>NC_080784.1:194264053-199104053 GCF_028018385.1 Neofelis nebulosa | reverse complement strand
GATTAATTCCCATCGATGTATAGAGGTGTAATGAATCATTTTCACTGCTATATAGTATTCCCTTTTCTGTCCTAACACTTTTTCTCGTAGTCAAATTGCTACGTTTGAGTTTATTACAAACGATGCAGACGGGGCATTCTCACGCATATCTGCTCTGACACAGCAAGCGACGTTTATCTGGGAGCAAAATTTGCTGGGTCGTTGTGTATTTGCATCTTCCACTTTTACAGATAAAGCTGCATCACACTCCAAATCAAATGCACCGATTTATACCTGTACCTTTCATGTTCAGGGTTTCGCATGGCTTCACAACTCGATCAAACCTTCCAGTTGTCAGACTTTTAATTGCTTGCCAGTTTCGGAGGTGTAAAATGGTATCTTGTTGAGATTTTTAGCTTGTTTTTCTCATGTTACTAATGAGGTTGATCATCTTTGCTCTTTTTTTTTTTTTTTCTTTTTTGGCTGATGTGTTCAATTGTTAGCAAAATAGCTCTTCGTGTTTTTGGCCGTTTTTCTGTTAGACAACTTGTTTTGTTTTTCTCACTGGTTCCAGAAATTCTTTATAAAGGTTATATGTGTGGTCAATAACTTTTCCAAGTCTTTTTTTTTTTCTACTCTGCTATTTTTGTTAATGGTTTATTTTAATAAAGTAAATAAAGTTTTTATATTTCCTGTAACTGAATTTATCAGTCTTTTTCTTACTTGTCATGTTCAGAAACACTAAGTAGAGTCCTTATTTATGAGATCTTACTGGCATAATGATATCATATATCTTCTTCCAAAAGTTTGAAAAGTTTCCATTCACGAGGTCCAGGAAGCATCGTCTTCCTTTCCTTCTGCTCAGCTGCAAGGTAAGTCATACTGACATTGAGGTTGGAATTTTTCTTGTCTATATATGTTCACTGAGAATGCGGCCCCCTCAAGTCCTGGGCTTCCGTACCCATTCTGTCTTAGCTGTTCATTATGGCAGGCCCAACATCTTGCTCTGTCCCTGTGGACGTCATATTCAATAGGAAGCTCTCAATAACCAGAGATTGGACGATTACTTCCGGGTGGCTACCGGCTTTCTTGACAATTCATCACTCAAGATTCAAGATCCTACTCTATGTCCAGGCCGCATTGTCACCAGCTAGATCCCAAGACCTGCCTTTACCATTCACCTGCTGGTACCCATTGACCTTTGTCCTACATTTTCCTTGTGTTCTTCTTTCCAGCTTATCTCGTAACTCAGGCTACAGGCCTCACATCCCGTTATGGAAACTGAAACGACCCCTCCAGCAATAATGACTGCCTGAGGAAAAGACCACCGGCAGACCAGTTTGAGCTAAACCCCTGCCTCGTGCATACACAGATAGATCATGGAGTGACGTCTCGAATGATCAATAGCCACCTTTACTGCATTATGATACTAAAGTCTCTGCCCAAGGAGGAGCACAGCCTCATTCACATAACGTCCGATGTATGTACAGGCATCTTTCCTTAAGGCGAAGGCACTTGCAAGGTCTTACGTTCACCTAAGTATTCATCCCAACTGTAAATAGAAGGAACCCACTCACACCCTTGCTCTGGGAGTCATGGCTTTGGAAGTCACTCCTCCCATGATCTCCTTATTTCCTGCAGATAAAGTTTCCTTTGTGTGACAGCCCTACGTAGTCTATCTGACTCACCAAGCAGTGGACTCACCCTGGTTCAGATACAAGAGGATTTCTAGTATTTTCTGGCAATCTTGATTCTTCATTTAAGCAGATATTTTAAAAAAATTTCCTATAAGTTTGTTTCTTTTTTTTTTTTTAATTTTTTTTTTAACGTTTATTATTTTTGAGAGAGTGAGAGCCAGAGAGCAAGCAGGGAAGGGGCAGAGACAGAGGGAGATACAGAATCAGAAGCAGGCTCCAGGCTCTGAGCTGCCAGCACAGAGCCCGATGCGGGGCTTGAACTCACAGACCGCAAGATCATGACCTGAGCTGAAGTCGGCCACTTACCCGACTGAGCCACCCAGGCACCCTGTATAAGTTTGTTTCTTAGCAAACTATACCTTTTGTTCCTTTTAAAAGATCTCTAGATCACCATTTTATCAGAAACAAATGTCCCATGACTGTTTTTTTTTTTTAACCTTTAAATATATGTGTGGTAGAAAATACATGGTTCATTTATTTACTTGCTTACATAACTTTTAAAGAATGCTTTTTCATTAAAAATAAGTTTTAGGGGTGGCTGGGTCGCTCAGCTGGTGAAGCGTTTGACTTCAGCTCAGGTCATGATCTCACAGTTCGCGAATTCGAGCCCCACATTGGGCTCTGTGCTGACGTCTCAGAGACTGGAGCCTGCTTCTGATTCTGTGTCTCCCTCTCTCTCTGCCCTTCCCCTGCTCATTCTCTCTCTCTCTCTCTCTCTCTCTCTTTCTCTCTTTCAAAAATAAATATTTAAAAATAACTTAAAAAAAGTAGAAATAAAAATCAGCTTTTAGGATCTATCCACTCATGAGTGTGGTTCACTTCTTACCCTGATGAATATTTATTATATTAAATTAATCCCCCAAATGTGTGAAATCTTAGTGGAAAAATTTAATGGAAAACAAGAGTCCTTTGAAAATATGTAAACAAACGCATTCAAATAAACCAATTTTCAGCGTCTCTCCTCTTAGATCTATACACCTACATAGAGGAAATCTTACACGTTGCAAAAAAAAAACATTGTTTTCCTGCATTGCTGGTGTTAATCATGAGCACCTCACCCTCATTAAATTATCAGTCTTGTTTCCTCGTTTTGCTTCTTCATGATTCCCAATTTCTTACTTCATGCCCCTATGCGGTTCCCAGCTGGTCCTTGTGAAACTCCATCAGAGCAGATAATCAAATGTGTGGCATGTATCCTTATTGTGACCTTCGACCCAAACAGCTCATGGGACAAGGTTCTGGATATGGGTGCAGGATTCCTGCCTGCGTTACTATGATCACCAGAACTGAGACAGCTATCATCTTATTGAACACCTACAATAGGTCAGATGACGGACCCAGTAATTGACGTTATAAGGAAAAAGGTTTTGAACTCTGTTTTCTCGGTTAAAAAAAAAAAAAAAAAAAAACCCTGAAACTCAGCAAAGTTAGACAATCCGGTCCATACTACAAGTGCGGGTTTGTATTCCTCGCTTTCTGACATTTTACACAAAATTGCACGGGAGCAGATATCCGGAACCAATGGCTTCTGAGTATTCTATTCAAACACAATATTTTCTCAATCATTCTGCCTGAAATTTGTCTGAGATTTATTTTTTTTAAAGGACTAGGCAGTCGTGTTTTGCTGGGTCAGTCTTCACGGATTGCCCTTTCAGTGTGTGTTAGTCCGTTGATGCTGCATTACAAGCACCCCAAAACCAGAGGTGTAAAACCATGTTTGATTGATCTTACAGCACCGTGGGCTGGAGAGATGTTCCTTCGGGTCTGATTGCTGCTGGGCTCTCTAATGCATCGGGGGTTAGCTGGGAGACGAGCTGCTGTCTGGAGCTAAGATGGTCTCACTCGGATCCCTGGCAGCTGGTTGGGTGGCGGCAGAGATGCCTTGGTTCTCGCCACATGGTCCCGCCTGACCCAACAGGGTAGCTTGGGCTCTTTCATCCGGCAATTTCAGGGTTCCAAGACCAGCTTAGTGGGCAAGCCCCCAAACACAAGTGCTTTCAAGCTTCTGCTTGGATGCACTGTGCTTCTGCCCCGTTGACCAAAGCAGACCATGCGGCCAACTCAATTTCAAGAGGTGGCGAAATCCACTCCACTCTGTCACAAAGCAAAGCAGAGAGCGTCCAGGCACAGGGGGGATTTTGTGGCCAGTTCCGCCATCGACCACAATCGCGATTTGCTATTTTTGTTTTATTCACGATTTCACACGTCCTGGAAATAATAAAGCTGTGACGATCGCTCCACGCGAACACGCTTTCTGCCAAAGTTTGGAGATTGCTTTCTTCAAAACATCTTCTGTGGGGGTGTTACAGAAGAATCATCAATCCCTCTGGTTTCAGTTACAAAAAGAATACTCTCAGGGCTTAGTGCTGATGGGAACTCTCTCCCTCATTACCCATAAACCATTTGTTTCCTGCATCACTTCGACTGTGCAGAAACTGATCCTATCCCCTGCTGCATATGAAAGTTGGGGTCAAAGTCTATCTGATGGCGTCTCACTGTGATTCTGTGGTTTTACCGACTTCCACTCATGTAGGTGGGCGTAGGCTTCGAGTTGGAGTTAGTGTCTTCACCAATTTTCTGATAATAGTCATAATAGCCTCTAAACAGGTTTTATACATTTTTACATTGCCTTTTCCTTTCTTTTTTTTTTTTTTTTTAGTTTTTATTTTAATTCCAGTTAGTTAACATATAGTATTATACTAGTTTCAGGTGTACCATACAGTGATTCAACATTTCCATACATCACCTAGTGCTCATCATAAGTGCCCTCCTTTATCCCCATCACCTATTTAACGGGGTTTATATTTTTAAAGAATACGCTTTCTAGATTGTTCTGGAATTCTAGCATATGTAACTTTTAATTCACCAAAACTTCATATTGTGTTGCCACAAGAAAACAAAAGCAAAAACAACCCAGAAAACAAAACGAACAAAAACACCTCCTATATATATATCTATCTATATCTATCTATCTATCTATCTATCTATCTATCTATCTATCTATCTATATATCTTCTAAACACCAGGCAATTTATCCATAATACATTTCACCCTTGTTTTACCAATTACTCAGAAGAAAAGCACATCTGAGGAGTTACATAATCAATTTGAAATCAGCTTTACCAATTACACATGTGAAGCTCAGGTAGGTTTGTTACCTGGGCACATATTTAATCTGTAAAATAATTTTGTTCATATAAAGATCAACATGTTACTGTAAATATGAAATTAGATTATGGACATGAGAAAGCTTTGCAAAACGAAGAGTAAGAACATTTCGAATCCTGAGAGTCGGTGTAGTTTGGTGGAAACCTACAGAGACCTGGGTTTATAATCAGCTTACCTACTTTCTAATTGGAGTGATAGAGGAGGGAGGGGAAAGGAGGGAACAGGCATGTGTCTCTAATTTTTAACTCCAAGTTCAGCTGTGTAAACATTTTAGGCACCTACAGTCCGCCAGACAGAAATTGAACTTGGGATTAATGGGACTTAAAAAAATGTGACTTCTTCCAAGAAATTAAACACCTAATGTTCAGTCCTTGGACCAGAGTACTTTCTTTCAAATTGTCCCTGCAATAATTCCTTTAAAGCAGCATTTCCATCCAGAGACTTGGTAATGGGTCATGGCTTGGGCAAGGAAACACACAGGTGTTAATTTTTAGTCACGTGTACCACGCCAACTGAGGAGAGTGAGCAGAGAGGATGGCCTCACGGGTGGACCATCCCCCTTCCTTTACACGGATTTCTGATTTATCACTGGATGCCAGCCTGTACGTGTACAGACGATCCCCGATCCCATCTTTCAGCACAGATATATTTACCTAGCACAGATATTTTTCTTGTTCATTAACCATTCATGAACATTTCTCCAAAGGTACATTGCATTATTCATACACAAATAGATGTTCAGGAACTTAGTAACTGTGAATGCTTAGCATGGCCTGATCATGGAATATACTCTGGTAGTTCGGGAATCAAAGTTAAAACATATTTACCGTCTAGAAGAATGATTTGTGGTTTGAAGAATATAAAATGTGCTATTTCCCATAGTAGCTGATATATATATATATATATATATATATATATATATATATATCACACGCACACACATACATGTATATATAAACACATATAAACACATATATATGTTTATATATACATATATATACACATGTGTGTATATATATGTACACACATATATGTGTATATATATATGTGTGTGTGTATGTATACATATATGTGTGCATGTATTTCATACTCATATACATACTTTTATGAAGTTTAAGAACTTTGGCCAGTTAATATTCTCTTCTTACCTTTCATTAAAGCAAGCAACAAACAAAACTCTACTCCATATTATCAAAGTAACATCTCTATACTCTTTTATGAAGAGTGAGGGAGCAAAGATGGTAAAACTAGGAACAGGCAGAGGAAAAAAAAAATTGCCTGTACTCACTACGGCTCTTTCTTCTGCCAAAAGCAGTCATGTAATAACGTCAATTAAACTTTCAATGAACTTCAATTGAGAGCCTTCCCGAAGGCCTTTTCCTAAAGGAACCATGCACAGTAAGTACCATAGAACAGCTTTTCTTTTACCTTCTTTTTTTTTTTTTTTTTTTTGACTCTTTCAAGCAAAAGAGCAAATCAGGTGATTGGCATTCAGTAAAGAGGAACCACCTTACCTGCGAGAAGCAAGTTCATTTCTCAATACAATTATTTTTGTAATTACTTTTTTTTTGAGGGGGGGGCTATATTTTCGGTAACAACAATTGCATTGGAAAACTCATTATAGATCCTCATGCTTTCAGTAATTTAGGTTGTGGGTTGTATTCATAACATTATTTTCTGCCAGAAAAAAAAAAAAAGTGCTTCTAGCTTCATGCTTCATTTTCAGAGCAATGACTATGGAAAGATTGACTTCTCCTAATTTCTCCCCGAATGCAATGAATGTAGATGCTCTAAGGAATGGGACTGGATTCATTCTTATTGAAATCAGGGAACATACTGAAGGATTTTGCCAGCTACCTGGTGTTGACACGGACTCAAAAGAAGTGGCTAGGGAGAAAAAAAAGCATGTCACTGATGCCTTCGTTGGAGAAATGTGGCGGCAAGGCCGGGCCAAGTGTGCAGAGGGATGAAGCGATGCCCCCAGCACAGACGTGTTCGACAAGGACATCGTGCACCTGCCCAAGCATCTCCACTGCCTTCATCTGCAAATGGCAGGCTTCTTCCTCTTGCAACTTCCTTCTTGTAAATCTGTGGCTCTACAGGCAAACTGGGTCCCTGTGCCCACCCACCGCTACACTGCACTTCCTCAAATTATTCAAACAAAAAAATTTTTTTTTGAATGAGACATATTTCCCTGAACTGAGCCTTCTGCTTTTATGCCAGAATAAACCCTGTCTTACAATGATGAGCGCGATGGGAGCAGAATGTTTTGTCTAACGTAGTTAACCGTATGCATTAATAAATTCTGAGCGAAACAATGACTGCCTTCACATTCCAGGATTTTTGAAAGCATTTACTTAGGATATTCTCTGTATAAGCCAGAAAATTGAGTCTTTTAATCGACTTCTTAAAAAGTCTTTTATTTTCTTCTAGTGGAATGGTTACTGTGTATGATGACGAGGGAACTGCTGTTTATTATCTACATTGTTCCATGAATTTGATAGACATCTTATTTGGGGGGGATTTTTTTAACTTCATTTTTAAGAGCAGTTTTAGGTTGGCAATGCATTGAGAGGAAGATGTAGAGATTTCTTGTATATGCTGTGTCCCTGCATGCACAGAGCCTCTGCCTTTATCAGCATGTCTCACCAGAGTGGCACGTCCATTGTCAAGGATGGGCCAACATTGACGATCATCACCCAGCGTCCATAGTTTCCATCGGGGTCCACTCTTGGTGGCGTTACATTCTATGGGGTTTTTTTTTGACAAATGTCTAATGACATGTATTCCTCATAACATCGTGCAGAGGATTTTCCCTGCCTTACAAATCTTCTGTGCTCTGCCTATTCATCTCTCTACTCCCACCGTTGGCATCCAGTGATCTTTTTTTGTCTCCATAGTTTTGCCTGTTCCAAACCACCATAGAGATGGAATTATACACTACAGAACCTTCTCAGATTGGCTTCTCTCACTTAGTAATGTGCACTTAAGGTTCCTCCACGTCTTTTCATTACTTTACAGCTCATTTTTCTTTATTTCTGAATAACAGTCCATTGTCTGGATGGACCACAGTTTACCCATTCGCCCACTGAAGGACATCGTGGTTGCTTCCAAGTTTGGATAACGATGAATAAAGCTTCTATAAACATCTGTGTGCAGGTTTTTGTGTAACATGAGTTTTCAGCTCCTTTGAGTATACACCAGGGAGCACAACTGATTGTTTGGCAGTTTCCTGTAAAGCCAAACATACTGTTTAGTGTTGTAGGAAACTACCAAAGTATCTTCCAGAATGGCTGTACCCTTTTGCATCCCCACCTGTTGCTCCAATTCTCAACAGCATTTGGTGTTGTCAGTGCTCTAGATTTGGGGCATTCTAATAGATGTGTGGCGAATGGTACCTCCCTGTTGTTTTCACTTGCATTTTTCTGATAATAGAGAATGTGGAACATCTTTTTCTTTTTACATGCTTATTTGATATCTATATGTATCTATATAGATCTATATATAGATCTATATATCTATAGATACCTATATCTCTATCTCTATCTCTATCTCTATACATTATATATATATCGAAACACATACACACACACGCACGCACATGCACACCCCCGTACACATTTTTCCCCCTTTGGTGAAGTGTCTGGTATGGTCTTTGGTCCATTTAAAATTTTTTTAATGTTTATTAATTTATTTTTCAAGAGAGAGAGAAAGAGCAAGCCGGGGAGGGGCAAGCTGGGGAGGGGCAGAGAGAAAGGGAGAAAGAAATCCCAATCAGGCTCTATGCTGTCAGTGCAGACCCCATCGCGGTGCTCAAACTCACAAACCATGAGATCGTGACCTGAGCCAAAACCAACAGTCAGAGGCTTAACTGACTGAGCCACCCAGGCACTCTTTTGGCCCATGTTTAGTCAGGATGACCAATATCTCATGTTAATCACTACAACAGATAGGTCACATACTAAGATCCGCATTTTATAGCCTGGAAATTCAGGTGAAGGGTGGTTAAGAAATATCTTCTGATTGCTCACAGTCAGGATTAAAATTCCTTCCTGAGGTCTGACACCCATGCTCAGTGGCTTCAAATGGGTTGTCTTCTAGAATAGATACTGTGAATTATCAGAGACAATTAACACCAGTGCCTCTGTATTTTCCGACCCACCTCAACTCACTCCACTGCTGCTCGTTAATCATCCCTTGAATTCTCTCCATCTCCTGGCCCACTTGCCCCACAATTATTGAATTAATTCTGTCTGAGATGGGAAGTACTTATGTTTCTTCGATCACTCTTTCATGGGGACAAGTTCTAATATTATCACCACTCGCCTCCATGAGGCTGACTAGATTCAGGGCCTGTGTTCAAGTTGCTGCCCTTGAAAGTTAAGTCCCTACCTTTAACCCCCAACCTGGACACAGGGATCTTGTTATTTATTTATTTATTTATTTTTATTTTTTTTAACGTGTATTTATTTTTGAGACAGAGAGAGACAGAGCATGAACGGGGGAGGGTCAGAGAGAGGGAGACACAGAATCCGAAACAGGCTCCAGGCTCTGAGCTGTCAGCACAGAGCCCGACGCGGGGCTCGAACTCACGGGCTGTGAGATCATGCCCTGAACCGAAGTCTGCCGCTTAACCGACTGAGAAAAGGCAGGGAAGGAAATAAATGAAAGGTATATTCTCCAGCAGGTTACACCTGTGGACAAGCACTCAGCCTTGTCAGGAACCTTGGAACACAGTGTACTACGTGCCCCTGAGTCATCCTGCCCAGGGTAGAGGAGGTTGGACTTCTCATGCTTCCATTTCCACAGGTCAATGGTGGAGAGCCACTGTTAGGGACATACCTCTCAGTACTGTTGATCTACAGCAGAGGTCCATAAAAATCCCACAGGCAGAGAGTTCTAGACGTCTGTAGCAGGAGGCTGTTGGCAGGTTCTGGAATGATAAGTTCCAGGAGGAGGTGGGCAGGACACCAATAAGATCTGTTATAATTGTTGTTTTACAAACTCAACTAAAACCTCTGTTCTGGATATCCTGTCAGTTTGGGAAGACAGATAGACAAAAAGCTTGCCACCATAGAGGACAGACCTAAGTTTGAAACTCAGCTCTTCAATAAAGAACTCTGTAACCCTGGGACAATTAGTTGACGCCTTTGAGCCTCTGTGAGGGATAACAATAGTTATATCTTTAGGTGATTATTCCTTCTGTGTGATGGTGAGGGTCGTAAAGCACTTGTTCCAGACATTGAGTAGGCCTCTCCAGCAGTTTCTATTTCCAATCCGAAAAACACTCCTTTCCCCCAGGCGATCAATTGCAGAATAGCCCCACTCTTGTCCAGACAGACACCTTATCCCATCCTCTTCTAAAAAGGAAGTATTTTTAACCTTCAACACCAGCAGAAAGCCACAGGTGAATACCTCAGTGGCATTTGTGCGACACAGATGTCACATCCTGACTCAGATTCCCCACTCTGGCGGAAGATCAGGAACCTCAAAGCTTTGCATTTCATGGCACAAATGATGGAAAAGACTGTTTCAGAAGTTCTTGAACCAGGAGATTGAATTAAGAGCTGAGTGGCAAAGGAGTGGACAGGGATGGGTGATGGGCTAAAGAAATGTTTAGGTCAGTAAACAAGAGAAGGAAATCTGGAGGTGCCGGGTGGCTCAGTTGGTTAAGCCTCCGACTTCAGCTCAGGTCATGATCTCCCGGTTCACAAGTTCAAGCCCCGCATCGGGCTCGGTGCTGACCGCTCAGAGCCCGGAGCCTGCTTCCGATTCTGTGTCTCCTTCTCTCTCTGCCCCTCCCCCACTCACACTCTGTCTCTCAAAAATGAATAAATGTTAACTTTTTTTTTTCTTAAAGTAGGAAATCTGAACTTCTCATTGAGACCAATAATAGGACACAAGTGTTTACAGCGTGTGATCAGGTGACTCGAGGCAGAAGGCTGACAAGGGGGAGCAGAACAATGCCCCTTGGCGGAGGGGCTCCTACTGCCTGGCTCATCCCTGTAATGTCCCACCATGTAGAATAGCACCTAGAGTGGAATGTAGTTCACACGGTTGTTGGATGGATAAATAAATGATTGAACCCTCTTAGAGTTTGCCCTCTTGAGATATTTTTAGAAAGACAACCATGCAAGAACGTGCCAGGAGCACAGCTACTACTTGCAAAAGCGGCAGGTGTTCTCTCAGACTTTTTCACCTTACCCACTATTGCCCTCTTAGACCACAGCAAATGGATCTTCTTATCGGTCCTTAAACAAATCCGACACTTCATTAACTCTGCCGGCACACCTTGTATTCCCACTGCCGGAGACTTTCCTCTCTTTAGATTATCCCAATCCTTTCAACAGAAGTGATATCTCTGTCCTATAACCCCCAACCTCCACCCCAAGTAGTTTCGTGTCTCCACAATGCCTTTAACCAGCCTCCTATCCTGAACACTCACATGCACATGCCTGGGGGAGAAAGGCGGTCCACTACGTCTCTAGTTGATGGATTTCTCATCCGTTGTCATCTTGGTGAAGCTAGTGTCCCCTCCATCAACTCCTCATAGAATTAATCTTGTCTGATGTGATACCCCTGTGGCTTTTTACATACACCTCTCTTAGGAGCACTTATTTCCTTGTTGTGTTTTTACTTTTGCTTTTTAATAATCACTGGAATCACGTGTATGTGTATATGTACTGAAAATATAAAATGCAATCCATGGAGGCAACGATCATCTTTAGAACTGAAAATGAATCACGTCAAAGAAGATCTAAATAAATGGAGAGATTTTCCGTGTACCTGGATAGGAACAGTCAATATGGTCAGGATGTCTGGTTTTCCCAATTTGATCTACAGGTCAACTTATTTTGTGGATATCAACAAACTGCTTCTAATGTTTATATGAAGGGACAAGAGACCCAGAAGAGCCAATCCTATACTGAAGGAGAAAGACAAAGTCAGAAGACACACTACCCAACGTCAAGACTTCTGTAAAGCTACAGTGATCAAAACAATGTGTTATTGGCTTATAGATCAATGAAACAGGATAGGATAGAGAGAAAATAGACTCAGGCAAGTATAGTCAACTGATTATTGACAAGGGAGCAAAGGCAATTTTATAGACAAAGGATTGTCTTTTGAACAAATGGGTTGGGGGGAGAATGCGAGGGATAGGTGGAACACAGGGAATTCTTAAAGTAGTGAAACTATTATATGTGCTACTGAAATCATAGATGTATGTAATTATATATTTATCAAAATCCATACAATGTACATCCCAAAAAGTGATCGTCTCGTCAACTATAACAAATATATTTTGCAAAATGCTGATAAATAGGAAAAACCGAAGGTATCCGTGGTGAGGGGTATATAAGAACTCTCTGCACCTTCTGTTCAATTTTTCTGCAAATGTAAAGCTGCCTCGAGAAAATTCTATAAAAAAAATAAAAAGCAACTACCATATTCACCAAAATAAATTTCTTAAACAAACCAATCGAGCATGGTTTCATGGACTGACGTTTGAATGAATTAGTCATACACATTCTTGAAAAATTTACATTGTATATTTCATATCGTTTGTAAAAGTCTTCCATGTTTAGGAAAGCAAAAAAGCAATGTATAAAATACTACTACCCTGACATAAGTACCATTAAGTTTGGTAAATATTTAAGAAACGAATATTATGTATTTCTTTGTCCGCTATTCGTTTGTGACATTTGATTGGTTATGATCTTGTCTTACTGGAGTGTGGGAATCCTGAAACCAAGGACTGTGTTTCTCCCAACATCCATTTCATAGGACCCTGCGTGACATCCCTGACGGAACCTGTGATTTTAGTCAATTCCTTCGTTACTCATCAGGGCAAGCATCTATGCTTACTTCTTCTGCCTCCTTGTAGTCCCACGTGTGTGCCTAGGATCAAGTGAGTAAAATGGAAGCGGTTGGATGAGCGGAAAGCTGTGCGACCCCAAATGGCCACAAGTGGAAGCAATGAAATAGAAAGAATGAGTCAAGTCAAGTCTGATCCCAGCCACTGCCCCCTCTCTGTGACAGCAGGCTGGCGAGCTGACTCCTCTGAGACTTCATCTTCTCTTCTGTAAAATGGGTGGTTATTAAAGCAGACACATCATCCTCTTCACGTCGGGTGGCTCTTAATTCTTTGTCTCAGTTCCATTCTCTGAGCTGACTCAAGAGCTAAATCGTGCAGCTGGACTCTTGCCAAAGCAGTTAAATAGATTTATTTTGACTCTGCATTTTTAGTTTAAGCTGCTCTTTCTGACCGAACAAGCCCCAGAGTTGAAGGCTTGCTATTTATATACAACGTGACTCTTTTTTTTTTTTTTTTTTGGCAAAGACACTATTTTTAGCTTTAGCTAAATCACGAAGATTTTATGTCTGTTAAAATAAATTCATGTGGCAGAGATTTTTTGACTTACAAGTGGGATGCAAAATCATTTCCCGAAGAGTAAAAGCTTGCACTTTTAATTTTTCCTGAAGTAGTTTAAGAAAATGTAGATAACCAGGTCATCTACTAGAATGTCAGAGCTAAGAAGGACTTAGGAAATGATCTGGTTCACCTCCTCTACTTAAGGATGTGGAAATTGAGTACCAGAGAGAAGCAATGTTCAAGGTCACATGGTTACCTAATATCAGAACTGAGATCAACAGCAAAGTGCCCTAGTCAGTTTCATCAATCAATCAATCAATCAATGAAACTGACCGAATATAACTACTCCTAAGATATCATTGATAAGTCATGGGTAAATGTGTAAATTCTTTGTCCTGGTGAGGGGAGGTTTCTTAAAATTCAAACCTCTGAATCTGCATCATTTTCCTAAGTATATAACTTTAAAGTAGGTGTAAGTTAAGCACATCTAAGTAGGGTGTTTCTTTGAAATTTCGTTTCCATGTGGACAGAGAAGTAATCGTTCCAACCATGTTGGGTATTTCTTTCTGTATAGACATTCTCTGTTCTTCTAAGTAAATACTAGACTCGGGTTTCTGCTTAGATTATGGAAGGCATATAGACCAGTCTGGACCTCAACACAGTCACAAATATCCTCTCTCATGCCATCTCCCTCTCTACATTCATTTTTTTTCTTTTTTCTCTTTTAATTTTTTTTAATGTTTTTATTTACTTTTGAGGGAGAGAGAGAGAGACAAAGCACCAGAAGGGGAGGGGCAGAGAGAGAGGCAGACACAGAATCCGAAGCAGGCTCCAGGCTCTGAGCTGTCAGTCAGCACAGAGCCCGACGCTGGGCCCGAACTCGTGAACTGCCAGATCGTGACCTGAGCTGAAGTCGGACGCTTAACCGACTGAGCCACCCAGGCTCCCCTATATTCATTGTTTTTTGGTTTTTTGTGTGTTTTATTTTTTTCTTCACATCTCTGGTCAGTGAAGCATTTTACCATTGTGTGAAGGGTGAGTTCAAAGATGTAAGATTGAGCTTAGTGGGGAGGAAGCTACTCTAGTCTTTTTTTTTTTTTTTTTTTTGAGAGAGAGAGAGAGAGAGAGAGAGAGAGAGAGAGAGAGAGAGAGAGATGAAGCGTGAAGGGGGCAGCAGCAGAGAGAGAGGGAGACACAGAATCCAGAATCCAAAACTGGCTCCAGGCTCTGAGCTGTCAGCACAGAGACCAACATGGGGCTCGTACTCACAAGAGTCAAGATCATGACCTGCGCCAAAGTCCACCGCCCAACTAATTGAGCCACCCAGGTGCTCTGAAGTTACCCTAGTCTTAAACTAGACAAGACTGAGTCTCTACATGGTTTATCTAAGCTCCCTTGAATCTACCTGTTGCTTGAGACAAAGACCCAGCTACTAGTAAAGTGTGACCCTGCCTTTTATTTGCCCTCTTATTCTCCCTGATGGCCTGCAGAGAGAAGTGGCTGACCAAGGCAGGATATCAGTATCCCTGGATCCCCTGGGCTAACTACCTCCACTGTCTTAACAGCATCTCCTAACCTTACATCCATCGATGGGATCTTCAAGAAGGTGCACCTATCACATACCACACACTACTTGAACCGTGTTAGATACATTCTTTCTAACCCTCGAAAACACTGCACAAAAATAAAATCTGAGATCAAAGAATGACATTCTAGATCTCTAGAATGTTCTCTTCTTACTTCCTAACATTAATGGGTATAAACCAAGGCTGGCATAAAACCAAATGATAAATTGGGTTGATCATTCAACCGACACCACCGACAACCCTAACAACACACCTTAAAGATCGCATTACAGTAGTCCTTCTTTATTCGTGATTTCACTTTCCATGGTTTCGGTTACCCCTGGTCAGCTGTGGTCTGGAAGAAGATAATACTCCTTCTGAAATGCCATGAGAAGGTCAATAGTAGCCTAATGCTATGTGACAATGCCTTCATCACTAACCTCCTTTCATCTCACACGTAGGCATCTTATCATCTCACATCGTAATCATAAGAAGAGTGAGGATAGTATAATAAGGTATTTTGAGAGAAAGAGAGACCATATTTATAGAGCTTTTATTATAGTGTATTGTTATAATTCTTCTATTTTACTAGTCATCATTATTGGTAATCTCTTACTGTGTGAATTTATAAATTAAACTTTATCATAGGTATTCATATATAGGAAAAAAAACTCACCATATATATAAGGTTTGGTATTATCCATGGTTTCAGGTGTCCACTGGGGTCCTGGAATGTATCTATCTCCCATGGGTAAAGGGGGACATCCGTACCTGTTTTATGGTTGTAGAAATTGAGTCTCATGGAAATTGTATGAGACGCTCAGAGTCCGACAGTTTAGTTGTGACATAATGGAATCTAAAACTCAGGGACTGCAATTTCAGATATAACTCTTCCCATAACAGCAAGACTATATTTGGCTTGAGAAATGATTGATGTTCCCTTTGAGAAAATGCTTTTTAAAGATACACACATTTGTTCATGGGCGTGCCTGAAGTTCTGGGCATGCACTACAAATAGAATAATCAAGTAGCGCCACAATGAGCCAACTCAGGAGTAACAAAGAATTTATTAAGATTCTCCATCCTGACCTTGCCATGGCCGGGAATAAACAGTAGCTTTTCTTAGAGACCGCTGAAAAAAATCAGAAGGAGAGGCTGTGAGGTGTCATGAATTCCAAAGCCTTCTCAACCAGATGGGAAGTTCATGAACAAGGTAAACAGAGGAAGCCTAGTGGTTGTCAATGCATGTGATTTAAGAAGGTACCAGCTACTGTCAATAGGAGTGATTTGTTCAAAACTAGTCACTTTAAAATCAGTGGAATCAACACTATTTGTTCAACCTTCAGTGTCATTGCCATCTGTTCTGCGTTGTGAAAAAAAAAAAAAAAAACTCTATTAAGTAAAAGACCCAGGAAAAATGTCACCTCTGTAAAAACTTTACATGTGCCCTAGTTAGTCTTTTACACATCTTGACATGGTAATGCATATTATTATGTATTTTAAGTATGATAATGAGCTTATTCATTTGGCTTTTATCAAGAAAGCAGGCCCACTATGAGTAACATGGAAGATAACTAAAAGAATTTCTTATAGAGATAAGCCACAGGTAACTGCGGGAGCTGGTGAAGAAGTCTAAGGAAGGCTCTGACCTCAGCATCTGGCAATAGACCAAACGTCACTGAAGGTTAGCTAGGCCTGCAGTCAGGAAAAATCTAGAAGTAAAATTGAGGACAATGAGGACAAACTGGGACCCACATCTATCACTCCAACCTCAGCAATATAGGACACCTGGAGAAGCTGATGTCCTTCACCATGAGGCTGGAGGCTCACCCAGTCTAAGACATGGAGAAGCCACTGGAGGGAACACAGGGTCTAGGAACAAGAATCTGGGAGTATGTGCCTAACTGGATTTCAGAGTTGCTATGGACGGGTGACGTCCACGTGTACTCTGTCTTCCTTCTTGTTCTAAAGGAGCATGAGTAGATGTTATTCTGGAACGGCTTCGCCATTGTGTGTGAGAGTGGGCGTGGGGTCAGATAAGTTGTCTCTTTCGTTTAAAAGTCTTTAGATTGTAAAACTTAAATGTATTTTGTTTCCACACTTTCAGTGGAATTAAAAACATTTCTTATAAAATATAATCTATAGTGTACAACATGATGACCATAGTTAATAACATTGCAGTTAATAGATCATATGTCATCTACAATAATGTAGTTAATAATGTTATATACTTGAAAGTTGCTGAGAGTAGGCCTTAAGCATTCTCACCAGAAAAACAAAAATTGCTTATCTGTGTGAGGTGATGGTGTGTTAATTATCTTGGTCTTCATAACCACTCTCAATGGCTGTGTATATATATATATGTTATATACATATACATATATGTATTATGATGATTTATATATATACATAATTATGATGATTTATATATACATATATAAATATATATAAACATATATACATATATATACACATATATATGTATATGTATAGACAATATATGTATAGACAATATATGTATATGTATAGACAATATATATAAACATATATGTATATGTATATACAATATATGTATATGTATATACAATATATATAATATATATGTATATATACATGTATATATGTATTCTATATGTATATATGTACATATATATGTATATATATAAACAATATATGTATACGTATATACAATATATATAAACATATATGTATATGTATATACAATATATATAATATATATATGCATATATATGTATATATACATGTATATATATGTATTCTATATGTATATATGTACATATATATGTATATATATAAACAATATATGTATATGTATATACAATATATATACACATATATATACATAATCATAATGCATACATATCATCATACATATATATATATACATATATATCATCATACATATATATACATCCCATATATACATCTTATATATATGATATATATACATCTTATATATATCATATATATATACACATCATCATACATATATATATATACACACACACACACACATATATAAATCATCATATTGTAAACTCTAAATGTATACAATTAATTATATTTGTCAATTATTCCTCAATAAAGTTTGGGAGGGAAATTCTGTAATTCATAAAAGTAATGTGACCTTGGGTGCCTGGGTGGCTTGATAGGTTAAAAAAAAAAAAAGTATTTAGACTGAACGAATCCAGAAACCAAGGATCTGTATTTAAGGTGCCACTCTCAAGGAGCCTACTGAATTGGAAAGATAGATTTGGGCCTTGAGGCTGAGCCTAATTCCATGATGTGATAAGATTTTTGCGGGATCTTATATTTTAAATGAAGTATTTTAAATTTAAGAGTGATTTCCACAATTGAGGCTGGGTGCCAGAATGCATAGGTGTTTTAAAAAGACCTTGCCATTCTTTGATGCTTCTCCCATTGACTCTTTCTCTTGCACTAGGCTCTGTGACTTCCTTTCTGATAGATTACAGGAACAGGGACACTTTGCCAGTTTTAGGTCCAGGCTGTAAGAAATTGGCCACTTCCACTCCCTGCTTTTGGGATGGCTGCTCTTGGAATGTAGGTACCATCTTGTGAGGAAGCCCAGGACACATAGCAAGGCCATGTTTGGGTGTTCTAGCACTGACATTCAGTCACTCTTCATTCACTGACATTACTGGTAGGAAGAAAAGCTAAAGAAAATACCTGTAGACTTCCTTTGGAATCTCTCTTGTGCTATAGAGATGTTAGTTTCCATTACCGTATTTTCCCTAAGACACCCGGCTCTATGCTCTTAGCTATCTTTTGTACCTTCCTGGGGAAATGCCAGTCACTGTTTTTCATTGGGGCTGGAGAGAGTTGGTTGGGGCTGTCTCAGGCCCTCTTGGCCTTGGTGTCCACACCATCAGCTTCACTCGGTGACTCATGCTGTGCTATTTTCAAATACTGTTCCTTCCCGATCCTACTATCTAAATGAGCTGTCACCACCTTCTTCCATAGACTCTGCTTCATTTTCATTGCAGTACTTACCACAGTCAAATTATCTTGTTCCCTTGTATCATCATTCCCTCATAATTATCTGTCAGCCCCTTTATGACATCAATTTGTTTATTTTCTGATTTGTTTAGCAGTATCTATCTCCTCAACATTTAGGAATGCACTCATCAAATAGTCTGAATTTCGTACACATTGGGCAGATTGAATGAATGAAATGCACAATATTAATTCACTTTATGTGGGAAGGCAACTGTGCTGCTGTCTGTCTGGTGTGACCACTATTGTGTTCAGAATCTGGACCAGAAATATTACTTCTATATCATTCAGCAAAGTACAGACAGTAATTAAAATATGTACGATTTTATGAAGGCATTTACAGAGATTGAGATTGCGTGAACTATTTAGTGAGAACTATATACTGTGCCTTTACCTTGAGTGTAGTCATGCAGAGCACAAATTGCATAGTATCTTCTAGAAACCCAATATTCCCTCGCATATTCTTCCTCGGCTCACTGTGGCTTTGGGAATTGCATTCACACAATACACACACCTCAGCCTTCTCTACCCTCGAGACAGTCGCCTGCTTATTCCAGAGCCCTTGATTATACTGTTTACAGAAAATGTCCCATTCCGCTTATTTCGTGGTTATAGTTCACCTGACAAGAGTGTGATTTGTGAGCGTGTGTCTGCAGAAGTAGCTCACGGATGTGGTCTTTGCCACCTGGTCAATACGTAGTAGTGATCAATCCTGAGGGGTTCTCACTTCCTGGGCATTGATTCTCTTTGGGGTTGGGAATGAGGTTCAAGGGCCGCTCTTTCTTTTATTGGTCGCACGCTTGCCAAATCGAGTTGAAGGTGAAAGTAGATTGCCTTTTGCAGAGAAACTGAGCTGTCGTGGCATCATGTAATGCTTTCAAAAACTCTTTCTGGCCAAGGCAGATCAGGATCTTACTTAGAATTCATTTCAGCACCACTAGTATGGAGGCACGAAAGCCCCAACATTCATTACATGCTCCCTGAACCTAACAAGTCTTTTCTGAAGGACACAGAAGAACAGTGACAAGGGGGAGTTTCAGGGTCATCTGTAAATCAGTTGTTCTAAAAAGCTGGATTCCTAAAGACTGGGCAGAGGCTGAGCTTCATAAGATGGGGAGAAAATCCCCTTACTGTCTTTCCTCAGGTAGACGACCCCTCAGGTGGATGACCCAGTGCGAAATCAAACATTGAAGGTTTTCTTATTTCAAGGGACTGGGTTGGAGGGGCAACGACTTAAACAGATTATACACTACTTCCACAGAGTCAGAGAATGTGAAGAACATTGTTTTGTAGATATTCTGTGTGCCATTTTTCCTCCCCTCTGTCCCTAATTTAATCCGGCAGCACTCTGCGAAGGTGTGGTGAGAGAGAAAGCGGGAGAGTTTGTTTGGGCTGCCTTGCCAAGCCATTTGAATGCCTTCTTATAAATTTTTTTTTTCAACGTTTTTAATTTATTTTTGGGACAGAGAGAGACAGAGCATGAACGGGGGAGGGGCAGAGAGAGAGGGAGACACAGAATCGGAAACAGGCTCCAGGCTCCGAGCCATCAGCCCAGAGCCTGACGCGGGGCTCGAACTCACGGACCGCGAGATCGTGACCTGGCTGAAGTCGGACGCTTAACCGACTGCGCCACCCAGGCGCCCCTGAATGCCTTCTTAAGGACCGTGAATGCCGACTTGAAGGGTAACTGGAAGATGCTGACAGGTTTAGGCAGTAAATTACTTTGTCAAATTTACAATTTAAAAGCTACCTCTGGCTGCAGTGTGGGGGGATGAATTGGAGTACGCTGAGACCATACGCAAGAAGATTTCAGAACCCGCTGCTACTGTCTCTAAGAACCAGAATAAGTGAAGCAGGGGATAGGGATCCTGCGGAGAGGGCATGGAGGGAGATCAGGTTCTGGAGAGACCTCCTCTTAGCGGTGGCTTCTGAGCAGAGCCTGGTGCCTCTCTAGGTCTGGGCTCTGATTAGTATGCCCCCACTCCCACTCCACCCACCCAAGCTCTAAACAGCCCAAGGTGGGGAAAAACATGGAAGGAGTCCACCTGATCATACCTACCTTTGATAGAATGAAAAGGAAAATCACCTGACTCTTCACACGGCCAGAGGAACTCAGTTCAGATGTTTGCTGACTCTTTATCTTCAGTTCGCTAGTAAGACACCGTATGTAAGGGAAACACATGCACACCTTCCATCTCAACACTCAAGCCCTTTCATTAACTTACGTTGTAAGTTAATTATGGAAACTGCTGGCAAGATGGTTGGAGCCAAGTTTGGCTCTGACTTCTCTTGGCAATTCCTAGATTCAACTCTACCCTTCTGGGATCCCGCATCAACTTTCCCCTAATTGTCACTGGGAGTCTGCAACAGAATGGGACAAGGGCAGGGAAGGAACTGAGTCAAGTTTCTCAGGGAAGCTGAAACGCGGATGGCATTTACCGAGCTGGAATTTGGCTCAGAGATGGGGTTGGGGTGTGTGTGATCCAAAGGTGGCAAGTGCTGAGTCACAGGATTCTGAATAATGACTGGAAGGTTCAGCCCAAAGTGTGCAAATTCAGTCACAAG
This sequence comes from Neofelis nebulosa, assembly GCF_028018385.1. Taxonomy (NCBI): domain Eukaryota; kingdom Metazoa; phylum Chordata; class Mammalia; order Carnivora; family Felidae; genus Neofelis; species Neofelis nebulosa. Next base: position 199,082,670 of record NC_080784.1, on the reverse strand, counting down.
CAAGGGCTTTCAAAACTCCGACTTCTCAACACCGTGGTCTTACATAATACATATATTTGACTTACATGTTTCAGGTTATGCGCCCTGGCAAATAATGGTGTTACAAGAACGATGATGTTGGTAATAATGAAAACGAAAGAAGGAGGGGGATAAAAAAAATAAAGGAGGGAGATGGAATCACAATAAACAGGGAACAGGTGATTCTACCCCCATTTCTCTGCTCCCCCGAATATTTCCATGATTGCGTGTGATGCTGGAGGTAGGGATGTGCTGTTGGAGTCTGAATCTTATATTTAATATTCATATTTTTCTTACCACACGTTCTGTAGAAGCAAGTCAGCCACGTGTTCGGTGCTCAAGGAAGGAAGAAAAGCAATCTGTCCTGTCCATATACTGGAGAAAAAGCAGGATGTGCTCATTGAATGAGAAATTCTTAGTCCTTCAACGTAACACCTTACTGAAGGATTGTGGAGGATGATTTGGACTTAATTTTAATATTAAGCCTGGACTTCAGAACTGACTGTGATTAAGACCAGATGAATGGCCTTCTGTATGTCCATGGCAAACCTTTGGGGTAGGCTTCATGTCAGTATTACGATGGATTGTCGTGAGGTAGAATTATTATTTTCATTATGCAGATGAGAATAATGAGACTTGGGGAATTAGCTACCAGCCAATTAGTAACCAGGCCCATGACTAAAATTTCATGGAGGCACTTTTCACCTCCCGTCTGAAGACGCTGCTCTGAAATTTTCCTTCTTGCTCTTGGAGATTTCATGCTCAACTTGCATGGGTTATGCTCAGGTTACTGTCTTCCAAAGGCATGCTGTTCCCAGGAAGACCGGTCTATAAAGTCATGCATGCTGACTCTTCACGAAATGTCTATTGAATTGTTCTCAGCCAGAAGCCTAAGCCCTTATTTCAGAAACCAATTCCAAGAAGTCAAGAAGTCAAGAAGTGGCAAGACTCTTGTGGTAAGAAGAGCTGAGCGCCAGGCCATCTAACTGTGGTCTTATCCCAAGTCTGTCTCTCATTAGCTTATGTGACCCGGGGAAATGTATCTGTTTCAGTTTCCTCCTTGGTACACAGGGAGCTAAAGCCTCCCTGGCCTGTCTCACAAATTGCTATGATGTCTAAGTGAGAGAGCACGCACGAGCCTGCTGTGTGGTTGAAGTGCCAAAAAGGGCAAGATTTAGACACGTGTAAGGGGCCAGCCATACAGCAGGTCCTCTGTCTTGTTTGGCCAGAGTTTTTCTCACCCCAGAAGGGGACTCTTTCCCCACTTCCCCTTCTCAGACTTCCATGTCCTGGCATCCAGAAGCCACATGTATGCCCCCACAGCCACCAAGGGGAAAGGACAAAACTCCCTTCTAGAGCTTTTTTATCCTGACTTAGATACTGGTCATTCATTCATTCATCCATCATATATTTAATGAAAACCTATTCTGTGAAGAACTTAGAGATACAGAATTGAAAAAAACAAGGTTTCTCCCTCAAAAGATGAAGGCTAGTAAGGAGAATCTGGAAATAAGCTACTTCAGAACACTCTAATACATGTGTTTTTGTGTGGGTGGGTGCTTCTTGAGAAGAGGCTTTGATGAGACCATAGGACACAACTAACCCAACTGGCAAGGCTTTTCTAAGAAGCCCACCCTTTTATGGAATCTGCAGGAAAAACAGAATAGTCCGGATAGCACAAGGGAAATTATTCCCTCGGGAGCAAATCCATGATGCCTCCTTAGGTCCTCCATAGGGACCATGGCTCAGCAGCAGGTAGGGGTTTCCTGTGTACTGTGGCACTGAATTCGCACAGGCTCCAGAGGAAGGAGTATTATATCCACTGCTCATAAGCCACGGAACAGAGGTACATTCAGGTAAAGTAACTTCACGGGATCACTCAGCTGGTGAATGACCGGGATTCGCAATCAACTCTACCTGATGTCCGGGCCATGTTATTAACCATGATGATTCAGAGCTTCCAAGGGGAGGCTCCAATCGTGTCTTGTTTAGAAGCACACAGAAAGTGGTTAAGCCGGAAACGGCAGCACCTAGTTCTGTCTGGTTCCGAACCTTGTGCCCTTAATTCCTCTGCGGTTCTGGAAATAGATGTGTAAATGCCCAAATTTAAGAACGATATTTTTGGACCCTATTCCATTCTTCTGCCAGGGCTGTCATAAAAAAACCACCATAAACTGGTGGCTTCCACAAGAGAAATGTTATTGTCTTACAGTTCTGGAGGCTGGAAGTCTGAGATCAAGGCATCAGCAGGGTTGGCTCCTTCAGAGACCTATGGAGAAAATGGAGCCACGCTGCTCCCCTAGCTTCTGGAGGTTTGCTGCAATCTTGGGCATTCCATGGCTTGTAGGTGCATCGCCCTGATTTTTGCCTTTGTCTTCACATGGCTTTCTCCCTGGGTGTGAGCCTCTGTGTCCAAATTTCCTCCCCCGCCCCCCCCCCCCCCACTTTTTAAGAATACCAGTCATATTGGATTAGGAGCCCATCTTATCCAGTATGACCTCGTCGTAACTGATTACACCTGTCACGGCCATATTTCCAAACACACTCACGTTCTGCGGTTGGGGGGTTAGGACCTCACCGTATGAATTGGGTGCGGATGCAGTTCAACCCCTAACAGTCTCTGCGCATCGTTGAGGCGTGCCATGCGTGTGGTCGGGTGATAGGAAACGTGTTCGGAGCCAGGCAGGGGGGAATCACGGAGGGCGTCCTGTATGTAGCCTTACTAGAGAGCTTGTTCTTTGCACAAGGAGCAGGCTACCAGTCCTGCACTGTTGCTGGGGTTCCCACCAAAGCATGCCGCCCTTAAGCTGAGAACAACCTTGTGTATTCCCCTCCACGCCTTCCATGAGGACACCAGCAGGAGCACTTGACTGACAGCCATTACGCATAATTGACAAACAAGAATCTGGCTGCCCGGGCGCTCTCTCTGCAGATCCGATCCTCGCGGGGGGCGCCGTTCCAGGAATCTGCCTGCCAGGCCGGGCCCTGGGCCACCCGTGTGTCTTGCATCATTCATCAGCAGGTGTCCTCATCACAAGTCGCAAAACACAAGTGTCTCGAGCGAGGAAGCACACACCGGAGCGGAGCGGCCCGGCGCCTCCGGGAAAGCTGGCGCGCGAGGGACAAGCGCGTCAGGCACAGGCTTTGGGGCAGAGGGAATTAATGAGCTCCGCCTGGAGTGACATCCGGGCTCTCCGTTGTCAGGACAGCACCCCGTCCTCCCCGCCAGCTTCTGTCTCCGCAGAAGGCCTCGCTTCCACGCCGGACTGGAGTCATTATCGTTCTCTTCGCAACAGACTTCTCCGTTCTCTTTCACAGACGGTTACAAACTGGAGCTAATTTTGCATGTTGCCAACTTGGGAGTTTATTGTGGGTTCCAGAAGTTTACATTTAGGTCTGATAAAAAGCACAATCTGCAGGTGTGTGTGTGCGCATGTGTGTGTGTGTGCACGCGTGTGTGCGTGTGTGTGAGTGAGAGAAAGAGAGAAACTCAGGCTCCTTTAATAACTCCGACTATGAGTTATTTCAGATGATTTTCAATGGGTTGCTAATTTTGTGCCAGAATTAAAATGGAACTTTAAACCAAAGCAACTTACAGACGAAGGACTGATCTCGTTTGCTTTTCTCCATTCCTTCTGCTGATGTCTTTCTGATCGTTATTTCTGATCCTATATACTTTGATTTTTTTTTTAATTTTATTTGAGAGAGAGAGAGAGAGAGAGAGAGAGAGAGGGAGGGAGAGGGCAGGGAAGAGGGGCAGAGAGAAAGAGAGAAAGAATCCCAAGCTGGCTCCACACCCATCACGGGGCCCCCACGGCCCTGGGATCATGACCTGAGCAAAAATGTAGTCAGTCTCTCAGCCAGCTGAGCCACCCAAGCCACCCCTGATTTCTAAAGCTTTATTTGTGGGTGTAAGAGACAGTGTTGACTGAGCATGCCTTGTTCTACTCTTTGCTGCAATGTTATAGGTTAGCTCAGTTTTACAGAAATTAGAAAACGGAGCTCACGGAAGTGACTTCTTTTGCTGAAGGCCACTTAGCAGGAGAGTGGCAGAACAGACATCACGATCCACGCTTCTTTGTTTTAAGGCCGGTGGTGTTTTCTTGGGAGCTACATGGGTATACCCAGTTCTGCATAAAGGCGCTCTCTGACCGAGGCTGGCGAGGGACCGAGGTGTGGCAAGGTGCAGAGTGAATAAACCCTGTAATGAGGGTGGCATCTCCAGGGCAGCTAGGGAGGTTAAAATAGACTCCTCGGCCCTCCTCCAGCAAATCAGAATTGGTAGGGGAGAGGCCCGGGAATGGGAGTCTTCTGTGCACACACAAGAGATTGTGATGATTGGCTAACACTGTGATACACCGATGTCACGGAATAGACCGGAGGTCAGAAAGCCTGGATTTTGCTCGGACTCTGCCATTTGCTGTATGTTCTTAAGCGAGCCGGTTAATCTTTCTGGGTCTTGTGTCTGCGTTTGTAGAAGGAGGACACAAATCATTCAGTTGCAAGGATCCCATGCGATCACATTTCCAAAAACATTTTACAACTTGTAATAAAGTACAAACGGTGCTTATTAGTATTCCTGAGAAATCGCACTTGGTGTAAACTTTTGCTTTACTGGATCGCATTTCGAGCCCCACCCCCCCCACCCCCCCCCAGTAAGCTCTGCCATTTCAAGGGAGTGTTCCAAAAGAGAAAAACAAAATCCTGGCTTAAGTATGGACTAAAAATACTATTTAAGAATGGCTTGATTCTGGATTCAAAGAAGATTTATTTGGTATGGCCCATAGTTTATATGCATGCTTCTCTCGCCTAACACTTCAGCAAAAAAAATGTATCACATTTAAACTCAATCCGTTTGCACTTTGCACATATTTTAAATATCCATCAAAACAAATACAGCCAAGTCAACGAGTATTTTTTTCTTAATGATGCTGCTGACCACATTTAACCTTCAAGCTTCAAGTCCAGGGTTTCCTGATTTCTGAGTCAATCTTGGCAAAGCCTGGGGTCATAGTAGGAGCCATGGCTACGTGAGGTTTGGAATTATCGGTCCTAAATCTAGAGATGTGGTGTTAGTTTCCATGATTACAGCTCCAAATGCCCAGAGACCTATCCTAACTCTCTGACCACATCTCCCCACCCCCTCTAAATGAAGTTTCCCTGTCTTTTGTGTTTCCTGATTTAGCTTTCTTTTTTTCCCTTCAGTTTATTGCAATATAATTTGCAGATAACGTTGTTTATCTTTTTTATGTTTTTTAATGTTTATTTTTGAGGGAGAGAGAGAGAGAGACAATGAGCAGGGGAGGCACAGGGAGACGGAGACACAGAATTTGAAGCAGGCTCCAGGCTCTGAGCTCTCAGCACAGAGCCCAACGTGGGGCTCGAACTCACAACCTGCAAGATCATGACCTGAGTAGAAGCCAGATGCTTAAACGACTGAGCCACCCAGGAGCCCCCAGACAACCTTGTTTTAGTTTAAGGTACACATCCAAATGATTTGATAGATGTATATGCTGTGAAGTGATTACCATAACGGGTTTAGTTAACATTCAGCACCTCACATGATGATAAATATTTTTCCTGTGATGAGAACGTCTAAGATCTACTCTCTTATCAACTTTCAAGTACACAACATAGTATTTTTAACTATCACCGTAGGAACGTTACATCCTCAGAACTTTTTAACTGGAAGATTATACCTTTTCACTCCCTTTACCTGTTTCCTCAATACCCACCGTCCACGTCTGGCAGCTAGCAATCTGTTCATGGTTTCTATATGAGTTTGCTTCTTTTTAAATTCCACCTAAAAGTGAGATCATACAGCATCCGTCTCTCTCTGACTTATTTCACTTCGACTAGTGCCATCAAGTTCCATCCATATTGTTGAAAATGGTGGGATTTCCCCCTTTTTTTATGGTGGAATAATATCCCATTGCGTACGTATGTCACATCTGCTTTATCCATTCATCCGCTGATGGACCCCTAGATTGTCTCCATATCTTGGCCACACTAAGTAATGCTGCAGTGAATGTGGGGATACAGCCATTTCTTCAAGAGGGTGATTTCGTTTCCTTCAGGTAAACAGCAGAAGTGGATTTGCTGGATCATATGGTCGTTCTGTTTTTAGTAGTTCACGATAGTTTTGATTTACCTTTCAAGTTTTGCCTGAATAAAAACTTGGCCGTGACCCAGATCTCCAATCCAGGACTCATTACCCCCCTTTCGCCGGGGATCTATGCCCCTTCTTGTAACCCTGGCATCCCCTTAGATAAGGAGCCATCATCCAAATTAGACATGCCACTTTGATTAGAAAGGAGCCTTATTTTGATAGCCAGACTCTCAAGGCCCATTTTGATTGGAGACTCTGACTCTGCACCGGACCCCTTCTCCTCTCACATAGTCAAGCACGGAGCTTCAGAAATGTTTTCTTTCCTTGTGTTATCGCTGTTTTTTCTCTCGTTACATCATTGACAACAAAACGTGGGCATGCACTCACTACCCTAAAGCAACAAGACAAAAGCTCTGATCCCGTGTGACTTCTGGCTGCTTTCCCATTTCACCCTGTTTGTTTACAACAAAACTCTTTAAAGGTGTTGTCCTGATTATCCACTCATCTCTTTCTTTCTCTCTCTCTTTTTTTCTTGAACCTTCGATTATCCCACCACAACATGAAAATATTCTTGTCCCTACCCAATGACCTCTCTATTGCTCAGTCTACCAGCGACATTCAGTTGTCTATCCACGTGCCCTGCGGAAGCTTAATACTGTGATCCGCTTCACCGTAGACTCTTATTTTTACAAGAATTTCAAGATTCCATCCTCCCTTCCCTTCTGACCTCATTCACTGTCCCTCCTCTCTCTCCTCTGTTCCTTCTTTTTCATCCCTCAGTCTCTGAACACGCAGAAAGTTGGACTTACCGTGTCTGTCTCTCTGCCTCCCCCCAAGTCAGATTTACTGTGAGATCATCTGCACCCAGGAAAACTCCCCCTTTCTTGGTGTTCAGTTCTGTGAAATTTGACGTACACATACATCCATGTAACCACCACCGCAATTAAGTAACAGCACATTTCCATCACGTAGAAAGTTCCCTAGTGCCTTTTGGTACGCAGTTCTTTTCATCTTCTCAAGCCCATAGTGGGAACTGAGACGTAGACAGATAGAGATATCTAGAGATAGAGATAGCTATATATATATATATATATATATATATATATATATATATATATGTATATGTAGCGATATATATGTATGTATATGTAGCGATATATGTATATGTATATATATATATGTATATATTTTTTATCTATGTCTTTTTCTTCTCCATGACATCATATAAACAGAATCATACAATATGCAGCCTTCTAAGTCTAGCTTCTTCTATTAGCGTTGTGGTATTTGAGATGCGTTCATCTTGTTGCATACTATGGCTCAGTTGTATTGGATTGTATGGATTTACCACAGTTTATCTGTTCACCAGATGCCACACATTTGGATCCTTTCCATTTTGGAGCAATTATGAATAAGCATCCTCCTGAAGATCTTTGTCTGAACATATATTTTCCTTTATCCTGGGTATAACAACTGTAAGAGGGATGACTGTATCATGTGGTAAGAGTACATTTAGCTTTCTAAGGAAATTGTAGGCTGTTTTCTACAGTTGCTGTACCATTTTTCATTCCCGTAAGCCGTGAATGGTGGTTCAAGTTGCTCTATATTTTTGCCAGCACTTGGCATTGCCAATGTATTTCATATTCTAGTTGAGGTGTGGTGGCAACCTAAGGTTACGAAGATTTTCTCCTATGCTTTCTTCAAAAAGTTTTATAGTTTCAAGGTGTATATCTCTGATTAGTTTTGATTGTTTTATATATGGTGTGAGCCTTGGGTAGATTTTGTTTTTTTTCCTGTCACTGTACTGTTGCTCTGTCACCATTTATTGAAAGGACTAACTTCCTCACTGAGTCACCTGATATTTGTTGAAAATGAATTGGCCCTAAATATGTAGATCTATTTCAATTTTATTGACTGTATGTGTATTCATTAACCCAGGGCTTGGCAAAATCTGGCCCATTGCCCCTTTTTATATGATCCATAAATTAAGAATAATGTCTACACTCTTAAGTGGTCAAAAAATAAAGAATAATATTTTCTGACCCCTGAAAATTACATGAAATTCAAGTTTTAATTTCCATAAAGTCTTATAGGAATGTAGTCCATTGTTCAGTTGTTTATATGTTATTTGTAGCTGTTTTCACACTCTAATGGCACAGTTGAGTAGCTGTATCAGAAAAACTCTGACCTAGCAGCCTAAAATATTTACTTTCTAGCTCTTTAAAGAGATACTTGGCCAACCATTGCTTTAGCTGATATCACATTCTCTTGACTACTGTAGCCTCACAGTAAACTTGAAATTAGGTAGGGTGGGGGGTCCGGGTGGCTCAGTCTGTTAAGCGTCCAACTTCGGCTCAGGTCACGATCTCGCGGTCCGTGAGTTCGAGCCCCGCGTTGGGCTCTGTGCTGACCGCTCAGAGCCTGGAGCCTGTTTCAGATTCTGTGTCTCCCTCTCTCTCTGACCCTCCCCCGTTCATGCTCTGTCTCTCTCTGTCTCAAAAATAAATAAACGTTAAAAAAAATTAAAAAAAAAAGAAAAAAAAAGAAATTAGGTAGGGTGAGTCCTCCAACTTTGTTCTTCTTTTTCAGAATTGTTTTGACTATTCTAGTTCCTTCTGTTTTCCACATGAATTTTAAAATTAGTTTGTTGAATGTGTTGAATGCCTGATGGTATTTTGATTGAGGTTATGTTGAATCTCTAGATCCATTTGGGTAGAATCAAGTCCAAATTCTTAACAGCATTGAGTTTTCCAACCTATGACCATAGTATATTTCTTTATGTTCCTAGATCTACTTTGGTTACTCTGACCAATGTTTTTAGTTCTCAGCATATATAAGTCTTGCACACTTTTTAATAAGTTTTTATGTAATAATTTCTTATGCTGTGATGTTATTTAAGTGGTATTGGTTGGTGAATTTAAAATTCCATTTGTTCATTCCTACTATAGAGAAATAAAATTAGTTTTTCTATATTTATCTAGTGTCTTATAACCTTACTTAAATGATTTATTGGTTCAAGTAGGTTTTTATAGATTTGTGGTGTATTCAATGTGGATGATCATATTGTATGCAAAGAATATAAGCTTCTTTATTCTTTTCCACTTAGTATGACTTTCATTTATTAGTTTTTAAATTTATTGCCTCTGGTAGGAACACGAGTAAGATGTTTAACAGGAATTGAGAGAGCAGACATCCTTGCCATGTTTCAATCTTAAGAGGAAAGCATTCAGTCTTTCACCATTAAAAATGATGTTAGCTGTAGATTTTGTTGGTGACCTTTATCAGAGTGATAAAGTTTACTTCAACTTCTAGTTTGTTTAAAGTCTTTAACATAGATGGATGTTGAAAATTATTAAATGATTTGTCTTCATTTTTAGCAATAGTCACATTTTTTTCATATTTAATATGTTAATATGATAAATTGCATTAATTGATTGTCAAATATTGAACCAAACTTAGATTTCTGGGGTAAAATCAACTAAGTCATCATATATTATTCTTTTTACATATTGTTGGATTTTTACCTGATAGCAATTCTTTGTGGATTTTTCCATCTATGTAATAGGGATAACGTCTGTAAGTTTTGCTTTTTTATGATTTTTTTAGTGGTGTGTGATTAAAAAAATATTTGGTTCTGTTTAGAGGGTAATTCTGACCTCATTGATCAAGTTGAGAATTGTTTACTCTTTTGTTTTGTAGAAGAATTTGTATAGGACTGGTACTATTCATTCCTTAAATGTTTGGTAGATTTTCCAGTGAAGTCTCCTGGAAGATGGAAACGAGGGGGGAAAGAAAAGGAGAGAGAGACAGTGCAGTGCGTGTGAGTCTACTTGCCATACAGCTCAAATAAAACTAACGTCAAAATTGGAAATTTCCACCGTGATTGGCTTCATCTAGGCTTTTTGCCCAAAATCCAGAAATTACTGCCGTGTGCAGGTGAATGCACTGATTGGCTTAGGCACAGGAAACACGTCCTCTCTGTAACGGAGCCAATCTTATTTAAAAGACTAAGACTGGGAAAAGAAATTTCCTTTGATGGGAAATGGGGCACAGTTCCCAGACGAAGGGTGAGTGGATGCTGAGTGGCACAAACAGAAGGTTCTGTAAATGACTAGCCTTATTTGCTGCCAAATCTGCAGAACTGGGTACCGATGTGTGGAAGTCACAAGGAGACATGGAGGCTATTCTTCTATGTTTAGGAAGAACTTTATAGCTACCAGACTGCCCCGGTGATAGAAGAAAATGTATCTTTAAAAAGTGGTGAGCTCTTCGTCCTTAACTGCATTGCTGCAAGAGAGTGATGATTGCCTTCAGAGAGATAGGAGATCAAATCAGGGAAAAGCATATTTTCGTTTCAACCAGATTCCATCACCAACCATCATTTCTATGCTTCTGTGATTCAAAGATATCCCAAGTCAACGTAAGATTACTCAGTAAAGGAATTGTCTGATCAAGAACTTTTGTGGATACCCATTTCTTCACTGGGTAATTTGTTTTTTGGGGGTTTGGGATGAATGGATAAAGAAGATGTGGTTTATATGTACAATGGAATACTACTTGGCGATGAGAAAGAATGAAATCCTGCCGTTTGCAGCACCATAGATGGAACTGGAGGGTATCATGCTAAATGAAATAAGTCAGTCAGAGAAAGACAAATATTATATGTTTTCACTCATATGTGGAACTTGAGAAACTTAACAGAAGACCATGGGGGAGGGGAAGTGGAAAAATAGTTACAAACTGAGAGGGAGGGACACAAATCATAAGAGACTCTTTAATACAGAGAACAAACTGAGGGTTTAAGGTGGGGGGCAGAGGAGAGGGGAAAATGGGTGATGGGCATTGAGGAGGGCACTTGTTGGGATGAGCAATGGGTGTTATATGTAAGTGATGAAACACAGGAATCTACCCCCAAAACTCCCATCCACTGTATGTTAGCCAACGACAATAAATCATATTAAAAAAAAAAAAAAAAAGAACTTTTGTGTATATTCAGAGACCAGAGATGGGGCCATTCTAGAGCAAGGTGGACAGAGGATGATGCTGGAAATGAGATTCAATCTGGGTCTGGGAGTAGATGTAAACTCTGGAAGTAGGAGCAAACAGGAGAAGAGGGTAGGGCATTCAACATATATTGAAAAGTTGACCAAAATTTCCTGTACTTTCCAAAATGCCTGACACCTTGCAGATACTAAAATAACTATCAACAGCATAAAGAATAATAAAGTGAATAAATGAACATATGTTTGGAGGTGATAAATAAACCAATTTGGCTGGGGTTGGGAGCTTTATAGAAGAGCCAATTTATTAGGAGAAAAAAAATATGTTGATGCTAAATTGGAGTGGTCTTTGAATGGCATACTAATTAATCTCTAAGTGTTTCAATTTTCTCTGGGGAAGGAAAAAAAAAAAGCAAATGCATGGACTTTGTATTAGGGAGGGAATATTTTGACCCTCCCCTATATACCCCAAATTCTGTTTTAATCCATTTGTCTAGCATTATTTTGTGTTCATTGTATTGAAGCTCTTAAGCCAACTCTTTCCTCTGCAATACTATCCAAGGCATTTTGATGGGGCACCTGGATGGCTCAGTTGGTTAAGCGTCCAAATCTTGCTTTGGGCTGAGGTTATGATCTCAGGGTTCATGAGTTCAAGCCCCATGTCAGGCTCCGTGCTGACAGTGAAGAACCTGCTTGGGATTCTCTCTTTCTCTCTCTCTCTCTCTCTGCCCTTCCCCTGCTCATGTGCATGCTGTCTGCCTCTCCTTCTCTCTCTCTCTCTTAAAATAAATAAACTTTAATAAAACAACGACACCAACCAATAATAGCAGTAGTAGTAATAAAATAATAATATCACCCAAGGCATTTTGAAATGAGTAACACGGCTTTATTTCATTTTATATTTCACTTCATCTTATCTTGTTTTCTTTTTCTTTTAAGTTTCAGTGGACTTTTTAAATTTGAGTATAACTGACATATATCAGTTTCATATGTACATCAAAGTGACTTGATTAGTCCGTACATTATGCTGTGTTCAACACAACTGTAGCTCCCATCTGTCACCATACAACAGTATTACAGTATCATTGACTCTATTCCCTATGCTGTGCCTTTTATTCCCATGACTTATTCATTCCATAACCGGAAGCCTCGATCTCGATCTCCCTCTCCCTTTTACCCATTTAGCCCGCCCCCACCCCCTCTGGCAATGACCAGTTTGTTCTGTTTACAGGTCTGATTCTGCTTTTTATTTATTCATAGGTTTTTTTCCCCCTGGATTCCACATATGAGTGAACTCATAGATATGTTTTTAAAGTCTACACATATTGGCGATTCTCTTTTACTGTGTGATTTTTAATTCTGCTTTTCCTTTCCTGAAATCACTTTTGACATTTTTTGTTTCCTTCTTGTCACTTTTGGTGATTAAATTTTGGAGAAAAATTCTATAGGAATGTGGCATTTAAGCGTGGAATTTTCAAGGGTCCTGGGGGGCTCAAGTCAGTTAAGCATCCGACTCTTGATTTCGGCTCAGGTCATGATCTCATGGTTTGTGAGTTTGAGCCCCACATTGGGCTCTGTGCTGACAGCACTAAACCTGCTTGGGATTCTCTCTCTCTCCCCCTCTCTCTGTCCCTCTCCCACCCATGCTCACACTCTCTTCCTTTATCTCAAAATAAATAAGTAAACTAAAAACTTATATTAAACTTTGAACTTTCTTGTTAATATGCAACTCTTTCTTTGTGAGCTTTATTATTCTTTGTAGGAGATATGTAGTTTTGTGCAAATACTTTCATCTTGGTTATAAATTTTCTTTTTTTTCCCTTTATAACATCCACACACAGAACCATTTTTACAGAAAGTCTATGACAAGGAAGCTCAGTTTATCTAATTCCATGAGATGTTGAAAATGTTTTTTCATAATTTATCTGAACTGACGATAAGTTTCAAATAGTACATCTACAGAGTTAAAATGGGATATTTACCAAAAGGGTGTTTGGGCAGGAAAATACTGGGTCAGCGATGAGACAAATTAATTTCTTGAACCTTACCACTAACTAGGTGGGCAACTTTGGGCAGATCTCAACTCCTGTATGCAATTCAGCTGGCTATCTTGCAATATAAAATGGGTTAAAATAAATAGCATTAAGAACTTAATTTTATGCTCACGATTTTCACTGTAATAAGAGTTATATAGAGATAGAAAGATTTAGAGTAAAAATACTGCAGTTAACTTCAGACATGTTCAATTTTAGATACGTATCATATGTTTTTAGAAATTCCTCACAAAACCTTAAAAGCGAGGTCTCAGAAGAAGACAGAAGGTAAAACCTCGTAAATATCTTCCTCCATTGTCTTTTGGATAAAATGTTAGTGTCAAAACTTTGATTCATACCTAGTATTCTTTCTTGTATAAAATGACGAGGTCTTTTTACTTGGATGCCGAAAGGGTTTTCTTAATTTTATATAGTCTTTGCATATGTCTTTAGTTAAGGCTGCACAGGGTTAAACTCATTATGTGTATGGTGTGCATATTTTTGTAGTTCTAAGTCGATTTTTATTTTATTTCAAGAAATCTCTTTAAATTATAGTCACAGAATTTCTGTGTGTGTGTGTGTGTGTGTGTGTGTTTCTAATTTTCTTCCAAACCAACCCCCTTTTAAATGTTTGCTAGGTTTTCTTTGTTTATTTCCCACAATTGTCACGTTCTCCTCGAGCCTTATTTATCTATAATTTTTTTTTGGGGGGGGGGGCTTTAAATTTTTTTGTCATTTCTGTCTTCTATATTGCAAGATATTACCTGTATTTAATGTAGTTTTGCATTTCTTCTAGGTAAGTCTTCATTTTTAAATGATTTTTAAATTTTTAAAATTATTTTGTGAATTTTTCCAAATTTTTCCAAATCTTTCTTTCCACAACTTACATAATTGATGAAATTTATCTACTTTTGATGCATGGTTTCCATTATAACTTCTATCTCTTTCTCAAAATCTTTAAGGTTTCTAGAAATATTAGTTTACAGAGTTTTTATCTGCTTCCTAGACATGCATTCTGGCAGGATTTCATTATCTGTACCAACTTTATTCTGCTCCTTATATTCTTTTTTATCATAATAACGTCATATATAACTCTCTTCTGTTCCTTGTTTTTACATGATATGAGTTTTCCTGTGCGTTTAGAAGGATGGTGGTGAAAGACAGGTTTTTTTAAGGCTCACTGCTCTAGAATTTTGTGTTGTTACCGTTGTTTTTGTTTCGGTATGCGAAAACATATGGCTTCAAACTTTCTGATAACCACACTCAAAAAAAAATTTTTTTTTTTTTTTTTGAGATTCTCTTTTCTTTGTTTCTGTTTTGCCTGTTTGGCTCAATTCATCATCCCTTACAACAGGTAGCCTTCCGTGTGGGGCCTTGTCCTAGAACAGACGTTTGCCTGGCTCCCTGAGGCACTTCTCAGGGCTCAGAGGTTCCAGAAGGTCACCGCTGTTCCCTGGCTTTCACGGGTAAGCTGGAGAGTATAGAACCACTCCCAGTTTGCTACTCGCATACTTTCCAGTGAATACCTTTGGTGGACTCAATGAGGTACTGACCGCGTTCCCTTTCAGGAATGGAAGGCTGATTCTCGCACCTGCTAGGAGTATTGCCAGAGAGGACCCTTAACTCTCAGCCTTCTGTAGGCATTGCCACAGCTGGAAAAAACCTGTTTCGCTAAAGATCATACTACCTTGTGCGATTCACCCAGTCAATAACTGATCAATGCGGACGTGTGACAGTGTCCAGGCAGGGGCACCTGGGTGGCTCGGTTGGTTAAAACTTCAGACTCTTGATTTCGGTTCAGGTCGTGATCTCAGGTTCGTGAGTCTGAGCCCCCCCCCCCCTCCCCCCACGGGTGCTGCACTGACAACGTGGAGCCTGCTTGGGATTTTCTCTCCCTCTCTCTCTGCCCCTCCCCTGCATGCCCTCTCTCTTTCTCTCTCTCTTAAAATAAATAAATGAACTTAAAAAAAAATAATGTCCAGGCAGCCCAATCTTGGGACAATGCTGAAGGTCCCTTTGAGCCCCAGAACTTCCCAGGAGAGGGGCTGAAGCTATCTCTAGAGCTGTATCACAGCTGAACTTCTCCCTCTGCACAGAACACTCCCCAGCAAATGTCTATCGGGCAAACACCCCTCTCCTTGTCTACTTCCTGGTGAATATGAACCACAGTATTATGGTGATTTTGTAGCTTTTTCTGCTCTTAAGGTTTCCAGATGCTCCATTTCTCTTCCTGCTGCTTCCCACCTCACAGATGCCGGGGGGGTCACAGAGGACTCACAGCGGTTGGTGGTTTGTCCCTCCCTGCTTACATTTTTGAGGTTTGTGGACATACCTAATCACCTGCTTTTATGATAGAACCCGTCCATTGCTTTTCATGGAGGCACCCCAGTTTCTCTCTTTGTTTTATTTAGGAGTGGTGAGAGTTGGATTCTAGGAGATTCAAAAACTGCATTGTTCCCGCTACTGTATTTCCCCAGTACTCTCTGCTGCCACACATTTTGAAAATATTATCATAAACAGAAGGATGGAAATGAAGGGGTAGCTTGAGGGGAAGCGGAGCCAGAAGAGACATTGTAGGATAAGAGATGACCATGAGACATATCCCTTTATTTAATACTAAACTGGATGCTAAGGGAATAATGGGGTAAGTTCACTGAATTTTCAGTCATGAGACCTAAGTTCAAGTCCTGGTTTTGCCAGGTGCCTTGTAATGTGAATGAATCGCCGATCCCAATTAAATACCGGTTTCAGTGTCTGAAAAATGCAAACACCTTCCCTGCCTGGATCACAGGAGTATTGCCGGACCAGGAAGGCAGTATTTCCAGTGGAAGCTCCAAACGAGCACGAAGCAAGTTAAGAGAAGCTTTCTATCCAAAAGCGACGCAGGATGTGCACCACTTGGCCAATTCAGCGATGGATGAAGTTGACACAAAGCCAATAAACCCAAAGAGACTAACTGGCAAGTGTTAACTCCAGCAACACAACTTATCAAGCGATTCCAAGTGGGATAAATGAACATCACTTGGATTTTTCAGTCTCAGCATCAAAGTCTCCAAAGGGTTCAAACACAGGTTGTGCAGGGGTTAGGCCATGGCAAACACAGTTGGCTGATGCTGTTGATTTCAGAATGCAAGTGTGTTTGTTTTGGCAAAGGGAAGGAAGATGAATGAAAGGCAGAAACAAAAGAGCCCGATTCTTCTGCAAATCTTTCAGGGAACTTGCAGCAATGAGGACTTTCTTTCCTGGGGAGACAAGGTTCCTAGGAGGAAATATGAAAAGAAAAATGAAAGGAATGGAGAAAATAACATGAGATAAAATCACCTTAGGGCTTTGAGCTATGTCCTCATTCTTGGCTCTGCTTTATATCTTAATTGTTGTTGTTTTTATTTCTGTTTTTTCATCGTAAGTTTTCTGGGAAAAGACACAGCTTTTTACAATGTAGGCACTCAATCAATATTCACTGCAGAGCATTTGGCTCCAAGCATTTTTGCATAGTAATTTTGCAAATTATTTTTTTAAAAAAGAAGCCATTGTCGTGTAACCAAAGGCAGGATTGGGGAGCAAAATAGACAATTTTACAAAGGAACATTGGCCAAAATGATACAGAAAGAACTTCAAACCATGGGGCCTGGCATTATGAAAATACATACGATTTCTGGCCATTATTTGGACTTACTCAAGATTGAATGATCCAATGATTTTGAAGATTCATATAGATAATCTCATGCCTAAACATTTTTGTGATGCCGTAATCTACCCCAGCAGGACCATCTATGTGAACCACAACAGATCTGAAATAGTGAGATGCCACAGGTAGCTGAGACAACATAGCTGGGAGTAAGACGTAAGGGTTGAGATGCAGAAACGAGATCTGTGGCTTGATAGAAATACAGTGTCCACAAGATGTAACAAACAAAAGTGTTTTCTCCCATAAAAAGTCACAGAGAGAGGCACAGTGTTACTGACAGTGGGGAAAATAGAAATATGACCATACCAAAGGGCTAAGGTTTTCTTCTCTTCTTTCATTTCCAAGAATACTAAATGTTGAGCATGGGTTATAGGGTAAACGAAGCGCCTTCGAACGTATAACTGAGGACCTGTGACAGAAAGAAGGTAGGTAGGTCATACAAGGGCTCAAAGAACCAGGGGAAGGACCTCCGTGGAGAGAACATGGGAAAAAACAAGGTCCCATGGAAGATAAACTCATCAGAAAAGAATTAAAAACAGAGACCTGCTTTAGATGATCTTGAGTTCGGTGGTTAGACTGTGCCAGAAAAATTACAAATCTGATACTGACCAAAAAAAAAAAAAGTCCTGAAGTTGGTACCAGAGAAACATTGTCAGTGATTAGCTTGGAATTACGTGGGAACCAATAGATCCTTGAAGACTGGGGTCAGGCTAATATTGTTTAATTTATAAAAAAGAAGACCAAGAAAAGACACAAGATATGTAAAAGCTAGTTACTTGACACTAGAATTTAAGATAATGTTTATCACAGAGAATTCATCAGGAAAAAAAAAATATATATATATGTATATATATATATATATATATATATATATATACATATATATATATGTTGAATGATTAAATGAATTGGTTGCTAGCTAAAAGGCAAGGATCAGTTGAAACCAAAACCAAAACCAAAACCAGCAAACAGCACTGGTTCATGGAAAATGAGTCCAGGCAAACAAACTTTACCATTTTTGACAGGATTGTTACACTCAGAAATAGATACGTATTTCTTTTACCTGGATTTGCCAAAAATCTCATGGTCCCATTGTGTCCAACGTATAGAAAC
This sequence comes from Neofelis nebulosa, assembly GCF_028018385.1. NCBI lineage: Eukaryota > Metazoa > Chordata > Mammalia > Carnivora > Felidae > Neofelis > Neofelis nebulosa. Next base: position 199,064,709 of record NC_080784.1, on the reverse strand, counting down.
ACAGGTTGTATGACAGTACAATAATTTAATTCATAGGTGATTGCAGAAAGCCTAAAGAAACAATTAATGAATCAATGTCAAGCTCCACAAAAGTTTCTACTGAGACCTCTGAGGATTTTGTTTTTAACCTTGTTATATTCAACATTTTAGTTGAACACTGATCTGAATACAGGTACTTGGATATTTGTAGATAACATGTAATAGGAAGTGTTAACTATCCTGAGTGGTTGAATCAATGTTCTCCAAGATTCTGACGGTGTCTTAAAATTATTTGGCTTACATGGATGATGTTTCTTTTGAAGGAGCATGGGATAGTCCCCTTTTTCTTTTGATTCGATGGTGGAAATAAGTTTGAGAAGTCAGCTATTTATTTTCTCTGGCTTCACCTTCCTTCTTCGAAATGTTAATATCCAACTTTAATATCCCAGTCTGAAGCATCTCGCCTCAAGATCGCCATCCTAAAATTTCAATTTCCTCTGGGATCATATTATATACTTTCATTTTGTTCATTTTTCTGTTTATCTTTTCACTAATTCATCTAACAGTAACCAAGTACCAAATTTGTGTTGAAAAGAGTGAAATTAATAAGGTAGGTCTTGTCTTTCAGAAGATTATAATTGATAAGGATGGGCACCCAAAGACATTAATAAGTAATTATAACATCATATGATGAGTTAAATGAGAGAGGTAAATATGGAACTAACTTATAGGAAAAAAGGAACAGAGAGTGGGAGATACTGGGGAAAAACACAGTCGTAGGAGAAGTTCCTGATAGATGTTAAAACTAAATCAAAAACTAAAAAGCAAAACAAAGAATTAGTAAAAATTAGATGCAGAGGTGGGGAGTTAGCATTTTATGGCTGCATAAAAAGGCATCCCATTCACCTAGACACATAAGGAAACAAATTTCCCTTCCTTCTTCACAAAGCACTTAAACTTGCAGGCTATAGACCCAAAGTCTTGGCCAGCACTCTCTCTAGTGGTGGACCTATGAACTACCCCTCTACCATTTTCTAAATTATAAGAACACCAGTAAGATCATGCGCATGAAGATACCGAGGACCTAAACAAGTAGGTAATTGTTGAATCTGGGTAAGAATAAACACTTTAACACTATAGAAATATATTCTCCAAGTAATTCCAATGAATAAAACACACTATCAATGAGATTTCACCAACTAAAAAGCAAACTTCCACAGATATTCTGGGACCTTAGCAATTCACACAAAAGTAAAGGATCTGACACGGGAGAAGTCTGAGTTGAATCCCAGCTAATTTACTAGTCATGGATGCTGATAAGTCATTTCAACAATCTACACCTTATTCTCCTTAACTGATATAGCTGCGTTGACTGTATACCCCGGTTGGCCTGGGACTGTTTTGGTTTATGTCAGTTGTCCCAGGTAATTGTTAATAGCATCTTATTTCACTTCCTAAAGTGCCCCATTTGGGTTATAAATTACACAGTCACCCTTAGTCCATGATCTAAGGGTAATGTTCCTTTACCTTTATGGGGAGAATAACATGAGCCTGGGGGAAAGGCAGTATAGTGATGACTTAGGTGCTGGGTTCTTGCTTAGTGTTTTTTTTTACACTGAAACTGTCCCTTTGGGGATAATGTCTCACAAATGACTCTGATGAGTGTTTCTTTCTGTCTTCATTGCGTCACATTAGGAATGAATGGAGACAGTGTGGGCTGTCTTCTCAGAAAATTAATAAAGTAAGCTGGCTACCCAGGAAATAGGAAAGCCCTCCTGAATCACGTATTTCTGTGTAAACTGTGGCCTCTTGGAATCTTTTTAAAAAAAACTTACATCGTTCACAACTAATTGGGAAATAGGGACATTTCCACTAAAATCTGGAATGGCATGGAACATGGAATAAAAACAGGATGATGAAGGCCCTGTATTTTACGTTTGTGTTAAGCTGGACTTCCCCACAGCTGCGCATTCAGTTCTTCTAAAAACACAGATATGAAACGACCTTAAAATTTTAATAGTGAGTGACTAGTGGAGTAAATTATAGAGCATCCGTCCAATGGGACACGCTGCAGTCCCCAAAAATGATGGTATGGAGCTATATTTATTGGCATGGAAAATTGCTCGTAGCCTATTATCAGCTGAACAATACAGTTACTGAGAAACAGGTGCAATATTCTTGTAAAATCATATAACATATAGTTTAGGTGTTTATGTGGATATAGAAATGTCTGAGATGCTCATCAAAATATTAATAGTGGTTTTCTCCGGGTGGAGTGGTTTCTGAGAGCTTTTATCTCCTTTCCATTTTTTTTAAGCAGTATTTCCCCTCTTAATAAAAACAAAATATGTGCTTTGTAGGAACTTATTAAAGAGATATCTCTTAGATTATAGTCTCAGAAGCTGGAGTGACTGGTATGTAGATGATGCAAAGAAGTGTTGACATAAAATAGGTAATTAATTAAACCTACACAGACCTACAGCTCTTTCCTCCATCAGGACTGAGCCTTCTTGCAGTCCCAGTTTTTATAGCCACCCCTGCCCCCAACCAGGAAGCAAACAGGACACTCTAAGCACTAACACCACAGTTCCTGTGACTGCCGGCCTCAAAGATGATCCCCATGGCCCCTTCCTTCTTGGTGGGAATGTCCTTGCGTAATCCCGTTCCACTGAGTGTGGGCTGGACGTGGGGAGGAGAATAGAATGAGACGAAAGGGATGAGACCGGGTCGTCAAAAGCGGTATGGGATTGCCTTCTATCTCAGTACCACTCACTCTGTGGGAGGCCAGCTGTCCTGCCATGAAAACACTTAGTAGCCTAGAGAGAGGCCGAGGGGGTGAGGAGCTGGTCTCCCACCAACAGCCAGAGAGGGCCTGAGGCGTGTCAACAACCAGATGACTGGCCAACTGCCTGACGGCAGTCTCATGAGAGACCCCGAGCCAGAAACCACCCAGCTGAACCATTCCTGGATTTCTGACCCTCAGAAGCAAAGCGGGGTAATAAGTGCGTGTTGTTAAAAGCTGGTACTTTTTTTTTGTTTGTTTGTTTTTTACATAATTTGTTACAAAGCAATGGATAAAAAATATAACTCCAAACACACTTGACAGGACTTCTGCCTTGGAAGCGTGTGGTTCGGGAACCCCAGTCTCAGCCAGCTTGGACTTCCATGCCAGGCTCACTCCTTCCTCTCCTGATAAGATTCCTTGAATTGGCCATTTTACATGGGTTTTTTTTTCAATATCAATTAAATTTCTTGTTCCCGGCACTGGATATCTAAGTCAGATAGTGCAAAAACATGTGACCGGTTGATTTTAGGTTGAAAGCTTGCCTGGAATTGGGATTCTAGATGCGTTGCTTGTTCTGACCTTTGACCCGGGTTCCCTCAGGGCCCCTTCTTTCAGAGCAGGTCCATAATCCAAGTTTCTTTTCCACAGGTTCTCCTAACAGCTGATAATTCAGAATGTAAAGCACATCTCTTCCTGGGATAAAAGCCCAAAGATTATGGGGTACTTTGTCATTGGAAATGTTGATGATTTACTATTAAATTTCAAAACAAATAGGAAAGCGCTTCCATTTGGGTTATGATGGATAATGGATATCTAAGTTATTCTTTGTTTGTAAAAGCAACAACAATGACAAAAAACTGGATAAAATATATGAAAATGTTTTTAGGACTTGGCAACAGAGATCCCAGGCAGTGGTTCCTAAGTGAAGCAAAACACAACAAAGACGCAAAAACAGATGAAACAGATAATGAACAAATAGCAATGTGAAAGACTTAAATCCAATGGTATTAATATCTACATTTTATGTAAATGGATTACACATTCCAGTAAAAGGCAGTAAGTTAGCCGACCGGATAAAGAAACAAGACCTAATATTGTGCTGTCATGTGAAACCTACTTTAAATAGAAAGATACAAATAGGTGGAAAGTGAAATGATGGGAAAAGATATACTTTGTAAAAATTAATCATCAGAAAACTGAGTGATATAGTAATATCGGACAATGGAGACTTCAAAACAAGGAATGCTACCAGAGATAAAGCAGAGGATTTTATGCTAATAAAAGTGTCAGTTTTTCAGAGAGATATAAGAAGCCTAAAATGCATCTAATCGTAGAGCTTTAAAATTCTGGATTAGGGACGCCTGGGTGACAGTCGGTTAAGAGCCGGACTTCAGCTCAGATCATGATCTCACGGTTCATGGGTTCAAGCCTGTTGTCAGGCTCTGTGCTGACAGCTCAGAGTTTGGAGCCTGCTTCGGATTCTGGGTCTCCCGCTCTCTGCCCCTCCCCCGCTGGCACTCTGTCTCTCTGTCTCTCTCTCTCTCTCTCCCCCACAAAAATAAATAAACATTAAAAAAATTAAATTCTGGATTAAAAGCTGCTAGAACTAAAGTCAGAAATTAAAGAAAAAATTGGGGCGCCCCGGTGGCTCAGTCAGTTAAGGGGTCGACTTCGGCTCAGGTCATGATCTCAAGGTTTATTTGTTCGAGCCCCACATCGGGCTCTGTGCTGACAGCTCAGAGCCTGGAGCCTGCTGGGGATTCTGTGTCTCCTCCTCTGTCTGCCCCTCCCATGCTCATGCTCTGTCTCTCTCTGTCTCTCAATAATAATAAATAAAGGTTAAAAAAAATTTTTTAAAAAAGAAATTAAAGAAAAAATCAACAATTACAGTTTGAATTTTTAACATCTATCTCAGAAATTGAAAGCAGACAAAATATCAGTAAAGATATAGCAGAACTGAGAAATATTATTGGCTAACTTCATCTAATTGATATTTATGGAATAACCAAAAGTATACTATGTATGGTGTTTTCAACTGTTATAAAAATTCACCAAGTTAGTTTATATGATGGACCCTAAAACAACTCCCCACACATTTGATAAGTAGATGAAAAGTCTTTAAAAGAACCTATGAGATCAAAGAAATACCTTTTAATGTTTAGTACTATTTACTATTAAGTAATACTGAAAACAATACATGATAAAAATAATTTTAAAATAATAAATATGGCATAATGTATATTGTACAATGAATGTTTATAACATTAAGACACAATGTGTGGGGGACGCAGCTAAGCATTGGTTAAAGGAAAATCTGGAGCTTCCAATAATTCTATTATAAAAGAACATCGGTCTAAAATTAATGATCTAAGCTTAACCACCAAGAAGCTAGAAAAGTAAAAGTAAATCAAATGCAAATGAGCTAGAAGGAAGGAAATAATACAGATAAGAGTTGAAATACATGAAAAAGGAACAAATAACAAAGTGAACAAAAATAAAAAGTGATTATTTGAAAGGGGCAGTAAGATTAACGGCCCATTAGCTAGACTGAGCAAGAAAGACAAGAAGTGAAACAGAAAGTTCTAGTTTCAGGAATGAAGGATTGGGCCTCACTAAGAATCCAAACAATAAGAAACTAGACTTAAGAGATGATTATAAAGCCCTTTATGCCAGTAAATATTACTATTCAAATAAAGTAGGATTCATTGAAGACACATCTTGCCAGAACTATCTCAAGAGTAGATCTGAATAGCCCTATCTCTGCGAGAGAAGGTTAATTGGCTTTAAGTGTATTTCCACAAAGGAAATTCCATGTATAAATGGCTTCATTAGCGAGCACTAGCGAATCCTGAAAGTATCATACAAATTCTTTCAGGAAATAAAGAAAGAAGCACTTCCCGACCCATTTTCTGAGGCATGGTTAACTGGGACATCCCAACCAAACATACCTTGCAAGAAATAAAAGCTCAAGACTGATCTCTCTACTGCATGGACATAAAAATCTCTAACAAAATAATTATTCACAAATAATTTCTGATAATATATAAAAATTATAATACAACCTGATCAGGTCAGATTTATCAAAACCATGCAGGACCCATTTAACATTACAGAATAAATCAATATGCTTCACCATTACTGACAAATAGAACAGGAGAAAAAACAGAACTAAATAATCATCTCAATAAATGCCAAAAAAATTGATACAAACTCTCAGCAAATATAGAATATGCCATTAAAAGAACAATGGGTGGGGTACCTGGGTGGCTCTGTCGATTAAGCATCTGACTCTTGATTTTCTCTCTCTCTCTCTTTCTTTCTTTCCCTCTCTCTCTGCACCTCCCCTGCTTGCTTTTTATCTCAAAATAAATAAATAGACTTAAAAAAAAAGAAAAGAACAATGGATAAATTGTGATACATTTTTACAGAGAGATACGATTCAGATATAAATATGTATATACATATGTATTTCTGAGTGATTTCACTGTGTGTGTATATACATATATATATGATTGACAAACTACTGATACATGAGATAACATGGATGAATCTTAACAACATTATGTTGAGCTAACGAATTCAGACAAAAAGGAGTACATATTGTAAGATCCCAGTCTATTATAGGCACAACTTACTCTATACTGATGGAAATCAGACCAGTGGTTGCCTCAGAGTGGGGGTTCAGGTTAGATTTTCTCAGGAAGCGGTAGCTGAGAATTTTCTGGGTTGTTTCATATGTGCTCTGTCCTGATTAGGCAGGGGTTACATGCATATGCGTATGTTAAGAAATATTGCAATGTCCCTCTAAGCTTCTGTATGTCATTGTATGTCATTGTATTAGTTAGCTCAGGCTGCCATAACAGAATACCACAGACTATGTGGCTTAATCAACATAAAAGTTGTTTTTGTTTGTTTGTTTGTTTGTTTGTTTGTTTTATTTGTCACATTTCCGGAGGCTAGAAGTCCAAGATTAAGGTGTCTCCAGAGTTGATTTCCGGTGAAACCTCTCCCTGTTTGTAGACAGCTGCCTTCTCCATGTGTCCTCACATGGCCTTTGCTCTCTGAACGTGGAGAGACAGAGCTCTGGTGTCTCTTTCTTTCCTCTGAAGGAGACCAGTGCTATTCGATTAGGACCCCATTCTTATGACCTCATTTAACCTTAATGACTTCCTTAAAGGACTTATCTCCAAATGTAGTCACATTGGAGATAAAGGCTTTCACGTATGAATTTGGGACAGTTGTCACAATTCAGTCCACAACAGTGGCTTATAGACTTAAGAAGCAACTAAACCATAAGATTGGGAAAAGATACATTTATATTCTTTGGGAATTTGTGTTTCTAGGGATATAAAGACTTTATAATATTCAGGGTCACGTTTTTATAAATGTGTAAAAAATTACTATCTGAAGTATCGATCAAACGAAGCAGATTTAATGCCTGAAATTCAACACAATTGAGTTATGTCACTACACTGGCCGTACCAGCAGTAATATTTAGTTGGGGAAGGAGTCAGGTATGAGGTAACTTCCCTTTAAATAAGGCTTTGATTTGGCTGGGTTAATGCAAAGCCACCTTCACCAGTATAAATAATAATTCGCGCTAATCCATTTGTCCTTCTGACAAGTTAGAGTGATTTTTCAAATTCCACATCCATCACATACCTCCACGTACTACACATGTGAAAAATTACTATTTGATAAAATCGAACTCAATTCTTTAGAGTCAAAGGTGCACAGGACATCGGCTCTTGAGGGCTGGGCAAATTAGTGAAGTTCAAAATATTAGTACTTATTATTATTTTTTTTTCCTTCATCGGGATCATTGTGTAGAGGTCCATGAGAAATGCCTTCCCAGGCCTCCTACCGCGAATAGGTCCTGTGCTTCCACAAGACAGGCAAGATCCTTTCTTCTAGTCTCGCACTAAACATATCTGGAGCCTACCTTCTGTTTCTAAGCATTATGGTGGGTGATGGAGGGGATAATGAGTATGTTCTCTGCCATGACAATCCTCCATGTGAACAGATCATGCCATGAGGTGTGTGGGACTCTGCCTCGGCCTGACAAGGAGAAGGTATGTGTGACTTCCTACTGTTCCCGTAAACTGTAGTTTGCTTGGTGGGGATAGACTGAAGAATGGTAAGAGAATTCCAGGGGTGGGGGAGAACATGAAATACTGCAAGGTTTCGAAAGAGCACGGCCCATGTTCTAGAACTCAGCAGATCAGGAAGCCTCACTGGCAGACAAGAGAAGGGAAGACGAGGAAAGTTAGGCAGAAGACACTCTATGTTATCAGTGTTGAATATCACGCTAAGGAATTTGAGCTTTTTGTTTTTGTTTTGTTTTGTTTCGTTTTTCCTTTAGACTTTAGGGAGCTCAATGGAATTTTAAGCAGAATCCTGTAACAAGGTTTATCTCTCGGAAAGCCTGGGGTGTCACCTATGTGGAGGGTAAGTTGAAAAAGATCTAGCTATGAAATCATTGTCATTGTGCAGTTGGGTTATAAGGAGGCCAACTCTAGAGTTGTTTGCAATTATTCCATTAATTGATTCAATACTTCACAGAATATAGGGACCAGCTAATGAGATAGATACAGAAGGTATATCAGAGAATGTGTTAATATCTCTGTCCTTCAAGAATTTATAATCCAGCAGAGGGAGGCAGACAGGTGATGGGTGCTTATACAGGTCAAGGGCTCCCTGGCATTTTTCACGGTGACGCCCATCTTCAGTATCTTTAATGAGCAAAATAATCAAAATAATAATAACTTCTCACCTTTATTAGGCATTTTGTAATTTCCAAATACGCATATCCTTACATGTATGTGAGCCGCACAAAAGCTGCTGTAAAGGGGGAAGACATCCTAGGAAGAGGCTGGAATTTAGCCAGAGATCCAGGTCATTGCACAGCTTCTGTTATTAACTGCTCTCCGGTGTCTTTATTTTCTGTGAATCTTCAGATCCTGAATCTTTACCCAGCAGGAGGTCCATCTGACTTCTTTCCCATGGACGTTCTGGTGACCGCCAGCCTCCTGGTTGTTAAACAGCTCCCTTGTCTGTCTCACCAGTCTCTGACCCATAGTGGGTGTGCCCCAATCCTGGGGGCCCTCTTCTGCTCCTTTCGATGATCTTCCTGTGACAACTGCACTTGAACTAACTGGAGAAGACTGTATAACAGATTGGAGGATTTCTTCTCAAAACCAATATTCCATTTAACTCTGAGCATAGGTCCTTGGATTATACTTATGTCTTCTGTTTCTTTTTATTTTTTAATGGGCCTCAAGTGCAATTGTATTACTTATAATCCTTGGCCATGGACTTTGTCATTGGTCCATGGATTACTCTCTAAATCTAAAAAAAATTATAATAATAATTAAGTTTATTTATTTATCTTGAAAGAAACAGAGACAGCGTGAGTAGGGGAGGGGCAGAGAGAGAGGGAGAGAGAGAATCCCAAGCAGCCTCTGTATTGTCAGTGCAGAGCCTGCTGAGGGGCTTGAACTCACAAAACTGGAAGAGCATGACCTGAGCCGAAACCAAGAGTCAGACGCTTAACCAACTAAGCTACACAGGTGACCCTCTCCTAAAAGTTTTAAAAAAGTAGTTAGTTACCTTGAAATAGTGTTGTAAGCATCTATGAATCCATAAGTCAATGCAAGACCTTCACGATAACTTTAAGGAATCTTCTTGACTCCTTTTCTTACTTCACCCCATACAGAGTAACCACCATCCAAAGTCTCTTACGTATCATTTCTTTACTTGCCCATTTTATTTTTTATGTATTCAAGAGATTACTTACTTTTAATTATTTTCAACGTTCTAATAAAGAATTTATTTATGCTATACACAAGATTGTGCAACTAGTTTCTCATTTAGACGTATTGCTATAGTTCCTCTATATTGTTTTTGTTGCTGTACTACATTTATTTTTAGGGATATGGCGCCATTAACTAAATATACAACAATTTATTCGCCTGTTACCCTGTCTATGGGCACTGGGTTGTTTCCAGTTTTTGTCAATTTCAAAGATGCTATTGCGAATAATATCAGACATGTTTAAAATGTTCCCTTGATTCTGCATGGAGAACTAAAACTGCTATTTTGCATGGTATTTAAATGTACAAATTTAACATAATTTCCAACTATTTTTAAGTGATTGAACCAATTTATACACCCATCGGCACTGTATAAGAGATCTTGTTGTTTGTTTGTTTGTTTGTTTGTTTTTACTTTCCAACAACTGACGTTGTCAGAGTTTTTAACACTTGCTAATCAAATGAGCATAAAATAATAGCATATTCTGGTCTTGAACTAATGGGATTGAATATCTCCTTGAATTCTATAAACATATGAGTTTGCTATTTTATTACAAACCTCTTTAAATGGCCCATATTTCTGTTGGGCTGTTGGGCTTTTCTTATTAACTCGTACAGGTACCTGGTATATTTTTTGTTGCTCATACCAAACATAGCTTCTCTCAACTTGTAGCTGATCTTAAGGGGTCAGAATGGTATAGTGTAACCCGCATGAGTTTGGAGACAGACCGACCTGGTAAAGTCTGGTGTTGTCACTTAACTCATTGTGTGAAACAACTAGGCTGTGGTTAATCTGCCTGTCCGAGCTGCTCATCACGCACAACGTGTTCATATCATAAACAAAGCCTTTCTTATCACACGCAAAGGCATCATGACATCATGCTGATAATGACAACTAGGAATCAGAGCATATAACTGATTATATATCAGATACTGTCCCAGGCTCTTGGGAGACAGAGACGACACACCCTTGACCTCACAGTGAATACAGTATAGTGTGAGGAGGACGAATTGACAGTTATTATCAGGTGTAACAGTAACGGATAAGCCTGGGTGCTTAGACATTCTCAGAGAGGCATCCAACCTAAAATGGCCTTTGCCAAGAAAGGCTGGCATTCCAGTCATTCAGTTATTCAATCATACGTTCATTCATTCATCAAATATATAATGAATGCCAACTATAAACCAGTACTTTGCTAAGTACTATATTACTAGTGTTATAGATGGAATTGACACGACTTAGTAAACGTTTTGCCTTGGGGAAGAGAGAAAATAAAGAGTCAAAGGACCCCAAAGTTTACAACTGCATCAACTGGATTTACCAGGAGGATTGCCACTGGCGAGGCTTCACTTTCATCTCCCTTAATTCAGAGAACCTAGCCCTAGCAAATTGTGTGCGCTTGATTAAAATACTATGGCGGATTTTTATTCTCAAGTCTCCACTCTCTTCCTGAAATGGGATTGTATGTCCCACTGACTGTCACATGACTTCGCCGTGGCAGGACTATACGTCCATGGCTTTCTGACATGGGCTTGTCCACGTGACCTGCTTTGATCAATGGGATGTGAGTGGACTTGACGTTTCCATGTCAGAGGAAGCATGTTAGGTTCCATCTTCATTTTTTGGTTCAGTCCTCTTTGCTTTTCTGTCCACAGTCCAGGTAGGGAATGTTCCTGTGATCTGCGGGACGGGTGGAACAGATATATGGAGAAGAGCTGAGCAGAACTGTGGCCAGCCTACAGCCAACTGGCGGAAGATCCTGAAACCCTAATGGACCCCTACTCGTTCTTCATAGCAGCTCAAATATCACCTCCTCCAGAAAGTCTTTGCCACACTTCCTCTACTCTCTCATCTCACGGTATTCTCCTTAAAGTCAGTAACCCATCACTTTCACTTTCCTACCATTGTCCCTTAGCATGATGTTTGTTACGGAGGTAGTTCTCAGCGAAAGTTTGCTCACAAATGGATCGGTGAGTGGATGAGAGGCAGGGTTGCCCATAAGAGAAGACGTGGATTCTCACGGACAAATGTTCCAGTGTTGTTTTTTTATACATATTTAACTCTAAGTGTTGAGTTTCCTAAACGACTCAGTGATCCACAGGAGAAAAGCAAATGGAGACTGGGCTGACCGAGGCAGTATAAATATTTACATAACAGAGTTTGTTCTAAAAAAATGTACACTCCCAACAATTTTGTCATAACAGATGCACATCGTGGCGTGCTGGTTTCTTATACTTTTACTTTATGATCATTCATTGGGTCAGCCACCAAATATTCATGAAGTGACTCAGGTACCGTAACCCAAGTTCCTCTTAGAGCGGAGGTAACCAATTACCCGAAAGGAAGAAAGTCTGGTCTTGTTCAAAATTAACGACCCATGACCAGCAGATCAATGATCTTCAGGGGATAGAGACTTCCTGGAAACAAAAGAAGTGGTTGCTTGTCTGGAAGGTCCTGGCTTTTATTCTTTTGGGTTCAACATTGACAAAAGAGAGCAATTTCTGCACTGGGAAGGATCAGAAGTTTTCTAGAGTGTTTGGACATGTGTGTGATTGTGTATGTGCGTGCAGCTGTGTGTGTTTGTGCCTGAGAAGGGTATGTGGGAGTGTATCCATGTGTGTGAGGGAGAGAGATCCCAGACCCAGGAATTTCACCTTGTGAACCAAAATCACACTTCACCAGTATCGACGGACACACACCAGTGATATCTGAGGGGTCCTTTGAGGTTGGCAATGTCTTGTAAAATCTATTATTTTATGCTGCCACATATTCATCCTTTTTCGAAAATGTAAGCGAGGTAAATATGACGGACAGGGATTGAGGAATTTCAGCGCGACCGCCTCTGATCAAAGTGCTTTATAGATTTTTAACTTGGTTAATCCCGACATCAATTACATAGTGTAAACTCTTTTAGTACCTATCAATATTATTTCATCAATATTACCATCAATTAATATCATCAGCATTAAAGAGCTGAGGAAATTGAACCATTGGGTATTTGAGTGACCCACATAGGGGCCACACACACCTGGCGATTTGTGGCCTTAGGGTTTGAACCTCGGCACTTTGGATCCAGAGCCGAACTCTTACTTACTCCAAGATACTGATGCTGTCTCATCCACTATCACCCAAGCTGTAAGTGGAAAATAGAATTTTTACTTCTCAGTCAAAATCTGGCTGATTTTTATCATTCTTGTTTTTAAGACTCACATCCCTGGCAACGGCTGTAGGTTACGAAAGTGCATGTATCGTTATTTCCTTATTTGCAGCCCAACAGCTGGGCCAAACAAGTAAAATTACCATCCTCCACTTCGCAGACCGAAAACTGGGGCTCAGGCTCGGACTGTTCAAGAGATTCACCCAGGGTTACACCAACAGTTAGCAACAGACCCGGGGCTGGAAACCGAGACTCCAGACTCTTAAGTTGGTACGAGATCTATGGGTCAGGAGTTCATGCGATGCTTAGCGAGCTCTATCTACGGACACAGTGTCATTTCTAACCTCATCTTAACAAAATGGTCAATTAGATAAACCAAGGCGACCCAAAGTTCCTCTACAAACCAGCCACGATCACAGCCCCACTTACAGTGCTGGGTGCAGACAGCTCAGAAACGGACAAGATTTGGGGATACGAAGGTGAGAATTTCACCTGGTGCCCACGTGGGTCAATACGTTGATACATCGAAGCAAATGGAAACAACGGAGTGTTGACCGTGCCGGGAGCCAGGGAGATGAAAGTCCACAGAGGGAAATGTGCAGCCCTTGTTGGAATTAAGTGAGAAAGACACCGATAGGTGCCATTTAATTACAAGTGCTGTCTCAACCTCATGCTTGTTAACTCTTTCATAAGTTAGCCTCACTTCTGTGTCTGGATAAATACAGCCCTCCTTTGCACTGAGGTCCCAGACTGATCCATTTCACATGTAAATGATATACGGTGGACTTTCACCGGGCTGAGCTCTGCTTTTGCCGAGTTGTCTCAAGTTGAGGGCCTATTATATAGCCTTGCTGAAGGGGCACAGAACAACTTAGGGGCCGACTTCAATAGCTGATGAGTTCAGTTCCTTCTTTTCTTTTCAGTCAGTTTTCGCTCACGCTATTAGCCTTCCAACTGTTCCAACTACAAATCCCAAAGCTGGATCTGCTGGTTGTCTGGCATTTTCTAGAGCTCACCCACACATATTTTTTTTTTCCCCTGGTTCCCTACAAAAGTAATAGAATTAGTATTACTGTTTCTGTTTCGGGGAGGAAGATACCAAGGCTGAGAGAATTTTAGATACTTGCCTGAGGTCACACAGTGAGGCTGTAGGCCGTGCCAATGAGAGGGCAGGAAATTGGAGGCGTTCTCTTCTGCAGGCTACTGGGTCTCGGTAAGAAAGCTGCAGATATGGTAGCGAAAACGCTGAATTTACAAGGGTCTGAAGTAGGATTCCACGCTGTCGTGCACAGGTTATTTCAGAGCCAACTCTCCTAATGCCGTCACCTCCTGGTAAAATCAAGCTGACTCTCCTCAAGATGTGCTCTCCAACCTTTGCCCATTCCAACAATCTCATCCCCTACCTTTTCCCTGTATGCACCGGACCTTCTGTCACATGGAACAACTTGTAATTCCAAGCCACGGCCATGTTCTCTTTGGCCTCTGCATTTACTGTTCCTCCTGACTTCCCTACCATCCCTATGTCCTATGCGTGGTGAAAATCTTCTGTTTGTGGTTATTCAGATTGTATGTCAACTAATCAAATACGCCCTCTTGATTTTTGCTGTCCAGGTGTAGCACTATGTTCTGGAGGCGAGATGGAGTGACCGGTTGACCCAGTCTGCCAGGGACTGAAGTGTTTCCCAGGTTTTGAGACTCTCAGTGCTAAAAAATGGGATGCTCCTGGGCAAATGGTAGCTCATCTAAGATCTAGAGGAATAAGTTGACTCCACAGGGACAACCTCTCATCCCCAGGCATTTAAACATAGCGTCTTCTGGGTTTCCTGGTTCTTACCTCCACATTTATCTCATTCCTCTAATTGCTTATAAAAGTGTTTCCTTGAAAATTTTCCATCTCCTAAAAAGACTGTGAAACCTTGTTGGGGAGGGTGGAAGGTATGGAACATGTTTTACTCAACCTAGGTCCTGGCTCTGAGCCCAGTACATAGTGAGTGTTCTGTGAATGCTTACAAATGATTTTATAGGAGAGACCATACATCCCCCCCCCGCCCACTAGGGACTCAGGAATTAGACAGTGGATGTTTTAATAAGACAGGAGCATTCAGAGTCCTGTGACTACTGAAGGACTATTTCCTGAATTCGTATATGCTCCATTCTCTAAGGTCCCAGAAATTTCTTTTGGAAAGCAAATTGGGACAGAATCAGATTGGACAGTAATATAAAAAAGATAATACCTAAAAGACACAAGAGGAAGGACTGTCAAGAGAGTAATTCTAATGCATAGAGACAGAAGGTATGTGTGGAGGGGTATAGAATAAAGAAGGGTCTCATTAATGCATTTTTAAATTTAAATGCTTCACTATTACAGCAAGGATATAGTGATTATCAGTAAAGGAATGGCTATAACTAGACACAAAAAAGAAAAAAAGAAGGCACCCTGCTCCGATTTTACAGGCAAGTTTCAGCAAAATATCAAGAGTTGGTTTCAAGCTAACATGAACTGTCCCAGAGAACTGGTAAACGGGTCATCCCCCTAATTTATTTCATGAGACTGAGATACTCCTGGCATCAATCAGGCACAGACAGATGATAAATAGAAATTATGTGGCAATTTCACTTATGAATGGAGATATACACATTTTAAACAAAATATTAGCAAGTCGCAATTTGGTCTTTTCTCAGCCCGCTGCCCATTGGAAATAAATTCTTCACTCCCATCACAGAACTTAGATATGCACATCTGGGCTGTTGGATAAATTTGCAGAACTTCACCTTCATTTACCCAGGAGCTTGGAAACTTGAATCTGGACCCCTATTAACCTGAGCTGACAGGCAGGAATTATGCAAACCTAAGTAAAGGGTTTAGATGCTGGGCAACCAACAAAATGCCAGATGTCCACTACATAGCCCTTCATCTTTTGACCGCTGAGACTTTCTTTTTTTTCTAGGTCTAAGGGTGTAGTTTGGAGAAGAGAAAGATGTTCTCAGATTCCTCTTTAGAATCTGGCCTCAGCAGCAACAGGCTCAAAGCCCAGAGGTTCTTGAGATGGATGGTAATTCCTCTGCAGGAAGCATTTGGAAATGTGTGAAGACTTGTTTCAATCCATCGTGAGAACTTACTAGAATTTGACAGCAGGAGAAAGCTAAGTGAAAGGACCCTCAGTGCACGGAACAAACAAGTGGAAAAAATTGTCCTACTTTATGCCCACCCTGTCTTGAGGAATTGTTGGACCTCACCATCCGTGAGGGGACATCTGTCAGTGCAGCTGGTGCCACACTCAACAAGGGGGCCCAGAGCCAGGCCAACCGGGCCCTTGGGGGATGTCAGGGACACACTTTATCTGCCCCGGACAAGATGAAGGGAGAAGAGATTGAAAATATTCCCACTACAGAGACAAATGTGGACCTGGAATCTTGTCTATTGCAGTTAAATTTCTCCTGAATTAAAGGGGCCCTTAGAGGGTAGACTAGGCCTCAGTCTAGAAGAAGGCCTGAGGCTCCCCAGTGTCTGACCCATCCCCCTGTGTTGGGGGAAGTCTTACCCTTAGCTGAACTCGTAAGCGACTGCATTTTCTGTTCTTTTTAATGATATTTCCTGTGCGTGTGTTAACACAATACTCTCTAGGTATTATGTAGCTAGGAAGATTTTATTTCATACAGTTCCTTTGCATACTGGGCTGATATGTGCTGTATAACAGTAATAGTCATTGTGTTTACAATTGTGGCCAATTTTAATGACCATATTATTGGCTCCAAACAATATACATAGATATATGTATATATATATATCTTATTATATATATATATATATATATATGTATATATATATAAATATATATATATATATATGAGTGTGTGTGTGTATTAAACATAAATATAAACTCTCTTGAATATGTATGATCCTTATTCTTAGCATTTAAGGCTTTTCATGATATTGTTTATGGGACTGTAAAGTAACTAGAATTCGTAGTTATAACTTTCAGCACTCTTTTCCCTCTAGATGTAATAAAAAAGTCATAACAATAATAACGAATGTTTGCATTGTGCTTGATGCTTTATGGAACATTTTCAAATCTTACACACCAATGAAGTAGGCATTACTAATAATGCCACTGCAGTTCAGAAAAAGAGCCCTCGGGAATATTTACTTTTTATCCATTGACTATCTCTAAACTGGAAGAGAAAACACAATAAAAGCCTCACGTAGTTACATTAGAAACCTTGTGATTTCTCTCCTCCCCGTTTACACAGTCACTTGTTGGAGAACAGGAGTCCAGTGTGAGATGACAACATTGAACCTGAAACAGCATGAATAGGTACAAAAACGGTCAAAGGGCAGCAGTGGACACATTAATGTGTGCAGTGGCCATTCTCCGATGTTCGATGGTTTTCTGAGCTGCTGGTGACTTGAACAGCACTTAGGAAGAACAGGCTGGAAGAAAACACAATAGCTATGTTGACCTAACTTCCAATAAAGGGATTTTCAGAATCCTTCAAGAAAGGCTGCAGTAGATGATGGGCATAAAATTAAATATTGTTCTGATGAAGGCAACACACGAGTTGTGGCTTTTCCCAATCTAAGGGGCATATCTGGAATCTCTTTGTTTTTTTTTTTTTTTAATTTTTTATTAAAATTTTTTTGTGTCTTTCTTATTTTTTATATTTGAGAGAGAGACAGAGAGTGAGGAGGGGAGGGACGGAGAGACAAGAGACAGAATCCGAAGCAGGCTCCAGGCTCTGAGCTGTCCGCGCAGAGCCCAAAGTGGGGCTTGAACTCACAAACCGTGAGATCATGACCTGAGCCGAAGTCAGACGCTTAACCCACTGAGCCACCTAGGCGTGGAATCTCTTAATGCTTAGATCTGGTCTAGTTTGCATCACCAATGGTTGACATTCTCAATGGGTTTATTATATGTTTAAATGGTGGCCTTCTCTACAGAGTTTCTATGTGTAAAACATTAGTATTAAAAAAAAAAAGGTCAGCCATATGTGATTCATCACTGTTTAGTGCTTATGTTTATTTGTGTCCACATTCTTTAGATACCAAGCAATTTTTATGCCTTTGATCCTAAAATAATCATTGAGGCAATTTTATACATAATATTATTTATACATATACTATACTATACTATACCATACTATACTATAATATAATATTATATATACATATATATAATATTACATATATATACATATATGTATGTACATATATATGTATATATATGATAGCAGTTATACATTAGTTCCTTCATTCTTTATGTTATATATATATATATATACACATATATATAATTTATTATTATTACTCTCACTTATGCATATCATTGAGCCTAGTGGCAGTTAATTGTCTGCCTAATATAACTCAGCTTGTAAGGAGGAAAGCTGGGCTTCAACCCCACCTCTTTGACTCCATATCCGAGATTTGCAGAATTATTGGTGTTGCCTATTTTCAACATATCAGGATTTGGTCACAATACAAGGCAATCCATCTGCAACCTTTCTTGTCAGTTTTCCTTTGCATCCTAAATACACTGCTTCCAGAAATGCAGAGCCCCTCCCTGCCACCCCCTCCTATAGGTTTGGGTCCAAACAAATCATAAATATCATTCCTGGGGAATATCGGAGAAAGGGATTAGGTATATAAATATCTTAAAACTACAAAGAGAGGGCTAAGTCGATTTCAGAATTTTCTCAAATGTAGGATCTTCTCCCCTAATTTCTTTTAAAAAAATTTTTTTTTAATTTTTGAGAGAGGGAGAATGAGCAGGAGAGGGGGGACCGAGAGAGGGAGAGAGAGGATCCAAAGCAGTCTCTGTGTTGACAGCGAGAACCCAATGTGGGGCTCAAACTCACTAACCATGGGATCATGACCTGAGCCCTAAGTCAGGCGCTCAACCAACTCAACCACCCAGGTGCCCCTCCCCTCATTTCTTTCTAATAAGTTATCTCCTGTTAAGTCTCAACAAAGGCTAACTGAATGCATATAGAGTAACGTAAGCAGACATCAACAACTGCAGAAACAAAAAGAGTAAAATCATCCCCCTAACTAACTTGTCCCTCGATCCCATTATAATGGCATGACTTTCATATTGCATTCATGTATCATAATCACATTTTCTGATAGTCAACACTTTCCTATTTTAGGTGATGAATTTAGATGTGTTATAAAATCATTACATCACAGAGTTCTATAAAGAGACCTTGACTTCCAGGAGCGTTATCTCATAAATGAGTTCCTGATGCACTGAACTAGATATGAAAGGTCTCCCGTGGCGGTAATGGTTTATAGTATGCAATGTGTTTTCTGAAATCAGGACTGGCCTAGCAAATCAGTCAGATATGATAATCTCCCTGTGCATAAATTGAAAGCGTCGAAGAATAAAGACGCACGGAATATATTCAGCAAGACAAACCTCAGGAGCCGAGAAGTGGCTCCTGAAACATGCCTGTACTTTTTTTTTGCAAACAGCGGAACTCCAAAGCATCTACGTTTCTGGGCATATGGTGAACGCTTATGAGAAGGTGGTAACACTCCACCTGCTGCTCCAGAGTGAGTTACGGAGTCTGTGTTCTGTGCCACACAAGGTGCAAAGCACAGCACGGATCCCTAGGAGCATCTGTGGTCCTGGGTCGTGTGCCTGTGTGGCACACGTCCTCTCACAGGCGCTGCGACACGAGCACCCTGTACTCCATCCTGTGCGTGTATTCGTCAGCTCAAAGCTCCAAGGGAAGAGGAGGAGACTGAAAAGTCAGGGTGGGTGAAAGTGTGGGGACTGGAAGCCGAGAAGCCAGATAGAGACTCTTGTAATAGTGAAGGTGAGATACGTTAAGTGTCTTGACAGAATCAGTGGTAGTGGGTTTGAAAAGTTTGAAAGTGGGTTTGAAACTGAATCAGTTTTAGATGATAACACGACATACTTTCTGTCAGATAAACTATGGGCAATTAATGGAAACACGCACTTTAGTACAATTTTCATAAGAAGGAAGGAAGTATCGTAACGGAGAGTTTGTGGCAAAGCAAAGCTGGTTTGAGATTCTTGACCGGAGGCGCTTGAGGGACAGAGGAGGTGAGAACTATGTGAGCAGAAGGGTGTCTCCCCTGGAGGGTGCCGGTCAGAAGTGTTAGGATCCCTCTCTCCCCTGCACTCCCCTTCTGCTCTCTTTCCAAGTCAGGATTTTCTCCAATCGGCCACGTTCCTGGAAAGGGTAATAAATTCTCCCTCTCCCACCCTAGACTGAGGTATGGTGCTTGGAAATTAAACACGTGAAATAGAATGCTTCAGAAGGATGGCCATGGTTGTATGTCCATTCTGTGTAGAGCCATCCTGGCTTAAAGAGTTGTCCCAATGTAATTATTAACACCCACCTTCTTGCTCTTTCACAAATGTCCTGAGTTGGTCATCTTTGCCATTATCATTATCATCGTCATCATTATCATTATAATGATCCTGGGTACCTTACATGGTCTCTATTAGCTCAAGAGCGTGTTCACTGGCATCATCTACCTTGATCCTTACAACAACCTTGTGGTGAGATGGTGGCAGAATTTGCCCCCATTTTCCAATAAAAGTGGGCTTATATGGCATTTCAACAGCTGATCATTGCATTGGATCTTTGGTGTAAAAGCAGGGCTTGAGTCTGTTTTCTGAGTGTATGTCTAAGTGAGTTTTTCCAACTATATCACATTGTTTTCCTAACTTGATAATCTCATAACCTTTTGACTTTATGATTGATGGGGAAAAAAATCCAAAAACAAACAAACAAAAAAAACCAAACCAATGGGAGATTACCTGGCAATGCAAGGCAAATACTAACAGGAACATCTAAGAGGCCTGCCCTTAATTCACAAATCACATGTCTGTGCCCAGATGTTTCCTTTTGCTTACCCTGCCCTCTTCCTTCTTATCGGCCGAAAGGCTGAAGTCAGCAAACTGTCTTAGGGCAATAGGAAATTAAAAAAAAAAAAAATTCAAAGAGGTGTCAAAGTTAAAAGGAAATCCTATGACAGGGAACGAATTGTCTAGCAAAGAAACAAAACTTTGAGTTGGCACTGAACGACCTTACAAACACGTATCTGTGTTTCTTGCCCAGTTTGTGCAGCATAATGGCTAACGTTCCCTCATTTACCTTGTACACTGTCCAACAGGGTCACTGACAAGTCAGAGGGAATCTGGTGCTCTCATCAGTTCTTCAGATTCTGAACTGCAAACCTTCTCTATGTGAACACCCATGTTCTCTCAGATGAAACTATGTTCCTTAATGGCACATTTAGAGAGACATCCATCTTGGTTGCCCCAAAGAAGTCTCTGGATCTCATCTCATGTTGAACTGGGAAAATCCAAGACCAATCTCTTCCTTCGAAAGGTCGAGAGCTATTTGACATTAAACATAATATTCATTTTCATTGAGTCTCAGTTTCCTTATCAGGGCTTGACAATCTTACAGTGTTTCGGTTTTGCTTTCCACATTTTCTCTTTTGTAACCACTCAACTAGGCCCTTGTAGCTGAAAAATAACCATAGGTCAGATTTAAGTGACATGAAGGTGGCTGTGTTCTAATAAAACTTTTAAAAAAACAGGCGGCAGGCTGGATTTGGTCGATGTGGCCATCAGTTGTCCACCATTTTCAGGGCAAAGTATGATCTGCTTCACAAGGTTGTTCTGAGAATTGCATTTGAGGATGTGTGAAGTGCTTGATGGAAGGTCTGATACTAAAAATTTATTTCTTCTTCTCTTCCAACTCACACCAATTCTCTTTCCATGAGCATTGTAGGGAAGGGGTGGGGATTGGCTGGCACTTCCTATCTGCACCAAGTCTTTTTGTTTAATTTTAATATTATTTGTGAGAAAAGGGTAGAGGGTTGAAGATATTGAGTCATTGATCCAAGAAACTTATGTACAAATTTGAGCTCCATTCAGTGTCATTTTCCCACACATTTATTCCTTTAAAAATGTTACTTAAGAACAGCCCTTTCAGTGAAATTCACAATACATATATAAAGAAGCGTGTGGTTTGGGCCAAAGGTCCAGGTAACAGCTGTGGGTCTTTGTTTGAATAACAATAATAATGAAGAATCAGCCTCGTAAGCATCTATTATTTTAAGCTTGACCTCTTGTGCCTGCATTTCATGTCCTTCCTCGCCAGCCTCCAAAGCAGTCACTAGACCTGCCCCTTCGTTTCTCTGAATTGGTGTATTTTTCTTTAAAGATTCTCCTCTTGACCCCCGTTTTTCAATTACTTTTTAAATACGCCTGCATATCTCATTTTTGTGTGCCTGTTTTTTTTTTCCCCCCAAGTACCTGTAGGGTATTAAATGCAAAAGACAAATTACTTTAAATGCACTAAAAATACAGTAAATTGGAATAAAAGCACGGTAAGTTTGCAGTCAAATGTCCCCAGTTCAAGGTCCGACTGTATTGCTGATTGTTTAAATGACATTGAACAGACCCCCTTCACAGGGTAAGTCTTGGGCTTTTCATCTGTGAGTCAGGATAGGAACTGTTATTCTTCCCACTTTTCTAGCTTTCTTTTGTGAATAAGTGCACAGCAGCTATGAAAACAAGATACCGTGAAATTGCTGGTAACTTTGTTCTGCATTATAACCATTAATAACGTCACAATAATGGTTGTGATTTAAATAACACTTATTGTGAGCTAGAAAGTATACAAGCGTTGTTCATAGATTAGCTGATTAATCATTAATCTTCATAACATTGTGTGAAGTAATTATATTTCTTTCCATATTACAGATGGAAAAAAAATTAAGAAGTCTAGAGACGAGGTAATATGCCCAAATCTCATAGTAAATGAGTGAGCTAGGGTGGAAACTGGAATATTAGACCCCAAAGTTCTTCCTCGTAACCAAAATGGAACTTGAAGTGAACACAAAAGTTTACATCTCCTTTCTCAGACCAGAGAAGACCTAGGATTTCTGTGTTTGCCTCACACATTTTAAAGTTTACATCTAAAAATCAGGCCCCGAAGGACAGTTTTCTCTTTTTTGGTCACACTTCATTCTAAAAAAAATAACTCAGCATACACAGATAATTTACAAAGAGGTATTTTCAAAGATCACCATGACACGATCCAGACCACAGTTTCTACAAACAACCTTATCCAAAATAGTTATAACAAGCAAAAAAAAAAAAAAAAAAAAAAGTAAAAATATGGGAAAATAAAATCCAAGGGCTAGAGCTAATATTAACAGAGAAATACAGAGGAGGAGAGAGAGATAAAGCCTTTCACACAACGAATAAAGAATTTTTGTCCTTTGGGGATATTTATAAATTATTTGAAGACTAAACTATAAAGTAAGCCTCTTTTATTTTCTAAAAATAAAAATTCCATGGATCATGTCCAATAAGCACAATGAAAATTGAATTAGGAATGAAAAGAAAACTAATATATATTATGTAAAAATCTAACAAGATAAAGGCAAAATTACAAAAGAAATTGCAAACAATGTTGATTAGAATCACAGTGAAGACAGCATAGCAAATCTGCAGTGTGCAGTTAAAATGGTATCAAAGAACAAGTGTGGGTGTTTAAACGTACAGAAGAAGAAGAAGAAGAAGAAGAAGAAGAAGAAGAAGAAGAAGAAGGAGGAGGAGGAGGAGGAGAAGGAGAGGAAGAGGAAGAGGAAGAGGAAGAAGGAGAAGGAGAGGAAAAAGAAGAAGGAGAAGAAGAAGAAGAAGAAGAAGAAGAAGAAGAAGAAGAAGAAGAAGAAGAAGGAGAAGGAGGAGAAGGATGAGGAGAAGAGGAAGAGGAAGAAGAAGAAGGAGGAGGAGGAGAAGAAGGAGAAGAAGGAGGAGACAAAGAAGGTGGTAGAGGAGGAGGGAGAGGGGGAGGAGAAGAAGGAGGGGGAGGAAGAGAAGAATGAGGAGGAACAGTAGGAGGGGGAGGGGGAGGAGGAGGAGGGAGAGAAGAAGAGGAGCAGCAGGGAAAGAAAGAAGAGGAGGGGCAGGAGGAGAGAGAAGAGAGAAGAGGTGAGGGGAGAGAAAGAGATAGGACTCAGAGCTCCTCCTAGGTATGGGAGAATAGTCCTTCCACAGACACAGTGGAAAGTAGGAAAGGATGCAAGTCATAGGGGTCACATTTTATGTTTGGAGATCAGTAGTCGAGGCAGCTTCCTAACGTTCCAAGGGGCAAACTGGCCTTATTTCTGGGCACACTGCTGAGAGTTCCAGGAAGGTAGGAGTTCGGAGTGAGGTTATTGGATGTAATGTTCGGAGGCATTAACTGACTTTCTCAAAAGCGTGTGGCTCTCATCAGGGTTAGTGTTTAAATATGACTTTCTGATCTTCCAATGAACTTTAACATATCTTAATGCTTCTCTCAAAAAGCATAAATATGTAAGTGAAAATATGCATATATACATTATTTTGATAATGCATCCCTTAAACATGTCCATGAGCAAATATACACGGATAATCAAGCAAAGTGTTTTTCATTTTCTTTTAAGAGTGTGGATATTTTTCTGCAGTCTTCACTTGACTCTTTGTACAGATACTCATAAAGAATCTAGGAGGTGAAGTGAAACATAGAAGACAACTGAAATTGACAGGAAGTAAATGAATATACATTAGCTTTTAAGACGTTCTTATTAGCAATGTGCCTTTCTGACTCTTCAGTTGCTTAAAGAGTTGCACTTGCTGTTTTGTAGAAGGGGCCAGGGTACTGAGTTACAGTGGAAAACACCCCAGGAAATGAGGAAACTTTGTCCTTTGAATTCCTGTTGTACTTTATAAAAATACAGAGTTTGATAACACATCCTTTTGCTTGGCCTGGTCACCCCAAGTCCTTCTTTTTCCGTGAAGTGAAGGCACATTATAAACATCATCCTATAATGGTCCTCTGAGTCTCCAGACAGACCACCTCCTCATTTTCAAGACAAAGGTCTGGATATTTAAAGAAACATGACAAAAGAAAGGTTTTGGTGAGGGGCGCCTGGGTGGCTCAGTCAGTTAAGCCTCTGACTCTTCATTTTGGCCCAGATCATGATCTCATAGTTTGTAGGTTTGAGTCCTGTGTGGAGCTTTGCTGGGCACTGACATTATGGAGCCTGCTTGGGATTCTCTCTCCCTCTCCCTCTGCCCTCACCCAGAAGATATATATATATATATATATATTATATTATAT
This sequence comes from Neofelis nebulosa, assembly GCF_028018385.1. Taxonomy (NCBI): domain Eukaryota; kingdom Metazoa; phylum Chordata; class Mammalia; order Carnivora; family Felidae; genus Neofelis; species Neofelis nebulosa. The sequence continues at coordinate 199,039,837 of NC_080784.1, read as the reverse complement.
ATATATATATAATATATTATATATATATTTAAAGACAGGTTTTGTCAGTCCAGTAGTCCTATTGTATTTCTTAAAGGTTTAATTCAGCACATTTTTTAGCTTTGAAAAACTGGAGAAGGGATAGCGTTTTGCCCACCCTCCTTTTTTTTTCATATCATTGAGGTATAAGTACATAGAAATGTTTATAAAGACAAAAAAGATACTCAAAACAGTGGAGGGTAGAAGAACATGGGGAGAGTCCACAGAGAAAATGAACTAAGTTTGGGTGGTTGCTGGGTTGAGGGTCAACCCTTTTCCCAAGACCATAGTTCAGCCAGAAATAAACTAGGGCACATTCAGAAGGGGATCAAGAACCCATAAGCTAAGGCCTGGTTGGAATCCCATACTTTTATACACTGTCACCTCCCTGTCATTGTTTAAGGTTCTTGGACAAGCTCTCCCGTGGACACTGGGGGCCTTCTCTCTACTAGTTGGTGGGTCATAAGGGCTTTGAAATTAGATTGCACAGAGCAACGGAGGGAACCACCAGACACGGGCTCTGGTCACCAGTGAATTAGGAATCACCTCGACAGGCGGGTGTTCTGAACACTTATCTCAAAGAAGGGCACTTACATTTTTTTTTTTGATATTTATTTATTTTGATAGAGAACGAGCAAGCAGGGAAGGGACAGAGAGAGAGGGAAAGAGAGAATTCCAAGCAGACTCCGTGCTTGATCTCACGAACCATGAGATCATGACCTGAGCCGAAGTGGGACGCTGAACCAACTGAGTTACACAGGTGCCCCAAGAATTTTGTCTGGTCTTTAGCAATAGCTCAAAACTGGCATTCTCCTTCTGTATTTTTACCTTTCCTAAATGTGACATAGTTGATTTCCCGATGAGCATCATGGATTCAGAGGAAGACCAGATTGGTTTAATAACAGAAAAGAAAGACTAGCGCAGCACTTGACAGAATAGGTCGTCAGGATCATTCTTTTCTATAGCATTCTGGGACCGTCCCTGACCGCTGCATTGCCTGAGAGTCTTTGGAGTTCTTAATTTTAATTCCTGGACCCTTTGAATCCTCACTTCAGCAGTATTCGTTTCAATTTTTGATGACTTTGCAAATATCCTTTGATTTCTGGATCTGTGTGAATACTTTTTGGCATAATGGTATCGTCTGAAAACTACATTGTGAATGCTTAACACTTCCATCTATCACGGCGTGCGTTGCTGGGCACAAATTCTGAGTCATTAAGCAAGTAATTGTCCTGCTAGACTTATGTTACACTTAACGTTTGTTCTGGGTCCTTTAGGCACATCTCAACTTAATATGTTAAATTGCAAATAATCTCCCATCCTCTTAAAGGATGAAAAATATTCAAATATATATATGAGCAGCTTTGCAAGGGGAAATGCGACGGTTACAAAAATGCCTGGTTTAGAGCAGAGACCCTGTTTCTGCAGTCGATGTGGATTCTCTGAAATGAATCCCCATTGTCAAAAGCGATCAGCAGTTTTTGTTGGTAACGTCCGCGTGAAAATTTGGCATCTACATATTTTTCTAGTTAAAGAAATAATCCTAGAGCACTAATTTACTCTAATGACATAGACATCATTTGGCTTCACAGAAAAAAACACACAAAAAAATGAGCTAAGGTCCATTTCCTATTTATGGGATGTAATATACAGAATTCAGTTCCAGTGTTCACTGAAGTTTAAGAAAAGAATTCAAACAAATGTAAAGCACGAGGACACTGTCACAAAGGCTCTTTGCCCTGAAAGGAAATTTGAATTTAATTACAAATAATATCTATAAGGCTTTTCTGTAAACATTTAGAAAAGCACTCAGCCTTGCTGCCTTCTCTTCTATAACACTTCTACATCTTATTTTTATTTTATTAGTGCTTAAACCAACACTTTCGCAGTTATTTCTGTATCAATCTTTCTCTTCCACTAGAAAGATGTTTAGGACAGCAAACATATCACTTTTGTTTCTGTATCCCTAGGATCTAGCCCAATGGCTTTCAAGCATTGTGTGGGTATTATATGCATGTTGAATTAACTGAATTGCTTTTTCCTTCCTACAGTTGGAGATTACCTCACTTCCCTCCGATACCGATTGTATTGACTGTTTTTTTTCCTCTGCAGATCTCAAAGCACTTCATTTCAGTAACCACAGAGACAGTGTTTGATCATGTAGTATGTATTGTTCTTTAACTCTTTTATAAGTGACTCAGTTGATTGATTCACTCATTCACTCACTAATTAATTCATCTATGAATCGGATATTCCAGAGTTTTAATTTTTTGATTTTTTAAATTTTTATTTATTTTTGAGAGAGAGAGAGAGAGAGAGAGAGAGCACAATGGGGTAGGAGCGGAGAGGGAGGGAGACACAGAATTCGAAGCAGGCTTCAGGCTCCGTGCTGTCAGCACAGAGCCCAGGGCAGGGCTCAAACTCACCAAATGTGAGATCATTACCTGAGCCGAAGTCTGATACTTAAGCGATGGAGTCACCTAGGCACCCCTAGAGTATTCATTTTTTTTAAGAACAGAAGATGCATCTGGTATATAACTTTTGATTTCCAGAAACTCCTACTCCAGTGCTAAGTATAGACATTAGTTGTATAATTTCTGGTCAAGTTACTTAATACCCTTTGCCTCAGTTTCCAGTCTTACCAAATGGAAATCCAACAACATGTTGTATTTGTGGTACAGATTAAATAAGTTCTGTAGGTAAGGTGAAGCCACAGAATACGTACTGTAACTGTTAGTGTTATATTAACTGACCAATAAAACCATGCCAACCTGCCTGATCACATACTTCATGACCAGAGAGAAAAAGATTTAACAGGAGTGAGTTAAGAAAATTTTTCTGTTTTCTGAAGCTCATAAAGGAGATTTTTTTTTCCTCTTATGATCAGAAAATAATTCCAAATGTAAAAAGAAAACCATATAGAGCATGGTGTTGTATTTAAGCTCAATTATGAGGAATGAATGAATGAATGAAAGTTTACTCTCTTGTTCAATACAGGAAGTTATAGTGTAGTCTAAAATATTAATAAAATAGGCAATAGATGAGTAAGGAGTGATAAGTGCTCAGAAGAAAAATAGAGAGAGTAGTAAGGTATATGAAACATTGGGGCAGGGGTATTAAATTTTAGATAAGATATACAAGGATGACTTAGGAGAAAAACGATATTTTAAGAGACCTGGAAGATGTTGGGAAGGAACTAGATTGATTTGGGGAGAAAGAACATTTAGGCAGTTGGAACAGAGAACATGGGAGCCTTGAAGTAGGGTCTTGGCAATGATCTCTCTTACAGCAAAAATCGATAAGTGTTAATATCTATTTTTCTGGGGCGCCTGGGTGGCGCAGTCGGTTAAGCGTCCGACTTCAGCCAGGTCACGATCTCGCGGTCCGTGAGTTCGAGCCCCGCGTCAGGCTCTGGGCCGACGGCTCGGAGCCTGGAGCCTGTTTCCGATTCTGTGTCTCCCTCTCTCTCTGCCCCTCCCCCGTTCATGCTCTGTCTCTCTCTGTCCCAAAAAAAAAAAAAAAAAAAAAAATCTATTTTTCTACAGCAATGTTTTGAATTTAACTCAGTGGTCTCCAAAGTTTTATTGATCATACCCAATGATCACATGTAGATCATTTATCCCAAACTATTTGTATTACATATTTTCTTTACTTGTTTAAAAGTTATATACATGTAGTATTATACCAATACGGTATGTATGATATACAATAAAAGCAAAACAAAATTGAAATAATAAGGATGAGAAAATAAATATATAAATGGAGATCCAGATATTGTCTTCTAAACTCAGAAATATCTGGGTGCCTGGGTGGATCCGTTGGTTAAGCGTCTGACTCAGCTCAGGTCATGATCTCACCATTCATGAGTTCAAGCCCCGCGTCCGACTCTGTGCTGACAGCTTGGAGCCTGGAGCCTGCTTCCGATTCTGTGTCTCCCTCTCTCTCTGCCCCTCCCCTGCTCACAGTCTGTCTCTATCTCTGTCTCTGTCTCTCAAAAATAAACATTTTTTTTAAAGAACTATCTCCTTATACACTCTTAAATGCCAAATTGTAGCCCAGTGGATGTAGTTACAATGGGTCACCACCTTTATCTTTTTCTAAACTTTTATTTTTAAAACTGTCATTGCACATGTTTCTTTAATGTTTTTGAGATGAATTGTCAGAAGTCGAGTGATTTAAAAATGTTACCATCGACTCCCCAGATAAAATTTGATTTCGTTCCTTTACCCATCCTCCTCTGAAATATCAAACACAACCCTATATAAAGAGTGAGTCTTACCTTCAAATCGGAATTTCTGAATTAGACTATTTAACACATCAAACATTCCTTTTGCTTACTGAAAGGCCATGTGCCTGAGAGAACTAGGTGAATTTTACAGAAGGGTCTTCTTGCTTTTTCTTTAAGATCAAGAGCAATCAGATTAGATTAAGAATTGATATTTCTCTAGCAAGATTGCTTGATGGCATGTATTTTGACCTCTCATGTTTCTAGTAAGAAGATAAAATATGAAGGAGTCAAATTTTGCCCAATACCACCTTTTGAGTCAGGAATGAACCCAAATCTGTGGGTACCCAGTCTGTATTTTGACCCTTTTCCAAATTGGTAGTTTTATAAAAGACATTATCTTCAGAAAGCCAGTAGGATTTAAAGAAATAACTTTATGGAACAATGACTGCCCTGAAAAGAAATGATCTCTCTTTTTTAAATCTTTATTTACTTTTGAGAGACAGAGAGAGAGAGATTGGAAGAGAAGCAGAGAGAAAGGGAGACAGAGAGTCTGAAGCAGGCTCCGCACTGAGAGTACAGATGTGGGACTTGAACTCACAGACCATGAGAATCTGAGCCGAAATCAAGAGTCAGATGCTCAACTGACGCCACCCAGGCACCCCAGGGGTTTCTGTTTTTAAATATTTGCAAAATGTTGTCAGAGAAAAGCACAAGAGGCCCCAGAGGAGAGCCTCCTAAAGACCTTCCCAGTGAGGACAAGTGTTTCAAGGAGGATTTCCTTGGAGACCCTCTTGTCGCCCACATTATAACGGAGCCACAACTATAAGCTCACTCCCCCAAGTAATCTAATCTTATTTAATGAGATTGGGGGGAATTCACCAAAAAAGTGAAACATGAATGATTTTGTGTTCTCAAAAGTTGCATAAAAATGTCAGAACCACCTTTCCCTTTCATAATTGACAGAAAGGAGGCTAACAATGTCTGATTGCTACCCTACAGCTGACTACATTTCAACTATAAATTCCTTTAACCATCAAACCAAAATTGAGAGGAAAAATGTATTATTCACACTTAGAGATGAGAAAACTGAAGCCGAAAAGTTAAGTACATTGTACTCAGAGTCACTTAACGACTTTGTGGTCTCATGGTTTCATATCCACCCCCCAAATATTCAAATAGATATGCCCACCCTTCTTTTCCTTAACTGTGTTTGCTGCTTTTTAATTTGACACTTTTACTTAAAATTCTTTATTCTTCCTGATAATAATTTTTAGAAACTGGTTGCAAAATAAAGTCTCCACGTCTTTCAAATGACGTATGTCTCCCAAACTTAACGGGTCACTACCAAACGTGATTTGCTAGAGAAACAACTCAAAAACAAAAGACGAAGATAGCATTTTGCTACCTAAATCATATTTTGGAGTCTATTTTACTTTCACTAGTATCTAGTAAGAGAGCTCGTTAGAGAAGCCCAGTTGACATAATGAGATATAATTATCCTTCCCAATTGTTCATTTAAAATTGTAATTGCAACTCAAATTACTGTACAATTTAAAAAGAAGCATAACACATAATTGTCATCTTTCAACATGTATATATTATAAAGTAGCAATGTTTTTCTTATGTGTATTTTTTGCCCTAAAATTCTCTTGTCATCCAAATAACACTTTTTTTGTATGTGTATGTTTTATGCTTTTGGTAACATATGGCCTACATTCAGCTTGATAGCCACTCTCCAAAAAGCCACCATAAATGTCTGTGCAAACAAAATCAACATATTCTGGTGCTTTAACATGCTAGTTTACAGATACAGTTTATTCAGCATATATTGGTTGCTTAGGCCAGACAGATAAATTATTTACCTATAAGATTCCTTTTCTTATCCTATATTTGGGAGAGGTTTTAAACCTAGGATGTATGTTTTCAAGTAACAGATTCTGGAATTGCTTGTCAGGAATTTCACACGTTGGCAAAGTCTACAAAAAGATGATGGGGTTAGAAGCTTCAAAATACAATAGTGAATAATGTATTGAGTTCAGAGAAAACAAAGGGCTTTCCAACGAATGGCCCACATAGTCAATAAGGTAACTGCATGAGTTGGCTAGAACTGCTGTGACAAAGTGTTACACAGTGAGTGACTTAAACCATGGAAATTCATTGTCTCACAGTTCTGGGGGCTGGAAGTCCAAGATTAAGATGTTGACAAGGCTGGTTCCTTATGAGATCTCTGAAGAACAATCTACATGCCTCTCTTGTAGTTTCTGGTGCTTTTCTGGTAATCTTTGGTATACAGAAGTATCACTCTGACCTCTGTCTTTATCTTCACATGGTGTTTTCCCTATGTGTGTGTCTCTGTCTCCAAATATCCCCTCTAATAAGGACCCCAGTGACATTGGATTAAGAGCCCAACCATGGCTCATATTGGGTTAAATCTTCATCTTAATTAGCTACAATTTCAATGACCCAATTTCCAAATAAGGGCACATGCTGAAGAACTGGAAGTTAGGACTTCAACAATGAATTGTGGGGGGAACAAATATTCAATCTGTAAGATTAACTTACTGCTTTAGTGAATGGATAGCACTCTCAGGAATACAATATAACAAGGGGAACATCTTTGTTTTCAAGGTTATATTGAGTCCAAAAAGAACATAATTTGATATTTAATTCACTAGTTTTGAACTTTTCTTCTCTTTTAATGGACACCATTATGGCTATAAGTCTCCCTCAAAATACTGCTTTGGCTGTGTTTCACAAATTTTATTCTAACGTATTTCCTTCAGTTTTCCATTATAAACATTTTCTAAGTTTCTTTTTTAAACGGCACCTCAGCTATTTAGAAGAATGTGGTATTGTTATTATTGGTTATCAGAGATCATAATCCATAAGATAGATTTTGGAATTTGTTGATAGTTGCTTTCTGAAAAATACATCTAATCACATTTTGTTATTGTTTTATGGATGATTAAAATAATGTACGTCCATCAGGTATATACCATTCCTCAGTTGCACCAACTCTCATGCACAATGTTCTACATTTGACAATTAGATCAAAGTTATTAAGTATTTTGTTAAAATCTTCTATTTTACTTTTTTAAAAAATTTTTTCCCAAATGAAATAAATTTCTCCTAGAGTGATCCCTGCCTTTCGAAATGGTCTGAAAGATAGTTTAATCCACCACATGGCAGAAAAGAACCATTTAAAAAACTCAATATTACATATTAATTTTAAGAGAAATGGCTCATATAGAAGTCAGGAGTTGATGGACTTTTTGCCAATTTTATATTTTAAAAAAATTTCAGAAGACATTAGAGAATAATGATTTCAACAGTATATCCTTCACCTCAATTGATAAAGTTTTAGTATCAAAATGTTTTTTTCAGAATAACTTGAAAATTGTAGGCACTATGATATTTCACCACTGAATCTCGTTAAATGAGCTAAAAAATAGCAATTGTACAATATCACTGAATATACAGTAGGGTTGCCAGATAAAATACATAATACCCAAACTAAATTGAATTTCAGATAAACAACAAATAACTATTTGATATTACTATGTCCCAAATATTGAGTGGTACATCCTTATACTAAAATACTGTTCATTGTTTTATGAAATTCAAGTTTAACTAGATGTCCTGTAGTTTAATTTTCTAAATCAAGGAACCCTATCATACCCTCTGTATTCAGGTTGCCACAGCTCACAATATCTCTTACAGATGTTTTTATCTTTCTAATTTCTGGATCTAACTAAGGTTCACATATAACATCTGATTGTCATGTCTTTGAGGTTCTTTTAATATATAAATTAATTCTAGGATTCAATTTAGATATTTTGTATTGCTTTTTTTATAATGACTTTTTTAAAGACTTAAGGACAATCGCCTTATAGACTATTCCACAGTCTGAATGCCTATGATTGTTTCTTTTTGATTACATTCAAGTTAAACACTTTTGTGGGACTAATTCATAGGTGATATTTTAAATTTCTTATTGAATCATGTCAGGAGGCACATGATGTTAGTTGGCTCCATTCTTATTGGTCTTGATTTTAATATCTCAGTTAAGGTAAATTTGTTGATTTTTTGTTGTTTATTTGTTTTATCTTTCAATTACTGAAAATTGTATTAAAATTTCCCACTATTATTGTATAATTATCAATTTCTTTTTGTAGAAAGATCATTTGTATTATTTTAACCCATATTTTATATATATATATATATATATATATATATAATTATATATATATAATTATACAAAACTTAATGTATTTGGTAGTTTTTTTTTATTTTTCTAAATATTTTTACTCTTACTAATATGGCTATTTCATCATTCCGCTGGCTAGTATATAACAAGCATCTTCTCCAATTGTTAGATTTTCTACCTGCCTTTTTTAGAAAGTTAGTTTCACTATTATAGAATTTTAATGTGAAAGTTACTTTATCTCCCAATTGAATATAATTACTCACCATCTATTGTTTCTTCCACCAGTCTAAATGCTTCCCCACCTCCTTATCTATCTATCTATCTATCTATCTATCTATCTATTATCTATCTATCTATTGATTTTTATTTTGGAGGATCACTCTTTTCTTTCTATTTATTTTAGAATCTTTTTCTCTTCTTCCTCTCTTCCTTCCCTTTCCCTCTTCTTCTTTTGCATCTGTGGATGTATTATATCCATGCCCTTTAAGTGATATACCTTAAGATATTTTTACATTATTTTGACATTTCAGTTTTGTGTGTTGGATGGCCAATCAGATATCTAGTATGCCATACCTATGTAAATGAAAGTTTCTTTTTTTTTCTTTCTTTGTTTTTGTACCTAATTTTATTCCTGCTCTTTTTTTATCCTCTTTTTTTTCCTTTTTAATATTTGTGTACCTGTACTATGCTTGTTCGTTTTTTGTTATATTTTCTTGGGTTGAGTTTTGTTCTTTCTGGACTGCTTATTTGAGTGAGTGTTGACAGGGAGGAACAGGGAAGCTTTCTCATCTCATAGGAGAAGAACTATTCCAGGGAATTTCTTTAAGGTACAGGGTTTTAAGAATGTGAAAGGGTCTTCATTTCCTTTTTTTTTTTTTTTTTTCCTTTCCAAGAGTTGATTTAGATTCAAGTTAGATAACATATAGTTTAATAGTGGTTTTAGGAGTAGATTTCAGTGGCTCATCACTTACATGGAACACCCAGTGCTCACCCCAACAAGTGCCCTCCTTAATGCCCAGCCCATCCCCCCCACCTCCAGCACCCCTCAGTTTGTTCTCTATAATTAAGAGTCTCTTATGGTTTACCTCCCTCTCTGGATCTTGATTTCTTTAAGCTGATAACATTAGTCATTCTCCAGGGCTTCTTACAACTTGCAGGTTATTCTCCAACTTCATTTAAATTCTAAAAATACGAAGATGTGCATTTCCTTATTCATCTTATATTCTCAGTTAGCCCTTTATTCCCTACTGCTTTATGACATCAAAGAACATTCAGGAAGCTTCCAAAGCACACTTCTTCCCTTTATCCCAGTCTTGCTTCAAAACGATATTTGGTGTTGCCCCTGGCTTGTGCTTTGCATTCTCTCAGCATCACCTCAGGGTAGAAAAGACCTTTTTCACTATGTCTGATGGCACATGGAAGGAAACATAGGAGTGGGTAAGAAGAGTCCCTTCTCCTCAGATGTCCAGGTTGTTTGAGTTGGAATATGGAGGGAAGACTTCCTTTAAATTAAGATTTGTAAGAATTCATCTTATTTTGATGAAGCAGAACATTTTGGTAACATGACATGAATAAAATACCTATTATGTATTGAATCTTTTGGATAATTTATTCTACTTAATTCTCAGAATAACTCTTTAAGACCAGTTATATACTCTCTTGGACCACCTCAAATATTTTGGCCATGTGACTGCTTGTTCCATCCCGGTCACTATTTAAGCATCAAACTCTATGAACACTTTCCATGGACCCACATCAAACTCTATGAACACTTTCCATGGACCCATTGCTGTTGCTATATGCCTCTTCTATGTTGTCACCAAGGTATAACAAGCCTCTCTCTGTACTCACACATGGGCAATCCAGAAGTTCACCCGAATTAACACCCTGTGGAGTTAACTTGACCAAGAGGAAATTGGAGTCTATGGATAATTTCTTCTTCTGTGGATAATGTCTTCTATCTCTCTTCAGATGGACTATTCTAAGAAGTGGCATTTCATTACACCTGTTGGAACATGGCCGCATATATAAGCAATCAGTTGAGTTTAACACCAAGTAAAACATCTTTCCTTACCTTGCTTTGTCTTTAATTCACATCTGTGTCCCTGATACTTCATGCCTCACTGAAATAATTGTTATAAGCTTTGGCCTCAGAGTTTGATTTCAGAGTATTCTAATCTAAGACAGATGAGAACAATGCCCGGGAAATCATGTCACAGTCCAGAAATTAGGGGGAAAAATGTCAAGCTGAGGTTTTATTTCATTTTATTTTTTATTCTAGGACTCTTTCATTTTAAAATTACTCCTCTTTCCACTGTAGCAAAATCTCCATAACGTAGAAAATTCAACTTTTCGAAGTTCTTTAAATTTGATTTTGAGATTTTAAAATGTTATTTGAGCTTCCTTTTTAAAAACGCTTCTTAATGAGCGCATGGAACATAATAAAGAGTCTGAAGTCCTTTGTGTCCTCTTCATGCAGCTGGGCCAGAGCAGTAGCCCCTTAAATCTTCAGGGGAGGAAGAACAATTAGGTTGTCATCATAACCTCTTGGTGTCAAAGGAAAGTTGGATCCCATTGTTAAATGCTGACGTTTGTGCTGTTAACTGCTGAGTGTTAAGAAGTTCTGTCCTCACTGCCAGAGGCTTCTTAATGCTAAACTCTTGCCAGCCCGCCTAATCATAAGCAGCTTCAATGAGGGGGGAGGGAAACCCCGATGTTTCCAAATTTGAACCATGTCTATTATTTAAAGGAAAAGGATATGGTAATGACGCTTCTCTAAGAAATGTTCTGCCCAGCAGTGATGGGATGTCTTAGATAATGAGTGTAAGCAATCACTGGGAACTGGATGAGTTATCTTGAAGGAAAAAAAAGAAAAAGGAAAAAAAAAAAAGACCTGAAGTCATTGTAAAAAACAGTAGATAAAAAAGGCAGGAGGCATACCTTTGGGTCTTCCACTCTTAAATGAAGTCCCTCTCTGCTCTGGTATGAGGTCAGGCCAAAGTCAGGTGGAACTGTCATCAATAGATAATACTAACTATTTAATTTGATGTGTGTGTCTATGCCATCATACCCAATTAATGACAGCATGGATACACTTTTGAAATAGACGAGCCTCCCAACGGCTAACCAAGCAGTTGGTCCTTCAGCAACTCACCTTTTGATTCGGGGCGAAAGCCACATGCTTGTTGACTCCTCAATTTTCTCGTCTGTAAAACAATGACAGCAGGCCCACACGGTATTCTATGTTCTTGCCTAGTTTTTAAACGCATTTTATAGCATGATTTGCAAAGTGAAGACACGTACCTACAACACAAGAAACCCATCGGTGCACTCTTCAGTAACCCATGGATGTTCTTTCAGTTGACAGTGACAAAAATCCAATTCAACTGGACAAATACAAGAATGGAATTTTATTAGCTTACATCACTGAGAAGGATGCGGAAGATCCCGCCTCAGGCAAAGGTAGATAAGTAAATTCTAAGGGAGGCGGTGTGATGGTCGGTTTTCTCATAGCTCCGCCCTTTCCTCCATGCTGGGCTCTTCCTCACCTGTTGCAGGTTGATATTCCCCACATGGTAGAGAATGAGGACAAATGCCTTCGAGCTTCACATCTGCCTGATGCCCAACAGAAGAGGTTTTAAGAACTGTGGCTAGAAAAGCCCCAGGGTGGACTTGAACTGACCTGAGCTGGGACTCATGACGCTCCCTCAAGCAATAACTTGGGCTGTGTGGTCAGCGTTGCATCAGAGTTTCCCTCGATGCTGGGATAGGAGATTCTCTTCCAAGCTCCCACAGCACCCTGGGATTCTCTCCGTATTGAACCTACCCCACCACATAGTACATTTTCTTCACTGACCCTACTGGACTTTTGAATAAATAAGGGATATGTTGATGGAAAATGGCAGATGTAAGTATGTTATTTAAAAAGGAAATTATATCAAAAGGATCCCAGGAACTCCAGAATTCTAGAGGTCTGTCTACGCATCTCTTGCCTTGGATGACTTTGTATATCTGCCTCATGCTCACCTTTTCCAGACACGCTGAAATGGATGACCGTTGCTAAGTCCCAAGCCACTTGCCACGTAGCTGTCGCTACGGTAAAGGGTTTGCCTCTCTGTCCTTGGTTCCACTTTGAAAATCCCTAAGCGATCTTTCGGGTATGTGTGGCAGGGTTTGGACCATACAAAAAATACATCCCTGTTGGAGGATCTACACTCTGTATTTAAAATAGTTGGCACATGATATTCAGTATATAAATTAATTCAAAAGGGACATTATCACACTGACACTATCTCGAGCTTAAACAGTGCGAAAAGTTTCCCATTTCAGGCTCCTCTAATAGTTCCCAGTAGGTGCAAACTTTGGCTCCTCCCTCCTTTGGAGAATCTTTAGGAACCATTGACTTTTCCAGACATCAGTTCCTTGTACTTTCATCTGTACATAAAAGGTATATTTATTGTGGGAATGTGGGCAAAAAGCCCAATTTCAGATTAATTGCGCCAAGCTTTCTTACGGGTTAATACCATAATTATTAAACATTTTTTTCCTACTGTACTTTTTCTAATATTTTTCCTCCCAGCCAAAAGAGGGTTTAAGAATTTAAGGGCCAAATTGGATGTGGAAACACAACTACAACTACAGGCCAGCATACTGATCCTTGTCATAATATTCATGAGTGAATTATTAATAATAAGCACTTGCTTATAAATAAAAAACGTTGAAAAAAATTAAAAAAAAAATAATAATAAGCACTTGCAACATGTTCATCTAAATTATCTTGGACATAAAATTAAAATACAGCAATTACTTTCCATCACATTAACATACAGTGAATAAGAGACCAAGTTTGTAATAATTATAACGAGCTCCAAATTTTTGCCTTGCACTCAATTTGTCAAATTTTAGTTTTTCTTTTTGTGGAACCTCTGTGCCTCCATCTGTCATTCATACAATAAGGGTTTAATACGTTTCCGACATAAGTCAAAGAGTTGATATAATAACAACATACATTTTCTTCTGTTTTAATGCATATATAACACAGGGCCTGGTCTCCCATGCTAAAATTGTTCCTCACGCTCAAACGAGGGTATTTTCAAAATTCCTTATAGGAGGCGCAAAGAGGAGACATACGGTTGGATCAAGATTTAGGGAACTTATCCTGAAGCTCTATTTGCATATCAAGCACATTGTTGTAACTTAGTGTGTGACTTACAGATAAAACAAATAGCAAAATATTCTAATCATTTTTCTGTGAGCTCTGCTCATAATTAATGCATTATCTTTTCCTCCCATCAAAGTATAAATTCACCAAGGGAAGTTTCTTGATGGACTAAAGGAAATTTGAGGGACATGGTTAAAGCCCCCAAATCTTCCTTAGGACCACCATAAGCCCCATATCTCCCCACCCTCTGTATTTGCTCCCCCAAATTTCTGGGATCAATTCCCATCAAAAACTTCTGGAAAGAGTTGCAACATTTCTGATCCTCACTTCTTTCTCACTTCAGAATAATGATGCCTTTTCCAACTATACCATTTTGTTACCTTATCGGTTTCATTAAACATATGACCTTTAAATTAGACCTTGAAGAACAGGTCAGTTTTATCTCGGTAAACAATGGAGAGGACCAAACAGAGAGTGCTATTCAGGAATGTAAAACATGGAATCATGATGTCTCTGACAAGGATTGAGAACAAGGTGGATTGGGATGTGATATGAATTAGTTCACTAACTCAGTATGTATCCATATGGATTCCATGATTAGATACTGGAACCACAACAAGGAATTATACATGATCCTGCTCTCATGATGTTCAGTGAAGGTGCTGTCCCTGGGGATACACATGTAGTAGACATTGAGAGGCAGATTTATTAATTATTGTGAAACATCTTCATTGACAGACAAAGGAGTTTTGAATTTGATCTTGCCATTACTGATAACAATTATTTTGTCAATAGTCACAAGCTAAGCACTATTCTGACAACTTTACATATATTCGCTGTTATTAATTATTGGAACAACTTTATCATATAACTTTATGATATCTGTTATCTTCATTTTAATGATGAGGAAACTGAGGAATGGTAAGGTTACTTAACTTGTCTAAGGACTCAGAGCTAATAAAAGGCAGAGGCAGGTTTTGAGCCCAGGTAGGCTGGCCTCGGAATCTATAGCCTTAAACCGTTTGCAATTACAAATATGAGGCCAAAGCGATTCTTCTTATATATGAAAAAAATAAAGGCTTACAGACATTATGAAATTCACTGGAAGAGAAGTAGTATGTATCAGAGCATAGACTAGAGTCCAGCAGAGAGGTGCAAGGGTTCCATTTTGCTTAGGGCTGATTTTCAAATACACCAGCCAGGGCCTGCAGTTAATGTGTTTAAAGGTAGAAATAGATTGTCGTTTCTCTAAATGAGTTCAAACCTGGGCAGAAAGGCATTGCTTGGTGAGGATGGCCCAGGTATTTTCATGTTCTTTTACTAAGCATGGTGTGTGAGGTTGTACAGTCACAAAGATGTCTTACCATGAACTGTCTTACTGGGGCTGGTGGTACCTCCTCTAGGGAAATGGTAAAACGCACACAAGGATAGGGATTGATGGTGACACGGACTCAGGACTCATTTCTCACTAAAAGGCAGCCTAAAGTGATGCCACACATAGAAATTAAATTAATTCAGCCCCATTCCTAAAATTGTTCCAACTGAGCCTGACACATAGGGACAATTGATGCTGACTCAGAGCTATTTCCAGATGGAAAGAGCTTTCAGAATGATCCCATCCCACCCAATTCTTATTTCCATCTACAGGTATCCCTAGACCCCTATAAACCTTACTCCAGGGAAAGAAAACCCTGAAAGGCATGACATCATGGAACAGAAGAGAATTTGGTCTCTTCTGAAAGGAAAAACCATCATGCCAAGAATGTAGAGTTCCTTATTTCCCAAATTACTCCAAGATTAGTTATGAACCTCTCCATGATGTAGTTAGTAATGGAACAGAGAGAAGCTGGGAGGATTTCACTAATTGATTTCACCCCACAAGGAAGGACTCATGAGAACAGGGGGGGAAGCATTTCCCTTCTGCCTTCATCCATATTTTCCCCTCTTAGCTTTGTATTTTCCCTGCCCCCGGGGGTGGGGGAGGGGAGAGCAATTTAACTATCCAGTTCTCCCCTCTCCCATGTTGACACTGCCCTTTGGAATACCCTTCATGAGCACCTGTGAACAGCTCTGACTTCCCCCAACACCCAAACCCAAAAGATTCTAAAATGGGTTAGAAGACCACATTGGTTAAAATAACTCCAAGGCTGAAAATGTAATCTTTAATTGATTGTCCAGTCCACATTTTTTTCTAACATGGCCCAGCACAGCCTGTTATGAGATGTGTTTTGAGCTTGATTAATAGCGTAATTATTCTCCAATAACAAAATGTCAATAGAGACGGCCCAATTTTGAATATAAACACTCTGCTACTATAACGTTACCAGGGAAATATTAAAATAAGGAGGTTGAATTCTTTTGCAAATTAAAGTTGAAATATATGAAATTTCCAGCGAATTAGGAGCCCACACTAATTTTCCTTATGCTTGTGAGGTAAAATTCCAAAGATTATAAAATACTTCCCAATTTTGTTTTTCGTCCATTCAATCTCAGTCGGGAGGATTCTCAACACATTGGTAGAGACAGTGTTCTTTCAGCTTTTGGAGGCTGAATCTTTCTCATCGGAAGGAATGTGTTTCCTCCTATGTGGCTTCAGAATTGTATTTGTTCAATGCGGAGCCTCTGATGTTTCTTACTATTTGAAAAATTCCTAAGAGTTATTATGAAACGTGAGCTTCTCACAGAACTGGCATCTTATCCCCAGGATTGGAAAGCAAAGCAGTTTCTGCTCCTAAAAGACGTATCTCAGACAAAACTATTTCCAAGCCAATCCTTTGTGTTGCCAAAGGCAATGGCAGAAACTTATTACTACCCTGCAGGAAAATGGCTATTTTGGTGGGTGCCTTGCTGGGAGACCAGACAGGTTATGCCCATTTTCTGATAGCTGAGATTTGGAATTTAAGCTCAGTTGGGAAACTCACTCAGGAAGAGGTTAATTTTGGTGCTATTTACTGTATCAATCAAATCTACTTATGGATACTACCTAGAAGTTCAGGATCATATTCCCCTTGATTTCTTATGTCTGCATTGAGTCACGTGATTCAAGCAAAAGGGCTTAAATGAATGTGGGCTCTACAAAGTAACGCGGAATGCACTGCACTCTCTCTGGAGAAGGTGTTTTCAGTCCTGCCATACTAAGGCTCTTTCTCCTTCACTTAGATTTGGAATTTTTTTTTTTCAACATTTTTTTATTTATTTTTGGGACAGAGAGAGACAGAGCATGAACGGGGGAGGGGCAGAGAGAGAGGGAGACACAGAATCGGAAACAGGCTCCAGGCTCCGAGCCATCAGCCCAGAGCCTGACGCGGGGCTCGAACTCACGGACCGCGAGATCGTGACCTGGCTGAAGTCGGACGCTTAACCGACTGCGCCACCCAGGCGCCCCAGATTTGGAATTTTTAAGACCTAGAAAATCTTACTTTTTACGGCACTACAGAACCAGCCTGACACCAGATAGTGTTGGGAACTGGGAGGGTGAGTGTCTTGATACTTGATATCATGGATACACCAGTGCTGGTTCTAGCCTTGACATTTCCCTCTGTGGCCGTGAATTCTTAGTGAAATTGGGGGTACCCAATCTAGCTTCCTCCAAAGGGCTGGTGCTAACAGCTAAAAGCTAGAACTTCCCTTGTGCTCTATAACATACTGAAAATTCACTCCCTTGCAGAACACATGTTACCTATATTCCTCAGCCACCGATGCCTCAAAGGTCTGTTGTGATAATCAGTTGTCTCCAACCACATTTTGGCCTCAGCTTCCCCCTTTCATGGGAGCCTCTGAGGGCAGCCTGCATTCGCCATGGTCCCTGTTCTCCCCACACATAAACTAAGTGAGGTGTTGGAACTTGCATCCTGAGACAGTATACAAATTTGTTGGGGTTTGGGAAGACCCCTGCACATTTGCTGGGGCGTCCTTCTAAAAACCTGCCACAGAACCCTACTCACTGCCACCTGCTCTAAGCTGTGGTAGCCTGCTAAGGTCAAAATACTGCAAATGTCTTAAGGTTCAAAGTGTCCGGCCCAAGCCACACGTTCATGAAGCCAACTTTACAGCTGAAAAATCAAGTGCATTGTGCAATGCTGCTACAAATCACTAAGATATAAAAAAAAAAAATTAAAGGCAGCGTGGTCTATGCTTAGGAATTCACTACCAAAGCCTATAGCCATCTGTTCAAGCCATGCCAAAAGCCTAAATCATTCCACACATGATTTGTTCTACAAAATTTTACACCTAGCTCATTTCTCAAGGTCTACAGCTCGCCTATCAGACTTACATGAAAAAAGCTAAATAAATAAGACTCCTCTTTGCTATGACCTGGGTCATGGACTGAGAAATGAATACAAATGGGAACCAACATATTACCTTTATTAATAACAAAGAGTAGATGGGAGGACAAGGCTTGCAGATGTGGACAATTGGACTTATTCTCACTCGGCTTTGAATCCGCCATACTTCCTGATCCAACCATAAATCACTCTACATCCCAGCAAACCCTGTAAATGTTACCGCATGAAGGAATAAGAAAGACTGTTTGAGGGGCGCCTGGGTGGCGCAGTCGGTTGAGCGGCCGACTTCAGCCAGGTCACGATCTCGCGTCTGTGAGTTCGAGCCCCGCGTCGGGCTCTGTGCTGACAGCTCGGAGCCTGGAGCCTGTTTCCAATTCTGTGTCTCCCTCTCTCTCTGCCCCTCCCCCGTTCATGCTCTGTGTCTCTCTGTCCCAAAAATAAATAAAAAACATTGAAAAAAAAATTTAAAAAAAGAAAGACTGTTTGAGATAGCTCCTCCTCAAGAGTTTATTCTTACCCAGTGTTTTAGCAAGAGAAAATATTTCCCCAGCTCAAGCATAAAGTGAACTGAAGGCAGGCATCGGAGTGCATCTGCACACGTTGTATACTGCGTTATTCCAGTGGGCATATTGAAATCAAATACGTTATGACTGGTGTCCCTAGATTTGTGCAGTGGACAAAGCAGACAACCACACTCGGTGCACTGGTAAGGAGGTAGAAAGAGGCCAGGGTGTCATGTTACTTGAGCTACCTCAAAAAGGAAGGGAACATCAGCAGTAGGAAAGAAATGTTTCTTGCCAACAAGAGGTACCTAAATAATTCCTGATTACAAAAGTTTCACGCCTGGTTTATTATAAAATCCTACCTTTCCTCCTTCCCAGGTTTCCATCAAGATCAAAGTAGACTGGCTCCAGGATTCACTTCTACTTAGTTTATTTCCTAATTTATCTGTGACTCATTATTTTTATTATGTTCTTATTATTATGGGGACAGTGACCTTTAGCCGAAACAACTTAATTGGACTATTTGATGGTGCTTCAATAATGTTATTTGTACCTTACTCTTGTCATGGAGGAAATTCAACAGTATGCAAACCCCGCTCCTTTTTATCTGCTTCTTAGGCATTTCTGTTGATCTATGTTTTTCTGAAGTTTGTTCACTGATTCTATATCTAACAAATATCGTGGGCACATTTCATTTGCCAGTAATAACTTTCCCCTGGTCTCTGCCTTTCTGGAACTTTAAGCACCATATATATATATATATATATATATATATATTTTTTTTTTTTTTTGATATATATATAGATAGATAGATAGTGAAATCAATATATCAATAAAGCTTAAGGTAATCAATAATTACCTTAAGAGCAGAACCATTTTCTATTTACTCAGTTCTAATTTTATCCGGCACATTAATGTATAATATTGTAACTTATCATTTTAAACAAAGCCTTGCCCAGCTTTGTTTTTTATTAGACCGCTTTAAAGATAAAGAAAAACTGCCTCAGAGAAAAGAAGTTGGCTTGAGTCCATCCAGCTGGCAAGCAGGGGGGACCCACAGTGCTGCCTTCACACGGTTGTAGAATGTCAGGAAAGGAAATCCAGGATGTTTTTCAACCGATTGTCACTTTATGGAGGGGAACTTGAGGCCAATTACATGAAGATCGTATATGCGCTTCGCATGTAATATCCAACTTGCGAACTATATGATACAGAAACTTTATGTTGAATACATGAAAGTGTAGAAAGACAGACCTCCATCTGTGATCCCTGGTAGCAGCTAGCAGAGCTTAGCAGAGCTTAGCAGACAGCGCCGAAAGGAAAGGTTCTTACTTACCAGTATTCATGGAAGTTCTCACTAAACTTACTGTGATACTCATTTCACCATATATGTAAGTGAAATAATTATGCAATATACCTTAAGCTTATACAGTGCTCTATGTCAATTACATCTTGTTAAAACTGGGACAATTATACATATATATACATAATTTCTCTCTCTATATATATTTACATACATATATAATTATATATTAATTTATATATATATAAATTATATATATGTGTGTACATATATATATATATATATATTAATTTCCACTTGTCCATTTATCTATTTGCATCCCTGATCTCCTGGTTAAGCATCAGTAGTCTGTATTAGGTCCACCAGTGAATGAGATAAAGTGCTCAGAATCTAGCTAAGCCCTAGAAGGATGAAGCTACACCATAATTTATGAATTCATCAGGACAGGTGAGCCCATACATGAATTTTCAAGACACGTGATTTGCACACAGAAGAGCATTTATTCTGCTTTGATGGGGGGTTATAGGGCTGGCCTCTCAGAGAAGGCCGGGAAGGGAGATCTTCGTGTGAGTTGGATTCACCAGCTTTAGTAGGTCCTTTCCAGGTGGGAAAATGAATGGGTGTGGGATTCTAGGATTGAGGAACACACTATGTAAAGGTAAAACACGTAAGAATAAGTAATTTGTTATTGGAGAATAAACTATGAAGGGAGAAGTGGAAGACTATGAAGCTATAGTGATAAGGAGGCATTAACTTATGATACCCCCCATGTAGAGGATAATTAGGAGTCTTCGGGTGCCTAGGTGGCTCAGTTGGTTAAGCGTCCAACTTCGGCTCAGATCATGATCTCACGGTTCGTGAGTTCAAGCCCCACATCGGACCTGTGCTGACAGCTCAGAGCCTGGAGACTGCTTCGGATTCTGTGCCTCCCTCTCTCTCCGCCCCTCTCCTGCTCACACTCTGTCTCTTTCTAAACACTAAATAAATATTTAAAAAAATTTAAAAAAAAGAAGGTAATTAGGAGTCTTACAGGTTTTAAGCAGGAAAAATTCATGATAGTACGTGCTTTGTTGTTTGTTGCTTCTGTGTTCACTATTTCTGACAATATAAATTGTAATGCCTGAAGCAAAATTAAAATTAAAATAAAGATGACACTTTATTGAGTACTTACTAAGTCCTGTGACCTGTTCCCAGGACTTTGCATGTGCTGTCTCATTTATGTTTTATATATTTTTTTAAAGTTTATTTTGAGAGAGAGAGAGAGCACAAGTGGGGGAGGGACAGAGAGAGGGGGAGAGAGAGAGAATCCCAAGCAAGCTCCACACTGTCAGCACAGAGTGCAACGCAGGGCTCGAACCCACAAACTGTGATATCATGACCTGAGCCAAAATCAAGAGTCAGCGGCTTAACCGAATGAGCCATCCAGGTGCCCCTTTGCTGTCTTTTTTTAATTTCTTAAGCAACTCTATGACAGAGAGGCTAGTGTCATTCACATAACACACAGGAGTTACCGAGGTCCCTGAGAAGTCAAGGATCTCTGAGTTTGCATAGTTAACAAATGGTAGGGACAGGAGCCTGGGTGACTCAGTCCTTTGAGCGTCTGACTCTTGATTCCCATTCAGGTCATGCTCTTGTGTTTTGTGAGCTTGAGCCCTCCTTTGGGCTCGACAACGGCAATGCAGAGTCCGCTTCAGATTCTGTCTCCCTTTCTGTCTGTCTGTCTGTCTCTCTCTCAAAAATAAATAACATTAAAAAAAAAAAAAAAACTGGTAGGGTTAAGGTTCAAACTGAAGGCTTCCGTCTCCAAAGCCTAGACTCTCAACCACCGCTCTTCACCTTTGTTTATAAACTCTGGGTTCCCTTACCATGTCTGAAAGCAAAAAGCTTTACATCAAGGGTGGTGGGGGAAGAAAGACATTTGCAATAGGAGGGGTCACCTGGGCAAGAAGCAGTTGCAGAGTTGAAATTGAGCTGGGTCCCATGTGAAGGAGCTTTAAGGGAATGGACTGATTCAAGTCAGAGAGGTCCCTGAACCAGGACCCAAGAACTGAGAGGGGAAACGTTGATCAGACACCAAACCTCAGGGACAAGTAAGCATCCATTTGGATCCAATTCTGGAGAAAACCGAGACACCAAGGGAGAAAAGGGCTGGGTTCAATCCTGGATAGGAAGATAAACACCAAGGTCTAGTTCAAGAGATAACCTGCTCAAGGCTCAAGATAGGGTGAGATCAGACATGTGCAAAAAAGACCTGGATGTTGAGTACGTTAGTTGAGATAGTGTGTGCCTATCGTAAGAATTTATAATAATAATAATAACAATAATAATGTTGCTTATAATTTTATGGAGCTAATAGATTGTAATGATGGCATAGACTCTGGAGAGAGATTGCCTGGGTTCACTTCTTTGCTTTGCAGTTACTAGTGCTATAATCTTATACTAGTTACCTGATCAATTTCTGTCTCAGTTTCCTGATCTGTAAAATGGGGTTAATGATGATACTTACATAATTGTTCTGAGGATTAAGTAAGGTAATATATGTAAAGCACTTATTATAGTGGCTGGAACAAGCCGTTATGCTTACTATCATTATTCTTAAAATGGTATTAACATAAGAAAACTGAGGCACAGAGGGCTGTGTGACTTTTCCAAGATTAAGCAGTTAATCAATAGTAGAGGTAGGATTTGAACCAAGGAATTATGGCTTTGTAATCTGTGTGTTCAATCACTAGTTAATGCTGCCTTTTTCTATACGATATGACTTAGTCTTTCTTGTTTTACAAAATATGACTATCTCAATTATAGTATCAAATAATGTTGTAATGGCTGAGTCTTATTGTTTTTCCAGTCATCTATCCCATAGTTTTAATAAGATTTCTTATTTTAACTAATGGCTATCTTTCTATATGTGTATGTATATATATGTATGCATATGTATATGTATATATGTAATATATGGTATACCATATATTATATATATTTACTATATATTCTATCTATCCATTTATATATATAATACATATACTATTTGTCTATCTATCTATCTATCTATCCATCCATCTATGTACCTAGATATCTAGATAGGTGGATAGATAGATAGATAGATAGATGGATAGATAGAATGTATATATAGTAAAATGTTTCACCCATGTGATTGCTCATTGCATTTGAAATGCCATCTATCTCTGGTGATAAGTTGCACTAACTTTGTTATAAATTTGAAATCATGGAAAAGAAACGTAGACCAATGCAGCTGTTCACTTCCTGGAGCGACTTGTCTCCATCTGTTGTGATCAACCCGTTCTAAAGCCCCCAGAATCTCTGCCAATAAATTCATGTCCTTTTGCAAAGGTGGCTTTAGCCCTGGGTTCTGCCATGCAGCTTTCCTCATTACAGGTGAGACTAGTGACGCGTCACAAAGCAGAGAATGATGAAACAACTTGGCCAGTGGGTCATTTTTAACAGTGTAGAACTCTTTCTTCTCTTGCCGGGAGGTGAGTGGTTCCTCTTCACCAGTCACTGGCTACCCTTTAATATCTGATTCTTGGCGTAGAGCTCCAGATTCGTCCAGACACTCCAGCTCCCATTCTGTCCCCCAGACAGAGGGAGAGAGAGAGATTTTGGAATGTCTCATGACCTCTCTCTTATGCTCTGAATTTTTGCACGTATTATTCTGTCTACTTGGAACACCGTTCTTCTCCTAATGTGCCTACCTTGATAGTCTTGGATTTGTAGGCAAACTTTTACGGTCACTTCCCCTCTGGGTTGGTTTGCTATGGATGCTGCAACAAAGTGCCACAGACTGGGCAGCTTCAGTAACAGAACTTTATTGTCTCACACTCCTGGAGGCTTGAGGTCCAAAATTAAGGTGCCAGCGGCGTTGGCCTCTTCTGAAGCCTCTCTTCTTGGCTTGTACATGGTCTTCTGTGTCTTCATGTGTTCTTTTCTTTGTGTATGTCTGTGTTGAAACACCCTCTTCCTTAGTGACATCTGTCACACTGGGTTAGGGCTCCACCTTCACGACCTCATTTTAATGCAATTACTTCCTTAAAGACGCTAGTTTTAAATACAGTCACCTTCTGAGGTGTAGGGCGTGAGGATTTCAACATATGGATTCAGCCCATAACACTCTCCAATGCTAGTCAAGTCCCTTCTGCTCTGATGCCTGGCAAGCAAAAAGAGCTGGCATCATCAGGGTTCAGTTTACCCGTTACCCGTGTTGTGACTCTCTGTTCACTTGTCATCCAAAGACAGCGATTTCTCTAATCATGGCCTCGGTTATGAAGCACACTTCCTGACAGTGTAGGTGACTAATAATACATGTTGAACTGCTGAACAATCCAGGGGAAAAGAGGAAAGTTAATTTCAATATAAATTGATCTATCTTCTATGTACTACTTAACCACCATTATTTAATTAGGAGATTTGATATCAATCAGTTGTTCTATACCTGGAAAATGATTTTTTTGCCACCAACTTTCAAGATGACAGTCAGCTTCTATTCTTGCTTAAGTGTCACTTCCCCCTTCCTTTCGTGAATGATTTTCCACGTGAGCCATGGCCTATCCTGGCAAAGGTAGGGGCGTGGGGGGTGCAGGGAGGTAAACTAGAAAAAGAATAAAAATCTGGTTTATGGAAAGCACAGTCTGGTCCCTGATCAAATGCAGCTTTAGGAAAAGGGGCCATCGAGTTAGGGGATTTCTACACCTCTGTGTTGAACAACGTATTTATCCGATGTCATCAATCGCTAGGAGTCCTTCCGAGGAGATGGAAGGAACTAAGAAACAAACAATGGACGAGTAGGGCAGGAGGTCCGGGAGGAGAGTAGGGGTGGGCCGGGAGAGACAGAGAGGATGCGTGATGGATGAGATCTCCGCTCCAGCTGTAAATCTCCCGCGCAGCCGCCGCTGCCCTACCGGCACAGGTGTTTAATGAACTGCTGTGGGATCAATAGCCTATGACAGACAACTTTGAAAAATGTCCCTTGATTCACTCCAGTGTCTTAATTCCTCATTAGTTCCGATGATGTAAGCCCTTTGTGATGAGCTTGGTTGTTAAATGCCCACTCACGAGCGTTGATAAAGTGTTGGGACACTTCACACTCTTGGACCTCTGCCCTCCACGTGGGGTTAGCAAGTCACTGGGGCTGAGTAACTATGAGAAATTACCTTTGCAACCGCCCCACTGGTACCTTCCCCAGACTCAGAGAGGGCATTTTTTAGCACCTCTGTCCCCCAAACGCTATATGACCCATACATAGATACACACACACATTAAGTATTGGTTCATTTATTATAAATGTACTGTGCGGCTAAGATGTATCCAACATTGAACTCATTGTTTTCCTTTTATTATTATTATTATTATTATTATTATTATTATTTTTGTTCTCAAGTTAGCTAACATACAGGGTAGTTTTGGCTTCAGAAGTAGAACCCAATGATTCATCTCTTACATACGAAACCCAGTCCTTATCCGGAAAAAGTGTCCTCCTTAATCCCCTCACCCATTTAGCCCATCCCCCCCACCTACCTCCCCTCCAACAACCCTCAGTTTGTTCTCTGTATTTAAGAGTCTCTTATGGTTTGCCTCACTCTCTGTTTTTATCTTATTTTTCCTTCCCTTCCCCTATGTTCATCTGTTAAGTTTTTCAAATTTTACATATGAGTGAAAGCATATGCTATCGGTCTTCTTCTGACTGACTTATTTCGCTGAATTTTTTCAAATGAAAAGATGAAAAATTAAGATCTGAATCAGTCCAAATGTGAGAAGCATATATGCGACCAAGCATGCAAAGCCCGTTTATGGTTCTGCTTGAGAAGGCATCCAAAATACTAGCTTCATTCTTTCTTCACTGTTCCTTCGAACCCACTCTCTGGGACGATGCTTTCTCTATTTCTGTTTGAAAGTTTAGGAAGATTCCACAGCTTTGCTAAACGCTCTTCGATAGCATCCCGTCTTTCCACCCTTTTTGGCATTCAAAATCCACTCTGGTTTAGTAATTAAATAACCCCAGTTTAGGCTAATGCAATATTAAACGTTCAGAGCTCTTAGCCATTGGAGAGCCCTGAGTCTGATTCAGCCTTGGATGTCTTAGTGGGCAGTGGGTCAAAGCTGGCTTCTCCTCTTTTTCTCGTCCACCTCGTACCATTCAGCTGCTGTGCCTGATAATTTCCTTTTTTTTAAAAAAAAAAAAATTCTTTCTTTATTTGAGAGAGAGAGAACAAGCAAGTGGGGGAGGGGCAGAGAGAGAGGGAGAGAGAGAGAGAGTCCCAAGCAGGCTCTACACTCTCAGCACAGAGCCTGATGCAGGGCTTGAACCCACCAACCGTGAGACCATGACCTGAGCCTAAATCAAGAGGTAGCTGCTCAACCAACTGAGCCATCCAGGTGCTCCTGTGCATGATAATTTCAGAAGGAGAGATAATTTGCAGTAAATGGCTGGCAGGGGCATCAGCCAGCATCACTGCCCGTGAGGTGTCAAATGTCCTTTGGATGGCTCCTTTGCTCATTGAGTACTTTTGTAGGTCTCTCAGGGATCCTCTGCCTGGGACCTCAAGTATAGTTTCTGGGATCTGGGCAATACTTTTCTTCTCATGAGCTCCTTATTCCAACAGTGCATGAAGGAAGTGTATCTTTTTTTCCCCCTCCAAGATTTTATTTAAATTCAATTTAGTCAACATATCGTGCAGCATTGGTTTCAGGATAGAATGTAATGATTCATCACTGACATACAACACCCAGTGCTCATTACAACAAGTGCCTTCCTTAATCCCCATCACCCATTTAGCCCACCCCCCCCCACCTCCTTCCATCATCCCTCTGTTTGTTCCCGGTAGTTAAGAGTGTCTTCGGATTTTCCTCTCTCTCTTTTTTTGTCTTATTTTATTTTTCCTTCCCTTCTCCTATGTTCATCTGGTTTGTTCCTTAACCTTTGCATATGAGTGAAATCATATGACATTTGTCTTTCTCCTACTGATTTACTTCACTTAGCGTAATCCCCTGGAGTTTCATCCACATCGTTGCAAATGGCAAGATTTCATTCTTTGCCATGGACGAGGAATATTCCGTTGTGTGTATATACCACATCTTCTTTATGAATTTGTCCAGGAGATGGACATTGGGCTCTTTCCATAATTTGGCTACTGTTAAGAGCACTGCTATAAACATGGGGGTGCATGTGGCCCTCCAAATCAGTATTTTTGTATGGAGGAAGTGTATCTTGGTTGCAATTCTCCTTTTTGCCCTGACCTCGGATAGGGGAAGCTTCTGGGCTTTCTGTCACATTTAGACATTTCTTAGCCAGAATCAAACAGCAGTCTATCTTCTGCTAAATCCAGAAAACCTTTGTCAAACCCTCTGGGAGTTTTCCTCATAACCACCACGTCCTTTGTTTGAGGTCATTAATGGGCATAGAGACTACCAATGATGTTCCTTGGAACAGTCCTCTCTTTGATATCGTTTCTAACTCAAGTATCTCCCTGACAGGGCAGACTTTCTGTTTTGAACAGGTGCTGATGAAAACTGATGCCATGATTCTAGATTCTGTGATCTAGAGATCAGATACATTTCCTGACATTTCCAGCTTTATTTCTCCTCCACTATCCACATGCATCTGGCGTTAGGCTTCGAAGGACGTGTTTATGTCACTGTATGACTCCTGGTGCTTCCTTTGTGAGTCATAATGCACACCAGACTTATTCTTGAAAGACCTTCCTCTATCGAAGTAGTTGATAAAAATTCCACCTGGAAACCACTATGCATTTCATAAATATAATCTGCTAAGATCAAGTGCAACAAATCCTTACTTTATATACCCATTGTCGTATCCCAAAGTACCTGTGACCACAACAATGCAATTCAACACCAGGGCAGTTACAGCTATAGAGGAAGGAACTTGTGGTTAAAATATCTTACTTTTGCAAGTTTACCAATATATACGAGCTTAGGAGCTCTTTGCTAGCATCCTTCCCAGAGCCTTAGTAGGGATCCATTCCAAAGAACACTCCTGAAGCTTGAGATTCCTTAGCTCAACAGTCAATCTACCTCTGCGCCCAATAAGCAGCCACAGTTGGATATCGCAGAGTACATCAAACTTAAATTCTGTGGCAGATGCTCTGTTGTCCTGCCCAGATGACCCCTTCAGGATCAAGACACTCACCCCCCAGCACCTGATGGCTTTCAGAAGAATCCCTCTCTGGGAATGGTTTTGAACTGAAGAGGGTCCTCTTGGGAGATCCTTCTTCACTCCTCTAATATAAACTGATCTTTCAGATATCAGGTTAAAAACTACTAAATCAGAAAGCCCATTTCAAAACCCTCCAGCCTAGGTTATATCTTCTGGCTATTTATCAACAGTTATGGCTTATTGACCAGCACCATCATTTAAAATCCCATATGATACCGCCCCCCCCCCCACACACACACACACTTAGAGTTAGAAGCGTGATGCCTGCTACCTACTTACTCTGCACATGGGGGAGAAAAACACGTGCTTGTTCATCACTGTGTCTCCAGGACATAGTACTTGGCTTAGTACATATAGAAGTTTAGCGATATTTGCTAAATTTATTTATTTTTTTTTTTTAATTTTTTTTTTCCCAATGTTTTTTATTTATTTTTGGGACAGAGAGAGAGACAGAGCATGAACGGGGGAGGGGCAGAGAGAGAGAGGGAGACACAGAATCGGAAACAGGCTCCAGGCTCAGAGCCATCGGCCCGGAGCCGACGCGGGGCTCGAACTCACGGACCGCGAGATCGTGACCTGGCTGAAGTCGGATGCTTAACCGACTGCGCCACCCAGGCGCCCCGATATTTGCTAAATTTAGTAAATATTTGTTACACTGATGGAATCACAGAATTGTTGCTGTGGTTTCAGCCAGAAACTGTCTACTTTGTTAGTCATTCGTCAGGTGGAGGTCTTCATTTCCTACCATCCCACACAATTTGATCAAAACACTTTTCATGATTTTTGCAGCAAACCCTCTTAGAAATGATCAGAAAAACACAAGTGAACAAAATAAGCAACAGAAGAACACCTAAGTAAAAAAAAAAAAACCATCTCCCATTGTCTCTGATAGCACCGTCCAACGTAAATACGACAGGTATCACAAATGCAAGCTACATGCGTGCTTCTTGCTTTCAGGAAACCCGAATATTCTCCTGTGTGTATTAAAGAACAGTTCTCAGACAGTCTGGTTCGAAACATAGATCAAACTTTCATTAGAATTTTTTGCATGAGAGATTTTTTTGAATGTTTTATTTATTTTTGAGAGAGTGAAAATATGCATGGGCGCATGTGACTCAGGCAGGGGCAGAGAGAGAGGGGGGTACAGAGGATCAGAAAAGGGCTCTGTTCTGCCAGCGAAAAGCCCCATGCAGGAGTCCAACTCACAGGCTGTGAGATCATGGCCTGAGCTCACATTGGACACTTAACCGAGTGAGTCACACAGGCACCCGCACCTGGAGAGAAAAATCTGTAGCTCAGGTCATGATCTCTTATTCCTGAGATCCAGTACTGCACTGGGCTCTGTGATGACAGCTTGGACCCTGCTTGGGTTTCTCTCTCTTTTCCCCTCCCCTGTGCACGTGGACACAACAGTCTCCATGATCTCTCACTCTTTTTCATTCTCTCTCTGTGTGTCTCTCTCTCTGTCTCTCTCTCTCAGAATAAATAAAAGTTTAAAAAAGATCCCTTAATGGGCCAACTCAGGGGTTACTCTTAGTAGGTATCTTACAGGGCAAGAGAAAGAATGGGTAGCCTTGTTGGATTATCTATTAAATACAGACAATCACGTTAGATACAGAAAGAAAAGAAAATCTCCTTAAAGGTCATTGGATTCTTGACTGACAATTAGCTGACAGTCAACTGGGTAGGTAAAGTTCCCAGAATAAGACTTAATCCTGTTAAAGTTCAAGGGAAAATCACTTAGCATTTGTCAGGAATACTAATTTCTCCCGAGGAGGAAGTTTCTGTGAACAACACCCCTCAAAAATATTATTTCTCTTCACCAGGAATGACACTCCTTCCTCTTCTAGAGAAATGGTGTCACGACCAGCTTCTGTAGGCTGTTTCCGTTCCTGATCCAGTTTGGG
This sequence comes from Neofelis nebulosa, assembly GCF_028018385.1. NCBI lineage: Eukaryota > Metazoa > Chordata > Mammalia > Carnivora > Felidae > Neofelis > Neofelis nebulosa. The sequence goes on along the minus strand of NC_080784.1, from coordinate 199,010,036 downwards.
ACAATTCTTATTTTTGTTTTTTACTTTGTATTTTTACTTGTTTATTTGTTTGTTAATTAATTATTTATTTTACATTTTGGAGTTCTTTATCACAAACTTGAAATGGAATCAAGTACAAGTGAGATTTCCAGCCTCAAACAAGCTGTAGGAACACAAAAATACATTGCAGGATGCTGGTTAAATGTAGTTTTGATATAATTATACACATATAAATATTTGAGAAAGGGGAAGTTCTTTGCCATCAAATGTACGATCTTTCCAAACGTAAACATTACAATAACCACACAAAGGGGTCATTCTCTTACAAACAAAACTTTCTGTGTTAGGAGTTAGTTGTTCTGCTATCCCAGGCAATGTATCTGGAAAGGATGTCAAGCACAGTGAGATCATGACCTGAGATGAAATGAAGGGTTGGAAGCTTAACCGACTGAGCCACCCAGGCACCCCCAAAATGAAACATATTCTTTACATAAGATCCCATTGTGCTTCTTGGTATTTATCAAGACAATTCTTAGTTTTAGTTTTTTTGCAAATAGTTCTACTGAAAAATCTCACAGGGTAAATAAACATGAAATGTGTGTAGAAAGTAGGTGGACCGACAGTCCCAAATAGCATGCTTAGAATTTTGGAATTTAGGAGCCCCTGGGTTAAGCCCCTGGTTAAGCATTCAACTTCAGCTCAGGTCATGGTCTCAAGGCTCGTGGGTTCAAGCCCCGCATTGGGCTCTGGGCTGTCAGCACAGCATTTGCTAAGAATTCTCTGATTGCTTTCTATTTAATTACACACTCTGGTCTATTTTCTCTAAGACATCTCAAAACCACACCTCCCACTTAAAAAAAGGGATATTTTATAATTTAATGAATCATTCAAGAGAGTTGCATCTGCAGAGGAGAGTTGTTATCTGCTGTCTGCAGAATAGTCCGGTTGAAAATTTTTTCCTTGGCTATTATGGACCCTGTGTGAGATGATAGGATTTAGACTGGCAGGTTCATCCAAATGCTCACATTCTGCTTTTGTGTTCACAGTGTGTAGCCACTTAATACTGTGGAGTGAGTCCTCATTGCCTCCAAATGGAGGATCCTGGGACCAAGGAGCTCCTTGGGGCTGTAACCTCTGCTCAGGCACATGCTCAGTTCAAATGTACATCATTAGCATTTCATCACCTTCTTTTTGCAGTTGAGTTTGCTAGGAGTCAAAAATAAATATTGTTTGCAAAGCCTTGTGTAAATTTTGAGTTACCAGTCTTCTTTGTTTCTCCTAAAATTAGAAGAAGAAAGAAGAAGAAGAAGAAGAAGAAGAAGAAGAAGAAGAAGAAGAAGAAGAAGAAGAAGAAGGAGTTGGAGGAGGGGGAGGGGGAAGGGAGGAGGGGGGAGGAGGAGGGGGAAGGAGGAGGAGGAGGGGGGAGGAAGAGGAGGAGGAGAAGACAAGGACTACAAATGAGATCTTCTTTCAACCAGTCAATCCACAACATATCTGAGTAAATGGACACATGCCTCAAACGCCCCTCCCCTCTTTGGTATTTTATCATCACCTACAACAACGTAAAATTTTATTTATTTTTTATTTAAAAAAAATTTTAATGCTTATTTATATTTGAAGGAGAGAGAGAGACAGAGTGTGAGTGGGGGAGGGGCAGAGAGAGGGAGACACAGAATCCAAAGCAGGCTCCAGGCTTGGAGCTGTCAGCACAGAGCCCGACATGGGGCTCGAACTCACAAACCGCGAGATCCTGACCTGAGCCGAAGTCGGTCGCTCAACCGACTGAGCCCCCCAGGCGCCCCACAGTGTAAAAATTTAAAAGTGTAACACAGATGCTTTACTTCAAGTTGAGATGTTTTGTTGGAATTTATCAGACAAGGCTAAGGAGGTTTCTGTATTGGAACGAAAGAATGACGTGTGGAATATGACTGTCCCTGAAACTCTTGGCATTTCTGCTTGAAGATGGAAATGGGCCGCAATGTTTTTGTTTGTTTCTTTTGTGATTTTGGAGTCTTTACCATTTGTCGAATTAACAAACCATTTCATAAGTTAGAATATTCTAAACATTTATTAGTAAAGAAGAGGACAGAAGGGAAGGGAAAGAGAATTAACATGCGTTATACTGCATTTTGTCCAGATACTGTACTAAGCACTTTACACGCTTGAACATTTAATTTTTACAAAAACCTCATGATGTGGGAGTTATGTGCCCACTTCACAGATAAGGTAAATAAAGTCTGAAACTCACAGTCCCATGGAAGTGGTATAGGGATCTTAAACCACATTTTACAAAGATGAGGAATTATTGTGTCCCATTGGTGTCAAATAAGGACCTTCGAGGAGAGGAATAAAAATAAGAAAGAAGGGCAAACATGCTGGCAATATTTATCTATTATTTGGTGTAGCCAAATTATATAATTAAGAAGAGATTTTATATGCATTTGCTCCAAGCACGTTATGAACCCTGCATTTGGCCCTGACATGAGACACAGGTTAGAAGCCACAGAGAACAATAAAGCCTCATTATGTTATAGTCACACTGAGTCATTGGTTCCAAGCAGTGTCCCAGCTTCTCTGCAAGCCATCTTCATTAGTCTTGGTTCCAAATGCTTTTGGCAGTTTTGAGATGTTCAGTCGACTCTCAAAGGACCAAGATTTTGCCAAGAGTTGTCACTAGTTAGTATAGGGAAGAGTTAGCACCAAAGGCAGTTTCAAAAAGAACCGTTTCAGAAATATTTTCAGCAATGACAGTCCTGTTCATAGGTATGCACAGCCCCCTATAAGGATAGTTAAAAAAGGGATGGCCCTCAGGGTGCCTGGGTGGCTCAATAGGTTAAGCACCAGACTTCGGCTCAGATCATGGTCTCACGGTTTGTGGGTTCCAGCCCCGCGTCGGGCTCTGTGCTGATGGCTCAGAGCCCTGAGCCTGCTTCAGATTCTGTGTCTCCCTCTCTCTCTGCCCCTCCCCTGTTTGTGCTCTCTCTCTCTCTCTCTCTCTCAAAAAATTAAATATTTTTAAAAATTTAAGAAAAAGAAATGGATGGCCCTCATTCTCATTCAGATGCTAAAAATATCACATATATTGCTTTCTTAAATCATACCTGCCTATGTATGGATAAGTGTGCCTATGTATGTTTATTTCTGGAAATTACTTTTATATCATTAGAAATATCATTGAAATATCAGGTTATCATATCCAGTGATAGGTAAATGCAGGGGTTTCAGCGACTATAAAAGTGTCTTGTGATTTACCATGTGTGTGTGAGGCTGAAACCTGAGATGTGTGTGTGTGTGTGTGTGTGCGTGTGTGCGTGTACCTAGAAGCCAAATGGCTATAATTCACATAATTGCAGTGATGGAGATACATTATAGCACATATTTGTTAACTTGGCACTGTAGCTCAGGGGCAGGAGACAAATAGCAGCTTCTGAGGGAAAAATATTTAGGAACTTCTGTTTAAAAAAGAAAAGTAAGATGATCGGTTAACATGCCAGAAGTTCAAGGAGCTCATTGACACCCAGTCTACTAAGAGATTTCAATGTCAAAGTAATATTTTAATTATAAACCTGATGCATCTTTCACCTGTTTGATATTTGCTGCCAAGGACAAGCAGTATATAATTATGTCCCGTTACACCATACCAGTTCGAGAACCCGAGGTGTGTTATTAGCTTAAAGAAGACAATCGGCTACAGGCAGGACAAAACTTGGGTCTCTGGTTTCTGTTCTTAGATAGCAATTTCGCTGGTAGTATACTATGTCCTTTCATTTCTTTATTCTAAATTACTGTGACTGGGGGGCACCTGGGTGGTTCAGTCAGTTAAGCATCTGACTCTTGATTTCTGCTCGGGGCATGATCCCAGGGGCGTGGGATCGAGCCCCATGGTGGACTCTGCCCTGAGCGTGGAACCTGCTTAAGATTTTCACTCTCTCTCCCTCTGCCTCTCTCTCTGGTTGCACTCTCTAAATGAACAAATAAACATAAATACATGCATACATAAATACATAAGTAACTGGAGATAGGTACTCCGTATCAAGGAAGGAACACAAGTCACACAGCAAATGTGTGGAATTAACAAGGGCGACGATCTGGAGGCAGTAAAACAGTTAACCACTATCACCTCACGGATTCTTTGGGCCCGATTTGAACTAGCATCTAGATTATAGTCATTTCAACTAAACAAGATGATGCTTAAAAAATAACTTCATTAAGGTAAAATTTGTGTACATCTAATTCACTCACGTATTTTTATGTATTTAAATTTTTTTAAAAGTTTATTTATTTTGAGAGGGAGAGAGCAGGAGTACAAGTGGGGTAGGGGCAGAGAGAGAGGGGAAGAGAGAAGCTGACCCAGGCTCTGTCCCATCAGTACAGAGCCCGATGTGTGGCTCGAACTCACGAGATCGTGACCTGAGTTGAAACCAAGAGTTGGACACTCAGCCGACTGAGCCACCCAGGCACCCCTCCGTCCTTTTAAGTATCCCATAAGGTTTGATGGGTGTATAAACCTGTGTGACCACTACCACAACAGACACACTACATAAATTTAAATATGGTCTTGACACACATACAAGTACACATTTTATACACACACACACACACATCATTATTTAGATATAAATTAAAAATACTGTGTGTATATATATACACATACATATACATAAAATATGTTCATTTTGTTTACGTATTCAGTTATAGAATACATAGTGGAACCCTAGTTTCGAAGTGACACTGTGATATTGTGTGAATCACATTTAAGTGGAAGGCAGGAAACCTGAATATTGGCGTTTCTGAGAGCCTCGTAAATAGACTCTTTCTCCAGAAGCTTCAGGTCTGTTCGTTTGTTTGTTTTCTTTGGAGGGTTGGTTGTGGAACAGTTACCAGGATTGTTAAGTGTTTGGCCTCTGGTTATAAGACCGAAATATTGCTGTTATTACTAATGCAGACAGTATTGGTGAAATGCGCTTTCGAATGCTTAACTTTTTCTGTAGACTTCCCACAGCTAATTAGGAGTGCTGGAGCACTGAATCCCTCCTCATGGTGGCTGGGATCTCTCACGAGCTCACTGTTGAAACTCATACTCTACACAGGTCAGCCTGTTCCAAAGAAAAAGAACCTGAGTGTCTTGGCTACATATGTCCTGTTCTTGCTTTTACAAGCAGCAATCAGATATGCAATCCGTCTCCCAAGGGGGCAGGTGAGGGGGTCAAAGACGGGATGGAGATTTATGATAATGGGCCATATCACAGGTGGGGAAGTCTCCTTCCACCCCTCTGGTTCACCCAGTGCTGGATCCTGGCCACTTTTGATCCTTAGTGGTTTTGGGGCACACCATCAATGCTTTTAGAAGGGTAGTTTCCACGACTTTACAGTAATTTGTAAAAATTGCCTCACAATTTCAGAGGACCCTCAGAGCTCCGCATTTCTATTATTTACAAGTCTAGGTTTCTACATCTATAGTTTGACACAACAAAAGCTTGCATTTTAGTGCATTTATAAATTCTAAAGAACTGATCCTTTCCACTTGGCAACCCCACCTTTCAGCAGGTCACTTTTGAAAGCTTTTAACAGAGAGCAAATGGAAAGAAGGCCCTGATCTTCTTTGATATGGGGCTAAAGTCAGAATGAACAAATAAACAGTTACACTAATATATATATATATATATATATATATATATATATACACACACACACACACACACACACACACACACATATATATACCCATATATATATATATATATCTATATATATCTCCATAGAGATATATGGAGATATATCTATCTATTCTCTATCTCCATAGAGATATATATATATACACACACATATGTGTCCTGTTCTACCTTACCCTTTAACAAGAAGTAACATCCTTTTTTTCCTTTCCTTTTTTTTCCTTTCTGAGTTGATGGTTGGAAGTAATTGCGTTTTCACTTCAAGGAATTTCCAGCTGCATTCTTGTTGATTTGATTGTATTCAGCAATTGTTAAGGGGGTCAGAGACCCTCAGGCACATGACTGTTCATCTTCTTTGCTTCTGTTTCTTTCATAGTCCTTATCAGTCTCTAATGTACCTGTTTCTCATCGACCCACAATTTCCTTGAGAGCAGGGGTTGTGCCTTTCATCTATATCCTTAATGTCCATTTGAGTTCTTGGCAAGTGATGTTTACTAGATGGTTCAGGGGAGGCATGATGAGTGATGGCTTTGAAGTGTTGACTTATCCCCATGGCTCACGACATGTGTGCATGCCAAGACTAAGCCACCTGGTTTCCATGCCTAGATACTCCGGGGTTTCAGGACAATGTCAACATGAAGCCGAATGAGAAAGCAATCATTGTGTGTTTTCGCTAAAGGTAACCCCTTCCATCTCAACTCAATTCCCTATTTTCATATACCACCTCGTGTCCTATTAATGGAATTACTTCCAACATCAAGAGACATGCGCACGATTACAGTGACTAATGCAGAAATCGTTTTGTTTGATCTTCCAAAGTGCGGGAAGTCCCCTCTGCAGGAGGCAGGGCCTGCCTCTTCCCAGGGTAAGGACTGCTGAAGGTTATTACTGCTACCAAATGAGAGAAACCCGAGGCAGCATAATGATTTGCAAAACCAAGTTTTAGTTATCAAGAGAAACCCAATTTGAAGAAAAAGCCAAGTTTCCAATTTTGCTTCTACTTAACTAGAAGCAGGGTTAAGTAATCCCATAAAAATTGATTTATAAAATTATACAACAAATATTGGTGGATCTTCCTGCTTATGCTAGTAACTGTTCAAATCAGAGAGGCAGAAGTACCATATAGATGGCTGGTATAAAAGAAAAATTTTGGACTGTGACACGTTAAAAATAGCAGGCCAGATTTTACTCAGACTACTGTGGAAAAGAGAGACCACTTCAGTATAAACGGAGGTCAATTCTGCTGAAACAAAATCAGGCCTTTTATATGCTGGGGTGTGCTAATGGAAAAGTCCCGAGGGACGTTGCGGAAGGGGGTTAGTCCATGTGATCAGATCACCAATGTTTGCTAATCTTGCTTATGAAGTTAAGCTCCTACCCTCCCACAAACACTGGGAAATTAGTAGCACCATCTTTTTTTATTTATTTATTTATTTATTTATTTATTTATTTATTTATTTTAAAGTTAATTATTTGGTGAGAGAGAGAGCGTGCAAGCAGGGGAGGGGCAGCGTGAGAGGGAGAGAGAGAATCCCCGGCAGGCTCCATGTTGTCAGCACAGAGCCTGATGCAGGGCTTGACCCCACGAACCATGAGCTCATGACCTGAGCCAAGATCAAGAGTTGGATGCTCCACCACTGAGCCGCCCAGGTGGCCCAGGGTCAGCATCTTTCTTGACGATTACATTGACACTGGAGGTTGATGTTGACTATATTTACATCGACTAGGAACTTGAGGTTTCCTGCTACATTCCAGGAATGTTAGATGGGTTGAGTGTCTCCTCGGGTGTATTTGGTAAATATTTCTCACATCAAGAGACCAGAGAAAAAAGAGGTGAATTTCAGTGATGTGACAGAAGGTAAAATTACAAATATGACTTAATAGGAATCTCTACTGTGAAGGAACTTGTGTCTTGTTGCAGCCCTTATGTAATCAGGTACGTGTTATTATACAGATTAGTACCAAGTGTTGTTTTCCTGTTCAGGACAGTGTTAATTTAAAATAGAAAACCAAGTTAAGTTTTCCTCCAATGCCTCTGATTTTTTCTTTTTTCTTTCGATCTTTTTTTTTTTTTGGCATGGCCTGATCTTTGTCCTTTCACAGTTTTCTCTTTTATTCTCAAAGGAAACAGAAAACGGATGTGGACTTTGGATCCACATTCACCCCAGATAACCAAGGGTGGGCCTTACTTACCACAGTGAAAGAAACATAACAAACTCTTGGTTATGTGAAAATATTTATTACTATCTGACTAGGGTAAAGGCTTTATCATCTTATTACAGGTTTCCTATGATTAGAGGAGGAAGCATTCTCTACTAAATCTCCTGTCAACATTAAACTTTCCCAGTTATTATTTTTCTTCCTCTCTAGAAAAAGCTGACCAGACACAGTACTTTTAGTTGGGAGAGAGCATTGTCTGACTTACTATATATTGAGGTCACCACAAACTCAGAATCATTGAATAAATATTCACTGAGTATCTTCTATGTTCCAGATACAACATTGGGTTGTATCTGATACAACATTGGGTGTGGTTGAAGCAGTAAACTTTGGTTCAGTGTTTCTTATAGTCAAGAAACAGTCATGCTTATAGAGTGGACAGTTCTATAGAACTGTCTCATTTATAGAAATCTTCAGTCAGATTTGACGTGTGGTCCGTGTCCAAGAAAGAATAGATAACACAATCTCTAGAAATTTAGAAGAGGCTTTGGTCACTGGGGTTATGATCTTCATTGATTAAAGGACAAGATAATGTAGTTGAACACTGAACATCGACTTGCAGTCTAATGGAGTTTGGGGATGCCACATCTAATTATTTTTGCGATTGAAATGAAAAGAAAAAGGCAGAGGCACCTGGGTAGCTCAGTCGGCTTAGCGTCCGGCTTCAGATTTTGCTTCAGATTGTGATCTCACGGTTGGTGAGTTCCAGCCCTGTCTCTGGCTATGCACTAACAACATGGAGCCTGCTTAGGATTCTCTCTCTCTCTCCCTCTCTCTTCCCCTCCTCCTGCTCACTCGCTCTCTCTCAAAGTAAACAAACTTTTAAAAAAATAAAGAAAAAAGATCAATTTAAGCCTAAAGAAACTAAGAAAATAAATAAAAGAGCAAAAATCGATGAAATTGAAAGCAGGAAAACAATAGGGACAATCAACATAATCAAAAGCTATTTCTTCCAAAAGATCAATAACATTTATAAACCTCTAGCAAGGCTAACCAAGGTGGAAAAAGGAGAGAGAGAAGGCTCTAATTGTCAACATCAGAAGTGAAAGAAAGGATCATTGCTATTGATCTCATCAACATCAAAACGAAAACAAAAACAAAATGCTGTGAACAACTTTAAACCCACAAACGTGATAACACATGAGATGAATGGATTCCATAGAAGACACAAACTACCAAGATTCACACAATGAGATAGAGATCATTTGTATGGGATTAAATATCTTAATGGAGATGAATCAATAATTAATAACTTTCCAAAAGAGAGAGAGAGAGTGAGAGCGAGAGAGAAAGGGCACCAGACCCCAGATACATTCATTTCCCAACTTTTTCAGTGAGTCCAGTATTACATTAATATCAAAACCACAGAAAGACATTACAAGAAAGGAAAACTGCAGACCAATATGTCTCATGAACATAGATGCAAAAACCAACCCCAAATATTAGCTACTTGAACATAATAAAGAATGCATAACAATGACTCCACATTATGACCAAGCAAGCTTCATTCTAGAAACGTGACATCTGGAAATCAACTAATGTAATTAATCACATCAAGAGGCTACAGATAAGAAATAAGATGCTCCTATCAATTGATGCATCAAAAGCATTTGACCGAAAATTAAACACCTATTCATGATTAAAAGAAAGAAAAATTCTCTCAGCAAACTAATAGAGGTGAACATTCTCAACTTGACAAAGAACATCTACAAAAAGTCGACAGATAACATCTTATTTAAGGACGAGAAACTGGATGCTTTCTATGATTGGACACAAGGCAAGGATATCTTCTCTCAGCATTTCTACTAGACATTTAGCCAGAAGCCCCAGGTATTACACTATGATTAGAATATAAGATACAATATACTGGGGCGCCTGGGTGGCGCAGTCGGTTAAGCGTCCGACTTCAGCCAGGTCACGATCTCGCGGTCCGTGAGTTCGAGCCCCGCGTCAGGCTCTGGGCTGATGGCTCGGAGCCTGGAGCCTGTTTCCGATTCTGTGTCTCCCTCTCTCTCTGCCCCTCCCCCGTTCATGCTCTGTCTCTCTCTGTCCCAAAAATAAATAAATAAATAAAAAAAAAAAAAAAAAAAAAAACGTTGAAAGACACAATATACAGATTTAAAGGGCAGGAACAAATAACATGTTTATTCGCATACATGGTTGTCTGTATAAGAAATTTAAGAAGCTGGACAAAAATGCTCCTGGAACTGATAGGTGAAGATAGTAACATTGCAGGATCAAAGGTTCATATAAACAATACCACCGATTGCTTATATGTTAGGAAAGAAGGATTTTTAAATTAAATTAAATTTGAGCTTGACTTTAAGGTTATTTATTTTTGAGAGAGAGAGAGAGAAAGCGAGTGAGCATGAGTCAGGGAGGGGCAGAGAGAGAGGGAACCACAGAATCTGAAGCAGCCTCCAGGCTCTGAGCTGTCAGCACAGAGCCTGGCATGGGCCCAAACCCATGAACTGTGAGATCATGACCTGAGCCCAAGTCAAACGCCTGACCGGCTGAACCACCCAGGCACCCCTGAACTTGACTTTAAGAGAAACCAACACCAATGCCTCAAACTGGAACAATTTGAGCAGCAAAATAAAGCAATATGGAATTATAGCCCGTAAGTATACAATAAACATCTGTGTGTCCGCGCTGATTTAAGTAGATGAATGAAGAAATATATGGAGAAGACACAGATTTCCCAAGCAGAATTCCAAGTAACTTATGCAGATATTCCATGCTTCTAAGGTGCAAGATACACTCCTAGTTCAAGTGTGGGCTGCTCTCTTCCTTCTGAAGAGTACAATGTAGAAAGTGGGTAGAAATAACTCTACAGTAGAGATATCTGCAAATGCTGCCTCAGGCAAATGATGGAGGTCAACATCAACAGTGACAGATCATATTGAAGCCTAAGAAGGTATCATAGCCAAGGGAACCCTTAAGAGACTAAATATAATGTGGCATCCTGGAACAGAAAAATGACATTAAGTAAGAGGTAAGGAAATCTGAATAAAATATGGACTCTAGTTAATTATAACATGTCACCATTAGTCCATCGATTCTAACAACTTTCCATCCTGATGTGAGAAGTTAATCATAGGGGAAACTATGTTAGGGGATACATAGGATCCTTTGTATTATCTTCCCAATTTTTCTGTAATTAAAATTTTTTTGAATGTTTATTCATTTTGGAGAGAGAGAGAGAGAGAGAGTGCATGAGAGTTAGAGATAGAGAGATACAGAGAGAGAGAAAGAGAGAGAGAGAGAGAGAGAGAGAATCCGCAGCAGGTTCTAGGCTCTGAGCTTTCAGCACAAGAGCCCGATGTGGGGGTTGAACCCACATACTGTGAGATCATGACCTGAGCTCAAATTAGTCGCCCAACCAACCGAGGCACCCAGGAGCCCCAATTTTTCTGTAAATTTAAAGCTGGTCTAAACATAAACTCATCTGATGGTCCTGAGACATAGTCATGGCTTAGTGCTACGAATGAAGCCCTGAAAGGATCCTGAATTTTGCAGTAAAAAAAATGTAACTTCTTTTTTCCCTTTCTGTTCCTTAAGCCTGATGACCTTGGAAAAGCTATTGAATATTTTCAAGCATTTCTTTCCTCATCTCAGGGATAATAACTACTTTCCCACTTCACATGACTGTTGTCAGGATTAATTTATATAGTGAATAGGAAAAGTCAGATGTGGTCCTGTGGAGACAGATGGATGCAATAGAATACAAAACCCTTGAGGAAAATGAACACAGAAGGATATAGCACAAGCACATAACAGTAAGTGTGAGTGAAATAGAGGAGCACCCTAGCCTCTAAAAAGAAACCTAAAGAAACTTCCCAGCAATTGGCTATGTTTAAGAATAATTGAACTGCTGTGTGAATGAGCTTGTTCTAATTTAACTTCTGCCCTAGACTAGTTTGATGACCTTCAGCAAATGAATTACCTTCTTTTGGTTTGCTTTTCTCATCTGTAAACCGGACATGAGAATATTTTCCCCTTAAGTTTGTTGTCAAAGAGCCGATCACTTAGAACTTATGTAGCGCTGGTGTATCTTCTCTGGCCAATAAAAATCTGTCCCCGCTCTTCTTACGAAAACCTCATCAACTCAATTCTCTTAATTTCTGAGGAATCATGCTCATTTTCTCAAGGTGTCCCTGCCATCCTTCGTTTTTCTGCATTTTGTGTGTGATCAGTGTGATAACGAATCGTTTTTGATCCGTAACATTTTTTAAAAAGTGTGTCTTCATTCCATTCAATTGGATAATCTGCTTTTTTCAAATGAGTTATTAAATTTAAAACGCCTTAAAAGGTAAGTCGATCTTACAACCTATTATATGAAATCATACAACCAGTTATATGAAATCACAAGCCTGGAATATTCTATCGCTCCAGTGAATGGAATTCAACTTATTCTTCCATGCTAAGCTTACATATCGGCATGTTCAGGATACATTTCTCATTTAGCCCAGTATATGAAGATCTTACCCAAGACCTGTTGTAGCTCTACACCCTTGCTGGAAGCCATCATACATTGTCTCTATTCTCCCCACGAGGGGACAATTCAATGACAGAGTGGGTTGGAACTATTCCATAGCCTCAACCTTCTTTTCTCACAAGAAATGATGTCTAGCACCTGGCGTGCTTTCCACATACTGGTGTTGTATTTGTGGCCTAAGTGCTTGTTAATTAGATTCCCCAAGACAGGCACAATGATAGGAATTGTGCTTTCACTTATTTGTTTGTTTGCTTTTATTTATCCAGTGCTCTTTAGTGTCCTTGGCGCATAGCAGTCTCTCAATATACATCTAAGGGATAGACGGAGATGAAAAGGCAGCAAGAGAGTGAGGGAGAGAAAATTAAAAGCAAAGGAAGGCAGTTGCACTGGGACTGGCCCATCTTCTTAGATGTGATTTCTGCAGCACCAAAAACCAAGCCAAGAGGGCTGCTTTGATCCTCACTTTGGGCTGAAGGCTGGGAGACACTTTCTTAATGGGAAGCTCCAGTGGAGGGATTGATATAAGAGGGAACAACTAGGAAACAAGTCAAGCAGGGCTGACCATCAAAATAACTGGGCAAGAGAAACTGTCATAGAAAAAGCCACACCTAAAACCAAGACGGAAGCTGGGGAAGCTAGAAAAGAGTGAATATTCTCAACAGATCACGGGTCAGGGTCTGTGACAATCCCAAGCTAGCTTGCCTAGCCCTGCAGGGGCATTTACCAAATAGGACTCCAGAAACCTGGAGGAAGCTGCCTTAAATCTAATGATACGGGTTGAGAAACAGCAGGGGCATTGACAAGAAAGCATATCAAGAACTGAATGAATTGGGAATGGACAGAGTAGTGGTTAAGGTGATTAGCGACGGGTGACACACGGAGCCTCCAGGGGAGGGTAGCATAACCCCACATACCTACCTGGAACCACTAGAGGATTGTAACGAACTTAGCCTTCCAACAAATGTTAAGAAAATTTTCAGGTGATATGTTGCAAAGGTGATAGATCATTTCATACTCTGGGAAACAGAGCCTGAGGACACACACAGCCTGTTTAAAGCTGAAATCGTTGTCCCTTTTATCAGGTCTAGAAAGTTCCACTAGCTGTATCTGCCACCCTTCAGAGGGATCTAAAAGGAAATTAGCATTCTTCTCCAAAGCAGGAGGGTGTAAGGAATGTCAAGAAGCCAAAGAACTTCCAGGACCCAAAGGTTGGGTATGGGATGCTCTCTCTCCACAGTGCTCTTCAAGTGTTGAATGGGGGTTGGTGTAGGGCCTGGAGGGACCCCACAGCTATAGGTGAAGTTCCACCACAGCCACTGTGCATATCACTATGAAGAGAGAAGCTGACAGATGGAAGTTTAGTTTCGCGTCCTTAGTGGTGTTGAGACAAATTGTTTCTTCATAAAACACTCATTGAACTTGTCATGGGAAGCAGAGAAAACAGGAATGGTCTTGGGCCAGAAGACTTACCATCTGAGCATATTCATTCTGCTAATTAAATACTCGTCCCCAAAGTCTATGGAGATTCTACTTGGCAAGGCCATTGAAGTATGCAAATCATTATTCATCCATAGTTAAAATGTTTACCCCTTCCCAGCTGCAGCAGTGGGACCTTGGAAAAAGACAGATCGAAAACACTCTCCCATCCTTTTCTCTATTTTTACCTTCCAAAAAATGAACCGAGTATTTTCAGACATAATCCATCGTTCTTGTCAGATGTCTGAAATGCGAATCTTGGCTTTTCTACAGGTGCTAAGAAAAGCTTTATTTTACCTTTTAATGATTTTTTTTCTTAAAATTTCAGCTTGATGAACACCTGTTCCCTGAGTCTTGAATCGTTAAATCATAAAATTCAGTCCCATTCCCTTCTAAATTTTAAGCTTCGCGTTCAAACCAGAAGAGAAAAATTGACAAATAGACCCTAAGACCCAAGGTGCAGAAGGATTATTAATTATTTTTTCTATGTCTCAAGTGAATTACCAAGCACGGTTTCAGCCATTATGAAAAATTTTGTTTATTGCAAGACAACTGTGAAATGAAGTATTTTTGTAAGAATGTAAACATTATGGCTATCTTTCTTCTTTAGTAATAGCCTTCCATTCCAGAGAAATCTTTTGGTGCTGTAAGAATGCAAGGAAAATATAAAACTAAGAGGAAAAATACAAATGATGTTTTTGCCCACTGGGCTCAGTTTAAATAACAAATCAGTTGCACAGTAAGAGCAGCATGTTGTAACTCTCCTATTGTTATATGTGCTGCTGTGAAATCCTGCTTGTATAATTCAGAACACATGACACATAATTGACAGAGAGACATAAAACAGGCTCATAACAGGGGGAATCACTAACAACAACAGGAAATATGGAATTCTCTCTCTCAAGCCTGTCAAGGCACTTCTTGACTTAGTATTAAGAGGCTCCCTTGGAGGTAATGCCAAAGACTTTTGAAGAAAACAAGCTTCAAATCATCAAGTAGTAGGTGGTGGGTGATCCAATAAAGTGTGCGGGCTCTTAAAAGGGAGAGAGAGAAAATATGAATATTTTAAGTAAATCCTAGAATTTCTTTTTTCTAGATGTACTCATCTCCTTTCCTTTTAAATTAAAAATAATTATTTGGGAAATATTTATTGGCTGTGTTATTCGCAGCACCAGGGAGCAAAATGAAGGGTGTAATATTTATTCCGAGACTATTTTCAAAACGCCTGCCATGTGCCAGGGATCCCTCTAGACTCTGACAATGCAGTGTTGAAAAAGTTAAATAAAAATACAAGTAAAATAGGGAGCACATGAAAGTATATTGAGCCCAAACCTTCTAGTTACTTCTTCCTCAATTCCCCACCATCTTATGTTAATCCTGTGGAACATTTTGCTGACTTGAAAACAGATACTCAAACCAATCCTTATACCCAAATGTTCATAGTACTTGGACTTGACACACTCCAAGGTAGAGAGGACTCAGATGTCCATCGACAGAGGGAGAAACAAAATATCTATCCGTACAATGAACGCTGTTCTTCTGGAATAAGGAAAGCGATAACAATACATGCTACGATGCCGATGAAGTTTCACAACCTTGTACGTGGAAGAAGCCAGGCACAAGAGACCACATGCTGTGTGGAGTCATTTATATGAAACTTCCAGTAGGTATATTTTTAGAGACAGATGATGGGTGGCTGCCCCGGGGCTGGAGGTGGGAGTGAGGAATGGAGACACAATGCCTAGTGAATAGGTGACTTTTTTTTTTTTTTTCAAGAGAAGAAGATGTTCTACAATTTGATGTAGGTGGCAGTTCCGTAACATCATTAATATACCGAATGCTGACCAGTTGCGAACTTTAAAATGGTCAGTGTTGTTAAGTGAATTTAAGCTTCACTGGGCTCTGTGCTGACAGCTCAGAGCCTGGAGCCTGCTTCGGGTGGTGTGTCACCCTCTCTCTCTGCCCCTCCCCGACTCATTCTCTCTCTCTCTCCCTCTCTCTCTCTCTCTCCTCTTTCTCTCTCCCTCTCTCTCTCAAAAATAAACATTAAAAAAATTTAAACTTCACTAAACACGTCTACTATTAAAAATAATGCTGTTATCCTCCTGTCTGGAGGTGCTGAGAATATAAATTTCTTTGCCAACTAAAGTAGATCGTCACACAATCGATTTGATTAAGGCAACTGTCAAGATGGCCGAAATCACTGACGTAGCCGAGTCCGGTTGGGTAACCATGTCTAGACGTTGTCCCAGCCAGGGGTCTCCTTACTTTAAAATCATTACCATGGAGGCCGTTTCAGGGGGTTGGCCCTTGGTTGACTAAATTTGCCTGGTGAGGAGAATGTTGCACAGAAGCCAGGAGACAGCAATTCAATTGTAATTTAGTTGACGACTTCAGAACTTGACTTAAAGCTTGGAAAAGAAGCAGTGGTTTCCAAGAAAGAACCAAACTATAACATAATTTGGGAGGCCCTCAAATCCCTAGTTTGAAGTAAATTAATAAACTATTCATTCCACATGCTAAATAAATATGCAGAAGAGATAAACAATCTTTAATTGGAAATTAAAAAGTCACTGCTCACCTTGTCTTTATCCATATAAATCATATCATCAATTATTACTTCTTCCCACTGTGCAGACTCTTAATATCCGTAAAGTGGAGATAGTCACCTTCCTCACAGGGATTAAGATGCATATTGGAAATGACTAAGTTCTTGGAAATTTGGAAACTAAGTTCTTGGAAAGGACAAGTCCATAAAATGATACTTAAAATCCAGGGTTTTTTTCTTTTTTTTAACTTTATTTATTTATTTAGAAAGAGAGAGAGAGAGAAAGAACATGCTGAGGAGGGGCAGAGAGAGAGGGAGACAGAGGAATTGAAGAGGGCTATGTACCGACAGACTACAGTCCAGCACAGGGCTCTAATTCACAGACTCTGACATCATGACCTGAGCTGAAGTAGGATGCTTAACCAGCTGAGCCATCCAGGCGCTCTGAAAATCCAGGTGTTTTAAGAGATAGCAAGATAGGGGAGAAACTGTATAAGTCAGACATAACTTGGGAACTGAAAGAGAAATGGGTCCCACCCTATTGATGTCTACATCTGATTTGTGTTAGTTTTGCCATAATTAGATGGGAATTGCGTTTGAAATCCATTTCTTCCAGGCACTTACGATCAAAATTTGAACACCTTCTTCAGGCTTCTTTTTATTGACTACTCTTTCCACCTCCCTATCAAATCAATTCTTCTAAGGTCTGCATTTTAAAAGATTTTCTAAATGAATCTGTCATCCATTTCTTTTTTTGTTAAAATTCCATTATCATCACGGAAGGCATATTAGGACTTGTCAGAGGAACAGAATCAGTAGAAGATTTTGTATATATATATATATATATATATATATATATATATCCTATATATATTATATATAGGATCCTATATAGGATCCAGAATATATAATATCCTATACATATATAATATATAATATGTAATATGTAATATGTAATATATATAATATATATATATAGGATGTAACCTATATACTATAGGAATTGGTTCACAAGATAATGGAGCCTGAGAAGCCCCACAATCTGCCAATCTGTTATATGCAAACTGGAAAAACAAGAAAGCTTGTGGTATATTTCAGTTTGAGTCTGAAGACTGGAAAACCAGTTCCATTTAGGTGCCCATATTGGTGAAAGCATCAATCTATACTCAGTCTACCAAGTCAAATGTTAATGTCTTCTCAAAGCATCCTCATAGATACACTCAGAAATGAGGCTTTACCAGCTATCTGGGCATCACTTTGCTCAGAAAAGAAGAGACGTAAAATTAACCATCACGATAGGTAAATAATCTTTACTTAGAAATTAAAAATCAGTGCTGAAACATGTCATGGTTTACATAGATCACACCATCCATTGCTGTATTTTGTAAATATTAATTCATTTTGTCTATAAACTGGTTGTAAGTGCTTCCTTCACAGCGATTTTATATATGTTATAATAATGAAGTTCTTTGAAAATGACACATATTATTAATTCCACTGCAGTCCTACCAAAAATACTAGGTTGGTTTCTTGAGTGATGTTGAATGTTGTGTTAGTTGCCTCTGGCTGTTACAAATCACCCCTAAACTCAGCCACTGAGGATGATAAATATTTATTATTTCAAGGTTTCTATGGATTGTGAATTTGAGAGTAGCTCAGCTGGGTGATTCTGGCTCAAGATGTCTAAGGAGTCTGCAGTCAAGATATCAGCTATTGATGGTCAACTCAAACCTTGACTGGAAGAGATTCTGTTTCTCTGGCCAGTATCAGGCCTTGGAAAACCCTTCCACTTTACTCAGCTAACAGAAAACCTCAAAAGATCTTCCTGGTTCACTCATGTGGGTCTCTCTATAGAACCCCTTTATTGCCAGACAGCTGGCTTCCCCCAGAGCAAGTGACCTAGGAGAAAGCAAGAAAGAACATCCAATATGAAATCCACCATCTTTAAAAATCTAGTGTTTGAAGTGGGAATCCATCACTTGTGCCTCATTCTATTCATGAGAAATGACTCACTAACTCCAGCCCACACTCAAGTGGAGATGATTACACAAATGTGTCAATATCAGGAGCGAGGCATCTCTTACACCCTTGAAGGCTGCCTCCCCCAAATAGAAAATATGTACTATCAATACTAAAAGCTTGTTGTGAAAAGACCCTGGGCTTTGAATCCTGAACTTGTCACTAATTATCTTCTGAAAACTTGGGCAATTTTGTTAAATTCTTAGATCTTATATTTTCTTCTCCTCTAAAATAGTAAGATCGTATATATCTCACAAGGTTGGTGGGAAAACCAAATGATGGTTGTCATGGAAGAAGCCATAAAGTGATGCCAGAGGGTTGTAATAGGCAATCACAAAACAGAAGAGAGGTCTCTGTTTATCAGGGGTTAATATTTTCGATATGTACACACCAGGACCTCAGGAGAAGGAGGAAAAAAGTGGCCCTGGCCATCTGACACTGGCTGCTGAATTATATATATAAGCCTTAAGAGGCTTTATTCCTTATCATTTCCCTTTATCCTGTCTCGGTGGTTACCCTCAATCTCCACCTCATGTAGCTGCTGAGGCACTTCAGATGGGTCACTGATTCATGGGAAGACATACCATATATTCATGCATACAAATAAATTTCCAAAATTTTTTTAAGTTTATTTTTTGAGACAGAGAGAGAAAAGGGGGGAAGGAGCAGAGAAAGAGAAAGACAGGGGATCCTAAGTGGGCTCTGTGCTGATAGCACAGTTCGAGGTGGGGCTCAAAATCAAAAACCATGAGATCATGACATAAGCCCAAGTCGAGAGTTGGATGCTTAACCAACTGAGCCACCCACTTAACCAACTGAGCCACCATGGTACTTCCCTTTTTTTTTCTTTAATGTTTATTGATTTATTTTTGAGAGAAAGAGATAGAGTGAGTGGGGAAGGGGCAGAGAGAGAGGGAGAGAATCCCAAGCAGGCTCCAAGATCACAGCACAGAGCCTGATGTGGGGCTCAAACTCAAAAACCTCTCAAGATCATGACCTGAACCAAAGTCGGACATCTAAGTGACTGAGCCACTCTGGTGCCCCATATATTTCCAATGTTTGAAGGCAAGTGTATTGAAAACATATGTGCAAAAAAACCCAAAAAAAACCCCCAAAAAAGTAAAAGAAAAAGAAAACATATGTGAGAATGGATTCCCAGTGGAAGAATCATCCTTAAAGATTTGGAAAAACTGAGTTTTTACTATGCTTTTCAAACTCAGAACTTTTACCGCTATCCCAGGAGACCTGGAAATCTAATTATTTCTGTTAAGGGAATGTTTACAAGCTCTAAGTCTACAAAGACATGTGTTCATCTAAGTGAAGATATGCTGGGGTAGTGTGTAAATGTGCTACAAACATAGCAATGTTTTTATGTAGCAATGAAATGGATTTAGCAATAGGCTTTAAGTATCTCTGCTTCTAACTTTCCCTAACATTGAAAGCACTGAGCTTGGAATCCCTCCGTATTCCTATATTCTTACTTCTCTTTGGTTTGATGAACCAATTTTTATTTATTTTTAAGTTTACTTATTTATTTTGAGAAAGAGAGAGAGAGAGCACACACATGCATGCACCAGTGGGGGAGGGGCAGAGAGAGAGAGAGAGAGAGAGAGAGAGAGAATCCCAAGCAGGCTCTGCTGTCAGCACGGAGACTGAAATGGGGCTTGAACTCATAAACCATGAGAGCATGGCCTGAGCCAAAGTCAAGTTGATGCTTTATCAACTGAGCCATGTCTTAGGCTCTGGGTCTAAAGTTCTTTCTTTTCTAGCAAGAGAGCAGGATACAGGATGAAAAGCGAGAGGTGGCTAATGTCCAGGAAAAGACAAGAGCTCCGAATAAGTGTCCTTGCCCTGTATTCATTAAGAAAAGAAAGCTTACAAATGTGATGGGAATGTACAAAGAGACAAAGAAACTGGGAACATTAACTTGGGCTCATGAGGGAAAAGGGGGTTTTGAAGATATGCGATGTTTGGGGTTTGGGTCATTATAAAACAAAAGCTTGGTGCCGGGCAGATGGGCAGATGGTTGTTAAGAGCAGACAGGAGGCGCCGTGTCTATTTAACTTAGCTAACCTAGGGGATGAGACAGATAGGGGAAATAGCCTCAGGGTTAATAAGGCACCTTTTCTTCTGTTAACCATCTCCACTCTGGGCTGCTTCACCTGCAGCACAGTGGTCTATAACACAATTTACCTGTTTACCTAACTTGGTCCTTCCCTCCTGTGAAGGCAGCTTTCTGCTATAGTACTAAATTGGGGGGCCCTTCTGTCCTGAATGCCAAATCTTGCTTACTTCATATGCGTTTGCATTGGGTGCCTTTGTGCCCCTCTCTATTCTGGGGCCTTTGCCCCTCCCTCTCTATTCTGGGGGCTCTGCACCTCCTCTATTCTGGGGTGTCCTTGTACCTCACTATTCCTGGGGTGCTAATCTTGTTTACCCAAACTCGGGTGTGACCATCTTATGCCTCTGTACTACTTTTTGCCTTGTTACCCTATTGGCATAAGGCCAGGGAATTCCTAAGATTATTCCCCACAGAGCCACCCAGACACCCCTCCCCCCCCTTATCCCATGCAGGCTCCATGCTGCCAGCACAGAGCCTGAAAGGGGGCTTAAACTCATGAACTCTGAGATATGACCTGAGATGAAACCAAAAGATGAACTTATTTCTAATCAGCAACCTTGCACTTTACTCACTGGCTGCTTCCAGGAACTTCCCTTTTTCATGAACCTCAAGGATTGTCATGAGGTGCCCCAATCCACGCCTTGTCCAATCTTTTGCAAAAACACCTTGTCCAGGCACACATGCGCACCTGTAATCCTGACTTCTCTGGACTAAGAATCTCTCAGGCCACATATCCAGTGGATCTACAGATGCAGTTGAAGTTAGGGAGAGTTTTCTGCTCTTACTGTTGTACTGATCCAACTGTACTCACAGGCAGGGACAATCTAGGAAATCTTGAGTTATGTTGTTTGTGTATCTGTCTCCCCATTTATTCAAGCCCTCCTGCTTCAGATTCAGTGCTAATTCATCTCTACCCTCCCCATGCTGGGCACTTAAGAAATGCTCAGTAAATGTTTTACTGAATATAAATATGTCTTGACTATAAAACATAGCAGATACAGAAAGGAAATACACAGAGCTTTATGAAATAAGGAAGACCATGCTAGAAGCCATAGATAATGAACAGAAAGACTTCCATGGGAACCAAACAAAACAATCATCACCCATCTGCGTACCACACAGATGAAGATAAGTGAAAGAATAAGAAAAGCAGTGATCCCTAAACTTAAAAGTCAGTGTCATTTCTTAATTTTGAGCATTGAAAATAACCAGAGCTTCCCAGCTAAAATTTCCTGGTCTATCCACAGACAAGAAGTGATATTAAGCCATGCTAAAAAGCTACATTGAGGGTTGCCTCAATGTCTCAGTCGATTAAGCATCTGACTCTTGGCTTCAGCTCAGGTCATAATCTCAAGATTCATAAGTTAGAGCCCCATGCCGGGCTCCGTGCTTCTGGTGTGGAGTCTGCTTTGGATTCTCTCCCTCTCTCTGCCCCCTCTCCCAGTCCCGAACTCTCTCTTTCAAAATACATAAATAAACTTAAAAAAAAAAAGCTACATTGACTTTATTATTTACTTGTTTCCCATCAATGAAGACACAAATGTTTGTAAGGATATTATATATTTATAACCTTAAAGTCTCCTCATAGAGTTAGACACAGAGTATCCACACAATGCCATTTCTGTCTTCAAGAAACATCGACATTATGGTCAGAAAGGGCCATGACTTTACCTCTACTTCGCAAGCAATTTTTACTGCTATTAATTATAACAGTAATATGAATAATACCAATAAGGAGAAAGAGGAGGAGAGAAAGAAAAGAACAAATCGGCAATAGCAAGCAACCTTTGGCATACACTAAGCACTGTGTTAAGGAATTTACGAGGGTAAACTTATAGCTATCTTCCAATGAAGATACTGCTTTCCTCTCTAATTTACACTGAGGTGTAGCAAGGAAGGCACCAGGCTAGTAAATTTAAATGACTTGGCCAAGGTCAGGGTTGGTATCGGGGTATAAGTATTCAAGGCCAGGCTGTCTGAATCTCAGAGTAGATTAGGATCATTTTACTGATTACTCTTAATTTCATTGTGTGGCTGAGGACACTGAAGCGCAACAAAATTGCCAAGTTCAAGACAGCAGGGATGTGGAAGAGCCAGTGACACACGGCTCCCCGGGACGTCCCCAGATGAAGCCCCTGCCCGACAGAAGCCCCTGCCAAATCTATCAGGGCTGCCTTTGTTATCTTGCCAATGGTATGGGCGTAGGTTTGGGGCTGCCTACCCCTTTCCACCCCTTGCTGCCTTTACAATTTAAATGACCACATGAGAAAAAAGTTCAATTTGAAGCAGTCAAAGTATAAGCTTTGGAATCAAGATGTGCTTCAAATCTTGTCTAATCTTGCTCGGTAGCTTTGCCACCCTGAACGAGTCGTTTACATTTTCTCGGCTGCCACTGGCTCCATTCATTTTTTTCAACCATATTTATCTGATGCCAGTTCTGTCCCAGCATCTTCCCAGACCCCAGAGAGCCAGCGGTAAACAACTAGGTCCTAACCTCAGGGAATAGGCATTCTCGTGGGACACATAAACGATAAAAATATACATTGAAAATGAAAAGAATATATAAAAAAAAAATCAAGCGAGGCAGGCAATGAGTGAGGAGACGTAGCTTAAAAACAAGGTGGCCATCCACACAGGTAATCCGAATACTAATATTTTACCATGTAAAATAATTGACATTGACTTTGAAGTCAATGTCAATAAACGATGGATAATGAATTTCTTTCATTTCCAGACTTGGAGGCCACCTTGTAGAGTGGCCAGCTAAGATCTTTCTGGAAAGATGACAGTTGGAAAAGCTTTGAGTAGACAGAGACTGTGACCCATGTGATTATATGGAGGGAGAGGGGAGAACAGGCAATTCAGAACAAAAGATAAATAGTAGATACTACAATGTGTGCAAAAACGCATAAGGTCCCATCACTAGAAAGCAGGGTGGGGTTGAGGGCTGGGGGTGGGAGAGGTAGGGCATAGGTCAGGCAGGCATGGGGCCCCAGTGGCCGTGCACAGGCCTTGGGGTTTTAGTCTCTGCATCATGGGAGGTCACCTAAGCGTTTTGAACAAAGGAGTGTCATGATCTTATTTCCTGCTTAAAATGTGGCATTTTAGGGACACCTGGGTGGCTCAGTCTGTGAAGCATCCGACTTCAGCTCAGGTCGTGATCTCATGGTACATGAGTTCAAGCTCCCCATAGGGCTCTCCTGGCTCTCCGCAGAGACCGTTTTGCATCCTTTGCCCTCTCTCTCCCCTTCCCCCACTCACCCGCTATCTCTCAAAAATCAGTAAACATTAAACAAAAAAGTAAAATGTGACATTTGACACGGAGACGATTGCTACTTAATTTTTAGGTTGCATGCGGCCCATTATGTGAGATAAACCATGAAAATGGACCCCTCCTCACTCCTGGCACAAAGCAGCTTTCCACAAATATTAGCTCTTGCCTGTATCCTTCTCTTATTTAATCCTTAGGCTTCGGTGTCTGCGGACAGGAGACGGCATTCTTAGAAGGGGGACACTCGGTGGGGCCGTTTCGTGGAAAGCAGCTCGCTCTTCTTTGTTCTGTGGCTGCCGGTTGGGCCTGGGTCTGAAAAAGTGGGCTTTCAACACCGGCTTTTGCAAAGTCCCCAGGGAGACTGGCCAACGGCGGGGCCAGGATGCAGACAAAAGTTGGAGGGGGATTTGATCCAAGTGGGAGGCAGATAATGAGAGGCTTAATTCAGGTCAAGGGAAGAAAAAGAGCGAGGGAGAGAAATAGGCCCAGCGGATGCACATTGGAATTACAAGTGACTGAATGTAACCTTCCCTGCCGCAGGGGCAGGGGGCTAGCAGGGCACTCCGCAGCAGGCCAGAGATCCTACTGGAAAGGCCTATCTCTCAGGAGGAGGCCGGAGGGGATCCAACACTGAACACAGAGAGGTTGGCTCAGCCCTCCTGCAAACAGCTGATGAAGGGCAAAACTTGCTTTCAGAGTTGATAAAAGCGCCCTCCAGGGAGCTGATGGCTTATACAATTGCTTCCAAAAGGAACCCCTTTCCCTCAGATGATTGCAAACTGGATCAAACCGAACTCCACAAGCAGACGTTGTTTTCAAAAGCAGTTGGCTCAGGTGAGGAGGTTGCTTAGATCCGGGGCTGCAAATTCACGGATCCCTTCGTTTATTTTTGAGAACCTTCCATGTGCCCAGGACTCCCTGAAGGGTGCTGGGACTGAATGCTGATGGAAATCCCTGCTTTCTTAGAATGGGATTTATATACTTTGGGGGGCAGGGGGGCAGGCAAAGAGAAGAGAATATGTTAAATATAAGGTAGGACCGAGGGTGATAGATGCGGGGGTTAAAAGGATTGGCAGGTGCAGGGGTAAGTGGGGAGGGTCTGATGGAGGCTCTGCCTGAGAAGGTGGCAAGGGAGCCAGTGGGGAAGGGGTTAGTCCTGCGCTCTCTGGGGGAAAAGGCTTCCTTGGAGGAAAGAAGAGTAGGAAAGGCCGGCACAAATGAAGTCCAGTGAATGGAATCCCTTTGTTAGGTTATCAGTGAGTCTTTTCCATAGGTTAGAAAACTCACGTAGTTTTAATTTGAGGGGTGTAATTTTGAGCTCCAGTGGCTTCAGGTTAGGCCATCTTTCCCAGTTAGTTTTGTTACCTTGCAGAGCTGGATTTCAGGGACAGCTTTTTCTGCTTCTCCAGCAGATTGGGTGGGGGATACAGAAGGCACCTCCGACTCTTATCAGGCGTGTGCCCCATCCCCATCCCTCCCCGATCTGGAAGCCTCGGCTGAGACACCTTACCCCCAAGGGAGCTGGGATTAAGATTGACGATAGGCCTTCTCCAGCAGAGGGTTCAGAGAAGCCCCATCACACTTGTATCTTTGTTTACTTCCTGGTCTCCTAATGTCCTCTCTTCATGCAGCCCTTCCTCTCGGGCTGTGTAGGACTCCTCCTCAGATTCAGCTTCTCCCAAATTCTTTACATTCTTCCAAGATGACCTGGGAAAGCATCGTCTCTCCCCAACAAGCCAGAAGAGAGCCCTCTGTTTCTGCACACGCCCACATCCACCCATCCTTCTATATCTGCACCTGAGTGTCCCCTTTCCCGCCTATTCTAACCCCCTTTCCTACTGCCATACGTTAACCTCCTCCCTCCCGCGAAGGACAAATCCTGGATTTAGGCAGCAAGTCCTATAAGCAATGACTCACTCAGGTATTTCACTTCCATGATTATCCCTTTCCCTCCTGCAGCATCAAGATTTCTTCACTGAATCACCTCTAATATCCCCTGGTGAATTGTGCAAAACATTCTATAAGAGCTCCCCCCGTCCCGGCACTATGGCTACCTCCCTCCTTCTCTGGCTCACTCAGGGCAGACGTTAAGAAAACCCGGCCTTGTATCCACGCTGACCCTTCTTTCCCGAACTCGCTCCCATATGCTCTTTCCTTCCCCCTTATCACTGGGACTGCCTTCGTCAAGGTTGCTGGTGACTCTAACAAGGCTAACCATGGTCCATTCAAGTTCTCACGTTGTTGCCCTGTTAACGGTGTTGGGAGATCCGAACCCTCCCTTATCTAGCATGTTTTATTTTGTTTAATTTCTCCTGATTTTCCTCATAGTTTTCCAGCTGACCTCTCTCAGTCATCTTTGTTGGCTTTCCTCACTTTTGTGGAAAATTTGCTTTCTTGAAAATTAAATAAAGTGATGTCCCTAAACTATGTAATAAATGTATGACAGTGTTAATTCTCTCTACCTCCGTGTGTGTGTGTGTGTGTGTGTGTGTGTGTGTGGCTTTTCTTTTGTTTTCTTTGTCTTTCAGTGTGATTCAGTTAATTTCAAGGCACTCCACTGAGCATTTTTGTAATAGTGTGGAGCTCATGTTTTGAAACAGTTTTCTCTCCTGTCTCACTGCCTGGATGACCTCACTGAGTTTCATGGCTTTCCAAAGCAACTGCACGTTGGGCATCCACAAACTCAATCTTAGTCTATCTTCTTTCACCCGAGCCCCACACCCAAGAAGCTAATTCCTCACAATTAATGTGTCCAAAGGAGAGCTACCAGTTAAAACGTTGCACACGGGGTCTTTTCTAGCTCAGTAAATGACATCGCATCCAATCGGCTGCCTGGGTCAAAGATACGATGGTCATCTTCAAATTCCTCCTTCCCTTCAAAATCTTTATGAGACACCTCACCGTATCCCATGAGCTACCCCTTCCCAACGTAGACCATGCTCAACCATTTCTTACCATTTCCAGGGTTGCATTATTTTATCCCTGGACTAGCACAGCCTTCTTACTTATCTCTCCACTTTCCCTCTTGCCCTCCTGAAGATTTATAACACAGCACTTTGTTTTCTAGTTTTCTGTCCTTTTTTCCCCCTGTTTAAACTAAGATGTAAGAACTAGGGTTGAAAAGGACTCATCTTTTGTCTTCCCGTATATGCTCTGTGCCCTGAAGTATAGTCCAGCCCACAGCAGGTACATTCTGTATGTGTTGACTATATGCACAGCAGGTAAATGAATGCCTTTGGTTGAAGATGGATCATGAGAATTTATCTGAAGAATAAAAAATTCAATGGCATTAATGAAACTGTTATTTTTCTAACATTGCTTGGTTAATTCTAGTCACTGGAGCTACGGAGACAGTAAACAAGGAGCCACCCAGATATCCAGAAATGATAGCCTTGACTATGGTGTAAACTTGCCATTTCATTCCAAGCAAAAGCATTCATCGATCTGGTACCCAGCATGCCCTTTCTCTAAAAGAAAAGGGTTGACTTGATTTCTTAGTGCCCATCCAGCTTCCATAACCTAGTTTTGTATCTAATTTAAAACACCAAATTATTGATTCTAAGCAGCTGTATATTTACAATGGCTCTTCTGTCTGATGCCAAATAAATAAAACCTATTTCAATTGATAGCTTGGAAAAAATTCTCACCACTCCTGTTTGTATAAGGAATAGCAATTTCTGCCCTCCCTATTAGCTAAGGTGTTTTGTTTAATAAACGTGGTTAAATAAATGATATGTACTTACTATATGTGTTAAATGTGTATTTTGTGTAACATACGTATGTGTAGCATGTAAAATATCCCCCCAAAGTTCCAGTGGTCTACTGAGGCCTGCTTGTTGTTGGTCATGAGAGTTCATTGCTCACCACTCAGGAATTTTAGGAGTTATCAAATATTACTAGATTAAAAGTAGCCAAGGAAGAAAGCACAGAAGTCAGCAAACACTACAAATCAGGGGGTTTTGTTTTGTTTTGTTTTGCTTTGTTTTCCCTGGAAGGCCAGTTTACCAGTAGACCACTACCAGTGACTGTTTTCGTCACCAGAGCAATTAAGGGTATCTATCTTGCCTTTCTGTAGGGCAAGAAACACACACACACACACACACACACACACACACACACACACACTGAAAGGGAGAGAAAATCACTAGCAGTGCCTTAACTAAGCACTTTGTAAACTCCGAATGTCTTGATTTTCAGAAAAGCATTATACATTTTCTGTGTTCATTAGGTACACGTGAAAATTAAAGGTGGGAGGCCTGAATCCTTCCTTCCATTGTTTTCCCTTTGCTTTCTTTTCTTTGTATCCTCCTCCCCGCCCTCCTGCCCGAAATTTCCTGCACTTCTTTCTTTCTTTCATTCAATACAGGCATTTTTTAGAGACAAGATGGACTGGATTTTTATGGGTATGACTTTCTGTCGCCATATAAACTTAGTAATATAAATAAATCTTTAAAATCCAGAGCTATAAGTACAGCTGGTCAATGAGACAAGGAGAAGGAAACAGAAGTTATTGGAAATAACAAAGGTGAGACACCAAAATTAAAGTCCATGAGGGAAGGGGTGGAGAAGGAGGTAGAAATCTATTATGAAGGTGTAAACTAAGAAGAGGAGGGGTGGTATAAAAAAGACAGGATTTGCTTAACACTGTTCATTCATTCATTCAACAAATAAATGTTGCATACCTGTGATGAATCATGGGGAGACCTATTTAACACATGGGGCATTTTTGGGTGTTTTAGACATGAACCTTTTCCTTAAACACATATATCTAGATACTAGAATCTGTATGAGACACGCAAGGTAAGGTTTTAAGAATGTTCTGCTGATCAAGGACAGTATGTTAGTCGGAGTGCTTCAGAGAAGAGAAAACAGAAGCTTTATTATAAGGGACAGGCTCACATGATGTGGAGGCTGAGAAGTCCCACAGTCCACTGTCTGCAAACTGGAAAGTCAGGAAAATTAATGGTATAGATTCCAGCCCAGGGCTGAAGGCCTGAGGACCAGAAGTGCCAAGGGCTGATGATCAATGACCGGGCTCAACAGTCGGGCAGAATTAATCCAACTTTCTTATGCTTTTTAGTTCTATTCATGTTCTCAGTGGATTGGTAGAGGCCCACTCACACTGGAGAAAACCATCTGCTTTTCTCAGTCTACCAACTCAAATGCTAATCTCTTTGAGAAATATGCTCACAGACACATTCAGAAATGTTTAACCAGCTATGCAGGCGTTGCATGACCCAGTCGACTTGACGCATACGATTAGCCATCATAAGCAGGTAAGATTTTGTCATTAGAATATAATAATGAGGACACTTTGTACAAAAAAGAATAAAACTTTCTACACATCACTGTTGGTAGGACCAAAAACTGGTTCAGCCACTCTGGAAAATAGTATGGATGTTCCTCAAAAAATTAAAAATAGAACTACCCTATGACCCAGCAATTGCACCACTAAGTATTTACCCAAGAGATACAGGTATACTGTTTCAAAGGGGCACATGCCTCCTAATGTTTATAGCAGGGCCATCGACAATAGCCAATGTATGGAAAGAGCCCAAATGTCCATCGACGGATGAATGGATAAAGAAGTGGTATATATATGCCATCGAGTCTTACTCAGTAATAAAACATAATGAAATCTTGCCATTTGCAACTACGTGGATGGAGTTAGAGGGTATTATAGTAAGCAAAATTCTTCAGTCAGAGAAAGACAAATATCATAGGACTCCACTCATATGTGGAACCTAAGATAAAAAAAAAAAAAAACGAACATAAGGGAAGGGAAGCAGAAATAATATAAAAACAAGGAGGGGGACAAAACATAAGAGACTCTTAAATACAGAGACCAAAATGAGGGTTGGTGGAGGGGTTGTGGGTGGGGGAAGGGTTAAATGGGTAAGGGGTATTAAGGAAGACACTTGTTGGGATGAGCACTGGGTGTTGTACATAGGGGATGAATCACTGGATTCTACCCCTGAAATCATTGTTGCACTATATTCTAACTAACTGGGATATAAATTTGAAAATAAATGAATGAATGAATGAATGAATGAATACATAAATAAGAAACGACAACAGGAACAACAACAAAAAGAATACAACTTTCCTGGAATTGGAAACTTGAAATCACTTCTCAGAATAAAGGCACCAAGAAATCCATGTTGTAAGGTTAGAGAAGTGCCTGCTGTAAATCTAAGTCACATACGACTACCCCAAAAGTGCCATTTTGGTAGAGCCAGTGGGACTACAATATCCCTCTATATGGAAGGGGTCACACTAGAAGAATATATTAGTTTTCTATTGCTGTGATAGCAAATTGTCACACATTTAGCAACTAAAATCAACATGGATTTATTATCTTATAATTCGGCAAGTCAGAAGTCTGACATAGCAGGTCTGACCGGGTGGAAATTGAGGTGGAGATGTTAGCAAATCCACAGTCCTTTCTGGAGTTTTGTTTTGTTTTTTTGAGAAAGGAATACATTTAAAGTCAGGAAAAAAAATACTAAGTTGAGATTGGCGAGCCATGGGGTTTGCTCACCTGCTCTGTAACTGAAGGAGATGGAGAAAATCAGAAGGCCGAGGTGGTATGATGGCCTGACCCTTTGTGCTTTCTAGGATGAGGAGAAAGTGTGCTTTGCTAGCTCCCAGGCACCACAGATGTGCTTGCTCAGGTGAGTGGATGGACCCCGGGCTGCAGGTATGTTTTGAGACCACTGCAAGTGAGGGAGAAGCATGAAGTCCAATCTCACAGGGCGCCTCTGGCAAAAATACTCTCAATGGTCCAACTCTTCTCCGGCTCTTCTAAGCTTGTTCAAGTGGGCCTTAACTTTTGGGCTTCTGTGTTCATCTCTGTACCATCCAATGTTAGCAAGAACCCTACTAAGTCAGATCAGTGAGAATTCCTCATACCCTTGTGTTTGATCACCCTTGATATGGAATTAGATTCCTCACCCTTGATCATCCCTTGGGTCCAGGTTCTGTCTGATCATCTTGGCCTGCCTTCAAGAAGAATCCTGTTAGGTCATTTTAATCAGAATCCCATCCACCAACTCCCACCCTCCCTGCTCCTTGGCTATAAATATTCACTTTTCCTTATTATGTTGGTGTTGAACCCAACCACCGCCTCGTTGTGAAATCCCATGTCACTGGTCCCTGCAGCTATTGTGATGGCCCCTGTTGGATAAAGGCTGCCATGCCGTTCTTTAACAAGTGTCACAAAGATCTTTAGCAGGATCGATACCTAAAGAAAAGACTGTGTTTAAGTCTCTTACCAACAGGACTCCCACCCTTCTATGGTGAACCAATAGGCACTAAGCCATAAATGCTAGACATCATCGTAGAGGAGGCAGATACCTCGTCACATCCACCATGTGACTGAGCATCACCATTTGATTGACTTCTTTCTCCTTTCCAAAATTGGAGCAAGCACAGAGAAAGGGGAGCTGATCCTCAAAGAGTGGATCGTGCCTCAATCTATATTCCAGGCTGTAGGAAGTTCAAGTGAAGCCTGTGCTGGAAAGGAGATTAGTAGCCTTGACTGAGAAAATACAGCTGCCTATATTTCTATTACAGACTTCAGTCTCTTCCATTAAAGTAATTAAAATAGGAAAGAGAAGATAGCAAAAGTACACAATAAAAGTGGATTAATAGGACATTAGAAAGCCAGATTGAAACCAGTTCACAGGACCCCGCCTGTCTGGTTTTTTTTTTTTTTTTTTTTTTAATTTTTTTTTTTTCAACGTTTTTTATTTATTTTTGGGACAGAGAGAGACAGAGCATGAACGGGGGAGGGGCAGAGAGAGAGGGAGACACAGAATCGGAAACGGGCTCCAGGCTCCGAGCCGTCGGCCCAGAGCCCGACGCGGGGCTCGAACTCACGGACCGCGAGATCGTGACCTGGCTGAAGTCGGACGCTTAACCGACTGCGCCCCCCAGGCGCCCCCCCCTCCCCCCCCCGCCTGTCTGGTTTAAGGACTGTGATTTTGATGCTGTTGGCTATAGAGTTGCAGATGGAAATCATTGAAGGAGCGACTTTAGAAATAAACAACCGCCAGGAGAGCTGCACTCTTTTTGGAGCTCAGTCATTGTTTGATTAAGAAACTGGGACCAAATCATGGTGTAATGTTTAAATTGCCTCAATTATAAAAGAAGGGATATTATTATTGAAAAGAGAAGGGCATTATGAGTACAGTCTCAATGTAAGTTGCTGGCTTAGAGGCTTGAAGAGGTAGGTGATGAAGTCAGAGGTGGGTCAGGGATCTGTCTGCTCCTGTAATTGGAGGAAACAGGCACCCCCACCAGCGGAAGTGACGGCAAGGGAAAGGGGAGCCCCAGTAGAGAAACTTGCATCATGGGAGATAGGAACGCACACCATGACTTTGAGATCTAAGTGTTGAGCACTTCCTGACGGGACAACAGAAATGAAACAGCTAGACTTTCCCCCTAAAGTATCTTCACTCTCACTTGCCAGCCAGCTCATGTGCTGTTGGAGAGACCACTGAATTCTATCGGGAAGGAACTTTGTACGTTCTCAAACAGCTATTTTTGGGAGCATGAATAATTACTCCAGATGGCTGTTTAAATCTGTTGGCATTGTTTCTACTGTATATTCATTGTTTAGAGACCCATTTTGTTAGATCTCAAAGAGAAGTACAAAGTTGCAATAGTCGTCATATTTAGCATTGATCCCTTTTGTAAGCTTTAAAAAAATCTTCCACTGAGAGAAGGTTAACAGAGATGCTGATATGAATATTTTTGATAAATTATGTTGGTGGGGGAGCCAGAGAACTCCTTCCATAAGAATACAGTTTTAAATTCCAATGGTTGTTCTGTGTGTGTGTGTGTGTGTATGTGTGTGTGTTTCAGAGATATATAACACCTTGTATGATTTCCTTGATTTAATTTTATGAATTCAAAATTATTCAGGATAATGTCATCAGGGTGATTCAGTAAAGTCTCACTGGCCTTATTTTCTGCATCAAATGAAAATGCGATTTTTCTCTCTGTTTTCTTCCTTCCTTTCTTCTTTCTTCTTTCCCTCTTTCCCTCTCACTCCCCTTTCTTTCTTCATTTGTTCATCAGTTCATCCATTCCTTCACTGATTTGTTCATTCTTTATAAACTTCTCTTTCTCGCACACTCTAATTGGTAAGCTGTAAATGCAAGCTCATTTTGGGTAAACTATTAAGTATATTAACAGAAAACAGAACAGGCAGAATAAATAGTTCTTTCTTCTGGCAGATCAGATGTGGGGCAAGGTTGTTATAGTACTGGATGAATCTTGGTACCTTGCTTCCTTTAAAGCAATGTTTCTCAACCAGATCTACATGGATCCTCCATTTTGTCTGACGGTTACACAGCCACCAACAGCACAGTAGCAGATGGAGTTTATTTATAAAATTCATATAAGCATTAAATGCCTTTCAGTGGTTCATGCATTTGATTCTATATGAAAGGGGAACCATCTTTACCTGGAGAGGTGTTTGAAAGGGTTTAGAAACAGCATGACGAAATCACAGTAGGACTATGACAGATGATAGGAGATGGATGAAAGTGTAACATGTTGTGAAAGAAGAGAGGGGAGATAAAACCTACAAACTTCGGAAACTTACAAACTTGGAGACAGGTAGTGCGAGAGAAAAGAGCACTACTATAATCAAAAGTTGCAGATTTTAACAAATCGTGTTTGTAACCAGGAACTTGAATCGATGATAAAGTGTTTCTGCCTAATTCTCATCAGAAACCATTTTCTTAAAAGGAGACAATGTAAGACTAAAATAGCAAAACAAAGGAAGCCATCTACCACCTATATTATTCATGCTATTCAACATTTTTTTTTTCCTAGACATTTTAGGCAAAGTAGGCAGAAACAGGTTATACGGCATAATTATTGAAGGTTAAGAGAAAGGGCATTTTTGCCATTTGGAAATAATTGAATGCTTAGTGGGGAAATCCAATAAATTCAACTTAAAAAAAAACATTTGAGCTAACAAATAATAATAGTTAATTTTCAAGGCAAAAAAATTAAAACGTTTCATTTATTATAAAATTTAAGACCCTAGACACGTGGAAACAAATGTAAATCACTAAAAATACATTGACCAAGGAATCTTCAGGGACTATATGAGCATATATTTTTTTTAAATATAAAGAGGCATTAAAGTATATTCAAGGTACATTAATAGATATAGGTAGAACTTAGATTATGGACATATGTGAGAAGGATTAAATGACAAATGTTTTAAATGTATCCAAATTAATAATACATTTTTGTAAAACAGAATCTTTATTTAAACTTCAATGGGAATTTTGGACAAATTTGACAAAAATATCTTCAGGCTTCTCTGGAAGATTGAATATAGCAGAAATGCAAAGAAATATTATAGGATGCCTTGTCTTAGTATTATTAAAGCTTATGAAACTAAAATAATTAAAATGTTATGATAACAATCCAGAAATTAAGCAAAATAATTCAATAGGAAAGCAAACTCAGAGATTGAACCATGCTTCCAAATTTAGAATGTGGTAAAGGTCACCATTCAAATGATTGGGGAAGAATGGATTTTTTTAAAATACAGAGTAGAACAATAAGATTCCTCTGAAAAAAGAATATTTGTTCAGTATCTCATTATCTACACCAAAATAACTTACACGTGTATTAATATGTCAATGAAAAATGTAAATGTAATGATTCTGGAAGAACATAGAGACATGCATGCCTATTAATTTGTAGGGAAGAGCTTCACAAGTGAGAACCAAAGTCAGAAATGAAAAAAAAAAAATTGCTGATACATTTGAGAAGAAAAAATTTTGGAAATGTTGTATCATAGAAATCATTCAAGAGTTATAAAACGAATGATTGCTTAGGGAATATTTAAAAGAAATGTCAGAAGAAGAGTTAGCATTGCCCGTATTCCAGAGAATTCTCATAAGGGGGGAAAGGTGAACATCCAATAGAAAAATGGGCTACAGTAATGAATAGACAATCTATCACAGAAGGAACAAAAATAAAACGTTCAACTCATTCAATCATTCAACACGTACCCACTAATTTCCTATGACGTGGCAGGAACAATCAAGGTGTTGGGTACAACACAGAATGGAGAACACAGAGAAGATCCTAGGTAGCTGTTTACAAAAGGGAAACATAAAAATATGAGACACTTTTAGATAACAGTTGGTGCTGTTAATGCAACAGAACAGAGTCATCTTACAGGGTCAGATTGGAAGAGAGGCTTCCGTGGTTAGCGTCCCCAGGGACGAGCTCTCTGAGGTGGTGATATGTGAGCTGAGTCCTGAATCAGGAAAAGGCCCCAGTACAGCAATTTCAGGAAGTGTTCCAGGCGGAGGGAAGCAGGGCAATACCTTAAGGAACAGAAAAGCAGCGTCAATAAAGCTTAAGAGTGTGAGAGTAGGGCATGGGGACGTGGGGGAGAGTCATAGAGAGGAATTCATAGGCAGAGTATGAAATTAGATCAGGCGGTTAGGAAAAGGCTCTATCTAACAGGACCAATTAGGTTTTATGCTAATTCTAATTTATTCTAGGGTGAGGGTCCTGAGGGAAGAAAGGAGAAAACGGACCTTACTGAAGAATTTTGAGTGAGGAAGGTGATAGCATGGAATCACTGTATGAAGCGACTCCTTAGCTGCTCGGTATTTGCCAGTGAACAGAACTGAAGCGAGACAGAGTCAGGAGATAGAACTGTAGACGAGGCAAGAGATGATGGTGATGAAATCAAACAACACTGACATATTTTCTGTCCTTGATATTGATAAACGTTAGAGTAAATAACGCAGGGAGTGTGAAAATGGACGTTTATATAGCTATATATTTATATATACATACGTACGGGTATATATTTACATGCTCACACACACGCATTGTCGTCCGGTTTTTTTTAATTCTTTAGCATGATTTATCCAAGCCGTACTCTATAGGTGCCCACAGGTTGAGCCGGAAATTTCACCACCGAAAGAATTATCATCGTTAAGTGGTTGAACTGGGTCCCAAAGATTTAATACCATACTTTCATCTCAGATCTATTTATAATATGGTAAAGTGGAAGTGCCTGAACTAACCTTCAAAGGAGAATTGGTAAATGAATCATGCTTTGTTCGTTTCATAGATTGATTACTCAGGAGTCATTAAAAACGACGTTGCAAACCTCCATTTAATGAAGTGAAATAGCATTTAGTGATCAATGTTCTTAATGCAAATGTCTATACGTACATATTGAAACCATGAAATATTATAAGCCAGAATATTAATTACCATAATTTATGACTGAGATTATTACTAATTATAATACATATATATACATATATACATACATATATAATACAAATATATGTATATATTTTGTTATGCTTGCATCATGTAATAGAAATTTTTAAACTTATTTTAAAAGTGGTCAAGTAAAGATAGAAGTTGCATTTAATATGACGGTATTGTATTACTAACACCATATGGCATTGCCATCAAAACTCTTTGCATTTTATGGAGATTAAGAATTTTTATAATGACTGGGCCTAATAAGTCAATGAGCTGACATTATTGGGAAACCGACTTAGATAGGGTTCTTGACTTCATTGCCAAATAACCATCGGTGTTCTTTTTATCACTCAGGTCTTCTTTTCTTTAAATTAAAAAATATATATATTTATTTATTTTTGAGAGAGAGAGAGAGAGAGAGAGAGAACGAGTGGGGGAGGGGCAGAGAGAGAGGTGGACAGAAGATCTGAGCTGGGCTCTCAGCTGTCAGAACAGAGCCCCATGCGGGGCTGGAACCCATGAACTGTGAGATCATGACCTGAGCCAAAGTCTGATGTTTGACTGAGCCACTGAGGCACCCCCATCAAGTCTTCTTAATACTGGCCTATGCTGACCCCCCCCCCCACCATCATTATCCCTCCCACATTTTGGCCATGGCAACACCACCAAGCTTTACTTCTCTCCAGAAGATTCTAGGCTGAATGAGCCAGGAAGGCACCCTACTATCATCAGCTGGTAAACTCTTCTGCTCTATTTTAACTCAGTTCTAGGATTCCTTACTTCAGAAAGTTCTCTGATTCCATTAAGGAAGAAGAGTTTCATACCACAGGGCTCTCATGGCCACCATATTCCCTTTACCACCGCTCAGCTCACTTGCCTTCTGTGTTAGACCATACGGTCATAGAAGGAGAGAAGATGCTGTTGGAATCACTTGTTTCCTTAGTGCCTGGTCTAGACACTAGAACACAATAGGTACAAAATATATGCTGGGTTCACTGAAAGAATGGAGCATCACCATAGTTACAGACACACACACACACACTAGATGTATATATGTATATTTCTATATACACATATATGTGTATCTATGGTTTATCATAGGAATGAGA
Source organism: Neofelis nebulosa (assembly GCF_028018385.1). Classification (NCBI taxonomy): domain Eukaryota; kingdom Metazoa; phylum Chordata; class Mammalia; order Carnivora; family Felidae; genus Neofelis; species Neofelis nebulosa. The sequence goes on along the minus strand of NC_080784.1, from coordinate 198,972,849 downwards.
AATTTATACATTACTCTTTAAAAACAAAGGAATCAAAATATACTTAACATCATATATCATTAGGGAGTTGCACATTAAAACAGTGAGGTACCACTACACATCTACTGGAAAGGTTAAGATCCAAAAAAAAAAAACCCTGAAAATACCACATGTTGATGAGAACGGGGAGCAGCAGGAGCTCTCCCTCATTGCAGATGGGCGTACAAAATGGTACAGCCACTGTGTAAGACAGTGTGGCAATCTCTTCCACAGCTAAGCATACTCTTACCATACAATCTGGGAATCTTGCGCCTTGGTATTTATACAAATGTGTTGAAAATTTATGCCCACATAAGCACTGCACATGAATATTTATAGCACTTTTATTCATAATGGCCAAAAAACTGTAAGTGACCGAGACATGCTTCAAAAGATGGATGGATAAACACATTGTGGTACATCCATACACTGGAATACTTTTTCAGTGATGAGAAGGAAATGAGCTATCGCTTTTTCAGTGAAAAGAAAGACATCAGCTATTGAGCCATGAAAAGACATACAGGGGCACATTACTTTGAGAAGCCAGTGTGAGAAGTCCACACCCTATATATGATTCCAATTATATGACAGTCTATAACAGGCAAAACTGTAGGGACAGTAGCAAGGTTAACGGTCACCAGGGATTTGGGGGTAGGGGGAGATGGGGTGAATATGTAGCGCACAGGGTTTTAGGGTGGTGAACTATCCTGTATGCTACCATAATGGTGGATAAATGGCAGTGCATTTGTCAAAACCCATAGCACAGAACAATGTATGCGCACTGATGTAAGCTATGGACTTTAGTCAACGAGTCAATATTGGTTCATCTATTCCAGCAAACATACACCACTCTAATACAAGATGTATTTGATAACAGGGGGGATGTGAGGGGAAGGAGGGTATATGAGGACTCTGCACTCCCTCCTCAATTCTGTCAACCTAAAACTGCTCCAAACAATAGTCTTGTCAATTAAAAGAAAAAACTGAGTTGACTTGTTTAACTGAAATTTGTTCGATGGCTTTCGCAACCTTACCATTAATTGACATAGGAACCTGAGTGATATTTTAATTGAATACAAGATTGGGTATGAGTTCTATAATGTCTGCTACTAGAGTGCTCTGTAGCCTGAAAAATTACACGTTCTGGGATAGACTGTGTGCAATTAGGTGCTTAACAATCGGAGTCTATTGCTCCTCTGTGTAAATCCTTTCCGATGGTTCCCCCTCGCATTTTGAATAAAATGCACTACGGGGTCTTGTGTGAACTGGCCACCTTCTACTCTTCCATTGTTCACTGTGCTGCAGCCACATCAGTGGCTTGGCTCCTGTTGGTAGTTATGAATACAAACAGGATTGGCATATCCTCTCCCAAGCCCCTACTCTACTGTCCTGCTGCATTTTCTTCCTTGCACTTGTCTTTGGTCACACATATTTCATTCATGTCTGACGCTGGCCACCAAAAGGTTGCACCCTCAAAAGCAGGGATCTTCCTTGTCTTTCCACCACTGTTTGCCCAATGCCTGATACAGTGCCTATCAGGCTTATCTGTTGGGTGGAAAACGGAATGTGAAAATGCGCCATATTAATGTCATAGAGCAAAGAAGTCTGGTTAGGTGGTCCTGGGGTCTCGAACCAATTCTCAATGTTGCCATACACAGGTTAAGAAGTTCATGCAATACAACTCACTTCTCTGTGCATTTGCTTCCTCTTGTGTCTAATGAGACTTTCACACTACCTGGGATCTAAAGCCTTTTTTTAACGCTAAAATCCTACATTCTTTATGGTTCAAAATGATTGAGGTCTCACTGGAGAGCCACTAATTCGATCTATTCTATTAGCAGTGCAATTTCTGTGATGATATATGCCAGTTCAGCATACTGGAACCACCTTTCAGAGTGACATTGTCACACAGCTGGTCAAATAAATTAACGTTCCCATCTGGATTGACGCTTTTGGCAGGGACACTTAGTACTAATGCCACATGACCCCTCCATCATAAAACAGAAAATGTGTTATGATTTTGTACCAGCAGGCGGTGAAACTGTTGCCTTTCCTTTTTCCTGGTTTTTTTTTTTTTTTTCATGGAATCATCCATTAACCTACACCTGGCACTCCGCGTCATATAAACGGATACAAAATCTCACATGTCTTCGTGGGGTATGTATTTGATCTATCCTGTTTCTGTAGAAACACCAGCATCTGCTAGATCAACCATTATTTTAGGTAAATGGGTTCCACTATTACAAAAAGCATGTCTGATTTGAAACCCCGGCAGATATTCTTGTCGAAAGGAGGCCAGATCCTGGAAAGACCCCGTGTAACTCCAAGTTAGTGCTGCTCCAGGAAAAGGCAGACTTCCTGCGGGTCTGCCTTCTGGGCTACGTGCAGACTTTCCCCCAGGAGGGTCGCGGACTCATTTGTGTTTCCCTCACAAGGGCGGGTTCGGACGGCAATGACAGGACTTCCGGTGGTTTCCATCAAACCCCTGCCCTGGGTGAATCGGCTTCTTGCTTCAAGTGTTGGCTTAGATGATCATGATAGACTTGAGCCAGCACCTAAAACCCTGTCACATCCTGAAGACTTGACCCTTCACTCTCTTGTTGGCAGTGAAACAGTTTGTGGCAGAATGAGTCACTGGTAACAAAGTAATGGACGCTTCACGAAGGCAGTGCTGTCTGCGGAAAGCCCCAGAAAGCCCACACACCATAGAGGTAAATGATTTTAAGGGACCTTTTTAACAGTGGTGTGAGATCGCACTGCTCTCTCCACCAGAGCTGGTCAGGACAATATTCATGGTGAAAAAACTGGGAGGAAGGACTTGAAGAAAAACGGATGAACACGAACCTTAGTCAACTCAAATGCCAAAAGAATCATTTATAAATATTTCCCAGATATACATGAGGAAGACAAATTCCTGAAGAGAAGTAAGTAATATTTTTACAATGCCCAACACATATATTTGCTTGGTAAACATTAGATTTTTTTTATTATGAAATGAGCTTCATAGTCTATTTGCTTAACTCTAAGAATAGCAGTGTTTTTGAGAGCTTTCCATGTGCATAACACCTGGTGCGGATGCGGCGCTGGCTCTCACTTGACAGATCTCTCAGCCTCTGGGGGAGGCACAACGGCAAACGTGCTTGAAGATCGAATGAATGGAGTTCTAAGGGGTAGTGGGGCAGGACAATGTTCAAAGCCTGGGGATGTGTGATTAATGCGATTCAGAAAGTTGGAAATGGGCTACAAAGTGATATTATCTGGGCTGATCTTGAGGGACAGAGAGGTTGAGAGAACAGTATGAGTTAAGACCCGATGGTGGAAACATCTCAGATTATTACTTTTCAGGTGCGTGGAGCAGAGAAGTTAGAGGCAGTTAGAATTCCTGACCAAGAAAGAGGAAGGGAGACTACGCACAGTAATAGATAAGCCGGACAGGTAGGGGAGAGCAAGATCATGGAGGGTAATTTGTGCTGAGCTATGAAGTTCCAGTTTTATTCTAGAACTAAGGAAGGACCGAAGGTCAGAGCCTTTACTGTTTGCATTTGTTTACTGTCTTTTTGAGGGAAGTGACTTCAGTTTGTGAGAGAAAACTTTACATTCCAAAATTGTCCACAAAAAACGCAGGCGCGCACACGCGCACACACACACACACACACAGCACATCACAGACACATAAGCAAATTAGCTAAGTGTGTCTATGAAATTAACTCAGCGTGCCAGTATTTACTGTTATTACAACGTGTGTGATTGTCAGCGTGTGTGTGTGTGTGTGTGTGTGTGTGTATGTGTTTACTGTCACAACCTGAGCCGCTTCCAAATTGAGACTTATAAACCCTGACACTCAAGCAAGCCATCGGTAATGAAAGTTTGCGTAGTGTACTGAACAATAGAATTGGTAGCAGATACCAATTCTTCTAGCTCTGTGGCCAAGAAGAGGGAGTGTTATGGAATGAGTTGACAAAGCACACTCCAGTACCAGTGGGAAGCCACCATGGGACGAAGAGAGCAGGGCCAGGCCAGGGGTGGGTCACAGGGACTGACAGCTCAGTGGACACTTGGTGTCTAGAACTTTCTGCATCTGTTTTCGGGGACACGGGTGGGGACAACTTCACAGTCTTCTCAGGCCATTCACTAATAAGAATGGGGCTCCTCAGTTCTCGAAGGTCTCATTTTGGTGGCGTCAGGGACTGAATGGGGCCGAGCAAGCCCATGAAAGCCATCTGCATTCTATCTGGTGATCCTCGGCTAGAGGTGAGGGTAGAACTTGGGGCAACAAAGGAACACAGAGGGTAGCATGTACACTGTGAACTCTTACCCACCCATTGAGGGGTCAAGACATACCTTGATGTAAGCTCTCCATATGTACAAGTTCAAGATAACTTTTGTGTATACACACCTCAAGATCTTCTCCTGCATGAAATTTCACTTTTTTTCACACCCACCCAAACCCTTCCCCCCACTTTTTCCACAATGCTTTATCATTTATTTACGACTTACTCCATTTTCGCATAATTAAAAAATAATGTAAGTACGGACAGATGGAGCTCTTATTGCTAGGGAAACTGGCCTATGCAGTTTTGATAAAGTCACTTAACTCTGCTGTTTCTTTTTATTTGTCTCAGGCATACTGATGATAAACCTTATTCTTTCTGTGTGCCTATGTTCTGGCAAAACAGTACAATTCTTCTGAATAAACTAACTTAGTTCTTTTTATTTCTACTTGCTAAAGTTTGCTTTAATGTTTCCTTAGCCTCTCAACTGTCACCATGGAGAGTCATTCGCATTTATCTTAAAATTATGTAAATGCCTGAACTGGTTATTTCATACGCAAGTATGGATTTCAAAGGTTAATGTATATGAAATTAGTTTCACATTGAAAAGCATTAAAATTTTATATCTGTGATCAACATAGTGTGAGCTCAGGGTATTAGAAAGGGCATTTTTATTGGTTTATTGTTATTTATTCTTAACAAATTGACCACAGTGTACAAATGTCTTATTATATTTCATATACTAGATACTGGCTATTATGTGGGTGAGATGCAAATTAAATTTTATTCCTGGAAAATTTGTTTAACTGGAAAATTGGTGCAGCTTTGGTCAAAAAATGGCAATGTGAAATGGTTCTTGAAAACAATATATATTGATTTTTGTAATCTGATTTCTACTAAGTAACCCTTTAAAAAGATAAAGACAATATTTAGGCTCACAGCATTACTCTTTAATTAATTCAGCAAGTATTTGTTGAGCACATACTATGAGCTGGATACCATTCTAGGATTTGGAGACAAACATCCATTCTTTTTTAGACCTTGTATTGTAGCTAGAGTCTGACAACAATAAGCGATAACATATGATCACAGATGACCACATAAAGGTAGTTCTTTTAGGTATCAGAGGAGACTTTTCCAAACAGATGACACTTGAGCAGAGACTGAATGAAATGAGGAGGTAAGTCATGAGATAACTGGGGGAAAAACATTTATAATAGCAAAAATCTGTAAATCACTCCAATACCCAACAACAATAGAATGGGCAAATAATCCTTGATATGGACACCATCTTGGTTGCCCATGTTGGTTTACACCTGTTGGCCTAGAATAAGTATATCAAACAGCACCCTACATTACTCTCATTAATGGTTGAATATGCGTAATACATTTTATGGACATCCCACAAAAAGTGGATCTACATGGAATAAGTTAGGGAGCTCTTATTCTTTCTGACAAACCTTATTTCCTTACTCTGGTGTCCTACACCCCCCCCCCTCTTTTGTATAAATAGAAGCTTTTACCAAGGTTCACACCACATTTTTAAAAATTCTCTTCATTTATGAGCTCATTCACTTCTTTGGTCTGAAAACTCACACGTTCACATTCAAGTCACAGCGCTTGCACGGACAAGGGTCGAAGACACAATGAAGAAAACATGAACGATCCCTGCTCTCACAAAGCATACCACGCAAAGGAGGAGATGAATGTATAAACAGAAACTGATAATACCATGTGAAAAAGGTCTGTGAAGTGCAGAAGTTTCCACGGGACCACACGGCAAGTGTCTCTAAACTGGGCTGAGGGCTCTGAAAGGAGGTCACTGCGAATATGCTAATATTTTGCATTCACTTTTGGAGAACAGGTGCAATCAACTGGTTGAAGACAGAGCAAGGTGAACTATTCCAAGAAGCAGGAGTTGAGGAAATATAATGTGCGGGAAAGCTCATGGAGTGGGAAGGCAAAGGCAAGCATGTTTTGCGACTCAAGAGAGTGGTGGAGACGAATGGCTACAGAAGAGGCTGGGGACTCAGGCAGAGACCAGATAATAAAGAACATGTGTATTGACTCCACATATTTGAATTTTATCCTAGAGGTCCAGGGGACCTGTTAACTTAAACTTGTGAGTGACATAATCAGAATTTGGTTTTGAAGATATTACTTTCTATAGCAGGTAGACGTGTAAGTTACCAAGTTCTCTTTTATTGAGATATGGTTCATGTATCTTAAAATTTACCCTTTTGAAGTGTACAATTCAGTGGCTTTTAGTATATCCACATATTCCCTTGTGTAGGTATATCATACTGTTGCTATTATCTGTCCATCAGTTGATGGAAATTTGACTTGTTTCCACTCTTTGGCTATGAGTTCTGGGGTTCCAAACATTTGTGTGAATGTTTTTGAATGAACAAATGTTTTCAATTGTTTTGAGTATGTATCCGGGCATGGGATTGCTAGGCTACTTGGTGATTCTGTGTTTCACTGGTTTTTTATGACCTGCTGCTGAATTGGGCCACACTCATTCTTTAATCATCCCATTGAGTTTTTTGCACCTCAACGTAGAATGTAACATTAATCCCAGTATTGGAGAAATTCCCTCATCGTCTCTCTCCTTATCCCAGTGGTCTGTTTGAACATTTATAATTGTCTAAAATTTTCATATTTGTTTATTTATTTATTTATTTATTTTCATTTGTTTTGCCCAACTAGAAGGCACGATTTTAAAGGGTGAGTTACCATTTATGATTGTTGTTGTTGTTGTTGTTGTTGCAGTTTTTGCTATGATTTTTACTCAAAACTATATCAAGAGCACCTATTTTAATGCTTGGCACATAACTCATAATAAATGCTGAATGGAAATCTTAAGCACTGTTCCTATCCATCTTTTTAGTGTCACCATATTGTTTTATCTGTATACATATATTTAAAAATTGTGTTGTTGCTATCCAAAATAATAGCATTTTTTTAACAGATCTGCTATTAAGGGACATAGATTACCCATCTCTTTAATGTTGGTTCCCTTTCTTTTTCCACCTCAGTGAAATTTCTCGTGACTCAAAAGAGGGCAAAAATCAGACATCAAGAGGAAAAGGAGGCAGGGGAAGACTGAATTATTCACAGCATGGATAGTCGATGCCTGAATAATGTAGAGTGACTATGTGTAAAGCCAAGGGAAAGGAAAAGGAGTTATTTATAATCGCCATCCCTTTGAATGGTTTTATTTTCGGTATCTCTGGTGCTGTCCTCCGCAGATCCGCCAATAGTATGGAGTTCTTGGAGATTAGGGGACATAATTCTTGAGAGGGTCAAGAGGCAAAGTCGCCAACTGTGGATTTCTCTACCTTGCTCATCCTAGAGTAAAGCTGAAAGACAAATCCTCTGTACTCATGACACATTCTACATGTACTCATTCTACAACCAGAAACACCGTTACAATTCCCAGAGTCTGGCTGTTTCCATAAGAGAAACGCACTGCCTTCAAAGTCTGAAAGAACTCAAGAGATGAAGTGAACATTTGAATCCTGAAGCCTGGGATAGGTACCCCTTCCCTGTTTTCCTGTGAAGGCTCTATTATGCGTAACTCCGCGTTGTAAAGGTTCATTGAAATGTGACCCACCATCAATACACTGCCGCTCTGTATTCATGTTTTTTATTTTATCATTTTTATTACTATCAGAAAGCGTGGCTAACATCCTTGAGAAAACATCGTAATTAGATCAAAAAGGAGAAAAAGGGTATATATCGTTCTATCCAGACCTATCAGAGTGTACAACTGACCTCCATGTCCAACCCCTATCGGCTGATGTAGGGATGCTGTAGGTTGGCTACATCTACTGGAAAAAGAAAGGAGAGAGTACTAAAAGGGAAAAGAGCAGCATTAAAGTGATTCAGAATCAAAGCTAAGTTCTCTCATTCCACCCCTATTTGGCAAATATATGATGGTATGATAACGTGGTGTTATACACCATGATATGGTGTATGATGTATACCGTATGGTATGATGGTATACAACAGCCATACCTGTCTAATGGGAATGAAAAAGTTCAACACCAAGGTCTCAGCAAGGGAGAAGCATACGGCTTTAATTCTTGTTGCTGAAGTGTCAGTGAGCCACTGAAGGTTGTAACACAAATGTTGGTAGGTTGGGTAGAAGTGAGGGGGTGGGGGGAATCCCGTTTAGGTGACATCTTCCATGAAAAGGAGGAATCACCTTGTATAGTAGCTTATAGGAAAGAAGACCTTGGGTAGCAGGCAATTGTATTGAGCAAGTGTTTTGGGGATGAGAGCAAGACATCGAGATATCCCTGTATTTCAGCAAAACATTAGAGAATGCGTGAGGACGCAGAGAGCAAAGCTGTGGAAAAACAATGAAGGGCGGGTTTTCTCCTAAGCACAAAAGTTGGAAAGAGGGAAAAACGGTTTCTTAATGAATAAGGGCAGAGGCATATTTATGATGCAAACTGGGATGTTTTCTCTGTGCCTTAATGGGAACATTGACAGTATAACAATGCTTCACTGCACTTTTAAGAAGTAAGATTTGCAGTGTTTATATCTAAAAGGAAAGAAGGGATGAGTGAATGCATTGGGTTCAGAGACGAGGGACGAAGAAGGCTGGCACACAGAGTTACAAGTCTGCGGTCTTCCAAGGCTTTTGGGGACCGGCTGAAGGGAAGGAAAGTCAATGTTTCTGGGTTTGAAGAGAAGGAACTGAGAAGTCAAATATCATATGTGTTATATATCTCACAGTTCATGACATCTGGCCTTTGTAGAAATAAATGTTATAGTTGTTCAAGATTTTCGCATTGTTTCATACGGCAGCTTGGATATTGACATCCTAAGCAGCCATGACTCGGATTTATTTACTTATTTAGCAAACTTTTGCCAAGTATGTACTATGCCTTTGGAACTTTTCTGGGCAGTACAAATACAGTGAATAAAGTCTCTACCTTCAGGAATTTGATATCTTCCCTATAAATAAAGACAATATACAAAAGGGCATATGCATTTAAGTCACACATGGATATTGACAGGTGCAAAAAAGAAAAAAAAAGTCAAGGGGCACTTTTTCATATGGGAATTTGTGAAGTTCTTTCCTGCCCCACCATCATCAAAGATGCTCTTTCTTTTTCTGTCTTTAGGAACTGGTTTAGAACTAGTATTCTGAGCAGGGAAATCCTGGCTAAAGTTGGTAATGAGTTTGATTGATGAAGTCATCTTCTTAATCTGGAAGATATAATAATTTATAATCATATATGTGTTTCTGTGATATTTTTTAAATTTTTTACATTTTATTTATTTTTGAGAGAGAGAGAGAGCAAGCGAGAGAAAGAGAGAGAGAGAGAGAGAGAGAGCACAAGGGGGGAAGGGGCAGAGAGACAGACACAGAAGCCAAAGCAGGCAACAGGCACCGAGCTGTCAGCACAGAGCCTGACGTGGGGCTCGAACCCACAAATCGTGAGATCGTGACCTGAGCCAAAGTCAGACTCCTAATCGACTGAGCCACCCAGGTGCCCCTGTTTCTGTGATATTTTAAAGTCTACCTTCCATATTCAACCGGAAGTTGTGTGAGAACAGTAACATGTCTATCCATTATTATACTTACATTCTTTAGTAGCTAACAATAGGTATCTGGAAGAATGAATGAATGAATTTATGAATAAATGAATGAAACAATCTGAGTTTTACTGTCATTGGTTATTCCATGATAATCATAGTGCAATAAATGTCACATTTTTAAAAATGAAAACATAATAAAATTTAAATGTCCTGGTGTCCTCATGACCCAAGGATGAGAAGAAGTCCATAATCAGTTATTTTAAGGGCTTCCTCCCATCCCTAAACTCCACAAAAATGAGGAAGGACCATTTCTTATACTGTGAAAGTACATCCCTTAGTGCTTGGTATCTCCAAATCCTCTTCCCTAAGCTTAGGTTCTCATGGCCTCAGTGCTGGGTTCAGGATTCAGAATCATCCATGTGCTTCTGTCAGCTTAATCTGGATCTAGGCTGTTTGATTCCAGTTAGTTTATTGGCATTCTTCAGAAATTTCCCATATATACCTATATTTGAGCAAGTCTACTTTTTCTTCTTTTTCTCTTTGTTTAAGTAGGCTCCATGCCCAACATTGGAGTCCAATTCAGGGCTTGAACTCAGAACTATGAGATCAAAACCTGCGCTAAGATCAAGAGTCAGATGCTTAATAACTGAGCCACCCAAGCATCCCAAGCCAATCTACTTTAAAAAAAATTTTTTTTAACATTTATTTATTTTGAGAAGCAGAGAAAGACAGAGAATGAGCAGGAGAGGAACAGAGAGAGAGGGAGACACAGAATCTGAAGCAGGCTCCAGGCTCTGAGCTGTCAGCACAGAGCCTGATGCAGGGCTCAAACCCATGAACCATGAGATCATGACCTGAGCCGAAGTTAGTTGCTTAACTGACTGAGCCACCCAGGCGTCCCGCCAGTTTACCTTTTTTTTTTTTTTTTAAGTTTCCCGCCAGTGTACCTTTTTTAAAAAAAATTTTTAACATTTATTCATTTTTAAATTTTTTTTTAACCTTTATTTATTTTTGAGACAGAGAGAAACAGAGCATGAACGGGGGAGGGTCAGAGAGAGAGAGAGGGAGACACAGAATTTGAAACAGTCTCCAGGCTCTGAGCAGTCAGCACAGAGCCCGATGCGGGGCTCGAACTCACAGACCGTGAGATCATGACCTGAGCCGAAGTCGGACGCTTAACCGACTGAGCCACCCAGGTGCCCCAAACATTTATTCATTTTTGAGAGTGAGAGAGGCAGAGCACAAATGGGGGAGGAGCAGAGAGAGAGGGAGATACAGAATATGAAGCAGGCTTCAGGCTCTGAACTGTCAGCACAGAGCCCAATGCCGGGCTTGAACCCACAAACTGTGAGATCTTGACCTGAGCTGAAGTCCGATGCTTAACCAACTGAGCCACCCAGGAGTCCCTGCCAGTCTACTTTTTAAACAGCATGTATCTCTTCTGTTCTGCGACAACACAGTCTAATGCTATCGAAAGCTCTGCTACCCCACCAACATGCAAAATGTGACTCTGAAACAAGGGAAATAAGAAGAATGAGGGGCTGGGCTAAGTTAAAACAGGGTTGGGGTGCCTGGGTGGCTCAGTCCGTTAAGCGTCCGACTTTGGCTCAGGTCATGATCTTGCAGTTCATGAGTGCAAGCCCCGCATCGGCTTTGTGCTGACAGCTCAGAGTCTGGAGCCTGCTTTGGATTCTGTGTCTCCCTCTCTCTCTGCCCCTCCCCCGCTTGCACTCTTTCTCTATCAAAAATAAATACACATTAAAAAAAGAAAAAGTTTTCTCCTTCTTTGTTGGTGAGTCCAGGCCATGGCTGGAGAAAAGGCACCCCCACTGGCCACTTAGGGCAGCTTCGCCTTTCAGTGCGTATGGCCAAATTTAAGTAAATTTTTACTTTGATAGTTAACCTTATTATAGAGAGGATACATTACTTTTGCAATTCAAAGTAAATTTGATAAAGTTGAAGCCAGCAAGATAGTGCTCAAATATCAACGTCATATTATATTAAATTAACACTGATTTCAAAACGTGTGACATGAAAAAAATTGAAATACGACTCCTCCTTTGTCTAAATAACTAATGATAGTAAATTAGAAAACCCCGGAATGATACATTTGGGGTGAAGTAGGAAGGAGTTTAGTTTGGTTCCCCTTTTTGGCAGGAGACAATCACATCACTTCAGAAAGAGATGAACATACACTTTCAAACAGAAAAGGAAAATAAACCATTTGAAGTGTGGTACCCATTGGTTCTGCAAAGCTGCTGCACTTTTAGAAACTTTTCCTAAGGCAGTGATTTAGCAGTAGTACAAAGATGAACGTGCAAGGATATTGTCTCAGTTTTGTTAATCAAAGCAATGCAAACTAGCGAAATGCAGAGCAATATTGGATAGGTTATATAAATGATGGTTATTCAAGTAATGGAGTACTTTGCAGCCTGTACAAAATTTGATGCACATATATATATATATATATATATATATATATATATATTTTACACTGAGTTGGAAAGAACCCCATAACACATTTTTGAGTGAAAAAGCAATGGGATAATCTTCTTTATATAAAATTAACAGTGCATGTAACAGGTGGGGGGAAGGGAAGTACGAATAAGAGACTGTTCCAGAAAGGGAAATCAAGCAGATTCTGGAACACGCTGTTTGATGTCCCAGGTATCTTGAATCATGTCATCTATGATTTTGTGACTCTGAAAGAACTTCTGTAATTAATTGTTACTGGGAATGTAGCCACCAAAATATTAATGTTTTTCTCACATTGTTACGGGCTGAGTTGTGCTGACTCCTCCCCCAAATTTATATGTTGAAGCCCTAACTCCCAATGTGATGACATTAGGAGACTGACTCCTCCCCCAAATTTACATGTTGAAACCCTAGCCCCCAATGTGATGGCATTGGGAGACTGACTCCTCCCCCAAATTTACATGTTGAAGCCCTAAGTCCCAATGCGATGGCATTGGGAGACTGACTCCTCCCCCAAATTTACATGTTGAAGCCCTAAGTCCCAATGCGATGGCATTGGGAGACTGACTCCTCCCCCAAATTTACATGTTGAAGCCCTAAGTCCCAATGCGATGGCATTGGGAGACTGAGTCCATGGGAGGTAATCAGGTTGAAATGAGGTCATGAAGGTGGTGCACCCATGATGGTAGAGGCATGCTTGCTTCCTTTCTCTCTGTCATCCGAGGTCACAGGGAGATGATGACCATCTGTAATCCAAGAAGAAAGCCCTCACTGGGCATCCAACAGGCTGACACCTTCATCTTGGACTTATCCCTTGGAACTGTAAGAAATAATTCTTATTGCTAGAACTGCCCAGTCTACGGTATTGGGTGGCAGCCTGAGCTAAGACACATGTTAAGTAATGCATTAGTTGTTTATTGCCATACAGCAAATTGCTTCAAACTTAATGGCTTGAACAAAACCTTTCATCTCACAGGTTTTTGTTTTGTTTTGTGTGTGTGTGTGTGTGTGTGTGTGTGTGCGTGTGTGTGGTTCAGGGATTCAGAAGCAGTTTACCTGGGTGGTTCTGGCTCAGGTTGAAATCTATATGTCAACTGATGGGCAGTCATGTCAAGCTTCGACTGAGGCTAACAGATCAATTTCTAATGTCAATTGTGTGTCTATTTGCCAGAACCCTTCACTCTCTGCTGGCTGTGGGCTGAAGGCCTCCGATGCTCACCAGATAAGCATCTCCTCGCAGGACAGTTTACTTATCCCCGAGGACAAGTGGCCCAGAAGCGAGAAACAAAACCTACAATATCATCGATCCTGCTACGTCCTATGGCCCATCAGCCTGATATAACAAGGGAGGGGATAGCACAATGTGTAAATATTAAGAGGCGGAGATCATTGGGAGCCATTTCAAAGCCTACTACAAAAAAGATCATTGCTCTATTTAACTTGTTTTCTATATTACATTTGTGTTATATTTGTCTTACGTTATATATATTGTGTTGTATTACTATACAAGGGTGTATTGTCTATACAAACAAGACCTACATTTGAAAATGACTTCACAAAGACCTCAGCATGTTAACAATAACCTAATAATTCAACAAATCCGTCTTCATTTATTGGGTATCCCAAGTGAATATTGTTTTCTTTCAGAGCTCTGACAATAGCAGGTGTATGCCTGGCTCCCTTTGCTGCTGCTTGATACACGCCTGTTGGCCAGCTAATTGTCATTCTTAGGTATGTGATAACTTTTGACCTTCAGAGATGCTTTTAATATCTTTTCACGGCCCTTGGTTTTCTCAGGTTTTATTTCAAGGCACCACGATATAGACAGTTTTTATATTTGTCATTCTGTGTACGTAAGATCACATCTTTAATCATACGTGTGCAATTCTCGGTCATTATCTCCACAAGTACTTTGTCTCAGTTTCTTCCTTCTGAAACTTTACATACAGGCGTCCCACACCTCTGTGTATCCTCTCTATTCTTAATCTTTCGTGCGTATTATCCTCATACTTCTTTCTCTGTGTTGTACTCTGAGTTTAAAAACAAACAAACATGATCTTTTTTACTTAACGATGTCTCACCTACTGCTACACATACATTGAATTTGTCCTTTTGACAATTTTTTTATTAGATATTTGGATTTTTTTAATGTTTAAATGTTTGTTTATTTTTGAGAGAGAGAGAGAGAAAGAGAGAGAGAGAGAGGCAGACTCCAAGTGGGGGAGGGTCAGAGAGAAAGGGAGACAAAAAATTGGAAGAAGTCTCCAGCTCTGAGCTGTCAGCACAGAGCCTGATGTGGGGCTTGAACCCACAAACTGTGAGATCATGACCTGAGCCAAAGTTGGATGCTTAACCGACTGAGCCACCCAGGCATCATTCCATTTGGATATTTTTAATATTTGCCGTGCATTTTTAATTTTATATTCGTTAGTCAATTTTTTACTTCCAATTTATTTATTCAACCTTTAACATAACAGCTATTCATAGTTTGTACTACATTAAAAAAAAATATTTATTTATTTTGAGAAAGAGAGAGAGAGAGAGAGAGAGAAAGAGGGGATGTGAGAAGTGGAGGGGCAGAAAGAGAGGGAAAGAGAGAGTCCTAAGCAGGCTCTGTACTATCACTGTAGAGCCCCATATGGGGCTCGATCCCATGAACCATGAGATCATGACCTGAGCTGAAGTCAGGAGTCAGAGGCTTAACTGATTGAGCCACCCAGGTGCCCCTATATTTTGTATTTCATAAACTCACTATCTGAATTTCTCAGGGAAAATTAAATACAATCTATTATTTTTGCTTATTTTCACTCATTATGATCAATTCATTTATGTATTTGGCAAATTTTAATTGTGAGCTCATAGTTTGTTGAAGATAATCAGTAAAAAAATACAAATGTCTTAAGATATAAGAATTTAAGGTATAATTATGGATAGAAATTTAAGGATATCAGCTAAAAATTATATTTATTAAGGTAACCAACAGAGACCTTCCAAAATACCAGGTAAACACATTTTTTTTAAAGAGGAAAGATTTCTTGATGAAACACTTTTTAAAGAGTATACAAACAGAATATATAATAAACTCACAAAATAAACCTTAGCACATATGTATATCCATAAATATAAATGAACTAAACTCGATTTTAAGAAAAATTCATATTTTATAATGAAGCAAAACTCAACTTTATGATGATTATAACAGATACACATAAATTAAATATTTATAGATGTTTGAATGTAGATGCATGGAATCTTTGATTTCTAAGAATATATATTAGGCTGGATTCTCTGAAGAACTTTCCTGTTAAAATATACCCAGACCCATTACACGCAGAAATTACAAATTTGTAATTTCTAGGGTACTCGTTGGCTCATTAGAAATTAAAGAAAATCTTTAAGGGTAAAATTTTAAACATAAATGAAACAACAATAACAATAGCAACCCAGGGTGAAAAACAAGGGAGGGGGGAAGATAAGTGAAACTAAGACAAGAGTTTCGTGAATGCCAATACTGCTATGAGCATCTGACTTGGCCTGGGTAAAGGTGGAAGATGAACTTGAGATTCTTCAACTAAGCTGGGGACCCTCAAGAAGGATAAAGCTAAAGTCAGCATGAGACCCAACAGAAGCAACTCAAACCTTTGAATAAAAGAACAATAAAGATGAAATATATAAATCATCCTTTGGTAAGAATCAGTAAAAACATCAGGCTTAAATACACAATATTAGGCATAAAAAGGAAACCGTAAGTAGATAGCCGACAAATTAAAACAAGAAAAACAAAAATCCAAAAAAATTTATGAATTACCATACGTCAATATGTTTAAAACTCAGAAGGAATTCTAGAAATTATAAATTACTAAAACTGACACAAGAAAAACATAGAAATACTGAAAAAGATTAAACCCTTAAAGAAGTAACCATTACAAAAGTCAAATTAGTAGTTAACTAAACTGAAATTGCACAGAAAAGGAAGGAGGAATGGCCAATAGACATAAGTGGTCAACAGCGGCATGTGAAATATACTCCACTTCATTAGCAAGCAGGGAAAAGTAAATTAAGACCACAGTAAGAATCATTTTACACCATGAGATTGGCAAAAAAATTGATGTCTGATAATATCAAATATTAGCTGTGAATATTCATTAACTTGAACCTTGGCACATTGCTGGTGGGATTGTAAATTAATACAAGCATTTTGACAAACAACTGGGAGTTACGGATTTGAACAGATGCATAATACCCACCAGCAGTCCCATTCATGAAACTAGCTTAGGGTCGCCAGGGTGGCTCAGTCTGTTAAGAGCCTGACTTTTGGTTTCAGCTCAGATCCTGATCTCACGGTTCATGAGATCGAGCCCCGCATGGGACTCTGCACTGACAGTCTTTCTCTCTGCCATTCTCCACTGGGGCACATGCTCTCCCTCTCTCCCCCGACAAAAAAAAAAAAAAAAAAAAAAAAATATATATATATATATATATATATATATACACACACACACACTCATATGTATACACACACACACATATATATATATATATATATATATATATATATATAAAAGGAAAGTAGCTTATAAACTCTTGAGTACCAGGGGATGGAGGCAAATATATTTAAAGTAGTACATCTCGAATTCAGAGAAGACAGCGGCTTAGGAGGACGCTGGGCTCACCGCGCGTCCTGCTGATCACTAAGATTCCACCTACGCCTGCCTAAAGAACCCAGAAAACCGCCAGAGGATTAGCAGAACGGAGTCTCCGGAGCCAAGCGCCGACGAGAGGCCCACGGAAGAGGGGAGGAAGGGTGGCGACGCGGTGCACACTCCACGGACCGGGGGAAGGGAGCCGGGGCGGAGGGGCGGCTCGCCGGCCAAGCGGAGCCCCCAAGTCTGGCCGGCAAAAGCGGAGGGGCCGGACGGACTGTGTTCCCACAGCAAGCGCGACTCAGCGTCTGGGAGGTCAGAAGCTAACAGCTCTGCTCGGAAAGCGGGAAGGCTGGAGGACAAAGGGAGGGAGAGCTGCTGAGCCCCCGGACGGCAGAGCTCAGCTTGGCGGGGAACAAAGGCGCTCGCCAGCGCCATCTCCCCCGCCCATCCCCCAGCCAAAATCCCAAAGAGAACCGGTGCCCGCCAGGGAACTTGCTCGCTCTGCGCAAACACCCAACTCTGTGCTTCTGCGGTGCCAAACCTCCGGCAGCGGATCTGACTCCCTCCCGCTGCCACAGGGCCCCTCCTGAAGTGGATCACCTAAGGAGAAGCGAGCTAAGCCTGCCCTTCCCGCCCCCGTGCACCTTGCCTACCCACCCCAGCTAATACCCGGATCCCCAGCACCACAAGCCTGGCAGTGTGCAAGTAGCCCAGACGGGCCACGCCACCCCACAGGGAATCCCGCCCCTAGGAGAGGGGAAGAGAAGGCACACACCAGTCTGACTGTGGCCCCAGCGGTGGGCTGGGGGCAGACATCAGGTCGGACTGCGGCCCCGCCCACCAACTCCAGTTATACACCACAGCACAAGGGAAGTGCCCTGCAGGTCCTCACCACTCCAGGGACTCTCCAAAATGACCAAACGGAAGAATTCCCCTCAGAAGAATCTCCAGGAAATAACAACAGCTAATGACCTGATCAAAAAGGATTTAAATAATATAACAGAAAGTGAATTTAAAATAAAAGTCATAAAATTAATCGCTGGGCTTGAAAACAGTATAGAGAACAGCAGAGAATCTCTTGCTACAGAGATCAAGGGCCTAAGGAACAGTCACGAGGAGCTGAAAAGCGCTTTAAACGAAATGCAAAACAAAATGGAAACGATGACAGCTCGGATTGAAGAGGCAGAGGAGAGAATAGGTGAACTAGAAGATAAAGTTATGGAAAAAGAGGAAGCTGAGAGAAAGAGAGATAAAAAAATCCAGGAGTATGAGGGGAAAATTAGAGAACTAAGTGATACACTAAAAAGAAATAATATACGCATAATTGGTATCCCAGAGGAGGAAGAGAGAGGGAAAGGTGCTGAAGAGGTATTTGAAGAAATTATAGCTGAGAACTTCCCTGAACTGGGGAAGGAAAAAGGCATTGAAATCCAAGAGGCACAGAGAACTCCCTTCAGACGTAACTTGAATCGATCTTCTGCACGACATATCATAGTGAAACTGGCAAAATACAAGGATAAAGAGAAAATTCTGAAAGCAGCAAGGGATAAACGTGCCCTCACATATAAAGGGAGACCTATAAGACTCGTGACTGATCTCTCTTTTGAAACTTGGCAGGCCAGAAAGGATTGGGACGATATCTTCAGTGTGCTAAACAGAAAAAATATGCAGCTGAGAATCCTTTATCCAGCAAGTCTGTCATTTAGAATAGAAGGAGAGATAAAGGTCTTCCCAAACAAACAAAAACTGAAGGAATTTGTCACCACTAAACCAGACCTACAAGAGATCCTAAGGGGGATCCTGTGAGACAAAGTACCAGAGACATCACTACAAGCATAAAACATACAGACATCACAATGACTCTAAACCCGTATCTTTCTATAATAACAATGAATGTAAATGGATTAAATGCGCCAACCAAAAGACATAGGGTATCAGAATGGATAAAAAAACAAGACCCATCTATTTGCTGTCTACAAGAGACTCATTTTAGATCTGAGGACACCTTTAGATTGAGATTTAAATGGATTAAATGCGCCAACCAAAAGACATAGGGTATCAGAATGGATAAAAAAACAAGACCCATCTATTTGCTGTCTACAAGAGACTCATTTTAGATCTGAGGACACCTTTAGATTGAGAGTGAGGGGATGGAGAACTATTTATCATGCTACTGAAGCCAAAAGAAAGCTGGAGTAGCCATACTTATATCAGACAAACTAGACTTTAAATTAAAGGCTATAACAAGAGATGAAGAAGGGCATTATATAATAATTACAGGGTCTATTCATCAGGAAGAGCTAACAATTATAAATGTCTATGCGCCGAATACCGGAGCCCCCAAATATATAAAACAATTACTCATAAACATAAGCAACCTTACTGATAAGAATGTGGTCATTGCAGGGGACTTTAACATCCCACTTACAGAAATGGATAGATCATCTAGACACACAGTCAATAAAGAAACAAGGGCCCTGAATGATACATTGGATCAGATGGACTTGACAGATATATTTAGAACTCTGCATCCCAAAGC
This sequence comes from Neofelis nebulosa, assembly GCF_028018385.1. Taxonomy (NCBI): domain Eukaryota; kingdom Metazoa; phylum Chordata; class Mammalia; order Carnivora; family Felidae; genus Neofelis; species Neofelis nebulosa. The sequence continues at coordinate 198,953,344 of NC_080784.1, read as the reverse complement.
AACAGAATATACTTTCTTCTCGAGTGCACATGGAACATTCTCCAAGATAGATCATATACTAGGTCACAAAACAGCCCTTCATAAGTTTACAAGAATTGAGATCATACCATGCATACTTTCAGACCACAATGCTATGAAGCTTGAAATCAACCACAGGAAAAAGTCTGGAAAACCTCCAAAAGCATGGAGGTTAAAGAACACCCTACTAACGAATGAGTGGGTCAACCAGGCAATTAGAGAAGAAATTAAAAAAGATATGGAAACAAACGAAAACGAAACTACAACAATCCAAACGCTTTGGGACGCAGCGAAGGCAGTCCTGAGAGGAAAATACATTGCAATCCAGGCCTATCTCAAGAAACAAGAAAAATCCCAAATACAAAATCTAACAGCACACCTAAAGGAAATAGAAGCAGAACAGCAAAGGCAGCCTAAACCCAGTAGAAGAAGAGAAATAATAAAGATCAGAGCAGAAATAAACAATATAGAATCTAAAAAAAAACTGTAGAGCAGATCAATGAAACCAAGAGTTGGTTTTTTGAAAAAATAAACAAAATTGACAAACCTCTAACCAGGCTTCTCAAAAAGAAAAGGGAGATGACCCAAATAGATAAAATCATGAATGAAAATGGAATTATTACAACCAATCCCTCAGAGATACAAACAATTATCAGGGAATACTATGAGAAATTATATGCCAACAAATTGGACAACCTGGAAGAAATGGACAAATTCCTAAACACCCACACTCTTCCAAAACTCAATCAGGAGGAAATAGAAAGCTTGAACAGACCCATAACCAGCGAAGAAATTGAATCGGTTATCAAAAATCTCCCAACAAATAAGAGTCCAGGACCAGATGCCTTCCCAGGGGAATTCTACCAGACATTTAAAGCAGAGATAATACCTATCCTTCTCAAGCTATTCCAAGAAATAGAAAGGGAAGGAAAACTTCCAGACTCATTCTATGAAGCCAGTATTACTTTGATTCCTAAACCAGACAGAGACCCAGCAAAAAAAGAGAACTACAGGCCAATATCCCTGATGAATATGGATGCAAAAATTCTCAATAAGATACTAGCAAATCGAATTCAATGGCATATAAAAAGAATTAATCACCATGATCAAGTGGGATTCATTCCTGGGATTCAGGGCGGGTTCAACATTCGCAAATCAATCAATGTGATACATCACATTAACAAAAAAAAAAGAGAAGAACCATATGATCCTGTCAATCGATGCAGAAAAGGCCTTTGACAAAATCCAGCACCCTTTCTTAATAAAAACCCTTGAGAAAGTCGGGATAGAAGGAACATACTTAAAGATCATAAAAGCCATTTATGAAAAGCCCACAGCTAACATCATCCTCAATGGGGAAAAACTGAGAGCTTTTTCCCTGAGATCAGGAACACGACAGGGATGCCCACTCTCACCGCTGTTGTTTAACATAGTGCTGGAAGTTCTAGCATCAGCAATCAGACAACAAAAGGAAATCAAAGGCATCAAAATTGGCAAAGATGAAGTCAAGCTTTCGCTTTTTGCAGATGACATGATATTATACATGGAAAATCCGATAGACTCCACCAAAAGTCTGCTAGAACTGATACATGAATTCAGCAAAGTTGCAGGATACAAAATCAATGTACAGAAATCAGTTGCATTCTTATACACTAACAATGAAGCAACAGAAAGACAAATAAAGAAACTGATCCCATTCACAATTGCACCAAGAAGCATAAAATACCTAGGAATAAATCTAACCAAAGATGTAAAAGATCTGTATGCTGAAAACTATAGAAAGCTTATGAAGGAAATTGAAGAAGATATAAAGAAATGGAAAGACATTCCCTGCTCATGGATTGGAAGAATAAATATTGTCAAAATGTCAATACTACCCAAAGCTATCTACACATTCAATGCAATCCCAATCAAAATTGCACCAGCATTCTTCTCGAAGCTAGAACAAGCAATCCTAAAATTCATATGGAACCACAAAAGGCCCCGAATAGCCAAAGTAATTTTGAAGAAGAAGACCAAAGCAGGAGGCATCACAATCCCAGACTTTAGCCTCTACTACAAAGCTGTCATCATCAAGACAGCATGGTATTTGCACAAAAACAGACATATAGACCAATGGAATAGAATAGAAACCCCAGAACTAGACCCACAAACGTATGGTCAACTCATCTTTGACAAAGCAGGAAAGAACATCCAATGGAAAAAAGACAGTCTCTTTAACAAATGGTGCTGGGAGAACTGGACAGCAACATGCAGAAGGATGAAACTAGACCACTTTCTCACACCATTCACAAAAAGAAACTCAAAACGGATAAAGGACCTGAATGTGAGACAGGAAACCATCAAAACCCTAGAGGATAAAGCAGGAAAAGACCTCTCTGACCTCAGCCGTAGCAATCTCTTACTCGACACATCCCCAAAGGCAAGGGAATTAAAAGCAAAAGTGAATTACTGGGACCTTATGAAGATAAAAAGCTTCTGCACAGCAAAGGAAACAACCAACAAAACTAAAAGGCAACCAACGGAATGGGAAAAGATATTTGCAAATGACATATCGGACAAAGGGCTAGTATCCAAAATCTATAAAGAGCTCACCAAACTCCACACCCGAAAAACAAATAACCCAGTGAAGAAATGGTCAGAAAACATGAAAAGACACTTGTCTAAAGAAGACATCCAGATGGCCAATAGGCACGTGAAAAGATGTTCAACATCGCTCCTTATCAGGGAAATACAAATCAAAACCACACTCAGATATCACCTCACGGCAGTCAGAGTGGCCAAAATGAACAAATCAGGAGACTATAGATGCTGGCGAGGATGTGGAGGAACGGGAACCCTCTTGCACTGTTGGTGGGAATGCAAACTGGTGCAGCCGCTCTGGAAAGCAGTGTGGAGGTTCCTCAGAAAATTAAAAATAGACCTACCCTATGACCCAGCAGTGGCACTGCTAGGAATTTACCCAAGGGATACAGGAGTACTGATGCCTAGGGGCACTCGTACCCCAATGTTTATAGCAGCACTCTCAACAATAGCCAAATTGTGGAAAGCGCCTAAATGTCCATCAACTGATGAATGGATAAAGAAATTGTGGTTTATATACACAACGGAATACTACGTGGCAATGAGAAAGAATGAAATATGGCCTTTTGTAGCAACGTGGATGGAACTGGAGAGTGTGATGCTAAGTGAAATAAGCCATATAGAGAAAGACAGATACCATATGGTTTCACTCTTATGTGGATCCTAAGAAACTTAACAGAAACCCATGGGGGAGGGGAAGGAAAAAAAAAAAGAGGTTAGAGTGGGAGAGAGTCAAAACATAAGAGACTGTTAAAAACTGAGAACAAACTGAAGGTTGATGGGGGGTGGGAGGGAGGGGAGGGTGGGTGATGGGTACTGAGGAGGGCACCTTTTGGGATGAGCACTGGGTGTTGTATGGAAACCAATTTGACAATAAATTTCATATATTAAAAAAAAAAAAAGTAGTACATCTCCTGTCAGCAGGAAACTGCTAACAAGTCAGTATGTGGAATATTGCACTACAGTGAAAATGAATGAATTACAGCAGTCCACAACAAGAGTAAATTGAGTTTATTAAAATATTAGGGAACTAAAATACCATACATTACCACACACGGTATGATTTCATTTCCACAGATTGCAAAACCAAGACAAAATGCTATATTATTTAGTGAGACGGAAGTATGATTTCTACTGTTGTTCTTAAATTAGCAGATGGTTAACATAGATGATAGATGATAGATAGATAGTAGATAGGTAGTAGATAGATAGATGATAGATAGATAGGTAAACAAATATGGCTCACCATTACACAGCAGTAAAAAATACTACATATAAAACTAGCTAATAACCTGAGTTTAGATAGAAATCTCTTTTTAATGTTAAAGGTAACTAAAGGTTTTTTAAGCTACCACACGAAGGTTTCTAAGTGCCGCATAACTACATTTAGATTTCCAAGGTAAGCTTTCCAGCAGATTTACACTAATTATAACTTTAAAGCAGAGACAATTCCAATACTATTTAAATGGTTTCAAGCTTTTTATCAAGCGCATGTGTGGTGACACCGAAATTGAACAAAAGAGGCAAAACAGAAAAATCTCAATTTATGACGTGAATGAATATTAGATTATTCTTTCAGAAATTACAGTGTGCCTGACACAGTTTTAGGTGCTAGGCATTTGGCAGAAAACAAGAGATAAAATCTGTCCATTTACTGTAATAGGGAGGAAGGGGAATAAATAACAAGAATTAATAAATAATTTGATGCAAAAATCATAATCCTAGTTTCCATAAGCAGCTTTTAGCAGCATATGAAAACATTAGTGAACCATCATTACATAATATTAAGGAAAACAATTTTTTTTTAATTTTTTATATTATTTAAATTAATTTAAAAATTAAAATATGTTTTAGTATTAATATAATCAATCATATTATTATAGTTCAGAAGAAATGTGACATCTATAGACATTAAAGTAAACTTTAAAAAATTAACTATCATTACGTTTAGGAAAAAATAAAATGGGAACATAACACTTTGTAAATATATATATATACATATATATATACGTATATATATATACATGTATATATACGTATATATATATACATATATATTATATATATAATGAATTTATATATATATAATGAATTTATATATATTATATATAAATGAATATATATATATATATATATATATATATATATTCATTTCAGCCTCAAAGGCAACAGACACAAAAGGAAACTAGGAAAGTATTGTTACTAAAGTCAAGAACAAGGATGCTTGAGTGTTAATTGTCATATTTCTGAATGTGAGCAAATATAAATACATAGTATTTTATAAGTATAAAAATAGTAAAGTAAGAAAACTATCACAACGGGCAGGTAAAATGAGTGTTTATCTGGAAAATGACAAATAATCAACTGAAAAACCATTGGAAACAATGACGAAATCCAGTAAAGGAGTGGAATGCAAAGTAAATTCATATAAACGAGTAGAAACAGTGGGCAATTAGCAATGACATGACACAGGGGCATCTGGGTGGCTCAGTCAGTTAAGTGTCCAACTTCGGCTGAGATTATGATCTCACGGCTCGACTGGTGAGTTTGAGCCCTGCATGGGGCTCTGTGATGACGGCTTGGAGCCTGGAGCCTACTTCGGATTCTGTCTCCCTCTCTCTGTACCCCTCCCTCACTTGCTCTCTCTCTGTCAAATATAAATAATTATTAAAAAAAAAAAAAAGAAAAAAAATTACATGGGATAAAGGAAATCCTTTTAAGATCTGAAATACCATAGATAAAATACTCAGAAATAAACTTTAAAACTTTAAGTGTTTTTTGAAGGACTATAAGAGAAAGCTTGAGTAAAATGGAAGGCACCTTGTAATTTTGGATGGGAACAATAAATATTGTAAATAAGTCAAATCTTTCCAAGTGAAACTATATATTTAATATTATACTCAGAAAAATATCATTTTTGGATTTTTTTCTCTTTTGTTTCAATTAAACAAGATTATTCTTTCCATTTTTTTAGTCTAAAACAAATTAATCAAGAAGAGCAAGAAAAAATATGAATAAAATAGTAATAAATAGAGATAACCTCACCAGATATTAAAATTACTATAAGGAACTACCATTAAAACATTGTTGATGTACTATAGACATTTAAGACATTAAATAATTACAATAAATATCCTACAAATAGGCCCATGTCCATACAGGAATGTAGTTATAAGAAAAGTAAAGTCTAAAATAATTGGAAGATATGTTGGCTCTTGAAAAAAACGTCTTGGCATGACTGTGTAGAGACGTGACAATAAATAAAAACTGAATATGCCTCTACTTAAAACAATAACCAACAAAATTTCCAAACAGAAAATAAAGAGGAAATATACAAAATTCATCTAAATATTAATAGGAGAAACAATATAATTCCTGTATAGTTCTGAAATGGGAGGCTTTTCTCACTTTGTAAATCAAGCTCCATAAAGCATTTAACTTCTAAAACTGCCTCAAATTAAAAAAAAAAAAAAAAAAAATATATATATATATATATATATATATACACACATATATATATACACACACACACACACACACACACATATATATATATATATAATGACAGTTTTGACATAATTCACATTTGTAATTCATACGACAGACAAAAAGCTAATTTTCTTAATAAATAAAAGATCATGGGGCGCCTGGATGGCTCAGTCGGTTAAAGCATCTGACTTCAGCTCAGGTCACGATCTCGCGGTCTGTGAGTTCGAGCCCCGCGTACGCCTCTGGGCTGATGGCTCGGAGCCAGGAGCCTGCTTCCGATTCTGTGTCTCCCTCTCTCTCTGCCCCTCCCCTGCTCCTGCTCTGTCTCTCTCTGTCTCAAAAATAAATAAAACGTTAAAAAAAATTTAAAAAAATAAATAAAAGATCCAACACACTGATAAGGCTAAGAGTAACAACCACCTCCCCAAATGCAAACATCTGGCTGGACTGTTCATTAATTAGAAACCACGAATAGATTTTCAACATACTAATAAAATTCGCCTGGGGAGTAGTAAGCATTCTTTGTCAGTGCTGGTGGCAAAGAAAATTGGTAAAACTGCTACGGAGAGCATTTTGAAAATCATATCAAGGCAACAAGGGAGCAAGCGTTTTAACCCAATAATTTTATTTCTAAAAATTAATTCTGCAGCTCTATGTGCCATGTTTGTGAACTGCTATATGTACATGGTTATTTATTGCAGCATTCATTAAAAAAGGAAAGAAAAAGACTGGAAACCACCTGAAGGTGTATAGGGAAGGTTTAATTTAATAAGTCAGGGCATATCCATACAATACAAAGAAAAAATAAACTCTTAGGTACTTAATGGAAAGATCTCTAGGTGAGGAAACTGTAAGGTGCAGGGAAATGTCTATAGTGGGGTAATATATATTTATTATATTTTTATGTTATTTACTTATTTATTTGTAATTTTGGCTTTTCAAACATTAATATATTACCTAGAAAATAAAATTAAATAATATAAAGACTCTAATTTTTTTTTTTGTTTAATAATAGCAATACTCTCAAAGAACACGAGAAAACCCACGCATGGAAGGTGGCCTAAATTGTCTGATGTCACCTGCCAAGATCCAGCTGAGGTCTGTCTGATTTACTGAATGTACAGCCTTTTATGATGCTGACATTCCAAGGACCACAGTGCGTGCCCGTGGGACTGTGGGATCCCTGGACACTTCCCAGCTCTCCCATTCTATTAATCGTGCTTTTGAAAGGGATTCTCTACTGAGCAGTAAGCTGCTTATTTAATGTGTGTGTGTGTGTGTGTGTGTGTGTGTGTGTGTGTGTTTCCCTAGCAATACACAGTAAACTAAAATGACTTTTTAATAAGATAGTCCCTGTTGCCAGAAAATTAGGTATTTAGGGGATTTTTCAGAACATACATTTGCTATAACCGATAGAGCAGAACAGCCCTTATAATACGCTTTCTCTGTATGGAAAAATATGCATGTGTACAAATGAGTGTTTACTAGCCTAGGGTTGAAAATGGGTCTCAGGTACATATTATTCATTAAAAATTTCCCTCCACATCCCCAAATCTGGCTAGGAGAGAGAGAGAAAAAAAAATAGCTTTAACTTGGTCCACATTGAATTTGAAATCAGTAACATGAAGTTTTCCCTCTTTAAAACACGTTTTTACTTGCCAAATGCAGTGTGAAAAGTTACAACAGACAGGGTTTTTTCTTTTACTTTTTACAGAACAGCATTTCAATAATTGATGTTAAGGATTTTCATGAACCAGTTAAAAAAAATGGATCACCTTTTATTCCATGAGCATTAAAAAGCACTTGAATGGTACAGTAACTCTGCTTCAAAGTATAAGGGTTTGGGGATAAATGAGGAAAAGGAATATATTGTGGTGAAATCATAGAACTGAAAGAAATACATAACTATGCTTCCTCTTAGCATTTCCCCCAATTTTAAAGGATGAAATCACTAATGCCAGGACAGTCTCCAGGCTCAAGTGGAGAGCCTCAAGTTCAGGTACCTGGGTTTGAAATTAGTCTCTTCAGCAATTTGATATTCTTGCCAATTTGCAATCCTTCAAATCAGGATAAGAAGAAGTATACAAAAGTAATCTAGTCAACAATAAAGGATATTCACGTCCAGGATACCATATTCCTTCAATTTGGGGGGCTTGCTCTAAAGATCACAACATTCTGAAGCTGAAAATTATCCTAGAAGTCAACTGACCAATGTTTTTCATTTTACACACAAGAAATGGAGACTCAGATTATGGAAATTTTCCAGATGATTCAGTCACTGAGAGGAACACAGAGTTCTAAGACCGAGAGTTCCTCATCCCTGGGCTCCTGGCTCCTAGTGCCCACTGCAAGAGTCTTTCAGGCTAGATCCACCAAAATGGCACCATGATGCCTTAGGAGTATGACAGAACACAAATGGCTCTGGGTCCTAGAATTCACGGTCACCCATCTTCCTTTTTATGTATTTTATACCATAGATTTGTGAGGAAGAATTCATTGGAAGTTAAAATACTAGGGTTATTTTTTATAAAATAGAATTTTTAATGACACAAAATATTGCTCATATATGACTGTTGTACAAAAAAAAAGGACAAAAAAACATACAGGAGAGAGAGAGAAGAAAGAAAGAAAGAAAGAAAGAAAGAAAGAAAGAAAGAAAGAAAGAAAGAAAGAAAGAAAGAAAGAAAGGAAGGAAGGAAGGAAGGAAGGAAGGAAGGAAGGAAGGAAGGAAGGAAGGAAGGAAGAAAGGAAGGAGGGAAAGAAGGAAGGGACGGACGAGTAATAAGATTCCATTTAAAATGTAGCTGAGAATCTTGAAACATTACATGGAAGATGCCTGAAGCTCTCAAATCTTAACTTCAAATTCCTTTCTTTAGTGATTTAATTTTGCCTAAATCTCCTTACTAGCCTGATTCTTTATTAATTTACTGACTCCTTCTGTAGAGGAGCAAAATTTGCCACACCAAATTGTGTCTCTTTGCATGGGGATTATTTCAAACTGATTATTTTTAAGAAACAGAAGATTCAAGAAGTTTTTCATTTTGCCTTTCCCCCAAATGCCTAAAATAATTTAGAGGACATGCTTTAGAATGGAAGCTATCACCATAGATAACTACATTATAATGTGAACTAAGGGGGGTAGGGAGGCAGGTAGCAAAGTCTGCTTGTTAAATTCCTCTCTTTGACCCATGTTTCTGGATGGCCCAGCAAATATTCGTTTACAAAATATTTACCCTTGTCATCTTCCTGTGAATTGTCTTCCTTCCTTTTGAATTTCCTGAGACTCTAACCCTGCCTTTCTTAGCTCAGAAAGGCTATAAACCTCAGTGGCCTTCCTGCTTGGGGACCTCACATTCCTATGGAACCCCGGTAATAATGTATTCAAATTTAATTTTCTCCTGTTAATCTGTCTCATGTCAATTTAATTCTTACACCAGTTGGAAGAATTTTGAAGGGTAGAGAACAATTTTTCCTTCCCAACACTTGTTCTTCAAATCCCTGTAAATCAGAATGTGATCTCACTGGATGTCTCCATAATCTTTCCCAGCAACTCATCCCACGCCCGCCTATCCCAACGACGCCCCTCCATTTTGTCACATATATACATTGGAATTGAATGGTCTTTTATTCCAAAGGAAATCTATCCCTTCTTAAATGTCAGTAAATAGAATAGCCTTCCTCTGGCCTGGCATGTGGCATATCCCAAAGCTATTATTGGGATAAATTTCTCTCTTTCCCTTTTTAAACCTTTTAAAAGCATAGTTTTTGTCCACGTTCCTCTACTGAGACAGCTCTTTGTGGGAGCCAGTGGTCTTCAAGGTAGAGAATTGAACACCACATTCAGAGTTCTCACATGACGGTGTTGCTCTCAGGCAGTGTTTGGATTAAAGCACTAGGACAGATTGGTGGAAAATATACAAATTGGGATCCAACTGTGTGGGTTCAAGCCCGGGCTGCCACTGATTAGTATGTAATCTTTGGCAGATTATTTAGCTTTTCTGTGCCTGTTTCCTCTTAGGTAAATCATGCACCATGATACCTACACAATGGGGTAGTTGTGAAAATTGTCATATCTAAGAGATGGGAGACAACATCATCTCCACCTTTCTTTTGGTCAGTGTAAAAGATAAATAGAACCGGAACAGATAAGGATATCTTTTATTCACAATAACTACTGCAGAGGGGAGCGGGTCCAGCAGGAACTGAGCTCGACTTCGCTGAAACAAAACCTTGGGAACATTTTCAAGGCCAGAGCGTGCTAAAGAACGGCTCCCCCACTGTTCACCGAATTGTTCTTCAAATGCCCCAGTGGACACAGAACTTAGGTAGAGGAGTCAACCTTGAAAGCATTGTCCCAAAGGTATTCCCAAATCCATACCAGTTCCTGAGAACACTTTACCACCATTAGTGGGATATGACTATCCAGATTTTTAAATATGCTTAAAAATCTCACCAGCCAAGCATGGTTCAAGCTAAATGTTGTGGTCTGCTTTTGAAATGGAAAAGCAGTGGTATTGCTGAGCAAACTTTTTCAGGATTATAAGTTGGGGACGCGTCTCTCTTCCAAGCCCAGAGGCAGCATCTGAGGGGACAAATAACAAACAAACAAACAAACAAAAACTGGCTGTGGGGTCACACAGATCTAACGACCACATCCGGTTTGTCCATTTCTTAACCCTTGTGTGATTTGGGCTAAGACATTTAAACTTTCTGCACTTGTATTTTTATCTGTATTTTCGTACTTAATTTAAAATACAAATAATAGTACTATTTCAAAGGGTAGTTATGAGAGTTAAGAGATATGATTCATATACTTAATGATGGTTTGGCAATAATGAAGATTTAGTTTCTATTATTAATCCATTACTCGATTAAATAATTATTCGTATACTATTTAATATAAACACTAAATTATATTAGACATATAATTATTGTTTAATTATAGTAATATTCAATATTGATTAAACAAATGATTAAATGTTAAGTTTCTTACTTATATTTTACTATCTGTGTTTATGAATAATATGCAATATATCTTGCCTTCTCAGAGATGTGGCTTAATGCCTTTCACTCACCCATCCACCCATGTCTGTAGAATCTGAGACCTCCAGATTTTCAAGTTCCCTTGGAACTACTCGCTCTTTCACATGAAATAAATGAGAAAATCTCCCTCTCTCTCTCTCTCTCTTTTTCTTTTTCTCTCTCTCAGTCTCTGTCCCTCCCTGCCTCCCTCTCTCACTCCTTCCCTCTTTCTCTTTCTCTGACAGCTTTTAGAATTCACCCACTTCGAGTGTACTATTCAGTGTTCTTTTTTTCTTTTTCAGATGATCTCCCCAGACTATTTCAGGGGGGCAAGCGAACCTTTATGACCACCCTTTTCATCCCTATCACTGTAAGTGCATTTTGCCCAAACATCAGAAGAAAAGAAGAAATATTGTCCAGTTAGCTGCATAGTGGGATACCACTGACAAGTAGTAACCATCCTTTTGTTACCCTTTACTTCTTTTTGCTATATCCATTGTCTCAGGGGAATTTGTTCTTCATGGAACAAAATAGTTCAATTACCGGCTTTTGCCTTTCTAAAGCAGATATTCTGGCTCATGCAAAAGATTTGGAATATTTCCTGAGCCAGCTTTTCTTCTCTTGCTCAAGAAGAAAGAAAGCGTTTCCAGAAAAAGGAGCAGGGCTACAGTCGGATTGGGAAACTACGGGGTCAGATTTTCATGGGCAGTGCGCTGATGGGTCTCCTCCGTATCTTATTCCTACCCCAGAGCACAACTCCAAGGGTGAGAGAGGGTAATGGGATCCCCAGAAGAGGTGGGAATCTGCAAGTTGGACCCCAATGCCATCTTGTCATCTGAAGTTCTTCGAGAGGTCCCCTTTCCAACACAGCCTCTGAGCACACCGGGACGAGGCAAGGAGGTAGCTATACTCTGTAGCCTGCATTTCTAGCCAGTGCAAACCCACAGTTGGCTTTTCTAGGTCTTCGGGGGAAGTGCAACACTTAGCTGAGAGAGGGAGTCTGTGGCCTTTCAGGAACTTTGTGATTAGGACAAGGTGATCCCACTGAGGATGTCAACGTGCATCCTGAGACGAGAAAACAGATGGGAACGCAGTCGTCCCAGGTGATGCCTGCAGGAGTAGCTGAAGGATAGAGAGCAGCAGACAGCGTTGCTCATGCCAGCAGGTGCCAGGTGAGGCAATATGACAGCCACCCACCAGAGGCATGCTCCCCCTCGATGCCATGATACTACTTGGGGTTTAGTATAAATGCTAACTTAAGTCCTCCCTCTCATCTACTTGGAAAATTTAGACACGGTCTTGAGTGCAACAGGGAAGGAAGAATATCCAGCACTGAGCTTTTCTTGAAGTAAGTCTCTGACCTGAAAAAGAGGACACATGGAAATTTGGTATGAAGATGACTAGAAAATACACCTAAAAAACCCAGAAACAAAGAAAATAGTATGCACGCACACACACACGCACACACACACACGCACATCTGAAATCTAAGACTGTCAGAGAAGTACATGAACTTAGAGATGAACTCCAAATTCTCCATTTTGTAAAGAATGAAATCTCAATCCAACGAGGCGTTTGAACTACTGGAGAATACCAAACAGACCTCTTTCAGGGACTGACTCAAATCCCCCCGTCATTTGATCTGTGGCTCACTTACCCCTACAAGGTGGATGGCATCCAGAGAAGGCTGTAACTCGGGATCTTGGCAGGGAAGAGTGATTTTTCCTGCTACAGTAAGACAGACATGTGGGAGATAACAACCTCCTCCATATACTGGATACATTTAAACTACATTTGCATAAGCTTAAAAATGCTGTGGGTGTTATGTGCTCTATATAAATTATAAACAGTAAATGAGGACTTTGGAAGGATGCCAATGCATCCGAATCAGCACTAAGCCCATTAGATTCCACGCTCTGTACCTCTGCTTTTTAAAAATGTAAACGATAAGGATTATCAGATTTGTCTGTGGCTAACAATGGACACACCCATGCGTGGTCTCTTAGTTGCTGAGTATAAAGAAGCGATTAACATTCTCATTTTATACGTGTAGAAACTGAGGCTTGGTGAAATTGTCATAAGCTAATAAGCGGCAGAGCCAGGACGTGAATCTAACACTAGAATTTTTATGGGATCGTTGAACCTGGCCCTATGGCAGTTCTCTTCTGTTCCACAGGCATTATGTAGGCTTTCGAGGAATCATATGAATGTAATCAATGCATTTTCTCTGATATCATTGCATGAGCATGGGTTTTGGATTCTGAAATCTTGGTTCTAACACTTACTCACTTTGGGACCGTAGTAAGATACCCAGCCACCCAGAATTTAATTCACAGATTCCTTAATTCGTGAAGCTTGTATTACGAGCATCTTCTGTTCTAGACATCAGCAGGTGTTAAATCTATGGCCCCAGGGAGGGAACATAATAATGTGGCCCCAGCTTCCTAAAGGTCCTTCTTTTCCAGTGGGAAGAGTGTGTTCTAACTGCTGTGATGCTCCCGTGCTTGCCTCAGCGGTCTGTCACATGAACTGAGTGAGATATTATAAATGCTTCATAAAACATAATACGATATATAAATCCAAGGGGTCATTAGGAGTGTACTTCACCCAAGGGCGAAGAGAAATACCCTGCGTGTTTTTCTTTATTTTCTAACCCTTGTCATGTTATATTTCTAAGAAGCCCTGTAGTTGTCCAGGGAAGTTAAATAGGAACAGAATCGATTTTTTGTTTGTTTTTAATGCAAAGTACACTGTTGCTTCTCTGGGGACTTAGGTATTAGCTTTCCTTTTGTCTGAAATGCATGAAAGCACTGCCTCCAGAAGTCCTGGCAGAAATGTCGATCTCTTACCTGAGAGTGTGTACCATTTCCGTGCCGGAAAGAGAAACCGCGAAAGCATTTACCAGGAAGGGACTCAACACAGAGAAGTAGGGGCTTCCAAGGTTGGAAAGCGGGAGGAAGCAAATTTGGAGAGAAAGTTGGGCAATACCAAACACGTCCCCTAGGGGAGCTACTGCCTCCAAGAGCATCGCCAGGGCAGGGCCGCTGGAGTTCGTGGTGTTCCAGCCTGTCCAACCTGAAGGAAGGTAGAATGGATGACGAAGGAGCCTGTTTCTAGTTTCAGTTTTACCATCTAGAATGTAGGAGGCCTTGGGTAAAGGCACAGCCTCCATTTCTCCCCCTGTGAGTAGGAAAAGGCACTACTCTTTCTCATTCCACCAGAAAGGCATTGAAGGTCAGAGAAATGAACAAATGCCGATATGCTTTCGAAGAGGGCCGCAAGAGAGAAAAGTTGCCTTTTTTGTTGTTGTTGTTATTTTGTCTTTATCTTGTGTTTGTATGTGCATTGTCATTGTTTTTCTACTTGGATGTACGTGAAAGCTTGTGTCTTTATTTTTCTCTTTGTTCTCCGCAGTTTAAAACAGAGCTCAGATGGTTAAGTGTCTGACTTTTATTTTTAAGTTTGTTTTCACAGAGAGAGAAAGAGAGAGCATGCATAAGCAGAAGGGGCGGAGAGAGGGAGAGAGAGAGAATCCAAAGTAGGCTCCTCACTGTCAACATGGAGCCTGATGCGGGGCTCGAACTCGTGAACTGTGAGATGCCGACCTGAGCTGAAATCAAGAGTCGGATGCTCAACTGACTGAGCCACCCAGGCACCCCAAGTGTCTGGCTCTAGATTTTGGCTCAGGTCATGTTCTCAAGACTGTGCTTGGGATTCTCTCTCTTTCCAGCTCTCTGGCTCTCCCCCACTCATGCTCTCAGGCTCCCCCTTTCAAAATAAATAAATAAACATTAAAAGAAAAAAAATGGGCTCAGAGACCAAAGTCTACCTGAGGAACCTTGTTAGGGAGGAATGGGGAATCACGTATTATTGAAAAGAGAAGCTTCTTAAACTTAAGAAAGGAAAACTGCCTGCCCAGCTCTGTGTCCACCAGAATACCCAGCATAGTTCCTAGTATCAAGTAGGCGAATACAATCCTGGCGCCATCTTGGTACGATGGATGCTATGCAAAATTGGATGAGAAGACCGAAGCTCTGGGCCCACCTCTCGGTAGGGGTTGGTTCCATAAGTAACTTGTTTAGTAGGGTCAACTTTCTTATTTACACACGGGTGGCAGTGTTTTCCTTCCCAGGATTTCTGAGAGGCTGACATGGCCTTACAAAAGGGATGTGCAAGTCCAGTACTAATCACATGCGAGAAAATTTTACTATTCTCTGAGAAAAAAAAAGTCAGCGGAACACTGAACTGCTCGGGAAGAAAGAAGGATGCCGTGCAAGAGACAGGGGAAGTTGTATGAGAGGCAGACCGCCCACTTTTTTTTTTTTTTTTTTCTCAAGGGCTATCCCTGAATAACAGTTCTTGGCTTGCATGGGTCCACTTGAGACCCCTGAATAATAGCGAGGAGAGAGGTAGAGAGAAAAGAACAATGGTGACACTCCTTCAGTACCTGGCACTGTGATTTTATAACTAATCCTTTATTCTTGAAATAGATGTATGAGATAGATATAATTATCTTCAGTTTTATTTTTGAGGTTTTTTTTTTTTTTTTTTTTTTTTTGGCTGCAGAAATGGAAGCTTTGAAGGGCCAAGTGGTGCAAGGTCACTTAGGCAGGGAGGGGTGGAGTCAGATTCAATCAGGATTTATCTGACCTCAAAGCCTGGGTCCCCTATACTCCACAACGCTGCCTCCGAGGAACAAAAAGATCTCATCTGGAAGAGCCAGAATATCTTAGCAAATCCTCCAAAAGTATTTTCTGAAGGAAGATGCTAAATTTTCCTCCGAAGGAGAAGAAGTGTAGGGGGTGGTTGGGAGAGCTGTCTTGGAGGCCGACCTCCCGGTTCTGGATGTTCGGGCTCTGTGATTTGTTGGCGGGGCGGCTTTGGGACGCTAGTCAGTCACTCTGTCTGTGCCTCAGTCTCTTGATTTCCAAAGGGTTTACAGGAGTAGCTACCCCATGGGGTTATGCTATGCAGAAGAAAACCGGAGCTCGGTCAACGTTTTTATTTGTCTCAATTTCTCTTGCAAATTTGCTAACTAGAGATAAACCAAACTGATGGGTTGAGATGACTTTGTTCTGATTAATTTTACGGTAATTCTGAGGGCTTCAGTTTTAAATGAATTGTTTGAATACTAAATTATGCAGCTTTATGATCCAGGAGATAAGCAGCGGTTCTAAATATGCCTCTGAGACTGAGAAGAGACGGCATGAAGCTCATTATTGCCGGCACATTTAACATGGTTAAAGTAGGGGAAAATAGCCATTAAGTTAATGTAATAGTTAAACTGCATTAATTTGAAAAACTGCCCAGTGAAACGCTTACAGCAAAGGATCTATTTTTCCCCCCTTACGCAGAAAAGTGAAGACATCCTTAAAGAATAATATAAAGTAACAGGCATTCCAGGATTTTTCCTCCCCTCCTCAAAGCACTCTGCAGTTTGAGGTTCTAGACTTTCTCCGCCATAGGTGTGCTCTCCATTCTGCCCGACAATAAGGAACAGAGGACCATCTGGTCACGTTTGTGATTCGAGCTCCTGGAGGTTCCATGGGAACTGGGTGGTCAATTTCAAGGAAGAAAAAGCATCCCCTGTGTTCTCATGGGAAAACTGCAGGGAACACGGGAATTTGTATCTTGGGAAACAGCAGAGCTTTTTAATATCTGGCAATCTGAGCATTTTCCTGAGAATTTAATGTAGAGTGGGTCAAAAAAGACTGGTGGGGGCACCTGGGTGGCTCAGTGGGTTGAGCGTCCGACTCTTAATTTCGGCTCAGGTCACATCTCAGGGTTCCTGGGTTTGAACTCCGTGCCAGCTCTGTGCTGACAGTGCAGAGCCTGCTTGGGATTCTCTCTCTCTTCCTCTCTCTCTGCCCCTCCCCCACTTGTCTCTCTCAAAATGATAATATAAATTTTAAAAATAAAAAAAAAAATTAAAAAGACTCACCGATAACGCCTAAGCAACCACAAAGCATGGCATTGTAACAGTAATCTCTCTCCTGGAAAGCATCAAGTTTTGGCTGCTTGGTATCTTGCTCTCCACTAGCCTTAATGTCAGTGTCTTTTCCTGTCTTTGCCATGTTCCTACTTTTTATTATCCTGTTTTGTTTTCTCTTTTTTTTTTTTAATTTTTTTTAACGTTTATTTATTTTTGAGACAGAGAGAGACAGAGCATGAACAGGGGAGGAGCAGAGAGAGAGGGAGACACAGAATCCGAAACAGGCTCCAGGCTCTGAGCTGTCAGCACAGAGCCCGACGCGGGGCTCGAACTCACAGACCATGAGATCATGACCTGAGCCGAAGTCGGACACTTAACCGACCAAGCCACCCAGGCGCCCCTGTTTCTCAAAGAGAGTCCACTGTTCCCTTGTTAATTACTGCAAATGTGAAATGATGCACGGTGCTTATTCTTATCATGGTTAGGCTTCACAATTATGAAAAAGAACACATCTGATCACATGACTTTAACCGTGTCCTCAAAATGACGATTATTTTCTCTATCTTTGGATTTTTTTTTAATGTTTATTTATTTTTGACAGAGACAGAATGCGAGTGGGTTAGGGGCAGCGAGAGAGGGAGACACAGAAGCAGAAGCAGGCGCCAGGCTCTGAACTGTCAGCACAGAGCCCGACGCGGGGCTCGAACTCATGAGCTGTGAGATCATGACCTGAGCCGAAGTCGGACGCTCAACCGACTGAGCCACCCAGGCGCCCCTGGATTTTTTTTAAAATCACATTATCTACCATCAACTACTTCAGGAGCATATCAACCTCAACATCTTACCAAAAATCAAATGGTCTAATAGCTTTGTGCATAAACTAAAATGAAAACTCACATCATTGCCATTCATACACGACTTTACTCATTAACACTAATATTTTCTCAGTCAAATATATGTATTTAATGACATCATCTCTGCTTCTTTTCTCCTTTTTTCCCCTTTATGCTCTCTCAACTATGGAAACCTGCTCACAAAATGTTATGAAAGAGGATAGCATGGTAACATCATTTACTAAATCTGCTGATTAATAAACATCTAACTCTAAGGCTCAAGGAAAGATGTATTTAAACTATGAATATCTGGGGGTGCCTGCGTGCCTCAGTTGGTTAAGCATCTGACTTCGGCTCAGGTCATGATCTCGTGGTTTATGAGTTTGAACCCCACGTTGGGCTCTGTGCTGAGAGCTCAGAGCCTGGAGCTTGCTTCGGATTTGATCTCCCTCTCTCTGTGGCCCTCCCCCACTCGTGCTCTGTCTCTTTCTTTCAAAAATAACTAAACAGTAAAAAAAAAATTTTTGACTACTAACATCTGTACAAAAGTTCTACCAGTTGTCACCAAGGACCCGGGGAGATTTCTACCAATTACAAGCAGACTGAAGTTGGCTGATGAAATATAACTCGGGACAAGGTCTATACATCATTCTGGCCCCAAACAGCGTGGCTTCTCGGGACAGAGGCGTCCATGACTGTTGAAAATGTTAATTCTTCACTCCCCACCCCGATTCTGATTCTGTATATCTGGAGCCTTGCCTCCGAATCTGGAATCACAATGCTTCTCACATCATTCAAATGTTGGACAGAAGGTGTTTATGTGAGTGATACGTTACAAAACACTAATTTAGCAGAAGATAAATCTTATGTCAATACAGCAAAGAGAAGCAGCATGAATGCATGATGGGCAGGGGAGAGTCACCATCCCGTTCTCCAGTTTTTCGTCAATACAAAACCATTTACCAATCGCTGAATAGATGAGGAAGAGTTAAGTGTATGGTGACCAACTGCGTGATTTATGTTCAGAATGAGCTGCTTTGAGACGGTGAATGAAAAACGCATTTTTATACGTTTACTGATGGTTTGACTAACAGGTTTTATTATATTGGTGAGTTATAAAAATGGTTATTTTCAAAAATTGCTTTCAAAGGTAAAATCCTTTCCAAAAAGAAAATAACATCCATTTATAATATTCATATACACTATAGCACAGTAAAAATTATTTTTAGATTTACTATCTGGTTAAAAAGAATGTAACCAAAGTGGTCATTCTTGGTACACATCTATTATTTGAATCAGTTTCTTGTCTGTATCTATCTCTAACGCCATGTTACTATTATTTTTTTCTTAAAAATATGTGTCTTTAAGGTTTAAAGAATAACCTCACTTTAACATCTTTCAAAAAATCACATAAAGCTACGTTCCGAGTTGTATTGTATGGTTAATAAATTTGAAATTGTTGACACTTCCAATTAATCCTTCTCTGTAGGACAGATTGTTTTGAATTAAGTAAACCACTAAAATAGTAAATTGAGAATAACTTTATTGAATCGACTATATTCTCATTTCTAACTTTTTATATTTAAGTATTTAGCCGATATAATGTTCTTGTTCAAAGGCCCTGTCTTTTTCCTCCTCAGTAAAAACTCGTATATATGACAAATATTTTTTATAAGAAACTAGTCAACTAAGTCGGCCCTATGTCATTTGTTTCATCAAATTTAGCTGCAGCAAAATCATAATCCTTCTCAAATTCATTCCATTCGATACAGAGGATCAATTCATCCAATAAAATATAGGGGCTCCTTCTAAATATTCCTTCCTGAGTTGAAATACCCAAGGTGCAATTATTTAATATCAAAATTAGATATTAACTCATCATTAGTTTTGTCAAATCCTTCCCTGGCAGTTTTAAACATAAATTCAAGGGTTTTTTTTGTTTGTTTGTTTGTTTGCAAGGTAACAGTTGGCTTAAGGCTTCATAATCTGAAGTTTTTATTTTTAAGTTCCAGATATTAAATACCATGATAAAAATTTCTAATTGCTTTCGAAAAACATGAAAAGGAGTTTAATTAATTTCTTTTAAATGTTTTCATTTTTACCTTAGGATGCTTGACGTAAGTTGTAAAATAGATTCTAACATTTCTTAATTTTTTTTAATGTTTATTTCGTTTTGAGGGAGAGAGAGACAGAGCGTGAGCAGGGGAGTGGCAGAGAGAGAGAGGGAGAGGGAGACACAGGATCTAAAGCAGACTCCAGGTTCTGAACCATCAGCACAGAGCCCGAAGCGGGGCTCAAACTCACGAACCGTGAGATCATGACCTGAGCTGAAGTTGGATGCTTAACCGACTGAGCCACCCAGGCGCCCCTGGATTCTAACATTTCTAAAGTCAGATTGAAGAAGAGCAGCAGAGAAACCACATATACTGTGTTAAGCATCTATTTATTTTACTCCACAAGAGTTTTATAACAAAATTTTGTAGTACAATTCCTCTAAATATTTTTTACGTAAAATTGCTTTCCCTTCGGATGAGTATAGCTTTTATTCCAATGGGTAAAATGCTTCCTTTGGACACACTTATAATTTATAGATGTACCACCAACAATTCTAACTACATTTCTGTTTTGTAGATGTCCGAAGAAAGTAACAAGTGTGTTCTGTCATGAAGTAGGTGGCCTACAAAAAGGTAGATTAATATTACCACTATGAAAACATAATGTCATTTTTACCTTTGCGTTTTAGCTGCACTTACAGTGGCCTTCACAAGATTGTCAAACGTTTTGTTCTTAAAAAATCGTTTCAGAAGCTTTTCTTGATTCCGTGAGACGGATACAACCCATTCAGCTGGAATTAACTGAATTTCTATTTGAAATCTTGGGATGCAGGTTTTGTAACAGAAAAACTGCTCTTTGAAGTAGGCGTTCACACATCTTCCAGCCTTCCTATGAGCAGGGGTACACATGGTGGTCATATTTGGTAAGCATTTTGGGCAGGTTATTGGGTCACTGGCAGCTTTTTGATAAATGGAAATTAAGAAATTATTTTTTTAAATTAAACACGGACTTTGTAATTTCAAGTTTTCCAGTCGGTGCTGCCAGAGCAACTTCTTGACATATAAACTCACTGCCAATTAATTCATTAATTGATTGCTATTTTTAGGTTTCTATCCTATAATAAAGGAATAAAACCAGTGTGGCAAGAACATTCAGGTCATGCTCTAGATACTCCTATACTCTAAGGCAGGAATTCTCAGCCTTTATTTTCTATATGTATTTCACAAACAGGAAACCTATAGCTTTACCCATTTGCTACAGGATCCATGGGACTGTGGCCTCTGCTTCTCTGGGGCACAGTGAGGGGTAAAAGAATCCGTATTTCCTCCGCATCAGGAGGTTATGGGAGCACCCACCTTGAACCCTTCTTTCACCCCCTTAAGCAAGGAGTGAGAATTGTCCCTAGCTGTGTCACCAAGTGCCCTGCAAACTGTCCTTGAAAGAGAGAGAGATGTTCATCTGCTTGATCTGGAAAGGCTGAGAAGAGAGGAACACATTAGTAATTTAACAGAGTGAGAACTGTTTTCATTCCACACTTGGCTCACACACACAGAGAGGAGATCATGGCAGAAGCTAAACGTACAAAGGAGACGTTCATGAAACCAAGTGGAATTTATTTCATGCAAATATTAATATCAATCCCTCATTTAAAACTAAAACCAAAAAATCTCTGGGCACGCCTGGGTGACTCAGTTAAGCATCCAACTTTGTCTCAGGTCATAATCTTGCAGTTCGTTAGTTTGAGCCCCACATCAGGCTCTGTGCTGACAGCTCAGAACCTGGAGCCTACTTTGGATTCTGTGTGTCCCTCTCTTTCTGCCCCTCCCCTGCTTGTGCTCTGTCTCTGTCTCTCTCAAAAATAAAATAATTTTTTTTTAAAAATCCCTGGCAAGGTCTAACCGGGCAGGACCCCATGAAACAGTAATAAATTGGTCGGGGTGGGCGGAACAGGATTTGCAGTCTCCGGGATTACAAGCAATCAAGCTGTTGGTCCCGGCATGTTTGCAAACATGGGCCCAGGATACACAGGAGAGTAAGAGAAAATCAAACAAAACCAAAAATAGAACGGGCACTGTGAAACAGAAACAAACAAATCAAAAGAAGATTTAGTGGAATATCAGGTAAATAGAAAAAGAACAGTTCATCACAGGAAACTGACAAATTTTTTTTTTTTTTTTAAACTCTGCTGTGCCCTTGTGGTCATTAATAAAATGCATTAAGGCAGGTTGCCTATTAAAAACAACCATGGGGCTCCTGGGTGGCTCAGTCCGTTAAGCATCTGGCTTCAGCTCAGGTCATGATCTCACAGTTGGTGAGTTCGAGCCCCACATTGGGCTCTGTGCTGACAGTGAGAAGCCTACTTGAGATTCTCTGTCTCCCTCTCTCTTTGCCCCTCCCTTGTGCGCTCTCTCTCTCTCTCTCTCTCAAAAATAAATAAATAAACATTAGAACCAACCAACAAACCTCCATATTTATCCTCAGGGGAAAAAAAAAGGTGAGTCAGGCGATAATCAGGTGTAAGGACAAAATAACAAGTGAAATAAAGGTTACGAAGAAAAATTATGTCATCATATAAAGTAAAAATGGCAAAGGCATCCATCCAACACGTTATAGCTACAACACATGGAAAATGCATATTAAAGCCAAACCCACACTGAACAATACAGAGTTAGTAATGTAAGGAAAGATGGGGAAATTTCTCCCCCACTTATGAGAGAAGATGCTTTATTTTCCGGAAGGGGAAATAAAATGTGGCTACACACACAATACACTGACTCGCCATATTCTGAGGCACATTCTCACACAAAACCACCTCTACTCTATAGGTTTACTTATAATTATAAATACTATGATACACACTTGACTTTAAATCTCAACATAATGATCTTAAAGGTGACCCGCTTAGACTCATGGCAGTACGGAAAATAGACGAAGAAGAGGTAGATGGCAGCCATTGCTATTAAGCCATCGTATAAAGCAATGGTTATTGAAATAAGTTCATTTGTAATAGAGGGATAGATATGCAGGTCGATATAGCAAAATGGGTTAAAAATAAAACCTGGCTCAAAAAAAAAAAAAGCAATATATAAAAAGAAATTTTATTTTTTTTTTAATTTTTTTTCAACGTTTTTTATTTATTTTTGGGACAGAGAGAGACAGAGCATGAATGGGGGAGGGGCAGAGAGAGAGGGAGACACAGAATTGGAAGCAGGCTCCAGGCTCCGAGCCGTCAGCCCAGAGCCTGATGCGGGGCTCGAACTCACGGACCGCGAGATCGTGACCTGGCTGAAGTCGGACGCTTAACCGACTGCGCCACCCAGGCGCCCCTAAAAAGAAATTTTAAAAACATGGGGAATGAGACACCTATTTCTAAGTAAATTCGGATGCTTATACAGCTATTTGAGGAAAACATTAAAGTTAGGTCTTTCTCCCACACCCACACCAAACTACATCCCAGATGGCGAAAATAGATAAATAATAAGTTATGAAAATTTAAGAAAAAAATATAAGCAACTAATGATCCAGTTTGTGAATGGAGACAAATTGTCCAAGTGATCATCAAGTGAATTAATCATGTTAGAAAATATCGTTATACCTGACTTTTTTTTTTAGATGTTCATTTATTTCTTTTGAGAGAGAGTACACTCATGTGAGTGGGGGAGAGGCAGAGGGAAGAGAGAGAGAATCTCAAGGAGGCTCTGTGCTGATAAAGCGAAGGGGGTTCTATCTTGAGGCTTGATCTCAGGAACCTTGGGATCACGACCTGAGCCGAAATCAAGAGTTCAAGGCTTAACCGACGGAGCCATTCACCCACCCCTATACCTGACTCCTTAAAATGAAAAGAAAAAACTCCTCTACGTCACAATGAAAGGTAATTTAGAAGGGCAAAGACAGACTTGGAGGAAATAAATCATATAAAAGGATGATATATAAAAGGATATATATATATATATATATATATATATATATATATATATAAATGACAAGAAAAATCTTAAGAACTAATAGAAAAAGGAACAAGGGTTATGCACAGAAAATTTGTAGAGGAGACATATAAATGTCATGTAAAGTTTGCAACATTATTCTAACTCACTATTCATTGCTGGTGGGAATGTAGGCTGCTAATCTATTTTGGAAACGATTTTGCATTTTCTTTGCACATAAAACATTCAGATGCCTCAAGACATAGCAATTCCATCCAATCCAACAGAGGTGTTCACATGTACAGAGGGAGGTGTGTAAACTGTGATAATTACATCGCTACCAAACACTACCCGAGATCTGGAGGAAGGAAGAAATCTTGCAAAAGAAGTGATACAGGTTTTTACATGCAAAGACATAGAACTCATGGGAAAGAAACATACAAACAAACACAGTTCAAGGCACAAAGTGGCGTGCATAAGAACATTGACTGGGCTTTGAGGGGAGAGTTAAGGGAAAAATAAATGATTTAGTAGAGTAGCTACCTGTCTTAGCCTGTTCAGACTGCTACAGCAGAACAATAACAAAATACTATAAACTAGATAGCTATGAGCAACAAAACTTTATTTCTCATAGCTCTGGAGGCTGGAGGTCCAAGATCAGGGAACCAGCAGAGTCCGGGTCTGGTAAGAACTTTTTGGTTCATGTGGTCATCTTTTCCCTGGATCCTCACAAGGCTGAAGAGACCAGGAATCTTTGGGGGCCTCTTTTATACCTAATCACCTCCCAAAAGTGCCTGCTATTAGCCCCTTCATCTTGGGAATTAGGATTTCATTTTTTAATTCAATTTTGAATTGTGGAGGGACACACACATTTGGTCCATATCACTACCATTTACGTAAAATTCGGTTATTTATAAGAGATCAGAAGCTTGTATAGGTTCTAAGGGTGCATTAGACTATGCTTTCTTTTTTTTTTTAAGCTTATTTTATTTATTTTGAGAGAGACACAGAGAGCCCATGGGAGGGGCAGAGAGAGAGGGAGAGAGAGACCCCAAGAACTGACAGCACAGAGCCAAATATGGGGCTCGAAATCACAAACCATGAGATCACGACCTGAGCAGAAACCAAGAGTCAGATGCTTAACCGACTGAGCCACCCAGGCACCCCTAGACTATACTTTCTTGATAGACTGTGTGTTAGTATCCCAAGGCTGCTATAAAAAACTACCATAACCTTTCCAGTAGAAAATTTCCAGGAAAATTTCCAGTAGAAAATTGTTTTTTCATATTCTGGAGGCTACAAATCCAAAATTCACATGTGGAATAGGTTGCTTCATTCTAAGGGAGAATTAGTTCCATGATACTCTCCTAGCTTCTAGAGAAAGTTGACTCTGTTCTGGAGGCTGAAAGTCCATGATCAAGGTGTTGACCAAGGTGTTGATCAAGGTTGGGTCAAGGTGTTGATCCAAGATCAACAGGTGTGATTTCTTCAGAGGCCTCTCTCCTCAGTTTGCAGACGGCTGCCTTCCCTGTGTGCCCTCACATGGTTGTCCCTCTTCTTCTTTATATATTTTTTATTTTTTAAAATTTATTCACCTTTGAGAGACAGAGAGAGACAGAGTGCGAGTGGCGGAGGGGCAGAGAGAGAGAGAGACACAGAATCCGAAGCAGGCTCCAGGCTCCGTGCTGTCAGCACGCTGTCAGCCCGACGCAGGGTCTGAACCCACGAACCGTGAGATCATGACCTGAGCGAAGTCGAAAACTTAACTGACTGAGCCACCCAGGCGCCCCTCCCTCTTCTTATAAGGACACCACCCATGATGGATTCGGGTCCCTCCATATGACCTCATTTTACTTTACTTATCTCTTCAAAGGTCCTCTATCTAAACACAGTCACATTCTGAGGTCCCGGGGGTTACAGTTTTAAGAGGATGGTATTTAGCCCGTAAAAGCAAAGAAAAAGGTTGACAGTGTACCATTGACACAAGGCGTGGATGGAAAAATCCCTAAATCAATCCGTAAATACCCTACACTATCTTTAGGCAAACCCTAAAACGTATGTAAAGAAGTGCTCTTACATATTTGTCTTCCATCTAAAGCTGTACCAGCTTGTCTAAAACTCTGAAAGAAAGTGTTCAAAATCAACCAGATACACTAAGTGGTAGGAATCAATATTAAGTATCAGAAAGTTTCAGGTCATCTGCTGAGGCTAGATTAGCCTAATCTCGTTTCACGCCTCAGGTATTACAAATGCCTTTCCAGCGGAGTGGCTCAGACATCCCGGTTTTGTGCCAAAGCCAGTAATTCCGTGAGGGGGTTCTACCCCCTAAAGAGGCAGTAAATAAACAGTGATCATTAGTCCTCAACACTGGGCTGGAAGACCTATTTAAATATACATCCTATTAAGAAGCCAATTTCTTTGTAAATAAACCACAGCAGTTGTACCCCAGCTGTGGGACTCCTCCCCCCTTCAAACGCGGAAGGCAGCACAGGTGAATCCAAGAAACACGAGAAACCGGTCGGGTGACCTGGTTCTACGGAATCTATGTCCATTTACATGAACAGTATAACTGGTTAGTCCGAGAAACAGTCAACTGAACACAAATTAAAGAGGCGTCCTTGCTAGGAATCAACTCTAAGTGAAGTCCGTGGCCTTGGGTCATCCTGAGTCGGTTTTAGGGCACACAGTCGTGGCGTCACCTGCTCAGCAGAGAGGGGGCTGTCATTTTAACTTATAAAGCCAGGGGACCTGGAGGGTGTGGCCACACCACCACCAAAAGGTCCACGTTTCCCTTTGATGAATGACTGAAATACATTATATTAAGTAAACAATGAAAAGAAAAGCTTCTCAGGAGATTTGAGGACCGGAATCTATTCCCCACCAGGTAAAAAGTGAGAGTTTTGAGCTGAGGTGTCACTGCTTGCAATTCATTTGGATAAACACTGAGTTTCATCGGGAGAAGGCTGAGAAAACAAGCCAACAAACACACGTAATGTCTTTGTCTTTATGCTGATGTCTTTTCTTTTCCTCAAGAACACAGCGCATCCCTGGTAACAAGGCTTCCATGTGCCCTAACCCAGTGGCCCCAACTGGCGTCTCTTTTTCATTGCTCACATTTTTTATGTGCTTTACCTTAATTGCACCCAAACTACTTGTCATTCCCTAAACATGTCCTATTACGCTCGATTGCTGAAGCTTTCCGTGTGGTAATCCTTTAACTTATCTTGTTTCTCTCTACAGGAAAAAGAATTAGCATGTATTGAGTGCCCCCGTTCTGTACACGTACTTTACCTTATCTTGAACATTTGAGTTCTAAAAAAAAAAAACAAAACAAAAAAGGCTCCGAGTCTCTAGCAATCCAACAGTTTTTAAAAATGTAACTTCTTGCTATACTTCTATGCCCAGTTTCTGACTTTGTTTCTCAGTTTCCATAACTCAGCTTCTGCCTTTGTCCCTCAGTCGAAGTCAACCACTGGGCCACTCATGTTTTCCTTCTGTTCACACCCGGGGTGAAGTGTTACTGTCTGCCTCCAGGCTCACTGCTCTCTGCCTCCTTTCATCTTTCACCTCCTGTGTGTCAGGTTGTAAAGAACATGACATCAGTTAGAAGCAAAAAGACGTGGGCTAGACTTCTGGGTTTACCATTTTTTTGGTCATACAACGTAAAGAAAATCATAATCTCTCTGGGTATTGACTGTAGAGACTGGCTGTTGCTACCTACCTCACTGCTAGATATGATCTCACATGCATTTTAGGTAAGAATGTACCATAAACACTAAGGTGTTATGCAAAAGTTTGGCGGCGGGGGGGGGGGGGGCAGAATTGACACGATATTTCCCTGTTGGATCCTCCTGCCAAAGCTCTCCCTTATCCATCACACCCTCTGGATCCCTACCACATGCCTGCTGCCAGGCATGGCCCATAATCCACCTGCCTGAACTGACTCTCCTCTCATAAGCTCTTGAGACATCTTTGCGGAGCTCCCATCCAGGAAGACACCTCACTCATACTTGAAAGTGTCAGAAAGCCAATTCAATTTTAGCTCACATACATGAGAATTGCTATCAGTGGTCTGGCTTCAGACTTTACCATATCCAGTGGCTTTAAAAGATTCAGTTCTTCTCTAAATGTCCATTCAGGTGGTCCAATATGGCGTCAGAAGAGAGACCACTTGCATGGCTAAAAGTGTATTATTCTCTAATCAAGATCAACAGCAATGATGATTCTCTATCCCAAGAGTTCTAGGAAAAGCTATAGAATGGAACTTTTTGGATTGATTTGCGTCAAGAATTATTTCTTTCTTGGCCGAGGGATAGATAGGTTTATTGCCCAGGTCAGATTCCTGTGCCCCTCCTGAAGCTTAGTCATCTGGGGAGTAAGTCCATTTGAACTACTTGGTCCAAGAGAAGTCTACACAGGGAAATACAGAGTGATGAAGGCAGAATAAGAATGACTACGTCCCAAAGAGGCAAGAACAACAGATATCTATGATGTCATGTTTGTTTTGCCCTGCTGTTGGCCGTTTCCAGTCAAATGTCCCAAATACCCCATGACAGGTCATAAACTTTCTCTGACAGCAGCCTCTGCCCCACTTCTTGTCTTTGGCTTATTTCAGATGTGTGCTTCTGTGGAATGCTTTTTGGTAGAAATAAAGACCAAGAAGAAGAAAACCCACTCTAAGTTAATGATTTAAAAAGGAGGGGAGGTGAGTCTAAAAGTACCACAGTCCCACATTATTAAAGAAATGATATTAAAATCAAGACCTGCAAGTCAATTGATTTTCTAAGAGCTAATCTGAGCCTTTGTGAGCTGGCCGCTAAAATGACTCAGACAGATTCATATTGCCAAGGACTGGCAACCTGCAGTTTGCCCCTGTCACTGCTGCTGGATAAATTTTTTAAGGGGACTGCATGCTGTGTGATTTGGAATAAGTCACTTTTACTTCCTGCGACTTAGTTTAATTCAATGTAGAAGGATGATTATTTATTCAGGAACAATGACAAAAAAACTGTTAGCCACTTGCTAACTGCCAAACACTGGAGACGGTCCAAGAAAAGAGTCCCATGATCTGAGTCTTGAAAGCTGAGAATGTATTTGTCAGAGTGACAAAGGGGTGGGCAGGGACTGTGTTCCAGGCGAAAGGCACACTGTAAGTAAGACAAGGATTATAAAACAACTTGGGAATTTTGAGTACCCGTGAGAAATTCAGGATGTGAAGGATGCGATTAATAGATCTTAAATGCAATCCAATCCTTTCTGGTCTTGCATTTTGAATTTCCAAAGGTGAATTTTGCAAGCTTCCTTTCAAATTCAAATTTAGGGAACTTGGGTCCAGGTTAGCACACAGACTAGGGTGCATTACCTGAGAGGAAATGACCATGATGTGATTGGCATCTGATTGCTTTGCGGTTGAAAGGGCCTTATATGGAATTAGATGATCGTTTGGGTTATTGTTCAGCAAACATTTATTTCTATTCCTCTCCCACTGTGGAAAGAGCAATCTTTTCTACCTGTTGAGGTAGGAATCTCAAGCTCAGGTAATTGTCCAGGAGATCATTGTTCCTTGTTTTTCAAGCTGATCAAAAGGAGATAAGGAGTCATGTGGAGTGGACCTGAACACAACTCTTGGAAAGGAACCAAGCCCAGGTGACCCATGGTCTAAAGAGAAATCACTCAGCCTAGATCAGCTGGCTAGAACAACAGCTTGCCATTGAAAGCTGCTGGATTTGGATGGATTGTTATGCAGTATTATTGTCGCATGGCTGACTAATTCAGTCTTTCTAAGATGAAAATGAGAAGGGACATCTTCTATACTTCTCGCTTTATTCCTTTTTCTAGCCATCCTTCATTTCTTTTCCAAGCCAGCACAGCCAGAGTAGTTTCGGGTAAAACGAGGTATAGTTGCATAAAACTGAGTGAGATGACAGCTTCTAAGGAATAACTCTGCAGTTAATTCTTGGTCAATTGACACATGTCCAGATATGTCCATGGCCCTGCATGGTGAGGCACTGGGATGAGCTAGCTTCCTAGAAAATAATTTATATCAACGCCAATGTCACAAGCAAGAGCACATGTTGTTCATTGACAATGGTCAGATGAAGAGTAAAAGGGGGTCACATTACCCTCCAGTCCCTGCTCCGTCCAGGTGCATGGAGGCCGTGACCAAACGTGGGGACCCTATTATTAGATCTCTGGAAGGCATTTTGAGTTTATGGCCGCCATGTTTTGTGGTCTATGCAATTGTATCTAAAACAGGTGATGGTGACTTACACTTTAAACACTTCATGGTGTTCTGCTACAAGTTCAGAGCTCTGCTTCAAGATCTTGATTTTTCTGCATGCACACATACTTGCACACACACAAGCACAGTCATAAATAAAACACTTTTGTAGTTTGCCAAAGCTCTCACGTGGCGTAGATGAGAAATTAAAATCTGATCTTTGCCTCTCTCTTTGTCCTCAGCTGAAACCATGTTACCTCTTCTTGCACCTGTCAGCTTCCCTTCTGCTTGGGGGCTTTGCAACTGCTGCCTTTGTTGCTTGGAGCCCTTTTCATCCTCCCTCTTCATTTAATTAATGCCTATTCATATTTCTGCTATGAGTTCCGGCCTCCTAAGGAAAAACTCCCCTGATTCCTCAGCCTACATTTGATTTCCCTGGAAAACGTTCCTACTGTTCCCAGTCCATTTCCCTCAGTCCTAATCAGAGTTTGTAATTATATAGTTTCATATACGTGCTTTATTAACATATTCTCCTCCATTCTGCTGTAAGATGTCGGTGAACTTGCCCTGATGGCATCTCACTCTTCTCTGGGCAATGCATAGTACAAGACCTGCTATATAAGCAGGATAAACACACATTCATGTTTGCCAAGAATAGTCATCATTTGTGCATATTATATGGTATTATCAGTGCTCTCTTTCATAATTAGCACTCTCTTTCATTCTTAAAATTGTCCTGCTGAGTACAATAGATCATGAGGTCATGGTCCATGTAAATGACCCCAGTAATAACTGCTAATTACCCTCTTTTCCTTTAATAACAATTTGTTCACCTAAGCTTCTTTGTTCCTCCATGTATAATGGTTCTACTCTAGATATGCTTGGACGTGTCTAAATTTGCAACAGGCATTCAGCTCTGATTGTCACCTGGGCCATATAGCACCTTGAAAACAGTTGAGGTCAATGAGCTCCATAGTAGACGGTGTTTCAAGTCCCCATTGCCATCATGGCTGAAAATTCTTTCAATGTGCATCATAGGTCTGCCACTCCTCATAGCATTTATTCATTTATATCTCAAGTCACTGATCATGCCCCCAGAGCAAATCAGGCCATATTGGATATTGGTTTAAGAGGAAGGCTCCAGGACATTATTCCCTTGGAGTGCTGACACAAGGGGCTCACCAATAAAATAAACATGACTGGTGAAAATTATTGGGGAAAAATCCCAGCTATTTAAAGCTTCTGGAAATTGTAAGATGATACAGAAAATTAAAAAAAAAAAAAACAATTATTCAATAAAATATACCAATTATCAAGAAGAGCAAGAGAAAAGACTCACAAAAAGGAAATATCAGAGCAATACATCTTAAGAATATAAACACAAAAATCTTGGGGCTCCTGGTTAGCTTGTTGGGTTAAGTGCCCAACTGTTGGTTTTTGCTCAGGACATGATCTCGTGGTTTGTGAGTTGGAGCCCCACATCTGGCTCCTCACTGACAGTGTGGAGCCTGCTTAGGATTCTCTTTTTATGCCCCTCTCCCCCCAAAATAAATAAATAAACTTAAAAAAAGATTTAACAAAATACTAGCATGCTTATTCTAGTAGCATATTAGAAACATCATTCACCATGACCGAGTAGGATTTATTCCAGTAATTCAAAGTTGGTTTAAGATCTAAAAATCAATTCATATAATACACTTTATTAATAGAATAACAAAAAGCACATGATCATCTCCCTTGATAAAAAAAAAATTCTTTTGGGGGCGCCTGGGTGGCTCAGTTGGTTAAGCGTCCAACTTCGGCTCAGGTCATGATCTCACGGTTCGTAAGTTTAAGCCCCACGTCGGGCTCTGTGCTGACAGCTCAGAGCCTGGAGCCTGCTTTGGATTCTGTGTTTCTCTCTCTCTCTCTCTGCCCCACCCATGCTTGTGCTCTGTCTCTCTCTGTCTTAAAAGTAAAGAAAACATTAAAAAAAAAAAAAAAAACCTCTTGATAAAATCCAACATACTTTCCTAATAAAAACACCAAGAAACTAGAAATAGGAGGGAAATTTCTCATCCTGAGAAAGGAAATTTATAAAAAACCCACAGAATGCTTCCATCATAAGATCCGGGACTATTAAGAACGTCTATTCTCACTCTATTTAAAATCATACTTGAGGGGCGCCTGGGTGGCACAGTCGGTTGAGCGTCCGACTTCAGCCAGGTCACGATCTCGCGGTCCGTGAGTTCGAGCCCCGCATCAGGCTCTGGGCTGATGGCTCGGAGCCTGGAGCCTGTTTCCGATTCTGTGTCTCCCTCTCTCTCTGCCCCTCCCCCGTTCATGCTCTGTCTCTCTCTGTCCCAAAAAGAAATAAAAAACGTTGAAAAAAAAATTTTAAAATCATACTTGAGATCGTAGGCAGGACACCTGCACACACAAAGAATTAAAATCAAAAATTAAAAGCATCAAAATTGGATGATCAGAAATGAAATAATTCATGTGTGACAAGATCTTAAAGGAAAATATGACATCAAATATTGTGGGATGTAGCAATGCTGTGGCTGTTTCAGCCTATTGTTAGTGATGCTGTTGGCTAGGAATGCCTGAGGCAGTTAGCATGGGCCCATATTACTTGGTAAGCTCCCATCAACCTTTCCCAGACTGGAACCCGTGTTGTAGTTGGACTGGCCCATGTGGTACTTATTACCATTCCAGGACAAAACTTTAGTAAGAAGCCATCAGGAACTTTGAAGAACAAGATTTATTACCTACAGCAAGGACATGGGGAGAGAGAGAGAGA
This sequence comes from Neofelis nebulosa, assembly GCF_028018385.1. Classification (NCBI taxonomy): domain Eukaryota; kingdom Metazoa; phylum Chordata; class Mammalia; order Carnivora; family Felidae; genus Neofelis; species Neofelis nebulosa. Next base: position 198,920,487 of record NC_080784.1, on the reverse strand, counting down.
GAGAGGAAACACAGACCTGAGGCCCTGCCTTTATTAGTGTTCAAGGGTAGGGTACCTAGGGTTTCATGAGTTCGCTTCTTATTGGCAAACTTAAATCTTGAGAGCAGGAATTAAGGTGTGGGAAGGGAGGATCAGAGTCACTCAAGTGGTCAGTTACCTAGGTTACCCGGGGAACTTTATGGGTGGGGGCTGCCTGGTTCCTTATCTGGTCGTTTTGCTAGTGATTGTGCCAAAGAGCTTGAAATATATTTATTCAGGATAGATGTCTTTGAAATGAATGCCTCAGCAATCAAAAGCTTAATGTCAGGCACTTGCACTATAAGCAGAAGCAGCACTTAGAGGAAAATTTATAGCACCGAATGCATGTACTAGAAAATGAGGGATCTAAAGTCAATTATCTACATCTGCAAATGGGTAAACTATAAAAAGAATATCAAATTCAATCCCCAGTATGTAGAAGAAAATAAATAACAACAATTAGAGCAGAAATCAATGAAATTGAAAGCAAAAAATCAATAAAACCAAAAGCCGGTTCTTCTAAAAGATCAATAAAATCAATAAGCTCTAGCCAGGCTAATTAAAAAAAAAAAAAAGAAGAAGAGAGAGAGGCCACATATTTCCAGTATCCAAAATGAAAGAAGGGATATTATTACAGATCCCATGGAAATTAAAAGGATGGTGAAGAAATACCATGTACAACTCTTTGCCAACAAATTTGATAATCTAAATGAAATGGGCCAAGTCCTTGAAAAACACAATGTGCCAAACCTCACATAGGAAGAAATAAACAATCTAAATAGGACCATGTCTATTAAAGAAATTGAATCAATAATTAGTCACTTTCCAGGAAAGAAAGCACCAGACCCAGATAAGTTCTCTCATGAATTTTACCAAACATTTGAAGAAAAATTTATATCATTGTTCATAATCTTTTTCAAAAGAGGGAAGCAAGGAAAATACTTCCTAACTCATTCTATGAGGCTAGCATTACCATAGTATCAAAACCAAAAAAAAAAAAAAAAAAAAAAATCATTACAAGACAACAACAGAACATTTTCTGTCATGAAAGTACATGCAAAATCCTCAGTGAAATATTAGCAAATCAAATCTTAAAAAGTATAAAAAGGAATTGTATACCACAACCAAGTGGAATTCATCTCTGGATTATAAGACTGGTTCAGCATTTGAAAATCAATTAATGTAATCCATCGTATCAATTGACGAAAATAGAAAAATCACATGATCATACCAATAGATGCAGAAAAATTATGTGATAAAATCTCACACCTATTCATGATAAAAAAAATCTCAGCAAACTGGGAATAGAGAATTATTTTCTCAACTTGATAGACTATCTACAAAAAAAACAACTTACAAATAACATACTTAATGAGACATGTGAAGCTCTCACTTCTAGAGGGTACAAGGCAATGATGTGCTCTCTTGCCATTTCTTTTCACCATCATACTGGAAGTCCTTGCTAATGCAATAAGGCAAGAAAAATAAATAAAAGGAAGACATAAAATTATTTTTGTTTGCATATGACACAATCATCTATGTAGAAATCTGAAAGAATCAACAAAAAGAAAAACTCCTGGAACTAGTAAGTGATTACGGCAAGGTTGTAGAATGTAAAGTTAATACACGAAAATCAATTGCTTTCATATACTAGCAATAAGCAAGTGGAATTTGAAATGAAAAACATAATGCCATTTACATTGGTGCCCAAGAAAGAAAATAGATCACCACAGGATGGGGAAAAATAGTGGCAAATTCTGTATCTGATAAAAACAAAAACAAAAACAAAAACAAAACACAAAAAAAACTCGTATCTAGGATATATAAAGAATTCCTAAAAGTTGATAATAAGTAAAAAACAATTAAGAATAAGCAAAGACTCTGAATAAACATTTATTCAAAGAGGAAATACAAATGTCCAATAGACACATGAAAAGATGCTCAAAATCAGTAACTAGTAGGGAAAATAAATAAAAAACACAATGATAGCATCGTACATCCTACTAGGATGGCAATGTTTTAAAAAATGAGACAAAGCAAGGGTTGGAGAGGAAGTGGAGAATATATAGATCCTACTAATGAGTTTGAGGCTTATTTTGGGGATAATGAAAATGTGCTAAAATTGATTGTTGTAATACTTGTACAACTTTGTGAATATTCTAAACACCAAAGAATGGTATATTTTAAGTGGGTAAATTGTACGGTATGTGAGTTTTTTTGTGAATAAAGCCATGTATACATTCACATGTACATAAAAATATTTATTTACAGACTCAAGAGAAGATAGGCTAAATTTGAATACTCAGTCTGTGGACTCCTAGCTGGCTATATAATCTTCAGCTTTGACACAGCATTTTTTTAAGAGAGAGAGCACGCACATGAAAGCAGGGGAGGGGCAGAGGAGAAAGACAATCTTAAGTAGGCTCCATCCCCAGCACAGAGTTCAACGCTGGGATTGATCTCATGAATGGTGAGATCACGTCGCGAGTTGAAACCAAGAGTTGGACACTTAACTGACTGAGCCACCCAGGCCCTCCTGACAGATTTCGTCTCTTTTTTGGCACTTCTCATTTATCTCTTATGTAAAAATGTTACATCACGAAGCAGTTTTTGAGGGTCACATAGATAGGAATTTGTGGTAAAGCATTTAGGTCAACAGACATTTTCTGTGTACGGTCAGAAAGTAAATACTGTAGGCTTCATGGTCAATGTGGGCTTTGTCACAACTACCCAACTTTGCTGCTGCATAACAAAAGCAGATATAAGAAGTATATGCATTAATGGGCCATGGTGTATTTCAATAAAACTTTGCTGAAAAAGATAGGCTATGGTTGGGGCACCTGGGTGGCTCAGTCGGTTGAGTGTCTGACTTTTGGTTTAGACTCAAGTCATGACCTCACGGTTTGTGAGATTGAGCCCCACATCTGGCTCTGTACTGAAAGTATGGAGTCTGCTTGGGATCCTCTGTCTCCCTCTCTCTCTGTCTCTGTCTCTTTCTCAAAACAAAGAAAACATTAAAAAAAAAGATAAGCGATGGGTTGGATTTAGCTTGAAAGCCGTTGTTTGTTCCAACTTAAGACATCCTCTAGCATTTGGTCAACACTTAACATATTAGTTGTTGCTTGCTGTGCACTAGGGCATCCAGATATAATCACTGCTGTCGTGGGGATCTTAACTTTCCTCCCTTCATATTTCCCTTTACAATTTTGATAATATATTTGTCAGTGGTACGAGCCCAGATAAATCCTCAGGCACTGGACTAGGTACATGAAAAGGAGATTTGGTTATAGGAATGAGTAAGTCAAACGGCTGGAGCTTATGCCAGAGACCAGAACAGACACGAAATCTCCTTAGTGACTAAACTACTCCTTAAATCCCCCTTGACCCAGTGATGGGGTCCCAGAGCCTGAAAGAAAGATGAAATCATGGGACGGTGTCTGTGAAGAAGAAGGAAGTGGGTACTGCTCTCTGTGAGGAAGTTCAGGAACTGTTCTGTATTCATGGATGATATATTTCTATCTGCATTTTTAAAAAAACAAACCCCAAATTTGAAACCTTATATTCTCATGTCTGGAATATTGCCTCCACCTGCATTAATATTTTAGTACAACTCCTTCTTCCTAGAGTCAAATCACTTATTAGTCATATCACCGATGTACTTCCAGAACTTTCTATTCCTCCTCAATCATGAAGTATGAACATATAGTATTTAATTTTAATCCTGACCCAAAGCCTTTGCCGGTCTCATCCTCTCAGGGACATGTGGGAAATTTCAGGTCATGAGACAGCAGGGAGGTACCTCAGGCTCAACTTTCCAGTTGCCTTCCATCACTACTTGGCTACCATCACTCTCTTCCCATCTTGGTCCTGGAATATCTGCTGCCGTATTTTCTTAGTGACAGTGGCTCTTTTAGAATTGAGCAATACTTTGCATATGGTGGGCTTTCTATACATGTAACTGTTGAAATAATGAATGGCTGTGATCTTGTCCAAGGATCTGATTCAGATTCCAATTTCCCAAGAAGCACACTTTAGGTATTCAGAAAAGTAAACATTAAAAAAATCATTTACCTTCGATTTTTTTAAATCTATAAAGTATGATTCTTCCATTATAACCCATCTAAGTCCTTTTGAGTTCAAAATGCAATGATTTGAAGACAAAATACCATTTTATTCTTACATTTATATGCTGAAGTTTGTCACATACTTTAAATTTTCATACATCTCTGTGAGAATGGACTGTGCAGAAAATGGAAAAAAAAAAAAAATGCAGACCAGGGTAGCAATGAAAGTTGGCAAAGATCCAATGTTGCTTGTCAAAGCCAGGCATCAGGGTCTTAGAATTTTAGAATATTTACGTCCCTTGGGATTATCCAGAAGTTTATGCTGCAGTCTTGGTCCCATGCTACTTCAAGTGTCCAATGACCATCTAAGTCATGTCAGGTGTTATGGGCTGAGTATTCATGCCCCAGCAAAATGATTAACATGTTGAAGCCTTAACCCATAATAATGTAGGGTGAGGCCTTTGGGAGGTAATTAGACTTAAAGTAGGTCACGAGAGTGGGACCCTGATAATGGGATTAGTGCTTTTACAAGAACATGAAGGGGAAAAAGGGATATTTCTCTCCATGCACGTGCACTGAGGAATGGCCATGTAAGCACATGGAAAGAGGCTCTCACCCAAACCTTGCTGCCATCTTTCTCTCAAATTACCAGCACCCCACCCGGAACTGTGAGAAATGCAACCGATCGTTGAACAACACAGTTTTGAACTGCATCCGTCCACTTATACGCGGGTTCACTTATATGTGGATTGTTTTACAGTAGAGTACTGTAAACGTATGTTCTCTTCCTTATGATTTCCTTAATAACATTTTCTTTTCTCAAGCTTGCTTTATCATAAGAATGCAGTATATAACACAGAAGCAAAATATGTGTTCATTGTTTGTGCTATCGGTAAAGCGTCTGGCCAAGAGTAAGCTATTACTAGTTGAGTTTTTATAGACTCAGAAGTTACATGTGGATTTTTGACTGTGCAGGGCTCTGACACCCCTAAAACTTGCATTCTTCAAAGGTCAGCTGTCAATATCTGATACTTAAGGCATCCAGTTAATGGTATTTTGTTGTAGCAGCTCAATCTAAGAAAGGCGGACACGTTTTGAGAAGGAAAATGAGGCTGACTTCTCCTGAGTTAGAACACTGTTCCCTTTTAGCCTATTGTTTTCTTTGCATCGTGACACAACACTCAAACTCCATAATGTATACAAGGAGAGGTTCAGTGCTGTCTATTCTGATAGTACATTTTCACTGTTCATTTCCCTGCTGTGGTCTATAGTTCCTGAGGTAGGTAGGGCCACCAGGTGCCCAGAGAGCATCGTTATGCCCCTTTATTTTATTATATTCATGTATGTCAGAAATTGGTATCAATGTAGAGCTCAGTAAGGAATGAAGGAAAATGAAGGCTTCCAAAAAGAACTCGTGCAGGAAGAAACAATATGAACATTTCGGATTAAAGCTGGTTTGGTCTTTATGGGCTGGATGTATGTGTCCCTCCCCCAAATCCATATGTTGAAATTTTAGCAGTTAAGATGATCGTACCGAAAGGCGGGGCTTGGAGGGTTGATCAGGTCATGAGTATAGAGCCCTTATGCATGAGATTAATACCCTTAAAAAAAGACCCCAGCCCTGAATAGCCAAAGAAGTCCTGAGAAAGAAGAACAAGGCAGAAGGCATTGCACTTCCTGACTTCAAGCTAAACTATAAAGCTACAGTCATCAAATAACATAGCATTGGCATAAAAACAGAAAAATGGGCAAATGGAACAGAATCGAGAGCCCAGAAATAAAACCAAGCATGTACGGTCAAGTAATATTTGACAAAGTTACCAAGACTGCTCGATGGAGAAAAGACAGTCTCTTTAATAAATGGTGCTGGGATAATTCAGTATTCACACATGTAAGAATGAAATTGGACCTATATTTTATGCTACTCACAAAAAATAACTCTAAATGAATTTAAAATTTAAATGTAAGACCTGAGGGGCGCCTGGGTGTGTCAGGCCGAGTCTTGATTTCGACTCAGGTCATAATCTCATGGTTTGTGAGTTTAGGCCCTGCACCGGCCTCTGCACTGTCAGTGTCCTTGTTTTCTCTCTCTCTCTCTCTCTCTCTCTCTCTCTCTCTCTCTCTCTCTCTCTCAACAAATTAATTAATTAAAAAGTAAATACATATAAGACCTGAAAACATGAAACTGATACAAGAAAAAATAGGATCAAATCTCCTTGACAAGGGTCTTAATGATGTTTTTTTTTGGATATGACCCCTCAAGCGCAAGCAACACAATAAAAAACAAATAACTGGAACTACATGAAACCAAAAAAAGCTTTTTCACAGCAAAAGAAGCCATCAACCAAGTGAAAAGACAATCTATGGGAAGGAAAAAGCGATTTGCAAACCCGATATCTCATTAAAGGTTGATACTGAAAACATCTAAAGAATTCCTACAACTCAATGGCAAAAAAAAAAAAAAAATACGTAAATTAAAATAAGAAACAGCCCAATTAAAAAATGGGCAAAGGACCTGAATAGACATTTCTCAAAAAGATATATGAAAGGCCAATAGGCACACAAAAAGATCTCAACATCACTAATCACGAAGGAAATGCCAATCAAAGCCCTGCTGAGATAACACCTCATACCTGTGACCATCATCAAAAAGACAAAGGATGGCAAATTCCGGCATGGAGGTGAGAAAAGGGAACCCTTTCGCACTGTTGGCAGAATTGCAAACTGGTACAGCCACTATGGAAAACATTATGAAGGATACTCTAAATAAATAAATAAATAAATAAATAAATAAATAAATAAAAATAGAATTACCCTATGATCCAGCAATTCCACTACTGGGAATATATCCAAAAGTAAGGAAAATATTGACTCAAAAACATATCTGTGCTTTTGTAGTCATAGCAGCATTATTTACAATAGCCAAGACACAAAAACAACCTGAGTGCCCATCAATGGGTGGATAAAAAAGTTGTGACATTAAATATATATATATATATATATATATATATATATATATATATATTGCGTATATATCTCCTTAGGCTTAAATTGCCATTCTCTGTGCAGTCTTCGAACTCCTTAGCTTTTGTGCCATAAATACTATCTTGTCCTTAGCCTGTATTGCCCTGCTCAGTATTTCTGGACAAAAGTCTATTCATTCAAATGTCTATTTATTTTTAAAAGCTCACTCAAAATATCATCTCATAGGCAATAAAAATAAAATCACGGGTTTTGAAGTCAGAGAGGTTTAGGTTTGCCACTTACTAGCCACGAAACGTGGAGCAAATCACTTAGATTTAGTCTAATTACTTAGACTTAGGGAAGTCTAAGCTTCTCAGCCACCGGGACTTAGGTCTACATGTTCCCACTTTTCTCCATATAAACTCGTCTTAAGGTGACTTCACCCCGGCCCAAGGTTTTAGGTAGTGTTAATAAGATGAAAACCTAAATTGTATCTGCCAAACAAACATCTTGAGTTTCCAACATATATACCCAGCTGTCTACTGAATGTCTTCGGTTTTATATTTCAAAACAATATGCTCACATGGGACAATTTAAATCTCCTGTGCCATATATTTTTTTCAAAAAGCAAACAAACAAAAAAATTGTTATGTCCACAGTTTTTCTATATCAGCTAATGAAAGTCTCACAATTGTTTAATGAGAAAATCCATGATGTATCCCTTTTCCTCATTCTCCCCAATCCAATCTAATACCCATCCTGTTTCTGGAACCTACCAGAATCATCTCTGATTCCACTATTTTAGTCCAAGTTGACATCATCTCTTTCTTGGGCCAGCTTAGGAGCCTTTACTCTTGCCCACTATTGTCCATTTTCTAGAGCATAATAGCCAAAGTAAATTTTAAAAAGAATTAAGTAATCACTGTGCTTCACACCTTTCAAAGTCTCCCCACGTGCTTAGAAAGAAATAGAAGGTTTGGGCTGCCATCTACCACGTTTTGCACGATCTGGCCCCTACCCACTCTTTGTCTCACTCCCTGTCCCGCTCCCCTGTTCACTGGCTTCAGCTAGTTCCATGATGCTATTTCTCCCCTCCTGTGCCTTGATCTCTGCTCCTGCTTCTCCCTCTGGAATGTTCTTCCACAGAGTCTCCCCACTGCTGGCTTACATTCAGCCTTCAGTGCTTAACACAATTCGGCCATCTGCCTACTTACACAGTTAATGCTTTAGAATGTGTTTGCACCACCAGAATAATGGGAGATTGAGAAGAGAGGCCATGCATCTTCTGTGGGCAGATCCATCCCAAGCACCAAGAATAGTGTCTTCCAAACAGCAGATCCTGATATCTCATATCCCAGTAGATCCCAAGTAAGTATTTGACTTAAGTGAATGTATAAGTTTCAGTTTTTGTCTCTGTCAGTAGGAGGAGAGTAATGCCTTCCCCAAGATACATTGTCAGTTAAGTGAGATAATGTCGCATATTAAACTATTTTAATTTTTTTTATGTTTATTCATTTTTGAAAGACAGAGAGAGACAGAGCACAAGCAGGGGTGGGGCGGTGAGAGAGGGGGACACAGAGTCTGAAGCAGGATCCAGGCTCTGAGCTGTCAGCACAGAGCCCGATAGGGGGGCTCCAACTCACAAACTGCGAGATCATGACCTGAGCCGACGTCGGATGCTCAACGAACTGAGCCACCCAGGCGCCCCCATATTAAACTATTTTAGGATCTACATCGTCTTTTCCCTCCTCACTGTTTGACAAAGTTTCTGAGACAACGTGACTGCTAAATATAATCTGGATACATTTTTTTTTTTCAAAAACATATTAGAAATGGATTGTGCTTTGTTTCTAAAATTACACCGCATGTCTGAACGTGACATGCGAAGTCCAAGTCTCTAGAGACTTGTTATCATATTTAAAAGATTTCTAATTTTAGCTATATTTCTAAATGGCATCATTTGTGTTGGCTTTAATTTCAAAACCCAAAGCTGGTAATAGGCAGAGAAGGAACTCAATTAAGCGTAGCTCCTACTGCAAATATTTAATCCCGTTCTCATGTCTGTGCCATTAATAGGGCAATCACCTGGAAGGGGAGGGCTCGATCATCAGTACATGGAATAATAATTGTGATAAGATGCAGAAAAGAGGCTGCACAAATATTAGGGTTTTTGGTTTTGTTTTTTTTTTTTTTTTTTTTTTTTTAATTTTTTTTTTCAACGTTTTTCATTTCTTTTTGGGACAGAGAGAGACAGAGCATGAACGGGGGAGGGGCAGAGAGAGAGGGAGACACAGAATCGGAAACAGGCTCCGGGCTCCGAGCCGTCAGCCCAGAGCCCGACGCGGGGCTCGAACTCACGGACCGCGAGATCGTGACCTGGCTGAAGTCGGACGCTTGACCGACGGCGCCACCCAGGCGCCCCGATATTAGGGTTTTTGAATATGTGTTCACATCCAGTAGTTATAGCTCATTTAAAAAAAAAAAATTGCCTTCACTCTGCTAGGATCAACAATTCTTAGAAACAGACTAGACAAGCAGGGCCCAGTTCCCTTATATGTAAAAACAATTAACGGATCATAAAATTAAAGGCCCTGAATTCATGAATAAATAAAGTTGAAAAGCACTAGACGCTTTTCGTACATGACATTAATTACTCGTTCTTTATAATTATCCAAAGAATTAAACTAATGTAGTAATGATAGTAATTCTTAGCACTACAGAGTATTTTTATGTTTTTTATTTCCCCCAGCGTATTAATTATATCATAGGGATAATCTCATCTGACACAATGAGGTAGACAGAGCAGTTAGTACTTAAGTGTTTTAAGCAGAAACAATGTGAAGTCTACCTACAGAGAGGAAAATAATCGCTTATGATGTGTGGGTTGCCCTGTAGTACATTTTTCCTCTCCAATCCTCCTTATGACACTTCTAGGTAAGTCTAGGCGTTGCTTTGTGCACGTAAGACTCAGAGCGTTTAGATGACTCATTTCGAGTAGTGCAGCTCATTGAGAGGCAAGGTTGGGGTCAGCTGATGTGGAAGGTGGGAAGTACCAGTAAAACCTTGGATTGCAAGTGACTTGTTCTGCGGCTGTCCCGCAAGACGAGGGAATGTTGCTAATAAACTTGAACTTGATAAGCATGCGATGTCTTACAATACGAGTCGAATGTGAAGCCGAATGTCACGCGATCACAACCGGGCCCACGGCTCTGGAAATCCGAGTCGTTATAAAAGTGCTTTGGATTACAAGCGTGTTTCCGGAACGACTTGTGCTTGAACGCCAAGGTTTTACTGTGTAAGAGGAGAGGATCATGCTGTATTGGTTCTATCCGGAGTCTCATAACAGCCTCCCCAGTCCCCTGCATCCTGTAGAGGCCCACACTGCAAGGGAGAGGTCCGTAGTCGTCATATTTCACAGAGAAGGAATATGAAAAGCACAGAAAGCCAAGCTACGTGCCTGACATCACACAGGAGGCAACACAACGAAAACAGTCATCAGATGGAGATCCCAGCAGGGGCTCCAAACCTTCGGTTCCTGGTGCTAGCTCTGGTTGTGAGGGTGACAGGGCGAAGACTTCAGAGGGCATGGCCTTGGTTCGAGTTGTGTGATTTCACCCCACTTCCATAATCTCTCCGAGCTGATTTCCTCACTTGGAAAAATGGAAGCACCACAACAGCAAACCTCCTAAGGCTCATTTGAGAGGATTAAGTGAGACAATATATATAATGACAGTGCCATCACTAATGTTCACTATGTGCCAGTAACCGTGACACCCCTAAGCCAGTCTTCTCTGCTTCTCCACGAACTTCCCAGGGCCACAGAGGAAGAGCATGCCCTCAACAAAGAACCTTCTGGCTTCAAGCTTACCGCTTTTTCACCAGGCAGGAGTTTGCCTCATTTATTCGCTGGTGTCATTCGGGCCGACTTTTCTGCCTTGGCACAGAACTGCTCTTGCATCACAGGAAACACTGCCAGAAACAACAGGGGTCATTCCTGAAGTCCTTGTCGCAGGCCCTGGAACAGTCATGGCGGCCCCAGAAATACCCTGAGGCACAGAAGGCTGAGGACCCAAGTCGGCATGTGGAGAAAATGGCACAGGCCCAGAATTAGAACAATCAAGTGTGGCCCGTTCTGAAGCAGTTTGTCACGACGTGAGACAGGGGAGCGGTTTGGCAAATTTTTTCTAACAGCTTCGTGTTATTTTGAACCTAGTCTGTGCGGAGGAGACGGTGAAGACACGCGTTTGTTCGCCTGGCTGCCTTTCTCACTGTCTTCAGACCATGTCAAAGACTCTGGGGTGAGTCTTTCAGGCACCGGCCTAAAAATAAAGCTGATGGAGTTGGTGGTACCCCTGACCACAGGGAAAAACAGAGCATGTCGGCAGCCTGGGGAGGAGAAGAGAGAGTCAAAAGCGGGTCCTGGGACCTGGCTGTTCCCTGGCGCTTCACTTTCTGTCTATTCCTGTCTTGGTCATCATCCTGGTCCAAACCACCATGACCCCATGCTAGACCGCAGAGGCCTCCCTCTTGGGCTCCTAGCTGCCCGGATTGCTGCTTTCATTGTAATAAGTCACCTTTAGAAGACACAAATCACGAGGCCGCTACCTTGACCTTCCCTGTTTAGTAGAGCCCATGAATTGTAGGATGAACACCTAAACATGGCCAAGAAGACCCAGAATGGCTGACCAATGATTCCTGCCACATCGGGTCCTTCTTTGTGCTCCAGCCCTGGCACCATTCATTCTGTTGTTTGGAAGTCCCAACTCCCTCCTGGGACAGGACCTTGATATGTGCCATTTGCCTTGTCTGAAAAGCTCACCGCCCTTGCTTTCCATGTCGAGTCCCTTCTCAAAGAGCAACATGTCCTTGCTTTGGAAAAGCCTCTCTCTGGAAATTTCCCTGGAGCCTGGCGGCAACACGTGTCATCACAGGCTCTGTGTTTTCCAGCACAGGCTCTCAGGAGGACGGTGTACCATCCAGAGTCTAAGCGAAAAGGAAAACCCCAAACAACCCTCCGGTTTCAAAGGAGGGTTTCAAAGGAGGGTTTCAAAGGAGGGTTTCAAAGGAGGGTTTCAAAGGAGACCCTCCGGTTTCAAAGGAGAGAATATCATGGTAAAGATCATCAGTCGCACTGGTGCTGGAGGAACTGGGAATCGAGTCCGTGGAAAGGTGAGGCATTGCACACATCATCGGGAAGGAGTTTCTGGGAACTCTACATTGGAGAAACAAGGAAAAGAGGTGGTTTCACTTTAAGGGGAGACACAGCCACCACCAGAGGGCCAGAGGGAAGGTCTCCCCTGCTTCTCCCTTCCCCAGCCCCCCTGCACTCCCGCCACTGCCTCCCATCAGCCAAACTCAGCTCAAGATGTGCGGGACCCGGCACCTTCCAACATACAGCAGACCGGGAGAAGGTCCTCGTCCAGATTTGGGGGACAGAGGCCCAGGAGGAGCAAAGGTTGTTATAATGTTTATTTTTAGCAATTGTTTTATTTAATATCACTGTCTTCAACTCCAGGGAGCCTGCCGGGGGCTGTGGCTCTGCTTGGCATGGTGTCGCCACCCCACGAAGTGGTTGTCAGTGGGCAGTTTTGAGTGCTTCTGTCCATCGATTCAGTAGGTTCGACATAGATGCCACATACGGAGCAGCCACTATAAAGCAGACACAGTCAACCCCAGGTGACCAAGACCCTGGCCTCATGGGCCTGCCGGGTTAGCAGATGAGGCGGGGTAACAGACAAAGGCTTATGTGAAATAAGTCATAGGGCAGATGGGTCCTGTCACCACTTCTCCTTTGAATGAGAACAGAAGGCATCAAATTCGCGAATCGTGCACGTGAATGAGGAAGCGCGAGCTGGGTGCCCATCCCCAAAAGACTCCTGAAGGTTTTAGAGAAGCGCAACCAGCCCGACTTACCTCACCCATCGGCCCATGGATTTGCTGATGCCTCCCCAGCTTGTGGATTGAGTCCCCCAAATATTCGGAAATATCTGTGGGGACGGCTAACGAGCGATAGTATCTCCCGATAATTCGGAGCCAGGAGAACAAGGAGAAGGGAGGGAAAACTAACAATTCACGCAATGTGTCAGGCAGTTTTCTGTCCACGGATTTTCAAACTTCACTACATCACTTGCAGGAAATATACTGTCTTCAGGTTCCAGATTAGGATATTAAAGTTCAGCAAGTTGACGTGACCCGTCTGAAAGAAGTCAGAACTACTGGTCAATGACAGTTTCCTGCAGTACGCCATCTTGAAAGTCTGCTCGATCTTACTGAACTTTGACAACACCTTTTGGGATGGTTACAGAGCAAGGGAGAAATACTAAGGACAGGATTTTATAAAATAATAGAAAACCAAAGAACATTGTAAAGGGAAAACACAGCATCACCATATTAACAGTGTTTCAAAATACCCCATTCCTTCACCAAAAATAATGATACCTCTTTTCAGTAAAGCTTTTGGAGTACCCATAGGTACCAACAAATAGTACTAGTATTTCTGTAATTATCATTAGATATTGACCGCCTGGGTGGCTCAGTTGGTTAAGCGACCAGATTTGGCTCAGGTCATGATCTTGTGGTTGGTGGGTTCGAGCCCCGCATCGGGCTCTGTGCTGACAACTCAGAGCCTAGAGGCTGCTTCTGGTTCAGTGTCTCCCTCTCTCTCTGCCCCTCCCCCACTCACACTCTGTCTCTCTATCAAAAAATGAATAAACGTTAAAAAATGAATAAATATTGACCACACACCATGCATGTATATGGTAAGTTGTTAATTCAGAGATTGTTCAAAGTTAAGAATCACTATGCTCATGTTCTATGAGAGGAAACGCAGGTGCAGAGAGCATGAGCTTGCAAAGAAACACTGTAATTTGGATCTGGTGTCCAGAGGTACCTTTGACCTCTGCTCAAATCAGATCAAAGGGGCAATGAAAGGAGCAGGAGATCAGGTGAGGTGGATGGGAAGATTGCAGAATGGGGAATCTTTGCCGATGAGCAGGATTTAAGCGGGACTCGACCACTGAGTCCTCAGTGAAGTCATGGTTGCAGAGATACTGGCCTCCATCATTCATCATCTTCCCTCCTTTTCAGTGAAAGGGGAATGTGGTTTTGTCACTTTTTTATGCATGAGGACTTAATTGTTGCCAATTTTGTGTATCTGTGGTAACGCACACATCAAAGGAAACGGTGATCATGCATTTGTTTTTCTCTACCGGCCCTTTCCTGTTCCCTCACGTTCACACTTCTAGGGGTATAGTGTACTCTTCAATCTCTTCACGGATGAAAAGGAAACGTAATGCCTGTGCGATTATTACAGGGGTCACACATGACAAATGCTTAAGAGAGTTTGTTAATACCAGGCATTTGTCTAAGCACATTAGAACGACCCTCGACAGCTGAGGCAAAGCAAAGTTAAATAAATTCTTCAGAGACAAATAGCTAGCAAGCCCGAGTTGATATTCAAAACCAGAAGTTTGATCTGAGGTTTTGGCTGCTATTCATTTCTTAGCAATGCTTCCTCTTTGTAAATGGAGGTAACACGTGTGAAGGGTCCTCACGAAGGAGCACATTGTTTTGTTTTTTTTTTAATTTTTTTTTTAACGTTTTATTTATTTTTGAGACAGGGAGAGACAGAGTATGAACGGGGAGGGTCAGAGAGAGAGGGAGACACAGAATCTGAAACAGGCTCCAGGCTCTGAGCAGTCAGCACAGAGCCCGACGAGGGGCTCGAACTCACGAACAGTGAGATCGTGACCTGAGCCAAAGTCGGACGCTTAACTGACTGAGCCACCCAGGCGCCCCTCTAAGGAGCACATTGTAAGAGGCAACAGATGTAGCAACTTTTCTCTATGGGTGAACATCCTAGACTTTGCCAACACTTCTGGAAGATCTCTAGATTTGGTCATCTTTGCCATTTGATACAGGACATTGTATTTATTTATTTTTAAAGGTTTGTTTATTTTGAAAGCGAGAGACCAGGCATGAATAGGGGGAGGAGCAGAGAGAGAGAGAGAGAGAGAGAGAGAGAACCCTAAGCAGTCTCCATGCTGTTAGCACACAGCCAGATGCTGGTCTTAATCTCCCAAACTATGAGACCATGACCTGAGCTGAAATTAAGAGTCGGATACTTAACCAACGGAGCCACCCAGGCATCCCTGACCTTGGATATTTTAAATCACTTGCTCCTTTGAAGCAGCATAATTTTAAATCTAATTATTCTTGCCTGTAAAACACAGTTAATAATACTGACTATGACAACACAAGGATTGCTTATAATCGAATGAGAGATTTTTGGGTCAAAATACTTTGGGTAAATATTCATAGTATAATAAATGTCAATTATTTCTCGTTTGAACTTAATTCAATTCCATTCCTAATTGCTCTCTTCGTCATCATAAAGTTCAGATCAAGTCATGCCAATTCCGTCCCCAAAGACCTTCCATGTTTTAAATACAATCACTGTAACATCCCCTGCCTGCAAATCATGGCCTGATTTCAACATGCTTTTCAACTTCATGCTTTTTCCTTTTGCTCATTCACTGGATTCTAACCTCACATGAGTCCCAATATACTCTTTGTACATTCCCTCTTCCTTGCCTTTGTTTGCATTTTTTTTTCCCCCTCCAACTAGACTGACTTTCTCTTTGCTCCTCACTTATCCAAATCAAATACAGTGTTGCCATTGAATACATGGATTCTGGTGTCTGTCAGGTTCAAATTCTTGCTCTGCTGCTGGCTAGTGATGTGATCTTGTATATGCCCTCTTTGAGCTTCTGTTCTGTGGTCTGATATTTGTGTCTCCCCAAAACTTGTATGTTGCAATTCTAATGCCATTTATGATGGTGTAGGAGGTGGAGCCTTTGGGAGATGATTTGATCATCAGGTGGCACCCTCAGAAATGGAATTAGTGGCCTTATAAAAGAGATCTGGGGAGCCTGGATGGCTCAGTCAGTTAAGCGTGTGGCTCTTGGTTTAAGCTTACGTCATGATCTCTGCTGACAGCGCAGAACCTGCTTTGGATTCTCTCTCTCCCTCTCTCTCTCTCTGCCCCTCCCCACTTCCTCTCTCTTTCTCTCTCCCTCTCAAAATAAATAAACTTGAGAGAGAGAGAAAGAGAGAGAGAGAGAGAGAGAGAGAGAGAGAGAGAGAGATCCTACAGAGCTAACCTTTCCCCTTTCATCATGTGAAACTGCAAAAAATCTATGACATGGAAAAGACTCACATGACCATATTGTTACCCTGATCTCAGACTTCTACACCACTGCCCCAGAACTGGAAATAAGTGTTTGTCATTTATAAGCTACCCGGTCTTTGCTATTTTGTTACAGTCACCCAAAGGGACTAAGACATGTCCACTCACTTGTAAAATGAATATCTACTCAATGGGTTTTTACGACCGAAATAGGACTACTTATAGAACAGACTTGGGTTATTGTTTCACACATAGTAAACACTATATAGGTATCTATAACAATACTAATGATTAAATAATCCTTATTCCAGAACCAACTCTTTCACAATGAACCAGGGTATGTAACCACTCAAGTATGATCATTCCCTCTTATGGCATCCCATAGAACTTTCTTTGTGATTCTTTTTTGACACTGAGAATTTCTCACTAGTATTGCAGATATATTCATGTCAGTAAATTATTCAGTCAATCCGTCAGCAATCATAATTTATGGAGCACCTACTATGTGCTTGATAGTTTGGACAATGAGGATTCTGCAGAGAATAAGGGGGCAAAATCCCTCCCTATAATTTGCAATGTGTACTATGGGAAGGCCTCAAAAAGAAGAAACTATAGCTAACACAAATAAAGAGGACCATTTAGATATAAAGAAATCTGTGAGAACATACAATGAACACAAGAGACAGCAGGTGCAAATGCTCGGATTCAAGACCTAGCTTGGGATATTTGAGAGGTGGAAAAAGGTCTAGGGTGGAGGAATGGGGTGAGAAAGTTGGAGGTCAATGGAGGTTCGGTGACAACAGACAGCAGGAGGTGGGATCATACATGGCATTCCTGGTCACGGGGGTGACTTTGGGCTTTACTCCAATGGGAAGCCATTAAAGGGATTTCTATGGGAGAGAGAGATCGTTAGATTTGCAGTGTGATAAAGTGACCTTGGTTACTGGGTGTCGAATGACTTAGATAATCTGAGAGAGCATGCACAGGCTGTTGCAATGTTTCAGAGGGATGACTATGGCTTTTCCTAAGGTTTTAATCCTAGATTGGAGAAGTACATGGTTTTCCATTTCTTCTATCAGATGGTAATGCAATATTTGTTACTCTATCCGTTGCCAAGGGCCCTGACACATAACTTTGCACATAGTAGGTGTGAATACTTTCTTATAAAGGAAGGAATGCATACTGAGGAAGTTAAAACTGGAAAATACAGGTGAAAACAAGCAAGACACCTGCTCTATCTCAAGATCAAAATATTCAAGAGACAGAAGGAAAAACAAGCCACTCAGTAACTCTTAACTGCTTCTATTTTTATCGTTGCAAAAATTTATGCACATCAAACATAAAATACTCTTGTCAGCAAATCTATCACATTTTCAACTTTTTCACAGAGCAGCTGATGTGTAAAGCAGTTGGTCCTGTGCCACAAAGACTTTTAAATGACTGACTTTTGGCAAAGGCCGGGAAAATAATCACATGAACCCTGCTGTCTTCCAAAGATCAAGTCTGCTTCATGCCAGCTTGGAGAGAAAATTAAATATATAGCCAGAGATTCAATATTCTCTAGGAAGTCTAAATTTAGGTAGAAAATATCCCGGGGTGAAGATACAGAAATCCACAATTCAACTCATTATATTTTCCCCCAAAGGGATCCTCCTTTTGTGTTCCTAGTTGCACGGTGGTTAAAAACACAGTTTGGGAACCAGAGACCTGAATGCCACTTATTATCTATTTGACCTTGGCCAAGTTAATTGGCTTCTCTGAGCCTCAGGTTTACAATGCATAAAATTGATAAAATATTTATTGTAATGATAATAGCTAGCACTTATTTCATGGATACTCTGTTTCAGATATCATCCTAATCCTTTATGTGTGTTAACCCCTTGATAGTTACAACGATCTTATGAATCAGAACTATAATCATGCCTCCGTATCACAACCAGGAAAACCTGGGTATGGAGGCAAAGGGTGGGGGGTGGGGGGGTTGTCACTTGTCTAAGGCATCACACCTAGTAAGTGGCGGAGTTGAGATTCAAAGCCTTTATTGATGGTTTGAGATCCTAAGATTTTCTCTGTTGACTAACCACCGTCTTTGGCTGCTGTGATATACTGCTACAGAAGGATGCAGACCTCCAAGTTCTTGGAAGGATTCAATGAGATGAGACGCGTATAGCAAACAGAACTGTGCCTGGTACAGAATAAGCATTGAATAGCTGTTAGCTTTTAAAAGATAAAGAAAAAGTATAATAGACATGTATGCAGTCATGCAAAGCCTGGCGTATGTAATGCATATTCTATAATTTTATATATCTATATTTAAAAATTTTTTTTAATGTTTATTTATTTTTGAGAGGGACAGAGACAGAATGCTAGTGGGTTAGGAGCAGAGAAAGAGGGAGACACGGAATCCGAAGCAGGCTCCAGGCTCTGAGCTGTCAGCACAGAGCCCGACGCGGGGCTCGAACCCACGAGCGGGGAGATCATGACCTGAGCCTAAGTCGGACGCTCAACCGACTGAGCCACCCAGGTGGCCCTAATTTTATATATAGATTTTTAAACAAATATTTATTGCCAGGCATTGTTTGGGGGGCTTCATATGTCATTGAACAAAACATACAGAGATGCCTGCCCTTGCGTGGCAAATATTCTAGAGAAGGAATGAGCAATAATTATAATAAATAAGCAAATTGTATGTTAGGATGTAAAAAAGGACTATAGACAAAAGAAACAAGCAAAGAAAGAAAATAGGTAAGGGCCATCTTGGATGCCAGGTTGGCGTACTTTGAAAGTGTACCTAGGGTAGTTGAGGTCAACCTCAGGGAGTGGGTAGGATTTGAGCATCCTCTTGACACAGGTAAAAGGATTAGGCATTTGGATTCCTGTGGAGAGAGTAACCTAAGCAAGGGGGATTGACCAGGACCAAAGCTCTCAGCAGGGGTTGGGAGAAAAGAGAGAACCCAGGTGTCTGGAACCCAGTGAGCCAAGCAGACGGTATGCAAGTGAGGGTAATGGTCCCCACCGAATAAAACCACGGGGGCTAATATCTTTAGTAAAATGGAAGCCGTTGCAGCGTTTGTTTGAACAAAGATAGGACCCAACCTGAAGTAATGTTTGATGCCTCTGGGAGCTGTGTGAGAGCACATTGCCGGGTGAGAGGGGAAGGGGGAGGGAGCAGGCGGTTTTGGCAGGAGCCAGGAGAGGAAAGCCAGGGCAGCTCAGGCCAAGCTCAGCTAAGCAGGAGGGAGCAGTGGTGGGAGTTGGGCCATGCAGCCTTCACTTAGAGTGGCGCCACGAGGAGTTCCTGGAGAATTGGCTGTGGGGTGGGAGTCAGTGTTGACACTAAGGGTTTGGTCTCAGGAGAGGGATCGTCCTCACTGGAGATGTTGTGGTGATGTGTGGATGAGATTCAGGGACCCCTTCTCCTTCCACACCTCACCCCATCAGCCATATCCATAAGAGCAAAAAAACTCACAGCCACAGCCAAATTGATAATAGCATCTAACATTTATTCGATGTACGCTGTGTTTCTTTTCTTTGCCAAGCACTTGACCTGAATGATCTCATTCAAGGCCGAGACTAAATCACATGGTTTTTTTATTATCTACGTGTTTACAGATAAAGGAAACTAAGGCCTGGGAGATAAAGTAATTTACTCAAGGTGACACAGACATTTTATAACAAAGCCAGGATAGAGCACCAAAGACTGGAACTGCACAGTCTGAAATCTCAACCACCATGATAAGCAAAGAGGCATATTTAATTCTCGTACGTGTCTCTAAGTACCTCTGATGCGTGTGAGGTTCACACGGCTACATCATTCTGTGGCACAGCTAATGGTTTAGCCTCATATCTGATACCCCTTCCTCGAATCTGCCATTTCACATAAAACCAGGGCAGAGATCTTCATAAAAATTTCCAAATTAATCACATCATTCCTTTGCTCAAAGCCTCCGCCACCCCCCACATTATCTGCAGAATAAAAGAAAACTGCCTTACCAATTGACTCGGACTCTGGAGCTGACACAGCTGGTTGTTCATACGAAACGAGTCCTGCCATCGCTGTCGACGGTCCCCTTACTTCGGCGATGTGCCCAGGCCCAGGGAGGGGAGCTCCGCCAGTCAATGACAGTCATGACTCCCCTAACATGTAGCTTGATCTCTTTGATCAAGTTACCTGTCGCATCCTCTTGTAAAATTGTTATCTAAGAGTCACATTTTAGCGGTGCATTTATTTATTCACCAACCCGTTCACTCATTCGACACACATTTGGTCAGCATGCACGATGGTCCCATCACTTCGTAAGATGCTAAGAGGAAACATTAACAGTACAAATACAGTGACTGTCCTCAGCAAGCTCACATTCTGGCGGAGCACCCAGACTTCAAAGGAATAATTATGTCATGGGTTGATTTAAGTTCAACGGTGAAAAGTGTTAAAACAGAACCCGTATAGGATATAAGAGAAAAAATCAAGGTTAACTTAATATAAAAGGTATTGAAGGGAGGTGTCAAAAAAAGCTTCTCTGAAGAAAGGCACTTAGGCTTATACGTTAAGAGAGATCAGGGGGCGACTGGGTGTCTCAGTCGGTTAAGCATCCGACTTCAGCTCAGGTCATGATCTCCCCGCTCATGGGTTCGAGCCTCGCGTCGGGCTCTGGGCAGACAGCTCGGAGCCTGGAGCCTGCTTCGGATTCTGTGTCTCCCTCTCTCTCTGCCCCTCCCCCGCTCACACTCTGTCTCTCTCACTCAAAAATAGATAAACGTTTAAACCAGTTTTTAAAAAGGAGAGATCAAGATTTGGCTCAAGACAGAGTTGAAGAGAGAGCATCCTAGAGGAAGGGAATACTAGGCACAGAGGATTTGGAGGAGGAAGAGCGTAACAGAGAGCCTAGGAACGTACAGCGAGAAGATAAATACCCTTTGTAAATATTTTCCTGGTCTCTACTTCAGAAATAATTGTCACCTTCTCTACCTTGTCTCAAAGAGCTGTTCAACGACCACCGGTATTTGCATTTTATTGTCATCTCCTCTTACTCATCTCTCTCCCAGAACAGGCCATGAGCTTCTCGAGGGCAAAGACCATTCTGCCTTCATATCTGCATCCACAGAGCCTAACACAGTGCCCACATCACACGGCCATGTTTGCTCCCTGAATGAATCCACACTGCAAGATTAGACAGAGTAAATCAATTAATCCCTATTTATTCAAGGATTATTAAGAAACACGCCTTTCTTGACTGATGACAAGAAAGAATTTAGTAGGGCGGACGTCCAGTACTGGTAAAATAAGATAAAGAGCCAGCCACCACAAAGAATTGTTTAATAATAATAAAGAAAGATTTTACAGACATCTTTTGATTACATGTGGTTGCTTTCGTCTCCAAAGTCCGCCTCTTGGACAGTTGGTGAAGAATTCAGGCTTTTGGGAAACTCTCCAAACCTGAAGGGAGGTTTTGGGCATTTTTCCCAGGGAAATATTTTCTGGAAAAAATAAAGATTTGTTTTAAGGTAAAGAAATCATGCAGAAGTGGAATAATATTTTGAATACTATAGTTATAATTAATATTTCTATCAGACACGTATGAAACTAACACTCAAAATATAGACATGTGTGAATGAGCATTTAGCAGAAGTGACTTGTCCTGTTTCAAAATTTTAAATGACACATATTTATGTCTTCTGCAGGTGGATCTATCTACTTGGAGTCAACAGGCACCAGATATTTTTGGAAATTACTCACTTTCCAGATTTTTTTCTCCTTTCCATTAAAAAACAAAACCAACCAACCACACAAAAACGTCATGGGGAGCCTGGGTTGCTCCGTTGATTGAACGTCCCACTTCGGCTCAGATCACGATCTCACTGCTGGTGGGTTCGGGCTCCACATCGGGCTCTGTGCTGACAGCTCAGAGCCTGGAGCCTGCTTCGGATTCCGTGTCTCCTTCTCTCCCTCTCTCTCCTTCACTTGCAGTCTCTCTCTCTCTCTCTCTCTCTCTCTCTCTCTCTCTCTCTCTTTCTCTCTCTCTCTCAGAAATAAATAAACATGAAAACAATTAAAAAACAGCTTCATCTAAGAGATTGTGTAGTTAATGAACTGTCTGCTGCTGAAACAGTGAAATTCGATGTATTACACTTCAATCTGCACACAACTTTTTTAAAATACGGCTGTTGCAGAGAGGATGGTCCAGGCATACTGGATACCCCTGGATGTAAGTAAGAAATATTTCCCTGACATACACCCTTTTTCTTTTTCTGAAATTATTTTTCCAGGACTTTTATGTGAGCTCCTCCAGGAACTCTTCGCTGAGTATAAAGTCTGGAATAAGGGGGGGCGCCTGGGTGGCTCAGACTGTTGAGCATCTGACTTCGGCTCAGGTCATGATCTCGAGGTCCGTGAGTTCGAGTCCCGCGTCGGCCTCTGTGCTGACAGCTCGGAGCCTGGAGCCTGCTTCGGATTCTGGGTCTCCTCTCTCTGCCCCTCCCCCGCTCATGATCTGTCTCTCTGTCAAAAATAAATAAATATTTAAAAAAAGGTGTAAAGTCTGGAAGAAGCTGTCTGCCACATCCCTCTAGCCACTGCTCTTCTGTTCCCATTGAACACTGAGCTTGTCCTTATCATTGCATTTATATCTAATTTAATTTCCACCTGCAACTTAGCTATTTACATTGCCACACAACTGTTGCATAACAACCTTAACACTCAGTGGCATGCAATAATAAATGTTTGCTTAGCTCCCAACCCTCAGGGTTCATCAGAACTGCCCCGAGCTCACGCGTGCATCTGCGGTCAGCTTGAGGTAGACCAGGAGGCTGTGCTGGTCCTGGCTGAGGGTGACCACCTGTCGACTGATCTAGAACGACTTCTTTCCTGATAACTGGGACAACTCAGCTCCACCCTACGGGGTTCACCTTCCAACATAAGCAATCTCAGACACAGTGCCCCGCCCACGGCAGAAGAATAAGACAGAACAAACCCAACAAGGCGTGCACTTTTCACCTCTCTCCTTGCATCACGTTTCCAAAGACATGTCCAATGCTAGGGACGTGGCTGAATCCGGACTTAAGGGTAGAGTAGCCCGCCCTCCTGGGAATGGCAGGGCACTGCAACATCATATGGCAAAGGGCATGAATGCAGATAGAGGTGAATAGTTAATGCAATCAGTCAACGGCAAGACTCCCCTAATGATCAAATCATCAGAGGTGCAGAGTGTATTCAGGGACAAACTCTGGAGCCAAACTACCTGGGTACAAATTCAAGAGCCCCTGCCCAAGAGCTGTCCAACTTTGGGTGAGTTACTTATCCTCTCTCTGCCTTGGTTTCCTCGTTTCCAAAATGGAGATGATGATAATACGTACCACATAGATTTCCTGGAAGGATGAAAGGTATTTTTACATGTAAATCGCTCAGAATAGTTCAGGACACAAAGAGAATGCTTAACGAATGTCATTTAGTCAGTAGTAAGACAGTAGTAGTAGAAGGAGGAGTAGAAGTTGAAGCAGGAATAGTATCATTTTGGCTTAGAGTTGAGGCTCACAATTGGGTTTTGAATGAAACCACAGTTGATGGATAAGAAGAAGTGAAGTGTGCATCAGGATAAAGCCGGCTGCCCATAGGAAATCCTAACTTCTGTAGCTGAGCATAACGAGAGATTAAATCCTGCCCGTCAAACAGTGCAGATGTTTCTGATCGAGGGCATCTTTCCTCTGCCTATCCCACCTAGGGGTCTAGCCCAACTCAACACTCAGGGAAAATTGATCCCAGTGTCTGTAAGAGGTAAGATTCCCACTTAACATAGTCTTGTAGACACTGGTGATGCAGCAGACGCTGTAATAGAATGCACAGACCCTCATTTGGAGACAAAGCTTCACATCCAACTGCTGGGGATGGGGGGCTTCCGGCAGACAACCGTCAGCTGTCAGCTGTCCCCGGGAACTGCCTCACCGGAAGAGAGCAGCTGGCCCAAGGTCACACCCTCTCTGGGCCAGCCAGCGTCTGGTGGCTGACCGAAACCGGTACATGAAGACCGGACCATTCCACCCTGCACAGAATTTCTCTTCCCTGTTGTCCCTCCTGCAGAGCTCCTGGCAAGGCCAAGTCCTCCGCTGAGAGGGCATCACAGCTCAGCCCTTCCCTCCTCAAGTCTTCTTCATTCCTGTATCTTCCATAGGTAGTGACTCCAAGAAGACAGCCATCCTGGACTCAACGCTCCGTCTCAGAGTCAGCTTCCGGGAGAACACCACTTACAAAAGGCTGTTAGAAAACTCAGTGAGCCATTGTGAGTCGGAGTGTCTACACGGTGCCTCGTGAAACAACTCTGAGGCACAAGCTCTCTTTTTTAAACAGGTTTTAACTCGCTTTCTTTTCCTTGTATTGAACTGTGTGGTGGCCAAAGCTAGAGCCTGGGTCTTCTGCACGGAGACTCTGGTGCGGGTTTTTACGAGATGCTCGGTGAATTCCCAATAGGGAGACATGGCCAACACAGTCTCTTTCCAGAGGTCATGGGTGAGACCATGGCATTGCCTCTGGGGGCGGGGATGAGGTGCACCTGCCCAGAAGCACAGCATCTGGTCACCTTGCACGGGACACTTTGGGGCTTGCTGATCTTTTTCCCCCAGTGACTTTGCTGCACGGGACAGTGGATAGCTTGGCCAGGGTGAAGACCCCATGGATGGCAGCTGCTACCTCCCTGGACCATTTAACACCCAGACTGATGTGTCCATTGTAATTTCCGATGGCGACCAACACTTGAACCTGGTCTGCTGGCCAGACGGGTCTGACAAGCTCTTTTTTAAATCTATAATGTTTGCCTCATCATAGAAAAAAAACGTTTTTCTTGAAATAACTTATGTATATTATACTTTTCTTTTTGTATGGTTTGATCCTGATTCTTTTTCCCTTTATAGCAGCTGGTGGAGAACACCTCACCACGCTTGCCCTATTCTCTGCACTCACAACAGATAGGGACGCGATCGTTTCCACCTCTGGTATCACTCTGCTTTTCTCAGTGCCTTGTACCCAGGGGGTTCATAGTGAACAGATTGGTGACTGACTGTATTAACAAACTAATGGACAAATGAATTTAGGGTTCTAACTCATGAAGCGTTTTGTTTTTGTTTTTGTTTTTGTTTTTTTACCCTGAATGATATTCTTTGAGGCATAAAATTATGCACAGACACTGAAATCAAAACACGAAAATAATGACAGTGTGGAGGCTGCAAGCATACGAGGAATCCTCAGCTATTAGAACGTAGCAAAATTTTAGAAAGGAATTGGAGAAAAGGAGAATTAGCAGCATCATCGGCCTTGTGAAGGCAAGATGATGTAATATACAAGCACTTAAGCAAGCGATTATGCCAAATCACGAAATGTCATTTTGACGTGCTACTTAAGATGATCTTTCATGGTGACCTTTGCGTTGGAAGACATGGCTGCCGGCAGTCGTGCATCCAAAGATTACGTATGTTAAGTGGAAAGGCCAGAGAGGCCCTGAGCAGTTCCTACTGGGTTTGTGTCTGGGTTTCCATTGCTTTGTGCGCTAAGCGATAGTCATCTGTATTCCATGGCTTCTAGAGACCCTGAAGTCCGTCCACCATGTTCTTCACAGGTGCACAGTTGCCATCATGAATCAATGGAATAGTGTGAAAGCACGAAATTCAAGCACCCATCTCCACTGACTAAAGTCCTTCACAAACTCCTTATCACTTGCAGGATAAGGTTGAAACTCCTTAGTGTACAAAAAAAGATGTATCAGGATTTTACCCCTCTCGTTCTATGCTCCCATGATACCAAGGGTCTTATATTTTCTGTTTGTTTTACTATAGCCAGCAGTCCTGGTTTCTTCTGGCAAAACCACCTCTATTCTTTTGGGAAAAGGAAGCACACATTTAATGTGGTTTCTTGGGGATTTTCTATCTCAATGTCTTGCCAAGACAAGCATATGACCTTGGCAGGCCACGGGGCTTGGTTCAAAGTGGGTGCATGGGCCGAGGTCATCACTGAAAACTGATACATGGTTTTTGTGAAACGGAGTCTTTCTGCTTCTAGCCTGACAACCATTAGAATTTAGGCTTCGAAATAAAAACCACATTTTTTAGTCATTTGAAGTGATCTTATTTACTACAGAATAAAACCAAAATAGTAAGAGAAGAGCCAAGAAAGAGAGAGAAGTAGATAGATAGATAGATAGATAGATACATGATAGATAGATAGATACATGATAGATAGTAGATAATGATGATAGATAGATAGATAGATAGATGATAGAATCCTTGCCAACATTTTATGAGCTTCTGGATTTCATCATGCCTAAAGGAAGATTCTCCCTCAGATGTCCTTGAATGTGATTCAACATAATATCTTCTTAGCTTAATCTAGCTAAGCTTTCTTTCTACCATTAGAACCCCTATGAGGCCTAATAGATCCTATAATATTCATTATCTCAGGGATATTGTACAATCTCCTTGCCCTGCTTGAAGTGCTTTTGTAGTCTTTGACTATTTGATCAACTTCTGTCCATTCTTCAAAACCCAAATCAAATGTCAACATGCATGAGGTAGGCTCTTTCCTTCCCTTCCTGCCCTCCTTCGGAGCTTAGAGTTAATAATTCCTTCTGTAGCACTACCTCTGTCTTATCGTCTCTTTTTTTTAAAAAAATTTTTTTTTCAACATTTTTTATTTATTTTTGGGACAGAGAGAGACAGAGCATGAACGGGGGAGGGGCAGAGAGAGAGGGAGACACAGAATCGCTAACAGGCTCCAGGCTCCGAGCCGTCAGCCCAGAGCCCCGCCCGACGCGGGGCTCGAACTCACGCGAGATCACGCGAGATCGTGACGTGAGCCGCAGTCGGCAGCTTAACCGACTGCGCCACCCAGGCGCCCCTTATCGTCTCTTTTTTACTGGCCATGTTAAAAGGTATCAGTGATACCTTTGCTCCTATGTCAGTTTCTCTCACTTATTTGGAGAGGTTTCAAAAGTAAAGGCTGTGACATTTTGCCATCTTATGTTTATTCCCACAGCCTGGCAGAGAGAAAGGGTTTATAAAAGGTTCACTGATTTGAAATTTGGACTGTATTAAGTGGTGCATTCATTTATATTTATGATTTATTTTTACATGAGGTCTCAGACAGTTGCCTAACTTGTGCAAGGATGCATGCTGAGCATTGAATGTGCATCAGGAAAAGTCTTCTGGTTGTGATGACTACCATTTTACCAGCGTTAGAAAGTAAGCCAACTGTGGGTCACAGGGCTTCAGCAATTTATACAAGTTTCTACAGATAGAAGGTGGCAGAGTCAGGATTCGAACTCAAAGTGTCTGATGCTAGAACCTGGCCCTTCGTACCGATTGTGCACTTCATATGAGCAGGATCCCTCAGGATTCAGCGAGGATAATCAGCATCCAGGCAAACCACCTCAGGAGAACCAACAATCTTTGCTGGTCCAGGAGAGGGAGCGACTGTCAGGGATGTGCAGAGTAGATTCTATTGCTCTGTCACAACTTCCACAAATGCAGCAGCTTAAACAACACCACCTACTACCTCGCAGTTGTGTAGGTCAGAATTTGAGGCAAGTCTTAACTAGGTTCTCTGCTCAAGGTCTCGTACTCAAGCTATTGACCAAGTTGAATTCTTATCTGAAGACTTTGGGGAAGAATCTGCTTCCAAACCCAACAGCTGTTGGCAGAGTCCATTTTCTTATAAATGTAAAACTGGGATCCAAGTCTTGCTGGCAGTTGGATGGAGGTCACGGTCATGTCCTGGAGGCCACGTGCCGTTCCTTACCACATGATCCCCTCTATCTTCAAAACCAAATAGTGGAGACTCTTCCTGTTGTCAGACCTTTGTCACCTTCCAAATATCTTTTCCTGAAGGATTCCAGTCCCCTTGAAAGTCTTACCTGATTATGTTGGGCCCACCAAATATAATCTTATCGTAAAGCCAAATGATTTGGGAACTCAGTTTCATCTGCAAAATCCCATCAGAGCAGCACCTAGATTAGTGTTTAGTTGAATGACTGGCAGAAATTATGGATACGTGACAGGCTGAGAATCTTAGGGAACGTCTGAGAATTCTACCTCCATGGAGTAATGCATCATTTCATTATAACAATATTTATATTTTCCTGTTGAGATCTTTCTGCTGTGAAACCTGTTTGTGACCCAAGATTCCTCAAAAACTACTGACAGAATTTGCAGTTTTGCGTAGTGCTGTATGGGGAGCCCCACAATTTCTCTGAGTGCCAGAAGGGGACCCCGATGGTATAAACGCAAACCCCGCTCTGCTATGACTCTGCCATCAGACTATCCCCAGAAATCAGCATTCTTTTTGGAGTGGCAGAAATACATAGAAAAGTGACCAGATTTTGATGATCTGATGAAACAGATCATAGTAAGTGGAGAAAATGTGGGTATTGAGCCTTGAGAAGAAAAACTGAATGGAGTTGTTAGAAAGCATCACGAAGAAATTGAAAGACCAGACCACTGATCCCAGAGGCATTGATTTCCCAAAAGTTACCTCTTGGTAGCACACAGGCTTCTTCCCACTGGGAGGAACACCTTTCCTGGAGTCACTGAAGTAAAGTGGTAACTGTAGCATTAGGTCACATCACCTTTATTGCCGTTCATTTGGGGATAGCTCAGAGAGTGATCCTCATATTTACAAGAACAAGTCTTTCCCAAATGCACCGTGAAATCAAAATCCAGTGATATATCCCGCTATGCTTACTTCCTATGCCATGAATGTCTAGTAGCAAGAAGATGTAGGAGTTAGCACATGCAAATTAATTAATTGAATCCCTTTAGAACATTATTTAGATTTCAGAAGCAAACCACCTGCTGAGCTTTTCCATTATTTTCAGTTTTTCATTCAGTCATACTCTCATAATCTATGTAGATTTTTACATTTAAACTTCCTTGTTCCATTCACATAACTTCTCTGGCTTTTCTGCCTTCTACGTAATGCACACAGTAGGACAACCCAGAAAGATACTGAAAACGATTTCACTTAGACTTGAATTCCTAATGAAAAAAAAAAATGCTGATCAGACACAGCGGTACAGAAGCGAATGCTCTGAGGGCAATTTCCAAGAATAAAGCCAAAGACTGCAAAAGTTACTTGTTCCAACACAGTGAGAATTCTAATTTCATGTGTATACCTAGGTCTGATCCTTTTGGCATTGCATGCTAATTTGATTATACTTTTGTTCAATCGATTTAGACACATGGATGAGTGAAAAGCAAGTTCACTTAATTTGCACAAGATCAAAAGGATAGATGCTTAGAAGCAATAATAAGATTCTACTTTGAACTACTTACAGTTTCATGAATAAGCTGAATCTAGACTTACATATATAATATATATGCACAGATACATATATATTTCATATACTTTTATATTTTCTATGTGATTTATATATCTATCTATATCTATATTTATTGGAATAAGCCAAATACCTGGTCTGGCCAGACATAAGTAGCAGCTTGAGTTGAGTTAATATCTAATACTTTTTGGAAAGGAATAAATGTTTGAGTACCTTATTTTGACTTCCCCTAGAAGCACATTCTAGGGCAAAGTTTTGAGAGCAATTTATAGAGGTGGGAATTTAAGAACCCCCTGTTAGGTAAACGAGGATGTGAATAATGGAAAGGAAGTCAGGCTTTCAAAGGGTGCCCTATCAAACTAGCTTCACTGAGGGAAACGAACTGGATTTTAATCCTACTGGGTAAACTCTGGAAGCTGGGGGAGAGCACACACCTCACAGTTATCCTACCTGAGGGCCAATGGACCTGTAACATCTATGCGCCAAGTCCCATCAGTGTATGGGTGCCGAGTGCTTTATGAGGGCAGATGGATGAACCAATCAGAGGCTTCAGAAGCCTGAAGAACTCTCAAGCAAGAATGCAAGAGCTGGCATTTGAAAGCCAGGTAAGAGTTTTGTTTTTGTTTTTGTTTTTGTTTTTCTGAAGTGGCAAGAGTATCAGATTATGGACAGGGCACCAAAAAAAAAAAAAAAAAAAAAATCCAGAGAATGAGTTCGCTCCAAAATGTTTTTATAACGAAAATAATCAGGTGCTGGGAAAACATATGCAAAATCCTAACAGTAGGATTATACCTAAGAGCTCAGAGTCGAGAAGAGAAGGAAAGAAGGAGAAAGATGTGACTGGTGACCAGAAAGGGGTATCCGGGGCTCCTGCCGATGGGCAGGCTCTTCCTGGATGAGCATGTACCATTTGAACAAACATGGCTGACACGGCAAAATAACTAAAGAAAAGGTAGACAGCACAATTTTCCGCCCTTTTTTCGTCTCTGATTGGTTCAGTCCACCTTCCTGGACCATAGGTTGCCCCAGTATCTGCCTTTTGAATGATCTACTTAAGAGGAAACTTCTTACTGTCACTTTTCCTGATCTCATTCCCACTCCAAATTAATCTTCTCTCCATGACTTAAGTACATTCTGCTTGTTCTTCTCATTGTCACAGCAAGATTTCTTTTTTCCACTGTGGTTATGTGCTTCTGTCTTTGTCTCTCAGGATAGCGGGTAAAATCCTCAATGGCTAGAACATTTGTGTGAACCCTTTGACTGCACGATGTCTAGCACTTGGGTGCCCTATGTCAGACTCTCCTTTGTTCTCTTGATCTCTGATGGAGTAAAGATGACCGAGCAGGTTGGGCAGAACTCTGTTGTGGGTGTTCAGGCCAATCTCGGGGGTGCGTTCCACCTCATCTGAGGTAGGGATACATACAGAGAATGGACAGATATTACACAGATACCAAGATTAGAGCCAGGTCTGGCTGCCACAGGGGAGTCATAAATATTTCCATTCGCTGAGAAAATACTGTTTCAAGTTGTCTTTGACCCCACCAAGCCCCGGGAATACAGAATGTCAAAATACTGAAAGAAAGATTCAAAGAGAGTCAACAAAGAAACATTTTAATGGGGGCTCTGAGAGAAGGGAATAGAGGTAAAGTAATGTGCATTGTAAACATTATGGAAGCTCTGAATGTCTGAGGCTGATGGCTGCTTCCACATTTTTGTCCAAAGCAGTGCACTGTGTAGCCCTTCGCTGTGTTAGGAGATGACCCCTTCCGTCCACTTGAACCTGTTAATAATTATTAAGATTTCAGAAACCTAATATTATCTCTGTGAAGGCCAAGTGTTCAAGTATAACTGAACTAAATAATGCAGGCAGGAAAAAAAAAAACTTTTATGCTTTATCTTCGCTTCTCTACACAACACCCCCACTAATTTTTCATCCTTTGTGTTCAGAACAAGGCTCTGACATTATCTCCTCCAAAATGGATAACCTCAAAAATCTCAGTATTTGATGAATGATTATTCTTTAAAGTGGTTCTATTACTTCTATATCTTTCTGTTCTATAATGATTATTTTATCTTTGAGGAGATCCTAGATTTCCTTGAAATGTAAAATTTCCTTGAGGAAATTTTGGTTCCTTGAGGTCATTCACCAGTTTGGATTAGGGTCAGTGAAAAGGGACAGAAAAGCCACAGAAACAAAACAAAACAAAACAAAAACCAAAACCGAAAAGCAAAAAACCAAGTTCAGACAAGTTAAGATGTATCTCTTATTAAAGCCCGAACATAAATATTCTAAACGAGGATGCTGGTTTCCTTCTTTCTATCATCTGGTTCTACCAATAGAGTCTGCCATTTTTAAGGTAGCTTCAGGGTCCAGCATTAATGCTGAAGTTCCATCCATTAAGACTACATTTTAGGGGCACCTGGGTGGCTCAGGGGGTTAAGCGTTGGCCTCTTGATTTGGGCTCGGGTCATCATCTTGCAGTTGGTGAGTTCGAGCTTATTTCGGTCTCCATACGGACCGCAACGGAGCCTGCTTGGGATCCTCTCTCTCCCTCTGCTCTCTGCTCCCTCCCTGCTCATGCTCACTTTCTCCCTCAAAGTAAACAAATAAAACTTTTATTTTTAAAAAAAAAAAAAAGACTACATCTTAGCCAACATGAAGGTGAAAAGAACAGAGGGTAAGCTGTTTCTTTAAGGATACACCATTTACCTTTGAACAACATGAGTTTGAACAGCACGGGTCCACTGACACCTGAATTTTTTTAATAAAACCAGTTGAGGACTGTCAATGTATTTTCCTTTCCTTATGATTTTCTTGACACTTTCTTTTCTCTAGTTTTCTGTATTCTAAGAACACAGATTGCAGGCAAAATGTGTGTTAACTGACTTTCTATTGTCAGTAAGTCTTCGGGTCAACAGTAGGCAATCGGTTTTGTTTTGGGGGACTCAAATGTTAATACAAGGATTTTCGATTGTGCAGGGGTTGACAGCCCTAATCTCTGCATTGGTCAAGGGTTAACTGCATTCCACAAGGTGTATTCACCACATCTACATACATCCTGTTGGGCAGAACTTCGTCTCATGAGTCTTATCTAGCTGAAGGAAGAGGGAAAAATCTGATCTAATCATGTGGATTCTCATGTGCACAGCTGAATATGTGTGCTCTATCTCTAAGGCAGAAAGGGACAGTAGAGATTGTACAAAGCTTCCAACATACAATTAGAACAATTTCCAGTTAAAAGTAACAGATTAAAAAAAAACAAACAAGTTTTACTCGACTCTTTTATCAGGAAACAAAGAAAGAGGGAATATCAACTAACTCAGGATTCAAAATTCAATAAACAGACAACACAGTAAGAAATGGCTAAATGTTGGGAACAGACACTTCAACAAAGAAAGCATATAGAAGGCGAATAAGCCTATGGAAATATGTTCAGTGTAGTTAGTCATTAGGAAAATGCAAATTAAAACCACTGCAAACTACTACTAAAACGTATTAGAATGGCAAAACAGAA
This sequence comes from Neofelis nebulosa, assembly GCF_028018385.1. NCBI lineage: Eukaryota > Metazoa > Chordata > Mammalia > Carnivora > Felidae > Neofelis > Neofelis nebulosa. The sequence continues at coordinate 198,887,426 of NC_080784.1, read as the reverse complement.
CAAAACAGAACTAAAAACCTGATAACACCCAATGGTGGCAAGGCTGTGGATCAAATAGAATTCTCACGCATTGCTGACACATTGCAATGTGGGTCAGCCACTTTAGAATCCCATGTGGCATTTTTTTCCTAAAGCTGAACATACACTTGTCACACAACTGGCAATGCTACTCCTAGGTAGAATCTAAATGGAAAAAAAAAACCCACTTCTGTTCATATTAAAATGCGCACTCAAATATTTATTGACCATTTATTCATAATCATTTCAAACTGGAAACAAACCAAATGTCACTCAACTGGCATGGTGAATTAATTGGGAAAAAAAAGAAAAAGAAAAACCTGTGGCATACCCATGCAATAGAATAAAAAAAAAAACAAGTCCTGATATATATAGGCAAAAAAAAAAAAAAAAAAAAAAAAAAAAAAACAGATAAATATCGAATGCACTATGCTGGATGAAAGGAGCCAGTCTCAAAGGGCTATATGCCGTGTAATTTGTTTCATAGGACATTGTGGAAACAGCACAACAGATTCAGAGACTGAATCAGTCATTTCTAGGAGCTGGGAATTGGGGGAAAAAGGAATAAGAATGTGTATGGGAGGCAGGCGGTGGGAATGGTAAACGTTCCACAGCTTGATTGTAATGATGCTTACATGCCCACGTATGCTCATCAAAACTCAGACAACTGTACACTATACCCTCCAAATTTTATTGTGTATAATTATATGTAAAAATGTAAAAAGTAAAAAAATAAACTCGACTCTGAGGCAAAGTTAGAATAAGGTTACATAACACCTCAAACCTCTCAACTGGCTAAGTGCATACAGCAAAAATTAGATTAAGGATACTCTGACCCACTGTATTTTTTCTACTAGATAAAAATTACTTAGGGCAATAATTGGGATCAGATGAAAAATATAGCTATTTTACAAAAACTATAGTGTCAATGGAGAGAGGGAGGGGAGAGGGAGAAAGCAGGGGGAGAGGAAAGGGAGGGAGAGAAGCAAGATGTAGGAAGAAAGAGTTGGTGGGAGATCAGTAAAATAGAGCAGAGCCTAGAACTTTTCCTTCAAAGGGACAATCTGGTGGTGGTTACCGGAACATGGAACTGGCTAGAATCAAATACATAACAGGTTTGCTACTTCACTTAAAGAAATCCGTACTGGCCAGACCCAACAAACCTAGATTAAAAATTCTCATAAAAATGATATTTGGGGTGCCTGGGTGGCTCAGTGCATTAAGCGTCTGACTTCAGCTCGGGTCAAGATCTCATGGTTCGTGGGTTCGAGCCCCACATCAGGCTCTGTGCTGACAGGGCAGAGCCTGCTTGGGTTTCTCTCTGTCTCTCTGCCCACTGCTCTCATTCTCTCTCTCAAAATAAAGACATAAACTTAAAAAAAAAAAGTGATTCTTATGACTCGAGAATGCGTTGAGCAGAATGGGAACAGAAAAAAACCAGTGCATATCAATGGAAATGGATAATGGAAAACAAGAGCTCAACAAGAAGATAGAGCTAAGGGCCAAAGAGAAGCATAGACAAAGAAGATCTTTCTGACGGTCACGATCATAACCTAATCAAAAAATAAGTCCATACTGAGGGTAGAGGGAACTCACAGTGTCTGAACCAATGGCATTGAAGAATTTTTCAGGGTGAGTGACTATTGCCCATCTCTTATTTTCACCTTTCCTGATGGGAATAGTTGCCTCTCTCTGTTGTTTCAGGTGCCTGGGGAATGAAAACTAGGCTTTTTGTTCATGGTTCTTTTGACCAAGAGAATATCTTGACCTTATGCAAGAACGATTTTGCAGTATTTAGGGATTCCAGACTTTGTCCACGATGAGCTTGTTGGTTCAAACCTGGAACTTCAGTTGTCTCCCCTGGAAAAGGATGGCCATGCTCTATGTATGGGAGGAGAAGGAATGTTTGACCCGAAGAATAAACGGTGCCAGAACGGTAATCCAAAACACACATTCTGTCTGCTCACCCACATTTTCCAACTTCTCTTCACTTAGGCTGGACACTGACTGCGTATTGTGAACCAGCTGTGGACAGAAATGAGAGCACTTCTTGCCCAAGCATATACGAGCCTGGTGCACGATCATATAGCTGTCTCTTCCTCTGTCACGGAGACCCGGATGTCCCCAAATTCCAGCTGACACACAGAGTGTATCACAGGGAGAGCGTGTATCAGCTTGTTCTCCAGTGAATGGAGCAGAATCCTCTCCCTTCCCCATCAGTATAGGCGAGCAATGGGCATGTAATATAATGAAAATACAAACTTTATTTGTAATAAGCCACCAGAGCGATGTCTAATTATCCTAACTAAAACTTTTTGCAATTGCAAAGACCATTCTTTCCCAAAGGCACCTAATATTAGAAAAGGAATTACAGGTTTCCTGTAAGCACAACTAAGCCAATGAGTTCTATTGTATTCAAAATATTTATTGCATTCAGGGCATCTCTACTTTAAGATACTTCAGTTGATTATCTGACCATGGTTTTTGTGATATTTGCGTCCCCTTCACTATAAAAACATTCTGACTACAATAGCCCACGATGAGATCTCTTGTTGCTCAACACCTTTGGATTGTTTTCCTAGTACTTATTTTGTTACTTAATAACATAAAGCTTTCTGTAGTTTATCGCTATTCTGAAAATGAGCATGGGTTGTCTTTGTCCCACCGAGACTGTAAACTTTTTGAAAGGAGAGCCATTTCTGATACAGAAACATGTTCCAACTGACTCAGATAAAATTATACCGTACCAAATGTAAGGGAGATGGTGCTGTGCTGCTCAAAGTAAAACAAAGATTGGCTCTTGAAAAGCATATTCAACAAATATTTATCGGGCATTTATGATTTCTCTTCCTTTGGTTTGGTTGGGGAGGGGAGCCTGTTCCAACGGTACTCTTTCGTAAGTACATCTGGTTTTAACTGTTAAGTCTGAGATGGGTTTGAACCAATCAATTTTTTGATAAAAAATAATAATCCATCTGAGAGAAGAAATCCCAAATACTTACAATATCAGACCCTTGGCTTGATGTAATGCATTCAAGAGTACAAAATTTTCATCTTCTCTATATATATGCTGAGAGTCCATGCAATTTTGGCACTCATAATTTGAGTTGATTGACCTCATGAGCTCTGAGAAAAAAAGACTGAGTTTTCTTTAAGAATATAAAGGCATAAGGAGAAAATATGAGTTAAAAAGGAGCCAGGTTTACTTACGAAACCCAGAGAATAGGTTTTTAAATAAACTAGCATTAAGTGAACAATTATTGTGTGTCAGAAACAATTGTGCAAGGTAAGTTATATTTTGTTATTGCCAAATCAAGTTAATTAAGGAAATATGCACAGCATCATATTTTGGACTCACTAAAGGCTTTCCGATCACATGAGCCAAATCCATAAAATCTTTCCCTGTCTTTCCATCTCTTTCTTTCCAACTCTCTCTCTCTCTGTGTCTCTGTCTTTGTCCGTTTGTCTCCCTTTCCATATATTTTAACATATACCCTGTTGGTTTCTGGAGAATCCAGGCTAATAAAGATTTGGGCACGGTGAAATAGGGTGCTGCTGTAACAAACACTTAAAAATGTGGAAGTGATTCTGGAACAGGGTAATGGGTAGAGGCTGGAAAGATTTCAAGATTCACATTAAAAATAGCCTAGATTTCCTTGAAGAGATTGTTGCCAGGAATATGGACACCGAAGGGGATTCTGATGAGTTATCAGGTGGAAATGAGAAACATGTTCTTGGAAACTGAAGGAAACATGACCTTTGGTATAAGGTGGCAAAAAACTTGGTCAAATTGTGTTCTGTTTTGTGGAAAGTAGAAGTTGCATGTGAGGAACTTGGATATTTAGCTGAGGAGAATTCTAAGCAAAGTGTTAAAGAGGCAACCTGATTTCTCCTTGCTGCTTTAGGAAAATTCGAGAAGAGCGAGAAGCATAGAAAAGATGATGTTGCAGGAAGGAGCCCCATCTTGAGGATTTGGAAAATTCTCAACATATCCATACTGCACATGATGAGAAAGTGTGTTCTGGAGAGAATTCCAAGGCTGTGGCTGGATACTCATTCCATAAATTGGTATATCTGGTTCACACGATAGGTGTTTGTTTAGCTTTTAGTGAAACTGCCACTGTTTGTGCAAGAGTGGGTCATTGTATAGTCCTTTCAGGAATTCGTGGGGGGCTCCTCTCTTTCTTGTCCTCACCAACACTGGGCGTGATCAGACTTTTCCATTTCCGATGTACTAATAGGTATATACTATTATCTCAGTGTGATTATAATCTGTGTTTCCTTCATAAGTAATGATGCTGAGTATTTGTTCACTTGTGTATTTGATATATGTATACGTACTTCGGTGAAGTGTTTATTCAAACCATTTGTCCACTCACTTATTGGCCTCTTTGCTTATTGTTGGTTATTGAGATTTCTTTATATAATCTGAATTCAAGTCCCTTCCCACTAATGTGATTTTCTTATTATTTTGGCTGGTATGCAATTTGCCTTTTCATTTCAGCAATGCCTTTCAAAGAGTAGAATTATGGGGGTGCCTGGGTGGCTCAGTTGGCTAAGCATCCAACTCTCGATTTTGGCTGAGGTCATGATCCTAGGGTCGTGGGATCGAGCCCTGCATCGAGCCCCATGTTGAGCGCCATGCTGAGTGTGGAGCCTGCTTAATATTCTCTCTCTCTACCTCTGCCCCTCTCCCTGTTCACTATCTCTCTCTCTCTCTCTCTCTCTCTCAAGCAAAAAAAAAAGAGTAGAATTTTTAATTTTGATAAAGTTCAATTTATCTTTTTTTTTTCTCACGTGGATCATGTTTTTGATGTTACATCTAAAAGCCTTCGCCTAGCTCATTGTCATATATACTGATGCTAAGGTTTTTTTTTTTTTCCAGAAGTTTTAGGACTTTGGGTTTTACATTTAGGTTCATAACCCAGTTATGTTAATTTCAGTGTGTGGTGAAAAGTGAAAACCCAAGCTTATTTTTTTTTTCCATAGGAATATTCAAATTTGCTTGTACCATCCATTTAGAAGATTATGTTCTGAATTGAAGTGACTTTACAACTTTGTCAAAAAACAATTATTGATTTATGGGTCTATTTCTGCTTCTCTATTCTGTTTCATTGATTTACTCATATTTTTACCCAGGGCATACTGCCCTGATATTCAGAGTTTCATAAGCCTTGAAATCAGGTAGTAGAAGTTCTCAAACTTTGTCCTTTTTATACCAGAGCTGTTTTAGATATTCTAAGTTCTTGGCATTTTCATATGAATTTTGGAATCAGCTTCTTAATTTCTACAAAAAGCCCTGCTGGAATTTTGATGAAGGTTATATTGAAGCTATAGAATAATTTATGGAGAACCGGTATTTTAAAATATTGATTAATTCTTTCAATTTATTGTACCCTTTTAAATTTCTCTCACCCATGGTTCAGTCTATAGATTGTCAGATGTATCCATGAATATTTCATTTTTTTGATGCTATGACAAATGGTATTGTTTATTTTATTTCAATTTCTGACGGATTTTTATTAGCATATAGAAACAGAATTGATTATGTATATTGATCTTGTATCCTACAACCCTGCTAATTTCTGTAAAATCTTAATACCTTTTAAAAATAAATTTCATAGAATTTCCTTCATCTAGGATCATGACATTTATGACAAAACACCAAAAAGACAGTTTTACCTGTTTCTTTTCAACCTGAATGCCTGTTGTTGTTGTTATATATTAATGTTGTTGTTGTTGTCTTTACTATTTGAATTATCACACTAGCAACTCCAATGAAATGTGGGATAAAACAGATGAAAACGGAGCCTTTTTTTCTTGTTCATAATCTTTGGAGGAAAACATTCTTTCACCGTTAAGTATCATGTTGGCTGTATGTGTTTCAAAAATTCTCTTCATCACTTTTAGAAAGTTTCCTTCTATTACTAGATTGCTGTATATTTTATTCATGAATAGATATTGAACTTATTATAAGACTTTCCTGTATCTATTGAAATTATCATGTAATTTCCCTCTTCATTCTATTAAATTGTTATATTATATTAACTCATTTTTGAATGTGATAAGCACATGACCTAAATGCTTGGCACAATGCCCATTTAGGCAGAGTGTATTATCCTTTCTATTGTATCACTAGGTAAGATTTGTTAGTAGTTTGATGAAGATTTTTGCACCCATGTTTATTAAAAATATCGGTTCACAATATTCTTGTATTTTTTCTAGTTTTGGTGTAAGAATAATGTAGGCCACATTAAATGAAGGAAGTTCTGGGGTGCCTGGATGGCTCAGACGGTTGAGCATCTGACTTTGTCTCAAGTCGTGATCTCTTGGTCCAGGGGGTTCAAGCCCGCAGAGGGCTTTGTGCTGACAGCTCAGAGCCTGGAGCCTGCTTCAGATTCTGTGAGTCACCACCACCCCCACCCCCCCATGCTCTGTCCATCTCCATTTTCACTCTCTCTCTCTCCCAAAAACAAAGAAAAATTTTAAAATATTAAAAAAATAATAAATGAGGAAAGTTCTTCTTTTTCTAAATTATATATTATTCCTAATTCAAGTGTTTGAAATAGCCCACCAATGAAGCCTTCTGAGTCTGGATTTTCCTTGTGAGATAGTTTTCAATTATGAATTCAATTTTTTAAATAGGTACAGGGCTATTATGACTTTTAACAGATCTTCTATTGTCAATTTTGTTAATTGGTGTTTTCAAGAACGTTAAACATCTTAATTTGCTCGAATTCTTGTCACAGTGTTCTCTTACAATACTCTCAATGTCTGTAGGCATCGATTTCTATAATTTCCGTTTGGTTCGTTTTCATAAACTCCCATTTCCTTCCCCCATATGTGTAGGTTTTCATTTATGCCCATAACGCTTGCTTCGAAGTCCTTGCACACTATTTCCATTAGCTTTGCCAGTTGTGAATTTGTTTCTATTGACTGGATATAGGTTCTTTTTTTATGGTCATTTGCATGAAATGACTTCTGATTGAGTGTGACACATTTGTAAATGACACGTTTCTGAATATCAGGAGCTGACCTCCCTTTGCAGGGCACTAATCTGTGTTTTGGTAGGCACTTACACTGCACGGAGAGAGCTTAATCATTTGAGTCTTGATTTCGAGCTCTGTTATGACAGCTCTAAGCAGCTTTTCCTCTGGGCCTGTTTAGCCATACAATGCAAGTGTCACCCTTCTCAAGGCTCTAATGAGCGCCTCCCTTATTCAAGGAGACCTCTCCACTCAGGCTTCTCGAAGCAGTCCTTTCTACTCCCTGGGGATTCTTCACTTGATAGTCCTCTGATAGTTCCTTTCCCAGTCTTTTCAAATTACATTTCATGGGAGTACAGAACTTCTTTGCAGATTTTTAGAGGTTGTGTGTGTGTGTATATCTGTGTCTGTGTATGTAGGTCTCTCTTACGGTACTCTGCACACAAATTCTAGCTGATTCAGCCGCCTGGAACATTGATGTGTTATCTTGGATCCAACGAGGTCCCCTGTTCCCTGTACCGCAGAAATCCAGGGTGATTCACCTTGGTTTCGCTTGTTTGTTTTGTTTGTTTTGTTTTATTTTGTTTTAATCAGGATTAACAATCCAGCAATATCTGCTTTCTATTGTCCAAAAACAATGGTTTCATATATCTTGTCCAGGTTTCTAGCTACTTACGGGAAGAAGGGAAATCTAGCACCAGTAACTCTGTCCAGGCCAGAAGGATATGTCCCTCATGTTAGTTTATATTATTTTAATATTTCAGTGGGAAGAAAAATAAATGCTCAAAGAATATTCCTTCTTTCTGGTGTCTATCCTTCTGGTTTTGTATTTCAGGAAATAAATAACCAAACGTTCTAGACAACAATCACCATGTAGAAACTTCTTACCTTTCCCCAAGCATAATGCTGTATATCTCACATATAATATACACTTGTTTATCTTTTGATAATGCCGTGGAAGGAGGTATTATTATTCCATTAACTCAAGACAGCAGGTGGAGTATGCGTCCCATGTCAAACAAGGGTCAAACCCAGTTGTTTTCTTAATCTTAACCCAGCTCTCAAAACATATGCTGACCCATCTGCGTGAATCACTTCAGAGAAGGACTACTCGGAAAAAGAAATTGCCTTGTTTCACTTTGGACAGTGGAATCGCGTAGTAAAACCTAATAAATTTATACACTCGAGGTTAAGTAGGGCAGAAGCTAGCAAAACCATGAAGTGTAAGAGGCATTTCTTCTGTGTTCCTCTGTCTGTTCCTTTCTATAATTATTCTCCATTCCCCAGCTCACAGCCCCTGCTAAAACCCAATTTTCATCCTATATTTTTTCTCAGTGGGTGACACTAAGCCCGAAATCTAACAAAATTCCTATCCTTTCTTTGTAATCCTACCCCTAATCTCCGATATACGAGTGTGCCCGGTTTTCTGTCTCCTGCAGCTGCATTAATTCAAGCTCACGTTATCCTTGACCCTACACCTGCAGTAGCTTCCTAGCCATGGAAGCTTTCCAACTACTTTTCCTGCCTCCATTTTCCCAGCACGATTTATTTTCCACGCGAGAGCCAACGAGATTGTGTCTGATCAGATCGTGTCCCCTGCATGCTGAGAAATGGTTCAGTGTGGTCCTTGTCCCTCCAGTGTTAAGATGCAGGACTGACGTGGCTGATGCTTATCTCCCAAGCTTCACCTCAGTCTCTTCCTCCCAAGTCTGATCTCCAAAGAATGAGCACGTGAGTGCATCGCTTCAAAAGAACCACTTCTAATCACCTATCCAGCTCTTGGTTGCACATCAAAGATGACACACGGGTGGGGGGAAGCCTGCAGCTAGGATGTGGCCCACCCCCTTTCCACATGATGTGTCTGTGTTGGTGGCAGTGCGAAAGTTATTTCTTATACTTCGAACAGGCTACTTCTGTAGAAATAGTACTACAATCACCGGGCTTTATATTATGCCATGCGGGTCTTAACAGGTGTTGAGGACCCAGCAAAGGTCTTGATTTGTAAGGCATCCGTTGCAAGTGGAGGAACCAGTCATCGTGTTTTCCAGCTCAGCCTGGTTTATACCTAATGCTCCTGCATAAATAGTAGTAGTTTGCCTTTCCACTTGACAAATAGCTTAGTTTGATAAAGCAGGTGGTCATTTTTGCTATAAGGCAAAACTAGCTTTGCTTTCACTATATTGTAAGGGCTTTAGGGTGGCTGCCACAGGATGATCTTGAACTTTGCAGAAACCTGCCTTCATGCAAAGGTTGCCTTGCAGTCTTTGAAGGTAGGGGCACCTGGCTGGCTCAGTCGGTTAAGTGTCTGGCTCTTGATTTCAGCACAGGTGATGATCCCAGGGTTGTGGGGTCAAGCCCTCCATTGGGCTCTGCACTGACGGCATGGAGCCTGTTTGGGATTCTCTCTCTCCCTCTCTCTCGATCCTCCCCCACTCATGTGCTCTCTCTCTCTCTCTCAACAACAAAAAAATAATAAAAAATAAAGAAGATACAGGAGCCTAAGTCTTGCTTCTGTCCAAGAATAATCATGAGGGTCTTGTTTTAAAAGATTATCCCCAGGCTTTGGTAAGTGGTACTAGGTTGGCTTCCCATGATTCCATTCCTCATTTAGGGCAAGGTGGGGATGTCTAAGGTGGGGATGTTTAAGGACTAATTGTGGATTAGGATCAGAAATCCTCATACAATTATTGGGTGCCTGCAAGGTGATGCTCTGGTATTATAGGTGTGCATTCAGATAGGACATATATCCAGAGGCCCATGAGATTTATGACATTAGAACTAGAAGCGGAGATGAAGGTGATTAATGGGAAGCTGTGCTGGATGGTCCTGGCCCGGGTTAGTTGTTTACCTAATGGGAAAAAAGTCTCCGAGTGGGATTATTTCACCCAGCTTGGCAGACAAGATCTATTTGAACAGCAGATGCATTTATAAGACTCAGAACTCATTAACTGAAGAACATAGTAAAGATAAACGTGTCCTCGGCGGTACACAAAGGGGAAATAGAAAGGAGAGATTCTGCTATGACAAACAGTACTAGACCTACGTGTGTTAGAAGGGAAGAATCACATTAAACACCCATTTGAAAGGGGTAGAAGCCGGGAGAGAGAGAACGTGAGAGGTACGTTCCCTGATGAAGGGAAAAACCAAGAAACAGCTGGAAGCAACGCTCCTTCAGGTCTGGAACCGCCAAAAACAGAGGGAAGATAGCATCTTGAAGAGCATTGGGCAGGGCCATCACTTGCTACGTCCCTCAAGGCACATGCTTCAGAAGCATGACTATAGGGACCTACTGAACAAGATTCTCTGGCTGCAATCCACTTTGGGTGAGGGAAGTTCATGAATCTATACTATTCCACACTCAGACTTACTAACAGTTGCTCCGGTGGCCTAAGACTGCTCATCACATATGGTAGAGATGATGCCATTAACCCAAGTTGATGCACAATGAGGAAATGAGAAATTAGCAACATACTACCTGGAAGTAAATGGAAACTGATCAATTTTAAATGATCTTGATGTGAGATAAAAATATCTGATCTGGGCTCTGACCCAGTGACCTGGGTCCCCAATATTGCAATTTTCTAAACTTAGCAAAAAAAAAGAAAAAAACGTTTTTAGTATTGTTAAGACAGAACACCTTTTTCACCCTTTTTTCTGTGAAGGGCCAGATGATAAACATTTCAGGCTTAGCACAACATGAGGTCTCTGTGTATATAGTATTTAACCATTTTTTGTGGCTCAGAAAATAATGTAAATTTATGTAAATAAATGGATGTGATAGTGTTCCCATAAAACTTTATAAAAAACAGGTGGTTTTCCTGCAGGGCCATAGTTTCTCAACACTTAGTCTAAGAGAATACAATATGAAGAGGTTGCTTCCTACTCTTCCATACGGTGACTGCATTCTGTCCAAATTAACCTCTTTTGGGATAGTTCTGAGACTGAATTAAAGGGCATAGTTCATAGATTTTGGGAAGCTGACGTAGAGTGGCTAACATCCTGAACAGGGCAAAACAAAACCAAGAAACAAAACCAAAATTCCCTCTCCCGCCCTTCCCACAAATACTACTAATTTGTCGAGAAGATTTCTTTAGCAATACCAAATACTGGGTGCTGTCTTAGCTCTAGGATCTGGAGATCATCTTATTTTTACATCTTGTTATCAGGGTTTCAGTACCATAATAATTTTGTATGTGCTAAAACCTCATTTGACTTTAAAAGTAAGACTTGGCATTGAATAAAAACCAGTTCTGCTGCTATGAAGGAACTATAGCCATTCCAGGAAGAGGCAGCCCAACCATCAAGAGCTCCACCCTCTGGCTGAATGTATTCAAAGCAAGAAACTGGAGAAGACTTTGCCTTGTAACTTGAGCTAAAAAGGGCGACATTTAATTTGGAGCTTTAGTTTTTTTAGTGTTTTGAAATCTTTGGGCTTTAACTTACAAGAGGATTTAATCTTTGGATTTTAATGTGGTTCATGGGATTTCATAATGAGCATGGGTTCATATTAAAAATTGGAGCATCTCTACGTCGGGGTCATTGAGATAAAATATTGTCATTTGATTTAATTGAAAAATCACGAAAAACTGATATTGAACAGGTGGCTGGACACATTTTGAAATGGGCAGCAGGATAGCAATAAAATGTTCATTTTTGGGGTAAGAAATAGTCTTGAAAATTATTTGATATCCCAGTGGGTGGAAACCCCAGTCACCCACTGTGGTTGCAGCTTGATAATGCACAATGACGATCTTCCCTTCTCTGACTTCCTTCTCCAATCCCTTACTGGTTTTTTTTTTTCTTTTTTTTCACTTAACAAATACAATTTTTATCTCAGGGTTACATTTAGAGAGGACACAGACTAAGACAATAAATTCTGGTTGAATAGACAGATCAATGAACAAGTAAACCTTCCTTATGCTTTATCAGGGGAAGAAAGGAAACTGGATGTCGGGAAAAACATTCCAAGACAATTACATGTCTGTTTCTAGAAGGTCCTGCTCTTGGTTCCTTTTCATCCTCAGTGCTCGTGCCCGTGACCAGCCTTGCAGGAGTATCTTAGATTATCTTGGATTTATTTCCAGAGTTTCTCTCTAACTTGTCTCACTGCTTCCTTAATTTCTACTTAGTTTGTTACTAAAAGAATCATGGAGAAGGTCAGGTCATCAACTTTAACAGTACCTGTGCAACCTTCTCTTTAACCAGTACACGTTGAACATCAATCATGTAAGCACCAGTCACTGTTAAAATGCTTGGGATACATTCGACAAGCAAGCCAAACCAAGAGGTCCTGATATGGTCAAATTGCTCAAATCTTGGGCTAGAAACCAGAACTGACCTAAGAATAGGTACCATGAAGAAGAGGGACAGTGGATTTGCATGCTGCTAAATCACGCATTCCCTGCAGAACATCTATTTATCTACCCTGAAGCAAATCTTTCATGAAAGCATAAATAAATAAGTCTTAGCTGCAAGCTAACTTTACTTTGATGTTAATTCACAAAGCATCCATGTGACCTGATCAACCAGGCTCACCAGACAAAAGATTCTATCCCTGAAAAGTGTTTTCCTTCACCCTCCTTGGGGTACTACACTCAAGACCTCCTTATGGGTCTCATTTTCTCAAGGCTTCCTTTCTTCTTTCTTTGAATCACACACAGACTTCGATTAACATCAGTCCCCTGGGAATATTTCTCAGGGAGGTTTCTCTTTCTCTCTCATTCCCCCCCCCCCACCAGATTTGTACAGGTTACTTAATGGTGCAATTAATTATTGTTTTATGACCAGATGAGAAGTTCTTTTATTTGTTCTTTCCTCAGACTTTTTTCGTGGTTGAGGAAGACGATCCGAATCACTTTTTCTTCCCCAAAGGAGAATAAAATGGACTTTGATAAAGGTCAGGAAAAGAGAGTTGGAGGGAGGAAAATTCATTTATTATCTCCCTTGGCACTCTCCGTTGCCTTTTGAAAAATAAAAATCTGTTGAAATGAAGAATTTTAAGATAACATGTGTTCACACTAAAAGCATAAGTTGCATTAGCAAAATGTTGCTTTCCGCCCCCCACGCCCCTTTTTCCTCAAGTATTTTCTGTACTAGGCAGAGGTGATGGCTTGAATGCATGCATAGTGATCAGATATCTTATATAAGAGCCAATTGCCAAGCTTTTCTGTGGAAGCTAAATTTGACTCAAAGAAGAGGTTTGAGTATGTATCCTTACATACTTTCTCTTATATTTTTCTTCCCCATGCTCATTATCGATGGAAACATATGCAACCCTACATCTGGGCAAACATTTTTTTGGTATCTCTCTTCACCCTAAGAAGGAAGGGACTGAAAGTTCACAGAGGTAAGTCATTTACGTTGTAGAAGGATGATCCGAATCCACCAGCAAGAATAGGGGTGGAATTAAAAGCATTATAAGGGTGTGGCTGATACCTTTGCACAATGACAGGTGTATCGAATTAAACATGTATTATGATGAAGAAGATTAATCTACCGGTTATCGCAGTCAGTTGGGTTTTTCTGTGAAACAGATAACCACAAAATGCCAGTGGCATTGCCTTAATCAGTTTGTGTGGCTATCGCAAAATAATACAATGGACTGGGTGGCTTACACAACAGACATCAATTTCCCACAGTTCTGGCCGGGAAGTCCAAAATAAAGGTGCCAGCATATCGGAGTCTGGTGGGGGCCTGTCTACAGGTTTGCAAAAGGCCATCTTTGTATGTCCTCCAGTGGTCTTTCCTTGGTGCATCTACACTGAAAGAGATTTTGTGTCTGTTTCGATTTTTTCTAAGGGTATTAATCCCGTGAAGTCCCTACCTTCAAGACCTAACTAACCCTGATCGCCTCCCAAAGGCCCCACCTCCAAACATCGGCATCACATTGGATTATGAGTTTAGGGTGTGGGAGGAGGAGGGACACAGACGTTCAGTCCTTATCAGGCATATACCATGGGTATGTATCATGAGTCCCTTGCACATTTACCAGGCCACTGGGGTTTGGTTGATTCAGGCTCCACTAGATGGGCTTGCCTCCACGATGCAGGTGGGGCTTGGTTCTATGCCACATGTATGTCATCCTGTTCAGATCAGGGGTTAGCTAAGGCACGTTCTTCTCATGATGAAAGTCAGGAGCTCGAGGAAGCAAACCTATTTACCTTGCGGATCATCTCTGCTAATAACCACCAGCCAAAGCAAATGATCTTAGCCAGACCCCAAATCAGGAGGCCAGGAAGTATATACACTCCATACAATAGGGAGGTCAAGAATAAGGGAGAAAGTGAATGTAGTTTGAAGTATTATCTCATCTTGGAAACTTAACTACTCCAGAAAGCATTCGCTGACTCTTCTAATTCTTCCTCTCCATAAAGTCAAAATCTTTGTACCATTTTTATTTATTTATTTATTTATTTATTTATTTATTTTTTTGTCCGTGAGATTCTTCCATGGGCATTCAATGGCACCTGTTGTGCTCTACTGTAACCACGTATTTGTTTATGTAACAATGTCTCATTATAGAGGCCATCAAGAATCTTTTCTGATTCCTTGTGCACCCAGAGATCAGAACATTCAACAGACACCTATTAGATGGATGGACCGCAAGGTGTATGAAACTAGTATTTCACGCTGTTGCTTTATATTTTAAGAAATGGGATAAACAGTGCCTTAATGTTTTTAGAAATCCTGCTACCTCATAGGTTTAATAAGAGGATTAAGCTCAATAGAGCATTCAGAACACTAAGCACCCAGAACATGTTCACTCTTCGCATTACTGCTATTATTAGGAGTATTACGTTTAAGAGGCTAGATCTGAACCTTGTGTCACTATTTTTATTTATATGAATCACTTGTCACTATTATGATTTATTATGCCTGTTAAAGAACAGATCACCTCTACCAACAGATCGCCAGCATCAGACAGAAACAAACAAACCAACAAAAACCAAAGTACCGGCTTCTAAATGTTTTCCTCATTCTCTACACAAACCCGGTTTTCTACGTGAAACTCTAGTTTTAGGAGAGCATAACGTTTCTCCATAAAAGAAAAAAAATTGTTTGATCAGATGCATATTATGAGTCAGACCTTCCTGACATAATCAGAAATATGATACGGTGCCTATCGTGGTGCGGTTCATAAAGGGGATGTACGAGGTGGGGTGACATGGGGTTCTCTACTGCTCCTTCTGGGGGAGGATCAAAGAAACGGAAGATGATTCACAACTTCCCTTATGATATGCTACTGGGAGGATGATGCAGAACAACGAGAAAGGGAAGCTGAGTGACTTTGCTGATAAAATGTGCTCCGAGATGACGCTCTCAGGCGCAAAGCTGAGGCCATGTTAATTGTGCATTAGTGAGAATTCGGAAATTGTTCTTAACTAGGGTGAATATACTTAATAAAGACGTGTGTTTTATCTTCAGCTGGCTTCCCCTCTGAGGGCATGCCCTAGTCAAGATAGTTCAAGGAAAATAGAGCTCAAGCAGAAAGTAGCAGTGTTGCAGGGATGAGGAATGAGAGGTTGGGTTCGGGGACTCTCAGAGCTGCTGGAAACTTGGGGAAAGTATCCCAGAAAGGAAGGGGTTTCAGGAGGTGACCCCCAACGTCTGCATATAAATTCATCTCAGTTTTTATCAGACTCCAGAAATACGTGTGTGCAGATGAACACCAGGAATCCAGCTAAAAGCCCTAACAGGGAGGCTCAAGAGTTGAGCAGAATGAACGCCAACACCCCTGTGCTTGGGAGAAGGTCTTGTTAAAACCCTCACACTTTCCGTCGGAGACCCATTACAGGCCCTGCTTCCGGAGTGAGGGCATCACAGAACTAAGCGTTACTCCCTAGGATTAAGGGGCACTTTAAATAGAGCTCAAAAAGCCTAAACCCAAGTTGCCACAGGACTGAGATGATCCATCAATAATTTAACTGCCTGCTGGACCCAAATCAATCTCTCTACAAGTGAGGCTACAAGAACTCCAAATCTCGGACAGTATATATGCTTCACAATATACCACCACAGAATAAAACACTACCAGGCATGCAGAAAAGCAGAAAAAATATGATGCAGAGTCCAGGGAAAATTAGTCAATAAAGACAGACCTAAACGTAACCCAAATGTTGAAACTCAAAGACAAGGGCTTTATACCAACTACGATACGTATTTTAAAGTATTTGCAGGAAGGGACGGTCAAGCATTTGCAGGAAAAGATGGGAGAGTTCTGAGTGACATAGACATTCTTTTTTTTTTTTTTCTTTTTTTTTTTTTTTAACATTTATTCATCCTTGAGAGAGAAGGGGAGCATGAGCGGAGGGGAGGAGGGGCAAGAGAGAGGGAGACACAGAATCCGGAGCAGGCTTCAGGCTCCGAGCTGTCAGCGCCGAGCCCAACGTGGGGCTGGAACTCACCAACCGTGAGATCATGACCTGAGCTGAAGTCAGACGCTTAACCGACAGAGCCACCCAGGTGCCCTATAAATAAACATTTTTAAAAAATTAAAAAAAAAAAGAGGATGGCGTCAACAAAATTGGACGGTGTGCAAGAAAAGATTACAGATAGGAAGCCAACATAATCAAAGTAGTTCGAAGTGAGGGCAATGATTGGAAAATGAGCAAAACTTTGGGGAATTACAGGGTAGTAGCTAACAGTGTCACACCCGTGGAACTGCAGTTTCATCGGAAGAGAGAGAGAATGGGTGAGATGATATATTTCCAGAAGCACATTCGACCCAATATTTCCAATCCATTAAAACCACTAACCTCTAGATGAGTGAAGGCCAAGCAGGATCGATAGAGAGAAAATATATGCCAAAGCATTTCATAGTTAAACTGCTGAGAACCAAAATAAAGAGATATCTTACAAGCAGCTAAAGGGGGAAAAAATGTATTTCATACAGTGCGTAAGGAAACGAACGATGGCTGACTTTTCATCAAAGGGAGTCTAGGCAACCAGGGGATAGAATTCTCAAAAGTGATAAACAAAAATCCTCTTGTGCTATTTTCCTGTGGCCACAGCAACAAAATCTCCCAAATTAATGGCTCAAAACAACACCAATGTATTCCTTGACACTTCTAGAGGTTTAAAGTCCGAACTCAGTTTCCCTGGGCTAAGGTCTCAGTGTTGGTAGGGCTGGTTCCTTCTGGAGGCTCCGGGAGGGGAATCCACTTCCTTGTCTTTTGCAGAATTTTGTGGCTGCCTGTACTCACTCCATGGGGCACAGCCACCTGCTCCACGTTCAGAGCCATCACCACACTCTACGTTTCTGCCTCTGTATCTCCTTCTCCACTTCTCCCTCTTTCCCTCTCAGAAGGGTCACCGTGATCACATTTGGGCCAGTATCACCCTGGATAATCTCCTATATCAACACCATTCACCTAATCACATGGACGGCGTCTCATTTGCCATGCAAGGTAGGTTCAAGGTTTCCGAGTCATCCTCCAGGATGCTTGATGGGAGGGCCAGATTTACAAAGTACCCGGATATACGGCGGGGTCTACCACTTCTGAATCTCTTACATCCTTAAGGGTGGCACTAATTTTAGCCATCTGAGTCAGAGCATGACATGTTTGATCCACTCTCTCTGCTGGGAGGGGGAAGGTAGAGTTTCAGAAGATTCTGGTAGATCTTCTCTTCTATGACGACTCTTAACCACATCAGCCAAGGGACCTTTGTGGGGTCTGCACTGAACACCAAGTATGTTGATCACAATTATCTACTGAGGGACTGGAGAAGTGAGCACTGAGTGGGGTCATAGACGCAGTAACACATTCTTCACACTGACTCTGGCCAGGACTCCGTGCTATTGACCCAGTCCTCAAATGTCCCTTTCTAACAGAAGGATGTAACAGAGAACGCTTCAGGTTTCCAGTTGCCAATATCATCTCAGACCACTGAAATGTTTCCCCTTCCCCTTTCCCCCAGAGAGCAGTTACCTGAATAAAGGGTTGCAGGTGCCTTGGGGGAACGAACGGCAGAATCCTTACATCTCCCTGCCTTAGAGTGGCAGGATCCTTCCTCCAGGGGCTCTGACTCCCCTTTAGGCATCGTGTTCCAGATTTTAAAACCGCTGCATGTACAGAAATTTGGCAATGGATCATGACTTTTTTTTCAATTGGAAAAACTGTCCTTATCCTTCTGGACATGACTTCTTATTTTTTTGTAATGGTAAAAGTTGAGTCTACCCATCTGTTTTGCCACTAGGGATGCATTTTGTTAAGCATTCCCATGAGTCTGTGTATGTCAGGCCTCTTGGACGCCACTCTAACCTTCCACTCATGATAATTTTATCTACCTGGTTTCTGGAAGTTAAGTGCCATCATATGACCTCTATTGTTCTGGGATCCTAATGGCCCCATTGCTATCAGCGAACCTAGTTTTACAGAGGCCTATTCTACTGGGGCGCCTGGGTGGCTCAGTTGGTTAAGCATCTGACTCTTGATTTTGGCTCAGGTCATGATCTCATTGTTCATGAGATCGAGCCCTGCTTCGGGCTCTGTGTTGACAACATGGAAACTGCATGGCATTTTCTCTCTCTCCCTCTCTCTCTGCCCCTCCCCTGTTCTTGCTGTCTGTCTCTGTCTTTCAAAATAAATTTTTTTTTAATGTTTATTAAAAACAAAAGTTTTTTCCTACTGTCAGTGGTGGCTTACACAGTCACCAGGAAGGGTGTGAGGGTAGATCCTGAGGGGGTTGTACAGATTGTCTCTTCATTTTCTTTCTTATACCCAATGGTGTGTTAGATCTTCTTTTGTGTGTTTGTTTTTTGTTTTTATTTAAATTCTAGTTAGGGGCACCTGGGTGGCTCAGTCAGTTAAGCATCCGACTTCAGATCAGGTCACGATTTCACAGTTCGTGGGCTCGAGCCCCACGTCGGGCTCTGTGCTGACAGCTCAGAGCCTGGAGCCCGTTTCAGATTCTGTGTCTCCCTCTCTCTCTGCCCTCCTCCTCTCGCGCTCTCCCTCTCTCTCTCTATCAGAAATAAATAAACATTAAAAAAATTTAAATTCTAGTTAGTCAAGTTAAGTGAATTAAGTCAGCCGGAGAAAGACAAATACCATACGATTTCATTCCTATGTGTGAGATCTTAATGGGGATGCGTGGGCCACTTCTCCGGGCTCAGAGGAGTTTGAATTTTCAAAGCATGAGAGGACAGCTACCCATTGTCCCCAACCCGGTGTCAGAATGTCATTATTTTCCAACCAGAATCCCAATTTTGGCACACCAGGCCTGCACTGGTGTTTAGCTTTCCACAGAGCTCACCTACTCTGGGTATTCAATCCCAGGGACCTGGTCCCAATTTGACATTATTTAGTGCCACTAGCTGTTTTCTTGCCATACCTACCAATGGTGGGTTTTTGTGGGCAGCTAGGTGACAAATAATTCTGCTTCAAATCCAGTCTTCACACTCAATTCTCAAGCCATTCCTGGTCTCAGGGATCACCGATGGGGTTTTCTTCATGCAGATGCTGAGACAGAGATTTTAGCATACGGCTATGTATTAGTAACCGACACCTGTGGAAAGAAGGAAGGAAAAACGAGGATTGGACAGAGAGAGTAGCCAAACCGTGATGCGGGCCTCAAAAGTCTCACTAGTCCTACGGGGGATTCTTTGCACCTAGGTAAATGCATATTTAACCTTAGAAGGAATTGCCAGGCAATTCTGAAAAGGGTATATGGTGCCTCGGAGTTGGCTTCATTGAGCCCACATGGACGGGCCTTTAAACCTCTGCCTCTATTAGTCACTGGAGGTAGGTTGCCCCTGGGAAGGTTGCGTTCCTATGCCAGGTGGCTCTCTGCAGCTGGAGCAAACATTGAAACTAGCTGACGTCCTCACTTAAAAGAGGGATCAAATGGCCTATCTTTCAGGCCTGCCACAACATACAGCCCAGACTGGGGGAAAAACATGGACCAAAGCCTTGAATGGACCATCAGTGAGAAGATACACTACTGTCCAGTAAGTCTGTGAGAAGGTAACCTGCTGAGGCATCAGAAAAATGGACATTAAAAACATTGCAAGGAACTCTCTCATATCCATAGAATGGCAGAAAGCCACAACTACCACAAAAATCTGACAATGCCAAATGCTCAGAAGGAATAAAGAAACTCGACTTGCACACATCGATGGTAAAGAGGTAAAAAATACAACCACTTTTCAGAATCGCTTGGCAGTTTCTTCTAAGGTTAAATATGCACTTACCTACGTGCGAAGAATTCCACTCTTAGGTAATTTCTCAATGGAAAGAAAAGCGTAGAATCACAACAGGACCTCTCTAAGAATGCCCAGGGTAGTACTAATCATGATTGCCAAGAATTGGCAGGGAATTCAGATGTCTATCAACAGATGAATGACTTAAAAAAAAAACAAAAACATGAGGGCATAATCACGCAATGGAGTTTTATTAAGAAAAAGAAAAACAACTTAAGACGAAACTACAGACTGTTGACCTGCAGAGCTACATGAACTCAAGACACAGTGTGGTGAGCAAAAAAGAAACCAGATGCAAAAACGAACGCAGGCAAGATGCTATTTAATAAGAAGCTCAGGAACATGCAAAACGAATGTGTGGGAATAGAAACGAAAATAGTAGTTGCCTTAAGGAGCTCTGATGGAACCAGACGAGGTACCAAGGTACTTCCTGGGCCGATAGAAATGTGTAATTTGATGTACTTTGGTTCCACAAGGGTATACTCGACTCATCAATGTGTACACCTTTATGTATTTTTGAGAGAGAGAGAGAGAGAGAGAGGGAGTGGGGGAGGGGCAGGGAGAGAGGGGGACAGAGTATCTGAAGCCGGCTCCAGCCTCCAAGAGCCCAGGAGGGGCTTGAACTCACAAACTGCGAGATCGTGACCCGAGCCTACGTCAGAAGCTTAACTGACCGAGCCTCCCGGGAGCCCCATCAGGGTGTATACTTAACAGAAGTGTGTTACACTGTGTTTAAGTTACTCCTCAATGTAAAAAAAAGAAAGGACCGGGCGCCTGTGTGGCTGAGTCTGTTAAGAGTCGGACTTCAGCTCAGGTCATGAACTCACAGTCGGGCTTCAGATTCTGTGTCTCCCTCTCTCTCTGCACCTCCCCCTCTCTCTCTCTCTGTCTCTCTGTCTCTCTCTGCCCCTCCCCCACTCACACCGTCTGTCGATCTCTGTCCAAAATACATACACATTAAAAAAAATTTTAAAAAGGAAAGAAAGTGATCACTCTTGCCTCAAAAATGCAAAGTGTTAGTACAATCTGTATAAAAAAAAAAACGCACCGAGATCTGAAGAAGTTTCCATAAGGTAATTGGCGGCTACATATAAGGCAAATACCTAGAATCCAAGGACTATGAGATATTAACGATGATAAATTCAGATCAAAAAGACTTTAAGACAAAAGACACTATCAAATACAAGACGGGGTATCACACGAAGTGGTGAATTTAACGGACATTTAGGCAGAATTATCTTCATACGTTACAATATACGTTGCAGAACACTACAGGAAATACAAGAAAAAAATTACACGTCTAATATGTCAGTAGGAGAATTTATTTTATCCGACGCAGTGAATGACTGAACAATGCACCAAATTGAGAGGACCCAAAATATATCATCTGAAACTTAGATGTAATTGAGCTAAGTGGTTTCTCTTCAAGGACCCCCTGAAAAGTTCACGAAAAGTGCTAATGCTCAAAGGATCCTTATCACCATCAAGAACACAATAGGACAATTGACGAAAGCCACTTAAAAAGAGAAAGTTTATGGGGGCGCCTGGGTGTCTCAGTGGGGTTAAGGATCGGACTTCAACTGAGGTCATGACCTTGTGGTTCCTAGGTTCAAACCACCACCCCCCCCCCACCCCCAGCTCTGTGCTGACAGCTCGGAGCCTAGAGCCTGCTTAGGATTCTGTCTCCCTCTCTCTCTGCCCCTCCCCTGCCCATGTTCTCTCTCTCTCTCTCTCTCTCTCTCTCTCTCTCTCAAAAATAAATAAATCTTGAAAAATCACAAAATAAAAGAGACAGGATATGGTGCAGCGTTTGGCTGTAAAACCAGATGGAATACAAATCCTACCTTACGGACTGTGTGTCATTGGACCAGTTACTCAACCTCTCTGAGCTTCAGTGTCTTTACCTGCAAATGAGGAAGAATCATAATAGTGTTCACTTCATTGTCACTGGGAGTATTTGCAACTGAATTTAAATGAAATGTTGACAGTAACGCCTCACATGAGGTAAGCCCTCTGTATATGTTATCGTGATGATTATGGCAGAGCCCCTTGCTTACGATGATGACTGATACGATTTTAATTAGATAATGCTAGTAGGGATGATCCATTGCACCAATGCTTGCAATTCTGATGCACTTAGCTTCCATCTTGTTTTGCTTTGTTTTCCCACAGCCCTTCCGACTCCCAAGGTTTCTTTAATGGTGTGTGACTTCTCACAGATTTAAGGGCCAGCTGGGGTATATTTTGTCGTGAATGCACTTTCCCCAACTTACAGCCAGTATTTTTCCCAGGTCTCGCTTTTCCTCACAAATAAGAGGTCAATGGGGCACATGCCTCTTGACGGCCAAGTTAGGAAGGGTCGGGTTTTGAAAAATACAGCAGGACAGCCCGTGACTCTGTCTAGGAATCAAGTAGAACCGACCACTTCATGCAAACTGGCTTTACTCTGTTGTGTTCTCAGAGGCCAAGGGGAAATCGGTACTGTCTAAATTCTCCCCAGGGGCTTTCACAGACCGAAGCCTGGAATGTCTCACAGGAAACACCACTTTCAATATATCATAGAAAATTCAGTCTCAGTGACTTAAATCTAAGTCATTGTCGCAGAGCTCAAGAACTTCATGACATTGAACAAGTAACATTAGCTGTGAGTCTTAGTTTCTTTATTTGTGACAATGAACTTAAAGAACTTCTCTCTTCTCTTCTAATGTTTATCTTTGAGGGATAGAGAATGCATGGGGAGATGCCGAGAGAGAGAGAGAGAGAGAGAGAGAGAGAGAGAGAGGCCAAGAGTTCCAAGCAGGCTCCACGCTGTCAACGTGGAGCTTGATGGGGGACTCAAACTCATGAACTGTGAGATCACGACCTGAGCCGAAATCAAGGGTCAGACGCTTCATCAACTGAGCCACCCAGGGGCCCCGTGAGGAAATTCGTTTCTAAGAGAGAATAAGATGAATGCTATAGGTTCCTTATTTGTTGGTTCCTTTTTCCAATCCTTTCATCCTGGAAAGAGCTGTCATTTTGCAATTGATATTCACATATCAATAATCAATGCCAGATTATTCCTGTTCACCAAATACCTACATTCAGAATGGACAACATAGGTACAACGTGCCTGCAGGGAGATAGAGACGTGGCTGGGGAAAGGAGGTAGAAAAGCCATCCATAGCCTGCCATAGTCTAGAGAATTGTTGAAGAGTACAGACCCAGGGATCAGAAGGTGGGTGCCCTGGCCCCTGCCGTCTAACGATATGAGGCTGGGAGATAATTCACTTCAACTTTTGAGAAGATTTTTCTTGTCTATAAAGTAAAGATGCTATTATTGCCTACTTACCAAATTTTGTGGATGCAGTTCATTTAGTGAATATAAAATAGTAGACTATCTGTCATATGATGTGCATCCACTCTCTCTTAGATAATATTAACAACGTATTTCTTTTCATCTCTATGTCCACAACCACACTGCGTTAAAGGGCCAGTTGATACGTTCACAAAAAGAACGGTCATCAGTACGTTTCTCCGGCGCTCTCTGGAGAGAGAATTCCAACCAGCAATCTGAATCTCTCGTCTGGATTAATCCTAACAAAGACTTTACTACAATGAAAAACACTCTCCTGAGTGAAATGAGGTACAATTTGAGCGTGGGTTCTGGACCTTTCTACCTCTAACAGCATATAGCAACTGCTCCTTGAATGAATGGATGTATGTGTGACCTGCCTGTTTACAATTCCTTTGTGTTCTAATAATAGCATAAATTTGCAAGGCACTTACGTTTTTATCACATCATACAGCCTTTCGATTGCCCTTCCAGACAAGCCAAAGCGTGCATAGCTATTGCTGTACGATTTATGGATTCCGTACGTGAGGCAACAAAGACAGAGAACACTCACTGAGTCTTTATTATACGTAAAGCATTGGTCAAAAAAAAAAAAAGGCATTGGTCTAAACATTTTAGCAGCATTAACTCATTAATCGTCCAGCAATCCTATGAGGCAGGTACTGTTGCTAACTTCTTTTTGACAGATGAAAAAATTGACCATAGAGAAGTTAAGAAACTCACGCTGGAAAGACAGGATTGTGAGTGCAGGCCAGGTAATTCCAGATTTCAAGGGTTCACTGCTGAATCGGAGGTGGCAGGATCCCTGTGTTGACAGGGAATAGGAGCATCAAGTTTTAATCATTTTCAAGCTGCCTGTTTGAAATTCAGGGAGAATATTAGTAATTATAAAATCTACCGAGCAAAGTGGCCAGCAGACAGTGAATATACGAACTCATCGGAGCCCCTATATAAAATAGTAACCAGTTCGGGGCACCTGGGTGGCTCAGTTGATTGAGTGACCGACTCTTGATTTCGGCTCAGGTCATGACCCAAGGTCATGGGATCCAGCTCCCTGGTGGTCTTCATGCTGAGTATGGAGCCTGCTTGAGAGTCTCTCTCTCTCTCTCTCTCTCTCTGTGTGTCTCAGTTTCTCTCCCTCTGTCCCTTCCCCCCACTAGCAATCTCTCTCTCTGTCTAAAACTGAAAAAACAAAAACAAAAGCCAGTTCAAAAATAGAATACAAAGTTCCCATTTCAAGAACAACAGGAACAAATAATTAAATACCTTGAGAACTTTGGGGATTCAGAAAATACATGAACAAAATTTAGGACTCTACTGAGGAACATTAAAGGAGACAAGAACGAAGGGAAAGGCATATTTTGGTATTGGATGCAAAGAATTGACATTGTTAAAATGATATTTCTTTCTAAGCTAATCAGTGAACATAATGCTATGCAATAAAAAAGGAAAATAATTCTCTTTCCTTTTCGGGAACTAGGTGCTTTGATTGTAAAACTCATATGGAAAAATCTATATGTGACATTAGCGTTTTAAAGCTTGGAGGGAAACGGTGAGACGCCATAAGCCTATTAATTTTCAAAAGTATGATAAAACTCCAGCAATTAGAAGAATTTGGCATTTCAGGCATAGAGAGATAGATCATTAGGATAGAATATCAAGTTCTAAAACTTTTCTGAGTAAGTCTAAGAAATGAAGAAAAGAAAGAATAACCCTGAAACAAGGAGTCGCTATCTGGGTGGGAGGATGGTTCAAAACGTCCCAAGCTAAACCAAGGAAACATCAGAATCCCCATATCTCGTTTTCTTCCTTTATTTCTTACATGAAAAATATTCAGGTGAATCCAATGCTTAAAAATTAACGAAATAATAAAAGATCTAAAATAAAACAGGGAATAGTTACAGAAAATACTGATGGGGAAAGGCCTTGGTGACCATAAAGGCCAAAGAATGCAATAAAGAACATGTTGCTAATATTGATAGCAAGAAATATAAGATATTCTGCATGTCCAAACAAAATATCAAGTCAAGCACAAACATCAAATGGGGGAAGTTATGTACCACATACATGACTGTGTTTGTTGGCTCCTGCTACCCTAAAAAAATACCGTAGTCTAGGGAAGCTTTAGCGACAGAAAGTTCTGGAGGCTGAGAAGTCCAGGATCAAACTGCCAGGTGACTCAGTTCCTGGTGAGACTCTCCCTGCTTCACAGAAAGCCACCTTCTCGCTCTGTCCTCACATGGTCTTTCCTCAGCGCATGCTCTTAGAGATAGCTCTGGTGTTTCTTCTTATAAAGACCCTAATTCCATCATGAGGGGCGTACCCTCATGTCCTCATCACAATGAAGTTACCTCCCAAAGGCTTCATCTCCAAAAGTATCACGTGGGGCGTTAGGGTTTCAACATGTGAATTATGAAGGAACACAACTCAGTTGCCCTAGACAAAATGTGTTGAGGATCTCAAAAGCGAATTCAGTGGAAAATGAATGAAAATGTCATATAAATGTGTTAAAGAATGTTAATGCATGTAAAGAAATGCAAATTAAAACTTCAGTGTACTGTGTTTCTCTTATTAGCACAATCTATTTCCAAACAGTTTATAGCATAGAGGAAAGGGGAGTGTTTTTGTTTTTTTTAATTTTTTTTAATGTTTACTTATTATTGAGAGAGAGAGAGAGAGAGAGAGAGAGAGCATGAGCATGGGAGGGGCAGAGAGAGGAGGAGACACAGAATACGAAGCAGGCTTCAGGCTGTCAGCACAGAGCCCGACGTAGGGCTCGGGCTCAGAAACCACGAGATCATGACCTGAGTCGAAGTCAGACGCTCAACCAACTGACCCACCCAGGTGCCCCCGAAAGGGGAGTGTTTGAAGAACCTTACATTGCTGGCTGCCGTAGAAATTAGTGTGGTCACTTTGGAAGGGCATATGGCAATATTTGACAATATCTGAAACAGATGGATAGGTAGATGATAGGTCAGTAGATAATAGAAAGAATATATCTACCTATGTCTATAGCTACATCTATACCTATATATCATGAACCAATAATTTTAACTGTATGAAACTACAAATCACATCTTATCTCTCAGGATTATTTTTGAGAGGCAGAGAGGTAGCAGCCTCACTCTGGGTCAAACCACTGGTGATGTTCAGCCCCCCCATTCAAACCTAGATCCAGTAATTTCAACTTTCATGCTGCATACCTGATCTCAAGATTATCACGAAACATAATGATAATAACTGGTTAGTCACCAGTTGTCTATTACTGTCTAGCCAGCCACCCCAAAATGGAGTGGTTTATTTCTCCCAGGTCTGTGTGTTGGCTGATGTCAGAAGCACAGTTCTTCTGCTGGCCTTTTCTGGGTTCGCCCAGGCAGCTGTCATCATGTGGAGGTTCAACTGAGGCCACAGGGACTAAGACGGTCTCGTCATTTGTGAGGTCTTGATGTAGGCTTCGGGTGGACATCTCTATCCACACCATCTCTCATTATGGGGTGCCCTAACTGAATATTATTAATATTATTATTAATAGTTGACAGGTCCCAGAAGGAAAAGTCCCAGTGCACAGGCAGTTGTTAAGTCTCTGTTAATGTCATACTTGCTAAATGCTTGCTATGTGAGGTGGTCAAACCTAGAATTGGTGTAGGACGGGAGCATGTAAGAGAGTAGGGGGGCAGAGGCATGCTTCCTTAGGAGTCATAGAAGGGACAACCCACCGCAGTGCCATAAATGGGATGCATGCATCAGATGGGCTTGGAAATAAGTACCCTGGGGTAAGCGCCAGCAATCTATGGCCTGTCGTTATAAATAAAGTTTTATTGAAATGTTGAAACAGCCGCACTCAATTATTTATGTAGTGTCAAAACAGGCTTTGGTGCTAGAACAGCAGAGTGCTAAAATTCCTTCCCAGCCTTCTTCTTCTTTTCCTCCTCCTCCTCCTGCTTCTTCTTCTTCTTCTTCTTCTTCTTCTTCTTCTTTTTCTTCTTCTTCTTTCTCCCAAACACCATAACTCATTCTTGTTCTATTCATGAGCACTATCGTTTTTAAATGTTATTACATCTTTATTTCAGTAGGCTTTAATCTTAAAGTGGTACTCAATTGAGGCTATAATCACTGCAGTGGGGCACCCGAGATTAAACAATCACTTTACAGCAAAGATGCTCCCAGGTACTCCCCATGGCGATTGTGACTGCGTGTTGTAATTCTGAATGGAACTTTTAACTTTGGAGCGATAGACAAACACAATGAGAGGGCACTTTGTTTAGAGATTCATTCTGATGTTTTGCATTAAGCTCCCTCTAAATAGCCATCGAGCTTCAGCAAATAAATTACTTTCTTTCAATTTTGCTCTGGGCCCTGGTAGACAAGATGCATTTAGAGGAGGGTTTATGAAATGCTCCAAGAGAGTGAAAGACCGTGCTTTCCTGGAGTGATCTGTCGACAATACAGTGACTGGAAACCATAAAAATGTAGAAGTCATTTGTCTCTCTATGGCAACAGTTTACTCCGGTATCATATTACACATTAAATCATCAGCTCAATAAAGCACAAATAACCCCACTCCACTCCATATTACAGTGTAGTAAGAATTAACGTTTGCTTGCCGGCTGCATGCTTTTTTTCTATTCTTTTATCCTAAATGCATTCTATTTTGAACCATCATTTTGCTGGTGCTCTTCCTTCTGCCCAGGATGCTCTTCCTTTCTGGCCACTTGATAATAATCCACGCCCAGCTAGCACTTTGCCTCTCCTCTAAATCCATTTCTGTTGCCCACACACATGTTACCTGTGGAAAAGACAGCCTGGGATCATGCTCTGGTTCTTCCATTTATTTCTATTCAGTCATGAAAAATGAGCCTCCATGATCTTTGGTTTTCTAGCTACAAAATAGGAAAAATACGACCTCTCTTTTAAGGCTGTGAAGATAAAAAGATTATGTCCAAAATAACAATAAAACATGGCCTTTGTACAGAACCAGAGCAGATAAAGATATGTGAACTTATGGCTCCCCCCCCCCCCCGTTTTTCTGGTAACTTTACAACGTTTTCCTATGTGTCCACATTCCTGCATCCCTTTTCCAATGCTCTAATTAGTTAACCCAACTTTTTTTTTTTTTTTTTAACATTTATTTATTTTTGAGACAGAGAGAGACAGAGCATGAACCGGGGAGGGTCAGAGAGAGGGAGACACAGAATCTCAAATAGGCTCCAGGCTCTGAGCTGGCAGCACAGAGCCCGACGCGGGGCTCGAACCCACGGACCGCGAGATCGTGACCTGAGCCGAAGTTGGCCGCTTAACCGACTGAGCCACCCAGGCGCCCCAACCCAACTTTTTAACATGTCCTTAGATTGTGGACATCGTGAGCTAATGATCATCATTTAGTTTATTCTCATCATACTTGTCACTTGACAGGTGAGATATATTGCAGGTGCTAAATCATGGATGGAGGGTAAGGGGATGGGAAGAGAGAGAGAGAGAGGGAGGCAGGGAGGGAGGGAAGGAGGGATGTGGATATTACGGACTGGAAGAGGGAATTTGTGGATTATTAATGCACTCCGCATACAACTGTGCCTTGGTTGAAACAGAACAGCAGTTGGCAAAGGAAGTTCTAGCCTGATCAATATTTTAAAGGGATGAATGAATAATTCTGGAGAAAGTTTTAAATGACTTCCCAACCTTCCTAAAATTCTAGGGCTTAATCATCTATTTTAAAAGCTCTCTTCTCCTGGCATAGTTCAGTGCTTTAAAAAATATTATTTGGTGGGAAGATGGAATAAATATTCAACTGATTGGCAGCTGAACTGGAAAATCCATTCTTATTCAGGGCAGAGGCTGCAGAACAAAAGCCCAAGAGAGTGGACCTGGCCTTTGAAATGCAACGTGTCTTCTGTTTGAATTCCCACCTTTCCCCCAGTTTCAGCAACCCTCCCATGCTGATCCATCCTTCGAGGCTTTCTGAGCAGCCATAAGTCTGGACTACTCAAAGGGTCATTACCAGGTCCTTCCTCCCCAGGGGGCCCAATGGTGTCTCCAGTTCAACTTTCTCTACTCGTAACGTCAACAAAGTTGCCATCACCTGTTATCTCTGCACCAGCATCTCTGCCTTCGAATGAGGCTGTTTCGCTCACACAACCAGTCAGTCCTCACTTTCTCTTGTTCTGCTGAATTCTTTCTTTGGCGTCACTGCTGGACCCACCATTCCCACCCCTTTTCGTCACCTTTCACCATTGGGTACCAACCGCCCCCAGGCAGGCATTGCCGCCACCACTATGGTTGTGCATTCTCAGTCTCCTAATGGACACCATGGACTTCACTGAGTGTCAGTGTGTTGACCGTGTGATATGATGTGTTGTTCAAACCAGGACACCTACAAGAGTAAAACCAATACTTGATGATCTCAGCAGAAAAATGCATGTAAAAGAAGCCCTCCTGGAAAAAGCCAAGTCATTCTTGCTCAGCTTTCCAGGTGCCCCATCCATTTCCCAGGCAGTCTCTCTTCTGGCCAGTTGGGCGCCAAACATTCTACTTTTCAGGCAGTTAAACAGACGGTATCTTCCAAATGTAAGAGCTTCACATCAATTGCAATATGTTCCAAATGAATCCCAGTTAGGAAATCAAGATCTGTACTAGTTTCACACAGAGGGAGTGTAACACAGGGCATTGGATACCTGGATGATGTAATCGCTGAAGGTACACAGGGAGGGGTGAAGCAACCTAGAAGTTAAGAAAGATGCTGCCACCTCTCAAGACAGCGGCACAGGTGAGAAGGCAATGTGACCAGAGCTCAGGATTCGTGGCTTTGCCTACCAAGTAGGTGCTGAAATTACAGAGGACAGAGGTCCTGAAAGAAATGGCACAAGGGGACAAAAGAAAAGGGGAAAATACTCTGACTTCTCCTTTCCTACCATCCTCCAATCTATGGCCTTTTCTTCCACTGGTGGCCCAGGGGGATTTCAGTGTCCAAGGGAGCCTGTGAGAAGCCACCTGTTGAAGTCAACTTGGTCATCAACAGCAGAGCAAGGTTAGACACAAATCTCAGCAAGCAGGTACCTGGCACATGGTGATGTAATCAAACCTACATATTTGCATTCTTTTTTCATAGTTTGTACCAATGATATATGAACAAACCCTTGGCATCATATTGACCCTGGTGTTGTCCATGTATGAATCCAACTGGGGCTAATGTGTCTGAATCAATTTGCTTGGAAATATTAAATTAGGGCAGCTAATTGTTCTTTGCATCCAATGCATTGCAATTAAAAATATCATAGAATCTCAAGGCTACATGGAGAAACAAAAATGACTTGGTCAAATCACTCAGCAAATGCTTCTACCGAAGAAGCATCAATCCAGCATGGCTGACTACCTCTGAGAAACTCTCGGCAGAGAATACTGATCACGGTGTCTGTCAGGAGACATGAACGTTTGACTGACTCCAGCCCTTCACTGAAGACCATACGGAGACACCAGTTGACATCATCCAAGAGTTTGGAGATTCTCAGTCATCCCCAGAGAAAGATGTGTATCTGCCACGACAATATACCGGCATATTCAAAGTTTACGGAAGTTTTGTCTTAAGGATGCACATAACATACGCCAGCATATGTTAAATTCATTGGCTTGACGTCAGGAAGACCAGGATTTGGGTCCCAACTTTTTCACTAACCAGCAGATTAGGCAAGATCTAAACTCCACGGGGCTTTGATTACCCCATTTGTAAAATCAGAATATTAATATTGCCTACCATATCAGATTCTGGAAATTATTTACTGATTTAATATTTAGAGAAAGCCCACCACATAGCTCTATAAAGGCTAGCTGCTATTATTATAATGTTTATTATTATTTTCAGTCATTCTTCTGTTAATGAAAATTAGCTACCCCCAAATTTGCTGAAAATGCTGTTTACATTGATTCCGTGAAGGTAGAAAGACAGGCAAAACAAAATATATCAAAAGCAGGCAGCCAGGCAACTGAGTAAGCTTAAAAATAATACACAAAAGAAAAGTATTATTTGATTACAACATTAGAAAGCACTCTATAGCTCAAATTATAGAAAGAAAATGAAGATTTTAAAAATCTTAAATACTTATTAATGAAAAGGGGGGGGAAAAGACCAAAGATATTGTGTCTCTGGTCCCTTATGCCAGCCTCTGTCAGAGCTGGCATAATTATTTCAATCTTTGTCCTCTTTTTACGTCTTTTTCATTTTTGTTAAGTTGTAATGAACTTTTTCATACATCCTCACCAAATACTCTGCTTTTCTAGGCTAATCTCTATACCTCCGTACTATAGTCGTGAAATACCAGTGACATTGTCCACATACTTGGATAAAAAAGGCTTTATGTGGCCAGAGAATGAGGAGAAAACAGGGAATCACTTTTGTGACCTCCCTTGTTTTCTTTTCCCTCAGACCTTCCCTCCTTCCCTCAACTGATAAACATCAGTCATAACTATTGCCACCCTTTTCTGGGGACTGTCATGGAAAATTATTTGAAATGACTTTAGAATGTCCCATCATCCTAACCATAAGTATATGTGAGTCTGAGCAAGACTGAATATACAGGATTCCACAAGATGGTATATGATACCTTATTTGCATGATAGAAGACATTAGACCATTAACAAATTCCAGAACAATACAATGAGCACTGAGTTGATGGTTTAAAAATTGGTAGTTAAGGGGCGCCTGGGTGGCTCAGTCGGTTAAGCGTCCGACTTCAGCTCAAGTCATGATCTCACAGTCCGTGAGTTCGAGCCCCACGTCGGGTTCTCTGCTGACTCTCAGAGCCTGGAGCCGGCTTCGGATTTTGTGTCTCCCTCTCTCTTTGTCCCTCCCCTGCTCACACCCTGTCTCTCTCTCTCGCTCAAAAGTAAATAAACATTAAAAAATTTTTTTTGTAGTTAAGTCTCTCTTCTTCCACTTATCTGTGAGCTTTGACAAGTTTTCCCATATTTCCAGGACTTCATTCTATATTCAATCTTGCAAAGAATTAGAGATTTCATTTAGAAAATCTCTGAAAATGGGGCATCTTGGTGGCTCAGTCGGTTAAGCCTTCAACTTCGACTCAGGTCATGATCTCACAGTTCTTGTGTTTGAGCCCCCCATGGGGCTTTGGGCTGACAGCTTGGAGCCTGGAGATTCTGTGTCTCCCTGTCTCT
Organism: Neofelis nebulosa; assembly: GCF_028018385.1. NCBI lineage: Eukaryota > Metazoa > Chordata > Mammalia > Carnivora > Felidae > Neofelis > Neofelis nebulosa. The sequence goes on along the minus strand of NC_080784.1, from coordinate 198,854,725 downwards.
CTCTGCACCACCACCCCCCCCATCTTTCAAAAATAAATTTAAAAACATTTAAAAAGAAAAAAAAGAACATCTCTGAAGTCTTTTCAGTCCTAAAATTGTTTTGATATATGTGTAAATGTATCTTATATCTAATTGCTTTATATAATTGGCATATCATTTATACAATGTCTTTAGGAAGCACAATTAGAGTAATTTTTTTTCCTTATTGTATAAAGCTCTTAAACTTTTAATGACAATGATGAATTGTTTGCAAAACTTAAAGTATGCTCTTTTTTTTTTAGAGTTCCAATTCTGAAAATAGCAGAGTAGCTTTTATCAAAATAAATCGCCCACACAGCAACTCTAAATTCTAGACAAATATTTTAAAAACTACTTTAAAGCCCTATAGAAGGCACAAAGGTAGATAGAAACAGGAATAAAGTCACTTCTTGACAGAAGGGAAGCCCGCTCATTGAGACCCATGTTCATACAGTTTTGCTCCGGGCACTTCCAAGCTCCCTCCCATGGGGAAGGGTGACAAGAGAGCAAAGCACTTGGACACGGTGCCCTTGTCCTGAGTTATCAAGAGGGAGAGAAGAGATGGCGGGATGAAAATTGGAGTGGGGGCAAGAAGGAGCCCCAAAAAGGTCATCCAGAAATGTGAAAGAAAAATCTCCTAAGTCCTTGGCCCTGCACTGAGCTCCACAAGCATGGGATAGATTCAGTGGAATAAAAGGGCTGAAAGGCAGAGCAACCGGAGGAGAGGTTCAGTTACTGCCCACTGAAGTGGCGACAGTTTGAAATGTGTATCCCTTCCAGTCAGAAGGGGTGGGGCACACACCGTGGGCTTTCCACAGCGTGGCCCTAACAAAACATAAATTCAGATTTCCCCAAGTTCAAGGTGATCGGCTGGTAATTTCACTGTTTTTTTTTTTTATTTTAAATTTTTTTTAACGTTTTATTTATTTTTGAGACAGAGAGAGACAGAGCATGAACAGGGGAGGGTCAGCGAGAGGGAGACACAGAATCTGAAACAGGCTCCAGGCTCTGAGCTGTCAGCACAGAGCCCGATGCGGGGCTCAAACTCACAGACCGTGAGATCATGACCTGAGCTGAAGTCGGCGGCTTAACCGACTGAGCCACCCAGGCACCCCTGTTTTTTTTTTAAACACATATTAACACTCCAGAGAAATATAACAGAATTAAGAGTCCAGCATGTATCACCGCAGTGCCCCATGCTCAATAAACAGCAGCAGCTACACGAGGAAGCAGAAACATGCACACACTGCCAAGAAAAGGGAATGGACTCTTGATATACACAACACCTTTGATGTAGCCAAGAAATGAGAAGGGTGAGCGGTTGCCAGGGTTTAGGGATGGGATTGGGTTGGCTGAGAGGTGGTAAGTATGATCATAAAGAGGCAAGGCCAGGGGTTCTGGTGGCTCTGGGGACGTTCTGAATGCTGAGACACGAACCCCACATGTGAGACAACGGCAGAGAAGCAAATGTGCAAACATGCACACAAATACGTATACGCGTATTGTATATGCACGTATACATGCAAATAGGTAAAACAGAAAACATGAATGAGATCAGGGGATTGTATCAATGCCAATATATTGGTTTACGATCTCACTTCGCAGTTTGATAAGATATTATTGGGGGAACTGGTAAAGAGTAAATGAGAACGCTATTATTCATACAACTCCGTGTGAATCACAAGCTGTTTCAGGGGCCCCTGGGTGGCTCTGTCGGTTAAATGGCCGACTGGGCTCAGGTCATGATCTCGCAGTTTGTGGGTTGGAGCCCCACATCGGGCTCTGCGCTGACAGCCCAGAGCCTGCAGCCTGCTTGGGATCTGTGTCTTCCTCTCTCTCTGCCCCTCCCCCACTCACGCTGTCTCTCTCAAAAACAAACATTAAAAAAAAAGAATGGCTTCCAAATGAAAAGTTTAAGTTAAAAAAAAAAGGCTTCTAAAATAATAAGTAAAATTTGCAAGATACAGAATTGATATAAGAAGTGCCAGTTCAATTTTGACACACTAGCAGTCACAGTTTGGAAAACAAAATTAATTAATGCATTTCCACTTACAATAACCTCACATATTGAGAAAAATGTCAGCCAAAGCTCTTTAACACCTGTACACTGAAAACAATAAATTGCTAAACATCGGGAGAGATATACCATGTTAACAAATTGAACAATATTGTTAAATTGTTCATTATCATCAGATTGACCCCAACTGAAAGTAGGCTTTTTAAGAAGTTGCCATTAAAATTGGCATTTAGGGGCGCCTGGGTGGCGCAGTCGGTTAAGCGTCCGACTTCAGCCAGGTCACGATCTCGCGGTCGTGAGTTCGAGCCCAGCGTCAGGCTCTGGGCTGATGGCTCGGAGCCTGGAGCCTGCTTCCGATTCTGTGTCTCCCTCTCTCTCTGCCCCTCCCCCGTTCATGCTCTGTCTCTCTCTGTCCCAAAAAAAAAAAAAAAAAAAAAAAAAAAAAAGTTGAAAAGAAGAAAAAAAAATTTAAAAATAAAATAAAATAAAATTGGCATTTAAATTTCTATGGGATAGAAAATTATCTAGAATAGTCAAAATAATTTTAAGAAAAATAGAAACATTGGAAAACTTGCACAATATTACCGCATTAATAACTGCAAAGTTAAATATAATTTTATAACCTGTGTTATGGAAAAGTGAACGATATATAAAGGTAATGTGCTGAGGAGTAAGTATATGCAAGTAACGTATCAATGACAGAATGATGGGCCTCTAGATCAGTGAGACAGAAGAGAGAGTAGGAGCATCTTGGTGGCTCAGTTGGTTAAGCATCTGACTCTTGGTTTCCACTCAGGCCATGATCTCAATAGTCGTGAGATTCAGCCCCACGTTGGGCTCTGTGCTGACAGTATAGAGCCTGCTTGGGATTTCTCTCTCCCTCTCTCTTTCTCAAAATAAATCTCATCTCAAAATAAATAAATAAACTTTTAAAAAGTTTAAAAAAAGAGTAAAGAAATAGACTCACCTATGTATGGTCCATTGACCTTCAACCAAGACTCTGATTCAACTTAATAGAGAAAGGAATGTCTTTATTTTCATTTTTTAAAACAAAAGGATCTAGGGGAAAAATGGGTATCTATAGGGAAGAAAATGAACTTTGAGTCCTAGTTTGCTCCAGACATAAAATTTAATTTGCAATGAATCAAAGTCTTAAATAAAGCCTCAAACCATAAAGTTTCTAGAAGAAAACAGAAGGTAACAGTCACAACCTTTGGGATAAGTAAAGATTCTTTAGATATGACACAAAAAAACTATCTACCTACATATCTATCTCTTTATAATGTACATACTATGTAATATGCATGATCAATATACATACATATATGCATACATATATGAATTTATCTAATATGTGTAAGTTAGAATTCATAAAATTTTACAATTCTGCTAAAATAAAAAAATGTTTCAAAGTGAAAATGATGTCAAAACTTGAGACATCGAAGTAATGGAATATTATTCAGTGCTAAAAAGAAATGAGCTGTTAAGCCATGAAAAAACATGGAGGAATCTTAAATGTATATTACTAAGTGAAGGAAGCCAATCTGAAAGAGTTATATGTTATATGATTCCAATTATATATGCCACTCTGAAAAAGGCAAAACTATAGAGCCAACAAAATGGTCAGAGGTTGCCAAAGGTTAGGGAACAGGAAGGATGAATACATGAAGCACAGAGGATTTTTTGCACAAACGACTCTATGTGATACCATGAACGTCAATACGTGTCATTATATATTTATCCAAATTCATAGAATGTACAACACTAAGAGTGAACCCAAGTGTAAACTGTGGACTTTGGATAATAATGTTGTATTATTATAAGTTCATCAACTTTAGCAAATGTCACACTATAGCAGGGTATGCTGATTGGGGGAGGGGGTATGCAGGTATGGGGGAGGGGACACATGGGAAATTTCTGTACCTTCAGCTCAACATTACTGTGACCTAAAACTGTTCTAAGTAATAAAATCCATTAAAAAAAGCGAAAAAGAATAATTCCCATAGTTAACACTATACTCAATGGTGAAAGAGCAAAAGCTTTTTCTCTAAGATCAAGAATAAGGTAAGAACACTCACTTTTGCCACTTGTGTTTAAAATAGCACTGGAAGTCCTGGCCAGAGTAATTAGGCAAGAAAAAGTTACCTAAATAAGAAAAGAGACATACATTTATCTCTGCATGCAGATGACATGGTTTTTATATGTAGAAAACACTAAGGATTCCACACCAAACAGAAAGAAAAGGAAAAGGAAAAGAAAAAGAAAAAGAAAAAGAAAAAGAAAAAGAAAAAGAAGAAGAAGAAGAAAAAGAAAAAGGCTAGGAGGGAGAAGAAAGAAAGAAAGAAAAAAGAAGGAAGGAAAGAAAGGAAAAGAAAGAAAGAAAGAAAGAAAGAAAGAAAGAAAGAAAGAAAGAAAGAAAGAAAGAAAATAACAAAATAATAAAATAAAACAAAATAAAAAACAAAATAAAATAAAATAAACTTAATAAAATAAGCCAAGGAGTTGAATGCACATTTCTCAAAAAAGATATAAAATGGCTAATAAACATATAAAAAGATGTTCAATATTGCTAGTCATTAGGGAAATGCAACTCAAAACCATAATGAGGTCACTTCACACCCATCATGATGGCTACTACCAAATAAAAGGAAACATAAAATAACGAGTGTGGATAATAATGGGAATAAATTGAAACCTTGTTCACTGTTGCTGAAAATAAAAAAAAAATGGTGCATCGCTATGGACAACAGTATGGTAATTCCTCAAAAATTTCACAATAAAATTACCATATAATCTAACAAGCTTACTTCTGGGTATATATCCAAAAGAACTGAAAGCAGGGACTCAAACAGATATTTGTACACTCCTGTTTTTGTTTTTGTTTTTTTTATTTTTATTTTTTAACATTTATTCACCTTTGAGACAGAGAGAGACAGAGCATGAACGGGGGAGGGGCAGAGAGAGAGGGAGACACAGAATCGGAAGCAGGCTCCAGGCTCTGAGCCATCAGCCCAGAGCCCGACGTGGGGCTCGAACTCACGGACTGTGCGACTGTGACCTGAACTGAAGTCAGACGCCCAACCGACTGAGCCACCCAGGCGCCCCAACACTCTTGTTTTTGAATAGCATTATTCATGGTAGCCAAGAGGGAGAAGAACTCAAGTGTCCGTTGGTGAATGAATAGATACACCAAATGGACTATATCCATATAATACAATACTATTCAGCCTTGGAAAGGAAAGAAATTATGACACATGCTACGACATAGAGGAACCTTGAGAACATTGTATTTCATGAAATAAACCAGTCACAAGAAGACAAATACTGTATGTTTCCACTATACGGGGTATCTAGAGTAGTCAAATTCATAAAGACAAAGTAGAATGGCAGGTGTCAGGGGTTGGGGGAGGGGGAAATAGGGAGTTTAATGGGTATAGAGTTTCAGATTTGTGTAATGAACAAGTTCTGGAGATTGATCACACAACCACGTAAATATATTTAATATCGGATTGCCTACTTAAAAATGGTAAAGATAGCTGGGATGCCTGGGTGGCCCAACTGGCTAAGTGTCTGACTCTTGATTCCAGCTCAGGTCATGATGTGGGATCAAGCCCCATGTCGGGCTCTGTGCTGACAGCGTAGAGCCTGCTTGGGATTCTCTCTCCGTCTCTCTCTCTGCTTCCCCCCTCCTCAAAATAAATAAATAAATAAACTTAAAAATCGTAAAGATGGTTAATTTTATGTTACATGTACTTTGCCATAATTAAGAAAAAGTAAAGCAGAAAAAAAAGGAAAACTACACACTAAGCTATTAACAGAATGTTTATTTCAAAGCAATTCTACCGACTTCCTTTGAATTATAGAGAAAATGGATGTCAATAAAAAGAAAAAGAAAATACAATAAAAATGGCCAAACATCTTCAAAGTGTGCTCCGCCAAAAAGGATATAGGAATGCCCAATGAGCACATAAAAAAGTGCCCAACATAATTAGCCGAAAGGAAAATGCAAATTAAAACCAAAATGGGGTACTATTTCACACCTACTAGAATGCTGGCAGGGATGTGAAGCAAATTTTATTTTACTCATACTGTTTTAAGGCCCACTCAGAGAAATAGCATGCTGCTTTTTGTCCTAAATTTGGAAGATGGAAACTTAATCTGATGGAAATCTTTCGTCAGATTAAAGCCTCAGCTCACTTCGCTTTTCTACCTTCTCTCTGGCAGCGCTCCCAAGGCTAAATCGATACCTTCCCTCCCTCAATCCCTGCAGCTCTGGTAATTAACTGCTCCTGCACAATTGGCTGGGGACCAGGCAGCCTCCCTTTCCATTGGCTCATCTCTGCTGTATTGTCCCGAGGTGCCCTCAGCATGAATGAGGAAGCTTTATTTGGCCACAGTCCTGGTACAGCCTGGTCAGGGCGGAGGGTGGGGACAGTCCTTGGTTTTGTTATGGTCTTAAAATCTAGAATGGTTCTCCACCCCAGCATTAGGAATAAGGCAGACTTTTGGACTTGGCCACATCATAGATTTGGGAGTGTCACACAGAACTCAGCCAGGTAGAGCTAGGGCATGAGAAATGTGTATCTGTGCGCCAGAGATGGTGAGAGCGGCCAAACACATATTTCATTTGGTTTTATCACACATCTCTAAGGTGGGTATTTTCACTGAATGTCAGAGAGGTTTATAGAATTGCACAGAGCTCACCCAGCTGGCAGAGAACTGAGCTGGGATTTCAGGACAGTTCTGTATGACTTCCTTCCAGTGTGTGTGTGTGTGTGTGTGTGTGTGTGTGTGTGTGTGTGTGTGTTTAATCTAAGACTCACTATTCAATACAGTTACCTGTTGAGGAACCTGAATAGGAGTAAAAGGGACTCAGATCCTGGGAATAAGTAAGGGTAGTCAGGAACCCATAGCCCCAGCCAAGAGATTAGAGAACAAGGGGAAGAGAGGACAGGTCGACAAGGAACCATGTGAACCATTGGAAAGAAGCAAGGGATTTCTGGGGCATCTGGGTGGTTCAGTTGGTTAAGCATCTGACTCTTGATTTTGGCTCAGGTCATGGTCTCACAGTTCATGAGATCAGTGTGGAGCCTGCTTGAGATTCTCTCTCTCCCTCTCTCCCTGCCCCTCCCCTTCATGCACTAGCTGTCTCTCTGTCTCTCAAACTAAACAAGGTTTTTTTTTTTAAAAAAAAAAAGAAGCAAGGGATTTCTTCCCATATCACTTATTATTGTTTTCAATGAATTGTTATTATTCTATGGACGTAGGTAAATTTCTGCACACTTACTGCTGTGCATTGAGACACAACTATTGAGTTCCGCTGTTTATCAAAGTCAGAATAAAGAGGATATTTGAATTCAACTGCACCAACTTACTTGGGGTGTATGAGAATCTCACCAGGGTTCAAGTGGCTGGTGAAGTTGTTTTTTTTTAAATTTATTTTTAACGTTTATTTATTTTTGAGAGAGAGAGATAGTGTAAGCTGAGAAGGGACAGAGAGAGAGAGGGAGACACAGAATCTGAAGCAGGCTCCCGGCCGTCATCACAGAGCCTGACGCGGGGCTCGAACCCATGAACTTCGAGATCATGACTTGAGCTGAAGTCTGGCACTTAACCGACTGAGTCACCCAGGTGCCCCATCAGTGAAGGAGACTTAGTCCTATATTTTCTTTGAGAATTTTTGTGGAGATAGAATTCACATTCCAGAATATTTACCCTCAGAGAGTGTGCAAATCAGTGGTCTTTAATTTCATCATGGAAAGTGGCCATCACCACTATCTAACAAGAAAACATTAGATCACCTCCCCCCCAAAAAAAAACCTCACACCCGTTAGCCGGCATTCTACATCCTGCCCTCCAACCCAGGCCTTAGAAATCATTCCTCTATATTCTGTCGCTATGGATTTGCTTACTTTGGACATTTACTCTAGATAGAATCAAGAAATATATTTCCTTTTGTCTCTGGCTTTTTTCTTTCACTTTGTATTATATTTTTTCAAAGTTCATCCACAGCTGTGTAATATTTCTTTCAATGAATATACACTTTGTGTTTATTTATTCAGTTGATTGACATTTGAATTGTTTCCACTTGTTTGCTATCATGAACAATGCTGCTGTGAACATTTGTGTATAGGGTTTCATGTGGATGCCTCTTCTGTGTGTAAGTTTTATGTTTTCAGATCTCCTGAGTTTGTTTATACTTGGAGTGGATTTTCTGGGTCTCGGGGTATCTCAGGGTTTATCTGTTTGAGCACATGACAAACTTTTTCGATGAAACTATAGACCTTTACATTACCGTCACAAAGTATGAGGGTTCTAAATTCTCTACATACTTATCAAGATGTATAATTCTCTCTATTACAACTGTAATACTGGGTATGAAGTGATACCTCATTGTGGTTTTTGATTGGCTTTTTCCAGATAAATTACATTTCATGCACTTATTTGCATATTGTATATCATCCTTGGAGAAATACCTATTCAGATCCTTTGCCCATTTATTTATTTTTAATGTTTATTTATTTTTGAGAGAGAGAGAGCTGGGGAGGGGCGGAGAGAGAGGGGGTACAGAGGATCTAAAGTGGGCTCTGTGCGGACAGCAGAAAACCTAATGTGGAGCTCAAACTCACGAACCGAGAGATAATGACCTGAGTCCAAATCAAGAGTCCGACGTTTAACTGAGCCACCCAGGCACACCATTCTTTGCCCATTAAAAAAAAATGTGGAGGTAAAATTCACATGACACAGCATTAGTCTTTTTGAAGTAGACAATTCAGGAGTATTTAGTACATTCACAAGGTTGTGTGAACACCATTTCGATCCAGTTTTGAGTTTTCGTCAACCCCGAAGTGATACTCATATCCATAAACTGGTGATCTTGTTCCCACTCCACACGGCTCCTCGGGGCCATCAATCTGCTCTCTGTCTCTATGGATTTGCTTGTTAAGGGCATAAAAAAATTATACGATATGTGACCTTTTGTGTCTGGGTTCTTACACTTAACATAACGTTCTCTTCCAGCATCTGTGTTGTGGCCCATTTTCAGTATTAGGTTTCTTTTTGTTGGTAAATAATGTTTCAGTGTGTGTGTGTGTGTGTGTGTGTGTAATAATTGCTTCATCCATTCGTTGATTGATGAATATTATATTATTTCTACCCTTTGGCTATTGTGAATAGTGTTTCCATGAACACTTATGTACATACTTTACTTAAATATTTATTTTAAATTCTTTAGGCTATATTCCTAGGAGTCCAACGCCAGGGTCATAGGAAAATTGTATGTTTCGCTTCTTAAGGAACCACAGCATAGTGCTTCACAGAGGATTAAACTGTTTAGATTTCCACCAGCAATATATGAGGGCCCAAGTTTCTCCATATACTCGATATCACTTGCAACTTCAGAAATTATTATCATTATTTATTTTAGCCATCCAAGTGGGTGCGAAATGGTATCTTGTGATTTTGATATGATTTTGCTAATGATTAGTGATGTCCCGCATCTTTGTATATGCTTATTGGCCATTTGCATATCTTCTTTGGGTGTCTATTTAAGTCATTTCTGTGTGTGTGTGTGTGTGTGTGTGTGTGTGTTTAATTGGATCCTTTTTATTTTTATGATTGAGTTGTAAGAGTTCTTTATATAATCTGGATTGTAGACCCTTATTAAGGATATAACTTGCAAACACTTTCCCCCACTCAGTAGGTTGTCTTTCAGTTTCTTCATATTGTCATTTGATGTCCAAAATAGTTTCTAATTTGAGTGAAATCTAATTATCTATTTGTTGTTTTTGCTCATGTTTTTAGTGTCTTATCTAAGAATCCGTTGTCAAATCCAAGGACATAAAGGTGTACTTCTATGTTTTCATCTTAGAATTTTACAGTTTTATCTCTTTTATGTAGGTTGTCGATCCATTTTGAGCAAATTTTTTGTTTATGGTATAAGGTAGATGTCTACTTTTTTTTTTTTTTTTTGCATGTGGATGTCCAGTTTTTCCATTACTATCTGATGAAAAGACTGCTTTTTTTCCCAAATAAATGACCTAGACACCTTTGTCAAAAAGTCAATCACCAGGTGCCTGGGTGGCTCAGGTGGCTAAGCCTCTGACTTCAGCCCAGGTCATGATCTCAAGGTTTGGGAGTTCGAGCCCTGCATTAGTCTCTGGGCTGTGAGCTCAGAGCCTGGAGTCTGCTTCAGATTCTGTGTCTTCCTCTCTTTCTGCCCCTTCCCCACTTGCTTTCTGTCTGTCTCCTTCAAAAATAAATAAACATTAAAAAAATCAATTATCCATGGATGTATGGGTTTATTTCCATTCCATCTGTCTAACCTATGCCAGTACCATACTGTTTTGATTACTGTAGCTTTGAATAATGTTGAATATGAATACTGAGTAAATGTTGAAATCACTGAGTAGACGTCTAGCTTTGTTTTTCTTTTAAAATTTTGTTTTGACTATTGTTTTCTAATTCCGTATTAATTTGAGGGCTTGCATTTCCATTTCTTCAAAAAAAGCCTGTTAATAGAATTGCATTTAATCAGTGGAATGCTTAGAAAAATATGGTCATCTTAACAATATTATATCTTTCAATTCAAAACAGAGAATGTCTTTACATTTATTCTTTAATTTATTTCAGTAATGTTTAATCATTTTCAGTGTAAATATCTTTCACCTCCTTTGTAAATTTATTCACAGGTATTTAATGCTTCAGGATGCTATTGCAAATAAAATGGATATTTTTTTAAAAATCTCTTTTGGAGGACACCTGGGTGGCTCAGTCAGTTAAGTATCCAACTCCTGGCTTCAGCTCAGGTCATGGTCTCACGGTTTCATGAGTTCGAGCCCTACATCGGGCTCTGTGTTCACAGCACTCAGCCTGCTTGAGATCCTTTCTCTCCCTCTCTCTCTGCCCTTCCCCCACTCGCACAGTCTCTGTCTCTCTCAAAATAAATAAATAAATAAATAAATAAATAACTTAAAAAATAAAATAAAACAAAAATAATTTCTTTTGGATTGTTTGTTGCTGGTGTACAGAAACAAAACTGATTTTTATGTCAGTCTTGTACCCTGCAATTGTACTAAATTTAATAACTCAATTAGATTTTTGTGGGTTATTATTTTCCATATAGAGGATCATGTCATATGTCAATAGATATTTTGACTTCTTCCTTTTCAATTTGGATGCCTTTCCTTCCTTCCTTCATTCCTTCTTTTCTGCCTTTCTTCCTTCTTCTCTCCTTTCTTCTTTCCTTCTTTGTTCTTTCTTTCTTTCTTTCTTTCTTTCTTTCTTTCTTCCTTTCTTCCTTCCTTCCTTCCTCCCTTCCTTCCTTCCTTCCTTCCTTCCTTCCTTCCTTCCTTCCTTCCATCCTTTCTTCCATAAATTGCTTTGGCTAGACTAGAACCTCTGGTACAAGGTTAAATGACAATGACAAGAGCATACTTTGTATGATTTCTATCTTAGGAAGAAAATCTTTCAGTATTTCACTGGTAAGTGTGATGATAGCACTGGATGTGGCCTTATTGTTTGGAAGGAATATTTTTCTATTCTTAGTTTCTGAATGTATTTATCTAGGAAAGGTTTTGAGTTTTGTTAAATGCTATTTCTGTGTAATTTGAAAGAATCATGTGGTTTTCTCCCTTTGATCTATTTATTGCTATATTACAATGATTTATTTTCTTAGGTTGAACCACCCTTACATCCCTGGGATAAATCCTTGCAGTCAGGGCATATAATCCTTTCAATACACTGTTAGATTTGGCTTGCTAATATTTTGCTGAGGATTTTTGTCTTCTATATTCATATAGGATATCTGTCTCTAGTTTTGTTGTATTGTCTTTGTCTGGTGTTGTTAGAGTAATTTTTGCTTTACAGAATGAGTTAGAAGTATGACCTCTTTTACTATTTTGTGGAAGAGTTTAGGAAGGTTTGCTCAGAATTCTTTTTCAAATGTTTGGTAAAATCCACCATGAAGCTATATGATCCTGGACTTATCTTTGCTGAGAGGATTTGATTACTCAGATCGCTTGAGTTGTAATATCTCTTTTAGATTTTCTATTTCTTCTTGAGTCAGTTTTGATAACTTGTGTGTTTCTAGGAATTTCTCTATTACATCTAGGCTATCTACTATGTAAGTGCATAATTGTTAATAAAATTCATTCATAAAATGAATGAATATTGCAGATGCTTGGTCAGCTCAATATGGATCTCAGTATTCAAATATATATCCCTGAATAAGGAAGGTATTTATAGAAAGGGTACTTTAGTTATTTAATATCTTTCTTAGTCTTGGTTGAAAGCTTGGGGAGAAAACTATTTCTCTTTTTGATAGGTAACTGCATCTATTTTTAACTCTGTATTAAGTTAGGCTTTCAGTGTATTAAACAGTGTTTCAGCAAAATATCTGGGTCACATTATTGGAGAAAAATAGAAAAATGTCTGGGTTGCCAACATATAACTGCTTTTATTCCATTACAATTTCTTGGTAATTCTTTCTGTCTCCAGAGATATTTTCTCTAAGATTCAATCACTTACACTGCATGATGATGTTTTGTAAAAATGCAGTCAAGATAGCATTCACTCTGTTGTCCAGTGCCCTTTGTGCAAGGACTATAGAATCTCTTACAACTTGGACTCAGTTCTAGTAAAAAATAATTGTATCCAAAGACAAAGGGAACTTCTTCGTCTCTTTAGTGAATTCAAACAATGTATTATTCTTCCACAGTATGGAAGTTGATCTGCTTTACTCAAAGTCCACTCATTTAAATGTTAAGCCCATTTGAGCGGCGCCTGGGTGGATCGGTCAGTTTAGTGTCCGACTTTGGCTTAGGTCAAGGTTATTAAAGGTACATCTAAGCAGAACTATAAACCAATTTACCATAGATAAAAATGTGCAACTCTTTATGAATGTATTACATAATAATATGTGGTGGCAGGCATCATAAATAAGAGAAGAACAGGGTAGTCATCCATGAGTATAACCTTAAGCTTCCTGCAAACTTTGTGTAATGTCATCAGAATCTGTCTTTAGATTCTACTGGCAGCAAAGCACTATGGATACTACTGTGGTTAGTATCTCAGTCGGTAATAGAAGGGGAAGCTACATTTCCATCAGAAGTTAGTGAATACAGAGATTTTTGTTATCAAAGTCACAACTACTTTGGGAGTCTGTGACATCCAGGTTGAGAACTCTTACACTGTAATTCTCAACCTTAACATCAGAATCACTAGGAAATTAAAAAAAATATTGATGCTTAAGGTACCCTCCCAAGGATTCTAATTCCATCCTGGGTTTCAGCCTGGACACAGATAATGAGCTTTTATACGAGTGTGTGTGTGTGTGTGCGTGTGTGTGTGTGTGTGTGTGTGTGTAGCTGAACTCTTATCCTTCTGGAAGAACACTCCATTTTGAATGCATGGTTCGTAGGTTCAAGCCCCATGTTGGGCTCTGTGCTGATAGCTCAGAGCCTGGAGCCTGCTTTGGATTCTGTGTCTCCCTGTCTCTCTGCCCCTTCCCGGCTCTCTCTCTCTCTCTCTTTCTCTCTCTTAAAAATAAACATTAAGCAATTTTTAAATGATAAGCCTATTTGAAGAAAAAAAAATACCTCCTCAGAAACATCTAGAATGAACTTTGAGGAAATATCTGGACTACGATCTCAAGACATAAAATTAACCATCACACAAAGTAAAAATATTGAAGATAAATTTAGGATGCTTCTCTTAGGTCATTTCATCTCTCCTTTCCATTTTTCCAGCATCTGATAAGAGTTTAGTTTAGGGGAAAAGTTTAATTAATTAATTGAGAAAAAGAATTCAGTTTTTGTAGAGAATCTAAAATATTGAGGAATTATGAAAGGATGAAGGTAAAAAAAAAGAAGCTAGTGAATCAAGAATTTCTTTCAGTAATTTTTCATGGTAAGCTATAAGGACCATTTTAGGAATTTGGTTTGGATGTTTTCAATCCCATTTAACATATGTTAACTATTATTCTCTAAGGCACTACTAATTCATTAGAATTGTTAAATTAAACATTGTTACTTTTAAAAACAGAAGTTGAGGACAGGTTGATATAAATTCCGGGACCAAAAGAAGAAACTTCACATCTGAGCAGGGCCAAGGTGAGCGCATATTTCTGAGGAATTTTAAGATTAAATCAAATGCAGGAATATTGGAAGTTTGTAGATGGCCCAGAGAAATGACAGTGAGGACAATTCGTTTTGGAGGAAGGAAGCCTTGCCTAACTTAGCACCTGAAAAATTTCATGCTGGCATGTTCTGCATTGGGACTGAAGGTAAGACTTTCCTTACGGAATTAAAATTGCAAACATATATTTTGCCTGGTATACTGCACGTACAGGAAAACATTGTTAAAGCAGTATTACTAGCAGGCCGTGGAAGTACATTGCCTTTTAGTTCAAAGTGGGTTTCAAATTTTATTGGTTTTCTATTTGCATCTTTGGAGTAGTGAGGCCCTGTGGAATATAATCTTAGTAATGTAATACCACGTAAGCACTCCTGAAAATACATTTGCTTGGAACTTCTAAACTAAGTTGAAAATGAAACCAACTCAGGCCATTACAATTGATGGTCTGACTTCTAAAATATACATATTGTCTCCTGGCCATGTCTCACCATTGGTATCCAGTAAAAAAGGAGCAGAAACGACTGAAGATTTAAGGCAATACGTCTTAACAAAAAGATTTAGGTGTAAAGTTGAGATTAGCACTTTCGATGAATCCATGATATCGATTCCCGGGTGCACAAGGGTGCTAACCACCATGTGATTGGAAGTGACCTTGCTGATGGAGATGATGTGGCCACGTCAAGTCTGTCTGTGAACGAGGACTGCCTGGAAAAAAGAGGATTTTAAGCCAGTGGCTCTTCATGTATTGTGTCTCTGGAGAGCGACAGAACAATCTGGCAAGGAGCGTGGACCCCTTCTAATCTCAAAATAATGTTAGAACTGTTTAAATCCTTAAGACAACAAGGTAACTAAAGGTACAACTGAAAAGAATGAGAAACCAATTTACCATATAGAGATTAAAATGTGCAACTCTTTATGAATGTATTACATAATAGTATGTAATTCTCATAAATAAGAGAAGAACAGGGTAGTCATCCATGAGTATAAAAATCTTAAGATTCCTGCAAACTTTGTGTAATGTAATCAGAATCTGTCTTTAGATTCTACTGGCAGCAAAGCACTATGGATACTACTGTGGTTAGTTGTCTCAGTCGGTAATAGGAGGGGAAGCTACATTTTCATCAGAAGTTAGTGAATACAAAGATTTTTGTCATCAAAGTCACAACTATTTTTGAAGTCTGTGACCCCGCGGTTGAGAACTCTTACACTGTAATTCTCAACCTTAACATCAGATTCACTGAGGAATTAAAAAAAAAATTACTGATGCTTAAGGTACCTTCCTAAGGGTTCTAATTCCATCCTGGGTTTCAACCTGGACACAGATAATGAGATTTTATAGGAGTGTGTGTGTGTGCGTGTGTGTGTGTGTGTGTGTGTGTGTGTGTGTGTGTAGCTGAACTCTTAGGCTTCTGGGAGAACACACCATGTTGAATGCTGGTAGTATTCTCTGAAATAAACACCTCCTTTTTGTCATTTTTTGAATCCGTAACACTCAACCCTTCCCTTCAGGATTCTTTGACAAAATAGCCTTGTGTTACTTGTCATTTTAGTCATTTTAAAGCGATTGCGTCTGCCATTTTAAAGATGAAATGCTCTAAGAACTTACATGTGCTTTAAATATCATTTGCATTAAGATATAATTAATTTCTAAAAATGATTCTCTAGGGGGATTTGCTGCTGGGGGTTTAGGGTTTTAATTTCCACTTAAAAAATTCAGCTAGGAAGTATCTTTTTATCTGTTTCTGTGAGATTCTTCATTCCATCATTGCAACCATCTTGCTCTTACAAACAGACCTCTGCACTCTCTTGTAGAGATTGTCCTGGCTTGGAAATTCAGTTCATCATACGCGTGAACAACAATGAGCAGGGACATACTGATAGGAGAGCACAGAAAAGGCTGTCAGGAGTCAGGGTGGGGAGAGTCGGAAGCCGAGACCTGAGGGGAGAGGGAGAAATGAGGGAGTTTGCACGCAGGTAGAAAACAGGGATTTGGTTTAGGAGAGGAACCTTCTAGGCAGAAGAGAAAAATAATGCACAAAACTAAAGGTGAGAAAGAGAGAGGACCCCAAGAGCCAAAATGACTTAGAATGTCTGAGGTTTAGGGTTTGGAATGGAAGCAGTGACAGAAGAGGCTGAAGAGAATGTAGATAGCACCTCCTTGGCTCACACGCTAAAGAAGCTTAGTCTTGGTGCTAAGAGCCAGAGGAGGGCATGGAAGATGTAGGCACGGAAGATAAATCCCTGGGTACAATAAAGATGCCAAAATGTATTTCTTTCATCCTGCCTTTCTTCTACCGACACCAGACTCATGTATCGGGCACTTACTTGCCCTGTCTACCTAGATGTCTAAGGGACACCTCAAACCTAAGAAACCTGCAACCAAGCTCTTCAAACTTCCCTTGAACCTGTTCCACCTAGAACGTTCAGATGTGATGACATCTCACCACCTCCATGCTACTGCCCATCTACCCGTGCCTGAGTTGTGGCAGCAGCTTCCCAGCTGGGCTCCCTGACTCCATCCCTGCCTAGCCTGCATCTATCTTCAGCAAGGCAACAGCATGATTATTTTAAAACAAGGGAAACATAAATGTAATTGGCAAACTTACGTAAATCAAAAACGAACTCAAGATCTGGTTTTTAGCAAAACTTAATGACTTAGATATAGCGTTGGCCACTTGGATCCATAAAAGTGAGGTGGGCACCTGTTGGGATGAGCACTGGGTGTTATATGGAAACCAAGTCGATAATAAATTATATTTAGTGTAAAAAAATAAAAATAAATAAATAAATAAATAAATAAAAACAAGCAAACAAAACAAAACAAAACAAAAAAACATAAGTACAATCGTCTCACTCTTCGGCTCAAACCCTGAAATGGCCCCATCATTCACAAGGTAAAAGTCACCACTCTCATGATGCCTAAAAGCTGTAAATACTGTTATTCTTACAGATGTGACTTCTCAACCTCATCTCCTTCTACTGTCCCCAATTCCCTTTCCGCTCCCAGCACATCTACTTGGGGCTTCGTGGAACAATCACATTCTACCCCAGGACCTTAGCTGGCTCTTCTCTGCCCGCAGCACTATTTCCCTAGTTACATCTATCGCCCTCTTCAAGTTTTTATTCAGAGGTCCGCTACACAGGAGGTCTACTCTGACCCCCTTGCTTTTCATTTTTCTAGAACACTTGGCAGGTGCTATGGTGCTGCTCAATAACATATTACACCTACTGTTTACTCTCCCTCCTCCCCACTACAGTGTGAATCCACAAGGGCAGAGAGAGCATCTCTTTTTTTTTTTTCACATATCCCTTGCACCTTGAAGCATATTAAGAACATAATTGTCTCTCAACAAATATTTCAGAATCAATAAATGGAAAAGGTGAAAAGGATACACAGAATGGTATCAGAATGGGGTGAAGCAAAGTGATTGGGGAATAGAACCAGTGGGCCTTTATAATATACACTGTATGGGCTAAGGGTGTATAGATAACATCCAGGGTTCTAGTTCAATGAACAGCTTAGATGAAGGTGGCATTGACTGAGGGACAGGATGCCAGAGCATAGGCAGATAACCATGGAAAGACGGTGATTCTAACAAAATTAGAGACACACAGAGAGACGTGCCTAAGAGGCACCCCGTTCAAGGTATACAGGTAGGTTTTTATGTGAATCTCAATGGCAAGAGAGGCATAGAAAGAGCAGCCGAGGAGTAGATGGTGGGACATGCTGATAGAAGGATGGAAATGGGAGCCAGTGGAGGAGAAAGATTGTCCAGCGGCTAGGAGGATGTGCAGGAAAGACTAGTTGATAGAATGAAGAGAACCGAATCTATGACAGAGCCATGACTAACACAAACACTTAAGGGGCCAGGTGAGCAAAGAAGAAATTACTATAAAAATAGACTAAAAGACATGAGATGGTGGGCAGAAAATCCTCAGCATTCTAGATGTTGAGCAGAAGGTGAGTTTGGAGAAAGTTTTTGGCCAAATGCTGTGGGCATAGCAAGTACTTGTTCAGGTCTGGAAATTTTCCAATCATTTTAGAAACAAGGGGGCTATTGGAAATATGTAAAAGAGTTTTAATAAAGTACTCACAATATTTTTTAAATAAAGCTTAGCTCTGAAGGAGAGGACAGAGTTAAGGCAGTAGAGAGACAAGAGAACTTGAAGAATCATTTGATCTTTATGAGAAAGACTTTACTGTACTTAACTGGAGAGGGAAAGGGCACGTAGAGACGGACTACTGAAAGAGAGAGAAAATGAACCTAAAAGAAATGAGTCCCTAGCAGGTGGGTGTGCAAACGTGGAAAGAGCACTGCACACAAGACGCTATTTCCTCCTTTGTGAAAGAAAGAACAAGACAGAGGCATCTGTTTTGCAGGTGAGCTCATTGGAAACTGCAGAAGTCCTGTCTGGTATCTCTATTTCTCTGAGAATGAGAGGTGATGTTCCTTTTTTGACAATTATGGGAGATACTATGTTGGAGTTGAAAATGAAAGATGAGGAAGAAGAGAGTGGGGGGTTTTCATGGAGGAGCCGAAGGTCCAGGTGGATCGCGTGATGTTACCAACCTCACCTCATGCACACGCACTCTTTCCCGTCATCTCCAGGTACACCGATCTGAAGTCCTCTGTTGTGGAAGTCCTATCCATGGCAAGTCTTTGGCCAACATTTGTCCTGTGCCTGACATAATGTGAAGACGATTCTATATAGGTCGGAACCGGCTCTCTTTTCCGACCATAGTGCTCTTTATTCCCTTCACATTTCTAACAATGTGCACGTAACTAGTCCTTTATCATTTTATCTCTGTCTTTCGCATAAACTGAAGCACCATGATAAAAAGAGGCCATTCTTTTTTATTTTATTTTATTTTATTTTATTTTATTTTATTTTATTTTATTTTAACATTATTTGATTTTATTCCATTCTATTTTATTCTATTGTCGTTGTAGTTTCAACATCTAGCAGAGTGGTTGGCACGATGTAGGTGATCACGTATCCGCTGATCAGTTGAGTCGATTGGATTCAAGTTGACACTAGCCAAAAAGAAGCTGACTCTAAAAGACACGATTAAACAATGACTAAAAATGGAGGGGTTTGGAACTGAATTTCAGACTTAGAAAATTAAAAATAAACAAAGTAAAGTTAAGCAAGGGAAATAGAAATGTAATTTGCAACTTATGTAAGTCAAAAATAAATTCAAGACCTGTTTTTTTAGGCAAACTTAATGAATTGGATACAGTGTTGACCACTTGGATCCAGAAAAGTGAAACAAGAGACTTTCAGAAAATGAGAAATAAGATAGATTAATTGATCTATCCCAGCAGAGAGTGTAGAGATTCGAAAATCATTGGCAAATAAAATGTATAACCCTGTAATGTTAAATTTGCAAAACGTAATTAGAAAGATCCTTTTTTTTTCTCCCAGAAGGTATAAATTGTTGAAATCATCTCAATAACAAGTAGAAAAGCTGAATAGACAAATAATTATGAAAGGAGCTGTAATGCTTTCCAAGCTTTTCTTCTTAAAAATGCTCTTAAAAAAGGGAACTCCCAAGCAAAGCAAAGAAGTGGGTACAATTGATTTAGTCTCATCTTTTTCTCCCAATTGCTCATTGAAATGAATTATGGAACATAAAAATAGAAATCTGTATCAGTATTGTGAACCTGTAAAGAAGTCTCTCCATATTCTTGAAACTGAAATTTTTATTTTATTTTTAATTTTTTTTAAGTTTATTCATCTTTGAGAAACAGAGAGACAGACAGAGCGTGAATAGGTGAGGGGCAGAGAGAGGGAGACGCAGAATCCGAAGCAGACTCCAGGCTCTGAGCTGTCAGCACAGAGCCCAACATGGGGCTCAAGGTCACGAGCCACGAGATCATGACCTGAGCCGAAGTCAGACACTTAACCAGCTGAGCCACCCAGGTGGCCCAAAACTCAAACTTTTAAAAGTATAATGAAGAAAGATCATGAATGAATAACGAATCGGCCAGAAAACATCTGGCTATTAAAAGCCCAGTGTACCGGCATCAGGTAGAACCCCACTCTCTGGAAATAACCCAGAGGGAGGGCTAAGGACACGGCCAACAGTGGGGTGCGTATTTTGATGTCACCAACTGTACTGAGAAGCTGTCTTCATGCTGAAACCATACTGATAATGAGTTTGCACTGGGACTTCTTACCAGTTCTCATTGACGTCAGCAGCCTTGTTCTTACCTGGCCTCCAGCAAAAGCATTTTCTTTGTGGGCCCCTTTGTGAGAGCAGTCATACCAGGCCAAAGGTAGAGGCATACCAATTCTTGGCTGTTCCACCAAGGAGACAAAACATGTAAACCAAGAGCTGAAGGTCTGTGTTCCCACTCACCCTGCCTCCACGATTTAACTTCCTTTCTAAAAACCATGTACAAATATATTGAAGATAGGATTATAACGATGATGACATTCTGGCAAAATACACATTTTGAAAAAAAAATACATAAGAAAAAATACTACAGACAACTTCTCATTCAGCCAGATGTCAGTATCTACTATTTTCAGAAGTAATTTTCAGGTCAGATTGTCTTAGTGTGAACGACCACCATTGCACAGAGAGTAGGACCCTTGGTTGTGCTAATCCAGGCACGATCTTCTGGAACCTAACTGCAGGAACTCGGCAGGTTGTAGCTCAGAGCTTACCTGAGCAGAAAACAAATCCTTCCTGCAGAGATTAGAGGAAACTGGAGGTAACGTGTGGGTACCATGTTCACTGTCCTGAACACGTAAACTCATAATTCATTTTCCACCTTGGAGAACCGAAGAGAAGATGGTTAGAAACTAAAAGATTAGTCATTTTACCGAAGGCCTCCGTATTTATAAGCCCTACTCTATTTTCTCAGATTAGATTAAATTTAAAGATTTTATGTCCTTTGTTAACAGCCCTTGAAGGGTCATGAAGACATTCAGATGCTTTAAAGAAACTACATTTCCTATACTCATTTGTGTTATAACATGAAGAAAAATCTATGTCTTTATTGTACTCATCTGCGAAACTAAAAGAAATAGTTATAATGAAGGCATGGTGTGAAATTAGGAAATGTGACATAAAAAGGAAACCATATTTGTCAAAATGATTTTAAACTCATGAAAAACGGTAATTGCTATAGTGGAACAGATTGAACAGTTAAGAATAGTGAAGGAGTAAAGGCAAAACATGGGACATTCTCTCCGAATTCCAGGAAAAGAATGGAAAAATAAAAATTAAGAAAAGACAAAAACACGAAGCTGAGCCAGCATACAGATTATAGTAAATTTAATCAAGAATAACGAAAAGAGTACTCAAACATTAGAAGAGAAAAAATGATTACAACAATAGACACAGAAGGTGTTTAAAATATAAGTGGATTCAAATCTATGCTAATATATTTGAAAGTCTCAAGAAAATGAATAATTTTCAACAAGATATTAATTATGTAAATTGACTCAAGGACGTAGAAAAATTGAATACATCAATGAAAAGGAGACAATTTTAGACCGTCAAAAATTACCTCAAAATCTGTCTGCTTTAGGCAGTGTTTTATAGGCAAGTGCTTTCAAACATTCAAGTAACAAATTATTTACATGCCACACAAATTGTTTCCAATCATATGAAAAATGGGGTGAAAGGAAAGCTTACAAGTACATGTTGGAGATGCGCTCAATCATTGTCGCTGAACTGACAAAGGCCACATAAGAAAACTTCACTCTATTCCTACTTATGACTTTGAATGGATACAATTGAAGTAAAAACTAGGAAAAGGCGATTGGTAGGACATTTTAAGACTAAAGTTCCATGCCCCAGCTTAGTAGGACATCCCAGATATAAAAAGATGTTCAACCTTTGGGATTCATGACTTAATATATCACCTCACTTGGTCAAATGAGAAACAAAAAAGTCAAATAATTATTTAGAGAGGTTCTTAAATGGTGCTTTGTAATATTACGCATCTGCTCCCTGGCCCACAATGATCCATAATTTTAAAAGGTGGGTGCTAAAACATGGGTTGAGAGCAAGGTTTCTATGAGCAGCGAAGTCAGAAGAAAAGAAAACTTCTAGGACTTCAGAATTTTAAAGCTTGAATATCAATGCATGGGATTGGGAATCAGACATATGGTATAAAACCTGCCTCTGGCACTGTTATCTTCATGTGTTTGGCTCTCACTAACCCTCGAGGAGACCAAAGGCAGCCTTGTCTCTTTCCTGGCACTGAAGGAGATTTGTGACTATGTTTAAATAAACTAGGTATTTGTGTCTTCAAATGTTTAACCTTGTGAGGGCCCCTGGATGGCCCATTTGGTTGAGCGTCCGAGTTTGGCCCAGGCTCAGCATCGGACTTCCATGTCAGACTTTCATGTCAGATCGGACTTCAGGTCACGATCGCAGTTCGTGAGTTCGAGCCCCTGCATCGCTCTCTGTGCCGACATCTCAGAGCCTGGAGCCTGCTTCGAGTTCTGTGTCTCCCTCTCCCTCTCTGTCTGCCCTCCCCCACTTGCACTCCCTCTTTCAAAATTAAATACAATAACATCTTTAACAAATTAAAAAAAGTAAAATGTTTAACCTTGCCAAAAGGTATTTATGGTATTATACTGAATTACACTGATGAACTCAAGGGCATAGATTTGTGTCTCACATGCATTTATTGTTATTATTGTTATCATTATTCATTATATTTTAAAATTTGCTATTATGGTGCCACAGGTTTTCTGACCATTATCCTGGGTCAAGAGCTAAGGAGCAGCATTTAGGCTTAATGACTTCATGATAATTTAGCTGGAATGGCAAAATAATTTCAAAACGAGTCATATGGCTATATGAGAAAAAATTCTTACAGCGGTCTCCAGTTATTTTTGGAACAAGGCAAGATGTGGGGGGGGGGGCGGGAATCTGTGTGAATAATTTCTAAGCAGTCTCGGTGCTTCAAGCCTCATACTGAATTTGGCAAGAATTATCTCTACTGAGCCTCACAGTGATTCAATGGTTATAGGGAATAAGCATTTTTAGACCCAGAGTTCAGCTGAGGAAATGGAAAAATCCAGCAGCTGCTCTAAGGTAGCACACCTAGTAAGTGGCAGGACAGGAACTAGAATCCAGGTCTTCCGAATACTTGTTTGGATCTGAGAAACAACTCAAGATGTGGAACCCATTTAGTGGCCATAGCATTACATCATTCTCCAGGAGTCATGGAGTCAATAATTCACATTGACAGGACAGAGCGTATCAGCGACAATGGTGGAGAGTAACCCCCTCACTTTGCCTTCCATTGTCATTGCTAAGACTTCTTCATAACATACACTGTAAAACTGTGATCTCTTTTCTTTCTCTAGTGGCATTAGATTTGGCCTAGGCCCCTGCCTGCCATATTGCCGTGTGTCTAAACCTCCTTCCCTCAGAAATCCCCCCTCCCAGGGATTACCAATGAACCCATGAAGGAAACACATATCAAAAGAAGAGCATATTGACTTTCATCCAGAAAATGAGACAATTGTGATGTCCTGGGTTGAATTGTATCCCCCCCCGCCAAAACATGTTGAAGTCCTAACACTGGTGCCTATGAACTTGACCTTATTCAGAGAGAGAGTCTCTACAGATATAATCAAGTTAGAATGAGTTCCTACTGGTGTAGGATGGGCTTTTGATCTAATATAGCTGATGTCCCCATATAAAGAGAAGAGACATGGGGCTGAGACACACAGGGAGAATGCTATGTGTTGTGATATGATGAAGGTAGAGATTGCAGATATAAAGTGTACCAACCAACGAACCTCAACTATTTCCAGGAACCACCTGAAGATAAAAGAAATTTGTTAGATTCTCCTTTGCAGTCTTGAGGAAGAACACGGACCTTCCAACATCCTGGTGTTGGACTTCGACATCCAAAACTATGGGACAATAAACTTCTGTTTATGCAAATTTGTTATGGCTGCCCTAGGAAATTAACACACCAGTGTTGAATCACCCACACTTCCTGTTTTGTTTTTGGGTAGCTTCTGGCTGCTGCAGAATATCCCTACTAAATACTCACAAGTGTAGCTCTTTTAGGGGCTGAGGTCCTTCTCAGTGCAGCCTTCCGTGCAGAACTGACTCCACACTCTACGTGTTTAGCTTAACCACACAGTGTCCCTTACCAGTGGCGGGAATTATATTCCTCAACAATTTCCATTTGGCATGCAGTTTCCTATAAGCTGTGGGTAACCCAGGAGGCATTACTATCACTCTTCATTCTGGAAATGGAATTTTCCACTACAAAATGCCCGGGCAGTCTTAGGAGGCCACCATATTCTTAACCAACTTTTCCCATGGTCCTTAAAAGCAGTGAGTTCATTACCAAATGCTTCCTGGATGACAAAAATCCCTAAGACAGAAATCTGAAAGAGAAGGAGGAAGGAGCTGTTTGGTCCAATGGAAGCTTTGTGGGTGGGGTGATTCCTTTCATTCATAGTGGTGATCCAGCTTCCAAGAGGAAAACAAAACAAAAGTTCTATCCATAACCTCTTATCTTCCATTTATCCCCAAATCCATTATATCTGATTCCTTTTCCATATAAGTTTGAGTAGCCTTGTGTCGGGGGGTGGGGGTGGAGGGGGTGGGTGGAGGGCTCTTCCAACAGTGATGGCTATTCCTGAGGCAGGTAGGGAAATCAGCAATGCAGGATATGGAACAGGGGAATGACATCATTTGACTAATGGAAAATGAAATCATGGGCCACATGTGCAAAGCTGAATGAATTTCTATTACACACATAGACGCAGGCATAAAAAGAAGTAAAGAAATATTCATAGACGGGCCTGGTCTCCCCAGTCTCTTGCTTTTGTTTTGTTCTCTGTGCATGTCTGTCTGTTCTTTTTTCCTTTCCTTTTCATTTTAATGTCTCCCCACCTTACACTGTAAGTCCGAACCCTTAGGATGCCATCCGGGACTCTAATAACCTGACTAACGTCTCAGCTTCGTCTTCAAGCAGTTCTACCTTGCACTTCACACTCCAGCAACCCTCAACCATTTGCATTTAGACGCTCGTTCCACCGACTTTCATTCTATGGTACATTTGCTTTGGCCTGGAGAGCGTCATCTCACTGACTTCTATCGATCCTCAAGATGCACGTAAGGTGCTATCACCTTCCGAAAGCCGGCTGGCTTCTCGGCTTCCAAATTGTGCCACGTGTAGCAGAGAAGAGGAGAATATTGAAGACGCCAGTATGGATTTTTTGTGTTTCTGCAGCACTCTCCAGAAGATCAGTTGCTACTAACAATGAGACGGAACATTTTCCTTATGCCGAACAGCATTTCTCTCCTGATAAGGTGCCCATTTTTTTTTCCTTTTGCAGTGCACACTAATTTCTACAAAACCGTATCTTAAAATTTATTTTTTTAATGTTTATTTATTTTTGAGACAGAGAGAGACAGAGCATGAACGGGGGAGGGTCAGAGAGAGAGGGAGACGCAGACTCTGAAGCAGGCTCCAGGCTCTGAGCTGTCAGCACAGAGCCCGATGCGGGGCTCGAACCCACAGACCGTGAGATCATCACCTGAGCCGAAGTCGGAAGCTCAACCGACTGAGCCACCCAGGCGCCCCTACAAAACCATATCTTAGATGTATCTGTGTATCTACACCTAACCTTCCGTACATAATAGATCTCTTCCAACTTTATGATTTGTCATTTAGCCTATTTATGAAATTTTTGCTGAGTGGAAACACTTGACCTAGTAGACTCAGGGATATGGTTTCTTCACCATATATACTTTTTTTCTTTTCAACTTTGAAACTCTTATTTTGTTTTTCGCATATTAGCTCTTTACTCCATTTGCAATCCATTTTGTTGTACAGTTTGGAGGGCATGATGATAACGCGTAAGAATTTTAAAATGCATTGAAGGTCGTATTTCACCAGCTGGGATAAAATGCCAGGGTTTGGTTGTGCTTTAAAAGCGGTTTCATCATCAAACTTTGTTTCTATTCTTTCAGGACCTCAAAAAAGCACAAGATGATGAGATGAGCAATCCCAGATGCCTCAGCAGATTGTACCATTTTCATATCTTTTTGATTCCACTGCCCTGTAGAGATAACATCAATCTGAGTCGGGCCGGCTTCATGCACCATTTTGATGTCAAAGGGCACAGCTATCATTCCCAAGAACGAATGCCATAAAGCATCTGTCCCCAAATGTAGCCCATGGATCGTGTGGACCACCAGCATCAGTCTCTTTCAGGGAGCTTGCCGAACATGTAGATTCATGAGCCGAACACAGAATTACTGCAACGGAATCTTTACAATTTGGAAACAAGCCCTATATAAATTCAAATGCTAGAATTCTCCAAACCTCCCTCCCTCCGGGTTTAGTGAAAAAGAAGTCGTTTTTGCTTTGATTCTGTTTCCAAAAGTCTAGCGATCAATCTGCCTCGACCTTAAGTAACTTGTGTCTGGGCTTGTCACCTACCGGCACGCAGGCATTTGTTTTTAACCACGGCGGTTTAGGGTGAAGAGAGCGTTTACCAACAAGCCAGCGCTGGAGATGATCAGACACATTTCCAAAGCAACCACGGAAAACTCCACGCAGCACTGTGAATTTTGAAATGCCAGATGCGACATCCCACAGGGTTTTAGAAGTGGCAGCCTCTTTTGAAGGGACTAGCTCTTGTTTCAACGTGTGTTTTCATACCAGCATTCTGTGTGTTTACCTGTGTTACCACACTTCATCGTTATTTCAATCCTTCGTGGTAACCCTTTATTTTGACTTTTGCAAACGAGGAACGGGAGCTTGGAGAAGGTGGACCCACTTGGCCAAATTCACAAACTAGCGAGCGTCAGGGCGGAGCTCAACTTGTGACTTCTAGACCCAAGTAAATCCAAGGCATGTTCTTACAGGGGAGCAAAATGCATCTCTTTGGCATAAAGGTTATTGCAGGCTGGTTATTTTTAGGAAACAGAAGATTTAAGAAGTTGCTGTTGTTGTCTGTCTCCCCTGACCCCCACTAAATGCCTGAAAATGCAGAAAGAAGACCTACCCCAGGATAAGCGCCATCACCACAGATAACCACCCTGTAATGTCCAATGAGGGGGGTAGGCAGGGAGGAACATTGCAAAGTTTTCTTGATGGCTTCGTCTCTGTGACCCATGTTTCCAGATGACCCGGCAAGCATCCATTTACCCAAACATTTGCTATTTTTCATCCTCCTGTGAATTGCTTTCCTTCCCTTTGGTGCCCTAGACACCAAGATGTCTTAGTCCAACATGATATAAATACTTCATATTGCCTGACTGTCTTTGGAATCTGTCACATTTATGTAGATGCCCAGGAGGTATGTAAATAAATTTGGTTTTCTCCTATTAATCTGTCCCATGCCAATTTAGTTCTCTAGACCACCCCCCACCCCGCCAAAAAGCTTTGAAAGGTAGAGAACAATTTTTCTTCCCTAACACTCTCTTCAACGCAGCTGCCTGGGATGTAACACATAGGTCATTTCCCAGATGTGGAAATAGGTGCTACGAGTCAGGTGTTGGGAATAATATTTACCTATTTATTCCAAACAGGATTTAATTCTTCTTTTAAATCCAACAGAATTCCTGATCTGCAGAGATCTTTTAGACCCTTAAGAAACAGAGTACCACAAGAAATCACAAACATGAAACTTAACGTCTCACAGACTTTAAGATATTGACAACAACGTGTTGAAGTCCTCATTCCTCTCATCCATTTCCGTACTGCAGATATAAGAAATTGAAATTGAATGCTGTAGGGGTGACTCCTTCGAGGTCAATGAGGTGACACTAAGATGGGAGGTTATGTCTCCCTGTTTCATAGCCTTTGCTCTGTGCAATTTCCCCTCAATCCCCTGCCACTTCTGATATACACAGGATGCTACAACTTACAAACCAGTTGTTCAACGACTTTTCTTACCTCTTTCGAAAGGTGAAAGGCTCTGGTATTCGTATGAGGGTTTGAGTAAAAGAAAAAATCGACATAACGAGGGTTATGGCAGGGGTAGGAAGTGAAGGGCAGAGCAGAGAATCCTCCCACAGAAAGCTGCAGCCTTCAGCTGCGGCAGGACCATCGCTGTGAAGTCGAAATTGTTCCGGAGAAATAACGGTAATCAAAACGAACACACATAATCATGGGCAAACACAAACTGACGCTCGGGTTCAAACAGCAGGAACAGGGTGCCTGCCGGCCAATCAGGGCTACAGCTGAATGACAACATTTGATGCAAAGATCAGTCTCCGAATATTTTGATGTTCCCCTTCTTGGGTGAGAGAAATATATCATTTTAGTTCCCAGATTTGTTTTTGTTTTTGTTTTTGTTATGACATCAACTTTGTCATGCTTTTAAATTAATACAGGAAAAGACAGTCCCCAAATCACGTCTGACAACTCTCAATCTGGGATACAAGATCTGTATTTAAAACAGGTCTGGGGGTGCCTGGGTGGCTCAGGCAATTAAGGATCTGATTTCGGCTCAGGTCATGATCTCGCGGTTCATGAGTTCAAGCACCATGGCCCGTTCCGTGCTGATAGCTGGAAGCCTAGAGTCTGCTTCGGATTCTGTGACTCTCTTTCTCTGTGTGTCCCTCCCCTGCTTGCTCTCTGTGTCTCTCCCTGTCTCAAAAATAAGTAAATATTTAAAAATTAAACAAAAATAAAACAAAAACCAAGTCGGGTGGCCATTTACTTTCCCACTAAACTGTATACATTTAACACAACATTAATATTTTAAAGTCTGTGACGTGTTGACTTTCATATTTATGATTTCTCTTAGTGCTACGCTTCTTTTTTTTTAATTTTTTAAATGTTTGTTTATTTTTGAGGGAGAGACAGAGTGTGAGTGGAGGAGGGGCAGAGGAAGGGAGAGACAGAATCCAAAGCAAACTCCAGGCTCTGAGCCATCAGCACAGAGCCTGATGCGGGACCCAAACCCACGAACTGTGGGATCATGACCTGAGCCAAAGTCGGAGCTTAACCCACTGAGCCACCCAGACACCCAGATGCTCCTCTTAGTGCTATGTTTCTTCCTTCCTTCCTTCCTTCCTTTCTCTCTCTTTCTTTCTTTCTTTCTTTCTTTCTTTCTTTCTTTCTTTCTTTCTTTCTTTCTTTCTTTTATTTAAAATTTTTAATGTTTATTTTTGAGAGACAAAGAGTGACAGAGAGCAGGGACAGGGCAGAGAAAGGGAGACACAGAATCCCAAGCAGGGGAGGGGCAGAGAGAGACAGAGTCACAGAATCCGAAGCAGGCTCCAGATTCTGGTCTGTCAGCACAGAGCCCGACGCGGGGCTCGAACCCACAAACCGTGAGATCATGACCTGGGCTGAAGTCAGACGCTTAACCTACTGAGCCACCCAGGTGCCCCTTAGTGCTATGTTTCTTAAAGTTCTAGAAGATCTCTACAAATCTGGAATTTGTTGTTTTAAATAAAAGAATAAAATCCTGCTTTAAAGATTTTGAAATAAAGATAAAAAGTGGCCTGCATCTGTAGCCATTACTTTTTTTGTTATAATTGTTACTGCCGTAACCTATTGTTCTTGCTATTTTGATGTCCCTCTACCTCAAGCTGTAGCTACTACAGCCCATTTCTTCTTTCTTTCAGTTTTTTTTAAATAAAAAAATGTATACATTTAAGGTATACAGCATGACTTTTTTTCCAAACTTTTATTTAGAGTCAAGATAGTTAACCTACAGTATAATATTAGTTTCAGGAGTAGAATTTAGTGACTCAACACTTACGTACAACACCCAGTGCTCATCACAAGTGCCCTCCTTAATATACATCATCCATTTAACCCATCCCCTTACCTCCCTCCCCTCCAGTACCCTTCAGTTTGTTTCCCAAAAAGTTAATAGTTAAAAATACCATCCAGCAATTGCTCTACTAGGTATTTATCCAAAATGACATTTTGATAGGCATGTGTACAAATACACACACATATATATATATATATATATATATATCTCACTACAGTTAAGCTCATTAACATATCTGTCTGCTCACTTAGTTACCATTGTGTGTGTGTGTGTGTGTGTGTGTGTGTGTGCTTGCGTGGTAAGTGCACCTGAAATCTACATTCAGCAAATGTTCTAGTATAGAATTAATATAGTATTATTAACTACAGCCATTAAGCTGTCCATTATTAGCTCTCTAGATGCTTTTAATCCAGATATATTTTGAATTCTGTTAAAAATTATTTCCAACCTGTAAATGATTTTAATGCAATGCTTGCTTCAGTAATCATTACTCTTGCATTGGGGTTTTTAACTTACTAGGGACATTCGCCAATTGATCCTCTCCATGAACACTTGAAACTATTGCTATATTATTTTAGGAGATCAACACACACAGGTCAGGCGAATTGTACAAGGTCTCCAGAGGGTATGTCGGAGTGTTGTGTGTGATGTGAGTCTCTGTTAAACTCTAGTGCTGTCCTCACTGCATTACCTCAGAACCTTACCTCTAAAACCACTTGAGTGATATTGTTTCCGCTTTTCCAGTAACAGATCACTTGCCGGGACGGCGATGAGTGAGTAGCTCTTTTTCTCTTCAACGTGTTATAATGTTGAATCTTTGTCCTCATCTTGTACACCCCTCCCGTTTCTGTGTTTCCCATTTAAAAATTAAAAGGATTATTTTGTGGCCTGTTTTGCGATTAGCATAAGTTTATGCCACACTTTTTCTTCTTTATGTTCTGAGTTTTAATTCTTGTTTCAGTCTGCTTCATAGCTCATGTGACTTTCTATTGGAAAGCCCAATAAAAATCACTATAGTAGTCCAATGTTTTCAAAGGGAAATGAAATTAATTCATTCACTCATTCAGCACATATATCCCACTTGTATGTGTGGCAGTGAGGAAGACGTATGTCAGGCTCTCCCCCCAAGACCCTCTCCGTCTATTATGGGGAGTAAGGTACACGTCCAAGATAGGTGTAGTGCAAGCAACAGGGCCACCATTCAAATGCCATGAGACTTCAATAGAAGCAATGATTCCCAGCCAAGAAGACTAGGCACTTGGTTTGGTCAAGCTAAGGGTGGGAGCCACATGGACATATAGACATAGGGTGATCTGTTCTAGACAGAGGGGTCAGGATGGAAAAGACAAGCAGAGAATTAAACATGAAGAGGACACAACCAAACCCGACTCAACCAGGCTTGGAAAGCAGGTGTAAAAAGTACGTTTGAGAAAGTAAGAATGGGCCTGAATTTCAGATGAACTGAATGCCTGCCTAGGACACGTGTGCATTTTGTTAGCAATAGGGAGCCTGTGGAAGTTTTTGAGAAAGATGCAATGATCATCAAGGATCCCAAGAAAAAATACCCAATTTTCCTGTTTAATATCAAACAATATCAAATAATCAATATAATCAAATCAAATATCAAGTAATCAAATAATCAAATCAAATGTCAAGTAATATAAAAAAACAGCAGTCTCTGATGGATGTAAAAGCCATCGGAGGAGGACAGAGGCTTGGGAGGCTGGGTATTTTCCTGTTTAATATCAAATAATATCAAATAATCAATATAATCAAATCAAATATCAAATAATCAAATAATCAAATCAAATATCAAGTAATCAAATAATCAAATCAAATATCAAATAATATCAAAAACAACAGTCTCTGATGGATGTAAAAAGTCATCGGAGGGGGACAGAGGGTTGGAAGGCTGGGTATTTTCCTGTTTAATATCAAATAATATCAAATAATGAATATAATCAAATCAAATATCAATCAAATAATCAAATCAAATATCAAATAATCAAATCAAATATCAAATAATATCAAAAAACAGCAGTCTCTGTTGGATGTAAAAAGCCATCGGAGGGGGACCGAGGGTTGGGAGGCTGGGTATTTCCCTGTCTAATATCAAATAAAGTCTGGCGTGTATAAATGGGACGCTAAATCCAGGGTTCATTCTAGATAAACAATAGGTTTATTCTAATAAATACTTTTCTTTAAATAATAAAATAAGGAAATGTGATCATTTTCAACTCTCTGAATCCACACAGACATAAGCCAACGATACTTGCATGAGAAAAAGAGGTTTCAACAAAAGCTCTTTTTGTATCTACGACATATTTTGCATGTGCTATTATAAGACCTATTTCCTTATACCATATGTATTGTCTTACTGCCTCGCCTCAGTTAGAGCAGGAAGCACGTCATGTAAGTCTTTGTAGCCCCTGTGCTAACCCAGTCTTTGGCATCTGCTATGTGCTCATTAAATATTGAACATCTGTCACCACAATTCTGCTCTTCAAAAGCTATTTGAAGCCCCCAAATCAGAGGGATCTCTGAGCAACCCACCTGTGTGTAGAGTAAATTAAGAGCTTGGACAATGATAGATAGATAGGGCATCTAAAATTTTTCAAGTACGTAATAAAATGGGTAAAAACGCAATACTCCATTTGGCATACAACAGAGAGGACTTCAGATTTGTTGGGTGTTTATATGAATTTTTTTTCTATATTTCTTTTGAATGCGATTTTATTTCACTTTTCATCGCTTTGGTGCTATCGTGGTATGTTCTATCGTGGATTTTGAACAGTGCTGCAGGTATGTTCTATCGTGGATTTTTTAAAGACTTTTTTTTTCTTTTTAAAGCAGTTTTAGGTTTACAGAAAAACAGAGTGAAAAGTACAGAGATTTTGCATTTACTTAGTGCAAGTGCTGACAGCTGTTGGGTGTGTGTGTGTGTGTGTGTTCGCGCGCATGCACGCATGCTACAGCATGTTTGTTTTGGTAAACCAAGTGCCTGACTGAAGCACTGATTGCCTAGTTATCCACTTCAAAGACCCTTATCTCCAATAAACCCATTGCCAGCCACAGGACCGGTAAAGAACCAGGCTTCCTCTCCCAACTGAGGCTCCTTTGTTTTCGAGATCTTGATTAATTTCAGTTACTGATCATTTGGACCATTGCTTTTTCTCTTCCATCACTTTAAATTCCCACTCTTCTATTTTCAACCCATCAATAAAGAGTTAGCCCACGAAACATTACCCCGCCCACCCTCAACCCCAACAGAAGCAGAGCCCCAGGCCCACGTATCATCAGTCTCTCTCTACTCCTCCACCTTGCCCTGTGTCCCAGGCGTCCTGTGTAATTCCCAACGCTTCTAGTCATAAACGTTTATGTTTTTAAAGTTGCCTGATGGTTGCTGCTGAAGTGCATCTTGCAATCGTAGGAAGAACCACAAGGAAGGACCACAAGGTCTGGTCCAGCCACACTGGCCACTGATAGATTGATACCCACACGAAACAAGCCCCTGCACAAAAATACCTAACCTTCAGCATATTGTACATTTGTTACTGTCAATGAAACTACATTGATGCCTAGTGACCCAAAGTCCGTAGTTTACCACAGAGTTCACTGTTGCTGTTGTACCTTCCATGGGTTTGAACATGTGTATGATGGTTTGTATGCATGATTATATTACCATACAGAGCACCCCCCCCCGCCCGCCTGCTCTAAAACTCCCTTGTTCTCTTCTTCATCCATCTTCCCTAACCTTTGGCAACCACTGATCTTCTTAGTGTCTCCATAATTCTCCTTCGTTCATATGACTGTATATTCTATGAGTCATCTAATAATGATGGAGTTAAGAGCAGCTTGTATTTGTTCTTTTCTGCATTTTCTAATTTCTTTATAGATTGTCATTCTATACTTTCACTTTAGGAAGAGTGAATGCGACCTATGCAAAAAATGCTTGGTGATTTTTTGGGAAAGCTTCTGTAGGTTTTGATGAATAACTAATATTTGAATAGGGAAAGAAAAACATTAAAACAATAGGGAGGAACCGGAGTTCCTACTTTTTTATGTTGAATGAAGATTAATCCAACAGGCAGAGGGGACTACAGACAGCTTTCTGTATTCTGTGTGGTAAGTAAGGAGATGGGGTGAATATGTCCTTTCTGTGGTTTTCAAGACTAAGAGTCAAGAAAGACAGAAAACAGATTGGCACAAGTATAAATTATTCATTGAAGACACAGAGTGAAAGAAAGAGGGGTTTAGAGTCATTGTTTCAAGTCCCCCCTCTGTGGAGAAAAGGTAATTCTTGGTATTGAACAGATTCTCCCCTGAGGAGATAATTGAGTCATCAGGGGAAGATGGCGGACGTAATGGGGATTCAGACTCAGGGAAGTTTATTAGAAGTGCTTTAAAACTATGAAATGTTCAATTTACGGATGGAGGTAGCGAACTTGCCGCTCACTTAATTACAAAAATCATGCGTTGTGAGCTTGGAAGTGGCGGATAAGGTAGATCTGGGCATGCGAAGACACTGCCAAGTGAGAATAAAGATATGGAATATGTAATTAAATTGTGGGAGGGCGACAGATGCTATCGGGCTCCCACTTGTTACAAGGTAAACAAAAGAATAATGCAATAATAAATATAAAAAAAATAAAATGTGAAATTGCTTTTTTGTCCTCAGCAAATGGAGAGTCATCTGAAGCAATATCTTCTTTTTATTCACTTTTTGATGTTTCTTGGTTATATAACTATTTCTTTATTTGGGTTTATAAAGGATGGAGCAGCAGGGCGGTTAAAATGGAACACATTGTAATGTAATTGTTGAAAAACAGAAACAGTTTACAAAGTAAAAGACAATTTAGCTGGTAAGAGGGGAAAACATGTTTCTAAACTGATGTTGTACGAAATGAAATTTGACGACTTTCACTCCTCAGTGATGGGGTTTGCAGATCCAATGAGGGAGATCGGGGACAATGCTAAGGCTGGATCTTAGACTCACTTCAGTTGGCTCTTTAAGGGGCTGGAGGAAAAAGGAACGAAATAGGAAGCGGGTCTTTGTGCTTTAAATAAAGATTTTTTTCATCCTCCCTAGAAGTTGTTGCAAATGAATAAATGCGTTCAAGACACAACTTCCACTTAGGAAGCAGCATGACACAGTGGACAAAGATCGAGATTTCCAGTTCAAATCCTGACTGTGGCACTTACTAGGAGTATAACTAAAATCAGTTATTTAGGGGCGCCTGGGTGGCTCAGTCGGTTGAGCATCGGCTTCGGCTCAGGTCATGATCTCACAGTTTGTGGGTTTGAGCCCCACATTGGGCTCTGTGCTGACAGCTCACAGCCTGGAGCCTGCTGCGGATTCTGTGTCTCCCTCTCTCTCTGCCCCTCCCCTGCTCATGCTCTGTCTCCCTCTCCTTCAAAAATAAATAAAAATTAAAATATTAAAAAAAATTAAATGAGTTATTTAAACTATTGCAACTGATCTCCTACTTTGCAAAAGGGGATACAAGAACCCATTCCAAGGTCATGAGGATTAAAGAAGAAAGCCCATTTCTTTTTTTTTTTTTTTTTTTAATTTTTTTTTTCAACGTTTTTTATTTATCTTTGGGACAGAGAGAGACAGAGCATGAACGGGGGAGGGGCAGAGAGAGAGGGAGACACAGAATCGGTAACAGGCTCCAGGCTCCGAGCCATCAGCCCAGAGCCTGACGCGGGGCTCGAACTCACGGACCGCGAGATCGTGACCTGGCTGAAGTCGGACGCTTAACCGACTGCGCCACCCAGACGCCCCAAGAAAGCCCATTTCTATAGCTTCATAGTGTTTATTCAATCACCCAGATGTCATTCCGTACATGCTCATACTTAGGTTTATTTCTTTCTAGACATTTGACGCATCTTTTTCTTTTTTTCTCATCAGGCATGGTTAGTTTTTGGTTGGTTGGTTGGTTGGGTTTTGTTTTTGTTTTTTTTGTTTTTTATTTTTCGTTTTTTTTAAGAAACTATTCTATACATGAAAAACCAAGACAAATATAGCCAATTTTTTATTAATTTGATCATCTCTTTGCATTTAGTTCCTATTCAGCAACTACGCACGACTCAAAGGGCAGAGAGTCTTCCCAACAGAGAAAGTGAGCAAGGATCAAGGGTCTCTGGACTTGTGCCCGCTGTGAAAGTCCCTGATTGTCACACAAGCACACATCATTCCTGATTATCCTGTGACATGTCTTTATCATCCTGCGATGCTGTTTCAGCCTACAACTCAATCCTTGCTAAGATTTGTTTTTTAAATCTCTGAAATTATGTTCTTAATTAAAATAAATAGCTAGGTGTAGAAGTATTGGGGAACTACAGGAAACCCTCAGAAATAAAATTTGAAAGGAGCACATATTCAGAAATCGACCACTTTTTACATTGTTGTATATTTCCGTGTAGCAATTGCGTTCTATGCATATTTTTTTCCCAAAATAAAATCTCAGGGAGAATATTTTTTGATAAATGACTTTTTTCACTTATCCATGTCAATTATATTTTCCTGAATATGTATGTATTCCCCCATATGATAGTTTTAATGGATGCACAGTTGTCCTAATACAAATGAACAGCACTGCTGCCTGGGAACTCAACCCTGCCTGGAGAGCTGTACCTAGCCTTTGTAATTGGCCTCTTCCTTCTGTGCACCTTTGCACCCCCAATGACCCACTTTTGGTTACAGTGCCTTCTGTTATGATCTTCTCTGTGTGTTGTTCCTTTGACTTACCCTCACACTGACCCCACTTCTGCCCCAGCTTGTTATCTATACAGTTCTACTATTGATGTTCCCTACCCCAGGAAAAGATATCCTGGTTTGCCACAAGCCTCTTTTTCCCCCTATATGCTAGGGTCTCTGTGAAAAGGCTTGGCAGGTACCAAACACTCACAATGTTTTAATTCCACTGTAGATAGTCTCCCGCAGAGGGAGAGACACCACCTTTAAAGATACAGGGACCTGCTCTATTCTGTCCCTGCAAATAATACCAGCTTCCTCTTAGAAAACCATACAAACCTTCCAGTCGTGACTGTCAAATGAAACATGGCTATCTATGCCAGTGGTTCTCAACTAGGGCTAATTTTGTCCCTCAAAGGGCATACAACAAGGTCTGGAAATTTTTTTAACTGCTATCTCCCAAGAAAAGGATTTCGGGGTCAAGTAGGTCTGAAAAATGATGGGTATTCAAAGGGAAATGTCTCAGAGCTGAGAAGATACCAATGAGCTTTAAGCATAACACAAGGAGTATTATTTGATTATATATATATGTTTATATAGATATCTATATATCTATATATAGTTATAGATATATCTATATCTATATATAGATATATAGATATCTAGATATCTATATAAATATATAAATCTAGATATCTCTATATATAATCTATATCTATGTCTATATCTATATCTATGTCTATATATCTATATCTATTATCTATCTATATCTATGTGTCTATATCTATGTCATCTATATCTATTCTATATATCTATATATATGTATGTATATATGTATCTATATATATGTGTATGTATATATATATCTATATGTATGTATGTATATATATCTATCTATCTATATATGTATGTGTGTATATATATATAGATATATATATATATATATCTTGCCATATAGGAAATAAGATATATACATATGTTGACAAAGTTTTTCAAAATTGTGTCTAATGTTTTGGGAATGTTTGTTTGTCTCTCTGTTTATTTATTTATTTATTTATTTATTTATTTATTTATTTATTTTAAG
This sequence comes from Neofelis nebulosa, assembly GCF_028018385.1. Classification (NCBI taxonomy): domain Eukaryota; kingdom Metazoa; phylum Chordata; class Mammalia; order Carnivora; family Felidae; genus Neofelis; species Neofelis nebulosa. Next base: position 198,817,027 of record NC_080784.1, on the reverse strand, counting down.
CTTTATGCTCAGTGTGGAGCCCAATGCAGGGCTTAAACTAAAGACACTAAAATCAAGACCTGAGCTGAGATCCAGAGTTGGACACTTAATCGGCTGAGCCACACAAGGTGCCCCTTAGGGACTTTTAAATAGTGTGCTAGCAAGAGCTCAGTAATGATCATGTCCTACTTGATAATGACTCCTAACTCCTCCTTTCTGATAAATTTCATGTTAAGAAACAATCAGAGATTTAGGCTCAAAGGATGAATGTTTCCTATCATTACAAGCACTGGATATTTTCGAGCAGAGTTCTATAAGCAGATCGTCTGGGGCAAATGGCTTAGGTTGAGAGATGTTATTTATCACCCTATGTACTGATGAATTTCATTCACCTATGTCAGAGGAGAATGCCAAGCAGACTCTGTGCTGTCAGCCCAGAGCCTGCTATGGGGCTGGATCCCAGGAAGCCTGAGATCATAACCTGAGCTGAAATCAAGAATCAGCAGCTCAACTGACTGAGCCACCCAGCCGAACCCCTCCCCCACCATTAAGAAAAAGAATAGAATGGGAAAAAAAAACAATGAGAGAGAAAGAAGAAAGACATGGTGGGTTTGCCTGTCCAACATGCAATCCTCTAGCATTCCTGCTCACCACGTGGTGGGAGGAAACACACAATAGAAAAGACTACAGATAAATTTTGTCTTCAAATCAAAGTGTACCTGCCCAAAGTTACCATGCCCCAAGTAATGCCCTTTTCATCCATAGGGGGGCGGTGAAGACTGGAAGAGGACATCTTGGGGTGACCATAGGGCAGTGCCCTTTCTGGAAGTTTCTGCACTGCTTCCACACCCAACTTGGGTTTCTAAACTTTCATGGTTGTTGTTGAAGTCAAAATCTTTATTTTTATTTTTATGAGATGGAAAATATCACTGGCAAATTTCATCCTTAAAATCAGGCCAGCTCTAAATTGGAGTTGGCTGGGTGAGTAGTATGGGGGTCCCATGTGCCCTTCCTTCCTCTTGATGGCTAGACTCCCCATCATTCCTCTCCACTCTGCCCAAGCTGATTTTACTTCCTCCCCTGTACTACACAAATGTCCTGTGGCTACCTTGGCCGACGCCCTGCTCTAATAGTAGTACCTGAAACAATAACAGTAATATTGAACATTTACTGGACACTCACCATGAGTCAAACGTTGTCATTTTCTTTCTTTTTCCTGTCGCAGCCTCATTTCCTCCTCACAGCAATGTGATGAACAGATGTGTCCTCTGAGGCTGGGGAGTCTGAACAACACTTTCAAGTTCCTGACTCTAGGGACCCTGAGGGGGAGGGGCTTGAAGGCAGGGTCAGCTCGTCCTGTGTCAGGTCCTGCCTCCACATCACTTTGGCCCTGAGAAAAAAACCAACAGACAAACAAAATGCAGATCTGAGACTCCCGCCTGGGGGCAGAGAACGAGAGAAACATTTGAGTCGAAGATACCACCCTGAGGTGGCAAAGTGTTTAAGGCTCAAAGGGAAAGTGGACCCTATTTCAGGCGCAAAGGCAGACGTTTCTCTGGAAATGCAAGTACCCCAGGAGATCAGCCAGGAAGGAGGCTGAAAGGCCCCGGGAAGGAAACTCGATCTACGGGAAACGAGGATTTGGCGAATTAACGTAACACATACAAACTTCGCAAACACACACAGAGAGGGAAGATAATTCTCTAAAAGAGAGAAAGCACACGCTGCCACAAAGATTAAGGGAGTATGGCAGCCTCCATTGCTTCAAAAGATTTTTTTAAACATTCAGAACAGCATGAAACTAAAAAGAGTAAAAATCACACCAGACATTATTCTGAAACATTATCTCTGTGGGACAGAGAAATTAACATTGTGAAGAGCACTGAGTAAAATGAATTCTCTGACTGTGATCCCTGTTGTCTATAGGATAGATTCTTATGTAGAAATAACTCAGAGATATAGATGTCCATGAAGCTATCATGCCGGGCCATTTTGCAGAAAACAGAGTGGTGTTTCATTAATTGCCGAAGCTATTTTTAACAGAGTTTTATTTTGCACTTGAGAAAAAAATAATCGTAGTGATTGAGTTTTATGTCTCTTCGCATAACATGCCAACTTTATTTTAGAGGGATCGCCAACTGTGCATGATGTTCAGGGTAGGCAGCGCTCAGCCTCCGGGTATGAAAACAGAAGGGGCATTATCCTTTTCATCTAAAGCCCTTAACAGTCAGGCAGGACAGGTGCCCTGGCTTTATTCAATTGCTGTCCCTGTCTGGGGCTTTGTTCCCCTAGCTCGTGGTACAGAGATGTGAGATTCATAGAGGGTGATTAGAGAATTTTTCACTGACCTTGTCCTGTTTTGGTGCCTACCCACTGCAGAAATGTTCACAGCTAAAGTGTGATTGTGGCTAGAACTTTTTGGCTACACATGAGTTGTTGGGTTTCCTACTTCTTGTCTTTCTGGAGCTGATTTTCACTCCTATCCGCCTTCAGGACCGTCCTTCCAGCTTTGAGTCAATTAATTCATAGTTTAGATTAAGGATATCAGATTTCATTTCCTTGGCTCCCACCCTCAAGTTACCAGTGATATGAAGAGTATCCACGGCACAAAATTCACGCTGGATGAAAGGGTAAATGAGAACAATTCAATTTAGTACCTTGTCCTCCTGTGGTTGACTTACTGGTTTCCCAGTAAGCCAAGAACAACCATTATTAGTGTGTATATCCAATGGATATTTGCTTCTTTGGCTTTGGATTTTCCAGCTTCCCTTCCAATTATGAATTTCCTTATCATGTGTTTTGATGGTGGTGTCAGTGTTCTGTCCTGACACAGCATCACAAGAGTGGGCAGCTGACGTAGATTATCCAATAAATATTTATCTGCACACTTGCAAACTTTTATTATTATTTTTTTAATCGGAAACTTACTCATTATTCTACTCATTGCTTCTTTCTAATAACAATATATTTTGGACATAACTCCATATCGCCACATATGGATTTCACTTACTCTTTTCTATAGCTGAGTTATATTCTGTTTCATGGATGCACATTCTGTTATTTGATTGGCCTGTTACTGACGACTATTTCGGATCTTTCTAGTATGTAGTTACTACAACAATGCTATCTTTTGCAATGCATGTGGGGATAAAACTAGGGGAAAATTCTGGGGAGCCTGGGTGGCTCAGTCAGTTAGGCGTCTGACTCTTGATTTCGGGTCGGGTCTTGCATGATCCCATGTTTGGTGGGATCAAGACCCACGTGGGGCTCAGTGCTGATGGCCCCTGCTTGGGATTCCCTCTACCTCGCTCTCTGTCCCTCCCTTGCTGGCATGCATGTTGCACATGCTCTCTCTCTCTCAAGATAAATAAACTTTAAGGAAAAAAGAAAACAAGGGGAAAATTCTACAAATTTCACTTTGTGGAGGAAAAATTATAATTCTAAATTTTGATAAAGTTTTTGAAAACAAAAAACTTTTGGTGACTTTTGATAGATGATAGCAAAATGTAGGATGACCCCAGTAGACAGACTTGCCAAAAAAACGTACAAAAATTCCTAGTTCCTGGGGTGCCTGGGTGGCTCAGTCGGTTAAGCAGCCGACTTCGGCTCAGGTCATGATCTTGCGGTCCGTGAGTTCGAGCCCCGTGTCGGGTTCTGTGCTGACAGCTCAGAGCCTGGAGCCTGTTTCAGATTCTGTGTCTCCCTCTCTCTGACCCTCCCCCGTTCATGCTCTGTCTCTCTCTGTCTCAAAAATAAATAAACATTAAAAAAAATTAAAAAAAAATTCCTAGTTCCTTACATCATTGACACCTTGTATGCTATTTAAATTGTTATCTGTAAGTCTGTGTATATCATTACTATTTTAATTTGCCTTACTTTTGTTTCATGTTTATTTAATGAAGGGATTGGAAAAAAAATATGTATGTATACTGAGTTTTCTTATTGCCTGGACCTTTATTTTATGTATCTTTCTACTGGGTCATCAGCATGTTATTAATCGACACATAAGTTCTTTATTTGTTAAGGAAATCATCTCAGTGCATGGTCTACACGTGGCAAAAATGAATTTTCAAATTGTTCTTTGTCCTTTGACTTTAGTTCTGTAATTCAATTCTTTTGCTATAAAGAAATTCATTTAGGTATTTTTAACATATTAAAACAATCGCTTTCTGATTTCTGAATTTTATGACTGGTATCTAAGCTTCCAATAGGCTTCCCTGTTTTCTTCTGTTACTAGTATTTTAAATGGGAACTCAACTAACTGATTTATCAAATATTATGTCTTTTCCCCATTTATTGACAATTCTACTTTTGTCTTACAATAAATATGCAAATTTTATGAGTATATATTTGGGCTCTTTTTTTTCCCATTGAGTTGTTCCATTTTCACTGTATGATGTTTCACTCTGGGAAAGAACCACACTCTAATTTTTTTGTTCTTTAACACCTTCAATTATATTGACGCTATTTTTTCAGAAGTTTGATAGATTAATTTATTGTGCTACTTGGGTTTAATCCTTTTTTAGAATCTTTTTTTTTAATTTTCCAATTTATTCAAAGTTAGTAGGTCCCCTCAGATTTTCTTTTTCCTTTTATGAATCTTGACATTTATAATTTACATTTTTTTTTCAGAAAACTATCCCTTTACTCATGTTTTCTCCTTAATCTGCATAGATTTTGTTAAACTAGTCATATCATTTCTTCTGTAGCTTTGTTTATATCTCTATTTTCATTTCTAATATTGCATACTTACAACTTACTATCTTAGTTGGCTTACTTTATGTGTTCCTCAAGGAAGCACTCAACGAGATACTGGCCCAACTGACATATACTAGATACTCATTTCTTTAGCTAATGATTTTATCTGGCTTCTGGAGCCTGTTTTGCTACCATTTGCTATTTGTCAGCCAGAAATACTAAAGAGTGATAATTTGTAAAGGTTTGATTTTTTTAATGTGTTTTTTTTTTTTTTTTGAGACAGACAGACAGAGAGAGAGAGCAAGGGAGGGGCAGTGACAGAGAGGGAAAGAGAGATTCCCAAACAGGTGCCATACCATCAGCACAGAGTCCAATGCGGGACTCAAACTCACGAATCATGAGATCATGACCTGAGTTACCCAGGCGCCCAAGAAAGATCATCTTTTGAGAGCAGCTGTAAACCAATAACTTTTTATATTCTGTTGGTCAAGAGAGTAATTGGTGTCCAAATACCCAGCTCCTTCACACCTCTCAGGGACAGGGTGCAGTACCTCAGAGTTGTGCACTCTACACTGGCTTCCAAAGTTGGAGAAGTTGGGGGAGCTCCAGTTGTCCATTTTAGCGGTCCCTTTTCCTGCTTCAGTTCACTTTCCCACTCTCCTACTAGGGTTCCCTTTACCATTTAACTAAAAGCATTTGATTCTTTGTCTTAGGGTTTGTTGGATTCTTTATTAGCCATGGTCAACACTGCCAGCAGGGAGATTTCTAGGGGCACACAACAGCGTCTGATCCAATCATTACTCTTACTATTTTGTCTTGTAGTCCTCTGCTTTTATTATTTTATTATATACATTCATATTCTCAAACAATGAATTTACTGTTTCATGTTTTTGAATTTTATATACATGAGATTACACATTCTGTATTCTATTGTTTCCGGCTTCCTTGCTGAACATTGTGCTCTTGGGATTCATCAATGTCATTGCGTGCATTGTTTTTATTTACCCAGAAAATTACCTCAAATGAATGTACCACAATGTATTTTTCTGTTGATAGGACTGTAGGTTGTTTCTATTTTATTCATCAATTGCTTTTGTGCCATTATTAACTGTCTTGCTAGAAATATCTCATAAGTATTTCACTAATTAGTGTGTAATAAATGCTTTATTGTATTTATATCTAAATATGTAACTAGTGTATTAAAACAGTCAGTGAATGCTAGGTTATGCTGCAATAAGAAATACCACCCAAATCTCAACAGCTTATATCAAAAAGTCTTTCACTTTTCCCTTTAGTTCTAACACTATACGTTCATCCCAGACTGGCCGTGACTCTGTTCCAAATCACGTTTATTCCAGGACCCAGGCTGATAGAGTACCACCTGTTGAAATCATCCCTACTCTCTTACCACAGAAAAGAAAAATCCACATGATGGGACCTAAAGTTTCTATTTGGGAATGACACTTGGGCATTCTTTTTATATTCTGTTGGTCAAAGTTAATCACTTGGTGAAACCTGACGTTAAACTGTCAGAAAGTAACACCTTTCCGGAGGGGGCATTTTAATTGGTATTTTACTGATTAGTAAAGGGCTAAAGAATGTTCCAAGTATTTATTACACTTTTAGTTTCCCTTCTCATGATATCATTGTAAGTGTTTTGTTCATTTTTCCTCTTTGATTTTATTGTTGTTTTAATAGAAATAGAAATAATAGTAGTTTATTTCTTTTTTAAATAGTATTGCTAGATACTATAAACAGCAATTCTTTATTTCATGTGGTTTAATTCATCAATAGTTTCCAGTACTTGTGCTTCATGTGTTTTGTTTAAAAAACCATTACCTTCCTCAAAAATTGTTAGTCAGGGGCGCCTGGGTGGCTCAGTAGGTTAAGCGTCTGACTTTGGCTCAGGTCAAGATCTCGCAGTTCATGAGTTTGAGCCCCGGATCAGGTTCCGTGCTGACAGCTCAGAACCTGAGCCTGCTTCAGATTCTGTGTCTCCTTCTCTCTCTGCCCCTTCCCCGTACTTGCTACAGAGCAAGTGTGTCTGTCTCTCTCCCTGTAAAAAAATAAATAAACATTTAAAAAATTTTAAAAATTGTTTGTATGATGGGCTGGTTATATACCCTCTTGGATCATCCCATCGCAAATCAACTCAGGCTTGGATCAAATATATATTGCAGGGGCGCCTGGGTGGCTCGGTCGGTTAAGCGTCCGACTTCGGCTCAGGTCATGATCTCATGGTCCGTGAGTTCGAGCCCCGCGTCGGGCTCTGTGCTGACCGCTCAGAGCCTGGAGCCTGTTTTGGATTCTGTGTCTCCCACTCTCTCTGATCCTCCCCTGTTCATGCTCTGTCTCTGTGTCTCAAAAATAAATAAACGTTAAAAAAAAAATTAAAAAAATATATATATTGCAATGCATTGCTAAGTTCAAAGAAAGTAAAGACCATCTCAAAAGGACCCCCAGTTAAATAAAAGAAACTATGACAACAAAGAACAAAAACATGTTTTCACTCATATGTGGACCTTGAGAAACTTAACAGAGGACGATGGGAGAAGGAAAGGCAAAAAATTGTTTGAAACATAGAGGGAGGGAGGCAAACCCATAAAAGACTCTTATACAGAGAACAAACTAAAGGTTGATGGAGGGGGGGGGGGGGTGGAGGAAGGGAGAAAATGTGTGATGGGCATTGAGGAGGGCACTTGTTGGGATGAGCAGGCGTGTTGTATGTAAGCGATGAATCACGGGAATCTACCTCCAAAACCAAGAGCACACTTGTATACACGGTATGATAGCCAACTTGACAACAAATTATTTTTTAAATACTAATGATTCATCAGATTGAAGAGTTTTCTTCTTAAAAAAAAATGTTCAGAGAGAAAGAAAACACCAACCTTCTGTATCCAATGAAATTATCATTTAAAAAACAAAGAGAAATAAAGACTTCCCAAACAAACAAACAAACAAATTGGAAGCAGAATAAAAGAAGAAGATCAAGGGATCTTCCTTCATGTCCAACGGTATTGCAGCAGAATCGCTTCTGAGCCAGCCGCGAGACAGGTGAGCTGAGGCGTGGACTCTTTTCTTAAGCTGGTGAAGATCAGCACCCAGACTGTTCCCTGTGTTAAATAAAGGTGGTGAGAGTGGAAAAGAGAAGGCAGAGTAACTTTCCATGGGTGTGGACAAAGGATGAGAACCAGATTTTCACAGCAAAACAAACACAGATCGGTTGAGCCTCTTGTCACCGACAAAAACCAACACACTAAAGAGAAGCATTCTGGATTTCAGCAGAAGATTTCCATAGATTAAAGCTAAGTAAATATGAGTTTACAGTGAAAGATCATCAAGGTTTACATTAGGAGTCAGCTTTTAATCCTGAATGAGAGAGAGTAAAATAATAAGCAACAGAGTTAGTTTCCTTGGGACTTCAGCCATTAGAATGGACAGATTTAAAATAGAGAATGATCACGCATGAAGTATTAAGTAAGTAAAATATCCAGCTAAGTTGTTAGAGGATAGAGCTGGGCTGTAAATTGCATTGGCATGCATTTAAAAATTAATAAATGGATGGTTTCTTACTTTGCAGGCACAAAGGAGGATAAATAATAAACTGGTGGAAAGAAGACTTTGCCAACTCACAAGGTCAGTCCTAGGCACTCATTAACTGAATACAAGAATGGATGCAATTCTCTGACTCTCTGCTCAAATCGGAGAGGAAACGTCTCATGGGAAACCACGTGGTGTCATGAGACCAGGTTGTATGTAGCTCTAATGTGGGGCAGGGGCTTAAGGTAGGCAGTTCCAAGTCGTGGCCTATTGAATTATTTGAGTATGACCCTTTCTTGCTTTGCACCTTAACAGAAACAAATGACATGCCAAGGTAAGGTAATTGTGCACATTTAATAGAAAAGTGTATTTAAATCAATACTTTTCTTTAAAGTGACAGTGTAGACTAATAGACAGGTGCCAAATCTCCTGAGGACCAGGAACTGATTTTCAGCTTTTACCCTGAAGTATTATGATAATAAAGGAGATCTTTTCTAACCCTTCTAACATTATCTCTGCTAGAAATTATGGTGACAGAAAGACGACCTGGGGGGTTGGGACAAGGGAGGAGCTAAGAGATGAGGAAGTATTCTGAATGCTCCCTTAAGAAGTCTGAGATATCAGGGGTGCTTGGGTGGCTCAGTCGGTTAAGTGTCCTACTTCTGCTCAAGTTATGACCTCACAGTTCACGAGTTCGAGCCCTGTATCCGGTTCTCTGCTTTCAGCCCACAGCTTGCCTCAGATACTCTGCCCTCTTCTCTCTCTGCCCCTTCCCTGCTTGCACACCCTCTCTCTCTCTCTCTCTCTCTCTCTCTCTCTCTCTATATATATATATATATATATATATATATATATATTTATATATATATAAAATATATATATATTTTTCATATATATATATATGAAAAAAGTCTGAGATAGCAAAGGCAGCTGCCGTAGTCCTGTCTTCACGTGGAATTACAAGAATCCTTGGAAGACACAGCAGAACATAATTTGGGGATGATGGCACCACAGAACATCCATGACTCTTTGCGAAGTGGATACTCAAAGTGGCCAAAGGTGCATATTCAGTTCCCCTTGGAGGCAGTCAAGATACTTGACTTCTGTGATGATGCATCACAGGTGGGGCAGGGTTTTTGTTTGTTTTTGTTTGTTTGTTCTTTAGATGCTAAGACCCAAAGCTCCTCCTTTCTATATTTTTAAGAGTATTTAATTTGATAATTTATTTCCTTCAGGGCACCTGGGTGGCTCATTTGGTTGAATGTTCAACTCTTGATTTTGGTTCAGGTCATGATCTCACGGTTTTTAGATGGAGCCCTACATCAGGTTATGTGCTAAAAATGGAGCCTACTTGAGATTCTCTCTCCTTCTGCCTGTCCACAGTCCCCACCCCATGTCTCTTTCTCTCTCTCTCTCTCTCAAAAAAAAAAAAAGTTATTTCCTTCATAATCCAAAACCCATCAGGTTGTTATTGGGACTCTATTAGAAAGCTGCTCAGCTTGGGCGAATGGGAAAACAGGTGCAGTGAGGCCATTGAGAGTCTAGCAAAGTTGAGTCATAGCTCCTCCTGCTGGATACCCTTGGAAAGACAGCTGTGACAGCCAAGGATACAATGGGGGAGAGAGTAAGGGAAAAGGTTGGAGGGCTGGAGAGAGAGAGAGAGAGAGAGAGAAAGAGAGAGTTTGGAGAAGATATAAAGCAATAAAGACTAGGTTGAAATGTGACCACATTCAATTCTCCAGTTGAGACTATAGTCTCTGGGAAAGCACGACATCCCTTTAGAGCTGTGGGATTATAAACAGTTGGAAGCAGAAAGCACCTCTGTCACATACAGGCTGTGAAACCTTGGGAAATCAGGCAACTTCTGGCAAAAAGGAGTGGAGGTTGGTGGTATATTGGTAAAGACACGCCCTTGGGAACTAGAATACTAGTGTTCAAATCCTGACTTCATACACTTTCCAGATTCTCATGTGTAAAATGGGAATAACAATAGTAGCTCCGTCATGGGTTTGTAGGACAGTTAAATCAACCCATTAAAGGTTTTAAATGGTGCCTAGAATATAGCAAACATTCAGTAAATATTAACTGTATTATTTGCTTTAGATTCTCAAAGCATACATTTTTTATGAATAGCAATGATTGCTTTGCCCAACTTGAAAGGTAGGTCAGAAAATCAAATGATATGATGGATATGAAAGAGCTTTGCAGACTCGGAGAATTATAATTTACTGGGATACAAACACTTTTGTTTATTCAGCAAAATCTATTCTGTACTAATAAATAGTAAAGCAGGAACTGCGATTCGGGTACTACTGGTTTCATTCTCTCCCATTAAGTAAGTTAAAATTTTCTTTTAAATTTTTTTTAACATTTATTTATTTTTGAGACAGAGAGAGACAGAGCATGAACGGGGGAGGGGCAGAGAGAGAGGGAGACACAGAATCTGAAACAGGCTCCAGGCTCTGAGCTGTCAGCACAGAGCCCGACGCGGGGCTGGAACTCACGGACCGCGAGATCATGACCTGAGCCGAAGTCGGCCTTTTAACAGACTGAGCCACCCAGGCGCCCCTAAAATTTTATTTTAGTAAAGATAAACACCTAGTACTTAAAAGCCTCAATCCCACTTGAAATTGGCACAACAATGTTTTCACAGTTAACGCTGCTTCCAGAGTTAAAGCGACCTGGAAAATCCTATGGGCTGTTTGGGAACCTGGATTTCTGAATAGGAGAGAAGTTTTGACAATAATCCTCTGTGAAAATATCACGTTGCTCCTTAAAGTGTCTTGGTCACCGTTTAGAGTGAGGGGAAGACACTTGTTAGAATTCATGGTAATTGCTAACATAAAGCGACTGTGTATCCTGTGCCAGGTGAGATGCTCACCATTTTCATATCTTTTAGCTCATCTCTTTCTTACAGATCCACATAGAATGTTCTCAGTACACAGGTGAGGAAAATGTGCACGAATCTTCAAGTAATTGACCCGAAATTGTAGACTTCTGGGGCAAGGACTGAAGTTCAACTTTCTCAGGATCCAAACCTGCCTCCTCAAACAGAATTTCATGATGCTTCCAGCAGGGATATTTCCTGTGGACACCTTGTCTCCATGTTCTCAGTCCTTTGCTCTTTCTCCTTAGAAATATAGAGCTGAGCATTTAATTCTTTCTGCCCCAGATATCTTCTCTGTATACTATTCATCATAATAGTACCCACCTGAATGGTTTGCTTCAAGAATTAAATTCATATAGGTAGCGTAATTTGAAGGAAGCAAGGCATTTAATACATTCTCACTGTGGCTGTTTTCCTTCTTTTTTATTTTGAAACAAACTTGCCATCCTATGAAATTTGCAAGAACATAGCAAAAGCCTTTGTCTTCGGAGCCATTTGTAAACTTGCTGCTGATATGCCCCCCATTGTCCTCATTTTGTTGTGTGCTTCTTACAAGCTAACAAAAAATTCTTCTGGGTAATCTGATATGGCAAGAAAGATCAGGAAATTAGCATGGGCGCATTATCATCACCTCGTCCCCAGACCCCCTTTCAAGATTTGCCAGTGAGCTCACCCTTTCTGGCAGAAGAAGGCCATCTAGGTTCACCCATTGCGTTCGGTGGTAATTTTTATTTAGTTTCTTTCGATGTGAAGCAATTTCTCGGCTTTTCTTGACGCTCGTGACTTGGATACTTCTGAAGACTACAGGTCAGTTTTGTGAGGTTTTCCTGTTATTGTTTGCTTTTTAGAGCAACCCTCATTGGGGTTTGTCTGAGGTTTCCTCAGGCTCAGAATCAGTGTATTGTGAATGCTATGCCATGCTGTCGCTGCAATCTTAGTTGACACATAATTTCGATTTGACCCATTAATGGTGGCCTTAACTTTGACAATTTGATTAACGTGGTCCCCGCCCAACTGGCCTGCTGGAAAGTTACTTTTTTATTTCCTTTGAGTTGGTAAGTGTCTTGTGTGGAGGCAACGAAGAGACAACTTAAATATTACACCCTCGATTTACTCATTTCTTTATAACATGAGGGACAAGGGAATAGATCCTACCATATTTAGGGAATTGTCATGTGTACTAATAGATGGTGTTCAGACTTTCCCAGATTTGGCCAGTGGGAGTTTCTTTAAACTGTGTTCCGTGTCCTTTTGACATGGGCCCTTATCAATTATTCGAGTGAATTCTTGTTTCCGCACAACTAGACGTTCTGACTCTTCTTATGCTATCCCTGCCTCAGTCCTATAATCAGCCGTTTTGCTGAGAAGACTTGATTCCCTTGAGAGGAGAGTTGTGTCTGGGAGCGAAGTTCTGGAGATATGTGCACATGTATACATCTACATATATTTAATTTTGTATTTATTCATCTATTCATCCACGTAGAATCTATTCATCTTAAAACGTAATGCCGATACCTCTGATTTCATTGCATCACCTTAGAATCCATACCCATGTACCTTCTCCGTAGGTAACACTTTTCTCTAATGGCGAGGAGCCTGACTCCTGTTGTTGTTGTTGTTGTTGTTTTTAATTATGCTCGCTTATTTAATTAATCTCCCCAAACCTCTGTCACCTACAAATACCCCTTTCAAACCCTCGCTTCACGCAAAATCGTCCTCAACACCTCACAGAGGGAAATCCCTTATATGATGCCTTCCTCATCGTCTCATCTGGGGTTCCAACACCCTAAGGCACCCGCCCTCCCAATGTGCCGACACCCTCTTCGTCTTTCTGGGATTTTCCCATTCTGTTCTGGTCATGCCATGATCATGATGGCATCTCCACCTTGCAAGGACATGCTATTTACGCCACTTGGCCCTAAAAACCTAATGCCGCGTGCTAGCTTCTCCCCATCCACCACGGTGGGCAAGTTCATTCTCCTTGGTCTCTAACACCCCTTGCTGGGCCATCGTCACCACTCTGTGGATACCTGACAGGTAGCCCTGGCCTTAATTCCCTCCCCTTCCACTGCCACGCTGCCCACTTGCTTGGCCATATCTAATTGAACCGAAATCACCAGAAAAAAGAAGGCAGGGGAAAGGAGAAGGGGGGACAGGACGAGACGGGGGGAGAAAGAGAAGGAAAAAACTACACGTTTGTCTTAAATTTGTATTATTATTATTAATAACCTAGCATTCTCTTTTCTGATATAAAAATCTAACCTTAGGAAACAATCTGTTATTTGTCCTTATGTCTCAGTGTGAACCTAAGTCAACTCACAGAGTGTATCTCATTTTCTGGTCCAAGCAACATTACGAGGTAGGTTTTTTGGTGAAAAATGTAGAAACTGATGTTTAAAAAGCATAAGTATCCTTCCCAGTGTTCATATGGCTACTAATAGCATGCGATACTATGAGGGTTCAGTCTCACTGAGATAATGAAAGACAGCCCCTCTGCCCCCGCAAGAAAAACAATCCTTGACACCAGTCTGTAAGGGACAGGGACAGAAGCAGGGAAGGGTGTTGTCACAAGAGTAGGAACTTCCCCCAGTCACTGAGAACATCACTGGGAACACCACTTGCTTCCAAGAGAGAATCAGACACCCTTCCCGCTCCTTTTAATGTTCTGGCTCTTTGGAGCCAGGATACCTCCTTCCATTTCCCTAAATTCAAAACCATGATTGGAAAGAAGATCTGCGGGGTGCATTAACTACAACTTGGGAAATTGCATTTCAGAGAAGTCTCTGCAGCCGAATGGGCACCTGTGACCCAATTCTTGTGAAGCGTAAGATAGAACTATGTATACAAAGCCACGAAGACATTCGAGAAACCATACTTTTAATCGTTGTCATAAACTATGTAAATGAACACTGTCTCTTTAAACTGGGACATGCTGTCATATTAGATCGATGCCCTATAGTCTAGCAAGTTGATGAAGCACATGGGCCCAGGAGTCAGGACTGAGTTCAAACCTCGGTTTCATGAGGTAATACCTACACGGTCTTGGCCTCATTCTACGACTCATCCAACCCCCATTTTGTCATCTAAAAAACAGAGTTAATAGTAACTCTTGAACTCTAGGGTTTGCAGAAAGGCAGATTGGGCTTGACACATTAGAAGCACATGGATTATAATACATAATACCACTTATTACTTTTAATATGCTTTAAATGAAAATTTGGCACCTTTCATCTATTTTTAGTTTGAATTAGAACATCTACTGATTCACCGGTTCCACAGTGACCAGGTTCAAAAATCCTGGAGAGTCCTCACTTTGTGTCTATCGATGACTGTGAATCTTCATAAACCCATGTAAAGCCACACCATGTTTGAAGTTCTCTAACATAAAGAAAAATAATGATAAAGGCTGAGAGCAGGCACAGGGATCAAGTAGGACTGTATGAAAAGCCCCTTGGTGCATTCCCCAGAGGAGGGATAACTCTTCCTGAGTTATCTTTCACTCTGCAACTCTCTAACCTTGAAACAAAGCAATCCATAAACACATAAACAAAGAGGTTACACACATGCCTAAGAGATTCAATGCTTCATTTTTCTCAAACCCTATATAAAGCGCATGGATTTTGCTAAAAAGATTGTGTGCGGACTGTTAAAGTATCCTGTAAGCTTTGGATTAGTAAAGAAGCATGCTCTGAGGGAAGGAAAAAAAGAGAGAGAGAGAGAAGGAGTGCTCGAATCCTACGAGCTGACTTTTTGGAGATGACACCAAAACTGTATGAAAGAGAATGCATTCTTGACGACTAGAGCACATTTTAACGTGAAAACATTCAAATGGAATTTAAACTCATACTTTGAGACCTCTCTGCTCTGCTTTTAGAAGAACAAATTATATATTTATTGATTTGCTATGTGCTTTCAATAAACAACCAACATGTATTGAAAATCTGCTATGTCTTTAGGAGCCTGAGTGGGCGGTGACAATATTACACAAATACTGTATGATGTGACTTATATGTGAAATCTCAAAAAAGTCAAACTCATAGAATCAGGGAGCAAAATGGCTACCAGGGGCTGGGGCACGGGGGGACAGATGATGTTTAAGGGTATAAACTAGCCACAAGTCGTAAATCCTAGCGATCGAACGCAGAGTGGAGTGAATATAGCGACAATATTGTACTAGAATCATCAAACTTGCTGAGGGAAGAGACCAGAAATATTCCAACGACTGAAAACATGATGATTATGGGGTATGATAAAGGTGCTCTCCTATTACCGGCTGGCGATCATCTTACAATATACAAATGTAGCAAATCTACATGCTGATTACCTTAAACTGACAGTGTTATATGTCGGATATATTTCAGAAGAAACCAAGGCTAGAACATTCTGAGGGGTAGGCTTGAAGGATGCAGCAGAAAGCGATGAGTACATAAGAAATAATGAAAATACCAAAATCAAATTAATAAATACTGTAACTTGGAGCGGGTACTGTGCTTGTCCTGCATTCAGAACTATGATAGACGTTGGCGTGCTTGATCTCGTTAAGCCGTCATCTGTTGTCTTTCTGGCTCAGTGTTTGGCATTGCTATCCACTTAGTCGACCGGGCACAAACCCTGGGCATCAATCTTGCCCCCACCTTTCACTGATCCCAAAGCATTAATCGTCAAGTCCTACTAAAAGTCACTCTTAAGTGTATTTCCAGTTGGGGCGCCTGCGTGGCTCAGTCAGGTGAGCCTCCAACTCTTGATCTTGGCTCAGGTCATGATCTCACAAACGTGAGATCTGTGCTGGCAGCTGGAGCCTTCCTGGGATTGTCTCTCTCCCTCTCTCTCTGCCTTTTCCCCCACCTGTGCTCTCTCTTTCTCAAAATAAATTTTAAAAAATGACTAAAAAAAATAATTTTCCGGGGGCCCCCCCGGGGAGCTCAGACGGTTAAGCGTCCAACTTCTGCTCAGGTCATGATCTCGTGGTATGTGGGTTGGAGCCCCACGACGGGCTCTGGGCTGACAGCTCGGAGCCTGGAGCCTGCTTTGGGCTCTGTGTCTCCGTCTCTCTCTGCACCTCCCATGCTCATGCTCTCTCAGTAATAAATAAACGTTAAAAAAATTAAAAAAAAATCTTTTCCAGTTAATAAAATTGTCTGCATCTTCATTGTCACTGTCTTAGTTATGGCTTCTACCAACCTTCACAATACCATAATAACTGATTTCTGGTTTATATGGTCTCAATGATTTGCCTCTCCTCATGTCCATACCTTTACCGTGGCCTCACAGTGAGCTGAATGTCTTTCTTCCCTCCTTGACATTGTTTTTGTCCGTGGAACTTGCATTCACTCATGAAATACGATAGGGTGTATCATTAAGCTGTTCATCCAGCTTGGAGCCTGGAGCCTGCTTCAGATTCTCTCTCTCACTCTCTCTCTCTCTCTCTCTCTCTCCCCTCGCCCCCCACTGGTGCCCTCTCTCCCTCAAAAATAAATAAATAAAAACATTAAAGAAAAAGAGACCACTGTCCAATATAACTTTCTGTGATGATGGAAATATTCATTATCTGTGTTGTCAAATATAGTTTTAGCAGCATATGAACACTGAACACATGAAATGTGTTTCCTAAAATAAAGAATTATATATTTTAAATTGTATATCATTCATTTTAAAAATATTTTTAAATGTTTGTTTATTTTTGAGAGAGAGCATACACAGGTGCATGAGCAAGCAGGAGAAGGGCAGAGAGAGATGATCTGAAGGGGGCTCTGTGCTGACAGTAAAGAACCCAGTGCGAGGTTTGTACTCATGGACCACAAGATCGTGACCTGAGCTGAAGTTGGACACTTAACCGATGGAGCCACTCAGGTGCCCCATGATCTTATATCATTCTAATTCTTTAAAACAATTTAACTGGCCACATGTAGTGTGTGGCTTCCCAATTGGACCATGCAGCCTTGGGAAATCTCAAGAAGCTCTCTTTGCTCTCTAGCATTTCTGTTATCTCAATGACATGCACATACTCAGCTTTTCTGATGGTCTAAAAAGAATTAGAGACCCATGGAACAGAGGAACTCCTGCTGAGCCCAGCCTAGATCAGCTGTTTTCCAATAGACCTCAAGCTACATTAAAATGCATTATCGTTTTAAGCCACTAAGCTTGGGGTGATTTGTTATACAGCAAATCTAACTGATACACATGACCTAGATTGTTGATTAAGCCTCACCTCTTCTATACACTGGAACCAATGTTTTTTGTTTGTTTGTGAATTATAGATCAAGTCTTACCACTCTGCTACTGAATATCTTTCAAGGGCTTCCTGCTGCCCTCATTAAAAAAAAATGTAAACTTCTTTTTTTTTTTTAATTTTTTAATGCTTATTTTTGAGAGAGGGAGAGAGAGAGAGAGAGCACGGGAGGGGCAGAGAGAGAGGGAGACAGAATCTGAAGCAGGCTCCAGGCTCTGAGCTGTGACCTCATGCAAGATCATGACCTGAACCAAAGTCAGACACTTAACCAGGTGTCCCTAGACTATATATTTCTTAAGGCTCTTGATTATCCTTTCTGTACTTTCTTCAGCAGCCATATACTTTATCCTTCATCGTAAGAGGCACTTCAACATTTACTACCTTCTCTATCTAATTTTAGCCCACTTAATTGCACTCACTTAACTCACGCTTAGCTTGAACCTATTCATCTTTGGAAAGCTTTGACTGACCACCCCACCCCCACCCCCAGCACCATTTGGGATGCACTTTCTGTTCCTATGGCACCATGGATCCACCCTTTTAGAAACTGTCATCTTCTGCATTACGATATATGTGTTTCACCTGTTTCTCTTTCCCAGTGTGTAATTAATTTCTAGAAATGCAGTGGGAGAATGGTGAAGGTGCTAATTCCTATTCTAGAAGAGTGTCTGGGACCTAGCAAGTGCATAGTAAATTAATTTTGGAAAAAATGAACCACCAAGTAAGTATTAAAAGTATGGCTAGGAGCGCCTGGGTGGCTCAGTCGGTTAAGCATCGACTTCGGCCCAGGTCACGATCTCACAGTTCATGGGTTCAAGCCCTGCGTGGGTCTCTGTGCTGACAGCTCAGAGCCTGGAGCCTGCTTCGGATTCTGTGTCTCCCTCACTCTCTGCCCCTCCCTCCACTCACGCTCTGTCTGTCTCTCTCCAAAAATAAAAATTAAAAAATAATAATAAAAGTATGGCTAAAATCCTAGCCATTGAAACTTTGAGGTTGATATCTCTCCAAAACTCAACTGTTTCAATCATGCCAGACTCAAGGGCAAGGTTACAAGAAGACAGAGGACTTGAAAATATCACATATTATACAAATGCAAGGCTGCATTTATTATTAGACTTGCAACACATATACTGTGTCTGGCATAGACTAACTCAACGGGGTGCAGAAGGGAATTGAGTTTGGGAACCAGAGCAACTGGGGTTTGCTCTGGCGCTCACTAACTATGTGTCTTTGGCTACATTTTAAAGTTTATTGCAGCCCTCGTTTCTTCATTTGAAATGTGGACTTATAATTTCTCCCTCAGAGCATCAGCGCAAGGAAAAATGGTCAATGCAAAATAAATTCCGTGGCTCAGTGCATGACAAATAGCAGGCGATCAAGACATTTGTGTTTGCTGACTTTCTTTTTGTGGCGGCGGTCAAGAGAATGTGGGGGTTTTGTCTATCGTTATTTGTGTGCTCTTTTTCCCTGAAATCACTTGCCTGCTCTGCTCAATTTTATGGTTTCACTCAGAGCCACTGTTAAATATTTGGCCACAAACATTTGGATCCGCTAATAAAGCAAATGCCATTTTTGGAAGGATGCAAAGTTCTCTGCAAAATGTCTCACCTGTTTTGCCCTCAATGATTTTCAATCTCCTCTCCCCTCCCCCCCATTCACGCTCTTCAACGTGACATTCCCCCAATCTTCTCTCTTCCGCCCACAGATTCTCAAATAGAGTGTATGGTTTTGGCAAATCGAATTCTAACCTCATATAGATATAAGATAACAATATAACAATATAAATATTGTTGTTTTTATTGTTTTCAGTCATAGGGTGTTTGGTCTCGATAATATTCTTTAAATAAGCACAGAATTGGAAGTCTAAACACCTGGGCATGATTTCCAACTCTGATATATCCATGGGGTCAAAAAAAAGTTTTTTAATGGTTATTTCTTTTTTTGGGGGGGGGCTCACCCACACAAGCAAGATGGGGGCAGAGACAGAGGGCGACAGAGGATCTGAAGCGGGCTCTGCACTGACAGCAGAGACCCCAAAGCGGGGCTGGACCTCATGAACCCCAAGGTCATGACCTGGGCCGAAGTTGGACCCTTAACCAACAGAGCCACCCAGGAGCCCCTCACTGGGTCAATTTGCCATGCTCAACATTTGAGTTTCTGTTTTCCCATCTGGTACAAGGAGAATAGTAACGTCTAAGTCAGAGGTTGCTCTGATAACTAAATGAGAGGACATTCATGAAGACACCTTACCTGGTTGACCATATATATGAGTGGAATCTTGATTATAGTGTGCTTTGTTGCGGACAGTGGACCACGTAATAACTGCAGATCTAAATCCATCGTGCGCTTCACGAAAACCACGTGAGCCTTCACACTTTGAAAAGATGTGAATCATCAGTGGTCTCCATTAAACATGTTCCATGGAATCCAGAAATCTGGCTCAAATCTCCCAACTTTCAGGGAGATGAATAGCCTCCAAGAAATGACCAGAAGTAAACACTTGATTCCTCCTTATCTCCTAGGATGATGCGGATTGCAGAGCCATAGGCTTATGCATTTACAGGTGTTGATTCAAATCGATGCACCAAATGTCCACACCTTCTTTCCCACTCGTGCACTGATACATCCAGACTGTGGGCTTGAAAGCTCATGTACAGCCTTGGGAGTCCTTCTACATTCTAACCCTCTCCAGCCTCACAGAGCAGATTTATTGAAAGTGAGATTCTCTTGCACGTGCATTGCTAGCCTCGACTCGGAACCCCTTGCCCTTGTATCTATTCTCCACTGCACCTGAGCTGCCCTGGGTCCTGGCGTAGAATGTTGTCCATGCTCCTTTTCCAGTTTCTAATCTTGTCTGTGTTCCAGTTTGACCCTTGGCTCCCCGGTGACAAAACCGGAAGGAATTTGGGAAGAAAGAATATTGGGATTAATGTTTGGCACCCAAATGTATGTTAGCTTTGCAACATGCGAATTCTTTCACGAGTTGGGAACAGAGAACTAGAAATGCAAACACCTGGGCCTGGCCTTGATTCTTCCCTTACCTAGCAGTTGGGCACCAGCTCATGAACTGTTCACAGTGAAGGTTACGAGATCACTCTCACCCACTTTTTCCAGGCTCGGCTATGATTAACTGGCTATAGTAAGCGTGTGTTTTGCAATAGAGACTTTTTGTGAAAGAAAAAAAAAAGTGCATGCTTAAAAAACAGATGAAATATCTTTTATAACAAACTTTACACTTATTATGAATTTAGATATAATTCTTCCCAACTAGTTATTTGATTATGAAATAGAATTAATTTAGGTGTTTAATAGGAAAGCAAATATGAGGTCTGTTCTGAAAGCTTACTTCTCTCTTTTTTTTTTTTTCAACGTTTTTTATTTATTTTTGGGACAGAGAGCATGAACGGGGGAGGGGCAGAGAGAGAGGGAGACACAGAATCGGAAACAGGCTCCGAGCCATCAGCTCAGAGCCTGAGGCGGGGCTCGAACTCACGGACCGCGAGATCGTGACCTGGCTGAAGTTGGACGCTTAACCGACTGCGCCACCCAGGCGCCCCTTACTTCTCTCTTAATATCCCCTTCTTCTCCACCTCCATTCCTTCTTTCTTCCTCAAATACTTGAGCAAACAAGTATTTGTGTTATAAGGCAGGGTGAATTTATTGGTTCTGGGATTAAAAGTAACTCACAAAGCAGAAACAAACTATTTGGGTTTACTAGACGTTTGATTTAAATAGATACCCAAGCAACTGAACAGAGAGCGAGTGAGATTCACTTTAGAGGGAAAACTGGCCCAGTTTTGCCACAAAGAGTGGAAGCATGTCAATAACAGCTACCCCATGGGCCATTTTTCCCAGGAGCACTTGAGTTCTAATAAAGATGAGTTTGGGAACATCAGTCAAAAGACCTAGTAGGTTCAAGTTTTGCGGTACTCCTATAAGCCAGAATGCCTCCTTGGCAGGTAGCTTACATTCTAGCTGTCCACATCAAGGACCAGCTACCCTTTCACTTGAAACCAAGAAGCTTTCAGCCAGAGATATTCCAACATTTGCCATCTATGACCCAGAAAGGGTCTGGGAAGAGTGGGGTGTTCTAATTTTGAGGACATAAATTGTAGATCATCTCATGACAGCATCTCGCAACAGCACCCTTAAGACCGCATGATGCCCCACGGGTGCATGGGTGGCTAAGTCAGTTAAGCATCCGACTCTTGGTTTCAGCTCAGGTCATGATCTCCCGTTTTGTGGCTTCCAGCCCCACATCTGGCTCAGCGCTGACAGTGCAGAGCCTGCTTGGGATTCTCTCTCTCTCCTTCTCACTCTGCCCTTCACCCCACCTAAAAAAATAAATATATAAACTTGAAGAAAAAAAGACTGCCCGATGTTCGGGGTACCTGGGTGGGTCAGTCAGTTAAGCATCAGACTTCAGCCCAAGGCCATGATCTCATGACTCATGAGTTCGAGCCCCGTATCGGTCTCTCAGCTGTCAGTGCAGAGCCTACTTCGGATCCTCTGTACCCTTCTCTCTCTGCTCCTCCCCCACTAGTTTTCTCTCTCTCTCTGTCTCTCTGTCTCTCTCTTTCTCAATAAATAAATAAATAAATAAATATCCCACTGATGCTCATGTGGGAAGACCAGCTTGTCGATGAGGATCCTGTCTGTCTGTAGGATCGTCTTTCGTTATCTTTCCCAAGACACTCAAGTAGTGTAGCCAACCCAGCTATCTAGCAGATGACCTTCTGCTAGGCCTCCCCTTTTCCTCTCTCAGACTCAGAGAGAAGCAGCAGCAGCAGCCTGATCCCGTAATATTTTCTTCACTCCGTGACCCAGAGCCATAACCCCTTAGGGGGAGAGTTGACTTTTGGAACCCCCTTCTCTCGTGCTGTAGGAAGCCGTTTATTTTTAAACCGTGGGATGAACTTGGAGCTAAAGGATACTTTATGCAGTAAGTAGCATCCATCATAAAGTCCGTTGTCCTCAACCACGCGAGTCAAGCAAAATTTGGTCACCCGGTATGAACACATTAAATTTGCTACCCAATGTTTTTTGTTGATTCTCTTTCTTCTCTTTCTTCTGCTCAGCATGACCTCCGTCCCTTATTATAACACATTTTTTTTCCCTGAAATAATATGTTTTATCTTTATGCCCCAATAGGCTAAGTTCCACAAGGAGCAGGAAAAGAAATCTTCTCAGTCGCTGATTAGACTCCTAGTTCTTAGCATGTCGCTTAATGTACTTCATCTGCCTGATGATTAGAAGGTGCACTAAAACTACCAGAAGCATGCACTTTATTCACACATCAGCCTTTCCTTTTAGCCTCTGGAAACCCCTCTGAGGGCTGTGGCCCCATCACACCTGTGGCACATCTTGTTGGCCTAGCATAATGCCTGTCCCAAATAGGATGTTGATGTATATTTTATGAATGAATGAATGAATGAATGAGCAACTGCAAACGTGAAGAAAATTTGGTATTTACTTCCACAGCTAAAAAACCACAAAGAGTGGAAACATGTCAATAACAGCTACCCCATGAGCCATTTTTCCCAGGAGAACTTGAGTGCTAATAAAGATGAGTTTGGGAACATCAGTCAAAAGACCTAGTAGGTTCAAGTTTTGCAGGTGACTTTCTACTAAAAAGTTCACTCTGTTTCCCTTTATATCCCTCCTTCCCCTGTGAAAAAAAGTACTCTATTCTTTAAAGGTATTAATATTTCCTTGAAACATGTAATCTCTGACCTTCTCATAAAGGAAAAAAAAATTGTCTTTTCTAGGACAAATATTTGACAGCTTGTTTGGATTACAAGTGAAGCTTAAGAAAGCTCTGAACAAAAATTTTACTGAGGACAGGGGGTCATTTTCCTAGTCAAGCGGTGAATTGGGTCTATCATTTTCCTCAAATATTTCCCTCAATGAGAAAATAGAAGCTTTGCTGGGTAAATTCCACCCTGGAAAATAGTAGAGGATTTTTTTGGAGTTATTTAAAGAAGATCTGGCTCATTCACGCCTCTCCAGTTCATCATCCACTTCTATTTTTAATATATAGTATGCTGTGTTCTTCCTCAAACCGAAAATATAACCCCCCCACCGATTCAGCAAGTGAGTGTGTTGACTTGAATATATATGTATACACAATATATGCATCCATAAACATATATACTCACGTACATTCACTTAAAATTATAAATTGGTGTCGAATACCATAGGATGTATGCAAGCTTGCTGTGAACTTGTTGCTATCCCAGTTATTTCCATGAGTTACTAAGGTACCACAAATTGAGATTAAAGTGAATGTAGGTGAAGCAAGTTGCTTCTAAAACAGCCAAATGAAACTCAAATAGCCAACTCGCTCCGCTTTCAAACTGTTTTATTTGTAAGGTTTATTTAATTATTTGAGAGAGAGAGAGAGAGAGAGAGAGCAGGGGAGGGGCAGAGAGAGAAAGGGAGAGAGAGAATCCCAAGCAGGCTTTGCACTGTCAGCACAGAGCCCAACAAGGGCCTCGATGGCAAAAACCGGATACCATGACCAAGAGCCGGATGCTTAACCGACTGAGCCACCCAGGTGCCCCAGCCATCGTTTGTTGTAATGACACTTAGGCACCTCCATTGCAATAAACATATGAATAAGTAACAAAATAAGTAAACAAAAGCTAAATATTTTTGAAAAGTCTTGATTATATGGGCGAATTCTGTCTTCCTGTGCGTGTCTTACTGACATTCTGAACAAATCATGCCTTTGCCCAGAGCGATGCAAAATAGATAAAAAATAAAACAAATGGATTAAAGCAAAGAGCAATGATATGAAAATCACTTTCACTCACAAGGTAGAATGTATGGCAAATAGAAAGGTTAATCACATAAAAATATCAACATTTTCTGTCCTACTTTTCCAGTTTCTACCTATAAATAAAGGCCCTCTCAAGGGTGAACTGTTCCTACAAATCTTCCTGATCACCTGGCGATGTTATTTTGAATCTTTTTGTTTTGTTTTGTTTTGTTTTCAATTTTGTAAGCATTGGTTTTCATTCTTTACATGAAATAGTGCTGATCCAGGGGGCGTTAGGCTGGAACAGGTGGGAGAGTCGGATTGGTTATAGCAGAGAAGACAGGATCAGACTCTTGTCCCTTAAATGCCTCCCCGCCTACTCTGCACCCTTCACATGCCTCCTGAGACACCTCCTGAGATACCTGGGAACACCCAGAGCACAATATAAATAACCTACTTGGGTAACCTACTTACAGCTGGCTTTACTTTTCTCTAACTCCTGTGTATTCATCACATGTGATCATCCAGTTCCTAATTTTAGTATAGCTCTTTGTATCCAAGTCTGTCTTTCTTGGTGGAGAAGGGAGAATTTTTAATTTTCATTCTCTGCGGTGCCTGGGTGGCTCAGTCGGTTGAGTGTCCGACCTCGGCTCAGGTCACGGTCTCTCAGTTTGTGAGGTCCAGCCCCACGTTGGGCTCTGTGCTGACAGCTCAGAGCCTGGAGCCTGCTTCGGATTCTGTGTCTCCCTCTCTCTACCCCTTCCCCACTCATGCTCTGTCTCTCTCTGTCTCTCAAAGATGAATAAACGTTTAAAATTAAAAAAAAAAATTCATTCTCTAACCATACAATGCAAAATCAACAAAAATCTTACATTATATAGAAGGTCAAACAATATTTGCTTGCTAATTAAAACCATTGTCAATGAGGGGCCCCTGGGTGGCGCAGTCGGTTAAGCGTCGGACTTCAGCCAGGTCACGATCTCGCGGTAGGTGAGTTCGAGCCCCGCGTCAGGCCTGGGCTGATGGCTCGGAGCCTGGAGCCTGTTTCCGATTCTGTGTCTCCCTCTCTCTCTGCCCCTCCCCATTCATGCTCTGTCTCTCTCTGTCCCAAAAATAAATAAAAAACGATGAAAAAAATAAAATAAAATAAAATAAAACCAGTGTTAATGAGAAACAGCCATAGTGAATAGGTAGGTTTTTGTTGGGATCTCATCATGGAGGGCCTTGCATATCACGTGAATACCTTGAGGGTTAATTCCTTCAACGGTGGAAATGCAGTAGACTGACATAAGACAGCTATGCTTTAGGAAGGCATGAAAAAAATAAGATCCTTAAAAAGTAAAATTAATGGAAAAAAGAAAGAGTAAGATTAGTAGAGCTATTTTTTTTTCCAATCCATATGCTTATTAGTAGAGGTCATTAGGTTATCTCCAAATGAAAGTTGTATATGATATATATTCAACAGTATGGATTCCTTTCTTCCTAAGTTTACTGATAATATAGCATAGCAAATGATAATCTCTCTACTCCCTACAGCAGAGCAGCTCTGAGGTCAAGGTGGTAGAACCTGTGAAAGCTCTCTATTAATGGGACGACTGTATGATGTAAGGCATTATTAACATTAGTTTAAATACCTCTACTCTTACAAGTTCATACATTATAACACATGAAGAATTAAAACATTTTGCAGACATATTCCTTATCACAGGGTCAATTTTCTATAGATAGATTTTTATTGTAAAAATAACATATGCTACTGTAATTATGTAGGCATTGGGTTTAGCAGCTCTCAAAAATGAACATGAGCTCAAGGGGGGGAAAGTCACCCTAAGAAATCAAAATCAATCCATGATAAATAAGACTAAATAAGTTACGAGAAGTAACTATAATAATCAAAAAATACATACTAACTTGAATGAAAGGGCTTAACAAATTAAAATAAGGAGATTAATTTCAATCAATGTAGGCAAGATACAACTTAGCTTTAACTTAATGAAAATAAAATGTTATCTCTTTAATGGGTTAAACTGTAAATTATTTGGTACAAGGTCATAGAAGGCAAAATACGGTTGGATTATTAGAAATGGGTTCCATTTTCCTCGGCATGTAGAAAAGATAGTCTCATTTCTGATTGCCTGTCTGGTTTCTCAAACAAAAGGAACTCTAGGCCATAGAAGGATAGGCACTCGATTCATAAAGCCTTAAAGGAAACTCCTTAAGTATACCCTTCCTTATGCATCTATAAAACTGAGATAAGCATTTCTTAATACATTTCACAGGATTGCTGCTATAAATATACAAAGATACAACAGGCTATGAAGAATTAATTATCTGAAATTCCTAATCCAGTAGGCAACATGTTAATGTGCTCAACAAATGCTATGGTGTTTGTCGCTATGATCATTATCACTGTTTTATTCTGTGTGTGTCCTGTCATGACCTGCCTTCAATCTTCTCCAATTATTTCAACCTATGTATCCAGAGACCAATGATATGATACTGGACATATCTGATGCTTCAGAGTCTCAAGAGATTTTCTCATTATATGTGTGTATATATGTGTATATGTATGTGTGTGTGTGTGTATGTGTGTATTATATATATATATATATATATATATACATACATATACATATACATATATATGTATATATATGTCAAATGCTCAAATTCTGTCTTTAAGGCATCAGTCAAATTCTAGGTCTTTTATAGAGATCTTTCATTAACCACTCCATCTGGAAAGAATTACTTCCTCCATTAAGCTTTTGTACACCTTTTCTAAGCACCGCTTGCCACTTTTTCCATGTGTGAAGAGGAAGTTGGTGGTGTTAAAAGGAACACAGACCTGTCTTTATAACTTGGCTTCGTCATACGCCACTTCTGTTTTCCCATCCGTGCAATGGTGGCCCAGATACCTGCCTCCCTGTTATATGGTGTCACATACGCGAGGTGTCTGGAACATATTTGCATACCGATTTGGGACACTTCCCCAACGAGAAAGGCCAAATATAATATTATTCGTCCGTGTGTGTTTCTCTGTGATATTTGCTAATTTTCACTCCAATTCTTTTGCCCCAAATCAAAAATATCATAAAAATTCTGGTCTACACTGTCTCTTGGTAGCCCCTCCCAGAGACCCAAATTAGCGAATGAGTTGAATCCGAGATGCCCTCAATGTATTACTTTATGTAAAATATCATAATACTTTAGTTGTAGCTAATATTAATTTAGTGTTAATGGTATACGAGACATTCTATTAAGTGCCTTAGGTACACGACATTAATTTTGTTAGCAATCTTATGAATGTATTATTCTTTACATAATTAGCAGATAAGGAAACAGACTTCAAAGGATTCATGCTTTGGACCAAGAGTACGCTTGTTGCAGATATTTACATGCAGGAGGTCTGATTATAGAAAAATGCTCTGACTACTATGATATGGAGAATTCATATGTTATTTAAAAAACATCTCTTGGTTTTCCATTTTTGGTAACTGGGGACATTTTCTTTATCCTCATTGTGTACAGTCCAAAAATATCTGATTGGCCGTTGGATATCCTTTATTTACCTATCTCCCAAAGGGTGAATTCAAATCTATAAAATAGACTCCATTTTCTAATTAGATTAATTTTCCAGTAGTAGGGTGTGTGTGTCAATTGGAACTAACCAGTAGCTTGTGAATTTGTGTGGTATGAGCCTCTTTAAGAATCTACATGATGAAGGCAAAGGCTAGATCTTGATGGATATATCTATATCTATCTATATCTCTATCATTTTTGTATCTATCTATCATCTATCTATCTATCTATCTATCATTTATCTATCTATCATCTATTTACCTACCTATCTACCTGTCTATCTATGTTACCTTTAACTCCAAAGGCAGTTGGTAGCAACTGAAAAGATTTTAACTTTGCGTTTTACTAAAGTGAATCAGGAGGCTTCTGGGTGGTTCAATCAGTTAATCCTCTGACTTCAGCTCAGGTCATAATCTCACAGTTCATGGGTTCGAGCCCCGCAGAGGCTCTGTGCTGACAGCCCATAGTCTGGAGCCTGCTTCGGATTCTGTGTCTCCCTCTCTCTGCCCCTCCCCTGCTTGTGCTCTGTCTCTCCCTGTCTCTCAAAAATAAACGTTAAAAAAAAAAAAAGTTCATCAGAACTGAAAAGTTTGAACATAGAAGTCCCATAATCTTTGTTGTGGTGTGAATAAGGATTAGCCCTTCAAACTATTTTTACTCTGCTATGTTATTGTACTAACATTTATTGGAAAGCTGCTATGCCACAGGTGCTTTGTGTGTATTATCTTATTTAATTTGCTCACCAACACTGTGAAATAGTCATCATCATTTCCTTTTATAGATGAGGAAACAATCTCATTTATGCTTGAAGCAACCAATCATCCTCGTTCTGCCATCTTGGGTCTATAACTTAGTGAAGACTGGATTGCTTCTGAGAGTCTCCAGCATGGTGGAAATCATCGCAGCTATAAAGCTTGAAAACTGAAATAAGGCAGCCATGTTTCTTAAAATGGGTTTGGCAATCATAGACTCCTCCTTCCCCGGCCAGGTCCTCTATTACTTAAAGAACTGAATGAAAATAGTTTCATGTGAGTGTGACCTAGTAGATTTTAGTCCCAGTTCATTAGGTAGCAATCATCTCCTTAGTTACCTTAATGTTAACATATTCCTCTAGAGCAGGGGCACCTTGAAAAGAAGATTAAATGTTGGCTTCATGAATGAAAAAGAATTGCATTTGGGAAAGGTTCTGTTTTGACTCCATATGCTTGATCCTTAACAGATCTGCTTTGTTAAGGAAGAATAATCACAATGACTGCAGAGGCAAAAGCATTAGTCTCAGGATTGCATTTGTATGCATTAAGCATCTGGACTATGACAGAGTCAATCTTCAAACAATAATTGTTCCAGCAAATTAGGCAGTGTGGTTACACGAAAAGGGCACTGGACATTGGCCTTCATCCTGGAATTGCCACGAACTGCTGGTGGGACCTTGAGAGAGTTGTTCCATCCATTAGTTCTCCCATCTGCAAAACGAGGAGGGTGGATTTGATATCCACTGAACATCTTTCTGGCCATGTGTGTAATTATTTGGTGATGATTTCCAAAGTAACAAATATCACTAGCATCTAATCGTGGTTCACTAAGATATTTAGAATCACTGCATCATTTATTAAAATCACTATTGTAAACCTAGTAGAATCCTGGAAACCTATTTTTATTTGGTTGACAATAACTGATTTAAAAAAAATATGGTCCTGCAATATTCTTAGAGATGTGCTTCCTTTAGAGACTTTCAGGAACATTAGCAGACAACAAGCTCTGAGAGGGGAGGCCACTGTTTGATAAATATTTATATCCCCAAATTACTTGGATAATGCCTAACTCATCAGTCACTCTGTTTTACATTTTTTGAATAGTCATAGTATAACTGAAACAATCACATTGAGAAATGTGTTTAATAAAAAAGAAAGAAAAGCACTTTAACCTTCTGCCCTTGGGAGATACTTGGGAAATACTCTTTCTTCTCTGATGTCCATTTTTAGCTACCTCTTTCGGGATTTTTTTTGGTCCCCATTTCCTTTTGGTATTGGCTCTTTTTCAGTGTCTAACCCAATTTGTATGTGGAAATAAATTTTAGACTGGGCATCTTTGCTTTCACCTGGCACCCTTTAGGATGTTTCTTCTGCTAATGGTTTCTAGATGCCAGGTCTCGCATTCATGGCACAGGGTGGTCAATTTGTACTTCTTTTCTAGGTCTCTATAATCTCACCAAAATGGGATTTTGGGGTGTCTGAGTGGTCCAGTTGGTTAAGCGTCTGACTCTTGATTTTGGCTCAGGTCATGATCTCACAGTTTGTGAGATCCAGCCCCATGTCTGGCTCTGTGCTGACAGTATGGAGCCTGCTTGGGATTCTCTCTGTCCTTTTCTCTCTGCTCCTCCCTCACTGACACACACACTCTTTCTCAAAGTAAAATGAATAAAATTTAAAAATGAAATGGGATTTCAAAGAAAAGAAAAGAATATAAAAATAAGATCTCAAAGAAAATAAAACAGGATAATAATGCTAGAGACTCACTGGGGATGAAGAATGTGGGGGTGAAGAGTGGAAAAGTATCAATCATGGTCACAGGCTCTTTAAGGAGGAGGAACTTGAGTTAAGACCTCGGTGATGAGAAGTGATCACTTTTCGAAATTCTAGGGACAAAAGGCTGCAGGCAGAGGGAAGAGTGTTTTATTATAAGTGTAATGGGAAGTTAAGCTATGCTGAATCTTAAGATAAAGGCCAAGAATGGAGGATTCCGAGTGACTTTGTATCATCCAAATTTTAGGGCCACAGGATATTGCTAGTTGATATCTCACTCCTGCCATAGAATATAGTGTTGTTCAGGAATAAATTCAATTTACTGCTTTCCCCAAAATAGTGACTCCTGCCACTTGTGTAAACTTGGGTAAATATGATGTTTGACTCTGGACTATTTCTTCCTCCTCATCTGTGAGCTCTAGAATAAAAATACAGGACAAGTTCTGGTAAGAACTGGGAAAGCTAGGTCACCAGGATCATGTCTTTATCCCTTGGCACATGGATGCTCTGGTTATGAGTTTCAAGTTCAAGAACATGGAAGACATGGGCCCAGAGATGGAACTGTGGAATAAACAGACTACGGCCAGAAGGGTGACCAAGTAGATTTGCACAGATAGGAATGCATGGGCCCTGGGGAATGTTCCACCAATAGGTGTCTTTGACAATTTGTCAATGACAGTACCATAGAGCAATTGTATCCTTTCTTCATATCAAACAGCCCTATTTTCTCTCCTTACAACTTTAGGAGAACATTGACTAGGTTTCCACGATCAGAGTGTTTTGATTAACCATCTGCCCAAACATATGTACTTAAGATATCTTCCCTATTTGGATATTTCTTATATTAATTCCTTAAGCTCATGAGCTCCTGTTTGTGGTAAGCTGAATCACAAAGCCCAAAGAGATCCACATGATGTTCCCTGGAAGGTGTAAATATATTGCCTTAAAAGGCAAAAGGGACTTTGCAGGTGTGATTAAGTGATGCATTTTGAGATGCAGAGATTATCCTTGTGGGTTCACTATACTCACAAGGCTTCTAATAAGAGGGAGACAAAAGAGCCAGAATGGAAGCAGGGGTCAGTAAATAAGACGAATGTTTGAAGATGCTATGAAGATAGAGGAAGTGGGTGCAGGCCATGGGATAAACAGGTGTCCTCTAGAAGCTAAGGAAGGCCAGGGAATGAATTCTCTCCAAAAGTCTCTAGAAAGAACCAGTTTGGTGACACATTAACTTTAGTCCAGTGAGGCTGATTTTGATTTTCTGACCCCTGGAAATTTAAGATAATAAATCTGCGTTGTTTAAACCATCGAGTTTATGTTAATTTCCTACAGCAGCAACAGGGAATCAATGTCTTCCGTTCAGCCCTTTTACTCTATTCCTGCTCCTGTGCTGTTGGGACCACTTATGTGGCAGATGATCTTGCGCTACGATTACCCCATCACGGTTATTCTGTGCTCATTTTGTCATACGTTATTACCACCTTTAAAGGTTTACTGTGTTTTCTCTTTTTCCAGTCTGGCTTGTCAGACCCTGAGGGATGAGGAGCTGGCAAGGGGCTGCGTGACCCATTGGAGGTTCTTTGCTCTAGGATAGATTGTTTTGGAAACGATGCCAAGAGGAAGTGAGATGGAGCTCAGAACTATGGATATGCAAAGTTGACTCTACTAGGACTAGCAACTGACTCTACGAGTAGTTGGAAGTCATGGAAGTCATGGAAGTTAGGAGCCCACTATTCTCTCTGAGGGCAATTCAGTAACAGGAGATAGGATGCCAGAAATGAGTTGAGCTTCAAGGAAATCACCGGATGGACAGAAGGAGCATCCAGGAATGCGAGCTGGGAAGCTGGATGGTGGTAGGAGCCTAGAGGGAAGAGATACACAGACTGAGCTAAGACACACATTAAGATACACAATGGATTTTCTTAAGGAGTGTGTATTTCTTAAGATACACATTAAGCTATCCTTAAGACTAAGGATCAGGCCGCAAAAGGAATTCAATCTAGGGGAATAACAGAAGAAGAGTCTCTGTGCTAAGAACAAGAATGAAGTCCATTGGTATAGAGATAGTTGGCATGTCTGTTCTTTCTTTTTGCACATATTAAAAACACTTAGGGATGCTGTCTCTGAACAGCATATGGGACAGTATTGGGCCCCGTAGAACTTAAGTTGATTTCATTATTCTCTGCTGTCTTACTGCAGTAACTTAACAGATACTCACTGGATCAAATGAAATACACCTTATTCTACGTCTGCAGTCAATAAAGTTTGTAGTTAATGCTGTGGAGTCACAGTGACTAATCCTATTATCAGCCAATGCCTGGTTATGGCATTAGCAAATCATGCACGGAACTACACATCTCCCAAACAAAAGTGAGGTATTACCCTAAAAGTACAGCTAGAATAGGTTAAGCCCTAGCTGGGATAATTTAGTTTCTGAACCACAACATTTAGATCCAAGAGTGGAATCTTCCATTTCCATCCATTTTTAGTGGAAATGTATGGGTTTGTGGTCAATACCAATTAAAAGTAAACACCCCACGTAGCTTAATTTCTTTCTCAATGGGTCAGACATTCATTCCACTGAGTTGTTAGCGCCACCAATTCAATTAAAGGAAAGGAACAAAAAAAAGAACTATGCATTACAATAAACTTTAGTATTTGAAATAGCTTAATAAAATGAACATAATCTCAAAAGTGTTTTCCCCTATGATGTGCAAGTTTTAATTACTCCATTTTGTATGAAAAGAACTTGTTAAAAATGTCTAATTGCCACTTCCAGCTGAATGATGTCCTAGGATTGCTGGGCCTTGCCTGTCTGTAAAGCACTTTGGGCTTGTATTTATAGGTCTTACAGGAAAGAACTGCAGACGATTAAGAGTGGCAATTAGTCCTGACTGCCTAGATGTCAGGAGAGGAGCAGAACTCTGGGGGAGGGTTGCAGCAGCCGAGGGTGGGTGATTGGTTATGTTGCTGTTATAAGGCAGGAGGCATTGGGTCAACACCCCATAAATAATACATCATCCTTTTATCTTAATTAGCTAAGAGATATGGAAATCATTCTGATATGCACATAAACAAGCAATGGAAGAATGGGGTGATTTTTGCAATCATGTTTTCTTTTTCCATGCTTTCATTCCTGTATTTTACTTATCAAAAAATAGGACAGTGGGTAGGTAGAAATAAATCACCCACAATCCCATGACCCTAATATACCAATTTAATTAAGTTTTCTTACTGTAAGAGTAGACGCTTACTGCTGATAGTCCAGAAAATTGAAACCAAAAAGAGCTAAACAATAAATTAATCAATGTGTTCACCAAGGATGAAAACCCGTTTGAGGAAGATGTTTAGGACTTTGAACTGCTTCTGGATTTTCTATGAGCCCCATGAAAATTGTCACGTAGATTGAGGCAGCCACTGTCTTAAGAAATGCTGGAAGGCACTACAGTGTGGGGTCAAAGATCAAGAAATAGCTATCGCCTCGAAGGGTGGACTCACCAAACCCAGCTGGCATGGTCCTCAGGCAGCAAGCATTTTGCAATCTGAGGATCTGTCCATGCCACTGATGGACAGAGGTGCAGGAAGCCAGGCTTCTTCAGGGTGCTTTGTACGTAAGAAAAATGCCAGAGTTCTTATGGAACAGACCACGTATGCCATTTTCTGACCAGTAGGGAAATTAGGGGCATAGCAGGAAACCAAAGACATGGCCTAGCTGTTATGCTAAACAAAGTCTACAAGGGAATGGAATACGTGTGAAAGGAGTCTGGGTGTCAAGACCAGCAATGTTCAAATATTAATTCTAAGTACCGTTGGCTGGGTATTCCATGACCAATGTGCTAAATTCATGGTGAGAACCAGCATGGTCCTGAGTCAGCACACTGCCTATTCTTAATGGTTACAACTCTCTTTCCTCCATCAGTGGTGAGTTCCATGAGGGCAGGGCATTTGGTCTGCTTAGTCCACTGCAGTATCCCTAACACTAGAACAATATCTGGAAAGTAATGGCTACTCAATAATAATTTGCTTCATTCATTCATTCATTCATTCACCCACTCATTCATTCAGCAAATAGTTCATTAATTACGCCTGTAAATGTAAGTGTGTCCCATCAGTAGACACCCCGTGAAATTTTCTAAAGCTAATGAGAGCCGAGTGTGGGTTGGGGCCACAGGACCAGCACAAGAGATGAAGTGAGACAACCCAGACTCTCAGATGCTTTGTTCGGTGTGTGTGTGCCACGGATGCAGGTGCTCTCTTTTCTCATTCATAGAAAAGAGCTACAGCTACAGTCAGGCAGCTCTGATTCTGTGCCTGGTTCCATCGCTGACACTCTGAGAGTGACGAGACGCTCTACATAACCTTTGTTCCCTCTGACTCTGGTTTGCCCCTGTGCAAAATGTGGGCACTAATTATATGCACCTCAAAGCGTTATGAGGATTAAATGAGTCCACACATATTGGTAAATTTTTACAACACGCACTATCTGTTGGAGATAGGCACTGAGCAAATTTCAGTTCTTAATTTGATTAGCAATGCTATTTAAAATTAATTACATTTTTGATTAAAAAAAAGAACACTTTATGCCGATAGGTCCCTGTACAGCCCTCTTTAAAGTCCCTCTTTTTGGCATGATTATCTTACTGGTGATTTCCAAAATGAAGAGACGTTTCCATGTAGACAGGCAGCGTATATTTCCCCCACATAATTTTATCCTCTGTTACCAACAACAATGTCTAGCACAGAGGAGGCACTTAATAGATATTTACTGCGAATGTAGAAGGTGATAGTGATTATGAAAGTATTTTTTCCATGGGGCCCTTATAATGATAGAAGTTGTTTCATTATCATTTCTGGGACCATTTTCTTTGTATTTGGAGTCTTTTAGACTAATCAGATTCTCTTCCCTTCACCACTTTCTTAGATGTGGTGTCAGTATTTAAGTACACTCATTGATATTTGGAAGAGGTGTTATGAAAAACGGGAAAAAAAATAACATCTTCACATGACAGAGTATAAACAATACATAGTTTTACCCTCGAGATATGCAGTCAATCTAAAACAAACAGGAAGGCAATGAGACAGATAATGAGGAGGTACCATAGGGCGGTTTATTATTTATGCATTTACTCATGTATCCACAGATATTTAGGGATCATACTATTCACCAGGTCCTAGGCTATGCACTCTGGCTACAAAGATGAAACGATATTCTCCAAAAGCTTAGAGAAATCATAAAGTGACTCAGTGGCATACATAAGCAATTATATGGTAAGACAAACGATGTTACAGAGATGGCGAAAGAAGAAAGCATGCTTTAGTCTACCGAAAGAAAGGGATGTTAGGACAAGCTCTACACAAGAAATGATGCCTAAGTAAAAGTAAAGAAGGAGTAGGAAATTTGTAGGTTTTGAGACAGGGTCAGATATCCGAGCCAGGGTGGAAAATCACCTGCCAAAATGACAAGTGTATGAAATCAGTGCATCAGTGAGGGACTGGGGGTAGTTCAGGATCATCGGAGTGTAAGCAAAGAGGTGATGATGTGGACAGTGAGTGAGATCTAGTCAGTAATAGAAAGGCTCTGCAGTGCTTTGGGTTGTACTGAATTGTGTTTGCCTCTTATAAGGGTGAGTATAAAGTGTGTGGATAAAGGATAAATTTATTTTGATTTTAAAGTTGTAGATAAGTTGGCGGTACAGACAATAACACATACAAAGAAGGAAGTAATGAAGATTAGCTATTTCAGAAGATATAAGTCTAATCAAGGTGATGGCAGTGGAGACAGAACAGAGAATGCAGGAGGCACAAATGATAAAACTTGGTGACTAGTTGGATACAGCAAATAGAGCTTGGAATATTGTTCTGTGTTATGAATGAGATTGTCTCTGTGTAAAGATAATATAAATCTTCCCTGGGGACTGACCTTCTACACAACTGTCTTCATACAGACTGCTATAACAAAATACCATAGACTGGAGGGGCTTAAACAACAGACATTTATTTCTCACAGTTCTGGAAGCTGGAAAGTCTAAGATTAATGCATTAGCAGATTTGTTGCTGGGTGAAGACCACCTTCCTGGTTTGGAGAAAACCACCTTCTCATTTTGTCCTCAAGTAGTAGAAACACACACACACACACACACACACACACACACACACCTGTCTCTCTTCTTCTTGTAAGGGCACTAATCCCATCATGGGGACCCTACCCTCATCACCTTAACCAAACCTAATCGTTTGCCAAAGGTTCCATCTCCATAACCATAAATAGGCGGGTTGAGTTTTAACATATGAATTTTGGGAGGGCATAAACGTTCTGTCCATTATAGTGACTCAGTTTTGCCAATTCACATAGTTTTTTTTGTTTGCTTGGTTGGTTTGTCTTTTGAGTTCCTATTCCTTTCAGGAGAAGTCTGTCTACATAGAGTTGATAGAAATCAATTACTGATACCACCTCTCCATTAATGCCTCTCATTGCGTAAACGAAGGAATTAGGTCCTTCCTCTACCCATCCATCATCAGAGTTCATTCTTTGGATTGTGAATCTTGAAAAAAGTATTAGGAGAATGGGGCACTTATCAGGAAGTGAGACTCAATGCAATGCCTATGGAAGTGTTGGTATGGCCGAAACTGTGCCCATGGTATGTTCTTGGCTGTGGTTCTCCTTCTCCAAAATGGGGATCCCTTGATCATTTGTTCACACTGCCCATGTCTTGTTTTTCGGCCTCCCATCAGTTCTGTGAGCTCACAATATCCTTCCAGTAAGTCCTCTCCTTGTTTAAGATGACTTGAGTTGATTTTTTTCTCTTACAACCAGATCCCTGACTTATCTGGTCCTCATTCCTTTCAGATACCTGAATGTGCTCCAATATGCTAAAAACTTTCTCCAATTGATGCCTAGCATTCAACAGCCTTTCTATTATATTTTTATCAGAAAAAGTGGAAGAGTGAAACAAAAGCAACATTCTCCTAATCTTAATGATTACATTTAAAAACACCAGAGCACTGATTCCAAATCAGCACACAGTCTTATTCCTGCTGCCTGCTACTAATCTGTTTCTTCTTTATTATGGTGATTTATAGGACTTCAGCAGCACCTGAATTCTCCATTTCTGACTTTTAGCCTCCTTCTTCCTTTACTATGCAGCATGCCTTTCTGGATGACCTCTTTGGATCTTTTCCCATAGTTGTGCTGCCCCTGGTCACCGGATATAAAAAAAATAAGATCCATAAGACTTCCAGTCCTTGGAGGGTGCCCAACAGAAATAACATATACTTAAGATTGGGACAGTATCTATTTTTTTCACCCATTCCTGGGCTAGCCCAGACCCAGCAAACTAATTTGAAAGCCGATGGCAATAGTGACATTCGTACAAATGGTCACTTGGTTCTGAAGAGTGAAGCTCCCAGCTGAACATGGACCTCACTGACTCATTTGTCCAGGGGTCTCTGGGTAGATAGGCTATATCCTCCCATAATTGTCAAATTTGGTGGGCTGATATTTATTGAAGGCTGATCATGTGCCAGGCATTATGCTATGTGATGGAATCTAGCCATGAGAGAGAGACCAGGACCTACACTCAGAGACCATACACTCTAATAAAAAAGGAAAGAGTCAATAATCTAATAAATGAATAATATGATTTAAGTTAGTAGCAAGTGAAAGGAAGAAAATATAACAGGGTAATAAAATAATAAGAGACCTAAGAGACAGCGTTATTTTAGATACTGTAACGAAGGAAGTTCATCTGAAAGATGGCATGTGAGTAGATATCTGAATGCTTAAGAGAAACCCACCATCCCCAAACAGGGCAAGTGCATTGCATGTACATGTAGGGACTGGAGAATGGGTACCAACTGAATTTTTGTTTTTCAAAGAGGGAGCTTTTGCGGCCAGAGAATTAAGATGGAGGTGGCTTTTAAGAAAAGCAGAATATATATATATATATTATATATATATATATATATATAATATATATATATATATAACTTTTAACATAACCTTTCTCCAGGAAGGCCAGAGGGGGCTCTCCCATCCAGGCTTCTGCCACATTCTGGGCAGTCTTAGGAGGGATATATGACACCTCTTCATGGCTGGGTATAATTCGTAGAATACCAACCACGTCTTCAGAAGGAGAGGTGGGAGGGGGTAGCTTAAGGATTATGTTTCAGAATTCTGATTCCTAGCTCAGGACTTACTTAGGTATGATTATAGCTGTTGTGGAAAATTCCAGAAAGGACCTAGGGGACCCATCTACTATGAACTGGCCCCAAGAGCAGAGGCCAAAGATCTGACTAACCTAAAAAGGTTGTTTGTGTGCATATATGGGCATATGTGTGTGAGATGTGGTGCCTCGGGCACCATTTGGATGGTTCAGCTCTTGCTGTCAGCAAAGTCTGAGGCTGCGGGAGAGCATCTCAGAATGAATATATATGGATTTTGCTTCCTAGAAATAATCTAAGGCCTTCGACCACACCCTTCAGGTAGCACGCCGTCCTTTCCCATGATATTCCTTTGCCTTGTGACATGCACTATATTAGATATTCTGTTGATGTGTCCTCTATATTCTCGTTTGATTTTCATAATTATAGGGCAGTTGTTCATTGATATCTCATAAGTGAGTAAACTGAGGTGCGAAGTGCCTGTTTTTTGTGATTTTTTTTTTTTTTTTCTCTGAATCACACAACTTGTAAAAGCCAAAGCAAGATTTCAGTTCAGATCAAAACTCCACAGTAGATGTTCTTGTCAACACACACTTAAGGCTATTCGAAAAGGCAGATTGTTTCTTTTTTTTAGGTGAAAGAACAAGATGACACAGGCATTTGTGAGGGCAGAAAGATATAAGCTCTGGTTCTCTATTCATACACGTTTATTTGCATTTTCCAAACGTGGCGAGTTATTTATATTGAAGTT
Organism: Neofelis nebulosa; assembly: GCF_028018385.1. Classification (NCBI taxonomy): domain Eukaryota; kingdom Metazoa; phylum Chordata; class Mammalia; order Carnivora; family Felidae; genus Neofelis; species Neofelis nebulosa. The sequence goes on along the minus strand of NC_080784.1, from coordinate 198,777,919 downwards.
CTCCCGCTGGAGACAAATCACATTTTGCCTTTTGTGCCAAGCTGCCGAGTCGGCTCATTTTATTACATTTTTGTCTTCTCGGAAAGACGCTGTGCAATTGGAATCTCATCTGTATCAATAGTCTGCTTCCAACTGTTGGAGATTTGCTGACAGTGGATCAATTTTAATTTACAGCCGATCTTGAAAGGCCATTTAAATAGTGGTAATTAAGAAGCAAAATGTGGGACTGGAAATGTAGCGAAATGTGGATAGTTTTAAACTAATGAGGTACTTGGAGCCCTTTCTCTACAGAGCCAAGATGTTCGAAGTGAAGATTGTCTGCAGTGTATATCCTTATTTTGGTAGAGTTAAGGAAAATCGTGAGGTGTCTGGTGTCAGACTAGATCATGTCCATCTAAAATGCTACGCCTGACTCTACTGCACCTCCATTTCATAAGGCTTATCCTCCTTCTACCTCTTTTTCACTGTCTTCCCCATAATCGTATATACATGGAGTAGAACCTATGTCTACCACGTGTCAATATGTCCACACATACATGGAACCTACGGGGGCTTATGGTTGGTTTTTGATAAACATGTGCTTCCATAGTAAGTGACAAATAACTATATGAAGAAAACAAGAGGGCCCATTTATATATACAAAGGTTTCCATACATTCCAGAGTGCATTCCCGAGTCTTTAAATGGTTTAGCAATCAGGAGCACCTGGGTGGCTCAGTCGGTTGAGCAGCTGACTCTTGATTTGGACTCAGGTCATGGTCCCAGAGTTTTGTGGTGGAGCCTTGAGTTGGGCTCCACATAGAGCATGGAGCCTGCTTAAGATTCTCTCTCTCTCCCTCTAACCCTCTCCCTTGCTCCTGCTCTCTCTCTCTCTCTCTCTCTAATAAGTGCACAAATAAATAAATGAATAAACAAACAAATCGATGATAAATAAAAATGATTTCAGGCTATACATGTTCTGGCATTTCAGTTCCAACTTTGGAAGCTGGTATGTTTGTCACTTATTAATTCTGAAACCTGGGGTGAACTTCAGATTCTATCTCACCTACATACACTTCTTTTCGTCTCATCCATGCCTGCACCTACTTTCTTGTCTTCATTTTCTTAGGTTTCAAACCCTCCCTGGCTGTGACGGTCTTCTAGAGGACAAGGACATCTAATTTCACCATCTCATAAATACATACACACACACACGCACACTCAATAAGTATTTGTTTTAACTTAATTTCTACCATTTTCATGACAGATGGGGAAACGTTCGAGGGCAAGAACTATAGTGCTCAAATTCCAACTAGTTTTCTTCTCCTTTTCCTCCTTTTTTTCTGTTGTTGCATTTTGAGCAGAGATGCAGAAAGCTGTTTTGAAGTCATTGTTGCAGAAGACCACCTGAAGGCTGAGGGCTTATGGCACTTTCAAGAATCTCACTGTGGAGAACATACACGTCAACAGGGAATAAAACTGTAAACTTCTTGCACATAATAAGATGTAGTGTATACACGTTCCCCATAGTACTAGGTACATTACTGGAAATTAATGAAAATGTCCTTCATTTCAAAAGCATTAACTCCCTGAAGTCAATATGTTCTTAAAGAAGGCCCGTCTCCCCACCATTTCATGGCCAGCAAACAATGAGCATAAGCTTTTGGTATCTCAGCTATGTTTATGACAAAATGTCCTTACTCTTAGATTCTTGATCTAAGTATTGCCACGATACACTTTTCGTCTTGCTCTAAAGTCTAGTTGTGAGCATGTGTCTTAGATCTGATGATAGTGTTGGTTTTCCAGCTAAGCTGGCATGATTTGCATGTATTACAGCTAATTTCTCCAACACTTTCTACCTTGGTAAATGCATTCACTCATCAAGTACAGCTTATAGCGTTGGCTTTCGCATACCAGGCCAATGATGCTCTACTGGGGAATCAGAAACTTGTCGGTCTCCTTGGTACACATCTCTTCATCCTTCTACACAGCACTGCAATGCTCTCTTCTCCAGCAAACCTTTCCAGATGGCTTTAATCAGATGTGCTTTCCCTCGTTTCTTATTTCCAAGTCATTTACTTACAACCATTACTCAGTTCTGTTATTTGCACACAAATTTATTCCAATCATTAACAGCAAAATCCTTAAGGGCAGGAGTCATGTTCTATTATTCTGAATTCCTAATGTTAACTCATTAGTTGGCATAGATTCACATTCTGTACATATTTAGGCGAATGAATGAATGAATGAATGAATGATTGAATGAATGAAAGGTCTGAAAAATAATGCAATGTTGGATTCACAGTGTATTTTTGGGACACTTCCATTTTTTACCCTTGACTTTGAAAAATGTCGATTTGATGTAAATAGAGTTAGTTCCCATCATGTTTAATTCTTGAATGTAGTGTTATTCAATTAATTCAATACTATGACTTCCTATAACTTTCTTATATGACCTATTTTTGTTGTTGTTGTTCTTATGATTTTATATTCACCATGTAAATGGAAAAAAAAGTATTGACTTAAATAAAATGACTTGGATAAAATCTTAGTAATTTAAAACCTAACTCTTCCCTCCTGGACCACCCACCTTATGTGACCTGAAGAAACAAACAAAATAGAAAGGGACACCACATTATTTTTCCCCAATATGCCTCACTGGCTTTGAGAGGTTTTGAATTATTTATGGTATTTACTCAGAAGGAAAAATACAGAGGATTTCAGTTCTTATAATGAGCAGAACAAAGTGCAAAGATCAAATAAAGTCAAAGAAGAAATCCAATAAATAATAAAAGAGACATGTAAATTAGCATTTGTTTTTGGAATGCCTTGTATCGTAAAGTCATAGATCATGCTTACGGAAGATTTAGGAATGAATAAAAATCCTCTCAGTGCCTATGCATCACTTCATTTTCTTTTATGATAGTTGTATGGACCAGTCAGTGTCCCAAGTATCTGGAAACTCACTTTCCCCAAGGTGGGCTTTGGGATACAGTTCTGTAAATTAGACCCTACTCACAGAAACAACATGAATAAATATGTTTAGGCAACATACCAAAGGTCACTTGTACCTCAGTTTCAGGTATGCACACAACAAATAGCAGGAAACAGTTATAAACCAGAGGTAAGGAAAGAGTTGTGATAAAGGAAGAAGGCAACACTGTCTTACCCCTTCTTTTAAACTTAGACCTCTTGGGAGCACCTGGATGACACAGGAGGTTGAGTGCCTGACTCTTGATTTCAGCTCAGGCCATGATCTCACCATTGTGAGTTGGGAGTCCCACGGTGAACTCCGTGCTGAGCGTGGAACCTGCTTGGGATTCTCTCTCTCTCCTTCTCTTTCTGCCCTCCTCCCCCCACTCATGCTCACTCTCTCTCTCAAAATAAATAAATAAACATTAAAAAATGAAAAGGAAATAAAGAGACCTCTTGATATAGAGGTGAAACAACAAAACACAGTGAAAAGATTACATAATCTAAAATCACAAAGACACGAGGGGAGGTTTGGCAATGTCTGCTCTATGTAATCTCAAGCATAGAACTTAATGCTTTCAGTCCCATATCTTTGCATATAATTAAAACACTTCATTTATAAAACATCAAATCTTATATCTTATAAACTACCATCTGTTCTTCCTACTTTAACAGAAATCAAATGCAGCAATATATACAAAAGTGTAAATCGCTGTATAAATATTACTGCTTAAATGTTATCGCCATCATTAATTTCCCAATCATTAGGCTTATGACTAATATTTGGGCCTAAGGACGCAGATTCTATTTCCCTAACACGTCAGTAAACAACTAGACTTGAATTCTATTGTCAGGATTTTCATTCGAATGAGCAAATAAATACAGAGGAACATTAACACCATAGCGAAGCACTGGAAGAAACCCCGCCACACCGTGTACACCTGAAGAAAGGTTGCTATATATTATTGTTGTCATCAGTGTGAGGAAAATTTACTGTAAGGAGAGAAGGAAGGCAAACACAGTGATAGAAAAAGTTTAAGAGGAGGCACTTTCTTCCTGGTTGGTTTTATCTGGAGTGAACGTAGTTTGACGTAAGCGGCACCTCCTAGATGGTTGTAGCGATAGCTTCACGAAAGATAAATGTTTCATCACCACCAGGACAAAAGTGTAGATAGAATTTACCTGATTCGGAACGCTTCGTGTTCCCTTTTGGATTTGCTGATGAAAAATATTGAGAGAAATATTTAAGGATATGATGCACATTGAGACGAATACAGAAACACACAAGTTGGCCCAAAGCCACCCATTTGAACATGACACCATTTCCAAATTTTAATCCACGGGGAGCTTCTAAGGTATTTCTGGGGGGTAATTTCTTACCTGGAAAGATAATAACATTCTGGACTAAAATAAGTTAGTCTGCCTGCACGTAAAGGAAGCTGAGGCCTTTACTGATGGATTTGGATCTTCGTCTACCCATGTGGGGGATGCCTTAATGCTTGAGTGTGATGGCTCCAAGGGTCAAATCCAAGGTTAAATGTTGGATGTATGCGGTCTCTGCCTAGTCCTGGTGTTCTGCATGCATCATTGCATCTCTTCATTCAACACATAGGTAGAAAAACAGTCATTCTTTTCATAGAAACCCTCATTGCCTACGCATGCAATTTTTTTAATACGAAATTTATTGTCGAAGTGGTTTCCATACAACACCCAGTGCTCATCCCAACAGGTGCCCTCCTCAATGCCCGTCACCCGCTTTCCCCTCCCTCCCACCCCCCATGAACCCTCAGTTTATTCTCAGTTTTTAAGAGACTCTTATGCATGCAATTTTTAGTAATAATGCCAATTATAGGTGCGTAGAGGAAAATCAGCTTGGTAGTTCACAGATTAGGAAGAATGAAAGAATATCCAGAAAGTTTCTCCTTCTCGAACTACCTCTAGCATTTCTCAATATCAAAATGCAGATTTCTTTTCTCCTGACTTAAGGCATTGACAATTCTCTTAAAACTCAGCTATTATGAGGGGAACTAAACCCTTTACAGACTAGATATCTTTTCCTCATTGTGCACTCTTAGCACCTTTGTCGGGATCAATTGACTGTATATCAACGGGTCTAATTTCAGGCTCTCTATTTTGTCCCATTGGTCTACCTGTCAACCTTTATTCCAGTGCCATATTGTTTTAATTACTATAGATTTGTAACATATTTTGAAACCAGAAGTGGGATGACTCCAGATGTGTTCTTCTTTCTCAAGATCCCTTTGGCTGCTCTGCGTCTTTTGTGATTCCATATGAATTTTAGGATTATTTTTCCTGTAAAAATATTGATATTTTCAGGAGGAAGCACTGACTCTGTAGATCTGTTTGAATAGTATGGACATTTTAACGACATTAAGTCTTCCAATCCATTCCAATCCATGAACACAGGATGCCTTTCCATTTATTTATGTATTATTTAATTTCTGTCATCAATATTTCATAGTTTTCAGTGTACAAGACCTCTTTTTGTCTTGTTACTTAAGTTTATTCCTGAGTATTTTATTCTTTATTATACTATTGTAAACAGAATTCTTTTCTTAATTCCCACTTAGGTGTAAGGCTCATTGATAAGAAATGCAATCAATGCAATACTAAATTAGAGATTAAAAATGAAAACCGGATCTTACTTGATAGCATACATAACACAATAAAATATAAAACCGGGCAGGTAACGAAAGTAAGCCCAGAGGTCATATAGATACTAATTCAGGATTTAAACTCCAGTCTGACCAATGCCAAATCTCCTTCCTCTATCACATCATGGCAGGATTAATGGGTCAAATTCATCTGGATCCCCATCCATTTTTTAATCTATATTCTGTTTGTATGCTTTCTACGAGGCAGTACAGTTTGATGGCTTATAACACAAACCTGGGATTGATCAGATCGCTTGGGTTCCATCAGAACTCTACCACTTAATACCTGCCATGACCTAATACCAACTTACTCTCTCTTTTACTCGTTCTCCACCTAAGACACATCCACACCCACAAGCAATGCGTAGTTTAAAAAAAATCACAAAATTTTAACTATATTGTGATAAAGAGATCATCTGAACTTCTGATTCACACACTTTATTTGCTTAAGTGTTTATTTTAATTCCAGTTTGTTAACATACAGTGTTATATTAGTTTCGGGTGTACAATATAGTGATTCAACACTTCCAGACAATACCTTGTGCTCATCTCCACAAGTATACTCCCTAATCCCCGTGACGTATTTCATCCATCCGCCCACCCTCTCCCCTATGTTAACCGTCAATTCCTTCTCTATAGTTAAGAGTCTGTTTCTTGGTCTGTCCCTCCCTCTCTTAATTCTTTCCCTTTGCTCCTTTATTTTGTTTCTTTTTTTATTTTTTTTTTTTTTGATGTTTATTCATTTTTGAGAGACAGAGCATGAATAAGGGAGGGGAAGAGAGAGAGGGAGACACAGAATCTGAAGAAGGCTCCAAGGTCTGAGCTGTCAGCACAGAGCCTGACACTGATCCGAAGTCACAGACCATGGTAAGTGATGATGAACATCTTTCCATGTGTCTGTTGGCCACCTGGATATTTTTTTTGGCAAAATACCTGTTAATGTCCTCTGACCATTTTTAATTGGATTATTTGTTTTTTGGTGTTGAATAAGTTCTTTATATATTTTGGATATTAACCCTCTATTGTATACATAATTTGCAAATATCTTCTCCCAATCCATAGGTTGACTTTGAATTTTATTGATTGTTTCCTTTTCTGTGCAGAAGCTTCTTATTTTGATGAAGCCCCGATAGTTTATTTTTGCATATACATTGGGACGGCCAAGTACATAAAACAGTTAATCAAAACATAAAGTAAACTCATCAATAATAATACAATAATTGTATGATGTTTATGTATATGGGTGAATAAATATTTAAAATATTTATGTCTTCGTGTTAGACTGTCCCCTTTATTATCATACAGGGTCCTTTTTCTCTTATTACAGATTTTGTTTTGAAGTCGATTTTGTCTGATGTAAGTATTGCTACTCTGGCTTTTCTTTTACATCCATTTGCACGATAGATGTTTCTCCATACCCTCACTTTGGATCTTCACATGTCTTTAGGTCTAAAGTGAATCTTTTCTGGGAACATATAGATAGGACTTTGTTTGTTTATCTGTTTGTTTGCTTCTTACCCATCCCGTCACCCTATGTCTTTTGATTGGAACATTTAGTCCATTTATATTCAATGTAATTTTTGATAGATACAGATTTACTGTCATATTATTATTTGTTTTCTGGTTGTTTCTGAAGATTTCCTCTCGTCCTTTTTTGTCTTTCTCTCTTTCATATTTTGCTGATTTTCTTTAGTGATATATTTGGATTTCTTTCTCTTAATTCTTTGCATATTTACTAGTGGTATGTATATGGTTACTGTTTGATTCATATGTAACTCTCTTCTGCATATAGCATTTGATATTAAGTTGATGGTGGTTTAAGTTTGGACTCATTCTTTTCTCCTTTCCTCCCCACATTTTAGGTATTTGTTATTATATTTTATATCCTTTTTTGTGAGTTCCTTAACGGGCTTTTTACAGAAAATTTCACTTTTACTGCTTTTGTGTTTCCTACCTCTCTACTGTAACTTCTAGTCTCTCCTTTCCCTTTGAAGAGTTGCTTTTAACCTTTCTTGCAGAGCTGTTTAGTGGTCACAAACTCCTTTAGCTGTTGTTCATCTGGAAAACTATCTCTCCTTCTATTCTGAATGATAGCCTTGATGGATAGAGTATTCTTGGCTTCAGATTTTTTCCTTTCAACACTTTGAATACATCCTACCCCTCCCTTCTGGTTTGTCAAGTTTCTGTTGAGAAATCTCCTGCTAGTCTTATGGCTTTTCCCTCATAAATCAATGATTTCTTTTGTCTTGCTGTTTAATTTTTTTCTTTATTACTATATTTTGCAAATTTAATTACAATATATCTTGTTGTCGGGTTGCTTTTGTTGATTCTGTTGGGGGTTCTTTGTGCCGGTTGGATCCAGATATCTGTTTTCTTCCCCAGATTATGGAGGTTTTAAGCTATTATTTCTTCAAATAAATTTTCTGTCCCCTTTTATCTCTCTTCCTCTTCAGGGACTCTTATAATACGAATCTTATTGTGTTTGATGGAGTCACTGAGTTCCCTAAGTCTCATCTTATTTTGCATAATTCTATTTTTCTTTTTCTTTTTCTTTTTCTTTTTCTTTTCTTTTTGTTTTGTTGTTGTTGTTCAGCTTAATTACTTTCTTTTACTCTGTCTTCTAGGTCACTAGTTCATTCCTCTTCTTCTTCCAGCCTACCGTTCATTCTACCAAGTGTGTTTCTCATGTCATTTATTATACTCTTTATCTCTTCTGTTATTCTTCTCTCTGTGTTAAGGGTCTCACTCATGTCTTTGAGTCTTTTCTCAAGTCCAGTGCGTATCCTTATGATCATTATTTTAAATTCTCTATCAGGCATGTTACTATATCAGTTTCACTTAGATCCCTGGCTGTGGCCTTGTCCTGTTCTTTCATTTGGGACAAATTTCTGTCTCCTCATTTTGTCTGCCTCCCTGTGTCTATTTCTGGGTGTTAAGAAAGTCAGCCGTGTCTTCTGCTCTCGAACGTAGTGACTTTATGAAGAAGAGGTCATGCTGTGCTCTGCAGTGCAGTGTCCCCTGTTTAGTGCACTTGGCACTTCAGGAGCAGGGTGCATGTGCGTTTCTTTCACCCTGCAGTTGTGTCTGAGTCACTTTTCCTTTCACTGCAGTTGTCTGCACTGACTCTTTGCCTGTCGTGGGCTGTGCTTGCTCTCTGGTGTTAGTGGGACCTGGGCAGGTGAGCAGTGAGGGGGCATGCCCAGCAGGTAAATTTGGAGCAGGGAAGCAGTGTTAGCAAAATTGGTGCTGGGCCATTAGTCCTATGACAGTCCTGAAGAACTATGGCAGCGGGGGGCGGGGGGGAGGTAGGGGAGAGGCTGTGTGCCACGGCAGCTAGGGGTACAAGCCTGGGCATGGTGCGTGACAAGCCTGGGACAGCTGGGCCCAACACCTGATGGTGGCAGTTGGACACGTGTGGTGGCAGCTACACATCTAGCAGCTGGGCACACAGAACTGGGCTGACACAGTGATGGCTGGGGCTCAGGCTGGGTGCCTCATGGTGGATCTTCCAAGGTGAATGGTAGCAGCTATGCACCCAGTGACTGGATGAGGGGGCATGTGCTGCATAACGAAATTTGCCCTGGGCCGAGGCTAGCAAGTGTGAAGCGGACGTGTCCTCAGGAGAACTCGTGGTCATGGCGCACTGCTGGTGGGTTGGGTAGCAAGTGTCTGTGCAGCCCTTCCTCCCACAGGTGTCTTTGTGTCTTATTCTGGGGGATGAGGGAGAAAAATGGTGCCTGCCCTCTGCCTCCGTTTTGGAGAAGACTTCCCAACACATGGTGAAGTCAGTGTGAACATATCCGCCTCCCGTTTGCCCCATGGCATTGTGTAAGCTGCCATTTTTGTGTTTCTGCTCTGGACAGGCTGTTGTTCCTTTACGTGGGGCTACCCAGCTATCTCTTGCCCTCCTGGCTCACCCAATGCTGAGACTGCTGGCTTTCAAAGGCCCAGGTTTCAAAGTCCCTCTTGGTTTACAGACTCACAGAATTCAACCCCTCTGGTTTTTAAAGCCAAAAGTCATGGGGATTAGTGCTCCCCAGTGAGCCCCCTGGTCCATTTCTCTGACCTCTCTGTGCACGCAGCTGTCTCCCCCCTGTGGGAAGCTTCTTCCTCCTTTCTGACCTTCCTAACCTTTCAGCTGCAGCTTCTTCTCCGTATTTAGTTGTGGAGTTTGTTCCATCAGTCTTCTGATCGTTCTCCAGTTCATTGACTTGGATGTGGATGAGATCTAATTGAAAACATGGGATGGGGTGAGTACAGGGTCCTCCTACTCTGCCTTCTTCCCCGAGCATCCAATTCACATATTAAAAAAAAAAAATTTTAATGTTTATTTATTTTTGAGACAGAGAGAGACAGAGCATGAATGGGGAAGGGTCAGAGAGAGAGGGAGACACAGAATCGGAAGCAGGCTCCAGGCTCTGAGCTGTCAGCACAGAGCCCGAAGCGGGGCTCGAACTCACAGACCATGAGATCATGATCTGAGCTGAAGTCGGATGCTCAACTGACCGAGCCACCTAGGTACCCCCAATTCACGTATTTTAAAGAAGAGAACCGTGAAGTGTTGAAATTGAAGACAAATGTGGCTCACCTAGGGTTAGACAGAACTATTAGACATCAAGTCTACTGAATTTCTGTTCCATGAGACATCATTTCCCATCTTATTTCTATAGATATACCTCCTAGAGATTAAACTTCATCTCATAAAATATTTTAATATCAAAGTAATTATGAATATTTGGAGAACAGACAGAGAGCATTACTCAATTTACATAATATATAGAAGGCTTCTTTTGGTCAATCTCACATTGACCAACAAAGTGGTCAAAACATGGGCAGAGTGCAGACTTTGAGGGTCAAAGGACCTGGGACTAGGTTTAGACTTTGCCAGGAATATCTGACACAAATTTGCGGAGATGTTACATAATTTTCCCCAACTCAATAATAACATGTCTGCATACGATTGTCTCTTTTAGTCCATCTTACCAATGAGGAGACAATGGTAAAAAGTGCCGCATAGCCAGGAAGTGGTGGATTGGATTCCAAACCCAAATGGCCCTGCTGCAGAGCTACTCTCTGTTATTTTTCATTGTCATTGTCGTTTTACATTTGTGGTGCAATGTCAAACACAAAATGTGTCACTCTGATTGTTTTTGACTCTACGGTCCAGTGGCATTGACTACGTTCAAAATATTGTGCAGCCACCACTGTCACTTATTTCTAAAAAGCCCTCATCGCCCACACAGGAAATCTGTACCCATTAAGCAGTGCAACTATTCTCTTTTTCCGGAACATGGTAGCCTCTAATCTATTTTCTACCCCTATGAACTTGCCCATTCCAGGCATTTCTTGTAAGTGTTATCATGGAGTATCTGTCCTTTTACATCTGCCCTATTTCACTTAGCATAAGCTTTTCAAGGCTAATCCATGGTGTAGCATGTATTAGGGGTCCATTCTTTTCTTATACCTGAATAATATTCTACCATACAGGTATACAGAGCCACGCTTCACCACCACACTCAACTAAACCACGTCATGTGAAGCAGTAATGACAGTGGTCAACTTTCAGGAAAGTTCTAGAAATTAGATATGATGCCGTAAGTGACAATATTCTGGAAAGCACTGTGTGTGTTCTAAATATCATTGGATCTAAAGTTTTATTTCTTAGCTAAACTTCCATGATCTTCCATCATAATTTATAAAGAACATATCTGCTGCTAATATATTAAATATAATAAATATTATATATATATGTATATATATATATATATTTTTTTTAAGGTAGAGAAGGGATAGATTATCTCCAAATACCATCAGCTCTAATGTTGTGTAGGTTCATCTAAGGGATGACTGAAATGAACTATAGGCATCGTAATGGCTAGAGTCAAACTTCTAGAAAGGAAAAATTAATTACTTCGGAAATGGGTGCTATAATGTAGGACTTTCTGGAGAACATTGGATAATTATCAGAAATCCCTTGAGAAATAGTGGTTTTGGATTATTCCCAAACAGGGACTTATGAGACTATTTGCTAATGGCAATTACCTTAATCGAAGCACTTTATGTATGTTAATTAATTAATCGGCAACCTCCCTCTATAGAATGAAACATTAGTGAAGAAATTAATTTATCAACAGATATTAACTAAAAGAGATGGTGTGATTTGCTTGAGGCCATGGAGTGAGTCATGATCCAGGTTTTCCTGTGAAGGCAGAGCTCCCAGCCAAGCCTGGGCCATTAAGGCTCTGTACAAAATATGATTTTATGAATATCCATGATAGAGGTCTGAGTCACTTCACTCAGGGTCTCGCAGTCTATATCATTCAGCTCTGCGTATCTTCCTTGAATTTATCTCCTGCAAAACTCAGTCTTTCCTCCCTCTCTTCTGTCTTATTGAACCACTGGTATCCATTGGCTATGCCATTGGATGGTACCTGCCGAGATGAACAAGTCTGAGTGAGGGTCCTGCCCTTGAAGAGCTGGCAGTCTCACGAAAGAGATCGGATGTGTAAAAAGACATTTGCAAATAAGCGTCATCACGGCTGAATGGAGGTAGTTTTGAAAAGATTGACGAGCCAAGAGAGAAAATGTGCCTTTCAAAATAAGCCCTAATCGATGATCGCATTGAGTAGCCAGTTGCACGCGACAAACTCAGATTTACAGAACTACATACCTGTACCAAGTGAATCTTATTCCTGGCCTAAGTGTGCTTGATTATGGGGCCTGCTCTGCCTTGGATAACTCTCCAATTTTTAGCTGCTCATGGAGCTTGCTGGAAATTTCCATAAAAGCAAAGGATTATGTTGCAACGTGATCCAGTAAAATCATTTCATACTAGATACGGCTGTTTAGGGAGCTGGAGTGCCAATGTCTATACTACGATAATGGTGACCATCATCATTGTCATCCTCTCCCTCATCATTGTCCTAAATTCTTTACTAAGAACCCACAATGTTCCTGGCACTGTATGTGCATATGCATGCTAATTTATGAGGGTTATTTCCGATCTGTCAAAGGAAACCAGAAAACATCGTGGTGAAAGGACTTGCCACTGAACCTAAGTTTGGATATTTTGTTCTTGCACTATTTCCCATGCACTGACTGATGTGTAGGTATTTTCCTCTGGTTCCCAAGAATCAGTAAATAAACCCCGGCGTTCAAGCCAGGCAATCAGAAATTTCGATGACGAGGGATATTTGCTATCATGCTTATTTTTGATGACACCAGCGCTGCATTTTTATTGACTAGAATGAGAGATTCTTTGCTCTCTGAGACGGTCCATTTATTGCCTGGTAGAGGCTGAAGCATGGAAACGATGCTGGAAATGCCAAAGAGGTTCTCCAAAGAGAACCCTGGAACCTGAGAAAGATCCTACAGGAAAACCGACTTGAGCATCCAGAAACAGAATACTATAGGACTGATGCAAACTGAGCACAAAGGTGGGACAAGAGCAGGAAAAAACAAGACCATGTTTTACACCTGAGGGTGCAGTGCCAGATCAAACGATAGAGAAGCAGGAAACAGCAGGATCCCGATGAACATAAAGGTGAGGCTTTTGACGGTGAGACCATGTGACCAAAGCCAAAATCTAGTTAGACTGCAACATGACTCAGTAAAGTCAGGTCAAACTAGATATGACCCTCATGTGCACCCCTGGCCAGGTGAATCTAGCATGAAAGAAAGTTCTTGTTTTTTGTTGTTGTTTATTTATTTTTTGAGACAGAGGAGGGGGGAGGGAGAGAGAGAATGAATGGGGGAGGAGCAGCGAAAGAGGGGGACAGAGAATCCTAAGTGGGCTCTGTGCTGACGGGAGAGCGCGATGCGGGGCTTGAATTCCTGAACCAAACTGTGAGATCCTGACCTGATCTGAAGTAGATGCTTAAACAACCGAGCCAACCAGAGGCCCTGAAAGTTCTTAAGAGGCTCATTGAGCTCTTTGGGGACACGCGAGATGGTCCAAGAGGAAATTCTGCAAAATGAAAGTAGGCACAGATGCTGTGTGCCTGTAGAGAATCTGGGAAGATCAGAGGTGCCGAAAGCAGGTTTTTGGGGGTCTACCTCAGAAGGACCCAGGTAGTGAACAGGTAGCTCGGCCATTCCATAAATGCTCGCAGGAAAGCCTCACAACACCGGAGAAAGTGGAGTGTGTGGGGGGATATGATGTCCTTTTTAAAACTAAGGAAAAATCAAGCTCAAGAGTTGAAAGGACTTAGCCAAGCCAATTGGTCAGATGGACCCAAGACTCTGATCCACTCGTCTCATTCTTCACCCAGGCCGCTTTTCACCCCAGCAGAAAGTATTCTCTCAAGCTTCCTTCTTCTTCCGTCAGTCAAAATTGTACCTCTCTCAGAACATCTTATACAACGCCACTCCTCCTGGTAGCAGTTAGTCATTTCCAAGTCCAGTACCATAAACATACCTCTGTTACCTCTAATAATAGCAGTAATAATAATAAAATGGTAATGGTGATGATGATGATGGCAGCCACAAAAATCTATTGCATATGATCCTTTAGGCACTAAGTATTCGACATGTACGGGTAATGCTATTATTTCCATTTCATAGACTGGGCAACTGAGACCCGCTGGGTGTCAGGTACTTCGTGTCATTGGCCAGTGGCAGACATGGCATTCTGAGCCCCAACCTTCTGACTCCAGAGACAGTTCTCTTTACCCCTCTGAATAGTGTGCCTTTGCACTCAAAGCGGGAATCAGCCATATTTGTTTTTGTTCCTCCGACATCAGGCGCCATGGTTTGGAACTATTTACCACCGAGTATGTGTCTAACACCCTATGTGCTAGAAAAAGCTCACTGAAGGGAATCGTAGCTCGATATTTCAGTAGCATCACATCAACTGTAAAGAACATCGGTGAAAGTGGAGACCTAGAGGCTCAGAATAAAACCAAAGGAGTTGTCTGCCTGGATCTGGCCGTGGAAAGCGTGAGGCAGTGATGAGTCCCTTCCAGGAGAGGCTGTATTCAGTCCCTTCTAGACTCAGGAAAGTTGTTCTGGGGGCAAGTTCAGGGGGCGAAGCGTAGGGCAAGGAGCTGCCTCTGGAAGGTACACACCTGGGTTTGCCTCTGGGTGAGCTCTCCGGCTTAGTTCGTGTTGTTGAACAAAATAGAATAACTCTCGGAGCCCCAGCTTTTCCATTCCTGCGACAAATATAACAATATCAGCGTCTCGGAATGATTTAAGTGGAAATTGTGTCATGTAATGTCACATAACGTACACGCCAGGCCATCTGAATGCCCCTGTGTCTCCTTGTCCTGAGGCGTGTCACTTCCTATTTCCACGTGGCTTGTCTCTGTTTTTTTTATTGATTAACTCTTATGGAAGCTTGAAAGTTATGATTATGGCTGTTTTAGTGATGAGGAAAGGGAGTCATCATGGTTAATTATGAGCACGGAGGGTCAGGAGCAGAAAAGGACCCAGACTTGCTTGATTTAAAACCCCAGCGTCTTCCTATAATACGTGTAAAATATACCCTCCTCAGAGCTCTCAGGACGACTTCAAGAGCTTTTTAAGTGTGCAGAAGCTTTAGTTTGGGTTCCACGTTGCTACATGTCAACACTCTGCTTCAATTCATTCAATAGTTTCAAAATTCCAGGTGATTCCTTAAAAGGCCCTTTGCTAAAAGTCCTCTTCTGTTTTTCTGCCCCAGTCTTGGACTCGTCTGCATTCTCAGATTACTTCCATAAATGCCCAGTGACTTCACGAAATGCAGTAGCTGTCTATGATCATGCCTCTGTAATCTGGAACAGAATGTGCACTGTGCTTGGAATAGACTCTTCCCCCCGTCTGCTTGGTGAACTCCTACACATGCTGAGAAGCCCTATTCACATGGTTCCTCCCTTTGTGCCATTCCCTTTACCCAGGCTGTGGTGGTTACCTCTCCTCATCATTCCTGCAGCACCAGGAAGTAACCTTCGGCTCAGTATCTCCAAACTCTTAAAACACACACACACACACACACACACACACTCACTCACTCAGGAACCTTGTGAAAAACAAATTTCTGGACCAGACCCAAGTCAATCAAACCAGAGCTTCCGATAGAGGTGCCCATAAACGGTAGCTTTTATAAGCTCTGCAATCCATTTTATGATCAGACAAGCTTTAGTACGACTTAAATGGACCACATAGTTAGTTGCATTAAAATGGTCTGTTCGCGTGTCAGTCTGTCTCTAATTTATGGTGTCCTTTAGGAACGAAACTGTACCCTATTCAGGATTGATTTCCTAGCTCATTGACTGGAAACACGCAGGACTTCAGACATTACTTGCTGAATGAATGAGCTAATGAAAGAATACTGAGAGTTTTTAGAATGGAATCATAAGAACTCTCAGATTAGCTACGAAAATCTTTCCGAGTTACCATGAGTAAGATTTCCAGATGTCCTCTGCTGGTTTCTGTCTAACATTATGTGTGTTTTGTCTTAGTTTTTTGTTTGTTCGTTTGTTTTGGTTTTGTTTTTTGTTTTGTTGTTGTTTTAACGTTGGTGTTAGATCAAGAGATTCCTCTCCTTCAAAAATGGATGACATCAATTCTGCAGCAGCTGACCAGGATGGGGTTAGCTTGAAGAAATCTTGACTGTAGGCGAGTATACAGCCAGACAACTTTTGACATGAGTATAGGCTTGAATATGTTGTATGAAAGGTTTATGGTAGGAAGTACATTCTGAGAAAAATGTGAGAGAATTTACTGATGTAGAAGAAAAGTAGTAATGAATCAGCATATCAGAAGAGTGGGGGAGACAAGCAGACAAGAGATGAAAGTTATCTTTCTGAGTTCTGGGGCTCCTCCTCTTATCACAAAGGACCTCTTCCATTTATAGACTGTATCTCCATTCCCTCCCCTCCCCTCCCCCCCCCCCCCCCCCCGTTCCCCGCCTCCACCCTTCTGAACTGTTCTAAGGCTCCTGTCAAAGAGAACAAAGCCAGACTCTAGTTAAAGGTGGTGAAGGAGGATTTTGTTCAGAGATAAATACTGCAACGAGGAGGAAAGTCCAGTACGAATTGAGCTTGACTTTGCCAAAACAAAGGCAAGAGACTTTTTTAATGCTGGGTGTGTGTGTTTTTTAAAATGTTTATTTAGTTATTTTGAGAGAGAGGAGGCAGGGAGGGCCAGAGAGAGAAAGGGAGAGAGAATCTCAAGCAGGCTCCATGCTTTCAGCACAGAGCTCGACGCGGGGCTCGAACTCACACACTGTGAGATCATGATCTGAGCCTAAATCTAGAGTTGGAAGTCCAATAGACTGACTGCCCAGGCGTCCCCAGGAGTTGCTTAAGGGAAGGCTCTGAAAGGTGCCAGAAGTGTGCTGGGGGCAGTTTGGGCCCTGGGAGGCCATGCAGGCTTGCTGGGGGAGGGGAAGCAAACTTCCCGCTGAAGGGAGGTGGTGTGCAATTTGCAGTGTGGCTCCCAGCTGGGCCCTCAGCCTCAAAGAACTGGGAGGTCTTAGCCACCTGCTGGAGTGTCTGCATTTCAAAGGGTCTTCTCCAGGGTCCTGGGGAGGTAGTTCTGGGTGACAGAAGACTTGTGTCTCAAAGGGACAGGTAAAGGATTATCACCACAAACTTTCTGAAGTAACTGCTTTCTGAGGAGGGTCAGGGGCCTTGAGTCCTATCATCAGGATTGGGCTGGAACAAATAGTAAATTCTCCTGGCACCACTGATCTTCTTACCTGGGCATTTTAAGGGATTTGGTCGGGGGGGAGGGGCATCCTAGGGACACAGCTTTAAGGTTCTAGAAGCCATTCCAGAGTTAGATCAAGTCTCTTAGTGCAAGGGTTTAGGTTGAGAAATTTTACAGCTCTCCCTTTATCCTGCGGTTCTCCTAGTTTTGCTCATCCCTAGACCTGGGATTCTCCTAGTTTCGCTCATCCCTAGAGAGCTAATGTTCTGGATGGGCAGTGTTAAAAAAGGAACAAGCCCCACATGGAGTTATTATACCCCCACCACCACCAAGACGGCAAACCAGGACTTAATTACAGTTTCCACCTCTCCCTGGCTGAAATTTCGTGATCAGCACTGACGACATTATGTGTGGGATGAAAACCTGAAGTTTCCTGTTCCGGTCCCCTGCAGAGAGAAGTGTCCTGGACCAAAAACAGTCCTTTCTTTTCTTTTGCTAATAGCGTCCTTGCCCCACCCTCCTTCTGCCTGTAAGAACTTTCCCTTTTGTAAAACTCCTCCAAACGCCTATTAGAAGGGGAACTGCCTGATTCAGGATTCATCCAGGAAAGCCGATTAGATCTTCAAATTTACTCAGTTGAAGTTTTGTTCTTTAACAGCTATGAGGGAGGGGGAAAAAAACGTCATTCTTTGGCTGTGAAAATAGCATCTTGGGCTGTGAAAATAGAAGAGAGAATTGTAATAAGCCATCTGGAAAATTCCAGGCCGAAAGGCAAGAAGATGGTCAGCTCTGTTAACAAGTTAATATTTCAAATCTTCGGCATGGCAAAGATTCATGTACTTGTCAGCATTTTGATTTCCTCAGGCCAAGATCCCTAACACGACCAAGATGTCCATATGAATGGTTCCTGCTATAGAACCTGGGAAGCTATGTTAGCCAAACATTGGACTCGACAGGTTATCCTGGCACACAGGGGACATGCAGAACTCCTGCACATGCGTGGACCTGACGAGACAGGTGTTTTCTGTTGGCTAGCGCTGCATAACAAATGACCCAAAGTTTTGTGACCTGAAAGAACAACCATTTTCTTACATGGCATGCTTTTGCCGATCAAGAACTCAGAGAGGGTTCGGCTGGGCAATTCTGCTCTATGGGGCATCAGTCAGGTCATTCTGTGATTTTTAAGTGATGCCTCGCTCTTGTGCCTTTGCCTTAGAAGGGGCAGCTAGAAGGGCTGGCTTCTCTGTGCCCGTCTCCCTTTCCACGGAACAACCTTCCATGTGCTCTCCCCAGCAAGGGGGACTCAGGGCTCCCAGAAACGAAGGCAGAAGCTTCCAGTCCTTTTTTTTTTTTATTTGTTTCAAATTCTTTGTTTCTTGTTTATTTATTTATTTCGAGAGGGAGCGAGAGACAGACAGCATGAGCAAGGGAGGGGCAGAGAGAGAGAGGGAGAGAGAGAACCCCAAGCAGGCTCCACACTGCCAGAGCAGAGCCCGATTCGAGACTCGAACTCCAGAATGACCGGAACTGAAATCGAGTCGGGACACTTAACCGACTGAGCCACCCATGCACCCCAGAAGCTTCCAGGCCTCTTAAAGGCTAGGCATGGAACCTGGAACCTAAAGCGTTTCACTTTTCCTGGGCTCTATTGGTCAAAACATTCACAGGCCAGTACAGATTCCAGGGGAGGGGATTAGATCCTATCTTTTGGTAAAAAGAGTGTCAAATAACGTGTGACCATGTTTACTTTACCAATGCAAACTTATATAGACATTACTTACCTCTCTTAAGCCTTTCATATGAGCTTATATAGGAAGAGAGAGTATTAGGCTTTTTTTTTTTTTTTTTTCCCCATGGCTGTGTCTACATTGTCAAACGAAGGGCCCGCAGGACACTAACAGGACAAAAATAAATTAAATTGGCCCCTATTGTCTGCAGAGTATACCTGATATTTTCATGCTCATTGGTACTGGTGTTAATTGTTATTATCAGATACCTTCCACATGCCATTTTTTTAGTTGCGTTATTTCACACGATTCTCACGACAACCGTTTTGAGAGCGGCATTTTATCTCCATCTTGCAAATGAGAAACATGATACGTAGCAGGCCCCAGTTTTGCTGCACCAGGGCCCACAGAGCCCTGGAGTTGAAGTTCTTTGATATCAAAGTCCACGGTCTTTCCGTGAAGTCACCTGGCCATCCCACAGGCCACATGTGATCCACGTGGTGCCGGATCAGGAATCCTCATTCTCATTTCACAAAGGAGACAAGCCAGGCTGAAGGTCGACAGTTTCCTCAGCATGACACAGCTCCAAAGGAAAGACGCAGGGACGGGAACCCGGGCATATTTAAGCTCCGGGAATCTTAGGTGCTGCAGACACCATTCCTTTGCAATAATTTTAACCATGTTAAGGAACATCCAAAACTACATGTAACCTTTTATCATTTTTATGCTTATGACTGTGTGCTAATGGAAAATGTACATTCCTTGCAATTTACAGCAGATTTTACATTAGTGGCAGTGTTCCCGTAGTTTCGTTATCTCAGTTTGTCTTAAACATTTATTACTAATTTGACACCAGTGATGTTCTAATTAAAGTTCATTCTCTAACATGAAATACTGTGTTCTATAAAGCAGCACGAACATTCCCTCTCTGTTTAGATTGCCAGATATTTCATGGGTGGTTTACAAGAAATGTCAGGAGTAATGCTGTCTATTTGTTGAAATCGTCATCCCCATCATTCTTAATCCCTATCACCACCCTGAATTTTTCCAGCAAATTCACGTGTTTCGTTAAAAAGCTCTTTTATGCAATGGGCTTTTATTTAGGCCCAATTGTTCATTAATTTTAATTAATTAAGTATCCAAATTGCTTAATTGCCTGACAGAAGATGTTAGGTTTTTCCAAGCATGACCTATGCTTTCAGTAGAAAGATTATAAAACCTTTCGTACTTGAGGAAAAAAAGCAGGGGCTTGAAGATAAATTTAAGTCACCCTAAACCCTTTTAACATAAGCAGAATCTAATAAGCTCCACTCTTTCACTGACCCCATTGGCTCTACTTCCTAAATACGTGTTTCAAGTGTCAATTTTTCTTCCATCTCCCCTTCTTCCGCTCTCTGTCACTGGTCGACTCTCAGACCGCACATTGAAATCCTCCTGGACGTTTACCCTTAATACTGATGTCCACCCACAGACATTTTGACTAATTGGAATGGCTTTGGCCACAGAACCCGTGGCCCCGATTCTCAGGTGATGGTGATGCCGTTGGTCCAGGAATTAAACCCTGACAGCCAATGTTCTCACTTCTTTCTACTTGATGCTATTTGAACACGTTCCACGGACATCACCCCGATGCTTGTTAGAAATGCAAACTTTGGGTCCCCATCCCAGACGTACTGAATCATATTTGGCATTTTAACAACATCCCCGGGGGATTCATACGAACAATAAAGTGTGAGCAGAGCTTGAATGAACGTCCTAGTCATCTGCCATCTGGACTAGTTATTAGTTTCTTTGCCGTTTATTCCTCACCACCTCCAACTTGGCCCTCACGTTACTTTCTAATGTGCATAGGCAACCATAACTGTGATCATAAGATTAACTTGGTGGAAATATCTCATATTCTTCCCGTGTTCCCATTTAAACTCCTTTCTCTGCGATGTAGGTTCAACTTCTGCGACCTCTCCCCCCTTCCTACAATTCCATGAACACAACCTTCTGTACTTTGAAACTCTTCATAAGCCACTCCTTCCCCAGGGAACAGTCTCCCACCATTGCCAGACAGCTGTGAGCTACCGCACCCCGTCTGAGAAATGTAGCCAGACAATGGTGGAAGGGCAATGATGGTAGGGTAGAAAGAGAGTAGTTAGCCAAAATCAGAGTGACTCTGAGCTCTGTCCTTTGCTGGATCTCCTTTCCTGGGAAATCAGCTTTGCGACTTTGAGCTCTGTCCTTCCCTGAATTTAAATGCTTGGAAATCCAATGGACCTTCTTGGCCTTTCTTTTTACTAATCTATACAATGGGGTTAATGACAGAGCCATTTAAATAGATGGTGCACATAAAACACTGGTCGGCGGCTGACTTGCACATAGTATGTACTTAACTTGGTGATAGTATACCAGTCATCTGGCAGAGTACAAGGTATACGGTAAACACTTAAACACGGAGATGTGCTTGAGGCACTGTCACTTCAAGGAGGGTGCAAAAAACCAAAGGAGGGAAACACGCCTACAAAACTGTCTTTTAACCATTCGTTAAGTGATGAGCTCAAAACACCCCTTGCTGAAACTCTTGGCTGACCCAATTCCTTTGTTCTTAATATAAAAGGGAAAATGCACTAAGGAGGAAATCCTTTTGTAGAAGCCAAAAAAGAAAGAAAAAAAAAAAAGAAGAAGAAAAAACAAAACAAGAGAAAAGAAAGAACACGCCTTCAATTCTTTTTGAAAAACTCTGCAGAGCACTTAAAATATTTTACATTTCATATTAAATATTTCAGTTACATTGGGCAGGTTTATGAGTCCTGGTGAACAGTCCTGCAATTAAAATATTCAACTGAGGGAAGGGTATCCCTTTTCCCCTACTGAAATTTAAAGTTATTTAATTTTTGATTATGTAATGTTACCTTGGACTCCCACAAAGGCTTGCCCTACATTAGAAATATTGTATTGTACTAAAAAGTCTTTTATTCCTTAGCTCTCAAACTGTAAATAATATATAAGCATTGCTTCACATGGTAAAATAAAAAAAAATGAATCATTTCTTTTTAATAGTCCACATGAATAATTATTGGATCAATAGTTCACAGTATACAACCTGCAATTAAATGTATTCAATAATTCAGTAAAATGACCATATTTTACATGTGAAAGCCATTAAAGTGATATTATATAGCCCCTAATCTAAGATCATTCTTCAATAATAATGAAGCATGTATATATGTATTTAAATTCTTCGAAAGTAATTGATTTCTTCTTCCAAAAAATCCCCCCAATTAATTAAATAAGTAAAAATATTTAAATCTCTTACGGACTATATTCAGATAGCAAACTCTCAATCTTCAGTATAGTAAAGTGTTTAAGTCCAAGCAAATACATTTAGAGTTTTAACTCAGAGGCATTATTTATAAAAATGTTGAATAGAGTCCAGAGCTAGATATTTTGACAGTAAAAGTAAAAGTCTTTGAAACTGGTTTATAACTGGTTTATGTTAATGGATAGCAATCAGTTGGCTTTTGAAGATTTTCAGTGTGTATGTTGGCCTTAAGAGTTACTATATGCCTATTCTCCCAGACCCAACCATGGAATGTAGACTCAAATTTGTTGTTGTTGTCGTTGCTCTTAATGTTTATTTATATTTGAGAGAAAGAGAGAGAGAGAAAGGCAGAGAGAGATGGAGACAGAGAATCCCAAACAGGCTCCATGCTGTCAGTGCAGAGCTTAATGTGGGGCTCGAACTCACAAACTGTTAAGATCATGACCTGAGCCAAAATCAAGAGTTGGATGCTTAACCAACTGAGGCACCCAGGCACCTCTTGAAACTTTTTGGCTGAAAAATTAACTGGGTAAAAGGCTATCGAGTCTGGATACTCTAAAAAAAAAAAAAAAAAAAAGTCTGGCTACTCAAAGTGTTGCCTCTGGGTCAGTAGCCTTGGCCCCACGTGACAGCCAAGAGCTAGGTACAAAAGCAGAATTCAGACATTCCAGCCCTACTGAATGGAAATCAGCACTTTGACTGGAGCCCCATTGTTCTGAGTACCCAACATTTGACAAGCTTCTCAAGAAAGAGGACCTTAACCCTTAGGACTCCGGATTCATCCAGCCCATGCCACATCCTGGGTCCAACACTGTGCAGTGCCTTATACAGTGTAAATGGTCTATAAATATTAACTCTTATTCTTAGGCATGGCCAGGGGCGGACACTTCAATACTTATGTCACAAAGCCACCTAGGGTGTAGCAAAGGCACCTTTGACTTTAGACTGGGAGACCTGGATTTGATTCTTGGCTTTGCCATTTCCTACCTGCTTGTTTGGCTTTGTTTTTATTGAAATTCCGGTTAGTTAACATACAGTGTAATATTGTGTACAGTAGAGTGATTCCACACTCCCACAAAACACCAGGTGCTCATCACAACAGGTGCATTCCTTAGTCCCCATCACCAATCCCCCCCCCTCCCCCCACTGCCCCTCTGGTGACCATCAGTTTGCTGTCTATAGTTAAGAATCTGTTTCTTGGCTTGCCTCTTTTTTCCCCCTTTGTCCATTGGTTTTGTTTCTTAAATTCCACATATGAGTGAAATCATATGGTATTTGTCATTCTCTGACTTATTTCTTTTGGCATAATACTCTCTATGTCCGTCCATGTCATTACAAATGGCAAGGGTTCATTCTTTTTTATGGTCGAATAATGTTAATTATATTATATTAATATATATTAATATACAGTGTATATGTAATATACAATGCAATATATGATATATATTATGCATTATAATATATAGTGCATTTATAATATATCATACATAATATTAATGTGTATATATACTATATATATACATTATATATAATGTATATATACTCTATATATATACCACATATAGTGTGTATATATATAATATAGTGTATGTATACATATATATGTGTGTATATATACACATATACACATCACATCTTCTTTATCCATTCAACAGCCATGGACACTACCTGTGTAGTGATCTCAGGTGTCTTTCCTATTCAGATTCCCCAAATTTCAGGTTCCAGTCTGTAATATGGTAATAACATCTCAAGGACGACGTGGAGACCTGATGGGGCAATGCTATGAAATCTCTCTGTGAACGCTGTCATTTTGCACACATAATAATTATTAACATCGGAGCCCAGTTGATAAATTGACATGGGCTCTGCTGACATGGGGTGGGGTACCCAACCGTGTTCCCTCACGTTACTCTTTCTTCTCAAGACTCTGATGAGACAATCCAAACTCTCTGCCCCGCCCCCCCACCCCCAGCTTTCTCCCTGGACTGAGCCCCGCCTCCCTTGTTGACCTCATTTCCTACCCATTATACCCTTTTGCACATCCCCCGGCCATATGGGCCTTGAGGTTTTTCTGTGAAGACAGCAACAATGTATCTGCCACTTGTCCCTCGTCCTTGTCATTCCCTAGGGCTGGAATGCGTTTCCTTCCAGTGTCGGCATGACCTCTTCTCTCTGTGAACATCCGCTCCTCAGAGAAGCCTTCCCTGACTTCCGGAAGAGTGCTCCACTCACCCACCCTCTGCCCACTTACTCTCTGCATGTGCCACCGCAACTTTATGCTACCTGACATTATAATTCAATTTGGAAAGCAGAAAACGCTCGAGGGATTTTAAGAGGGAAAATGTCAATAGAGGAGAAGTTTGTAGATAAACTCATTCATTGGCAGATCTGGAAGATCTAAGACCAGACAAAACCTCAGATGACGTGAGAGAAATAGATTGGATAGGAACTCAAAGGAAGCTGCAACAGGGGCTTGGCTGCCAGCAAAACTTCAAGAATGTGGCTGCACAGGAGTCAGCCTAGTAGCCATTCGTCCATGGCCACTCGCCAGGCCACCATGGCATCCGCTCAGCTGTCCGCCCCAGCCGCCATAGGTGACTACAGTTGGTTTTTCCTTCTCTTCCTCTCCAGATCTGTGAAAGTGCCTCTTAGGGGTCACTCCGGCCCTGCCGCAGGGGTGTCTGGGAAACGTAGTTTTGAGAACTCAAGGCCTTGTAGCTCCAGAAAAGCTCAGAAGGGCAAAACTAGGAAGATAACAAAATATCCGTCATACATATACGCGCATTTTCTATTTTCCCTACAAAGACCTGAGCTCGGTGAGAGCGATGGCTTTGTCTGTTTTCCCCACTGGTACAGCTTAAATACGCAGAAGAGTAGCTAAAATTTAGAGTTGACACTCAAAAAATTGTCTTATTGAATGAATGAGTAAGTGAATGAGTGAGTGGATGGCAGAAACTCGACGCTGGAATTACAGTCACTATCTATGCCTCGCCCTTTGGTGTGCTAGGACTCAGGGCAAAGGGACACCTCTCTGAGTGGCAGTTTGCAGTCACTGTTCCCACCCGTGGGCATCCCCAAGTCTCGAGTCCTCACATTGTTCCCAGTGGGTGACTGCCAGCGAGAGAGGGCTACACAGGGCACCAGTCTGGCAGCCAGAAGATTTGGGCTTCTAGCCTGGCTTGTATTTTGTTTTAAGTTTATTTATTTATGTTGAGAGAGACAGAGACAGCAGGGGTGGTGGAGGGGGAGAGAGAGAGGGAGAGAGAGAGAGAATCCCAAGCAAGTTCTGCCCTGTCAGCACGGAGCCCAATATGGGGCTCAAACTCACGAACCATGAGATCATGACCTGAGCTGAAATCAAGAGCTGGACACTGAACTGACTGAGTCACCCAGGTGCCCCATGGCTTGTATTTCTGATACCTGAAGGTATAAGGAGAAAGAGCTAGAGGTCCCCAGAAAAAGAAAGAGAAGTCATGTAGATCCCCCGCTATTTTCTGTCCTCTATGCCTTACCAGCTCTTCTCGCCCTAACACACTTCCTGCAGAACTTCCAAGGAAACATCACAATTTCAAGGAAATGTGGAGCACTTGGGTGGCTCCGTCGGTTAAGCATTCGACTTCAGCTCAGGTCATGACCTCACGGTTCATGAGTTCGAGCCCCACGTCAGACTCTCTGCTGTCAGCACAGAGCCTGCTTCAGATCCTCTGTCGCCATCTCTCTGCCCTTCTTTCTCTCATACTCGCTCTCTCAAAATAAATAAACATTAAACATTTTTAAATAAAAAAATTACAAGTAAATGCAAAAACAATTTTAAGGGAGCCAAGGGCATGCAAACACCATGCCAGGAAATAGTCTAATCCTATCAGAGACATTAGCAATGCTAACACTCTCAGTGCTGTTGCAGAAGTAGGCAAGATCCTGCATTCCTTACTGTAGACACAGAACCCAAGACCCCATCCAGTTTACACTGGGCTCTCAGAGCATGCTCATACTCCCTTCCTCTTTTCCAACAGTTCTCTCTGATTCCTTAACAACTTCCTTCCTTCCTCCCTTCCTTCCTTCCTTCCTTCCTTCCTTCCTTCCTTCCTTCCTCCCTTCCTTCCTTTCCTCCCTCTCTTTCTTTCTTTCTTTCTTTCTTTCTTTCTTTCTTTCTTTCTTTCTTTCTTTCTTTCTTTCCTCCCTTTCCTCCCTCCCTTTCTTTCCTTCCTTCCTCCCTCCCTCCCTCCCTTTCCTCCCTCTGTTTCTCTCCTCCCTCCCTCCCTCCCTCCCTCCCTTCTTTCCTTCCTTCCTTCCTTCCTTCCTTCCTTCCTTCCTTCCTCCCTTTCCTCCCTCCCATTGTCTCCTTCCTTCCTTCCTTCCTTTCTCCCTTTCCTCCTTCCCTTTCTCTCCTTCCTTCTTCCTTCTTTCCTTCCTTCCTTCCTTCCTTCCTTCCTTCCTTCCTTCCTTCCTTCTTTCCTTCAAGACTCTAGTCTAGGAAGAGCACAAGTTTCACTGACAACACAGGATGCCTATATAGGCATGTTTTCTAAGTCCACCTGCAAAACCTCACGCCCACCTCTACATATGATGACAAAGCTCCCCTTCCTGAATATTCATCCTCACACTACATGAAAGAAACCCACTACCCCCAAGTGGAGAGTCACGGCTTTAGAAGGGATTCCCCAGCATCTTATTGGTCGCAGATAAAGTTTCCTTTGTGCAACAACTCTACCCGGTGTAGTCTCTGTCCGTAACTCACCAAGGAGCAAACTCACGTTAGTTCAGCCACAGGGAGATCTTGGAGAACACATTGTACCTCTCTGAGCCCCATTTTGTTTTCTGGGAAATGGAGACCAGGTATGGTTCCCTGCTTAGATCACAGGGCCGTCCAGAAGTTCAGCTGAGACAGTGCATTTTGCTACCCATTCACTCATTCAAGCATGCATTTGTTCATCAAACATTTTCTAAACACTTTATTCCGGAAACAGGAGAAGAGACTAGGCATACAAAAGCATATAAAACACCATCCCCGAGCCTGAGGCATAGACTGGATTCACAAGGCTGGCATAAACAGCCAATGAAACAGACCTGACTGGAGATAGAGTGCCAGCAGTGAACTCAAATGGGTGTGGAAGGCACGGAGGATGGGCTCGCGTGGTTGAGGGGGGCTGTAACTCCTCACGGGGGCTTGGCCTTCAGTACAAGCTCGAAGGAGAAGTGGAAAAGAAACAAGGCTTGAATCTGGCTAAACAGTATATAGTCCTCCAATTTTCCTGGTGGGTATATTCTATGTTTGATCATTAATACCTGTGGCTGTGCAAAGGTGTCCGTGTGTGTGTGTGTCTGTAACATCACAAGGAAAACAGGCCTCGACTATGAAGGGAGATTGTTTGAATTCTAGCCCCACCGCTTACTAATATGTGACCGTAAAACATTAACTTAACTTTGCCGTGTCCGTTTCCTTACCTGTAAAGGTGAGGTAATAATAGTATTTATTTTACAGAGTTGTGAAGATTATACGAGTTTACACACAAACTGCTTGTAATAGTGTCTGACTACTGAACAGCATGAACACACAATAAACTTAGCTATTATTATGATAACGGTGATACTATTTACATTATTGTTATTATTATTATTTTTATTATTATTATCATCATCCATATAATTTACTCCCCTGTGGAAACTCTCTCGCTCATTGGGAGGCCTTGGGATTCATAACCATCAAATGTAACAGCTTGACTCCAGCCAATTCATGTAACATTTTCTTCTTCGGCGACTTGACGTTGTCAGGGGCCAGATGTTAACACAGCACCTCGCCCGCATCGTGCAGCCTCCTGGCCTGGGGCCAGCTGGGCTGGGTGCCTTTCATAACAGACCTCACTCAGGTCCATGAGAACTGCCCCTGTTGACTTTCGCCACTGGCTCGGTTATGTCCTTATAAAATGTAGTTAGAAAGCTCTAGCTGAAATGCATTCACCAGTGCTGCTCCTGAAATTACATGCAGGGCTATGTGCAGAAAGAACCCAGGAGCACGTTTTCTCTTGCCCCTTAGCTTCGCAGGGGGTGAATCGGAGGACCCCCAAAGACAGAAGGAGCCCTGCCTGGGGTCACAGAGGTAATTGATGCAAGGGACAAATCCAGAACGCAGACCTGCCTAGTCCCCGGCCAGTTCTCTTTTCCCATCCTCTTGTCCTGCTTCTGATTCCCCAGGTGGACAATAACAATCAGACACACTATAACGCTAAAAATGTGTCAGATTTGCATCATCGCGGCTTTTTATTTCAGTCTCAGCAAACACTATTCTGTTACACACAGCGGTTTTAAAACCCAGGTTTAGCAGCCAGGGTGCACCGATTGAGGGGATAATAATGCACACATTAATAATAGTAATGGTAGAACTGATAATTATATGGCACATTACCCTTCATAAAGCATTGTACGCACATGGGTTCAATTGTTTTCTCTTCAGCATAAATAAACCCAGATTTTAGCAACAGAAAGAAGAGTCTGACATACTCCTAGATTCAGTGTGGACAGAACATTCTTATTCTTCCAGGATCAGCACAGGGCATACCTACCGCATGAGGCTTGTTCTGCTGTTAAGAGCTCAGTGAACAATGTTGAAATCTCAGAAGCTTACATCTTAAATCTCAGAACCTCCTGTTGACCTGGACTGGTGGTGTGTGTGTGTGTGTGTGTGTGTGTGTGTGTGTGTGTGTTGTCTTTCCAATCACAAGGAGCTCTTTTGGAATAAGCGTCTTGTCTCAGCAGTTAGCAGAGGACCGTGGTTCTGGGCAGATCGAAGGCTCTTGCAAATGCCTGTGAATTTAGGGATTGAATGAGGTTCACACAGAACGTCTAAGACAGAAGTTTTTGTAACATTGAAAACCCACCATTGTGATTGCAGCTTGGGATGCTTGTCAGAAAGGGATCAGGGACGGACAGAAAGTCACCAATGTAATACGTAGAATGTCGTCTGTACAATCTGTGAGGAAAATGAAAAAGGAAATTCAGATAAAGGATTGATTAGAGATTTATATGTATGCAGCACATTAAGAACTGGGAAAATCTCTGTTAATGGGTTCATTTGGGGTGGTGAAATCCACATTTTGATGTCAGGCAGACATTTCATAGTGTTTCCAAACTACAGCTCCTGAACTCCTTCATCAGCCTGTCTTCCAAAACATTCCCTCCTTTAGACTCAGTAAATGTCCTTAAAATTCACTCACTGATCTTGCCAAAAACGGGGACTTAATTTTTGCGTGATTGCTGTGCTTCGAGCCAATACTTGCAATCATTACGAAGCCTGTCAGTTA
Source organism: Neofelis nebulosa (assembly GCF_028018385.1). Taxonomy (NCBI): domain Eukaryota; kingdom Metazoa; phylum Chordata; class Mammalia; order Carnivora; family Felidae; genus Neofelis; species Neofelis nebulosa. The sequence goes on along the minus strand of NC_080784.1, from coordinate 198,748,327 downwards.
AACTTTGAAAACACACCCTGTCTACTGCTCTCCATCTCCACAACCCCAGCCCATGGCCCCATTTCTTACCTTGACTATCACAATTCCCTGTTAATTAGCACCATGATTAATTTCCACTCCCTATAATCTAATCTTTCACTCTATTTTTTAAAAATTTTTTAAATGTTTATTTATTTTTGACAGAGAGAGAGAGACACAGAGCATGAGCAGGGGAGGGGGAGAGAGAGAGGGAGACAGAATCAGAAGCAGGCTCTAGGCTCTGAGCTGTCAGCACAGAGCCCCACGCGGGGCTCGAGCTCAGAGACCGCGAGATCATGACCTGAGCCGAAACCGGTCGCTCAACCGAATGAGCCACCCATTTAAAAATGAGTGAGGGATTTAAAAGTCTCTCACCCCTTTTTAAATGCATTTATGTCAGCAAAATCACTCTTTTATGGTCCCGTACATTTTGACAAACGCATACAAAACAGTTTCATTACTTCTCAAGATTCCTGCTTACTATTCCTTTCCAGCAACCCCATCCTTCCATTCCCAATCCCTGAAAATCACCGATCTGCTTTCCATTCCTGCAATTTTGTCTTTTCTAGGATATCATGTAAATGGCATCATATGTTCTGTAACCTTTTAAGTTTGGCTCCTCTCACTTAGGAAAGTGCGTTTGAAATTCATCCATGTTGTGTGTATCAGTAATTTGTTCGTTTTTCTTGCTGAGTCGTATTCCATTGTAGACATATATTATGATTTGTTTATCTGTTCAGGAATTTGCAGGTCATTCGGATTGTTCTCAGTTTGGGATGATTATGAATAAAGTCACTATACACATTTCACACGTAGGTACTTTTTTGTAAACGTAATTTTGTACTTCTCTTCATTAGTTTCCTAGGAGTGGGATTTCTGCATCATATAGCATGTAGACATTTGCCTTTATAAGAAACTGCCAAATTGTTTTCCAAAGTGGCTTTACAACTTTTCATGTTCATGAGAAATGTACGAGAAAGCTCCAGTGGCTGTTTATGTCTGCCAGACTCAAGCACTCAGAGACTATATATATAGTCTACATATAATTGCACATCTTTTCATTTTACATTTCTATATCTGTACATATAGAGATAGTATTTTTGTATATATAGTATCATATATTATAATATTATATATAATATGTAATGTTGAACATCTTTTCACGTGCTTATTTGCCATCTGTATATATTTTTTGGTGAAAATTTGTTATATACTCTTTGTCAGTATGAGTTTTGCAAATATTTTATCCCAGACTATGTCTAGTCTTTTATTCTCTTCGCAGGGTCTTTCACAGGGAATGAGTTTTAAAATTTGATTAAGTTTAATTTATCTTCACTTTTTTTTCTCTAGATCATGATTTTCATGTCATAGTTAAAATATATCTTCACTTAACCCGAGATCACAAAGTTTTAAAGTTTTATAGTTTTAGGGTTTCATAGTCAAATCCATTATACATTTAGAGGCACATTTTTGGTAAATGATATATGGTGTGGTTTAAGGTATTTTTTTCTTTTCCTTTCTTTTCTTTTCTTTTCTTTTTTCTTTTCTTTTCTTTTTTCTTTTCTTTTCTCTTCTTTCTTTTCTTTTATTTTCTCCTTTTTTTGAAGATGGGAAGCATGTGTTTTTTTCCAGTTCTTTAAGCACTACATCTTAGAAAGCCTCCCCCCATCCATTGAATTCCCTTTTCCGGAAACCAATTTGACAATAAATTTCATATGTTGAAAAAAACAAAAAAAGAATTCCCTTTTCACTTTTGACAAAAATAAATAAATAAATAAATAAATAAATAAATAAATAAATAAAAACAAAAACAAAAACAAAAACAAAACAACAAAAAACACCTGGTTGTATATATGGGGCTTATTTCTGTATTCTTTGTTCCACGTCATTGATCTGTATATCCATTCTGTCATTAATGCCACACTATCTAGATTATTATAGATTTATAGTAAGTCTTGAAATCAGAGATTATGAGTCCTTCAACTTTCTTTTTTATTTTCAAAATCATTTTGATTATTTCAAACCGTTGGCTCTTCATATAAACTTTATAATAAACTTATTGATAATTACAAAAAAATCCTACTGTGATTTTAATTGAACTTTCATTAAATCTACAGATCAGTTTGGGGTGAACTGATATCTTCATGCCATGTCTTTTAATCCATGAACTCAGTATATCCCTCTATTTGAGTCTACATTGACTCATTTTATCAGTGTATTATAGTTTTCACTGCACAAGTTTGGTTAGTTTTACCTAAGTATATCATGGTTTCAGATGTTTTTCAAATTTCAATTTCCAGGTTTTCGTTGGTAGTAGATAAACATAAAATTGATTTTTATATTGATGTTCTATACTACAAATATGTTAAGTATATTCATTTTGAAAATTTTTTGTTGACACTTTGAGTTTTTTATGCTGAAGATAGAGACGATTCTATTTTTCTTTACCAATTCATATTCTTTCTTTCTTTCTTTCTTTCTTTCTTTCTTTCTTTCTTTCTTTCTTTCTTATCTATCTATCCATCATCTATCTATCTATCATCTATCTATGCATTTCAAGCTTTTATGCATTGTCTCAGACCCCCTATTGGATATTGAATTAGAGTGTCAAAAGAAAACATCCTTTCTTGATCTTAATCTTAAGAAAGTAGAATTTAGTTGTTCACCATTAAATATAAAGTTATTAATGATCCCTTCTATTTCTTGTTGCTAAGAGTTTTCAGGGTGAATGAATGATGAATTTTGTCAAATAGTTTCTCTGCATCTACTGAGATGCTCTCTTTTATTTAGTTTGCCGATATGGTGAATTATATTACTTGATTTTCAAATGGTGAATCTGCCCTGAATTCTCAGGATAAACATTACCAGATTATAATGCATTTATTTTTTAATATGTGTTTGACTTGTTAGTTTTCTGCTCATTACTTTCACATCCAAATTCATAAAGACTATTGATATATAGTGTCATTTCAGTGTTTGACTCTGTTTTGGATCATTCTGGATTTATAAAATGAATTCAAAGTGTGTGCACATATTTTATTTTCTGGAAGGATTTGTGTAATATTGATATTATTTCTGATATTATCTTTATTATTTATTGTATTTTGTTCACCTTGGGTTTAATTTGATCTTATGTATCTAGGTTTTTTTTAAGTTTAGTGAAAGTGTTAATTTAAAACTTTTGGTTTTATTATAATAGAAATATGGAATGTTGTAATTTTTTTTCCTAAGCATTGCTTTAACATCACCCCACTTTGTTTGATACGTAGTTTTAAAATTATTAAGTCAAAATATTTTCCAGTTTGGGGGCGCCTGAGTGGCTCAGTCGATTGAGCATCTGACTCTTGATTTTGGCTCAGATCATAATCCCAGGGTGGTGGGATCAAGCCTGCATTGGGCACTGTGGTGAGCATGGAGTCTGCTTAAGATTCTCTCTCTTTCACTCTTTCTCTCTTCCTCTGCCTCTTTCCCCTTCTCATGACCTCTCTCTCTCCAAAATAAAAATTATTTTTTTCCAATTTCATTTCTGAATTTCTCTTGACTCATGGATTTTTTAGATGTGTATTTAATTACTACTATTGCCACCCAAGTTTTCTTTAGATTAGTGATTTTTTTTGTAATATCACACTTTGCATCTTTTCAAAAAAAATTTACCTATGCGTATCTTAATATTTAAAGTAGAGTTTTTGGGGGCTTCTGGGTAGCTCAGTAGTGAAGTGTTTGACCCTTGGTCTCAGCTCAGGTTATGATCTCATGATTTGTGAGTTAGAGCCCTGCATCAAGCCCTGCATTGGGCTCTACACTGGCAGAGCAGAGCCTGCTTGGGATTTTCTCTCTCCCTCTCTCTTCCCTTGCCATGCATGCTCTCTCTCTCTCTAAATAAATAAACATTAAAAATAGAGTTTTTGGTTATATATATGTGTGTGTGTGTGTGTATGTGTGTGTGTGTGTGTGTGTGTATACACATATATATCATATATATGCACATACATATATATACATACATATGATATAATACATATGATATATATATATGTGTGTATATATATATATGTGTATATATATATATGTATATATATATATATATGTATATATGTATATACCTTGCTTTATTTTTTCTACCTGAAAGTTTAAGGATTTCAATCACTGTGTTTAGGCCATTTACAATTATTGTGATATTGATATGTTTGGATTTAGGTTTGCCATTTATCATTGGTATTATGTTTGTCCTTTCTAAGTTTTGTTTCTCTGTTCTCTCTTCTCTGCTTTCACTTGCTTTATTTGAATTTTTATCCATTGGATTTTTCCTATATACTGTTGAGTTTAGTTTACATATTTATTTAAGTGATTGCTCTAGGGATTATGTTTTTACTATTTATACCAACTTATTATTTTACTAGTTCAAAAAAGAGTCAGAAGTCTTACAACCATGCCAGTATCTTTATCCTTCCCCTCTGACATTTATGCCATGGTGTCATATGCATTACATTTACGTTGAATGAAGTGCCAAACAATATAATAATTTTTACTGTCAATACCCATACATATTTTAGAGGATTTAAGAGGATAGACTATATCTGTATATTAACCCATGTATTTATAATTTCTGTTACTTTTACCTTTATTTCTGAAGCCTCAAGTTTCTCAACAGTATTATTTTCTTTTAAATTTATTTATTATTTTTTAAATGTTTATTTATTTTTAAGAGAGAGAGACAGAGAGAGAGAGAGAGAGACAGAGACAGAGAGAGCATGAGCAGGGAAGAGGCAGAGAGAGAGGGAGACTCAGAATCCAAAGCAGGCTCCAGGCTCTGAGTTGTCAGCACAGAGCTCGATGCAGGGCTGGAACTCATGGACTGTGAAAGCATGACCTGAATCGAAGTCAGATGCTTAACCAACTGAGCCACCCAAAAACCCCTCTTTTCCTTTACTATAAAGACAATATTTTATATTTTTTTACATCAGAATTTCTGAACATGAAATCTCTGAGTTGTCCTTCATCTTAAATTTATTTTGTGATACTTCTATGAAATATTCCCACTGGATATGGAATTCCAGTGGAAAATGCTTTTCTTTCAGTATTTTAAAAATTGTTTCCCTCTCTTTTGTCTTCCATAATTTCTGATGAGAAATTCATAGTTTTTGATCCATTGCTCCTCTACATGGTATGTGATATTTCTCTAGTTCCTTAAAGAATTTTTTTTCTTCTTTAGTTTTCAAAGGCCGATTAGAATGTTTTGTTTAGTTTATATGTTTAGTATTGGCTGAGCTCCTTGAACCTGCAAATTTTTATCTTTCATGATACCATGGATGTTTTGGGTCATTATTTACTCAAAACTTTTTCTGCACCCTACTCTCTCCTCCTGGGATTTCAAGGATATGGATTTACAGCACTGTGGTTTGGGATGGCTCTTGGAGCAAAGCCACAAGAGTAAGAAAAACGAAGTAAATTCACCCCTGTATTGTGTGCTGTCTAGATTTTGACTCTTCTCTACACTCTCTCTGCTTTACTTACTTTTCAGAGTGTTCAAATAGTTGCTGGTTTTATTTATATAGAGTTTTAGTGTAATCAGCGGGAGAGATTAGTTGTAGTGATTTTTTTACTCCTTGGCCTGGGCTAGAAGTTATAATTTTTCACATAACTGACAGTATCCTTTGAAAACTATATTTTATATATTTTTATTCCTTGGCTTAAAATCCTTCAACCATTTTTTTTTTCATAGGGGATATATCATTATCTTTTTTAAAATATGTCATTCTAGACTGTGACTTTCCCTCGACCACCACACTGCAATCATCCTACTCAGCTCTTTTTATTACTATTATTTTTTTAAACCTTGAAGATGGCATTCCTTTCCAATCTCAGTGTCTTTGAACTTATTTTTCCTTTTGTATAAAATGTTTTCTATCACTTTTCCCTTGAGGTTATTAATTTCCATTATTCAGTTATCAATTTATATCCCTTTTGTGGACAGGTTTTCTCTCTGCCCAGTCTGAAGTAACTTCTTTTTTCTCCACTCCCACTCAATATATTCTCTATACCATCATTGTTAGCATTCACAACTCTTATCGCACACCCACTTTTATCTATTTATCTATTATTATTTATTTTTCTTATTCTTTGTAATTTAAGCTACCTCAGGACAGGTAACTAATTGTCTTGTTCAATCTACTAGGAGCTAGATAGATCTCCTACATCCTAATATAAGACCTGTTTGCTGGCATTCACCAAACAGATGCGAAAGAGAGAGAGGGAGAGAGAGAGAGAGAGAGAATGAATTTGAGCTTGTTAAATGTTATCCTACCTCTTTTTTGCGTGAGAAGGCTATCTCCTACATATCAGACATGTAAGGTTGGTTATATGAATCCACAATGCTAATGGTGGTTCTCCCCGAAGACCATGACAAACAGACCAAAGCTCAAGGCTTTATAACTCAAAAGACTTAAGGTTTGAACCCAAATATTGAGATTTCTCACATAGAATAATTGAGTTGATGATCATGATTGGAGAGGATCATTGTCAGTACCATTCAATAACCTAGTCCAGCTTGTGGAGGAAAAGCTCTTCAACACCTATATTTAAATTTACCTCTGAGAATGTATATGCATTTTGTAAATATTATGGAATGAATTGTGTCTCCTCCAAAATTCATATGCTTAAGTCCTAACCTCTAGTACCTCAGAATGTATTTAGAGATAGAGCCTTTAAAGAGGTGATTATGGATAAGCAAGGTTATATGAGTAGGCATTAATCCAATCTGATTAGTGTCTTTTTGAGAAGATAAAATTTGGAAACACAAAGACACACGGCGGGGGGGGGGGTGCAGGGGGAGGGGGAGGGTGTGTGCACAGAGAGATGACCATTTGAAGAGGCAGAAACAGGGTGGTCATCTGCCAGTCAAGGAGAGAGGCCTCAGAGGAAACCAAATCTGCCGGCACCATGATCTTGGACTTCAAGCCTCTAGAATGGTGAACATCCAATTCCTCTTTCTTAAGCCACCCTGTTTGCAGCATTTTGTTATGAAAGCCTGAGCAAACTAATATGGATTTCAGTACTGAGAACCTGGGTGCTGCTTTAACAAATACCTAACAATGTGAAGGTGTCTCTGTAACCAGCTAATGGGCAGACACTAGAAATATTTTGAGGTGCTTGCTCAAAAACACCCAGAAGAGATTGATGCTAAGAATATGGACATGAAAGGTGATTCTGGTGAATTCTCAGACAGAAATTCGGATCATTTTACTGGAAACTGGAGGAAAAATTGTACTTGTTATAAAGTGGCAAATAAGTTGGCCAAATTGTGTTCTATGTTTTGAGGAAAGTGGAAATTTTGCAAGTGACCTACTTGTGAGTTTATTTCTAAGCAAAATATTGAGGCCTCACCTGGTTTCTTCTTACTGTCTCTAGGAAAATATGAGAGGAGAGAGATCGAAGGAATTGTTAAGCGAAAATAAACCAAAACTTAAAGATTTGGAAACTTCTCAATCTATCCACATCACAAAAACATGAGGTGATGTGTTTTGGAGAGCACATCCAGAATGTGGCTGGAGAAAATCATTTGCTGAAGAGATTATGGGTGTGACTCATGGATCTAACCAGGCATCTCAGCAGAAGCCAGGAATAGAGACGGAGTTATACCAACAGAAACACTGCCAGGTTGGACTGCGGGGACAGAAATGGAACAACATGTAGGAAGGCTGTCAGACTTCCATGATTGTACAGAGCAAGCCAACAGAGTGATCTAGCTGCAAAAAAAATGTGTCATCCTTCCAAAAAATGAAAGAATGACCCCAAAATTAGGGTTATCTCCTCCTCTAGCAGGTGAGACTCTAGCAGGTGAAGTCACCTCCTTAAGCGACTGCCAGCCTTCAGAACTATGAGAAAATGAATCTCTGGTGTTCAAGCCATCCAGTCTATGGATTTTATTATGGAAGCCCTAGAAAACTAATATAGTAGTGAATTCAATTGTGCTCTCAAAAAAGATGTGTCCATAACTCCTATATGGGTAAATATGGTCTTATATAGAAATAGGGTCTTTGCAGACCTAATTAATGTGAGGATTGAGAAGCAATGGTACAAAATTTGAGTGAGCCCTAAGTCCAATGAGAGGGTCCTTATGCGACACAGAAAGAAAGACACAGCATGATGATTAATTTTATATCTTAACTTGACTGGGTCACAGGGGTGCCCAGATATTTGGTGAAGCGTTATTCTGGGCGTGCCTATAATGGTATTTCTTGATAAGACTAACATCTGATTCTACAGACTGGGTAAAGCAGATTGCCCTTCCCAGTGTGGGTAGGACACATCAAATACATCAAAAGACTCAAATAGAATAAAAATCTGGGTAATAAAGAATTCCTTTTCTTCATGACTGTCATCAGCCTGGGATATTGATTTTCTTTTGCCTTTGGACTTGGACTCAGATCAGAACTATCAGCTCTCCTGGTTCTCAGGCCTTCAGATTTGAATTGGAACAATACTGTGGGCTTTCCAGGGTCTCTGGCTTGCCAGCTACAAATCTTGAGATTTCTTAGCTTCTATAAGCACATGAGCACATGAGCTAATTATATATCTATATCTATATCTATATCTATATCTATATCTATATCTATATCTCATATGATATTATATATACATATATACACATATACATGTACGTATGTATATATACATATATATGTCAGATAATATATAATATATACATATATAAATGATATCTATTACCTATCTATGTATCTATCTATATCTTACTGGTTCTGTTTCTCTGGAAAACTCAGCCTAATGCACAGAGACACATGGATTCCATGTGAACAGGGAGGTAGAGTTTGAATTTATGTTGCTACAAACCAAGGAATGCCAGGAGTAACCAAAATCTGAAAGAGTCAAGATAGTATGATCTTTTAGAACCTTGGAAGGGAGTGGTTGGTCATGCCGGCTCCTTGATTTCGGACTTCTGATCTCCGGAACTATGAGAGAACACATTTCTGTTGTTTGAAGCCGTTCAGTTTCTGGTAATTTGTTATGGCGTCCAAGGGAAACTAATCCACATTCTCAGAAGTTATACAGCTCTCTGTGTAAATGCAAGGTTTGGTCCTAGTCTACTGGACTCCAAAGACCTTGCTCTTATCGCCACATACGGTACCTCATCAGTTTAGCTTTCATAAGACAGATTTGAGCGGCAGCCATGAAGCTTTCCTTGGGAAACTGGTACAAAATGAGATCATTTCCCTTTCTCACCATGTTCACATATCCATTGATTTTTGTGTGACACACATTGTCTTGAGCATCATGAACACAACAAATAGGAGAGACATGGTTGTTGCCAGTTTAGTTGTGACAAAAGTCATAGATAAATATTCTAATAAACCTATAGTTACTGATAACGATAAAGACTGCAAAGGAAAAGGGCAGTAAATGAAAGGATACGTGGGACTCCGGGTGACAGATTTAGACCTACGAAGAAATTTTTTTTCTGTGTTGTCAGGAATGTTAAGTTCCTTTCCATCCAAAATTAGCTTTCGAGTAAAAGCCAGCTTGGTCTAATAGCCTAAATTGAGATTGGTTTGTGCAGAGGGAGTGCTAGAGGCATAGGTTAGGACCCACTTATTTTTTTTTTATTTTATTGTAGGCTAGAAAAAAGCAAATCAAATAACCCACGCCCTTAAAATATCTAGGCATTTCAAACTGTGAGTTGTTTAAACTGAGCAGGAGAGCAGCTTAATGATATTCTAGTGGACAGTATTTCAGGGTGAAAACTTGATATAAGGGAAACCAGAGACAGACATTGTCAGAGGCTCCAAGATGCCTTTGGGCTATCCTCAGGGTAGGCAAGGCCTTGCTGTTTTCAGATCTACATTTCTCATGGTTTCCAGAGTGATCTTCCTAAAGCAGAAATGTCACCAGATTTCACCACTGATTAAAATTTCTCATCGTCCTCCCACTGTCTCTCAGATAGAGCCCAACTCCTTTGCCTGACACCGAAGGACTTTCCTGAGCTTGCTTCTGATTTTTTTCCCTCTAGCTGTATCTCCTGCAGGCTCCCACATTGTCACTTCCACTCCAGCAAAGCCCAGTGTCAGTAATTACCTCCATCCAAGTGTTTCCATACACAGACACATCATTCAGTCCAGGTTGCCTTGTCTTTGGTGTATCCTCTCCTCTACTTATTATGCTCTCATTGTCATCAACATTTACTTATGTCATATTCAGTCTCACTGTTCTATAATTACTTTTTTTTTTTTTTAATTTTTTTTTTCAACGTTTTTTATTTTTGGGACAGAGAGAGACAGAGCATGAACGGGGGAGGGGCAGAGAGAGAGGGAGACACAGAATCAGAAACAGGCTCCAGGCTCCGAGCCATCAGCCCAGAGCCTGACGCGGGGCTTGAACTCACGGACCGCGAGATCGTGACCTGGCTGAAGTCGGACGCTTAACCGACTGCGCCACCCAGGCACCCCTATAATTACTTTTAAAAGTATGTTTTCCCTACTCAGACCATATGAGACTCAAGATCTGACTTCATATCTCATCAACTTCTCACAACAAAAGTGGGAAAGGCAGTGGTGTGTGACTTCTGAGATCTGGCCTGGATGCTCCAGCCAAGAGCCCCAGCTAACTAGCTGCTGGACGTGCACGAGGCTACCTTGGATCGTCCACTTGGGGTCACGTTCTAGGATGACAGCCGCAAGAGTAACCGAAGGAAAGTCCAGGAGAAGGGCTGCCCATCTGAGCCCAGCCTGAACTACTGAACCACAGAACTGTGAAAAAGAGTGACATCGTTGTTGTCATTGTTTTTCAATTTATTTATGTAAATTTGTTAACATACAGTATAGTATTTGTTTCTGGAGTAGAACTCAGCGATTCATCACTTACATAGAACACCCAGTGCTCATCTTATCCCAACAACTGCTCTCCTTAATGCCCATCATCCATTTAGCCCATGAGACATAGTTGTTGTTTTAAGCCACCACATTTGGGGGTGGTTTAATATGTAGCAATAGATAAGTCACACATGACCCTGGCTCGTTTAAGCCAAGAGGATTCATTAAAGGCACTAGGAAGTTCATGAACCCCCAGTTCATAAGACCCCAGGATGGACAGCGTTAGGAAACAAAGGTAAGGAAACAAAGCCAGGAACAACACAACCAGGAAGGAAGCCCATCATGCTGGAAGCACAAACATCACTATCATCACCGCCTGCTCTTTGCCACTGACCACACTCTACACAAGATATGGACAACTCTAATCACCACGGCCCCCTTCTGGCACTCTGCCCAAAAGAGCAATCTTCCCAGTTCATGCTATCTCTTCCTCACCAACATCTTGCACAAGTTGTGTAACTGGCCAAACGGAGGTCACATTCTGGTGCCCTCACAGCAAAGGAATCCGAGAAACCTGGAGAAACCTTGTGGTTGTTGTCGTTGGGGTTGTTTTGGTTGACAGGACTTTTTACTTCTTACTGTGAAAGATCAGCTAAATATGATGAAGATTTTGAAAGATATCTCCGTACCCATCTTCAAGCTTACTTAGTATGCGGGCTTCAGACCAAGTGGACTATGAATCTTCTGGCCCTGCTAGTCGTGGCGCCTTATATCTTGATCTCAGACAAACCTGGAAAGCCAGTCATACTCATCGTGATTCAACCTGTCACATCAGGCTCAAACGTTCGGTGTAACCTACACCAAAGTGATGACAGGTACGGTGCTAAAATATGTTCATTTATTTAATATAATCTCAGCAATGTGTCATTTTGAGAGGCAGCATTTCACAGTGGTGATGCTCAAGAGTTTCTAAAACAAGTTTCTGAATCCCAGTGCTGCTTCTTACATGGCTGTGCAAACTTTGGTAAGTTACTTAAACTCTCTGTGCGCTAGTGTTTTCCTTTTTTAATCTGTATATTTATGCTAACAGTAATACCTAATAATATAATGTCTAATATAATATACTATATATAATATATATTTACTATTATCACTGTAATCATAAAATTATAGTTATAAGATCTTATTATAATCATAAATAATTATAATCATATATATTATGTTGTTCCATATATAGGCACATACCTGAAACAGCATCATGTGTACATATATATATATATATATATATGTGTGTGTGTGTGTATATGTATATATGTGTATATATATATACACATACGTATATATAGCGAATGCTATGAAAATGGTAGATATTAGTATTCTCATTATTATCAATAAATTCTCAAAGATTTTACAGTAAATAGTCATATATGCTAAATAAATACATAGAAAACAGCATAATATATATATAGATAGATAGATATAGTAAATGCTATGAAAATGGTAGCTATTAGTATTCTCATTGTTATCAATAAATTCTCAAAGATTTTAGTCACCATTCCTGATTTTAGTCTTCAAGTCTTTAGTCTTGAAGAAAAAATGCACTAGAGAATAGTGACTCAACACACAAATGAATTGTTTATGTTGAATCAGTAGACCTGACAAGAACGAGTTTGGTAATTGATTTCCCGCCTTGTAAAACTTAGCCACCTTATAAGAAATCAAACGAGACGTATGTGTTATATACTATGACATGCTTAGACCATAGTAAGTTCTCAGTACATGTACGCATTATTCTTGTAGTCATGTATGCATACAGTATTCTCTGCTCATAGGGTGTGCAAGGTTCCAGATCCCGTAAGAAAGACATATGAATGTTAGCCCTTTTTATTTCTCACCTTACGTCATTCCATTTTTGCTGCAGTTCTATAAAGTAGGAAGTTCATGAACATACAAACCCAACACACAGAGGAGGAGACTGCCGTTTGGAGAGTTGCAGTGACTTCTGAAAGGCTATACGTCATGACCATGGAGAAGATGGTGTCAGAAGAAAGCTTCTCCTTACTGCAAAGTTTATACCCCTTTGGACCCACCAGCCTGACTAGAATAAAGTCCTTATTGCCACACTGCATCAATTTAGAGCCTGGCATCCAGTACCCACGTATAACAACTACTGAACTGTAATCTGATTGTACATTGTTTGAAGCATGAGTTAAATGTGATCTGATCCAATGAAGACTCAGGATCGACCAGTTGGAAGATAATGATAGGACAGCAACCTGAAGCCAAGATGCTTGAGAGCTGGAATAAATCTTACACCAATGGTTATCAAACTTCCTGGTACAGTGGATTCTCCTGGAGGGCCCGCAAAACACACATTCTGGGTCTCTGCCTCTCAAGATGCTGGCTCAGTAGGACTGGTGTGGAAACAGGGAATATGTATTTCTGGTTGCTTCTGCTGCTGGTTGAAGGAGTACACCGTGAGAATCATTATCTTAGAAATACCTAGGCCAGCTCAGCCACTGCTAAAACAAGGAAATGGTTTTATTTTTTTTTTTTTATTTTAAATTTTTTTTTTTTTTTCTTTTTTTTTTTCAACGTTTTATTTTATTTTTTGGGACAGAGAGAGACAGAGCATGAACGGGGGAGGGACAGAGAGAGAGGGAGACACAGAATCGGAAACAGGCTCCAGGCTCTGAGCCATCAGCCCAGAGCCTGACGCGGGGCTCGAACTCACAGACCGTGAGATCGTGACCTGGCTGAAGTCGGACGCTTAACCGACTGCGCCACCCAGGCGCCCCAAGGAAATGGTTTTAAAAGTCAGACGAATTTGTTACCTAGAAAACAGACTCTAAAATAGGAATTTGTATGCAGGAAGCTTGTTTTTTTTTTTTTTTTTAATGTTTGTTTATTTTTGACAGAGAGAGACAGAGCATGAGTGGGGGAGGGGCAGAGAGAGGGAAACACAGAATCTGAAGCAGGCTGAGGCTCTGAGCTGTCAGCACAGAGCCGGACGTGGGGCTCGAACTCACAGACCACTAGATCATGACCTGAGCCGAAGTCAGATGCTCAACTGACTGAGCCACTTAGGCACCCCATCAGGAAGCTTGTTGAAGGGTGGTCTCACCAGCATCAACACTGAAGAAATGAAAGTAAGAGGATCAGGAAAACAAGAAGTTGAATTGCAGTAATGTTACAGCAAAGACCTTAGCTCAGCCTGGAGAGGGTTCTGGAACTGGTCTGGACCTACAGAATAGTCTTCCATGGAGGTAAAGAGGCTCTGGCTTTGTACACCTTGTCCCTTTCCTCAGGTTGACAACTCATTGGTCTGCCCCCATGTTGGGCTCATAGCACTTGGGAGAATGAGTCGTGATGTCTATTTGCTACAGGATACCAGGAAGAACACAGGAATTGGACCTGGAAGGTTGGGACGGTTGGGAAGGATGCCTTATTTGTCTGTGTGTTCACTGTTTGAACGGATCTTTGAACACGGAACCTCTGAACATGGGTGGTGGAGAAAATTAGAACTTTTTTTAGACTTGGTTTTGAATTTCCACTCTACCATTTCTGAGCCATGGGACACTAGTTCACTCAGTGATCGTCTCTGGCTTATTTCCTGATTTGTTGACGATGGGTAATAACAGTGATGATATACCTTTTTAACAGGGAGCGTGCTGTAACATGCATTTCGTTGTGCAAAGGTGCTATGTACGTGGTTTTATTAGTGCTTCAATCAGTTTAGCTAATGCCATGTAATTATCCCAACTTCGGCGGCTTCAATGGTAAACATTATTACTTCACGTTTTCTGGTGGTCAGAAATCCAAGAGAAGGTTAACTGAGTATTTCTGATTCAGGGTCTCTCATGTGGTTGCGGTCAAGATGTTGGCCAGGTCTCCAGCTATCTGCGGCTTTCCTGGGGCTGGAGGATCCCTTACTCGAGATGGCCAACTCATGTGATGATTGACAGGAGGCCTCAGGAGCCATGGTGCTGCTTAAGTTTCCTCATGGCACAGAGACTGGCTTTCTCCCTGGTAAGAATGATCTAAAGGAGAAAGGTAAAAAACACCATGTTTTTTTATGCTCTGGCCTCAGAATTCATGCTCCCTCACGTCCACAATAATGTGTTGGTTATCCAGCTCTATCCAATGATGGGTGAAGGAATTACTAGCAGGCATCTTCAAGTGGGGGACCAGTTGAAGATCAGCTACCAATATACATGATGCAGATACCCCTGAGTGGCCTGAGAACAGAGACCTGTCATTTTGTCTAGGACTAATTGCCTCTTCCCCAAGATCATCTGTCTATTAGTAGGAAATGAGGAGTCTTAAATCAAAGGACTCAGGCATCAATGTTTAAAGAGAAGCTAGATTGGAGGGAATTCCTAGCGATCAAGAATTCCGCCTTACATTCAACACAGAATCTGGACTGTCACAGGGAGTATCAATTCAGATCAAACCTGTTCTATTTGAATTTTAAATTAAAAAAAGGGACACTTTTTAACCTCCTTTCATTTTTACTGTTTCATTTCTTTGGCCAAACCCAATTCATATATATATATATATATAGCTAGATATGTTCACTAGCTGAAAAACTATTTAGAGGCAGAGCAACCTCATGAAGGGTTAATTTGTCAGGAAACTTTTTCCACTAAAAGTCTTTGACTGTATCAATATTTAAGATCATCTCTTGTTGTATGCACCTGGTTTGCCTTTTCCTTTGGAACAAAGAGTAGCCTTTAATTTATAGCAAAGAGAGCCATTAAGTTTCCAGAAGAGACTTAATTCCAGAAAGAGGAAAAAACTGTGTATATAAAAAGAAAGCTATTTACCTCATTAATCTTTTTTATTAAGAGTCTTCCTGTACTAAAATGAACAGCCTGTTATGGGAGAAAAGGCTAAATGTCTAAATCTTGCTTTAATGGCGGTAAAACGTATTATTCATATTAACAACCCTAAGGTTATTTTTATGTGCATATAATGGTTGTGCTGATCTGCTTTCAGGACATAATAATCCAGATTTTCCACTCAGCAAGGCATCTTATTCATTTAAATTTACTGCATATATTTAGAAATATATATCTGCAGTGAATACAACCTAAATTGTTAGGTACAATACTGAAAACATGAGCTAAATTAGAAGGGAGGTTAAATATAAAAGTGGCTGTAATGAACATGCCTAACTGCAGAATAGCAGCCAGAGCCCTGGATTCAAGTCAGAAAGCTCAGGTTTTTGTTTCCCCCTTTCCTTTCAATAATTGTGTGTCCATGACCTTGGGAAAGTGTTTGACCTTGATGAGTCTAATTCCTCCCCTAAAAGTAGGACTGCTAAATCCACATGTACTGAGCGCTATCTACGGAAGTTAACTTCTTCTGGGGGTGAGAAATATGTCAACAACTTATTTTATTCGTGAGATAATTTATTCACAAAATTGACTACAGTAAAACCTTGGATGCTGAGTACCTTGTTCTGTGAGTGTTCTGCAAGACAAGCAAACATTTCTAATAAATTTTGTCTTGGTTAACACGTGATGTCTTGCAATACGAGAAGCACATGATGCCGAATGTCACATGATCACAACTGAGACAATGGTTCTTCTCTCTCTCTCTCTCTCTCTCTCTCTCTCTCTCTCTCTGGGATTGTGAATGATTGTCTCCCATGCTCAGATGCTCAGTCTCAGGCCGCGGTGTTTGGCAGAAATCAGTGATTTTTCAGAACATTTGAAGGTGCCCACAACTGGCAATAATGTATTTTTTGTCACTTCAAAGCACCTGTGGACAGTCCTTTGCTTTTCCATACAGGAGTAAGCTTAGGAATGCTTTGCTTCATTCTTGGTCAAGCTGTCTGAAGATATAGACCCTTTCCTCCGCTGCCTCCTTGCCAGTTACATTTAGTACAGTATATGACAAGAGTTTATTAATACTGGACTGTAGTCAACATCCATGCAAGTGCATACAATGGTCCCCAGGCAGAAAAAGATTCCATTGAGCCAATAGATAGCAGTGATTCTGTTAGTGATAGTGAAAGTTGTCCTACAGAATAACTCTCCTCTCTCTCTTGTCTCTCTCACACCAGCCACAAAGGTTTTCAAAGGTAAGTGCAGGTTAATTTGCTCATTTTTCTTTCTATTTTGTATTTCCTTTATTATTTTTATGATATTACAGTATTGTAATCATTTTTATCTGAATATTTTGGGGTTGTGGAACAAATCATCTGAGTTTCCATGATTTCTTATGGGGAGATTCTTTTTGATATACAAGTGCTTTGGATTGCAAGCATGTTCCTGGAACGAATTATGCTGGCAAACCAAGGTTTTGCTGTATCTATTTATTGGAATCTGGTGAGTTTCAGTCCTCTTTTGCTAGGATCTAAAGACAAAATAGTAGAGAAGGCAGATTTGTGACCACCCATCTGGTATACATAGAAAGTGGGGAAATTAGAGAACAAATCCAGATTATTGGAACATATGGGGGGAGTAGGGCATCAGTGGAAGCACATGTAGGGCCCATAGGAGAGGTAAGTGAATATAGGAGGACCAGGGAAGACCGGGGACCTTCCACAAAGAACAGCAGGAGCTGTCAACAGTAGTAAGCAGCTGCCAGGAGAAGTTCTCTGCATGATCTACAACATAAAGTCTTGTCCAACTAGGGAGGATTGTTTTATCCAAACACTTGGATGTACAAAGTTTCCCAGATAGAAAAGGTAAGAAAGTGACCCAAGAGAGAATATTTGGACAAGAGGTTCCTTCCAACAAACGAGAATGAAGGGCACAGAGACAGAGAGTAAACCCATAATTCATCAAGACAGCACAGAGATTAAGTTATGAAGCCCAGGAGGCAATAAAGTCCCCTTAACATACAGCCAGAGAAAGGACTGATGACAATGCTTTGGTGACTTGCATTTGTACCCCTGTATGCAGTATTGGTGCCCCCAAAGTGTGCATTGTTACCCATACTCTCCTTATATCTTTAGCAATGAAATTCAGGGCAGGTACTTCCAAATTCACAAATTCCCAAGCAGACAGTTGAATTCAATCTTCCAACTCCATATGTTTCAAATACTCTTCCATAAATTCAGCTTGGAGTTTCATTCTGTAACCAAGTAAAACTGGGTCCTGGGCCCAATATCACTGGTAAACACATGGTCTTTCCCTCACCCCCAGTGTTATCTAAAGATGTTTGTTTCCCAAGAAGACTTATCTAAATACATACTCTTCCAACTAAGGAAGCTCTGCCAATATGCCTCCTAGCTGATGGGAAACCCTAACAAAGAGAATCATGGGGAGGGTCAGAAAATAGCTTCTCCTGAATATCGTATACATGATATATAAAGCTTCTCAAATGCAATATCTTATTCTCACAATTACAGAGCTATTATTATTTCCACTTTATAGTCGAGAAAATTTGAGGACTAAACAAATAAAGCCATCTGTCTGTGATAGTAGGGTCACACTTTGAATACATATCTGCGGGCTTCCATATTCCACATTCTTTAGATAAAGATGATATTAAGGTTTCAGTTCAACTTTTTTTTTATTGTTTTTAACTTTAACTATTCTATTTGCATTTAAGTTATTGAGATTTATCTGAGATCTTAAGACAGTTGTGTACCAGCTGGTGATGATGGGCAGTTATTTCTTTCTGAACCTCACTTTATTCATTAAAGAGTAAAAAATAAGGCCAGTTTCAAAATCCTTTTTAAAGAATGAGTAAGACAAAATATATAAAATGGTTAATACAGAGCATGGACATAGGGGTATAACAAATGGTTACTGTTGTCAGGTCTTAAAGTATTTGAGCATTTTTCATTTTACTGGAGTCTCATCTCTATTTTGCCAGGTGGGTCTTGGGAAGAAAATCGCGATGAAGCGGTGGGACGTCTGATTTTGAAACTGAGTAAGCACCACTAAAACCCAGTTCCACTATTTATTATCTAGATGGCCTTGGACTCCAGCTTGCTCCTGTAAAATTTACAGAATGAACTCTAACCTCTTACTCATTAAGCTGGTGTGATTTGATGATGAGAGTAGATGAAGTTGCTTAGACCTTAGAACTGACTATGAGCAGGGCCTGGATTTTAGAGCTGGTCTGCTGAGCCAAGATGTGTCTCTTCAGCAACTCAGTTCTCCTTGTTAATAGCCCCTGCCCAGTCTACGCTGAAAAGTGTCGTGTCCAACATCCAGCAATATTGCACACGATTACTCTCTAAAAGAGAGTTATTTTCTATCTACAAATATTTGTGAGCACCTATTGGGTGCCAAGCATCATGACAAGAGCCTTGCATCCAAAACAAAACAAACAAATTAAGACAAAGCTCTACTCTAAAAGGGCACTCAGTCTAGTGGTGGGAAAACAGGGTTAAGGTCAAGGAATGTGCTCTTTTAGGTGATAGAAACTGCTGTTTTTCTACATCAAAAAAGGCTATCAGCAAGTTCAAATGTTGCATTCTTATGCATGAGGTACCTACTGGGGTTTATGGAGCAGATTATTGTAAATTATGACTAGTATTACTGTTATCCTGGCACATATTTCTAGAAACACCTATGGGGAACCACGGAAGTGGGTTTGAGTTAATCAAAGGAGAAGGGAGCAAGAATCCTTGAACCAAGTAGTAACTTTGTACTGCAGTTGCAAAGTGACTCCCTACAGTCAGTTTTGGTAGATACATAGATAGGGGGACATAAAAAACCAGTGTGTGTGTGTGTGTGTGTGTGTGTGTGTGTGTGTGAGAGAGACAGAGAGACAGAGAGACAGAGTGACAGAAGGAAGGAAGGAGGAAAGGAGAGGGAAAGAGACAGAGAGACAGAGAGACAAGAGGGAGGGAGGGAGGAGGGAGAGAATGGGAGAAAGAGAGAGAGGGAGAGAGAGAAACTGAGGTTACTGCATTGCTGAGCTCATGAGCGCCAGAGTTCCTTGTGATGTTGCTTCCAGTGAGAACTGCATGTCTGTTGATTAATTTACTTTCTATAAAAGAGCTATTTTTGAAAACCGCTTGAGGATTCAAAGGAAATGCAAATGAGTGGCTGGAAAAATTTAAGTGCCGGGGAAAGAAAAAAGGTGGAAGGACCATTATTCTATTTTATGGGTGTTGATATGAATGCCAGGTGCCTCTTTTTATCCTGATAGCCTACTGCCTTAAGGGCTTTTAAATAGCTTTAAAAGGATTTATTTTCACATCAATATAATATTGAGGAAGTTTTATTCATTAAATGTTTATTCATTCAATGTTGAAATCCATGGGGACACAATATACATTTCTACCTATGAGCATGTATCATGGAGATTTAGCTGTTTAGGGAGAAAAAAAAAAGTGTTTGTATAAGGAAGACCGTGTTTTATAGCTAGAGAAAACTGGGCAGGGAGCCAGGAAATGTGGGCCTCAACCATTAACACTAATAAAAGGACAGTAGCCAACAGTTAGCAAACACCTACTACACGATGTCAAGGCACTGTGCTGGGAGACTCACCCATTAACTCGTGTTAACTCTCTAACAAGTGTAATCACTGTTTTTTCAGATGATAAGTCTCAGGTTATATCTGTATTTCAAGGCTATGTTGAGTTCTTTGTAGTCTTTATCACATGCTAGTTAAGTGAATGAGTGAGTGAGTGAGTGAGTGAGAGAAAGAATAAATGAATGTTTTGGATCGATCTGTATCCACCAGAGCTCGGTCGGAAAACTTGTTAAACCTTGAATGCTCTTTTAGAAGGAAGGAGATCATCAGGATTTGAACGACGGTGGTATTCGTGAAGTTATAGAACAGAAATGGCTGAATTATTTGCTTTTTTTTAATGGCTTTACGATTTGCAAAGCAAGCACCTGTACATTATTTCCTTGCGTCCTCCAAATAGCCTTTTTGAGGTTTGATTTTTTTTCCCTCATGAAAGTGAAGTACAGAAAAGTTGTATGACCTTCCCATCGTCAGGCAGCTAGTTTGCATGGCTCACAGTCGTACTCGAAAAATGTTCATTAGATGATACGCCTGTGTCAAAATAAAGATTCAAATCTTTGTTTTCTTACATCAAATTTATGTTTGCTCATGAGTTGTTTTTTTTTTTTGCTGTTATTGTTGTTTTCATTTATTTATTTAAATTCAAGTTAGTTAAAAAAAAAGTGTAATATTGGTTTCAAGAGTAGAACCCAGTGATTCATCATTTCCATATGACACCCTGGGCTCATCCCGACAAGTGCCCTCCTTCATGCCCATCGCCCACTTAGCCCATCCCCCACCCACCACCCCTCCAGCCTCCCTCAGTGTGTTCTCTGTATTTAAGAGTCTCTTATGGTTTGCCTCCCTCCCTGTTTTTATCCTACTTTTCCTTCTCTTCCCCTATATTCGTTTGTTGAGTTTCTCAAATTCTACATGAGTGAAATCATATGATATCCATCTTTCTCTGACTTACTTCGCTTAGCATCATTCCCTCAAACAATTCTATTTTTAATTTTTTGAAGAACCTCCATACTGTTTTCCAGAGTGGCTGCACCAGTTTGCATTCCCAGCAACAGGTGCAACAGTCTTCCCCTTTCTCCGCATCCTTGCCCACAGGGATCATGAACATAGCATCTAACAGTCTAAGAAATACGAAAAGCAAAGAAAAAAAGGCTTTTTTTCTGTGTGTGTTGGAATGGCTGGGTGGAAGAAGAATGAAAAATTATGTCTTCTTAGTAAATGTTAAACACAAAAATAGGATTATTTTAGAAAAAAAAAGAAGATGAATGAGTCTCATTTGAGGCACGTTGTGTTTGAGTTACTGACGAATTACCCAGGGGGAGCTGGATATGCAGTCCAAGAACTTAGGAGAAGGCTGAGGGATGGGGAATAAAACACACACCCAAGAACCAAAAATCAAACAAACAAAACAAAACACAACACAACACAACACCCAAAACCACCACCACCAACAACAGAAAGACCTTTTTTTCTAATCATTACTTTAACAAAATGATGAATTCTGCAAAACTTATGTTAGTTCTCCGCAAGAGAATGTATTGAAGAAGAAGAAGGAAATTTGTTAATTTTATCAAGTTTCCTTCGTAAAAGATTGAAATTCGGTTCTGTCACACAGATAAATCCTGGTGCATTCGTGTGTGTGTGTGGGTGTGTGTGTGTGTGACACCAGAAAGAACCTAGCATTCAGTGTAATAAGTAACATTGTATGATATCAGTGGTTTATATTATATCCGAATTGGTTTCCCCCAAAAGCTGAAACACGACTTTACCAAAAGCCTGATATGTAAAGCTGCCCACTGAATTTCCTTCCAAGCTTTAAAGTGTCTCCTCGAGTGATAAAGTGTGCCTCAGACATCCACAGATAACGGTGATGGTCGGCAGTATGTTTTTCAGGGCAAGTCTCAACAGAAGCTCATAGCACAAGAGACGACTCAGGATTTATAACTTGCCAGGCTCTTGTTCTGCTAAGCCCATCACCCTAATTTGGTCCCGAGTTGATTTATATGGAATTACTCTTTTTCATGACTCACCCTGTCCTTTTAAACAATGTTAAATTCTGGGCAGACATGCACTGCTACAAGAAATAACTTAGGAGAATGAATAGTTGCCTCACAATTAAGTGTTGGACGGTTACTTTACAAGAGCATATTTTATTTATTTATTTTTTTTTAATTTATTAATTAATTAATTTATTTATTTTTTAATATATGAAATTTACTGTCAAATTGGTTTCCATACAACACCAAGTGCTCATCCCAAAAGGTGCCCTCCTCAATACCCATCACCCACCCTGCCCTCCCTCCCACCCCCCATCAACCCTCAGTTTGTTCTCAGTTTTTAACAGTCTCTTATACAAGAGCATATTTTAAACATTTCTCTACTTCTGGAGGTCTTTGCTCTGCTGGTGGGTTGACTCATGCATGCCATTTTGGAAACTGCACAATTTTCTTCTATTAGCAGGGAGCTAGCTTGACCAAGAGGAGGGGTGGGAAGGATGGGCAGGAGTATCTTGGTCTCTCAGCAGATGTTATAGAGCATGAAATTGGAAAGTAAAGTTGGGTCCTCAAAGAGAATATGAGTGTTATTCCATTAGAGCACTGTTTCTCAAACTCATGCCCTGTGGAACTTTAGTTTTGGAAAATATACCCTCCTAAAAATTGTTCCTTGACTTGAGTCCTTCTGAAAATACTGATTATTTCACTTCCTTTTTAGCTGTTGAAAGCACATTAGCATATACATTTCCAGAAAAGTCCTACAGTGACAAAATGTTTTTTACTTTTGGATAATTCAGGGATCCCCAAATCTACTTGACCATAGAATCCATTCCTGCTTTGTCATTTATTAATACGTGGCATTTTAGTGTGGCCACCAAACCATGGCTTGATAAACATGTCTAGTCTCTAGACAGTGGACATTTTCAGGGCAGAGACTGTGTATTATTCCTCTTCCATCTCCGGATCTTGGTACAGTGCCATCCATAAATTAAAATAATTAGGAACTTATGAGTTTTATAAAAATACTAATTGTGTTTTTAATTTAATTGATTTAATTGTAATTGTGTATAATTTAGTATTTAGCGGAGGTTGTGTTTAATAAGAGGCTGTGAAGTTTCCGCAAATTTAATAATCAGCTCGATTAGTAATAGGAATCAGAAAAAGTAGCCTGGAAACTGTTATCATAAAGACAGTTGGAATTGTACAACAGGTTTATACTGTGTTTCAGTAGGCTTTTCTACATCCATCCATCACCTTTTCCTGCTTCATCTATTTTCTATTCATTTTTTTCTCAGGTACCATTTTATTTCAAATATGTATGACATTAAGAAATATGTACAGGAAGTGTCTTCAGGGTATTAACATTTACTGAATGTGTTATGTATCTTAGGTGTTTTATTTAGTGTCTCATTTAATCCTCAAAAAATAATCTCACAGTTTAAAAGAGGATTAATACCCAGTGTGAGTTCAAATAGCTAGTACGCAGCAGTACGAAGATTGAGCTTAGTTCTGTCTAATTCTTTAATGGGCTCGTGCTATTTTGTGTACACAGCATGCCCTCCTTTGAGCAAACATTTTCTGCTCCATTGTTAGGGACAACATTGGTTCAGAAAAGCCCAGATGGAGCTCATTCTGACCCCTCTGCTCTGGAAGAAATGTTTCAGCGTCCTGGTCATAGTGTCTGGCTCAAGGTGAAGCACGTGAAGGAAACCCAGTGAATCGGAGTCCTCTGCTGGATCATCAGGGGAAAATGCCTGCATTTTCTCTGGAATTAAGAGCTATAAGCTCAAGCTGGGCTTGGGGCTGAGTAAGGCTCTCTTGTCAAGTTCGCAATAAAAACAGCTATCTGAAAAGAAGGCAAAAACAAGTGGAGTCAAGAAAAGGAGAGAAAGATGGCAGCTTCATGTTAATTGAAAAGACGAATGCAGTTGTATTTGAAACTGTCTTTAACCCAAAGCTTCCAACTTTTATAAGTCAACGTTCCTCTTTTGCTTAAACCAATCTGAGCTGAGTCCCTTCCCGTGGACCTGAAGTATCTAGTTAGTAACAATTGCTAAGCTCATTTCCTGGGCACTCCGCCATTTTTTTTTTTTTTTCTATAAGCTTCAATGTTTGAGGCAATTAATTTAACCCAAAATGCATTATTACAGTCAAACAATGCAGAATGATGAGTCACAGAGGCACTATGAAGATTCAGAGGTGATGGATAGCATGACCCCTGCTGTTCAGAAACCTGAAAACTAGTTTCCAGAAGACAGACAAATATGGAGACAAACATCAATAATATAAGGCAAAGTACAGTAAGTTCTATAGTAGTAATTCAAAATGCCATGAACCAGATAGGATAAGGCATTCTATTGGATATTCCATATTTTTTTAAATGTTTCCATGTTTAATTTTTTTCACGTTCATTCATTTTTTTGAGACAGTGAGAGAGATCGAGTGCAAGTGGGGGAGGTAAAGAGAGAGAGGGAGACACAGAATCTGAAGCAGGCTCCAGGCTCAGAGCTGTCAGCACAGAGCCCAATGTGGGGCTCAAACCCAGGAGCTGCGAGCTCATGACCGGAGCTGAAGTGAGACACTTAATCGACTGAGGCACCCAGTTACCCCTAAAAATGTTTACTAAAATAAGTAGGATTTTGGCTGGGCATTGTAGAGTCGGTATGATTCAAGTAGACAGAGATGGAAAACCGGTATTTCTGACTGATGGGGCAATGTGAATATGAGCAGGCAGGTCTCACAGTACAGAGTATGTTAAGAAAAATTTTGGTGGATCAATAGAAGTGAAATCTAGGATACTATGTGGATTGTGGTAGGAGCTTGGGAAAAAGTTTGTTTTTCCATATATGTGAAGAGCTGAGAAGACGAAGCCAAGCAATTTGACCTGTGTTCAAAGGTATCAATTTAGATACAGTCATACAAGGTAAGAGTGTGGGGCTGAAAGATAACATTTGGATGAATGTATGATTATAATTTTGTGAAAATTAGGGTTGGGAGTGATGCTTCTTTTGTATCCTGAGATTTTCAGGGTACATACTTCTTCATGTTGTACAGAATTCCATTATTACAACTCTCTCAGCCTCTCTCTGCGTCTGAACTCCTTCGAAAGGGAGACGGAGTGACTCATGTGATCGGTAGTTTGAGAATAACTGACTATACTCCACCAAGTTCAGTAGTCCCCCTTATCCACAGTTTTCCATTTGCAGCCAACCATGGAGGTGAAGAAGATGATCCCCCTTCCGATGTAGAGTTAGAAGGTCAATAGTAGGGCAACACCACGTCACATGCCTAGGTCATTCACCTCCCTTCATCTCACATGTAGGCATTTTATCATCTTTATCATCACGAAAAGGGTGAGAACAATGCAGTTAGTTTGTGAGAGAGAGAGGGAGATGACATTCACGTGACTTTTATCACAGTATATTGTTACAATTGTTCTATTTTCTAGTAGTAATTGTTGTGGATATCTTAACTGTGTTTAATTTGTAAATGAAACTTTATCATCAGTGTGTATGTTGAGGAAAAATCATAGTATATGTATGGTTCAGCATTATCCCTCATCTCACGCATCCACTAGGGGGTCCTGGAAAGTATCCTCCATGGATAAGGGGGTGCTACTATACCTCTTCTCTTCTTTTTGGAAGTGAGACAGTGTCATAGACTCTGGGTCTGGAGTTGTCTCTTGTCCTGAAAGAGAGTGGGATGCAGGATTGAAATATGAGAGAGGCTAAATGCTACCTCAGGGTCAACAAGGCACCCTTCTTTTGCTAATTAACTCCACTTGGTCTAAAGTCCTGTTTTCCTACTTACCTATTTTGGTCCTTCCTTCCAGTGAAAGCAGCTTTCTGCTATTGTACTAAGTTGGGGGACATTTCTTCCCTGAACACCTAATCTTGTTTACCTCATCTTGGATGTTTTCATCTTGATATTTCCTATTCCTATACTTTTGTCCTATATTGGGGGACTGTATTGCCCTGTTTAACTCATTTTATTTACCCACTCTTGTTTACCCAAACTTGAGTGTGTACACCCTTATGGCTTTTCTAATTCTTTATGCTTTGTTAACCCATTGGTGCAAGCTCAGGGAATTCCTAAGCTTATTCCCCACAAGACGACCCTAACAAAAAAAAAAAAATGTCCATCCTCCACTTTTATGTGAGCTGGCATCCTACCTAAGGAGATGTGTCTCATCCATCGTTGCCTTTGACTAGAAGAATGAGTCCAGCTACTTCTAGGCTCTACCGAGTATAGAGTGACTAGCTTACAGATATGTCCACCAAAAATCACATTTTCTGTCTAGCTTTTATCAATAGTGAAAATGATATTGTTGCCTCTATCTCCCATTTCTTTCTTATATTTTATTTTTTAATTAAAAAAATTAAATGTTTATTTATTTTGAGAGAGAGAGAGAGAGCGAGCAGGGGAGAGGTAGAGAAAGAGAATCCTGAGGAGGTTCTGTGTTAACAGAGCACACCCCAACTTCACAAACCATGAGATCATGACCTGAGCCTATATCAAGGGTCAGAAGCTTAACCAACTGAGGCACCTAGGTGCCCTGGTTCCTTAAAAAAAATGTTTTTTTCATCACCTGTGCAGAGAAATCAGGTATTACAAATTGTACCTAAAGACGCCTGCATTGGGTAGATGGGCCAGGAAAGTCATGAAATGAAAAAGGGAGAACACATCTTTTCTGGGATGGCTGCCGCGTTAGGTGGTTTTGTCCGAAGGAAATGGCTATTTCTTTAGGGCTAGTAGACTGGATACGGGGATGCTTGGGTCTCAATAACATTCCACAGGCTTCGTAATTGGCCCCTGCAGACACAGCCATCCCAGATAATAAGTATTAGCACTCTAGCCTCAGCAAAGATGTCAATGTCTCAGAAAGGATGATGGAAGAGTTCACCCTACTGTGGCTATGAGCTACATTTAGCTTATATGGACAGGCAGTGGGGTTTTCAACAAACTTAAGAGGTCAGCAAGATTGGAAGGGACCCCATGAGGTCTTACAGGGTTAAGGCATACTATACAGAAAGAATTTTTCCTAAGCAACATGGAAAGGGCAATGATTTGACCATAGAGATAAGAAACTTTTTAAATAAAGGCCTTGCAATTTTAAACTTCAATGCTGCCACATTCAGGCCTACGACAATGAGCCGATCAAAGTATAGCTTCAAGTGTTAGGCCCAGATTAGGCAGGCAGAAAATGACAATTCCATTTAAATGGACAATTCCATTTAATTGAAAATGTCTGGGCTCATTTGAGTGGCACATTACATAATTACAAAGATTTTGTGCTCATTTATGTGCTGACGTGTCAGAAACAGGAAGCTCAAAAGAGAAAATGGAGTTAAAAATGTTGTGAATATATGGACCCCTCCCCAACCCATCTCCTTCCCTGAGAAACAGTAAATGGGTAGAGTCAAAACTAACCACTGACTGAGGGCTTATCTGAACTAATTTCAAATGTATTTGTTGTGGACTTTAGACAACACATATAGACTGACCATATCCCAGTAAGGACAAAAGAGGACATATTTTATTTTTAATTGTATTTTCTCATCTATCTGCCTTTATATAGACACCATGAGTGTCTGTTATGATTGACAGTGGGTTCAACCATAAGGGCAAGAACCATTTTAAATACAGATCTTGCTGTTTTAAAGTTTGTTTGTTTATCTGTTGTGAGAGAGAGAGAGAGAGAGAGAGAGGGAGAATGCAAGTGGGTTAGGGGCAGAGAAAGAGGGGGAGAGAGAGAGAGAATCCCAAGCAGGATCTGCATTGGCAGCCCAGGGCCCAGTGAAGAGCTTGAACTTGCAAATCATAAGATCATGACCTGAACCACCACTGAGAGTTGGAACCGACTAAGCCATCCAGGCGCCCCTAGGTCTTGCTGTTTTAATCTTCGGTCTTTGTCAGTGCCAAATAGACATTCTAGGTACACGATTTTCTTTGGATAGCTGTTTTAAGAATTAGGTATTAGCCTCTAAATTCAGTAAATGTGGGGCCAGTTCTTTGATACTCATGGTGCTCATTTCATTCTGACGGCATGTTAAAAGTAAGGATCCTGAGAGCTTGGTATTAGGTTAGTGTAACCTCTGGGAATGTCATTCTAGGGAGAAAAAGTCCAGGTAGTAGTTTCTGAAGGAACTCCAATCTACTGGGCATTGACAATCCTTCTAGGTGGGACGGAGAAGAATACAAAGTTGGAGATGATTCACTTCAGACTTGAACTTCTTTTAATTTTAACTCATAAGGACAAGACAATTTGATTTTGGACTTTAGTACCTGCCGACATTAACATCTTTGGACGTAAAGTGCAATGGGAAATAATCTCTGAACTTTAATTTCTCCTTGGGAATGTTATAATTAGAGGCAGTTTATATTCAGATTTGTGAAATACCCTTTTTTTGGCATTTTATTATCTTAGTTTCATTATGTCTTTTTATTGTAGAATCTTAGCACTTTTATTTCATTCCAGGCAAAACTGTTGATTTACTGTTTTGGAAAATGTGGATGGATGTAACTTGGGGTGGGAAATAATTTAGGGGATGAATAAGGAAGAAGGAATGTAAAGTGGCAGTGGGATTCCCATAATCAATGTCCTACCTGACATATTTGAGAGCCTGTTGGGGACAAAATGTAAACTACAGAGTAGGGATTCTGGAAAGATGGCCGCCAAGAAGCAGTGACCACCATTCTTCTGTTTAATTGCCCCCTGGTAAAAACCCGTGTCCAGTAGTCCAGCAACCAAGGCCTTCTTGGTGATAAAGGGCGTATTTTTCCCTTCTCCCCTCTTTGCCATTCCTTTGGCTTATTTCTTAATTGCTCAGAATTTGGAGAATAAAGGGTAATGCCATTTACAGCACAGCCTCACATCTCAACATTATTTTTCAGGTGGCACTAACTTCCAAAACCAAATTAAACAATGTGAGAGGCAATGGATAATTTTTTAAATTGACAGAAAGAAATTAAGCATAAGATATCACTTTACCAAAATGAGTAAAAATGGAAGAAGCTACGATGTGTAGTTTTTTTTTTTTTAAAGTCAATTTGTACTTTTTTTTTTTTTTTAACATTTTTTATTTATTTTTGGGACAGAGAGAGACAGAGCATGAACGGGGGAGGGGCAGAGAGAGAGGGAGACACAGAATCGGAAACAGGCTCCAGGCTCCGAGCCGTCAGCCCAGAGCCTGACGCGGGGCTCGAACTCACGGACCGCGAGATCGTGACCTGGCTGAAGTCGGACGCTTAACCGACTGCGCCACCCAGGCGCCCCAGTCAATTTGTACTTTTAAAAAAATATACCCTAGAAGAACTGAGTTGTGGGCACTCTACCCCTTTTGCTGGATCTCTGACGTGGGGCCATTGCACTGGTTAATTGGAACCCTATCCATAAAATAGGAATGTGTAGTATGTGATTAGGGGGCCCTCCAGGGAATGGGGTCAAATTCAGGAATTATTGAGATGAAAATCTGCAATTTGGTTATACATGTCCCATACTCATTAGTGCACATAATCAGCATACATGGATATGTTTCATGTTATCTGGGGTAGCGCTGTATTTAGAAGGAGAAATAAAAATCCTACTTTAAATTTTTTAGAAGCCATATGAAAAATTAAACAGAAAAAAAGTTAATTTAATAAACTATTTTATTAAAACATACCTTTTCAATCTGCAATTAAAATTTAAAAAAGTACAATGAAATTTTAGATGGTTTTTAAAACAAGTCTCTAAAATATGGTGTGGATTTTATACCTGTAGCACCTCTCAAGTTGGACCAGACACACTACTGGACTGTGGAGATAGAGAGTAATAAAGGCAGACATTGAGGGAAATGAGGGCTATTTGGAACAACACAGTTAATATTATAGAGTTTGTCTCATGGTTTAGAACTCCCACAGTCAATCACGATATGGCCAGATCTTAAAACACTCATCAAATTTTAGATCTGGGAGGAACTTGAGAGGTTGTCTGATTTAAGACTTTCTGTTTTTGTTTCAGGAATTGTATTCAAAAGAAGATGAGTGACCTACCGAGGCCACCCAGGGAATTGACAGCAATAAGGGAACCAAAGGATATACCTCCCGTTTTCACGCCGAAGGCACATTAGGCAAGATGGCGCTGGAATGTTCCTTACTTTGGACTGGGGAGGAGTATTAGCCCTGCTCCTGAGTGAGCAAAGAAGGGGGAAGTACCCATGGCGTTTCCACAGTATGCTGGGTGCCTTTTTTATGTTCACATTTTTTAGCATTTTGTCCATGCTTTAATGACAAACTGCCATCTTAGAAATGGAGGAGTTGCGATTTTTCTCTTAAAACGGGTTACTTACCATTGTATATACTACAGCAAAGATAGCCTCGCTTCATGCCCCTCTAAGTCAGACAGGATAAACACCACAGGTATCCTACCACTGGGTAGAAATACCTTTTCCATTCTCAGGTTTTAAAATCTTCCTCTTGGCAACCTCAGTGTCCCATTACCATCAACCTTTACATTTCATTCATCCTGCAGATTAGATTTGTGAGTAAGGATTGTGGATTCTGTCTTCATTCTAAACTATGCCTTTCACATACTGCATTATGTTCAATGAGCCAGGTTTTAAAGCGTGGCAGTTAAAATTCAACAAGGGAAAGTCATACACAGCGTCTTCAACCTGGAGAGTTATAGTGATATGTGACATGACATGGATTGTCAACATTGACAGAAAGTCATAAGATGGATTGTGGGTTGAAATGTCTGATGGAATGGAGAGGCTGTAATTGTGGGTTGTGTAGATACAGTAAGTGATACTCAGGTGGGAATATACAAGAGCTCTGAGTTGTAAGGCAGATGGATTCCCTTACCTGGGCAAATCAGAGTGATTAAATTCTCAAATGACCAGGAGCCTCTTTTGAGCAATACTCCAGTCTTCATGTGTGACCTTAGGCAAGTCACTTACCCATATGGTACCCATTTCCTTAGCTTCAAAGTGGTGTTCATAATCTGTATTCAGCTGGATAATGTTTACAGAGATCTTTGAGATACTTGGATGAAATGCTCCATTTACTTGTAAAGTAGTGTTATTATTCAAATCCCCCCTGTGCTGACTACTGTAAGGCAGGTATATTGCAGGAAAGCAAATGAAGAAGAAAAGGAAAATTGGCCTCTTAAAGGATGGAAATCTGATTATCCCAAATTGGCCCATTCCGAAGGCAGGGGGGGCTGGGGGAGGAGGAATTGTGCTGCATTTATTAACCATTTCCAAACAGACTTCACTTTGGATGAGCAAACGAGGGGAGGGAACATAGCCTTCTCCCATTATGAGGAACAAAATCCAAGATAGGCATAAAGCCACTAAAATTCTGAGCATAATTCCTCTAAAAATTGCTTCCACTATATGTACCTGGTTTTTATTAGTGTGCAGCACTGGGAAAATTTAGAAGATTCTGAATTTCACCACTTTGATCTCAGGTTATAATATATTTATTTCTAGATGCACATTTACAATGAAGTTATCATTGACATATTGTCTTTATTAATTGAGGTTCAATGATTCTTTGCCTAATTTTAAATCCCGCTGATTCATAATGATATACAACCTAAATGGAAATACCTATGAAATAAATTACAAACCTTTTGAGATGTGCTTTAAAAACACGTAGGGATAGGGGTGGCTGGGTGGCTCAGTCGGTTGGGCGTCCGACTTCGGCTCAGGTCATGATCTTGCGGTTTGTGGGTTCGAGCCCCATGTGGGACTTTCAAAGTTTTTCCAGCAAGATTTGCTGGGTAAGGCCCAAAGACATTGAGACAACACCACATTCAGTCTTTTATCTCTAAAATAAGGGATTTCCACCCAGTATCTAAGATCTGCCCCAGGTCTTTGTTCTGTGATTACTTGCTTTTTAACACCTTCATTGTTGCTGCTATGGATTTACATCCTTCTCTTTTAACAACAATAACCCTAGGGGTCAGTGTTACTCCCTCCTTTAGTGCAGACAGATGAGTAGGCATGGTTACATTACCTGGTCAAGGTCACACTAGGTAAGCTGCAAAAGGAACACTTTTAACTAGCTCTAAGAGACACCTCAGCAGATAATTTCTTCTCTCTACTAGACTACTTCTTTTTTTTTTTTTTTCATTTTTTTTTTAATGTTTATTCAGTTTTGAGAGACAGAAAGCAAGCAGAGGTGGGGCAGAGAGAGAGAGGGAGACAGAATCCGAAGTAGGCTCCAGGCTCCGAGCCGTCAGCACAGAGCCCAACGTGGGGCTCAAACTCACGAACTGTGAGATCATGACCTAAGCCGGTCAGATGCTTAACCGACTGAGCCACTCGGGCGCCCCTATACTAGACTACTTCTTAAAAACAGCATTATCTCTCATATTTCTCTTACTGAGCATACCTACTTGATATCACTCACCTCGCCACTTACCTTTAACTGTTTTGAAACAATGAAACATGTGCATGCGAAATTTGGTAGAATAGAAATTATTTCTTTGAGTAGCTTTTTGAAAAGATCCTGGCCTTCCTGAACAACTACTGATTAAATTAATGTCATCTGGCTAACCCCTAAAAGTGCCTGACATTCTCTCTTAGTGACTAATTATTTTACAGACGGTGCTTTAATTGCAGGATGTGGGAGGTAGTTTCTATAAATGCTTAACATTACAAGGGGACATGATCTGCAAAACTCACATCATTAAACTTGCTACCAGGAATAAGCATGCTTTGGGGACCAATGACATTTGTCCAAGGAAACCCATGTGTTCTGTGGAGGGCAGGAGGCCTGACCTAGGAAAGGCAGCCTGATAATTGTCCTATGCTGAGTGCCTTTAATTATTTACTAGAAGGAAGATACCGGTGATCCAGGCCTTCTCCAGAGAGATGGCTGTTCAGAGAACAGGATACATAAAATCACGGAGTGAATGGAAATCGATGTCTGAAATAAATTCCCCGGCACAATTTTTCAGGTAGTTTGCAACCGTCACAAAATAGAAGCTGAGGAAGCCAGCTGAAGATGGCCTGAATCGGAATTATAGGATGACTATTCATCACTTGTCCACTGTCTGTCTCTCCCACACTGACATAAGCTCTGTGAGGGCAAGGGCTTCCTCTCACTTTTTCCCAGCTGTCACCTGATGCCAAGATCACCATTTGGTTTATTGTGTGTCATCAAATTAATGAATAAAGGTTGCTGGATGGAAAGCCATGGACCTTGGTTCTAGGCATCGATCCAAACCTGACTTGGTAGGTGGCTAGGTCTAGTGTTTAAGACTTCAATCAAAATGTCAACGACACCAAGGATATTGGTCTGTGGATTTCAGCATTGGAACAACAAGAGAAATGTTTAGGGCATTCTACTCTAGATGAACAAATGCAAGGTATCTAGGAATGGGATCTTAGCATCTCACCTATGGATTCTTAAGCAGACCAAAGATGCAGAACCAAACACTGAAATCAATGACACGATTCCTTTGTTCATTGATCCATTTCCTTAGTCAACAGTTTCATTTACTAATTTAATCTGTATTTTCTGATGCCAACTATGTGCCAGGCACCCCTCTAAATACTGGGAAGTCCTGTCTATGTAGAACAAAAGTCTGGCCCATATGGAATTTACATTTTTGTTTGGAACACACACACACACACACACACACACACGCACACGCACACAGACATACACACATGCGTGCGCACACACACATGCTGAACAAGTATATATGCAGAATGGAGGGTGCTGATGTGCTTTGAAGACAAGGAAAATCTGGATAAGAGACAGGTATTGCATTTGGGTGCTCTTTGATATAGGGTGATCACTTTGTGAGATGCTATTTGAGCAAAGGAATTAGCTATGAGGCTATATAACCAAATGTTACAGGTTGAAAGGATGGAAAATGCTAAGGCTCTTGATAAGAGAGGCTTGGCATGTTTGAGGAACAACAAAGAAACCAGGGTAGCTGGTTAATAATGGGGAGAGAGGTGGCAAATGGAGCTGGAGGAAAGGGCATGTCTTGTAAGGCCAGAGTGAGGATTTGGATTTTACTCTAAGTGAGAAAGTGTGGTAGTTAGATATTTGTGAAGATGCCTGGAATAACAGGATACCCACCCTCTGCTATAGATGCCCCAATGACCCTCCCTCGAATGTGAATGTGAGGCCTGAATATGATGGGAGTCACTACCATGAATAGGTAACATTATACAGCACAGAAAATTTTAGAGAAGGAGATTATCCCCTGTGGGTCTGACCTGAGATTTGAAGTGAGAAAAATAGCCCTGCTGGCCTCCAGGAGAACAGAAGCTATGGTGGTGTTTAAAGATATAAGGAGGTAAATTTGGCCAACAACTTGGATATGCTCAGAAGAGAACCCTGAGCCTCAGATGGAACCACAGCTCTGGCCAAGATTTCATTGAGGCCCCTGAGCCTTCCAACCTAGAGATCCCAGCTAAGGTGTTCCCAGATGTGTACGTTACAGAACTATGAGTTAATAAGTTAATACGTGCATGGTGTTTGTGGTAGTTGTTTAGGCTCAAAAGAAAACAAATACAGAAAGTAATCACAGAAGGGAAGTGCTTTGCATAGGCATGTGGCCGACCATGCCTTCATTTTAGAAGATAGTACAGGCTACTTGGAAGGGAATGGAATGGACTACAGACATGCAGGACAACTGAGGAAGTGGTTGGGGGGTATCACAGTAGTCTGGGGGAAGATGGGGGTGGCTTTGATTAGGGTGCTATTGGTGAAAGACAGATGTTGTTGGATTATTTTAGAGTTTAAGAGACGATTGGAACTGCTGATTTTTTGATGTGGACCATTCAAAGAAAGAAGAAGAAAAGAAGGATGTAAGTGTCTCCCCAAGGTTATTGGTTGGGACAGGTGGAAGAAAAGAGAGAGGGCTGATGTTCCAGAAAGGGAGACTATGAAGTGAGAGTGGATGAGGAGGGGAAATCAAGTGTTTATTTTGAGACATGGTAAGATTGAGAAGCTCTTAGTGACATCTCAAATGGGCTATTGGATGGAAGAATTTAGATCCCAGGAGACAGACTAGAGCTGACAATATCAATTTATGAGTCATTGGCGTAAAGCTCACATCTAACGACAGGACACAGAAATCACTGAGTGTCTGAACTGACACAAAAGAGAGACAAGATCTTGAGTGTGATCTCTCAGGCATTAGGCACTTACGCCAACCTCGACATAATCAGAACTCCTGGCTCCTTTGAGATGCTGCTAATTCTGTCTCAAAGCTCCCAAGCAGACTGAGAAGGCATTCTAGAGAGGAAGAGGGGATCCAGAAAGCATCGCATCATGCAGTCAAGAAAGGCAGCATCTTAAAGAGGCAAAGATGTTGAAACTAACTACACACAGTTGAATTTAGATCTACTGAAAGGTGGATGTAGGATTTAACAAATAAAAGGCTGGTGAGATCAGTTTCATTGTCATGATGGGGGCAGAAATTGGAAAACAATAGAGGAATGAGTAAAAGGAAGGCAAAGACTACATGCAACAATGTGGGGAGATTTCAAGAAGTCTGGATATGAAAGAAAAAGTAGGGAGAATTTGGTAACTGGAATAAGATGTGGAAACAAGGTGTTTTGATTGAATTTAAAAATAGGTAGGGCATCCATATGGTTCATAAACCAAAAAGTACATAAGCTGCTGTAGAGAGAAGTCTCTGTCCACAGCCCCTTCGACTCCTGCCTAATTCCCAACTGAACCCCACCTTGATGTTCACTGTTTTTTTTAATGTCCTCACAATTTCCTTACACAAATCTAAGCAAATCACAATATAAGTTCTGATCTTTTTACCCTTCTCTAAACAGAAGTTATTATCTATACAATTATGTTCCTTGCTTTTTTTACTTCACAATATATCTTGCGAATCTTTCCAATGTCAGATCATAAAGAGTTTCCTGGTTTTTTACACAGCCTCATTGATGTTATTTCATCATACCATCCATTATTTTACCAATGCTCTGTTGAAGGACCCCTCAAATTCCCCCCATTTTCTTATATTGCCAAAGGCAATAACCAGCGACTAACCTTGTTCATGAATCATTTTGCACAACTGTGCAATAAATCCCCAAAGTGGATTCCTAGAGGAAGAATGGATTGTACTTGTTATAGCTGATGTTGTTGGTTTGTTCCTTTTGGCCATTTAAAAAATTGAAACATTTTGA
Organism: Neofelis nebulosa; assembly: GCF_028018385.1. Taxonomy (NCBI): domain Eukaryota; kingdom Metazoa; phylum Chordata; class Mammalia; order Carnivora; family Felidae; genus Neofelis; species Neofelis nebulosa. The sequence goes on along the minus strand of NC_080784.1, from coordinate 198,711,892 downwards.
ATGAGTTAATTATAGAAGGTAAGGCACCAGGAGAGAGAAAATAAAGAACTGAAAGAGATAGTAAGGAATCAGCTGTCCTTAAAGGAGGACATAGAATGAAAACTAGAGGACTGACTCCAAAAGAAGAATCAATTGTTCCGGATCCTTGGCAAGAGGTCAATAGAGGTATCATCCAATATTTTGTCCTACTTTTGTGGATTTTTAGGTTAGGTCATCTGAAAATGAGGGTATTATTGCTAGGACCAGAAGCTTCAGCAAAGTGAAAAAATAGTTGTTGATTTAGATACTTTGGAGAAAATGAGGGAAACACAAAATAATTTCTAGGCAATGTTGTGGGACCAGCTGATGTCAGAGATTGTTGGTGTGGCAGCTCAGAGTTGGTAATTTGTGTCTGAAATTGCACATCACTTTTGCGAAGCTTGTAACTATTTTTTTTTTTTTTTTTTGCTTCTGGAAGTATAGATTATTTCCTCTTACCATAGATTATGATAAAGAACAGAGTTTAAAAATAAATATGTACTTCTATTTTAGGTATGCCTAGATAGGTAGATAGATGCGTTTATTATATGTTTTTAATTTTTTGAAGTTTATATCGAAATTCCAGTTAGTCAGCATACAGTATAATATTAGTTTCAGGTGTACAATTTAGTGATTCAACACTTCATAGAACACCTGGTGCTCATCATAAGTGTACTCCTTAATCCCCATCACCTATTTCACCCACCCTCTGTTTACTGTATTTTAAAACCAAATTGGTATTTTAAACTAAATTCCAAATACTGTATTTTAGTTTAGTTTAGTTTAGTACTGTATTTTAAACCGATTTATAGAAAGAAGGACAATTTTCTAATTTGTTATTGCCCCACTAGAACTTCTTAGTTTTGTTTTATTTTATTTTAATACTTATTTATTTTTGAGAGAGACAGAGACAAAATGCGAGTGGGTTAAGGGCAGAGAGAGAGGGAGACGCAGAATCCGAAGCAGGCTCCAGGCTCTGAGCTGTCAGCACAGAGCCCGACACGGGGCTCGAACCGACGAGCTGTGAGATCATGACCTGAGCCGAAGTTAGACGCGCAACCTGCTGAGCCACCCAGGCACCCCGAGAACTTCTTACTTGTAAAGCAAACACCTGTTATCCACTAATCTATCATGTGTCATAGCTTTCCTCACACCCATTGTCAAATAGGACATAGATGGAACTATAATGGATACAAACGTGTTTTGAGTGCATATCATGTTCTACTTGTATCAGTGCTATTAAGGTAACCAAACTATCCCCGGGATTTTCCTGCTTTGGGCACTGCAAGTCCCAAGTCCAGGAAAACACTCAGTCTCCAGAAAATTGGAACAACGGTGTTTAGTTTGTCACCCTTATGCTAGTTATCTTTAGTATCATTTAATTCAGTAAATGAATATTTAATGAGAGCACACCATGTGCTGGTCACTGAGGAAGCTATAAGCATAAATGGGTCGTGGGTGGGATGGAGGAAAGTGTATAGTGAGAACACAGGCTACTGAGTCATACAGCTCAGGGCTTGTAAATTTAGTTCTAGCAGTTACTAACTATCAGTCCTAGGCTCAGGGAAATCTCTTTCTCTGAGCCTCATTTCCCCCCATACGAAACGTGGATATTATAACAATACTAATTCAGAAAGTTTCTTTATAATTAAATGACCCTGTGTTTGCTTCTTCGCATACATACAGCCAGCACCTAACTGGAAATTAGCTGCTGCTGAAGACATCCCGGTTTATTCTCACCCCTCCTTCAGTAGCTGAAGGAGGAGGTCCAACTGAATGAGGGAAATAGCAAAAAAAAAAAATGAGCAGAGGACAATTGAATTATACCTGTAGTGGAGTAGAAAGTTGAGGTGACTGTAAAAGACTTACTTCCGACTTGACTTCCCATCTTTGGCCAGCTAGAGCTATAGTTATCAAAATGGTGTGATTCATGAACAGCCAAAATCTGTCTTCTAGTTTCCACTAGGACAGGATTAAGTATACTCTAAAGGAGACATGTCGTACCGAAAGGTCACATGGAAGGAGTGAAAGGAGGAGGAAGAGCCAAGAAGCAAGTACGTGTTTCAACATGGTTTCCAGTAAAGAATGACAAAGCGTGTTTCTGTGTGTGTGTGTGTGTGTGTGTGTGTGTGTGGGGCCAGGCAGTTTAATGACATCTCATACCTTTATATTACATGCTCTGAGAGTTCACTGGAGAGGGGCTGATGAACGCTGCTTTTTCTCAGAGGCTCTGAGTTCACACTGACTCTGGAAGTGGAAAGGTACCTCAAAGGAATGAGGCAGCTCAGAAGAATGGCTGAGCTCCTGAGGTACGATGCAGTTGACGCTATCCATACAGTGGTTTCTGGTGAACATTGAGGAAGCAATTTCAGGACGTGTGATTTTATGAGCAACACGGAAGAAGCCGTCTTCTCAAGGGCAATTCACAAATCTCAGGGACAATTCAAGGAGTCATTTTTAATGTGTCTGATGAGTATGCATCCTCCACAGGTGGTGAAGGCATCCATCCAAACTCTGAAAGAGGCAAAAAGTTACCTGTTGGCCACAAGGCCAGAAGGATGAAGACTTCTGACTGCCATCTCTGGGCAGAATTTTTAGAGTCAGAACTGATTCTGCTTTTTCAAAAAGTAGGAGTATTTCATGGGTAGATTTTAATAGGCCCCTTGAATGCATTATAATAACATTCATTAAAAAAAAAAAAAAAACAAAAGTAAAGAAAACCCCATGGTTTGAAAGCATGGCAGAGAAAATGTCTGAACATTTCCAAAGACAGAAGGTCCTCATGGCTTTGCCTTTACCTACCTAGAGCGGGGGATAGACTTATTCCTACAGTGTGTAATTCTAACTGTGCTGAGTGCTGGCAGAGACTGGACAAACAGAGGTAAAGATACAGCCCAGTCCTCAGCAAGACAACATTTCAGGAGACAAGCACAGACATAGAAAACAAATAATAAAATATCTCTGGTAATGCAAGATGGAGTCTGGCCCAGGGATGATGAAGGCACGAAATCAGTCAATAAAAAAAGAGACTTCTGAAAATGTACATATATTTTCCAAGGGGAACTGTTGAATAGAATGATAGGAATAATAATGAGGAATATAATGTCAAAATGATAGTCTATAATATAAGTGTATGATAACCACTATGCTAAATACTTTGTGTGTTCTTGGATCCATTGAAGCATGAAGAAGGCAAGGGGGTGTTCGCCTAGGAATCTCAGGAAATGTCATTAATTCACCCTGACAGGCATGGGGACACATGTTCATGTGAGTAAAGCACTTGTAGTAATAGACGAGCCTGCAGAAGGAGGAAACAGACAAATCCTAAGTAGTTTACATTCATTGGTAGGGAGTTTGGAGTTTTCAAATTGCTCTATGGTCTCATGGTCAGCTACTAGAAGGGTCTAGGACTTGCTTACTGTGCCAAGGTCACATGTCAGGTACACATTTTTTTTTAATGTTTACTTACTTTTGAGCCAGAGAGAGAGAGAGAGAGAGGGTGAGCAGGGGAGGGGCAGAGAGAGAGGGAGACAGAGGACCTGAAGCAAATGCTGCGCTGACAGCAGGGAGTCCTATGAGGGACTCTGACTCACAGACCATGAGATGATGACCTGAGCCGAAATCAGAAGCTTAACCACCTGAGCCCCCCAGGAGCCCCAAGTACACTTCCTTTGTAGTACATCCTGTGGCAGAGGAGGGTCAGAGATGGGAAGTAGTATGCATTACATAATATGTGTTTGGAGAACCCGAAAACATTTTCCTCCAAAGCATATTAAGTTATAAGTGTACTGGCAGAGGAAGAATAAAATAATTTTAATATAGAAATCATAAAGCCTGACCTGATGATGGTATTAAATATCTTGAAACACTTAATGGCTCCCACTACCTCTTTGATACATGGCAAGCCTTCCAGCCTGAAATACAAGATTCTCCAAAACCTGCCCTGATGTCCGTCTTTCAAGTACATTTTCTCCCACTAAATTGTTTCTCTTCTCTCTCTCTCTCCCTTGTCAGTTTCAGTCTGGATTCTGACAACCTTTAGAATCTGCCTGGTGACCCGAGGATGATTCCCTCCTTTCAGTGTCTTTGCTCCAATACATCACCGGGTTTCTCACAGTGGCTTTGGGAATTCCGAGCTGTGTGGTTTTGGGTAAATGACAAAAATGCTTAAGGATTCACCTTTCTGGGCTGCAAAATGGAAAGAATACACCCTGCTCCACCACCTTGCAGAGAAGCCCTTTTGTCATTCACTCATATGACATTTTGTGGTCACGTGATGAGTCAGACACTGGTTTAGGCATTGGGAGCAGCACTGATGAAGAAGACCAAGGGTTCTACCTTAGTGGGTCCTGTAACCTAGTGGGTAGGAAAGTAGAAATGAAAATGTGACTTACAAAGCACTTTAGAGGGTAATCAATGCTATCAAGAAAAATGTAGATCGTGCAAAAGAGAGTAGAGAAGGACAAGGAGGGAACATATGCATCAAACACCACGTCATAATGAAAATAAATTACACATGGCACCTAAATGCTATGACATACACCTCCTAAACTGGCATTCGGGTCATGCTCGTAGATGCCAAGCAGTGCATTAAGCAGTTCAGATGTATTACCTCACTTAATTGTCCCAACAAACCTAGACAGACATTCCTGTTGGCATCACTGTGTTATAAACGAGGAAATGAAGATACAGAGAAGGATAGGATTAAAATAGTTGTGAAAGGAATAATATGCATGCTAGTAGAAGAGAGATGGTTAATCAGACCCTCCCAAACTCATACATACACCCTCCACACTAGCACCCACACAGACACAAACTACACAAACAAGTACATATGCTCCTTCAGAATCCGAAAGAGTAGTTTAGAATATGGTTGATGCCATGTAATTTCATTTGGAAGCTGCTCTTTGTCCCGATGTTTTTCAACTGGGGAATTCACAGCAGAGTGAAATCTCCTTAAAACTAACAAAGGATGGAAGATGGAGGGAAGCCAGACCTGTAGGCATGGTCCATCCTGACATTGATTATGCCCATTCAAGCCCAAGAGGAAAAGGATCAGCGTAGGACAGCTGGGATCTGGCCTCATAATTCTGGTGCCTTCTAGCTCAAGCCATCCATGGTTTGTGTGTCTGTTTCCCCGCATGGAAACCCAACTCTAATAGAGCCAGAGAAAGGAAAAGCTCTCAGAAGAGTGAAGAAGGAGAAAGGGTATAAAGGAATGAATTCAGTTCAGTTATAACATTTGCTTTCAAGAATAACTATATTCACAACCCTTAGAGCGAGCTTTACTGGGGTCTCCAATTGCCTGCATTAGCTTTTATTTGATACACATTATGTTTGGAGACTTTTTTGTTTCCAGTTTGAAAGGACTCTTACAGAAGGATATTGCCTGGAGAACTATGGCTAGTCATGAGAATGATCTGTCAGCGATGCTGGTGATCTGAAAATGTCATTGATACCTAGCGAAGTGTCCACATCATAGGGTAAAAAAGTCAGCAGTACAGCTGGCAACGGGTGGGCCTCAGAAGAATAACTCATTTTTAACTTCGTACACGAGAAGCTTGTATATAAACCAGAATACCAATGTGCCGATTCATATTGAGAAATGTAATGTATCAAGTGGGTATGAAATACTATTTATTGGCCGCTGCATTTGTCTTCTGTTGGAAGGTCCATATCAGAAATAAAATTATAATTAATTTTTTTTTTCTTAATGAGCATTGAGCCAGAGCAGAGCCAATTAATAAAAATGGGATGTGATTGAGGTGTGGTAGATTACTGTGCCTATTTCTGCCACATGGACAGACTTGCTGCCATAGGATTATTTATGGTCATAGAATGCGATATTCTGCTAGACAGTGTTGAAAACAAATAGGAATATTTGTCTCAGTGGCTCCCCCTTCGATAGTACTCTATTGTTATGGCAATATCACCTTTCAGCCTGGCGGGCTGGTGTATGTTATAGAGCCGGTAACACACCCTTATTGTTTCCAAATCATACAGCCTTTTAGAAATGCACGTTTCATGGGGCGCCTGGGTGGCTCAGTCGGTTGAGCGTCCGACTTCTGCTCAGGTCATGATCTCACAGTTCGTGAGTTCAAGCCCCTCATCGGGCTCCATGCTGACAGCTCAGGGCCTGGAGCCTACTTCTGATTCTCTCTCCCTTTCTCTCTGCCCCTCCCTTACTCTCACTCTGTCTCTCTTTCTCTCTCAAAAATAAATAAACATTAAAAAAATAAAAAAAAATAAAAAAAACCAAAATGCACATTTCAGAAGTGAATGCAGACTTTGGCAGATATTCCAAATGCAGAGTACAATAATTGGTAAATCAGTTACTATCACAGTCCCTTCTGTAGAAGAGGAAACGTGCCAAGAGACCTGTAAATGCCTCAGTTTTCCACTCCCCTTGATATGGAGGCTGCCTTTGAACCCAAGATGGCCTTCCTCTGACTCTCTGTGATAGACCCATCCTCTTTCCTCTGTGGCTCTGTTCTGCCCAGTTCTTTGTATTGCGGTGACGAATCAAACCAGAACAGTGAAGCAGTGCCATTTGTCGTTGTTGTTAAAAATCAGGAGTCAATACCGGACTAATGTGCTTCATTAATGCGTACTATTTTTTGTTAGTATCACCAAGTCCCAAGGCGAGTTGGAAAAGCTGTCTCTCTCCGTGTCTGGTCAATGCGGCTCTATTCTTCTGTCATCTTCACTCCCAGGAAGTGATCATTTCAGGCTCCTGCAAAGTGGCGACAGATTACATTCATGAGTACATTCTCCTCGAGTCAGCTCCTAACTTCCGGAGAGACTGCAGTCAGGTGGGTGGTAGCTGACCTACCTTCTTTGAAATCAGCTCCTGATTGGCGGGTCAGGAAGATGCCTGGTGTGCAACTCACCAGGTTCCCAGAATAGCTGCCTTCAGAAGGGAGGTGTTTTTTTTTCCTCCTCTTCTTTTTTGGATACTCGTGGCTTCCTTCCATTTCAGAATCAGAGCAAACCACATTGCTACTTCATTAGTGTCACAAGCATCTCTGTTTCACTCTCATAGTTTCCTCGGGAAATGCACGTAACTCAAACCTGTGGCCCTCTTCAGCCTGACAACTCAGTTTTATTAAGCAGCATGATTGGATGCATACAATAAAGCCTTTGAATCTCTTCTATGGAACCGAGAAGTATACAGTAATACATCGTAAAATGTTACAGTTGAAAAAAAGGAATTTAGGCTAACTTCCCTTTCTTTACAGATAAAGATAATGAGACCCCAGGACCGAGTGATTTGTCCAAAATCTCTCCATAAGAAAGTGGCAGAATCAGATCTAAAAATAAGGAATATTAAATTCAGGGGTCTATAACTACCCAATGAACACTGATTGGTATTTTGGTAGAAAGTTTTTATTCGCTAATTTTTACTCAGAAGCTTGCTCTGGGGCTCAGAGTTGATATCTGATCACGACAACTTGCGGAAACATGCCTTTTTTTTTTTTTTTTTTTTTTTTTTTAAGGAATGAAATAAAATATTTTTTTATCAATGTGCTGAATTCTGAAATGTTCATTGGTCACAAATTCTTGCACTCCACAATGGCCTTAGCAGGAACAATTGTTCCAAAATAGATTAAGAATAAAATGAAACCTTTAAGAACACAAGAGAACTCTGTCCTGGGGGGTGGGGGAGGGGGAAGTGGAGAGGAAGGGATAAGTTGGACGTGAAGGAGATAACATATTCTACACTGACCTCTATGATTCGCTTATCTTTACTTCCAAAAAGTTGCTCAGGTAAATGGCAAGAGAGTTTTGAAATTAAATTCTAACCAAGAAAAAGCTCATGCCCTTTTAGAGTCAAATGGGTGTAAATCAAGTCATGGCATGGTTGGGCCATTTCTGTCATGGGTCCTTTTTTTTCTCAACTCTTGCTTTGCCTGTGAACATCTAAGGGTTGTCCACACCCTCCTGTTTCTGTGTCTAGGTGTCCCTTTTACTTATTTCAGTCAAACTTGACTTTTACCTTCTCTACTCCACCTCCAATATCAAAGACTGTAATAATCTCCATGCTGCTGATCAAAGGACCCTCATTGCTTCCCACTTAATGTGGGATCTCAGTGATTTTAAGCCTATGGAAGACAGTCTTTCATGAACTCTCTTTCTCTAGCTTTAAAATCACATGATTTCTTCCCTATGTTTACCAATCGCTCTTCAGTCTTCTTTCCTGGTTCATTCTCTTTCATTCCATACGAGATGAGGAATTTCCTTAGTGTTTCTACGAGAACCATTTCTCATGCTATAGTCTTATTTGGGAAATGGTCTTACCCTACATGTTTTGCTTTGCATATTTTTGTTGTGATGATACCCAAATGTACATCATCAGATCCTGGTACACCTGATTCCAAAGCCCAAATCCTCTCTAAGAACTTATGTTGGAAGATCAGAGTCACTGAATGTGGATACAGGTGGTGAGAAGGAGTTAGGTCACATAGGTCTTTCCAGCCAGAGTGAGAAGTTCTGAGTGTATCACTGGGACAGCGAATGTGAGGGAATTTACACTAAGCAGGTTATTGTCTGGGAATTGAGTGGCCAGGCCATTGGGTGTAAAGGGATTGGCTTTGAGCTTGGTTTTTAATCAAGAAGGAAGGACTTGTCACAGTCCATGGGCCTTGAGAATGAGGCTTGGAAAGGCTAGTGCACAGATTCTCAGGGCAGCCTCGTCAGCTTGAGTGAGTTGAGATCCTGGCTCTGGAGTGCTGCCTGTGGATGACTGTCATGGTCTCCAGTGGGGCTTATCATCCAGTTAACTTGGATTAGAGAGGCAAAGACAGCAAAATCTCTCACAGATTGCTCCTTACACTTCTAGATCCACCTTAAATTTTACCTCTTCCATTTGGAAGGAGCCTTTGTCATAACATTTATTATTTTTTCATAACTCATGAAATTTATCTATGTCCATCATCATTATTGAAGTAGGAGTTATTTTGGAGGGAAAAGGTGTTTTGTTCACAATTTTACTCCTAAAACAATTCTTAATACCTAAAAGTATGGTCATTACTATCTCTAAATTAGACAGGTGATGAACGTCGTTGGGGTGGGCATCTTAATCCTGCCCACGCTAGGACGCAAGGCATTGTGTTGCATGCTTGGAGAATAGGCAAATATCTGTTTCTAGAAAACGTAATCCTAAACTAAGATTACATGTCTCACGTGCTTATGTGTATTATCTATAAGCTAATAGCACTCATGTGAATTGGGCATTTTATCTCTATTTTGTAGAGAGTCTCAGAGATCAAGTGACATAAACTGGCTTTCATTTTGGGTAGCTCTTGAGTCTACGCCCTTTCTACTCTGCACTGACTCAGTACTCAGGGTCAGCTAAGCTTGTGCTAGAATAGCCAAATTAACACAGAAAAGCTCCTTTTTCACTCATGCAATGTCCACTGTGGATAGAGCAGAACTCCGTGGCAGTGCTCCACGTGATGACTCACAGATACAGGGTACTTCTGGGATGCATGTCTATCATCTTGGCACATGGGGGCCAGTGAAGGCCCAGAGCAAAGAAAGGATGGTGAGGAACCTCTGCCTCCACCCACATTAATGCCAGTCACTTTCCGTTCCCACTGTATTAGCCAGAACAAGCCACAGCACTCTACCTACCTACAAAGGGCTGATCGGTCGTTTCTTTGTGTGGCCAGTTGGAAAGAACATCAAAAGAGACTGAGCAGACCCACATAGCATTGCGTCTCCCCTGTCCAATGTAATATTAAATTACAAGATCTGACTTTACGGGGATAGGGTCATCGGAGATTTGGGAGGCAAAGCGGAGAATTGAACAATAATTAAATAAAACATTATCGGATCTCTGCTTTCTACGCTGGATATTCAGCGATGAACAAAGCAGAGGCGTTCATTGAAGTCACGGAATCTTCATTGCAAAATGGGAGGGAGACAAACACACAGAAAACCCTCTAATGTAATAACTTTTTTTTTTAAGTTGAAGAGGTTTTATTAGATGCTTGCAGAGAATCATCATAACTTTGTGTGGCGGAGAGTTTCTCAGTAGCGAACTTATGGATTAAGAAGTCAGCAAATGTTTTCTCTGAGGAGGCGATATTTACACCGAAACCTGAACGACATGAAGGCACGACCTCGTGAAGTCGGGAGGAGAAACACTCTAGACAGAAAAGGTTAGCCCAAAGTCTTTGCTGCAGAAATGGGCTCTGGGTGGCAACAGAACAGAGAGTGGGTCATTGTGGGTGGGGCAGAGTGACAGAGGAGAACCATGTTGTTAGATACCATGGGACTAAGGAGGAATCAACTTGAGTAGGTTTCTTAAGGCAGGATGAAGAGTGTTGAGTCTTACTCCAATTGGGTAGTCTTGGTATTCCCATGGCGGGGGGGGGGGGGGTACTAAGCAGCAGAATGACATGATCTACTTTACGCTGATAACTGGCATTGCACAGTCTTCTAAGGCCTGTGCTTTCCTGAACCCCCAAAATAGAAGCTACAAGGACAGACATCTGTGTGAGAGCCAAAGGCAATATCAGAATTGAAAGGTGTTAAGCTCCACTTGCTTTCAATGGGACTGTCAGAGAAGTACACAGTTCCTGAAAAACGCCAGTGCTGGCAAAATGGAGTCTTATCGGAAAAGCTAAAAGGAAACCGCAGGTGTGTGAAAGGCGACCCTAGGGTTTGCAAACTCAAGTCACTCCAGCTGGCATTTAGACTGGTGGCACACTTCCGGGGCTATCAGTCTGACGTGGGAAGAGTCTCAGAATGCTTTCAAGATTGAGTCGACGCAAGTCAAGGTCGTGGTGATGACTGAAGCTCTGTCGGCCCAGGCTTGGAACAAGACGGACAGAGGAAGTACAAGTGGGAGGCATTTTGGGGAGATGCTTCCGTGATGTTCGGAAGCGGCAACATCAGCCAACAGAGGCGGATGGAAACTACTTCTCCACTTGGGCTGTCAGAACTGCCTCATGAGAGCAGCTACTGCTGCAGATGGTTTTTGTGCAGATACATGCAGTGATGCAAGAAGTAGAATGATTTCACGGTATTTATTTCCCACCTCATTTCCCAGAGCCCAGAAGTTCAAAGGAAGTGCCACAGGAGCTGGTGTGGCCATGAAAAATAAAGGGAGGAGGTCACATTCCTAAACACAGGGGCCCTATGCTCTATGGCATCCAAATCTGTGCCTCAAGTATTAAGTATTAAAAATATTGGGTTCCACAAGGAATTTCATTCAGAAGAAATATTCCCACTGCTAAAAAGCATGTTTTGAATGCAAGAAAAGCAAAGTTAGAGACGTAAGGTAGGAAGCCATATCAATCACACGCACCTATGGGATAATTTATGCTGCTTGCTTTAATTAATCCTCATAAATAAATACAGTTAACTACGCCCAACCCCAGTCAGCTGTTGTTCAAGGTCACATAACCAGGTGTCAGGATGCAATTTAAAATTGGATCTCTGGGGTTGCCTGGGTGGCTCAGTCGGTTGAGCAGCCAACTTCAGTTCAGGTCATGATCTTATGGTTCGTGAGTCGAGCCCCGTGTCGGTCTCTGTGATGACAGCTCAGAGCCTAGAGCCTGCTCCAGATTCTGTGTCTCTCTCTCTCTCTCTGTGTTCCTCATCCGCTCATGCTTTATCTCTCTCTGTCTCTCAAAAATAAATAAATATTGAAATTAAACACAAATTGGACCTCTGATCACAAAGACCGCGCATTTTTTTTTTCATTTCATTATTCTGTAATGTCACTCATGAAGACCCCTTATCCTCCATTCACTGACTTTGTGACATCCATTAGATACTAAGTTTTCTGAAGCTCAGATTCATCATCTATTAAGAGCAATATAGGTCGAATTATAAAACCAGCTTCAGTATTTTGAGGCTCCTGCAATACAGTATGTTTAGAGGAAGAGACTAGCATAAGCCAAACATCGTGCTGGACACTTCCGTATATTGACTCATCTAATAACCACAGAAACTTTATGATGTGGCTGATGGTGCTCAACCGCACAGATAAGGAAATAGGGTACAGAAAAGATAGATTAATCATCTGAGCCCAGCCAGGGGCGCACAGAGCTGCTGCTAGATATTCTGACCTGGGTCTCATTGCTTGCACGTGAACATGCCTTTGACTACTCACCATGTATTTAAAGGGTTGAACATCATACATAAAGCTAATAAACACTTATGTCATATGCTCCTATACTGACAGACATACCTTTAAAAAAAACCGTATGTATAGTTTCTTTATAATTGGACACCAAGAGAAGTCTTTATAATTGGACACCAGTATCAAAGAAGACCAAAGGTATTTGTTATTGTTCGTGTCTCAGTATTGTATGGATGGAAAGATCATATTCAGATGATCTGATGACATAAAGACAAACATAACTAATACATTATTATACATTTATTTCATATTTACTTAAATTATCTTTATTTCAGTAGTATTACCATGTTGTATAATCACAAGTTTTACATGTTTTTCATTTTGCCCGGAATTTTCTAGCTGACTGAAAATAAAATGTAAATTCATTCAAAGGTTAGTAAATGTTATCAAATTTTCATCTGAAATGTGAATTTTAAAATGCATAAAATATAAACATTACAATTACTTTATATCTTTTATTAACTTTTTTTAATGTTTATTTATTTTTGAGAGACTGAGACATGGCATGAGTGGGGTAGGGGCAGAGAGACAGGGAGACACAGAATCCGAAGCAGGCTCCAGGCTCTGAGCTGTCAGCACAGAGCCCGACATGGGGCTTGAACTCACGAGCTGTGAGATCATGATCTGAGCTGAAATCAGACGCTCAGCCAACTGAGCCATCCAGGTGCCCCTATCTATTATTAAACAATACTTTTCTTTGAAAATATTCCAACTGACCCACAAAACTAAAAGCTTAAATGCACAATGAGATAATTTAGGTTATTTTTATATCAAAATCCTTCTAATAAAGTTAGTATTGCTTTAATTTTAAAATCATTGGTAGTGAAGTTTTTTTAAACAGAACTTTAAAAAAAATTTTTTTTTTAATGTTTATTTATTTTTGAGACAGGGAGAGACAGCATGAATGGGGGAGGGTCAGAGAGAGAGGGAGACACAGAATCCGAAACAGGCTCCAGGCTCTGCGCTGTCAGCACAGAGCCCGACGCGGGGCTCGAACTCACGGACCGCGAGATCGTGACCTGAGCCGAAGTCGGACGCTTAACCGACTGAGTCACCCAGGCGCCCCTGAACAGAACTTTTAAATTCTAGCATTCATTGTGCATTTTGTTGCCAAAACAAACAATTAATATTATCCTTTATATATCTTATTTCTTTTTTTTTAATGTTTATTTATTTATTTTGAGAGAGAGAGAGAGAGAAAGTGTGAGGAGGGGAGAGGGATAGAGACATAAAGAGAGAGAGAGAATCTGAAACAGTCTCCATGCTGTCAGCCCAGAGTCCAATGCGGGGCTCAATCTCCAGAACTGTAAGATCGTAACCTGAGATGAAATCAAGAGTAGGTCGCTTAAAAAACTGAGACACCAAATATATAAATGTAAGAGGAATATGAAATATTTAGGATTGCAGAATATTCCTTAGCTGCTGTTCATGGCTACCATATGCAAATCCCAGGGGCTAGAGATTTACAGAGCACTCCCCTGAACAGTGTTAATTACAAGAATGAATATTCAGATGTTTAGAGTTAAGGTCCCACTAGGCTGGTCCTGAGAGTTGGATTACAGGTTATTGAGATGCCCCTGTTTTTATAAATAAATGAATAAATATTTCTGTATGTATGTATGCACGTGTGCATGATGTGAGTGAGTACCTAATTCTTGAGTCGACAAACTTTTTCTGCAAACAATCAAATAGCACCTCTCTTTGTTTTTGCGGGCCACGTGGTCTCTATTACAACAACCTAATACTGCCGTTCTGGAGCAGAAGCAACCTTGGACAGTATGAAGACAAACACGTGTATCCTTGTCTGGCCCACAGCAGGCTGACTTTGGCCCATCGGCTGTAGTATGTTGACCCCTGCAGTAAGATGGGATCCTAAAAAGAATTCTAGTTTTCCTACATCCGACAGCGTTACTGCGCGTGCAATGCCCCGTAAACGAGGAGGAGATTCATAGACATAAACCAGTTAAATAACTGATTGGAGCGATCTTATTTCATCGATTTGCTGTGTGAAAACAGAGCTCAGCGATGAGTTCACTTCGCATAATCGCCTTTTATGAAATAGGCAGCTTGGTCAGATTTTGTACACATTGGACTTATTGTTAACCGAGAAAAATTGTGTCAGTCTTAGGTGACCAGATGTTCTCCAATTCTGCTGTGGTGGCCCTCCTGCTTCAATGCCTGTTTGTTTATTTTTATTTGGTTTCTTTATTGATATTGGGGGACAGGAAGACTTCTGACCTTGAAACGTGCCCTCTTGTCACAGAACAGTGATGATATCCACACCACCACCACTGATAAGAGTTCAAAAACCACAAATGACCAAGAGATGCTCACTGTGAGCCATGCATACGGTGACTCATGCAGTCAGAGAAAAAACAATCTGTAATCTTCTAGTGAAAATGTAATCCGCAGTATTCTTAGGAGACCACTCTGTGAAATACGGGGCACGATGAAGACAGATGAGCAGGCTCAAATTACCCAGTTAATATTCGTTAGCTATGTAAACCTTCTGTTTACTTTCCAGTAAGAAGGGGGACAGAACAACAACTTTCATGTTGTACAAGATGAGTTAGGCTTTGTAAGACACATTTTTAGAAAATGCAGGGACTGCATCCATATTAACTAAGATATAATATTTTCACTCTTTATATCAATATTTTAGCAAGTCAGAGATCCTATCTTTAATAATTTCCTAAATGTGTCTCTTTTTTTTTTTCCCCTCCGGCCTCTCGAGTGCTGAGAATCAAAAAGTCACTGGTTATGGGAAAAAGCAATATATAGCCCATCCCAGGGACCTCATGATCGTAGAACCCAACGCATCTCACTGAACGCTTCAAGCAACAGACTGTGTACTTTTTTGGTTCAAGTGCAATTTGTTTCCTGTATTGTTTTTAAAATGTGGCCTTTCAAGATGTTTTGGCATTAGCTTGCGGCACATACTTACACTGGGAGTTAATATATGTTAAATCGGTTCCAAGTTTGGAAACAATCCGTGCTGATTTGAAGGTAATATATGGTGCTTGTCACTGGAAATGTGTGTGCAGGTGCACTGTATGCCGACAATGTGCAATTGGCATTAACATTAATCACAGATTTGAATTTGGCAGATGCTAGATTTTATAGCAAGTATAATCTAGTCGTACTGCAAAAGGCAGTTATGAAACTTCTCATTTTTTTCTGAGTGACGAATTAGAATGTAATTAGAATCACAAGCAGGAGGATGTGTGTGTGTGTGTGTGTGTGTGTGTGTGTGTTTGCGTGTTAAATTTAACTTTTCTTTTTGTCTCCTTATAGTGTCTCAAATTTACAGCTCTCTTTCCATATCCGGATTTGGAATATATTTTCCATCCTTGAATAGATTTCTTCAATAATCACAATACTGGGAACTCCTTCAGGCTAGAAATTGTGTGGTTTAGTTCTGCATTTCTGGGTCTCCAGTAGCTAATCCGTGCTCTCCTCGGGAAGAAGGGTAGTATCTTCCTATAATTGAGATCTATTAAGGATTTGTCCCATGTGCTCTCATAAAGTGGTTACAGTGTAATTTTACAAACATTTGTCTTGATATACTGACTCAAATAAATGTCATACCGCCTTTTTATAACGTGCTTATATCACGCAAAGAAGGCAAGATCAGGTGTCCATGCAAAATAAAGTTCATCTATTCAACACATTTATGGAAAATGTATTATATGAAGGGCGTTAAAGGAGATGACATTAAACAAATAAGGGTTTGCACGGAAGGATGTTACAATCGATACGAGAGTTCCAAGACTAGTTAAGAATTTAAGTGTACAAATCAAAGTAAGAGCCACCAAATTTATGAAACTTGCAGAAGTCATTTGAAATGTTGTATATGTACTAGTTAATTTACTCCTTAAAACAACTCTATTGTGATTTTAAAAAGATGGAACACACGTACAGAGAAATTAAGTAGCCCTCTCCCCGAGTGTGTGAGCAGCCTCACCACAGTTTCACCCACGTGTCACAGCTCCAGAGTCCACATTCTTATCTGCTATTTTGTAGTCTCACTCATGGCATTACTTGCTCCAAAAATATAAGGCAACTGTTCAGTCAGATAAATGACTGGCGTATCTGTTTTTATGATTATTATTTCCCACGACCAAGGTTTTGATGTGCAAGGGCAGCAAAGAGTTCAAGGTGATATTGCCTGTCAAGAACATAGAGTCTGAATATTCTTCTATTTTATCGTTGTAATATAGAACCATATGCTTTGGCAATCAACTGGGTGAAGGGAAGGAACAGCATACTCATAAAAACTGATGAACAAAAATGTCGTGCGAAAAAAATAGTTACCACACATTTTCCTGAGGGTCAGCATGAGGTGAGCAGGTCCAGAATTTCACTCAGGGATCAGTTCTGGGTCAACTCCGAGGCAGGCACAAATATTGGAAGGAGGAATCGGCAAAACAAGTTTGAAATAAGACCGGCGGCATAGTCAACAAACAAACGAGACATTGCAAAGAAAATTCTGGTCATCCTAAAAGAAGAATCTGGTTGCAAAACGTGCTGAGAGGAAACGGATGAGTTGACCAAGTGTTGAGGTTGAAGGGAATATACCACAAATTGTGATTTGTATCGGAGTGGACCATCATCAGCTATGCGTCGTGAATACGTTTTGAGAACAAGTCTGTTGACTCTGGTCCTCATTTAGAACAATAAAAGGGTGTCTTTGACATGAAAAATGCATGTTCTGATAGCAATAGACGAGATTTTTGTGCTACTGATATTCTTTGGGGGAAGAAAAACCTTATCTGAGTTTTGTAGCTGTGCTAAGTACTTGTACACATGCAATTCACCTTAAAGTCTTAAAGTCTTGAAGTTCTTGAAGTTCTTAGTTCTTAAAGAACTACTTTGGGGGAGAAGGGGAGAGAAAGTCTGGAGATCAACAAACAAAACTGTGATTTTTTTTTCTGGTCTCAGATACAAAATAAGCTTAAGGACAAGAAAAGTTTCATGCAATTTGTATTAAAGTTGGTTTTAGGGATGTGGGGTGCCACCGCCACAGTGAGAATTTGCGGGGCCAGTCTGAGCAAAAAGCGAGTACATTTATGTCTGCTTTTCCCATGGAGTTATTACTGATTCCTGAGGAGAACTTAGCAGGGTCTTTGGGAGTCCCACAAAATTGCGAGAAAAAATAGAATTCGGGGTTCACCAAGAAGGAGAGCCCTGGTAAAGGCTCATGTCTATGCTGAGACCTAGGTTGACATCTATTACTAGGTTGAGCCTGACTTCACCGAGATTAAAGCACAGATCTGAATGATCTCAATTCCTAATCTGATTAGTGTCACCTGATGTTTCTTATGCTTTTTCCTACTCTACTTTCAGAAGTTGAAATCTTTCTAGAAGGACAGGTCATCACACAGAAATTATCAAGATAACTAAGCATACAAAAAGAAAAGACGTAAACAAAAACTGATAGAGACCACTGATGATACTGAGAACAAGAAATCCGTTTTCAGGCATGATTTTTTAAAGCGAAGATTAATCTACCAAAGGAACTACTATAAATCGAGCCAACTGTAATTGTATTTATTGTAAACAATAAAAAAATTGCTAAATATTAAAGTCAGAACACTGGACTTAATTGTTTTCCTATCGTCCAGCAATAAATATTCCGAAAAATCAAGAGCACCATTAACTGTAGAAGGAAAAGTGAAGGGAACTTAGCAGCTTGTAATTAGGAACTTTTAGTTTTCAAAATATGCTATAAGGAGAGCAGAAAACATGCCACCAAGGGGAAAACGGATTTCCAGCAAAAACAACTGATACAGTTCTTGTTTGGAGAATATGTAAGGATTTCTACAAATGACTTGTAAAAGGCAAACAACGGTAGAAATATGGGCAAAATGCTGAGCTGGCACTTCACAAAAAAGGTCGTCCAAATAAAACATTTGAAAAATGTTTGATCATAAGAAAAATGCAAGTCAAGGGGCGCCTGGGTGGCGCAGTCGGTTAAGCGTCCGACTTCAGCCAGGTCACGATCTCGCGGTCCGTGAGTTCGAGCCCCGCGTCAGGCTCTGGGCTGATGGCTCGGAGCCTGGAGCCTGTTTCCGATTCTGTGTCTCCCTCTCTCTCTGCCCCTCCCCCGTTCATGCTCTGTCTCTCTCTGTCCCAAAAATAAATTAAAAACGTTGAAAAAAAAAAAAAAAGAAAAATGCAAGTCAAAACTAGAGATCTATAATGAAATATCAGCATCACTACACTGTACCTGAAGTGCCAACATTCAAAAGACTGTGAGTGGTAACTATTGGCAAGGATATGGATCGAGTGGGATTCTCATACACTGCAAGAGGGTATTGTTATAACTACTTTTGCATACTGTCTGGCAGAATGTATTGAAGTTAATCCTACATACCAGCAGATAATACAACACTTACAATACACCAGTTGTATGAAATACAGTAGTCATTTTCAGAGGTGTGTACCCAGCTGGGATATTGACACAGATATGCCAAAAAAATGCAACGTGACCCATAAAAATTTGTGGTAACTAAATTCTGGAAACAACCACAGAATACAACAATCGGATGGATAAGTAAATTAATGATGACTCATATGAAAGGTTAATACACATCTATGAAAATAACTGAATTCCTAATAATTACAACAATATGGATGGATTATACACATAATTTTGAGCAAAAGAAGTCAGGCACAATAGATATCCTACTGCCTAATTCTATTTATACAAATTCGGAAATGGGTAAAGCAATCAATGGGGTGAAAAATCAGAATAGTGGTGACATTTCGGGAATAGAATAAAGTTAATGATTGGAACAAGGCAGAAGGCAGTTTCTGGACATGTTAGTACTATTCTATTTATTGACTTGTATGACGTCAAATGGATATGTTCATTTTTTTTTGGTACTTTATGGAGCTCTGATTTGTGGATGTTTCTCAATGCATGTTATTTCTCAATAAGAGTTATTTCAAAAGGTTTCAAAACTTAAATATTCAAATTAACAAAAGGAAGAAAACCACCCATTACACATTCCTGTTTTATTTGTTTGCCATTATTTTCCAGGCTACCTGAAAACTCATCATGCAGACCTTGACTCTCAAGGTGGGATTAAGGTTCTCGTTCGTACAAACATCAATATGCTAGGGATTTACATTAAACTCATACAGCTTAACCCCAACCAAATCCTTGTCCATGGAGTCTGAAGTCGAGGGAGAATCAGCAAAATAGCAATCTTACGTTGGATCTGAGATTTCACCGTAAGATGTAGGATTTAACCAATGTTAAATATTGGAATAGCACTTCTGTAAACGCACTTTGTCCTCAAGAAGAATATTGACTGCACATATTTGGGTTTGAGTTTTAATTTTAATTGGACAGCTAATAAGCAGTTTGACTTAGAATTTGGTTGGAGTAGCAAATTACTTTTGAGGTGACATAGGAAGAATACAGCCTCTGAAGCACAGTCGTAGAATACATTCAAGGTGAAATAAATTGCACAGATGAGCATTCACTTTTTGGTGGACACTCGGAAATGCCCTAGAAGACGACACAGGTCTTACTGATTTTTAAAATATGAAGTATTTTACAGGAGGGCATTCCTGAGGGTCTTTCTTTCAATGTGCACACTCTGTAAAATCTAAGGCAATGGACTTCAGTTTAAAAATCTCAGGATGCTTTCACAGTGGAGGCCAGGCTCTGCTGCCCGGACCTCACACTTCAGGAGAAAGGAATACATTTCCCACTGCTGTGAGTGTGGACCACTGACAGATCTCAGCTGAGTCCTTCCCTGGGAGTTGTCCATTGCAGGAGAGAACAGCTCTGCTCATGGCTGGGCTTCTCCCCTCGGACTAGTTTGTCCACAATGGTGGGCATCAAAGAGGAATGGCACTGAACAAGTTAAATAGGCAAGGAAGCCTTTATTCACAACTAGTGCCGTAGGCGTCCAGACTTGCAAACAGGGGAGAGAAACTGAACTCAAGTCTACTGAAACAAAAGGTGAGAATGTTTTTAAGCACTGGGTGAGGGAGTGGAAAAGTATTAGAGAATGTTACAGGGATCAGCGTCACTGGGCCATCCGCATTAGCTAATTGTCCCTTACTGATGTTAGGTTCCTACCCTCTTACAGTGATGATGGGGAGATATGGGTTCTGTATCTCTTTATGATTAGGATTTTTAAAAGAATTATTTTCAAGTTAGTTACCACACAATGTGGTCTTGGCTTTAGGAGTAGAACCCGGCGATTCATCACTTACACATAACACCCAGGGCTCATCCCAAAAAGTGCCCACCTTAATGCCCACCCCCCATTTTCCCCACCTCCATCCACCTTCAGTTTGTTCTCTGTATTTAAGACTCTCTTACAGTGTCTCCCTCTCTGTCTTTATCTTATTTTTCCTTCCTTTCCGGTATGATCATCTGTTATGTTTCTCAAATTCCACATATGAGTGAAATCAGACAAGATCTGTCTTTCTCTGACTAACTTATTTCACTTAGCATAATACCTTCCGGTTCCATCACGTTGTTGTAAATGGCAAGATTTCATTCTTTTTCATCACCGAGTAGTATTCCACTGCATATATTTATACCACATCATCTGACGGTGGACATTTGGGCTCTTTCCATAACATTAGGGTTGCATGTGCCCTTTAAATCCTTTGAATATCCTTTGAATAAATCTCTAGCAATGCCATTGCTAGGTCTTAGAGTAATTCTATTTTTATTTTTTTAAGGAACCTCCACACTGATCATATTTCAAAGGGATAGCTTCCAGGTCCTTGAGACAGACATTCTTGGGTTGTGAAACTGTCTAACTTGTCCTCTTCTGCATTTTTATAGCACCCCGGAACTGGAAACATTATGTTCTGATTTTTTTTTTCTTTTTCCCCACTACCACGAGCCGTTGAATGAGGTAAAGGAACCATGTTTAATATATCTTTGTATTTTGGTAATTATAACACCTGGATTAAGAACAGGCATATTGCAAACATCAATTGAACATATTTTAGAATGAGCCCTAATTCTACTTATTGTCTTCACCAGGCAGCTAACTAGATCATTCCATTTTATTTTTGATTGAAAAGGCAAAACATGAAAACATGTGTGTGTCCAAAAAGGGTTTTCATGGGCTATCTATCAAGGATCACACCACGTGTGCAAATGTGTTAGTGTTTTAACTGAGGCAACAAGGTAGATGCATTTAAAAATAGCTGAATTTTAAAGGACTATTTGATTTTTCCATTCATTTTTTTCTCTAATAAACCTAAGCTGATTATTTTAGCCCCTGTAAATGCTCTTCAACCAAATATTACAGTTATTTTAAAACTAAATATGAATTCTAATTCATTGGTAAAAAGTTAAGGAGTGAGGGCAGGTAGGAGTTTTAAAATAATCATGGCAAAGGTAAAAAGAAAGGAAAATAGAATTTTGCATACCTTACAGAAAGTGCTCAGCAAAGAAAGACTAACTGCACTAAAATCTAAAAACCTAGCCCATACGTTAGAAGCAAAATAGGAGTACATTATATTGATCGATCAATCAATCATCTGAAAAGACTTTGTGACGTGTAGATAAAAGGAAATGATAATGGTGGTAATGTTACTCTACACTGTGCAAAACCCAAGCAAACTTAAAGAATATATTCACTCCTCTGAGAGTAATCTCAACAAAGACACTGAATTCACTCAAAATAAATTCATAATTTGTCAAGTAGGGAAATTTGAAATAAAACATCACAAACTTAAAATAATAATGGGTGAAAGACTACATACTGTTATAAAAAATAGAATATTCAGCATTAAATAATAGTGAAAGCAGTTTATATGTAAATAATAAGAAGTAAAGTATTACAGGGAAATTTGTAGTCATGATGCAGATTTTAGAAGAGAGAAAATATTGAAGACTAAGGATCTAAGAGCTCAACTTAAACCAGAGATAGCAGAAGAAGTAAAACAAATATAGATAGTATGAGGAAAAAATAATAAGCATGAGCAAAAATGAATGGAGAATTTAAAAAGTAATAAAATGATTCAATAAGTTAATGACCTATTCTTTGAAAATTCAATATTTCAATTGTTTGTTTTGATCAGCAAAACAAACAAACAAACAAACAAACAACCCAAAAAATCTATAACAAATATAAGGACAAGATTGCATTATGAGTAATGATACAATGCTTTGGAATATTCAGATCAAAGGGACAATAACCTAGAAAAACGTCTCGTCAAACCTGACTCAAGAATAAATAGAACACTCAAACAGACTAGACTAGCATGCATTTATAAGCTAACATCAGTAAATAAATAAATCATTAACCCATCAACACAAAATCAAATAAAAAGGCAAGTTTAGGGGCGCCTGGGTGGCTCAATTGGTTAAATGTCCAACTTTGGCTCAGGTCATGATCTCGTGGTTGGTGAGTTCAAGCCCTACATCAGGCTCTGTGCTGACAGCTCAGACCCTGGAGCCTGCTTTGGATTCTGTGTCTCCCTCTCTCTCTCTACCCCTCCCTCACTCACGTTCTGTCTCTCTCTCTATCAAAAATAAAAATAAAACATTAAAAAAAATAAAATTTTGGAAATAAAACGAGTTTAGAAAGACTTGCCTTATTACATGTAAATATTGCATTGATGTCTTCATGCAAATTCTGCTACGTTTACATGTGTCCAGAATCAGATTAAGGCAAAAAAAAAAAAAAAAAAAAAAAAAAAAAAAGCAAGCCATATCTATGACAGAAATGACAAAACAAATCATCAAGGAAACATATACCACCATAAAAGTAGCACTAGAATAACAGATTTTCCCTAATGAAAAAAATATATATAATTAGATGCCTGCTAATTCCTTACACGAATCAATCACAGTTTTATTAAAACCTTACATGTGGAAAGAAAACTATAAAACGTTTAGCACAAAACATATTTTTATAACCTTGGCATAGGAGATAATTTCTTAAACAGAACATGTAAAGTAAAATGCATAATTGGAAGAATGAATACATTTGGTTACATTACATTTTAAAAATATTACCCAATAAAAGGCACCATAAAAACAATGGAAAATCACACCCTATGTTTGGCAAGTAACCAACAAAGGCTGGAATCTAATATATGTAAAGAATATATGTTTTCTATCTATTTATCTATCTATGCACACATATGTATAAACATACGAAAGAAAAACATCCTAACAGAAAAATAACAAGGATAGGCAACTTACAGAGCAGAAAATCTTAATGGTAAACAAAAAAGAAGAAAACCATGCAAAGATGCTCATTCTCACTAGCAATCAGAAAAATTCCAATTTTAAATAAACTATATTTCATTTCTCACTCTTGAAGATTTGCAAAATTTAACATGTTAATATTTTTAATGAGGTGTTTTGGCCAGGTTACAGAGAAATGGGAACTCATTTTATGGGTGGAAATGAAAACGGTTACAACCACTTTAGGCAGCTTTCAGAAAACGTCTGGCAACTTGTAGCATCATACTGTCTTTCAATGAGGGGTACGGATCCTGATGTCTATTATGGAGAAACGCTCACATACATGCAAAAGAAAAGAACGTTTCATCGAAGCAGTGATTGTAATAGCCAAAGGGCGGTAAGCTGTTTTTCAGTAGGGGAAGAAATTAATAAATCATGGTTTATTCATATAACCATATTCTACAGCAGTTAAGATGACTTATATTCAAATGTATCAATATGGGTATATCTCAAAGTTATAAAGAGTGAATAAAGCAGTATGATCCCATTTATGTAAATTTTAAAGCACACAAAACAACAACACATATATTTATGGTTTCTCTTCGATTGGGTTCCCTGGAAACCCATTCAGAGATGTCGAATTGTGTGCAGCAGATTTAGAGAACATTGCCCCGGGGAGGCGTCAGGAAGCCAGAGAGGCAGAATCAGGGCAGAGAGAGAAGCCAGGTCACCATATGGTTGCAACCCATGGTCTCGGCCCATCCTACGGGGAGTTCCAGAGCTAGGTTGGTCCTTCAGAGGTATTCCACGTAGACGCAAGGGGACCGAATACGTATTTGCATCATCCAGCTTATGGCCACTTCAGGGAAACACTCTGCTTCGTAGCTGGAAGCAGTGCCCAGCCTGGTGCACAGCTCTGAGCCAGCAGCACTGGTGTCAGCGGCCGAGGGAAGGGGGCCTGGGCCCGGGATGGAGCACCAAATTATCTACTTGGCCGCCATTTGCATCTGTGCGACAAAAGTACTACAGACACATGCGTGGCAATGTTGTACGTGGACTTTCCTATGGCAGGAGAATCGCAGGAAAGGGAAGGATGAGAGGCCAGGCTTTAGGTAGATTCGCAATATTTAATTCCATAAAAAATAATATCGAAGTAAATACAAAATCGCTTTACCTTATTGGTGTGCCTCTTCCCATGGTATTACCTCAATATTTTTTACGTGCTTGAGATGTTTCACTTCTGAAAAATCTAGTCATAGTGCAGAGTGATCAAATGGCATTCAAAAAGGGGTCAAATTAAAAAAAAAAAAACTATCTAAAATTAGAGAAAAAAATCTCTATTTTTCATTAAGGAATCAGAAACTTGGTTTACCGTCCGATGACTGTTTTCAAGTCACAACGGAGATTACAGTTGGCCAGATAACTTAAGGAGTTATTCAGAGGGGTGCCTGGGTGGCTAAGTTGGTTGGATGTCCGACTTCAGCTCAGGTCATGGTCTCATGGTTTGTGAGTTCGAGTCCCACATTGGCCTCTGTGCTGTTGGGGCAGAACCTGCACCAGATCATCTGTCTCCCTCTCTCTCTGTCCCTCCCCTGCTCACACTATCTCTCTCAAAACTAAATAAACATTAAAAATGTTATTTAGATTATGTGCATATCCTAATATTTATTTTAACTTACAAGTTTTGTAGGTTCAGTTATTTATCAATCTTTTTCTTTTACATTTTTAAAAATTTTATTTATTTATTTTTGAGAGAGAGAGAGAGCAAGCAAGGGAGGGGCAGAGAGGGAGAATCCCAAGCAGGCTCTGCACTGTCAGCACAGAGGCCTATGCAAGGCTTGACCCCACGAACCTCTAGATCCTGACCTGAGCCTAAACCAAGAGTCAGACGCTTAACCCAGTGAGCTACCCAGGCTCCCTTATTTACCAGACATTTTCGTCACTACCATGGCCTTTCTTTTGCATACATATCTCCTGACTGTAGTTCTATATAATGTTTTGTCTTAGTTTTGGTTCTCCCCTGCTGAAAACTGAATTGTGTCTCCCCCAAATTCACGTGTTGAAGCCCCAACTCCTGACGTGATGGTATTTGGAGATGGAGCCTTTAGGAGGGAATTAGGTTTGCGGCCTTATAATAAGAAGAAAAGAAATCAGACCTCTAGCTCTCTACCACATGAAGACACAGGCAGGAAGTGGCCCTCCGAAGGACATAAGGAGACCCTTCACCAAGAAAACACAACAAACAAACGAGCAAACAAACCCAAAACATGACGGCGCCCTGATCTCACAACTTCCAGCTTCTGGAGCTCTGAGGAAATAAATGTCTGTCGCTTAAGTCACCCAGTGGGTGGTTTGTGTACGGCAGCCTGAGCTCGGACACCACGGGAAGTAGACGCAGAAACCAGAGTCTGAATATATGTGGTTTATTGGGAAGGAAACATCAGTAGGAAAGTAGACAGGGAATGCAAGGTAGCCAGAAAAATGTTAGTGATAAGGCACAGCCCTAATGCAGGTGAGGAGAACTGGAGCCCCCTAGGGAAATCTAGAAGCCAGTATGGAACACGTTCTTGAGAGATGTTCCACCCATGGGGCTATGGACTGAGATATTTATGCGTCTATTTCACCTACCGTCTGTAGATGACTGTACCCAGAGGATGTTCATCCTAAGGAATTTCTGGCCTCCCAGCCTGGTGGGCAAACAGGGCTCTGGAAGCAGCAGGCTTTCCTCCAGGAAGTGCAAATGCCACACTGGGGAGCTTGTCTAGTGTCCCTGGAGATGGCCAGTGCCATCGTGTGTGGAGAGCCCAGGGGCTTTGTTCCGTGTCTTGTATCCAGCCACGTCTCCACGTGGTCACCAGTTTGTTTTCTCTAAGAGGAGCAAGAGCTTCGAGAAGTTCCTCTATTGTAAAGCTCTTTCACCCCACAGAGAATCTACTGTTTATTCGTAGTAGCTTATCTTTTATGAGGCTTTCCAAATAATTCCACACTATTTTTGCATGATGTTGCACACTGCTTAATAATTAAATTACATAATTGCACCAACATGCACACTTAATGTCAACAAGTTTGGAAATAAAAGCTCTTGGCTCTTGGTAGGGTTACAGCTCACGTCCTGGCAGGAGAAGCGCATGGGCAGATTGCCCGGGAGCATTCAGCACGCGGTGGGCACCGATAAGTACAAATTCCGGAGGGAGTGATGTTCAGCTGTCCGATGAGTCTGTCGAGTGGTGGTGAGTATAAACCACTCCTAGTGTATAGGGATAGCTGTTGTGTGGGAAAGAAACTCTGTTTGTTCCAGGGATAGAAATGCTGGATAGAGTTGTGGGAAAAACAGTAACTTTGCTCCGTTCCGGTACATTTTCTCGCAGTTGCATTTCGCACAACAATGTGAAGGCTGGACTAGAGAAAGTGTAACTTACTCTAACTAGAGCATTCAAGCCAATGTCTTTGGCGGGGGGAGTTAGTGCCATTTCACTATCATTTTTTTTTTTTTTTTTATGTTGGGTAAACCAATCTCTTTGAGTTTACTCTTTTAGAATCCGACTGAAAAAAAAAAATCACTGTTATTATTTGCCCTTAATGTGTCATTCAGTTCCACTGAGCTGTGTTAGCAAGCTATATTTACACTTTGCGCTTCTTAGGTAAACACTGGGCAAAATCAAGTGTTTGTGTTAGCTGATCATTCTACTTCTCCGTCAAAGTTAAGAGCCTTAAAAGTCATCACACATTCCGGGGCAGAAGCTTTGTTTAGGTTCTAAAAGGAGGTAGCTTGGGTCGTTCAAAGATAGAATGTTGTATTCTACCCTGTGTGTGCTTGTGATGGATTCTACCTTCAAGGAGGGAATGGCTGTTTGTTCATGTCAAGGTAACTAAAGAAAGTGTCATCTTTTCCTTTCGTTATACGACCACTTTTGTAAATCATCCTGTGAAATGCATGGTGGGCATCAAATGAATTTTACCGTGTTACTCGGGCTGCCACATCAGCGTTTATGAAGAGCTCGGTCTTCCCGGGCTTCCATGAACTGGCCCTTATGTCTTCCCAGCAATATTACGCTAGCAGTATTCTCTTCTGAAACACCACTGCTATGTCCCACCTCACATGGGAGTCCACACTGCTCCCTCAGCTGCCAATACCTTCTCATTCTGTTTTTCTGATTGACTTAGAAGCTTCATCATTATGTTTCTTTTTAAAAAGATTTTTAAAATGCTTATTTGTTTAAGGGGGGGGGTAGCAGGGAGGGGCAGAGGGAGAGAGAGAGAGAGAGAAGGAGAGAGAGAGAATCCCAAGCAGGCTCTGAGCTGTCAGCACAAAGCCTAATGTAGAGCTCAAACTCACGAACCATGAGATCATGACCTGAGCTGAAGCCAGATGCTTAACCATCTGAGGGGCTCCAGGATCCCAGGGACGCTTGAATGATCCATGAACAAAAAGTGGCTGGTAATGAATTTTTGAGAAAATCATCACACATGCCAAGACTTCTCTCGCCAGCTCACTGCTCTCCACACAGGGTTAGACACCGTGCGAGCAGTTTCAGTTTTTAAGAGATAATCGTCGGTAGCTGTGCCCATTCTGGCGCTATTCCAGAACATAAGGAAAGAATGTCATTTTAATAGCATCTTCCCTCAATCTCACATTTTTCCCTCTTAAAGGAAGGGAGATATATATATATATATATATATATATATATATATATATATATAAAATATATATTAATATATATTATAGTATATAAATATATATAATAAATATATATATTTATATAAATAAATAAATAAAATATAAATAATATATATATAGAGAGAGATAATGTATTTGTATATATGTATATGTATGTCTATATATATATATATATATATATATATTTTTTTTTTTTTTTTTTTTTTTTTTAAGCAGTTTCGAGTGGTGACTGGGTGGCTCCGTTGCTTAAGTGTCCGACTTCAGCTCAGGTCATGATCTCTGGATTCGTGAGCTCTAGCCCACGTTGGGCTCTCTGCTGTTAACACAGAGCCCTCTTTGGATCCTCTGTCCCCTCTCTCTCTCTCTGCCCCTATCCTGGTCCTCCTGCCTTTCTCTCTCTCTCAAAAATAAATAAACATTAAAAATTGTCCAAAAAACCCCAACACAATTTTGTTATTACCTTTCAGATTCCACTGCATCAGAAATTTCTCTACCACCAACTTCACCTCCCTCCCCCATTTTTTATTTTTTAGTTTCCTCTGTTTCTTCTTTTCTTTCCAGGAAACAAAAAAAAAGAAATGGGAAGAACATAATTTCTAAAATAGTTACTCCTAGGGAAGCAAATTCAGATGCCAAATTTTTCAGGGACGGCTGTGAATGAGGAACAACCATGACAAGTTAGCTCATCTGGTTAAAAATATGGTACCTTGGAGGCAAGAGAGTCAGTGTGGCTCATGCACACATCCATCTGGTCCCTTCCTTCCATTTCAGTGGCCTACGCTCTTAGTTATCTTTTGAGCGTGAAGCATCCAAAAGGGAAAGAGGTGACAGGCTCTTGTGGCTCACTGAGTCACAAGAGTCATCCTCATGTGCCAGGCTCATTGACAAATGTCAAGAAACTTCATCCTATCAGATATACAGGATGACACAAAGTGGTTCAGGACATCCAGCATCTTCAATGACTGCACACACAATTAGTTGAACTTGAAATCTTTAAGTTTGGGGCAGTTTTACAAAGGTGTTACCTGATCTGAAACACTAGATGGTAAAATTTATACCTGTCTTTCAACTCTCCTAAATCAGTAAGTCTTGCAAGAAAGTAATGTGCATGAATTCGTTAAATATTACTGTGTTTTATGTTGAAAGAATTTATAATAAATGTAGTAAGTTATAATGAAAGCCCAAAAGACTCTATAATTTTAGAAGCCCCTATTATGGGGCTGTCACATCTTAAAATATAAGGAAATGAATCTGTGTCTTGCATTCAGACTGCGTTTATTTCAAAACATCTTCCGATAGCTACTGATTTACCCCAAATATCCTAACTTTTTGGCATTTAAAAAGCTCTGCAATGAGAATTACTATTTAGGATGGCCTCCTTTAAAATTGCAGGGTACTAAAACACACAAATATTACAATGCTTGCAATACTTGCCTTCTGGTGATGAAAGAAAATAAAGGCATTTTAGATCATGTAGCAAACCCAAGGATACTCACTTAACCCATTCTTTTTACTAGCTGTTTGACCTTAGAGGAAATACTTACTTCAACGTACTTAGATTTACCTATCTAAATACAGAGAACATAATAATATCTGCCATATGAAGGGCTGTCATAAGAATCAAATGACCTAATCCATATAAAGCTCTGAGTACAGCAACAGGTAGTAAATATCTGAAAAGATTATTATTATTTTTAATTATTAGTAGTAGTGCATCCATTCATTCAC
Source organism: Neofelis nebulosa (assembly GCF_028018385.1). Classification (NCBI taxonomy): domain Eukaryota; kingdom Metazoa; phylum Chordata; class Mammalia; order Carnivora; family Felidae; genus Neofelis; species Neofelis nebulosa. The sequence goes on along the minus strand of NC_080784.1, from coordinate 198,682,132 downwards.
CCAACTATTCTTCATTTATGTACTTTCCTGAGTTCAGTGAAAACAGAAAAGAGTGGTAAAATAAACTATTGGCTTCCATGGAGCTCCCAATTCAGCATGGGAGGCAGCTGTGTATAAAACCAATCACAGTGTCCCATGGTATTTGTATAGGTCAAGTGCCATGAAGCATTTATTTCATCTGCCATATGAGGAAGAAGGCTTGCCTAAGGAAATTCATTCCAAGTAGATCTTAGAGGGATGACTGGATTCCAGTAGACAGAGGAAAAGGAAGACAGAATGAAAGCAGGCATGGAAAGAGGAACTCGTTTGAAATTATAAGTAGTCTCCTGTAGCTTGAATGTAGGATGCATTGGAATTAGGGCTGGCACAGACCCTACACCGTCACTCATTCCCCTTGTGTGGGATGCTAAAGGATTGTACCAGATAATCCTTTAGAAAACGAGGAAACCAGAGAACCATGGGAGGTCTTGAGGAAGGGAAATTCAGCACCTTCGTAAGTATATGTGGGAGAGAGATTTCTGGCTTCAGTGAGAAGGATACGTTGGAAAGATGAAAGAGGGGAGAGAGTGAGACTGTTTGAATACTCCCAATGAAATTCTTTTGGCCAGAAGAAGTTAGAAAGAAGTGGAGAAAAAGTGAATGGGATTGGAGAGAGAGATCTCGCACGGAATAACAGAGACACCATTTATTCAGGTGGATTCTGATACGAATAGAAAAAGCAAAGGGAGTTCTAAAGTACAGAGGAGGAGTTTAAAGATCAGACGGGTTAAATGACTTTTCCAAGGTCAAATGTCTTAGAAGAATTATGACTTACTCCCCTTAAGCTTCCTTATCCTTGACGCTACAGGGTCCTTTCCCCACGGTGTCGGGAGCTTCTGTTTTGCCCGTGAAGATCACGTGTGAGAGAAAATCCACGTTGCCCTCCTTGATTCCCAGGATATATTGTTAGGATTTAGAATGAAGCTGGTCTCGGTCCACTTCTGGTTTACAGCACAAGCCACAAAGGAAACAAGAGCACCGCTAAGTTCTCCTCTTCTCAACTCTACTATGTCATGCACATTTAATTAGCAGCAAAAATAGAAATGCATATTTAGCTCCTTATTCAGCAAGAACTGGAAAGCCACCAGATTATAGGCACAGCAGAAAACAAAGATTGACGTTTTGACAAAGCCTCCTTTCAGAAATGAACACTCAAGAATGATGACTCAGGCAAATTACCCGTTAATTGCTGACCAGTTTTTAACTGGGTCAGCCCCAAATAAGGACATAAATTGAACTGGATGGAACAAATGCTTGTTACTTGGTTTGGTTCGGGGAGAGTCCGCAGAATTGGGGTTAGGTGACAAGAGACATTTTGGGCTGGCTAGTGACATAAGTTTAATGACTCAAGTTGTTAAAGAAAGAAGCATTTATAACATAAGGCATTTTTCTCGGAAAATTAAATATTTTTCTATGTGTACATTAGCTTTCTCTTGCTCCATAAAACTTACCACAAACTTTGCAGCTTAAAACAACACGAATATAGGGGCACCTGGGTGGCTCAGTAGGTTAAGCATCTGGCTTTTGACTCTGCTTCAGGTCATGATCTCAGGGTTCCTTAGTTTAAGCCCTGCATCCAGATCTCTGCTGTCAGCACGGAGCCCACATTGGATCCGCTGTCCCTCTCTCTCTGCCCATCCCTCACTCGTACTCTCTCAGTAAACAACAAAATATTTTTTTAATTAAAAAAACCACAAATATATGATTTCAGTGGTTTCCATAGTCAAGATGCCAGGCTAGTACGCACCCAGAGCACGTCCCCCGCTCAGTGTTCCACCAGGCTGAAATCAGAGTATTGGATGGAGCTCTTCCAGGCTCAATGATTTTTAGCAAAATTCGGTTCCTTTTGACTGCATGACTGAGGCCCTCAGCTTTCAGCAGCTGATTGCTATTCCCTGCTATATAGTCCTCGCCACAATATGAAGGATGTTTTTTTTCATCTTTATTTTTTTTTTAATTTTTAATGTTTATTTATTTTTGAAAGAGAGAGAGAGTGGGAACAGGGAAGGGACAGAACGAGAAGGAGACAGAATCGGAAGCAGGCTCCAGGCTCTGAACTGTCAGCACAGAGTCCGACATGGGGCTCGAACTCATGAGCCGCCAGATCATGACCTGATCCGAAGTCAGATGCTTAACTGACTGAGCCACCCAGGCACCCCTGGTTTTTCATCTTCAAAACCAACAAGGGAAGATCTACATTGCTCCAAATCTGAATTTTCATACCTCTGACTACTTGATCTTCCTTTACAGGGCTCATCTTATTAGGTCAGGTTCACCCAAGATATCAGACCTTTTGGTTAAAAATTAACTGTTAAAATGTAATTAACTGTTAAAATTAACTGTTTAGCAGGCTTAACCACATCTGCAGAGCGTCTTATCTTTGCCATATAAAGTAACCAATTACAGGAGGGACACTAATCATATTCCTAGCTGTTTCCCCTCTCAAGAGAATATTCAAAACTATGTACCAGAGGAAGAAATTTTGGAGGTCCTTTATAAGCCTGCCTGCCACAATGTATTTTTTGGTATATACTTCTGAAAGTTCCCCCCAAAATGGTGAATAGATGCAGGTGTGGACTAGTCCAAAGAACATTTTACTCTGATTTGGGATGTGGATTCCAATCCTTACTGTGCTATTGACAATGTAAGTTCCTAAGTTCCTCTTCTAAGAAATGAAGTTATTAACAATAAAAATGATCTGTGGTGTCATAGGCTTTTAATGATGTTTAAAAAGGAAGGAAGAAAAGTCTTGACATATGTGAAGGCTCAAAAGAGTGGTGAATTAATTACCCACATGTAATCTCTGGCTGAAATCTCATCCAGAGAAGTAGAAATGAGATATTTGAAGGGAGTGGGGACAGAAGATCAATTGGAATGTAGCCTTAATGCAACAATAAGTACAAAGTAAATAATAGCTAATACTAATTGAATCCACTCTATGGAAAGTGCAAAACATGTTATTATATGATCACACACACACACACACACACACACACACACCATTATTTTTAATTCACATAAAAACCGGTATTGCTATAGTTATTTGTCAGATAAGGAAATGGAGACTCGGCAAGTAAATGGTAGAGAGAGGGCTGAAATGGACACAATTGGCACCAGAGTCCACACACTTTTCACTATAACAAACTGTCTTTGAATTAGGATTAGCCTTAAGTGGCACAGAGTTCGGCAAATCTGAACTGAATATTCAGAGATCCAGAAATAGAGGCAAAAAGTCCTCATCTCAAAAGCTTGTCAGCATTAGCCTTCTATCTTGGCTTTTCTTTCTTACCTTGAGAAAGCACAGGCAAGAGGAAAGAAGGACCAATTTATGTCACTCTGTACTCTAAGCATCATATCCAGGGAAGAAACTACCCACAGAAAATAAAATTGTCCCACATAGCGTATAAGCAATCACCTGCCGTGCAACAATTTCACACAGTGGCTCGAAACAACACGTTTATTATCTCACTATCTCTATAGGTCAGGAAAATGGACATGGCTTCGCTGGGTCTTCTGCTTCAGGGTCTTTCAGAAGGCTATAATTAGCATATTGCTCAGGGCTGGGCTTTCACAGAAAGTCATGAATGAGGGAGAATCTGCTTGAGAAGTCACATGACTTATGGGAGCATTCACTTCCTCCCGGACTGTAAGACTGAAGCAAGTTTCTCATGAGCTGATGGACTGAAAAATCAAATTCTTCATTAACTATTTGCTGGAGATTACCCTAGTTCCTTCCTTCTCTGGCCTCTCCAACATGGCAGCTTGCTTCATCCAAGCACGCAAGCCAAGAAGGCATTAGAGACAGTCTGCTAGCATGGAGGGAGTTGCGATCTTAGGTAATATAATCACCAAAGTGAATCCCATCACCTTTGCTCTCCCCTGTTGATTAGAAGGAAGCAATGAAATCTAGTTCACATTGAAATGGGTATTTCATAAGAGCACGTGGCCTAGCATTTGAGGGGCCATGCTGGAGCAGGTTAGCCACAGGAAGTACAGCACAAAGGCTGATGCACTCTCAAACCCTGATCACTATGGAAGGCTTGGTTTCAATTCCATGTGTGTGACATTGGTGAATTTGTTTCTCATGTTCCATTTTCCTCATCTGAAATGCAGGTCGTTATGCAGATTAAATGAGATAATGAATGTACAGTATTATATACCACCCTAACACAGTAACTGGCTGCTACCTGTTAGTTATGGTGGTTAATGATACATTAAAAATTGAAGGAAGCATTTTTTATGGGATAGTCTCAGTGTGCATTTATTTTACGTTTATGTCAGAACCATCATGTCAAAATATGGAAGGATTATTATTTTTTGTTTGGTTTTTATCCCTGAATGTCCCCATCATTGTCTTTCCTTTCCCATACATCTGAACTGTATGAGGTAGGGCTGAACTTAAGGGTAGGGCTAATGGTGGGTTTTATTTGTAAGAATATCTCAATATTGAACTGTATATATATATACACACATATATATAATAAACTGTATATATATACACATATATAATAAACATTATATATATATGTATATATAGCACGTATATATACACGTGCTCTTATGAAATACCCATTTCAAATGTTATATCCTATAACATTTGATTTGAGATATTAAAATATAAAAGCAAATCTCCTTTGCAGTCATTGGACATAATAGAAACAGAATGGGCTGATCATTCAAGGCCTGTCCAGATGAAATTTTCTCTGTCTTGAAGCTTTCTGTTCAGGTTACTTTGAAGTGGAGGCATAATTTTATACCTTGCAAAACTGGCTTTAGAGAAAGTCCTGTTCATAAAAATAGCAAGAGCTGATATTTATGTTGCCCTAAGGCTAATTTCCCCAATTGTCTTACTGCATTTTCTAAATTGTGAGCATTTTAGGAAATTTTTTGATTTGAACTTTTTCCAGGCCATGTCCATCAGCCCTTTGCCAACTTTATTTATTCCTGAAAATGCTTCCAGTTACAGCATGGAGAGAAACTTATTTTCTCTCTATTCCCGTGTGAGCACATTATAGATTCAATATACTGTTTAAGTTAAAAGCACTCACCATTAAATGTTCCTTACTAATTTTATTGTAGACAGTAGCAAATTGTAAGGCCCCATGCAGACCCTTATACAATCAACATGCATTTTACGATAGTAGAGGGAATTTATTTTAAAAACAAGTGGTGAACATACAGTTGCAATGGTAATATTCTGAATTAAAACTTCCATCTCTTTCCCTATTTCAAGGTGTTTCTGGTAAAATCTGTAACATGTGAGTAAACAAAGTGCTAATTTTTACCAGATAAATAGGTCATGATTCATGAATAGAGATTCACACATTTTGAAATATATCTTAGATCACACACCAGCCAGTTCTATATAGTAGACTGCTAAAACCCAGTAAGGGGAAAAATCGTATATACAACATATTAATCAAATCACCTCTTGTTTCCACTTCCGTGGCGACTTTCCAACTTGTTTTAAATGTGAAGTATCTTTTTTCTTCTGTGTATTCTGTACTATGATTCCAGTCTTCTTTCTTAAAAAAAAAAATGTTTTCCTTGTTGGAAAACGAGAACATCTACAACAAAACATAACCAGATAACCACATATAAACTCTTGACTTGCAGATTCTTTCACATATAACCACTCAGTATTTCCAACACTATGAAGCTCATTCAAAACTAAACAAACAAACAAACAAACAAAAAAATGGGATGTTAGTATTTCTTCAAGTATTTGTCTGGTTTTCTTTTTACACTGGATTTGACATTTGGATGTTCTTGAACCTTCTGATTTACCCCTTCCCTTTCAAATGAAAACAGAAGTATCGATGATATAACGAGCGTTCCCTTAATTCAAAGCCAGATTAAAATTCCCATTAAGGCATATATATTTGGTAATTCAAGTGGTATTCTAAATGTTCTAGTTTTGTGCAAAGAATTACAATTCTGATAAACAATAAATACCTATATGTTACAATAATTATGTCACTTGTATCAAAACAAATAAAAATTATGCAGGTTTTAATACTTACCATCATCAATTTTGTGAGTACACGAAAGGCATCAACTTCCTATAGCTGGGTCATAAGAAATTGGGAGCAACCAATTATGAACAACCAAGAAAGATTAGATATTTCTGAAAGTCTGCTTGACAACATCTGAAGGAAAACCAGGGGGTGAATATTTATGAGGAGGAGCAAACCGAAACCTGGAACTGGCTTTTATAGCCTCTTTCCCTAATGGCAACAGGTGAACTCCAGGAAAAGCAGCTGAAACACTGAGAAGCCAGGCAAAAATTTGGATAGCCCTATATGGCTGCAGAGGAGGCAGACAGAGGCTGAGATACTCAGAGCTGTGGTTTTAGACCCAGAGAGGCCGCAACCCAGGACTAACAGTGACACACACAGCAGCTCTCAGGTGGTTGAGAATCTGACTTCGGTTCAGGTCATTATCTCATAGTCAGTGAGTCAGAGCCTGGGTGTCGGGCTCCTGGCATCTGCTGGCAGCTCAGAGCCTGAATTCTGTGTCTCCCTCTCTCTCTGCCTCTCCCCACTCACACTCTCTCTCTTCCTTGCAAAAAGAAATAAACATTAAAAAGATAATAACAGTAGAATGAGGAGACAAGGGGGAAAAAAGCACGGAAAAACAAGAAAGTCAAAAGACCATACATACCTACATGATAGTCTGATAAACTAAATCACAAACGCAAAGAATTAGTTTCCTAACAGATTAGGCAAGGATTAGACACAAAGAGTCATAGTTGGAAGTTAAATATATAGCAGTGGGTGGAATACAAGTCGGAAGACAATTATCTAGGCTAAATCGCAGAGATGAAAAGAAATACAGGAAAGATCATAAAAGATACATCGGAAGGGGGAATGTGGTTTCTAACTTATATGATACAATCTTCCAGAAGGAGGAGTGAGACAGAATGAGAAGAAGCAATATTAAGGAATTTCTCCTCCGAATTTTCTAAAATTGATGAAAGACATCAAATATCTCAGATTCATGAGGCAGTAGCAAAATATCTCAGCAGAATACTGAAATAAAGTCAATACCACAAGAACAAGAAATCTCCACTTAACCGCATCATAGCAAAATTGCTTAAAAATGGGGCGCCTGGGTGGCTCAGTCGGTTAAGCGACCAGATTTGGCTCAGGTCATTATCTTGTGGTTGGTGGGTTCAAGCCCCACATGGGGCTCTGTGCTGACAGCTCAGAGCCTGGAACCTGCTTCAGATTCTGTCTCCCCCTCTCCCTGCCCCTCCCCATTCACTTTCTGTCTCTGTCTCTGTCTCTCTGTCTCTCTCAATAATAAATAAACATTAAAAAATTAAAACAAAACTGCTTTAAAAAGACATAGTACCTTGAAAGGAACAAAAATAAGCATGGCAACCACTCTTCAGAGACAAAGAAAGCAGAGAACAACGACATGTTATATATAAGGGGCTGGTAATAAATAACCACTAACTTCAAGTCTATCTCCAGGGAAAATATATTAAAAAATAGATAAAGATGAAATGAAAATATTTTCGGGCAAAGAGGCACTGAAAGAATTTGTTGCCATCAGGCTTCAACTGAAAAAAAAAAAAAAAAAAAAAAAAAAAAAGCCAAAGGATCCAGAGTCGAAATGCCTTAAGGGGAAGGAGAGGCAGGGAGATACAGGATACAGAGAAAGAGGACACATGTGCACATGTAAATGAATAGTGACTTCGCAGTAAATTAATGATGATAATAATAGCAACTGTGATTTTCCAAATCACTAGAATTAAAAGCTGATAGCACATAGGGTTCAGGGGGTTTATGAAGTAGTTCAAGTACTCTAGTTTTTCATCTTTTTTGCAAAGTGGTATCTTTACTAAACGTTAGTAAGTCAAAGATGCGGGTAGTAATTTTTCAGGTAATCACTAAAGGGAAACGGACAGCACACCAATACATTTAGGAAAGAAAAGGAATAACAAAATCATTGAGTCTAAAATCGGTACACTTTAAGTAAAAGAAAGGAAGCCATTTCTGCTGTCCAAGTTGCTGACCTTAGAATTTGGGAATATAATACGAAATGTTGCTTTAAGCCAATAAATTGTGATTAAGTTCGTTATGGACAAAAATAATCAGAACCATACATTTTAGAGGAAAATGTATTAAAGGATACTTCAAACCCACATTTCTATCATGGAATAATCCAAGAAATATCTAAGACTATAAAGACAAAATTTTTTTTTAAATGCAAATCAAAGCCTTATTTATTTATTTGTCTATCTATTTATTCATTCATTCATTCATTCATTCATTCACTTATTTGTTTATTTTTGAGACAGAGAGAGACAGAGCATGAGCTGGGGAGGAGCAGAAGAGAGAGGGAGACACAGAATCTGAAGCAGGTTCCAGGCTCTGAACTGTCAGCATAGAGCCCGATGCAGCTCGAACCCACAAGCCATGAGATCATGACCTAAGCTGAAGTCGGATGCTTAACTGACTGAGCCACCCAAGCATCCCTATAAAGACAAAAATTTCAAAGTCCCTTCACACATCCCCTCAAACCACTCCTCTTAATGTAAGTATCTTCTATACTAAGCTAGATATGCATTGTCCCAGATGTTTTCTGTATTTATATAGCTAGCATATAAACTATATTGTCTTTTAAAGAATTTGCAGAATACCATTCATATTGTTCAAGACATTCTTATTGAACTTAACAAGTTACCTTGGAAATCCTAACACTGCAACATATGTAAATATTTATCATTGCTTTTAGCAAATGAATGCAGAGCTTAAGTATGACTTTCAAGGGCTTTCTCAAATTTTGCCTTTCTGTGCCCCTATACGTGAAAATAACAACAACAGCAACAATAATAATAATAATAAATAATAATGCAATATATTTTGTGACTGTGTTGCTATAAAATGAATATAATCCAATCTGGAATACCTATTATATAATTATTATTACATTTGGTTTTTAATGATTTTCAAAGAAATTAGAATTAAAATATGTGTATGGATGCTCGACACTGTGCCTACTGATCTGAATGTAGAATTTGGCTCTGGCTAACTAGAGTCTCATACCATGGACATTCACAATTGCTTTAACCATTTTTCTTTTTTAAAAAATTTTTTAACGTTTATTTTTGAGACAGAGAGAGACAAAGCATGAACGGGGGAGGGTCGGAGAGGGAGACACAGAATCCGAAACACGCTCCAGGCTCTGAGCTGTCAGCACAGAGCCCGACGCGGGGCTCGAACCCACGGACCGCGAGATCATGACCTGAGCCGAAGTCGGCCGCTTAACCGACTGAGCCACCCAGGCGCCCCACTTTAACCATTTTTCAATGGAATAATTTTTAAGATGCTTCCACTATGAAAACATTTTTCACTACTGAAATGATGCTACAATTGAGCTGGCTGCACTTTTTCTCCTTTTCAGACCCATACATAAGTATTTTTCTTGAGCACATACCTAGAGTTACAATTTTTAGAGTTATAATATCTATGTTTATGGATATATGCAATTTTTAAAGAAATTGATAAATACTCCCCAAATTGCCTTCTCAAACGATGGTAGCAATTGGTAATCCTTTCAACAGTGGAGGGCTGTTTCCCTTACATAATAGACTGTATTTATAGTATCAGCAGTTTATACATAATGTAATATTTTTTGCAAAACTGGTAACAAAAAGCCTCGCTGAGCGTGTACATTTGTGTCTTTGTCCCTGATTATATGAGCATAAGAACTGATACATATTGATACTTACGAACTGCTAATGTTGGTTACCTGGATAAAAAGGTGGAAAGAGAGCGAGGACAGAAAAACAAACAAATAAATAAAACTTATAAAATTACTTTTAAAATGAATGGTTTAGAACAGAAAGTATAATACACAAGCTTACAAACAATTCTGTAAACCTTTTTCTCTTTATGATATATACCCAGACCTCTAGTGAGGGCAACATGCTAATTCTGCTCTTTAATCAAGTGGTGACTACTGGGTAGGTCAAAATTGGACACCTGACCTCAAAGCATCCAATCCTTAAGCTGTCCAGAAACCCATGAGATTTGAACTCATGGCTGAGAAGAACTAGCATAGAAGATCTGTAATCTTCGGCCACAGAAAAAAACACCAGTAGCCAGTCCTTGGAGTCTTTAACATGGTCTAGCTGTGCATTCGTAAGTGTTAAGTAAAAGCAAACAAACAAAAAGCTTCAAGTCAGGAAGAGCATGATTACATTTCTATTAACAATAAAGTATATGTGTCTCATTTGGTTTTTGTCCATTAATTATCTGCTTCTTTTGATTTTAATGTGTTTTTTATTTTCATTTTCATTTTACCTTTTGTACTTTTTTTTTTTTGTCAAGTGTCTGGTGGGTGATTCATATTTCTTTCCTTAAGGAATGGCGCATGTGTTTCTTGTGTGTAGATCTGGAGGGTGCACTCAAGTTGGCGATTACCGACGGTGCGCCTCTCAAAGATGGCACTTAGGGCAAGAATCCCTTCTGGAAAGTAATTAGGAAGCAGAGTGGAGTATAGGAACCTGACCTTCCTACTGATTCACACACCTGGAAAGAATGTCCAGGTGTGTTACACATTGGGCAATTGGTATAATTGTCTTTTTTTTTTTTTTTAACGGACATTGTGTAAACTGATGTATATCCACAAAAGGGAAATAACCAAGAGTCAGTATTTGTGTGTGTGGCAAATATATAAAACAGGTAAAATCAAATTACATTAACTATTATATGATGGAGTTTTTAGTTGAGAAGTCCCTTGTGCAAACAGTCCCTCTAATTTTACCATTTATCTGTGAATCCCCTCATGGACATAAGCCCACATGCCACTTTTAAGCCTAGAACTCTCATTTCCTCCCCCCACCTCTCTGAACCTCCTTCCCCTTCCATCCTCCTTCTCCCAATGAGAAGGGAACAGAATGTCATCTGATAAGTGAGCGTAAGCAGTTATAGCTAATGGAGGCACGGTTGGTATACAACTAGGGCTTGCGGTCTTGAGGGAGTTAGTTTGAAGCAAATAGTGCACTTTGTCATCTGAGATGATTAAACCAAACACAGTTAACCAATTAGGGAGTCAAGGTAACCCTTTTTATAAAAGATCTTCAGCATATTACTATTTGAGGTCATGTAAACATCTATGTCTAGAAAATGACCACCAGGGATGGAAAATCTGAAACTTAAGTGAAACATCTATTATCATGGAAGAGTGTCCATGAACTCCAGACCTGCTAAGGATAACAACTGCACAAACTTAGGTGGCTCTTAGTAGTAATAATAACAATTAAGAATATTGTTAACTAGCATTAAACTAGTAGCCGTGGTAGTGAGAAAATCCAGAAGTGACATTGAATGCTTACATTTTGGCTGTACTACATCACTGAGTAGTGATGTAAGGAAGTAGGCTCAGTCTGCCATATTGCGCTTATCATCCCACTAATGATAATCCCTTGCATGTGTTTTGATGGTATTATTTGCTAATTGTGCTTATGGGGGCTTCACAATTCTTCCAACAGTAATAATAAATCTACAACTAAGATGAGTTCCAATCTGCACTTATCACAACCCACATTCATGAACTTTCAAGCATATTGGTTTTTTTTTGCGCATTGAACATCTCCTATTGGTCTCAAGATCATCTGTAATCAAGAAACACGTATTAAATATTTGTGAAGTTTTTACTGTAAGCCAAGTAATTCCATAGTAATAATGTTCAAATATTAGCTTAATTTCTTTGTTTTTATATATTACACCCTTCCCTCTCTTTGGCTTGTTTCTTTCTTTCTTTTCCTTTCTATATCAAAGAAGATATTTGATCTCGTCTTATATTTATTTTATTTAGTTACTTATTTATTGTTTATTTTTAAATTTTATTTACTTATTTTTGAGAGAGAGAGCACATGAGAGTGAGGGTCCACACTGTCAGTGTGAAGACTGACACAGGGCTTGAACCCACAAACTATGAGATCATGAACTGAGTCAAAGTCAAGAGTCAGACGCATAACTGACTAAGCCATCCAAGCACCCAATCATATCTTATTTTTTAAAAGGGACTATAAACATGGGTAAGGGTTATGTGATATCTCATAATTAAAACATTTATCTCTATATCTAGATAAATAGATGATAGCTGATAGATAGATATCTTGCCTACAAATTTTTTACTGAATAAATATTTGGACTAGAAATAAAAGTTGGGGCAAACTTTATATATTTCATCCAATTCCCCATTTTACATGTGAAAAAAACTAAGACACAAAGTGGCAAAATTACTTACCCAAGATCCTATGGTAAACAGAGAAGCCAGTTAAAGCACTTAGGTCTTCTACCCTGTGGAAACTTTTCAATACAGCTTGAATTTTCCCCTTTTATATTCCAAAATTATACACCTTGTTTTGTGTGTGTGTGTGTGTGTGTGTGTGTGTGTGTGTGCTCATGGTTGTATGTCAGTTAAAAGTCAGCTGCTAAATACTCATTGCACCAATTCCAAAATGGCAGTGATGATAATGGTTATGTGCCTGGACATATAAATGTGATGGACGTGTGACCTTCAGACCTTTTTGTTTTGTGTGCCTACGGAGACTGACCTCAGAATGATTATGGCTTCCTAGGTCCTTCCCGCTGAAAAACTCATCTGTTTTCCTTATAGGAAGCTTTGTCTTTTCTTGCTCTAGTAGAGCCACATTGCTTGAGATTGACAAGTAGCCTCCTTGCAAATGTCACTTCCTAAGAATCAACAGCTCTGCCACATTGCTTCCAATTATGTTTGACAGTGTCCTTATAAAAATCTGTGGACAACCTATTTCAGCTTGTCACATGTGAATTATACTTTCCTCTCCTGGTCCTCCCACCCTAGCAACACGTATTAGGCCCAAACAAACCACATGGCCATGATGGTAAATTAGTGACTTAAGAGGACTCTCTCCTGTGAGTGATACAAAATCCCTCTGGGATGAAACAAAGTTATCCTGGAGATACTGCTGAATAAATTCATTGGAAACCATTAGTTGGGAGTGCCATTGGGTGTGAAGGCTCTGAATGCCATAGTTATAAGAAATCCGTACTCATACATTAATTTATACAGCGGAGTCAGGAGTCAGATCTATGCTGAAGGAACCTGCCAATGTGATATCTGAGCAGCAGTCATTTCACTGAGAAATCCTAGAGGGAGGGAGAAATGCCAGGAACCATAAAGGTGAGGAGCTGTCCCATTTTTTTTTTTAAAGAAAGAACATAATTTATATCAGAAATTACAGATTTGGGGCACAATATGGAATAAGCAATTAAATACATGTTGTGTTTGAATGTTAGAGTATGCAGTGTCTCTAATACAGCTCCTGGAGGAATCTTTGGTAACTGAATTGACTCAGATTGAATGGAAGTAACAATTACTGCAAGACCGAATGGACCATTGGAGACCAATTCCTGCCAAAATCCTCCAGTGCTTTTTTTTGTTGTAAGAGCAAATAAATATTTCTAATGGATTTAACATGGTGAAATGAGGATAGAATATTATTTTTATTTTATTTAAATCTGGTTCAAGAATAAATAAGAATTATCTAGAGGAATGAGTCAGTGGTCATCCTTAGCTTGGTTCCCTTGAGAATGATATGATTTGGGAATGACATCATAACAGAACTGTTTAGTGACTCAGAACAAATTTAAGATCTGCACTGATCAGAATGTAAACAGCATGAAGTCAGGGAGCTCTGCTGTCTGAGTCGCTGATTTCCGATATGTGTTTGCCTAACACACATGCTCAGTATAATTTTGTCAATAAATGCATAAAGTCAGAGAACAGGAAATATGCAGAAAGGATGTTTCACCAGTGGTGCAGAAACTCTGCCCCTCCTTAGGTGTCTCTCACTTGGTCTTAGAGTTTCTAATGAGTTTGTTCAGGTTAATCTGATTCTTGACTGCCCAGTTGTAGCCATGATTTGCCTTCTTTCCTATTCTGTTGAAGTGTGACTGTCTCTGATCCGTACAAATGCCGATCAAAAACACCACTGCCTTGGGGCACCGGGGTGGCTCCGTCCGTTAAGCATCTTACTCTGGACTTTGATCTGGTCAAGATTTCAAGGTTTGGTGAATTCAAGTCCAGCATCCAGCTCTGCACTGTCAGTGCATAACCTGCTTGGGATGCTCTCTCTCCCTCTCTCTTCGTCCCTCTCTCCCTCGTGCGGTCTCTGTTTTTCTCAAAATAAAGAAACAAACAAATTTAAAAAAAACACTCCACTGCCTCTGCTCTGGTACCCACATACCATATCTAGTGATGATTTCTGAGTTGAAGCCGTCAGTCTCAGAGGCCAAGCAGAAAATGAAAAGGGTAAGGAAGATTCCATGCCCCTTTTACTGCCAACCCTCCATGAAGAGACTGTATATGAGGTTTAAAAATGCTCAAGCATAAGAGCACTGATGTTTGGTCTCAGGGCTAGTTCCCCGATGTACAAATTACACCCTGACAGTGGAATTACACAGCTCTCCAGTGCAGAGCTGGAATAGAATGACTTAGGCTGATTTTTTTTTTTTTTCAGAAAAAGAACTCCTGAGTCTGCCCATCATATAGAACATATATGATGTGCATACCCACCAGCCCTCCAAAAACCTGAGACATGTCAAAAACATAGGGAAAAATGAGTCTAAGTTGTATCAAGGGCAGAGGGAGCTCTATTATAAATGCATTTACCATGCGTCCCTTATCACCACTTCTGTTGCAAACTCAGCTGTTACATGCAATGGCACCTTCGCTGTCAGTATTTGATTCTTCATTGCAATTCAGAACAGACGTAACTCAGCATACCTGAGGTTGCTATCCTTAGAAAGACCTTCCTACAAGATTGGCCCTTGATTGGTGTCTGGGAGCTTAGATTTTCTAGCATGCGCAAAGCCGAGAACTAAAACTCAACAGGCCTAAGTTGTTTGCACAGAAACTATGTTTTATGCTGAACGCCTGTTTTCCTTTTGGGGCTCCGTGAGGCAGAGGGCGTGTGCATGGCCAGTCATAGGTAAAAACATTGGTGATGAGTCCGTAATGTATTTTCCTGGTAGACAGCATTTCACAGGTGTTGTCATCGCTCAGCACTTAAGGAATTGCGAATTGCGAGTCCTATGAGACTCCACTGTGAGAAGACTCTTGGAAAATTGGAAGACTGTACCTGCTTCCCTTTGGGCTTTACTCCGTGCACCTTTTCCCCTTGCTGATTTTGCCTTGTATCCTTTTTGCTGTAAGAAATTATAGTCATGAGTATAATTATACACCGATTTCTGTAAGTTCTCCTGGCAAACCACTGAGCATGGGGGTGTCCTTGGGGACTCTTGATATGATACAGTTGTCAAGGAAGGGACCATATTAACCACTACAAAGTCTGTCTGACCCTCAAGGTCCCTGGACATTCTCATAATTCAACTCTATTTAAACTTTTTTTTTTTTTTTTTGCTCATTTGAGTTGAAAATCAAGTATGATCCCCTAAGACAAAATGAATAAAATACTAATAAAATGCTAATAAAATAGTAGCCCACAATTTATGGAGCCAATTTACATATTTATTTTTCATTTTAGTGGGGCACTATGATTAGTACTTGGCATGCATTTTCTCATTTAATCTTTACAACATTTCCATGAGGCATGCGACTATAAAATCATAAATTTACAGATAGAGAAACAGACACAGGAGGTCAAATACCTTGTCAAAAGTTCTACAGTTGAAAAAATAGTGGAGTTTTGCAAAACCGGTCTTGTACTCAACACTATGTGAGCTCAATTTTTCCTGTCTTTAGATTTACCTTCCGCTTAGACCCTTACTTGCCCCAAACCAATCATTATGCTCTTTGCAGATCTCTGTTTTAGGGTGATTTTTTTGTCAGAAAAAAACTCCTGAGTATGCCCATAATATAGAACATATATGATGTGCATACCCACCAGCAGCCCTCCAAAAACCCGAGACATGCCAAAAACATAGGGAAAAATGAGTCTGGGTTGTATTAAGGACAAAACCGTCTTCATAAAAGCATCTGAAGCTGTCATCAACTCGCTGTTGCCAAATCCTTGAGAGCAGGAATTCAAGTTTAAAATACGCTTGAATCCTTAACAACATGCACTTTTTCTGGCACATACGAGGTACTCAATTTTTTAAAAAATGTGGTTAGTGGATAAATAGATGAGTGTTGAGCAACAGAACTTGTTTAGGGATTTGGTTGTTGTAACGTTGTCCAGATATTTAGTGTTGGGGACACCATTTGGACTGGAGGTTTGACCTAATTAATAGAAGTATATTCACATTATATTTATAGCTAAATGATGTTATAAATTCATAAAATAACCATGACTCAAAACCACACCAAGGAAAGTTACAATAATAGGAAAGTGGCTGAGTGCATCCATAGGATTGATCCATTAAAATGAATTTGGTACAACTTTTCTATGATGTGTTAAATGAAAGATGCAAGTTTCTGTCCTGGAAGTATGGAGGGATTACCATTTCATTAAAATACATAAACACATTTATGTATATGTATATAAAGATGTGTATATGCACACAGATGAATGTGTTTTAATGGATACATATCACATTTTATGTTACTTATATATAAAATACACTTTTAAATGTTTATTTATTTGAGATCACAAACGGGAGAGGGGTAGAGAGGGAGAGAGATAGAAAATTCCAAGCAGGCTCCACACACAGTGAAGAGCCCAATGCAGGGCTCAATCTCACAACCATGAAATCATGACCTGACATGATCAAGAGTCACTTAACTGACTGAGACCTCCAGGGGCCCCAGAAAATACATTCTTTTTTAAAGCAGGGATGATCATATCACATCATCAACATAGGTTTACTTCAGGGAGTGGGATGCAATAGGTTTGGGGGAAATTTCAGCTTCTATCATGAATATAAATATTATATACATATTTTTTAAATTTTTAAACGTTTATTTATTTTTGAGAGACAGAGTACGAGGGGGGGAGGGGCAGAGAGAGGGAGAGACACAGAATCTGAAGTGGGCTCCAGGCTCTGAGCGGTCAGCAGAGTCTGACGCGGGCTTGAACCCATGAGCTGTGAGATCATGACCTGAGCCCAAGTTGGACATTTAGCCAACTGAGCCACCCAGGTGCCTCTAAATATTATATCTCTAACCATGGTGAGATTATAATTTTTTTACTGTTTTTAAGCTTGTTTTCATCAATATGCATATAAGTAAATATGAGGATTTTGATTGATAAGTCTTGATGTTGGGTCAAGTGAAGAAATGTAGAATGATAAAAACCTAGTTTCTTTGCTAAGACTCTGCATGTGTGTGCATGTGCATTTGTGTGAGTGTGCATGTGTGTGTACGTTATATGCATATATGTATGTGTGTATTTATTTGGAGGGTGTACTAAACTGCGACTCTCTGAGGAGTTGATTTATGGAGGGCTTTTATTTTCTTATTTTGGTTACTTTATATTTTCTATTTGTTTGCAATGAATTGGATTATTTTATAAAATAAAGAAAAACACACCAGACAGACAGTATCAGGGCTGGCAAAATGGAACCGATAATTCTGCTTGGATGACTGCTGGGAAGTGAAAACTGTCCTTTTATTTATGGAAGCAAAGGTCTTCTCTAGGTCTTAAGGGATGAAGTGAAATTCAAACTTCTAAGTCTGGCATTCAAAAGGCCCCGCAGTCTGGCCTCAATATAGCATTTTGACCTTAAATCCTATACCTCTCATAAATTCCATTCTATAAAACTGTTTTGCTCATATCCTTAGAATGCACTTTGCAGTGTCCTGCTCCCACAAATATCCTCACATCAAATTTTATTACCTGGAATGACTTTCCATTTCCTCCATACATTTTGTAGACCTCTATTCTATTGTTAGTTGAATTCCTCCTTCTCTTTAAAAGCTATGGCTTTCCTGAGAACTGGTATTGAGTTCCAATCCAACTTTTTGAAGCTAAAGAGATTTTATTCAGCCACAATGTTGACAAGCATCATAGAAATAGATGATGGGATGTTTTAAGCCAAACTCTAAGAATGAAATTGTTTCCAAAGTTTACATATCAGTCATGCCCCATTTCAATGTCCCACATAACTGAGTACAAACGAGCAAACAAAAAAAAACATGACTAACATCAACACACTGCAATAACTATTTAAGAACATTACAGGGGCGCCTGGGTGGTTCAGTCAGTTAGGTGTCCAACTCTTGGTTTCGGCTCAGGTGGTGATCTCACGGTTCATGAGTTCAAGCTCCGTATTGGGCTTTGCACTGACAGTGTGGAGCCTGACTGGGATTGTCTCTCTCCCCCCTCTCTGTCTCTCTCTCTCTGTCTCTGTCTCTCTCTCTCTCTCTGTCTTTTGGCCTCAACTTTCCATTCCCAAAGATATATTTCCTAGAATTATGTCCCAATTAAGTCCTTGTCTCTGGGTCTGCTTCTAGAGGAACCCAAACTAAAAAAACCCACAGGGTATGTGTTATGAATGGAATGTTTGCATGCCCCCAAAATTCATATATTGAAATCTTAACCCTGCCCCCGATATGATGGAATTTGGAGCTGAGGGTGATTTTGGGGGTGATTAGGTCATGAAGGTGGATGCCTCACCAATGGGATTAGTGCCCACATAAGAGGGGCCCCAGAGAGCTCTCTCACCCTTTTCTCACTATGTGAGGATGCCCAAGAGAAGGTGATTGGTTGTGAATCAGACAGGGGCTTTCACCAGACTCAAAATCTGCCAGCACCTTGATGTTGGACTTCCCAGAACTTTGAGAAATAAATTTCTGTTGTTTTAGCCACCCAGGCTGGGGTCATTTGTTAGAGCATCCTGAATTGACTGAGACAGTATGTCATATAATAAGTATGTAACAAATACGGTATTAGGTTGTCTGACTACTGTTTCTACACTATTTTTACTAATAATTCATCGTGTATTTTTCACTGTGAGTCAGCATCCATACCTCAAAATGAAGTGATGCTGGAAGTTTAATAAATGTTACATAGAAAATGAGAAAAAGTGGGGGCATCCAACTGGCTCTATGGGTTAAGTGTCCGACTCTTGATTTCAGCTTGGGTCTTGATCTCACGGTTCATGAGTTCAAGCACTGCCATCAGGCTCTTCACTGACAATGCAAGACTGCTTGGGATTCTCTCTCTCTCTCTCTCTCTCTCTCTCTCTGTCTCTCTTTAATAATAAATCAACTTTAAAAAAAGAAAATGGGAAAAAATAAAAGCTTACATTTGTAATAACTATGACGTAGTCATCAATGAGGCATCGAAACTTCCCTGAGGGAATGTGGAACAGCCCTGGAAAGTTACCTGAAGAAAAGAAATGCCCAGGGCACATGGTACACAACATACCAGTATACTTTCATAAGCATTTTCAGTGATTCGCAGCTCATTGCCACTTGTGCATCCTCCATTGGGAGCCAACCCCCAAAATCACCGACTGCATGTCTCTGTTCTGGAATGACATCACATTGCTTTCTCTCTCATTGCCATATATTTGGTATTTATCATGTAATGACTTAATACTGGTTTGCTATTCATTCACAGACACATTAAATCGATCAAACAGTACTTGATGGTCTCTGTAGTGAGTTATAATCATTTTTAAATATCAGACTTACTAGGTATTTTGACATCCATTTTCCCATTACATTCTCCCAACGATGTTAAAAAGAAGTATGAGTTTTGTATTACTAGCCTCATAAAGCTGATGAAGAACCTATGATTTAGAGAAAATAAATTATTTACTCAAAGTCACAGCCACAAAGTACCAGTTAAGAGTTGATGGACTTGATTCAGGGCTCTTTAAATTATCTTAGGGGCGCCTTGGTGGCTCAGTTGGTTGAGCGTCCGACTTTGGCTCAGGTCACGATCTCACAGCTCGTGAGTTCGAGCCCCGTGTCATGCTCTGTGCTGACAGCCCGGAGCCTGGAGCCTGCTTCAGATTCTGTGCCTCCCTCTCTCTCTGCCCCAACCCACTCGCATTCTACCTCTGTGCCTCTCAAAAGTAAATAAACATTTTAAAAAAATTTAAATTATCTTAAATTATCTTTTTTTATTTTAAAACATTAAAAAAGTTTTAGAAGAATTACTTAAAAGTTCTGGGTAGCTAATCAATACTGAATAATGACTATAAAGGTATCTGAACGCTTTTATACACAAAAAGATTCAGTTAACTTTCACTCCCATGACCTTGATCCCCAATTTAGGTTAGTTACACCTCCCATCCTGTTCCATTACACACAAGTCCACTATCTGAGATTCTATCAAGCTATTTTCTTCTTGTCTGCCACCTTGTGATTATGTACTTCTAGGGGCCGTGTACAGTAAAGGCAGGAACTGTGGTTAGTTTATACACAGGGGCACCTCAGTTTTCTGGAACGGTGCCTGGTACTGGGGTAGAGACTTTCTAAATATCTGTTGAATGTAGCATAGATTAACCATTCTGGACATGTGCTGTTTTCATGTTTCAATGCATTGATTTATGAATGTGTTTTCCCCCAAACAATGCTCACCTTTCTGGCAGGTATCTACTGGAAAGCCTGCTGCCATTGGAAGGCAAATGAGGTTAAGTTTCAGGGAATCATTTTCTGGGAAGAAACATGATTCCTGGTATTTGTGAGGTCAATGGGACTGCGTAATGTTGTTTTTAAAAAAAAAAAAAAAAAGACTCTGTGGCCAGGATACCAGTATAAATGTCCACTTTGCATTTCTACACCGTGAAACGTTGATAAAGTTGCAAAAGGTTATGTAATTCAGTTGGGTCTTCTGCACAATGGAAGATACGTTAATTTCTGTGATGGTTGGGATTAGACAGGCATGCATATGAAATGATTTCACAGCAAAAGCATTCAAGAAGTGGGGAGGCCATTCTCTTATCTTGGTGTTTACCTTGCTTATTTGATTTTACTCCATAACAGTTAGGGGATGACACCCTTATCTATTAATGTTTGCATTGCCTGTCCTCTCCCAGCCAGAATGGAAACTCTATGAGAGCACGGTTGCTGTATGTATTGCTATGTTCCCACTTAGACTGGTATTGGAAGAGGGTAGATGGTCAGTCACCGTATGTCGAAGGAATGAATATCACTACTTTTTAAGTTGATGGCTCTTTCTGGATGCTCACTTTGCACCAGGATGCATGTCTATAATTTCGAGATGCCATTATGTTTTATCCAGCCACGGTCAGACCATGTGTCATGAAAATTCAGAGGATCTCAGGTTTCTTGCGGAGGGATCAAGATTAATCGCAAAGTGCAAGGATTGTTAACAACAGGCCTTGGTTCAAAACCGGGTCCCTTGATTTAAACGTATGTTTCTCCTACTCTGCCAAGCAAATAACGGTGTATTTAAAAAATACTAGGTGCATCAACCACTAGCATTTCGTGTACTTGGGGATCAGCTTGGATATGACTCTCAGGGTAACTCCTTCTTTCCCACTTTCCCTGTTTTCTCTCCTTTGCTTGGATCGGTATTTGGCTTGTTTATTTTTATCCCTTTGCACATCCCCTAACTTTTTCAGGGCTATCTTAAGTGACAAGTTCTCATTTTTATGAACAATCTTCTCTTCAGCTGAACAGAATATTCTTGATAAACACCCACTCAGCAAAACTAGTAGTTTAGTATAGTATGAAATGGATATTCAAAATCATGCATATCCCATGTGCAAACAAAAATTAAGTTATTTATGATCATGTTTACATGGCTCAGGCATAGACAGGAAAAAGAAGGAACTATAATTTCTCTCTATGACCATGGCCAACACATGGAGACACATCTTTGTGATTTGAAAATTGGAATTTTTATTTCTAGAACAGATATCTGAAAGTGTGTTCTCCTCTAATAAAAGTATTTCCATTCTAAAAGCACCATCCACTTATAAATATTCTACATTTCCTTCTTTAAAGTTACCAGACATTTTTTTACAACATGAAAATCTCATTTCCATGAGAAAAAGGCAGCTGTGTTCTTAATATAGAACAGAAACATAACCGCTTTAAAAGTGGGTCCTGACACGTTAATTCACATTTTTTTTTTCATCTTCAGTTGTTAGACATCCGGTGAAAAGGCTGTGATGGGCTATAGAAGATGTAAGGAGAACTAAAATTATATTTTTCACCTATACTATTTTCTTAAAAACTAAAAACAAAAAAGCCAAAACAGTGAGACAATTGTCTTCTTATTTTTCCCCTCATCTTTCTTCTAATTTGTATTCCTGCAAAAGCATCTTCACACCCGTTGAGATTTTTATCCTTTTTCATAGCCTTGAATAGGGCCATCTGAACCAAGAACACTTGACAAATTGAATTTCCAAGGTTAAATTTATTATAGACTGAAACCGGACATTCTAATTAAAATGAGGACTTTTCAAAGGGATCATCAATATTTCTCAGGTGATCCATTTCTCGCTGCCCTTATTTCTCTACATTTCTGCTACATATTTTATGGATGCTTTAAAGCAGTAGCTCAGATGAATACATCTCTGCACCCATGCTTGGTGGGGCTAATCATTCTTTAACAGTAAATAATTTAGGAATGTTAGAAATGAAAGGGACAACTTTGAATAAAGTTCATTAATTTTACAAGAGGGGAAACTGAGGCCCAGAAGGGATAAAAACATTTTCATGTGGCACCTCCAACTTTGGAAATTTTAGAGATCTGATGACATTGAGTGTGATGTTGATGATGATGGTAATCAATGAAGAGTACCCAAGCGAATTACTTTATTGATTGGTATACATATCCATCTAGGATCTGTTTAACGGGCAATGCATATGGAGAAAATAATGTGGGAGATAAATTATTTTCTTGCTTTTGTTCATAGTTATTCAAAGATCATTATTAGAAACCAAGATATTTCTAAGTTGTTTTGCAGAATAAATTCTTGGACTGAAAACATATCAATCAAGAAAGTCATGAGTTCAGGGACACCTGCATGTCTCAGTCGGTTAAACATCAGACTCTTAACTTTGGCTCAGGTCATGATCTCACAGTTTGTGGGTTCAGGCCCCGTATCGGACTCTTTAATGACTTGGGATTCTCTCTCTCTCTCTCTCTCTCTCTCTCTCTCTCTCTCTCTCTCCCCCCCCCCATCACATGCTGTGTCTCTCTCAAAGTAAATAAACTTAAAAAAAGAAAGCCATGAGTTCAAATAATGAAAACGATTTTCCCAAAGGTGTGAAGTAAGTATATAGCAGATTTAAGAGTCTCCAAATCTCCTAATACTGTAAGAACAGTGCTAGATTGACTGCTTGATCTCTTTGGAGAGTCAAAAACTGTTTCCTTTTGTCCCTATAGTATTTTAAAAACATAACACTGAAATATAGACTTTTTTTCTGATTTCAACAGTTTTTCCATTAATGCCCTTTTTTTCTGTTTGATGATTTCATACCGGATCTCAATGGGATTTAGCTACCGTATCTCCCGAGCTTTCTCTACCTGTGACAATTCCTCAGTTTTTCATGACCTTGAGATGTTTTGAAGAGTGCTGGTCAGTTATTTTGTAGAATGTCCCTCGACATGGGTTTGCCTGAAGTTTTCTTATGATCAAGTTGAGGATACACTTTATTGGTCATGTTACCACAGAAAAGATGTCTTTCTCAGAAACGAGTGTTCAAACATCAAATAGTGATACCTGTAGATAAGATCATTAGCAATTTTATCACCGAGTCATTTCTTGCAGCTGCCATTTAAAGATTTTTTTTAAATCATTCTTTGCTTCTCTGAGTGCCTCGCATGTTACCTCTTCCAGGTGCTTGAAGAGATTCATCTCAATTACGTACAAGGAAATCGAAGCCCGAGAAGATGCTATGATGTAGAATCAGGCCACTAATTAGCAGAAGACGCGTGCCTTAAATTTTTGTCCTCGGAGGCTTAGCTCACAGATTTCCCAACAAAGTTCACCGTGAAAAGTCAGGAGCCTCATGACCTCAGGGTGTCTTAAAAAGATTCATGTGAACTCTACCTTTCGCTTCACTTCCAGTCATAAGGCGCTAATGAGACATGTCACTTCAGTTTCATATGTAAGTTTCATGAAGGATGTTTCCCCGGAAATTCATCATCAGGGCACTGGACTCCCATCTTCTTTTTTCCTCTATTCCTGGAGTAATTCCATCTCTGCATGGCCATGAGGGAAATAAGCTCTTCGTACTCTCCTAATTGGAGTGAGATATGCCACCGCTCAGAGTTGAGGATTCTTGGTGTGCCTTCGAAATCAATCTGACTCCTGAATAATGATTTGGCTCTGCAGAAACCATTGCCTTGGAACCCTGCTGAGGTGCTGTCATCAAAACAGAAAAAAAAAATCAAATTTTACTCTGAATGGAGTCTTAATAACAGTTGGAAGCTTCAGCCTCCTGCCTATAATTTATTTACAAAGAATCTTTTTGAAGGGAACTATCCTGGAGAATTCTGCGTGGCTTTGATGTTTGCGAAAGTAACCCTGTAAAGATAGAAAGATGATAGAAAAAAAAAGATAGATAGACCTACAGATAGAAAATAAGATGGATTAAAACAAGAAATCTTGTGTCCCGTACTTCATATGTGAGATTTGGATTCTTATATTTTTCCAAAGACCAGAATTTCTCCTTGAACCTAGTAATGGCTTTAATCATTTTTGACCAGTGTCTTAACTTAGTTCTTCCATAAACATCCTTAGAGAAGGTTTTTAGTGAAAGGTGATTTTTTTTTTTTTGGTGGTGGGGGGGTGGTCTTGGAGGTCAGGATGTGACACAGGGAAGGGAAAACGGTTCTTAATGGGTGAGTTATGGACTGAATAGAGTACCCCCAAATTCATAGGGCAAAGCCCTACTCCTGACATGACTATATTTGAAGATAGGGCCTTTAAAGATGTAATTAAGGTTAAATGAAGTTATAAGGGTAGGGCCCTAATCTGATAGGACTGGTGTCTTACAAGAGGAGGAAGAGACACCAGAGATAGATCTCTCTCTCTCTCTCTCTCTCTCTCTTTCCCTCTCTCTCAATTTGTGCATGCATAGAGGAAGAGCCATGTAAGGACACAGCAAGAAGGTGGCTGTCTGCAAGCCTGGGGGAGAAATTTCATCAGAAACCTACCCCACTGGCATCTTGATCTTGGACTTCTTGCCTCCAAAATTGGGAAAAAAAACAAATGACTGTTGTTTAAGTCAGTACATCTGTGATATCTTCTTATATGAGCCTAAGGTGACTAATAAAAGATGTATCACGAATCCAGTCATCACAGTGGGCCAGTGAAGTGTCATTTTGCTGGGAAACTCTAAAAATTGGTGCACCTAACAATTATTTCTTCTCAAGGGATGAAGAAGCTGCATTATGTGCACATTAACTCATTGCTGGCACTGGCTAATGACTGGTCCGATGGGTTATTAATTTCTCCAAACACTCATCTAGATGCAGACTGGCTTCCTTCAATTTAGGGAAAACATGGAGGTCTAACGAAGGCAGGTAATACCATCAGTTGTAAGTGAGCAAGATTAGAGTGAAAGGGACAGCAAATACAAGTAGGGCACTAACAACGTCTACCACGTCTGAAAAACATGCCCAGTTCATTCCAGAAGAGGTCTTGCTTCTTAGTTTTCCTTACAAGGACACTGTTGCCAGAATCTGTAATGTGTTTGTGCACTTAGGTATATGTGATGGGATGGGATGGGATGGGATGGGTGTCCATTTTCACTGTTACTAGGCCTGATCAGCTAGCTACCAGACCCACCTGTGTAAATGATCTCCAGTCCCAGCAACCTCCCTTCTCGGTACATCCATGGACTGGGTCACAAATGTTCACCACAGTGTTCTGTCAGTATTACAAGGAATCAATCATGTTTTTCTTTTCCAGACTTGGTCCCATTAGTGTCGGAGTTCGACTGAAGTCTGATGCCTTTGAAATTGTGTATAATATACGTACAACAAAGTAAAACAAAACAAAACAAAACAAAAAAACAAAAAACAAAAAACAAAACTGGTCAGTTTCAGGGTAATTTGATCTTTTCAGATTAACATCCACTTCTTCACCTGTATCTTGCTTCCTTCTCTTGACCCTTTTACCTAAGCACAGTCGTCTCTCGCTAGGGCGTGTGTTCCTTAACCAAATCACACCAAAACTGTAACAGGACATTACTTTGAAAATCAAAGTTAAAAAAAAGGCCTCTTTTCTTTTTGTTAAGTTTTAAGCTTACTTTTTACATCTTGGTGGTAGAGAGCAAACAAAAAATCAATATAGGGGCGACTGAGTGGCTCAGTAGGTTAAGTGTCTGACTTCAGCTCAGGTCGTGATCTTGCGTTCCGGGAGTTCGAGCCCCGCATCATGCTCTGTGCTGACGGCTCAGAGCCTGGAGCCCACTGCAGATTCTGTGTCTCCCTCTCTGTCTGTCCCTCCCCCGCTCACGCTCTCTCTCTCTCTCAAAAATAAATAAAGATCTAAAAAAATCAATACAATATGATATAGTACATAAGGAAGCCTGATATTATAATAAATATAATATATGAATATTAAAAAAGATGGTAGTAATAATAGTAACAAAGAGATGGGTACCGTCTAGGTAAAGAAATATTGAAGTGTCTCTTAAGGACACAAAAAATGCTTCAGCAGAATAAAAAGGCACACTGTTTTTGAGTATAAAAACACAGCATCCTAAAGATGTCAGTTCTCATGAAAAAATTCTGTATTTTTGTGCCCTGATAGGAATACTATCAAGATGTTCACAGAATGAAATAAATCTATCTCTAAGTCCAAATGGCAAAATTAAACAACTATGAATCGTCAGGAAAAAATGTTCAAGAAGTCATAAGGGAGGGGGGCCTGGGTGGCTCAGTCGGTTAAGCGTCCGACTTCGGCTCAGGTCACAATCTCGCGGTCCGTGGGTTGGAGCCCCGCGTCGGGCTCTGTGCTGACAGCTCAGAACCTGGAGCCTGCTTCCGATTCTATGTCTCCCTCTCTCTCTGCCCCTCCCCTGCTCGGACTCTGTCTCTCTTTCTCAAAAAATAAACAAACATTTAAAAAATATTTAATAAAAAAAAGAAGTAATGAAGCAGTATCTAGTAATTACAACTTATCATAAAGCTACAGAAATAATAGTGGATTCCTGACAGATGAATAGACACAGATCAATAGAGTGGTAGAAAAAGTCCAGGCACAGATCTGACGCTTACGCAAGCGTAATATAAGCTAATATTACGCAAAGCGTGTATAAGAAGAGTGTCATTTGGACTCAGTGTTGAAAGGGTAGAGTATTCAAAACTTGTTGTCGAGAGAACTGGGTAATCAGGTGAGAAGTTATTAAAATGCATTCGTTACCTCACGCCTCACCAAGCAAGGTTTAAATTAGATAAAAAAAGAAGCCATAAATGTTCTAAAAGGTATTTGATTTAAAAGGTGTATGAAGTGGAAACCATTTCTAACATAAATCCTAAAAGTTGTAAGAGAAAAAAACAACTATAACTTAAACTAAACAGAAACTAAAACAGAAAAGTACGCATTTCACCCACAAAAAGACATAAAATATTGAAACTCAAATGACAAACTGAGAAAAGAAAGAACATACAGTCGCTCCTACATAGTTGAGTTTAATTACAGACCAATTTCTTCATTTTTTAAAGATTTTTTTTGCCCAAAAAGAAACAGTGGTTTCTAAACATGTAAAAACATTTTCACCCTCACTCATAAGGAGAACACTGCAGATGTAATTTTCACAATCAGGTTGGTAACCTTGAAATATTTGTCATTAATGGTGGTGAGAATGTTTAGGGACACTGTCATTGTTGAAGGCACTATAAATTATGAAAATTATTCTAGAAAACTAACCAAAATCCCTTTTCTTGGAACAATTATATTACAGGAATGTATGCTGTAGATACCTACACTCTCGCAACAAGATGGATAGAGAAACAAACAACTTCAATTGGGAACTAGTTAAATGAAATATGACACACATATATGATGTAATGTAATGCAGTTTTAAAATAAGGTGGCAACTTTTTTTAAAGTTTAGTTAAGAAAAATCTCTATAATTCTTTCTCAGGTAAGGAAAAGCAAACACCAAACAGAGTAAGAATGCTACCATTTATGCAAATAATATATTTACCATGTATTTGCCTGTGGGTCTCTGGAAAATAGGAATGAGCAAGAGATATACCTTCTCCATGATGTCCGGGGCTTTGGCCTGAATGAATTAAAGATATCTTGGTGGCTGGGGCCTGGAATTATTTGACATGTCTGGTGCCTGGGTTGAGTTAGATTGAGGACTAGGTGGGCTGACTTTTCCGCGTACATGTCACCTCACATGTCACTTGGTTCTCCGGCAGAATGGCAGCCTCAGGGCAGTTGGTCTATCTCAAGAACAGCTGGGGTTTTAAGCAAGACTGTTCCAATGAATAAAGCGAAAACTCCATCACCTTTTAGGATTAAGCTTTAAAAATTGCAGTGTGTCACTTCTGCCGTATTCAAAGCAGCCATAAAATCCTGCCACCCTTCCCACATCTTGAATTACACTGCGAAAGAACAAGTGTGATGTTGTCATGGCCATTTCTGTAGATACAACTTGCCACAGCCTGCCTGCTGGTCACAAAAATGTACATCGCTCCAGCAGAGAAAATATACTTACGACTTTCACTAAGATTCCCAAAATTTTGTCCCAGTATGGCATCAGATGTAAGTCTCAGATTCCCATTATCAAAATCAGGCCCATATCCATATGAATCTCCTTCTCTTTTCTATTCGGTTTATTTAGTTTTGAGAGAGAGAGAGAGAGAGAGAGAATAACGGAGGGAGGGGCAGAGGGAGAAGGAGAGAGAGAATCCCAAGCAGGCTCTGC
Source organism: Neofelis nebulosa (assembly GCF_028018385.1). Classification (NCBI taxonomy): domain Eukaryota; kingdom Metazoa; phylum Chordata; class Mammalia; order Carnivora; family Felidae; genus Neofelis; species Neofelis nebulosa. The sequence goes on along the minus strand of NC_080784.1, from coordinate 198,653,308 downwards.
ACTACCAGCACAGAGCACGAGATGGAGCTCGATCTCATTAACCATGAGATCATGATCTGAGCTGAAGTCGAGAGCCAGACGACCAATCAACTAAGCACCCAGGAGCGCCCACATGAATCTCCTTCTGTGTGACAGTTCTCATACTGTTTCCATCCATTTAAAATCTGTAAATTAGACAGCAAAGGAAACAACAGAGGGAAAAGGCAATCCACAGAATGGAAGGAAATGTTTGCAAACCATGTATCTGATGAGATGTTCAATTCCAAAGCATATAAGGAACCCCTATAACTCAGTAGCAAAAAAGAATCCCAATTTAAAAAATGGACTTGAATGCCATTTTTCCAAAGAAGACATGCAAATGGCCAACAGGTGTGTGAGAAGGGTGCTTCACGTCACTGATCATCAGGGAAATGCAAATCTAAAACTGCAAAGAGACATCACCTTATGCCTGTTAGGATGTCTATTATTTATCAAACTAAGAGATAACAAGCATTGGTGGAAAACTGGAACTTGGGCACTGTTGGTGGGAATACAAAATAGTGCAGGTACCATAGAAAATAATATGGATATCCCTCAAAAATTAAAAATAAGTCCATGATATGATCTGGCAGTCCCATTCCGCATATATGTCCAAAAGAATGAACATAAGGATCTACAAGAGATGCGTGGACTCCCATGTTTATCGAAACTCTTCTTACGACAGCCAAGGTATGGCAACAACTCAAATGACCATCAACAGGTGAATAAAGAAAGTGCATATATGTACGATGGAATATTATTCAGCCTTAAAAGAATAAGAAAGAAATTCTGCCGCCTGCATTTTTGAATGTGAAGACATTACGCTGAGGGAGATGAGATAGTCACAGAAGGACAAATACTGCATAATTCCACTTACAGGAGGTATTGAAAATAGATTCACTCACAGAGGCAGAAAATAGAATGGTGATTTACCGAGGCTGGGCAAAGGGAGAAATGAGGATCTACTAATCAGTGGGATAAAGTTTCAGTTATAGAAGATGACTGAGTTTAGAGATCTGCTGTAAAACATAGAGCCTATAGTTTACAATATGGTGTTGTGAGTTTAAAATTTTGTTATGATGGTAGGTTTCACATTAGATGTTCTTACAAACACACACACACACACACACACACACACACACACACACAGCAAAGGGACCCAAAGGAGCATTTGGAAGTGATAGATATACTTATTACCTATATTGTGATTGTATGTGTATGTGCACATGTCCAGAGTCATCAAATTGCATATATTAAATATGTGCAGTTTTTGTTTATTAATTATACTTTATTAGAGCTGTAAAAATAAATAAATAAAACTTCTGAAATGCTAAACAAAATTATCTAAAGAGACAGGATATAGTCTTCCCCCCCATCCCTGCCACAAACACAAACACACACACACACAAATTTACATAATTCAGTGGTGGGGCAGGCACAAGACAATCACTGTAGCCATTTTCATCAAAAAGGGCTCAAAATGGAAACTATTAGACAATAAAAAAAATTCTAAAATCCAGGGAAACACAAGTCTCCCATTCTTGATCAGGGTCTGTGCTGTTCTTTGTTGATTGTCGTCTTTGGCTGTTAGCCCTGCTTTCTTGGGTTTCGGTCCAGCTTTCCGGATCAATTTTCCACCTTTATAAGATATGAGTCATGTTTGTAATGGAGCGGATGTGTCAGCCTGCTTCCTGCCTATAAAATGTTGGTTTTCAAAGAACTCTTTGTCTTTATATACAATCTGGCTCTTTTAATGCTTTTCTCTTAAAAACTTTTTGGGTTTCCTGTGTATCCATTTATAATTAATTATTTTAGGGGACAAAACATATCCACAAATCCCTGGGGGGTTGGGCTTCTTTCCTTGGGTTCCTTGTGAGATTGCTGGGACTTCTTTAAGCTTCTAGAAGCCTTATAGTTAAATACAGATCATCTGCAAGTGCACTTCAGATATTTAGAAGGATTTGATTATTTGAAAGGAGCTACGAAGCTCCAACCGAAGTACTTCTGAAGTCCTACAAAAGATTTGTTGCCATAACAACCTTGGCTTCCTATTCAGCCTGAGAGTATTGTTTATTTTATTTTTGCCCAGGGTCCTTTATCACTTGGCTTAGTATTTTTGTTGGGTTCATTTTGTTTTGTTTTGTTTTGCTTTGCATGTTTGTGTTTTTTAGAACTCAACAAATCCTGTTGCCTCAGAATTCCATACATTTTGCTTGAAAACTGAGCAGCTTTTTGTTAGCCCATTTCTATCTAAAATTTAGCCAATGTGGATCAAATATGTCAGCTGACAACTGATTAATCACCAGACAACTTCCTGGAAGTTATCTCCAGCAAACCTGCCAGCTGGTTAAGAACATTCACGTTTCCCACATCACTACAGTGAACAGTGTCACCAAACTTCATGAGACCACACAAGAATTGCCTTTCTTCCAGCCTTCCGTGAGGATTCGCTCCCTGAACGCCAGCTTCCCCGAGTGTCCTCAAGGCCCTTTCAGACAATGCTCACTCTCTGGTTGATAGCCATGCCATGGGTCTTGGGCTTTTGTTGTGACATCATTTCACTTTGAGCACCAAATTCTATTCTGAATTTGCTCCGTAAAAATCTGACCCCAAACTTAGCAGCTTACCTAATTTGTGTACGTGGATTTTGGGGAGTCAGGGATTCAGATATCATACAGGGTGGTGGTCTGACCACACTAAAAAGTATGTGATGTTGGGGGCCAGAGCTGAAGGACTCAAAGGCTGAAGGTGGGTGACTCACAGCCAGAGAGTGTCATCTGAAGGTTTGTTCACTCACCTGCCTGGTGCCTGGCCCAGGAACACCAAAGGCCAACATTGCTATCTGAGCATCTACACTTGCCCTCAACGTGGTTCGACCTCCTCAAAGCATCGTGACTCCGGGAAGTGAGTCGCTTCCACTCTACATACAATAACTCCAGTGAACAAGGCAAAGCCGGATCATCTTTCATGACCTATCTACAAAATGACAAAGCATCATTTCTGGCATTCTCTGCATATTGAAGGACTCGAAAGCTCCCCCTAATTTAAAGAAAGGGCCAAAGACCCCACCCCTGAATGAAAGAAGGGGCAGAGTCACATTGCAGAAGAGTCTTCAGGATGGAGAGTGTCACTGGGACCATCTTTGGAAGATACACCTTGTCACAATTATCATAGGAGTGTTGGTACTGATCCACAAAAGATGGAAGGGTTTCAGAAAATCCATAAAAATCCCTGTGGAAGTCAACATTTTATTTATTTTAAAAATCACCAATTATATCAAAGCACAGCCAAATCTTTTGTCTTCTGTGCGAAGGGTTTAATTGGTTGTAGTATAAAAGCTCATAGAAAGAATTGTGTACAAAAATGTATTCTATTCTATTGATGAGCAGACTGCATCCTGCTCATACTCAAATCAGTTCCAGCGTCATCTCTAGGAACCTTTTGCTGGCTCCCTACCCTTTGCCTGTGTACTCCTGGCAGGGTTTTGTGTTCCTTTAATTTACTCCCACAGCATACCATACTGGTATATCCTATAGCATGCATCCTTTGGAATTTGTGATCATAAATAGTGCTCTCTCTCTCCTTCACTCTGTTGTCAGATTCCTGAAGACTGGATTGTGTTTTTTTCTCATTGATTTCAAAGTGCTTACAAAGTGCCTGGAACACAACAAGGTGATTCTCCTCCTCATGGAATAAAACAGTAATCTTTTACATTCATGCATCCTTGTACATTACACACATGTTATCTCACTGGCTACTTACATGCTAAGGATTGATACTCTCCTTTCGCAGAGGAGCAAACTAAAGCCTGGATGGGTTATGTAACTCGTCCAATATCACTAGATACGAAGGGAGCTGAGGAGGGAATAAAATGCAAGTATCCTCAATTCTAGCCTGGTTTTCTTCCTGTTTCCCCTTTCTGCCACTCTGAATGATTGAGAAATGATGACTTCTCATGAAACTACCGAACAGACTCTGATAAAATTTTGATTGTGTTGTATGGCAATTTGGACAAAGCAATATTAATATATTTCCCTTGAAGAAACTGCATATAGAATGTCAAGGTAAATATATATCAACATTAATTCCTTCCAACTTACAGTAGCCTGAATCCCATATTAAAATAAGGACATTTTCTTAAGATTCCATAAAGAATCAAGTTGCATTGAAAAGACTCCAATCTTCTAAAATGGAAAACAAGATTACTTAAGTGAATATTTTAAACAAGATATATTTATTTTTATACCATTCCTCAAATATCTTAATGTTCTTATATTAAGCTATGCATGGGGGAGATAATCACTGATACATAAATTATCCAAATACTTTATCCAAATATATGTTCAGTGATTTTTAAGTTCAGTTGCTGAGTACAGTTCTCAATTTCTTGAGAAATTAAATCAATGCTTTCGTGATCATTGCTGTTTTCCCTGCATTCCCAGAAATTAGGGGAACAACATTATGGTCTTAGGTTATTATTTTTTTTCCTTCCCTTTTCTGGTCCATTCTCCCTAAAGTGAAGCAAAGGGCACTTCGGAGGGAGAGAAGAACGACAGAGCTTCCTCATTAAATCTCTTTCCCTTTGTTTAGCTGTTACAATGAGATCGCTTTTTGACCTTTCAGAAATTCCATTTTTCTCTTCCACAAGATGGGCTGAGAAGACCTACCATTCAAATTTTTCATGGATGAGTATTATGGGCTGAAAATTTCCCCCCTCCCTCCACACACACAAAAACTCTTATGTTGACTACTAACATCCCATTACCTACAGATGTAACTGTATTTGAAGACAGGACCTTTTAAGAGGTAAGGTTAAATGAGGTAATATGGTGGCTCTGATCCAATCTGACTGGTGTCCTTATAAGAAGAGATCAGGACACAGACACACACAGAGAGACAACCACGTGAGGACATAGGGAGAAGACAGCCATCTGAAACCAAGGAGAGAGTCTGTAGAGGAAGGCAAGGCTGCCAATCTTAGACTTCTATGCTTCAGACTGTGAGATTACAGATTTCTATTGCTTAAGGTGCCCAGTCTGTGGTACTTACTTAGAGAGCTCTAGCAAACTAATATAACAAGGTTATGATTTACTCTAACTTAGATCTAAATAGATAATGGCACATAGGTCATGTGGAAGGTGAGTTTTCTTCATTACATCTTCCTGAGTGTTCAGCCTTGGGATCCCATGATGAGAAAAGCTATAAGCATTTTGTTCACATTTGCATGCCAAGTTTTCTTAATTTTGTTAAGATCTCAACAATGGCTTTTATTTATATTCTTATAATATTTCTTAAGTTAAAACCTATCAATTTCAGGTCCCACTAGGATCTTCCGAGCCTAATAACGCTCCTGTTTTCCTGTAGAAGATTGCTGATGAAATTTCTTACCCTAATGGGCAAATTTACCTCTTGGTGAGTGCGCATTTATCCTCCAAATGTTAATGGGTCTTATGTATCTCCCTTTCCAGGGACGTTATCATCTCACACACTGGATACAGATGTACAATGAAAGAAAGCCTCTTTTTATGCCGGTCACTTCACTTAGTTTTCTCATTTCTGGTGCATCCAAATAGGCATTTCCAAAAGCCAGGTGGCTTGTGCTGTTCCACACCAGAAGTGATTGCTTTCCCACTGCCTTACTTGAGTAATGTGCTAATAGAAAACCAAGTTATGGATCTCCAGAACCAGGACAATAATAAAATCATAATGATATTGTTAGCAATCTGGCCCCAGTGCTGGTCCCTTCTCCCAGAGAAACATTGTCACAGAAATACAAAAACTCATCAGTCACAAATATCACACAAGAACCAAGCCAACCAGCTTAAATTTACACACAGAATTTCATGTGAGACTGAATTTCACTGCCGGGGAGCAGCTTCTCTTAGAAAAATCCAATTAGGACACTAATTGATGTGGCTAGCCCTTTCTGAGTAGATCCTCAGAAGTATGCTCTTAGGTGATTTTTACAAGGTCACACAGAGTACCAGAGGTGAGACCAAGACTGAAGCTCAGTTCCGACATCAAGCCCGTGCCACCTCTCTGGAGCTTGCATTCTAAACGTTGGGTATGCAGTATGTGGCTTGACCCATATTTGGCCATCTCAGAAATTTTAAACAAACAAGAAAACAAATTGAACAAATAAATACCTAAGTAGAGCAGTAAAATAACCCAGTTAGCCAGCTAAAGTTAACCGGGAAGCCCTTGAATCTTAACTATCACCTCAACCATTGTGGCTATTTGGTCGATTCCGAAAGATGATGATTAGGCAGAGTGAAGAACAAAGGGAGACCAGAAGTCCAAGTTTCCAAGTAATAAATGCCACAATTATAGTAACTTTCCTGTTTGATGTCCACTCTTGGGAAATGCACACTCCATCACCACTAGTGTCATAGTGTTTGTTGTTTCTAAACTCGTACATCTGTTCCCTTAGACTAGTAGATCTGCTTTTCTTAGGCACTAGACCCCTAACTGAACCACTTCCAAAATGAATAGGTCAAATGGAACCGCTTTCAACAAGAACACCAATAAAAACAAATCATGCTGTTACTGTGTGGCTTTCTGAAAACATGACAAATTTTAGAAACAAAAATTACACCCCTGTAGTAATTTTTTTAATTTTTAGAATGTTTTTTTATTTATTTTTGAGACAGAGAAAGACAGAGAATGAGTAGGGGAGGGGAAGAGAGAGAGGGAGACACATAATCTGAAGCAGGCTCCAGGCTCTGAGCCCGACGTGGGGCTTGAACCACGAACTGTGAGATCATGACCTGAGCCGAAGTCGGACGCTTAACCGACTGAGACACCCAGGCGTCCCTCCTGTAGTAATTTTTGTAAACAATTTCTAGCTTATGCCACGATCTCGTATCCAAAATATTTACTCAATAAATACTTTTCGAAAGTCTGCTCCATGCCAATGTTCTACCTGCTGAGGATATAGCTATAAACAAAGAGCTGATGTCCTCATGGTCTAGCTGAAAGAGTTAGACAATCACAAAATGAAGAAGAAAAATGCAGAATGTTGTGGATAAACGTGAACCAGGGTAGGTAAATAAGGACAAGCATGCCAATGATGATGGGACATTGGTTTTGCTACTTTAATTACAGTGGTCCAGGAAAGCCCCACCACGAAAGGGATATTTGGGGAGACTGAAGAGTAAGAAATCAAGCTATGTTGATACCTGAGCCCAGAGCGTTTCAGATCAAGGACACCTCAAGTCTTAAGCCCTGAAGTCATGTCCTTGGTGTGCTCCAGAAATATCAGGGAGTCGGGTAGTTGGAAGGTGGAGGAAAGGGAGAATAAGAGAGATGAGCTGGAGTTGGACAGGGAGTGATCTGAGATCCTTTAAGTACTTTTAAGTTGATTTTTAGGACCTCGGATACCATTTTGGGCAGAGAAGTTACATGATTTAGTGTTGAAAGGATTACTCTGCTTCTGTGTTAAAAATAGACCACATGGGGCAAATTGGCAGGAAGGAGATGAGTGAAAACACCAGTGTCACCCAGGCAAATGGTGGCGGTGGCTTGAACAAGGACAACAGCGAGTTGGCGAGAAGTGGTTGGATTTTAAATACATGGTGAAGGCAGAACCAATAAACTTTCTTGACAGATTGAACATGAGTATAAAAGAGAGGAGCTAAGGAGGATGCTGACGTTTTGATTACAGAAGAGTGAAGTTGCCATTAACTGAGATGGGAAAGACTGAGGGAGGGGTGAGTTTGTTGAGGGAGGGGAGAGATAAAGAAACGAATGTTCTCACAGTGTTTGGAGTCAATGGCTCTAGCTTTAGGAACAGTTTTGGGGACAATAGATGGGGTTCATTGAGGAAAATCTTACTTGGCACATGTTGAAGTTCTAAAAGAAGCCATCTTGGAAGAAATCGTGTTGAAGCTTAGATCTAAAGGGTAAGTGGCAGTTACGAAAGTGAAGGGGGGCAAGGAAGGGTTCTGTGTAAAATCCCAGAGCAGGACAGGTCCAGGAGCAGAATAAACCACCGCACATCAAAACACGGTCAGCTGTAGCACTCGTTTTGAAAAGGTAAGTTTATTCCAGTTTAATGGATATGTTAAGGGATGATTTGAGCACGGGTGAATTTTGTGTTTGCTTATCTGTGACTCTTACAGACACTGATGGATGCGGAAAATCACAGCTAGCTGAACCGAGCTAGGAACACACACAGTGAGACCTGAAGCACCTCAAACATCCAGGAGCGCTTTGCTCATGCCCTGTTTGCCACGAGCCCTGCCCAGCATTCCACATCCCTGGGACAGCTTTCCCTCCAATTCAAGGCAGCCTTCCTGCTACCACTATGCAATTGCTTGCAATCTGGCCCCTTCTGATTCTTACTTCCATGAACACACACTTGGTCTTTTTGAAGGTCAAGGTCTGGTTTTCTCGTAATGTTTCTGAGTGTCTTAACCATTGAACAAAACCGTGTTCCCATTTGTACTAGGTCTCTATCTTCTTCCTGTGTATGTTACAAATGACAGTTGAGAGTCGGCTGTGCCCTTGATGCGATCAGCCTCGTGGCTTATATTGCGCAATTCTGTATAGCGTGTGGTTTTTAGGAATGCACATACCACATTCTGGTAGAACTGACTGTAATAGAAGGAGGTCCAGGGGATTTCAGTGCATAGAGTGGTGCGGGGCATGGATGGGGAGTGGCCCAATATGAAGAGGTAGATGGGGTGGGGAACTGAGAAGTCAAAGGCCTCCATGTAAGCCAATATGAATGGTTTAGACTTCACTCTGGGGTCAACTTTAACCATGAAGTATAGCACAATTGCAGTTGAGAAAGATCGCATGGAATGTGGTGATCAGACAGGAGGGGAGTGAGACTCTAGTCAAGAAGCTCAGTGAGGAGCCTGTTTCTTTAATACAGGTTGGACGAGATGGTGGCTTGGTCAGTGACAACAGAGATGGACGGGCCTGGAAAAACCCAAATCCAGTTCCGTTTCCTGATACAATCCTGAACTGTTGATCTGCAATATGCCCACAATGATACAAGAGCAAGCAAAGTAGTCAAACAAAAGGGAAAGGACCAAAATGTTGCACACTTAACGTTGTGTACCTTTGAATATTTCCCCTTTGTTCCATCCTGTTTTCGCACTTAATGCTGTTGAAAAGTAATGAGATTATAGATGAAAAGAATGGTAATGATAGTAATAAGAAGAAGAGATGCACACTGTGTGAGTGTATAATTTTTGAAACTGAACATTTTGGTGCCTATTTTTCATCCCCATAATAGGGATAATAACAATACGCAGTTATAAGTTTATTATTTGCTAAAACACCTTTAAAGTACTTATACAAGACTGGCATATGATAAGCACTACTGGAATATGCTTACCATTATTTCAAAATATTTCATATACATTGCATCAGCTCTCAAGTGGATATTATGATTTCAATTTTTTGAATGAGGGAGCAGAAGGTCAAGGAGGCTACTCAGTTTGCTCAAAGCCACTAAGTGACAGTCTAGGTCCTCCAGCAGAGCGTTCAGGGTTCAACTCCACCCTCCACGCCTACTCTATCCGGGCCACTGAGGGGTGAAAGCGTGAGCCACGCAGGGCAAGGGAGGAGCATCCTTCACACGGGCCTAACAACCACCCTGCATCCTTCCTCAATTCCCTCTCAGGCTTCCACCTCCCAGAGCAAACTGCCTGCAAGAATCCAGCGAAATCTGCAGCCCCACACTCCATTATATCATCTTTAGGCTTCGTAAAATTAGACTTTGTGAAGTTCTTCCAGGAAAGTGCCTTAATCTTTCAGTCAGCTACACTGCGCCATGTTAATCAGCACAGAGTGGAATTGGCTGTGGAATTAAGATGCCGGAATGGTTCGATTTCAGCCCACGTCTTCTAAAACCCAAATCACTTTCCCTGTAATCAAACCCCTACCTAGTTGAGAGTATCAAAGATAACGTCTTTTCTTTTTTGGGCTTTCTTTCACATTCAACACAGGAGTAAATGGGAAACACTGAAAATCCCATCATTTTTTTTTTTTTTTTTTTTTTTTTTTGGCTCTGAATCAAAAGGATCCATAAATCTTAGAGAAAGGCCTCAAAGCAGAGATTCAGCATTCAGGGCTTCGATCCTAACAGCGTCTGATTCAAGGAGAAATTACTTTTCGGGAAACTCTCAAGCCTTCTCACCCATTTCATATTCCACACAATTTCCTCTGCCTTCTTCCTAGAGTGGAACAGAGCATTTTGTTTCTGTAGACCTATTGGATAGGCAAGTCCGTGTGTAGAAAAGAGTTTCATAGGAGCCCAGAAATGGAACTCTGGGAAAATCGCTCCAATCGGAAATAGGGGAAGGTGTGGTTTTCCAGAAAGATGGCTACATCTTGAGTGCCTTGTTTGCTTCTGTGATTTTCTCAATAATTCTAGGGAATGCTTGCAGCCTAAGTTCTTCTTCTGCCACAGCATTTTCTTATTTGTTGATTATGCTCAGGTAAGTTAATTACTAGTAAGAAGATAATGAAAAAACCTCAAGCTCGCAGTTAAGTGGAGGGGAACAGTCAAGCATAATGGAGATTTTAAGTGTTCTCATTTCCTCCCATTTTTGGAGACCCTGAAGAGCTATCACCTTCCCCTCTACCTAATGCCTTTCAAATCAGGAATTAATGCAATGGAAAAATCATCAGGCTAAAAGCAGCTTTTTGCCAGGATGCCAAAGGACACTTTTGCAGTGATTTCAGGAATGAAGCTCAGTAAAGTTTTATTTCTTTGATGTGTTTGCTTGATTTATTGCTGAAGCTTATGATACGAGGCCTAAGGGGATTCAAGCAGAATTTAACATATACAAATAACTATCTTTTCAGCCGGAAAAAAATCCTAAAATCGTAGAAAAATATATCGGCTGTGCCCTGCATGACAATCAGAGAACAGATGATTAGGGAAACAGGGCTGACCTCTCTGTGCCGTTCAGGTCTAGTTCAAAGAACGGCAGACTCACATCTGCAGTGGGAACCAGAAAAGGGGTCAGAGGATCTGAGAGGCCCCCTGTGTTATCGCAGCTTAGATAAGGGTGTGACATGGGACAGGGAGGGACACACAGGGTCCTATGAGCCTCATTCCAGTGGGTGACAGGGAGCCATCAGGGTATTTTAAAGACATGCTTGAAGGAAGGATGATTATATTTAATACTTTAAAGCTCACTTGGGATCTTATAAAGATAAATGCTTAAAGAAGGAAATGAATCAATAAGAGTAAACTGGCTGTAAAGAATAATCTGGAAAGATACGCTTCTAACACGTGGTGGTTTCCTAGGGCTGCTGCAACACGGTACCTCAAACTGTGTGGCTTCAACAACAGATATTTATAGTCTCCTAGTTCAGAGGCCAAAAGTTTGACATCAAGGCAATAGGAAAGCTGTGCTGTCTCAGAGGTGCTAGGAAAGAGTCTGTTCCAGGCTCTTCCCTGGCTTCTGGCTGGCAATGCATGCGTTCTGCGGCTTGTGGAGGCAGAGGCCTGACCTCCGCCTTTATGTTGTCTCTTGTGTGTGTGTCTCTGTTCAAATTTCCCCTTTGATGAGGACACGAGTCATGTTAGATGGGCCCGCCCCACTCCAGTATGTTCTCATCTTAATGAATTACATTTGCCACAACGCTATTTCCAAATTGGGCCACATTCTGAGGTACCGGGGTTCAAACGTTAACATATGGATTTTTGGTAGGGCGTACCGTTCAGCCCTTGATGTAATGCATTCCGTAAACAGAACCACAAGACTGTCGGCCAGTGAAGAAGAGAATTCCAGAGAATAATTGTTTTCTTAGAGGGAAAAGTGAAGGAAGTCAGGGAAGGTGGAAAGGGGGGGGGGGAAGGAGGGAGAGAGGGAAGAAGGAGGGAGAGAGGGAAGAAGGAGGGAGAGAGGGAGGAAGGAGGGAGAGAGGGAGGAAGGAGGGAGAGAGGGAGGAAAGAGGGAGGAAAGTGGGAAAAAAGGAAGGGAGAGACAGAGGATAGCAAGACAGCTGGTTTTATTTCAAACATTTCATTTTTATTTTTCAGCTTTTATTTAAATTCCAACTAGCTAACATACAGTGTGACATTCATTTTAGGTATACACCACAGTCATTCATCACTTCCATACAACCCCAGGTGCTGCTCACAAGTGCTCTCCTCAATCCCCATCACTCAGCATGACTATAGATACGGATGGGTGGCAATCATTATGTGATGAGTCACAGTCACCTGTGAGATGTGAAGAGAAAGGGACACAAACATCGATCTGTTTATTACAACAATGCTATTGTTGGACATCCAAGACCAAGGATGTGCAAAGCTGGGGTGAAGTTGGAAGACAGATGGGGCCACATCCCCATGGGATGGGATGGGAAGGGAGAGAAAAAGAACAGGAAATAGCATTAATGGAAGGGCTTATGAAGACACAGTCACTTTCCAGAAAGTTTTTGCCCTCCTTCTTGCTTCCTTTTTCCTTTATTAAGTATTTCTTTTTTCCTTGCCAGGCAGGTTCCGGGTGGCCAACGGTACAAAGCCCTGTCCTCGTGGAGCCGAGAGGTGTAGGGGTTATTAACCCTCTTTCAGAGAAGAGAAATGCATGGTCAGAGAGTGTAAGCAACTTCTCCAAAGTCTTGTCTCTGAAAGATGCTGGACATGGAATTCCATTAAATGGTGGTTTTCCCAAAGTCCCTTCTCTTCCCTTCAAGTCTACTACTCCGTCCCTCCTCAGAGCATCTCCTGAAAGAGCTGAGCTTAAAGCAGGAGGTTGGATAGAGAAGGGCACGGGGTACACATTTAGGTTGGCAGGGAAGGGTTAAAGGCTTTGTGGATTCCTTTAAAGAGTTCTGTCTGGGGGCACCTCAGTGGCTCAGTTGGGTGAGGGGTCAGATTTTGGCTCAGATCATGGTCTCAAGGTGAGTTCCTGCCCCTCATTGGGCTCTCTTCAGATCCTCCATCCCCCTGTCTCTCTGCCCTTTTCACACACACTCTCTCTCATTCCCAAAAATAAATAAAAAAAAATTGAAAAAAATAAAGTGTTCTGTCTGTTCTCTCTCATTCCCTTTCATTTGCAGAAGGCGACTCTTAGATCCAGGGACCTCAAGAGACATGAGTCATTTTCTGAGAGGAAGAACGTGAGGTTGTATGTTCAGGGTTGGCCCCAGGCATAAGAAAGAGGAGAAAGGAGGACTGTGATTTCCCTTCCTGATAGTTAGTCCACCTTCCTCGGAGCATGGCAGCAGGGACTCTGTGAGCTTAACTTCCAAAAGGACTAGAAGGTTCTACAGCAAACGACAGGGATGCTGGTAATGGGAATGCAGTCTACCCAGGTAATCTGGGTAACTTTTAATCTATATTCTTTTACAGAAATTGTAAACAGCCTGATGGTGAAAGAATATGAAATGATCAGGAACTTCTATACAGTCATTTCTATTCTTATACAATAAAGATTGTCTTAGGAAATAAAATGATGACTACAGGTGGATTCTAGAACTTATGACTGTAAAAACAGGAAGCAATTATGTGTGTACATATATGTGGATACATGTACATGGTAACATACCTACGTGTCTGTGTGTGTGTGTGTGTAGAATTCTACCACCAATTGTCCTGTGGAAATCTAAGTCCGTAGCAACTTTCTGCTGGAAATTTCTGGATCCATTTCTTCTTTATTCTCTCAGCTAACTGGAATCATTCAACCTTTCTAAGAAAATGGGAAGCATCAGAGTTGAAGCAGCACCCATAGAAAGTGCACCTGCCATTTTCCGCAAGTGTTGCTAGGCTTAGGAGTGTAAATTATGCCATTGAGGTGAAGGTCAAAGGGAGCTTGCTCTGTTGTTCCCAGGACATAATATTAGTGTGCCTTGAACAGGACTTTGGCAAAGTGCCCCTGGTGACCTAGAAGGTTGGACACATCTGATGTTGATGTGTTGAATTCACCATGTTTTTATTCTCATAGAGTTATCTTATCTTCTTGAACTGCCTCTCCCACTATGCCCGCCCTATCCCCTAAGATAAGACGCAGGAACAAAGGAATGCCCTCAAGTTCCTCCCATCCCTCTGCCTCTGGTTTGTCATATTTTAACTGTATTCCAGCATCTGGTCTCTTCCTTAGGATAAGTTCTTAGTCATGAAGGGTTTACTCTTTTCATATGAATAAAAACCAAGTTATTTCAATGGCTCTTCAGGATGGTTTTAGACTCTCCGGCAGCTAAATTTAGATTGAAGCCGGGGAAGAAAAAAGAAAGAACACTGTATAATTTGAGAAATGAGCAGGTGTTTTAAAGTCATACTAATTTGGGATTGAATCCTGGTCCATCTGCTAGTTAACTGTGAACAGGTTTTAAAATGGAGGAAATATCAAATAAGGTATTTGTGAAATAAAAGATGCAGTCATACATGTTATGTACCCAGGAAGGTGGCTGTGTCAGCCAAGAACATTTAATACAATGCTATTTTTGTTGTGCAGCCAAATTAATTAACTTAATGTCCTGTTCTTGAAGTTTCACACACTGGCGTTACCAGTGCTGGTTTAAGATTTACCTCCATCTGGGGGTGGGAGGTCCAGGAAGGGGGATGAGTGTGATGGAAACTTCAGTGCATATGGGAACCGCAAGAAATCCACTTTCCCGTGATGACCACAGTGTGGATGATTCGGTGAGTCCACCAATTTTAATATAAAGGTCATACACTTATAAAGAAATTCAGTTCTCTCTTTCACTACACACGCGCGCGCGCGCACACACACACACACACACACATTTAATAAATAAAGATAACATTATCCAGATTATCCAGTGGCTAAACAAAAAATTCTGAATTCAGGGCATGTGGATGGCTCAGTCTGTTGTGTCCAACTCCTGATTTGGGCTCAGGTCATAATCCCAGGGTCGTGGGATTGAGCTGTGTCAGCTCCATTCTGCATGTGGTGCCTGCTTGAGATTCTCTCTCTCTCTGCTCCTCTCCCCTGCTCTCTCTCTCTCTCTAAAATTAAAAAAAAAAAAAAATCTGAAGTAGATCCGAAGGAAAAATGTCATTGGGAACAGAGATCTGACAACTCTAAATGAACATTAGGTTATAAAAAGCCTTCACTCAACAATGCATTACATGTAAAAAACTTGTCGTTTATAAATAACAACTTCACATCACTGAGCCCTTTCCTGCCCCTCAAATACACTTTAAGGTAGGTATTTAGCTATCAGTTTTTTACAGTCAAGAAGAGTAAAGCTCACAAAACTTAACCGGATCAAAGTCATTCAGGTAGTAAATTAAGACACGAACATAGGTATTTTGATTCACACTTATATATTTGTAGTACTAAATTAATAAAACTTATTAAACAGAGGTGATGTTAAAATGTTAAGTCAATTATGCTTGACTATTTAGAACTTGAAGATATGAACCATCCTTGGTTTGTCCAATATTTTATTCCTTGCTTCAAGCACAATGACAAGTGTATAAGTGTTTGATAAATACTTACTGAGTTGATGAAATAATCAGAACCTTTCTGGGTCAACCTCTACTTCAGAAGTTGTTAAAATTGCCTATAAGTAATGAGCATATTAGGAACACTGATTTTCAGGTGGCCACAGTTTGAGAGTCTGTCAGTTTGAACTTGAGAGGAAGATGTTCATGGGTGTGCAAGTGCGTGTGTGTGTTGTGTGTGTGTGTGTGTGTGTGTCCATGAAAACTGAAGGGGGGTGGTATTGAGGAACTAGGTATCATGGAAAATATTATAAAACATAACTTTAATGTAAATCAAATATGATTACTACAATCTATAAAAGTTATTTTGGCAGTTTTGCTATTCCAGATATCTTACGTGTATGTGGGATCAGGCAATATTAGAACAGACGCGTGTGGCCTTTTAGAGATCATTGAGTCGACAGGTCCGCAAACTATGTCCCGTAGGTCAAATGGGCCCACCGCTTGTTTTTATAAATAAAGTTTTATTGGAACACAGCGCTGTCCATTCACGTACATAGTGTCTGTGGCAACTTTCACGCTAAAATGGTAGAACTGCGCAGTTGCCAGAGGAATATGTGGCCTGCAAAGCCGAAAATATTTGCCACATCACGGATGGAACTGGGCCCCCGGTTATTGAACGAAGAAGGCACAGGATGGAAGGTGCAGTGTAGGGAATATAGTCAACAGTGTTGTATCAACGTTTTATGGTGACAGGTAATAGCTACACTTGTGGTGAGCACAGCACGGCATACAGAGTTGTCCAGTCACCATACCGTATGCCTGAATTTAGTGTAACATTGTGTGCCAACTATACCTCCGTAAAATAAAATAAATGTTTGCTGGCACTCGATTTAGTCTACACCTCCCATTTGGCAGATGAAAAGTCTGCCCTCCTGATGGATGACAGGACCTACTCAAGGTCACACGGTCGTGGAGGCAGGTTGGAACTAGAACTCAGGTCTCTCAACTGCCATTCCTTTGCAGCTTCCTTTATCACAGTGCATCCCATTATCCTATTGTAAAGAGCTACACTGATTCACAAGCAATTTAGTTTTGCTTTGTTATAAAACACACTTATTTTATTTCATATATATGATTTATATTGTCTATGCAAAGACCAGCATCATCCAGCTGCTTTGTGACAGCTGCCACCTAAGAGCACCTGGGACCAGTAAATGCCCAGGGGAAGTTGCGACATCATCAACTGGGCTTATAGAGGCTGAGTTGAAAACTGTCATAAAACCAGACGAAATTTCATAGAAAATTGATCTTAAAAAGTGAGGTCTCAGTAATAACTCAAAAGTCTATTTTATTAAGATCCCAGCTGGACATTTTCCTTCAGACGGTCCCCCGTAAACGTAAACAGTAGACATATATTGCTCAATGGTGGGATTTGGAGAATGGAGAGGGAGTGGACCTGGATGTCCCCCCGCCTCAACTAAAGTGTAGATATAGTGGATATAATGACACTAGCATATGTGTCTGAGCCATCTTTCCCTTATGAGGTGGAGAGTGAGGATTGGCTTGGCCAATCAAGTCTAATGAGGCCAAGATGGCAGAATGCCTATTGAACCTCTGTGAGAAATGTACACACCCTGGAAGTATGCTGAATTGCAAACAGAGTAAAAAGGCGCCCCAAAAAGCCAAAGAAAGAAGTATATTAGCCTAAAAGTGGAAGAGAATAAAGGCAAGCAATTAAATATTGATGGAAGGAACCAGTATTCAGGGATTCAGGGTTACAATGTGAAGGGAGATAAGGAAGGTGAGGGGTGCGGTCCTGGGCATCATGGCAGCTTCAGGTGCCTGCCCCAGGACAGTGTTTGTGCTGGTTGATTGCACCTAAAGGGCTAGCCAGGCAGATGAAAGTAAGGAAACACCTCTTTCACCAGAAGATGTTCCAGAGAGTTTTTCATTAATTAACAAATCAGTGGATCACTGCCTAACTGAATATTTCCGGTACATTGTTACAGATCTGGCTGAGTGTCTGGGGCTTTTTGATCATCCAACACTGCTTTTGTTGGAGAATTGACTCTTTCCCAAACCACATCAATATGCTATGCTGTCAAAGTAGGGCCTCTACTTTCCATCAACAGGGTGGGCAGCTATAATAGTCCGAGTAAGGAATTGCAAACAATTGATTCAACCCTTTCTAATTTTGTTGCTGGGTGGGGTGGGGGAAGAATCTCTTGTTATTAGGTGGCAAAAGAATCTCTGAACATGTCAGAGTTGTTCATGCATGAGGATAAATGGCCAGAAATGAAGCCTGAAGATGACATCTACACAAATCGGCGATGTGTATGTCAACAGCTGCCCTTGCCATGGACACATCCAAATGACACCTGCTCTGTCCCATTGCTCTATTCTGAATGAATCTCCCATGGTTGAGTCTGATGGGGTGAGTGTAGTACTCATGCATATTCTCTGGATGCAAGGGGGGTTGCTGGAAAAGGGGATTTCACGGTAATATCTTGCAGGGGCTGGATTCATTACCTGGGAAATTCTTAAAGACAGAGGAAGAATCCTCAAAGAATTATGTTATCCATAAAACACGGCAATCACTCACCACCCTAGCCAATGACAGGGATAGGGTCCCATCCCCCTGGACCTAACAAGAGATGCAAGTCATCGCAGATGGTTCGGATTGGGTCAATGAAACTTGGGGAAGTGGTATCGATGTTGAAACATGATGAATCACTCTCTTAGATAAGGAATCATAAACACCATACACAGCCTTGCCCTGCTGACTTACATCAATTTGACGTGTGACAAGAGTACTGCAAGATGGAGCTCATGTAGAGGAAATGGAGCTAAAACATCTTTTATTTTTTAAGTACGCCTCATGCCCAGCATGGAGCTCAACATGGGCTTGAACTCAAGAACTTGAGGTCAAGACCTGAGCTGAGATCAAGAGTCAAATGTTTAACCGACTGAGCCACCCAGGCACCCCCAGCTAAGAGATATTATAAAAGACCAGGGTGTGATGGCATTGCAGACAGCTGCATTTGGTTGTGCCTGAAGCCACGCATTCCCTGGAGTTTTACAATTTCTTGAACTGGCATTCTAATTTTCTTATTTAAAGTCAAAACCTAGTACAATGCCCATGCTCTGGATTTGTGTCCTCACTAAGTGAAATGCTGAACTGAGCGCACCTCGGTAAGGAATATTCTTTTCAGGAGTGAAAAGAATAGTGATCTGATGCACCTCTTCCATGTGGCTATTCCAAGGAGAAGATAAACAAGATATATAAGATTTTCAGTCTTTTCTTAGGTGGACATCACATCACCTCCTCCCTCTCCATTCTTCAAGAGTTAGTGGCTCGGAACCATTTGACTAGGACATGCTTTCAAGCGAGTATGGTTATGGAACACACACACACACACACACACACACACACACACACCAACAAATGGATACTTTTCTCCCTCTCTGTGCCTAGAACTGGGACCTACTAAGACAAGGTCCCATGTAGGCTGGATAGCAGCATATCTATGCCAGCTGTCTTGAGCTCTCTCCCTCTTTCTTCTATCCTCCACTCATGCTTTCATACCTTCCATCACACTGTTTTATAACTAATTAGGCTAATGCTACGATTTGTAGGCATAAGGAGAGAGAGAGGAAGACAGAGAGACAGAGAGAGGGAAAGGGAGATACCTGGAGGTCTGCAACCTAAGCACTTCCTTTGGCCCAAGTTATCAGAGAACTCTGCAATGGGATTTTAGGCAAAGGCTTTGCTAAATACAAAGTATAATTTGCTTTTGTTTTCCTCTTCTCCCTTTCTGAATGTTGTCAAAAGAGAGCTGGATGGAAGTTAAAATGGTGAAGGCAAATTTTATTTAGGACTATTGTCATGGGAAAAAACAGACCCTGTTACAGAACTGGGCTTCATTCTGAATACAACAAGGACAGGGAGAATTTGTAGCCAAGAAGCAGGGAGGGACAAGTACATGGAAAATTACTGTGAGGAGACATGAGTGTTTGGGGTCTGCAATTTTTCTTGCAAAACAAACCTAACAGGATTCCTGTTGAAGTCAGGCCATGACCATCAGATACTAAGAGTGGGAGATTCTTGCTAAACTGACTTTGAGTTCTTACTAAAACTGGATTTTTCAAGGAGGTGCACAGATGGACCTTGGAGAAGTTTCAAGGGCTTGACTGAAGTTGGGTCAGGCAAGGGATTTTGTCATCATCTCCCTTGGAAACTGATAGAGAAGCACATTGGCCATGTTGATGAAGCAGAATTGGGGGAATATTGGATCCTGTTTTCCCAGGAGCCTCTTGATAACCTCAAAAATGCAGTAGTAACTGAAAAGTGTGCCCTAGATACCATGCAAAATATGTTCACCTTTATTACTTAATTTAATTCGTATGAAAATTCTGTTAGGTAGAGTGTTATTATTTGAAATATACAACAGAGGAAAATGTGAGTCAAGACATTCTGCAACTTAATGCCAAAGACCTTATCAACGGGAGCACCTGTGGTTTGAAATCAGGTTTGTTTAAATTGAAGTCTGTATTTGCTGCCTTACATCTGGCGCCTGGGCTATAACTCAGATGCAAAGTGAATCAGCTTTCGCAAAAGAAACAAAATGTTGAAAGTTCTCCATTTAGTCTGAAAGTGGGTAAACCTCCATCAAGATCAAAACTGGCAAAAATAAGCATGAGGCTATTGTGTGTAGGGAAGATTAAACGAGGTCTATGTCACTCTAGAAGGAAGATCTAGGCCCAATTGATAGAAGTTCCTCTCTCCTCATTCCTCACTCCTCACGCTTCCAGAAGGAAATCATGGGAAAACTACCACTGACTGGTGTCATCTCCCCACTTTGTCCTCTGGTTGCTGACACAGGACGAAGGACTCATCAGGCTGATGAGATGGTGAGTTTGGAAAGGGAATAAGAATGTGCAGTAACAATTCCTGCTAGGGTCCCTGTGTTAGGGTTCTCCAGAGAAACACAACCAACAGGATGGGAGTACATAAAAAAAATAAAAATTAAAAAAAAAAAAAAAGATTTATCTTAAGGAGTTGGCTCACATGACCTTGGATGCTTGATGAGCCCAAAATCTGATGGTGGAGGCTCAGCCTGGAGACTCAGGAAGGAATGCAGTTCAAGTCCAAAGGCACAGTGTGCTGGTTAACCAGGAAGCGCCCCTGTTGTAGATAAAGTCCAAGGCCAGCTTCTAGCAGAATTATTCCTTCTCGCTTAGCACAGTCAATCTTTTCGTTCTATTAAAGCCTTCAACTGATTGGATGAGGTCCATCCACGTTGTATAGGACAATCTGTTTTGCTCAAAATCTATCAATTTTATTATAAGTCTTCTCCAAACACACTCTCACAGAACCACCCAGAGTAACATTTGAACAAAATATCTGGGCCCAGCCCGGTAGACACATAAAATTAACAATCACACCCTTTATCCTCTCTTTCTAAAGGCAGGATCTCAAGCATGTAAGGTTCTGATTTTTCTAGCACTTCTAGGAACTGGGTGGGTAAGCTTAAGTGACAGGTAGAGGGTGTATTGAAGACCTATTGGTAGCAGGCCTAAGACTGTGTTTCCATCAGCTTTGTTCATAATAAAGGTAATCTATATTTATTTTTATCTTTTTTCTGATTCCTCACAATTGGATCCTAATTTGAACAGAACAATGCAGGATGCTATTATAAATGGGACCTGGGCTCAGAATCTTAAGAATTAGGGACCAAAATTATGCACATAAAATTCAGACAGATTGAGGTTTGGGGCTGAGCCAGGATGAAATGCTTTAGGATCTAAGCTTTAGTAAGCTCAGATTGCTAAAGTCTTTTTGAATGTGGATCAGAGCTGCCCTTAGTTGCTGTTAGTTACAGACATGGAACTATTTTTACAAAAGGTGAGGCCTGAGTGATGCCCCCTTGGTTCTTATTAAGCACATCCCAGGGGCCCTAGCAGGCAGGCCATGGCAGCTAACCTTGACCTGACTTACATAGCGGGGCTAAGTCAGGGAGCAGGTAATAGGGAAAAGAATTGGGGCCAATTAGGATTCTTCAGTGAAGAGATGCTTTAGGCATTAGTAGATGAGATGATTTTTGCTCCCATCTGGGTGTTTTTTTTTTTTTTTTTTCAAAAGCTCCAGGCAGTAACTTACCACTGCGATTGCAGTTAGGTTCAGCATAAGCTACAGAGCATAATGTCTAGCTTTTGCATTCATAGAGATCCAGGACATATACCCTAATAATAGTGACTTAGATTACAAATATGCAGGTTCGTGGATAAAAGGGTAGTGGATTTTACTAATGAATAAATAAGAAGGAATAAGTTATTTACTCTACAGGGGCTATGTCACATTCTTGGGTTGAGAAACAGAGGAACTCGATGAAACAATTCGTAACTCAAATATTAGGGGAAAAAAAAAAAAACATTAAAAGGCCTGTGCCTGTAGCATGAAATCCATCCCTAGGAATTGAGTTTTCTCGAATTGATTTAAAACGTATGTTTCTGCCTTTCCATCCCAACAGAAACAGTGGAGAATGGCAAACACTTTAGAGAAGTCAATGTGTCTGTGGAAGAAGAGGGCGTCGTTTCATAAGGCAGAGTTGGATGGTGGAGGCCAGAGTGGACAGACATGACGGGGAAAAGGGGATCCACTTGGGCTGAATGTCCTTGAAAGGAGTTTAAGAAACAGGCAGCTGTCTTTGTAGATCAGAGAGGGTGACGTCTCCACCCCCAGTCACACATAAGAAGAAGGCTTTATTCCAGAGAGAAGAGTGGAGAGACCCCCAAGGGAAGCCGGATACAAGACATATCTAAAGCCTTTAAGAGCTATGTCATAATAAAAGGGAAAACTTCCATAAAAGATCAGAACAGCTGTGTAAAGATGTGGCACACAATTAGCACTGATTTGAGAAGAAAAGATCAAAAAGAAGGACACGGGCTACTGAAAGCCAATTTAGGGTGTATTATAAGCAGCTTAGTTGCAGTTAGGGATGCACCTACCCCATTGCCATACGTGAGCCTGGTGGGGCTTGAGAGGCTGTAAGGAAGGCACAGGAAACAAATGTCACTCCAAGGGAGCCAAGCAGAACAATGGTAGAGCAAGACGAGGCCTGGTTTCAATTTTTATCTGAAAGGAGAACGCCACCAGGGTGGATTCATCCTACTTAGGGAGGTAAAAGAGGACCAGATTGTTGTGGACAATGGATGCTTTTTTCCCCCACATCCACACATCATTTACTTTGTACCTCTTTATGATGAAAACTTACAGAGGATGCTAGGGGGCCAGCTGCCATCTTTTCTTTCATTTCTCTTTCTTTTGAAAGGTGCTCCGATCCAGTAAATCATGTCAGCTTGCCAGAGAAGGAAGGTAACCAACGCAAAGGGTGAAACTGGATTAAACTACTGAAGTCTCCTTAAAGAAGCATGGGGGAGAAGAATACTACATGGAAATAGGACATCAGGCTCTTATCTTATTCTGCTGGGGAAAAAAAAAAAAAAAGATGTAGCAGAAACACAACTTGAAGCCTGGAATGCTCAAAAACTGAAGGAAGACAGGTGTTGAGGAGTTTACTGCAAAGGTGTGGACTGTCACTGTGGGAGGCTGAAAAATTACTGAAATTAACATGGCACTTAGGTACGTAGGTGCCTGTGGGTGCAGGCATCAGAATCATCCCCGCAGAGAGTGTTTCTCCAACAGAAATAAATACGGCGACAAGGAGGACATCGTTGCTAGAAGACAGTTTCTCTCAGCCCCGGGAGACTTCACGGCCAAAGGTCATGGCAGGAGGCACCAGAAGATGAGGCTAACAATGGCAGCCCATGAGGTCGAGGGTGGGCCATTAAGAAGCCTGCACTCAGTGCAAAGCTATGTCACCAGAACTCCAGAGTTTGCAGGGAAATTAACTTCAGAAAGTTTAAGTGTGAAGGGGAAGTGAGAAAATGTGGTGGTTGGGGGTGCCAACAACCTTGGCGAGGACACAGGGAATATCCCTGTTGTCACCCTATGCGAGGAGGTATCGGTTGCAATTTACCCTCCTCCCGAGAGTGGTTTCCCTCCGCAGAGCGTGAGTCCCTAGGCTCGATTGTCTAAGTGCTTCACACGGACTGGTGTCTTCGTGGGAGAGAAAGTAAGATTTTCTTCTGTTTTCACCGTCTCTTGAATACTGAGTTTCCAGGGGGCTTCTGAGTGGTATCAGTAATGTGGCTCTATATTGCCCCAAGCGCTGGATTTTGAGATTTTTACTTAAGACGACTGCGCACAGGGATGCCTGGGTGGCTCAGTCAGCGAAGTGTCCGACTTTCGCTCAGGTCATGAGCTCGAAGTTTTTGTGAGTTTGAGCTCCGTGTCAGGCTCTGTGCTGACAGCGTGGAGCCTGCTTGGGATTCTCTCTCTGTGTCTCTCTCTCTGTGTCTCTCTCTCTCTCTGTGTCTCTCTTTCTGCCCCTCTCCCACTTGCACTCTGTCTCTCTCTCTTTCAAAAATAAATAAGCATTAAAAAAAAAAAGAAAGAAAGAAAGAACGTCTCATAGGGTCCAAGAATTTTTCCTTTTTTTATAGTAGACGCACAGTTTAGTTATTCATAATTTTTATCTTCTGTCACACTATCTTTGTAGGTACCAGGAAAGACTCTTGCTTTTACTTTATTTCTATTAACTTTCCTCTTTAGCTCCAGCCCTCCACTCTTATTTCTCTCCTCCCCCAGGCATACTAAAATGCATTTAGTATCTACCTCCAGTGATACATTGGTCTTTCCTTTAAATATGAAGTAGGGAGACTTGCCCCAGCTACTTTATTTTTTTTAATTTTATTCTTTTATTTTTTTAAGTTTACCTACTTATTTTGAGAGAGAGAGAGAGAGAGAGGGAGAGAGAGAGAGCTGGGGAAGGGATACAGAAAGAGAGAGAGAGAGAGAGAGAGAGAGAGAGAGAGAGAGAATCCCAAACTCTGATAGTGCAGAGCCCAATGCGGGGCTCTAACTCACGAACCATGAGATCATGATCTGAGTTGAAGTCGGTTGCTTAACTGACTTAGCCACCCAAGAGCCCCAGTGGCTACTTTATTTAAAATATCATTCTAGGGGCTCCTGGGTGACTCAGTCGGCTAAGCTTCCGACTTCAGCTCAGATCATGATCTCACAGTTCGTGGGTTCGAGCCCTACGTTGGGCCCTGTGCTGACAGCTCAGAGCCCGGACCCCGCTTCAGATTCTGTGTCTCCCTCTCTGCCCCTCCCCTGCTCTCTCTCTCTCTCTCTCTCTCTCTCTCTCTCTCTCATTCTCTCTCTCTCAAAAGAAATAAACATTAAAAAATACTTTAAAATATCATTCTACACCCTACCCTTAACATATGTTCTGATTTTTTTCTTGCCTTTGTGGGTTTCCTTTTCTTAGCATAGGTCAACATCAAACCCACATATATTTTGCTTATGTATTTTTTTTCTTCTCCCAATTGAATATAAGTTCCATATGTAAGGAATTTCTGTCTGTTTTCTTCAGTGCTGTGTCCCTAACTTCTGGCATAGTGCTTGCCACATTATAAGCACTCAATAACTATTTGTGAACTGAGTGAATGACTATATGAAATGGAGTTAGGAATGGATATTATTCTGTTTTAGATTGTGTTTGGTCAATGCAGAATATATGGGGCTGGCCATGAAGAAATCTACAATGCCCTAATAACATCTAAACTCTTAAAAGTGAGGGTCAAGAGGGAGTAGTTGTTGAATTAATTCATCTTTGGACCCTGGGATGCAGCTATACCCAGGCTGGATCAAACTAAGACTGGAACCGAATGGTTATCAGTGTAACCTAAAACAAAAAGAGCATGAGATGTTCAAGCATTGCATCTTCTCTGAGGATTTGATAGTGAAAATGCGTTTACGTGCTAATCTGGGGTATTTTATGTTGAGAATACTGTATTACATGGGTACCTTTGGCAGAGGGAGTAAGAGATAAATTGTCTATCAGTAGTTCCAGAGGGAAAAAACAAAGAAACAATACTTTTAATTGGGAGAAAATTCCAAGTGTAGACCAAAGACTACCCTAGAAACTGTTGTTCTGTTCTCTTGGGGAGACAGACACATGTCTGGTCAGCCATAGAATTCATGGGTGGGGCCAACCATTTACAGAGCAAAACCTGAGAAATTAAGAAGTTATAAAGGAGCACTTGCCTCTCCTTCCTCCTATTTTCATAGAACAAAGGAATTGTCTGCTCTTCAGGAGGTCTACCAGGCTTTTGTTTCTTCTCTTTCAGGCTTCTCTTGCCACTTCCCTTGTAAGTGATTTATCTCCTCGGTATGGTTGGCCACAGTGTTAGAGCAGCATTTGTACTTCTGTCCCTTTTTGCTTTCTTTTTGAGTGACTCATTCTCAAGTGACACATTCTCAACTCATCTGTGGGGTACGTATGCTTGAGAAATTGTAGTTCATGGGCCAGGGTCTATTTAAAAGGGGGAATACGTTAGGGGATTTAGTTGTGGCCATGGGTCAAGCAGCATTTTCTAATTCTACTTGTCAGTCACAGAACTAATAGCATTATTTCCAATTTTTTTTTCCATTTCTTACTGGGTTCCAAACTCCAGGAAGAAAGGGTGATATTGATTGGCTTCCCAAAACACATACCAAAATAGATTTTGACCTAATGTAAAGAATTTTTTTTTTTCTCTATTTGGGAGAGAAGGAAGGAGTTGCTTCATCAGGTGTGGAGACTGCCCATCACTAGAGGCCAAGATACTACCCATCCAGAAATTGTTAAATGAGTCTTTTCCCTAGGAAAGGATTTGACTTATTATAGTATTAATAATGATTCTGCACTGATGCAGAACTTCAGAGTTTGCAAAAGCCTTTAAGATTCATCATTTTCCTTAATATGAGATCATACTTATTTATTTTTATATTTATGTACCCAATTCATTTGAGATGATGTATTATTCTAATTTAGATGTTCAAGTGAGTCATCTTCAAAGTAGACCCTTGAGAATTTACTTGATTTTATGAAGCCATAAAAAAGAAAAACTTTTAAAACTGTAAATTAATAATAGACATTAGTTATTATTATCAACAGTACTAATAGCACAAGGTTAAGTATGCTATCATTACTCAAAACTTTGGAGTATCCTCTTAGGGCCTATAGCATACTTTGATACGCTTCTTACAATGAAAAATTACTAACTTGGAGGACTTATTCCATTTGTATTTTAATTTCAAGTCTTCATGAGAAGTTATCTCTGTCCAAATGTTATAAATAAGGTGAGTGACCAAAAAAGGAAATAGGATTTCAAGGAAGGAAATATGACTTCTAGTACATCCAGAAAGTTAATGTATTTTTTTAGTTTACTTGCATGATTTTGTTATTTTAGGGGCCAGCACTGTCTCTCATATGGCTTTACTAAAAGCATTGTAAAATGCATTTGGACCTAGGAAATAGTTTTCTGATGTATAGTGGTGGTAAAAAGCAAGACCTACTTTGAATTTTGGCTTCACCATTTGTTATTTTTGGACCATTGTGAGTTGCTTAAAATACCTCTAAGCCTTGACTTCAAGGTAAAGTGACTCAAATAATACCTACTATCCAGATTTTGTAGTGATGACCACATAAAATTATATATAGAAAGTACCTGGGACACAGTAAGTGCTCAATAAATGGTACAAATCAATACACACATAACCAGGCATTCTCTCTGCCTCCTAGGGGATGTCTTAGCAAAGCACATTTTATTTTGATGAATATATTCTAGCGTCTTGATTACTGAGTCAAAATCTACACAAAAGAATCATACCCTAGACACAGAAACGAATAACCCTCATTCAGGTAGCTGGTTTAGAACACTGTGTCGTTAAAATCAAGCAAAGAATTCACTGGAGAATAGGTATCTAAAGCTTTCAAAAGAGGTTGAGCTGTAGCATAATAATATAGGATCAACTTTCCCTGGAGCTAGGCTTTGTTCTTCCTGGTTCTCTCTTGCAGCCCTTCCCTATGGGATTCTGCTCTCTGTTTGCCTTCCATCTTGAATTGAACTCTGGCCAGACTCCAAACCTGAAGCTAATAGCCCCTGGAAACTCACCAAACCTTTTCTCACTGGAGGATTTTGGTCATCTCTTAACATTGGCTTCTCTTCTATTCCTTTGGGAGTAATGGTTTGGAGACCATGTTTCCTATTGTAGTACAATAGTTTCTACACATGGTGTTAGAATATCTGAAAAGAAATATGACAGTTTGGGTCTTAACCTTATCGCCCCATGATCTTTAGCAGCAGTCAGTGTCTGACTTTGGGTTTCACCATTTAAGACTGGAAATACTTCCAAGAAGAAAGTATCTAGAAAGGGATGGGACATTAGAATGCTTAGAAAAATAATGATTATCATAACCTTGTAGTAGAAGTCCCCCTATGAAAGATGGATACATTCAGCATCAGAGAACCCATGGCTAATGGTAAGCCATCTCACTGAGTAAGAAAATCACAGTAACTATAGCAGAAGGGTGAATATTTATTTCATTTTACACAAAAATAAATCAAAATAAAGCAACTATTTAACCATTAACTCTTTCCTTAAAACCTCCTTTCCATAAGGATCTGCCCATTGTATCAAGTCTTGTTAAACAAACTGCTAATGGAAGAAAATCACTGATGATGTAAAGAATAAATTTCTATTTACCTTTTTGTTTAACCTATTTATGTGATGATTCATTGCAAAAGGGATATTTCACTGCTGATAACAATAATGGTAGTAATGTTTCCCAGGCAAAGCATTCCATCCTGGGCATTCAAATCAGTGCTTGGAAATAGTTTATTATCCAACTACAAAAGAATTTCACTTTTTTTTTTGTTTTTTCAGTTTTCGACACTACACTTGTCAGTTCTTTGGAGACCATTGCCAACAGAGAGAATGGACTTGACAACATTAAGTTTGGATGATTAGTAGATAGATTAGATGGAGAAATGGATAGACCGATGAAAGTAAAAGACTATGGTGTGAGGGTTAGAATAATAATTTTACTGTTAGAGAAATTGAAGTTAGCATCCTGGCTAATCCATTCCTGAGCTGCTCTAGATTTCAATGTTTTCTTCCAAAAAATGTATGTAATAAATGGACTTACACCTAACATTGTTGTGAATAAAAACTAAAGCAATGCATATAAAACTTTTATTATCGTACTATCACATAGCAATTGTACAACGAATGTGACCGATCTATCACCATCATTCCCATTCTCATCGCCATCATCTTCCTCATCATCATCGTCACCGTGATGATTCTCTTTCAGGTCCCCTTGCAGAATGAGCAGGAATATAGCAAAAATAACAATACTGGGTCTGCACTGTAGTACTTATTTGCTACATAACTACGTTCAAGTCACTTAATTATTTGGGTCATAAGACTTTTGCCTCAATCTTTTTGGACTGCTATAACAAAAATACCATAGACTGGGTGGGTTAAACATTAAACAATTATTTTTCACAGTTCTCGAGGCTGGAAAGCCCAAGATCAAGGTGTCAGCAGATTCAGTGTCTGATGAAGACCTACTTCATGGTTCACAGGAAGCCGTCTTCTTGCTGTGTCCTCACACGGCAGAAAGGATGAAGGAGCTCTTTGCAGGGGCTCCGCCTTCATGAGCTAATGAGCTCCCAAATGCTATGCCGCCACATGCCGTCACATTCCGTCACAATGGGGATGAGGCTTCAACATGAATTTTGGAGAGGCACAAACATGCAGTCCATTGGCTAGTTCCCATTTGAAAAAAATAGGACTGATGATAATGGTTCACACTCCGCACACTCTCTCAAACCACTCTTGGACATAACTGGTAACCGAATACAGATGAAGTCTACTTAGTCGTCTCTAGGTCTGATTTCCTGTTAATTTAGTCTTTTCTAAATGTAATTTTCTCTTTATTTTTTTTTTAATTTTTTTTCAACGTTTTTTTAAATTTATTTTTGGGACAGAGAGAGACAGAGCATGAACGGGGGAGGGGCAGAGAGAGAGGGATACACAGAATCGGAAACAGGCTCCAGGCTCCGAGCCATCAGCCCAGAGCCCGACGCGGGGCTCGAACTCACGGACCGCGAGATCGTGACCTGGCTGAAGTCGGACGCTTAACCGACTGCGCCACCCAGGCGCCCCTGTAATTTTCTCTTTAATATAGTCACTTAAATAACCCTCTCCAGACTCAAATTTGACATGCTTAAAATGGCATATACTCTCCCTAAATCATACCCCATTTCCACACCTTTTCCTTATTTCCTACTTTTGTTAAGAGAATCCAAATTTACCAAGGAAATTAAGACAAAAACCCTTAAGAAAGCATCTGTTCCTTCCTCTCTCTTCTTCCCCACACCCCATCAGTCATGAAATTATGCTGATATTACCTTTGGAGTTTCTGCATTTACACTGTCCGTGCCCAAGGCTCTAGTCCAGAATTGAACTCTTTATGGATTAAACAGCTTAATTTCTCTTTTACCTAAGTCTAGTTTTAGCACCTAACTGCCAGTAAAATGAGCTGCCACCACCACATCAGTCTGGGTCAAGAAATCACATATTCTAGCCGTGATGTTCCATAAGGAGACTCTAATTGCAGAAAAAGGCTGATCATGTTTGTGTTGCTCACCATTAACCTCCAGTGTCGACCACAGTGCCCAGAAATATATACACAATATATATATACTGGTTGGACAAACAGTAGGGCTGATGATGTATGAGGTGGACAGACTAAAACTTGGGAAATCCAGTAAGAATAAGAAACTTCAAATCAGGAGATAGAAGTCTAGGTCAGCAGAAACCTCATAATCTGAAGATGCTTATTGTAGAATCTTTCCTCTGACGCTTGAGACACACACTTTAGTGAAGAAGACACCATTAATATCACTTGCTCATCTCAATACACCAAACCATGGGATTTTTTTAATGAAATTTATTGTCAAATTGGTTTCCATACAATACCCAGTGATCATCCCAACAGGTGTCCTCCTCAATGCCCATCACTCACCCTCCCTTCCCTCCCACTCCCCATCAACCCTCAGTTTATTCTCAGCTTTTAGGAGTCTCTTATGGTTTGGCTCCCTCCCTCTCTAACTTTTTTTTTCCCTTCCCCTCCCCATGGTCTTCTGTTAAGTTTCTCAGGATCCACATAAGAGAGAAAACATATGGTATCTGTCTTTCTCTATATGACTTATTTCACTTAGCATAACACTCTCCAGTCCCATCCACGTTGCTACAAAAGGCCATACTTCATTCTTTCTCATTGCCAAGTAGTATTCCATTGTGTATATAAACCACAATTTCTTTATCCATTCATCACTTGATGGACATTTAGGCTCTTTCCATAGTTTGGCTGTGGTTAAAAGTGCTGCTATAAACATTGGGGTACAAGTGCCCCTATGCATCAGCACTCCTGTATCCCTTAGGAATTTACCCAAACCATGGGATTTTTAGGGCAAAGAGATGTCTCTTCTTCTTCTTTGTGTCCCACAGAAGGCAAAATGTTGGGCACAGGGCAAATACTAAGCAAATCTGTTGTATTGAATAGAAATTCTGAGTTACTTTTTAAACAGAAAGTACATGGTAACTATAATTTATCTGAAACATTGTGATTAAATTTCATTGGGCATTCAATACTTCAAACTGGTAATTTATTTGTCATGCAAATCAGTGAATGCATATTGTTTCAACAATACACTTGAAAAAGTCAAATCACCAAGGTAACTTGAAGGAATGTGATTATCAGCAGTGGTCTGGTGCATGGTTTCTTTTAGCACCTTCCAAAAGTCGGGGACCAGAATCTGTCACATCAAATGGGGAGATAATACATACAAACACACAACACACACACACACACGCACACACACACACACACACACAGGGTAGAGGGAGAGAACTAGTCCTTATTGTGTTTTTAGGCAACATAAAAGAAAAGAAAATGTAAAAAAATGTATTTGTAGAGTTGGCATTCTCCTGTGGAATAAAGAATTCTTCCTATAGCAAGCTAACTCATTGCACACTTCTGCTTAAAGAGAAAGTTAAACAAAAGAGAATGAAGTTTAAAAGCTTTGCCTTTTGATTTATTTTTTTATCAGCTTAAAAAGACTAACTTACACAAAATAACATCACTGCAGAGGCTAACTGGCATTCTGCAGAGGTTATGAGGTTGTTGGGTTTGTTTTCACCCATGTTGCTGTGTTACCCAGGACTGGGCCAGTGGGAACCAGAGACTCAGGTTAAAAGCCTGTCAAAAAAAGAGCGAGTAGGTATATGCATTGAAAACTCTGGACTGAAAGTGACCAGAAAAGCAGAACCCTCCACCTTCATTTATGAAATTAGGAAATTGCGTCCCTCTTTTTTTGGTCTGGACATGCATTCATGGAGACCCCAAAGAGAAAATCTAAGGTAGTAGAACTTCTTTTACGCAGTTTCTCATTTACAGTGATACTGAATTGGATGAGAAACTCCCAGTGAGTTAGACACGTCTATGCACTCAGTATACCGGGAACAATGCAGGACACAGAGAACATGTCCCTATAAAAAGACTAATATGGACAAAAATCCAGAAGTTAGACTCGAGATCTCTAGTGTTGCCATTTTATTGACATCAACAATAATGGTAAATGAAAGTAGACTCTACTGGGCGAAATAAGACACCTTGTGGATCTGACCATTGTGCAATTTCCCTCTCCTGGCCAGCAAGACCATGGAAAGTATAACTAATACAAGATACACAGTGCAGATCCCCTTAGATCTAACACAGGATTCATAGGCCATTCAGATAAACATGAAACAAACCCAAAGAAAAATACTCACAGTGTATTTTAATAACAGTTCAAATTAAACCTGATGTTATTAAAATACAAATGAAAATAAAATACCAACTAGACCACATCAAGAACCATACGAAAAGTAAAAAGGGAGAAACAGGAAGCAAATTCATTAACGGATTGATTGAACAACTGGCAATATTTGTTGACCATCTAGTACGCGCCCGATACTTTTCTAGGCCACGGGTATAAAGAGACGACCCACATAGACAAATATCTCTCTCCTAAAGGGGCTCGTAGGCTACTGGAGAGAGACAAATAGGTCAAATATATGACTTCCCAGTGGGTGGTGAGTGATGAGAAGGGAAATAATTGGGAGTGAGGAAAGTGAGTGTTGACAAGGTGACCTACCCCAGTGAGCCGTATATAGTCCAGATTCCAGGGACAAGGGGATGTCCGGGTAGCTTGAGCTTCTTGCAAATACTGACGTGGTCTGAGAAAAGGACAAGTGATAAGCCTTGGCGATCCCGAGGTAGTGAGCGAAGGTGAGGCTTCAGTGGGAACGTAGGTCTTAAAAGGGGGATGCAGTCTTCCGAGGTCACTTACGACATGGAAGTGAAGAAAGGCATGTTCCGCTTTGATTTGTGTTCCCTAGAGTACAGGGGGGGCTGAATTGCCTTCCTGACCCCTGGGCAAGCCAAACTTTGGTATTACCCCTGATTCTTCTTAGTGGAAACATGGATGGTAGAGCAGGGGTTATAACTGAAGAGCCAGAAGCACCATTTCCGACTTCTCTACAGCAGGTGGTGGCGGGGAGACCGGCAGAGGAGAGAGATTCTTCTTCTTCCTGCTTCTAACTTCAATCAGATTCAAATAAATTGATTTCAGTTTGAGTTTAGAAAACAGATGTAACGTGGGAAAAAAATGCACTTAGTGTTCTTCAGGCAGTCAAAGAGTGCATTAATTTGTGAGTTAACACGACGGCACGTTAAGAGGCCCACAAATAGATACAAAGGATAAGAGCCGGGGAAACTAAAGAGAAATAGAAGGATTTGACAAAATAAGGCCAGGTTATGGAAGATTTAAAACCCTAACCTTTTGGGATGAGCACTGGGTGTTGTATGGAAACCAATTTGACAGTAAATTTCATATATTAAAAAATAAAAAAATAAATAAAACATAAAAATAAATAAATAAATAAATAAATAAATAAAATGCCACTGGGAATGCCTATATTATTCTTGGAATAGTATCAGGGAAAAATAAGTAAGGCAAAGTGGTGTCAATGAGGAGGAAGGTTATAATTAAATATCTTAGAGATGCTATGATGCCTATCTAAGAAAGCAAAGATAATTAACTTTAAAAAATGAAGAGTCATCAGTATTCGTTAAGATATTCAGGTAAAAATAGAATGGTACATAAAGATTTGCTTGATTACGTGCTCACAATAAAAATTAAAAAACATGGGGCGCCTGGGTGGCTCAGTCGGTTGAGCGTCCGACTTTGGCTCAGGTCATGATCTCACGGTCTGTGGGTTTGAGCCCCGGGTCGGGCTCTGTGCTGACAGCTCAGAGCCCGGAGCCTGTTTCGGATTCTGTGTCTCCCTTTCTCTCTCTGCCCCTCCCCTGCTCACGCTCTGTCTCTCTCACAAAATAAATAAACATTTAAAAACAATTAAGAAAACAAAATACGAAAAAAAATCCATCAATATGTCATAATCATATTAACATAGAGTCAAACTTTAAAAAAGCTGTTCAGTACTTCTGTGAATGAAATGGTAAAAGAAATCACTGTCATATGAGGATAGTTGTATAAATAGACATCCCTGAATGTATAATTAAATATACATAATTAAAAGGAGAGGGGCACTTGGGTGCCTCAGTCCGTTAAGCGTCCGACTCTTGATTTCAGCTCAGGTCCTAATCTTGCAGTTTGTGAGATCAAGCCCCATGCCATCGGGTTCCGCACTGACAGCACAGAGCCTGGTTGGGATTCTCTCTCTCCTACCTCTCTGCCCCTCCCCGTCTCTAAAAATAAATAAATAAGCCTTTAAGAAAACATTTTAATTAAAAGGAGAAAATATATACATATAATTAAGATGAAAAAATTTATACATATGAAATAAAAATACGCACAAAAATGTAAATTTCAAAATATAAAATTCAAAATTATAAGCATATTTAACATATTTCATAATATACGTTATGCTATTCAATATATTGCATATTATATATGGAAAGATGCTCACTAAAATTAACGTTTGGGGTACAAATGGATACAACCATTTGTGAAGCCGATTTGCTACTATATCAAAAGTCTTGCCTAGTTGTTAGGGCTGATGGTAAATACTTCACTCCGTTCTCTCTTCCCAGACACCGAAGACTTGTTCTTTCCTGCTTCTTCTGAAGCTAGAAGTAAGCCATAAGACCCGCTTTCACCAAATGGGAGCAGAAGCACATCACTAGAATGTAGCATATTTTATTCCTTTATTATTATCATCATTTAATTAAAATAAACTTAGAAGCTAATTACAAAGGGGAAAGAAAAGTGGCTTGAGCCTTAAAATAAGGGTAATTATTAGAAATATCTGAAATACAAAATTGAGAATGCATAGCGTGTGTGCAAGTTAGAAACAGCATATATGTTGCATAAAGACCATAGCTTAGGCAACCCTAAGATGAGGGTTTGCTTTTTGTTCACATTACTCATGTACTATTTGAGCTTGAGTACATTATTTAGGCTTTCTAACCTCTATTTACTGCTCTAGGAAAGGGCAGAATATATATATATATATATATATATATATATATATATATATATACACAGACACATATATACACATTATATATGTATACATATATACATATATAAATATGTGTGTATATGTCTGTGTGTGTGTGTGTGTGTGTGTATACACACACACATACACATATATAACTGTGCCAAAAAGAGAAAAAATAGCTCAGTAAAATAAGGTGTTTTTTTTTGTTTTGTTTTGTTTTTAATGTTTTATTTACTTTTAAGACAGAGAGAGACAGAGCATGAGCAGGGATGGGGCAGAGTGAAAGGGAGACAGAATCTGAAGCAGGCTCCAGGCTCTGAGCTGTGAGCACAGAGTCCGACACGGGGCTCGAACTCAGGAACTGTGAGATCATGGCCTGAGCCGCGGTTGGATGCTTAACCAGCTGAGCCACCCAGGCGCCCCTAAAATAAGGTTTCGATAGTTAGAATTAATCTTATCTACATCTAACAAAATGGAAGGCGGGGCACCTTC
The DNA here is from genome assembly GCF_028018385.1 of Neofelis nebulosa. Classification (NCBI taxonomy): domain Eukaryota; kingdom Metazoa; phylum Chordata; class Mammalia; order Carnivora; family Felidae; genus Neofelis; species Neofelis nebulosa. The sequence goes on along the minus strand of NC_080784.1, from coordinate 198,617,882 downwards.
AGTTAAGCATCTGACTCTCGGTTTCAGCTCAGGTCACAATCTCATGAGTTTGTGGGTTCAAGCCCCGTGTCAGGCTCTAGGCTGACAGCACATGGTGTGCTCAGGATTCTCTCTGCCCCTCTATTTACGCTCTTCCTCTGCTCACATGCTCCCTCTCAAAATAAAATAAATAAACTTTAAAATAAGAAATGGAAGGCTGAAATAACAGTGGCATCCAAAAGGCATGTTTTCTTTTCTATGAAAGAAATCTGAAGGATGGGCAGTCTAAGGCTGGTGTGGTCACTTTGATTCTTTTCTTTATTTATCCTCAGGCAGGTTTCCATGCTCAAGATTATTTCACAGTCCCAAGTGCATGTTAGAGCCCACATTCCATGTAGCAAGACAGAGGTCAGGGAGAAGACAAAACGGGCCTCTTCTCAGGTAAATCAGTTTCCTAAAATATGGCTTTAATGCAAATTCCACACGATATATTTGCATATGTCTCATTGGCCAGGACTGCATCCCCTCCAGGGCTACTGTGTCCCATTCCTCCTGCTGAATCTCTCAGGCTTTCCAGCGGGGAGAAATTCTAAGTAGCTAAAGGGTGCAGGTGCATACCTTAGAGCAAAGCATGTGTAGTGTATATTACAAAGGAATGGGTTTTTTTTTTACTCCTTTTCTTTCTTTCATATAATGGAAATTATATGTTCCATTTCCCCTTAAAGTAACCTCTTTGTGTCGTTAACCCGCATCAACACTTCTCCTACCTCAGGATGTGGGGGGCGGGGTGGTGGTGGTGAGTGTGTGTGTGTGTTGTATATGCATGTACACAAAATATCCGGCTGTTTCTAAGACTGATCCTTCCTGAGAATGCTTCCCACCCAAACAACTCACCCTGTTGTCCCTGAGGGTCACCCCCACATCTTGCTTGGGGCTTTGAATGTGAAACACCTTCCTCCGGAACTGATTTTTCCCAAATCATGTCGGTGGAAATGGTACCCCTCATAAAAACGCTATCTCAGATTTCACTACCATTCCTGCGTCCTGTCCATTCTTGTGTCCACTAATCTTACACCTAACATTTTCCTTCTCTGTCCCCCTCAAAGAACTTCGTTTATATACATTTACCTTGTGGACCCCTTCAGAATTGACATCACTTTATATTTAGTTGGGTTCACATCTGCACCCCCCTCCTCGTGTTGAGTTGAGTCATTGAGAAGAGGGATATTGTCCCCAACATTTCTGTTTTCTCTATGTGCATAGCAGAGGGCCTGGAATGTGAGTTGTTTGTTCACAGCATGATCTGTAAATGTAGGTTAACTAAAAAAAACAAAAACAAAAACAGTGGCCTTCAAACTTTCCAAGATAACTTCATCCAAAAATGTGTTTATTTTTTTACTGTAAAAATCAATTCAGAGTCATCAAATAAAATTTGTAAAACAGCAATATATGAGTTGGCTGGGGAGAACTCTCCTGCAGTATAAATTCTACAGTGGTAACATATTTATTTAGATTCATTTTTCTGAACAATTTTAACATGATTATAATCATACTTTATAAATAGTAGTTATCCTGCAGTTTCCCTTAATATGGGAGATGCTTATAATTTATGACATCCTTTTCACAGAAATTCAGTTGAAATCCTATGCAATACTCCATTGAGTATATATACTATAATTGTTTAATTATTCCAATTTTGTTGGTCATTGGAGTTGTTTCAAATTTGTTACTATTATAAATAACTATGCTAAATGTTTTTGAATGTAATGGTATTTCCATATTTAAGATTATTTCTTTCAGATAGAATTTCAGAAATGTAATTGCTGGGTCTAAACTTAATAAGCTTTTATTACTTTATTAATACATATCTCTAAAAGGCTTTTCATAAATGTCGTACCAATTTTCCCACCCACAGTTTATTTTACATCACCCTTGCCTCATTAAAAATGATGATGAAGAGGGTTACGATGATGATGTTAATGATGATGATTTAACGATTCTTTTACTGATTATTTACTAATTTTACTGATTATTTCCTGATTTTACAACTAAATGTAAGATTGTTAGCACCAAACTGTAAGACTCTAACCATAGCATATTTATTTTATTTATCAGTGTTTGGTTTATTTTATCAGTAGTAAAATGGGTCTGATTTATGTGAGAGGCAAAGTAGGAGGAAAAGAAAGAGGAAAAGTAGGAGAAAAGGAGAAGAATACATAAAATAAGGAGGTGTCTTGTGTTATCTTTCTTCCATCTTACTGAGTATTGATTATTCGTAAGCATTGGGACAAGTTTACCTTTTACCTATTATTTTTATCAGGAAATAATTGTCATTAAATAATCCCTTTAATGTATTTTATTACGACCATGACATTTAGAAACTTTGCATAGTACAATCCATTAACCTCTCTATGGAATACAAGGAATTCTTTAAGGATAACTTTGGTCTGTAAGATGCCACTAAATAAAACTTAAGAAAGCAATTTAATTTTTATTTTTTTATTTTTACTTCATTTCTTATTAAAATACATTTTAGTGCTTATTTATTCTTTGAGAATGAGAGAGAGCACGACCAAGGGAGGGACAGAGAGAGAGGAAGACACAGAATCTGAAGCAGGTTTCAGTCCCCGAGCTGTCAGCACAGAGCTCGACACAGGGCTCACACTCAGGTCTCGGACTCCGGGCTGGAACTCATGAACTATGACATCATGACGTGAGCGGAAGTCAGAGGCTTAACTGACTGAGCCACCCAGGACCCCTAGGAAGCAATTTCATTTTTAAATAATACCTTTCATTCTCCAAATATCTAAACTATTACCTAACAATTATTTTTTCAAGTTTATTTATTAGAGAGAGAGAGAGAGAGAGGAGGGGCAGAGAGAGAGAGAATCCCAAGCATTGCTGGGATTCTTGGGATCACTGGGATCTCTCAGCTGCCAGCAAGAGCTGGATGTAGGGCTGGAACTCACAAAGTACGAGATCGTGACGTGAGCCAAAATCAAGAGTCCCACGCTTAATCGATTCAGCCACCCAGGCGCCTCAACACTTATTTTGATAAAAGCAGGCTGATTAATCTGAAGATGAATGCCATTAATGTTACAAGCTCCAAAGCCATGCACATCCAAGTCTAGCTACTACAACTCTTCTCTTCTGAAGAAACAAGAGATTTGTACCTGTCCTCCTTTCCATCTGGATTCAGAGACTCAAAGACTCAGGAGAACTCCCATAAGTGATCTGCTTATGACCTTCATCATTTCCTGTCCCAGTTTATAAACCTGGGTAAGCAGAATAACCTGTCCAAATCTGAGTGCGAAAGTTCTAACTACCTTTTGAAGTGCTACAAGAAATGAATGAGAAGATAGTTGAGAAGAAACAGAAAAGGAGAAACCGTGGGAAATATCAAAATGTGTCAAAATTCACGTGACCTTGAATTCCTGGCATGCTTGATCCTGAATACTACTGGCCAAAAGGGAGTTGGCAAAATAAATATAAGGCCTGGGAAAACAGACTCGAATAGAGACTGAACTTTGAAGATCACCCAAAAGGTAAATTGTGAGGTCTAGGAGGTAGGAGGGCAAACTTCCTTCCTGTTTACCTAGACTTGATGTGGATTTGATTGTGCAGTGGTTCCCAAGCTTTCGTTTGGAATGGGGCTCTGGTCTCTGGCTGGAGGGTACAAAGGTGTGGTCTTGGATTGGAGAATTGGTAAAACTCACATGGAAGGAAGTTATGTCCTCAAGTTGTCAGAAACTCAGGGTAGAATTCCAGTTGCAGAAGGGACCTTGCTTGCCAACAAAAATGTGAGATAGGATTGGTCAGTGAAGTGGGCAAAGTGGGTTAGTAAGCTCACAGAGTAGCATGGGTGGGTTTCAGAAGCTAGTACAGAGTTGAGTGTGTGTCCAATCTCCAGTGCCACAGGGCATTAGCAGAGATTGACTGTCAATACCAAAGGCTTGCAAATGCTGTAGGAGAAGGAACAGTATTGAGGAATTGCAAAAACCTTCATTTTTTTGTTGCGTTCTAATAATTCAATCACTGGCTACTTTTAGGGTGGTATGAGTGGAAGATATCGAGAGGCTAAAGTTTTATAGCTATTTTTATAATATGGTATTTACTATGGACTGAAGTATGTCCCTCTAAAATTCACATGTAGAAGCCCTAACCCCCAGTGTGATGGTATTTGTATAATAGGCCTTTGGGAGATATTAGATTTATACACAGCCATTAGGGTGAGGCTTCTATGAAGGTGGGCCTGCCATGATGGGTTTAGTGTCCTTATAAGAGAGACACCAGAGAGCTTGCTTCCTCTGTCTCTTACTACCCTCCACCCCACAAAAACACAAGAACAGGTCATGGGGCACACAGCAAGATGGCAGCCACCTACAAGAAAAAAGAATAGCCTTCCAGAATCTTCCCATCTTGGCACCTTGATCTTGGACTTCCCAGTCTCTAGACCTGTAAGAAATTTATTTCTGGTGCTTAAGCCACCATTCTATGGTATTTTGTTATGGCACCCAAGCTAACAGAGTTTTGAATTACATATTTGACGAAGTATAGAACTTATTAATTTGGAGATTGTTTTCTCACAAGGAAAAACAACCATATAACTAGCTTTAAAAAAAAGGAAAAATTATTACCAGCATCACAGAAGTCCCTTTCACGTTCTCTTTCAGTCACCCCAACATTAACTATTCTCCTGACTTCTTCTCCATTGATTAGCTTTGACTGTTTTTTAAGTTCATGTAAAGGGAGTATAAAAGTCTCATTGATTTTGGTCAATGTTCAGGCTAGATTCAGGTTAGATTCATCGAAGTCCTCAGGTTCAATTGGAGTTTGGGTTTGGCTGTTCGTTCGTTTGTTTCATTTTTGTGGCTCTGTAGTTCTCCAATACCTGAAAACACCACAATTATTTACACATTCTACTTTTGGTGTGTATTAAGTTGTTTCCAGAGCTACTATTATTTACTGAACTTCAATATTACTAATAGCCGTAAATGTAAGAGCATTATCCCAGTGGATATCTACCTGGGAATAGAATTGATGAGTAAAAGAGCATGACATATGCTTGGCCAGTAGAACTGGCCATATAGCAAAGCAATTTCACGCATAATTATGAAATTGGCTACAGTATTTTTGCTTGCTTATTGTTTGTTTTTGTTTTTATTTTTTTTTTAACGTTTATTTTTGAGAGAGAGAGAGAGAGACAGAGCATGAGCAGGGAAGGGGCAGAGAGAGGGGGAGACACAGAATCTGAAGCAGGCTCCAGGCTCTGACCTATCAGCACAGAGCCTGATGCGGGGTTCGAACCCATAAGCCATGAGATCATGACCTGAGCTGAAGTTGGACGCTCAACTGACTGAGCCACCCAGGAGCTCCTTGTTTTTGTTTTTTGCGGATACTTTATATTAGACTGAAGAAGTTCTGTTTCAAGCAGACTGAAGAGAAAGAGGGAATAAAAATATGCACACTTACTAAATTCCTCGGCCCAGAAATAACATATCAATTTTGCTCCATATTCTATTGGCTGCTAACATTTGGACAGACATGATGTGGGGCAAAAATACAGATAAGGGAAAATGGTCAACAAATTGGGTGTTAGAGACTAACAAGGATTATAGTATAAGTAAAATGACAGGCTGTTGGAGTGAGGAGTTGGGGAAGGCTGATAAGAAATCAGAAATGGGTTGAGTCAAATGATAGCTAATGAGGAAACAGTGAAGAATTTTAAATAGGGGAGTTACATGATCAGAGCTGTATTTTTTTTAATTAATTTGATAGGCCTATTTTATATGAACTGAGACTGAGACAGAAAGAAACAAATAACTTCCATATCTGCATAGTGTTTCTTAGGTGCCAACTCTGTTCCAGTCACTGTGATAGAAACTTGTACGAGCTATTTAAGCTCTGTAACAACCCCATGGACAGATAGTATCTTTTTTTGTTTGTTTGTTTGTTTAGTAATGAGTCTTTTTTAATTTTTTTTTAATGTTTATTTATTTTTGAGACAGAGAGAGACAGAGCATGAATGGGGGAGGATCACAGAGAGACGGAGAGACAGAATCGGAAGCAGGCTCCAGGCTCCAAGCCATCAGCCCAGAGCCCGACGCGGGGCTCAAACTCACGGACCGTGAGATCATGACCTGAGCCGAAGTGGGGCACTTAACCGACTGAGCCACCCAGGCGCCCCTGTTTAGTAATGAGTCTTAATAAAGTAAAGTGTTCAGAAGCACATGGCTAGATTCTATTGTTGACAGTTAACTAAGATCTCATGACCAATGTCCAAAGGAGAAATAATTAAGAACCTACTTGCAGTGGTCATGTTGGGAATGAAAATGTGTAAGGAGGTGACAGCAACAGAGAAGAAATGAAAAAGAGCAGGACTGTCAGGTGGATTAGAAAATGGTTTTCCAGGTGCCTCGTTCAGTGATCTTTCCATTTTACCACACATCCCCTTGGCAATTCCCGGTTCAGTTCCCATCCTATTGCTTTCTGATTCTAGAGTTGCAAACGGATTTATGTCAGTTGACTAGCAATTATTCAGAATGCACTTAGCCACTGAAATTTTCCTGTGGTCCGCGGGATTATGTTATGCTTATACAAGAAGCAATACGTTAGCACAGATGAGCCAAAAAAACAGGATAATAAAATCAGATTGGAAAGTGGTCAATGGAATAGTCCAGCTGTTCCATTAAAAAAAAAAAAATCAGTGTTCTTTCTAAAGGACTTTTAATTCGATTTTTTTTTCAATATTTATAAGGCAAAAATGTTTTTGATATATTGTTCAGAAGGCCAAAATTTATTTCTTGCTGTCTGGTAATAGGTTTGTGGATAATGCCTGCAGTTTCAGATAAAAGTTAAAATTTAAGTCAAGTATTTCGTATAATCCCCAGAAGATGAAGAATCAAGGGTTGATGTGTCTATATCAGAAAAATGAAAATTTCACTGCCCTCACTACTGTTTGGATAGAGATTCATAAACCCCCAAAATTGCAGCTGGCCATCATGCTCACAAATTTAAGTAGTGTTTCTTCTTTCTTCCACCTCTGGTCTTTCCAGTAACCTTGGGAAGTTATCAGGCACATATATTTTTCCCATTTAGAAGATGAGGAAGGTGAGTCTCAGAGGAGTTAAAATTTGTCTCTGTATGTATAATTGATGATGGGGATGCATTTCAGAACCTGCCTTGAAGGGCCTGGTCATTAAATTCGCTACATTCCAGCCTGGTATTTTGCGTCCTTTGATGAGCTCTGTGCATTCTGGAATCCTGGTAATGGTAGGATTCCCTGCATGTGGGAATGTGCGTGCATGTCCTACAATGAAGGCAATAGAGCAGTTGTGAGTAAGGGAGAAAAAAATGAGCTAAAGGAAGATCTGAGTTTTAACCCAAGATCTAAATTCATGTCACTTTATCGAAAATGCAGGGAAATATGGTTTTGGCGAGCTGAACAATGGCCTCCAAACATTTCTGAGTCCCAATTCCAGGAACCAGTGGATGTTATCTTGTATGGCAACATAAAATTTGTAGATGTGATGAAGAATCTTAAGGAGGGGAGGTTGTCATGAATTATCCATGAAGTCTTTGATTCTAATTGCAATTATCCACATAAGAGGGAAATAAATTTTACTACAAGAGAACAAGGGGAACGAGGCAATGAGATCTCTGAAGCAAGATGTTTACACTGCTGGCCCCAAAGATGGAGGAAAGGGCCAAGAGTCAACAAGTTCAAAGAATACAGTCTGGAATCTAGAAAAGACAAAGATACACATTATCCCTTACAGGCTTAGGAGGGAGCATGGCCCTACTAACGTCTTCATTTCAACTCAGCAAAACTGATTTTGAACTTCTGACCTCTAAAACTGGAAGAGAGGAAGTGTTATTGTTTTAAGCCACCAAGTTTATGACAATTTGTTACACCAACCGTAAGAAACTAATTCTATGGCTTTGCAGGATTGTTAGTGGGGTAAAATGATCTCCTATAAGTAAATTCCAAGCAGGGGATGGGTGCCAGTGATGATAAACTAAATCCTCAAATTTCAGTCTAGCTGTCTCCTTCTCAGAGATCTAGACATAAACGAAACTAAAGACAAATAAATTCTCTTTATCACTATCTTCTTCCATAAAGTTCTTTCTCAAGTGTCTACCCTTGAGAACTAAGAGATGTCATCAACAAACCTTAAGGGCTTTTTAAGATCTTTTTCAAAAAATCTTAAATGAAACTCAATCTATGTTGTCCATCCCACATTTCCCTTCTTTTGACTCTATCCTGACTCTATGAAACCTACCAAAGACAGAGTTACCTCCCAGGCCCTGCAGAACTCCCACAGAAGTCTGAGTTAGACAGGACAACCTCAGAAGAGGAACAGAACTTTGGACTATTCTCTCCTTCCCCTACACTGATCCGGAAGATTAGCCTACTGTATTGACTTATCTCTATCCTTGACCTGTATCAGATACATCCCATACATTCTCCCCATGAATGGAATGGCAGAAGATAGGAAGGAAGGAATTTGGGAGAAATCATGTGGCCACCTAAGAGAGTGGGAAACACCTAGCATAATGTCGACGTTCCTTAAGTGGCAAGACTCATAACTTTCCTCTTTTGTATCTGCTTTCTATAAAATTCTTCTTGAGAACCAGATACATACTGTGAAGTTTAATTACCTTGAACTAGACTCTCTATGCTGCTGAAGTGTGCTAAGAGGATTAAAACTTCATTCCTTGATTCCACAGCTCCAAGAGGTGTTGTCCTTTCATAGGCAGACACATGTCTTGGTATTTCTGTGCTAATGCATGCCTGTTTTAGAACATAACTTGTCAACTAGAGTAACCCTGCTACCACACCCTACCAGATAGAATGAACCATACTTCTAGCAGTCTTTCTTTTTTCTATTAAGTTTATTTATTTATTTATTTTGAAAGAGAAAAAGTGTGAGTGGGGAGGGGCGGGGAGAGAGAGAGAGAAAGAAAGAGAGAGAGAGAATCCCAACCAGGCTCCTCACTGTCAGCACAGAGCATGATGCAAGGCTCGAACTCACAAACCATGAGATCCTAACCTGTGCTGAAGTCCGACGTTTAAGTGACTGAACCACCAAGGTGCCCCCTAACAGTCTTTCTAAGCAAATTAACTGTGACCTTAACAAGTCTTTGGATACTTGGAATTGAAGAACCTCCTCCCATTGTCAGGATCAACCCCCACAATGGGATCACATTTCCCAGCTCCTTTCTTGTTACCATAGGTGTCCTATAACTTTAAGTTAAGTAGAACCACTAAGGTTCTTTGTGCTTCACAATGTGCCTTCTTCATTTTGCCAACTGGAGTTCCGATCTTTCAAAAATTTGGAATTTTAAAATTTTGTGTATTAACAACATTTGCCTTGGCATGGGATTTGAGGGAACATTGGCTTTAATTTCAGTCTCTCTTTGCTGGCTATGCAATACTGAACATATCCACTAATATTACAAAGTTTACCCTTGCTTTAATGTAAACAGTGGGGGCAGTACTAATTTCTTTGGTGGGTATTGTTAGAAATACATGGGGCATCATTCACGTGAGTACTTTGAAATGTCTAACACACCAAAATGGGTAATTGTCTTCCTTTTCCATTGCCACAGAAACACCTGAAGGAAATTCTCCCTCTGCTAGATCTTATTTCTAGTATAACAACATGGTTGAAATCAATCAGGTACACTTTCTCTGTTCTTTCCTTTGCCTCATGGAGGTCCATATTGCTTTGAGTGCAACCCATTTGTTACCACTAAAACTAGAACTCTTGTTTTTTGGAATCACCTTTGTTGAAGATGATTAATCTTACGTGTAGGGTTAGTACTCTCACAAGTGAAGATTTTAATTATCATGTGTTTGGTGTGACAATATTTCACATTTAACATTCTTCCCTTTGAGATGTGAGTTCGCTGTCCCCTTCCCTGGAACCTGGCCTCTCTGACCTGACCAATAGATCATCAGTGATGGAAATGGCCAGTTTTGGGTCCAGGCCTTAGGAAATGGTCAGTTTCCACTTCCTGCTTTTGGAGCACCCACTCTTAGAACACAGCTGTCATGTTGAGAGGAAACCACAGAGAGGTGCTCTGGCCAACAGCTCTAGTTCAACAGCATCAACCACCAGACACAGGAGTGTGTGCCCTCCAGCCATAGAGGAATCTTTCGCCTTGAACTGCCCAGGCTAACTGTGAAGGAGCAAAGATGGACTGTTCTTTTTAAGCCCTGCCCAAACTGCAAACACATGAGAAAAATAAGCGATTATAATTATTTTAAGCCACTACATTTTGGACGTTTCTTTATATAGCGATAAAAATTTGCAGAAAAGATTTTACGAAAAAAGACTAAAACATCTGCCAACTCACTTTAGAAAGGAAGGCTTTCCTGTTACAATAATTGCCTGTGGTGCTCTGGGAGACAGAGAGGGCACCATTTAACAATTTCGTGTATTTATGTGTAAGACAGGGAGAATTACCTAAGTCAGGTGAAAAATATAGTGTTGGGATCAAAGACGAGGATGTATGTTCCAAAGTAAGGAAAAACTTATAAGAAAACACAATCAGGGTTCAGAACCAAGGGGTCGGTAAGTCAAAGAAAACCAGGCGACATGGAAGAATGTTAATGAAATCGGCTCGTTGCAATGTCACCAGAGTAAATATCAGACACTGTTGGCTTTTGCCTACAGTACCTCTCGTACATGTTTCTCACGCCTAATGCTTCATGATGGCAAGGCAGGTCAGATTTATACAAAAAAAACTTACCCAGATAACGTTCATGTTCAAGGTACATTATGGCATGCATATGCCAAGAATATCCATCGTGCTAGGCCCAACTTTGTGACTTTGCAGGAAGCAATTGCTCTTTACGGCACAACCTACATTTTTCAATAACACAGCAGGGATCTTGACCTATAAAAGTGTGCCCCAGAGAAAAATAGATTTACAGTAAAAGGACAAGATGTTGCACTCAGCAAACCAATAGCTACCATTTCTAGAGTTATGGGCTGGACTGAAGTGCCAGATCAGTCAACCTACCATGGTTATAAAAAAAAAAAGACTTACAAGAAATATTCATTGAGTAGATGAGGGATCAGAAGACAGAGTTAAAAATGTTTTGAATGCCTTGAGCCACTTGTTAAGCCATTTGACCCATTCTGAGGGCTTCCAAATCTAAATTTATTACGTAGAGACATATTTTTGCCAATCGCCCTGAATGATATTGACAGACAATGAGGACTGAGAGCCAACAATCTCAATTTTGAATTCTTGTGGGCCGCGGGATTCAGTTACTTGGTGTCTGTGTGTCTTTAGCACATATCAAAAGTTGACAGAAATCCCTTCCCTTTCTTTCCCCATCCCCTGTCTGTGACAGATGCGGAGATGTACCTCTCGTATCGCTCTTCAAGAAAAAACTTGTTGACAGGCTGTGTGGATGCTGCCTCACTGGTACCTGCCAACTGTAACTCCTTCAGTTCTGCTTTAGAGTCCGAGCTCTGGTCACATTTTCCTTCACTGAGCAAGCTTGTCACACAAGGGCCGGGACAAACCCAGCACTCATCTGAAGAGCAGTCTTTGCTCCAGACCTCTCCACTGGACTGGCAAAGACGTCAAGATGCAGGTTTTCCCCATTATCCGAAAGCAGAGTGCTCCTTTGAAACCTTCCCTCAGCAGAAATCGCATAAAGTGAAGAAGCAAAACCCCCACCAAGCTCTGGCAGCTGGATACTGAGATGCTGAGTGTTGGTCCTGGGGAAGGAGCTGGGCAACATCACTCTGGCTTCTGGGATGCAGGCAGCATCTCTACGAGGGCTCATCTCCCTGCAAAAACAGTGTAGGACACAAAGTTTTCTTTTCAATTTTTTTTTTTGGAAAAACAAAAATCTTCTTTAAGATTTTTGTACCCAGAAATGGGTACAAATGCAGGGCTTCTGTAAAAGAGAAGACACATGGTGTGAACTTCTGGGACGTGGGACACCTGTGTCTACCTCCCATCCTAAAGTTGGCATCACGTGGGCATCCCTGCAAGGTAGGCGCATTTCCTCTCAGGTGCTCCTCCCCGGTGAATCTTTTGTGCTCCTAAATCCATTTCGGCATTAGCTTTCCAAAGAACCCAACTTGCAGACCTTTTTCTTCAACTTCCTGAACAGTTTAAACTTAAAGCTCTCAGGAAGGCCAAGAAAGGTAGTCATGCACCTAGAAAGGCGCCTTGCGAAGGATGTTGAGGAAGGCGTGTGCATGATGGGCTATCATGAAGAATTGGCCAGCTGGTGGGGAGAGCATCCATGTCTGCAGATGGCTCAGCTTAGGATTTCAGAACCCAAGCAGGGTAATGAGAGCATCCGCTTGAACGAATGTCCTTGTGTTGGAGCACAAGTAGGATAAGGGAAGGGTCCATGCTGAGTGAGGTAGTGGAGAGTGAGAAGTCCTGTGTAGGGGGACCAGAGTCAAGGGGAGTGAGGAGGGCATCCATGTGGATGGGCATACCAGCTCAGGAACACAGAGCCCAAGCAGGGTGAGAACAGAGTGCTAGCTGGCATAGCAGGTGTGGGAATTCAGAGCCTGAGGAAGGTAAGGACGTACCCACACAGCGTGCAGACCGATGAGGTGACGAGGCTGTCTACACATGAGCGGCCTTGGGCAGAGCAGAAGTGCTGAGCAGGTTAAATAAAGTGTCCACGCAGGCAAGGCAGTAGCAATGGCAATGTGAGATTGGTGGTCTAGATGGAAATTGACTAGACAAATATGTATATTAAGGAAAGGAAGAGCTTCACTATCAGAGAAACAGTTTACAAATATGGAAAGAAAAAAAGTAGACTAAGCCCTAGGTTGTTAGAGAGCAATCATTAGATGAGAAATATTGGTGTCAACTCTTGCATTTATTAATTTCCAGATAGCTCTGTGTGTATTATTGCGGGCATCTCATAGATCTAAATAGGCATCTATCATATACACACACATGCTCAAATATCTATCAACTATCTATCTATCTATCTATCTATCATCTATTATCTATCTATCTATCTATCTATCTATCTATCTATCTATCGTCTATCTATCGAGGGAGAGAGAAACACAAATGTATCTTAACTCTGTCCACCAAAAAGCCTACACAAATGTTTCCAGTCCTACATGCTCTCCTAAAATGCCGCTGTTCTCTCATTAATAAAAAAAAAAAAAAATGGAGTCTTCTTCTCCTCGTTTTGAAATTATATAGGGCTTTATGGTTGCTTCAACAAAGAAAATTTCTGAGTTCAAAGGCTAGGACATAAACGGGAGTACAGTTTCCACCTGGCATTCTGTTTCTTGAGATGCTCACCCTTCAAACCCAGCTACTATGTTGTGAGAGGTTTGGACCTCATGGGGAGCTCACTAGTAGGTGTTCTGCCTGATAGCCCCAGCTGATGTCGCAGTCCGTAGTCCCCATCAGCCACTCTACGTGTAAGTGAGTAAACTTCAGATGACTTTGAACCTGCTTAGCTGACACCCAGTGGAGCAGAGAGATGCTGTGCCTACCCAACCCTGTCCAGAGTACATATTTGTGGGCAAAATAAATGTGTTTTTTTTTTAAACTGACTTTGGGGATGGTGCATTATGAAGCAATACATAACTGAAACAGTTGTCAAACATTCTGTTTTGAACAGTTTTTTTTTTTTTCCTTTGAGATCCCTTTTATATATCCAATAAAATATTGGCACAGGGGGAATGGCTTCAGGTGAGGTTAAAGGGTTAAGAAAAGATTTGGGGGGCATGTGAAATCTTTGTCATTTTATTTTAAAGGCAATGAAATGATTGGAATGCCATTTTCGAAACGTCGCCTCCAGCTATAGAAGAGAAAGTGTATTGGAATGATGAGAAAAGCAGAGCCTAGTTAGAAGCCCAGGGAGGTAGTCTTATCAAGAACTGACCGTGGCTTGAATCAGAGTGATGGAAATCCAGTCCAGATGGAAATATGTAAAAAGGTGGTCTGTAAGGATTTGAAGGCTATTGTGAATATCATAGCCAGTATCATAATTGAACACCATATTTATACTGCTTTTTCACATACAGGTGTATGCTGTTCATCCACTGATCCATGGACAAAAGTTCACCTTCAACTTCAGACTGTAATAGAATTAAAAATGTCATGATTAGCAGGACAAAGATCATTGCTACCAACTGGTACTAATCATCTCTAGCCTAATAGAAAGACCAATCGAATACATGTCTATAAAACTGAATGCTACTCTGTTTTTACCGCTTAATATCTCTAAGTCTGAATTTCTGCACTGTAAAAAAAAAAAAAGTCCGAATTTCTGCACTGTAAAAAAAAAAAGTCCGAATTTCTGCACTGCACTTAATATCTCTAAGTCCGAATTTCTGCACTCTAAGTCCGAATTTCTGCACTGCAAAAAAAAATGCTATTTGCCTTTTAGGTAAAGGTTAAGTAAATTCTCTAAACAGCCTAAGCTGGTGCCTGGAACAGAGTCCATACTCATTATATGTCAACTGGATCTGAATTTTAGGAGCTCTGAGTAAAAGTCAGAATATATGATTGGAAGGTATAGGTCCTGGCTTCATATGTGTACCTGATGTTCATTCCAACTCTGCTCTGCTAACCTTCCAGTCAACAGCCCATGAGGACCTCAGTAAGACTGCAGGAGGCCGATTGAGCAGACGTCACTGGGACGCTTGAGGCCACCAAGCAACGATGATGGAGCTAGAGCTGATGTTAACAGAAGAGAGACACCCCCCATCGTAATCCTTTCTTCAGGCACAAAACGATTTTATTTCAAGACTGAGGCTTGCTTGCACTGCCCGTCTAGGGTGACCCTCCCACACACCCTGGCCCATCAGGCAAGAGATGAAAAGTTAATCCATCACCATATCCGCAGCCTCTGGCCAAGATCCTCCTGAAAATCCTCGCCTGGTTGCTTTGCAGACATGGGGACACCTCCAGAGATAAACTGCAGAGGCTCCCAGGAAAATAATTAATATGTAAACCTGTTCCGTGGAGGACAGATAGGACTTCATGCTATCCGCTTACGTTCCTCAACCCTAGAATAAGCTATTTAGAAAATCGGGGGAAGAGGTAGCTATCTCTCCCAGATTATGCTGGAAACTTTACCATAAATCATAATACCTGAAACATACCTCTGAACTCACCTGGAAGATGGATGATGGCAGGTTTGCCTTTTCCTCTAGGGCAAGTGAAAGGTGGCACAGTTTTAGCTCAAGGAATTGAAAAGAGCACCCAAGCCATAACTCTATGTGAAGGTTGGCAAAAGCTTCCAAGGTATCATTTGCTAGATTATTTCTAGCCTGAGTTATTAATTTATTTAATCACTTACTTATTTACTACTTTGCAGTCTCTTAGCTAGAACTGGAGGACATAAAATAGATGTCAGGGCACCTGGGGGGCTCAGTGGGTTAAGCGTCCAACTCAGCTCAGGTCATGAACTCGTGGTTGGGGAGTTTGAGCCCCGGGTCGGGCTCTGTGCCGACAGCTCGGAGCCTGGAGCCTGCTTCCGATTCTCTGTCTCCCTCTCTCTCTGCCCCTCCCCTGCTTGCGCTCTGTCTCTCTCTCCTTCAAAAATAAATATACATCCGGGGAGCCTGGGTGGCTCAGTCGGTTGATCATCTGACTTCAGCTCAGGTCAGGATCTCCGCAGTTTGTGGGTTCGAGCCCCGCGACCGGCTCTGTGCTGACAGGTGGACCCTGGCGCCTGCAAGTTCTGTGTCTTCCTCTCTCTGCCCCTCCCCCACTCGTTCTCTGTCTCTCTGTCTCTGTCTCTGTCTCCCTCTCTAAAATAAATAAACATTAAAAAAAATAAAATAAACATTTAAGAAATTAAAAAAAAAATAAATAAAATAAAAAGCACGGCATCTCCTGAGGTAGTGTTCTAGTGAAGGAAGGGGGTGCAACAGGCATATAAGTGTTCATTCTTATAATTGTTATATGATATGACGCACGTTAAAATATTTCAAAACACTCTAGGTCGAGGTTTTTTTGTTGTTGTTGTTCTTTTTTTTTTTTTAATGAAGGATCTCAGGAGGAAGGTATTTCACCGGATGTCGTATTCAACCAGGCCACCTAGCATGAAGAATCACTCTCTTTCCCAGAAAGGGGTACGTATGGTCTGGGTCCTTCCTTGCACGGTGAGTATGTTCGCATGCTCCAGGAGCAGCCTGCCTGGGTTAAAAGCCTGGTTCTGCTGTGAGTTAGCAAGGACGTCTTGGGCATGCTCCCTGCTACTGAGCCTCAGTTTCTCATCAATAATGAGCAGAGCTGCAGCTTTATATGCGGGCAGGGAAAATAAGAATTTCTGCTGTTCTCGCTTCCTCCTGATCCCATTGAGATGGGATGTGTTGCTGTGAAAGGGCAGAGTCTTATTTCATGGCAGCCCCGTGGTTTTTCCTCCACCACTCTGACCCATACTTGAACCTCTTAAAAAACAGCCACAAAAAAGGCATCATTTGTCTTTCTTCAAATCCTCCCAGGGGACAGAACACAAGAAACATTTCACTTGTCAATAGTGTTTACTACTTTGTGGAATAAATGTAAATCTGATGTTTTTCCAGGCAGTTGCTGATGGCTTTTCACGGACAATGACATATCCCTGGACTCTTTGACATTTCATTTTATGCTCCTGGGACTGCCAGCTCTTTTCTGTAACTGCATGTCAAAATAACAAGATCTCGCCTGCTTATTTAGAACGACCTGCCTAATAAGTGACAATCTAAACCTGCCGTAGCCTTTGAGTTGCACGAGCTGGCTTTTGCAGTGAGATTGGGATATTTTGTCCCTAGAACATAAGGTGCACACCGAAAATATCCTTAAAGGTGGTGACCCAGTATGACAACTCAAGACATGGGGGTTCTTTGTGAAATCACGACGTTGGTATTCTTAGAGTTCCAGTGATATAAATAATGAGCATCGGATCTTGAAGAATTATTACCAACCACAGCGAGAGGAGAACACACACGAGAAACATTTGGTGGGCAAAATAAGCTTCTAATTTATTCAGCTAAAAATGTTGTTGAATGAAAAAGGTACTTAGCCTTCTGCCACAGAGTTTTTCCTTGGAAGGCAGCGGGGGCTAGAAATTGTGGTTGAGGAAGTCCATAGAGGTGAACCCCTTCTCCAGCACGCATTGAGTTAGCTGTGTGATCTTGGGATAGGTAGCTGCCATCTCTGAACTTCGGTTCCTTTTATGGAAAATTAAGATGACTCTCCTCTTCCCAAACTTTTTTGAGAATCACAAGCAAGAACGATATATATAAACCACTTAGCAAAGTGCAGGCATATCTCACGTATACACATTGATTTTGTTTCTGATAGATTTGTAAACATCATCATCGCCATCATCCAAATCATCATGACTGTCATTCTCTTCCTCTCCCAACGCACTACTCGGGGCTATAAAGTCTATAATTTAGCCCCTGCCTGGCTCTCCGGCCTCACACCCTGACCCTCCACCTCCATCATCACATTCTAGCCCTGTCTGCCTTCTTTCTGCCCAAACACGTTCATGCCCCAGGGTTTTTGCACCGTTCCCAAGGTCTCAGATTCTCTCCCTCCAGGTTTTTGTAGAGTTGGTTGGTTTCATCTTTCAGGTCTTAGCTTAGAGATCACCTTCTTTGCAAAGACTCAGCTGATCACTCCATCTCTCTTTGTCATGTCCTTATATTTCATATTCTCAGAGTTCTCAGCGAAATTAATTTGCTTCCTGGTTGTTTACTCATGCCCATGAGACTGCTATCCCCGGGAGAGTATTGATTTTTCTTGACATCTTACCATTGTATTGTCTGCTTTTAAAAGTGACCCATGGTAGAAACAAAAAAAAAAAAAAAAAAAAAAAAAAAAAAGAAAAGAAAAAGAAAAAAAGATACTTATTGAATGGATGATATAATTTATCAATCAATTAGTCAGTCAATTAAGTAATGAAAGGTTATACTTCAGTGGAATATTGTGACTTTGGAGTCAGACAAATCTCTGTTCAAATCTGGCCACACACTAACAGAGGGATTTTGTACTATTTTCTTATCACTAAGGCTTTGTTTTTTTTTTTTCATTAGTAAAATCAGAGATTTTATAAATCCTCACAGACTTTTATGCAGATTCAAATGAAATCTTGCAAGCAAAACACTTAAGGAACATTCTGGAACTGGGTGCCTGGATGGCTCAGTTGGTTGAGTGTTTGACTCTTGGTTTCGGCTCAGGTCATGATCTCATGGTTTCGTGAGTTTGAGCCCTGCGTTGGACTCTGTGCTGACGGCACAGAGCCTCCTTAGGATTCTGTCTCCCTCTCTCTCTCTGCCCGTCCCATGGTTGCATGCTCTCTCTCTCTTTCAAAATAAATAAACTTACAAAAAAAGAAACATTCTGGAATATAGTGTCCAATAGTGATCACCATGAAAATCAAATCCCCCGCTAACACCACCCTCAGCCCAATGTCAGCATTTTTACCTTGGATGCTAGGTTTGCATCTTTGTATATTTTGTGTACTTGCTTCCAGGAAAGTTAAGTTTGAGAGATTAATTATTCAGCGTTGTAAACTCCAAGTAGTTTTTTTTAATGTTTATTTATTTTTGACAGAGAGAGACCGAGAGTGAGTGGGGGAGGAACAGAGAAAGAAGGAAACATGGAATCCGAACCAGGCTCCAGGCTCTGAGCTGTCAGCACAGTGCCCCATGCGGGGCTCGAACTCATGAGCTGTGAGATCATGACCTGAGCCGAAGTCGGATGCTCAACGGACTAACCCACCCAGGCGTCCCAGTTTTGTTTTGTTTTGTTTTTAATTCACATACACCTCACTCTTTTAAAGCCATAATATTCATCTTTTCTGAGCATACAATTCAGTGATTTTTTTATTATATTCACCAAGTTGTGCAACCAACATCACTATATAATTCTAGAACATTTTCATGGAATTCTTTACATGTCCTCATGAGGACACCTCACAACCATTAGCAGTCAAACCATACTCCTCTCTCCACACACCCTGTCGTTGGCCACTAATCTATGCATTCATCAATTCTGGGTATTTCGTGTAATTGGAATCAAAGCATATGGGCTCATGCATTGGGCTCCTTTAACTTAATGTTTTCGAAGTTCACTGATGTTGTAATATGAATCAGCACTTAGTTCCTTCTGACTGCTAAGTAATAATAGCTCATTGTTTATATATGATGTATATTGCTTATCATTTATAAGCTAATGGGCATTTGGAACCCATCAACTAACTGGAGTTCCATAATGAATAATGCTGATGTGGACTTTAATGTGTCTTTGTGTGTGGATCTATGTTTTCATTCCCCTTGAGTACACACCTGGGAGGGAAAATAGTGAATCAAATGGTAATTCAGTATTTTACATTTTGAAAAATTGTATAACTGCTTCCCAAAGTTGTCACACTATTTCACACTCAAACCCACAGTGTATAAGCATTCCAATTTCTCCCCATTTTCACCAAGACTTGTTATCGTCTGACTTTCTTGATTATAAGCATCTTTGTGGGTATGAAACGGTGTCTTATTGTGGTTTTGATTTGCATTGCTTAATGACGAATGATGTCAAGCATGTTTTCATGTACTTGTTGGACATATATACATATATCCTCTTTGGGGAAATGTCTATCCAAATTCTTTGCCCATCATTTAGTTTAATAATTTATTATCAAAGTGTAATAATTTTGTTAATATATTGTATATGTAAACTCTTTTTCAGGTATATTATTTCCAATTATTTCCCCCCATTCTGTTGGTTGTATTTTCAGAACAAAAGTTTTCTATTTTGATAAAGTTTAATTTATATATATATTTTTCTTTTTTAACTTTTGTTCTTGGTGTCACATGTAAAAGATCATTGCCTAATGCCGAACTTACGTGATGTGCTTCTGTGTTTTCTTTTAACAAATTTTTAGTCTTAAGTCTTACATTTAGATTTTGATCCATTTGAGCTGGTTTTTGTATATGATGTGAGGTAGGAGCAGAATTATATTCTTTTGCACGTGTATATTTAACGGTCCTGGCACCATTTACTGAAAAAAAAAAATTCTATCTGTGTTTTATTGTCTTGGCACCCCAGGCACAAATCACTTAACCCTAGATACATGGGTTTATTTATGGACTCTTCATTCCATTCCATTGATCGCTATTTTTACCTTTATGTAGGTAACAGTGACTTTTTCTCTTGCAATCTGGATGTCTTTTGTTTATTTTTATCGTGTAAATGCCAAAGCGATATCTTCCAATATCGTATTGAACAGAAGTGGTAAGAATGGACAACTTTGTCTTGTTCATCATCTTAGAGGGAATACTTTTACTTTCCCACCATTGAGTCTGATGTTAGCTGTGTGTTTTTTTTTTTTTAATTTTTTTTTTCAATGTTTTTTATTTATTTTTGGGACAGAGAGAGACAGAGCATGAACGGGGGAGGGGCAGAGAGAGAGGGAGACACAGAATCGGAAACAGGCTCCAGGCTCCGAGCCATCAGCCCAGAGCCTGACGCGGGGCTCGAACTCACGGACCGCGAGATCGTGACCTGGCTGAAGTCGGACGCTCAACCGACTGCGCCACCCAGGCGCCCCAGCTGTGTGTTTTTTATAAACACACTTTATCAGGTTCAGGTAATCCTCTCCTCTCCCTAGTTTGTTGGGCATTGATATGATAGTGTGATGTTGGATTTTATCAAATGCTTTTCTGTGTCTATGGTATTGTCATGTGTTTTTTCCTCATTATTTTATTATTATGGTATATAATATTATTTATTTTTGTATGTTAAACATACCTATATACTGTCATGAATCCCACTTGGTCCTACTTTGACCCACTGAGTATATGTTTCTGTACTTGGTTAGAGAGTAGTCTGTTCAGGATTTTTTAAACTTCTATTAATAAAGAATATTAACATTCTGTAGTAATATTTTCTTATGATGTCTTTGGCTGGTTTGGGCACAAGGGGAAAAGTGGCCTCATAGAATTAAGTTAGGAAGTATTCTTTTCTATTCTGTTTTTGGAAGAGCTGTGAAGGGTTGGTATTCATATGCTTAATGTTTGATTAATGTTTTTATTCACCAATAAAACCATCTGGTCCTAGGGTTTTCTATACCACAAAGTGTGTGTTTACTAATTCAATGTCTTGTTATAAGTTCATTCATATTTTCTATTTCTTTTTGAGACAGTTTTGGTAGTTTGTATCTTTTAAAAATTTGTCATTTTCATGTAAGTTAGCTAATTTGTTGGCATATAATTGTTCATAGTAGTCTCTTATAATTCTTTTTTCTTTAATTTTAAGATTGGCAAGAATGTCCCCTTTTTCATCCTTTTTAAAAATTTTGGTCTAAAGATTTCTAACTAGGGGCGCCTGGGTGGCTTAGTCGGTTAAGCATCTGACTTTGGCTCAGGTCATGATCTTGTGTTTCGTGAGTTCAAGTCCCACATCGGGCTCTGTGCAGACAGCTCAGAGCCTGGAGCCTGCTCCAGATTCTGTGTCTCCCCCTTTCTCTGCCCCTCCCCTGCTTGTGCTCTCTCTCTGTCTCTCAAAAAACGATCAAATGTTAAAAAAATGTTTTTAAAGAATTCTAGCTAAAGGTGTGTCAGTTTTGTTGAAATGCAGAAAAAATGTATTTCTCCTCTGGAAATGAAAATATCTACGTGCTTAATATGCAGACAAAATATGTTTATGTCAACACATACAAATCAAGTTGTCATGGATAAATAAAACGTACTCAGGTACTGTGACTGATACATGCAGTAATTGTATTAAGAACAACTTAATAACTCAAAGAAAAAAACACTAAAATTTTACCCAGGTTTCCTTTTGAATGACAATGGTTTCAGAAATGCTGATGAAAAATGTAGGTGAAAAAAAAATGAGGAAATAAACCATGAGTATCAAAATCACTTACCACAGGTAAGTGGGTGAAAGTTTCTTCTGAGCACTACAGAAATTACAGTCCCTAAACTGAAACAAACATTTGTAAATATAAATCCATTCAGAAATGCAATTGTCCAACATGTTGGAGGAAAACTCACAGGATGTTAGCTATGTTTATTAAGGGCAATTTATACGTGACCACGAGACTCCTCTATATCGTGCACATGATAAGCACATGTCCTAAAATGCTTCTTCTTCAGTGCTGAAAATGTGAAGATGGACGAATCCGAATTGATTTGGAATCTGATGGTTGATGATATCCTACTAAACAAACAAACCAATCAAGTTTGGCAATTTCGAAAAGACCCCACATTTAAGACCATTACTTGCATATTTACCAATCATTTCCTGTGCGGAAGAGTTCATCTGGGTCCTGATAGGGACACGCCAATAAATGCTGTGCGCTGGCATTGTTCCCATGGTTTTATCCGCAGACAGTTAAAGCTTTTCTTGATGAATTGGATATACATTTCATCTGTCATATACTTTATAGCTGGATGGCTGAGTAATGAAAATGCTGGGGCAATTTTTGGTCTGTTGAAAGAAATGTGCTTGTTCATGTCAAGTCAGGAAAAGCCCCAACTTTAGCATACCAATAAAAGTCAAATCAATAATTAGGCATTTTTGTTTGACATTACAGCTATACAAGCTCTTTAAATACATATTTATCTTTAAGGGAATTCAGAAATAATAAAAAAAAGTACATTTTTCACTCTTTTCTAGTGAAACTGAGTGGTTCAGACGTTCACTAGAGAGAGCAATATGGCGCACTGTCATTTCTTCTTAACATCGAATTAGTAGCCCACGTAATATACTCCAAATTGTGAAATTAAAAATTCATTTTCAAAAATGCTTTTTTTTATCTTCAGTTTTATGAAACTGAACAAATATTACCTTTTGCCTTTGCCAGTTAACCGTGATCAAAGAATGAGGAGTTCTAAAATAAATTATTTAACTTTAGTGTAAGATGGTCAGACGCGATAAATATGGCCACTTGGACTACACAATGTGGATTTTTTATTTCATCTATTAAATAAACCATTGATCAAATATCATTTATACAGTGTGTCTACATTAAGAAACACTCATGTTATATGCGGATAGTAGTTTTTCATTATACATTGAATAGACACGTGTCATTCCCAGATAAATAATTCAATGCTGAATTCTGTACTGAATATCTCAACCAACAACAACAAACAGCAAACACAAGAACTGACACTGACATCTTGAAGCAAAAGAAAACTCGATTTAGTTCCAAATCAAAGGATGGATACACTCTGGAAGAAAAAAAATACTAAATATTTCTATTTTTCAACTTGGATTTTCCCGGTGTTGAATTTTCTTCAGTAACCTAAATTTTATATTTACATTATATTATAAATATAAAATATAATATAATATAATATAATATAATATAATATATAAATATTAAATTTATATTATATTACATGTCTATGATATAATAAAGCAAGAAAAGCATACTTATATTTTTGAAACTGAATTTTACTGACCCCTGTTATGAATGCAACCCTTTGGGCACTAAATTGGAAAACCATGACTTTTTACATGTAATCTCTATTTTTCAAACAATCGCTGGAATAGCAAACCTAGAAAAAAGGCTTATTAAATAAGTTAACAGGAGGGGGAAAAAAGAAATCTCCAGAAGATTGTGAAGATTTTAAAGGAAGGATCTGGGGTAAGATTGGGGTGCCATCAGGACTAAATAAAATCCTAAGAAGGTGATGTCGAAAGTGGTTATTTGCTGAAGTACAAGATCAGTTCCCCATTTTTAAAAAAAATGCATTTTCAGTTACTTTTTAACAAGGTAATGATAACATTGTTAACCCGTTGGGTGATAATCACAAAATCAGTCTCACTGAGATTAGTCAATTAAATTTAAGTTAAATTAAGATTTTAGGTTAAAATAATGTTAAATAACACCAGTATAGAAAATTGTGAAATGACTAATCAATCAATAAGGTACCCACAGAGAACAGCTAAGTGTCAGAGTAGTGGAAGGTAGCTCATGGGAGGTCCCAGGAGCATCCAGAGAGTTGCCCCATGACTGAGAAGAGACACAAGAACCAAACACAATAGACTGAAGACTTCATCACTTCTACCCCTCATTGGGTATAGGGAACAATTTGCTCTCACCCGTATGCTGAAGGCAGGAGGTATCCCGGGGCAAAGGCCAATGTTTTTAGGAGCTATTATTGAGAATGAGATGGCAAAAACCTTGGTGAATGATAAGCACCAGGGACAACATTCCCACCTTCGAAAATGCTTCCTACACCTGGGATCAGTATTCCCTTTGTATCTGTACAAAATGAAAACTCCCAGGTTGTTATAAAACATAGGCCTCAACGTTAAGTTAATAATGTTAACTTAACGTTATGAGGATAAAAGCTGACTTTTATTCTCCCCTGGTGATAATACAATGGCTTGGAATAATTACACGGGCAATTATCTGTTAACATTTCAACTATAGCCTTATGAGGTTTACTTAATGGTCTTCATTGCAAATGGAAACCCACCACATTAAAATTGAATCTACCATCGACAACTAATCCTCAGGTCAGGGCAACAAGTGAGAAGACTAAAAATGTGGTGCTTCCAGGTGCTTCCAAGGAGACCAGGGCTTTCGAATCACCTTTATTCTAGATCTATGGAAAGGGACAAACAGGAGCCAAAGGATAGCTTACCCTCGTGAGCATCCTCAGTCATTCATAAAACACGTATAGTTTTATTTATTTTTTAATTTTTTTTTAACGTTTATTTATTTTTGAGACAGAGAGAGACAGAGCATGAACGGGGGAGGGTCAGAGAGAGGGAGACACAGAATCCGAAACAGGCTCCAGGCTCTGAGCTGTCAGCACAGAGCCCGACGTGGGGCTCGGGCTCACGGACCGCGAGATCGTGACCTGGGCCGAAGTCGGCCGCTTAACCAACTGAGCCACCCAGGCGCCCCAAAACACGTATAGTTTTAGAAGGTCACTTCTAAACTCAGTGTTTAGCATACTCAGTGTTTAGCATAGCATATGGTACAAACCTCCCAATCCATTTAGAGCCTCTCTTGGGTGGATATTCAGGATTCTTTATCTTTCTTGTCTCTTGTACTGTTCTCTACTAATATTTTTCGCTTCTTATACCTGCTGTCTTCTGGCGAGGCAGCCTCTAGCCTATAGTTTCCATGCCTCCGAGGATAATACTTTAGATGCGACAATGTTTTGAGTGGACTGTCGACGAGCTAGGATCTTGTATTGTTTGCGTTATTGCTGACCGGTGTATATAGTCTCTCCCAGTGTGTGTTCCATAATTCTCTCTTTCCAAGACAAGACCTCTGGAGACATAGGGATTAGTGGGACTAAGCACAAATCCAAACTGATGTCGCACCTGCCCAAATCAGGCTCACACATTTTCTATATTCTACCGCAGGTGCTGGTCTTTAAAATATTCAGGTTATGGGGCGCCTGGGCGGCTCAGTCGGTTAAGCATCTGACTTCGGCTCAGGTCATGATCTCGCGGTCTGTGAGTTCGAGCCCCACGTCAGGCTCTGTGCTGACAGCTTAGAGCCTGGAGCCTGCCTCGGATTCTGTGTCTCCCTCTCTCTCTCTGACCCTCCCCCGTTCACGCTCTGTCTCTCTCTGTCTCAAAAATAAATAAATATTAAAAATAATTTTAAAAATATTCAGGTTATAAAGTTTGTTTCATAATATTTATTGGGACTATTAACTATTTACCAGTTAAGCAAACTCATTTAATATGTGAGAGAGCAGGTTTTCCTGGGTACATTTGGGGACAGAGTTAAAATTATAAAAGAAAAAATAAGAAACAAAAATGACACTTCCCATTTATTGACTGCTACCATGTACCAGGTTCTGGATAAAAGTATATATAGAAAGAGAGAATTGACTTAAATTAGATTAGTTTTTCTAACAAATAGTAAGAGGAGAAAGAGAGGAATGATCTCCAATACTTGAGTAACATTTTATGAGACTCCACTTAACACAAAAGTGCGAAAGAGAAGGGCTCCAGAGTCTGACAGCTAAGGTCAAGACCAGCTTCTCCACTGCCAGCTCTGTGACCCTAAGTCAGATACTTAACTTCTCTGTGCATCCATTTCTTTCAGAAAATGGGCATAATAATATCATCTGGATTCTGAGGTAATTCTAAGGAATAAATGAGGAAATACATGTTTGAAACAATGATAAAATTTTTGAAACAATGATAACTCACCACGGGCTCTTCACATAGATGTCAAATTGTTGAAATGTAAAATGTGGCTTTTGTTAATTAGCTTGCTGGACACAAACTGCGCAATAATAAGGGAGGGTATTGTAAAGTTTTGTGTTCTGTTGTTGTTGTTCGCTTGGTTTGATTTCATTTGGGTGTGAGTTTGCTAAGTTTTCTGTTCATTTTTGTTATTGTTGCTAGATTCTTAGCATATGCGGAAGTAAAACTCAGAATAAATAAAACCAATCAAAGCCAAGTTTTCTAATGCTTTGATGGTTTTGCTCCAAGACTGGCGAAGAGGCCAAAGAAATCACTATTATATATCATAAGCACCTTTTTCTCTTAGAAATATATATATTATAATTATTTATATTTTCAATGGCATAAATGTTGGATGCTTCCAAATGCATTATTGGATAATGGGTTTCTCTTCCTTCTCTAGAAATTTCATTTTAAAAGCTACAAGGCTATAAAACCTTTATAAATTATGACTTCCCTTTTCCTTTCCAATATTTACCTTATTATATATTTATGTCTTTAATTGTTTAATATTTGATTTTCCTATGAAAAGAAGCAGCCTAAATTATCTCATACATTTTACGGCTTGTATCTTCCAGTCGTCTAACTGCCAGCCAGGACTCTCGTGTCTTATTTGACTATGATTTTCAACTTTTGGGGGGGTCTGAATAAGTTCTTGAGATTCCTGAGGTTTCAGATGCATTTATGAAAAAGCCAAGAGAGCTAACAAATTCAACCAGGCTGAGCTCCCCACCAAACATAATGTTTATACTGAAGGAAGAGATAGATTTACTTATTTTCCCCTTACCTCCAACTAACCAGACAACAGATAGGTCAAAACGATGACACCAGTTTGGACAAGCTGCTACTCAACTCTTCCAGGAGAGAGATAATCATGAAAGCAACCTTTCATTTTCTGTCTCATATCCCTTTTCTATCCCAAATAAAATGAAAAGGAGTCAAAGAACGCTGTCCCACATGCAGTCAGCAAGTAGAGTGGTCATGAACTCGATTAGGCATAAGACGACAAGTTAGATTTGCATGCCACAACGTATATTTAACTCCCTCTTTAGGAAAAAGGAAATAAACACTGATTTCAAAGGAACATTGATAATATGATTAACAGACTCTCATTATCGTGCTTTGTGAATTAGTCTAATACCTTTCAATTATTCTATGATTGGCTTCTTATTGCTCTATTTTGATACTTGTAGAAAATATGATTTGGTAGAGTTCACTTATATTCAATGATAAGTCATATTCGATGCTTTGATCATCAAACAGGACCTCAGCCATGTTCAGTCATTGGGAAAGTAGTGATTTTCAGTAGTGTGATTTCCTCCCGATGACATTTTGTTTAAATAAGAAAATCTGTGTGAAGTGGCTTTGTGCCTATGGGTAATTTGTTTAAGTTTAAAATGTCAAATATTGGCAAGAACTATGGTAATTCTGTAAGTTGGGAAAGCGAAACAAAATAGGTGTTGACTTTTCATTTCCCAGGGTGGACCTAACGTGATTTAGTAATCCCCAATTCTCTGGCTCCCATTTCTTGAATGACACAAATGCCAGCCAGTGTGGAAATCACAAGAGAATGCAACTATCGCAGCATAGGAGGGCTTTTAATCATAGTTAAAACCAAAAACGGGAGTCCTATCTATTTCCTCATCTACTCTTTGATTTGTAGGGAGACCTTAGGAGGAAATGCAAAAGAAGTCTCTCATTCTTCTGAAACAGCATTCTGTTCCATTTTGGTGCACCTTTGAGTGACTGCCCAACAGCTGGATGTGAATGTTATAGAAATATGGTCTCTAGGAGTAGCTAAAAATGGGAAATGTGAATGCTAGTGGTAAATTAGCATATGTCTCTGTAAGGAAAATATTTTAAAAAGATTCTGCAAAATATGCCAATAAAGGAACATGAATTCATTTAATATAGGGTCCAGAGACCAGAAGTCTTGAGTAGAGTAGATTGGTTGTCTTCAAATACGTGAAGGATGGCACATTATTAAAAATAGTACCAATAATATTTTTTTTAAAAAGCTAAGTTTTTATGTTGCTCCAGAGGGCTAATCTGGGATCAGTGCGTAGAAATTATAATGAAGATAATTTATAATAATTAGAACAATCTAGCAGTGAAATCCTCTGCCTTATGAAAGGCATGCTCTTTATTCCTTGGAGATGTTCATGACAAGGCTGGAGGGCCAGCCTGGACCTTATTCATTAAATTTCCTTCAACCAAGGCTATTCTCTCCTAGAACACAGGGGAGATATGATGTATGATGACTGTCTTTCTATTCATTCTGGTGCCCTCTTCCTGTATGCAAGAGTTTAACCCAAATATTTTAAAAGAAAAGCAAAAATCGAATGAAATACAAATGTAGTAAATCTTTTCCATTGTAGAGAATCATCCTCAGATATACAGAAAGATCCTAAACTGGGTCAGAGTTTGAACCAGCTTTGTGTTCCTTGAACTTGTTCCAAGGCAAACTATAACTTTGTGAAAGGTTTCCAGATATTATACAAAAAAGAGAAACATGTAATTCAGATTCAGAAACTAGTTAGGGGGAGGATGATAAACATAATCTGGCAGTTAATCTAGCTAGAGATTAGAGGTTAGAGGTTAATCTAGATTAGATTAACTAGGGGTTAATTAGGGATTAATCTAGCATCATGGTTGAGAGTGTAAGACCTAGAGTCAGGCTACTGGGTACAGATCCTGGCTCTGCTCTCTGGTTATTTGAACCTGAGTAAGTTATATTGTCTGTCTGTGTCCAAGTTTCCGCCTCTGCAGAATGGAAATCTGTCATCTATCAGGACTATTATGTGTATTAAAGGGGGGTAACGTGAGTCAATGCCTAGTACAGTGGCTGTTACCTATGGGATCAATATATATGAGTTAAAAATGATTTAAAAATAAAAATAAAAAAAACTGTGACTTGTCCAAAATGAAACGTCAAAGAGCTGGGACTTGAATTCTGGAAGCCTAATCAGAGAATCTGTATACCTCATATACATTTTCAGCATCATATGACTATGTATCATTATTAAATGTTTAGGGCTTCTAAGGAGGCTCAAGCAAGAAATTTTTATTTATAACATTTAAAATGCATCCCTGAGCTCTCAGAAGATATTATATGGTTCTCCACTTATCCTTCCTGAGTCCAGTTCTTTCTATGTGATCTCAGGTTGCAAATCCATGTTGTGGAAATAATTATAAGACCTGCTCCTACTGTGAGGATTAATTAAATGAGATACAACATGCAAAGTTCTATGCATAGTTATTGATTGACAGGTGCAATCATACTCAGGATCATGAGATGCTTCCTTATTCTCAGCAAGGTACAGGTGCCAGTGGCAGCATCTGGAAGGTTCTGAGCATTCATTACCTAAGAGGAAAGGTCATTGATCTTACGATGTCACATGTTCTCAGGGAGGTTGTTTGTTGGTTTTTTCACTGGTTCTCTCAGCAATCCTGTGAACTTTTTGCCATTTTGGTTCGTAAAACATGGTCAAATAACAGCTTCATGTGGTTCAAATGAATAGACGAGTCCATTTGCAGGTAAGGAAATATGACGAGTGGATTTAAATGGCCCCTGTACATTTCCATTAGCAAAGAGAGGCAGAGGCAGAAATCGCTTTCAGTTTCGGCTGTTCCAAAACACACGCTCTTTCCATGTTCTTTCTCAAAAGCACAATTAACACCTTTGCTTCTGGAGGCATAATAGGCAATGAACCTTCTTTGTTTCAGACACATCTGATACACAAATGCTAATCCTTGACAACAAAAAATAATTACTGAAAAAAATGTTTCTATCAGCTTAAATGTAATAGCCCTACAATTATTCCATTCTCGTTAGGCTAGCCTCCATGCATTTGAGATCAGCACTTTACATTCATTCTCCAGTTAAATTATATTGTTTGACAGCTTATTGAGCATTCAAAGAAAGGTGGAGGCAAAGGCTAAACCTCGCCTTCCCACACACCTCCCAGCGCGGTGAGAAAGGGAAGCTTTGTTATTTGTTTTCTGTGGGCCCTGCCACATCACAGAACCATCATCCTTGACTTCGTTTGGAATGCTTCAGTCTGAATTGTGCAAGCTACTGTACTGAACATCATACTGTTTGTGGAAAAATCGTTCACCTTTATGAACTTCTTCATTTCTGCCTAATCGTCTAAGACAAGAATAGCATACTGTGCCTAAGGGGGAAATTTTCCATTACTACTGAAAAGAGAAATGATAGGAAGCAAAATGAACCAGGCTCATTATAACCTTACAAAAAAAAAAAAAGGCAAATTGGTCTTCAGAAATGATATAATAGTGCTGACATTTTTAATATTTTCCTGTTCAATTGTGGCATTTTATATCCAGGCTTTTCATAATGTGCAATACAAACACTTATAGATGTTTGAAATAATATACGATGCTTAATATTTTTACCCATGTCTCCCCTGGAATCTGTACCCTTCCAAGAAAGGCAGCGATTTTTTTAGGCAAAGATGACTAAAGTGAGCAGAACGATTACACTTAAAGAAGCATAGCGCTTATCCATTTATTTTGCTGTAACTGTGTTTTCAATCTGTGTAATAATGGCCCTAATGTCACTTGATCAACTGTGAAAGTGCCCCAATTTCTGAGAATGGTTAAAGGCAGACAGCTCATTTGATGCTTTAAATATCTGATGAGCTGCTCCATGACAGAGCTGAGGGGAAGATTGATTTTTCAGGACCAAATACAGTCTATAATAACAAGCCAATTTCTTGCGAGTGAGTCATTTGGAGAAGCGATTTCTAAACATATTTTCATTAGTTGCAATGAATGTTCTCAAGGTTTCATATCTTTGGCATTAACTTGATGGGCTGCTAACTCCCTAATTGAGATGCGTATTTTAGGAGTGGCAAAGTTCAGTAGTTACAGATCATCAGGTGTGAGTCCTACATAGATAAAAATCTATTATTCACACGAAGCTTCTGCACTTGAAGTACGCATTTTCAGGAAAGGCTGAGTTTGGATCTGTACCAAACTGGACAGAGAAAAGGAATCTACATATGAGTCTCTCGTTTTATAAACGATACATATAAGCTCTTGGCTTACAGCGTCACCTATCTCAGACGGTTTTATGTGCTGAGAGTGACCTACATGTTGAAGGACGCTGGCCTTCTCTTCAGAGAGCTGAGCAAAGGAATGAGATCTACTCCTAAGACAGTAGGAACTAATGGTAGGCTTCGTATTATTCAAAGATATCTTGAGAACAGGATTATCAATAGAAAGATGTACTTATTCACTGTACACATTATGACAAATTCTCAATTTAAAATACTGGATAGAACTGGAGACCCTAAGATATGCAGAAGGCAGTAAGGGTAAGCTAGCCTCAAGAGTTTGGGTTAATTCCTCCAGAAAAATTAATTTGAAACCCTGCCCACCTCCTGCTGCCATCGTTCTTAGTTTGCAAAGGTAGAGAATTGATACTCCAAGCAAACGGACCCTCTTAAGAGGAGAGACCTCAGGCCCAAATTCCAGTTGGGGCCACCAGCCAGGTGACTGGGCCTGGAAAGTGATGATGAACTGGCACCAATATTTCCGTAAAACTCCTGATCCCTTGTATCTCACGTGGCTAACACAAACAAGGAGAACTCTTAAGCAAGTGTTTGTAGCACATAGGAAAGAAAAGAGGCGGGATCAAAAGGAAACATAAACTTCGACAAGGTTGCCCCCATTGTGTCCTTGCTCTCAGTATTCCTGTCGCCTTGCAGAAATCTAGTAATGGGGAGCTCATTACCCTACAGGACAGTCCATTCCAATAGCGAAATTCAAACTGTCTCCCTGTAACCATCACCCATCACTCATAGATGTCTGTAGAGGCTGTTTAAAAAGTCAGACTTCTGTTAGGATGACTCTTTGGGTGTCGACAGGATTCTAAGCCAGTTTTCTTCTCCAGGCTAAGTATCTTCAGTTCTCAACTATTCCTCACACAACTTTGCGATGATTTAGATCTCTTTCGTCTGTTTCCGCCCATATTTTAAAAGTTCAGTTCTCATGTCAGAGGACTTTAATTTTTTTTTTTTTTTTTTTTTTGCCAAGTGCTCCATTGTAGACCATAAATGTTTGCCTTTAAGATACAAAATTCAGGGGCGCCTGGGTGGCACAGTCGGTTAAGCGTCCGACTTCAGCCAGGTCACGATCTCGCGGTCCGTGAGATCGAGCCCCGCGTCGGGCTCTGGGCTGATGGCTCGGAGCCTGGAGCCTGCTTCCGATTCTGGGTCTCCCTCTCTCTCTGCCCCTCCCCCGTTCATGCTCTGTCTCTCTCTGTCCCAAAAATAAATTTAAAAAAAAAAAACGTTGAAAAGATACAAAATTCATGGCCAAGATTACCGACCCTATGCTGCAAAAGCGACAACAGCAAGTAGAGAGGACATGTGTCATTGAAGGACTTTAAGGAGCTCTGGTTTGCAGTTTGAAAAAGTGATATATAGTAGTAATGATGATGATGATGGCGATGACAATAATAAAAAAAATAAATGACAATAATAAAAACATTTACTGAGCACTTATTCTGAGTCTGTAATCTGAGCTTAAGAAAATGAGTGCTAATTAGAGGGAACGAAGTTAACTTTTATTATAATTCTATTATCCTCCCTGTTTTATGGATGAGGAGACTTAGGTTTCGAAAGATTAAGTATCTTTCAAAAGGTCCCACAGTTGTAGCTTGCAGAGCTGAGATCAGAACCCATGTGTCTCTGAATTGCAATTGCTACTCAATGTTTTTCCACCACACACACACACACACACACACACATTCATCCCCAAACATAATGTATCTTTCTTGATTATTTTAATCCTTACGAAGGCAACCTAGCTTCTGTCATTAGATAGAGTTACCATGGCTCCATTGTTGCTGGTGCAGCTTCTGGGTGGTACACTATGAGAGGGAGATAGAGCGGTGTTCATATCTCCGTAGTTCTGTGGCTCCAGATACAACATGAACCTGATTTGCTAAATCGGTGGTGTTGAATCTCAACTCTGCAACCTACTAGCTGTGTGCCCTCCGGCAAATTACTCAAAAACCATTGAGCCTTGGTGGCTCTGACTGCAAACCCAGTGGTCTCAGGCTTATTGATGGAGATGGTCATTACATGAGAAAAAAGTCACAGGACACCTCGCACAGTCAAAAACAGAAATGATCATGACCATGTAATAACCCGGAACTCCTGTCCATGTTCCTGGTAGACTTTCTTACTTTAGCTTTAAAAAAAAAAAAAGTGAGTTTCTTTCCCTATTTGTCTGCCTAAAATTGTGTTGAGGAATTCAAGGGTGTCTCCCTTTAGCCACCTATGTTTCCTTGCAGAACCCCACCTCTTCCTACTCCTGGCCCTGCTCACTGTCCCAGCTTGACTCAACATGAAGTCAGCCTGTCCTTCCCCAGTGAGCCCTCTGATACATGAGATCCCACTAAGCAGTGAATCTATTGAGAAAAAAAGGAAAGACGCCTACACTGTGATTTTATGGAAGCGATGGTAAGTGCCAGTCAATAGATGAAAATGATAATAAAATACACTTTTGCTTGATCGAAATCTCAAGGTCACCAACTGTGAATGACAAAGATTTACGAAGTGTCAGAGATAAAAGAAGAGGTCAAATACATGTGCATTTCCCCTCTCATGGGCTCACTATTCATATCAAACACAATCCACACTGTAGTACCACGTCAGTCTTTGATCCAGCTTCCAGCTTGTAGCTGACCCTTTCTTAAGTTGTCATGGGCTGTTTCAAACTTCTTGAGGAAGTTTAGGTCATTCTGGTGTGTGGCCTGCTTTTGGTAATAATAATAAAAAGACCGTCAGAGATACATCTTATAATTTTAATGATTTTCAAAAGTCTCTGCTTATATTCTCTGCACCCTCTAGGAACATAGGTCTTTGGAAGTAAAGCACAAACGGAAGACTAAGGAACACGTTACCTATTTAACTCAGCCATTCAACATATTTTTATTGAGTATTTGCTATTTTTCTGGAATCGGGGTAAGTGCCCTAATAAGAACAAGGCGATCCCAAATATTTCAGGGGGAAAGAAAATCATGTTGTGATTAGTACTAGAATTTTGGTGTTTTAAGGTTTGTCTGAAGGAAAGAGCACAAAAAATCCTGAAAATAGGCAAGGGTCGGGGGAGGCTCTTAGAGGACTGGGTATGTGAACTGGAGTAGAAAACTGTGGATGAATTTGGCTTACAGAGTATGATGGGCTGGATAGTGCTCCCCAGCCCCCTCAAGTATACCCATGGCCTAGTCATTGGAACCTGGGGATGTTGCCTTATGTGGCTACAGGGACTTTGTAGATGTGTTTAAGCTAAGGATCTGGAAGTGGAGTAATTATATTGGGTGCTCTGGGTTGGCCTGATGCAATCACAGATGTCTTCATTGGAGACACCCAGGAGGAGTCAGCATCAGAAGAGAAGGCGGGGCGATGATGGAAGCAAAGATGAAGGATGCTCTTGGAAGATGGAGGAAATGGCAATCAGCCAAGGAACACCTGAAGTCATTTGAAGGTAAACAGATCACCCCTCTCAGAGCCTCCAGAAAGAACCGGCCATGGTAACATACTGACTTTACACACACACACAAATGAGTGCAGACTTCTCCCTTGCAAACCATCAAAGAATACATTGGTGTTGTTTGAAGCCCCTAGGTGTGTGGTAATTGGTTACAGCAGCAATAGAAAACCAATGCAGAGCTGGAAGATGACAGCTAACTGTAATGCTATTTCCAAGTAGGCAAATCCAGATCATAATGCAACAGGGTTGGAGCTAAAATTATTTCTCAGAACCATTGCTAAAAGCATCTTTTTTCCTACCGATGATATTTAAAAGCCCCCTACTAGGCTGCTTAAAGACATGGCTCAACAATCCTCTTCTTACAAAGGCCACTGAAAATGGAAACAGTTTGCATTTACCATCCCTTCTCATTTTCTTTCAAGGCAAAGAAAATATTCTAATATTGGGAAAATGATGATAGACAGCAATTATGAGAAAGTTCTATCTTTTTTCTTCACTAGAGCTTCCAACTCTATGTCTCAAGCACAGGTGCATTTCTACCTCTTTAATTTAAGAAGTACAGGATGACTTCAATTTCAACTTTCCCAGCATTGCGAAACTCACATACACAGGCAATTATTTCTGAATACCGCTAAAAAAGGATAAGTTGTCATCTTACTCTCCAAACCAAATCCATCCGTGAGTCTCTTGTACAAAACCCAGGTCAAATTCTGTCATCGTGCTAAGTGCAAGTCCTAAACAAGAATGCATTGAACAGCCAAGGGCAAAGTCGGCTGCCTTCAAAATGGAGAGTGAGTGCGTGGTTTCTACTTTATGGCACAGGGTCGATTTCAAAGGCAAGGGCTGCAACTGGAAGTCCCCTTCCTCCCAGTGTAGAACCATGAAGAACCACAGTCACAAATAGTAATGATGCTAATCTCTCCTGTCCACTCGCTCTTTCCTTACCACCTGTGATCTCTCGGGTGCACTAGAGCTAAAACATAAATCCCTTTGTTCGCTACATAAGGCTCTTGTAGTCATGACTCTGTCCCTCATACCGCCTTTATCCCATCTTGCATCCTCCACCACTCCCAAAGCTTGGAACACACGGGAAGAGTCCTAGGATGTGCCAATCTCTCATCTAAAGACCCTCGTGTTTGTTCTTCCACGTCCTTGACGTGCTCTTCCTCTCGGACCTCACATAGCTGGATTCATCTTTTTTTTCTCATGTCCCTTTCACCTTCTCAGAAAAACCAGCCCTTGAGCCTTCGGAAGGAGGACCCACCTTGTTTCGCTATCACATCACCCTGACCATGTCCTTCATAGCGCTGCTAACATTTGGGATCATGTCATTTGTCAGTTTGCTTGTTTATTTTTGTCTTCCCTGGTAGAGGGCAACCTCCATTAAGGGACTTGTCTGCCCTATTCATGACTTTGTCTCAGTGCCTGAATCTGGCCAGAAGCTTCATTACTATGTGAATGGAATAAAGAAATTAATGAGCACACATGAGGAATATGGTAAAGAGCCGCAGGTACATTTGGCTTTTCCATTTTTTTTTTTTTTGTAACAAAACTAGATGGATGGTCGGTTCATTATACAATTTTGATTGGATGTAAGTTAAAAATTCCTGTTTTCAACTTTCTGAGGCATTATAAACACAAGTCAAGGTGATTCTTCGTGACTGTTGGACAACACAAATACCTCCGTGACGATCTACCCTATCCCCTCTCTTACTTACCTCGTTTTGAAATTGTAGTTTCCTTAAACATCCATATTAAGAATGGAATTTACATTTTTCCTTCTGAAGTTGTGGAATAAATTTTCCAAGTGTTAAATTCATCTGAGTGTTTTGGCTTTGATTTTCATGTCAGTATAAAATGACAAAATAAGGGGCGCCTGGGTGGCTCAGTCGGTGAAGCGTCCGACTTCAGCTCAGGTCACGAACTCACGGTCCGTGAGTTCGAGCCCCGCATCGGGCTCTGGGCTGATGGCTCAGAGCCTGGAGCCTGCTTCCGATTCTGTGTCTCCCTCTCTCTCTGCCCCTCCCCTGTTCATGCTCTGTCTGTCTCTGTCTCAAAAATAAATAAACGTTAAAAAAACATTTAAAAAATAAATAAATAAATAAAATGACAAAATAATTATCCTTTTGTCTCTTGCTAATAAAATATTTTGGGGGTCATTACCCTTATCATTATATCAAGCTCACAAAAAGATAACAAATTACTAAAAACAAAAAAATCTAAACATCAAAAGTCAATTTACCTTCCAACATTCCTTATTAAAATATTTGTAAAATCACCAAGACAATGAGAGCATCACACTTTCTGCTAATACGTTAAAAATGTATCAATGATATACTGATAATTTTCTGGTGGAAATATAAATTAGTTAAGTGAAAATGTAGTAGAAATTCTGAAAAGACAAAAAGTTTGGGAAAAAATAATCAGCTTATCAGTTTTCCAGAAGTTATTCTCAAAAAGCCTCTGAGTACAGGTGGTTGAACAGATTAGCCTTTATACATTTTCTAGAAATATATAATGTTCCGGCTATATAATTTTTTTTTACAACACAGAAAGCCATTTTAAAATTCATTTTTCAAAATCAGTATAACCCTGATATCAAAAGTTAGTAAAGCTATTACACACGCACAACTACAAACTAGCCTCAAAAGTTAGTAAAGATATCACACACACACACACAACTACAAACTAGCCTCAAAAGTTGGTAAGATATCACACATACACAACTACAAATAGAGGAATAAACACA
This sequence comes from Neofelis nebulosa, assembly GCF_028018385.1. Classification (NCBI taxonomy): domain Eukaryota; kingdom Metazoa; phylum Chordata; class Mammalia; order Carnivora; family Felidae; genus Neofelis; species Neofelis nebulosa. The sequence goes on along the minus strand of NC_080784.1, from coordinate 198,580,441 downwards.
AAGTCACATAAGGCACACGAAAGCCAGAAGTATGTTAGGTTATTTATCCTCTATGGGTTTGTTTCTGCATGTAAAATTCAGATTATAGTATTTACCCCTAAGAAGTAGCTATTAGAAAAACTCCTGCAATGAAATTGCTACTCAATAAATAAAAAGAATTTAATCTGCATTAACCTATGGCCTATGTGTGTGGAAACGTCCACTCCTAGAAGATCATCATACAGGGTTCCCTTTGGACAAAGCAACCAACCTTTTGGATCAAGACCACATGTCCATATGGGATGAGGGTTAGTGTTCCTTTACACATATTTTCATTCTGTTGTTTCCTTTCTTAAAGAGTAAAGTAGGAAATTGTCTACAGTGCATAAAAACATGTCTGTCAAGGAGGGGAAAGCATTACATTTGCACCAAGGCTCATCTTGTTCTAGTTATGTACCTAAAAGTTCTTTGCTAAGAAAAGTCCTATAGCTTTTGAGAACAATCTATAGCACAGCATTCAGAATAATATTAAGAAGAGTTAACGTGACTTTATAGTTCTTTTCTAAATCAAGCCTGAGCTCATTTTCAAAGGAAAAACAGTCAAGGTGAGAGCTTCTAAAAATAAATGTGAATGCTGTCTCTTTTTATCCTCTGGCCTTCCCTAAATTCAAGATGGTAGTTTCAGGGGTTTTATTATACTCATCATGACAAAGTTCTGGATGCTAAATTATTTTAAGAAAGTCCCTGGGTCATACCCCTATCTAATATGTCATTTCTATAGCCTTTCCTAGCTTTTACCGAAGTTGTTCTGCATTCGCCTTTTCATTTGTTCCATTTTTAAGAGAGAAGGGACTGGTTGCAAATTGTGTAATAGATGGTATATGAAAATTATTGAGCACAATTTACAGGCATCAGAGGTATCTTTTACAAAGAAAAAATGTGTTTATGTGTTTACCAAAAATATTGCTGGAAGAGAAATGAATGCCAGGAATTCCACTCGACATTCTCCATCCTCTTCTTTGACATGCAGGGGTCAGGGCAGAGAGAAAAGGGAGTGCTAGAGTGCATGAACCATGTGGTGTGCCAGTCAACTCTCTACCACTTAAAGATGTGGTCCTTATTTAAGCCTCTAGAGAACTATGTGAAGTCAGCCGTGCCATCACCCATAATTACAGATGCTTGTAGTGAGTCTAAGAAAGATTAAACAGCACACCCACTTGTTGGGGGAGCTCATGGAAAGGACATGACTTCTGCCTGACCCATGAGCTGGACTCAGACAACTGAAGGTTCCTCACTCCCTCCCCATGTCCTGGAATGTGGGTGTGGCCCACCATTTGCATAAGCAGAAGCATTCCAAGGATGCACCTTGGGGATAGAAAGGTCCTATCCAGTTCACCTGGACTGAATACATGACTGGACCCATTTAATGCCTCTATATAAATATTTAAGAGTGGCCAGCTAGTGTGGAGATCTACTCGTCTATTATGTACAAGAAAAGCCTCATATGTATGTTCTCTTGTTTATTATATCTGCCACCTACCCATCTGGAGTGGCCAGCCTCTTTCTTCCATCTCTCCACGCCCCCCAAACAGGGTAGTTACAGATCACACCCAGGACACTCTAGAAGATGTTTGGAATTGGCAGACATCCAGGAGACCTAAGAGATGGGTCTTGGAAAAGAGGCATCCACGAGGAAATCCTGAGTTGGCCCTAGACCTTTATATGGGGAGGGATGATCCTTATGTCGGTGCTTGTGGACCGCCATGTGAGTATCTGGGAACCCCCAAAATGCTGGCTGCCTTAATGTGCTTGTTTGGGAAACTATACAGAGCACACTGTGGCACAGGGAATCTCTGTAAAAGGTGAGGATGTTGTGGTGAGTGACAGTGAAGCAGACAAAACACCCCTGCCCTCTCACCCCTAATATACAGGAAAGCAAAGTATAGCATCAGCAACACCAGCCCTAGGGAAGCTCCCATTTCAGGAAATATTCCTAATGAGACAATATGCTCCACTAGAGCTTATTGATATGGCTGTCAAGTCGCAGCAAAAGGCCAGGGGAGATAACTAGGCTTTTCTCTGACAAGGTGGGAGGCGAAAGAAATGAGCAACATCATCATACACTTGGTCCTCCGGAAGTGCCTATAGGGCACTCAGGGGCTTCAAGGTATTAGCTCATTGACAGATTGTATTCTTCTAGCCTGCAGAAAGGTTTGACTCAACGAGGGGCATCTTCTTGGGCAAGTGAGACCCTGGAAATCTGTAGAAGACATACAACAAAATGTTAGGGTGTTGGATCCTGTGTCCCTATCTTTAAAGGCCATGATTGGACCACATTCACTGTAGGGATGAAGCTAAAATTCTCCAGTTCACCACCAGAACCTGATTATGGCATGGTACTATCCATGCTAAGCTCAGTCAGGGGACAAGGTATTGATAATATTGGGCAATACATTACTGATCTGGGGAAACACAAATCCCAGTAATGGGTGTGGATTATAAGAACGACCCAAGACAGAAAGGGAGCTGAGAAAGCCAAAAGAGTATCCCAATCCGCTGGAAAGGGTTTCCTAAAAATAATCTGAAAACAAATGTGGTTTGAGTTAATTGATGTGGGGACCTCCTCTAAACAGATAGGCCAACAATCTAACCTTGTGTTGGTCGGCCTGTGGAAAACCTTAAAGCCTGAATAATAATTCAGACCTGCCACATCAGCCCCTTCCATCCCAGATTCCCTGCCTACTCCAGCAGAGTCTTCAAGGACACCTCGGGATAGGATGCAGGCCAAGATGGCCTCCAAGGGAGGATCATGGGAGGCGATCAATCAGAACCCTTATACTGAGCTCACTGTTTACTTGTCCTACAGAAATAAACAAAGGGCGATGGTTCTGGTGGATACTAAGCCAAATGTCCTCTGATACATGGTAACCCTCAGAAATTTTCTTGCCTCCTCAACACCACTGATGGTTATAAAAGGCAAACAGATATGGCCGGTAAAGTCCTTTGACACTGAAAATTTGGCCTCTTCCCTCACCCTGAGAATATGCAGCCTTTATCTCCCCAACACCAGAGAACATACTGGGCATTAATACCCTGTAATGTCAAACTTGGCAAACCTCTATCGTTGAAGTTTGCCTCTGGGTTAGAGTAATCAAACTATTGCTAAGGGGAAACACCAACTGGGAACCAATAAGCCTGCCACTCTCACCAAAAGTGGTGACAATCAAGCAATATAAACTTCCTGGGCGCATAAGGAGGTAGGAGAGCCTGTTCAAGAACCGAGTGAGTGCTGTATACCCTGCCCATAGTGTCCTCAGCAGTCCTGTACGGCAGGTAAAAAAAAAAAAAAAAAAAAGCCAGATTGTTCATGGCAAGGGATTGTTGAAAACTGAGAGCACAAGACGGAGTCCCCATCCATGCAGACGTGCCCAACATGGCCACCATCTTAGATACCTTGGCCACGTTCTAGGAGGTGCCATGCTCCACTGGACCTAGAAAATTTCCACTTGCAGTACATCCCTGGCCGCTGAATCACAACATCAATTTGACTTCACTACGAGGGGCAACAGTGGGCTCTTCAAGTACTTCCACACGATTACCTGCACAGCCCCACCATGCCTCATGGGATGGTAACCTGAAACCTGTCCCTGTTCTCCTTCTCCACATCAGTAACATGGACCCATTACATTGAAAGAATGAGGTTATCATGTGAAGACTTGATTCTGCTTCAGGACACTCTGCAGACTCGGTTCGGACATCTACCAGGGAGAGGGTGGGTGGTGAACCCACAGAAAATTCAAGGCCTAGGCAATGCCATGGCATTTTGGGGAGCTGTCCGGCTGGGTAAACGTGTGTTATCCCACAAGCTGCGATCAGGTGCAGACCTATGTAATCCCTAAGAATGATAAAATGGTGCCTGCCTTTGCAGGGATTTGGGGGTTTGAAGGACTTTTGTTCCTCACCTGGCACATTGCCTCCATCTCTTATGCTACCTGGTAAGGAAAGGACAAATGTAGGAGTGGAGGTCAGAGCAACAAGCTACCTTTGGGAAGACAAAAAGTATTAGCGAAGCCGATCAACCCTCTAGGTATCTTCCAATCAAGGCTACCATTTAACTTAGATGTATCCATAACTTTGTAAGGTGTGGGTCAAGCACTGTGACAGAGACAACAGAAGGGGAGAGAACCCCTAGGATTTTGATCCCAGAGTCTGGTAGGGGGAAGAAACCTGATATATCCCCCATAGGTCACCAGGTCCTAGCTGGGCTAGGGTGGAACCTCTCACACAGCTGTATAGTTCAGCCAGTTAGCTGAACTCAGAGTGGCTTGACTGGCGATCATCCATGAGCCCTGGCTAGTAACTCTGTGCACTGACAGCTGGGCTGTTTTAAGGAGATGAACCCTATGACTCAGATAACAGGAAGCTGAGGGGTAAGCAATCACAAATAAGCCCTTGTGGGGTCAGGATGTGTGAAAAGATATTTGAATCAACCCGCAAGAGCACGAGGAGGTACACGCTCTCTTCCACATCCCAGCTTATAAGACACTGACACTCCTGGCAAAGAAGAAGCTGATGCCTTAGCTCAGGTCTGAACTCTGACAACTGATCCTTCGGTAAACACAGCAGACTGGGTGCAGGGAAGGAGCTGCCCCCATTGTACCCATGTAGAGGACATATTGCCAAGGATCCGGGCTTGCTCCTGACATACAGTGACTTGGTTAGCACAGTAACAGCAGGTACTGAGAATTCTAAACAATGCCCAATACAACTGCCAAAGGAGTCTGGGACCAACCACGGGAGTCCCCAACTGGTAAGGGATTGGCAAATTGATCATATTGGCCTCCTCCCACCTGATTGTGAGTTCTAAGTGTCCCTTTGCTTGTGCGGACATTGTGTCTGGTCTGATTCAAAATTGCCTGTCACCATGCAAACTAGGTTGCCACCTGTAGGGGACTAGAGAAGCTGTGTCATGTGTGGATACCTTCATTGACTGGACAATGATGAGGGGCGTCACATTCCAACAGTATGAAGACCGGGAAAAAGAACGTGACATTGAATGGAGGTTTCATTCTCCTATAATTGCAAACAGCAGCATTGGTAGAAAGAAAAACATGAAATGCCAAAGCAGCAGATTAAGTTACTAACGAGCAAATCGACCTGTGGCCGTCCCAGACTTTAATATACCTGAATTATCAGCCTATAGTCCGTTAACCCATATGCTAGATTGGGGACCCCTACCAAGGCACCCAATACCATAAAGGTGTGAAAGCCTTTGGAAACAGCCATTGCCCCAACCCTCCCCATGAATCAACGTGTTGTGCTACTGAAACACCACACGCCATCGTGCCTGGGGAAGAAGTTAACTACTGGAATTCTCAATAGGACATCCTCTGGAGGGGTGAGTTATTTTGCGCTTTGGGTAAGAACTACTCAGTCTCCACTGGAATCCCATTGTCCTGCTGCAAGCTGGACCTATTGAAATACACTATACCTCGAATGTAATACACACCATCAAAAGAGAGAAGGTAAGGGTTTTTGCCCAGCATATCCTGTTCCCAGTCTGTCCTCATGCTTGAAAGTGTTGCCCACCTCAGCCACCATATAGGGTATGTACAACCAGCCCACGTTCCTAAAGCTACCAATCTCCCTCTCCTTCGGACCAGGTGGGCACACTCTGGTACAATCATTTGGTCACTGTCTTTGTTTCTTTCTTTGGCTTAGAGGACATTGTAGCACACATGGAAGGCTTTACTAAAGTCACCCAGCAAATGTTAAATGATAGCCAACAAAGCCTGTCCTTAGTGAACACTGAAATGCCTTTAATGAGCAAAGGCTATCCTCCAAAGGCTTACTACCTCACAAGGAGGCATCCATACCCTTATTCAAACAGAATGTTGTGTGTTCATACCTGATGAGTGTCCCAATGTATTATCTTTATTTAGTCACATGAGAACACAAGTGAATGTCCTAAGTGAGACAACCCCAAGTCCAGGAGACTTAATAAGCCTCCGTCTGTTAAGTGTCCAACTCTTGGTTTCGGCTCAGGTCATGATATCACAGTTGTGAGACTGAGTCCTGCATCAGGCTGAGATCAAGCCCTACGTTGGTCTCTGTGCTGACAACAGGGAGCCTGCTTGGGATTCCCTCTTTTCCTCTCTGCCTGCACCTCCCTCTCTTACCCTCTTTCTGTCTCTCTAAAATAAAGAAACTTAAAAAAAAATCAATGGTTGAGATCAGGAGGCTCTTGGTGGAATAAGTCATCACAGAATTTGGAAATCATTGTCTTAATCGTGTTTCCTCTTGCATGTGCTTGTATTTTTGCTGTGGAATCTGCCTCCAATGCCTCCAGATACCCACAAAGAAGCCACCCTCATTCTGGTGAGACCCCCTGCTTAATACTCAGATCACATTGCAGAATAAGGGGACGTGTGAGGTTGTGCAAGCTGGTCATGATGAGAGGTGGAGTGTTGGGGGAGGGCATCGAAGGGATGTAACCACTGATTGACCTGTGAGCTGGACCCCAGCACTCAGAGGCGCCTCCCTCCTCCCCTATTTCCGGAATGTGGATTCTGCTTGCCCTCCCTTCTCCCAGAGGCTGTCCCAGGGACACAGCCTTGACAGAGTGATGTGGTGCTGTGGCCTTCTGGACAGTACATGGGACTGACCCAGTGAAGACCTCTATACCACCTTTTAAGATTTGGTAGAGGGATGAGAAGATCAACTCTAATTGTTGCCTTGTGTATAAGTTCCCTTGGTTATTACACCTGCCAGCTACTAACTTCGAGTGGTCTGTCACTTTCCTCAATATCTCCCTTGCCTTCTGTCCTCAGATCTGTCCCTCTGTCCTGGAAGTTCGTGAAGAGATTGGAAACCAAACTTTCAGACATACACGGTGCATACTAGGGTGCTAGCTTGCCGACAGAACTCTAGGTTTTTTCTCACCCTTGTAGATACCCCAACCCTAATTACTGACATGGCTCCTCAGTTTTCTGATTTATACCTGGACTCCCAGATGCCATCAAAGTCCTTCTCTGAAGCTTTACCCTCTACATTAAGATTCTGACAATTTTTTATTTCAGAGTTTCAGTGTGGAAGCCTATAGGTAACCTCTGATTTTCAGATTCATAGACTTTGGCCCAGCCAGATTTTAAAAATGTGTTTAGTTCCAACATTTAGATACCAGAAATTCACACAGATTTACATAAATATTACATACTGCATTGCAAAATGTTTGAGCTCTTACAACAGAAGCTCTTCTGCTTCTCACAGAAGCCCTCGGCTGAGGCTGACTTCTAGCAGAGCCATTCACACAGGCTTTGTACATGCTATTCGTGAGATCATTGTCCTTGCCACTGTCCTTGGCTGCAACTGCCATGAGTCACTCATTTGCCCTGTCTCCTCGGTCTCTGTGAACATTTGACTCGTTAGCCCCTCTTTCAGGAGATTGCCTTGTTTCTGGCTTCCATACACAGAGCCCACATGAAGCCACACTGCTGTATTCATCTGAGTTGAACACGACATACAGGATGCAGTTGTCTGCTGCTGTATCCCGCCTAATGGATTGGGAATTACTTTCATCAAATAGGATCTGACTGACTAATTTCACTTAGCATAATACCCTCCAGTTCTATCCACCCAGTTGTAAATGGCAAGGTTTCATTCTTTTTGATTGCCGAGTAAAAATCGTATGACTTCACTCATATGAGGACTTTAAGAGACTCTTAAAAGCAGAACAAACTGAGGGTTGTTGGGGGGTAGAAGGGAGGAGAGGGCGGGTGATGGGTATTGAGGAGGGCACCTGTTGGGATGAGCCCTGGGTGTTGTATGGAAACCAATTTGACAATACATTGCATATTAAAAAAAAAAAAGAGACAAAACAGATGAACATAAGGGCAGGGAAACAAAAATAATATAAACACGGCGAGGGGAACAAAACAAAAGAGACTCATAAATTTGGAGAACAAACTGAGGGTTGCTAGAGGGGTTGTGGGAGGGGGGATGGCTAAATGGGTAAGGGGCATTAAGGAATCTACTCCTGGAATCATTGTTTCACTATATGCTAACTAATTTGGATGTAAATTTAAAAAATAAAAATAAAATAAAATAAAATAAAATATAAAAATACATTAAAAAAAGGATCTGAAATGCACCAAGTTTCCTGCCTCAACTAAGCTACCCGACATCCTTCAGGTTGCTCATCGTTTCTCTTATCCAAGTCATCAAACTACTCCTCTGAATTCATTTCATATCCTTGATCATCTCCCTTTATCATCACCTCAGGGACCAGTATGAAATCTCATTACACTCTTTGGGGTCTCTACCTCACTCTCTCTACCTACCCACCATCAGGAGATTACTCTGCTCTCTACTTTGCAGAAGGAGACAGTTTCTCTACACAGACAAAATTAGCCATGAAGGTGAGCCAGGTGCTGCAAAGACCTCTTCACTGACCCCAGGTTTAATTAATTTATATTGACTGGCAGATAGGTAACCCCTTTTTTTTGGTGATCTTTCCCAATTCTGCCCTTTTTATAAGCTGGGCACTCAAACAAACAGGTTGATCCCCAAATTCAGAGAAATCATCCATTTATCAAAGTTATTGGGATAATTGTCCATCCCTAATAAAACTCTAACCTTAAACTTTAAGATTCAACAAGATGAAATAAACAGTTTTAAAAAGTACCTTTTTGGGCAAATTCATAGGTGATGTCTTATTCAATGTTCACAACAGCCTATGTTGATCCTTTCTGACATCTTTCTTAGCACCACCTTCAGAACATTTTTCTCTAGCCTCTCGCTTGATGGCGAACTCTTATAGCTCACATAGTAGGTCCTTCGTAAAATATTGGTCCATAAAATAATGACCGTACACAGGATTACCCTTTAATCACACTGTACTCAAGATCAAGGAGCCTGCATCAAAACCACTGAAGTGCTCCGTGCCTCATGTGTTTCTTCTCCAGGGCGGACACATCTATCCCTCAGCTCCTGGAGATATAGACTGCGGGTAACTCACAGATGCATCCCTGACTTCTCCTACCATATATTACAACACCTCAAAGATCTTGGGATAATACAGTGGTGGATTGACCTCTTAAATATGTCATTGAGGTTCCTGGTCGGAGATGAGGTACCATTCGTGAAGACAGAACATATATCCTAAAGTAATGACTCTTACGTGGTTCTTCTCTAAGTAGATGCATCTGCTCAATAACTAAAAGTACAATGTGGAGTGCCCCCCCCCCACCATCCACTTAGTCAGAGAATATGTATTCCCTATAATCCCATATTTAAGCTCTGTGAATTGGGAGGTCTTGGTTCTTGTAGAGGGAATGTTTTCACCTGGTAACACTGTAGAAGCCCCACTGAACTCCAAGCCCTGAGTGTCTCTTGAGCATTCAGTCTCCTCATGCTAGGAGACTAATACACAAGGAAAGATACCATCATCCTTGCAGGTCTAATGACCCCTATTATGAAGAGGTTGGCTTTCTCCCCCTCATCATGGAGAAAGGAAGAATACGTTTGGCGCTCAAGTGACTAAATGGACTGTCTCTCTGGAAAACAGTGTGGATGTTCCTCAAAAAGTTAAAAATAGAACTACCCCATGACCCAGTAATAGCACTTCTAGAAATTTACCCAAGGGATACAGGAGTGCTGATGCACAGGGGCACAGGTACCCCGATGTTTATAACAGCACTTTAAGCAATAGCCAAATTATGGAAAGAGCCTAAACGTCCACCAACTGATGAATGGATAAAGAGGTTGTGGTTTATATATACAATGGAATACTACTTGGCAATGAGAAAGAATGAAATCTGGCCTTTTGCAGCAACGTGGATGGAACTGGAGGGTGTTATGCTAAGTGAAATAAGTCAATCAGAGAAAGACAGATACCATATGTGTTCACTCATATGTGGATGTTGAGAAACTTAACAGAGGACCATGGGGGAGGGGAAGGGGTGGAAAAGTTACAAACAGAGAGGGAGGGAGGCAAGCCATAAGAGACTCTTAAATACAGAGAACAAACTAAGGGTTGATGGGGGGGGTAGGGGAAAGGGGAAAGTGGGTGATGGGCATTGAGGAGGGCACTTGCTGGGATGAGCACTGAGTGTTGTACGAAAGCCAACTTGACAATAAATTATATTTAAAAATAAAATAAAATAAATAAAAAATATATAAATTTTTTGAGTGAATTGCAAAAAAAAAAAAAAGAAAGAAATGGACTGTCTCTTGGTGTTCTGATAACCAATGTTATTGTTCAATGGACAAACATATCAGCAGACATGAGATAGGCATGAAAAACAAGAGTTCAGACCCTTCAGGGATGAGATCTGGGTTGCCCCACGAAGCAAATCACTTAGAGTCGCAGAGGTGCTCATTGAGTTGTAGAACGTGTGACAGAAGAGATGGACGGTGAGACTCAGTTACAGCCTTGAGCGTAACTGCAACATCAAGAGTCGTAGATATTCTTACCAACCCTCTTCTTATATGTTTCCCAGGAAAGAAGACCAATCAGAATCCCAAGGGTGAATTTACTATAAGAAGCAAGTTAATATGAGTAACGCAATGCTCCTCTATCCTTGGTTCAAGGGGAAAATAATGTGTCTCATAAGCAGAGTGCTGAACCCATTGTGGGAGTGTCCGAGTTTCGCTTCACATTGTGCTGTGTGGGAAACAAGTTTCCAGGCTTCATCATGGCCTGAAATTCCACATTTAAATTTGATTAAAAAGAACTGAATAATGCCTAACTTACAGTAAAGCATGACTGCTGAATTTTAGCGGTTGCCAAATTAGCTCTGCCTCCATTTTCTTATCAGTGAAATGGTAAACTGGATTATATCATCTATAAGAATCTTACCAGTGCTAGAATTCTCTATACTAATAAAATAATCAAGAACTGGAAGTTGCTTTAAGATGTACAGAAAAAAGCAGATTATTTATGCGGCCAGATGCCATATTAAAACACCCTTTGTATCGGTTTGCTACAGATCATATTTAACACAAAGCATAATCCAGAAGGATCACTGAATCTCCTCATGTTTGCTTCTTAACCGTCCAATAAGGTTATTTTTCTACTAATATAAGAATTAAAATTCTGGTCGTTAGCTTTTTTTTTTTTTTCCTCAAGTCTTATTATCTACTCTTCAGTCACTGTCATTTGTGATTCAGTCACTGCATTTTTTTTTCACATGTATTTTCGGATAAATTAAAGATGGAAACAATCAATCCTATACTATTGTGAGTGAAAAATGTCAACACATTTTTTTCATGTGGTTCTCTAATATCTGTGACACAAGAGTGTGATGATTTTTGGCATCAAAATGACAGTGAGTTGGCAGCGAATGGCATTATTGTCATGTCATTTAAGGAAAAGTAGTGTATTTTGTGAAATTGGAAGAGAAGAACGGTGACCCCTTGATGCGCATTTATTACTTGGGTAACATTTTCCCTTCAAAGTTCCATTGATTTCAGTTCTTTGCTCCCCAAATCAGCAATGTGGAAAATGTTATAACTACACATAACCCCACCACATAGTAGGCATAACATAAGATCAGGTAGGGAGAACCCTGATGTCACATAGCTTTCCTGTTCCCGTCGAATCTCACCAGGCATCACGAAATGATCACCCGATAGGAAGATGGACATCCCAATCCTGCAAGGCAAAGGCTCCAAACTCTTGGATTTTCCCTCCTTACGACACCAACTGTTGCCTGCAGTTGTTTTGGCTCTGGACATTTTTGGCCTCACGTATCTTTGGCTTCATCTCACGACTAGCACACTGCGCTTGGTGGCAGAATTACTGTTCCTTCTTCCAACCCTTTACTCAGTGCCTCTGGATCATCGTTACTCCCTAAATATCCCCCTGACATCCTTGCCCAGTCTCCACCTCCATTTCCTTTGAAGGCTGTACCAGAGAATTAGGACCCTAGCTGCACTCTCTAGATGAGGTGATGCATGAAGCCTGCAGTCAACTTCCTCCATTTGTTGAAGACCTTGGCTGCTGGTTTCATCCCTCTCCTCGCACTGCTCTTCCTATTGGAACTCGCAGATGTATCCATATACAAATAGGTAATTCATAAACCACTGGGCCTCTCAATTCCTTCACCTCTTTCAAAAACCTTTTCTTCATGCCTCTTCACCCGGATCTTACATCTTTAGTGAGGGCACTGCTCTCACGCCAGGATTCCACAGCCCGCATTCTACCATTGCAGGTCACGGTTTCAGAGTGCCTATCATGGCGATTCTTCAAGTTCATCAACCCCAATCTTTTTTTTTTTTTTTTTTAACTGTGGGTCAGTCTCTCTTATTTTCGCTTCCCCTGTAACCAGCATGCAATTCATTCCTACTAACTTCATACAAATATCTTGTTTCTTTTTTCTATTCCCCTTTCATAATTTAAAGGGGTCCAATATCCTGAACCCAAATTGCTTGCCTGATCAAACCTCCACTGTTCTTTTGACTATCTTTATATGATAGGTACAATTTTAAGGTCCTTTGTCAACTACATGGGTACTACATGTCAACAACTTTAGTGCCTTGCAGTAAAACACTGGGAATCATATTATTTTGTATTACTTATCTAAAAAGTAAATAAATAAACTAAGAAAGAAATTGCATGCAAATATACACATTAATTCCTGATTTAAACTTTAAGTAGAGGGGCGTCTGGGTGACTCAGTTGGTTGAGTGTCCCACTGTGGGTCAGGTCATGATCTCATAGTTCATGGGTTCAAGTCCCACATCAAGCTCTGTGCTGACAGCTCAGAGTCTGGAACCTGCTTCAGATTCTGTGTCTCCCTCTCTCTCTGCCCCTCCCCTTCCCATGTTCTGTGTTTCTCTCAAAAATAAATGAACATTAGGGGCACCTGGGTGGCTCAGTCCCTTGAGTGTCCGACTTCAGCTCAGGTCATGATCTCACAGCTCGTGAGTTTGAGCCCCGCGTCAGGCTCTGTGATGACACCTTGGAGCCTGGAGCCTGCTTCGGAGTCTGTGCCTCCCTCTCTCTCTGCCCCAACCCACTCGCATTCTATCTCTGTCTCTCTCAAAAATAAAGAAACGTTAAAAATATTATAAAAAAAATAAATGAGCATTAAAAAAAAAGCTTAAGTGAAGAAGCACCAACGAAGGTAATAAGTATTAGCTGTCTGTGCTTGTGTGGCTGTGTCTCTGCATTGCATTCTTCCTTCATTTTGTTTTGCTTTGTTTCTCATTCCTTTCCTTTTGCCTTGGAATATTAAGGATTGAGTCTTATTTCTGAGTGTCACGGTTGAGTTTAAGCGTCAAATTGGCTATGCCATGGTAGCTAGGTGTTTGGTCCAACACCAGTCTAGGTATTGGTAGGGATGTATTTTTTAGCTATGATGAACATTGTAATCAGTAGACTTTCAATAAAGCAAATAACCCTTTGTAATGTGGGTAGGCCTTTTCAGACCAGTTGAAGGCCTTAAAGATTGAGGCTCCCTGAAGAAGGAATTTAGCCTCAAGGAGACTGAAACATATTACCTAAATTTTCATCTTGTCAGCCTGCCCTATACATTTGGGACTTGTACATCCTGACAATTACATGGGTTGGTGTCTTACAATCAGTTCTCTCTCTCTCTCTCTCTCTCTCTGTCTGTCTATCTCTATCTCTGTGTCTCTCTCTCTCTCTTTCTCTCTCTCTCTCTCTCATCTCTCTCTCTCTCTCTCTCTCTCTCTCTCTGTGTGTGTGTCTCTATCTCTCTATCTCCTTCTCTCTCTCTCTCTCTGTGTGTCTCTATCTCTCTATCTCTTTCTCTCTCCAAATCTCTATCTATATCCCATTGGTTCTGTTCTCCGGAGAACCCTGACTAATAGCAGGGCTTGAAGGCAGTGAGAGCCTCTCTCATCTGGCTGGTTACTAACCTTGGTTCGGGCAGCACAATATATCCCAAGGTTATTCTAATGGTGGAGCAGAGGCTTTTCATTGTCAGGCTGCCAGTGGGATGGCATAGAGTAAGTGAACTCAGCTTTGAAAATCTTAGTAAAACAAAGATAGGAAGAAGGGATTAACTAAGAAATGAGTACTAAGATACATAATTCGGCAAAAGAAGAGATTATATATATAATGAGAGAGAAAGAGAGAGAGTAGTGCAGGTGGCCAAGATTCTTGGCAAAAATATTCCTGAAAAGAGGGAACTTGAGGTGACCGTATTTGTATATTCTATCAGGTATTTAGTTACTCTTTATGTAAGACAGTGCCAAACTTTTCAGAAGTTAAATTAGTTTGAAAATTAAGGAGAGTGCCATAAATTATATTTTGCAATCCATTGTCACATCCCGTCTATTGGTTTCCAATAATAGCTCATTAAAATTTGCGTTACACCCCTTGAGCTGCTAATTTCAGGGTCAAGTTTATATGTATATTTTATCTAAGAAAAATTCCATTTCTGTTGCAGCAAGAAAAGAATGAAAATTTAATTAAAGTCTCTGAAGTTGTTGGATAACTTTTAGACAGATGATATTATACTGTTTTAAGCAATAACTAGGCAAATGGTCTTGGATTCGGAATTTAGGGAACTGTGAAGATAATTAATACCATAATAAAAAAAAAGACAATTTTCTCAGAGGGAAAGCTGCCTAATATTTAAAATGAATAAACTGTCACAATTGCCCTTGAATTAAGATATTTTTCAACTGAATAGTAGACACAGCAATGTTTAGAAATAAGTGTTTTATTTTTTTCAGGAAATAGCAAAACGAAATGTTACAATATTAAATATATGGAAATACTGCGGAACTTTACTTTTAAACGTATTTACATGTTATTATATTAGAGGCGAACATTTGTATTGAAATCTTCTCTTCCAAACTTCATTAGCACAAATTGTTGCTCTGCCTACTTTCTAGAACTGTTGGGAACATGAGATTATAGATGTGGAGGCATTATGTAAGTTGTAAAGTTTAGATAATGGCAATAAAATAAAAGAGAAAAGAAAATACTGAGAGATAAATGCATCTCAATAAACATTTTAAAGAAGACATTAGCAGTAAATTTACAGGATAAAAATGGCAGTTGAACACATCAAGTGTGAGAGAGAGGATATAGGGAATGTGTTAGTCATGTTCATTGCTGGGGAGCATGTGATAATAATAGGACTCTTACTTTGACCCAGTAAATTTACTTTTTAGTACCTACCTAGACATACGGTCCCGCCTTTTCAGAAGGAGTTATATGCAAAGGTATTGTTTTTGATATTGTTGGTAAATACACAAAAACTGGAAATAACCTATGAGTCCATCAAGAGAGAAATGGCTAAATAAACTGCCTTAAGTCAAGAGTATGTAAGTATGAAATGAAGCAGCACTTCAAATGATGACGTAGGTCAACACATGTGAATCAATCTGTAAACAAACTTTTGAGAAGAAAATAAAAAAAATAATTAATTTGCCCAGTGAGAAATATATACGGTGTAGTCCATGTAAAAATTACAAAGAAAACAATACTGTCCTAGTCAATTCTGGCTGCTGTACCAAATTATCATAGACTGGGGGGCCTAAACAAGAGACATTTATTTCTCACGGTTCTGGAGGCTTCAAGTTCAAGATCAAGGTGCCAGTAAATTTGGTATCCGGGGAGAGCCCTCTTCCTGGTTCACAGATGGCCATATTCTCACTGTGTCCTTACAGGGCAGAAAGAGCAAAAAGTTCTCTGGGTTCCCTTTTCTAAGACACTAATCCCTTCCCTTTCATGTGGATTCTATCATGACCTAATCACTTCCTAAAAGCCCCACCTCCTAGTATTATTACATTGGAGAATGAGGATTTCAATATATGAACCTTGGAGATAGGACATAAACATTTAGCCCATAGCAAATACCATATTGTGTGCGTGTGAGTGTCTGTGTCTGTCTGTCTTCAGTGGCGATGTACAGCAATTGATAACAGTAGTTATCTCTGAGACTAGGGACCCTATTTTGTGTGTGCATCTATGTGTCTGTGAAGGACAAGGTCAAAGTGACTGTGGCAGGTCGGGTTCTTTGGAAGCAGATACTGAGAGTTTGGGCCCAAAAGTATATAGGGAGCTTCACCCAACCCTTAAAAGAGTTCTGCACTGAGGTCTGCACCCTTGAATTGTCCTGCTTTGGGCCAAATGCCTAAGACCTTTATAGCCCGTCTCACTCAGTTATTGGATTTGGGCAGCCCCGGGAAGTGTACGACCTCAGCCAAGGCAATGCTAAATAAAAAATTTAGCTTTGTCATTTGTATTCATTCATATTTTTAAAAGAGCAATGTTATCACCTGGTTTAAACAGTAAGTAGATACAATAAAACTTGCAAAATCAGCACATGTAGAGTTATATGTGTGTATATTAGTATGACTTTATAAAAAGTATAAACCTTTGCAATAACAATAGCTCTCTCTCTGAGTTGGGAGATTATGAGTGATTTTAATTATTTTCTTCATTGTGTACTCTAGGGCTTTGAAAATGATGTTCAACACATATGCATTAATATTATCGGGGAAAGTATATTTCCTTGGTTCCTTGTCTGTTTGAAAAAAATCTGAACCAGGTGAGCACCAGTCCAAGCAGAAGTACACATGTGCCGTGTGGCGTCCCCAACAGGGAAGAGATCTCTGCAGCATTTAGTTCTGGAGATATCTCAGCAAACAGGTAGTCAACACAAGGTAGGTGTGGCAGCTACCAAGCCACAGAATGGTGCTTAGAAACAAGACTCCAATATTAAAAGGGAAAATATGTGTCTAATTAGAACCAGGGAAGTCCCATTACTTTAGTCACTGTGATAAAGTGAAGTGGGCAACTGGTTTGGTACTAGGAACAAGGTGGAAGAAAAAGATGGCTGCTTCCCTAACCATAGGGGGACCTCAATGCTTTATTCCATTGCCCTCCCATCCTTCACCCCGTGCTATCCCAGAAGACAAACGTAGTAAGGTTAAAGATAAGATAGACTCTAGCACAACAGACTAAAAGATGAGATTTCTACAGAAGAGAGAAACTATATTTTTATATGGGGGTGGGGGCAAATAGCTCAGTTCACCTTTTCCTTTTGATCTAGAACTTCAAAACCATGGTAACTGAGATCTGCACCTGTCAGTGGCAAGCTAAGAAAGGCCTGCTTACACTATATTCATGAGTTGGAAACACAATATTTATGATGTGTTTTCACAAAGTGGATTCATAGATTCAATAAAATCCCTATCAAAACGAAATCAGCCCCTTTGAAGGAAGAGACAGCTAAATGTCAAATGTATATGAAAATGCGAAGGGCTGACCACAGCCGCAACAATCTTGAAAAAGAAGAAAAATGTTGGAGGGCTTTCGCTTCCTGACTTTGACACTTGGTCTAAAACCTCAGTAGCCAAGGCAGTACGGTATCATCTTAAGGGTAACTAATTGATCAGTGAAGCAGCATCGGGAGTTCTGATCAACCCACACGTAAGCAGTCAACTGATTTTTGGCCAATCTACCAAGTTATTTCAATGGGAAGAAAGAAATATTTGCTTAAGCAAATGATTCTGGAATAAGAGGATATGCGCATGGAAGAACGACAAAAACTTCAAATCTCACATACCTTGATTCAGGAAATAATCATTTGAAATGGATTATTGGCCTCGAGTCAAAAAACTTCTCGAAGAAAGCATAGGAAAATATCTTCCCGACGTTGCAAAGGGCAAGGATTTGGGGGCAGATCACAAAGATCGCTGTGCGTAATAGAAAA
Organism: Neofelis nebulosa; assembly: GCF_028018385.1. Taxonomy (NCBI): domain Eukaryota; kingdom Metazoa; phylum Chordata; class Mammalia; order Carnivora; family Felidae; genus Neofelis; species Neofelis nebulosa. Next base: position 198,562,763 of record NC_080784.1, on the reverse strand, counting down.
AAAAAAAGATGTATTAGCTTCTTGAAAATGAAAGATTTTCTGTATTTCAAGTTTTAAAATGAATAGACAAAGCACAGACTTGGAAAATGTTCACTCACAGTGGATAGATGAGACAAAACACGGTTATCCATAATGTATAAATATTTTTTCAGTCATCACCAAAAATACAAAGAGTAACAAAGAGTCTGACTCCGTGTTTGATACGTGACTGCTCAAACTTTGCCAGCCTCAACCCCCCGCTTTCTCTGCTGCTGCCTCACTCTTGGGGACATTGATGAGAAGCCCAGACGTTCCCTTTCTTGGTACTTGCGGGTGGTTCAAACTGTAAAGAAATCGTCACTCCAGGCCTACCCTCTAACCACCATGAAACCCCAAACCAGCCTCCTTACCTAGCTCTCTCAAACCATTTTGGATCCTGCTTGGTCGTTCCTCGAAAGACTCACGTGCCAGAAATCTTCTCACGCTCTTCTAATGCATGTATGTGCCATGGGTCAGGAAACCCAGACCAAGTTTGTTACTTGGGGGTCCATCCTCTGTGACACAGTATGACTGCAAAAATCTCATGGAGATAAACAGCATATCTGAAACGGGCACTTCTCAAAAGAATCACACGTAACGGTTATAAACATTTGAATTATCAGGGGGAATGTAAATGTGAAACCACAAGACAACTCTACACATGCACCTGAACGGCTGAAATTTAAAAAAGGTCAATAATAGTAAATGTTCGGGAGGCAGGGCAGCTAGTATGTTCATACGTGGCTGGTTTAGAGTCAAAATGGTGTAACCGCTTTAGAGATCTGCTGAGAGACCTGTTACATCAAATGCTCTGTGTGTCCAGCAGCCATCGATAACAGGGCGGAAACAGTGCCTAAGAAATGAGTGTAATCATGGCCAGAGGACGCAAGCAAGCTTCCTGGGCATGCCCTGCTTCAGGGGCTTGGCCCTGCTATTATACAACATGGGTGTATCGACACCCTTTTTGTTCCTCACAGCTGCGTGGGGTTCCTGCATGAGAACTAATAGAGGAGAAGAAGTCTAAGGTTCCTTTGTACATGGCTCAGTTCATCAACTAGGGGCCTGGAATGGAGAGTACTCTACTACTTTCCTGTCTGGGATTGGACTTTAGAAATAGTGGAGAGAGAACATGACAAGAGTCTTATTCGACGAGAAGCTACAGCTTCGAATGGTACCTTTGGATTCCTGGGGTCCAGAGTCTAAAGGGTAAGAAGAAGGGTCTCCATCCATAAATGGACGTGTGCAGAAAGCCTCTCTCGAGATGGGTATCATAACCAAGGACTCAGCCACCTTTCCCAGAAGGAGATTTTGTGTCACACACGGTCAAGGAAACACTGAGATCCGCAAAAGTGAGGGCTCGGGGCGAGGGAAATTTATAATGGCAGTGGAAGAAGAGGTGGATGAGTATCACCTGTAGCCCAAAGTCATCTGCAGACACTGTGCAGGGCTGTCCGATTCAAAGCGTCCTCACAGGAAGCAAGACCCGCGGGGATACTGAAGAGGCCTCTCTCCAAATTTTATGGAGCAAGGGATCCATGTAGCCTAAGGAATGGGCTTGGTGAAGCCTGTATCTGTATGGCTTGTATTTCCTGGGTGTCATCCTTCAGGATGACTCTACTCAGAGTGGTCCCAGGTGCTCAGGGCAGTCCCAGGCAGTGAGAGCAAGACTGCAAAGTCTACCACTACCTGCCCAACACGGGGAGACTCTAACTGGCAATCTTTGTCTAGAGTTCCCTGTTGAACTGGCCGATTTTCAGCTCTGCACCTCAGTTTGAATGCACCCTCTGCCTAATCCTGCTTCTGTCCCTTTTCTACAAGAGATGTTAATCTTCAATAACCGTTTCCATTCTAATTCCATTCTATTCTCTCCCCCACAGAGGTTCCAACTGACGGGTAATATCTCTGTAGGTATAAATTTACCAGGACACAGAGAACCATCTATCTATCCAGACCTCTCCAAGGACTTTGTGGAGGAACGAGAAGGCAGGTGAAAGACTGGTAAAGAATAGTCACAATACATATATTCACCAATATGTATATCTGATACTGAACCTGTACACAGAATATATAAAGAGTTTCTACAAATCAACAACAAAAAAATAAGAAAAAGAAAACTTGACCTAAGAAGATATAGGAAGGCAAATAAGTACATGAACCCAGGCTTAACCTCATCAGCCTTCAAAAAGTAATTGCAGTTTGAAACCCTCAATGAGATGTCACACTGCATACCCACTGGAATGGCTACAGTTCAAAAGCTGGAAAACAGAAATCACCAAATGTGGTGAGGATGTGGAGTAACTGGAACTTTCAGACATTGCTGGTAAGAATTAAAATGTCATAGCCCCTTATGAAAATAGTTTGGCAATTTCTTATAACATTATCTATACATCTAGCCTCTAATCCATCAATTTCGCCAAGAGGTATTTATGCCCTCACCAAAAAAATGTACAAACATATATCCCAGATAAGATTTGAATAAAGATGTTTGCGGAGGCATTATTCATAATTAACCCAAACTGAAAACCACACAATTGTACATCAGTAAGAGAATATCTAACAAATTATGATATTCAGCAATTATGAAGAGTCCATCATTGGGGCGCCTGGGTGGCTCAGTCCATTGAGCATTTGACTTCAGCTCGGGTCATGATCTTGCGGTCTGTGAGTTCAAGCCTCACGTTGGGCTCTGTGCTGACCGCTCAGGGCCTGAAGCCTGCTTCAGATTCTGTGTTTTTCTCTCTCTCTTTGACCCTCCCTCGCTCATGTTCTGGCTCTCTTTCTCTCTCTCTGAAAAATGAGTTAAATATTAAAAAAAAATTAAAAACAAAGAGCCCCTCGTTGATAAAAAACAACACAATAAATGATCTCAAAAACATATCTACATTTGCCAGTATTCATCAGACTGTGTAAGATCTATGCAATTTCTTATATGTCAAGTGTATTCAAGTTATTGCCTCCAAACTAAGGTAAAGCAGAAGCTAAAAAATGGCATGGTGCTAAACACAAATTAACAGAAGAAGAAAAATGGGAAAAAGCAATGACTTAAGATTAAAAAAAAATATAAACCAAGAGTTTGATGGAAGTCCAAGGAGAAAATAAAGTAAGAATGACATTATAATGAATTTGAAAAGGATATTGAAAAACAGAAATGAAAAAAAAAAAGTTAAGATGGCAAAGGATAGATAAGAGTTTCAATGCCAAGGTCTGGAGAAATGTTGATTTTTTTTTTTTTTTTTTTTTTTTTTTTTTTTTTTTTTACTCTCAAGAGAGGACTCTGCGTACGAGGAGAAAATTAATGCCCTGCAGATAACCATTTTACCCTACCCATCTATCCATCACAGCATACATATTAATCTTTGTTCCTGGACTTTTATTTATTTTGTAAACATTTTTTAATGTTTATTTTTGATGGACGGGGGGAGAGAGAGAGAGAGCATGAGCAAGGGAGAGGCAGAGAGAGAGGGAGACATAGAATCCGAAGCAGGCCCCAGGCTCTGAGCTGTCAGCACAGAGCCTGATGCAGGGCTTGAACTCACGAACCGTGAGATCATGACCTGAGCTGAAGTCAGACGCTTAACCGACTGAGCCAACCAGGCGCCCCACTGCTGGGACTTTTAAAAGTCTATATTCTGACTCCTGAAGCATAAATGCAATGCTTTGGGGTAATTGACACCATGGTTCTGTAAAAGACTCCTGATACAGGTAGAAAAAACATTCTAGGCTTTAGCCTTTGTAAAGATCTTAAATCTGTTAAATGGAGTCAACCAGCATCTTAAGTAGACACATGGAATAAAAAGGCACTGGTGTTTACAGAAATTTGTTCTGGAAAAATCAAATTCTGTTAGGCAATTTACATGTGCTAAGTCAGTTGGTCCTCTTGATGTTCATGGAAGTTTCTAGCTAGGGAAACCCTCCCTATTGAACACTCAGTAGGATCACAGCGGCAGGTTATAAAACACTCAGGGATTCTGTGAGCTGGTTAGTAGCTTGAAATTGGCCTTGGTGGGAGTGTTTGTGCCACAGGAATCAGCAAACATTAGAAATTGGGATTTATTTTTCTGTCCAGAGAGTCATTATAGAGGCTCTCAAGAACACAGCACTGCTTTTTTTCTTGTTCATTGTAACAATATAATTTTCTTCCATGATTACATCGTTCTGGTGCAGTTATTCTCTCCATGAGAGCTATGACCTGTGTTTTATTTTATTTTTATTTTTTATCTTCTTTGGACTCAAGTGTTTAACAGTGAACATGTATGAATGAATAGTAAACTTTCCATTTTGCCAGTGTTGAAACTAAGGGGTCACACAATGGAATAGAGCTCACTCAGCAAGTAAGTCAGCCATGAGACAAGTTTATCTTACTCCAAAACTCTGCTGGGCCCACTGACTATACTACGCCTCCAAGAAGGCAGTAGTCAATAAACAATTTAAACAAAGATACAAGAAGATCAACCATACCCTTTGATATAAGCATTTGGAGCAAGTAAGAAAACATGGAAATGATATCAAATCAATCCAGATGATATGGTATTATTTTTATCATGAAGATATGATGACTATTTTGTATACCAAGCCATAATTAAAAAAAAAAAAAAACTCAGGTATACAATCAAATGACACTGAGATTTCATTAAATAATTTAAGAGCTAAAAAGTTGAATTCTGTGCTTAACTTAGATGCAAATATCACCTCTGAAAATGTCCTGGCTTACTAGCTATCTAACCTTGAACAAAATAATTCAACTTCTCTAAACCTCGGTCTTCTCTTCTTGAAATCTCTAAAAGCAAAATAAGAAAATTTTATAAAATCCCTAAAACAGAAAGAAGTAGATTAAATAAATAGAATAATAAATGTAGCAAGAGCATTTTAGTTCAGAATGCTTATTTGTTTTAAACTGCTATGTCTCTGTGTAAGTTGAAATAGAAACAGTTTTTGTTACATTTTCTAAATTAAAGATAAGGTGAATCCTCTATGTAGACTGCTGAAGCAGGGGTGAGTTTGGAGAAAACTTTGTTTCAATTAGGATGATTGAAAGTGGTAACAGGCATTTTCTAAGAAGATGATCTTAAGGAAAGAGGGAAGTTCTGCTGCTTGAAGCTTCTGTAAAGGAAGAGGCAGAGGACTGGAATGTGTGTGTATGTCTTCAGTACTTTGTCTGAAATGGAATCAGCAGGACCCAAACCTCCCAGCACCCTGAAAGGGGTGTGGTCGCGACAGTTCATCAGGATGAAATGTCCCTTGAGACCATAGCTTTGCACTAAGTCTGTAATCGATAAGTAACCAGCTGATGATTTATGTGGCTTCCAAGATATTTCAAAGTGGGGAAGCCTGATAATGACTCTCTTTAAAAGGCTAACATTTATTATAAATTCAAGTTTTCTCCCATTGGCTTATTCCTCAGTCTCCTGAATAGAAGTCGCTCCCGACTGAATACACAGGGCCAAAGTCACAAATTCCTACAGGTGCACAGCAGGAGAGCAGACTTTAGAATGTAACATTTACTCCAAGAAATGGTCATGTGCTGAACCTCACCCTAGGGGCTAGACAGATGCCGTCCTAGAAATGTCTGTGTCGTTTTCTCTAAACACACAAAAACTAAAAATGTGGAGGTTTTGCAAATGTATGAATGATGGTCACCTTTATCTCCTTTGATTCCAGACCAAATGCATGAGGCAAATAAGGAAATGATCAATATTCCAAATGTACACTTGAAGAAATGGAAGGCTACAAAAGTGCAACGAATGGGTCAAGGTAACAGCGCTAGTGGGAGACCAATCCTCAATAATACATTAGGCCTTTTCTCTCCTGAGTCAGACTTAAGCCCATAGTACATTTAACCTCCACTGATATCAATTAAGGAGTGAAATATAAGAAGGCTTCTGAGAGGAGTCTTAGAGGGATAAATGAGTTAACGGCCGCTTTTCTAATGGCATGTGATATATCCAATAGGGAAAAAGGCAAACATTTATTTTCCTGTCTGTCTTAACATATTGTTCTTAGTTAAATTTTATATTGCAGCGTGTATTTTTAAAACACTTAACCATTATTAAATAGTTAATGATTATCAACTTGGTTATTTACAACCTCTAGTGCATTTATTCTGTTACACTGTATCACTTAACATGATTCATTGTTTCTACGGTGAGATGTTCCAGGACTAGAAAAATAAGTGAAAAGAAAGATATTTGTTAAGCTTACACCCTATACAGAATACATGAAAGTAATATTTTCAGACCAAATTATATGAAGCTGGTATTTACTTATTGATTTATTTTTAAACATGGATGGTTATATTCTCTAGAACACATAAATGCATTTAAACAGAAGCCTAGAAGAACAATGAGCCCATCAAGTATGAATTCATTTATCTAATGCCAAATGCAGGTTTTCATTGCATCCATTTCTTTCACAATAACTGTAATAACTATAGTCCCAGAAAATATTTTTTTTAAATAACTACTTTATTTTTAAATCTTTTAAATTATTTATTTATTTATTTATTTATTTTATTTAGAAAGCATAAGTGAGGTAGGGGCAAAGAGAGAGGGAGAGAGAATTCCAAGCAGGCTCCTCACCGTCAGCACAGAGCCCCACATGGGGCTGGAACTCACAAACTGTGAGATTACAACTTGAGCGGAGATCAAGAGTCAGACACTTAGCCAACTGAGCCACCCAGGCACTCCAAAAATAATGAAAACTAATTATTTCTGAACATATGATCAATCTTCATACTTTCGGCAAAAATCATGTTGGCTAATGCTTTGAATAGGTTCTGAGAAAGTGGCGTGGCGTCTTTTCTTTTTCAACGTTTTTTTTATTTATTTTTTTTTTGGGACAGAGAGAGACAGAGCATGAACGGGGCAGGGGCAGAGAGAGAGGGAGACACAGAATCGGAAACAGGCTCCAGGCTCCGAGCCATCAGCCCAGAGCCCGACGCGGGGCTCGAACTCACGGACAGCGAGATCGTGACCTGGCTGAAGTCGGACGCTCAACCGACTGCGCCACCCAGGCGCCCCGGCGTGGTGTCTTTTCTAAAAGCACCGAATAAGAAACAACGCTCCTGGGAAACCACAATAGCAATGCAGTAAAGATTTAATGCTGATCGTTGCCTGTCTGATTCCCACTTGATAGTGGGACAACCAAACGGCCTCCATAGGACTCTACAGCATTGGTTGTGTATATAAAAGATGACCTCAAGACAATCATATAGTTTTAAAGTGTAGATATATAGACACATCGAAGAGTTTTAGGTTAGGTATTTTTTGGATTCGTTTTTCTTATTAAACATGCATGCACGGAACTGGATACAGAATCCTCAAACTCTAGAGTTTTATTGATTTTAAAAACTGCAAGTGATCTTATCACTCCTCTTACTTGTAAAACGGAAATAGAAATGGAAACCCACCTCAGAGCATTTGGGAAGGCTTACCGGGCACTACCAACAACGTGCTTGGCTCCGTGCCTAACGCAATTACCCACTTGTTCAAAAACCACACTGTGCCAGTGTTGGCACACGCACCAATGGGCAGAACTGAGCCCGGTTTCAAACAGCATGTGATAGTGCTCTCTGACTCTTCCCCTGCGTTGTCCTTCCTTTCTCTAAAAACATTTATCAGCCAAACTCCGTGGCTCACAGATCAGTTGCTAACAATTCCTAAATCTGAACTCTAGCTCAGACGCTGCTTTGGACTGCAAGACCATTGTTTCTGCCTTGTACTGGTTAGACCTACACTTTCTCTCAGATTCCATGAGCACCAGACGATACTCACTTTTAAACCTTTAAATAAACCATTTCGCCATATCTCTTCTCCACCTCTGTCATACAAGAGGTATGGCGTGATAACCTGTGGATGGTCATATCAGCAACCGTTTCATTTTCAAACAAGGCAGGGATTCTAAATGCCCCCATATTCTTTGTGTTAAATTAAGTTGTACATGTGTCCCCACCAAAAGGTCTCAAATCTGTATTTCCCTGATGGTGAATGATGTTGAGCATCTTTTCCTGTGTCTGTTGGCCATCTGGATGTCTTCTTTGGAAAAGTGTCTATTCATCTCTCCTGCCCATTGCTTCCCTGGATTATTTGTGTTTTTGGGTGTTGAGTTTGGTAAGTTCTTTATACATTTTGGATACTAACTCTTTATTTGGTATGTCATTTACAAATATCTTCTCCCATTCCATCGGTTGCTTTTGAGTTTTGTTGACCACCTCACACTGGTCTGAGTGGCTAAAATTAACAACTCAGGAAACAATATATGTTGGCAAGGGTGTGGAGAAATGGGAACCCTCTTGCTCTGTTGGTGGGATTGCAAACTGATGTAGCCACTCTGGAAAACAGTGTGGAGTTTCCTTACAAAATTAAAAATAGAATGACCCTACGACCCAGCAATAGCACTACTAGGAATTTATCCAAAGGATACAGGAGTGCAGATTCATAGGGGCACATGTACCCCAGTGTTTTTAGCAGTGCTATCAACAATAGCCAAATTATGGACAAAGCCTAAATGTCCATCAACTGATGAATGGATAAAGAAAATGTGGTTTATATATACAATGGAATACTACTTGGCAATGAGAAAGAATGAAATCTGGCCATTTGTAGCAACATGGATGGAACTGGAGGGTGTTATGCTAAATGAAATAAGTCATACAGAGAAAGACAGATACCATATGTCTTTACTCTTATGTGGATCTTGAGAAACTTAACAGAAGACTGTGGGGGAGGGGAAGGAAAAAAAAAAGAGGGAGAGAGCCAAACCATAAGAGACTCTTAAAAACTGAGAATAAACTGAGGGTTGATGGGGGGTGGGAGGGAGAGGAAAGTGGGTGATGGGCATTGAAGAGGGCACCTGCTGGGATGAGCTCTGGGTGTTGTATGGAAACCAATTTGACAATAAATTTCACATTAACAAAATAAACATTATCACTTAGGATATCATCTTGAAAAAAAAAGTGAAATAAGTCAATCAGAGAAAGACAGATATCATCTGTTTTCATTCATATGTGGAATTTGAGAAACTTAACAGAAGACCATAAGGGAAGGAAAGGGGAAGAAAACAGTTTCAGAGAGAGAGGCAAACCATAAGAGACTCTCGAATACAGAGAACAAACTGAGGGTTGATGGGGGGAGAGGGGAAAATGGATGATGGGCATTGAGGAGGACACCTGTTGGGAGAAGCACCGGGTATTGTATATAAACAATGAATCACGAGAATCTAATCCAGAAGCCAAGAGCACACTGCATACTCTGTATGTTAGCTAACTTGACAATAAATTATATTTAAAAATGTCTCCAATCTGTCCCTTTGGCATTATGTTTTTATTTCCAAAGTTTAACCTCCTCTTTTCTTACCAGAGTTAGTGATATAAGTACCAGGCAATGTATGCTCCCAGGTTTTTCCACTACAGTCTAGTGGATGGGACCCAAATGTATTTGAGGATAAAAGGAAAGTACCCATGTATTTGTGTACTCTAAGTAAGAAAAGTGTACCAGGAATGGTTAGAACCAGGATGAGGGCACAGGCCTCTGCCTCTGCTGATTTCAGACAACTTGGGATCCAACCACTGGAAGTCCTAGCTTCTTGGGGTCCATCTTTGTGGTTCTGGTGAAGAAAGCTACATTTTCCCCGCTGCTGTGTCTACACAGGAGAAGGATGTGGATGGCCCATCGCTTGACCACTGGGCCCAGTGGGTCAGTGCTCTGTAAATGTCTCTGTCTGAGCCAAGTTATCCATTCTTTGGACAAAGTAAGGGAAGGGATGATATGACCATCAGAACCAATTAAGAGTGGAGCCAGGCTTTTCCTAGAAGAAAGAGGGCTGAGCCAACAAAAGTAACTTATTTACTCCTGAAGTCGACTTTCTTTTTCTCCTGGGTAAGGCCAACATGCTACTCTGGTTTGTAACCCAGAAGTTTTCCCCGTTGTGTCTCCGGATGAAAGTGCCAACTCGTTTGCCCTCAAATAAACCTGGTGCCGTTTTTCTTTTAAGTCTTTTCTGCGGCCACTGTCTTCCTATTCCTATACTGCACATGCTTCAGGGAAAAATAAATAAATAAAAGTAAAAAAAAGAAAAAAACACAAAACACAGACACGCAGAACCTTACTACAGTGTACTTCCTCCGTGGTGGCTTTGTTGTTTATACCTCTGCTGGTTCTCTGTCTAGACTGCTCACCACTTCTTCCTGCCACTTCTGTCACTCTGAGGAATTCCTAACAATTCGTCCAGTTCCAAGGAAAATATTAACTTTTTTGTGTTATTTTAAGGAAAGCAATTAATATGAATTTCCTCATTAGCATCCATAAATGCTTTGTGTATACCTTGTTTAGAGTACTGTTATTAGCATCAACAGGAAGTATAGACACATATATGTGAATATACATATAAGCATACGTGTAAATATGTTAACATCCTTAGTCACTAAATATACTATATTAATAGTGTGTTATACTGTGTAAAAATGGTGTTATATATTTATGCATCTAGCTTTCCTATATATTCATATATTATATGTTTCATAAGTAGAAGATAAAAGCATGTCCAAAAGGTAGGTCATATCCCCACTACATGTGACCCTGAGCAAGCTGTTTGCCACGTGGAACCTCCCTTTCTTTATCTATAATAGTGTGAGGGATAATAATACTTGCCAGGATGAGTGTTAGGGCAGTTAAATGGCACCTCTCTCCTTCTGGCTGCTGTTCTTTCTGCTTCCTTGGGTTTTCCCCGGCCTCGCTAGCCATTCTTTCTCCAGCCCCCTTTGCTGGCTTCCCTCTCTTTGATTCAAACCATAAGTTCGTCCACACCTTCAGAGTTTGACTCCAAATTTTCTTCTTTTTCCTTTGTATTTTCTCACTAGGAGAGCTCACCTGGTGTCATATTTCTAAAGATGGCTGTGTGACACTACATTCAAATTTGTTTCACTAGCCATTAACTTGTCACTACGTTCCCAATTTGTGTGTTCTAGTGGATTCCTGATACCCATGTCAAACTCTCCAGTCCCAAAACAAAACTCCTGTTTTCTCTATCATCCCCGTCTCGTTCCCACTGCCGGTCATGGCACCACCTTCCATGAAGCTGCTCAAAACAAAACCATGGAGTCAGCATTGATCCCTCTCTTCCTTTCACATCCAAGTCACCAACAAGTTCTGCATGCCAGACATCCAAATGGATCCCACTTCGACAAATGCTCCCGGTCTCCAACATCACCAATATGTTGGTGCGCTCATCATTGCCACCAGGACTTCTAAAATCAAATCCGGACTGTTTTCGTCATTCCTCGCCAGCTATCCCTGAACAACCCTCCATTATGGTTAGATTGAGTTTATAAAATGTAAGGATGTTTTCATCACCCTTTTGCCTAAAACCTTCTAAGAGCTTCCCATTTCACTCTGAATAGCATCTAATTGTTTACCATGAGTGATAGGCACCTGTCAAGCTTCCTACGTCCGTGCTCAGCTAAACACCCAGCCTACATTCCTTGCATGTTCAAAGTAACAGCAGTAAAAGACAGTGCTGGAAAAATCATCTGACAAGATTTGAATCCCGACTCTGCCACATACTAATGTGGGTAACTTATGGGCTATTTCCTTGCCTCAATTTCCTCAAATGTAAAATGGGAATAAAAATAATGGTGTTTGCTGCAGAGGGTTGTTTTCAGCAGTAAGTGGGTTAGTGTGCATTAAATGTCTAGATCCATCCCTGGGACATGGTAGGTGCCATAAAAATGCATGCAGTTAATAATCAAACTCCAGCTTCTTGTCTTGAACACTCGATGAAATTGGGGACATTTTCTGGTTTAGTGCTATTTTTCCGGCATCTGGACCCTGGTCTAGCACATAGAAGAGGTTCAATAAATATTTATTGGATAGTTGGTAAATAAGCAATGGATAGGTATGCATGAAGTGTGTATCTTCAGTAAGCGTACAGATTTGAAAATTTTCAATTGTTACCACCACTTTGAACTTGTTGAAGCCAAGACAGAGCAAGTGGGTTATTCTAAAGGGCATGTATTAAGCTCCGGGATCTGTGCCAAGCACTTTATATAGACTACCCTCAGTAATTTTCATGACAGTCATGTGAGATAAATTATATGTACATCTTTACAGATAAAGAAATTCGAATTAAGTAAAGTTGTAGGACTTTCATAAGGTCGTAGAATTAGTAAATGGTTGGGGGGCCTGGGAGGCTCAGTCAGTTAAGCATCTGACTCTTGATTTTGGCTCAGAGCCCTGCATCGAGCCCCCCATTGGGCTCCACGTGGAGCTTGCTTGAAAAGCTCCCTCTCTATCCCTCTGCCCCTTCCCCACTTGCTTGCTCTCTCGTATGTGGACTCTCTCTTTTCTCTCTCTCTCTCAAAAAAACAATAAGTGGTACAACAAAGACTTTAGTGCTCTAAAACTATTATTATTCCCTTTGCTCCCCATGTTAACATTTCATCTTTCTGAAGCACAATGCATACCACAGACGAAACTCCTAATAAATGTTTGTGGAGGGAATTGCACACTAGTTGACCATAACAGATCGATGTTGTTGAAAGAAACATTTCAGAATTAAAGTTGCGGAGGTGTGTGTGTGTTTGTGTGTGTATGTGTGTGTGTGTGTGTGTGTGTGTGTGTATATATATATACACATATATACATATATATGATATAAAATCATTTCATGAGATTGATCATTATTCTGATCTGTGCAAGTGCTAAAACTTCTCAGCATTCAGAGATAAATATCAAATGTATTTTTGCACCATGGAGATATCCCAAGATCCTATCAAAATTATTCTAATACTGCCCTTCCCTGCTTCTACTTTCGTGGTCCAATTACGGAAATTATTATTGCAAATTGAAGACAATTCCACTTGAACTGCTCAGGGAGTTTTGGGACTCCTTTCATGATACCAAAATGCCTAAATCTCAGTCATTGGAATTCATTCTCCCCGGACAAATGCGTTCAATTGCCCAATGTGATTAGAGCATTGTCAAAGGTACTTCAATTCTCACACAGTTTTCCTCTGATTATACTTATCATTACAGATCTTCCATTATGAGACTTTAAGTATCAAAGATTTCTTTTTACTTACTATAAGAGTTTGCCGAAAGAATAATGAGGCTGACACGAATCCCATGAAATAGACCTTTTTCTAATTTACAGATTTTTTTTGGCATACCTTCTTAAAATTCATTCTCTTTAGTGTTATGTAATCGAAAAAATCAAAATGTATCTGCTTAATAGGCAGTGTGACAAATAGTGGAATAACTACAACTGAAGTGGGAAAATATCTTAATTGTCTTTGCTGCCAGAAATTTCAGACAATATGAAGTCTATTTTAATTCATGTACTGTAATCATTGCTATATATGGCATAATTGCTCTGTTATAATAAAGGAATTATTAATATTTCTGTTGATGTGAATTTTCATGCATAGTTGGGAAAAACCTCTATAATCAGAGACTTCGAAATGAAAAGCAGAGCTTATTTAAACATCAAAATTGAGCAATGAAGAGGTAAAGGGGCATGCATTTGGTAACAAATGCATTTCTTAATTTAGTGCTAAGAAGAAAGCTTCTCTCCCTGCTGTGGTTCAGAACGTCGCTGGTTCTTGGTTTCTATGCGTGGCAACAATTCCTAACACGCGTGGTCTTTGTGAGGACTGAGTGGAGAGCTTTCTACATTTTAACTGCGTTCCTTGGTTCCCTTCCTCCTCTTTTAAATTTGTTCCCCACATTCCCAGCACAGATGTCTTTTCCTCTCAGCTTTTTAGAATTTGGGTAAAACACAGATCACATAAAATTTGCCACTTTAACCATTTTTAAGTGTACAATTCAGCCTCATGGGTTGCATCCGCAACACTGGAGGACCAGCACGGCCACCTAGTTCCAAAACGTCTTCCAAACACAAAGCAGGGAATTTCACACCGCACTTGGCTCTTCAATAGATTCCCAGTGTGCTTAACACTCAGTTTGATCTCTTCTACTTGGTGCACGGTGGCCCCCTGTCAGGCCTGGCCTTAGGGGCATGGGTTGCATTCGTTCTCCAGCCCGCCCCTCATTCATTGGACCCTGGCCAGGCTAACCTATCCATAGTCCTGATGCCTTTCGGCTCGACGCCTGATGTCAATTCATCTGTTCTACCAACTCCACGTGCAACAGACTTCTCAGTCTTCACATTGCAGCTTACCTCCTGCCTCAGCAGGGAGCCCTCTAGGAGATGGGATTATCTGCTGTCTTAGATAAGGAAGCTGTGACTTAGCACAGCTAAGGGATCTCTCCTAAGTCCTTAAAATATATATTATCAGTCCCAAGAATCTAGCTGGCACTGATGCTACACAATTAGCTATATCAACGTCTGAGAATCTGGGGTCCTACTGATGTATTTTGATCACATTCCAAGGAAATGTGTGTGTGCGTGTGTGTGTGTGTGTGTGTGTGTGTGTGTAGACTCATCTCATTTTTCTTACACAGACAAGATTTGTAAAATGGTCCTAATTTCATATTTGAAACTAGATTCTAGAGCTTTTAATTTCTAAGGGGAACCTAGATGCCTTTAAGGGCTCCTCGGGGAAGAAGAATGTTGAGAAGATTAATTATTAGAAATAAAAAAAAAAGAAGAAGCTATTTGATTTTTATAATGGTTATGAAATGGGAAAGTGAAGATTCTTGAAATTGGAAGCATTAACATAGTCCAGAATTCACCCGAGATAATTGCATTTTTCCATTAGAAGTTCCATGACAGTTGTTTCTGAAATTTTAGAAAGGAAAGGCGATATCTCTAAAGCGAATTGGAGTGCAGAGGTGAAATGGTGGAGCTTTCTCTTCTCATAGATCTGAAGTCTAACACCATACGCTCCCCTATGCTAGTCTTTGAAGCCAATACATGTCTTATAATTTGCTTTATTGGTACTCAGTCTAGCATCCTTCAGAAGGCACTGTATTAATAGAATTCTGTTGAATATACTTATACTTTGCCTACACTGAATGGATTGTATTCCTAATGTATGAAAATGAAACGGGTCTCCCTCATTTCCAGGCTATTCTCTACACGGTCAGAGCAAGTACACGTTCTAAACTCTGAAACTGACCATATCACGTTCCAGCCTAAAATCATTCCAGGGCCACCTAGGGCCTGTAAAATGAAACCTAGACTTTAGAATATGGCAGAGAAGGATTTCCACTACTTTCTCTTGCCTGTTCTCCAATACAACCCACTGCCGCCATCACCTTATATACCTTTTTTTCCAGTCGTCTCAAGCTTCTTACACTTCAGAAGCATGTGCCTTGGTGTCTCGGAAAATGTTTTCTCTTCCAGGAATGGCTGTCTTCTTTTCCCTGATAGACCTGCTGATACCTGGCACTCTTCCGTGCATTCATAAAAACCCAGAACAAGCGTCTTTGTTTAACGAATTCTGTGACCACAGAATCAGTATCAGCTCTGCCGATACTAAAGCTCAGACTCAAAATTTATTAAAGGCTCTTCCCTCTCATTTATTAGCTGTGTGATCTTAGGTAAAGGATTTGACCTCCTTGAAGTTTACTTTCATTATCCATGAATGAATGAGAACAATAACAATGCTTAGTGTTTGCACAGTTTACTGATACAATGCAAGTAAATTTCTTAATAATCATAGTGCCTGGAAAATAAAAAAACTCAATAAATGTGGGTGTTATTATTATTACTGCTGTTATTACTGTTGCTCTACCCCCATAAGCTCCCCCTTCTCCCAGAAACCTTAATATCCTGAGTCAGGAGAAACATCTAAGCAGGTAGCTTCTAGTTCCTCGGATCTCTTAACATAGATAATTCAGAAAATGCACCTTTATGGTGATTCAGTCCCAGGATATTTCCAGATTTCTTTGCCTTCAAATGGCACAGGCGACACCAAATGCATGTCAGTTGCATGACTTAATATCGCCATGACTTTAAAACAAAGACAGTGGAAGACATAAGCCCTCCATGCTATGCCCAAAAGCTCTTGGATATTTCAACTCAATTTCACCACGTTATTCTAAACTCACATTCCTCTCAACACCTTATTTTTTTCTGTAACACATACTTCTCTCTTCGTGTGCCCCTATTATGTGGATCTCTTGATATCACTTGCTGTTACTTCTCTACTATTTATCTTCATGTCCATGTGGCTCTTGGCTTAATGAGATCTTTCTTTACTGTGAGGGGGAGTTCTCGTGCTGCGTCCTTTGAGCAGTGCCTGAGGTACGTGTGCATTTGTGTTCAGCATGTACCTAAACCTTTGCTCTACTTAGTGATATATTAGACGAGCCACAATATTCTTGGCTCATCTTGCTTTAGTGGCCACAGGACAGGACAGTGTTTCACAACCGTGAAGCTGTATTTCTTTTTCAGCCCCATTTTGCTTGCCACTACATAAGGCTTTATATCAATTGATTTTTACAGCAATAGTGTTGCATGAGAAATAGCCACAAAAAATCTGTAGCAGAACGAGAAATAAGCTCTTAGTGCTCCAGCATCTGGACGGTCAGATGTCTCTGATCTCGGTTCAGCTTGCTCACCTGTCTGAGAATTCGTTGCCTGTTGGTAAAGTCATAAGGCGAAGACCATGATTACAGAAAAAAGGCAAGAAGTTAAGCTACTCATGAGCTCAATCTACCATGGGACGAATGTACTTGTAAAATGTTCTCTTAATTTAACCCTTTAACTCATTGTGACTGACCTATAGTAATATATTTTCCTTTGACTATAGTACGTTTCCCTTCAGCATGTCCACACACCTATCATGCTTAATATTATATATCCATGTTATTGTACCTGTTCAACTTGTCCAGTATCCTTGTTTGAAAAGAAATCCATAAATAGGAAACACGGTCTAGAAAAAAAGAGAGAGATTCTGTCTCCTAGATCCCAGGTAAGGTTTCATGACACTCTGGAACAGGAGTTGAAAAACTGTGGCCCATGGAGCAAACACTTCTTGCTGCCTATAACTGTGTGACGTATGAGCTAATTATATACATATATATATATATATATATATATATATATGAATGTATATATATGAATATATATATTAATGTAAATGTATATATATGAATATATATATTAATGTATATGTATATATATGAATTGTATGAATTGTATATGAATTGAATTGAATATGAATATGTATGAATTGTATATATATATATATATATATATACAATTCATACATTATATGCAATTCATATATATGTACATATACTATATACATGAGCTAATAATAATAATTTTATATACACATATGGTTATATGCATATATATAATAACACAGATGTATGTATACATAATGCACATATATATTTAATTTCTTAATTTAATTAAAAATCTAATTTTTATGGATGTCTAGGTGGCTCAGTCGGTTAACTGGCGGACTTTTGATTTCGGCTCAGGATACGATCTCACAGTTCGTGGGTTCGAGCCCCGTGTCGGGCTCTGAGCTGACAGTATAAAACCTGTTTCAGATTCTCTGCCTCCTCTCTCTGCCTCTCTCTCTCACTCTGTCTCTCAAAAATAAATAAATAAACAATTTTTACAAATGTAATTTTTATTTTTAAAAGTTTAATTAATGTTTTATTTATATATTGTATATACACACATATTATACGTATAATACATTTGTTTTCATTTGAAAGGGGTTAGAAAGGATCAGAGCAAGAGTAACATTTACAGACACATGACAATTATATGAAATTCAAATTTCAATGTCCATGAATAAAATTTTATTGGAGCGCAGCTATACACGGTTGTGTATTGTCTGTGGCTGTTTTCCCATTACAACAGCAGAGTTGAGTAGCCATCACACAGATCTTACCACTCACAAAGCCTCAAATATGTACTGCCTGATTCTTTACAGAAAAAAAGAGTTTGCCAACCTTTGCTTTAGACAGTTTGCTGCTTGGGTTTCTCTCTCTGTCTTTACCAAGAACCTGCTCCAAAGGTTCCACCTCAAAGAGGTTTTCATGACGGCCAAGTCCAGGAGTTGAGCTGAGTTTCAAGTGCTCGCTTAATGACCTCAGGGTTTTGTCTTGCTTCTTGCATTTCTGGCTTTGCTTTCCTCCACGAAGTTGCCATTTCTATTGGAACAAGATACCTGCCAGGAGCTCCAGGTTTATATTCAGTCCTCACAGCATCCTCATCACCATGTGAGCGAATTTTATTTTCTTAGCATTTCAACAAAAGCACTACATTAGGTTGATTCTTATTGGCACGAATTGGGTCACATGCTTATACTTGAACGAATTACGGTAAGAAGGGACATGCCATGTCCTTATTGAACAGGCCCGGGGTTACATGTACACCCCTGGACATGAGGTGGTATCCATCCCATAAAAAGCAAAAGAATATGAGGAGGAAGGGTACTTATCCAGTGAATATTTGGGGTCGCAACTGAAGAGGGCCTGAATGTATGCGGCTTAAGAGGAAAAAGTAATTAACAACAACAACAAAAAGAGTACAAACCAATTGCCACTAGATCATTTGAAAATAGAATCTTGGGGGCGCCTGGGTGGCTCAGTCGGTTGAGCGTCCGACTTCAGCTCAGGTCATGATTTCACATTTCGTGAGTTCAAGCTCTACGTCGGGCTCTGTGCAGACAGCTCGGAGCCTGGAGCCTGCTTCACATTCTGTGTCTCCCCCTCTCTCTCTGCCCCTCCCCAGCTTGTACTCTGTCTCTCCCTCTCTCAAAAATAAATAAACATTAAAAAAAGAAAAGAAAAGAAAATAGAATCTTAAAGTCTTAAAAGCAAAAATATAATTAAATTAACACTGCAAAATACTCTTGTGCTGGAAAACAAATATGGTCTTTACATTTCCTTTCTATCTAAAACATAGAAAGGGTTGTATAGTAGGAATGAGTTTATAAACAACTTTTTATTTAGAAAATTAAATAAAGAAACAAGACTTTATCAAAAGCTATCTAGATCTAGACCTTAGATCTAAAAAGTCATTAACAGAATTCTAAAATCTAGATCTAGATTTTAGAATTCTGTTAATGACTTTTTCATCAGTAGGAGTGCCCATTTAAAAAAAATTAATGTTTTTATTTATTTTTGAGAGAGAGAGAGAGAGAGAGAGAGAGAGAGCACGAGTGGGGGAGCGGCAGAGAGAGAGGGAGACACAGAATTTAAAGCAGGCTGCAGGCTCTGAGCTGTCAGCACAGAGCCCACATGGGGCTTGAACTCAGGAACTGCGAGATCATGACCTGAGCTGAAGTCAGACGCCCAACCGACCAAGCCACCCAGGTGTCCCTAGAAGCATTCATTTTTATTAGTATTAAACTGAATAAATAATTAACTAGTCACCTAAAAGATGCCAGGTATTATTTAATCTCCTAGATATTCATCAAAGGACTCTGACTTGAACTCTGCTTGCAAAGAGGTTACTGTCAGGGGAGAGTGACAGAAAATTAAAATACAGAGTGACAAAGAAACAAACAAAAAATACGTAGAGGCTGTGGTTGTGGGACCAAGAAAAATAAACCTCATTTGTTCTTGGGAGTGAGTACATTTGTTACCTAGGTGGTGCACTTACCTGGCTTAAACGTCTAGAAAATTTTTCCAAATGGATCCCTCACTCATCAGTGAAGAATCAGCCTGTGAAAAGTCCCGAGGCATGAAAGAAATCGATGTGTTTGGAATACTGTTTTATACTGTGGTTCAGTGTGACTTTAGCTTAGCGTGCGTGCAAGGAATATTCAAAGGTTGAGATTGGGAAGGATATTGGCAAGTAATGAGGCCAGATAATTAGTCAGAACATAAAGAGCTTTTTATGTCCGACTAATGAATTTGTATTTTATCTTGTGTGCCAGAGGGTCAATAAAGATTTTTAGGAAAGTAGGTAAGTAATTTCAGTGGTAATTTTGAAAAAATAGAACTTTTACCATTAACTATAATTCAACAGAGATTGTGAACCTGTCACGTCTAAGAGACCAACCAAGGAAAATTATAAGAATCTCTTGGTAAATGATTTTAGGGCTTCTTAAATAACTTTATTTCGAATATTTCAAAGGTCTTTTTCAAGAATTAAGTAAAATATTATGTTTAGGGAAAAAAGGATACTGTATCATGGTGTCTTTCATGTAAAAAATAAGGGGACTTAGGAAAATATACATGTATCTGTCCATCTGTGTGAAAAGAAACATAGGAAGGATAAGGCAGAAATCAGTAAGATTGTTTATCTCCAGAAGTGAATGGAAACAGTAGGAAGGATGGGTGAATGGGATGGGGGTAGAGGACTGGGTGTAAAGAGTGGTACTTCTGGGGCATCTGGGTGGCTCCAGTCGGTTGAGCATCTGACTTCAGCTCAGGTCATGATCTCGCGGTCCGTGAGTTTGAGCCCGGCGTCGGGCTCTGTGCTGCCAGCTCAGAGCCCGGAGCCTGTTTCAGATTCTGTGTGTCAAAAATAAGGAAACACTAAAAAACAAAAGAGTGGTACTTCTCTGAATACTGTTTTTTGATAAATTCCAAATATTTTTAAAGTTTATTTTATTATTTATTTTGAGAGAGAGAGAGAGGGAGAATGAGTGGGGGAAGGTCAGAGAGAGAGAGAGAGAGAGAGAGACAGACAGACAGAATCCCAAGCTGACAACACAGAGCCCGATTGGGTGCTCCAGCTCAGGAACCGGGAGATCATGAGCTGAGCCAAATTCAAGAGACAGATGCCCAACTGACTGAGCCATCAAAGAGCCCTGATAAATTCTAACTTTTAATTTTTTTTTTTTTAATTTTTTTTTTTCAACATTTTTTATTTATTTTTGGGACAGAGAGAGACAGAGCATGAACGGGGGAGGGGCAGAGAGAGAGGGAGACACAGAATCGGAAACAGGCTCCAGGCTCCGAGCCATCAGCCCAGAGCCTGACGCGGGGCTCGAACTCACGGACCGCGAGATCGTGACCTGGCTGAAATCGGACGCTTAACCGACTGCGCCACCCAGGCGCCCCATAACTTTTAATATTTTTTACAATCTCTTTTAATCTCTAATATTGGCAATAATAAAAAGGGAAACCGAAAGGGAATGCCAATAGAAGCAAATGGATGTAATAATTGTATTACAAATAAATAGCATAACAATAATGAGGAGAGAAAACAATAAAGGTAACTTCAGAACAAAGTAGTTTTATTGTGTAATCCAGAACCAAAGACTGAAAAATTGTACACAAAATACTTTTTGTAAGGTAACAGGTGTGTGTTCCCATTGATATGTGTTAGCATTGCTAACAACACTTTACTCGTATTTTATGAAGGGGCTAATCGATAAATTTTGCAAGTGACAGCCAGATTTCTCACCGTCAGGGAAAAAAGCTATAAATATTTGAAAAAGAGGAAAGGATAGAAGCTTGGTGTTGTGTTGAAATTGGAGGTATATGTATTAAATACATGTTTTTAGACATACACACGGATAGATACAGAAATTTAGATGTGTGTATGCATATGTATATTTCCCACCTCTGTGTACCGAGAGGAACTGAAAGCGGTGATACCCCAGGACTAGGGGGCTCACTCACTGCCACAGCTTGATTTCCAAGTGTCACTCTCAAGTAAAAAGTGCGAGGGCTCCTTGGAGAAATGGCTGATTCCAGAACCAGGGCAGAGAAAGTACAAGATGAGCCTGGAGTCTCTGGTTGTATCAGAAAGGACGGAAGTTCCCCAAACTGGACAACATTTCAAAAATGCATAAAAGGCAACTTTGGAGGGGGATCTCAAGGGCCAAATATGACAACAACAACAACGACAACAGCAACAACAAAATAATAGAGCAAAATAAGAGTAGTAACCATAATAAGGAGACAAATGATGATGATAGTAATGGGATATAACCCTAAGAAAAAGTAGAACCATTTGGGTCTAGGCTGAAGTCAATGAGTAATTGAATAAACTAATACATGGAGGACAAAGGAAAGGTCTTTACAAGAGAATTCCAACCAATGAGTAAATTTTTTAAAAATGTGGAAAAAGGAAAACACTACTGCTCAAATTCTAAAATAACAACTTTTTTTTTTTTCAGGCAAGAACAATTAAAGAGTACTAAAATTAATGGATGGATATATGATAAAAAAATTGGATATTTACATAATTTATAAATGACTGTGATGGGATGCTTATTAATTACAAAGGGGGAAACAATACCATTACAGAAAAATAACCTGGAAGATGCCTCCTTTTCCTTTAATTTTTTTTTTTAACATTTATTTAATTTTGAGAGACAGAGAGAGGCAGAGTATGAGCAGGGGAGGGGCAGAGAGAGAGGAAACACAGAATTCGAAGCAGGCTGCAGGCTCTGAGCTGTCAGCACAGAGCCCGACGCGGGGCCCGAGCTCACAAATCGCGAGATCATGACCTGAGCCGAAGTCGGACGCTCAACCGACTGAGCCACCCAGGCGCCCCAATGGAAGATGCCACCTTAATCAAGTGATCAAAGTTAACATCATCACTAATGCAAAAAATCAATGTCATCTGCTTCTTGCTATGATTCACTAAGATGGACACATCATTTCTGCATATTCCTATCAAAAATACATAACCTGAACCATAAAATTAAAAAAAACAAAACATATTGTACAAAATCAAAGGAGATGTTACCCCATGTCCAGGCAATAGTCTTCAAAAGTATCAAGGACGTGAAACTTTAATGGAGACTAAGGAGGCATGTGAAGTAAATGCAAGATCCTGGGTTGAAATTTGTGTGTGTGTGTGTGTGTGTGTGTGTGTATAAGATACTAGTGTGATAGGTAGAAAAATGTGAATATGGTCTATAGATTAGATGACAGTAATGTTTCAGTGTGAGTTTCCCATTTTTCCCATGTTTCATCATTGTACTATGACTATGTAAGAAGTTAACATTTGGGATTTGAATTAAGGACATGTGGCAGAGATTGTCACCCTCAGAACTAATAACATGGGCCAGGTTCATCTTGGTTGTAGAGTCTGTCCTCTGCATTGGACCATTTGGAGCAGCATCCTTGGCTTCTACCCACAAGATACGAGGAGAATGTGCACGCCCCCCACCCCATTGTGACCCTCAAGATATCCACATATTGCCAAATAAATATCCCTGAGGGAGAGGACGTGAAATCACCTCCCGCTCAAAAATCCTGGTACATGGGAATCCTTTGTACTGTTTTTAAAACTCTCTCACAAAATGGAAATCATCTGAAGATTAAAAGGTTGGTTTTTTTTTCTTAATTTTATTTTTGAGAGAGAGAGATAGAGCGTGAATGGGGGAGGGGTAGAGACAGAAGGAGACACAGAATCCGAAGCAGAATCAGCACAGAGCCCAATGTGGGGCTCAAACTCAGGAACCAGGAGATCATGACCCAGGGCCAAGGTCAAATGCTTAACCGACTGAGCCACCCAGGGGCCGCAGAATTAAAAGCTTTACACATGCGTGAAAATGCCCGGCTCAATGCCAGTAACATACTGAGCGCTAAATATATAATAGTTCTTTTTAAAACCTACTGAGCAGATCTCGGTGGAGGTTCACATACATGTCTCATCCCAGGTTTCAACGAGAACTGCAGCAGGTATATTCGTTTAAGTGCAAATGAAAGGAGGGACTCTTGACGTGCAAAAATGACTGCCTTTTGACACCCTCAAATCGACATTTGTCCTCTCAGATAGACATCCAAACAATGTCTGTCTGCGCGGCAGGTCAATCTGACTTTTCAATTTAATGCTTCTTATTTCTCCAGCCTTCTTCAGAATGCAAACCTTTTCTATTTGGGTTAATTTCACACTTAGAATCTTACCAAAACCTCATTATTCATTTTTTTTTTCCCCAGGGATCATCTCTGCTGAACGCTAGGTGTGATGATAACAGGAAAATCTGTACTATTATTTCACAGAACTTTGAAACACAATGTGACCTGCAGGAAAATAGAAACAGAAAATGGATAAAAACAGGTCCTGCTACCCTTCCACGTGACGCTTCAGATCCCAGTTTTCCGCAGCCTGACCTTGCAACTCGTATCGCTCACAACTGCCAGTTACTCGGGGACAACGGACAAGGGTGGCACTATCTGAATAACAGGCCTATGCTGAGTGTTACACTTGGCTCAGAGAGGAAAGGAGAGTGGAACAAGACGGACAGAAAAGAATCATAAAACAGAAACAGAGGTTGAAGGTGAAAGCAGAGGAAGAGACAGAGATGTAGGACAAGAGAACTAGAAATAAATCGATAGCAGTGACAACGTTCAAGAACCTAACACACTGAACGAGCAGGAACAGAGTTGGTTGTCTCTTGTTCAGGGACAGGAGAGGCAGAACGACAGAAAGAGAGAGAGAGAGAAAGAAACAGAGGGGGGGAAAAAAGATGTGAAAGGACAAACGAAGGAGAAGAAAGAAGCCCTGTGGTCCTGAGTTCTAACTGGTAACTTTGAGCTCATCCGGGGAGGTGTGACCAGTGTAACGAGAAACCTGGAAAATGATAAATTATGAAAAAAAAAATTAAAGTAACTAGTAACGTCTTGTTCAAAAATGAGAAGACCTAATAGGAACACAGAGCGGTCCTCAAATAGTCACAGAAGTTCTTTTGGAGGAAAGAAGAATGGAAAAATGGAATTATATGGGCCTGGGGAATAAAGGTGGGTAAAGGAGAAATATAGATATATGCCCTCCGGGATTTGAGCTGGTCGACAACAAATCAGACCATGTCGTGACTTCCTGAGTCCCCAATCACCTGGCAGTGCTAGAGAAGGGCTGTTAGCTTCCACAACAGACAATAGCACTAGAGTTCTCATGTGATTTATGATCCAAAGTCAGACACCCTTGCAAGTAAAAGGGGGTTCGCTTACAATTACTTCTGGACAGTAAGTTTATATCTGAACTCATCTGGGCAAACTGGACTATTTAGTAACCCTGAAGACGAACTAGCAGATTGCTGAGACTATTTCCCATGCTCTGGCCCCAATCAACTTTTCCGTTCTTGACTGATCACTTCACTGGTGTACTTCTCAGCCATTTGAAAGTGGAGTGGGATCAAGTCTCCCTACATCCTATTATCAGTGAAAATTAATATAATAATTAGAAGATAGCATACATGAGGGGCACCTGGGTGGAGTTGTTGGTTAAGCATCACACTCTTGATCTCAGCTCAGGTCATTGTCTCGCTGTTCGTGAGTTTGAGACCCCCTTGCTTGGGATTCTCTCTTGCCTTCTCTTTCTCTGCCTCTCTCTCTCTCTCTCTCTCTCTCTCTCTCTCTCTCTCTCTCTCTCTCAAAATATATAAAATAAAACAAAAAACTAAAACAAAAAATTTAAAAAATAGCGTAAAGAAGTTAAATGTCAAGATATTAACTAATCCAAGGAGTGATGGTTAAATAGATTTTATATGCCAGCAGTTGTGTCAAATATTGGGGAGTCCGTGGTGAAAGACAGAGAAGACATTTCTGTTATATTGAAGGCTACATTCAAGGAAATGAATTTAATCATTTTTGTCATATAGTACGTTCTAGCCATGGCACTAGGCTGTCCAACAACCTGTCCCAATTACATCCACCCAAATGCAATATAAAAATATCACAAAGTAAATATTATTAATTCCACTTTAGCAATAAGCAAGCTTAATTTTCAAGAAACTAAGTGACCTAGGGAACTAAAAACTGGTATGGGAAAGAGGGGTTTCAGAAATAAGTGTTCCAATTCTTCCTCCAGTGTGATCTCTATGGGATTACAACAGCATCTTGTAAAAACAAGTGAGCCTTTTTTAGGGGCCTCTATCGGTCAAAGTCTAAAAGTAAATTATTATTTTTTAAAAAAACCTTTTTAATATTTTTTACAATTATTTATTTGTTTATTTGGAGACAGAGAAAGAGAGAGGGAGAAAGAGCACAGGGGAGGGGCAGAGAGAGAGAGGGAGATAGAGAATCCCAAGCAGGCTCCATGATGTGAGATCTCACGAACCACGAGATCATGTCTTGAGTCAAAATTGAGTCAGACATTTAACCAAGTGAGCCAGGTGCCCCCCAAAATTATTTTTTTAAGTGTATTTATTTATTTTGAGAGAGAGAGAGAGCTCTTGCTTTTGTCTTCGCATGGTCATCGTCCTGTCCACAGGTATCCTTGGTGTCTCTTCCTCTTCCTATAAGGGGCACTGATGATAATGGGTTAGAGCTTTACCCCAATGCCCTTGTTTAGCTCAATCCCTTTTTTATAGACCTTACCTGCAAATGTAGTGACATTCTGAGGTTTAGGCATTGGGACTTCACCATATAAATTTTGAGGGGACACGATTCAGCCCATATAACTTGCCATGTCTTTTAGAATAATGAACAAATTCTGTTCCATGATGAAAAAGCCTAACCCTTGTTTTCATCTTTGGTCAATGTTCCTATGACTGATTTCCTTTTTATCTGCATTTCAGCCTCATTGACCACCTCTCTGTTGTTCCCAAGCATTATGCTCTCTCCTGACTTAGATCTTTTTCATTTGCTGAAACTCTCTCTCCCTGTATCTTAGCCTAATAATTTTGCTACAGAAGCAAATCACTGTCAGAGAATCCTCAACATTAAGCTTTGGGGAGATTTGAATTTTGCCAACCTTGTCTAATTTTGCCTAGCCTGCCTTGGAGCGGGCATAAAATTCCCTTGTCCCTGAGCATCTAACTGCTGGCCCTGCAGGTCCAATGTCACTTCAGCATTCATGTCACCTTTGCCATCATGGGTTAAAGGTGATCAGATTCCTTTCCTTTCCTTTATTTTCTTGCCTTGCCTTGCCCTCCCTTGCGTCGCCTCTCCTCTCCTCTTCTCTCCTCTCCTCTCCTTCCCTTCTCTCCCAACCTCTCTCCTCTTCACCCCTTTCCCTTCCATTTCTTCCTTCCTTCCTTCCTTCCTTCCTTCCTTCCTTCCTCCCTTTCTTTCTTTCTCTTTCTTTCTTTCTTTCTTTCTCACAATCATTACTTTTTTTTATTTTATGAAATATATTTAACATATAACTTTGTGTAAGTTTAAGGTATACAACATGTTGGTTTGCTACATTTATATATTGCAATGTGATTGCCGTGTAGCATTAGATAACACTTCTCTCATGTCACGTAATTCTCATTTCTTCTCTGTGGTGGGAATAATTAATAATTATTAGCATGTTTGATGTTCATACTAAAGTGCTGTTGTATATAATCACTATGCTATGTGTTAGATATCCAGGATGTGTTTATCTACTATGTACAAGTTTTTCTCCTTAAATGACATCTCTCCACTTCCCCCATCTGACCTGCCCCTGGTGACTACCAATCTACTCTCTGTTTTTAGAACTACCACATGATCCAGCAATTCCATGCTGGGTATATATCCAAAGGGAATGAAACAAGGACTTCAAAGAGATAGCTCCGTTCCCATGCTTATTACATTTTATCTACAACAGTGAAGATATGAAAACAATCTATATATCTGTCAATGGATGAATAAAGAAGATGTAACACATATATTGCATATAATATAATGTAACATAACGTAATATAATATAATATAATATAATATAATATAATTAATATATTATTATTCAGCCGTGAGAAGGAAGGAAATCCATTTGTGACAACATGGATGGATGGACCTTGAAGACATTATGCCAATAAGATAAGTCAGACAGAGAAAGATAATACTGTACGACATCACTTATATGCAGAATCTAAAGAAGCTGAAAATGCAGATGTATGTATGGCAGAGAGCTGTAATAACTTGCATGTTAGAGTTGATGAGTCCTAGAGTTTGGGAAACAAAAGAGATGACACAGGAATGACATGGCTGAAGAGTGCAAACAGAGGACCTTCCCACCAGTTAATCAATGATGAAAAACATTCCTAAATGAGCATCATTTAAAATAAGCTTTCGGCTCTCTACAAAAGTCAAAGGTGGTCCCTCTCTGCTATATCCAAGAGCTCAAAGGAGGCTGAGTCATTGACATTCTATTTTTCTCTCTTTTTTTAAAAAAAAATTATGTTTATTATTTTTGAGAGAGAGACAGAGACCAAGCAGGAAAGGGGCAGAGAGAGAGGGAGGCACAGAATCGGAAGCAGGCTCCAGGCTCTGAGCTGTCAGCACAGAGCCCGATGCAGGGCTTGAACTCACAGATTGCGAGATCATGACCTGAGCCATAGTCAGCCACCCAACCGACTGAGCCACCCAGGTGCCCCTCTACCTTTCTCTCCTTAAGCTCGGCTTTCTTTTATGATATTTTTAGGATAATCCCATAATTCATTCCATAACTTCCCTCCATGAGGTCTCTATCTGCTCCAGGCTCATGTCCTCATAACACGGAAACCAGTAAACAAGGCTTCACTGTACCCAACTATTTGAAAAAAAAAAAAAAAAGAAAGAAAGAAAGAAAGAAAAGGAAGGTAAAAATTAAGGGATGGGGGAAGGGAGACGGAAGGATTCCTTAAGTTTATCATTTATTGCCTTAAATTGGATAGCAAACCCATTCTTGTGACCTATGTGGTGACATAGCCATAAGGATGCACAAGTGAAATTCACCATTTAAAATTATGGCCACCCATAGAACAGTAAAGAATCTGAACCATCTAACCCATGTAGGATAGAACTGAAGGAAAGAAGGATTGCTAAGGGAAATTGGAGAGGCTGGTACCATAAGTAAAGGAAACAGAAGCTGGACAGTGAAACCTGACACATGTTCACCCCAACCCTCATCTTTGGACATCATAAGATCGAGTGTTTTAGTAAGATGGAGAAACAAAAATTATATTTGGGAGCTCCATATCCATAATGGGGTCTATGAGTCTTTGGAACAGTTATAGTATTTGTCCACATTTTTAATGCAAAAGTAATTACAAAGTAAGTGCATCCGTCTATCAAATTCTCAAGTCAGGACTTCTAAGTAAATTACTAGAAGCATAAAGATTAATCACATGTTCAAACTCCTTGGTATACAAGAAGTGCTTACTAGATAATAGTTTGCCTTCTGTTCTTCCCCTTCCATCTCCCTGCTTTCTCATTCTTCTCCTTTTCATTAATGTAAGGCACTAGCCTTTGGGGTCACAAAGAATGAGTCTCCTCTTTCTACATGACATTCAGCCTCACCCATATCCTCTTCGCCAACTTAAATGTCTAAAAGTCTTTTAAGTGTTGCTTCCATAGCTAGTTTCTAGACCTCTCAAAATTCTGATAGCCTGCATCTAGCTTCAGACTGATTTATTAAGAGCATAACAGGACACAGTGCTGTCGGTGATATTTAATTATATATACTATCAAGTATCTTTTGTATCCAACCATTCCTGAACTTCTAAGTCTTCAGATTGCCTCTTCTAATTCCTTGAGAGATAAGAATTTCCCCTTTCTCTTTATTTTATTTTGTGATAGCTATTGAGGTATCGATATGCAAAGAACTATACATATTTCATGGGTACAATTTGGTGAGTTTTCATGTATGTATACACCAGGGTGCCATCACCCTAATCAAGGTGACAGACATAGCCAACACCTCTCAGTGTGTCCTTTTTGTTGTTTCATTTGTTTGTTTATTTGTTTGGTTTTGTGGTAGGAACACTTAACACGAGATTTACCCTCTTAAATCAATTTGAAGGGCATCTTTCTATACTGCCACTGGTAGAGCAGACTGTAGACTTGACCTTTCTTTTTTTTTTTTTTTAAGTCTGCTCTATAGTTCTCTAACATTCTTTGTTATCACTCCCTCATATAATTTCCTTAAAAATAACTGCAGTTATTTGTGAGGGAAACCTATGAAGCTGATAAGGGTAACATGGTACAATGGAGAGATAATAAGATTTAAGGCTGTAATCCCTAGATTCGAGTTAGTTCCTTTATTCACAGGGGGAACCTACTCTGGTAAATCACTTGGCCCTCCTGGGCTTCAGTTTCCTACCTATAGTGATTGTGATAACAATATGAATGCTTCACAATCTTGTTGATCATGGCTGTCAGTATTCTTAAATTATCAAAACGTCATTGAATTTATTTGATGATCATTCTTATCACGGGGGTTGGGGACCCTGACATCATTATTCTGCCATATTGAGGAGCTTCTTGCCTTCTGACCAGCTATTTACAACAGGGCCTTAAACCCATATGGGGATCAAATGTGACTGTTTCTCAAATATGAACCTCCCTTGAGGATAAGAATAGAGAGAAGTAATTTTGCTCTTTTGTAGGCAACTGTAACATTCAGAAATGTAATGCATCAAATATGTTCAAGTGAATCAATATCCCCTCAGTGTGACTTGAGTATAAATCAAAATTTATGATCCAAATATGGCCTACTGTGACCAAAGTGAATGAATAAGAGAAAGTGGTTTTAGAGAAATAAACATTTCTATATCAGAATGGCTGACCATTAATTTCTGTGAAAGGGTTGGGAAAAAAAAAAGTAGATCCAGAGATACTTTTGCATGCAAATGATAATTTGCTCTTCTCTAAAAATTCAATATAGTGTACTCTGTAAAATTACAGTAAATTTTGTTCATAGTAGCCAATCGCACAACAATAACAAGTAAATGTATTCAAGAAAGTGTACTGGTAGTTATATATTATCTTAAAACAGAAAAGGCTGAAGAAAATCAGCTAATGCAGTCTCCATTTAACACAAATGTGAGGTGAGGGTAACTTGGCCAGGGTCAGAAAGTCCCTCATCAGCTATATGTAGATGATTATCAGTTTATATTTCATAGCCATGTCTCTCCTTCCGAGTTACAAACAACATTAACTATATACTTGTAAGTATGCCAGATTTAGCAAATAATAATCCAGGACACTCATTCTAGGTGGAACTGCAGCTAAAAGTAAATAATTGTTTAGTATAAGCTTGTTCCATAAAATATTTTGTACATCTTTTTGTGCCCGTCTTAACCCATCAATAAGCAATGTTGTGGTTGGGCCAACAACTGTGTTTCTTATTATCGCAAGATGCCCTGAAGCAATAGCCATCAGGCAACTTTGAAAACACAAAGTGTTGTAACTTACAGAACCTGGAAACACATAGCACACCTGGGGCCACACAGCAAGGTCACAGGTGGAGAGAGAGAGGGCGCAGAGGTGCTTAGGGTTCAGCTCATTCTTGGTCTGGTTATTGTAATGCCTTCCTAATTGGGTTATCTGTCCCTATTTTGCCTCCTTAATCTACTCATGACTTTCGAGTGAAAGAGGAAGGTCCCATAACAGATCGGATGGTCTCCTTACCTTGCTTGTTGCCTCCAGTGACCACTCATTAATGACAAAGGAGAACCTAAAACATCCCCATTCAAGATCATTCACAGTCTGTCCCCTGCTTGCTACAGCCGTCCTAAATTTCTCAAAACCCCCTTGTCCCTTATAGTTTAGATCAAGGGTTTTCAAGCTAGGACCCATCAACTATTTTTGTAAATGAAGTTGAATTAGGGCTTTAGCCCTGTCGATTTGTCTACATATTTTCTATGCCTGTCTTCCTGCTGTAACTCCAGTAATTGCAACAGAGACTGATGGCTTGCAAAGCTTTACTTTCTCACCCCCTATAGAAAATATCTAATGACCCCACTCTACATGGACCTAATTTTTCCCCATAAGCTACTACAATCCTCAAAAACTCCACTTCTCCTTTACACTTCAAATCAAAATACCTCTGCCTCCAGAAAGCCTAGTCCATCAAAACCGGCATGAGCCCTTCACCTCTGATTTCCCTCGGCCATTTTGTCTCTTTACCTCCTTACTGTATTACACATGTTATTTATTCAGTTCTCTTTTAATACCATAAAATCTGTGACTTACTCACTACTCTAGTCTCAGTACTTGGCAGAGAGCTAGCAGAAACAAGATGTTCATTTTATTTTAAGATTAATTTTGATCAGTGAAGTAACAGAAGCATCCAGATTCCTAATCCAGAGATATTCCCATTTTTCTAAGTTTTTTTTTTTTTTTTTCATTTCTCTTGTTTTGATAGCTTGGTTTTAAGCTTTTGGACATGTGTCTCAAATATGTTCATTATTGTTACTGTAACTTGACATTCAAGCTCTGAAGTTAGGAATTTTACATAATGGGTTAGAATAACTCCCTGTGTAGTTAATATCCAGAATGAACAGCCAAAGAAAAGAGTATCTCCGGATACACATTAAAAATATCTAAATAATTGAGCAGAAGGCATAAAGCCAAGGAAAAGATGAAACTCCTCACAACTGCCTAAGAGTATTTGCTAGGTATGGATTCATTTTCTATCTTTGCTTTTTTGTTGCTGCTTGTTCAATTTGTTTTTGTTGCTGTTGTTTTGTTTTAGTTTTTCGTCAATGCACTTGGTATTACATAGAATGAAATACTGGCTTGACTCTGAAAGTCAAATAACGTCATTGAGAGGCTCAAATCCAACTTCCTTTCACTAGGTGAAGGATTGGGGCACTATCGTCTCTACCCCAAGAGATGCTGTCTACAATGTATGCAAAGTTAACGGATATCTGTATATGCATATGTATCTAAGTCTATCTACATATCTGCATATACTTTTAAAATGCAAAGACAATTGAATATATGAAGTAAGCAATAATTTTACTATTAAGAAGAATGGGTGATGGAACACATATAGCTCTCACTAAAGCAATATTTGTAAAGGCAATGCACATATGTGTAATAACTCCCATAAGAACTAAATACATGCATTGTTAATAGCAGATGATCCTAATAGTAAGACGAGAGATGGTGAAGTGTAGAGTAGGGAGCATACTTTTCATATATATATATATATATATATATATATATATGAAACTATATATATAGAATATAGAATATAGAATATATATTATATATTATATATATGAAAAAAATATATATAACTATATAACTATACCTATATCTATATCTATATCTATATCTATAGTTTTTTTAATGTATTTTCTCACTAGATCTTACCTCTGGGATAACATTTCTGAGTATTTTACTTCTTTATTCATGGACCCGTATTTCAGTTATCCTTACTATACTTGAAGTCCCAGATTGCCTTAAAGGAATGGGCATTTTATTTCCCGTTTTATTTACATTCAGCTCGATTTTTGTCACAAGGCTTGTGTCTAACAAAGAAGCATTTCATGTGGTTTCTCAGGGGTCTCCTGTGGGATCAAGCCCCAGGTGGCCTTATGAGTGTTCATTAGCACACACTGTATTGAGAGTCTTCTCTTACCTGATTTACATTCCTATTATCTACCAGTGCAACCTGTGACCCCTCTCAAAATAAACAATTGCGATCAAAGGCTTGTATCAAAATCTGTTCAAGGGAAACACAAACAATGATTAATTGGAGCCAGAGATAGGATTATGAACCATAGGAACAGAGTTCTGACATTAGATTGCTAATGGCCAAATAGCAGCTTGGCACTGTAGTGGATGATAAGTTAGGTTAATAAGACTGCCAACCATGACTGAAGGGTAATAGAATACACATAGGTGTGGAAGGATGTACGGGGTGATGGGACAATTGGAGATCTAAGGATTCTTGCTGCTAACAACTGCCACAGAGCTCTGAAAGAAGAACATGCTAGTCTCTGTTTAATCACCTGTTAACCCCAGGAATACTAAAAGGAAGTAAGCGTCAATGGAAA
Organism: Neofelis nebulosa; assembly: GCF_028018385.1. NCBI lineage: Eukaryota > Metazoa > Chordata > Mammalia > Carnivora > Felidae > Neofelis > Neofelis nebulosa. Next base: position 198,529,231 of record NC_080784.1, on the reverse strand, counting down.
TGTTTTAAAAGAGGACAGATTTTGTTGAATATCAGGCTCAAGATCTTACTGTAAGGGTTTCCAAGTTAGAAGGCTTAATTCTCAGCTCTAGTAAGACTTCTACAGTAAAATTAGGTAGAAGAAGAAGAAGAAGAAGAAGAAGAAGAAGAAGAAGAAGAAGGAAGGGGAGGGGGAGGGGGAGGAGGAGAAGGTTAGAACTCTTAAGATCTGGCATGGGAAAATTCAGTAGATGTGTTGAGAATCTTGAATCCTCAGATTTCCCTAAACCTTCTATGATTCAGAGTGGTCTTCTACTCTTATAAAGAGAATAATATCTCATAGTATGAAGATTATACAAGGATTTTGCCCAGAGCAAATGTCAACCAGTGTGATACTTGCCCCTCTCAAAATATGTTCCTTTTTTATTGTTCTAAACCAATATTTAGTGACTGCATGGCCCAAAGATGATAGAGTGTATTCTGAAAAGAAGTAGATAGTACACACCATCAGGGATAATTTGAAACATGCCTGGGGATAGATCTGGAGGGTCCAATAAATGTATATAATTGGATAGGGGAGAGTTTATTAAACAAGAGGCACTCCACAGTGGTTTAGAATTTAATACTCCTGTAACAATGGCCTAAGTCAATTTTAGTATACTTTTGGAATTGGTCCTTGAGGCTTAGAAGTAATAATGATCTATGAAAAAATGAGAGATTCCAGCATGACCTTAATAGATAGGGATGAAAGAATTTCAAAATAGCTGAGATAAAGTGGCACACATATTTTTTAGAGATAAAGTTGACAGACAGCAAGTCCAGGACCTTGGTGATGGTGTTTCAAGTGGCAAAGTAGATGAACAGCCAATGAGAACAATGTTTCATTTGTGTGCGTGTGTGTGTGTATGTGTGTGTGTGTGTGTGTGTGTGTGTGTGTGTACTTTTAAAGATTAGGAAGAGACAAGAGTCAACTGACCCATTGGAAAAATTACTCTCATTTACCCGGTTTCCAGATCTAAGCCAGTTGTTGGACTCAGAATCTATGATGGAAAGGAAGATCATATGTGTTTAAGGAAGAAACTTTAATGCTATAGTAATAGTATACAATAGCTATGTCTTCCTAAAGCAACATGCAGTTGTTTGTAAAAGTAGCTCTTCATTCAGGAAAAGAAAATGTAGATGTTGAGGGGTCTATAGGATACAGAATCCAAAATACCACTGATAATAAAGGAATGAGTAGACTCTCCTTTTAAAGTGTGGATGATCAGAGGGCACACAATAATAATTAGACTCCTGACCCAAATGGTCCCATCTCAGTTTCTGAGTGCATAAATACTTGGTCATTTACCCAGCTATAGAAAGCAAAAGTCATATGAATATAATTAGCAAATTGCAGAGCCATCATCCTGTTCCTTCACATGTGAAAAAAGAGCCATTATGCTACAATGGGCCAGGCGTAAGCCTAAAACACTGTCCACATCCTCCATTTACAGTAACTCACAAGTAGTTGTGCATCCTGAATGAAGTAGCAGTGATAAATGCCACCATCAAAAACTTAAAGGACATAGCAATGGTTAGTCTTATTACATTTCTGCTTAGTTCACTGCTGTGGTATGTAAAAAAAGGAAAGAAAATATAAATCTTGATAAATGATGATAACCTTCCATAAATCTAGCAAACTGGTAGCCTCAGTCATAATTTTCATGTTGGGGTTATGTCTTTTCTGGAAGAAATCACCATTCTTCTTGTTCTTTACATATAGCTATAGATCTGGGGAACTACGTTTTCCAATGCCTGTCTAGAGGGAGGATCAGATATCATTAGCATTCACTTGGAAACACAGAAGTATACTTTCACAGTCTCGATTCAAAACTATATTAATCTCCTTCTCTGTCTCGATGTAGATTGAAAGGACCTTAATTATCTGGACACGCTTGCACTATTTTGCTGTACCAGAGTTCACAAACTTTTATTGTGAAAGGTCAAGTAGGAAGTATTTTAGACCTTGCAGACCATATAGTCTGTGCCATAACTTATAAACTCTGCCATTGAACAGTCATGGACATTAAGTAAAATAACGTGTGTGGGTATCACCTAGATTTCAAGATATACTACAAAGCTGTAGAAATCAAAACAGTGAGGTACTGGTATAAAAATAGACATAAAAATCATTGGAACAGAGTAGAGATCCCAGAAATAAACCCACACTTAAATGGCCCATAAATCTATGAAAAAGGAATAAAAACATACAATGAGGAAAAGACAATCCCTTCAATAAATGGTCAGGGAAAACTGGACAGCTACATGAAAAAGAATGAAACTGAGCCACTTTCTTACATGATACACAAAAGTAAACTCAAAAGGGATTAAAGACCTAAAAGTGAGACTTGAAATCATAAAACTCTTAGAAAAAAACATAGGCATTAAATTCTTTGACATAGACCATAACATAAAACTCCTAGAAGACATAGGCATTAAAGTCTTTGACATAGGACATAACAACATTTTCTAGATATGTCTCCTTAGGCAAGAGAAGCAAAAGCAAAAATTTAACTATTAGGACTATCTCAAAATAAAAAGCTTTTGCACAGCAAAAGAAACCACCAACAAAACAAAAAGGCAACCTACTGAGTGGGAGAATATATTTTCAAATTATAACTCAATTAAAAATGGGCAAAGCGCCCCAGTGGACATTTCCCCAAAGATATACAGATGGCCAACAGACACATGAAAAGATGTTCAACATCATCAGACATCAGGTAAATGTAAATCAAAACCACAATGAGATAGTATCTTACACCTATCAGATTGGCCAGAATAAAAAAAGATAAGTAATTACAAGCGTGGGCAAAGGATATGGAGAAAAAGGAACCTTCATGCCTTATTGGTGGGAATGTAAATTGATACAGCTACTGTAGAAAACAATATGGAAATAGCTCAAAAAAATTAAAAATAGAAATACCAAATGATCCAGTAATTCCAACACTGGGTATTTACCCACAGGAAACAAAAACACTACTTTGAAAAGTTATATGAACCCCTCTGTTTATTGCATTAATTACAATAATCAAGAAAGGAAAGCAACCCAAGTATCCAGTATCCATTGATAGATAACTGGATAGAGAAAATGCAATATACACACAAACATGCACACACACACACACACACACACACACACAGAGCGAGAGGGAGAGGAATATTACTTGGTCATGGAAAAGGATGAGATTTTTGCCATTTGTAACCACATCGATGGACCTAGAGGATACTAGGTTAAGTGAAATAATTCACAGAGACAAATTCCATGTGTTTTCACTTATATGCACAATCTGAAAAAAAATGAATGAACGAAGAAACAAAAAGCAGAATCAGACCTATAAATACAGAGAACACCTTGGGGGTTGTCAGAGGGGAGATGGGTGGGGAGAAGGGGATTGGGAGTTACAGGTTTCCAGTTATGGAATAAATGAGTCATGGCGTTAAAATGTACAACATTGGGAATATGAGTCAGTGGTATTGTAACAGTGTTGCATGGTGACAAATGGTAGCTCCCCTTGTGGTGAGCACAGCCGTGATGTACAGAGTTGTTGAAACACTATGTTGTACACCTGAAACGAATGTAACGTTGTGTGTCAATTATACGCAAACAAACAAACAAAAAGGTAATAATGGATGTGACTGTGTCTCAGTAAAACTTTATGTATGAGGAAGACACCTGCGTGGCTCAGTTGGTTAATCATGTGACTCTTTAAAAACAAATGTTTTAATCTTTATTTATTTCTGAGAGAGAGAGAGACAGCATGAGCAGGGGAGGAACAGAGAGAGAGGGAGACACAGAATCTGAAGCAGGCTGCAGGCTCTGAGCCGTCAGCACGGAACCCGACACGGGGCTCGAACTCATGAACCGCAAAATCATGACCTGAACTGAAGTCGGACGCTTAAGCCACTGAGACACCCAGGCCCCCCAAGTGCATGACTCTTGATTTAGGTTGAGGTCATGATCTAACGGTTCTTGAGTGCAGGCCCTGCATAAGGCTCTGCACTGGCAGTGTGGAGTCTGCTTAGGATTCTCTCTCTCTCTCTCTCTCTCTCTCTCTCTCTCTCTCTCTCTCCCTCTCTCTCTCTCTGTCCCTCCCCCATGCTCTCGCTCTCTCAAATAAATAAATAAATAAATAAATAACTGATAACATTTTTTTTTGTTTATGTATGAAAATAGGTGACAGGCTACATTTGGCCTTGGTACTATAGTTTTTACACCTCTGCCCTATACTGATAACATCATGTTATTTGACCTGATGACAATGAGATGGCAAGCACTCTGTAAATTCTGGAAAGGCACTTACACATCCGAGGGCAGGATATTAAACCCGATAACGTTTTGGGGGCCTGCCATATCTGTCAAATTTTTAGAGGTCTGAGAGTTTGGGTAATACTGAGACATTTCTTCCAAAATAAATTTCAGAATATTTCACTTGATGCTTCCTATCCGTAAGAAACTGGAACAGTGCTTGGATGACCATTTTGCTACAAGTCCCCCTTGTAGCAATATGGCTCTGACTCATTTATTACATGACTCATTAGGCTGTCAGTTTTGAGGGAGGGTAGAATATTACAGCCTTCTGCAGTGAGTTCAGGAAGCTGTCGACACGGGCGCATTCAAAGAAGCTAAAGGTATTTGCGTGCTGCCCACGGTGTTCTACAACATGTTGATTCTCTGGCAAACCTCTGAAGCCAGGCTGTGTCATTCACGCCAGATTGCTATTCACTTTTGAACAGAGATTTTGGACAGGCCACCGGACTTTAGTAGAAACCCTGTGATAGAACATGAGACCTCTGGTGAGTATTCAACAGATATACTCATATGTGAGCTCATATACGGGATCCGTTATACCGTACGATGAGTCCATTATGAGCCAAATATTGTCCGAAGAGCACAACATCAATCGATCATATGAAAACGGTACTTTGGGAATCCAGACCCTTACATCATAGGGCTCTTCTGACCAGTATCTTTCTTCAGTTAATACCTATGGCTCTGTTAGAAGTTCTCTATGACCAGCTGACACCGGAAGGACAACATGAGACTGGTTCATAAGTGAGTCAACTTCATATGTCGGTGTGAACAGAAAATAGGCAGCTTCTGCGTACAATCCCAATCCGTCATACCCATCAGACTCAGAGGTGACGGTCATTCTTCCCTAGTGAGCAGACCTTCAGCAGTGTGGCTGTTCATCAACTTCAATGGTCACAGGTAACAATACACATGGAGATACCAGAGCAGTGACAAATGGCTTAGCCTGGAAAAGACTGGAAGTTGAGGATAATAAAATAAGAAAATTTTCAGGAAGATGCATGGGAATGGACTTAGGAAACCGCCCAAAATGTGCAGACCATCTTGTCTCAGGACGTTGTCCACTAGAAAAGGCATCCATCTCAGCTAGAACTCTGAACACTCAGATAAGCAGGATAAACTCATCCAGTGGAGGGCACGAGCTTCCCTTCTTGTCCACCCCAGTGCCTACTCGGTGTGCTTGTACAGTAAATTCCCATGGTGGTAAGAGTGGAGGCTGTTCATGGGTCCAACAATACAGGCTTCCTTTCTGAATGCTGCTATGAATATTGTGGTAGCCACGTCAAGCCCGCCATTAGCAAAGCTACAAATTGAGCTCTTGCTCTGATAAAATATAATGAGAAGATTTAGCCACTTAAGGACAAATTACTTAAGAACTCTATCACTTGCACAGTGTCAGAAACTTGTCCTATCTTATTTCCTAGATATGGACTTGTCACTCTTCAAGGTGTTGTGAGACATTGGATAATTCCCTTTGTCCTCAGTGTTCCTGTGTATTACAGACTTGGTGACTTCCTGCTACAAGCTCCTGGGAACTTCTGCCCAAGGGCTTTATCTGGTCACAGGAGCCACCTACTTGGCACGTACAGGGGCCCCCCTACTTTGGGGCATACTGGAAGTACCAAAAAATTAGCAGTGTAGAAGCAGCATTCAACTGATCATTAACACGAGTTTGGTGCTTAAAAATTTCAGCTTCCTTGCTTCTTGTAGGGGGAGAATCTTGAGGTTTGCTCTTTGTGTTTGCTCTTGTAGGGGGAGAATCTTGAGGTTTGCTCTTTGCAAAATGGAGTCCCAGCAACCCCCAGTGGTAACCATGTAACTAGCACAACTTTGACTGACTTTCTTCCCTCCCCTACTCACTTCTCTGATTCCTTCCCATGATTTCTAGAATCACGTCACAAATAAACTACTTGTATTCAACTCCTTGTCTCGGTTTCTGCTTCTCGAAACTTTCAACTTTACTACATTTGGATTTAGAAGATTGGCTGTAAAACCGAACTATTTAATTGCATCTATAAAATTTCTTTTAAAACATCTATTATTCATTCACTGGGCAAAAAAAGCATCAATTATTCATTTATTGGACAAAGATTTATCGGGAACCTCTTGTGTATATAATATGTCTCTGATCTCGAGCTATACACAGACTAGTGACTTGAGAGATAAATGAACTAAAATTAGAAGTCGGTCCTCTTATATGCCTAGAGTATCACAGGGGGCCACATCAATGGAGAGAGAGGGAGAGAGAGAGGGGGAGAGAGAGAGAGACTATACTTAGTTCGAAGGTCAAGGAAGATATCCCAGTGAGGCTGTGAGAGCTTTGTATCAATGAGTGAGAAGGTGGAGAAGGTTCTTTTAGCTCTGAGGCAAGATAAGGAAGAACATTATCTGCAAAGAGGGAGCATGTGAAAAATGCATGAGACATTGTCTAGAAGAGTAAAGAGAGACCATACCCATTGTTCTTTGCATTTACTTATTTGTTTGGAGACAGAGAGGGGACACTGAAGGATTTATTATTGCAATACCTAATTTTTGCCTTTGAATCATGTTCATTCAACACTTCTACCAGAAGATATATGAGATTCACAACTGAACCAATAAATATGCTTTTGAACCTGCTATAATTTTTTTTGGATAATAAAAATTTCATAAATTGGGAATGAGACCAGAAAAAGAAATGCTCCTTGTGGCAGCCGCCTATATGCAACTCCTCCATCTCAATAGCGTCTTTTGATTCCAGATTCTAAAGAATAACACATTTTTTATCATTTCTGTGAAAACCAACCTTACTGCATGCATTTTGTAGAACAGATTATGTGGTGTGTGTGTGTGTGTGTGTGTGTGTGTGTGTGTGGAGGGGGGAGGGTGGGTGCCAGTGCTGCTGGTTTTCACCTTCTTTTCCTTTTGCTTAGAGATAGAAATTCTCCTCAATCCTTCCACCTCTCTGGGAAACGTAGGGGTAGATTTTCCTATATTCTCACTACCCCATCACTTACTATTCCATGAAGCATGGAAGGAGGCACTGGGTGTCTGTTGTCTACACTACTGATCAAAGTTAAAGGTAGTGGTGTCTTCCTCTAGAAGGACCTACCCACACACTGAGAGCATTTCCTCATTACTCCTGCTGTAGTGCACTAAGCTTCCTGCAGTCTTCTGGAATGTCCATCTATAACAGGCTGAGTCCATGGGAGAGGTGATAAGAACCAGTATTCTGACTTCATGTCTAGGCTGCATTTTCCAACTGATAACTCTAAGATGTAAGGTGAATTGTGTGTGTTAATGTCTACCCAGCTCCTGTGTGTCAGTTGCTCTGTAGTTTGGTAGGCAGAGAGGGAGAATTATTAGATTCCTTCGGAATGCAATAGTTTCTATATTATGATAGTCATAAGAACGCTTTCCTATGTTTGGCATGATACGCGTGGCAGCAGGAAAGGAATCCTGGGAAGCACGAAACCTATCTCTCAATTCATAGTCAGGAAACTCACGTCTACAAATTTTATTTTACTTTATTTTATTTTATTTTATTTTATTTCATATTTTATTTTATTTCATATTTTATTTTATTTATTTTATTTTATCTATTTTATTTTATTTCATATTTTATTTTATTTATTTTATTTTTATTTTATTTCATTTTATTTTATTTTATTTATTTTATTTTATTTTTATTTTATTTCATTTTTATTTTATTTCATATTTTATTTTATTTATTTTATTTTATTTTTTATTTTATTTTATTTTATTTTATTTCATATTTTATTTTATTTATTTTATTTTATTTCATATTTTATTTTATCTATTTTATTTTATTTCATAGTTTATTTTATTTATTTTATTTTTATTTTATTTCATTTTATTTTATTTTATTTATTTTATTTTATTTTTATTTTATTTCATTTTTATTTTATTTCATATTTTATTTTATTTATTTTATTTTATTTTTTATTTTATTTTATTTTATTTATTTTTTATTTTATTTTATTTTTATTTTGTTTTATTTCATCTTTATTTTATTTCATATTTTATTTTGTTATTTTATTTTATTTCATTATTTTTCTTAACATCTACACATTTTAAATGATTGTCTAAAGTCATAGAGCTACTTGGAAGAAGAACTCAGACCAGAACTTAGGCCTATTGATATTCAACTCAGGATTTTTTTTTTTTTCACAAAATCTAACTTCCTGTCTCTAAATATGCACTTGGTGGTTGAATATCACATTAAAATCAGAGCAACAAAGGCTGCGCTGATGTAAAGGAGATCATAGTATGAATACATTGCATCCTAAGGGGATAGAGGACCTTAGAACTAATTTCAAATTAGATTTTCTGGGGCCCAATGCCAGCAACATCACATCTCATAACGCTAAGGTTTTGCCTGTTATGATAGAGGGCAGTGAAGTGCACTTACGAAAAAGGAGTAAATCACGGACCATTTCATCAAAAGGCTCGTACAGTTTATTTGGGGAAACGGGCAGGCAAACAAACCAATATGGTACCTGCCACATGGCACCTGTTAACTGCAAAGCCGCGGGCAGCATCGGGCAAACACAACAAGTGAGCAGCAGAATCTCTCTAGAGGATCCAAAAGGCATTACAGAGCCTTGAGCTGATCTGTCAAGGTCGTGAGCTGGCTAAGGATATCTTGGAGATGAAATAGAAAGAAGCGAAAGAACGGGTAGGGACGGTTTCTGGGAAGGGGGGCAGGAGAGGACTCTTGTGTGCAGATGAAGGCTGGGGAAGGTAAGGAGGGAGGGTCCTGGGACTGCCCCATGAGGGTGAGGGAAGAGATCCATGTGTGGTAGATTCATACAGGAGCAACAGCAGCCAAGGTTATGCCAGAATGTGGATAAAAATAGTTCTGTCACTGTCTCACCCTGGCTTTATAATCTGTATCAACTCTCCCATATCTTCTGGATAAAGCCAGCTTCCAGGGTGGCCGGTTTTCAGTCCCGTTCAATTCCCCAACAACATAGGAAGTTCCAGTCAAAAGAGAGTTTCTCTTTATGCCGTATATACCCCATCGCCTCCTTCTGACACTCCCATCTTAGTTTGCCAAGGATGCTGCTTGTCTGTCTTGCATTTTCCACAGAACTCAACCTGGTTGTTGAGTTGGACACCATACTGTCCAAACGCCATAGATATTGGCATCTACTCCTCTTCTGAGCACTTCTGACACCCGGCTATGACTTTCCTTTAATTAGTACATTCAGTGTTCTACCTCATTTCATACCTGTGCGTGTGCTTGTGTGTATGTGTTTGGACCCACTTATCCCAAAAGACTCTTTACTCCTCAAGGAAGAATCCAGGTGAGGCAACACTCTGCATCCTCCACAGCAGCTAACAGATAGATTGACAAAGAATTTGTGACTTCTGAGAGATGACTTGGGTTGCACTCGACAACAGAATGGAGGCTTTAAATGCAATTCATTAGGGAGAGGCGACCTTCTGAATTCAGTGCCTAGGGAAGACAGCATGCTGTCTCTATTTCTTCTCTAGAAACAGGTAAAAGGGAAAGCATGGCAATCCATTTGGTTCTTAGTAGTTGTGATATTAACAGCTAACGTTAACAGTATCCTTTCCCATTCATAAGAGCTGTACAGTTGCATCCGCGACCCCATTTGGAGATTCACAGTGACCTAGGTAAACGACTGTTTTTTTTTGTTTTGTTTCTTATACTTTTCCGAGATAGAAATGGCTTCTTACATGGGCCAAGTGGTTTGTTGACAGGTGGAACCAGTTTTTCACTGGGACTCAAACCCAAATCCTCTGATGCTGAGACACTTAAGCTGTCTCTTCTAAAGACATAAGACAAACTTGGGGAGCCTGGGTGGCTCAGTTGGTTAAGTGTCCAACTTCGGCTCAGGTCATGATTTCACGGTTTGTTGGGTTCGAACCCCGCGTAGGGTTCTGACAGCTCAGAGCCTGGAGCCTGCTTCGGATTTTGTGTCTCCCTCTCTCTCTGCACCTCCCCTGCTTATGCTCTCTCTCTGTCTCAAAAATAAATAAATATTTAAAAAATTTAAAGAAAAATATAAGACAAACTATTTTATGAGAACATTTCACACCCTTTTCACTTTTTTGATTAGATGCAATGACTATCAGGTGAGCTCAGATTTATGTATTATTTTCCCAAGTTTTAAAAGAGAGATCTCTGAATCAGAAGGGTTAAGAGGCTTCATAGTTTACTTTAAATGAAGATCTATTCTCTATCATTTTGTCTGAGCATTGCTCCTAGATACCATTATTATCTCCATTTTATAGATGAAAAAATGAGGCACAGGGAAATGAGTAACTTGTCTATAGCTTCAAAGCTAATAAATACCAGATCTGCAACTCCAATCAAGTTTTCTGATTTTAAACCTACACTAATTTTGTGATAGCCCACTGCCTGAAGAGAAAATAAAGCACAGAAAGCAAACAAGCAAGACAGAAATGAGAAACCTACGTGGAAAGTGTTTATTACAAACATCAACTTTTTCTCAAGTTTCTAAGATCTGAAGGTTCTCAATGACTAAATTATTTCCTGGAGGTAACACATGTACTGAGAGAACCTCGTAAAAATCTTTAGGACACAGGAGAACTATTTAGCACAACACTCACTAGACAGAACATTAATGACTTCCCCCGTTGGGAGCAAAAATGAATCTTCAGGAAATGCCAACGGAAACATTGATGTCAACACCAAAGTTACATCGGAATTCTCCCCTGTGTAGATTCTTGTATTATTTTCATTTTATGCTTCTTCTTAAGACATCGAGAGTTGTCCACAAATCTATTACCTTTCAGGAACAAACTCTGCTGTTATACAAATACTTTAGTAAATGTCTTTTGGGATCATGCAATTCCTTTAGGGGATGTATGGGGAAACCCTCTGTCTACTTGATTTACAAAACGCAGATGGTTGGTAATACTTGAATTGTTATAGATGCCTACTAACATCTTTCTCAGCACCCTTAAAGAGAGTGGCATAATTCTTTAAGACATAATATTACACTTAGGAATTGCTCTAAAAGATCATCAATCTTTTTTGCACAACTCTGAGTGCTCAGCTAGTGTTAAATAAACCATGACTAGAAATGAAATTCAAAATACTTTGAGTGATTTCTGCAAAATGCTCTCCATTTGCCAATTATGTCCTACCATATTTCATTTTATCAGTTATTCATTATTCTTGGCTAAAAATACAGTTATGACAAATAGTATATCTCAGAGGAAGTTTCATGATTTTCCAAAGAAATACGATCAATATGGTTCAGCCATGCCATCGTTTATATTTTGCACTTGGTGGAAATGATATTGTGAGCGATGATGATGGTGACTTTATTTGCAGTTGCTGATGAGTTTGGCTTTTAGGAGTATAAATATAACTAAAAGGAATATCAAATCCAATGGCATGGTTATCAAAAACGTATCTGCTAAACACAGAATGGACTTTCACCAAGAATAAAGGCAATCCACGAGAAATTTCTCTTTTTATATAATTTTGAATAAAGAAAACAAATTCAAAATCCACGGGTGCCTGGGTGGCTGAGTCAGTTAAGCATCCGACTTTGGCTTAGGTCATGATCTCAAGGTTCATGAGTCCGAGCCCCACCTCGAGCTCTTTGCTGGCTGCCCAGAGCCTGATTCAGATCCATTGTCGCCCCCCTCCTCCTCTCTCTCTCAAAAATAAATAAAAACATTTTTTAAAAAGCCAATCCACAAGAAGGGGTGCTTCATCCCCCACCTCTGACCTTCCAGGAACAGACTGAAAAAAATATCCAAATCTTTAAACTTTAAATCATCTACTTGTTTTTTGAAAAAAACATACCATGACCTATGGAGAAGGTAATGAAACAGTCATATATTCTAATCTGGAGTCTTCTTGGATGCTGTGTAGCTTGAGAAAAATTACTTAACCTCTCTGACCCCCATTTTGTGAGTATTTTTAAGCAGTGCTTCAAATATCAAAAAAGATAATGACCTAAAGATATTTTTAAAGTATAAACATCTCTTCAAATATAAAGACTAGCTCTTATTATATTATATTCCCTAGAGAAAAAGGAGTTTTCATCCTACTAAAATAAAGTTAAAATTGAAATCATGTATTATTCATGTCTATAAGCCATAAAACTATATAAACACAAATGCTCTAATATAGTTTATACAATAAAAACCTACATATGAATTAATAGATTTATGAAATTAATTAAAAGCAATTACATATTGTCATATATCACCGTTATAAGCAATACACTGTAACTAACAACTGCATTTTGAGGTATTCAAGAACAGCATAAAATCCATCTACTCATTTTTTATCCTGCTGCATTTCTGTGACATTTCCAGCAGCCTTTCTGGCATTCAAACCTACAGCCTTTTTAAATCAAAGATTCTCTATCTCCCCCAGCTACGGCCACATGAGTCTTTAAGTGACCATGGCCCTTTTTCGACAGAGAAGAAAAAGGATGTTTTGCCTCAAAGCTTGCAGAAGAAGGGCACGCGTTCCAAGGGTGGCGGGCAGGGCAATGTCACAAGCAAAAGTCTGGTGGAAGAGAGAAGAGTCACGAGGCACAGAGCTCAAATGGACAACATGGAGGACGACTCAGAATAGAGTAGGCATTGGTGTTGGCGTCGCCAGAGAGACTTCTGAGATGGGAATGAGATACAGGCTTGGGGGATACTGAATGCTGCTCTAAGGAACCTTCACTATCCTCTTAAGAAGTGGACAAGTTGTAGAGCAAGGCAGCAAGCTCAGACCTTCGCTTGAAGAAGTTCACTCAGGCCAAAAGTGCAGGTTTTAATGCAGCAGGAACAGACGCAAAGAAAAACCAGGAAAGAAAGAAAGGTAAGAAATCCTGGTGTCCTTGACTGTCGCCTTGGCTAAGTCCTGGTTCTCCTTTCCTATGTACTTTAGTGAGCAATACAGCCTCCTCTATCCTGTTCCCCCATAGTCTTATACTCAGTCACAGGGACAAAAGAAGGGACATGATTTTAGGACCGATAAAACCATGGGCAAGTCTCCACTCTACAAGATACTAGTGGTGCAAACCTAGGAACATTCCTTCTTTCCCCACCCCTCCCCCGAGCCTGTTTCTTTCCCTCTAAAAAAGGGATAATCATAGCTAGCCTGCAGGGCTGTGAGTATAAGAGGCAAAATATGAAACTTGCCTGGCCCTTCCTAGCCCCTCAGAAAATGGTGGTTACCATTTTCATTTGTTTGCCCTAATCTACTGGGACTTTTCTCTACAGATGTAGAAATAGCTCTGCTGAAGGAAAGTGGCTTGCCTAAATGCTTTAGTGAGTTCAGGGAGTGGAATCCATGGTTCCATGGTTCCATGGCGGAGGCCACCATCTACGGTTCCATTACCTCCCTCCTTTCTTCTCGTGCTGAAGCATCCTGCTGATATGCAAACGCCCAGGTAAGACACACCGTGCTGCTTCTCTTCTGCAAGCACTGTTAACAGAACCTCCAGGCGATATGGCTTCACCCTCACCATTATTAGCCGTGTCAGCCATTCTAAATGTGTGGGGGATTTGTTCGTATGTCACTAACATCATACGACCTATTCAATTTTATCTGATTTCAATCACTTCACTTCAAAGCAAAATTACACATATAAGTGATCCAAAATAATTATAAGCATAATTTTCATACATACTATCTCTTCCTATATATATATATTCTTCACCCTAATGTTGCCCATGTGAATTTTCATTTACCATTTAATTTTATAAATCACCGTGATAAAATAAGGTTTGGGTGTCAACGTTTTTATTAGGTATAGAAAACTTTCTTTCCTATAGGTTTTCTAGATGAGGACAGCCATAACAAAAATGGCATTCACTGGGTTTTTATTCTAAGTCTGCACTGAGCACTTCACACATGTTGCCTGACTGTACTCATGTGCCATTTTACGAAATTATGCTGTTATTCTTCTCATTTTTAACAGATTTAAAAAGTAATGCTCAGAGAAGCTGGGTATCCTGTCATACCAGTAAGCCAAGGAGCCAGAATCGGGCTCAGTTCTGCCAGAACTTAGGGTCCATGAGCGTGTGGCATCCCAAAAGCACCACCTGCATATACGGCAAACGCGTGAAAATATAACCTTCAGAAGTGAGCATCAGAAAATAGAAATAAGCTTCAGAAAATAGAAAATGTGGCTTGCGACTTACCCTTATTGTTATCATGCTGGCTTCAGAGACTCCCTCCCAGGATTCCTGCTGAGTGGAAAAGACCTAGGGTTGATTTTTAACCGAAAGCATAAAAGTATCCAATAATGAGAATACGAGGCATTGTGGCAAACCATGGGGGTGAACATCTTAGATGCGAGAATTTTGCTGCCTCCCTAGAAGTCATTAGGTGTTTCAAGACACCACTAGATGGGTGATACCAGCTGGAGGAGAGTTCTATCGAGACTCTCTAAGTGCTCTGGGGACAAAAAACAGATTCTAAAAAAATCACCAGTTACAGATGACAGAGAAAATGAACAATGCAGCTGGAGCCACTTATCCAAGTGTTGCTGACAAAGACAGTTGGCCTAACAGGAGACTAATAACATATTCACTTGAAAATTCACTTTATAAATGAAAGTCATACGCAAGTGTTTGTATTTGGTTGACGACGATGATGTCTAAGGCTTAAAAATACAAAATCCCTTACCATCTAGAGAAAGACGCAGGAGTCACACCTATAAAGCAACAATGAATGACCAAATAAGATAGAGAATTAAGTATGTGGCATAATAAGCCACACGCTGAACCATCAGTGAACCCTCAGTAGAGGGAAAGCTTTATAGAAGAAGCAGAAATTAGTCGGGGTGTTCTGAAGAATGTATGTGCAAGAAGGGCGATTTGGGTTCACCTAGTCTAGCCCACTCACGGGACCTATGGCATACCAGATGCTTCCATGCTTAGATGTAATAGTGAATAGGCAATTGCAACGAATATACCCTATCAAAACAGCAACCAAAGACTCAGGGACTCAGGGAGGAGGGTCAGGGTCACTCCACCTAACAAGCAACCCAGGCCAGTTGAAGTGCTGAGCGAGGGAGACAACTCTATAAACAAGCAGTGGAGGGATTTGAAGATTTATTTTAAAGGAAATCATAGAAAATACTACAGGACAGAGAGAACATAATGAATAATTTTACCTGCGAACAAATTGAGTAAGGGAGGTAGAAAGGCTGGCGTCGGAGAAGAGTAAGTTCGAACGTGTTAGTAGGCTGGAAGGATGAGAATAGGAGGACAGATATAGTCAAGCCAGGATCTTAGTGGCAGGGGGATAAAGTCAAGCTTAAACAGCTGGCTTCATACAAGATTAGCCATGGTCACTGGTCCCCGTTAAGTGTGGGCAGGGGGAATTCTGAGATTTTTAGGAGGGAGACACATATGTGGAATAGTTTTCTGAGAGGAGAAAATACACTTGTCTAGAAAGTGTACTTTCTTACTTAGAATAAGCTGGTTGTTAGGGTTCCTGGGCAGCGCAATCAGTTAAGTGTCCAACTCTGGATTTCAGCTCAGGTCATAATCTCACAGTTTGTGGGATCAAGCTCTGCGTTGGGCTTTGTGCTGACAACCCACTTGGAACTCTCTGTCTCTCTCCTCTCTCTCTCCCTCTCTCTGTCTCTCTCTCCCCCTCTGCCCCTTCCCTGATTCATGCATGCTCTCTCTCTCAATAAATAAATAAACTTACAAGAAACAAACAAAAAAAAGGACTCTCTCTCTTCCTCCCTCTGCCCCTTCCATGCTTGCTCTCGCTCTCTCTCTCTCTCAAAAGAAAAAAAAAAAGGTTGTTAGAGAATGGGGCATTTAAAATTGATGTCTTAGTGAATGGTTAATCATAGATGGGACAAAGTCTAGGGTGAGACTATGGGATTGGAGAGGCACACAGTCATTCGAGTTGGAATGTCAAAAAAAATGACAGACCAGGCTATTGGATACTATCATCACGGGTGTGGTAAAGACCACCAATAACGGTAACAGGAGTTAGTGGTAAATTGTAATCCAGATGCTAAAGACATCAGTGGATATAAGGCTACTGGCTGGTGAGTAGTTGATGACAGCAATAAAGAAGAGGGTAATAAAATTTAATGACACATACTTAGAAACATAGAGAGAGAGAGAGAGAGAGAGAGCCAGTGGAAGAAAGAGTTTGGAAGTTGCAATGAGAAGCAAGCAGAAAACTTACCCAGCTACAAGAGCTAACAAAGCTAATAGAAAACAAATGAGCATAGTTTCTCTGTTTTTCGCAACACAACTTAGATTGAGACTTTCCCCCCAGAGCCAATGACCAGTGATCATGTGGCTGTGGCAAATCAAAGAAGAGAAAGTGTGCTGAGGGTGTTTCCGGGAAAGACCTTCCCTCTTGAGAAAAAAAAAAAAAATGAGCCATTTGAGGGGCTGGGGTTGGGGCTATGCTGTCCAATTTTTGCTTTCAGATATCATGACTCAGGCCATGAGAGATACCTTGGGACCATGGATTCATTCTGCCTGGCAGAATAAGCAACACTACAAGGATTAAAGACAGTTAAAGGAATGAGTTTTGATATCTAAACATGAAGTTCAATCTTGGAATAATAACAACAACAACAACAACAAATAAGCCTTTTAAATACCTTATTTAGCAAAGCTACTTCCTTTCCCTTCTCTTTTAGGCCAATAGATAACACACAGGCATTGCTATCAGTACTGGATACAATGGGTTGTCCAGATTTAAGAGGTAACGCATCTTTAAACAAATAGATACGTTTATTGGATATTAAATTGGTGATATTCGCTTAAAACCTATTAATCTATAGGAGAGTAAGCTGAGGAGTGAAATGGCATTCTTAAGTATATACATTTGTCATGACCAAAACAAATGAACACACACACAAATAAACAAAGAATCCACCCATAATAATCAGGCTGACTGGTGTGTAGATAGCACTTTCCAGTCCCAGAATGCTTGTTCTTAAATCATTTGCTTTAACCTAGAAACCAATCTCCTCTCTCCCTGTCTAGAGTTCCTTTCACGACTGCCTTCTTCCTTTATAAATCTCATCATCTCAGGAGACAGGAAGATTGATAGATCGTGCAAAGTTTTTGTTTTCCTTCTGTTTGACTACAAACCATTTTTTTTAGAAGCAGGTGGGAAGAAACTAAGTGTAAATAATAACAATGCTTTCTGTCTGTGACACCATTGAGGACTGTGAATCTGTCTCTAGGAGATGGTGAAGGATGGAACAGTGATATAGAGAGCAGGGGCTCGGCATCGAGTCTCATCTGTTGCCTTTTAGACAGGGGACACGTCATCTCTGGATTTAGGGCAACGGCTGATATGCCAGGATCAAATTTACAGATAGTGACTGCGGAGTGGTCCATAGAATGAGAAAGAGGGAGAAAGAAAGGAAATGTTTTCATTGAACCCTACCACATAAGGCAATATACTAAGTTAGTATAGATATAGGTAAAGATACAGATGTACATATATATATATATATATATATATATATATATAGAAAGAGAGAGAGAGAGAGAGAAAGAAAGAGAGAGAGAGAGAGAGATAATATTGCATATATTATTTCTGTTATTATCTTCCCTATTATATCTTACACTCTGCATCATTATTATTGGCCATTACCTCCATGGGCTCAGTTGACCTCCTGGTCCAAAAAAGATACTTCTTGAAATAATGAGTGATATTCAACATGGAAAGTGACTTAAAAGCCATCTAAACGGCAGAGTTGACAGATGAAAATTTACAAGCTAGTATATTGTGCAGTTACATAAATAGTGTCAGAGTCATGACTAGACTAATACCAACTTTAGGGAATAAGCTAAAAATCCAAACCTTCATTCAGTTTGCTCATATTTACTGAGATCCTTCCATACTCAAATGGGTCATTTGGCAGTGGCCACATTAAAAACATGTGCAGGGGTGCCTGGTTGGCTCAGTAGGTTTAAGCGTCCGACTTCGGCTCAGGTCATGATCTCACAGTTCGTGAGTTTGGGCCCTACGTCGGGCTCTGTGCTGACAGCTCAGAGCTTGGAGCCTGCTGCTGATTCTGTGTCTCATTCTTTCTCTGCCCCTCCCTTGCTCATGCTCTCTTTCTCTCTTAAAAATAAATAAACATTAAAAAAATAAGATCAAAAAATAGTGCAGAATGTATGAGTCTGAAGAAAAAGAAAACAATGTTTGGGAATAAAGTCCTAAAAGCTTTCATGACGAAGTGCTCCTCATCTTGGTTTCTTAGAAGGTTTCAGCCTTCCAAGGGCAGAGAGAATGGAGAGTCTTCCTGTGTGCAGAGTATTATACAAGCAAGTGAATACCAGTTTGGATAGAAGCAGGTATTATTTCCCAAAGATCTGATGCACACCTTGTCCCCTATCCTCATCTGCCCCCTGAATTTCCACCATATAAATTAAAGATATTCTTGGGCATGTTGGTTCAAACTCCCTCAGAGCTTCCTGGGTGTGATCTGAAACCAGCCCCTGCACATGCAGCACAGGGAGATATGGAAGGAAAAGGCAGCTACTGGAGCTTTGTAGGTGGCAGGTGTAATAAGCAAGGGCTTATCCATGGGGCTTGTCTTGGGCAGCCTCAAGAGGAGGGTATCTTTGCACCTGCCCACCAATGTTAAAACTTCCTATAGAGGCTTTAATTGGGATCAGTCACATATACCGTGCGTGTGGTCCCAGCACCACCATGTCCTTGGGCAACTTCTGGGAATAGGGAAGGCAAGCAAAACCCACATTCCAAAGACAGGGGAAGAGCGAGGAGCCTCTGATTTCTGGGGTCCAGTTCACTGGACCAACTCAGAATTTCCCCTGTAGTCGCCTCTTTCCCACAGGTAGGGAACTGAAGCGGTGTATGTGAGTCACCCCTAGCCATGTTGACGTATAAAATTGACCATCACCACAACCTTAACTTCATAGAAGATTTCTTGACCCCTTAACAAGAATAATTTATTTCTCGTTTTTTGCTTTTGTTATATAACGTTTTGTTATATAACGTTCCAGGTGGAGCTCTGATCCACCTTGCTCCCTACGAAGGAGGATGTTCATGCGATGGCTCTCCATGTCTAATGGAGGGTGCTGTTCTAACTCTTCCTTATGGCCAGGGTAGAGTCCACATGTTTAGGTGCTAGAGGTAAAATACAAGACGAGTCTGGATCAATGAGTCACCTAAAATTTCAATGGGTAAAAAGTCATGCAATTAACTTATTTTGTTAAGTCACCGACTTTTAGAGCTTGTGGATTAGCAAAGCAGAACCGAGCCTATGTTAACTAATTAACTTTATTAACAGTCTTAGGGAGTTGATTTAAGGATTTTATTGGATAAAAGATGTGGAAATTTTGGAAAAGGCTAAACATTATTGTGTCTTTAATCCTGCAGCTGTGTTTCAATGAAATCACTGGTAGTTCTAAACAAGCCTGTGCATCAGGACTGACTTATTATTTATTTCTACAAGGACTTTTACCAACTGAATATATTACATTTCTGTTTCAACTTTAATTTGGCAGGAAACTCAAGATCTCACACCAGAGAAATACAGCTGGGATGGAATTTTCAGGCACTAAAATTACTACTTTTAAGACTTTCTTTGGTCCCCGTACTTTATTGCCTAGTTCAAGATCAGACACATGATAGTCATAGATGTACTTTTATTTCTAAGATGCTAAACCGTTCTTGGCATGCCTTCTAAACAATATATTAGGACTAGCCATAACTATCGATGTCCTCTGTCCCACATGCTACAGGCTTCAAACAGTTACAAACTTGTCCATTTAAGTCAGAAAGTTTTTGTAAAAAGGAGGTCTTTAGGAAATGCAGCCTGTATTCAGTGAGTCAATTGGAGCTAGTGATGTTCGTTCAGGTGACGTGGAAGGTCTTCCAGAAGTACTCAGCTTTTCTAAAACCAGAAAAGTCTGCGTTTCCCATATCCACCACTTCAGAAGGTATTTTGTTCAGAGCACATATGCATCAGAAAACTCAGACCCGATCCAAATAGTAGACAACATTTTAAGAACTATTATGTAACTATTATTAATTAACAGTGAGATAATCTTAGTATTCAGCATCAAAATCGTTGTATTTTATGCCTGTATAGTCTTGGTAATATCTATCATTATCATCATCATTATGACACAAAACTTAATTTATTGAGATTCTACTATAATTCAGACAATGTTTAGGGACAGTTACATATATTTCCTATTCCATTTTCACAGTGACCATATGAGGTAAGTAAATATTTGTAATTATATTTTATAGACAAGGAAATTGAGGTTCCCAATAGATATGTGACTTGCTTAGTGTTTTCTAACTACTAAGGTTTTGAATTAGGAATATATATTGCCAGTCCTTTCCATTTCTTTTTTTTTTTTCTCAACTTTTTTTTTTTTTAATTTATTTTTGGGACAGAGAGAGAGACAGAGCATGAATGGGGGAGGGGCAGAGAGAGAGGGAGACACAGAATCGGAAACAGGCTCCAGGCTCCGAGCCATCAGCCCAGAGCCTGACGCGGGGCTCGAACTCACGGACCGCAAGATCGTGACCTGGCTGAAGTCAGACACTTAACCGACTGCGCCACCCTGGCGCCCCAGTCCTTTCCATTTCTATAAAAAGTAAGAAGTCCAAAATTTATGTGATGTCTCTCAATTTCTAACTTTCAACAGCTAATACAAAACCAATGTTTAAAATGTATACGTGGGCCAGATTTTCCCCCACCAGCTCCAGATTGTGGCCTTTGTTTCATGCGGTAAGAATGGGTGACTGTTGTCGAATGCGACTCTAGAGGTGGTTGAGAGTTTCACAACCTGCTTACACACTCTTGTTTACAGATGAGTCTGACCCCATACTCCTTACTCAAGCCAGAAATTCCAAACGTGCCGAAATACCTATCGATTTGGGATGTACCCCTCCACCCAACCCCTGCACACCAAAAAAAATGTTGGATGGTCATTAAGTATAAATGTCTACTCTCGGACACCATGCTCAGGGTATAAACAAGGGGTCAACAAGTATTTACACTCTCAGAAGCATTGGATAAATAATAATGGAATGCTAACTTCTTCTCATTTATGTCTCTAAGAAACCCTTGACATCATGTAGGGTAGGGGAGCTATGGAATATTTTTATTTAGCATGTGTCCACCTGTTGTCTGAGCCTAGGCTTTCAGTTTGTTTTTGTTTTTTTCCAGTAACACATGGGATTCTATACAAGATCTAATAGTTTGTTGACATTGAAGATGGGTGAAGTCCACCTGGGCGGCTCTGTCAGTGAAGCGTCTGATTTTGGCTCAGGTCATGATCTCATGGTTTGTGAGTTAGAGCCCCACATCAGGCTCTGGGCTGACAGTTCAGAGCCTGGAGCCTACTTCAGATTCTGTGTCTCCCCCTCTCTCTGCCCCTCCCCTTCTCATGCTCTGTCTCTCTCTCAGAGAGACAGACACATAAATATTAATATTCATTAATATTTAACAAAAAAATATTTTTAAAATTTTAATAAATAAGATCAAATAAAAGGGGCAAAGTAAAAAAAAAACAAACAAACTGGATTTTATCCCTGTGTGTTCAGACCAATTAAGATATAGAGAGTAAAATCATTTGAATAAAAATCAAAATATTGGTTTTATTGCTAACATGTACAAATTTGAGTTTGTAACTCAGGTCTGTGTCCAAAATAGACTTAAGAATAATTTATTCCTGGACTGTAACGTGGTTCCAGCTCAGTCCTGGCTTCATATTCATATGAGGAACTTCCAAAAATGATGATGCCCAGGTCCCACCCAACAGATTCAGATACAATTGATGAGGCCTGGGCTCCAGTTTACTTCCTTTTTTTTAAAAGTTTTTTTTTTTTTATTATTATTATTTAATTTGAGAGAGAGAGAGAGAGAGCTCATGAGTGAAGGAGGGGCAGAGAGAGAGAGGGAGAGAGAAAACCCTGCACCAACAGTGAGGAGCCCGACACAGGGTTTGGAGCCCAGGAACCGTGAGGCCATGACCTGAGCCGAAATCGAGAGTCAGATGCTTAACCTACTGGGCCACCCAGGCACCACTTTAGTTGGCGTCCTAAGAGCTCCCCCATATGATTTCATTATAGGGCCAGGATGGAGAAAGGAGTGTTGGCTCAAAACAGTGTTTCTCCAAAGTTCCATGTACATGTGTATCACCCGAGGACCTTGTATAAACACAGATTCTGATTCCGTGGTCTGGGGTGGGGTCAGAGTACCTGCATTTTCGACAAGCTCCCAAGGGATGTTGAAATCGCTGGTCCTGAGATGAAACAGAGTGGCAGGGTGGAAACCACCAAGACGCTCTGCCTTAGCGAGAGAATGACTCTAGACCGTATCCTGGGCAGCTACTGCAGGGGAATTTGCTACTTCCTAAGGGAGGTTTCAGGGAAGATACAGCTTTCTCCACACCTTTCTCAGCTGGAACTCAGCCCTGATGCCCGTATGCTTTTGATGTGGAACTCGAGGCAGAACTTAATGACTCTCTTCTCTGAGCAGAAAGATCCATGAGAGGCTAGAGAGGCTGGAGCTCCAGAGCGGCAGCTCTTTCTCCCCACTGAACTGATTCTGTAAGTCACTACTTCGGGACAGACAAATAAAAAGCTGAGGGAAGTACAGAAATAAAACTGTCAATGCTCTCAAGAAGAGTGACCCCAGGATGAGTGCGGGGAGGTGATAAGAACGTCTCCTCTTTACCTAGCTCATAAACTGTCTGATGTCGACCTTGTTTTTGATGGCAAGATGACATCCTTGATCTCTGAATCCCAAGGCTAACATTTAGTACTGTAAGTCCCAAAGGGAGATATGTGGAGGTGTCACTCCAGGCAAAATATCCACGTGCAAACCTAAGACCTCGACCAACTCCTGACCAACTACATTAGAACCCTTGGGGGTGCCTGGACATTGGGGTTTTAAGGAAACTCTCCTAGATGGTCCTCATGTGAAATCACAGTTGAGAGCCATGGACCCTAAGACTCTGGGAATAAACTATTTTAAAACCTGTTTGGCCACAGATCTAACTTACATATCTTAATACAGGTGTTGCAGCCTTCTTGGCCTTTTCTTTAGTCCCTCATTCTGACCATGGTTTGTAGATGGCTGAGTGTTCTGAAGGCAGAGAGAAGGAGAATGCTCTTTGCTCAGTGTACAGCCTACATAGCCTCCCTTGACTTGGTCTTCCCATCAGGGAGCTTTGTCACGTAGAAAAAAGAACTTGGGGCCTAATTTAGTCTACCAGTTCCATGGGGGCACAATGGAAATGCTGGGGAATCCCTAAAAGGCCAAGAGAGGCAATTAAAGGAGGAAAAAAAAATCCACACACAGGCACCAAAAGAGGTCCAAAGAATATTTAATGTTTTGCTAATAAAACTTTATTCACTGAGGACTTGGAACAATGATGTCCTTAGGAGTGGGGAGGGTGTTTCCATCTTCTCGTACAAGTTAAATACGCCATCAACACTTGATTATGTAGTTATATACCTCTTCTAAGTAGGGTCTCATTCAATGCCATACCTTTATTTTATTTTGGAGATAAACAGTTTCAACTTCAAGAGGCACTTGCATTTTTTTAAGTTTGTTTTGAGAGAGAGAGAGAGAGAGAGAGAGAGAGAGATGGGGAGGGGCAGAAAGAGAGGGAGAAAGAGAATCCTGGGAAAGCTCTGCACTGTCAGCACAGAGCCCAACATGGGGTTTGATCTCAAAAACCAAGAGCTCATGACCTGGGCCGAAATCAAGAGTTGGAGACTTAACCAAATGAGCCACCAAGGTGGCCCAAGAGACACTTTCCATGCGTACTTAAAATCACTCTTATTCACCCTAACTGTACCACTGGCCCTAAGACTATTTGTTTATATGTACAGTGAGTTAGTAATTGGTGTATAAGACACAAGTATTTTTTGCAAACTAATAGTTGTAGATTACCTTAATTATCAAGTATGTTGTAAATTTGCATTTACAACCTTATTGTGAATGGCATATATACAAGCATATCCAGTCTTATTAAGGTATTTACTTACAGCATCAATTGAGAAAAAATGATGTTCAGGTAAAATCTATGTAATAGGGGAAAAGGGAATTAGAAATGTCTTCTGGCAAGAGGTACTTTATGTGCTACGGCAATGTTTCCAATTACCTATTGCGAGAGAAAGACAGAATACTTGTGTGTCTGGATTTCAAATGAACAATGTGAACAGGAATCGAGGGGAGAAAATGACGGACCATGAGTAGCCCTATAGACCTTCTTCCCTTCCTTCCCTAACTAACCAACTGTTGTCTCACCCCTGATTTGTCTGAAATTTTTAAAAAATAAATATTGATTGATAGCAAAAAAATAATAATAGAGGACTATGAGAAGGAAATAAAATCCTGAATTCTATAGTTCTCACATTTGGTTCAATTGGGTTATTATCTGACGTCTGCCTCTTCCTGTATCAGGGAAACTGTCTTCTTTTTTTATTAATGTATTTTTTTAACATTTATTTATTTTTGGGAGGCAGAGGGAGACATAGAATCTGAAACAGGCTCCAGACTCTGAGCTGTCATGGGGTTCCAACTCAGGAACCGTGAGATCATGACCTGAGCCAAAGTCAGACACCCAACTGACTGAGCCACCCAGGCTCCCCAGGGAAGCTGTCTTCTTACTCTGAGCATGTTTCCTAAAATTTGAACACAGGGGTCCCCTGGATTGTGTCTCAACTGCTTCTAGGATCCTGCTCTTTGGCAAGAAGAACCCTGAAGTGGTCAACAACTATTCAGAGTCTGGGAAAATGCAATGAGAGAGCACCTCAGCTGGTGCTTGGCTGGCTGCCCTCTTCCTCCATTCCTGCCTCCATTCCTGTCCTCAGCAACCCCGCCCCCAACTTCCCCCAAATGGGTTACACATACACCTGCCAAGCTGGCCCTCTAGATGAAGTACCACCAAAAATGTCATGTTTTTTTATTCCCCTAAAAATGTCTATTTTCAATCACCTTGTAAACTCAGCACAGCTTCAGGGGGTCTGGACTTGTTTAGAAATTTCATTTTATCGCTTGAGTGCCAGACCCAACAGACACAGCTTTGACATCAATTAACAGCAGGACAAATCGGCAGCAGCCATTTCTGGAAACAGCTTCCACGCTGACAGTGAAGCATGACGGTGGAGAAACAGCCCCTCCAGTAACACTTTGTCATTCCTCGACACTGCTGACAGACCCCTTACCTTGTCCCACACTGACACAACCCACAGGCACACACAATTATACACCTGGGCTTGCACAGGCAGGCTTATGCACGGGCGTAGGTCAAGGAGCTTGCACATAGAGGGGTTTGTGTCCCTCCCCATGCACGTGCTCACACATGCACATACGCTTACACACTTAAATATGCCCACACATGCAACCCTCACAAATGCACGCACAGGCACACATCTGCAAACACACACATGCTCACACAGAGGATCTCATGTACCCCTCTGAGTGTCCCCAGGCTCATACATGCGCCTACACACCCAGCACTCACAAGGATATGCAGATGGGGTACACGAAGACAGGATTTCTGAGACAGGAGTACTCAGCCGACTATATGCGCTGTCACAGCTAAATCTGCACATCAGCTCACACAAATACGGGCAAAGTACCCACATGCTTAACACCTGATGCAAGACTGAAGACAAGTTTCTGAAGGAACATTGGAAAGTGTGTCTGCTTTTGCTTTGAACAAAGACTATAAAATCCAGAGAAAATATGCTCCTTACTTTCTGGCTTTAATATATCTAGCTGTGGACAGCTTTATCTGCCATATATATATATATATATATATATATATATATATATGGTCTGCCATTTAGGGTACTTGAGTTATGTTTACATAACAAGAGCTTGGAACATTTAGCCAAATGAATATTTCTTTTATGTGCAAAGAGACGGCCTTCGATGGCTCGTTTTAGCTGTTGTTTTGCACCATTTACTCAATGGAGAAACTCTTCATGGTTGTTCAGTCCTGACATGTTTTGCCACAAATTGCATTTATTCACGTCCTCCGGCACCTACGATCGCCTCTAAAACTTTTCAGACCACTGGCTAGAAAACAAAAAAGGCTGCCGTTCCGAGTCTCCATTTTCTTTTTTTTTGTTTTATGCCTCTCAGATGTTTGGAAAACTAAACAGCTTTATTAATTAGCACTTCCACTGGGGCACGTGAGCCGAAGAAGGGGAAAAGGGAGCCCTGCTGCTGTCCTCACCATAGGCAATAAAGTTGGAGCTGGAGAAGAGAAACAGAATAACAGAGTGGCTTTATTTATTCAGGTGAAAACCGTGCTCCCGGAATCTGGGCGGGCAATAATTTAGTGGGTAATGGGGCTAGGTGGAATAAGTCACAGAAGCCTGGGTCCCTCCACCGAGCACCTGTGTGGCGTGGGGCAGAGCACGTGAAGCCCTGGCACTTGGATGCCTTCGGTATAAGAGGAGGGCGATTAACACCTCGCTGATTTTTTTCGTAATGGAGAAGGATCGCTGTAGTCTTTCTGGTACCAAACAATCATTGTAGGCTTTTATCTTTCCTTTAATTACCGTCTGCAGAACAATTTGTTTAGTCTTTATACACAAGCCTAAACCAGTGGTTCTTAACCTTTATGACAGGTTTCATGTGGTTTGCCATCTCTTAGAGTTGTTTTAAATGTTTATTTATTTTTGAGACACAGAGAGAGAGAGAGAGAGAGAGAGAGCGAGCAGGGGAGGGGCAGAGAGAGTAGGGGAGAGAGGATCTGAAGTAAGCCCTGCACTGACAGCAGAGAGCCCGACGCTGGGCTCAAACCCACAAACCATGAGATCATGACCTGAGCTGAAGTCAGAAGCTTATTAACAGACTGAGCCACCCAGGCACCCTCTTACAGCTTTATTCTAAAGGTTTCATCTTATGTTTATAAGTGGTTTTATTTTACCCCCTTGGAGAGTATTGTGGGTTCCTGGACTCAATTCCAACATATGTGTTGCGGTAGGGGCACTTCCCCATATCAACAAACAATTTTCTGACATCAGCCAAGTGTTTTACAATTCAACTCAATTCAGACACTATCCACCCAGAGACAGCATCAGAGACCACAGGGTAAGGGCTCAGCCCTACAGATATACTCCCACCCCCGCTTCATATGCCAAGTATGAGACCAGGTTATCACCTGGGCTTCTGGCCAACTGGCAATCCAATGACCCCCTTCTTTGGCTTCACCTGTCATGACCCACTGGCTTCAATACGAGATTTGCCTGAACTCCTCCTCAGGTTTGATTAATTTAGCAGAGCAGCTCACAGGACTCAGACACTTTTGCTTCCTAACCAGCTCATCGTAAGAGGATATAACTCAGGAACGACCAAATGGAAGAGATAACATAGGACAAGGTACGGGGAAAGGGCACAGAGATTCCATGCCCTCACCAGGTGCATCACTCTCCCCAAATCTCCATGTGTAACCAACCTAGAATCTCTTTGAACAGCACACTTTAATTTTTTTTGGAGGCTTCATTTACATAGGCATGGTTAATTAAGTCATTGACCATTGTCTTACTTCTCTCTCCTTCCCAGAGGTTGGGGGAGTGGGTGGGGCTGAAAGTTTCCAGCCTCCATTCGTGTGGTTGTCTCCACTGGCAACCAGCCGCCATCTTTAGATGCTTTCCAAAAGTCACCTTATGAGTTTAACACAGGAGACACTTCTAAGCTCTCATCAACTAGGAAATCCCAATGGTTTTGGAAGCTGTGAGCCAGGAGCCCTGGATAAAAACCAAATATATTTGAGGGCACCTGGGTGGTTCAGTCTGGTAAGGGTCCAACTCTTGGTTTCAGCTCAGGTCATGATTTCATGGTTTTGTGAGTTTAAGCAGAGCCTACTTGGGATTCTCTCTCCCTCTGTCTCTGCCCCTTCCCCACTTGTGCTGTCTCTGTCTCTCTCAAATAAACAAGTAAATTTTAAAATTAAAAAAAAAAAAACGAAAACAAATATGTATGAATCATCAAATAATATGTATGTATGTATATATATATATATGTTTTGTATATTATATATGTATTATATTATGTATATTATATATGTGTATCTATATCTATATCTATATCTATATCTATATCATCTGTATCTATATCTATATAGAAAGAGAGCACAATATTTCAGAGAAAGAACCCCCGATTTTGGGTGAAACTCCATGAGAATAGAGATTTTTGTCTGTTAGTCACTCGTTTATTCCTAGTGCCTGGATAAGTATCTGATACATAATAGATTCTTAGTAAGTACTTGTTGAAATGAGGAACTCGATTCTCAACTATTCTGTCCCAAAAGAAAAAAGAATGTAATGAATTGCTTCTTATTCTTTCCACAAAGATAATTGCAATGGACTGAATGTGTCCCCTCCAAAATTCATATGTTGAAATCCTAGCCCCCAATGTTAGGAGGTGAGGCCTTTGGGAGATTGTTCAATCATGAGGGTCAAGCCCTCATTAGTGAGATTAGTGCCCTTATAAAAGGACCCCACAGGGGCGCCTGGGTGGCGCAGTCGGTTAAGCGTCCGACTTCAGCCAGGTCACGATCTCGTGGTCCGTGAGTTCGAGCCCCGCGTCGGGCTCTGGGCCGATGGCTCAGAGCCTGGAGCCTGTTTCCGATTCTGTGTCTCCCTCTCTCTCTGCCCCTCCCCCGTTCATGCTCTGTCTCTCTCTGTCCCAAAAATAAATAAAAAACGTTGGAAAAAAAAAATTAAAAAAAAAAAAAAAAAAGGACCCCACAGAACTCCCTAACCCTCCTTTGCCATGTGAGGACATAGCAAGAACCAGGGAGCAGGCCCTCATAAGACCCTGAATCGGCCAGCACCTTGATCTTAGACTTTGCAGCCCCCGCAGTAGGAGAACTAAATGTCTGTTGTTTGTAAGCTGCCCAAACTACCGTATTTTGTCATTGCAGTCATTGCACCTCGAGCTGACTAAGTCAATAATCAACTAGGGATTTGACTTACCCACCTCTCTTCCCTCAGGGCCTGATATGGCACATACAAGAGCCTTAACACAAATGTGTTCTATGAATCAATACATGACACAAAGAATTTAGTGAGGGAACAACAAAAATTTTGAAACACTATTAAAATGCCATTGTTAAAATAATCCAGCTCAACAGTCCTTGCAGACGAGCGACAGTCTTCCTGTCTCTCTCTTATCCATTCTCTCTTGCTTCCACGGGGGACCCCCTCTCCCTCAGACCGCAGGATACAAAATCTGACACGCTACTCTTGGCTTTTCAGATAATACACACTTGATCTCAATGATTTCATCTATAATTGTTTTTGTTCTAATTACCATGTGCAGTAGTAACTTTCAAATTCCCATCTCAAACTCATTCTCTTCACCACCTTTGTTCAATATTCAGCGAGGGCTGGAGCAATGCTACCAGAATAGCAGGCAAATGCCTTAAACAAGACGTGCCAATCACAGTTTACTGTATTCTTTCCTAAATCTTCCTCTAGTCAATTCTGTCTCTCAGTAGATGACTACCAGTATCCACCCAATAGACATCTGGAATCCTCTACACAGCTACACCCTGCAAGTCTCCTGCCCATTCTTTCTCTTTAAAGCCTTTTCTATCTACATTAAGTATTGCTTTCAAGTATTCATGTCTACCTCTCTCTTTTTCCTGCACAAATTTCTGCCTAAAAAAAGCTCCGAGAAGCAATGGGATAGAATCCACAGGATTTAAATGTATCTTTCAAAATACCTACAACCTTGAATAATAGAAGAGAAAGTGCTGAGAAAAGCAACGAAGGTCAAAGACACTTGTTGGAAAAGATGTTTGTAGTGGCAACCCTACAAAACAAAGTTAGCAAAAATCTCTTCCAAAAGGAAGTGTGATAGATAGAGGGCAAACTCAATGCTTGTTTCTTGGAACGACCAGAATGGCGTAATGTAAGCTAGCCAGAGGGACATCCCTGGCACCCATCCCACACCCCTAGGCTTTGGGCAAAGCCAGGGGGTTCAGAAAATCTGGAAACAGCTTTTTTTTTTTTAGAAAGAAGAGGCCTTGAGTTGGAAGCCATCTGCATTTGATCATTGCTTTCTGGAAAGAAGCAAAGACTCCAACGATCCACAGTCATATAACCCTGCCGGATAAGCTACACCCCACTATGGGAAGAAATTTCTGTTGACGAAGAGACCAGTTCGGGCACAGGCATAACCCAAACCTCCTGAAAATAGCTCTCCTCCAAGAACCCACCCTGTTCAAAGATGAGAAATAATTAAAAAGGAGGCAGCACAGGATCCAGACAAAAATACTACAAAAAATAAGAAAAAAGGGAATAGCACAATATGTAAGATGAGTAAGCTCCACCAGAAAAAAAAAAAAAGAAAAAGAAAATATTGCCACAGAACAAACGATGTGCCATAAGCAAGATTTTGAGCAAGCAGCCATAAGTAAGATTTTAAGAATACTTTTAAGAAAGTACACGAGTCAGCTATGTCAAGTTTTCCAAAAGAGATGAAACATGCACCAGCAGAATGTGGGAAATAAGTAGAAAGACAAAAGGAAAACATCATGCTACAAAATCATGCCCGCTTTGGAAGCAGCAGGAAGGAAAATAGAAGCTGCTCACAACATAGTAAGGCCATGAAAGATTAGAGAGGGAGAAAAATAAAAGGAAGATGAGCAAAGAGTTCTAAAAGATTGCACATAGCAGCTGCAGACCACAGGAAAGGAAACAAGACTTCACACACACACACACACACACACACACACACACACGCATGCATACACCTATTATAGGTAGGTCCAAAAATGGGATACCTCTGTTTTTGAAGATACGATTTAGTAAATATTTTCAGGTATAAAAGAAAACCTAATTATATATGCTAGAAGAGTAGTACGCTAAGACTCAAGATTTTTGAAAGAAGAATGCTGGACGATTAAAGTTACTGGTCTTTTAAAATAAAGAATAAGGGGTGCCTGGGTGGCTCAGTCGGTTAAGCAACCAACTCTTTACATCGGCTCAGATCATGATCTCACAGTTGGTGGGATTAAGCCCCGTGTCAGGCTCTGCACTGGGATTCTCTCTATCTTTCCTTCTCTATCTCCTTCCCTTTGTGTGTGCATATCCTCTCTCTTTTTCTCAAAATAAATAAATACACTTAAAAAAAAAAAAGAAAGTAGATAGAGATTGTCAAAAGCATTGCCATTTTAGAAAGGATGACCACATAAGGCTTTAATGAGGGGAAACATGGTAAAAAACAGAAAACAAAAACGTGAATAAGTTACGATGAGAAAAATAACAATTTTGAGGTCTGCCCAGACCTTTTACAATATGACAGTCTGCTCACACCCACAGTCTGGACATTTAAAGAACTGAGTTTTGGGGCGCCTGGGTGGCTCAGTCGGTTAAGGGTCCGACTTTGGCTCAGGTCATGATCTCGTGGTCCATGAGTTCGAGCCCTGCGTCGGGCTCTGTGCTGACCACTCAGAGCCTGGAGCCATCTGTGGATTCTGTGTTTCCCTCTCTCTCTGACCCTCCCCCCTTCATGCTCTGTCTCTCTCTGTCTCAAAAATAAATAAACGTTAAAAAAAAAATTTAAAGAACTGAGCTTTGGATTTCCACTACAATCTCCCACTTTGCTTTTCCCAGGGAAAAGGTTTCAAAATAACTACTTAGAGTTAAGTCCGTGAAAAGTTAGTGGCCTTCACTGCAACCACTTATCAGTAATAGGTGCTTGTTTCCTTGTTCTCTCTCTCCTTTGTCCGTGACCTAGACAGAGGATTGACCTTCCCTTGGCTAATTGTGCCCCTCTTCTGGGATCTGTACCTAATAAACCTTGTGCTTTACTTCCTTTGTGTGAGTGCAATCAAAACTGTGCCTTCAATCAAAATGGCCCTGGGTTTTTCAGCTCCCCAAGGTAGGAGCTCAGATACGAGGGAGCTACCTTCCAACTCCGTGTGGGTGGCTTGAGCCTCCCCAGTCTGCAGGTCAAAATCTGCAGACTCTTAACTCAACTCACCAGTTCCAGGATTTCCAACACATGAGTAAAGTAGCAAGTTTTGCGTATGTCCAAGGAAAGAACATCCCAAGCAAAGAGAATGGTTAATGCCAAGGTCCTGATGCATGAATGTGTCTGGAGCATTCAGAGAACCAGGAGGTGAGTATGGCTGGACCAGAGTGAGCATGAAGCAACCAGGAGATGAAGTCAGGCAGACAGCATGGAGAGGGATGCATCATGTTGACTAGTATAAGTATTTGAGATTTTACTATGATCGAGATGGGAAGTCTTTGGAGTGTCTTAAGAAGATCGCATGATGTCTTACACGTTGTATTTCCCTTGTTATTTCTTCTTAATTCAGTCGCGGGAAAAAGGCTGAAGGAGAACCTGGGCAGTTTATGGAAGAGGATATTAAATAGTACAAGTGAAAGCCGATGGTGACTCGAACCTGGATAGTAGCACTATAAGCAGTAAGACACAAAAAGACGTGCTATAAGCTGGGTGTAAGATTCAAAATTAAGAGAAAAGCTCTTATCCATTGCTGATGGGAATACAAAATGCCACAGCCACTTTGAAAGACAGTTTGGTATTTGTTTGTTTGTTTGTTTGTTTGTTTTTTTACAAAACTAACTATACTCTTTCCAGATGATCCATCAATCCTGCTCTTTGATATTTAGCAAAAAGAATTGTAACCTTGTGTGCACACAAAAACCTGCCCAGGGATGTTTACAGCACCTTTATTTATAATTGCCAAAACTTGGAAGCAATCAAAAAATCTTACAGTGAATGGGTAAACAAACTGTGGTATATCCAAACAATGGAATATTGTTTAGCACTAAAAAGAAATGAGCTTTCAAGCCATGAAAAGACACGGAGGAAACTTAAATGCATATAACTAAGTGAAAGAAGCCAATCTGAAAAAGCTACATATTGTGTGTTTCCAACCATAGGACATTCTGGGGGAAAAAAAACAAAAAACAAAAAACTATGGATCAGTAAAAAGATCATCAATTTTTAGGAGTTAGAGGAGAGAGAAAGAGATGAACACACAGAACACAGAAAACTTTTAGAGCAGTGAAACTATAATTTATGATGCTATGATTGTGCATAGGTGTCATTGCATTTGTGCAGACTCACAGAATGACAATGCCAAGACTGAACCCTAATGGATATTACAAACCGAGTGATAATGATGGGTCAGTGTAGGTTCATAGATCATAACAAACGTACCACTCTGGTGGGATATGTTAATAGTGGAGAAGGATATGCATGAGTAGGGACAGGCTTTATGGGAAATCTATGAACCTTCTCTTCAATTTTGATGGGTATCTTACACTGCTCTAAAAATAAAGTCTACTAAAAAATAGATAAAAAGAGACCAGTCAAAGGTGATTCCATGTGTTTTTTGCTCCAAGCCATTGAATAATAATGGAATTGACCATTTACAGTGGAAATTGTGGGAGAAACAGATTTGAGGTTTGGTAGAAAGAAGATCAGAAACCCACTTTGGAAATGGTACTATTTAGGATACCCACTGGAAGTTCGAACAGGGAAGCTGATTAGGTGGCTGGATATATAATGAAACAGTTTTGGAACATGCAAATAATCACATAATTTGTATCAGCCATTTTTAATTTTCTTCATGTTGATTCATTTATTTTGAGAGAGAAGTGTGGGAGGGGCAAATAGAGGGGGAGAGAGAGAGAATCCCAAGCATGGATTCCCAAGCACTGACAGTGCAGAGTTTGTTGCGGGGCTCAAACTCATGAATTGTGACATCATGACCTGAGCCAAAATCAAGAGTTGGACTCTTAACCCACTGAGCCATCCTGACGCCCCTGTATGAGTGCTTTTGAAAAAGTCCTAGAAGGCAAATTTTTAGCAAATTTAAGATGAATAGAAAATTTGGGGGAAAGGCAACCAGTGTGAGCTTTGAATCTATACATCTATAGGGATAAACTTAACACAACTGGAATATGAAACATCAACCGAATAGAATGAAAATGTTAGGAACTTACAAATGTAGAAATGGTTAATATGCAAGAGAAAGAAGGAAGGCAGGGGAAGAAAGTGTGGGAGACAATTTAGGAAGGCTCATTTGCTCATCTTTGTGACCAAGCTCTCAAAGTTATATAAAGCGGACAAATCGAGTTGTAAGGATGCAAGCATATTAAAATTTATAAACTTATATACTAGACTATCTTTAAAAAGCAATTACCTTATTAAGAAACAATAATCTATCACAGCAGACACTGTCAGTGCCCTACCCCCTTCTCCTCACTCTTACTACCCCAGCATGTGTCCCCACACATTACAACTGCCAGCATCTGATTTTTTTAAATGAGGACTTGGCTTTCTATTGCAAAGAAAGCATTTTGTCCAACCCAAATGGCAGCCTAGAAGTGCCAGAAAATTAGGGCGTCTGTGTGACTCAGTTGGTTATGTCTCCAACTTTGGCTCAGGTCATGAGCTCACAGTTCGTGAGTTTGAGTCACACATCAGGCTGTACTGATAGCACAGAGTCTGCTTGGGTTTCTCTCCCTCTCTCTCCCTCTCTCTGACCCTCCCCCACCTGCATTTTCTCCTTCTCTCAAAGTAAATAAGTAAACTTAAAAAAAAAAAAAAAGAAGTGCCAGAAAATTAACATCCCTTTGGATCAGCCTCCAACCGAAGACTCTCCCCTTCAGGTCGGATAACAAGGAAACACAAACCTGTGTACTACATTGGCTGTCCAAGTTTCTGCAGCTACTCCCAGTGGTATC
Organism: Neofelis nebulosa; assembly: GCF_028018385.1. Classification (NCBI taxonomy): domain Eukaryota; kingdom Metazoa; phylum Chordata; class Mammalia; order Carnivora; family Felidae; genus Neofelis; species Neofelis nebulosa. The sequence goes on along the minus strand of NC_080784.1, from coordinate 198,494,199 downwards.
AGGCACTCTTCTTCCTCAGACCCCTGCCTTCCTTCTCTGAAAATTCATGGTTTAGAATTCCTGAATCTGGAGTCTGATTCTGATGGAAAACTCAGACAGCTGGTATGAGAAGTGGTTCTAGGAAGCACATACTCATTATGAGATTATGAGATTGTGCCACTCACTAACCAGAAGACAACAACAATACTGATTTTTGTCCTAACACCCGGCATGCTTTAGCTAGCATCGATCTTACCATTGCACTTAACGTGTGGTGAATTTGATGTGACACAAACAGAGGGGGGTGGTCAACTAATTCAATGTCTCCAGCATTCAGTAGATAAGAAGTCAATGTTTACTAAAAGGATGGAGATTTGATTATTGTTAAGTGCAACTGAAACACTAAAAGAAGAAAGGAAAGTTCACATTAGCTGATTACCAAATGAAGGCGTGATGGAAAAGCCAAAAGGCTTTTATAACAGTACTTAAGGAGTCTCTCATATTTTGCAGCTGAAGGGAAGACTTGGCTGAAAATCAGACTCGAGATGTGATTTAGAGAAGCTGAATTATAATTAAGGATAAATTCACAGCCCTGAAAAAATGACCCATGTTAAAGCAAGGCCTAATAGGCCAGAGGGAGTCTAAGACCCTCCAGAACTTTCTAGCTCTGCAAAAGTGTCTCATCCCCCCAACCCACACTCATCGCTAGCTTCCCTCTGCTAGCAAATTCCCTTTACTTAGGCACCATGCAGAGCTGCAGTTTTCATTGAGGTAAGTACATCAGAAGATGATCATTGTTATCCTTGAGATTTGTCCCCAACTCCCTTTATAACTGGGAGACTAAGATGGCCTAAGAGAATCCCGCCTTCATTTCAGGATGGTAGGATTATCTTTGAAAAGGTAAGAAGATTGGACTAATATTTATCAGTAAGAACCAGGAACACATGATTGGGAATAGACCTTGAAGCTGATGAACAAGTACAGAGGGAGAATATGGATAAAAGGGTTTCTTGATACAAGCCCTTTCCCTTATGACTCAAGATTTAACATTCAGTTAGGGATACTTGTGGCCAAATCAAAATTCATTGCAGGGATGACCCCTTGAAGCTTGAATCAAACGATCAGATGGAGTTGCCAAAACTGTCTTGGCAGAGTATTGAGGAAATAATCTAAAGACTAAAGTGGTTAGGTATTCTAGTATTGATTTAATACATTAGAACAGAGAAAGAAATAGTCGGCTATATTCTCCAAGAGGAAATACAGGACATCCCTTTCACCAAAATAATGAGAGATATGTTCATGAGATCAGCATTGCTGGAAAACCCAGTGATACATTTTTTTTTAAAACAAATATTGGTAAGGATATGAGGATGCTACGAAACTAGCTCCCTCGTTTCAATGGGGGATAATGGATTTCTAGAATAGGAGAAACCAGAAGGAAGCACTTACTCATCAGAAGCAAGGTGGACATAATTACCACAAAGGACAGGAGAAACGGAACGGCAAACTGATGTTTCTAAGGACAAGATAGATATGTAGCCAAACAGGTGTTTTTTGAATCACACATAAAATAAGTTTTAAAAAGGGTGAGTCAAAGCCTGGTGTCACCCGTATGTACCATATGTAGCCTAGTTATATTTCAGCTCTAGGACTGAGCTTTCTTTTTTTTTTTTTAATTTTTTTAATGTTTATTTATTTTTGAGAGAGAGACAGAGCGTGAGCAGGGGAGGGGCAGAGAGAGAGGGAGACACAGAATCCGAAGCAGGCTCCAGGCTCCGAGCTGTCAGCACAGAGCCCGACACCGGGGCTCGAACTCACGGACCGCGAGATCATGACCTGAGCAAAGTCAGAGGCTCAACCGACTGAGCCACCCAGGGGCCCCAAGGACTGAGTTTTCTAAGACCAGAGAGACCATTGACTTGAAGAGGATCCTATATTTCTACTAATATATATTGTAACATTTCTGCAATTTTTCCCGTAAAGGGACCTATGGTCATTTATACGAGTACACTGGGGGAAAAGAAACAGGTGTGTGTATGGAGGGATGTCAGATACAGGGTCTGCACTGACACCAACCTCATTACCAGAGAAGGGGGCATATTGACACCAGAGTATAGAATGAAATCCTGGCCTGATTCATCTAAGAGTGGATGGAATAGTCTGTGGCCCCGCCCCGTGTGTATTTCATTGCTTATCAAAAGCTTAATAAAGATGCCTAATATACTTAACACTCAACTGAACTCTCCTACTGTTTTTCCCTGAACTGTGGTAGAAAAGCCATCAAATAGATAGAGGAAAGACTATGTAAAAGTTCCTGAAACCATCTCTTTCTTCATTGGCCAAAACAGTAAATCAGAAACGATGCAATGTTCTGGGTATCAGGGCAGTGATTGAGCGTCATCCTCAAAGGCTTAAAGGATGCAGGGTGATGGCACACATTATCTATTTGGTTTGCCAATTTTGTCTTTGCAGCAAACCCAACTGGATCATAATGGGTAATGATGTGTACTGTAAACTTAATAACCCTGGTTGTATCTGATGTGGTAATGGTTATTATGGGTTGAACCATGTAGGATGACCTATATCAGATCATTGCCACCTACAAATCGGGTTGCTTTATTTGAATCAAACTAACATGCACATCAACACAGTATCCGGTGCTTAGTCTATCGTTATTGACCTGACAAATTCATTTTCTTTTCATTCAAAAAAAAAAAAAAAAAAGTTAAGAAGCAGTTTGTATTCCCTTGGGTTGGATAGAGCATATAGCCATGGTCTTGTCCCAGAACTTTTATTTTTTTAGTTATAATATAGTCTGCAGAGTGAGACTGTCTTTGGATATTACAGAACATTGTGCTGGTTCATTATATTTTTGAAGTCATGGTAAATAGGCCTGGGGAGCAAGAAGTGGCAATTATATTGGATTCTCTAGCAGGATATATCCATGCTAGAGGGGATGTGATAAATCCTACAATAAATGATTTCTACACCAGCCACGTTGGTTAAGTTCTTAGGGGTCCAATGATCTGGAAAATGCCAGAGCATCATTTTCAAGAAAAAAAAGGACAAGTGGTTATATCTCCTACCATAAAAAAGGAAGCATTGTACTCGATTGGCTCTTCAGATTTTAGAGACAGGATATACCACACTTAGGAATCCTAATTGGGTCCATATTTTGTTTGGGTGACTCAGAAGACTATCAGGCCCCAAAATCTTCCCAAGTGGCCTGTATTACCTGGCGGATACTATATCACTACAAACGTATGTGATAGATTATGAATAGTGTGTGAAGTCTCTGGCAAACCTTAACAGAGTTGGAGCACAAATCTCTAAGATTCTGGAACAGAGGCATAGTTTTTGTAGCAAATAACTTTACTGTTTTTTGTTTTTTGGGTTTTTTTGTTTCATTTTTTTTTTTTTAGAGAGAGAGAGAGGGAGAGCAGGGAAAGGGCAGAGAGATAAGGAGAGAGAGAGAGAGAGAGAATCCCAAGCAGGCTCTACACTGTCAGCTCAGAGCCCAATGGAGGGCCCAATCTCACGAACCATGAGATCATAACCTGAGCCGAAATCAAGAGTTAGGAGCTTAACTGACTGAGCCACCCAGGTGCCCTAAAAGAACTTTACTATTTTTAAAGCAATGCCAGGAATACTGTTGGGCCCTATTAAAACTAAGAGTACTAACACAAGCCACCAAATAATCACGCAAACAAAATTGTCCACAGTGAGCATTGCCAAACTCACTAAGTCAAAAAGTCAGCTGGGCAGAGCATCAACCACTGAAACCCACACATGTCCAGAAGGTACAGGCCGTTTGTACAAATAGACTTCCATGTCACCTATTTTTGTTGTAATTACCTCTTTCACTCAGCTTGCTCCTATGGCCTTGTGGGGTGGCCAAAGAAGAAAACCTGGGGTTAGTGCATTGATGGGACATTTTGATTTGTAGTTGTGAGTTTAAAGTGTACTTCAGTTACACTACAGGCTCGTGCAGAAGTGGCCTTGAGAGAGACTGATGAGGCAAACCCTTACTGGGCAGAGCGATAAGCATTAAATCTCTAGTCACCAAGTTGGTGCATAGAGAGAAGTAAGGAATGTACGAGGACTCATAGACAGTGACCGATGGCTTGTGTGGTTGGTCAGGGTCCTGAAAAGAGCAAGATTAGAAGATCAAAGGAAAGGATGTTAGAGCAAGAGGTATATGGATGGTCCTTCAAGGGCAAATGCAAAGTGTGCAAGTCTTGGGCTCTCCAACCCGAAAGCAGTCATGGCAGTGGAGGTACTGAATAATCAAGGGGATAGTTGGCCTCATCCAGTGTATTTCAGTCAGCCTCTGTCCTCAGCTACCCCTTCACAGAGAAGCTATGGGGGCATGGGTGAACCTGGGTATCCAGGCCACAGCACGGACTCCCTTGTATCACTGCTCATATTGTTCCTGTTGCTACTGGATGGTCAACCTGACAGATGCCGAGCCTATGATATGGTATCAACTTTGCAAGAAGGCAAATCACTTGGCAACAAGTTGATTTTGGTATGCCATTTTTGCCTAGCTGGAGTCCCTTTCATAATTACTGAGATTGACAAGTATTTTGGGTATGGATTTGTATTGCATATTCTGGTCAGTGCCAGGATCCACAGGGTATTAAGTTATTGTCATGGGATTTTGCATAATAGCATCTCAGACCAATAGACTTAAAGCAGCTAGAAGGTGTGACACTTGGCATATGAGCAAAGGATCCACTGGTCCTTCCATGTACTTCATCACCTGCATGCTTCCATTCATCTGGAACCATGGGATGGATCCTCCAACACCAGGCTAAGATGCCAGCTTAGATATGTCACCCTGTGGGTCCGAAATGATGCCCTTCAATACTTGTTTTATATTTTAACCAATAGCCATCATATGATGTTGGTTCCACAGTAGGTAAATAAGGTCCAGAATCCAAGAAGGACAAGTAGGAGTGACCTCAATCATCACCTCTCAGTGACCTTCTTGGGGAATGTGCCCGTCCTATGCCTGCATGCTTAGGTTTTGCTAGATTATGATCTAGCTTCAGGGGCAGTAGGATGCTCTTGCCAGGTGAAGCAGAGCAAGGCTTTCTCCAGAGATACAATAAGAATTCTACTCTGTCTCCCACCGTATGTCTCTTTATGCTACTTACACTAGCTGGCAAAGAGAATAGTTATTATCATGGGTGACTGAGTTCAATAAGAGAATGTTGCTTTTAGATAGCGATGATAGGGAGCAGTAGGTATGGGATTCAAGGGGTTTCTGTGACACCTTTTGATGCCCCCATGCTCTGTCCATTTAAAGGGACAATTGCAGCAACTGCAGCTTAACAGAGGCATTGTCACCACGGGACAAGCATTAATGCTGATGGAGAAATCTAGAACAGGTGGTAGAGATAGGAGGTTAGGTATATCTGTTAAGACTCTGGAACCAGCATTAGCAGTGGGGACTAGAGATGGTCCCAGAAACACCCCCCCCCCCTTTTTAAAGTCTTCTAAAGTCTTTCTAAAGTCTTTTTAGAAATTTGGATATATTTGGAAATTTGGATATCTCAAATAACTGCCAACTGGTACTTGATAGTGGACATGAGTGGATCTGAGTGGTGTAGGGGCAAGGTTCTAGCAGATGCTGTGAGTGCCCTGCCCATGTTTGTGTGCCCTTTCTATTTGAAAGCACAACAGTTTAAATTATACTTCTAGTACCTGAATGTTTTTGTCCTACACTTTCTCAACTAATGATGTTACTTCCTGTGACTCTGAGAAAAGCTAGAAGTGCAGAGAAATTAACACCCCCAGGAGCGGTCCCTGGCAAATTACTGGTGGATTTATGTACAATCACCCAGCATCATTAACTTCCGATGAGATGATTCTCAGTGGAGTGTTTTACACGGGTCCTAAGAGTTCCCTGGCAAGATTTCACCCCCGTCACCCCTGATGGGGGCTGGCTTGATAAAGTCACCCCACTGTCTTTCTTCCACTCTCCATTTTCTGCCCATCACCTCCCAAATAAATAAATAAAAGATCTTGGATCTTTTTCTCAAGATCTGCTTCTGGGAGAACCTGATCAAAGACTGTAGTCTCATAATCCGGTAATTGCTCATTGTGGGGATTCAGTTGCTGTGTAAATCAACAGAATAGCAAGAATTTATACCAAGTTATGGTTATAAAAGTAACATTGAGAAGAGCAATTAATGGAACATAATTCTAAATTATCAAGGGACACACACACAAATAGCAAAGAAATATACTTCACACAGCAGAAGATTTTAAAAAGGGGCAGTGAAAGCAGAAAGCATCATCTAAACTCTGAGACACAATTAAGACCAAATATATATTTCATATGAAGAAATGAAGAGAAAATTACTGACTTAAATACAAAGAATATCATATTGGATTTCAAAGGCAAAGGATGTGACTATAAGTTGACTTAAAAAGATTGAAAAATGGAAGGCTGGGCAATCTTATAAGTGAGAAAATGTAGGTGAAGAGATGGGCTAAAATTTTAATATTACTCAAGGATGAGTTAAAAAAAAAAACCTGAAAAAGACCAATTTATGGATGAAGTTTTTACATTCTAATGGAGATCACAAAGTTTTAAATATTTACTTGGTTCAGAATATATTGTCATTGTTAACATAGAAAAACTGTAGGAAAATAAATAAAAGCATATAACTTATTAATTTTCCTCGGTGCTTGATGTAGAAGCATGGGAGGAGGAACACATAAAATTAAACATCTTATTGCATTATTTTGATGTCACTGAATTCTACTTCTTGAAAACATAGACCCTGCCTTCTTTTCTTAAGCTTATGGTGGACCGTCGAAGGCATATGATGTTCTATAGATGTTAAAAAGGAAAAATATCCAGAGTTTAGAATTTAAATGACACAAAAGAGGTGAGAACTTGGGAAGATTTTTCCCTATAAACCTTTTTAGAAAAGATACTTTTAATAATGATGAAAGCTGGAGTGTAGAGTTAATGAAATATACTAAGAAAACGCCAGCCCGTTAAAATAACCAGCAAACCAAAATCTCAGGGAGGAGCAAACACAGCCAGCCATACAGCATAAAAAGAAAAAAAACAAAAACAAAAACAAAACTGGATCTCACTTATAAGAGAAATCCAAAAATGAAGCTCCAATGATACCTCATTTTTCGCCTATCAGACTGATAAAGAGCAAAAACATTGTGGTAACGGCATAATGGCAAGGAGCGTATACTTTCCTTTATTGCTGGTTATCGTATAAACTGTCACATCTCTATTGGAGGGCAAAATGACAACAGATATCAAATGGCCATACTTTCTGACCCAGAAATGCAGTTTTTTTAGCAATTTATTTCACAATGAGACTCACGATTACACAATGTTTAAAAATGAGATTCCTTGCAAGTTTTTCCCCTCACAACCAAAGATTTGAAGATCTATCTAAGGGGAAGTAGTCAAATACATTACACTGCCTTCCTATAATGGGGTACTCTTCATTACAATAAATGAGAAATTACTATCAAAGCTAATAACGAGGGGCGCCTGGGTGGCTCAGTCCAAGGGTCCAGCTCTTGATTTTGGCTCGGGTCATGATCCCAGGGTCGTGGGCTCGAGGCCTGTGTCCAGCTCTACTCTCAGAGTGGAGCCTGCTTAAGATTTTTCTCTCTCTCCCTCTGCCCTTCTCCCCCACTTACACTCTCTTTCTCTAATAGTTTTTTTAAAAATGCTGATAATGAGAAGTCTGCAATTATGATTAAGTGAAAATGCACAAGTAGTACGTGAGGACAAAATATCCTACCATTTAAATAGCTAATATGTTTATTCATGCAGTTATTCAAAAATATTTATTCATCTACAGTCATTCTAGGTTCTAGGGATGTAACGTAAATAAGACAAACTGAGTTCTGAGTTCACGTTTGATGGTGGGCAGAATGACAGGTGATTTTAAAGAAAAAGAAAAGACTGATGACGTGATTTCATTTCAGGCCGGGTAAGGGTTCGGAAGATCGTTACCAAAGGTGAATGACAAGAGGTACAGAAATGAGGAATGGAGTGCTTTATAAATAGGATGATCAGTGATATCCACTCAGAAGAGGTGACATTCCAGCAGATTTCTCAATAAAGGCGAGGGGTTGGTCATGTGGTGTCCATAAATACATAAAAAAAGGAAAAATGAAGGACTTTGGGCTGGTTAACTGGCCTCCCTGGGGCTTCATTCCCACAGCCACAGCAGAGAAAAGGCTGATCTACTCTGGTGTCTGCATCAGTCAGGACTTTCTTGGTGATAAATGACACAAGCCAAAACCACCTGAGAGCGACGACAGGTTTTGCAAGTTTGCGTATTAATGTCGAAGGGCGCTGGAATAAACAAGCCTTGTTAGACAAGCCAAGTTAGGGGTCAAAAAGCCTTTAGGAATGGGGTGCCTGGGTGGCTCAGTCGGTTAAGCGTCCGACTTTGGCTCAGGTCATGATCTCATGGTCTGTGAGTTCAAGCCCCACATTGGGCTCTGTGCTGACAGCTTGGAGCCTGGAGCCTGCTTTGGATTCTGTATCTCCCTCTCTCTGCACCTCCTCCATTTGCATTTTGTCTCTCTCTCTCTCTCAAAAATAAACAGTAAAACATTAAAAAAAGAAGAAAGAAAGCCTTCAGGATTGTCTGGCTTTCACTGTTGCTTCTCTGTGAATGGTGGTCTATATCTCTTATCTCACACAAGTCTCTTTGACACTTGAGGAGTTGGGAGTTGGGGCAAGTACTCAGTGGCTTCAGACTTCACATCTCCCACTCTACCCACCAAGAAGGGACAGGCACTCCTCCATGAGCCGTCCCTCAAAAATCTAGGGGAGGTCTTTGCCCTAACTTGTGTTATTTCCCCACTCTCCACAGGCAGCCTAGTGGGAGAGACTGAAATAGGGCTACAGGAATTCACCTACAGTAAGAAACACCCTTCTGAGGCGAAGGGGGGCTTGCCCAGAAGAAATAATAACTGGCCAGAGCAGGAGCGTTATGAGGACCAAATGGTATAATTTGTGCGAACTACTTATTGGTCAAGGACACCGGACTTCGAGACCACATGCAGACAAGATATATCCACACCACCCTGAGGTCTCCAGGACAGAACCGTTGATCACTAACTCTCTTCCAACTAGTGCAGACCCTCCTATCTTACATTTTCAATGTTATCCTATATAGCAACTGCTAAGTAAAGTAAGTTATCAACAAGCCTTGTTGTATATCTCCATAGTAGATGACAATGCCTTTCTCTTCTTTGTTGCTTTGTGCATTCTTTTTCTGAGGAGTGGTCTAGACAATCTCATTCTTTGTAAGTTATAGACGTCCCGCAAAATACTAACAGATATTCAAAACTATGCTTTTATTAACTAACCTTTCACTTTTCCCTTCATGTATCTGACCTGCCTACTGTTCCCATTGTTCCCACTCAAAGCGACCATGAACTTATTAGGAAAGGCTAAGCGTGATCCACAGGCCCCTCCCCCTAATTAGTTCCCTTTTCTATCAGTTCTTCTTTAGGAAGAACCGTTAGGTTAAATGTACCCCTCACTGGCTTTCCTAATCAAACCCTAAATTCCCATGGCACACACACGAACCTATGCTATTTACCTAAACATTTGTAATTTCCTCTACCTTCTTAGCAGTCATGTAGAGGAGATAAGAATTCCACCTTAATTGGCCTTTTGCCTTAATGAAATTTTTAGAGTTTCTTTTTAAATGCTATTCAAGTAGCATTCTTTTTTTTAATTTTTATTTTTTTATTTAAAAAATGTTTATTTATTTTGAGAGAGAGAGAGACAGAGCACGAGTGGGGGAGGAGCAGAGAGAGAGGGACACATAGAATTCAAAGCAGGTTCCAAGCTCTGAGCTGTCAGCACAGAGACCGACACGGGGCTTGAACTCCTGATCCGTGAGATCATGACCCAAGCTGAAGTTGGGCACTCAACTGACTGAGTCACACAGGCGCCCCTAATTTTGTTAATGTTTATTTATTTCTGAGAGACAGAGTATCAGTGGGGGAGGGGCAGAAAGAGAGGAAGACACAGAATCCTAAGCAGGATTGAAGGAGGGCTCAAACTCACAAACTGTGAGATCATGACCTGATCTGCAGTCCGACACGTAACTGCCTGAGCCACCCAGGCACCCCTCAAGTCATATTCGTTTCCATCACCTCTGATGTCTAACTCTCTGGTTGTCGTTTATTTGCATTGATTTGTTAACAGTATCATGTGGAGTTGAAAGAAGTTTGAAACTTGAGTGTGGAAGCAGAGACCAGGAACAATTTCTTCTTTGCTGGTTAAACCATCTCCCTCTGACCCTGGGCATGTTATTCCTGTCTCTAATGTGCCATTCCTCATAAGGAGAGCAGAAAAATAATTGTGAAATTTCCTTCTCATTGTAGACCCTTAGGAAGCTAGCTTTCCATTTCCTTTCTTTAGCTATTTTCCCCTCTAACTCATAGAATTTTTCCCCCTCAGTACAACATGGCAAGTGTGTGAACCTAAGATACACCTGGTTTCATTCATTAGTTGTGCGAACTTTGTCATTTAATTATCCACTGACAAATAAGCTTCAGCGTTCTCATCTGCACCGATGAGCCCAATCTGTAGCAATGTGGTAATAATACTTACCTGATTCCATTAGGAGCCTTGACAGAAAATCTGACTTGAACTGGCTTAAGTCAAAAAGGGGATTTATTAGCATGGTCAGATGAAATGGTGAGAGCTAGGGAAACGTAAAGCATGGCTGGATTCAGGACTTAATGATAACAAGAAGGCTGAGCCTCTCTACATCTGTTGACTCTCTGGTGGATCCATCTGTGGGCCTCAGTTAGCTCCAGGTTCTACTCAGGCGAGCGTAAGATACCGTACCAACTAGATGTCACGCCCACCCATGAGACTCAAGTCCAGCAATAAAAGGGTATTTTTCCTCAGGCAGGTAAGCCAAAAATGGGAGTAGAACTCTCATTGCTTGGCTACCTAATCACTGGACTGGATCACTAAAACACATTCATTAGCTTAACCACGTGTCTCCAGGGCTCCTGGTAGGTTGGCTCCAAGTATTAGCAAGAGAACCACCATATTGCTAGAACCACTGGTCAGTTCTAAGATCTGATGCTACCTGACCTCTGAGCTCCATTTGAGATCATTGGTCCCTCCTCCTCGTGGCAGGCTTTCTTTCCTTGACTTCCAGGACATCACATTCTCCTGGGTTTTATCCTACCCCACTGATCATCGTTTTTCATTCTCTTATGCAGATTCCTCTGCTTTGTCTCACTTCTCAGTATTGCAATGCCTTAAGGGACATTTCCTTGTTTGCTTTTCTACCTATTTCCTCATTTGGCAATCCTCTCCAGACACATGGCTTTAAAATGATCTACAGAGAAAAGACACAAAATATTTATTTTTAGCCCGGATCTCTCTCCCGAATTCCGCACTCGTATATCCCGCTTTTTACTCAATATCCACTCTTGGGTGCTAAAAATATCTCCGAACGCCACATGTTTAAAACTGATGCCCTGACCTCACACCATTACCTCCATCACCATACAAAGCCTTCTCAATCTCATTTGATAATAACTGCATCCTTCCCTTTGCTCAGGTTAAAGTCTTGGAATCATCCTTACTCTCTCCTTTTCCTTCAAAAGATATCTACGGACGATCAGGAAATCCTGTTGACTCGCCCCTCTCCATGTATTCTGAATCCAAATAGTATTACCACCAACACTGTGGCCACACTGTTCTGACCCACTGGAATTAATACTAACTGGTTTCCTTGCCTGTACTTTATTCTCAGCCTAGCAACTGGAAGTGGCTGCAAAACAGTGTGGAGGTTCCTCAAAAAGTTAAAAATAGAACTACCCTATGGTCCAGCAATTGCACTACAAGGTATTTACCCAAAGGATACCGACATATTGATTTGAAGGGACACATGCACCCCAAAGTTTACAGCAGCATTAACAGTAGCCAAATTATGGAGGGAGCCCAAATGTCCATCCACTGATGAATGGATAAAGACGATGTGGTATCTATAGATATTTATACGTATCTATAGGTATGTATATATAATGGAATATTACTCGGCCATAAAAAGAATGAAATCTTTCCATCTGCAACGACGTGGATGGAGAACATATTATGCTAAATAAAATAAGTCAGAGAAAGCAAATGCCATAGGTTTTCACTCATATGTGGAATTTAAGAAACAAAACACATGAACACAGGTCACGGGGAGAGAGAGAGAGGCAAACCATAAAACGGACTCTTAACTAGAGAGAATAAACTGAGGGTTTATGGAGTGAAGTGGGTGGGGGATGGGTTAAATGGGTGATGAGTATTAAGTAGGGCACTTGTTGGGGCCCCTGGGTGACTCAGTCGGTTAAGTGTCCAAATCTTGATCTCCACTCAGGTCGTATCTCAGGGGACGTGGGTTCAAGCCTCGTTTTGGACTCTGTGCTGATGGCAAGCAGACTGCTGGGGATTCTCTGTCTCCCTCTCCCTCTGTCTCTCTCTGTCTCTGTCTCTCTCTCTCTCTCCTCTCTCTCCAATAAATAAATTAACATAAAAAAAGAGGGCACTTGTTGTGATGAGCACTGGGTGTTATATATAAGTAATGAATCACTAAACTCTATTCCTGAAACTAATATCATTCTGTATGTTAACTAACTGGAATTTAAATTAAGTCTTGAAAAAAATAAATAAAATGAAATAAAATAAAATAAAATAAAATAAAATAAAATAAAATAAAATATCAGATCATGTCACTCTTGTGCTCAAAATTTTAAAGTCTGAAGGCCCTCTCAGTAGTCTGTAAGACCACATGTGATCAAGTCCCTTTCTCATCTACCAGTCTCCCCATCACTCATTGTGCTCCAGACCGACTGGCCTCCAGGCTATCCTTCAACCAAGCTAAGCATGTTCACGTTTTAGAACTTTTATTCCAGATGTCCTCATGCCTGGAAGACATTTGCCCGTTGCATCTGATTGTCTATGCCTCACACCTTCTTAAAATCTTTGGCTGAGATATTCCTGCTAAGTGAGGTAATTTCTCAGCCTACCTATTTAATACTAAACCCCACTCCCACTACCTTTTGAATTCTGATCCCCTTTTACCTTCTTTTATTTACTGACATTGACCGCCTTCTAATGCATTTGTTACTTTACCATTTAGTACATTGCTATTTACATGATAGACTATAATATGCATGCAGTGGTGCACTTGAGCCTGCCCTTGCTGTCATCCAGGAGCTGATTGTGCATATATCTGCGTTCAACTGTGTGTTCAAGTGGTAGTTTGCAATGGATCATCGCAGGTTATTCAGATCACAAAAAATTTTAAATGCTCCAAATTAGGACCCTCTCATTTTCTTTGAAGAAACAATTCTTAAACAGTTTCCAACACAGAACATTACCCGTGAGGTCAGAGGTCTTGGTTTCAATGACCGTATCTGCAGTATCAAAACTGTGCCTCGCATATGGTAGCCATTTAATAAGCAAGCATTCACCAGACAAATACTGAAGAACCAATCTTATCATTTAACCCTGTTTATTTCAGTCCCTTCAAGAAGCTCAGGACTCAGACCATCTTTCTGTCCTCTACCTAAGTTAATATGGGCAATGAAGCAATCACGTCCCACCCCGGCGTTCAATGCATCCCACCCTGCTTTTTTTTTTTTTTTCCTCCAGAGCATTTTTTACCATCTTATCTTCTTTCTATTTCACTTATGTATTTATTTATCTCTACATTCTATCATTGCAATGTTTTTTTGTCTGTTTTTTTTTTGTAGCTATGTTTCAAGTATCTGTATAAGTAACTGCCCTATCCGTTAAAGCTGTATCTGTTTTATTCAATGAACAAACAAATGAATGAATATATAAATGAGATGTTCATTCATTCAAATAGGGCCTGCCTTTAAAACAATGTTGGGGGTAGAGAAGAGTGATATTTTTTTTTCCCCAAAGGAACATCAAAGTATTGTTTTGCTAGAAAAAAAAAAAAGAAAGAAAGAAAAGGTTGTGCTTAGCAAAATAAAATCACAGATACTCTCTACAATAACTTGTGGAGACGTTGCAGAGTAAATGAGAAACATTTATATAAAATGTATAATTCAACATTTCCAAAAGTAAGAACAGTAGAACATCCCTTCTACAGAAACTTAATGCAGTTACGGAAAATAGCTCCGGGTCAAATAATTTTGAGTAACTCCTGCTCCAGATTAAATGACACTAAATAACACTAAAAGGAATTCTTTATTGCAGGATACCTTAGAGCATTTAGTATAGTATGTAAATATAGATCTCCCTAGGGGTAAAGTAAGAAACTATTCTCAAAAATAAAGCCTCCTTAGGGGTAAAGCAAGAAACTATTCTCAAATATATTTTAACATACATTGCATGTGTATGTGTGTGTGTATAACACATATATATATGTGTAATACATATATATATATGTATTACACATATATATATGTATAACCATATAGTATATTGCTTTATATGTTTTTTTTCGTGTAATTCTTATACACTAAGAATTTTTTTGAGTTTAGCCATGCAGACATTCATTTCCTTCCTCCTTTATACTTCTATATTCTGTCTAAAGTTGGGGATGATATTAGATGAAAATGCAGGCCCAGTAAACTAACAAGCCAAACTTTCAAGTTAGGAGTCAGACAAATTTTATTCTAAGAACTTTATGCCTACATACATACATAAAAGCATACACGTCTACCCACATGTATATGGATAAAACTTACAATGTTAACATACATATGGGGGATACATTGAAATGCTACATAATGATTAAAATATTTCCATCTCAAGGTAATGTTATTTTTCAAAACATACTTAGAGATTATTTCATCCAGCCAATTAAAAATCCATAGACTTCTATGGTGGGATCCAGTTTTTTATTTTAGAGTCATTGAACTATTTGCATGCCAAGGCTCCTTACAATTTTCTATTTAACTTTGTCTCAAAGAGACAGTAAGGATGTCAAAAATATGAGGTTATTTCTAGTTGATCCTGAGATGAACTGTCACAAGAGAACTCTAAGTAAGGCCCCTTAGCTAGAGCCTAAACCAACTTCATAAGGGAAGAGGGGGTCACAGTGCAGTGAAGGGGTTTGTGAGCAGCAGTTATAATATACTGATGATTCTCAGCGGGTACCTTGTCTTATTAGAAGAAATCACATAAGAGAAAAGAACTCCAAGTTATTTGAGATAGATTATTTAGAATGAAAGCCACAGTGCGATTACTGGACCATTGACTGAAGCCTCCAACGCAGTTCAAATAATTTTCACGACTAGCCAAGCGTGCTTTGTAACAACAATCCATTGGAGAGTGGAAGCTCAGAAACTAGACAGCGTGAGTTGCTTGTAGGCTAAGGCGTTGCATTCAAACCAACTGCAATACGAACACATGTGACTCACCACCGCAAGCCCTTCGCCTTGCCAAAATTGTGACAAGTCAATAAAAAATGCAAATGTTAAAAAATAAATGTACACGCACACGCACACACACACACATAATGAGGAGGGCACTGAGGCATCTGCACAAAATCCTGCCAAATTGCAGATTATTTATAGAGGGAGTAATTTTAGTTCAGGGATAGTAGACCATCCATGCAATTGCTAAATATATTAAAGCATGATCGTTCTGAAAAATGTGTACTTGGACAGAAAATCCCAGTATGGAACCTTCATCTCATCAGTGAAGTTTCTGCACTGTTTCTAATATATAGGGCTCCCTGACAAAGGATAGTGTGAGGTTGACATAAGATAATGAGTTTGACGAGGCACTCAGGTAAATTTTCAGGTACTACGTAAAAGTAACTTAATATTGCCCATTTGTATGACTTACTTTTCTACTTATCTCTTCTGCACCTCTCTCCTAAATGTCAAAACAGCCTCATATGATACAACAAAATTTAAAAAGGCACCATTAATCAGAAAAAAAAAAAAAGGAGCTGAACAAGACTTCAGGGTTTATCTAATGCCCTTGTGCACACACACACGCCCACGATTTCTTGAATTCCATTTATGATATCCATTCATTGATTAGACAAATATACCTCCAGCTTGAAAGGTAAGCCTGGTACTGGGCTTCTACAAAGTAAACATTGTAATTCTAATTTTACAGATAAGTCTGGTGAGGCTCAGGGAGATTAGTTTGCGAATTGGACATTCTGTCATCAGTGAAAGATTTTACACGGGACCCGGATGCAAGTCCTCTTACCGCTGTACCTTGTTGTCATGAGGTAGGACATCGCTCCGCGAGTTAATTAATAAGAGGGCAACGAGGATCCCATTGGGCAAGTAACTGTCATACACCATCAAATATCTCAGTCAGCACACGTGACTCTGCACCACGGTAATATTGCTCTCCCTTTCCCACCAAACCCTCCACTTTGCATTTGTTCCTTCTCATAGTATAACTGCTTCACCAAGCTTTCCTTGATTTATCCCCTCACGAAATTTACAATGTGTTGAACTTTTATTCGTATTTATCCACAGATCTCTCAAGACTCTTCTGTCTTTATACCTCAGACTGTCAATTTTTCTGTGCTAGAACTTAAATTTTTTGAAGAAAGAACCGTTTCACATATGTCATTCTATCTGTCGTGATGGTTTTCCTGGGCTGAGCAACTGGCAGTTTCTCAGGAGGGAGGGAAGGGAGGGGATAAGGAAGGGAGGGAGGAAAGAAGGGGCCAAGGACTTAGCTATGGTGCTTGAGCCGCTCCTCGTATCATCAACTCAACCATATTTCCATGCCATCCGGCCAGCTAGCCAACCATCCCTCCATCTTCCTAGTTACTTGCGCATACCTACAACTCGTTCAAAAATAGTTTTCTTTTTTAAACGTTTTTTTTTTTTAATTCAAGTTAGTTCATAGACAGTGTAGTTTTGGGTTCAGAAGCAGAACCAGTGATTCATCTCTTCATATGACACCCAGTGCTCATCCCAACAAGTGCCCTCCTTAATGCTCATCACCCTTTTAGCCCATCCCCCACCCACCTCCCCTCCAGCAGCTCTCAGTTTGTTCTCTGTACTTAAGAGTCTCTTATGTGTTCATCTTATTTTTCCTTCCCTTCCCCTATGTTCATCTGTTGAATTTCTCAAATTCCACATATGAGTGAAATCATATCATATCTTTCTCTGACTCACTTCTTTTGCTTAGCATAATACCCTCTAGTTCCATCCATGTTGTTGCAAATGGCAGGATTTAATTATTTTCATTGCTGAGTAGTATTCCTTTGTTTGTGTGTGAGATATATATATGTGTGTGTGTGTGTGTGTGTGTGTATCTATATCTATATCTATATCTATATCTGTATCTATATCTATCTCACATCTTCTTTATCTATTTGTCAGTCCAAGGACATTTGGGATCTTTCTATAATTTGGCTATTGCTGATAGTTCTGCTATAAACATTGGGGTGCATGTGTCCCTTCGAATCAGCATTTTTGTATCCTTTGAATAAATACCTAGTAACGAAATTGCTAGGGTAGTTCCATTTTTAATTTTTTGAGGAAACTCCATACTGTTTTCCAGAGTGGCTGTACCATTTTGCTTTCCCACCAACAGTGCAAAAGGGTTCCCCTTTCTCTGCATCCCCACCAACATTCTGACAAGTGTGAGATGCTAACTCACTGTGGTTTAAAAAAAAAAAAATCAAGAATATGCCAGTTCTGGAAGCTGGAGTACAATTGATGATCCACACTCTAGAGTTCTGCTAATCATTCTTGTATTTAAAGCTTGTCCTCTGAACACAAGAAGTGAAAAATGGCTGTGTTCCTTCCAGCGTGGAAGAAACAGCTCAGAGGGGGCAAGGTCTCTCCTAGGTTTTAAAATCATCATACCGCAACATAGAACCCACCTAGCCCTATCCCCTATGAATCCTTGCCATTAGATCAAATTGTTACAAAGACTTCCCATATCAGTTTTATTGTTGTCGAGTTTTTACATCCATTATCTCGTGATTCTGGGTAATAGGTAGGATCAGCTGTATTACTTGTAGTTTACAGAAAAGGAAGCACAAGTTCAGACAACATAAATATCGTGCACAAGGATGAACAGTGGATAAATGTGAAAAAAAAAAATAAGAACAATGAAAACCAAGGTTTCCTGAATCTCATCTCAGGATACTTGTCTGACTTCTTGTCTGATGGGACCACTTATGGTAAGATAAACAAAACACTCATAAATAAAGTCTTTACAGCAAATTCCTGATCATTGTGATCCCCCCAGTCTCTGTATTTTCAGTACATGTTTGTCAATCACAAGATGGATTGTAATGCCTCCTGTATTGTTGAATTAAACTATTCTTTACTACTTCATTGTTTAACCTTAATGTATGAATGCCTTATCTCTAGGTGAGGGATATCAGGCCCCAGGCTTTGAGCTTTGCTTAGAATCTGGAGTCAGACCGACTCCATGCTCTGTCACATAACAATAAGCACGCTGGGTCAACTTTCTTAAGCAATCCAAACATGGGATATTTATTAAAAAAAAAATAGAAAGGATAATCATACTCTTATCAGCAGACATTGTGTTAACTGAAACACAGAGAGCAAAATTACTTAAAATCATTTAGAATACGTAGTAGGTGCCTGAAAGTGACCCATCCCTTTACTATTATAATTAATCCCATAATTATACACTTGAGTTATCCAAAGACCAAAGGATGACGGTGTTCTTTTATACTCTTCTCATGGACTGGCCAGCGTATGCCTAAATTAGGGGCTGTCCAACACACATGTGTTGACCGAGTTCACATAATAATGTCCAGTCTGAGATGTGGCCGGTCGTGTACTTTTACAAGGCAGTTGGGAATCAAAAGGAGGGACATGTCACAAATCTGTAAGAGGGCAAGCAGAGCAAAAGTTAGAGGGGCTGCCTAAAAATGTTCATCGTTTGAAAAAAGAAACCAAAACTGAAAAGTAAAGAAACCTACACAGGCTAACCCAAAAAAGTGGAAAAGGGTTTAAAAGGAACAGCAGACTTCCGAATAATGAAACATGGGCAGGAGCCAAAAGAACATAGATTATAGCTAGAGAATCTCAGAGAATGTGCTCTTTTTCTCTCTCTCTCTCTCTCTGTCTTCTCCCCCTCCCCTCTCATTTCCATAGAAAATATAGCAGATTACAGAAGATTAGGAGAGATTTCTAAATTACTTTCTAATTCTTAGACTTTGGGATAATCAACACCATAATTTGGACTTTTTTTTGTAGTGGGAGCACCATATCTGTGTCATAACAGCACACTTTCCTGACACGCATCTGAAGAAGTGAGATTCAAATGACTTTTAAAGTGGCTCAGCGTCTTGTATCATTTTAACCTCAGGAAAATCAACTATTATTGATCCTTTACCTTTGTTTATTATCCGTTCTCATTCTTAATGTGAGCTTCCTATTAACATATGTGGCAAAAATGTACACGATTAGAAAGTAAAAATTGCAGAGGGAAACAAATGATAAAATGCCAGCTGTTATCATCAACATTACGCGGCTCTCGTGATGGAGTCACTGATAGGGAAATGTTATCACAGTTGTAGGCCCTAATTAATCTGAGGGATGGGAATATGAACACGAGTTACTATTAAGGGCACGAGGTGGGAAGGAGAGTTTAGCTGTCTCAAGATAAATATATAGGAGGGGCGCCTGGGTGGCGCAGTCGGTGAAGCGTCCGACTTCAGCCAGGTCACGATCTCGCGGTCCGTGAGTTCGAGCCCCGCGTCGGGCTCTGGGCTGATGGCTCGGAGCCTGGAGCCTGTTTCCGATTCTGTGTCTCCCTCTCTCTCTGCCCCTCCCCCGTTCATGCTCTGTCTCTGTCTGTCCCAAAAATAAATAAAAAACATTAAAAAAAAAAATTAAAAAAAAAAAAAAAAAGATAAATATATAGGACCGCAAATGAGGAAGGTATGCTGCTCTTAACATTTTTTCGGCCCATAAAATATTTCAAGTCCTTCCTCAGCAAATGACCTTTAATCTGGAGTTCCCTATGCTGCTTTCCAATTTTTCAATAGTTATATCTATTATAACACAACTGTCTCTTGTATTACTGGTGTTCTTTACAATTTACAAACTCTCTTTACATAGTTACCTCCTTTAATCCTCATCATACCCTGTCAGGCTGGCAGGTCAGGGTGACAGTCATGAGGGCTGCTCAAGGGGAGTCTGGCTCTTACTTTCCTTCTGGACACAAGGCAGTGTTGCATTTCATTGTCAGCTTGAAGTTTGGTGAGATCCTATGAGTATTTTTGGCCCGTGAACCAAGAAGGTTGCCTCTCTACATTCTCCTTTCCTTCTGGTAACATTCAGGACAGTAGCTGCTTTATCAGCGGCACTCTGAGACACCACAGTGATCAGCTCCATCATTACATGTCCCACCATGGACATGCAGCGTGAACAAGAGATACACATCCAGCGTTGTCAGCCACTAAGACTTCGGGATCATTTGTTACTACATCATGACGGGTCTTCTCTGACTGATACAGAATGTATTATTTCCCCCTAGTTTAACAACTATTTTCTAATGCTTGCAGATGTGGCTTACTCACAAACTCTAAGCTAGAATCATTTGAAGTAACATTTCCTCTTCTACTACTACGTTGAACAAAATGTGAAAACTGGAAAAAAAATATTAGGTACTAAAATAACGTGAATTTTCATACGGTACTATCATCATGTGTACTGTTTTCTAAATGTTTTGTGTTACATTTGGCTGGAGGTGGGGAAGCGATTTGAACAGCATGGAAATCCTTGTGTTACCACTGAATTTTCGTCTCTGCAGTCGAGTGTAAATACTTCTATGACCTTATTAACTCTGCCATCTTTGGAAGAAGGTGGAAGAGTGCCACACGGGTTTTGACTGTAAGGTGATAATAATGTAGTGGAATTGCACACGGGTTGGGGGTCCTAAAACTACTTCAGGGCTGCCTCCAATTTTGCCTTCTTAAGGTTCCCTACAACACAAGTTCAAGATGATCAAACTGAGTCTCCTGTCTCAGCATATTACATTAATCAATACAAGAAATCTATTTGAATCCTGAATAGATTCAAATACTCCTGAAATAGAGTGAAAAGAACAGAAAGCTTTATACAGTGATTAAATATCTGCTAAATTTCTGCCCTTGAACTTATTCACCATTGACCTAAGCAACAAATACTTATGACCCTTTTACAGATGGATACATGGGCCTCCATGACAAAGATGAACTTGTTTTAAGTTTGCACAACGAATCAGGGAGGGAGCAGGAGAATCGACACAGGGGGTCTTAGGCCAAGATCGGTCCCAAGTGCTTGTTGCTGCTATGCTATGTGGCTTCCCACTCAATACAGCTTAGTGCATTGTCACCAATATAATAATAGTAGAATTAGGATTGACATTAGAGACTATCGTATTCAACACTCTCAATTTGGAGACTAGGAAACTCAAGGGAACAGAAGTGAAACGTGATCGTGCGCTTAATGAAAAACAAAATTCAGATAACACAATTAAACTATGAGATTTCGGTCGGAGAAGCTGTTGCCAGTCTATGTATTCCAACTGTGAAGTACAATTAATACGGGAATTGAGAGGTGCCTGGGTGGCTCAGTCGGTTAAGCATCCGACCCTTCATTTTCGGTTCAGGTCGTGATCTCATGGTTCGTGGGCTCGAGCCCCGCGTCAGGCCGGGCGCTGACAGTGCAGAGCCTGCTTGAGATTCTCTCTCTCGCTCTCTCTCTGCCCCTCCCCGGCTTGTGGTCTCTCTCTGTCTCTCAAAATAAATAGATAAATAAACTTTAAAAAAAATACTAGAATTTAGGGGCTCCTGGGTGGCTCAGTCCATCGAGCACCTTCGCCTTAGGTCACCGTCTTGCAGTTGGTGAGTTTGAGTCCCATATCGGGCTCTGGGCTGACAGCTCAGGCCCTGGAGCCTGCTTCAGATTCTATATCTCCTTCTCTTTGCCCCCCCCACCACATGCACTCCCCCTCTCTCCCTCTCTCTCTCTCTCTCTCTCTCTCTCTCTCAAAAATAAATATTTTTAAAAACTACTAGAATTTAGAGGTTCACATATGGCCGTTAGGGCTGCAGGGGCACAAGTCAGGCGACCCACTATTAGCTATCTCAGCTTGCTCTGCTTGGGGGCTAGGGATTTCTCACAGCCCCCCCCCCCCATAAGTCACTGAGAATCACAGAAACTTGGAAGAAGGGGCATGGAGCCTACAGCCTCCTTCTGTGATATCAGATTGGCAACAGACAGTCCAGCACCATGCTGGTCTTTTGTCTGGTGTTCCTTCAACTGTGCTTTGCTATGTCCCAGATTTTCTTTCTGGGTAGGCAGGCATGCTCAAAAGGGGTCAGTTATATGATGATTCCTTGGTATGAGTAAGATTAGTATTACAAAATGATTCCTTTATAAAATAGAAAAGCAGGCAAAATGCACCTATTCTGTTCACAATAAGAATGTGGGTGGCCTTTGGTGGTGAGTGGGGAAGGGTAACTGGAAAGCCAAGGAAGCTTCTGGGGTCCTGGCAGTGTTGTGTGCGTGTGTGTGTGTGGTTTTTTTTTTTTTTTTCAACTGAAGAGTGTTTAATTTGGGAAAACATATCAGGTTGTATAGTTATGGAGTATATAGTTATTTTTTTAAATATGGATGTCATATGTCAAGAATATGTTTTCAACAATAAGACAGGCATCAATTAACGTTGGTCGATTATTCACGTTGACATTTACAAATCTGTGCTTAGGAACAGGCCAGTCTGCGGATAGCTCAGGCTGCCCACAAGAACCAGAAATAATACTTTGTGGCGTGCCTCACAGAACTTGGCATCCAGGTCGAATAACCTGATTTCCAAACGTAACTTCACCCGTGGGTCCTGAGTATGAGTGCCCACGGGGTAGTGGATACGTAGGAAGGCTCTGGAAGTAAGGCTGCTTGGGTCTGGTTTCAAGTCCAGAATGTGTGTTCTGGAGCAATGACCACGTCCACTCCCTAATCCACAACTGCTCAGTGTTCAATTAGGCCACAGAAGAATCAAATGAGATAATGCATCAGAGGAGTTCGGCAGGGTGACCAACATTTAGAAATGATAGTTCAAGAAATGATAGTTCTTCATGCTTCATTCAAAAATGAAGTCTATGTGAGAAATTCAAAGAGTTCACCTAGCACAACAAATGGCATATTGACATTTACGGAAGCAGGAGTGTGAGTATCCATTCAGTTTGTATATATAATGAGGATGTATATATACGAGCTTCTGAAGAATGGCATCACTTGAATCTTTGGTGCCTGGATGGCTCAGTTGGTTAAGCGTCTGACTTCGACTCAGGTCATGATCTTGCAGTGTGTGAGTTTGGGCCCCTACGTCAGGATCTATGCTGACAGCTCAGAGCCTGCTTTGGATTCTGTGTCTCCTTTGCTCTCTGCTCCTCCCCTGCTTGTACTGTCTCTCTCTCTCTCTCAAAAATAAATAAACATTTAATGAAAGAAAGAAATAAAGAAAGAACAAAAGGAGAAAGAAAGAAAGGAGAAAGAAAGAAAGAAAGAAAGAAAGAAAGAAAGAAAGAAAGAGAAAGAAAGAAAGAAAGAAAGAGAAAGAAAGAAAAAAAGGAGAAAGAAAGAAAGAAAGAAAGAAAGAGAAAGAAAGAAAGAGAAAGAAAGGAGAAAGAAAGAAAGAAAAAAAGAAAGAAAAAGGAAAGAAAGGAGAAAGAAAGAAAGAAAGAAAGAAAGAAAGAAAGAAAGAAGAAAGGAAGGAAGAAAGAAAGAAAGAAAGAAAGAAAGAAAGAAAGAAAGAAAGAAAGAATGAATTTGGGGAGGTAGATATATCAAGGACGTAGAAATAGTTTTTTACATGGTATTTCTTATTTTGACCTCATATATTCCAAAAATGTAATATTCTATTTACAGTGTAGGTATTTACTATAGTGCAACTGTGTTATATGCTAACAAGGGCAAAGATCACAAAACTGAAAAACAGGAGGTCCCTGTATCCCTTAGTTTTTCTCAATTCATTTTACTTTGAATCTATTTCAACAGATGTTCATCGAGCTTCCCTAATATGCCAGGCTCCACACTGGCTTCTGGGAATGCAGAAGGAAAAAACAAAAACCAAAAAACAAAACAAAAAAAACACAAGGCCTTTGCTTACCAGCCCTGGCAGATTCTGGCAGACAGCTTGCCACAAGCAAATACTCAGCAGTCAAAGTGATCACGCACACACTACAGTTACGCTGAGAACACCTTGAGGATAGCGGACTATCACCCTCCTGTGGAGTCAGGGATGGTTTCTTAGAGATAAAATTTGACCCGGGTCTTAAATGGTAAGTTGGCATTTCCTGGGTAGAAAGGGGAGGAAGCCTTCCAGAGAGAAATAATAGATTCAAGAAAGTACTCACCTTCCGTGAGCATTTTCTGTGTGTGGTCATAGAGGTAAGAGATGAGAACAGAAACGTACTATTTTATCCAGATGATGAAGGAGTTTTCACCTACCTCTACCTTTAATCATGCAGAAGACATTTACACGACTTCAGAAACTGTCTGTTCCTGCTTATTTTCTTCGTTGTAATTATCCCCAACTAACAAAATACATATTTTACTTTAAAACAAAGTCTCACTTTTTATCTGTCTGCTCCCACAAAATTAAAATTCCATGAAGGGAGAGATTTTTGTTCATACGTTTCTGGTATGGAGTTTTATCACATTCTAGTGCCTGGAATGGGGTTTGCCTCAGCATTAGTTCTTAATAAATATATGGTAAGTGTCCAGATGAGATTTTTGAGGTCTTTTTATTTACCAAACACAGTTCTAGTTTCTGGGGATACACATATGCTTATGACCTTGGGGCTGCCCTCCAGAAGCTTAAACTTTACCCAGCAAACAGGCATGGAAACAGAAAGTACTGATATAAATAGGACAGGGGCTATAATGGTGAATTAAATAAAATGCTATGGGTCACTACCATGCTGAGAATTTTAAAATACCTTTAAGCCTATTTAAAGATATTTAAATCTATTAGGAAAAGGGAGGAAATGCACATTTCTAAGCAAGTAAGGAAGGCTTGACTTTATTACAAAGTTACTAACATTGTGGCTCACAGACCAGTACGGGTCCTTAGCGAGTTAAGCACAGAAATTGAAAAATGTATGGGGCGCCTGCGTGGTTCAGTAGGTTAAGCAACCGACTTGGACTCAGGTCATGATCTCTTGGTTCGTGAGTCCGAGTCCCGCGTCGGGCTCTGTGCTGACAGCTTGGAGCCTGGAGCCTGCTTCGGATCCTGCCTCTCTCTCTCTGCCCTGCCCCCCCTGCCCCTCTACTCTTTCTCTGTCTCTCTTTCTCTCAAAAATAAATAAATATTTTTTTAGGAATTAGAAAAAAAAAAAAGAAAAATGTATACCTTGCCTTAGCCATTTAGCTTATCACCACCACTGGCTTGATCAACACCTGCAAAAGGCCAGCAGGCTTGCTTCTGGAGAAGGGGGCCGGGAACTCACTTGTGATATTACTGGTTATGCGCGATAGGACTGGAGATTAAAAGGTACAGGATTTCTTCAAATGCCCGTTCACCGCAGCAGGAAGTGCACTGCTTTAAAAAATGATGATCCCGTCAGCCTGTAGGCAGCATGTGAGAGTCAGAGCCGGCTCCCCTGGGCAACCCGGAGCACTTGCGGCCGAGAGAGACGTGAATCCAAAAGTGGGCAGCCCCCCGTCGTGCTCACTGCCCATGTGTTCTGCCCCAGTGCAAAACCAAGGTCACTGGAAGATGCTCAACAGTTCTTTGTGTCCAGGTACAGCTGCCCCCATACGAGGCACATACTGAAACTTTAGTGAGTGTTGTGGTGCTGAAATGAACATATGCCCAAAGATTCACAAGGCTAGGAAGACACTTTGGATGTGTTACATTAATAAAAATAGCTAAGCCTTTTATAGAAATAATCTCTGCATATGCAAACACACACACACACACATTAATATTATATTTGCGTAGAAAAATACACTGAGCTTCAGAGAGGTGGATAGCCTGGCCAAAGTCAAATACCTGGAACGTTATGTGCCTGTGCATTGAACGAGACCTTCTAGCCTCTGTGCCTGGTCTGTTAACTGTTTGTATTGGAAAAAGACTGAGAGTTTTCCCTTTGGTGTGAATGCAAACATTCCTCATTTTCTTCTTACCAAACAAATCTAATTTTTTTTTTCTATCAAGTCGAGGGTAGCCAAGATGGCAAAGAGAGAGTGATGGCATAAAGACGTTTTGTAAGAAATGTCCACATTACCTAGATGAACCGAGCAAAAAATCAACTTGGTCCTGATCTCGGACTGTCAAAAATCAGTGGTGCTTTGGAACGACGTCCTTTTGTTGTTGTGTTTGGTGTTATTTATTTGTTATTTTCTTTCTCTTGGCCTTTACAATGTCACAACTGGCTGGTTTTCACCTATTTCACTGAGGGATCCTTTTGTTTCCTTTGCTTCCTAATCTTGCTCTGTTCCATCCCTACATGTCAGTGCCCTCCAGGACTTGATTGCTGGGTCGCGATTCCTGGATTTAGTAAATACAAATACAGGATGCATGTTTAAATTTGAGTTACAGGAGTGGCTGGGTGGCTCGGTCAGTTAAGCAACTGACTCTTAATTTTGGCTCAGGTCATGGTCTCATGGTTTGTGGGTTCCAGCCCAGCATCGGGCTCTGTGCTCACAGCTTCAGATCCTTGCCTCCTTCTCTCTGTCCCTCCCCCCTCTCAAAAATAAATAAATCGTTAAAAAAAATTTAAAAAGTAAATAAACTTGAGTTATAGATTAAACACACACGCACACACGCACCTGCACACACCCTTAAAAAAAAAAAAAAAGTATAACTAGTGGAGTGCCTGGGTGGCTCAGTCGGTTGAGCATCTGACCTCGGTTTAGGTCATGATCTCGCAGTTCATGGGTTCAAGCCCTGTGTCAGGCTCTGTGCTGACAGCTTGGAGCCTGGAGCCTGCTTTTGATTTTGTGTCTCCCTTTCTCTCTTCCCGTCCCCCACTTGTGCTCTGTCTCACTTTCAAAAATAAATAAACATCTTAAAAAATTTGAAAAAAAATTATGCCTCGTGAACGTCGGACATACTTATACAAAAAAGAAAACTTATCCTGAGTTCTCTTGTCGTATGTCTCCACATGTCTTTACTAGTTGAACTCCTTGTGTCTTAATTTATTCTTTAAGCAAATAATCCTCAATTTTCCCCTCACATCTTCTCTTTTCTATATTCAACTCCCATCTTGACATCTGCACTTCTGAAAATCTCACATTCAACCTACCCCAAATCAAACTTTTCTAATCAAATCCTCCCAGGTACTACGAAAGTCATCTCTTTACAATTTTCCCTAATCAATAAATGGTTCCGTCATTTACTTAGATTTTGAAGGCAAAAACATATTACCCATTCTTGATTTTTCTCTTTCCATCAGCCTCCAGTATCTAAATCATAATTAAGTCTTATTGGCTTTAGCATCAAATTATCTCCATTTCTCTCAATCTTCACTTCTGTGTCCCAGCTTCTGCAATTCCTCTATCTTTCCCCCTTGACTGCAGGGGCTTACTAAATGGCCTTCCTTCCACTCTTGCCCTGCAATAATCCATTCTCCACAAATTAGTGAGAGTGATTTTCAAAAGCGTTCTAATGAAGTGTAATGTGAAACCAGCAAAGTCCTTATACCAAAAGGGTGCAGCTCAACGAATCTTCAAAAACTAAACATATTCCTCTACCAGCACCCAGTTAATCTACCTCCCCAGACGCTTGCTATCCTACCTTCCTGTCACCATTGATAAGCTTCACTCTGTGTTATTTATATAAAGGGAGTCATACAGCAGATACCCTTGTGTGTTTGCTTTCTTTCATTCCATGTTATGTTTGTGAGCCATCCATATTTTTCATGTAGTCACAGTTCATTTTCATAACTGTGCAAGAACTAGTATTAAATTAATATTCCACAATATTGTATTTTTCTTCATAAGCTTGTGGTATAACTGAAACAAAAAAAAATGACTGTAAGCTGCTTGGTCTTTAGTGGGCACTCAATAGGCAGCAGGGATTATTATCATTGTTCTTGTGTTACAAAAAAAATAAATAAAGTGTGATCAATAGAAGTCGTCTTGAGAATTTGGCAAACACAACATTTCAGTTGAATCTCATTCCATTTTGACTGGCATTAAAAAAAAAAAAAAAAAAAAAAAAAAAAAAAAAAAAAGGTGGGCCAGGAGAATGCCATAGATGTAGCAAACTTAATTTTCAAGATGTTTTTGACAGAACTGCTCCCGGCCTTACAGGAGAGCTGAGAAAATACGCATCAGGGAATGATGTCGAGAATGGTTTTGTAGCCTTTTAGCCGCACTGTTTGATCCTGAATATTGGATCTATGTTTCTTAGATCTATGTGTCTGATGAACGATGACTCATTCTCCAAGATTCCATTATGTGATGCTCTCCTCCTTGAAACACTTTGAGACTTCTTTGGTGCTTGAAGATTTAAATCCAAACACGTGACATGGCCCACCAGACTCTCATTAGCTTGACTCCCACCTTCTATTTTCAGTTCCACTTCTAATGGCCCCGTACCCTTTTGGATAGCAACAGCCATACCAGACCTCTTCCACTGCCTGAAAATTCCATAGTGTTCATGCTTTCTCACTTTGCACACTTAGATCCCTTTGCTTGTAAAATCTTCCTCATCATCCACCCCAACCTGTCTCATGCCCCCCTAATTCCTATGTTCATCCCTCAAAACTCAGCTCGAGAATGTCCTATTTACTTCTGACCACTGATACCTATAGCTAGAACTGACCTCTCATACTTTTGTTTTCTTGCTTTTCTGGTGTATACTATAATCGTAGCATCTGTAGTGACCCTCTATGTTCTTGTTGACTTAAATATGTTTCTCCCCGAATAACTTATGAGCTCTCTGAGGTGGAGGTTATGTCTTAATCGTTTCTCTATAACAGCAGCTAGCAAAAAGTCTCAGACATAGCAGTTTATCAGTCAATGGCAAATGAGTGAATGGATAAAGGTCAATAGACAGGAAGTCCCTAGAGGTTCATTGCATAGATTTTTTTTAGAAGTTTATCTATTTCATTCCATTATTTTTCTGATGCCTTTGGAGAAACCAGAGAAGGCATGAGGTCAAATTTGGGACTGACCAAAAATTTTAAATGACAAAGTAATAGAAAGTAATAGAAAATAGAAAATAGAAATAAAAAGGAGAACCACTTGGTAGTCCTGGTCCACTGACAGAAAAACCAGTACGATTCAGGAAAAAGTTCTGCATTAGGTTCAAAGAGTTCTGTGCACATCTATGGGTTCCAGAATACAAAAGAACAGGACATATGCACACACCTGAGGACTTTCGGGGGACTACAAAATTAACACCAATAAACTGTGGGATACAAACTCTTTCCAAACCATAAATAGGTTATAATAAATGCAATTAAATGATCCAAAGAAGATAAGTGATGCTTGTATCCAATACTGATGGGAATTATTGAAATCACTTGTTTGTTAAAACTCACAGTCGTATTGTTTGATTACAAATTATTTACTCATACTATACAGCATGGCAGAGATATAGTTTATTCAGCTTTCAATGTTCACTTTGCATCTTAGTCATTTGGGGACATCGGGGGTGTGAAATGTTTTTATTACGCTATATCCATAAAAATGTTTATGCACTGTTCTATTCAGTGAAGAATTGTATTAGTTTTTACTGTGATGGCATGTAGTCACCCCATGATAAATTATGAGATGCTCTCACCCCTTCACTCTCTTCTCACACTCTCAAACCTCAACCATGACTATATTGGTATGATAAAGAAGACCAAATACCTGTAAACAAATCTCTTTGTGACATTAAGAATAATAAAAGTGAGGGTCTCCTGACTGTCAGCATGAAAAAACATGTCATGAGTGTTTACAGAAAAGCCTTGTAGATGTCCTTTCCTGGCACGGAAGTTTGTTATCACTGGCTGAAGTTCCTGAATGTTCTCAGTGACTGTTATCGTTGAATCCTTTGAACACATGTACGTCAATGTTTCTCTGTGGGAGAGACTTACAAGTACTGAAAATTGGTGATCATAACACCTGAAACACAAAAACATCTCAACCATTGTTCATATTGTTTCAAAGGATCGGGGTAGTTAAGCTTGTATTGATATAACCATAGTAATAATTTAATCAAGACTCAAGGATAGAAGTCAGGAAGACCAAAAGCCTCTCCTTTGCTGTTATTGAAAATTATAGTTATTCCAGGTAACCAGAAATGACAAATAATTGGTCTTGTTTCTCTACCTCAAAAAAAAAGATCAATGCCTTTACACATAAATCTGTCTTGTGGCATGCAAATCAGAACTTGAAAGTCATAAATAAATCACAATTAACTTTAACTTATTTTATATAAATACAGATACACCCTGCTCTTAATTTTTTTGCCTCATTTCAAAGGGCCAGTACTCTCTTTTGACACGTAAATTACTCATGTTAGAATTCATGACATCTAGAGCTACTGGTTCTTTCTCTTTTTCTAATTTTAATTTTGTCCTCTAAAAATCGAGGTGGTCATGTTGGCTCTTACCAAACATTGTGTCCATTTGATCTTGAAGTTCCGGTTGCTTGCAAAATTTTAAAGTGCTTGTGTGTTCCTGGATAGCATGACCCACACCTGGGGCCACTTTGAGAAAACACATGTTAAACAGCTCTGTGAGAAGTCATTCTTGAAGCTCAGCAGGTGGTTTGCTAATGGGAACAAGGGAAGCTGAAGAGCTGACCCCTTTGCTCTGCTGCTGGCCTCCGTTCATGACTCCCTGGGGCTCCAGTTGAGTGAGCTAAGAAAGAACTCTCCTATTAAAGAGGCATTACACTGTTGCTAGGTTCTCCTTAATAACATTAGAAATTGTCCTCCCTCAGGGGCCTCACCACATAGTTATGTTGAATATGTTTGGAACACCTGCCTTCATTATAGGAAAGGAAAGCAACTCAAAGTATAGTACCCAAAGGATCATGGAGAGCTCACACATTCTCTGGTTTGGCATTTATATCTCAGAGCGCTGACTCTCGGAATTTGGGACGAGGCAATGGGCATATGCCTGTGGTAACAACACATGTACTCGGATGGGGGAGTTTTGAAAATTTTCCACTGAAACTCCACTCAGCCAATCCTTAGAAATTCTGATCAGAGTTCAAGCGTTTGAGAAATTGGAGGTCTAGCAAAGGCCAAGCGAGTGAGAGGAGCCTAGGAATCAGACTCAATTTCAGTTGGGGCAGGCTTCTGGTCCAGACTGACAGTGAAGTAAAGCTATGAATCTGTTGCATGGGCAAGGTGCAGTGAGGGTGGGAGAGACCCTGTAAGTTGGGAGGTACATAATAAAGATTATTCCAAACATATCAGATTCTAGGTTCCAAATGGCAAGAATATTTCCAGATACCTCTTCCTTAAAGTCTGGGAGAATCGACTATAATTTCTGTTCTGGTGGGCAATTATCATGAAACAGAGTGGGGCTGAATTTTCAGGATCTTACAAGTTTTCTTTAGGCTGGCACCTGAGAACAGGGAACTAGCAGGAACTCCTAGGGTTGAAGAACAGTGAGGCTAATTGTGATTTCCCAACAGAGAAGATCAGATTGTCTAACGTCCCAGTCTAAAGTAGCTGAAGGAATATAAACAATGTTGAGCATCGGACGCAGTAGGAGAACGGATCTGGAGGGGGCGGATAGGAGGCATCTAACTGAGACTATGAAATGCAGAAGGGGTGCATGGTACCCAGGTGGTGTCTTGGAAAGGGAAGAGAGAAGTATTGGGACCTGCAGGTGTCTCATCCGACCAGAGTGCAGCTGTTTGACTGTGTGTCCAGCACCACAGCCATGCAGGCACTACACTCTGTCACACCTTCTACAATCTCCTCACTGCCTTTGGGACCAGCTGGGACAGGCCTAGTGTTCACAAGAACTAAATAGGTAATAAAAGCAAGACAGACTTCTATGTTCTGTATGGGATGGGTTTGGCACTATTTCATTATACGAAACCTTTGGGGTCCCCGTAAGGCTGAGAACACCGTGGGTGTTTTTTATCTAATCTAAGAACGCTGGGGTGCTTCTGCCCTAATTAAGTATCTGGGACAAATGAACGACCCCCATGGGTAAAAATAAATTTCTCTAATCATGTGTGTGTTAGGAAAAATCATAATTAAAGCATGTCTTTCATACCTCTGTCTAGCAGCAAAGTTCAAATATGTCCCACAACTCTGACATGAAAAATTGATCATGGTTGCTCTAGACTTCCTTAACAATCACTCAGGTGAAAATAAAAATCTTCCTTGCTTGGCTTTAATGAGCTGGGTACGAATTACATCATAGCTGGAACTTCAGGACTTCATTATGTGTCATCTTTATTTCTTCTTCTTCTACTGTCTGGAAAATTGCTTCGTCTCTAGATTTCTGTACCTGTCTGGAATCCATTTGGATGTCTGCCTAGAAGCAAGCTTAGTCTTTCAATTTTATGAGCCAGGCTTTTCAGAGTAGAGAACATATCATTAGCTTCATCCTTCAGTTGGAAGGATCTGGAGTACATTTTGCTACCGTAGACATAACAACTCATGTATCCAAAAGTCATTCAGACCTATTGACCCTCATTGCCATTCCATATACCACATAAAGGGAAAACTTCAACTCTTTCTCGCTACTGACATTGGTAGTTCTAGCCCTTTACTCCACATACCTGTTAATTCTTCCATTCTCTGGGCTCATTTCTCTTCCATTTGTTTTGCTTATTGCTTTCTCTTTGGGTTTGGAAGATTAATATTCACTTTCTAGCTAAGATATTGGCTTTCTGTAGACCAACATTCAAGTTTGTTTTTTGATTACTGATTATTGGGATCTCTTGAGACTTTCCATGTTGGCACAATCTCAAGATCTACTACCCTGAGAATGCCCTTGGGGGGAACACTGTTACCTATTTCTACTTGGGGCTGATAATGAATGACATCTAGAATGATTCTTGCAGCCAAAGAAATCTGATCACCTGTGTACCCGTTGAACTGTACCTAGTCCCTAGTCTGAATTGGGTAAGATCAAGATCATCACTGGAGTCATCTTCAGTTTCCAAGTCTAACACTTTACCTATTGGAACAAGAGTCCCTTCTGCAAAATCACATTCTTACTGCTCAGACTGCTGGCATCTTACATGTGTCTTATTCTCTTCTTCTGTCAGGAGATTAGATCCGGCTACCCTTTATCCAAGCCACTGACATCTGGACTTGTATAGAATCCCGAGATGTTTCCTTGGCCAGTTTGATTTAACGCAACCCAGCTGATGTAAATATATGCCACAAACCCAACCAAAAACAGCATCGCTTTTATGTCTTTTGTTTTCTTTTCTTTCGTTTTGTTTTGCTGAGTGACAAGTTGGCAGCCATTTAGCACCAGATTGAAGCAACGTAGGGTCCCTAATAGTAAAACCAAGTCTTGTTCCTTGTACCTATCTCTGGATTCTTGCTACTGAGCTCACATATAAGATTCAAGGTGCCCATGTGGACACTACCGCAGCACAGGTGAAGGATTCACAAGTCCATCTTGAAGAAAGATAGTTTTCCAGGACCTTTCGTTCAACTAAGCTGTCCTCTTGCTCTTTTATCCCACATTGTCTTGCAGGAGCAAGTAAGTCTGATGGCAGAGTTTATCCAAACGAGGGCAGTCTCATTATTGGGGAGACTCAAAACTGGATAATCTATACTAGGATTCCCAGTAGCAATCTTGTCGAATTGCTTCGCCATCTCCTTACACTGGAGGCCTTACCGCCGAGGGCAGGGAAGCTGTTCCAAAGTGTTAGGCAGTGGCATTATGTCCTCATTGTTAGGTAGGAGGAGGGAGCAGTACAGCAGGAGTGGGCATTCTGCTGGGGGGAGGTGTAATGTAGAACACGTGGGTTGAAGCCCACCTCTTCAATTTTCAAGTCCTGTGATACTGTGCCAGGCACTGAACTACCTCTGAGACTAGCTTATTCAATATGAAAGCGGGAGGATTTATACAAAGAGACAATGGATGGCAGTGCTTATAAATAGATAATTAAGAACTAGATAAGTATGAAATTTTTACTATCACATAGCATTGTACAAGGTCCTGTGATAGATTCAAGGGTTACGATATATCCTCCCACAGAATATCTTATATCTAATGGGAAAAGGCGTGTAAGTTAAGGGCACACATAGAGCTGGGCTACAGCCGGGCTTTATCCCCTGGGGCTAATGCCACTGATCTCCAACTTTCTGCGAAAATACAGACGTATCTAACGAAGTTAGTACAAAACATGGAAAGCTCAATAGGTTATAAATAAATTGAAGAGATATAAAATGCGTAATATTCACTGTCAGATGTTAGAAGATTGAATGATAAATAAACATTAGTATGTTAGCTCCAGAAAATAATTTATGATAGTCTTTTTCTATATATTTGCAACACTTAACTTATAGCTCAAACTAAGAAAGACGAATCAATATTATATTTATAATGTAATGTATCCGTAATAAGTAATACAGGATTCCCCCATTATCCAAAAGTAGAGCACTCCTATAAAACCTTCCATCAGCTAACCCTGTGTCAAGCCAAGACTGTCTCCCACTTTCAGAAAGTTCCAGTTACATCACTTCACTCTGATGAGAGACCTACTTTAGTGCCCATTTTCACTAACTGAAGGAAATCTGAAAAGGATTTCAGCTTCTAGGAGAAAAGCTGTTACAGGGCAAACTTTTGGAAAGCAGAGAATTCTGTACTTCTCAAGTGTTTACCGTGTCGACCCATTTATTCTTCAAAATAAGTCTTGACTTTAAGGGGCTGTTATTACTCCCATTTGCAGATGAGAAAGCAGACAGCTAGGTGACATAAAATGCCTGGGATGCAAAGTAACTAATGAGTAGGGACCATGTTCAATTCCTGGCAAGATCGGTCCCAAAGCTCCAGGGATGCTGTCTCTGTGTTGGGACATTATAGTTCAACAGTTATCCAGAGGTCCACGGTCTTTCTACATGTCTCACACATGAGGAATCAAAAGTCCTTTTTTTCCCCCAGACTTTCTTTTCAGAGGTGTGAGTAAAGTGAGCATCCTTGGAAGTTAAAAATACTATTTTCCTCCAGAGCAAAGGGCATTTGCCTGCAGTTTAAAGAGCAGGTATGCCTTCTATCCATCAGAAAAGATTATTTCCCCTACGCTGAGGACCCGTCTGTTGTAATGCCACGCACTGTATGTGCAGATGTCACCCGGCCTCTTCACATCACCTTATAGGAACTGGGTCTCAGGGAACAGATACGAAAAAGCTGATGTTCTGGTCACCGCTGTTGCTGCGAAGAATAAATCATCCCTCACCTTTGATAAAGGAGAATCCTGTCCTCTACTGGCATCGAGAAATGGTGGCTGGCTAACTCAGAGGCTTTGCAGTCCCTGACACTCCCAGAACCATAGTAATAATTACACTGTTGCTGCAATTGTCTTTAGATGTTGGTACATAGATTTCAAAAGGGGTTTTGTACGTTAGGAGTTTGTTTGAAACATCATCAAGTAATTGCCAGGTGTGTTGCCTTAAAAGAAATCTGTATATGTTAGCTTTGCTGAAGATGCTCTTAAAGTCATTTTGCAATTATTCTGTCACAGGCTATTGCAGTCCTGGTATCTTGCCTTAATTAATCACCAAGTGGCATTTAATATAAGGTCGCCACATGTTATTTTAGATTGGGAGAGGTGACAAAACGTTTCGTACACAGGATGGGAAGGAAGCATATTTTTAACAATGTGTCAAAAAATAACATCAAAACATTTCATTCCCAGTCATCTCTGCCCTTAGATCTTCAGACACTATTTAAAGAATATCACATGCCCTCCACCCAATGGAGCAAGGGTTGGGTGCAGGCCAAGGTTTAACTTGATTTGACAAGGCTATTGACATTTTTGGTCTCTTAGAAGATAGCCAAAACTAACTTAAAGAAGGACTCTGGCTGTTTCATCTTTTTACTGAGATTTTGAAAGGTGACACGGAAGCCTACGTCCTTCAAACACCAATAGGCACCACGCGTCGCGCGAGAAAAAGAACCTTGCGACAACTCACGTGACCGGATTCGGGGAAGTACCGGTGAGCTTTGACTCATATCCTGGAGACGTCGGCCAGATTAAATAAATGCAGTCTACTTGTAAGAACCACATCTCCCAGCAGCAAGGCAAAAATTGAGCTCGTTAGGTAGAAACCTGTTACAACACTCTGGTAAGAAGAAAAGTCATACCTCCCCTTTGTAGAGCCCCTGATAATTTTCAGAACAGATTTGTACATGCTCCTCATTTGCATCATGTGATAGCAATCCCACAACCTTCTCATGGTGGTTAGGAGACCAAAGAGTCACACAAGTAATAAGCACTGCTTGACCTTGGGGATGGTTCCTCGGGGGAAGCACTCTGGGGATTCGGCCTCCCCATCTTTTCGATGTCCTACGCTGTATTGTATACATTGATTTACCCTTTCAGAGTCCTCATTGCAATTTTGCCATTCACATATGCTCTAAATACTTCGCATATATACAGCTCAGCATATGTGGACCCATGAACCAAGGATGAAGAAGAAAGAGGAGGAGCTTAAGGAGGAAGACAAGATGGAGGGGGATGGCCAAAGGAGAGAGAAGATGAGCAACCGCCCAAAATACGAGCTATCCCTCTTTATGCCCAAGCGCCAGCATTATATTTGACATAGCATTACACTATCGCCCCCTCACCAGGTATTATGTATTTTCTGTTCAACTTCCAAAGCCTCTTAGATACACTTTCGCTGCCATCGTCTTTGATATCCATCGTTGGGACTGTGACTAACCTCCTGACCAGGTATCCTGCCCTAGCTTGTCCCCATCTAGTCACGCATTTCTCCTCCTGCCAGGGTTCTCTTCTCTCACTTACGATTATGCCACTCATTCCTCAACCTTGTGTTTGCTGCTGGGAAACAGCAGAGTAAAGCCCAAGTTCAGCTCTGGGGAGGGCTCGGGGTGGTTGGCTGACACGGGAATGGAGGTTTGCAAGGCAGTGTTATAAATGCTGCAACCACAGCCTCAACACACGGCCATGGAGCAGCCCCTTTTGGAGAGGGGAGACAAGGAGGCCACCATGGCTGAAAGGATATCGGAACGGGGTCACTTAAGAGTGAGAAAAGTTGACAGAGGGAAAAAGAAGCCTCAGGCCAGGGTGAGAGTGCTCTATGCATAGGCCCAGCAGCCAGAAGTGTAACGTATCCCAGGCACGCGGATGTGCGCGTGGGATGAACTAATAACGACAGCAAACACTTAGCACTAACGGCTGACACTGACCTAAGCATTCTGCTTGTATTAACTCATTTAGTCAATGCAACAGTGCTGTTAGGTGTATACCATTATTGCCATTTCAGAGGTGAGGAAACAGAAATTAGGAGGCCAAATAAATGACTCAAGGTCACACAGCCTCAAGTGTCAGAGACGGGATTGAAACACTTGGGGCTTGATTCTAGAATCTGGACACTAAGTCCTCGAGCTATAACGTAGCCCCAGAACTGGCAGTGCGGGGTTTTTCATGCTGTAATAAGGATTTAAGGATTTAGCCACAAAAGTGAGAACCGGGTCGCTTTTAGCAAGATACCTCTGGCAGAGGTGTACGTGATAGACACGGGAAGAAATGCCAAGTGGAGGAAGTCTTATTATAAGGAGGTCAGAGACAAGCAATGATACAGGCTTGACCAGACTCGTTGGTGGAAATGGAACAGAGGGAGCTGACTCAAGGCATTTGTGGAAAACAAAATCAGAACCATCTGGGCATCAAATGGATGTGGGTAATGACGAAAGAGAAGTCAAGAATGGCTTCCAGGTTCTGGCACGTGTGGCATCATGAGTGACGGCAGCCTTTACGCCTCATGAAGAATTCAGCAGGGCACCTGGGTGACTCAGTAGGTTAGACGCTCTGCTCTTGACTTCGGCTCAGGTCATGATCTCATGGTTTGTGAGTGTCAGGAACTCACAGATCCTGAGTTTGAGTCCCACCTCGGGTTCTGTGCTCACAGCGTGGAGCCTGCTGGGGATTCTCTGTCTCCCGCTTTCTCTCTCTCTGCTCTTCCTCTGCTCACTCTCTATCTGTCTCTCTTTCTCAAAAAGAAGGCAATCGACACTTAAAACAAAAGAAAAAGAATCAGCAAGTCAAGTTTAGGAAGAATAAATGTTGAGAGGTCAGCAGGACATTCGTGTGGAAATTCCCAGAGTGGGTGGGCACTCTTTACTTATTTATTAAGTAGGTCAGGAATTTTGACATTTATTTTTATGAGAATATTTTCCTGCTTTAGGGACTTGTGCTCCTGCTGGTAAAAACCGCATGTGTTCACTAAAGTGATGAGGTCCTGCTACCAGTGGCAAAGAGCAAATTCTATGGAACCGGACCGTGGGCGAGTGAGAATCTCAACTCTGCCACTTACCAGTTTCCTCGTCCGAACAGTAGAGCTGGTTTTAGGAGAGCACAGTCTTCAAATCAGCAGACCTGGGTTCCAAAAACCAGACTGATCACTTTTAGCTGCCATTTCCTATTTTTGAGCCATAATTTCCTCTTTCACTAAATAGACATAGTAACCTATACCTGGTAGTGTTCATTTGGAGATTAAATAAACTAAGACATGTAGAAGTCTTAGCCCAGTTAACGGCATTTAGCAATCACTCAGAAAATGCCATCCAGTAACTGCAAGCCCGCTGAGAAGTAACTTTTGCAAAATATGCGACGCGAGGTGGTTCCTAAACCGCTCTTACTAATTACTAATCATAACGTGGATTGCATTGCAATAAAAACATTCGTCTAGAGATTCCTTCTGTCTGGAAAGTTCTTTCTCTATCACTCTGATATTATGTGTCCTTCAAAGAGGAAGTACTTCCAGTGGAACATCTGTGGTCCTTCTTCAGTCTTCCTAGTTGGAAGAATTTGCTTTCTCTTCGGCAGTCCCAGAGCAATTTAATAACACTTTTGTTGCCACAATAGGCTAACTTATAATTATGTATGTGCTTAGAAGAGTCCTCTAATTGATTCTGAGCTCCAAAAATATAAGGGTCATGCCTTATTTATCATTGATTTTCCAACCACAGGGAGGACAGCGCTCAGTAAATGTTAAATTGGATAGGTTGAATTCCTCAGATATAACCAGCTGCTCTAACTTGATCTTACTGAGAAAACTGCTCACAGCATATTAAAAAACAACAGGAATATTGCAGTGGCTTGATTTAGACCACCGTAACAGATGTGTGAGTGAGTCTCACGATGTGCTAGCTGTGTGCACGGGGGGGTATTTTATTTTTCGTAATGCATGCATTTGCATACAGAAAAATTAAGAGTTCCTCTTGTTTATATCCATGCGAGAGAAACAAATGCCTTTTGTTTAGCTCAACTGGCAATATGTTGATGTTTTTCAAGTCTGCATTTATCATTAAGCAAGGAAATTAAAGGTCAATGCCAGCTCTTGGATATAAACACTTATAAAATCTAGAATGTTAATTAGCTACTGTTTGGGAATTGGCGTCATTCACCTATAGCAAAGAAAAAGCTGATATGCATTTTATTTTATGCCTTTATTTGCAGCTTGTGTGTAAGAGTACAAATTGTGCTAATTATTTAAGGAGGTACATTGAATGCATTTCTTAAATTATGTTTGTCATATTGTGTTTGTCATCATGTTTGTCATCTAGTGTTCATATCCCACAATATTTTCTTTTTCTTTTATTTTTTTTAAAAGATCAACCACAATATTACAGTTTGCATTACACTCCTTCTAGATGACCAGCTCCAGCCCTATTTTCCTCTTCCTTACCCATTCATTAAAAAGTTTGTAATTTGCATGTTCCTCTGCACACCCATATGTACACACATACTCTCAGGACCAACTTGGTGTTGTTTGCAGAATACTAGAAAAGTAGATATCAGGACTCATTTTTATCCCAGCTGTGGGAGCGTGGAAATATTTCTTATCTTTTGAACTTGTTTTTCTCACCTGTGAAGTGGGGCAACCATACTTCCAACTCAAGTGATCAAAGGACATCATAAGAGTTGGGAACATATGAGACCCTGTGAAGAGTGCCTGGCATATATTAAGTGCCTAATAAACGTCCGTTCCCTTTTAAACATATTATTCAATAATTTGTATTTTCCTTCGTATCTTTTCTTTCTTTCTTTCTTTCTTTCTTTCTTTCTTTCTTTCTTTCTTCCTCTTTCTTTCTTTCTTTCTTTCTTTCTTTCTCTTTCTTTCTTTCTTTCTCTTTCTTTTGTTCTTTTTTAGAGCTATCAGGGGAGGGGCAGAGAGAGAGGGAGAGAAAGAATCCCAAGCAGGATCCAAGCTGTCAGCACAGAGCCCGATGCGGGGTTCGAACTCAGGAACCATGAGATCGTGACCTAAGCCTAAACCAAGAGTCATATGCTTAACCGACTGAGCCATCGGGGCCCATGATTTTCTTTTTTAAATTCAACTTCAGTTGTAGAATCCTTTCAACGTTAATATTAAGGGAATAAAATAATTAATGCTTTTTTTTTAAGGTACATGTACTATTCTCTCACATAAATATATTATATTTAGGAGTTTTCAGTTTAAAAAATTATTTTAGAAACAATGTTGCCATGAGCATCATTTTATAGGTTTTCTTGAGCAAGTATGTGATAGCTTCTCTTGGTTAACTATAAAAACGAGAAATCACCAGGATATAAGGAATGCGTGTTTCCATCTAGGGCCAAATCCTTCCCCAAAGCAGTTCTAATTAGACTTCCACCCGCCATGAATGAATTTCTATTCCCCTACATGTTGTCATTGGATGATATTATTTTTTAACTGTTGCCAGTCTGAAGCCACAGCACCAGTATATCAATGGTATTTAGTTGTTTTAAGTTGAATGCCCCTTTTATTCTTTAGGTATGGTATGTTTTCATACGTTATTGGCCCCTTGGATTTTCGTTTTGTGAATTCTCTGCACACATTACACATTTTTCATTCTATTGTGTGGTAATGATGATGGTTCTGGAGGTAAAATCCTATTTATTTTCTGTGTACCAGCAACCTACAAATGTTCTGTAAGGTCTGGCTTTGCAGCCTCCCCCCTACAAAAAATTACTAATTTCCATTTTCAAGCTGTGCGTTGTATTCATTGTCCACTTTCAGAACCAACAGATAAATAAACTGTGAAAGACTAATCTGTGATTACAAAATAGAACGGAAATATGCATGCTGATGATGGAAAATAAACCTTAAGGTTGAGACATTCAAAGAGATGTGGTTGAGCTGATGTCCTCATCCGGAATGTTTAAATTCTGGGGATATCGTAGACTGTTGTCGGGATCCAACTGTCCAGTACAAGCTTGTTATTTGAATTTGCAGATTTAATCAGAGAGGAAGTGCATACAGTGAGATATTAGGAAGAGGAGGAAGGGATACGAGGAAGTAAGATGACATATATAAGAGAAATATTCACCCATTATGATGAAAATTTAATAGAAAACATCACATGGTAATAATTTGAAAAGCAGGTGCCTGTTATTTTGAGATGCGCACTTTGAATGTGGTGGTTTGGAGGAGAGGGTCTTGTTTTTCACTGTTACTTTCTGTATATTGTTGGACATTACACCCATGTGCATGCAATGTTGTTATTTTTAATGTAGCCTACAATACAACACAGAAGACCGAGGAGTCATCACATACCCCCAGATTTAATGAAGTAAGTTAGTTTTAAATTTTCGTACAAGTAAACGGAGACAGGGCTGATACTGGCATGAGAGATAAGAGCCAGTTTGCAAAATGACCTTGTAATGAGTCTGTCTTCAACTGCATTTTGGCCGAGCAGGGGTCATCCTGTTCGAATGGGCACATTTTGTGATATGGTTCATGCAGGATATGCACGATGGACCCCCAAAGGTCTAGAGAAGAGACATCTGCAGACGCTTCTGAGACAGTGTCTGGTTTGGATGCTGTAAGAGACCATGAAAGAATTGTTTGGAAAAGTTGTCACCGAATGAGTTTTTGGGGGGGACCACCACCCCCGGATGTGAGTGACTCTCATATATGCGCAGTATGATTTTTATGGATCCAGCAACTCTTTTCAAAAAACTAGGGAGCTAGGTCCGGAGCCCCTGATGAACTAAAAACAATAAACATTTCAGCCATGCTGACATTCCTCCACATTCTCTGATCCCCATCATCTCGATTTCCATTTATCCTTCAAGGAAAAGAAGAAGAAAATAATCTTTGTAAAACTGACATGAGGCATTGTAAGGTGAGTGTTTTGAAACGTACAAGCCAATGTACATGTGAGGCAGCAAACCGAATTTCCCTGAAATCTTCTGAATAATCAAACCAAATCACTGTTGATATCCCAGGTTTCTTGAAAGACCATATTATTCGAAATAAATGAATATGATTTTGAGGCCCACGTAATACCCCACCAAAGGTTTATGGAGTTAGATGCTTGCAACTTCCTCTCTACCACCCATCAACCTGTCAATACAATCAGCTCCTGGAAGAAAAGCTCATATTTTCCATAAAAACCTGGGATGGAGTTGCGGAGGAAATGGAATAAGAAAAGGGGAAAGTGAATGAGCGACATCCCCTGCTGTTTCTAGGAAAGCCCTCCCTATTCAACCCAAGTTCACTTTTTTAAGTGAAAACAAACACTTTTCAACACCATTTTCTTGCCATAATTTCCTGAATGCCTCTGGCTTGTTTGGTGATGTCTGGCTTGTGAGCCTAACTGATGTGGAGATTGTTCACATCCAGCCATCAGACCACCCAGCCAGGCTTAACAGTCCCTGCCAGGGTATTAATATGACTGCTAATTGCTCTCAGCTGGGAATTTCGCTCACTCAAACAGATGGGCCAGTCACCAGGGAAACCTGGCCATCTGCTGTGTGGCCCAACAGAGCCATCAGAAAAAGCTGGACCAGATCACAGGCTAGGTCAAGGGTTCTGGAACACATAACCTTGTTAGCCCTTGGAGATTATATCTAAATTCCCACACACAATGGGGGGGGGGGTGAGGGGGAGGGTGGAATGTAGTATTTATACATTACCTCATAACTCTTATTATGCAGTTCAAAATAGTGAATGATTCTCAAGTAGACTTCAACATGTTAGAATATATTTGCCTGTTTAAAAAATACGAAGAAAAATAAAAGATAGAATATTTCTAAATTGGTGAGATAAACCTTTAAAAGTCTGTTAAGCAAGCCTCTTTGGTTTATAACCTGTCTTCAATGAGATTTTGTTTTTAAAATATTTTCGCATAGTGCAAACTCTTTTTGTTTGTTTGTTTGTTTGTTTTGTTTTGTTTTGTTTGTAATACAAGTGCTCGATTTACGCTTTGATGGCCAAGGCATCCACCTCAAAGAGGCAGCCACTTCCTAGATGGTGACCTGGAATAACTAAATTGCATCCATAAGACTAGAAAAAAAGCCAGGCCACCCCTCCCACCAGTCTTCAACCTCTTAGAGGTCTTGGTCGATTTCAACAATAGGCCTCTTCTCCCACTTTAAACTCCTGCTCTCCTATTTTGTTAGAAAAGCAAAATTCGACAGACTACATCTGAAGATGTCATTGGCTTTATTCAGCAATTCATGAACTGGCCAGCATCCCATCCAGCAAGGAAAGAGATGTTCCAAGGAAGCTTTTCACCGGCAGCACCAGTAGGGCAAGAAATTATTAGTCAAAGAAAAGGATTGTTACAGTTGAAGAAATCTTCTTTTGGAGGGGGAAGGGAGCAGCAGGGTAGGCTTTTTGTTTGTTTTTTATTATTAATTTTTTTTTATCATGCAGATTATGTCACAGCATTTCAGACTGAAAGAGGTTGAAACGGTAATTAAGTCTTGGTGCGCTGCCCTGAGGGGCAAGTGACTCTACCCAGGGCTTGTTGTTTCTTTTCTAACAGTTTTAAATCCGCAAATAAAGACTGAGCCCACAAAACCCTTGGCTCCCACCCTTGACCCCAGTAAAATCCGAACTCCAAGCTGGCTTCCTCTGTCTCCCTCCTTTTCC
The DNA here is from genome assembly GCF_028018385.1 of Neofelis nebulosa. Classification (NCBI taxonomy): domain Eukaryota; kingdom Metazoa; phylum Chordata; class Mammalia; order Carnivora; family Felidae; genus Neofelis; species Neofelis nebulosa. The sequence continues at coordinate 198,450,194 of NC_080784.1, read as the reverse complement.
AGCTACCGTGCTGGGTGGCCCCGTGCATGCCATGTAATTTCCAGACCTGTAAGTAAGAAACCTTGTCTTTTTTTTTAGTTTCCTAATGGCAATTGCTGAGGACGTCTTGCAATCATAAGAACCATGAAGGTGGTCTAGCCACATCACTGGTTCTTGATGGGGTTTTTGGATTGGTGGGGATCCTGAGCCAATGGCCAAGGAAGAATTCTTGAGACATCTTTGGTGCAACAAGGTGATTTTATTAAAGCATGGGGATAGGACCCAGGGGCAGTAAGAGCTGCCTTGGACCTTAAGGAGAGACTGATTATTTACAGGGAGGCTGGGGGAGGTAAAGGCAAGGGGAAGTTTCCAAAGGGATTTTCAGATGCTAAAGAAGACTCACTGAATCCTCAAGGCCTACCTATCCTCAGGCTAAGGTTGTTTTTCCCTCTAGCAAAGCAAGACAGTGGGGGAGTTCCTGGAGAACTGTTTTACTGGCCTCAAGTGTTTGCCAATGGGCTGCTGATTATGAGGAAATTCAGTTTTATCCCTCATCTCCTTCTACCTTTGTTTCCCACATCAGTTATCAAAAGGCTGAGATGGGCACACAACACTTCTATGGAGGCGCCTAGATCTGCTTTGACCCAAGTTCCCTGTGGTTTGTCCCAAGAGCAAGGCTACCTATAGGAAATTAGGAGACTGGGTCCAGTCTGGCCTTAATTAGCTATGAAATCATTTCCTGTTACTCAGAGACTACATTTCTTGTTACCCAAATTAGGAGCAATTGGTGCATTAACTCTGTGCAATGGTTTTCTTTTACTCAATTTGATAGAGAGGACAGAATACCCTCAAAACATGCTTATGATAGAATAACTCAAATGATTTGATATAACAAATGGTAAAAAGCAAAATATTTCTACGCTTTAATTTCAACTGTGCAAAACTATCTGTGTCCCCTGCCAGTGAAACTATTTGCATAATGGGTTAACGGTATATATCAATCAATTTCGGCTAGCTTCTGGAACTAGAGTTGGCATGCCAGGTAAGCAAGGGTATTGCTTGGAAACTGGCAGAAGCAATAATCAGAGATCCCTATCTGAGGGTAGGACACACATATATTAATAAATGTGTAAAGCAAACAATAAAGATGAGCTGTGATTATTAATATTTAGAGTGAAGGAAGGGCATATTATTTCAGTGCAGAAGTTTCAGGAAGAAAAAAAAAGGAAAACCAAACTCACTGGATTGATTTACTTGTAACTTTACATCTTTGCCAATCAAATTAGACTGATTACATTACCACTCTGATGATTTAACATGATGGAATGAAATGCATTATTTCATCCATCATTTCTCTCCCTGTAAATAACACTCTAAAACATATAGACACAACGTTAATCACACTTGATATTGAAGGCAGTTTGTATTTAGATATGCCTGAGTACACCACAAAAAAATTTATCTTTCATCCAGTGGTATGGATCTGACTGCAGTCCTGGTCTGTAACCTTGAAGGTACAAAAGGTATCTTTCGGATACCCTCTAGGACATGAGAAGTCACAGAAGCCTTTTACTGAACTTGCCTCAGGGTGAAATCACTTCTTACCCCGAACTCTGGCTACTTTGGTTCAAGCCATTGCTTAAATTATCATCAAAGGCTCTACTTTTCTCCCCGTGTTCATTCTTGGTCTTTTAAAAACATTCTTTAAAAAGAATGATCTTTTAAAAACAGAGGCCAGGGGCGCCTGTGTGGCCCAGGTGATTAAGCATCAGCTCAAGTCCTGATCTCACGGTTCATGGGTTCAAGCGCCACATGGGGCTTTGCACTGACGGTGGGGTGCCTGCTTGGGATTCTCTCTCTGCCTCTCTCTCTGCCTCTCTCCACCTCTCTCCCTCCCAAAATAAATAAAGTTAAAAATAAAAAATAAAATAAAATTAACCCTACTTGTTAAATAAATAAGTAAATAAATAAATAATACAAAATAAAGTAGGGGCGCCTGGGTGGCTCAGTCGGTTAAGCGTCCGACTTCGGCTCAGGTCACGATCTCACGGTTCATGAGTTTGAGCCCCACATCAGGGTCAGTGCTGACAGCTAAGAGCCCAGAGCCTGCTTCAGATTCTGTGTCTCCCCTCTCTACCCCTGCCCCGCCTGACTCTATCTCTGTCTCTCCCAAATATAAATAAACATTAGTATTTTTTAATAAAATAAAATAAAAACTTTGACCAAAGAGCTCTAGGCAAGATTACATGAATTGACTCTCCCACTAAATACAATTAAACATAGAGATAAAACATTTGTTAATCACCATAAAGTCTTGGGAGCTGAAAAGAAAATACAAAAACTGCCAGGCTGAATTTTGGAGAACCCAGGGAGGTACCCAGACTCTCAGAACATCAAAGATAGATCAGAGGGGCTTACAAATGTCACATGCTTGAACTGAGAATTGCATGTTTTCCTGGGGCAATGAGAACGGAGTTCCAGGTAAAGGGCCTGTTCAACGGGACCATCTCAAAGCCACTCTTCCCATATTAAGCCGAGAACAAGTCTATCAGTTGTAACTGCACAGACTGTACACGGCAAAACTTCAAGATGGGGAAGGAACATCCCAGCGCACTGCAAGGTAAACTGTGCCCCTGAAACTGTGCAGTATGAAACATGCAAAAACCACAGGAAACAGCCTTACTGGGATTCCAAAAGGCTTCCCCCTCAGGATGAAGACAAACCTGAATGAAACAATGCCATTCTTTCCAGAATGCTGCAGATAAGGTTGCTGTAATGCTGCTCAAAGCAAGAGAAGAAAGAGAAAAATGAAAAGAAGAGTTATCGTCCCTGGGAAATTGAGTCTGCCGACCAGCCTTCGTGTGTATTGCATGAGTATCTCATGTGCGTCAGCTGGGTGGGTCCGGAAACATCGAGTTATGACCTCAGTATGTCCTGATCTCCAAATGGTGTTGTTCCCAGGGATCTAGCAGAAACAAACACAGCAGAGGCATTTGGCTGGGGGAGGGCCAGTTTACCCCAGGCTTCATGAAAACTCCAAAAATATTTTTGTAAGAGCAATGGTAGCCAGGTGCATGAAAAAGAACAAAATAATAGCAAGAGCAACAAAACGTTCAGACTTCAGACACTAGAATTTATAGATATGCGTAGTGAAGCCTTAATGGTGTGGTCGATTGATTGCATCATTGGGCCAAATTATTCCCCACCTGCTATTTCCATGTTTTGTTTGTTTGTTTGTGCTGCTCTCCAGTTCCCATCTTAAACAGCGGTCTAGTTCCCTGCCCCTTGAATCTGGGCTGATTCTGTGGTTTTGCTTTGGCTAGCGGAATGCATTAGAAAGTGATGGTGTGCCAGTTTCAAAACTGTGTTCTACGATCACCTTTTTTTCCTTACTCTCTATGATCGCCATGAGAATAGACATTACTGAACCGGCTGGAAAATGAGTCACATAGAAACAACCAGACACATCGCACTCAAGACCATCTGAGATCATCTCCAAAGTAGCCAAACCACAAATAAGAAAGCAAGTTCACATCAGACAAGGAAAAAAAAAAAAATGCTGAGCCCAGTCTAAAACACTAACACTCACACATGGGGGCTAAATAAACACCATCACATCCCAGTTATACATTTCTTGTTTCTCAGTTCCAAATTTACCCCTCGAAAACAATTCACAATTCTTTCCAGTATTTATCCTTCACAGGGAAAGCTCTCTAGAGAGGACTTTCCGCAATGAGAAATGTAAGGAACAATGCCGTGCTTCCCCAGTAGAGGCCGATAGAGGGACATTTCAGGAGGAAGAGGCCCGACTTCCCGATTCTGGTGACTTCGTGGCTGGTCACCAGTGGGGGTGTGAGAACGTGTCCAGAACACCCAGTTTCTCACCACCCTCACGGCCCCACCCTGGGCAGGTGATCATTTTATGTGACCTTCTGAACAAGGGACCCTGGGTGCTCCAGGCCTGCTACACTAGACGATGTCCCCCCTCTGTCTTAAGAAGTCCTTCTCTTTTCCGATATCTTAATGATGTTCTATAAATTTTGAAATATGTGTATAAATGAGGGCGTATGTGTTTAATCCATGTAGAATTTATCTTGGGATGTAGTATAAGTTAATAATCTTGTTATAGCATAGGGGAAAGCATATTTATCCATTATTACATATTAAATAAATGACAGTATGTCTTTCCCATGGGTATTTCTAGCAGATTTCAAATGACCATAAATGCGCTGTGTCTGTCCATGTGTATCTATCACTCTGCAAACACCACGGTGCCTCGGAGCTTCAAAGATCTTTGTGTTTGGAAATGCAAGTTTATTATTTCTGTATTTTCTCCTTTCCTTGAGAGTTATCAAAGCTAATTTAAACCTTAGTTTTCAATGTAAACTCTAAACTCCACTTGATAAATTAGATGTCAAAGCATATCGAGACTTATTGGAACTCATTTCAAATGTATCAATGATAGATGGAGAATGACATCTTTGTAAAATTGAGTGTTTCAACATCCTGTGTCACTTCCTTGAAGGGTTCAGTTGCTGCAAGTGTGTGTGTTTGGCCTCGTTTAGATCCCGTGCCATCTCTGGGGCAAAGCAGGCCAGGCCACATCACTGGTAGTCCTACCTGAAACCAAATGTTTGTGGCTGGACAGCACTTCCTCAAGAATTTGTTGTGGAAAAAGCAAAAAAAAAAAAGTTCTTTCTAAAACTCCTTCTCCACCATCCCCTTATCTATCTCTCCCTATACTTCAAAGTTTTTATTTCATCATATAGTCTCTTTAATGTGAATTATGACAACAGGATTTAGTAAACTTGCCAGTGCTACTCTTATTATTTATCAACTTCTTGCCATGGTGCAAACACTATGTAAAATGCTTCAAATGCATTCGCTCATTCAGTCTCCCCAAAACATTATGAAATAGGGTTGATGGTCAGCCATACCCAGTAAAACATACGGCCTCATCGTTAAAATATTGAAATGCTTCCGTTACAAGCGGGAAGCGGCTACTTCCCTGGTGTCCTGTCCTTCCCTGCCCAGCCATCCTGTCAGCACCCTCAGACCTCCCTCAAATCCAGCAAATGAGAGGGACGAATTGCCCCAGCCGGGGGTCCCATTACCTGCACTGTCAATAACCAGCATCCTTCTCGGGGATCAGTGCCTCTGTTGTACCAGCCATGAATACTTTGAGTATCAACCCTGGAAAAAGGTACTTCCCCAATTTACAAACAAGAAAATCCAACTTCAGAAAGATAAAGTATATGCTCATAGTCTGCCGTTTGTAGGTATCAGACACAGAATTCAACCCAATCCCATGGAATGAGATACTACAGATCATTAGATAAAGCTTGCAGTCGGTTTTGGAAGCAGAGTTCGCAGCACCCCTCACACTGTCCTTTGACCAAATGACCCTCACTGCCATCACAAACAACAGGAGAAATCTTAGACTATTGGTTCTGAAGTTTCCAGCATTGGTTTCTTAGACCCTCCATTTTTCGGTGTGTTTAGATACAGCCATAAAATGTCATACACAGTCAAATTATTTATCCATTTCGGCAGCTTTCAAATCCATCTGCTTACTGATGTCTTCTGACACTATAAATCATTTTGTCTAACCTAGGGAAAAACAGGATTCGTCAGCTATGTGTCAAAATTCCTTTATGTTTCCATAATCTGTTCCCTGCATGAAATCTATCACCTTTAAAGTCAAAACTGGCTGCATGGAGAGGAAACGAACATTGTCTCAGCACCTAAGAACATCGTTTTCCGATAATTCCAAATGCTTGTTAAACAAAAATCACAACATTGAAAAGCCTTTGAAACAATTATTTTTTACTACATTTTACGTCATCCACTGAATGCTTAATAAACCTTAGTGGTAATCCAATACTCGTAAAGATGGTTATAGCAAGATAATTTATATTGGCTGCATTACTACAAACCAAATGTCCAATAATAGAGTAATTATTCTGTGAAAAACAATATATACGCTAGATTAAATATTATATGCTTAATTTGAAGTTATGATTTTAGAAACTAAGTAATAGCCCATAAAATTATTGTAATGGTAAGTATAAAAACTTGAAGACCAAAACATACGTATATTATTATTTTTGGAAACTTGATTTTTTTTCTTCCCTTTTCTTTTATTTAATGTGTCTATGACATAGCCATAACCAAATTATTTCTGAATCCTACCAATATCCAATTCTACTTGTGTTTTAATGTCCTTTCCATCCACAAATTATTCTGCATCAATTTAGGGAAAAGCTTAGGTGTGATGTTTGGAAGCTGTGCTTGGTGGTGACGGCTGGGAAATGTGAGGGTAATTGGTCTATAGTAAAAGAAAATAAAGACACTGTGTAGAGAGAAAGTGAGGTTATCTTGCAGCAGTTTTGTGTCTGATGCTCAAATCTATCCCTAAGTCCTACGTAAATCTTGGTCCTTTTCCAAATTTGCTTATGACACCCATATTTAGATTCCAGGAACTGATATTATGACCTTCTCTATGGAAGCTTAGTGGAAGGCAATGTGTATACAGAAGACTGATGAAGAGAGAAGTAATAACAGGTGGGACCAGGGATACAGGACCGTCCCATTTTAGGAAGCCTTGAGGTCCTGGTAATCACATAAATATAAACACTTACCTTTTCTTTATCATTATAAAATGCATTATAACACTGGCAGTTAGCCTTACAGATCGGCACTTCTATTTTAGAGAGGAACTAGCTAAATGCATATATGAAATCCAGAGAGGTATGTTTATACACTTTGAAGCATAATTGTTATTTCTGGATGAAGCTTTTCCACATATTAGATTATTTTCTTAGGTACTATTTCCTAAGGAGAAAGTCATAACAACTCAGGCAAGAAAGGAAACCAGTCGAGATCAAAAGGGGCAGCGGAAGGGTGAAAAGTCATTTAATTCTGGATAGATGTGAGTGATAGAGCCCGCGGACGGCGTGGAGTGGCTGAATGTGGGGGTGAAAACGGGTCAGAGATAACACCAAAACGTTTGGCCTTACAAATTGGAAGAATGGAGTTTCCCTTGACTGGGACGCCAAGTACAGGTGCTGGTTTGAAAGATATAAGTGGTACAGTTTTATACATGTTAATTTTAGATGCCAACAAACCTATACACCTGTTGTGATGTCCACTCGCCCATTGCTCTCCCCCCCCCCCCCCCAGGTAAAAAAAGAGTTGATCTGATGCTAATATCACCAGTTCTCTTTTGGATCGGTCTGCTAATCCTCTAGTGTATATGTTATCTTCAGATTATCTCTAGCTTTACTTGTTTGTTTTCCTCTTTGTTATTTGTCAGACTCATTGAAAAGCTTTCTTCTTAAATCCATGTCTCCGGGGTCTGCCCTAAGCCTTCCCACACCTTGTGTGTTCTTCCCGAGGAGCCTCCCCTATTACCACCTAAGTGCCTTCAGCCCGTACCCGTGTCTCATTCCAGTCCTGCCCTACGCTCAATATCCGTGAGCTTTTCACAGTTGGCTCGAACTAAATACATTCTCCAAAACAGAAACGCTCATTTCCCTCAGTTTCTGCCTTAAGCAAGTAAACTTCTCCTTTCATTTACTCATGTGAGTAAAAGACATCACTCTCTAGTTGTTCAAGCCAAAAGAAGCTAGGATTGATCTCTTTCTGGTCTAAATCTCCTGCTTATTCCCGTACATTTATATCTTTAATCAATTGAATTCATAATTTGAGGAGGAAATTGAAAACGAACGGGAACACATAATAACGTGTTGATTCTTTTCAGGTAGGAGCTCCACCATCACCCCAAACGAAGGGTTGGATCGCTTTTTTTCTACCATTAAAATTTTAAAAAGATGGATCATATTTTCTATGTTGGACTCATTCTTCTTGATGACCAGTCACTGGTTCATTTGAATGTTCACTATATAGACTTGCTGTTGGACCTCATAAGTCTCTCTGTGAAATGACGCTCATAACCTTCAGATCACAGCTGGATTTGGACTACAAATGAATAGACATTTCCAGGGAGAAAAGAAAAGTAAGATCAGTTGAGTACTTACTACATTTGCCGCTTCATTCTATCTCAGATCGGTAATGTGAAATGGGAACTACCATTCTTTTTTTATACATGAGGGAATTTAGATGTTGAATTGTGAAGCACATTGCTCAAAATCGCACATTTAGAAAGTAACGGACATGAGTTTAAAGGTCATTTCTCTAAAATCTCTTAATTTGTGCTAGATCAAAATTCTGTACCTGTAGTTTCGGTCATGACTCAACACTTTTACTTTCAAATTGATAATGCAGGTGTTTAATTTGATGTGACTATCTCATATAATATATTTAAGTAGAGAATGGTCAGAGGAACTTATCGAAACTGGTGAGCCTTGGATATGATACTCTGCTTCATGTAAGGTACCTTGTCAATGCATGCATTCATTCATCATGATAATTTTATTACTGCCATCACACTTGGCAAAATGTATTATAGACACAGATCTTAAATGCCAGCAAGCCTTCTTTACCAAATGTCAGAAACAAAACTCAAATAATTTGAGTAAAAAATATAATTCCCTGGCTTATGTAATTAAACAAAACATAGACGGCTTAGGAGGGTGAGGAAGGAAATAACGTAAGGATCAGGCATATAGCTAGGCTTGAAGCTAAACTCACTAGAACGAATTCCCTCTCTTTCTCTCTCTGCCCTGACCCTGCTAGCACTTTCTCTCTCTCCAAGTAAATAAATCAACTTTATAAATAAATAAACAAACAAATAAATAAATAAATAAAATCCCTGGAATGGAAAGGAATTCTAACTGGCATGTCTTTGTCACATGCTCACCCCTTAGTGAATCAGTAAGAGTCTGGTCTGCATGGAGAGGACCACTACTATGCTAAAGTCATGACTGGAATATGAGGTGGGCGTAAGAGAGGTAAAGTAAGACTATTTCCTTATACGACTAATAATTTAGAAGAGATTAAATAGCTAGGAAGCGGTGAGGCTGAGAGCTCAGATCTTGTAACTTTCAAAACTCATGTCTCTTTGCGGTGTCTGGGCGGCTCAGTGGGTCAAACATCCAACTTTGGCTCAGGTCATAATCTCTCGGTCCGTGAGTTAAGCCCCGCAGCAACGGGCTCTGTGCTGACAGCTCAGAGCCTGGAGCCTGCTTCAGATTCTGTGTCTCCCTCTCTCTGTCCATCCCTTGCTCGTTCTCTGTCTCTCTGTCTCTGTCTCTCTCTCTCTCTCAAAAAATAAAATAAAAACATTAAAAAAAAACACGTCTCCTTAAACTTAAGCCTGCTGCCTTTCAGCAAACATCTGGTTGGGGAAAATTATGAGAAAGACAAGTTCTTTATTTTTCGCATGTTGTAAGTAAATGTGTTTTTCTATCCTTCCCCCATTTAAAAAAAATTATTTATTTATTTATTTATTTATTTATTTATTTATTTTGAGAGAGACAGACAGAGACAGAGACAGAGAATGAGCAGGGAGGGGCGGAGTGAGAGGAAGAGAGAATCCCAAGCAGGCTCTACACACAGCACAGAGCCTGACGCAGGGCTCATTCCCACAACTGTGAGATCACGACCTGAGCTAGGTAATAAGAATCGGGGGCTTAACAGACTGAGCCACCCAGGCATCCCCATCCTTTCCCCAGTTTTTAAATGAATAACTTGTTGAATCATTATGAGCTCTTCTCACATAAACTTATAAAGCAGAAAGGAAAAAAAAAATGGTCGGATCATGCATTTAGATTTGAGTTTAGAAATATATGCTCATTATACATAAATCATAAACATTTCCATTTAAGGAACAGGTCATGTTAACCAAAGGAAATATAGTTTCAAAATGTTTTACTCTTTTGTTTGAACAACGAGTAGACTTACAAGTCTTTAGGAAAAAAAACGTATGCCATAGAAGACAAAAAGTTTAGGTTTATTGTTTTTCTATTGATTTTTATACTTGTTATTTTTCTTGTTTTTTTTCCTCCAGACACTTACAGAGATAACCATACTTGGTGAAAAGCTCAGAAGATAATAGTGGATACCTTTGAATAAAAGAGTCTGTTAGAACTGGATTTTATAAAGGGAATATCTGTGCAATGTGATATATTCCACCCAGAACATTCCCTTACTGTTGTTTTTCTAATACACTTAAGAGGTGAACTATTTATTCAATCACTTGAGAAAGTAGACTTAAAAAAAAAAAAAAAAAAAAAAAACTTCCATGCTTAAAAAAGTATGTTTACCTGGGTAATAATATAAATCTAACATGCATCTTGTGATGTAAGACATAATAATTCATGCATCATTTTTAGGGAAGTTAACTTAGGATCCTCATGCTTGACATGATAAACACACAACCTGATTGAAGAAGATTTTCAAGAGTCCCAGATTGTTTTATTCTTTAAAGTCAAACGTTAGTGGAAAATCTGGAGACAACACAGAGGAAACACTGCCCATAAAAGAAGGGAGTAGGATCTTACTACAGGAATTGACATCTGGTTTTGAGGTTATTCCTAAGAACTTCTAATACTCTCCTACCTTCCCTTAAAGTTTGGGAAATGCCGGCTTTATGATCTCCGAAGACCACCTTCAGGTAACGCTTTCCTGAGAGCTTAACACGAGCCTGGATAAAGAAAGCAACAGTCCAATTTCCATGAGCATCTGCAAACACATCCAGGACTCAGACTGGACGGACGTTCTATCTGAGGCTGAGTGAGGTAACAGGATGTGATTCCATCTCACGGCATAAGCATATAAACTAGAATTAACCCTTGGAAGTTCTGATTCCAAAACAATATTATTTCACTATGTCATTGCCTCCTCCTTCTACGGGAAAAGATCTACCTTTGACGACATCTGTCCAACGTTATGATAACAGGAACTTAGAAGAACCCGATCCCGTCGTAATTTCTCAAAGAATTAGTGGTTATTAATGTTACTTGCTCTACAATAAGGTTGTTCTTTCCATAACTTGCTTTTTATGATAGGTCCTTCCATCTGTTCCTTATGAATGAATTACTGTGAGCCCTTTACTAACACTGAGTAATAACCTCATCTGTGCCCCAGGGACACTCCAGATGCATCCCAGAGCTTATGTATGACAGGCCTGGAGGCGTCATGAACAGAATTTAAACTGCTTTTGCCATGGATAATGGTCATGGTTATGATCACCAAGAAAAATTGTCTTGTGCCTGTGTTCCTTCTCTTCTTTAGATGAACTCTCTATCTTACTTTTCACTGGGCCGGGATGGAAGCTAGATTTCTTGAGACAAATCGTGAAAGAATCGGACAGTAAGGAAAAAAACAAATTATTAGGAACAGCTGTCCAATTCTCATCTTCCACTATCTCCAGCATTGTTTTGCTTATAAAATTAAAAAAAAAAAAGCATTAAAACTTAACTATTAAAATATGCCAGAAGGGAGGAAAAAAGAGTCAACTTATACCTGGGCAAAAGCTTATGGACTTTGGTGTCCTATAGATGTGTGTTTCCATTCTGGGTTCTGCTACTTATCAGCTGTGTGGTATTTGATGAGTTACTTAACCTCTCTGTGCCATAATTTTTTTCATCTCTAAGCAGGTGGCTTTGTCATAACCGTAAGGTGGTAAAAAGAATTAAACAAGATAAGGTAATTATAACTGTGCATGGCATGTAGTAAGGACATAACAAATGATAATATAGCTCCCTCACTTCGTGCCATGGAAAAGCTTTCAAAACACACCTTCCCTTTCATTATGGCGCAAAAGATTACATGAAACTCAGAAATGGTAAAGAGGAAACCAAAACCCCACTTTATGTGGATCTGACACCTGACAGAGCTTCCTTTTGCAGAGGATTAGATCCATTTAATGCACTTATAAAATGTCATAGAAGTACTGTCTTACCCAACAAGGGCTGAAGTGATTTACTCCTTTCCTGCTGTGTAAGCCACCCATTCCTTGGGCAGCAGTTGTCAGAAGCTGACATAGCTCGCGGCCGTCTTCCCAGCCTGACTATTTTGGTGTGAACAGTGCCCACCCACGTTCAGAAGGTATCGCTGCTTTGTCAACTACTTTGATTCCCTTCTCTTCTGGAACAAGCTGCTGTCCCATTCTAGAGAAAATGCTTCAGATGAATGCAAAATCCGTGTTGATGACATCTGGCTTTCCCAAGACAGCAAAGGGCCAAGCGTATATCAACTGTGCATTTGTTTGCATTCTGGCCTAAAGGAAAAATCAAGAACCTTTCCATAGTCCGTTCAGATAAACGGCATCTTGTGAAAAGGGAAACATGAACTTAACATCCTGCAGCTAGATAATCTTCTAGAAGGCTTATTTTAGGGAAAGGAGAGAAGGGGACATACTTATACCCCAGGAGAGAAGAGTTTCTCTGTAACTCCTCTCTTTCACTTCATTGTTTTACGATGAGCAGAGACGCCCAGAGCTTTGCCCTGTTTGAAGTCAGTCTCACAGATGGCAGGGGAGTCAGCAGGATCTGGCAAGTAGGGTTAGGTAAGGGTCACTGGAAGGAAGACACGGGGCAACTATTCCCAGCAGGGTCAATAAGCAGACACTAAAGACAGTAAAAGTCTCACTCCTTTTTTTTTTTTTTTTTTTTTTTTAATTTTTTTTTTTTTTGTCAACATTTTTTTATTTATTTTTGGGACAGAGAGAGACAGAGCATGAACGGGGGAGGGGCAGAGAGAGAGAGGGAGACACAGAATCGGAAACAGGCTCCAGGCTCCGAGCCATCAGCCCAGAGCCTGACGCGGGGCTCGAACTCAGGGACCGCGAGATTGTGACCTGGCTGAAGTCGGACGCTTAACCGACTGCGCCACCCAGGCGCCCCTAAAAGTCTCACTCCTAAAGAGCATTATTCTACCAGATGTCCAAGGAAAAGACCACATAGAGATCTAGGCTCAAGTTTGAGCTCAATACATATACATATAAATATGTGTATATGTATATGTATATGTATGCATATGTATATATATGTATATGTATATATATACACATCTATGTATGTATGTGTATATATACATATATGTATATGTATATGTGTGTATATATGTATATGTATGTATATGTATATATGTGTATATATAAAAATAAAAAAATAAAAATAAAAATGAAAAAATAAATATATACACATATATGTATATATATACATGTGTATGTATATATTTTTTTCCATTTCCCCAACCTTATGTCCCTTAGAAAACTTATAAGATCATGGTAAGTGCTTGGTCAGATTTAGACTCTTAGCCTAAAGAGAAAAACCATGAACCATGAAGAAGATTTTCATTTCCTTTATTTTTCCTTCTACTGCAAATCCTGCTCCCCATCCCTATAAGGAAACCTACCTAGGGCAGATTACACATGTGGATGATCTCAGCCCTCATCTAAAACCCCACTAAAATGCCATAAAAAGACTTTTAAGAGGCACAGCCAAAATGGCAAATTGAGAATGGATGTGTGCCTAAGTTCATGGTCCTTGGAAAAAAGACTCTAAGATGGAGATTTATGTGTCAGAGTTTATAAAGTAGTCTTTGGATTCCAGACCTGAGAGAGGTAAGTTTGGAATAAGGATAGACTGACGTGTGAATGCGTGTGTGTGTGTGTGTGTGTGTGTGTGTGTGTGTGTGAAGTTCATTTATTTATTTTGAGAGAGACAGAGACAGAGGGGGTGAGCGCATGCGGGAAGGGGCAGAGGGAGAGAATCCCAAGCAGGCTCTGCACCGTCAGTGCGAAGTCCCAATGTGGGACTCGAACTCAGGAACTGTGAGATTATAGTTGAGCTGAAGTCGTCAACCGACCGAGCCACCCAGGCACCCATGACCTGTGGTTTTAATTGCAACCTCAGTGAAACCTCTGGAGCTAAGAAGGCCCTATAAAACGTCCCTAAGGGAGGCATGGGCATGGGGTCTTTGCAACCACGTATTAACCTGTGACTGGATGCAGGCTGCCACCAGGGACAGGAGTGAACTTGGTGAGGAGCTCCCATAGGCTGAGGGCAACTCCTGGAGAAAAGCTCACCTGTGAGTTGTCTGAATGACACTCAACTCCTGGAAATCAGGGGAAAAGAGTGTCTGTGATGTCCCACTATAATGATTCAGCAGACAAGAGTCAGGGAGGATATTTCATAAGAAGGAAAGCTGACAGAAGAGCAGAAGCCACAATGCTGAGCCCTAACTGCCCACTGACAGGCAACATGGAGGATAGAGTAAGGCAAGAAGCTAAAAATAAAGGCTGTAAACAGCCTTTACAATAGGTGATAAGACCATCGTGCCAATTTGACACCTGTGAAAGGGAGAGGGGAGAAAGTATGGTTGGGTAGGAAGAGCTTCAACCCATCCGAACAACGCAAATCAGACAAAGTATCAGCCAACCCCAAATTGGACTCTTTCCAAAACACGGCCCAATGGAAGACTCCCACTCCGGGGCAAAAGACACAAGCCCTAAGATTTCGTGATGCTCGCTGACTGGCTGGATTTCCCCAGGAAAAGAGTGTCCCCACCCCACATCACAGCGATTGCACTCCCCACGATCCCAGGGATTTTTCAAGTTCCTTCTTTTAGGAAGATCAGAGCTGTACGTCTCTGGGGTCACCACATTTCAGAACGTTAAAGGTCACCTGGGTGGCTCAGTCGGCTAAGACTTGAGTCAGGTCTTGGTCTAGGGATTCAGGTTCAAGCCCTGTGTCAGGCTCACCGCATCTGGCATCTCAAAGTCTGGAGCCTGTTTCATATTCTGTGTCTCCCTCTCTCTCTGCCCCTCCCTTGCTCACGTTCTGTCTCTCTCACTAAAAAATAAATAAAACATTTAAAAAATTTAAAAAAAAGAAGTTTGAATACAATGGAGAAATTATTTAATAATTCTGTCAGAAAGGTGGTTACAAACCAGAATTCTATTCTGTCAAACTGTCAATCAAGAATGAGTATAAAAATAAAGAAATTCTCAAATCCTTGATATCTTTTTTTTTTTAAGTGGTAATTTCCTCTACACTCTTGGAAGGTAATCTGAGAATAAGATCCCCTAAGCAAGGGTGTGAACCAAGAAGGGGAATTCTTGTGATTTAGGAAACAGGTATTTGACGTTAAAAAGATACTGAAAGAGATTCCTGTTTAAACAGATGTACACTGGGTCTGAAGAGAAATTAGCGCAAACTGGAAAAGAAGCTGATCTCTCTAAAAAAGAGAGAGAGAGGGGCGCCTGGGTGGCTCAGTCGGTTAAGCATCCGACTTCAGCCAGGTCACGATCTCGCGGTCCGTGAGTTCGAGCCCCGCGTCGGGCTCTGGGCTGACGGCTCGGAGCCTGGAGCCTGTTTCCGATACTGTGTCTCCCTCTCTCTCTGCCCCTCCCCCACTCATGCTCTGTCTCTCTCTCTCTCTCTCAAAAATAAACATTAAAAAAAGAAAAATAACAAATATGGTAGATATTACTCCAACTATATCAGTAATCACTTTGAACATCAGTCCCCCGTTCATGCTCTGTCTCTCTCTGTCTCAAAAATAAATAAACGTTAAAAAAAATTAAAAAAAAATAAATAAAATAAAAAAGAGAGAGAGAAAAAAGAAGAAAGGTCTCACCTTATGTGTTTGTCCCTGTTTTTAAAAGTTTCACATTTCTGTTACCTATTTGTAGGGAGGATAATTAAAGATGAGTACATAGAAAACCAAACCCCCCATATCAAGGTAGTTTGTAATATGACTAAATAAATAATATACAATGTAGGGAATGATTTATCATAATATAAAAAAGCAAGGCTTAGCTTTGAATGTTTATGTAGTCATAATTTATATATGCTGAGAAATTACTTAATAGGTAATTGTTAAATAACCGTTTTCTGTACATAGGGTGGAAAATGTAAATGGGACTAATGGGCAAAGAGAGCTAAAGTTGTACCTTTCATAACAAATCAATAGATAATGCCTCAAAGCAAAAGAAACAAATACAGTCTAGCTATATTACTTAGAAATACCAGAGGAAGAGCTATCTCAAGGGGAAGGAGTTGTCTTTGAGGAATGGAGTTAGGAGGGGGGTGTTTTAAGACTTTACCGCTACTTGACTTTTTAAAATTAAATTAACTTTGATAATAATGCAACTTGGGGGCCTGGGTGGCTCAGTCAGGTAAGTATCTGACTCCTGATTTCGGCTCAGGTCATGATCTCATGGATCATGAATTTGAGCCCAGCATCAGGCTTTGCGATGATGGGGTGGAGCCTCCTTGGGATTCTCTCTCTCTATCTCGGCCCCCCTCCTGATCACATTCTACCTCTTTCTCTCTCAAAATAAATAAAATAAACATTAAGAAATTTTTGAATAGAAAAAAAGAGTGCAGGGGCGCCTGGGTGGCTCAGTCAGTTGGGCATCCAACATCAGCTCAGTTCATGATCTCCTGGTTCGTGGGTTCAAGCCCCACGTCGGGCTCTGTGCTGACAGCTCAGAGCCTGCATCCTGCTTCGGATTCTGTGTGTCCCTCTCTCTCTCTGCCCTTCCCCCATTCACACTCTGTCTGTGTCTCTCAAAAATGAATAAATCTTGAAAAAAATTAAAAAAAAAAAAGAGTGCAGTGTAGCAAAATAACACAGGAAGAGAAGTTATGAAGACCAGTAACTATGCCATTTGCTTAGGAAGGACCAGAGCTGAGTTCCCTCAAATAACTTCAACATGGTTTTGACAATAATGCCACCTTATACACGGAAACCACTGCCGATGGCAGAGTGCTTACATACGTGTCATGAAATGCACCCTTCTCCCCACGTACCTCCCCTCTGTGCAACTTCTTGACTGATTACTCTCCACTCTGCACAATGTCCTTCAACTCTTCTTTGCCTGGCAAACTCCTACTCATTTCTCAAGATGATGCTAAAAAGTCATCCTTTCTGTAGAGCCTTCTCTCATACTCCTCCCTTTCACTGCAGAATTAATCATTCCTTCATTTAAGCCTCCCGTAACATATAGCCTGGAGCTTTATCATGGCATCCCCATCCTCTGGGACCATTAGTTACCCACTTGTTTATCTTTCCTGATGGACTACAAGCTGCTACTCTTACAATAGTGACATGTTTTATTCATGTTTGTGTTCTTGCTTCCTTTTACTGAATTGGGCATCTACAAAGCCAAGCCTCGATTCATATCTGCTAAACTAATTAGTTGGAGCATCGCTGCATATCAGACAAGAAGGTAGGATAGCCATCATTAGCTTCCTTTGGCAGGTGAGGAAATTGAGTCTGAGAGTGACTGAGCGCCCCGCCCAAGGTCACAGCTAGCAGCTGGGAGGTACTTTTGGTCTTTGACAAAGTTCATCTCTCCTGCACACACATTTCAGAAGGTGACTTATTCCGAAGATAATCTGAAACTTTCTTCCAAGTCCTTTGGCATATCTATTATGCGTAGACTCGAGGTTTAGTTAAGAAACAGGACTGGCCCTGGGTGCCTTTGGTCTGTTCTTGGTGATGAAGAAGCATAAAACCCCATTGTACAAGTGGCCCCAAGGAGCCTTAGGGCACCTGGAAGTTAGTAACTCTCACTTTCCCACCACCAGGTCCCACCAGGCTCCTAGCCTAGGACAAGCTCTGCTGACATTCAGAGGCCCCAGGCACGAGAGTAACAAATGAATGGTGATGTGATTCTCTGGCATTGAGTTTTTGGGAGAGGAAAGCCACAAGGGCACAGGGTAGAGAAAGGCTAAGGAAAAGAAAAATCACAGGTGTTGATATGGAACACATTATACATTATTATGTAGCAATAATGACACCACTCGCAGATGATCTGGGTTTTGCATGTTCTCTTTCTGACGCATAAAGCTTATTTATAAATTGCAGGGCTTTAAATAGAGCAAATACTTTGAAAAATAAAGTTTTCTAAGAGCAGGTGTGATTGCAGCTGTTCAAACACTGGCACTCTGTAAATGTTAATGGAATGATTAGAGGCTTAATAAGAGTAGCAATAAAAAGACTTTTCCCGACACCCATTTAAGTCTTAAACTAGGTAAAGTGCCCATGCCAAATATTCCATGCCAGTTAACCCCAAGCGGCTTTATTTTGATTTTTACCAATGCTTCTATGTCTCCTCGACAACAGAAACTCAAGCAATTTGTTCTCAGAACAACATTGTCAAAAAAAAACCAAAAACAGAAAAACTTGCTTTTAAGTCATTTCTTCATCGCCTGTCACTCTAAGCAGAGTGAAAAATTCTTGAGATTCCATCAATATTGTTATTTTCCTGTTCACAATAAAAGTGCTCAGCACGATTTTCTTCATACATTAACCACCCAGAAGATCCCTAGGACAGTTTAATTGGAGAGGAGAGCACTGACGTGGTGAACAGTAGGTAAGAAGTACCATGTTAGATTACTTGCGAAATAAATCTTTATTAAAGGCATCTGTCCCTAGAGTATTCTTCTTCGTGTGTGTGTGTGTGTGTGTGTGTGCGTGTGTGTGCTCACACAGATGCATGTGTGCATTATAATGGCAATTTGCCTGTAAATTATTTAACACGTGTATCGTATAACAATTACCCACATGTCTTCAGGATGCTTATACAATTTTGGAGTTAAGCGAGAAGTCAGGATTAGACATATTAATGTGGGAGTTTTCAGCATATACAGACGTATTAGCGTATTATGGAGGTTATACACAAATACGTTAATATAGTTAAATAGCTAAATTTTTCCGATTTATACATAGTGAAACATCCACGTTCCAAACATCCTCCCTCATTTCTCCCAATATTGATTAAGATAATCATTCATTTTGCTGTTCATCCTCGTAGGCCCCTTTGTATGCATTAATGAATGTACGTATCTATATAATAGATAATATACAAATATACAAATCAGTGTACCCTGTTAACTTCATTCAATCTACTGTGTTTTCCTTTATTTTTTCAACATATAATTTTTACCATTTTAAGTAATCACTCCATTTACATTAATCAATCTTTTCTACTGAAAACAGATAGCCATAGCATTTCTCATATTATTAAATATTCTATAAAAGTCTTGTTTTAATCACTTTGGCATATGGTATACCCAATTTCAAATATTTAGTTTTATAAAATCTTTGTTATTATAATAATGTTGTCAAGATATTGGCATCAGTGCTTGCCTACATCTCAGATTAGCTTTTAAGCATTGATTTGAAAAATCTGGAGGCCTTACGTATAGAGAGACCAATGGCTCTTCAGACAGGATGCACCAATTCATAATTCCATTAAAAGTTATGTGAGTGGTCATCCCTCTTTTCTTCGTTCCATTGAATATCATTATTTTTAGTCCTTAATCAAATGATTAATAAAAGAAATTCCTTGTGATAACACACATCATATTCATCAACTTTTTTAGTGTTAAGGCTGAACATTTGGGGTTTATTAATCAACCATCCGAATTTTTTTTTAATTTTTCCGATGTAAAATTGCTAATGCCATTAACCCAGTTTCCTTCGTGTATTTTGTAATTTCCTCTGACCAACGCCTTCCTACTACACCTCCACACATGTCCAGAGATCTACAACTCTGCTTCTGTAACTACAGATTGGCTCACATTTTCTTGGAATTATATAAATGGAACCATACTGCATAATCTCTTTTTCCCCCCACTGTTTCTTTTTTTTTTTTTTTTTTAATTTTTTTTTAACGTTTATTTATTTTTTTGAGACAGAGAGAGACAGAGCATGAACAGGGGAGGAGCAGAGAGAGAGGGAGACACAGAATCGGAAACAGGCTCCAGGCTCCGAGCTGTCAGCACAGAGCCCGACGCGGGGCTCGAACCCACGGACCGTGAGATCATGACCTGAGCCGAAGTCGGACGCCTAACCGACCAAGCCACCCAGGCACCCCTCCCCCCACTGTTTCAATTACTCAGAATTATTTTGAGATTCATCCACACTGCAGCAATCAATAAGTCATTCCTTTTAATTACTAAATCGTATTCCCACGTGTGGGTACTGAGGGATACTTTTCCCCTCTTCACCTGTTAATAGACATTTGGGGTTGTTTCCACTTGAGGCTATGGTGAATAAGTTGCTATGTCCAAATCTCACTTGGTAAGTTCAATCTTTTTAATTTCAACTATTCTGATATGTATGTGCTGGCATCTCATTGTAAGTATAGTTTACTTTTTCTAAGAACTGATGATATTGGGCATCTTTTTATATGCTTATTTTCTGGACTTTTATTGAAAAATTATATGTAAAAGGCTTTGCCCATTTTTAATGCATTGTTTAGTGAAACGCTTACTGCGTTTTGAGAATTATTTATACATTACGAATACTACACGGTTAGCAAATATGTTCTCCCCATCTTTCGCTTGCCTTTTCATCCTCTTAACAACGACTTTTGAAGTGCAGAACTTCATAATTTTGGTGAAGTCTACTTTATGAATTTGTTCTTTTATTGATCATGTGTTTGATGTTGTAGCTAAGAAATGTTTGCCTAATCCAAAGTCACAACAGTTTTCTCCTAGGAGGTCTATAGCTCCAGGTTTGCATTTAGGTACACGATACATTGTATTTGATTTGGGTATGTAATACAAAGCATACACAAAGTTCAATTTTTACTCATGAATGTGTAACTATTATAAGACTATCTGTTGAAAAATCGTGGTTCAAAAGTTCTCTACTGAATTATGTTCATCTTTATCAAAATTCAGTAGCTTGTATATGTATGCTTCTATTTCTGAACTCTCTAATATTCCTCTAAACACATAGCACATTATCTTGATTGCTATAACATTATCATACAATTTAAAATAGAGTAGTGTTAGACTTCCAACTTTTATCTTCTTTCTCAAGGTTGTTTCGATCGTTGGAGGACTTTTGCATTTCCATATCTATGTTAGCATCATCTTATCAAATTGTACACATACAAAAGAAAGTCTGCTGGGATTGATTATGGTTGCATTGAGTCTATGCATGAATTTGGGGAGAAGTGATGTCTTAGCTTTATTGAACATTTTGACCAACGAGCATTGCATTTATTTATCTTTCCATCTATTTCAGTTTTCCTCCCTTTACCTCAATAATGGCCTGTTGTTGTTGTGGAGTGTTCAAGAAATATTAATTAGGTCAGGTTGGTTGATCATAATCTTCAAATGTTTGATATACTTCCTGATTTGCTGTGCAATTGTTCCATCAATAATTAAGAAGCAGGTGTTGAAATCTCTGACTATAACTGTGCGTTTAACTATTTCTCCTTTAATTTTATTGCTGTCAGCTTACGTGTTATGGTTCTATTATTAGATACAGAAACATTTAGGATTGTTAGTTTCTCCTGATGAACTGACCTTGTTATCATTATGAAATGACCTTTTTTAATCCAGCATTATTCTTAACTCTGTATTCCTTCTTCAGAGGAAAGAATATATATATTTTTTTATCCTTTGACTTATAACTTGTGTGTTTCTTTTTATTTAAAGTGTATTTTTGTAGGGGCGCCTGGGTGGCTCAGTCGGTTAAGCAGCCGACTTCAACTCAGGTCACGATCTCGCGGTTCGAGAGTTTCAGCCCCGCGTCGGGCTCTGGGCTGACAGCTCAGAGCCTGGAGCCTGCTTCCGATTCTGTGTCTCCCTCTCTCTCTCTGCCCCTCCCCCGTTCATGCTCTGTCTCTCTCTGTCTCAAAAATAAACGTTAAAAAAAATAAATAAAGTGTATTTTTGAAGACAGCATGTAGTTGGGCTGCCCTCTTTTACCAAAACTGTAGATAGAGTGGGTTAAGTTGAAAAAAATATTTTACTTAGACTATTTACATTTTTTATATAACAATAAAAACCCTGTATTAACACTGATATTACTTCAGTAATTTAGACTTGTTTCTTAGTTATCCTTTTTTTTAATCTATGAAATTTATTGTCAGATTGGTTTCCATACAACACCCAGTGCTCATCCCAAAAGATGCCCTCTTCAATGCCCATTACCTACCCCCCTCCTTCCTCCCACCCCCCATATTAAAAACTGAGAATAGACTATTTACATTTAATGTGATTATTGATCTGGTTAGCTTTAAATATTTTATCTTGCTATTTGCTTTCTGCTTATTCCATCACATCTTTGTTCATTTTGTCCTTTTTCTCTATTTATTCCTTCAATAATTTTTTTTAATTGTTTTTCAAGCTTATTTATTTTTGAAAGAGAGAAAGAGCAGGGTAGGGGCAGAGGCAGAGGGAGAGAGAGAATCCCAGGCAGGATCTGCATCATCAGGTGGGGCCCCACGCGGGACTCAAACCCACGAACTGTGAGATGATGACCTGAGCCGAAACCAAGAGTTGGAGGCTTAACCACCTGAGCCACCCAGGCACACCTAACTCAATGATTTTTATAATTCAATTTTATCTATGTTGGCTTATTCGCTGTCTATTTCGTTTATTTAGGTTTGCATCTTTAATTTATTACTCTCTACCTTCAAGTGACACTATGTTACTTCACATCTAGCATAAGAGCCATAATAGGATACTTGAGTCGTCCCCAACACTCGTATCATTATTGCTGCTACATTTATACCATATGTTTCTACATATGGTATAACATGGTACTGCATGATTATAGTTATTTGAACAGCCAATTGGTTTTAAATAATTTAAACAAAAATAACACTATTTGTATTTATTGATGTAGCTACAATTTCTTTTCTCTTTTCCTTGATGTTGCAGTATCATTTCCCTTCCTCCGAAAGAACTTCCTTTAATAATTTCTTGGTAGTATGAGTCTGCGGGTGATGAAATTGTTTCACCCATTGTTTATCTAAAAAACGTCTTTGCTTTTATTTCTGAAGATATCTTCTCAGACGGGCGCCTGGGTGGCTCAGGTGGTTGAGCTCAGGTCATAATCTCGCGGTCTGTGAGTTCGAGCCCTGCGTGGTGCTCTGTGCTGACAGCTCAGAGCCCGGAACCTACTTCACATTCTGTGTCCCCCTTTCTCTCTCCGCCCCTCCCCCGCTCATGCTCTGTCTCTCTCTGTCAAAAATAAATAAACAAATAAATAAGTAAATAAATAAATAAAATAAAGATATCTTCTCAGGGGGGCACGTGGGTGGCTCAGTCAGATAAGTGTCATGATCTCATGTCACTTCTGCTCAGGTCATGATCTCCCAGTCTATGGGTTCAAGACCCACGTTGGGCTCTGTGCTGACAGCTCAGAGCCTGGAACCTATTTAGGATTCTGTGTCTCCCTCTCTCAGTGCCCCTCCCCCGCTCATGCCCGGTCTCTCTCCATCTCTCAAAAATGAATAAATGTTAATTTTTTTTTAAATAAAAAAAATATCTTCTCAGGGTATAGAATTCTATGCTGACAGATTTTGTTTTCCTTTCAGGATTTAAAAGATATCGCTCTACTCTTCTGGCTTGCACTGTTTTGAACAAGAAGTATTTCATCACGTTTATTGTGGTTGCTGTGAATGTACTTTGCCTGTTCTCCCTTGTTTTAAGAATTTTTTTTATCGCTGATTTTGAGTTATTTGATTATGTTTCACATGCTGTAGTTTTCTTTATGTAGTGTGAGTGTGTGTGCGTGTGTGCGTGTGTGTGTGTGTGTGTGCATGGGCGTGCATGTGTGAGCCTGTGTTTACATGTATGTGCTTGGATACATTGAGCTTCATGGATCTCAATAGTTCATAGACTTTATCAAAGTTAGAAAATTTTCCATCCTCATTTTTTAAAGAATTTTTTTTCTTTTTCTTTCTCTTTGGAGACACAAATTACACTACTTTAGGCAGTTACAATTTTTTCTCACAGTTCACAAATTCTCAACTGATTTCTTATTGTTTTTTCTCTTTCCTTAATACATTTAATTTTAGTTTGTATTGTTGTACTTCTAGTTTAGTAATTTTTTCTCTGTATTTCTATTCTGCCAATAATTATACTCAATATATTTTCTTTTCTGTCAAGAATATGGTAATTTTCATCTCTAGAAGTCTGGGTCTTTTGTACATCTTTTATGTCTATACTTATCCTTTAAAAATATAAACTACACCAGAATGCCTGGTGGCGCAGTTAAGCATCTGACTCTTGATTTTGGCTCAGGTCATGGTCTCATGGGTTTGTGGGTTCAAACCGCACGTTGGGCTCTGCACAGACAGCATGGATGCTGCTTGGGATTCTGTCTCTCCCTCTCCCTCTGCTCCTCCCCCACTTCTTCTCTCTCTCTCCCTCAAAAAAAAAAAGATATATATATATATTACACTTATAATAATTGTTTCCATGTTCTTGTCTGCTAATATCTGATTTCCATCTGTATTATATCTGTATCAGTTTTTGATTGATTTTTCTCTTCAATATGGTTTATATTTTCCTGCTTGTTATTATGTTTGGTAATCTTTGGATAGATGCCAGAGATTGTGAATTTTATCTTGTATAGTGCTGAGTAGTTTTGAGTTTCTATGAAAATACTTAAGAGATTACATAGCTTTTCCTTGACCACATTATCTCTTCTGCAATATAACAATCATTATAAACAATTTCAACTTCCTTTATATTTTTATGCCTTTTTCAGTTAGCAAAAAAAGCTTAATAGAAGTCAGAAAATGAAGTTAAAAGACATACAGCGGGTCTGGCAAGGAATAAATATCTCTCCATAAATTCCATAAAGCAAATATCTTTGTATAGTACATTATATAGAAGATAGCTGATCACCTTCTTTAAAATAATTAGCTAATAAAATGAAAATCAACTTTTTGAGTGCTTTCTATATGTTGGGAACTGTTTTAAGACTTTTGCTTGCCTTATGCCATTTAATATCTACAATAAATTTATGAAGTGAAATACTATTATTACTATTTTACAGATGAGATCATTGAAGTTTGGTCTACTGAGAAGTTGAGTCATGACTTGGGTATAAATCTGGGGGACTCCAATAAGCATGTGCTTACTCAATATTCTCAATAATAATGGCAGTAACAACAAAAAGAATATTTAACATCATTATCATGGTGAATGCACACTGGACATTTTATATTTTCATAAATATTTGATATCTACGTAATACAAATAGCCCAGCAATCATTAGAATTATGGAGCACGTTTCTCTAGTATACTTTGAGATCAACTTTAAAATTAAAAAAAAATTACTATTAAAAATAATTATACATTCTTCCAATAAGAAAAACTGAACTCAATAACATGTGGCTCACATTGTGAATTGAGAGGCTCCTTTGGTATATTTCTGATAATTTTCTTCCTAATTGTTCCCCCCGCTCTTTGTGTATGACATAAGGAATCATAGCAATAAAACATGAGTGGTTTATACTTTTAAGAGGAATCATGGGAAGCATCACAGAAGGACTGACAGTTGGGGTAAGTCTTGAAAGAAGGTAATATTTTCTAAATCAAGGATAGGAACTATCTTGCTCATTGCTATGTCCTAAGAGTTGGAACAAGACAAGTAGTGTGACTAGGTATTTTCACAAAAGATAAAGTTAAAGGGGACACTGAATATATTTCAAACTGTATGCAAAAGAGCCCACTATAGACTGTAACAGATTCTTCAACAATTTTAGTAAAATCTGAATCTGAGTAACATAAATTACAATGAGGTATAATATTAGTTTTCTAGTGGTTTTCGCAGACAACTGTTACAATAAGGATGATGAAATCTAATTCTCATTTTAATACCAGACAATGATTTAATTTTTTTTAACGTTTATTTTTTACTTTTGAGACAGAGAGAAACACAGCATGAACGGGGGAGGGTCAGAGAGAGGGAGACACAGAATCTGAAGCAGGCTCCAGCAGGCTCCAGGCTCTGAGCTGTCAGCACAGAGCCCCATTCGGGGCTCGAACTCACTGGACCGCGACATCCTGACCTGAGTCGAAGTCGGCCACTTAACCGACTGAGCCACCCAGGTGCCCCAGCCAGACAATGATTTTAAATGGGAAGCTAAGCTAGTATTAAGCACTTGGAGCCAGCATTCGTAGAGGACCTTTTCTATCAAATAGGTTTTGGTTGTCGCATCTTTCAGTTTCAAGGCATTTAAAGATGTGAGTCCCTTGTGAGCAGAGATTATGCTTTAGTTAACCCAGTTCTTGGCACTGAGTGAAAACTCAGTGCATGTTTCATAAACAGTGAATGGATCTGAACTAGTATTTCACAGTGCACTTCGTATGATTGGCCTTCAAGTCACTAACACAGTCCAAAGAACAAAAATTTGACATTCTATGTGAAAGGTACCATGCCAGATACTGGAATCCAGCCAGAAATATGAAGGACATATGGAAAACCTCATTGCAAGAGAAACAATCACAAATACAATAAAACCATAATTCAAGGCGCAATAAATGTGATTGATTCCATACAGATATTGACTAAATTTCCTTTCCCATCTGTTTTACATTATTTTAGCATTTACTGTAACCTCTTTGTGTTTAGAGATGAAAGTAATACATAATTGAATTCCAGAATTATATTTTACACAATATAATTACCTAGTAAAAGTTTAACATTGATGTTCTGAATTTCCTTAGAAATTCGTGATTTATGGCATGGACCCTCCATAAATAAAAAATGTATTTCATCACAGATCATGACAAGAATCTTAGCAAAAGAGAACATGAAATTCCAAATTATTCTGTTGCTACCTTTGGGAGTGGTATTTCTATTCTTTTATAAATCTCGGTAGACGTATTATTAGCTCAACAATTTAAAACTGAAGATGAAAACCAAGATCTATTCCTATTTCACCATGTGAAATTGTCATAGCCATTCTGAGTGTGAATGTCAGCTCCTATATGTCAATTTCTTCAACTCTAAAAGTCAGTTAATCCCTTGCTTTATCCCAGGCTCATCATTTTCCAGGTCAGGTTGTGTAATGGCTTGATCTGAATTACTGGTCTATTGGCCAAGTGAGAAGATAGAAGTAAGTCCTAAGGGAGATACATGCTTTTCTGTAAAGCAGAGGCATCTACACTGTCTCTAAATGAATAAGGAGTGCTAGCCATTAATAGAAAGAAGCCGGACATTTCTGCAGACCCAGAAGGATCAGGAGAGTGTTGGGTTTTAAAGTTCTTGAGTGCATTGACTTAGAGTTCCCCACTTTGTCTCCCTCTGTCCCTGATCGTGGTAGTGGAATTTCTTGGATTGACAATTTAATCTCTGGAGTGTTGCAACCCTTATAATTAACTCATAGCCTTGGGGCTCCTGGGTGGCTCGGCTGGTTAAGTGTTCGACTCTCCATTGCGGCTCAGGTCATGATCTCATGGTTCATGAGTTCGAGCCCTGCAATGGGCTCTGTGTTGACAGCTCAGAACCTGGGATTCTCGATCTCCCTCTCCCTCTGCCCGTCCCCTGCTCACTCTCTCTGTTTCTCTCAAAATAAATAAATAAACTTTAAAAAAGTAATAATTAAGTTGTAGCTATACGTACATTTTGGCTACAGGAAATTGATATTTATTAATATGTCACCAAGGAGGTCCCTTTACTTCCACATTTTGTTCCAAGTTAGCTATTAATCCTCTTTATCCTTTAGTGGTCTTTCTGCAATGCATTGTTATATTCCACAAGGTAGATTAGATCTCTTTGTAATTTCTCTGCAGCCTCTACAGAGGATTAGCCTCAGGTGACCAGGCAGATATGTTCCTTTCCCATCTCTTACAAGGAGAATCACAAGTATGTCACAGTCACAAGGGACTGTAGGAACGAATACATATGCATACTCTTGTCCCTCTATGTTACACTAGCCTGAAGGGACCTGGAGAGACTGACATTCTGAAAAATATTATATTGTTCCATTGTATCAACAACATCATAGTAATTAAATTGGATGAACAAATGGCAAGTGTGTTAGAAGCTTTGACAAGATTTATTCACTCCAGGGGCACCCGGGTGGCTCAGTCGGTTAGGCAGCTGTCTCTTGATTTTGGCTCAGGTCACGATCTCCCATGTTCATGAGTTTGAGCCCCACATCTGACTCTGTGCTGCCAGCACCTGCTTGGGATTCTTTCCCTCTCTCTCTCTCTCTCTCTGATCTTCCCAGGCTCTCTCTCTCTAAATATATAAATAAAGTTAAAAAAAAAAAAAGGTTTTATGCTCTCCAGATGGTAGGAGGAAAACCCAACAAATACTCAGGGTCCTACCATCTCAGTAAGGACAACGAACAAATTGTTAAATCTTCTCTCTCCCACTACCAGGAGAGAAGCCCAGTGCCGGATAAGATTCTTTGGGTTCCTGAGGCAGGATGTCCACACTCGGGAATGTTGTCCCAAACCACTTGCCCTGTGATGTGGCAGGCTGTGAGCTTTGTGTGGGACCCAAAACAGAAAGACTCTGCAGGAGTTCCAGTTTAGAACACAAGCAGCCTTGCCACGTGAGGCATATGACCCTGCAGACCCTGTCCTATTGGAGGTAGCTGTGATTAGAAAAGATGCCGTATGGAATTTTTGCCAAAGCCCTACGGGAGAATCGCAGTGGAGACCTCCAGGGTTCTAAGGTTCTATACCTTTTCAGAGAATCATCCACCATTCGGAAACCAGCTACTGACACCTTGTTAGACATAACCCCTGATCATAGAAGAGCATGTGACAGAGTGACTAGACCAACTGACATCAGCAAGGCACTGTCTCAGGCCTACCTTTTCAATACTGAGTATTGTAATTAAAAATGTATTTGCTACTTTGATAGGCAGATCATAGTAGCCATTTTTATTTAGTAAGAATTTCTTTAATTTTTATTGATCCTGAATATATACATGTGTATATACATATATATAAAATATATATAATATATATAATATATAATATATATAATATATATACATATATACATATACATATATGTTATATATAATCTATATAATATATACATATATACATATACATATACATTATATATAATATATATACATATACATATATACATATATATATATATATATATATGAACATTTGTGTTTCCTTTTTTGGAACCTAATGTTTAATTCCTGTACTAATTGGTCTGTTTTACTGATTTGATATATTAGGAAATTTTTAAAGCTTTATTTACTTATATTGAGTGAGAGAGAGAGAGAGAGAGAGAGAGCGCACTAGCAGAGAGAAGGGCAGAGAGAGAAGAGAGACAGAATCCTGTGTTGACAGCATAGAGACCAACATGGGGTTCAATCTCACAAACCAGGAGATCATGACCTGACCTGAAATCAAGAGTCTGATGCTTAACTGACTGAGCCACCCAGGCACCCTTATATTAAGAATGTTAATATGTATATATACATACAGACATACATATACATATATATATGTATATGTATGTATGTATATATAAAGAATATTTACTTTTTAATATTTAAAATATATTCAATGTTAACAAATATTAACAAAATTAATATCTATGTTCCCTTTCCAACCTCCAGTTTGCCCTTTGACATTCGCTTCTATTTATAATGAAGCATAGGAAATTACCCTTGTCAATGGTTAGAAGGTGATTTTATGAACCTTTCCTTTGCGGTTCCTTCCTTTGATGTCAGTGTTTTAAAAAGTCACGGTATTTAGTAAAACTTTCCATTTTAAGAATAGTGCACACTTTTAAAGATACAAACTTTCAGTTACAAAATAAATAAGTCCAGGGAATGAATTTATAACATGGTGACTATTTAATTATACTGTATTGTCTATTTGAAAGTTGCTAAAAAGAGTATAGCTTAAAAGCTCTCACAACAAGAAAAAAAATTGTAACCATGTGCGGTGAGGGATGTTGATGGGACTTCTTTTGGTGATCATTTTGCAATATATACAAATATCGAATCGTTATGATGTACACCTGAATCTAATAAATTGTTATATGTCAATTATATCTCTATAAATCATAGAGGCAAAGAGAAAAAAAAGTAATCCTTGCCATTATAATAAATTTGGAAAAGACCTAGTGTTAGGGGGGAAATTCCTTTGTTTTCCCAAAACCTTAAAACCATCCCTAGACATGTTTTAGAGTATTTATGTCCCACATTTGTACTATGCATATTTTCTGCATATTTGAAATAATACCAAGTATCCAATTTCCCCTCTCATGTTTTTCTTTTAGCATTTTCTCGTGGCATTGATACTGGCTGT
This sequence comes from Neofelis nebulosa, assembly GCF_028018385.1. NCBI lineage: Eukaryota > Metazoa > Chordata > Mammalia > Carnivora > Felidae > Neofelis > Neofelis nebulosa. Next base: position 198,420,231 of record NC_080784.1, on the reverse strand, counting down.
GTACTATCCAAGTTAAGATCTTCACCATGACTATTGCTTTTATTTTTCCCTGCTATAAATAATGCTACAATAGGCAGCTTTGTATATGTGCTGTCTTCATGTAATCAATGAGTTATTTCCATCGAATCGAATAGACAGTCTCAGACAAAATGGAATTCTGAGTCGAAAGACATACTTGAGAACCCAATGCATGTTGCCAAATTTCTTTAGCAGTATTTCTTCCTACCACAATTATGAGCCGTCACACAGTGTCCAGTGGACGAATTTTCTGCTCTTGGTGGTCCATGGTTTGCCCTTTGGGCCATACACACACATATATGCACACACACACAACCAACCCTTGCCCGTGTTTTAAGTGGAAATTATAGTGATGTTTGCCTCCTTTTGGTTATAGTTCAAGGTAAAGAAAAAGTAAATTGTGGCTTATGAGTTATTGATTGGAAGCAGGGTATCATTTGTCAAAGCAGTCATTGGCCTGATATATCAGCAACTGTACAAACACATATGCCCCCATCACAGATTTTCTGCTCATGTTCTGTTATGGAAACACAAAGGCTTATTGATTGCATTCTCAAATTAAAGCTCAGCTCGACGGTTGCAAACATACCATTGCCTATAATACATTTATTTTTGAGACTTGTTTAACTGTAGCAGCAAAGAAAATCAATGTGTGGGGCCCAGCTAGACTGACCTTTAACAAACAAAATAACCTTTGATTTCTTTGTTTTCCCCTCCACTCTTCATGGAATTTTAGTCTTGCTCTTCTAAGATCTCATGACCTCATGGTACTTGGAAAATTCCACAAAATTAGTATTGGGTAGTTTGGGGTGAGACAGAGGGAGAAAGAGACATTTGTACTGGTTGTCACTTTCTATCTATTTTTTTTCTCTTAAACAGTTTTATTCAAGTCACTTTACGGTGATAGCAGTGTGCAGTGTCATGGGTGTTTGTATTATGTCCAAACTCACCAAATTGAACTGGTTGTCATTAATGGCCCAGTGCAGCAAACCTTTATGGACTGATGCATCTTGATGCGTCCTTATTTTTCTTTATCTTTCTCTGCTCCCTTTTTCTGGGAGGTTTCCTTTGATGGAGTAAGTATGGTACCTTAGGAACTAATGTCAAATAAAAAAATGAAAAGGCTCTCAGGTGACACAGAAATAAATGCACAAAGAGCTCATCAAAGAAGCTCAGGCTTCTTCAAGACGAAACACCGTCTGTATTGGTAACATAAACAGCTCTTGCACATGGGATCTATGTCTTTGGTGCCTCTGGAAAACATGTTAATGTCTGTAAAATGCTTGCTCATTGACTGAGTCTCCCTAGTCAAGGCTGTGGGGAAGGGAGGTAGATGCTATAAAAAACACGGAGCCTGGAGAACATGTCATGCTGAGGTTTAAGAATACCAGTGTCATGGGGATAGTGAATGTGATGGCATACTTTGGCCTCATTCATTCATTATATATATATATATTATATTATATATTATATATATATATATATTATTTATATATATTTATATATATTTATATATATTTATATATATTTATATATATATATATATATTATTTTTCAAAGATTTTATGGAGTATAATTGATGTACAAAGAATGACACATGTTTAATGATTACTATTTACTGATGAGTTTGGACATACATAAACATCCATGATATGATCACCAGAATTAAAACGATAGACATAACCATACTTTTGTTTCCCTGTATCCATGTGTGTGTGTGTGTGTGTGTGTGTGTGTGTGTGTGTTAAGAATGCTCAACATGAGATCTACCCCCAGAACAAAGTTTGAAGCACACAGCACCATACTTGTAACTATAAGAACCATATCGTACAGCAGATTTAGAACACATTCATTCATTCATTCATTATTTCAATTATTTATTCATTTACTTACTGCAGAAATACTGAACGCTGGCCCCAAGCCTGAGACCGGCTGTCTCTATGCTCAAAGTCCAGCTGCAGAAGCAGACATATAAATAAATAAGAACAATTCACTGAACTAAGTCCTAGAGTTGAGGGATGCCCATAGTATCGCGGGAGCCCTTAGAAAAAAGTGACCTGGGGGGCGCCTGGGTGGCGCAGTCGGTTAAGCGTCCGACTTCAGCCAGGTCACGATCTCGCGGTCCGTGATTTCGAGCCCCGCGTCAGGCTCTGGGCTGATGGCTCGGAGCCTGGAGCCTGTTTCCGATTCTGTGTCTCCCTCTCTCTCTGCCCCTCCCCCGTTCATGCTCTGTCTCTCTCTGTCCCAAAAAAAAATAAATAAAAAAAAAAAAAAGTGACCTGGGGCGCCTGGGTATCTCAGTCGGTTGGGCATCCGACTTCGGTTCAGGTCATGATTTCATGGTCTGTGAGTTCGAGCCCCGCGTCCGGCTCTGTGCTGACAGCTCAGATCCTGGAGCTTGCCTCAGATTCTGTGTCTCCCTCTCTTGCTCTGCTCCTCCCCTGTTCATGCTGTCTGTCTCTCTCTCTCTCTCTCAAGAATAAATAAAACATCTTAAAAAAAGGTGACCAAGTCTAATAGAGCTGAAAAATATCTTCTAGCAGAAAAGTCAAGATTCACTGAACTGAATCTTCACAGCTGTGTAGACACTGCATTTGCTGAGAAGACGAACAAGACAGGGCAGAGGGAGCACCAGTGTGGCAGGGTGCTCTTGGGGGAGTTCAAAGGTGATCTGGGTGGGGAAAGGGCCACATGGAATGTATGGCTGGAACCAGAATGTGGAAAGTCCTTTAGCCCAGGTAGGAGTTTAGAACTTTTTTTTTTCTCTTTTCCTATAGCAGAACAGCATGGTCTACATGTTTGCCTGAAAATTGATTCTCAAACGGCAGCCAGTTGGAGACAGACAACTTACTTTTGCAAGACCTGTAATGAATTCCATTTCACTCACAATCAAATCCAGCTCAAAATGGCTTACAGGACATCGCATACCTCCTCCCTTTCATCCTGTCATCTCTTAGGGGGTTACCCTCTCATTCACTCTAATCCAACCACATTGACTTCATAACTGTTCCTCAAACACTAGGTAGCCTCCCACCCCAGGGTCCTTTCTCTGATGTTTCCCTGGCCTGGAAATCCCATCCCTCAAATCCACATCATCTGCTCATCCCCTCTCGGTCGGCCTTTGCTGAAACACCTCCCAGCCTTTGCCAACCACTCTGTTGCATTTTGCATGGTGTCTTCGACCCAGAAGCTCCTTCCCCTTCCCAGCTTTACTTTTTATCATCGAATTTCGTCACGATCAGAGATACTGCATGTTTAATTCACCTCTTTGCTAATTTCCTAACTTTTCTGTTTCAAATATAAGGTCCAAAAAAAGCAGATACTTTTATCTGCTTGGTTCTTTTGGGTGTCCCTGCCTTCTGGTTATTGCTCAATAAATATGAAATGAAAAAAAACAGCATTCTTCTCTAAAACATCCTTGCATAAAAAAAAAAAAATTAAAAAAAAAAAATAAGGCTTTATAGGAACTTCCTTTATTCATAAACATGTATCCCAAATGTAGCATATTAATTTTCATATAAAGCACATTAGAATAATATAGTTGCTAACCATCTATAAAGAACACAGTTTGAAATTGTACCCATCCTCTACTGTGTGGCTTAAGGCAGGTTGGTGACTCAATGGGCCTCAGCTTCCGCATCTCTGACTTAAGCGGTGGTTGGGGTGGGTAGATTTCCAAATCCTCATTTGCAATTCCATCACTGGGGAGGAGAGAAGTATGAGACAAAGACACAGGGGGATCCCTGAGGTCACTCAGTGATGTCCTCATGGAAATGATCGACAATTTTTGGTACATGAGGTAAAAAGTGGGGAGAGGAGAGAGAGAAATTAGAAAACTTTTCAAACATTGCTTCCTCTTTGTGGTGCTCACGTACTACACTCTTACCCCAATGCAGTCAAGCTATTAATATTTGAAGAAAAAAAAAAAAACGAAACTCATATGTGGCAAGGAGATAGGGACGTGAAGCTATGCCTTAGGCATCACTCAGTCTAAGATTTTGGCGAGAAAGAACCAGGAGAGAAATAGAGAAAAAGGGTTTTCAGACTCAAATGTGGCCCTTGTGCTGAAAGAAGAAATGGTATTCTTAATGAGACTAATATTAATACTGAATTTTTGTTAATAATAATACGCAAAATATTTTATTCTTACTGACAGCACGTCGTGTACAAACTGCTTCTCATGGAAACTAATAGAAAGAGTTGCATGTTAGATAGTAATAAAGGGCATTATTTGCCCATATGCTTAAATAGGTCTTGCAATGAGCACAAAGGTACAAGCTAATCAAGTTCCCTGAGATTTAGGATTTAGAATTTAAGTCAACAATTGACACAAAAACATTTGCTTTCCTCACCTGGACAGAGTGTCCATCTATAGGTAATAATAGTAAAAGCAAAATTAGCAATTGATGCTCGGAAGTGAGTGCCACTTATATGCCAGGATAAGGAGTAAGCATTTCACTTAGTTAAGTTTAGCGAAGATAGTCTAGCTCAAGTGCTGGCAAATATTTTCTATAAAGAGCCAGATAGTAAATATTTCAGGGTTTGCAGGCCATAGGGTCAGTCTCCTTGCAACTACCCAACCCAGTCATAGATGATATGTAAATAAGTGAGCATAGCTGAGTCCTAATAAAACTTTATTTACAGAAGGTGGCAGTGATTAGATTCGGTTACCGGATGTATGACTTCCGTTTGAGTTCATTTGAGAGCTATGATACTTCTAAGGTATTATTTTTTTTAATGTTTTTTTAATGTTTATTTATTTTTGAGAGAGACAGAGACAGAATGCAGAGAGAGGCATTAGGGGTTAGGGGCAGAGAGAGAGAGGGAGACACAGAATCTGAAGCAGGCTCCAGGCTCTGAGCTGTCAGCCCCAAGCTTGAGGCAGGGCTCAAACCCAAGAACCGTGAGATCATGACCTGAGTTGAAGTTGGATGCTTAACCAACTGAACCACCCAGGTGCCCATCTAAGGTATTACTCTTAACCTCAGTTTATTGATTAAGAAACTGGGGCTCAGTTAGGACCCATAACTTACCTGGGATGTTGAAGGGTCAGTGTTCTAATGCTTGTCGATTTGATCTCGATGTAAATGTCATTTTCCTTACGTTGCCTTTTTTGCTTCTTTGTGATAAATAAAGGTACCTTTCTTGCCTTCTCTGTCCTTTCTCACTAGAAGAACCATTGGGCTTAGAGAAGACAACTTGTTTCCATTAGCTCCCATCCAGCCCCGAATTTCAGTAGGCAACGTGCTTACTGTTTCTCAAGGATGATCCCTGCTCCAGTGCCCAAGAATGTTTGCTGACTCTGCCTCTTCACCCCACCTCTGCTCTTCTGCCTACACTGCAAGCCTGATAGATGAGCCTTATTTTAGTGTCAAACTCAATTTGTCAATGCTATCATCTTTCCTTGTGTGGTTCTGAAAAACAAGGGAGTGGGCTTGGAACTAAGGGCTCATAGAATACTCATCAACCATGATGAAATTCCTTCTTGTTGGGAAGAAACAAAAAATCATGCTGGGAAGCTGGACTTGGGCCAGGTGTGGCAAAGGAAAGAATAAGAAAGGCAATCTTTTCTGGAAGGAATAGTGCTGGGCCAAGGAGTCAAGATTTGCTGATGCAGTAGCTTTCACCTAAGCTGCGTAGGCTTGGGTAGTCCACTTTGGTGTCCTTATCATTGATGATAAGCAACACGATTTCAACGTATAACCTTTTTAAGTCCCCAGAGGTCACTTGCTCTCTTCTACACACTGACCGGGATCTTACCAGAATCAGGAACCCTAACAGGTGCACGTATCTGAGGGCAACTTCCCAACCTTGCAGTTCAGCTTCATCATCAGCTCCATCCTGGTCATCATGCCCCCTTCCTCATCAAGAACCAAGAAGGTCGCCCCTACCTGGAGCTCCTTGTTCGTTGTGGTTTCCACTATGAGAAATGACAGTCTCCCCAATAAGCTGACATCGGCAGTGACTTACCCGTCTTAGAAAATCTGCCCCCAACCCGAAGGAAAATACAGTATCCACAGCACCATATAACTGGAAGCTTGTGTAAGTTGCAACTGTTCCCTCAAAGAATATCAAGGTCTCTTGTCAAGTTTTACTTGTAAAACAACCTTATGGAAAACTACAAAAAACACTCACATCAGGTACTGCCTTAAATAGAAGAGCAATTTTCTAACATTAACTCCAAAGAATTACATTAACATGCAAGCCTCACCTCGCCCAATCTTCACATCCTGTTTTCTTTCAAACCAGGCAATCAGAGCACATTCTGAGGTTGGCACTAATACAAAAAAAGCAAATCTACAGTTCCATTGAGATTAATGTGTTTATTTGTACAACTAAAGGTGTGTGGCCAAATGTCAAAAACTTCAGCTTGGAATGCCATGATTTTTTTTAAAGTAAAAATATAAATTTCATTTTTAATGGGAGCAGTGAAAAGAAAGCCAGCGTTTCACCTCCCTCCCCACCAAGGGCTCCTTTGTAGATTTTGGGGAATGAATTGTTCCACTGTCCGTTTCCACGTTACTGTTTTAGTTTCCTGGAACTGCTCAGGGCCTGATTTTCCACTGGCAGTCAAAACTGCTAAGGCTTGGTGCTTCCTGGAGTACGTAAAACTTTCAGCTTGCAGGAGGCTGAGTGTTGGCTCAGGTAATGGGACTGCATATCCGAAAGCTTGCTTTTGAGGGCCGGTTGTTAATGTGAAATGCTTTATAAAGAATGCTATTATCTGCCTCTAATGAAAGACTCTCCCTTCACCAAATGGAGAAACTGGTCTCCCAGCACTCAGATTTTTAAAAACCATTCTTTTTTTTTTTTTTTCTTTTTTACATCTCTCTTATCTTGTCATCAGGCCCTTCAGATGTAGAGGGAAGAAGAAAGAAGCAGGAGGCATCCTAATTGAAATTTCAAATTATAAAATATTGGAAGGTATACTGGGTAACAGCATGCTCTTTCCAATTACAAAGAGTTAATTTATGCTTTTTAATGAGAAAACTGACATTTTTCAGTATGTACCATGTGTTCAGTGCTTTACATTTTACATTTGTTATCTTTCACCGTCCTCATAAGATACGTATTGTTATGCGACCCCCCACCCCCTTACGTGATGAAAAATCAGAGAAGCTAAGTTATTTGTCTAGAGTCACATAGTGTTATAACATGGGGATTAAGAGCAATATTATTTGAAAGAGAGAGAGAGACAGAACAGAAGAGAGGGGCAGAGGGAGGAAGAGAGAGACAATCAAGCAGGCTCCACACTCAGTGCAGATCCGGACTTGGGGCTCAATACCATGACCCTGGGATCATGACCTGTGCTGGGACAAGAGTTGGAGTCTATGGGACACCCAGGGGGCTCAGTCGGTTAAGCATCTGACTCCACCTCAGGTCATGGTCTCACAGTTTGTGAGTTTGAATCCCAAGTCAAGCTTTGTGCTGACAGCTCAGAGCCTGAAGCCTGCTTCAGATTCTCTGTGTGTGTCTCTCTCTCTGCCCCTCCCCTCCCCTTGTCTTCTCTCTCTCTCTCTCTCTCTCTCTCTCAAAAATAAATAAACATTTTTTTTAACGTTTTATTTATTTTTGAGACAGGGAGAGACAGAGCATGAAAAGGGGAGGGTCAGAGAGAGGGAGACACAGAATCTGAAACAGGCTCCAGGCTCTGAGCTGTCAGCACAGAGCCCGATGCAGGGCTCGAACTCACGGGCCGTGAGATCGTGACCTGAGCTGAAGTCGGCCGCTCAACCGACTGAGCCACCCAGGTGCCCCTAAATAAATAAACATTTTTAAAAAAAGAGTTGGAGGCTAGGCTCAATCAATTGAGCCACCCAGGCACCCCTAGATATCGAGGTTTTAGAAGATAATTAGGTTTATGGGGTGCCTGGATGGCTCAGTCAGTTAAGCGTTTGACTTGGGCTCAGTCATGATCTCATGGTTCATGGGTTCCAGACCCATGTCCGGCTTTGTGCCAATAGCTTGGATCCTGGAGCCTGCTTCAGATTCTGTGTCTCCCTCTCTCTCTCTCTCTCTTTCTCTCTCTCTCTCTCTCTCTGTCCCTCCCCTACACACACTCTGTCTCTCTCTCTCTCAAAAGTAAATAAACATTCAAGAAATTTTTTTTTAAAAAAGAAGATAATTAGGTTTAGATGAGGGCCTGACCATAAGGCCCTCATGATGAGATTAGCATCCTCACAAGAAAGGGAAGAGATCTCACAGCTCTCTCTGCCATACGAGGACACAGTGAGAAGGTAGCTGGCTATCTACGAGCCAGTGAGAACTCTCACCAGGAATCAGCCAACACTTCAGTGTTGGACTTCCCAGCCCCCAGAGCTGTGAGAAATGAATGTCTGTTGTTTAAACTCCCCAGTCTCTGGAAATGTGTTATCGCAGCCTGAGCTGCCTAAAACAGCTGGCCAAAAAAATCAGAATGTAAGAATGTGGATGTTTATAAAACATCATTTATATATGTTAAGCTCTTAAAAACAATCGACATATCATACGACAGGGAATTAATCAACTGATTAATGGCGAATCCAAACAATAAAATCATCTTCATTCATTTGAGGATGTGGTTTGTTATTGTATTTATTGACTTGGAAAATGGTCTACGTGTTCTTAATGAAAACGAACATTACGAGAGACTGTATCTTGTATGACAAGTAACATATTTACCTAGTCTTAGCTGATAATTAAACTATCTTTGTAAGTGGTGCTTTTTTTGTTTTGTTCTGCTTTTTGAAAATTTTATTTTAGAGAGAGAGACAGAGGGGCAGAGGGAGAGAAAGTGATACAGACAGAATCCCAAGCAGGCTCCATGCTCTGTGCGGAGCCCAATGCAGGGATCGATCCCAGGATCCTGGGATCATAAGCTGAGAGGAAATCAGAGTCAAATGCTTAACAGACTGAGCCACCTAGGTGCCCCTTTGTTATTCCTTATATAGAGATAAGAAAATAAGCATGAAAACTTAAGGGACTTGCGAAACATCTCTCAACCATTATGTGGCAGAAGCTGGATTTGAACCCAGTGCTGTTTGATCTCACAAGAGTAATTGAAGCCACTGGGCACCAGCTGTTTTTAATTGTACACCTACCTGATACGTGTATGTGATACTATGCATACACAAAAATTGCATACAGATTCATGAACATTAGTTAACTATAACCATGATTTAAATAATGAACAGAATTCTTTTTTAGGAAAGATCAGTCCCAAGCATCTTTCAAGTCTATTCGACACTCTCGAAATTCTCTTAGTTCACTTTTTACAGAAAATTATATCATGATTTTAAATGTGTCGTAACTAAATATGAACTTGTATTGGAAAGAAGAGAAACATTAGTTCTACCAGCTTCTTTGTTGGAATTTCTAAGCCATTTGTTCATCACGTGACGATTAGTTTGCATGAACTAGATCATACCAACTGAAAATCCACTTAGCTGGGCCAGCATAAACTTCCTGAAGCCAAGGTAAGCAGAATGAATGCCAACAAGAGAAGAGATATATGCAAACTCTAGTTTTTACTATCTCTCTACTATGTCTTATATATTACATTGGCATTTAATTTAGTCATATTTCAGGAGATTTAATAAAGAGAGTCTCCCTTTCCAGTCTGAATCAGAAAAAGAAACGGACCAAAGAAGTAAGAGGTCTACTCTACTCCTTATCTTTGTTTCTCTGCATAAAATGTCTCTCCGGTTTTTCTGGATGTTTTAAGATTTCCCTTCATTGGGGGCGCCTGGGTGGCTCAGTCGGTTAAGTGTCTGACTTCAGCTCAGGTCATGATCTTGCAGTTTGTGAGTCCATGCCCTTTGTTGGGCTCTGTGCTGACAGCTCAGAGCCTGGAACCTGCTTCAGATTCTGTCTTCCTCTCTCTCTCCCTATCCCCCTTCCGGAAATTAAGATTAAAAACTTAAAAAAAAAAAAAAAAAGATTTCTCTTTATCACTTATGTTAACCATTATTTCTTCAAAAATATTTTTGTTCTCTCTCTGGTATTCCAACTGAATGTATTACCGCATCACTTAATATTGTCTTGCAGGTCACAATTACGTATATGTATTTATATAAATTATATAATTATACAATTATATACTATATAATTATGTATATATAATTATGTATATAATTATATATAATTATGTATACATAATTGTAATTATATACAATTATGTCTATATAATTATGTACAATTATGAAATTACATATTTGATTGTATATATATAGATGAATATACGCAATTGTGTGTATACATATATACATACATATACATATTATGCATAGATATACATATATATCGATGTACATATATATCTTACTACATATATGCATATGTGTATGTGTAGATATGTACATATATATCTATGTACATATATATCTATGTATAATATGTATATGTATTATATGTATTATGTATATGTATGCATATACACTATATACTAATATATATCTATGTGTATATATTATATACATATACATATACACACACAGAGTATATTAGTGTATTATTCAGGGTCTCCAGAAAACATTAATATATATATATATATATATATATATTATATATAATATATAACATAATAATATACTATATACTATACATTATACTATATAGTATATAGTATATTGTACAGTTTATATAGTACATAGTATATTGTATTATATATGTTATAATATATAATATATAATAAGATATTTATATATAATAAATATATGAAGATATATACACACACACACACACACACACACAAATATATGGATAGAGACAAAGAGAGATAGATTAACTGTAAGGGATTGGCTTAGATGATAATAGAGGCCAAGAAGTCCCAAGACCTGCAAGTGGAGACCCAGGAGAGTAGAAGGTCTAAGTTCTGAAAGCTGGCGACCCAAGAAAAGCTCATGTTTCACTTTGCATACAAAGATAGGAGGAAACCGATATTCCAGTTCAACCAGTCAGGTAGGAGGAGTTCAGGGAAGATCAGTCTTCTTGTTCTGTTCAGGTTTTGAACTGATTGGATGGAAGACAATAATCTGATTTACTCAGTCTACCAACTCAGATATCAAGTCATCCCAAAACACTTACAGACACAGCCAGAGTAACGTGTGACCAAATATCAGGCAGCCATAGCCCACCCAAGCTGAGAAATAAAATTAACAATCATATGCATACATATATATTATACTATATGAGCTACTTTATATTCACTCATATAGGATCTATTTTCTCTATTTCATTTTAGATAATTTCTATTGCTGTGTCTTTAAGTTTGTTGATCTTTTCTTCATGAGTGTCTAAACTACTATTAACCCTATTCAGGGTATTTTTTATTTCAGACATTATGTTTTTAATCTCTATAGGTTCTCTTGTTTTATATATATGTGTGTGTGTGTGTATATATATATATATATATATACACACACACACACACACTCTCTATATATATAATATATTGTATATATAATATAATATAATATAATTAATATAATATATTGTGTACAATATATATAATATAATAAAATATATATAATATGTATATATATTCCATTTTTCAAGTCATTACTATATTTTCAATACCTATTAAAATACGTGGAGCATATTATAGTGTCTGTTTTAATGTCTTTTTTCCATTAATTATATGATCTCCATTATTTCAAGATCTGTTTCTACTGAAAAAAAATTTTCCCATGGGTCATATTTTCCTGCCTTCTCATAATCTAGGGATTTTTAATTGAATGCTGGAGTTTGTGAATGCTATATCCTTGATTGCTAGATTTCAATACCTTAAAGAGTGTCAGGCTTTTGTTTTTAGTTTTTTTTTTTTTTTTTTTTTTTTTTTTATTTTGAGAGAGAGACAGAGAGAGCATGGGGGGAGGGCAGAAAGAGAGAGAGAGAGAATCCCAAGCAGGCTCTGCACTGTCAGTATGGAGCCCAGTGTGGGACCCGAACTCACGAACTGTGAGATCATGACCTGTACCACCATGACCTGAGCTGAAATAGTCAGATGCTTAACCAACTGAGCCACCCAGCGCCCAAAAAGAATTAGGCTTTATCTGGCTGGTAGTTTCATTACTTTTGTGCTGGTTTAATAATTTAAGGATTTTTTAAAGCAAAAAGAAAATGACTACTCTTTATTTTATAGAAAGACTCCCAAGTTTTTTAAAAAATTACAAGTTTCTTTAAATTATCTGATTCTCTTGTGCTTTTAAATCAAGATTTGATTTAGTATATTTATTCTCTAAAGTAAGATATAATGGTAATTTACTGAAAAATGGCTTGCTGCATCCTACTGAACTTATTTTTATCATACTCCTTGCCGAAGAAGCTTCATAGAAGAATGTAAATGGAGATTTGATCTAATGCTTGGTAAACTGGTCTTGTTAAACAGATATTTAAATATGATATATTCAATTCCTAGAAAATAAAAATTACTTTATGGCTATGCCACATTGGGTGATTCTATGATGAAATAAATGTTGAGCATAATAAGTCAGAGTAAGCATTAGATTTTAAAAAGTATGAAGACTTTTTTAAAGGGTTTTTCTGGAAGGGATGAAATTAACGTAGCATGTATTATAGGAAAACATTGTATTTACCTCCACTGCACATTTTCTCCTTTGTCTTTAGTGATTATTCTGTGTATTCAACAAGGTATCTCCCAGAGGGATCTCTAATAATGCCCAATTCTGTGTGATCGTAGAACTATTTGACAGTTCCCAAGGAATGTTTTTTTCCTTTGGGTTATTATCAGCTTTGTGGGATTTCACTCCATTCATGGGCAGGTTGGTATTCAGCTGAAGACTCAAGAAAACGGGATGCTGGGGTGGCTCAGTCAATTAAGCACCCAACTCTTGATCTCAGTTCAGGTCATGATCTCGCAGTTCATGTGATGAGCCCTGTGTCCAGCTCTGTACTGACAGCACAGAGCCTGCTTGGGATTCTCTCCTTCCCCCGGTCCCTCCCCCTGTTCACACTCTCTCACTCTCTCTCTCAAAATAAATTAATACACATGAAAAAAATAGACTCAAGAGGACCCCTGTAAAGACATCTAGGACTCTTACACACCTCCTGCATGAGAAGGTCTGCATATTGTAGCTGCTGTGGTTTTCCTTATCCTTCTCTCTCCCTCTTCTACTCAGTAAAACTGCTGGTCTCTGCTTGGCTTCCCCTGACTGCACTTCATTCTGTAATTTCCTCTAGTCAGAAAGCTGGGACGATCACAGGGCTCACCTTGTTTGTTTTGTTTTGTTTTCAGACATCAGGGTTTTATTTTTGTTTTCGTTTTTGTTTTTGTTTTTTCTGCTGCCTGTTGCCCAACATGGTTAAAATGTTAAAATGTTCCTATATTTTAGCCATTTCTTTTTAGCTTACATGGCAGGACAGTAATTCTGCACTTTTTCTTTTCATCACGGTCACAAAATGAAATTAAAAATTCATTCCATATCCTAGTTTCCATCCTGAATGAAGTCCAGCCACGTTGAACAGTACATCGTCCTGGTGACTCTGCAATGAGATTAAATGCCGTTAAGACACTCAAAATGCCAACCATATGAGGATGCCCCCACATTTAATTTAAACTGTGTCCCATAATTTCAGGAAGAAATTAAAGTCCCAAAATTAAAAATTAAACAACTTTGCAAGTTAAAGTCCAAAGGAATTAAAGCTTAAAGTAAAATTCTTCTTCCTTGTGAATTAAAGTTCAAGAAAATTCAAGTCTAAAATTCATCCTTTGCAACTTCTTATTTGGCTCAGTTTCAGCAAGGCACTCTTGATGTCTGGTTGGGTCAGCATCCCTTTTATAGCACCCAGCAGACTCTTTGTCTCTCTATCTCTGTGTTTCTGTCTCTCTTTGTCCCTGTCTCTGTCTCTCTATCCCTCCCTCTCTCTCCCTCTCACTTGGCTTCATCTGTATCTCACTTTTTAAAGAGTTTAAATATAATTCACCCTATCACAGCACCAGTGATCATGTGAGTTATATCATGACTCAGAGAATATCATGTGAGTTATTACTATCCTCTTGCAAGGTTTAAGAACATGGAATAATAGTACCTCCAGTCACCAGGTACATTGAGTAGTTTTGTCTACTATCTTGTGTCTAAAAATATATCTATATCCGTATTTATAACTGGGTCTATACTTATCCCTCTTATTTTCCATTTCTCCTTTTATCTTTGAAAACTATTTCTGATGCACAGATTCCTTCTAGCAATATAATGTCCACTCTTTCCTGATTAACCATTTTAAGTCCTTTGGTTCAGTGCCACTTTCTCCCACTTTCTGTGGAGTTTGTCCTAGCCATGCTTTTACCCTCATGAGGAATTATTAAATCTAGAGCTGACTGGAGACCATTTGAATTTTTTAATGTTTTTATTTATTTTTAAGACAGAGAGAGGCAGAGCATGAGCAGGGGAGAGGCAGAGAGAGAGCGAGACGCAGAATCCAAAGCGGGCTTCAGGCTCCGAGCTGTGAGCACAGAGCCCGATGCGGGGCTTGAACTCACACACTGTGAGATCATGACCTGAGCTGAAGTCGGATGCTCAACCGACTGAGCCACCCAGGTGCCCTTGGAGACCATTTGAAAAGGATGAATCTGTGGGGTCAGATTCAGGTTTTGTGGGGTCTGAAGTTTGTACAACTCACAATATTCACTTACAAACAAAATAATGTGGAATTTCAATGATAAAACCAACTATGCCCTCTGGTCCTGTTCCCGTGTGTAGTGCCTGGGGTGCATCAGCACAGAGACAGCGGGGATATTCCTGGAATCACGGCCTATGCCAGGATGGCTAACACTATGGCCCTTCAGTAAGGTGACTATATCCACAAACATCTATCTTACCCAACTCAAAATAAATGTGCCCCCACTTTAACTTCCTTTTAATTGGATCCCCCAAAAAATGTCATGGCAACTCCCATCCCACCCATCAATTGGGGAAGAGATATGAAGGGTGAGTCAGGGTCTAAACGACAATGGTCATAACTGACTGTGGCTAAAATATCTTACTTTTGCCAACTTTAAAAAGCACAGGACCTATGAACACATTTGCTGGGGAGCCTCACAGAGTTTTGGGGGAAAACTACACAAAGGGGACCCTAAAGCCTACGCTTTATCGGTTTTACCATAACGCCACTTATGGAGAGGTGTGTTCATGAATCCAAGGGTAGCCCCCGGTCCTAACAGAATGGAATTTGGAGCCCCTAATCTAACACCACATAACTACTCTCAGTACAAACACTTTGAAATCAGAGCTGTGCTACCTTTGTCTAGTTCATGAGTAAGTCATGCGCCATTTGTTAGAGAATATCTGAAAGGCCAAGAAGGCTCTTTCTCTTATGGTGAGATGTTTGCCTTGGCCAATCATTCTCGAGAAAAGCTGCATTGTCATAGTTTAAGATCAAGTCATAGAAATTTGGCCTACCTTCCTGCTGAGGTTATTTGTATTCTGACCTGATTTGTGGCAATGGTCCACAGAGCAAGCCTCGCTGGGGCCGTTATTAAGGACACTGTGTGACTGGGGCTTCCACAGCAACCTGCATTTGTGCTATGGCCAAAGATTTTGTAACGTGTGGTCAGGATTTTAACAGCTACCTCAGGCCTTTCACCATGGAGTCTAGAGTCCATAACTTTACTGAACTCTCTACCTTTTCTGAGGGTAATATGGCCAATATTTGCTTACCAGTCCTCAATGTCCGTGCTATTGTTGAAGAACAAGAACATCTATTCCATTACTGAGTCCAGGGGCTGTCATTTGACTGGGTTCCATGACCTACATATTTTCTGAGGTTCACAGTTACATGAAACAAATAAGATCTAATCACCTATTACATCAGAATCTGTATATATGGTGGTGATTCTATAAAACATGATGTTTGCCTTTGCACAGAATTGCCCGACAATGCGGAAGTCAATTAAGTTCAAAGTCCCATGGGCTCTAAGGCCTAATGTAGGTGCTCAGATGACAGTGGTTAAAATCCAACTGACGAAAAATAAGCTTGTATCCCATCATAAGCCCGGTTGAAAAACGAAGCTTCAAATGAAGTCTCCATACAATAGACTCAACCCTAAGCATGTTCCCATGTATTATTCTTTTAATGTAAATATCTGTTGTAAAGATAAAGCTTAGAGCTAAAAATATTAATATTAGAGACATAGGCCCAGGGTTGGAATCCTTGCTGTGCCCTTTACTAAGAATGTGACCTTGGGCAACTTATTCCCCTTCACTATGCTTCAAATTCCTCATCATTACAATGAGGGTAACAGTCTGACAATGTTATGATATAGTGTTGTTATAAAGACGAAGTGAGTTCATATATGTGAGGCCCACAAGTGCTCTGTAAGTGTTTAAGCATATATGCATACCTTAATTAATTTATCACAGCCTATTTCTCAAAACCCATAGGCTAATGCACCCAGTGAAATGAAGTCAATCTCCAGACTTCAGCTCCTTCACTGCCATCACCAACACCATGGAAGCTTGACCGTTAAGCTTAGTGCATGGAACATCTGTCCCAGTCCATCTGGCCCACGTTAGGATTTGAAAACGCTCAGAGATTCACATTCCTCTTTCTCTCTTTACATCTGAACAAATTGAGGACAAAGATAAGGAAGAGGAGTCTAAAATACCAATTTGTTTACTAATAAAGTCAATAATAATGATTATGCTTATATTTGTGTTCCTATGAGCTGGCTGGTACAGAAACTCAATTTTTTTTAATTTTTTTTTAACGTTTACTTATTTTGACAGAGAGAGAAAGAGAGAGAGAGAGAGAGAGAGAGAGAGAGCAAGCATGAGCTGGGGAGGGGCAGAGAGAGAGGTGACACAGAATCCAAAACAGGCATTAGGCTCTGAGCTGTCAACAAAGAGCCTGATGTGGGGCTCGAACTTATGAAACTCAAGATCATGACCTGAGCTGAAGTTGGATGCTTAACCAACTGAGCCACCCAGGAACTCCACTCAGGGACAGCGAGCAAGAGCTGGGGAGGGGAAGAGAGAGGGAGAGAGGAAGGGAGAGAGAGAGGATCCTAAGCAGTCTTCGCATTGTCAGAGCAGAGCCCAAGGCAGGGCTGGATCTCACAAAGAATGAGAGCTTTACCCGAGCCAAATCAAGAGTCAGACGCTCAACTGAATGAACCACCCAGGTGCCCTCAAAACTTCAAATAATTTAAGTAACTTACCCACTCAGCGTGATCATCTCAAACCAGAACAGATCTCACTACATATTGTGTGTGTGTGTGTGTGTGTGTGTGTGTGTGTTTATTCCACTCTGTGAAAACTTACCTTAAGAAGTAGAGTGGAACACGTATCCCTGAGAGCTCCATGCACCCAAGAATAATGGAGGGAGAAATGTGTCTCTGATTTCTTCTTCTAAACTCAACCGTCAGGTAATCCCTCAGTAAAAGAGAAGAAATGAGGTGATGGGAAGAGGTCAGAAGCATTAGGTTAACTCGTAACCACTTGGCCATTGGCCCTGAAAGAATGGGTCACCCACACATGTCCACACTCGGTGGCTAAAGGGAAAGGTCATGGATCGTTACTGATCTGAAACTCAGATAAACTTGGATGCTCTAGGTGAGGCAGTGCTGGGTTGCTGTGCCTCAACCCACAGGCTTGCCGTGTGGGCTAAGGTAACTGCAATCCCTATGCATTTATTCTGGGGCCTAGCCTGAAGGCCCAGCAAAGACAAAGAACATTCTCCTCGAAGTGACGCCAAGAAAGAGAATGGCAACTCACAAGCTCTCTTCAGACCTAGACTCAGACCTGCACACTGTCCCCACACCCACATCCCGTTTGACAAAGCAAGGCATGCAGCCAAGCCAGAGTCAAGAGGTATGAGGCCAAAGCAATGGAGGACCTGGGTAGAGTATAGTGCAAGACCAGGACCATTGATGCAACCCACTTCAAGTCCCTAATCAGAGCGTCTGGCACGTCAAGCAAGATTTCTTGTGCTCATTGGCATACTAAATACTACTTATGGCAAACACGCCCATTTTGCAGACCCTTGCTCCAGACAACCCAAATAACACCAACAAACACACAAATGTGTGTTTGTGTTTATGGCAAACACAAAAACTCTTTGCCTGAGTTAACGCTGTCTAGTATAGGTGGGTATTCAATATTTATTGATGAAGGAAGGAAGAATGAATGATGAATAGTTGTACGCTTTGAATGTTACTTAAGCTCACTAAGTCCCACATTGGAAACACAGTTATGAATAATTTAGCTATTAAAAATGATCATGAATAAAAAATTTCTTGTTATTATTAATTCATAGGTTTGTACATTGATTTTTATAGGTGCTTTTGAAAGTGTGTGTGTGTGTGTGTGTGTGTTTTATTTCTCTGGTATTTCAGTCTTTGCCTTTGTATTCAAGGTTTGTTTTTCTCTACTAAATTATCCAATTTGTCATTTTAAAAAATACTCTCTGTTCTTCTGTATCTTTAAGGCTTTCCCTTTAGTCCTTAATCTTTTGTCTAGGACTCTGAAATTTAGTGATACAGCTTGGAAATGAGGCTGAGTGGCCGCCTTAGAGGTGTAGGGCCTTGCCTTCAACTAGACAGATATTATATCTTGATTTCATGTTATTGCACTTTGTTTTTAAAACAGAAAGGATGAAAAACCTACTGTAACCTAAAAGGATAAGGTAAATATTGTGACAACATAAATGTCAGCTGTGGCTTAAGATTGACTTCGAAGTCTCGTCTTTCTAATAAATTTGCATATATTCAGTAAAACTACAAAGCAGTTTTGAGCAAACCTCGGAATATATGAATGCATATGAGTGTAAATGACATAAAAATTCCTGGATTGGAAAACCAGAACAGTTTTAAATAGTTGGCTCTCTTAAGTGTTTACTGAGCACGTACTACATTCCCAATACGGGACTATTCTCCCAGGAATGCAAAGATTGAACCATCACAGTACAATGGACTTGGCAGAATATTGCCACTTACTCACTGGCTTGAGGCACAAGGTGCTTTAATTTGCAAATTCTTGTTTCTTGTTCAAATTTCCATTTGAGGAAACTGAGAAACTAAGTATAAACCGTGTAAGAATAGGATGAAAATAAAACCCCAGAGGAAGACCAGACATGCAAACCCAAGCCCTGGAGCCTGGCCAGGTTCAAGTCAAGACTCTGTCACTTCTTAGATCTAAGAAGTAAGTATTTGTTACTATTGGCCATGTTTTCTCATGGAACATGGTACAATGAAATTTTCTCCCTCGTGGAGACATTGTGAGGAATGAAATGGAAATCCAAGTCAATTGCTTAGGACAGTGACCAGCACACACTCTGAGCTCAGTACATTTCACTGTGATAGGGGGTGAAATCCCCAGCTGACTTTCCCAGTCCCATAGTCCATGCTTCTTCGACATGCTCAAGGTTTTTTAAAATGATTAAATAAAATGACCCTTGGCATTTACTTTCCCGGTACCTGACAAGCAGTAAGTACTCAACAGACTTCTATTTATTTATTAAATAAATAGGGGCAGCTCTTTCTCTCTGGGAACTTAGTGGGGAAGAGCAAATACCTATTTGCATCCACGGTTAAATTTTGATGACTTCAAGTCACCATGACATTCAGTTTTCACAAACAGGATGTGTTGCCCTCCTGTTTCAGAGTTCCTTACTGCCTAATTAAAATCAGCGTTTCCTGGGGCGTCTGGGTGGCTCAGTCGGTTAAGTGTCCAACTTCGGCTCAGGTCATGATCTCGCGGTATGTGAGTTCGAGCCCCGCGTCGGGCTCTGTGCTGACTGCTCAGAGCCTGGAGCCTGTTTCAGATTCTGTGTCTCCCTCTCTCTCTGACCCTCCCCCGTTCGTGCTCTGTCTCTCTCTGTCTCAAAAATAAATAAACGTTAAAAAAAAAAAATTTAAATCAGCGTTTCCTTAACCAGATCTCACCTCTTGTTCATTAGCCTTGGCTCTGACTTGAGCCGTTTTTAAATCGACTGAAGAAAGATCAGGAAGCCTTTGCTGAAACCAACTGTGTCACAACTGGACAATCACTGAATGAACAAACCGGGTGGCTAATACCCAAATCAATTTAAAGCAACAACTCTTTTGCCGGGGCTTACTTTGCACCAGGCAGCATGGTAGGTGCCGGACTCTACCAACGTTAAGGCAGATCGGTGTCTTTCCTCTTGACGAAAACTAAGGGTGGTAATTTGGGGAAAAAAGAGGCAAGAATAAAAAATTGCGGTGCATTTCACGATAAAAAAATCCCTAAGTGTTCATAACCCAATATTCTGTCAGCACCTGATGGAGGACAGGACTTCTTTAAGAAGTAATATTTGTCAATTTATGAAAAATATTTTTTCTAATATTTATTTATTTACTTATTGATTTATTGAAAGAAAGAGAGAGAGAGAGAGAGAGAGAGAGACAGAGGCAGATAGAGAGGGAGATAGAGAATCCCAATCAGGCTCCACGCTGTCAGCACAGAGCCCAACTGGGGCTCAAACTCACAAACCATGAGATCCTGACCTGGGACAAAATCACGAGGGGACACTTAACCGACTGAACCACCCAGGCATCCCAAAAACTTTTATTTTTTTAAATGTTTACTTAGTTATTTTGAGAGAGAGAGCATGAGAGTGAGAGTGGGGATGAGGCAGAGAAGAGATGGAGAGAGAGAGAATCCCAAGGAGGCCCTGTACTGTCCGTGCAGGACCCAACAGAGGGCTCGAACTCAACGACTGTGAGATCATGACCTGAGCCCAAATCAAGAGTCCGACGCTTAAACGACTGGCTGAGCCACCCAGGTGCCCCCCAAATCTTTTGTTAATGTGAGAAAATGACTGAAATGATACACAGATAGCTTGCAAATACATGTTATTTTAACTTGAAACTATAAATGCACATGAATTCACTGGTCTTGTGTTGTAGACCACATTCCTGCTGGAGTTTAACCTCTTTCCTGGACACAGCACAGCCACCGTGAATCATCTGTAATTTTCAGTTGAATTTTCCTTAAAATGGATCAGATTGTAAAGACACTTTTCAGACAATATTTACATAGCATTTAATCAAAACTTTAAAGTATCTTTCTGTATCTTATAGATACATTTCACCGCATCATTATACAATTTGGCGTTTATATATGTTTTTAGTCCACTGTCTTTTTATGAGTCATTCTAAAATAGTCAGGTTAACTTTCTAAGAAAAACGATGACACTCAGGAGTTTGTCTTTGTGGCTGTTTTATACTTTGCTGGTTAGTATAACCAAGCTGGTTGATTCGTTTGTTCATTTGTTTTCTGGGATTCTGCAAGATAAAACCAAAGTTCAACAGCTTGTTAGCTAGAGTTCTAGAAGCTCTGGGGAACTGAACACAGAAGCTCTAGGGAAACCGACCCAAAGAACAAGCAGTGCAGAGGGAGTGACATGGAGTTTCTAGTATTAGCTTCCTGGGGCTGTTGAAACATATCACCACAAATGGTGTTGCTTAAAATACCAGGAATTTATCCTTCCGGTTTAAAAAAAATAATAATGTTTATTTATTTTTGAGAAAGAAAGACTGAGACAAGCAGGGGAGAGCAGAGAGAGAGAGAGAGAGAGAGAAAGACACAGAAACTGAAGCAGCCTCCAGGCTCTGAGCTATCAGCACAGACCCCTACGTGGGGCTCAAACTCATGAACCATGAGATCGTGACCTGAGCCAAAGTTGGACGCTTAACCGACTGAGTTACTCAGACTCCCGTATCCTCCCCATTTTGGAGTCTGAAATCTGAAAGTCTGAAATCAAGGTTTCGGGAAGATGTGATAAACTTGAAGACATAAAGAAGAATCCCTCCCTCCTTCCCTCTTCCAACTTTGGGTGCTCTGGGCAATCCTTGGCTTCTGAGACTCCTGGCCTGTCATATTGATCTCTGCTTTCAAGTTCACGTCGTCTTCCCTGTCTTCTCTTCTGTGTATCTCATGTCTCTCCCTCCCTTTCTCTTCTAAAGATACTTGTTATTGGATTCAGGGCCCACATGAGTAATCAAAGATAATCTCATCTTAAGGTCCCACATGTCATTATACCCACAAAGGCTCTTTGTCCAAATAAGTTCACATTCACAGGTGTCCGGGATCAAGGTGGACATATATGTTGGGAGCCTTCCATTCAGCCCATGGCAGAGGTCTTCTACCATAAAAAGAACTCCTCATATCATCCTACTCCTCTACTTAAAACACTTCAAAGGCTCTAATCTCATTTACTCCAGCTGATATATATGCCACAATCTACCTTTCCTGACCTCTTCCCATACTCTCCATCACGAACACACCAGCCACATTGACCCTCTTCCTGCTCTTCACATATCATATCTGTTCCTGTCTCTGGGGAAGTTTCCATGGTTCTTCCTACTCAAAGTGTTCTGAAAATGTTCACAGAGCCCACTTCTCAGTATGCTGGGCTCAGCTGAGTATCACCCTTCACGGGGACTGTGATGGCTTTGTATCAGTCAGATACCAACAGAAAACAGATGGCGCACTCAGAGCAGGGTAATTTGACGATTTATTGTCAAGGTGACTAGTTATGACCATGTAGGTATAGGAGAACCACAAGGGAGAGATATATCAGGATCACTTAGTAGTGGTGGTGACCAGAAGCCAGAATGAAGAAGAGGAGTGTAGATTCCTAGGAAAATTAACCTTCGTACAGAGTCAGCCCAAGGTGACCCTGCAGAGAGGGAGCAGAGGAGACAAATATTCTGATTTGACTTTCCTCCCTCCTCCAATCTCTACAGGAGGCCAAATGGTCAAGAAAGCCAAGGGCACCTATGATGTAACCTCCTGGAGTCAGCTTTCTTCCAAATAGAGGGTAGCATAGAGATAAGCAAATATGTAGGGACAAATAAAGGACGTTCTGTTTTGGTATTTCATCCCTAGGCATTCGCTATCATCCCTCCCTGTTTTTCTTAATTTTCAGCACTTGGCTACTACATGAACCTACCCATTGTGTTATTTGCATCTATCCCACTCCAGTGTGTAAGTTCCATGAGGCCCATTTTATGTGTCATTCTATCTCTGTTGCCTGGACTTGTGCATGGTATACATTAAGTATTTGATACATATATCATCGGAGCTTAAATAAATAAAATCCTATAGGTATTACTCAGTGTTCTCCAGTGAAATAGAACCGGGAGGAGGTGTGTAGATACATTAAGAGAGAGAGATGTTTTTAAGAAATGAGCTCACATAATTACAGAGGCTGGCAAATCCAAAACCTGTAGTTCAAATTCCCAGGCTGTCTGTGGGTAGAATTCCTTTTCCTTGGGGCAGGTGAGGCTTTTGTTGTGTTCAAGACTTTACCTGATTAGATAAGGCCCACAGCCATTTTGGAGGACAATCTGCTCTACTCAAAGGGCACTGATTAAAATGCCGATCTCATTCAAATACATCCGCACTGAGACATTCAGGAGAAAGTTTCACCACGTGTCTGGGCAGTGTGGCCCCGCCAGGCTGACACATAAAATTAAGCATCCCAATACCATACTATTTTAAGAAGTCACGCCATTCCAGCTATAGGATCATTTTTTAGTATTTTCTGTGTGCTTGCTACATGTATTATCTCATGCATTGCTTCATCCATTCCAGAAGGTATGATAAGCATCTTCTCTTTCTAGCTATGGAAAATAAGACCGAGCATGATTAAATAACCCATGCAGATAGAACTGGTTATTGACGTCTTCTGCCCGAAAATCTGTGTTCTTTCCACCGGTTATGGAACGAATTACCTATAGAAGTCAAGCTCCTAAAAATTAAAAAAAAGAAAACAAAAAAAACACATTGAAGCAATGATGGAAAAACGTTAGGGAAAGTTACCCTTTCGTCTGTTACCGTCTCCTTAGTTGACTTGAAGACATGACCTGATGTAAATTCTTGGCTTTCTCTATAAAAGGGATTACACTACGAGATTCCTCATCGGTTAGGTTTTTGAAGCCCATAGAGAGGAATCCTACTCTTTTGCCTCCTGATTGTGTCACTGAGATGCAGATTTCGCGACTGTCATTTGGGAAATATGGCACTGTCCCAGACCTCTGGGTATTAGTGCACGGTGATTTAGATTTAGAAGCCAAACAACACTAATGCTAAATGCTTTTTTTTTTTTTAACTTTATTTATTTTGAGAGAAAGAGGGAGCAAGCATGAGCAGGGGAGGGGCAGAGAGAGAGAGAGAGAGAGAGAAAGAATCTCAAGCAGGCTCCACGCGGCCAGTGCAGTGCCCAATGCGCGGGGCTTGATCTCATGAAGAGTGAGATCATGACCTGAGTCGAAATCCAAAGTCAGACATTTAACTGACTGAGCCATCCAGCTGCCCCAGTGCTAACTGTTAAGTAGCCAGGTAGGTGTAGAAAGGTGTAGAAAGGCGCAACAAAGGAGAGAGTCAGAACCCAGCTGCTTACACAATTCAAATAAATTCTCATGAGAGCAGATCTAAAGATACAGGTTTAATATTGCCAGAGGCAGGAAGCAAACTGAAGACAGAGAGGCAGCAATCAATGAATATTCTTCTCCTTTAACTAAAAATGCTAATATGTATATAAATTGCTGACTGCTGGTATTTAGCCCAGGAAAGCTTTATCACTATCTACTTATTTATAAATAACCTCATCATTTCCAAATGATATTTGAGGCAAGTTATAGTCTAACGGTAGGTAGGAGAGATGATTTGAATCTCCAGAGCGAGGTGTAGTAAGAGAGGAAGTGAAAAGAAGTGGAGAAAAAAGCTTATTCACGCTCAGCACGGATTAAGAAATTTTACCAGAGAAACTTTAATTAAGAAATCTCTCCTGTTCATAGTTGTACTAGTCAGCTCAGGCAGCCACATCACAGCACCGCAGGGCAGCTAAGCAACAGAAATTTATTTCTCACGGTTCTGCAAGCTGGAAGTCCCAGATCAAGGTCTGGAGGGGTTGGTTTCTGGTGAGACTTCCCTTCCTGACTTGCAAACAGCCACTTGTCCTCACATGACCTTTCCTCTGAGCAAACAGAGAAAGAGAGAGAGAGAGAGAGAGTGCTCCTTTTCTTATAAGGCCACCAGTTCCAGAAGATTAAGGCCACACCTTTGTCACCTCATTTAACCTTAGATAACATCAAAAGGCCTTCATTCCAAATAGATCGCCTTTGGGATTAGTTAGGGTTTTGGCTTAGGAATTTGGGGAGATGGGACACAATCCAATCTGTAGCAATACTTCAAACATTAAATTGTGAACTATGTTATTATTCCTGAGTCCTGTGCTCCTTGGAAATTCAGGTCAGGCTGAGTCTTTTGAGGTCAGTTTTGCACCTTTACCTCTGACTTCCCAGGTCTGGTTTCTGGCCCCCCCTTCCCACTGGGCATCCATGGATCTCTGGTTTACATCTCTCAGACACTTAGCTCATTGTCTCCTCTTCTGGTAACTCTGTCTGCAATGGATTAGGAGGTTCTGATAGCGAGGACTGTGACTTAAAAGTCTTGCATGCATTCACTCAGTCAAATATGCATTGACTTCCATTTTGTGACAGGGACAATTCCTCAGAGATGTCCTCTGCCAGGTTTCTTATTCCCCCTGGCCTCATGGTGCTTACATTTTAAGGAGCGGACATGGTGCAAATGAATACCAGTCAAAAACAATTGAAGTGAGGCAGAAGAGAAATATCTGTGCGTGGTGAGTTTTTCCAAAGTGGTTAAACCAGTGACTGACATAGAGTAACAGGGTGGTATTTACTATTTACAATAGAAACGGAAGACCTCTACTGTGTGAAATTACACCTTAGCTGAAATCTAAAGACGTGAACACAACGATCCTGCAGATTACTATTCATCTATGTTCCAAGAAGAGGCAACGAGGGTAACGATGTGGAGAGAGTGGCGAATACCTGGGCAGCTAATCAACTTACCAGGGGCCAAAATAGACTGCAGGTGGAGAAATCATCAAGGGCCAGGTCACAAAAAAACACGTGACGTGGAGGCCGGTACAAAATAGGAGCTTCTAAATGTGGCTAAATAAACAAAAAGTGTCCAAAGTGCGGAGCTGGGTGACCAAACAAGGGTGTGTCAGCCAAGGATGGAGGCACAATGCTAAGCCCAGCACCGTTTAGAGACTACGCCATAGGAGGGCACTCAGCAGATACCCCTTGTTCTTCCTTTTCCCTTATCTCCAGCCCCATGGTTTCACTCCACCTTTCCTGCCTTTCAGAGTTGGATGGTTTATCTCTCTATAGGCATCCTTTTTGGTAGAGGACAAAAAGCAGTTGTCATTTGACTAAGAAAGCACACTATTCCTTTAAAAAAAAAAGAGAGAGAGAGAGAAAGGAGAGGAGAGGAGAGTAAAGGAGAAGGGAGGAGAGTGTGTGGGAAGAGGAGAGGAGGGAAAAGAAAAAAGAAAAGAAAACAAAAGAAAAGAAAAAAGAAAAGAGAAAAGAAAAGAAAAGAAAGGGAAAGAGAAAGAGAGAAAAGAGAAAAGAAGGAAAGAGAAAGAAGAAAGTAAAAGAAACTGTATAAAACTTGGGCCCTACCAGCCCTCCCAGTTAATTTAAGCTAATAATCACTAATAAAAAATCACTAATAATAAAAGCTAATAATATTAGCTTAATTTAATTAAGCTAATAATTTAATTAAGCTAATAATCACTAATAGTCACCTATCATGTGCAAAAGATTTGACTGTTTGCTGCAGGAATTGCTAAGATGAACAAACCACAGTCTCTGTTTCAAGGAACTGACCACACAAATCCTCCCCTGGCCAAAAATCTCTATTTCTGATGAATATACAAATTCACAGGGTCCAATAAAGGCTGTTCAATGGCAACGGAATGCAAGATGTATAGCGCCATTTGGAGATGTAATGAGACAACATGCCTCTACCAAATATCCCAGAGCGTGAGGCGCCTGGGTGGCTCAGTCAGTTAAGTGTCCAACTTCGGCTCAGGTCTCGATTTCATGGTTCGTGCGTTCAAGCCCTGTGTCAGACTCTGTTAGCTTGGAGCCTGGAGCCTGCTTTGGAGTCCATGTCTCCTTTGCTCATGTGCTCTCTCTCGCTCTCTCTCTCTCTTTCTCAAAAATAAAATAGAAAATGAAACATAAAAATAAACTATCCCAGAGCAGATCACAATGTCCAATGTAAGGAAAGTTTCTAATAAATGTTACATGAATGCTTTTGGCACACAGGTTTCATAAGACCATGTTAGCACCGCAGAAGTGTGCTGGGACCATCTGACCATTTAATTTTCAAATTATGTGTCTAGGTGCATTTTCTTTTTAAAAAATTGCATATAAAAAGAATTAGCTGGAATAATAGCTCTGATCATTGTACGATAGCTCTCGGAGGCTGATAGCAATTGATGCCATGTAATTATTCAAACGAGCGGTTAATCAAAACACACTGACCAGAAGTACAATGTATTTGATTTCTTCACTGAAACTCGATAATCATGGCTACATGTGACAAGTAATGGTATTTACTAGACATTTTCTTTATATGTAAAGAAAATTGGGACTTTAAGAATTGCCCTCACAAGTTCTCTTTAAAAGACGATTTTGTTCACGTAGCTGTAATTCAGCCAACAATAGTTACGAGAGCATTTTTTTGAAGGTTAATTTTGGCACAGCTTGGTTTAGACTAAGTAAGGACTCTATGATGTTTACACACTATAAAACAGGCATGTTGCTCAGGGACATAAGCCTAGGCTGCAAGATGTCATTTTGTATTTGTTGATAGAGAAATCAACACTATAATTAATTAGATCTAGGAGTGCCGTCAGCTGGCTCATTTGCCCCCGCAGAACTGGTTCCAAAAATCTCTCTCCTGGTCAAAGTCCTGTTCCTGTTCATTATTTCCTGTCAACTGAGCAGAGATACAAGTCAGGAGTCATCGACTTTCAACCTGTATGCATGTCAATACGGCGGCTAGCCTTTTGGGGGTACTTTTCTACCTATGTTTTGAAGTCCTTGGGAGATCACAGCTCTGTTTTAAACAATTTATTTTCTTTGAGCCTTGCCATAGCCACATGGGGTAGACTAAATGCAAAATCATATGCTATTTTACAGTTGAGGATGAAGGTCTGAGTGGCCAGTAACTTGTAACTAGCAGATGGGTCCAGAGGGCTTACAGAATGGATTTTGAGAATCCTTATTTTCACCCACTTCCCTCCTGGCAACATCAATTCTTTATTCTCCCCAATTGCACAGCTTCATGCTGAGAGTTGCTTTCATTCCTTCTCAGGAGGGCCTCTCAGCCATCCCTTAATTACAAATCCTGCACGGGACCCATTTCCAAAGTCTGGCAAAGTGTGGTCATTTTTAAATCCAGTGGCAGACATTACCTTAGAAACCTTCGTGAATGGTGGGGAAGGAAACTATTAAAAGGAGAAAATAGAGAGAAAAATTAAAGTGGAAAAAGGCTCTTATATCAGCTTTTCCCAGAAACAATGCTTCAGCTATCACACAAAAGAAGAGGCCGTCTCTTGCTGGCACAGAAGAGAATGGGAGGGAGGCTAAGGAAATTGGTGAAAAGAAACACTAGAAGTTCCAGAACATTTGGCTACACATACCTTTAAATTATTAGGGCAGGGGGCGGGGGAATCATTCACTTTTGCAAGAGGTAATGTCACTAACATGTCTTTATTAATATACATGTTTTGTTTATTTTTGTGTTTTTTTCAATTTTAGAAACATCATCAAAAATTGATGAAAATATTTGAAAACCAAGGAAAAAAAGGTAATTACATATATTCTCATCTCCCAAACGTAGACGCTGTCGTGTCTATGTTCCTTCCTTATCTTTGTATGCAAATGCACATTGTTTGATAGAACATTCTTCCAGATTGTCATAAAACATTTGTAACTTGCTGTGGTTTGACCTGGGGAAGCATGGGGCTCTGTTTCAGGAGGATGCACTCTTCTAAAACAAACTCGATAAAAGCATACCGTTAACAACCTCATCACCGATGCTCTGTCTTGCACATGATCCCCAACCTCTATAGTTCTACTGTGAAATGGAACAATCTTAGGGCATTGACCATTTCTCCCTGCCCCAATCTAAAGGGTCTTCTTTCTTGAAATTTACTCAGTGCCCTGTGACCTTCTAAAGATGGCTGCCCTGAGCTTGGACCAGACCCATATGAGGTTTCTCCTCCTTGGGTGCCCAGTGACCCTCTAAGTTACCCATGTGTATGCCCGGTGCACCCGAACCCTCCAGCAATCTTGCCTTTGGGTTTGCCTGAGGCTAGAGCACTGGTTCCTGGAGGTAGGTCTGGCTGGGGTACTTCACGTTGACAGATGCTATATTCCCCCTTCACAGGGCCACACCATAATAGTACCCACCCGCTGATAACCCCCCTCCAATGTAACTGAAAATAAGTCCCAAAGAATTCTACAAAAGAGAAGAAAAAATCACACACAAAGTACCCGGGAGATTAGATAAAGTAACATCTAGCAAATATTTGGATCTGAATACAAGTGAAATGTAATGAAATAAACAGAGAAGTATTCTGAAAAGCTAAGTCCAAAAAAATTAAAGAAAATATGCTTTTCAAAAGCTGTAATGAATGAAATTCAAAGACAGAAAGTAGGAAATAAGTGTGCATCACATATTTTAAATACTTAAAGATTTATTATTCTTATAAATAAATAGCTCTTTAGATCAAATATTAAGAAAAAATACAGTGACTACTGTTTGGTATTTGGTATGGCTCATACGCACTTCATAAAATAAGAAATATCAGTGTTGATAATATTGAGCATTACATATTCATTTACAGATGACAGGTTAGGGGCACCTGGGTGGCTCAGTTGGTTAAGCGTCTGACGTCGGCTCAGGTCACGATCTCACGGTCGGTGGGTTCGAGCCCCTCGTCAGGCTCTGTGCTGACAGCTCGGAGCCTGGAGCCTGCTTTGGAGTCTGTGTCTCCCTCTCTCTGCCCCTCCCCCACTCATGCTGTTTCTCTCTGTCTCAAAAATAAAATAAACATAAAAAATTAAAAAAAAAAAAAGATAACAGATTAAAATAATACGTTTGTCTCCGGCAATGGAGACAATGGAGCAATAAGAGAGTTTTAACATACAGTAGGTAGACTAGGAATCACCAGAGTTGATAGATAGAGTTTGACGTGGGGGGAAAAATTATATGCTCAGAGAGATTCATACCAGTATTATTTATAGAGCAAAAACCTGGAAGTATCTAGCTGTTGAATAAATATTCAAAATGATTAAATTAGAGTATCTCCACATATTATATTATGCAGCCTTAAAACGGTGTTTATAGTGACTTGTCAGTCATGTGATAACTTTTCCTGCCATGTTAGGTGACAGACACAGGATATAGTTGTGAGAAACACGCGTGGAAGCACTTAGATGGAAATCCTCCAAAATACATTTTTATAAATGGATATTTTTACATCATGTGTTCTTAAACTTGAGTGCAGTGAGGAATTTGTCCAAAGTGCAGATTCCTGGTCTGCAGTCCTAAAACTTCTGATTCACTGGATTTGAAAAGAATCTGCATTTTTAAACAGGCTTCCCGCATGCCTTTGATACAGGTGAGTGCCGACTCCACCTGAGAAACATGGTTATAATTTGTAAAATGATGGATGCAAGTAGGTACAAATGCATGCAAAACCATACATGACATAGGACTATATAATATGTACTCTGCAATATAAATATATAAAATGTATAAAAATGTAGTCCTGATTATACCTGTTTCTTTTTAATTTTAACAATAATTTTCCAATATGTATGAGTAGTTTTTTTTAATCTGCTTTTTTTTTTTTTTAATTTGAAAGGATTTGTAAGGACACCACATTCACTGGAGATAATTCTTGCTGTCTTCAATATGTTTCTTCTGTACATTTCTGCTTTAACTGGGAAATCATATTTCTCCTTTGCTCATTTTAAATCTCTACTCTCTTGGGGTGTCTGGGTGGCTCAGTCGATTAAGCGTCCAACTTCAGCTCAGGTCATGATCTCTCGGTTCGTGAGTTCGAGCCCCATGTCAGGCTCTGTGCTGACAGCTCGGAGCCTGGAGCCTGCTTCAGATTCTGTGTCTCCCTCTCTCTGTGCCCCTCCTCAGCTTACTCTCTTTCTCAAACCTAAAAAAAAATTAAAAATTAAAAAAATAAATAAATAAATCTCTGCCCTCAGTGGAAACCAAATGCAGTCTGAATGGCAGATTCTGGTTCTAGGGACTCCTATGAAACTGATAAGAGAGCAGAATGGAGCTGACATCGGCAAAGTGGCCTAAAAGTCTGTTCTGCGGAACCTGAGGCTCTCTCTGGGGAGAGCATGCATGAAGAGTGTAGGGTTGAGAGCCTATGAAAACAAGGATGGTTGATTTCAGCTCTACGGACTACCAGAGACACTTGGAAGAGGGTGTCTGCACCCCAGGGAAGCAGTGGGAAGCTCTGTACAGCCGCCTTCCTTGCATGCGAACAAAAAACGCCCGCTGACTCTGATTGAGTTGACAATGAAGGATCCATGTGATGTCAGAGAGAAGCTCAGCTTCAGGATGGGCTCAAATATTGCCTCTAAACTACTTGCTTTTGCTCTGCAGACCTGTCAGGTAGACACCGGGCCCAAGGGTGATTCAAAGGAAAGAACACAGGCTTCAACACAAAATCGAAATGGACGTCTTTGTCCTACTACACCAGCTGTTTGCACTTGGTAGTTAATTGACAGGTCTTGCTTTACTCGTCAGTATAATGGTTGACTGGAATAGTTGTTTATCCAAAGGATGTAAAAATCCTGACTTGAAGGGGCACGTGTACCCCAATGTTTATAGCAGTGGTATCGACAATAGCAAAATTATGGAAAGAGCCCAAATGTCCATTGACTGATGAATGGACAAAGAAGATGTGCAATATATATACAATGGAACACAACTCGGAGATGAAAACGAATGAAATCTTGCCATTTGCAACAGCGTGGTTGGAACTAGAGTGTATTATGCTAAGTGAAATAAGTCAGTCAAAGAAAGAAAAATATCGTATTTCATTCATCTGTGGAATTTGAGATACACAACAGATGAACATAGGGGAAGAGAAGGAAAAATAAAATAAAAACAGCGAGGGAAGCAAACCATAAGAGACTCTTAAATCAGAACACACTGAGGGTTGCTGGAGGGGAGGTGGGCGGGGGGATGGGCTAAATGGGTGATGGGGGGCATTAAGGAGGGCACTTGTTGGGATGAACACTGGGTGTTATATGGAAGTGATGAATTACTGGGTTCTACTCCTGAAGCCAAGACCACATTGTATGTTAACTAACTTGAATTTAAGTTAAAAAAAAAAAAATGGTTGATTAGAGAGAGAAACTTCTCAGGTATGGAATTTTCTCACCCGATTTTTGGCACAAGAGTATGTGACTAGTCCTAACGTGAACAATGAAATTTCTGGTATTAATGGAGGCTGAGGAAGACTGGCCAGGATGAGTGGGGGAAGTGTATGGTGGGCAAAGCAGCAAGCAGCTGAAAGAAACACCAGTAGGAGAGAAGGTGCAGACGCTGGGGAGGAATCAGGGATATCACACCGTCTGGCAAAGGGAGAGAATCCAGGAGGCTGAAGTGGGTCTGGGATTAAGTCCGGATGGGAAGTGGGGTTGGTGTAGAACTGAAAACTCCATACCAAAGCTGCTCATGAGAAAATGGGGTATGTTTTCCCTGGAGAAAGACAAAGGGGGAATGACCTAATGACATGGTTTTCATATTGAATTTCAAAGTCAGACTTGCGGAAGGACGTGTCCTTAAACTGTGTATCTCAGGGGCTCTGAATGTTACAACCTGTGAATCATTGGCATGAGGCAAAATGATTGACTTGGAAAAGTGCTACAAGTGTCAATTTTTGCCTTGATTTCATATATATATATATATATATATATATATATATATACACACACACATGCATACATATGTACAACCATTGTATTATAAATTAAAAGCTAGAGACTAACAGCTATTTTCATTTGGGCATTCAATTACTAATTAAGAGTTGTTTGAATGTGAGAATGATAGGAATTACATACCCTTGGAATAAAAGATAGTTCTTGTGAGCACATTTTGAGCCCATTTTGCTTTATATAATATACCTAAACTTCTTCCCTTAATGATCAGTGACAACTTTATCATAGACCTGGGCCAGAACTTTAATGACAGTTGGGGACACTTTGATAAGTGCAGAGGACAGTCACAGAAACAGGTGAAAGAGAGGTAAATTAAGGCTAAATTTGACTAAAGAAGAAAAATATAATTAGAAAAATAATTCGTGCTTTTTTTTTTTTGAAAGGAGAGCTGATTTTTAAAAAGTGTTGCCTTGGGACACCTGCGTGCCTCAGTCGGTTAAGTACCCGACGCTTAGTTTCAGCTCAGGTCATGATCTCATGGTTCGTGAGTTTCAGCCCCACGTCTGGCTCCTTGTTGAATGTGTGCAGTCGTCCAGATTCTCTCTCTCTCTCTGCCCTTTCCCACTCGTGCTCCCATACTCTCTCTCTCTCTCTCTCTCTCTCTGAAAATAAATAAATAAACTTAGAAAAAACAAGTGTTGTCTTGCTGAAAAGTAGTCTCCATATCCCTGGAAGCTTCCACCGAAGGCTGTATAATGGATTCTGAAATACCCAGAGGCATACGACAGAGAAGCAACACTCATTAAATGGCCACCAGGTCAGACACAGTACTCAGCCCTGCATATTTATTATATCCATTAATGCTAAGAGAGGCTGATGAACTTGCCCAAGGCCACAAATGGGAGACATGGAATTAAAACCCGGGCCTTCCTGCCTTTGCTATTTATAGCTTTATTTAGCTCCGTGTGCGGTACTAGAAATATGGCCGGGAGGCTTGACCAGATCTTCACAAAGGTACTAAATAATAGTGACCAAAAATAATTTTTCTGCTTTCTTTTTTTTCCCTTTGCTTTGTGACATTACTCATTGTTTAACTTAAATTTTTCATCCTTAAACATCCTTGTGGCTGGACAATTGCTAAAGCAGGTGTCACAAGACTTCTCGTATAAAAGACCAAAGATTCAATATTTTTAGCCTTGCGGGCCATTGTTTCTCTGCCTCAACCACTCAACTCTACCATTGTCACATGAAAGCAATGATAACTGGTATGTAAATCAATGAGGTTGACTGTGCTTGAGTAAAGCTTTATTCACAAAAGCAGGGGGCAGGCTCCTGTGGCCTGAGGGCTGTGATTTCCTGACACCTGTGTTGGTGATCCTGGAAGTCTCTTTCCAGCCAGTTTTATGCTCCTTCCGGGAGGAGCAGGAGTCTTATCTGATCGATCAGTTTAGAAGAGGGAAGTCTTTTTTCCCAGACTCACCCCTGCCCTCCCTCCCCAATCTGGCTCCTTTTTCATTATTCTGGTCTGTTCTCTGCTCTTAGGTGAGGATCCTTCCATGACAGAGGTCTGTGGTTATTCAAGTCTACCTGTAACCAGATGGGAGTGTTCAATTGCCAGGCGTGGGTTTTAGGACTGTTTGTTACCCAGTGTGACCGCCAGCCTATCCTGACTGATGCATGGGGTACAGCACAAGGAACTCCTTCCTCTGCCCATATTTAAACACATCTTCCATTCATCATTTTAGCAGGTCGAAGGCTGATATTTGAGTTTCCATACATCTGAGTCCTGTGGCTAAATCTCAGTTGGTTCCAACATAGGGGGATCTTGTCTCCACCCCTGCAAAGCTACAGTTGGTCCCCACCCAAAGTTCAGTTCGGAGATTGAGAATGGTGATGTGACACATGCATGAAGAGGTCTGAGGAGGTTTGTAACATCCACAGCTGAGGTCTCTGGGAAAGGCAGGGCAGTCCTCTTAAGCAGGTTCATTAATTGCATGAGATAATCAGGAAAAGAAACGAGGGTGTGCCTCATTGCATGTAGGGGGCACAGGCAGGGGGGGGGTCTTCATGTGTGGGCAGGGGCTTGTGTACTTTGAATCTCCCTTGGGCACCAAAGGAGGGACCACCTGGGTTTTCATATCAGCTTTCTCAGGTATGGGACAAAGCAAACGAGGGAGGTGTAAAATATAACATCAAAAATGCATTCTAGCTTGAAGGAGGTGCACACTGTTTGGGGTGCCCGGGTGCATCAGTCTGTTAAGTGACCAACTCTTGATTTCGGCTCAGGTTACAATCTCGTGGTTTGTGAGTTCAAGCCCTGCATGGGGCTCTGCACTGACGGGGAAGAGACTGCTTGGGATTCTCTCTCTCCCTCTCTCTTTACCCCTTGGGCACACATTCTCTCTCAAGATAAATAAGCATAAAGAAACATTTTTTAAAAATGCAAGCAGCTTCTCTGATATAGTAAAGAAGAGTTTTATTTAACTAGGTGCCCTATCCCTGCCCACCTGGAATTAAAGATACATATATAAGTATTTCCTCTTGATTCATCTGTGTACTCCTCAATAGGATATTTCTTGTCTTATCAATTTATCTATACTCATAGTTCAACACATCTTGAACAGAGTAAATGTCCTTATGTGCAATTGTAATTAATTGTTCCCTTATCTAAATAATGCAACCTAATTAGCTAATACATTTAGATAAACATACCTATGCAGACTCAAAAGGGGTTTGTTGTTGTCAGATTAATACGATGCTGAGAATTTTGTGGACCTCTCTAGTGCTAATAATCATAACCGTATCTAAGTTTACTTGCATTTCTCCAAGATGAAGTCAAGTCTTCCAAAATTGGAATTGGGGAGGCTACCAAAAGGAGGCACGACCACATTTCCTGAGTTATCACATTCCCCAAAGCAACCACAGGTTAAGAGACACGCGATTTTACACAAGTGAGAAGTAATGCTTTGTGTAGAAAGAAAGTCTACCTCGATATTATATTATGAAGTAATCTGGGAAAGAATCCAAATGGAGCCTCACACCTCTGACTGTATAATGATTGTGTTTTTTCACAAGGTCGAATAAGACATATGGAATATAAACTTTGGTCTTTAGGAATGAATGCCAGAGTTTCTGAAATCTTTCCAAATATAGAATGGAGTAGAACACTTCTGATTAGAAAACCTCTTGTTTAAAATATATTTGTTTTGCAATCTTGTTTATTTTTACAGGCGTGAATTATGGAATCATGCATTCTTTGATATCCTAAGTAAGGCAAAATGAATTTATGCACTCACCAAAGACCCAAAGTTTCCATCCTAGTAAAAATGTTTACATGGTTGGAACACCCCCTTTCCTGGCTGAATCATGCCAAGACTCTCTCCATGGATTTGATATGGAAAGACCTTTGTGTGTTCTGTCTCCCAGTTACTGCTGATCAATGGCATTTCTGTGTTCCAAGAACTATTAAGGATTTCTATGTTCAGGTATTTGTCACCTGGATCAAAATAGAGAAGAATATGGAAGCCTCATTTCTTGATAGCCGCCTAGATCCCAGCAGTATCATGCAACAGATGATACTAAGATTTTTCAGTACATTTGAGGATCCAAGTAATACTTATAGATGAAGACAATGGTCAAGTTTCAGTGGTCAGACACTGTTTGCGGTTTTGGTCAGTTTTTTAAAGTCAAAACAATAAATAATCCATAATGCTAACTGTTTTGAACAAGAGGCACCTAAACAAGTCAATAACATGGAAATGAGCTTTAAACCCATAGTTGGAACTGTCTGATCTGTTCTATTTACTATTTCCTAAATGGAGGTTTTTCAATGCCTTAATTCTTCTAAGTGTATGTGCATGGGACTCTGGAGATGGAAGGACAGGTGTACAAGTTAGTTTATAAGTGATTTAGTAGAAACCATTGTATGAGGAATAAAAATAGGCTCTTTTGGTTTAGGTTTTGACAAGCCCCTTTTGACAATTTTTAATTAGGTCTTCTCAAGAAGAAATAATTTGCAGAAACATGGGTTGGTTGCCTATTCAGAAATTGCCATCTATTTTACTATACCACTGTAAAGGAGATATAATGATATATGATATATAGAGAGATATAGATATAGATATATGATATATAGAGATATATATGATGTATAGATATATGATATATGCTATTATTAAAGATAGGTTAAAAATAATATCCGGGATTATAGGATAGGATAAAGTCCTTAGAGATCATTTAGGCTAACTCCCTAATTTAAAAAAAAAAGAGCAAATTTTGGGATACAATGGTTAAAGCTATTGCCCAAGACCACACAACCATTTGGTAGATAAACTAAATTTTAAACACAAGGCTCCTGGTTTTAAGGGAGTACTCTTTCCACAAGCCTAACATGGTAGCACCCCAAAGTTTAATTCATATTTCAAATTTGTTGTTTTTATACATGTGAACTGTTTATTTATTCTCTCTCCACTCTAAGCCACTCATCCACATGTTGAAAGGCTATAAAACAAATCATTATCTAATGTAGTATGAAACACAGGGCAATTTGATCATGTCAGTGTGTTCCATATATTTCACGTTCAAACCACTGA
The DNA here is from genome assembly GCF_028018385.1 of Neofelis nebulosa. NCBI lineage: Eukaryota > Metazoa > Chordata > Mammalia > Carnivora > Felidae > Neofelis > Neofelis nebulosa. The sequence goes on along the minus strand of NC_080784.1, from coordinate 198,382,848 downwards.
ATAACAATTTTTAGCCTCTCAGCGAGTTTCTCTGTCCCCTGCCTCTGCCTTCAGCTACTTATTCCTGCTGGCTTTGCTGGCATTCACACTAGATTCAGTTTTGCAAGGTATAGACATTATTGTCTGACATTTCCTCCATGCGGCTCTTCTGTTTCCCAGCTGCCGTAGGGCCATCTCACCCAGGCAGAGCTTACTGCAAGGCAGGTCTCCTAGAGTCAGCTCAGCGTGCACGTCCCACACTCTTTGACCATACACCGAACTTGAGTTAGCTTCGAGAGGATAGTGCCCTAGGTTTCCATAAATTTTTGCCCTCACCTCCCATCTTACAGGGAAAGGCTTTTTGCCTGTGGCTGGCTTGATAAGGCTCTATAACTCTGGGCTTCAATATCATCAAGCATGAAGAAGACTATTTGCCTAGACATATAAACTATGTCTTCAACCTAGCCTCTGAGAGCAGTATAAGAAATATATTGTCCCTTATCTGTTGAATCCATTGTCTTACTTCTAAGTTGGTTCAGAATCCTGGTAGAGAAGATGGGTGCCTTTATTTGTGATTCCCTCAACAAAAACAAAATATCAACAGTGTTCTTAGGGTTTTACCTATATTTCCAGATGATAATAATCTATTTTTCCATCTTTCAAAGTGCAAACACACTGATAATATAACGCATCTCTCGTCCATAACCTCACATTTTAAAAAACACTTGACTAATTTGATAGGAAAAGTAATATGCAGTGTGCTTGCCAATCTTACATTACTTGTCAATATTCTACCATGATTCGAATTCTAAGGACTTTTTCATAATACTGAGAATGTACCAGCTATCTCTATCTAGTAAAAGGTCAAGCTACCAATTGTATACGTCAAACTGATGTTCCCCAAATGGTAACCTGTACAAGCTGGAACTCATACACACTTTTGCATTACCTGCATTCAGATTTCTTCCTTCCCAGTAGATACTTTTTAAATAATTCATAAATTATGTTTATAATCTTTTATCAATTAATAATGCAATAACTACAGCACAGAAATATTGCCAGTAAGTGGTTTATTGGTGATGGATTATTGTAGGACAATTTGGTACGTGTAAAATGCATAAACAAATCTTCTCAGGGCACCTGGGTGGCTCAGTCAATTAAGGATCGGACCCTTGATTTTGGCTCAGGTCATGATCTCACGGTTTGTGGGTTCCAGCCCCACATCAGGCTTTATGCTGACATCACGGAGCCTGCTTGGGATTCTCCTTCTCCCCACCCCCACTCTGCCCTTCCCTTACACACATACTCTCTTTAGTTCAAAAATAAATAAACCAAAAAATAAAAATAAAAAACCAGAAATCTCAAACAAAAGAACAGTCAGAGGAATGTGGATGTAAAATCATATCTTTGGGGATTTTTGATATCTAAGCTATAAAGAGCAGCAAAAAAGATAACTTATAGCCATATTTCAATTGCTAAACCCCATAGATATGTTGATATCTTATATTTGATAGTTACAATACATTGAACATTTTCTCAGGACGAGTCAAACCAATGCCCATAATCTGAGAATTGTAAGAAAATTGCTCCGTTTTAGAGGGAGAGATATGGAAATCACCACATAATAACCATAAAGCAATATTCAAGATCCAGTGTTTCAAAGCTGGACTCACAGAAAGCATTACAACGGAACGTTTAGAGATTGTCAGATCTTACCCCCCATTTGAGCTTTTATCTCCCTATTTTGTCAAATGAGCCCTCAGCTAATCTGAGTTTTACATCTCCTATATAAAAACATGACTTACCCATTCATAATTCTGGCCAGTCGATTTCATATCTGATACGAAAGGAGTATACGGATATCAAGACAGGCTAGAGAGAGATATCATAGACAATCTGTGACAATCCGTAACAGACAGCTTACAGATGAGCTGCGGTTATTCCCCTTCCTGTATCCACACTCTATCACCAAGGGGCATCTGTTTCTTCCCCCTAAAACCCAGGTCACCTTTGTGACTCGCTTTGGCAAAAGAATGCAATGGAAGAGACAACGTGTCAGTTTTGAACCGTGGCTCTCAGGGAGTGGCATGCATCCACTCTCTTTCTGCTCATTCTCTTGGACTCTTGTCCCCACCGCGTGAAGAAGTCCAGTCGAAAGTGCCAGAGGATGCAGTGTCACATGGAGCCGGAATGAGCCATTCCCACTGAGATGCCACAACAAAACTGGTAGCTGGTCACAGCTGCATGAGCGAGCCCGCTGGACTAGAAACACTGCCCAGCGAAGCCCAGCACAAATGGCCAATCTGCAATTGTGAGCCAAATAAATAGTTGTTTGGTTAAACCATGACTTTTAGGGGAGTTTGTTATGTGGCAGCAGTTAGCAGATACCCAGTCTTCTTCAGCACCAATAAAAAATCTTCCTGTTTGTGACATTAGTGACCAGTACTAGCATGGAAGGCTCTGTCCAACTGAACAATGCCCTTCAAAGATGTGAGCTCCCGCTCACGTTGAAATCTTACGTTAGCGCCACTCGGAACACAAACTATGTCACTCGCTGGTCACCAGCAAAGGTTGATCTGTCACAGTTAGATCATCTCAGTGGTAGAATTATAAAGGGTAGAGCCTAGAATAAGGAAACATCCTTTTGCACCCAAGGGTGAACATCAGTGACTTAAGACAACAGGATTTCTTTGAAATTAATCACCAGAACGCCATTGCCTGTTGGCCAAAACCAACACAGAAGATGAGATAAGGAGTATTCCTGTTACTCAAGCCCAGTGACCACTTAGAAAGTTTAATGTGTATTGCCAGGAAGATGAGAGACATAGCAAATGTCATTTGGCCCTTGCTTTGAGAAGTCCCTTCTGCCAGCAGCATAGAGGAGGCACGGGTTACATGGAGGAAAAACAGCCTGTACGAGATAAGACAGCAAAAACATTTGCAGTTGGGCCAGGTGTGGATCCTGTGGAAGGGGGGTATACAGAGTGGTCCTGAGGAGTTCACCCAAGAGGGCACCCTCAAGGAGCAAGGTGTCCCCAACTATGGGAAGGCTAATAGAAGGTGAAGGATTGAGTTGTTAGTGGCTGAAAGCTGAGTTATGGCCTAGATAAAAAAAAAAAAAAAGAAGAAGAAAAAAGTAGGACTGAGGATATTGGATATGCACTTCAAATAGCCCCCAATAAAATACAGCATAAAGGAAGGAATTAGCCACGTATTTTGAATGTTTGGGCCAAATTAAAACTTTAAATGGTGTAAGAGATTTTTCTCTTCCTAATTCTTCCCCTTCATTTCTTCCTGCTGAGAGGGAACCGCAAACAGCACTTAGGGATTGGAGAGGAAAAGAAGTGGAAAAGAGGGAAGCAGACCACAGTTCCTTCCCCATTCCATGCTTTCTGGTGTAAGTCAAGCCTAAGCTTTAAAGAGTAAGAAACTTTTGAAATGGGGTGAGTAATGTAAGGCTTGATACTATGTAGAGAGGCACTGCCTTTAAATATATTGGAAAAAAATATACTATTTTTTATTACTTGAAATTAACCAGAAAACTTATTTTTTCCTCTAGTTTCATCCAAGGTTAGAGAAAAGCAACTCTAGTAAATTGCTTTGGAAAGACATTGGTGGGAAAGCATAAAGTGATAGAGGACCAAGTCCAGCTCAAACAATAAATTTTACTTGTACATAAGTAGAGTTTAAGTTCTAATTCCTTTTAGAAGACCCATGTTTAGTAATGATAATGAAATTATCTTAAAGGAAGCAATGATGTTACTCAACAACAACAAAAAAACTATGAACTATTAAATTCTGAGAGCTGGCAATTAAAAAAATAAAATGATAGAAGTTTATTTCCATAATTCCTAGCTAGTTAGTGTATCATTTTTTCCCATGCAAATGAAGATATCTTGTAGGAAACCAATATTGTTATTTTTCCTTGACTGCAATATTTGTACACCAAGAGTGCATCTCATTGGGGCCTCTTTCTTCTTGACATTATTTTACCCATTTTATTATCATCTACTTATTCAATAAGCAGGTATCCATTGTCCATCTAGTTTGCAAAACCATGGGACTAGTGCAGGAGATAAAAGGAGAAATCCACAGTCCCATTTCTCACTAAAAATTCACTAAGTGGTAAGGAAGATAAAACAGACAAATGCATCCATATAATTAACTGAAATAAGTAGCCGGCACTTGGAAACACAGTGGAGGCTGCCTGCCTAAGCCAAGATGGATTGGGAGAAGACCTTTCTGAGCTAAATTGTTAAGAATGAACAGAAAGGTTCTAGGCAGAGAACCAGGAGAAGGGGTTCCTTAGAGAGAAGAACACTGGGAGTAAAGACAGAAAGACAGAGAACCATCATGGTGCATTCAAGGATGTCACATGTCTCCTCTGGTTTGTAAGAAGAGCGTTTGGGTCCAAGATAGAAGGGATCAGAATAAAGAGGTAAGAACCAAATCTTGAATAGCCTTATTCCAAAGGCAGTGAGGAGCCCAGCAGTGGCAAGACTAACTTTCATGTTTACATCCTCCTAAGTAAATGTTCTATTGAATCTCAAAGGCATCCCTTACCCAGCAGCCTCGTGGCCTTACGCTGTGTGCCCTGAGGGGCACGTCGTTTCTGTAAGTCGCCCCTCTTCCTGAAGGTGTGGGCTGCCATGTTGCCCTTATTGTCTAGTTCTTGCAAACAAGGTCAATAATGTTGCGGAAGAGAGCTAAAAGAAGTAGCTCTCTAAGATCGACAATCATCTTCTTTTTTCCAGTTCCCTCTGCTCTTTTATAACTGCTCTGGGGACATGTTTCTAAGAGAGGAGAAGAGTCAAAGCAAGAAAGGAGAGAGAGGAGATTGCAGTAGCTCCCCTCCCTTAACTGTGGAGAACCACAGTTGTGTTCTCCATGGTTTCATTTACTCAAAGTCAACCACAGTCCAGAAGCAGACGCTCTACCTTCTGAAGGTCAGTAGTAGCCCAACACGACATCACAATGCCTGCCTCATTTGCCTCACTGTATCTCATCACACAGGCATTTCGTGAGCTCACATCAGCACAAGACGCAGGGTGAACGCAGGGCAATCAGATATTCTGAGAGGGAGAAAGAGGCCACAGGCACGTACCTTTTATTACATCGTGTTGTCATAATTTTGTTCTATTTTATTATCAGCTACGGTTAATCTCCTAGTACTTAATTTCTAAATTAAACTTAATCACACGTACGCCTAGGCAGGAGAAATAACAGTACACAGAGGGTTTGGTATTGTCTACAGCCGCAGCCATCACTGGGGGTCCTGGCATGCATCCACCACAGGTAAGGGGAACTGCTGTAATTGAAGAGATGATGAAAGAGACGCCAAACAAAGGCAACCTAAGATTAACATAAAAGGGAGCCGCAGGTCATGATCACATGGTTCATGAGATCAAGCCCTGTGTCTGGCTCTGTGTTGACATTGTGGAGCCTGCTGAGGATTCTCTCTCTCCCTCTCTCTGTCCTGTGCCCACTCGTGATCTCACACACTCTCTCTCTCAAAACAAATAAACGTTAAATATATATATATATATATATAGGAGCTAGAACTGAGAAAAGAGAAGAAAAAGAAAGTGAGAAAAGCAAGAAGTGAAGGAGAGTAATTGAGATTTGGCAGGGAATCAGTATAATATTTGTGACCAGGTGGCTGGCAGAAAGAAAAGAATAAAGAAAGCCAGCAAAAGAAAGATTCATAAAGGAATATAAATATAGTGGTAGTAAAGAACATTTTATTACAATACATTATTAATTTACACTGCATTATTTAATACTTGGCCAATAGCACATATAGCACTTAGGTCATGTTTCTGTGGATGTTATAGCTACAACATAACAGGGAAATTGGAGAATTTATACTTTTCCTTGTATCTACAAAGGTCAAATGAACACTGGAGTGAATAAATAGTGTTTGCCAGTGCACAAGTGGTCAGTACTGATATGGAAAACTCCTGTTTCCTGACACCTTCTTTATAGTTACACACATGAGCGTCTCAGCAAATGTTTGTGGCTGGGAGTGAAGGGAAGGATGGGAAGCCACAAAGTAAATCAATGGTAAATATGTAAATAGAACTCTAGACTCATGACTTCCATTTTTAATCATGGCTACACAAAGTTGTTCTCACGTGGAAAAAAAAGCAGGAAATCACTTGAGGGAGACTGAATCCTGCTTCCTCAGGATTCACAAATTTAATCCACAGTTTCTCAACTGTGGCACTGTAGACACGCGGGGCCAGATAATTCTTTGTTTGCAGAGGGGTTCTGTGCCTTGTCGGATATTAACTGCATCTCTGAGCTCTACCTACTAGATACCAACAGCCTTACAACCAAAAATGTCTCCAGCTATTGCCAAATGTCTGGGGTTAAAATCACCCCTTACTAAAAACCAATGGTCTAAAGGGAACGGCAGTAGATCAGGCCCCAGGAGGCAACAGATCTAGTCCCATAACTCAGGGTGTGACTTGAAAGCCATTTTTCTTTCACGCCCCTTCCTCATCTGTCTAGTGACAAACATTCTCTCACTGGCCAAGGTCTACTCAGGCTCCCTGAATTCTTTTGCAACTAGTCCCGACGTTTGGACTCTGCATAGCCCAATTTCAGCAAGAATCCTGATGAGTCAGTTAAGCCAGAACTCACACCCTCGACATCTGATCACCCTCGATATCTAATAGGGTTCCTCACCATCACCATCCTCTAGGTGATGTCTGATGACGCAGGCCTATCTTCAGCAAGAATCCTATTAGATGGCTCGCACCAGAATCCTACCCTACCCCTGAAGTTTCCTCTTATTAATTTTCTATTCACTGACCCTCACCTTGCCCCTTGACTATGAACTCCCTCTTGCACATGCTGCAAACTCACTGCAAAATTCCATCACAGCTGTCCTTACACCTACCATGATGGTCCCCTACCTTGAACAGTCTTCTAAACGGTGCTTTAACGGGTGCCATTGAATAATTTTTCTTTGACACTTGTTCCTTTTTGTAAGTTTATTTATTTACTTTTGAGAAAGAGAGAGAGAGCACATAAGCAAGAGAGGGGCAGAGAGAGAGAGAGAGAGAGAGAGAGAGAGAGAGAGAATCCCAAGCAGGCTCCACCCAGTCAGTGCAGAGCATGACATGGGGCTTGATTCCATGAACCATGAGAATGAACCTGAGCTGAAAACAAGCATCTGATGCTTAAACAACTGAGCCACCCAAGCCTCCCTGACACCAGTTCCTTTTTACGTGACCAGGATGCATTAGGTGTGAATCTTAATTAACAAAGAAGTGAAGATTAGAAGCGTGTCAAAACCCCTCAAGTTTGGAAAGATGCTGGTCTCTAACAGTCCTTGATGCAGAGAGTTTGGTGAAGACCAGGATCATGGGTAGGAATAAAAGTGATAGCTGGGGGTCATTGCCAAGAGCAAAGAGCAGGTGAGTATGGAAAATGAAGGATGAGGAGCAAGATTGATGGCAGTGGGGCCAGGATGGAGTGGAATCGGATTCAAGGAGGGAAGAGGAGAGAGTGTGTGTATAAGGTCAGGGCACCACACATGTGGCCAGAGTCTCATACCAGGTCTCATGCCTGCGCTGAAGGGCGGCATGGCAGCTGGACAGCGGGACACATTCCAGAATGCTCGCCCCAGTGTCTTAGAAGTCAGACTTGCATTTCATGGTTCACTGCAAAAATTATGTGTTAAACTTAAGGCACTGGCCTGGGCACTTGAGTATCTCAGGCCATTTATTTGATAACCTCCACATCTGCTTCCCTTATTTGCAAATACTGAGAGAATACCTTTTGAATACTCTGAAGTATCTGAAACGAGCTCCGACAGATCTTGAACCATGGTAGGTCTTTACTAAGGTCTGTATTACCTCCTTTCTTTCCCCTTGCTTGGGAAACACAAATGTAAATAAAGCAGAAAACTGTACTTTCTTCTAGTAAAAAATGGGGTGGCAGTTGTTGTGGAAAGACCGTGCATACATATTCTCTTTCTGCCTTCACACACTTGTGTGAAGTATTATTACCCTGTGTTAATGGACAAGAAAAGTGAGATTCAGAGGGAGAAAATAAGTTATCTAATATCTATGTGAATAGTTGCCTGAACTGAAAGCCACACCTGGGCGGGTGACACCAGAGTCCACACTGTTTCACCCACGGCACATCTCTACTCTTAACATCTATCGGGGTAGAATCAATCTGGTGAATGTTACTAGTTAAGATAGACACACTGTAAAAATAAAAGATGCTATTATTACTTCAAAGTCAGGAAGAAGAAAACACACCTGACGGTTGGGAACAGAGTTGGCCTTCCAAATATATCATATCTCAGAATTTTAGCGGAAGATTTGCTATTCTGTGAGCTGTGGGAGTAGCCAAATGATTCTGAAAACATGAAATAAAACAGGTATCAAATATTTGGAAAGCCTCCAAACTTGGCAAAGGGATTGGCACGCATTTTTAAATTCAGACTTTCATTCCAACTCTGCTAACTGAAGTATGTGGACAAGATTGCAATGGGTGAAAATACCCACAATACTGATTCTTCCCTTATTTAAAATGCAGAGAATAATTTTTGAATCCATAATACTTTCACAAAAATCCAAGGCAACCATTCTGTCCGATAGACAAAGCAATTACTTATTTCTTATGGATGAGAGAAATGCACTTGCATGAACAGGACAAGGTACCCTAGCAGGTGGTGAGAAGCAAAAAGAAATCTTTCTTCATCACAGTTACTATAATATAACATGTTCTGAAAATTTCTTTTCACTTTACCCAGAGTAACCAATAACAATAATAATAATAATAATAAAGAAAAATGGAAAAGATAATCAGTGAGTCCTTCTTGCATGGAAATATTTGAAGAAGCTCATATATCATAAACCAAATGTTTGGTCTTTTCTTCCATTGTCTTCCTTGGGAAAGAGGGAAAGTTGAATGAATCTGCAGTTACTTAAAATCATGCTACTTCAAATTGCCATATCTTAGTCTTTGACATTTTATCAGTGCCATGCATTGGAGAAAAATGGTCCTTAATAGGCTAATATTCAAAATAAGAAGGCACAAACTTGTCATTATTACTAGCACAATGGAAAAGCTCACTGGAATCAGCCATCCAAGCTATGGAGGAGCGTGAAGTTAATTACATCACCTTAGACAATAAGTTGGTCTTTGTGGTTCCAGTTATCTCCGCACACAGTTGGCTCTATTTTTTTGTTGTTGTGTAATGTCCCATTAATCACAGTTACATTTGTTCCCTGCCGTGTGATTCATCATCCTCTCCTCCTGAAAGGACTTCCTTTCTCCAGGACTCAAGATAAACCACTAATTTAAAGTGGCAGTGGCCAACCTTGCCCATCACAACGGCGTGGTTTGAATGAGGAGGGTCAACGGCAACATGCACAGACTCTAGAAGCTTCAGTCGATTCAAATTATCCCCAGTGATTGGGTTCAGGCACTGGGACAGAGATCAGGTGTGACAATTACAGGATGAACTCTCGAAATGGAGCTGAAGGTGCATTTGCCTCTGGAACTTTTCCAAGCACCATTTATTTGAAAAAGATGACAAAGTGAAGTATGTGGAGAGGGAATAAAGTGTAGAGGGGAAAGACACTGGGCTCAGTACCAGGAAATGTGCTCTAACTTTTGCTTTAAAAGAAAATATCTGTGTGAACTTGAGCAAGTCATTTCATTACTTGCTTAACAAAACTAAAGAAAAAAAGAACTTGAACAGGTGACATGTCTGATTTGACATAAGGAGACTTTCTTTTGAGAACAATCTCGATGAAGTTATCGTATAACACATTTTGAAACGTTTTTAAAGATTACACATTATTACTTGGGGGATAAATAGATTTCTGCTGTGAATTATAGCTCTTTCCCTTTCTGGAGACCAGAATTCAGCATTCAGCAAGCTGGGTCCCACAGGAGGACGGAGTCGCTCTCTGCAAATCAGTGCTTATTTTATTTTCTTCTGCTACTAATCCTAACTTTGCCAAACAACTGCAAATCCCTCTTAGCTCTCTGGTTAATTATTTTATGCAATTTAGCAGCCTAAGGGAGAAACTGCTTGTCCGTTTCCCTCCAAGGCATTTCTTGAGTTTGGGTAAAGAGGACCCATTGCATAACACAAGTCACTAACACCAAAAGGAAATTTCCAGACTCTTGGACTGCTGGTGGAAATTTTGTCATTGCAAACGAATTCTTACCTTAACAAATTAATATTGTCGTATAGATAAGGTACGTGGATAATCATTTTTACCACGTCAATTCTTTCTCTTGAGTTGAGGCATTGCAGAAATGCCCCTCTGATTCTGTCCCCTGTACTCGTCTAATTCATTCATTTGTTATAGTCCAGGCCTTCATTTTCACTATGTTTTCTTTCTAACGTAGGGAACTTCTTACAGACAGAGTCTGGATATTACACTTTCAAAAATTCAGTGCTAGCATAATTCCTAGACAGGGCATTTAATAAACGTTTCAGGCGACAATGGTGTACTGTCCAGGGCAGTGTTGATGGAGGAGTATGTATTTTCCACCCCTGCAGCCCCTCCCTCGGGTCTTAGGACAGTCTCCTCGTTGTCACTTCTTTGACTTCGGGGAAATAATAATAGCTACAATTATAAGTTGTCTAAGTTGTGCTCCGGGCCGCACAGGCCTCATTTATAACTTCATAACATTTGTGCAAAGCAGCTGCTTCCACATCCCTTTTATATGTGAGAAGACTTGGGCTTGGAGAAGCTAAACCATGGGCACAAAGCCATGTACCTGCTAGACACCTGGGTGATCAGTCCCCCGCCCCCCCGTCTACACACATTCCATAACTCAGTGCTTGCTAAAGCATATTAACCTGTAGACCTCTGATTACCTGGAATTGTGGACTCAGTCTATGTGGGGCTCCGAGGAAATCATTTGCCATGGCTCTTTCTTATAGACAATGTGTCAGGTACCATAAGTTTTTAAATTAAGAACTGATTAAGATGAAGGGAGCATGGGGAATATTTGGACCAAACAAGAATGGGCTGTATGCGGCATTTAAAAACCAGTCTGTACCTTCATAAAGGTGAGTGCTTCTCAACCAGGGGCAATTTTGTGCCTCCCAAGACATTTGGCAATGTCTGGGGCATTTTTTAAGTTTAATAACTTAAAATGGGGGGGAATGAATGCTGTTGGGATCTCATGCATAAAGGCAAGGATGCTGTTAAATAACCTATAATGCACAAGACAATCAATTACCTGGCCCAAAATGCCAACCTGTGCCAAAGTTGGAAAAACCTGTTACAGTCAGATAATAATGAATTATAAAATGTAATTGGAGAAAATTGGGCACACATTAAGAATAACAACCAAGGCCGTTTACCTAGAGAAAAATAGAAAAAAGTATGCAGAATTCTTTTTGGAAAAGAAAGAGGATGATTAATTTTCTTATAAAATGTAGGTATAAGAAAGAAAGAGGGAAAAAAATATAGCTCATTCTAGGATAGAGAAACTTAACACAGGAGCCCCCTCATATCTGTGGCTCTGCTTTCCACGGTTTCAGTGACTCGTGGTCAACTGCCCTCCAGAAAGAGATGATGATCCTCCTGAATAATGTCAGAAGGTCAGTAGAATCCTAACACTATATCATAGCTCCTGCATTATTCACCTCACTTCATCTCATAACATAGGCATTTTATCATTTCACATTATCACAAGAATAAAGGTGAGAGAGAGAGAGAGAGTGCATTCGTATAACTTTTATTACAATATATTGTTAGAATCATTCTATTTGATAATTAATTATTGTTGACTTCTTACAATTTCTAATGTATAAATTAAAACTCACCATACATATGAACGTACAGGAAAACAACACAGTATATATGGGCATGGTACTACCCTTGGTTTCAGGCATCCAATGGGGTCTTGGAAAGTATCTCCTGTGGATAAGAGGGGACTATTGTAATGTCAATATGCCAATTCTTTATAAATCAATTTCCCCAACCAGGAAGATCCCATAAAATTGTTCTCAGAAATAGTGAAAAAGCCTAGGGCAGAAGTATGTGTGGTAACATGTTATTATGTTAGGGGTACAACTTGTGGGATCTTGCAGAACATTGTAAAAACTTTAGCTTTTCTCTTAGTGAGAAAAGCCAATACTGGAAGATTTCAACAGGTGTGATTATTTTAAAATCATAGTCATGCAACTGTGTGGAAATTGTGTGTGTATGTTGAGAGATGGTGGTATTTGTTCTTAGATGACGACAATGAGGGTTACGGACATGGGTCTGTGAAGAGAAGTCTGAGGTTAAAGCTATAACAATATTTACTTTGTGATTGGTTCTCTGTAAACATGGGAAGAGAAATTATTCAGGAATGATTTTAAGTTTTGGGCCCACACACACCTGCTGCAGTTTTGACTCGTCATTTAGTGACATGGGGATAACTTAGACAAGAGCAGATTTGAGTGCAGGTGGAAAACAAACATTAGGTTTGGGGGATGTTAAGCTTGAGGTGTGTATTAGGCAGTGGACAGATGCCTCAGACAGACAAACGGGTGTGAAGTTCATGGGAGAAAGTAGGACTTGTGATCTACATTTGGAATCATCAAGATTAAGACAGCACATAAAATCGTGCAGTCGAGGGGCACCTGGGTGTCTCAGTTGAGCATCTAATTCTTGATTTCAGCACAGGTCATGTTCCCAGAGTCGTGGGATCAAGCCCTGTGTTGAGCTCCACGCTGAGCATGGACCCTGCTCGGGATTATCTCTCTCTATCTAAAAAAAAAAAAAAAAAAAAAAATTAAAACATTAAAAAGAATTAAATCATATGTATGTGTACACATATATGTATACAAAATATACCATAAAATAATAAATATTTCTGCTTGCCTGTATTAGCAAAATTAAAAGTAAAGAAAAAAAAGAAACAATCTATAACCTGCAAAAGAGGAAATATTGAACATATTGTATTATACCAAGCTAATGATAACTGTTAAATAATATTTTTCAAGAAGAGTAAGTAATATAAATAAATAAGTAAATAAAAAGAATATTAAGTAATATATACAAATGCAAACAATGTGGTAGTGGGGAGCAAACTAATGTATATAATGTGATATAATTTTTAAATAAACTATAAATGCATATATATATATACATTTGTATATATACATTTGTGTGTATATATATATATATATACAAATTTAAATTAAAATATACATACAATGTCTAGTTACAAAGAGAGGGAAAATTGAGATTAAAATAAGGAAAATTTAACAGTGAATATTATGGCTATCAGTATCTTAAACTTTTCATATTTACATTTCTGGTATCTTACACATGTTGATGATCTGAATAAAATTTTATAAGCATTTTAATGTAACCATATTATAAGAATACAATAATATATACTCAAAGTATTACTTATTGTTTTATTTTAAGTGTACAAAGATATTCATGCCATCAGCCTTAGATAATTCAAACTGTGTTCCACTTAATGCCCCATCTTTGAATAATCTCCTTATATTTCTAGTGTGGCAGTCTGCCTACTGCCACCAGAGTTATAAAAGTTTCATACATCTTACACATTTTATGAAGAAATATTTCCTTAAGGGAGTTATTGCCCACACTTTGAGAAATGCCTTTGAATGATAAAGTCACCCTTAGGGAATAAATACATAATGAAAGAGTAGAAATTGGTTTTGTATGCTGGCCACCAATACTTGGCTACATCAACTACTCAAGTCCCTCCACTTTGTATTGCTATAAAATCGTTTCAGTGAGAGACAGTGGTCATTTTCCCATCCTTCCTTCCAAAAATAATTATTGTATTACTGATATGTGACAAGCGCCACTGGTTGTGGGTAATAAAATGGAATAAGATTTACTTCCTGCCTGCAGAAGAGAGACAAGCATACAGACAATGACAACAGAGCATGGCAAGTGCTAGAATACAGGTATATACAAGATGCTTGGTAGGAAAGCACAGTTGCCTAAACAGGTTTGGGAGGGAGGTGAGGGAGATCAAGAACACTTCTCTGAGGATGTGATACTGTAGCAGAAGCATGAAAGGCTAGTAGGAATTAGACAAATATTATAATGAGGAGAATGTGCAGAGACAAGAGTAGGGAGAAGAGCTCAGATGACAGACAGCATGCCCATATTATGCCTAAAAGATGGAAAGGAAAATGCGTATCATAGCGACACGGCAGGGCAAGATGGCGGAAGCTGTCCACCCCACATTCAGACAATAAAGTTGTGAACTGTGAACAACGTTAGCGCAAAGAATTGCTGCGGCTATCACTGAGTTTTAATAGCCTGTATGTGAGATTCAAGTTGGTACGTTAACACTTATCCTTGAGTAAACATTATATTCCTCATAGAAGTTAATTTGGATAACACCAGTTGGTACCATCAGCCCCTTGCCATGCGTACTTAGGGAAATGTATTCTATTTGAGAGTAAGTACAAAAGTTCATAGGGGTGCAGAAGAGTTCAAGCTCACCTGGGAGACTTTGGGCCTCCAAGGTCTTTGGTACTTCATAATTCTGCACAAAAAGGTATATTCAAACAACAGCACATGGATTATAAAATTGCAGAAACTCCACTCGGCTCATTTCAATCCTATCATCCCATGCAAACATTTGGGATATTTGTTTGTATTGGAAACAGTGAAACACAACGTGTAATGTTTTTATGTGGTAAATCCAGTTTAGTTCATGCAGAAAATTATTTTGCAGAATGTGAATGAAAACTATCTCTTCCACTGAAGTGTATGATTTTAAAATTGGTAAGAATTTTTTTTATTAAGTGAAAAAAAAGTAAATAATGATTTTTAATGATCATTACCTATACCTGGAAAAAAATAATTGCAGAGAGGATATACGATGCTGAAAATGATCTCTGGATGATGTCAGTGGAAATGGCAGATTTCCAAAATTCACTCCTTCATTAAGGCAACACAAAACTGGCATAAATTGTCATAATCAAATTTTTCAGGACTCTGGAAAGTAGCCAAAAGCTTTCAGGAATATCAGATTGTTTATTCAAGAAAAAGGGCTCATTCTTTTTAGGAACTGTGAGACTCATGGTGTCCTAACTTGCCCTTGTCCTATTTTCTGTTGTCCAGTTCTATGATGACCTTAAAAATCAACAGCTTGCTATCGTGGTAGTGGAATTGGGTTGGAATTCCTTCAACCTCCCTCTCAAAGTATTGACATTTGACTAGTCTACTGTTTCCTTAGAAGACCCCACGTGAACTGCCTTCATTTGACCGCACTCAGAGCTTCCTCAGTGTGAAAAAGTCTTTTCCCTGAGGACTGTCAAAAACATACACAGGAAATTGTGTAACTTCCTAAGGAAGTGTTCCTACATTTAACTTCACAGTTTCCTAGGGCAGTGGGTAACAGTTGAGGCAAACAAAAAACTAATGAAAAAGCTTTAAAAGGAAAGACTGGTGAATGAGATAGGCAGGGGGCCTTGAAAAGCTTTGACATATTCCTGGAAATGACATGTGTAGGGCTGTGTTCATGTTCGGAAATTTCAACATGTTCTTCTGGAAAGATTCCAACTCTCATCTTACCTACATTTGAGGCTCTGCAGAAGTAAGGAAGTGATTTATAAGGCAAAAGTGTCAAGTGTCTAACTGAATATTTAAGGTATGCACAAACATGCATACAGAGCTTCTTGACAAAGTCTGGGATACTCACTGGTTACAGACCTTTAAGGATATCTCTGTACAATAACTAGCTGACCACTAAGTTAACAGAAGAGAAATTTCAGTGGTCATACATGACAAAGAATGCAGACTTTAAAGAATTGGCCCAGAAAAATCATTAAACAAACAAAGAGCAAACAACAGCAACAACACATCATGGGGAGAGGAGGGTCTGATTTGCAGAATTGCCATCTTATGTTATTTTAAACGTCTGTTTTATTTTTTAACAAAAATTTATGAGCTATGAAAGAAACAACAGAGCATAGCCTATCCACAAGAAAAGAAAAATCAATTAGTGGAAATGGTACCTGAGGAAATCCAGGCATTGGACTCACTAGACAGACATGACATAGGGCAACCTTGTCTAAAGAACTAGTTAAGGGTGCTTGGGAGGCTCAGTCAGTTGAGAGTCCCACTCTTGATTTCAGCTCAGGTCATGATCCCAGAATCATGGGATCAAGTCCTGCATTGGGGTCTACACTGGGTGTGGAGCCTACTTAAGATTCTCTCTCTCTCTCTCTCTCTCTCTCCCTCTTGCTCTTCTCCTCTGCCCCTCTCCCTCTCTAAATAAATAAATAAATAAATTACTAGAAGAAAGTATTAGAATGATGTTTTAACCAAATAAAAAATCACTAAAAAAATAGGAATTAGAAAACAAAAAGAACTAAACAGAAATTCTGGAGTTGAAAATACAGTAACTGAAATGAAAGAGTCATGAGAGGGGCTCCACAACATATTGTAGCAAGTGAAAGAAAGGACCCACAACCATGAAGATGTTATATGGAGATTATCCAGTCTGAAGAACAGAAAGAAAAAAAAAGGATGAAGAAAAATATAGAGACACAGAAAGATGTGGGACATTATCAAGCACACCACATTCATAGAAAGGAGTTTCCAGAGTCTGATAGGAAATGAAAAGGAGAAAGAAAATGAAGGGAATGTGTGAAGAAATAAAGTCCACTTTTTAAACTGGATGAAAACCTCTTACCTACACACCCACAGTGGTCAGTGAAATTCAACTCAGAAATCCATACTTAGACACATTATGTCTAATCAAAGGCAGAGAAAATTATGAAAGCCAGAGAAAAGCACTTATCATGTACAAGTGTTCCTCAGTAAAATTAACAAGTGATTTTTTTGACAACAACAAAAATATGTAGGGCAGAAGACAATGTAATGCCATCCAAAGTGTTGAAAAGAATACATGGAATGTTCTCCCAAATAGACCATATATTAGCCATGAAAAAAAATCAATAACTGTTAGAGGATTAAATTCCCACAAAGTATATTGTCCTACTAAAATTGTATGGAATTAGAAATATACAACAGATGGAGATTTAGGACATTCACCAATATGTGTAAATGAAACAATGCACTCCTACATGACCAATGGGTCAAAAGAGAAATGACAAAGGAACTTAGGAAATACATTGAGATGCATGAAGAAGGAAATGCAACATATAAAAACTCATAGGCTATAAAAATATTAAAAATAAAACTCATGGACCATAATGAAAACAGGGCTTAAATGGAAATTTATAGGTCCTTATGCCTATATTAAAAATGATAAAAAATAATACCGGGATTGGTTTGCTAGTGCTTCCATGAGAACATGCCTGGGTGACTCAAACAACAAAAATTTATTTCTCAACAACTCTGGAAGTTAGAACTTCAAGTTCAAGGTGTTCACATGGTTGTTTCCTTCTGAGGCTTCTCGCCTTGCTGGTAGATGGCCACCTTCTCCCTGTGTCTTCACGTTGTCTTCTTTATGGACGTGCTCGTGTCCAAATTCATCCTTCTTATAAGGACATCAGTCATACTACATCAGGGCCCACACTGATGACCTCATCTTAACTTAATTACCTCTCTAAAGATCTCTCCAAATACAATCACATCTGAGGCAGGCAGTGATAGGATTTAACATAGAAATGTCTGGCCCATGAAATCACCCAAATCAATAGCCTAACCTTTCATTTTAAGAAACTAGAAAATAAGAAAGAACTAAGCTCGAAGCAAACAAAAAGGAGATAACCATTAGAATGGAAACACAATAGAGAATGGAAAAATAGTAGAGAGAAATCAACAAAACCCAATTTATTCCTTGAGAAGGTTAAAAACCCAATTTGTTCCTTGAAGAGATTAAAAATTTGACAAGCTGGTTACACTGACTAAGGGGGAAACAACAACAACAACAACAACAACAACAATAACAGATTACTAAAATCAGGCATACAAGATGATCCCCTGTTAGGACCCTTACAGAAAGAGGCAGGATTATAAAGTTTTATGAAAAGCAGTTATGTGAGACTTGTTTGGCCATTGTATAGCTGCATAGAAGTGAACCTCAGACCTGGAATAACTCTGTACATGGACACAGGAACCCTCACATCTATGTTGTGCTCATTGCCACGTTCGAGCCTATCAGTCCCTGTTCTGGACTTGATGTATACTGCTCTGCTCTAGTCAATGTCTATGTATCATATGGCACCTGGCGAACCCCACTGAAGCATCTATTCTCGGGGAGAAGGAAAGGGCTTCTTTGCCTGCAGCACAAAAAGGGTTCTTGCAGTGCTATCTCCCTGCATAGAGGCAAGATGGGACCCATTGGCCAGGAGGATCAATTTTTGTTATTTTCACTGATCTTTCTCTGTCCCCTCTATGTGTTCCATCAAGTGCCTGTGTGAGTCATGTCTGTCTCGGTGACCCTGACACCTGCAAGCCATGCACTGGGTTATTATCCTGGGGCTGATGTTCTTTATGGAAGACAACAGGCGACACTTGCTCAACACGTATAATTCTATACACATTTGTATGTCAACAAATTAGCACTGAAGTAAAACACACATATTCCCAGAAAAGCGCCAACTACCAAAACTGACTCCAGAATAAACAGAAAATAAAAATACACTATAACAAGCAAAAAAGAGTCAGCTATTAATCAAAATCTTTCCACAAAAAAAAAAAAAAAAAAAAGCCTAGGATCAGATAGTTTCACTGGTAAAAATCCATCTAACGTTTAAAGAAGAATTAACATCAATCATTCACCACCTCCTCCAAAATATAGAAGAGAAGGTAAAACTTTCCAACTTCTTTTGTGGTACCGAAATATAGAAACGTATCACATAAGGAAAAACTACAGACCAATAACCCTTATAAATATAGACGCAAATATTTTCAAAAATTTAGGAGGAAACCAAACTGAGCAACATATGTAAAGGAGTATACATCGTGACCAAGTGGGATTTATGTTAGCAATATAAGTTTGGTTCAACATGTGAAAGTCAATCAATCCATGGAAGTCACCATATTAAGAGAAAGATGGACAAACTTTCACAATCATATAAATACCCACAGAATAAGCATTTGGAAAAATCCGATACTCATACATGATAAAAATACTCAGTAAGCTAGGATTTTTTTAATGTTTTAATTAATTTATTAACTTTGAGAGAGAGAGAGAGAGAGAGAGAAAGCACAAGCAGGGGAAGAGCAGAGAGAGAGAGAGGGAGAACAGAGAGAGGCTCCACACTGTCATTGCAGAGCCGCAAATGGGGCTCAACCCTACAAACCATGAGATCATGATCTGACCCAAGAGTCAGATGCTTAACCAACTTGGCCACGCAGGTGCCCCTCAGTAAACTAGGAATAAAAGGAAACTCCCTTAACCTGATAAGGGGCATCTATGAAAAATCCACACTTAACATCAGACTTCACAGTAGAAGATTGAGATCTTTCTCCACCATAAGTATCAAGACAAGGATTTCTGCTCCCATCCCTTCTATTCCACTTTGTACTGGAAGTTCTAGGCAGCAATTATGACTTTGGGTTTTATGAAATAAATTTTTAATTATTATACTAAAGCGTCAGAAACAAAACGGAAAAAAAATACTAGATAAATTGGCTCTAACAAAACTAAAATCTTAAGTGCTTGAACAGATAACATCAAGAAGGCAAAAAGATAACAAACAAAATTAAAGAATGTATTTTCAACTTATATATTTAATGAGCATCTAGTGTCCCGAATACATATGAATAACATTTAAAACTCAAGAATAAAAAGACAAATCACCAATTAGAAAGTGGGCAAAGACTTGAATAGACATTTTTCTAAAGAAAATCCACAAATGCCCAAGAACTACATGAAAGAATGCTTGACATCATTATTTGCTACAGAAATGAAAATCAAAACCAAAATGAGATACCATTTCATGCACACTAGAATGACTACAATGGACAAGATGGACACTAACAAGTGTTGGAGGGGATGTAAAGAATTTGAAATAAAATTTGTAAAGACTTTTGGAATGAAAACTGCAGCTACTTTGGAAAACAGCTTGGCATTTCCTCAAAATACTAGACATAGAGGTACTATCTGAAAGCAATTGCACCTGTAGGTGTATATCCAAAATACATGAAAACGTACATCCACACCAAAACTTGTACACAGACACATAGAAGCATCATTTATAATAGCCGATAAGTGGAACAATCTTAATAGTTATCAACGGAGTAATAGATAAACAACATACAAAAAACTCCACAAAATAGAGTATTATTCCATTATAGAAAAGGATAAAGTCCTGGTGCCTGCTTTTGTGCATGAACGATGAAGGCATTATGCAAAGCGAAAGAAGTCAGACATAAAAGGTCACACCTGGTATGACTCCATTCACAGAAAATGTGCAGAATAGGCAAATCCTTAGTGACAGAAAGTAGATTAGTTGTTTCCAGGAGTTGGGAGAGGGGGGAATGGGGTGTGACAACCGATGACTATGTAGTCGTTTCTGTAGTTTCTTTTTGGAGCGATGAAAAGTTTCTAGAATTAGATTATACTGATGGTTACACTTTCAAAGGGTGAATATTACTCTGTGGGAATTGAAAGAGAAAGAGAAGAAAAGGATCTGCCCCACATGTCATATACTCTAGGAATGCCGTGGATACCGCCTGTCACATCATGCCTGAACTTGCTTGTCTCACCTCTTGCTTCAGTCAGCTTTGGCCTCTCAACAGACTGTCATGAGGGCAGTTGTCACTTACTTATGGAATGCACCATCTGGATACACATTAGTAGATACATAATGAGTTGTCCAGGGAAAATGTGTTTATTTTTATTGGAAATAATTCAAATCGCCCAAGCCATAAACATGAGTGTGTGACATCTTCCTTGTTGGCACTAACTTGCTCCTATGCTCCCACCCTATCATGTTCCATGAACTTGGTTGACCATCACAAGCCAGTAGTCGGATACCCTCGGCTCATCCCCCTTGATGACCTAGCATACCCTAACCGTTGTTCTTAATATGATGTTCACGGTCATCAAGTTTAGTTATTGGCCTAAAATAATCTAAAATAAATATCGTTATGATCTAATCCATAATTATATTGTGATTGAGGATAAGAGAAATTAAGTTTAAAATCAGTATAAAAAGGATAGCATGGGGACTATAATCAATAATATTGTGATAACTTTGTATTGTAACAGATGATAACCACACTTATCATGGTGGCCTCAACTACATTATAGGTAACTGTCAAGTCACTATGTCATACACTTGCAACAAATCCAATATTGTATATTAACTATGCTTCTATTAAAAATGTGTAAATCAATGAATTTCCTACCATATATGATGTTTCTTTTTTAAATTTTTTATAACATTTATTCATTTTGGAGAGACACAGAGAGACAGGGCAAGAGCGGGGGAGAGTCAGAGACAGGAGACACAGAGTCCGAAGCAGGCTCCAGGCTCTGAGCTGTCAGCACAGAGCCCAGCGCGGGGCTCGAACCCACGAACCGTGAGATCATGACCTGAGCCGAAGTCAGACACTTAACCGACTAAGCCCCCCAGGCACCGCTACGTGAGGCTTCTTAATAAATAACAGAAACAACTTATGTGGGACCAGCACAGTCCACGCAGAGCAAAAAGCATGTGAGCATGAGATCCCAGAGAGAGATCTGAATGAAGCATTCAAGAAATTTGGCTTGTACTTTCACTGCACATCAGTTCCAAAGGTGGTGTGCGTGTTTGTGAGTTTTCACACTGATCATGAAGGCCACGGTGTGCAGAATCGTATACTTAGAGTGATCACAGCCATTGGCAATGTCAAGTTTAATCATTTTGATTACCGCTTTTGTAAGCTTTCGTTGGGTTATGCTGCGGTAATCAACAGCAATCGGCTATTTCACCGGCCTCCAATAACAAAGGTTTAGTTCTTTCCTGTGTTACGTGTCAGCAGCTGCAGGCTGCCGTGGCTCTGCTCAGAGCCTCTTTGCACTCCACAACGCAGCTTTAAGAATCCGCCCTTACCTCAACCTTAGGATAAAAAGAAAGGAAAACGACATCCAAACCACACAAGGATCTGAAAGCTTCTGTGTGAGTAGGATAAGGTCACTGCTTATTTCCTTCTCCTTCCTGCAGCAAGGCATAGGGCCGATCTTGATATCAGTGACGTGCAGCTATCTCTAGATGCTGGCGAGTGGCCCCAGAAGTCACATGTCAACACACGGCATTGAAGATTCTCTTACAGTAGGAGAGAAAAGATAAAAATAAAACAACTTGCCACATCCATGCTACTGTCTCTACAAGAACCCGTCTCTTACTTATCTTCCTGCCTTTCATATACCACCTGTTTCCTTCCGTAAGGATATCCTTTCTAATATCCTCCTGTGCTTTGACACCTGGCATCTTCTATGAAATCCCCACAATCAAGTTTCTCCATCTTATTTTCCTGATGAAGGTATTTGGTACCTTCTTTGTCTTTCCATAAATTGTTTTCCTAAGCCTTTATTACGAAATTAATAAATTGCTACCATGATTTCATACTGATTGATATTCTATTACCTCTGTCTAACCGTAAACTACTCAAGACTGGAACTATCAAAAGTTCTCTTTGCTACTTGGATTCTGAAACTGTAAGCTTTCAGTGTTTGCTAAATTAGTGACAGAACACCCTCAAGATCTATTACGAAGTTGGACACTTTATGCCTTATTTGATGACACTCTTTTCCATTTTTTCCCTTCTTCCCGCTTTCTTTCTAACTTTAATATTAGCTGAGTGCCTTCTATTTGTTCAACAATGCAATATGGAAAAAAAAAATAATGAATAAAGCATTATTTGTTACCATTCAGGAAACCACAATTTACTAGAAGACAGAAATACTTGAATAAAGAGTCAGATCAACTTAAATCATGCCCAGATTGATGTCACCAACATGAAACTGAAATCTGACAGCCTCCATATCTTCCCAGCAATTCAATTGCAGAGCTTTTGGTATTCCAATTCAGGGAGTTTTGAATGGCATTATCTTAATTGTAGACAGTCTAAGGGAATTCTAAACAAATTGTATGTCAAAATCCTTTGGTCGTGTCTTATGGTTGACACGCTTTCTTATATTTTTCAGACAGCTGTCCTTCATGACTCATACAAGGAAATCATTTCCTCATAAGTCTATGTTTTCATGTTTTTTTTTAAACTGGCCTGCTGACTTTTAAGCAATTCTCGTCTTATTATTACCACAGCATTCATCAAATCACTATTATCGTCTTGTCATCTTGTCCCCAGTGTATTGCAATTATCAGCAATGTGTTGGTTGTTAATTAAGTCATAAGTTATACTACAAATGTTAACAATGTGCCGTATCCCAGAAGGGTTCATTTGAAGGTGGTTAAAATAAGAACTAGTCATCTGAATGAAAATACTTACTGGTTGAGATAAGGAGGAAAAGTAGAATCCCTTTTTCTAGACAACTAAAGTTCCAGGAGAACAAAAATGCCTATGCAGTAACATAGCTTTTGAGGTAATGAAATATCTACAAGGTTGGGCATCCTGTTCAGAACAGACAAAGCCACAAGGGATAAGATAAAAAGCTAATTTTTGGTGGAATAACAAAGTTTGATCTATTCTTTAAAATAGGCTTTCTCCATGATGCAGGTTGATTGAGTTAGCTGATAATCCAATCATCCAAAATTCCAGATGCTTTTGAGGAAAACAATGGGCTCACTTCTCCAAAATGTTATCTTGAGGTCCTGGGAGGAAACTCCGCTCTTTCCACAACTCTTTTAACTCCTTCTGATTATGGAAAGAATGTTGCCTAGATTCTTCGTGCCACACTTCAGAAGGAAATTTAAACAATTGTCACCTCCCAGAGATGGTGAAGGAACAGTGAGGAAGCTGGAAATATGTCATTGGAGCAGAATATTAGCTACTAACTGCTGCAAAACAAGTTACTGCAGAACATGGAAGCCTGAGACAACAATACCTTTATGATGGCACAGGGAGTCTGTGGGTGGGGCATTTGAGAGTGACTTAAATGCGTGTCTCTGGCTTAAGGTCTCTCATGTGTCTCTGGCTTAAGGTCTCTCATGAGGTTACAGTTAAGGTATTAACCAGACGTGTCATTTGAAGTCTTGACTGGGTTCGAGGACCCTCTTCCAAAATGGTGCACTCACATGTCTAGCGGTTAAGGGCATGCTGGCTGTTGACAGGAGGTACAAGTTCCTCCTCTCCACAGGACTGTTTGAGTGTTCTCATGGACCTGGCTTTCCACAGAGGAAGTGATCCAAGAGGAAGTATGACAGATCATTTCCAAGACCATGCCTACCAATCATCTAAAATAAGACTTCGGCTTAGAGTTTCTTGACTTCAACATTATTGAAAATGTAAACCAGACCATTGTTTATTACGGGGACTTTTCCTGTGCATCCAGTGATGTTTTTAACATCATCCTACCTACTAGACACCAGTCATAACCCCCACCCCCAGCTGTGACAACCAAAAACGTCTTCAAAGGGCAAAATGACCCCCAGTAAGAACCATTGAAACTCTTAGCAGTGACAGGTTCTCAACTAATGCTGGCAGAAAATACAGTTAGCGAGGATGACAATCAGGTTTAGAGAAAAAAGAAAAAAACAAAATCTCTGGTGTCTACTCCAGACCCCAGAATCAAACCTGGTATCAGTGGCACCTGGGTGGCTCAGTCGCTTGAGTGTCCCACTTTGGCTCAGATCATGATCTCACCGTTCATGGGTTCGAGCCCGCATCAGGCTCTGTGCTGACAGCTCGGAGCCTGGAGCCTGCTTCCGATTCTGTGTCTCCCTCTCTCTCTGCCCCTCCCATGCTCACGCTCTGTCTCTCTCTGTCTCTCAAAAATAAATAAAAATGCTTTAAACAAAAGAAAGAAAACAGAAACCGGTATCGAATCCTATACAAATATTGACTGATCACATCCCATGGTCTGAGATAATGACAGGTCTAGAGGATAAAACATTGAATGGAATGTGCTGACCATTCTAAAGAAATTGTTTTTTTCCATTCTCTTACTAACACTTTCCAATTCTTATCAGCCACATTCACCAAAAACTCAGTAGGGTACTTTAGGTAAGAAAAACAAAATTATTAAAGAGAAATAATTTTCGACAACACACTTAGCCATAATATACTATTTTTTCTAGCCCCAATTCACCTCTCCCTAGGATGTTTTTACTAGAAAGTGTTTATACCTTACCTCAAGATTCAAACTGTAACAAATAGCTTACAAAAATCTGTACAATGGAATGAAAAGTGAAATATACATGAAAATCAGAAACCAGATAATTTTGTCAAAACAAGAATAATGATAATATATTAATGTGTCCAAAGCCAGAGAAAAATAAATAATTTAAATATATTAATTACAATGCCTTAATTGATTGCTAAATATACATTCAAGTTGCAATTTGAGCTTCCTGAAACGTACAGCAAAGTGGGAGATATGACCAGCTCTATTAATTTCACAGAAATATTCATTCTGTGTAATTATCATCAGTGATTTCTTTCGTCTTTCCTCCCCAAACTGTTGATAAAAGTCGAATTGAAGTTGAAGGGGGAAAATTAGTTTTCTGAGTTAAAAGCTGATGACTGTAACCACCATTAATTTGGATTTGTGCACTGGTCCGCTACTTACTTACATTGGAATTCAGGGTAAATATAAAAAAGTATTTAGACTTGGAAACATGCCTAGTTTTCTATGACAAAGATTGATAGAAAGAAAGTTTACAATTAAAGTTTTACCAATAGGAACCTTGAAAACAAAGTACATTGGTTGCTAAAAGTTAGGGGAAGAGGAGGATGGGTAGCAATGCTATTAAGTATGGGTTTCTTTTGGGATTGATGAAATGTTATGGAATTAGTTAATGATGATGGTGGTACAACTGTGTGAATGCACTTAACTACTGAATTGTACACTTTAAAAGGGTAAATTTTGTCACATGTAACGTATATTTCAATTTGTAAAAATTAAAAATGTGTCAGTGATATAAATTCTTTAAATTTATTTTGGAGAGAGAGACAGAGCATGAGCGAGTAAGTGGGAAAGGGGCAAAGGGAGACAGAGAGAGAATCTCAAGCAGGCTTGACATTCAGTGCAGAGCCCGATTCAGGGCTGGATCCCATGACCCTGGGATCATGACCTGAGCCTAAATCAAGAGTTGGACATCCAACCGACTGAGCCACCCCGGCTCCCCAGTAATATGAATATTTAACTTGAAAAATAATCAAATGAGGAGCATCTGGCTGGCTTAGTCAGTAGAGTATACAACTCAGAGCCATGAGTTCAAGCCCCATGTTGGACATGGAACCTACTTAATTAAAAATAATAATAATCATCATCATCATCATCAAATGAAACAAACTAGAAAGTTCTTCTACTAAACTTTCAAACAACGACAACAGTAAGTTTTGAGTCTTTTACCTGTGTAGTATTTATGAAAACAACTAGTCCTTTTGTTTTGTTTTGTTTTAACCAATATGAAAGCAGGACTCTCAGGGCTTATTGTTTTCTTATCCAAATATGAGGAAAATAGCACCTGCCTCACAGAGTCGTTGTAAGGGTTTGTATTAGTCTGGATCCTCCACGTTGCAGATGCCACAACTGGAATGAATGTCCAAGGATTTAGTAGGGAGAAACTCCATTAGAAAAATAGAAGCTGGAAACACTGGGGACTGATCTGGAACAGCCCTAATCCTCATGGAGGCAAGAGGAAAGGAAAGTTGTTGGCACCATCCTTGACTAACAGGCAGTCTCGGGAATGTTCAGCAAGGCCATTGTCAAGGAGTCCTCCAGTCAAGGTCAGCCATCAGATGAGAGCTATGTCTCCAAAAGTGGACTCATCTCAGTCACTGGCTAAGAGTGTGTCCACAGGAAGAGTGGCCTCAGTGCAAATGTGACAATAGACTTCAGAGCACGGTAGGCAGGGCCTTTGGTCAAGTAAACACCTTGTTTTTGAAGGTCCCCAAGTCACATTTTCGTGAATGCTGCAATGTTAAGTAATGATGTCTAATAAGTGTTCACCATAGGATCTAAGATAGCACATTCTACTAAGTAAGTGATTGATGAGTGGTCACTATTGTTATTATTTCTGGATCAGCATAATTGAGACATGATGTTGGATATGGTAACTCTGTCCACTGCTCAGCCTGATGTCCCCCCTCAAGCAAAAATCATTGCCTAGATATCATGCTAACTGGGGTGTTCCATAGATGTCAATAAACCACAACCACCGGAGTTACAGGGACCAGGGGTTGGGTATATTTAGGAAGGTTGGGTTTTTTTTTTTTTTTGATGTTTATTTAATTATTTATGAGATAGAGTGTGAGCAGAGAAGGGGCAGAGAGAGATGCCTGTGAGAGATTCTGTGTCTACAGAATCTGAAGCAGGCTACAGGTTCTAAGCTGCCAGCACAGAGCCTGACGCGGGGCTCAGACTCAACGAACTGCGAGATCATGACCTGAACCGAAGTTGGACACTGAACCAACTGAGCCACTCAGACACACCTAGGAAGTCTTAAGTGGACAAAGTTGGAGCCCTAAAGAACAAGAGAACGAGGGAATCCCAGGCAGGCAGAGGGAAATTACCTGTGGATGGGTCTGCTGTCAGCCATCAAAGGTGAAATCATGAATTCCAGGATGAGCAAAGGCCAACAGCGATATTGAGACAGTGGTGAGTCACAATATTTCCTCATTGACTATGCTGCCGGTGACCTCCTTCCACTGAATGTGAGGGAAGCACCTTTGGGGAAAGGGTTCAAGGCAGGCAGTGGAATCTCCCAAAACAAAAGAGACAACAGGGGGCCTTGGAAAGACTTCTTGTGGGCTCGGAGTAAATACTACAAATTCAAGACGCAAAACGGAACCCTTTTCCATAGTGTCAAAGAAGTTCTGCGTGTTATTCACCAAGGAGGCAGCTTTCTGGGGAAGAGGAAACTCAGTGATGGAGGATGGGGAATCTTAAGATTTCTAGTTCATCCATCGTTCTTCCCTCACTGCATCAGTGACTTGGAGCCTGTCACCTAACTTTGAAACTACTTTCTCATCCTTTATGAGAGGTGCTAGAAATGCTTGCTCTCCAAGGCCATCCCCAGCCAGAAGAATGCTACAACGTTGCCCTAGGTAATCACTAAAACAGTAGACACTGAGGATTTCTGATCCAAAAGCTATTTTATCCCTTTCAGCTCTCTGCCTCTTATTTTACTCCAGGGGGGAGAGAGGCAACTGCTGCCATCCATCAAAGGTGAAAGTCATGAAATCGCTAATTGGTTTTGAATTTAGTCTCATCAGGGGGTCAAGAAAAAATTTGGATCAGAGCTGACAGTTTCGAGTTTGTCCTTAATTTATTGTCTTTGACAAAAAGAAAAGATGAGATACATTTTTCAAAAGTAGAAGAGAAAAGGATCTCCCAGGTATCTAATTTGCATGTGAGAAATAGGCCTTGACCATCAAGGTTCGTGAAAGTTTGAGTTTATACTGAAAGTGATAGTTGACTCTCAGATAACAAAGGAATGAAAGGGAACCGGACATGAATAACCCAAAATTATGCCAGCAGGGGGTAACGCAGGGATGACCCAGCTGGCACCAAATCTGATCTAATTGTTGATAGCTCGCCCTGCTCCCCCACTGTGGGTGTGATTCTCTTCTCTTCCTCTTTTCCATCTAAGGACCTCCCGATGTCATGCTTGTCTTCTATGCTCACAAAGCTTAGAGAAGAGGAGACATATGGAGAGACCCCAGTCAATGAAGGCTTCTATGCCTCCCCTTGTCCTGATCCCCATCAGCTAAAATGCCAACTTCTTCCTTCTAAAATCCTAATTATCTGGAAAACCCAAGCTCCTTATCTGTTAAATACTGTACACCAGACCCAGTTTAAGCTACTTGATTTGAAGCAGCACATGGCGGGGGGGGGGGGGGGGGCGGCTTCTGAACAGCTCAGTTGGTTAAGTGTCCAACTCTTGGTTTTGGCTCAGGTCATGGTCTCATGGTTCATGGGATTGAGCCCTGCATCGGGCTCCACCCTGACAGCATGGAGCCATGGAGCTAGAGATTCTTTTTCTCCTTTTCTCTCTCTGCTCCACTCCCACTCGTTCTCTCTCTCTCTCTCTCTCTCTCTCTCTCTCTCTCTCTCTCTTTCTCTCTCTCTCAAAATAAATAAATAAACCTTAAAAAATAAAGTAGCATGTGAAGATGGGTGATGCAGGGTAGGGGGGACTGTGTATGGAAGTTAGAGAGAATGGAAATGAGAGGTTGCTTAATCATGACCCCACCCACCCTCTTGAATGGGAAGGACATCTCTATGTTAACCAGCGAGAATTTGCACACCCATCAGCCTGACCCTGGATAACTGACATTTGAGTACTTACATGAGCTACTACGAGAGTCAATAATCATAAGTCCTAGAGATATGCAGTGGGTGTACACCTGCCCAGCCAGTGGGATTGCCACAAGCATTTATAATGTTCTTAATCCGAGAAGGACCTCTTTTCCCAACACCCCTCATGCCGCTTCAGTTGAGTTCAATATGACAGCCACTATGTAGACACGTTTTCTATATCAGGAACTGAGATAGATGCGGAAGACACGATGATGAATCAGATGGGGTCCTATTAACTCATAGACCAGTGGGGGAAGCAGTTATAAATAGATCATTTCAGGGTGACAGCACAAGCTCGATAACGGGAGGCATTGGAGGCGATGAAAACAGAGGAAGCCGTGTACCCCAAATAGGGGAGAATTTCCTTCTCCATCTTTATAAAAATGCTCTGGGGAATTTCATTGTCTTTTCAACAATATCTCTGAGTAGCCATAAGTCATAAAAGAGTAAATTTTACGCTGAATGTATGTTTGAAGTTCCAGCAACCTCCCCAGCATGATAATCTCTAGAAATCGTGTTCTATTTCAATTTAGGGTGCTAATTATCTCTTGAAGCTTTTTAGCTTAAGGAAACAGACTCTGTTGACTCGGTCTCCCTAGAATAATATGTCTTAGTTACTGAATCCTCGTGTTTGCTCATTTTCTACACTGAAGCATTATTCATTCTCACTGGGATTCCAGGGACAGAGTGTAGAGTGACTTCTGAAGCTGGAGATGGGGATGGGGTGGTGGGGGGGATGTTGAGAGGCAAAGAGACATAACTAGAAAAATAATGAGGTACTATGTCAGCTGGAAAGTTAGAGCTTTAATTAGGAGGTGATTAATATCAAGAAACTTTGGTTGTCAACCTTCTTCTCTCTTAAAGCAAGGCAGTCCGTGTGAGTGACCCGGGCTGGTGTTCTCTTTGCAGCCTGGATTAATGATAGAAACTTGGTAGATAATTCCTGCTCAGAAAGTTAGTCCTCCTAGCCAGGAAGTCCACCCTGAGTCCCTTCACAAGGATGGATGATATCATACTGCTCCTCACACTCCACGACTGGAGAGGACATGGGTAGCAACCCTTTGGTTGTGCCGAGTTGGTCCTGAGAGGTCATTTATCGAGAACGAATTTAGAAAAAAGCAACATGGCAGGAATAAAAAGGAAAGGTCAGGGGACATGGTGAGGGGTCGTGGACCAGATGGCTGGACTCTTAAACAAAAAGGACTGGAGCGTCTAAGTAGCTGACACAATGAAGCAAGAGATATTAAGGAACAAACACAGGACAAGGTACAGGAGAATCGAGGGCTGATTCTAGACTTACTTAATGTCGAATGTTGAAATTTATGGCTGTGGAGTTTTTCTCACATGTCCGGTGACTTGTTTATATCTTGGTTTCCCCCAAAGTGCACTGGGACAGTGATAAAACCCATCATAAAATTCTGTGGAGGGCTAATAAATGCATGCAACACGCACACATATGTGGGCACAGATGTGTGTATGTATACACATAGAACTCAACCTGGTACATACAAGTTTAGAAGGAATTCCATAAATACCCATTCTTCTTATTGCTTTTATTATTGTTGTTGTTGTTTTTGTTCTCTTTGGAATCACATATTCTAGAGTCTGGGAACAGATCTTTGATCCTGAGGGACATTCTTAAACATCCTTCAAGACTTTTGGGTCATATGACTAGTGACACATTTTTGCTCTGGTTCAACCATTTCTCTTCATCCCCAATAACCGAGGGTGAGGGATTGGGGCTGCCCTGCAGTTTATAATACCCTCTTATTGAATAGGGAAAGGGTTAACATTGGGCAGGGAGGGATAAGGGACCTTCAAGGAGGCAGAATGCAGCTGCAAGATGGAGGCTAAAGCAGCGTGGTCTTTGGGGAAAGAAAAACGATGTGGGTATTCCAGACCCCTCTGGGCTAGGTGCCAGGCGTGGAGCCTCACAAACTTTCTGATAAGGTGTCAATAAAAAGTCAGCGACAAAATTCCTCAGTAGCGACCCAGTGGGGGCCCCTTTCACTCTTTTCAGCTCTTGAGAGCTTTCTACTTTCTCTCAATAAACTCTATCACTTTGCTCCCTCTCTGTCGTCCGTGAGACTCATTCTTCGACTCCGTGAGACCCATCCACGGGGTCTCCATGAGGTCAGTACAATTACCCCTGTTTTACACATAAGGCAACTGTGCGTCAGGGAGATTAACTCGCTTACAAAAACTGGAACCACCTGGGGAAATTGGAAACCCTGGAATTGAACCAAGGCATGTTTGGTGTTAGACTTCAATCTCTTCATCCCTCCTCTTTCTGCCTCCCAATAGCGCCATCATTAATAAGTCATAAATGTGATTCAATGGCCCTTTTCTGCCTCTTGCCTTGCACTGCTCTATAAGAGGCTTGACAAACCTTTCTGCTGAAGTCATCTGCTTTTTGTTTAAAGTTTATTTACTTAGAGAGAGAGAGAGAGAGCGCACGAGGCAGGAGCAGAGAGAGAGGGAGAGAGAATTCTCATTGTTAGCAAAGAATGTGCGGCTGATGTGGGGCTCGAACTCAAAACCTGTGAGAAACGCTTAACCGACTGAGCCTCCCAGGTAGCCCTGAAGCCACCCGCTTTTAATCTTGTGATTTGGAAAGGTCAAAGGCACAGCTCTGATGTTCTCAGTTGCTCAGCTCCTTCTTACCTCTGTTATCGGCTGAGTGTTCTGATACATCCCTCATCCTTTCCCTTAGGGGACCCAGCAGCCATGTATCTTGGTCTCCTTCACCACACCCCCCAGCAGCTGACCAGCCCCCCCAGTGTGCTACAGCCTGGTAATTCCCAGCACCAGCAGCATCTCCAAAGAAGTTGATAGACATGCAAATTCCCGGGGCCCCTGCCCAGACCTCCTGCACCAGAAACGCTGGAAATGAGGATCTCTGGATGATTCTGAAGCACATACGATTTTGAGGACTACTGTGATGGTCTAGTAAGGTGGACCCACGCATTGTTCAGCATAAAAATTCTAAGAGGATCCTCTCGCGTTTCAATCCGTGAAATGATACAATGTGAAATTCTCAAAAATGTTCTAACTCTCTTTATATGAATCCACTGTGCTCATGACTGAGATGGTTACAATAAAACCGGGCTTGTGTACATGGGGGTGGGGTGGTGCACAGAAGAGACAAAGAAACCCTATTTGAATGCTAGACTTTAAAGGACACTGTTAGCTGGAAAGGAAACTCACAGAGTCTCAGTTACCAAAAAATGCAGCGGTTACATTTTGGAAACCTGTATGTTAATTTCTGGCACATGGGCTTATGCACCTCTTCCTCGCTACAACGTAGTCTGACATTTGCTCTCCAAGTTCTTAAGGAAAATTATAGAGCAGTGCAGGGAGTTGGGGACAGGCCAATGCCCAAAGGTGAGAGAGAAATTTAATTACGACACAAAGGATATGACCTGAGGTAGCAATGCTTATAAGAAAAACTGTCTTCACAGGAGAACAGTTAAACTTGACTGAATTCAACCAATTGAACTGATAAAAAGCTAATTATGGTATTTTTTTTTTACCCCACTTTGCAGAATGAGCATCTGTTTTATTGCAGAAATACTGGTTTGATTCTGTGGCGCTGTCCAGAGCAATGGAGCATATCATGTAATATAAAAAATGTGTTCCATATTATCTTTCAAACATCTGAAAGCCTCCAAATCCCCAAGCACCGTGGTCCCTTTGGCTTCTCCTCTTAAACAAGCTCCTACACAGCGGGCAAAAACTTCAGGGAAATGATCCTTTTTTACGATATTGCCAGAGAGAAAGAGAGAGAGAGAGGGAGAGAGAGGGAGGATTGCTTTTCCTCTGGGCTCCCATTTTGCACCTGCCTTCGCATAGAAGTGGAGTGATTGTCCCAACGTCACACAATTACACAGATTTGGGAATCAAGCTCAGATTCCGAGTGCTTAGAAAGGGTGAGTAGAGGCGAGTAGAAATAGAAGAAGGAAGTGTCAAGTATAAGCAGAACATCCATCTAGATGCTCAACTGTCTGAAAACGCCTGGTTCCAGAAAAATCAGAGAAGCACGCGTGTTTCATTCTGTAATTAATCCCCGTGCGAAGTAGGGCACCCTTGAGTCACCTGCCGTTACAAAGGGGATGTTGGCCAGGCTGGGCTCCTAAATGGCTCTTTAACCTTCCATGCAGCGTATTTCTGTTCTGTTTCTTTATCCCTTTAACTGCTCCCCTCTCCCCAGCACAGCTCCTCCTAGAGTCTGTCATCACACCTCACCTATCCTGCATTGGAGCCCTAATAAGTTTCTTTTTGCCACAGGGAGCTTATTGCTAAGACTTTAATGAGCTGCAGATTGCATTTACTTCTCTGGTAAATTGTTCATTACCCTTGCAAGGAAAGACACATTTTTGCCATTTTCATTATTTGAGACACTCATGTTAAATCACCGTATGTGCACTTGTATTTTATTTTATTTCCACCCATACATATCCATCCTTCAATTTCAATTATAAGAAGAATAAAATATTTACAATGTTCTGCCACCTTTAAATTTCTCAAATGAATTTTCTGAGCATTTTTCAGCTATAATAATTTTCTTCCAAAGACTGTTTCAATTGAATTCATAAAATGTCACGATACATGATACATGTACACCCTAATAGTGAAGAACTCCTGATTTTGGAGACAGGCTGGCTTGCCCTTTTACAAGATGTGCTTCTGGTTACTAGATGTGGCTTACTTCAACTGTTCAATACCAGTAACAATGGTTAATATTTATGCTACGCCCCCTTAGTGCAAGGTACTGTGAGCACTTAACATGCATTTTCCCTTTGCAGCTCTATGATAATCATATGGGATGAGCACAAATATCAGTCCCATTTTACAGATGAGAAATCTGAGGTACAGAGACATCAAGCCGTTTGCTCAAACTCACACAGTTATTGGGGCACCTGGGTGGCTCAGTCGGTTAAGCATCCAACTGCGGCTCAGGTCATGATCTCATGTCTCATGAGTTCCAGCCCCGCATCAGGTTCTGTGCAGACAGCTCAGATCCTGGAGCCTGCTTCGGGTTCTGTGTCTTTCTCTCTGTCCCCCTGCTGCTTGCACTCTGTTTCTCTCTGTCTCAAATGAACAATATTACTTTTTTGAATCACACACTTCGTAAACAGGAGACTGGGATTCAAACCCAGGCAAGGTACCTCCAAAGTCCACTCCCAGGGTCATGTTCTTTTAAATTCAGGTTTCCTCTTTTGTAAAACGGGGGTATTGTTACGGACCTGAAGGGTTCTTGAGAGAATGAGGAAAAAGAATGGGGCTGAAACACGCAGCACAATGCCTGACTGGTGCCCAATGAGGACTTTTTCTAAAGATCACCATGAGGAACTTCCCAAGGTTACAAGCAAGTAAACAGCTCAAAGGTATTCAGGAACTTAAGGGAAAAGTCAAACAAATGATCATGACTTTAGGGGAATTTAGAAGTTGGGAACAACTAAACATGAAGATTGACATTTTGGGGAATAGGACCTCATCTCTACTTCCAGAATCCCTGATGTATTAAAACAAACAAACAAACAAACAAACAAACAAAACCTCAGAGACAAAAAAAAAAAAAAAAAGGAAAAAAATGTAGGACTACTTACATTGGTTTTTCTAATCTCCCCAGGTTTTTTTTCCCTGCCTTTTTCTTACATTCACTTTGTTCTTCCTAGAAATTTTCCAGGGATAAAGCAAAACTCTAAATGCTTTGTCATGGTTTATGAAAGGAAAGAAGCGTCTTTCCAACGCCCCCCTCTGGGCCAAGACCTTGGCTTAGCTCACTGGACCCTCTCACGCTGTCACGAGAACGATGCTATCACCCCACACTACAGATGAGGACATTTGCCTCAAGTCCATGGAACTGACCTTACCCTCTACCTTGCCTTCAATCCCGAGATAAACTCAAAGGAGTTCACTCTCACGTGGACCCATAAGTAACACAGTCTACATCAACAATGAAAATCCCGCGCATCAGATTTCAAGAAAAATCCTTCCATTTGTTTAATGCAGGAAGCGCTCTCCTCTCACGGCTCTGTGTCTGCTCTCTTGGGGAAGAGAAACCAGTCTTTGTGCGTTGTTTTTGTGGCTACAGATTGACCCTTGGTTTAGCGCACCTCCTTGTCAAGTAGCTGGGGCTTCTTGCTGTATTTGGATTTTGACCCCCCCAGCATCCATTTGCTAACTTTTGATTCTCCTGGTTAGACTAGACGGGATACAGATGCTGTGAGCTGAGTGGCGCCTTCAGTTCTCATCCCGGCGCTGTCCATGTGCTTGCAAACAGCCCAAATCCCCCTTCCCCACCTTGTCGTGTCGGCCTCTGCTATAGGAGGATTGCGCTAACTTAATCTTAATCCTGAGCCACAATCGTCCTGTTCTCCACTGCCACCTTGCCTTGCCCTTCTTCTTCTTCTTTTGCTAAGTGTATTTTTTTAGGCTGAGAGAGACAGAGACAGAGTCACTTGGGGAGGGGCAGAGAGAGAGGAAGAGAGAGAATCCCAAGCAGGCTCTGCACTGTCAGCACAGAACCTGACTTGGGGCTCGAACCCATGAACCTGCGAGATCCTGATCCGAGCAGAAACCAAGAGCTGATCCCTCGACGGACTGAGCCACCGAGGTGCCTCAAGCTTTTCCCTTCTTATAAGATGGAAGCGAGCTCACTTATTTCCAGAATGACGCGGTTTTATTTTTTCCCCCTTTTCTGGACTGGTAGAAAATAATGAAAGCTCAAGTCCTAAACACAGAGATAGGGGGAAGTTGAAGTTCTCTTTTTATATCAGACATCTAGGCTCCCTGGAGGCTCTCCCAGACCTGCTTTTCCTTTACTCTAGAACTTTCTCCTGGCAAGGCATTCCTTTTGGCAGTTTTTTTTTTTCTTTTTCTTTTCTTTTCTTTTTTCTTTCTTTCTTTTTTTTTTAACACAGTAATGTAGGTAGGTTGATTTCAAAGCCTTCGGGTGAATTAGTTTGATGATATGTCCCTGAGGAGACATTACCTCAATGGAAAAGAGCCAAGAGGGGAGTAGGTACTTAGCATTAGCAAGTAAGCAGATAGGAGTTTGCATCCAGTCATAGAAACCCACATGAAAGAAACAGGCAAAAGGAGCCTGGATCTGACTCTTTAGAGAGAGACCCTGGCTTAGTCACGTCATCCAAATAGGATTCAGCTTCCTTCAGCTGTGCTAAATGCCCATGAGATTCCGGTTTAAATTGAAAAATCCTACTGAGAGAGAGGCAGGTGATGGCATTGCCAGAATGCACAGCCCCCTTGTCTCTCTCCTCCCAGCCTCACTTCTCGGTAACAGTGAACCCTCGTCCTGAGCGTGGGTTTCTAACACCGCCTCCTCTTGAGGACATGTCAACCAATGACAGCCTTCCCCCAATTCTGATTGTGTTCGCTCTCCAATATCTTTATCATGTCTTCCTCTACTGGCTCTTTCCATAAAGGAATTAAAGCACTTTGGGCTCTCTCTATACAAGGGGAGAAAAATTGTGATTTTCTCTTGGCCCCATGACTCCTGTAGGTATTGCGAACTCACTGCCCTCCTCCAAGAGCCAACCGTGCCATTTTTCTAGATGTTTCCCCACTGTATCCATTCTCCTAACCCCTCGTCTTCTTGTTTTCTCCCTTCTCTTCTGGTTTT
Organism: Neofelis nebulosa; assembly: GCF_028018385.1. NCBI lineage: Eukaryota > Metazoa > Chordata > Mammalia > Carnivora > Felidae > Neofelis > Neofelis nebulosa. Next base: position 198,345,854 of record NC_080784.1, on the reverse strand, counting down.
CCTTTTTAAATATTTGTTGTTGTTGTTGTTGTTGTTGTTGTTGTTGTTGTTTTTCTTCTGGGAGCCACCTTTATATGGCCACTATTACTTTTATTTAAAGACATTATTTGTTGGCTCTGGGCAGAAAAGGTAAGAATTTAGCTCATTCCTTTTTCTCTCTGTTCCCTTTGCCATTTCGATAGTTACTTCTCTCCACTTCTTTCCTAAGTCATCAATTTTATGTTGTCTTTGTGGTTACCCATTATTTACAAGAAAATATGAGCACACCCTTCCTTCGTCTTTACCTACCCTCTGCCGTCTCCCATCCTCTGTAAACTGTACGTTGACTTTTACGTTGCAAAAGTGCATAACGTGTATTTTCTGTTCTCTAAACATTATTCCATCTTCTGGTTTGTCAAAGGTTGATCCCTAAAGTTGCACATAAACCAGTGTTATTTCCATTTACCTTTTTTGCATAGTTGCGATTAAAAAAAAAACCTGTTTTTTTACACTCTTGAGAATTTTTTCTACCTTCTTAGTAATTCTAATAGCTGGGATTCACCGCATATCTCTTTTTGCAGTTTATAGAGTTAATATTTTAATTTAGACCACCAGCTTTCTGGGCGTGATTTTCAACAGTGACTTTGTGCTCTAACTATTATCTACCTCAAGCCATATTTTGCTATTGTCCATCCTATAAATTTTGTTGTAATTTAAGGCATGCAACTGTGTATAATATTAAAACAATTTCTACAGTTACGATAGCATGAGTATTTGGGGGAGGAGGGCTTTTACTGAATTCAAACTATAAAACACATGTCGTTTGAGAAGCACATATTCATGAGAGATTAAATATTTAATATATTTTTTTATTTAGAGAGGAAGATGGCCTTAGACTTGGCTAAGCATATTTTTTAAAGGTAGTAATAAATAGCAGAATGTTCAGCCCTTACCAGTTCACCCTTTTTTAGAGTTATCTAAAGAACCGAGGTGAGTGGAATTTTTCATATACCGAAATGAGATTGGAAAGACACATTTGAAGATGCTCTATGGTATAATAGAAACACTCCATACTCCCATTTCTCTATCACTGCTTTATTATATATAACACCCTATAAAATCATAGTTGTTTTAATCTCCCTTTTCATAATCATTATCATGGTTGTCATTTTAGCATTAAAAAAAGATCAAATTAATCTACAGCAATCTCTGGGTCTCCCTCATTTCCAAACCCATTAGCTTTATTATGTTTTTTTTTTTAATTTCAGCTTCATTGAGGTATAATTGACATATAAAATTGTAAGATATTTAAAGTGTACATCGTGGTGATTTTATATACATATACATTGTGAAGGGATTCCTCCCTGCCATCTAGTTAATTAACACATCCATCACCTCACAGATTTGCTTTTTTATGTGTGTAAGAACACCTAGATTCCACTTTCTTAGCAAATTGTAATTATACAATACAATAGCATCAACTAGAGTCACAATGTTGTACATTAGATCTTCAGACCTTATTTATCTTCTAGCTGAAAATGTGTACCTTTAACCAGCTTCTCCCTATTTTCCCCAAACTGCAGCCAGCCGCTAGCAACCACTACTTTTCTCTAATTCTTTGAGTTTAACTTTCTTTTCTTAGATTCCACACATAAGTGATACCGTGTGGTGTTTGTCTTTGTCCAGCTTACCTCACTTAGATTGATGCCTTCAAGGTCCATCCATGTTGTGCCACATGGCAGGATTTCTTTCTTTCTAATAGCTGAATAATATTCCACTCTGTGTGTGTGTGTGTGTGTGTGTGTGTGTGTGTGTGTGTGTAATTGATCTCACATATTCTTTATCCATTCATTCATTGATAGATGCTTTGGTCATTTCCCTCTCTTGGCTACTATAAATAATGTCGCAATGAACATGGGAGTGCAGATGTGTCCAGCTTTCATTACCTTTGGATATACCCAGAAGTGGGATTCCTAGATCATATGATAATTCTATTTAAAAAAAAAATTTTTTTTGAGGAACTCAACACTGTTTTCCATGGTGACTGCACCAATCTGTATTCCCACCAATAGTGCATAAGTGTTCCCCCGTTTTCTGAATCCTTGCCAACATCACTTACTTTTTTTTATATGGTCGCTATTCTGGCAACTGTAATGTGATATCTCACTGGTTTTGATTTGTATTTCTTTGATGATGTGTGATGTTGAGCATCTTTTCATGTATCTGTTGGCTATTTGAATGTGTCCTTTGGAGATGTCTTTTCAGTCCTTTTGCTCATTCTTTAATTAGATTCTTTGGCTACTTTTGCTATTAGGTTGTATGAGTTCTTTGTATATTCTGGATATTAATCCCTTATCCAACAGGCAATTTGAAAATATCTCGTCCCGTTCTGTAGATTGTATTTTTATTTTGCTGATGGTTTTCTTTGCTGTACAGAAACTTTTTAGTTTGATGTAGTCACATTTGTTAATTTTTGCTTTTGTTGCCTTTGATATTGGTGTTAAATTGAAAAAAATTATTGCCAACACCAACATTAAGGAGTTTATCCCTTATGTTTTCCTTTAAGAGTTTTATGGTTTCAGATCTTAAATTCCAGTGTTCAATCCATTTTGAGTTAATTTTTGTGTTTGGTGTAAGATAAGGATGTGGTGTCATTGTTTTGCATGTTGACTGTCCAGTTTTCCCAACACCCTTTATTAAAGAGATTATCCTTTCCTCATTGTATATTTTTGACTCCTTTATTATCAATTAATGGACCATATATGCTTTGGTTTATTTCTGAGCCTTTTATTCCATTCCATTGGTGGACGTGTCTATTTTTAATGCCAATACCATGCTGTTTTTATTGCTAATACCATGCTATGTAATACAGTTTGAAATCTACAGTATAAAATGTGATGCCTCCAACTTTGTTCTTCTTTTTCAAGATTTCTTTGGCTCTTTAGGGCCTTTTGTGATTCCTTACAAATTTTAGGATTGCTTATTCTGTTTCAGGAGGCAGGGTGGAGAATGTCATTGGAATTTTAATAGGGATTGACTTGAATCTGTAGATTGCTCTGGAGAGTATGGACATTTAAACAATATTAATTATTCCAATCCAAGAACGTGGAATATCTTTCAGTTTATTTGTGTCTTTTTCAATTTATTTCACCAATGTCCTATAATTTTCCATGTATAGAGCTTTCACTCCTTGGTTATAGTTATTCATAGGCTTTACTCCTTTTGTTGCAATCATAAGTGGAACTGCCTTCTTAATTTGTTTTTCTGATAGTTCATTTTCAGTGTATAGAAATGCAGCCAATTTTTGTGTATTGATTTGGTATCCTGCAACTTCACTGCATTTGTCTTTTAGTTCTAACAATGTTTTGATGGAAACTTTAGGTAAGGCCAGTAGCTTCAAATTCAGTGTGCATTAATTTCTAAAAGTACTCTTTCATTCATTTAGTCATATTCTAAAAGTTTGCTTCAATCCAAGGTCCCCCCCCCACCCAGAGTTACTCACATGTTTATAAACTCTGACATGAAAAAAAAAATAAAAAAGAAAGAAAGAAAGACAGAAAGAAAGAAAGAAAGAAAGAGAAAAGGGAAGGAAGGGAAGGGAAAGGAAAGGAAACGAAAGGAAATGAAAGGAAAGGAAAAGAAAGGAGAAGGGGATGAGGAAGCAAGAAAACATACTAAAACTTCTCTTTGAAAGTAAAATATGTCACTTATACCTTCAGTGATTTCAAGTTTAGAATCTTTTGGCGCTCAGATGCAAGAGGAAGGGTCATAAAAAACATAGTTTGGTCTATAAAAGAAGGAAAGAGCTTGCCACCCTATATTTCAATCCATTTGATCCTACCACAGTACCCGCTCATTTTTTTAAATGTCATTTACTCGTGGCAGAGGCAGTCTCACCTCCTGAAGGTGTTACCTTGTTAAGAAGCATAATGCCTTCCTAATAAAAATCTACGTGATTTATAGCATGTACACAGAGGAAGCAGATTTGGGGTAAAAATTGACAGCTATGGAAGTATCAGAAATGCCAGCTGCTGCACTGTGGTTCCCACTGGAAAGAAATTTGTCCTCTTGCTGGGAGCCATCTGTATAGGAGTAGAAAGACTCACTCTCAGGAAGTCTCACCGTATCTGTGGCTAAAATCATCTAAACAGACTCTTTTATGGTCCCTTCATGGTTTTTAATAACAAGGAAATTAATAGTACATGTTTTAATATCATTGCAGACAAGAATAACTGGAAATATCAAGTAATAACTAAACATTAAGGGTGCTGTGTTCAGAATGTGTTCGGAATGTGTTCCTTCCTTCTTTGACTATTCCTTCCGTGCTCTCTGATCACGCCTCACCCCAAGTGGGCTAAGGACCCCTCTCATGGTGCCCACCAGAGTATCTTTTGCTCAACCTTTGTAACAACTGATGCACTGTGCCTTAATTATCGTATCCCTTTCTGTTGTTAGCCAAAAGCAGAGATTGCGTCTCTTTGGAACGCACAACCCCAATATGTGGCTCAGTTCCTGGTGTATAATCGGCACTTAATAAATTTTAATGAATGAACAAACCTGCGTGGCACTGCACAGGCAGTTTCTCATCCGATTAGTACAATTATCCTGCTGAGTGAAAGCACAGACGATTTTATTAACACCCCCTTTTATATGGGAGTGGGAGCATAAAAAGCTCAGGGACATGATCTGCAAAGGTTACCCTGTGAATCAGTGGCAGAGGGGGTACTCCAAGCTCTGCTCTCTCAAGCTGCTGACACCGCAGCACAAAGGTGACGGTGAGTGACAGGTCTAGTGCCCGGGTCTCCTCAGACAAGATGGGGAGTCAGGGACCTAGGCGTTCCCTAAACACTATGGTTTTGAGCAAACCACTTAGGCTCTATTTCCTCATATTACCTAGGTAGAGAAAGTGGGCAGACACATGTGAAGGTGTGTTACAAAATAAAAACCCCAAGTAAACTAATGTTCTAGTCAATTATAATCCAAAATCATTTACAGTCCAAACATCCAGACATTTATAATCCAAACATTTATAATCCACACAGCCAAAAGCGGCCATTTCTTCATCCATCCGGGAGAGTCTATTGAGAGACTAACTAGTTTCCTCGTTTCCATTCTTAATATCCACTCCCCTACAATACATCTTCCACGTGGTAGCTAAGTGATCTGTCCAACAGGTGAAGCTTGTGTCTCCTAATTTAAGCCTTCCAAGGGCTCCTGGAATGTCAAACCGTTAGGTCGCAACATGATCCTTCCGGAGACGATTGATCTCTGCTCACATTTCCAGTTTTATCGAGACCCAGTCTCACCCTGCTGGGTATACGCTTGTCTCATTGGTCTTTTACCCTTCCTCAAAACAAATATGTAAGGGACGGCAGATAAATGTGTGGTGTATGTGTGTATATGTGTGTGCGTGCGTGTGTGTGCGTGCGTGCACGTATATATGCGTAGTGTGTGAGAACTCTATATGTGATGTGAAGGTCTTTTGCAAAATGAAACTACTCATATCATAAGATATTTTTCTAGCCATTTAAAATAGTGTCTAAAATGTCCATTTCTCATTTAAGGAGTATCTATTAAGGTCTACATATATCTATATTTATCTATAATTATCTATTCTTTACTTGAGAGAGCCTTCCTGGCCTCCTAGACTAGTTCTAGACTAGGGCTTTAGCTCTCTGTCCTAGGCTTCTAGAAATCCATAGAGCCTTATTTTTTGCTTTCATAAAACTTATCACACCTGGGACACCTGAGTGGCTCAGTCAGTTGAGTATTTGAGTCTTGATTTTGGCCCAGGTCATGACCTTACGGTGGTGGGATTGAGCCCATGGGGCTCCATGATCTGCCGTGAGCCTGCCTGAGATTCTCTCCCTGTCTCTCTCTCTCTGTTCCTCTCTCTCCATGTCAATGAAAAGAAAATTATCACAATCTTTCCATGTCTGTCTCTACAGAAACCTATACGTTCTATGAGTCCAGAAAAGATGTTTGTTATCTTATTTATTACCATGTACTACGAATTTAGTATAGTTGCTATTAATGTAATAGATACCAAGTGAATAAGTGTTGGATGGACACTTGATGAAGAGATACAAAAATGTAACTTAATATGCTGGGTTTGAGTTAAGTGAAGGGCATAGAAAACTGAAATACGTTGTGACAAATGCTATGAAAAGACATCTATGGCTTGGTTTTTTAAGTATTCAGTCCTCTTTCTCTTACTTATTTTGGAGACCCACACCATCCTATCCCTCTACTCTTGACATCTTTTATCCAGGCGAGCTGACCCCAATGCCTTGTTCCCTGGATGCGCATATGACCAAAACAAGGGCCTTCAAGGTCAGTACTGGTACGTGGACAGTGACTACAGAAAAGCGAGACCTTGCCTCTCAGTTGTTGAGCTTGGTGGAATGTAAGCTTCGATCTGTGGGGGGCCGTCTTTGCACCACATGGGGGAGTCCACTTAAAAATGAGATCAGTGTCTGGGAAAGAGGAGTTGAGCTAGCAGAAGAGAGACCAAATTCTGAAGATACTGTTGGAACGTTTTTATCAGATCGTGACTTGATGTTGCCAATGTCTTGACTTTTACTTTGAATGAAATAGCCAATTTTAATCGAAATTAAATTAAGTTTAGCTTAAGTCAGTCTGAGTTCAGTGTCTAGAAACTACAATAATGGAAAATGTTTGAACTCATTCTTAGAGGCAAGTGCAAGAGGCAATGATAGATGCCTTGCCCAAGGGAGACAGAGGGTTTCAGAGAAGCCCACACGGAGGACATTCCGGAACCTAAACACAAATTACGGTTGTTAATACTCGAGAGAAAATTAAACTTGAGTTTGGTACCAATTGCATTTTGGGCACTCATGCCCTTGATAGAAGGCACTGAGTCATACCTAAATGTATGACCTTATCACTTGGAGCCAAAATATAACTAAAGCCCATACATACACTTAGCCCATAATCTTCCCTTTCCTAATCCCTGATTATCCAGATTTTTGCAGGGCAGCATAACTTCCCAAGCTATGCACCTACCAGAATACTAACCAAAGAATCAGATCTTGAAATTGCACCATTTACCAGTAGTATTAAAATACCACAGGAAAACTTCTCAGTTTCTCTTAATTTCACAGATCCCCTCTTCTCTATCCATAAAATTATGCTAGAAATTTATAGCAACGTGGATGGAACGGGAGAGTGTTATGCTAAGTGAAATAAGTCAGGCAGAGAAAGACAGATACCATATGTTTTCACACATATATGGACCCTGAGAAACTCAACAGAAGACCAGAGGGGAGGGGAAGGGGGAAAAAAAAGGTACAGAGAGGAAGGGAGGCAAACCATAAGGGACTCTTAAACACTGAGAACAAACTGAGGGTTGATGGGGCGGGGGGAGAGGGAAAATGGGTGATGGGCATTGAGGAGGGCACCTGTTGGGATGTGCATTGGGTGTTCTATGGGGACCAATTTGAAAATAAATTTCATATGAAAAAGAAAGAATGAGAATTAAAATACCACATGATCATTAAAAAAACAAGAAATACCTACTTAAAAATGGGTTAACATATAATAAATGCCCAGCATGGAGCATAGCACATCATAGAGGATTATGTTTAGTTAGCTAAAATGTTCTGAAAGAATTCTGCAACCTGACTTCTCATGCTAAAAGATTTTACACAATTTCTTCAATTTAAGTATAATGTCTAACACAACTTGAAGAGTCAATAACTCTTTCTGGAGGAAATAAAATAAAACGGAAGACCATCATAGGGTTAGGACCCACTTTGTTTTCAACTTTCTTCTCTGTCCACTGTAGCCATGATTCTATGTTCACTACTCCATGCATACCTCATCTCCAAATTCAACAGATGTATTTTATCTCTTACCAAATTTGACCTCTATGTAACATTAAATCCCATAAGCCATTTTTCTTTTCTTAAAACTATCTCCTCTGTGTTTCAAGGAATTGCTTCCGTTTTCTACTTTGTGACCACCTCTCTCTCTGTTGAGTTGGTCAGCCTTTCTCTAAACCTAATTACTAAAAGCTGGTCTTTAGATGGGGCCTCTGGGTGTCTCAGTCAGATAACGGTCTGACTTTGGCTCAGGTCATGATCTTGCGGTCTGTGAGTTCAACCCCCGCATCGGGCTCTGTGCTGACAGCTCAGAGCCTGGAGCCTGCTTCGGATTCTGTGTCTCCCTCTCTCTCTGCCCCTCCCCTGTTCACATTTGGTCTCTCTCTCAAAAATAAACATTAAAGAATTTCTTTTAAAAAGTTGGTGTTTAGGTGATTACCGTGGGGAGAGGGAAATGGGGAGTTATTGTTTAATGGGAACAGAATTTCAGTTTGTGAACATGGTAATTTTTGGAGATGAATGGTGGTGACCATTGCACAACATTATGAATGTATTGAATGTCACAGAATAATGCACATAAAATTGGTTAAAATGGTAAATGTTACATACATTTTACAACACTAAGAAAGTTGGTATTTGTCCAGATTTTTTGTCCCCATCTTCTTAGTGTTCAGTATTTTCTTTTATAGTAATCCCACCCAAGCTGAAACTTTCAACTGTCATTTATACTCTATCCTTTAAACTTAATTTTAAAATCTATTATCTTCAGTGTCAAATGATGCCCTGGACCCATCGATTTGGTCACTCAGAAATCATTCACTGCATGTCATTTACACATCCAACACTGAGCTAGCAATTAGGTATAAGTTGTAAACCAACAGGTATTTTTATTTAAATATTGGACCTAGCTAGGGTTATGTCCAAATTAATCCTGAAACCAGGAGTTGGGTACCCATCATTTGGGGGAAGGAGGGTTATGAGAAGCACAAAAGGATAGGAAGCAGGGAATGGTACGTTCATGAAGAGGGTGCATCATTGTGGGGTGTGGGCATTTCATCCATTGGGGACGCTCTCCAGGCTATATGGAACTACCTTGGAAGGATCCCATCAGAGCTTGGAAAGGCTGGCACATATACGCACAACCCCCACCTCGCACTGTTTGCAGGTTGTCCCCATGTACATTAACGACTTCACACTTCCTCTAGATCATGCCTGCTGGAAGGCAAACGAGTCCCCATGATGCTGGAGAAATTCCTCAAGCAAGAGGGACTTGCTTCCAGACGCCTTTTTGTTTTTGTTTTTTTTAAATTTTTTTTAATGTTCATTTATTTTTGAGAGAGAGACAGAGTGAGCAGGGGAGGGGCAGAGAGAAAGAGAGACACAGACTCTAGAGCAGGCTCCAGCCTCTGAGCTGTCAGCACACAGCTCCATGCGGGGCTCGAACTCATGACCCGCGAGATCGTGGCCCAAGCCGAAGTCAGATGCTTAACCGACTGAGCCACCCGGGTGCCTGCTCGGAGCCTGGAGCCTGCTTCAAATTCTATGTCTCCCTCTCTCTCTCTGCTCCTTCCCTGCTCACGCTCGGTCTCTCTGTCCTTCAAAAATAAATAAAAACATTAAAAAAAAAAAAAAAGATCACAGTCTTCAAGTACTTTCCCTCTAATGGCACACTTATGGTATAACAGAAGCGAGTTTCAGACCCACATGTGACTGACTTCCAAATCCAGTCCTCATCTTCCTCTTCTGTAAAATGGGGCTAATGGCATTTTTTTTCAAAGCATTGGTGAAAGAGTTAGAGATGTTACCATCTATGTAATATCAGGCATGGTGCCTCCCAGGGTAGATATTTCATACACGTTGGTACCTCCCATGGGCAGAACTGGTTCATCTCTTTCTTGGTGGAGGACCAAGAAAGTATGCCTTCTTTTTGTTGTCAGAACCTGAAATAGTAACAGAAGTTCAATAGAAGAATGCTCAATCCTACTTAAGTCTTTTCCCTCTGTGTCTCCTGCCTTCCATCACCTTCCATTCCAGCTTACCTTCTGTATTTTCGCTAACATGATGTATCTAAAATAAAAAACCTTCGGGCTGCCTGGGTGGCTCAGTCATTTAGAGGTCCAACTTTGGCTCAGGTCATGACCTCAGGCTCCGTGAGTTCGAGCCCCGCCTCAGGTTCTGGGCTGACAGCTCAGAGCCTGGAGCCTGCTTCAGATTCTGTGTCCTCCCGCCCTTCTCTCTCTGCCCCTCCCCCACTCATGCTCTGTCTCATTCTCTCTCTCAAAAATAAATAAATGTTAAATTTAAAAAAAAAATAAAAGCCTTTAAGGGATATTGCCACTTACACTGTAATCCACAATTGTTCAGAGTGTCACTGAATGCGTTTCATGGTCTGTGCTGTTTTCCTGCACACACAACACCAAACTATCCAGGGTCCCCTGGTGGTCCTGTGCTGCCTCCTTCTAAAGGCTTCTGTGCCCTCACTCTGCCTGGGATCTTCTTCTCAAACGGGTCTTCATCCCCAGATCAGGTCAGTCCCCCTCTGTGAATGCGTCTTTCCTTAACTGCTGAGCTCCTTAGCTGCCTTGGGCTTAGTTTATAAGAAACCCTTTAGGGTCCCCTCCGAACCTTACGCACAGTCTGCAGAGCATTTATTGCAGCCTCTTGCAGAAGCCGTACACCACGAGAGAAGAGATTATATTGTATGTATTGTCTTTAATCCCAAAATCTAATCAATGAGATAATAAAAGAGTGACTGTGTAGTGTTTAATGGGCCAATTGAACACAGTTGTAGCTCCTGCTAGCCTTTCTAAAAGTCCTCAATGAAATAGTCTCAGATAGTTTTACAAGCAGAAGTTTCATCTTAGTAAGTCATGGCATGCAAGTAAAGAGAATTGACTGAGCAACGTTTTTGCACAAATTGATTGGAAAATCCAGGGGGGATGAGAACACAGAGGTTTCGGGAACCAGCAGAAAACTCCACCAAGTGCCAGGTGATATTATGCTGTCTCTTATACTCTGGTTAGCGAAGACACTCCTGAGGTGGACATTTAGCAGTAAATAATTAGTTCAATTACTGGAGATGGGGAGTGGGAGTGAATAACAGGTGATGGCACCAGTATTAATAAGTCCATGAAGATCTTTACTCATTGCACAGATACTTGTGAGTATGTGCCTGGCAATGAGTAAAGGATACAGCTTCTGGTCTGGGCCCTGCTCTGGTGCAAGGAGGAAGGATCCCATGTGGAATCCTGGTGACCCACCTGGGTGCCTTTTGGTATCCCTTCCCCAGTTTTAATGGTAAAAGGATAGGCAGGGCAACCTCTGACTGAGAAAGACATCATGACCAGAGGGTCAGGTCCCTCAAAGATGAGGATCTGGGTCTGTAAGCTATCTAACGAGGCCAGCAGCAAGAGTAGCCAAGGGGAAAAGGAATCTAGAATGGACAATGCAGCAGAGAGGTGATTACACCAGTTGCAGCCTTGAGACCAACAATAGCTGGATGAACATCGTTTGTCCTTCTATCTTTCATGTTACAAGCTCCCCTCAAGAATAGAGTTCCGCCAGGGGGCACCAGGGTGGCTCAGTCGGCTGAGCTTCTGACTTCGGCTCAGGTCACGATCTCACGGTTCGTGGGTTCGAGTCCTGCCCTCAGGCTCTGTGCTGACAGCTCAGAGCCTGGAGCCTGCTTCGGATTCTGCGCCTCCTTCTCTCTCTGCCCCTCCCCTTCTCGTGCTCTGTCTATCTCTGTCTCTCAAAAATAAATAAATGTAAAAAAAAATAAAAATAAAAAAAATAAAGCTCCACCAGAATCCTGCAGAAACTGTTTTGACTGTATATGGGTAAATTCGTCGGAAGTACACAGGGGTGAACAATGGCAGACATAGAGATTCACTGTTCAGAGCCACCTTCATGAAGGATTTATTGCCCAGTCAGGAGGCTACGGTCAAGAAACAGTCTCCTGCTGTTATTTCCATCAGAGTCTGTCTGTAGAGAACTGTCTCATCTAAGGTCATGTCCTCCCTAAAGCAGCATGCATCTTGTGACCGAGTGAAGCGAGGTGGGTGTAAATCTGAATGATCAGAAACCTCAAGGCTCAGTATATGAGTATAAGCTTGTAGCAGATTTCACCTGAACTACAGCCCACTTACGGATGGTCTTGGTAGATCATTGCAAGGCAAGTCTCTCCCAATGGGTAGAGATTGGATTATTCACTCTGTGTTGAACGAGAAGTTCCCTGAGGTCAGCTTCTATGTGAAACTTGGGCAGTGGCAGATGAAATGGCATGGCCGGCCAGAAGAAATGTGAAAGGAGAAAGACTGGAAGATGAGTAACAAGGAGGTCTGGGCTAAGGGGAGGAGGGCAGGCAAGTGATGGAAAGTGACCGCATCGAATTTCTTCCAACCTGGAAATATAAGCAATTCATTCTGACAAGAATAGACCTATGAATACGTGAATCCACATGCGTTGTGGGTATGGTCATGGGTTCCCTTCCCTTTTTGCAAGGCCTCAAAGGCATCTTTGTGTGGACCTGTGATTACAAGATCCGCTTTTCATATGTCACCACTTTGAATCAAAGACCTATCTATGGTGCAGTGTCCCCAATAAGATGCCTATGTGCCACAAGAAACCCAAAAGTGAAAGGAGTAGAGTCCGTGCTTGCCATATCTCCTGGTGACTCACTTGGGGAATGTATGCTTCTTGTCCCCATGCTGTGAGTGGAAGCATAATTAGCTTTTTCTACAACCAGGTCTTTCTCATGCCCTGCTGTGTCTCTTTGGACCACAGTCACCACCTGTCACGTATAGATTGCTGAAGTGTATGAAATACACATCAGGCTACTGTAGTCCCCACATTTTAGTTTTGCCAAATGTCTTTTGAAATCCTTGTTCATTTGACTTGAAGTGAGAGAAAAGCATAATTCCCATTGTCCCCACGGGGGGCGGGGGGGGGGGGGGGAAATTCCCTAGAACTGAGTTTCTTTAAGGAAACGCTCTCTCTTGACCCCTCGGAGACAGATCTTGAGGGCTAAGGGACCAGAAACCGGCTGTGGCATAGCAGAACATTTTCCACTGGTCTTGGTTTTGTTCTTGGCTTTTCGGAGCCCCAGAGAAAAACAAAAGCAGAAAAAAGGTCCCTTTTAAAATCCTGTTACCCAAGGTTACAAACATACACTAAAGATAACACATGGGGGGCTTTGAATGCCAGGCCAAGGAGGTTGAAAAACATTAAAAATCATCCAAACCAAATTCTGGTGATGTTTGTTCCTGCCTTTATAGATATTTCTTTGCCTTTGCTTGTATTTTCTGCTAACACTCAAAAATGCCAATGGCATAGGCATGTTGGAGCCGGGTGGAAATTTGGCTTTCATTATATGCCTCAGATAATATATCGGCTCCCATTGATTTGAAACTGGACTGAGGTCTTCTAAAGAGACTTAAATTTCTTTTCTGGGTGTTTAGATTGGACCAATTTCACTCAATTTTGAATTTCATTACAAACTGCCTTCTGAATTCAATGGAAAGCCCATTTCCCTTGCAAGTCCACCAAAAGCATCTCTCCAAATTGCACTTGAACTTTTCTTAATGGGATATCAGCAACCTCCATGATAAATATTGATCTTGTATTCAGTCATTCTAAAATAAAACATTTCCCATTTTCATGTGTTTCAGCCTGTGGAGGCAAATGCTCCAAAGAAGAGGCTGGTCTTCACTTTTCATCAAAAAACCTAGTGCAGCTGGTTTGTACTGTGCCAGGAGGATCTGAACAGGTTTTTCAATGCCTTCTCCTCAAATCAGCCATTAGATCTTGAAGCCCAGTAGTCAAGGGCTTATTGAAAATTTGTGGTGTCAGTAAGAGAATTACAAGGATACTCGCGTATAATATATACACCCGGGAAAGGCAGTTCTCTTTGTTCATGGAAAACCTATCATTTGGCCTGAGACTACAAATGTAAATACCTAAAAGTTTTATAAAATTTAAACTGCAGGGGGAAAAAAAATGAAAGTATTATCTGTTTTTGATTAACACATCCGAGGTCTGGCTGTCTCTTGCCTGAGTCTTTCTAAATTCATCTCTCTACTCTAGGCATATAATCTTCCCTCTAAAACCTTGATTTTATCCTGGAACATCTGAGCCCCGCCCCCCCACAAATTTTAGCAGTTCTCCGTGGTTTAAGTGTTCAAATTCTTAGTCTAGGGATCTAGAATATTTGTATTCTGGTTCCCAATTATTCCTACACCCCCGTTGCCCCTGACTCCTACAAGGATGAATCCTTTCCTTAAGTACCATGACCCGGTTAGGATACAGAATATTCTGGCCTTCTCCTGCTTGTATCTCAAGAACACATAGTCCTCTCAAACGGTTTTCCAATGGAAAGATTTCATACTACAAAGTCTTAGAGAAGAACTTGGAAGCAGTCTTCTTTGGGAGATACCCCTGAAAACAGGAGTGAAGGAATGGGGACAGTGGGTCAAGCAGAGGAAGGTACATTATAAAGCAGATTACTGTTGTGAACAAATGGACCTCAGTGCTTATGGGTACTTTCTTTAACAACCTATCAGAAAGAGTGTCAGCATTGTGTCCAAAGCTGGAAGCAGGGACATCTACTTCTAATCTTCCATTCCTCAATAGTGGGGGGTTCCTGGAAGGCATTCGTTCACCTACCTTTATGCACTACACCAGGTACAGGAGCTAAATAGCCTTCGGTAAGAAGAGATCTCTGCAGCAGAAGGTAGAACGTCATTGTGTGTCTTTGGAGTGCAATACAGTCAAAGTACACGGAACTGTCCAACACAACGTCACTCAGATCAGAGGTGGGCTGGGAGCCATGGTCCGTGGCATCAGTAACATTGGCTCATCTTCCATTGGTACTTCCAAATGAGCCCAAGAGGGACGCATGGTTGCTTTGTCCTGGTCCCTGACTTCGGATGCACTACCTGGCTTCTGCTTTTCTAGTTCCCCCAGTGACTCACAGGCTCTATTTAAGGCCTTGTGAATGACTTCTCAAAGATGACATGGCCCCAGGACCTCTGGTTGTTATGTGCTTGCGTGGTTAGTATATCAGCAGGTAGGGCATTATAAACGTGACATACATCCCTAGGCTCCAACGAGACGTTCTGCTCAACAACTACCACACATGACTTTTACTTTCACAGATGCTCAGAACCCCCTTTCTACACAGTTCGTCTTCCCACCTCCCCTAGTTAACCACTAGTTTAACTAGTGGATTTAACCACTAGTTAACATCCTCTATTTAACATCTATTTTGCCTATCAGAATGTGGCTTATGCTTCAAAATTCCACTTGGCTGCTGCACCGTCTATGAAATGATCTCTGATTGCCCCAATATACAATGACCCCCCCTTTCTTAAATGTTTCTTTTTTTTTTTTTTTTTTTTTTTTTTTTTTTTTTTTTTTATTTATTTTTGGGACAGAGAGAGACAGAGCATGAACGGGGGAGGGGCAGAGAGAGAGGGAGACACAGAATCGGAAACAGGCTCCAGGCTCCGAGCCATCAGCCCAGAGCCTGACGCGGGGCTCGAACTCACGGACCGCAAGATCGTGACCTGGCTGAAGTCGGACGCTTAACCGACTGCGCCACCCAGGCGCCCCAATGACCCCCCCTTTCAATTAATCCCTGTGATAACAACTAAGCAATTAGTTCACAATGACACACAAATGTCAGCAGAAATGTCCCGTGCTTTCAGATTCAGAATCAACAGAGAAATAAGCCTTCTCGATTCTGCACCTGGAGGGCGGGGTGAGGGGGGTGAAGGTAACCTACATTTTCTTTTCTGATTCTTGGTTGCTGTCTCCTCTGAATTAATTCAGTTTGTGGACCACCTCATAGATGATGTCTCTATTCAGACACATGTCAACATAGACCTGACCTGTAGCTCTTCTCTTAAGTCCAGCAACAGCAATAGCAATAACATAGCTATCAATCTACGTGAGGCTTCCTTTTTCCCAGAAAACTGACAAAACTTCTAATGTATCCTGGAATGGAAAAATTGCACTGGCCATGTATGACGACAGGGAATCAGCTTTCTTCCATATTAATGAAGGCCCTTCAGTTTTCTGTCCCTCCTTTCTGTCTCCTACCTGTTTTTACCTCCCTCCATCTTAAATTTCTGTTCATTTCTTTTTCTCTATACCATGCTCTCAACCCTCCCACATCAAACCCGATGGAACCATCATGGTATCTGCCTAACACAATCCGTTGCTTCCCTGAAAGAGACACTGGTACCATTTGTAAAGTAATGAGTTTGGCCTTTAAAGGGTGGCTATCACTAAAAGACGGGTATGAACCTGGTAATGGTGAAGCAGATTCTAAGAGAGATACTCACTGGGTCTGGCTCCACTTAAGGGAGCACTGTTTCACTGGCACCCAGTAATGACAAGTCACTGAAAAAAATGACTCACTAAGTAAACAAATACAAAACTGATGTGTCCCCAAAGTGTCATTTTATCCATACACAATGATAATATAGTCATCTTGTGAGCCAGAGATGTTCAGATTTCTCCCAAGTCTTCTCTTTCTCTGAAGCCCATAAACATGGGACCCCAAATCACAACCAGAAACTGTTACCAGGTGACCATGAGGAATTCTTGTAATAGAAGGGAAACTCACCAAAGTCTTTGTCACCAGTGCAGGATCTCCTTGATGCCCTTCGGTAAGCATACAAGTGAGGACTGTAGGAAGAACCCCAAAAGAAAGAAAAATTGTACCAACGTGTCCAAATGATTGGACACTGTTAGTATAAACTCCCAGCTCCTTTTCTTAACAGGCATGCCCAACCCCATTCTTATTGACACATTATTTTCTAAGGATATTAACCTATTCAAAACCGGTGCTCTGATGTCTAGCCGTCCCAGGAACTGTGTTCTCCTTCAGATAATTCTGCCTGCCTTGCTCTATCTTTTGTATAATGTCTTAACAGCTTAACTTTCCTCTGTTCCAAGTTGTTAGCACAGTTGTATATTTTGGTTCAGGCACAGCGGTGATATTCTACAATTTGTAGCTCTAATATTTAAAACTCACACTACAAATTATGTTTTTTGATACTCCATTTTATAGCCTGTAGCTTGTCCTACTCAACTGGATATTTGCCCCATTATAGATAATGTACATATGCTTCCGATAAACACTTTTCTCTTAAGTTCTGAGCTTTTTAAAGGCAGGAGCAAAATCCAGGGGCAGTAAGAGACCTCCAGAGGTGTGAACTATACTATACAAATCAAGATGCAAAGGAGAAACGAGTAGCAACCATTTCATAGAGCATGTAAAAAGGCCCCCCAAAAATCCGCCTTAAATATGGTTGATAAGGATTCACGTCATTAGATTGAAATTTGAGGAATTGCACATGACTTTTTTTTTTTTTCCTAAGTATGAGTAATACTGTCTTTGGCTTATGACCATGAGCAATCCAATGCAGGAGGATGGGATGAGAAGAGCACTGGAAATCTTAAGGAAAATCATTAAGACCCAGGGTGAGAGAGAGATTGCATCCAAGCAGAGGGATGTGATTTGCCAAGTGGGATGAGAAACACATCTGAAGTTACATGACTATAGCGTCATTGCCTGGGTATCCGCCATTAAAAAGAGAAGCAGGTGATAAAACTCAGTTGTTAAGGCTGTAGGTCCAGCACCAGAGTGTGAAGCGAGCTCTTTCTTCCACCTGCTACGGAAGCATGTTGGTAAGTTTCTGTTTCCTTCTTGGTATAATGAGACTGATAACGTCTACCTTAAAGAGCTATTGTCGAGGTGGCATTTAAAATTTTTTTAACGTGTGTTTATTGTTGAGAGAGAGAGAGAGAGAGAGAGAGACAGAGCATGAGCATGGGAGGGGCCGAGAGATGGGGAGACACAGAATCCGAAGCAGGCTCCAGGCTCTGAGCTGTCAGCACAGAGCCCAAAGCGGGGCTCGAACTCACGAACCAAGAGATCATGACCGGAGCCGAAGTCGGGCGCTGAACCGACTGAGCCACCCAGGTGCCCCGTGGTGGCATTTTAATAGCTCACGGCTATGAGTACTTGGAGTGGCCTAGACACCACCTGGGAATGTGGTTGTGTAAGCTCATGCGATCCTTTGAAGGATATTGAGATCGGTGCTATGACTCACCAAGAGCAAGATGGCTTTGAGGAATCACTCGGGTTCAGCAGTAGGATGCGCTGGAACTACAATTTGAACCCAAGTGTTCTGATTCCAGAGACCCCCTCGTCTTAACCAGACACCAGCCGTGCCTCCTCAATGGCCCATTCTACCATTAAAGTTCTCCATATATGAGACAATGCGCAGAAATTCTTTATACCAGAACTTAAAACACAAGTACCACTTCTTATTACTTTATCAGTACTACATGTGTAATTATTAAGTTCTCCTGGAAAATATTAGACTGGGTTTCAGGCAACCTTCATTCTGGGCTTAGCTTTGCTGCTACCTTGATGTACATCTTTGGCCAAGTCATTTCCTTCTCTGTTGCTCATTTTTCTTACCTGTAAAATGAAGCCTGGCCGTGATACTTCCTTAGTTTCTCCTCCAACAGCCTATGATTCATAGGTAAATGTAAGGGTTATGTATCAAACACCTTAGAGGTTTCACTGAGCAAACTTTAAAGACCTTCAACTTTGCTTCTTGAGTGCCTGCTTTTACTCAGTATTTTAGAGAGGATGCCAGATCGGAGGGGAATTAAGGGGGCTAACAATTTATTCACGTTTTGTGTTTCATTCCAGAACGGAGAAGAAAAAGAAAAGCAAGTTTAAAAAAAAAAAAAAAAAGAAAAAAAACAATCCCATCTTCATTTCCCAGAGAGAGGCTCAGAGCCACAGAGGTGGAGAGATTTCATTGCCTGTCCAGAGTGATCTTGGATGTCCCTTGAAATAAATTGATCTGGGGTCCTAACATATGTAATTTCAATTTCGGTAATGGTAGGTCTGCAGCATTAGCCGCGGTTGCCAAAAAAAGGGTTGACATTTATTGCAGGCTCAGACATGGAGAAAAATGATTCTTCACATGAATACATTTGCCTAAAGCAATGATAGTCTCAGAGGGAAATCATAAACAGAAAGAAAATGCTACTTGACTACCCTCAAAGCCGGGGAAACCTAGAGCGGCTGAAGAACAAATAATTAGCATTCAGGAGAATCCGCTTTCCTTTTTTCCTCAGCTCACTGTAACGGATCCTGCTGGTGTTCCGCCATAGCCCCTTGATACTTTCCATTCCGTGTGTGCCAATGGCCTCCCGCTCGAGCATCTGTGCTTCTCTGCCTGGGGGCTTTCTCTGGCTGAGCGGGGGACAAGTGAGAGGCGCCAGGTGGCTGATGATCCTGGGAGCAGCCCTCAAGTGATGTCACGTGGTACCAAGTGGCTAAGGATCTCAGCTTCCTCGTCTCTCAGGTAGGCCAACTTTTGGATCTGTTCTCCCCAGGCATCAGAGGTCATGAGCAAGACCGAGCCCCAGTGCCTATGCCAGTGACACACTCTTTCGCAGCACCTGCACCTGGAATTGGCTTCTGTGATGGTTTGGAGAATACACCTGTCAGATCTCTGACTGCGGGGAAGCAGCGGACTGAGAGACCCAGCGGCTTTGTTCTTACATCCATCACCGCATTTGCACCAAGACCACGCTTCCCAAGAACTGCTCTCAGCCACTGACTGAGAGACGGGGACCCTGAGGCACATGCGATATTTCTCTGCTAGCTTCCAGGACTCAAGGGCTCCCCACAGGCCTTACCAAACTTTTCTAAGAGGTCTAAGATGCTTCTGCCCGACGTTCCGTCTTCCCCGTCTCCTTCCAACTTCTACTGAAATCTGACCATCCTCCAGGCTCCTCCTAGTCCCTTCCCATTTTCTCTTAACATAGACACTTTCCCCCAATGAAATCCATATATGTGTGACCCTGCCTTGGTGCCTGCTTCTCAGAGATGTGGAATAACACAGCTTTCTTGGCTTTTTCTGTCTTATTTCCCTGTTGCCTACCAGTGTTTCCTGGGATCACCCAAATTGGGACGCCAAATTGGGATCACCCAATACACCACTTGCATTCAAATCTTTGTCTCACACCCTGCTACTAGGGACCCAACTTAAGAAGATCCTTCCTCCTTTAATTCATAACACCCCAGGTCTTGTAACTTCTACGTTCCCTCCATCACCTGCCCATGCATGCACGCGCGCACGCGCACACACACGCACACACACATGGACACACAAGTGCGCGCGCACACGCATGTGTAAACACTGGCAATGGAGAACTTTAATACAAAATCATTTGAGACAATATCCTTCCACAGGTTTAAACACAAAGTGGGTAGTGAATATTAAATGCGGACGTTTATTAGAGACTTCAAAGGGGGAAGTGCTGAAATCACAGATGCCTAATGATTGATTAATGTTCAGTCCTACTTCATACATGGGATCCATGTAATGATGGTTTACATCTGGATGCATCAGCAGGACCCGTCAAAGCGTCCAGATTCTACAAAGATTAGAAATGATATGAAAGTTTCCAGGACAAAGGGTGGAGATAACGGTAGCAAACTGATAAGGCCTTTCTCTTTGAGAACGCTACCGTATAGGGTAGGGTTAGTGACCATGCTGCATTGGAAGAAGGCTTGAATTGGGAGAAGAATGAAAGGCCAACGTGGGGTCAAGGGGCTTATTATTATCGGTTTGAGCCTTGTATAAAAACATGCCCATCTGAAGCTCTCTTGAGATTTTATCTTTCTTCTGGCTGGCTTTATCTGGATAATACACTTTCACTAGTTAATGCTTATCAGATGGAAGCGCATCCCCCCTCTTGTTGCCTGGGAATAAGAGAGTCCTGGTACTGATGATATAGAGCCGATTTTAATCCAGGGTCCATGACCTCATCACCTTGAGCAACATGGACACAACACACGTGTTAGGTAGTTTTGTATCCTATCTCCTCCGTTCGCATTTTTTTTTAATTTTTTTTTCAACGTTTTTTATTTATTTTTGGGACAGAGAGAGACAGAGCATGAACGGGGGAGGGGCAGAGAGAGAGGGAGACACAGAATCGGAAACAGGCTCCAGGCTCCGAGCCGTCAGCACAGAGCCCGACGCGGGGCTCGAACTCACGGACCGCGAGATTGTGACCTGGCTGAAGTCAGCCGCTTAACCGACTGCGCCACCCAGGCGCCCCACCGTTCGCATTTTTATCACAGCCATTGCTATGATCATGGTTTGCAAGTGAACAGATTCTTAAACCACTTCCCTCTGTTGCACTAAACATCTCATGCTGTCACATGGATTCCTTGTAACAATTAGATAAGCCATTTTTGACACATGGACGAGCCTGGAATTATAATGGAGTTAATACTCCGTGGATCCAATTCCTGACCAATGGGATATTGAAGCCAATGGTTAAATACAACCTTTTCCTGTCCCCCAGGTGGACAAGTTGGGGGATCATGACACACGGATCAAAGGTTTCCCAACAGAATTTAGCCTAAGAGATCCATACTGTGACCATCCCAACAACAAACTCTAAAGTATTCTTTCCTTCCTTCCTTGCTTGCTTCATTTTCCTAATGCCCTATCCTTTTCCTTGGGACTGCTTCCCGAAATAAACTATGCAATGCAAGCCTTTGCCTGAGATTCTGCTTTTTGAGAAAGCTTGACTAACACTAGTATCTAAAACTCATGGGAGAAAGGACAAAGGTAAAATCTAGAAAAACCTGGAGAAAAGAATTTGATATGGCTAAGGGCAGATCATCTGCCTGGAGGTCAGTCCAGAAGCTCAACACACAGTATGGTGTTTTATTTGAACTAAATTTGGTATCTGGGGATCTCCAATAGAATGGATAGGGTCTAAAATACTAAAATAAGGAGTTCTTGGTAGGGGATGGGTCTGTAATTTCAAAGAGCGGGAGATGAGGTGTTTCTCAGTGGTCATACTTTTTAAACTAACAATATAGTTAGGCATGGAAGTCACAGCACCATCAGGAAGGAGAGAGGATTGGTGGTTAGGGGTTGTCCAGAGCCTCATGCCCTTCCACGCAGGTGAAGCTCCTTATAGTCATGACAGGACTGCCCAATACACTTGAAGTCACCTAAACAAATGAAAAAAACCTGTCAATTGTGTACATTCTGCAAAAGCATAAGATGGCAGAAAAAAATAATCGACATAAAAATATTAAAAGACAAGTATGAATAGCACCATTTAATTTGAATTAAATTAAATTAATTTAATTTATTGTTTCATGGAGATACCCATTGCCATTGTTTCATCGCAATACCCACCATAATCCTATTCAAATGACACAACCCCTCCCCCAAGAATTTTATACATACAGCATCTATGTCAGTCACTGAGTATATGGAGACCTGTGACCCGAGGCAGAAGGTTATTTGGATAGATTGGGCAGTTGGGGGACTGTGACTCAGTGGGTGAAGCATCCACCTAAGACAAACCAGACAATGGACCCAAGGCAACATAGATGGGTTAGAGACCTCAGGAGCTATCCAGGAAAAGGATGCTAAAATGCAAATGTTGGGTCCAGGACTTCTCAGGAGCTAGGTGATGCAGTCAAGGGTCGTTGGAGGTACTGTAGCTTCATAAAACTTGCGAAGGGAGGATTTAAGAGCACTCAGCCAGGGTAGCAGCTGTGCAGCCATGGTGTATAACACAGGTGTATTAGAGAGAGACATTTCTCATCCATCTATATCAACGAAGCAGGTGCTTTTAAGGTACTAGGGCAGTGATTCTCAATCAGGGGTGACTTGCACCCCCCAGAGATATTTGGCTATGTCTAATGATATTTTTTGGCTGCCACAACTAGAGAGTTGCCCCTAGTGTGTCTTGAGTAGAGGGCAGGGGTCCTGATAAGCATCCTGCAGATCCCTACAGTCCCCACGACAGAAATTTACCTGGCCCAATGTCAATAGCACCAAGGCCGAGAGATTCTAGACTACAGGGATGTTTACATCCTTCTCAGAGTTCCTCAGCAGGTAAGAGGAAAAGAGCCTGCTCTCCATAAAGGGTAGGAGGGAAATTACATTTCATGGCACCTGACATGTGCCAGGTCTAGTACACAACTTCCTTTGAATGTCACAAACAAGAGTAGGTATAATGACATCACTTGACGGAAAAGAAATAGAGTCTCAGAAAGAGAAGCAACGATCCAATAAATAACTCATCTTAGCTTGGACTTAAATCTTTTATAGACAAAGCCCAAAGCTGAGACCTTACTGGAAAAAAAGAAATACATTAGTTAGTTTTTCTAGTTTCAAAATGAAAATCATTTTCATTGATCGCTTATAATTTGTAACAAGGCAGGAAAATGTCACTGTGCTCATGACTGGTTTTATGTGCCAATAAGTTCAGTCTCAAGCTAGTAGCTTTTAATAAACGTAGACATCATGCTATTAGAATGTTTATTTAATCATTAAGTTTTATTTAGCACTGAAATATTAGGCATAGTTTTATCAGGGAGGTAGGATGACAGATTATTTTTATGACTGCCTAATTATTTTCCCCCAAAGTTTATAGATTTTTTTATAATAAGCATATACGGAAAACTATAAAGTTGCCAGATAGGTATATTTTAATGTGGTATAAATATAACAATTGTTTCAAGATACAGAATAAATGGCAGATAATATAGATGTTTATTTGGGGATTCTTTGGATTAGCTGACCAGGAAATCCAAAATTCAATTCCATTGAATGTGACCATTCCTGGCCTCCAAGCAACTTGCAAAATAGGGTTTTGTCCAAACGGATTCAAATATTTGTAATGCCTTCTCCTTTTTTATTTATTTATTTATTTATTTATTTATTTATTTATTTTTTAATATATGAAATTTACTGTCAAATTGGTTTCCATACAACACCCAGTGCTCATCCCAAAAGGTGCCCTCCTCAATACCCATCACCCACCCTGCCCTCCCTCCCACCCCCCATCAACCCTCAGTTTGTTCTCAGTTTTTAACAGTCTCTTATGCTTTGGCTCTCTCCCACTCTAACCTCTTTTTTTTTTTTTTTTTCCCTTCCCCTCCCCCATGGGTTTCTGTTACGTTTCTCAGGATCCACATAAGAGTGAAACCATATGGTGTCTGTCTTTCTCTGTATGGCTTATTTCACTTAGCATCACACTCTCCAGTTCCATCCACGTTGCTACAAAAGGCCATATTTCATTTTTTCTCATTGCCACGTAGTATTCCATTGTGTATATAAACCACAATTTCTTTATCCATTCATCAGTTGATGGACATTTAGGCTCTTTCCATAATTTGGCTATTGTTGAGAGTGCTGCTATAAACATTGGGGTACAAGTGCCCCTATGCATCAGTACTCCTGTATCCCTTGGATAAATTCCTAGCAGTGCTATTGCTGGGTCATAGGGTAGGTCTATTTTTAATTTTCTGAGGAACCTCCACACTGCTTTCCAGAGCGGCTGCACCAATTTGCATTCCCACCAACAGTGCAAGAGGATTCCCGTCTCTCCACATCCTCTCCAGCATCTATAGTCTCCTGATGTCTTCATTTTGGCCACTCTGACTGGCGTGAGGTGGTATCTGAGTGTGGTTTTGATTTGTATTTCCCTGATGAGGAGCGACGTTGAACATCTTTTCATGTGCCTGTTGGCCATCCGGATGTCTTCTTTAGAGAAGTGTCTATTCATGTTTTCTGCCCATTTCTTCACTGGGTTATTTGTTTTTCGGGTGTGGAGTTTGATGAGCTCTTTATAGATTTTGGATACTAGCCCTTTGTCCGATGTGTCATTTGCAAATATCTTTTCCCATTCCGTTGGTTGCCTTTTAGTTTTGTTGGTTGTTTCCTTTGCTGTGCAGAAGCTTTTTATCTTCATAAGGTCCCAGTAATTCACTTTTGCTTTTAATTCCCTTGCCTTTGGGGATGTGCCGAGTAAGAGATTGCTACGGCTGAGGTCAGAGAGGTCTTTTCCTGCTTTCTCCTCTAAGGTTTTGATGGTTTCCTGTCTCACATTCAGGTCCTTTATCCATTTTGAGTTTATTTTTGTGAATGGTGTGAGAAAGTGGTCTAGTTTCAACCTTCTGCATGTTGCTGTCCAGTTCTCCCAGCACCATTTGTTAAAGAGACTGTCTTTTTTCCATTGGATGTTCTTTCCTGCTTTGTCAAAAATGAGTTGGCCATACGTTTGTGGGTCTAGTTCTGGGGTTTCTATTCGATTCCATTGGTCTATGTGTCTGTTTTTATGCCAATACCATGCTGTCTTGATGATGACAGCTTTGTAGTAGAAGCTAAAGTCTGGGATTGTGATGCCTCCTGCTTTGGTCTTCTTCTTCAAAATTACTTTGGCTATTCGGGTGTAATGCCTTCTCCTTAGGGTTGCCTGTGAAGTTTCTGTGAATAATCCCACAGCTAATTCGAATTTCATCTTTCCACAAATATTCCATCCATCATTATTGGGTGTAATATCCTCTACCCTTCTAGACCTAGAGTGCCTTCCTTGAATTGTGGTGTTCTAGTTACAGCATTATTAGTTTCCTCCCCAAAATTATGAGCTTCAAAGGCCAAGTTTTATGCTTATTCAGCTGTATATTTTCTTATCACCGAATGCAGTATTCTGCAAATAGAAGGAAGTCCATAAATGTTTGCTTTGGTGAAACAATTCTAGCCCTTGGGCCAAGGTGTTAACAGAGGGCCAGAATCCCAGAGAAGAAACAGGTGTGGGGTGTTGCAAAAAGAGTCTATGCTTAGCAGGCATGTTTATATTCAGGGTTAGTGGCCTGTATTTTTAATTTACCTGATTTTTCCACTGTATTGACTTTTTTCTTAAATAATTTCTTATTTAGATCTGAAGATCAGAAGTCTTTCAAGTTGAAGCCCTGCCTACACAGTCATTTATGAGCTGTACAAAAAAAAAAGAAAGAAAGAAAGAAAGAAAGAAAGAAAGAAAGAAAGAAAGAAAGAAAGAAAGAAAATAAAGAAATGGAAACGCCAAGGAACATTAAAAATCTCTGACATGAAAACTGTGTCACAACACGAGGTTTTAAGGTGGACCAAGTAAAGAAATACGAAGCTTTACATTTGCGGAGCTGCTCTAGGGGAAAGGTTTAGACTGCCCTGGCGTCAAGTTTAACCACACATCCAACAGGTGTTGGTGAATTGCATCGGAACAATGAGTGAAGTCTGCCATCTACAGGCCCCTATGTGAATTACAGCATAGGCTCCCGCAGACCTTGAACCTGAGAAGGCAGGAGTCTTGGATAACAGGACTGCCCCATGATGGGATCTCAAAGACACAATCCCATGACAATCCTGAGACAACCCTATGTTGAATTATTTGGAGTCTACGTTTTGTTTCCATCCTTCAATATAGGTATATAAGCAAAATGTTAAAGCTAGCTAAAAGAAAAACTCCCATCCACCCCCTTTCCTGCCAAATCATTACTTGACAAAATTGAAGATGTGAGCTTTGTGCCTCTGCCATTTTTATTTTTATCTTAGTGTTCTGACCTTTCTTTGCATTGTAACTGACTCTATCTATGTCTATCTACCTAGGAATCGGTTAACTCAGTGCAGGAAACCCCTAGAAAGTTAACTCAGTGCAATTCCTACAGTGCAGGAAACTCCTAGAACTGATTTTGGTACGCCCTCTTGCCAAGCCCAATGTCTGGCACATAGCAAATGTTCCACAAAGATTGGATGCATGAATAATTACGGGAATAAAAATGCATGAATAAGAAGGCAAATCAATAAACTATTTCTAGGTACTCTTGTTCCAAATTACCTATGAATTTATGAATAAAAAATGAATACATGAACACATACATATTTATGGAAAATGTGAATATATATATGTATATATATGTGTGTATATATATGTATATATGCATATATACATATATACACACATATATACACCTGTACCTCTCTGGGTATCTTTGTCAATTGTTTAGCAACTTCTGTAATAAGTCCAGGGGGTTGCCACTTTTTCTTAAAACCTTAAATCCGTTTATTTAAGATTTTATAAGTTCAGCTTTAGGGCCCCAGTTATGTCATGTCATCAGACCAAACGTTCTGAAAGATTCATCTTATTTATAAAGTAAATGTGGTACCAAGGTCATAGTTATTACTTCTCATTTATTTTATCCTTTCCGCAATTGACTGTCTAGCTCTAGTCAGAGGAAATGAGAGCCAAGGAAAAATGTTTAGATAAGATCATTATAGACAGAATGAAAAAGAAAGTAGAAAAATAAGGTAAAAATTGTTTCTCCTAAGAGACCTGGATTCTCTTCCCGGTTCTCTCTACCAACACAACCTTGAGGAAGCTTTTGGGGTTGCTAATCTTGACTGATCTTTCAAAGGAAGGGGCCAAAATTCATCGTTCACTGTTGCGTGCCAGGCACTGTGCTCAGTATTTCCCCGAATTGTCACATTTAATATGCCCGGCAGCCCCAGACTGGGAGACACAGACAGATACACCATTTGATGGGCATGAAATTGAATTTCTGGGAGACTGTTTCTGCAGGGTCACATTTCAGGAGGTACCGTGGTGCACTGGAACCAGCTCATACCAGCTTGTAAGAGCCCACTCCCCATTCAG
Source organism: Neofelis nebulosa (assembly GCF_028018385.1). Taxonomy (NCBI): domain Eukaryota; kingdom Metazoa; phylum Chordata; class Mammalia; order Carnivora; family Felidae; genus Neofelis; species Neofelis nebulosa. Next base: position 198,318,480 of record NC_080784.1, on the reverse strand, counting down.
AAATGCCGTATTGGTCGCTTGAAGTCAGCCACAGTGGAACTATTCATGAACATGTAGATCAGGGATTCCCACGAATCAACCCTGACTCCTCCCCCAAGAGCGGATTGTTTAATATGTACCAGCACCCCCCTGGTTACAAAGCAATAATAAAAGTTTAAGAATAATTGACTCCAAATGCATGTTCTTTCAAATAGACCACAGTACCCTAGAGTTAAGGGATAGCCCATTTAAGATTTACATAGCAATTTATAGTGGTTAAAACAATACTGTTATGTCTATGTAGGTTCAATGAGATGAAGCTAATCTCTGTTTCTCCTTTCTTCCTCCCTGTTTCCTCCCTCCTCCTCCCTTCCCAGCAGAGCCCCAGCCACATCCTGGGGGCCTGCTGTGTGCTCAGTGTTTGACAGAAACTACAAGATTTACAACGCTGAAGGAAATAAGGCCTGGGTCGGGTAAGGGATTTAGAGAAAACCACAAGGTAACTAGGTACAGAGCCCTGAATCCAGAATGAAGTTTCCCTCCCTTTGATCTGCTCTGTGAGTCTCCTGGTGACTCCCCAGACCTAGTCCTCAAGTTCCGTCTTCTGACACGTTCCAGACACCCACACGTCTCCCTTTATTCATTTCTTCAACAAATAGCTGAGCACAGAGTGTGTGAGACACCTTGTTCCCACCACTTAAGATGCAGTGGTGAAGGCAGGAGGGGACTGCCAGTCTCTGGCCCTGGCAACTTCCCCTCTGGTGGGGGACACAGAAGCCGCAGGGACAGAATAGCAGGACAGTCCGGCCAGAGGGGTTTGGGTTTGAATCGTAGGTGCACCTCTGTCTGTGCGACCGTGGGCGGGTTACTTAACCTCTTTGTGCCTCTGTTCCCTCTCATACTTTAAGAGGAAATAAGAACAGGCCCCACGTCTTAAAGGATTACATTTGTAATTTTTTTTTTTTTTTTTAGTATTTATTTGTGGGAGAGTGCGAGCAGGGGAGGGGCAGAGAGGGAGGGACAGAGGATCCGAAACGGACTCTGAGCTGCCAGCGAGAGCCAGATGTGGGGCTCAAACTCGCGAACCTCCAGACCTGAGCCCAAGTCGGGCACTCAACCAGCTGAGCCACCCACGTGCTCCCATTTAGTAACGTTACATAGCATCTGGTACACAGTTAAGGGCTCCATACGTGTTAGCCACTACTTTTAAAGGAACAAACTAGTGACATTCTGTAGGGAGATTTATGAAGAGTCCTGAGGTTAGCATGAGGGGACAATTTTAGGTACGGTGATCAATGAAGTCCTCTCTGATGAACAGGTAAGACGCTGAAGAGCAGCCCATCCAGACAACACTTCCAGCATGAGGAACTGAATGGCTAAGCTCCGCAACGGGTCAAGGGTTTAGTGCTCAGGAAGTGTCAGAAGCCAACGTTCTCGGAACACAGGCCGAGTGTGAGGGGACGAAGAAGGGAAAAAAATCCTGCGAGGCAAGTTATAGCCCTGAGTAGTTTGCACTGTATTCTAAAAGCAAAAGAATTTTTTAAAATGTTTATTTATTTTTGAGAGAGAGAGAGAGAGAGAGAGCAGGAGCAGGGGAGGGCAGAGAGAGAGGGAGACACAGAATCGGAAACAGGCCCCAGGCTCTGAGCTGTCTTCCTAGAGCCCGACGTGGGGCTCGATCCCACGAACCGTGAGATTATGATCTGAGCAGAAGTCAGACGCTTAACTGACTGAGCCACCCAGGTGCCCTCAGATATTTTTTTTTGTTTTGTATTTATTTATTTATTGTCAAGTTAGCTAACATACAGTGTCGTCTTGGCTTCAGGAGTAGATTCCCATGATTCGTCACTTACATACAACACCCAGTGCTCATCCCAACTAGTGCCCTCCTCAATGCCCATCACCCATTTTCCCCCTCCCCCCTAACTGCCACTCCCATCAACCCTCAGTTTTTTCTCTGTATTTAAGAGTCTCTGTGGTTTGCGTCCCTCTCTGTTTGTATCTTATTTTTCCTTCCCTTCCCCTACGGTCTTCTGTTAGGTTTCTCAAATTCCACATATGAGTGAAAACATATGATATCTGCCTTTCTCTGACTGACTTATTTCGCTTAGCATAATACACTCTGGTTCCGTCTACGTTGTTGCAAATGGCACGATTTCATCCTTTTTTATCACCAAATAGTATTCCACTATGTATGTGTGTGTGTGTGTGTGTGTGTGTGAGTGTGTGTGTGTGTGTGTGTGTATATATATATATATATATATACATATATATATATATATAAAATTTTTATCCCTTCATCAGTTGATGGATGTTTGGGTTCTTCCTTGGAGCATTTCTGCCCCTGGTTCTTGTCTCTTCAATATGACTCTTCCTTAAGGCCCGTGGTTAAGGATCCCAGGGTCTGCCTAGTTTTACAGTCTTACCATTATTTGTTCTGTGGCAACTTTGAGAGATAATGAGCAACCCCTTGGAAATTGACATTTCCAAGACATCCTCAAATTGTTTGTGTCCTGGATCTTTGTCTTTGGTTTCTAACCCTTTGGCTCAATTAAATAAGATCTGGATCAGGAATCCACTGATGATTCCTGCAAATTTATGCATTAATCCATTTGCTGGAGAGAACTCCCAGTTGTCATCAAATCTCAGCAGGCGTTTGACTCCAGAAGGAGTAAGGACTGTCAATTTAAATTGTCCAAAAGCCCACATGACCCCTGCTTTTACACCTTCCCATTTCCCATAAGCCTCCATTGGGGCCAGAACTGGGAAGGACCAATTAGGTCTTCTCTGATCTCCAGCGAGGAATTGATTGGAAGATTCCTTGCCTTGCAGGCCAATCGCTTCTACCTCAGGATCCTCTTACAAAGTGGTAGTAACCTGGAGTGCTTGGGTGGCTCAGTCGGCTAACCATCTGACTCTTGATCTCATGGTGGGTGAGTTCAAGCCTAGCATCTTGGCTCCATGCTATTAGCATGGAGCCTGCTTGGGATTCTCTCTCTCCCTCTCTCTCTGCCCCTCCTCCACTCATGTTCTCTCTCTCAAAATAAATAAATACACTTTATATTTAAAGAAAACTGGCAGTAACCTGCCTCTCCGAAGACAGCATTATTATTGTTGTTGTTGTTATTGTTCGATGAGTGGGCAAACAGCTTTAAGTTTGGGTTCACTGGGAAAGGCCTATGACCATAATCCTGGGATTATCTGCTTGCCCTGATGCCCCAGGCACAGCTCAGTGATCCAGAGTGGGCAGCCCAGAGCACCCGCATGCCATCTCCTAGTCTAGTCATCCATGTACTGGAAATTTACTTTTGAGTGAGGCAGAGACAGAATGAGAGTGGGTTAGGGGCAGAGAGAGAGGGAGACACAGAATCCGAAGCAGGCTCCAGGCTCCAAGCTGTCAGCACAGAGCCCGACGCGGGGCTCAAACTCACAAGCTGTGAGATCATGACCTGAGCCGAAGTCGAACACTCAACCGACTGAGCCACCCAGGCGTCCCTTTTTATTAATATTCTTTTTCATTTTTTAATTTTTGGCTGAGGACTGTTTCTACTGGGTTTATAAAAGAGGAACTAAGACACCTAGAAAAGGCTAGGGCTTATGACAGTTTCCCTACAGAGTCATATTAAACAAAGCAAAACAACAACAACAAAAAGTTAAGTGCCCCAAGCAATGAACTCAGGTATTCCAGGGACCTTCCATGTCACTCAAGCAACTCAGCAAGAATTCTCAGAATCCAGGGGCGCCTGGGTGGCTCAGTCGGTTAAGCATCCGACTTTGGCTCAGGTCATAATCTCACAGTTCGTGAGTTCGAGCCCCGCATCAGGCTCTGTGCTGACAGCTCAGAGCCTGGAGCCTGTTTCAGATTCTGTGTCTCCCTCTCTCTCTGACCCTCCCCCGTTCATGCTGTCTCTCCCTGTCTCAAAAATAAATAAACATTAAAAAAAATTAAAAAAAAAAAAAAAGAATTCTCAGAATCCAAATTCTCCTATATCACATGCTTGCCATTAACCTCACTAACAGCCCCATCTGTACACTCTTTCTTATATCTTCCTCCCAAATGTAATTAGTAACATATCTGGCTAATTCTAGAATTCTTTTCCCATGTCCCACATTATTCAGATGAGCTACAATAAAATAACAATGAACAAGAAAGAGAAGGGGCTCTGCCTGAACTGGCCTGGAGTCCCTGCTTCTCCTGCATACCCAAGCTCTTCTCCGAACCCTCTTCCAGACCACAGACCCCAGCAAGCAGGCCCAGGGCTCTCCCTTGGGGTAGAGTGCTTAAAGTGCTTAAGGAGAACCTTAGAGGAAGGAAGGAAGGAAGGAAGGAAGGAAGGAAGGAAGGAAGGAAGGAAGGAAGGAAGGAAAAACCTGAGGCCCCTTGCCTGGTAATGAACCCTACCTTCATCTCACCGGGGCGGGAGGGACAAAATCTCCATAGGGTGTAGACACCAGGTCTTGGACCCTATGCACATCCTTACAGCATCTATTTTCCAGAATATTCCTTTTCACTGCCGTCTTTTCCTTCTCCTTCTCCACTATTGTAACCTGCTATCTATCTCATAAAAATGGAAGTTGGTGTTTTTATTATTTTATTTATTTTATTTTTTATTATTGAAGCATAGCTGATGTGTGATTTGATGTTAGTTTCAGATGTACAGCACGTGATCCCACCTCCTATACATTACTCAGTGTTCGCCACGATACGTGAGGTCCCCGTCTGTCACCGCACAACCTTATTGCAATGTTATTGACCATATTCCCTATGCTGTGCTTTTCATCTCCGTGACTTACTTATTTTGTCACTGGAAGTCTGTACCCCTCAAACCTCTTTGTCTATTTTACTCTTCCCCCCACCCCCTTCCTCTCTGTCAACCACCAGTTAGTTCCCGATATTTATGAGTCTATTCCTCCTTTTTTTGTTTCCTTGTTCATTTGTTTTGTTTTTCAGAAAATAAACGCAAATGTCATATGATTGCCCTTGTATGGGGGTGTTTTTATTTTCTTTGGAAACCTAATGATAATCTTTACTGTCACTGAGATCCTATTTTCAAGGACCATTTCCACAAAATGACTTTTAGAGGCAATTTGGGGGGGGGGGGGCAGGGCAACAGGGATTTTTTCAATAGCCACTGTGGAATGCAGGGACCTGGGTCTCAGAGGTGGAATTGCTGGGGGAGGTGTCCACTCTGGGCTGCTGTTGTCCTGACCTTGAAACAATGCGTGCAAGAGCCTGTCTCATCGGCCATCTCAAATTGCCACGGAAAGAGGCGATGACAGTTTGCTTTCACCCAGTCCCTCGAGTTATGAGTAATTTTGCTAGACTCTTGTCATTTTCTGGCAGATTTCACGAAGTTGTGCTGAATTTGCAAACAAAGGCAAAAGGCAAACAATGGTTTAAGCTGCTTTGAGATTGCCTCATTAAACCACAGCCTGCTGGAAGCTTTCCGCTTTTAGCAATGAACACATCTGAGCTCTACAATGATGTCACCATCTAAAATTCTGTTCACATTGCTTTGGGGCGATAAAGCTGTCCCATGAGCAACTAACAAAATGATGATGATGATAATAATAGTAACAATAAATTAAATACACAAGGAAGAAAAAAAAAAGGAAAGAGCAGAAAACTGCTCCAATTATCAGGAAAGCTGAATTTCAGACCTACTGCTGCCATACCAGCCCCGTCACCAATTAATTAGCAATTTCCTTGAGTTCCTCAAGACTCGGTTTACCTCTCTGGAACTTGGATATACTGACGCCCTTTCTGTTTGGGCATTCCACTGAGTCAGCACTTGTTTCCTATCCAGAGAGGAGGTCGTGTGCCGTGCTCTCCGGGATCTTCCATTTCAGAAGTGTGCCTTTGTGATTAGGTGAGAGCCCTTTACACGCGGCAAAATCCTAAATGTGTAATGTAAGATTCTCCAGAGTATTTTCTATTCCAGCCAATTCTGGCACAACCCACAGATAACAGCAAAGTTAAAAGAATGACACACTGAGATGCAGGGAGGACCCTCAAAAGAATACAGTTTTATAAAAGCCGGTGGACAAACTACCTGGACCACGCAGATATTGTGACATAGGTGCCCTGACCCAATTCTGTCAGGTCAAGTTTATGATAAGACTGAAGTTCATTGGTGCTGCTGGTAACGGCAATTCTTTTGCCTTGAGGAAACACCCTCCTGCTTCCAGGCACCGTCTCTCACAGTCTCCCACCTGACATTTCCTTGGGCCCGAGTCGTCCTTGTCCTGTGGGTGCTCCTATTGGTCAGTGTTAGGAACATCTGTTTCCTTAGATACACCCTCTATGTTCTCGGCCATTGATCCCAATCAGAGGCAGGCTCTTGGCCAGCCAGGGAGAGTTCCAGCACTGGCAGCTCCAGGTGCCAAGGGGAGCACCATACCTGTCGGAGAAGGCTGATCCCCAGTAGCAGGCTGTAAGGCCACCCACACTTAATGTTTCCTTCTCCTTCCATAGCCCACAACCTGCCTGAGAGGAGTGTTTTGCACACTACTTCAAGAACAACCATGACACCTTGCACCAGCTCATGGCAATCTAAATGTTCTTGCCAAACGTAAACCAGTCCCTGGGTTGATCAGAAACATCACCGGCCCACTGCAATGGCCTGCCCCTTCCAGAGCAAATCTGCTTTGTCAAATGGGCAAAGCAGCCTTCATTGGCTGCTTTCAAAGTCACCTTGCCCTCTATGTGGAGCAGAGTCCTGCAGATGAATGGAAAACTACTCCAATGACCACTCTCTGAGAAGTATGGCCCTGGTGGTCAGAGATTGGGGCATGACAGTAGCCAAAGAGAACAGGGTCCAATTCAAGAAGCAAATGTCAGTTGCACCCCATAGCCTAGGAAGAGTAAGTCACAGCCAGAGACATGTTAGATGTAGGGGAAATTTACCTCATGGTACTCCACCTCCCTCAAATACTCACTACAATAAATAACTCTTGGAAAGATCATTAAGTTTTCAAAAATATGCAGTATTATGCATTCTTCAGGAGCATTTAGAAAGAAAGAGCTAGAAAAAAAATGTCTTATTAGTACAGTGAACCAAGGTTTTATTTCCTATGAAAATTGAGCCTTTAGCTACATTGAAAGTCTCCAAATATCTTGCTACGATTTCTACCACCTCCCTTCCTGAAAACAACACTTTCCAATAGGTCCTTGTCACTGTGGTCCCATTTAGCCCATGAAGAATCCAAGGTGTGAGCATTTCTTTCCAGCCAAGATTGGTAACTGAACTGGAATGAAGAAGCCACAGCTCACAGTCTTAGCTCTCATTGAAAATGAACTTGAAGACCAAGCCCCAGGCAGCATGATGACTTTCAGTAAACATTTTTCAAGATCACGTTTCTTATGTTCCACTCTTCATACTCAGCCCATGGAACATTGAACCTTTGTTTATTTCATTCCTAATTATCCAAAGACTGTAATGGTTGTTTATTGATGGGTTGGACAAGAAATGTTTGTTTTCTAAAAAGAACAACAACAACAAAATTTAATGTGAGTTCTTTGTGTCCTCCTATATCCACCCTTTTAAAATCTACCTTTGAGGACATTAGAGAAAAGCAACTTGGATAGGTAGACCCAGACCACAGGTTCTGTGAAACAGCACATCTCAGCCTTCAGTGTAGAGACCAGGGATCTACTTCTTGGAGAAAAATTAGAATATTTTCCCTAAGAGGTATTAATTCAATATACTGACTGTTAGAATAAAACTGACGTTATATTGCTGAGTAAAATTCCCTGACTACACATAAAGATCCTTCTGTTACTAGGAGGATAAGAATTAGGGGTGTGTGTGTGTGTGTGTGTGTGTGTGTGTGTGTGTGTTTATTTATAACTTGAATCCATAACACAAAACGGTCACACATTAAAGATTGGTAGGATAATTGAGTAAATTAATAAGCAATGAAAATCAGTGATCGGGTACAAAGTACCCCATGGGGGCAGCCAAATTGAAAACTAGAAAATCATGAACTCAATACTCAAACCAAGAAAATGCCAAAAGCTTTAGTCAAGAATGAAAGGAAGATTATGAGATAAATCAACCAAAATGATGGGAGTTAAGGATGCAGAGGGCATCTGGAGCAAGGAACATAGTTCTGGGTCAGACAAAATTCAGTTAATATTCCAAGACCATTACTTATAAATTGTAGGACCTTCATACATTTACTTACTCTTTTTTAAGATTAATGTCTATGAGATTCAGTGTAGATTTAGATCAAATTTTATCACTCAATATAAAGTAACATAAATGAATACAGATATTTGGTAGTATAACAGGCTTCTTGCTTGAGTCCCCTGAACTTAAGAATCCTTCATGCTTGCTCACCATTATATCACCAGCACAAGTTAAGTCCTGGTAATAGAATGAGAGTTTAACAAACACTGGAAGGATAGAAAAGTAAATTAATGAATGAGGAAATAAAAGATACTTATATAAACGAAATGCAAAATTTTGTTTTTACTTTTTTACCCTCACTTGGGAGAAGAAAGATGTATTGTTTGTAGTTGATTCTAACATTGTCTCCTGGCCCCCCAAATTTGGTAAGCACTCTCCTGGAGAGTATCAGAAGGGGATAGGATGAAATGTCCCCAAATTAATTGCTAATACTCTCCGATAAAGGAGATATTTGTGATCCTAGCCCTACCCTTGAAAATTCTGGCAGTAAAAATTGGCGGAAAGAAAGGCTCAAACACCTGAACATGGCCCTTAGGACTCTGGCTTCTTCTGAAATCTCTTCTCACAATTATTTTGTTTTCCATATGGCCAGTGAAACATGTCTGTCTTTGGGTGTCCTTTTAAAAAACCAGTCTTGACAATGATCCAGGAAAGGACCCGATAAAATAAATGTTTTCTCATCTAAATTCGAAGCCGACTTAAGCGAGAGTTGGAAATAAGGTCAAGGGAAATGAAACCTTTTCTCTTTTACTGTTAAAACCAGTTTAGGTGGATATGATGAACTGTGTATAGAAGCAGCACTCAACAGGACCAGGCTGACTTTCCCAAGAAATCACAATGATTCTTGCTCCAGCGTGAGATCTTGACGACTAGACTTACTGCTGGACCTCAGGCACACCAGGCCACATCTTCTCTGTCACTGGGTGGATTCCTAAAAGGATGGAAGAATAAGGGACTGACCTAAAACTGCTCTCTGTTTTTTCCATAAGTCACCAATCATGGAAAAGGGTGTGGAAAGTGAAGAGGGACAGGAAGTTCACACTAATGGGTTTCCCTCCACATGGAAACGATAAACATGGGGAAAGGAAGTTCTTCATTAAAATACTGTTACTGGCGTGTTGATATTTTTTGAGAGGTATGGTGTAGACAGGGTGTGAAGACTTTAAAATAAAATAGATGTGGAATCAAATCACAACCATCCCATTCAAATCTTTGTAAGTAACCTGACCTCTCTGTGTGCAGATTCTACATCTGTAGAAGCATTCTGTCTACTCCTTTATGGAGGTGTTGAGAATGTATACCATACTAACCATGGTTCCAGGCACCGTAGTCAAATGAAATCATTGGAAAATTAAAACAATAATGACAATAATAACGATTATAAAGTTCTAACGCCCAAAAGGCTAAACCGAAGCAAAGAAAAAAAAGAAAACTCAGTTTCCTATGCAAAGTTGCTCTTAATGGTAACTAACATTTGGCAATAAATTGTTATGTGTTGAGAAATGCGTCAAACAATTTATATTCCTTGCTTTATTGGGTAGCAATAAAATAACCACGTGGTTTAAGTATTGATATCCCTTTATACAGAAATGAAAACTCAAGACGGGAAAGGCTACCTCACTTGATCAAAATCAGTCAACGGGAGAGCAAGAAGTGTACACTTAGGTCGTCTGGATTCAGAGATTATTCCCTAACTACTATGGTGGATAGCCTCCTCACAGTCAGCGGGCAAAGAAAAGATTCATAAATGAATGCAAAGAAGGACCTCCAGGATGCAACGGGTCATCAATTTCAGCTCAGGCACCAAGAAGCCTTCATTGTATTTATATTCTTGCCCAAGGCTGATTCCATGTTTCCACAGGAAAGTTTCCTTTCCTCTTTGACCCTGGAAAAGTGATTCGTGCAACGATGGGTTCAACTTTGTACATTGAAAGACCTCAACAAGCTGCTCCAGGAATAACAGGTCAGGTAAGTAGAAAGACTGATTCATAATGGGAATTTTAAAAAGTCATGCGTTTCAATGGTATTTCAAATCTTGGCCAAGAGACAAGAAAAAAAAGAACTGATCATAAGTTGCACATATTGAAGAGCCCAAAAAACAAGGATGAGTAGAATGTATAATATTCATTTCTCTCTCTCTCTCTCTCTCTCTCTCTCTCTCTCTCTCTCTCTCTCTTTTGGTAACTTTCAAGTTACATTTAGAAAGCGGGGGTAAATCCAGGAGAGAGATCACAGGGGGATGAGGCTGAAAATACCTTCAGATATTTAGGGCCAGACCCAGAGCTAAGATTTGGCAAGTTGCCCATAGAGAAAAAGAATAATGATTCAAAGTCTGGGAAAATATCTCTCGGTTTTCTCTTAAGGATTTTGTCATGTCCAAACTAGATAAAGAAGGCTAAGTCCTAAGTCAATTGCAGGCTTATGTAAATAGTACATTGTTGGCATGGGTGAGAAGTGGGAATGACTGAGACATCCTGAAAGTTATTCTGTTTCCACTGAGGGAACAGGTTTAAGTGACGGAAAGTGAGATTGACTATAATACCCAGTTTGAGTAAACTAGTGTGAATTCATTACTATGGGAATCAGGGAAATTTTAAGGTAAATGCTTCTCCTGGGTGTATCTGGGAAAGGAAGAATGGCAAACATCTAACAAATGGATGGACATAAACTTAAGGGTCTACATAATGTTTGACATCGTATTATTTGTTCAAGGATAATAATGATCTTCTTGTTGAAATTCAATTTCTACATAGGGAAGTGGGGAATAAATAAGAAATCTCAATGCAGAACAGGCAAAGCGATATTCTCAGCTTTGCAGCTATTGCTGTGTTTTCTAAGCCTGTCAATTATCTGATGGGTTACTTGTCAGTGAGCATGCAGGAAAATAAGCACTATGTGAGGGAGTCTCAACTCCGAGCTTGAGGGGCAGTTTGGCCGCTAAATTGGTATGTGGAGTAGATTGTATTGTTTTGCTGAAAATATTAACTGATCTTCCTCTCCCCCATCCCTGCAAGACCCCTCCTTCATGCCCCTCCTTTAGCAGAAGAAAAGTCAGAGGGGAAAACCATTGTTTGGGAGAGGTAAGCTTAAATACTATATATTACATTATTTTCAGTGGGTCACTGGGTGGAAACTCAGAACTCTACAATGCATTTCAGAAGCACTCTCTACAGAATACTTGTATTTTTGCTCTAGATAACATTAAATGATACCCACATATCAGCTTTTATGGTTTCCTCAGAACCCTGGTTGGTGAGATATTTTTTTTTTCCTCTTAGACAATGTTAATGATTTAAGCAGGATTTCTATTCCCCAGACATCAGGAAGTTTTAAATGAAAACGAAAACAAGAAACAGGTTCATTATCCACAGGTAAACACAATGTACAACATCTGGTCACTTCTTCTAACTCGATCTAACCATTCCCCACCCCCTGATTTATTCTCAAGATAACAAATGATGATGAACAAATAAAGTCACTCCCTCTTTATTTAGAGCACTGATATTTGGGCTTCTAATGTCCTTAAAAGAAATATCACAAACCACAAAACAAACAAAACTATCTCAGTATAAGATATAGAGATATTCCATCGCTTATAAAGATTCCCAAGGAGATGAAATGAACCTTTGTGTTGGTATGGTATGCATACCTCAAGATAACCCCCCACTTGTATTTGTTCACAGGTAAGGGAGGAAAATGTATCCTGATAAATGACCAAGAAGCAAAATTATCCCAAATACCTTCGAGCATACATTATGAATAAGAATAACCATCAGTTTAAACCAAATTACAGTCAAATGCAATTTTCTTAAAATATATGTATTATATTATTCAGAAAGTAGTAGGTTATGCTGCCCTAATAAATAACTCCAAATTTCGGTGGCTTGAAGAAGCAAAATAGTTGCTTCCTGTTCACAAGCCATTGTGGGTTGGCAGGGATGGGATCCTACTCCATTTCTGACTTAGTCCAAATTCAGGCTTGAACAGAGTCTCACTATTTGGAAGATCAACTTGCTCCATAGCACAGAAAAGGTGAATATGGAGAGTTGTATCCCAGATCCTAAGTTCTTCTGACCGCAGAAGACACACATATTTTATTGACCTCAATGAATGACTTGATCATGCCTAAACTTGAATGTGAGGAGGAATTAAAATCTGACCGTGTGCCCAGAAGAAACCCAGAAATACTAGTGTGCAGAATTAGTGCCATACACACTAAAAGAATGTTACCCAATGGTTTGAGGGCAGCTATAGGACTTTCCCCAGTGTAACATTCATGTGGTTTGTGACAATGTTCCATTTAGGCTGTTGTCTCCCCCATTTATTTACTGATATTTACCTATTTTTAAAAATTAAGCATCTTCTTGATTCAGATTCAGATTCACCAAAAATCTCCAATTCTATTGGCATGAGAGACTTTTAAATGTAAAATTGCTTCTCTCAATTTGCTCTTTTTTTTTTTTTTTTTAAGCTAAGCTCAGAGTTCCCTGTAAAAAATAAAATATATCCAACTCAGTCTGGGAGAAAAGGTAATCTGAGCTGTCTTCCTGAGGGATCTCACATCAGAGTAAACTTTGATAGCATGGGCAGGTGTTACAAAGTCACCTGAATGGAGAAGTGACAAAAGGATCTATATTACAGACCAGAAAAAAATCTACCCCTCGTGCTTGTGGTAGGCAGATTCTTGGAAGGTATTAATTAAAAATGCACTTTTTTTTTCTCAAGTAAAACTTGAAAAGTGTTCAAAAATTGCCAAGTTGTATATACTATTTAAGAGGTCAGAGATCTGGGTTTGTCTGTCCTAAGTGTGCACAAGGAAGCATAGAGATAGTACACATTCATCACTAAACCACGCACCCAAAAGGACTGGGGATGGTGTCTTGCAAGAGGTTTTGATATGCACAGAGGTGTCAGCAAGGAATGTAAACCAAATCCATCTAGAGAACTCAGAGCTTGCCCTGAGGCCTTGAGAGAACTTTCTCCTGTTTTCAATACGTCCTGCTTTCCTTGCATCTACTGTCAGAATATTGAAAAGTCAGACTGCGCTTGCAAGAGGAGAAAGAAAATATAGATGGCTGAGTGTAAGGAGGTCAATTTGATAAGGATTTATGTAAATAACTGTTAGTTTATTTTACAATCTTCTGAACACTGGTCTGTCTCCTTTTTACCATTGCCCTATTTAAATAATAGTTGCATACTCCACAGTGTTACTAAGCACCCCTACATCTTTTTACCACTGAGGGCATACACATTGTTGAGAATAAATGGCAAGTAGTCCATAAAAACGCTTTTATTTATTTCTTTCTTTATTTTATTTTTATTTTTAAAATATAATTTATTGTTAAGTTAGCTAACTTACGTTACATACAGTGTGCTCTTGGCTTTGGGGGTATATTCCCATGATTCATCGCTTACAGACAACACCCAGTGCTCATCCCAGCAAATGCCCTTCTCAATCCCCATAACCCATTTTCCCCTCTCTACTGCCCCCCACCATCAACCCTCAGTTTGTTCTCCCCCCAAAAAAATAAACCCAAATAATCCAGTGAAGAAATGGACAGAAGACATGAATAGACACTTTTCCAAAGAAGACATCCAGATGACCCACAAATACATGAAAAGATGCTCAATATCATTCATCATCAGAGAAATACAAACCAAAACCACACTGAGATACCCCCTCACACCAGTCAGAGTGGCTAAAATTAACAACTCAGGAAACAACAGATATTGGTGAGGATGTGGAGAAATGGCACAGTTGGTGGGAATGCAAACTGGTGCAGCCACTCTGGAAAACAGTGTGGAGGTTCCTCAAAAAATTAAAAATAGATCTACCCTATGACCCAGCAATAGCACTGCTAAGAATCTACCCAAGGATACAGGAGTGCTGATGCATAGGGGCACTTGTACCCCAACGTTTATAGCAGCACTTTCAACAACAGCCAAATTATGGAAAGAGCCTAAATGTCCATCAACTGATGAATGGATAAAGAAGATGTGGTTTTTATATACAAGGGAATACTACTTGGTAATGAGAAAGAGTGAAATCCTGCCATTTGCAACAACGTGGATAGAACTGGAGGGTATTATGCTAAGTGAAATAAGTCAGAGAAAGACAGATATCATACATTTTCATTCATATGTAGAATTTGAGAAACTTCACAGAAGACCATGGGGGAAGAGAAGGGGAAAAAATTAGTTTCAAACAGAGAACGAGGCAAACCATAAAAGCCTCTGAAACACAGAAACAAACAAACAAACAAACAAACAAACAAAAAATGGCTTTCAAAGACATTCTAACTTTGAAGGCAAGCACCATAAGAGAAGACTATTTATCCTTGCAGGGGAAAAAAAAAATGTCCTTTATTTTTCAACCACTATATAATGAAATCAATAACTTCATCAGAAATGTTTAAGAATTAAATTAGATTAACCAAAGTAGAATATTTTACATTGGTAACAATTTCCTCAGAGATACTAAGACATTATCCTTTGCTGAACTCCTCCAGAGGGAAGAGTGAGTACTAAGACATTATCCTTTGCTGAACTCCTCCAGAGGGAAGAGTGAGTACCACTTAATTTAACATATGCCATTACACTCACTCAATGTCATGCTCTCCAACAAAGAGACAGAATCTTGCATGCATTTTCTTCTTTTCATGACCTTGATCCTTACCTCTCTCTGCGGATGAGCTGTTATAATCGTGACCTCCATGTACGGCTGCATAAATGTGCCAAGCTCACACTGTCTGTAAGTGATGCAGTTGGATTCATCAGAAGATGTTGAATTCAGCTCCATTCTGACACAGGTGGCTGTGGAATCTTCGAAAAGTTGTTGGCGTCTTAGTCTCAAGTTTTTCATCTCTAAAATGGGTATAAGTATGACTTAATCATCTAATGCAGTTGAGGAGAGGATTAAGCAGTAAAATAGAAAAAAGTCTCTCCATGCATGCTGGTTCTCTTCCCTGAACTTGTACTTTTGCTCCATAGTCTGCTATAAAGTCTGTTATGTTTTTTATGTATTGTTCTATCCATCTTGATTGACCATGGAAGGGACTATCCATAAAGTAAAACATGATCATAGAAAAAGTGTATTTATAACCTTATATATACACATTTAATACATTTCATGTCTGTTTATAAATTACCACTTAATATAGTCCAAGTCTGTTTATTCACATTATCATGAATGTAATCATTTTCATATTATACGGTAGGGCAATCAAAATTATATCCATGATAGAGATTACATATAACAATAGAGACTATGACCATATAATGCATATGTGAATATAAAATTTTTATATACTTTGTTAAGTATATTACATGCACAGTATGCTCCTATATTTTATATACATACCAGAACAATTTGGCAGAACTGGACTTCAGCCGGGTATAGTTTCTCTATGCAGAAAAACAAACATGGCTACTGCCCTTACTTTGGAGTTGAATATTAATGAAGGGAGAGGATAAAAACATCATCTTTCCTCACTTCCAGACACTTACACACGGGCACACACGTCTACTTGGAAACAAAGCTTTATCTGAATGCAGAGGTGCTTCTGAGATATATAGGACCAATGTTCAGAGCCTTCTCTGACCAAATGCCAGCTCAATGGCCACTTGTCCTGCTGGTTCCCCTGAGGTCCAGGTTCTGACAATGATGACTGAGCATGCTTGTGGTTGGTGGAATAATCGTTCCCCAGAGACGTCTACATTCTAATTGGCCAAACCTATGAATATGTTACCTTACACGGAAAGCAGGATTTTGTAGATGTGATTAAGTTACGAGTGTTGAGATGGAAAGACTCTCCTGGATTATTCAGATGGGCCCAATGCAATGACAAGGGTCCTGGTAGGGAAAAGGAGGGAGGCAAGAGAGTCAGAGTCCTAGTGATGCAGACTCAAGCCAGGGAACACAGGCAAAATCCAGAAGCTGGAAAAGACAAGGACTGAATTCTCTCCTAGCGCATCTGAAAGAAACACAGTTGTGCCAACACCTTGATTTTAACCCTATATGATCCATCTCACACATCTGACTATGGAAATTTTAAGATAATAAATTCACTTTGCCACATATCAGCCACTGTCCGTGGAAACTAATACAGTGCTGATTCCTGCAGGCACCAATGTTGCTTGACTAGAGTCTCACCATCATAGAGGCTGGTCTCAGAATCTGCTCCAATTATGCGTTGGTCTAAACCAAAGTGTGTCATACTTGCCTGGCCGTTTGTGTCCTAGAAAACAATTGTCTTTTGACCCGAATATTTCACACACTGTGAGGGTGTGCATCGGTTGTTGCTCGTTTCACTCTTAGCTCACTGCTTCTAGGTCTCAACGAGAATCTACAGGGAAAGTGGCCCAGAGGCAATCTGCAAAACAGACTCCTTGTTCCACATAAAAGCAGTCTCTCTTCTCCTGTCCCACTCCAGACCAGGGCTCACATCCATTTGTTCGCCAATACATCATCATAGTATACGGCCCATGGTGAAAATCATATTTGTTGAGCAACAGCCCAATCGTGAGCCAGCCTTCTGCAGATACATACCTTCTTTCCCAAGTTTCCCCTAACACCGCCCAGTGTCTTCCTCCTTACCTCAACCACTACCCCTCCAGGCTACTCCACATTTATGCTTTGTCACAAGGCAAAGGAACATGAGCCCTCTTTTTCCTGGCTTCCTAAAATAAACATGATGTTATGGGTTCAATCGTCTCCCTCAAAAAGATGTGGAAGCCCTAACCCTGGGTACCTGTGAATGTAATCTGATTTGTAAATAGAATCTTTGTAGGTGTCATCAATGCAAGATGAGGTCATAATGGATTAGGGTGAGCCTTAATCCAATGACTGGTGTCAGTAAGAGGAGGGAAACTTGGACACAGATGCCAAGGGAAGATAGTCACATGAAGGCAGAGATCCAGAAGCCAAGGAATGCCAAAGACAGCCAAAAAACCACCAGAAGGGAAGTAGGAGAACAGAGGCATGGGATGACTTCTTTCTCAGAGTCTCCAGGAAGATCAACCTGGCCACCATCTTGATTTTGGACTTCTGGCCCCTGTACTATGAGAAAATACATTTCTGTGGTTGTAAGCCCTGAAGTTTGTGCTATTTGTTACAGCCACCGTAGGAAACAATACACATGGCTAGGGCAAAGCCAAGAGCTTCACTGCTTACACATAAGTCTGCATCCAACCATCTGTGCGTGTCATGTGTCATCCATCCACATGCACAAGCCACTGCATCTTTTGTCGACTTGGGTTGACGGTGATAGATCTATTTTTGCCATCCCAGAAGGAGGGGGACACTGCACCCTCCCATGAGGGGCAGTGTCCCCACTGGGGTAACCTGCGCTCATTGACGTCGCCTGGGTATAAAGTGGAAGTTAATGTGTCAGCCCAGCAGCACTCCTGTTAACCACTGATTTGTTTTCTCATTTGCGTAAACATGAGCTGAACTACCCGCCAAGCGAGGGGAAGGAAACCTCATCAGGGAGTTTTATAGGTTGTATAAGTGTTTCCGACACCTGGGCCTCGTTGTACATACAGAATCCTGCCTCTGAGCTGCTCGTTTTCCTTGTAAACAGAGTTCAAAATTCAGGGCACAGGCATTTCTCTGAATCCCTCAGGAAAATAAACACAATGCACTAAACATAAAATGAGCTACCCCCAACCAAGGAACCCAACTAACAGATGACAGCAGGGTATTCTGTGGCCACACCACCTGGGCAGTGAGAGTGTGTTCTAGAGTTATCCTAAACTAGATTTAAAGTCTCAAAACCAAGTAGTAACCATGGCAATTCCCAATCCCTGGGCTGTTTTCTGAAGTGTATTTTAGAAGACTTTCCTGTTTATTACTGCTATCTGTCAGCCCAAAGGCCTTTGGTATTTCTCCCCTCCTTCTTCATTGAATTCAGAAAATTCGAGAGATTACCAAATAGCAGGATTTCAATCTCATGAGGAATCACTGGAACCATACAAAGTACAAGTCTTGGGAAAACGGAGAAGATAACATTTCTCCAAATTGAAATAACACTTCTTAAAGCAGAGATTCCAAGAAAAACCTCGTATCATCTTTGCAGGCCACCAAAACCAACTTCTGGGGGGAATGGAGGAGATAACATCAAAAGGTACAAATTTGCAAGCAGTAGATAAAACCTCCCGCTGATCTACGGCACAGAATTAGTGATTTTAGACAGTACTGTATTATAAGCTTCAAGTTTCTAAGGGACTAGATCGCAATTGTTCCCACTACAAATAATAATAATAATAATAACTATTATTATTATTATTATTATTATTATTATTATCTGACATGATAGAAGCTCTAGCTAACAACCACAGTGGTAACCATAATGCAATATATACATGTATCAAAACAACATGTTGTACACCTTAAATTCACACAAAATTTATGTCAATCATGTCTCAAGCTAAAAAAAAAAAATCCAACTTCTAATCTCCTGTGATCATTCATTCAAGATAATACTTGAATGCCTCACCTACTGTGGGTAAACGAAGCCAGGCATAACTAAGACGCATAAAATGCTATCCCTCTACTCAGGAGATAATCGAGTCATGCAAAAGCTGTAATTGCATAAAAATGCTTTGGAGTCTGAGAATTAGGGAGGCACTGGCAGCCAAAATATATGCACCTACGTTCCATCTCTGTGACACTGCTTGCCATCTGTGTGATCAGGGTGAGTCTCCAACTTTCTAAAACTCAGCTACCTCTGGACCCAGATGGGGCAACCATCGCCTTTCTCGCGTTCTTGTGAAGAAGATAAACTACTTGAGGTCATTTTGAAATTCAAATCAGCTAATGAATATAATCTACATTTGTTGCAGTTTTTTGATTGATAGTGGTTCAGTATCATCCTGAGTACTTAGATTCATTGCCAGACAACCCTGTGTGTTTTCTCTCCTCTCTCACTCTTTTTTTTAACAGCTTGGCTTTCCTTGGTGGATAGGTAATATTTTTGTGCCACACAAACTTTAAAGTGAGACTGAATAATGTTACAAGTACCTCAAAAAGAAAAAAAAAATCTGACAGTGAGAGAGGAAGATTTTACTGAAAATTGACTAGGGAAGATGAGGAGAAAATTCCTCTCACTAACTACAGAGCAAACAACTGAACAATTGTGCTTCAAATCCTTAATTATTTCTGTTACCTCCTAAGACTTCTCTTTAGACATAAGGTTAAACTTTACCCTCTGTATATTCAGCACGGACACTCTCTTTGTTTCTCTTGTCCTGACACAAACACATCCTTTTTCTTGTCTCCTGGAGAGCATCTTTAAAAATAGGTATTAAAATATAGTTAACAAAGGAGTGCCTGGGTGGCTCAGTTGGTTAAGCATCCAATCCTTGATCTTGGCTCACCATGCTTGGTATTCTCTCTCTCCCTATCTCTCTGCCCTTCCCCCATTCGTGTGTGCTCTCTTTCTCTCTCTCTGTCTCTCTCTCTCTCTCTCAAAATAAATAAATTTTAAATAAATAAATGAATAATACATATATGTATATATATATATATATACACATTTATTTATTTAAAGTTAACACATGGTATAATTCACTCATTGAACTCACTCACACAATTTACAAATTTTTAGTATAATCACAAGGCGATTCAACCATTACCAGTATATATTTTAGATTATTTACTACCACAAAAAAGCAATTGCATTAATAATCATGCTCTATCAGGGCATCTGGGTGGCTTAATCGGTTGAGTGTCTGACTCTTGGTTTCAGCTCTGGTGAAACCCCCAGTGTCGTGGGATCAAACTCCTCCTTGAGCTCCGTGCTGAAGGTGGAACCTGCCTAAGATTCTCTCTCCCTCTAGAGCCCTGCTTCCTGACTCACTCTCTCTCTCTCTAAATTAAAAAAAATAATAAAATAAAATAAAATAAAATAAAGTATCACTCTCTATTACTTTACCATCCATGTCCTGGTAACCACCAAACTATGGTCTCTTTAGATTTACTTATGCCATACCTTTTATATAAATGAAATCATACAGTATATAATCTTTTGTGACTGACTTCTTTATTGTCGAATAATATCCCATTGTATGGATGTACCGTGTTTTGCTGAGCCATTCTTCCTTGATGGCCATTTGTGCTGTTTCCACTTTTGGGCTATTATGAATAATGCTGCTATAAATATTCACATATGAGCTGTGTGTGTGTGTGTGTGTGTGTGTGTGTGTGCATATATTTTCATTTCTCTTGAAATTACACCTACTAATGAAATTGCTGGATCTCATGGTAACTCTATCATTTTGAGAAACTACCAAACTATTTTCCAGAGTAGCTGCAGCATCTGACATTCCCACCAGCAATGTGTGGGGGTGTCAGTTTCTCCACATCTTGCCAACAGTTGTTTGCCTTTTGACATATTAATGGGTGAGAAGTTGTTTTTTTATTTGCATTGTCCTAATGATTATTGATGTTAAGCATCATTTCATGTGCTTATTAGCCATTTGTAAATATAGTTTAGAGAAATTCTTGCCCAAATAATTTCCAGTTGTCTTAGTCTATTCAGGCTACCGTAATAAGAATACCACAGACCGAGCGGCTTATATAACATTCATTTTTCAAGTTCTGGAAGCTGGATATCCAAGATCAGGGTGGCAACAGATTCAGTGTCTGGTGAGAGCCCACTCCCTGGTTCACAGACAGCCATCTTTTCACTGTGTCCTCACATAGTGGAAGGGGCAAAGAG
This sequence comes from Neofelis nebulosa, assembly GCF_028018385.1. Lineage (NCBI taxonomy): Eukaryota > Metazoa > Chordata > Mammalia > Carnivora > Felidae > Neofelis > Neofelis nebulosa. The sequence goes on along the minus strand of NC_080784.1, from coordinate 198,297,590 downwards.
TGCCCTGGGGACTCTTTTATAAAGGCACTAATCCTGTTCATGAAGGGTCCCCTCTCATGACCCAGTCACCTCCTCAAAACCCCACCTCCATACAACATCACACTGGGGGTTATGTGTCAACATACAAATTTTAGAAGGACACAAACATGTGGTCCATAACACTCATCATTTCATTCATTTATCTTTTTATTGAGTTGTAAAATGTTTTCTGAAATATTCTCAGTACAAATCCTTTATCATACAAATTATTTGCAAAAATATTTTCTCCCACTTGTTATTTTTCTTTCACCTTCTCAATAGTACTGTTTTCAGAACCAAAGTTTTAAAATTGATATAGTCCAATTTACCTATATTTTAATCACTTGTGCTTTTGGTAATATCTAATAAATTATAGCCTAATTCAAGGTCACAAAGGTTTCCTAAGTGTTTTCCAAGAGGTTTATAATTTTAGTTATTACAGTTTGGTCTATGATCCATTTCAAGTTAATTTTTGTACGTGGTATAAAGAAGATAGGCAATCTCGTTGTTTTGCAGATGGCTACCCATTTGTCCCAGCACCATTAATTTAAAAGACTATTCCATTGGATATTCCTTCCTGCTTTGTCAAAGATTAGTTGGCCATACATCTGTGGGTCCATTTCTGGGTTCCACTGATCTATATGTCTGTTTTTGCACAAATACTATACTGTCTTGATGGTTATAGCTTTGTAATACAGCTTGATGTCCAGAATTGTGATGCTCCAGCTTTGGTTTTCTTTTTCAGGATTGCTTTGGCTATTCAGGTGTCTTTTCTGGTTCCATTCAAATTTTAGGATTGTTTGTTCTAGCTCTGTGAAGAATGCTGGTGTTATTTTGACAAGGATTGAATTGAATATGTAGATTGCTTTGGGTAGTATCGACATTTTAATAATATTTGTTCTTCCTATCCAGGAGCATGGAATGTTTTTCTATTTTTTTGTGTATCTTCTTCAATTTCTTTCATAAGCTTTCTATAGCTTCAGTATATAGACTTCCCATCTCTTTGGTTAGTTTTATTCCTAAGTATTTAATGGTTTTGGGTTCAACCGTCAATAGGATCAATTCCTTGATTTCTCTTTCTGCTGCTGCGTTATTGGTGTATAGAAATGCAACCGATTTCTGTACATTGATTTTATATCCTGCAACTTTGCTGAATTCATGGATCAGTTCTAGCAGCTTTTGGATGGAGTCTTTTTGGTTTTCCACATAAAGTATTATGTCATCTGCAGAAAGTAAAAGTTTGACTTCCTCCTCACAAATTTAGATGCCTTTTATTTCTTTGTGTTGTCTGGTTGCTGAGGCTGGGACTTCCAACACTATGTTGAATAGCAGTGGTGAGAATGGACATCCTTGTCATGTTCCTGACCTTAAGGTGAAAGTTCTGTTTTTCCCCATTGAGTATGATATTAATGGTGGGTCTTTCGTATATGGGTTTTATGATCTTGAGGTATGATCCTTCCATCCCTGATTTCTTGAGGGTTTCTATCGAGAAAGGATGTTGTATTTTGTCAAATGGAAGAAAGAAAGAAAAAAAAAACAGTCTCTTCAACAAGTGCTGTTGGGAAAACTTGACAGCAACATGCAGAAGAATGAGCCTAGACAACTTTCTCACACCAGACACAAAAATAAACTCAAAATGGGCAAAAGACCTAAATGTAAGATGGGAAGCCATCAGAATCCTAGAGAAGAAAATAGGCAACAACCTCTTTGTCCTCGGCCGCAGCAACTTCTTACTCAACACGACTCTGGAGGCAAGGGAAACAAAAACAAAAATGAACTATTGGGACCTCATCCCTTAGCCACTCTGGAAAACAGTATGGAGGTGCCCCCAAAAATGAAAAATAGAACTACCCTATGACCCAGCAATTGAACTACTAGGTATTTATCCAAAGGGTACAAGAGTGCTGTTTTGAAGGGTCACATGCACCCCAACGTTTAGAGCAGCACTACCGACAATAGCCAAAGTATGGAAAGAGCCCAAATGTCCATTTGCAAAAATTTGGATGGAACTAGAGTGTATTCTGCTAAGCAAAATAAGTCAGTCAGAGAAAGACAAATATCATATGACTTCACTCATACATGGAATTTAAGATACAAAACATATGAATATAAGGGAAGGGAAACAAAAATAATATAAAAACAGGGAGGGTGATAAACCATAAGAGACTCTTAAATACAGAGAACAAACGGAGGGTTGCTGGAGGGGTGTTGGGTGGGGGGCTCGGCTAAATGGGTAAGGGGCATTAAGGAGGACACTTGTTGGGATGAGCATGGGGTGTTATAGTGATGAGTCATTAAATTATAATCCTGAAATCATTATTACACTATATGTTAACTAACTTGGGTTTAAATTTAAAAAATAAAAAGTAAAAGACTATCCTATCTCCATTGAATTATCTCAGCTTCTTTATTGTAAGTTAAATAACCATAAATGTATGGTTTTAAATCTGGATTCTCAACTTTATTCCATTGATCTATATGCATACATTTATGCCATTACCAGACTCGACGGGTTATGATTGATTTACAATAGGTTTTAAAATTAGGAAGTATGAATTTTCCAATCTTGCTCACCTTTCCTAGTTTCCTAAAGTAGAAAACTAAATTACTGATTTGAGATTTTTTTAAATATAGACATTTATGGCTATAAATTTCCCTCTGAGCACTAGTTTAACTGCATCACATAAGTTCTGGTGTATTGTTTTCTCATTTTTCTCAAGGTATTTTCTAATTTATGATTTCTTTTTTAAGCCATTGGCTACATAGGATTGCATTATTTTTTTTTCAAAATATTTGTGAATTTCTCAAATTCTGTTATGTTACTGCTTTCATTCCAATATGGTCAAAGAACATATTTGTTTTATTTTAATCATGCAATGTTTTTAATGCTTTTAAGTTGAATAAGGTTTTAGGACCTAATATACGGTCTATTCTGGAGAATGTTCTGTGCTTAAGAAGATTGTACATTAACCTCCATTGGATGGAGTTCTCTACAGATGTTTAATAGGTTTATTTGATCTATAGTGTCACACAAGTCTTCCATTTTCTTGTTTAGCTTCTGCCTAGTTATTCTATTCATTGTTGAATGTGGGGTATTGGCCAGGGCCTAAGAGCTTGGTTTTCTTCACCAATGATCCCCAACAGGGTAAACCTTTCATGTACACATTCTTCCGGACTCCCAGGGATACATATGACTTTATTTTTATGCCTGATCCCTATGAGTCAGAGCAGATTATTGTTCATTCAGTGTTTGGTGACAGGTTGTGTTTAATCTCTTGTGCCACAATGGCTTCTGCCTTGTGTTGATGAGTGTTTGTGTGTTGGATGGGGATGCTTTTATTTTTTTTTTAAATTTTTTTTTCAACGTTTTTTATTTATTTTTGGGACAGAGAGAGACCGAGCATGAACGGGGGAGGGGCAGAAAGAGAGGGAGACATAGAATCGGAAACAGGCTCCAGGCTCCGAGCCATCAGCCCAGAGCCTGACGCGGGGCTCGAACTCACGCACCGCGAGATCGTGACCTGGCTGAAGTCGGACGCTTAACCGACTGCGCCACCCAGGCGCCCCTGGATGGGGATGCCTTTAAATCTTCCCCACATCTTGCAACGATTCTCCCTCAGTAGGTATAGCCTAACATGTATGCACAGACATCATGCCTCCCAGTGTTGATTCTGAACCACGGAGAACACTTCTTAGCTATCTCTGTTCTTAGTTATCGCTATTGAACTTCTGGCTGATGGGCTACTTTGCTCAGATTATGGAGCAAAATTGTTCTCCACCAAGCTCTCCATTGTTTTTAATAATGTCCTTAAGCATGGTGTTCTCCAAGCTATGTTCTAAATAAAGTTAGTCCCCTAAGGCACAGCTGTGAAGCTCTGTAAGAGTTTTAGCCAACTGCAGAGCTTGCGACAGTATAGTCCAACACAAGACCACCCTCATTTCTGAAAACAAGTGTGATTTCCAGGATGTCCAACTACCCTCAATTTTTATAATTCCCTAGGAAGATTCACAGAGCTCACTGAAAATTATTATATTCACAGTCACAGTTTATTATAGAGAAAAGATATACATTAAAATCCGCCAAGGGTCAAGACAGATAGGACAGAGTCTAGGAAAAGTACTAAATGTAGGGCATCCATTGTCCTTTCTCCATGGAGTCACAAACATTAATTTCCTGGCATCAGTGAATGACAGCACAAACTGTGGTCCAAATGAAAATGGCAGAAATACAGACTTTTTTGGGTCTGTTGTCATTTATGGCTAATTCTTCAGAGTAATTTCAAGGTCAGTGAGTCTGAGACCCTCATTTTACAGATAGGAAAAATGGAGTTTCCAACAGATGTCACAACTTGTTTGTGATCACCTGACGCCTTATGACAACTCAGGACTGACTGTGAATTCCTCGGGGTCCCTGTGAGCCCTGGAGTACAAGACGCCAGCCTGGAATGTTTTATGCATTTTAGAGAAAATGCTTTTGTATGGTACGATACTATTACCTCTTTAGGACCCTTGGGACTCTCTTTTAAGATAGCTTTCTCATCTATCACTGCACTCTTCAGTCTCCTCCTGTGCCACCAGAGCATGTGTTTCCAGTTCGTGTCCTCACATCTCTTATCCCTGTGAACATTACCCAGTCAAAACCCCATATCACATATGAGAATCCTGAAGCAAATAGTGGGTGGTGATCCTCTAAATGTTACCTGTCCTGTCACAGAATTCAGATCAGAAGCTATAACTCCTTATTTTCAGTTCAGGCCTCTTTCCAGTATGTTTTATTCTGCTGGCTGTTCTTTTCATCAGAATCAAAGGAGACTTCCTGCCCTCCTCTCTTAAGCATCAGCATGCAACATCACAGCCCCTCTGGTTAATTATTCCTCCCTTAGGTCTCCAGCTTGATGCAACAGCAGAGCCCTCTGTCACCCTCCATTTTCTTATTTATTAAGTAGGTACATGCTGTGATAACCTGACTTCCGTTTGTCTTAGAAAGTCACGCTTTTTGTTTTTCTCCTTAGTTGGTATTTAGAGTGCATATAATTTTGGAATTTTTCTGATCTATGTATTCTGGAAATGAGAGAAAGGTTAAGTGCTATCTCTAGTGCCAAGCCACCGAGAAGAGCCCAGAATCTCTCATGTTCATAAGCAGGTGCAGAAGATCCGAAGATGCCAACACTCACAAGAAAGATACCTCTGAGAACAAACATGTCCGGACTAGGGATAAAGCCTGAAATAATAAGCAGGTTCCCTCCCCAAATATCTCACCAGTGATCATGGGATGAAAAGTGACTCAGACTGGGAAAAGATTATGCAATCTTGCAGAGGCTGAAGGGATGTTTTGTTTTGGTTTGGTTTCCTTGTGATTTATATGAAAGTTGTTTAAGTGAACATGTGCAAAGTAGATTGAATACGCTCCCCACCGGCCTTGCTTATGTGAAATGGTAGACATGACATCAATATTGTATCTTAAGTCTGTGAGCTAGAGGACAAAGCCTCTTTTTTTGTGTTACCATGTTGGCTCAAAGGCCACAACAACCGAAGAGGTTTAATATTTACACTGTTCCCATACCGACTAGGCCCTATCAATGGAGAAAGTTTCACGTGGATAGAGAAAGATGTACCGAAAAGGTGATGGAGATCAGCCTCAAGGCACCTTATTTGCATGAATTTCTCTAAACATACTGGAAGAAGCCTTATATACGAGTTTATATGATTATGCTTCTGGATGTTTTTTAAAATACTTCTAATTGCAATAGGTTAAGCTAAGTGTCTCTTTCTATTTTATGGTCCTTTCTGTTATATTTTTCTTCATATTGGATGAATGTAAGTAACCTTCCATTACTGGGAGGACGGCTGGGAACCTGGGTGGCTCAGTTGGTTAAGTGTCAGATTCCTGATTCTTGATTTCAGCTCAGATCATGAATTCACCATTTGGGGGTTCGAGCCCCACATCAGGCTCTGTGCTGAGAGCGTGAAGCCTGCTTTCCATTCCATTTCTCCTTCTCTGTCTGCCTCTCCCCTGCTTGCTTTGAAAAAAAATTAATGTTTTATTTATTTGTGAGAGAAAGAAAGAGACAGAGACACAGACATAGAGTAAGCAGGGGAGGGGCAGAGAGAGAGGGAGGCACAGAATCCTAAGCAGGCTTCAGGCTCTGAGCTGTCAGCACAGAGCCCGTCCCCTGCTTCCTTTCTCTCTCTCTGTCTCTGTCTCTGTCTCTCTCTCTCTCTCTCTCTCCAAACAAACAAACATTAAAAAATAAGTAACCATAGACATTTTAGGACTCCCTATATGGAGAAATCTAGCTAAGGATTCATCCATTTTTAAGTTATTGGATCTGTTTATGTCATTGTCAATCATGCGGTATCAGTGAAGGCACAGCTTTCAGGATTACCACTGCCAAGCACTTAAAACGGTGGCATGGCCATTCATGGCTAGAAGTTCACGTCGAAACAAATGTGTCTTATGATGCCCAGAACCAGTAGTGCGCGAGTGGCGTAAGAGAAAGGAAGGAAATTTGCGAAGCCAGAATTGAGTCTGCGGAAGTCTCTTCCAATCATCAGGCAAATAAGATTGTAAACGGAAGATTCAGTTTTCACTGATGCCTAATAAAAACAGATTTGCTAGGACAAGGAATATGCTCAATAATGTAGCGCAGATAATGAAAAACACACCAGGAATTTTTTTATCTTTTTATGGAAACAACATGACATAGAATTTATCCGAATCTCTGCGTTTAAAGGGCATGAATCAATAGTAGAGAACTGCAAGATGTAAGCATGTTTGCAACAGCTCAAGAATGAAAGAAACTCACTTTGGCATTGCCATATTTTACAGCAATCCTAAGTATTTATGCAGCAATACCTCTAGTGTGTTGTTAAGCTGAAATGTTTCTAGATTATCATTCAGAGATGCTGAATGTAGAACATGGTTGGAAAAAAGAGAGAGGGAGAGAGCGAGAGAGAGAGAGAGAGAGAGAGACTTATCTTTTCATTCCCTCCATGGAAATTATATCACCAAATTGTTGTAGTATAAAGAGGTGATAAGTATGCAGCCAAAAATGTAGAAAAAAGTATTATATTAATGACTTAAATGAATGAATGAAAGTAATATGTTATTTTCCTAGACTTTGCGAAATTATCAGCATATCATAGCTTGCTAAAATGTGAGATTTGCTGTGATATTTTTAAGCCTTTTAATTAAATTCTTAACTTTGCAACTGATTTTGTATTCATAATTTTATACTGATTCTTAAAGTATCCCTCCAATGTTTATAACCTTTAGGCTCCTCTAATCCTTGATCTGTCTCTGCATATGAACATCATATATCAATATCATTTTTACCCTTCAACAGTGTTCAGCCAGGAAAAATTAGGTTCACAAAAGCACTATGGATGACTTCGAGTAGAACTTGGAAATTTTTCCTATGCTCTCCCAGGGGGCTTGTTAAAACACAGAACGTTGGGCTCTATCTCCAAATATTCTGATTCAATAGGCTTGGATAGAGTTGAGGATTTGCTCTTCTGTACATCACAAGGAGATCTTGTTGCTGCTGGAAACACAACTTGAGTAGGAGAAAATAATTCATCCAAGAGCAGTCAGGGGATCTAGGCAGGAGGTGAGTTTAAACCTGTTTTCTTGAGGGGGGAGGTACTTACTGGCTCATCAACAATAAAATACTAGGATAAAGAAAATAATAATAATAATAATAATAATAATAATAGTAAGAGTTACGTTAACTGAGATTAAAATTTGTCTTAGCAGGAAAAAAAAAATAGGAGTCCAAGATTTAGGGAGGAAACCATCCATTAGAAGAGAGTTAAGTGGAAATGCATAAGACTGTCATGGTAATTTGAAGATAAGGGGCAGAAAACATAAATAGAAATAGAAAAAGGGAAAAAAATTTGGACAGGAAAGAAATCTAGGAAGATGGACCTATGGAGAAGAGTGACCCAGGAGAAATTTCTGGTGGGGGAAGGATGGCTAATATTCCACTTTAACTTGTTTATTTTGCTGTGTTATAAATGCCCTCTATTGACTTCAGCATTCAGTAGGTCTCCTTTATATGTACAGCCAAGTTTGTGATATAGGAAACAAAGGGATAAGGAAGCAACGAAATAAACACTAAAATAAAAGGATAAGTCCTGTTCAACTGCCATTCCTTTGCTGAGGGTTATGTTTAAATGGGGTTTCAATTCAATCATTTCTAGGTGCATCTGAGAGCAGACAAACTGGGGTGTGTTGTCATAACCACAGTGCAAATGAATGCTGACGAGCTAAGATTGGGCAAAACAGAGTGGGCAAAACCAGCTTCTGAGCACAGTATTCAGCAGCAGATGGGAGACAAACCTAGTTACTTCCAAACTACACTAGGGAAAGTTCCTACGTTTGTCTACAGGGCTACCATTAGAAGTGCCACCGATCAGATGGCTCAAGAATACAGAAATGTATTTCCTCACAATTCTGGAAGCTAGATAACCAAGACCAAGGGGTCAGCGGGACTGGTTCTCTCTGTGGTCTCTCTCCCTGGTTTGCCAATGGCTGTTTTCTCACTGTGTCTTCACGTGACCTTCCTTCTGAGTGTGTCTATGTCCTAATCTCCTCCTCTTATAAGGACATGAGTCATATTGGAATAGGGGTTACCCTAACAACCTAATTGAACTCAATTGCCTCTTGAAAGAATAGTCATATTCTCTCTTCTTACAGTCACATTATGAACTACTGGGACAGAAATTGAATATATGAAGTTTGGAAGGACATAATTCAGTCTCGCACAGTGTCCTTGAAGAGAGGAGATAAATTTCTTGGATAACAAAAGGAACAAAAATACTAGTAGTTATAGGAGTCATTCAACAAATATTTACTGAGAAAAATACATTTCTAGAAGCTGAGCAGTGAACAAACAGATTCAAGAGCCAGTTCAGATAAGCTAGTGTAGGGAGACAAATAATAAATACATAAATGGCATAGTGGATGCCGATAAATTCTATGGAGAGAAGTCTGGTAGGGATGGGAACAGTGAGCTCTGGAGGAGAGGCTGGTATGCCACACTAAATGCGATATCCGGAGATGGCCTCATTAATTAGGAACATTTAGGCAAAGACCTGCTTAGGGTTGGATTATCAAATGATGATAATAGGAATATTATATTTATTTATTATATGTACTATTTTATCAGCTTTTAGTGCCTATTGTATATTAGTATAGTTCTAAATATTTTATGCTTACTGTGTCTTCTTTGGTTATCTCAATAGCTTAGAAAGAAAGGGACTTCAACTACCACCTTGTGATCCATCATAAAATTGAAGTTCAGAGAGGTTGATTAATTTTCTCCAGACCAGACAACATGACCATCACATTTGTTGATGCTGACTCTTTCTGGATCCAACATCAGTGGTCTTCTCATGATCTTACAACAGGCATTTCATGTATGAGCCTCCAGGCTTTTTCAGTACCAACTAGCAGAACAATTCTGCAACCACATGTGAAGTGTCACTGAGCTCCAGAGCTGCTTGACACCTGTAACCTCAGGTGAATTATTTTATTCAGGCTTCCGTTTTTTATTTGAAAAAAATCTGTGAAATGGGGTTAGTGGTACTCTCCGCGGAGGATTGTGATGAGTACTGATGACGAGTATGATGGGTGAATCTTTGTTAACCACTGAGCACATTGTCACCTATCAGGTACTTGGAAATAGAGTCGCTAACGTCATCATTATCATCATCATCGTTATCGTCTGCCATTGTCATGAAGGCTCTGGATAACTTCTGATCCTAGGAAAATAGCGCCATCGGTGGGATGAAAGCGTTAGACCAAGTGATCTCTAAAATCCTTCCTACATGTAACATTTTATGAGTCTACTTAACATGCTCATGTGTGGGGAAAAAGCACTATTGAAATGCTGGAAGTGTAGACTTGGTTCTAAATAGGACCTAGGTATGTCAAAGGGCATTTGACGTGTTTCCCAGACATGGCGAAGGTGCAGAGAAGTGATCTGCCAGGAGGCTTTATGTCGATGAACACTAAAGAGCTTGATGATTTGTGCTCTTTTGCCTGTCCTATTTATAGTCAAAATTGAGAGTTTTACATTTCTAACAGGAACATTCATTCACAAATCAAGCTAGACATGACACAGAGCTCATTCAGAGTGGGACCTCCTTTACTCATGACAACCACAGACCACAGCAGATGTCTCTATAGAATTTTCTCATCCATGAAGGGGAAAATCAGGAAGTTTTCAAAAGTTGTCCCTCTAAATTCTAGTTTGAATCCATATACTTCAAGCCAGTGTTGTTTTTTTCTGAATAAAGTAGAATCTGAGTGTTGGGCAAAAAAACAAACATGAAAAACAAAAACAAAACAAAACAAACAAAACTAAGACATTGTTTAGCCCTAGCTCTTACTTTACGTAAAAATGCTCAAAACATAGTCACCTGGTTCTGCCTGAATGTTATTAATGGCTGATGATTCATTATCTTAAAATAGCCCGTTTATGATTTTTCTAATTATTAGACTCTTCTTGCATGTCTAGACAACACAAAGGAATGTGAGGAACTCTCTTCTGCCCCCCAAAAGCAACAAAGATTCAAAGCAGTCCCACAGGGTAAAAGACCAGAAATAGGATTATCATGTGCATTAGGGGCCGAACCAGTCAGGAACAGATTTGGATGACTGCTGGCACCAGGTCCAGAATTCCAATAGTGGATTTCTTACCTGGGATTGCGAGGAAGTCAAGCAACAGTTCAACCATCAGAAAACTGCAAAAGTAGCTAAATATATTTCATTCTTCTGTGTGGTAGGTGGTCTTTAAAGATGACTGCCAACAATCCCTTGCCTTCCTTCTCCCATAATGTAAGCAAACTTATCTAAACTACTGGGGAACGGGTTCAACAAGAGGACAACCAAAGTGATCCAGCTAATAGCATGTATCATTACCAGATATACAGTGAGGTCTTGTTGGTTGTTCTGGCCAGAAATTGCCTGCTGTGCTTGCAGCTGAACACAAATGAGTGTATTTAGCCTGTACCACACGAGAAGAAACAAGGCACAGTCAAGCCCGAATGCAGAATTAGGAGACAATAAATGATTATTGTTTAAGCTGCTAATTTTTGGGATAGTTTGTTAAGGATCAATAGTTAAGTGTAATACAGTGAAACAAAGCTAAAGCCACCAAAAGGAGATAAGGTTTTCAACGGGAGAAATCGATGAACAGGATAAAAGCAATCACAAAACCTCTACAGAAAGAGGTAGGCATGAAGTTAAAACCATTACTAAAAACCCTTTACCCTCAATCTGAAGTAAAATTTCAAAATTTCTATGCACCAAAAGCCAACAAACCAAAGAAAATGGAAGAGCAAGTACTTCTGAGGAAATAGAAATAATAGCACAATCTTCAAGGGGCTTAAAAATAGTTATCTTCAAAACGTCAAAGATATGAAATAAATACATCATCCTAACAAAAATTAATAGAAAAAATTAAAAGCAAAGGAGGGGGATATAAATCAAATTCTAGTAGAACAAGAATCTATTAGAAATTTTTAAAAATCAATGCCTTATAAAGTCATTAGGGGGCGCCTGGGTGGTTCAGTCGGTTGAGCGTCCGACTTCTGCTCAGGTCATGATCTTGTGGTTTGTCATTTCGAGCCCCACGTCGGGCTCTGTGCTGACAGCTCAGAGCCTGGAGCCCGCTTCGGATTCTGTGTCTCCCTCTCTCTCTGCTCCTCCCCCACTTGTGCTCTGTCTCTCCCTCTATCAAAAATAAATTAAAAATGTAAAAAAAAATTTTTTTAATAAATAAATAAAGTCATTAGCACTTGTGGAACACTTCTCTGATCTAAGAGAAGTATTCACTTATGAGGTGGCACAGAGAAATTCACTGAGAAAGTAACATAGAGAAATAAGCAGGTAACAAACTAGAAAGGAAAATTAAATTATATAGAGGAGTCGATTGAGAAATTCTAATAAAATATTGTGATAGGCACTGTAATATGCTGCCCAAATCTGCCTTAAAGAATAACTTGCTGATCCAGCTTCTGAGAATACTGTTGGCAGACAGTCTATAGTTGTCAGCTTCTTAAGGGATTATTTCACTTAAAGAAAGCTGCTTTTTGCAAAGTCAAAATTCTTACGGGAGTGGCCCTCATCCAATATCTGGTTAATGTGGGAGGCATATCATCTTGTCCCATTTAACTCATAACTCACGATAACGTCTTTGTCTTTCCATGTTTCTTTCAGCTCTCTTCCATAGGTATTGATCCTAAAGACACTGCTTAGAGAACATTTTGGATACTAAATTTCAACTCAGAGTTTGCTTCCTGAGAGATCCAACTGGAGTCATTTTGTTCAAGTAGTGACTCATAAAAATAGATACTAAGGTAGGGTTTTAAAGCTGGATTTCACCATCTGGTCACCAATGAGAAACATATCTGTAGCTTCTGGCACAGTGGGTAGTCTATTTGATATAGAAAATAGGGAAATGAATGAGATAAAATGGAATTGTAAAAATAATCTGAAGGCAGAAAAAGAGGGAAAAATAGTTCAAAGAACAAATGAGACAAGTGGAAAACAAATAGAAAGATAATAGACTTAAACCTAACTATATCAATTCTCATATTAAATGTAAATGTTTTAAATACCTCAACGAAAAGGCAGAGATTGCCAGATGGAAGTTTTGAAAACACCAAGACCAAATGGTGTTGCTTCTATACTGTAATCCTATATGCAATCTTGAGTTTTGTGCTATAATGCAGATAAGTTACCTGGACACTTTGGGTATTTTGGGTTTGCTTCATGACGTGCTGTGTGTCTGTAGCAGTGCTTAATTTAGGGTTTACATTTCCTACTACTGAAGTAAGACTTTCTTGAGTGCTCTACCCAATTTCTCATGAATTATGAAATTTTCTAGCTGACTAATAAAAATAGGCAATGTTCCTTGTCTAGTAATTGTACAGCAGATGCCTAGAACTTCATTAGTTTTACCTGAAACTTCATGGACATTGAATGGCAACTCCCTGTCCTCCTCCCCTGTCCCTGGCAATCACCATTGTACCTTCTGTTTCTCTAAGTTTGACTATTTTAGAGACATCAGAAAAGTAGAATCATGCACTGTTTATCTTTCTGTGACTAATTTCATGTAGCATAATATCCTCCAGTTTCATCCATGTTATCACATACGGCAGAATTTTTTTTCTTTCTTCTTGAAGGCTGAATAATATTTCATTATTTGTATATACTGTAATTTCTTTACCCATTCTTCTGTCAATGGGCATTTAAGTTGTTTCCATATCTTGACTATAGTGAATAATGTTGCAATAAATATGGGAGCTTATGTATCTCTTTGATATCTTGACTTCAGTTCTTTTAGATATACACTAAGAAATGGGATTGCTCGGATCATTAAAAAAATAATAATTTTTGAAATGCCTCCATAGGTTTTCCATAAAATTCTTACTAACAATATGCAAAAATCTCAATTTCTGCATCCTCAACAAAATTTACCTTTTGATTTTTTTTTATTATAACCATCCTAACAAGTGTGAGGTGAGATGTCATTGTGTTTTTAATTTGCCTTTTCCTGGTGATTAATGATGTGGAGCATCTTTTCTTATACCTGTTGGCCACTTGTAAAACTTCTTTGGAGAAATGTCTGTTCAGGTTTTTTGTCCATGTTTTTACTGGGTTGTTTGTTTTCTTGCTATTGAGTTTCTTTTATATTTTATTTTGTTTTATTTTATTTTATTTTATTTTAGGGGCACCTGGGTGGCTTAGTCAGTTGAGCGTCTGACTTGGGCTCAGGTCATGATCTCACACTCCATGAGTTCAAGTCCCACGTTGGGCTCTGTGCTGACAGTTCAGAGCCTGGAGCCTGCTTCATATTCTGTGCCTCCCTCTCTCTCTGCCCCTCCCCTGCTCATGCTGTCTCTCTCTGTCTCAAAAATAAATATATTTCATTTTATTTTATTTTATTTTATTTTATTTTATTTTATTTTATTAAAAAATTAACGTTTATTTATTTTTGAGAGAGAGAGAGAGAGAGAGAGAGAGAGCATGAGCAGGGAAGGGGAAGAAAGAGAAGACACAGAATCTGAAGCAGACTCCAGGCTCTGAGCTGTCAGCACAGAGCCCAATGTGGAGCTTGAACCCACGAACCTTGAGACCATGACCTGAGCCAAAGTCAGACGCTTAAACAACTGAGCCATCCAGGTGCCCCAAGTTTATTTTATATTTTAGATATTGACCTCTTATCAGACATGTGGTCTGTGTTCACCAATTCTGTAGGCTGTCTTTTACACTGTTGATTGTTTTCTTTGCCATGCAGAACCTTTTCCCTTTGATGAAATCCCATGCATTTATTTTTGCTTTTGTTGCTTGTGCTTTTGGTGTTATATCCAAGAAATCATTACCTAGACCAATGTCATGAACTTTTCCCCCCATGTTTTCTTCAAGGGTTTTATAGATTCAAGAGGTAAGTTTAAATCTTTAATCCATTTTGAGTTGATCAAACCTTCTCTCATTAAGACAACCCCCATTTTTCAAATCCTACACAAAGACTCCCATGATGTGTGCGGTCAGAACTAACTTCTCCTCTCAAGGTGTCCATGGTATTTTGCTTGGGCATACTTCCCTCCTTTTGGTCCTTTACCTTTTCTCCCTGTACCAAAAATATATTGAGCATAAAAATTAATATGGCCTCTATCTCTTAAAACAAGAAATAACAAATTTGTTTTAAATTAGAAGCTAGATGCAGGGTGCCTGGGTGGCTCAGTTGATTAGGCATCTGACTTAGGCTCAGGTCATGATCTCATGGTTCATGAGTTCAAACCCCACATCAGGCTGCACACTCATAGTGCAGAGCCTACCTGGGATTCTCTACTCTCTCTCTTTGTCTGCCCCTCCCTCATTCACACTTTCTCTGTCTCTTTCTCTCTCTCTCAAAGTAAATAAATAAATTTAAAGAAAGTAAATTAGAAGATAGATTTTAAATAATGTAGGTTTTTTGAACTATATATGGTCTCTGTTATATATTCTTCTTTATGTGGGGCACCACTTAAAACAGAGAAAAATCATGGATTGTAAGAGACAGGGCTGTAGGCTGAAGTGGACCATGGGCTACAGTTGGCCAGCTCTGTTCTAGAAGGTCACAGTTTAGTGGGAAAAAACAGGAGCCAAGAGCAACAATAATGAGAAATCAAAACACAGGGGACAAACAGCATACATATGATGTTTCAGTAGTACAAGGGGAAAATAACTAGAAGTATACTCAACCTATTGTCAGTCCCTGTTCTAAGCACCTTACATATATTAATTTATTTAAACTTTACAGAAAAAAAAACTTTACAGCAAACTTATGAAACAGGTATAATTATTAACTCAGTTTTATGGATGAAGACAGACCATATAACTCGACCAAGGTCACATAGGCTAGTAAAAGGAAAATCTTGGTAGTAAATATGAGAAATTTGTACTTAGTTCCTATCTGTTAGACTCTAAACTAGTTTCTTTATCTCTCTGTTGCAAAAAGTATTTTTTTTCAACGTTTTTTATTTATTTTTGGGACAGAGAGAGACAGAGCATGAACGGGGGAGGGGCAGAGAGTGAGGGAGACACAGAATCGGAAACAGGCTCCAGGCTCCGAGCCATCAGCCCAAGAGCCTGACGCGGGGCTCGAACTCACGGACCGCAAGATCGTGACCTGGCTGAAGTTGGACGCTTAACCGACTGTGCCACCCAGGCGCCCCGTGTTGCAAAAAGTATTTATTGCAATACTAGTTGAGACAGATCCTTGTGAAGTTTTCCTTTTATTTATTTTCTACCAGCCAAGGGAATGTCTAGAGAGGTACTTTCTGAGAGTCTTGAATTAGAGGACATCCTTGTTTTGTCAGTAATATGTCTTTGAATGGATATGATCCAAAAGAGAAGAAAAGAAGTAACTGGAAGCTATAATACCTAAGAGTATAAGATTTCTAAAAATCTTAAGAAATAAAATCTGGGGGCGCCTGAGTGGCTCAGTTGGTTGGGCGTCTGACTTTGGCTAAGGTCATGATCTTGCAGTCTGTGAGTTCAAGCCCCACGTCAGGGCTGAACTTCTGGCAAAAGTATTATTGGCTTTGGGAATTTTCAACCAAAGAACTAAAAACGTCAAATTATCCAGTTTCCTTCCATCCTCCCCACTTCATCCCATATTCTTCTCATACTATTCTCTATTGCATTTCTTTCCATGTTTATACAAAACACGAACCTAAAATAGAGATGCTTGCCATTAAAACAACAAACCCAAGCTGTTAGAATTTATAGAGTCCTTATTTTTTTTACTTGTTATTTTTATTTTTGGGGGTGTCATTTTTCCCCCAATTTTATTGAAATTCTAGTCAGTTAACACATAGTGTAATAATGGTTTCAGGAGTAGAATATAAAAATACTTAAATACACGTTGTTGTTTAATATTCCCTTTTTATGTAAGGATAACCTCAAAGATTACAGAAATTAAATAGATGGTGCAAGATCACACAGTTGATAACTGTCAGAGCCACAAATGGAATCCCAGTTCTGAACAGTCAGCCTACATTTAACCTTAACATGTGTGTGCTGCTGTGAAGTAAATACCGGTCTCTCATAGCTTGAATGTCAAGTGGACTTGGCAACGACCCCACTCTGTCTTGAAAGGCATATGACATCGGATAACTGATTTTGTCTCCCTAAACCTCAGTTTTTTCATCGGAGAAGGAAGGGCTATTCTAAAGATTACATTACATATAAAGACTCCATTACAGAAAGCGTATACATAGAATTCACTTAAGAGAAAGATTATCTTCTTTCCTTCTTTTAAGAAATGTGATTAATCACATTTTACACTTGAAAAAAAAAAAATGAGTGTGAATGGGATCTTCCTTTTCTAAAAATTCTTGTTCTGTCCACTAGATGGCGGTGCCTCTATAATCCGCCCAAAACCTACAATAGTGGACTGGTGCTGTTAATGGACGCCTATGCCTGGGCTCACTTCCTGTGGGACATTATTATGTAATGAGGGGAATATGTCCCTTGATCCATCTCTTGTCTTCATAGCATCTTGAGGTGAATGTGGAAATATTTGAAGAATATGTTGAGAAAATCACTTTGTAAATTTACCAAGATTTTTCTGTGCATTCTTGGCACTTTTTTCAATGGTCGTAAATCAGCCAACATTGCAAAGGTCCCTACAAATTTGAGATTACACTTGACTCTCAAACCTAGTGTGTTAGTTCCTATTGTAGAATTCTTGGGAGGCAGTTGGCGAGTTTTGCAACCAGCCACATTTTTCCTGATATTAAGAGGGGTCGGGTCTTCTGTTTAACACATCCCCACCCATCATCGTCGCTTGTTGCTATAATGAATGCTGAATATCTCTTTTCTGAAAGGCTCATGATTTCTCCAAAATGCCTTGAGTCAATCATGTTTATCAAAAAGCAGTCCATTCAAGCAAACAACATTTATCTGCTACCTCTGTTGTTCCGATGCTACATATTTCCACATTTATTTTAATTTAACTCTAATGCCAGTCTTTGGATAAAATCAAAATCATGGAAGATGAGTCACTTGTCCATGGTCATGAAGCCAGTAAGGAGAAGAGCTAGGATTCGCCCCTGCCCATTAAGCAAACTTCAGCAACATACATTCTATAGAACACAAATAGATACATTGAGTATGTGATTTGGGAAAATCCTCAAAATAGATTTGGGCAAAATTCTCAGATGGATGATACACCATTTGTGAAAAGAACAAAATCTGTTGATTAGATTTTTGCATACCATCGAGAAACATGCCTTGATGTTTATACAGTGCTGGACTCTGATGGCCTAGAGATGAATCAGATTTGGTCATGAGCCCCCAATCAGAAGGCCAGAACGAGGGTACCCCTGGCACTTGAACCTGCCACCCACCCAGAGAATGAGGCTACTCTTCTTTCCAAAGGTCTGGGGACAAAATAAACTACACACAGGTTTAAGGACTAGAATAGCAATGACTAGAATGTATTCTTGTTGATAGCATGTTTCCTTCAAAGTCATACCCTTAATTGTTATAGATTATTCCAAAGGTGCTGCCATTACTGGAAGCCATTGTCTGGAATTGACTTCAGATTCATTTTAATTTTTATTCTGATTATCTAACAAATACATGATCAACTTTGGAAACTTGGAAAATAAATAAATTGATTAAAAACTTGTTTTAAAAACTTCCTATATTATATCAAGATGATCATTGTTAAAATGTAGCTGTGTTTCTTTCCAATTTTACATACTTAATCAAAACTTTTAAATGGCCACATTTTCAAAAATAACGGCTATATTGTAGTTCATTGTATACATATATCACGATTTATTTTCCTATTCCCCTAAACAGAAAAATTAAGGTCATTATTGATTTTTCACTATTATAGATAATATTGCTGTCACGATCATCTTTGTCTGCATTTTAGATTTTTCACTTCAAAGCTTGATTCTCCAGAAGTGCTTATTAAGCAGTTGAGACAAATGTTAATTTTTGGAGAGCAATCAAAAAAGTTTTTCCTTTAAAAAAAAAATTGGGCCAATTGCTTTGGGACCAAATTCTGATGTGAAAATTTAAAAGGCAAAGACAGATGACAGTGGCTTTATTCCAAAATCCAGAAAAAAAGAGGTTTTGCTGTGATTTTCCAGAAAAGACGTAGTTTAGCATGGGGAAGGCAAATAAACAATACCCACTGCCTTCTGAAAAAAAGCCTTCATCCCTTAATCTATTAGGGGAGCCCCACCTGTCTTCCACAATAGACTGAGGCCAAATTATATCATATCTATAGCCAGTTCTTCTATCATTTTCTAACTACCACCTTGTCTGTTTTTCTCTCCAACTTGCTTTGTTCGTACCCACATTGTGCCCACCAGTCCCTCCAGCTTGCATTTGGCTCATAACCCTCCTCTCCTGCTCACCTTCAAATCAGAGAGTTCCTTCAATACCTTGCAAGTTTCAGCCATCTTGTCACAACTGATCATCTTAGATAGAACTGACCCCTCATGATAGAGAAGCAGGAAACATTTAAAACATCTCCACAGAAAACAATTTAAACACTCCTCATAATTTAATGCCCTGTTACCTGTAATTTAAGTTTGTGCACATTTATATTATCTTCCCTGACAGAGTTCCCTCTGAAGTTGTGATTTCTATGCCTATGCCATCAGTTTTAATGAAAGCCAACAGAATCCCATACAAGGGAAATGTGCCCATAAATGTGGCCAAAAAGACACTTCTGAAAGCTCTTCTTCCATCAGGTTTGTAATCAATTCTCTCTCCCTCTTTCCTGCTGCTATTTGCACCTCTGCACCCCTTAATCTGGCCCAGGACTACTACTCTTTCAGTCCTAGAACTGCCACCTCCTGACTTGTCCTATAACCACCTATACTCTGCCCCGTGCCTTGAGAAGCTTGGAAAGGGAAACAGTACAAATGAACCAAGTCATGATGGTACTGGTATTTTCTACCTCTGAACATATTTGCACTAAGATCAGATGAGGCAGCCTATGTGAACGCTACACATCTGGCAAAAGCATCCGTCCTCCATGATATGTTATGGACTGGATGTTTGTGTCCATCCCAAATCCACATGGTGAAACCCTAATGCCCCGCGTGATGATAGTTGGAGATGAGGCTTTGGGGAAGTAACTAGGTCATGAGGGTAGAGCCCTCATGATGGACTTAGTGCCCTTATAAGAAGGAGTTAGGACAGAATTTGCGTTCTCTTTCTCCAGGGTATGTGAGGCTATAATGAGAATATGGCCATCTGCAAACCAGGAAGAGATCCCTCACTAGATACCAGATCTGCCCGCACCTTGATCTTGGACTTCCCAGCTTCCATAACTATAAGGGGGGAAAAATCTGTTTAAGACACCCAACCTATGGTAATTTTGTTATAGCAGCCGGGAATGACTAAGACATGGGCCAATCCACAACGTCATTTAAAGAGGAAACGCATAATTCACACAAAACTACTCAAAGTTTTCTGAACTTGAATAAAATACACTTGCATCAAACTCCATCAAAGTAGTCAAGACAGTGTTGCATAAGGCTTAAAGTGAAACCTCCATTCTTCAGGCAAAGTGTAACATCATTTGAGCAAAATACTAACGGGCTGTGGCACCTGCTACATGGAATCCATGTGTGCAAATGTTTGAGGAGAGATGAGCATTAATATCTGCAAATAGAACCCCTGGAAGAAGACATGGCAGAGGCTGGAAAAGGCACCGGGCTGGTTCTTAGAGCTTCGAAGTATTAAATCTTAATTTTGTCACTTATCAGCTCTCTGACATTAGGGATGATACTCAGCATCTTTGTTTTTATTCAAAAATTTGAATGCTTAAACAAAATTTACAATCATTCTAGAAAAGACTCCATCTAAATACCTATTATGGGCTGAATTGTGTCCCCTCAAAATTCATATGTTGGATTCCTAACCCCCAGGACCTCTAAATATGTGTGCATTTATAGGGTCTTTCTAGAGGTAAGACAGTAAAGCTGAGGTCATTAAGGCGGGCCTTAATCCAATCTGACTAGTGTCCTTATAACAAGAGGCTCTTAGCACACAAGACACACTGAGGGAGGACCATGTGACGACCCAGAGAGAAGCTGGCCATTGACAAGCCATGGGGAGAAGCCTCAGGAAAAAAACAGTCCTGCCCTGGCAACAACTTGATCTCAGACCTCCAGCCTCCAGAACCAGCCTCCAGCCTCCAGAACCTTATTCAAGCCTCCTGCTTTGATGCTTTGCCCCGGTAGCCCCGGGAAACTAAAAATGTGAACTTGTCCCCAGTATCTAACACACAGTAGGCTTCTAATACGTGTCGGTTGTTTTCATTTATGTAGTAATAAGACGGCATGAATAAAAAATACATTGTAAGATATTATTTGTCTGATAAATTGCTAGATAGGGCTTCTTGCTGATAATGAGCTAGATGACGGGGTGCCTGGGTGGCTCGGTCAGTTAAGTGTCTGACTTCGGCTCGGGTCATGATCTCATGGTCTGTGGGTTCGAACCCTGCGTCAGGCTCTGTAGTGCTAGCTCAGAGCTTGCTTCAGTTGCCGTGTCTCTCTTCCTGTCAGAAGAAGCTGGTGCCTCTCTGTCAACAGAAGTGATGGACAGAGTGACCGGGTCAGCATGTGGAGTGAAGAACCTATAACGGATAGGTCCAAAGACTTGTCAAAAGAAAAATATTGCCTCAGGAAAAAAAAAATTTTTTTTTTCTTTTTTTTTCAGAAAAGAAAAACAGTCTTTTCTAGGACACAGCTTTTACCACATCCTTGGCTAACCCAGGGTTCTTCACGCCTCGCTCCCCATCTGGTCCTAGAATTTAGTCAGTACCACACCCCCATTTCTCATCAGTGCTGGCCCACAGCGAGTTTGAGCCTGACCAATATCCCTGTGATGTCGTTTAAAGCATGCACTTTGAAGGTGCCCACAGCGTGCTGGGAACAACACACTCCTCCTGCACCTCAGAGAGAAGTAGCCACAGTAAGTACCATAGAAGGAGGCAGAACAGAGATTCACATCTCCCCCCCCACCCCCCCAAAGGGCATCTTTTTAATTTATTTTTTGAGAGAGAGAGAGAGAGAGAAAGAAAAAAGGGGAGGGGCAGAGAAAAGGAGACAGATGATCCGAAGCAGGTTCTGTGCTGTGAGCCCGGAGCCAGATGTGGGCTCGAACTCACGAACTGTGAGATCATGACCTGAGCTGAAACCAAGTCAGACACTTAACCGATGGAGCCCCCCAGGCGCCCGTCACATCTTTTCATTCCAAGTCCTCTCCCTTTTGCCTTTTGCGGGGGGGGCTGTGACAATGACGTCTGGATGATGAGACCCATGAGGCGGGGGGCGGGGGGGGGGGCGGGTATCTGGAAGGTACACGGTTGAGGGGTTAAACAAAAAATCTAGTAGGAGGGCATCCTTCTTAGACACATAACAAAGTGAAGGCTTTTTTATTTCTTCCCTGTTCTTTCAGTTAAGGGGATATAATAATCACCCTTGCCGTTCCCACGAGATTGTGATCAGGTTTAAGGGAGAAAATGCACACAAAAGAGCACCAGTTTGTTTTAGGGAATATTGGAATGAAATGGGTAATTATTGGACGTCGCAGTCCTGTGTTCCTATCTGGGCACCTGAGCCCTGTAACCTTCTCAATCTGTACTCACGGCCTACTTTCTTAGGGTCTGTAAACCTCAGTTTCCTCATCTGAAAAATGAGACCCAAACACCTTTTTTTTTTTTCTTTTCAAGGTTTATGTGAGGGTTAAATGAAAGAGTCGATGCAATGTCTGGCATATAGAGGCTACTCGGTTATTCTAATGCCCCCTGTCCTCTGCATGCCTCTTTGTGACCACCTTGCTGACTCCATCTTTCTACAAGGAAATATGTCTCCATAATCACTTTTTCATTCTTGTCCTTCCCTGTCCGCTCCAGAGGGGACGCAGAGGTGCCACAGAGATCACTAACGTTCTTTGGAGTGAACACTGGAAAATATTAACAGCCACTTTATGGATTCAAAATTGACCGTAAGAGGTGTTGCAGTATTTGGTTGTGTTAATTGGCTTCATGTTTTCCCCGCTGCATTTTATTGCCTACCGTGTTGGCAAGTGATATGGAATAAGGAAAAAATAAATCTGGGGCCAAAGCATATACTGGAATCCATCACTCATCTTAGGTTGCCTGAGGCTGCATCTATAATGTGCCAAAAAAAACAATCTAGTCAGAAAAAAATCCTTCAAGCTGCTCATTTACCATCAGGTGCCTAACAATTAACCTGATTCGATGAAGGCAGGGCCTTCCGGTCTTTGTCGCCTTCCCTCTATCTGTTCCTGGATTTTGTGTGGCAATGACAAGCTCCGTTGAGTCATAAAAGGGAGAATTTAACCGGAAATTTGATTTCCATTATCTATGTTTTTAACTGGGTGGCTTAGAAGAACCAATAATTTCACTTGTATGTGTATATTAAGGATTTAATATGGAGCCGCAGTCTAATTATTTCCAACACGAATTTAGCTGTGTTATAGTAAATCAGGGAAATGAAGCATGCTTCATAAATTTCATCACTCTTAAAATAAAGGTCACGTTCAAAGGAGGGGGGCATGAGCTGGAAATTAATGCCTGATTTTAAATGTTTAGGGATTAAAAATTTAAATTGCACAGCTCAATTCTGTTAATATTGAAATGCATAATTTGAAACACTGGCAGATTCAATAAAGAGGATCCAAATGAAGGAGTAAAAGTTTTAAAATTTCCTCCAACTGATTGTGATTGTAAATCACTTGGAAAGCTCTTTAATAATGCAGATTCCTGATTCCCATCCTGAGATTCTGATTCAGTAATCTGGGATGGGGCATTTATAGAAGCTCCCAAGGATTTCTGGGGATTACAGTTGGAAATTAAATTGGTAGTGCTCGTCTGGCTTGTTCCCTGCCCTCTCTCTGGCTATCGCCAACATCTGTGGACTCAAAATCTTGTAACACACCTAATCTTAGTTATAAGGATTAAAAAGAGTCTCCTATCTGCCACACCTATTGCCGGATACCAAATCCTGTTTATTTGGTGCAAAATACAAATAAAACCCAGACACATAAAGAGGGAACTTATTCAGAAATATTGTTGCCACAGAGGAGGAAAGGACCACCAAGAGTAGGAGATTTCTTTAATGATTACTGTTTTCCAGGATTATAGGGCTTCGGTAAAGTTCAATATTTTCATTAGATGATCTTGACCTTGTAACCCATTCCACAATTATTGAGCACCTACTGAGCACCTACCACGTTCCTGAAACTGCCTTTGAGTCTGGAAATGCAATGGTCTCCGCCATGAAGAGTATCGGAGCCTAGTAGTAGAGACAGGAAGGTAAACAAAGTTGCAAAAAAATGCAAGTAAGTTTATACTTCAAGAAACTTCCTTTTCCTTCCTTTTCCTTCTCTTGGTGAAATAAAGAGAGAACATCTATTTTTTTAAGACGTCCAGCATCTTATCCCACTCCTCACTCTGCTCTAAGAGTTGTGACTCGTTGTAGAGCTTCAGAAGGGGCATGAATTATTTTCGTCACTGAAAGAGACCGTGTTCTCTGTTTCGTTTGTGGCTGTGTGGTAATCCTCTTGGTAAGGCCTGGGACCTTCCAAGGAAGTCTTTGGTTCCCCAGACCTCTCGACAAATGAGTGGGTTAGTCTACCTAAACCTGGCAACAGCATTAGAACACCAAACTTGTCATAGAATATTCTCCCATCATTTTCGTCAGTGAAAGAGCCGATGTCTTTTTTAAGTCGTGGCTTCCATTATATCCCTGATGTGCCAATAAATGTTTTAACAATTTACCTGTGGCAGAAAAACAAGCTGATTTGTAGCGTTTGAAGATTTCTTTGGTGAAAATGCTTCTACCGTGGTTGATTTCAAGCTGCATCCTCCAAAACAATCCTCACTGACTCTAGCATTGGGGTGAGATGTGTACAGTTAGCTCTGGCTACCCGGCAGGAGCCAGCTTCAACACATCATTGTCTGAGATTTTGAATTCTAGAAGGAGAGTCTAGAATTTATGCTCTGAATCTAGAGGGGGTAAATGGATGCTATTTTTCAGGTGTTCAAAACTCCCAACAGGCATGTCAGACTACGTTCCCAAGGTCAGAAAGAGCACCACATTTGATGTGGACTGTTTGGGATATCAGAAGGAGAGCAAAAACACACCAGCCTGAAATACTCAAAGGAGGCAATTCAGGGTCCTAGCATTCAGCATGCATATTGGACAATTTAGTAAGAGATAACATTGCAAAGTTCATTTCCATTATTTCCAAACTTTCTGAAAAGTTTGCACCCCATGTGAAACAAGAAGACACTTCTCCTTTTACTGAGTTTGCTAATGTTTAACACCAGAATTATTCACAGAATGGGACCTCTCTTTGTAAGGAATAATAACAACCTGGCAAACATCCCGAGCCTAGAAGGTGCTGATGCGAAGGCATTAGAGAACAGAACGCCACCGATCCCCTCTCTCTCAGCAGAGTGAACTGTGTGTGCATGGTGCTTTGGGAAGTGGGGGAAATGACAAGGTCAGGGGAACAATGAAGGGTGGGACATTGATAAGGCAAAGACAAAGGAAGGCGTCTAAGAGGGATATGGTCAGAAAGGACAGAGAGACCCTCTAATGGTGGAGTCAATACCAGCAGTGAGGACTCTAATTCTATTGGGAGCAAACATCTCTTGAACACTTACCACAGATCAGGCACTATTCCAACCAACAGTTTGTGTTCCCTAATGCTTTCACACTCTAAGAGACAGGTGTTCCTATTTATGCCAGTTTTCCAGCTGAGGACCATGCTGATAGGTTGAAGAACTTCCTCAAGTTTATCCAACTCTTTGTGTGGAAGCCTGGATTCAAAACCAGCCGGAGCACACACTTGGCCCCTCCACTGAACAGCCTCTTTAAAAGGACGTTCACTCAAGAACCGACATTTCTATTACAGATTTTATATTGCTTGAGGTGGGGCTGTGTTGTGCAAATCCCAGTTCCTCCATGTAACCCACTGTCCCCGTGAATTCTTTATGATAGTTGACACGCTTGTTGTTGGATTATTTTCGTGGAAATGAATGTAAGGGCTGAGTTGACACTGTGAGATCCAAAGGCTGCACTTAAGAGAGAGTCTACAGGGGGGGAAAAAAGATGCCTTGAAAAGAATATCTTCCATCATCTTGTAAATCCACTGGAAAAGTCAGGGATTTTGTATTTGTGTGGGATCACGAACGGCAGATGTTCTTATCTCAATCTGAGATACACTTCTTTATCTATTTATCCATCTATGGACAATTGGGTTGCTTCCATAGTTGAGCTACTATGAATAATGTCGCAATAAACATAGGGGTGCACGCATCCATTTGAAATAGGGTTTTTTGTACTTTGGAGGTAAATACCCAGTAGCACAATAACTGTATGGTAGGGTAGTTCTATTTTTTATTTTTTTCTGAGGAAACTCCATCCTGTTTTCCAGAATGGGCTGTACCAGTTTGCATTCCCACCAACAGTGCAGATGGGTTGCCCTTTCTCCACATCTTCACCAACCCCTGTTGTTTCTTGTATTTTTGATTTTAGCCATTCTGACAGATGTGAGCCTACATCTCATTGTAGTTTTGATTTGTATTCCCCTGATGGTGAGTGATGTTGAGCATCTTTTCATCTGTCGGTTGGACATCTGCATGTCTTCTTTGGAGAAATGTCTGTTCATGTCTCCTGCCCATTTTTTAACTGACTTAATTGTTTTTTGGGGTGTTGAGTTGTATCAGTTCTGTATATATTTTGGATACTAACCCTTTATTGGATATGTCATTTGCAGATATCTTCTCCGTCTCACTATTTATTGGGTGAATACCATAGTCTTCCAATTCTTATTGTATAAACGAGAAACCTCCAGAGACTAATATGAGGCAGTGAGAAGAGGAACAACCTGGGGCTCTTAAGACCTGAGATTTGTTACAGCTGTTTTATTTTCTCCATGGTCTTGTGCAGAAATGCAAGCTATTTAGCCCCTTGATTAAGGAGATAAGAGTATCTGTACAACTGGGTAGTTTGGAGAATTCACAAGTCTCCTCCACAGATAAACTTCTCCATCTCATCCACAATAGGGCTTCAGGAGAATCAGCCATTTTAGCCAGTGATCAACCATTTGCATTATTATCAAAGTATTTTTAAAAAATCACTGAGGATGGGGTGAAAAAGCATGGGCTTTGGAATGAGACAGGTGATTTAGCCTAGCTTTCCCCATCTATAGACGGAATTGATATCTACTTTGTAATGATGTCCCAAATACAGCAGAAATTAATTAAAGCAACTGCTCTATGAACTGGGACTTCTAGTTGAATTGACAGAAACACAGCTCAAACAGGCGTATACAATGGGGAATTTATTAGAAGGATACATAAGCAAACTTTCAGAGGAGCCGACCAACCAGACTTCCAAGAAGCAGGAACTAGAGAAAGCTGGAGACCACATGACTGGAAACAGTCAGAACCTCCTGTTTCATTATCTCCATGCTGACTTTTGGGCTGGGTTCACTCCTTATCTCCTACCACAGGCTGGCTTTTCCATGAAACAAGCCACGCATGGCCACAGGCAGACTCACATCAGCATCATGCAATCACACCAATGAAGATGTCTCCTCTCTGGCATCTGCAGTGTGAAAAATCCTAGGGAAGAGTTTTGCGTGACTCATTTGGAGTCAGGTGCAGTCGTGCTGGACAGAGAGGGGAGATAGGATATTTTTGGAAATATGCCTTAAGTAAACAATTCACAAAAGAAGTAGATGCAACAGGCAAGCCAGTAAGTGTTTACCACCTTCTGGAATATGTTGGTGTTTACCACCTCTGGAATATATTATTGAGCCTCAGCACTAGGTGATATAATATATGCAATGTTTTGAGAACTTCGTGTTCTTATGAAATGAAGGTCCTGATTAATGGTCCTTGTTCTGATGCCAGTACATTTATCATAACTAAGTTGATTACATATTAACAGTTATCTCTATTAACGAAGGGGTGTCATCACTCTATCTCAACAACACTGTCGGGGATTTAGGATGGAAACAAGCTAAGCTTACCCCTGTTCCTCGCTGAAAGTTCGACCAGTAAGAAGAACCAAGAATCACTCTCAAGTAGAATTCAAAGACTCAGTTTATGAATGATTGAACAAGAATCTAGCCATTCTCAGAGCACCTACGAGGTTTAGTCAGTTAAGCATGTGATTTCGACTCCGGTCATGAGATCAAGCCCTGTGTTCGGCTTTGCACTGAGTGTGGAGCCTGCTTGGGATTCTCTTTCTCCCTCTCTCTCTCTCTGCCTTTCCCCCCACCAAAACTAAATAAATAAACACTAAAAAGTTTTAAAGAATCAAATCACTCTCAAATACATAGTTCCTGATAAACTTTATCAGAGGACAAGCTTTCAACTTGAAAACAAAAAGGCATTTTCACTCCCAGCTCAGAAGCCACTAGGTGAATTGTGCAGGCCTTATATAACTTTTCTGCCAGCAAGATAACTGCAAAGCCACAGAGACTCTGGACCGATCAGTGTAACACACGGAGACAGAAAATCATAAATAAGGTCAAGAAGGAGGGCAAGAAAGTGCAGACGGCCCATGAGTTCAAGTTCAGGCCAGATGAGAGGTAAGGAGGCCAGGAGCATGGCCTTTCTACACTATCTCTGTTCTCTCTTTAAATGTATCCCCGTGCAGGCCAGTTTATTTTCTCCTCCTGCCTTAGAAGTGGAGAGAAGCAAAGTCTTCCACAGCCCTTCGTTGTAGGGCAGATGGATGGCCAGACGTTCCTTCTTCTATGTTATGATGTAGATATATGAGCAAAAGGAGGAGAGAGGTTCCTCCCAAACATGTTTTTGATATTTACTTTTATCCTAACAGATTAAAGAATTCTTGACGCCTCTTCCCCATCAAGTTCTCTTCAGCCAGTTAGGATGTTCCCATTGGCGTCTATTCTGCTCCCTTCAGATTGAGCTACCCATATTACCCATATTACTCTGAGGAGCCTTTTGATCACATGCCAAACGCAGAGGCACCCTGTGCCGTCTAGTCTCTTCCCCCTAAATAATGGGGTTCACCTCACAATGCAGGCCAAGTTTTCCTATGTCACAGTTCAGTGTGCCGCAAAGATCACCCTGTAAGTATATGCCCTTTCACCTTCTTTTCACTTATTACATCATCAAAGAAGCAAGACGGCTTTGCTCCAATAAGTTTGTCAAGGTTTGCAGCAGCACAGAATGAAGAAACAGCACCGTGCCCTTCTTTAGAAAAAAGCTTCTAACTGCCTCTTGAGAGCAACAGTCAGGGCTTACGTAACTATTGCTTACTTTGGGTTTTTATCAATGGAAATCTTGCCTCCCTGGTGACTGAGTTGTGCATTCAAAAATGTCATCCCAAGTTTGTCTGAAGATGAAACTAAGATTGAGACCAAGACTGTAGAGAGAAGATTCTAAATGTATGTTTTAGCCCACTCAGGCTGCTATAACAAAATCCCGTAGCTGGGTGATTGATATACAGAAACTTATTTCTCATGGTTCTGGAGGCTGGAAAGTCCAAGAAAAAGGTAGGGGCAGATTCAGTGTCTGGTGAGGACCCCCTTCCCGATTCATACATGCTGTCTTTTCTTTGTGTTGTCACATAGCAGAAGGAGGAGGGAGCTCTCTGGGGCCCCTTTTATGAGGGTACTAATTCCACTTGTGAGACCTCTACCCTCAGGACATAATCAGCTGCTATGGGACTCACCTCTTGAATACTGCCACCTTGGGGTTTAGGATTTTAGCATATGAATTTTGGCGAGACACAAACATTTGGTCATTAGCAATGCATACGTACATATACATGGAATACACACACACATACACACACACTTGGAGAAAAATATATATATATATTAATTATATTATATTAATTAATTATATTATGTTAATATAATTAATATAATACTAATAACATGATATGGTTAATTAGTTATATTAATTATTAATTAATTATATTATATTAATTTATATATATATATATTTCTCCAAGTTGTAATTGTATATAGCTGAAGATTTTTTTAATGTGTGGAATATTTGTATTTTTAGATAAACTAAAAATCCGTTATGCTTTCGGTATTCCTTAGGTACAATGTTCAATCTGTAAATCAGCAACATAAGCAAACATAAGAAATACAAAAAGGTTTGCCATGCGTTCTCCAAGGGCAATGGTGAAGTACAGGAAACATTTTTCCATAGCATGAAGTGAAATATTTCCTAGGAAGAAAACTTTTTTAACTTGGAAAATGAATCCAAGGTGGGAATGGGTCAGTTCAAAACATGAATTACTTTTTAAAGATTTTTTCCAAGTGTTTTTAAACAGTTGGAAACTGTTTTCATCCCATTTTTATTTATCTTTCATTTTTATCCGAATTATTAATGCAATATATGCTCAGTGCTAAGAATCTGAAAAATATGAACAGATAAAAGAATCCCGCATGATTACTCTCCCTCATGCCACAGCAGCATTTGGGGATTATAATATATTTTTCAGGGTTTTATAGAATTTGTGTTTCCCGTTGCCTTTGGTTATTTGTACTTCTTGTTGTACTGATTTTGAAAGTACATAGCCAGTTTTTCCTTTTTATTTATTTTTTATTTACTTATTTATTTTTAGTAAGCTTCACGCCCAGCCTGGAGCCCAACACGAGGCTTGAACTCATGACCCTGACATCAAGATCTGATCTAAGATCAAGACGCGGATGATTAACCAACTGAGTCATCCAGGCACCCCACCAGTTTTTATTTCTACTAGTAGGTGTGTTTACACGAAGTCCTTTCACCAAGTCCTTCAGTCGTTATTCATCTGGTATCAACATTCAGATGAAATTGTACCAGGACCCAAACCAATTATTATTAATATAAATGGAGTTAGGGAGTTAAAAAATAATTTTAAATTAATTTATTTTATTTTAAATTATGAATGAATAAATGATGTTAGTCATTATTTAATAAATTTAATATTTTCACTATTTATGTTGATCCTATTTTCATATTACACTGCTATAATTTTCATTTACATTTATAATCCACCAATAAACATTTTTAATATATAACACTAGCCCCTGTAAATTATTTTTTAGATTTGCAATTTTCATTATTTTTCAGGAATTCCACTCCAGAAATAAATCCAAGCACTTATAGTCAATTGCTTTTTCACCAAGGAGCCAGGAACACATTGAAAGAACAGTCCTTTCAATGAATGGTGTTGAGAAAACTGGCTTTCTATAAGCAGAAGACTGAAATTGACCCTTCTCTTATTCCATATACAAAAATCAACTTGAAATGGACTAAAGATTTAAATGTAAGACCTCAAACTACAAGAATATTAGATGAAAGCATAGGTAAAAAAGCATCATGACACTGATCTGGCCATTGATTTTTTTTTTGGATATGACCCCAGAACACAGGCAACAAAAGCAAAAATAGACAAATGTAATTCCATCAAACTGAAAAGCTTCTGCACAGCAAAGGAAATACTCAACAGAGGGAAGAAACAACCTATAGAAAATATTTGTAAACTTTCACCTGGTAAGGGGTTAATATTCAAACTATATAAGGAATTCAAACAAGTCAATGACAAGAAACAAATAACCCAGTAAGAAACGGGCAAATGATATGAATAGACATTTTTCTAGAGAAGACAAACAGATGGCCAATAGGTACATGAAAAGATGTTCAACATCACCAACCATCCGAGAAGTGCAAATCAAAGCCACAATGAGATATCACCTCACGCCTGTCAGAATGGTTAGTAGCAAAGAAAAAAAAAAAAAAAAAGCAAGCATTGGGGAGGAGGTGGAGGAAAAGGGAACTCCAGTAGTTCTGTTGATGGGAACGTAAATCGGTGCGGCCGTTATGGAAAACAGTACGAAGGTTCTTGGAAAACCGGAAGTAGAACCACCATACAATCCAGCAATCCAACTTCTGGGTATATATCCAAAGGAGATGAAATCACTATCTCTAAGACATACTTGCACTCCCATGTTCACTGTAGTGTTATTCACAGTAGCCAAGATATGAAAACGATGTCCTTTAACATATGAATGGATAAAGAAGACATATATAAAATAGATGACATATATCTTGATATATACAAAATATATTACATATATTTATATATAAAAATATACTGTATTATATATACTATACATATATTCATATATTACATAGTTTTATAATGTATATGTATATTATGTATCATTATAATTTTTTTATATATAAATACTTGTATATAATGGAATATTACTTAGCTATGAGAAAAAAGAAATCTTGCCATCTGTGACAGCATATATGAAACTGGAAGACATTCTATTAAGGGAAATAAGCCAGAAAAATAAAGACAAATACTGTAAAATCACTTGCATGTGGAATCTATGATCGCTTAGGTGTGGAATCAAAACATGTAAAACTCATTGAAGCAAAGAGCAAAACAGTGGTTACCCAGGGAAACGCGGAGACGTTGGTCAACATTGGTTACAAAGTTGCAGTTACATAGGATGAATGAGTCTAGAAATCTAATGTACCGACATGATGACTATAGGTAATAATACTGTATTGTATATAGAAAGTTGTTAAGAGAGTAGATCTTAAAAATTCTCATAACAAGAAAAAATTATAGCTATATGTCACGATGGATGTTAAGTAGACTTATTGTAGTAACCGTTTTGCCACCTATGCAAGTATCAAATCATTATGTTGTACACTTGAAACTAATATGATGTTATATGTAAAGTCCATCACAATAAAAAAAAAAAGTCTCATAACGGCATGTAAATTAACAAGTATATCAATGGTATACTGCAAAGGACCCAGAAATAGACCAACACCTCTACATCATTTTGATTTATGAAAAAGGTGCTAAATTAATCAAATGGGGAAAAGAAAAACACTTTAGCAAATTGTTCTGGAACAACTGGATATCCACGTGGAAAAAATGAATCTCTCACTTATACTCAAAATTTGAGTTGGCTCAATTATCAGAAAATAAAAGCTAAAGTCGTGAAGTTTTCAAAGGAAAAAAATATATAGGAGATTATCTTTGGTAGGAAGGATAGTGGCTGAGCACAGGGCCTTGGAGGGACAATTGACTCCACCACCTCGTGAACATGTAGCTGTCATGTTGGGGGACAGAATGACCTGGAGGGCCACTCCTGCCTTTCCCTTAGCTAAGTGGAGTGCACAGGTAGATGTTCCAGTTGACAGTTTGACTTAACTCATGGATAGATCCATGAAAATTAGAGCTGATGGGGTACCCTGGGCTGCTGCAGCCATCTGCCCCAACGCTAGTCACCTTTTGACCAAAACTGGATAAAGATGCTGTCCCCAATGGGCTGAACTCGATACAGTAATGATGCCTGTGGAGGCCACTCCTAAAGCAGCTCCCACTATGTATTTACAGGCTCATAGGCTATTGAAAGCAGACTAGCCATATGTTCTGGTGACTAACAGATTAATGACTGGACCATTAAGGGCTCCCCTGTGTAGTAAAAGGAACAATGGAAGGAACTTACAAATTGGGAAGACTTATTTGTCACTCACATTGGTGCCCAGGGGAAAAGACCATCAGTCAGGGAACATGAATGGAACTGATGTAGCATGAGCTCAGCCATGATCGTCAGTAGGGTCCACCACAGAAAAGGACATAAAAGTTCACTTCGGATACAAGAATGGGCCAAGTCATGGGGATTGACCGCAGAAGAGGGAAACAGAATTGCAGGAATTCTGCCACTGAGCCCAGGCCATGGGGCATGGTCAACTGGGCCACTTTAACTGGGTATAAGTGAAAAAATGACCACATTGGACCACTCATCCCAAGCCACAGATTCTAGTGGTGGCTCACAATCGATTCCAATCATATTGAAGATTTCAATCTTATCGAGGCAACCCATTCACAGCCCTGACACGCAGCAATGGGCATGCTCCCGTGGTACAAGATGGAGCTTTCCTGAACTGGGTAAGATCCACGTTCAGGAAGGATGGTTATCAGCTGTGCGTTCACAACTCCCCATCCCCAGATTCAATTTGCCAATTTCTTTAGTTGACTTAGTTCAGGCAGTTGGGACTCCTGATAGAACACCATCCTCTAGGGAGGCCTGATCATCCTCCTGGGTTTGGTTTTTCTAACAATCCTGGTAAAGTCCTGTCTCTAAATGGCAGGTAGTCTCTCCAAACAAACCACCCAGCTTCCCAGTTCTGCCTTCACATTCAGGGTGAACAGTGATCTCACCGGATTTGAAATGTTTTACCTGCTATTTTGGCAGCCTGGCAGATATGTGTGGAGTGGGGGAAGGGAGAAGTGCACAGCTTCTCACCCTCTGCACGGCTATGTGAGAGAGTCGTGTTGGGCTTGGAACATTTTCTTACTCAGAGATAAAGAACCCCTCAACCTATGCCGGACTCGTAGCGTTGAAAGGGAATATCTTTCCCTCTTCCAGACTTGACGTGTGCACCTGTGTTTTGCTTAAGTGCACGCATCAATGGTCCTCAGGCAGGTCCCAGTTTTCTGTGTTTCAGACCCCACCAGAGAGAAGTGGGGTCCTTCTACTGCAACATGAAATGGGGCAAACGCATCCGTACTGCCCACGTCAGCCATGGAGTGTGTCTGCTGGGCATGGGGACCATCGCATTTCAGGGCCAGGGTGTTGTACTCCTTCCTCACCTGTTGTAACTGAGTGGCTTAGACCACCTGAGTCCATGTGCCTGCTGTCTGTTCTCAGTGACCTCGAATCTTGCACTGGTCTCTTCTCTGGGTGGCACTGACCTGCCTGTTAACTTTGGCTACACAGCCTAGCCACCCAGTGAATGGTAAAACACTCTCCATGACTTAGTAGAGGCTTGGACAAATTACAAAAAATGATATTCATAAAAGAAAGAAATATAAGTGAGTTTTCATCCGTTTAAAATAGATGTCCTCATCAAAATTAAAAATACCTGCTCACTGAAAAATATTTTAAGAAAATATATAAAAAGCCTCAGATGTGAAGACCATATTTGAAACTATATCTCTTATTCATAAAGGACTGGTTTCCAGGATTTATAAGGGACTCCAAAACTCAGTATTACAAAGTCAAACAATCCAATTTAAAAATGATAAGATATTTAAAAAGGTAAAAAAAAATAATAATTAGATATTTTAACAAACCCTCCATAAGATACACACACACACACACACACGCATGCACACACACACACACACACACACATATATAGTTTTTAAATGTTTATTTATTTATTTATTTTAAAAGAGAGAGAGAGAGCAGGGGAGTGAGGCAGAGAGAGAGGGAGAGAGAGAATCCCAAGCAGGTTCTGCTCTGTCAGCACAGCGCCCAATGCAGGGCTTGATCTCACGAACCGGGACCATGAGGTCATGACCTGAGTGAAAGTCAAGAGTCAGACACTTAGCTGACTGAGCCACCCAGGCGCCCCAAGAGGGTATATTGACACGTGACAATTGCTTAACATCTTTAGTCATAAGTGAAATTCAAAAGAAGTCCACAGTAAAATACCAGTAAGTAGGCACCAAAACATCTAAATTAAAAATAATAATAATAATAATAATAATAAAATGACAGCATCAACTTTGGGCAAACACGAGAAGCAACCGGGACTGTCCCACCTTATTAGCAGCACTGTGGAAGTTTCTAACCACTTTGAGAAAAGTTCTGGTGGTTTTTCACCAAATCCAATATACAACTCCTCTGTGACTTAGGAATTTCCTCCTAAGCATTTACCTACAAGACATGTAAGCATGCTCTCACAAACACACAAGGAAATTTGTACCCAAATGTCCATAGCAGCTTCCATCATCACATAGCAAAACGAGCTAGAGGCATGGATAAGCAAACTTCTTTACTTGCAGGATGGAATGCCTCTCAAAAGGAGCCAACTACTGATACGAGCAACAGGGAAGTTATCTCAAAATACTCGGGGAGTGAAAGAAGCTTCCGACAGCAGCAACATACACTGTGATCCCCTTTATTTGAAATTATAGAACAGGCAAAGCGAATCTAGGTCTGAAAACTCGGAACAGCAGTTGGCTCAGGGAGGGAGGGCGAGAACAGGGCTTGAAGGGGAAGGGCGTGAGGCGTTGGCAATATTCTACACGGTGACAGGGGCCTGGGTTAAACCCCCGGTGCACGCTCTTGTCAAAGTCAGTAAAAGTATCATAACACTTCTTCATTTCATTGAAAATAAAGCGTATATCTGAAGACAAAACACTCGAAGCAAATATTGAACGGTAGTTACTAATGTGCATTCTGCAGTATTTGGGGGTAGGCACACAAATGTCAACACTTCGTTTTGAAATGCGTCCAAAAAAGATGGGTTGATGGATGGACAGGGAGAACTATAGACGCACTGATGTGTGATACATAGAGTAAAATTCTAATGACAGAATCAAAGTACCAGGAAGCGCATTTGGTGCACACTGGAAATGTGATTAATTGTATACATGTTAAACATTTTTGCAATAAAATATTGGACAAATTCGACAGGTGTTTAGGCGTTTGCTTATTTAATTTTCTCCTGATACTCAGCAGACTTTTTTTTATATAAATGTTTATTCATTTATTTTTTTTTTTTTGAGAGAGAGGGCACGAGATGGGGAGAGGCAGAGAGAGAGGCAGACAGAGGATCCGAGGCAGGCTCCCCACTGACAGCAGCAGAGCCTGAGGCAGGGCTGGAAATCGTGAACAGTGAGATCATGACCTGAGCTGATTTCAAGAGTCAGAGCTTAACCAACTGAACCACCCAGGCGTCCAAAGGATAAGAATTAATAATGCAGAAAATCGGGGTGCCTGGGTGGCTCAGTCAATTAAGCTCTGACTCTCACCTTCAGCTCAGATCATGATCTCGCAGTTCATGAGTTTGGGCCTCACCGGGGGCTCAAGGCTGACAGTGTGGAGACTGCTTGGGATTCTCTCTCTCCTTCTCTCTCTCCCCCTCCCCCACTTATGCTCTCTTCACCCTCCTCAAAATAAATAAATAAGCTTCAAAAAGTATTCTTACCCTTGCTGGTACCAATGCCAATTCAAATTTGACTCTAGTTTTCAATGTCAGACTTTCTTTTGCTTACTCAGCTCCCTTTTCAACTCAGCCTGTTCATCAGCCCCCTTTCTCTTCAACACACTGCACTCCCCCCGCCCCTACAACTTTATAAAATCTTGTTTCAGAGTTAACTGACCCCGGGGGAAGAAAAAAATCTCTTGTCCTTCATTCAGAAGGCAAAGCAGATGCTTTTAAATCATTCTTTTGTCTCATGTAGAGAGTCGTTTTGAAATGGTATTTGTCCTGCACCCTGACTACAGTAACACTTTCCTTTTCTTGTTCAATGCATGTTTTGAGAACACGTGGGAATGTTTTCAAGGACTCACACAAATTTTGATGAGAGCTCTATATGAAGCTAGTATGTTTCAATGACCAATAGGTTTCAGAGCCAGCACAATGACCAGTGGAATCCTTCCTGTGGGCAAAATAGATCAGTGTCCTCTTTGGCATTGATCATGGCTCCAGACTCTGACCATTTTACAACTGGAGCATCTCATCTCCTAAATGGCTGTCTTCCCACGAAGCTTCCTGTGGAAACCCCACTGGCCGAGCCCGGTCTCTAAAATCCGTAGCAGCCCTCTCCCACAGAATGAAGAGGCGGCTCTCGGATATTGTTTAGGACATTCCAAGATTCTAATTGCACCTTGAGAGCAGCAGTCAGGCTCACGTAACTAGTGCTTACTTTGAATTTTTGACAACAACAAAGTACCTTTTTTTTTTTTTCCTGCTATCATCTTGGCCTGCACGTAGAAGGAGAGGTGTCAAAGAGCAAATAGTGGGCGAGACAAACAACATTAGTGCCTACAATAGCACAGCACGTAGTTCGTGCAAATATGCACAGATGGGTGTTAGGAAGGTTAAATGACGCACCACTTGCCATCTGCAGCTTCCGTCTTCTTTGGTGTTGAAACAAAAATAAGAGAGTCAGTGGTGGGGGTACTCCCTCAAGGAATGTGCAGTAGTAGAAAAAGTTATCTGCACCTCCTTGTGCATTGCAGCATTATTTACAAGAGCCATGACATGGAAACAAGTCCATTGATGGGTGAATGGATAAAGAAGCTATATACACACACACACACACACACAATGGAATATTATTCAACCATAAAATTAGACTATCCTACCACATATACCAACATGGATGGACCTTGAAGACGTTACCCTGAGCAAACTATGTCAAACAGAGGAAGACAAATATTGTATGATACAATACGTAGAATGTATTTTTAAGAAAAGAAAAGAAAAGAAAAAAAAGAAAAGAAAAGAAACAGAAATCTGACTATTATCAGAGATGTTGGGTGGAGAAGCCTGAATTGAAGGGGGATGGTCAAAAGTTACAACCTTCTTGGGGCGCCTGGGTGGCGCAGTCGGTTAAGCGTCCGACTTCGGCTCAGGTCACGATCTCGCGGTCCGTGAGTTGGAGCCCCGCATCAGGCTCTGGGCTGATGGCTCGGAGCCTGGAGCCTGTTTCCGATTCTGTGTCTCCCTCTCTCTGCCCCTGCCCCGTTCATGCTCTGTCTCTCTCTGTCCCAAAAATAAATAAAAAACGTTGAAAAAAAAAATTAAAAAAAAAAAGTTACAACCTTCTTATTATAAGATAAGCATGTACAACATAATTATAGCTAACACTGCTGTAAGATATATAGAAAATTGCTAAAAGAGTAAATCCTAAGATTTCTCCAAAAAAATGAAAAATTAAAAGAGTAGGGGCGCCTGGGTGGCGCATTTGGTTGGGCGTCCGACTTCAGCTCAGGTCATGATCTCACAGTTCGTGAGTTTGAGCCCCGCGTCGGACTCTGTGCTGACAGCTCAGGGCCTGGCGCCTGCTTCGGATTCTGTGTCTCCCTCTCTCTCTGCCCCTCCCCACTCACACTATGTCTCCCTCTCTCTCAAAAATAAAGATTAAAAAAAAATTTTCAATAATAAAAAATAAAAAAATAAAAAGAGTAGTTCATATAATATAACAAATCTCTTATCACAAAAAGATAATGCTACAATCCGGTTGTCAGTAACAGCCTGGGACATGGACAGAGGAGCAAGTTGCCTTCAAAATTATGATTTGAGAGGACACAAGAACTTCCTACCTGAGTGTCTTTCACCTGTTCAGATGCCACGGTGTTTGAATGCCCACCATCATGTTATAGGCGGGCATCAATCACCCCCTCCCATGCATATTGCTCTCTTTTCAGAAGCAAACACAACCAAAGGAACCAATTTCCTTTGGGCCTAGCACCTTGATTTATTTATCACATATTAGTTGACGATAGGGCCAATATGGAAAGACAGGATCACAGAAAGGGAGAGAGGTGAGTGCAGAGGACGAGGACAAGGGAAGAAGCAAAGTTTTAGAAAACAGAGCTGATGTTAGTGGGGGTCCCCTAATCACAGCTCCGAGAAGCTGTGTGGCGACCGTGTGGCGATGGGCAAAAGACTCTGGATGCAAGACGGACGGACCATCTGAGTTCTGGTCTCAGGTTTCTTACCAACCACCGGAGTAACCTTCTAACAAGGTCACCTTGCCTCTCTGGATCTTTTCCTTCCTGAAACCAGGCTAATAATATCCACCCTGGTCATCTGTGAAGACATGACCTGAGCAGCCCTGCAGGAACCTTCCAAATGTAATATTTTCTGGTAACCAAAATAGCTCTGGCCAAGGCGTACTTCTCATCCCCCTGAGATTGTTCCAGTACAAAAATAGACACGAAGAGGAAGAACAAGGGGAGAATCGAAAGCATAAACTTTTGAAACACAAAGGCCGATGAGATTAATAAGAATGTTGGGGCACCTGGGTGGCTCAGTCGGTTGAGCGTCTGGCTCCTGCTCACATCATGATCTCGGGGCTCATGGGTTAGAGCCCCGCATCGGGCTCTGTGCTGACAGCCTGTTTCAGATTCTGTCTCCCTCTCTCTCTGCCCCTGCCCTGCTTGTGCTCTGTCTCACTCCCTCAAAACTCAAAAAACATTTAAAAAAAAATTTTTTTAGAACATATTGACCAGCCACCATGCCCCCTCCTGCTGTGCTGTGAAAATCCTACATAGAAGATGCAATCCCCGCCCAAGGAAAGTGTTAAACCACATTATTGTGTTTGTAGCTAATGTTTCTCAAGGACTCACCCGAGGGAGAAACTATGCTAAGCACTTGATCTCCTGCGATCCTCACGACCGCCTTAGGATGCGGATAATATCTCCAAACATAATAAGCTGTATACAGAAATTCTATTAGTGGTTCCCAAGTTTGGGTGTGGGTAAAAGTGACTTGGAGAACCTGTCCTCAAAGTGCATGGGTTCATATTCCCAGGGATTCTGACTCAGCCCATCTTCACTAGAGCTTGGGAATTTGCATTTTTAACGAACTCTCCAGGTAACCTGAAGCAGGTGGAAGGCAGACCGCTAACACAGGAAGACTTCCATGTACTATTAAAAATGAGATGCCAGGGGACATGGAGATCCTAGGGGCCATTATTCCCCTCCAAAAATATCTGATTGCGAGCACCCTCTGAAACACTGGAGAAAAACACTACAGGGCCCCTGAAATTTCCCTAGGAGGCTCTGGTGTAATAATCTGAAGAAAGCTCAAGACTCTGTATTTTTTTTTTTTTTCTTTTTACAACCAATTGTTGTCCCAAGTGGTTCTTCTGGTCAGGCAAATTGGTAATTTAAGTGAATTGTCTGTGGTTGCCTAGTGATATCCTATCAGGAGGAGAGCAAAAGCCCCATCCCCAGGCTCCCAAGCCAGAGTTCTTTCAATGTGTTATCTCCTTGAAAGAAACATACACGGGATCAGCCTACAGGATGGTCCGGCCATGATTCACAAAAGAGTAAGGGGTACGTCGAGTTCCCTCCTGGAGCTATTTCTAGTGTCCTCAGCTCATTCCCAGAGCCACGATCACAAAAGCACTTCCAGCAAGGAAACTGAAGAACAGAATGGCGATGTGTCAAGCCCGATGAGGGGTAAAAACAAATCCGGGGAAACTGTTGTCACAGTCACCAAAAACGCTTAGCCAGCTGCAGGAAGCAAACAAATCCACTGAAACATTAACTCAGGCAGAAGGTTCCAGCTCATTGAAAGCAGGCTCATTTGTTTTCCCCTTACGGCTCAGCAGCGTCTACCTGGGCTGTGCTTGCAGGATTCTAGCAGCATCGTGACAGAGCGGGGGGAAAGCTGATGGATTGATGACACGCGGCTTCGATGACACATTTACCAAGCCTTGCTTGCAGGATTCCAGGAGCTCGAGAAGGAGAGGCCTGCTGGAAATGGAGCCCGCTGGGAAAATAATAGGTGGAAGGCTTCTGAGGAGAGAGGCCTCAGCTGAAATGGATGTTTAGGCCCAGCTCTTCTTACACATAGAGGTTTCAGAGGTTTGGGGAGGGTTGTGTGCGTGTCGGGAGAAGGGGTACCTGTTCTCACTCGTGTGCTTCCTGCTTGTGCAGCCGTGAGGAGGCCAGCCAACTCCTCTGGGGGCCTCAGGTCCACCATTAGGAAACAAATAGGATTAAGCCCCTTCCAACTCCCAGGATTGTTGGAATATGGCACGTCATAGATCTTTAAGGATATGTTGTTGCCCATTCTAGTGTTAGAAATATCCTTGGGGCGCCTGGGTGGCTCAGTCGGTGAGGCGTCCGACTTCAGCTCAGGTCATGCCCTCACAGTCCATGAGTTCGAGCCCTGTGTCGGGCTCTGTGCTGACAGCCCGAGCCTGGAGCCTGCTTCGGATTCTGTGTCTCCCTCTTTCTCTGCCCCTCCCCTGCTCATGCTCTGTCTCTCCCTGTCTCAAAAATAAGTAAAAAACATTAAAAAAAATTTTAGAAGTATCCTTTATACACCCTAGAAGTTAAAACTTGAGTGTTTTTGAGAATTAATTTTCTCGCTTCTGGATTTCTTCTATCTGAAGCATCGGAAACCACATAGTGCTAATTGGAACAGGGATTGTGTTTCATGATTGATTGGATTCTTGGTTGGTGTTAGACAGAAGAGCAGGGAAGAAGGAAATATCAGGTGTTAAGCAAATACCATGCTACGAGCTCTGTGTAATTTGTCACATTGAATCTTTCCCCACAGCTGCCAACTGGAGACCTTTATCTCCACTTTACAGATGAGGAAACTGAGACTCAAGAGAGGTTAGGTGCTTGGTCTAAAATCACACAGCTAATTAGAAAAAGAGCCAGGATTTGATCTGATCTGTGTGCCTGGACATAATAGGTGTTCAACAAATATATATACATATACATACGTATGAACATGTACATGTATGTATGTGTACATGTATATGTGTGTGTGCTTGTATATATATATATATATATATATATATATATATATATATATAATTGAAGAAGGAACAAATGTCCCTAACACCAGATTTTTTTCCTCCGTGGTGCACATGTACACAACAGTCTGTGATCTTCCAATTTCCAATCCATGCTCGTTTATCCATTCAGGAGGCTCTTCTTTAACAACTGCTATACGTGTAAGTCTCTGTGGTAAACATAAAGGTAAATCAGACAAAATGTCCTTCCTGGAGAGTTTGCCAGTTACTGGAAGAGAATGGACATGGACAAATTACTATGACGCAAGTGTGAATGTGCTGAGCAAATGGAACATTCCAGAAGGGAGATAGAGAAGGAACCATGGGTGGACTCATTGCAGCTGAGACCGCAGGGATGTTTAGAATTCGGCTCTACAGAAATGGGGAAGGGGACAGCCTGGGCACCAGCGACAATGTGACCGTGGGCAGCATTTAATGGGATGACTTCAAGGGATGGTGGGTGGTAAGTCTGACAGGGTAGACAGGATGAACCCCCAAGTTTCTGCATCCATTTGTAACCACATCTTCTGTACAGCAGCCCCAGAAGGCTTCACCTTAGAGACACCCCCCAATACACTTACTGCGGGTGTTGTCTGTTGTCTGCTGCGAAGTGTCAAGGAGAAGGGCAAAGTGAGCCTGCAAAATCTTCACTCTAGGAGCATCCTCAGATGGCGGGGAAGCCACTCTGTGAGCTCAAGCCATTCAGAGAACTGTCAGGTTTCCTCTACCTGTTGGTGTTCACGAGATGTCCGCGCATCGTATTCCTACATTCCAGTAAGCATAGGAAACTGAAGCATTGAAAGTTCTAATATGCAGATAAAAGGATAAAACTTTAGTGTTTAGTGATAAAGGATAAAACTTTAAGTTTTATTTGGCCCGTCACCCCCATTTTGTCATAAGAAGTGTGTAGGAAAGGCGAAAAAAAAAATACAATAATGGCAGCGACACACTTGGCGAACTGAAATTAAAATTCACCTCTGGAAAAATATTCATTTCCTGCCTCAGATTTGTGCAAACATTAATGACAAGGCTATCACATTACGCATGAATATGATTAGCATAACTCTGCCTAATGAATTAATTCCTTCTGTGGCACTAAAGGTAAAAATGTTTTCCTTTCCCCTTAATCTTTTTTAATAGATGCATATTTGCTAATAGAAGTTATTTTTTTCTACATTATGATGCATTTATTAGTTGGATTCTCACCTTATGCACTGATGAGTGAAGAGAATATA
This sequence comes from Neofelis nebulosa, assembly GCF_028018385.1. NCBI lineage: Eukaryota > Metazoa > Chordata > Mammalia > Carnivora > Felidae > Neofelis > Neofelis nebulosa. Next base: position 198,254,415 of record NC_080784.1, on the reverse strand, counting down.
CTTAATTGCAGTCTGTGCAAATAAGGACATTCCATTTTCAGAACAAGAGACAGCAAAAATGATTTTTTTTTTTTAGTTCGTTCTCAGGAAATTTATGCCCACATTAGGGTGATCCATTACTCTGAGATGTTTGATCCAAAGAAATTATTTTTTTCTATGCCCTCACATGTCTAAGAAAATTTTACTTTTTAAAAATTTTACTTTGAAAACTTTGAAAAGTGCAAAATAATGGAAACATTTTGAAAAGCACTAAGTATGCATCAGGAAGTGTTACAATGTTTAATCCTTTGACCTAGAAATTTCATCTCTGGAATGAGTCTTAAGGAAATCGTCCTAAATAGAGAAATCATAATGTGTAGACAGTACCATATTATTAAGAGTGATAAAAAAAAAAAAAAAAAAAAAAAAAGAAACTAGAAAAGACTTAGCAATTCGGGAATAAAGGGGTAGCTAAATAAACTATGGTGTTACCTTTAACGGGAGAGTATATAGGGGTGCCTGGGTGGCTCAGTTGGTTAAGTGTCTGACTTTAGCTCGCGTCACGATCTCACAGTTCATGGGTTCGAGCCCCACTTTGGGCTCTGTGCTGACAGCTCAGAGCCTGCAGCCTGCTTTGGATTCTGTGTCTATCTCTCTCTCTGCCCCTACCCTGTTCGTTCTCTGTCCTCTCTGCCTCTTAAAAATAAATAAACATTAAAAAAAGCCTAAAAAATGAAAACAAAAAAAAGAACAGTATACACATATTTAAGATGATATTTACAAATGGATATTTATAAGATGGCATTTATAAAATATCTAATAATATAGACATCCTCATGGTGTAGTAATTATGATAATGAAAGCTAATATTTATGGTCACTAATTATAAGTTCAGTGTTTTATATAAAATGCTGAATCTTCCTAAGATCCCAATGAGGTAACACTATTATTATCTTGCATGATACATGATGTAACTGGAGACTGTAGGATTTGAGTTTCTGTCCATTGTCACGTGGCTAATTAGTTTGGAAATGAGATTCTGTGCCATGTTGGGACCCCAAGATCTCTGTTAGGCCAACAATTTACTAGAAGGACTCGCAGTGCCATTGTACTCACAGTGACGGTTTACTGCAACAAAAAGATAGAGATTTAAATCAGCAAAGGCAAATAGGATGAACAATTTTCCAGTTGTTCGCTCCACTGGAATAATACAACTAGCACTTAATTCTTCCTGCAATGAGGCATTGCGACACATGTGGAATATTGTCAAACAGGAAAGCTCACCTGAGCCTTGGTGTCTGGAGTTTCCCTTGTCAGTCAGTCATGTAGAGACGGACGCCTACTTGACTGACCTTAGTTTCTCTGTTTCCAGCCCCTCCTGATATCAGACTCATACAAACTGGCACAGGGCCCCCAACCATAAATCACACTGTTAGTATAAACTATATGGAGTGGGCCAAGTCCCCAAGTATACAAAGACATTCTTAATCAGGCAGGATTTTTCAAGAGCTTAGAGGTTATCTTGAAGAAGCCTCTTAAGGGCCACTCTTTTCCTTGGAATGTGCAGAGTTTGAATACCCCAGATGCTGAGTTAACCCTTTGTTACCTAAACACCAATTAGAGGGAATTCAAAGCCTGAACCCTTGTAGCCATTACGGACTTCTTCAAGCACTAAGCCACAGTTATTTGCTGAGTACCTTCTATGGGCCAAGAGCTGACCCATAATTAAGGTTTACGAAATTGAAAAAGAGATGGCCCCAGCCTATGCTAAGCGGACTATCCACTCATCCAACTTGGCAAGGTGCATGCAAAGCTGAGGATATGTACACAGTGATGTAGGAGGGCAGCGCTGAGGAGTGAGAGGAGAAGGTAAAACTTGAAACAAGGAACAAGTTGTGGGTAAGAGATAGATAGATATGTCCCTCGGGAAGGTTAAAGGGGAGGTAGAGGCATGGTAGACGTCAGAGTGAAAAGTGGTTAGGATGTTATTTCTTACAACTCTATGTAAACCTACAATTATCTCAAAACAAGGAAGTCTAATTTTAAGAAGTTGTGTTGGCTTGAGCAGAGAATGGAGAGGTGAGGCCAAAGGTAACACTGGATGAGCACACGGGGCAGATCATTAAGGGCCTTTGTGTTTCTAAGAAATTTAACACCTACTCTAAAAGACACAGGGAGTGACTGGAAGATTCCAAGACCTAGAGCAAGAGGATCGTATTCTCACTTCATTAAAACAAGTCTAGCAGCAGAGAGGACCATAGCCTGGCAGAGTCTCAAAGGAAAGTAGTCAGACCGGGTAGGTGGTGACCAGAAACATCCCCACAGGGTAAAAATGAATGTCTAAACTATGACAGTGATTGTCACAGTAGGAAAAAAGGACATGGATGGAAAGGGAAGTCAAGGGGATGGGACTTAGTGAGAGATTGGCTGAGCGGCCTTACTTCTTTGCCTTTACCTTTAACTCTATGACCACATAAAGGATGTAATTATTCAATTAGATACAAAATGAAGAAAAGAAGCAATTTCCACACTGTGACTGAGCATAAATGATGTGTGTCACTTCTGGTCCCAACCCCTCAAACCACCTACAGGAATCATCTTTGTGTTTTCTTCTCCCAGCTGCCTAGTGGGGGACTCCAGGGTGATTCTGGAGCCACAAAATGGAAGCAGCCTGGGACTGTTAATCACCACTGAATGGAAACCCACCATGCACATGTTACACAAAGAGTCCTCTTCAAGGAACATATCTGTGGTGATATTTCTCACAGAAGTTACCCTACTCTGAGTCAGTCATAAATTGGTACCTTAAAGTAGAGGGTTGTTATAAGAACAAAAACAAACAAACAACAGAAACTAAACAGAACAAAATGAACTTAAGTGTAACTTTCTAGACTGACTGGCAAGTGACAAGGAAACAGTTGATTGCAGGTGACAGGGTGTCCACTCTATGGCTAAGGACCCATGTTATACACGAGCAAGGACTTGCTAAAATTGTAATAACTTGAAAGGCAGATCTTTCTCCTCTTGGGCTGCAGAACAGATTTTACTATGGTGTATTAGTTGTTATTGGGGGCATTTGGCAAGGATTAAATGAAAGGAAAAGAATAGCTCAGGAAAGAATTGACTGGTCGGAAAGCAGAAAAGAAAAAGAATGCCAAAGTCCAGAAATTCAAAGTGGTATGAGTTTGGAAAAGCTAACTATTCTAAGGCTCAAGTGTAAAAGATGAAATTTAAAGAAGCTCCATGTGAAAAGCCAAGGACAACTTTGCAGCTGAACAAAAGGACTCAGCCCTATGACAAAGATCAGACTAAGGGTGTGGCCTTCCTCCATGTTGGTTCAGAATGCCTCAAGATAGCTTTACCCTTCACTGAAGAAAAAAGTCTGGCAGCAAACAAGGAAAAAAATAAATCAGGCTGGAGAATCATGACTTAGGAAAGAACATTGGGTATGGTAATGACTGCATGAGACTGACTAATGAGAAATAAATCGAAAGCTTGCAAAGTTTGTAAGGAAAGTGTTTTTCCAAAGAAAACATGAAACTGGAATAAAAATAATAATAGAAGGGGAAAAAATACTTCGTTCAAGACTCAAAACAACTCTACAATCACCAATCTTCCATGAGCAGGAACAAGGCTGAAAAAGCAGTGCAGGAAGGAAATACTGCCCATACCCTTCAGAGGTGGCCAAGGAAGATTGTAGATGCAAAGGAGCCCTAGAAGGTAGAAAGGTAACTTTAGAGTGGACAATTGCACAGCAGAGTTCCTGCCTGAGAGAATGATGGCCCAAGTTGGAATTTCTCCCCTCCTGTACGGTAGAAAACTTTCAAAATTTCTACCCAGCAAGAATTGGACATGAATGACTATGGAACAGGAGGTGATAGGTGTCTTATCCTTTTCCCTTGTCCAAATTCAGTGTTATATTGCAGTTACCCTACTTCATTCCCTATTGGCTGGCAGTGGGGCTTGAATTTTCATTCACCTGACACTGAGCCACAAGGAATAGTATGTGGTCTGATGGAGACTGCACATTGCCCATACACCCAGGCTTTTGGAATGGATGTGAGCTCTAAATAAGGCTTGGAGTTGTCACCCTTAGATAGAAGATAAAGTTGGTCCCAGTTTGTGGCGAGATGGGGTAGACCCTGAAAACACCCCAGTCATCTCCATGTTCCTTTCCATTTCCTGTCAGCCAACATGGATGAAGAGGGAAACACGCAACCTTGAAGCCACCTGTGAAAGATAGTTGAGCCATAGTATCTAAAGAGCCTGGGTCCCTGAATGTCTTCATGGAGAACCGGTCCTCCCATGACCATATTGAACAAGGTAAGCATTTAAATTTTCAGGATTTGCATGTTATAACAGCTAGCAGGATTTATTCTGACCAATACATGGGGGAAAATATGAATTCAGTTTTGAACATGATGAGCTAGAGATACATGTGAAACATCGAGGCTAAGATATTAATAAGGCAACTATAATCATTTATGTGTGTGAGTTTATAATCTAGGAAATAGACCTAATGTCATCATTAACTCTGCACTAATTTCTCCATTGGGAGATGAAATTTAATTCCTTTGGATATCAGCTGGATGTAATAACTTGACCGACAAATTAACATGGTATGTAAAGGTAAGTCATAAAAAGAACAGCAGCTTCTACCTGGGCTCCTGCAACACTGGTTCCAAGAAATTTTGGTGGCCACACATAAAGTTTGACTAACCTGAGACCACCATGCTGGAGAGGTCGTGTGTACATGTTCTGATTGACCATCTTAGCTGAACTTTCTAAGACTCACTAAGTTGTAAACCAGTATATTATGCCCCTACAGTGCCAGACATGTGGGTGAAACCTTCTTGGACCCTCCAGACCAGCCCACCACCAGGTAAATACTGACCAAGTTCAAGGATACGTCTAACAGAAGCAGTGGTATGTAGGTAAACTGGCACTCTGGGAAAAAATTTTAAAAGATTCTGGTGTTTGCTAAATCCAATGATATAAACATCCCCTCCATAGCCAGTTTCAAGCTATTAAAGAGCCCACAAAATTTCTGAATATTTAAAAATTGGCTCTTATAAAGGGCACCTGGGTGGCTCAGTTGGTTGAGCGTCTGACTTCGGCTCAGGTCATGATCTCATGGTTCGTGGGTTCGAGCCCCACGTCCAGCTCTATTCGGATAGCTCAGAGCCTGGAGCCTACTTCAAAAAAACTCTGTGTCTCCTCTCTGCCCTCCCCTGCTCATGTTCTGCCTGTCTCTCTCAAAAATAAATAAACATTAATTTTGTTTTAAATTGTTTCTCATAAGCTGATGCAAGCTAACTCCAGCATGTCATAGTAGAATCCCCTACCTGATCCTTGCTTGAATTCCCAAACTAGAAAATCATAAGATATGATACAACGTTTGTTGTTTTAGGGACCAGGCTTTGAGTAATTTATTTCTTATTTTTCAAAGAGTGAGAGAGAGTGCAAGTTGGAGAAAGGTGCAGAGAGAGAGAGAGAGAGAGAGAGAGAGAGAGAATCTTAAGCAGGCTTCATGCTCAATGCAAAGCCCAACATGGGGCTGGATCTTACAACCCTGGGATCATGACCTAAGCCCAAATCAAGAGTTAGATGGCCAACCAACTGAGCTACCCAGGCTCCCTTGAGTAATTTTTTATATAGAGATAGATCATTGAAACAAAAGGCATAGCAGTATTTTGAGTGAGACTGTCTTATTGGACCCAAAGCAGGGATGGGGAGCCAAAGCCAAAGACGGTCATGTAAAACACTTATACAATCCTAAGGATGGCTGGACACATTTTGGGGAATAACAGACAATGAAGGCAATGAAAAACCAGCATTTCAGTTATCATCCTTGAATCTCTATCTGTATAAGAAGATATCCAAGGGTAGAAAAAAGGTAAGTAGCAGTTTTGTGAGTGTGGTATCCTCTACAGTCTCTTCCCCATGTTAGGTCCAACCCCTACCCTAATCTTAATGGTCCAAAGACTGCGGTAAGTCTAGCGTCTATGTCTTTAGTTGGTCATCTGCTTTTCGGCGGCTGTTGGCTGACCTGCTCCCGCTCCTATAAATGTAAGTGGAATGAGGGAGGAGCATTTTCCTTGTCATAAGGAGCTTAGTAGTAACTTTGGGAAGAACCATCATGAGAGAGCCTAATAGGCAGGAAATTAGTGACAGCATGTAGGGGAGACAGTGGAGGCTTCAATGTGGATGTTAGTGTCGTTTGAGAAGGAATAATAGGATGGATCTACACTTAGACCTGAGTGTGCTGGCTTGGGAACATGGAGGGTCAAGGAAGAAACAGGTGTCAGTGGAAGTGGAAATGAGAGAGAGGAGCCTCATACTATTCTGCAGAGTAACTATACCAGTTTGCATCCCCACCAACAGTGTGAGAGGGTTCCCCCTTCTCTACATCCTTGCCAACACCTGCTGTTTCTTGTGTTGTTAATTTTAGCCCTTCTGACAAGTGTGAGATGGTATCTCATTATTTTTAAAAATATTTTAATGTTTATCTTTTATTTGTTAAAAGATGGAAAGACAGAGTGTGAGTAGGGAAGGGACAGAATGAGAGAGAGAGAGAGAGAGATACAGAATCTGAAGCAGGCTCCAGGCTCTGAGCTGTCAACACAGAGCCTGATATGGGGCTCGAACCCACCAGCCATGACATCACGACCTGAGCCAAAGTCAGATGCTTAACTGGCTAAGCCCCCAAGCACTCCTCATTATGGTTTTGATTTGTATTTCCCTGATGATGAGTGATGTTACACATCTTTTCATGTGTCTATTAGCCATCTGGATGTCTTCTTTGGAAAAGTGTCTATTTATGTCTTCTGCCCATTTCTTAAGTGGGTTGTTTGTTTTTTGGGTGTTGAGATTGATAAGTTTATTTACCAATTTTGGATACTAACCCTTTATCAGGAATGTCATTTGCAAATATCTTCTCCCATTCCATAGGCTGACTTTTAGTTTTGTTGATTGCTTCCTTCACTGTGCAGAAGCTTGTTATCTTGATGAAGTCCCAGTAGCTCATGTTAGCCTTTGTTTTCCTTGCCTTTAGGGGTGTATCTAGTAACAAGTTGCACAAGCCAAGATCAAGAGGTTGATGAAGGGACTCTCTTTGAGGTTGCTGGCAGGGTTAAGGACACCAGCACAAGATGAGGAAGCACTCAAGGACCAGCAACTGTAAGAAAGGGAAAAAGTATTACCAGAACCTGACAAAAAGTATAATCACAAGAGCTGTGGCCTTAAGTGGGAAAATGCATCTACTGCTGAGAATGAAGAAGGGATTTCTCAGAGTCTTCCCCAAAGAAGTAACTATCAAGGTCCTCAAGAATATTCTGGATCTCCATCTTCCAGGCAAATAGTAGGACTCTTCTTCCTGGTCCCCTTGTGGTTGGGGGGGACCATGTCACTATCTCCAGCTAAAGAGTTATAAATAGACATGAGGTGAGGGACTTCCACTCACAGCATTGAGTGATGGTTCAAAATGCTCAGTGTTCAGGGCGCCTGGGTGGCTCAGGCGGTTAAGCGTCCGACTTCGGCTCAGGTCATGATCTCACAGTTTGTGAGTTCGAGCTCCGCATTGGGCTCTGTGCTGACAGCTTGGAGCCTGGAGCCTGCTTCAAATTCTATGTCTCCCTCTCTGTCTGCTCCTCCCCCGCTCATGCTCTGTCTCTCCCGCCTTCAAAAATAAATTTAAAAAACATTAAAAAAATTTAAAAAACAAAAAAACAAAATACTCAGCGTTCTCCTGCCTTCTGTGTAAAGACAAGACACCCTCCAGATCATGGGTGCTTCATCAGCCTGGGCCCTGGAGTGAGGTACGCGGAGAAGAGCCCTGCACTGCCCTTAACTGGGCATCAGGTATGATCAAGAAGTGACGCTTTGTTGCTTTAAGTCACTAAGGTTCATTTTCACCGTAATGTGACCTAGCTTGTCATGACTGATAGAGAGATATTTAAACTGAGACTTGAAGAATGAGCATGAGACATGGGAGGAATTTAAAAACAAAAGACAGTAAAAAGGAAACCATCTTGACTGTGAATTGCATTGAAATTGTTTGATAAACTATTTATACATATATAATGTGTGCGTATATACATATATATATATATGTATGTATATGCATGTATACATATATATATCATATCACACACACACACACACACACACAACACACAACCTTAGGATCAGGGAACTTATGTTCCCACCACTTTTTGTCACTGACTTACTGACTTCAGGCACAAGATGCAACTTCGTAGGTTTCAATTATGACAATTGTGACATGAAAGAGATTTACTTAATGAAGCTGAAGAATCGTGTGTGTCTTAGGGACTTGGCTCTGAACCAAACACACCGGAGATCAAGACCCAGGTCTTCCACTTGCTATATTTTGATGAATGGCAAGTGCCAAAACTTTAGCTTCCTCATCTGAAAACCAGGATGCTATCTAGCTTTTTTGTAAGAATTAAATGCAATAGTATACCTACATACTGTAGCCTCGTGTCCTGATTGTGCACACACTCAATAATTATTAGCTCTCATTATGATTAATCACCTAATGGATTCGCTACCACCACCACAAGCATCATCATCATCATCATCAATACTACCCAATGGCTCTGAAAAATCTATGACTTACTTTGCTCAGCAATCATTATGGACAATGGCATATTTAAAATTATATATATATACATACATATATATGTATGTATGTATTTTTAATTCAGGGCACAAAGACCCAGAACACGTAGGGATGGGCCTTGTGAAACAGGAAATCTGATGCTAGGGTATTAGATTCCTACCACTTTTTACAACTATAAGATTAAAGGCAAGTAAAGAAACTCTTCTATTCGTAAATTTGCTCACTATAATCTTCCAATTTGTGAACTTTCAACTTGTGAACATTCGTCGGTCTACCACCACATAGCAGAGCTGAAGCTTGCCAACAACACTCGACCAACACTTGGATTTAGTAGATTCATATGTGAGGGTGACTTTTGAATTTATGAAGTAAGAGCTTTGTTTTTAACACCTTAAAATTTAAGTTTAACCATGTTTTCAAGTAAGGGTAAACCTGTAAGTTTGGCTATTTGAGCTTCATATGGTTCATTTGCCTCTACCATGGCTACTGGATGAAATTCAAAATAAGATAATGCAATATTACAAAAATAGAAGTCCTGTTTCAGTTTGATTCCAAAGACACTTGGATCCCACATCAGGAAGTGTTTCCACCTTGAGCTCCTAATATATTATAAAAATGTTCCTTTGATAGGACTGACTGTTCCTACTGACATCCTGTCCCTAAGTGCCTTGTAAAGTACCTACCATATGGTAGGTGTCCCTTAGGTGATTTCGCATGAATAAATTGATTTGATGGCCTGAGACTTATAATGATATTAGTAAGTCCAACATTTATCAGCCGGGTCACCTTGATCCAGTTAGGTACTGAAGCAGGGCTCTATTTCAGTGATGACTGTGCTAAGCTTAACAGCATGTGGACTGTGTTTCTAGAAGGCATGAAAACAGTGGCACAAAGCTAGGGGGGAAAGACTGATAATTCGGATTTTTCCCAAGCCATGTTGAAAAAGTGCTTGAAGGAGAAGAATGAGAATAAATTCTTCCTCTCCTTCCTTCCTAGCCTTCCTTTGAACTCCTTGACTGTATATGTTTGCTCTGAAATCATGTGATGGTGAAATAAATTGGGCTTGGTCAGATGACACCACCAGCAGAGGGCAGGACCTTGGGAGCATAAAACCCGTGAGCATTTACCATCAGGTTGCCAAGGAAATGGCGAGGCATGCCCACTCTTGCACCGGCAAGCAGTTTGGACAAACAACCCAATGAAGGCTTGAAGATTCCCCATGAGCTCTTCCAAGACACGTTTGAAAAGCTATTATCTGTCATTCTCCCTAAGATAGTAATAACTGCATTTTGCTTTATTTGCATTGGTTCATTTCATTCTCCCTCCAACTCCATGACATAGATACAATAACTTGTCCTATTGCAGAAAGAAAACCAAGGGGTAGAGAGTTGAAATAACCCAAGATACATAGTCGGTTGTGGATGGAAAATGGATTGTCATTGATGTTAACTTGGCGCCGAGCTCATACTCTTGACCACTACCTCATACTGCCACAAATTTCATGTTTCTGGAGCAAAACAGGCAAAAATGCACAAATTAAAATCCCATGAGTCTCGTTTTCCTGTCTACAAAATAATGAGAAAGGACCACTTTTCAAAACATTGGTATTATAAATGTTCATAGTCAGGTATTATAAATGTCCGTTTTTGTTTTCAAGAACAGCAGTTTACAGCCAGATATCACAAAGCCTTGATTTCCCAAAACATAACCTTTTGCTAACTTCCTTGCACAAGCACCCTTTATCAGTAGCTGTCCTCTCTCCTGGGGAATTACTTGCTGATATCCCTACTGGGGCCACTTGGCTTTGAACACACTTACAGATGCTTCATTTCCCTCGTTGTCTTTGTCTGCACATTGCTGATTAGCACCTGAGTCCCAGCAGGTCTCTGAGAATCAATGTAGGGCTTGCAAAAGCATCTTCTAGACCCCAAGGACTACCAGATCAATGATCTGTTCCTTCACTTATGTTGTCCCTTCTCTTCCTGGCTGCACCTCACCCAACAGACATTGGTATTTCAGTTGATCCTTGTTGTTTGGACTCACTTTCCACTTTAAAAAAACTTTTTTTTTTTTAACGTTTATTTATTTTTGAGACAGAGAGAGACAGAGCATGAACGGGGGAGGGGCAGAGAGAGGGGGAGACACAGAATCTGAAACAGGCTCCAGGCTCTGAGCAGTCAGCACAGAGCCCGACGGACAGTAAGATCGTGACCTGAGCCGAAGTCGGACGCTTAACCGACTGAGCCACCCAGGCGCCCCTCACTTTCCACTTTTAAAAGATAAAGTACTGCCACCAAACATGACATATGTTCTTATCTATCTATTCAATAAATCTACCTCCAGTGCCTACTATTGGTAGAGTCCTAAACGTCAAGAAAACTACATGATTCAGTTAAAATCTCTACCTTTATATATCCCACAGTCCTGTCGGGGGGAGAGAGAGAGAGACTAATAAAGAGAGAATTATAATATGGTGCCATAAGGATAGTAAGAAATATCCGCAAAGGAAAATTTGGGGATCACAGAGGAGAGGACTTCATCCAAGGGCTGGGAGAGTGATCAGGAAAGGCTGCCACAAGAAGATGTGTCTGGACTGAATCTCAGAGCACGACTTTGAGTGGGCAGATGAAGGTGAGGCAAGACAGGGCATTGCAGTGAAGAGCATGGGTCCCTTCCTTTACTCCTCATGTATTTCACGAATATTGGCTGGCTCAACAGCTACTCTGCGTTGATGCTATACCAGGCACCCAGAATGTGACCCTAAATAAGGCACTCTAGGTCCGTCCCACCTCTTAAAGATCTTATTGCCAAATGGCCAAGTTTTAGACTATGATAAACACAGTGCCTCGTTGGGACAGAGGCAGGATGGGCTTGGATATTGGACTCAAGCAGCTCTAAGGAGCTCCAAGAGGTCAGAGGCCAAGTAAGGAACGAAAAGGGAGAAGAATGGCGCCACACTCAACGTCATATCCCAGCAGATGCCCCCTGCCAGGCCAGGCAGTTGGGTCAGAACTTTGCTGCAGGAAGGTTCCTCTGCCAAAGATGGGAAAGCCTGGAAACAAAGAGACCAACCCTTTTGTCTCCATTCATCTCAGCAAACGCTTAACCAGCCCACTGCGTGTAGGCGCTAAAAATATGACGCAAGGAAGCCATGTCCTTTGTGGGAGCGTGCTGCTCAGCAGAGGAGATGTTTACACACCAAGCTCCGTTCTAGATGGTTTCTGCTGAAAGAGCCATGGAACAGTGCCCTCTTGCCCACTGCAGGAGGAGGATGCCGTTCTGACAGAAGTTATTTGAATGGGCAGGAGTGGAAGCTAAAAGGAAATAACATTTGCTAGACCCCTAGGCTGGAGCGACATTTCACCCAGCAGAAGAAAAGGCAAATCTACTGCAAAGAAAAGGCAGAGGATTAAGTGATCATCAAAATGATTGTGAAAATAGCATGATTCAAAATGAAGAACAAGTGACCCGCATGTGTCACCAGACAATGCACCGTGTTTGTGGCGTGTGGAGGTGGGCAGCACAGGCTTAGCAGACGCGTTTTGACAACAGGTGCCTCTGAAATGTGTCACAGCTTCTATCTGATCCTGCAGTAGAGATCCAGGATCATCTCTTGGGGACAAGAGATCGTCCTTGTCTCCCTGCAGCAAAATGGTATTTTTGGACTGAGGGAAGATTACCAAGGGGCTAATTAAAAAGAGTTTGCAAGCACAGGGCAAGAATCCAAAAGCTGAGCAGTCAGAATTCTGGAAGGTACTTCCCCAGCAATGTCTTCATCAACAGAAACAGGAGGTGTGGTTCTCGGGAGGCTGAACAGTCAGGTTCTTGAAGGAGCAAACCACAGGGGCCTAAAGAACTCCCTCTTTCCCCATAAAAGATCACTTGACTCTCAAGGTCAAGATGAATACATGATTTACATTGTCTCTGAAAGCCAACTAAATTCCTCCAAAAATGTACTTAAAAAAATTTTTTTAATGTGTATTCATTTTTAAAAGGCAGAGAGAGACAGCGTGAGCAGGGGAGGGGCAGAGAGAGAGGGAGACACAGAATCTGAAACAGGTTCCAAGCTCTGAGCTGTCAGCACAGAGCCCGATGTGGGGCTTGAACTCACGAACCACAAGATCATGACCTGAACGGAAGCCAAACACTTAACCGGCTGAGCCACCAGGCCCCCTAAAAATCTACTTTTAAAGTAGATCAGAATAACAAGATGATGCCCTCAATGCAATAGACATTTCAAGACTTTATTTCAACCAACATTTAAGTCTTATGCAGGAAATGGTACAAAGATGGATCTGCGTTCCTGTTCTTATGGAAATTTCTATGAGATAGAATTTGTTCATGTTTAATAATGATTTATCAGACCTGGTTCTGGGCTAGGATGCTGGACATAGGCATGAGGGGAAAGAAAATACAGATCCTCTTTGCAGAGACACAGAAACGCAGCACGTAGTTCTGCTAGGATGTGGTGATGTCAGGCCTAGAAAAACGCATGCGGTGGTGGGAGACACTAGCAAGCTGGGATGGGGGAAGGTGTGAACAGGGAGGGCTTCTTAGAGGAGGTGAGGCCATGCATGTGTTAATGGAGAGGAGGTGAGTGAGGACAAATCCAGAGACACAGAGCAGTGGAGAGAAGAGTGGTCCAGCCCCAGGGAGCAATGTGACCAGAGACCAGGAGCCAGAAATCACCCAACAGACGGGCATGAGCTCCAGCCAGCTGGTCTGAGCTCTGCGGCACAGAGTGCGGTGAAAGATGGACAGAACAGGGGCGCCTGGGTGGCTCAGTCCGTTAAGCATATGACTCTTGGCTTCAGCTCTGGTCATGATCTCACAGTTTATAAGTTCAAGCCCCACATTGGGCTCTGTGCTGACAGTGTTGAGCCTGCTTGGTATTCTCTCTCTCTCTCTCTCTCTCTCTCTCTCTCTCTCTCTCTCTCCCCCCCCTCAGTAAATCAATAAACTTGAAAAATGTTTTAAAAGATGGGACAATACTGGGGAAGGTGCTACACCAGCGGGTCTGTTGGGATCTCCTGTACTGTGATAAGGTGTGTGGCCTTCTTCCTGTAAGCTTAGCACAACATTGAAGGCCGTGAAACAAGGATTTTCAGCATTCAGGACTGGAGGGAACACCAGAGAGCCTGGGGAGGGGCAGCAGAGCCCAAAGCCAAAGTGGGGTCTGTCACCCAGCTGCTACTTCTTATCTCAGACCCTTCCTCTCCAGCTGGGCTGATTACTGAAGCTCTCTGACCTCCCGGGCTTGCTTTCGTGAAATAGAGATAATCATACTCACCATAGATGTTACTATAATGACTCAGAAACCACGTAGACTGTTCATTGGGCTACAATATGAACAGCATGTGGGAACAACCAAGTCAGTGTTTGGAGAACGTGTGACGCATTCCGCCGGGGATGTATGAGGTGACATTTTAGGTGGCACTTAAACTAATGTTTTTCATGTTAATGGTTGTATGTTCAGTGCATAGCAGACCAATTATGATGCGTATATGACAACCATTGATCCTGTAGCTGAGCAAAACTTGAGCTAAGTTTAAAAAGAAGGTCAAAGTCGACTTTCCCTAACGTGAAAAACAGTAGGGTCGCTACGGAGATGTGATCCATATAGCCGAAGGAGATTCTGAAGGGGGTCCACTAAGATGTTTGGGAAACCAAATTAAAAAAGGGCAGCTTTATAGAAAGACTATTGCAAGCCATGCTGATGGCAGAAGATAGGGTCTAAAGCAGATCCATAAGCATATGGATCCGATGAGAGGAAAGAGAGATTTGCAAAATACTTAGTAGGACGGTCAGCACGAATGGCTGATTATCTGAAGGGAGGAGAAGAAGGAGAGAAGGAGAAATCTCTGATCAACGAGAAACCCTGTCTGGTGGCTCTCCAAGGGGGACCATGGGGGCCCAAAGCCACTTAGCCATTTAGAGGATATAGGGACAAAACCAGCGGAGACCGAAGCAGCGTCTTGTCTTGTGTGGGCAGCATCCTGTGAGCCGAAGGCTGCCAGGCGCGAAGTGGCAAGTCAGAGACGTGGGCTAAGGGTTCACAACGGTGATGTGCTATAAACTAAATATGATGATCTGCTTGTTGGCTTTCATGTTTCTTTCAAGAAACATTGATTTAGTGCTCCCTGTGTGCAATTGTCAGGCGACGAGATGGGTATGCAGTTTCCAGCTAACCAGATACGGTCTGTCTTCGTGGAACTCAGTGTTTGGAAGGGGAGAAAAGCCCTACACCCATAACCACGTGAGTTCTCCAGTTGTGCCTCAGAGTCAGTGTTCTAGAGGAAGAGGGTAGCAAGGTATCAGTCTGAGATAAAAGCAGGCGGACAGTGGGAACCAGAGAGCCAGGGAGGGCGCTCAGGGCTGAAACCTTGAGTAGATCACTTCTAAGGCTTGTGAGGAAACAGCCTCTGGCAAGGGGTGGGGGGGCTCTGATGAGGCTGAGACAGTGCCTGGGAGGCACAGGAAAAGCCAAGAGGTGGGGTCCTCACAGCCCAGGAAGCTGAGAGCTTCAAGGGGGCAAGCAGAAATGCTTGCAAATAGATCAACACAATAAGGCCACTTTTGAGTGGGAAGAGTTATCCCCAGATGACTTTGCTTCCGCGGGGATTGAGTGGAGGTGAGGCCCCCATCCCCACTCCCCAGCCCTGACCCAAGGGGGCCACAAGAGCGTGTGGGAACTGGCCTCTGTCCTTACTTGCTCTGGCATGTTCGAGGCTTTGTTTTTCCTCTCTGTCAGCTTCCTTATCTAGAAAACAGGGGACAAGATATCACGTGCATAATACCAAGCTCAGTATAAGCCTTAGATAAAGAAAAGAAAAAAAATATGAATGGATAGCTGAGATAGGAAATAAGGGCGGATATGCTTGGCCTCTGGTGTTCAGTAAAGGTCAAATAAATGTTGACTTCACCCTCCTTTTTTTCCTCCATCATATTTGTATCACAGGCTCTGTCACCCTAAAAAATCAAAAGCAAAACCAACCAAACAACAAGAACGCTCCCTTTGATGCCCAAGGGCACAACTAACTTTTTCCTCTCCTGGGCTCCCACTGCAGTTAATAAACACCTCAGTTATAATACAGATCACATCCGACAGTCATGGTTTTTAACATACCTGTTTTCCATTAAAGAAGGGGATATATATATATATATATATATATATATATATATGTTTTTTTTTCTGGAGTTACTGTCTTACTAGAGTTTGTGTTTATAATCCAAGCACGAGAAATATGTAATTTTCAAGAGCAATAAAAATCTGCGATATGTAATTGCCGATTAAATTTAATGATCCCCATGGAAACAAACAGTGTCATTTCTGACATTTTACATCGATAACCTGATGGAGCCCAGAGAAATGATGGGATTTGCCCAAGGTCTTCTAGCTCATTCACAGCCGTACTAGGACAGGACCTACTCCCTGTGAATTTAAGCAGCATTCTGTTTTCTGTGCCAGCACCCTGGGAAATGAGAGTGCCAAAGAAAGGTGGGGTCAGGTGGACAGCTGCGTAGGTCCTGGGGGCAGGGTGGGGGAAGGGCAGGTGAACGCTGAAGCCATCCACCTCGTTCTCTCCTTTCCAAAGCAGAGAAAGTATGTGCAAGGCACAGGACTCCCTCCATACCCATTACATAAATAAGTAGCCAAAAAATCGAAATGCGCACTGCAAGATATGACCATTCCCAGGAAACATTTCTCTCTGGGGAGAGAAAGAAGGAAATAGGATTGTGGGTGGTAACGTCAGCTGTCTGCATTTTTTTGTTTGAAGAGCTGAAATGAATATGATGAAATTATGACATTTGTAAAATGTAGGTGGTAAGTACACAGGTATTGTTGCACTCCATACTGTTCTAAATGTTTTAAAAAATTCTTTAAAAAAAAAAAAAAAAGAAAGAAAGAAAGAAACGAAGCTCTCCTCCCACCCATTTCCTGCCCGGTCCCTAGGGATCTGAAGCCGTCATGAGCTCACACAGCAGAAGAGCTCAGTGACTGCCAACCTGGACCAGAGGACAGGGAGAAGGAGGCAGGGTCCCAGCAAGCAGTGGAGCAAAGTCCAGGACAAGGGGATTCTCACTGGGAGAGGAGAGCATCCCAGTGGAAAGAGTTTCTAAGGACCAAGAGAAGGACCCCTCTCGGAAATCCCAGGGATTGGGGACAGAGGGCGACCCATTCCCCAGGAGCTACATCTGCTCAAGTTGTATTTCTCAGCTGCCCAAAGTGGGGCGTAATTCTTCTTCCTATCATTCAGGGACCCATCTTTATGGGCCTTTTTTCTGCACTGGCAAAATTGAAATGTCCTCCCGAAAAGGAACTTGAAAAAGTTTCCTTTTCCCTCTGTGAAAGCCTGATCGTTCTCTGATAAATGTCTCTGGGCTAGGAAAATGAAAACCTCTTCATTCCCATTGCATAACGACAACAACAACAACAGCAACAAAATTTAAACTGCAAAAATAATTACAATAAAATCTGTCAGTGGTGAATTCTTTCAGAAGTATCATAAAGCAATCATAATGGAAAGATACAGCACACGGGTCTTGCTATTATAACACGCGGGCTGCACCATTTTTTGCAACTATCTGTGTTGTGACCACACTGGATAAGTATGAATCTTTAGACATTCAGAAGTGACATCTAGGTGTCCTTTCTGCCAGGAAAAACCTTGATGTTGACTCAATGGTGCCACCTTGTGGTCGTATGCCATAAGTCGTCTGCACCTAAAGGTTGTTTTGTTTTGTTTTTCCTTTCTTGGGTGAAGCTGAGATCGCCCTGAAGAATTTAATGGGTATAGAGCATAACTAATGGTTATTGAGAAATTATTTGATGGTGTGAGGAAATCCCACATGCTTTTGGTAATTTCATCCATTTAGTATCACAACAAACCAATGAAATATCCCCCCATTTCCTATTTTCAGGAGAGTGGGGAGCTAGCGGGCAAAGCAGAAAGTCCGTAGCTGGTACTGGGGAGGTGATACTTCAACTCAGAACTTCTGGGTATTGCCTTGTAGATCACAGCTGAAGCTCTATGTGGCTGTCTTACGAGGAAACAATGGGTAAATTGCCAGTTCTGAAAGCGAAGTAGATATCAGAATGAGTGTCCTGATTCATTCATTGATGAGGCATCAGCCACGTGCTGTCAGAACACCTTCTTAGGCTCTGTCATGTTGGGACCAGAAACTAATCACATAATGTCAGTTATTCAGCGTCTAAAAGTCTAGTAAAGGTGACATTAGGCCTAAAACATCCTAAGGAGAGACAAAGAAGTAATTATGGCCACTGTGCAAACTTCACATTATAAAAACAATCTTTTGAAAATAATTGGGTGGTGAATTTAAATTATCTCCACAACAGCCACGGTTCTCTAATTTGATGTGCGAAACACGGGCAAGATATGTCGATGTGTCACCTGCTCAAACCCTTTGGGCATTTGAACCTGCTTTTTTTTTGCAGGGCTGTATTAGTCAAGTTAATTAATGCTAACTTGTGCAACATCGAAGCCCTGAAATCTCGGTGGCTTGGTACAATGAGAGCTTATTTTTCACACGTACCATGGTTTGAGAGGATTCAACTGCTGGCTTTTTAAAAATGTGATACCTCTTTCAGTCTTGAATCTCCACCTGGAGAGCATGACCCTCAAGGTTGCTGCAGCCAGCGCAGATAGGGATGGAAAAGGCAAGCAGCTTTAACCGCTGCTTCCATTCTCAATCCGTTGGCCGACGTTGGTCACGTGACGTAACCTCCATGCAAGGCAGACTGGAACTGAAGATCACAGCACACGGACGTGAAGGGACCTTAAGTGTCTCTGCTCTGGGGTCCGAAAGCAACCAAAGGGACAGGTGGCGGGAGAATTCGTGTGAATGAGAAAAAAATTTTAAACAAGCGCAACTTAGCGGAAGGCGTTTTTGAGACATATGGTTCTCTGGCCGCATTTGTAAAAAATAATATGGGAAGTCAACCGATAGAAAGAAATGGAATAATGTCTTACTGGGAAACGCTGGTTGTGGGTATCAGGTTTCTATGTATAGCAAGTCTTCCTTTGAGCCTCCAGATCACGCTGTGTCCCATTAGCACAAGAGAAACCAAGCACAAGGTGCTATGAGACAGTCACCACGTGGCTGTTACTTTTGAGTTTTGAGATCAGAGTATTGTAGAGTGCCTTCATCAATGGTTTCTTAACTATGTTTTATCACTTCGTGCTTCTTATTATAACAGTGTTCCTTCTATGTCACACTTTTCGTATGTCTCCTGGTTTGTGGTTAGATGAAAGTGACATGATCGATTTTATTTCCTGCCCTCTCGTACTTGCTGATATCAAGGATGCAAAGAGAGAGACCTAGAGATAGGTTGGGCGTAACGACGTCCTCAAATTTATCAGCAGGATGAAAATTCGGATTCCTTAATTTTACAAGTAAGTGCTTTGAAAGGCACCTGGCTTGGATTGATCTCGCTTTCTCCGAAGCACTCACAAATCTGAAATCCTCTGTGGCTCAACCTAGAAGAAAACCAGGTGTAATTAACCATCAAGCCAGGGATAGAGGATCAGTGAGTCTAAGTGACAGTGTGACAGAGAGAGGGAGAAATGGATTTTAGGGCAGAGAGTTTCTGAGGTCCCAAGAAAAGGTAACCCCTTGGGCAGCCCCCAAAGTCATAAGCAAAGCTCACCATGCCTTACAGTGAACATACTTCTGGACCCCAACCAGTCAGGAGCATTCTTTTATTTGTTTGTTTTTGAATTTTGGTGCCGATAACAATGCTTTCTGTAGCTGCCCAGGCTGCCCTGCCTTTCCAAGATCAAGGGCATAGGAAGAACCTTACAGCAAATAGCAGAAAATGACAACAAGCAAATGACATTGCAATATGTTACACATGTGCGGGGCGCCTGGGGGCTCAGTCAGTTAAGCATCCGACTTCGGCTCAGGAGATGATCTCACAGCTAGTGGGTTCGAGCCCCGCGTGGGGCTCTGTGCTGACAGCTCAGGGCCTGGAGCCTGCCTCGGATTCTGTGTCTCCCTCTCTCTCGGCCCCTCCCCCACTCATGCTCTGTCTCTCTCTCTCAAAAATAAATAAACATTTAAAAAAAAAACCCAAAAGAGCAAATTAAAAAAAGAAAAGAGAGAGAAAAACAAGCCAATAAACAGATTCTTAACTATAAAGAACAAACAGATGCTTACCACAGGGGAGATGGGTGGGGGGCTGGGTGAAAAAGGGTGGTGGGTATTAAAGGGTACACTTATCGTGGTAAAGTTTTTATTTTGAAAAATCATATGTATACATATATAAAAGTATGTACACATGTGTCTGTATATACCTGTTTTTCATTTTGGGATTTGGATTCAGAGAAAAACACCCTCCGTGGGGCCTTGAGCCATTTTCCTGGCTTCACTGATGCCTTTTACTTAGAATCTGAATGATTCACATTTGAAAAGTCGGACAAGCAGATGCCATCGCTTCTGACCGAGCCCTCATCCTCCTTCCTCCAACCCTGTTCTGTTGTCCCCGGAGGAACTGGAGAACGAAGCCTCTGGTAATGATCAGCTGAGGTCTGGGCTTATATCACCAGTTCCAAGCAGTGTTCGGCAAAATGCTAAATGCGCAGGATGTGTAGCACTGCTTTGAAGGTAATAAAATACTCATTAAGTCCGTGTATCCATGCATGGCCTCCCGATTTTGCTGATCTGCGTGATGAATTTGCATGCTCGGTCCAGAAATAGTTGGGTTAGTTGAGACTGCAGTGGGGAAAGTGCCAGAATCGCTTCTAAAATAATTCCTCTGCATTTGGGGATTGGGTGGGATGAGGTGGGGAAAGAAGGCCTGGCATGTTCCCCGCTGGCAGCTGCGTTCACCAGAGTGATCGTGTCCTCGAATTTGCCACAGATAGAGACGGAAAACGAGAGGAAATAGAAATCGCAAAAATCCAGGCGTTTCACGTTTATTTTATTTTATTTTATTTTATTTTATTTTATTTTATTTTTGGCTAAAGAAAAAGAAAGGGAAGAGGAAGGAGATGAGGGAGAAAATCCCTGAAGTGTCAGGATTTTTCAGGATTACATCAAGATATTCTTACTTAAACGTGCTGTCTCCAAAATATCCCACCCAGCCTGGAAGTGATGCTTTCGCTCACTATGCCGATGACTTTTATTAACCAGGAAGCAGAAGTTGCAAAGATCTCAGTGTGGCTATCAAGAGGGCAAAATAGGAAAAGCAACCTTGCTAACTAAACTGATTTTAGGCTCAGAAAGAGGACACACACGGTTGACTCGTGATTCTATTGTAATTGCAAAAATGTCAGCACGGGCTGATGGGCCGATGGATCAATGGATTCGTTCTTCCATCCATTCGTTCACTGAAGAAGCATGGAGCCCCAGCTTTTTGCCAGATGCCACGCTGCTTTCTTGGAGGCAATGCAGACAGGCTCTTGGTGCGGAAGTGTGGCTCATGGGACAGCACAACCAGTGTCACCTGCAAGTTTCTTAGAAGAGCACAGTTTCAAGCCTTTCTCCAGAACGAATGAATCCGAGGGTGCATTTTAGCAAAGTGCTCAGGTCTTTGTGTGCACGTTCGACTCTGAGAAGCACTGACTTAGACAAGACCCTAGAATCCAGCAAGCTCACCATCTAACTGTTGTGATACCTGCCTTTTCCAGATGCTTCCATTCTGGGCCCCCAGGCCTGGCACCTGGGGGCCACTTCTCAATGCCTGAGACAAAGGTACACCTCAAAGTTTCAAGTTCTGGACGCTTGCATTTTGTTTATGCCCAAATCGTGAGAAAAACGCTACTCTTCAATTTTCCTGCTGTTCGTCTGAAACGGTATTTGCCAACCTTGCATCAGCACGACAAGTTTCCATTAAGCTCTTCATCGTCGTGATGACTCCCTAAGTCTCTTTCCTGTATCCGGACACCCATCCACACCAGCACAGTTACTCTTGAGCAAACACAAACTCCCACTGCCTTTCATCTTTCTCGGCCACCTGCGACCTCACTGTTTCATCTCAGGATTTGGTGTCAAGGTCCTTACCAGCCGAGGGCAGAGCTGGGTTGATTTGCCCCAGAAGCCAGCTGGAACGTAGGTATTTGAGTTGGAAAACCTGCTGGGAGCTCACTTGAGTGAGGTTTTAATCAAGGCGTTTAACCTCCTGTACCACTGTTTCCTTAATAGTACAACGGTGACAGTAAGAGTTTATTTTTCACTGTACTACACAAACTGTTAAGCTTCCTTGTAGCTATGCCAGTGTTTGTTTGTTTGTTTTCTATTGCCTTAATCCTATACTCAATCCAAGTCTTTAATTGCCGGTGTTCTTTCTGTGTGTGAACTCCAAGTCATCCATTCGTGTCATTTTACTACGTGTAATTTTACCCACTATTGTGTGATGGGCATTGTGCTATGCTCTATAACCTTGTGGGTGAGTGCACGCACATCCTTACAAGTACTTACTTATGTATTAAGTAGTTATACTTATTGTGAAGTATTGTTCTTTGAAATAATTTGGTTACCACCAAGGGGACCTAAATGAAAGAAGGTATATACAAGGCATTTTAACGACCCAAGTGTATAAAAGCATTAAGAGCAACCAGCAGAGGGCAGAGCACCCTAACAAAAGAGTATCTCCTATAGTCCTGATACTTCCCTCTCTGGATGGCATTATCTGGGGGTCCTACTACTCAGGATCAGAGTACCCTAGAGCAGCTTCTTGGGATCTCAGGAATGCCCTTAGAGACCTCAGAAGCAGGTTCAATCTTTGGGGTCACCTAACTGATTGCCCATTCCTAGAAAGCCAGTATAATGTGTGGTAGCTCAGACTCAATAGAGACTTGAACTTGAACCCTACTGGTTCCCCTTACTGAAGTGCAACCCAGGGAAGAGTTATTTAACACCTCAAGCTTCCATTTTCCCCTTTGTAAATGGGAATGGCACTCTTGGGCACTTTGTTCCGGTAATTAATCAGAGGCTAGGAAGAAGATTGAAATGCAAGGCACGTGGTAAGTACCCGATCAGATTGTTACTCTGCCCATATTGGACTATGGAAGTCGCTGTTGGGGTGGCCCCTGGCTGCCTTTGTCCTCATAAGGAAGAGTAGGAAAACAGATTCATGCTCTTCAGCAGGCGATGGGGTGAATCAGTCTCAGAAGGAGAAGAGCTAAAGCACACGACTTTGAGAGAAGTTTCCCTGTGTTCCAGGCTCTGTATCAGTCCTTTACGGGTGTCGTATCTTTAACCCTTCCCAAAAGCCATAAGGTGAAAGCAATTTTCATTTTATGAAAATGAGAAAAACAGGAGAAAACTGGGTCTAAGGAAAAAGGCCAGGTTTTCGGCCAAAGATACAAACCAAATAAGCAGTCTGAAATGTGATTCAAACGGAGGACCATCAGACTTGAGTATCCAGGGTCTTTCAGTTACACCACTACAATTACGGCAACGGCACGATGCTCTCCCAGAAGATTGACTCCAACCATTTACATCTTCATGCCACCCCTTTATTGATTGATTAATTGATTGGGTCATTCATCCATTCAATAATTATTTGTTGAACATCTACTTTACTTTCAGCTGGACGTTCGGATTTCAGAAATGTGTAACGATGCATGGTCTTTGTACTCCGGACGCTAAATTTAGTGGGACAAGAGATGCAAACCATTATTGTGCCAGCATGCAAAAAAGACAAAATATACGAATAATTAAAATAATTTGGCATAGAGTATCAAATATGAGTTACTGTTTTGGAAGCATGGGACAGCCAATGAGGTGTGCCATTGAGATCTTTTAAGCTGCCGTGAGGAGCGAAGCTGGCTGACAGTCTCCAGCGACTGCACCTTTGGGGTGGCCGATGACCCGCCATGTTCAGAGCAAGGTCACACAATCCTCAGGCTGTGCTGAACGGGGCCACACCTACCGAATTCAGGACTCCCCTGGTGGGTAGTCCCCGCTCTAGACCCCCTTGGGCCTGACACATTCTTGGAGCTACGCTGGGGTCTGAAGTTCTTCCATCCCCAACACACTCTTCTCTCTCCTTGTACAGGTATTAGACCTACCCCACGGTCTGAAGAACCCCCTCACCTTTCTCCTGCTCACTCCCCACTTGTGCCTCATCAACATTCCCTCCCGTAAACATCTTGCACCTTGAATTCCATCACAGTACCTGCTTCTCAGAAGACCCAAACGCACACACGGGAGAATTGGCCAGCTTTCCTTGGGGAAAGGCAAAGACATAAAGACATTGTTACAGAGGGCACGTGAGCTTTGATGGTAGGACTCAGGAACTAATGCAGCTGCCCCTCTGGCTCATAGCAGTGAAAGGTATGTACATGGAAACTCTCCCTCCTGTCCTAACTAAACTGTCCGCTTCCAGAAGTCTGAAGTCTGAGTTCTGAGGTCATATATATATATATATATATACTCTCTTTGAGAATATAGTACTTGTTCAACATACATCTCTTGAGTGAGGAAGTGACTAATCACAATGTCTGTGACAGACTCTGAGCCTCATTCCAGCAGTCCCCTTTATCTCATTCACCATCCCTGTGGCCCCATCTCCAAAGCCCATGCCAAATGAGACCCCTTGAGATTTTCTTTGGTCTCACAGCACTGGGTCTGGACTGCCTTAGACCATGCATTTACTCCACCTCATAATATACTTTTCAGGGCACATGTGTGTATGTCATAGATCAATCACAGTAACCACTTCTAAGGGAAATAGCCATGCTCCAAGCTCCAGCTGGATGTACAGATTGGTAGGCAAGGAGAAAAGGAAGGAGGCTCAGTCTGTATATCATATCATCATGACCAGCTTCACTTGATAAGGGTGTTAGACCAAGAGGACAACCCTGACCCACCACTATACGGTGGTCAGTGGCCAACGAAGAGGCCTGGCATTTAAAGCTCTGCTCAAACAAGGTCAAATCAGGTCAATCATGTTACCTCAGCCAGAAATCTGAAACAGAAAAAACAGGAAATGAGGGAGTTAGCAGCAGTGGCATTCCCACCAAACTATCAGAGGTTAGAAAGTAAGTCATGAGGGGCCACGATTGTACTGAAATTATGAGACAGCTGAATTTATAAGTAAGAAGAAACCATAAAAAACAAAAAGTCTGTTTAATCAAAAATTTTAAGATAGCTAAGTGGTTAATAAAGTGAGTCCTGAAGTCAGGTGTGTAGGCTTAAATTCCAGGCTTCATTCTTACTAGCTTTATGACCTTGGCAAGCTATGACTCTCTCCTTCAATTTCCTCATCCATGAAAAGGAGAGAACAGCTTTCTCTCAATGGGCTCTTACTAGCCTAGCCTAATTAATATATCTCATCTCCCAGTCCACCTTAATTAAACAAGGGATCAACAAGGGGAATAACTTGGGTCACTCCTAACTAGAAGAAGACAGGTCGGTCCTTGGGGAGAGAAGTTGTCCTCCTCCCCACCAGACAGAAAGTCTCCAGGGTCAGCTATGGCATTTTAACACTATGGAGAACATCTGTCCCAGAAAGAAGCCAATAAAATGATAAAAGAACCAAGTCAAGACTGGAGAAAACCGGGTCCTGTGCCAAGAATGTCTGAAACCAGTCCTACAGACAAGCTTTTCTGTTATGTGAGCTAATGCAATTTTCCTTATATGTAAGTGGATTGGGGTTTCTATGTCTTACAAACAGCAGAGTTCTAATGGATGCCACCAGTTTGGAGAGCGTGCTGTGTCCCAAACAGCTTCCCATGGTCAGTTTTAGGGAGTATCAGACTTCCTGCACTATACCTTCTATATCCCTCTCCTTTCAAGTACCTCTTAGACATTTTCTTTTTGTTTTAAGTTTATTTATTTATTTTGAGAGTGAGAGAGAGAGAGCACAAGCAGGGGAGGGTCAGAGAAAGAGAGAGAGAGAGAGAGAGAGAGACAGAGAGAGAGAGAGAATCCCAAGCGGGCTCAGCACCATCAGCTCAGAGCCCGACTAGGGGCTCAAAGTCACGAACGTGAGACCATGACCTGAGCCAAAGTTGGACACTTAAGCAACTGGGCCATCCAGGTGCCCCCCCCCCAACCCCTTGAACATTTTCAATAAAATCTTGAGTGAATCTCTGATCCTTATATGCAAAAGTACCTGATTAACCCCTTAACTTATTGGCCTGCTCTCCCCACTGCATTAGGATAAATACTATGGGTTATTTATTTCTTAATTCCCTACCACCGAGGTTTCCAAATCAAGTGGGCCTCTCAAAATGACTTGAGGAATTTTTTAACAGCAAACTCCTGTGCACAGCTGTCTTTGTGAGCATGTAGACTGTGTAGTCAGTCATATGGGGTCCCAGGCTCAGAAGGTCCCTGCATTTGGCTCAATACTCTGCTGACCATCTTGAAATTCTTAATAATTTTAACAAGGGATCTTCACGTCCATTTTTCACGGGGCCTCGTGAATTCTAGAGTTGGTTCTGCTCCTGTGCCTCAGATTGAAGATTCTGACACAGAAGCACTGTGATGAGGCTGGGAAGTTAGCACATTTCCCACCATAACTGCCAGAGAGTCTAACACACAGCACATCCCCAATCTGTACCTGTTTAATTAAATAAGTCTGAAAGTTTCAGATAAATGGATTTCTTTACATTCGCTAAAGAGGAATCCCATTCTTGGCAGAGGAGTTAACCTTTGAAAAACTTCGGAGATTCAGAGATTCTAGGAGGTAGAAGGGCCTCTGAGATTGTTCCTTCCAGGGGGTTTTCCACATGGGCTGCATGTTAGAGCCCTCTGGGGCAGGTACAACAAAACAAAACAAAACAAAACAAAACAGAAACAGAAACAACAAAACACCAGGGCCAATGCCCAAGCCCCCAGACATTTGAATTCCATTGATCTGAGATAAGGTCCAGGGGTTATCATTTTTACAAGACTCTCAGGAAATTTTAATGTGCAACCAGGATGGAAGGCCTCGGATGTAGGCTAAGATTCCCATTTTACGTCTCAGGAAATGAGAATCAGGGAAAGGAAGTGACTTACGCAGGGTGATACTAAGCACCATGACAGGTCAATAGCCATTGTGTACCATGGCCTGTGAGTGAAAGGTGAGTCAAAAGGAGACTTCACCGTCTTCTGTTCCTTCCCCTTCCAGATACCTGCGATGAGAACTAGCAGCTTGTCCGCTTTGATTGGCCCTGCTGTCCTCACCGAGTGAGTCTGGGAAATACTGGCAACAGCTTATGTTCTCTTGCCCACTCTCACCTACCGTAAGGTGATTGTTTGAACGGAGTCACATCCCATTCATCAGACACTAAGACATATACTGTTTTAAAGGATGAATTAGAGCACAGGCAATAAATGCATTCATGCTTCCAAGCGCTGTAAAAATGCACAGAGAGAAGGTTGCATTGCAGGAAGACACCTCTCTGATCTGCTCTTGAAAAACACAGCTGAACTGGGGCTCTGTCCACACCAGTGTCAGTTCCTCCGGCCGTAGATTTGCCCAGGAGGTAGGTCATGAAAGGTCAGGGCAAGTCAGTTCAGCTTCTCTAGAGGCCAATGTTAGTCATCTAGAACTCTGAGGTCACAGGTGCCGTATTGAAGAGAAATCAAAACAAATACCCAGGTCAGCTTCTTTGTCTTCTTAACGGTGTGAATGTACAGAAAGTCAGGAACAGACAGATGAAGAGAGAAAGCTCACTTTTATCACAGTCCTCATCAGGCTGTGTCACAGCTATTCATTTGTCAGTCTGCTTTTGTCACTGATATTTTGGCAGCTCTCAGACTGTATGGTCCTAGCGTGTGCAGCTGTGAATGGAGCAGGACGGAATTGGTGAATGCTTGTTGAATTAATGAAGTGTACCCATGGATTTGTATATGTCTATCATCTCCGTGTGATACTGTTAAATATCCCTTTTGAATACTACATAAATTCTTAATAGACTTTATTTTTTCCAGCGGTTGTAGGTTCACAGCAAAATTGAGTAGAAAGCACTGAGAATTCCCATATGCCCCCTGCCCCCCCCCACATGCACAGGCTCCCCCATTATCAACATCCCCCACCCAAGTGGTACCTTTGTTACGATCCTAGAATGTATACTGACATGTTATTATCACCCAACGTCCACAGCTGACATTAGGGTTCACGCTTGATGATGTGCATTCCATGGGTTTGGACAAATGATATGTATCTGCCATTATAGCTTCACTGCTTTAAGAATCCTCTGTGCTCTGCCTATACATTCCTCTTTCCCCATGAAGTCCTGCCAGACGCCTTATCTTTTTTTATTGTCTCTATAATTTTGCCTTTTCCAGAATGTCATATAGTTGAAACCATAGAGTATACGCTCTTCGTCAGATTAGCTTCTTTCACTTAGAAACCTGTGTTTAAGATTCCTCCACATTCCGATCACTTGACATTTCATTTAATATGCAAATAATATTCCATTAGGTGGATGTACCAGTTTTGTTTGTTTGTTTGTTTGTTTACCCATTCACCTACTGAAGGACATCATCTTGGTGCTCCCACGTTTTGGCGATTATGAATGAAGCTGCTAAAAACATCCCTGTGCAGATTTTTCTCTGCACGTAAACTCGCAATTCCTTCAGGTAAATGCACAGGTGTATTATTACTGGGTTGTAAAATAAGAGTACATTTTACTTTGGAAGAAACTGACAAAATGGATGGACCTAGAGAGTGCCATGCTAAGTGAAATAAGTCAGAGAAAGACAAATGACGTACGATTTCATACGTGTGTGGAATCTAAAAGCCAAAACAGGTAAATAAGCAAACAAACAAAAAGCAGGAACAGATCCATGAATATAGAGAACACACTGATGCCAGAGGGAAGGAGAGGGGGTGATATGGACAAGATGGGTGAAGGGGAGAGGGAGGTAGAGGCTTCCAGTTATAGAACGAGTAAGTTACAGGGATGAAAGGCACAGCACGGGTAACATAGTCAGCGGTATTGTAGTGGTGTTGTGTGGTGACAGATAGCAGCTACACTTGCGGTGAGCACAGTATAACGTACTAAGTTGTGGAATCACCATGTTGTACAATCGAAACTAATGTAACATTATAGGTCAACTATGCATCAATCAAAAAAAAAAAAAAAAAGAAACGGTCAAACCATATCCCCGGGTGGCTGTACCATTTTGCATCCCACCAACAACGAACAAAAGTTCCTGGGCGCCTGGGTGGCTCAGTTGGTTAGGCGTCTGACTTTGGCTCAGGTCATGATCTCGCGGTCTGTGAGTTTGAGCCTGGCGTCGGGCTCTGTGCTGACAGCTCAGAGCCGGGAGCCTGCCTCGGATTCTGTGTCTCCCTCTCTCTCTGCCCCTCCCCTGCTCACGTTCTTCTCTCTCTCTCTCAAAAAGTAAATAAACATTAAAAAAAAAAAGTTCCTGTTCCTCCCCTTTTCTCTCCAGCATTTGACGTTGTCAGTGTCTTTGATTTTATCCATTCTGATGAGCTTATAGTGGCGTCTCTTGTCTTTCCATCTAACTTTTGAGTTAAACTAAAAGTCCTTTGTCTGAAAATTTTAAGGAAGCATAATTGACAATAAGAGAGTTGCTGATTTCGCCCCATTTATCTCAATGCAAGATTTTACAGATGAAGGCTTACATTTCCTTAGAAAAAATAAAGGAAATATTTCAAAGGTCCTATTGCTATAAATATCATCATGTCAAATTCACTTTTTAGAGGTGTCTTAGTCCATTTTGGCTGCTATACCAGAATTTCTAGGGACTGGGTGACTTACAAACAACAGAAATGTATTCCTCATGGTTCTGAAGGCTGGAAGTCTGAGACCAAGAAGCCAGCAGATTCACTGCATGGTGAGGGCACACTTCCTGGTTCAGGGACCCTGGGGTTCTTCTGTGTCACATGGTGGAAGGGGCAAGGGAGCTGGTCTGGGCCACTTCTAAAAGGGCATTAATCCCATTCACGAGAGTTCTGTCCCCCATGACCTAAGCATTTCTCAAAGGTTATGCCTGCTGATACCATGGGGGTTAGGACTCAATGTATGAAATCTGGGGCAACATAAACATTCAGATCATAGTAGAGTAAATTAGTAAATATTGGTAGCTGGAAACAAAATTAATATATACAATAGCAACCTTCCTATATAAAAATAACCACCAGTTAAAAATCTAATGAAGAAAATAATACATTACAGCAACAAGAAAAAAGACATAATACCTACAGAGAAATCTGTCTTGAAAATTAGCAAGATCTATAGGAGGCAATCCTAAAAAGCTAGAGAGAAACTCAGGAGGCTGGAATAAGTGGAAAGGCATATCTTGTGGCTGGAGAGGAAGATCCAGTATCATAAAGGTGTAGTTGTTTCCAAATTAGTCTAGGAGTACCTGCGTGGCTCTGTCAGGTGTCTGACTATGATCTCATGGTTCATGAGTTTGAGACCTGCCTTGGACTCTGGGCTGCTGGCTCAGAGCCTGGAGCCTGCTTTGGATTCCGTAGCTCCCTTTCTCTTTGCCTCTACCCCAGCCGTGCTCTGTCTCTCTCTCAAAAATAAACAAACATTGAAAAACTATGTTAAATAAAAAAAATTCTCTATAAACTTAGTAACACTACAAAAAATATCAATTTTTAAATATCTAGACAATATCACTTCCATGTGGAAAACCAAATAGGAATCATGATAGATGAACCAGGTGCTTTTTTTAAGCACTCTACCTATGGTAGATGATATGTTTTCCTCAACATTCAGAGCAGAAAAGCATTATTTTATTCCCACATTTACAGATGGCAATTTTGAGAAACAGAGAAGTTAAGTAACTTGCCTAAAGCCACTCAGCGAGTACCTGGCGAAGACTGTGTTTGAACCCAGTCTGATTTCAGAGTCCAGATGTCTATCCAGCAAACTCACTTGAAAAGAACGAGGGACAGTGTGTGGGGGGGAGTGGTGATGAAGTGGAAAATTCCCACAGGGTATCAACTCACGTAACAAAAACTCATAGAAAAGAGTAAGGGCACATGCGTCTGTAGAGATGAGTCAAGAGAAGAGACAGTCAAAGAGAAACCCACACATTTACGAGAATTTGGAATACGACAAATGTGACATTGTACATTAGCGGATTCCATAGATGGCACTGGCACAACCCATTAGCTGTCCGGAACGAACATCAGTTGTACCCCGACCCCAACATCTGCCTCAATAAACTCCACATGGTTGATGATGTGACACCCACCACCCCCCCCCCAAATCAAAATAACACTGGTAGAAAAATAAACAACTTTAAAAACGAGAGTGGGGAATGTCTTAGTATAACTAAAAGCCCAGCGCTTATAAAACACCAGCAAATATGACACGTTTGAAGCTAAAAAATAAAATGCCGAGAATACTGTGGACATGAAAACAGAGGTCAGTTAAAGAAGTCTCCAAATGTTTTGGTCTGAGCAACTGGGAGAAGATTGGTGACATTTTCTCAGACTGGAAGCCTCGGAAGGAGGAGTCTGGGGTTTTGTAGAATGTAATGCTCTGTTTTGTAAATTTTGGGTGCCATCAAATAACCGCATGGAGAAGACTGGACTGAGGTGGAGACTGATTTTTGAGCTTCCTGTGTATATAGTGCAGTTATTAACGAATTTCATTGTATATCAAGTATTTTAAAATATAGTCTCAGAAATATTGTCCTTCACACAACATCTTGCCCACGGATGCCCTTTTTGGATGGTCACAGCGGCCCCCTGGGGCCAGCATTTTCACCTCTATAATGACGAAGAAAGCTGAGTGTTGAGGACACAGGAGACTTCTCTCTTCCCCCCATCACTGACTACACCCGGCTCAACACTCACTGAGCCTGTGCCCAAAACTCTAGGAAACACAACTGAATAAGACAAAACCCATGTCCTCCGGTGGCTTCAAGCCCGGAGAATGTGTTACATGATAAAAACCAATAATTGCATCCAATACATTCTGATCAGTTGGATTTTTAACTTCAGCCTGTAGCATGCACGCAGCATTAAAAACAACAACAAAACAAATAAAAGACAAAGGAATGTCTTCTCTTGGTCTTCCTGACATTAGAGCTCTGTCTTCATAGCCCATTGTCCTTAGAGAAAGGCCGTCCCTTTGCCACATCTCAGTTAAGCAGTTCACGCCTCTCTTTGCCCTATGGAGCATTCAGTGTGCCCATTAGACGCTAAGGTTCTTCACCACCCCGAAGCCTCTTCCTTTCCTTGGTGACGTGAACTCAACCCACTCCCTGACACCTTTTGTCTTTACCACTCTCAGGACATCATATGACAGCAAATGCATATGTGACTAACAGCTACAAGCAAGATAACATAGGCAGATCAAAAGGGTACAACTCTGGGGTGCCTGGGTGGCTCGGTTGGTTAAACATCCACTCTTGATTTCGGCTCAGGTCACAATCTTATGGTGCGTGAGTTCAAGCCCCGTGTCCGGTTCTGCACTGACAGTGCGGATTCTCTCTCTGCTTGGGATTCTCTCTCTGCCCCTCCTCCACCTGTGCTCATTCTTGCTAAAGAAAGAGAGAAAGAAAGAAACTTTTTAATAAAAGGATACAGCTCTTAAGCCGTGCTTTACATGAATTGACCAGGACAATGCCTTGCTCCTGCGTCTTTTCTCTCCACTGAATGTGCAAGGCAGTGACCCCAATTTTTCTCCAGCACTTCCTGGTGACGTGAGTGTTAACATAGCAAAACAAAGGGAGGGGCGCCCGGGTGGCTCAGTCAGTTAAGCCTGTGACATCTGTTCAGGTCATGATCTCGCAGCTTGTGAGGTCGAGCCCTGCATCGGGCTCTGTGCTGACGGCTCGGAGCCTGGAGCCCGCTTCGGATTCTGGGTCTCCCTCTCTGCCCCTCCCCCACTCACGCTCTGTCTCTCTGTGTCTCTCAGAAGTAAATAAGACGTTAAAAAAATTAGGAGAAAAAAACAAACCTAAGAGAAAGGCAGGCAAAGAGGCTTCAGAGGACAACAGCTCTTGGTTCAAATCCCGGCAGCTAAAAACTCTCAGGAGAAACCCTTTAGTATCGCATCAGCTAGGTAAGGTAAATGAGTTAAATGAGAATAATTTAAGTGAGATTATGTATATAGAGCTCATGTAACCTGTCCCTTCCCCCCAACTTATCCAATAAAATAGCAATGGAAGTCGTCTCTCCTGACAAGAAATCCAGCTCCCCAGGCCCTTCCGAACAGAACTCTTAGGTTTCATTTCAGACTGACCACTGAGCTGACCATGGGCAACCCCACTTCAGACCTGGCTGACAGAGAAAATAAACAGGGTGAGGAGCTGCCTCAAAGGCAGTTTTATAAAGCAAATCCTTGCTAACAGCCAGAGGAAAATATCAGATCTCTCCCCCCCCTCCCCCCGCCCCGCCACCGCCCTCAACTTCCCAAACTGTGCGGAATAGGGTCTATTTTCCGCAGGCCAAGGGCTCAGAGCTCTCTATTGCCTTAAGAAGCAGGAGGCTGGGAGGAAGGGGGCCTCGGACGATGCAGAAAGGGCAGATCTGTGACACATGGCTCTGCTAAGAAAGTGGAAGAGGGACAGAGGTGTGTGGTCCCTCAAAGTATAGGCCGGGCCGGTGCCTCCCTCCCCCAGAAACTCATTTATCACCTTGATGGTTTCAGCTCATTTGCAGCCAAGTTATTGTCACCCTTAAACTAATGTGGCTTGACAGGGGAAAAAATGAAATCCTTGTGAAAAGTTACATAGTCATCACACTCTGGAATCAAAATATAGACTGCAGTATCCAAACACGGGCCCTGGGTACGGCGGGGGTGGTATTTCCTCTCTCCCGCAGGCTTTGGTTTTAGAACAGGACGTTAACATTTATGTCATGTTAACGTGCACCTAGGCATGGCGTGCGGCCCCCTGCCATGGACACAAAGAAACACACGCTCTGGCATGACAGCCGAGACTCGCCGTATAAATGGAGACGCGTGTTTCCTTGCCCAGAGACTTAATCGCGGGCGAGGCCTTAAATGTTTAGTCGTCCCCTGGTGCACAGACTCCATTTCAGACGTCAGGAAAGTACTAAATCTTGTTGCGACACCCACGGCAACTGGTTGTCACCCCCCCAGAACCAATTAAGCCAAAGCATCCTCGGCGAGGAGCCCCCGAGGTTCCTGGCCACCCTGGGGAACCAGGTTTGTGACCCTGATCCACTCTTGTTAGCCTCGTGCCCTCCTCTGTGAAACGGACGCAGTTGCGGCCCTTCCTTCGTTGCTTGTTTGTTGCAAAGAAGAAATGAGACAACGTATGCAGAAGACTTTGTCCTGGTTTGTAGCCCGCAGCAGACATGCGGCCCAGGGCATTTTCTTCCCTTCCAGCTTCTAGTTTTGTATTTCTTGACTTGCGCACCCTTCCAGCTGGGTTCTCAGTACAGGTGACCCTTGAACAGCTCAGGTTTCAACTGTGTGCGTCCATTTAAACGTGGATTCTTTTTTAAGATTTTATTTTTAAGTAATCTCTACGCCCAAGGTGGGGCTTAAACTCACCACCCTGAGATCAAGAGTGCGTGCTCTACTGACTGAGCCAATGAGGTACCACTGAAGGTGTTTTTTTTTTTGTTTTGTTTTTTGTTTTTTTTGTTTTTGCTTTTTTGATAAAGAGAATACATTGGGGTGCCCGGGTGGTTCAGTCGGTTATGCGTCCGACTCTTGGTTTCGGCTCAGGTCGGGATCTCGTGGTTTCATGGGTTTGAGCCCCACACTGGGCTCTGTGCTGGCAGCGTGCTGGGATTCTCTCTTTCCCTTTTTCTCTTCCCCTCCCCCGCTCATGCTGCCTCTGTCTCTCTCAAAAATAAATACATAAACTTTGGGGAAAAAAAGGCAATACAATATTGTAAATGTACTTTCTCTTCCTTAGGATTTGTTAGTAACATTTTCTTTCCTCTAGCTTACTTTATTATAAGAATACAGTATATGATACAGATAACACACAAAATAGGTGTTAGTCGACTATACAGTTAAATGTTGGATTGTGAGTAACTTGTTCTGCGAGTGTTCCACAAGATGAGCAAACATTTCCAATAAATGGTAACTTGAGAAATGAGCAATTGTCTCCCAATATGAGTAGTAAAAACAGCACTTGATCATAATTGAGCCAATAGGTCTTCTCTCTCTCTCTCTCTATCCTACTCTCTCTCTGCAGGATTGTGGGTGATCGTCTCCCATGTTCGGATACTCAGTCTCAGGCCACAGCGTTTGGCAGAAATCAGTGATTTTTCAGAACGTTGGAAGGTGCCCACAACCGGCACTGGTGGATTTTTGGTCACTTCAAAGCACCTGTGGGCAGTCCTTTGCTTTTGCAGACAAGAGGAAGCTTAAGAACCCTTTGCTTCATTCTAGGTCATTGGATAGACTCCTTGTTAAAGTTGCACCGAAGGAAAAGGATTCCATTGAGCTAATAGATAACAGTGATTCCATTAGTGGTAGTGAAAGTCGTCCGGCACGATCACCCTCCTCTCTGTTGTCTCACTCACACCAGCCACGAAGGTTTGCAAAGGTAAGTGCAGGTTAACTTGTTTATTTTTCTTTATATTTTGTATCCTTTATTATTTTGTATTATATTACCGCATTGTGATCATTTTTATATGTATATTTTGGGGTTGTGGAGTGAATCATTTGAATTTCCATTATTTCTTATGGGGAAACGCCCTTCGATGTACAAGTGCTTTGGATTACAAGCATGTTTTGGGAACGAATTATGCTCGCAAACCAAGGTTTTACTGTAGGTTATCTCTAAAGCTTCTGGTCCCCAGTAGGTTATTAGTAATTAAGTTTTGGGGGAGTCAAAAGTTGTATGTGGGTTTTCAGCTGTGCCCCGAACTTCACGTTGTTCCAGGATCAGCGGTATTTCAATCTCACGGAGCAAAGCTAGCTTCTCGCCCTGGCATGCTCGGTGGAACCTGCTGGTACCATTCACTGCCTCGCTTCCTATTTCGCACGACCTGGAACCACACCAACCCTGCAAGGAAAGGTCAGCCTCATTGGACAGCAAGACTGATGACAGGGACAGAGGGGAGCCCTTCTGGTGCCTGGAACTTGGCTACGGTCCCTGACCTCCTTCCCCACAGCCCCCCTCCTGCTTTTTGCACTCTGCTCCCCAAACAGATCCGAAAGCATCACACACCCGGATTTCTGTGTTGGGTTCATCCGTCTGAAATCCCTTGTCTTTCTTCTCCCTTACTGAATTCTTCACCTTTCTTGGACCGGTCAGAGTTCCCTGTCCTCCAAGGAAGTCTTCCAGCTCTCACCCTACCCACCAGGAGGCTCTGCTTCTGGACTCTCAGAACCTTCTCCGAGGCTCTGTCAACACCACCCTCTGTAGCACTGTGTTGTCCCCGATTGTCAAGTTGTCTGCTCCTCCCTCATCCTTTCAAGGGCAGGGCTTCGTCTTTATCTCTGCCATACCCTTAGTACGTCTTCAGGCACAGCGCACGTGGGTTACTCAGGAAATATTTGGGAAAATGCAGTTAAGCACGCCCGATACAGATAATCCTACAAAATCATAGTTGGTTCCATGCAGTGTGTGTGTGTGGAGTGACAGTCACCCTCAAAATATGACTACGGGGTCGTATATGTTGATCTGCAACACTGATAATTCAAGATATAACAGCCTTTTTTTTTCAGTTTAGTTTTTTTATTTTGAGCAAGATGGAGAATCCACAAGAAAGGGTGTGAGAGAGAATCCCAAGGAGGCTCCCCACTGCCAGCGCAGAACCCGACATGGGGCTCCAACTCACAAACTGGGAGATCATGATCTGAGCCAGAATCAAAAGTCGGACGCTTAACCAACTGAGCCACCTAGGTGATCCCAAGATACCACAGTCTTTTAATGGGCTGTGACCAGTACACATGTTGTATTCATACATTTGTAAATCTCTCCATCTATGTTTCAATTATAAGCAACAAAGAAAAACAATAAACAAAGCCTAGACTTCACTCAATGACAAGTATTTATTGAGAGGCAAATATAATACTTAATATTGAAAAATGAGTAGTAGCAATAAACATTTTATTTTAAAGCCTACACATTAATGTCAAAATCATCAGCTTACAGGGGTTCCTGGGTGACTCAGTCATTGAGCATCCAACTTGGGCTCAAGTCATGATCTCAAGGTTTGTGAGTTCAAGTCGCATATCAGGCTCACTGCTCTCAGTGCAGAGCCTGCTTTGATCCTCTCTACCTGTCCTCTCTGCCCCTCCCCCACTCATGCTCCGTTTCTCAAAAATAAAGAAGGCATTAAAAAAAATCATCAGCTTATAGAAGTCAAGTAGCTCCAAGGGTGAGGCTGTAAGTGAAAGACCATGGGTGTCATTTTGTTAAAAAAAAAAAAAAATATATATATATATGTATATATGTGTGTGTGTGTGTGTATACATACCTACATAAATAAACTTACAAAATGTACTCATTGTTTAAACCATGCATGTGTATTTTTTAATATAGTATTTTGCTTTGATGATATCAAGCACACAGAAAATTACCCAAAGTTGCTGCTTGATGAATTTTCACAAAACAAATATGCCTGAGTTACCACCAGTCAGAGGAAGAAACGGTACTGTCGCCCAGATGCCCCTTCATTCTTTTACCCAGTAACTAATTCTTACTTCTAAAAGATAACCCCTTCTCCGACTTTCAGAGATCAGTTCACCTGCGACTGTACTGAATATAAACCAAATCATACACTATTTGCTTTCCTTTGTTCAATATTATAAATGCGGGGATTTGTTTTGCTTCCACTGGTATATAGTATTCGATTATATGAATGTGGAGAGCCCGACACGGGGCTTGAACTTGTCAACCGTGAGATCATGATCTGAGCTGAAGTTGGATGCTTAACCGACTCAGCCACCCAGGCAGCCCAGGTCTGTGGGTAATTATTCTCTGGTATCCCTTGTGCATCTAAACAGGATTTTATATCGCCTCACTCTTGAAGGAGTTTAGAATCATAGCGCAGTAATTTACCCTGATTACTGGGATCACATTAGCCCATGTCTGCGGGCATCTCTCATTGTTCAAGGGAAGTCTGTTGTCAATCTGGATCAACTCCTCTGTAGACAATTTATGAGTGTATTCTCTTAGATTGTGTTTAGACCCTCCCCTTCTTTTTGTTGTTCTACAAATATGATGCATTCAAATATGTGTTCTTAAAAATTATTTCTTTACATACTTGGAAAAGCTTTTCAATGTGTAGACTTAAAACTTCTCTCTTTCTAAACCATCTAGCAGATGTCTCAGAGTCTAAGTATATTGCACGTTCTTGAAGCATCTTCAGTATTTTTTGTCTTCTTAAGAATCTGTATTACGTTTGGGTCTTCAGTTCAGGTGTCAGATACATTAATTCTGTCACAGCTGTGTTTTTCTCAGGTTTTGTCCAACCGATTTTCTTAGCATTTCATTATGTATATTTCGCATTTTCAAGGCTGTCAATCACTTCTTTCTCAAATGTACGAATATATATTGGTAGCTTCCTCATAGCATTCTAAAAAATGCTATCCTTTATCACATTATTTTTTATATGTTTAAACACAGATTAAAATGAATATAAATGGTGTCTGGGTGGCTCAGTCAGTTGTCTGACTCTTGGTTTTGGCTCAGGTCATGATCTCACAGTCATGGAATTGAGCCCCATGTGGGGCTTTGCACTAGGTGTGGAGCCTGCTTCAGATTGAATCTCTCTCCCTCTCCCTCTGCCCCTCCCCCACTATTGCTGCACTCTCTCTCTCTCAAAAAAAAAAAAATTAATAAAATATAAACACAAATTTTGGGTAGAAATAATAAACTCTCATTTCACACACACTGTTGTCTAAAAAGTAAATAATTGATGCCCTACAAGTCTGTTCACATCCCTCCCCAGTTAGATTCCCCCAGACTGCTATCTCCAGAGTCAATGTCTAATCTAAATTTGATTCTAATAATTTCCTTATTTTTCCTTCATATATATGTACATATATGTATACATATATACATATGCATATGCATATACATATGTACATATGTATACATATACATATATATATAAATTGTGGAATAGATATATAGGGACTATATAGAGATGGATGGATAGATGGATGGATGGATGGATAGATAGATAGATAGATAGATAGATAAAGGCATATGTACATATATTTTATACATATATATATCCTACATATGTAATATATCATATCCTAAATATATTTTATCTAGTTATTGAACTTTATAAACTTCTTAATGTCTTATTCTTTGTTTCTAAATATATTTTGCCTGGGGCGCCTGGGTGGCGCAGTCGGTTAAGCGTCCGACTTCAGCCAGGTCACGATCTCGCGGTCCGTGAGTTCAAGCCCCGCGTCAGCCTCTGGGCTGTCGGCTCG
Organism: Neofelis nebulosa; assembly: GCF_028018385.1. Lineage (NCBI taxonomy): Eukaryota > Metazoa > Chordata > Mammalia > Carnivora > Felidae > Neofelis > Neofelis nebulosa. Next base: position 198,215,511 of record NC_080784.1, on the reverse strand, counting down.
GAGCCTGGAGCCTGTTTCCGATTTTGTGTCTCCCTCTCTCTCTGCCCCTCCCCTGTTCATGCTCTGTCTCTCTCTGTCCCAAAAATAAAAAAAATAAATAAATAAATAAAAAACAAACAAACAAAAAAAAACGTTGAAAAAAAATATAAATATATTTTGCCTGATATTAATATAAGTAAATCAACTTTCTTTGTTCAGTGTTTATGTGGCAAATACTTTTCTACCTTTTGAATTCAAGCCCTTTTATTTCTGTGTATTTTGTATGTCTCCTCTAAATAACCTAAAGCTGGATTTTGATTTTAATGCACACTGACAATTTTGCCCTTAACTACATAGTTGAGTCCCTGCACATTTTTTATGGTCACTATTTTATCTGAGTTTATGTAGACTATTTTATTATGTTACTTTCTTTCAAACAGTTTGTTTGAACAAAAACTCAGTTTGTTTTTTCTGACCACTATTCTTTATTCCCCTTTTCTGGGTTGATTAACACTTTTTTTTCTTTTTCTCCCTTCATTGCCCCCCTCTACTTGTTTGTAAACAATGTACTCTGTACATGCTATTTTAGTGGTTAGAGGAATTATTTGATCAGGGGTCCTTGACTTAACAAGTTTAAAATTGATCAGTATTCTCATTCCCTTCCAAATAACAGTAGCAATAACAATGATAAAACTTATTTTTTTTTTTATCCACTAACCATTTCCAAATTGTATATATTTTTGCTCAGTATTTTAGTTCTAGTTTGTATGTTTTCATACGTTAGACATTATCATTATTTTATACAGCTAATAATTGTTTAAAGTCACCCACAAAATCACCGACATACTTTCTTTCCATTTCCTTCTGTATTTGAGATTGTCTACTCAGGATCATTGTCCTCCTGCCTGAAATACCGCATCTTTCAGGATTTCCTTCAGTGGCTGGTGAATGGTCATTTTTATGTCTGTAACAAGTTCATTTCACTCCCATTCATAAAAGAGCATTTACATATGTAAACACTTGCAGCTGGACAAGCATTATTTTTCTCTGAATAGGCAAAAATTATTCTAGTGTCCTGTCTGTAATTACTGCTGTTAACAAGCCCATTCTCTATTTTCCAGTCATCCCTTCTGGGTGTTTGATCTCTTTGCCCCTGGCTGTTTTAAAGATCTTGTTTAAATGTTTCTAGGGAAGGATTTCATGCAGATTTCCCTGCTTGGTGTTTGTGATTTGGGGATCTGAAGATTGGTATTTGCCAACAATTCTGCAACGTTTTCACCTCTCCCATTTTGATTGTTCCCTCTTTCCTATTCACTTTATGATGTCCTTCTGTAACCCCCATCAGGACATGTTAAAACTTCTCATATTGTCCTCTGTGTCTCTCACCTTCTCTTCACAATTCTCAAATCTCTCCCTTTCTCTGGTTCTCTGAGCTATATTGCAGGCAATTTCTTAACTCCGTACTTCACTTTAATATTTCTCTCTTTAGTTATTGCATTTTCTGTTGTTTGAAGACATTTTTTAGTTGTGGTATAGTACGTATAATATACGTAAAACTTACCGTTGCAACCATTTTTAAGCGTGCCGTTAGGTGCATTCACACTGTTGCACAACCAAATCTCCAGAACTGTTTCCATCCTGCAAAACTGACACGGTCCCTGTTGAAGAACATCTCCCCACTCCTCTCTCAGCCATCATCCTACTTTCTGTCTCTATGAATTTGGCTAGGCTAGGTACCTCACATGGGAGGAATCATACAGCATCTGTCTTCCTGTGCCCGGCTTACTTCACTTAGCTAGTGTTTGCCAGGTTCACCGTGTTACAGCACATGCCACGATTGCCTTCCTTTTAAAAGCTGAAGAATATTCCATTGTATGTATTTATGACATTTTGTTTCTCTATCCCTCTGTTGATGGACACTGGGTTGCTTCCACCTTGTAGCTATTGTGAATAACGCTGCTGTTTATTCATTTTTGAGAGAGAGAGAGAGAGAGAGAGAGAGAGAGAGAGAGAGAGAGAGAAACAGAGCACGAGCAGGGGAGGAGCAGACAGAGAGGGAGACACAGAATCCAAAGCAGGCTCCAGGCTCCAAGCTGTCAGGACAGAGCCCGATGCAGGGCTCGAACCCACGAACCGTGAGATTGTGACCTGAGCTGAAGTTGATACTTAACCGACTGAGTCACCCACGCACCTCCAGCTTGCTTATTTGTGTGTTTTGTGATTTCTTTTTCTTTTTTTGGAAGTTGCCAGTTTTCTTCGGATCTTTATCCAGGGTACACATAGGTGGCATGAGTTCACTGCCCCCACCCAACATTGTTCTGTCTTGTAGTCATCAATTTACGTAGTACTGAGTAAGGCAGATTTTCTCATTCACATTTTTATATGGTCTATTAGTTAGCATGTACCCTTATATCGCATGCACCGTTGTTTTGGGTCCCAGTTTTACACACGGATCTGTTACGGTCCCCACATTTGTCTCTACCCAGTACATCTGGTGCAGCCATTACCAAAGACCCCCAGGGCCCACATAGAAACTGGTAGAAATCCTCAGGGAGAAAGGCAACTCCTTTACCTCCAGAGTTCTGGCTTTTGCTTATTTTATGGCCCTTGTAGATTTCTTCCTTTCATACTAGCTCAGCAAGGGATTTAAACCTTTAAATATGTATATAATGATACATATAAAACTATAGCTTTATATGTATATAGCTTCATTTTCAGTGGCGAGAAATGTTCAAAGGATACAGTGCACTGCACAGCCATAAGTAGAAGGCTTTGCTCTTATCGAACCGAAAACGCTAAGTATGTTTAAAGATTATTCATGTAGTTATTTTTACAACTCTTACTTTACATGGAGTGTTGAATGTGACCATGTACTTTCTGATTTAGGTTGAAGACTCAGCTTCTATAAGTGAATTCCTAGGCTTAAGCTGCCATTGTTAACTGGAAGGCAACATTCTCAACCTTCAAACAGTACTGATCTCTCTATCCATGTGACTTCAAGTTCAAGGCCCGAACTTCTTCACTCTTACCGCCCAAATGCGTGAATATTATTGTTTCATATCTTTTATGAACAAACTTGTTTTGAAATTTAGTTTTTCTTGATTTGATATAGATCATTAAATCCACAGCACTAATCACCTCGTATATGGCAGAACTATTTTTTCAGGAATAAAATTCGTTCTAGGAAGGTTCTTTACTGTTTTACAAATGCTGTGGGGGTGTATTTCACTTGAGTTATACAGAAGCATGGTATTTTTTTCATGTTCATTTGTTCACATTAATAATTTATCAGAACAAATTAATAATTAATAATCACCCTTAATTATCTTACATTTTAGAGATATATTTGATTAATGGTATCTTTACATTTAGCTTAGAATAAACTTTCTGGGAAGACAGTCTCAGAATGTATATCAAGATTTCTTAAGAAGTTTGTATTGGGGCACCTGGGTGGCTCAGTTGGTTGAGCATCCGACTTCAACTCAGGTCCTGATCTCACAGTTTGTGAGTTCGAGCCCTGTGTCGGGCTCTGTGCTGACAGCTCGGAGCCTGGAGCCTGCTTCGGATTCTGTGTCTCCCTCTCTCTGCCCCTGCCCTGCTTATGCTCTGTCCCCCTCTCAAAAATAAATAAACATTAAAAAAAAATTAAAAAAAAGAAGTTTATATCATCCAACCTTATACATCTGCTTATATTAAATTATCTTCCAGAACATCAATTATGCATTTAATGTTTGTTTACAAAGATATGAAAACTATTCATGATAACATTTTTATATATTTGAAAGATAAAACAACCTTATTAGTTGAAGGACAGAATTCATTAAATATATTATGGTATACCTATACGATAAAACATTCAGCCTTTAAAGATAACGATTTCCGTACTTCTGCAAATGTATGTTGACTAACTGGAATTAAAATAAAACCTTAACATAAAGCTTTAAGGGCTCGTATGGTGGCCCAGTTGGTTGGGCATCCAACTCTTGTTTCCAGCTTGGGTCATGATCTCACAGTGGTGAAAGTAATTCCCGTGTCAGGCTCCACACTGAGCACATAGCCTCCTTGGGATTCTCTTTTTTCCTCTCTCTCTCTACCCCTTCCTCCCCAAAATAAACAAATGAATACACGTTTTAAAAATTAATTAATTACAAAAATTTTTAAAGATAATGATTTACAAGGTATATTTAACTTTGAAAAATATTCTCATGATATGTGAAGCAATAAACACAGCAAACAAAATGTATATATAATATTATACCAGTTTCTTTTCTGTGTCTCTCTGTTGTCTATCTATCTGTCATCTATCCATCTATCAATTTATCTGCGTATTTGAGAAAAAAAAAATTGAGAAGAAAAAGATAAGCCAAAAAGTTCATTTTAATTGTCCAGTGTGTTAGAATTCTAGTATTTTTCTTTATAGTCCCTTTATTTTTAAATTTTTCTATAATGAACAAAACATTGAAACCATGGTGAAAAGATAAATATTTTTATGATTATCACACAGCTCTGTTTAAAACTGAGAGATGGCAGAAAAACCCAGCTATGTTTAAAACTGAGAGGTGGTAGAACAGAGGCACGACGAAAGGGAAGGAGAAAAAGAAGAAAGAAGAAACGAAGGGAGGAAGGAAACAAGGAAGGAAGAGACACGGGATGCTCTCTCTCTTGACATTTTCCATTTTGCAATATATAAATACAAAACTGAAAGTCACTACTCAAGAAGGACTTGGTGTCCTTGATCACTGCAGGCACTTAAAACTCATCAGCTCAGAGTCTGCTAACATTTAGGAAAGCAAACAGCCAACCAGGGGTTCCAAATAAAAGCACAGACCAGAAGTCAGCAAAGATCATTATGGCAATCTTCAAAGGCGGGCTCAGACCACACATTTGGATGGCAGCTCACATGGTCGCCGTTCAAGGATTGAGAGAAGGAACAAGAAGGGGCCGGCACTAGGGCAGGGGAGGGCAGGAGAGCAGTATCCCGGGCCAAAACCCTGTACGCTATAAAAAAAGATACGTGATGTCACATTTGAAAGAGACTGAAGTAAACGTTTCTGAATCACCGTGAACACTGCCAGTAAATTTCTGGTATTTGGAATGAGTCATGTCTCCTCCCCGTTAGCCATTGAAAAATTATCTGTGCCACTCACACACGCTTCTAGGCATGGGGTTTTCACTGCCAGCAGGAGGATGTGCTGAGGCTAGCATAGGTGAAGCGTGCTCTGCTGTGAGAACACTACTGAACCAGCTCACGGGTCCAAAACCAATGCCAGTTTTCCAGGGGCTGCATCATTATTTCTCTTGCATTTTTCCTTCTAGTCCTCCGCTCTTCTGCTTTCTCTGCAGCTGGCTCTCTCTGTTGCCTCCACGGCTTCTCTTCTCCCAAAGCCCTCTCTGAGGCTTTACCTTGACCTATTGCCAACACCGGACCCTCTACATGACTTCTGTGTGCAAGCCACTCCCATCAACTCATTCTCCGAGTGTCATTGCTCTTAATGGTCGAGGGAAAATCCCACTGAGGCCATTGACCAGGTTGGGCTCGTGTCACTCATAATACAATCAGCAGCAGTATAAGTTACATGTGTATTTCGGGGTGGTCCCTCCTAAGGATCATAACCGTCCTGTAGGGTTGACAATCGACCCACCTGCAGGCAAAGAGGCAGAGAGCCATACTTGCTTGACAAAATGCTAGTGTTTAACCATAAGGTATCAAGCCATAAGAAAGGATTAGAGAGGGAAATGTGTATTGAATACCAGAAACCATATAGATGGCAGGTCACTTCATTATGTGAGGTATTAGCCTTTTAATAGCAGTTAATAATTACCGAGCATTTGCTATGGAGAAACATGTTTTCCTCTACGTCATGCCATTTCTCCCTCATACAAATGTTTCAGAGTTGGCAATATCGCCTTAAGTTACAAATCTGAGTCGGTGACAGTCTGGTCACCAATTCTGATTCACGGGGCTGGGGGAGGTTTTCCCCACACCACAGGGCAATTATCGGACACCAGCTGGGTGTCCTCCCATTCACCTAAATTCTGATACTCCCCCCCCACCCCACCCCCCAGAGATAGCATCACGTCCCACAGATTAAGGGCTGGATCCCACAAGACCGCCACCACCTCCCCTGCCGGTTCAGATTCAGTTGCCGGCTCAGGTTGTCACCTGTGCTGCTAACAGACCTGAACCCCTCCTTGGGTTCAGTTACTTTGTTTCCGGAGATCACAGCCCTAAAAGAAACGTGTTACCTGCTAGATCACTGGTTTATTACAAAAGATACAGCCAAGGAACAGCCTGAGGGCAGAGTGACAAAGGGCACACCCCTCCCTCCACCCGCTTCCCCTCCAGCAAAGCTCAGTTTGTTCTCTTTATTTAAGAGTCTCCTATGGGGGCGCCTAGGTGGCTCAGTCGGTTAAGCGGCCGACTTCGGCTCAGGTCATGATCTCAAAGTCCGTGGGTTCGAGCCCCACTTTGGGCTCTGTGCTGACAGCTCAGAGCCTGGAGCCTGTTTCAGATTCTGTATCTCCCTCTCTCTCTGCCCCTCCCCTGTTCATGCCCCCTCTCTCTCTCTCTGTCTCAGAAATAAACAAACATGTCTCCTATGGTTTTTGCTTCCCTTCCCCTATGTTCATCTGTTGAGTTTCTCAACAGAATCTCCCTAAATCATCTTGTGTTTCCCAACCTGGAAGCTCTCTAAGGAGTTTTATATGGAGGCTTCATTCCATAGGCAGGATTGATTGAATCCTTGGTCATTAGCAAGCAAGTCAACCCCCGGCCCCTCCCCCCTTCCTGGTTGTAGGGGCTAGGGGGAGACTGAAAGTTCCAATCTTCTAATCACAGGGTTGGCTCCCCTGGGAACCGGCCCCTATCCTTAGGGACTGTCCTAAAGTGACCTAATTAACATAACAATAGAGACTTTTATTGCTCTCACACTGTCGGAAATTCCAAGGGATTTAGGAGCTCTCTGCCAGAAAGGAAAATGAAGACCAAATATATATTTCTGATTATAAATCACAACATCACAGTTAATCTTTGGGATTTTGAGTAATTTGCTCAGGTTACACAACTGGAATGAAGTTTCAGGAAAATCCACACCTGTCTGAGGGCATTAGGTAATGCTTCTCTTAAAACCTGTTTAGCCTAGAGTCGATCACTGATTCACTGCGATCTGATCTGGCATAACTCAAGCAACTCAAGCCTCATGTGTCTCAACTATGAAGTAAGAAGATTCTACATGATATCTTTAGGGTCTCTCTGAGTTTTAACTTTTGTGAAACTTATGTTTTGCTTACTGTTGGGTTTTAATCTATTTCCGATCTAAGTTGCCCTCTTTTGATTTCTGTTGTCATTCCAAGTATGAGCCGTGCAAATAAATATTGATAATAAAAGAAAAGGTGGGGCGCCTGGGTGGCTCAGTCGGTTAAGCGTCCGACTTCGGCTCACGTCATGATCTCGCAGTCTATGGGTTCGAGCCCCGCGTCAGGCTCTGGGCTGATGGCTGGGAGCCTGGAGCCTGCTTCCGATTCTGTGTCTCCCTCTCTCTCCCCCCCCCCCCCCCCCGCTCATGCTCTGTCTCTCTCTGTCTCAAAAATAAATAAAAACCATTGAAATAAATTTTTAAGGCAATTTTAATTAAAATAATAAAAAGGTAGTTATTTGATATTAATAATTCAATGATTTTAGATATCTAGTATAAAATTCTGAAGGTATCACAGTTTCTTAACATTGAGCCAGTATAAATTGAGTACCCTTTTTCTTCATGACTGGCCACTGAAAAGCACACTAAGAATTAGATGCAGAATGTTCTATGGCGCAAGAGCTTCTTGACTTAGGAGCAAATGCAGATGAAGGAATGGAACTCTAGAAAGTGCAAACAATGAGATCACTTAGGAGTTGGGGGATTTGGAGAATGCTTCCTGCAAGGAATACTGTCTGAGATAAGCATTGAGCATACTAGCCAAGAATAATTATTAACCTGAATCAATAATAATCACCATAATTTTTAAACAAAACTAGCTGAACCTTTTCACTCGAGTTGAAATAACTTGTGTCTCCCTTGTACACTGTTTCCATCAGTCTAAGTTCTTTAAGACAGCAGAGTACATATAAACATCGGCACCGAGAGACAAGACGTATAGAATTCTAACTCCCAGAGCCAAAACTAAGCCAGCTCCTTGGGGGACAGCACATTCGGAATCCGAGTGCAGCTGTAAGGCTTTTCCCCTTGACTTGTGTGGCATAGAGCTCAGTGTGTAAAGGATGGGAAGTGATGTGGAACCGGAATTCAGAATGATGCGGGTCCCACTGCAGTAAAAGCCTGCCTGAGAAGCAGCTGAGTACATAAAAGCTCATAAAGAAAACCAAAACAGTGATAGCTCCCATTGTGACTGTTTAGTCTTTCTGTAGAGACTCATGGGGTCCTGGCTATTATCTATTTTTAATATCACTTGACCCGAAAATTTATGCTACCATCTGGAAAAAGAGAGAAGTTTTTCCCTCATGTGAAGATGGGTGAAGGAAAAAGATGAGGGAAAGAGCCACAGACTGTTTAAGTCTTTCAATGAGATGTCATTCATTTCTTGACATTTCGCAGATAACTCAGCACATTAGACATTCCAACCAATTGATCGATCATTCTGTATGTCTCTGCGGTACCCTTAATTCGGTGCCTCTAAATTCTCCAGTGGGGAAGTGTGAAATCTAAGATTTCATCGCATAGATATTATCTTCCCCCACCCCCTTCAAAATAAGAAATGCAGCTGCTCTTTGAAGAAGGTATTTATAATCGCTTCCTTGGTTTCCTTAGAATTTATCACCATTCTCTCATCTATAGTCTGCGAGACTCAGACAATTATGTGTTTCCTCTGGGACTGAACTAAAGACCTCGTTGAATTCAACACAATCTTTACAGTTCAATCATCTAATCAAAAGTCCAATGTAGGGGTCTAATATATGCTGGCAACGTTGCAAGATGGCTGACAGACAGACATAAATAAGCTCTTATTTCTTACCGATGCCATCAGAGGTCTCAGAGCCAGAAAATCAAAGGAAGAATTCGGAATGCAGCGTTGTGTGCATATTCAGGTTACAGAGCACACACCTGGTTCAGGGGTAATTTAGAGCAGTGGGAGTTGAAGTGTAATGGGGGTCCAAGAACGACTGAGGGTGAACAGCATACAGTGATCAGGGTTCTCTTGGAGGAAACGATATTTGTGCAGGAGTTGCAAGTATGGACAGTAATTTGCCGAGTGAACCAGGGAGAAAGGTCATGACAACTCATATTACCAAAATTGGCATTTCCTTCTCATGTTCAGTTAAATTGACCATTTAAACTCCACTATAGAAGTTAGGATGGAGGGGCTCCTGGGTGACGTAGTCGGTTAAACATCCGACTTCGGCTCAGGTCACGATCTCGCAGTTTGTGGCTCAAGCCCTGTGTCCCACTCCATACTGTCAACTCGGAGCCTGGAACCTGCTCAGATTCTGTGTCTCCCTCTCTCTCTGCTCTTCCCCACCTCTCTCTGTCTCTCTCTGTGTGTCTGTCTCTCAAAAATAAATAAACTTCAGAACAAAGAAGTTAGGACGTGGGGCGCCTGGGTGGCGCAGTCGGTTAAGCGTCCGACTTCAGCCAGGTCACGATCTCGCGGCCCGTGAGTTCGAGCCCCGCGTCAGGCTCTGGGCTGATGGCTCGGAGCCTGGAGCCTGTTTCTGATTCTGTGTCTCCCTCTCTCTCTGACCCTCCCCCGTTCATGCTCTGTCTCTCTCTGTCCCAAAAATAAATAAAAAGCGTTGAAAAAAAATTCTTAAAAAAAAAAAAAAAAAAAAAGAAGTTAGGACGTAATGTAAAAGACTTGATTATCCAATTTGCCAGACAACAATGATTAAAATACCGCAAAAACCAACTTTCACCGAGGACTATTTTGCTCTGTTTTTCGCCCCGTGTTGGGTTGGAAGAAGTCTATCCCTCTTCTGGTATTCCCTTCAGGTGGAAGGGGTTATCTAACACAAGCCTCTTGTTCTTTCTAAACATCAAAGAAGAGGGGGTGACTACCTAGTTGGTGATTTCAGAATAAGAAACTGGGTGTATGTGGCCCACTCCTTTCCTCCTACCCGCTGCTTTGGAGATCTCTGTCCACCATCCATCCTCAAAGCATGAGTTCCTATCAGCCCTTCTGCTGGTGGGGGATGAAACTGCCTAAAGCTGGAGTTCAGAATTGGAGACTCCTTTGCCCCTCTCGAGAGGCCATTTTCTCTTAGAGGAGCTTTATTATTTATAGAAGAGATATTTTGGGGGGTGCATGGTGGCTCAGTCGGTGAAGCGTCCCACCTTTGGCTCAGGTCATGATCTCACGGTTTGTGAGTTCCAGCCCCATGTCAGGCTCTGTGCTGCCAGCTCAGAGCCTGGCACCTGCTTCAGATTCTGTGTTTCCCTCTCTCTCTGTCCCTCCCCGGCTCATGCTCTGTCTTTGTCTCTCTCTCAAAAATAAATAAACATTTTTAAAAAATGTCTCTAATTGATATTTTGGCAAATGTCTGCCTGACTCCTTTGTATTACTTTCCAACAGACTCAGAATATACATTTTCTGTCTTTAACTGGCATAGTTCTGGCCATCTCACAGTAAAGACGAATGAAATGTAGTTACGTGCTTCAATCTTGAGTCAAATAATGCTGGCATGAGTTTCTCCCCCACCAGCTCCGGCTCAGTGCATTTGGAAAGTTGCCAAATGTCTTTGAACCTCAGCCTCCTTATGTACAATATGGAGATTTATAAAATGATAATTGGTCCCACTTTTAACCAAGAGGACTTCTAACACAATTTCTCAGCCTTCCTTAAAAATTCCTTGATTCCTGGGGCGCCTGGGTGGCTCAGTCGGTTGAGCGCCGACTTCGGCTCAGGTCACGATCTCGCGGTCCGTGAGTTCGAGCCCCGCATCGGGCCCCTGTGCTGACAGCTCAGAGCCCGGAGCCTGTTTCGGATTCTGTGTCTCCCTCTCTCTGACCCTCCCCCATTCATGCTCTGTCTCTCTCTGTCTCAAAAATAAATAAACGTTAAAAAAAAAAATTAAAAAAAAAAAAATTCCTTGATTCCTTCATGCTGACTTTCGTTAGCGTGGTTATGAGCATGAACTTCAGAGCCAGACAGTTTGGGCTGGAATTCTGGCTGTGCCATCTACTTAGAGCTACAACTTTGATCGGTGTGACAATTTCTCTCTGCCCTTCAGTCACTTCATCTGTAACTTTGAGATAACAATAATATGTGTAACTGAGAAGTGTTGTAAGGAAGAAGTAGGCTAATGATTTTAAAGGGCTAAGAACTATGCCTAATATATCATGTATACCATGTGTATTCTAAATTAGATAAAGAAGTTGTTTATTAAGCATAAAGAAAGGAAACCAACATTGGTCAAGGCTACCAAAGGCACAGTGAAGAAACTTGGTATAAACTCTGCACTTACTGAATTCAGTGTGTGTCAAAATGACGACATTTGCAATACTTGGTAAGTATTCAGACTTCTTGCCTGAGAAAGCAATTTCTTCCAGACATTCTTGCTTAGCCTTGTTCCCTCCTTTTCATGGACTACAGCTTTGAGATCTCTGTTCCAACTCTGTTGCTTGGTCACAGTCCTTCCTTTGGTAATTTATTCGATGGTTTGAATAGGTAGCAATCTCTGAATCTTTTAATAGAGACAAATATCTTTCCTCTACCAGTGAGGTATGGATATATGATTAACAGGTATTAGCTCTTCTTTATCAGTATTCTAACATCTTCTGTTTGTCACTCTTTCACATAAGTTATCCATGTATCAAACGGTCTTGCTCTCCTTTGTAGCTAAATTTTATGCCTGGAGATGTATATTCATTCTTATCTTTATTCTTAAAATGTATGAGTTTTACTAGACTATATCTAGGTATGGCATCTTTTTTCATTAAATATGTCTTTCATTCTGAAGACTCAGTTATGTTTCCAGCTCAAGAAAATTTTCTCCAACAATGCATGTGATTATTCCATGGTCTCCGTATGTTTATTTGATGTCATCGAGGAATCCTACTCTTTGCATCTTAAGTCCTTCGTATCTCTTATAATTTCCTTTGCGACTTCCATATCTTTGGGATTTTTCTGTGTTCTTACAGAGAGTTTTTCACTTGATTATCTAGGTCCCATATTCAGATTTTGATGCCGATTGTTCTTTCCTTCTATTTGTCTATTCATGATTTTTTGTGCAAAACCAGTACTTTTACCATACAAAAATCGTGAAATGCTCTTATTGGTTTGTTCAAGTTCCTGACTGTCTGCAGAAATTCTATTTCCCTCTCTTCCTGAACTGCTGGAGCAAAGGTTCCTCTCTCTGACAGGTGGACTCCCCTAAAGGTGGAACTATCCTTTGTAGAGTTTATTGGGGTTTGCTATTTATTCTGAGCGGTAGTAATGAAACATCCCCATGGCTGGATTGGATAGCACAAGTATGCAAAAAATCTCCTATTAGGACCCCAAAAGGAAGTCTCCCTGCTCCCTGGTATTCTTGAACACCCCAGCCTCAGGAGCAACAGTTCTCAGCCCACCTAGATGAGCCTCTTCTCCACCTCACGAAAGACAAAGTACACTAACATGAGGCAGATGTTTATTTTGTTCATAACATTTCTTGGATCTCTGTGGAGCAGGCTCTTCCCAGGTTCTTGCTCTCAGGCTTTCCACTGCTCCTTGGGCTTTATCTGCTCTAAGTGTAAAACGTTTTGCTCCAGTTCTCCCCATCATGTTGTCAGCAAACCAAAGAATTACTCATTCTTAGTTGCCCCTAGACGACCTGACTCAGGACAGGCATATGGGCAGGTTGCCAAGTGGAGAAGGTGAAAATGCATTCAGTTCATCATCTTCCAAGAGTCCTCCAGAAGGTTGCATTGTACGGAAAATAATGCCAGAAACAACTTCTTTCACACTCTTCCTTTCATCAACCCAAGGTCTAGAAATAGGCACACATTTATGATTGTCACCTGATTTCCAACTCAAAAATGTAAATCCCATGAAGGCAGAGGCTTGGTTGATTGGGTTTTCTGCTGTACTCCATTCCCAAACTTGTTCTGCCTATAGCTTTCCACATTTCAATTGATAGCAACACCTTATTTTCAGTTGCTCAGGTAAAACAACAAACAAAAACAGAAACGAAACAAAACAAAACAGAAAAACACACAACCGTGGAGTCATTCTCAACCATTCTTTCTCTTTCATCTTTCAACCAAATTTCTATCGGAAATCTATAATGTCTATCAAAAAATATATTTAATCTTGCCAGCCACATCCTCCTATATTTATTACTACCCTCAAGTGCTAGACATTATCATCACTCTTCTAAATTATTAAATGTATCTTCTTACTGGTCTCTGAGCTTCAATTCTTGCCCCTCTACACTCTATATTCAGAACAGCAGCTAGATCTGTCCTTGTATAATGTAAGCTTTCTTCTGAAAGAAAGAAAGAAAGAAAGAAAGAAAGAAAGAAAGAAGAAAGAAAGAAAGAAAAAGAAAGCAAGAAAGAAAGAAGAAAAGGAAAAAGAAAGAAGTTAGAAATAAAGAAGGAAAGAAAGAAAGAAAGAAAAAAGAAAGAAGATAGAAAGAAAGGAAGAAAGAAAAAAGAAAGAAAGAGAAAGAAAGAAAGAAAGAAAGAAGAAAAGAAAAAAGAAAGAAGATAGAAATAAAGAAGGAAAGAAAGAAAAAAGAAGATAGAAAGAGAAAGAAAAAAAGAAAGAAAGAAAGAAGAAAGAAAGAAAGGGAGAAAGAAATCTACTCACAATGTGCAATGAATCCCCATTTTATTCAGAGAAAGAACCAACATCATGATAACAACCCCCCAAGTTCTCTGAAAGATTGTCTAAGTCTCATGACTTTTATGATCTCACATCCTATTCTCTATCCTTGCTCACTCTGCTTAGATTCTTTTCTAGTCTTCAAGTACCCAACCTAGTGTTTTGCTTTTACTGTTCTCTTTGCCTGGAATGCTCTTCCCTCCAATATTCAAGTAATGAATTCCTTCATTCCACCAAGAATTTGCTCAAATGGCATCTTCTCAATGAAATCTCACATGACCAGTTTTTTTTTTTCCCTGACATTTTCATAAAGATCTAATTGGCATGGAATAAACTGCATGTATTTAAGTGTACAATTAGATGTCGTGTCATACAAATAGAACTGGTAAATCACCACCAGAAACAGAATAGAGAGCATATCTACCACCTCCAATGTTTGCCCACGGCCCTTTCTAATCTCATCTTTTAGCTCCTCCACTCCTCCCTGATCTTCCTTTTCACTCACAGGCAAGCACTACTTTGCTTTAACAATAAATTAATTTGCATTTGCTGGAATTTTCTATAAATGAAACATACATTATTTACTTTTTTTGTCTAACTGCTTTTACCGAGCTTAATTATTTTGAGATTCGTCCATGTTATTGTGTATCAATTTCTTTATATTGCTGTGTAGTATTCCACTGTGTTAATATATCATACCTTGTTTATCCATAAGCCTGTTGATAGACGTTTGAGTTCTTTACGAAATTTGGGTATTACAAAAACAAGAACAGAAAAAAAAAAAAAACACTGCTATAATCATTTGTGTGTGAGTCATCTTGTAGACATAGGCTTACTCTCCTTTTAGGCAAATACCTGCGAGTGGAATCGCAGAATCACATGGTATATGGATGTTTACCTTTTTAAGAAACTGCTATACTGTTCTCCAAAGTGGTTTACCATTTCACATTTCAACATTCCCAGAAGCATACGAGTTCCAACTTCTCTACATCTTTGACAGCATTCGGTCTCCTTAGTCATTTTAATTGTAGCCCTTCTAATATGTGTATACTGTTATTGTGGGTTCAACGTACATTTCCCAGCGACTAATGATGCTGAGTATTTTTGCTTATATGGTAGCCACATGTCTTCGTTGATGAAATAGTTGGATTATTTGATTTCTTATTTTTCAGTTTTAAGAGTTATTTATATGTTCTGGTCACTAGGTACTTAATTTGCAAAATTTTCTCCCAGTCTATAGCTTGGCTTATCATTCTTTTTGCAGTGTCTTTTGAAACATACGTTTAAAAAAAATAATAAAATCTAATATATCAATTTTTTTCTTTTGTGGATTATGATTTTGTTATCATATCTAAGAAATGTTTAGTAGCTCCAAAGTTACAATAGTTTCCTCTCATTATATAATTTTTTTTTAGTTTTAAATTTTAGATTTAAGCATATTATACATTTTAAAGTTTATTTTCCTTAATATGGTACAAGTATGGATTTTATTTTCTTGCACACAGATAATGAAATGTTTCATCACTGTTGAAAAGACAATCTTTTCTCCATTCAGTTGCTTTTGCATCTATGTCAAGAACCAGTTGTCCATTTATGTGTGGGTTTATTTCTGGACTCCATTCCACTATGTATTTTCTGTCTTTGTGTCAATACCACATTGACCTGATTACTGTAGCCATGTAAGTCTTAAAATCAGGCTGGGTTGGTTCATCTTATTTTTCATGGCCACCATTTTCAAATTAGGATCTGCACCATTCTCCCTCTTGCTCTATTTTTCTTTTATATGATGCACCTACTACTTTTTTTGCATACTATATGATTTATATTATGTGTATTTAATATGTAAAGTCCCCGCCAGAATATCAGCTCATTGAAAAAAAGGACTTGATAAATCTTATTATAATCACTGATAGATCCCAAGTGTTTAGAACGGTGCTTAGTACATAAATTTCCAATATCTATTTGTTGAATGAGTGAATATAGAATCAGGCCATTTCATTCAATCTCCATGTAATTATAAATGCTTGGTCTGTCTTGGACCAGAGACTTGAAGTCAGTGCTCACCCAACTATGTGATCCAGGGAGTCCCTAACTGATCCCTAAACCTTACTTTCCAACCCTTACCACCTCCATTCTTGACCTTGCCAATGTGACCTCCTTCTCATGCCTCTGCATTTTCTCACATGCTGGCAATTTATTTCAAATGTTCTTTCCTTTCTCCCTGTTTCGTCAACCCAAGCATCACCTCTACTGGGGACTTCCCACACCCCCAAATCTGCTCTAGATTCTCCACATCTCAGCCTCTGTGTTCTCCAGTACAGAGTGTGACCCATAAGTTTACTTATTTTCTATACAAGGTAATGCTCTCAGTGAAGGCAGAAAATCATGCTTTACATAACTGATTAGTCACAATGCCTGGCGTAATTCTTAGCATGAAGTAATTCAGTTGAATTAACATATTTCTGCAAGTCTATCATCTGACTTCCAGAGAATGATTGAAATCTATCCCTTGATTGAAATCTATCCCTTGATTGAAATCTATCCCGTGCCATATTTAGAAGCTGGTCTGATTATTTTGTTTATTTGTGTGAATCCGTATGTGCATTTGTCATTGTTATTGCATTATTTCAAGTTTTACCTGAGCCGTTAGGTAGATCCTACAAATATAAAACTGATTTTTCAATATATTTTGTTCATTTTCTTTGCCTAACAAATAGACAACACAAGTAAATGATGTTAAGCATGCTCATAGGGTTCACATAGATACTCATAAAGGTCACCTTTACTTTCTAAAAAATATTTTGAAATACTTTTGTTATAGGAATTAAAACACAAAATAGCCAAATTCAATGTCTAATTTTTCAAAGTTATATTACACAGGTTGACCCAGGATATTTGAAAAGATGTTAATTTTTTTTTTTTTACATTGAAACTGACTTTTAGAATAACATAAAAGTGCTTTGAGCCCTAACAGTGCACAGGCTGCAGGCAAAACCATCTATCAATTCAGACATCCAGCCCCAGGCAGGTAGTTCATCAGTCAACCAGAATAATAACAGGGCAAGTCCTTGACAAATTCATTAAGAAAGCTATAAAATGCCTAGTATTGTACCTAGTCAACCTGATTTTGCATATCAGAGTTCTTAGTCCAAAAATAATTTGTTATCAGTTTGTCACTGCAAAGCTTCCCAATTTTTCTATGAAGTAGAAAAGGCATGGACTAATCACTAGGAGCAGTTAAATCCCAACACCACTGCCTGCCTGTGAGATCTCAGCCAAACTACCTTCTCTGTTCTTGCCTGATTCACTGGACTGGGATGAGATAACAAATGACTTTGTAGGTGAATATCTAGTACAGGTTGTGATTCGTAGGAGACTTGGAATAAGTGTTCTCTTCTTGCCTCTTGGTTTCAACAAAGGCTGACAATACACAGCAAATATTCACTCTGACCCCCCCATCGGTTTCCCTTGCTTAGAATTCTTTTCCACTGAAACCTGGGTGCAGCCCTTCTTAGAGCTTCCCTGGAGAGCACCACGACCCACTGATCAGCGTTGGCATAAGGGGTCAAGTATATCTAACGCCCAGGTCTAAATTAAGAAAGTACAGCCCATAGATCACCACGTTAGTGGAACCTAGAGACCTTACTAAAATTGCAATCCTTCCATCCCAGAAAAATCCTGGTGAATCCACGTTTCTGGATATAAGGCTCAGGATAATGGATCTTGACAGTATTCCAAGGTATTTCTTATGCACATCATAGTTGAACCACCACACAATCACTGTTACTTCGGTTCACTTTGACAAGTAGTGTTCCTGCCAAAATGAATACAGATTTTCACTAAGTTATGGTGAGGTTACATCCTGATAAACCCATCAAAAGTTGACAATATGCTTAGGTGAAAATGTGTTAAATACACCCAACCTACCAAAAATCATCGTTTAGCCTAGGCTACATTAAAAGTGCTCAGAACTCTTACATTAGCCAGCAGTTGGGCAAAATTATCTACCACAAAGCCTATTTTGTAATAAAGTATTGCATATCTCATGCAATTTATTGAATACTGTGCCATAAGTGATAAACAGAATGGTTGTAACCATATCAGTTGCTTATCCTTATGATTACATGGCCGGCTGATTGGGGGCTGCAGCTCTCTGAAGTTGCCCGAAATCACGACAGAGGATCATACCGTATATTACTATTTTTGGAAAAGATCGGAATATTAAATTTCAAGTATACTTTCTAATGAATGGTTTCACACCATCATAAAGTTGAAAAATCATAAATCAAACCATCATAAGTTGGAGACTCACTGTAAGTCACAGACCCTGCTATGTTGAAGTTCAGAGGGTATTGCAGGGGTGTTTAAGAATCGGCATCATTAAATATGATAATAAAATTTATAAAAGATAAATTAATCAAGATCTTTCAAAAATCTACAGGAGCCCAAGTTCACATCTGTGTGAGTCTTTGGGTTCTCAGTACATTAAAAATTGAAGAAGCTAAATCCAAATCACAAAAAAAAGTAAAGTCACATAATTGTACCATTTACAAAATAAATTCAGGATATATTAAGAATACAAAATATAAAGGTAATAGTAAACAATTTGGACTAGAATTGAAATATGGTGAAAATCTAAATGTGTGATTAGTGTATCTTCTCAATCTTGTCGGTGTATTTCTGTGACAATACAAAGTAATTCATTTGGAGATCATGTCACAGTTTAAATTTAAGCCCAAGGACAAATGACCCTTTAGTCAACACTTCAACTTCCACATGTGTTAGCTTCTGGGATGAACAAATTACTATGGAGTTGGGGAACGTTGGGAAAGTCTTTGCAGAGAAAGGACAACTATATCTGGGTATTGAAGTTTGAACAGAAGTTCATTGGGTGTCCTCATCATGTTCGACTTACTGCTACATGCTCTGATCCAGAGCTACCATACACACGGCTCACCTCTTTGTGTTGATAAGTTTCTCACAGTTTAGCACATAACTTCATGTAGAATGATTCAAGAAGTCTTTCAGATCTATTATACCCTCACTATAGCTCGCAAAACAATTACCCTTTGCTGTCATTGAACCTGGGGTAGTGCTTCCCAATAGATAGAGGAATATTGGCTGCGATAGGAGTGTTTTTCAAGAACAGCTACAATAAGGAAAGTTTTGGAATCACTGCTGTGCTCCCCCGGCTACTCTCTTCCTCCCTCCTACCCCTTTACCATAAGACAAAAAGAAGGTACAGGGATTCCTGTTCAAATGTGGGGGCTTTAGCTGTAGATCTCTATGCCAGTGGTCCTTGTGACATTATCTTCAATTCCCTTGACTCTTTCGCCTCAGATAGTTTGCCAGGAACAGAATAGTGTCCCTCAAAGCAACCCTCTGCTACCTATATATTTTTTTTGCTTTTGAATTTTCAATCACTATATTCCATTTGCACATAGCAATTGTATTAGAGTCTTGTCTAGCTCAAATGACATTTTCGCAGCAAATAATAAATACTGATATAAATAGGCACCTATCGTAAAATTATATTACAAGTTTCTAGCCAGAATGAGTTATTTATTAGTCATGTGATTCCATTTTACAATGATGACAGAATGATAAAGGGTTCTATGAGACAACCTAAATAATTTCAAAGGAAATTTTTCCATGAAATACAGTTTTATGGGTTTCTTTTATTTGTTTTTTCTCTCAGCTGAATATAGTAATAAACCCAGTGATAGTCAAAAACATTGTTATTATATGATAATATTTTCATATAATGAATATATATCCTACCTCACTTCAAAAATGGTATTAAGTGGGTTACAAAAATATAAAGTATTTGGTAGAAGAAAAAATAGTGTAAAATAAATGAAAGTAAGAAAAAAAAAAAAAAGAGTTAAATGGAAAAATGAAGCAATAGACAGCCATGACAGAAATACCTTCCCAAAGCTCTTTAAGTTCTTCCTAAAAATTAAATGCTAACTGAAGTTTTATCTCAGAGCTTCCTCACATCCCCATAAAAAGGCAGCACCTGAACATTATAATATGCCCATTCTCCATAATATAGAAATAATCTGGTTTTACTTAGAAGTATCACACTTCTAGTTACCAAAGCTGAGAGTTTTAATTTAGAAATTCTGGGTTATGTGGCAGGTAAAACTGTTGCATGACATTGTCCCAAAAAACGTAGACTTAGATATATTTCTTGTTGTCACAGGTCTCCATGCAAGCAGATGATATGATCCTGGTTTTCCAGCACACTCCCTGGAAAGTTCTCCACAGTTTCTTAACATGTCTTTTTCCCTGTCTAACCCTTGAAAATGGAGAGTCTTCTGTATTTGTCTTCTTTCCTTTGATTTTCACCCCCCTCCTCTGGAGGATCACAGGCTTTCCAAAGGCTTCCTTTTTACCCTAATCTCCATCTTCAATCCACACCTCTTGCCTGAGCTCCAAAACTCTCCCACCAACAGTTTCTAGTGGCATTTCTGTATGGATTTCTCACCATCCCAATGGACCCATTACTTCAAAACTCAACCACTGATGTCCCTTCTAAAGGACTTTTCTATCCCATGAACCATAGCTCAGTAAGGAATAATCCCTCCTGAAAAAAAATCACCCAATTGCTCTACATAGACTCTTGAGGGGCAGTTTTGTCTTTTTTCCCCTCTTTCTCGCTCCTATAGCTAATCATTGTCAAGTCCTACAACTTGATCTCCTGAAAAGAATCCAAGTGCATGTCTCCAGCTTTTCAACAGCCCTCTGAGTGTCAGGCAGAGACACCCTTTGCCCAGATTATGATGACAGCCCTTGCCTGGTTTTCCCACTTATACGTTGACTTGACCTGGCCACAATCTATATTCACCCAGTAATAGCAGAGCTCACTTTAGGATATAAATCTGATCATGTACCCTCCCACCCCATCCCCCCCACCGCCCTGCTTCCTACTGTATGTGAATGTAAGATGTGTATTTTCTATTGTCATTGCTTAGGAGACTTTGGAGGCCTTGGACTCCACCTCTTTCCCCCAGCACCATCACAAAATCCTACTACTTCTCTGGCCTCCAGTCTCGCTTCTTAATTCTCTACAGGGTCAAGTGCTCTCTTCACAGAGATGCCCTCTGTGACTAGGGTTTTTTTTTCCCCCCAACCAGTCCTCCCCACCTTTATACCATCTGCTTATCATGCCAGTTTGACTCTCACCCATCAAGAAGGAAGCTCCACAGGAGAAGGTTAATTCCCCCAGATTGTGCTCCCGTAACACCATGCTCTCTCTCAGTGTGGATCTTTCCAACTAGACTTTAAACTCCATGTGTGCAGAGACATAGAGAATTTCCCTCACCCCTGTAACTCCCATGCCTGCCACATTGCCTGGCATTTTTTGAGGGCT
Source organism: Neofelis nebulosa (assembly GCF_028018385.1). Classification (NCBI taxonomy): domain Eukaryota; kingdom Metazoa; phylum Chordata; class Mammalia; order Carnivora; family Felidae; genus Neofelis; species Neofelis nebulosa. The sequence goes on along the minus strand of NC_080784.1, from coordinate 198,194,360 downwards.
CAAATCCTTGTTTGTGAAACGATGAATGAATAAGAGACTGAATGAACAAATGTCTACATGTCTTATTTCAAGAGCCATAAACTCTGTAGTGATGAGGGTGTAAACCTTTTGTTAAAGGAGCACTGAGGAAGGACGCTAAGACCTTCTCTTGCTGGCATTTCCTTCATGTTTCTTCCTTGGTGGTCCACCTGGACTGCAGCCATTGGAGTCCCCAGTGCCAATTTGTCTCACGTTATGAACTGATGTGCTCCATAAACTACCCATAATGTGCTAGAATGTGGCTCCCGGGCTTTCATGTTCACTGTGAGAACTGCCTGCTCTGCTTACATAGCATCTTTTATTATTTACTTGCAGTCATGGTGCCCCACAGCAGCCAAACGTAGAGGTTTGGTCTTCAGAGCCAAATATTTGACTCTGTCTCTGCTCATACATGCCCTTTCTACCTGAGGTATCAGAGTTTGATGGCGTATTTCTAATCTGAAACCACCACAAGAGAATTTCCCATAAATCAATCCAGCAAATATTTATTGAGTGATTCATATAGATGCAGACTTCAATGGGTCTACGGGGACTGTCTAGTCAAACTTCCTTATTTTACCAAGAAAATAGCAGAACCTGGTGGACTCCTGCTCTCAAATCCATTAAACAATTATCTACTCATGAGATCTGTATCTATTACACATTAAAAATGTGTAAGAAGCTCTCCTTGTCCTCAAGAGGTTGACATTTTTAGGGCGTAAGGAGATCAAACAATACATTTGACCGTTTAACATAGTGCTTGATGTATAGTAAACATGCAGCGATGTCCTTTTACATAAATTAATAATTAGATGAATAAATCAACTGATCAATCTATTAAGGAATGCAATACAATATGGTACTAATAAGAATTTTTCTTTATGTTTATGTGCCTATTCATTGTAACCACTTCCCTCTTCTAAATATTGTATCATCGGTGAGGAGAAGGGACAGTTTCTGTTACTTGCTTACTACACACCGGATTCCCTTGGAACAGAGCCCTGTTGATTCTCATTATTTGTGGATTCTGTATTTGCAAGTTTGCCTATTCACTGAAATTAAATCAATAGCCATGCCCCTTTCATGGTCCGTAATGGACATGTGCAAAGCAGCAAAAAAAAATTGAGCACGTGACACACATGTTCCCCCTGAGGTCAAACAAGGTGACCCGTTGCCTTCTTCCTATACTGTAGCTCTTAGACTGTTCCAGCTCTCACACTGTAAGCAAGTGTCATTTTCACCTGTAACTCATGCTGCATGTTTCCCCATTTTGCATGTTTGATGATGAATTTTACTGTTTAAGCAGCCTCCAAATATACTGCTAAAATGTGGTCGAAAGTTTCTAAGCACAAGAAGGCTGTGACGTGCTTTACAGAGAAAATGCATGTATTAGATCAGCTTCGTTCAGGCGGGAGCTAAAGCGCTGTTGGCTGTGAGTTCAACATTAATGTATCCACAATGTATATTAAAAAAAAGATGTCTTTAAATGAAAATGTACATAAAACAAGATTATGTATTGGTCGGTTGGCGAAAATGTTATGACCAGAGGCTTGCAGGAAACTAAATCTGTATTTCCCCACAGAGCAATGGCTCAGTACTGGCTAATTCAGGGTTCGTGGTGAGTATAGAACATAGCTACTGTGAATATTGAGAATTGACTATATTTGACTATGTGTGTGTGTGTGTGTGTATGTGTGTGTGTGTGTGCTCAATAAGTATAGAAGAAAGGAGGCAAAGAGGGAAGGAAGGAAGGAGGGAGGAAGGAAGGCAAAGGATAAATTAGGACAGAAAGAAGTCTATCAGTAGCAAGTAAGACACAACTTGTGTTTTGTGAGAACAGAGAAGGCTCAAGGTGTTAGAAGCAAGCAACTCCCACCTTTTAGTTACGGTGCAGGTGCCACACCTCACCAGGGACCTAAGAACGCATAGTCTGTAAGGGTGGAAACACTCTCCTTGTGCTTGTGCTCACAGCAGAGGCTACACAGGCTGTTCATCAAACTCCCTAGCATCTAAGTTCAAAACCAGCCTTTCCAGAATCTAGCTGTGTGACTTTTGGGGAAACTAGCCAGACCTCTCCTCACCCCCCTACCACATAAAATGGGAATTATTAGAGCCCTTATCTCACATAAGAGAGAAGTTTAAATAATGAAATGATAAACATAAACCATGCCAAGGCTGGGCAGAAAATCAGCATGTAATAAATATTAGCTTTTTTTTAAATTTTGCTTTATTTCAGTTGATAAAAAAAGATCAGTGGTTTTATATTGTAGCTAAAAAATATTTTCACTAAGAGACATTTCCAACTTGCCCAATTAACTCTCTATACTAATCCACTTTATGTTGGCAGTGTTCCATGAAGCTTTTTTCAAATGTCAGCACCTTCATGCAAACACACGAGTCAGCTTGCGATTTGCCATTTTAAAAATTACATCTCCCAAGGTTTCACAACCATATATAATCTGGGCCTCAAATTATTGATCCTCTCTTGATCCCTCCAATTCTTGGAAGATAAGGCCAGTTTTAATGACTCCTTGTCCTCTTGTGATAGCAAATCGTTTTGCACAGCCGACAGGCATCCCAAAACCTCTTGCCATTTCACTCCAGGCACAGAATAACACCTCCACCCTTTTCTTATTTGCTCGACATTAAAGGAGCTGTATCCAAGGTCGTCTTGAGCTTTTCAGTTGTTTAGAGTCCTGTAGAAACTGAACCAAGCAAATAAACCAGATTCTTCTCTGGGGTCAGGAGAATGTGGTCACTGCCACTTTCCCCCCCTTAAAGCTAGTTTTGATTTCCCACCTAGTGTTGTTCACAAACCATACGCCAGAGTCAGGATAACTGGACATTTGTGACAAAAAGGATCCCATGTTGGGAGGCTCTGGAAGTATCTTGGCCAGAGCAGATTTCTGTCTCTTCATATGAGTCATATCCCTTTTATGACTCTGCACATAATGTAGTTTTTGGTAATGCCTTTCTTCTGATTTAAGTGAAAATGGCTGAGCTTTTTTTTTTTTTTTTTCGGTTTTGCTTTGTTTTGTTTTGTTTTGTTTTCAACAAACTCCAGTAAAGAGTAAGTCAGCCACCACTGCTTGCGGGGATGTGAATGTATCAAACCCTGAGAACAGAGCTGTATCACTGAAGTTTTAGTTTGGCTGCATGTGAGAGTACTGGAAGTCAAAGTTATTTATTTATTTATTTTTTTCTGCTCAGGTAAAGCAAGTCTGGCAACAGACCAGGCGGGTGTTGATGGCCCATCCAAGATAGCATTAAAGACCTAAGCAACTTCTATCTTTCTTCTCCACCATCCTTAGAAAGTGACCTCCCTTCTCAAGGGTGCTTCATGGTCGCAGAATGACCACTGCACCTCCATCTGGTATGTCTGCATTCCAGGCACCAGAAAGGAGAAAGCATCTACTGGACAGAGGTCAGTTCCTAGCTAATTCAGTCCTCCTGAAACAGCTTTGCCAGAAGTCCTCAGTTTACCTCATATATTATCTAAGAAGCCTGGGCGTTGTACGTAAGTAAACACAATCTGCTGGCATCACTGGAGGTCAAGCTTCCCTATTACCTCTTCCACCTACACTACTGAGGAGCAGCGCACTGCAGCACAGGCAGATGGGACCTTCCTCTGGAGTCCAGAAGCCTCCATTTTTAATATGTTAAAAAGGAGTGCAGCACGTACCTGCTGTGTTCCATCTCACATCCTCTTCCCTCTTTTGCCTACCTGTTTACACTGGACACTGTCCCAGCAGTCAGCTGCGGACAGGTGTGGCCCGACCGCACCTTGCTTCTGCTGCATTGTGTAAAAACCCAGGGTAAGATCAGGGCCTAGAGGAACACGATCATTACATTTTCAAGAAAATAACCTGGCTGAAAATGCTGGTTTTCTGCATCATTTCATTTTTAGTGAAAAAAATTAGATTATTGTCTCATTGTTTCTCTTAGCATTTCTTTTATAACAAACATTCATCCTGTGAAAGGCAGTGTGGCACACAGTTAAGAGCAGGGACCCAACGTCAAGGCAACGTGTTCCAGTCCTGGCTCTACCTTAAGTTTATTGAACCCCTGCAAGCTTCCATTTCTCCATGTGTGAAATGATCAAATGAACGGCATATATGATATTCTGATCAGTGCTAAGACTCACCTTCTCACTGAGGCAGAGGAAATGGAAGTAAATTGCTGAGGGTCCCACAAGATTTCAGATGTCCTGCCTCCCAATCCCATCATGTTTCTGCTCCAGCCTCGCAGACGTATCATTGAGAAAGTGAGTGGTCATTCTGTATAAAACGTATCAGCATACAACTTGTTGGTACTGAGGTAGCAGAAATTTATTATACTCATATTAACAGCAGCTAATATTACTGAACATTTTGTATGTGGTAGGCTTTGGCTAAGCACTTACATCCACTTTCTCATTTATGCATTACAGCAACCCTATTTGGGAAATACTATTATTATCCCCATATTTCATATACGAAAATCATGACATGGCAACATAAATGGTACCACATTAATAAGCTGGTAAGTTAAGTAGCAGAGTTGAGATTTGAACTCAGGGTTAGTTCCCCTCTTAATCTAAGCTTTTAACTTCATTAGAGCAACCCAAAGGCAAGACTGACCACTCTTAAAGGGTAAAGAGTTATTGATGTACTTTGTCACTGCAAGGTTCATTATCTCAGAAACTCTTTGAATGACACTGACAGGCTGGTATTATTATTACTTCCATTGTATGGATGACGTCACTGATGATCATAGGGAAAGCAACTTATCCAAAATTTATACTGGATAAAGAAAACAGTAAAATAGATGTGCTCTATTTTGGTCTTCAGCTAACCCCTTGCCCCCCACCAAACTGAAATCCATGTGTGCAGATTCTGCAAAGATAATGCCGCTAAACAAGTCTTGCCGTTGGTCTATTACCTACCTCCAGGACATTAGGGCAATGTAAAGAGGAGGAATTCAAGACGATGATGGTGAACAAGGAGAAGGAAAAAAAGGAGAAGGAGGAGGTGGTGGAGGAGAAGGAGTGTGTGTGTGTGTGTGTGTGTGTGTGTGTGAGAGAGAGAGAGAGAGAGAGAGACAGAGAGAGAGAAACAGAGAGAGAGACAGAGAGAGAAGAAAAGGAAGGAAGGAAGGAAGGAAGGAAGGAAGGAAGGAAGGAAGGAAGGAAGGAAAGGGAGAAGAAAGAAAGAAAGAAAGAAAGAAAGAAAGAAAGAAAGAAAGAAAGAAAAAGATTCCATTAATAACAGGAACCTCTAAGAAAGTTCTATTCCTGGAGTGTAATGCTTTTCCTTTCCTTTCTCTAAGGGTAGAGTGTGTACCCCTACTCACGTGACCAGCCTAAAACTTAAATCAAGTAAGGAAAACTTCAGAAAGCCATTTGGACAACTCAGCATATGTCTTGAGTGACAAAGAGACTGGTATCATAATCAAGCCTAAAGAAAAACAAAATAGCACTCTGAAGTAGAAGCTGGCTAGATATGCCTCATAAAAGCAGAACAAAGAGAGAGGGCTCCATTGAGAATGTCTGCACATCCAGATTTTGGATCTTCTTCCAGGTGTGTCATTGTTTGTTTTTTTTTTTAATTTTTTTAAATGTTTTTATTTATTTTGAGACAGAGAGGGACAGAGCATGAGCAGGGGAGGGACAGAGAGAGAGGGAGACACAGAATCCAAAGCAAGCTCCAGGCTCCGAGCTGTCAGCACAGAGCCCGATGTGGGGCTCGAACTCACAAACCACGAGATCATGACCTGAGCTGAAGTCGGACGCTTAACCGACTGAGCCACCCAAGGCACCACCGCCCCCCCACCCCCACCCCAGGCGTGTCATTCTTTTGGGCAGAATTGTTGGCAGAATTCATTTGCGTGCAAGTAGACGACTGAGGGACCCAGCCTGTTGTGGGCTGTCAGCTGTAAAACAGCCCTATTTTCTTGTGACATAGGACTCCTGATTTTGCTATTTATTTCTTGAAAGTCACCTAGAGAGAAAGTGTCAAGAGCAGGTCTACTAACAACAAAGGTCTTGTATAGTGTAATAATCACAGAATTGACATTCCATCACCTTCACTGTGTTCTATCCATTTATAAACAAATCAGATCCTGCTCACTCTCAAGGGGAGGGGTTGATACAAAGGTGTAAAAACCTGAACAGCCAGGAGTCCAGCAGATGCTGGTGTCTTTCCCCTTCACCTCTTGTCCTTCGAGTCTGTCTCTGTTCCAGGGTGATCAGGCTGTCTGAAGAATTCCTGAAGCTTCCGCTGGTGGGTAAGATGTCTTAAGTCAATGTTAATAAGGTAGAAAAAGAGAGGAAGGAAAGAGAGGGAGGGAGGAAAGAACGAAGGAAGGAAAGAAGGAAGAAAGAAAGGAGGGAGGGAGGGAGGGAAGGAGGGAGAGGGAAAATGATTATAGGGAGAAGAGAATATCTCTTAATTAATTTGTCCTGCTTGCATTTCAGGGAAGCACATTCTACTTCTTGCGGACAATGGAGAGCCCATCCTGCTGCCTTTAAACAAAAGCTTCTGGGGGAGCCCTAAAGTGTCAACCAGCAGTGAGTTGTTTACCTGAGAGCTTAGGTTGGGGCTGAGAAAATAAACACTTTGAATGTGTTTGGTATGAGGGCGGAAGGTGCCGGGTCCCTCTCTTTCGACTTGTGGAGTCCCTGCCACCACCTTGCAGCCGCTGGTATCTTAGAAGGCCTGAACTTAGACCCTGAGTGGATGGGGAAAGTGTGTGGTGTTTGTACAGCTGAAAACAAGATGAAAAACCCCAGGCCCCCTCTCACACCCCATTAGGCCCCGAAGTCCACGGAGTGTTGCACTCAACACATAAACACTCTGCTTGGGGAAGCGGTGGTCAGGGTGTGAGAGGGAGGGACACCGTCTCAGGGAAGAACAATGACATCTCTGTGAGGAGGCAGGCATCCCCACTCCTGCAGCAGCTTGGCCGAGGCTGCATTAATCATGGCTTCCACTTGGTGCATTTCATTAAGCCCCGAGGCCTTTTGGGATTGATAACGGGACAGTAGGTAAGAGGATGCACGATCAGAACAGAAGCGCTGCTGGACCAAGGACACAACATCTGTCTTTCCTTTTCCAGGGTGGCAGAGTGGGAGAAAAAGGGGATTTCAAGTAAGAAACACGGAGCTGCAATGTAGAGTCCCTCTGACAGCTGGCCGTGACACTGAGGGTAATTGATAAAGGTCTCTGGCCTCTCTGCAGCCTTACATCTTTGCCCGTGTTGTTCTTTCTATCTGTCTGGAGTGTTCTCCAACCACACGTGCTTGCCCTGGGGCGTTTTCCTACTCATCCTACATAGAGGTCCCATGCCCTCTCCTCCAAAAGCCTTTTTTATCTCCTAGCCTATGCCTACTCACCCACTCCCCCTGCAGTGCCCTCACAACATGCCATCGTCAGAGTAAAGTGTTTTTCAAGGGGCATTGGAATTTATAGGGCAGCATTTCTTTCTGCCTCTCAGATGACAATGTATTTCAATTTTCTGAAGTAATAGGGACTGTGAGGCATGAACCCCCGAGTATCCTGCCTTAATCTCCTCGGTGGTAACTCTACACATGCACCCACTGTGTTTGCTGCTGTGGTATAAGGTACTGTCCCCAGAGAATTACACTGCAGTCTTAACTCCCGAACGTGACGTATTTGGATCAGGGGTCTTTGCAGATATGGTCAAGTTGAGATGAGGTGATCCTGGCTTAGGGCCCCCTAAGTCCCATGACTGTTATCCTTTTATGGAAAGAGAGATTTGGAGACTGCTGTGGACTGAATTGTTCCCCTCCCCCCTAGGATGAAGCTCTAATTTCCAATGTGATAGTCTTTGGAGATGGGGCCATTCAAAAACAATTAGACCATGAGAATAGGGCTCTAATGATGAGGTTAGTACCCTTATAAGAAGAGGTAGCACAGAGCTTGCTCTTTCTCTCTTCCCATCACACAAAGAACAGGACATATGAACACACAGCCCAGCCCTCTTCATGAAACCTCCCTTGTTGGCATCTTGATCTTAGACTTCCCAGACTCCGACCTGAGAGACAGAATTTCTGTAGCTTAAGCCACTCATTCTGCAGTATTTTGTTATGGCAGCCTGAGCTAACTAGGACAGAGACCCAGAGACATACACAGAGGCAAGAAGGCCAGGTGAAGTCTGTGGCAGAAATTGGAGTCATGCAGCCCAAGCAATTACGAGCATTGCCAGCACTATCAGAAGCTAGAAAGAGACAAGGATGGATTATTCTCTAGAACCTTCACAAGGAGTATGGTTTTGCCAATACCTTGATGTCAGTCTTCTAGACTCCAGAACTCTGAGAGAATAACTTCCTGTTGTTTTAAGCAATGCAGTTTATGGCAATTGTACGAACCTAATACAAAAATGAATTCTCCCTTCCCGTTGATTGGGCCAGCCTTTCCATCCTTCCTATCTTCCCTGGGATGTAGGACTGGAACCTGACTTCACATTTCTCTTGCTACTAGCTCCCTCCTATGGCCAATATAAATGCTAGGATCTCCCATATTTGAAACAACAGCTGCAATGTCCTTTGGGACTCTACATCCCTGTCTAGATTAAGTAATAGCTCCCTCTTTTCCTTCACGGCTCAAGTCCACAGTTTAAGAGCTTGCTCTTGCCATCCCCAGTCCTCAACTCCTGTTTGCTCTTCATCCTGATAAAATTGGGGTTTCTTCCCATTTCTACATTGAAGTCACTCTGCAAAAGCCTTGGATTGCCAAATTCTATAGTCTCTTTTTAGCTTTTACCTTATTTGCCTCACTAAGTAGAATCCTACTTATCTGTATCTTTGTCTTAGTCTGTTTGGGCTGCTATAATGAAATGGCACAGCCTGGATGGCTTATAAAAAAAACAGAAATTTATTTCTCACATTTCTGGAGGCTGGGAGTCTGAGGTCAGAATACCAACATGGTCAGGCGAGGATCCTCTTCCAGGCCACAGATTTTCTCTGGGTCCTCCCATGGGGGGAAGGAGTTAGAATACTCTGTGGGATAAGGGCGCTGATCCCATTCATGAGGGCTCCACTACCATGACCTAAGTACCTCCCCAAGTCCCCATCTGTTAATACCATCACCATCGGAGATTACGATTCAAAGTATGAATTGGGGGGTGGGGAGACACAAACATTCAAATAGTAGCACTTTTCTTTGGCTTCCGTACCACCATTTTCACCCCACTTCCTTCTGTGCCCCTGTCTTCTTAGTCCTTTTGTGCATTCTATTTCTTCTACTCTACCCACATTTATTCATGTGGCAGAACATTCTGACATTAGTCCTCCACCCTTTTTACTCTATATACTTTTCTTAACCAATTTCATCTATCCCATGTCTTCAACGACCATCTACCTGTTGCCTCATTTCCTTAAGAAATGGTCAGTTGGCCATTCCTGAACAGGCTTCCGGATTCTTTTCAATATGGAGAAGCTGAGACTATCTCAAATATTTAAGTTTCATTGCCCTGTTGATTAAAAACTCCATGTTTAAATCATTTCTCTTTTCTTACACTCCTGTAAACAGGAGAAACCATACTGTTCCTTCAATGCATCGTCTAGATATGTCCTCAGCCAAATATCCAACTTCAGAGCTCTCTAGTTTTACTCCCCACCAACCACCAGGACGACAACACAATTTATCCATATTCTTTGCCACTTTATAACAAAGACTGTCTTTCCCTTGTCATGTAGCAACATTTTCCTTATTTCTGTCTGAGAGCCCATCAGAATGACTTTTGTGTCCATATTTCTACAACAGTTTGTTCAGGATGAGTTAGGGATTCTCTGAAAAGTTTGAGACTTTTGCTATAGACCTCTTCTTTTCCCGATTCACTAGAATCATCCTTAATGGTGCAGTGTCCGCAATGTAGGCTTTCCTAGCATGCGTCCCAAAACTCTTACAGTCTCTACTTGTGACCCAGTTACAAAGCCACCTGCACATTTTTAGGTACTTGTGACAGCAGCAGCCCACCGCTGGATGTCAATTTTTATCTCAGTGCTTAGATACCTCGCTGGTAACCATAATGTGGATTTCAGTGTTAGTAAGACTGACACCGAGAGGAATGTCTCCCAGAGAAGGAGAACCATTCGCCCTTGTCAAAAACAATCACCGTTGGAGCTCAAGGGAACTTCCTCCTCTTTGATCACGCCCATGGAAAGATGTCATTCCTTGTTATCTCTAAACCCAAACTCCTAGATCACAGCATTTCAAGAAGCCACTTTGGATCATACAGATGTGCAGAGGTCTTATCTTCAGTTCATCCACACAGTCCATCAGCTGTGATCAGCCTACTGCCCACAGTCGCTTTCAGTCCAAAAGACAAAAGGCAAACAACTCTACACACAGACCAACCGACGGGGAGGCCAAAATACCAGGACAGAACCTTTGAATGGTACATTCATTGGACATACCAAGTCCTCAAATTGTACTTGAGAATTCTTGGAGAGCTCCCTATATCTTCCTAGGTATGATGGCACTTCAATCGACTCAAATATTAACTCATATTTTGAAGACTGAGCTTCCCAACAACCTACAAACACTATTACTGCCAACCATATTCTTGATTTCATAAATGGCCAAAATTCAGAAAGGAAAAATTGATGCAGTTGGGTAAAATGGTTTTGAAACAGTGTGTTTAAAAATATGTAACCTTTTTATTCCATGAGGAACAACTGAGAGCTGACCAACGACATTGTGTAGAATATGTCTCTTAATTTTGAACTCATGTGAATTCCCGAGGAAATGTAATCCCTGTGTTTCAGAATCATTTTCTTTTCAGTATTGCACATATTTTATGAGTATTGTTTTATGTCCAGAAAGTTTTCTCATTTACAAAAGAAACCTATCAAAATATATCCCAATTGATCACCGTTGAAATGGAACCCAATCTGGTAAATTCCCCAGGAGCCAATGCTCAAGTGTGTTATAACCTTGAAAAAACACATCGTCATCTCTGTTGACAAAAAACACCTAAAGTGCAAGAGTGTATTCAAAAATGATTTGAAGGGGCGCCTGGGTGGCGCAGTCGGTTAAGCGTCCGACTTCAGCCAGGTCACGATCTCGCGGTCCGTGAGTTCGAGCCCCGCGTCAGGCTCTGGGCTGATAGCTCGGAGCCTGGAGCCTGTTTCCGATTCTGTGTCTCCCTCTCTCTGCCCCTCCCCCGTTCATGCTCTGTCTCTCTCTGTCCCAAAAATAAATAAAAAACGTTGAAAAAAAAAAAATTTTAAAAAAAAAACAAAAAAACAAAAAAACAAAAATGATTTGAAGGTATGTGAAATAAGTCATTTAAAACTATTATGTAGGTTGCCGAAAAATAAAGCTCTGTCAGAAAATGCACACTTCAATTTATCTGATATAAACAAAAAGAAAGATCGTATATTATACAGCCTATGCGGTGGTTTATATTCAGTTGTTGCAATATTTGCAAGTAGTTTTTCCTTTCAAACAAAGACTCAAAGAAGTACCCATTTTTAGTTTTTGTCTCTAGAACATCAAGTTTAGCACCCGGCAGTGGTGGGTATAGATAATCCAGCAACACAAATTGCTGGGGGTCCTGAGCTAAACATTGCTGCTGTCAGGCAGAAGCCATGCCTACCTGAATCGAGCAAATAAGCTTCAGGTTTTAGAAGGAAGTCTATTGTAGCAAAGTGCTGTTATCAGTTCCCCTCTAGCTGATTAGTCTAAGCCCTCTTACTCATAATTCACTTAGGGATAAGCAAGCCTAAGCCATTTCCGGTAGATGAGCAGAGAAGTTTGCTTGGGGCTCCTGAGAGAGATGCTTTCTGGCTTTTATCAACATAAGTCAGGTTTACTTTCTCCTCCAAGTCATGAATGAGAAAAATGCATCCTGAGCTATTGACAGGTGTTTCATAACCGTGGCTGAACTTGCCTTAGGACAGAAGGAAAGGCTGACCTGACGATATTATTAACTGCTGGACTGACCAGTCTTGAAGAGCACTCACCTCTGATTTCTTTCTCATGTGAACGTACATGTTTCCATAATGTTCACATCCATTTGAGTTTAAACTCCTATTACTTTCTGCCAAAACCATACTGACAGATATTCTTTCTTTTCCTCTTTATTTTTTATATCAAACCATACAATGGGAAAAGCTGATAAGATTTCAGCCCTCTCAGGAAAATATGGACAAAAATTCTGTGCTATTCTCTCCCCACTGTTGGTCCTCTGCATAAGAAGAGTGAATATTGTTTAGGTGGCTAGTGAGCACGAGGAAGGGTCAGGTCTAGAGAGCTCTAGCTCTCTCCTGCGTGAAGGGAGAAAGGGAGAACTCCACCCGCCATGTTGTTGTACGATACTGCTGGGCAGGTGTCTGTTCTTCCCACAGGTGGCTCCCAGGTGCCTGACTGAAGAGTAGAGAGAAGAAAGGAGAGCTTTCCTGCTCAAAGTTCTCACACTTGCTGATCAAGCTTCACCAGTAAGAAAGCTAACACTATGCATTATAATGTACTCTATGTATATGAGTCCAGTCACAATTGGCTCAGACTCAAGGGATATTAATTAACACCTTCAAAGCATGGCAGAATTGTATCTGAGCACTGAGAGAGGGGGAGGGGGACCTTCGTTGGGTAACTTTCATACAACTGACTATTCTAAGTATTTTATGCACGTTATCTCTAACCTTCACAAAATACCAAAACATTATTCCTAATCTTAGATGAGCTAAGATTTAAAAAGGAAGTGATTTGTTGATAAGTATCAAAGTTGAGACTAGAGCCGAAGTCTATCAAACTCCAAAACCACATTCTTCTCACTCTGATGCAAAAGGCGATTTGTTCCTTACAAATTTGCACCCCTTACTTTGTATAGCAAAACCAAAATGAAATCCATCTTTTGAGCGTTGGATCTTCATTTATAACAACTTATTCAAAGTCCATATTTTAAGATGGCATAGTGTCTTTGGAACAAGGGCCGTGCAGCTGCTTCATGTACGTTAGTCATTTCCTTCCAGTAATACTTCAGTTTTCCCAGTACTAAGTAAGCGGACACAAGAGTGGGAAAATGCCCCGGCAAAGGTTCTAGAAGTTTTGTCACAAGGAGCATGATAAAGGCTGTGGGCTGCAGGCCTAAGCAAAAGGTCTTTTACTACCCAGTAGCCAAGAGTAATCCTTGTAGGCTCAGCACTATTGGAATATGCTTCTGGGGATTTCCACATTTTTCATGCAGCCAGCCCGTGAACTCATCCCTGATTTGGCTCAGGATTTGCAGTCAAAAGATTTGTGCTTGACCCTCTAATCCACCAGCCGCTACATTATGTGACTAGGGGTAGCCACATATCTTTTTAAACTTCTTCCTCTAAAATACTGATTATATGAGGTCACAGTCCTAGTTGAAAGGATTGTGGTGAGGATTCTTTAAAATAATGTATGTATAAAATCAATCGCAATTCTTGACATACAGTAAGATGCATTAAGATTTTCCCTCTGCCTGTGAAAGGTCCATGCGGTGTATATTTACGACAGAGCATAATGAAAAGTTTTCATTGATTGCTATCTTCCGCACCTTATGAAAAATAGATGCAAAGAGCTTCGAATCCAACTCGATTAAATTAAGAATGTATCTCATTTATTTAACAAGCTGTGAGGAAATACACAAGAATAAGCCAAGTAGACAGTCGCTTAAGTAATTCTAATGCAATCTATCAGGCGCCAATCAAAATCATAAACAATCATAAAATGAGATGGTTACCATCTCTTTGAATTGTTCATAATCCTATAACATTTGAAATAATGGAAGCTATTAGGATGGAACAGAATGATGTGACTGCTTATGTAAAAAATAATATATTCATAGCAAGCAAATAAGAGTAAAATGAAAAGTCATAAAAGAGATTTAGGAAAATGTTTCTATCAAAAATACAAAAAGGTTACTATTTATAGCCTTAACATGTTTGACGTCTTTAAAAATAAATATTAAGGTACTTGAAGAGAGATTTCACAGTAAAAGACATACAAGTAGAATGTGTGCTTAGTTATAATTCTGGTATTACAGGAGGAGAGAGTGAATTTTGACAATTGGTCATCTCCACTCATAATCTTAAAGACACAACAAATGTGAAAAAAAAGCATTTTTTAACATATATAACATTTTTGTATATATAAAATACTTTGTGTGTGTATATATGTATATATATATATAATATGTATATCTGCATATATAACATGTGTGCATGTATATATAGATTAAATGTATATGATCCATTATACACAAATGTTATATATAGAAAGATATATATATATATATATATATATATATACATACAATATATACACAAATATCTATATCTATAGATCTATATCTATATCTATAGATAAAGAGTATCTAAGAAGACAAAACAACCAGCAGAATCTTGTATTTTAGGGCACTTTACAAGTTCACCAAAGATTTTCATATGTTGCCGTATTTGATTATCATATGAATCCCATGAGTAGAATTTAGCTGAGATGACATTTGTTGAGAAGTCTTTAATTGTTAACTTGAAAGGATCTCTAATGTGCCAGCAACCCAGGACTCCATCAATGCCCCGTGTGTTTTGTTTGCGTTCCTGCTGTTGTGCTCTCCCGTGAAAATACTATCAGTACATTTTCGAGCTGTCTTTTCAGAGTTTACAAAAAAACAAAGAAAGACCTTAAAACGGTCTCTTCCACAGAACCAGTTTTATTTTGGTTTCACAAAAAGATCCCTGTCCTATACCGCAGGAATCCTTGCTTTCTTTTTATCATCCCTGAACTTCTTGGAGCAGCAAGAAGTATGTATTCAGGAACATACCACCTCTAAGCCAACAGAATCTGGTCTAGTTTCCATCCCAAAACCCTATCACCAAGGCTTTAAGTGGTTACCAAACTTGTTCTTTAGTGTGAAAGTTTGCATCAAATCATCGTGAAGGAATTTATCTTTAATTAAGTACACATCAACACAACACATACCCACTAAGCACCTGCTCTGGGTAAGGCCTGGGACACAGAGCAAGCTCGATCAGAACTAAGGATTACTTTGGCAATTTCTTTCTGTAACAAAAATGGAAATCACAGACACAAAACTATGTTTTACTTCTCCCATTTCTCCCCTATTATAATAGCTCTACTGAGATATAATGCACACACTATAGAATTCGCCTGCATAAAGTGTACTATCCCGGGCCTTCTAGTATATGTGTTGAGATGTATCACCATCGGCACAATCTGATTTTAGAATATTTTCATCAGCACCCAAACGAACCCCTTACCTGTTAGCAGGCACTCCCCGGTCTCTGTCTACTCTCTCCTACCCAGCTCAGGGCAAAACCCAGTGTATTTTGCATCTCATAGATTTGATAGATTTTCTTTTTTCTTGGATATGTACTTAGAAGTGGAATGGGCGGGGTCGTAAGGTAACATTTTAAAGAATTGACAAACCATTTAGCAAAAAAGTTACACCATTTTTACATCCCCGTCAAGCATGCGTGACTTTTTTTTAACTGAATATCCTAAGTTAGATTATAAAGTTTGTGTTTCCTTATTTCACACTGAAAATAAATTTATGAACTGGTCTTCAGTTACTCTGATATTGATTTCAAAATATAATGTCCTATTTTTTTTTTTTTAATTTTCAATTATTTTTTCAGGTCTTTAGTTATCCCCATGGCCCAGCTGATTTTTTAAGAGTAATCATTTTTTGGGGCGCCTGGGTGGCTCAGCCGGTTAAGCATCCGACTTCGGCTCATGTCATGATCTCGCAGTCTATGGGTTCGAGCCCCACGTCAGGCTCTGGGTTGATGGCTCGGAGCCTGGAGCCTGCTTCCGATTCTGTGTCTCCCTCTCTCTCTGCTCCTCCCCCGTTCATGCTCTGTCTCTCTCTGTCTCAAAAATAAATAAACGTTAAAAAAAAAATTTAAAAAAAAAAGAGTAATCATTTTTCTAAGTGCTTTTTGTTTGGGAATTAAACGTGTTAGTCAGCAGTCAAAACAACGCATATCTTCTATTCTTTGAATACATTGATGTTTTGCTGTGGTCAACTTTTGCAAATAATCCAAGCTGTGTAGTTTGGAAAAGTGAATGTGATTCTTCGTAATGAGCTACAGTTTCTTAGAAAAGTATTAGTTCCATATTATTCATAGGATGATTTCTTCTCCCATTTTTCGTGGTTAGTGTTAATCTCATAGTTTATTGGGAAGATATATGCACTAAATCATAAAGGGCTGGGGGAAAAAAGACTGGCATATAGAAACAATTCAGTATCATTAGCTTTTCATATTCAGTCATGTTTAGACAGAAATGTCCTTTTACAATTTGTACCCTTATCTATTTCTTCTTGGGTTCTTCATTGTTTGCTCATGTACCCAGATGTTGTGCTATTTAACTTGTATATAATGATGTCAAAACTTCATAATTGAGTGTCTTTCATTATAATTTAATGACTCTATTTACTAATAATGTTAAATTAATTCTAATTTGTCTGACTCTCCTATTGGCACATTTACTTTCGCTTTGTTTTAAGCTGGAGTGAAAATAGAGCTTTGTTCATTAATTTTAGATTTTTCAGAATCACGTTGATCATCTGTGTTTTTCTAAACAAATATTGTTTGATGTAATTTGTTGATCCATTCTAGAAATTAAGGTCTGCTGACAGGATAATTTAGGTCAATAGTGTTTATTGTTGTGATTTTTCCTTGTGCTCTACAATGTCATTCTATGGTATGTTGTTTTCTCCTCCTCGATAATCCTTTGCACCATGTATGTTATAAATGAAAGTTAAACTTGTCATGTGACTTGGAATTTTATTTTATGTGTAAGTTGAAACAAATTCAGAAAAGGCAAACAAACAAACAAAAAAAGACTATTTCATTTTTTAAAATTTATAATCTCCTAAAAATTTACTGGCTTTGGAAGCAGCTACTGGAGACATGCATCAAATATATTTATTGCAAATTGCTAGCCAGTTGGGAATGAAGGAAAAATAATCAGAATTTCCCATGAAAATGCTGACAGACACTCTTAAAAGAGTCATTTTCATAGAACTTTTATATGATGGCTGTCTCATAATAATTTGTTGTCATATTGACTATTTTATGATAGTTTTCACAGACATCTGGGGTGGTCAACTCACTGGCTCCCAGTAACACTTCAGTTCTTCGTTCACAGAAAGAATTATCTATGAGTTTGGACTTTTAGAACTCAGCTTTCCTGTTAACGAAAATGAAAATGACAACAATAACTTAGATGATTCAACTAGAGTTGAACAGTTGGTGTCCTTGTGTTCTTAGAACGATGGTTGTTGTCCCCTCTAGAACACAAGGGAAATAATGTCTTTCCCAAGTAGACTTACTAAAGACAATTTGGAGTCATTTAATAAATATGTACAACCTTTATAAAAAAAAAAAAAACCAATATGGAGGATCCTCAAAAAATTAAAAATAGAACTACCCTATGACCCATCAATTGCACTACTAGGAATATAGCCAAGGCTAAAAAAATGCTGATTCGAAGGGGCACATGCACCCTGCTGTTTATAGCAGTGCTATCAACAATAGTCAAATTATGGAAAGATTCCAAATGTCCACTGACTGATGAATGGATAAAGAAGATGTGGTATACATAAACAACGGAATACCACTCAGCGATCAAAAAGAATGAAGTCTTGCCATCCACAACAACATGGATAGAACTAGAGTGTATCATGCTGAGTGAAATAAGCCAGAGAGAGATAAATACCACATGATTTCACTCATAGGTGGAATTTGAGAAACACAACAGATGAACATAGGGGAAGGGAAGGCAGAATAAGTTAAAAACAGAAGGGAGGCAAACCATAAGAGACTCTTAAACACAGAGAACAAACTGAGGGTTGCTGGAGGGGAGGGGAGTGGGGGGATGGGCTACATGGGCAATGGGCCTTAAGGAGAGCACTTGTTGGGATGAGCACCGGGTTTCATCTCATGTAAGAGATGAATCACTGGGTTCTACTCCTGAAGCCAAGACTATACTATATGTTAACTAACTTGAATTTAAATACAGAAATAGTTCTGAATAAATAAATAAAACGATAAAAAGAGACCTGTGAGTAGGAACTGTCGGTTGTCACCAATATTCCTTCCTTCCATGGACATGGGGCAGTTTTAACCTGGACACAGGGGCCTGGAATGGAGGCCATGTTTGCAGGCTACCCTACAGTTGGATGTGGCCATGTGAAAGAGCCATGTCAGCAGACGTTACCAGGTAAATGGAAGTCATTTATAAGCCCATCACTTGCCACACCCTCTTCTTCACCTCTGGCTCTATACTGCTGTGTGGAATGTGGAGACCACACCGCACCATGAAAATAGGAACTACTCTAAAAGGAACCGGTGATGTTCTATCTTCACCCATGATGGTTTGCCTCGGAGCATTGAGTAGGGGCAAGAAGGGCTCGGGCTCTGGAGCTGGATAGCCTGTGTTCAATCGTGGGACAGTTAATTTCTCCGTCTCAGCTTCTCCATTTGTAAAATGGAGATAATAAGACCTGTAGCGTTTTGTGAGAATTAAAAGAATCAGCAAATGGGAAGCACTCAGGACAGTGTCTGATACACGACAAATGCTAAAAATGATCAGCCATTCTTGCCCACTTGAGAGAATAAACCTCTAACTTATTAAACACATTGCCTTTCTATTTTCTTTGCTGCTAATCACAGCCAAACTTACTTATTTTTTTTTATTTTTACTTATTTATTTTGAGAGAGAGAGAGATAGAGAGAGCATGAGTGGGGGGGCAGAGAAATATGGAGAGAGAGAATCCCAAACAGTCTTCCCACAACCAGCACAGAGCCCGATGTGGGGCTCAGTCTCATGAACTGAGAGATTATGACCAGAGCTGAAGTCAAGAGTTGGACGCTTAATCGACTGAGCTATCTAGGCACCCCCAAACTTAACCCTTCATTAAAACAACATGCAGACATCAATTGCAAGGATAATGTCGGTCTTCATAAATGCATTTTTAAACCAATTGAAGAGTCTATCCAGCTTCTCCAAGGATACCACAAAGGCAATACTGGGAAAGAAAAAAAGAGAGAGAGAGAGAGAGAGAGAGAGAGAGAGAGAACATGTTTAGTATTTACATACTTGTGTTGCTATGAAGATGGATAATAACTTTTCCAAGTCAGATTTTCCTTCTCCATTCAACCTGAGAGCCAAAGCCATTGTGGGCCTTTCTCTAAGCATTCTACCCTGGTTATTTATGCTATGCACACACACACGCATGTGTGTATACACACAAGCACACACTTATATGTGTGCAAATATACACATATATGTGTGATCCCATTGTGGCTATTGGTGAGACACTGTTCTGCCTTTTACCTTCATAGTTAAAAAAAGAGGGAAAAGACCGAAATCATAGATTCTGGCAAAAGCATAGTCGAAAGTGTGAAGTTTCGGTGAAAACTTTTGGTTCTACTCTCTTAGAATGTAAAAGATTGTATTTAAAAACAAATTATTTAATTGAAATTCCAATAACATATTGTTTTAAGTTTTTGGTAACTGTATTGTTTTTGTAATAACAACAGCAACAAACAATGAGCCCTAAATACATTTTTCTGTGACCATTTCCCAGACTGGGAACTCATGCAAGGATTTTGTCCACTTTCTCTGTCTACATGAATCATGTTGTAACTGTCACGTAGCTAGTTTGCAATAACTAAGTATTGATAGAATGAGTACAAGAATGGGTTTCATAGGCTCCCAGGGCTGGTAGTGACTCCATTATACATAAAATAAAATTAAGGCTCCAAGAAATATGTGGAGTCTTGCTTAACAACTTGTAGACACTTCAGGGTAGAAACAAGACAAGAGCTCTGGTCCCCTGTTCCTTAATCCCATAGAATCTGTTTAACCCCCCACCATATGTCTGAAATTTTAGGAGTGAGACCTTTAATTTTTTTTCCCATTTTTTAAGTGGTGCTGAATGATGGGGGGAAAGAAGGATACAATTCAAACCAACGGTGATGAAAATAAATTAGTAGGAGGCATCTTGAAGGCCCAGGAACTAATAACCATGCATGGCAGCAGGCGTATGTTTTTCCTGGCACACTTTGACTCCAAATGTAAGCAAGCACAGAAGTTGGTATTTCGTTACTTTAAGCATTTGTATTATGGCGTTTGTATATGTCAGTGGTGTGTAGGAAGAAAGATTAAAAAGAAATTTCTTGTTATAACATATTTTGAAATGTTCTATAATTCTACAGTACAGTTTATTTTTCACTCCCTTTGTCAGCATGCAATTCTGACAATTTGGAGATAGAAAAATCCCTTAACAGACAAATCCTTTGACACAAATTCTTATGTACATAGACTATCTGACATGGGCTGCCTACATTTGAGTCCTGGCTTCATTCCATAGCTGTGTGACTTTGGCTTGCGAAATAACATTCGGGACCCAATTTTTTTTCTCATCTGAAAATGCACTGTTGAAATTTTCAACAACAATCGTCGTACCTACCTCATCAGGATGTTTTGAGGGTTGAACATGACAATGTAGATAAAGCATCGAGCACGGTGCCTGATGCTTTTGAATAGTCTATCAGGAAATTATTTCAAACTACTTGAACACCCAGTGGCTTAAAACAATAGGCATTTATTAATACAGTTTATTGATCCATGGAATGGAAGTATTGACTGACTTGGGCTCAGCTGGGCAATTCTGCTGATCCTAGCTGGCCTCATGCATGCATCTGAAGATTGAATGGGACCCTCTGTTCTAGCTTAGACTTGGCTGGAGCACTTAACTGGGGCAACTTAACTGAGGAGACAGTTCTGTTCTCATGTTCCTCATCCTTCTCCTGGTACTTAGCCAGCTAACCCCAGCATGACCTTCTCAAAGAGATGGTGACAGCATAAGAGCAAGAAGCCCAACTTGCAAACACTTTTCACAATTTTGCTTGCTTAATTTCTGAAAACGTCTGCTCGGCCCAAAGCACATCTCATGCCAGGATTAGGCTTAGAAATGTATCCCTCCAAACCATGTCCCTTGGTATGAATGAACTGCAGACTTAAAGGAATGAAGGGGAAAAACGACAAGTTGATGCCAATAACACAATCTATTACAATCACTCAATTGTACAACACTGAATAATACGACTTCTATAATTTACTTCTTGAATCTTCGCACGTAAAATGCCTTATTTTTTCTGAATCTATTGGTTGCCACAGAGTATTTGATCAAACTGTTTCTAATATAATGAGGCTGAGGCTTAACGAGTGGTATAGATAGTCCCAACAGCTCAGAGCAGCCTATGTCCTTCCCAACCATCAGAAATGGGAAACTCAACAGTGAAGCTCTCATTCTCTCATTTTCAGGTGCCTTTCTTTAAGGTCACTCTTTTTTCAAACATAACAGTTGGCATTGTTTTCATGGGTAGAACCTTGAGTATACTCGATTTCTTAGCCTTTCTTTTTCCTGTCTGTTCTTTGGATGGAGTAATTTCTACTGATCTATCTTTAACGGAACTTTCTTCTGTTGAGTCTCTTTAGTTAATTTTTCATTCTGTTCGTGTATTTTTTAGCTAAAGAGTTTCCATTTATTTATTTACGTAGGTTCTGCTTTTCTGTTGAGATTCTTTCATTCATTCATTAAGATCATTCTTTCCTTTAATTCTTTGAGCATATTTTTAATCTTGTTCTTTGAATGTATTCATAATATATACTTTGAAGTCTCTATCTGCCACATATAACAAACGGACACATTTAATGTCATTTCTACCGATTGTCTTTTTTCTGAGTATGGATCATATTTAATGATTTCTATGTATGTCTTCTAATTTTGTATTTAAAACTAGATAGCTCAGGGGTGCCTGGATGTCTCAGTCAGTTGAGCATCCAACCCTTGATTTGGGCTCAGGTCATGATCCC
Source organism: Neofelis nebulosa (assembly GCF_028018385.1). Taxonomy (NCBI): domain Eukaryota; kingdom Metazoa; phylum Chordata; class Mammalia; order Carnivora; family Felidae; genus Neofelis; species Neofelis nebulosa. The sequence continues at coordinate 198,172,461 of NC_080784.1, read as the reverse complement.
AGAGTCGTGGTATGGAACTCTGCATCAGGTTCTGTGCTGGGTCTGAAGCCTGCTTAAAATTCTCTCTCTCTCTCTCCCTCTGCTCCTCTCTCCCACTTGCTCTCGCTCTCTCTTTCTGTCTCAAATAAAAATAAAATAAAATAAAATAAAATAAAATAAAATAAAATAAAATAAAAATAGTTCAGATGCAGATACAGCCACTTTGTATTCTGTTATATTGTTTTGATTATTTTAATCTTTGTTCTAATAAGTCAGCAGTTAACTAGCTTGAACCCAAACCACAATGCCACTTCCATGGTGCGTATCAGCTCAAATCACTACATACTTCATACAGCTTCAAGCTGCCACTATTTCAGTCCCGTCTCCTTGGGGTGTCCCTTTTATGTTTACAATTTTGTCGTCCGTGAAGATTTGGGCGCTGCTCCCAGTCAGATTTTCGGACTCATCTTCTCTCAGTTCTCTTGATTTTGCAAATTCTTGCCCTAATTGCTCTGCTCACCTCCGTCTCTGTCCTTTGATGTCTCAAGCTAGTGAGGCGCAGCTTTTTGCTATGTGAGTTATGTATTTGGAAAATGCTTTCAATAATAATACTTACAGAAACAGCGCACTCATGGATCTCATATAGTGAAATTCTGTTTTTTAAGGATAGGTTCTCACAGTTCTCTGCTTGCATTTTCATTAAGTCCCTTCAGTCTAACCGCCAGCGTGCATGATCAGCCAAGGCTTTTCACATAGGAATGGTCAGATACTGGGCCCAGTTCTCTTCCAGAACAAAATTCTGGTTTTTGACACCTTGAGCTAATAAGTTTTTGAGTTTCTGCTGCCAACTCATGGGGAGTGCCCTACAGCAACTAAGCCACAAACTTGCAGTCATTACCATTTACTGTTGGAGGTTTTTTAAGAATAAACTCTCCTCTGGCTTCTGTCTGATTTTGGATACATTCCAGTGCTTTTAAATGGTTGTTTTGTGCCTTTTTTTTTTTTAATACTATGTCTAGACTACACAAGGGATTTGCAGGAGGATTCTTGTGAGCACTTTACTTCACTACCATGCCACAAATTCTCTGCCTTTTGGACAATGGTAACATTGCTGACCCACCTCCCCCCTAGGGTGTTTTTAAAAGAGACAGCAGCGGGGGCGCCTGGGTGGCGCAGTCGGTTAAGCGTCCGACTTCAGCCAGGTCACGATCTCGCGGTCCGTGAGTTCGAGCCCCGCGTCAGGCTCTGGGCTGATGGCTCGGAGCCTGGAGCCTGTTTCCGATTCTGTGTCTCCCTCTCTCTCTGCCCCTCCCCCGTTCATGCTCTGTCTCTCTCTGTCCCAAAAATAAATAAAAAACGTTGAAAAAAAAATAAAAAAAAAATAAAAGAGACAGCAGCAGGACCTGAAGAGAAGAACATGGGACCATATGCCAAAGTATCAGTCAATCGAGGGAAGTTCTCAGGAGGTTCATAGATGAAAACCACCATGCTGTTAAATGGCAAAAACCTCCAAGTAGCTGACATTTTAAAAAGAAGACCAAGGAATAATGCCGAGGAACAGCTGTGGGAATCAGGAAGGACACAAAACCAAACTCTAAATCATGAGAAAGGCTGAGCATCCGTAGGGGGCTGTAGCTGAAAAGCCGTCTTCATAATTGAATTCAGTAAAATGCAGTAAGTATAACAAACATTCTAGGAAGAGAATGGGAAAGCAGTGGAATGGCTAACCATAAAAACTGTTGAAGACAGTGGAGAAGCTGTACTTAGCAATGGGTTCTGGCACCTGCAACCCTCCTCTACCCAGACTCTGTCACTCACTGCGTAACTGTGTACAAGGTCTTAAACTTGCTGATGCTCATTTACGAGCACCCAGTAGACACTCAGTAACCAGTGGTTGCCCTTATACTGCGGGAGCAAGAACTCGGAGGCCAGAGGGCAAGATTTTTGGTAGAGAGGGAAAGTGAGGGGATGTGGCAACAGGCCCTCTTGCAAGGATGTAGGGATTAGGAAGAGTGGATAATCTGCATTGTAAATTTGTAATGGAGCAATCCAGAAGAGAAGAAGGGTGCGCTGGGTTTAATTCCGGCACATATTTATGAAGAAATTATATAAAAGTTATGGAGGACTCCCAGGTCTCGTGGAGCAGTAGAAATTTAGTGAGTAAGCAATAGCCACATTCTTTCATCCCCGCTTCCGTTCCCCAAGCTCACAGAGAGTCTAAATTAGTCAAGCACACCCCTCCATAGGGGACACGGAGAGGGGCACAGTGATCAACATCTACTCTTGGAGTCTCTCTTCTAATTCTTCTCACTTGAGTGAGGACCAATGCCGCTCTGTCTGGCATCATCAGCTTAAGGGAACTGCTATAGGTAGGAACACAGAAACAAACAAAAAAAACAACAACAAGGAATTACACATTAGTGAGGTCTAACTAGAGTCTGGAATGCCGGGAGAGGAATAATGATATCCCTAGGATTTCTACGTTGTCCATCCCAGGTCTTCAAAGAAAGAGGCAGGAAGGTATTTGCAGATTCAAAATCTAAGAAGTAACCAATTTGAGTTATTTTGGACGGAGCAGATTACTATATAAACTAAGAGTATTACAGCACATTAAGGTCTCCCTGTAGCTTTAGTATTCTAGAACAGGAAGAGAGCATGAGCGGAGAGAAGAAAGAGAAGGGTATTCTTTAAAGGGAGCAAGATGTCTTTAGGCCTGAAACTGGCATTAAGGTGTTAAGAAGATTGTATGGTGAAATTGCTAAGAGCACGGACCCCAGAGTCCAACACCCTGGGTTTAAATCTCAGCTGTGCCCTTTAGTAATTGCTTCAACTTGTTCATATTATTCAAACTCTTTATGCCTCAGTGTCTTCATTCATAAAAGTTAGATGATAGCAACTATAATTTTTGGTGAGAATTAAATCAATATATGTGTGTGTGTGTGTGTGTGTATAGAACATTAAGTGTCATATTACTTTATATATACTAACTGCTTTTATTTAAAAACGAAAACGTGAATAAATTACAAAATCTAGTTCCATTTGGAAAGTTTACTAGAATCAGCATCATAAAGCACAGGTTTGAGGATCAGCCCTTCTGCATGCCAGCTCTATGATCCAGGACATATCACATCCTCTCCGTAAACCTGTTTGTTCGCAAGACAAATAACTTACTTCCCATCCATCTCGTGAGGTTGTTGTGGAGATCAGATCACATACTGGGTTTTGCAAGGTCTCTGGAGGCTGCATAGTGCTGGACGAAATATAGGTGTATCGATAGGGAAAATATTTGGCTTAAGAAATGAATGTCTACTTTTCTACAAGAATTGACTGCACTGGGTCACACCACATTTTCTTCTCAACTGAAAATTTGCTTGTAGATTTGCTTTATTACTGGAAACACTTGCTCTGTTTTTCTGTGCTGGTTCCAAGATGCCACACAGTAGTTCCCTGCCTTGCGCTCCTGGATTATGTGAATCCTTAAAATAAACCATGTTAGGTCTGATGCTTTAACTGGGTATTTGAAAACATAGAATGGTTTAAGGTTACGTGAAATATACCCAAAAAATGAGAGGAGGGAAAATGAATTCATAAAAATTCAGTAAAAACATTTTTGTCTTAACAGATGACCACATCCTGGTACAGAAGTGCATTCCTAATATTCCGGCACCAGGGGTCCTTTACAAGAATGTTGAAGTGTTTCTTGAAAATCCCTGCACAGGGTAGATACAGTACAGGCATAAAACAGTGGGTTCTTAAGATTCAGTTTTTATAAAGTGCTCAGAATGCCCACAACATTTTAAAGCAGAGATGGAAGTAGACAAAATGCCTTTCTGTTTTCGTGCAAATTCTAACCAATCCTTGCAGTTACGAACCCACATATTAATAAGCAAACTGATCCTTTTCTACAGGAAATCCAACATAATGTTTATGTGATGCTACCCTAAGCTATGCTTTTCTGGAGGGATGGTTCCCATCGTGCCACCAACTCCTTTGTGGAAGTCAATGTGGGTTGTTGCTACTGTTTGGGTCCGTTAGGAACGCCTCCAGCTTCAGGTTAACGATATCCGGACACACATAGCCTACATTCAGTTGTTTATTGTTCTGCAATAACAAGAAGTCTGCAAATACATAATGGCTAGTAGTGTTGATTTAGTGGCCAATGATATTAGCGCTCAGCATTAACATTTCAAAGATTCGTGTGATCTCATGACTGCCCCGTGGCCTGCAACCGTCCCAAGTATCACACACTTGAAGCAGGTACATTCAGAGGCAAGACTGCGGTGGGAGAGGGGGGGTCCAAGGGCAAGCAAATCATGGGACTGCGCATCTTTCTTCACAAAGGTTCTTGTTTTCATGGAGGAGATTTCCCCAAAAGCTTTCCAGTATATTTCCGGTATTGTATATTTCATTCGCCAGACTGGGTCACATATTACTAGAAGGAGAGAAAGTAGTTGAGTTCACTTTTTCCAACATCTGAACAAAACCATAACTGAAGTCAGTTTGGAGTCAGGCAAACACCAGACTATGCCATTTGGGCTTTTTAGTTTATGCTTATTTTTTTATAAATATATCATATGTAACAAAGAATTCAAAGCAAAATGATAGTTTCGGTTCCAATACAAGGGATTATCTAGATTCTCCAACAGTTAATATTTTAGTACATTTACTTTTTTATTCTCACTCTTTCTTCCATCTTAAATGTACACGTATTGATCTTTTTATGAAGTAATTGAAATTAACTTGTAGACACGATCCCTTATAAGTTTAAATACTTTTAAGTATGTATGTCCTAAAAACAAAGGGAAAAAAACCCCTCCTACATAACCACATTATATCTTTAAAATCAGGAACTTGACATTGATGCTCTCCTCCTAATAATTAGATTTATTTATTTTTTTTTTAATTTTTTTTTTTTAATTTTTTTATTTTTGGGACAGAGAGAGGCAGAGCATGAACGGGAGAGGGGCAGAGAGAGAGGGAGACACAGAATCGGAAACAGGCTCCAGGCTCCGAGCCATCAGCCCAGAGCCTGACGCGGGGCTCGAACTCACGGACCGCGAGATCGTGACCTGGCTGAAGTCGGACGCTTAACCGACTGCGCCACCCAGGCGCCCCTTTAAATTTTTTTTTTTTAATTTTTTTATTAATAATTAGATTTAGATTATGCATTTGGGGCGGCAATATCACAGAAATTATGCTGTCTTCTCAGTGTTCTGTTAGGAAGTATGTGACACTGATTTGTCCCAATACTGGCAAGGTAAACTATGACTACAGAGTTAAACTGGTAGCTGCTAGCTTCTCCACTCCAAAGTAACTATGTCGTCCTTTGTAATTACAAGGATAGTAAAACCCTGGTTCGCGAGCATAATTCGTTCCAGAAACATGCCTGTAATCCAAAGCACTTGTATATCTAAGCGAATTTCCCCATAAGAAACCATGGAAAGTCAGATGATTCGTTCCACAACCCCAAAATATTCATATAAAAATGATTACAATATTGTAATATGATACAAAATAATAAAGAAAATGCAAAATATAAAGAAAAATAAACAAATCAACCAGCACTTACCTTTGAAAACCTTCGTGGCTGGTGTGAGGGAGGCAAGAGAGAGGAGGGTTATCGTGCGGGACAACTTTCACTTTCACTAACGGAATCACTGCTATCTACTGGCTCAGTGGAATCTTTCTTTTCATGCAACTTTAACAAGGAATCTATCCAGTGGCACTTGCTTTGGCCTCCTTTTGAGGATTTCGCAGAAATGTGACATCGCATTGTCGTTAAACAGATTCATCGCTCACACTGCTACAGCCTCATTTGGTGGTGTTTTCTACAAAATTTTGCAGTTTCCCACATTTTACACACGTCCCTAATCTCCTCTGAAGTGAGGGATTTCTCTGTCTTTTTCTCCTCCTCCTCTGCAGATGAGATACAGAAGTAGGCTTCTTACAAGATCTTGCAATTTTTGCCACTTGCATACCTCGTTCGTACGTACTTCTCGATGATTTCCTTCTTAATTTCCACCGTAATCATCTCCTTCTTTCTTTTTCTTTTTTTTCTTTTTTTTGTTTTTTTGTTTTTTTGAGAGAGAGAGAGACAGAGTGTGAGCAGGGAGGGGCAAAGAGAGATGGAAACACAGAACGTGAAGCAGGTTGCAGGCTCCCAGCTGTCCGTACAGAGCCCGACGCAGGGCTGGAACTCATGAACCACGAGATCATGACCTGAGCCAAAGTCGGCCAGGCAGCTCAACCGAGTAACCCAGGTCCCCCTCCTTCTTACTGCCTTTCTTTTCAAACTTTTTGTTCAAGGGGGCCGTTGAATACCCTCGCACAATGTTGACTACAGTACAGCATTAATTAACTCTTGTCATACTGTATTGGATGTAACTGGCAATAAGGCAGCAGAGGAAAGGGTCTATACCTGCAGGCAGTCTGACCTAGAAGGAAGCAAAGCATTCCTAAGCTTCCTCTTACATGGAAAAGCAGAGGGCCGTCCAGAGGTGCTTTGCAGTGACAAAAAAACACTAGTGCCCGCTGTGGGCACCTTCCACGGTTCTGAAAAATCATTGATTTCTGCAAAACACCTCACCTGAGACCAAGCATCTGAGCATGAGAGATGACCACCCACAGACCCACAGCGAGAGAGAAAAAAAGGACCTTTGGCTGAATTGTGATCATGTGATGTTTGGCATCGAATACTACTCATATTGCAAGACATCGTTCCTTTAACAAGTTAATAATTATTAGAAATGTTTGCTTGTGCTGCAGAACACATGCAAACAAGTTACTCTCAATCCAAGGTTTTCCTGTACTTTGTTAACAAATACTCTGAGACTATGAAAATACCCTACTTTTCATTACACTTTCACTGACTGGTTTTAATATCCATTGATTCTTACTCTAATAAGTTAGTATTATGATGGTTATTAGATGGTTATTTTATAATTCTATAGCTCCATCTACATTGATTAGTTTACATGCCACTGTTAGGAAGAATGTTCTTTTCTCCCCATTAATTCATTTATATCAATATAGATTTATAGATTCCTTCTTTGTTCAATGGATTAATATCCAATGATATTATTTAGATGATAAAATTATCCCCTATTTGGCCAGTGGTAGCCCTTCCAAATTGACCTCTGTATCATTGTAGTGAGGTATTATTATTATTCCTCGAACACTTTTTTTCCTTTCTGTCAAAATAAATTGTTCCATGTTCAACATGTATTTTTGTAGCCCCAGGCCCCAAAGCACCCATTTCTACAAGAAGTCCTCATTCCTTTTAATGGAGAATGTTATTTGTAAACCAGCATCTGGGGTCTACATGTATTCATTACTACTTAGATCTCATTGCTTTCAGTCTTCTTAGTAAAAAGAACTAAGAAATATGTATGCATATACCTATATATTATATGTGCGCATTTACTTTTATATTTGTTTATATATCTATCTATTGAAAACAACGGGCTTACTCCAGAACTTCCCATTCTAATCTAAACTTAAGAATGGTCTAGCATTCCCCCCGTCCAATTTCCAACTCCCCTTCTCCAACAGTGAGAAACACGACTTCATTATCCTTGTTGTGTTAATTTATTTGTTCAAGTCTCCTCCATGTAACCAATGTCTGAGCAAGACTGGTTCTTGGCCATAGGACCACCTCTGTCTGGTTCAATGACGACTATACCACAGACTTCCTGTTTACCTTTCACGGCATATTATAGTCAGTGTTTTAGAACTACTTTGGCACAAATCCACAGAAATAAATCGATTGGCCCATTCAGTTGGAACAGTCACAGGCTTCTGTGAACAATGAGGAACACTTAAATTAATGAGTAGAAAACTAAAAGCAATCACGAATAACCAAAATAGTTGCTCAAATCTTACTATTTCTTTCCCCGATAGAATGTGGTTCAACATTATACCACAGACATTTTCCCAAACTTTCCATATTTATTTATTTTCTTTTTTCCCAAATTTTTATTTAAATTCTAGTTAGTTAATGTATAGTGTAATATTGGTTTCAGAAATAGAATTTTATTTTATTTTATTTTATTTTATTTTATCTTTAAGGTTTACTTATTTCTTTTGAGACAGAGAGTGCGTGGGAGGGCAGAGAGAGAGGGAGAGTTAGAGAGAATCCCAAGCAGGCTCCACACTGTCGGCACAGAGCCCAACACAGTGCTTGAACCCACAAACTGTGAAATCTTGACCTGGGTCAAAATCAAGAGTTGGATCCTTAACTGACTGAGCCACTCAGGTGCCCCTCAGAAGCAGAATTTAGTGGTTCATCACTTACATATAACACCCAATGCTCATCATAACAAGTGGCCTTCTTAATACCCATCAAAGCTTCCATATTTAAAACCTGCATCATTTTTTATGCTGCTATAACTCGTTACGCCTACTTTTGTCCAGGCAACATGATACCTTCCATGAAACTGTCTGTTTGCCAGTCTCTAGCCAATGTTGGAGCTCTTGGAAGACAAGAACTGTCATTTCGTTCCATATCAGGGCGTATCCCAGTGGCTAGCACCCTGGTTTTTGATAAACATTTGCCAAATCACTGAGTTACTCAATAACTAAATAATGCCACCATTAGTTAAAATGAATACACACGACCATTAAGTGAATGATCTAATATCTTTCTGGGTTTTTTTTTTTTCTTTTTGAGACTATTTTGATTGTTTTCCTCTTTCTTATGGATCTTCAATACATTTTGATAAAAGCCTATTAAACATTTATGCACCAGGCCCTGTGTTTGAAACTGCTACTTGAACCCGCTTTCCTATAGCAATCGTTCTGTAAATACCCAGTCTCAACACACTTGACTCAAAAATGAGTCAAGAGAGTCCCAATCAGGCTCTACATTGTCAGCAAAGAGCTTGATGTGAGGCTCAGGCCCATGATCCGCGAGGTCATGACCTGAGCCAACATCAAGAGTCAGCCACTTAAGCGACTGAGCCAGCCAGGCACCCCAAATTATCTAATTGATTTTTAGAGTTCATTGCATGTTATGATGCATATGATGATATTTTGATGGGTTTCTGTTGCTGTTTCTTTTCTCTGTTCTTCTTTACAAGAAAAAGTCTTAAAAGCATTGCCTGTTGTCACTGTCTCCACTTACTTACCTTACACTCTTTCCTAAACAAGCCCCAGTGAGTTTTCTTGGCAGAAATACACCAAGACCTGAGAATCACTGTTTCCAAAATGACCTTTATATTTCAAAATTGTGTAGTCATGAGTCTGTTTTCACTGGTTTTGATCTCGGCATTACTGGACATAGTTGATGCCTCCATCCTTTCTGAAATTCTCTCTTCCCCTGGCTTGAATGACACATATGCTTCTGGTTTCTTCCTTAACCTCACTGGAGCTCTTCTTTGCTGTTTCCTTTCCCTCTCTTTGCCCTCTAAATATTGCAGGACCTTAGGTTCAGTCCAGGGACTTCGCTTCTCCTCAACATTTGCTCTCTCATTCACCCAGTATTTTAGTTTTAAGCACCATTGGCATTTCAAAAAATCCAAAATGTTTCTTCGAGCCCTGAATTATTTCTCAAATTCATGTATACAACTGCTACTTAGTATCTTTATCTGGTTGCCTCATGTGCATCTCAGACTTTATTCTCTCTTTCTCTCTTGATCGCCCCTTGGATCCTGCCCATTAATCTTCCTATTTGTAGTAGATGCCCCCACCATCTGCTCAGCCTCAACATCTAGGACCTATTCTTTCTCTTATATCCAGTCCATCAGTGTATCTGACTGATCCTACTTCTAAATCATATCCCAAAACTGACTTCTCTCCATCTTTTCTGGCTGCTCCCTGGTCCGTGTGACCATTTTTTATCACCTAAGCAGCTATAATTGTCTACCAACTACTTTTCCTGTCTTCACTCTCACGCCACTAAAATATATTCTCCCTATTTAAGGCAGGGCCATTCCTTACATTATAAATCAGATTATTCCATATTCCTAAAGTTTCCACCCCAAAAATTTTCTATTGCCTTATAATAAATCCAAACTCCTAACTCTGGCTAGTCATGGTTTACGTCTTCATCATCTAAGGTAACTTTCCAACTTTTAAACTATGCTCCAGACAAGCTCTCCTTTTTAAAATTCCTTGAACACAACAGAAATGTTCTTCCTGTCTGTTCCTCCTGTTTCGGTTGCTTTCCCCTAACCTTGCCATGGCTAGCTCCTTCTTTCCATTTATATATATCTCAGCTTAAATATCATCTTACCAGAGACATCTTCCAAGCGACCTCATCTCAAGTCATAATTAATCACTCTTTAAGACAGCAGCATATTTTAACTTCTTACTTATCCCTAATCAATACCACATAATATTTTCTTGTTCATTTTTCCTTCAATTGTTTGATTCTCCTTGGTATAAGGCAGGACCTTGTCTATCGTTTTTACCAGTATACTCCCAGTGCCCACAACCGTGCACAGACTGGCTACTCAAATACTTTCTGAATGAATGATTACTTAATCACATTATTTTATTCACTAGCACATGGAAAAGAAACTTCAACATGGGTGCTGTTGGGGACTGTTATCAGGTTTCTCGATAAACTTAATGTTGCATTTTTAAGTCTGGCTGCTTTAGGAGGTAGATATAACTCTCAGTGGTGGGCAATACCTGAATACTTGCAATGTGACTAGTGAAACTGGGAAAGCGAATATCTAATTCTATTTCGTTTACATTTAAGTAGCCACATGTGGCTAATGGCCATGATTCTGGATAGAGAGCTCTAGCGAGAAAGTTCCTCCATTGGAGACAGTTTCTCTGTCTTAATTTATCTCTCCATCTTGAGTACTGAGCAAGTTTCTGACGCAACACAGATGCTCATGAGGCTGAATGAAACTCTTGCAGCAAAAGTGGCACTGGATGGCAAGATGGTGAGGACCCTTAGCCTTGCTGGAGAGAGGCAGGGAACCCAAGTGATGCCTCAGTGGTACAGAAGGCTCTCATATGATGTCTCCTCTTCAGTGTAGTCATGGAAATAGTACAGATCTTAGGGTTTGGAGGTAATAATCCGAGATGCCCACCTGCTATTGACAAGCTATTTGACTTCAGTTGAGCTGCATCAGCACTTCCGAGCTTCTTCTTCATCACCTGTAAAATGGTGATGTTAAAGAATGCAGCTTATAACTCACTGGATTTTTATAGGAATCCATTGAGGGCAAGAATAGGAAAACCAAGCTGTAAATTGTGAAGTGGTCTGTAAGTATATGGTTTTGTTATTAGTCCCACAGATTGGTCCCGTTGGCAGATAAATATTAGGAGTCAGTTATCAAACATCACATCATCTAGACAGTATTGGCCCTAGAAATGTTGGCATCTGCTCATTTTACCCCATGATGGAAAAAGAATAAATAAATCATAAATGATTAATTTAGACTTCCCTCCACACCTCCCGTTAACAGCTCAAAGCCCCCACCACACAGCAGGCTTGGTGATGAACTGCTGTGGTAGAACCTTCAAGACGGCGGCTAACCCCTTCTTCCAAGTACAACCAGCTGTGAAAACAAATTTAGCTCCACCAACATTGCAAAAGAGCAAAGCCTTTTCATAGGTTAGAGATATAATGTTCACCCCATTCAGAGGAACCCAAACCAAACACCAATGGCTTGTGGGGTAAGAGGATATTAAGCATAATAGACAGATTATCTGCTAGTTTACTGAAGGTGAAGGAAGAGACGTTTGTCATAGTTTTCCTAGAAAATGAGACTTTATCAAAGGCAGAGAAGGTGAAAGGTCACCAGTTCTATTGGTGCGATTATTATCTTTACATAGCTGGAGTGGCAAAAGAAATGATCCCAAACAGAGCAAAACAAAACAGACCTCACCGAAGCACTTCAAGATGAGCCCCCAAGAAGCCATCACGCCAGACCTGCCGGCTTCACCTTAATTTATCATCTCAGGTCTTGTTGACAAGAGTTGATTGGGTTTTCCATCTATCCAGGCTGCAGCAGGTTTCGTCATGACAAACCACTTGGTGGACACTGGGAATGGTTATTTTTTAGGAAACAATCATTAGAGCAAAAATGGTACTACCATTTTTGAGCACGTACTGCATCCCTGAAACTATTCATCTCAACTGACGATCCACAAAATAAGTTACTGTTACCACTTCGCAAATGAAGCAACTTGGGCTTCAGCAAATTGGCCCATCACAGCTGGCTTCAGGGAAATTTGTGCTTTTAGTGTTAGTAAATACGGTAGTGAATATCATATCAGAAACAGCCACTTATAGAAAGTACCTTTCCTAGTGCCTCAAAGATGTGCACATAAGAGACTTGGTAAGCAATGCCTGTTAGGTATTTCTGTCAACGTATCTTGCTCACATCTCTCTACAGCTTCTTATCTTGGAAAGCTCGGAAATCTCAAGAAACTCTTCTTCTGTTCAAGCTAGTTTGCTTTTGTTCCTCTTTCATCTGATCTGAGTGGTCTACTCTTACTGGTTAATTGCACTGACCCCTCCCCGGCATCTGGTGCATCTGCTCTGTCTAGCTCCTGCCATGTAGCGTGTGCCTTAGTTGACCGGTCTGGCTTTTGTTTTACTTTCCTCTGAAAACATGGCTCTTTGGAGTTTCCTCGTTCTTTATATTAAAAAAAAAAAATGAGACTTTCCCACATAGGCTTCTCAGAACCAGGAGTTAACCCAGAACTGCTAGTTCCTTTGACTCTTTCCACACACTGAGATACCTCATATTTTATTTTTTTAACATAATTTATTGTCAAGTTGGTTTCCATGCAACACCCAGGGCACATCCCAACAAGTGCCCTCCTCAATGCCCATCACCCACTTTCCCCTCTCCCCTACCCCTCATCAACCCTCAGTTTGTTCTCAGTATTTAAGTCTCTTATGGTTTGCCTCTCTCTCTCTCTCTCTCTCTGTAATTTTTCCCCTTCTCCTCCCCCATGGTATTCTGTTAAGTTTCTCAAGATCCACATATGAGTGAAAACATATGGGAGAGACCTCATATTTTAATGGAAATAACTATGATTTAACAAACTCGGATGTTGCAACATGAATTGAAGCTTAAAAAAAATGATGGCAGCTAACATTTCTTGTTTTCTATGTGACAGCTAATTTACTGAGCCTTCACACACAGCAACGCATTTAATCATAAAAGAACATAAGGAAATGGAGGTCACGATCATTTTTATTTAACAAATGAGTAAACTCAGGCAGAGAGAGATCAGAAGATTAGTCTAGGACCACAGAGGGGCCAAGTGGTAAACCAAAGTCTGACTCCAAACTTGTATTCTTCTGCGATCTAGATTGGTAGCAGGTAAAAAAGTACGTAGACTTTGTAAACCAGAGCCTTGACTCAGGCCATCTCTACCACTCCTTGTGGGCCAATCTCCCCACCCCAAGCAAGCTGGCCAACATTTCTACATGGTGGTTATATGCATGAGTTCTGGAACTGGACGATCTGAGTTGGCTCCACTCCTTCTTCTTGCCAGTTACTGGAAGCTTGGACAATTGAATTGACCATTCTGTGCACCAGCTTCCTCGTCTAATGATGGTATCTTTCCCCACAGATGATTAAAGAAGTTGATACAAGTGTTTATAACTGTGCCTGGCCCAGAGTAAACGGGTAACAAATAGTAGCTAGGATTGTAGTTATGGTTGAGATATGGGGTCCTCACTTGTTAAACCAGGATGACATCTGACCGGTCTTGTCAGCGTATGGTGGAAATGGGGAGATCAAAACCACCCACCGTGGGTGCTATTACCCTTTTGCTTTGGCAGATGCTTTGGAGAAGCCACTGAACCTCCGCAGCAATTTTCAGAGAAGGTTTGGATAGAGGCATTGTTCTAGGGCCCAGGGGCTGCGTCTGCTTCATTTTTTTTCTTTTTCTGGATCCTTTACTGACTTAGTTCACCCACAGCCTGTTCACACGGGACAAACAGATGGACAAGCTTTCAGAGCTGGGCAGACAGGAGGGGAGGTAGAACCAGCAGAGACTTGAGTCGGACAGCCCCGGCTTCAAGTCCCGTCTCCCACACTCCATAGGCTGGTCTTGGGCAGGCCACCCACGCCCTCTGGGCCTGGTCTGACACGTCTAAAACGCAGAGAGCAGCACCAGACTCACGGACTACCATATCATCTTAAAGGTACCATATGTAAAGCCCACGGGAGAACTGTTTTCCACCCAACCTCACTTCACCAAAACGCTCAGGGTCATGGGCAACTCTATCATCTCCTGGTATCAGTTCAAGAACTATGGGCTGGATTTTTCCCATGGAAAAAAAAAGAGGGGGAAAAAAACCCTACATTGTGTGATTAATTTAAGTGCATGAGAATTGTAGCATTGATGGTTGGTTAAATAGAGCTCTGCATTTAGGTTCAGCACTGATTTCCTTTAGGTAGAGTATGCACTTAATTATTCAGTATGAGTAACACTTAAATACAGTAGTATGGACTCGGTTTAAGAGAAGTGCAGTACTGGTTCAGTGTAACTAAATGGATGCAGGTCGAGTAGGAGCTAAAATACAGCGTCAAGTTGAAACGTAGAGATGAGTGCCCGCTAAGGCGGAACATGAGGGTGGTCAGAAGCGAGACAGGTTCCATGTTCCATGGCTTCCTGTTCCAACCGCTTCCCTGTTCCCTCCCACCTCCACCTTCAAGACCACCACTAGGATCCCAGGCTCTTCTAAAATGTTAAAGATAAATATGTAATGAAAGGCTCATACGTGTCATTCATTCTAACGGTATTTAACAAGCCCCTACTGTATTCCAGGCCCCAGAATATAAGTGCTCAGGGCATAGATGTGCCTCAAGCACATTACTCGATGCACTCAAAGAGGTTGAATAAATAGGCAATTTTCCTTGGACTTAAAAAATTAAAAAAAAAAAATCATCAGCTATGGATTCCTCTCTCAGGGAATTTTCTGGAGTCTAATAGGTTGGGGGAAGAGAAAGCTGGGGCAGGAGAAAAGCCACTGGCAAAATCCCCCAGAGTTTGGGGGAGAGTGGCTGTGACTGTAGAAACCCCCCACACATTCCAGGTAGAGAGAAGGGGCATGAGGAAAAGCTGGGTGTACAAAAGTCACAGGAAGCAGACTTTCTGAAACAGCCTCACGGGCTCAGTGAACAGAACCCAAGCCACTTGACTTCTACTATTGCCGCCTTTTTCCATTTGATCTTTTCAGGTTAAAACCCATTTTGTGTACCATTTTGGAGAGGCATGGGAAGGTGTAACAGGCACCAGGCACTGAAGCAGCAGAATGTCCTAGAAGAAGCATCTTATTGGTTTTAGCAGGCCAGGCACCTCAACCGAATGCCAGGTGACTGGACATCCCCCCCCCCCTCAACAATAGGTACTTCTGTTTTCTCATCCATGACACAAGTAGGTCCCACAATATCGCAGACTCCACTAGCCTTCGTATTGTTCGAGTCTGTAAATTCTCCAATGCAAACTGGCCAGGGAGAACATGTCTTCCTTCCTGGCCTTCCACTGTCCCCTTAGAATAATGCATGACCTGGTCTCTTTGGATTCTCGTTTGCCTTCCCAACACCTGAATATGCACGTTGTGCCGAAGCACAAAGTAATGAGTTTCCACTTCCAAATGTTGTTTGACGCTCGGGAACCCTGGTGAAGGGAAAATGTGTTTCAGTGGGAAACAAAGATGCTCTGTCTACTTCCAGCACCTACCCTCACAGGCTCTGGTCTTAGCTCATCCTAGTCTCCAGGCTCTTTGCAATTCTGTAAATTGTTGATAATCTATAGCAATATAAAGTAATCGTTGTCTATAGACATGCAAATTCAGTCCTGTCCTTAGAGGTCTAATTGACTCTCCTCCTCACCTGTGAGTAAGCAATTTTATATTCCAGTAGTCCTGATCTATAAATGTCAGTTCTTCATATTTTCTTTAAAATTAAGGACACACTCTTAGACTGATCATTAACCCTCAACCTTCGCATCATGAAATGGGAAACCCAGGTAGAGTGTGGGTCTAGAGGGGTGGTAAAAGTTCTTTTACTTCTAGCATCTGATACCTTAGACCCTCTGTGGGTCTGCATACTATATTATACTAACACTAAATGAACTGTTAGGAATTTTTTTTTCACTTACAGCAACAACAACCACAACAACATTTTTTAAAAAGTAGGCATATCGGTTTGCTAAGGCTGCCATGACCAAACACCACAGACTGAGTGGTTCCAACAACAGAAATCTATTTTCGCATAGTTTGGGAGGTTAGAAATCCAGGATCAAGGTGTTGGTTCCTTCTGAGGGCTGTGAGGGAAAGGCGTGATCCAGGCCTGTCTCCTTGGCTTGTTGATAACTATCTTTTCTCAATCTTTATATCATTTTCCCTCTGTTGAGATCTATGTCACATTTCCTCCTCCTCTATGACACAAGTCATATTGGAATGGGGCTCATCCGAATCACCACGGTTTAATTTAAGTACCTCTTTAAAGACCCTATGTCTAAATCTAGTCTAGTCTCATTCCGAAACTTAAGGTTTAGGACTTCGCATATGAACATTTTGGGGTGACAAGTCAGCCCATAACAGTAGGACTGAACAAAAATGAGTATGCCACTTTGCTTTGGGTCACCCATGGCCTTTGTGACTATCTAGGCAACAGAAATGAAAGATATGAGTCCACTTTACCATATCCTCTGCTAGGGTGCTATAACCAGTTCCCTAAATGTAACAGTGCTCCAAATGAGAGCTGCTCAATTTAGCAAACCAAAATATAAAACACCCAATTCTATTTGAATTACAGATAAATAATGAATTGATTTTTATTAGTATAAGTATATCCCATGCCACATTTGGGACACGCTTATGCTAAAGTTATTTGTTATTAATCTGACATCCAAATTTAACTGGATGCCCTGTCTTTCATTTGACAACGCTACTCAGTGATATACAGATGTTATTATATCTAGAGTTCTCACTTGTCACTTCCATGTACTTTACATAGATAAGTCCTCATCACCTCTTGACTAAATGTTTGTGTCCCTGCCCAAACTCATATCTTTAAGCCCCAATACCCAGCGTGGCTGTATTTGGAGATGGGACCTCTAAGGAAGTAATTAAGATGAAATGAGGTCAGGAGCATGGGGCCCTCATCAGATTGGATTAGTGTCCTTATGAAAAGAGACACCAGAGAACTCTCTCTTTCCCTTTGTCTCTATGCACACATAAAGAGGCCATGTGAACACACAGTGAGCTGGCCAACAGAAGCCAACAGAAGAAGGCTTAAAACAAAACCTACTTTGCCAGTACCTTGCTCTTGGACTTGTCAGCCTCTTGAACTAGGAAAAAATAAACTTCTGTCGTGTAAGCCTCTCAGTCTATGAAATTTTGATATGAAAGCCCTAAAAAACTAATATAAACCTTAAAACAGTTCACCAGGGACTATTACACAGTGTATGACATAGAATGGAGTGCTCATGACTAGCTGAATGAATGGCAGGTCTATTCATTTTGGATCCTCTGAGTGAAGTGGGTACCCACCTTCCCTTTTAGGAATGAATCTGTCTTAACCAGCCTCTGCTGGAACCTGTCTTAATACACTGCTCCATATTGCCAATGCTTGTTCGTTTGCCTGCCTATCACCGGGGATTCTGGAAGACAAAGACTGTAAGCCATTCATTCATTGTTATGCCTCTAACACTAAGCAAAGTCCTTCCCACACTGAATGCTCACGATTTCCAATGGCACACACTCAAGAGAAAAATACATTTGACATGTAATGAAATGTGATATTAGTTCAAGTGCTTGGGACTTGGGATGTTGATAGTAGAACTAGGGGGCTGAAGTCAGTTTCCGAACACCTCCTTCAAATTCCCCAATTAAAATATCCTCTAACCACTGTGTTTAGAGGCAAGCCACGTATCTGAGTACACATGTCCGGGCACTGCTGGAATGAGATCAAATGTTTCCTGTCAGACCTGGGTCTCAACAGCCCTTGGGGGGGCTCTCAGTGACCCCTAGAGCCGGTGTGAAAGTGGACCAGCAGCCAGATGGCTTCACATTTCCACATTCCTTCAGCTTGTTTTCCTACTGTGGCAGATACTCAAGAGCATCCCAAATCCTCAAGAGAGATGGTATTTCAGGAAGATCCTTGTTACTTTTAGAAAACAGGAGATCTGAACTCTTGAGCCCAATGAAGAAAGAGAAGATTTAAAACCTACACCAACAGTGTGTAAGCTATCTGCAAGGATAGAAGAAAAATATCCAAATGAATAGTGGTGTTTTTTTTTTTTTTTTCAACATTCAGTTCCACCTGGGGACAAAAGTGCCACACATATATCCACTCCTGAAGATTAAGACAGGTCAGGGATCACAGAGTTGTGGCCACACAAACAGATTATCCTGTTTCCTGAGACATCATTTTATGTTGCAGCTGCCTCCTTGGAGGAAGATCATGAATCACATTGTTCTTTTCTCTTCCATTTGATCCGACACCATGTAAATAAGCAATGTTGAATGGGAAAGAAAACATTTCAGGCAAATGATTTCAATACAGTTGGAACTGCTTACCTTGTGTAAGCAATATGCTTGCTCAGTAACGAGGTCTAGAAAGAAGCAGTCTTTCCAGATACTAGAAAGAGGTGGTAGTCTTGGAGATGAATAGCTTGGATAAATTAATAAGGAAAATTATTTACCTTTGATTATGTGACAGGGGTTTATTGGGCTTTATTTTTCCCCACAGGTAATATTTTACTCTGCTACCCTGGGGGTGGGGCATTGATAATGGTTCTACTTTTTATAAGTTGTGATAAGAAAACATGCCTCCAGTCATTTAATAAAGAGGCAAAGTCAGCCTTTGAACCGTCACCTCTCTGACTCTAAGTAATTAATTTATTACCGCAGTGAACATTTAACTATAATTAGCTGTGCCAAAGATCAGTGATTATTGAACAAAGAATGAATAATTTTATTTGATCTCATTTTATCTATTTTTGGACAAATTAAACTGAAATAAAAGAAGTTGAAGAATTGACCTATTTTCACAAGTCTCAAAAACCAGAGGTTTGACCTTTTCCCTCCCATGAAGGAATTGAAAGATGAGAGAAGTCCATTTTTAAGATATAAGATAATATGAGAGAGCAAGATAACCATAAGATATTACAGTGTGCCAGTCTTTTGAATAATTGGTTTGGGATGAGTTGTTTCTTAACGTATTCACATATGACTCTCCTACGAAGTCTCACTCTGCTACCAACAGGATAAAAAGGTAAAAAGTAGAGATCGAGATGGAGATATGAGAAAGATATCTCTGACAATTGGCCACCAAAATGAATGAAATATTTGGCTTGGATTGAATAGCGTGGTAAAGTTGGAAAAGCTGCAGTAATATAGCATGCCTTAAATATGTGTGATATCTTGCCTCAGTGTGCTTCATCTAAAATTTCTCAGTTTGGGGTAGGTCTGAGTGTGTATCCAAGTTCTGCCAAATAGCATGTGTAGACCTTGAGAGACCCACCTACCTCTCTGAGTGCAAAGGAAGGGGTATAATAGTTATAGCTACTTCATTTAATATTATGATGCCTTATGAGATAATCCTTCCAAAGCACACAAAAAATGTCTGACATATAATGTACCTAAAAAAAGATAGAATGAAATTATTTAATGCAAGAAAACCTTTAAAAAGTAATATATTTAGGCCATAGCATAAAATGGCCTTACTTCATTTTACTAATACCATCAAAATCGTGGTTAGACAACACTAGAGGTTACAAATAGGATTATATCACCATGCCTTCTTTGACCTATTTTCCCTACCAATGACCTAAGGCTTACTTTGCTTAGAACATCATTATTAATCAAAGTAATCAGAAAACCAATAACTATCCAATCATACAGATGTCAATCTTAGTTCTAAATTGGCACCATGACGTTTGTAGAGGGAGAAGGACTAATACTAACCAGCAACAGAACAATGGAGTATTACGGAAAAGCATTGAATTAGTAATCAGCATAACTTCAGACATGTTTTCTTTCGATTTACATCGTGTCTCTGGGTCTTAGATTCCTCATCTGGACCCAAGGGGCTTGAACAAAATCACATGCATGGTTGCTCCCATTTTTCTCAAATGGAAGTTATTACCATTTTAATGTTGCTTTAGTAATATCATACAAGTATCAGTAACAATTATTATTATAAATAATTTGAGTTCTTCTCCTTCCTGAATCACTGCCTCAGTCATTAAACCCAATTACCTCATTATCTGAATTCACATGGATTATAACGCTGAAAGGCATGTACAAGAATGGCTTTGAAGAAACCAACGTGTCACCTCATGCATTCATAAAATAATCAAAAGTGTTGAGGCCATATGGTAAAAGGCCCAAGGTTCGCTGCCTCCTTTCCCCAATCTCTCCTTTGACTTCCATTTCCATTCCACATTTTTGAGTATTTATTTACCTTAAGCTTCGAGGAGACCCTGCAGTCCCTGAAGGGGATATGGAGAGATGCAGTTCTAAAGAGGGACTTGGGAGAAAACCATATTTCATGCCCATTGGCATTTGGAAGGCCGTCCAACTATCTGTTGGGAAGTTTCTTGCAAAGAGTATAAACAGAGAGTTAGAGGGTGGCCGAGCATTGGACTTCCCATCTGACTTGAAGCTCTCAGCACCTCCAGTTCACCATCTGCAAGATAGATCATCAGAATGTAACAGACCATTTATTCTGATGACCTTGTTTTACTGATGTAGAAATCGGGGGCCCTGAGAGTGAAGCAATGTGCCCAAGGTCACAGAATGAGTTAACGTTGTTCTCAATCAGAGACCACACTCTAGGTGATCCCTTTCCTTCCTTTAAGTCAAGCATGAGTTTGTGACAAGAAAGAATTTGGATAATTGTAAATAACCAGGCACTATTGAGTCATCTTGCACGCTTCAGCCACACAATGAATTTAGTTTGCTGGAGTGGCTTCTCTTTCAAGAAAACCTTAGCTGGATGTTTTTTATTCAAATTCTGTGTTTTTCTTTAGCTTCTGGGTTCCCCTCTGTTCCCCTCTTTGTAAAACAAGGATAATAACATCTACTTCACCGAATTGCTGCTGCATTAAAATGAAACATGATAACATTTGCTAAGGAGTAGAACACGGTGCCTGACACATGGTGGGGATTCTAAAATATCCCTTTCTCCTCCTATGACTCCCCTGAACGGTGATCACCACACTTCAGTCCCCAACAGTCAGACATTCTTCATAGAACACCCAGAGAAATGTCATGCAACTGCTACGTTTCAAATATTTTTCTTCTCTCTTATTAGTCACATTGTGGACGGATTCCTACTAAAAATGCTTTGCCAGAGAATGAGAAAGGAATTCTAAAAAATAACTGTTATGAGACTTCCAGTTAAAGGAAACAGAGACAGCACAGGCATACGCCCACAAACACACACTATACATACACATTACTTCTATCTCCCTCCCTAACCGGCTCCTCCCCTCAAAAAAATAAATACATAAAATCACCAAAAGGACAGGTAAGTTATTTTTAAAGGTGTGCATTCGTAAGAACAAAGAGGAGAGAATCGCATAACAATTTTGGAAGCCGGAAAGCAGATGCCTGAGTTGTAGTAAGTCACTTAGCAGACGCGCAGAAATCGATTTTTAAGCTGGCTGTTAAAGAATCCAAGAAGCAACTTGATTTACACCACAGAACTCCTGAAATCCTCAGAAACTGGAAGCATCATCTATCCCTGAGGATGACAGAGAAGGTGGGACAAAATGCAAAAGGAATAGGTTGAAACGCTATTGAAAAAGAATCAGATCACTAGATCTCTCTCCTTGCCTATACAGCATTCCACTCATCTGGCAGAAAAGGTGAGGGTTATTCCTAAAAAAAGGTAAAATAAAAAGTCTCTGGACAGGCAGATGCCAGGCACGTTGGGGTATGAAGATGGGGGGTGCTTTGGTGAAAAAAAGGAAGCACAAGTACAAGTTCATACACTCGCTGTTGAGTCATGGAGACCTCCCTGCTGTCTCCCTACACAGCTTTCAGAGTGCTGGCAGCCACTTACATCCGGGACATCAGAAGAGTCCTCTCTAGAGAGTTGGACTAGTCCAAGGGAAGAGACCTTAATGTACTGGCCTCAGAAATTTCTGATGGAAACAGCCAGTTAAGTTTCCCTACGGTGGGAAAACCAACTGACAGAATTGAAACTTCTAATCAGATATCAGTGCCCATCCTTATAAACTGGCAACCAGCTAAGGTCACCTGAGATTGAAAAAGAGCATCTCATAGAAAAGTCAGAAATGAGAGAGAGAGAGAGAGAAACAGAGAGAAAGAGAGAAATTGCAAGAAAGATGAACCACACAGAAAGAAGAGAACATGGCAAAAATACAGTCTTTGGTATCTTCCAAGGGATAAGAGAATACATCTAATCTACAAAACAAGAACAAAAAGCTATGAATCAGGAACTCCCAAAGAGCAACAAAAAGAGCTCCTAGGATTATGAGAAATCAGAATGAAATGTAGAGAAATATGCAAAAACATGAGAGAAGAAATGAAAACCCAACAGAGGCTTTTCAAAATAAAAATCAGTAAATCTCATGGAAAGTTAGAGCAGAATAATGGAGACGTAAAATGAACGAAACAAACAAAAAAAAAATGTGACTCATCCCAGAGATTTAATATCCACATATCAGTAATTGTTGTCAGAAAAAGGAGAAAATTTGGAGGTAAAGAATTCACCAGAGAAATAACTAAACAGTTTCCCAAGTCTGAAACCCATAAGTTTCTGTGTCAGAGGGCTTAGCACAGGCATGGAAACTATACTACATCAAGGCACACTATCAGAAAGTTTCAGAACATTGGAAGGGAAGAAAAAAACAACAACATTCCACAAGCTTCCAGACAAGCGGCCAGGTATTGCAGAGGAGGGAATAAGTTTTACATACAGGATCAAGAATCAATGTAACACTGCATGTCTCAACAGCGACACAGGAAGCAAGAAAGCAATGGAGAAAACCATTAAAAACGATGGGGGGAAATGATTTGCCCCCTAAGACCCCTCTGCACAATCCACTGATTTCATACGAAGACATAATAAGGGTATTCTGAGGCAGGCGAGGTCTTAAACTTTCTAATCATGTATTCTTTCTCAGAACGCACCTGGCAGATTGGCTTCGCTTTCTCTGAGAAAGGGCATAAGCCAGGAAAGAGGAAACAATGGAATGATCACCAAGAAGGTGACCTGATACAAGAGAGAGACAAAACGGATCCCCGGAGTGTGAAGCAGACCAGGGAGGAGCCGCCAAGAAGGGCTTACTCTCAGAAAATGACATTTTTCCATGCCTGAGGTATTTGTGTGTATTCAAAAGAGATTTACACAACTGGGAAAGAGTTCAGAGTTGAGTCAATAACACATATATAGAGAATAAGCCAATGAAACAAGGAAAATTCATTGACTTCATATTTTGCAGGAAAGCAAAGACAATCACATTGCATGGTATGGGTCGATTAAGAGTAGACCGTGCATATCATAATAATGTAATACTGAATATTAACTAAACAAAATTGCTAGCTAAGCATATGGGCGGATGGAACGATAGGAAATATGGAGGAGAGTAAACGAGATAAAGATGGGGTAGTGGTGGAGGGTAGATAAAAGAAAGCAAAATCCCATCTTCTATATTGGGAAGTCAATATGTCACGTCCAAAACAGAAAGATCTAGAAGCATAATCATGTCATTGGAAAACATGGAGATAAATGCCAAGGATTTGTCTAAAAAAAATTTCCAAGCAGTTGCCTCTAGGAAGAAGGTCGTGTCTAGGGTAGGGCCATGACTGCCACTTTTCTTAAGTCTTTATAACTATTTGATGCTTTTCAAACCCATACATATTTACTTTTGAGAAAAGCAAAATTAAATTAAAACTAGTATTTTTTTGAAGCTTCCTCTGTAAGACTTTTAGCTCTATTAACTGAAAACTGAAATATATGAATTACCTTCTTTAAAGTGCCTCATGTCTATTTTAACCAAGAACAAACAATATCCATGTAATCACCAAGTCTGATGCACTGTTTCATCAGTTTCTTCCAAGACACGAAAAATTTAAATTAGCAATACTAAAACTGAGACATGCTCATCTATGTTACCACCTAGAGTCATTTTACTTGAGTTGTCCACCTGTATATACATGCCACACTGAAAGCACCCCAACAGAATCGTTCATGAAAGAGAGCTCACTGCCCTGAACTCACCACTAGAGGGAAATGTTGGTCTTTTTACTAAGCATTCAGTCCAACCAGGACCTGCTTCTTTAGGCAATGGTTAAGAATGATAAAACCATGGCTTGTGTCATTTTTCCCCCCTTCCTAGTGTAAAATACTGGAGTTTGAGTGGACCTTGGTGTCCACCTAGGTCAAGTCTCTGACCTCTCTTTTTCTACGCTTATAGAAATCAAGGCTCAGAGATGAACAGTGCTAAGGACAGGAGAAAGTGAGTACTAAAGTCAGTTTCCTGATTTGCCTAAACTGGGCAAATCTGAAATTAAACGGGAGAGTGGTTCTATAGAAGTGGCTTTTGAGTGCAAGATCCTTGAGCAGGAGAACACTCCTTGAATGTTGCTATGCACCTGGCATGGGTGATCTACCTTGGGCTTGCACTTTACATTCTTTATTTTTGTCCTGGTTGAGTTTTGTGAGGTACAATCATTATCTCCTGTCTACAGATGAGGAAACTAAGGCACAGAGAAGTTAAGTTACCTACCCAAAATCACACAGGGAATAACTCCCAGAGCAGGCATTCAAACCCAGACTGTATAGCTCCGGAGTTCAGGACTATGACCGCCATGTTTCCTGACTACCTATGGAAGACGTGGAATCTATCTACAAAGTATCTCTTTTCTCTGGGGACGTGATCTCACTTCACTCTTTGCCTAGATGGCATGATTTGTCCCGATGGCCACTGAGATTCTTCAAGATCCCAGCCCTGTAGGCAGAGCTGCCTCAGTGTCTGATGTCCTTCCGTTCCCAGTGTCTCTCACAGTGCCACCTAGCTCAGAGGACCAGCTCATGAAATGACAGGAGAGTGAATAAATATAATGCTAATTACTTTAGAAAATATACATCACATCTTACAGTTCATACTGTCTAAGAAAACAGTTAAGAAAACAAAAGCCATCATTGTGCACTTGGTCTCTCTTAAGACCGTGGAATCGATCCAACCAAACGTCTAATTCTTCCTGACCTCCCCCCACCTCACACAGTTTGCAATGCTGCTTTTCAGTCCATAAAATACAGTCGTGTCACCGCGTACATGGGCAGGCTCCTGGGCCCACTGCATTGTATCTTTCATGAGCTGACGTGTCACTGCTTTACAAAACACCTGGAGTCTGTGTCGTTTATTGCTCTGAGCCCAGCCAAGTTCTTGTTCTGCCCTTCTCAGAACTTGGAGCTGGTTTACCTCACCATTGCTCAGAACGCTGGGGCTAAGGGGCTTGGGGGCACAGGCTCCTGTGCAAAGATGGAAATCATGTTCAAGGAGGAGGACTTCCTAATGCAGTTTACAGCTAGGGAAATTTCCTCCCAAAGACTGCACGTCTCTGCACAGATTTTCAAACTCCCTGCTGAAGGATCTGAAGTCATTCAATGCAATTCTGGAAGGGTTAAAATACCCCTGACTTGCGCGCCACCCCCCAATCTTTAATCCGTCTTCAACATATTTTTTTCTTAACATTGACTTTATTTGAGTACACGGTGCTGTGACTTGTAATCTCTGTATAGAGTCTTGTAACCACCACCACAATCACGAGATAGAACAGTTCTGTAACCACCTGAAACTAACATTTATTTATGGCTACGCTCTCTTCTGTCCCTAACCCTGGCAAACATCGATATATTCCCCATCGCTGTAATTTTGTCCTTTTGTGACCATCATATAAACGCAATCATGGGGCATGTAAACTTTGAGGCTAGTCTCTTCTGCTCAACATAATGTTTTTAAAATGAATGCAAATTGTTTTATGTATCTCTGGTTCATTCTTTTTTATTGCTGAAAACTATCCCATTGTGTGAATCTCCCACAGTTTGCTTGTTTGGTTGATTGATTGTTTGTTCCGATTATTCAGCCACTGGAAGAAATTTGAGTTTCCGTTTGGGAGCAATTATAAATAGGGCTGCTGTAAACATTCATATGTAGGTGTTTTGTGTGAACATAAGGTTCCATGAAACGAGGATCAATGTCTAGAAAGGGGATTGCTGTGTCATATGATAAGTGTATTTTTAACTTTATAACAAACTGCCCACGTTTTTTCTCTATAGTAGCTCTGCCATATCACATCCCCACTGGTAATGTACAAGCACTCCAGTTGCTCCTCATCTTGTCCAGAACTTCATATTGTCAGTATCCTTTAGTTATTCCAATAGTTCTCTACTGTTTCCTAATGGCTTATGACATTGAGCATCTTGTAACGTGCTGACTTGTCCTCTGTATACCCTCTTTGTTTAAGTGTCCGTGCAGAGGTTTTGCCCATTTTTTTTTTAAAGTGGGTTTTTGCTTTCTCATTGTTGACTTGTTTTGAGAATTTTAAATATGTTCTGCATACAAGTCATTTGTCAGATATGTGATTTTTAAATATCTCCCCCTGGTCTGTGATCAGAGTAATTTAAATTTTTTTTTTTTTATAAAGCCCAATTTAGCATTTTTTAAAAATTTCCTGGATTAGGATTTGAGGACAATGTCTAGTAACTTCTTGCTTAACCTTAGGTCACAAAACTTTTCAAAAGTTTATTGCTTAATATTTTACATTTAGGTCTGTGATCCATTTGGGGTTAATATTTGTAGAAAGTGTGAGATTTAGGTTGAAGTTCAATATCTTGCATGTAGATACTCAATTTTTTCCAAACCAATTTATTGAAAAGACTATCCTTTCTCTATTGAATTGTCTTTGCATCTTTGTCAAAAATCAATTGGCTACATATGTGTGGGTCTATTTGCAGATTCTCTTCTGTTCCATTAATTTATGTACCAATCCCTTCAATGCCATGATGCTATGTTCAGTGTAGCTTTATAGTAAGTCTTAAAATCAAGTAATGTGAGTACTCCAAATTTATTCTACCATTTGACAATTCTAGTTCATTTGCCTTTCTTTAATAATTTTAGAAATTTCAAGTATGATATTAGCTCTAGGTTTTTTTCTAGATGTTCTTTACAAGCTTAAGGAAGTTCCCTTCTATTCGCGGTTGGCAGAAAATTATTTTTTTTAATGTTTATTTATTTTTGAGAGAGACAGAGACAGAGCATGAGTAGGGAGGGGCGTGCAGGGGAGGGGCAGAGAGAGAGAGGGAGACACAGAATCTGAATCAGGTCCAGACTCTGAGCTGTCAACACAGAGCCTGACATGGGGCTCAAACTCACAGACCGTGAGATAATGACCTGAGCCAAAGTCGGAAGCCCAACCAACTGAGCCACCCAAGCGCCGCTGAGAAGTTTTATTATGAATGATGCTGTATTTTGTCAAATGTTTCTTCTGTACCTATTGATATGATCATACTTTTTTTTTCAGGCTGTTAATATAGTGGATTACATTGACTGATTTCCAAATATTGAATAAGCCTTGCATTCTCTGGAAAGATTCCATTTGATCATCATGTATTGTATAGATTGGCTAATATTTTATTGATTTTTGTGTCTATGTAGGTAAAGGATTTGGTTTGTTGTTTTCCTTTTTGTACAATATTTTTCTGGTTTTGGTATTTGCCTTATAAAATGAAGTGTTCACTCCTCTATTTTCTAGAAGAGATTGATTTGAATTGGTATTAGTTCTTCCTTATGTGTTTGGTAGAATTCAACAGTGTATCTACCTGGGCCTGAAGATTTCTTTTTTGAAAAGTTTTTTTATGAATAAATTCAATTTATTAATAATTAGGGCTATGTTTGAGGTATCTGTGTCATCTTGGGTGAGGTTTGGTAGTTATGATTTCTGAGGAATTGGTAAATTTCATCCAGCTTAAGTTATAAATTTATGTTCACAGAGTTATTCACAGAATCCTTTATTATTCTGTTAATATTTAGGCTTATTGTCCGATTTCAGCCAGGTCACGATCTCACGGTCCGTGAGTTCGAGCCCCGCGTCAGGCTCTGGGCTGATGGCTTAGAGCCTGGAGCCTGTTTCCGATTCTGTGTCTCCCTCTCTCTCTGTCCCTCCCCCGTTCATGCTCTGTCTCTCTCTGTCCCCCCCAAAAAAATAAAATAAACGTTGAAAAAAAAATTAAAAAAAAAATATTTAGGCTTATTAAATGACATCTCATTTTTCATTCCTGGTTGGTAAATTTTGTCTTATTTCTTTTGCTTTTCCTTTTTCAGTCTTAATAGAAATATATCAACTCTATTGATTTCTTGATGTACTTTTTGTTTGATTTGATCTACTGTTCTGTGTAAATTTCATTGATTTCTGCCTTTATTTTTATCCTTTTCTTCTTTCTACTTGTTTGGGTGCATTTTGTTTTTCTTTTTCTAGTTTCTTAAGGTATGAATTTAGATGATTGTTTTGAGATCTTTCTTTTTTAACATAAGTATTTAATACCATTATTTTTTCTCAATGAACTACTTTAACTGCATCCCACAAATTTTGATATATTTTATTTTCCTTTTTTGTTTAGTTTGAAATAGTTTCTTAATTCCCTCGAAACTTTTCGTTTGACCATGGATTACTTAGAAGCACATTATTTGATTTTCAAGTGTTTGGAGATTCTCCTGTAATATTTGCTATTAATTTTAGTTTAATTTATTACGGCAAAAGAATAAATTCTGTATTATTTCAAGTATCTTGAATTTTTCACTCTGTTTTGTAACCCAGAATATGCTCTATCTTGGTGAATATTTTGTGTCCACTTGAAAATAATGTGCATTCTTTTGTTATTGGTTGGAGTTTTCTATGAATTTAAAAAAAAATCCAGTTGATTGATGCTAATATTCAGTTCTTCTATATCCTCATGGACTTATGTCCACTAACTTTATTGATTACCCAGAGCAGCAGTTGAATTATTGACAACAGAGTTTATATATCTAAATATGATAGTGGATTTGTATCCCACTCCTTTCAGTTCTGTAAAATTGTTTCATATGTTTTGAAGTTCTATTGTGATGACTTATTTTATACATTCATTTATACTTTTTAATTTCTTGATGATTTCTTTTTTGGTGAACTGACTTTATTATCAATATTCCATGTTGTACTTTATCCCTGGTAACATTCTTTGTTCCAAAATCTACTTTGGCTGGTATTCATATAGCTAGATATTAACTCTAGCTTTCTTTTAATTAATGTTCACATATATATCTTTTCCCATCCTTCCACTTTTATTTTAACTTTAATATTATATTTGAAATGAATTTCATATAGACAGGATATAGTTGTATTCTGTCCGATTTTTTTTCTGTAGAGATTATTTTAGAATAGGTCTGCTGACAACAAATTCTTAGTTCCCCTTTATTGGAGGATGACATTATTCACCATTATTTCTACAGGAACTTTTCACTTGATAGAGAATTCTGGGTTGACTATTCTTTTCTTCCAGCCTTTTAGATGTGTTTCACCTCCTCCTGGCCTCCTTGCTTTCCAATGAGAAAGTTCTCGTCATCAAAATAGTTGTTTCCCTAAATAATGCATCGCTTTCCTCTGTCTTAAGATTTTTTCTTTGTTTTTAGTTTCCACAGGTTTGATTACATTGTGTCCTGGTGTGCATTTCCTCTTTTGTTTGTTTCTTTTTGGGTTTGATCATTTTCTTTAGCTTATAAGTTTACGGGTTTTGCCAAATTTGGGAGGTTTTTCCATCATTATTCAATATTTTTTTCGTACTATTTCTCATCTCCTTCTGAGACTTTCATATCTTAAATGCCAAATATTTTTGTATTGTACCACAGATCCCTGTTCATTTTTCCTCTCAATCTTTCTTCTGTGTGTGCTTCAGATTGAATAACTTCTATTGATCCCTTTCAGGTGTGTTGACTCTTCTTCCTAACGTCTCTATTTTGCTATCGAGACCATTCTATACTTTTTGTTAGTTGCATTTTTGTTTTAAATTTACACCTGGCTCTTCTTTATACCTTCTATTTTTTTGCTGAAACTTTCCTTCCTTCCTTTATTTATTTATTTATTTTTGAGAGAGAGTGCAAGTGGGAAAGGGGCAGAGAGAGAAGGGGACAGAAGATCCAAAGTGGGCTTCATACTGGCAGCAACCTGGCTCTTCTTTATACCTTCTATTTTTTTGCTGAAACTTTCCTTCCTTCCTTCCTTTATTTATTTATTTATTTATTTTTGAGAGAGAGTGCAAGTGGGGAAGGGGCACAGAGAGGAGGGGACTGAAGATCCAAAGTGGGCTTCATACTGGCAGCAATGAGCCCGATGTGGGGCTCGAACTCACAAATCGTGAGTTCGTGACCTGAGCTGAAGGCAGACACTTAACCGACTGAGCCACCCAGGCGCCCTTCTTTGCTGAGACTTTCTATCTTCCCACTTGTTTTAAGAGTGTTCACCTTAACTTGTTGAAGCATTTTCAAAATTGCTGCTTTTAAGTCTGTCAGACGATTCCAATATTCACTCTAGGGTCTGTGGACTGTCAGATTCCCTGTGAGGTGATATTTTTCTGCTTCTTCGTCTCTTGAGTAATTATTTAATTGTATTCCGGATATATTGAGTATTGCATTATGACATTCCAGGGCTCATTTAAATCATATGAACATTTTTTAATATTTTTTCAGTGTGTCCATGCATGTACACAGCTTGAAGCGTGTCCAGACATTCACAAACAAGTTTTAGGGTCATTTTCTGGAACAGTTCCCTCTCTGAATTCTCCTCATAGTTTCTTGATTTTCTAGAACTCCCCCTTTTAGTCCTTGACCCTGAAAACTGAGGCTTTATTTGTCTTACTCTCCTGTTGTTCTCTTGTGACAGCATACGTGTGTGGAGTCAAACCGTGGAGGACACAGAGAAAAAATATACGTGGAGTTTTCTCACCCCTCTTGAAACAACAGCTTCTCTGATCGGAGAGGAAGTCTTGACCACCTCAGAATTTTAGATGTTTGTGAAGCTATGGGCTGCAGTATGAGAAAATTGATTTTTTGTTTTTGAGTGGGATGTTTACTCCCTCTACTGGGATGTTTATTCCTCTCTGTCCATCAGGAAATTAGCTCTTATCACTTGAGCCAGAACTAGAGTGCTTCTCCTCGTGTTCTCTCAACACAGAGTGGATCCACACAAGTCCCACTTTCAGGTTCCGGGCTATGTTGCATCCAGGGTCAGGGATACTAGAATGAACAAGAAGGGAAAACTCACTGAGAGTTCAGTGGTACTTTGAATTCCGCTCCTCTTCCTCGACCCCTCTGCTACTATTTCTTTTTTTTAGAATCTGAAAAAAAAAAAAAGCTTCTTCATGCATTCGGTCCAGGTTTAATAGCTGCCGTCTGCAGGGCAGCAAATGTGGAGTGGGCTTACTCTACCTTACCCATATTCAAAATTCTTGCATTATTCCAATTAAAAAAAAATACTTCCTTGAAGGCCTTCCAAAATGTCTTTCTATGTCTGGCATTTGCCTAATCGTTTAGCTCCTATCCAAACTAGAATAAAATCAACCTTCTTGCTGTTTTCCACGTCATTGCTGCAATGCACAAATCCAGAGCTGCAAAGACTAAAATGTTAATAAGGTTGCTGAAAGTGACACACACAGGCCATCCAATGTCATCAGTTTCTGATGCTCTTAATCCCTCACCCACATTTGTCTGTTTAACTTTAAGATTCAGATCAAGCATTGGCTTGAGGTTGAGTTACATGTTCATATTCTGTTTATACCCTGAGTATTCTTGACTGACTGCTGAAGAATGCCTATCTGACCAGCTGTGACTTCTTTTAAGGACTGTGTCTTTTTCATCTGTGAATCTTCAATGTCTGGAAGAAAGTGAATGTTTCATGAATGGTTGTTGAATTAAGGAGGAAAGAAAGGAATTAAAATTTATTGAGTGCTCACTTTATAAATATTTTTCTTACGTAATCGGTACAAGCTTAAAAGAACATAATTGTATTAGACATGTTTTGCAAGTGACTGTCCTCCACACTTCCTGTCCATAAATTTTGCTAAAGGTGAATTGCCCTCACCCACAGTCTCTGCTGTCACAAACAATTGGATCAGGGTGGGCATTTGCTCAACTTCAGCTTCCCCAAAGACTGACTAACATCCTATGGCTGGAAAGAAAAATATGAGCTAAGCCAATCGTCATAAGCTTTTAGGAACTTTAGACTTAGAAAACGAAGAGAATGTAGCCAGCTGGAGCCCAAAAGCCACAAACAATTGGGACCAGGGTGACAACAACCAACCTGATACAAAAAAAAAAAGAAAATTTAGTTTATAGGTAGAAAATAGTGAATGCATGCTTTGGGAGCTTGGGAGAAAGTGCATGGAGAGAGAGAGAGAGAAAAAGAGAGAGAAAGAGAGAGTGGAGAGATAAAGAAAGACAGGAGAGATGAAGAAAGACCGGAGATATAGAGAGAGAAGGAGAGAGAGAGAGAGAGAGAGAGAGAGAGAGAGAGAGAGAGAGATTATTTCCTGCTTTCCATTTACAGCTCCCAACAACTGACCATACGTATAAAAGTTCTTAAACTTAAATTCTCTTGGGACTCATAATGTACTTTTTAAAAAGAGCTTTCTTGAACTTCCTTGAGCTCATCTCTAATGCTCACAATCTCCTGGTCAAAGCAGACATAGTAACCCAGTCTCCCTGCATCTTTTGAATCTGTTTCTGTGTTTCTCCCTCTTCCATCTCTAACCAATAACAAATGGGTGAAAGTGTGGGACAGCCAAGATCCCTGGTCTCATATTGGGACAAATCTGAGGTCTAACCTCCACTCCAGAATCACCCATCAGGATCATCCTGCACTAAGTGGGAATTTTACCCAAGATCGATCAGCTTCCCTTCTTTTTTTTCTAACAAAACCTAGATTTGTTCTGATTATTTTATCCTCCCCCGTGTAGCCACACCCTTCGGAGAAGGTTAGTAGTATCACCAGCCCCAAATTTTATTTGGTTGAAGCGAAACATTGAAGGACCCTCCCTTTGCCAATGATGGATTATGGAGGGAAGAGGGTGCACTTCTGGCCAATAAGATGTGAGAGGCAGTCAGCTGAGCGACTTCTGGGAAAGTATTTCCTTTAAAACTAAGAGAGACAACTGAGGTGTAACAATGCTCCCCTTCCTCCACTAGACCTTGTTGTTTCTGCATATGGTGCTTACAAACGTGACAGCTGTCTTAAAATCATGACAGGGGCGGAAAGAACATACTGAGAGGGTCAAAATCGAAAAGAGGAAGTTGATGATCTTGATAATGCTGTTTTCTGGCTTCGTTTTACCAAACTGGAGTTAGGCTAGAGGGTTCCGCCTCCATATTATTTAAACCAGCTGAAGGGCAGTTTCCTATTACTTGCAGACAAATTATCCTACTTAAAACACTAGTCTAAAGATACAAATGATTGATAGAAACAGTATGCTGAGCTTTCTAGTTTTTCCAGTTCTAACCAAGACTCAAACCCAAATCTGTCTAGCTCAACCCAGGAGAGGAATGTTAAGCACCCCTTATTTGTAGTGGTGTATTATTATACTGTGTTGACATTTATTTTTCCACAACCACACAGATCCTTCATTAAAAATAATAATAATGCTTGTCAGTAGCAACTGATTAGTGGAGAGTAAATTTCAAACTCTCCATCCTGGAACTGGATCCCCCTGAGTAGATTGACCATAGATTTATCTTGATTCGCAGCTCTTCTCACTCCTTCCCAACCACTCCATGCCAACCCAATCTCCCTGCATCTTTTGAATCCATTTCTGTGTTTCTCCCTCTTCCATGTCTAACCAATAACCAATTGACTAAAGAGCGAGACAGCCAAGATTTCTGGTCTCATATTGGGGCAAATCTGAGGTATAACCTCCACTCCAGAATCACCCATCAGCATCATCCTACACTAAGTGGGAGTTTTACCCAAGATTTCATCTTTATTTGGCTTTCTTTCCTTCCTGTCTTCTTTCTCCTTTAAAAAAAAAATCACTTAAACACAATTTATCATCTCAGAGTCTGTTTGTAGGGAACACACAGACATATTGTATGTTCCAGTCACTCTGGGCTAATCATGTTGTTCGGACATCCTTGTGTTTCTTTGCCTGTGGTGATGATATTTCCCCCAACTGGAAAAGCTCTCCCCCTCATGTCTGTGTGGCCATACTCTGGAATAACAGGGTACTCAACAATGCAGCCTTTGTAGCCAGGCAGTGTTGGGTTCAAATCGTATAGCTCCTCCATTTAGAATCTGTGTGACTTTGGGCAACTTACCTAAGCTCTCTGCACCTCACTTTGTGCACACATAGATAAGGCTTGCCTCTCAGTGGTGTTTGAAAATTCCGTGACTTAGAGAATACAAATGTAAAATCCTCAACTTCCTCTTTGTTGGAACTCATCCTCTTCCTCTTACGCTATTAATAATACTGTTATCACTGTTATTATTTAAATTCTCTGCCTAAATTTTCATCCTCTCTGATGTCGTTTTCGTTTGCTTCTGCACATACCAAGACCATTACTGAGCATGCTCTATGCTTTCGTTCACAATCCTAGTAAATAATGGGTACATACATTCAGTGATTTATTCAACAGAATTCACCCCTAAGGCCACAAGACCACCTTATCCTTATCTATCTATCCTATTTTTTTTCTCCCATTGTACATACCATCTTCTCGTTTCTAAGCCACACCTTCCACCCAGTTGCCCAAAGAATTTGTACTTGAAAATTTCCTTTCTACAATGTTCCTCTCTTGTTACCAGGTAAGTTTCATCAGATGCGGGGCATGATCTATCACATCATGTCTTGAACTAACCGTCCCTCTGTGCCATATTCCTCTGTAGCTCTGACTCCATCGGTCTGCTCTCCCGAGCAAGAGTCTTCAAACAGTTGGCTGTCGCTGCTGTTTCCGTATCATCCCTGCCTCTTCGTAGAGATGATTCTTGCGAAGATCAATGACTTCTGTGCTCTGCTATCAGAGTTCACCATTATTTCCCTCCTCCTGTTTGACAGAAGACAGTTTCTTCCCTTTCCTTCCACCTTATCACGTTGACCTGGTTCTTCTCCCACCTAACTAGCCACACCTTCTTCATTTATTCCTTGCTGGTTTCTCCTTCTCTTTAGCATTTTGTTTAAAAGTGGGAGTGCCTCTGGGCTCAGATCCTAAGCCCCCTTCTCTTCTATGTCCAGGCAACCTTTGAAGGCAACTGTAATAATCACATAAATGTGAATACCTTCTGGAGGCACCTCCCACATATTGGAACAATGCGTGTCCTTTCATGAAAACTGGAAACAAAAAGGGTAACTGGAAGTTATTACCTATTATTTTAAATAGAAAAAAATTATAATGTGTTATGTGTCAGTCTCAAACCTACAACCAATTTTCTAAAACCCAATAAAATGCTTATATACAAGTAATTAACTATTAGGTTAAAATAAAAAGTGCCTAACACAGTTTCTCCTGATCCACAAACCAATACAATGATTAAAAACAGGTACCTACTTTGTCTTCAGAGGTATAAATTCTCCACTATCTAACACATTATCCAAACACTACACCCATTTGTTAACACTCGAAAATTTTAAAAATATTTGTCTGGGGCACCTGGGTGGCTCAGGTCATGATCTCACAGTTTGTGGGTTAGAGCCCCTCATCGGGCTCTGTGCTGATAGCTCAGAGCCTGTAGCCTGCTTCAGATTCTGTCTTCCTCTCTCTCTCTCTGCCCCTCCCCCACTTGCTCGCTCTCTCTCTCTCTCTCTCTGTCTCTCTCAAAAATAAATACTAAAGTTACAAAAAATAAATATAAATATAAATATATTTGTCTGTGTGTGTGTGTTCTGCCTTCCAGCAATGTTCCTGTACTTCCTACGTCGTCCTACATTTGACTTAAATATCCAACCCTTGATGCTCTTGTCCTCACTTCCTCTCTCTCCCTCTCTCTGTCTCTCCACACGCACACACACAGCCACACACACACACCCCTACTTCCTTCCCCTCTAGTCTTCTCTGACTTAATCAAAGTCCCCATCCACCAAGATGATTGAAGCAAAAACCTAGGCATGATCCCTTATCCTTTTCCACTTACTGCCAATATCTATCCATCAGTAAACCCTGTCAATGGTTTTTACAAAACACGTCTTACATTAATCCTGTTGCCCACCTTCACTAGAGGTGGAGTGGCATGTGTATTCCATTAGGTCCAGTGATTTTTACTAGTTCAGGTTCCTGAAAAAGACTCCAGACTGATCTCCCTGTGTGGATTCTTGCTTTTCTGCCACATTTCCATTGAGCAGCTAGATAATACAATCTACTTAGAATATCCCAAAGGTTCCCATTTTTCATGGGATAAAGTACAGATCGCAGAGCCCACATTGTGCAGGGGAAGAGGTCCTGAAGCCTGATCCCTCTACACTAGTGTTTACCTTACCTCGAGGACCCCAGGAAGGTTGCTGCACCTTCCAGAACTCCAAGTCTCCACCAAACCTACTGCAAAAATTCCTGACATTCAATATCTAATTAAAATATAAAAAGTCATTAAAACATTGGAGTGCCTGAGTGGCTCAGTTGGTTGAGCATCCAACTTTTGATTTTGGCTCTGGTCATGACTCACGGTTCGTGAGTTCGAGCCCCGTGTCACGTTCCACAATGACCGTGTGGGGCCTGCCTGGAGTTCTCTCTCACTGCCCCTCCTCTGTTTGCATTGCATTCTCTCTCTCTCTCTCTCTGTCTCAAAATAAATAAACTTAAAAAGAGAGAGAAAGAGGGGAGTCTGGGTGGCTCAGTCGGTTAAGCGTCCGACTTTGGCTCAGGTCCTGATCTCATCGGTTGTGAGTTCGAGCCCTGCATCGGGCTCTATGCTGGTAGCTCAGAGCCTGGATCCTGCTTCAGATTCTGTATCTCCCTCTCTCTCAGCCTCTCCCCTGCTCATGCTCTCTCTCTGTCTCTCTCTCTGTCTCTCTCTCTCAATAATAAATAAACGCTAAAAACATTTTTTAAAAAAGAGAGAAAGATTATTAAAAAGGTAAAAAGTTATGGTAAAGAACAATATTATAAGAACACTTACAACATCAAAGACGTAAGCCTCCTTAGAACAAATCTAACAAAATTGTGTCTAAGGCCTTTATAGAGAATATTGTGAAATTTATACAAATAAAAAAAAATACAACTTCAATGGAGAGAGACAACATGACCACAAGTTAAAAGATTAAATGTCACGAAGGTGTCCGCTGTCCTTACATGGAAGGATTTTTAAGTGCAATTGTGATGAAAAAATATCAATAGAAATTTTTAGCAAACTTTAAAAGCTGATCCTAAAGTCAATGGGGAAAGTTACAGCCAAGACAACCAAGAGTATTTTTAAAATGAAGAAGGAAGGGTACTTGGCAACCAGATGCCAATATTTTCATACAGGGATAGCTATGAAAATATGAGGCACGAGTGATTAGCTAAAGAGATGAGTATCCCATAGGCCAGCAACAGGCTTGTACGTATGAGATATATGTGGCTCTGCGTAGTCGGGCACATGACAGGTAGCTGAACATTGATATGTGACAGATAATTGAACACATGTTTTGTGTACGTATCAACCAACGAACTAGCTGAATAAATGAAAGGGGAAGATTACAGCTCTGTTCATTTTGGATCATCTAGACCACTCTCTATAATCCAAGCTCAGGAATGGCTATCCCACTTTAAAATTCCTTCTCTAGTAGAAAGGGGACCCCCAAAAAAAATCTAGAGGAGAATAGAGTAGGCAGAGATCGCAAAGAGCAAAGGCTAAGTGTGCAATTTTAGATTTGAGGGCAACATCAGTCGCTTTACAAACCTTCCAGGGGACTGTGGAGGACTCAGAGCGGAGCCTGCTTTCATGCATGCAACTGGATGGCGGTCAGTTTTGTTACAATCGGTCCAGGGAGTACTTTGTCATATAATTGAAGGCCACGTGGACTTAGGTAAACAAGCAGTGTTCGTAGTCAGACAGAGCCGAGTTCACATCACTCTGATGTGACCTACGACTGGTCACTAAACCTCTCTGCGACCTGATATTTTTTGTCCTTAACTTCAGGATAATAAGAGACAGCAGAACATAACAGTAAGGAGTGTGGATTCTGGACCCTACGGCTTGTATTCAAATCTACTTGGTAGCTGTGTGAACTTGAGTGATTTGTTTAACCTCTCTGAGCCTCAGTTTCATCATCCATAAAATGGGGGAAATAAGAGTACCCACCCCATAGGGTATTTGGAAAGATGAAATGGCTTAATATGTCTAAAGCACACGGAGGAGGGCTTAGTCTATAGTAAGCCCCGAAGATGGTAATAATCACAGCAGCAGAACTTACCTCCAAGAGTTATGATGAGGGGTAAATAAAATGACGTCTATCAAGTTTTGGACACAGTGCCTAAAATATCCAAAATGCCCTATAAATGTTATTTCCTGCCTTCCCCTTACACTGTCTTCAACGGGAACAAATGTCGCTTCAGAGGTGGTGAGTTCCCCATCAGCAAAAGCGTCCAAGCAGAAGTTGGTTAACCGCATCTCCAGAATGTTACAGGGAAGCATTTGAGAGTAGGCACAGACTAGGAGTGGGCGATCCCTGAGCGCCCCTTCAAATTAAAGATTCCGTGATTAAGTTGGAAACTTGGGAAAGTCTGTCAGAGGGGAATTGTGGGTAACCAAAACTTTCCTGAAATTTCCAGCTCATTTTCCAGGATAAATGCTAAATGCAGCCCCCATCTCCCTAACGCAGCACACCAAATATTACCACACACACACACACACACACACACACACAAACACACACACGTACACGCACACACACGCATGTACACAGAGGCATCATTCATGTGTCGTAACATAAATCTTTTCACCACAATGACCACGGTTGTCAGTGAAAGAAATACTCTTGTTCAGTCCAATGCACTTGGGTAGCCCAAATAAACAATGGTATAATACCCGGCATTTATGCAGCACCCTTTGGGGCAAGGGCTCGCACTTTATACATATTTCTCGTTTATCATGGCCACATTCCTGGGAGACAGCCTGCCCCTCAGAGAGGCAATGGCATTGGGCTTTTTTGATTTCAAGCCTGGCTGGTGGGGAGAGCCGCGCTGTCTGCATGTTAGAACGCGTAGTACTTAAACGTCCTTCAGCCTTCTGGGGTCTGGCTAAGTGGCCCTTCATGACAGACTTCTGATGCCCCATTGGGACCCACAGCGCCTCTGGCCTCAGATGTTTCTTGTCACCACCACCACCGGGGGGCTTCTACCCTTGTGGGTCGAGAGCGGTCCGGCTCCGAGGAGAAGCTTTGCGATGCGCTGCGGCCACAGCGCCCCCTGGAGGGTGCCCCGGCCCTCGCATCCAGTTTGGGAGCAAACTCCAGAGCTTTTTTGGAGGTCAAAACGACTCTCAGCCCGTGCCACTTACTAGCTCTGTGACCTTAGGCAAACTGCCCGACCTCTCTTAGCCATCCGACCTAGGCAACGGGCCTCACAAGCCAATCTGCTCTGCTGTTATTTTGCTGTGAAATAAAACTTGTAAATTCCCTGGCATGTGTAGAAGCTGAATGAAAGCGTTTATTATTTTATAGGTGTCATCGGTGTCATTTTGCCTCCAGGTTACCGATCTTACTGTTTCTGTACATCCGGTGTTATGAGCCGAATTGTATCCTCCCACGCCCCCGCCAAAGAAAAATTCATGCGTTGACGTTTGAGCCCCAGTACCTCAGAGTGTGACAGTGTTTGGAGATGGAGTCTTTGCGGAGATAAAATTAAGGGGTGCCTGGGTGGCTCAGTCGGTTGAGTGTCCGGCTCCTGATCTGGGCCCAGGTCATGGTCCCAGGGTCGTGGGATGAGGCCCCGCCTCGGGCTCTGCGTTGAGTGTGCAGCCTGCTTAAGGTTCTCTCTCTCCCTCCCTCTGCCCCTCTCCCCTGCTTCCACTCTGTAAAGAGGTGAAGCTAAAATGAGGTTCTTAGGGCAGGCTCTAATCCAGACACAGAGGAAAGATAGCCATCTACTGCTGGTCTCCAAAGAAACTAACCCCACCCACACCTTGATCTCAGACTTCCAGCCTCCAGAAGTGTGAGACGATAGATTTCTATTGTGCAAGTGACCCAGTCTGTGGTACTTTGACATGTCATCGCTAGCGGTCTAAAACCCCAGTCTCAGCCAACAACCATATGCCCCAAACCTCAGGCCATGAGGTTCTTTGAATGACAAAGGCTTGGGGGAAAGAGCTAAGTCTCAGAAGCATGCTTAAGGAAGCAGAAGTTGTGATTCACACAGGAAGATGGTTGGATAAGCTCCTTGGCGAGAAAGCAAAATGAAAGCCATTTGCTCCACTGGTGGATACCTCAGAAAGATCACTAGCTTCGGGTCAGAGGTCAGAGAGCAAACCCCACTTCCACAAGCGTTCAGCTGCAGGAACTTTGATAATCATTTATTTTACAGGCTTTGATTTTACCACAGTCAAGCCAACTGTCGTGCACACCAGACCATCCTTAAGAGTTAGTATCCTTGAGGGGCGCCTGGGTGGCGCAGTCGGTTAAGCGTCCGACTTCAGCCAGGTCACGATCTCGCGGTCCGTGAGTTCGAGCCCCGCGTCGGGCTCTGGGCTGATGGCTCGGAGCCTGGAGCCTGTTTCCGATTCTGTGTCTCCCTCTCTCTCTGACCCTCCCCCGTTCATGCTCTGTCTCTCTCTGTCCCAAAAATAAATAAAAAACGTTGAAAAAAAAAAAAATAATTTAAAAAAGAGTTAGTATCCTTGAATGTTTAGGGCATAGCCCAGTGACCAGTTGATACGAGACAAGATGTAACGTGTAGCACTCCAAGATTCTATTTCGAGTTATTCTCAAATCTTCATCTCACATCAGGTGAAAGGGAAATCCACCTTTTAATGAATATTGTTATTAATACAGAAGAGACGAGATGTAGTGGAATCATGGCAAAGGGAGCATTTGTCTCTGCATCTTCTACGTCCGTGCCTGACCCAGGAGTAGACAATAAATAATGTTTTAACAAAGAGCCAGATCTCATTCTATGCGTTTTATACACTTCGTGTAGAATAAATGTCAAACTGGAAGATGTACATAATTCTTGAGCCATATATATTCGGGGGAAAAATATCTCTGGATGGGGCACCTGGGTGGTTCAGCTGAATGACCAGCTCTTGATTTCAACTCAGGTTATGATCCCAGAGTCACTAGATCTAGTCCTGCGCGGAGCATGGAGCCTGCTTGGGATTCTCTCTCTCCCTCTTGATCTCTCTGCCCCTCTCCCTTGCTCATGTCAACTCTCTCTCTAAAATTAAAAAAGAATTCTGGAGACACAACGATGTTTTTTGAGGATTAATAGTTGACCTCACGAAGCACAGCACAAAAACCATACCCTGAAGTCCTTCACCCATGGCAAGAGACGCTAAAACGTCTCAAATTTTGTTCCTACCCTTCTTTGCTTTAATATATACCCTCTCCTCGAACTTAGGAAGTATGTGGGAGTTATTCTGTTTTTCCTAAGACAACTCTCTGACATTTTGTGTGCTGCCCTTTTATGTGTTGCTAAGAATAAGACCATCTCCTCTCAAAATAATTTGCTACCTACCTTGTGAGTTTTGAGAGTTAATTAATGTGTTTTCAGTGCTATAGGTTTCTGAGAGGAAATTCCCAGGAAAATTTTGGGTCGTTATCATGTTTTGATTCAATAAAAATTGTCAGAAACAAAAAAAACAAGTGTCTTTGGAGGGCAAGTTTATACCTCTGGGACTTCGTCACAAAAGCAGAGTGACCCCTATCTCACATTTCCCCAGGTATGTTGAAGAATCTCATAGAACAGTCTCATACAGTGGAAAGGTCTTGAGTTTGGCACTCAGGGAGCTCTGAATCCACATCCCAGGGTGGTGACGTGCTATTTTGGGCATCTAAAGTGACTCTCAGCCTCAGTTTCCATCCCCGTTCTTAATTGGTAAGATGGAAATAGCAATAAAACCAACCTTGCATGACCATGGTAAAAATATAACCACGGCTGACAGGTACTGAGTGCTCGGCATGGCAGTGGAGTGTGTAACTCCCTCCCCATTTCAGAACAGATCTGTTTAGCAAAAGCCTAGGAATGTCAGCTATTAATTATTAGTCTCTCCTCTAGATACAAAGTGGTGAGTATCCGATCAAATCTCCAAATGTATACGAAGCACTCGCTGAACACCATATACAGCATGGCTGTGCCCTGAAGCTTCTAGATTAGCCCAAAAGGAAGCTGAGCCATGGGTAGGGCCTTTGGAGGTGTGTTGGCTGTTTTAGGCAATGAGGTCCAAGCAGCAAATAAAAATAGACCCCCCCA
Organism: Neofelis nebulosa; assembly: GCF_028018385.1. NCBI lineage: Eukaryota > Metazoa > Chordata > Mammalia > Carnivora > Felidae > Neofelis > Neofelis nebulosa. Next base: position 198,130,125 of record NC_080784.1, on the reverse strand, counting down.
CCCCCGCCCAACACAAATACGTTAAACCTACCCTTGCAAAGCTTACGGTTCAGTGAGGAAGACGGACATACGCAGGAGAAGTGAATATGACCAATTCTTGATTTCAACTCAGGTTATAGCAGGTCGAGCGGTGATCAGTGCCGAGGGGATAACGACAGGAAAGTGAACTGTGCGGGGTGTGGGTTACAGCTTGCAATTCCAGCTGGAGCAGCCAGAGGTACCTCATGGGGAAGATGGCATTTATCTAAGCGTGTGAAGGAAGTGAGGTCTTTACTCAGATGTCACCTGCTCAGTGATAAGTTGTGACAGCAGCGAGCACCACAAGACACGGCCAACAGCCTGAAGCCGTATTAGAGAGCCGGACACAGGACCGTGCGCCCCCCTTCACAAGGTCCACGTTACATTTACCCACTGTCACCTGGAGAATCGGTCACCGCCCTTTGAGAACCTATTTGTTGTGCTTATCCAGTGGCCAGTGGCCTTGAGAGCTAATAGTGGTAAACATCTTTGAAGGCTATGCTCATTTCATGGTCAAAGGATCTGTACCCGAAACATTAATTTTTTTAACGTTAATTTATTTTTGAGAGAGAAAGACAGACAGAGACAGAGCACGAGCGGGGGAGAGGCAGAGAGAGAGGGAGACACAGAATCCGAAGCAGGCTCCGGGCTCCCAGCCGTCAGCACAGAGCCTGACGTGGGGCTTGAACTCACAGACCGAGAGATCATGACCTGAGCCGAAGTCGGACACTTAACCGACTGAGCCACCCAGGCACCCCAAAGTACCTGAAACATTTTAAAAGCAGACAATTGTGGGGTACCTGGTTGGCTCAGTCGGTTAAGTGTCCGACTTCGGCTCAGGTCATCATCTCATGGTCTGTGAGTTCAAGCCCCACGTCAGGCTCTGTGCTGACGGCTGGGAGCCCGGAGCCTGCTTCGGATTCTGTGTCTCCCTCTCTCTCTGCCTCTCCCCCGCTCGTGCTCTGTCTCTCTCTGCCTTTCAAAGCTAAATAAAGCCAATAAACAATTTTAAAAATCAAAGAAGAAGCAGGCGATCAGGGTGAGGATGTTGAAAACATCAGGTTAATCAGCCCATTGCGTGGTTGCAGTCTTAGGTTTTTCAAACACAACTGCGTATAACTTGCTGAGATCGGGAGCCTGGAAGGTTCTGGCGGCGGGGGCAGCACAGTCCATCCGTCCCGATGAAATGAGCCGCAGAAAGTAAGCGCTCAGAAGCAAAGCAACAGTTCTTTCCAGCTCTGCCCTGGAAAAATGTGTGTGGCTCAGACATCCCATCCCGTGTTAGACTCGGCCCTGGAGGATAAAACACAAGACGTGAGAGAGCTCAGTTTCTCATTCCTTCGGCAGAGCCCAGGTCTGCAGTCTGGTTAGCTCGTCTCACCTAGGCCTGGAGGAGGGGTGAGAAAGAACGGGTTATAAGAAATTTCCCCTCAGGGTTGGGTGGCCTGTGCAAGCTGGGGTTTCTGTGCAGCACGATCGTGGTTTCTGCTAGCTCTGAAGATTGCCAGAATGCTTGCAGGGATTAAAAACAGGAAATCCAATGATCCACATAAATGATATTTTCCTAATGGTAATATTCCGCGCATTTAAAGGACACAAACCCTGGAATTGTGCAGGGAAACGGGACCCCTCCTGGTCTTCCTTTCATGTCAATAGCTCCACTATGTGAGTCCTATGTCATTTTTTTACACCCACTCAACCTGTGACTGTCAACTTAGGCAACGTGGGTGCTGAGAGTGTTGCCTTTACTGCTTGTCCCAAACTTGTGGGGTCATTCTTTGTGTGACCAGCCGCTCCCATTGGCTGCACAAGGGAGTCATTCCGAAAATTTGGAGTTACACGGCAAATTCGTCACAAGGTCACCAGTGTCACGTGCCCCCGCCTAAGAATTCTGCGTCTGTGTCTACGTGGGGGCAGTTAACCAGGAGGGCAGACATCATGCGGCAGTGTCTCCGGGAGCCGAGAAAAGTGGGAAAACCTGCAATCCAACACAAAATATACACTTCTCTGATAGGAATAAAAACCAGAAGAAAATTTCTGAAGGCCAATTTGTACAAATGACCCAGAGCCTTTAAAAATATTCTTACTCTTGGGGCACCTGGGCGGTTCAGCCGGTTAAATTTCAGACTCTTGATTTCAGCTCAGGTCATGAGATCAAGCCCACACTGGGCGCTGCACAGAGCATGGAGCCAGCTTGGGTTTCTCCCTCACCCTCTCTCTCTGCCCCTCCTTCCCCCAAATAAATAAACATTTAAAAAATATATTCTTACTTTTTAAGTAAGATATATATATATATATATATATATACACATATATAAAGATATTCATTGCACCATTGTTCATATTAGAGGGAAAAAGTGAGGAAAAAATAGAAATATTCAATTTCAGAGACCAGTGAATAAATCTTGATATATTAATAAGATGGACGATTGCACAGCTATTGATAATAATTATGTTATAAATAACATCATATGAAAAATATTAGCATACCAAATTGCACATAATAGTAAGATTTCAAATATCTGTCTTTGACAAAAAATTTGTATGTACATTTGAATATCTGTAGATGTACTCAAAAGATGACAGCAGATATTTCCAGGCGGTACTATCAGTGATATGCATCCTATTCTTGAATAGAAGTGTTCTTCTTCGCTCAAGACGAAGCATCAAGTGATATCATACGATGTCATAATCAGCAGTCGGCACATTCCAGCTCAAGGGCCAAATCCGGTCCACCGTCCGTGTTTGTAAATAAAGTTTTATTGGGTCACGGTCAGTTATTTGTCTACATATCGGCTGTACCTGCTTTTGCATGATAATGGAAGCTAAGTGACAGTGACTGAGGCCACAGGGAACTCAAAGCCTAAAACATCTACTAGATGACCCTTAGAAGAAAAAGTTGGGGGCGTCCGGGCGGCTCGGTCGGTGATGTAGCTGACTCTTGACTTCGCCTCAGGTCATGATCTCACAGTCCATGAGTTCCAGCCCCGCATCGGGGTCTCTGCTGGCAGCGTGGAGCTTGCTTCGGATTCTCTCTCCCTCTCTCTCTGCCCCTCCCCCGCTCATGCCGCGTCTGTCTCGCTCAAACAAATAAAGACAGAAAAAGTTTTCTGATTCCTCATAAAAATGCAAATCAATGATTCTTAACAGAGGGTATTTCACCCTCATAGGAGCCATTTGTCAATGCGTGAAAATATTTTGGGTCGTCATAAGTGAGAATGTTGGTGGGGATACTGGCATCTAATGGGGTTGAGATCAGCAATGCTGCTAAACATCCTGCAATTCACAGGACAGCTCCCACCACAAAATCCGGCCAGCCCAGAATGTCAATAGTTGAGTCTGACAGAACCCGACGTGCAGATGGATAGTTAAACCAGTCTAACATCCCCCCAGCAGATTATCCGATGTGACCAACCCAAGCCTTCTGAGATCCCTTCATGAGGTGAACTTTCCAGTGAAACTCCACAAGTTGAAGCACCTTGCCAGAGTTCACACAGCTAGTGAGGGACGAGGTCAGCACGCAACCGTTTTACTCCAGAAGACTGGAAAGACAAGCATACTGATAGTTTCAGGTGGTTTCAGGGGCCCTTCTAGATGACAGACTCCTCAACGAACCTTCAAGTACTTCCTTAGCTCTTGTGTTTGCCAGCTCATTCTTGTCCATGCACACCTCCCTTGAGTGCCCCTGTCAGAGACAAAATGGTGGCCCGAGCCCAAGGTGATCCCAATTCAGCATGGCAGTTCTTATGTTCTTAAAGTCTGCCCTGAGTTGAAATTGTTTCACTCTACATGCCTTGCCCTCATTTCAAAGGCTCCTAAGGCCCCCATTTTTAGGTTACAAAAACAGTCCTAAAAACCAACTTCTGCCAAATCGCAAGCAATTGACTAAATTATGCTTCCTAATCACCCATCTTTCTTTGCGTCTCAGCCGTCAAACCCCTTCTCGCGACGTGCTGTGGGGCCCCCAGCTTTCCAGCCTCTTCTCTGGTGTCGTTCTAATTGGCACTAATAGCTTCACTAAAATTCAGGCATCAAAAAGGTCCCGCCAATCAGTTTATCCTTTGACCCTGAGTGCTGGTTTCTCCGTCAAGTTCAGGCATTACTAATCCACCTAGTGGTTAGTCCCGACAGCTTCTTTTGTCTGCAGCTTTTCTTCTTCCACTAAGAGCTAAAATGACGGCCAGCTGCATTCATTAAAGTGTCCCTTCCCCTCGCAGACCCGTAAACCCCGCCATGTGGGGCGGCGTCTGTGACTCCTCATGGCCATTGCTGGTTGTCTTCCCTGGAGAGACCTGTAGAGTGAGGCCATTCCTGTGATTCCCCCCCGCCCCCCCCCCCACCCCCTGCTTTCTTCCTCACACCTGGAAGGTGAAAAGCCAGACTCCTTTGCTGAGCCTTCGATTTCATCATCTTTGTTTCTGTGCCAGGGTGAAAGATCAGACAGGTGATAAGAGTGAGGTCAAAGCCAGTGCTGTCAGAAAGTGGGAAACTGGGGGGCTTGGAGGGGATGTGCCTTAAGAGGATTTTGTGTGTGTGCTCTGCCTGCCCAAGCTAATCCTCCCTAAGCCACACCATAAACAAAATGTCCTCTTTCTTGGACAAAGAAATGCCCTGGACACCTGAAGGATATTTATTATGGCCCCACTGTTCTCTTCCTTGGAGTAGTCAGCCTGCTCACATGTCTGGGAGCATCCTTGAATTCCTCCTCCAAACTCAGAGCAGATTCAGTTCTTTGCCAGGAGCATCCAGATCTTTCCACTGGTGTGCGCTATCGCTATAATCCCTAATATCCTCTAGGAAAAACGATGCTTGGAAGAATGTATGAAAAGATTACTTTGTCCTCAGAATATTAGCTCTTGTAGTGACGTTTTGGGGTAAAGGGTGTTTTGACCTCTAACAGAGTTATTGGCATCCCATGGACTGGAAAGACAGGGATAGGAATCAGGGTCTCAGTTGGAGCCCAGGGGGCAGCGCCGCTCACTGATCTAACATAATCACCGAAGCAATGTTTCTTTCTGCTGGTCCCTCAAGAAGGGAAAGCGTTTAGTCAGATGAAACAGGTAAGCGGCATGGAGAAAGGTGTTGAGAGAGAATCATCCCTGTATTACCCATGATATAATTGAATTATACAGAAGCTGAAAACTGTAGCCAGCATGTGCTGGAATAAGATTTGAATCTTTGTAACGAGACCCCAGCTGGTCCCTCTCCCTACCTCCCAGCCTCAGAAGATGAGTCACATGATGGGGATAAAATAGGAAGAGAAACACTTGGGAATCTGCATCTATCTGGTAATTTCTCTGGTAATTTATCTGGTTAGACTCCTCCATTTTCACCATACTTTTCTGCTGCCCCTTTCAGCCCCACTAATCCTAGCAACAGTCTTCCCTGCATAAAAAGCTTTACTCTGAACTGGGGTTCAGCTGATCCCTGGCAGGCTGATATTTGTTACGGGCTTAATTGCCTTTCCTCAAAATAGCTCTGCTTTAACAGATGGGAGTGGAGACATAGACATGTATTCATTCAGACTGCGGTTAAGGATCAATCTAGTCAGAACTGTTTAATTAATTAATTAATCTGATTAGATACCCAAACATATGGTGAGAATGAAGAAAATTCTAAGCGTGACTTCGAAAGACAAGAAACTTACAGTCCGATAGGCGGCATGAGGTATATACAGAAGATACACACACGCGCGCGCACACACACACACACACACATCCATACAAATAAAAGAGAACAACCTGGAGAAAAAAGAAGTGACAGAAGAGAGGCTGAGGCCACAGCGAGGCAGATGGAGAAACTTTTACTCTAAACCAGGAAAGAGATGAAGTGATGGAAGTAACGACGGAGTGGGGCGGAGTGATTTGAGAGACAATGAGTATCTGGATGTCTGGGCAAAGGGAGAGTGGGAGACAGATGATGAATGTCACAAGGTTCTGCGTTAGGAAACTGAGTGGGTTCAATGGGAAAAGGGCACAGTTGAAACCACATTCTGGGGAAAAATTGAGGGAAGAGGTAGTATGGATGGAAGATGATGAGTTTCATTTTTGACGTCTTAAGCGTGACACAAATCTGGGTGCCCATGGTGGGGATGTCCTTCAGCAGTCAGATGTCTTACTCTGGACATCAGACATGAGGTCGGGCTGACGATGGAAACATGGAACCTATCAACAAACAAAGAGAAGACTAATTAATGGCTTGAGCCTTACGAACTCTGTTCTTTGGCACTTTCTAGGAATTAGCCGTCTGTTTGTGTGTACAGATTGGCTCCAAGGAATGGTTAACATGAGTGGTTGTCAAACAAAGTGCTTTGCAAAATGAAAACGCCACAGGAAAGCTAGTGGATCATCTCCCTGATGACAGGGACAGTTATGTAAGCCTCCATGCCGGAGGGCCACTGGGCCAACTCTGCTTTTTTCTGCTTAAGTGTGAATCCTCTGAGACCTTTCCAGACAAAGCACATCATCCTGTTTCATATTCTACCAAAGGCTTTTAGCAAATATCAAATTGCCAGATTGAGCTGGGGCAGCCTCATTGGCTTTGATAGATTCTTGCTTTCTTTTACTGCCAACTTTTCGTTGCCAAAAGCTTAGCTTTATAAAAATAGTAAATATGGAACGTTAATAATAGTGATACCTAATATCTGTGCTTTTCATGTTCTGGGGTCTGTGCTAAGCACTTGACATGAATTGTTTGATTTAATCATCAAAAAACCAAATGAGGTTAAAGTAGCAGCTATTACCACCACAGTGCTGTGTAACAAATCACCCCAAAACTCAATGGCTCAAAACCATTTATCATCTCAGGTCAGCAGTTGGCTAGGTTGTGTCTGTTGCTCTAGGCTGAGCTTTTCTGGGCAGTTCTCCTTCTCACAGCAGGCCAGGGATCAGCTGGGGCAGTTCTGCTGCCTATGTCTCCACACTGCAGTCCAGATTATAGGGACAAGAGGAACGGTCAGCAGGAGGCACCCCTTCCCTCCCTTCCACCCACATGCCTATTGGCCAAAGTAAGTCACGTGCCCAAACTTCTGCCTTCAATGGAACAGAAGGAAAGGGTAAAAAAAAAATGGAGTCAATTGATTCATCTACCACAGTCGGCTACCTGTATCATTCCCATTTTAGAGATAGAATTCTGCAGATACAACTGTGAAGTTTCATGTTTCATCCTTCGTTTCTTCATTCATTTATTATTTCCTCTCCTATTAAAAACGATACTGTTCCAGGTAACGTTGCCAAACCTGCCAAACCACAAATGCATGACACAGCCCTGTCCCAAAAGATCCCGCAGTGTATGCTGTGGGAAAGACGCACCTGTAGACACATTTCTGCAGCATGGGACAGCAGCTTCTATAGAAGCCTCTACAAGATGCTCGATTAAAAAAAAACAAACAGGGTTAATTCACTCTGCCTGGAAGAGTTGAGAAAACTCTGTGGGGAGGGAGGAGATAAGAGATGACGTCAGAACTTGGTCTTTGAGGAGGAGGACATGTTCTTGAGTATGTGTCTCATAATAAGGTGTCTAAATAAACGAAAAGACTTGAAAGGATAAGCAGAGAAATGATGTTCTCGCTGCAGTGGAGAGTTTCACATCTAACAGAACCATTATGAGGTCTGCATGAGGACACCAGCTTTTTAGCATGTGGGCATGCATAAGTGTGGGCATGCACACACACAGACATGCACATGTTCATATACACACACAGGCATGTAGAGACACACACATTCACATACACATCCATGCATTTGCACACATATACACAGACACACACACACACACACAGACACACACACACAGGCCAACAGTCATAGCACAGATATTTTTAGAAGGACGAAAAAACCAACATGGAAGCAATTTTGGCCACTTTCTCTAATTGCTCACCTGCTGGCCCTGTGGGATAGGATTTCAGCCAGGGTGTCACAGACTGTGAAATTCACCCTGTGACCTTAGCCACAAAGAGAGAGACCTTCTCCCCCTTTCTCAGGTGTGGTTCAGTCTCTCACTAAAGACCCCCTTACCCTCATCTCTGAGTTCAGATCGGCACTTCTGTTCATAACTGGCGAATTGGCTGTGTCATATTGCCAGGTCGATTTAAAAGGAGGAAGTGTCACCTTAAGGTGCCCCTTCAGGAGGCTGGGGGCCAGCACTGGTAGGGCTGCAGCACCAAACAGGAGCGACGTGAACAACACCTAACTTTGCCAAGTGTGTTTTACATTCGAGTGTGGTGCTAAGCACTGCATATACGTTATCGCAAACATCTCTCACAGGCTAAGAAAATAGGAAAAAATCCAAAAAACAACAAGAAGTTTCCAATGTGTATTTTTTTTCAAAAAAAAAAATGCCTACTGTTTAAGTACCCAATTGTTTATTAAGTACCCAATTAAGGCTGATTCCAAAGTTCCAAAATCTTCCATTAGACCAGAGCCATTCCCAAGGGCACATTGGTCTTGAGCCTGAGGGCTTTGGTAAGCAGGCAAAAGGGTTGACTAGAAAGTGGGGGGTTGTAGAAAGCCCAGATTTGAACCTCAACTCATCACAAATCTCCTGAGCAATGCTGGGCATGTCCCTTATCTTCTCTGAGCTTCAGTTTCCTGATATCTGAAGCAGAGATCATTAGAGCTACTTTTGAGGTTATGGTGGGGACTCAATGAGATGACACATGGAAAATGCCATCAAATTTTGGCAGTGTAACTTGATTTGGGATTTTTGTACACTGTGATTTTCTCATGGAGCTCTTCTTGGAAGAACTAGGAGAATGAGGGAGAGCAGCAGGACAAAGAAGGACATGGACCGATGTAAGAATGTGGTCTAGATGAAGTCTAGCTTCAGCCTCAATCCCAGAGGAGCTCGGGAATATAAATTGCACCACATAGTCTGTCCTGCCTTGAGATAAGAAGATAGGGCTGGTCCCCCTGCCCCAGCCAGTCAGTATTCTTTAGATGGTAGGCAAGAAGGGCTCACCATCCAGACGCTTCCGGGCAATCCATCACTGATGGGCAATCTCTCAGGGAAGATTGCAGATGTGAGCTATTAGCTGAAATACCTCCCGCACGTGGAGCATGAGCATTCTAACCAAACTGGCTAAAGGGATCCTGAGAGGTACCTGGTCGGCACCAACAGCATCTATTACGGTCCACCCTTGCAGCATCAGATTCATTTCATACCCTCGTTGGGTGTTGGGTTCGTTACATCCCATGGTGGTGAACCGCAGAATCTGGTTGGTCACCGTATACGGTGGGTGGTCTGTGCCCCCACAGCGACGCCTAGAGGAGGAAGAGGGTATAGCCTAAAAGAGTGATTGATAGCGTGATTCAGAAGATCAATGTCTTTGGTTTCAGATACTTGGCCTTGAGGTTTGATTTTGTCTGCTACTTGCTCTATAACCTCTGTGACCTACTTAAGCAGATCTGTCCCTTCATCTATGGAATGTGGACACGCGAAGACAGGGGCAGAGATGGGAGTGCAGCCATGAGCCAAGGAATGTGAGGGTTGATGGCAAACAGCAGAAGCTAGGAGACAGGCATGGAATGGATACTTCCTTTGAAACTTTAAAGGAATCAGCACTGCTGACACCTTGACTTTAGACCTCTGGCCCCCACAACTGGGGAAAGGGAGATTCCTCTGGTTTCAAGCCAACCAGTTGGTGATCATTTGTATCAGGAAGCTGATAAAATAGCCATGAGAGATTGTTATGGGAAATCAACTTAGTTAACATAAGTAAAGTACCCAGGGCAGAGACCAAAGCATTGTGGGACATTTTAAAGCATTTGCTTTTATTGTATTCATCAGAATCGTATGGACACAAATGCACCCAGAAGTTGTCTAAGAGTATTTTATTGCTGACAGTGTGTGCCTATTATACAACCAGAGTGAAAGTATCAATTTGGGAGCCCACACACAATTCCAAGTGGAAGGCTGGCACACATAGACTCGGATGTTGCAAGAATACTTGCAATCCATTAAAATATTTTAACATTTATTTATTTGTGAGAGAGACAGAGAGACAAGGCGTGGGCAGGGGAGGGGCAGAGAGAGAGGGAGACACAGAATCCGAAGCAGGCTCCAGGCTCTGAGCTGGCGGCATAGAGCCCAACGCAGGGCTTGAACCCACAAACAGGGAGATCACGACCTGAGCTGAAGTTGGACGCTCAACTGACTGAGCCACCCAGGAGCCCCTCCTTTCAGTCTTATTAAGTCTCACAATAGACGACGCATTTGCTCTTAGCAGTTGTTCACTAAATGTGAAGGCGTTCAACTGGGATTCCACATGTCCTCTCTTTGTTTAAACACAACTCCTTGAGTATAGCGGCAAGGGTTTGAGATGTCTCCTGAACTAGATATAACCTGAACTAGAGTGCATTTAGGCTTTTCGCCTTATCCTTTCTAAGAATGAAAGCCTACGTGAAGCACATGAGCAATGCCAAGCAAAAGTACATGTTGATAAGCCAATATCTCCATGGTTCCATATTCTACTCTTTGCATGCTGGATTCTTCTAGAGACGAGGGGCTGAGGTTGGGGAGAATTTTTAAACGGTTTAAGGGAAGAAGAGGTTTCTCTAGGACATCATTTCTGTTCTTTTTTTTTTTAATCTGCCAAACAGCAACGAGTGCCCTTATCCACTTGCCGAAGTGTTAGAGATTATTTAGATAACTCAGTTACTGGTGGTAATGAAAGTTTCAATTCAAAACCCTCTTTTGGGTGTAGTGATTCAGAGTGAGAAGTGTTATGTTTGATTTCTTCTCACTGTAAAATCCAGATTTTGCACGGCTATAATGTTCCCTTTACAGGAAGGTTGGCAGGACCAACATTTAAGTCTAGTGCAGCCATGCCTAATGCTATATCCTGTCATTTTAATGTTCCCCATTTCTTCCTTTACCTGCCTTTCTACCATTACACTTTGCCTTTTAAGATGAATTGAAGGATCATTCTTACCCTAGGATTTAGAGTCTCTCTCTCTCTCTCTCTCTTTTGTTTTGGGGGGAAGGTGGATATGGACAGAGACACTACAGAATTTTTATTTTATTTTATTTTATTTTATTTTATTTTATTTTATGTTTACCAAACCTGTATCATGCACTCCATCAGGCAGTGGGCGCCTCTGTGCTCTTTCCAGAAAATTAAAAACATAAATTAAGTATAAATGGCCAAAGCCACAGAACAAGCAAGGCCTTCTTAGTGTCCACAGAGAGGAGTTCTATTACCACCACTTGCTTTAGAGAAGGGGGAAGTTACCTGTAATTCTTGTTCCCTTGAAGGTGTGTGTTTTATAATAGGTCCCCATTCACCACCCTGCCTTCCCTGAGGAGTTCTTAGCTGCTTGATTTTTTTGGCCGCATAAGAACTGTCAGTGAGAGGCTAGAACATTCTTATGACCCCTGGGGTAGATAGATTGCAGCTCTAGCCGGAGTTTATACTCTCTGTGTTTCTGGATTTTTATTTTGCCTCAAGCTGTACGTTAAAAGAAGTCCAATCTGAGAAAAATGACTCTGCGCATGGAGGACCACGCTTCCCTAAAGATGCCACGTCTCTATCAGCAGGAACCCGCCTCTTTAAAAAATGTGGAGAAGACGTGAACATTTTTTTAAGACCCCAGGCTTCCTCAAGCTTCTTTTCTATTACCTTGAACCCAAACGACACAGACTAACGCACGTAAGGAAACATCTTGGTCTCTCTCCCTTCCCAGTACTAAACCTTCTTGGAGCAGGAGCGAATGCCAATTCATTTCAACCCCCTCGGCATCTCCTACTGATGGATAGTGGCTGCCTGTTTGAGGAGCAGTGGAGGCCAGGTGCAGACTCAGCAGGAAGGAGTGTGGTGATCGATCACCGCCTTGGGGAAGGGGAAGGAAGTGGCAGTCCATGTGCCACGTATTTGCCATTCCTGGTAAGGACCGTCTTATTCATCTTTGTGTCCCTGTGCCTAGCATGGTGCCTGGCACAGAAGAGCGCTCCATAAATATTTGTTGTACTTAACTGAAGTTTCCATCCAAATCCCTCTTTTTCTGGGGCAGAAGGAATAGTCGTGGCAAGGTCATCATCTATTGGTGGGATGTAATGGTGGTAGGGAGAGGTCCCTCCAAGGGTAGAGTTTTTATGGAGCCAGTAGGTAAGTCCAAGTACCCTATAATCTGTTCGATTACTCTGCCATGGACCCAATGCCCCCCTGCTGTAGGAGAATTTTATGGCTGTCAGATCTTTGTTGTTGCTCTGTTTACTTTTCCAAGGAACTAAATTATGGTCTCCATGTACCTGCCTGCCAGGCGGTGTCCTGCTGGGACGCATCTCTCAGTACCCCAACATGGTTCTGCCTCACTACTGAAAACCAGGAATATTTTGCCTGCGTAATCTATCTGTTGGGTTAGACCCTTACAGTCGCTACCCCACTTTTGATCTTGGGACAGGCTTTGGACCTTGTGCTTAAAACAAACCACAGGGCACCTGCAGAAGCACCCAATTTCTGAGCCTGTTCAACAACCCTGTGTTCTGCTACTTCCTACATCCCTTCACCCCCATTGCCTCTTCACCATCATACTTCCCTTATTCTTTCCTGTCACTGATGTCCCCATAATGGCACAATCTCCATCACATTTGATATAGCAGTGAAATGAGTTGTTTACTTAGAGTTGGGAAGTCCTGGGTCAAGCACCACCCCCCAAGCCCACCTTGATTTTTTGAGAAATAATTGACATATCTCCCTGTATACCTTTCAGGTGTACAGTACAATGTTCTGATTTACATGTGTTGTGAAAGCGTCACCACAATAGGTTTAGCTAACACCCATCGTCTCATATTTATACAATAAAGAGAAAAGAAAAAATTTCCCTTTGTGATGACTCTTAGGATCTACTTTTTAACCACGTCTCCACTTACCATCCAGCGGTGGTAGCTGTAGTCTTCATCTTGTCCATTCCACCTCTAGTACTTTTCATTTTATACCTAGAAGTTTGTGCCTTTTGACCTCCTCCCTCCAATTCTCGCTCTCTATCACCCACTGAATTAAGTCTCATCTCTTTTATTTAGCACCTGTGTGACCCAAGACAAGTTACTGACCTGCTCTGTGGCTTGTTTCTTTTTTTCCTTTCCTTTCCTTTTTAATTAAAAAAAAAAATGCAGATAACAATAGTACCTATCTCAATGGGCTGCTGGAAGGATTAGTTAACAATGCATCAATATTGTCTAGCATCTTATAGAAATTCAATAAATAATAGCCGTTATTATTATGATCTCATCCCAGTATCTATACTACCTTAGAATTAAGGGAATAGATGAACCATCAAAAGGCATACAAAAGACCATACGGACAGACGTCTAGGTTATCATAGCAAAGATATCAGAAACCCTTTGAGACCATATTTATAAAAGAGCAATGACCACCATCAAAAGACAATCTTAATCTCTAGCAAAAAGCCAGTTGTGGATTATTTACTAATAGAAGAAAATAGAGGAATTAAAGGGATAGCTAGAGAGCATTACATAGCCTTAACTTATATCACCCTTTTCTTTCCATTTTCTTACTTAATCCTCACCACAACGCTCCGGTTTCATAGCTGAGATTATTGAAGCTGAAAGGTCTTAACCAGCTTGCCCATTCTTAGATTAGTCAGCCAGTTATGGACCTCAGTCCTGTTCCCAGGTCTCCTATCCAGCCCTCATTCCATCGCGCCATGTTGTCTCCTTACAGAGATGTCTGAAAGGAAGGTCTTAGGGCCCTTACTAAGTTAGCTGGGAAAAGCCTGGGAAGACAGAGCTTGTCGCTCATACTGAGGACTTTCTCTGCTGTTGCACTAGATGTGACAGTGCTGGGTGAAGATTTACCTGCCACGGGTTCATCTCTTTCCATTTGGAGCTTTTGGCCTGACGATCCTTCTCAGAGGACCCTGACAATTGAGGGAGCTTGGTGTCATCACATCATCAGGTCACAGCCAGGCTCAGAGTGTCGACCTCTGCAAAAACACACCTGAACAAGCATCAGGGGAAGGAGAACACCTCTCTCCAACTGGTGTGAAGTGTTTGATGGAAGAAAAATAACAAATGTGTCTGCCATGAGGAGGCAAACTTCAGCTGTACCTGTTAGAGCAACACTGGCCTTTTTCAAAGGCACCAATAGCCCAACACTTGGGTTTTTCAGCAGCTCCTCAGAAATGTGTTTGAAGAAAGATGATTTCTGAGAGGGCAGTGTCTGGAGGCAAGTTGCCAGCCTTCTGATGAAGGGAGATTACTTACCAGCTCTTTTCCACAAGCTGATAACCCTGTCCTCCCTCTACAACTTTCCACGCAGAGTACCTGGTCTCTTGTGGTCTGGGATCAGAGATCAAAGGACAGAAATCCGTTGGTTGCCATGGAACAAAACCCACTCAAACTAGCTTCGATTCACGGGAGTTGGGAGGTTGTTGGAATTACTAGAGCAATAACAGCAATATCTTATGGAAAATAAGGGTAGAAAATGTAACGGGGCCACAGAAGGCACTGAGCACAGTAAAGGGAATGTTTTCAGGATTGAATGAGATCCGGAGATCCGTACTCTCTCTATCTTCTTCAATTCTGCCACCATATAGTTTGTTGCTGTTGTTTTATTTGTTGTTGTTGTTGTTGTTGTTGTTGTTTTAAATCTCTGCTTCTTGATCTATTCATCTCTCTTTATATATGGCTTACATGAACATCCCACCAGTTAAGATATTCCTTAGAGGTTGGTTACAGCCATTGTGAACCATGCACCATTTGTGAGTGAAATCAGCTGATGAACCCAGTGTTATTTTTCCAGAAACAGGTGCTCTCCTCTTTAGAAAAAGGGAATCAAAAAACGCAAACAAACATAGCCGTGGGAATCACCCCTGTGACTGAATAGTGGATTGTTGTCAGAGCAGGATCATAGGCTTGTGGGCTTCCCAAGGATGGTCATGTAGAGCATTATATAATGGGCTTCAAAAGCGTATCAGCCACCAATAATGTCTCAAACACAATGGCCTTAAGAAGCGAGTGTCTCTATCTCATAGGCTGAGAAAAATAAGCCTGAGAAAATGAGAAGCTAACTTGCTCAACATTACATACACTTCTAGAGCAAAAGCCATGAAAATCAAACCCACCTCCTTTATTTCTGAAGCTTTCACAGATAATCAGCTACCTGGGTGAATTTAGCTCTGCCCGAACTCTAGTCCTCAACTCACAGGCCTAGATTCATAACCTGCAAACACACAGAGTAGAGCCATCTCTTTGGATAGACGCACACTTTGGAGCTCGCAGTAACTGTTGAAGCATAAGATGCCTGTCTACTCGTCTACAAGGAGATGATCCACCTTAATTTATATGAGAATTCCCAAACAGTTTGGATGAGTATTGCCTCCTTACAAAAAGGCTTACATAGGAAAATGGATTGTCAGATATATGGAATGAGAATATGGGTATTTCCTATATAATTCAAATATTTCAGCTTATATGAGGATAGTACCCTGCTTGACCACCTATAGAATTATGATGGACCAGCTCCCAGGTCCCGCTGGGTTGTGTCTCGGGGCCTGGGCACCTCCTGTTCAGTGCATCTCAGCAATGCTTGTCTCTGTGACTCTCCTTTTCCTTATTTTCTGCTAAGCAGACTCCTTTCTGATTGTCAAATCTTTTATCCTTTTTTTGGATAGGCTCACCCCTTTCATCACTGCTTAGACCTGCCTGGGATCTAATCTACCTTTTCAAAACAATTTTTATACCTCTCCTCTGACCCAGTTGTCTATCCATTTTACAACTTAACTCACTGAGTGAAGCCCAGTTCTTGGGGTGTGCTTCATTCTCGCCTATTGATACATTCCCAGATCTACGTATTTAAAATGCAACTGAAAATTAAAGCCATTACAGAAGCTTTCCAAATGGGCAAATATTTGCCTCAATTATTCTATTTACAATTCCAAAAATATTTCTTCTGTTGAAGTCTGTGTACAAGAAGTGGCTCCAAAACCATTTTTAAGGGAGTTTTGACATCAATGAAACGTTATGCTGGCAGGGTTAGTGAAGTGCTTGATTAATAAAGAGTCTCAGTGTTTTCAAACACATATTCCAAGCAGCCTCATTTGAAGAAAACCACAAACGGAGAATGCTTTGCTGCTCTCACAGTCACAAGGGGGTTGTGTATTTCATTCCCGCTTACACAGTCCGCTTACTTTGGAGCTTGGGTAGGAAAGAAACATGGCCAGCAGAAATAAGGCTACATTCAGTGACCCTACCCTTCCACCATTGGCCTGATGGGAGAACTTTTTTACCCCTCTTTGCTACTGTTTTCTTAGTTTGTAACCTTTTAATACTTCATAATTCTCTAAAAGACCATCTGAGAGAAAAGAGGGGGATGCCTTAGGACTCCATTGTGTGCTAGCATCTGGGGATCCTGAGATTCCTGATTTCAGAATTTCCAGGCAGAAGTGTTGGCGTCCTATACAGAAACGTAATTGACCATGTTCATGTTAATTACTTTGAAGTGCTTTCCTCTTTTCCAGTGCTCTACAAAAACATAGCAATTTAAATTGGGTCATTATTTCGTATGTCTAAGATTCTGCTCAGCTACTTAAGGTAACCATGGAAATGTAGTCAGAAGAATTAATTAAAAATGGGTTCTTTTACTTGCTAATAAAGGAAAAAAGCTAAGTGAAAAGTAAAAAGGTGAAATGGAAGAATATATTGGCAATGTAATTACTATAACAGGGACCTGTAATAATAATTTAGAGATCACAAAATAGCATCGTTAAATCCCTATTTCATTCTACTAATATGTTTTAGATGCCAGCAATGTGCCAGTCATCTCTAGTTTCAATTACCAATGCACTTCATTTAATGCATTCAACAGTCCCACAAAACACAGCATTACACCAACGAAGAACAGAGAATTTGAGTGACTTATCTGAAGTCACATAGGCAGTGAGAAAACAGATATATGGACACAGGTCTAAATCCTTCCACCGATGCCCCTATAGTGCACCATGTTTCCCAGGAGTGAGATATAATTTAGACATTAATAGCCCACAAATCTGGCTACTATATTTATTTTTGCTATAAATTTTAATCCACTCCTACTAAAACATTTATAAGAATAATTACTACTCTTACACAGCAAATGTGAGTGTGTGTGTATGTACATTTTTTTAACTTTTGTTTTTATATTCTCAGCCATTAGAGGATGCTGAAATGGATACAGAGAGGTAAAAAAAAAATTCATTCATTGGTTCGTTGAATTGTACAAGTTACTTACTATCTCCCAGTCAACTTGTGCTATTAAAAATCCAGACATGGATAAGACAGCCTGGTTAAATTCTCATGGGCAAGAGAAAAAAGAAGAACCAAGGTCATTCAGTTCACTTTTCCATGGTATTGTCCCAGTTCAAGACTTCATCACCCTATAAAGGTCTATGACAATGAAATATCCTGTTTCTCTATCTTTATTCTCTTCCTTTCCAATTAATGAACTAGGTTGTGTTCTAAATAATTAGTTGCGGGTTTTTTTTCCACGTGGTGTATCATTTATCTATTGCCACATAAAAAATTCTAAACCTAGTGGCTTAAGACAATAGCTATTTTGTTTATTCATCATCCCGAGTCAGGGATTCAAGCAGAGCTCAGCAGGCTCATCTCTGCTCCATGATAGCTGGGGCTTAAGCTGCAATGAATGGCTTGGGACTGACTTGGAAAGCTGGGTCTCTCTCTTTTTAAGGTGTCACCTGGAGTAACTTGACTGGGGCTGGAAAACCCAAGACAGATGCCCTTCTGTCTGTCATTTTAGTGGTGGATGTTGGCAGATATATACCTTGGTTCCTCACCTCCTGGTCTAGCTCTCTCTCTCTCTCGTGGTTTCTCTCTCCAGCAGGTAATCCTGACCCACTTTTCATAGCACATGGGTCTCCCCTCCAGGCAAAACTGAAGAATAGAAGTCCTGGAAAGACCTATGCTTGGAAGACCCAGAACTTCATTTCCATCACATTAAATAGAGCAAATCACATGGTCAGAGGGATTCAAGTTGTGGGGAAGTAGACTCTACCTTCTTAAGAGAGAGCAGCGTGCATATACAGGAAAGGGAGGAATCGTTGGCCATCTTTTTACACAATCTATTACACAATATGTGTGCCTATTCATATATCTTCCATGGTTCTTTATTGCTTGCATAATAATACCAAACACCTTTGCCAGGCAATTCAAGAAATTCTGTGATAGAGCTTAATGTCCTAGTTATGAATTATTTATGAATTACTTTGTCCCTGTCAGACCCTCAACTAATCAATTTATGGAGGGTCCCTGGTGTTTCATCTATCCACCTATTTTCTTTTCAACATATACATTTGAAGGCATAATTATACATCAAAACAGTTAAAATCATTTGGGGAGAAATACTTATCTTTTGGGGAGGCCCACCTCCCCCATTCTTTATTCTTAAAGTTAGTCATTTTCCTGCTTCAGTGTTAGATATGGGAACCAGGCCTGGCCAAGCAGAATATACCCATCTCCCCGGCCACATCCCTGATGCAAGGATGGTAACATGACTAAGCACAGCTGATGGAAGCCTCTTTAAGAATTTTGTGCAACAATCTGGAGAAGGCATAGCTACAACCTCTGGTAGTACGCTGACATGAAGTTCCAAGAAATCTTGGAACTTCTAGAGCTATCTTTAACACTTCACAGAGGTAGCCTGCCTGAAATGGGAGCCAATAGAATGGAAAGCTGAGACAAGAGATGAAGAAAGAGAAGAGAATTTTGTCCCAGTCTTAACCCTTGAATACCTTTGAGCCACATGAGCCAATCCATTTTCTTTGGCTAACTTAGCAGGCTTGTGGGTTTTTTATTTTTTTAATCAAAAGAACCATGACTAATATAACATTTCTCCATGTTCATCTGAACTATAGGGCGCTGAAATATTCCTCTGGAAATTTCCCAGCATCCAGGATCTCGATTCTTGATCACCTGTTATTCTGCCCATCAACCATCACATATGGCCCCCATTCTTCTTTCTTAGCTTCTGATCTCCTTGATTGCATTTAACGCTGATATCCAGCCTCCTATTTCTTGGCTCTTAGTGTTTCTCCTTGACTGTCGTTTTTATTCTATTGCCAGCTTCTAACTTAACTCAGTTACCCTCCTGTACCTGCCTTTCCCAACCCAGATCTTGCCAGTCTCATCCAAACACTACCGACTTCACCCCACCCCCAATTTAATACATTTTCAAGTTTCTTCTCAAATATTCTCCCCATTTTAGATCTAGATGACTCTATGCTAATAGTTTGGTATACCCTTGTAAAATGTATGCTTTCCCTGAAAGAAATGTAAATTATCAAAACTTACACAAGAAGATTTAGAAAACCTAAAGTGCCCAACAACCATGGAATAAGAGAAAAAAAGCATAAAACAAATAACTGTCCAAAAGCTTCCATTTCACATATTTATGTCCCTGTGCATTTGAGTTAATGTTACAGGTTATTTCTACATTTAAACTGGTTCAGAGACTATATAGAGGGGTACTGCTAAACTTATCAGGCTGAGCCAGAATAATCTGATATGAAAACACAACAAAATGAGTCTATAATTAAAGATAAAAAGTCAAACTATACATACTATCACTTACAAGTGTGATGCCGATTCCTTTCTATAATTCCAGCAAATTTAGTCCACAGTATGGTAAAGAATAATACAACATTTTCAAGTATATGTTGGGCAATATTTCATGACCATTTCGGAAAACAACTTTTAGTAAACTAGGAATACAAGGATGCTTCCTTAATGTAACCTACCTAAACCAATAAAGGCATTTCTCCTAAAAATGGGACAAGAGGCTAATTAGTATCTTGTCACTATTAAGTGCATTTGTTCTCAATGGTCTATACAGTGAGAACGTAAGTGCTTTTTACACATTCTGATTCCAGAGCCTGAGCTTTCTATATGAGTTTTAGCTCTCAGCAGTGTATATCCTTGTTTTTCAACTAGTCAGATTTCTCCCTTTGCTTCTAATAGTAACACTTCAAAACTTCTTTTAAGAAACCACCTCTTGGGACACCTGGATGGCTCAGCTGGTTAAGCATCTGAGTCTGGATTTTGGCTCAGGTCGTAATCTCACGGTTCGTGGGACTGAGCCCCATCCTGGGCTCTGTGCTGAGAGCTTAGAACCTGCTTGGAATTCTCTGCTCCTCCCCTTGCTCATCTCTCTCTCAAAACTAAATAAGTAAACATTTAAAAAAAAAAGTCACCTCTTACCTATTACATGTAGTCTTGATGGGCATATCGGCCAAGCTGTCTTGTCCTCTTCCTGGCCAAAGAGTAGGCATGCAGCCAATCAAACCCCTAGCCCCTCTCCTGATTCTGTGCAATTTGTATCTTTAATGGAATGATCATATGTGCTAAATAGTTCAAACTAACTCACCCTGGGGGGTGTGATCTCAGTAAGCTGTGCTTGTATTCCTTGTATCTTGTTCTCTCCAAGATACTACACATTCCTGCTCCTCAACCTAGCAAAAACGTCTCATCTTTTCTTCATATCATGCAATCCTCAAGCAGTGAAATCTTACTCATGTTTAGAGACAAACCGCCATCACCACTTCCTTTTGAAAGCTACCCAAAGAAATGAAAATCCCATCTATTTCTTTTTCCTATCCTAGCCCTTCACCTCTACCTATCTTGCCACTCTTAAAGCTTTCTACCCATGTTTCACTTAAATATAAACACGTTTTACCTTTATTCCAGACATAAGCCAAGCCATGTGTCCTGTTTTCAGTACAATTAGGATAGGAAAAGTGAATCATTAAGCAGGAATGGAAGGCTAGTTCCAGACCAAGATGTTTCCTAAACTCAGCCCATTAAACCTAAGAAGATAGATAGGGTGTGGTCACTGAATATATTTCTGAGAAGCCCCTGTATGTATGAAGCCTTCTTTGAGCTTCTAACTCCATCTGTGAATCGTGTGGTCAGAGCCCAATGACCAATGTGGTCAGCTGAAAGTACGCCCATGGCCACACACATGGAACAGACTGCCAAGAATGAATGACAGCAGCATCATTGTTGAAAGAAGCTAAATAAAAAATGTTCATCATTCTTAAGGCTTACACTTCTAAGCCTTCTTTGTTTTCTTCATAGGTGACATCTCTCAAACCTCCAAAGGGCCCTAATACCAAAGCTCATGGAACACAGTAGATTAGACACAAGGGAAACTCAGTCTTTAAAACTTGACAAACCCCAGTCTCAGTACTGGCCCACCATGTATTAGTTACATGATGTACCATTCTTTGCCTTTAACCATGAAATGGGTATACAAATACTAGTTTAGAAGTGCCATTCTGAGGATCAAATGAAATCATTCACGTCTGATGGCTACCACAGCGTGTATCAGTTTTATGAGTTCATGTTAATAATTGTCTTCTCTTTTAAAAATATGAGGTGGAAAAAATTGGAATAAAAAGTTGTATCCATTGAGGCTGAGTATGGTTTTATAATAGGATCAATAATTGTCCCCAAAATATCAGGAAACTTTATCTTTTTTAATATGAAATTTATTGTCAAATTGGTTTCCATACAACACCCAGTACTCATCCCAACAGGTGCCCTCTTCAATGCCCATCACCCACTTTCCCCTCTCGCCCCCTCAATCAACCCTCAGGTTGTTCTCAGTATTTAAAAGTCTCTTATGGTTTGCCTCCTTCCCCCTCTGTAACTTTTTTTTCCCCCTTCCCCTCCCCCCTGGTCTTCTGTTAAGTTTCTCAGGATCCACATAAGAGTAAAAACATATGGTATCTGTCTTTCTCTGTAGGACTTATTTCACTTAGCATAACACTCTCCAGTTCCATCCACATTGCTACAAAAGGCCATGTTTCATTCTTTCTCATCGTCAAGTAGTATTCCATTGTATATATAAACCACAACCTCTTTATCCATTCATCAGTTGGTGGACATTTAGGCTCTTTCCATAATTTGGCTATTACTTAAAGTGCTGTTATAAACATTGGGGTACAAGTGCCCCCATGCATCAGCACTCCTGTATCCCTTGGGTAAATTCCTAGCAGTGCTATTGCTGCTCATAGGGTAGATCTATTTTTAATTTTTTGAGGAACCTCCACACTGTTTTCCAGAGTGGCTGCACCAGTTTGCATTCCCACCAACAGTGCAAAGATGAAGCCAGGAAACTTTAGATGTTACCTCATATGGAAAAAGCATGTCTGCAGATGTGATTAAATTAAGGGCTTTGAGATGGGGAGATTATCCTGGATTATCCGGGTGGACTTTAAATGAAATCACAAGTATCCTTATAAGAAGGGAGCAGAAAGAGTTGACACACAGAGAAGAAGATAAGGTGATCTGATCAGGGAAACAAAACGGAGCGAAGGAGCCATGCGTGAAGGAATGATGGCCGCCACCAGGAGATGATAGTCATGGACCAGATTCTTCCCTCAGGCTTGTGGAGGCGTGCAACCCTAAGGACTCATTGGTTTTTGCTCAGCACACTGTGGATTTCATACAGCTGACCTCCACAGCTCTGAGAATAAATTTCTGTTGTTTTGAGAACTGTTTGTTACAGCAGCCACAAAACTAATACAGATTTTGATATAAAAATGTGCGGTGCTATCAGAGCAAATATCCAAAAATGTGAAATTGGCTTTGAAATTGGAAATGAGTAGAGGTTATAAAAGTATTGAGATGTGTAACAGGAAAAAAATAGATTGCCTTAAACATACTCTTGGTAGAAATATGAAGAAGAAAGTCACCAACGATGAGGTCTCAGAAGACAACAGAGGAATGCGTTATTGGAATCCTGATAAAAGGTGCTCCTTGTTACATGGAGCAGAAAACCTCATGGAATGTGTCCTACAGCCACGTGGAGAGTAGAATTTGTAAGTGATGAGCTGACGAACTTGGATATTTAGATGAGATTTCTAAGTGACATACTGAAGGCATAGCCCGGTTTCTTCTTGCTGCTTCCAGCGAAAATGCAAGAGAAAAGAAATGAACTGAGGGAGAAAGAAACTGGTGAGCAAAACAGAGAGAAGATTTGGTGACTTGAGACATTGTCAGTCTGTTTGTATTGCAAAAGATGCTAGCAAATTAGGATCTCCACAGTTAGGAAAGCATGTTCTGGAGAGAAAGATAGCTTGCAGCGGGACAATACACAAACGATGAAAGCTACCATGAAGGCAAGCAGCATCACAAAGAAAGCACCGAGACGGAGGCAGTGTCAGAATATTGAACCTTCGACAGAAACTTCTCCCAAAATCTTCCCGTGAAATTAAGTTAGGAGGAATGCAGGAGAATTAGAAAATCTGTCCCTTACAAGGACAGCAGGGTGAGTTATTTCACATCTGATGGTCTGTGTTTTTTTTCTGTAAAATGGAAGAGATTGGAAGGAGGAGAGTATTACCTGCTAAAAGCAAGAAGGTGGGCGGCCACGTAGAAAACTCCAGAAATGAAGTCAGGGTCTGAATTGGCTTCATTGGAATAGTGATGATGACTATGATAAAAGGACCAACAAACACCAATGGTGGCAACTAATATTTGTAACGCATTTACAATGTGCCAGACATAATACGAAGACTTTTAGGAGTCACTATCGCATTTAAGTAGCACATAAAGCCTAGGAAGGAGATTCCCTTATTATTTTCAATTTTTATTATTATCTCATAGTACATAACATAATACAGCACATAACATCATCTACTATGTATAACATAGTAAATGTATAATATGTGGACATACGTGATATGACGTATAATTAATATATTATAAATATACGTCTACTTTTTTGTTACTGTTAGTTTACAGAAGAACAAACAAGCTCAGAGAGGTTAGGTAAATGGACTAAACCCACATACCTGGTAGACATCCGACCATGGATTCAAATCACGGTCTGCCCACTGCAAAGTCTGTGTTCTTGACCATTATAGTCACCATCACCATCTCAAGCCCTCTCAGAAGTCTGCATAACTTTCCATCGGTACTCCTTATCTTCCCAAATCAACATCATTGGCCCCTGGCCCCATTTCTCCACCAAAGGGGCTCCTCCCACCATCATGAGGTTCCCCCATCACTCACAGACCCATCCTTGCTTCTCTCAGTATTCGATGCTGTGCTCCCCTCTTCTCCATGCGCCTCTTCGCTCCATTGCCGGCAATGACACCACACACGTAGATCCTATTTCTTTTGGTAGAGCCAGGGATATCGCATTTTCCACAAGCCTCGTCTGAAGGTTTCACTGAAGCGAGTATTAACCCAGAAGACTGCAGAGCTGGTCTTCATTCTCACTCTATCACTGAGCCTCGGAGCGGCCTTGGGCACTCTCCATTTCCTCTACACCTCAGTGTGCTCATTTCCAAATAAGGGAGATGATCCAGAGAGTCTAAATCAACTCCCACAGTCTATAATTTCAAGTTCATAAAAAGGACATTGAGAAGGAGAAATCTTGGCTGTCTGCCTCAGGGAAAAAATAATTAAGATATCACTTTGCAAAAGGAGTAAGTGAATTTCAACAGCATCATGCCTGTCTCTGCCTGGAGTTGGCTGCCTCTCCAGGCCTGGACTCCCCTTTGGACACCATAAATTATCCAAGGACATAGGCTAATTGACACAGTTGAGAGGAGAGGGACACAAATAGTCCCAGGCTTGGAGAGTGAGACCTCTGTGGGGAGGTTAATAGAATTGGAACAGCTCAGACTGGAGGAACAGCCGCTGAAGGGAGCCATCATTCTGCCGACACATTCATAAAAAAGATATTGTGAGAAGGGCAGGGATCAGTCTTCATATTAATCAACAAGGGCAGAATGAGAATTAACAAGCTGTAAGCTGCAATGAGGAATATCGAAGCTAAATATCAGGGAAAATGTTGGACCATGGGGAGCAGTTAGGCAATGGAACACACTGCTAAGAGAAGCCATGAAGTCACTCTAATTGGGGACATTCAAGTCAGAGAACAGATACACATCTGTCACAGGGGAGGGAATTCCAGAGGGAAATTGAGAGCTGACTCTCACAGACCTCAGTGACCTCAGTGTAACCAGCCCTCAGCTTCATTGGTGGACACAATCTGGGGTTCAGTGTGAAGGCCAAGTGGGGTGAGATTGGAGGAGATAAACATAGACTCAGGAGGGTATAGTTGCTAAGACCACAGTTTTTAGAGTTTTCATAAACTGGATTCAGATCCTAACTCTGCCACCTACCGACTTGCACAGTTTTCTTGGCTATGAAATGGGGACCATGATGACCGCCCTGTAAAGGCTGCTGAAGGGTTACATAAGGTCATGTCTATGAACCACTTAGCATGGCATCGGGCACATGGGAAGTTCCAGGCAGATGATGTTTATGATGAAAACAGGTGCTCTCTGGGGCCGAAAGCGAGGCAGAGGGAAGGTTCCAGTCCCCAGCTTGTTTCAGTGGTGGGTCCTCTACCTTTGAAGAGGATGGGGCTAGGTCTCCAAAACTGTGATATTCAAACACTGATTATGTCTCCCTTGCAGGAAGCATCAGTGTTGGGAGGAGGGCATGTCCAGATTTGATGGGGCCACATGTGTGGAAGACAGAATGCATTTCTGGCCTGCCCAAGTGTTAGGGAGTACTACTGGAGGCCCAAAACGAGAAAATGAGTTTGGAACCATCCGAAGGGTAGGAATCTCTGCCTGTGGTAGATGTTCTCTGTGTCTCACAGCATGCCCCTTCAGCCCACCCCTGAGTCTACCCACAGTGGCGGACGGTCCCACATGTGCTCATGCTCAGGTTATGACAACGGCCTACTTCTAATGCCAATCTTGCCATTTTCTGCTTTCGAAGTCAGGCTTTCCTGAAACTAGGGGAGTCGGTGCAAAGGTATAACCCAGAAGGGCAGGTTTGTTAATGCCTGAAAGGTACCCCTCAACCAACACAAGTTAGGAGCCAATGGGTATGTCACCCCATCTTCCCTTCCTTCTGGCAGAAATTCTGGGATGTATTGACTCTTCAGAGGTCTCCACAAATCAAAACCCTTCTGCCTACAGCAGAAATACCCCTCCTATCAGCTTTCATTCATGCTCTGAGTTCGTTTCCCCATCCTCATTCCTGCTCCCTGGGATTACTTTCTGAATAAACTACCTGCACACGTTCCTGGGTCGGGTTCTACCTTGCACGTAAACAGAACTGAGGCCGTGTCTGAAAAAGACAAAAACTCAGAAGGTCAGAAATTAGAGGGACGCTTCAACAGACCAGCTTTGAATATTAGGACTCACTGTGATGAGTACTTAGAATAAGCATGTTTCCTCAGTCTTTAGTTTTGAACATACGTTGACATATATTTGTGTTTTAATTAAGCATTGCCCCTTATGATATGACTTCCATCCTCCTCACAGATGTGAAACAAAATTTTAAGACTTCCAAATGACTTCTATCTTTCTCTCTTCTCATATCTGTCATGGCCGAGATGCTATCTTGGTCCTTCAATCATTATTTTTATGGTTCAATCTACTGAGGCATTTGCCTTCTGAGATTTACAGAGAGCATTTTGAATTCAGAATTAGTTTCCATCCAATTCCTCTCCACTTCATGTGGATATTTGTGTCTCATCTTCCCAAAGAATAGGAATGGACAGAGGTCATGGACACAGCCGGCAGCATATGGTTATCATTTTATTGTCTGGATTTATGCATTATAGCTGCTCCTAGCTGCAAGGGAGGCAGGAAATTTGTTTCGTTCTAGAGTGGAAATGATAAGCAAAAAAAGGAGTAAAGAATGAACACTCAGCCAGTGGAAAAGATTTTTTAAGACTTTATCAGATGAAAATTTTAATCCCAGGTTTTTATGGAGAGCAATGGAGCTATTGAGTTTTATTTAAGGAAACTGTGACCTGTTAGAGATCATTTAAAACTCCACAGATATAGAGGTGCAGGAATAATAATCATTGTTTGTTTCATACATTATGCTGGTACCCGGTATATAAAAGGAATGGTGTTATTTCTACCGCCGTGAATCTCCCAGTGTATTAGATACGTAAGGAGCTTGCAGCCTCTTAGGAATACACACAGATCACTGCAGTGTAGTGTAGACGGTGCAGCGACTGTGGTGGGCATACAGCATTGTGGGAGCAGAGAATTGGGGTGGGGGCACCTAACCCGGTTCTCTGCATGCCATTCAGAGAAGACTTCCTGGAAGATCTGTGAAAGGGTTTAACAAGTAACTTTGGATTATAGGTGGTTGATTTTGCTTAGAGTGAAAAAGAACCATTAGAGTTATAAGCAAGAGAGGGAGGTAATCCAATGGATCCTTTATAAAGAGCGGTCTGTTAGTTATGTGGAGACTGGAAGTAGGGAGACTGGTGGCCAGTCCCTGCAGTTTGCTGGGAGAGAGAAGGGTGGCCTGTTCTGTAGCAGGAGTTTTGGAGATGCCAAGGAGAGATCAAATCCAGAAGATGTTTTAGAGCTATTATATGCCATTGAATTGAACGTAAAGTCGAAGGGAAAGAGAAAAAAACAATGACACCTAATTTTTTTCAGCTATGGTAGTTGGAAACATGTGGGTTTTATTTGCTATGATGGAGAAGACTGAAGAATGGACGACATGGGAAGGGAGATGTCTCATGTTTGTGTTAAGTTTGAACTGCCCATAAGTTAATGAAGTGGAGATGTCCGGAAGACTGGCTCGTACTTAGAGGAAAGTCTAAAGCCCATGGGGAAGCATGATCACTTCCTTTATGGAAGCTTCCATGATGTGTCCATCCCTAAATCTGATTTTTCAGGGCTTCTTTAGAACCTCCAGCGTAGCTCTTATCCAACTCTTCCATGATTCTCTTTATCCAAATTTCTACCTACCTATAACCTTGTTGAGTTCAGCCACTACACTTTATTTATCTTTTCCTTCCCGTCAAAAGATCCACCATATGATAGGATGGTCACAGATATCTTTTGGTGGCAACAATATATATATATATAATTTTTTTTTAAGAATAAATGATGGGGCTCCTGGGGGGCTCAGTTGTTTGAGCTTCCAGCACTTGATTTTGGCTCAGGTCATGATCCCAGCGTTGTGGGATTGAGCCCCACATTCTACTATATGCTGAGTGTGGAGCTTGTTTAGGATTCTCTCTCTGTCTCCCTCTCCCCCATCATGTCCTCTCTCTCTCTCTCTCTCTCTCTCTCTCTCTCTCAAAATAAATATTTACAAAAAGAATAAGTGAACATCCTCATTGAGTAGTAAAAGCATAAATGACTATAATCATCTTCTCATGCTCTATATTTTGCAGGTACTGAATGTGACACGTTGGGGACTCTCAGCCCATCTTCCAGTTTTAAATCTCTAATTCTTGCCTGTAGACCATGCAGAATTGACTACATTGACTGGTTCCCATGGAGTCTAAAAAGAAATATCCCACTTTTTAAAAATGTTTATTTATTTTGAGCTAGAGGGAGGGAGGGGGAATTCCAAGCAGGCTCTGTGCTGTCAGCACAGAGCCAGACGTGGGGCTCGATCCCATGAACCATCATGAGGTCATGACCTGCACTGGAATCAATAGTCATATACTCCACCAATTCACTTTTTAAATAGATTTTTCACAGGTTTTAGAGACACTAACATAATACCCATCCCTTGGCAAATCCTGTTGCTTACAGAGGTTACTGGGTAAGTTTTATTAACATTTGATTAAACTGGACTACTGAAGAAAAATGTGTCCATACTGGGGGATATTACCAATAATAGTCCGTACGTACAGTCTTTCCATTTCAATGATCATTTTCTTTCCCTCCCTTTTTTAATATAAAAGGACTAACCTCTCAGAGTTAAGTCTTTGTGCATAATTTAAAAACGAAGCTAGAATTTGGGCCACAAAATTTGATGTACATTTCCCTGTAACTTCTCCAAAATAGAAAATAAAAATCTCCATGTTGAAAATGTTATGAAATTTGTTTAATTGCACAAACTTGATCCAACATGGAGTAATACGTTCAGACACCAAAGAGTCTCAACATAAATTAGGTGTTTATTTTGCTTTCCTTTCTTTCAATTCATATGTACCCTTAAAGATTTGCTGCTTATGAGTGTGTTGTGATTATAAGCACTAAAACATGTTATCTGCTTGGGATTTTCAAAGTTGTAACTTCGCAGTCAACATCAATCTGTAGCCTGTTTCAGTTACACTCATTTGCAGTGATTAATTAACCTTGTGGAAAAGTTGACACTTCTCCTGGGGATCATTCTTTGTTATTTTTTTACCATGCTTTTTTTTTTTTTTTTGTATTAAACTACTTATGTTTATATCTCCTGAGGCCATATAATTTAATACTTGGTGATTTCAGATAGATTTAATTGGTGGAAAACCTTACATACTATTGCTAATGTAAGAGAAAGGCTTAGGGAAAGCTAAATTGAGTTTAGAAATTATCATACCGTGGTGTTTGCAATACCTACTGTAATAGTCTGCTTTTTTTTTCAGATTATTTTCCCCAAAATAAAAAAATAAGTGGATTTCTATGAAGGAAAAGTGATTTTGTGCCCCCACCTAGAACAATGCCTGCCACATAGCATTTGTGTGATCACTTCTTTCTGAATGACTGACTCATTTATTTAAGAGCTATTTTTACTATCGGGATGATCTTGCTTCTTTTCAAAGTATCAACAGTTTGATCATGTAGTGACGTGGCAACAATACTCAGTTACATGGGTACCTCACTTTAAAATTAACAATCTTGAGGTGTCTGGGTGGCTCAGTCGGTTAAGCTTCCAACTTCAGCTCAGGTCATGATATCGGATTTCATGAGTTTGAGCCCCATGTCAGGCTCTGTGCGGACAGCTCAGAGCCTGAAGCCTGCTTCAGATTCTGTGTCTCCCTCTCTCTCTCTCTGCCCCTCCCCTCCTCGTGCACCATCTCTCTCTCTCAAAAATAAATAAACATTAAAAAAAAAGAAATCAGTTTTAAAAAATAAAATAAGCAATATAATTTGCAATTCTCAAAGTGCTTTCACTCATTGGAAATTCACAGAAACTTCACGAAGCAAAGAGTATTCACGTCTCCTATAAACCAAGGCTCCTATAAAAGGAAAGACCTAGACTCAACATAGGTCTGAATTTGAATCCATGTTCTTTCATGTGGACCACATTTAGGGGGTAGAAGACATCATGACATCAGCCTCTGGAAGACTTATGACGTATGTGGGATTAATAAGCCCCATTGTATCTGGATGGTGTCTTGTGGAGCAGGGAGTGGCCACCACCTGAAAGAGGTGACAGTCTACCGGAATGGTAAGAATTAACAAAACTGGGGAATGGAGATGGGAAGGAAGAGAGCTCCAAGCACAGAACTAGAAGTTGCACTCTCCTTCCCCATCCCCCTTCCCCCACCCTGCTTGTCTCTCTTATCCCCCACCTGGTATTACTGTTTATACTCATCGACCTCCTCCTCACCCACTACATTGCAAAGAGGCAGGGACTCTGTGTAACTTATACACCTCTGCCTCCCCAACTCTTGGAAGGGACTCTGGCACGTTCTAGGCACTTAATACATTTCTGTGGGGTAAATTAACGCTGAAGGAAACACATGTGCAGGGTACATGACACAGCAGTGGTCCTTTGGAAAAACTGTAAGCATTTTCATCTCCCCAATAGGTTGAACTGTATCGGATGTTGATGTTTGACTGCTCTTTATCTATTTACATGGAGATTTTATATAGTTCATCTTGATAGAACATAGAGAGGAAATCAGGAAGGGGAGAGCACTTAAAGTTAGAAACCAAGGAAATGACCAAGTTAGGGAGGACTTGGCATGTTGAAATATCGGATAGATTGACTAATGAATGGATCAAGAAGATGAATGGATAAAGAAGATGTGTACACACACACACACACACACACACACACAATGGAATACTACTCGGCTATGAAAAAGAATGAAATCTTGCCATTTGCAACAATGAGGATGAAACTAGAGAGTATTATGCTAAGTGAAATAAGTCAACAGATATCATATGATTTTACTCATATGTGGAATTTGAGAATATGCGGAATATGAGAATATGCGGAAAGGAAGGAAAAATAAGATAAAAATAGAGAGGGAGACAAACCATAAGAGACTCTTAAATACAGAGAACCAACTGAGGATTGCTAGAAGGCAAGTGGGTGGGGGCATGGGCTAAATGGATGACGGGAATGAAGAGGGCACTTGTTGGGAGGAGCACTGGGTGTCATTTGTAAGATATAAATCCCTGGGTTCTACTCCTAAAGCCAAGACTACACTCTATGTTAACTAACTTGAATTTAAATACATTTAAAAATATATATTGGATACATCCTATGAAAAATTGGTTGCCATTGATGGGTTTTAAGTAGGGGACTGACAAGACCAGAGAGATCTCTCTGATAACTTATAGCAAAGGATTCAGAGGGAGAAAATAGAAGTCAGAAGGTAGCACGGAAGTCATTGCACCATTAGGCAAGAGACGGTTCGTGCCAAAACCCGGTGGCATGAAATGACTCAAATATGTTTGCTCACAGCTGAGACAGGTGGGATTTACTCGAAAACTGGGGATGCATGAAATGGAAGGAAATACACAAAAGCACCTAAGTAGAATTTTCTGATCTGACCGAAGCCAGTTCACTCGCCACAAGGTCTCTGAGATCCCACCTCCTCATCCTTTTGAACTCTTAGGGCCTTCACCCACCGTCTCCCTTAATAAATTTGCCTGTATCATTTAAGACGCTTTTAAGTATCTTAAAAGATGCATTATTTATAATGAGCAAACCCCAGGATTTCCCCAGGCAAACTGGATATAAGTCACCCTAGACACAGCTAAAAACTCAATAGACAGGCAGGTCAATGTATCTCTGTCCCTGTGGGTGACTTTTGCAACTAGCTTGCTTGGGACACTTCACCAGGATAGTACAGTGTGTAAAGTCTAAGTGTTTTTTTAGTACAACTGGTTATATCTGTTTAACCATTTCCATGCTAAAATTATTCATGCTTGATCCTTCCAGCTTTCAGACGTCCGCTTGGTGTCTTCTGGATGTCATAAGAATCCTGTGGTAGACAGGGCTTTGGGTTAATAGGTGCATTTATAGATAAGGAAACTGGGATCAGGGATATTATATCTAAAAAAACAATGATGTAAAGGAGACAGAACACTAACCCTAGGGGCACAGAACGTATTTTTGAGCACTGGCCCATCAGCACTGTTTACAGCAGCTCTACTCAAAGTGTGAGCCACAGATGCTTTAACCCGAAGCAGTGAGAGTAGATTATAGTAACTTTGATCACAATTTGGCAGAATTACTTTGTATCTGTTGAAGCTAATAAAAAAAAAATCAAGCTTCCATTTTATAAACTTTTCTTTTTTAAGTGTATTTTTTTTTGTAATTCACCTTTATTTTATTTTGCAAAAGCATCAGTCCATGATTAATTGAAAATTTTAAACATAAATCCTTTACTACAGCTCATTTGAGACATGTGGAGCTCCCGGAGATCACGCAATTACTGAAGCATGCTAGGTTTTAGCCTCATCAGTTTTAAAAACTGAAAACAATACATCATTCCAGCTCACAGGGCTGATGAAACAATAAAAGACTTAAAGTAATAACTAACATTTGTTAGTTATAGGTCCTAAGGGTAGCGATTTCTTTTTTTTTTTTTTTTTTTTTTTTTTTTGAGAGAGAGACAGAGCATGAACGGGGATGGGGCAGAGAGAGAGGGAGACACAGAATCTGAAACAGGCTCCAGGCTCTGAGCTGTCAGCACGGAGCCCGACACAGAGCTCAGATTAACAAACCATGAGATCACGACCTGAGCCGAAGTCAGATGCTTAACCAACCTAGTGCTTTTATAACCAACTGAGTCACCCAGGTGCCCCTAAGGGTAGTGATTTTTAATATATTCCCAGTAGTAGCCCCAAGAATTGGCAGAAGCTGAGCTAGTGGAGGATGGGGCTTGGTAAACAATTTCGACACCACCCTGGCCCAACTTCTGTCTTTTCAAGCTAACGGGGTTTGTTTTCACCTCTTTTATTTCTTTATTTAAAAAAAAAATTAATGTTTATTTTTGAGAGAGGAAGAGAGAGAGAGTGAGTGGGGGAGAGGCAGAGAGTGAGGGAGACACAGAATCTGAAGCAGGCTCCGAGCTCTAAAGCCATCATCACAGAGCCTAATGCAGGGCTCAAACCCACAAACCGTGAGATGGTAACCTGAGCCAAAGTCAGACGCTTAACTAATGGAGCCACCCAGGAGCCCCTCCTTTTTTTTCAAAACATTTTCACCTCTTTGAAATGTAAGATTTCTGTTCTATGATTGCCATTAAGGAAAGGTGTCCATTAAAAAAAAATTCCACCTCTTCTCTAGAGTGTACAAAGTGCTTTTATACTCATTTAATCTTCACAAAAACCACAAGATGACCAGATTATTATTTCACAGATGAAAAAAATAAATGACAAGCTTACAAGGTGGTCAGCATCTTAGTTGGTAAGTGATGGATCCTGACACAAGCCTGAGCCTTAGGATTTCGTACCCTGGTCTCTTCCTGGCAACCTGGCAAATATAAAAAAGAGCCTACGGTTTCTGGTACATTTTTTTCTTTCCTTCTACTTCTACATTTTTTTCTGCAAAGTCTTGGCTCACAAAAAGAACCCTCAAAAAAGAAAAAAAAAAAGATCATGAAGATCACCAAAAAGTACATATTGTGCTCAGGAAAATCAAATTTATACTTCCTACATACATTTCCTTACTGATGCTTGCTGTATGTGTGTGTGTGCGTGCGTGTGCGTGTGTGTGTGTGTGTGTGTGTGTGTATTATGGAGGGAATTATGTTCCTCAAAATTCATATGTTCACGTCTTAACCCCCAGGGCCCCAGAATGTAACCGTATTTAGAGAAGGTCTTTAAAGACCTAATTAAATTAAAATGAGGTCATTACAGTGGGCCCTAATCCAATATGGCCCATGTCCTTACAAGAAAAGGAAACAGGGACACAGACACCTCAGAGAGAAAACGATGTAAAGACACAGAGAGAAGACAGCCATGAACAAGCCAAGGAAAGATGCTTGGAACATATCCTTTCTCATAGCCCTCAGAAGAAAGCAAAGATGTCGATACCTTAATCTTGGACTTCTAGCCTCCAGAACTGTGAGAAAATAAACTTTTGTTGCTTGAGCCACCTAGTCTATGATACCTTGTTATGGCAGCCCTATTAAAAGAATATAGCGAGTGTATAATAATATTTACAACAGTGTATGGAATCACCTGTTACCTTTTCTGTTCCAGGTGATAAATACACATCCTTTTATTGTCTATTCCACAGATTCAGGAAATATTGCGTTTGCATTCCAAGGCAAGTGAGTCACAATTTTAAGCTCCTCCTCTCTTTTTGTTTTCTTTTAAAATTCTGCATTTTCAGAGGAGTGCTAAAGCCCACTGACAAGTATTTTATTAACAGGAACTGAAATGTTCTTTGGAGCTAGCTTCCCAAATTTCTACAGAGATCTCACTGCCATCCGAGAGGCCATTAGAAAGGCATCTGTCATTCCCAGACTTAATTTTTCATCTTGAAAAGGGAGGATTGACGAGGATTATCTCTAAGGCAATGCTTTATGGGTGTAAGAGCACTGAACTTCATTGAAGCAAAATTGTCTGAATCCAGGTCCTGATTTTATCACTGTCTAGCTATGTGATGTCAGGCGGGTCTCTTAGATCCTTTGAGCTTTTATTTACTCTTTGGTAAAAATGCAGCTAACATACCGAAATCGCAATGTGGCTATGAACACATGGCAAGATAATAAATGTGAATATAGTGGGAACATTGAAATCTCCAAACCAAACTTGATTTTATTTCCCTTTCAGTTCTGAAATGCTAGGTCTGTAAGCATTTTGACTGGATTGGATAGTATCTCAAAACATAATGTGAACTAACTTCTAAAGGTCAAGCAAGATTGCATATGTAGAAAAAGCAGTTCAATCATCCTACATTTTTATTTCTTACCAAGGTATTTGAAAAGGCAAGAAGGATGTCTTCTGGACATGACCATGACATGCCAAAGCGTGATGTCAGTCAGTGTGGAAATCGATCGTCGTCTCTTCTAAATATCCCTGCTGCTGGCCGGGAGGTCTTGGATATGTCAGAAGTTATTTTGCCTCATCCAACTTCCTAGTAACAAGCATCTCCCAATGTTTGGCCAATAAAAATCCACTCCTTTGTGCATGCTGAAGTTTAAAATGCTGCTTTGGTCGATTACATTATAAGCTCAAAACCTTTCTGCCCAAATTTTCTGCTACTAGATGTGAAGGCAGATGCCTTTAATTTCAAATGAGCAAGTGAAGATACTACGGATTCTCAATGAAATGATAAGATCCAACTGCATTCTTAATACTCACAGTCAAGCCTGTGGACTATCTTGTAGCGTCTAAAGCATGTATCGGCAGAGACTACAGTTCTCCAGAACAGACTGTCCCTAGAGCAGAGATGGAGGTGGAGTTGAGATAGCAACTCAGAAAGCTGAGAAGGTATTGAATAATTCATCTATTCACTCAACAAATGCTCATTAAACATCTATTAGATGCTCATCAGGGTATTCCTACAGGGGGAAAAAGTAACTTGGCTTTTCTTTCTTAATAAAATTCAATAAACATGTTGAGGGCCTAGGGTGTAATCTTCTAGAAATAACTGTGAATATAAGAGAGGTTCTTTCCTTCAAGAATTCATTGAGGAGACATACCAAATCACTTATTATACACACAAGGGCCAACAGCAAAATGGATGTTACTACTTTATCAATAGCAAAGTCAGCAACGGACACACTGACAACTCATTACAGAACCCGACTGAAGATGCCTTGGGTGTCTATACCTGAAGCAGAAGGTTAAAGCCAGATCTTTGATCACCCAGGCCCGTGAGATCGAAGCCTTGAGATCTTGCTACCTTTGACCCACAGCAAAGACAGAAGAATTTGTGGAAGCACCAGAATCCACTTCTTTGGTTTCAGAGAAGCAGAGACAGTGAGAAAGTGAGACAGAGAAACAGAGTAAGAGAGAGTGGCAGAGAAATTTGAGAGGTATGAGAGGAATCCAAAAAGAATTTTTGCTTGTTTGACCAATCAGACTAATGATTCCCCTTCCTTTACCTGGAAAGTAAAGGAGATCAGTGACAGGAAAATGTTAAGGCTTTTCCTTCTCTTACATGTTCGAGGGAAGAAGCTAGAGACAGAAAAATGAGTTAGAAAGCTATCGGAATTGGCCAAGGATAAGGTCCTCCGATGGACCCTAATGCTGTTAATGATGGGGGTATATCTGAGAGAGTTTGTGTGAGAATAAAGCCATAAACATGGAGTCTCTGAACAACAACAGCAGAGCCTCAAAAGAAACTACATTTTTGAAGCCTGATCATCCAAGGTGATGACTACTAATTTACTCAACATTTTAAAGCACCTACTAGGTGCATTCATTGCACTAGGCTTGTTGATCCATAGATACAGGCATAATCTCTTTTGGGTGTTATATGTAAGTGATTTGTCACTGAATTCTACTTCCAAAACGAATAGTTCACTGTATGTTAACTAATTAAAATTTAAGTTAAAAAAAATGTTTAAATGTACAAAAAAAAAATCTTACACTTTCAAGCCAGCTATATCCATAAACACACAACGGGAATACAACATGCCAGATGGAATCCTTGCTGTGCCCCAAAATGTGGAGGAAGTCTCCACAGAGAGCAAAGATATGAACTGAGTCTTTGAAGCAGGAGAAGGGGGTCACTGAGCAAGTTGACAACATAAAACGAAAGTTGACTAAGTGGCCAAAGGAAAGAAAGCATGGCGGAAAACATTGTGTGCCGAGAACCATTCATTTATGTCTTTTGAGCTCCTGCCCTGGATGGGGACACACGAGCACATAATAGAGAAAGTCTCTGCTTTTATGAAGATTCCACCGTGGTTATACAGGAGAGGGAACACAGGCAATAAACAAATAAACGATAAAGATATTATTAGAAACCAGCACAAGTGACCTAGAAAATAAAATAGACTAATGACACTGCCCCAGGAGACCTATTTTATTTGGGGAGGGGGTCAAGGAAAGCGTCTTTTGGTCATGACGGTTGCACTCGAATGTTAGGAGCAATTCAGGTATGTGAGGACGAGAGGGAAGAACGCTCCAGGAAAAGGGGGTAACAGGAGAAAATGCTCAGAGACCAGAACAGGTTTGGAAGTTTCAAGGAAAAAGTCAAAGGTCCACACAGCTGGAGCTTGTGAGTAAAGGATCAAAGAAACAGGAAGTGGCCGGATCACGTGAGACCTACGAATATCTGACATGGCAGGGCATAGAGTGGGGAAGCTGGCAGCAAGATCAGATCAGGAAGAACTAAAGATGCTCCGCTATGAAATCAGGACTCCCGCCCATTGTATTAGTCCAATCCTGCTGCTATAACAAAATACAATCAACTGACAGCTTATAAGCAATTACGAAATGTGTTTTCACAGTTCTGGAGGCTGAGAAGTCCAAGATCAATGAGCTGCGGGATTTGGTGTCTGGTAAGAGCTCACTTCCTCATAGATGGTAGTCTTCTGTCTGCGTCCTCACATGGCGGAAGGGGTAGGGAACTCTCTGGGGTCTCTCTTACAAGGACACTGACCTCATGCATGAGGACTCTTCTCTCATGACCGAATTGCCTCCCAAAGGCCCTGCTCCTAACGCCATCATCTTAGGGGTTAGAATGTCAACATATGAGTTGAAGGGGGATACAAGCATTCCGTCCATTGTACTCATAAAATTGGAAATTAGTGAAAAGGAACAAGATTATTAGGAAAAAATTCTAATTTCGGCTTGGTTAGCCAGCCGAGTGGGTTGAGGTACCCTTACCCAGACGACATCTAATCTCCCAATAGCTTAACGATGGTCTATAAAGGGATCCTCCTAGCAGGTGAGACTAGGGACTAAGTACGGATAAATTGCCTATGTTATCCTGGAATGCAGAGGGAAGCAAGCGCACAAGATTGGGGTTTTTTCTTCTTCTTCTTCCCCAAGCCCCTTGGACACAGAATGGCCTCTGTGAACTAGCCAGGAGAAAGAAACCTGGCTTTACAGTGCATGTAATCTGGAAAGCAGGGAAAGAAACATTTAAGCTGTTACTCAAACAAGTTTCATTCCAATTACTACTTTCCTCTCTGTCAGAATCAATTAGTCTCACTTTTGACGTGGCCACGGCTTGCTGAGGTGAGGGAGGCCTCCGCCTCCCTATTTTTCTCCCGATCTTTTTTGTTTGTTTGTTTTTGGCCACTCTTGGGTTGTGGGCGGTTGTCTAGCGTTGTTGTTGATTTCCCCGCTGCAGCCAGCGCCACAGAGTTGCTTTTCCACGGCCACAAAATGAAATGAATGTACACAGGGAAGGGAGCCTCGCTCCAAGTCAAGTGCTGGACAGCTTAGCTTCACATGCACTCAGTTTCCCCAGCAGAGACCTGTTTGCTCTCATGGCTTCAAGGCACAGTGGCCGTCTGCTTTGTGACATCCCCGACATCAGCACTGGACTTCGGCCAGACAAGGAGTGACGGGCCAGCTCGGTTTCACCTCGTGACCCTGGGAGAGATGCTAGTCCCCGACGACGTTGATGGCCTAATTGTAGCAGCACACTGAGTGAATCACGCCACAGCTGGGCGCCTGTCAGCACCTCTGTGACGCTATCAGCTGAGGCTGTTGAGTATTCATGACATTGAGAAAAGGGAAGTGAAACGAGAACTTAAGTATTTCCTAGGATGGGGCTATTAAATTGAATTTGACCAATGTTCCTGCAGTCAACTTGGATCCCTTTCTGTTCTGCCGTCTTGCGTTGCTTTGTGTTATTCCTTGCCCTGTCGTCTAAAAGTCAGGCACGACTTTCGAAATGATGGCCAGTGTGCGTGTTGGCGGGGACGAAAATTTTTATTAAAATGTATTATATTAAAAAATGTTGGGGTTTTTTTTTCAGTTGCAGTTTAGAAACATCTCTTAAATCACATGTTGCTTCCTTGTTCATACGCCAATGGACTCCAAGAAATCTGGCTTAAAACTCGGTAGGGTGACAGTAGGGAAGATGTGGGAACATTCAAGGGTGCCCTTAACTTGTTTTTGTTACAGCATATTGAATTTATTTCTGTCCTCTGCTTATGTCCTGACTTTTATCACATTTAAGATTTTGCTCATAGTGTTCCTGGGCTTGTCTTAGTCAATTCTAGCTTCTGTAATAAATTACCATAGACTAGGCGACTTAAACAACAACTTATTTCTCATGGTTCTGGAGGCTTCTCCTTATCCCCTCATGTGACACAGGGAGCGTGAGGATGTCTATCATATACCTGTCCCACCACTGTATTTTGGAAGCACATAACTTGCTTGGTTTCACAGGTCCACAGCTGGAGAGGAATTTTACCTCAGGATAAATCCTACCTGGAATCTTACCTGTATCTTATTTATATGATACTTAGAATTTAGGTGAGACTTTGGACTTTAGAGTTGATGCTAGAATGAGTTAAGACTTGTAAGCTGTTGGGATAGAAGAATTGTATCTTACTTACAAGAAGGACATCAACTTGGGAGGGCCAAAGGCAGAATGTTATTGGCTGAATGTTTATGCCCCCCCCCCCACAAAATTCATAAGTTGAAACCCTAATGACCAGTGTGAAGGAGTTCGGAGATGGGACCTTGGGGGGTGATTAGGTCATGGTAGAGGCCTCATAAATGGGATTAGCTGCTTCTTCAAAACTTTGCGTAGAAATCTCTTCAGTTAAACATCCAATTTCATTGATCTCAAGATCCACCTTGCACAAAACACTAGAGCACAAATAATTCAGTCAAGTTATTTGCTGCTTTATAACAAAGATAGCCTTTTTTTCACTGTCCAGTAACACGCTCCTCACTCCCATCTAGGATCCTACCAGAACAGTCTTGACCATCCGTATTTCTATCAACATTCACAAATCCTCTCAGGAGACAGTAGCTTTCTTGCAGCTCTCCTTTTTCTTTGTTGAGTTCCCACGAGAATCTTTTTCATAGTCCATTCATGACAACCCTGGCTTTTCCCTAGCATGTGCCACAAAACCCTTCCAGCCACTACCTCTTACCTACTTCTAAAGCTCCCTCCACAATTTGAAGTGTTCGTTACAGCAGCACCCCGCTCTCAGTACAAATTACTGTCTTGGGTCATCTTGGGTTGTTATGACAAACACCATAGATCACAGTTCTAGAGGATGAAAAATCCCAGATGAGGGAGCCAGCAAATTCAGCGTGTGGTGAGAGCTCTCTTTCTGGTTTGTAGACGGTCACTTTCTTTCTG
Organism: Neofelis nebulosa; assembly: GCF_028018385.1. NCBI lineage: Eukaryota > Metazoa > Chordata > Mammalia > Carnivora > Felidae > Neofelis > Neofelis nebulosa. The sequence continues at coordinate 198,089,892 of NC_080784.1, read as the reverse complement.
TATCGTCACATGGCTGAAAAGACAGAAATCATCTCTCTTGTGTCTCTTTGTATAAGGGCTATATTAAATAAGCTAGTTTCTGAAACTCTTTATTTGCCAGATTTGCATCCATATCCATGAGTTGGCTATATTTGAAACACACACCAGAAATATCATTCCTGTATCTGACGTGCAATCATTTTTCATTCTTCCAGAAGAATATCAGACACAGTAACTCAAGGAGGCAAGAAGTGGAGATCGTTTTCTTGTCTGCTGTATACACAAAGAACTGAAGTCGTGTAAACATAAAGTGGTTTAGGGTCTTTTGAGGCAGGGATGTTGACTGCCTTGTCCGCAGTCTAGTACTGGTAAATAATAACTGCTTAATTGTTAAATAATGAGTGGTTAATTTGTCAGTCTACTAATTAATTGAGGAGAATACAGCATCCTTTACTGTCACAACTGCTCCAATAGTTTTTGGTCTCGAAACACACAACCCTGTGCTAAGTGCACATAGGAGCATCCAATAATGTGCTGCCTTGGGTACAGGAAAATATGGCACGAATGCCATTATTTAAAGACTTTGAAAGTGTTTTAAAAACACTGGAATCATTATCATTAGAAACATAAGAACTTTATTTGATGTCCTCACAATGATCATATGGCTCTGAGTTGTTTATAAGTTACACATGGAAGGAAAGGAATGGCGTCCCATAGTGAGTGTTTTGATGCTCGTGGCCCCTGAAGGTCTCTCTCTGGTCGTCTCGCCATGTTCCTCCTTCATCACCTCCTGCTTCCTTTATCCTCTGAATTAGAGTGTTTAGGCTCTTTCTGCCATCAAAGGACCTAATCTGGATTCTTGCAATGCCTACCAACAGCAGCTTTCATGGCCTGGAAAATCTCTGTAAAAACTACCACCAGCAAGATCGCTCTACGATACCCACTCAGAAGCCCAGAAGCTAGATGCAGTCTGGTCCTAAGTAAGAGGCAGGCCTTCACCCCAGAGGTGTTTATTTTTCTTTTAATCAATTAGTGAAGCAACACAGACATTACAGAAATGCTGAGGGCTCTCTCCCAAAGCACCAGCAGAACGAGGTGAGAGAAGCCCGGAGGATCCCCTGGTGAGTCTGGGCAAAGTTCAAGACAGCCCTGGGCTTTCTCAACTCAGCTCAAAACTCAACTGCTCACCGCAAGGACTTCTGAGTGATTTTTGTCCCACTGACATTGGGCATTAAAGGAAAAGATAATGACCGGCCTTACTGGCCCCTATGACCCGGAAACGATAGATAAGCGTGTGAGATGCTGTCTGCCCAAGGTTGCAAAGACAGTGAGCCTCTGTGCTAGACGGTCTCAGAATAGATCCACTGGATGCAGGTAAACCATCTCTATGTTCTCTTTCCCTGGTGGTGTTTTATCCACGACTAAATGACTCCTGTGATGGAGTCTTACAACTTTCTAATGTTGCAACTATTAAATTAAATAATTGCAATTGCTGGATATGCCTACAAAATATATCCCAAAGTGATCTTGCATTATCCATTGTTTTGCTCTATGGAGGCAAAATAAATGGGAATGTTTTCCTACTTTCTATAAGAAGTCTTCAAATATCTGAAGATAGGAGGCTTACAACCCTAATTCTTCTTTCCAGGCTGACTCCGCTCCTCACTCTACTCCAGGCTGGTTTTTACTCTCACTGAAATTCCTCAACATGGCCACCAATAAACTTACAAATAACTAATCCTGTGAACAGATTTTAGTTCTTACCTTACTGAACCCCTCAGATGCTTCTGACAGGCATAATTACTTCCCCCTTGGAACAGTTCTCTTGACACGTCTTTCCCAGTTGTACACACACACACACACACACACACACCGCACCATGGCATGTATTTTTAGTCACCCTTCCTCACTAGTCTTCCCTGCTTTAATTACCCACTAAGTGTTGACATTCTTTGGATTCTTGTCGTTGCCTTCTTCTCTTATCACTGTAGGAACCAGCCTACAAGGAATGCATCCATGCCTGTGCTTCAATTGTCATCTACAAATTAATGGCACCCAAATTACACTTTTTTGAGCATCACATGACTATATTCAACTTCACCAAAAAAAACACCCCTCTGGGGTCTCAAACTCAGTAAGTGCAAAACTAAGATAATTGCCTTCCTCAGAAGAATGAGTTCTTCCTCTTCTGTGTTCTTGCTCTCCTCCCCACCCCGTGCTCCCCAATATAATAAATTGCTTTGCCATCTATCTCTTCAATGACACAGTGAAAACCACCTACAACTTATCCTTGATCTAAATAATGGTATCCACCATTTTCCAACCAATGAGAAATCAAAGCTGGGATTTAAACCCAAGGCTCCTGCCTTCTTGATTTGAAGCCAAATGACTTTCCATATATTTATTTTTGTGTATTTATCTTTGTAATATATCTTTACCCAGGTTAATATATGCAAACACAACTTCTCAGAGAACATTTACTATTATGTGATGAAATTAATTTCGGTGAAAGATACAGCATTTATTTCTATTCCATTCCATTTCCTACCATCTTCAAATGGTATGCAAATACAGAATTTGATACATCCTACAATTGGTTGTGAAATCTTTTTCTGTCAAGGAGAGGTGAGGCAACAAGGCAAAGTTCACAGCTGAGGCCAGGCACGCTTTGCCAACGGTGAACTTAAACAAGGAGAACTTTGACACTTGCAATAAGGGGAAACCTTTCCATGAATTGCTGCTTTATTAAAACCTTGCCCAGCAGATGCAGTTTAAGTGGAAAGGGAATTTATGCTGCTGTTTATAGGACTGTGGGGTCAGCTGTCAACCAGGGTCTTCTTAAGATGAACTTGAGGAGCTTGCCTCTCCTATGTCAGCCTCCATCTTTTACCTGATGACAAATATTTAAGAATTGAATAATTCTATGAAGGAAGACATGATGCCTTTTACAGCCTGCAACCTAAGGGTTGCCATGGATGTGAACCTCAGCGTTTCCACAGCATTTCTAAATATTTGCAGAGAACCATTTCCTGCTTCCAGAATTGCAAAAGTCTAACTTGGAGATTAAACACTTAAGGGCTAGTCAATTATTTCAGGGGAGTTGTACTTTGTTGAAACCAACGTTCAAATATGCCACAACAACATCGGGGCTTGGCAAGCTTGCCTAATTGAGGAAGTTCAAAATAAAGGCTGAAGGCTCCATCCTTAGAGCCCTTGGTTAGGGTCGGACAGCACAGTGGGCTGTTACATAGGGGACCATTCTCTTGAAAGCAAGTGGTGGAAATTGGGCATGAAATCCTCTATTCAGGAAAATACAACTTGGTATTATCCTAAAATGTGCATGATTAGGTGAACACATTCAGATAGAATAACATTTCCTCCCCAACCCACCCTCTGAACCTTCAGTCGCCTCTCAAATGATTTCATTATTCAGATTATAAAATTTAACTTATTCGCCTGCTCTTGCTGCCAAAAGTTTGCAAAACTGTTGCTGGAATCTGCTAGATATTCTGAGGTTGAATTGTCCAGTGTCTCATTTTTGCACTCGGTATCAAATATACTCGCTGTGCAGAAGAAAATAGTAGCCCCCATTTATTAAACGTCTACCACATTTCATACTCTATGTGACGCTCTATGTTGATCTTGTCTCCATTAATTTTTGTAAGTACTCTATGAGGCAGGAGTTATTTTAAATACGTGTCTATCCTGCCTTAATATAAAAAGAATTCAAGACAAAGAAGATGATAGTAAACTTATTCTCTCAAAGAGTGATTTAAATCTCAGAGTACTTAGGTAAGTTTCTAAGGGACATACAGCTAAGGAGTGGCAGAATTGGGGATTTTACTCCAATAGACACAACTCCAAGGTCATGCAGTGTCCCCCACACCATCAGTAGGGATTATAATTATTAGCAAATTGACTGGTGGCCCCTAGTGGAATTGAGGGTGGCAGAGCAGAGCGTAAGATGCGAGAAGCAGCTGTTAGATGGAAAAATCCAGAACCAGGAATGAGAAAAATCATTCTTTAAATAGCTGTGGCATTTAATATCTCACAATGGGAGCACCACAGCCATTTTGGATGAGATGGTTTTTTGTTAAGCAGAACTGCCCCCACATTGCAGGATGGTGCCCATTGCTCTTTCCAGAAACGTAATGCCAGTAGCATTCCTTGTCATTGAGACAAACAAAAACACCCTCTGCATTTCCAGATGCCCTTTAAGGGGGCAGTACTGTTCCCAGTTAAGAATCACTGCTTAGAGGAAGGGGGGGGGGGGCGGGACCTATGATTCTAAAAATTATATGCATTATTATTCTCATTTTTCCAGAAGCAGAAACTCTGAGTTCAAGTTTTATAGCTTTGGAATGGAACCTACCACTGAATGGTGCTCAATGTTATTCTCTTAACCCAATGATACCACTGTCATAATTGCCATAATATTTCTTTTCTTGCCAAGATGATAATCTTTTACCTAAAGCATCATTTTGTAGACACAGATGCAGATCCTTTGTTTCCTAAAGCAGGACATGGGTCTTCTATATTCTCTAGAATGTTCTTCTTATGATACATACTTGAATAACATGCTTTTTTTTATTCCAGTATAGCTAACATACAGTGTTATATTAGTTTCACGTGTACAATATAGTGATTCAACACTTACATACAACACCCAGTGGTCATCACAAGTGCCCTCCTTAATCCCCATCACCTATATCACCAACCTCCCCCCCAGTATCCTCCCCCCTGGTAACCATCAGTTTGTTCTCTACTTAGAGTCTGTATCTTGGTTTCTCTCTTCTCTTCTCTTCTCTTCTCTTCTCTTCTCTTCTCTTCTCTTCTCTCTTCCCTTTGCTTACTTGTCTTGCTTCTTAAATTCCACCTATGAATGAGATCTTACAGTATTTGTCTTTCTCTGACTTATTTCACTTAGCATTATATTCTCTAGCTCCATCCATGTCATTGCAAGTGGCACGATTTCCTTCTTTTTATGGTTGAGTAATATTCCGTTGTGTATATACACCACATCTTCTTTTTCCATTCATCTATCACTGGACCCTTGGGCTGCTTTCAGAATTTGGTTGTTGTAAATAATGCTGCAATAAACATGAGGGTGCATTTATCTCTGAATTTGGGTTTTTGTATTTTGGGGCTACTGAGTGATGATATTACTGGATCATAGGGTAGTTGTATTTTTCATTTCCTGAGGAACCTCCATGCTGTTTTCCACAGTGGCTGCAGCAAAAGGCAAACCAACTTTTGTTCCATTTCTGCTTTGGAGTCGAAACAGGGAAGACTTCACAAAATAAGTGGTGATCTGGTAAATACTAATTCAACATTCAATATTAACTTAATATTTACTTAATATCTAAAGAGTGGTCATACATAGGAAATGACATCGTGATTGAGACCACAGCAAAATCTATGACATGAGAAAGCATTCAGAATATGATCACACTTAGCTGGCCCAAAGGGTTCAGGTTATTTCCAAGCAGGAGAGTGACTTAGGGTTTCTGCAGAGCCTTTGGGTTGCACTGAGCAATGGCAGACATCTCTCTCTAACCAGTGTGGCCCCATGTTTGTCCATCTTTGCCCTTGTGCATGAGTGGCAGAAAATGATGATGTCCTAGCTACAAAGCCTCTACTATAGTGTGTGTTTCTAGTGAGCACCCAGGAAAGCATGAACTCCCAAAAAACATATCACAAAGCACTAAATAAAAATGCAGACTCTTCGGAGTGAGCCAGATTTCATTAAGGCAAGGAAAGGAATGCGTACCGCCTCTCTGGGACATTTAGTACAAACTTCAAGCATGTAATCTGCCATCCAACTTTAACTCCATCTTTCATTAACACCCAAAACTGATTCCCACATCTCTCTTTGCATCACTTTTTTGATAACGTCTTCCTTTTTTATTCTCAACCAGCTAGCCTATCTCCACCTATCACCACCCTAAACTCATGTTTTGCCCTTCTCTGCTCCGCTTTTCCCCTGGAATCAAACTCGCATAATGGAGGGAAGTTTCCAGAGTCATCTCTCCTCTTGCATCCAGTTGGGTGCAGCAGTTGTGAGGGGAGGTCCAAGCAGAAAAACAGAATAAATGTAGAATGTGGTGGAGCACTTATCTCCCACTCCCTCCCCACTGCTTCCCTGACTTGCTGACGTAGTTCTCGTAGTGGCCTTCTTCCTCCTGGACCACAATTCCCATAGGCATTTATTCCTCTATGGTGTGGGGCTCAGTGGGCTTTGAAGGGAACTTTTTCCAGTCTCCGCATGACTTAATTGCCCTTGATGATTCCCCCTGAACCCTGACTCCACCTTGATAAACGGTTCCCCTTTATGAAAGTCTCCAAAGTCGAACCATCTGAGTGGAATTCACTTTTGTTGGGATTCTAACCAGTGTGTCCTCCCTCCATCGTTATCCAGCAGGCCTTGGAAATCCACACCTGTAATCAGCAAGATCCTCTTGATCACTGGCCCCTTCACAGAATGTTCACTCTTCCATCTTGCCTAGAAACCTAGCTGACTCTTTCCAAGTTCACTTTCCCTGTAGCTTTGCAAGTGATGATCTTTCATCCCACGCCTCATGTGGCTTAGGAGCGGGACTGGCCCATCATGATCGTTCTCTGGCCACACACCAAAAGCAAAGGAACCCTTAGAGCTTAAAAGGGTCATGCTATCCTGTTTTATCTCCATTTTTACCAAGTTTTTGCTGTCATCCACTGAACTTCAAGTCTCTTCTACTCATTCATTGAAGTCTTTAGGTGTTAATTCACCTTTCACAGCATTACTCTTGACTTTTAGTGACATCACCATTTATTCGTTCATCCAACAAATAGTTATTGAGTGCCTCTTGACAGACCATGTTGTAGTTACTGGATATACGTGTTGAGCAAGACAGAAAGAAGCTCCTACTCACACACTAGTGTGTGGGGGCAAGGGATGAAATTCGGCGTGGATTAATCATTTAAACCTCAGCTTAACCAGTGTCACAGATGACTACTCGATAGGGCGCCAGGTATTGGGCAAGAGAGCAGCCCTGTTAGTCTCTTTATTCCTCACTTTCCTCACCTCTGAAGACTTTTCTTTCAACTTGACTTTACTTTCTCACTCACGTGCGTCATAGTCACATTGTCCTCAACTAAAACCTGCACTGTCTACAAAATCTCAAATTTAAATATAGAATTCTCTGGTTCAAATCTTCTATTCTGGGGCTCACTTTCTCTAGTGACCCTCCTACAAGTAGTTTAGCCTCGCCAGAACCTCCAGTCGATGGATACCATTTTTTTCTCACTATTCCTTAGGGTTGTTTTTTTTTCTGTCTTTAGGACAAATGAGAGAGCTGAACTGAGACTGCACATTAAGCCAGAGATTCTCAAGTAGACTGAGTGGTCCCAGCTTACTGGGACTGATAACACAATATCTTCCCTTTGTCCACCAGCCCAAGGGTAATAGCGTTTTTTGATGTGGTTAGTCTCTGGGCAACCCTGTTCAAGTTGGCAACTCCATCACCTACATAACCAAAGCCCTGCAGTAATATTCTTCTGTTTAAATTCTTCAAGTTGCTGGGGGAACCAGAGGGGAAGTGGGTGAGGGGATGGGTGAACTAGGTGATGGGAATTAAGGAGGACACTTGTTGTGATGAGCACTGGGTGATATATGACATTGTCGAATCACTCTATTGTACACCTGAAAATAATATTACAATGTGTGTTAACTAACTGGAATTTAAATAAAAACTTTTTTTAAAAAGAGAGAAAACACCTATATGTTCAGGAAAAAAGAAAGAGTTGACATTGTTATAGAATTATGAAACACATATATTTCTACTGGAAATGTAAATTAAAATAACAAATTAAAATTGAAAACAATTTACATCACCTTACATAAGTGGCATTTGTATACCTAGCACTTGTAATTCCTAACAATTAGAGAAAATCTTGCCCTTAATACTCTTGTGTGAAGGCTTGTACAAGATTTAACATATTTTTAATATTAATAATCAGAAAGAAAGAAAGAAGGAATCCCAAATGACAATTAACAGGATGATAAATTATGAAGTTTAAATACATATGATAAATTATGAAATATATATAATGGAAAAAACTACCTTAGAGAGCTTTAGTGGTTATTATTTACCTGTTCTCTGCCTCAGTATCTTCAAAATATTGTATCTCCTCTTATTATATTATCAATACCAATAATGGTATTATCACACAAAAATTAATTCAGAGAAAGCACAGGATAAAGATTGTTGTGTCCAGTGTGGACATGACAGAGTTTTTGAGACAGCCCCATTATATGAGAAGCAACACTCATTCACGTGGTCAACATCTCAGATAAGCTACCCAAAAGGTATTAAGATCTTTTGCTGTGTGATCATGACCTTTGCCAAAGAATGTCCAAAATACAAGCAAAGTGGCCAGAAGGAAATAATCTCCTGGTCAAAATTAAAACTTAAACAGATGTAAATTTATGACGTTAATGAAGTTCCATCTCTATCTCCAAAAAGCTGGGCATTAGCTGAGTCTCACCATATCTTAATTTCTAAGTCTACGATAACAGCTTAAATACTGATCTCTGCAATCCAACTGCTAGAGATTTTGTCTTGTATCCATTGCCAACTATATGACTTGACATAGTAAACTGTCTATGTCTCAGTTTTCTTATATATAAAATAAGGATAATAATGCATAGAGTGATTGAGAATATTACAGCAAATAATATTTATAAAAGCCTTCACCCAGTAGCAGGCACATTCAAGTTCTCAATAAATATTTTGGCTACATTATGGAAAGAGGCTAAATGCCCATCAACTGATGAATGGATAAGGAAGATGCGGTTTATATATACAATGGAATACTACTTGGCAATGAGAAAGAATTGAAATCATGCCATTTGCAGGAACATGGATGGAACTGGAAGGTATTATGCTGAGTGAAATAAGTCCGTCAGAGAAGGACAGATATCATATGTTTTCACTCATATATGGATCTTGAGAAACTGAACAGAAGACAATGGGGGAAGGGATGGGGGGGAAAAAACTAGTTACAAACAGAGAGGGAGGGAGGCAAACCATAAGAGACTCTTAAATACAGAGAACAAACTAAGGGTAGATGGAGGTGGGGAGAGGGAAAATGGGTGATGGGCATTAAGGAGGACACTTCTTGGGGTGAGCACTGGGTGTTGTATGTAAGCCAATTTGACAATAAATTATATTCATAAATATGTATACATATTAGTTATATATAAATAAATATTTTGGCTATAGTTAGTTATCTGTCTCCATCATGGTAACTGTTTAACTCTTAGAGGTCACTCCCCATTTACCTTTATGACTCCACATTCCAAAAAACCCAATATATAGTGTATGTTCAATGGGCATTTGTTGACTTGCATTCTTGTTGATCACAGAGAACCCAATGAGGTCTTTAGCATTCATGTGAAGCTTATTCAGAAAACTCTTAGGAGTTAATTGGTACTGTGCTCTTGGTAAAACATGGCTTCCTTGGTAGCAAGAGGGGCAAAGTCTATATTTTAAAAGGTTTCATGGACTGCCAAGAACTGTTATAAAACAATATTTTGATGAGTTATACAGTAAATGAATCAGAAACATATGAGCTTAATTTCCCTGAAAATACATGTGGGTTTAAAAATGAAAGGAAAGGAATCTTGGCACATTTCGCTATGCCAAACCCAAAATGTTAGAAAAACATTTTAAGATGTTAGGATGCACAAATCCTAAATGCAGCCCAATTTGCTCATCCTTCAGTGGCCTGCTCCCAATGTACCTGTTGAGTCTGGTCTGCCATAGTCATAATGAGGAAAACCTAAAAAAGAAAAAAGGAAAAAAAAAGCATATTGGCATCAGACAGGAAACCAGGAGTTCCAAGTCTAGGCCTGGCTCTGTCACTGGCTAGCTGTGGGACTCTAGATTAATCACTTAGCCTTCCTGGACCTCAGCTCAGGAAAATAGTTCATGACTTTCAGACCTCACAGGGTTGTTAGAAGCTGCTAGAATAGAGTTTAGGAATGTGTTAAGCCCCGAATGGTAGGGGCTAGACCCCAAAGTGAGATGGTGTCCTCAGGGCGGGATAAGTGTCCAGAGGACCCCAGGTCAGCATGCCAGAGTAAAACGGGCATGGACATGATAAACACATGGCCAGCTGTCGATAGCTCTTCGGCAAAACCAAGAAGTCATCCATGGTGCATTATCTGAACTCCTCGTGCTCACCCGTAACCTCAACTGTCCTTTGCATCTCTTGCCTTTTGCCATACCTGCAGAGAAAAAAAACCCACCATCAGATGGTTGGAGACCTCAGGTGTAAGGTCCTCAGCATAAGTTGGACTCTCAGAGGTCTTTATCCAGTTTTTTGTTTCCGTTATTTCCATTCTGTTGCCGGGTCTGCTCTTTTCCATTATGCTAACTTCAGACCCATCAATGAATTCAAACCCTCTGCTAAAACTACAATCCTCTTATTCACGGCAAATTTGGGGACAGCAGGCATATGAACCAATCAGCATTACTCTCCCCTCTCTATTTACTTTTGTCAATACCCACCTGTATTATTTAAGTATTGCTGTGCAACATATTGTGCCATCACTTAGCCACTTAGAACAACATGTATCATCCCAGAGAGTTTCAGAGGGGTGGGAATTCAGGCGTATCTTGGCTAGCTGGTACTGTCTCAGGATCTACCCCAGTTTTGCACTCAAGTTGTCAAGCGGGACTATAGTTGGGTGAAGTCTCGGCGGGGGCAGGGGGTGGGGTCTACTTCTAAGCTCTCTTACCTGGTGGTCAGCATGTCTCAGTTTTTTTCTTGGGCAAGAGGCCAAGAGGTGAAGAGGTGAAGGTGGTTTTTCACCACATGAGCCTCTCCCTCAGTTTCCTGACATGTTCTCAGGACACGGAAATTGGCTTTCCCTAAAACAAGTGACCAGAGAGGAAGAGAATACACCAAAGACAAAAGCCAATCTTTTATAAACTAATCACAAAGGTGGCACAGCATCAGCTTTACTAGGAAAGTATGAGAACCTGTCACAGCCAACAAGAGGTCATGGAGGCTGTAATGTAGTAATCAGGGTAGGATTCTGGAAAGAAAAGAACATCTGGTCAAAACTAAGGAAATTCCAATAAAGCATGGACTTCAGTGAAAATAATGTGTCAATAGGGTTTCATTGATTATAACAAATGTAGCATACTAATGTGATACTAATGTCATACGTTAATAATAGGGAAAGTGGCTCAGTTGGTTAAGCGTCCAATTCTTGATATTGGCTCGGATTATGAGATCGAGCCCCGTGGCAGGTTCTTCACGGAGCATGGAGCCTGCTTGGGATTCTCCCTCTCCCTCTGTCTCTGCCCCTCCCCAGCTTGCACTCTCTCTGTCTCTCAAAACAAATAGACAAAAAAATAATAATACGGGGTCGCCTGGGTGGCTCAGTTTGTTAAGCGTCCGACTTCTCTCAGGTCATGATCTCACAGTTCATGAGTTCGAGCCCCGCGTCGGGCTCTGTGCTGACAGCTCGGAGCCTGGAGCCTGCTTCAGATTCTGTGTCTCCCTCTCTCTCTGCCCCTCACCCGCTCACACTTCTCTCTCTGTCTCTCAAACATGAATAAACATTAAAAAAAATTAAAAAAAAATAATAATAATACAGAAAATGGGTATATAGGAGCTCTCTACTACCTTCACAATTTTCCTGTAAATCTAAAACTGTTCTTTAAAACAAAACAAAACAAAACATGTTTCAAAAAGGTGGTGATTCCCATTTTAAGAAATGAATAACTTCTGAAAGTTACCGTTTTTTCACACATTCTACTAGCAAAGGATTTTCAAAGGTAGAGAAATTCAGTGTTGCCTAGAAAATAGGTACTCACACTCTGGAAGTATAAATTTATACAGCTGTTCGAGAAAGCAATTTGTGTTATGTCACAGTTGAAAGAGGAATACAATTTGATTTAGTAATCTCATTTCTAGAATGTATTCCTATGATGTCTAGTGCATTAGTGAGCAATTGTACAAGGACGCTTCTTGAAGCTAAATGCTTATCAGTATGAAACTAGGCAAGTATATAGAGCTATACCTGTACATCTGATACTATCCAGCCACTAAAATTATGTACCTGGAAACGTTGTGCTCATATTCCGGTTTTGGTAAAAATTTGCAGTGTGGCCCTGTTTCTGTAAGTGTAGTATGATCCTACAGGTGTAAATTTACACACACACACACACACACACACCCCTATGTATGTATATAGATGTTAACATATTAGCAGTAGTTAATGGAGAATGTGGCATAAAGAATTATCATCTTTATATTTTTTCTGTTTCTTATTGATTGTTCCAAAGTATTATAAGTCTATTTTATGTGTTAAGGCCATATGATATTTGTTTTTAATTTTCAGACACCTAAGGCGTGTCTTACCTTGGCGAATGAGTCAGTAACCATGAACCCCCTTTTGCCCCAAGTTGAATGCCCAGGGATCAAGATTCTCAACGCCCAGCCCCATTTTCTGACTGTAGCTCTTTGTGTGTGTAGTTTTTTTTTTATTTAAAAAATTTTAACGTACCTTTCTTTACTTTTTTTTTAATTTTTTTTAACGTTTATTTATTTTTGAGACAGAGAGAGACAGAGCATGAACGGGGGAGGAGCAGAGAGAGACGGAGACACAGAATCTGAAACAGGTTCCAGGCTCTGAGCTGTCAGCACAGAGCCCGACGCGGGGCTTGAACTCACGGACCGTGAGATCATGACCTTGGACGCTTAACCCACCGAGCCACCCAGGCGCCCCTATTTGAGATAGAGAGTACAAGTCAGAGAGAGGCAGAGAGAGAGGGAGAGAGAGAATCCCGAGCAGGCTCTGCACTGTCAGCACAGAGCAGGACTGGGGGCTGGATCTCATGAACCATGAGATCTTGACCTGAGCCGAAGTCCGTAGTCCCAGAGTCAGACCGTAACTGCTCAATCGACTGAGCCACCCGGGTGCCCCCTGACTAGAGCTTTTTGGATCTTAACCAGCTAGAGGGGGTGGGGGATGGATTGCAAGGTGAACAAAAGGAAACTGAAGCCTCTGGCGGTTAAACAACTTGACCAAGGTCACGCTATTAGCAAGAGGCCTCAGCAGTAGGCATATGTTGATCTGTTTCATTCCAGAGCTAGTTTTACAACCGCCCACCATTGTTTTGAAAACTGAACGGAAACTGTTCAGATCTCCACTCCGCTCAGTCTTCCGTGTCGATATTGAGCCCCTTTAAGTAATTTCTCAGATCTTTTCCTTTATCACCTGTGAAACTGAGGTAACCACACCCAGTTTGCAAAATGCCGTGAGGAGTGCCAAAGCAGGCGCTTAATAAATACTTCTTGCAAAAATGGATAAATGAATGTAGAGATGGTAAACATTAGCAAACCAGAGTATGATGACCAATTTTGTCGACGTACTCGTAGAGTTAACAGGTTCCTAATTATAAAACATTCTTTACACGGATTATTCATTTTAAGCTATAGAATTGTATACATTTTACTCACCACTAAGTGGTTTTTTATCACTTTGATCTTTCTCAGAAATGTTCATTCTTTCCCAAATGCACCCTATAAACTCTCTTGAAAGGTGTTTATTTTTTCCTTTGGAAAAAAAACTACTAATTCTTCTGCCTCCCAAAATAAGGAATATATTACATAGGTAGTTAAAGATAATATATTAAATTGTATTGAAAGCATTTTATCAATTTCATAACTGGAATAGGGTACATTAATTAACAATAAGGATGTTTTGACATTAAGAATCTGTCAATATAATATCTAGAAATATATCCAAATCTCAAATAAAATACCTGGAATATTTCTATAAAGTAGAAAATTTAAGAAAATTTGAAAGTGAAGCTATAGTGCAAACGTTGATGCGTCTCATCAGCTAATTGAAATTGACACATATTAAGAAATACCTTGGGATTAGCACTGGGTGTTGTGCGGAAACCAATTTGACAATAAATTTCGTATCAAAAAAAAAAAAAAAAGAAAGAACTCAGCATCAGGATTATTTTCCCCATTTTATGCCAGTATCTGTCAATTACAGAGTGAGAGCATAAATAAATACACATATGAAGGTTGATCTTAATCAGGTTTTTTTTTAAATACAAGAACGTAATTTTATTTGACAATGGCTTCTAAAGATTTATTTCTTGAAAATAAATAAAATCCACTTGTTCCCTGTATTTAAGTCTGTTTTTTTTTTGCTTGTCCCTTTTTTTCTTTGCTTGCTTGTTCTGTTCCCTAAATTCCATTATATTATGCACAATGTTGCATAATGTTTTTAACTATATAATATACATATATAAATATATAACGTATTATATATAAATATACATTTTATAAAGTACTATAATGTACAAAATATTGTATATTTTTAAATGTATAATATAACATAATATAATATAATATAATATAAAGAAAAGATAATTAATTAATTAATTAATTCCTACACGATAATTCAGGAAGTGACGTCTTTAACGCCCTAAAAATAAATAAAAATAGAAAGACACTAAAGTAAATAAATAAGTCCCTCTTTTGAAAAGGAACACAAAGCTGAGAAACAGGAAACTGAATTAAAATTCTTTAGCATTTAAACTTGCCTAAGTCAAGAATTTCCACAGGCCTGATAGAGATGAGCTCAAGCTCATCTGGTGGTAGGAACCAGTGCTGTGGCTTTATCGGCAACAAGGATGGTTAAAATCCAGGACCTTTATGACCTGCTCAGTGGAGGGTTTACATTGAAACTGTTATAAATTATTACAGAGGTGAAGCCAAGCCAAACAGTCCAACATAAATATATCTGCAGACACACTGGCTACTATATATTCTAAACACTGTCAGTAAATGAATAAACAGAGGTTTCTAAATCATTTAAGAAAATATATTTATTCACAAAATCAGTAATTTTTATTTTGTAGCCTGAACCCCTCCTTTAAAAAAAAAAAAAAAAAGACCTATTATATCAAATATTTTGGAATCTGTAAAATCGCGTGGACTCCCAGGCGGCTCCTTTCCTGCAATAATGGCCAGAAGGTCGTGCGTCTCTGAATGATGTGTGAATGTTTTTCAGTTGGGATACTTGACTAATCGCTACCTGTTGAAATTGTTCCACTGCATGACACAAATTAAATATTTGAGCCCCACCATTTCGGCAGACTGACTCTGCATCTGTATAAAGGGACAAAGAAGTAGAACACGACAGTCTGATTTTCCTGGGGTTTCGGGGAAAGCGGCACCACGGCTGGCTTGCCCATATGGGTGAATCACAGCCAACCAGAGGAGACCAAATTTTGTGGTCTGCTTTTATTTGCCTAGTCATATAACTCAGGCCTTTAAGTCTGCACATTGTTGACCAAAACATTAATTGTGGCAAAATAGTTTGTGTCTGTACCGACAGAGTAAAACCAGAGTAACCCACACGTATGACCATGAATTAGTTTAAACAAGGGGATAAAAGCTCCAAACCTCTGAAGTTAAAGTCACTGAGAGGTCTGCTGTTGAAAACAGCTTCAATAGAAATGAGGGGATTTTTGGGGTGGGGGAGAGGAGAGGAGGGTGGGATGGGTGCCTGTTAAAGTAGTAGGGATTGGAAGTCAAAGCCTTTCTGGTTAATATTTCTTTCTCTCTGTGCCCCAGTATTAATCAATGTAATTGTCTTTCTCTGTCATCTGAATTCCCTTATCTATTAAACAGAGCCAACTTGTGATAATCTGCAGCCCACTTTTCCTAAGAATAATTTGCCTTCACTTCTCCCTTTAGATAGGTAGTATCTATGACATTTTGATACAATCAACGAAAATTGGACACGAGGGAGAAAACCAAACCCAAAAATGTCAAACTGGATGTCACAGGATATGAAAGGTTTCTTTGGAGAACATGGAAGCACATCTCCTAAGAGAAACGCATCTAAGTTTAGGATGCAGGTCTCAGTGTGTGAATAAAAGTTAATGCTACTTTTTTTATCCTTTCACCCGAAGAATGTCCACTTTGAGGCTGAGCTAGAGATAAAATATACCCTCTTCCCAATGTCTTTGTTCCATATTACCCAGGCCAGCTTCAGGACATCAGCGCGGTAGGTTCGGTTCCCGTTATCTTCTCTTAAACAGCCCAGCACCCCTTAGGGTGAACAGACTTGCCCAGAGCCCTGGCCAGCAGTAACACGTGACAGTGGAAGATTACAAGCATTCCTCACTGATGGGAATAAAGCTCCAGATCCCCAAATGCCATCCATTCCAATGGGCTAGGACAGGCTTTGTTCGTTCATCGGTTTGTTTCTTTGGGGCAGAAAGTTTTTTAATTATAGGTGAACCACCTTTCCTGGATTTACAATAGGAATTAATGACTCTCCCACCTACGTGTCTTTGGAACTAGCTTATCGTACCAGTTTCCTAGGGCTGCCATAGCAAAGTGCCACGAGGTGGGTGGCTTGGACAACAGTCTGTTCCATGCCTTTCTTGTGTAATGACAGGCAGACCTTGTAGGCAAAGCAGTTCAATTTCTGCCTCTGCTCTCACATGGCCATCTTCTCCCTGTTCATCTACCCCTTCTTCTAGTAAGGACGCCACCCTACTCTGGGATGATCTCCTCTTGACTTATCTCTGCAACAACCTCGTTTCCAAATAAGGTTACATTCTGTGGCACTATGGGTTAAATAAATAAATGAACTTCAGCATATAGTTGAGGGGAAACAGTTCAGCTCCTAACACCAATCTATCCATATATCATGCTT
The DNA here is from genome assembly GCF_028018385.1 of Neofelis nebulosa. Taxonomy (NCBI): domain Eukaryota; kingdom Metazoa; phylum Chordata; class Mammalia; order Carnivora; family Felidae; genus Neofelis; species Neofelis nebulosa. Next base: position 198,073,163 of record NC_080784.1, on the reverse strand, counting down.
CTTCAAGGCTATAAAAGTATTTCAGCCTTAAATGCTCGTACCTAGCAGTTCTCAAAGGGTGGTCCTACAGCCTGCAGGACCTTCGCAAGGAATCTGTAAGGTAAAAACTATTTTACTCAGATGTTCAGAATTATTTGACTTTTTCACTCTTTTTTTTTTCACGAGTCCACGGTGGACTTTTCGAGATTCTTTATAATATGTGATGACATCATCCCTCTGATGACTAATAGCATCGGTGTGCATTATCGTGTTTTTCTAGAATTTTCTAATGTTGTAGTTTTAGAAAATAAATGTGTACATTTTCTGAGATTAACTCAGGCTTATTCTTTAGTACTTCTGCTGTGGTTTTAGCTTTACTTTGGAAATATCTGCTTTAACCTCTGTAACCTATTTTTGTCCAAAAATCATTTGTTTGAAATTCCAAAATTACCTTGTGCCAACATGAAAACAACAGGCAATAAGTACACTTTGCTGTATTTATTTTTACACTTGTATTTTAGCATAGATCATTGGCTTAAAAAGGGAGATTGGAAGATTTGTTCTTACGTTCCATCTGCACCATTTACCTCTAAATATATGAACAGTATGCTGAAAAAGATATGCTGAAAACTGTAATATGAGGAAAGTATATAGAGAACTGTAAGTAAAAATGTGACTGTGGAAAAAAACATTTTACTTGATTACATATCATGCAATACAACATCTTCTTTAATGTTTTTATTTTTATTGAGACAGAGAGAGACAGAGCATGAGCAGGGGAGGGGCAGAGAGAGAGGGAGACACAGAATCCGAAGCAGGCTCCAGGCTCCAAGCTGTCAGCACAGAGTCCGACGCGGGGCTCAAACCCACAAACTGGGCGATTATGACCTGGGCCGAAGTCAGACGCTCAACCGACTGAGCCACCCAGGTGACCCAGCAATGCAGCATTTTTTAATAGTATTAAGGTGCCAGTTAAATTGAGATGTTATTCTAAAATCAAGCGTCCAGAGTTGGGGAAACAGAAATGGAATATTTTAAATCAAGGTGCAATAAGCCCTTTAAGCCAACAACTGTTTGTTGCAACTTTTCAAACTAAAGTGGAAAATCCACGGACGCATCTTCCAGGGCTCATTATGGTGCATTGGCTGAAGATGAACAGTCAGTAGCTAAGAGCTGAAGAAAACCTGCTGCCGAATGTCTGCTGAAAGAAGTCAGCAGAAATCACAGCACTGCCACTTTCCCGTGACACAGTAACTTGGCAAATGAAAGATGTGGCTGCAAATATGAAGACTGAGTTAATATCTCTACTGCAGAATTAAGCTATTTTTCACCATTATAGACTCGCAGGGAATTTTTTTAAGTGGACAAGAAAAGCCAGTATTACTTAAGAACATCTTTAAAAAAGCACTAAAAGTTATTAATGTTATGACATCGCAGCTCTTGATTACAAGCCACGTTTTAATATTTCGTGGGGCGAAATGGGACGTGTCCATACCGCACCCCTGCTTCAGAGCTCCGTCTTTTGGTCACCTCCAGGACAAACACTGATGCAATTGATTGACTTCCAAGTTGAATTATTATTTGGCGTTTTCTTGTTTTTATTTTTGCTTTTGTTTTTTCATGAAATACCATTTTCATGGGAAAGAATGGCTAGCAAACTATGTTTACTCAAACTTGATTATTAGACAAACATTTCCTGGAACATTAATGAAGTGAGGCTGTGTAGTCAAGAAAAACAACAGAGTGCCGCTTGTGATGCCAATGACAAAATTCAAGCTTAAAAGTGAAAATTAGAACTTTGGAAATCTTGTATCCCCCACCATGAGATAGACAGCTTCTCTATCCTTAGACTTTTCTGATAAGATCGGTGGCGATATTAACAAATGGAAATCTTAGTATTACTTTAGATCTGGATAATTTAATGACCTAATGTTTGTTTGTCTGCTTTTTCAAATGACCATAATACAATGTTACATAATAGGTCAAGATGGACCAACAGATTTTAGTATAACAGAAAACCAAAAAGTTTATCAATACACTTCCGGATTATACATTGCAACTGACCTGTTAGAAACTACGACTGGCAATTTTATTGCAGTATCCAAGAAGAATATCCACAATTATTTGTAAACTTAATTACTGTGCTCTTTCCTTGTTTAGTTATACACCTGGGGGAGGCTGCATTACCTACATATAATTCAACCAAAACAACGTATCACAAGGACCGAATGCAGAAGCAGGTAGGAGAGGAGCTCTCCTCAGTTAAACCAAACGCTGAAAAGGCGTACAAAAAAGTAACACAATGACATTCTTCTCACCCAAATATGGTGATTTTTCACCCAAGTATGTATGTTAGCATTTCGTAATTTATTATTACTTTTAAACGGATTAATAAATATTTTAATTTTTCAATTTAGATACATTTAGTAAATAAATATACCTACATAACTAACATCCCTTGGGGGTTCCCAATATTGTCAATAGTAAAAGCAATCCTGAGATCATAAAGTCTGAGAACTGCTGATGGAAACAATCACTGACAATCTTTCTTTACCCGTCCCCTTGCTCTTTGAATCCAACTTGCTTGAATTCAGGTTCATGTTCTTTATTTCAAAATCATAACTCTAACCCCTGCTAGTAGAGCCCTGTGAGAGAGAATCACTCTCTGACTCTCCAGGACGCTAGATTAGAAGGAAAAGGGAGATGAAGAAAGGAAAGAGAAAGAAGAGTGGAAGGGAGGGGAGGGAGGGGTGAGGAATGGTTGGAGAGGTAAACACTCTTTCTAACCCTCCCCCTGTAACAATCCAGAAACTGAGGTGTCAATACGTGGGGCAGCAAGGAACTTCCAGGACCCAGACCCAGCACTAAAGCAACATCTGTTCTCACCTACGGATGCTATTATCATTCTGACTCAGTTGTTAGGGTGCTCAAGTAATACAACATATGTAAGGGGCTAGCACAGTGCCTGGGGCATAAACAAGCGGGGTGACTGTTACATTTTGTTATAATTACAATTTCCTCACCCTGCTCCTAACACTGCCTAGCCCTTGACTTGCAGCCCTTGACTCTTGAGCGATGACTCTATTTTGCCTTATCTTTTCACAATAGGACATCATCAGTCTTGAGTTATGCAATAAGGGCTGAAAACATCCCCAGAATATTCCAAAACAATATTTGCTTTGGGACGCAACCCAACACCTTTCAGAGGAGCCTGAACAAAGTGTTCGAAGCATATGCATACCTTCTAAGCATTGGCTTTCGCTGCCGTTTGACAGTTGCTAAAGGAAAAAGAGCGAACTTGCAAAAATACCCCTGAGACACTTCTTGGTATTTGAGTCTGGCTCAAGGCAGAAAATATGAAAAGCCCTGTGTGAAACCTGTCTCCGGTTAGAGACCTCTGGCCAGCAAAGACTGACCCCAATACTCTTCATAAAGCAAACAAGCCTCTGAAAACCTGGCCGCTCACTCCCGAAGCAATTCAAATTCCAACACTGGGAATCGGACTTATTACTAATACAATTTCCTTCATGAGGAGATGTTGGACACAGAGAATATCCCAACTAGGGCAATCCCGATCCCCAATCCTTCCTATTTTACTTAAGCTGTAGGTGTATTTACACAGAAGTTTGGGCAGCTTTAAACCACAGCTAGTCAGAAAGCTCCTGGACGCTCGGACTAACTCATCCTTCCCCACTTGAAAGGCATCTTTTGGCCCTAGAATTAGCCAAAGGAGTTTCCGGTTCACTTGGAATCCAGGACTCTAGCACAACATGGCTTTTTGCGTTTTCTTTCTTTCCTTCTTCCCCTACCTGCTCAACCAACAAGCAAGCTAAGACATTAAGTACTTTTCCACGGCTCTCCACAAATACAAAATTCTGCTTTTGCTCACATATAAATAAGGCCTCAGAGTTTACAAAGTGCTCTCTTACCCGTTTCCTCATTTCATCCTCACAGAAGCCCTGAAAGCGAGGTCGTTGGAGGCCCCCAGTTGTTGTGGGGTAAAATAAAAACAACTGCCTTTGGAGTCAAGGCAATTGAGCTTAAAGTTCAGAAGCGCTGGGAACTAGCCTTGTGACCTCATATCGGTTAAGGATTAGGTAAACCACGAGAGATTAAAACAAAAAACTAACATAATAGCAGCTCAGGTCTACTTACCTGTCATATCACAGAATCCAGAAGTTTACAGTCTCGTAGGGTGAAGTCTAATATTTCGTTGTTCCATCGTCTTTCACACGCGGCTTCCACATCATGCCTTAAGACAACTTCTTGGGCTTCGCCCATCCAGTTCACGTTGCAGCCATCACAAAGGAAGAGACGTTGAAGAAGAAAGGGAGCAGAAGGTACTTAACAGATGTCCTCCAGGCCGCCTTTTCTGCCTTCTGCTTACATCCCAGTAGTTAGAACTTGGTCAGGTGACTATAAGAACTGTAGTCTTATTTTAGACCATGTGGCCAGCTAAAAATCTCAAGTCATATTGGCAAAAATTAATGAGATGAGTTTTGAGGAACAACCAGCAGGCTCTGCTCTACTCTTAAGCAAGTTACATGGACTGTGTGAGCCTATTTCCTCATTTGAGAAACACAGAAACCTTTATTCACAGGCTGGTCCTTAAGCACAGACCTGACGCATCAAGGCAGATACTACCCAAATCCGGGACCTTATTCTTGTGATAGGTGAGCTTCCAAGACCCTAGTGTGGATTAAATAAGAACCCAGCAGGAGAGTAGAGGTTTACGTGCCAAGCACAGAGAAAGAGGCATTTTTGGGTGAGATAGAGAAGGAAACCAAAGTCAGCGCTAAGGAGGTAAAATCAAACCAAAGATAATGTGATAGAGTGGGAAGGGGAAAGACCTGTGAGATTACTTGATCGATAGCTATTTAGTAGCATTGGATTTCCTTTTATATTAGATGTTGATAAGGGTGAGGTTCTAGAAGAATCAACCCAATTTTGAAGTCTCGTGTCAAAAAAAAATAAATGAATAAAATTTAAAGATAAATAAAATCTTTAAAAAAAAAAAGGCAGGAGGGTAGGGCTGCCTGGCTGGCTCAGTTGATGGAGCATGTGACTGTTGATCTCAGCGTTCCGAGTTCGAGCCCCATGTTGGGTGTAGAGATTACCTAAGAAAATAAAATCTTAAAAAAAAAAAAAAAAAGCTAAAGTCTAGTGTCAGTACAGGAAATGGTAAGGACTACATGAGAATATTTGTAAACTAATTTTGTGAAGTATGTAGTGCCACTCAAATGTAAGAAATGCCGGTAGTGTTACAAATCAAAAATACTATCTTACCACATTTTTGTGATCTTAAGTGGAGACAGCACCTTAAATCTCAAGTGTCCAAAGTGCGTGTTGCTGAAAATGGGATTTAGAGCCAGTACAGGCCAGGGACCAAAGAAGCTTCCACCTCGACTGAGAATACAGTTGTCAGCTGCCCTCCAGCCCTACGCAAAAGCGACAGCTCTGGATTGAAGTTGAGGAGACCTGGTCTCCTGACCTCATTCCATTCTTCACTAGCTTTGTGGCCTTTGGAAGTCACTTGGCCACACTGACCCTCAGCATACCCAACCATAAAATGAAGTGTTGTGTATCTATCAGAGAGATCCTGGGTCCACATATTAAATAAATATCAACAGAATAATTTCTCTGCGTCACAAGCTTTGCTAGAAGCTGATCAGCTATCATGCACTACCCAGTGTAAAAGCCTCATCAGGCTGTGATTAGGAGTGTAAGTTTGGAGGCAGACCCACCCAGAACCCTGGCTCTGCTTCTTGCTGGGTGCATTGATTCTGGCCAAGGCACTTACCCCCTCTGTGCTGAACTCTTCTCGTCTGCAAAAGCAGGACAATAGCAATGTGTGCTTCGTAGGACTGCAGATGCATGTAAAGTGCTTCTAGAATAGTTTCTGTTCAATGTATAGACTATACATTCAATGTATATTCAAGGTATAGTGCTTCTAGAATAGTGTTCGATGTATACTAGCTAGCATTACTATTGATGTTGGTGGTGGTGTTCCAGCAAAAGCAACTGCTTTGTCCACTTCCATGGACTTCTTATTCTTGGCTTCACTATCCAGATGCTCCCATGGATGCCATTTGGGGCGACTACTACATGACAAGCGATTGACAAAGACACGGAGTTCCACTGTCTGTTTCTTAAAGCAACCCTGGAATTGTTCCTGTTGCTGTAATCAGAAGAAGCTCAGGCTTTGTCTAAGTTCACACTGTTGACAAGCAGTAGCCCTGAGGTCTGAATGAAGTCTTTCTGGCTCCAACAACCGGGGTTTTTCAGCTTCAACCGATTTGATTTTTATATCGCTACCTAACATGTTCCAATTATTTGTTTATCCCACCTCTCTGCATAGAAGGAAGAGGAATTTTGCTTAATTCAACCCTAGATGTTACTTATAGCATAAGCCCACAATCTTCACTCAAGGCCTCCATGGGTCTCATTCTCTGTGCTGCTCTGTCATTGACATACTTCCTTCCTCTTAGTGAATTCTGAACTGCTCTTCAGAGGAGACCTCCCTTCCAATAACCACGCGTCTCTAATCTTGCTACATATTCCGCTTTCCATGATTCTCTTTCCTCTGCTCATGCTATGTGACAACTCAGGCTTCTTCTTTAATATTCAGCTCAGAAAGGGCCCATCATAAGTTACGGAGGGAAGGTACAGTGAGTGAAGGCTTCACTGAAATCCACTGCAACTGGATCTTTATTTATAGCATCTTTCTACTTCTATAGAATGAGGATGGGACATGCAGTTCCTTCATTTTCTGCAAGAGCCAAGCTTCCCCCAGGTTTCCAACTGAAGTCTCATCCGTCAGACATTTATTGACCTCAGACCCTGACGAACGGACTTAGAGAGAGCGGCCCCTCTGAAGGTGCAGTGTATGCTGGCCGCATCCCCAAATGTGTGCAATTATTCCTGCTTCCCCAGTGTAGCCAGGTATTTATTGAGATAATTTGCAATTTGAATCAGAGCCATAGATGTGACTGAATAGAGCAGTTTGAGGCATGCTACATAAATGCAGTCAAAGACCTTCTGTGCATCTTAATTCCTAGTTGGGCTCACTTTGCTCCAACTGCTCTTGAAAGCGTAAGTTCAGCTGCATCGCATCTCTTGGGGCTGAACTGTATACATGTGCACATAATTATTATGTTCTAGTTTATGACACATTTACTCCAAAGAATCACACATACCTGACCTCAAGCCCGCTCTGGGAAAATGGGACAATGGCAGTCCGTGTATTTGCAGTAGGCGTCCTGGAAGTGAAATAGACAAGGGCAGGCAATTTTGTTAGTCCTTCGACAAAGGGTGACTCTTCAAACTCCTGAACAACGGTGATTTTAAAGATCCCACACTCAAGCAATACCTTATCAGAGCTGTGCAAAGAATTTTGTGAAAAAGGGTTTGTATTTTAGTTGAAAGAATATCTTACCAGTTAGACATATAAACGGGCTCTACGTAAAAATATAAGCTTTGTTGGTATCGCAGAAAGAACAAAGGGATGGAGTTGGAAATCAAGATAAATTCCAGCTCAGCTACATGCTGGGTAACTTTGAGCAATAACCTTAAACTCCACTAAACCTCAGTTATCTCAGCTGTAAAAATTAGAATAGTGATAATTTGGAGGAGCTTGGGTGGCTCAGTCAGCTAGGCTTCTGACTCTTGATTTCAGCTCAGGTCACGATCTCATGGTTCGTGGGTCCAAGCCCCGCATTGGGCACTGCTGGGAGTGCAGAGGCTGCTTAGGATTCTCTCTCTTCCTCTCTCTCTGTTCCTTCCCCACTTGTGCTCTCTCTCTCTCTCTCTCTCTCAAAATAAATAAACTTACATTTTTTAAAAAAGAATGGAAATAATTTGTAGTGCCTGGAGGATCCAGAGTCATTAAAGGATGTTTTCTATGTTACGACTTTCCTAGGAAAATAGAGTCTTAGAGATGGCTGCAGGTATAAATACGAGGACTTACAACAAAGAGAAGAAGGCCTGTGCTGTGATTGACAGATAGTCTGGCTAAAGCTGAGTAACCTCAAGTCCTGGATCTAAGTTCCTGCTCTGAAAGCCCAGCCACCTAGTCACGGCAGCCTCAGAGGTGAACGGCTTCAGTGAAACCAACCAAAATGCACAGCAGATGGAGGTAACTGACAGAATGCTACTGTAACTGGATCTGAACTTGAACCGTCATAAAACTGCATTGGGAAATTGCATAGCTATTTATTCGAAAATGGAAGTAGGTCCATGTCAGTCATTATTTCAAAACTTAAACTGAATTGTGGCCAGGCACTGGGGAAAGTTGAGATCTCATCAAAATAAAATGGAAAGGGGTGTGTGTGTGTGTGTGCGCGCGCATGTGCGCGTGTGTGTATCCAGGTAGGTTGGTGGATACTTCCCAGAAGAAAGAGTAGAGAATGAGGGAAAAGGATGGCAAAGAGACAAATGACCAGGATGCTAGAAGAAAACAAGGATGTCTAAGGTTTACCTTAAAGTTATTTGCACCGATCTAAAGTGCCATTATCTCAAAAGTACAGGGAATGTTTCCATGCCTACTCTGGCCCTGTATATATTGTACATTTTTTTTTGTCATTACGAAGGAAAGGTTGAATTTCCTGGATCAATGGATGAAGGAACAGCCACAAACCCAAAATGAGCAAAGATAGCAAATTAGAGGGGCACCTGGGTGGCTCAGTCAGTTGAGCGTCCAACTTCAGCTCAGGTCATGCTCTTGCGGTGGGTTCGAGCCCTTTGTCGGGCTCTGTGCTGACAGCCTGTTTCGAATTCTGTGTCTCCCTCTCTCTCTGACCACCCCCCCTTTCTGTCTCTCTCTCAAAAATAAATAAACATTTTTTTTTAAAGATAGCAAATTAGAGCCAAAAGTGATCCCAAGAATATGAACATGCCCCCTTTACGCCCCCATGGAAAACTCTCAGAAATATTAGGAAGAATATTGAACTTTTCTATAAAGACATTGTGGGGATTGAGATGATCTTATCTAGAACTTAAGGGGTAGAAATAGACGCAATGTTTTCAAAGAGGAAAAAGACTGTATCCCAAGAATGAGATTATTTTGAAATCTTTTTGAGTGTAGGCTCTCTCTGTCATTAAGTAATCTGTCTTGATCAGAAGGGTTTTTTTAGATGAGTGTCAAACTATAAGAATGGAATGATCTTGAGGAACATTCTTTTTTAAGATAATTTCTGGATTTTTAGAACGTAAGGTGATCGTGGCAAATTAAGAATGTTAATTCTTACCCAAGTTTTATTGACCAAGAAGCCCTCTCCCCTGGGGAGGAATGGAACCAATTGACCACATCTTTATCTGTTTCCTTCTCTCGGATGTACTGTTCTTTTTTTTTTTTTTTTAATTTTTTTTTTTAAGTTTATTTTTGAGACAGAGAGAGACAGAGCATGAACGGGGGAGGGTCAGAGAGAGAGGGAGACACAGAATCGGAAGCAGGCTCCAGGCTCCGAGCCATCAGCCCAGAGCCCGACACGGGGCTCGAACTCACGGACCGCGAGATCGTGACCTGAGCCGAAGTCGGCCGCTTAACCGACTGAGCCACCCAGGCGCCCCTCGGACGTACTGTTCTGATTACCTTCAGCTGGCACCGTTTCTCTCTCATCATTTTATTAATACCATTCTCTATGACCCAACCTTATCATGCTCCTGTAGCCCAAACTTTGCTAGCTACCTCCAGATTAGAATAACCTCTTGAGTCCGTCCCCACTGTTATTTTAGGCTGCTTCTTTTAGGCTGCTTCCCCCACCATGTGCTGACCTTGAAGTTTAGATTTTGGAATGTAATCTTATTTTTTTTTGTTGTTCCCAAGTCCTTAGAAGACAGGGAACTGTAGCTCTGAGTATAGAAAACTAGTGTCATGAACTTGACACCCCATCGATGTCCAATACATATTAATCTCCTTTTTTTTTCCTGTGGGAGACACAAGACCATCACAATCTATTAATGAACAAGCACTTCATAAGAGCTGGAAGTGAGTAGTGAGTTAATAACAGAGGCTGCTATATAAAATGTATTGGCAAAGTCAGTTAAGAAGTGCTGTGTCTTTCACATAGAAGATTAGTAATGTGGATTGTTAACTTGAATGCACAACCCTTCTTTCCAGTTAAGAAATTACCCTGTCCAGGGGCGCCTGGGGGGCTCAGTCGGTGAAGCGTCCGACTTCGGCTCAGGTCATGATCTCGCGGTCCGTGAGTTCGAGCCCCGCGTCGGGCTCTGTGCTGACGGCTCGGAGCCTGGAGCCTGCCTCAGATTCTGTGTCTCCCTCTCTCTCTGCCCCTCCCTTGCTCATGCTCTGTCTGTCTCAAAAACAAAGAAACACTAAAAAAAAATTTTTTTTAAAGAAATTACCATGTCCATGGAATACCCATATCCACTTTCTTGTAATACTGTGTAAACATTCGGCCTCCTTGCTGCCTTTCTTTCCAGGGGCTATTTCTCCTCTTTCAGTTTTGCAAAAGAATGAGGAAATAAGAATTGGAGGTTAGGGGCTTGGGGTTTCATTTTGAGAAGGCTACTCAAGATTTGAATCCTGAAATATTTGCTGCTTATCAAAACAATCCCTCCAAAGATGGGATGGAAAGAACAAAATAAGCGAAGATGTTTGGCTGCGGTGAGATTCTGGCAGGCTCAGAGAATCTTCACTTGTCCCATTGGGTGTGCCGATGCTGCCTACACCTCCGTGTCCACTGAAGGAAAAGAGCATGGCTTCTCATGAGTTATGGAGTGGCTCTAAGCAGCTAGCCAATGAAGAAAAATGGAAAGCAAATATTGAGTTCCTGGATGGGGATCAGTGGGAGGAAAATGAACGGGACACGTATTGTGTCTCTACTTTGTGCCGGGTGTTATGGCTAGGATGGTTTTCCACGGTTTGGGTACAATCCAGTAAGAAAGATATCAATATGGTTGCCATTCTAAACGTATGGAACCTGATGTGCTCACAGGTACACAGTTAGTAAGTGTCTGGGATACTTAAGGAGGTCTTTGGGGCTCAAAAATTCTATCTATATCTAACAAGCAATCCTAAAATTCATATGGAACAACAAAAGGCCCCGAATAGCCAAAGTAATTTTGAAGAAGAAGACCAAAGCAGGAGGCATCACAATCCCAGACTTTAGCCTCTACTACAAAGCTGTCATCATCAAGACAGCATGGTATTGGCACAAACACAGACACATAGACCAATGGAATCGAATAGAAACCCCAGAACTAGACCCACAAACGTATGGCCAACTCATTTTTGACAAAGCAGGAAAGAACATCCAATGGAAAAAAGACAGTCTCTTTAACAAATGGTGCTGGGAGAACTGGACAGCAACATGCAGAAGGTTGAAACTAGACCACTTTCTCACACCATTCACAAAAATAAACTCAAAATGGATAAAGGACCTGAATGTGAGACAGGAAACCATCAAAACCTTAGAGGAGAAAGCAGGAAAAGACCTCTCTGACCTCAGCCGTAGCAATCTCTTACTCGGCACATCCCCAAAGGCAAGGGAATTAAAAGCAAAAGTGAATTACTGGGACCTTATGAAGATAAAAAGCTCCTGCACAGCAAAGGAAACAACCAACAAAACTAAAAGGCAACCAACGGAATGGGAAAAGATATTTGCAAATGACACATCGGACAAAGGGCTAGTATCCAAAATCTATAAAGAGCTCATCAAACTCCACACCCGAAAAACAAATAACCCAGTGAAGAAATGGGCAGAAAACATGAATAGACACTTCTCTAAAGAAGACATCCGGATGGCCAACAGGCACATGAAAAGATGTTCAACGTCGCTCCTCATCAGGGAAATACAAATCAAAACCACACTCAGATACCACCTCACGCCAGTCAGAGTGGCCAAAATGAAGAAATCAGGAGACTATAGATGCTGGAGAGGATGTGGAGAGACGGGAACCCTCTTGCACTGTTGGTGGGAATGCAAATTGGTGCAGCCTCTCTGGAAAGCAGTGTGGAGGTTCCTCAGAAAATTAAAAATAGACCTACCCTATGACCCAGCAATAGCACTGCTAGGAATTTATCCAAGGAATACAGGAGTACTGATGCATAGGGGCACTTGTACCCCAATGTTTATAGCAGCACTCTCAACAATAGCCAAATTATGGAAAGAGCCTAAATGTCCATCAACTGATGAATGGATAAAGAAATTGTGGTTTATATACACAATGGAATACTACGTGGCAATGAGAAAAAATGAAATATGGCCTTTTGTAGCAACGTGGATGGAACTGGAGAGTGTGATGCTAAGTGAAATAAGCCATACAGAGAAAGACAGATACCATATGGTTTCACTCTTATGTGGATCCTGAGAAACGTAACAGAAACCCATGGGGGAGGGGAAGGGAAAAAAAAAAAAAAAAAAAGAGGTTAGAGTGGGAGAGAGCCAAAGCATAAGAGACTGTTAAAAACTGAGAACAAACTGAGGGTTGATGGGGGGTGGGAGGGAGGGCAGGGTGGGTGATGGGTATTGAGGAGGGCACCTTTTGGGATGAGCACTGGGTGTTGTATGGAAACCAATTTGACAGTAAATCTCATATATTAAAAAATAAAAAAAGAAAAAAAAAATTCTATCTATATCTACTATGCCAGTGTTTCCTGTGTATGTCTGAGTAAGAGAATCACGTGGAGCACTTGATAAGATATATTTCCGGGCCTCCATCTGGAAATCTTGCATCAGTAAGCCTGAGATGGGGGTAAGCATGTGAAATTTATCAATTGTATCAAGGGGTCTATATGACCTAGCAAGGCTTGAGTCCCCTGCTGCACCACGATACCCTCCCAGAGATACCCAAAGTATCAAAATATCCCAGGGTATCAGAATAGCCCAAGACAGATAAAGAGTTAAAGGCTTTAAGTATCTCTATTATCTCCCTTCCCTTCCAGGCTTTGTCTATCCATTTCATTATAATATATATATATATATATATATATATATATATATAAATTCATGTCATGTCAACTCAGCTTAAATCACCTCTTTCCAAAAACTGACCTGCCAAGACCTCTATACAAGTTTTCTGAAGTCCACTCTGGAGACCACTTAGTTGGGACATCGTCACTCTGGAAAGCCTAGGCAAAAAAGGGGAAGTCAAATGATTGTCCACATGAATGTGGTTTATAGGACCTGAAAGTTCTCTTTCTTAACTCTCATTCCTGTCTCTGCTCTTCCATTTCTGCATGTTTCTGCACCTCTGTGTCTCTGAAACTTGTATGGATTATCTGCGAATGCCTGCCCCTTGCCACTAAGCTCTGATGTGCTTATGAGCTCTTATTTAAGGCAGGGTTTCTAGAACCTTCTCTACAACAAGCTTATTTCGTAGGAATCAACACTTAAGCTGTTGTGAAATATTTCCCTTGAAGTGCCCCAAATGACAGAGGAAAGTTACCTGGGCCCCTGGGACATGTGCAAAGGAAACCACAGCATCCTACAAAAAGCATGAGACTCATTTAAAGTTTCTATTTTTCTTAAAACTTCATACGGCCTGGGCTTTCCAATATTGAAAATAATTTAATATTAAACATATTCATTAAAAATTCAATACTTGTCATAAAATTTGAATTTCTGTAAAAATAAAATTATTTAATAAAACTTAAATTAGCGAAATAAAACTTAAATGTTTAGACTTAAATATGGGCTTTCCATGTTTAAGGTATATTGCCATTTGCTCTCATCAACAAGCATATTTTCTTAACATGGATAAAATTGAATCTCCATGTAAATATACGTAGATATTTTTATACTTGTCTCATCTAAAGGCTTTACCATCCTTGTGCACAGCTGAAGACTCATGGTATTCATCCAGAACATGCTTTAACACCTCGGCTTAAATAAGTTTACTAGATCAGCTAATTTTCCCAAGACACAATGTGACCCAAGATGGTAGTACCCTTAACGGCAGGTGGGAAAGACAAGTCATTAGCAATGGTTTGAGTTTACACATACCCTGATGCTGAATGTTAAGTAAAAGGCACTCCATCTGTTGACGGGTCAGTCGAGTAGAGGTATCCCTTGGGGTCAGACCGGCTTCCCAAGTCCTCTCTCCCTCGACTCCAGACTAAGTAGTTGTGCCTAAGTTGTCTTCCAGATTACATATTGCTTCCCCATGCACCATCATATTTGATCTTCCTGTTAATTACCTTTATAGAATTCACAGAGCAGGAGCTGCAATGAGAGGCGGCAAGATGGCAAGACTTGCCCAGAATTACATAGATAGTCCAGTCTCTCTTCCGGCTCCCATATTTCTCCCACTCCCAGCAATATCTTAGACATTTTCATAAGCATAAGGCGCATTTGGCCAATCATGGCTGAGCTGAATTTATTATTCCTATTTAAGGAGATCGAGAGTGCCAAGCTTAGAATTGCAGCTCAGTCCTTCCAGCCTTCTGCATCTGGGGTCATTTAAACACCTCACCCTGCTTGCAAAAATCCTAATGATGAGTTGACTAGCATTTGCACACCTCCCCACAAACCAGCTTTTAGATTCCAAATATGGAACTGTGCACCGCCCGACTGAAACATCTCTTTCTGTGTTATTGCTGTAAAATCAAGAGACTATATTTTCAAGTTCCAAAGGGCTATACTGAAGTCAATATTTGTAAATATTAACTACCACATTTTTTCTTCCAGTCTCATAACAAGCAATCCAAATTGGATTGGGGTCTGCACAAAAAACAAAAACAAAAACAAAAACAAAAAAACCTCTCCATTTATATGAACTGTGCTCTTTAGCAGAATGGTGGTGGTATAAAAAAGGGCCCAGTTCAGCTCAGAAACCTAGACTCTTTATCGCCCATCAGTCAAGGTGAAAAGCTCTCTGAAACTCCAGTGAGATCAGATTTAACATAAACTTCCTGAGCTGAATTCCATTATTGCTAAAATAACTAGAAGGAAATCATTTAAATATTTTCCAGAATGCCAATATTGGAGATTTCTTGGCTTTTGGCTAATAGAATTTTGAGAAGAGTTCATCCTCCCTCAAAGTGTCAAGAATGACTTAAGTTTTATACCTAAAAAGGACATTACAGGAGTGTTATTTCAACCTTCCTGCTAATGAAAGATATCCTGACAGAACTGAACCAAATTTTACTCCAGATGTCCAGTAATGGGTTCCATTACTTCCCAAGAGGTGTCCTTCCCGTGTTGAACACCAAATTATGTTGGTAGATACAACCAAAGTGACAAAAAATGACTATAAGGCCATACTGCTTCCCCTAGACAGAGAAAAGAAATAGGTGATAAGCTTCTTGTCTTCTTATAGCCAGGTTTGATATGGCCATGATGAAAACAGTTAATAGTTCAAACATCTGCTAGAGATCTCACTCAGTTAAAAGAAAAGCACGCAATACTTCTTAACTCGTTACCCCAGTGATTATTTCCATTTTCGGGATATGGAGAAAAAGAAATACTGTGTGGACAGTATTCGTAAGAAGTAATTACTAGTTATATGGAAATGATTTCAACTTGAAAAAAGGGATTAGTACATTATATTAAATTTCATATAATTGAGAAAATCAACTTGGTACAAAATTGGACCTGAAGCAACTTTCGAAGAGCCAAAAATAAAAGTCCGTGTAATCTCATGCTATTCCAATTCACTTACCCTATTACCTTTCCACCAGTTGGTATTCACTGAGCGTCTACGTGTGCCATGCTCTGGGAGGTATAAAGGGAGTAAAGATGAATATCTGACTGGAGGAGCTGGCAATCTAGCAGACAAAACAAATAAATCCAGGATTCAGGCCTGTGATCCTAACTGTAAGACAAAACGTTGTGTTCTCTTGACTTTACTCTTCTCCTGTAGGCGTAACAGGATTTGGACAAGGAGTTCTTTGAGTGTCCTTGCAGCTGTGAGTGGCAAGATCACTGGTGGGAGGGCTCATTCCAACATTCAACTCAAGTCAGCACAAATGGCTTTAAAGTATTTTTTTATTTACTGATTTATTTTGAGAGAGAGAGAGAGAGCAAGAGCTCACGAGTGAGGAAGGGGCAGAGAGAGACAGAGGGAGAGAATGCAAAGCAAGCTCTGCACAGTCAGCACAGAGCCTTCACAGGGCTCGATCTCACGACCCTGGGATCATGACCCGAGCCGAAATCAAGAGTTGGATGCTCAATCAACCTGAGTCACCCAGGCGCCCCAACACAAATGGCTTTAATACACCTCTAATGAGCATTCTAGGAACATGGGAGGGTGAGAAGAAGAAAGCTAAGGAGGGTAACACTTTTAAGTGCCTAATATTATTAGTTGTCATTACGCTGGGTGTTTTGCATTCAATATCTAATTTCACCAAAAGAAGAATTACATGGAGCTAAGTGTTATTATATCAATTTTATGGCAGAGGAAACTCAGGCTGAGTGGATTCTACCATGTGCCTGAAATCACATACTGGTAAGTACCTGAGTGAGGATTAGACCCTTCTAAGTTCCCAACAAAACTTCACATCGTAAGGCTAAGGCCAGTCTGTTTTCCAAGGTTTTGAAAGTGTATTCCAAGTTCTGTTTTTTCTGCATCCCTTATGTGATATCATCGACAAGACTGGTTGACTGAATTTAATTCAATGTCGCCTTCAACTCACATTCCAAAAAATGTATCTGCCAAATTTTGGAGACACAAAGATGAATGAGACACGGTTTCTTTCTTCAAAGAATTTTTAAGTCCAGCAAAGGAGACAAAATGCTAACACAGAAAGAGAGCGGTGCGGGATGTGTTTGTAGACATTAACCCAGGTGGTGTTGTTCACTGAGTCCCAACTAACTCCCTCTGTGATGGGATTCCACTTGGCTCTCTGTCCTCTGCCCTCCTCCCTCTTCCACAGGCTCCACTGACATTTTCTCAGCTCCTGGACCTCTCGTGCAGCCTTTCTCCCACTCTGCTTGGGTGAGCTATGGTGAGGTCAGCTGTAGATCAAGGGAGGGATACTGGAGAAGGTTTTGCATGTTTGATGCCCATGGTTCTCTGGAAAGAGCACAGCCTGCGATGTAGGGCCACATGGGGAAGCACCGAGGTCACTCATGAAGAAAGGGGAACTGTGGATGGCACCTTTATGTGATTTCCGGGAGAAAGACTGGGCAAGGCAGGGTGAGCAAACCGATTGAATTCTTTGAACAGCTGGAGCAGCACCTGGCTCAGGGGTTGGCCCTGGTTGTCTGGCCCATGACTCTGGGGATTTTAGGGTAGGCAGACTAATTAGTGGTCTGGAGTATGAGATCCCAGCAATGGAGGCAGTGGCAGACTGGACTTCATCAGTTGTTCCAGAAGGGGAACTAACGGGTAGGTAGCCAGGGTCCTCCAACTGGGTCAAAACAGCATTTTTTATTTTTATTTTTTTTATTTTTTTTTTAAATTTTTTTTTTTTCCAACGTTTTTTATTTATTTTTGGGACAGAGAGAGACATAGCATGAACGGGGGAGGGGCAGAGAGAGAGGGAGACACAGAACCGGAAACAGGCTCCAGGCTCCGAGCCATCAGCCCAGAGCCTGACGCGGGGCTCGAACTCACAGACCGCGAGATCGTGACCTGGCTGAAGTCGGACGCTTAACCGACTGCGCCACCCAGGCGCCCCAAAACAGCATTTTTTAAAAACTATATACACTGTATGTCATCTCAGACACCCTGGAAAACTCCTATCATTAAGTGCATGCTGTGTTTGCTCATTGAGTTTGTCTTTCCCTCTTGATCAATCTGGCTCCGTGAGGACAAGAACAACCCTAGCATCTAAGATATAGAAGACGGTCTGATAAATGGTTTGCGTAAAAAATAATGGCATTTAGGTTGCGTTTTGAAGGATGAATAGGAGATCTCTAGGAGCACGTGTGTTGGGAAGAAAACATAGACAAAGGGAGAGTAGACCAAAGGCTTCAAGATATTCCAGAAAGTGTTATTTGAGAATGACAAATGTTGTTAGGTTTTTTAGGTTAGCATTCGGGGAGAAATATCAAGGTGTAATGAGGTTAGAAAAGATAACTTGAAGTCTGATTAAGAAAAGCTTTAAATGTTAGGCTAAGGGATCTTGATGCTATGCAATGGAGTGTCATCAACTCTCAGCACTAGAAGATGGCTGGATCAACAAGTACCACGGGTGGCTTCTCAGCATGAAAAAGAAATAGGAAAGATCAAATGTGTCCTACCATGACCGATGTCCAGTGTTTAACCAGCACGGTTTAAGTAGAAGTGCTTTTGCCCCCACAGCCAGCCTCCACATTCAGTTCCCTGCAGGGTCCATGATCAGATACAGTGTCATGTGTTGATGAACTCCAAAAGGAGCTACAAAGAAATCCCTCAGCTCTTATTACCAATAGGGTATATCTTGTGCTTCACCTCTTTTCTGAGTGTAGAACGAGTAGATGAAAAAGAAGCCTCCAGAAGTATAGTTAGTGCATATTTCCAAGTAATATGTAATGCATAATATATAATTGCTAAAGTCATAAAATATCTGGTCTCTAAGCAAGTTATATTTATCTAATGGCTGTCCAAAGATCTTTAAATTACTGTTTAATAACTATCCTGCTCTCTTATTAAGGAAAAACCATACATGGTGTGATATTGTACTATCGTTTATTATTTTTCTTCAGACACAGACATGACACCATAACATTAAGAAGTCATGTCTTCGGCCATATTCAAATAAATAAAATACACTAAAAGCCGCAATCTGTGAAAGATCGCAGGGTTTCCACAAGAAAATGAAAATGTAGATGCAGACCTCTGATTTGCTCAGTCCCGTCATGAACCCTTTGCAGTCTGCTCCGCATGAGACACAAAGGGCTTTTGTGACGCATATGCTGTGCATCACAAATGGAGAGCCCCAGCC
Organism: Neofelis nebulosa; assembly: GCF_028018385.1. NCBI lineage: Eukaryota > Metazoa > Chordata > Mammalia > Carnivora > Felidae > Neofelis > Neofelis nebulosa. The sequence continues at coordinate 198,054,355 of NC_080784.1, read as the reverse complement.
AAAGAAAATATACAGTTACCAGAAGAATAAACCCAGGATGAAAAGCACAGAGGTAGCATCAATAGATGTCTAATGTGCCATTGGCCCCATCTGGTTAGAATCACATCATCAAAATTAGAACTGGAGTAGACCTTCCAGGTCATCCCTGGAACACCTTGCCAACACAACAATCATCTTTTTGAGGACCAGGTCCGGGTTCAATATCATGTGTCTCAAGAGACAAGAATTCCACGGATTCTGTGGGCGAGATATTTACCATATTTAAAGAGACAACTGTAGTCATAGTAGAGATTGCAGTCCGTAAAGTAATTGCATTCAGCCTTCGAAATATAAGGCATTGGCTTTTTTTTTTTTAAGTAGGTATTTTCTCCATAGAAAACAAAGAGCTTGGTGCCTGAAGAATCACAAATGGAATAGACACAAGGATTGCTACAAGCGGCACACAGATCTACGGGAACCTCAGAACCATGTCAAAGGACCTCCCAGACTCAGTCCAAAGAAAGTCTATGTCAGTGTGCAGGCTTCTTCTGTGATAAGGAAGGGGCTGATGCAGGAGCTTGCTCAGGGGCTGGAAAAAGACATAACCAGAGGTACAGCCTCTCACTCCAGATAAGAGAGTACCCTCAGTCATCTTTCGGAGCTAGTGGGAGAAAAGAGGACAATTGCATATTAAGAGACATCCTGTGTGGAAAGCCAAGAGGTAGAATCAGAACACGTGTCCAATTTTCAAAGATAGAGCCTGTGGACTCAGGAGTTTGGAAGGAGGAAGATAAGATCGAGTACAGTTTGGGATCAAAAGGAATGAGGGGGATCTTCTAAGTGATTCTGTTTGAGTCATTTCAGGGGCGCCTGGGTGGCTCAGTCGGTTAAGCGGCCGACTTCGGCTCAGGTCATGATCTCGCGGTCCGTGAGTTCGAGCCCCGCGCCGGGCTCTGTGCTGCCAGCTCAGAGCCTGGAGCCTGCTTGGGATTCTGTGTCTCCCTCTCTCTTTGCCCCTTCCCGCTCATGCTCTGTCTCTCAAAACTGAATAAACGTTAAAAAAAAAAGACAGCTCGAATCATCCATATTCCACTTCCATTCTACTGAATGACACAACCTTGAACTTCCCTACCTTGTGGCTTCTCTTTATGGGAAATATTACCTTTTTTTTTTTTTTTTTTCATTGCTTAGGTTAGTTGAGGCAGGGGCTTCTGTTAGTTGCAAGCTAAGCATCCTGACTGATACCAGAATATAGAAAGCAGCTTTATAACCCAACCACAGTTGGAATCCCCTTAGTCATTTCTTATACACATTTTTTGGTATCTGTCACTGAACTGAATCTTGAAGCAGCAGATATTCACTTAGTAGAGAAGGCCCAAGAAATATGACTGCAGAGGGACATGGCTGATTTTGTAAGGTGAAGCCACACTTTTATCACAGAGTCCAAGTGAACAGTTTAAATGTTTACGCCTACTGGACTGACCTAGGACACATGGAAGAAAGAAAAATCTTTGAGAAAAAAACAAGGAAAATCAAGCAATAACGTGTGTAATCTCCTTGAGCGTAGGCACCATGTTTTCTGTATTGTTGGGTATCCAATACTCAGCAACAGGCCTGGCATATGGTAGGTTATTTACAAGTGCTGAATTAAGCAATTGAAAGAGACTAGGGATCTAGTAATTAACATTATTCTTTGTTTAATCTCGGCCTTTCCAGTCGCTTATGGCATATTTCAGTAGATAAGGCTGGGCTGGCACCAGGAACTAAATGCAAACACTAGTTTGCATATTAAGCATGAGTTGCAAACGTGGCACAATCATGGGAATCTGAGACAGAGACTGTTGATTATTCATTAAAGTTAAAATACATGTTCATCTTCCCAGGATGGCAGTAAGAGTCACAATGCACGAATCTAAAACCTACGTGCGTGAACATCACAGCTCACAATAATCTGACACGTCCTACCTTCTGTGACCTTTCCAACAATGCTGGGCTCACCCTAGACTACAGTTTCCAGACTCCCTTGCACGGTTTTTCCATGTGAAAATTTCCACATGGAAATTTGGAAAGCTAACAGAATGTAAGTGAACTTGATGGATGCCATTTCTGAGCATAACTTTTAAGAATCAAGTGGCTATCTTCATGTTCTCCCTTCACTATCCTGCCAGCTGGACGAAGACAACAATGAAGCCCAGAGAGAGAACCAGAGTCACAAGCTGGAAGGCACCTGGGTCTGTGAATTACCGTGACAAACAGTCAACACCAGCCAGTAATAATATGCAGTTGAGATCGTTCTGTTACATATTATGCCATCTTTTTTGGCCTACTTTAAATAATCAACCTGTCCACACCAGTTTGGCTTATAAGCAGAATACCAGCCTTGTCGACATCTCCAGATGATAGAGATAACTCTGTTTTATTTATTTATTTATTTATTTATTTATTTATTTATTTTGGTGAAAATGGATGTGTTATATGGTTCACGATGCTCTGATACACACTAGTTGGTACTAGCCTCCCAACAATCCCATGAAATAGACAGAGTAGATATTGTTACCCTCATCTGAGACATGAGAAAAATTGATGGTCAGATACTGGACAAATTATCTAAATCTACTGAGTGCTAGATTTAAAACTCAAGAATAAATCCTTTTACTTCAAAATCTTTGCTTTTTTTATTCGAAATATGCTGAATGCCTACCTCCATACAAAATATCTTCTTGATGATAACTTGACTGCAGAAATTCTCCCAGGGGATTGGAGATTATTTTCAGAGCTTCAACTCACTTGAATTCTAAATACGGAATTTAGCAATGAGGTCAGCTCTACTACAGACTTTTTTTTTTTTTTTTTTTAGATTCTCTCCGTGCCTCAGACTTGGATGGTTCCCACTGAGGTTGTTGACTCATTCTCCTTCCCAAAAAGAAAAGCTTCTGTGATGCATCACTAAGAACAGGTCAGCCCCTCTACTTGATCACCTCTCATGATGGAGCACACACTACCTCAAAAACTTTCTCAACCTCTTGTTAGGGTGACCAGCTCATCCCGATTTCCAAGAACTTTTATGGTTTTATAACTGAAAGTCCCATGTCCTGGGAACCCCTCAGTTTTTACCAATCTGGAAAGGCTGGTCACCCTATTACTGCTGAACAGTGGAAACTATTAATTTCCAATTTTAATTGAAATGATAGCTGCCTTGCTATAACTTCTGACTAGTTTCTATTATGCAACCAAAATTTGTTTCCTGGTGATATCTGGATTGTCCCTGGTTTTCTATAGCTACCAAAGTCTACAGTAAGACCGCACTATCATAAACTGCAAGACCAGTAGATCAGGGGCACCTGGGTAGCCCAGTCAGTTGAGCGACCAAGTCTTGATTTCAGCTCACATTATGATCCCAGGTTTGTGGGATTGGGATTGAGCCCCACATCAGAGTCCACACTGAGTTTGGAGCCTCCTTAAGATTCTCTCTCTTTCTCCCTCTGTACGTTTCCCCTACTTGGGTACTCTCTCTCTTAAAAAAAAAAAAAAAATCAATCGACCATAGATCTAAGCTTTTAATCTTTGGACTAGATAGACAGGGCCTGATGTCACACTATCAATAATCCTTGTCCCCTAAATACATTATTCCTTCTATAAGCCTATAGTTTTACCCTTTTGAAATTGTTTTCCTGGTTCTCCAAGTTGAGTTTTATGATAGAATTAATGACAATAAAAATAAATATACACCTACTGTGATCTTTCATGGATAAAGATAATTTATTAATTAATAATTGATTCTTAAACGGAAATTAGTTATTTTCCCACTTCATGTTCTTGAGGAAAAAAATAATAATTGTCTTCTAAGATTTCACCATTGAGCTTACTGTCTGTGAGAATTGAACTTCTTTCTTTCTTTCTTTCTTTCTTTCTTTCTTTCTTTCTTTCTTTCTTTCTAATATAAGCACACCACTTACTCTTTGGGGAAAGGAACAGTCTCTGTTATTGGGTACTGAGGGACCACCAAAACCAGGAAATTCATGTTTTATGAGTTTTCCCCAAATCAAAGCAACAGGGTTATGGTCAACATCACCCTTTCATTCCCACTGGGTACTTCCAGAGAGGTGCCTTTGGGGGCAAAGGAAACTTTTTGCAGTGTAAAGCACATGCACTTCATTGCTTTCTTTCCTGCTGAAAATCAAGACTGGGATCCTAAGAGCCCATAAGGTTCTACACCAAGCCAGATGGGTCTCTTTATGCTGTCTTGACTTTCTTGCTACTTATGATATCTGCCACCTGATAAAACACTTCATAAACCCAGTTCTTGAATGTATAGTCTCTGTACGTAGCAAAATGAAAACTAAAACGATGAGTATTATCACAACTACCAAGATGAATCTGAGAATTTTGAGAAGCAAATGTTTTTAGTGAAGATTTAGGTTGACAGTACTTTGGGAAGGTTATAATAATCTAAGGTTATAAGGTTAAAACAATGTAGTCTTGTAAATGGTGTAGGATTTTTGAGGGCTAAATTTTCAAATGGTAGGATGTTAGAATGAAATGGGACTTCAGAGATCATTTAGTTAAACCATCCCTATTCTGCCAACAGGAAAACTGAAGTCCAGAGAGCACAGATCATCACACTGATGGTCCATGGAAGATTCTGCAGACAACCAGACTGATCTCTCATTCAAATTCAACAAGTCAAAGAGTGATTCTCTACCGTTGGGGAGTGAGGCAGCCCTTTGAGAATTGGATTCATGTCATGGAACCTGCCAAAATGCACATACACTCAAAATTTCTCATGTAATTTCAGATTTATATACCTTGAGAAGTTTGTCTTGGGATCCCCTTGGACTATGCTCTTAGGTCATGCTTGATTTTCCAAGGGAAAAAATCAGGGAATTCCTGAATGGGCTCTATATTAAACAGATACTTAAAATTAAGAATTCAATTGTTTGAAATTCAATACTTTTTAAGAGAAACCAATTTTGGGCTGTTGTTTTACATTCAAATTAAGGCTCTATGCAAGTTTTATGTTAATAGATTGTTTGGACATTAGAATTAAAATCAGAAATTCACTCAAGGACGAGTAGGGTAGGACCTGGGTAATGTCACTCAAATTAACACCTTAAAACGTCCAGATCTAATTTTTCTAAATCTAACTGTGATTCAAAATTTTTATAAAAAGTTATGGAAAACAACTTAAACTTTTTTGCCCCAATTTTAGAATAACCTCTACAGTCCAACTATACTGCAAGTCTTTGATAAACAGTGATAAATAATTGATACTAGTAACTAATATTTGTTATTCCCTTACATGACACCAAGTGAGTTTATGGGTTTTATCTTTTCATAACAGTATAAGTTGGGTATTTATACACATTTTTAACAGTTAAGAAGAATCAAATCTCACAGAGGTTCAAACATCCCCTAAGGTCATCAGCTAGTGCAGTCATCCGCTATTCTGTCCCCACTCCACTCTCAAACCAAGAGAAATTTGGTGATTTCTGGGAGCATTGTTAGTCATCATATCTAGGAAAGTGATATTCACATCCCTTATCTCAGGCCAGGAATGTCACTAAACATCCTACAATGTATAGAATAGACCTCCCTCACACAACAAAAAATTATTTGGCCCCAAATGTCAATGCAGCTGAGGTTAGAAAACCCTAAATGATTAAGTGTCAGATAGAGAATTTATACCTAAAGAATATTAGCCAAGAATGCACACTCAATATTTGCCCTCAAAATACATGTTCAACATTACTGTTTTTTCAAAATAATAATAGTCTTTCATTTTGAAAACTTTGGTTGTGCTCACTTGACAGTTTTTAAGTCACAGTTTGTAGACTTTAAGCTACAGGACTGGGTAAATCTGGGTAGATTATGACAACAGTATTTGCATATGTGTGCCACAGGAGCTGGTGAGAAGAATGGAACCTGCCTAAGACAATCTCAGGGACAGGTCCACCCCAATAGGGCATCGATACTTAAATAAGTATCTTAAAGATCACATTTGGGTCACATTTTATTGGGGGAGGTGCTTTGTAGAGATTGGTAAAATTGAGGAAGCCTGTATGTTTAATATTGAATTATTTTTCCTGAGGATCTTTTATACAATGAGCTGGGATTGATAAAATTCTTAAAGTTGTAACTCAAGGTCTGCACTCAGGGAGATGTCATCCAGGCTGGCATGGGTTTTAGCTAAGTACAGGTCATCAGGTCCATGCTGTGCCCCAGGCAGAGAGCAAGATGCTACCTCCTGTCTTCATCCACCATTCCACTGGGAGGTAGGGGCCATGCAAGCCCTCAGAGGTCAGTGGAGAAAGCATGACTTTGTGAATCCAAAGCAGACTGAACAGAGCACTCTTTTATCTTGGTGCAAAGGTTCAGCCTTTGTTCCGGGACTGATTTCTTTAAGTGCAATCATTGACAGCCTTTAATCAGAAAAAGAAATCCTGAGGATTCTGGCAATTGCCCCTCACAGTAAGTCATGGATCTCAGACCCCACTTATTTGAATTAATCCAGTAGAGCATTAAATATGGCTCTAATGGGGCATAGAAACAACTCCTTTGTGCCAGATAGTTAGTCTATATTCATTTTGCAAGTATGTCACGAGCATTTGATGTTAATTGCACAATTTTTTCATAGTACATACACTGGTGAACACAAAAAGGATAGAAGAATATTATTATGCTCTTAGGACTTTTACTCTAATTAGAAAAATTAGACTATTAAAATAATAAATTTTCCATTCATTTTATTTTCCAGACATTAAAAAAGCATCTATCATGTATGAAGTCCTATGGCAGGTATAAAAAGAAAGCATAACTGAATACATGAGCCCTCTCTTCAAAAAGCTTATAATGTAGTGCAAGAGGCAGATAGATGTATAGTGAGAAGAGAAAAGAAAGGAAAGGAATGGAAAAGGAAACGAATTAAGACATAAATAAGGACTCTAACTTTTCCTTTTTGAATCACCTTAGGAAATTTTAAATGTTCTGAGACTTAGTTCTCCCATCTGTGAAATAGGCACAATTATACCTATTTTGTGGGGAAAAGAAATTTTTTAAAAGTGCTATAATAAAAGACTATGGGCATTCGCTTCTTCTCAAGTCCAGAGATTCCACAAAAGACACCCTTGACTTCTATAGCAGCCCTAGAGAAGCCAATGCTGGACAAGCTCCTCCCATTCTCCCCATCAGGAATGCTCCAACCCAGAAGAACCAAGGGGATCCAGACCCTGAGACCAGGAGGCTAGAAGAAAATGGAAAAGTGATTTGGCCCAGCCACCAGGTAAGCGAAAGACACACAAGGACAGGGGCAAAATAGGTGGAATTCGCTCTCTCAGGGTTTCCCAGTGTGTTCCTTAGATGACAGGCTTTGACAACATGGGTTGCTAGAACACTGGCGATGAACACTATCTTCCTGACTTTTAATCTTCAGTCCTGGCTGTGTGTCATTACCATCTCCTAGAGTTCGTCTACAGGTATAGATGCCAAGACCCCACCCCAAACAGTGTGGGTGACAGTGAGTCAGAATTTCTGGAGGTAAAGCCCCAGAAGCTGTATATTGAAGAAGCACTTTAGGTGATTACGAAGCAAAGTCCAGTGTGGAAATCATGGTCCGAGAGACTTATGGGATGAGGAGGGGGGTGTTGTGGAAAATAAAACCTTTTCACTTCTGATTTAGGTTCGTCAGTATGCGGGAGTGACTCTCGAGATGAATTGGGCTCATACATGAGAAGACGCTTTCTTTCTTTGATTGTATGATTATCAGCATGTCTATCTGCCTGGATATTGTAACTCGCCGCCCTTCCCTCCAATGTCCCTCTCTGGGAATCCTAGCTCTTCTTTCTTAACTTCCACATGCATTCACACACCAAATCCTGTTCATCCAACTTTTTCTTTATATTTCTCCATCCTTCTCATTTTCCTCTCTCCACTTATACTACCTTAGTTCGAACCTTCATCATCTCTTATGTTCTCATTTTGGAAGCCTACTCTATTTATGTGAATAAGAAGACAAAATTAAACACTAAGGTGGAAAAAGAAAAGTGAAAGGGGGGGGGCTAGCACGTAAAGCAACTACTACATGTAAACCTTGTGCTGGGGTCTCCGTACGTTACCTATTTTTATCCCGCCAACAATCTCATGAATTCAACGGACACCCCAGCCTACTCTATAGAGGAGAAGCTAAGATGATTAATGATTATTTCCAATGTCGCACAGCTAATAAATGACTAAGCAGATTCTTGAATCCAGTATCCTTCCTACAACCAAAGATTTTAAGAATCTTTACAATAATTGCCAGGTCATCCTTCCCAATGGCTAATCCACATTCCAACAGTTTTACACAAATATCTTTTCATTGTTTTCTTTGCCTAATGGACACAGGGACCAATGTTCCCTGTCACTCATCTATTTGAGTGACCTCTTCTGATTTTTAAGTTCATCAATCAGTCTTTCATACACTGCATTCAGTTTCCATTGGATTGGCACTGGGGACTAGAGATCAGGAGGGAGGGAGATTACAAGTTCACTGCCTTTGGAGTACTTAAGTCCAACAGAAGTTTGACAGATGACAACCAGGCAAACCAGTTAAGTGCATTCTCTGAAGTCAAGTCCTGAAATAAATAGGAAGGCTGTGTGTGAAATGAGGCAATAGTCCAACAGCCCTCTTACCCAGCTGAGCAACCTCTTAAAGAAATAAACAGCATCCTTTTAACCATCCAGACAGGCTCATGGTTGAGCCCATTTATCTGTACCATCTACAAACAATATTTAACTTAATCTAAGGCAAAACAGGAGCACAAACATTGAGGTCTGGGTCTGTAACCATTCCTCTAGCACCGCAATGTTTATGGGAACATTCAAGGCCAAGAAAGAATATGTGGGTTCTCAGTAGACCTGGCCCTCCTTGCTGGATGCCAGGTTCTTACTTATTCCTATAGCATGTGCTTCAGAAGACCTACATTATCTAGTGGTCCTTTGGAAAGGGGCTAGGGGGTATATGAAGTCAAGAGTTTGTGGTTCTGGGCTGAGCTGTGCTTCTCACTAGTTGTGTGATGTTTAGGAGAGTCGCTTAGTTCACTCAGTCTCTGGTCAAAAGTCCAAAAAGGGGGTTGGGCTAGATTCCTCTAAAAAAGCTCTTCCAGCTTCGCAACTCAAGAGTTTCGTATGAATGAGGAGTTCTAAGAGAGAAAGTAGGATCAATGCTTCTTACCTGGGGAGATACAGAAGTAGGCTAAGTAGAAAGATCTTGGGACATCTGGGTGGCCCAGTCGGTTAAGTGGCCAACTTCGGCTCAGGTCATGATCTCATGGTTGTGGGTTCGAGTCTCTCATCAGGCTCTGTGCTGACAGCTCAGAGCCTGGAGTTTGCTTCACATTCTGTGTCCCCCCTCTCTCACTGTCCCTTCCCTGCTTACGCTCTGTCTCTCTCTGTCTCTCAAAAATAAGTAAACATTAAGAAAAGAAACGAAAAAAGAGAAACAGAAAGAGGGTCTTCCGGCTCCCTCTATCTCTAAGTCATCTGTGTGTGTGATTGCCATTGTCTACCAATGCTGGCTAGGAGTGGACTGGTGCTTTCTCCTAATCCTACATGTCTGTCCTGTGCACCTTCCCAATGACATACCTGCTAGGGCTGTCTCTTAGGCTCGGCACACCATCATTCCCAGGTATCAAACAGTGTGTCAGAGAGGGGGTATCAGGTAGCACTATGCCAAAGTACAATCCATGGAGTCTAAGGTGGCATCCTCGGAGATGCCAAGGGGAAATTTGGATAGAGGCCAGAGAAGCAACTTAAATGATTTCTCCAAATAGATTTGGGTCTTCAAAGGCCTGGGCGATATCTATTGTTTTTGCCTGCCCACCATTCATACCTCTCCCTCCAGTAAATGCAGCCCAATTTCTCCCCTATACTCAGTACATACAGTTTTGGTGTGGACCTGGGAGCCAGGCCTGAACCAACCACATGGTCTATACCCTGAATACAGTAACTGGCTCAACGATGGGTACATAACCTATCTGGGGCTAGTAAGAATCTTACGAAGGTTGAAGAGAGAATTCTTCTCCTAAGACTACCCACGGTAAGGATGATGCAGCCCCGGAGCTGCCATGAGTTATCTCATGGAATAAAAAAAAAAAAAAAAAAAAGCCAAAAAAAAAAAAAAATAGGAAAGCAGAACTCAGAGAGGAAGAAAACGGGTCATGATGATACTGACTAAATCCTTTGATTCAGCCATGCCTGAAACTACTTTTTCATTTATGCAAGCCAATGGAGTCCCTTTTCTGCTTAAGCCAGCTGGTTTTTTCCCACTTGAACAGAAGATCCATGACTTAAAATTGAATGCAAACATTGGACCCCAATAAATGGTTTGACAGATTCGATGATCTCTAAGACATTTCCAGCTCTATTATTTGGTGGTAATTTTTTTTTTGTATATATAACTAATCTGTCTGAGAAAAGCAAGATAGTAGAAAGGACAGCAACTGTGAAATCAGGCTGACCTGAGTTTGAGTGCCAACTCATCCACTGTCTCATTCCAAAAACCTAGTCACTTAGCCTCTATATGCTTGTAAGTTTCTATAAAACAGGAAGTAATTGTATGTGGAATTGAAGAATTTCTTTCCAGGATTAAAATTAAAACACTGAGCACTGAATACATTGCCTACCACAAATATGCAGGCAATGGATGACAGCTGTCATGACTTTATTAGTTCATGGAACCAGAAGCCTCATCTAGTGGTGTCTACTATGAATGTAATAATTACAATTACAATGGTAATAATTATAATTTGAGGCTCGATATAGTTTACAAAATATCTTCTTACCCACCGGCTTATTCCTCCCACTATCTCATGCTCAAAAGGAGTGACACTGGGTTTGATAACCCCCACTTTAAAGAAGAAACCAAGGTCTTGGAGCCAGTAACAAGCAGAGTCAGGACCGAAGTACCAGTATTTTGACCCCAAACTCAGAGTCCTAACTTCTCCACTATGCAGCCCAGCAGGCCTATGCCCATAATGCACATTCTCTTTCATAGTCCCCACTGATACCCCCTAAATTGCGTACATAACAGATTCATAGAGTAATGGAGCTAGAAAAAATCATTGGAAATTCCAACCTCCACCCCTGAAGACTTCCTCCAATATCATAGTTAAAAGTGTAGGGTGGAAAGTAAGAAAGACCAGGGTTAGAATGCACCAATTTGGGGCTTTGTGACCACAAGCATGTAGAAAAGTCCTGCTGAGTTGTAGTTTTCTTACTGTATTGTAGGGGTGCTCCAATTGTTTGCCTCTTCTGCTTATAAAAAGAATTAAATGGGCATATATTGTAATCAGCATAATGCCTCTCACATGGAAACTACGAATGGCATAAATTATCAAGTTACTTATTTTTGTGATTATTAGTCTTATTATAAACCCACGATTCTGCATTACCTATGCTTTTTCCACTCCCTATCTCTCTATACTATAAACTTTAAGAAATATATATTGCACTGAGGCGAGAGACTGTGTCTCCATTGCCTTTGTATCCCCAAATCAATTCCTACTTCTCAAATGTCACCTTTAGTGAATGATTACCATGCTAAGGCATTTATTTAACGTATTGTCCTAAGGGAATTATTACCTTTGAATTCTTACGAGGGCTCCTTTCCCCTCACCAGAGAGAAGACCACAGAAGTTAGTGATGGTGAGGGAGTTTGAATCATACATTTTTGTTCTTTCAAGGGTTGTTTCTTTGTGTGTGTGTGTGTGTGTGTGTGTGTTCATCTGTGTTTACCCCTTGCTTCTTTACACACCTGCTTCTGATCCAGTGAGGGATAGAGGGGCTGGGTGTGAACCCCGTTAGGGAAGATTTGGACTTTATCCTTTGCTTGTGTTCTCCACTTGTGATGTGTATTAAATTCTCTTTGGGACACACACTATAAAGTACAAGAGGCCTTTTTGATTGAACAGTGAAAGGAGCCTATTAGAAATGTGAAATCATAATTTCTGGAGGTTTGGGGACTTAAAAAAATGTGGACAGCTGTTGGCTGAAGAACTGAGAAATGTTTAAGTCAGGAAAATATCCTAGGTAATGGAGCCAGAGAGCCTAAATCGGTGGTAAATACTGCTAAGCCATCATTACACACTAAATAGTTATTAGTCATCTCTCTGTTTTTAACGGAAAGCTTAAGGGTCTGAAGTCCCAAGCTTAGACTCCATTCTCTCTAACAAATCAAAAATCTCATCCCCTCCAATAACAGAAATCTGCCAAGAGAACATTAAAGGTCAAGCTAAACCCACAAAAGCAAAGCAATGCCGATTTCAAAGACCCTGAATGGAAAAATACAATTAAAAGTCACTAATTCATTCTGAGCAGGAGAAACGATTGAGAGCTTGATTTAAGGTCAGGAGCCCAAGGGGCAATGGTGAAGGGAAGCAGGAACCCCAAGCCAAACCATAAGCAAAGTGGCCTGGAATCTCTCAAACTTGGCGGGAGCCTTTCCCTTTCCAGCCCCCTCTTGGGTGAGTGGGTCACAGTGTGGTTGGAACGTTGAGTTGCCCCCATGGGACCAATATCGGGAACTGAATGTGAAGACCTGGCCTCCAGTGGGTAGGCCTGTGCTGTGGACCTGGCTCTGTCCCAACTCCACAGTGATTTTCCTGCATTACCCTATACAAATCATTCACCCTGTCCTGCCCTACTTTTACCTAATTACAAAATAATTTCTTCTAATGAGGCTCAGCTTACCAGTAAGCCTGCATTTTGTGGTTTGATGGATGCCAAGAAGACACCGCTGGGACTTGAGGCCCAGCTCCATAGTGTTCACATCCCCCCATTATACTTCTTCTCCCATGTCTGAAATACCACCATTTATAAATATATTTAATCTAAAAAACATCTTTTGAGTGCCTAGACATTTTTTTTTCATGCCAGGCATCGTACTAGGCACTAAATATACAAGAGTGAATGAAACAAATATGGATCTCATACATGGGCTGGTTGGAAGAAAGAGACTGAATTAAACAGGTAAATGCACATACACATATGTGAAAATTGGGAGTCCCCTATAAAGTTACTGAACAACGGGGCGCCTGGGTGGCGCAGTCGGTTAAGCGTCCGACTTCAGCCAGGTCACGATCTCGCGGTCTGTGAGTTCGAGCCCCGCGTCAGGCTCTGGGCTGATGGCTCGGAGCCTGGAGCCTGTTTCCAATTCTGTGTGTCTCCCTCTCTCTCTGCCCCTTCCCCGTTCATGCTCTCTCTCTGTCCCAAAAATAAATAAAAAACGTTGAAAAAAAAAAAAAAAACTTAAAAAAAAAATAAAGTTACTGAACAAGTTACTCTGGGAAATATTGGAAGTCTGAGTCTTAGTTAAGGCCACCGAGAAGGTGATTTATGGCTTGAACAGCAAGTGGCAAAGGCATTGTCTCGGGAAAATCTCTGGAATACAGGTAGATTAGATTATTGGCCTGTAGCCTGAATAAGAACCACCCCAGCCACCCCAGACCTATGTCCCTCATATACCATAATAAGTGTGTATGGCTACTAAGTTTTGGGGTAATTTATTATGTAGCATTACTGTGGCTGTAGCTGAGTGCCATGAAATTCAAGAGAAAATTATGAACTTTGAAATGCCAAACTTGAGAGGGATGTGATAGTCCTAAATGGGGATGATATCAGTTCAGCAAGTGAATGCACAATTTTGTAAATATACAATGAGTTCTCAGCTCACGATAAACCTTTTGGAGTCTCCAGCATAAAGATTATATTTAAAATCTTTGGTATGAATGACACCGTCCAGGGGAAGTGTATAGAAAAAAAGGTCAAGGAGTCCTTCAATATAAAGAGGTCATGAGAAGGATACTTCAAAAAAGACTAAGAAATAAGAACCAGAGAGGCAATAGGAAAACAGGAGAGCATGGGAACCCAGCATCCAAGGGAGAAGATGTTTTCAGAAGTAGAGAACAGTCGCCTATGTCAAAATTTAATATGAAACTCTATCAGTTTTCTACTGCTGCTATAACAAATAACCACAACCCGGTGCCTTCAAGCAACACAAATTTATTATACAGTTTTGGAGATCAAAAATCCAAAATGGCTCTAACTACACTAGAGTGTCAACAACAATGCATTCCTTCTGGAGGCTGCAGGGGAGAATCAATTTCCTAGCCTTTCCCAGCTTCCAGGTGCCGCCCACACTCCCTGTTTCCCTCTCCTACTTAGAACAATCCTTGTGATTACATTGGGCCCACCTGGATACACCAGGAGACTTTCTCCATCTCAAACTTAGCAGATTGGCAACGTCTGTTCCATCTGCTACCTTAATGTCCCCGTGCCCCATATAACATAATATACTCACAAGGACCAGGGATTAGTAAACACACAGCTCTGGAGGACCATTATTTTGCAAACCGAACACACTAAATAGGATGAGCTTTGTTTTTTGGGAAAATGGACAGACATTTCCAGAAAAGTTTAGGGCTTCTAGTGTGTTAGTAGTTTTCCAGAATATTAAAATAATATCTCTCTTATACACAGAATTATCAGAAAGACACTGGAGAAATCAGAGAAACAGATCTAACCATAAAGAAAACCCCCTTCCGCTACTTTTTTTAAACAACCAAAGATTTCCAACCATGTGGTGGTGGGGGAGGGGGGGAAGAGCACAGAATAGAAAAATCAAGGAACAAAACAAAAAATTCTAGAATAAACAGAGATAATCCGCATAATATGAGAACATTTAAAATTATTCTAATGAGGATTCCCAGAGATAGTTGAGAAAAGATCATGTAAATAAGATAAGCATAACGTGACATGAAAGAATTGATTAGGGGACAAGAAGGTATTCGTGGACATTGAAAACATGGTGGCTGAATTTTATTTTTTAAATTTAATAATATGGTCTAGGAAAATACCCCAGAACACAAAATAGAAACAAAGAAAAGAAGAGTAAGATAAAAGTAAAACCTTAAAGGATCAACACAGAAAGGTCATCCTTCACCCAAAATAGTTCTAGAAAAAGAGAAGAGAGAATATGAAGACTTAAAAAAAATCCTGCAAGATAGCAGAGAAATGGGATATATTACTTTGAACTCAGAATTCCATACCTAGTCATAATACTAAGCGTGAGAGTAAAATAAAGAAATTTCTAGACATGAAAGGAATTTGCACATTTGTCTTCAGGTTTCTGGGGTTAAAAACAAACAAACAAACAAACTTAATCATGTATTCCAACAAACCAAAAAAGATACAAGAAAGAGAAACTTGTGAAATTAATTCATAGTGTTGATAGGGGCTGGGTTCTCCACATCTCCCTAGGCGAACAGTGGATCCATTTCCCGGCACGCCCCCCATCCGCATAGGCCATCTTTTTGCTCTTTGTCAGTGGAATATGACTAGAAGTCACATGTGCCACTTCTAGCCCAAAGAGATTAGAAGCACACATGCCTTCCCCATCTCCAACCTGCCTGACCACTCACTGCCTGACTGCAGAGGCAATGGAGACCTATAAGATCGTGAGGCACTGGAGGGCAATGTCCATTTCCAGAAAGTCTGCCTGACACAGAGCTGTCTTCTCGTCCTATTTGGACTGGGATGTGAGTGAGGAATAGACTTTTAGAAAATAAACTTCTGAAATTTGGAGATATTATAGCCTTAAAGCTAGCCTGACTAATACAAGAATATAATGGAGGGGGGAGAAATTCTGGAAAAATGGCCCTGCAGCAGGCTTGTAAAGCACTAAGTCCAAATCTAAGCAGAATTCAGAGGACTTCAATAGTTTTATGTATAAGAAAAAGTAAACTTTATTAAAGGATATGATTAAAAAGCCAAGAAATTCTGTGCACATGGTAAAGAGTACACCAAGAAAAAATAAAGGGTTTATAATATTTATGGTTTAAGTATGAAGTGAAATAAGATGTAGCATGATATTGAGCGATTAGAATACAGGGGGAAAAAAAGGCCTATTTGAGCTTAACTTTGGAAGCGTTTTCTGTCAGTCATAAATGACGTAGAATTACATTTCCTTCACTCTGAGTTCAATCCCACCACTTGGTTCTATGATGCAGTTGCTGTTATTACGTTGACATTGTCATAATACTGTAAAGGCTAATTGCCTGCTTTCCAATTTTTAGAACCAATTTTAGAGAAAAAAAAACCAAATATAGTCATAAAAGAGAATGTACATATTAAAACTCTGACATTGCATAAGTAATCGTACAACTGACATCACTTGGGAGATTCAAGGAGGCAGGAAGGTCAAGGGTGTGCCGAGGCTCTAATTTTCTCACTGTAAGTGGTGGGCATCAGAAAACCCTCTCTAGATTTGATGGAGCAAGACACACAGTTTTAAATATAGCCTTGACCCAAACCAGAGAGTAGTGTATGTGACCCAGTGGACTAATTCTCATCACAAAGGGTCAACAGAAATATATGTCATAGCAAAATGGTTAACATTACTTTGGTAACAATTAGAAGAAATAAAACCATAAATAATCTTACTAACGAGCTAGACTTTGGAAGGAGGGTCGGAATGGGGAATAATATTAATTTCTCACTTACTGCTGGCATTCGACCTTTCAAAGAATGTACCTATATTACTTTTATGGCGCCATCAAACAAGCCTGGGAAAAGGAGGCAGAACAGGTGTGCATGAGGATGATAGGAGGAGGAGTGGATGAGGGTTTCAGTTCAAACTTGTTGAGTTACTGATTTTCACATCTTTAGATCAAACGCAAGCATTTACGCTAAACTCTCTGAGAGTGGGATTACAGAAATACACCGATACACAATGGAGGGCTTTGGTGTACTCACTTTGAAATCCGCATTTTTTATTTGGGGAGGAATTTTGTGTTCAAGGTTTCTGTTTGTTCTCAAATGCATCCACTTCTTTGACTTAGAAGAATTTCACATTTAATCACGTTGAATAAAACCAAAACACCAGCAATGGCTCGTTCGCTCATTGCAAGATCTTATTTTATTTATTTATTTATTTATTTATTTATTTTTAATTTATTTTTATTTTTTTAATATGAAAGTTATTGTCAAATTGGTTTCCATACAACACCCAGGGCTCATCCCAACAGGTGCTCTTCTCAATGCCCATCACCCACCCTGCCCTCCCTCCCACTCCCCATCGACCCTCAGTTTATTCTCAGTTTTTAAGAGTCTCTTATGGTTTGGCTCCCTCCCTCTCTAACTTTTTTTTTTCCTTCCCCTCCCCCATGGTCTTCTGTTAAGTTTCTCAGGATCCACATAAGAGTGAAAACATATGGCATCTGTCTTTCTCTGTAGGACTTATTTCACTTAGCATCACACTCTCCAGTTCCATCCACGTTGCTACAAGTGGCCAGATTTCATTCTTTCTCATTGCCAAGTAGTATTCCATTGTGTATATAGACCACATTTTAACTCATGTTTTCCAATGTCTTCTCGAGTGCTTACATTACTAAAATATTTTATGAAAACACCAGTTTTTTGAGTTTGTAGGTTTCCTACCGTACCTTAAAGTCATGTCTCAGGAACTTGGTTTGTCATTCAGTTAACAGGCTCCTTTCTAAGCCCCTTCCTCATGGGCAGCATGTGGTCATTTGTTGATCTTACCCAAGGAAAAATGCACAACAGAGAGGTGTACATACGTGCCCAGACTTTGGCAGAGACAGAGGTCAGGATGCAAGGGGTGTAGCTGGTGGTGATTAAAGTGCTGACAATACCAGCCATGGATGTGAGATGAATGTGTTTGGGCGGAGAGTAGAGGGAAGTGAGATGAGAAATAATGGCCAAAGTCAGGCAGTCCTGACACACCAAGAGGCCGACTTAAGCATAAAGCACAGAGACGAACGTGTAGGTGGAGGGAATGGATGCGAACTCCCTAGGCTATGAGTCACTTTAGGGCAAAAATTGTCATCGCTGACCTTTCATTCTCGAATCTTGCTCTCCCTGATCCCATTATAGACACATCTCAAATAGTTATTAAGTGAGATGGCAGAGGAAGAACTCAGAATGCGCGAAGATGAAGAGAAAACTTCTAGCAGACACAAGAGAAGTTAAGTTTGCTGAACACGATTGTCGCCATAAAGTAAGACTTTGTCCCCTGAGCACGAGCGATGCAGAGCACCTTTTATGTAGGAAATGCTCAGTGGAGGCGGAGGCCTCAAACAGTGCAAAGGGGAACAGGGGATCCCAAGTGGGCTTTGTGTTGACAGTGGAATAAATGAAGTGCAGGGATGCCTGGGTGCCTCAGTGAGTTAAGTATCCAACTTCAGCTCAGATCATGACGTTGCTGTTCGCGGGTTCGAACCCCGCATCGGACTCTCTGCTGTCAGCATGGAGCCCACTTTGGATGCCCAAAGCTCCAGCATGGAGCCCCTGTCCCTCTTTCTCTCCGCCCCTTCCCCATTCATTCTCTCTCTCTCTCTCTCTCTCTCTCTCTCTCTCTCAGTACAGGCTGAGATAGGCATAAAGGGGAAGAAGAACGAGTAGGTCTGTTCTTCTAAGTGAAGGAACTTAGCGGAAACATAAAGTCCGTGTTTTCCTGAGGCCGTCCAATTGGAAGCGATGAATTATTAGCATGAATACATGTACTTCACCTCTTAGGTGCTAAAGCCAGTTTAAGAGTACACAGGTGAAACCTGCTTTCCTCTATTTCTGTATCCCAACCTATGAGTGTGGAGCAAACTACATTGATATCAGAAAAGCAGCAGGATGTTAGTACTGCATTAATCACAAAACTACTTGGCGCATTTTCTTTCCAGGAGCAATCGTTTGATTTCTACACCACAGGTGGAGCTTGGGAGGAACCACTGCTGGTCAGAATTCAGCAGGCTCTGTGTCACCAAGGTAAAGATACTTTCCTTGGAGGCTGGGCCATTCCCAGCCAGTGAGAATTTTCACAGTCTACGTTTCTCTATGGGCTCTCGTCAGTTCTTGGGATACATACATATATACATATTGAGAGACAGAGAGAGCGATCGGTCTTAAATACTCCTGGTTCTTCCAAACCCCAACCATTCAATCCTTTCCTTGGGAGGATGCATGGCAAAGTGCAGTCAATTCTCATTATCTGCAGTAGCTATGCTCTATACAGTCACCACAAAGACTGAGTTAGTGAATACAGAGCCATTGCTCCTAGGGGAAATGGAGGGTTGGGTTTTTACAAACCTCTGGCCACAAAATTTTTAGCAACCAATCAGTATGTAACCTTGTTTCATATGTGTCTGTGTTTAAAGACGTCTCACTTGATATACATTGTTCACTCATGAACATTGAATTCGTAGCCAACGGCACCGTTGCTCATGCCGGGACAGAGCTAATCTGGAACATTCTCTGTAAGGCGCATCACAGTCGCCTTGCGCTTGGGGGCACTAGACAGCACTTCAGCGCTAGGCTTGGGAGCCATTGAAACATCTAAATCAGCACCAAGAAAAAGCGCCAGAATTCAGAATACATTGCACTAAGTGGGTACTGAAGAAGATGCTTGTTTGCCGTAAAAGGTGCAATAAGAAGGCAGAGCGTGTCACCTCGTTTCATCTCGGAGCAAAATGTGTGCGGCAGGTGACTGCATACGTTCACGAATGACCACGAAAGCACCACGAGAGTGGATTTGGATGTTATGATACATTTGAGCAATAGGTCAATTCGCAAATACGGGATCCATGAATAATGAAGATCAATCGTATTTTTTTAAAAGCTGCTCTCTGTTATTCAGTCACTGTTCTATGCTCTAGGTTTTTACCCCAGGCAGTGCTCGCAAGAACTCACTGAGGTAGGTACAATTCTCAGCCCCAAGCCAGAGACAAGGAGACTCTAGACTGAGGGGCTCAGGGCTGGGGCCAGCATTCGGTCCGCAGCCACACGACCCAACACCTGTGCTCCCAGCCGCATTCCCGGATGCAGGGCACAGTGCACGGGTCTCTTTCTCAGCCTGGCCCACGCGTCAGCATGCTTTCCTAAGTCAAACAACCATATCCCCCAACTTGAATTAATGTGAACTCTCCCTGAGGGGACAGAACGAGGCTAGGATCGGTTTTTGTTTTAAATGGCACTTGTTTCTTTCTTCTTGCCAAATACAGACAGCAGTTCCTACGCGCAAGGCGCTGGCCCCCCGGGGGGGAGGCGGTGGTTCCCAGGCATGTGAGTAACCGGCAGCTGCAAAAGTGATGAAAGCTGCTGAGGCTGAGACCCCCCAGCCCCCGTATGCCCCACTGAAGGGATTCCATTCAAGTTGAATTTGGTGCATTTACTCATCCCACGGCCCTGGACGCACGGGGGTCTCCACACCTCAGTGGCCGTGTCAGTCCAGTGAGGGCAGTTCCCCCCGCCGAGCTCTTCCCCACCGTGATGGAAGGGGTGGCAAAGAGCCATGCGGGAAGGGTGTGGTTCCCCCTGCCTATGCTGCCCATGCCCTCACCACCACGTTCCACCTGCCCCATTTCGCTCCCCACACCCACCCCACCGTGGCTCTGCACGCGGAACACATATGATTACCCTATATCCCCAAGAGCGGAACCGAACGTTCAGGGCAATCATGAAATGAAGGTAAGGAACAAACGTCCCACTAAAGACGCCGCTGACCTTGAGTGTGCGGGCGTGCAATGGCTACGAGGGGATTTCGCATTTACTCCTCAGCACAGCTCTGCGGAAAAGGCATTACTTTCTCTGTTTTACAAACTAAGTAAGATCAGGTCACGATCTCGCAGTCCGTGGGTTCGGGCCCCGCGTCGGGCTCTGGGCTGATGGCTCAGAGCCTGGAGCCTGCTTCCGATTCTGTGTCTCCCTCTCTCTCTGCCCCTCCCCCGTTCATGCTCTGTCTCTCTCTCTGTCTCAAAAATAAATAAAAAACGTTAAAAAAAAATTTAAAAAAAATACTATAAAAAAAAAAAAACTAAGTAAGATGCCAAGTCTTGGAGAGGGTCGGTGATTTGCCTCCCATCATCCGGCTGAGAAGCAGGAGAGGAAGAAGTGCCTCCCGGTCCAGGGCTTTCTTGATGCATCTGGCCAGGGCAAGAAAAGAGGCAGAGCCTTGGAGCAGGTGGCACAGCACAAACAAAGGCTCACACACCTGATGCACTGCCTCCTCACACAACTGCTGAGGTCTCTCCGTTCATGCCCTCAGCGGACACTCATGACCCCCGCAACAAGCCAGGGACAAAATAGACACAGCTTCTGGAGCCATACGAAGACGCACTGGGAAAGCCAGGCAAAGCGAAACACGGCAGGCGTTAGGAGAGCAGGTACCGGAAGGTCCCAAAATGCCAGGGAGTCCAGGGAATGCTCACGGAACAATGACATCGTGGACGGTACTCTAAACACGGTGGCAGGAAGCAGCTGCAAGGCAGAAGGAGGTCCAGGTACAAGAGGCCAAAGGTAGGAAAGACTTTGGAAAATCTGAGAAGCTAAGAGTCCAGAGAAGAAAGAGGAGGGGGCAGAGGACGAGCAATGGGGCTGGGACAACAGAGCCGGGTGTCGTAAGACCCCCTATTTCAAGGACCCAAAGAGCTCAGTACTGTGGACCTGCCACTGGGCCTCTCAGCTGTCCAGGGTTCCTGCCTGGGGGAGGAAGTCAAGCCCATTAAGCTCTCTAATCTCTCCCCCCTAGGTCATTTCCTCCAGCTACGAATGAATCATACGGTTCCCTCCTCCCCATCCACATGGCCTGGGTACCACGCCTTGGAACAGGGGCCTGTTTTCCAGGTGCGGTCTCACCAGTGCCATATAAAGGGGGATTATTCCCCTTCCTGCAGCTTGACTCCTCACACAGGCCGGCCCCGGCAGGGCTGGCTTTCCTTGCGGCCAGATCACATTACGAGTGAATATCTAATTTGCAAGTTCTATGTCATACCTCAGTCTCACAGCCCTGCGGCTTCCAAGCGAACATTCACTTCTTCCTCCTTCAAAATTAGCTGAGTGCCCAACAACAGGAGGAGGAGAATGGAATGTACAATGGTCGAATAAAACGGGAAGGCCCGGAGTTGCTATCTGACCACGAGGACGTAACTTCATCCCTTAGTTAACAATCTGTATAATGGGGTCCTAATTCTTGCTGCTATTACAGAGCCCAAAATAAAGTGGAACGTTTAATGGACTGGAATTCATGTCCTAATACCAGCTTTCCCACCGACCATCCCTCTTGTCTTCAGTCTCCCCATCTGTAACATAAACAAATGGAAATAAATAGGCTCTAAGGTCCCCTTTAAAAACAAGAGGGTTTCTATGCTGGGCTGTGTGACTAGTGGCTGAAAGATTGTTCCAAGAGTTTTGAAATCCTACAAATTAATATCATTGGTTACCTTGTTATATTTTTTAAGCGCCAGATCACTAGGATGTTTTGGAGACGACGGCAGAGGGTAGGTAAGGGTAAACCATCTTTTGGTAGAGTAGTATCATGATCCCAGTTCTCCCCACTCCCAGATCTGTACTATGTAACTTCATAGAACATCTCACCATAGTTTTGCTTTGGCCTTTTTTTTGGAACAGTCTGATATGGGTGCATATGATACAAGAAGGCTCAAAAACTTTATGCATATTGGGGTTGCTTCTCTTGCCTTCCTCCATAGCCATGCAAAAGACATGCCCAGGAACCCACTGGCCCCAGAAAGAGGAGGAGATGATGTAGAGAAGAGTTAACGTACAGCCACACAAGCAAGCCCAACCAAATTGTAGCCTCATGAACAATCCCAGCCAAATCCTACCAAGCCCTTCCTGAAAGATCTGATCCCTGCTGATAGGCTAGAAATAAATATTTGTTGTCATATACCACTGAGTTTGGGGGAAATTTGTCACACGGCGTTATTTTAGCAGATGACACAACTCTGAACCTAAGTGCTTCATAATTTCTTTAATCTACAGAAAAAAACCGTCATCTCTAACTCACCTCTCTGTCTCAATTTCTCTATTTTCATCTGTCTTCTCTCTTTCCTCCCATCTCTCTTAATGGTGTGTCCAACACTGAGCCAACACTAACCCTGCTGTCTCTGGCCCAGTCCCCTCCCTGACACTGCTTTATCCATCACCTCATCTGTCAAAATGGCTCATGCATCTTGACGTCTCTAAGCATGACTTTTCTCAGAAGGTGAATTTAAGAAGAAAACATTATTTGGAAGAAATAGGTTGTCACCACCCATTTTGTTTGGGGGATTTAAAAGAAAAGTGTCCAGGGTGCTTGGGGGGCTCAGTCATTGAAGTGTCTGACCCTTGATTTTGGCTGAGGTCATGGTCTCACAATTCATGAGTTTGAGCCCTCCATCGGGCTCTGTGCTGACAGTGCAGAGCCTGCTTGGGATTCTCTCTCCCTCTCTCTCTTGCTCTCTCTCTGTTCCTCTCCTCTTGTGCTCTCTCTCTCTCTCTCTCTCTCAAAATAAATAAACTTTAAATAAATAAATAAGAAAATGAAAATGAAAATAAAAATAAAAGAGTCCATCCCCTGCTAATTCCCAGAGGGACAAAAAGATAAGCATCCTAGAAATAATCTCAACCAGCTCTGTTGGTCTAAGGCTTATACCCTGGGAATGGTTCAGTAGGAGGACTTGGACTATAAAGCAGTATCTAGGGCTGGGCTGGTGGAGGGGGCGGGGCGGTAACAAGTGTGGAAGCTCCTTAGTGAGGCTTAGTATGGAGGGAGGATCATAGAAATCATCATAGCCCGTGCAGGAATATGTCCTCACACATCAGCCTAAGCTGTTGCAGAAGGCAAAAGCCTCACGTACGGCGGCGAAGTGTCCAGGGATGTGAATCTCCTGCACCGACAATTACCATCCAGAGATTCAACTCTGGATGAACTGAATCATGATGAGTAGAAGGGAGTCAGCTTTTTTATGATAATCACTATTGGCTCTTACTCTGAAACAATATAAACAATAAAATAAAATGTATTTACTTATATTTATGCTATTGCGATTTACTTTATAGAAATGTTAAATATGCTTCCAGAAACTTCTTCAAATAAATTTTAACTTAGGGTTCCCTTGGTTAGGGCCCAGGACTAGAAACTAAAACATTCAGTACACTGCTTTTATTCTTCCCCTTGCATAGGAAACTCTATGTCAAAGAAATTTGAAATAAAAATAAGGGCTCTTAAGGGGGGGATGTAAATATCTTATAGGAGGTGGACATTCAGTGGGCATATTGCATATGATTTATAACAGCAAGCATTCAGCAGATGTGCATTAAAATGTGCATGCATTTCATAAAATTGTTTCTAGAATTCTAGCATTGATAGAATTTAAATTCCACCAGACAAGACACTCTGTCACTTATTTGTAGCTATATACTTAGTGCTTCTCAAGGTAAGCTCAGATATTTGTGGAATAGATGGATGGATGGAAGATGAACAGATGAAACATTAAATATATATTAAAAATATATAATATTATATTGATATTATATATATTGAATACCCACTATATGCCAGATATACCTTTAAGCTGAGGGGATACAAAAAAAATAGGGGTGCCTGTGTGGCTCTGTCAGTTGAGCATCAGACTCTTAATTTCAGAGTTATTATATTGAGCCCCCCGTTGGGCTCTGAGCTGACAGCACAAAGCCTGTTTTGGATTCTCTCTCTCTCCCTCTCTCTATGACCCTCCCCCCTTCTCTCTCTATCTCTGTCTCTTTGTCTCTCTCTCTCTCAAAATAAATAAATAAGCTTCAAAAAAAACCATTAAGACAAAATATTTACCTTGAAGAAACTTCAGCCATCCAGTTCTGATGATATTTGACAATCCAACAATTAGGCTGCTCTGATTTATGGTGGAATATAACATATATCTTTAGACAAATATAGTTTCACTTGGAACAAAAGCACTTCATTGTGTCATTTCGACCAAGCCATTTTTGATAGAATGTTTTTCAGTGAGCTTACAATCTCTGTCTTTGGGTGACTGTAGCCCCCATCGAATAACAGGTCTTTGAGGACCAGAACAACGATCCATTCTCAATTTGTGGCAGTTACAGGTGCGTAATAAATACCCATGTTCATAGAATCTCCAACCGAATTAATGAACGCATCTCCCAAATTTAAATATTTATAAGAACAAGTCTTCCCATTAAGTCTTCGTTTTTAAAATACATAAATGAATGAAAATGAACAAAAGTTTCATGATCGCAGGCCGATTGGATGTTTCTTTCAAAAGCATGCACATCATCCTATTTTGCAGAGTGGTGTGTGGACAAAGGACGCTATGAGGTATGAATATGCTGAGACCAGAATAGGTCAAAGACAAGAGGGGAGTGGGGATGATGTCCTCTCGCTCTTCCCTCCAGGAAAGATGTCTCTTTCCTACTCTAGTTCTGAAGCAATTGTACATAAAATAGAGATGTTAGAAAGTGGGAAATAAAATATTAACTTTATACTGGTAAAGACTAGGTCCAGGAGATATTTGGAGTTCCTCACAATAAACCCCAGAATTACACAGCCATCGCAGGCCACCACAAGCTGTGCTGGGTCACCACAAAGGAGGCAAATCTCTACAAAAACTGTCCTGCTCGTAGCAGAAAGAACGAGGTCTCTCTGTGGGAATCTGGTTTCCGAGAGAGAGAGGGGAGACAGTGGAACAGGGTTAGGAGTGTCTAGTTTCTCCTTCATAATTCAGTCATCGGAAGAGCCCTCAGGAACCACCGAGTGAGGCAACATGGGAGGCCAGAAGTGTTACTCTCAAGGGTGCTCCCCACATGGAAGGATACATACAGGGTGGAGAAGCATTCCTGCTAATCGAATCTTAGTCCCAGAGGACTTGGGGACGGGCAGAGCTCTGGATCAAGTTCACTTCTGAGAAAGGGTGAACTTGAGAAGTAGGGTCTGGGGGTGATCTAAGATCAAAACCATCAATGACTTGGTTGACAAGAAGCCTCGAAGCAAGCCTGGAACTCCAAGGTCTCCCAGATAAGTTCTGTTGTTGCAGGTGCCCTCCATACCCCCTCCCTTTCCACTGAACCCTGGCAGCCATGTATTTCCTCTGTTCTGTCACAGCACTCTGAACTATATCATTCTCCCCGTTCTTTTCATAGTCAATTTCATATCCCTGCATGGTGCCTTTTTGTTTTAAGTGTCAGAATTTCCTTCCTTGTTTCTTGGGACGGGCATGCATGAAGTGCAGGTCTCGATCTTCAAGAGACTCTTTAATTAATGCTTAATTTACTGTGTGGCATACAGTGAAGAAAGGGGCATATAGCTTCGTGTAGAGTTAAATGATGCCAAGGGAAAAGGAACGAAAAAAATAAAAAAAAAGACATCGGGCATCTCCAAAGCCTCGACTCTGAAAGTTGCAGGTTGACATTGATTAAAATACCACACACTGTAAAACGTGTGAAAGAAAGTGAACTGGGGCCAGCAAAAATAGTCTGTTCCCTCAGGTGAGTAAAATCTTGGATTACATGAATTGCATGGATGCTAGACCTAGCTGGAGGTTATCCTAATTTGAACAAGGCATCATCTTTCCACACCGCAACTGGCACTTCATCGTACGACTGACGTCAGAACGACCAGGAATGGTGTTTCTGTAACATGGATGGTCGTTTCTTAACTTACAGCACTGGGCTCTCCGAGGTCACGTGTTTCAGGAAATCGCTTGCTTCAATCGCTTTGCTCTGTGCAAGGGGAAGGAATAAACATTCGTTAAGTATTTAGGAGACGCGTATATCCTGCGGGTTCTATTTATCTTGAAGAACCCTCAGTAATACAACAATCCAACGAGCGTCTGCTGTTTACGGTGTGGGTACCTGCCTTCTCTATCTTTCTTCTTCACATCTTCATTGAGATGGTATTCACTGCTAGAAAACATTCACCCTTTTGAAGCGTGCACACCGATGACTTTTAGTATATGCAGTCCATGACCGGAGTCTAAGTTTGGGACACCTTTATCACCCCACGAAGAAGCTCCATACTCCTTAGCGGTCACTTGCCACCTCTCACCCCATACTGCTAGCCCCTGGAAGCCACTAGAATGCTTTCTTGCCTCCGCAGATTTATTTGCCTCTTCTGAACACTTCATATAAATAGAAGCATGTGACTGTAGGCTCTTGGGGCTGGTTTCTTTCACTTAGTGCCATGTTTTCAAGATTCATCCGTGTTTTAGCCTTTTATCAGTACTTTGTTCCCATTTATTGCCGAATAATGTTTCATTATATATAGATAACATATTTTGTTCATTCATTCATCGACTGATGTACGTTTAGGTTGTTTCCACAATTTGGTTATTATGAATAATGCTGTTATAGGTATTTGTGTGCAAGTTTTGGGGCGGACATATGTTTTCATTTCTTTTCCCCTTAGGCCTACGAGTGGAACTGCTGTTAGAATTTTCCTTGATTTCTGAGCAAGGGGAAGAATCCTTGGGCGGTGGGGGGGGGGGCGGGGGTGGAAGGAGACTCTGTACAGGTAGAACCCAAACCACCGATGGTACCATATCAGAGTATACCAGCTTCCTCTTGCTGCTATAACAAATTACTACAAATTTAGGAGCTTAAAACAACACCATTTTCAAAAATTTTACTGAAATCCAAAATGGGTCAACAGGACTGCACACCTTCCGGAAGCTCCACAAAATAATCTATTTCTTTGCCTTTTCCAACTTCCTGAGGCAACTAGCTTTCTTTGGCTATGGCCCCATCCTAAACGTTAAAAGCTAGCAGCCTAGTCGCTTCAAAATCGCTCTCATGCTCACTCTCATTCTCTGCTTCTCTGTCATTCTCCTCTCTCTCTCTCTCTCTCTCTCTATCCCTCTCGCTCTCTCCCTCCCCAATAAGACCTTCATAAATTGTGGGGTCTTTTAATATCAGATGCTTTGAGGGTATCATGTCCAGTCCATTGATATTATAAACTTGAATTACCCAAGCATGGAAACTTGAATTAACTTGGGTTTTATTAAACAAGAGAAATACATTTGCTATTCTCATTTAGACAGTTAAGAATATTAGTACCACAGAAGTACTTGATTACAGTGGTTCTATTAGTGGATCCTTGGGTTAGACCTCTAAGGATCAAACCTGAGCTCTATCATTTACCAGCAAAGTGGCTTTGGCAAGTTATTTAACCCTTCTGTGCCTTAGTTTCTTTATCCATTCAATGGAGAATATAAGAATATTATTTCACAGACTTGTTTTAAGAATTAAATAAAATTAAAAAAAAGAATCATGTAAGATAATGATACACGCAAAGTGCTTAGGACAGTGCCTGGAATGCAGTAAATGTTAATATATGCTTACGATTATAAAACCAGTTAAAACTTGTTTAAAAGAGAATCAGTCAGGTGAAACTATATGAAGCAATGAAAATGTGTTTCTATGAGAGAGATAAGTGATTTACAGGAAAGTCTCCAGCTTTGTGTCTTTATAAAAAACTATTTTTCAGGCTACCAGTTTCTAAGACTGAGTCAAGCTGGCGGTCCCGGTGCTGAAATATTTGGATATTATTAGAGATCCTGAGCCTTATAACAGAAAATGAGGCTAGGGGTCTTTATCTAGTGTCCCAATGTAGCTTTAATTTCCCCCTGCAGAACAACGTTCATAATTACCATATGGTGGGTAACATCTCTGGAGGACCTACCGTGTGCCAGGAACTGTTCTAAGCACTTAGTAGAAATTAACTCATTTACTCCTCACTCCAACCTGTAAGGTAGATCATAATCTCCGTTTTATAGAAACAGAAGCTGAGGTCCAGGGAGTCTAAACATCTTGTTCAATGGTACACCAACTGGTAAGAAGCAAATCCAACAGGGTAAGCTTGATCTTTTGTTCTTAGGGGTGTGGATCTTCCACAAGGGAGACGGTGAACATGGTGAGTGTGGGAGCCGTCTTTGGAGCGATTTTTTAAAGAGAATCAGTTGGGTAAAGTTATATGAAGCCATGAAAATATGTGTCTATGAGAGAGAGAAGTGATTTACGGGAAAATCTCCAGCGTCGTGGAGATTTTGAAGTCTGAGTTTGAAGTCTGGCTTTGTGAGGTACACAAAGCGTGGGCAACCTCAGGCAAATTGCTTAACCTCTCTGTGCCGCATCTGTAAATGGTGGTGGACATGACCTCTACTTCATGGTGTCACTGTGAGGAGTAAATAACATTTACAACATTGCCTCACCCACAGCGAATGCTCAGTAAGTGCCTCCAAACCAGAATAGGGTTGTGTGTGTGTGTGTGATAGGTTCTGCCTTTTAAATATCTTCAAATATAGGGGCACCTGGGTGGCTCAGTCGGTTAAGCGTCCAACTTCGGCTCAGGTCATGATCTCGCGGTTTGTGGGTTCGAGCCCCGTGTCGGGCTCATTCGAATTCTGTGTCTCCTCCTCTCTCTGCCCCTCCCCTGCTCATGCTCTGTCTCTCTCTGTCGCTCAACAATAAATAAATGTTAAAATAATTGTTTTAAATATCTTCAAATATTAAAGAAAATTAATTCTAGCATGTATGCTCCATCACACTCCTTGATACTTGCTTTTAAGCTCATCAGCCTTCCTGTGAATTTTCTTACTCATTCATTTGTTCATTGTCTTATTTCTTCAGCAAAATGTTTTGAGCTTCATGCATGAGCTAAATCCTGTATCAGAGATTCTCACATCGAATCCTTATAAACCACCTGTGCATACGATATTTTTGTCTCCATTTTCTTTTTTCAGTGAGAACATAGAGACTCAGCAATGCTCTGCTGGGTCGTGGAATGAACACACCGAGCAGCCACAAATGACCGTGAGGTTGGCTTCGGGTAGTTGCCAGCTCTTGACCTTTAAAGGTGTTTTAAATCTGAGCTTCAGTTTCCTCATCTACAAAACAGAAATGATAATATCTACTTTCCAGCGTTCTGGTGCAAGTAGCTCAATATATTGGTACGCCTACATGAAATTAAGGTTCTGGTAAATGGTTACTTCTGTTATATCTATTCATTAATTTCTTTGTAAAATTTAGTCGTCTCTAATAAGACACTAGCGGGCTCTTTGCATAGAATGCATTAGGGCAAACTTTCATCTAAGTTTTTTTTTTTTTTAATGTTAATATAAATGATGAAAAGGTAGCCTGGAACATTTTACACATCTGTTACAAAACTCCTGGGAGTTGACTTGAATCCAAAGCAGGTGGCTGGGCAGGACATACTGGTCTGTATGCAGAGCTGGACTTCCCTCAAAAGCCCACAAACCAAGGAGAAAGTCCAAGAGAACTGTGAGAAAACAGTAATTAATAACTACAAACACAGCTTCTCATCCTTGTGATAAAGTTCCTGTGCAGAGCCATAGAGAGATCAATTCCACATTTTGAATTCTCGCCCCTAACTCCAAAGCATAACCAACAGGAGGGAAGCTCTATTAACACAGAGTACCAATCATGAGTCAAATGTACTAGGTATTTTATGTGAATTATCTCTTTTTATTATCCACAAAACAACGGTTATGGGTTGAATTATCCACCACCCCCCAGATTCATATGTTGAAGCCCTAACCCTCAGCTCCTCCGAATGTGATTTCATTGGGGTATAAGGCCCTTGCAGATATAATTAGCTAAGATGAGGTCATTAAGGTGGGCCCTAATCCAATATGACTTATGTCCTTTTAAAAAGAGGAAATTTGGACAGAGACATACACACACACAGAGCATCACGTGAACATGAAGGCAGAGATTAGACTGATGCTTCTATATGCCAAGGAATACCAAGGATTGCCAGCAAACCCCCAGAAGCTAGAAGAGAGGCATGGAACAGATTTTTCCTTAAAGCTGTCAGAAGGAAGCAACCCAGCCAATACCTTGATCTTAGACTTGAAGCTTCCAGAACCATGAGACAATAAATTTCTGTTGTCTAACCCAACCAGCTCGCGGTACTTTATTATGGCCGCCTTAGGAAACCAACACAGCAACCCACAAAGAGAGGCATTGTTGGTTTTTCGGAAACTTACACTTAGAAAGTTTGATTGTCTTGCCCAAGGCATCACAGCTGGTGACTGGTAAAGTTGGTGGGACAGGCTGCTAGGCTATGTGAGCTCCATTATCCACTTTCTTTCTAATCTTTACATAACAACAAGATGTCCCTTGTTGTATTTGCACTGGACAGCTAAGCCTTCTCAGAAATCGAGTATGTTTTACAAAATAACTCACATCCAGAAAGACTGTTGACTTACCCCCTCGAGAAACATCCCAATCTTAAATAATAATAGCAA
This sequence comes from Neofelis nebulosa, assembly GCF_028018385.1. Lineage (NCBI taxonomy): Eukaryota > Metazoa > Chordata > Mammalia > Carnivora > Felidae > Neofelis > Neofelis nebulosa. The sequence continues at coordinate 198,023,279 of NC_080784.1, read as the reverse complement.
ACATTTAAACGGTACTTTTTGCACTTACTGGTATTGGCTTAGGTTTCACAGAAACCCCTATGAGCGAATCTTGCCATCCCCAAGGGGGGAACATACACAAAGAGGCTGTGAGATTTGCTAAAGTGAGGCAAATGGGCATATGCCCAGGCCAACCCTGGAGCCATAGGTACCATGTTGTCTTCCTACCATGAACACAAGCTTAACCTGCTTCTTCCACATCTGACGTATCTGCTTCTTACCTGTAACCAGGCAAAGTACTAGGTGGTCAGAGTATGTATCAGAAAAAGCATGGCCTTTGGAATAGGACACATGTGAGTTTAATTGTCAGTTACTTTGAGCAAGACCCTCAGTCTCTTTAACTGGAAGGTGGACTACAGTGAAGATTGTTAAGATAAACTATAAAACGTATCCCACAGAGAATTCTACTATATAAGTTGTATTACACTATTCCAAATAGCACTTGGCTTAACCCCAGCTTCCTTATTTATTCAGGGCACTGTCTTGAGTTTATGTCCTTCACTTAGCTCTTAACTCATATACATACAGATTGTTGCATTACGTGGCTGAAATAACACTTTCTAGATTTTTATTTCTATGCAAATGCAAGGAATTAATTGTAAGGAATCTACAGAGATACAAAACAAAACAAAACAAAACAAAAAAAACCGCCCAGAACATAGAAGGTATTAAATACATTTTGCTTGGGGTGCCTGGGTGGCCCAGTTGTTTGAACATCCAACTCTTGATTGCAGCTCAGGTCATGATCTCAGGGTCTGTGGGAGCAAGCCTCATGTCAGGCTCTGTACCGACAGCATGGAGCCTGCTTGTGATTCTCTCTCTGTCTCTCTGCCTCTCTCTCTCTCTCTCAAAATAAATAAATAAACTAAACAAAAGTATTTGCTTAATGAATAAAAGCTATTACACCCACCTAACCCCCAAGATTCAGAAGAACTTGTTGCAATGGACATAAACAGGATCAGTTTCACCCAGACAGTATTTGCACGAGTGAGAAAAGGAAGAGAGCTCCTTTATTCTGGAAAGTTAGAAACCATAATCACTACTCTCATTAGTAGGAACATCTCATGTCTTGGGTTTAATTCTAACTAAAATGCAAAGTTTCGTTAAAAAAAAAAAAAGAACTCTGTGCAATTTCTTCTAAGTTAACTGTGAATTTCATTTTAAATCCACTCATCCCCTAATTCAATATTATTACACATAAAACGTATTTTAAAGCATGTCCCTATGCAAATATTTCTTAGAAATACATATATGGATTTGTCTTGGAGGAATTCTGATAAATGTGTTGAGATCCTTGTCTAAACTGGGTTTGCTATTTGATAACTGGAGATGTTAGGAAAACCTATCTCATACTTTTCCTTTGGACACCAACCCCAAGTGATCACCGAGCGTTCAAAGTCAATACCTATTAATGCTTGTACATATGGTATTAATTCCACATTAATTCTGTCAAAAGTGATATCATAGTTAGAAGTTCCAAATGATGACATCACTAAAACAACTTGGTTTTCATGAGCGTGGGACCAGTCAGTGCCAAAATCCAGTTCAATGTATTCATCCGTCTATTCTGACAAGTTCAGTTTAATTAGTTCATGGCCTCATAACGAACAAGAGACTGGCTTTCTGTCCAATTGCCAGAGCCATTTCTATTCTCTTCAACTTAAGTGCCAAATGCTTACACTGCTTTGCCCAATTTATACCTTTGCCTATAATTACTGGTCCCCAAGGTGTGATTGTCCTTTTTCATAAGAGTTTGTGCAGCTGCCAACATGAAGTTGTAAATAAATTGTAATACCGTTGCTATGAGGTGTAAAAATCCCACAGCTCATATCCAGAGCCTTGTATAATAAACTCGAGTAAACATTCCATTTCCTGCAAATGATTGTGGTCTGTGACTAGATTTAGAAAACAGGGCAGTAAGTCAGCTTTCTTTAATGAGTCGTTGAAAACAAAGTCGTATCCCATGAAACCAAAACCTGTCTTTGACAAAAACAAATAGCTTATTTGTAAAAGACCCTCCAAAGGGGGATAGATTTTTCTGAAGCTCATGATCTGAGTTCCATTTTTGCAGTTGGGAGAGCTTGAACAATAGCAACCCTGCTCTCTCAACAGCACCCACTGCCAATGAAGCCCAAGGCATTGGTTTTCTAACAAGGGAGATAATGTGCTATGGGAGGAAGGAAGGAGAGAATCAGACAGAGAGAGACCCAGCTGGATGGCTCACTCTTCTGCTTGCTAGCTGTGCAACATTGGTCATTTAAAACCTCTGTGCCTCAGTTTCTTCAGCTGTAACTAGAGAGAATGACCCCCACTCAGAGGGTTTGGTTTGATCACACAATGAGATAATTAAAAGCAGAACACATGTCTCTAGCAATAGTCCTGTCTGACAACAGGTGACACAGGATTGGCAATTTCTTCCTCCTTTTTCTTTATAATAGACACAAAACCTACATTTCTCGATTTCCACAGAACCAACCCTTAGGCTTTGTGTGGAATGGGCTGCAATTAAGGAACAAGCCATATATATACATTTTTTTTCTAGCACTGCTGTTCTTAAAAGGCTCCATAATGCTTTCTTTTAAAATTGCCTCATCCGTGAAACATGGTCAAGACTGCCAAAGGGATACCCTAACTACAAACTCTATAATGTCTAAAAATTTATTGAGACTCTTGGAATTGTTCTCATTTTATTTTTTGAACCAGAAGTTTCCCTGATTATCTTTCTTGCTTAATTACAATAGAATTTAAGAAACATAGATGCTTTATATCAGAATTTTATCTTATGAAACACAGAGAAACCATGGCTTCCACTTTACTATGAGGTAAAGTCTATAATTGAATCAGTTAAGTCAAAAAGCAATCACCGATTAAGGTCATTGTGTGCCCAAGAGCCCAGATCTTTTAGTGGGAAATTAAATTAATCAAGGCTAACAATTCATTCTTGTACATTGCAAAGACCATTAACGCTACCGAATTTTTTTCACATGGTTTCTCCAACTGTGTATATTTCTCAACTTCCTTTGTAGTTAGTTTGGGCCCACTGGACTGGTTCTGGCCAATAGACCAGAATCGAAAGCGATGTGTATTATTTTCAGTTAAAGGAAGTTGAGAGTCAGTGTATCTCCTCCACATCTCTTCCCAGCTTCAGAGACCCTGGAAAACACGTACCAGGCGTCATAGTAGAAGATGAGTAGATAGAACCCAATCATAGAATTTTGTGCCAGTGAGCGATCAGATATCATATTAAGTATGTGGTGGTCATTCGCTGCAATCGTTTGTATGATCCCGTGCCCTTCTATTAGATCTCAGTTCAGAGTTTGCCTTGCTTTGTGTTCTAGAAAAATCACCCATTTATTTCTCAGCTTTTACCAGATGCTGTGTATAATTAGGGTCACATGGCTAGTCCTCCTTTAAAAAAATAAAAATAAAAACAAAATTAAGTTCCGTCATTCAGTCATGCTTGGGCTTCCAAGGAATGTTTCCTATTTTCAGTTACCATGTGAAATCCACCATCATTTTGGTGACCATAGCATCCTCCAATGGGGGTCACTTCTCCTGGGTCCTACCACGTCTGCTGGGCACCCCATTGTCCCAAGGCTTCAGTGTCTAAATTGGCTTCCTGTAGTTGCCATGAAGAACTACCATGGAGTGGGTGGCTTAACAGAACAGGAATTTATTATCTTACAGCTGTCGAAGGTAAGTTCAAAGTCAAGGTGTTGGCAGGCCGTACTTCCTTCCCTGCCTCTTCCAGCTTCTGGTGGCTGCTGGTATTCCTTGGCTTCCTTGCCTTATATCTCTGTTTCATGCCCATATCACCTTCTCCTCAGTGTGTGGCTTCTCTTCTTATAAGGATACTTTCCATTGGATTTAGGGCTCATCCAGATAAGCCAGGAGGATGTCTTCATCTCAAGATCCTTAACGTAGTTACACCTGCAAAAATCTTTTTTTTTTCCAAATAAGGTAATATTCACAGATTCCAGGCACTGGGACTTAGACATATCTCTTTGGATGCCATTCTTAGGCCCTACTAAAATATCTCCTATGCTGATGTGAACAACACAGAACACTCCCCCCATTTATGTTGCCTTCTGACCGCCGCTTCTAAAGCAGAGTTACTTTGCTTCTCAATGTCAGAGTTCTCTTTGCAGAAGGATAAAAAGGATGCTCCTTTAGTTTCTTCCTTGCAGCTCCCACCTCCCTAGGACTCAGACACAGGCTAGGAGAAAACAGATAAGCAGGACTTCATTAGACACTAATTGTCAAGGCCAGGCCCCCAAGCCAAAATTTTCCTTGGGAAGAATATTTCTTCCGCTAAAAGACATGAGGGTCCCTCCTCCTGGCTAACCTACCTAGCAGTTCACTCGCTCTTTGCTAGGATTTTGGTTTCTAGGGATACTCAAAATAGAGCCTCAAACCTGCACCCCAAGTATAGTTAGTTTGCGTTTGCTAGTCCCATGAGACTCGTAACCCCTAATCCCCGTAACCAGACTTACTCATTTCTCTCTTCTTGTCTCTCACTGTAGATACACCTATTGATTTTCACTCAAGGGCACCGAATGGATCAACTAATGTCACATTTCAAAATTAAATTGTCAGTATTCCTATTTAAATAATTAACTGTTCTGTGACTGTACTCATAACATATCAGAACAGAAACGGACCTTAAATCATGTTTTTACGCCTCTCATTTTATAGATGGGAGCACAGATCCCAAAAGGGCAAGGGACTTACTCAGGATCACCTGACGATTCACACCAAGTACAATTATTTGTTGGAGTTACCCAAGAACATTGGTTTCCGGTTAGAAAACCAGGGTTTGGACCAAACCCTGGCACTTACTACCTGCTCGAGACTGTTCCAAGGAAGCCACATGGCCTTTCTCCTCTTTAGCTTTTTCCTGCTCTGCGAAGTGGAAATAGATACCACCCTTCTGACCATCTGTGCAGCTCAAGTAACCTAACACAGGTAAAAACTGTCTTGTGAACACTCCTCGACCAGAACGAGCTTCCTGAGAGCAGAGAGCATATGTCATCCTTGATTGCCACTCCAGCATATAGCTCAGGGACTGACCCAGGAACAGTGTTCAGGGAAAGTGGAGACAATGACCAAGTGAATCAATTAGTTAATTAAAAACTCATGCTGTGAGAGAGGAAATTAGTATTACCCTCAAATAAAAGGAGACTGTACAGAAATAGGGATTAAGAGCATTGGCTCTGGAGCCTGGCTGCCTGGGTTCAAATCCACCACTTACTAGCTGTGCTACCTAGGGTAAATCACTTAACCTCTCTGCTTCGACTTCTCATCTGTAAAAGGAACAGAGTACTGGTACTCATCAATGGAGCTACGGTGAGACACCAATGATACAAGGCCTGATAGAGTGACTATCAATGAATATTTTCATTGTAAGTGTCATGTTTATACCCTTTCCTGGAATGCATTCTAATCTAGCTCCCCTTTTGTGTTTTGCATCCCATTTCGGCACTCTGCCGTTACGATGGGTTTCCACATGTTTTATCTTCTTTTGAATTATTAAAAGAAAGCGGTGATCACAGACATCTTGGTATTAACTTATGCGTGCTCACCATAACAAAAAAAGGCACACAGACTGACAAGGATAATACAACAAGATGACATCTGGAAGCCCTCTGATACTGCGAAAAAATGCCACTTTGAAAGAGGATGCCAGAGTATTCGACACTTCACAAATGAGATTCTTGGAAACTCAGCCAGGAATGCTACGATTAACCTGCGCTTCTCTCTTGGTCGCTCTCCTAGGGCTCCTTTAAATGTCTTTGTCTATTTCATGTCCTGAAATCTGGTAATACCATGATTTTATTGTCAACAAACGGCTACATGTTTACAACCAAAACTACCACAGTTACTCCAGAGAATCGTCCCCCCCCCCCTCACCTGGTCTCTGTGGCACTCCTGGCATCCACCTCTTCGTCCAACAAACTTACATTTCACATTTCAAACTCAACACAAGTGTCCCTGTCACTTCAAAAAATTCTCTACCCACTCCTCCTCCACACACTTAACTGTCAAATCCAGAAGGAAAGGACCCAACTCTGATGTAAATTTCCATCTGCAGTAACATAAGACAGTGCTTCTTATGTTGTACGTACCCAGAAATGTCTTTTTGAATGAGTCATAAATTCATGAAAAAAGGATTTTGGGTTAACTTTGATAGGTTGTTTTAACAAGCAGAAGGCCAAAAAAAAAAAAAAATGAAGAAAAATTTAAAATACATACTTGGAATTAAAAAAAAATACATCTTGATTCTTTTCCTGATAATTGGGGAAGATCAGTAAAACTTGGCATTATTAATCTAGCTTGTGGAATACTGATGTTCTGTAGAAATTTTAAGACCAATTGAATTAAACTATCCCAAACCACATAAAGCAGATAAGAGGGTAAAATGTGGTCAGCTAAAAAAAAGTGACAAATGTTTTATTACCGCAGCTCAAACTCAATCAATGCCTACCCACACTAAGCCACGAAGATGAGAAAACTAATAACTATCCTGTCCTGGGAACTCCTATGCTTTAATGTTTACAAGTCCATTCTTTTTTTATAAATTTTTTTTAAAGTTTATTTATTTTTGAGAGAGACAGAGACAGAATGCGAGTGGGATAGGGGCAGAGAGAGAGGGAGACACAGAAGCAGAAGCAGGCTCCAGGCTCGGAGCTGTCAACACAGAGCCCGACGCGGGGCTCGAACTCACGAGCTGTGAGAACATGACCTGAGCTGAAGTTGGACGCTCAACTGACTGAGCCACCCAGGCGCCCCGATAAGTCCATTCTTTTTACCTTGCAACTCAGACATTATCATTATTATTTTAGAAATTAAAAAAAAAAAAAAACCTAAATGAATGTTAAATGAACTACCCAAAGGGACAAAGCCAGTGACTAGAGAAGCTAGAATTTGAATTCATATGCATTTGATACAAAGCTCATGTGCTTTTTTCCTCCACCTCAGGTTTCAGTAGGTTGGAGAGTAGAAAACAACCCAGAATTTGAAAATAATCAGCTACTTGCACAACCCCTGTACAGATCATCAGAAGTTTGAAAATCCAGAAAAAAAATGTTTTAATATAATGGAATTGTAAAACTGTCACATGCAGAGCAGAATAAGAAGTGCTTTATCCAGATGTACAACTAAAGTCTAGGAAGGTTAAGGAGCTAGTTCAAAGTCATATTACCCTCAACTGTTTATACGTGCTTTTATTAAGCTGTTCATTCAATAACTAACTCAAAAATGTTTGAACAGGTATTTTTCTAGTCACTGGAAACACAGGGATAAACAAGAAATGATCTTCAGGAATTTTGTAGTCTGTTAAAGGAGACAGGCACACATATATATAATGATAACACAGTGCAATCTAATACTCCTAACACAGCCTTCCTTTGTGCATCTTCCTAGCCTGACTTCATTGTTTTTGAGCCCTCCATGGTCCCACATCCAAGAGCTCCGGAGAAAACACAAAATACTGGAAATATAGATCTACCACAAAGTTAGTTCTATGCATCTAATGACCCTGGCACAATTAGAGAAGAGCTGTAAGTTATGATCTGTCCTCTTCCTTTCTCTCCTCTTGGTAATTACTCCTTCCAAAAGCCTATCACTCTCATAGAAACTACCAGATAGTCCATGACCTTCTCTACACCTACTCTCTGCTACAACTATTTTGCCTAAGTTGGCTACCTGTGAGAAAACTTCCCTGGGACTTTGGGTCTTGGTACCAGGACCAGCAAGATTAGCCTCCCTAGGGCAAGTTATTTGCCCTCTCAGGGCAAATGACGTAAGACATAAATATCAGGGGCCATCAGTATCATGTGATGGAACTATCGCTTTTGGAAGAGAGCGAATCTATATCTGGAATGCCTAATATCTGACTACCTAATTGCCACCACTTCTTAGATATCTCAAAGCTGCTGCAACTCAGTATGTCCAAAGCAAACTTAGACTCTTTGCCCTTAACCCGGGCATTTGCCAATATGCACTGCTGCAATGAGCGATGCCCGAACGCGCTTACTCATGCAAGCCAGAAAGTTAGCATTTACCTTAGGTCTTTCCTTCTCCAACACCCTTCATAGCCCACCATTTCTTGCCCTTATCATAATCACTCCTAAATAGTTCTGTTTTTTACCCACATGTCTCCATATGTATCAACCATAAGCCCGAGCTACAAAAAGGTTGTAACTGATCTATCACCATCCACTGCTGAACCCACAGTCCATTCTTCAGGAAGTGGTCAACTTCAAATATTCCAGTCTTGGCTAAAACCCTCCAACGTTTTGCATGTACTTCTTTAAATAAAATGAAAGTCCTATAATACTCTGGCTTTTGTCTCCCTTCACCCTCTCCTCCATGCTCAAGAGGACCTACTCAGTCACGAGATGTTTGCAAACAATCTTAACTCCTACTTCTCCACTCAGGAATCTCGCCCTCAGGGGAAACACCTGTCACCCCCATGACCAAGCCAAACCCCTCATCATCGTCTACAGCATCTTGTATCTTTCAGAAAACCAAAGTGACCCGAGCTCAGCTGACGGAACGCAACACAGTTATGGTACTCCACCATGTGACTCTCTGAATAAGATGAATTTCTTCCACCAAACTCCACGAGGTAAGAACTGAGTAGGTAGAGACCGGGTTTGCTTTCTCTCTCCATTATGTCCCTAGACTCTGTCACAGTACCCATGCAATGAAGCCGAAATATTACACGGTGACCCTTAATTTGTTCTCATGCTTTGCTCTGGCGACAGTAGAAAATGACAAGCAATTTTAAAGATGGAAAACGGAAGCGAAATCTCTTCAAACAATTACAATTTATAACTCCGTAGAGAGAAATCTCCGCTACGCTTTGAGAAATCTATGCAAGTTCTCTTTCCCCCAGACGGTTGACTCCATGCCAATCCCTGCCTTGCTCAGTCCCAGGTAATTCTACTGAGCACCAACATCCAGGAATACTGAGCACCAACATCCAGGAATTCTGGCAGAAACCATCTTCGCTTCCCTAAATTCTGCTCAATGCCACGACCACTTGGGGAGTGCCTAGCACTCTAGGTGAGGAGGACTCGGGATGGAAGCCTTGGCCTCGGTCATCAATATGCTCCCAGTCAGTAGTGCTCCGGACGACCACTCCCTCCAGGCCCCTCTCTCAGATACCTGCTCCCATTTCCGCTCTGTTGCTCAGTCAATAAAACCTGCAATAAAAAATACTGTTGACACAGACGCTTCGGTGGGAACTTAGCCAGCACTGGGAGCTTTTGTAAAGCAAAAACAAAAACAAGCATCATTTGGGCAATTTCTCTAAGTTTTCCTTTAAAAGCATTAGCATTCTTTTTTTTTTTTTAATTCTTTTTAACGTTTTATTTATTTTTGAGAGACACAGAGACAGAGTACGAGTGGGGCAGGGGCAGAGAGAGAGGGAGTCACAGAATCTGAAGCAGGCTCCAGGCTCCAAGGTATCAGCACAGAGCCCGATGCGGGGCTCGAACTCACGAACCGTGAGATCATGACCTGAGCCGAAGTCGGACGCTTAACCGATGGAGCCACCCAGGCGCCCCCATTAAGCATTCTTTATTCATGGATGAGCTACATGCTGCCTCCAAAGAACCATCACTGAGATTTGTAGAGATAATAAATAGTCCCCATGACTCCTTACAACAACCTGGTTTGGCAAGGGACAAAATGGTTACCTTTATGATCAGTTTTAAGTGTTTCTGACTCAACCCTAACACTATATCTGACTGATAGCCATCATTAAGTACATCTTCACTGAATAAATAGAAGAGTGAGTGAATGGGTGACTGCTTTGTCCTGCTCTCGAGAGGTGTATGTGCCACCGTAGGACTACCTCCTGATTCCCAAAATCTCTCCGTGAACCCTATGTTGATATTGAGTAAACATACCCGGAAAGAAGCAATTTAGGGTGGTTTTAAGAGCAAAGATCCTGTTCCCAAACTTGTGGCTAATTTTATGGCTTAGAAGTTTTCATGGGATACATTAATAACCTATGTTTTACCTTTTGAAAAAAGAAACGAAGGGTTTGACCTGACTCACCTTGGACAGAACTTCCATACCATGCTGACATTTTGAGACCATGCAAATGCCTTCATTTGCCGCAGCCTTCTGGCTCCTCCACTATCAGGAACGACAGCCAAATAAAAACATTAATTCTGTTCTTCAGAGATGCTACCAATAAATTACACGTGAGAGCTTTCCAGAAAGGACAAAAGAGCATATAGATTTTATTAGCAGGCAGTGTCCCATCTCCTGGAGGAATTGTACTAGGAAGAGCGGGGTAGAGTTGGCCTGCAGGGTGCTTGCTGTAGTGGGAAAAGCAGCGGACGGAAAGTCCAGACGATGTCAATTTAGTCCTGGCTTTGCTGCTAAGGAAAGCAATCAACGTCCCCATGCCTCAAATTCCTCTTCTCAGAATGAAGGAGTTCTATCTCTAAAACCCTTACAGGTCCCACCCTCCACGACTTTCAAACCTCTTTGGTATTGGCTGCGTTCTAGCTATTTCGTAATTAATATGTCACATGTCCCAACCCAGTCACCAGGTAGAAATAGACATGTAACTTGTAAATTTCTGATTGTCCAAAAGATTGTTCTAAATGAAATTTGACGTAGTTGATCTCAAGATACCACAAGACGTTTTTGCAGGGAAAAAAAAAAAAACGCTGAAATCCTGTCTTGGCCAGAAAACATTCATAACAGACTTTCACCCAATATTGAAAATGAAAGTGGCTGGGGCAAAGTGTGCCAGAGACTTGGGCACTTCCCCAGAGCTTCCCTTCATGTCATAGAAAAGTCGGCTGGTAAAACATGGCAAAGATCCCCACTGATAGTCCCAAGAATAATAAGTGTTTCTACCTGATAGTAGTGAATAGCGTCTTCCAGTTGGCGGCAAGCATTTCCTTTCTAAATAGCTCAAAACCTAACGTGATACAGTTTGTAGATTTTGGGGGCAATTCTTGGAGTCTAATAGAACGTTGCCTTGGATGGTTGAAATACACTACAGTAAAAGGATCCAGGCTCCTTTCCGCTAGGAAAGGGCACACCTAATGCTATTTTAAATGGCCTTGTTTTTTAGGAAATGGTCCTGTCATTCAGGTTGAAGGATTCAATTGCGTGACTAATTATGTTTTCCTTTGCAAACTAGTTCACCATCCATTATGCAAAAGACTTAATGAGCTATTTCTAGAGAGGGCAGGCTGCATACAGTCTTCTCTATGAAAACATTCGCAGAATAAATTTAGACCAAAAATGCCAGCTCCCATACCATTTTCTCCAGCGGCCCTTCTCATTGGTAGAATTAATCTCTCTTGTGTAAAGTGCTATTGGAACTCGTTGATTGTTCTTCTACTCATACATTTGGGTAAAAACGAATACATTTAAAACACAATAGAGGGGAGACCGCAACTCACTTGGACATGCATGGCATGGCGTCTCTATCTTTTATATTAAAAAAATATGAATATTATCCCACCACAGAAAAAAATGCAACAGGACTATTGATTCACAACTGATCAACCTGATTTCAGGTACTGCTGATGGTTATAGGAATCGGCAGACTGTTCCATAACTTTTTTTTTTAACTCTAGAAGGCAGAGTGCTATATTGGCATCTTTATATGATGTGAGCATGTGGTAAAGGGCCAGAGTGGTGCTCTCCTCTGCCTTCCTCTGTACCCCACGCTCTAGTAATCTTGGATCATATTTTAGTTATTTTTAACAGCTTTATTAAGGCATATTTTACATATTTCATGCCCAGTCATGGTAACCCTCATCCCTACCCCTCGCCCCAGGCAACCATTAATCTACTTTATGTCTCTATAAATTTCCCTTTCTAGACACTTCATATCGATGGAATTCTATAGCGTGTGGTCTCTTGTGTCTGACTTCCTCCACTTAGCATCATGGTTTTGAAGTTCATCTACAATGTAGCATCAGTAGTTATTCCTTCTTATTCCATTGCACAGATACGTCACATTTTGTCTATCCATTCCCCAGTTGATGGGCATTAAGCTATTTCTACTTTGGGGCTATTATAAATAAAGTTCCTGTGAACATTGCCTGGTGCACACATCAGTGTGTGGATATTTCTTTCGGGTAGATATCTACAAGTGACCTTTTTACTGTTTTTATTCAATTCTTGCACTCACATTAACTCATTGGCTATGGGTCTATATAAGTAAACCCTCCCCTGTGGAAGCACATTAAATGAATGAAGTTTCTTCCCTTGCAGGGAAAATAAGACATGCACAAGGAGAATATAAAGCGATGTCCTAGAGAGGTAGATTTTGAAGGAGGGAGATAGTGGGTTCGGTAGAAAAACAGAAAGACTTGCTGGATGAAAGTCACACTTGTGCAGAGAATAAATGAGATTTCAAGAGCTGGACTTTCTCCATGCAGACCACTTTCTTTTATTTATTTATTTTTTAACTTGTTTTATTATTTTTTAAATTTACATCCAAATTAGTTAGCATCTAGTGGAACAATGATTTCAGGAGTAGATTCCTTGGTGCCCCTGACCCATTTAGCCCATCTCCCCTCCCACAACCTCTCCCATAACCCTCAGTTTGTTCTCCACATTTATGGGTCTCTTCTGTTTTGTCCCCCTCCCTGTTTTCTATTATTTTTGTTTCCCTTCCCTTATGTTCATCTGTTTTGTCTCTTAAAGTCCTCATATGAGTGAAGTCCTATGATTTTTGTATTTCTCTAATTTCACTTAGCATAATACCCTCCACATAGTTGCAAATGGCAAGATTCCATTCTTTTTGATTGCCGAGTAATACTCCATTGTATATATATTCCACATTTTCTTTATCCATTCATCCATCGATGGACATTTGGGCTCTTTCCAGACTTTGGCTATTGTTGATAGTGCTGCTATAAACATGGGGGTGCACGTGTCCCTTCGAAACAGCACACCTGTATCCCTTGGATAAATGCCTAGTACCACTTTCTTTTAAATGCCCCATATTGCACTTACTTACACAAAGTGTGAGGAACAACAGTCATACTGATTTCAGGGTCAGGATGTATGGCCTCTGGGCTTGACTCAGTCTCTCTCTAAGTGTGCGTCTAGATTCTCTGGGTTTTGTGGTTTTCTCACCATTCTCTTTAAGAATCACCCCTTTCCGGCGCCTGGGTGGCACAGTCGGTTAAGCATCCGACTTCAGCCAGGTCACGATCTCGCGGTCCGTGAGTTCGAGCCCCGCGTCAGGCTCTGGGCTGATGGCTCGGAGCCTGGAGCCTGTTTCCGATTCTGTGTCTCCCTCTCTCACTGCCCCTCCCCCGTTCATGCTCTGTCTCTCTCTGTCCCAAAAAAAAAAAAAATGTTGAAAAAAAGAATCACCCCTTTCCTCTTGAACCGTTGCTCCATTTTACCTCTGACCTGCACAGGGTTGGAGGAAGACGTCCTTGAGATATTGGATAGAAGTTGCTTCTTCAAAAAAGTATAAGTTTTCCTCCAAATCTATGCACAATCTTTTATAGAAATGGACTGACATGAGAAATAGCTCACAAGAAGAGGTCCCCCGTATGCAAGCTGACAACAGGGAGCTCAGCTGTATTGTAGAACAGCTGAGCGGGCCCTACCTGACTACCAACAGGCATATCTCCCTGATCTAGTGGGTACCAGTCTGCTCTCTAGACATGTGAACCTAGTTGTGCTAGCCTTTCTGCTTCTTTAATATGTCCAGTTACATATCCTGTTAAAGCCTTCGAATTTACTATTTCCCCCTGCTCAGAACGTTCTCCTTCCTATAATCCAAAGAGTTAGCTCCTTATTATTTTTCATTATCTGCTTGTAAAGCCGTCCTCTGATGGAGACCTTCACTGACGACTCCAGGCAAGAGTGACATCAATGTACGCGGTGGACGCAAAATGTAGTAGGCGCTCAACACATCAAAGCTAGAATTAACCATTGCTATTAACACCAGTAGTTTGCTAGGACTGCAGTGACAAAGCACCACGAGTGATGGCTTATACCACAGAAATTTAGCTCACGGTTCTGGAGCCTAGAAGTCCAAAATCAAGGTGTCAGCAGGCTCGTTCCTTCTGAGGGTTGGTTGGCAAGGACCTGCTACAGGTCTCTATCCTTTGCAGATACCCACCTTTCCCTATGTCTCTTTATTTATTTTTTAATGTTTATTTATTTATTTTGAGAGAGTGTGTGTGAGCAGGGGAGGGGCAGGGAGAGAGGGAGAGAGAGAATCCTAAGCAGGCTCTGTGCTGTCAGCACAAAGCCCAACATGGGAGTCAATTTCATGAACTCTGAGATCAGGACCTGAGCCAAAATCAAGAGTTGGACGCTTAACTGACTGAGCCACCCAGGTGTAAGATCATGATCTGAGCCAAAATTAGGAGTCAGATGTTTAACCTACTGAACCACCCAGGTGCCCCTCTCCTATGTCTGTTTAAATCATCTTCCCACGGCGCCTGGGTGGCTCAGTCGGTTGAGTGTTCGACTTCAGCTCAGGTCATGATCTCACAGTCTATGAGTTCAAGCCCCACGTCAGGCTCCGTGCTGACAGCTCAGAGCCTGGAGCCTGCTTCAGATTCTATGTCCCCCACCTCTCTGTTCCTCCCTGGCTTGTGCTCTGTCTCTCTCTCTGTCTCAAAGATAAATAAAAACATTTTTTAAAATAGTAAATCATCTTCCCTATATGTGTATCTCTGTGTCTAAACTGCCCCTTGCTATAAGGACACCAGTCATATTAGATTATGGCCCTCTACCCTGATGACCTCATTTTAACCGATTACCTGTATAATGACCCTATTTCCAAGTAAGTGCAGACTCTGAGGTCCTAGGGACTACACTTTCCCAAACAAATTTTAGGGAGACATAATCCAGCTCATAACACACACTATTAGTCAAAATCCTATCAAAACGACATTGTTCCAAAAGGAAATTACTGTTGGAGGAGCACCAATGGAGATGAAAGCTGGACAACTCTAAGCAAAAAGCAGACAATTGCATGGGAGGTCTTGCCCATTGGATGACACGTGCACTCAAACGCATTTGACTGACCTAGACTGCTCTTCAGTGAGGCATGTCGCTGTCTCAATAAAGCAGACATTCTCCCGGTCAGGAAGACTAGCCAAACCAGACCGGGTTTTCAGTAAGGAGCTCTAATCCACCCGGACCACTCTCTCATGCACCATGTAAAGTCAAGAACGCATTTAAGCCTGTGAGCACTGGCTATTCAAACACTAAACTAATCAAGAGTATGGAGACAAAGACAACAGAGTTAGCTAAAAGAAAAGTCAAACCTAAAATGTGTCTCTGTGTTATAATTCATTCATCCTGCCCTGGCTTATCTACTTTTTCCTAATTGAAGGTCATTGTCCATTTACCAACAGCTTAGGTCTGCTACACAACCTATTTTTTTTTTTTTCTGACCAGTGGAGAGGATGCAATTAAAAGAGGGAAATGAGAATTTCAATTTTGGATAAACAACGAAGCCTCTGACGTGCAAATGATTACTTGCTCCTAGTGAGGTAAAGTAAGTGCGAATGCGTACTATTTGACATATCCCAAAAGAATTTGCATTTTAATGCTACATCTTATGAAACAGGTTGAACAAGAGCTATCTTAAAGTCAAAGGAACTAATACGGAGATCAAGAGACTTGGCCAAGGCCCAAAGAGCACTTGAGGCAGCAATGTGTGGGCTACATGGGGGCTCCAATCCTGACTTCTAGTCCAGCACCTTTCCCAGATTTTATGGCTTGGGGAAAGCTACAAGAGAAATGTGGAGGAAAGGGCAGGTGTACTTTGTTCCAACATCAGTCTTGGCCACCCCCAAAATTTATGGGTAAAGTCGTCTCAGGTCACCCAGTGGGTGGCATGGATAAACATCATTTCATGCTCAAGAACACAATATGACTACTCAAGGACTTGGACATTAAATTTGATGCCCCTTGAAATAGTCTAGGTTCACTACATTTTTAAGGGCGGGTGTGTGTGTGTGTGTGCCTGCGTTTATGCTTTAAATATCAATCAACTACCAGAAAAATGATCATGGGTAAAACAGGTCGGGGAGAAGCCAAGGACAAGGAGAACATAATGAACCCCATGAGGATGCGGTTACCAACCTCTTAGGTAACTGCTGTTCTAGGTTTTACACTTGGGTCTCTTTGGCCCAAGAAGATATGGAACATATGAAAAAAATCCATATGGAAAAATGTAAAGACATTTTGCAGAAAAGTAGAATCTGGGCTTAAGAGAGATGAAAATTTCTTCAGAGGCTCTTGCCAACGCACCTCATAGAGGACACATGGAAACAGACCAAAGCAGCCTGTCAGGCGGCCTCGGCCAGGGAACATATTTTTTAAAAAAATATGTTTGTCATTTATCTTGGTAATTACGATCCAAAGCTGTAGTGCATTATGAAGGTTAGAAACTTGAAACATGGTGGAGGAATAGAGAATATGTTTCCTTTTTTTAAGTTTATAACTCAGGAGTTGAGCATCTTGATGTCCAACTTGCTATGACATCAAAGGAGTTCAGCATGGGAAATGGAGAATCCATTCCCCACCCAGCCCAGCTGCTCCAGTGTGCCTTCAGCTGCTTATTCTTTTCTGCTTCCACTAGAATTTTCTAGAATATGTGTCAGTTAAGAGCTGCATAGCATCCATATTTGTAGCAGGAAAGAGAACCTATCGCAAATCATCGTATCTCAACTTTTGATCAAGGAAGTCAGTTAGGTTTTCTGAACCTCAAGGTCCCTGATTAAGCAGTCTAGTGAAAAGCCACCAACTCCAGAGGACAGGTCCTTAGATATAATAGAGGTAAGATACTTCAGGTGGTAACCTCAAATGGAAGGAGATACCACCATCTATGGTGCTGAGCATTAACACTGGAACCCAAAACCTCACAACTGACAGAGGTTATGCCAAGTCTGTCCCAACCTCAGGAACGACTTTGTATGACAGTCACCTAGGCCTTTGTGCCACCACACCTCAAGAATGTCCTTTCCCCTCTGCTTTGGAAACCAGGCCCTATGGTCTCTTAATGTGAAGCTCATTTAGACTTCTGTATCTCAGCTCAGACGCACTCAACAATTATGTATAGAGTCTCCGTGTGTGCCTGAAATTTAGCTAAACGTTGGTCAAAGTCAAGTCTTAAAATACGGAGATACAGGAGGTAGGGCATGGAGGGCCATGCTCTGACTGTGGTCAGATCAATTTTTCCAAGGCTGACAGTAATGAAACCAGTCATCACGAAAGCCTGACAGGTGCCTGGTGGTGCTCTCCGTGCTGTGCATAAGCAAAGCCGGGGGGTGGGGGAGGGGAGGGCTTTGAAGAACCATCCCTGTGATCTATTTAGACCACACACATTCTGCTAAAAGGAGACAAATACTCAAAATCATGGGGTAAAAGCCACAGGAAAGGTGGGTGTGAGGTGTTAAGAAAAACGAAAATACTTAGCTCTGTCTGGGACCTCAGGGTGTGGGGTCAGGTACAAATTTCTCTCTGCACCCACTCCCATATGAGTAAGGATTAAATTTAAAACACGCATAAAGGTCCTCCATGAGTGTAAGCCCTCGTACATGTCCTAGGACTATGACATTATCACTCCCAGAGACAATAGCTCTTATCCACCCCTCAGGAATCGGCTCAGGCCAGAGTGACTGGGTGACTCAGTCAGTAAAGCGTCTAATTTCAATTCAGGTCATGATCTCACGGTGCGGGAGTTTGAGCCCCACACCAGGCTCTGTGCTGACAGTGTGGAGACTGCCTGGGAGTCTCTCTCTCTCCCTCTCTCTGTTCCTCCCCTACTCATGCTGTCTCTCTCTCTCTCAAAATAAATAAATAAGCATTTAAAACATTTTAATAAAAAAAAAATAAAAATAAAAGACCTAGCTCAGGTGTAATGACATCCACTATGCCCTCCCCTAACCACCCCTACCTAGGTACATCATGCCTCCTTTTGCACTCCCATAATACACCACGTCTGCTACATCCCAGCACCTGTCCTACTTTGTTGAAATCACCACTGTTGCCCTGGGCTCACCCTCTGTGCGCACCCCTAGGGAGTGGAGACTACATTTTATTTTTCCTTACATCCCAAACTCAGGTGCAGGGCCCACTACAAAGCAGCGGTTTCATTATTGAGTAAAGTACCCGTCCATAAATATTTGTTGAAAAAAATAATTATTTACATAAAATGGTAATGAATCAAATTGGATTCCTTACTGAGAAATCTGGGGTGATCTCAGAACCACTGAGACTCTGCACCTCGGCTCCAGAAGACCCCAGAATGCCACGCCTATGGCTGTGTGTTCTCCACAGACACATTCACCCCACTGCTTCCCCGCAGGCCTACCCCAAAAAACAGTATTCATGGTAGGGGGTGGTTTATTTGTTCCAATTAATTGAGAAAATACTACGTTTAAACGTTTTGTTTTGATTTGATTTGTCTCTACCAGGATATTTCTCAGCCCAAAGGCCTGCGGAGTATGGGAATTCCCAGTCATTTAGTCCAGATGCCATTTTGTTGGGGAGCTAGTCCTTAAGGACAGGTGCTTTCCTGCAGGGCCCCACACCTGGGCAGATGGGCAAGACAGCAAAGCAAATGCTGTGTACAGACGTCCCACCCTCAAGAAAGAAGGTCCAAGAAGGAGCCAGGGCCACGAACTAGTGCCCCTCAAGGTGTAATGAGTCAAAGATCATTAATAATGATACAAGCAACACCATCTGGGGGGGAGGAAAGCTTGATCATTCATGTGGGGGAACCACAAAGAGATTTTGTTACAAGAAAGAAAAAGGTGAAGGAGCTAATAGTTAGTGGCAGTTGTCTGATGGTAAGCAACAGAAATCAATTATTTATAGCCTAAGAAAAAAGTTACTAGAAATCCAGGGGATGGAAGAACTCTAGAAGAACTGGGTTTCACAAAGACCCAGGACCCAGGATGGTTTCTGGAGATCCAGGTAGGGAGTCCTGATGGCTTAAAGCCACCATTGTCAATAAGAAGAGTGCCAAGTGACTCTCAACAGTAGCCAAATGATGGAAAGAGCCTAAATGTCCATCAACTGATGAATGGATAAAGAAATTGTGGTCTATATACACAATGGAGTACTACGTGGCAATGAGAAAGGATGAAATCTGGCCCTTTGTAGCAACGTGGATGGAACTGGAGAGTGTGATGCTAAGTGAAATAAGCCATACAGAGAAAGACAGATACCATATGGTTTCACTCTTATGTGGATCCTGAGAAACTTAACAGAAACCCATGGGGGAGGGGAAGGAAAAAAAAAAAAAGAAAAGAGGTTAGAGTGGGAGAGAGCCAAAGCATAATAGACTCTTAAAAACTGAGAACAAACTGAGGGTTGATGGGGGGTGAGAGGGAGGGGAAGGTGGGTGATGGGTATTGAGGAGGGCACCTTTTGGGATGAGCACTGGGTGTTGTATGGAAACCAATTTGACAATAAACTTCATATACGGAAAAAAGAAAAATGAAAAAAAAAAAAGAAGAGTGCCAAGTGTTTCTGTCTTGGGGGTCCCTCCCCTCAAGACTCAGATCTCAGGGAGAGAATCTCTGATTGGTCTCACTTTGGTCACATGGCCACCTATTGGCCAGGAGAAGCAGGTCACCTTGACTGACAGTCTCTTCACGGAGATGTCCAAAGTACAATTGCAGTGCGACTCCCGGAAGGGGGATGGGTTTTAGGCGGCAGTAACAATAGCCGATTGTTGCATTCCTTCTTCTCTCAGCCACCGTATGAAATACTATGGCTCCCATTTGATCGAAGGAAAGAGTGAGGCTCAGAAATTTAAGAAACCAGCCCAAGGAATATGAATAGAGAACTTGCCTGAGTTTAGAGTCCAAAGGCATCACTATTACAATACCCACCCCACACACACACACACCGGCAGCAAACTCTAAGGTCTTTGCACTGCAAGCAAATCGAGCTGGGCCTTGAAAGGTGTGCCGAATTCCAAGTGGCAGAGACAGGAAGGAAAGTGGGACACGACCGCGCCATGTGCTATGGCATGCATTTGATGTTTGCAACATTCCCTTCCGCGAGAGAAGCCAGCATCCTTCGTAAATGCTATGGTGAGAAAAAAGCATGCTCCGAGTTTCCTCGGAGACTCACAAACATTCTACTAAAGGGAAAGCGATCCAAGGCAACATTTGTTTAAATTAAAAATAACAATAAAAAGAAAAACTTGACATCTATTCCTGGCCAAAAGGTTGAGCATTAAATAACATTAAATTTGGCTTTGATAAAAAAAAAATGTATGTTGTTTTGGATAGCTATATTTAAGCAATTTTTGCAAGCCTCAGAGGGAACTAAAAATGCCTTAATTGCTTCCTCATTTTTACATGTTCCATTATATGGAAAGTCAGCAGCATCTGTCACCAAATTACCAGTATTACAAAAACATTGTATATTTTATACATGGAAGAACCCCAAATACCTGAAAATACCTCCAAGTGTTTGAGGAGTCAGTTGAGTATTTTTAAAAATGTATTTAATTTCTAGTTATGCCTGGGTGCCTGGGACACACCCGAAAGCCTTTGTTTTGTTGTTGTTTTTGTTTTTTTTCATTCACTATAAGGAATTTTCCACTGAAATTCTCCTTAGTAGACTTGCTTATGAGGAGAGTAGCTGTGCATCTTCTAAAAAGCAAAACATAATTTACTTGATGCTTTAAAATATGAAACCTTACGTTAGTAATTAAAAAGACAAAGTGCATGGTGAACGGAAATTAACATTTCAGGAACACCTACCATGGGCGGGCAAGTCTTAGGCCTTTTCTGTTCCAAAATATCAGTGATCCAAACACCAGCACATGCCAATAATGTCCATCTCATCCAGGAATATTGCCCTTTAGAGGTGAGGGGACTAGGGCCGAGAAGTAATTTGCTCCAAGCCACATCATAATTTAGCGATGGGATGGGGTTTTAACCTCAACAACGTATGAAACTAATGTTCTTGTCTTTTTTCTTTTTTTTTGACAGAAAGAGAGAGAGAGAGACCAACCAGGGGAGAGGGGAAGAAGGAGAGAGAGAGAGCAAGCAGGGGAGAGGGGAAGAAGGAGAGAGAGAGAGCAAGCGGGGGAGAGGGGAAGAAGGAGAGAGAGAGAGCAAGCGGGGGAGAGGGGAAGAAGGAGAGAGAGAGAGCAAGCGGGGGAGAGGGGAAGAAGGAGAGAGAGAGAGAGGGAGGGAGAGAATCTCAAGCAGGCTCCACACTCAGTGAGGAGCCCAACATGGGTTTTGATCCCACGGGGATCATGACCTGAGCCAAAATAAAGAGTCGGTCACTCAACCAATTGGGCCACCCAGGCATCCCAAGCTCTTGTCTTTTTAAAACAGAAGGTGCATTTTTATAAGAGCCAAAGGCCTTGGGCTTCTATCCCTTCCCCATTTTAAATCATCAAGATGAAAACAAAAACAGTAAGTATTCGATGCTTTGACTCTTAGTTTGACTCCCAGCTTTGCCTCAGAGGCCCAGTGATCACCATCATCTCTCAGTGCCATGGCATATTTGTCACTAACCCACATTGATCACAGGATTGCCGCCATGCCACTATCTCCCTGGAGCGCAGCAGCTCTGGAACTCTGAGACTTTGTCCCTAATTCTTCCCTCCCCGGTAACCCCCAACTCATCACTCAGTTTTGCCAATTCCATCTGCATACCTCTCCAACTGGCCTGCTGGGGCAGGGGCCAACTCTTATTCGTCTCTGCGCCCCACCCCTAGCACAGAGCTCAGTAAATATTGGCTAAGTAAAAGAATAAATAAAAGGAACGAACACATCACATACGATATAACATGTAAACCCTCCAAAAGTAATAACAGAGCAACAAACACAATCTAGCGTTATTGACTCCTTCTAAAGTCCTTTTTACTTACATGCCTTTTCTGTTTCTGGCTGTTCCCTTTGCTCCAATCAGACACATTCGTTTCCCTTGAGTTCACCTTTCGCTGCTTCCCTGATATCTTGGCTCTCTTGTTATACCTAGAGTACATCCAAACTATAATTAGACATGTATCACATGCATGGGCCCTCACAGCCTGGCCCAGCTTTCCTATATAAACAACTCTACCCAATGAACTCTAAAAGCAAGACAAAAATAGTCACTATTAGATTCTCTTGGAATGCCCTTTCTTTTTCTTGGTGTGGTCAGTGCCTTTTGGATTCTCAAGGACTAGTTCATAGACACCTCCACTATGAAGACTTTTCTGACCTGCACCCCCATCACTGGTTTCTTCCATTAAGACGCTTAAGGGGTGCCCGGGTGGCTCAGTCAGTTGAGCATCCGACTCTTGATTTTGGTTCAGGTCATGATTTCGTGGTTCGTGGGATCGAGTCCCACATCAGGCTCTGTGCTGATGGTGCAGAGCCAGCTTGGGACTGTCTCTCTCCCTCTCTCTCTCCCCCTCCCCTGATGTCCCTCTTGGTGTCTGCAACACTAAGTATGTCTTCATGTGGATCTTTGGGAATCAATTAGAGGAAGGAGGAGGAGGAGGAGGAGGAGGAGGAGGAGAAGGAGAAGAAGAAGAAGGAGGAGGAGGAGGAGGAGGAGGGGGAAGAGTGTGGTTATGAATGAATAAGTGTGGTAATATTTTCAGATAACACAAAGAATCTTCCAGTCTGTAGGTGGATGTGCAATCTGCTGCCACTTGAAACCCTTCGGACTTCACCGCTGGCTTAGGAACTGTTTTCTCTGCCCTCCTGCTCACACATTACTGTTCTAAAATCCCTCTTTCCTTTTTTTACTATTCCTTCCAGGCAAACAAAACTGCCATTGCATTGATTTCAAACACTTTATATATTTTTTTGTTTGATTGCTGGGTATTCATTTTAATTACTTTGTATTACTTTGTTACTTATGTAACGGAAATCCTGAGTAAAGCAGCTCAAACCACTAAGGGGATCTCATGGAAGGATGTCTGGTACCTGATGGGATCCTGGAGCTGGGTTATTGCAATGGAAGACAAGCAGTGCTGGGGCTGGCGCTGTGCAGAGGGCTCCAGAGTGTCCCCCCCTCCCGCCACTGCCCTGACCTTCTTGTGCGTCTGCACTCCTGGCCAGTGGGATGCCCATGAAGTTGTTGCCTTCCCTGCTCTCATGTCCAGGCAGCTGGAGAGATACTCATCTGTTTTGATTTCTACATTCCTGAAGAAGCCCCCCGAGTGGCTCAGAGTGAGCCTAAGTCAGGGACTCCACAGCAATATATATTCTGAGCACAAGTAGTCTCAAAAGATGTAAGGAAAGGGGGCTGCAGGCTGCAGGCTTTTAGAGGGCCAAGGTGCACATTAGCATATTAAAGGCTCTGAGAAGTCCTGCAGATTAACCCAGCATATGCCAAGTCTATTCGAGCACAGGTTACCTTCTCAAAGCATTAATTAATGTCTCCCCCAAACACTTGAGACTCACTGTGTTAAACCGGTCGGCCTTAATAGTGGGTGCTTCCAGCTCCCAGCCCAGGGACCAATTTCCTCACCCAGGCTCCGTGAAACAAGCAAGGACAATCTTAGGGTCTCCTCCCTGCCTTTGAGGTTTCTATGTGTTGTTTTTTTCTTTTTAATTTTTTCTAATGTTTATTTATTTTTGAGACAGAGGGAGACAGAGCACGAGTGGGGTAGGGGCAGAGAGAGAGGGAGACACAGAATCTGAAACAGGCTCCAGGCTCTGAGCTGTCAGCACAGAGCCCGACGCGGGGCTCGAACTCACAGCCCGTGAGATCATGACCTGAGCTGAAGTCGGACGCTTAACTGACCGAGCCACCCAGGCACCCCATCTATGTGTTTTTAAATAATTTATGTCCTGTCTATGCAGTCAAGACATTGACTTGCAATTGGGTCTAAACCCAACGGCAGTGTGGACCTGACCCATCCACCTGCCCTCTCAACATGGTCACTCACACATTCTGAGCCAATTTCATTCACTTCTAGGAGGAGATCATAACACTTAAATCAGAAAATAGACACTCTGTAAGGTCGTAGGTGCAAAACATCTAGGAGAGTCCTTGGCCAGCAAGGAGCCTTCAAGACATGGGAGTTGCTTCCCCTTCATTGTCCTAACCTTTGGGGAAGGGTGAGTTGCCAGAGAAAGAGCTGGTCACATTCTCTCTCTCTCTCTCTCTCTCTCTCTCTCTCTCTCTCTCTCTCTCTCTCTCTCTCTCCTCTCTCCGTCTCCCCCTGTCTCCCTCCCTCTCTCTCTTTCCTTCCCTCTCCCTGAATATAAAATATGGATACACCATTTGGAACTTCATTTTACTGAATTCAAAATTACCATCCTTTCCTCTCCTCTTCCTCTTTCTTTCTCTCTCTCGGTGGCCTCTCTCCCTCGCACCCCTTCTCCTACTTTATTCTTTCCCTCTCGCTGGCTTTCTTCTTCCGCGTCACTAGAAACCTGCCAAGTATCTGCAGCCTGAGGAAGAATGTCAGTTCATAGGGGTTGGTCTTCAAAGGATTGGGGTGGGGAATTCAGTGGATGGAACCGGGGGCCCAGAGCAAACAGGATGTCTTGTGTATTCCCGAGACTTCTAAGTGTCAGAGGACATAGTCAGCATTGCTCAGATGTTCAGGACATGCTTAATATCTACCACCCATCTCAAGGATCGATCGCGACTCAATTTTCAGACTCTCTCCTGGCAATATTGTCCTTTTTTTCCTCCTCCTTCGCCTCAACCTGCTTCCTCTTCTTTTTTCATTTTTTTTAACATTTTATTTTATTTTTGAGACAGAGAGAGACAGAGCATGAGCAGAGAGAGAGGGAGACACAGATTCGGAAGCAGGCTCCAGGCTCTGAGCCATCAGCCCAGAGCCCGACGTGGGGCTCGAACTCACAGACCATGAGATCGTGACCTGAGCTAAAGTCGGACGCTTAACCGACTGAGCCACCCAGGCACCCCTCTTTTTTCATTTTTTAAAGAGAAACTAGCCACAGGAATGCTAGCTCATCGGGTCTTAGCTCTTCCCGCCAGGAAGTGACTCAGAAAATACCACTCAGCTCCATCAAAGTCCCTGCTTCTCTCCTTTTCCCTGCTTTGATCATACGCAAATTAGTTTTAAAAATCTATGAACTGCACTAGGTACGGGTCGGCAGGATTAGTGCTTTGGGGTGATTTTTCTCTGGGCACTTCGGGGTATTTATATATTAATGTAATACCGGAGAAATAGATGTGAACAACATTTCTGTGTCCGTAGAGTTTGTGTCTCTAGTAAAAGAGGCATTACGAGAAGACCCTCACAGAGGAAACCATTTCTTCCTGCAGAGAATGAAAAAAACGTGGGTCTTGGTTTCTTTTTCTTTTTAATATAACTTATTGTCATGTTGGCTAATATACAGTGTATACAGTGTGCTCCTGGTTTGGGGAGTAGAGTCCCATGATTCATCACTTGCATACAACGCCCAGTGCTCATCCCAACAAGTGCCCCCCTCAATGCCCATCACCTATTTTCCCCTCTCCCCCACCCCCCATCCACCCTCAGTTTGTTCGCTGTATTTAAGAGTCTCTTACCGTTTGCCTCCCTCCCTCTCTGTTTGTAACTATTTTTCCCCTTCCCCTCCCCCATGGTCTTCAGTTAAGTTTCTCAAGTTCCACACATGGGTGAAAACACAGGATATCTGTCTTTCTCTGGCTGACTTACTTCCCTTAGCATAATACCCTAAAATCACCTGGAAACATTGTTTCTATTTCCTAACTTTCAGCCATTTCAGAATCACAAACATTTTAGCCATACTCTACCCCACACGCGTTTAGGAGAAGCCCACGTTGTATTGGAGACCATGCTTGTTTCTTAAGAAACAGACTGAGTAGGGGCACCTGGATGGCTCAGTTGGTTAAGCATCCTCCTTCAACCCAGGTCATGATCTCACGGTTCATGAGTTCGAGCCCTGTGTCCAGCTCTGTGCTGTCAGTGTGGAGTCTGCTTGGGATTCTCTCTTTCTGCCCCTCCCCCACTTGCATGGGTGCTCGCTCTTTCTCTCTCTCTCTCTCTCTCTGTCTCAAAAATAAATAAACTTAGAAAAAGAAAGAGAAAAAAAGAAACAAAATGAATGTGATACATTTCCCAAGAGGGCTGGATCTGAGCTCTCCAAGACGGAGAGACGAATCCCGCCTCCTTTAGATGTCCATATTTGTCTCTCGGGAGTGTTTCCAGGAGGGCACCGTGCGGTAAAGGGGCTGAAGCTATTCAGGGCAGGGAAAACACAGGAGGGGTCAAGTGGCTACCTCACCCTGGCCCACAGACACTCAGTGACCTAGGTGGAGTCTACTGTCCTTCGCCGGGTTCTGGTGGGCGCATGGCCCACATCTCCACCCCAGGGGATGCTGGGCTTGGCTGTGACACAGGCCCACTCGATGTGTGCCGTGGTTATGCAAAAACTATTTCAAATCCATCGCTGCTTTTTTGCAGGCTCTAGTCTGCTCAGCTCTCTCTGCCACGAAAACAGCAGGTCCCCAGCAAAAGCTGCTCCTACAGTATTCTGCATTAGCCTGATAGTAACAGCTATCACTTCTACAATTAATATGTTTTTTTTTTAATTTATTTAAGGTTGAGTCAATGCCTCTGTACCAGCGGATTTGTGTTTTCCGGTTTCTATAAGAAGAGAAGTGGCCCAACAATTTTCCCTGAAAGAGGCCAGCTCCTTCTCTCATCCATTCTGTGACAGTCACGTACCGTTTATAAGTGTGGGTTGCACCACTGAAGGCTAGTAAGTACAGGCAGCAGAATTTGAGGGACACACTCTGGGGAAGACCTGAGTTCTGGGTGGAGTCAGTACAAATACATTGAAAAAGTGAGATACGTTTTTGCTCCGGTCGACGTCTCCTTGTCAGACAGCAAAGGGGCTGTCCTTTCCTTTAAGGAAATTCTATGTACGAAATTATTTCAGTTCACCTAAACATATAAAAACAGAGCGGACCCTAAGATCCAGAAGACCCTTTTGTGTCTGGTTCATCCCAGGTCTCCAGTGTCTATGCGAAACCAGGCCTAGAATAGTTCTTGCTGAATGAATGAATGAATGAATGGGTGGGGTGCCTGCCTGAAACGTATATGGAACATTATTCCGTGCGTGCACGGTGCTAGCCCCTCAGATCACCAAGATGGGAACGATACAGTCTCAAGCGTGAGGAAAGCACAGATACACTGAGAGCCGTCCCCAGCAAAACACAACGAACAGTGCTCAGCACGAAGTGACACAAAAGCCGACAGAAGGGCCATCAAACTCAGCCTAGTGTCAGAAAAGGCTTTTCACTTCTCAAAAAGGTTTGCCCTCTGTTGGGAGTAGTTTCAGAGGCACATTTGAGAAGTAGCAATTTAGAGATTACAAAATATCAGTCAGGTGAGATGTGTCCCCTGAAGCACCATATAAAAATGGTTCAAGAAACTTAAGAGAGGCAGGAGGATCATAAAACCCACACTTCCAGAAATTGGAAATAATGAAGAAAACAGAACTCTTCGAACAACTGCTCTGGAGACATCTTAGGAGACAGAAATTTAAGACAAGAAAAGGTTTTGTTTTGTTTTGTTTTGTTTTTTGTTTTGTTTACCTGTGGGTGTGAGGTTTGATCACCATGTACTGAAATAAGAAATCAGTAATACCATATTTATAAACTGTGCATGCAGCTCTTTTCAGGAGGGCTGGGGTAGGGCCACATTGCAGTTAAGAAATGCAGACTAAGGGACACGCGGGTGGCTCAGTCAGTTAAGCTCCAACTCTTGGTTTCAGCTCCAGGTCATGATCTCACAGTTTGTGGGTTTGAGCCCCACGTCAGGTTCTGTGCTGACAGTGAAGAACTTGCTTGGGATTCTCCCCCTATCTCTCTCTCTCTCTGCTCCTCCCTAGCTCATGCTGTCTCTGTCTCTCTCAAAATACACTTAAATCTAAAAAAAAAAGAAAAAGAAAAAGAAAAAGAAAAAGAAAGAAAGAAAGAAAGAAAGAAAGAAAGAAAGAAAGAAAGAAAGAAAGAAAGAAAGAAAGAAAGAAAGAAAGAAAATGCAGAATAAGACATGAACTCCTCTTAGCCAGTGGTTTCAAGCACCATTATTTGACCATTTCTGTATTTAGAACTCATTCAAACTTATATAGCATATTACATTTAATTAATTGAGTGTTTATGCGTTAAAGAGTTACTTGCTTGGGACTATAGTGAAATTCTCAGGATTTATGACGGGAACATTTCAGAAGAGCAGCGTGTGTTTCCCCCCAATTTGTATAGCTTCATTCATTATAATTTTTCCTGATGTTTTGCCTACCATATTATTAAGTTCCCCAAAGCAATGAAATACCAGCTTGTCTTCATACGGCAGAGAAATGAGACGAATAATTATGAACGTGGAAATCCCAGTGAAAACATGCTTCTATTGAAAGAGGCTAGCGGTCCAAGAAGGAGCTCCCTGGATTTATGGAGACCATTAAAAAAAAAAAAAAAAAAGCAAACACACAGGAAAACAGATACATTTTGTCATCTAGCATCTTGGACACCCCATATTCAGGGAAAAGAAATCTTTTATATGTATTTTTTATTTATATTTATATATATATATACATCTTATACTGGACCAGAATTTACAGTTTACTATAAGTTATAAAGTCTGAATATATCATCAAGGTTTCAAATGCGTGCCATGCATAAATATTTAATCGCTGCAAAGTGTTCTTTTCCAAATATAAGAGTTTGTAAGCACAGTGTTTGATGTGTAACTGACTCCGGTGGTGGCACCGAGATGCAATGCTCACAACCCACAGCTACTTAAGGTCTTACACTGATGGGGTTGGGGGGGCACAGGGAGACAGGGGAAGGCCCACCTGTGTGCCTGTCAGGGCAGAGATGCGGGGTAGTCTGGGAAATCAATTCTGGCCAGGGCTCTAGGTCAGTGGTTATTTTACAAAGAGCAGGGCTGACAGGACCACCGCAGTCATTCGTGTTTATGGTTCAGCCAGGTGCTGGGGGGCCATCCAGACCCCACCAGGATCATGTGAAGAAGGCAACGGAGGAGGGGTGTGGGGAGAGAGGGAGAGGACATTGAGGACCCAGGACAGGGGGAGAGCAGGACAGGCTGGGAGGCAGCCTTCCCTCCTATTCGGGATGCTGTTTGTAGTATGACATCCTGCTGCCTCCATTGTTATCTCTCACAACATCATGGCCCGACCATCCCGGTGGCCTCTCATAAAAGGTCAAAAAAAGAAACCCTTGATTTACATTCTCTCTGCCTTTCTACTTGCTGTTGCCCTGTTTTCCTGATATTTCACTTTGGTTTCCATGACCCTTCAGCTGGACGGTGGTGGCAAAGGTGTATTCACTAAGGGGAAGTTTTGGTTGGAACACAATTCCCAATCTCGATTCTCCCTTCCAAAACCTGTGTCTCAAAGCTGCTCCACAATTTGAAGTTATTTCTTTTTTTTTTTTTTAATTTTTTTTCAACGTTTTTTATTTATTTTTGGGACAGAGAGAGACAGAGCATGAACGGGGAAGGGGCAGAGAGAGAGGGAGACACAGAATCGGAAGCAGGCTCCAGGCTCCGAGCCATCAGCCCAGAGCCTGACGCGGGGCTCGAACTCACGGACCGCGAGATCGTGACCTGGCTGAAGTCGGACGCTTAACCGACTGCGCCACCCAGGCGCCCCTGAAGTTATTTCTATCTGTGTAAATGTGGGAAAAAGAAGGAAATCTCCAAAGTGAAGGGAACTGGCCCAGGGTAGGTCGCTTCGGTGATGAGGTTGCGATAAATACATTTTACTTAACAGCTTTATTGAGAATGTAGCATTACCAACCTTTGTAAAGCTCAAAGCAAGATTTTGGGGGTTCAAGAGTCCCTGATTTTCAGTGGTTTATCTTTCAACCCCCACCTTATACAATCATTTTCATGATTGATTGACCCAAATTCACCATTTTACAACCACCTAATAAGCGGGGCCAAAGCCAATTCTGATGTTAACACCCATACCAAGTTCACTATCGAAACGAACAATCCAGAGGAGGCAGAGAGCAGAGCAGTAGCTGACCTCATTAAAACACTGGTGCAGGAGATCCCAAGGAAGAAGGGCAATATTCACTACAAAATAAAGAATCCACTTTTATTTTAAACTTAATTATTCTCTGATTTTTGAGAAGCCACATGCACTGCAGAATTTCCCAGAAGAACATATGAGTTTGTAAATTTTATGTCGAGTGACCAACTTTGCGTACTTAAATGCAAAAAGCATAACTGTATGATAGACATTATATTTTCAAGAAGGAAATACCCTTTCTGCAATCAAGTCTTATTACATTATAAGATTAAGAGTTTGAATAGGGATCACTTGTCTGGCAACTTTTGTGCAAGAGTCACATATCACGGTGCTATGTTGGAGATCACTTGACTTCATGTCCCCATTTCTCAGAAAGCAAGGATCTAGTGAATGCCCTAATGTCCAGAATATAAACAAAATATCATTGTGTAAACACCTGCAAGATGGTCCCAAGGGATGTCTGCCTCCTAATATTCAAGTTCTTGGGTTATCCTATGTGTATCCATTACAACCAGTGGCTTGCCTGCTTGTATCTCCCACTGTGGGGCAAAAAATGTTATATTCCAGATTAAAACATAAAATATCTGTAACGTCCACCCTCCTCCCCTTTCTTATGACTTTCATTCTCTCTCTCTCTCTCTCTCTCTCTCTCTCTCTCTCTCTCTCTCTCTCTCTCTCCTCCCTCCCTCCCTCTCTCCTTCCTTTCCTTTCTCTGCCCTAGAGCCCTTACTCTGGGAGAATATAAACTGCCACCCTACAGATGAGCCATGTGATGTCTGTGACCCACAGCCACAAAGACCTACAAACAGGCATGCAAGTGAGCTTGGGAAGCCGGTCCTCTGCTACCCTACCAGTCAATCCTAGAGATGATAGCAGCCCCAGCCAATATCTTGCCTGCTGCCTGTGAGAACCACCAAGCCAGAGAATCCAGCCAAGCCTCACCCAGATTCACTCACCCACAAAAACCATGAGGTAATAAAAGTTCGTTTAAACTACAGAATTTTGGAATGATTTGTTATGCAATAGCACATAAGTAACATAATAACTCTCTTCCCAACTTTAAGATGGTTCCCCGTAAGTCACTGATGATGTACACCCTAAACGCTAGCCGTTAAAACAAGGTCATTGATAAAGAAAAATTGCCAAGCCCAAACCACAAACCACCTTACCAGAATTCACTGGCAGAATCTTCTCCAAAGTTCTACGAAACCACTAAACCTCCATGTTCTTCATGCATCTCTTATCCTCTAGCACACTGTGTATAAAACTAACATATTTATTGTAGTTATTCTTTATTTTCTTTCTGTCCTATTTAGAATATAAACTGTCATTTTTTTCCCATTCGTATATCCCAAGGACTAAAGCCAGCACTAGTCCCGTAGGAATTGCCCCCAAAATGTCTCATGAATGAATGAATTTAACATGGTTCAACGTCAAATTCACAGTCTCCAGCCACAAGCCACGAACCATGCTGTTCCCCGGTCACACCTCCCACTTTCCTAAACTCGCTGCCTTCCCCAAACCGTTCGTTCTACCCAGAACGCCCTGTGTCTTGGGTTGCGTGTCCCAGAAACACATTGCGAGACAAGAATTTGTGTGCAAGCAATTTATTAAGGAAGTGCGCCCAAGAGAAACCAGGAAGAGTGGGGGAAGCATGACGGTGAAGGAGAAGCCAGAAGAGGGTGTGATTTCAGGCAGAGTCCCAGAGAGGGTAACTTTCTCGTAATCCCATTGGGGAGCTCTCAAGTGTAAATTACACCTCCAAGTTGTCCAGGCAAGAGAGTTGAGCTTGCAGACTCCCATGCTAATTAGTCATCAACGAAGGGTTGCCCCAGGGATGTAAACTCCCAGGTACTTCTAGCTGTCTGCAAGTGTGGGGAGAGCCAAGGGCAGCCCGCCAAAGAAGAGACACAGGTGCAGGCTTTGGAGGCGAACAAGCACGGAAGCTGAGAGAGAGGAGCAAAGAGCCAGGAAAAGAATCCAAGAAGATCTAGGCGGAGCCCCAGTAGTGCCTGCTACCCCCACGTTTCCCAGTTTCTTTTCTTGAAATCCTACCCATCCTTCAAATAATTCTCTAGTACTTTAGCACTACACTAGAACCACACCCACTGCCTCATTTTTTTTCTCCCCCATTAATTTTCCCTCCTCTTCCCTAGATCCTAAAATCCATCAAAACAGAGATCGTATGGTATATGGGTGTGTGCCTCCCAAGCTGTGTCCCAAAGAGTTGCAAAGCCACTGAGGATAGACACTAGACTCCGTGGCAGTGTGGATCAGGGTTTTCTATCACCGTGTATCCAGCAACTCTCGCCAAATACAGGCACTGAGATAGCATTTGTAGAACAAATGTTAAGACGTGTACAGGCTACAGAATGCTTCCCTGTATGCAGGGGTACACAAAACCGCTATGATTACCTCATTTTCCAGAAAGAAAGTCTTAGCGATACAGATTCCCCAATGCCTCGGTGACTACATAGGCACTGAGTAATGCTTCAGAACGAAATCCAATTTCAAGTCCTATTTGCTTTCCCCGATACTGATTGATTGATTGACTGCATGAGCAAGTGGGGAAGTAATCGAAAAATGTTCAACCTCATTTCATCAAATCCCATAAGATAAAAGGGAACGCAAATGTTTAGCTCGAATTAAAATAGATTGAGACCATTTAAAGGACAGTGCATCTTAGGGTGTCTTTTACTCCTTGATTCATTCCCTATATTTTGGCTAAAATTGAGGGTGTAAGCAGAAGGGAGGAAAGTTGTGGGCAGGCTTGGTGACTGTAAATTTCTGGCTGTAATTCATTAAGAGGAGTCAAGTAACCTGTAAACAGGTCAGACCTCCAGAACTCCGCATTTGAGACTTGTCTGAAGCCATGTGAGCTTGCTATTTCTTGGGCAGTGTTCTGTTTGCCCAAACGCTTCACCTCAACTCCATCCCAGCAAATGGACGGCTCTCCTCCATGTTCCGTCCTTAGATGTCATGGATTAAACTCACACAGTCTAGTCCACACTAAGCTGGGGAGGGACTGATAGACAGCAACTCTGACACACGGGTGCTACCTGTGCCTCACCCAACACCCCTGCCCAGGACGTGCCCAACAGGGACCCACTGCAAACACTGCTGATTCTCTGTCCTAGTGACTGGCCCAAGCAAGACCGGAAGAGAAAGAGTCCATGGCCCCAGGGAGCAGCTGTCAATCAATGACACCTGGAAGTGAGTGACAACCTCCCCAACTTTATTGTCATTCTAATGGGTCAGCTCTGACATATATTGGCCACTTCCTTCCCGAATTCCCCGGGAGGCCTTGAGCCTCAGCTGCCTGTAGCGGTTGCCTTTTCAACAGCTTACCCTCTCCGGGTTTTCTCATCTTCCCCTGTTTTCTTCGCACTCCCACACCAGTGCTTCCCAGAATCATCTCCAAAACAAACTGCTTGCACTCAAATCCTTTTCTCGGAGACTGCTTCTAGGAGAATGCAAGCCTGTGCTGTGCTGCTCCACTCAGGGGTGTCCCTACTTTTAAGGCAGATAGCGGGACTCACAGCCCAAAGGGTTGACCCGCTAATGAGGGAGTTTTCATAAATAGGACAGTCACGTGGGGGGAATAAATCTTAACAAAGAGCCTTCCCAGCAGCACCTCTGGGGTGGCCGCCTTGTCCATCTACACAACGGGCCGGCCGGCCTGGTGAAAAAAGCAGTGAATGTGGATTCTAATGTCATCACTGACACCGGCTCACTCCTAGTCATTGTCATTCTCTCTGATCTTCAGGGTTTCTCTTCTGGAAATTTACAGGATTGGGCTGTTTGATCCGAGGGCCCCTCGGGGCTCCCGATCCCCATGAATCCGTGGAAGAAGACGAAGTACATGGCCCGTCTTTAAAGGTATGTTCCACCAGTAATTAACAAACAAGCAAACTTTCCACACGGTACCGGCTGTACGAGGGACTGTTTAATTAGGCACACGAGACGTTCCAGTCCGTCTAGACAGGCTTCTCTTTTTCCCCAGGACGCCTTCAGCCATGCTTGCTCTGACACTGTGTCAAGGTGTCCTTTGGCTACAGACGGCGATTTTGTGAGGTGATAATTCTAATGCCATAGAGTCAGCTGGGGAACTTTCTTTAGTTCTAAATGCTGTTTGTCTTTCCAAGTGGAACTGACTGAGGAGATTTACCCAAGAAATAGCCGGGAGAGGCAGTTTCTGCAACAGGAGTCACCAAAGAGTAGTTTCTGGTGTAGCCCCCGTGCCCATCTGTCCATCATCGTTAGTGGGCTTTTTAGTTATCGCCCTGCTCTGAATCCCTGCCCTTGGGGAATGAAGTGTCCAAACGTCAAAAGGGAATTTCCAAGTCATTCAGTGGACAATCCCCCCCCCCACCCCAACCTCGCCCAAAATCTCTGGCAAAGTCTTAGAACAGAAAAAGAGATTCCTTGACCCCCAGATTCCTTAACGCTATGACATGAGTCTCGTGACAACTCTGGCCAGCAGACTGTCAAACCCTCGCTCTTCCAAGTGCTGAGACCTTAAAATCCACGTGGATAACATTGACAGAGCTCATCTGGTCCGAAGACTGGAGAAGAAATACACGAAATCCCTGTCACTAGCTAAAGAAAATTTTCCAGAGGGCGGTCAGCCGACTAGACAGATGCAACTCACCAGATGTCATCAAAAACACGGAGTCTTGGTCTCTTAGGGTCTTTTTCGAACGTATTCGGAGGCAGAAAATGAAAAAGTGTCAGGAACCCTAAGTTTTCATTTAATTCCCATAGTTCTACGACCATATCACGTCACAAAATGTAGTGTCAACTCAGTTACTGGAAGGGTCTGCCCAAGGTACTGGTCACATCGCAATCTTCCTTCAAGGCTAGACTCCTCCTATCCCGCCCTCACCTAAGGCTAGGTGGATGGCTGTCCTTAGAGGAGGCTATGTTTGGCTTCGGCACTCTTTCTCTTCCATTTCCTCCCCCGCTCACTGGCTGCTACTCCACACCTCATAAAAGGTAGAGAGGGTGGGTTGCCAAGGAGAAGAGGGGGAGAAAAGGCAGTTTGGGCTGGCGTGAGTGGCTTCCTGCTCTCCGACCCTGGCAAATGACAGCAGTAGCTCTTTCCTCGTAGATGCTTTGGAAATTGTTCAGAAGAGGCCCCTCCGACTCCAGCTCCTCGGATGTGGACGGCGTGTCACCTTTACCTGGCTGCTTCCCCCACCCCAGATCCTCAGAGATGAGGTCCACAATGGACCTCAAAGATGAGGTCCACATCCATTGTGCCATGGGAGTCCAAAAGCCCACTCCCGGGCGGTCCGCTTGGGCAGGACTTGACATGGCTCCAGGCTGCCTCTGTCACCATCTGGTCCGTGAAACACGCTCTTGTACATCTCCCTCCTCTGGTTACTTGCCAGCCACCGCGGTCTGCTCTCTCTGGCCTGTCACGGGTTGATATAGTTTTTCTTTCTTTTTTCTTTTTTATTTTTTTTTAACGTTTATTTATTATCGAGAGGCAGAGAGAGACAGAGCGTGAGCAGGGGAGGGGCAGAGAGAGAGAGAGAGGGAGACACAGAATCCGAAGCAGGCTCCAGGCTCCGAGCTGTCGGCACCGAGCCTGACGCGGGCTCGAACCCACGAACCGCGAGATCATGACCGGAGCCGAAGGCGGACGCCTAACCGACTGAGCCACCCAGGCGCCCCTAGTTTTTCTGAGGAGACAGTATGTCTAGGTCCTTAGTGTCCACCAACTGCAGGGAACGTAACTAAAGCTTTGTGAGTTCTCCGAGCATGAAACAAGCTCTCCGAGCATGAGAAGGACGTGGCACCCTTACCCCTTCACTCATGATCAGGAGAGGATTGGAACTGACACTTAAGAGAAACTCTTCGCAAAGGAAAACCCCCACTAGTCTTTCTCTCCATTTCCTTAAACATTTTATATTCTCAAGCAGACGACAGACCACAAGAATCATGGAATCAGATCTTGATCATTTCCCTGGAAAGATTCTCCCAAGACAGTCTGTCTGCTCATGTTATCTGAAATCTACCCTAGTTATTACATGTGTGTGCCTCAATCAGAATTCGGGTCTTAAAACTCTATTTCTAAATAATATCAGTGACAGATTATTTTCACTAATTGCTTTAAACAGTAGCTAAGATCCTGGGGCCCCTGGGTGGCTCAGTCGGTTAAGATTCCGACTTCGGCTCAGGTCATGATCTCGCCGTTCGTGGGTTCGAGCCCTGAGTCGGGCTCTGTGCTGACAGCTCCGAGCCTGCAGCCTGCTCTGAGTTCTGTCTCCCTTTCTCTCTGCCCCTGCCCCGCTCACACTATGTCTCTGTCTCTCTCAAAAATAAATAAACATTAAAAAAGAGTAGGTAAGATTTTTAGAACTGCGCCTACAACGTAGAAGGCATTTAATAAATATGTATGAAAGGAATTTACTAATAAGGTATTTTTGCATTATTGGATTTGTTTAAGAAACACCTTGGGCTCTCTTGTTTGCAGCTGCTTTCCAAATTCTTGGAACAGAGTTTATCACATAGTAGGTACAAAGTAAATATTTCTTAAATAAATAAATTAATGAAGTATTTTGAAAATCCTGCAGAATATTTATGTGAACGTATGCGTGTTTCCTGTGTCGTACAGTACTGAAAGAGGGAAGAGGGGAACATGAGTTACCATTTCTCATATAGTTATCCATAGAAAGGGTTAGTCTGGCATAGAAAAAGAATCATACTAGATAAACATGACAGATTGTTGTTACAGGACTACCCTCCCATCCTAAACTTTGAAATCAGCAGGAAACACATGAAATAACTCAGACGTTGGGCAAGAGGCAATGGAGGACTGTGCTGCCTAAGGTGGACGAGGGGCGTATGAGGAATGGCCCACGTTTGCACAGCTTCCTTAATGGAAGAATGTTCTGGCCTGCAATGCAAGAAGATGAAACCCAAGCAGCTCATGATCTCGCTGAGCTGAGGAGGAAGAGATGGAAAGAACAAATGAACCTGTGCCTGGAGGGAGATCCAGAAATATTCTGAGCAGTCTCCTTGAGTCCTCGGTGATGACTGAGCTGCGTAAATACTACAGGGCAACTTTGGGAGGTTTGGTATATTCGTTTCCTAGGGCTGCTGTCGCAAACTACCACAGACTACGTGGCTTAAACAACAGAAATTTGTCTCACGGTTCAGGAGTTCAGGAGGCTACGAGTGCAAACAGGATCAAGGTGTAGGAGGGTTTGGCTCCCTCGAGGGCTGTAAAAGAAATGGATCTGTTCTCTATTTTTTTCTTTTTTGCTTTTTTTAAAAATGTTTACTCATTTAGTTTTTTGAAAGAGAGAGAAAGAGGGCGCAGGAGTGGCAGAGAGAGAGACACAGAATCTGAAGCAGGTTCCTGGCTCCAAGCTGACAGCGCAGAGCCCGACGTGAGGCTTGAACGCACAAACCTTGAGATCATGACTTGCGATCCAGCTGGACACTGAACCGACTGAGCCACCCAGGTGCCCCAGAAACTATCTGTTCCACGCCTGTCCACTGGCTGCTGATGGTTGCTGGCCATCTTTGGCCTTCCTTGGCTTGTAAACACATCATCCCAATTTCTGCCATGGTCGCCTGCCGTTCTCCCTGTGCTCATGTCCGTGTTCAAATTTCCCCTTTTTACAAGGACTCTGGTCACGTTGGGTGGGGTTCCTACCTTACTCCCGGATGACCTCATCTTAATTTAACTAATTAGATCTGCAATGATCCTGCTTCCAAATAAAGTCACATTATGTAGTAGGTTAGGAGTGCAACATAAGAATGGGAGGCCTGGGGGACGGTGAATGACACATCTCAACCTATAACACCTGGCAAAAAATATGACCAGGGATTTATGGGCAGAACAGATTTCAGGGAGAGATTTTACAGCTCCAGCCAGACTGAGCGCAGAGAACTTGCTAAACCAGCCAGGCCTTCAGCTGAGACATTAGAAACATCATGTGTGAGGAGGGGTGCCTCCGCTAACACTAAAGTAAAGGACTCCCCTTACTCCAACAAATCTTTAAAAATTCCTCCAAGTCCAGACAGGTCCACAAGTACGTTAACTGGCTACCAGATCACAACTCAACAATGCTAAAGGGACACAAAATCCAGGCATTCAACTGTGAAGAATCCACCATCTCCAGAATAAAGTACAACGTTACTGGAAATGCGGAAAAGCAGGTAAAAGTCAAGTCAGTAGAAGCCAGTGTGTCTATTTCTATTTAGCAGGATCGGACTTAACAGATGGGGACGCTAAAATAATTATCATAAAATGTGTTCAAAATATTTAAGGAAAACATGAGACAATAAAAACAGAAAACAGAAGATAAGATAAATGGAAGCTGTAAAAAACATTTAAAAAAACTAAATAAAATCTCTAAAACCAAAAATAAAATTATAACATCTGAAGTAAAGAATTCAATAGAGTGGTTTAGTGACAAATTGGGTGCTTCTGGAGAAAGAATAGTGTCTTGGAGATAGGGCAACAGAAACAATTCAAACAGAAGCAAAGCACAGGAGAAAGAAAGGCCTGGAAAAACGAGCAGAGCCTTGGCCGAACAAGCACAGGTAACCTAAGAGGGGTGTGATTGGGTTCCCTAAGAAAGGAGGTCAGAGAAATCTGGACCAAAAAATTGACCAAAAGAACACAATGAAAATATTTGGTCACCTATTTTCCACATTTGATGAAAAAAATATAAACCAATAATATTATCACCCAAAGAAGGAGATAATACATCTAGGCATCTCCTGATAAGATTGCTAAAAAACAAAAAACAAAAGGTGAAAGGAACAGCTTAAAAGCAGCTGTAGAAAGAAATGCATTACCTGTAAGGCAACAGTAGATGTGACTGCTGGACTCTCGTCAGAGACAGTGTTATCCAGAAGACAATAAAACAGGTTTGAATTGCTTATTTTTTTCAAAAAAACTAGAGTTCTATATCCAACAGAAATACGCTTCAAAATAAAGGGGATATAAAGATATGTCTCATAAAACAGAGAAATCATCAGCAGAAGACCTAAACTCAAAAACAGTAAAGGAAGTTCTTCAGGCTAAAGGGAAATTATAGCAGATGAGTACTCAGATGTACTCACACACACAAGTACCAGAAATGGTAACTATATGGATAAACATAAAATAATTTTGATTTTGGTGTTTAATTTACTTAAAAAAATAATTGACTCAAAGCAAAAATAACACGTAAATTTAAAATATATAGAAAAATAGCACAGGGCACCTGGTGGCTTCACGGGTTAAGCATCTGACTCTTGATTTTGGCTCAGATCATGACATCACAGGGTCGTGAGCTCGAGCCCTACATCAGGTTCTGTGCTGACAGTGTGGAACCACCTTGGGATTCTCTCTCTCTCTCTCTCTCTCTCTCTCTGCTCCTGCCTGCTCATTCTTCCTTTATCTCAAATAAATAAATAAACTCAAAAAAGAAAAGAGAAAAGAAAAAATAGCACAAAGGATAGGAAGAACAAAGAAAAATAAACGTTTGTAAGGACTCTTATGTGAAAGACATGGCCTTAATTAATTCATAGTAGACAAAAAAATCAAAATCATAGATTAAATTTTAAAATATCCTGGGGCACCTGGGT
Source organism: Neofelis nebulosa (assembly GCF_028018385.1). Classification (NCBI taxonomy): domain Eukaryota; kingdom Metazoa; phylum Chordata; class Mammalia; order Carnivora; family Felidae; genus Neofelis; species Neofelis nebulosa. The sequence goes on along the minus strand of NC_080784.1, from coordinate 197,983,674 downwards.
GGCTCAGTTGGCTAAGCGACCGACTTCAGCTCAGGTCATGATCTCACGGTTGGTGAGTTCGAGCCCCGCGTCGGGCTCTGTGCTGACAGCTCGGAGCCTGGAGCCTGCTTCGGATTCTGTGTCTCCCCCTCTCTCTGCCCCTCCCCTGCTCACGCCCTGTGTCTCTCTGTCTCTCAATAATAAATAAAAACGTTAAAAAATAAATAAATAATAAAATAAACAAAATATCAATAATCATGTAAATAGACTAAGAACACAAATCAATGGTAGAAATTCTCAGATTGAATTAAAAACAGAAAGCAAGATGCAATCATATGCTATATATTTTTGATACACTTTATATTGAAAGACAAGATATATTAAAGATAAATAATGGAAAAACAAATATCATACCAACACTAATTATAAGAAATTTGAATGTCTATATCAGTAACAGAAAAAATACACTTTAGACAAGGAATATGAGAGATAACAGGAGACATTTTTAAATGATAGCACAGTCAATTCATCAAGAAGAAATAGCAATATTAAATATATACTTACCAAATGAAAACGCCTTACAATACATGAAGCAAAAACTAAATAACTAAAGGGACAAATAGATAAACATAAAATAACAGTGGGAAAGCTCAATACTACTGTCTCAGTATTTCATACCAGAAACAAACAAAAATTTAAGAATTATCTAGAATATAGGAACAGCCCTATCAACTAAATTGTCCTTGTTGGTTATTTACAGAACACGACAACCATCAGCTCCAAAATTATACACTTTTTTCACTTCTCAATGGAATATTTACCAAGATAGATTTGGAAGGAATGAAATCGTACAGAGTATGTTTTCTAAATACAACAGAATTACAATAGAAATTGATACCAAAACAAGTGTCATGTGGAAAATCTCCAAATACTTGAAAACTAAGCAACACAAACACTGCAAATCAACTGAGGTCAAGGAAGAATTAGCAAGCTAAATTAGAAAATATTGTCAGGGTACCTGGCTGGCTCAGTTGGTTAAGCATCCAACTTCAGCTCAGGTCACGATCTCAGCGTTCTGAGTTTGAGCCCACATTGGGCTCTCTGTTGTCAGCACAGAGTCTGCTTCAGATCCTCTGTCCCCCTCCCCCCCACTCACATTTTCTCCCTCTCTCAAAAATAAATATTTTTAAAAAAAGAAATTTTTTTCAATGGAATGATAATTAAGACATCTAAACATCCGTTGGGAGGTAACTAAAGGGAAATGTTTAGATGCTTAGCAAAGAATAGCAAAGAATTAGCAGAGAATAAAGGTTTAAAGTCAAGGATCTAAGCTTCCATCACAGAAGCCAGAAAAAGGAGAGGAAATTAAGTCTAAAGTCAATAGAAGGAAGAAATAAAGTACAATAATACACACTAATAAAATAGAAAATAAGTAAGTAGAGAGAAAATCGGTAAAACTAAATGTTAGTTCTTTGAAAAGTTCAATAATATTGATACATCTCTGCCTAGGTGAAATTATTAGTATCAGGAATGAAAGAGGGAATATTGCCATAGATTTAAAAAAATATATTTATTTGTTTTGGGGAGAGTGCAATTGGGGGAGGGGCAGAGAGAGGGAGACAGAGGATCCAAGGCAGGTTCCTTGCTGACAGACTGATGGCACAGAACCCGATGTGGGGCTCTAACCCAAGAACAGTGAGATCATGACCTGAGCCAAAGTCATATGCTCAACTGGCTGAGCCACCCAGGTGCCCCTACCGTAGATTTTACAGACCCTAGAAGAAATAGAAAATCTGAGTAGCCTTATATTTATTAATAAAATCAAATTAGTATTTTAAAATTATACCATGAAGAAATCTCAGAGCCAAATGGTGACACTGGTGAATTCTAGTAAATGAGTAAAAAATTACAATCTTGCACACTTATTTTTTGAGCACGGTATAACCACAATCGCAAAATCATTCAAAAACCCTCAGAGAGAACTAATGGTCAACATTACACATGAATATAATAGAGAAAAACTATTTTTTTAATATTAGCCATTCAAATCCTGCAATATATTAAAAAAGGCGATGCATTATGAATCAGAGGGGTTCATCTGAGAAATGAAAAGTAGGCTTAACATTCACAAATCAATCAGTGTAAAAGTTTTCCCCTAAGGACGGGAACAAGCAAGTTGCACACTCCTACTTACATAGTCGGTTAAGTTTTGATAAAATACACAAAGCAATTCAACGTAAGAACGTTTTTCTATCAGTTCTGCCAAAATAACCAGACACGTGGGGGGAAAGAAGGTGTAAACTCTCCCCTCACACCACACATAAAAAAATAACTCAAAAAAGATTATAGACCCACAGGTAAAAGGCAAACTGTGAAATGCTGAAGATCACCGCCCTTGGTGTAGGTAAAGATTTTCAGAACCGTGAAAGCACTAAAATTAAAAAAAAAAAAAAAAACTCATAAAATGGATTTTATCAAAATGGGACTTCGATTCAAAAGACTCCCTTAAGAACATGACTGGACAGGCCAAACAATGGGAGAAAATATCTGCAGTATAAGTCAAACAAGGGATTGTATCCATAATCTATACGTACTTACAACTCAAAAATTAAATATCAAGAAATCTATATAGACACGGTAGGGGTGGGTGGAAAGCAAAATACTTGAACAGACATCTCACAAGAAAAGATAGATGAAGAGCCACAAAGTACAGGACAAAGTGCACAACATCTTTAGTCGTCAGGAAAATGCAAGTTAAAACCACATGGAGATATCACTGCTCACCCACTAAAATGACTATAATTCAAGATTGAAAATATCAAGAGGAGGTGAGGATAAGGAGCATCTGGAACTCTCTTACACGGCTGGTGGGAGTATAAAATGGTACAATCGTTCTGGAAAGTTAAACGTACTTCTACTCTCTGATCTATGAATTACACTTCTCTGGATTTATCTGAGAAAAATGAAAACTTAAGTTCTAGGTCCTCGAAACCAGCGGTCCAAGAATGTTCAGAGCACTTTATTCACGAAAGGCAAAATCTGAAGAGAGAAACACAAGCATCCAATCAGAAAAATAAATGAACAAAATTTCGGGCTATCCAGCGATGAAACAAATTTCAATATATTTACCTCATGGAATATGACCGGTAAAAGGATAAGATGCGTGCAACAATATGGAATGAATCTCAAAACACTGTGCTAATAAGTACATAAAAACAAGCATGAAAAGGCACACACTGTATGATTTCATTTCTATGATATTCTAGGCAAAGTTAAACCGACAGTTAAAGACATTAGAACAGTGGCTGGTTTGGAGGAGAAGAATGCGCAGGAATTGGCTAGAAGGGGGCATGAGGGCATTTCCTGGACAATAGAAATGTGCTACAGCTGAGAGAGGTGTGGGTTAGACAGCCTGGATGCATTTGTCAAAACTAATTAAACTGTATACTTAAGATCTTTCTATTTCTTTGAATGTAAGCTATTATCTCAATAAAATATGACATCTTACTGATAAAAAAAAAAATGTTCCAGGGCGAATATAAGTGGTTATAATAGAAATGAGTGACAGGGACCACAGAAGTGGTCAGACTTGGCTGGGTGAGGTGGGGGGTCTGAAGAGAAGAACGAGATCTGGGACTGGATATGACACAGAGGACAGAACCCAAGTGGAGGATGGTATTTGGGCCCAGGAATGTCCTGGAATGACTCAAGCTAGTAATTCAGGAGAGACAATACAGCCAGTAGTGAAGAGCTTGCTATCTGAAGCTAATCTGCCTAGGTTTATATTTAGCTCCACCACTTACTGGCTGTGAGAACTTGGACAAGTTCCCTAACATCTCCGTGCCTTGTGTTTCTTATTTGTAAAGTGAGAAAAACATTACTTAACCCGAATTGTTATTTGATAATATGACACATTTGATACTATGTTTTTTTCCCATTGGTTGTACTTATACATTTATTCACTCACCTATTCATTCACTCATGTGTGAAAACAAATGCATAGAGGGAACTCACAGTTGTTTTGATGCCATGAATGAAATGGACATGGTAGCCCTTCACACTCTAGTAGGAAAGTTAAGAACTGCATGGATGACTCACAGGCTTTTAAAACTACAAATTCATGATGTTAAAGATGTACTTTATAATCAGTAAATTTGGGGAAAAGTCCTAATTGCATCACATTTAGTTTGGCATAATACCTTCCAGTTATTTTGCATATACATACATGATTTTATTTTACTTATTTTTTTGATATGAAATGCATTGTCAAATTGGTTTCCATACAACACCCAGTGCTCGTCCCAACAGGTGCCCTCCTCAATGCCCATCACCCACTTTCCCCCCTCCCCCACCCATCATCAACCCTCAGTTTATTCTCAGTTTATTTTAATAAACTCAGTTTATTCTCAGTTTTTAAGAGTCATGGTTTGCCTCCTTCCCTCTCTGTAAGTTTTACTTCCCCCTTCCTCTCCCTCATGGTCTTCTGTTAAGTTTCTCAGGATACTTAGAAAAAATCTGGTGCACACTTAGTGCTCACTAAACACTAATTGTCATCAGAATTATGTTTTCCTGAAGACAAAGAATTTTGACAATGAGTCCTGGGGAGAGGGGAGTGGTAGGAGTTGAGAAGAATGGAGAAGATAGGAGGTTGTTGAAATATTGTGATTTATAAAAATATAGATATGTATTTGAGATGCCTGTGTGGCTCAGTCAGTTGAATGTCTGACTCTTGATTTCAGTTCAGGTCATGATCTCAGAGTCATGGGATTGAGCCCTGGATTGAGCCCTGCAGCAGGCTCTGCACTGAGCAGGGAGCCTGCTTGGGTTGGGATTCTCTCCCTCTCTCTCTTACTCTCTCTCTCTCTCTCTCGCTCTCTTTCTCTCTGCCCCTCTCCCCTGCTTGCACACTCTCTTTTTAAAAAAAATAAAGTAAATCTTTAACAAATATATATATATATGTGTGTGTGTGTGTGTGTTTGTGTGTGTATATATATATATATTCAGATGATCAGATACATATTTCATATATTCTCATATATTCCTCATATATATCTGGTCTTCATCCACATTTCCTGGCTCACCAGGTCCCAAAAGCCCTAGGAGTTTCCTAAATGATGAGAGCAATAAAGGGGCCTTTTGTTATGTTAAGGAGGTGACTTTTGGACCCTACCTAATCAGGAGGACTGGTCACCAGGAGAAACAACCTGGGGATTAGGAGGTTGGAATTTTCAATCAAGGGACCTCCTCAGAGGGGGCAGGGGCTGGAGGTTGGATCAATCTCCAATGGCCAATAATTTAATCAGTCATGTCTATGTAGTAAAGCATCCATAAATACCCAAAAGTCCATGCTTCAGAGAGCATCCAGGTGGATAAATACGTGGAGATTTGGGGAGAGCAGCACGTTTCGATTGGGCACAGGAGCCCCATGCCCTTTCCGCATCTTGCCCTATGCATCTCCTCCATTTGGCTGTTCCTGAATTACATCCTTTATAAGAAATAATCAAGTAAATAAAATGTTTCCTGAATTCTGTGACCTGCTCTAGCAAATTAATTGAACCTAAGGAAGGAGGGGGTCCTGGGATCCTCTGATTTGTAGACAGTTGGTTAGAAGCCCAGATGGCAACCTGGACTGGGGACCAGCATCAGAAGTGGAGGCGGGAGGGGTACTCTTGAAGGACTGAGCCCTCAACCTGTGGAATCTGATGCTGTCTCTGGATCGGCTTAGAGTCAGAATCGAGTCGGATTGTAGGACATACAGATGGCGTCCCAAGGATTGATTGGTGGTGTGGGGAGAATCCCCTCCCCCTCCACACATTGACATGGGGTGTTCAGAACACAAAGGGATTGCCTATTCCCCTATCAACCCAGTGAGCTGAATCATAACACCTATGAAAAAGGCAGTAGAAGTCAGAAAGATAAGATGCTGTGTAGGACGACTTTATGAGATGTCAAGGTATTATTCCAGTGCCAGTGATGAAGTAGGACCCGCGGCTGGAGACAGGTCATTCTCACCTCACAGAGTTGCCACCAACAGAGTTCTATGCAGTGGGACTAACTAGGTCACCTGGAAAAGCTGTAACTAATGAAAGTGACAATGATCACCATGGATGGGGAGGTAGGGGATCAATTCAATCAGTCCATTTGGACACCATTTTTCATACTTTGACAACCATTGTGAAACATTTTCAGAGAAGCACAATGAAGCAGAAAGAGTGTGGGCATCAGGGTCAGACAGTACCTCATTCTGTGTGACATTTATTATCTATGGCACTGTCAGCAAATTACCCAACTTCTCTGAGCTTTGATGTCGCTGTTGTTAATTGGTGAAAATAATAATATCACGCATGTATACTGTTTGCTAAGTGCAGTATAATATAGAAACTATGTTCTGTCTTGCATGCTCCAATTAACTAGCACCCATGACACCCCGTAAGGTAGGTCCTGCCATGACCTCCACTTTGCATTTTAAGAAACTCACGCACAGGACTGCATCATTTGCCTACAGTCCCAAAGCTAGCAAATGGTCGAGCTCAGATAGAAACCAGGCCATCAGAATACATATTTGAACCTTAGCACACATTGGGTTGCGGTGAGGGCCACATCAGATCATGTAAGCAACAGGTGGGACACATGGTGGGTGTCCAGTGCTCAGATGGGATAGGGAGAGGATGTTGTTTGCCGTTCCTGATCTTTCCTTCCACATAAAAGGAGACCTATCAATGGAGTGTTCTCAGCCCCACTGCCCCTCACTCACTACACCCTAGTGGAAGAAGAAAGACATAGCCAATGGGTGACTTTTAAAGAAAATTTAAAAAGGCATGCCTGATCCTTCTCTCCATCCTCTTGGGGACATATCCATCACAGGGTACATTTGTCCTCTGGTGTCCGATACCCCAAGTCTCAGGATCTTGCCTCACCTATGACTTAGGTTGTCTGTTTGGCTGCCTCACCAGATATGTGGTCTAATCTTGCCATTGTCACTCAAAGGTGGCATTTTGAACTTATCTGCCCGCTCTTTTATCCTATTTCTCACTGCAGATAGTGATGCCAGAGCAGGGGTCGAGGGGAGGTAGCATTTATAGTTCCTCCGCATCTCTTGAAGCCCCGTTGGCCCTCTCATCTTCTATTTATCTGTAATGGTCTATGAGATTTCTCCTGAACTGTACATCTCAGTCCAAACTTTTTTTGTAGATATCTAGAAACCAAAATAAGGCTCCTACGTAAATGAGGGTGACTTTATTTGAAGGTAACTTGTTTGAAAGGCGACATCTTGCTGCCTTTCTGAGTGACTTCTTTCAAACTTTCTTACCCAGTGAACTGCAACATTCCTCCATGAATCAGCTAATCCAGGATGGCCCTTGCCTAGCCGTCCCCGGCCAACAAACACACTCCATTCCAGAGTGGAAACTGTCCAAGGCACCGTGAATTTGGAGGAGCTGGTACCAAGATGATTCAAGCTGAGAGATATTTAAAACAGACTGAGCCTCACGGGGCCTTTCTGAGCTCACGCCATTCAAACCTGAGAGAGGCAGTTTCTTATTAATGTTGCCAGCTGAGAGTCTCACACAAATTATTACACTCCATCCTTCCCACCCGGAGAACATATCCAGTTCTTGGACTGGAAATAAAGACTCCAGCTCCCTCAGTTGAGCTGCTGATGTTTGATGTGCTCTCCAATCTCATTCTCTTGCTCTGCCAAAGTGAGTGCAATATTTCCACCACTGTCCCTGAGGCCATTATAGCACATGGGGTGGGTCCAGTTGACCCATATATACGTATAGTTTAATGGGGCTAAATTTGGAAATGAAAAAAAGACCTGCAATGCGACCAGATGAATTCTGTTCATAGAAAGCTTAGGACTAGGAAAGTGAATTTTATCCCTCCTCAGCGTGGTTCCTGGATCTAAATGCATGTGTTCATTCATTCCAGAAATACACTTACTGTGTGACAATGAGGGTAGTTAGTATCAAGAATATACTGGGGCATCTGGGTGGCTCAGTCAGTTAAACGTCTGACTTCAACTCAGGTCGTGATCTCACGGTCCGTGAGTTCGAGCCCCGCACCGGGCTCTGTGCCGACAGCTCGGAGCCTGGAGCCTGCTTCAGATTCTGTGTCTCCCTCTCTCTCTGCTTCCCCCCTGTTTGCACTCTGTCTCTCTCTGTCAGAAATAAAAAAATAATAATAATACATAAAAATAATATTAAAATCCTTTCCCCCAAAGAGTTTATAGTATCGGGGGATTGACAGAAAAGCGAATCAGTGACAAACAAGCATAATCACATATGGTAAATTATAATATTTAGCGCATTGAACACGGACATGATGGAAAAGAAGCAGCACAGAGTGTGATAAGAATGGAAAGGCTGCATCTAATCCCGACCTCCAGCTAAGGAAATGATTTTCTGGCGAGGGGACCTCTGAATTGGACATTAAGAACACCCAGGGGTTGACCTGTCAGAGAAAGAAAAAAGGTGGTTCCTGTTTGAGACCAAGAACACATGCAAGACATGGAAGTGTTAAATTGCAAGGCATTAAATTACATTTGAGGAACTATAAGAACATTTCATGACTGGAGGGAACTGTGTGCACACAGCTAATCCACTATCAGACATTTGGCATCATTTAGTATCCAAAATCTTACACAAAATAGTCTGCAAAGATACGGAGGAGAAGAAGACTTTGTGACCGCCATTTTTTCAAAAGACAACCATTTCGCTGGGACAAATGCTTACCGTCCATAAAAACAATAGTCACCGAGACAACATAGAGAAAAGGAAAGCAGAACAGCCACCCAGAATGAGAACATAATTTATCAGGATACTTCGGGAAAGGGGATAATGTGATTAGCTGCGTTGTTTTCTGGTGAAATCATCACCTCTTTTTTTTTTTTTTTTTTTTTAGCAATACCCTTGAAACTTCTTAAAATTTGATGCCATGTTTTCTGTTAAATAAACACGAACTTAGAATGCCGTCTGGTGAGAGCAAGTATTACCTAGTAGTGGCTGTGGGAATCGCGGCAGAAAGTAGTTCCAGTAATAGTAGCCATAGGGAGGGCAGAAATAATGATAGAGCAGTAGCAGAAGCCATAGAAATGGTGGTAGGGTGAGCATAAAAGGACAAACAAGATACAACCTTGCTTTGTTGACCCTGAAACATGCAAAAATCCCAGAGTTCCTGTTAACCGCAGTATTCCTCTTTGGCCACGCCCACAACAGAATGCTTCGGGAAACTATAACCTAATCAGAGAAGTTTCGAGTCAAAGAAGCCAGGTACCTTGACGTTAGCTTTCAAAGTATCTCTGCTTTCCACGTCGTCACTCTCGCTCCTCGCCTCCTCCCCGGATGCCCTGAATTTCTACTCTGGCAGCAGCCCCATTCCCTCTCTGTGTTCATGAAGCACTTTTCACCTGAAAAGCCATACCGTGTCCTAATTGCAGAGGTCTCTGTCTTTCCTCCTGACCACCACTTCCTTGAGACCGTACTTCGTGTCTTGTCCCCATGGGCGTCTCAGGCACTCAACAGAGTCGCTGGGTCACAGCAAACGTTCAATTAACCAACACGACACTTAACGGACTCTCCTTGTTAATTGTCTCATTCTACATGTAGAATGTAAAGATGAAACTCTGGTGAAGCGAAAGTTCACATGACTAAGCTCCGGCCATTGAAGTTTTGCTTTTCCGAAGGGATGTGGACTAATGGAGCCCACCCATAGCACACACGGAAAACATGACATCTTAGTGCTCAGTCGTACAGTTCACGTGGTATGGAACTCCAGGGAAGGCCTGACAGTGTTCAAGGAATATCGTAGTGTTTCAACAAATATATATATCAGAAATCAATTTAAAAGAGAGACCATCTCAGTGTCAGGAGAGAATGCCCTGAGGGTGTTGGCGTGTGAGATCCTTCGTATCCACTCACGAGAAAAAGGAGGAGGACCCAGGGCCTGGCTGTTTACCCACCAACAGGGCACGGCAGGAATGAAGAGGAGCGTTCCAGCAGGGGGGACCACAGGGGGCCATTGCCGAGCAGCAGGGGATAGTGGCGACAGTCCACACCAGTCACCCAGCCAGCGTGGCCTCACGAGCTGACGAAGCAGGAAGCAGGGAGAGAAAAGACCACGATGGGGAGTCTGGGAGGCTTGCGCATCCGTCCACGCAAGTGGAGCCACCCCCACAGACTGAGCTGCAGGTCAGCGATCCCCTGCCAACCTGGGTTCCAGGGAAGAATCCAGGCCCTGGGAAGACAGGCGGTGGGAGGGATGGACAAGTTGGGTAAAGGAAACTCTAAATGGAAGGACAGTCATTACCCGTTTCATGAGCACTTGTCATCTGTCAGGTGCTATAGCAGAGGTGGGGGATACAGGGTAAACACAAAGCCAACCTCAGCATCACAGGTACACCTCAAGTAAGCCAGCATGGACAGTGTAACATGGTAAGTTCCCCCAATAAAATGAAATAGCTAAACGTGTTGAATGCTTACTACGTAGTAGTAACTATCTAAAGAGCTTTATATGTAGGAATCCACATAGTCTCACAAAAACCCTATTCAGTAAAGAAAATAAAGCCCATTCCGATAGTTCAATAGAAAGAATTTAATGCAGAAACTTGGTTCCAAAGGTTCTGGAAAAGCTGCAAGAACCTAACAGAGAATGGTAAGGCAACCCAAACAAGAGCAGAAACATGAAAATACAACCACACCTATAAGAGCTAGGTGGAGGGGACACAGGGATGGGGTGAGGAACCAGGGTGACCAGAAGAAACTTGATCCACAAATGACTACCCAGCAGGGGCTGGGGACCCTGGAGGAATGACTCCAATCACCTTGCTTCTCCCTTCCCTGACTTCCCAGTCTCTTGCTAGTGTCTCCCATTCACTGGACACAGGTGGGAGGCAAGAGATAAGTTTTCAGAAGAAAAGTGAATAATGGATCTGAGCGCAAACTGGCAACACCAAACCAGAGAGGTGGGTGCTATTGTAAGGAATGCAGATGAAGAAATTAAGTCACAGAGGAATAAAAACACCTGCTCAAGATCACAGAGTTGAACCCCAGAGCCCACGTTCTTATCCATCCTGCCACACAGCCACTGATAGATAAATAATGGAGTTCAGTGGGAATGCTAATACAGCTGGGGTGGGCAGGGGGGCAGGGACAGCTTCCCAGGAGACCAAAGAAAATACACTTGATCCCAAGAACAGGATCACGGAAGAGATTCAAGCTCAGAAAATGTGCAGCCTCAAGAACTAGCAAATAGCACAGTACCCGCTACATATAGAGGGTTTAACAAATGAATCTATTAAATTTATAAGTGGATGAATGGGTCCCTTAAGTTGAACAGTATCTGGGGTGGAGAATAAGCCAACCCCAAAACTAAGAGGGACGGCTCGCCATCACCAAAGGGCTCTGTGCCCTTGTCAGTCTAAGAAGGAAGAGAAGACTGGGGGTAGCAGTTGGTGTTTACTGATCCCTTGTAGCATCATGAAAGTGTACTAAGAGGATTGATTATCTCATTTAACCTCATGCCTCATGACATGAGGCATGCCTCATAACCTCATGACAGGGACTATCATTATCCCCATTTTACAGATGAGGAACCTAAAACTCCCAGACTTAGGTACCTTGCCCAAGGTCAGCCAGTAACTAAGAGAGCCAACATTCAAATCCAAGGTCTTCTAATTTATCCCAAGTCCTTCCTCCTTCAGTATGGATTAGCCAAGGAACTAGGGTGGACAGAGGCTACCTTCGGGAAGGGAGAGGATGCCAGGGAGCCTATTTACAGAGAACTGAGGAAGGAAGGGGCCGGGGAACCAATGGGGTTGCAGGTTGGTAGAAGCCAAATAATGAAAAATGAAATTACTCAGATGCCAACAAAAATCTTTTCCAAATTCTACCTTTGCAAAGGCAATTCCACTTGTACTTTGATCCTTGACCCGAACCCATACAATTAATTCCACATCATATTTCTGCATATTGCTCTCCAAGGAGAATTGAGTTTACACTTCCCCCCAATCCAAACCATAACAGTACTTAATTAGGTGATAATTTATGTAGTACTTAGCATGAACTTTTGGCACTTGCTGGAGAAGGCTGTACAAGTGTATACATGTTATCACCTGACTACATCAAGTAACGGGGCCCGGGCATTGGTGAGGTGTCTTGGGCTTTACAAGGTATCAAATGACTTTTATAACCCTGTAGTACCTGGCTTTCTAGTAGGCAGAACTGTCTCTGGTGTGTATTAATATACTGAATATTATGCCCACATGCACTTATAACACTGATCCTGAGCACTTCAAAACGACAAGGAGGCTGGAAAATCGGAGAAACAGATGTTGGATGAATAGTCAGCCTACTCAGGGTCTATCATTCAACTTCAGGGACGTTGTATAACAGCCGAAGGGGATCTCTCAGACCTTCATAGTGGAAAATAAACAGAACATTCCCTGCTGGCAGACATGGTCCGTGGTGATAACGAGGCTTTGCTCGCTCCAATCCAACCCTCACGCCCCAGCCCTTGTCGACAGGACTGACCCAGAAATGGCTCTTTTTTGGAACATCCCATCAGGACTGAGAAGGTCATGACTGTGTGGCCCCGAAACACTGCAGATGCTCATTTACATAACACGTGCTTGTCGAGAGAAAGGAAATCCTGGGAAATGGCAGATGCCTGAACTTCACTGAGGATACAAGCTTGGGTCTAAGCCTCTGAAACACAGAACCTAGAAGATTGCTTTCCAGTTGTCCCTAATTCTCCTTTATGCTCGCGAACAGAAGAAGAAAGAAATAGAAAGGGACATTATTTTGGCTCCTGGTTACTACATTGCATCTGGCCTCGCTCAGAACTCAAATCAATTCAAGAGAAAGTACAGTCCCAGACTTGGCCCTCTTCTGTTGAATCCGGGAAGAAACAGAAATATGGAATATGTTCTGAGGACCACCAGTTTCTTCGAGGCCCATGGCCCTAGGTGCACTAGAAAAGTAGCTCATATCTGAGCACCTAAGATAGAAGGGAATCCACAAAGATGACTCACGCCGTTGAGTCATGGCCCCCACACACCACAGACAACTGTTCCCAGCAAGTTCAGATCCCCCTTTAAGGTCATTCCCTCTCTGACTCAGGTCCACCTGGCACATCACCCTTGGGTTTATCTTATGGCTGGGGCCTTGATCCCGCTCCACGGATGGGGCTTTCGACGTGTGTCCTGAAGCCCTGCCCCTCTGCAGGCCCTAAGGACTGCATCTTGAGGTTGTACCTGGCTTCCCCCACCCCACCCCTTTAGGCCTCTCTCCACCACCTCCTTGTACTGGCTTTTTAGTTTATCTGACTCTCTGCTTGGACACACCCTCCATCCTCCTGCGGTCAAAAGGAAAGCAAGCAGAGGCTTCAAACTTCAGCTATGAGATTGAAATTTAACATGAACCCTCTCTTCCCTTCCTGGTACACTCCAGTCAAAAATAGAAGTATTATATTCCTAGCTCCCACGCCTACACAAATACTACAAATCTAGTGTGGGTCTAAAATAGTGTTGAACCAAGCCTATAATTGTTTCATAAACCATATGCCTGTTCTTTCTCCAAGAATTCTTTTAAAATTGAAAATAAGGAAAACATTGTTCTGGGTGCTCTGAGGAAAACAAAGATGAATAATGTGCAATGTCCTTATGGAGTTTACAACCCAGCTCGAGAATTAAGACACAAGAGCCGTGTGGCTCCAGCAAATCCAGAATCACAGATGACTGAGATCCCCGGACTGGAAGATTTCTCAAAGAACATCCAGTCTAACAGCCTGTTTGCCTCTGCCCGAGCACCTCCAGGGATAGAGAACTCATGACTTTTCAGTCCAAATCCTTTCATCTTTGAACAGCTCTGGACGCTGGACGTGTTTTACGTAAAACTGAAATCTATTCATCTGGGGCTTCTGCCAATAAGTTTACACTGGAATCTCTCAGGAAAATCTCAGTATTCTCTATTCATCACGGTGGACATCAATTACTCGAAACTGTTTCTTATATCTCCACCCTGTAAAATTCTTCTTTTTTCAGACATGATATCTCTAACGCCTGAATCATTTTTATGCTGCATTATGCTTTTCATAATTATCCTGTTCAATTTTCCCTTAATTCTGTTCAGGCTGCTTATCCTTTTGAGAATATGGAACAATGCTAATATATGACATGTGGTTGAATTCCAGTAGAGAAGAATCAAGCTCTTGCCCCTCCTTCCTTTGGTAATGTATTTTAGTGATATAACATTCAAGTTTTTTGAGAGCCACATCATACATATCAAACTTACAGCAACTCCGATCCTCAAGGGTGCCAATGGGACGGGACAACATGGTTTATCTACCTGGTTCGTTCGGGGAAGCCAACCACTGAATAAGTTATCTCGGGCTCACTGCTCCAGTTCCTCTTACTAATCCTGGATCCCTGCTCCATCACCCAGCAATGTAGGCCATATGCTCTAGGCAGGTCTTGCGAACCTGTGTGCTTCACAGATTGCCTGCTGTGGATGTAAATGTTAGTGAGAACCGGGTTAAGGACAGAGCTCTAAGACACCCTGCAAGGACATGTCCTCTGCTCTGGAACATGCCTTCCCAGAACCCACCCCCCCATACCACCTGCACCTCCCCCACCCTCACTGAAGCGATCTCCATATTGCAATGGGATTAATGCGAACACAAAGTTTAACACCTGCCCCGTCTTCACCCTAGCTCCCCACAGTCTATACTCAACAGCACAGCCAGACTCTGTTAGCGCCCAAGCCAAATTATCTATGCCTCCGCTGCTGATCCTCCAACAGCTTCCCACCCTGATCCCGATAAAAGCCTTTAAATGGCTGATGAAGTGTGATATTGAACCCTCTCCGGTCTTCTGCCTCCCCTTCTACCCCTCTCAACCTGAGGCACTCTTCTCAGTCAAACTGGACTCCTTGCTGATCCCCAAACACACTGGGCAAGCTCTGGCCTCAGGGCCTCAGCATCTGCACTTCCTTTTCGTCCTTCCATCAGATAGCCCGTGGCTTACTCTCTCATCAAGTCATTTCAACATCACCTGCTCCTTACATACCCTGACCAATCCTCTGGCACACTCTCTCCCTATGCCCCTTCACTTTTCTCTGTGGCCCTGATCAATATCACCTTCTGACCTAAGATCAAATTCACATATCTTTCATGGTTATTGACTGTCTCTACCAGAATGTGGAATGTTGAGGTAAATGACTTACTGATGCTTCTCCAGTGCCCTGTGGCACATGACACAAGGTAGGCATTCCTTACACATTTGTTGAATGAATGAATGAATGAATGAATGATCTTTTAGTGAGATGTCTCAGTAGCTTATTTGTATTGATAGGTTTCACTATTCATTTGTTTGGGGAACAAAGGATACACTCAAAGTTGGCAGGGAAAATCAGGGTCTCCAAGTTCTCAGGCTCCACGTTGCATCTCCATTCCTAAACCATGGAGGTAGCTCACCTCTCATTGGCTCTCCCATCTTGGCTGAAATGACCACCCTCTACCGTCAGCCCCAACCCATGGAAGCTGCAGACACAGACTTCCTTTATGGGCTATTGCCCATATCCCCAAATCCCACCCACAAACTTAGAGACCTACCTTCTCTCAATAGCCTCATTAACCTGGCAGCACCTTGGAGAAGGCAAAGGAAAGGCCTCAGGCAAACTTATCCTGTGCTTTCACTGTAATTTCATTCGTACATCAATTAAACCATAGACCTAGAACCCCACAAGGAATAAAGGTGGCCTTATTTTCCATACTTTCTGCATGATTGTCAATGGAAGTCTTTGTTCTGTCTACCCAAAAGATCTTGGAAGTCTGGAGATGTCACCTTAACCTTTGAACCTCTCTTTAGTAGATAGCAACTGATCTGGGATAGTAGTTATGAGCAGGAAGCCCATCATCACGTGTCTGGGGTTCAAGTCCCAGGCCTACCACTTTCTACCTAGATAATGCAAGTCAGGTAGTTCAACCTCCCTGGACCTCATTATCCTCATATGAAATCAGTGATGGTACCTACATCACAGATGATTGAAATTGTAATGCCAGATAGTGTCTGCGACATAGGAAGCATTCAATGAATATTAGCTAAGAGTACAGTCTATTAACTTAATATTTAATAGCTTTTTAAAACAAATTGAATGTTTTCTGTCTTGAACACTGTGCTATGTTTGCGAATTATGAGGAGAGATGAGTCACAGCTCATGCCCCCAAGGAGCATGGAATCCAGGTGGGTAAAGTATCAGCCGGGATCCGGGTAAGAAGTGGACAGCATGCTCAGTAGGATTTGTGAGGTAGAATTTAAAGAAGAGACTATTTACAGAGATATGTCCAGAGCTAAAGAAACCACATGAGGGGCGCCTGGGTGGCTCAGTCGGTTAAGGGTCCGACTTCAGCTCAGGTCATGATCTCGTGGTCCATGAGTTCGAGCCCCGCGTCGGGCTCTGCGCTGACAGCTCAGAGCCTGGAGCTTGTTTCGGATTCTGTGTCTCCCTCTCTCTCTGGCCCTCCTCCGTTCATGCTGTCTCTCTCTGTCTCAAAAATAAATAAACATTAAAAAAAAATTTAAAAAAAAAAAAAAAGAAACCACACGATTTGTTGAGGCACCAAGAGATGAACAATAGCAGGAAGCTGTGACCACACATGGGCTTGAAGAGGCAAGAGAGGAAACAGTTCCACTGGAGTGAACCCAGGTGAGATCAGAACCCTGATAGGGGTTGTCTGACACAGTCAGAGCACCTTGAATCAGGGATGGGGAGAGAGAAATAAATGCATCAACCTCCATCTCCTCTTTCTCTCTTATCCCTTCTCTGTGTTTCCCAACCAGAGGCGGAGAGCAAACGAGCCTGGGTGGAGCAGCTCTTAGAGGGAAAAAGGGGGATTGGGTATAGCGGTAAGGGGATTGAGAATAAGTGGTACAAGAAACAAGCCACAGTCATTTTACTACATATCAGTGCTCACACTAATTGCTTTGCATAAATAATCTCTAACAGTCAAAACAAAACTGAAGGAAGGTATCCATTTTCCTTCCACATTTCTCAGAAGAGGAAGTTGAGACTCCAAGAGACCAAGTGGTTTTTCCAAATCTATACTGTCTGGTCTAGTCTCTCCGTGGGTGCAGGGAGTGTTCTTTCCATTGGGCCATAGTGTCCCCTTCACTCATTCAACAAACATTTATGGTGTTCTGTAGCAAAGACAATAATATTCACCAAATATTACATCTTCTCCTTGTATTTCCTCCTTGCACAGTTAGGTGTAGCCATGACCTGTAACCATTGGTTATTACCAATGAAACATGAGTGGAAGCTCCATGTATCACGTCCATGTTGGGATCATGAAGAGGCTATGTATAAATCTTGACCGTCTCTCTTTCTTCCACTGACATAGCACTGAAGAGATTACAAACTCCAGATCCTAAGCTAGGAGATGCTCAAGCCTCCCTCAGCCTAGACCCCTAAGTGACTGTGTGGAGAAGCACCTCCTGCTGTCATTCATGTTACATCAGCAAAGGTAAGAAATAAACTGTTGTGTTAAGTCACTGACGTTGGGGTTATTTGTTACTTAGCATATTCTAGTCTGTCCTAATACATGTGCTAACTTTATGTCAATTTCTTTGTGGTGCAGAAAGCACAACAGTAAACAATGGCTCCACTGCTCTTGGAGTTTCAGTCAATGCCATATGACAACTGCATACAATGACAAGTAGATAAAGGAGGAATTATTCCGCAGGAGTAAAAGAAAGAATAGGCAAGATGCTTTAGCTCTCTTGAAGGACACGTAGAACTTTGCCAGCAGAGAAGGGAGAGAGAGAACTTTTCTGGAAGACAGATGGCAAGGCAGATACTTGGAGATTTGCAATATCAGGTGGCAAGAAGCTGGAAGGTCCCGCCATCGAAAGGAATCCACAATTATACCAAGTCTCTTACATGATTGGGTCTAGATCACCAAAATACAATCTAGAGGGGAAATGGATCAAAAAAGGAGGAAAACCTGTAATCAAGTAAAATGAGGAAATAAACTGTTACAGAACTTGATTTGAATAGTACAGGAGAACCAAAGCTCTACCTGTGATCACATGGAAATGTAGAAATTTAAGGCGGGATATGAGTGTGTGGAGCCACACGAGCTGGTTCAAGGGTTTGCTGTCGGCAGTGGCAATAACAGTGGGAACAGTAGCAACTTTCCTCCTTAAAGAAGTAACAGAGCCCAATAGTAACGGAGCCCTGACCCGTGTGCCCGTAAGGCACACATGACTTACATGCATTATTATTGTTTAATTGACTTATTTAACAAACTGTGTGCCAAACACCATTCCAATTACTTTCCAAACTATTCAATTTTCATAAGAACCTTCGTGGTAGATATGACTATTATTTTTATCCTTTTTTTTTTTTTTTTTTTGCAGATGGAGAAACTATAACACAGAGGTTCCATAACTTACCCAAGGACACACAGCTAAGGAGTAGCAGACCTGGTCTGAGGCAATTGAACTGTCGTCTTGAGAATGCCGCTTTATGTTTTCATCAAATCTTCACCATCAAGCATTTTATTGTTGTTACTGTTATTGCCTCATCTTACAGATGAGCAAATAGGTTCAAAGAGCAGTATTTTTACCAACATCTCGTGGCTACTTTATATCACAGCCCAGCTATAAGCCAGACCTACGGACCCCAGGGCCCATGCCCTGCCCTTACATGGCCCTTCCAGTGGAGGCTTTGGCCTTCTGCATTTTTCATCAAGTCATACAAACCCACGTGGGCCTAAATTTATTTTCAAAAAGCTTTGCTTATTTAGGTGAGGGTTTAAGGTCACGAAAATCCATAAATCAACAAATGGCCACGGAGCACCTACTGTGCATAGGACAAAAGTAAGAAGTGTATCAAGCCATATAAGCTGTCCCTGACTCAGGATCTTACACTCGGTTGGAAGTAAGGCACACTTTCTAACTTCGTAAAACAAACCCGGTAATAGTCTGGAGCAGTGCATAATAGATGGTCAGGAATTTCAGAAATGTCAGAAAGGAGTCCAGGAGGAGAACACAGAGAATGCATTGGGCCGTGGTCAATGGGAAGGGTCTGAATGGATAGAGAGGAAACCATGGTGTCACTCAGGTTCTGAATCCAGAGTAAAGGAGGAAAAGGCCAGAACTGGTTGGAGTATAATTGGTGAGGATCGGGGCCGGGGCGGGGGGTGGGGGGCAGAATTCCAAGCTAAGGAATAGCACGCTGCTCTGTGATAAGTAGGTCAGTCTATAACCCAATGGGACTTGGTGTAGACACCACTGGGAGGTCACCAGCCTAGTCGGCAGCTCCTTGGAAACACTGCCTGGATGGGGAATTATTACAACATCAGTTATTCCGCCATCAGAATGGCCTATTTGTGAGCCACCAGCACTTAGGCCTTAAGGAGAGAGAGAGAAATGGAGGAGGAAAGGAATGGGGCAGTGGAGTGAACAAAGAGAAAGAAGCTTAGAGCTGAGACAAAGCCCAGGTTATATCTGCCCATGATCAACCCAACCAAAAACTAACCTTAAAACAAAGTTGCTCTCAGAATGCAAGTTAGTATTATTGAATTGCTCCATTACCATCAGGACTGTTTTCATTTTTAAGCACGTGTGTGGTCGCCTCCACATTGACGGACTATTCACAGCCAGGGAAAACACCCCCAAAATCATTTTCCAGGGCATCTGTGCCCTTGTGGAGGCTGCCACGATGTTTTAATTGCATTGGATAGAATTTCAATGGAAGGGGTAGAAGCAGTGCATTTTCAAGAACTAATAATTCTGTAATTTTGTAGGTGGGGCATACTTTTTTGGCACAAATAGGCAGGAGGCATCTGCATTTCTCTACAGCAGGCGTTCTCATTTGGAACAAGACCAGGACTATCAAAAGTGCACGCTGTTTCTTTCTAACTCCCTCAGAGGACCCTGGAGAAAATGTGCCTCAAGAGGGTCCTGCCTGATGCGAGAGGTCCCGGGAAGGTTTGCTGCAGGAGAAGCCAGGAGATGATGGCTCAGCCTCATTGAGTCCCTGGTTTCCTGGTCACCTTCTCAGTGACATCTACCCTCGTCACTCCTGGGCTATTTGTCTCCACTGCATCCACCCATTCTCCTGGAGCTGGCCACACAGAGAGACAGTGGGTGCAAAGAGAAGCAAAGAGCAGTGGACTTTTGCCAGGAGGTCCCAGTATAGCATCTCAGAGGAGAAGGAATTCTGGTGTGGGTCCCTGAGTAAGTCAGTTCACCTTTTTGTACCTTGATTCCTTCTCCCATGTGATGTCTAAGGACCTTCTGACATCCTGTGGTCTATGAGCCCTTTGTACGTTATTCCAGTCTTCCCACAATAAGACCAGAATTTACTTATCCTTGGATCCAACATCATATGGATGCTCCCCCTCCCGCCCCCAAATCCACCCCTCGATTTGCTTCATTGATTCTCTCCTTTTGCCACAAACTCCCACTGGACTTTCTAACTTTGAGGTAAATTTCCTTCTGCCTCCCTAAAGCCACTTTCTCTTCCAGTCTCCTGCTGGCTAGACGTCAGCAGCCAGGGGCCCAGCAGGGAGGGAAAATTCCACCACTCTGAGAGTCCCCTAAGCGTTGCCTTATGCAGCATTGCATCCCCAGTGCCTAGGAACAAACTTGCACATAGACTTTATGGATTCATCTGGAGCTCTGTTCTCTAGGGTGGTGTGTCTGAAACACCCTGGGTCCTGGGCATACTTGAGGATCTTATAATAGCTGTGGAGGAAACTCCTCCCAAATAAATACACATGCAAACTGGCAAGGCCACCCAAGCAGGTGCGAACCATGATTTTCAAAGAGCATGGCTAACAATGATGGGATTCAGAACATTCTCATCACCGGGAATCCAGACGTTAAAGTTCAGTGCAGTGCAGACACTAGATAAGGTGTTCGTATTGTGGAAACCTGCCATTTTTTTGGTCTGGCTTGTTTTTCTTTGGGGAATTGTCTTTTCCTCGTTCTGTGTGATTCTCATGTGGCTATCAGTCACGTGGCTCTACCTTTCCAGCTATCAGAGGTACAGCTATGATTGGTCAAGATGGGAATAGTGATTGGTCTTGGGCGTGCAGGGCAAGTTGGGCCAACTAGAGTATTTTTAGGAGATCAAGACAGTTGACGGGAAACAGAGAACCACATTCTTCTCTCTGGGGTCACTATTAGTTGAAATGTTATAAACTTAGAGCCACCAGAAATGATCTGTACTGCCATGATGTAAGAGCAGTAACGTGCCCCTGGCAGACCACTGTGATCTTGACTGGCCACTGCAAAGGAACTAAGACAGGGAAGAGTGGGCGGAAGTCCAGTTTGTCAGAATGGCCAGACAGCCGGAAGGGGAAGAAGGGCTGTGGTCCCCACGGTGCCCGCTCACACTCCTGCTCTGCCACAGCAGTGGGCTGAAGAAAAGACTGAGCAGAGGGGAGCCCAGCAGCTCTATGGAGCCTCAAAGTCTAACCTAACAGTAGAAGCCATGTCCACTCATTGACAGGCACTGGACTTGGGCTTCCCATGCACTGTCTCATGTAATCATTGCCATAAAACTTGGAAGCATTACAGATACGTAAGTTATATATATGTCCATTGTGATGTGTGTGTATATACATACATATATATACATATATATATATATATATATATATGTATATATATATACAGTAAAACCTTGGTTTGTGAGCATAATTCCTTCCAGAAACATGCTTGTAATCCAAAGCACTCGTATATCAAAGCGAATTTCAAGAACCATTGGCTCTGTTGTGATCACGTGACATTGGGTGTCACATACTGCTCGTCTTGCAAGACATGACTTGTTATCAAGTTAAAATTTATTCGAAATGTTTGTTCGTCTTGTGGAACACTCACAGAACAAGTTACTCGCAATCCAGGGTTTTGTGTGTATCACAATGGACATGTATAATTTATATGTGATAGCATATATATCATGCGTTAGATCACTATATGTGATATGAGACATATCACATATGTATCTCCATCGCAATGGAAGGGAGGTTTACGAAGGCGAAGTGGCACAGCTGTGGAGCCAGCATTGACAGCTGTGGGTCTGCTGTGTGTGATTGCACAGCTGAAACCCTTCATTTCCTTTCAGCTTCAGGGTCTGGCAAGGAGAGTGGCAAGTTGAAAGTTAAGGGCCCAGAAGCTGAGGCTACATCCTCAAGTGGGGCCCAGAAGCTGGCTTAGCTGCCAAGCGCCCCGGACCCAGGAGTAGGGGGAGCGAGGTTGGGGGTGGTGGCTGTGCAATGCTGACTCCCTCCAACCCACTGCGTGCAGGACCCCAGGCAGAGCACAGAGGGGATACACAGCAACCCTGGCATTGCCCCCAGGAAGCTTACAGCCTAGACTCTTTGGGATCTGAGCCCCCAAAATCTTACCTTATCTTTTAAATTATCTTAAATGGCAGGGCGCCTGGGTGGCTTAGTCAGTTAAGTGTCGGACTCTTGACTTGGGCTCTGGTTGTGATCTCACGGTTTGTGCGTTTGAGCCCTGCATCAGGCTCTCTGCTGTCCGTGTGGAGCCTGCTTTGGATCCTCTGTCCACTCCCCCTCCCTCCACACCCCCCTCCCCAGCTCTCTCTTTCAAAATGAATAAACATTTCAAAAATAAATAAATTGTCTTAAAGGGCCTTTAAAAATTTTTTTTTTATCGTGTATCTGGTACACAGGGGACTGTATTCCCTGCTCTGTCACGGACTATGATCCCGCGTACTTCTCATCACTCCAACAAATCATGAATGCCTGGGGGCTGGAGTCCCATGTCAGCCCCTGATGTCCCCCACAGGGTAGTGCAGTGCTTGGGAGGCTTCAATAAATATTCCTTGGAAGAGTCAATACCACACAGCAAGGTGCCACTTTTCCCCCCTCTATTGTAAAAATAAGGCAAGAGAAAAGCATTTATTGTACTAAATTATTTGTAGCAGCGTATTTAACTCTAAAGAAATCAGCAAGCCCCTATTACTCTAGGCCTATGGCCAGGTCTTTAAAATATCTTTGTTATAGTAATATTTTTCTAACCATATTTTCTATAATAAGATTTGACCTTAATTTGTTCTTTTACCACAATTCAAGTCAACCAATTATAGGGCTAGAAGTAGCCAATCAAAGGAACTCAAGAAATCAAGACCATCTACGCTAAAATTCCATTCTTAGATGTTAATAGATGCTACACACACACACACACACACACACACCCCGCGGGTTGAGGTGTGGGAGGACTGTATAGATCAATGTACGACTTTACTTATTCCCGTTGGTGATTCACAATGTGCCTTAGCATATCTGAGAAGTCCCAAAGGAAAGAAAATGATCTCTGAGCACTTAGCAGTTCTCAATTTATTTATTTATTTATTTTCAACTTTTTTAATTTTTATTTTTGGGACAGAGAGAGAGAGACAGAGCATGAACGGGGGAGGGGCAGAGAGAGAAGGAGACACAGAATCGGAAACAGGCTCCAGGCTCCGAGCCATCGGCCCAGAGCCCGACGCGGGGCTCGAACTCACGGACCGCGAGATCGTGACCTGGCTGAAGTCGGACGCTTCACCGACGGCGCCACCCAGGCGCCCCAGCAGTTCTCAATTTATTGCAGCAAAACGCCAATGACTGCACAGACAAGCCAGCTGCTGCATTTGGAACACCAGCTTGAGAAACCGATCTGAAATATCCTCCTCTTTAGAGAGACAGGGAGCTAGAGACAGCGCAGGACCATGTGCAGCCTTGGGGATCAAATAAGCGGACACCAGGCACTAGATTCCAATGCTACCACCTCGGAGTTACTATCTGACGCAGGCAAATGAAAAAATTCTTGCGTCCTCTTCCAACAAGAATTGGTTCAGCACCCACCCTGTTCCCGGCACTGTCCTCGTCACTTGGGATATATCAGTAAACATAAAACGACCCAAATCTATACTACAAAGTAGGGACAGAAATATCTAGGGAGATACATTGGGGGAGACAGTTGTTTTTTGTTTTTGTTTTGTTTTTTTTTTTTTTTAACGTTTTATTTTTATTTTTGAGACAGAGAGAGAGCAAGCATGAACGGGAGAGGGTCAGAGAGAGAGGGAGACACAGAATCCGAAACAGGCTCCAGGCTCCGAGCGGTCAGCACAGAGCCTGATGCGGGGCTCGAACTCACGGACCGCGAGATCGTGACCTGAGCCGAAGTCGGCCGCTTAACCGACTGAGCCACCCAGGCGCCCCGGGGGAGACAGTTTTGAAACACCGGTCATGATGTTAATTAACGTTTAGTAGCTGGTATCCTGATGGGGAAACTCGGTTGAAAGAATGACCTACAATGAGGAAGAATCTGAAAGAAGAGGTGTGAGGGCCAAAAGAAAGGATAATAAATAGAAAAGCAAATGTGACTTTAAAGAAAAAGTAGAAAAGAGTGACTCTCTCCAGACTGAACTGTTTTCCTGAATATTCAAGACCAAATTTTCAACTAACTCCTAAACAGCTCTACCTGAAGCTC
The DNA here is from genome assembly GCF_028018385.1 of Neofelis nebulosa. Lineage (NCBI taxonomy): Eukaryota > Metazoa > Chordata > Mammalia > Carnivora > Felidae > Neofelis > Neofelis nebulosa. The sequence goes on along the minus strand of NC_080784.1, from coordinate 197,959,190 downwards.
CTCAAGGATCCAACCCTGACTCCCCAAACCAAACGTCTCACTTTTTTTAATGTTTATTCATTTTTGAGAGACAGAGAGACAGAGTGCAAGCAGGGGAGGGACAGAGAGAGAGGGAGACACAGAATCCGAATCAGGCTCCAGGCTCCCAGCTGTCAGCACAGAGCCCGATGTGGAGCTCAAACCCACCAACTTGGGCTCATGATCTGAGCCGGAAGTCGGACACTTAACCGACTGGGCCACCCAGACGCCCCCAAACGTCTCACTTTTTTAAAGCTACTTCTTCCTTTTCTGTTACCCACCAAGTTAAACAGCATTACAGTGAAATGAGTTGCTCCAGCAGTCAGCTCTGTGTTTGTTCTCCCGACTGTCCCCTGGCTTGCACCAACCAGAAGACGAAAGGGAATTAAAATTGGTGACACGGGAACCGCTTTGGAAACCGGTCTGGCAATGCCCGCTAAGCACAGCATTAATATATGTGGAAATGAATGAAGACCAACCAAATGGGAAAAGCCAAAGGTTATTTATTCAGAGTTAGCTATAGCAAGGGAGTCAGCCACTACCACTTGTGCCTCGGTAGAGACTCAGAGGAAGGTGGGAAAGCTTTACAACGGAAAAAAAAAAAAAAAGGAAGGTTGCAGGTACACCGGGAGTGGAAGCTGGCGACACGAGGGAGCTAAAGGCAGGCTAATTAGAAGTGGGGCACCTGTGTGATTGGTTAGGGGTGCCTATTTGGCTTTCTCTGGTTGGTCCTACTTGGAAGCCAGAACAAAAATCAGGGAAGCCGTCAGTTACCAATCAAGTCCTGACCACCTGGGGTCAATCTTTACAGTAGTTGTTACTTAGATTCCTGGAGGGTTATTAAAGATGGCAGGCTGGCTTCCGGCAAGCCTGACTTCCGGCTTTCTGAGCTGTTTATTGCAGATAGGGAGATGGATCTGTGGGCAAGTTGCTGCAGGTTATGGGTCTGAGTGCTGTTTTTGTGTATGATCCGGACATTTTCTGTCTGTATATCCGGTCTGTCACATATGACTCAGAAATTCTACCCCTAGGTATTTACCCAAGAGAAACTAAAACGCAAGCCCTCAGAAAAACTTACCCCCGTGTTTACAGCGCATGACTCACAATAGTCTTAAAAATGGAAGCAATCGGAACGCCCATCAACTGATGAATGGATAACCAAAATGTAGTATGTCCACAAAACAGAATATTATTCAGCGATAAAAAAGACTGAATTATCGATGCATGCGACACCATGGATGTACTGAGAAAACATCATGCTAAGGGCCGGAAACCAGACACAGAAGGCTGCGTATCAGATGATTTCACTTACATGAAATGTCCAGAATAGGCAAATCCATAGAGATGGAAAATAGATTCGTGGTTGCCAAGAGCTTGGAGGGACAGAATAGGGAGTGACTGCTAATGGACACGGAGTTTCTTTGGGGGGTGATGAAAACACTCTGAAATTAGATAATGGTGATGATTGCACAACTCTGTGAATAGACTAAAAAACACTGAATGTGTGCTTTAGAAGCATGAATTCTACTGTATGCAATTATATCTCAATAAAGCTGTTAATTTTTTAAAGTCTGTGACATGTGTCTATGTTCCATTGTTCCCCAAAGTCTTTCATTAGTTTTGCCAAGTGTGTATTAGGTAAAGTGCCTTAAAATTCAATAAGCCCCCATTGCCTTTCCTGCCCTTGTCTTAAAAGCAGTCTAGTTGGAGGAGTTATTAGCTAGATTCCAGAAACTGACTTTTTGCCCACAGTCCTAGAAATGCGTCACATGTTTAGGATAAAGAAATAAAGGCACAGAACGCCTTCCTGAAGTGAAACAACAACAACAACAACAACAACAACAACAACACAGGAATCCGAGGAAAGAAAGGATTCAATTGTGAACTCTGATAATTTATCAAGAATGTGGGTAAATCCTGAAAATTTTCTAAATAATGAGTCCGTTAGAGATGCAGAGATAAAAGGATGAGGTGAGAGGCAATGCCAACCATCTCCAAATTCGAGATTAGCATTCAAAGCACTTGTGTGCCAAATTGCCATAAACTTCAAACTAATTCCACCCCATTAATTTCCAAGTGCTCTGAGCTACACTGACTCTAAGAGACGGACTTCTGCTGGCAGCAGACCCAGCTGGACTCAATTACATGTTTCATTTTCATTTTCCCTTTTTGTCGCCACCAGTATTTTCTTTCAAAAAAAAAAAGAGGAGGGAGCCTTCTGATCAGTTATCTTCAGAGGCTTTTTTTAACCTACGGTGCTGCGATTCTGGCTGCCCATAGTGTCTGTTCTCACTTACGGCAGAGTTCCAGCCTCCATCCGCGGCAATGTTCGTCTGCAGGTAGAAACAGGGAAAGTGGACCACGTTGTAAGAGGCTCTGCCAGTCAGGATCCTGGAGAGGGGCTCTGGAAGTTTCAGTGGAACCAACATACAGCATCTGTGTCCTTCCAGGAGCTTACTGACGAAGCTAGAAATGAAAACAAGAGTGAAAACATACCAGAACAAAAACAGAATAGAACATCTACAGTATACTAAGTAATAGTAACAGTGCTAGGTAGTGAGGCATTTAATATATCATATTGTCAAAATTATAAGTAATTACCATACTTATTATAATATGACAACTGTATTTAGTGAACACTTGCTATGTGCCAGGCACTGTTCAAAGTACTTTCTAAATGCTAATTCCTTTAGCCTGTGAAGTACATATTTTATTATTCCCACTGTGCAGATAAGAAAATGAAGGTTCACCAAGTTTATGCAATGGACCAGAGTCACAGAACTCACTCACAACTCTTTTCACAATATCTGCAGCAGTTGCCAAAGCTCATTTCCATTTGCCTTGCTGGAGACATTGTCTAAAGGGCACATTAACTGCAGTTTTGTTTTGTTTCGTTTTTGGTTCAAAAGGCAAGCTCTTGCAATTTAGAAGTGGTTTATCTAACTAATAATATTTAATCAGAAAGCTGTGAAGCTCTAGAAACTGGAAAAAAAAAAGAACCTAATCAGGTAGATTAGACAAACATATATTTAGAGGATGTCTCCATTCTTTCATTCATTCATTCACTTATTCAGTACACAATTATTGGGTCCCTAAAACATAGCACCAAGAGAAACAGGCAGAAGGTATCATGATGAAAATGACAGTCCAGTGGGGAGACGAACTGAACTTTTAAACAGATATTCCTAAAACTTAATTGTTTCAAAAAAATTAACACTTAACATATATAATACATGAACAATATTTCCACATGCGTATTGAAAATTTAGTATTTGAAAAGGAGGAGGAGCTCTAAATGTTTCCTAACTATTCACCTACTATCGTCAAAACACATTCCGCATTTTAGACTGAAGGGTACATGTTACGTGTTGAACACCCGCTTCGTGCCGGGACCTGTTCTAAGCTCGTTACGCATTTCAGCCCATCCTCCCAACCAGATGAAGTAGGTCCTACAATCATCTCCATTTTATAAGAGAAGAAACTAAGGCACAGAGAGGTTAAGCAGCTTACCCAAGGTCACACAACTAGTAGCAATAGAGTCAGCATTCTTGTCCAACTGAATGTGAGAAAATGCGTTACGAAAGAACACAAGTTGACACGCAAGGTTCAGAAAGAGATGTGCTTGAACCCTCCGGAACAGTCAGGGATGGCTTCCAAGAGGAGACCACATCCTGCTCTTTCAAGATCTTTGGGCATCTGTTTCAGATGCTCTTAAACAGTCCTCTTGGAGGGAAAATGGATGAAGGCACAAATCTGATCGTGATATTCACAAGTCCAGGACTTGTAGCTAGTCCAAAGACTCTCCATAGTTTCAGCTTAATTAGAGAGAATTTTGGATGAAACTGTAATCTGCTGTCTCACGTGACATTTTTATCGCCTGCTTAACATTTCAAATGAAACGTTTTACTGCATTTGATGTTAGTTAAACACTTAAAGTGTACTCTTCATGGTTACAATTCGCAGTGTGTTCTGACTATATTAAGCAAATATTTAAGAAACATTTGGGCTGTTTTTCCATTTTTAAGTATTTAATCTGTAATAAACATATAGTATGTTAAAAATACATTTCTTGTACAGTATGTGTTAAGTGTTGAGAATATATTTTTGAACTGCCTTATTTGAGCCCGTCAGACTTTCCATTACAACCCCCTAATTTAAGGGGGTTTTAAACCAACCATAAAAATCTCTTCATGCTGATATTTCAGGTAAAATATCTCTCCTTCCAGAAGTCTTTTTTTAGTAGTTGGTGGGTTGTTTTTTACTATTGACACATTTAAAGAAAAGTTGACTTGAGGGGCCTGGGTGGCTCAGTCGGTTAAGCGTCCAACTCTTGATTTTGGCTCGGGTCATGATCTCACGGTTCGTGGTGGAGCCCCCCGTCGGGCTCTGCACCGACAGCACAGAGCCCGCTTGGGATTCTCTCTTTCCCTCTTTCTCTGCCCCTCTTTCACCCATGCTTGTTCTCTGTCTCTCCCCCGCCTCTCAAAATAAATATTTTTTTTAAAAAAAAGAAAAGCTGACTTTACAAAATTGGGTATAAAGCAAAGATCCTTCTCGTAGGATTTTAGTGTGATCTCCTCTTATGCTTTTTAATAATCCATATATTAAAGGCATATCCTTAAAAATCACAGATCTGAGGTGCCTGGGTGGTTCAGTTGGTTAAACATCTGACTCTTGATTTTGGCTCATGGCATGATCTCATGGTTTGTAGGATCAAGCCCCATGTCGGACTCTTCACTGACAGCACGCAGCCTGCTTGGGATTCTCTCACTCTCTCTCTCTGCCCTTCCCCCATAGAAGCGCTCTCTCTCTCTCTCTCTCTTTCAAAATAAATAAATAAACATTTTTTTAAAAAATCATAGATTGGGGTAACTGGGTGGCTCAGTCAGTTAAGTGTCCGACTTTGGCTCAAGTCACGATCTCATAGTTAGTGAGTTCAAGCCCCACGTCAGGTTTTCTGCTGTCAGCCCAGAGCCCACTTTAGAACCTCCGTCTCCCTCTCTCTCTGTCCCTCCCCCACTCACATTCTGTGTGTGTGTGTGTGTGTGTGTGTGTGTGTCTGTCCGTCTGTCTCTCAAAAATAAATAAACATTTTAAAAAAAAATCATAGACCTTACCCCAATACTTTGGAGAGAAAACGAAACATGGCTGAGATACTAATATCTGTATATTTCCAGACTGTATTAAATTCCAGAATCCAGGGTGTGAAATAAGGCTGTGGACACTTCGCCCAGAATCCTAGAAAACTTCTGAAGCATACAATAATGTAGCCACTTGAGCATATCACAGTTTACACTTGGATCTCACATCCTTCCTCTTACATGCCCTTCAGGAAACTGAGAGGAAGAAGACTCTTGTCAAATTCCCACCCATCTACAGACAGGCAGGCGAAGTTCTGGGAGAAGTGGGGTGATTTGCACTGAGTGTGGCGCCTGCTTAAGATTCTAGCTGTCCCTCTGCCTCTCTCCTCTGCTCACATGCACTCTCACTCTCTCTCCCCAAAAATAAAAATAAAATAAAATAAAAGATAAAAAAAATTTTAAAGCATTAGACTTTGAGTAAAGCAGATTACCCTTCGAAAAAAAAAAAAAAAAGAAGTTAGTGATTTGCCCCAAATCACACAGCCAGTTATTTAGTGACGCTGAGGCTTGAACTCAGATCCCTTTGATTCCTCCATGTTACTTATGCCCACGGGTTGCCAGAGATTGGACCCATACATGACTTGGTGTTTCCATGGAATTATTACTTCTTGTATCTGTTGAAGACCTTAAAGAGTTCAATCCCCTGTGCAGCTAAATAACCAGATTTGTTTTTTCTAATGTTACTTTTCATTTTAAGAATCGAGGCCATACCAACGAGCCAATTCAAGAAATGTTTCTCTTCCTCGTTCAAGTCATCAAGACTATGACCTAAAGAAAAGAGGCGTTCATCACATCACACTGGAATATCTTAGCTAACTGTGTTACAGAAGGGCTTGAGAATCTGTGTCTCCATCCCACTTGGTTCTAGGTTCTTTGAAAGCCAGGGCTTGTCTTCGTTGTCTGTGTGTCTTTCTCTCTCCTGTCCTTACCTGCCCAAAGACTAGCACGGTGCCTGGCATATCATAGGGGTTCGATAACGTCTGCCAATGGGAGGAATCTACAGAACTTCACAAAGACAGCTTGTATTTGTGCGATCTCATGGAATGTTTGAGATGATGGACACCTCAATTACCCATACCAGCATTTCTCAAAGTGACTTCCTTGCTTCATAAGTTCCACCAGACTACACGACAAAACAATGCCATGGACAGATATGTTTGTGAAATGCTCCCTCCCCACAAAAATAATGCCATAGAGCTTACCGAGAAGACTCTTTAGAGCATTATTTTCTTCTTTGGAGCAGAGTGACTGTCGGGAGCCAGTGGCCTCTGCTGTCACCAAGGAGTCCCACCCTACTGGCCAGGTGGAGACCAGTTCTGTCCACTGCACTGGTAGTACGGTAATGTCTAGCTTTTCCTTGGCTCAGAACTCTTCGGCCCTTGCCCTAAGCAATCCCAACTCTTACCAGTAACTAAAGTGATATTTTGGCCTATCTATGTCAAATTCCTTATTTTTTTTTTTATTTCTCCATTTGTGCAGAACATAAAAGGGGGTGAGAAATGCTATTTATTTTTGGTACCCATAAGTTCCAACAGAGAAAATTACCTGAAGTCCTCAGCCGTCAATTGCTTTTCTTTCAAACCCATCTTCCTTCCAAGTGTACCAAAAATATCCTCAGGCCTTCAGAGTAATTATATTTATGATCATTCATTTTTTCATTAGTCTAGAGCAAATATTGTGGGAACCGAAGAAAGACGATGTTCCAAAGTCAACCTCAGGTTTGGAGTTGCGCGAAAGAACCACAGATGGAATTGGAATCAACTGAACCCTGGATACTCTCTCTCAGAAGAGCTCTACACAGGAACCACATATTATACCGTCTCAATATACAGCCTGAGGAAGTTAGGTGGGCTGGTCCCCAAATCATACCTATGAGACTTTAGCCGCAGAGGCAAGGAACAACGCTCCAGGACCCAAAAGGAGAAAGCAAGATTCAGCAGAGGCATCGACAACCGGGTGGAATATTTGAATGTTGATTCCTAATTCAGACATAATGTCAAATAGTAAAAATGTCCTGACTTAATTAACTGGCTCAAAAAATATTTACCGAGTGCCTGTTATACGCCAAGCACTGCTAGAGGCATTATAGATGCGGCAGCGAGCTCAGAAGACAAAAACCCCTGCCTTCGTGAAGCTTAAAATCCAATGGAAAGAGATCTGTAATAAAAAATAACTGAGGTATGCAGAATGTGAGAAAGTTGACATCCTGCAAGAAAAATAAAACAGGGAAGGAAGATAGCAAATGCAGGGGTATTGGGTAGGACGGAGACTGCTATTTTCAATGGGTAACTAGGAGAAACCCAACTGAAAACCTGACATTTGCACACACACATGAAGGAGATGCCAGTAACTGGATTAGAAAGCATTCTCTAAATCGGGACAAGGAAATACAGATGTCATAAGAAGGGGTATACTTGGCATGTTTGGTAAGTAGAAGGGAGATATCTTAGTCAGCTTGGACTGCCATAACAAAATGTCATAGATGGGGTGCCTTACACAATAGAAAAATGTATTTTCCCACAATTTGGGAGGCTGGGAGCCCAAGATCAAGGTGCAGCAGATTTGGTTTCTGGTGAGCTTCCTTCCTGGCTTGCAGACGGCCCCTTCTCACTGTGTCTGCACATGGCCTCTAGGGGCAAGAGCAGAAGCTCTCTGGTGTCTCTTCTTATAAAGACACCAATCCCATCACAAGGGACCTCATCTAAACTAATTACCTCCCGAAGCCCTCACCTCCATACACTGTCTCACTGGGAGACTGGGGGTTCAAGCATTTGAATTTTGGAGAATGAAATCTGGCTGCTAGCTGGGAACTAGTGCACTTAGAGCTGGAGATGACAGTCACTACAGTCACCCCGTCAAATTGTCCTCAACTTCTTGCCCATCTCACTACATGTTGACGAATATATGCAGCTCTCCCCTTCCTCCGTGGCTAGAAACAATCACAGAACCATGTTCCCGGAACATATTAATGCCTAGCCCAATTCCCTGGGCATTACAGTCCACTCTCCCACCCTCCAAGACAACTTTGTCCTATCTTCTCCTTTCTCCTCCAAACCCTAACAACTTCCTCCCTCCCTCTTTAGCTTGCTATTTCATGGATAAAATAAAAGCAGTCAGAAGAATATTCATACATATACTCTCTTGTCCACCCAAACCATCATTTGCCGTCACGGACGGACTGTGTCAGGCCAGCCTCTCCTCCTGAATCTCAGACCTCATGTTCTAGAGCTCAAGTACATCATTAGCAACTCTTCTTTCTCTCTCCCACTCCATCAAGTTCCCATCTTGATTGGATGATACCCATCAGCTTTCAAATTCCTCCACAGCCTTCCTTTATCTAATTAAAACAAAATCCTCTTGAATTTACTTTCTTTTCAAGCTTTGACCCCATTTCTCTGCTCACCTTTAGAGCTAAACCCCTGAAAAGAGGTGTCTACCCTCACTCTTTCTAGTTCCACTACCCCTATTAGCTTGTCCTTTTTGTGACCACTCCCAGTATCTCTTACTTATAATTCATATACAGTAAAATTCACTCTTTTTGAAGTACCTTTCTCTGAGTTTTAACATACGGACACATTTGTGTAACTGCTACCACATTAAGATATAAAACAGCTCTGTTGCCCCCAAAGATTACCTCGTTCTCTTTTAAGGTCCCATGTACCCCATGCCTAGGGTGGCAACCAGTGACGTGTCCCTTTAGATCTGTCATATAAATCAAATCATACCATCTGTAGCCTTTTGAGTCTGTCTTCATTGTCTTCAATCCACTTTCACCCCTATGCCTTCTCCAAAGCTATCTTATTAAGGTGATATCAGTGCCTTTATATCTGATGTTTAAATCTCAGTGCTAATCTCACTTGCTCATCTTCCAGAAACATCTTCCTGGCCTGTCTTCCAGGACTCTACACATGTGTGATTCCTCCTCCTTCACCACTGCTGCCTGCTCATCTCCTCAACTTCTTCATTTTGGAAAGCACTAGACCTCATTCAAAGTTGTTTTTCTCTTCTCTACCTACATCCAGACTCATAGCTTTAATCTATATTTGATGACACCAAAATTTATATCTCTAGTTTAGACCACTTCTCCAACTCTAGATGACCGATCCAACTGCCCACTCAACATGTACCTCTATCTCCTATTTATCTATCCCTCCATCCATCCATCCGTCCATCCATCCATCCATCCATCCATCCATCCATCATCTCCAAGAATTAGCATTTCCATAACTGAGGCCCTGATGTTACCTCTCCCTCTCCACTCCCCACTTCTTTTCCCAGCTTTTTTCTTCTCACCGACTGTCAACTCCATTCTTCCAGTTTGCAAGCCTTGAATTCATCCCTGGCTCCTCTCTTTCTTTCACACACCAGGACCAGTTCTACAGACTTTATCTTCACAATATACCTCTGCATTTTTTAATGACCTTCATATATACTTGAAAATCCTGATACTAATTTTTAAATGGCCATTCATTTTAATGGGAAAATTATGATGCATTGCATCCTAACCCAAGATACCCAAGCAATTTTTACAGATCAAAAAATACCTCGGTGAAAAAACTGAAAAAAATACATAAAAATTAAATTAAAATGTTTATATAAGCAATACAGAGTAATTTGAAAGTAAACAAATATAGTTGTAGATGAAGTGTAAAACAAGGATAGCTTATTGAACTCTTCGAAAGGGGAAATGAAGTCTTGATAGTTTATGGGGAAGGCGGATGAGGTGCTGGGGATCATTCTTTAGGAAGTGCACTCTTAGAAGCATTATTTTATTCATTAATTTTTCAACTTTCCCTTGAACTTACACTTCAGCTTAAAAATAAACTTACAGAATAGAGGACCACTTTTAAGGCAGAATAAAGAATAAATGTCTTAGAAACACCTGTAAATAGAACATGCACACAGCCTTTTATGTATGAGCTCTCCATCCCATTCACAACATGGTTTGGGTGTCTGTGGCCATGAACTATAGTTCTAACTTTTCCATATGATCTTCTCTGATGAGAGATTATTGGGTTGAGTACATCACTGAGCATGCCTTTGCCTGAGATGTGATGTAGCAGTATCACTACTTAAAACATGTTTATTTAGTTTGTTTTCAAGTAAAAAAAAAAAAAAAGATCAAAAAGAAGGAGTAAAGGGAATTAAGAGCACACTTATCTTGATGAACATTGAGTAATATATGGAATTGTTGAGTCACTATATTATACGCCTAAAACACTGTATGTTCATATAATGCTGTATGTTAGCTACTACACTGGAATTCAAAGTTTTAAAAAAGGAGTCACGTAAAAAATGGAATTCTTCACCAAGAGCTTTTATGGCAAAAAGTGGTAAGCTCAATAGTCATATTCAAGATGAGACTGAATATCCAGAGTCCAACCCCTTCCCATTGCCTCCTTTGCTGACACCATTATCTCTCACCTGTATTGTTGTCATGGTCTCTGCTCAGCACAGTAGATACATCATGTCCTCCACTCTGAACCCTCCGGGGGACCCCCCTCACCCAGTACATGCCAATGTCCTTACAGTGAACTGCGAAGCCTACAGGACCTTGCCTCTAACATTTCTATGACTTATTCCAACTCTGCCTTCCCCACTCATGCCACCTGGCCCTCCTGGCCTCCTTGAAGCATCTCAAACACACCAAGTACACTTACACCACAGGCCATTTGCATTAACTATTCACTCATTGCTGATATGGCTCATTCCCTCATCTTCTCCCCATCTTTATTCAAATAATACCCCTGTAATGAGGACATCTGCTATTATTTGAATGTGTATGTCCCCTCCTACGCCACAAATTCATATGTTGACATTTCAATCCCCATTGTGATGGCATTAGGAGGTGGGATTTGGGAAGTGCTTAGGTCATAAGGGTGGAGTCCTCATAAATGGAATTGGCACTCCTAAAACTGACCCCACGGAGTTTCTCAGTCCCTTCTGCCACGTGATGCCACAAGAAGTCTGTGAGTAGGAAGAGGACCCTCACCCAACCATGCCAGTACCTTGACCTCAGACCCACGGCCTCTAGAAGAGCGAGAAATAAGCTTCTGTTGTTTAGAACACCCTGAATGAACAAAGACAATATCACTGACCATGCCATGCATAATTTTAGTAACCCCTCACCCCTAATACTCTATCTCCCTTCCCAGCCTCATTCTCCTCTACTGCAGAACTCATTGCCTAATATTCTATAGTATTGATTCAATACTTCCAGCTAGATTGTGAGCTCTTCAGCTTTTGTCTGTCCTGTTACCTGCTATGTTAGTATCAATCAGCGACATTCTCCACCCACAGCTCTGCGGCTCACCGCGCTAATGACATCACGGGCCGGATTGTCCAAGACTCTGACAGCTTCCTCTAGAGAAATTGTGTCTTGCTTAGAGCAAACGCGCCTTAGCTCAGTGACTTCTTCGATCCCATCCATGTTTCCTATCTGCTTCCACTTAGGCTGCTTTTTTCTTCCCCGTTTTACCTTTTTTTTTATGTTTTCTGGTGAGTTTTGAGGAAAAGGACAGGGGCAGAAATGCTCTTTTATCTACTGAATTTAAAGCAGCCATATCTCTATTTTAAAAGTATGTACATGGATTTTATATCTGAGCCTCAATAAGAAGTAATAGGTAAATCTCTGGATATGTGGCTGATTATAATATGATAATACCGTAGCTTTTCAAACTTCGTTATGCATCAGAATTACCTGGAAGCCTTGCTAAAACACAGACTTCTCAACCTACCTCCAAAGTTTCTGATTCAGTAGGCCTGGGATGGGACCTGAGAACTTGAATTTCTGACATTTTCCCAGGCGATGCCAGTGCCATTGGTCTGGTGACCACACTTTGAAAAGCACTGTGATAAGAAACTATTTTCATTTTAGCTGTGACTAAAGGACTGAAGGTGGGGAGACACTGTAAAACATTCTAAGATCGGGGCACCTGGGTAGCTCAGTTGTTGAGCTTCCAACTTCAGCTCAGGTCATGATCTCACGGTTTGTGGGTTCAAGCCCTGCATGGGGATCTGTGCTGACAGCTCAGAGCCTGGAGCCTGCTTCGGATTCTGTGCCTCCCTTCTGCGCCTCGCCAGCTGTGCTCTGTCTCTCTCTCAAAAATAAATAAAAACATTTTAAATTTTTTAACAAAATAAAACATTCTAAGAAAAAAAACATTCTAAGAATTCATAAAATCTTTTAAGAATGATAGCAGGCCTACCATAACCAAAATGAACATGTACAGTATTTCAGAGGGGCCAATGTCATGGAGATTCCCAGGCCCTCCTGACTTCCTCAGGATATGGATATAGTCCTGCTTCACGGTGAACCAGCCCTGTAACTCAGAAAAGTCGTGCTTATGGCCTTCATGCCTGTAGAATGACAATCTGAAACCATATGGTCTCAGTATAACTGTATATATAGATGCATACGTTCATGCACTTTTTCAAACCCTTTTGCTAAATACAAGATTATTTTAAAGCAATTGTGCAACGAGATAGCCAACTAATGAACATAAGACAAGTGCCAGGTAGGTAAACTTGAATGTTTCGGGGTAAATGCTCAGATTTTCATGCTTCTCCTCCCCAGTTCTTTGGTTTCCCGCCTCTCCATCTAGCTGGATGCCAGAAGAAACTCTACAAAAGTATGAAATCAAGAGAGGAGTATCTGAGCTGTGCATCATCCCTCCCTACTGGCTCCCGCTAACCTCTGGTTTAAGGGAAGTTCATACTTCCTGGTTTGAGGTCATTTTAATTCTAACCCCTGGCCTCTGCCCTCAGTGCTTCTGCAGAGGAAATATCGGCTGCTCCTCTAAGGTGAGTGCCCCTGGAAGCTCAGCCATCTTCCCCTGCTGGGGGGCTCTCTCTCTGTGCTCTTGCTGGTATGGTGGACCCTCTGTCACCACTCACTGCCTTGTCCCTCTGGCTGGGTTCTTTGGGCTTGTCCATCCTGGAGCCTCTTTAACAGAGTGCCAGGCGCAGGTCTCCATGAACTTGTAAAGTATCTCATTTCTTGCTACCTCCTTTGTTCCATGCAGGGTCACCTTGGAAAATGTAGATTCCTTCCATGTCACCTGCAGTCTTTGAGGAGAACTGAAGGTGCCATTGAAAATTCCCTGCCTGGCTTCTGCCAAACCCTGCTGCTGCTTGACTATGATCACCTTTTCTGTATGTTGGACACTAAAACTTCTCCCTTTGGAACTTCAGAAGCTAGCCCTCTCCCCTTTCAGCTTCTCTCAACCTATCAGTGAAATGTCCAGCATGTTACCCAACATGAGTGGCAATCCAGACCGTGAAGACGCCAGGTGACACTCGACAAGCCAGCAGCATCTTCCTTCTAGCCGCCCGGCTCTCCCGGCACATTAGCAGAAGCTTCCCCTTCCTGTTTGAAACAAACTTACCTACATATTCCTCCTTGTCTTCTCTGCACAATGGCTAAGGGCAAATAAAGTTCAGATACTCAGACTTGTGTTTTTTTTTTTTTTTTCAGTAAGTAAATGGAAATGTGGGAAAATTTAAAGGAAAAAAAAAAAAACCTCTTCTCTCTCCATGAAACATAGGCTGACAAGACTCCTATCTATGTGCTTTAAAAACTCTAGTATGAAACTCAAGATCGAGCAATGAATTCTTTGTTCTAGTTGGTAGCCCAATCTCCCCAAAGCAATGAATGGCATTGATTCATTACACAGAAGGAATTGCTAGGCAACATAGTTTATGGGGAAGGAAAAATATCTTGTTTTAATATTTTTTGAAAATATTATCCCTACTTCTAGCATACTTGAAAAGGGGGAACAGCAAAATCCCAGAGAGACAGAAACAGAAAGTTTTAACTGTGGCTAATGCCAGTGGGGAGGCACAGAAGATAAAGAAAATAGAGAATTAGGAGGGGGTGAATGTAATGGATGAAAACTCTGGATAGTGGAATCCGGAGGGGAATCTGTACTCTTCTTGCCAAAAACAAACAAATAAGCAAACAAACAACAACAAAAACAGAAACCAGAAGTCCCAAAAAATCTCCTCCCCTACAGCATTAGCAGAGTATACGACACCTTGTGGATATGTTAGGATAAAGGACGGTACTAGGGGATGAGAAGCATCTCCCCGAGGAACCCACAGTGCTTGAACAATGAATGGGTCCAGTCACAGAGAATAAATAATTAAGAAATTTCCAAGATCAGAGAGAAGCTTAAAAATATGGAAACCTCTGGGGCCAAATGACTCTCTTCCCTCCTGTTGGGCTATGCAATTTATGAATATATGCACACAGGCAATGGAAAAGGGACCTCGTTGTGGTGGAAGGATTTCATCATCATATCTAGTCCATACACCCAAAGTTAATTCTGTATTTTCTCAGAACATGTTTCATCTTTTCACACATTCCAGTCTCTTTGGGGCATAGCGGACCCTCTCAGGTGAGACAGCAGGATGTTTCCTGGGCCTCTACAGGCATCACCATACATATGGAAGTAACACGATGCATTTGAAACCAAGAAAATTTTCTTACCCACCTTTGAACTTCTAGTGCCTAGTTCGGTGCTCAGGAAACAGCAGGTACTCTGCAAATGCTTGGTGAAAAAATCACATTATCTGGAAGCTATATAAAAAATAGCCTATCACAGGCTAAAGAAATAAACTCCTAGATTTCGAACATCTGAAGAAATTCCAGGATGCATCTGGAGATATCCAGCCACCTCATTTTAAGGACAAGAAAACTGAGGCCCAGAGAAACTAGAAGACTTGGCCAAGATCTCCCAGGAGAGAAGTGGATAGAATCAGGACTGGAACCCCAGCCTTTGACTCTTATTTCCTTTCTCTTTCTCATTCATTTCACTGCTTTAAAATGTAGGTTTCCAGGTGCCTGGGTGGCTCAATAGGTTAAGCAGCCAACTCTTGATTTCAACTCAGGTCATGGTCTCCTGGTTCATGCATTTGAGCCCTGCATCAGGCTCTCCACTGACAGTGTAGAGCCTGCTTGGATTCTCTCTTTCTCTCTCCCTTTCTCTCTGCCCCTCCCTGCCTCTCTCTCTCTCTCTCTCTCTCAAATAAGTAAATTCATTTAAAAAATTAAAATGGAGCTTTCATTATTATTCAGATATGGCCAGGCCAACAGATATGGAGACAGCTGCCATTGAAAAGATAATTTGTCAGGGCAACAGATCCAAAAAGGAAGGGGCAGGCCATGGCTTGGAGTGGGGAAGTGGGGGCATGGCGGGAGTCACACAGGTAAACACCAGGGTGGTTCAGGAGGCAGAGGGAACAGGAAAAAATGGTAAAGAGCCTTTGGTGTGGTTTCCACAGGTAAGACCAGGTAAGGGAGAGACAGTGGGCTGGGGATTGGCTAATTTGAATCACTTGAGGGGGCTCTGGAGCACAGGGGCTGCCCCTGTTGTCTGATCCCTGGCCCTGGGGGGATAGGGTAGGGGGTCAGTGACCCAGAGTGTGAGAGCCGGACAGAGGAGGTAGTAAGAAGTATGAGCTCTGGATCGGTCAGTATGTGTATGTATGAAAGCACACTCCCAGCTGAGATGTTTACTGTCTCTAAGAATCAGTTAACCCTGAGGGGGGCAATCCCTCCAGGATCAGCACGGCCTCAGATAGCAAAGCATCAAAATACAGAAATAAAAAGGTGTGCTGAATGTACTCACCACGCTGAGGTCGTAAGTCTTCGCTGCATTAAAAACTCTGCTTGGGCCTTGGTGGGTTTGTCTGCCTTCTCTTCAACACTGTGCAATAAAATAATGAGAAAAGCGGGCTTCCACATGAAGTGAAGGATTCTGGATCCTCAGAGCTATGAAAAATGGCTTTTGGATCACAATCTAGACAATCTTTTTTGATTATTTATCTAAAACTAAAAGCAGGAAATGATTCATTTGATTCCTGCCAATCCTGGCGTATTGCCACTTTCGGCTCAGGAAGAGCCGGCTTCCCTTGGCAGCCCTAACTTGCAGGATGATGAATGAAGTTCTATGTTTGGTGCTAGCTAAAATTTTATAGGGGCTAAAAAAGCAATTTATACATGCTTCGGGAGGTGGCTATATTTTTTCTTTTTTAGATAGCTCTTAGTCACAGCAGGGTACTTAATATGCATATATCATATCGAGTGGCCATTTTACAGGAGAAATGAAACTTTGCCCCGTAGGTTGATAAACACGTTCTGGGCCTCTACAAGCCTTATGTCTGCTCAGAACCCAGCAAATAGGTATTAGCTGAATTCTGAATTTTCCCAGTTATTGTCACACCTCAAGAACCCATGACCCTCGATGCGATATTAGGGAAAAGAGAAATCGTCAGGCCAACGAAACATTTCCCTGGTTCCAAAAGTCAGTGTTGTTATTCACAAACAGGCGGGGCCAGTCCCCTCCTCTTGGGAATCTCGAGCATGGGTGGAATGGTCTTGCAGGCTAGCCAGTCAGTCGACTACTACGTTGTCAAATCCTTGTCCTTCCGGGCTCTCAACCATACTACATTGTTCAGCCTTTCTTGGGGTTAGTTGTAGCCACATTACTCCCTGATTGCTTAGCATAATACTAACCTCCAGTGAAGTTTTAGGTAAATAACTACAAGAGAAACCGGTGTGGCTATTTCTAGGTCTTCCTAGAAAACCTTTCCTTGAAGATCCTCCAGTCCTGTTCCCCCAAGTCAACATTTTTGGAAGCCCTGGGTCAAAGATGGAAGAGCCACAAGACGGCAGGAGCCTGGGCCTCTGAATCATCACTGGGAGAAGAGATTCCCCCAATTGGAAATGTCCACTTGAACTTCGCCTGAGGGAGAAATAAAATTTTATTGTGTCAACCTGTTAATATTTGGAAGTTTCTCTGTTACCGCACACAGCAATATGTTAACTAATATACAATAGTCTTTAAAGTGTATACATAAGAAACTATAAAATATAAAGTCAGAGGGGATTTTACCAATGTATTTGGGTGGTAAGACAGCAAGTGTATTTCTATTTTCTTAATCCTCTCTTTGTTCTGAATTGTTCAGATCTTCTCTAAGAAATATGCATCGATATTATACTTTCAAAAAATTACCTAAAGGAAAAAAATAACCTCCCTAATCTGGCCATTGTCTGTGCAAGTATATTCTCATTTCACATTCAGTCAACAAGTGCAACTTTTACATTTACCTGATACCAAGTGCTGGGCTAACGGCGGAGTTACTAAGATTAATAAAATATTACCCCAGTAGGCCTCAAAGAATCCACAGCATATCAAGGATTACAGCATACAGCGAAAGATCTGGCTACCCTGGGAACACACAAAGGCACTGAACCCAAACCAATGCCGTATAGATAAGACTTTCTAAATGGAGGGATACCTGCGGGAAGCTGTAAACAGAGGAAGGTGCGAAAAGGCATTTAAAAAAAGGCACAGCACTGACAAATAGCATGATGTGCGCCAAATAGGTAGCTATAGATCCCGCCTGAAATTCCAGTCGAAGTTTTAGGCCCCCAACTTTTATTTAGTTTTGTTTCTGCAGCGCTTAATACAGTGCCTGGTATATAATGAGTGTCCCGTAAATATTTGTCGAATAAATAATTAAAAACGGACATTTCTGCCAAGTGGTTATCCAGGCTCTTGCTTACACATCCCTTACAATAGTGAGCATCTTGTGAGGCTTTCCGCTCCATTTCCAGGCGGCTCTGGCCACAGAAAAGTCGTCCTTGTATCAAGCCAACACAAAACCCCATTGTACCAGGGAGCATATTTACATAAGGGAGCAGGGTCAGTGGCAGTGTGATGGTCTAAAAAGGTGAAGGATAAAGGGATTGGACATGGCGGGAAACATACAGAACAACGGGTCTCCTTCCACTTTGTTCTTACTTAAAAGGATTCCTGCATGCTTCTCACATGAAGCTCTGTCGTGTATCGGACTTGTGTGTTCAAGCTCGCCAGCACCTGCTAGATGTTCGACCAGCACCTTGCCTACTTGATCTCTTTTCTGCCTTTTCGCTGCTTGCTGAGCTCTGCTCATGTGGGAAAATCCACGTCTGATGGATAAGGAAACCAAGACAAAGACTGAGGTGATCGGTTAGTGATACAGCCAGGATCTGAAGCTCTGTTTTCCTGCCCCAGTCCACGGGCTACCAGACAGCCTTTCCTCCGAGAGCCATTTCGAGCACTGCTCCATGGGAAACTTTGGGCAGATGTCTTTGCACCACGTAGACTCTGCCTGATCACGAGCTGAACTGAGCAAGCTGTGGGCTCTGTGGCTGGCGAAGCTGGTCTTCCTCTGGCCTGCCACTTAGCAAGACAGTCCAGTGCTTTAACTCAAGTGGGAATGACGGAGGAGTTCAGGCTCCACAGCAAGGCCAACCAGAAGGTAATTATGGAAAGGGACATAGTGACAGGGCTCTGGGTGCAAGAGTTCAACTACTAAGAGCCTGGGAGTGCTCTTATTACAATAGCCATGAGGCAGGGCTCATTCCTGGCAAGGTCAGGAAGCCTCACTCGATGTGGGCTCCTAAAACACCTAGAATTTTGCTGTCGAAAAGCCCGACACTTCTGTTTTCAAGGACCGAGAGCAGAACTGACTGGTCAAGTGGCTCCAGCCGTGAGAGCAGGAGGCAAGTAGTGGCAGGGAGCATGCCGACATGGGCTGTGGCTTGGGAACCCCCAGTCCCCTAAGGTCCTAGTCCTAAAGCTCACCTTCCCCAGCATTCCTCCAATGTGCCCTTCCATTTGGCATAAAATCCCACCCTAGTTCACAGCCCAGCAGTACCCACTGGCTGGGAGAACACGGTCAGAGTTAAGAAACATGGGGTTGCCAAGACCTTCTGGAAGAAGCAGAGCCCTGGTGTGGGCTGCAACCCCCTGGTCAGTACCTTCCATACCAAGAGTGGAAAGCACAGTGTGTCTGAGAGTGCACAACTCAGCAGTCACAAAAAATGAAAGGGGATCATGTTACAATCACGATAAGCCCCCATGCTTGCAGAGTGTGCTTGAGTCCGTGATAACGTCCTCTTTCACGGTCTGACTTGCTCTTTCATACATGTGGTGGGCAGAGCAAGTGTTTTCATATCCATTAGATAGATGTATACACTCAAGCTGAGATATTAAATAGCATGCATTTTTTATCAATATAATTTTACTTTTATACTACGTTATGGCTTGAATTGTGGCCTTTGAGAAAAGACATTCTGAAATTGGAAGCCCCCAGCATCTAGGAATGGGACCTTACGTAGAAATAAGGCCCCAAAGGCACTTGGGTGGCTCGGTCAGTTAAGCGTCCGACTTTGGCTCAGGTCATGATCTCAAGGTTCGTGAGTTCGAGCCCCACATCGGGCTCTGTGCTGACAGCTCAGAGCCTGGAAGCTGCTTTGGATTCTCTCCCTCTCTCCTTACCCTTCCCCTGCTCACACTCTGTCTCTGTCTCTGTCTCTGTCTCTGTCTCTCTCTCTCAAAATTAAACATTAAAAAAAGAAAAAAGAAAAAAAGAAATGGGGTCCTTACCTATATGATTAGTTGAGATGAGGTGAGGTCATACTGGAGTAGGGTGGGTGCCTAATCCAATATGACTGGTGTCCTTATAAAATACTGCGATGAGAGGAAACAGATACGCAGGGGAAGCTGGCCCTGCAGAGACAGAGGCAGAGACCGGAGTCATGCCGCCACAGCCACAGGGAGTGCCTGCAGCCACCCGAAAGTAAAAGAGGCAATGTGTGACCTTCCCCTAGAGGCTTTGTGGGGAGGCATGGCCCTGTCCTGCCTACACCTTGGTTTCAGACCTCTCACATCCAGGACAGAGAGAGAACGCATGGAGGAGTCGGTACCAAGAGGAAGCATCATCGACACCATCAAATATCACGTCTTTAACGGGAGAAGACAAAAGACTGAAAATCTGACCTTTGGGTCGGGTGATTAGGGGTCTGACAACGACCTTTGCAAGGCGACTCGCAGTGGAGTAAGAGAAGCACTTGCCTCCTTGGAAGCGAGTGGGGCGAACGAAACGTGAAGCGGGAGAGACACCCAGTGACCGCTGACTCCTTTCCAGAAGGCTCCCTGTGGAAAGAGGCAGGGTGACGAAAAGGAAAGTGGGGAGAAAAGGTGGAGAGGCATGTAGGTAATGGGGGAAGTGCGCTCGCAGTCGGAGGGTGAAGCCATCAGTGCACTGAGATGAAATGAGGTCCGGGAAGGAAGGCGTTCGGCGCAGCACCCCGGGGGGTACGGGTGAGGGTGGTCTCCAGAGGGGAGGCAGGGTCAGGACCAACCTGTGAGCCTGTAACCTCTGCAGTTCAGAAGGACCCTGCGCTTTGTTTCAAGCTCTGTGCTTGCGGTCTTCAAATCCCTACCAATGGCATCCTTGATTTTCTGTTTCGCAAGGGGGAGCATGTGCTGGGGGCACGGAGCCCTGGCACACAAGCGGTCTCACCTCCCTGGGATGGACCCTGAGCTGCCCGCTGGGGTCCCGGGTGCCTCCCGGCCTGTCCCCGTGCATCCCCCACGCATATTCGCCTGCCGCACAAGGTGGAGAGCTGGTCGTGTTGGTAGGGAGGCCACGTTTGCCGTCACCTTCTCGTCCCAGGGCGGCGGCCAGCTCTGACCCAGGCCGGCAGCACCAGGCTTTGCCCGGTGGACGACACAGTGAAGGCCCCTCATCCACCCCGACCAGGCATTAAGTGAGTTCCACCGTGGGGTTTACCGTCGCTTGGGCGTCACCTGTCCACTGTGACACCTGTCCGCGGGCCAGAGGAGCGGGACGGAGGCTGACCACCCTGCCTGGATTTTCATTTTGCCCTGTGCCTTGCGAAGCCCGTCGCCAGCCCTGGGTGAAGGCAGGAAGGCAGAACATTTTTATCCTAGCATTCGAAAGACAGAAGCCTCGGTGGCCATGGTCTGCATGACGAGAAATGCCCACCTGCCAGCCTCTCTGGTCTCTCAGGTACAAAACCAGGACGATGGCTGCAGCAGGGTGTTGGGTGGAAACAGGGTCCCCAAGCTGAGTGAGGACTCCAGGTGAGGGATCCAGGCACAGGTGAAGCGGCCACACCTCCCCCAGGCCTTCGTTGGAGCGTCAATTCCTGAAAGAACAGAAAAAAAGGCTACTTTAGGGGAAAACAAATAAATTTAAAAAACCAAGGCTTAAGTATCTCTTTATGTACACACAAAGCAGGTTTCCAACCAGCTTTACATGCCAGAAATTTCCTTTCAGTGTTTAAAGGGGCCAATTCTTTTTTTTTTCCCCCTCTGAATGTTTTAAGGGAATATTTTAAAATAATTAATCATAAGGCACACTGGGTTTCCCTCCCTCGTATATCAGATGTTCCATAAATACCCCGGTAGGTTTTGTTGACAGATTGATGGATCCCGGATTGCCAGGGGCTAAGCTCCCCTTTGTATCTCTCTGTCGTGTGCCTGACTGGCAGCCCCAGGAGGTAGAGAGCACAGGCTATGCTCTCTCTTGCGCAAGGACAGGAGGGGAAAGCTTGGATAGTTCCGACTCAGCCAGGCCCCCCACCCCCATCCCCTTGCCCCCTGCGTTGCCCTGTAGACTCCTCTATGAGATCACTAAACTGCCTTCTGTCTGCACTACTTGAGTTATTAGTCCCCTTGCGGTAATTTGCGGGAGTGGAGGACGTTCATGGACACGGGCGGGGGTGGATTCTCACTTCAAATAAAGCATATCTTCTCTCAATTAGAAATGGAAGCAAGAAAGGGGAACGTATGTGTGACGGGGACCCGAGGGCAGGGACACAAGTCTTAGGCCCCCAGCTCGAAGGATGAGTCATGCTCCCTGAGCTCAGGAGCTGAACGGGCTCCAGAACCTTCCCCGTGGGCCACCCCTCCGTCTTCATTAAAGTCTCCTATGTTCCCACGTGGAGGGAGCCAGGGGGCCACTCATTAGCGACGCCAGGGTGGGTGTGCGCCGGGCAAATAGCAATCCGGTTACAGGGACCCTGGTGCTTGCAGTGTAATCTGGACGCTGGCTTGGCCTGCGCTTCTCGCTGCTGGCACCTGCTTGCGCTGCCCTTGGGTGGTTCCCTGGCTCCCTGCTGCGGGTAGAGCCAAAAAATTAAGCCTTTCCTACGGCAGGCTTGGCCGCAGGGAGGCCACTGGCATGAAGTCACGTTCCCCAGCCCTCCCAGGGCATTCATTCCTGGTATGAGCGGTGCTTCAGGAAGGAACCTTCAGTGATAAGTTAATTCTATTGACAGGCGGCCAGAAAATGGGTCAGGCCTCCAACAGCTCCTAGTTTGCTGGAAACGCTGGCTGCGTTCCCCGGTAAGTCAGGGGAGGTTCGGAGTCCAAAGGGACCTCGGGAGAAGGGCTTTGTTTTGTTCAGAAAATCGAATCGCAGAGAGGTTGTGCGACTTGCCAAAGTCACACAGCAAGTGACTAACTGTCCGGGTTCAGATGCAGGCACATCCGATTCCAAACGCAAAGCTTTTTTCTGATGACCGGAGAGTCACAGAAACTCATCTCCTTAGAGTGTGATGCTAAGTGAGATAAGTCCTACAGAGAAAGACAGATACCATATGTTTTCACTCTTATGTGGATCCTGAGAAACTGAACAGAAGACCATGGGGGAGGGGATGGAAAAAAAAAGTTACAGGGAGGGAAGGAGGCAAACTGTAAGAGACTCTTAAAAACTGAGAACAAACTGAGGGTTGATGGGGGGTGGGGGAGAGGGGAAAGTGGGTGATGGGCATTGAGGAGGGCACCTGTTGGGATGAGCACTGGGTGTTGTATGGAAACCAATTTGACAATACATTTCATATTAGAAAATAAACAAAGCAGGGGCGCCTGGGTGGCGCAGTCGGTTAGGCGTCCGACTTCAGCCAGGTCACGATCTCGCGGTCCGTGAGTTCGAGCCCCGCGTCAGGCTCTGGGCTGATGGCTCGGAACCTGGAGCCTGTTTCCGATTCTGTGTCTCCCTCTCTCTCTGCCCCTCCCCCGTTCATGCTCTGTCTCTCTCTGTCCCAAAAATAAATAAAAAACGTTGAAAAAAAAATTTTTTTAAAAGAAAATAAACAAAGCAAAGTAAAGCAAAGCAAAGCAAAGCAAAGCAAAGCAAAGAAAAGAAAAGAAAAAAGCAAAGAAGAAACTCATCTCCTTAAAGACGCTTCAGGGATTTCAGAAACAAAGTGTTTTCCATCAAAAAACTAAAAAGATCTTTTTATGAAAATTTTTAAATTATTTTTAAAAATCCAGTCACAAATAAGCGTGTCACCTATTTTCTTAATTGAGATTCCTCATCATTTCTTTACAAAGATGTTTGAATATTATTATACTGAACCGTGATATCTGCACGTTTGATGAAAATGAAAGGAATCAGTAGGGTGAATTAGAACTGGCCAAAAATACAGTAAAATATGAGAAGACATGGCTAGTTTAAGGTACAAGAACTGGGATTTGTCTCCCCTAGAAGAGGAGGGGGCAGTGTGCCACCCCCCCAGATGCCCCCATCACGTTGGAGGAGAGTTGGCTCTGAGATCTCACAGCCTCAGGTGGAAGAGAGATGCTTGCCCAAGGTCACACCGTTTCCTGAGAGGCAACTCCTGTCCCATCACTGGCCTGGTGAAGGGGAGGGGCGGCTCTAAAGTGCCAGCCCTGCTCCAACCCCTGTGGGATTAGCTCAGACAGCCCACCTTCTTCCATTCAGTTCCCCTCTGCCACCCCACACCCTCCCCTAAAACCACCTGCATGCAAAACACATTCTCAGAGTCTCCTTCCAGAGAACCACACCTAAGACAGGACACAGGGGGGACTGTATCACTTAGAACTATAAGATCTGTCATTGAAGGACTCTTCTTAAATAGAAAAAAAGGTGTTAAGTACAATATACAGTGATTTATAACAATAAAAATTGTAGTCGACGTTATTTAATCAATATACATCTATCTTTATATATGCACGTCTATTTATTATTGATCTTTAAATTATATCAAATGCTATATCCTTCAAATATGTGTGCACACAGCATTCTAGTTTTTAAGCTGAAACACATAATTTTGAATAGACGCAAGAATTATTTTTTTTAATGAGATACTTTTTTTTAATGTTTATTTTGAAAGAGAGACAGAGACAGAGACAGAGGGTGAGAGGGAGACGGGCAGAGAGAGAGGGAGACACAGAATCCAAAGCAGGCTGCAGGTTCTGGGCTGTCAGCACTGAGCTCACCACGGGGCTTGAACTCATGCACGGTGAGATCATGACCTGAACCAAAGTTGGACGCTGCACCGACTGAGCCACCCAGGCGCCCCAGACACTAGCATTATTAATTAGATTGTGTCTTGTTAAGATCAACGGTCACACCTGAGAAAATGTTGTGTTTTGGTTCGCTATTAGCCAACACACCCCCAATCACCACACGGCACCTATATAATGCCAAAATACATAATTTTTAAGAGTATTTACTTCCAAGCTGGATCCCAGCATTGCAGCAATGCCCATAAAACAGATGTATGACTTATGATCCTGCCATTGACATGATGCCCAGCATGTCACTTGTCACCAGCTCCCATCACCCCAGTGTTTTCCAGATTGCAAACAGTGTAGAATCACAAGTTGGAGATACAGTGTCCCTGTGACGTAGACTGCTCTTCTCTCCCGTATCTTCCCTATCTTTCCTCCTTTCTTCCTTAGAAATAGAAACCCCGATAGTTACTGAGTACAAGGCAGCCTGGAATAGATAAATTTTCCCCCACTTCTTGAAGCTAAGGGTGGCCATGTGATCAAGGTTTAACCAATGGATACGTGTTGCTTCCTGGATGTGTCTTCAAGATAAAGACATAGCCCTTTCTCTTTTTCCTGTTGGTTGGAATGAGGAAATGGAGTTCATGTTGCCATCTTGGATAGTAAGATGCCATCCTAAGAACAGTGAAGTGGCAGACAGAGAGTTGTGGTGCCAGACAATTATGGTGCATGAGCCCTGGACCCGAGTCTCTGTTTAACAAAACAAGAAAGACTGGCTTATCTTCATAAAATCACTCTATTTAGGAAGTTTGGGGTCATCCGTCTTATGTAGATGAACTTAGTCATAATAAAACTCACCACTAAAAATCCCATCATTTCCAGATTGGGCCACACTTAACTTATTCTGAGAGATGACACAGCTTTAATTTGAAAATGTCCAAAGAGGTAGAAATCACAAACACACGCTAAGTAATGCACTTAATCATCATAAAATGTGCTTTTGTCATGTGTCCCAGTGACTCAGAATCTGGGAGGTTATCATGTAGTCACATGAATTATGACTTGTTTGCATCTGGGTACATGGGATGGAGTAATGTAGAAATTAATAAAACTGCCTGTATCATTATCGTGATTCATTACTTTTTATTTAACAGACCAATTTTTCACACCAGATCATGAATTGCTTGAGAATACAACTAGCTAAAACAAGGTTTTGTGCATGATAAATGTTTAGGGGATATTTTTAGATTATTTATAAAAGGTCTAATGATATTGTAGAATTCAGTATTTAATAAGTAGACTTGGAATTTATTTTTAACATCCTGCTCAAAGGATTGAGCAATTTCGTCAGGTCACTAAAAGCAAAACATAGTCACTTGGGTTAAGGAGAAAGACAATGATTCTGAATTTTAGTAATATCACACTAGCATGTAATTCCTCCTCATCCCCTAACCCCAGCTTTCGGACAGAGAGTAAGAAGCAAGATTTAGCCTTCAGGTAAAGATCGCAGACTGAACAAACATTTAGGATACCTTCTTCTGAACACCTCACTAAAAAAAGAAAAAAAAGAAAATAATATTTTAAAGGATACAAGCACAAGGATAAAGAAAAGGAGAAAAAGAAAACAATAGCCACAGAATTTTGGGAGTCGAGAAACAGAAGAATGAGTAGTAATTGACTTGAAAGATGCCATGGGACCTCTATAAGGATCAGGAATTAGCATTGCAGGACCCCCATGGAAATGGGCAGAAATGTGAAGGTAAAAATGGTAGGTAGGTTGAAAATCTCTTCGTGAAGCCACTGGACCTCCATATCCTCTCCACCATTCCAACTCTGGCAGTAAATGCAGGTTTATTCTCTAGGGAATAGAGAAGTGTACCTTCTAAAATAGAAGGTATATGGACCAGGGGGCACAAAGCTAAATTTAGATTTGGTTCTCTGAAAGCAAAGAGATTACATGAAAGTTGCATCCTAATTATTCTCCTACAGTCTAAGGTCTCTAGAAGCCAGACTTTTATCTTCCAGGCATGACTCTAAAAGACTCTCTTTAGGAAAACTGACCATCCCAAGAAAAATTATCTAAAGATACTCATATCAGAGACCTCCACCCCTACAAAAAGTCCAGCTATTATTAGGAGACTGAGGACCAGGGTCAGGTAGTCCAGCCATGTGCCTCAAACCAACCCAAAAATGAATTAGGTACCATATTGCTCAAGAGGGACTCCTGAATCTGGAAGAAAATTGGAGAACTGTCTTCAAATTGCTCAGGGAAAGTGATTTCCAACTGTGATGGTTAATTTTATTTGTCAACAGGACTAGATGATAGGGTGTCCAGTTATTCAGTCAAATGTTATTCTGAAGGTTTCTGCAAGGATGATTTTGGATGAGAGTAACATTCAAATTGGTAAACTGAGTAAAGCAGATTGTTCTTCCTAATGTGGGTGGGCTTCATCTAACCAGCTGAAGGCCTGAATATAACAAAAAGTTTGACCCTCCAGTGAGTAAGAGAGAATTCTTCCTGTTTAATTGCCTTTAAACTGGGGCACTAGCTTTTTTGCTGCATTCAGACTCAAACTGAAACATGAGCTCTTCCTGAGTCTTGAGCCTGCAGGTCTTCAGATAGGAACTATACCATTGGCTCTTCTGCTTCTCAGGTCTTTGGACTCAGATGAACTAAACCATTGGCTTTTCTTGGTCTTCAGCTTAACGGCTCACTCTGCAGATCTTGGGACATACCAACCTCTATAATTACATTAGCCAATGTAATAAATCTATCTATCTATCTATCTATCTATCTATCTATCCATCCATCTATCCATTATCTCTTTATCCATCCATCCATCTATCCATCCATCCATCCATCCATTCATCCATCCATGTATCCATCCATCCATTACCTATCCATCTATCTATCTGCACTTCCTACTAGTTCTCTTTCTGTAGAGAACTCTAATATATCAATTTAGGCAATGAAATATCAATTCAGTGTGAACAAAGAATAATGACATGTTAGATTCTCCCCACCCCCCAGAATTTACCTCCTTTCTCCTTTTCTCAGAAACCTAGAAAGGCAGGGCCTTCACTACTGAGAGCAGACCAAAAATGCAGCCATCATGAATATGGGAAACAGAGACACCAATACAAGAGACAAGGTATTCCTAGAATGATGTTTTAGGAGGGTCCCAGTAGTGGTTCTAGAAAGCAACTAGTCCACTTGAGTAAACAAAAAGCCTCCAACAAAGCTGTCTCACAGGTGATAAAAATTCAATTCTCCACTTGTTTGATTGTGTTGAGAGGATATTCAGCAAATTACAAGAGAGCTTGAGGAAGATTTATTAATAACGTTTTTATTTAAAAAACCAACCCATCAATGAAACAAAAGTACCAATAGAGGGAAAGTATTTATAATTGCCAAATGGCTCAGCTATTATTTTATCTCAAATTATGGCATAACTACAGGTTATGAAGATACCAATGTTCAAACATTTTTCACCAAGAACAATGGCAATCTCATAGAGTTCAACCTAATATAATGGAAAGTTATGGATGGGTGGATAATGGTTAGAAATGTAGCTCTTGGCCAAGAGGAGGCATGAAAGAAAAAATTATGTCCTCATCTTCCATCATAGGGAATCAGTAAGACCTGAAACTGACAAATCCAGAAACAATAGGGTAAGCTTATTTTCTGGATTTATGGAAGAAAATATCCAAAGGAAACCAAAAAATGGTGAGAGTTTCTATAGTGGGGAAACCACACTGTCCCTGTCCCATTTAGCTACATGCATCTTCAACCTACACTGTCCACTAACTGTAATGAAAATTAAAGCCAAAAAAAAAAAAAATGACTAAAACCAGGAGCCAGGGAAAGATAAGACTCTTGCCTCTAACGTTGTAGCAAAGCAATTAGAGCCCTTCTGCTTGGTAGATCCAAGGAAGATTAAAGTCCACAGACTTCAGATTAGCTAGAGGATCAACTCTACGAATTCACTTCAATTCCTTCTCATGACCTTTTGTTATACATTCAAAACAGTCTTGCCTATAAAGGGGCACGTGTTTATATATCCAAGCAGAACTTTCACCAAGAAGTATAAATAGTTTGTGATTGTTGAAGGAAACATTCATAGTTAATAATTAGTTAAGTCAAAATGAAAACCTGAGCTAGACTAAACAATGATAGAGAACGCTAAAGGATCTGTGAAAACAGATCATAATTCTACAAAAGTGTGTTTTCCTGAATATTTTGTTTTACATTTGGTGCCCCACTTAAATATATTGTTTGTGCTAATATTATAATTTCTGTGCTTAACTCCTTTTTTTTTAAGAAAAAGCACAATTGAGTGTTAAAGCGGTCTTATTGATTTCCCCACTGACCAAGATGATGATACTTCCACAGATTCACTTTACAGAACAGTAACTAAGACAAGACAAGAGAATGTATCCAAATTACATGCAAAATGTCCAGTAGAAAACAGTGTTCCCCCTGAATGGACAAGCAAATACAAACCTATAAAGAACTGTAAAATGCAATCAATGTAAAAGTACTTCAATAAGTGTAACATGATGATTCATTGGTCTACAGAAAATGTCTCCTTGAGGAGAACATTTTCAGTGGAACAGTAGAGGCTGAAGCCAAGCTCCAGAAGGCTACTGAATATGTAGGCTATGAGGAGTTTATATACCAAGTACAGAGAACACTTCATGAAATTTTACCATAAAAGGATAAGCAAAATAATAGCAGGAGGAAGATAGCGGGTCAAGAAAGTCTGTTTTTTTATCTCTCTTGTTTTAATTTTAAGATGAATTTTCTTTTGTTTAAGATGAATTTCCTTTTGGATGCATTCAAACTCAGAAAGACAATCCCAAAGAAAAAGAGTGAGTCAACACACATTGGAAGGAAAAAGGGAGAGAGAGGTAAGGAAGGGAGAGAGAGAGCAAGAGAGGGTAGATGGATGGAGTTTCAAGCATTTACCCCAGGTACTGGTAGGCATCCGTGTTCTAGATGAGGAAACTGAGGTTGGGAAAGAACATGCAGTAGCCAAAACAGGATTAAAATCCAGTCTGACTCCAAGTAGACCATGCTCATGAACCCCATGCCTTTGTATCTCACACGTACACAACAATGACTCAGCTGGCACTCAGCTCTTTTGGAAGTAAGGGAAAATTTGAAGCAGATATCGATACTACTTGTCAGTTATCCAACTAAACCATTTCTAAAAAGCTAGATTTGAATGAGAGGAGTTTGGTCAGAACTGACCATATAAAAGGGTATAAAAACCAGACAAATATGCGGGGGAATGCTCCTATCAGCCCTTCAAGCAGCTCACATCTTCACAGCAAGAATGCACACATTTACTTAACATATAGGAGCCCCTTGGTGTTGGTTACATTTCTACAACAAAAGGGAAGTCAGCACAGACAAAAACTATTAATGCATCCGGCAGACTCATTTACTTCTGCATTTCTGGGCCGTTCCTTGGCCCCTGCTGAAAGTGCCCCTGAGACATCTCAAGCAACACAGTGAAAGGTGAAACTACACACAGCAGATTTGTTAAACCAGGCTAGCACATTCAGAAGGAAATATCACCCCCAAATAGCATTGCCATTAGCAAACAATATAATATTTATTAAGCACTCTACTGCCTGGAATACCCTCTTGTAGCCAGTAAAGATTAGGAGTTAAAGGCCATAGGAAACATGAATTTTCCTTTTGTAAATGCAGACAGGGAGCTCTTTATAGTTTTGCATAAGCCGGAGTAGTGCATGCTCTCTCGGAGAGCTATCATTTTCCACATCACCTCAACACCGAGTCATTCAAGTTCCCAGGGCCCTTGGGAGATGTCATTCTGGCTCTCCTATTCTTCAGGTCTTTCTCCAAATCTAAACACAAGTCCCCTTCAGGAAGTGGAAACAGTTGGAAGTGAGTAGCGAGGGGTTCTTCAAGGATGTGTGTGTGGTTCAGTTCTATTCCCAGCACCTCCAGAGAGCAGTTGGCCCCGCCTGGCACATGGGAGGTGCCTAATAAGTGCTTGTTAAAGTTACAAATGAATGCTTCGATGGGTCAATGAATGGAAGTCGTAGCATCGAGAATGGAGTAGAGATAAATGCGGAGCAAAGATACCTGAGAAACAAGTCAGGAGATCCTGGTTCCAGCCATATCAACCCAGTGAAATCAAGGAATTTGAACTTAGTTTCTTGTTGATGTCTAACAATCAAGGCAGGCCAAGTGTATGGAATACGCATCACCCCCAGAAGCCTTCAATCAAAGACTGATGACAGATGATAGAAAAATACTTTGGTTCCAGGCCACCTGGGTGGCTCAGTGGGTTGAGCATCCGACTTCAGCTCAGGTCATGACCCCACAGTTTGTGAATTGAAGCCCCACATTGGGCTCAGTGCTGTCAGCACTGAACTCGCTTCAGATCCTCTGTTTCCCTCTCTCTCTGCCCCTCCCCGACTTGCACATGTGCTCTCTCTCTGTCTCTCTCTCTCAAAAACAAACCGTTAAAAACATACGTCAGTTCCATCATCCCTCAGATGTGAGGTGCCCCATCCACTTATATGCTTCTAACCAGCATCCACCTAGATATCCAAAGTTCTCTCTTGAGCTTCCAGGTTTACCTCCACCATGTGGATACCTCCACTGGGATGTATCAAAGGCATTTAAAATTTAACCTCTAGGGGTGCCTAGGTGGCTCAGCCAGTTAAGCATCCAACTTTAGCTCAGGTCATGATCTCGCAGATCGTGGGTCCGAGCCCCACGTCAGGCTCTGTGCTGACAGGTCAGAGCTGGAGCCTGCTTCAGATTCTGTCTCCCTCTCTCTGCCTCTCCCATGCTCATGCTTTGTCTCTCTCTCTCTCTCTCTGTCTCTCTAAAATAAATAAATAAACATTAAAAAAAACTAAAAGAACACTCCACCTCCAAAATCAAACTATATTTCTTTCTTTCTTAATATTTTTAATCTCAATTGTTTCACGCATCATTCAGTCACCCCTCCAACACAGAAAATTGGGATTCATTCTTGACCTTCTCCTTTCGCTGGCTCTGTGCTCAGCCACACCGTTCTTTACGCTGCGCCATGCTCCTGACTTTACCTCTTAAGGTGTCTCTAGATCAGCCCCTCTTTCTCCATCTTTCCTACCAGGAACATCATCTTGACTTACCTGGATTACTGGACACACCCCCAGCTCCGTTTCCTGCTTATGGTATTGCTGCTCCTCCCACCCTCCACCCATCCTCTGCTCTGTGCTCCTCACTGATCCAGTGCTTCCTCCTTCCCCCTTCCCACTCTTTTTGCCCACAACTGAGTCCCTCTGTGAGCCAGTCCCCAAGCCTCCTCGCTACAATTGATGCTCCAGTAAATACTGAGTTTACAACTTGTGCCCCAGTAAATATTGACTGATTTGCTGCTTCTCTATCCCACAAGGTTGTTTGTTTGTTTGTTTTTGTGCTTAAATATTTTGTTTTCTTGGCTAGAATACCTTCCCATCCTTTGTCACCTGGGCATGATCTTTACTCATCAGGATTCAGAACATCCATGTTTCCCTTAGACCTTTTTAACACAGACCCGATGCTATATTGGGTTGCCATTCCTCTATGCTTACATAATAGTCTAAACATCACATTAAAATGACCTATTTCAGGGCACCCAGGTGGCTCAGTCAGTTAAGGGTCCAACTCTGATTTCGGCTCAAATCACAATCTCATGGTTTGTGAGTTCAAGCCTGATGTCAGGCTCTGTGCTGATAGTGCAGAGCCCACTTAGGATTCTCTTTCTCTCCCTCTCTCTCTGCCCCTCCCTACTCACTCTCTCTCTCTCTCTCTCTCTCTCTCTCAATAAATAAGTAAACTTTTTTTAAAAAGGGAAATTACCTGCTTCCTCAACATGACCATGAAACGCTCAGATCTAGGGCCATTGTGTGTTTAATCTAATGGTCACAACATTCCATCCCATGCACCCAGCAGATAATAGGGAGGCAACAAATATTTCTTGAGTGGAGATAAACTTCGTCCAGCCATGTCATGAAAATATTAGTGTCCAGCTAGGGACTTTGGGCTGTATCCTGAGAGCTGTGGGAAGCCAATGGCATGATCCAATCAACATCCCAGGAAGTCATTTGGTAGCAAGATGGTGGACTGAAGAGAAGGAGACGGTCTTAGAGATGGCATTTTATTCTGCTTTCCCTTTTATGATTATGATCACAATGTATAATTTTGTATTTATTTGTCTTTTAACTTCTGCCTCCCAGTGGCCAGTAAATGCCATGTCTCTGCACAGAATATCCAGTGCCCAGCACAATGGCTGCTACAAGCACTGGCGCAGGCCTTTGGGGTAAAGGAAAAAGTGCGTAAAATAACTGAAGTTTTTGTTTTCAATGACAGTGGACAGTGAAAGCATTCATATAACTGCCTGCAACATATATTAAAATGTGTCAAAAAATAATATGAGGACATCTGGGTGACTCAGTCAATTAAGTATCTGACTCTGGATTTTGGCTCAGGTCATAATCACAAGGTCATGGGATCAAGCCCCATGTCAGGCTCCAAGCTGAGTGTGGAGCCTACTTCAGATTCTCTCTCTCTCTCTCTCTCTCTCTCTCTCTCTCTCTCTCTCTCTCTCCTTTCCCCCCTTTGTGAGCTCTCTCTCTCTCTCTCTCTCTAAAATAAATTAATGAAAAAAATAAATAGTAAATAAATAAATAATATGGATTGATTAATGGGTAGTAGAGACAGATGAATAGAGACATGATTAAACAAGTATAGCAAATTGTTGATGATAGAATCTAGGTGTTAAGTGGACTGGATTCATTGTGAAATTCTTACAATTTTTCGATATGCCTACAGATTTTCATAATAGAAGTTAGGAATAAGAAAACACTCATGATAAATATTGACCATTCCCAAATGGAAATGCATGACAATGAGGAACGAGATCAGGGAATGATTGATTTTCTCTTCTAGTATTAGAAGCAATTCCCACTCCCGAGCCCCTCCACAATCCCAGCTGCCATGTCACTAAAGATGGCCTATGAACCATGTGTATCTATAAGCCACTGGTGGCCCCACCTTTCTCTACTTCAGATCCAAATACATAGTGAAACAAAACAGTCTATGTCCTATCACATCAGTAATCCAGTTTCTCGTGTGTGCAAAGCAGGTCAGAAAGCTTGTCTTTGTTGAATCTCCTTGTTATTCTTGAAACAGGAAGTTGAACTTCTTCACCTGCAGATGAAACTAGAAACTTCTTCTCCCCACCCCCAAAAGAACTGAAAATGGGGGGACGTCTTCAATTGGGAGAACTTTTTGTCAAACACACAGAATACTTTTCTTCTTTCTTTGGACTTAACAAGAGCATCAACTTTCTCTAAAAATGCTG
This sequence comes from Neofelis nebulosa, assembly GCF_028018385.1. Taxonomy (NCBI): domain Eukaryota; kingdom Metazoa; phylum Chordata; class Mammalia; order Carnivora; family Felidae; genus Neofelis; species Neofelis nebulosa. The sequence continues at coordinate 197,925,536 of NC_080784.1, read as the reverse complement.
AAAACATATCTAGGAAAGCTTCACAATTGCTCATTAGGAGAAAAATCACATCAGTCCTAAATAGAGGTTGTTATGTGTTGTTTTGCAATCTTCTGAATATTTTGGATTATTAGGAGCTCTCTTCCAAAAATACAACCCAAGTCAATGTACCTATTCTCCAGGTCCTGAAACTTGTGGACTTCTCATAACTTCGCAAAGAGAAGGCAGTTGTTTGCCTGGCCTGAACTGTACACTGACTCTTTCATGCAAATATATCTCTCTACCCCTGTGGCCAAGTACCTTTCTGTTATTGCCGCCTGTTTGTTCAAGTGGTGAGGAAATATTAAATATCACACGTTCTCAGCAGAGACCGGACAGTAATTATCAACAGATGGCAGTGGTAGGAGACTGAGAGAGCAGGAGAGTCCTCTCTGCAGGAAGGCTTGTGCCAATCTCCAGGCAACTCATTGGTCCTAGACCTGCGGGGATAAGATGAGGTTAACTACCCATCCCTCTCCCCGATTTTCACATTATCTTAACGTTTTCTAGGCCTCCACCCTGAGCACCTAATTCTAGGATCCCTCGGAAGTGGCAGAGGATTTATTCGTGTGCTGGGGTCACTTACCAGTCCTCTGAAAAAGAGAGGCACCATCAGGAGGGATTTTGAGTGTTTCAGGAAATGCACACAACATAACTTGAAAATGGATATAAGTCAATTCAATAAGTACATAGCAAAAGCCTGCTATATTCTCTACACTTGCCAGAAATATAATTAGGAACACAGAATAAAAAGATATTGGGGCATCTGGTTGGCTCAGTTGGTTCAACTCTTGATTTCAGCTCATGTCAGGATCTCACAGTTCATGAGTTCAATCCCCACATCAGGCTCTGCACTATCAGTGCAGAGCCTGTTTGGTATTCTCTCTCTCTGTCTTCTCTCTCTGCCCCTCCCATGTACTCTCTCTCTCTCTCTCTCTCTGTCTCGCAAAATAAATTTTAAAAAATTAAATGTGTGTGTGTGTGTGTGTGTGTGTGTGTGTGTGTGTGTGCATAAGCCTGGTCCCTGAGGAATCAACATTTAGTGAGGGAGACAATTAATTACAACACACTGTACTAATTGCAGCCATTCTACTACTGAACTGTGCAGTTAAAATTAAATTTTCAGGATTTTTCCACGTTATTTAAAGCAACATATGTATTTTTCATTTATCATTTGTATTGGCATTCTCTGAAGAAACAGAATTAGTAGGATATATATTTAAAAAGAGATAGATAAATAGATACATACATACATACATACATACATATAAGAGAAGATTTAGTATAGGAATTGCCTCACATGATTATGGAGGCCAAGAAGTCCCAAGATCTACCATCTGCAAGGTGGAGAACCAGAGAAGTTAGTGGAGTAACTTAGACTGAATTTGAAGGCCTGAGAATGGGTGCTGATGGTGAAAGTCCCCATCTGAGTCTGAAAGTCTGAGAACCAGGAGCACCAATGTCTGAGAACAAAAGATGGATGTCTCAGCACAAGCAAAGAGTGCATTCTCCCTGCCTCCATATTTTTGTTCTATTCCAGCTCTCAAGGGATTGAATAATGCTCACCCACTCTGGGGATGGACATCTGCTTACCAGTTCAAATGCTAATTGCTTCTGGAAATACCCACACATCTGAAATGTTATGATCAGCTATCTGGTGCAAGCCACCTGGATATCCCTGAGCCCACTTAAGATGACACATAAAATTAACCATCACACCATCCTATTTCTTTACTTCTTTTGTCCTTATTTTTGCCTCTCTGAGATGTCTATATTCCTTTCTTTTTTCATTGCTAGCTTGCAATTTGTAAATCGTGGTTCTGTTTTAGAACTTAACATTAAAATTTTATAATTTGCTAACAAGTCTAAAATTATTCACTTTTTTCTTCTTACAAACAAGTTAAGGACTTTATCATGTTTTAACTATCCTTCTAAAGCCCTATATATATATCCTGTGTTTTGTATTACCTAGTCATTTCATTTTATATTTTTCTTTTAAGTTATTTTTTCACCTTAAGTAAATACATGAAGATATTTTGTTACTTCTGTGCTATTTTTACTTGGATCTATTTCTTCCTTCTGAGTTTACTTTCCTTCATTTTCAAGTACATCCTTCATTGGTTCTTTTGGTAAGAGCTATGGATGGTAAATTCTCTTAATCTTTGTCTGAAGTTTTCTTTATTAACCCTCCCTCCTGAATGATAGTTTACTTGGGTATAAAACTATAAATTGACAGTTATTTTCTCTATCACCTCAAAGATATTATTGTATTGCCTCTGGCATTTATTCTAATAAAGAGAAATCACTATCAGTATATTTGTCACAAGTTTGTTGTCAACAGGCCTCTTCTCTCTGTTAGCTTTAAGACTGAACTTTTTAAGATTAATGTTCTACAATTTGACTCTGATCATTTAGGGGTTTTATTCTCTCCTACTCAATCTACCTGTCCTCCTCAACTCTGGGAAATTCATAGCCATTAGATCTTCAAAAATCTCTTTTCTACCATTCCCACAATTTTTATTTCTTTATAGTTCCTTCTATATTTTAAATAAATAACTTAGTGCTATCTTTCAAATTATTATTTTTTTCATGCTTGTCCAATCTGGCATTTATTCTATTTGAGCATTTTATTTCTATGATTACATTTTTAATTACTAATTTATTTTTTGAAAAATTTAAATATTCACATGTTCTTCATTCACTAATAGCCTATTTTTGCTCATTATACTTTCCTTTATGAATCTCTGATCAACCCTCATATATTTTTACAAGTCTTCTTCAAATTGTTTTATTAATTCTATTGCATGTGCCATGATACATCTAGTCATGGATTTTCTTGTCCACCTTTCAATTTTTTCATGTTTTTTTTTTTTATAAATTTGGTTTGTAGGCATGGTTTGGATAGAAAAATTGTTGTTTTTCTGTGCTGGAGATGGAGGGTTGAATATGTCTGTATCTATTTACTCTTCCATGTCTAGCCTTTTCTACCTTCACCTGGACTTCTGGAACTCAGGGCCAGAACTAGGTCCCATATGGGAAACTAGAAGCTCTTGCCCCCAAAAGCACTTACAGATACAATCACTGAGCCAGGAGATTCTCTTGGCCCATAACTGAAAGGTGTATAACTTCATACAAACTAAAAAGTGGCAACCGTTCACACCAGTAGGGAGAACCACCTCCTAAGGCTGTTGAAAAGCAGTGATCTTGGCACCAATAGGGCATCTTAGTCCCAATTACCCCATGAGGCCTCAACACCAAGCCTCTCCTGCCTCCATGGGAATCCAGAAACCATCAGGGCCCCAGCACAGCTCTCAGATCTGTATTTCTTTTCATTTTTCTGAACTGCAGAGAAAATGTGTCCTATACTTGAACTATTTGGGTTTTTTTTTCTCTTTTGTTATATATTATCATATATCATCTGGGACGCAGCAGAGCTGAGTGGCCTCAAAACATAAACTTTCCATCTCATTCTGACATGTTACCCATCCTTCAAAAACCAGATAAATGCTCAGTTTCACCTCCCTACTGTGGTCTACAATTTTTCCTCTGCTCCAAACACACACCAGTGTTTCTGCCATAGTAGTTCTTCAAGACACAGCTCAGCCTCTTCTTTTTCAAGAATGCCTCCATAACAGTGTCCACCCTTCTCCCCCACCCCTTTATTTGTCCCTTGCCCTCAACAGATTGTAAGCTTCCAGAGCATAGGTTGGATTCCTTTCATCTCTTATCCCCTCTTAAATTTCATTAGGAGTGCTTGATCAATATTTTTTTTTAATTTTTTTTAACGTTTATTTATTTTTGAGACAGAGAGAGACAGAGCATGAACGGGGGAGGGTCAGAGAGAGAGAGGGAGACACAGAATCTGAAACAGGCTCCAGGCTCTGAGCTGTCGGCACAGAGCCCGACGCGGGGCTCGAACTCACGGACCGCGAGATCATGACCTGAGCCGAAGTCGGCCGCTTAACCGACTGAGCCACCCAGGCGCCCCAAGAGTGCTTGATCAATATTTAATGAATGCATACTTATTTGAGTTTTAGAAAATCCAAATGCATGGGGACTTATTTTGACTTTTCTAAAATCAGCCAGCAAGGCTAAAAATAAAAAATAAAACTAAAACAACTCTTCTCTTAAAGACATCCCAAACTCCTAAAACCTATACTCAGATGTCCTGAAAACGTGTAGAGATTTTACAGTCTTCCAACTCCATGAAACCCAAAGCAGTTTGCTCTCCTTGCCATTTTGAAAGATAAATAGGATTTGTGGAGAAATTATGCAAGCTTTCCCTGGAAAATGAAAAGATTTCTACAAAACCCACAGGCAAACTTCTGAAAAGCCAAAATCAACCAGCTTCATTTTACGTGTAGGACTTTCTACACCTCAGTATAAAATAATGTGGATGATTAAATCTCACTAAAATTTAAGAAAATCAAGGTACCACACTTCACCAAAGAATATTAATATATACATATATATGTGTACATAATGGCATATGTGTGCATGTATATATGTCTATACATACGTGAACAAAAATAGCATCTTCAACTGAATGAATAACTGCATGAATGAGAGAATTTAAGCAATTAACATCATTTGGATAAAGGACACTTAGACTCTAAAGGTACAAACACCTTATAGTTCTCCCCCAACACAAGTTGCTCCCAAGACCCCTGAATTTGCAGTACTATCCTTGATGGACTCCTCTATCTTGATTAACTGGATAAGTCTCAGCTTAAATCCTACCTCCTCTGGGAAGCCTTGACTCCTGGCATACCCTCATTGCCCCTTACACACCTCCTTCAGAACAAGTATCAGAATTATTTCTTCACATGTCTGCCCCTCATCACACTGTAGGCCATCTAAGAGCAAGGACCAAGTATTTTTATCTCTGAATCCCAGTCTAGCCCAGTGCTTGTACATGGTAGGTATGTAATACATTTTTGATAAATGAATGAATGAATAAAACCCATGGGTAGAACTATTCTGCAATATATTTTTCATCAAAAATGAAGCAATAAACAGCTTCTGCTTTATCAAAGAGTCTTCTGCCAAACAAAATCTAAAGGGGATTCTGCAAAGGCATTGCTAACTTTCAGTGTGAACACCATGGTCCTTCTAAAATTAAAGACCCTTAAAAAAAATCTCAGCCATTTTACTCCAGCAAATAAACACTCGAATGACATGTTTTTCTATTAAAAACTCATGGGCCTTAAATTTCTTTTTAATCACAGGATTTAGTATTATTACACGTGTTCCATTAACAGGCATATCCAATGAATTCCCTTTCATAAACACTAGTAAGTTCAGTGCAAACCAGCCAGGTGATTAATTTATAATTCTTGACACATTAGGGAGGTGGGTTGGAGGTAAGAAGTAGCAAGCAAGCCTAGGATGGACTGCCTTTTATGCCAACACGACGGACACACACCGAGAAGGGCACACACATACAAACACCTGAGCACACGTACACACGTGCACACACACACACACACACACCGTCCATGAACACCCACTGTGCTGAACTGGCATTGGCTCCAAATTTGACAAACCAATGCCTGAAGGCAAATAGCTGAGCCTAAACTGTTGCAGGTTCCTTTTCCCATAAAAATAATAATAACGAAGAAAAATCACTGGAGCTTGGCCAGAGCCTAATGCAGCACAATTGCTAAATTCAGCATCCTCCTTCCCCACACACACGTACTCCCCACTTGCTCACCACCTCCTTCTTGCCTCTTTAGGCAGGTTATTCTACCTCGAATAAAAAGTCATTCAATAGCTGTTTCAATCCCGAATGCCTAATGCATTAGACTTTCTCCCTAAGGGGAGAAGCCTAAGCCCCAGGGACAGAGATTCTTTCTGCAGGAAGGAGAGGAGCTTCTGAATGGAACACAGCAGTCACTAACTTGCTGTGATTTTAGGATCGTCAGTTCCTCTCTCTGAGCTACATGAATACATTTCCATGTGAGTAAATGAGAAGGTCAGCTGTGATGATTCCCTTCACGTCCAACTTTTTATGTTGCACCTGAGAGCATGGACTCAAAAGCCAGACTGATGGGGTGCAGATCCCAGCCCTTCGTCTGTTACATAGTGATGATGATGATGATGATAGATGGATAGGTGATAGATGATAGATAGATAGATAAATAGATAGATATAGATAGATAGATAGATAGATAGATAGATAGATAGATAGAGCTGCTACTCATAGGGTTATAATGAGAGTTAAATGGCATATTTTATATAATGTTTAAAAGGCAGCCTGGTCCATAGTAAGCTCGATATACAGGTTAGTTGCTGTTATAACAACTAAGAAGGGATTTCCAAAGGTTCTACCATTAACACTCCCTGTCTCATTTCTCTATTTCAGAATAAGAGAGTGATGAACAAAAGCCAAAACTTCACATTTGCTTCCAGACACATGAGGAGAGAGATGTTCCAATGAATCCCTAAGACCCATAGCCCTTGGGCCCCAGGTCAGGTAGGCCCGCAGGGAGGGGGGGACGGTCACTGGCCCTGTCGGGAGGATGGAGGATTGAACGGGAGGAGAGCCACAGTCAGGAATAAATCGTGCTGGCAAAGCAAGAGGAACTCACACGGAGCCTTGGCCACACAGCTTTTGGCAGCATCCAGGCCTCTTCATCTCTCAATTTCATGGTCACCAAAAATCACACATAAAAAGCCCAGTGACTAAATGAATATGGAAACGGAACAGCCTGAAACCCCCAAGATGTGGTCAGTCTGGGTCACCTTCAAGACGTGCAGTGGCATCCAAGGACGATGGAAGGTGGGTCTCGGTGACCTTCACTAGGGCATGAGAAGCGGATGAAAATGATATTTTAATCCCCTGAGCTATCGGTGCAGACACCTTCACAGGATCGAAGTCCAAGACAGAAAAACAAACATAGTTCAAATTATTCAATCTTCCAATATCCAAGTTCCCAGGAAGATTTCCTCCTAAATGAGTCACTGGAAACTGCTATTTAAAAAGCAAGTATTCATTTTCCTTTTTTAAAAGCTTGAATACATTGCTGAGTAATAATAACAAGGGAACAAATAACAACCATGTAAACTGAGGCCAGAGGAATGGACTGCAAAATGATTATCTTTGATTCGTGCATTTACCTGGAACCCAATCGACAATGGGCTCTCTCTTTCTTTATTCCCCTCCTAACAGAGCCCAGAAACCAAGGATCTCATCCCCAGAATGTCCACTGAAGGGCTGTGTGTCGCTGAGAAATCTCTTAGCTTCTCTGGGCTTATGGCATCATGTATTCAACAATAACATTACATCCATCTTAGCCCTTGTTCCCAAAGGTTTTAGGCCGTCATCCATCAGTTCCCACCCTCCACTGGGAGAAGGTGTCCCCATGAGATGCTTAACACCCTTACACATGCAGGTTTCCACATGCATTCATGAGAATGCAGGTGTCCCGCAGGTGTCCCAGGGGGTTGATAGGCACAAGAGGTGTCTAATATATCACTCCTTGTAAAACTACAGTGCACCGATAGAACTGTAACTTAAATTATAGACCTTAGTAAATAATAATATATCAATACCAGCTCATGAGTTACAACACTTGTAAGATATTAATAATTAGGAAAACCGTGTGCAGGGAAAGAAGGCATATGTGGGAACTCTCTGTACTTCCTGCCTTGTGTATCTGTAAACCTAAAACTAATCTAAAAAATAAGCAATTAATTTTTTAAAAATAAACAAACAACAAGACACACACACACACACACACACAAACCAGTTGTAGTTCTACCCATCTCCAGCACACTTAACAACATATCTTGTATCAGTCAGCTCAGGCTGCTATAACAAATAGCCTTAGACAGGGGGGAGTACAAACAACAGAAATTTACTTCTCCCAGTTCTGGAAGCTGGAAGTCTAAGACCAGGGTGCCAGTGTGGTCAGGGTCTGGTGAGGACCCACTTTCAGGCTGAAGACAGATGACTTCCCTTCGTGCCCTCACATGGAGGAGAAAGAGCAAGCTAACTTTCTGGTCTCTTCATTTAAGGGAACTAATCCCATTCACAGGGGCTCAACACTCATGATCTAATTACCTCCTAAGGGCCCCACCTCCTGTACCATCACATTGAGGATTACATTTCAACATATGAATTTGGGGGGCATACAAACATTCAGTCCATAACATTCATCTTGCCCACAATGTTTATTTTTTTTCCCCATGGCACTCATGGCTGATATAGCATTATTATAATTATAGTTATGTTTATTTTGGTGTCTATTCCATTCCGGACACAGACACAGTATGGAATGCAGCATCTATGAGGATAAAGGTGTTTCTATCTTATGTTTGCTGATATATTCGTTCCCCAGTGTTGCCTAGTGCATAACAGATATTGGAAGACTACTTTTAGGATGAATTAATAAATGAGTGAATAAATGAATACATGAACAACCTTAGCAGTCTCAAACTCCTTGGCAGACTAACAGGAGAACAGAGAAACCAGTAGAGATGGGAAATAACCCATGGGCAAAGGAAAGGGATGGGAAGGTTTACACTGGGCTCATCAAGCCCCCCTTCCCACTCTCCACACCCATGAAATCAGCAAGAAGCTAACCTGGAACCATCAATCATCTAGAGCCAACTGGGAAGCCCAAGTCAATGGCAAGAAGCACAGATTATCAAAAGGTGGCCTCTTAGGGGCAAATTTTAACCGTGCCCCGTTTGAGGATCAGACAGAAGCCCTGGGATTGTGGCTCTAAGGGGAGTGATTCCAGCCCCCTGGATTATTTGCAATCAGTGTGCATGGGGAGGACTAGGAGATGAACAAGTGGTGATGCTGAGGATTAGCCATGTGCAGAGTTAAGAGGCCAGATGTCGAGGGCTTACTCTATGTGCTCCATTTGGACTTTCCTGTGTAAACTTCACAGCATCTCTGGGAGACAGAAAAACTGTTACCCCCATTGTAGCAAAGACAGTATCAGGAGTTCTCACTGCTGTGTTTTATCCAACACACAGGAAGGCCTCCCACGGCCACTTGCCTGGATTCAGAAAAGGACCCTATGCCTGGCTTCTGGCTAGTGGAATGTAGGCAGAAGGGATGCACCCACTTTCCAGTGTGGTTCATCAGAGACCAGCATTTTTTAGTCTTTCACTCTCTCCTTCATTAAACAGCAAATGAGGAAGGAAAGAGGGAAGGCAGAAAGGAGGGAAAGGAGTAAGGGAGGGGAGGAGGGACAGGAAGGAAGGAAGGGAGGGAAGAAGGGAAGGAGCAAGGGAAAGATGAAAGGAAGGAAGGAAGGAAGGAAGGAAGGAAGGAAGGAAGGAAGGAAGGAAAGAAGGAAAGAAGGAAGGAAGAAAGAGTAAGTGTGTCAAGCTACTGAGAATTGCTCTGTTACCACAGCTGGAATTATGCAACCATTTTACACAGGAGAAAACTGAGGCACAGTTGTAGTAATTTGCCTTAGTTGGTATTGCAGCTAACACTTGAACTCGGGAAGTTGGACTGAGCCCTTGAGCTTCATCCACTACAAGTGTGGGTTCCAGGGGGCCTAAGTTCCTTTCTTCAGTGCTGTTCGCTCACAGTAGGCGAGCCCAGAGGCCAGCATCAGGGAACATCTCACACTTCCAGTAGGGGGACGGGCAGAGCAAACAGGTTCTACAGAATGAGGTCGCCCAGGAATTCCGTGTCTATGCACAAGCTACATACTTAATTTTGAGACAGATGGTATATGGCATTTTCTGTTCATTAAATTCCTCAATATAACTTTATGGTAAGAATGCTTGTCTTGTATTTCATATAGTCCCAGGAGTGCTAGGAAAGGGGATTAAGCCACCCAGCAACACTGCATGAAATTAATTAACTGGCAGAATTCACAAATGCTCACTACATTACGGTACTACATGCAGAGGAAAAGAAGGTAGTGGAAAAGGACACTTGATGATCTCTGGGAAGAAGGAAGGAAGAGCCCGTGCACACTCACTCTGGGGCAATCTTGAGAAGGAGTGTCTGTTTACTTTATTTCATTTATTCCATCATCCCGCCAACACTGCAAAAGAGGCATTATTGTCTCCATCTATACAATGGATGTATAGATGTCTCCATCTATACAATTGTATAAGGACAATAATTATATAATAATTATTATGTTGTGTAATATAATTATAATTACAGTTAATCTCTACCTTAAGGCAGAGAAGAAAATCAACACCAGCTCTCACTGGCGGCAGAGTTCAAACTTTTTCACTACAATCCACGGCCCCTCAACAAGATTGTTTTTAACTGAAATAAGTTCTGACAGAAGAAAAAGAGCCACCTGAGATGGGTTAGGGCATCTCCTTTCCTGGAACTGTTCCAACAAAATTGATCCTAAAGCCAATTTCTATAAAGCAAGTTCAAATTTCGTATTGACCCTCAGAGTTGGGAAAATGAGTTAAGTTGTTTTATAGAACAAGGTGGAAAGACAATAATAGCTGATTTCTACCAAATGCTTACTAGGTGCTCAACACATTATGTGTGTTATTTTTGTCACATTCCCAACAAATCTATGGGATATGCTGTTATTAGTCCCATGTTGACAGATGAGAAAGTGGGGGAAATCAGCGGATAACTCATACACCTACAGCCACACAGCTAGCCTCAGCCAGAATGGAAGCACAGGTAATCTGATGGTGGAGGCAAGGACCCCTTTAAAACCTACACCAAGCCAGACACTGTGCAAAGCATGTTTCACCTATCAATTTGTTTAATACTCAAAGTAATCCCATTGTTACCCCTATTTATAGATGAGCGAACCAAGGTATGGGAAAAATTAAGTAAGATGAAGTATCCACAAGTCTACACAGCTTGTACATGGCAGAGCCAGAAGCCAGATGCAGGTGGGTTGGTTCCAGTGTCTATTCTTGTACCTGCCACTCTGTACTGTCTGATTCCAGAACCTACTCACATCAACACTAACTATAATTTTTCCCTTGGCTAGAGGCCACAACTGCACAAAGGGAGTGTCTCTGCTGTATTTAGTGACAGCATGATTCCTCACCCTCCACCCCCAGTCACCTGCCCCAAATTTCCAATTCTGTACTGTTATAGACTGAATGTGAGTGCCCTCTCTACCAAATTTGTATGTTGAAGTCCTAACCCCAGTGTGCTGGTATTTGGAGGTGAGGCCTTTGGAAAGTAATTAGAGTAAGACACAACCATGAAGGTAGGGCCCGCAAGATGGTATTAGTGCCTTTATAAGAAAAGATACCCAGTAGGGCACCTGGGTGATTCAGTCAGTTAAGCATCTGACTCTTGATTTTGGCTCAGGTCATGATCTCATGGTCCTGAGATCGAGCCCTGAGTCAGGCAGGCTCTGTGCTGAGCATGAAGTCTGCTTGAGATTCTCTCCCTCCCTCTCCTTCTGTCCACGGCACCCCCCCCCAAAAAAAAAAAAACAGAAAGAAAGAAAGAAAGAAAGAAAGAAAGAAAGAAAGAAAGAAAGAAAGAAAGAAAGAGAAAGAGAAAAAGAGGAAGGAAGGAAGGAAGGAAGGAAGGAAGGAAGGAAGGAAGGAAGGAAGGAAGGAAGAAAAGGAAAGGAAAGACACCAAAGAGCTTGAAGCCTGCTTGCTCTGTCCTGTGACTCCCATAAGCCTGTGCAAACTCAGCAAGAAGACAGATATCTGCAAGTCAGGAAGAGGACTCTTAGAAATTGAATCAGTCAGCACCTTGATATTGGACTTCCCAGCTCCCAGGACAGTGAGAAATAAATGTCTGTTGTTTAAGCTACTTAGTTCATGGCATTTTGTTATAACAGCCAGAGCTGACTAATACAGGTATCCATACCTATACCCTCTTGAGAATTTCTCCTGAACCTGACAACTTCAATTGCATCAAGACTGCATCTCTCAGTCTCCTAGAATTTAGTTCTAGTCTCCCTTTTCTTCAATATTTCCAGGAGCATGATGAATGAAAAAGATTTGAAATGAATTATTAAAATTTCCACTAGTACGGAAACCTCAGCACACCTCCCCAGATGATGTCTCTCCCCTACAGATGTACCTGAACAGGAAAGCGATCCATGTGAGAGGACCCAGAATGGATGAAATTACAGACATGTCATGTTCCTTCCCTGTATTAGTTCCCTACCGCTGCATAACAAATTAATCCAAAACTTAGAATTAGCTTATATTATCACATAGATTCTTTTGACCTACAATCTGGGCACAGCTTATCTAGGTTCTTCAGTTCAGGGTCTCATAAGCATTGGCCAAGGCAGCCTGAGTCATCTCAGCTCAACTGGGGGAAGGAAATGGGGTACAGGGAAGATTCACTTCCATACTCATTCATGAGCCTTCCAGAGACATCAGCTTTTAGTCGCATGAGCCTAGTCTTAGACCTATTCCCAACACAGAGTTTACATCCCCCAGAGTAAGGGCTATGAAAAAGAGATACAGAGCAGGTACCCAAGATGGAAACTATAGTCTCTTTGCAACCTGATCTTGGAAGTGACATCCCATCACTTCAATTATATTCTATTCATGAGAAGTGAGTCTGCAGGTCCAGCCCACCCTTAAGGGAAGCGGGTTATATAACAGTGTAAATACCAGAAAGCTGGGATCATTGAAGGCCATTTTAGAAGCTGCCTACCACATTCCCTACATTGAAATTCCCTAGAAATTAGAACTACTTATAGTAATCTGGCAGTTTACTACAGCTGATTATGATGAGTTATCTATCAGATGAAAATCTTAACTTGAGTAATAGATACTCAATAGAAACAGGCCTAAACAGTGAGAAAATGTATTCTTCCAATAACTACTAAACTGCCAGGCTCTCTCCAATAAGTTTGCCAAACATGTACAGGATTCAGCATTAGGTGATTTAGGGCTTCATCCAGATCATCAGAGCACCTCTCTCGCGCTCTCTCTCTCTCTCTCTCTCTCTCTATTGCCTCTACCATATATTACACTCACTGTACCTCAGGGCCATCTCCCCTCTCCATCAAAGATGGCTGCCAGCAGCCATTTTAGGCTCTCCAAACTCAATTCTCGCTTATAAAGTGAATATGAAATAGATGCTTATTTCATTATTTCCTATAAAATTGTTGTTGTTGTTGTTGTTGTTATCATTATAAACATAAAGGAAGGTTCTACTAGGTCCTAAGGAGTGAGGAGTCCTGGGAAAATCATAATATTGGATCCAACACAAATTGAAGAGCATGTCAATGAGAGCCTTGCAGAAGACAAAAATTGTGGTATGTGGATCAGGGTGTTTTATTTATTTGCATTGGTGGGGAAGGGACAGAGAGAGCTGGAATTATGGATCCTTATGTGAGTCTACCTTGCCTACTTTTTAGTGATGGCTGGAAATCCTTCCTTCCACTCTGGCCTCTGTTTTCCTGAATTATAATACTGTTCTTTATGACACTATCTTGCTCTAATTTGCTCACACACTCCTCTCCTTTAGTAGATAAGTTCCTTGGGACTAGAGGCTATGTTTTATTTTACAGGTATATCCAACACCTACCACAATGCCTCTACTAGCCAGAGTTCTCCAGAGAAACAGAACTGAGAGAGAGAAAGAGAGATTATAAAGAATTGGCTCAAACAGTTATGGAGGCTGAGAAGTCCATACCCAGGAGAGTCAATGGTACAATTCCAATCCGGTCCAAAGGTTTGAGAACCAGAAGAGGCAATGGTATAAGTTCCAGTCCAACTGTGAGTCCAAAGGCTGGAGAAGACTGAAGTCCCAGCTCAAAGATGATCAAGCAGAGAGAGAGAATTCTTTCTTACTCAGCCTTTTATTCTATTCAGTCCTTCAATGGATTGGATAAGGCCCACCCACATTGGGGAGGGCAATCTTCTTTCTTCAGTCTACTGGGTCAAGTGTTAATCTCATCAAGGACACTCTCACAGACATAGTCAGTACCATATTTAATTATCTGAGCATCCCTTAGCCCAATCAACCATGACATAAAATCAATCATTGCAATGCCTGACACATATATCAAAAAATTGATAGGGTCACTTGTGTGGCTCAGTTGGTTGAGCATCTGACTCTTGCTTTCAGCTCAGGTCATGAGATCGAGCCCCACGTTGGGCTCTGCACTGACAGCACAGAGCCTGCTTGGGATTCTCCCTCCCTCTCTCTCTGCCCCTCCCCTACTCATGTGTTTTCTCTCTCTCTCTCTCTCTCTCTCTCTCTCTTTCTCCCCATCAAAATAAATAAATAAAACATTAAAAAATAAAAATAAATAATAAAATTTTTTAAATGGATAAGTATGGTGAAAACATCTATCCCATTGCACTCCTGATCTTATATCTAATACCCACTCACTAGACTCTGTGGTTCCCAGCATCACCTCCCCAAGGTTTCAAATTTTCTTCTAGAAAGAACACTTGGGTCCTCATCATACACTAGTATGGCTGAGCCAGAACAATGTAACTATCAGCTTACATAATAATAGCTACCAATTCTGTGAGTGCTTTCTACATGCCACAGACTGTATTAAAAGGTTGACTAATTTAATGTCTCATTTATTGTCACAATAACCCAATTAGGGCAACATAGTTATTAGCCCCTGTTTAACGTATAGGGAAACTGAATCTCAAACATGGGAAATAGGCAGATACTACTCTGAACTCCAAGAGTGAACCTCAGAGTCAGGATGGTGAACCACTCTGTTGTGGTCGTTAACAGGTTCAGGTTCTGTTTGGCCAAGGTCCACCAGTTGAGGAAGAGAAAAGGGCGGTGTGGGGAGAAAGGGACAGCTCTGTGACCAGGGGTCTTAGAGTCTTAGTGAGTCTTAGAAAAGTGAAAGTTCTAGAGTAAAGAGTAATAGAAATAAAGCTTACTGTGCCTGAAAATACAGAGATAAGGTGGGAAGTCACTATTCCAATAAGAGAGGGAGATGTGGAGGCCCAGGTGGGGTTGGGGAGAAAGGGCAGAATCCATGAGGACCCTGGAGAGGAAGCAGTGGTACTTCCTTCAGAAGGAAGATGTACCGAAGCAGTTGTCCCATGGGTGGCTGCCCATCAGCAGTGAGAACTTTTGAGCTTTTGCTCATTGCTCATCTCCCACAAACCTGTTGCTATATTAGGCTTCGACACCCACACGTGGCCTCTGTGGGTGGTGTTATCTCCAGTTTGTGGATGAAAAACAGTGTTTAGAGAGGTTAAGAAAATGTCTGAGATCGAATGAATAGGTCGATTGCAAGACAAAAGCAAGACATCAAATCTCACAAGGCACTTTTGCGAATAGTGTGATGTGCAAGTGTGCATTTCAACAACCCAGCTTGATGGCTCTTATTCTCTGGCAATTCAGGAAACACCGAGTCCATCTGTACAGACACACATCTCTGACTAATAGGCCCTGTGCAGCAGTCAGCTGGAGGCTGGTAGCCGGGGGCCCAGAGCAGCGGCTGATTCCTGTTGGGGGCGCGGGGGCAGAGGTGCAGATGGTTTGGGTGTCAGAGCAGGGACCGACATGGGAAGGACAGCCTTGACAACGGTGTTGACAACCACCAGGAAGGCAGCACAGTGACACCCTGAGGTAAATGTTGGGGGTCTGACGTATCCGGACCAGGCTCCCTTTAACCAGCTGTGTGGCCCAGGCAGGTCACTCGAACTTTCTGAGTCTCAGTGTCCTCACATGTAACTTGGGGCTCGTGAGGCCTCCCTTGCAGGATTACCGTGGGGACCACCCACCCTGTGTGAAGCGCCAGGAACAAGGTAGCTGCTCCACAGTGGTAAATCTTATTGTCGTCCACTCCATCACAGGGCCCAGACCCACCTTTGCAGTGTCTCAGTCCAGTGGGCTAATGTAACAGGACACCACAGCCCGAGGGCTTATCACAAGCGTATTTCTTGCAGCTATGGAGGCTGGACATCCACGGGCAAGGAGCCAGAAGATCCAGTGTCTGCTTACAGACTGCCAGCATCTTGTCTTGTCACGTCCTTACATGGTGAAGAGCAGAGTGAGGGAGTGGGTTCGCTGGTTACTCTTACGCAGGCCCTCATTCCACCAGGGGCACCCCCCCTTGCGGCTGCATCTGATCCTAATCGCCTCCCAAAGGCCCACCTCCTTATACCATTGCACTGGAGAGTAGGGCTTCAACACACAAAGGGGGCAGGATGGGGCAAGCATTCGGTTGATAACAACGAAGAAGGTGGAGGGGTCAGGATTTCGGAAACGATAGCAACAGGAAACCTCGCGTGCACCTGTGGGGGGGGCGGGGCACATGTATGTGTGTGCACATGTGTGTGTGCATGCCTGGGCAGCGCTGTCCAACAACATCCACCTCCGATATCCAACTTGGCCTTGCAAGGCCCATCCTGGCAGCCTGTGAGGAGCCAAGGCAGGGACTGCCTTTGCAACTTCCGAAAACAGCGAACAGAGGTAGACCCAGGTGCGGGGAGCTGCCCCAGGTTTCCCAGTGGGGACAGAGGGGTCAGAGCTAAGAATGCAACCTTCTTCTTCCAGCAATTCATCCACAGCACTCTTCCCGGGGCTTGAATCTGAGAAGCTAGGGAGGCCTCATTCCCCAACAGGTGGTATTAGAAGTGGGGAGGCAGAGAGAAGCAGGGAAGGAAACGAGGCAGTTACCAACTTGGACAAGGGCCCCCGATCTCTACGAAGCGGTTGACGTGTTGCTTAAGTTTGTAAGTGGATCAGAGAAAAGCCCAGCCCAGCTCCATCGCTGAGTAGAGCTTATTGGCACTAATAGTGCGTTTGGTGCCACCTCCTTCATGCAGACGCACAGTGAGCCTCAGCAAGCCAAGTGTCACCCTTCTCCTTCAGTCCCTTTTCTGACTGCCCATCATGAATGATCCAGAAGCCGGGTCACTGGCAAAGCCCTGATCCCCAGGGTCAGTTCCCTTTAAGGGAGTTGCAGGGGCGGCGGGGAGGGGGGGGGGGGCGAAGGGCACTGGTCCACTTCAGACATGGGCTCCTCCCCTTTCTCAGAGCAGACAGATTGGCCAGGCTGACTGAGCCTCGGCGTCCTTTCCTAGGAAGTGAGGAAGGAAGAGAGAAGAGGGAGAAATGGATTCAGCCTATGTTTTATCATGTATCTGCTCTAGTGCCGGGCACAACCCTACATTCCGAGAATGCAGCAGTCAACAGGACAGACGCTGGCCTGCCCTCCCGGGGCTTACGCTCACATGGGCCATACGTGGAAACTGCTTGGAGTGAGAGCGTGCCATCAATTCCCAAGAGATTCTACCTACCGAAGGAAGGTCAGGGAGTCAACAAAAGCACAATTACTTGTTTCCTCCTGTTATATTCCTCCCCCCCAGACTTGATCTCTTCCTGCTATTAAGAACGGCTAGAATTAGGGGCCCCTGGGTGGCTTCATCGCTTGACTGTCCACTCTTGATTCCAGCTTAGGTCACGATTCAAGGGTGGTGAGATCGAGCCCCGAGTCGGGCTCTGTGCTGAGCATGGAACCTGCTCAGGATTCTTTCTCTGCCTCTGCCCCTCTCCCCTACTCATGTGTGCTCTCGCTCGCTCTGTCTCTGTCTCTCAAATAAAATTTAAAAAAAAAACCCCAGCTAGGATCACTTTAGATTTACATTCAGGGCAACAGGACAATGAGAGGAATACAAAGTAATGGGAGAGGCCAATACGGTCAGCGTATAAATATCTCTTTCAGCTTTGTATTTGAATTTAGAGCCCTACAACCCTCCATTTCCCCCACCTCAAGCACATATATTAATAACTAATTCTCCCAAAGGGAAATGCCTGTCTGTTAACTGGACCAAGGATGCCACTGTAGCAGGGTTCAGCCAACTTTTCTGTAAAGAGTCAGATAGTAAATATTTTTAGGCTCTGTGGGCCAAGGGAAAAATGGAAGACATTAGGTGGTTACTTTTATCACAAGAGAGTACACAAATCTCTCCAAGCTTGTTATTGATGAACTCCAAACTATCATAGAAATTGAGCACTTTTTCCTAATATATTTGTGAGAAAAATCCAGTTCTTCGAGGGATGACATTTTGCTTTACTGGGGTGTGAAGCTGATGTTCTCTGTCATCAAAATTGATCTCAAATGTCATCTGTGAATGTTTATCTGTAATGTCATTTCACACATTTCATCTTTGAAGATGTATTCTTCTTGTGATGTGTTTTGTTTAGCTATTTTTTTAAATTTTTTTTAATGTTTATTTAGTTTTGAGAGAGAGAAAGACAGAGACAGAGCATGAGCAGGGGAGGGGCAGAGAGAGAGGGAGACACAGACTCCGAAGCAGGCTCCAGGCTCTGAGCCATCAGCACAGAGCCCGACGCGGGGCTCGAACTCACAGACCGTGAGATCATGACCTGAGCTGAAGTCGGACGCTCACCTAACTGAGCCACTCGGGCGCCCCTTGTTTAGTTATTTAAAATGCAAAAAAAAAACAAAAACAAAACAAAAAAAACCAAAAAAACATTTCCTAGTTTATTGACCATTTAAATATAGGCAGGGGTGTCTCCCACGACCCCCACCCCAGGCCCTCCCCCATCTCTGCCTACTTTGCTGATCTATACAATGTAGTTACAGGGCCTGTCTGCTAGATGGGGAGTTCCTGGTTAGAAGGCTGGCATTTTCACCACCAGCTCCTGCTGTTTCCTTCCTCAGTAAGTAAACATAATAAGCAACTTCAATAATTACTATTCATCAGGAAGGAAGGAAGGAAGGAAGGAGGAGAGACAGGGAGGGAAGAAGGAAGGGAGGGAGGAAGGGAGGGAGAAAGGGAAGGAGGGAGGGAGGGTGGGACGAAGGAAGGAAGGAAGGAAGGAAGGAAGGAAGGAAGAGAGGGAGGGAGGGAAGAAAGAAGGAAGGAAGGAGGAGAGAGAGGGAAGGAAGAAGGAAGGGAGGGAGAAAGGGAGGAAGGGAGGAAGGAGGAGAGGGAGGGAGGGAAGAAGGAAGGGAGGAAGGGAGGGAGGAAGGGAGGAAGGAAGGGAAGGAGGAAGGGAAGAAGGGAGGGTAGGAGGGAGGGAGGGAGAAAGAGAGGAAGGAAAGGGAGAGAGAGAAGGAGGAAGGAAGGAAAGAAGGAAGGGAGGAAGGAAGAATGGAAGGAAAGAAGGGAAGGATAGAGGGAGAAGGGAGGGGAAAAGTATATTTTTAAGACCTACTATGTTGCAGGCCTTGTGCTAAATATTTTATACCTAATATCTCACTGAATCCTAATAATCCTCTAAGGCGCATGTTATTGCATTGTACAGATAAGGAAAGTAAAGCTCAGAGAGGTTAAGCAGTTCGACCTAAGTCACAGAGCAAACGAGTGGCAGATACCAGCTCCCCACTCAGACAAGGGTTAACTCAGAAGCCCTGTGTCCTATCCACCTTTGACCGCTTCCCTGGAACCTGTCAAATCCACAACCCAAAATGCAGGTCCTCAGTGTCACTGTATTCTTGTTGGTTGGTCTCTCTGTTTTGGAGATGCACACAGATAAAGCCCATTTCTGCAGAAGCCACACCTGGGCGCATCCAATCTTTTCCTTGAAAACCAGGAGAAAAGAACAGTTTCGAGTTCGAGCAGCGTCCTGGCACGGTGAAGTGTTTGAAAAGAAAGGGCCCTTTGTCGCTGGTGTTGCACCGTGGACGTAATCTCATTTTCAGCTAATCAATTCATATACAGTAAAAAGCCTAATGTGATTCCTCATTAGCCGAGGGCCATAAAGAAGCCGGTTCCGAGGCTGCACTAAATCCCAAAATGGCTGGCACCTCCCTGCTTGGCGATTATCAAATTGGCTGGCATTAATCATTTTTAATGGCCAATGTGTGTGTGTGTGTGTGTGTGTGTGTGTGTGTGTGTGTGCTTTATTTTAAAAAGAAAAAAAGGTGGGGGGGGAGTGTAGCCTTGTCTGATTACTGGTGTAAAAGAAAACAAGCAGGCTTAGTAAAATCTCATTTTTTAAAAAAAAAACATAGTGGGAGAGAAGCAAGGGGAGGCAGGGAGCCCGACTCACTTGTGTTGGGTATTTAGCTGTGACCGGCAAAACAGACCATCAAGAGGGGGCCTTTCAGCAGAGGCCTGCAGGGGGAGGCCGTCAATGGCCCCTTTATTTGGGAAAGATGGATTATTTTAAATAAATTACAGAGCACTTTCGCTGAATAAACAGCGCCTCCGTGGCTGCGGTGCGCTGCACATGCTTAATTGCGCCACAGAAAATCCTAAGTGACTCTTGAGCCTGGGTCCCGCCTTTGATTTTGCTGATAGGGCCTGAGTCGTCCGGTCGGGCCCAGATGGTTCCAGGCTGCAGAGCAGTGCCACGGAGAAGAAAACAGCGAGTCTGATCAGGAATATATACTTAGAATATTTCGGAAAACCAGAAGGACGTAGGGTTCCCAAAAGGGCACAAGGCTGCCTCTGAAGCGAGCCGTCCCAGTGTCCTTTTGACTTGCGTTTGATACGTTAAATGCCCCCCACGTTTACGGCGTGGAAACCCACTCGAACGTCGCAGAGATTCTTTGGCCAAAGCAAGAGGACCTTCTCCCCACGCCCTCGCCCCTGCTGGCTCCCCTCCCGCAACGCACACCTCCCCTCCCACCAACCCCAGACCCCTTCCTGTCCTTTCTCTGGGCAAAAGGTCTACCGTGAGAACTGCACCCAAAGAGAGATTTGTAAATCCTTTTTAAGAAATGCAGCACAATCTGACCTTGTTTTAGAAACAGGTTAAAGTGATTTATTATGTGAGGACCCGGAGTGACTACAGGCGGGAGTCAGGCTAATGCCAGGAGGAGGAAGGGGCATTTGAGCCCTTCCCAAGGAACCCAGCCCCAGGCAGGGAGCCTAAATAGGAGGGATGATGAAGAGGCCTGAGCACAGGCCAATCAAGTCAGGAGAACAGGTACCCTATGTTTTGTGGGAGGCACGGAGTATTAATTTTGACAGCCGGTATTACAGAAAGTAAAATGACCCTCATTTGCTAATATCCCCCAAATTGAATTGCAATAAGCAAGCGGCTACCAGTTGCCTTGATGAACGGCAATCAAGGAGGGGGGGAGGGGGGCGGGAAGAAAGATGGATATAGTCAAGCCTCACAAAAATCGTAGAATCTGGGCTTTCTCTTGAGAATTTCAACACATACTACTTTAATAAGGGACTTACCACCCTCCCCCCCCGAATGTAGCTGTGAAATTCTTCCCCAAAGGTGACACAATTAATTGCATTTGCAGTTAACGCAATTAAAGTATAGCTGAAAGCCTGGCCTGCACCTAATAAATCTTCAATGTCAAGAGGGATAACCGAGATGATAAATCATCGGGTTATACCACCTGAGAAAGTATATAAAAGCCCAGTATCGTGGGAAAGGATGAGCAATTAACTGATGGATAACAAGCTAGTCCGGCTACCTTAATTGAGATGCCACAATTCTTATCAGACCTCTTCTTCTTGTTTAGTTTTGCATAGAAACCTAAAGACGGCTTTACAGAGACTCATTGCAAACTTGCTGTTCATAAAGTCCCCTCAGAAGATGGTTTGCCAGCAACTTGGACGCGGTGTGTTGATTGTTGAGCTCCTAATCTCTCTTCCATAAATCAGTGGAATTTAGTGAACAAGGAGGCTGACCCTCAAAGGACTTATAATAAGAGGGGGAAGCAGGACATAATACAAAAGGAAAATTAATCCATCCAAAAAAGGTGCCCATCAAACTCTGTAAAATGGGTATAGTCTCGGACAAGTTACTTAAATTCCCCAAGAATTAGACTCCTCGTATACAAACGAGGAGACTACTGGGGCATCTGGGTGGCTCAGTTGGTTAAGCATCCAGCTTCGGCACAGGTCATGATCTCATGGTTTGTGGGTTCAAGCCCCATGTCAGGCTCTGGGCTGACAGCTCAGAGCCTGAAGCCTGCTTCGGATTCTATGTCCCCCTCTCTCGCTCTTTCTGCCCCTCCCCCACCTGCACTCTGTCTCTCTCTCTCTCTCTCTCTCTCTCAGAAATAGACATTTTTTAAAAACGAGGAGAATACTACTGGATTCAAAATTCAAACACTGTTTTGAGGACTAAGAAAAAAACCAATACAGTGAAATCTGTAATAGTAGGTGTATAATAAATATCTGGATTTTTTTAAGTAAACAAAGGCCGTAGGGGTGAAGGAAAGCATGTCTGATAATGAGACACAAGTCTTATTCAGAGTTCTAGGTGATTAGGAAGACGTGTGTGGCAGCAACAGCTTGCTTCCAGATGATAGAAGATCTTAAATACCAACTGTGGGCTTTGTCCTGAGAGTCAAATGGAGCTATGGATGGATTTTGAGGTTGGCAGTGGGTGGTGTTACCAAAGCTGGCATTATCACAGGAATCTGCCCTATCGAGAAAAGGAAGGAGAACGTGAAGTAGGGGCAGAGGTACAGGTGTTTTACCGCCATCACGTAGACACGAGAGAAAGAGCCGGGTGGGGGTGTTTTCAGTAGGATTGAAAATGAGAGCGCAAGAAGCAACAGAAGGCAAAGAACAGGGAAAGCCAAATCTCAGTCTGAAACTTGATTTGGGGGAGACTGGAAAAACTCATTCATGCACTCATTTATTGATTGATTCCAAAACACATTTAATGAGCATCTATTATTTCCAGATACTGTGCTAGAGAATAGAAACAAAGAAGAGCTCACATTCTAGCTATCCTGATAGTCATGTGAATAAACAAACGTATGACACGTCTTATAATCAGTACATGTGTATAATGGTACATAAGGTTAATACGAATGTGCCAGCATCAAACTCTACAAAGTCAGGAAAAGCCCCCCCGGGGGATAAGGTGATGTTGGAGCTGGATCTAAAACTTTCCCTAGATAGAAAAGGAAGGAACAGCATCCAGGCGGAAGCAACAACATATGCAAGAACACAGAGATGTGAAATCGAATGCTCTGTTTGGGAAACCTGGAGAAGTTTGTTCCAGCTGTTAAATTGCATGGTCAGGGAAATGAAGCTGGAGAATGTTGGTGGAGGCCACCTCATATAGGTCCTCATACATTATGACAAGTTTCACTTTTACCCCATAGGCCACAAGCAAGCCAACAGAAGCTTTCAGTACTGTAAGTAGGCCAATGTCGTTAATAGAAACAGGGGCCTCCAGATGGAGAACTAAGAGCAAAAGAAAAACGCTGAATTTGATGTCAAGCATGCTGAATTAGGGGAGACACCAGGTCATCTATGTGGAAATGTTCAGTACGTAATTATGGAAGTAACTCTAATCTGTAGTGAAGTAGCCGGGTTGAAAGAACTTTCAAGTGGCTGCACAAAGGTGACTGGTAAAGTTCGGAATGTTCCAGAAGGGTACAGAGAGAGAAGAGAGGATCCTAAACTCAGTTGTGTAAACCCTGAGCTCCCAAAGAAGGAAGACGAGCCAGACAACAAAAGGTAGAAGGAGAAAAAATCAGCAGATTCAGGATAATCCAAGGACAAACACGGGGCTAATAGAAGCAATCCAAACAACCTGCCGTTGTTGGCACAGGGAGAGAGACTCCAAGAAATGGGGCACAAAAAGTAGAAAACATTCCTTGCCTGATGAAACTCAATATTTATTTGGAAAAGCGAGGTTAATCTTCTTTTTAAAATAGCAAATAATAAAAGACAAGATAAAACTCACTCCGCAGTATGTGGTACCTTTCATAAGAGCCATTGAAAATCTGAGAAGGGCAGGTTTTAATATGAGGAAAGGTTTGTGGATGGGCTGGACTGACCTTGGCCTTGAAGGACAGGAAGAAACTGGCTGGAGAAACAAGATTACAATAGGCCATTCTTATAGGAGGAAATTCCTGAACTGAGGCCGAGAGTCAGGAATGAGCGGGGTGTTTTGTCAGGACAGCTAGAAGCCCAAGCTGTCAGGCTGAGAATCTGAATTTGAAAAGAGTAGGAAACAAGATAGGATAGGTTGGAATGGAATGGAATGGAATACGAGGGCCTTGAAAGTCAGGTAGAGAAATTTGTGTTTGCCGACCCGACCTTCAGTAGAAGTAGACAGTTGAGCACATGTCCTCAGTTCCATCCAGTTCTGAGCCAGCTCACAGGCTTCCATTCATTCATTCTTTCATTCACTCCTCCACTGAGTGAGTGATGAGCTGGATGCCAGAGATGCAAAGACCAGTAGTGCTCAAGAGACCCAGACAATCACCTCCATTCTTCCTTCCATTTTCATTTGTGCACCAGCCCCGGTAACACACTGCACTAGGATCTAGGTCTACAAAGGCCAGGACAAGCCGGTCTGTCATCAGTCAGATGCCCTACCACTGAGCTCCTTCACCTGCCTCTTCTTGTAGTGGCCACTGAGAGGTTCCGGAACTACTTTTTCCATTCTTCCATATTAGCTTCTGGCTTACCCTCTGTCTAGCATGACTGCTATAATTCTTGGCAGTTATTTTCACAAATAATCTTTCTATTAAGGTGGCTTCTCAATTCCCTTGTCCTCTTCTCCTCCAATGATCCTACCTTCCACCTACCTCAGTCATACTTGAGAACCCATCACGATAAGTTACTGTAGCCTCTTCCTAATCTCAATTTCAAGCCTCCCCCTTCACCCCTTCTCCCAACCTTCAGCTCCGGTGATCCTTCTGTTTCCTCAGTCCCTTCTTGTCTGAATCAGATTCCAAAAGCTCTGGAAGAAGCCCTCAATCCCCTTGCTTCTCTCTTCTCCACTATGCTCACTAGAAAATCTCAATGAGATTGAATTCCGCTTCTGCCTTGGGCGTTTGAATGTGCCAGGGAAAATGCGATCCAGAGTGATCAGTATCACCCTGAATGTATGACAGCCATTCTCAAGTATGTCTGTAGTGCTACCTGGCAAGCCTAGGACATTGATCTGTGATATCTGTCTCTGCTATGTCCACTTCTTGCTTCTGAAATCCCCAAACCCACTCTCAAATAATAATCTTAAATATCAGATATAGGTAAGACTGGAGGTACTTGGGGATAGGCAAAATTCCTCTCCAGCTGTGAAACCAGATAGGTTATGTACTTTGAAAATACCATGGCAAGACAGGCATAGTATAGGAAAAGAGGTGACAGTTCCCTTGGAAATTCAAAACCTAGAAAGACAAGTATCATCAGACCTCAAGTCTTGAGAATAATCCTCTCTGACTCAGAGTTCTGCCTTCTGGACCCACTAGGGCAACAGTTTCACCCTCAGGAACCCCTGGCTGCACCAGGCAGAAGTCACACCCCACAGCTCCCAGTGGTCACTGTCTGGCCTGTTGAAACAAAGGAAGCAGTATGCATGATTTCTCAATCACCTTCAGGGTCATCATCCCCTTGTCTTGAAGAATAGGGTGCATTTCAACTGAATAACTCTGGTTCTGTCCTGTAGAATCTAAGAAGTCCTCCATTTTATCCTGCTTCTGTCTTCTTCAGTTCAAACTGGCAGTGTTTCTACTGCAGTGGTGTATTAGATCCACTGTTCACACCCATACGGATCTCCTTAACAAATGACTGTTCAGCCACACTCTTGGTGTTCTCTATAATGCGGATAGACTGGCTCCTCTTTAGTTAGCAATCCCTTCCCCCATCCATTTCTCTCCTCTCACACTTTACCATGAGGAGGCGGGAGGAACCAAGCTGTTCCTTCAAAACTTTGCTGAGCTACCCAGCTTCATCCCTCACAAGGTTGACCTTCCCTTCCTTCCAGAACACACAGGTCAGCCATGTTACTTTCTACTTGGTAACAAGAATTGCCTCTTCTCCATTGTCCAATACAATGCTCCTTGCTCCCATTGAGGACCTCACCAGAATGGCCTTGACCATCATTATTTCTGTCAACATTCAACACATTCTGTAGCATATGCCACAAAACTCTTCTAAGCCACTACCTCTTACCCAGTTCTAAAGCTGCCTCCACATTTTTGGGTGTTTGTTACAGCAACACCCCACTCTCAGTATCAGTGTCAATTGCTGTCTTGGTCTACTCAGGCTGCTGTGACAAATACCATGGATTGAGTGGCTTAAACAACATTTATTTCTCACAGTCCTGGAGGCTAGGGAGCCCAAGAGCAAGGTGCTGGCAGATTCAGCTCTTGGTGAGGGCTCTCCTCCCAGCTTACAGACAGCTGCCTTCTTGCTACATACTCACATGGCCTCTTCTTGGCACATGCACATGGAGGGAATCTTTCTGTCTTCTTCTTTGGAGGGTAACTGTCTCATCATGAGGGTCACACTCATGATTTTATCTAAACCTAATTATCTCCCAAATACAGCACCTCCAAATACCATCATGTTAGGAGTTAGGGCTTCAACATACAAATTTGGGAGGGCAGGGTAGGGAACACCCGACCTATAACATTTTATCTCTTATTTCACTGAAAAAATAGACATAATCAAAAAAGAGCTTCCACACACCCTAAGCTAATCCACCAACCTGGTGGCATATATACCCAAGTATTCTACTTCTCCCACCAGTTGTGAAAATGACTTGACCATGCTCCTGGCTAGGGTTAAGCTAGGCTTGGAACAATTACACCAGACTCTGGCAGTTTGGGGGCATTTCCTCTAGGAGATAAGATGGGGAAGATAGGAAGGATTTGTCAGTGAGGGTAAAGGATATGCAAGCACACAGACATGCTGGGCCTGTTTGGGGAGTTGGAGGGTAGTCACTTTGACTACAGTGTGCCTGGTGGCCTCCAGGACAGGAGAGGACAAGCAGATCTGTGTTGCGAAGGATGGAAGTATTCTGTGAAAAATGGGGATTGCCTCAGCATTGTAGTCAAACCCAATTCCTTTCAAGCCTCAGCTCTGCCACTCACCAGCTGACTACTTTAGCAGAGTCTTTCCACCTTGGAGCACAGGAACACCTCTGTTACTCTGTTATAGGAGTAACAGTACCCTTAATTCCCAGTACCCAGCGCAGCTCCTGAAGATATAGCAATGGTGTTAAAGAACATGGAATGGTGTCTCAAGTCACACTCGGTTTGGGCTCTTAATGCCATACTTTACTAGCTTCGTGACCTGAGGCAAACTGGTAACTGGTCTAAGCTTTAGTTCCCTCATCCACAACACAGAACTAATAACAGTATTTCCCTTATAGGGTTGAAGGTTGCAGAACCTAACCTATAGCAGGCAATTAATAAATGCTAGGTAATGATATTATTATTTTATTTCAGGGCTCTGTGATTATACTCTTTCATCAAGTGGTCATCAATTTCTTTCCTATAACACATCTTTCAAAAGTCCTACTTCTAGGAGTTTTGAGGACAAATGCTTTGTATGTAAATAGGCTGAACTTGTCACATAATAGGATCTGTTTTATCTTGCCCTGCCTATCATGTTTTGCAACTTAGCCACAGAGCAGTGGCTGAAATCCGCCCGTGTGGGTGGCAGGCTCTTGCTCTGGGCCCTTCCCTGAAAAACAAATTTCTCCATCTCTCCTTTAGGAGGGTCCCTGCTGTTCTCGCTCTTGCTTTTTTCCTTTCCTTTGCTGCCTTGTCTGAGCATGAGCCTCGGGTGGGGGTCTTGCCTTCAGCTCCACTCTGGGCTCTAAGATTACTGTTTTCATTTCCCCAACTGCTTGGTGACCGCGATGTGGCCCTCAGGGTGAGGGAGTCCGGGAGAGGGTGTGACCAGCAGGGATCCTATTAAAACACAGAGCAGTCATGCAGACCAGTCTGTTTGGCTCCTTCCCGCCTGCTCTTGCCACCCCGCCCCCAAATATGATCATAACAGCACAGAGCTATAAAGTTGCTTTTCATAGCACACATTGCCCAGCTCCCTAACAAAGTTCTGACTGTCAAGAAGAAAAGGAGGACATTGTGAGGAGAGGATTAAACGAAGGGGTGGTGAAGAGAGGCAATGTGGCAGAGCAGAAAGATCTCCAACCCAGGAAGCAGGACCCAATGATTCCTGCTGCATTCTGCAGCCAGCTCACCCTCTGATCAAAGGCAAGTGATTCCTTGTTGGGTCTCAGTTTCTCCATTTATAAAATGAGGATAGGTCTAGATTGTTTGAATGTCCTTTCCAGCCTCTGGAGGCTGGCAATGCTGTTTCACACCAAGCAGAAAAGGAAGATGTGAATGCCTGCTCACATCACAACCTGTGGCTCCAAAGTGCAGCTGACCCTTAAACAACATGGGTTGAACTGCGTGGGTCCACTTATACATGGATTATTTTTTAATAAATACAGTGAATGTATTTTTTCTTCCTGGTGATTTTCTTAGTAACATTTTCTTTTCTTTAGCTTACTTTATTATAAGAACAGGGTATGTAATACACATTTAACGCATACAAACTATGTGTTAATCAACTGTTTATGTTACTGGTAAGGCTTCTGGTCAATGGTACACTACTGGTAAAATTGGGGGGAGGCAAGAGTTATACATGGATTTTCAACTATGCAGAGGTCGGCATCTTTAACCCCTGTGTTGTTCAAGGGTCATCTCTACTTGAGCTCTTAACCAGCCCTGGGATTTGGGGTCTGGAACGAAGACAAGCCATGGATTTTGAACCGGAGGTGTCTGGATCATCTTGGTCTGCCTTCGTTGTCACTGAAACACTGAGATCATCTTGGAGCTGGTTTACCACATGGCACCAGCCCCTCAAAGATGATAGTAAGATGTATTAGTAGATGTACCATGTTTAAGCATCTGCTTCTAATACGTAGATGTTTACTGAATGTGCATTGAATTTATGAATGAACACGTGCAGTAGGATGGGACAGGGTTCTTTTTCATCATTCATTATTCATGTGCTCATTATTTGTTGAGTCATCATTATGTGCAAGAACCTGGAGATGCATTAAAGAACAAACTGATCCAAGACCCTGCCCTCATGGAGTTTACATTCTCATAGGAAGACACAGAAAATATATGAATGCAAAAACGATTATTTGCTGGATAGTGCTAAGTGCTAGAAGAAAAATAAAAGAGGGTGAGGAGAGAGGGAATTAAGAAGCCCAGGGTGCCATTTTACACACAGTGTGATCAGGATAGGACTCTTTAATAAAGTGACATTGAAACAGAAACCTCAAAGAAGTAAAGGAGTAGCCAAGGCAATATTTGGGGATGTTGCCTGCCATGAACAAATGGTAGTAAATACAAAGTCTCTGGGTAGAAGTCCACTTGAAATTAAGAAATGACAGGGGGGTTCTGTGTGGCTGGAGCCCAGTGAGCAATTTAGAGGCCCATGGATGATGATGTCAGGGTTGGTGGTAGGGACAGATTATAGTGAAGATTTGACTTGAACTGTAACAAAGATTGGCATCCAGGGGGACGATTTATTGTTGAAGAGAGACAGGATGATATACATTTTAAAAGGCAAACTTCAGCTATAAGAACTGGCCAACGTGAAGGAAGAATATCAGCAGGGAAGTCAATTAGGAAACTAATGAAATACAGGTGCGTGGGTGACTCTGTCATTTAAGCATCCGACTTTGTCTCAGGTCATGATCTCACAGTGAGTGGGTTCAAGTCCCCGTTGGGCTCTGCACTGGCCATGTAGAGCCTGTTTGGGATTCTCTCTCCTCTATCTCTACCCCTCCCATTCTCTCTCTCTCTCTCTCTCTCTCTCTCTCTCTCTCTGTCTCTCTCTTTCTCTCTCTCTCTCTCTCTCTCTCTCTCTCAGAAATAAATAAACCTTTAAAAAAAAAAAAGGAAACTAATGAAACAATCCAGGAAAGAAGTCCTACTGAGTTAAAACATCGTAGTGAGGTAGAGATAGTAAGAAGGGATCAGATTTAGGACATACCTTGAAGACTGAACCAGTGCAGTTAGCATCTACCTTCTACTACTGCCTCTTCAAGTTCTGCTAACATCTTTCTCCAGCTAGATCATAGGTTCCTTGAAGGCAAGGGTTCTGTGTCATAGTTCTGTGTAACTACTAAACCCTTGGCATATTTATTAAACAACATGTTGGCATCCAATAAACTTCCATTTGTTCAACTCAGTTTAATCGATGTTTATGAAGCATCAAGCTCCAACCTCATCTCCCACTTCCCAGGACCCCAGTGTCAAATGTTCAACCCATAGGGAACTTATTCCATTCCTCAAGCCAAGGAGCTTCCATGCCTTTGGAAGAAGTGGCTGGGGTGGCTGGTAGAGGGGGGGCCATAGGGTTAAAGAAGAATTTGTTTTCTTTTTTAATGTTGGGAAAGAAATAGGTTTAAAACCTGATAGGAAGTATCTGTGAAAAAAAGGAGATGTTGCAGAAACCATCAAGGAAGGAATAAGTGTAACAGAAAGGTCCTGAGAAAAGCCAGAAAGGCTGAATGAGGAGACTTTAACGAGGAAAGAAAGGCTGCGTGCGTGCCGGTTTACAGGTTTCATGATGGAAAATGACGAGAGGTCTCTGGTCATCGCTTTTGTTCGTGCTGAGCACGAGAGTGCAGGTAGAGGTTTAGGTTTGAAAAAAAGAGGAGAATATTTGAAACATCTCCTGGAGAACAGGCAAGAAACCTGAAAAGCAAAGCAACATGTAGTAGCTGGGAACTGAGCACTGGAGGCATCAATTGAGAAGTCCATTTGCATGAATTTACAGTGACCTTGATCTGCAGGCTGCAATTGATAATCCTTCAGGATTAGTTTGTGATCTGTGTGTGACCAAAAGACAGTAGAACAATGACATTCAAGTTCAAGGAGTTGTTGAAGTGATAACTGTGGAATTTGTGTAAATAGGGATGAGAGTAAAGACAGAGCAGCAGACCATGTAGGACAAAGAAGAGGAGGCCAGTGAGTTGGAGAACCAGAAAGCTGAGAACAAGTGAGGGAATTGGAAGGAGAGAAAAGTTGTGGTCAGAGAGTGAGAGGTGTGAATTTTATGACTTCTGAGGCGGAACGGTTCCAGAAAGTGACCAAGTCCAGGGTGTGTAGCCACAAGAATGAGTGAATGAAATGGCTTGGAGGGGGAAGCCACCAGAAGTCAGAATAATAAGGGGCAGAAAGAACAGAGTTGGATGGCTCACACATGTGAAGACAGGAGACCTTCAGGGTAGTGGCAGTGCCTGGGAAGTCGAGGAATATGCAGACAGATGCCAACTTGAGCCATGAGTGAAGCAGTGTGTCCAGGGTGTGAGTCTATGGCAAAGACCCTCATGGGAAAGGGCCAAAGAGGGTACCAATGAATCATAAGATGCATCAATAGAGTCAAAATCATGTTTACAAATGCCTTGTTCAGCCCATGTGGTAGAGAGTAGACTGTTTAACCCTGGACACTGGGAGGAGCCACAGTTTGGGAGAAAAGTTGGTGAAGACATGTGAGGATCTGATCCACATGTGAATGCACAGGTCTCCCTTGATCAGGCTCAGGCCATAGGAAATAAAACTCTTCTCAGTCACCTGCATCACCAACCACAGTCTTTCACTGCTGTCCGAACATGAGTGTCTAGTGGGGAATGGTTTAAGTGTCAATTTTAGATATAAACCAGCCAGCATATAATCTGAATTCAACTTTGACAGCTGGACTCACTGGACAGACACGGGAAGATTCTGTGGCTTGTGTGTGAAAGGATTAGAATCCATTTAGCTGGTGAACATCACTGCAGTCACTAGACTGGGAATTCAAACAAGAAGGGAATCAAGAGATAAGAGGGTGGCTTGCAGAAGATGGGGATGTTGCTGGAAGCAATGGGGTTGATCTGAGCCTTGAAGTATATTCAGGATGTACAGAAATGTGAGAAAAGGAGAGATTCTAGGCAGAGAAAATACTACAACAACATGAGGACAGGCAGGAGCTACCAGTTCAGGAAAGTTATTTTTAGAGGACTTGATGGAGGGTCCCAGCCATTCTGCTTGGCTTAGAGTCTTATAAAATGTCATAGAAACTTGAAGATCGAACTTAGAGCTTTCAGAACTCATCTATGGAAGGAGTGTGGACTTATGTTGTAAGGAATGTGAAATCATGGGTGGTTTTTGAGCAGAGATGTGATAGGATCAGAGCCGTGCTTCTGGAAGATTGACCCAGCAGAAGTGGGTGAGAGGGACACAGGCAAAGAATTACCGCAAAAACACCATTTATAAGGGCACTGTGGTTGCCCAAGAGAGAGGCACAGATGCCTAAATGGGGAAGGGTGTAGTGGGAATGGGGAGAAGAGAGCAGACAGGATAGACTTTTACAGCAGTAGACACAACAGGACTTGAAAGCCAAAATAAATATGAGCAATCACCACAAAGCATGCTTGCTACATTATTGGTCAAGCACTGTTGAGCACCATTCGAAGGTTCTAAGAGATTCAGGTCAACACAAAGATCTCTGACTCCAACTAAAACCTAGTCATCTGTTTGTGTACTGAAAGAAGAAAATCAGACACCAAAATGGGAAATTAACCTTTCCCTCACAGAAGCCATAAACAGCATCCAAATGTGGCAGAGAATGAAACCACCGGCCATGTGTTTAAAAGAAACATGATATCATTGGCTAACAGAGACAAGACCCAACCAGGAAACAGACTCCAGTATTAAAATTCTAGCACATGGGACTTTTGGAAAATAAAAAATAGACACACTGGGATAGAAAGGCTCTATCTCAACATATGAGGCGGGGAGAGACATGATCTATTGAGCCACAGCCGAGAAGGCAGCTGGGGAGAGAGGTGACCGAACCTGGGAAACACTCACCAGAGGAAAGGTTATTGGCCACCAACGAGCAATGACTCGGAAGAGATTCAACACTCTGGCTTCAGATAGAAGCAGGGAAAACAAGAATACAATTGGTCAGGGAGTATCATTTTCTCCAAGTGAGACCAGGCTCCTAGAAACCCCTCACGGCTGTCGCTGTGCCCCTGCCTCGACCCTCTGCCCTGCCAGGAAGCTCTGTGCCTAGGGCGAGTGACAGAAAACCAGTGAACCTCAGATGCCTCAACTACAAGATGAGGATAGTCATTTCCATCTCATGGAACAGGAGACGAAGTCAGATAAGACGCATGGGTGACTAAAGGACATGTCCACATTGACTTTGTGTTTTGAGTCCTCTCTCTTTTTTTCTTGATGAATGTGGCTGCAGGTTTATCAATTTTGTTTCTCTTGTCAAAGAACCAGTTCCTGCTTTTATTATTCCTTTCAATTCTGCTTTTTTTTTTTTTTTTTGCCACTATTGCATTGATTTCTGCTCTAATCTTTGTGATTTCCTTCCTTCTACTGGCTTTTGTCTTTGTTCCTCTCTTTCTATCAAGTTCCTTCATGTGTAAGGTTAGGTTGTTTACTTGAGTCTTTTCTCATTTCTTGAGGCAGGCCTGTTCACTATAAACTTCCCTCTTAGAATGGCTTTTGCTGCATCCCAAAGATTTTGGAACGCTCTTTTCATTTTCATTTGTTTCCATGTATTTTGTATTTTCCTCTTTGATTTCTTGGTTGACCCATTCATTGTTTAGGAGCATGCTACTTAACTTCCATGTACTTGTGTCCTTTCCAGATATTTTACTTGCAATTCATTTCTAGTTGCATACTCTCATGGATAGAAAAGACACATGCTATGACTTCAATCTTCTTGAATTTATTAAGACTTGTTTTGTGGCCTACTATGTGATCTATCCTGGAGAATGTTCCATGTGCACTTGAAAAGAATGCGGATGATGCTGCTTTCAGACGGAATGTTCTGAATATGTCTGTTGAGTCCATCTGGTCTAATATGTCATTTAAAGCCACTGTTTCCTTGTTGGCTTTCTGTCTAGATGATTAGTCCACTGATATAAGCGGGGAGTTAAAGTTCCCTACTATTATTGTATTACTGTAATTTTCTTCCTTTATGTCTGTCACTAGTTGCTTTATGTATTCAGGTGTCTCCATGTTAGGTGCATAGATATTTACATTTGTTATATCCTCTTATTGGATTGTTCCCTTTATCATTATGCAGTTTTCTTCATTGTCTCTTGCTACAGGCTTTGTTTTAAAGTCTATTCTGTCTCATATAAGTATTGACACTCCAGCTTTCTTTTCATATCTATTTGCATGATGTCTTTCCATCTCTTTGTTTTCCGTCCACATGTGTCTTTAGCTCGGAAGTGGATCTCTTCAATCAACTTAATATGGACTTAATATACACATAAGATGTTATATGTGAACCTACTGGTAACTACAAATCAAAAACCTATAATCGATACACACAAAAAAGAGAAAGGAATCCAGGCATAACAGTAAAGAAAGTCATCAAACCACCAGGGAAGAGAACAAAAGAAGAAGAAAGGAACAGAGAAAAACTACAAAACAACTGGAAAACAAGTAATAAAATGGCAATAAGTACAAACCTATCAATGAATACTTTAAATGTTAATGGGCTATGGGGCGCCTGGGTGGCTCAGTCAGGTTAAGTGTCCAACTCTTGATTTCGGCTCAGGTCATACATAATCTCTCGGTTTGTGAGTTTGAGCCCCACATCAGGCTGGATGGATGGATGGAGCCCCACATCAGTATGGCTACTGGCAGCACGGAGCCTGCTTAAGATTCTCTCTCCCTTTCTCTCTGCCCCAGTCCTGCTCGTATTCTCTCTTTCTCAAAATAAATAAAGAGGGCACTTGGGTGGCTAGTGGGATAAGTGTCTGCCTATTGGTTTCTGCTCAAGTCATGCTCTCACAGTTGGTGAGTTTGAGCCCCACGTCGTGCTCCATGCTGACAGCAGGGAGTCTGCTTGGGATTCTCTCGGACCCTTTCTCTCTCTGCCCCTCCCCTGCTCGTGCTGTCTCTGTCTCTCTCAAAATAAATAAACTTGAAAAAATGATAAATGGTAATGTGTCTCCAATCAAAAGACACAGGGTGACTGAATGGGTAAAAAACAAGACACATCCACATGCTGCCTACAAAACTGACTTTGCTTTTTAATTCAATAAATGAACTGAACTCACAAATTAAATTCATTGGTATGCAAGTGACTGCCTTTTGGTATTTCTGACATTACAGCTCTCAAACCTCCTTGGAAGTGGCCTTTTTCTCCAGGAAGGACCATGTGTGGGGGCACTGAGGGGTCAGAGAAATGCCGAGCACAGGAGCCTGAGGGAAGAGGGCACTCTTCCCCCTGAGGAGCTGAAGGTAGGGGCGTAACTTGCTGCCACAATTGCACCTCCTCCGGGTGGGATGTAAGTTTCTTGAGGGCAAGAAACTACATTTTTACATCTCAAACGTCATCTTGAGCAATGCCAGGCACAAAATAGACACTGAATGAATGGGTGTGTATCCAGTTGTTGTAACAAACTCCACTGAGTTAGGAGTCCCGTGTACATCCTCAGCTTCCAGAAGAATGCCTCACCTGGCGTGGAGACCCTCAGTGAGTATTCCTTAAATAAATAAACAAGCAGAACCTGACATTAGTCAGGGCTGTGTGTGTTAATATCTGAAAGGCATGGTTAGAATAGACACAGCATCGTAGGTCCCAAATTGAGATATATACGCTCACATGATTTCTGTGCAATACGCAAGCATATCTTGTATGCACCGATACATGTGCATACCCACACGTAACCTATTACCCCCTGGGCATGAAGGCCAATGGCGACTTATCCATTAGCTTTATTTTATCACTATCTGAATGGCAGTGAACTGCAAATAGTGATGTTCCAGAGAACCAATAATCAATGACGAGTAACTACTTTTCTACATAGCAGCCTCCATGCCAAGAGCTATACAGGTATTCTACCATGGAAAGCCGACAAGGGTCTTGTGACGTCTTTATAATTACCATTCTCATTTTACAGAGGAAGAGTCTGAGACTCAGAAGGGTTAAGTAATTTGCCTGGAGTCACACAGCCCAAACCCTGATCTTCACATGGTATGAGAATACCACTTCAAAACAGCACTTCGCAGGCTTCTCCTGTCCCAGGGGAAAGCCACAGTGGACTTTCTTTGATTCCATCCCTTTTCATTTGCTGCCCTCAGTCTCTGGCCCACCAGACTTACAGCTGTCCCAGCAGCGTTGGGTGCACGGGGATGGAGAAGCTTTTAAGATGCAACAGTCTACTGCAGGGCTGGCTTGGAGCCCCCAGTAGAAGAACAGGTAGGATCCGGTTTCAACCATCAGCCATGCAAATAAGCTGACTCTGGCTGCCCTTCATGAACTGCTCCCAGTCGCCAGGCACTTCCTTAATGACTTGCTAAATTTCCTCTGTAAGTCGCACTCTCTGCGAGGCCCTGTGGCTCCAGCCTGCAGCCCACACTGATGGCACCAGGATTCCTGCCCCGAAGCCAGGTCCCAGTTGTCAGTCCTTTGTGAGCAGGCTAGCGTGTCTCCAAAGTAACTGAGGCACCCAGGGCCACTCAAAGACCTTAGCCAGACATTCGTTGGCAGCCAGGACCCTTGTGGAAGGGGCCTTGGGGGGACTGCAGTGACTGGAGCCCAGGGCAGATTTTTCAAAGGAGGGGAAGCTTTGTTCCAGTAAAATCTGCAATGAAGAAAGCAAATAAGGGCAGAACTGCTGGGCTTGAAGCGGGAGTGGGGTCTCAGATCTTCTCCACCTTGACATCCCCTTGGGATCTCACATTGTTCCCCAGGGCATGCCCAGAGTCTCTGTAGCTTCTCAGAAAGTAGTTGAAACCCTCTGACCTGGTCCACGCCCGGGAACAAAGGCACAGAGAGGTTGTGGAACATGGGCAAGGTCAAACAGCTAGCAAATGCTAGGCCTAGAACTCAGCTCCCGACACTCAGCTCAGGCTCAGCCGTCACACAGCATTATTTAGGCTTCAGAAGTGAAAAAGATCCTCTCGTGGCTGGCTAATTTTGTTGTTTTCAATCTTCACGGGAAACAATTGTCAAAATGTTATTTTACTGCCCTCTAAAGAAATCTTTATTTGTAGCCAGAGGGAATATCATCATTCAATATTGGCACCAAGGGGGGGATGAGGTAGGATATATGGGCTGTCACTACACCCTGCAGAAGTAGCAAACATACAACCCCTTCCCCTTTGAAATAAAAATGAATAAATAAAAGGCTTATGTGTGAGATGTTTCCTTGGAAAGCTCTCTCTCCGAAACTTCCACACATCGGTAGACCCTTGCTTCCTTTCAGACTATGTCCATGTGACATCCCCAGTGGAGCCATCTGAGGGACACATCCCAATGGTAGTTCTCTTTACAACCTCCTAATTATGTAGCTGCTCACATCTGTCCCTTCTAGGTGGTAACCTTCCTAAGTTGAGAATTAGGGTTCTGTTCCTGAATGCAGAGCATTAAAGAGCAAATTTTGCACCAGTAGCTGAACGTGTTGCCTTAATAAGGCTCAAAATTTCACAAAACTGCTGCCCGCTCTGCAGCCACACTTTCTTTTCTCTCACAGAAAAGAATTCTAGAATCTTTTCAGTCCTGAGTTGGCGTCCTCGCTCTGCCACCACCTAGTTGCGTGGCCTTAGCCAGGCCACTTAATCTCCCTACCTATTTCTGCCTTCGCAACATGGTTCTGGTAAGTTACAGAGTCCTAGCGAAGACCAGAGATAATACAGAGATACTATCTGACTCGTGGAAGTACTTAGGAATGGCAGCTAACATTTTTTTTTTCTACTAGAGGATAAGCTTTTTTCACCATTATGTCACCAGCAACTAGCAAGGTGCTCAGTAAATGTTTGTGGCAATAAAAATTGCTTAGCAGAGTGACTGACTGAATGAATAAATGAAGGAACCAATGAAGTAATGGACACATGTTCACATGACAAGGGACCTTAATCATCATCAAGCAAAACCTCCCATCCAATTCAGCGTGGATCTTTGAGAACACTTCTGAAGGGTGGTCATTTGGCGTCCAATGGAGAACACCCGCCAGCTTACTACAGCCCACTTGAGGAAGGATATAATTAGAAAGACGGGCATGGCATTGACTAGACATCTCACCATGGCTCCACCATCCATCTATCTTTGATTATTCTGGCCTCCCCCATTGTGGGGCACATAGTAGGTGCTCATTCCTTCATCCTTTGAGCAAACATTTCTCATAGGCCTTGTTTACTCAGCTAGGTGAACTCTGGATTCAGGTTGACCATGTAGAAGCAGCCCAGGTCACTAGCAATGTTTATTTTAGCCAGAGACAGACTTTAATAACCAAGTGAATAATTATTTAACAGCAATTATGACAAGCCATCATAAGAGAAGTACAGAGTGCCACAGAAGAAGGGTAAGCAGAGTCCTACCACTCTGGAAGGTGGGGCCAGAGAGTTGATTGAAGAACAAATGTCAGGCGGTTAGGAGAGGTAGGGAAGGAAGGAATGAGGGAGGGAGGGGCGGAAGTACTTTTTAATATACTGGCAAAGTCACCTCTTAATCCTTCCTGAAAACCCCCATTCATGTTAGCGCTCTTTGTCACAAATCCACAATTATTTAGAGATTTGTGACATAGCAACAAGCCCAGGCTCAATTCCTGAGCCTGCTATTTACACTTCTGGCAAATGACTCCACTCTCCCAAGCTCAGATTCCTTACCTGTAACACGAGGAGGGTAAAAAGTAGCTCCTGTTCGGGATTGCCACGGAAATCAAATGCAGGGAATTCTAAAGCACTTAGCACGGTGTCCTCACATGGTTGGCAAAGTGGTATCCTTGTTGCTCTCACCATTCATGTCCAACTGCTTCCCATTCAGATGGAGATGTATAAGTTCAGAGTAGTCAAAGACGTGGCTAGGGTCACTCAGCCAACAGAAGGCAGAAGGGACACCCAACCACCGGTCTCCCCAAGCCAATCCTTTTGACAGAAAATGATATTGCCGCAAATCTCTCACATCTCATAATCAGAAATAAATAAATATCTAAATCAACACTAATGCTTTCCTGGGGGAAGGGTAGTGATCACATGGAAATTTCTGAGGGTGAGCTCTAGGTTGGGAAGAAAAATAGCTTCACTTTTTTTTTTTTTTTTTTATCATTAACTTACGGGTGTTTTGTGGGCAATGTCACGGACCCAGGACCGTTCTGGACGCTGAATAGGATACAAAGACTAAGACACGCCTCTTTCCTCCCAGGTTTTATAGTCTTGTTGAATTTCCCCTTCAAAAAAGCCAGCAAGATGGATTCTTTTCAGGTGGGAGGTTTAAGGCTTGAAGGGAATATTTCCAAACATTCTCAGAAACCACGGCTCAGATATTTCTGGTCACTTCTTTACAGGAAAACCTCTACTTTTGACCAACTACTCACCTTAGAACTCATCCATATTACTAAAACCAACAAAATAATTTCAATGTGGATGTCAGATGCATTGGTAGAATTTAACCTTCAGCATTTCAGGACATTGCCCGTCATAGGAAAGTAATTCCTCTCAACTTAATAATAACCTAGCAATAGAAACTAATTATATGTATGTCAAGAAACAGGCATTCTGAACCAAATAAACACCCTCACGTTAGCCAGACTTCCTGAGACTATCGCACACTAAAATCTATTCATTGGCCTTTCAATAAACAGTTCTTGAGCACCTACTAATAATAGCCAACCTTAATGAGGGCTTACCATGATCAGGCCCTTATGTCAACTCTACAACGTCCCTTGGAGGTGGGTACTAGTTTTATCTCCATTTGACAGGTATGAAAACCGAGTCACAGAGAGCTCAAGTAATTTCGCCTATGGCCACACAGCTAGCATGTGTTAGCATTAGGCTCTTCCAGGGAGTTTCTCACCAGAGTCCCTGCTCTTAGCTACCATGCTGCATTGCTTCTGAGAAGCAAGAATTCTCTGGATGTTGGGAGAGGTGCTTAGATAAGTAACCTGACTTCGAGGCACTGCCACCAAGGGTGGCAATAAGAGGACACGAGTGAGCAAATATTGAGCACTTACTATGTACGAGGTCCAGGATCATCTCCTCACAATACGTCATAATACATCATTTATCCCCACAACCGCTCAGTGAAAGGTAATCGTTGGCAAATAAGGCAAACAGTGAGAATGTGAGAAAGGCAGGAATTTAGAGATGGTGGGTCACCAGATCCAGGTCAAGCAGTTCATGAGGGTTGGAGCCAGGATTCATGGTCAACTCCATCCCTCTCAGAATCACACAATCTTTCCACTTCACTTGGACGTCTGCTACTTTACAGTTCTCACGTTGGCCAAGGGCATCTCTGAAGTTCTCTTAGACACAAATGAGACAATGGCTTGCTCTACCTGGGGAGAACCAGGAAGGCTTCAGAGAGAAACCGGCATAAAAATGAAATTGGGAAGGAGTATTACAACAGCGAGAGACTGAAGAGGAATGTTCCAGACTGAGAATATATATACATAGCAGGTTCATAAGAGCACAAAGATGTGAAAGAGTTCGGCATGCTCAGGAGCAAAGTTGAAGAGGACTTTTGTTCAAGCATAATCTTCCATGATCCACAAGGACTGTCACTATGTCGTATTTACTTTTATAATCCCAATGCCTGCATTCTGCCTGCACAAGATACGTGCTTAATGAAAGATTGCTAAATAAGTGGATGGATGGATGGATGGATGGATAAAAAATTGAATAAATTAATGAGCAAATAAGCAAAGTAATGACTTTATGGTAGAGGTGGCATTATATGGAAATGGAGTTATTAACAACTTACATATTCAATGTCAGCAATAACATGTGCCTCTCTTCATAGTCCCACTGAGTAGAATTCCTGTTACATGGAATAGTGTCTTTCATTCTATAGCAAAGAATAAGATTTAGGGGTGCCTGGGTGGTTCTGCTGGTTAAGCATCCACTTCGGCTCAGGTCATGATCTCACAGTTCATGAGTTCGAGCCCCATGTCCAGCTCTGTGCTGAGAGCTTGGAGCCTGGAGCCTGCTTCGGATTCAGTGTATCTCTCTCTCTCTGCCTCTTTCCTGCGCTCTCTCTCTCTCTCTCTCTCTCTCTCTCAAAAATAAAAAAACATTGAAAAATAAGATTTAAAGTGCAAATACTTTGAAGAATTCTTCAGTGAATTTTTGATGGATTGTTGAAAATAGGAACAAGTAGACGTAAATGCATACTAACATGTAAATGCTCTTGGATCATGTCCTGACAGGGTGCTAGGATAGGAAGGAAGACAGAGAATGAAATCTGAACTTGTTAACTCCTTCCATTTCATCAGTAATGTGCTGTAGAAGCTTCAGTCTTCCCACCAAACCTTACCTTACCATTCAAATATTTACCTTCACCTGAGAATGCTTTCTGTCAAAAATGGATGCTGTCAAAGACTTCCCGAATCTTTTCCACATCATTTATCCACCACTCCCTAACATAAATGATCCTCTCTACTAATCAGTACAGCCTCTGCCCTTCCCCATAACCCATATTGGTTCTCACCTCCCTTCCCCATCTTTGTCTTCCCATCCTCCTACTATGTTCTCCCCACTCCATCTCTACATCAAAATCTTGCCTTATCTTCTCAGCAATCTGTCCCTCCTAATATTCCCACTTCAATAGGGAAACATATGAAAGCCCATTTTTCCCCATTCATCATTAACTATTTGGCAGAGTCTTGGCTTCTTGATTTAGGTCATAGGTGAAGCAAATTTTGCTCAAATAATAATAATATCTACATTTATTGAGCATGCCCTTTATGCTCAGACCCTGGATTTTGCACACATTATATCTCATCCTAAAAGGTAAAAATCTGTGTGTCCATTTTGTAGATGAAGAATCCAAGGATCAGAAGAGATAAAATACAAGCTAAGTAAATGCCCCCCAACCTGAATTCCAGTTCTTTTCGTTCCAACTCAGACTTCCTTCTCCAGTCAGTATGTCTACTGAATTATGAAAATATTCTGCTTTATCATTAGATGTTATCTTTAGACTGTAGCTCAACCTGTACTAAATCTCTGTAAGTGCTTTTTAAGTTGGTTGTAGAGTGTGCCACAGAATGTAACAGGTTTTATTTAACCCTTATTATTGAATATGGCATTTGCAACCTTGTTTTTAAATGATAAGGAACAGAGCTCTGAAAAAACATTATAGTTTTTGCCCCTTATTTTGGATCATTTCCTTATAATCAATTTCCAAGAGCAAGACTATTATGTCAAAGCATATGAATGATTTATGACCCGAAATACACATTTATCAGCGTGCAGTGGTGTGCGAAAACGTACACCTTCACTGCTGCCGGAAATGCAGATACGTCCCAGGTCATCAGTCAAGGGCATGATCCTTTTGCTCTTTCAGAACTAGTGAAGCCAAATATTGTTTACTACTCTATCTGTGTGAATGATCTCATCTATCCCTGTCTAGTGTGCCTCTTGGTATTCTGATTGCATTTTTATTCATTTGTACTAGTCCTTTAGGACATAGTATAAATCCTATGCTGAGCATAGTGTCTTTGCTAGACCTGAACTCATTCAGCTAACTATACTCACTGTGGCCATAAGTACGTGACGGTCCCACACCACCCAATGTGCCACCATGATAGCACTGGGGATACCCAAATGAAAAAGATCTGGCTTCATAGAACCCAGAGACTACAAAAAAAGTTCTGATGGGGGGGCCCTGTGGGATAAACTCTGAATTACAACAAGATACTTCTGCCCAAAATGGGGAGATAAGGGAAGAAAAGGGTGGTGATTGGAAGTGGTAGGGGCAGCCAAGGAGTGGTTTAAAGCTTCAGAAGAGGCAGAGAAGGGACATCTCCTGTTCTGTGGCATCTGCATGGAAGCAAGGTTTGGGCCCGAGCGTGACAGTGGGGTTTTCTCTCTGGGGAGAAGCAGAGAGGTGGGATTTCTGGCTGAGAAGCCTGGTGAATCAAAGCCCAGACCTGACATCACAGCTGCAAAAGCAAGCTCAGTGAGCAGAGGGCTGGCTGGTGCATCTGGGAAACATTTTCTGCATGAGGACCCATGAGACATTTGTTTGTTCACTGAGCAGTCTGGCCGCTATCATGGGGGTCCATGAGAACCAGACCACTCAGATGAAAGTGGACATCTCTTTTCCAGAAGTTTCTCCCCGTGAAGGCAGTTGGCTGGCCCTATTTTTAACCAGCTAATGAGGGGTCTATAAAATTCTGATTCTTAAGGTTCTTAGTGTGACAAATATACTTTTCCCCAAGGTCTGGCTACTTGGGGCCCGGGACTAAAAGAGACTCTTTGGCTGAGTCAGGGAAGGGTCTTATAAAGATATGAGGATAAACTTCCATACACTCAAAGTCCTTGGCAAAGTGGGATAAGTCACAAAGCTGTTCAATTTAATTCTCTACTGGGAAC
This sequence comes from Neofelis nebulosa, assembly GCF_028018385.1. Classification (NCBI taxonomy): domain Eukaryota; kingdom Metazoa; phylum Chordata; class Mammalia; order Carnivora; family Felidae; genus Neofelis; species Neofelis nebulosa. Next base: position 197,882,580 of record NC_080784.1, on the reverse strand, counting down.
CCACCGTCTGAAGCCAGCAAAGGCTATCTACTAGATTGGATCAATTCAGTTAAAAAATTTTGACTCACATTTCTCAATGGATTTAAGTGTCTAAATTACTCGTTGGTCATTCCTTGCACCCAGGCTGAGAGTCCTCTCTAGGCACCAGGAGGGAACCTGTCTTCATGGTCCTACTTCTTTAGGATAGAATATCCTCTGAATAGGATACACTCTGAATTACAACCACAAGATACTTCTACCAAAAATGGGAGATGTAGCAAGAAGAGACCTAAACCCAAGAAATGGCTCAGAGTTCACAGTGACAGGCACCCAAGGATCATCCAAAGGGGGGCTGGTGAATTCTCTGGAGCCAAGGGAAAGATCGTCCCCAAGCTACCAAAACAAAGTTCCAGAGAGACTGACACAGACTCTCAATATCATGGTCTCCAATAGAATGCTCATTGACTGACCTAAAGGACTCAGGATCCAGAATGAGAAGATCCTTCACCTGTCACCTTGCCATCAGGCAAGTCTTAGGGTCACATGTGGAATGGGCATAAGAAATCCTTGGGGAACCTGCTTAGCATCCGACTGTAACCCAACTCCAAGCCTATGGATACAGTGATGGACTTAATGGTACAACCCAGGAACCCTCACCCTCCCACCCTGCATCAGCCACACTGGCTTCCTTGGCCGTTCCTCAAACATACCTCCTACCTCCAGGCCTTTGCACTAGCTGTTTTCCTGCCTGGAACACTCTTTCCGTAGACATCCACATGGCTCCCCCCATTACTTCATTCTGGTCTCTGCTCTGGTGCTGCCTTTTCCAGGGGGCCTCCCTGACTACCTTGTATGAAACAGCAGCCTCTCACCCTTGTCTTAGCAGGCTAGACTCTTCCTAGCACATATAAACACCTGAAACACCAACCAAGCTTAAGCTCCATGACAGCAGGTACCCGCCCTTGTCTGTCCCCTGCTATGTGCCAAGCACCCAAAACAGAGCCTGACGCATAGTCAGCTTGCCATAATTATTTGGTGAGTCAATTAAATCAATTTTCATAAGAGCTCCAAAGGCTCCCAGAGACTAGTCCTTGCACCACACTTTGTAAGCTGCCAGGCTTACTTCCTCAAGTCAAATTTTACCCCTTCAAGTGTTCCATTCCTCTTCATCAAGACAGTGTGTTCTGCTCGATTCCTTTCTTGCCCTACTTCCCCATCACACCTGGAGCCCCAGAGGAGAATTACTACATGATAGGTCTCAGGAGATGACACATTTATCTGAACCCAAAGTTCTCAGGAAACTGAAATCAGAGGGTTCAGTGGCTTGTCTAGTGTCCCGCAAGTGCTGTGTGTCAGAGCCGGGATGAAGGACCCAGGCATCCTGACACCCACTCCTTTTTCCCTGATTTGCAACTGACCAAGTTGAAAAGGGAAGGCATGTGTACTGCTAACAGGGAAGAGAACTGCTTTAAGGAAGCAGACAAAATGAAGGAGGAAGGCCAGAAGTAGAACCAGGAAGAAAAGCGAGGCCTTGCCATCCCACTCAATTCGAGAATGGGCACCCTGGTATCGGAGAGTTTCGGGTGGCCCCAATCTCTGCAGCTCCTGGACAGTGTGTCCAAGGCCTTGCCAATCCCAGGGTGCCACAGGCAAACCACAGTGACTGCAGCCAGCAGAACTGACCGCATCCGACCTTGACATGGGTCCGAACACGTGCAGCAGGACTGAAAGAGGGGACGCCAAAGGGGCAGGGGAAGGAAAAAGAAAGGCCCCATAGCACAGGGAGGCCAGTGAGGAAATCAGCCAAGGGCACAGCGGACACAAAAAAACATAATAGACACAAAAACCCAGCAGAAAAAAAAAAAATGGCAAAGAAAAGCAAGTTGGTGAAAAATAAATGCTATCCAAAAACACAACAAAAACATTTTTTAAAAGTTTATTTTACCTAGAATTAATGACAGGAAAACCCCATACGTGGCGCAAAATGTTTAATGCCCCATTGAATGCCAACATTATGCCATTCATCTGTCCTTGCAGGTGTATTATTTCTAGTCCCCGGGATGAAAAGTAAAGTTGCTTTCCACATCTTTTATAGTACTTAAAAATACATATTTCCAGGGCTTTATTGCCAAGGGTCCCGCTTTCTTCCAGAACCCACAATAACTAATCATGTTACTGCCACCGAGTCTAGGAATTGGAATTAATAGTTGGTGGGAGGGTTTGCTTTCCATCCTATGAGTGATCTTTGCTTTAACGACCCTTAGAGTTAGTGATTTCTCCTAAATATTTATTTCTCCCTGAGGGAAAGATTTCTCTAAGAACTTTCTCTCTGCCCTAAATATCCACAATTCTCGATCTGTTTTTCTTCTATTTGTCCACTTAGAGTTTTTGCTGGAATCAATTTTATTAATTTCCTTCTGAAAATTAGCAAGTCAGAGTAAATCACAGGAGCTTTTTCCTCTCTACCATGTGAACCGGCCCCCACCTCCACTTTCTGGGTTTTTCTCTCCACACTAGGTAACCAAGGCCTAGATTCATTTCATATTTACCTAGTTTTTCTCCAGAACATCTCTTCAAATTAAAAAGAAAAAAAATTTTTTTAAGAAAAAAGACACAAAGACAAAAAGAGAAAGAGGGAGGGAAGGAAGGAAAACATAAACTAAACAGAAATGACTGCAATTTAAACATTGCAATTAACAGCTACGCCCACATCATTTTTCGAAAAGGTGCCTGCCTCCTCTAGCTTCAGAAGACTTCTTTCATAATAAAGGACATTACCCAGGATTGCCTCTGGATCCCTTCTGGCCCACCATCAAATTCACCGCGATGCAGAAACTTCTGGTATCGCCAGCCTCCGTTCAAACTACTGAATTCACTAAGCCACCGTCAAAATCAGGTTTCAAAGCCAGCGGCAACTGGCCCTGTGGCTCTGTGGCCCTGTGGCTCTGTGGATCCATGAGCCTGAATAGGTCGTTTAAACTTTTTGCATCAGCAAGTTCCTCCCCTGCAAAATGAAAGTGCTGGACCAGATGACCTCCAAAATCCTCTGAAGCTGTCATATTCTGCTTGTGTATTGTTTCTCAACTCGATGATTTTCATTTTACTCTAGGAGAGCACAATATTCATCCATTATCCAGGGACGCTAGCTCCCAACTGAAAGAGTAATAAAAATAAAATCAAATCATAAAGGCTTTACTAGCCACAGAATCTGTTTCCAGAACCCCAAACCTGGAGATTCACTCTCAGGCATTCTGCACTACAGGTTTTCTCACTGGCCGTTCTGGTGGCAGCCGCCCTGTTAACTGACTTTTATCGCTTGTTTTCACAACAACCTTGAGACTCCTTAGAGCAAATCGCAATGGCAAAGCACATCATCCAACTGGCAGTTAGGAGAGCCAGATCTCAGGCCCCAGAGGAAAGGCCGAATCCTTAATTCCAGCCTGATGATGGGAAGGGAGTCATCAGGAGGTGAAGGGACTTATGCAATGGGACCCAGTGAGCCAGCGTCCGCGACAGGGTTCTGGACACTGAGCTCCTGCCTCTTCGGACGGCATTCAGTTCTCCCAGCCCCACTTCTCCCCTGAATGCTTTTTAATCTGGCATGATCCACAAATAAAGGAAATTGTGGTTTTCACATCATGATCGAGGTTATTTTTCCGCTGTGAATAATAAAAGCAGAGTGACCCATTCGTAGCTTCAAAATGTTCCCCTTCCAGCCCGCATTGTTTATTCCTCGGGTTTTCAACAGTTTTTATTTCAAGCTGTCAGTTTTTAACGCGTTTGCATAATTCTGCATTTTATTTCAGGATTCTCTGTCATAACCATTCATTTCCCCCCACCGGCGAAGCTGTTGAAAAAGAAAACTGTGTTTCCAGGCCAGTCCAATCCTACAAGTTAAAAGCTGGCAGGATCCGTCTTCCTTCACTCCCCTGGGAGGATTAATTTGCTTCTTTTTTATTCTCAAAGTTTTATGATTCCAAATAAAGGATATAATGGTGCCATTGAGAGTTGGGGAAATGTGGAAGATAAATAGTCTATGTGGGAACGGCTTGAAACGAGAATCGAAGTTTCGGGAAAGGGGGTGGGAGAAGCGGAGCTGGGTTTATCATGTGAGTGTGGCCCATTAATGATAAAGGAAATTTCCTCCTTCTAATGAGTCTTGCCTTTATGGACTGAAGTGAGGGCGAATGGTTCCATTTGTGTCATAAATGTAAAGAAGCTGAAATCGTACTCCCAAGAATGTAATATGTTTAATTTTGAAGTTAGGGGAGCAGCCGTTAAAATGCACATTTTTTCTGGAACCTGCAACAAGGAGTCTGGGCTTTTAATCTTGGTTTCATTGCCTGAACACGGACACGTTTAAGAAACATTCTAAAATCATCTGCAGGAACCTAATTGACCAAGGGAAGTCATTTGAATAAATTCTTTTGGTCGAGTTCACCCTAATTACCCCTCCAACGAGGTGGGAGCCATCTGGGTGACGATCCATTAAGACCACTGTTTCAAGAGCCCAATCCACCATCAAAGAACTTTTCTTAAGGGCCCTTTGGAATTTTACAAAATAAACTGGCCAAACGTTATTAACCTCCGGGAGCTTATAATTAAGGTCAATGCAGTAGACGTTTATTGAGGAGGCACTGTGTGCAAAACGCTGTGGAGGAGCATGGCCTACCCTGGGCACAACTCCTGTCCTCACCGTGCACAGAGGCACTGGACGGGAAGGTGGACGCCCTTCGTCAGTCCACAGTCACGCTGTGAGCCTAGGGTCCCTGCTGCCGCAAACGGTTCACAGGCAGGCGACCTCTGAACTGGCACGAAAGAGACGAGAGATTCAACACTGATCTAATGCACATCCCAGCCCATCACGCACTGCCTACACCCTCTGCTGGCTCCCCCTCCTACCTTGAATTGAATCCAGTCCCTAAACCACGACCTTCAGGGCCCTGAAGGCCCTGGGCCCTCTCTAGTTCTTTGACTGATCTCTGGCTCCCCCACTTGGCTCACATCCTTCCGGCACCTCCCGCCTCCTGGTGTTTTCAACCAACGCAGACCAGATCCTGTCCTTGGGAGGGGGAGGCGACCCCCCCACACAGCGAATGGAGCATCACCCTGTGAGCCACATGGCTGCCCCCCACCGTCCTCACCTGGGCTTCCTCCTAAGTGAGGCTTCCTGGACCACCCAACTTAAATCAAGCCCCCCTTCACCTCCACTCTTTCCCTTCGCTCTGTTTCCCTCTCTTTGTGGTATTTATTACTCTCAGAAATCAGCATCCTTTTTTTTTTTTTTTTTTTTGGAGAGAGAGCGAGAGCGAGCATCAGACCAACAGTGGGAGATGGGCAGAGGGAAAGGGAGAAAGAGCGGATTCCCAACCAGACCCCATTCCCAGCACAGAGCCCAATGTGGAGCTCGATCTCATATGTGCGAGATCATGACCTGAGCCTAAATCAAGAGTCTGATGCTTAACTGACTAAACCACCCAGGTGACTCAGAAATTAGCGTCTTTATTCATTGATTTACCTATTTGTTATCTGTCTCTCCCCTCACCCTACCCAGAATGTGAACTCCACAAGAACAGGAGGGGTTTCTGAATTATTTCTTGCAGGATCCTTAGCACCAGGGCAGTGGGTCCCAGGCACTCGGTTAATATTAGGTGAATCAATCAACCAATCAATGAAGATATAAAGATCAAAGATGGGTCATTTTAGCAGCGTTGGTGGGGGAAGGAGCAATGGACAAGACAGAGGTGAAGTTCAGGCAGGGAGAGCCCAAGGGCGTTTGCGAGGAACTAACAGAAATATGACTTAGCAGGTGGGCTGTGGGCTTGAAAGCTGCACTTTGGTCTCCAGACTTTCAGAGACGTGGCTCCTGACATGCCAAGTTGAAGACGGTAAAGAATTCGGGGTCTCTGCCTCACCTCCGTGTCCCTCAAAATTTACACTGGTGTTCAGGCACACACATCTCAGCATTATTTTCCTTGTGCATCCCATAAACATTTGCTGAAATGTTGTTCCCTCCAGCAATGGAGCCCCAATCTCTAGTGACAGGTTTTACAATATTCTCACAGAGAAAAGAGACCCTCAACATAAACGGAAAGCCCTGAAAAGAACCACTTGTTCCTAAGCATGAGTGAGAAAGGCTGTAACTTTAAGATGTGTGGTTTCTGTCCTCTGCGCTGTGGTGGACAAGCCCATCTTTAAGTGTATCCAAAAATGTCAGCTGTCACATGTAAGGGCAGACATCCAACCCCAGCCGCCCTGCAAAGGTGGGTGTGTTATCAGGAGGCCATCACAGAGCACTTAATGGACCTCCACTCCTAAATAAACACGGCAGGGGGATGTGGGGTGCAGCCCTACGTCCTGGTTATTTGTGTGTTCCTGTCAGACTAGTCAATTTCATTGGCCTGTGACATTACATTTACTTCCTGGAATATGAGATTGCACAGATCTGCCTTCACGGGCACTGGTGGCTAAAATGGGAACAGTTTAAGGAATCGTTAAGTCAGAGCCTGTATATAAAGTCCACATCACAAGGAGATGGCCAGGCCTCTGCTCAGCACAGGGAGATTTATCTTCCCTGGCTCAGACCATGACCCCATGCTCCCTCACCCACCCCCCTCCTTTCACACTAATAACAATGGTATCTCACTCTCTAAAGGGCCCACGCGGTCTTGAGGCCCTTTAAAATCTGGAGCCATATTATTCTCCAAGGGTCTAAATGACATTTTAATTGCCCTGGTCACAGTGCCATGTTAACTCCTTCAGGGGAAAGTGAACAGTTTCACAAAGACAGGCTCAATTGGGAAGAGCCCGTGATCCTAGTCCTTGACACCCAAGTCCAAACGCCTGACTGGCCCAACAGCACTGAATTCATGTCACCACGGTCCCTCAGCCATGAGAAGGGTGCAAACAATATGTCCGCCGCACCCTGAGTAGAGACCCTTTCTTGGCTAACTCTTTGTGCCCCTCTCCCCACCTGTTTGGGGCTAGCCGATGGTCATTGCTCCTTAACGTGATCAAATCTGGCCAAGTTTTAGGGATCAGAAGGGGTGAACCTGAGCCTGTTTAACATTCTTCCAATCCAGTGAGCCCGAATCCCTTCCAATGCCCCTCGCTTCTCTTCCCTCTGTCTGTTGTGAGATCCCCTCTCGAGACCCACCCCCCCAGCTGCAGGAACGACACGTCTTGCCACAGGCATATTAGACATGCCCTACGCTTTCCAACCTCTTTGCTAGTGTGCATGCCATGCTGCCCAGCAACCAGAAAGGACTCCTCCTCATATCCAGCCGTCTAATTGTATCCACCTCAGAGATCTTTCAACTCTGCGGCGATTTCCTATTTAAGGGAGACTCTCCTTAGAGATTCTCTCCTAAAGGAGTGAAAAAGTGGCCCACTTCTGGTTGGAATCCTGGGTGCCGAGACCTTTCCCTTGATCAGTTCTGCCTGCAGTCTCCTTCCCCGTGTCCTCTCTCTGGCTGGCATGCAAATCCCAGCACACCCGATGATGCTGGCCTAGCATAAGAGAGTCAAGATGTCTGCTCCTATCTTTTCTTGAAACACAGCCTTCAAGTCTATCTCTCTTTACCTCCATTTCCAAGAGAGCATTATTTCTCTACTTACAGAGAAAAGGAGGGTACAAGCGTGTAATAAAAGGCATCTGACCCTCAGCTTCCATCAGGGAGATAAAAGGGCATGGTGGAGATTTGGGTTTACTTGGGAAAACTCTTCCCTGTTAAAATGAGCAGAGAGGGGCACCTGGGTGGCTCAGTCACTTATGAGTGTGACTTCAGCTCAGGTCGTGATCTCACGGTTCATGAGTTCAGTCGGCCCTCTGCTGTCAGTGCAGAGCCTGCTTTGGATCCTTTGCCGCACCCCCCCTCGCCCCCGCCCCTGCCAATCTCTCTCTGCCCCGCCCCTGCTCATTCCTCTCTCTGTCTCTCCCAAAATAAATAAACTTTAAAAAAATAAATGACCAGAGAATTCTAGCTAATTGATACCAAATAAGAAAAGAATTAAGGAAGCCCCCAAACCCATTTTTAGGAGAAATCTCCCAATGTTTAGATACTAATTTAAATCTAAACACAAACAAACTAAAAACAAAGCGGGTCAGTGTGTAAGTGCTGCCTCCAATGGAGGATATTAGGCTGTGAGTTTAAGTTAGCATTTCCTAGAACACAGGTCATGAGATTGCAGATTTCGTAGATGCTTTAGGTTCAGTGGTCCCGTGAGTCTAGAAAACAGTGATCTGAATAATGTGAAACAAGTTCTACCTCCATCTCTCATCTTTACTAATGTGCACTGTGAATTTCTGAGAGGGAAAACAAGAGGCATGGTTTCCTAAATGTCAATGACCATGAGACCCTTTCTTTGAGGACCATCTCAAGGGACTGATGAGCCACAGATCAAGCGTGGGGGTGTCTGTCTGTGGAAAGGGGGTCTCAGAAGCTGCCCACACTGCTCAAATTGCCAACCTCAGGCCTAGGGCACAAAAGAAGCCCTTGTGGTCGACAGAAGGCCCAGTCCAGCTCTTCAGGAGCCTGTACTGAGGTATGTGGACAAAGCCCTTTCTGGTAATAAAACATTTGCTGGGCCACGCACATCTGCCTCCTTTGGGGGCCTCACAGTGTGACCCCCCCAGGAGGTCTTTCCTTCTTATCATAACAAACATTAGGTGTGGGGGGGGGGGCGGGGACAGACATGCAAAAACACATCTCTTCTTGGAAAACCTCAAGAACAAGAAGGCAGAGGTTTAGACAGAAAAATGAAGTAGGGTAAGATCAGTGCTTTAAGCAAGGGTTGTGCAGAGTGCCATAGGAATACAGGGGAAATGCACAGATTTGAGAATCAAGGAAGATATCAAGGGTTAAAGCCGGTGCTCAAGGGCAACAGCGTTCCGGGCAGAGAAATGCCACACACCCATGGCTCTCAACCGGGTGCGACTTTGCTCCCCCAGAAGATACATATTTGGCCATATCTGGACACATTTTTGATTGTCACAATGGAGGGGGGGGGGTGACTTGCTACTGGTATCTAGTGGGTAGAGGCCAGGCATGTTGCTCAATATCCCGCGATGCACAGAGAAGTCCAGCAACAAAGATTTATCCATCCCAAATGTCAAAATAGCACCGCGGCTGAGAAGGCTCGCCACGGGCTCACAGAGGTGTGAGCCTGGGTTAACCCAGGGATACGAGTGTCTGCTATTGCCAATCAAGGCTGCTAAAGACCCACCTTCCCCTCCAACCACCCCCAGACTGTAAACTCCTCAAAGGCACTGACTCACCCTATTGGTTTTTTATATTTCCAGGGCCTAGACTACAGCATGTAAATGAAAATTAATGAATAAAACAGGTTTCCCAAGGAGCAAGGAGGATAAGGATGATACAGAGAACATAGGTACATTAGGTTCCAGGGGCAGCCAGACAAACCCCAGAAGAGGGCAATGAAACGTTTGAAATGTGTTATCTCCAGCTCTGGAGGCCAGAAGTCCGAAAACAAAGTGTTGGCATAAGCTGTCTCTTCTAGAGGTTCTGAAGGAGTTCTCATCTCTTCTGGTGATTCCAGGGGTTCCTCGGCTTGTGGGAGCATAACTCCAATCTTGACATCCATCTCCCCCTCGGTCTTCACTTGGCCTTCTCTTCTGTGTCTGCGTCTTCTCCTCTTCAGTCTCTTCCAAGGACATGTGTCCCTGGACTTAGCATCCTCCCCAGATCCAGGATGATCTGATCTCGAGATCCTCGGCTGAATTACACTTGCAAAGTTCCTTTTTCCAAATCAGGTCACATTCACAGGTCCTGGGAGTTAAGACTTAAATATAGCTTTTGGGGGGTGAGGGAAGGCACCATTCAAGACACTCTAACAGGGGGTTACATGCCTGGAAGGCCAAACAAGGAAAATAAGCACTGGACAGGAAGAATGGATCCACCACCTGGCTCATAAATTCTGAAGGTTTGGCCACTTCTTATTTCCACTTCAAAACAACATCGAGATGAAATCTTAAGGCCATTTCATTTTTGACATACAAAATATTTGTGTACAGAATATACAAGTATAAATATGTTCAATGCTAAAAAAGGTTGTCAAAGGAAAAGCTCTGGGGAATCAACAAAACTCTTAATTCATCTAATGTCTCTCAATTTCAAGTCCCTGAAATCTTCTCTGGGCAAAGATTTCATCTGTGCTGTTGGTGGAAAGCCTCATTTTCCTGGGAGTAGAGAGTAAAACTTGAGAAACTCTCTAAGAAGTTCTCAATGGCATAAAGTAACTCAGTTTGAGCCCAGTCCCCAAAATAAGGAACACTGGGCCTCTGTTTTAAAATTGGCCCTGTCACCTTAAATTATCCCTACTTCTTGTCTTGACACAACCTCGAAAGGCTGCTGTTCAGACATGGTTGCATCAAAGCTGCATCGGTGTGAGAGGGGCATATTTTTAAGTGACAGATCTAAGAAGCCAGGCTTCAGTCCTCTAAATGAATATATTCTTTTAAAGATGGAAATGACTCCTGGAATATCCTGTAATCCAACATTTCTCAATAAATCTTATATAATAAATTCTCTGCAGGTCTGAAGACCTGGTTTTGGGATAAGCATGTGCATCCCGGAGCCATATTGGAGACAGAAATGAAATAAGTGTCTCCTAGGGCAGGGGACTAAGAGTGCCTTTGAAAGCGACTCCAAGATCATGTCACCAAAGCGAGCATGATTTTAGAGGAGGGGAGATAAACCGTCAACTTAAGCGAGCTCCCCTCAGACCTCTAGTTGGTAAAGATGAGACTTTCCCATGTTAGAGAAATACTCTGGTTCCCTGTTCCTCTAAAAGATGGAGGTTGGGTGGGAAGGTTTCCCACTCTGAATGGCTTTCAATGTAATAATACTTAATACTCCTTTTTGAAACAGTTTCCTCTTTTTCTGAATATTTTCATGGGACTGTAACCCATTTGTACATAAAATTGGTTGAAAGTGACATGTTGAAAAGTCCGACAAACAGTACAGCGTGCTCTATTTTCAAGGAATATAAAATTGGGCTCTGTCTGACACCTTGAGTGTGCTTGTGAAAACAGAATGTCACATCTCAAAGGGTTGTTCTTGATAGTTTTAGAAAAATAAAATAAAATAAACAGACCTCTCTAGGCAAACAGCCCCTTTGTACTCCGGTTGCCACGGAAACGCTGGCAATTGTACTTTTCATGGCATGTGTTTTTCACTTGATTTTTTAAAACTCTGATGTAGCCAGCTGAGTTAGGGACCCTCCAAATCCAGGCAATAATCTTTATATGATATTTTGATAGATCCCAAAGATAGCGCCCACACTGTAGACTTAGTTTAAAAAAAAAAAAAAAAAAAAGACTCATAATTGAATACAACTGGAGGAAGCAGAACTCATTTTTTCCTGAGCAGTGATATTATGATTCTCCATTTTATTCAATGGACATTCTTTACTTTGAACATTCCTTGATTTAAAAGACCAAATATACATTATTTGGAATCTTCCCTACAGAAGATTCCCAGTCATACATGTTGATACTTCCCTGTCCAGGAAGTGGGGCTTAACTTCCCTCCCCTTGAGAGTGGCACAACTTGGTGACTAGCTTCCAGTGAACGGTGTGGGGAGGGATAAGGGCAATATTATAGTGGGGAAACCTAGAGGATATTACCGCGATCAAGTGATGAATGTTAATATCCAACGGTTAACTCATGCTGTCCTCATGTCCTCCCTGACATGACATGATTAGAAGGGTGCTTTACCTCTCCGCAAACGCAAAAATCTCAATATAATCATGCACAAAAGGAAACACATCAGACAAATCCTGAGGGCCATTCTATAAAATACTTGACTAGTCATCTTCCAACTTATCAAGATCATAAAAAGCAGGAAGTGAGAGACTGTCACAGAGACTAAGGAGATATCACAATTAAATCAAGCAACTTCCTGGATTCAATCTTATAATATGGGCGGCAGGGTGGGGGGGAGACCCTATGGGAAAACTAGTTAATTCCAAATAAGGTCTGTGGTTTAGTGACTAGAATGGTACCAATGTGAATCATTCAACAAATATACCATGCCTACCTATTCAAGATAGGGGGAAATAGGTAAAGAGCATATGGGCACTCTCTATATTTTTGCAACTTTCCTATAAAAGTAAAATTATTTGAAAAGTAAAAATATATCTTAAAAATAAAATAAATTAGGGGTGCCTGTGTGGCTCAGTCAGTTAAGTGTCCAACTTTGGCTCACTGTTTGTGGGTTCGAGCCCCACGTCGGGCTCTGTGCTGACAGCTCAGAGCCTGGAGCCTGCTTCCGATTCTGTGTCTCCCTCTCTCTCTCTGCCCCTCCCTTGCTTGTGCTTTGCCTGTCTCTGAAAAATAAATAAACATTAAAATTTTAAAAAAAATAAATTTAAAAACATAAAATAAAATAAAATAGCACACCTTCAAGATTAAAAAGAAAAGGACCAAACTAAATAAATAAATAAAATAAGAAAAAGTGCCATAATTTCATGTAATGCAGTGGACTTGTTTCAAGATGACAATACTGAGATAGAACTAGAAAAGCAGAGAATAAATGCAAAGGCAGAGACAATGAAGCTGGATACAAGGGTCTAAATCCTAAAGAAAAAAATCCGTGTTGGGAAAGAAGGCAAAACCAACAGGAAGATTATTTCCCATTGTCCAGAACACGGGCCCTTAAACTATGGTTGGGATCATAATCTTTGAGAAAGTTTTGTAAACTTGTAGGTTCCTTTGCCCTACTTTGTCAATTCCAAATCAATGGACATGAGGTAGGATCCAGTCGTGCATATTTCACAGGGACATGGTTGCCTCTCTGTGGTAAGGTACACAGACTCTGAAAGAAATGGAGTCTCTATCCACTTCCTTTGAATCTTCGATGGTAATGAGCTTTGACCAACAGAATGAAGCAGAAGTGATTCTATGTGACTATAATGATTAATTTTATGTGTCAACTGAAGTGGGCCCTTATCTGATGACAAATATCCTCCTAAGATTGGCCTACAAAGAAGAAGACACACCGAGATGATGATGTGAAGACAGAGCAGAGAGATTTGGCTACAAACCAAGGAATATCAACAATACCAAAAGCCAGAAGAGACAAGAAATGGATTATTCCCTAGAACCTCCAGAAGGAAGATGGCCCTGTGGAGACCCTGATTTCAGATTTCTGGTCTCCAGAATGGTGAGAGAATAAATAGGTCTCTGTTGTTTTAAGACACCAAGACTGTGGTAATTTGTTATAGCCACCACAGGAAACTATTAAAAAAGAAAGAAACAACAGGCCCCAAACGGGGCTCATTTGCTCCCCAGAAAATCAAGACTTACTTATAGTTTCAACCACTCCCAGGAATGTGACTTTTTTTTTTTTAATTTTTTTTTTTTAACGTTTATTTATTTTTGAGACAGAGAGAGACAGAGCATGAATGGGGGAGGGGCAGAGAGAGAGGGAGACACAGAATCGGAAACAGGCTCCAGGCTCTGAGCCATCTGCCCAGAGCCTGACGCGGGGCTCGAACTCACGGACCGCGAGATCGTGACCTGAGCCGAAGTCGGACGCTTAACCGACTGAGCCACCCAGGCGCCCCAACCTTTTAATATTCAACCTGAAATTTCCTGATCAGCACTAGTGAGGTCATCTCCATGTTAGAAACCCTGCCCTTCTATTCCCCCCAAAAAGATGACCTACCCTGAAACAATCCTCTCTTTTCTTTTGTTGGTAACATCGTTGCCCGACCCTCCTGCCTATAAGAACTTTCCATTTTGTACAACTCCTTAGAGCATCTCTCTATTTGCTGGATGGAATGCTGCTTGATTCATGAATCACTTAATAAAGCCAATTAAATCTTTAAGTTGACTTCCTTGATTTTTTTTTTTAACATAACACAAACCTGAAGAGAAACATGAGCAATATAGGAAAAGAAGGAAAAAAATCGAGCTTTCTGTTACAGAAATGGAAGAAGCCCAGTGGTGAATGGAAAGTTGAGTTCCAGACTGGAAACAAAATGTCTAGGGAGAAAGGGAAGAGTCTGGATGGGTAGGAGGAGCCCATAGCATGACAAGTCTTCAGGGCCACAAGGGGGAATTTAAACTTAACCTGAGGAAAGCTAAAGGTCCCTGAAGAGGCATTTCACGAGAGATACAAGAAGTTGTACGAACCGAGGCCTCCAGAAGAAAGAATCAGTAGAACCCGAGCATCCGTCCTGGGTCTGATTACTCAGTGATTCGCTCACTGAATCAAAGACACTAAGTGAAGAGCTTACTAACTAACTAAGAAGATGGAGGTTAAGAAAACAATAACATCAGTCAAGGCACAGTGACAGGGCGAAGGAAATCCTCTGAAAAGAACTGGAGTCTGCGAGTTTCTGCCCGGGCCCTGAATCAGGGCCCAAGAAGGGCCTCCCCGTGGACTTAGGCTCAAGATGAGAAGTGAAGCCATGCTGGCTACTCACCCAACATGTGGAGACACATCTCTTTTTTTTTTTTCTTTTAAAACAAAAATTCAGGAGGGTGTAATACTGTGATTTATTATAAGAAATATATATTTGGTCTTCATTCCCATTTCTGGCATAGAGATCCTAAAGCGCTGGGAATTCCCTAAGTGATGACAGCGATAAAGGGGCCTTTCGTTATGTTAATGAGTGACTCCAGGCTTGGAATTTGCATTCGTACCCACCTTGACCTCCAGGGAGGGGAGGAGGGCTGGAGGTTGAATGGATCACCAAGGGTCAAAGATCTAATCAATTGTGCCTATGTGATGAAGCCTCCATCAAAAACCGAAAAGAATGGGTTTGAAGAGTTTCCAGATTGGTGAACCAGGATGCATCACGTGCCTTCATGCCAGGCCCCAAACTCCACGAGGACAGAAGCTCTTTTGTTGAAAACCTCACCCTATGTACCTCTTCATCTGGCTGTTTGATTCATATCCTTTGTCATAAACCAGTGATCTAGTGAGGAAACAGGGTTCCTGAGTCCTGTGAGCCAGTCTAGCAAATTAATCGAGCCCAAGGAGGGGGTCATGACAACCTCTGATTCGCAGCCAGGCAGTCAGAAACAGAGGTGACAGCCTGGATTTGTGACCAGCATCTCAGTGGAGACCGTCTTGCGGGGCTGAGCCCTCACCCTGGGGAATCCAATGCTATCTCCAGGTAGATAGTACTGGAATTGAGTTGAACTGTAAGACACCCACCTGGGGTCAGAGAATTGCCTGATGGCATGGGAAAACCCACACTCACACTTTGGAATCCAGTGTTGATACTTTAGATGAAATAATGGAAGGACCACAGTATATTTAAAGATGAATGCTTTTAAAACCAGGATACTATTTTTTAAATTTTTTTTAGTATTTATTTTTGAGACAGAGAGAGACAGAGCATGAGCAGGGGGAGGGGCAGAGAGAGAGGGAGACACAGAATCTTAAGCAGGCTCCAGGCTCTGAGCTGTCAGCACTGACCCTGATGTGGGGCTGAACTCATAAACCACGAGATCATGACCTGTGTGAAACTGGAGGCTTAACCAACTGAGCCACCCAGGTGCCCCCAGGATTCTATTTTTAAAACCATACTTGTAGTTAGCAAGATCCATTGGGATATCACTATTATTAAACAGTACCATATTATTCTATAAATTGTGAAATTCAAGATTTAGTTTCACTGAGAAACTTGATTTTCCACCCCCCAACCAGTAAGCACCAGGCCTGCCACAGTAACAATATTGAAAGTTTGGTCACCATTCAATGAACTTGACCCTGAAGACAAGTGAAATGGGAAAAGTCTTCTGTATTGACAAAATTTGGCCCCAACATTCTCGTGATTTGAGGTACCAGGTAATTTTCCATGTAGATTTGGCCTGAAAATACAAAGGAAAAGTTCAAACAGGGACACAGCCAGTCTCTTTGGCCTAACCCTGCAAGGGATGTTTGTCTCGACCATACATTTTTTTATTGTCTAGTTAAGTTTTGAGTAATTCAGCTGATGGGATTTTCAGCCCTGCCCATGGGCTATGACTCATTCCACCGTCAAATTAACAGCTCTTTTGGAAAATGTTTTTTCATGACTTGGCCAAAACTCTCCATGGCTTAATTTCATCCCTTTCTTCCCAGAGAAATTCTTTGAACAAGTCCAATGATTGCACACTTCAGAAGAGCCTTTATGTCTGGCCATGGCAAATGCCGGACCAACCTATCGCTTTCAGCTTCCCTCAGCACCACTAGGCTGATGCCTTCACCTTCCCTTCATATCTACACATCAACCCTTTCTCTGTTACTAAAACAGGTTTACAGTATCTTGAAACATCCAATTCATGGGATTAAAAGTTATTTTGCAGAAAGAAAAGATGCACGTAAGGACAAATCAGGATGCCTGCATTTCCTCTCAGTTCCTCTAAGAACAGTGAGAATTGCTTCCTCTCTTGACTTCTTCATCTGCAAAATGGTGAAACCAGAATAAATGACATTATGGTCATGACCTTCTACCTTTAAAACTGAAGAGTTCGGTCTACTCAGATCAATATGAAACTATAAAAAGTTTGCCTACAAAAGTCAAGCAATGGGCATGGCATGATATAAGGTTGAGTAAGAACATTTAGATGCAGAGGTACAGGGTCCAGACCAATAGATAAAAAGGATGCATACACAGTGTATCAGGCAACTATTTCCTCAGTAACAATGCCTCACAAGCCAGCCCAGAAGTAAGTGGCTACCATCAATAAGCATGTATCCTCGTGCTCATGGGTCCACAGCTGGAGGAATTCTGCTTTGTGTTGTGGGGGAATTGGATCTGACTGCAGGTAATATTTACATAAGGATCAGGCCTACTCCCCATCTCTCATGCACATGGGACATATTCTTCTCATGTGACTATATTTCATCCTCTAACATTCTATTGGCCAAAATATGCCACATGGCCAAGCTCAAAATCCAAGGGACTAATAAGTCTACTCTGCCCATAGTGGGAGGGGGAGAAAAGTGAATATTGCGGAACAACCATTCAAACCATCACAGACAGCTCTTTTGCTCCCATTATCTTTCTGACACAGTCCCTCTCTCTTTATGTACATTGAGTTGACTTCAAGATCAAATAAGACCAGTTTCTGGCAAGCGCATTTTTGGAGGAAAAAAATTTAAGAGATAACTTACTACCTTACAATTTTCATGAGACCAAAAGTAAGCTATTCTGCAACTATGGATAATTATGTAATAAAAGAATCTGATGAACACTGACTATGCACCAGGCACCATTCTAGGTTCTCTTCATTCATTCTTTTATTTAATTGAACTAGCATATGGGGGCGCCTGGGTGGCTCAGTTGGTTGAGCATCTGACTCTTGAATTCAGCTCAGGTTATGATCCCAGGGCTGTGGGATGGAGTCCTGTGTTGGGTTCCACACCAAGCATGGAGCGTGCTTGAGATTCTCACTCTCTTCCTCTACCCCTCTCCCTCATTCACTCTCTTTCTCTCTAAAAAATAAAAATAAAAAATTGAACTAGCATTTAAACAGACTGATGTTTTACCACATATAGAATACCTTGAACAGAACTGATCCTAAAAAAAAAAAAAATTCTTTCCAATTCACATCATTCAAAAATGTTGGTCTAAAAACACTTTTTCATTATTTGATCAATTTATTCAGGATTCACCAAGTATCTCTAATTCTCAACTTTCCCAACAAAGCCTAAAATAAAATATTATTAGTTACACATTACAGGTCAGGAAAGTGGAGATTAGAAAAGATGAAATGACTGCTGAAAGGTAAAGGAGCAAAGATACAAACCCAGGCACGTCTGATCCCAAAACCCATGCTTTTCCCCTGATACCATGTGTCCTGAGTAACACTGAAAACATGCATAATAAGTGTTTAATGAAAGTTTATAGACTAAAGAAAGGAAAGAAGGGAGAGGACATTGAAGGAAGGAAGGAAGGAAGGAAGGAAGGAAGGAAGGAAGGAAGGAAGGAAGGAAGGAAGGAAGGGGAGAGAAGGAAGGAGGGAGGAAGGTCAGGAATAACCTCCCAAAATAGGAAAACTGAACATACTTGAAACAAATACATAATAATACAAAGCAACTTTAAGCTGTAAACTAAAGAAAAACAAAATTTTATTTTCCCAGAGTTGACTGGTCAATTGGTAAATTTCTTCATTCATTAAACAAACTGTGCTACCTCTTGACACAAGTCCACATGTGGTGGGAGGGCAATTTCTGCCTGTGTCCTACTCTAGGAATCCAAAAGGGAGAGGTATCAGAGACACATAATACCCACATCTGGCTCAGAGGCTTATCGGGCTGACCATTTTCTACAATTGGCCTCAAGCCAAAATTCCCAACCATGGTACTCAAGTTCCTACACAATTTGGTCCAAACTCCCTTCCTATCTGCATCCCCTTCCTGGCCCCATCATCTCAGCTTCCCACCAGTCCTAGAATACATGCCTCTCCCTGGCTCTGTACCTTGCACCTCCCCTTTTCTCTGCCTGGAATTCATCCCATCTCCAGCTGGTGGACTTTTTCTCATCCCTCACTGTCCAACCGAATTATCATCTCCTTCCTATCCTCCGATTTCCCTGGGAGAACTTGTCCTTCCTTTCGCTGTGGCCCCAGGCATCATATAAATGCCTCTAGTACCATAGGCAACACAGGTCACAGGATCTCCATGTCTGTTCCCGCCACTGACTTTTGACCTCCTCACAAACAGGAAAGATCTTAGGCACCTTTATTAGCACCCTGCTATACTTAGCCTAAAACCTACCAGATTATACCGTTTTACCTTCTTACAACTTTAATCAGTGCCTTCCCCCTCATCCGTCTCCCCAGCAACTGGCCAGGAGAAGCTGTACTGGAGAAGAAATGTGCTGTGTTCCTGTTACACCCAAAAGTGTAGTAAGAACTTTGCCTTGATTGCCAGGCTTGTTCCTACCCTTCCTTCAACACTCACCCCCACAAAGCCTTCCCCAGACCAAGGTAGAACCTGTGTGTACCCCGCCGGTCAAGTCAGGACCAGTTAGGAACTGCTTACAGAACCGTGGACACTTGACCATGAGCAACACTGGGGTTACAGGTGCTGACCCCGTTGCTATCAAAAAGCCATGCATAACTTTTGACTCCTCCAAAATTTACTAATAGCGAGAACCACTTTTTATCACCATGCACAATTTACTGGAGAGAGGAACTGCTCACGTGGAGGCGATTAGGGTCACAGGTGTTTTAAGCAGATGTTCCCAACATGTGAGCTCACCGCAACAGCAACAGCAGGTGGCTAGAAAACTGTCACAGTAGCACAGTACGTACTACAGTTAATTTTATGCACTTATGGTTTAATACCGTATGTTTGTTTACATTTCTCTCTACTGCAAATGGCACCACATATGGTAAGTGTGTGAAGGTTTTTATAAATTTCATTTCATTTCATTTCATTTTTAGAGAGAGAACATGCATGTGAGCAAGGAAGAGGCGCAGAGAAAGAGAGAGAAAGATAATATTAAGAAAGAGAATCCACTCTCAGCATGGAGCCCAGCACAGGGCCCCATCCCATGACAGTAGGATCATGACCTGAGCCGAAATCAAGGGTCGGACGCTCAACAGACTGAGCCATCCAGGCGCGCTGAGTTTTGATAAATTTTAACTTTTTATAATAGATTTGTGTAAATGTAATGGCAGTAAACGATAAAACAGACTATTATCTCTATTTTATGCACTCCTGACGTACCTTTTTCTTATTTTTTCAATATTTCTGGGCTACATGACTCATCTGTGAGTTTTTCCAAATTGTTCCAAATCTCCTGAATATTTTCCAGTATATTTATTGAAAAAAAAATCCACGTATAAGTGGACCTGCATAGTTCAAACCCATGTTGTTCAAGGGTCAACTGCACTTGTAACAGAAGGTGGGTTCAGCTCGCTGTCACTCTCCATCTATCGATACATCAAGTTTAAAGGCTAAAACTGCAGCCGAGAAGGGAGCCTCAACCCAGGAAGCAAGAATGTATAACCAGAGAACCAATGACCAGCTTCCAGGTTAAAAGTTAAGAGTCAAGAGAACAAAGTGAGGACCTGGGCACAAGATAGGAAAGCTCAAACAATTCGAGAAATGCTGTCTCTTATGTGATTCCTTGAAGATGCTACAGCTAGATACTTCCCGTCTATTTCTATGGCAGTTGGGCAAATGTTTATTAGAGCATTTCTCTTAATATCTCATAACTTACTGCAACAACCGCTCTCATGTGTGTGAATTACTTGAGAGCAACAATCTTGTCACCTTCTCCTCTTTATCACCAGCACCTAATACAGTGCTTAGGCCTTCATAAAGGGGAAGGAAGAAGAAAAAAGGAAACAGGAGAAGAGAGAGATACATGAAGGAAAGGAAAGGGAAGGGAAGGGAAGGGAAGGGAAGGGAAGGGAAGGGAAGGGAAGGGAAGGGAAGGGAAGGGAAGGGGAGGGGAGGGGAGGGGAGGGGAGGGGAGGGGAGGGGAGGGGAGGGGAGGGGAGGGGAGGGAAAAGAAGCTGAAAGGAGGGGAAGGGGAGGGGAAGGGAAGGAAAGGAAAGGGAGGGGAGGGAATATGCTTCTCAAAGTTAACATGGTTAAAGAACACTTGACTTTGGCCACGCCCACCCACAAACCAGTTCTTCCAGTGTTCTCCATATTTGCCAAAGGTACCATCTACTACTTAGCTCCACTGACCAATGTCTAGGCATGATCTCACATTCTTCTCTTCCCCTCACCCCTCACATCCAATTAACCAGCATAGTCATCGAACTCCCAAGTAGAAAGCAAATCCAACCCTCCCCACTGCCATCAATGTTCCATCCTTCCCCAAGTCCCTACTGAACTCCTGCAGCAGCCTCCCAGCTGGCCTTCCTTTGAAGGTCTTTAGCTTTCCCACAAAAGCTAAAGGGATATTTAAATTTCTTTCTCTTATTTGGGTATAGTTGACACACCAATGCTGCATTAGTTTCAGTCATACAACACAGTGATTCAATTTCTCCATGTAATGCTGTGCTCACATGTGTAACTGCCATCTGTCACCGTACAACACTATTATAATACCTTTGACAATATTCCCTAGGTTGTACCTTCTGTTCCCATGACTTGTTCATCCCATATTTAAGTGTAAGTCAGGATATATGGTTTTGCTGATCAAAATTCTCCAGCAGTGTCTCATACATCCTAGTCCAAAATCAAAGTCCTTTGGCCCATGGGACCCTGTGTGGTCAGAACCTGCCTACTCCTCTGATCTCACCTCCCTGGACCCCACCTGGAACACCAGGATCTAGCCATACCACCCTCACTGTATTCCTTGAACACATTACACTCTCCAACTCTAGGACTTAGAGCTTGACCATCTGTGTCTTTGCATGGCTGTCTCCTTCATTCAAAGTGTCAGCTTCTCATAAAATACCTAGGAATAAACCTAACCAAAGATGTAGGAGATCTGTATGCTGAAAACTATAGAAAGCTTATGAAGGAAATTGAAGAAGATGTAAAGAAATGGAAAGACATTCCGTGCTCATGGATTGGAAGAATAAGTATTGTCAAAATGTCAATACTACCCAAAGCGGTCTACACATCCAATGCGATCCCAATCAAAGTTGTACCAGCATTCTTCTCGAAGCTAGAACAAGCAATCCTAAAATTTGTATGGAACCACTAAAGACCCCGAATAGCCAAAGTAATTTTGAAGAAGAAGACCAAAGCGGGAGGCATCACAATCCCAGACTTTAGCCTCCACTACAAAGCTGTCATCATCAAGATAGAATGGTATTGGCACAAAAACAGACACATAGACCAATGGAATAGAATAAAGACTCCAGAATTGGACCCACAAAAGTATGGCCAACTAATCTTTGACAAAGCAGGAAAGAATATCCAATGGAAAAAAGACAGTCTCTTCAACAACTGTTGCTGGGAGAACGGGACAGAAACATGCAGAAGGATGAAACTAGACCACTTTCTTACACCATTCATAAAAATAAACTCAAAGTGGATAAGGGACCTGAATGTGAGACAGGAAACCATCAAAACCCTAGCAGAGAAAGCAGGAAAAAAATCTCTCTGACCTCAGCCGTAGCAATTTCTTACTCGACACATCCCCAAAGGCAAGGGAATTAAAAGCAAAAATGAACTATTGGGACCTCATGAAGATAAAAAGCTTCTGCACAGCAAAGGAAACAATCAACAAAACTAAAAGGCAACCAATGGGATGGGAAAAGATATTTGCAAATGCCTTATCGGACAAAGGGCTAGTGTCCAAAATCTATAAAGAACTCACCAAACTCCACACCTGAAAAACAAATAACCCAGTGAAGAAATGGGCAGAAAACATGAATAGACACTTCTCTAAAGAAGACATCCGGATGGCCAACAGGCACATGAAAAGATGCTCAACGTCGCTCCTCATCAGGGAAATGCAAATCAAAACCACACTCAGATACCACCTCACACCAGAGTGGCTAAAATGAACAAATCAGGAGACTATAGATGCTGGCGAGGATATGGAGAAATGGGAACCTCTTGCACTGTTGGTGGGAATGCAAACTGGAGCAGCCACTCTGGAAAACAGTGTGGAGGTTCCTCAAAAAATTAAAAATAGATCTACCCTATGACACAGCAATAGCACTGCTAGGAATTTACCCAAGGGATACAGGAGTGCTGATACATAGGGACAATCATACCCCAATGTTTATAGCAGCACTTTCAACAACAGCCCAATTATGGAAAGAGCCTAAATGTCCATCAACTGACGAATGGATAAAGAAATTGTGGTTTATATACACAATGGAATACTACGCGGCAATGAGAAAGAATGAAATATCACCTTTTGTACCAACGTGGATGGAACTGTAAGAGTGTTACGCTAAGTGAAATAAGTCATACAGAGAAAGACAGATACCATATGTTTTCACTCTTATGTGGATCCTGAGAAACTTAACAGAAGACCATGCGGGAGGGGAAGGAAAAGAAAAAAAGAGGTTAGAGAGGGAGTGAGCCAAACCATAAGAGACTCTTAAAAACTGAGAACAAACTGAGGGTTGATGGGGGGTGGGAAGGGGGAGGGTGGGGGATGGGTATTGAGGAGGGCACCTTTTGGGATGAGCACTGGGTGTTGTATGGAAACCAATTTGACAAAAAATTTCATCTTTAAAAAAACAACAACAAAGTGTCAGCTTCTCAGGGCACCTTGGTGGCTCATTGGTTAAGCGTCCAACTTTGGCTCAGATCATGATTTCACCACTCGTGGGTTCGAGCCCCGCATTGGGCTCTGTGCTGACAGCTCGGAGCCCGGAGCCCACTTCGGATTCTGTGTCTCCCTCTCTCTCTGCCCCTCTCCTGCTTGCGCTCTGTCTCTCTCTCTCTCTCTCTCAAAAATAAACATTAAAAATTAAATTAAAACAAATAAAGTGTCAGCTTCTCAGAGATGGTTTCCCCAGTGTCCCTAGTGAAAGCAGACACACACACTCACACACACATTTACACACATAAACATTTACATACCCACGCTCACATGCCCACACATGCACACTGACACGCAATCGCACACAAGACATACACATATACACCCACATATACCCATTCACACACACACACACACACACACACACACACACACACACACAGGTTTAAGCCATCATAAATGTAAAGGATCAGCTTCACCCTCCAGGCTGGTTCCCAGTAAACATGAGATGTTTCATTTGTCCCTTTAAAAATGCATCCTTCACTGTAATCTCTCAAGTTTTATATATCAGAGGAAAACTTTGTCTTAGTTTATGAGCTAGGGTAACCTTCCGAACAAAGAGTATTTTTCACATTTTCAGACTCGTCCAGAGAATTGTGCTTTAAGCTCCATATTGAGATTTTATTTAGTTCTGTGGTCTCTCCCCCAAAATTAGAGCGCGGTACTCACTTTGATAGCCTGGATCTTGCACCGACTGAGAAATGCGAGCTTGGATTTTAGGCACCTGAGAGTTACACGGAATTGTGCGATTCTTATAAACATTACGGGTCTTCTGGAGCCTATGAATTGCTTCCATTTAAGCTCAAAAGCCCCCTGACACAGTTCCTGGGGCCTGTAAACCCTGTGATACCAGCCGTAATAACTCCCCTGGCAAGAAATGAGCTTCACTTCCCGTGGCCTATAAAAGACCTTGCCTGACCTTCGATATCAATCAGAGGTAACATGTGCCTGGGAAAGCCCAGGCCTGGGGCCTGAGATGGGGAGCAGGCCTGGTACCCCCAGAACTGCAGTTCTGCCCGGCAAATGCTGCAGGCACACCTGCTCCCATGGGGGAAGCACCACCCACAAGCTTCCCTGTCCTCATCTCTGGGGGGGCAGATATGACCACCTATGCCATAGGACTGGGTGAGGATTCGGGGGCTTCCAGATTGGTTGGTGGGGAAGCTATCCCGTGCCAATCACCGTAAGGAGTGTGATGCGGCCTGGACCCAAGGCTTTGACCCATGAAAGAAACAAAGCCAAAGCTGTTTAAATATGTTACGGTGGGTAACCTGGACAACAAGTCGGGGTCTAGCATGTAAACGGTGCTTGGTAAATGTTGATCTTGTACACTTTCCCATCCATAACTTTGGGTTTAGACACGTGACTTTCTTTGGTTAGTGAGATGTTGGCAGACGGACTATAAGCAGGCATGTGAAATGTGCTTAAGTAACATTGTGTGCCTTCATATGCCCCTACCATCACAACAAGAAAACTATACTCTGATTGGCCCATTGATTCAAGGGGGTGAGATGCATGAAGCATGAAGCAGACCTTATCTTAACCTGTAGCTTAGCACCAGTGAGCTCAACCCAATCTAGGTCACCCTATCCCCAGCTGACCTGCAGATATGCAAGTTAAATCAATGCTTATTTTGTATGGCATGGGGATTTTGTTGTTTTTTAATTTAATAATAGCTGATGGACACACCAAAATAACCATAGGGGAATGATTTCTACCTATCAGAGCTACATGAAGAGTTTAGAAGATTTTATACAAAAGGTTAATCCAGGAACTAATGCTAAAGCTGGGTAGGGGAACTACAATCAGGATCCAGAAAGTAGTTCTAAATCTCTCTAAGGCAGCTATGGTCTCCTTAGGGTCACAGGACTAATGAAGAGGTAGACAGTCAAAGTCACATAAAGTTAGCCTCATTTGCCATGGGATTCTACAGAGAGAAGAGAAAAGGTTATGTTATATCACACAAATTATATTTTCAGATTACATAAGACCCTATGAATTTTCAGTACTCTCCCTTGCATATGCACTACTTAAAATATATGAATTTAGGGGCACCTAAGTGACCCAGTTGGTTAGACGTCCAACTCTTGGTTTTGGTTCAGGTCATTCTCACGTTTTGTGGGATCGAGCCTCACGTCTGGTTCTGCAATGACAGTGCGGAGACTGCTTGGGATTCTCTCTCTCCCTCTCTCTCTGCCCCACTCACTTTCTCTCTCTCAAAATAAATAAAATAGACTTTAAATATATATATGTGTGCGTGAATAGATAGATAGATAGATAGATAGATAGATAGATAGATACGATATAGAGAGATTATACTTGAATATACTGAATTGGGGTTTTAGTCATTCCATAAATCCTTTTCTAATTAACATGAGATATAAATATATTTATATATTTATGTCCCATATATATATTATATATATATGTCCCATACATATCATATATTATATATATTATATATTTATATATATGATATATATTATACTATATTAATAATAATATAGTATACATCAATTATACTATATTATTATACTATATGTAGTAATATATAGTATTACCACATATATACATTAGTATATACAGTATATTAGCATATATACTAATATATTAGTATATATAGTATAATATATATACTAATGTATATATACTAATATATTAGTATATATACTATATGTTATATATATTATATATACACATATACTATATATGTTATATATACACATATATCTATCTCCATCCCATGGAATGGCTAAAACCGCAAGTCAGTATATTCAAACCAAAACCCAATATGGTACCTAAGGAGTCGCTGCAGAGGTGCCTCAGCCGGCTTTACTCCCATGCATCCCTATCCTAGACTCAACCAAAGAAACTCCATTTTTCATTGTTTTATGCCATAGGATTCTGCATAAAATCCCAGTGGAACAGGAGTGAGCCCCAGGCTGACCAGCCCCACAGTAAAGATGAGAGCAGAAGTCTCTAAAACACATAACTGAAACTAAACTCATTGTTCTTGCCTCCCCATGAAACCTCCTTGGCTCCCCTTCTTAGAGATTCTCACCACCTTTTATCTTTGGCTGAGTAAGCCAGCCACCTGGGAGTTATCCTTATCCCTGCTTTACCATTCCCATCTCCTCTGTCTCCTAAATAGATGAGAAGTATGTGTCCCTCTGTCCACATGGACTGTCACCATCCTGCTCTGGCTGCCATCCCTTACTTCACAACTCAAAATCTTCCAACTTTCATTTATGTACCTCTAGCTGATGCCCTCTGTGGCGCACAGACTCCAAGATGGCCTCCAAGGATCCCAACCTCCTGATGACATCCTTTCCCTTTGTGTATCCTCCTCTCCTTGAATGACTTAATCCTGACCAATAGAACACAATAAATGTGATAGGCTGTCACTTCCACGAATAGATTACAGAGGACTCCAGCTTCTGTCTTCCTAGTGGACTTTCACTCTTCTGGTTTTGTTGAAACAAGCTGCCTTATTTGAGCTGCCCATGTTTGAGCTACCCCATGGGGAGTCATATGACGAAGAATCGAAAGTGGCTTCCAGTTGAAAGCCAGCAGGGAACTGAGATCTGAAGTCCAGCAACCTGCAAAAAAGCAAATCTTGCCACTAGCCACATAAGCTTAGAAGCAGATCTTCACTCAGTGGAGACTTTCAGATGAGGCCTCAGCCCCAGCCTCATGAGAGACACTGAGGACCCATCTAAGTCATGTCTGGATACCTGACACACAAAAACGGTGAGGCAACAATGTATGTTACTTTACCCCACTAACTGATCATTTGTTATACAGCAATAGATAACTAACACACTCCTCCTATGCAAGCTAAACATGGCAGCCTGAATTCCAACCTAACCCTCTAACCATTTAGATGATGGTGACCTTCCTCGGATTCAATCTCTTTCTTAAACGTCATAGGAAGCAAAAAGTTGTATCATCTGATTGGTGACTGAGGCTTTCATGTGCTAACCCATTTATCCATCCAGCAAAGTTAGGTGACCAACCCCCTTTTCAGACAAGAAAATTGGAGGATTAAGTAACTTATTCAAAACTACAAAACTAGAAAGGGACAAGTCAGAACTGGGGCCAAAAGTGTCTGGCTTCAAAACTTTCCTGCTGCACCTGTGTCTCCAAAAAACTCAAAGCATCCTGGTGCAGAATTAGGGCAATGTTAAAGCCAGACTAATGGACAGATTAACCTGATAACCTCGGAGGAAAGGAAGTTCAATGCAATGAGGGGGAAGAGAAAATTGGAATGTTTCTGCACAATGTCTCACTTAGGAGAGCTTTACTCATATCTTTGGAGAAATGGGAGTTCAGCAAAAAATTATCTTGTTTATTAATTCCAGGGTAAGCTTCAGTGGACTTTGTGAGAGGCGTCTGAAACTCAAGGGTAAAATTCCAGAGCCAGGAGTCTGTGGTTCCTTGTCATAGGGCTGGGCTACCCTGTTGGGACACTGGCTGAAAAAGATCTCCTAATGTAGAAGACACAGACACTTACCCTGTCCCATCTCAGCTTCAAGTGTCCCTGTAGCAAGAGTAAATCCCACTCTTACATCACTCTGGCAGAAACTTAAACCAGCTGGAAGCATCCCATTAACCTCACAAATCCCCCACATACCAGAAGCTGCATCAGCCTTTAAAAACCAAAAGGGCAGAGGGGAAAAGCTCGCAGAAATCTTACAAGGATGTTGAGGTGTTACAGGCGTGTTCTTAGAGACGAGGCCTTTGATAAATTGAGCATGAGTCTCTAAGAGAGGGAAGAGCCAAGAAGTCAACCTCTTCCTCCCCTCAGATTTATGAATCTTCCAGCTAGAGGCAAAAGCATCTCTCCATCAAGATCAAAGCTCAGAGAGGTGAGAAGAAAAGCAAGAAGACCAGAGGTTCCCCTGGGATGGAAATATGTCTGTTTTATGTAGCCTACATGGTCTGTGTTCTAGAAGGCATGTTGCATAGGAAACCCATTTAATAGTCCTCATAAAATAAATACTTCCTTTGCATTAAGAATACAGAAAGATGGATATGTTCCTTGCTTGGAATGTATAAAGCAAAGGTTAAAAGTTCCACCGTGTTTTCTGCTCATGGAAAATCACTTTTGATTCATCAGCCCAGAGTCCAGATATTTTCTTGGAAGAATCAAACATGGAGACTGAGTATCTGCAATACCTCAGCTGCCACAGGCCATTGTGTCAAGGTACTTAATGTGTACGGGCATTTCTAGTCACTGGAGTCAAAGCAGAGTCCCAAGTCTGGCCGAAAAGATAATAACTACGGTGGAGCCTTAATCATTTGCAGAACTTGGTGGTGTGCATTTTTAGAAGACTCTCTGCATAAATACCACATGATTCACAGACTCATTGATATTCCCGCTTTAATATTTTCTATTTGGTGTGATGGTCATTAGTGGAAAGCTATTGGGCAATAGTGTGATTATGGAAAAAGAACAAAGGCCGAGAGAAACCAACTTCTCAGTTCTAAGAAAAGAAACACCAAAAAGGAAATGAAAATATCAAAGGGCAATTTGTCCCATGATACGCATTTCAGCCAAGTGCAGCCATGTACAAAGGGCCGCTCAGCCTTGTCTGAGTAACACCTCATTCCTCAATGCTTGCAGAATTTGCAAAGGCTGAACAAGGACAGAAAAGGAGCATCAGGATCCAGAAGATCAAGCACTGAACTGGGATAGGAGTCAAAAGGCATTGCTCCTGATCTGGATCTACCTCTCCTTTCACTCATCTGTAAAGTGGGACCCATACTATTTCTGTTGGCAAAATCACTTCTTCATTCAGCAGGTTACCCATTTCTTCCAATCATTTTAATGTATAAGGCATTGGGCACAAAAGTGAATGCACCATAGGCGCCTTCCCACAAACGCTTCTCAGTCAGAAAGGGAGATGAGATGGGTAGGTGGAAAATAACACTCTCATTGAGAGCGGTCAGTGTCACATCAAATAACCCACCAGACGGGGGTGCCTGGGTGGCTCAGTTGGTTGGGTGTTTGGCTCTTGGTTTTGGCTCAGATCATGATCTCACAGTTCAGGGGATCAAGCCCCACATCGAGCTGTGTGTTGACTGCATGGAACCTGCTTGGCATTCTCTCTCTCCCTCTCTTTCTCTCTCTGCCCCTTCCCAGCTCATGCTTTCTCTCTCTCTCTAAAAATAAATAAACTTTAAAAAGAAAAGGAAACACCCAGACGCAATGGTGTCATCAGCTGCAAAGATGTAGCACCAAACTTGTAACCCTCTCTCTTACAAAAGCATCAGCTGTTTTCCTTCTGCCCTGCCCCCACCATCTCTGTTCATGGTACCGTTCTCCTTTCCTACTTTTTTTCTTTTGGCCTAAATTTCCCCCTTTGTTTTAGGTTTATTTTCTCCAAAGATATTTTCTAATCTTTGTAAATCCTTTCTAGAGCAAAGAGGGTTGTAAATAAATGGACATGAGCATGCCTGGGAGGAGCTTTCATAAACATGTGCTTGGCTGTAAATGGCTGATGTAGGCATGAATGTGCACACTTTTTTTTTCATTTTTTTTTTAATTTAAATTTAAGTTAGTTAACATACAGTGTAGTATCGGTTTCAGGAGTAGAACCCAGTGATTCATCACTTCCGTATAACACCCAGTGCTCATCCCAATGAGTGCCCTCCTTTTTTTTTTCCTTTTTTTTTTTTTTAATTTTTTTTTTCAATGTTTTTTATTTATTTTGGGGACAGAGAGAGACAGAGCATGAACGGGGGAGGGGCAGAGAGAGAGGGAGACACAGAATCGGAAACAGGCTCCAGGCTCCGAGCCGTCAGCCCAGAGCCTGACGCGGGGCTTGAACTCACGGACCGCGAGATCGTGACCTGGCTGAAGTCGGACGCTTAACCGACTGCGCCACCCAGGCGCCCCAATGAGTGCCCTCCTTAATGCCCATCAACCATTTGCCCAGCCCCCCACCCACCTCCCCTCCAGCAACGTCAGTTTGTTCTCTATAATTAAGAGTGTCTTATGGTTGGCTTGCCTCTCTGTTTTCATCTTATTTTTCCTTCCCTTCCCCTACGTTCATCTGTTGTGTTTCTTAAATTCCACATATGAGTAAAATAATATTTGTCTTTCTCTGACTAATTTCACTTAGCATAATACCCTCTAGTTCCATCCACGTTGTTGCAAATGGCAAGATTCCATTCTTTTTGATCACCAAGTGATATTCCATTGTGTGTGTATGTATATATATATGTGTGTGTATACATACACACACATATATCACAGTTTTAACTGCTGGACAACATAAAGCTGTATTGTGCTTGTGATGATGATTATCTTCATGCAAAACATTTCTATCCATATCAAAGTAGAATACAGATTTATAAAAAGCTTTTCTCACAAAAGATCTAACAGTGGTTCTAAGCTATAACCAAAACAAGCTACATATGCCCAAGACTGGGTAAACTCATGCCATTCACTGGGTCTCTGGGTCAGCCCCAGATGCTGGGACTCAGACTCCCCTTGTGGCTGACCCAAATGCTCACCAGATGAACCTGCTTCACTAGACACCCACGTACCCCCCAGGAGAGAATCCCAAGTCCAGTCCCCAAGCTCTGAGCTACCTGCTATTCTGAGACAAGGGCCGGCCAGAATTTTCCACAGGCTAGAAATAAGGGAACAGATAAACACATGTCACCCCATCCTACAACGCTAAGAGGCAAGCCAATCTCAAGCTGATCCTGAGCCAGAAATCCTGTCTTCTGTGTTCTGCCTTTCTGAATATTACTTATGCTCAAAGCCTAGCCCAAATGTCTCATCCTCCATAAGGCCTCCCTCCCCACATCCATGCAGCATGGTCATCCATCTTCTCCTGGCACCTAGCCTCTGTCACAGAACTTTCTCTGCATTCAGTGCTTCCTCTGACAGTCTCCTGGAAGCAGGAACTGTTTAGAACCCATGTTACTCACCCCTGGGAACCCTTCCCTAGCAACGAGCTTGATGCCCAGAACTTGCTCAGTGAATACTTATTAAATGCCCTTTTTTTTTCCAGTTTTCCTTTTCTTGCTAACTACTTGGATAATAAATAACACTTAAAACTCTTCAAAGGGAGGAATCATCAAATATTATGTGTCAGGCCAATAAGCAGAAACATGTGCTGTCTTCAGCTGTGCATGAGAACAAAGGCTACAAGGACACATTTCATTCTTCCCTGTGGTGAAGAGGAAAAAGCACAGCGTGGCCCCAAAGGGGTCTGAGTTCAAATCCTAACTCCATAATTTGGAATTTGTGTGACGCTCTGTGTCCGAACCTCTTTGAGTCTGTTTTATCATCTGCAAAACTAGAACTAGGAAGGATGATAGAGAAGATTCAACCAACGTGCATAAGAGCACCCAGGCCCTGTAACACACTGGTCACTTAGCAGATGTGGCTTCTTTCCATCCCCCCAAATGAAGAAACCAAATTAATCTCATCCTCCTAGGAGAGAGGGGGAAAATACACGACATGGAATTGAGCAGTGTCAGACAGAGCAAGCACATTTGTATGAAGGCCCATTCCTGCTCATGTAAGTATAACTGAATAATACATGATTGCACCTAAGGCAATTAAATGACCAAGCCCCACAGACATCCATCTATGCTACAGACATGGGAATTTATTTTAATTTTTAGCAAGCTTAGGATACATAATTCTAAAACTAAATAAGATTGAACTTATGATGAAAAGCATACCACTTTTTTAAAGTCAAGTTTTGAATGTTTTTCTTAACAGAGCATTAGTGTACTTCTCTCTCTATGTATGGGACCTGAACCATCTGCTCTATGTAAAAAAAAAAAAAAAAAAAAAAAAAAAAAAAAAAGACATAATGAAAAGAGGTCCGATCGTAATAGGTAGTAAGAAAAATTGCATTCCTCCTGCCCTTTGCTCAGGCATAGAGCCATCAAAGTGTTATGCCATAAAATTTAATTTTTGAGTTTTGAATGATTTACAGTGGGGCAGGACTTATAAATCAGAACAGTAACCATTGCTATGAATAGAGATGTATGTTTTTCCAAAATGTCTAAATGAAATACTTTAAAACACGCTAAAAGACCTGCACAGTTTTCCAAAGGCAGCCATAATTGAAGTTAATCATTCTTGTTCAGACAGAAGGAAACTCACTGACACCTGGGCACCTCCCCCTCCTTGAGATGAAGTGATCAAATAATCATCATCTCTTCTTATGAAAGCAATTAATCATGGCAATATATCATGCTATTGCAGCCCGGTCTCTAGCCTTGTCTGTTAGGTTCATAAACCCTTTCTGATGCCTTTGAATGTGTCTTTAACCAGATGCCATTCTTAAAATAGTATGGATACCTAGGGCAACAGTATGTGAAAGCCTCGCTCGTACAAGAATCCTTCCCTTCCTTCCACATCCTAATACCCAAGCCAGTGGCAGGTCCTCGACACCGTGCCACTCTCATCTGTCTCCCTGTTCTGCACCCACCCCCATCTTGTACCTGTGTCACTGACACAGCCCCCCAACTTCCTGCCTGCCTCTGTGTGGGCAGAACATAAAGGGTGGTCTGCCCAAAGCATGAATCGTACCGCATCGCGGCACTCCGTTTCTTAAAATTCTCCAGTGCCTTTCCATCGCCCTTAGCACAAAAGCCCACCTTCTCATGGAAGTTTACAGGGTCCCGTATCCCTTGTCTGTCTCTCCTCATGGATTCTTCCTATTCTGCAAACGTGCCACTTTATGTTTACTCCACGGTCCCAAATTTGTGAAAAGTTCTAGGTGGACAGATAGAGATGAATGGATTTGTACACAGTGTACCAAAAATACAGGAAGAGAAAACACCGAAGTATTAATAGCCTTTATATCTGATGTTTAGGAGTTGGAGTAATTTTATATTCTTCTCTACGCTTGACTAGATATTCCAAAATTTTTGAAACAAATACATCTTAGTTCAAAAAGGAAAAAGATGCCAGGCGCAGCCAGTTAGACTCCAGAGTCCAGAACTGGAACTCTTCAATGAAAGCTCACAAAAGACACAAGGTTCAGGTCTTCAATGTCCTGCAGAGCAGGGAAAACAGAAGCCTTCATTCTAAAATTTTGTCATCCTTAGGGGCGCCTGCATGGCTCAGTCAGTTAAGCATCCAACACTTGATTTTGGTCCCGGTCATGATCTCATGGTGCGGGATCAAGCCCGCATCAGGCTCTGCACTGACAGGGAGGGGCCTTCTTGGGATTTTCTCTCTCTCCCTCTCGGCCCCTCTCCCCATGAAAAAATAAATAATAAATGAAATGAAATAAAATGAAATAAAGTTTTGTGATCCCCAGAAGTCTCTCCCAATGATGGACCAATGAAAACATTTCTTGAACAATTGTGCTCTGGCCTCTCTCTCCTGAAGTGTGGACAGAGGGCACGTGAGTCAGCATGGACCCCAGAGATAAAGGGCAGCTGCTGAACACAGCAGGCAGAATTAGGGAGAGGATTCCGAAATCATGTGAGCCATTAGGCATCTGGTAATATTAACATACACTTAAATGGTTTCATCTCCCCCCCTCCCCCACACTAGACTGGAAGCTCTATAAAGGCAGGGATCATATCTATCCATATTATTTGTTCAACAAATGTTTGCTGAGTGCCTACCTCATGCAAGCCCTGTTTAAAGTGTTGAGAACATAAGAGTGGAGAAGAGATAGTCATGGGATTGCATGCCAATGGTAGAGAGAGAAAATGAACAAATTACAAACGTTACTAGAGAGTGATAGGTGAGAGCAGGGAATTAAAATAGAAGAATGTGATGGAGAAAGGGCGTTTTCCTTCCATGGGATGCCAAGAAACGCTTTGAGAAAGAGTCGACACCACAGCTGAGACAGGACTGATGGGAGGAAGCCAGCTCCAGGATGTTGCCTTCCAGGCAGAGGGATACCGGGCCAAAGCTCTGAAGCAGCAGTGACTTTTGGGTGTAGGGAGAACATAAGTAAAGCCAGTGTGGTTGGAGCTGGAAGAAGGAAAGAATGAGCAGCAATGGTAGAAGATGAGGTCAGAGACTGATGGGGGCCAGATTATGAAAGGTCTTACCCGCTGTGGTAAGGAGTTTGTCTTTTTTTCCAAGTGCCACGAAAAGCCATTGGGATATTTGAAGCAGGAGAGTGAAGCGATCTGATCTAGCTTTCTAAAAAAACCCACTCTGGCTGCTGCGTGGGGAATGGAGTACTGAGCACAGGAAACAAACAGGAAGTAATCTCTGAGAAGACAGGGTCTTAGGATAGGATGGTGCCATGGAGGGGAGAGAAGGAATGGCCAGAGGTGGAGCTGAAAGGATCAGTAACGGACCAGGCATGGAGATGTTGAGAATAAGGAAAAGTGGGGATCAAGGATGGTTCCCAAGTTTGGAGCTTATTCACAGGTGTGTCCCCAGCACCCTGCTCGGGTCCCGACACAATAAGCACTGGGCAATTATGAGTGGATGGATGGAAGGATGGATGGAAGGATGGATGGAAGGATGGATGGATGGATGGATGGATGTTTGGATAGATGGATGGATGGATGGATGGAAGGAAGGAAGGAAGGAAGGAAGGAAGGAAGGAAGGAAGGATAGAAGGATGGATAGATAAATGGATGGAAGGAAGGATGGATGGATAGATGGATGGAAAGACAGATAAATGGATGGAAGAAAGGAAAGAAGGAAGGAAGGAAGGAAGGAAGGAAGGAAGGAAGGATGGATAGATGAATACATGGGTAGAATGATGGTGAGAGGCAGAGGATAGAGCAATTCTGTGTGTGGGGTGTGGACAGGGGAGGCAGCAGCCATCTTATCCAACTCTCAAAGTCCCACCAGGCATTTTCTAGGGGACATTACAGGGACAGCAGTGGGGAGGACAGGGCTTCAGAGCAGGTGGAGGTCATCGATGTCATGGAGTGAGACAGATCTGTATTTAAGACTAGCTTCACCCACCCCTCACTCACTGGGTGTCCTTGTATTACCTTGCTAGGGTCTCAAAGCCCTGGTTTCTTCATCTGTAAAATGGGGATTACTGTACCAACATCATAGTGTTGCATCTGATACACATGGCTTGCATGGCCATGAGTGAGCCACTTAAGCACTCGGAGCCTCACTTCTCTTATCTGCAAGACGGAAAAAATAACCACTACTCCCTCTCTCACAGGGCGCTTGGAAGGTAAAATAGAACAACAACAACAACAGACTGGGACAGGAGGACCCTCCAGGTCACCCTTCCAGGTCACATCACAGACTGGGGCAAAGCTCCTCCATCAACCTGAGCCAGCAAAGCCCGGTGAGAGACAGGGATCCCCGGAGACCAAATCAACATCCGGACTTGCCTGGAGGCACAATCCCCTTTCCACCCAGTGCCCCATGGCGGTTATTTGTGACTATCACGGTTCCAAAAGAGGCAGGGAATCTGTGCCCCAGGTATCTGTCAGGATGAGAAGAGAAAAGGTTTTAAAAGGCCAGAAAGGAGAGTTTTGGGAGGTCTGCGTGGTCTTCGATGCAGCCCGTGGGAAGAGCGCTGTATTGTGAACACTCCAGCACTAATTGAGGATGACGGGCTGGATAAATGTATTTATAGCTGCAAAACCCAGAGCTTTCTGGCGTGTGCCCCATCCTGCTCTCAATGCCCCACACCTGAGGCCCACTGGGCAGGCGGGCGGCTGGGAAAGAAGGCTCCCAGGAGCAGCAGAGCCAGAGGACCAGATATAAATCCCATCCAGACTTCCTGTTCTAAACCCAGGAAATACCAGTCCATTTATATCTCATCATCTTAACCCTGCAGGCCTGGTTAATGGTTTGACCCATGCATTCTCTCCTTTTCCAAAATCTTGTCCCGTTCCCTCTTAACTTGATTTACTCAACTTACTCCAGCTGCTGACTTTGGCAGGTTTTCCAGCTCTCAAGCGACCGCCGCATGCGGGCATCACCCTGAGTGATTTCCACGGCAGCAACGGCGCAGGGGCTCCGGCTCCCGGCTCCAGAAGGTGCCCGCTCTCAGAACTGGAGCTGGAAAAACACCCTGCCCCCCACCCCGGCCCCGCCCCTTCTCACTTTCAACACGCAGGGACACTTTGGGGCGCAGCATGAAAAGCCAGGCTAAAAGGGGCTTGTATTTTTACACCATATTTGAGTTAGCTGTTTTATCTGGACGTGAACCCTGAGCAGGGAGACGAGGGGGAGAGAGAGGGGCTTTATGAACTCGAAACCAAAATAGACCGTCTAAGCGAGGCGGAGTGAAGTCACTGACTGTGCCGTGGAAAATACTTTCAAGGCATTTTATAAATTTTGCACCCAAAAAAACGCCCCAGCCAAGTTGGACTTGCTGCTTTCAGATATTCAATTCCTCCATTTCTCCTCCGTGATTTTCCTCATGGCTTCGGGACTTAAGAAAACAATGAGAACGTGTCCCAAAAAGTTACTTGAGCACCGCCCATAAGCTCACTTTCCTACAAATGAGCCACAAGAGTGACAGGCTCTGCGAAGAAAAGTGACCTTCTCAGAATTCTCCCTCCTTCTTCCCCCTTCCCTTCCCTTCTTCCTCTTCTCACTACTACCATGAATGTTAACTGACCGTATCACCGATGGTTTCTGCCTCTTGAGCTCCTGGTTGTACTCAGGCTTTGGTGGGGGGGAGGGGGGGGTGGCTGGAGGGCCATTGTTAACCCAGAAATCAAACTCAGCATCTTTAGTGGTTTTCCTGGGAAATCCACTCAAGCCAAAGATGTCCCGAGTTTGATGGCTTCCACCGCTTTGCCGTGTGTGAGCATCTGTCTCCTCTCTCACGGACCCTTAATGGAGGACACCACCCCTGGGCCCCATGTATGTATCCGCTTTCCAGGTCTTTCCCTTCTTCTGGATCACCTGCTTTCTCTCAGCCCTTCATCCTCAGGTCTACCAACCTGGTCCTCTGGCAGCCCTGGTTGGACACCACTGATCCCCAGGACTCTCCCCGTCTCTGACTCCGCTGCACACGTCCTCTGCTCCCCTCCCACCGAACTTACTTCTATCTTGGCTAAGACCGCTGGCTTGTAGCAGGCGGCCATCCTCACTCTGGGACTTGTTAGCTGTGTGATCTTAAGCAAATAACTGAAACCTTCTGAGACTCAGTGTCCTCCGCTAAAAAATACAAACCATAATATTTATCTCACAGTGTTAACGGGACGCCAAAAAATGTATGTGAAGCTCTTGACACAGCGCCTGGTACATCGTAATGGTTCGGTAAATGTAACTTGTTTTGCTTATTCCCTTGTCATATAAATACTTGAGTCTAGCCATATCTTTCTACTATATCATAAGCTTCTTAGTATCAGGATTAATACATAGTTTGCCTTTGAATCTCTCACCGCCCTAGCTAGAAATGACTGGACACATTATGCGCCAAGTCAGGTGCTTATGGCTACATATCTTTGCGATGGTCAGTTTTGTGTGTCCAACTGTGTTCTGTGGATGTGGTTAACATCCATAACCAATTGCCTTTACGTAAAGGAGATTATCCTGATAATCCAGATGGTCTGATTCCAGCCAGTTGAAAGGTCTGAGGAGACTTCCCAGAAGAAGAAGAAATCCCATGTATGGACTGCAGCAACAGCCTTCTGCCTGGGAGTCCCAGCACGTACTTCCTGATGGCCTGCCTATGGGCTTCTGACTTGGAGAGCCAGCCTTCACGATAAGCCAGGTCTTAGGACTAAGTCTCTCTATATATATATTTATATATTCATACACTGATTGATAGAGAGATACACACACATTTCCCACTGGTTATGTTTCTCTGGTAGAACCCCGATATGATGCATTTTAATATTAGTACCTTTTAATATTCGGATCACTACCAATATGTTACTTGTACCTGTCACCTTGGCTGGGCTGCACCCCCCAGATATTTGATCAAACACTATCCTGGATGTTTTGGGGAGGGTATTTTTGGATGAAATGAATAGTTACATCGGTGGACTTTGAGTAATGCAGAATTCCCCTCATAATGGTGTGGGTCCCCTCAAATCAGGTGAAAGCCTAACTGGAATGAAGCCTAACCTTCCACTGAGCAAGAGAGAATTCCGCCAGCAGATGGCCTTTGAACTTGAACTGCAGCATCAGCCTCTCCTGAGACTCTCGCCTACTGACCCACCCTGTAGATTCCGGACTCGCCAGTCTCCATGATCCTGAGAGCCCATATCTTAAAATAAATTATTTTCTTTCTAGCTACACACCCTCTTGGTTGTGCTTTTCTGGAGAACCCTGACTGATACACAGTATTAGAATGGGTATCACTACTGCAAGCTGTGTCCCTATTGGAACTGGCCTCAGTCTTAGTATAAGGAGTCACATTAGCAGTGGTCTAGTACGATCATCACTACTAGAATTAGGGCTGGGGCGCCTGGGTGGCTCGGTCGGTTAAAGCGTCCGACTTCGTTCGGCTCAGGTCATGATCTCACGGTCTGTGAGTTCGAGCCCCTCGTCGGGCTCTGTGCTGACAGCTCAGAGCCTGGAGCCTGTTTCGGATTCTGTGTCTCCCTCTCTCTCTGCCCCTCCCCTGTTCATGCTCTGTCTCTGTCTCAAAAATAAATAAACGGTAAAAAAAAAAAAAAAAATAGAATTAGGGCTGATATCCTGACACTGGAAGCGAGGTAGTGTCCAAGGAAGTGTCTTTGAAACCTGAATTTGAATCCCTGTCTGTGAAATGTAAGTGCCACGTCCTTCCCACCATCCCCGGCTGCCTCCCAAGGCCAGGGGCTCACACCTGGAAGGTATTCAATAAATATTTACCCGGCCAAAGTAGAGCAAGCTGGAAGATGTGCAAAACCCAATTTCCTTACAGTGTGAAGAATTTAAGGCAGCAGACCCTTCAGGGACTTGCCTCCAACCTCTGAGTATTTTCATGAGTCCAAAGAAAGTCCATTAAAATAGTTTTCACTGGAGCAAAGAAAAGTCCATGAAGCCGAAACACGTAATAGATGAGAGTCATCACACATGTGTGCTGTAGGTCAAGTATTAAAAGGACGAATGTTCTGTGCAGGAAACATCTGAAACGTGTGTTAGGGATGGGCTCCCTGGTAGGTAGACAATCTTGACCAGCCTGAAGTATGGCTGTTTGCACCCCTCAGCAATAAATAGCCCTGGGAGACCCTGCCTGCGATAACAGAGAGGGAGACACCCCGTCCATCGTTAGTCTCGTTTTCTCAGTTTGGGGTCTTTTGAGTCCAAAATTTCCCTTTTGTGTCAACAGGGCTTATGTGAATGTTTAATTTATGATACACCATCTGAGGGCCCGGAGGAAAAAGAGGGATGATTTTTTTTTTCGTGAAATAACTACATCCCAGCTATGAAATTAAATTGAAAAATCCAATGTAAAGAGAAATAAATGACGCCATGATTCATAGTAGCCGCGATCAGTGACAAATACATCTTTCTTCAGGATGGAAAGAAGGTAACAAAGAAGTAAACCAATGGTTCTGACTCACATTTTACACATTAGGCACTTGGCGAGGAGACTTCCCATGATGCACTCCTTCTCTCAGCACAAAGTGGGCCAGGCTATCGCAAGCCTTGCCACTGTTCACATAGCATTCCTCCACCAAAGATCTCACCCTCCTCTTCCCCACTTCTTTGTCCAGAGAACACACATCTTTGGGGAATCAAGCAACGGTTTTCAACCATGGCTACGTTCAAAACTCAGGAGATCAGAGTTGTAAGATTTAGCAAATACAAATGCAGTATGGCCAGTGAAATCTGAACTTAGAAAACAATGAATAATATTTTCAGGGGCGCCTGGGTGGCTCAGTCGGTTAAGCGTCCGACTTCAGCTCAGGTCACGATCTCACGGTCCGTGAGTTCGAGCCCCGCGTCCGGCTCTGGGCTGATGGTTCAGAGCCTGGAGCCTGCTTCCGATTCTGTGTCTCCCTCTCTCTCTGCCCCTCCCCCATTCATGCTCTGTCTCTGTCTCAAAAACAAATAAACGTTAAAAAAAATTTTTTTTAAATAATATTTTCAGTGCATGTCCCATGTCCCATGTTACATGTCCCATGTAAGATCTGAGACAGACTCACTTTTTGGAAAACTGTTCATTGTGTATCTAAGACGCAACTTTAACGGGATGTTCTATATTTTATGTGGCAGCACCATCTGAAGGGCTTTACCTCTGCCTCTTCCTGCCCCCAGAAATTTCACCTTAATTGCTAGAAGATGTCCCCCTCCCACCTATACACATTTGCACACACTCCCATGCTTTTTTCTTCCTGACCTCGCCTTCTGCCTTCTCATGTACTCCAACCTACTTTAAGCACTTGCTAACACTTAACGCCTATGGGGCAGGATATTTATTGAGATGATAGCTGTTTGCTGCAATGAAATATTCATAAAATATTCAGATACTGTCTCTCTTTTGGTCTTTGCACTGTTCCCTCCCCTCAAAGATCAGCTGAGCCTCTGTGTCCCCTAACTTCAGGGGCCAGACCAATTCAGAAGGTGCTGGCATGTGCTAAGGTCCTTCTGTCTTCCAAGGAGTTGTCTTCATCCAGATAAGTGCAGTCAGCCTTCCCTGAGCAAAGAAGAGGAGGCAGGGAGAAGCACACTGGAAGAGGTAGGGGTGTTGCCTGAACAGAGGGACAGAGGAGGGAGGTGCTCCAATACGGGAAAGAAACTATTATTGAAATAGCATCCTAAGTGGTCTCCCTGCTTCAACTCTTGCCCTTTGTTCTCCCTGCCTGCATTTTAGAAGGAAAATCAGATCACACCATTTGCCAGCCAGATTCCTCATATGGCTTCCATCTCGCTCCAAGCAAGAAGTGAGGCTCGATCTGCCCCAGTGCCATCTGCCCGTCTCCACTGCAGGCCCCCACTGTTCCAGGCACACACCAGGCAGGACGTTTTGCCCTCAGCAGTGATGTGCCCATTGCCCTCTGCCAGGGATTCTCTCCTTCCAGATAGCCACCAGCTTGTTTTATCATTTGTTTTGCCTCTGGGGAAAATACAAGGCTCACCCTGACCTCTTCCCAATACCACCCACCCTTCTTCCCTACTTTGCTTTCTCTATAGCTCCAAACTCTGCCAAGCTTCCATATAATTCATTTATTGTATTTGTGGTCAATTTCTCGATGACTCTCTGTCACTGGACATCCTGAGGGCAAGAGTTTTTGTCTGTTTCACCTCTCTGTCCCCAACACAAAGGCTAGTGCCTGATTATAGTAGTCACTCAATAAATATTGGGGAAGGAAGGAAGGAAGGAAGGAAGGAAGGAAGGAAGGAAGGAAGGAAAGAAGGGAGTCAGAGAGAGAAGGAAAGAACAGAGGCAGGAGTCCAGAGATCTATGATGCCCAGGGTAGTGAAAATGTAAAGAGTCTCCTTCTGAGTCCTGGGAGTGGGAAAGGTAGCAGGACCTCTGAGGGATGTAGATATTGAGACTCAGGTGTACCCAGGACTGAACTGATTCCTACATCTAAGTATGCCACTGAATCAATAAAACCTCCAGGTGTGTCAGGACCATGCAGTGCAGTAGGAGTAACCATGAGGTCGACTAGATCTCCCAAAGCTGTGTGTTCCAGGGATGATACCCGGGCTACTCTTAAAAGTCTAAGGAAGAAAAACCAGACCCAAAAATGACCAGGTGAGACTGAGTTTTCCACCACCACATGTGACGGGGGATTTGAGTCAGATTAAGACTGATGTAGAGAAACTAAAGACACATGAGATATCTTGAAAAATCAATTAGTAAAGCTTGCACTGGCTAAATTATGTATCTGTTAAAAATAGTATTGTCTGGGTGGGTGCCCCACTTGCCAGCTGTGTGTCTCTGGGAAAGTTACCTCCCTGAATATGAGTATCTCATCTGCAAAATGGGACCATCGTAACTCATCTCTCAGTCAGAATGTGTCAGGTTATGCTGTAGTAACAAATAGTCCCCAATTCTCCACATCCTGGACAACAAAAAGGTATTTCTTGATCACATAACATGCCCGTCAGAAGGCAGCGAAGGAGCTTTGCTTTTCATGTCCTTCAGGAACCCAGGTTGACAGGGCAGCCTACCTCCTACAGTAGGGCAGACTACATTTGGGGAGGCCATGCCAGAGGGAACATGAGTTCAGTAGGGCTTCTCAGTGACAATCAAGTGCTCTCCCCCAGAAGTGGTGCATGTCACCCTAGCTCGAAGTTTCTTAGCCAAAACTAGTCATAAGTCTCCATCCATCAGTAAGGGGGTCAGGGAGTATAATGATACCATGTTCCTGG
The DNA here is from genome assembly GCF_028018385.1 of Neofelis nebulosa. Classification (NCBI taxonomy): domain Eukaryota; kingdom Metazoa; phylum Chordata; class Mammalia; order Carnivora; family Felidae; genus Neofelis; species Neofelis nebulosa. Next base: position 197,840,179 of record NC_080784.1, on the reverse strand, counting down.
AAGAGAAGGAGCAGGAAATATTTGGGAAAACATGTCAGATGGCAGCACAGAGCAAGTGTGGGAGTGAACTGAGGGAAGGTGCTTCTCACAGTGCGTGGCACATAGAAGGCACACCGCAGACTGTGGCTGGGTCCTTGGAGTCTTGGGGGAAGGCAGAGATGAAATTCATTTCATGCCAATGACTTAGCTCAGTGACTTAAAGGCATTCCTTTAACCGATTGAACTATCATTAATTAAGTTCACTAACTCTTACTATACTTCAGACAATAGCCCTTGCCTTCAAGAGTTCATGGGGGAAAGGGACATAAACACCTAATTTCAGCACAGCCCCACTCCCATGCCCACTCCAGCCTACATCACCACTAGTTACTTAGTGCCTTCTGTGTTCTAGGAAAGGACTATTATGGCCTTGGGGATGCAGGGCAAAACCAACAGAGAGTCTTTGCCCTCAGTCAGCTTATGTTCTAAGGGAGAATGAGGAGGCAGAGAGTAAACACTTAAATCAAATATGTAAGATAATTTCCTGTCTTATAAGGTGCTAACAAGTGTGTTTGCTAAGGTGGCAAGGAGACTTACCTAAAGAGAACTTAGTAATGAGAAAAAGATTGTTCCAGGGGATCCAAGCAGAGGGCCTGGCAAGTGCAGAGGGCCAGAGGCTGGAGAAAAAAATGGCTGTCTGAGGATCAGAAGCAAAATGCATGTGACTGGGCCCAAGTACCCTAGGTGGAGGAACGGGGGATGAAGGCATGAAAGAGGCAGGCACGGTCTTGTGGGCCAGGGTTAGGAATCGAGATTTCACTTGAATGATAGCGGAAAGCAAGTGCAGAGTAGCTGGGGTACAAATCAGGAAACAATCAATAGTGCTTCAGCCGAGCTAAATGTGAGATGGCTAATATCCAAGCAGCATCATCAAACAGCTGTTGGACAGCAAATCTGCACTTCAGAGAAAAGATTCAGACCAGAGATACAAAGCTGAGGGTCATTAACAAGTGAAGTCAGAATATGGTGTCTTTTCAGAGAACATTGGCCTCTCCAGAGCAAGCACTGGCCAAAAAGTCAACATTGTTGAAACCAAATAATGAAAGAGATGTTGCAGTTAAGAAAAGCTCTCTTGGGCAAGTCACTACTAAATCTGATGCTACTGTTCCAAACAATAACTGTAGAATTTTTAAGCAGAAACTTGAAAGACGGTGAATATGGTCTTACCATGGAGATATCTGAGTTTCACAAAAGAGAAATTCAGTAATCTGAAGAGGAATGATGTCCATCAGGATAAGCTAGGTTCCGCTGCGATAAGCCAACATCGAAATACTAGTGGTTTAAAGAAGCAGAGATACATGTTTGGGTTTTTTTTAATCCCACCGTGTATTCATCAAAAATCAGTGGAGGGTTTTGTTCAACAGAGTTTTGCTCAACAGTCACCCTGGAGACTAGGCTAACAGAGCAGCTCTCACCTCAAAAATAGGCAGTTCTGAGTAAGAGGACATGGGGGGTGGGGGGAGGGTCTTACATAGCATTTGAATATCCAGTCCAGAGAGTATATATGTCTCTTCCACTCATAACCCAAGGTCATCCCCAGTCACATGGGGGCTAGTTAATTTAACCCTACTAATGCCCATGTTCCAGCATTTCTGCCCCTTTCCCCTTCTTGCTGCCATTTTTTATTGTAGACAACCCTCAGAACTTTCAGGATAGGGCAACTCAAAAAAATAACTCCTGATTACATGATTTACAACACTCTTTAATGCTCACATCAACCCTACCAACTAGTTTTTACCTTTCCCAATGAGCAGATGTGGGAATAGGGGCACAGACATACTCTGTAGCATGCAGAGGACCCCACAAATAGAAGACAGAGGAACTAAGATTTTAGGGCAGGCACAGCTACAAAGCCATTCGTATTCTTTCCACAACACCACACTACCATTTACGGCCCTACTTTCCCTTTAAAATGAGTTGACATTTTCATTGTGGGTCCATCCTGGCCAAACCAAAAGAGGAGAGGGGATATTTAGGAAAATATGTTTAATCAGAGAGGAAGAGTAAGTGCAGCAAATGTGGAATTGGCTTGATTTTCTTTGGCTGTCTTTGTCTTCTATGAGTAGTTGGAGAAAGGAAGGAGAATCGAACACAGAGCAGATCAGAGAGCTCTGATAATGCTAGGGAAGCATATGCTTATTTTTAAAGATTCTACAGGGATTCAGACATGTGTAGGCCAGCCCCATCTGAAACTCATGTTTCATGGAGTTGATTCCTTATGAACCATAAAACAGTTTTCACTTCTCCCTAGTGTTATTTGTAGAAATATATATCAGAGAGATCAGAAAATGGTTATATAGTCTCTTTTCAAATGACCCCAATAAGCAGCCTGTTGTATTTCTTGGTTAAGGTGGCATATTTGGTTGTGTTTCAAGTTCCTGCCAGCTGGGACTGCCTTCACACAAACATGTGCACACAAGTTTAGATTTCAGCTAGGACACAGAATCTGTGTCATTTCCGGGATCTGATTTAAACTTTCTGTAATTCAATGGGTTAAGTTTGTCGTGCTTATTTGTGAAAGATTTTCTGACACCTTGTTACAATTAATTTATAACCCCAATTACAACCTGAGTCCTAAGGGGAAAGTCTGATCCATTGTCCTGAGCCACCTGTGGCGTATTCTGCTATTACATTAAAAAGTCCCATTTCTCCAGGCGCAAAGATACGACATTCTAAACCAAAAGCTCTCAATAAGGGCAAACCCCAAGCCAAAAGAAAAAGGACAGAATGTAGAAAAGAAACATAAAGCTATAAAGCTTTAACTCATAAGCAGTTTAAACTTCCAGAATCTGGTATTTTTATCTCCAATTTACATACTAGTAGAGCAAGGCAAGAAAGTGAATGAGCCTGGACTGGACCTCTCACCAAAGGCAACTGTCTTTGCACGTTCCACAAGGCAATTTATGAGACAAACTACCAGGTGTCTGAGCAGAGAGAAACTGTCTTTGTAGTATAAGGTTGATCCATAATATCTCCTCACCAGCAGAGCTAAATGGAGGTCAAATCTGAAGACTACAGGCAAGTCATCAAGTCACACCCATGCCAGAAGTGGAAGGAGCCTCCTATCTCAGCTCCTCTGGCTACACAGGGGGAACTGCAGCCCACTGAGGTGAAACGACATGCTTGAGCTATCTTGGCTTGCTAATCACCCAGCTAGACCTGAATCCAGGCCTCTCGTGAGGGTTCAAATGACCCCCTCTAGGAAAGAGCTTCAGGTTCAGCGTCAGTTCCCAGTTATGACAGATTGCCAAAGTGGCCTTGAATGGCCTCAGCTCTCTCTGAGCATAGACATCCTCAACTGTAAAATGGGGATAGTACCATTTACCCACATGGAACTGATGGAACCATTAGAGAAGTTTATATTCCCATAATAGGTCCTTCTCATTGCTCACAATCCACTTTGTGACATCACAGAAAAATACATGTATTGGTATCTGTTCCCCATTTCTGTCACAGAGTTCCTTTGTAATTCCTAAGTCCCTTGGAGTTTCTTGAGTGATGGGAGTGTCTTTTGTTCTAATGAGGGGACTCTTGGTGGGCTCCTGGATGGGGGCTGATCGCCAAAAAGACCAAGCCATGATTAGAATCCCCACCCCCATTCTCCAGAGATGGGGAAAGGGCTGGAAATGTGACGAAGTCTCCATAAAAATCCCAAAAAGATTGGGCTTAGAGAGCTTCTAGGTTGGAGAACATATGGAGATCTGGGGAGAGCGGCATGCCTAGTGAGGGCATGGAAGTTCTGTGCCCTTGTCCTATGCATCGCTTCCATGTGGATGTTCATCTGTATCCTTTATCATGGGTTTTTATAATAAACATAGACAGTAAGGAAACTGTTTTCCTGAGTTCTGTGAGCCCCTCTAGCAAATTAACTGAACCCAAGGAGGCGGTGGTAAGAACCTCTGATTTATAGCTGATATGTCAGAAGCACGGGTGACCAGCTGGCCTTGGGACTAGTGCCTGAAGAGGGAAAGGTCTTGTACACTTGAGCCCTTAGCCTGTGGTATCTGACACTCTCCAGGTAGATGGTGTCAGGATGACGTGAAATTACAGGATACCCAACTTGGTGGAGAAAACTCCCACACCTGGTGTCAAAAGTGTTGTGACTATGGTAGTGGTGTCAGTGGAAAGGAGAAACATTGGAAGCATGGCTTTTCCTGTCACACACACTTAAAATTACATTTGTCCATTTATGAGTCTACCTACCCCACTAGACTAAGACAGTCTCAGAGAAAGGCCCCTACCTTGTTCCTCTTTTTATCCCTGCACCTGGCACAGGGGCAGTCAAATATTTGACAGATAAGTAATCAATTGAATGACATGTATAAACTGCACACACCAGGTGTCTTCCAGCTTTCCTTCAATTCCAACTCAAGGCCCATTACTCTTTGCTCTATATTATTCTGATACCCAGCTGGGAAATTCCACCTGTATCATTGGCCAGAAGCTCTTTCAACAGTGTGAGAATAAGTTTATATTTAGTCTAGAATTAAATAAGCATTTAATATAGATAAATCTAGCATATTCTTTTAATTTAGTAACATTCAAAATAGATCCATCTGATTTATGTGTTTTGAAGTTACATAGTGTTATATGTTCTATCTTAACACTCATCCCCCCAAGGGCTCTTTCCTGCTACAGCTTTCCCTGTCTGGGAGGTCATTTGGCCCTCCCTCAATCCAACGCCAAACCATCTTAAACATTTCAGTTAAGTCAGCCACCTAAATCCTCCAAGTCAGATCATTTTTATTTTCCTACAGGAGTGTTAGTTTACGCCCCACAACCTCCCAAGTCTTTATATGTTCATTGTGGATTTCTTCAGATCCTCCTCAACTCACGCAGGCTTCATCTATCAATCCAGCTTCTAAGATTCTCCAGGTCAAAGAAGTTTCCTCCTTTTTGTTAATCCCCTAGACTAAGAATACCAAATAGGTCCTACTCTATGAAACAACTCTAATCAGTTGGTAGGGATTACCTGGGACTCCAAGATAAAAAGAATCCAGGCTTGGTAGGAAAATGCAGTGACTACATGTGTCCTGACATTCCTTAAATTGTGTGTCATCTAGAACTGAACATACAGCTTGTGAATCAAGCAATGTGTTTAGACTTAATATAGCCTCCAATTCTAATACATACACACAGTGGCCTCAGAATTGGTTCATTCTATGAAAAGATGGCCCAGAAATTAAATCTTCTATTTTACAGAGTAAGAAACTGATATAGAGAGCCCTTAATTAGATAGCTAAAAGACATTCAGGTGGAACGGACCAATTACTACCAATGAAATTGGATCAGTAAAAAAAAAAAAAAAAAAAAGAGAGTGAAAGAAAAAATCCCAACAAACAAAAGCCCAGGACCAGATGCCTTCACAAGTGAATTCTATCAAACATTTAAAGAAGTGTTCATACCTATTTTCTCAAACTATTCTGAAAAATAGAAGAGGAAAGAAAGCTTCTAAATGTATTCCATGAGGCCAGCATTACCCTGATACCAAAACCAGACAAAGACACTACAAAAAAAAAAAAAAAAAAAAAAAAAAAAGAATTACAGGCCAGTACCTCCGATGAACATAGATGTAAAAATCTTCAACAAAATATTAGCAAACCAAATCTAACAGTACATTTTTAAAAAATCATTCACCACAATCAACTGGGATTTGTTTCCAGGATGCAAGAGTGGTTCAATATTCACAAATCAATCAAAATGACATAGCACACTAACAAGGAAAAGGATAAAGACCATATGATCACTTCAATACATGCAGAAAAAAACATCTGACCAAGTACATCCCTTCATGATAAAAACTCTCAACAAAGTAGGTTTAGAGGGAACATACTTCAACATAATTAAGGCCATATATGAAAAACCCACAGCTAACATCACCCTCATTGGGGAAAAATAGAGTTTTTCCTCTGCAGTCAAGAACAAGACAAGGATGATCACTTTCACAATTTTATTCAACATAATACTGGAAGTCCTCGCTACAGCATTCAGACAACAAAAAGAACTGAACGTCACCCAAATTGGTAAAGAAGAAGTAAAACTTACACTATTTTTAGATGACATGATATAAAGACTCCACCAAAAACTACTAGAACTGATAAGTGAATTCAGTAAGGTAGCAGGATACAAAATCGATGTACAGAAATCCATGGCATTTCTATACACTAATAATGAAGCAGCAGACGGAGAAACTAAGAAAACAATCTCATTGACAGTTGCACAAAAAGTAATAAAATACATAGGAATACACTTAATCAAGGGAATGAAAGACAGGTACTCTGAAAACTATACAACACTGATGAATGAGATTGAAGAAGCCACAAACAAATGGAAAGACATTCCATGCTCATGGGTTGGAAGCACAAACACTGTTAAAATGTCTAATTACCCAAAGCAATCTACAGATTTAATGCAATCCCTATCAGAATACCAACAGCATTTTTCACAGAACTAAAACAAATAATCCTAAAATTTTTATAGAACCACAAAAGACCTCAAATAGCCATAGAAATTGTGAAAAAGAACAAAACTGGAGGTATCGCAATCCAGGATTTCAAGAGATACTACAAAACTGTAGTAATCAAAACAGTGTGGTACTGGCCCAAGAATAGACACACAAATAAATGGAACAGAATATAAAGCCAGAAATAAACCCACAATTAATTAATCTTTGACAAAGGAGTCAAGAATATCCAGTGGTAAAAAGACAATCTCTTTAACAAATGGGCCTGGGAAAACTGGACAGTAACATGCAAAAGAATGAAACTGGACCACTTTTTTACACCACACACAAAAATAAACTCAAATTGGATTAAGTACCTAAATGTGAGACCTGAAACCATAAAAATCCTAGAACAGAGCACAGGAAGTGATTTCTCTGACATAAACTATAGCAACATTTTTCTAGATATGTCTCCTGAGGCAAAGGAAATAAAAGCAAAAATAAACGATTGGGATTACATCAAAATTAAAAGCTTCTCCACAGCAAAGGTAAAAACCAACAAAACTAAAAGACATCTGACTGAATAGAAGATATTTGCAAATGGCATATTGAATAAAGGGTTATCATCCAAAATCTATAAAGAACTTATATAGTGCAACACCAAAAAAAACCCAGAGAATCTAATTAAACAATGGGCAGAAGACATGAACAGACATTTCTCCAAAGAAGACATCCAGATGACCAACAGATGCATGAAAAGATGCTCAACATCACTCATCATCAGGGAAGTGCAAATCAAAGCCACAATGAGATATCATCTCACACCTGTCAGAATGGCTAAAATAAAATAAATAAAAATTTTAAAACACAAGAAACAACAAGTGCTGGTGAGGATGTGGAGAAAAAGGAACCCTCATGTACTGTTGGTAGGAATGCAAACTGGTGCAGCCACTGTGGAAAACAGTATGGAGGTTCCTCGAAAAATTAAAAATAGAACTACTCTATGATCCATTAATTGCACTGCCGGGTACTTATTACCCAAAGAATGTGAAAACACTATTTCAAAGGGCTAGATGAACCCCTATGTTTAGTGCAGCATTATTTACAACGACCAAATTATAGAAGCAGCCTACATGTCCATTAATAGATGGATGGATGAAGGAGATGTGATATACATGTATGGAATTTTGTATATATAGTGGATATAAAATATCATTATATTTTGTCATGAGTGGATAATGGAACATTATTCAGCCATAAAAGAGAAGAAAATCTTGCCATTTGCAACAACATGGCTGGAACTGGAGAGTATAACACTAAGTGAAATAAGCCGGTCAGAGAAAGACAAATACCATAGAATTTCACTCACATGTGGAATTTAAGAAACAAAACAAACATAGGAAGAAAAAAAGAATGACCAAAAAAAAAAAAAAAAAAAAAACAGACTCTTAACTATAGAGAATAAATTGATGGCTGCCAGAGGAGAGGTGGGTGGGGGATGGGTAAAATAGGTGACAGGGATTAAGAGTTTAGTTATCATGTTGAGCAGTAAGCAATATAAAGAATTGTTGAATCACTATATTATACCCCTGAAACTAATATAACACCATATGCTAGTTACACTGAAATTAAAATTTTTAAAAAGACATTCAAATGGAACCAGAAGTCAAAAACATGTTGTCATTATCCCTCAGCAACCAAGTTGGAAGCAATATTCAAAGGAAGGAAGGGGCAATCTGGTAGAATCAGTAATACTTGGTCTTCACCTAGTTAACTCTAGGTGAAGAAGGGAATTTTTTTATATCACAAGGTTTTTTTTCTTTCTTTAGAACAACATGGCAAGAATATCAATTGGGAGAATCAAGCCCCTCGGAGCTTCTCATCTTACCAGCTAGTATTCTAACAGATTCCCCTCCATCTTGGCCATGAATGCCTAGGTCACCCTCCCACCAGAAAAACCAAGTAGGGAGAAGACAGAGCAGGGAAAGTACATGCTCCTGCAAGTAGAAACTGAAGCTGCTCTGAGTGTGTCCTAAGTGAGTGATCACAGTGATGGAGCACCAAGATCAGAGCCTCCTGGCTCCATCCGGGACCGGGCAGTGAGCAGGCACATCAGACACACAGCCCAAATCACTGGGTCCTTCACTCTCCGGGCGAGACATTCTGTCTCCCCAGAATGAAGTGCTCGCTCACAGGGGAGCCCCCAGCTCTGCTCTGCATGTAACTAGATACGCTCAAATTTCAGTTTCTCATTACTAGTGCTCACTTTATACTTCAACAGTGAGAAATTGAATTGTGGGGGCGCCTGGGTGGCGCAGTCGGTTAAGCGTCCGACTTCAGCCAGGTCACGATCTCGCGGTCCATGAGTTCGAGCCCCGCGTCGGGCTCTGGGCCGATGGCTCGGAGCCTGGAGCCTGTTTCCGATTCTGTGTCTCCCTCTCTCTCTGCCCCTCCCCCGTTCATGCTCTGTCTCTCTCTGTCCCAAAAATAAATAAAAAATGTTGAAAAAAAAATTTTTTTAAATAAAAAAAAATAAAAAAGAAATTGAATTGTGTAAAGAGAGATTTAAATAAATGAATTCCTAAAGAATAACTCAAAGGGAACAATGTCCTAAGTGAAGACATTTCTAAATATTCCTTGATTCTTGTTTTCCTCCAAAGGACAAAGGGATTAACTCTAGCTATCCTAAGAGCGAGTTCTGTCAAGATGCTCGGTTAATGGGTGAATTAAAACTAAACACAGCTACCATTTATCCAGGCACCATGTCAAGAAGTTTATCAACATCCTTTTATTTAATCTTCATGGCAATCCCAAGAGATAGTTCTTATTGCCCCATTTTATAGATTAGGAAACAGTCTCCATGGTCACACAGCAGGGTAAGCAGTCTCCTGGTCACAGATCAGGGTAAGGAAAGAGAGGAACCAGAGTAGAGCATTTAAGGAGGTACTCACTCTCAAGGTGGTACAAGCCCAGTGCCATCACCTGAGCGTGAGTTCCACCTTAAATTTACATCCTAGGAACCTCCTTTACCTCACCGCATCCTTGTCCGGTGCAGCACAGCCCTGGTACACGTGAGATTCAAACTCACGTCCATCTGTTTCCAAAGCCCTGGATAACACCACTTATCCTGTTGTGGAGACAAGCGGCTCTATCCATGATACTTGGTTCTAAAAGACGAGTTTCCACTTGAGAGAATCCTGAGAGCTGACATCCCTGAAGGGTGGCTTCAGGCACAGGAACCCAGTAGAGTAGCATGGAGGTGTGGCAAGTCCACCCTACACACACACACACACACACACACACACACACACACACACACACAGCATCACAAAAGGGAACCAATCCCTGAATCAAACTGTAGTCACAGAGTAACCCAATATCCTAAAAGGAAAAACCATTTGGTAGCTGTCCCCAGTATGTAACCGGAGAGTACAAGAAATCTGCTACATCTATTCGAGACTTAAGTTATTTGATCAATTTGTTCTAGGACAGAGAATGTTGTGCATATTTTTCATCAATGTAAAAACCAAAACCAACGTCATGATTCAATTACCATGGCCAACTCCCCAGCCCCAGCTCTATCCTTCTCCTAGCTTAAGCCATAAATTTCTAATTGCTCACCAGGGGTGGAATAAAACAGGTTTCTAGAGAGCAGTAAGCTTGACTGCCATGAAACTCACCATCATTACTATAGGCTAGGAAGGGGAGAGTAGCTTAGGCTTTTGCCTGGTAGAAAGTACTCTTCCCTCATCTGTTGTTGGTGGGGAGGATTCATGGAAATTCTATAATGTCTGAGTTTGTCAAAATTACCCCAATTATGAGAGATATTATTCAAAATAGCTCTTTTCCCTTGACAGCCACAATTTCCCATTGTAATCTTCATTCTCATTTGAAGAGCATTTTTACCAAAAATAAAATGGCATATTTCGATTAAAAATGGGTATCAGTCGGATGCTGGACATGTGGTCTCCAGGTCCAAAGTGAGTTGGCCTGATAGGCCTCTGTCAGAAGCCACTGGCCTCAAGATGGTAAGAGGTTGTGGGGGGTTGGCTCACAAGGGACATAAGGAGGAACAAATGTTTTGAGACACCACACAATGGAGAAAGGTTTGTTTTTAACAGCAAAATACCAAAAATTTAGCCTGGCAAATTGACAGAAAATTGGCCCTTGAATGTCCAGTATTGTTTTTTAGCTATGTCTGAGAAAACAATGAAATCATGATATTTCAATTCAGGTTTCTATCCCAAGTATCGTATTTTCATCTTCCCCAGCAAAGGGGGAAAAAATGGTGGAACTTGCACAGCATGTAAGGGACACTTTGTCACTTTAATTCCTGAAGATTCGTTAGAGGCTCGAAGCTTCTGGCATCCCCTGGGAACCTGGTCAGAAATGCAGCCCCTTGGTCCCTGTTCCAGACCTCCGGAGTCAGACACTGCATTTTAACAAGATCCCCAGCTATTAATTGGTATGTGAAAGTCTGGGAAGCATGGTGTTGACTTTAAGATTGGAGATGAAGAGAAAAGTGGTAATAAAAGTAACAATCATCATCATTACGACTGATGGAGCCCTTACACTGTGCCTAAGTAGCGCCATACTTTTTTCCACCAATTGTCATTTACTCTCTACAGTAACCCTGAGACCGATGCATTTCACAGATGAGAAAGTTGACCCTCAACAAAAGTAAATAGCTTCTCAAAGCTCACTATTTAATACACGGCAGAGCCAAATTTCTATGTCAAGTCTCTGATATCAAAGCCAGTGTGTTGCCCACTATCTTTGGTTGTGATTCAGCCAGCTCTGGTGATAAAGGCCACACCAACTTCCTAGACTTACTTAGATTCCATGATGTGGTTCCTGGGCCTGAGGATAAAATGCCACATCTCTTTAGGTAGTTCTGAAATCTTTCCTTTTGAATAAAAACTTCACTAGAGGTAGACAGTTAAAAAGAAAAAAAAAATGTCTTCTTCCCCCACCCCCCACCAAATCACAAGCCATAAATATAATCAACATATTGTGAACCATGAAATAAAAGTTAGTGGAGAGATCACTTCAGTGTATCAGTCCACTGAAAATTGTCTTTTTCAGCCCTCCATGAAACAATGATCTCAGAATTAGTGTCATTGGCAAGTTCTCTTATCATTGTCAAGGAGAAGTGATAAGCTCTCAATACCCTAGCCCTACCCTTAGACCATGAACCCCTCAGTTTTAGATTCACAACTAAACTGAGAGTAAAGTACAGAGGTTTCCCATATACCCTTCTGAACCCACACGTGCACAGCCTTCCCCATTACCAACATCCACCGTGAGAATAGTACATTTGGTACCATTGATAAACCTACACTGACACATCATAATCATCCAAAGTCCATCGTTTGCATCAGGGTTCACTCTTGGTGCATGTTGTACATTCCATGGGTTTGGACAAATGCATAATGATGTGCATCCACCTTTACGCCACTATCATACAAAGAAATTTACTGCCCTAAAAACCTCTCTGCTCCATCTGTTCATACTTCCCTCCCCCAGCCCCCTGACAACTGCTAATTTTTTTTTTTTTTTTTTTTTTTTTTTTTTTTTTTTTTTTACTGAATCCACAGATTTGCCTTTTCCAGAAATTCATATAGTTGGAATCATACAGATTGGCCTCTTTCACTTAGAAATACACATTTAAGTTTTCTCCAGGTCTTTTCATGGCTTGGTACCTCATATATTTTTTAATGCTAAATAACACTCCATTGTCTGGATGTACTAAAGTTTATATATCCATTCACCTACTGAAGGATATCTCGGTTCTTCCAAATTTTGGCAATTGTAAATCAAGTTGTTCTAAACATCTGTGTGCAGGTTTTTGTGTGGACATAAATTTTCAACACTTTTGAGTAAACACCAAGGAACACAATTGCTGGACTATACAGTAAGAGTATGCTTATATGTTACCACATAGTAAGAGTATGTTGCACCATTTTGTAATCCCATGAAAGTATCTTTTTTTTTTCATTTTATATCCCTAGTTCCTTACAGCATAGCACACAGTCAGCACCCAGCAGGGGCCCAAAAGATAGTTTATGGAATAATGAAAGAATGAATTGCTGTATACTTTTTTCCAATCACAAAGTACTCACGTGGTTAGCAAATATTTATGAAGCATCAATAAATTCAGACAATGTGTTAGATATCAGAGACACAAAAATGGAAGGCATTAAGCTTTATTTTGTGTTTTCTAATACTCAGAAGAGCACAGGTTTGGGGTCACACAGATCAAGGGATGTGTCCTGCCTCTGTTATCATGTCAGCTGCTACAAGTCTGTTCCATCGTCTACTGAATGGAGCAAAAGTGAGTTTACTTTTTAGGGTAGTTGGGTGGAGTAACGAAGGCAATGTATATAAAATGGCAATCACATGCTTGTCACATAGTATAAGCTCAAAAGTAGTAGCTAGAATCACTGACACCATTTGTTTACGATAAAAGATTCTCCATCTTTTAAACCTTCACAAAAATGGGGATAAGTCCACATTCTTCACAAATCCATTCTTATTTTTTTAAGGCGCAGTCTGTTTCATGGTGGCTTTCCTTAAAAAGGATAATGAATTGGGAGCTTCTTCCAAGAAGAAGTGACAGACATCTGAAATGCCACCCAGCAATCCTGACTTGCAAGCATCCTTGGGAGTTCTGGAGAAACCCAACACCAGGCTAAGCATAGGGAAAGGAGCACGCCCCCTTCACTGCTGGTGGAGCCTCCTGCCATAAGCCTACAGCAACATATCTTGTGGCCCGTACAGAGATCTACCACCTCCCGGAGGGAAAAAAAAACCCTCATATTTAGTATGACCTTATCACAGGGGGAGAGGGAATCCTTCTTTCCAACGGTTAACGGGTGTGAGTGTGCAGGTGGACACCTTGCTAGACATATCTGAAATGGGAAACTAGCCAAGTCACTTTCCGAGAGTTCTGGTACCTTCTCTATTCCTCAACAGAAAACAAGCAAACATAACTTAACCCTAGGAACCAAGATTGGTGGCCACCAGGAAGTAGCCTCGGCCCTTCGAGGCATGGTTTTTCATATGCATGTCTACCGGCCCCTGTGACTTCCTGCTACCCCACACATCCAGGCATCTCTCTGCCCTATGAATATTCGCTTATCAGGACTCCCCCAAGCCAGTTCCAAGAGGCTGTGATGTTGTGTTTTTGGATCGATGCCCAAATAAACGAGACGTTTTCTTGCACTAGTTAAAACTACAGCCTCTGGAGTTTTGCTGGCTACAATCCGCATCAGCTAGGGAACCTTGAACAAATTATCTACATTTTCATAGCTTAGTCTCACCATTGGTAAAATGAGAATCATATAGTATCTAATAATAGCATCATTTCCAAGAAGTTAAAAAACATAACACACGTGTAGGGTACATAGCTATCAAAGCTTTTTCTAAGTCATTAAATAGGGGGCTGACAGGTTGGTAAAAATGGTTTAAAGGATTGAGATTTTATAGACATTAAAGAGAATATCAGAATAAGACCACTAGATTAGCTGTAACGCTAGTTAATGTCTTACAGGCAATAACTCTATAACCTTCGGAGTTATCTTTTCCACTTTTCCACAGAAAACTTTTGCGTCTCTACCAGACAAAACCTACACATTGACAGGTAATTTGGAGAGTCTGGGCCCTACCTAATCAACAGTAGCTTCCTACCTTTGTTCCTACAGTAGTAACTTCCAACCTTCTGTTGTTAAAGAAACAAATTACTACAAATTTAGTAGCCTAAAACAACACAAATTTATCTCATGTTTCTTTAAGTCATAAGCCTGTCTGAGTTCGATTGATTTCTTGGCTTCCGGTTTTCCAAGGCCAAAGTCAAGGTGTCAGCCACCACCTGGGCTCTTACTGGGGGGCTGGGGGAGACTCCACCCCCAAGCTCCATTAGGTGGAAAGTAGGACAGAGGCCCACTTCCTTGCTGGCTGTCAGCCAGGGCTGATCTTGCTTCTAGAAGCTGCTTGTGGACTTCTCCTGCTTTCCATGTGGCCTTCTCTAGCAACACAGGTCAATCAGATATCTCTGATTCCTCTTCTGCTGCATCTCTCAGACTGACAACAGCTGGAGAAGGGTTTCTGCTTTTTTTTTTTTTAATTTTTTATTTATTTTTTGAGAGCGAGAGACAGAGTGGGGGAGTGGCGGACAGAGAGAGAGGGAGACAGAATCCGAAGCAGGCTCCAGGCCCTGAGCTGTCAGCACAGAGCCCGATGCGGGGCTCAAACCCACAAACTGTGAGATCATGACCTGAGCCGAAGTCTGACGCTTAACTGACAAGCCACCCAGGTGCCCCGAAGGGTTTCTGCTTTTATTAAGGGCTCCGGTGGTTAGATTGTGCCCACCCCCAGACAATCCTGTATAATCCCCCTATCTGAAATTCTATAACCTTAATTATATCTACAAATTCTCTTTTACCATGGGACATGATAAAGTCTCAGAATCCAGAGATTAAGATGTGGACATCTTTGGGGAGCCAATGTTCTCCACAGTGGGCTTGTTAGACAATGTTGAGTATGATCTCAAGAGACTGTGAAATCCAACTTTTGCCTTGTTTATAGGCATTGGGTAATAAATAGCCTTCCCAGGGCTATCATGAGAATTAAACATTTGACTCACCTAAAGTGACTAGAACAGGGCCTGGGACAAAATAAGGGCTATAGAAGTGTATCATTAAACTTTCTGTGCCTCAGTTTCCTTACCTGTTAGCTTTGAGTAGCAACTGTGTCTTCAGCATGAGGTTGTTTAAAGGATTAGGAAGCTAACTCATATTAAGAATTAAGCAGTGGCTCAGTTGGTTAAGGGTCCAACTTCAGCTAAGGTCATGATCTCATGGTTCATGAGTTCACAACCCCACATGGGGCTCTCTGTTGTCAGCACAAAGCCTGTTTCGGATCCTCTGCCTCTCTCTCTCTCCCCCCCCCCACCTCAAAAACAAATTTAAAATAATTTTTTAAATAAAATAAAATAAAAAGAATTAAGCACAGTGTTCTACACAGAGAAGACTTGGAATACCTCTGGTCTTGGTGAAGAGACAAAGTCTACACTGTTGGCAATCAGTAGTCCTGTCTGTGGGCTGGAGGAAGAAACGTCCAGCACCTCTCCGTCCACCCACCACACCCTACATTTTAGGTGCAGATGGAGGGATGGCAACCAAACCCACAGAGGCCCAATGAGGACAACGACCCCTCACCACCATGAGCTGTCTCTCTCAAGCAAAACATCTCACGCTTCCTCCCCGAAGAATGGGAACCTGTGGGGGTGAGACCAGACAGGACACAGGGAATGGAGACCAAGGGCATGATGCTTCTTGGGTCCCTCCCACGGAAGTCAAAAAGGCCACTATAGGTTTGGGTCATTCTCTCTGTAGCCTTTTGAGGCATCAAATCAATGTGAAAAGAGCCGATTTTTATTGGCCTATTGTTAATAGATGAACGCAAGCTCTTTGGATCTTGATCTTGTCTTGTCTCTGAAACTACTCCTGCCTCTGCAGGGGGCACTAGCCCTTCCTCTCTTGTGTCTGCACCGCACCCCACAGGGACTGTCAGTGACAGCAATTCTGTCATTTCTTTGTACTCATTTTTGTTGCATGTATAAGTCTCACGAGGGTCATGCACACATATATGCTAGAAATGTGCCTTTCTTTTCTAGAATTCAAAATAATCTTTATTCTGAGCCCCTAGTCCCACCATGAGGCCATTTCAGCAGTGTAGGGCGTCCTACTCCTCTGCCTGGAGACTGACACACAACTTGGAGTTGACATAGAACCAAGGCTACGGGAGATGGCAGGTCTTCACTGCCACCAAGCCACACCCTCAGTGGGCATGTCCAGCATCAGGAGGACCCTTGGTGACCGGTTCCTATAGGACACTCCTGGGCCCATCTCATGTTCCACTCTGAGTGACTTTCCTGTAAGTCTGTGCTGTTCTGCACACACAGAAGCATTTTGTGATTGTTGAGACACACAGTCTCTAGAATCCTTCAGGGCCATCACAGACCCATATGCCCAGGCACACCACACAGCCATTTACACTTGACTCATGCAGCTTTTTCTGAAATAATCTCCCGGCACAGGTACACACATGCACACAACCCTCCACACCTCTGGCTTCTCTCTCATCGGGGTAACCAGCCAAGTCCGCTTCCCCAGCTCAGAGCGGTGAGCACACTCCCAGACTGGTCACATGGATAATCACTTAGAACTAATTACTCACTTGTGTCAGAGAGATGGCCCCCAAACATCTGGTTCAGATAATCCTCCCCCAACCCAGCCTGAAACGTTCTACCAAATGTTTCAGGAAAACTGCATCCCAGCTGTCCAGGACCAATTCTGCAGGCTGACCCCTGGGAACAAATCTGCACCCGGCAGGGAACATCTGATTTCAGGGTGGTCATTTTCCATGACTCAGGACTGCACTCACTCACCTCCTCCCTCTCCATCACCCCCGGAAAAGAGCCTCACCCTGAAATCAGACTCTAAACTCTAAGGACCTGCCACCAGGGAGACTGCCCTAGAGTTTTGTGAGGCGGGCATTTTACACTTTTCATGTGATCCCTCCTCCATTCATTCATTTGTTTATTCAATGAACCTTTAACAGTATTCTGCAACTAGTAAAAATTCTAGAGAAAGTCTAAAAGATCACCTATTACAATGCTCTCTTGCTATACAGCAGTCTTGGAGATAGCCTGGACTAGAACCTTCTGTGCTGACCACTCACACCCCTGGGGAAACTGAGGCCTAAGGCTCAGGAGCTGAGCAGGTCAGCTCAGACACACAGACCTTCTGTCCACCCTCTTGTCTCCCTCCGCCCCCCCAGACCAAGGAGAAAACATCAATTTTGTTTCATGCTGTCTGTTGTTATTGCCACAGCAACTCCATTCACACCAGCAAAGAGATCCTTGTTACTAATCTGGTCGCCGTACAAAGGAATTTAAAACTTTCCAGAACTTTCAGGGCATTACCATGTTGAAATCTGTCTAAGACTTGTCGGCAGTTGCACTTGGCTCCCCCCATTGAGATGGCATCTGCTTGCTAGGAGTGGCTTGAAAATGACCTCACTGTTAGAGATGTCCCAACACAGGGCTAATTCCATGTGGCTTCTCCAAACCCTTACAGTTACTCAGCCCCACACTCTCTGGGTCCAGGCCTGAAGAGCTATCTCCACTGTCACCTCAGCCCATCCCAGCAGCTCTCCAGCTGACCTCTTAGCTTCCACCCACCACTCTCACTGGAATAATCTCCATAAAATGCAAATCTAAACAGGACCCCTGCCCTACCCGACCCACTGAAGTCATCCTCATGGCCTCCTTAGCCAGAAATAATTTTGAAGAACTTTACTGGCAAGACCTTACACGAACTGGCACCAGCTGACCTTACAGCCTCACCTTCCAACACTCCCCACAACCCTCCTCCTGGCCCTGTGACCCAGGGAGATCAAATGCCACACTGTTTTTCACTACCCTTTTCATATCATTCCACACACCCATAATGCCTTTCCCTATACCTCCACTTGGAAATCTCCAAGTCACCCTCACACATTCAGTTGTCATCACATCGGTTAACGATTCACCATTTTCCTAAGAAAGTGAACTATAGCTTCCTCTATTCCTGTGTTAATTTACCACTTATCTAGCATGTTGTGCAGCATTTGCTAAACTAAACATTGTGTACTGTTTAGCACATTTAATAAATCAATGACAAGACTTGTATTTTTTAATATCTCCATTTCTCATTCCTAACATAATGCCATAGCGTATGCTAAGTACCCAAATTACATCTGAGAAAGAGAAGGGGAAGGGCTGGGAAGGAAAGGGGAAGGGAAGGGAGGGGAGGGGAGGGGAGGGGAGAGGAGAGATGGAAGGGAAGGGAAGGGAAGGGAAGGGAAGGGAAGGGAAGGGAAGGGAAGGGAAGGGAAGGGGAAGGGAAGGGAAGGGAAGGGAAGGGGAAGGGGAAGGGAAGGGAAGGGAAGGGGAAGGGGAAGGGGAAGGGAGAGGAAGGGAAAGGAAATAGAAGGAAAAGGAGGGAAAGGGAAGGGAATAGAAGAAGGGGAAGAGGAAGAGAGGAGAAGAAAGAAGAGGGGAAGGGAAGGAGAACAGAAGGGAAAGACAAGGGGAAGGAAGTGGAAGGGAAGGGACAGGAAGGGAAGGGAAAGGAAAGAGAAGTGGAAGGGAGTAAAAGGGAAGGGGAAGGAAGGAGGAAGGGAGAGGGAAGGGGGAGCAGGAGAAGAGGAAGGAAGGGGAGAGGGGAGGGGAGGGGAGTGGAGGGGAGAGGGGAGGGGAAAAAAGAGAGAAAAAAAAGGCCGAGATGCCCCTAACCCAAGCTCACCTGTACCTTCTTATGTCATTCCCACCCTCTACCCTCCTCTGACAGCAGCTGTGCGTATTCACCAAGCCATGTCTTAACTTGGGGTACTGGAAATGAAGACGTTGAAGCAGTATTTGCAGTGCAAGGAAGAATTTTTTTCCTATATGCTCCTATTAAAACCATCAATAAATTAGATTAGTGGTTTTGACATTTTTCTGCCTACTTGCTGACCTAAGCCTCTAAATAGAGCCTCTATAGTCCTTTCTCATAGCCCATCTCAGTGTTTATAAGCTGGTAGAACTTGTGGGACTTACCTGTCGCTGGGCCAAGGTCAGAGGGAGCAAAGCACAGCTTTATTACACTTTGGAAAAGTTCCCAATAGGAGGCTCCTTCTCACATATATGCGTCGTAGCTGGTAAAATAGCTTCTAGCAGCTTCTAACCCTGCTGAAAGGGTGGGCGGTGGCCATGAACCTTCACCTAATATATCACTGGAAATCATATTCCTGCCTCCTTTTGTTCCGTACTCCTCTCCATGGCCGGGCTGTGTGAGGCCACTAGGAAATTGTGAGGGTTCCCTTTCCTCAGGACAAAGGAACACACTTTACGTTTCAGTTCTTGCTACTCAGATTCACTACAGGTGGGGATTGGGGGTTATGTGCTGTGGCAGAATCAGAGGCTCCTAGAAACAGGGGTACCTGAAAAAGTCATCTATCTGAGTTTCTCACTTTACAAAGGAGGAAGCGGGGGTGGGGGGGGTCTCCCAGGGAATGAGCAGGAATGAGCCCTCTGCTGTCACTAAGCAGAAGTGAGTGAACTGGCTACAGAAGCATTCTGAAAGCCACTTCCCACCTGGTTTTGAGATCACCCTGGGCACCAGAAGCTTGACTGAAATAGGCAATTCTGCTCACACAGCTGAAGCATCTCTACAGAATAATACCTGTGGGGCAGGGGGTGGGCGTGGGAGGGGTGGTGGTGGTTAACTCAGCATCTTCTAACAACAGAGTTCATTCAAAAGCACTGACCTCTGGGCGCCTGGGTTGCTCAGTCGGTTGAGTGTCCAACTCTTGGTTTCAGCTGAGGTCATGATGCCAGGATCATGGGATCAAGCCCTGCATTGGGCTCTGTGCTGAGCATGAAGCCTGCTTAAGATTCTCTCTCTTTCCCTCTGCCCCTCTCCCCCACTTGTGCTCACTCTCTCCAATCAATCAATCAATCAATCAATAAGCAAGCAAGCAAGCACTGACCTCTTGCTCTGAAATGAAAACGAATTAGCTATATTTTTCTTGAGTGACAACCTAAGTTTGTAGTCATACAAAAACAATCAGCTTCTTGTTCTTCCTCACTAGGAAACGGGTGGAAGTCCTGAGCTACAAAGGGTAGGAAAAACTCTCTGTCCTGGTCCACTCTGGGTACTTGTCTCCTTCCAGGCTATGCGAACCCTCTTAGGGCCCCACAGTTCTCCCTTGCGAATGCCACTTCCTTTCCTGAGTCAAGTTCATAATTTTCAGCTTCAGCTTATACTTTTCTCCAAGCTTCTTTGCTCTAGCAATAAAAGGTTATTTCTATATTTGATAACTTTCTACAAAGAGGTTAGATGGGGGAGGGGGGGTCCCAATGTGCAAATGGATCCGATCCATTGGCAGGAAGCAGGGTGACTTGTTATTTCCTGTGTAATAATAAACACTCACCCTAAGTGGAGCAGGTCAGGGTATTTCCTGCTTAACTATTTCATGCCTCTGCTCCGTGGAACATTACCAGGGAAGTGTATGACCATGGGGAGCTGTTGGGACTTCTTTTTTTAATATAGCTTGATCTGGTGCAATAACTTTCCAGAAAATAATTTACCTAAATTCAAAGAGTGATGTTTTCCCCGGAAGGCACTCTGGACTCCAGCCTAATGAGATTTGGTAACTTTGAAAATCACTTAATCTACCAAGTACTGGACTCAGAAGGCACTGAGCTAAAGACTCAGCATTATTGTTTCATTTGTTCTCATCAGGGCCCTATGATGAGAACATAGATACTTTTGTCATTACCATCTTACAAATAAAAATGCTAAGGTTAAGCTGTACAATATTACACACGTTAAGAGTCAGGATTAGATCCATTTGGTGCTACAGACAAAGCAGAACATTTCACCGTTGTGTCAAAATGTTCAGGCACTTATAGTAATGCACAGTGCTGTACTTCTGTGCTTAAGAGCGAGAACCTATTCTTCAGATACAAGCCAGGTTTCTACAAAGGCACTCTTCCCTGACTACCAGCTCAAGTGCCATCATCTTCAGAATGACCCGTAACTGCATACATTCCTTCATCTCTGCTATCTTTAAACCATTTGTCTTCAGTCTTCCAAGAATCAGAGAATGTATTAAACCCAAGGTTTTGCCTGTGAGGTGGAAGGAGAGATCATGACTTTGAGTGACTGAGTAGAAGTTAGATCCCGATGAAAAAGATTCATGTCAGAAATAGCTGAGCTGAGTGTCTTTGATGTCTGGGATACACACATGCAAACCCACTTTGTATTTTTCATATGCCCTTAAGTGCACTCTGGCTTTGTAGTTTGCGTCCTCTATCATGTCCAGTCCTACCTCTTTATAGGTCTTCTAGCCAATTCTATACTTGAGACTTATTTTGATTCTGCTGTTGTTGGGGAATGTTCTGTAGATGTCTGTTACATCTAGTTGATTTATAGTGTTGGTGAAGTCTTTTACTACCTCGTTGACCTTCTTCCTAGTTGTTCCATTTATTATTCAAAGTGAGGCATGGAAGTCTCCAGTTATTGTGGTTGTAAACTGCCTATATCTCCCTTCCGTTCTGTTACTTTTTGCTTCATGTATTTTGGAGCTCTAATGTTAGGTTTACTTTAATTATATGTTTACAATTGTTGTATCTTCTTGATACACTGACCTTTTCGCCTGTATGTAATACCCTTATTTGTCTCTTGTAACAGTTTTTTATTTTGTTTCTTTAGTCTATTTTATCTGCCATTAGTGGAGGCACTCATCTCTCTTTTGATTACTGTTTGCATGATATAACTTTCCCTATCCTTTTACTCTCAACCTTTTGTGTCTCTGAATTTAAGTATATAGTACATTTAAGTGTATAGCATATACTTGAACCATCTTTAAAAATCTATTCTGCCAAGCTCTGCCTTTTAATTGAAGCATTTAATACATTTATATTTAATGTAATTTCTTATATGGTAGGATTTGTTTCCACTATTTTGCTATTTGCTTTCTGTATGTCCTGTATCTTTTTTTCTTCTTTTTCTACCTTTAAATCATGACATTCTTTTGTGTTAAAGAGGTATTTTTAATTTTCTTGTTTCTTTCACTATTTTTTTAAAATCATTTTCTTAGTGATGCCTGGGAATTACAATATATATTTTCACTTATAGAAATCTCGCTCAGATTAATATCAACTTAATTTCAACAATATACACAATTTTGCTCCTACATAATGCTAATCCTTCTCCCCTCCTTTGTGTTGTTATTGTCATAGAAATTATATCTTCATATGTTGTGTGCCCATCAACATAAATTTGTAATTATTGCTTTATGCAGTTGCCTTTGAAATCAAGCAGGAGACAAAAAAGTTACAAACCAAAACTACATTTATAGAATGTTTTATATTTATCTATGTAATTGCCTTTACTGACATTCTGTATTTTTTGTGATTCAAGTTACTCTCAGGTGTCCTTTCCTTTATTTCAGCCTGAAGGATTCTTTAAGTATTTTTATAAGGCAGATTGGTTAGAAAAATTTTTTCTCAATTTTTGTTTATTTTGGAATGTTTAAATTTCACCTTCATTTTTTGAAGTATAGTTATGTGAAATGAAGAATTCTTGGTTGATATTATTTTCTGTCTGTACCTTGACTATGCCATACCACTGCTTTCCGGACTTCATGGTTTCTGATGGGAAATCAGCTGTTAATCTTATTGGGAGTCCTCCCTACATGACCGATCACTTCTCTATTAGGGCTTTCAAGAGTCTCTGTCTTTGATTATAATGTATAAAATCATGTATCTCTTCAAGTTTAGCTTCTTTGGAGTTAAGTGTCTTATATAGTTTTTCATCATTTTTGGAAAATTTCCAGCCATTATTTCTTCAAATACATTTTCTACCCCTCTCTTCCCACTGCACATCCAACATCCCATCCCCAACTTTGCAGATTCCTATTATTGTTTATGTTGGTATTTTTGATGATGTCCCACAGGTCTCTCAGGCTCTATTCATTTTACTTCATTCTTCTTTTCTTTCTTTTCCTCAGACTAAATAATTTCTCTTACTTATCTTCAGCCTTGCTGATTTTTTCCGCTTGCCTGCTCATATGTTGATACCCTATCGTGAATTCTTCATTTCAGTTATTATATTTTTCAACTCCAGAATTTCCCTCTGGTTCCTTTTTATAATTTTTATCCCTTTACTGATACTTTCTGTTTGGTGACACATCATTTTCATGCTTTCTTTCAGTTATTTAAATACGTTTTCCTTCAGCTTTTTGAATATATCTAAAATAGTTGATTTAAAGTCTTTGCCTTGTGGGGCACCTGGGAGGCTCAGTCAGTTAACAGTCTGACTCTTGATCTCGGCTCCGGTCATGATCTCACAGTTCGTACATTTGAGCCTTGCATCAGGTTCTGTACTGATGGTGTGGAGCCTGCTTGGGATTCTCTCTCTCTCTCTCTCTCTCTCTCTCTCTGCCCCTCCTCAGCTCTCACTGTCTGTCTCTCTCTCTCAAAATAAATAAATAAACATTTAAAAAAAAATAAAGTCTTTGCCTTGTAAGTCTAACATCTAGGCCTCCTCCGTATTTAGTGACTCTGTTTATTCCTGTGTAAAGGTCATACTTCCTTGTTTCTTTGCATATCTCATACATTTTGTCAAAACTGAATACTTAAAATAATGTGACAGTTCTGGAAATCAAATTCTTTCCCCACCCTCCAGCCAGGGTTTATTGTTGCTGCTGTTTATTGTTATCACTACTGATGGTTTAGTGACTTTACCGAACTAATTCAGTAAGGTCTGCATTCTTTGATATGTATTAATACTGAAGTTTCTGCTTGGTTAGCATAGTACTCAGCTAATAATTAGACAGAGATTTCCTTAAGTTCCTAGAATCAATAAGTCTCCCAGTCTTTGCAAGGGGTTCTGTGTGCATGTTGACCGTTCCATCAACACGCAGGTGAGTATTTAAGGTAGTTAACAACTCTGCTTTAGTTATAAGTTCTTCCTGAGAAGAGCCCCAAAGTCAGCCACAAATGAAATCTGAAAGTGTTCTCAGGTCTTTCCTGAACATTTACACAGGCCAAAGCATGCACATGGGCTTCCAGACTCCCAGGAATATGTTAAAGTTCTTAAAAGCCATTTATGGAGCTATCATTCTTGAGTTTTTCCTTTTAAGATTTTGGGATACCCTACTATTTGCCCCAGTTGTTATCCAGTATCTCAGGCAGCCATGATATTAAGCAATTGTCCCTCATTGTTTTCAACAAGTGCCCCCATGGAAAAGACTTTTCACACTAGGTGAGCTCTGAATTAGTTAAATAAGATCAGCCTCGAAAATGGGCTCTTCCAGGAAACCATTAGACAGATCACATGACAATTCTCTAAAAATAGGGCTTTGAAAGAGTTCCAACTCTCTCTGCTCCCTCTAGTGGATGACAGGCTGCTAGTTTTCACTGTGATTATAGGCTGTTGGTTTGCAAGGTTACCATGGACTTAGATAAGGGGATGAAAATGGGCAAAATTAAAATTCCTTTGTTCATACCAGCTTTTCATAGAATAGCGTCAGCTCTTTTTCTTGAATAAATAATTCTCCACAGATAGCTTCAAGTCTTTGGTTAATTTCCACCATTCTGAGAGAGTTGATTATGGAAATTTGGCCAGTGTTCTCATTGTTTTTATGGGCTAAAGGATCTTCAGAGGTTCTTATTCCATCATTTTCACTGAAGTCCAACATAGAATGATTTTATATCAGGGTGTCTTTACTCTATTTGACCCACTTTAGTTTTGGCTGCTCCGCTTCTCTTCCTTTCCATTCTGGTTTCCTCATTTCCTTCCCACTTTTAATCAAAACATTTATTTTTTGGTCAGATCTCAAACCTTACAAATATTCTGTACTTAGGGTTTTGTCATCTCTCCTCTAGGCTGTTACAGTAATGCCCAAATTGGCCCATTTGCAGCCTGTATTATTCTCTTCTGATCTGTTCACCATCCCAGAGCTAGATTGATCATTTAAAAATATAAATATGACCTTGTCTTCCCCAGCTTAAGCCCTTCCATAGATCCACATTATCTTCAGGGTAAAGTCCAGTCATTCTCATGGCAGGACATACAATGCCCTCTTGATTTGGCCCTAAATCGATTCTCTACCCTCGCAGCTCCTACCCCTGCCGTACATAAGTATGAAATTCCACATAAATCCTGCACTCTCTCATTAGAATTTTTATCGCTTGTTCTCCTAGTGAATTCATCCATCCATTCATTCATTCGCTCATTCACTCAATGCTTATTTTCTAAACACCTGCTATGTGTCAGGTCGTATGTAAGGCACTGGGTAAAAGGAAGCAAACAAGACAGGAAGATGTCACATCAGAGGAAGAAATGACCATGATCAAGTAAATTAATAATAAAAAAAAAAAACCCGGATCATTACAAAATGCCGTAACTTCAACGAGGAGATTACATGGGGTAAGAGTAACTAATCAGTTTGGCAGGAATGTTCTCTCTAAAAGGAAATATTTGAGTGGAGACCTAAAGAAACCAATAAGACATGAAAGGGAAGAGACTCTGTGCAAAAGCCTTGAGACCAAATGAAACCCAGGTAGAAATTAAAACAGAGAAAAATTGTCCCCCAGACCTCCACACATTCCAGTGAACACACACACATGCTTACACATGCGCACACTTAACTTACTTTCCCAAAGTGAGTAACTGCTGAACGGACCAGCTGACAGATGGGAAATCCTTGCGCGGAGCTATGACAAGGGGAAGTCTGTGGGAAAAGGTGCTGTTATGTAGCTGGCCCACCCCTGCTGAGTGAGTCCAAAGTTTCCCTTGGATTCATTCCCACCTGAACTTCCACCCTTATGAGCTAAAAAGAGCTTTAACGTTCATGTTTTATACAAAGAAAGAGATGAGGATTAAGTAGCAGCTGCTTAAGGTTTGGTGTGGAGAAGAAACACATATATGCTTGGTTGTAAAATGATTATATTTTAAAAAGAAACTTAAAACCCTCCATCCATGCTTCTCAGTCTTGTGATGCAGTTAAGGAGTGTTGGGTAAACAAAGCCCTTTAAGGGAGAGGGCAAGAGGAATGAGAAAGTGTTCCACAAGGAGGGGTGCTGACCGAGGAGGTGATAGACTCTTGCAAGTGAGTATCTAGCCCACACAGACCCTGC
Organism: Neofelis nebulosa; assembly: GCF_028018385.1. NCBI lineage: Eukaryota > Metazoa > Chordata > Mammalia > Carnivora > Felidae > Neofelis > Neofelis nebulosa. The sequence continues at coordinate 197,813,963 of NC_080784.1, read as the reverse complement.
TGCGTTGAGGATTTCTTGTAGAAATACAACCACAGCCTGATGGTCCTGGAAAATTCTTCCTGATGCCGCCACTCTCTACCTTCGTTCATTTGATAAATAACTACTGAGTATCTACAATGTGCTAGCTCCTTCTCTAGGTCAAAAGATACATCAGTGGACAAATAAAGATCCCTCGTAGCACTATCTCCTAATGGGGAGGAAAACGGACAATGAGCAAATCAATAAGTAACCTATAGAATGTGTCAGGCGTTATTAAGTGCTATGAAGGAGAACTAAAGCAGGAAAGGGAATTAAGAAGTGCTGAGAGGTTCTGCTTCCAGCCAAGATGGAGTAACGCGAACCAGATTTACCCTTCCACTTAAAACAACCATAAAATCTGGACAAAACACATAAAAGAAAGGTTTTCAAGTCATCGGATATCAGGCGGTGAATGACAGACTTGGGACAAGAAACAAACAAAGCCGAGGTACTGCCTGGAGAGAGTTTCTAGGCTGGAGCACAGGGAGGAGGAACCCAGGTCAAGCCCAGGGTACTGCCTGATTTCGGAAGATGTTGCTGAGAGTCTGGGTGCACCACAGCAGCTAGGATTTCCAGGACAAAGTACCAGAGAGGACAGCGCCAGTCAGAGAGAAAACTCTGGAGATGTTCGGAGGGTCCACCTCAAGTATGTAGCCAAGTACTGATCAGCACACGCACACGAGGAAACAACCCAAGGCTGGGACAAGCATATCCGGTAGTGAAAGTGTGCCTGAAGAGTTTGAGGCACAGAAAGAGGCCTGGTGTGGCTCTGGTGACCCAGGACAGAACAGCAGGAGGAGAAATCAGACAAGTAATGGCAGCAAGGGACAGCTTAGATAGGGACTTATAAACCATTGGAAGGACTTCAGGTTCGGCTCCAAGTGAGGTGGGGGCCACAAGACAATTTTGAACAGAGAAGTGGCATAATCTGCCTTATGTTTTAATTTGAAAGAATCACGCTCGAGCAGTGGAGAATAGATCTTAGGGCAAAGACAAGAGCAGTGAAGCTCTTTGGAGGCTGTTCTTACAATCCAGCAGGAGTTCATGGTGGCCAGGATCATGGAAGAGAAGCAGAGGTGGTGAGAGTATATCAGAATCTGGATGTGCTTATTAATGGGTTTATTCTAGAAGGTGAAGCTGTCTTAATATTAGGGAAATCTTGCAAACAAACCTGACTTCTACTTTCTTCCTTTCTATCCATATAGCAGATACCATGAGCTAACTAAGGCCTTTCTCCAATAAAGGCCAGCTGTCCTCTACTTTTTTTTTCATGGAACCAGAGTGTAAAGATTTGAGACTTGGGTTGGGCTTGGGTATAGTGGAATAGAAACAATAGTTGCCTTTGCCTACTTTAGTCTGAAGCCCAACTAGCTGAAGGAAACCATTGGTGTTCTTTGTGGCCCAGCCTTGCTTTCCAGAGTTCTTTAAATTGGATTATGATCTTCTTTGTAATTATTCCTTGTGCATATTTCCTCTTCAGGAACTTCATTAGCAGGAGTGACGGGAACTTGAGACAGGACTCAGGTATTCCTAATTCCTCTGATCAACTGCCATGTTACTGACATCCATACATTATTTCTAACAGGATGTTTTCAATATAATTCACCACATCAATTAATTAATAGATACAACTATGTATTCATTTTAACAAATTCTGAAACAATGTAGAATAAAATTCAAACTCTGCTGTTGTTTAATCTTAGTAAAAGTGAATAGAAGACTATGTATAAATATTTATATATATATTTACTGTAAATATATATATATGTTTATATAAATATATATATTTACTTATTTAAATTAAATATATATTTATATAAAAATATATATTTAAAGTAAATATATATGTTTAAATATATATATATTTACTTATTTAAAGTAAACATATATATATTTATATATATATTTACTTATTTAAAGTAAATATATATTTATAAATATATATATTTACTTATTTAAATAAGTAAATATATATATTTACTTTTAAATAAATAAAGTAAATATATATTTACTTTAAATAAGTAAATATATATATGTTTATATAAATATATATATTTACTTTAAATAAGTAAATATATATATTTATATAAACATATATATATTTACTTTCTATAATTTATTTATTTTTTATAATTTACATCCAAGTTAGTTAGCATATGGTGCAACAATGATTTCAGGAGGAGGTTCCTTAAGCCCCTGACCCATTTATGACAAAGGATATTGATTCCAAAATTAATTGACAGAAGCATCCCTAACTATAGTATATCAGATGAATTCCTATGAAAGCCAAAGGTAAGACAGGAACAACAGGTACCCCTACTTTATTTACCATTCTTGCCTCACTTCTGGATAAAACAATAAGATAACAAGACTTAGACGTGTCTTGTATGCTTTATAAATGGCTTATAAATTAAAAGCTTTACTTATTTGAAGAATATGTATATCATTGTATACTTAGAAAACATGCACAGGAGCACCTGGGTGGCTCAGTGGGTTAAGTGTCCGACTTCAGCTCAGGTCACGACCTCACAGTTTGTGAGTTCGAGCCCTGCGTCGGGCTCTGTGCTGACAGTTCAGAGCCCGGAGCCTGCTTCAGATTCTGTGTCTCCCTCTCTCTCTATCCCTCCCCCGCTCACACTATGTTTCTCCCTCTCTGCCTCTCAAAAATAAACATTAAAAAAAAAAAAAAGAAAACATGCACAAAAAAATATTGAATGGGGTGGGGGAATGGGCAAAATAGGAGAAAGGAATTAAAAGGTATAAACTTCTGGGGCACCTGGGTGGCTCAGTCAGTTAAGTGTCTGACTCTTGATTTCGGCTGAGGTCATGATCTCACTAACTGTGAGCCCTGTGTCCCCGTGTCCTGCTTGGAATTCTCTCTCTCCCTCTCTCTCTTTGCCCCTCCCCTGCTTGCACACATGCGTGCACATATGCTCGCTCTCTTTCTCTCTCTCTCTCAAAATAAATAAACTTAAAGGTATAAATTTCTAGTTATAAGTAAGTCATGAAGATAAAAAGTACAGCATAGGGAATATAGTCAATAATGTTGTAATAATGGGTGCACTTGGGTGGCTCAGTTGGTTAAGCATCCGACTCTTGATCTCAGCTCAGGTCTGGATCTCAGGGTCATGAGTTCAAGCCCCACGTTGGGCTACATGCTGGGCATTAAGCCTACTTAAAACAAAAACAACAGCACTAGTATTGTAATAACGTTGTATGGTGGCAGATGGTAACTACATTTACCACGGTGAGCACTAAGTAATGTACAGAATTGTCAAATCACTTATGTTGTGCATTTACATTGTACGTCAACTACACTTCAATAATAATGCTTTCAAATAAAAATTATAAAAATTGAATGAAAACCTTTTGAGCTAACAAGACAGTTCAATAACGTGACTGGTTACAAGCATGTATTTTAAAACAGTTTTTTTTCCTATCGATCTACAACAATAAATTTTAAGATATAAGATCCCTTTTACATAAGAAAAATATTTTAAATTCCTATGACTAGACCTAAAAAGAAATTTTCTGGATTCATATTAAGAGTACTTACATGCTATTTATAGAATTTATACGATGTTGGCATACTACCATTTGCAAATGAACACCTTGATCATTGGAAAATCAAAGGGCAGGGATAGTGATACAGGCTGGCAGGTCAGTTGAGAGGCCACTGGTATATTCTAGGCAAAAGATGGTAAGGCTCTGAACGAGAAGAGTGGCAACAGGTATGGTAAGGAGGAGGAAACTTGGCTGATATGTCATCAGCCTATATAATTTCAAGAATTAGAGGTGAATACCAAGGGACAATGGATAAAAAGCGATGAGAAAATGGACAAGGGCGGAGCTCTAAAGGATCAGCAACATTTAACATTCACCAGGAAAGAAAGAACCATAAAAGAATACGAGAAGGAGTGGCCCAAGAGGCAACTGGAAAAGCAGGCTGCCATGGTACCACAGAAATTACAGATGACGATCAATTGTACCTAACAGCAGGGAGCGGTTAAATAACATGAGACTTTGAAAGACCAGAAATCAGAAAAATCAGAAAAATATTGGCGACGCTTGATAAATAAGTTGGAAACTAACGTAGATAAACAGATAAGGAAGCAAAAGAAGAAAACTTTTTTGAGATTTGTCCATGAAGAGGAAAGGAAGTTATGAGGCTCTAATTATATATAGGTGGTAAGCGTCCAGAGAGGGTGTTTTCTATAACAGTCCTCATCTCATAGTGGTTTTATGAGAATTCTTATCCAAAAATCAAGGAAGATTCCCTTCTCTTTGCCATGCCCCCAATTAATGCATTTTTAAATTTTTTTAATGTTTATTTGTTTTTGAAGGAGAGACAGAGCATGAGCAAAGGAGGGGCAGAGAAAGAGGGAGACACAGAATCTGAAGCAGGCTCCAGGCTCCAAGCTGTCAGCACAGAGCCCATAAGCCGTGAGATCACGACCTGAGCCAAAGTCGATGCTCAACCAACTGAGCCACCCACGCATCCCATATACATACATATACATATATATATATATATACACACATATATATATATATGTGTGTGTATTATATATATGAATATAATATATCTATATTAAAAAGGTAGTGAGTAAATCATTCAGAGCTCATACAGTCAGGCATTAGTTATACTGGGTTAATCAAGAAAAATGTACCTTTATTTTCCATTCAAGATAACATTAAGTAATACCCAAAGTTGTCCACAACGGTTTCTCAGACCTAAGTAAATAGGTCATGATATTTTGGGCTACAAGTAACATAAAACATTAATTCCACTTGCTTAAGTAAAAAGATATTTTTATTATCTCACACAAAGGAAGCCCGGAGGTGGGAGAACTCTAAGGTTGGTTAAATCAGAAAATAAAAAATATCAAGTTTTACTGGTGCAAGAACCTGGTTTGGAGAATGGACAAGGCTGGAGGTTTCCCCTGCTGCCTATTCCTAAGGAAGTAAGTTTCATTCAGAGTGACGTGCCCATGTCTGCAAGCTCATGTGGCTGTCACACCCAAGCCACGCTCTCAACCATTTTACAAGAAATGAAGATGATAAGTGGCTATCTTTCCTGATTCCTGCGTCTATTTCTCCATCAGTTTACGATTTGCCCAGGGAAGAAAGAAGCTATTTGCTGGAACTTGTCAAATCCCAACACCAATGATGGATACGTGACAGGATGAAACTGAGAAAATAACTGAGGCTTTACTTTCCTGATTCAGTGGCATCTGTTACCACAGGGGGCAATCAATAGTGAATGAAGTTTCTGAATAAATTTTTTTTTATTAACTCATACTGAGAAAATGGTCTTGAAGCCAAGGCTTAAAAGTACAGTATCAAAACTCTGTCTTAGTTCCAAAAGTTTAGCTTGAAATATCAAGAGCCAGTGCCCAAAGGATTGTGTCCATAAAGTTAATGATATAAACCAGTATTTTTCAGACTACAGGCTGCAATCCATTAGTGGATTATGAAATCAACATAGTAGGCTGCAAGGAGATTTTTTAAATTTTTTTTAGTTTATTTATTTTTTGAGAGAAATAGGGGCAGTGAGCAGGAAAGGGGCAAATAGAGAGGGAGAGCAAGAGGCCTAAGCAGGCTCCGCACTGTCCGTGCAGAGCCTGATGTGGGGCTCGAACTCACAGACCGTGAAATCATGACCTGAACCGAAATCAAGGGTTGGACATTTAACCAACTGAGTCACCTAGGTAGCCCAAGATTTTTTTTTTTTAAGAGAGACTAGAATAGAATAAAACTCAAGAGTGTATTACATAGACACGGATAATTTTTGGTTGTGGAAATTTTTATTTTGCATGCACGTGCATGCACGTGTGCATATATTGGGCCTCAACGTAAAATATATTTCTTACTAAGAATTATGCCAAGGACTTGAAAGACACTGCCACAAATAATGAATTTGGGAAAACATTGAGGAAGAGTCTGATTGCCCCACCTCTCAATGGACTAGATAAAGGAGCTCCAGCTGAGAACATGGTTCAGATCAGAGGTGACAAGACTGTGAAAGACTTAAGTGCACTGTAGTAGCCTCTTCTTCACTCTCGGCATCACTTTCTACCGTTTGCTAATCAAAGGTCAACCCTGGTCTAGAGGTAGGTGATCCTCCTCCTGAAGGTCACTTGTAGCCTAATGCCGTCACGTGCCCACATCATTCACCTCCGTCATCTCATCATGAAGGCATTTGATGATCTTACCTCCTCACAAAGAGAAGAAGGGTGAGTACAGGACAACAAGATATTTTGAGAAAGAGACCACATTCACACAACTTTTATTACAGGACACGGTTATAACTGTTCCATTTTATTGTTGTTGTTGTTAATCTGTTACTGTGTCTAGCTTACCAATTAAGCCTTCTCATAGGAACGTAGGTATAGGAATAAAACGGTGGAGGGCGTAAGTCAAATTGGATGTTTGTATAGTAGAAGAGTGGGTTTTGATGGTCAGCAGGATGTTATGGAATATTTTCGCTCTGGTGAATGATAGCAGGATGGCCTGGAAGAAAAAGGAACTAACGGCATGATTTTTTTAAATCTCATTAATAGGTGGATCCAAGGGAATAGACAATATTTGTAGCAGAGGCCATAAAAAATAACAAATATGATCTATTCTAGGGTGAAAGACTTAAAAGTTCTTAGGAATGGGCTACACGGGAAGGACAAGAGAAAAGAGTTCTAAGATAAAAGTCGCCTTCTCTTGGGCATTGCAAATAAGTCTACTTGTTAGCATTACTGGGATAATTCATACTGTTAATATCATAAATAGGTGTTTTACACTTCCATCACACCTCAAAGTGTTTTCACAGCCATTAGTCATATGATTTCCACAATCACTTTAAGAGGCAATGAGGAGATATACCACTCTCTGTTTTAAAGATGGCGGCACTATATTCCCAAGAGTCTTCTAGTTTCCCAAGCCCACACAGTTAGTAAGGAGACTAATTCACCAGGTCTTCTCACTCTTAGCCCAGGACTCTCTATACGATGGGCTGTACCTCACAGATTGCCATTCTCGAATAATGACCCATCAATGTGTTGATTAAAATTATTCCAAGAATTGAAATGGCCTCATATTTCAAGGAGAAAGCCCGTCCGAAAGGCCACTGTGGCTTGGTGTAAGTTTATTTAATAAACATTTTTCTTATTTGGAGGTTTTAATTTTAAGTATGCGGTCTACTCTTTTTGTATGATTATTTGCTCAAAAAAATTTTAGTCAGCAACACACCTCATAAAAATTTAATATGTTTCAGAGCTCTTTTTACTGTTTAAAAAAGCACAAATCAGGCATTCTTGCATTTTGAATGTGGCGCCCCTATAATTGGGCTCTCTCTGAGGAAGGCTCTTCCAAACCTCATAGTGAAATTGCTCTTTTTAAAAGAAAACAACACTCAAACAGAGGGTTGTCTCAGCCTGGTCCTCCACTCACCACGAGTCTGAACATCAACCACTCAGATATGTCGTGACTTTTCCAGTCACCTACATATTTCTTTCTTTAATCTTGAAAAGGCCCTGCTCTCAAGTGTGCCACTGGCTTCCAGAGACATGGAACAGAAGGAAGACTCAGCAATGAAACAGCCCTGGGTTTGGATCGCATCTCTGCTTCTCCTTGGACAGGTAACTGATTAAGTTAACTCATCTCTCTGAACATCATTTTCTCACCTGTACCAAAAAGTGGTGAAGTTTCACATCACATGGTTATTCCGTGGGTATTAAGAGAGCAGACTGGAAAACCCTGAGCCCAAATTGGGTCCCCGTGGCATATTCACTACCTGAGAGCCTCTGAAAGACAAGGTTTGCCAAGAGAACAATCCCTGGATTCATTACTTTACTTACTTAGAGGATTAGCACTTGACTTCCTCGCCTTACGCTTTTACCAGGCTGAGATATTTATACCCGTGGGTCCTTACCTTGTCATAGTCTACAACCAGCTGCTTTGAGCACTGACTTGGTAAATTTATCCAAAGTTGGAAAGCAACAGCCCTGACTTCATTAATTCCTTCCATCAGAAATGTTTACTGAGCACTTACTATGTGCCAGCCATTGTTCTGGGCATTGAAGGTACAGGAATAAAGATGATGGACAAGATTCTTGTTCTATTGGGGCTTACTCTCTACTGGAGAATACAGACAATAGGTGGATGAGCAAATAAACAAGAAGTGATATCTGATAGAGATTAGTATTACACAGAAGACTAAAATAAGGTGCCCTGCTAGAATGTTGGGGGAAAGTCAAAGAAGGTCTTCCTGAGGAAGTGACATTTAATCTGAGCAGATTAAATATTAGAACATTTATTCTGATTAGAAGGGCCTGCCCATAGGAGAATCAAGAGAAAAGGCAAAGACCCTAAAATGGAAATCAGCTTGAGGTTTTCATGGAATAGAAAGAACATGAGTGTGGCTGGTGTGAGTGAGCACAACTGGGGTCACTGGGTGAGGAGGGGTTGACTGGAGATGAGGGTGAGGAAGGGAGACATTAGATCACACAGTACCTTGTAGGCCAGGAAAGAGGCAGGATGCTGTTTTAAGAGGAATTGAGTCCATTAGGGGATATGAAACAGGGAAGTGTCATGAAGGTTTCTCAAAGTTCATTCAGTCTGCTCTTTGGAGAGTAAGATCAGGAACCGGGCAGGTATCTTAAAGGAAGGTCCAGAAAGGAAAAAGGGGTGGTCAGACTGTGTAGGTCACAGTGGAGATGGAGACAACTCAACACACTTAGAATATATTCTGGAACTTGAGCTGATAAGATCTGGGGGTGAATGCAGTAAACAGAAAACCAACATTATCCCCAGGATGTTGGTTTGGTCAAGTGGGTCAATCGTGGTACTATTCGCTGATACGAGGAGGATGCATAAGGAATGGATGGAGGGAAGGGGAGCGGAAGAAATTTAGTTGTTCTCCTCTGGCTTTATTAAAAGATTGGATCGCAGGGTAGGAGTCAGGACTAGTCTACATATACAGAAGCCTTCATCTTTGCATCCCCAGGGCTCAGTGCAGTGCTATACACAGCCTACGTACCTCAGTAGCTTGAATGCATGTCATACAGAGAAAAGAGCATGACCTTGAAATTCCAGACCTGTTGTTTTATCCACAAGCCTCTTAATTTCTCTACACTTTGATTTCCTGTCCTATATAATTGGAATAAGAAGATTTGCCTATTCCATGGAACGTTATATCAAAATTAGACATGATGAAAAGATATTTTGAAATGATAAGCCACTGGGCAAACCCAAGTTTTATGGAAAGGATTAGAACCCCATGTTAGAAGGTAAGCTTCCTGAGGATAGGGACTCGGTCTTGTTCGTCATCTCCAACCCTTAAAATAGAGGTTCACAATAAATATATGTTGAATGAATGAATCAATGAATGAATGAATAATAGGTTCTTATAGAATATAGGACCAGAGGTCATGAACATTAAAGATCCCCATAACAATTTGATATAGTTTGCTACACATCGTTCTACTCCATAGCCCGGAACCTACCTTAATTCATCTTTGTAAACCCACTAAAGTTCAGTAGGTATACAATGGACACTAATTGAATCTGATTCTCTGCAAACCAGACTGTGAAGGGCCAGCAGCCACCTCGCAAGCACTGTGTCTCACCAGACAGCTGCACCAGTCACTGCCCGTGGACACCTCCTAGTTTGGGGGCCTGAAACCTTACAGTTTCACCTCTCCAACCTGGGTGCTCCTACAAAGCTAAGTGTGCCAAAGACCAAAGGGAACACAGGAAGCCGTGGGATCAGCATGGCGACTCCTATGGAATGCTAATTTCACTGGAAAAGTGGAGTGGGAAAGTGAGGATAAAAATATCCCACCTCTTGGGTCCAACTTGTTCATGAGCATGTACCCAGTACTTGGGGAGAGCTAGTTCTCAAAAGATATGTGTTGCACGAAAGAATGAAGAAATTCATGAATACGTATCAAGACACACTTACGGAGGCTATGAACGGAATTCCTATTTTTTAAAAGATAAACAGAACTCTTAAGAATTTCAGCTTTGAAGTAGACCATGCCCAGCTATGTCCCCCAGACTCCACTGGCTACGGGAGCCTAAACATTCTCTGCACTTTGAGTGGCACTGATGTGTATGAAACGGGATAAGGAAGACTCCAAACGCAGGTGCTACCTGGTGCCTGCAGTCGGCTCACCGTCTCTCCAAACACCATCCCCAGCCCCTCAACTTGGCATTTAAGGAATTCGCACTCCGAAATTTAAGCTCTTTAACTCAGCACCTGCATGAGGAGGGAAAAGTGAATCATCTGCCCAGGCCCCACACAGCTCTGAGCATCCTTCCTCATCTGAATATGGGAACCTCTTCTGCGTCACAGTGATGTCATAATTATACTGGAGAATTCCTTATGTCTTGGAGATACATACTGGAATACTTAGGGATGAAATGTCATGAAATCTCTATGTCTTGAAAAATAATTAAGCAGGGGAAAAAAGAAAGTAAAAGTAGAAAATTGATCATTACTGCTCACCTAGATGAAGGAAATATGGATTGGTGTTACATTATTTTTAGGCTTTTTTTTTTTTTTTTTTGAGTGAGAGGGAAAGAGAAACAACACAAGCAGGAGAAGGGCAGAGAGAGAGAGAATCCCAAACAGGCCCTGTGCTGTCACCACAGAGCTCAGCATGGGGCTTGAACTCACAAAACTGAGAGATCATGACACGAGCTGAAACCAAGAGTTGGACACTTAACCAACGGAGGCACCCAGGTGCCCCATATTATTTCTAGTTTTATATATATTTAAAAATTTTCATGATAAAAGTAAAAATAAACCAAAATGTCATGAAAAAGGAATACCTATCTGGGAAGATCATGGACAGGATTAAATGAGATACTTATGACGGATGTATGGTCTATGCTCAGTAACTATTAATTTCACTAACTCATGAGCTCAGACATAGACACACACTCTTAGCACCTTCTCTTTTGTGAATGTACACTTACTTTTGGGCAACACGATCAATAAGATAACAACCCTGTTTCAAAGTCTTGTATGGTAGTTTTGTATCTAAGATCTCTTGGGCACAAAGACTGATGACTTTGATGATGATGGGCCATTGAGTGTTTTCTATTGACCATCTCTTTCTGGAAGGAGGGATGAGGCAGAGACAAGAGCCGCACCTCTGACATGAGAGAAAAGTGGGCACACTTTTACCCAAATAAAAGCATGAACTTGGGCAACTGACTGGTGCAGTAGAGCCTCTGGTTTCTGAGCTGCATGACGGATCGTAGTGCCGTCAATGACAACGCCCTGAGTGTTAAGCAAGAGCTTGTGCGCAAAGGGGCTAAGACATACAGCACGTGGTAGGTGCGAGCGGTACTAACGGCCTCCTGCCAACCCCCCGCCCAGGAGACACAAAGAATGAGCAAAGGGCTTGTTAGAAGTGGCTTATTGAAGAGTTTGGATATAGGTAGTGGGTGATTATTGTACATATTGACCTTCAGTTAGCATCGAGTATTCCATTTTGTTTTTTATTGGTTTTCTTTTAATTAATGTATATTATTTAAAATCTTCCCTAAATTATACCATTTGGGGGGGAAATGGGAAATGATAAGGAGAGCTATTATTTCAACAAGCAAGCTACTACTTTTTGAGTTCATTTATTTATTTTGAGAGAGAAAGCACATACATGCGAGCAGGAGAGGGAGAGGGAGAGGGAGCGGGAGCGGGAGCGGGAGAGGGAGAGGGAGAGGGAGAGGGAGAGGGAGAGGGAGAATATCCCAAGCAGGATCCACACGGTCAGCACGGAGCTCACCAGCCATGAGACGTGATGTGAGCCGAAACCAAGAGTCAGAGACTTAACTGACCAAGGCACCCAGGTGCCCCAACAAACAAGCTGCTTTTAGAATGCATCTCGGAAGCAGGATTCATTCAAGCCAAAACTGACATCTAGTTGGCAGGCAGGACAGGTCTTAAGGTCCTCATTGTACATCCAGGAAACGGAGTTATCAAATGGCCAGAAAGTGGGAGAGTCAGACCAAGCCCTACACAGTGGGTGAGGATGGAGGGCAGGGGCTGTTCTCACGTGAACAAATGTGCTTCTTCCAGAGACAGGAAGGACAGGCCAAAAGCAGAGTGCATCTCCTTTCTATTGCTCTAGCCTGGAAGAGGCAAAGCTGTGACAAACAGAACATTCCAATGACACAGATGCGAGCAAGGATGACATTTCAAGTGCACAGAGCACCTGATTAATCAGGACAGGAGATCAAGTATCAACAGTCGTCTAAAGGCCCAGAGCAGAGCGCTCAGGCCTCCCTGGGATTTGTGAAAGCTCTGAGACAGACCTACAATGAATAAGACCCAGGAGGATGGTCCCGGAGCGCTGAGATGCTGCTTCTCAGAGAGGCGGGGCAGAGCGGACTTTTTATTGCTGGCCTGTGGGGTAGGCGATGCCCACGTATGAACACTCAAGTCACATTCTGGGTCCGCTTTCTGTGGAGGAAGAAGGCTCTTGACAGGTGCTGAGAACCCCAAAGGTGGGGCTTCCTCTAGAACTGTCAGGAAGAGTAGACAAGGACCCGAAGAAATGTCCTTGTTCCAGAACCCAGAGGTGAACCCAGGTAAAGAGCACACAACCTCCTGCCCCACATCTGAGCCTCACAGAGGCACCGACTCATGCATTCACTCACTTATGCCGGCAGCAAGTGTCCACTGAGCATGACTGCATTCCAGAAACCATGCTAGGCCCCGGAGGATCCAAATATTGCAGCTAATCCCGATTCAATCATTTGTTTGTTCATTCATTCATTCATTCATTCACTCACTCACTCAGTGAATGATGTGATGAGCACTGCCTGAATCATACGAAATTCTAAAGTCGCAGCAGTGAGCAAGACAGACCTCATCCCTGACTGCACTGATAGTCTCCTGGTTGGAGGGTATTCTGGGGGTCAGATGGCCTCAGTAGAAAGCCCTTGGACAGGTAATTTGGCCTCTCCAAGTCTCAGTTTCTTCAACGATAAAATGGGTATCACCTCCCCTCCCCCACGGGACTTGCTATGAGGTTCGGAAGTCAAAGATGTGAAAGCTCCCTCCCACACTCACATTGGTGAGCATTCTCGGGAGAGAGGGGCTTTTGTAAATTCGCCCTGGGCTATTTACCTACAGACAAAGAAGGCACCAAAAAGCTATATCGAGTTACTGGCTCATAAATGGGGGAACAGGGAATTTCATAAAGAGGCCACTGTGAATGCAGTGACTTATTGAGTGTAGAAGTCTGTTGGGGCAGGGCAGAAATCATTTCCACTTACATTTGAAGAGCATTTTGTGGTTTACAAAGGCGTTTTTGTAATGCCTAGAACGCCTCGACAAGGGGGAGTCTTGCTCAGGTGCGACTGTCCGGTGGCAGAAGCCATGTACTGGCGTGCCCACCCTGGAGGTGAGACATTTAACTCTGATATTCCATCAAGATCTTTATACTTGACAAAAGTTGAGAATAACTGAATCCAGACTATGGGGAAGGAAAAAAGAACTACATGCCGATCTCTACGCACAAGATATAAACTGGTGCATACCTTACAGATGCAGTCCACGACGTCCCAGACTCTCTCAGATGCCAGCACGTGCCATCAGTGAATACTTCCTGCAGGTAGCAATTTTCAGCAACTGAAATAAGGAGAGAAGGGGAAGGAGAAGGGACGTCACAAGGGAGAAATTCATTAACATCTGCTGGGGTGGGCAGACGTTCTTGAGCAAAGCCTTGTTGGAGGTGCCGACACTCAGCCCCCTAATCCAAGATGAGACGCCCTGCAGGACAGGGTGGGGTTGGCGTTCACATTGTCGCCCTGAGGGGACCCTGTCCAATGCCTGTACCTCTCTGGCCACCTCGATACCACATCAGTGTCTGGCCCTCGCCTCGCCCTATCATGATCGGTTTAACCCAACCTGCACGGGAACAGACCTTTCCTCCCTCTGGGACTAGAATGCTTAATTGACAAGAATTCCCAGTCTCCTGGGGCACCTGGGTGGCTCAGCTCAGTCGGTTGAGTGTCTGACTTCAGCTCAGGTCACGATCTCATGGTTTGTGGGTCTGAGCCCCGCATCGGGCTCTGTGCTGACAGCTCGGAGCCTGGAGCCTGCTTCGGATTCCGTGTCTCCCTCTCTCTCTGCCCCTCCCCTGCTCACGCTCTGTCTCTCTCCCTCTCAAAAATAAATAAATATTAAAGGATTAAAAAGAAAAGAATTCCCCGTCTCCTTATCTGCAATTGCTTAGTTTTTCTCAGCTGTATTTTTAATGGTTCTCACTATTGCTTTCCTAATGGTGACAGCACAGCTCCTTGTAATACCAAATCTTGCAGACGCCCATCATCTACCTCTAGACACCTTATGAAGGTGCTCACTGCACATGTCTGTAACTGAGGGTGACGTCAATCTACTTGTCCCTGTAGTGTAGCAATGGGAAACATGATGTGAATAGCCCTAGCCCTGATATTTTAGCACTAGCAGAAAGTTCTGCCTCACTGTGCATACATCAACAACTCTGTGTTATTTCCTGTACTGCAAAAGGAAAAAAAAGGAAAGAAAGAAAGAAAAGAAAAATACGGAGGCATGCTCTCTGTCTGCGGTATCCTCTGGCTTTCTTGCTGACCATTTTCGGTGCGTTCACGTGTAGACTACTCCTCCACAGCCAGTATCACATTTAAGCCTCAAGGCCACACGGTCATGGGCACGACATAGAAAGCCACATCAGTTTAAAAAAAAAAAAAAAAAAAGCAGATTGGGTGGTCTTGTCGTTCCATCTCATCCGATTCCAAACTTTCTGAGAGCCCCAAGTCAATCACTTAGCATCTTTTCGGTAAGCTGTCGTAGAAACTCTCTGACCCTCAGTCTCTTTGTCTATATGTACGCTAGATGCTCAGGTCATTTCCTCCAGGCACGCTCTTTCCGCTGTGACTCTGGCCACAACCTGGTGCAGAAATCAGCTTCTGTGCCAGACTCTCCACCAGAAATCCGGTCACCGTCTCTGCTGTAGCCATGTCTCCCAGGCCCCAGTATCATGTGTCTCCACTCTCTGCCCCTTGCTCACTTGTGCCCTCTCTCAAAAACCAAAAAACAAAACAAAACAAAACAAAATTTCCAAACAGTTCCTTCTAGAAGGGAGAGTGGAGGATACAAGTGTCTCCTCCTCCACGAGAAGACTGGGAATAGCAATAACATGTCCCCTCCCACCCCAGGTTCTGAAGAGGACCCTGTGGAGGCGTGGGTGTGAACACTCTCCCCAGAAGGCAGAGACCTATCAGACACAATGCTTTAGAGGGTGGTGGCAGGCAGTGTGACACTGGAGGCCAGGGGGCGAGTCCAGGGTTTTTCACACATTTCAACCACAAGGACACTGAGAAACACATTTGGTTTGGGTTTGGGTTGGTTTGGTTTCTCTTTTAAAGAGAGAGAGGGAGGGTGCACATGCATGAGTGGGGGACGGCCGGAGACAGAGAGAGAGACAATCTCAAGCAAGCCCCATGCTCAGCATGGAGCCCTATGGGGGGGGGGGGGGGGGGGGGGGGCTCTGTGCCATGACCCTGGGATCACGACCTGAGCTGAAATCAAGATTTGGACGCTCAAGAGACACCTGGGTGACTCAGTCGATTAAGCTTCTGACTTGGGCTCAGGTCACGATCTCATGCACGATTCGTGAGTTCGAGCCCCGTGTCAAACTCTGGGCTGACAGCTCAGAGCCTGGAGCCTGCTTCCGATTCTGTGTCTCCCTCTCTCTCTGCCCCTCCCCCGCTCATGTTTTGTCTCTAGCTCTCTCTCAAAAATAAATAAACGTTAAAAAACTTAAAAAAAAAAAAAAGATTTGGACGCTCGGCGAACTGACCCACCCAGGCGCCCCAGTAAGAAATATATTTGATGTCTAGACCTATTACACACACACACACACACACACACACACACACACACCTGAAACCAAGGTCTCACAAAGCAATATCCACCATATTACGTATAGTCTACTCTAAGCGTTTACCCTGTTCCCTCCCATCGCATCTTCAGATGCTAGTGGTACCCACAAAATTCCTTTCAAAGCCCACCAATGAGTCAGGTTACTTACAAGAACCATGATGTTGTCCAGCTCTCATTCTGCAAAGAAGAAACCAAGGCCCGCTCCTTTTTTTAAACATTTACTGCCAGTCTACTCACTCCCAGCGTGCTGAACTTAGGGACCGACAAATAATACATGGTGCCCTTGAGGATTTCACAGTCCAGCAAAGGGGTGTGAATAGGCAGTTTGGGGCAATGACTAGCCCAGGTTCACACCATTCCAGGGCAAAGACTAGAATTAATACAACACACAGTTGTAGTTGTTGGTGGTGGTGGTTTCTGGCCTATAGTTTTTAAAAATAGCAAACCTTTTAATTGTATTTTTAAATATTTCCATCTGCAACCACAGTTGATTTAAAGACAAAAACAACTTTCTTATAAATGCTCATGACTTTTGCTCTGTGTATATAAATCTGCTAGAGCCTGAAGTCCAAACAAAGCAGCATAAGTGGAAGGATTGGACTTTAGGAGCCAAAGAATACAAGTTCCTACTTTCTTACAGCATTTTATCACTTCAAATACTCTTCCATTAGCATTGCTTACTTTATTTCAATCTTCCCAACAACCCCATGGTGTTGGTACTCCCATTTCTGAGTAAGCAGCAGAGGCGGGGGACAGGGGATCCCAAGCAGGCTCCGTATGGACAGCACACAGACCAACACGGGGCTCAAACTCACGAACTGTGAGATCACGACTTGAGCCGAAGTCAGCCGCCTAACTGACTGAGCCATCCAGGCGTCCCTGCAGTCCCTTATAAATTTGGAAATTTTCAAGTCATTATAAATATCATATATATATTTCAATATATCATAAATGGTCCTCATAAACTTTTCAGTAGCATCCCTTTCCTGGAATGGACTTCTCTTCCCCAGTAAATGCCAGAAAACTGCCGTAAGGCCACCCCCGGTTCAAGTCTCCATGCAAGAGCCCCAAGACATAAGCCAAACGTTCCTTGTCTTTGCACCCCTCCTCCCAACGTGGCACTGACTCATATTCTCCACTCCCAGAGCGGGTTTCCTTCTCCAAACTGTTTATTTATTTTCAGAAATTCTCACAAGGCTAATGACAAAAAACTGACATTTGTCTAAAAGAGCTCAGACTGGGAGAAAATGCAAAGCCCCTGAAGGGACAGTTTATGAACCTGAGAGAGGGGATTTGAAACCCCAGTTGCAAGTCAGAGCAAGAGGTCACTGTGAGAACCAGACAGGAGACAAGTTCAACTGCCGTTGATCTATGCAAGGCCTAGATCCTTGCAGAATAAATATAAATAAATAGAATATATACTTCCATTTGTTGGACTTACAAAAGAGTTCTCTTGTTAAATTCCCTGTCATTCACACACACACACAGACACACACACACACACGGACACATAAAACAGAAAAAATAGAATTTGAGATCCACTTCATCAAGAATAGTTTATCAGTTTATAAAGTAATTTATAAAGGATGTCTCAGGCCAATTGACCTGAAGGTTCCCTTCCATGTAGGAGGTAATTCCAAATTTATTATTAAAATATTAAATGCAAGATTATAATCACTGTTTAAAGGCCATTTTCAGCATGGGAAAAAAGCTGAAAGGGCAAGTAAAAGTCAAATCAGAAAATATTTTATGTGGCACAGGGAAGAAATTATGCTGTAGGGAGGAAAAAAAAAGCAGCCACTGAATAATTGTAAGCAACGGTAGTTGTGTGGCCCTATTTGCATTACGAAAGACAATCCTGGACGCAGAGGGAGATTCAGTTGGAAGAAAGCAAGACTGGGAGCAGGTTGGCCAACTGGGTGGCTGGTGTGATATTCCAACAATAAATGATGACTGTCCAGAGGAGGCGAGAGGAGACAGTTCTCCCTGGGCCTCTTAGGTCTCTGCACATCCTATGAGTGAGGCACCGACTGCCCTCTGTGCCAGACTGTCTCTTCAAGGACCTTTGCATATCCAACAGCCTTGGAAGAGATCGTCTCCCTCAAGAACAAAGGGAAGGTTTGCTTACAGCAAGAAGAAGATAGAGGTGGTGTCTCCCCACTCCCTCCTGGAACAAGAGAAGGCATGGCCACTGCCCATTATAAAAGATTTGGGTTCCCTAAGCAGAGAGTTCTCCTGCAGTGCAGCCCACCATGTGACGGTGTCTTCTGGCTGTCGCTGAATTGTCCTGTGGGCTCAGGGAAGCAGCACAATAATGCTGATGCTCTGAGTCATGCTATTGCTGTGACCAATACACTGTCTTTTGTCTTTGACCCACGAGTCTGTGTCTTTTATGAGCATCCGTGAAACTGGCAGGCTTAGCTGTTCACTTACAATTAGGGATCGATCTCCGGGGCCTTCACAGTCCCTGATACTGGAATATAATTGTTACAGCAGGAATGAAGACAAGAGAATGGATATGAAAGAAATCTCAGCGGTTTTGGCAGCAAGAAAAGAACAAATTTCTGATTCAAAATAAATGCGTCCTCCCTTTTCAAGACCCTCCCTCCTTCCCAAGGACATGTCTGTGAATCTATTCAATTCTTAGTCCTTTGTGGCGCTGAAAGAGGTATGAATCAGGGGAAAGCTGAGAGGTACAGACAATTATGGTATTGATTTATATCAAAAACAGCCCAGAGTAGATCACAAAACAACAGAAGAGAAGGAGAATACAAGATCCTTGGGTTTGGGGATACTGGCAGGCTGGGTTCAAAGAATGTTAGAGCTTTTCCGGAAAAAACAAGAAAGGAGGTACTCTGGTATAGTTAAGATAGATAGATACATAGATACATAGATAGATAGATAGATAGATAGATAGATAGATAGATAGATAGATAGATACAGGACAAAAATGAGAAGGACAGACATCAAGCTTTGCTGTGTAAGATGAATGTGACCTCTTTAGTTCTTTATCGGACTCAGTAAAGGCTAAAGTTGTTTTAGGTTTTTGTTTTTTGTTGCCAGACCCCTGGGCCTTTTTCTTTTTCTATGAATCTAAGCCAAGGCTGACTTCACAGCAATAACCAGCAGGTCAGGATCTATGTGGGTTGTAGGTATGACACTTTACGAGACGGTGATTTATTAGATGTGCCAGTTATATATATATATATATATATATATATATATATATATATATATATATATTTTATATATATATATATATATTTATATATATATATAAAAGGCATCTGTGATAGCACTTGGTTTCTGACTTAAATGTCTAGTTTTATGGGGTGCCATTTATCACACCAGGTAATACAGGTGGAGGAGCAGGTTTGGGTGACAGTTTTAGGGTTTGATCTTGAGCGTGTTGAGCTGGGAGTGCCTGGTGGACGTGCCCATGGAGTGGCCTGGGCTGGAGTCGGTGGCACCTGCCATACCACTGGGTAGAGACCAACGCCAAGGGTGGATCCCTGGGGCTCTCCACAGAGACTGAGACGGGCCAGGGAGGGAGGAGAAAACTTGCGGAAATGGTGTCTCAAAAGTCAAAGGAAGTTCGTGTGTCAGGAAAGACGGTTCAATGCAGCGATGCTCTGTGGGAAGACAGGCACTGGGGTTGTCCCGCTGCTCTCCAGCCAGAGTAAAACACGAAACTACAAATAGCAGTAAGAGATAGACTATAAAAGACTTTCTTAAAAGTAACCCTATTTTTATTTTCCTATGTGAAATAAGTCGGTCAGACAAAGACAGATATCGTTATGATTTCACTCATAGGGAGAATTTGAGAAACTCAGCAGGTGAACAGAGGGGAAGGTAAGGAAAAATAAGATAAGCACAGAGAGGGAGACAAACCAGAAGAGACTCTTAAATACGGAGAACAAGCTGAGGGTTGCTGGAGGGGAGGTGGGTGGGGGATGGGCTAAATGGGGGCATGGGCTAAGTGGGGGGATGGGCTAAATGGGGGGATGGGCTAAGTGGGGGGATGGGCTAAATGGGGGATGGGCCTTAAGGAGGGCGCTAGCTGGGATGAGCGCTGGGTGTTGTTATGCAAGTGATGACTCGCTAAATTCTACTCCCAAAACCATTACTACACCGTGTGTTCACTCCCTTGGGTTTAAATTTTAAAAACAATTAATAATAAATTTAAAAATAAATAAAAGTAACCCTGTTCTGAAGCAAGGCCTGTAGCCCTGCAGGCCACACCAGGAAGTGAAACACACACGGCAGCAAGTGGGAAGGGAAGCGAGGCCTGCAGGGCTCTGGGCCAGAAGCCAGCAGGGGCAGCCAGAGGTCGACAACCCACACGACAAGAGGCCCTGCGGCGTGACGGGGGCCAGCGTCAGGCTCAATGCGTGAACCCGGGGCTGAGAGGAACCTTCCACCCGTGCAAGGAGGCCCAGGGAGCTGTGACCGCGGCCTGCGGCCCGGCCTGTGACCGCGGCTCGTGGGCCGCGAGCGAGGGCAGCCGAGGCCAGCTGTGCCCGCTGCAGCCGGCGCGCCCCCTCCTCTCCACCAGGCCCCGACCCCCACGGCCTCCCGGGCCTCTCCGCTCTGTCCTCTCGGCCCAAGTTGACCAGCGGGCCTCGCCACCCCCACATGGCGTCCTGGAAACCCTCCGGGCAATAGGTGGGGGAAACCAGAGCTCACCTGGCGGGCTTCCCTGCCCGCAGGGCCGCCTGCCCTGCACCGCCTGATGGGGATGATGGGGAGCGTGGGGAACTGAGTTCTTACGCTCCGTCCGGTTTTTCCCGTTCTCAGACGGGAGGGTAAACCTGGCTCCCGGTAACGCCGGAAACGGTTCCTATCCCTTTAAATGCCGTGTGTCTGAAGGCTAGCACTTCCGGCCCTGCCTCTTCCCCACACCCCAGCCCGCCGCTCCAGCACCCTCCTCCAAATGCCTGACAGCCGTTCAGACCCAACACCTGCAAGGCAAGAGTCTGATTTATTGCCCCCCCAGCCCCCCGCACCTGTTCCCCTCCTCCACCCCCAGGATGCACGTGTTCTCACTGTGCAAGGACTTCCCGGTCCTTCCCATCCCTTCCCATACCCACTCCCTACTCATGCACACGTGCAGGCACGCGTGCACACTCACGCCAAAGTGATGAACGACTTCCGCCCATCGCTCACCAAAAGACGCATGCATCTGTCCTCCTCCGTCTCCGGGACCTTCTTGCAGGCCTGCACCACCCACATGTCTTGCCTCCAGGGCCACTCTGGCCTCCACATCCATCTCTCCCGTTCAATCCGCACCCTCTCCGCGCTATGTTCTACATAACGGATGAAATCATGTTTTCAAAGTAGTCACCTAGCCGTCTTACTTCTTGGCCTAGGATTTCACCCAGGGTGGCCCTTATTTCCCACCTCCCACTCTTCCCCCTAAACACCATCTGCACGAGCTTCCGTTCCAGTCTCTGAACCGGCCAACCTCGCTTGTGCCCCAGGACCTTCACACGTGCTGTTCCCTACATCTGGGATCCATTCTCCCAGTGGTCAGAGATCTGGCCGCCCCACCTTGCAGTCTGTTGACTGGAAGGCCTCAGGGAGGCCTTCGTTGTCCAGTCCATCTGATGAAGGCCCCGTCCTCATCGGCTCCGCATCGCAGGCCCCGTTGGTTTCCTCGACAGCACTTATCAGAGTTTACACATAGTGCGTTCACTATGTCCCATCTGTTTTTCTCCCCCGTCAGCAGCAGGAGGACAGGGACACTGCTGGCCTTGCTCACCGTTCTAATCCCAGCCCCCAGCACCATGTCTGGCCCTGGAATGATGGGATGAATCAACCAATCCATCAAAACCTCAATGAATTGACGAATGAACAAGAAAGTGTGACTTCAGGGGCGCCTGGGTGGCGCAGTCGGTTAAGCGTCCGACTTCAGCCAGGTCACGATCTCGCGGTCCGTGAGTTCGAGCCCCGCGTCAGGCTCTGGGCTGATGGCTCGGAGCCTGGAGCCCGTTTCAGATTCTGTGTCTCCCTCTCTCTCTGCCCCTCCCCCGTTCATGCTCTGTCTCTCTCTGTCTCAAAAATAAATAAATGTTAAAAAAAAAAAAAAAAAAAAAAAAAAGTGTGACTTCATCTTGGAGCTAGTGAGCAGCCCTTCGAGGATTTTAAGCAACAAAGGAACATAATCAGATTCATACCGTATTTCGGAGCCAGCACGATTGTGGGGTGCACAATGCTGGGAGGGGGGCAAGCCTGGCTGCAGCCTGCAAAGAGAGGGGGCCAGGGAGGCATCTCGGAAAGACATTTAAGGAGGCACTCCCTCTCCCAGCCACGCGAGTGAGCTAGGAGTCAACACCCGAGGATGGGTGCCACCTTAAATGTTAAGTCCTCGTTGCCTCGGGGCTTGGGGCCCCAGGGATACTCTTTGGGGGGTTACTGAAGGCGTTCAGACCAGAGTTGATAAGCCGTCCTGGTAATGGCCGCAAGAGGGCCAATCTGAGAGACACCAGGAGACCTAGAACCCGCAAAACCCACTCTCCAGCTGGCGTTGCACACATTTCACTCAGTCTGCCTAAAAACACACTGGCTTTCCTTCTCATTGGCGTCAACTGCTTGTTTATAACCTTTTGTTTCTATCCTCCAGAGTTCATTACCTTAGCCACCTATCACTTCGAGAGCCGGTACTAGCATTTTGGGTGCAAAGGGCTCCCAGAGATGCGAGGAGAGGTTTGAGGCTCACAGGCTCCGAATTTGAGGGCTTTATAGCAGAAGAGAAACAGGAAGCCGTTAAATTATTCTAGCCATTCTTGAACCATGCACCCACGGAATGTTGGTGTCTGGGCCTGGGCAAGGTGTTCCAGTGAAAACAATCCAAAACTCATCAAAAACCCTTCTATTTTGTAGGTAATGTGACTTGGTGAAAGGGCATTAAATAAATATATAGAAGATCACTCAAGTGTTGCTAAAAAACATTTTTCTCAACTGTTTAGTGTGTTTGCCTCTATCTTCTCCCCACCCCCCCCACCCCCCCCCCCGTTGATATTTATTTTGAAATTTCAAATAACCCTTACAGACCATGTAAAGTTTTTTATGTTCGGGGCACCTGGCTGGCTCAGTCAGGAGAGCATGCAGCGCTTGTTCTCAGGGTCGTGAGTTCGAGCCCCGTGTGGGGCACGGAGTGTACTAAAATAAAATGAGCACTGGGTGTTGTATGGAAACCAATCTGACAATAAATCTCATATTAAAAAAAATAAAATAAAATAAATAAGAATAAAAAAGAAATAAGTGGAACAAAACTACTGAAGCCCTAGAAGAAAATAAAAGATATTATTATCATAAAAAAAAGAAAAGAAAAAATAAAATAAATAAAATAAAATAAAATATAAAATAAATAAAATACTAAATATAATATAAATAAAATATAATAAGATATAAAATAAAATAAAGTATAAAATAAGCTTTATGTTCATTAAAACTAGACCTGGATCTGAGAAGCTGGTGAATCCCTGCCGTTGTGACATTAATAGGCATCAAGTTAGAAAAACATAAAAAGCGCTAAGAGGGGAAACCAATGAAACGTAGCCCAGCGGGATTTCCAAAGTGGATCCTAAAAACCAAGTCTTTGTCTTCCTCTCCCTTTTCTTATCCTGTTAGTAAACCGTATTCAGCTGAGGGGAGAGTGCTTGGGTCAGTCCCCTGCCAGGTCCCCTGGTGCTCTGGGCCAGGAGACGTGGCTCTTCATTCATCACAGCTTGGTCTCAGTCCCCCGGGGGTGAACACACGGCTGCTCAGACCGGGCAGAGGGTATGACCTGAGTGTGGCTGCATCGTAAATCCGGACGGCCCTGCTGCTTCTGGAAACTGTAGGCCAGCGCTCAGGCCTGGGTCTGCTCGGGCAGCTCCTTTGTGCAGGACTCCAGTGCCTTCCAGGGCCTCAGCACCGGCTTTTCTAGCTTACTTGCCTCTGTCTCCATCTCATGTTAGATGGTCTGACACCTAGCAGAGCATAATAAAGTTATTTTCCATGTAACACATCAGTCTTTCCCGGCCGCTAGAAACACCGTGACTTCTGCGAGCGCCGTCTCCTGGACGTGACTGAGAGATGTGACTCTACCTCCCTTGTTCTCCAGTATGATGAACTAAGACGTCCCAGTTTACCACATTAAGTTGACAGACTACCCAAACTTGAAGACTTCCACCCCAGGCAGTGCAGTTCCTGCCTGTTACAATCTGCTCTTTTCCCCGTTAACGCCCTCCCAACAGGTTTGCTTCCCATGTCAGTCAGGATGGGCTCAGTTATGCTGCAGTAAGAGCGACCTCCAAATCACAGAGGTTGAAACATGCGACCACACGCACACAGTTTCGCCTTACACGCGTTTCCAGTGCTAATGGACGTGGTGGGCGGCGGGGGTGGGGGGTGGTGCTCTGTTATCCTAATCACTCGGCACTCCAGGTTGGTGGGCATATCAGCTAGACACGTGCTTCCAAAAGTGGGAAGGGAATGCGAAAACTCACGCATGGACTTTTCTCATTTCTGCCCAGAAGGGACACGTGCCACGTCTTTCCAATTTCATTAGCCAAAACCGGTCACATGGCCGTAGCTGATTTCCAAAAGGGCAGGGAAGTTAAAACTTTACCACGTGGAGAAGAATTTAGGGAACCGCCCTAATGACCACCACACTTCCCTGTACAGTTCACATGAAGAGAAGGAAGAAAAGGAGGAGGAAGAGAAGAAGAAATAGGAGAAGGGGAAGGAAAAGGAGGAGGAGGAAACGGAGAAAAACTGTAAGAAAAGGAAGAAGAAAGATTAAAAACTGCTTGCACTAAGAGATAAGAAGGCTTAAATTTTCTTTTTTTTTTTAAGATTATTTATTTTGAGAGAGAGAGAGAGAGAGAGAGAGCCGGCATGAGTGGGGGAAGGGCATAGAGCGAGAGGGAGAGAGGGAATCCCAAGCAGGCTCTGCACCGTCAGCGCAGAGCCCAACATGGGGCTCGAACTCGCGAGCTGTGAGATTGTGACCTGAGCCAAAACCAGGAGTCAGACGCTTAACCAACTGAGCCACCCAGGCGCTCTGAAGGCTTACGTCTTAAAAAGATATGTGGTCTTGGGTAATTTACTTCATCCCATGAGGTCTCCGTTTCCTCACCTATAAAATAGGACTAATAGTACCTGCCTGCCTCACATGATTGCTGTGGAGATTCAGTGAAACAATCTCTGGATGAGCGCCCCCCCCAGGCCTGGCACAGAGTAGAATTCTCAGTCCACAGCCATTGTCTGTCTCCTGTGTTACAGTTTTCAGAGCACCGTCAAGTCCATCAGCGTATGAGCCCCACCCCCACCCTACAAACCCGTAAGGTCAATGGGGGGGGGGGGTGATTATTATCCACATTTACAGATGTGCAAATGGAAGCTGTTGGAAATCGAGCTGCCCGCGCTGTCACACGGGGTGAGTCCGGGAGGAGCTGGGCCTTCGGGCTCTAACCCAGTGCTCTTGTCTGCGTGTCCTCCCTCCCCTTCTCCCTCTCTTTCCAGAGGTATTATTTTTAAAAATTCGCTTGTGATGGGTGAATATTTCAGCATCTATCAAAGTGAACAGCTGAAAAATAAGAACGTAGACTGGTGAACTTGGCCCAGGCCAGAAGACATAACACCTGTGTTAGCCAAAGTCAGCGGAAAGCCTATGCACATATTTGTTGGAACATTTTTCACACGTGTTAATGAAAAATTCACTCGGGCTGCACACAGAAGACAGATGTGCCCAAGGACTTCGAGGGCCCCCGAGTGAGAGCATACCCTCCGGGGAAGGGGGCCCAGGAGACAGGGAGCCGGGCGGTTGTGGTTTCCATTCAGGGCTGCGTGCACTGTTGCATCTGATAAACATGAACCGAGCGGCTGTGGAGAAGGATGAGCTATGCCCAAAGGCGGCTGGAAACAGACGCGATATAAAGACCTTCGCGCCTCTGTCTTAGTCCGGAGAGTGGTTGAGCTCTTAGTCCGGAAAGTGAAAGAGCACATTCTGTCTTCTAACGAAGTGAACACTTAAAGAAAGGACCCAGATTCTCCAGATAGATCAATACAAGCTTTGTTGCCACCTCCCAGCATCCCTAGCCAACCACTGAGGCAGGGGTGGGGCTCGAGGTCAGGGCCAAGTAGAAGCCGCAGCTGTTGTTACTCTGCAGTCAGGTTCTAGCAAATGCAGAGAGAAGCACAGGTTCACGTGTTGTCCCAGGAACCCGCGCGTCGCGAGAAGCATAGCCACCTCCCTCGCCAGAGCTTTGGAGCTTTCCAGAAACCCATCTCTAGAGCCACTGTTTCCAACGCTCTGCCCTGACAGACTCCACTCCCCCTCCTCTTTTCCTTCTGCCCCACAGGGACCTCAAAACTGAGGCTTGGCGAATCTCTGATCGTTTCGTGTATAAGGAATCTAGAAAACAAATGCCTGCCTCTCAAATTCGGGAGCCCCGGGGAAGGCCAGGCAGCCAGGGAGGGCTGAACCTCAAAGGAAGGACCTCGAACTTTGTATCCCAGGGGCCACGCACCGCAAGGGCAGACACGTCCGGGGTGTGAGATTTGGGAGAGAGCAAGCCTAAGGCGGGAAGCCCTCCAGGTGGGGGCAAAGCTGGGCGCTGAGAGAGGATTCCTGTCTTTCACTCTCAAATCTTTATTAACGTTACTAAACTCACAACATTTACCCTGATGGGTAGAAAATGGGGAGGGGGGGAAGGGGCGGTAAATAAAACAGCAAAGGGCAGAACGGAGTCTCCGGAGCCAAGCGCAGACGAGAGGCCCACGGAAGAGGGGAGGAAGGGCGGCGAGGCGGTGCGCGCTCCACGGACCGGCGGGAGGGGGCCGGGGCGGAGGGGCGGCTCCCCGGCCAAGCGGAGCCCCCGAGTCTGGCCAGCAAAAGCGGAGGGGCCAGATGGACTGTGTTCCGACAGCAAGCGCGACTCAGCGTCTGGGAGGTCAGAAGTGAACAGCTCTGCTCGGAAAGCAGGAAGGCTGGAGGACGAAGGGAGGGAGAGCTGCTGAGCCCCCGGACGGCAGAGCTCAGCTTGGCGGGGAACAAAGGCGCTCGCCAGCGCCATCTCCCCCGCCCATCCCCCAGCCAAAATCCCAAAGAGAACCGGTGCCCGCCAGGGAACTTGCTCGCTCTGCGCAAACACCCAACTCTGTGCTTCTGCGGAGCCAAACCTCCGGAAGCGGATCTGACTCCCTCCCGCTGCCACAGGGCCCCTCCTGAAGTGGATCACCTAAGGAGAAGTGAGCTAAGCCTGCCCCTCCCGCCCCCGTGCACCTTGCCTACCCACCCCAGCTAAGACGCCAGATCCCCAGCACCACAAGCCTGGCAGTGTGCAAGTAGCCCAGACGGGCCACACCATCCCACAGGGAATCCCGCCCCTCGGAGAGGGGAAGAGAAGGCACACACCAGTCTGACTGTGGCCCCAGCGGTGGGCTGGGGGCAGACATCAGGTCGGACTGCGGCCCCGCCCACCAACTCCAGTTATACACCACAGCACAGGGGAAGTGCCCTGCAGGTCCTCACCACTCCAGGGACTATCCAAAATGACCAAACGGAAGAATTCCCCTCAGAAGAATCTCCAGGAAATAACAATAGCTAATGAACTGATGAAAAAGGATTTAAATAATATAACAGAAAGTGAATTTAGAATAATAGTCATAAAATTAATCGCTGGGCTTGAAAACAGTATACAGGACAGCAGAGAATCTCTTGCCACAGAGATCAAGGGACTAAGGAACAGTCACGAGGAGCTGAAAAATGCTTTAAACGAAATGCAAAACAAAATGGAAACCATGACGGCTCGGATTGAAGAGGCCGAGGAGAGAATAGGTGAACTACAAGATAAAGTTATGGAGAAAGAGGAAGCTGAAAGAAAGAGAGATAAAAAAATCCAGGAGTATGAGGGGAAAATTAGAGAACTAAGTGATACACTAAAAAGAAATAATATATGCATAATTGGTATCCCAGAGGAGGAAGAGAGAGGGAAAGGTGCTGAAGGGGTACTTGAAGAAATTATAGCTGAGAACTTCCCTGAACTGGGGAAGGAAAAAGGCATTGAAATCCAAGAGGCACAGAGAACTCCCTTCAGACGTAACTTGAATCGATCTTCTGCACGACATATCATAGTGAAACTGGCAAAATACAAGGATAAAGAGAAAATTCTGAAAGCAGCAAGGGATAAACGTGCCCTCACATATAAAGGGAGACCTATAAGACTCGTGACTGATCTCTCCTTTGAAACTTGGCAGGCCAGAAAGGCTTGGCATGATATCTTCAGTGTGCTAAACAGAAAAAATATGCAGCCGAGAATCCTTTATCCAGCAAGTCTGTCATTTAGAATAGAAGGAGAGATAAAGGTCTTCCCAAACAAACAAAAACTGAAGGAATTTATCACCACGAAACCAGCCCTACAAGAGATCCTAAGGGGGATCCTGTGAGACAAAGTACCAGAGACATCACTACAAGCATAAAACATACAGACATCACAATGACTCTAAACCCGTATCTTTCTATAATAACACTGAATGTAAATGGATTAAATGTGCCAACCAAAAGACATAGGGTATCAGAATGGATAAAAAAACAAGACCCATCTATTTGCTGTCTACAAGAGACTCATTTTAGATCTGAGGACACCTTTAGATTGAGAGTGAGGGGATGGAGAACTATTTATCATGCTACTGGAAGCCAAAAGAAAGCTGGAGTAGCCATACTTATATCAGACAAACTAGACTTTAAATTAAAGGCTGTAACAAGAGATGAAGAAGGGCATTATATAATAATTACAGGGTCTATCCATCAGGAAGAGCTAACAATTATAAATGTCTATGTGCCAAATACCGGAGCCCCCAGATATATAAAACAATTACTCGTAAACATAAGCAACCTTATTGATAAGAATGTGGTCATTGCAGGGGACTTTAACACCCCACTTACAGAAATGGATAGATCATCTAGACACACAGTCAATAAAGAAACAAGGGCCCTGAATGATACATTGGATCAGATGGACTTGACAGATATATTTAGAACTCTGCATCCCAAAGCAACAGAATATACTTTCTTCTCAACTGCACACGGAACATTCTCCAAGATAGATCATATACTGGGTCACAAAACAGCCCTTCATAAGTTTACAAGAATTGAAATTATACCATGCATACTTTCAGACCACAATGCTATGAAGCTTGAAATCAACCACAGGAAAAAGTCTGGAAAACCTCCAAAAGCGTGGAGGTTAAAGAACACCCTACTAAAGAATGAGTGGGTCAAGCAGGCAATTAGAGAAGAAATTAAAAAAATATATGGAAACAAACGAAAATGAAAATACAATAACCCAAACGCTTTGGGACGCAGCGAAGGCAGTCCTGAGAGGAAAATACATTGCAATCCAGGCCTATCTCAAGAAACAAGAAAAATCCCAAATACAAAATCTAACAGCACACCTAAAGGAAATAGAAGCAGAACAGCAAAGGCAGCCTAAACCCAGCAGAAGAAGAGAAATAATAAAGATCAGAGCAGAAATAAACAATATAGAATCTAAAAAAACTGTAGAGCAGATCAATGAAACCAAGAGTTGGTTTTTTGAAAAAATAAACAAAATTGACAAACCTCTAGCCAGGCTTCTCAAAAAGAAAAGGGAGATGACCCAAATAGATAAAATCATGAATGAAAATGGAATGATTACAACCAATCCCTCAGAGATACAAACAATTATCAGGGAATACTATGAAAAATTATATGCCAACAAATTGGACAACCTGGAAGAAATGGACAAATTCCTAAACACCCACACTCTTCCAAAACTCAATCAGGAGGAAATAGAAAGCTTGAACAGACCCATAACCAGCGAAGAAATTGAATCGGTTATCAAAAATCTCCCAACAAATAAGAGTCCAGGACCAGATGGCTTCCCAGGGGAGTTCTACCAGTCGTTTAAAGCAGAGATAATACCTATCCTTCTCAAGCTATTCCAAGAAATAGAAAGGGAAGGAAAACTTCCAGACTCATTCTATGAAGCCAGTATTACTTTGATTCCTAAACCAGACAGAGACCCAGTAAAAAAAGAGAACTACAGGCCAGTATCTCTGATGAATATGGATGCAAAAATTCTCAATAAGATACTAGCAAATTGAATTCAACAGCATATAAAAAGAATTCTTCACCATGATCAAGTGGGATTCATTCCTGGGATGCAGGGCTGGTTCAACATTCGCAAATCGATCAACGTGATACATCACATTAACAAAAAAAAAGAGAAGAACCATATGATCCTGTCCATCGATGCAGAAAAGGCCTTTGACAAAATCCAGCACCCTTTCTTAATAAAAACCCTGGAGAAAGTCGGGATAGAAGGAACATACTTAAAGATCATAAAAGCCATTTATGAAAAGCCCACAGCTAACATCATCCTCAACGGGGAAAAACTGAGAGCTTTTTCCCTGAGATCAGGAACACGACAGGGATGCCCACTCTCACCGCTGTTGTTTAATATAGTGCTGGAAGTTCTAGCATCAGCAATCAGACAACAAAAGGAAATCAAAGGCATCAAAATTGGCAAAGATGAAGTCAAGCTTTTACTTTTTGCAGATGACATGATATTATACATGGAAAATCCGATAGACTCCACCAAAAGTCTGCTAGAACTGATACATGAATTCAGCAAAGTTGCAGGATACAAAATCAATGTACAGAAATCAGTTGCATTCTTATACACTAACAATGAAGCAACGGAAAGACAAATAAAGAAACTGATCCCATTCACAATTGCACCAAGAAGCATAAAATACCTACGAATAAATCTAACCAAAGATGCAAAAGATCTGTATGCTGAAAACTATAGAAAGCTTATGCAGGTAATTGAAGAAGATATAAAGAAATGGAAAGACATTCCCTGCTCATGGATTGGAAGAATAAATATTGTCAAAATGTCAATACTACCCAAAGCTATCTACACATTCAATGCAATCCCAATCAAAATTGCACCAGCATTCTTCTCGAAACTAGAACAAGCAATCCTAAAATTCATATGGAACCACAAAAGGCCCCGAATAGCCAAAGTAATTTTGAAGAAGAAGACCAAAGCAGGAGACATCACAATCCCAGACTTTAGCCTCTACTACAAAGCTGTCATCATCAAGACAGCATGGTATTGGCATAAAAACAGACACATAGACTAATGGAATAGAATAGAAACCCCAGAACTAGACCCACAAACGTATGGCCAACTCATCTTTGACAAAGCAGGAAAGAACATCCAATGGAAAAAAGACAGTCTCTTTAACGAATGGTGCTGGGAGAACTGGACAGCAACATGCAGAAGGTTGAAACTAGACCACTTTCTCACACCATTCACAAAAATAAACTCAAAACGGATAAAGGACCTGAATGTGAGACAGGAAACCATCAAAACCTTAGAGGAGAAAGCAGGAAAAGACCTCTCTGACCTCAGCCGTAGCAATCTCTTACTCGGCACATCCCCAAAGGCAAGGGAATTAAAAGCAAAAGTGAATTACTGGGACCTTATGAAGATAAAAAGCTCCTGCACAGCAAAGGAAACAACCAACAAAACTAAAAGGCAACCAACGGAATGGGAAAAGATATCTGCAAATGACACACCGGACAAAGGGCTAGTATCCAAAATCTATAAAGAGCTCATCAAACTCCACACCCGAAAAACAAATAACCCAGTGAAGAAATGGGCAGAAAACATGAATAGACACTTCTCTAAAGAAGACATCCGGATGGCCAACAGGCACATGAAAAGATGCTCAACGTCGCTCCTCATCAGGGAAATACAAATCAAAACCACACTCAGATACCACCTCACGCCAGTCAGAGTGGCCAAAATGAAGAAATCAGGAGACTATAGATGCTGGCGGGGATGTGGAGAAACGGGAACCCTCTTGCACTGTTGGTGGGAATGCAAATTGGTGCAGCCGCTCTGGAAAGCAGTGTGGAGGTTCCTCAGAAAATTAAAGATAGACCTACCCTATGACCCAGCAATAGCACTGCTAGGAATTTATCCAAGGGATACAGGAGTACTGATGCATAGGGGCACTTGTACCCCAATGTTTATAGCAGCACTCTCAACAATAGCCAAATTATGGAAAGAGCCTAAATGTCCATCAACTGATGAATGGATAAAGAAATTGTGGTTTATATACACAATGGAATACTACGTGGCAATGAGAAAGAACGAAATATGGCCCTTTGTAGCAACGTGGATGGAACTGGAGAGTGTGATGCTAAGTGAAATAAGCCATACAGAGAAAGACAGATACCATATGGTTTCACTCTTATGTGGATCCTGAGAAACGTAACAGAAACCCATGGGGGAGGGGAAGGAAAAAAAAAAAAAAGAGGTTAGAGTGGGAGAGAGCCAAAGCATAAGAGACTGTTAAAAACTGAGAACAAACTGAGGGTTGATGGGGGGTGGGAGGGAGGGCAGGGTGGGTGATGGGTATTGAGGAGGGCACCTTTTGGGATGAGCACTGGGTGTTGTATGGAAACCAATTTGACAGTAAATTTCATATATTAAAAAATAAATAAATAAATAAAAATAAATAAATAAATAAAACAGCAAAGGGGCCCAGGTCTGTTTCCCACCTGGCCCATAGCCAATCCAAGATGGTACACAGAGTTACAGGAGCAGAAACAGAGGCCGTCAGGCAGAAGATGAGGAATTTGCAGAAACTGAAGGGAGGACTCTGGCATCGAAACACTGGGTGTTCCGACCAAGGCTTCCAAAAGCCCCGGGGGACAGAGAAATTCCCCTTGTGTGTTTCTGTTAGCTGAGTCTTCCCAACTGAAGTATAGACTTTTTGAGGGCAGCCATCAAGCGTTGGGTGTCACCGCATCAGCAGCACCCGATGCCTTTGCACACCGTCAGTGCTTAACGTCTGCTGATGCGTTAGGCTGTTTTCACATCCTCCCACACACCACCCAGCACAGCTCGCTGAAGACTAGATAATGGCCCAAAGGGCGTGGAACAGCAACCAGCGCCCTGAACCAGGAGCCGGGACAGCGCGAGTTTTAATCCCTGCTCAGCAGTTTGCTCGCTGTGTCACCAGGACAAGGCGCTGAGCCGCTCTGGGCTTCAGATCCCACGTATGTAAAATGGGCATTAAAAATCAAATTGAGGGACCATATTACTAGCTGCTTGGTTGAGTGAAGAGATGGTGAAATCATGAGTAGAGAAGGGATTCGAAACTGATACGTTGCTATACACATGATTTTTAAATCTATTTTTTTAAGCTTGTTTATTTTGAAAGAGAGAGAAAGAAAGAAGGCACAAGCAGGAGAGAGAGAAAGAGAGAGAGAATCCCAAGCAGGCTCCACCCTGTCAGCCTGGAGTCTGACGTGGGGCTTGAACTCACGAACCATGAGATTGTGACCTGAGCCGAAATCCAGAGTTGGACACTTAACCAGCTGAGCCACCCAGGCACCCCTTAAACCTTTTCTTAATGTTACTTACACGTTTGGAACATAACCCGGAAGAAATGGGTTTGGGCACAGGCCACGCACATCTGTGAAAGAGTTCTGAGCAGGAATCACGGGCCAACACTGGTCCCTCAAGGCACCTGCCGCGAACGTCCCCCCCCTCACCACTCTTCCACCTCTGCCTCTCCCGTCTCAGCTGCAGTCTCTTTATGGTCTCCGTGTCTCTGCAGGTCTCTGTTTCCCTCTAGCTCTTCGGTCAAGTACTCTCAGCTGCAGTATCTGTGTGCGTCTCTCCACCTTCCGGTTCCTGGATTTTCCCATTGTCTCCTGTCTGTCCGCCTCTTTTGGTCCTTCTGTCTTTGCCTCCCTCTCTCTGTGGCCTTGTACTTCCTCCTCTGTCCCTCCGGGTCTCTCACTGTCTTTCTCTCTCGTCTTCACACCCCTTTTTGTCTCTCTCCTTGTTTGTCTCTTTCTGTCTGCTCCTCTGGCTCCTTGCCTTGTCTTAGCATCTCGTGTGCCCAAGACTGTCTCTGTCTCCATCCATCTGTCTCTGTCTGTCTGACCTTCTCCATCGGGGCCCATCTCTCCCCTCTATCCGTGGGACCCATGGAGACAGACTCCACCGCAGCATGACCTTTCCGTCAGCCTCTCCCTGAACTCCCCACAGGCACCGTGACCGTTTCTCATCAAGTCCTCAGGTCAGTGTAAATCTCCCATGTTTTCTTTAGGCAGGAGCCGGGGCAGCCCAGCCCAGCCCTGTAGCAGGGAAGTCGCGTGCCTGAGGGAGGAGCCCCAACTCCCCTTCCCCAGGGGGAAATCGGTTCGGGGAGGGTCTAAAACAAGACCACACTGAGGCCCCACAACACATACGGACAATATGTATCTTTCATCAATGTCAAGGTTGGAGTTTTTTCCTGTATTTTCCTGATTGTTCAAACCCTACGTGATCACAAGAGAAGATTTAGACAGTATGAGGAACAGTAAAGATGCAGCAAGAGAAGTTCCTCACTATCCTGTAGCCCAGAGGTGGCCACTGCTGCCATTTTGCCGTATTTTCCTTCCGGACTTGACCCATATGCTTTGTGTGTGTTTGTTTGTCTTTACAAAGATGTAGAACTGTGCAAACTCTTTGGTTGTTTAATATTCTCTCCTGCTTATTTTCCTTTGTCCTCGAAAGCTTTCTGCAAACATGGCTTTCTGTCCTCCTGAGAGAAAAAAAGAAAAAAAAGACATCTTCAGCTCTCCATTTGTCACAGGAGAAATTCAAATGTTTCAATATGGCTTCTGCTGCCACCCTATCTCTTCCCATAACAAAGCCCTACACTCTGAAATGCAGCCGGTCAGGGCTCTTCAGTTCCCCTCCTGCATAAGTTCATCTCAGTCTCTGGCCTTTGCTAAAGCTCTTCTCTCATCCAGAGCACACGTTCCTGCTTGTCCAAAGCGTAGCTGTGTCACCCGCCTCCCGCCATATTGCCTCCCCCTCCCTGGCATCTAGGAAAGGTGCCCATAACATCCCCTACTTCCTCTCATAGCAAATTTGTCCCTGTGTACTTGACTAAGCACTTGAGGTCATCCTCACCGAACCACGAGACCCTTAAAGGGAGTCTGTGTTCAATGGCACCTAGGACACACCCTGCACAAGCAGATCCTCAATGAATGTTGAACATTCTGATTCATACATTAGAAATTGATGGAACCATCTCCTTAATGCTGGACTTTAATGTTCCTTTCAGCTTTTTTCAAGGGATAAATAATGCTGTTAAATAGCTTATTCACAAAGCTTTGTCTGTGTTTCCACTCATTTGCATAGGGCGGATATTCTCAGGCTCTGTAAAATATCAAATAGTTTATGTATCATCATTGTTTAATGTCATAAAACACTCTGACAACTTAGGATCCCTGCTATAGATTCCTTTCTGAAAAGCTCCTGATGGATTGAAGAAAGGCAAGGAAATTAATCAGGGGGATGGAAGATTAGACAGGCCTCACCAAATTTAAAACAGTTGTACCCCAGAGTTTGTAAGCTGAGGCCTCACATCTCATACACCTCAAGATGAGAAAAATGGAGCCTTGAGTTATGACGGTTTCTTAAAGCCTCACAGCTCCTTTTCTGCGGATGGTACCTTTAAAATCCTGCCCCCGACCCCAGGGAACTGTTGTACATTCAGGCAACTCAACAAACGTGATGAGTTTGCAGTCAGTGGTGGTCAACAGAAAACACTAAGGTACATTCAGTCAAAACCAAGGCAACTATACCCTAACTACCCTGAGGTCCTAAATGAAATCCCAGATGTTGGGACCCTTAACTCAGCGAGTCCTTATTGTACATCTACTAGGTATTAGATGCTGCGCTGTTTTGCTGGGAATAAGTTAGTCATAGGAAACAGTGAGTGCCTGCCCACACGGCCTCCACATGCATGGGGAAGGCTGGCAGAGTCGTAAACACTGTGATGGCAGTAAGAAGAGCTATTCTAAGATCACAGAGCAGGACACCTAAGTCAGGTGGGATGAGGGAGAAGCCAGGGAGATGTGCCTGGGGATGTGTGGTCAGGCTTAATGCTGTAGCATGAGGATCTCTCTGGAATCTGCTCGCATCAGCGAGGCCAATAGCATCCTAGGTGTTTGACATACTGCAGTGCCCTTCAGTCTTCACAACCACCTTGAGGGGGGCAATCAGGGAGAACCCAAAGGCTAAGGGAAACCTCCAGAGATAGCTCTGAGAATGAGGTTAGGCACTGAGATTCAAATCCAGATGTGTCTGACCCGAAGCCCATGTTGCTCCCCAAAATGACACAGTGAGCTCTGTGCACTCCCTGTGAGGCTGGACAAACCACTCAATGTATTTCTTTTTTAACACTGCAGATTTTACAATGGATTGTGTGACATTCCGGAAGACATACACTGCCACAGGAGCACAGAGTGGGGACGCTAACTCTGCCTGAAAGTAAAGGGGATATGCCAAGGAGGCTTCAGAAAAGGGAGGTGACCTTTGTTTGGGGGTTTAGAAAATGTCTCTGTAGAGAAGGCAGGGCAGGGCATCCCAGAAGAGGAAGAGCAGGTAAAAAGGACAAGGGCTAATGTGAGACCCGACATGGCACTGGGGTTGACTAAGGCACAGGATGAGCGGAAAGGGACAGAGGTGCTAGCGGAAGGCCACGTGACCCTACTTCAGTGTGTATTGGTGAGTAACAAACCCTTACAATGCGTAATGGCTTCAAGCAGTAATGTTTTCTCTCCCATGCAACACAAGTTCCTGGGGGTCATTCAGCTCTACCTGGTGCCCCCTGGGCCCCTGAGGTGGCTACAGTCATCTGGGGGATCCAGTGGAAGCTCAGCTATGGCCGAGAGCGCCCGTTCTCCTCCTGGTGGGCATCCCCACGTGTCTGCATGGCACCTTCCTTCCAAACAGAAGCGCCCAAGAAGGAAGGTATGGCAGCTGCCAGGCCCATCAATGGCCGCCCTTGGAACCACCATGGCATCACTTTGCCATGTATATTCTATGGGTCAGAGCAGTCACAGACCCAGCCTGGGGCCAAGTGGGAACGGGAGGGAAACTGTACAAAGGTGCAAATACCTGTAGACATGCTTCACCATGGGGGGAGGTCACCGAAGTCAAGGTATCAGCAGTAGCAGTCACCGAATGATGAAAGCCGTGGTTGGCCAACCTGAGGATTCTGTGCTGAGGCAGGTGGTTCTCAACCACAATGCTGTAACACACTCGTTAGTTATGAGGTTGTGTCGAAAAAGTAAATCAATAAATAAACAAAGGAGCAAAGCTTTTTACTTCTTCATTTATTTTAGTAAATTAGAGTACATTTAAGGGGATCCCTCTTATGATGATACTTGTTTTCGCCTACGTTGTGATGTGCTGTCTTTTTAGGACTCGGGGAAGTAGGGCTGTCAGCCCAGCATATCCGAGCAGCAGCGCATATCACCGCCATCCATAGCTCCCACAGCTGACTGAACAACAAAGCAGGGAGGTGGGCTTCCATTCTAGAAGGATCACTTGGCTGCTGTGTGGAGCATGAATCCTGGAGATGGAGACATCTATTTGAAGTTTCCAATAGATATGAGACAGCAAGAGGGAGACCCCACCAGCCGTGGAGAGAAGCTGCAGGAGAAACCAGCTCTGATCTTGTACTTTCAGCCTCCAGAACTGTGAGAAAATTCATTTCTGTCATTTAAGCCCCCCAATATTTGACATTTTGCTATGGCAGCCGTAGCAAACTAACATGTATACATTCGATATTTATATTTGATATTCGATGTATACTGATGTATGTTTACTGGTAGGGCTGTGCAATCAGAACAGCTTGCTTGTTTGGCTAACTCAGATTCCCGTCAGGGTCTGTCCTCCACCGCCAGAGTAGTCGGGATGGGTCTCTATCCGCTGTAACCATTACACCCTGGTTAAGACTCTCATCCATCCCAGCCCTTTATCCCAGAGAGTCATGGCGGTCATGCCTGGGACTTAAGCTGGACTCCCACATCCTCCAAAGGGTGGCCCAGCCTAGTAGCTTCTCTGTAAGAAAAGGAACATCTCATCTAACCAAGAGACCAATGTACCCACCTCAACTGGTCTATTGGACAAGAACTGGCCTGTGCGTGGAAACCCATCTGACTCCTCTGTTTAAATTGATGCAGGCGATGTGTTTTACAAGCTGTCCAGTGTTCTCTTTCCTTTTCTTTTTCTAGAATGCGTGACTCTCATAAAGTTCCATAAAACTTTAGAAAGGCCACGTAATATCAACCCTGTCTAGTGGGAAACTATCAATACATTTCAGATAATGATTCTTCCTAGTGAATCAGTGGAGATGAGGGAAAGAATTTGCACAAATATAATACATCGCTGGTCTCATTACAGCAGCTGCTATGCATTAAGTCCTTTACTCTCTGCCAGGCACTGTGTTAAATGTTTTATTTAGAGAGTATTTCAAATAAACTTTATTCCAACCCCATAAAATAAGTGGTACAATCATCCTCAATGTACAGGTGAGGAAACTGAGGCCCAGGGCCATATGATTGCCATGTGGAAGTTGCATAATTATAACAAGGCTCTGGCTCCAAAGCTTGTGTTTTTAAATACTTTGCTATATGCTGATCTTTTTGACTGCTTTCATAATACAATCACAAGATGCGTGTTGACAAGTTTTACATACTTCCTACAAGACCTCAGGTCAAGTTCAGTGGTTCTCAAGCATGCTCACTCGTGTTGTTGGAGTAACTAAAGTCAGGCAACATCCTAAACATGGTTACACAGTTAACTAGATTTTTGGAATGTGAGCAGAAACATACATGTGTTCATGACATTAAGTCTCACCCAGCACAAGTATCCATAGAGGAAGGAGCTGACAGTGAGCACAGGAGACTGGAGACTTCTCCTTTATGTGGTTGCCATGTAAAGACTCACAAGAGACATTCAGGGAAGCCAACAGGGTTTTGGGAAAGATTGTAGGAGAAAGACTTAACACTGATGAAAGTGCATCCCGCAGAGCCGGGGGGCCTGGAACGAGGCCTCCTGGATGCCGGTTCTGATTCTACTAATTCGAGCCATACCCACAGTTCAGTTTCCTGATCTGTGAAAGGGGGATAATATTCCTAAGTACCTCCCGCGGTTATTGTAAGGATTAAACAGCACATGTGACATACCTTCAACCTAAGTAGTCAGTAAACATGAGCTCTCATCCCATCATCACCAATTTGCTTTTCCCACAAGACTGGAAAGGTCTGCCATTATTCTCGGTTGGCATCTGGACATTCATGTCACGCAGAAGCTCCTTGAGACTACTGCTCCAGTGGCACTGATCGGCCACTGATGATCTCAGGGGTGTGGGGCCAAAGAAGGGCATAGGGAGGGATCAGAAAGTTCTCTTCCAACAGTTCTATACTTTCACACTCTTTCACATTTGTTAAGACAGCATACAACACTGTTGCATATTTTCTAATCTAACCATGTCAAAATCAGGTTACCATGAGCTCGGAAATCAAACGGTACAATCACGATTTCCTCTTCTGCTCCATCCCATGTTCCATAAAGTCAGGGTTTGGGTCCACGGAGACGGAAGAGGGGATCATCCCAAGATCCGCAGCTAAAAAGGCATGGCGCTGTGCAAAATACATAGCGGGGAAGACCTCCCTCAGAGTTAAGGGACGGACTCACATTTCAAGATGTAGAACCTGCACTGGGGTTTTGAGAAGAGTAAAACTAAGATAATAACAAGAAACCACGCCACTTTCCAGCACAGGGCTCTCGCTCAGCGCCGTCTTCGCGAGGATGGCAGGCTTCCCCCTCCAGCGTCCCCCCCCCCCTCCTCCCCCTGCAAACAAGCTGGCCAGGAGGGAGGCAGCAACAGCACGTGGGAGGCGGAGGACAGAGTTCACCCTGTGAAAAATCATTAATCATCCTGAGGTCACCAGCCCTGAACACGTTTCCTTCTCAATCCTGTCCTGTGGGTGATCTGTCTCCTAACAGGTTTTGTAATGCTGAGTTGTAAAGCGTTCCTGATGAATTATTGTTGGCACTCAGTCCAAAGGCTTGAAGGCTTGAGTCCTCCAGAAGAAAAAGCAGACCCTCTTTCTCCCGCGCCTGTTGTCCGTGGGGCCCAGCACAGGGCTTCCATTGTGTGTGAGGGCGGATGGTCTGTGGGCCCCTCATCCCTGCAGCCCCAACTCCAGGAACGGCCTGAGCCGGACTGGCGTCTATCACTGTGTTTCCAAGCAGGGGCGTTTGAGGGCAGCTCCACTGTTGGCCATGTCCCTGTCACAGCACGCCTCTGGGTGGGGGCAGGATTTATGTTCCACGTTGACAGATAAAGAACCTGAGGCCAGGCCTATGTCATGGCACGTCCAAGATGGCCTAGCTGCTTTGGGGCAGAGCCCGGAACAGAACTCAGGTCTCCAAAACTTCCACCTCTTTCTTTTCCTCCACGCTACTCCCTCTGGGCTGTACCCCCCCCCCCCCACAGTGACATGGGCCCTCACCATAGGACCTCATCATCCCACACCACTCCTGCCTCACCTAAAGCCTCTGGTGCACACCTCCTGCCTGGTCTGCTCCCAGGTACCCCCAGCTCCGTCCCATCCGGTCATCCAGGGCCAGTTTAAGGCAGCCTCCTCAGGGAGGCAGCCATGACCCCAGAGTCTAAAACAGCCTCCATTGTTCTTGATCACGACGTCTTTACTTCTTCATAGCACTTATCACCCTCCAACCTATCTTGTTTATTCACTTGTGTCTTCGTCCTCTGTGTGTTTCTGTTGTCCCTGAAGGTCCGGCTCACCCAGAGTGCGAGCTGCAGGAGGGAGCCATTGTGGTAGTCTGGTTCTCCACTGTGTACGCAGCACTGAGAACTCTCACTGGCACCTCGTGGGTACTCAGTAAGCTTTCTGTTGATTAATCAACAAACACTGATAATTAATAATGCCTTCCCTTCACAGGGAGGGAGGCAAACCATAAAGCATAGAGAACACACTGAAGGGTGATGGAGGGAGGTGGGGGGGAAGCCAAATGGGTGGACAAAGTGCACTTGTTGGGATGAGTACTGGGTGTCATATGTGAGTGATGAATCACTGAATTCTACTCCTGAAACCAATGCTACACTATATGTTAACTAACTTGAATTTAAATAACATCTTGGAAGAAAAAAATTGTCTTCCCTTCATATAAAGACTTTCCAAATATAAATGTGTACATGGATATAGTTAAAGAGAGAGAGAGATGAACTTTCCAAAGCGTTTCTCAAGTAATATTTGACTGTCACATGTCCCGTGTAAGATAGCAAGACTAGGCTTTATTATCACCATTTTACAGACAGAAAAATTGAGCCCCACAGAGATGTAGTGACTTTTTCTCCCAACCGGGAGAAGTCCTGCAAGTCACTTGCTATATAAAGTTAGAAAGGTCACCTTTCCCCCTTTGTGCCTCAGGCTCCTTGCAATGGGAGATTATAAACTCAAAGATCTCTAAGATTCTTTCTGGGAATAATATTCTAAATGGTATTTCCCAGACAGTGTGCTTGGAACCCCGGGATCCAAGGAGAAGGTAATGGGTGTTCTTTGCGTCCATTTGGGAAACACCAGTCTAGCGTTGACTGTAGTTTATGTTAAGGCAAGTTCCGTATCCCACAGCAGGTAAGATGTGTCAAGGCTTCACGAAGAGTAAGAAACGGAAAAAGAAGGAAATGGATCAGTCCCTGCGCTGTGCCAGGTGGATGGTGAGTACTTCCCACTTCCCATCAGCTCATTTAATCTTCAGAACCCCCATACTTCTGCACACCTGGGAAACGAAGTATAACTGAGGAAACTCAGAGAGATGACATATACGGTGGAGGATGGTTATTCAACACCATGACCTCCAAGGGGTCAATCAAAAACCTTAAAAGGGCTGTAGAAAACTTAATCATTGTTATGCATTTGATTCTAAGGAACCCATGCTTCACTTTCACCTTCCAAATCTCAAGTGCATCCACTAACTGAATGGGATCTAGAACTCTAGCTGCAAGGGAGTCTGGGAAATGTAGTTCTCTTGGCTTTTCATTCTCTGTACTACAGGATGGCAAGCCAGAAGGAGGGTGGTAATGATGCTGAGTGCCGAAGGCCGTATTCATCATTCACCCTGAGGTCAATGAGGTTATCAAAGTCTCCTCAGGACTCTATGGGTCTGTGAGCTGGGGAATTAGGGATGGGGGAGGGAATCAGTGAAGGGATGGATTTGGG
The DNA here is from genome assembly GCF_028018385.1 of Neofelis nebulosa. Classification (NCBI taxonomy): domain Eukaryota; kingdom Metazoa; phylum Chordata; class Mammalia; order Carnivora; family Felidae; genus Neofelis; species Neofelis nebulosa. Next base: position 197,771,862 of record NC_080784.1, on the reverse strand, counting down.
GTGGGAGCTGGCAAACAGGGTCCAGGATGAAGACACAAAGCTCCTTCCCAAAATTGCAGCAAAAGCGAAAGAGAGCTGTAAATATGGACTCACAGATGCAGAGAGCAGGTGAAATGTTATTTTCTCAGATTAAAGCCACTTCAAGGGGTTTCACTCCTGGTCCCTCCCATCCTCACAGAGAGGTCTCAGGCATCTTCCCTGCCTCTCTAAAAATCACTTCTCACTTTTCTTTTCCCTCTGGTTTGACTATCAGTGCGGCACAGTACGTGGACCAGATTTATTTGTGCCATTAAGTGACGCACACATGAGAAAGACTGTGACTACCTCCTAACTGGCAAAGCCAAGTGGCTTCACCTGTTTCCCTTTTGAGCTAAGCTTATTTAACCTGAAAAGTTATGCGAGTGGCCGAGTGGTCTTTCAATATAATTTCAATTCAGAGGGGCAGGATTTCATAGGGTTTTTATTTCATAGCGATTTCAGGAGTATGTCCTACTTTCACAATCAAGAAAAAAATAAGTGAAAGATATGATGTCTCTCTCGGGAGGGGCAGTGGGAGAGATGAATAGGTAGGGCAGAGCCCAGCGGATTTGTAGGGCGGTGAAAATATTCTCTACAATTCCATAATGGTAGATACGTATCATTACACACTCGTCCAAACCCATAGAATGTCCACCACCAAGAATGAACCATAATGTGAATGATGGACTTTGGGTGATGATAATGAGTCAGTGTAGGGTCATCAGTTACAACAAACGTGCTATTCTGGTGGGGGGTGTTGATACGTGGGGGGACGGAGGCTTGGCAGGTCCAGGGCAGAGGGAATATAGGAAATCTACCTCTCCTTCAGTTTTGCTGTGAACCTTAAACTGTCTTCATTTTTAAAAATCTAATGCTTTGATGGGGTGCTCGGGTGGTTCAGTCGGTTAAACATCTGACTTTTGATTTCAGCTCAGGTCACGATCTCACGGTTTGTTAGTTGAGCCCCACATCAGGCTCTGTCCTGATGGCGTGGAGCCTGCTTGAGGCTCTCTCTCTCCTTCTCTCCCTGCCCCTACCCTGCTTGTGCGCTCTCTCTCTCTCTCACTCTCTCTTTCTCTCAATAAATAAATAAACCTAAAAAGAAAGAGAGAGAGAGAGAGAAAGAGAGAGAGAGAGAGAAAGAAAGAAAGAAAGAAAGAAACAATGCCTTGATCAAAGTAAAATAAAATGCCCAATTGTAATCCCTCTTCCTGCACATAGCACATACATAGTTTTGCACTCACAACTGTGACCTAGCATTTATAGTTCTCTTTGTGAGATCACAGAATATTTGGGCCCCAAAATACCCGAGAAATCAAGGAGCCAAGTGACATCAAACCACATGCTGAGGACCCTAGGAATCCCCAGAGAAGCCTCAAGGGCTCCCCTAGCATAGGAGATGTAGTGACCTGGTTCGCACAGTGCTCCTGTGTAAGCCCCAAGGGCTTGGATTTCATCTATTTGATATTTTGGATTTGCCTGCAGGATTCTATTTTAGAAAGAAATCTCACTGCAACACACACACACACACAAGTATGAACACCAGGGAATGAGCTCAGAGCTACCTCGCTTGTGCCATTGTTCAGATGGGAAAGTGGAGGCAAAGAGAACTCAAAAGCCCACCTATAGTCCCACAGAAGCAGGAAAGCAGCGTCTGGATCTGGAAATCAGAGGCCTAATCTGTTTTCCCTCTGCACCACTGCAAGGATCCCAGGCTGAGTGGCCCAGATAGATGTGGCTGTGATCCAAGGGTCACATCATTGTTGGTGCTGTTTGTTTGCACAACGTGGAACGTTGTTTGAGGCCTGAAGCTCAGAGACATCCCCTGGTGAGACTCTCTGAACTGGAGCCCAGAGGGGCACGTTTCAAGAGCCTGCGGTCTGGACGGAGAGCCCGCTGGTGAAGACAGGGAGGTTCTTCTCGGGTGGTGGGTTTTTCTGTTCCACGCCACGCCCCTTCACAGTATTGTAAACACAAGTCCGGTGTGTGTTTTTAAAACGTGAGAAGAAGCAGGATCCTGCCGGAGTGTTTTGACATAGCCTGCAGGGAGGGAGAATGGGACCAGCGGATCTCGCCTGTGCAGAATGTAATTGCTTCCCGCACCTGATGGTTAATCTCAGGCCGGCTAGGCTGTCGGACAGTCCCTCCTCCGAACAGCCCACACCGGCCACACAGAGCAGAGACTGGGGACCCATGCTGGGCTTCACCACTCATGGGCTCTGGGACTTTGGTCCTCAGTTTCCTCACCTAAAAGTAAAGAGTCTTGGCCTAAATCATGGTTTTCCAGCTATCAGAGACTCTGGATCCGTTTTACAAAGTGGGTGTCCTGGTAAGATTTAGGCTGAAGTTTCTGCTACTAAAAGGAAGTTGGAAATCCACTGGACTAGATGTTTCTGATAACTCTTTCAGCTCCAAGATATTGCAAGTCTGGATTTTACTTCTCTTTAAGGCACTGGAAGAAGTTTCACTTGCACTCAAGAGAGATCAAGAAAGGCACTCTTAGTCCTTGGAAAGGTAGCGGATGATCTCGGGGTCTGGAGAGCCCAATCTTGCCACCCCCCCTCCCCTGCCCCTTTCATTCCTGCAGGGTTAGCTGCCCCCTACTCTGCCCCATGTGGCACCTTATGTCCATACCAATGACACTGCCATGACTGCATTGCTTCTGTCCCACCACCCACCTCTGCTTCTGCTTCCTACCTTCCATCCCCGCCGAGCTGCCTGAAGCCTGTAGCTGTGTCTTATTCCTGGCTGAGACCCCAGTACCCGGCACAATGGCTAGTATACTGCAGATGCTTAATAAATGGATGTTGAATTTAGTTGCATTTGGAACAACTGAACTGACTTTCAAACCTAGCAGTCTACAGCTAATCTTTAAATGCAATTTCCAGAAAGAATATTCTGGCCTCGTGTAGAGACGGTATGTATCCAATCAGTCAGCAGATGTTGAGCATCGACCATAAGCCAAGTACTACTTTAGGACCCAGAGATACAATCGAGAATAAAGCCAACCCCATCTCTGGCGGAAAGGTACCAGAATCACATGATAGAACTAATTATACAATGAGGGCTGGGAGAACCTCTGTTCCCAGAGCATGAATCTTTCCAGTGTCATGAGTCCCATGTAAAAGCTGAGGCTTAAGGTGTGGTGGCCTTAGGGAAGAAGTCCACAGAGCTAGGTTCTTTACTGAGACAAGAGCCCTCCAGAAGGGAACACCAAGCCACCAGTGGAGATGGTAGAAGAGGGCACCGTGAAGAAAAGACAACACAAGAGAGAAAGACTGTACATTCCTTCTCAAATTTCCTGTCCCGAAGACTGTAGCTGGTGGCAGAACCAGAATGGACTTTGACAGTGTCGGCCTTGATTCTGGTCACTGTTACTTGCTGTGGGATGAGAGGTCAGTTGCCCTAACCTTTCTGAGAATGGCCTGGGAGAAGGACCGTGAATTAGGGTGGTGTTATGTTGAGTTGGAAGTGACTTTGGGATTGCCAATGGAAGAGCCCAGGAGACACATGGACAACAAGGGCTGGAGCTCGGGGTGGTGGGGGGGGGGATGCTAAGGAGAGGGATTCTGGAGTTAATTTACATGTATGTGTTTCTTGCAGCCATTGGTATGCCCGGCCACACCCATGGAGAAGATATAGACAGAAGAGTGGGGGGAAGAGGTGAGGAAGGAACCACAGGTTAGAATGACCCAGAACCTAACACCTCTGACACTCATGTTTGCCCCTCTGTGCTCCTCTAGGACCTTCTACTATAGCTCCCAACAAGCTGCCCCCCTCAGTACTGTGAACTGAGGATAGGGCCAGGGTTGAAGCCATCTTTGTATCCCCCACATCTCACCCAGTGTTTACTGAAGGAGTACGTGAACAAATGAACTCTGAGAAACAATGGGAGACTCTGTCTGTAAATGCTATCTTGGAGAAGACATGGCTCAGGGCACCCAAAGAGGGCTGACCTATGGGAACAGGGAGAACGCCATTGTGTCAATGTGAGAGGAAAACTATTTCAGTTCAACACTAATGGAATGGGCCATCTGGTGCAGCAGCGAGTACACGTACACGTAGATGGGTGACGTTCTCCCAGGACCAGGGAACTGGGTGGCAGCCTAACCACACCTTCCAGGCATGCAGCTCTGAGAGTCTGTGGTCCCAGCTCGGCGCCCAGGCAAACCCATTACTTATAGCAATTGACTTCAGAAGAGAGGAACGGGGGGGCGCCTGGGTGGCGCAGTCGGTTAAGCGTCCGACTTCAGCCAGGTCACGATCTCGCGGTCTGTGAGTTCGAGCCCCGCGTCAGGCTCTGGGCTGATGGCTCGGAGCCTGGAGCCTGTTTCCGGTTCTGTGTCTCCCTCTCTCTCTGCCCCTCCCCCGTTCATGCTATGTCTCTCTCTGTCCCAAAAATAAATAAAAAAAAAAAAAAAAAAAAAAAAAACGTTGAAAAAAAAAAAAAAAAAAGAAGAGAGGAACGGGGCCCATCCCTACCAAATAAAGATGAATCTCTGTAGGTGTGGGCTTCATTCTATGGAACTTCTAGAAAGCCACCTGGTCCAACCTTTCCCTCGTCATTCTGCGCCCTCAGTGTCTGGTCATTGCCTGACGTATCTACTACTCATCAGTTCCACTTCCCGCCCTAACCTCCCTTTAGTGGGAACCCTTTAAGAGTAGGGACGAGGCATCATTTGCTCATGAGGCAGCTACGTGGCAATGGTTAAGAGTACCAGGACCATGTTAGCCCGCCTTCATTCCACCGTCTGTAAACCTGAGACACTCCTAGGACTAGTGTAAGGATCAAAGGGCTAATGCACACAATGTGCTTAAAACAGTTCTAGCATGGCATAGGTTCCTAAAAGAAGTTAGCTACTCTTACTATATCAGTTTCTCCTGTACCTGGCAATAAAGGTTTGATGAATAAAAAATTAATCAATCAATTAGTAACTAAACGTTGATGTTGCAATCACCGACTGGTCAACAAACACTTATTAATTCCAAATAAGCACCCGATACTATTCTGGGAACTGAAAAAGGCAGAAGTGGAAAAAATACATAGTTCTTACTTCCAAGGTATTTTGCGATCAGGTGATAAAGAGAAATGTTGCTAATTTTTTTTTTAATTAATCAGTTTATGACAACATCCAACACAGCTTAAGGAGTGCACTTGTGATGCGCACCAGATGTATGGAAGTGTTGTTAGCATACGCATGAAATTAATATGACACCGTGTGTTGACTAACTGGAATTTAAATGAAAACTTAAAAAAGAAACTAACACAGCTTTTATAAAGTAACACCTAGACCGGGCCCTGCTAGCTTTCCCAGGTTATCTTATTTGATCAAGTTCTAAATTGTAAGGGCCCTCCAGTGAATGCTTTAGGAGAGAAAGAGGAAATCATGTGGGCTTTCTCCAGGAAAAGATTACGACTTTCTTAAAAAGTTCTGTTAGTTTTCTTACTATTGTACGAGTTTCTCTGAAATATTCAAGCCACGTAAAATGGAGAGGTGAGGGAACAGGGAATAAGCTGTGGCAATATAAAGCACGTTGGATTTATACCCTTTATCAATTTGAGTTTATTTAATCCCAACCTTAAAGCTACTAAGCAGGTGTGGGTTTTTTCCCCGGGAAAATCCTGGAGTTAATCATCTCTCTGTTCTCCAGTGTCAGGATCCATAGAGAGATGCTTCTCTGGCACAGGAAGGAGTTCTGCCCTCTGCCCTCCAAGGGCCAAGGAGCAAAATGGACTTTGGCCAGTCACACAGAATGATCCCTTGCAGTTGGTCATGGGATTATGTGCAAGTTCACCATCAATGTCTTCCCCAAAGAAAACATAAGCACCATTGATTACCTCCTAATAACTATTTTATTATACATTTTATATTTATAAAAGGGCACTGAGAGAGGACTGTTATTATTTCTCTAATCCAAAGCAGATGGGCCTGACAGAGGTAAATGGGACTTTCTGGGTGTGGCCCTGAAAGTTTGTGTTTTCCCGGAAGGTTTTGAGCCAGGGCCAAACCAGACCCAGAAGTTCCCATCTACCCCGTCTCAACACATGACTTTCATTAACAAAATTGCATTGCTCTTTTCTGCAGAAAGTGGTACCATTACTCTAATAAAAACATGTCCATTATGGATCGATTGCCACCTACATGGTGGTGAGGAGGACTCAGAAGCGAGAGGGCAGGGATTGGTGAGAACAAAGAAAGGCTGGTCTTGCAGAGGGAGGCCCCAACCACTGGGCCTCCTTCCCAGCCTGGGGCTGGAGAGGAAAGAGTGAATCAAACTTGTACCTTCAGCACAGATCACCCTGGGTTAATCCCTTAAAGGTGGAACTTGGCCCTTGGAAGGCTTCTGTTCGAGTCCTTACACCAGCCACGCCCACTACGTGAGCCGTGTCCATGGAGACCAACACAAGCACCACCAGCTGCCTTCTCTCCAGGCCCACTCTCTGGGCTCTTCTAGACCCTCTCACTTTGCTCCTGACTTGGCTTTCTTTCTCCATCCCAACAGCTGCCCCTGTAGTCTCCAACCTCATGCTCACTTGTTAAATTTAATTTGGATTCCACCCACTCCTGGTATACTCAGGATACCCTGCCTGGCCAATAGTGGAGGTGTTTTTTTTTTTTTTCCCTCTACCCATGATTCTCAAGCTTCTAGCTGCAGGAGATTCAGCTGGGGAGAGCTGGAAAATAATTCCTGAGTCCTATCTTCAGAAATCCTGATTCTATACATTGACAGTGGGCTAAGAATCTGCATTTCATATGGTGGATGGTTCCAGTGGAGGAAGGAGCTGGGAAGCTCTTTGAACAGCAGGGCCTTAAATAGTCCCCATATGCCATCACCAGTACATGACCCGTTGGGGAAATATCCATTTTTTTTTTGTATCTGCTCAATCCTCTGCAAGCACTTGCACATCCATTTGTCCATGCCACCCTCTCTGATTCTCTCTCTCATTAAAGGTACTACCATGTCCATTTGATGAAAGAGGAACGGAAGGCTCAGGGTAGTGACATGAGACCTCAGATGCCCAGCCTGTAGACATCTCTGCTGGGCACAGCTCATGTGTGTCCAAACCTAGCATGCCCACAGAGCAGCTCCTGTTCTACCTCCAGATAGATTCTTCCCAAAGACTTCTCCATGCCATTAATGGTGACTTTACCCTTCGTGTCATTGGTCCAAATCTTTGAAGCCATCCTTAATCTGCTCATGCATAATCCACATCAATTCCTTCCAAATATATCCAGTATCAAACTTCCCCCACATCCCCTGCTCTACTCTGTTCCACCATCATTTTTCTCCTCACTCCTGTCCAAGTGTCTTAGTCAGCTCTGGCTGCTATAACAGAATACCATAGGCTGGGTGGCTTAAACAACACACATTTCTTTCTCACAGTTCTGGAGGCTGGAGGTCGAAGGTCAAGGTGTTGGCCAGTTTGGTCCCTCACTTCTGGGAGCTCACTTCGGGCTTGCAGACAGCTACCTTCTCACTGTGTGCTCACTCGGCCAGAAAAGAGAGAGAGAGAAAGAGGGAGGGAGTAGTGCTCTGATCTTGCTTCCTTTTCTCATAAGGACATAAATCCATTCATGAGAGCCTCATGACCTCACCTAACGTGGTCACCTCTCAAAGGCCCCACCTCCAAATGCCATCACATTGGGGGTTGGGGCTTCAATATATGAACTTGATGGGGGACACAATTTAGTCTATGGCCCCCACTTAGGTCCATTCTCAATGCAGTGGCCATGATGAGTCTATTGGCATGTAAGTCACATCATGTCCTGCCTCCACCCAAGCCCTCCAGTGACTCTCAGCCACTCTGGGTAAAACCAAACTCCTAACAGGGGCTACCAGGCCACGCCGTCTGCCCTCACTCCCCACTGCTCTTTTCCTCCCTCCAGTCCAGGCACATGCCCTTCCTGCCGCTGCTCCATCTCTCCCAGCGTCCTCTTGCCTCAGGCCCTTTGCACGGTCTCTCCCCTCTCCCTGGAATGCTCTTCCTCTAGAGATCCCTGTGGCCACTTTGTCACCTTCCTCAGATCTTTACTCAAACGCTGTCTTCATGAGGTCTTCCTAAACTCTATTTAAACTTGCCACCCCATCACTACTCATAGCCCTTCCCCACTTTATTTTGACCTCCTACTCTTTCTCTCCATTACGATATAGTTTATCTAATTACCACCTCCCAACATGCTATATGGTCCATCTAATTGTTCCGTGAACAACTTCTCTAGACCATCAGTTCCATAAGGGCAGGTGTGAGGGTGTGCACTTTGGCCATCAGCTCCCCAGTGCCGGGAACAATGTCAGTGACAGTGGGCACTTAGTAAATCTCTCTTGAATGAATAAAGAAAAGCCGAGGCCTTGAACAACACCTTCTCTCCCTCCTCCTGTCTCTCTGCCACTTGAACAAGGGTGAGGCACTGTCCCTGACCAAAAAGCAAGGCTCGGGAAGGAATCTGTTCTGAGCTTTTGACTGTGGACTCTTTGGGGACAGAAACCCTGGGCCAAGCACTTCTATATCCTCCCGGGCATCTGAGATGGTGCCCATTCCATGCCTGATAACTCCATGCTGAAGTGCTGAATATGATTTGAGGAGAGTTATTTGCATTAAAATCTAGTTTCTTGCCCTAAATGGCAACCTACTCTCTATGGGACGAATTTGGATCCACAGACAGCAGGTGGGAGATGGCCCCATGGTGGTGTGAGAGGCAGCTCTTATCAGGGGCCCAGTGTGCTCAAAAACATAAGGTATAGTTGGCCCCAACGAACAGGCTCTGGAGCCAGACAGGAGACGAATCCTGGCTCTACCCACTTGCCCTCGAGCCTCATTCACGGTCAAATGTCTAAGCCTCAGTTTTGTCTGTAAAATGGAAATGATCCTTCCCTCATAGGTAGTTGTGAGCTTTAGGAGGCAAATTTTTGTAAAGACCTGGCACCCAATGGGCACTCAGTCAATGGTAGTTTTATTAAATTCTTGTCCCTGAAGTCAAAAATGTAATCTAATTAAAGAGCGAAGACTAGGGGCGCCTGGGTGGCTCAGTCTGTTAAGCGTCCGACTTGGGTTCAAGGGCATGATCTCACAGTTTGTGAGTTCGAACCCTGTGTCAGGTTCTGCGCTGACAGCTCGGAACCCGGAGCCTGCTTCGGATTCTGGGTCTCCTTCTCACTCTGCCCCTGCCCCGCTTGCTCTCTCTTTCTCTCTCTCTCTCTCAAAAATAAATAAATAAACATTTAAAAATAAATAAATAAATAAATAAAGAGAGAAGACAAACATGCAAGAAAAATGTGAGTCAGGGCTTGAGAAGAAACAGTGTGATACCCGCTGGAAGGGCTGCAGAAGTCTGAAGAAGAGTCACGGTGGGGAAGAGCTTTTGAAGGAGGTGGGACTTCCCTGGGCCCCAGAGGAGACCCAGGAAAACCAGAGAATGGGTGGGCCACTGGCCTGGACCACAGCAGGGCAGCATATTGATCAAGAGGGCCATTTGGGGAAGTGAGTTTTGTCATTGTTGTTGCTGTTGTTGTCGTTTTATTTCACACCTACTTTGGTATAGATGGAAAGGATTTGGAAAAAAAAAAAAAAAAGTCAGGACCAGGAAAACTATATTTTTCTCAAGCGGACATCAAGACCAAGAATGGAAAATAGGATCAGAGTGTTCAGGTCATGAGGCTACACCCACCTATTTGAGGTCCAGAGATTTTACCCTGTGTGTGCTGGCAACCAAAAGGGAAAGGAAACCAGAGGCAGTTCCATAAATCTTTCTGTCGGAGAGAAGGAAGAAACACATACTGTTCTGCAGAAGGTAGATTACCTATTCCTAATATTGCATTGTAAAGAAAATGTCTCATTGGAGTTATTTCAAACAAAGTTTTATATGTTGGCCCATATTTGTTGTATTCATGAGGTCTACAAGGCTGTTACTTCGAGAGTCCCTCTAGAAAACATGGACGTATTAATCACAATCCGGCAGGACAGAGAGGACAGGATGACACGTGGGGCAGTCATCCCTGTATCCTCCCTGGTGGATCTGGCTGATGCTCAGGCTTGAGTCAGCCCACGGTGGGGCTGCCTTGACTGCCACCTCATCCGTGACACTGGCCACTGGTGCTGAGCTTTTCAGAGCTCCCCACTCTCTCCCAAGCAAGTCCAAACTCCTCACCATGACCTGTAGAGACCAGCATGATTTGGTTCTTGCCCACTCCTCAGGCTTCTCCTCCCATCCACTCAGCACCACCACACTCAGCCACACTGGCCTTCCAGAAGGGGACCAATCTCTGTCCACCCCCCCCCCCAATCCTGTGTGCTTGCTCACTCTGTGGACAGGGCTCCTCCCTCAGCTTTTCCCATGGTGCCTGCCTCCTGATTCTTCGGGTCTCAGTGTACTGTCACTTCTTCCTACGGCGCTGCTCTGCCCAACCCTTGAAACGAGGCCTCACCCATCATTCTCTAGCAGTCTCCAGTGTCTCTCCTCCATAGTGCTCATCACAATCTGCCTTTACACGTGTGTTGGTGTCTCCCCACTAGAATGTAAGAGGGTGGGGGTCTTGCTTGCCTTGCCTCCACCGTGTCTCGAGGGTCCAAAGCAGCATCTGACACACAGTAGGGGCCTATATATCTATATCTATATCTATATCTATATCTATATCTATATCTATATAGATCTGCTGAATACACACACACACACGCGCGCGCGTGCATGTGTGTGTGTGTGTGTGTGTGTATATATATATATATATCTGCTGAATAAGGAGGGCAAATTAATGCTCTGTGGGGGAGCCTGGGGGGCAGTCTTCTCTGCATTGAATCCTGGCATAAAAAAGCCAACCATTCAAGAAGATATCCTTCCAAGGAAATCAAGGAACCCTAAACAACATTCATTCCAAGGACAGCCAGCCAACTCCAGCACACTGATAGCTCCCAGTCCTCTGTGCAGACAAGGTCGAATTTCTCTGAAGAACTAATTTCTTGGTAGAGTCAAGTTTGTTCTTTGCTGCAGTATTTGTCAGGGCAGGCTGGGGAGCAGAACATGGAAGGATAGCGGGATTCCTTTCTTCTGTCCCTTCCAATCCAATCCCCAAAGAAAGTTCCCCCAGTGGGATGAAAACATACCTCCAATCCAAAGGCACCAAAGAGCACTACATGGTATAACAAAATAAAAAAGAGACACTGTCTGGACATGAATGGAAAAAAAATTCCTTACTTGGCCCTTTTCTGGTACCAGGGTCCGCTGGCATTAATATGCAGCTAAGGGCAGGAGCCTCTCTTGAAGTGAAGCTTCCACCCTGCCCCCCCGCAGAGAGAGGCTGGAACCAGAGGGAGGCCACCCACTGCTGTCGGCAGCCCAGGCTCGACTGAGGGCTTATTATCACACTCCAGCCCTCTCTGTTCCCTTTGGTTTCCTCCTCCTTTCCCACACTCTTCTATGGCTCCAAACAGGCCACCTGGTGCCCACACCCAAATTCCTACTCTCCAGTCTGTCCTTCTCTACAACCACCTGGAGCGAGGAACGCAACCTAGAAATTTCTCCAGCTGGACACCAAAGTGGTCAGAGGCTTCATTCCTGCTTAGCCACTCTCGAGCTGTAGGACCTTGAGCAAACCTCTTCCTTGCCTTGCCTGTAGTCATCTGTAAAATAAGCAAACTGTTCTCATTCCTGTACCCACCTTCATGATTTTTACCGTTTCTTCATATTACCTATTCTCTTACTTAACACACGATTATCTAATGTTTGCCTTTAAACGGATTCACTTGTTAAATACTATCATGCGTACGCTATGCGTATTTTTCTAAAATATTTTCAAGATATAAAACTATTAAAAAATGAATCAATCTATACCCTAAGTCATCTTGTACTCCATCGGTCCAACATATGCCTGCTTGTGGAAACCTTGGATTAATTAGTTGGTCTCTATGATAAGTTCCTACAGTGTGTGATGCCACAACATAGAGCAACTACTTCTAATTCCTGAGGATACAAATGTTGTGGCTGGGATTTTGGCACATCCTCGGTGATGAATCCCTTGCTTGGTGTCCATGGAATCCGAACCCCACTGCTGATGGTAACAAGCCCCAAGAGTGAAGGTCCTGCTCTTAGTATGACTTGATTTTTCAGGCATTGAAGCTCCTGTTACATGTCATGTCTGATGCTAGATGGTTGCAGAACAGAAGCGGTCGAAGACATAGGTTTGTCCTCGTTGGGTCTAGCAGGAGACAGCCTGTCGGGGTTGGAAACTAGGAGCTCTGTTACGACGTGGTGAGAAGGCCAGGCTCAAACTCTTTGAGAGAGGAGACCAAGCAGTATTCACCAGTGAGTCCTGGCCCCTAGCACAGTGCCCAGCACACGGTGGAGACTTTCTTGGCCTCCCTGTTGAGGTTCAATAACGGAGATATTTACACAGCACTGCAGGGGAAGAGCAAAGACAGAAATTCCTCCTTCATAGTGGGCATCATGGAAGGTTCTACTAGGCAGAATTTTGAAAGATGAGGTGTTCTCTGGTGAGGAAGTCCCTCCAAGGCAGACAAAATAATCTAAGCCATGACTAGGAGGTGAGAGACATGGAGTGTAGAGATCTAGGAGTCATTAAAAACCACAAGAGTGGTTCTGCGCAGGAAAGTGGTGAGGGCCGAAGAGATCCAGGTAAGATGGCCGAATGGGAAGCATGTACGTGAGTTATGGGGACTGAAGTTCAACTCTGAGCCCGCGATGAGGCGTGTGAAGATGGAGAGAAGGCAGACTGGCAGGAGAGCTCAGGCCCCAAGGAACAATGCAACAATGAAGTCCCTGGGTTTTCTATTTGCCTTGGATATTCTGGACTGGTTAGAGAAGCCAACAATCCCAAACCCCAAGAGGCACAGACAAGAGAAAGAAGAAAGAAAGAAAGGAGAGAAAGAAAGAAAGAAAGAAAGAAAGAAAGAAAGAAAGAAAGAAAGAAAGAAAGAGGAAGAGAAAGGAAGGATGGAAGGAAGGAAGGAAGGAAGAGAAAGAAAAGAAAGAAAGAGAAAGAAAGAAAAGAGAGAAAGAGAGAGAGAAAGGAAGGAAGAGAAAGGAAGGATGGAAGGAAGGAAGGAAGAGAAAGAAAAGAAAGAAAGAGAAAGAAAGAAAGAAAGAAAGAAAGAAAGAGAGAAAGGAAGGAAGAGAAAGGAAGGATGGAAGGAAGGAAGGAAGAGAAAGAAAAGAAAGAAAGAGAAAAAGAAAGAAAGAAAGAAAGAAAGAAAGAAAGAAAGAAAGAAAGAAAGAAAAAGAAAGAAAGAGAAAGAAAGAAAGAAGCACATGTACACACACACACACACACACACACACACAGAACTAGGTAAAGTGCAGTCTAACCAGATAGGGAACTTTCAGACACTAACTGCTCTCCTCCAGCTAAAAAGAAAAGCCCACAGCCCCACTCCTACCACAGCCAGCAGAGGCCAAGGAGGAGCTAAGACCCCTACCTTCATCAGTCTGTCACAAAACAGCCACCCCCACCACCAGGATGGTGTCAGAGAAGGCAAACTGGAGAATGGAACGGTCATCTCTGCTAGGCAGTAATGGGCTCCAGGAGGTTGAATTTCTACCCCTGCCCGGAGGTAAAGGGACGTGTGGTGGGGGGCTGCCAGAAGAACACCCGGATCTCTTCCACTGCTCAGGGTAACAGGCCACTTCTCTGCAATGCCCGGGGGGTGGGGGGCGGCTGGGGAACAGTGAACCTTAAGTACCTCGCCTCTCTCAGCCAGGATGGCATCAGCAGAGGTCAAGCAGAGAGCCCAGACTCCTCCCTCCACCCAGGAGCCATCGGGCGGTGCCACCCTCTCCCACCAGAGCAGAGTCAGAGGAGGCCAATGCCGACACAAGTTTGCAATAACCTAATTCCCATGATGTCGGGGTTTCGATTAAAAAAAATTCACTCATTATTCCAAAAACCAGGAACGTCTCAACTGGAATAAGAAAAGACAATCACACCAAGATGACCAAGATAAGACAAAAAAATCTCCCCAAGATTTTAATGCAGCCATGATAAAAAATGCCTCGGTGAGCAGTTAGGGTCTTGAAACAAATGAAAATAAAAACAAGACAGAGTCTACGCAAAGAAATAAAGAAAGAGGAATGAAAATCTTAGAATTGAACAACACAATAGCAAAAATAAAAAAAAGAAGGAAGCTCCAAAATCAGTCATGACATCCAGGAGCTGGCAAACTATGGCCCAGGGGCCAAATCCAGTTTGCTGCCTCTTGCTGTTAACGGTCTTATTGGAAGACATCCACACTTGGCTAGATTACAGACCGCCTATGACAGCTTTGTGCAACAAGGGCAGGGTTGGGTAAATGCAACAAAGAGTGTATGGCCTCCAAAATCTGAAACATTTACTGCCTAGCCCTTTACAGAAAATGTTTGCTGGCCCCTGATCTAAGCCACCACCTCCGCAAAGTAGAAAAAAGAGAAAATGAGACCCAAATAAATAAAATAGAAGGAAATAATACATGTAATCAGTACGAAAGGGTCATGACAGAAGTTTCAAGACTGGGGAGAATGCTCTAAATCTTGACCTGGGAGATGGTTTCATTGTTTTCCAAAACTTATCAAATGACACTCTTCAGGGGCACCCGGGTGGCTCAAGTCGGTTAAGCGTCCGACTCTTGATTTCAGCTCAGGTCATGATCTCACGGTTTGTAGGGTCGAACCCCGCATTGGGCTTTTCACTCTCAGCACGGAGCTTGCTTGGGATTCTCTCTTTCTCTCACCTCTCTCTGCCCCTCCCCCTTGCTCACTTTCTCTCTCTCTCTCTCTCTCTCTCTCTCTCAAAATAAATAAACTTAAAAAAATTTTAAGACTCTTCAGAGCTGTGTGCGTTTTACTGCATGTAAAATAGGCCTCCAAAACTTACACGGTCAGAGCATGCTGCTCTCTCGCTCACAGGTTCTCAGTGACTCTCCATGTCGCTTAGATGAAAACTGACCTTTCAGTGCCCTCCAGATCCCTGCACGACCCCCTACACGTGCTGCCCATCCTGACACCATCTTCACCCCTTCCTCTCTCACCCCTTTCCAACTACCCTGGCCTCCTTGATGTTGCTGGAAGAGTCTAGTGACTCTCCTACATCAGAGCCCCTGCACTGGCTGTTCATCTCCCTGAATAGCGCAGGCTTCACCCTCCACTCTTTCCAGTGTTTGCTCAATAAGTCCTAGCCTCTGAACCTGCCCTGCCTTTTTCCTTTTCTACGGCATCACCTTTAATACACTATATAACTTACGTTTTTTTTTTTTCTTTTCTTTTCTTTTAAGCCTACAGCACCTGGTATTCCCAGGCAGTCTCCCATCAAAGTACTGGCCAGGCCTGTTAGCTTCTGAGGCCAGTTATGTAATTTGCTTATTATACCTATCATCTGTCTTCTCCCACTGTGCCAACACGCTAGAACGGAAGCAGAAAGGAGGTGGGCGTCTTTCTGTCTTACTCACTGATCCCTCACAACTACTTAGAACAGTGCCTGACACATAGTGGATGTTCAAGACATGGGCAATAGATACAGGTCGTGAAAGCAATTGAGGCAAAGCAAAGTCTAGATAACATTTATGCGGATTTGGCAGAGCAAAAAAGGCAGGTCCTTTACCCTCGACATTCTCTCCTTGTTCTCGGACCCTTCCCATCTTGACCTCACACTTACAAAGCCCACACCCTGAGAATCTATGTTCTCTGACCAAAAAAAAAAAAGCTAGTTCTATGAGCAGCAAGGGTAGCACCTTGCCAGATGATCTGTCTTCTTTGCCAGCTGGTATTCTATAGGATTTAGGCATCATCCAAATGGGAGAGTGACTGTCTCTTCTCCAAAATGGGGAGTGGGGGAATCACGGTATATATTAACACCAGAGTGGCCTCCACTATAGCCATTCTTTGATTAATGTCACAAAACACCCACCATTCTGTCTCTATTAACTACTCTTACTAGATTGTTAATTTTCGGCACCTTTTAAAAAGCAGTCGAGAACATAAGGTATGCTTACCGACGTGGGCAATTCACTACCCCTTTTTCAGTTTTGTTACAAAACGACGAGCAATCATCTCCATTCTTGTGCTGTGCCGTTAAGTGCCCTGAACCTCTCCCTGTACCTTACAGAACAGAAGGAGCCCTCTTTATCCTAGCCCAG
The DNA here is from genome assembly GCF_028018385.1 of Neofelis nebulosa. Lineage (NCBI taxonomy): Eukaryota > Metazoa > Chordata > Mammalia > Carnivora > Felidae > Neofelis > Neofelis nebulosa. Next base: position 197,755,730 of record NC_080784.1, on the reverse strand, counting down.
GGAAATTGCTGTTTCTGGGTCTGGAGTGCATGTTAATGGAAGGTGGGCCCAAGAGAAGTTAATGAGCTCAACGGGAAAGAAAAATCAGCAGAGCTGACCAGTCAGGGTTCTGTTTACATTCTGACTGTCAACTCTAATCACGGTTTGACTGTTGGCATTAATGCCTGTCGGTTCTGCATTTCTCAAATGGGACCCACTCCGCCCATATGGCAAGAGTTGACTGTGATGGCCACCCTTTGTGTATCTGTCCAGGACGCAGGGACCTTGTGCTTCTGGAAATTTTTCTCCCCGCCCAGCTGCCCTTGGCTATTATTTGCCCTTCTGGCCGTGGCCACTTGAATCAAAGTGGGCACCTGACCCAGGTTCCTTGTTTGTTTGGGTTTTTTTTTTTCTTATGGTTATAGTTTATTTACGGTGAAAAGATACAGATTAAAATCATCCAAGGACAGAGACCCATAGGACAGAGTCCAGGAAAATTTTATGTATAGGGCTTCCTGCTGTCCTCTCCCAGTGGAACTGTGGACAGCACCGATTTCCCCAACAGCAGTCTGTGACAAAACAAATGTAGTGTTGCTAACCAGGCTAGCCACCTGAGACTTCGTGTCCAGAGTCTCCATTATATAGACACGTTGACTGTCTACACGGCTGACCTCAGCCTCTACCTCCTCTAGAGATCCAGCTGATAGCTTGTGACCCAAATCACCTGCGTTGGGGTTTCTTTAGGAACTGTTTGAGACTCATGCATGTGCAACCTGAAATTGTACAGGATGTTATGACCCATGGGACAACCCTTGACAAATGGGCAATAAGCAAACTCCCTGTTTCTGAGGATTCCGGGACAGTCCATGAGTCTTCGGATGTGGTTGCAGCTGAGGAGATACAGACTCAAGCCCCTGAAGGCAGTGTTTTCCCATCATGGGAGCAAGCAGTCTGCAGAGAGAAGAGCAAAACGGATGCACGAAGAAGCAGACACCAGGGGAGACCGAGGACTTCCTTGTTCTTGCTCATTTTCCGGTTCTCGGTTTCAGTCTGCAGAGGTACCCGGACACCGTAGCCATCTAGCTGTCTTTCTTACCATGACTCATTTTTATGTAAGCCAGCTCAACCCGGTTATTGCCGCAAATAAAGTTTGAGCTAAGAATTTAAAGGGTAAAATCATAGCTGAGCAAATAAGTCTACCCTGACCCGAACCATCACAAAGAAGACCCTGATTAACTTATCTACTAATTATTTTTCCCTGGCTGGTACAAACGTCCTCAAAACAGTATTAAAATGCCTCATAAGGAATGCTGATTGCAATAGCTTAATATCTGGCCTTCCGGCTTCCCCAGTGCCCACTCATCCTGCCCCCTCTGCTTCTTTACCCTTGTCAAGTTATTTCCCAGATTGAGAATTCTGACCAGGTCTTCCAAGCCTTCACAACAAAGCTCAGTTCCTCTGGTGACATCCATCACCTGACAAGCATCTCACATCTCTCTTGGACCTCTTCTACCCCTTCACTTGGTCCACCCCTCCCCGCTCCCCCAGAAGTGAAGGCTTCACAATCCCCTGTGATGCTCATAACCGTGACCCTGATGCGGGAGCTCCCCAGGGCTACACTGACCAGTATGGCTGACACCAATCACATGTGGCTAGTAGCCTTCAAGTTAACTCAAACTAAATGAAATCGGAAGTTGTAATGTTTCATGGATGCCTATGGCTATTTGCTACCATATTGGATGGCACAGATACTGAGCATTTCCAACACTGCAGAAGTTTTCACTGGACAACGCTTATCTCAAGTGTCCTTCGTCCTCCCATCTCTGCTCGTCCAAGCCTGCTCACTTTTCAGGTCATAATCTTCAGTGCCACAACCTTCCACGTGAAAGCCGGATTGCCAATGAAGTGAAATTCAAGTCTTTCGTTTATTCATCCCTTGGTAGTTGCTACAGACTGAATGTTGGTGTCCCTACGATATTCATGTGGCAAAATCCTAATCCCCAAGATGATGGCATCAGGAGGTGGGGTCTTTGGGAGGTGATCAAGTCATGAGGGTGGAGGCCTCGTGAATGGGATTAGTGCCTTTATAAAGAGGTTTAAGCAAACTCCCTGCCCCTCCCACCCTGTGAGGACACAGTGAGAAGACAGCCAGCTGCTAGGCAGGAAGAGGTCTCACCAGGCAGGGAATCTGCCAGCACTCTGATCTTGGACTTCCCAGACTCCAGAACTCTGAGAAATAAATGTTTGTTGCTTCAGGCCCCCAGTCTAGGGTATTCTGTTACAGCATACTAGACAGATCAAGAAAGTAGTTCAGTGGGGGAGCCTGTGTGGCTCAGTCAGTTAAGAGTTCCACTTCAGCTCAGGTCATGATCTCACAGTATATGAGTTCGAGCCCTGCATCGGGCTCTGCGCTGACAGGTCAAAGCCTGGAGCCTGCTTCGGATTCTGCGTCTCCCTCTTTCTCTGCCCCTTCCCACTCACACTCTGTCCCTCTCTCTCTCTCTCAAAAATAAACATTAAAAAAAAAAGATAAATATCAAGAATCTAAGGATCATAAAAGCTACGATCAAATTAGACCGTGGATTTTAAACAAGCTTTTTCCAAAAGGGTCCTTGCTCCTGGCACCTAACATACATGGAAATGCCATGGCCAACACCCACGGCAGTAATTGACAAACGGTTGCACGACTACATACCTGACACCCACCGGCCGACACTGGCTTCTGCTGGGAGTTGCCCCCAGGATCAGGGGGGAGATGAACAGGAAGAGGTCAGGGGGTAGACTGGCTCTGCCACTCTCCACTCCTCCCAACTGCTTCTCAACGTGGGCTCAGACCACTCAGATGGGCAATAGCAACAGGTCTTGACACCCAAGACTCAACCTGTCTCACTGCTCAGCCTTCAAAGGCATTAGCTCCTAAAAAGGCCTGCACCCCTTCAGGATGCAGTCCTCAGCACAAGGCACTGAGAGAGGAGGGGGCGGGAAGGGAGGAGAAAGGGAGGTACCACTGGGGTCCAGGCTCCCTTGCAGACCTATGCAGCCTTTCAGTATAAGCTCCCTTGATAATAAATCAATAAGTAAATAAAATAAGACACGCAAATCACACCGAAACCCTTTTAGTCTATCCTGCCACTAGGGAGGCATGAGGTGTGACACCCAAGGACATCCCAAATTGTCACTAAGACCTAGAGGTTATGAGGGGGAGTTCTGGCAACATAAAGAGTCTGGAGATCCACTGGATTTATCCACTCGCCCGCCAATCTGTTCATGAATGTTCTGGGTCCTGGAGGTAATAGCAGTTAATAAATCAAAGTGTCTAGTGGTTAATAAACCAGTGTCTGGTCCCACAGAGCTCTTCCTCGCTCCCTTCCTTCCTCCTTTCCTTCCTTCCTTCCTCCCTTCCTCCTTTCCTTCCTTCCTACCTTCCCTCTTCCCTTCCTTCCTTCCTTCCTCCCTCCTTTCCTTCTGTCCTTCCCTCCTTCCTTCCTTCTTCCCTTCCTCCTTTCCTTCCTTCCTTCCTTCTTCCCTCCCTCTCCTCCTTCCTTCCTTCCTTCCTTCATCCTTTCCTTCCTTCCTTCTTCCTTTCCTTCTGTCCTTCCTTCCTTTTGTCCTTCTTTCCTTCCTTCCTTCCTTCCCTCCTTCCTTCCTTCTTCCCTTCCTCCTGTCCTTCCTTCCTTCCTTCCTTCCTTCCTTCCTTCCTTCCTTCCTTCTTCCCTTCCTCCTTTCCTTCCTTCTTCCCTTCCTCCTGTCCTTCCTTCCTTCCTTCTGTCCTTCCTTCCTCCCTCCTTTCTTTCTGTCCTTCCTTCCTCCTTCCTTTTTTCCTTCCTTCCTTCTTTCCCAGAATATCTGTTGAACACCTACTATATGCCAGATGTCATTCTAGGTGCTAGGAACATATATATGAACAAAATAATCCATCATGAACCTTGTGTCCTAATGGAGGAGTCGGACAGTAAATAAATTACATAATATTAGAAAATAAGTAAATAATATGATCTTAGAAAGTGATATGTGCTGTGAAAAAAAAACAGGGCACAGTAAGGAACAATTTGAATGGCCATGGTGGTAACCAGCAGTCACTGTGATTTAAATGAGGCACTCAGGATAGGCTTCATCAAGAAAGCTAGCAAAGACCTGAAAGTGCTGACAGAGCGAGTTATTAAAATACCTGGTAGGAGCAAAGCAGGCAGAGAGAACACTATGCAAAGGCCCTGAGGTGCATACAGATTTGAAATAGTGTAACAGTGGTTCCCAAAGTTTGGTCTGAATTATTTTTTCCAACGAAAGTGGCCTGCCCCAGGATGTGGCTGTTCCTTCCATGTGGCACTGGGCTGTTGGGCCCACCAGGTAGAGAATCTCTATCGTATTTTCTTCCTTACCTAATTTCATCATCAAAATAGCCTCTCCACACAAAAGCACCCACCACTTGCAAAGCGATGCTGAGGCAGAAGGAAACCATGTTCATCCAAGGTTCAGTACCAGTGCAGCATGATCTAGAACACAACTCCTGGCCCTTTCTCAGTGTATTCAGGACAGAAAAGGAAAAGATGTATTTGTTGAAATGGCTAAGATCATGCTTTGGTAGGAAACACCCTCACATCTCATTAGCTTTTCTTCCTCCCATAAAGTCCTCTGTGGATTCAGATGACCAGAAGGGATGGCCTCCTGTGGTGGCTCAGACATTCATCCTGCCCAGTTGTCTGGAAGGTGCATCTCACAGGGTGCTTGCAGAGTGGGCACAGCTGTAGAAATGAGTGCAGGATGGTCTCATGCTGGCAGTTAAATGCTTTAGCCTGGAGGTGAGGCATTTCTCGTGGGCTTACAGCCTACCAGCAGACTGGTCCATGGGCCCAAATTCAGATGTGGGTGACACCAGAAGTAGCTACCTGAAGTCCTTTCAGAAATGACTTTCCCAGAGTCACATGGCTAAGCAGGGACAGACAGGATGGACACAAGTTCTGCCCACCTCCAAAATGCTACCACATCCCACCCAGCTACAAAGGGCTCCTTAGCAAATAAAACTCCTCTCGGACCCCAACTGGCTGTTGTGTAAACTCGGAGTTGGAAGCTCTTCCAAGGGCACCACCCACAATCTGTTCAGAGGAAGCACAGAGGAGCTTCCTAATTAATCAGACTAATTAATCTAGTTTATTCGGTACATTGAGTTACACCAGAAGAACTGTCAGACAAATAATGATAAACCTGAAGTTTTATTATGGGGGTAGATGCTATATGTGTTCCAAACATTATACGAAATTTCTCAAGTTTGAATATGTCCTGGTATAATGTCATCACTCAACACTGTAATTATTAAAATGTGTGTCGCTAAATAATTGAATTTGCTTACCAACTGAATTATAATAAACTCTCATCAGGTCTTTACAAAAAAAAAAAAAAAAAAAAGGAAAAAAGAAAAGAAAAGCATGATCACACATCGAGTGTCAAAGGGGGGATTCTCCCAGAATGAAGACCAACGTAACTTGATCTTGTCTTCAAAGCAAAGACATCGTGTGTGATGCTCTGGGAATGCCTCTTGTCTACGGCATTGTCTGTTATTGCCAACCACCACCCACAATTCCTGGGGCCAGGATTCCTGGGAAATAGCAATTGCTTTGTTCTCTAATCTTCAGTCAAACTGAAGATCTGGCCTGTGTCTCTGACTGGACAGCTGCGAAAGGCACTATCGTTGCTCTGGTGTTTCTACAGTTGAGTGAAGCCAGAGATGGGCTGTAACCTGTGCGTGGAGGGAACCAGCTTCTGCTCACTTAGATTATCTAGAATGTGACTCTGTGGGTCCCCAGTCCTGAGAATCTTTGTGAACAAAGTCTTCCTTTGCAGACAAGACCCCAACAGAAACAAGTATCTCGCATAGACAAGAAGACGTGGAAGGGGATTTCATTTTAAACATATGCTCTGTAAAGTGGAAGCCAGAAGCCCAAGGGATATAACCTTTTCAAGAATCACCCAAGTTCATGTCTTGCTGCTTAGGAAGATCCCTTTCATTTGAGTGCATGTGGGTCAAGTTACATTTCCTGCCTTACCTCAGGCTGCTTTGAGCCTGGCTATGGTGACAGGGTGGCACAGAGGAAGAGCACTGTCTTTTGGGAAACAGAGTCCTAAGCTCAAGGCCAAGTGTCCCATTCTAGCTATGTGACCAGAAGAGAGTGGCTCAGTTTACTCATGTATAAAACAAGGATGAAAATATTGCTCATGCAAAGTTGAATAAAATGCAATGATACCTACAGAAATATCTACCATGGTGTCTGGCCTAAAATGACCATTCAATAGGTTGTGCCTGTCTTCTTAGTTACAGTGAGTACCACTGACCTTTGGAAAGAAGGTTCTAGGTGGAAGAGGTGACATCAAAAGATGGCCAGCCAGTTGGTGGCCCTCAGTGGCCACATCCTTTGAGAATGCATCTGGACCCGGGTCTGGCCCTTAGTCTGGTTCAGCATGCCCAGAGGATCAATCTCTTACTGACAGAGGATATAAGAAGTCAATCCTTCCCTGGGATCCCTTCCTAAATATCAAGGGTTAGTCATCAAAATCATCACATAAAAAGCAAAATGAAAGCAAAAGTACAGAAAGGCTGAATGTACATGTCATTGAGACTACTGTTCTCTGAGGATTAAATTTTCATTTAAATTTTGTGTTTTGATTTTCATGATAGTCTTTTTAAAAGCATATAAGTATATTCTAGATAGATCATATGTGGCTATCAAGTTTTCTGTTAACTTTTTATTTAAATTCCAACTAGTTAACATACAGTCTAATATTAGTTTCAGGTATACAATACAATGTTTCAACACTTCCCTGTGTCACCTGGTGCTCATGACGACAAGACTACTAAGATTTTTTTTTAATGTTTTTATTTCTTTTTGCGACAGAGAGAGAGCATGAGCAGGGTTGGGGCAGAGAGAGAGGGAGACATAGAATCGGAAGCAGGCCCCAGGCTCCGAGCCGTCAGCACAGAGCCCGACATGGGGCTCAAACTCATGAACTGCGAGATCATGACCCGAGCTGAAGTCAGACACTTAACTGACTGAGCCACTCAGGTGCCCCAAGAATTTTTTTTTTAATTTTTTAATGAAAAGAAACTTTTTAAAATTAATTTCTTTATTTTGAGAGAGACAGAGCCAGCAGGAGCAGGGGAGGGGCAGAGAGAGAGAGAGAGAGAGGGACAGAGAGAATCCCAAGCCGGCTCCAGTCTGCCAGCGCAGAGCCAGATGCAGGACTCGAACTCATCAATTATGAGATCATGATCCGAGAGTTGGATATTCAACCGACTGAGCCACCCAGGCGTCCCTCAAATTGATAAGAATTTAAGAAATTTAGAAGTTCGGCTCTTCAGTCACACCAGCCTCACTCCGTGTGCTCATGACCACCACAGTGGACAGCACAGAAAGTTCTCTTAGATGATGGTGTTCTAGATCACTGTCTCATCAACAAGTATTTTCATAAGATTTAAGACTTTTTTTTAAAATTTTTTTTAATGTTTATTTATTTTTGAGACAGAGAGAGAGCATGAACAGGGGAAGGTCAGAGAGAGAGGGATACACAGAATCTGAAACAGGCTCCAGGCTCTGAGCTGTCAGCACAGAGCCCGACCTGGGGCTCGAACTCACGGACCGTGAGATCATGACCTGAGCCAAAGTCGGACGCTTAACCGACTGAGCCACCCAGGCGCCCCAAGATGTAAGACTTCTGAGTATTATTTGTATTTACCACTAAATCAGAGCCACCCAATACCACTTGACAAAGGCTAAGTCTGAAAAAACAACTTAATTAACGTGATACGTGCCTGTTCCCAGGAGGCATGACAGCCGTACTATATTTGTACTGAAGTTGTCGTCTCAGCACAGAGGAAAAGGGACAGGAAAGAACAGAAGGGGTCCCTGTCATGGTCTCTGCAACCAGGGAGCTGGAGAAGCAGAGGTATAATCCGTGGCTTCTGAGGCTGTTGCAGCCTGAGAGTAAAACAGAGTCTGCAATCCGAGTGTAAAAACAGTATTGTCAGGCTCTCCGGGAGCCCCTGCCTCCTACTTCTTCCCAATCCATTCAAAAAGTCCCCACCCGGTGTCCCCCGTGTGTCCGAGGACACACACACTGTTGGCCGGAAACAAGGCCCTCTTGGCTGAGGGACAGAACCTGCCATTTCGTCTTCTCCTGCCGGGCCTGGTCGGGTGACATCTCTGGGCCACTTACTGCCCCAGAAGCGGGAGACCACTGTGCTGCCCCCTCCCCAGCCCGGGGAAGTCTGGGGAAAATCTGCCACCCTCTTGGCTTTGTCTCTTTCAGTGACGTTTTCAGATATTTCGGTGATGTGCGGTGAAGACTGTTGTTTTCATCGTGGCACTTTCCTCCCTTCAGACACCAGCAAGAGCCCCCAGCAGGAGGCAGAGCCAGTAGACTAGCCAAGTGCTACATACCAGGCTTTACCCACCCCGCCCTCCACACCTCAAATCCTGGAGAAAAACGTGTGCATCTTCATTTTATTTTCCATTGAGATGCACTCCTTCAGGCTAAGCGGAAAAGACTAAAATTAAAAAAAAATAAACAAGAATCTAAGATCCCGTATAGAGCTATATTAAATACACATGTAAGAAGAAAAGAAAGTATTACCTGTGGTTACGTGTGGGTAATGAGACTCGCTTGTTCAACAACTACCTCTTGAGTGTCGAGTAGGTGCCAAAGAGAGTTCGGGCACTGAGGGTAGAGCCGTGAACACCACGGACAAACCTGTCTGCCTTTATGGGAGTCAGTGGAGAGAGAGAATCCCAAGCCGGTTCTGCACTGTAAGAGCAAACCAGGTAAGACACAGTCTGTCAGACACCTTGCACCATGATGAAAAAGGGAGCAAGGAAGCAGAAATGGGGAAAAGGCAAGGCTCAGAAGGGTGGAGGTGAAGGTGGTTTGAAACGGTGTTCACTCATAGAGAACTTCACTGACAAGATAACATTTGAGCATAGACCCACAAAGGTGAGGGAGCAGCCCAAGCCCCGTGGAGAACCTGAAGCTCCTCCCTCTGGGGGGCTCAGGCCTCTCTCCTTCGAATCCTTAAGAATCACTCCTGTCTTCCAAGTACCGCCACCAACCAAGATTTCATTGAGCTTCAAGGAATTCACATTAACAAAATAATATCTTGGATTGTTTTGTTTTGGTTTCTTAGCATTCTGAAGATAATAGTATGTTACAATACTAAATATCCTCTCTTAAATCAAACAGCCACTGCCCAGAAATTCCATCAGACTCGGTCCCCAAATAACTGCTTTATTGAGGCAACGCTTACAGCACGTGGTATTCTTCCCAAGCCCACTTCGGGCTTTGGGCTTTTCAAAAACTCTGAATTTTCACACTCCCTCTCACGCACAGACATCTTTGCATATACAAACGCTTTTCAATAGCAGTCACGGAACAGCCAGAAAAATACACTGCAGGTAGTTCACACAGAAAGGGAAATCGGTTCTAACGAAACCACAGGGAGACCTGAAGAAGAGAGAGCCAGGAACGGCTTCCACCAGCCCCCTGCTTCACTACTAACTTCGAAAGGAGCCAAAGTTGAAGGAGTCAAAGAATGACCACTGATGAAAACCACAGGCAGCAAAGGGTTAACTCCAGGATAACACCTGGAAGCCACCACAAAGCCCCCCACTTGCCCAAACCCACCCCTCACTGCTGCCAGAGAAGCGATGATACTGATTTGGCCTCTGTTCCCCCTTGTAAGTCACCTCTTGGGGCCCGTTGTCGATAATGAAATCCGAGCTGGAGGCTTGCTGCAAGGAATTCTGGGAAGGGTCATTCCCAGGCTCCAGGCCCTGTGATTTAGGGAGGAGCATGAAATCTTCACCCCAGGTGGGAGATGGTGGCGCTCACATTGACAAGACACTCTTCTGCACAGTCAACTCACCGTGCTCTTCAACTGACAAATGTGACGCGTGTAATATCCCTACCCCAGCATCTCAGCCCTGGGCAAGCATGCGGATAGGCTCAGTTGAACATCTCTAGCATAGTACTAGAGCTTTATTTCCTAGGTCTCTGGAGCCTCACAGGTGACCTGAGGGAAGGTAGCAGGTAGAATTCTGGGAGAATACTCCCTGTGGCAGAACTTAGCTCCCTAGGGAGGTAGTCGGCGGAGGGTTATTGATCCAGCAGGATGGCCCCTGAGACAAGAGAGCTGAGCAGGACTCCCTCCTGTCCCCGACTCCTTGCACCTCCGGCACCCCCACCCCCGTCCCACTTGACTTCCCACACGGAAAGCCCTGGAGTTTAATAGCCCCTCAATACACCCTGATAGGCCATGAGAAAGAGCCTCAGGGGAACACTAACACAAATTCTCTAATGTACACCTAATGAGAGCTCATTTCCTCTGTTTCTCATCAGCACCACACTTTGTCTAATTTCCATTCTCCTGGGTAGGTGTTCTTTATCAATCCAGGGGAGGATGACTCCCCTCTTTAGAACGGCCCCAAATATTACTTCTTTTAATTCCCCAAGAAAGGAAGACCAAACAAGTTGAACGTTCATGGGATTCTGTAAAGGTTTTGAGCCCGCGGTACAGCACTTAGTTGGGTGGGCTCCCAGGCCCCAAGGCTGAGGGAAGCAAGGTTGTGCAGTGAGATCTCCGGGGATTAGGATGCTCCTGGGTCCTGATGGACGAGAACTGTGTAGCTCCTCCAGGGATGACAGTCACAGGCGGTCAGGCTGTGACAAAATCACATGGTGTGCAAATTACACCTTACAGAGAGCAGAACTGTTTTATTTATTCCACGTAAATTGGCAGGGATCCTACCTGTAGACTGCACAGAGGAAGCCAAGCCAGACACAAAATGTCTCCGAATAAGAAACTGAAATCGCAAACACATTTACATCACAGCGTGAGAACTCAAAGCACACCTGTGTGGATGAAGCAAAACATGTGTTCCTGGATAAAAATAAAACATCCTATCTCCTTAAGTTAGACCAGGAGAGTGTTTAGGAGGAGGTCCATAATATGGCCTTTGCTCTTAGAAATGCCTACCGTTTTTCAACTTTTCGATCACAGACCCTTTGAAAATCTGGTGAATGGCAGCCTATGCTCCATGTGCACTACCAGCCCCCTCCTTCTGCCCTCTGTGTGGACCTCTCCCCACATATGGCTCTAGAAGTAAGACTGTCAATATCAGTGTGTGCAACCCCAGGGTGATCAGCCAGAGGAGCTCAAGGCCCTAGCCCCAGGGATGGTGAAGGCTGGTCTATGTGACCCATGCTGGGGACTAACAGTCACTCTCTTACCATCCGGAAGTACTAAGCTGGGAGGGGTGAGTGTGGAGTTGTTGATAGCTTTTTTTGTCCACCAAGGAGAGAGAACATCAAATCAGAAATGAAGTGACAGGCAAGTTTAGTTGAGAGGTGGAAAAGAGAAACAGAATAACCATATTCAGCCATTCTGGGAGCTATTAGTGCCCTGGGTATAAGCCCATGAAAAATAAGCCAATAAATTACCTTTATGCTCAAGGTTTCTGTCTTATACAACCAAGAGAGTCCAGGATAAACAGATCCTCTCCCTAAAGAAAACACACAAACCTACCCGTGCATAAAATAATTCATATAATATCAGTGGAATTTGGAAGTCCTTCCAAATTTGGAAGTCCTTCCAAAGACCCTAGGTAAAGAGCTCTGCCCAGCCCGTTTTCTAGATGGTCTTAGAATAGAGCTGATTTTACCATCAAAACCTTCTTCCTAGGCATCAAGTTTCTGTGACATGTTAAAACGTTAGACCCTGGAAAGGTAAATACCACGAGTCATTACTAGTCAGTAACAACCATTTACAAACAGTTTGAGGATAATAACTATGATTCAGAACTACCCGCATAGGCTTATTTGGCCACAGATGATGGACAAGTGACACTTGGCTCTTAGGATTTGAGTTCAAGCAAGTTATTTTCCCCATTTGAGCGGTTTCCCTATTTATATAATGAAAAGTTTGGACATGTGTCCAAAGGTCCTTTCACTAACGGATCTGTTAAATTAACCACAAGTGCTTCTTCCATCTTTGATTATAATGCCATTTAAAGCCATGTGAAAAAAAGGAAATATTTCTTCAATGAGCACAGCACTTTGCCTTCCCTGTCCGTGAGTCCCAATGTTATACAGCCTAGCTCTGGGTTCTTCTCCACTGGGGTTGTTTATGGAAAGAGTATACAGAAGAGCCTAGCAGAATAATAAATGCATCCCATTAACCTTTAATGGCTGTTCTTTTAGTTATTCCAGGAAGACTCTAAACTCAATTAAATTCTCTAGGTTCCTCAATCTCCCCAGGAGGATTCAGAAATGAATATGTTAGTAGGGGTGTGTGTGTGTGTGTGTGTGTGTGTGTGTGTGTATACTTAAGAACAGAGCAAAACATTTTAAGATACAATGCCCAAGTATTCTCAGTGAAGGAATAGAATTTAGACGCTGCAACTTGAAACATGGAAGTATGTTTTTGTTAGAATCATCTCCAGGGAAAACGAGTGAATGAATAACTGTAGCTGAAATATAGTGTCTTTCTCCTCAAAAGAATATACCAGAAAACAGCCACTCTGGAAAACAGTATGGAGGTTCCTCAGAAAATTAAAAATAGAACTACCTTATGACCCAGAAATTGTGCTACTAGGTATTTATCCAAAGGATATAAAAATGCTGATTCAAAGAGGCACATGCACCCCAGTGTTGATAGCAGCACTATCAACAATAGCCAAATTATGGAAAGAGCCCAAATGCCCATCGACTGATGAATGATAAAGAAGATTGAGAAGATTGGTGTGTGTGTGTGTGTGTGTGTGTGTGTGTGTGTGTGTATAATGGAATATTACCCAGTGGTCAAAAAGAATGAAATCTTGCCATCTACAACAGCATAGATGGAACTACAGTGTATTCTGCTGAGTGAAATAAGTCAGTCAGAGAAAGACAAATACCATGATTTCACTCATATGTGGAATTTAAGAAACAAAACAGATGAACACAGGAGAAAAGAAGGAAAGATAAAATACGATAAAAACAGAGAGGGAGGCAAAGCATAAGAGACTCTTCAATACAGAGAACAAACTGAGGGTTGCTGGAGGGGCGGTGGGTAGGGGGATGTGCTACATACGTGATGGACATGTTGAGATGAGCACTGGGTGTTACATGCAAGTAGAACCATTGGGTTCTACTCCCGAAACCAAGACTACACTGTATGTTAACTAACTTGAATTAATTAATTAATTAATTAAGAAGAATAATACACTGGGATCCTAGTCTGAGCCTCATCTGTGCCCACCCTGAGGTTTATTCACAGCTGGCAATGATGGAGGCATAGTGGGGTCCCAACGGGGTATATTTTAATAAGGAAGAGAGATAAGACTGTCCTGGAAGAGCAAAGCTTGCCCTCAAGAGAGTGAGCTCCTGGACACAAGTGTGGTGAGAGAGCAACTTGTTTGCATCTGTGGGGTGGGTCTGGGTAGAGCTCCTGTTGTCAGGTAGACAGAGAGCCAGAAGGTCCTGTACACAGGGCTCGGGCTGGATTTGCAGTAAGGGGGTTGCCATAGAAAAGCAAATCTGAGAAGAATGGGACAGCTTCAGGGCAGGGTACCTGCGAACCTTGATGCCAAGAGCACCAAGTGGACGTGGTGTGTTTGAGGCCAGTTCCAGCAGCCTTGAGCAGGTACTAGTAGGTATCAGCAGCCCTGGGGCCAGCGTCGACGAGCAATGCCCAGAAGATGGATGGCTCCAGAAATCAAGAGTGGCAGAGGAATAAAACTGAAGCCACACAACGCTGACAGGGCAAGTTCCTGGAGGACTGAAGATGTAGTCGCTTCTTGGGCTTCTCTGAAGACTTGGAGGGGTACTCAGAGGCTGGAGTTCCTTCTCACTGCACTCTCACATCCCCCCACCCCTGGCCGAAAGGCCGACTTGCTTTGTTTTTTTTAACATTCCATGGCGTTTTCTTCAGAGAGCCACCCTATTTTCCCTCAAGACGGCATGGGCAGCAGAAGTGCCAGTAAGGTAAGCCAAATGGAGCTTTGCCCAACAGTGGTCAAAAGATAATTAGAACATGGAAAACTTGGGTTGGGTTCTACCATTTCAGGCCCTCTGCCCAAGTCGACATTATAGAGTCAATAGACCAGCTGCCAGATTTCCAACTCTCCTCTCTCTGGATTCCTTAGTTCTAAAACAATGCTATGCCATTTGCATGGATATCTTCTCGCTGAAATGCCCAGTGATTGCCAAGGTGACAACAGGAGACTGGAATATTCCAGACACAAACGGTTGTAAATGAAACTTTAAAACCTTGACCTAAAATGAGGGAAGGGTGGGCAGGCCCATTTACTGGCGAGTGAGGACTCTGAACGGGACACTTATCACTGTTCCCTGATCTGTTATGCAAGTATTCCATACCGTATGAACTTGACAGCAAAAAATAAACAACTCGGTTAAAAAAAATAAAAAGAGGCAAAAGACCTTCGTTGACATTTCTCCAAAGATCTGCAAATGGGCAATAAGTGCATGAAAAGATACCCCAAGTGACTCATCTTTAGGGAAACAGACATCGAAACTGGAATGAGACGCACTTGGCAAGAGATGAATGGATAAACAAAATAGGATATATACATACAATTGCGTGGACACATAGTACACATACTCTGGCACGTACTATAACATGGATGAGCCCTGAAGACATTACCCAAAGTGAAAAAATATAGGTGCAAAAGGACAGATACTGCACGATTCCACTGACATGATGTGCCAAGAGTAGTCACGTTCATTGCAACAGACAGTGGGATGGTACAGAATGGTGGTCGCCAGAGGTGAGGAAGAAGGGACAGGAAGAACCACTGTTTAATGGGAACAGAGTTTCCCTTTGGAAAGCTGGAGAAGTTCTGGAGACTGACAGTATCGATGGTTGAACAACGACGTGAATGTACTTAATGCCACTGAACCGTGCCCTTAAAAATGATTAAAATGGGGGGGGGGGCGCCTGGGTGGCTCAGTCCGTGAAGCGCCTGACTCTTTGTTTCGGCTCAGGTCATGATGGTCATGGGACGGGTCATGCCCCACGCTGGGCTCTGCACTGGGCACGGCGTCTGCTCGCGATGCTCTCTGTCTCTCCCTCTGCCCCTCTCCCTCGCTCATGCACGCTCTCTGTCTCTCTCAAAATAAATCAACTTTAAAAGGTTATTTAAAATGGCAAGTGTTATGTTATATATACTTAACCACATTTTTTTTTTTTTTTAAAGAACGTGTGCTTCCCATGCGTGTCTGAACAATGATCGTGTGTCGAGGTGGAGAGCCTTTGGTTTGTGCTGGCCCCACACCATGTGTGAACATAGATGCCCTGTCACAAAACGTGCCTTGAATCACCTGGATGAATCAAGTTTACCTCCAAAGGCTCCCGCGGGCAGACAGGATAAGTGGATTCACAAGATCCTGTACAATCCAGTCTACTACCATGAGGCAGAGCACAGGAAGGGACAAAGAGAGGCATGGAGCCTATTCCAAGGGCTCCCGGGTGTCCTCGGGCAGCTTCTCAGCCGGCTCAACGGCATCTGGACGACTCCAGGCTTCATTTATGCAGCACATGCGGTTTACAGAAAGGAGAAGCAGCAGCGAGAAAAACCACACCACTCCATATGCATACGAAGCCCTTGTTTAGAGAGGCTCAAAAGGGAAGTTCTTAGTCTATAATATCTCTTCCCTGAAATTCCTTCCGGGCCTCCTCCGACCTCAGCACCATATAGAGACATCAAGTGTTTATCCAAATCGCCCCCTGCTTCCTGTGGCTTCTCAGTCCCCCGGCCCTCTGACCGTCCTGGCTTCCCTCGGACGCCCAGAGCTGATTTCCTAGCTTGCCTCTTGCTTGTCCAATCTCTTGTTCGTTTTCACATTTATTTTTACTTCACCTGTGCGCCCAAAAGATTGGTGAAGCACATATACATACGCAAGTTAGCAAAGTAGGCATAATCAGGACTGTGGAAGGAGAATGAAAATGCTTAAACTCTAAAAAACATAGCTGTTGTAGCTTCACCTCAGAGATGCACTGTCACATTAGCTATCTCTGTCAAAATGAAAAAGCCTAGAAGTTTCTAAGAGCAACAAAGCTTTTGAGGGTAGTGAAGTTCTGCCATTTCTTACCTTATAAATGGGACCCTGAGTGACATGGTCTTGCTCCAACTTCCCCTGCTTGCCTATTGGAGGTTTACCTGAGTGACACCACAAGACTATTTGCTCTTGGGTTCTATCCTCTTTGCAGTGGCCAACTTGGGGAGGAACGGGTCTCCCAGTTACAAACTTTTCTATGACCTGCTTCTCGTCAGGTACTGTGGTGAAGCCAATGAGGAGCCATTGTGTCCTCTTGCACCAGGAAGTCCTTCCTCCCTGTGGGCAACTCTAGTCTCCATGTCAACATATCTGACTACCTAACTCCTTGCCCATGACTCCTCCCATTACAGGGTCTAAGCAATTGAAAAATGGATGGAAGAGCCACGTGGGACAAATTGTCCAACAAGATTGACAATGGATCGGTGAGAGCAACTGGATTATGCTACATCCCTATCCCCTCCGCCTTGATTTGAAGAGAATAGTGGTCAACCTCTCACCCACCCTGGGTAAGACAAGAAAGCGAGCCTGGAAACTCATCTCCTTTGTCTACTACATGCCAGGAGATAGGCTAGAAACCTGAGATAAACCCACAGAGGCAGAGAAGAAGAGAAAAGGACAGGCAAGCAAGGAAGTATGCTCAAACAATGACCTTTCATATAGCAAACCCACCAATTACTAATTTAGGATAGCAGCCTATTTAAAAAATAATAATAATTACATTGAGTCAAGTAGCAGACTTCTGGACAGACCTGCTTGGCTATTAATTTCTGTTTCCCAATATGGCAGACGTTGTTGGTTGGCGGACACAATTGTCATTTCCAACTGCTGCCTCCTTATTCAAGCTTTCTATATTGTTCTAAAAGCTAAAACTTGATCTTCCAGCCTGTCTTGTACTCAGGATGGCCTTGTGACAGTTCAGATCTGGGCAGTGGGAGGTAGGAAATAGCCCTTTTGGAAGGTGTCTGTGGTAGGCAGGATAATGGCCCCCAAAGTTGCTCATGTCCTAATCATTGGAACTTGTGAATGTTACCTTCTCTGACAAAAGGGACTTTGCACATAGGATTAAGGTAGGGATCTTGAGATGGGGAGCTTATTCCGGATTAGCCAGGTAGGTCAAATGTCACCACAAGGGCCTCATAAATGAACAAGGGGGGAGCAGGGAAATCAGAGAAAGAGATGTGACAAGAGCAGAGTCCAAGTGATATGAGGAGAGAAAGACCCAACTGGCTATTCCTGGCTTTGAGGACAGAATGAGACCATAAGCCAAGAAATTCAGTGACTGCCTAGAGCCTCCACAGAAGAACACAGCCCTACCGACCCCTCAACCTTAGCCCAGTGAGAATCATTAAGGACTTCTGACCTCCAGAAGTATAAGGTAATAAATTTGTGCTGATTTTAGCCACTGTTGTTTTTTTGTTAAACATGTAATAATTTGTTACAGCAGCAATTGGAAAGTATACTGAGTCTCTTCCCAAATAAACACGTCACCCTTTTTCTCCTTCCCCTTTCTTGCTGCATAGGATGTGGGTGCGGAGTCTGAAGGGATGGCAGCCATCTTGCAATCTTGCAGCAATACCCATGAGGATGAAGGACCCATTCTCAGGATGGTGGAGCAGAAAGTGTCTGGGTCCCTGATGACCTCACCAAGCCACCAGCCCTGAGCTGCCCATCCCTGAACTTCTCATCACAACACAAATAAAATGGGAGTGTGTAAGGCACTAGAGTAGGACTTTGGGCAGCAGTGTGCTGGAACTGACTGAACCAGATCCTGAGAGAGAATCGTTAAATTTTCAGAAACTTAGTGAGCCAGTTAAACTTGAACATTATTAAAAATTAAGTTATAGGGGCTCCTGGGTGGCTCAGTTGGCTAAGCGTCCGACTTCGGCTCAGGCCATGATCTCCTGGTTCACGGGTCCGAGCCCCGCATTGGCCTCTGTGCTGACAGTTCAGAGCCTGGAGCCTGCTTCAGATTCTGGGTCTCCCTCTCTCCGCCTCTCTCCCACTTGCTCTCTCTCTCTCTCTGTCTCCTCTCTCTCTCTCTTTCAAAAATAAACATTAAAAATAAAGAATCTCATAAAAAATTAAGTTATGTAATCTTACACTCAAATACATTGGTTAACGGCAGTAAATACTGAAAACTCATCAATTCCCAAATATTTTACAAATTCTGCTGTTATCTACGCTCATGAGGCTACGGACATGTATCGTATCTGGGTGTGGGGATGGCACGTGTCTCCCGACGCCATACTATACGTGATAGTACACACTCTACCCAGTACTACACATCTTCTCAACTCCACATTGGTTGACATCATAATGGGAGCTTGAAATCAGCCGTGGTGGGAGTATTTCCACCATAGAAATGAGCAAAAACTACAAATCAGCATTTAATTTTCCCCAGAGTGTCACTTGTTAATCATTTACTGGCTCGCCACTGGTTTTGCGTTCCACAGCCAAACACATTTCTAACGGATGCATCCCTAATGGTTTTTCATGCTACTCGTAATAAGATAAGGACCTCAACTTGTCAACTCGAATTACACTTGTAGGAAACTGGGTTCTCCTGGCCTCTCTCTCAGATGACCATTTAGGTACCAGACACTGTGCTAGGAAGATTCTTTTTTACTCTACCTCACATAATCCTTCCTAGGTCCCTGAAAGGTAAATATTCTAAACCTATTTCACACACATGAGAAAACCAAAGCTCAGTGGGAAGCAGGGTTTGCCAATGATGTCCAGCCAGTTAGGGGCCAAGATAGGATGTGAACACCCTTTCATCTGACCCAGAAATCTATACTCATTCTCCAGCAACACAATATGTTTTGAACATAGCACGCACTGAATAAATACTTGGTGAGTTATTGAAACAGATATTAACTACTCCTTCCAAATAGTTAGGGACCCAAGATGCTGAGCTCATGTGCGAGGCGGCTTTCACACCATATGTGCAAGAGACATTGGCACTAAGCTACTTTTCCTGAACATCAAAGAGAGCCCTGAAACTCTTATGGTTAGAAGATTGAGTTTCATGAAAGTATTAAATTTATGTTTTTTCGAACAGCATCACTGGGGGAGAGACCGTGGTTACAACTCTCTCATCTTGAAATAGACACAGAGCAATTTCCTCCATTGCTGGTTGTCAGCCTGGCTCCCAATCATTGCCCCCAGAGCTGGCAGAATTTCAATGACTCTAAAATTAATCTGTGGGGCAGAGAGTTTGCCCAGTGCCTTGAAATTCTGGGAGCTTTGCTGTGGTCAAAAAGTCAGTGCCTAAAATGGCAAGTCAGGAAGTCAAAGGTGAAATCCCAGTTCTTGGCCCAACTGGGGACCTTGGAGAATCCTGAGGATACATTTCTCCCTTGGTTTTATGATGGGAAGCTGCACAAATTATTCTGAACTAGAGTGATCGGCAACTAACACAGAATTTCTAGGTACATACATGGGATATTTAATTAATTTGTTCAACATTTGTTTGAATTCCTAAGGAAGATAGGCGTGTGAACAGATAAACGGTGTGATGTATATAGTGAAGAAGACATGTACAGGCTGCTAGGATTGCACAGAACCTGGGGTGACCAAGCCTATGCGATGCGGAGGAGGAGGCCAGGCAAGGCTTTCTGAGATGACGAAGACTGAGGTTAGATTTAAGGAAAAAATGGAGCTGGAGAAATGAAACAGGAATGTAAGGGATTACAGGCAAAGAGAGTAATGCCTCTACTAAGGAATTAAGATGGTTAAACTACAAGTAGTTTAGTGTTATAAAGCATAGAGTGTAACATGCAGAGTGGCATTAAAAATAGCTAAAGGGGTAAGGACCAGGATGCCCTTAGATATGCCCAATAGAGTAGGGAACAAGGATATTCCAGGAAAGCACTTGAAGTGTACTCCATACGGAATGGGAAGCCACCAGAAGTTTCAACCAAGGGATGATGTAGCCATATTTGTTATCAGAAACCATCCTGAAGGCCCCCAAGTCCATTAAAAGGTAACTGCAAAAGAATAGGTAGGAGATGAGGGCCAAGGATGGGGCTGTAGTGAGAGGTGAAAAGGGCAGCATATAGATTCAGAAACATTCATTGACAGAGTCACAGGATATAGAGATTGAGTCTAGGATAAGCCCTGAGTTTGCTTGGGCACCTAACTGGGTGTGATACCAGTAACTAAGCACAGGCATGGGAGCGGATCTGGAGAAGAGAAGAGTTGTAGAATGTGTGCATCATCTAAGTGGAGACATCCAGTAACCAATGGACATATGAGTTTCGGAGACCATGCTTTATTCATTTTTTAATCCAACCTAGAGCGAATCCTAGCACATGTGAAGATTTTGACAAGTGTTTGTAAATTGGAAGGATAGAAGCCTGAATAAGGCTTAGGAGAATGGTTCAAGATAGTAACGGAGGTTTGGTGGGGGGAGGTTAGCAACTACTGAAAGTGATTAAAACTGAGAATAAATGAAATGGCAGAGAGGGTCTCTAAAGTGAGAAGATAAGAGAGCCAAGAATGAGATCCTTGGGAGCACCAACATGCAGCAATGGATGAGACATACCAGTACAAGGGGATGGAGACGAAGGCACAGAGAACTTGGAGGGGGACTAAGACAGGGACGTCATGGAAGCCAAGGAAATCAGGTGGAGAAGCAGGGTCCTAAAGATACACCCAGAGAAAAGTCCACAGGGACCATCCAGGGGCCGCTGCAAGAACAATTCCAGTGGAATGGAGGAGATAGAAGTCAGAATACCCTGGGTATTCTTGGGTGAGGAGAGAGATAATAGGTGGGATAATCAGCAGACTCAAGGTCAAGGGGGGATATTTTAGGAAAAAAAAAACAACTTACACATGGTTGGAAGTGTTAATGGGTTGAAAATATGGGAGAGGCTCCTGGGTGTCTCAGTCAGTTAAGAGTCTGACTTCAGCTCAGGTCATGATCCTGCTGCTCCTGGGTTCAAGCCCTGCACCAGGCTCTGTGCTGACAGCTCAGAGCCTGGAGCCTGCTTCTAATTCTGTGTTTCCCTCTCTTTCTGCCCCTGCCCCGCTCATGCTCAAAAATAAATAAACATTAGAAAAAAAAAAAAAAAAAGATGGGAGAGAGATGGGGTCATCCACCCTCTAAGATGCCATAAAAGGTGCCCAGGCAGGAGACTGGCAACCCAAGTGGACAGAAGAGGTGCTGTGGCTTCATCTGAGACTGTGAGAAGGTAAGGCGAGGCATAGAGATTCCTTTGCAAGAGCAGAGGACAGAAACTGCTCCATTTGCTAGAGCTTAAAAGTTGGGGAATCCCTCCATGTCCAAAAAGGGGGAAAGGGCTATATAATTATATCTACATAAAATAAAACAAAATATCTTATGCTCACATATAGTCATGAAATGATGTGGCCATATTTAAAAAGGAGTTATAAAACGATGCTGAACAAAAAAGATGAACAATTCCTAATTCAAGAGTCACAATTATTTTTATAAGAAACTTCAGAAATATGTCTAAGTTATTAACATCAACTGTGATCATGTTAAGGTATGGAGGTTTTGTGGGTGCCTCTTAGTACCGTGTCTTTGATTTTCTACAAGTTCATTGAATGTATTCTGAAAAAAATTTTAAATAATACATTAGGACTTACAACAGGTAAGTTTTTCCATAGGCGATAATTCTCATCCTTCTACATAAATGTATCCAAGAATCAGAGCTCCAGATACCTCTGACCTGTGCTAGAAATCTTTCTCCCATTCTTCAAGTTACACCTGATGGGACCATCACATCTGCCTCATAATTTAGTTCTCACCTTTTCCTTCACTGCCCTTCCTCTGGAGAATCCAAAGACCACCCCTGCCATGAACACAGGCTTTTCGTTGCTGTGTCCAAAGAACTGCATCCAGACCACAGGAAAGCTTCTGTCCTCACCATGGGACAGATGTGCCAGCCATCCCTGAAGTCAGCCTGTGTTCCATTGGATACTTTGCCAAAGGTCTCACCTAATTCTGCAAACGTAATTGAGACAGGCACTTTACGGGGAGAACCCAGGTACCGGAGTGAGGCAGAACTGGGTTAGAATCTCCGTGCCCTCTTCTTACTAGGACAAGCTACTTTCAAAAATGGACCTTCAGTCTCTACATCTGTAAAATGGGGGTAATGAAACCTACCTCAGTGACTTTGGAGAATTGTTAAAAAGCATCACATATGTGTGTATACTTACTATATCTATATATGACAATATCTGTATCTAAAGGTCTATATTTACATTTTACTGACCTAGAATTTCACAGTCTGGGGCTTGCCATTCCATGTGGTCATTTACAAACCATCTGAGACTTTGAGCGTGTTACTTAACTACCAGTGACTGAGGACGAGACAGGATAATGGGGGACGTCTCTATGGATGCTGGTGAGGATAGATGTAGTAGAGACCAAATCGATCAGTCTCTTTCAAAAGGTTCCAGAACTTGTCCGTGACCCTGGGGAAAGATGGGACACACGACTCAAGTGTAAAAGGAGCTTGAGACAAAACTTTAATTTGTTGGGGCGCCTGGGTGACTCAGTCAGTTAAGCACCTGACTTTGGCTCGGTCATGATCTCACGGCTGGTGAGTTTGTGGCTCTGTGCTGACAGCTCAGAGCCTGGAGCCCGCTTCGGATTCTGTGTCTCCCCCTCTTTCTCTGCCCCTCCCCCACTCATGTTCTGTCTTTCTCAAAAATACACATTAAAAAAAACAAAGTTAAGTTCATTGTAATAGAAAAATAAAGGTATATTTCTAATACTTCTGAGTTTGCACATGGAACATTCCATGGTGACTTGGGTGGGAAGACAGAAGTGGATTTAGCTGCTTAGTAGTGTGGAGGAAGGTGGCAAGACAAGCCTATGTTTCCTTCCCGATCTAATATTCTCATTTTACAAAGCACTCAGTGGGAGCCCAGACAGATGAAGCAAATTGTTCGTAATCACAGAGCAAACTAGAATTGAGGTCTTCCAAATCTCAGGCTCACGTTGCCTGCTGAAATAGTTTGTTATGGTTTTACCAAAAGCAACAGAACGGGAATGGGATGCCCTAGGTTGGGCAGAACCAAAGCCCCGAAGCTGAGCCATTTGCCCAAATTGCAGTTGCCTGAAGGAAGAGTCATTAGGAGAAAAGCAAAGCCGACAGTCTCTACAGTTCATCTGACTCCTCAGTTACATCTGAGGACACATAACCAGTGCATCCAAACTGACTGACCCAATAGACTATCATCTGTAGAGTATATACTCATGTCACAATTTGCTCAGCAGCATTCATTCCTAAGGCAGGGGTTTGCCAGTGAGAATGTCTGCCAATGTGACAGAATCTCTGCACCTTCAACCCAAGTGACCTTGGATTATTTTCTACCTAAATTACTGTGTGGCTTACGATTACTTTGGCCAAAAGTACATGCCTTGAACTAGCTTAGGTAAGCATGTGAGCTTCTTATATTTTTTTTTAATGTTTATTTATTTGAGAAAGAGAGAGAGAGCTCAAGCAGGGGAGGGGCAGAGAGACAGGGAGGGAGGGAGAGAGAGAGAGAGAGAGAGAGAGAGACAGAGACAGAGACAGAGAGAGAAATCCCAAGCAGGCTCCACGCTGTCAGCAAAGAGCCCGATATGTGGGGCTCAAACTCACAAACTGTGAGATCACGACCTGAGCCGAAATCAGGAGTCGGATGCTTAACTGACTGAGCCAATACAGGCACCCCAGCATGTGAGTTTCTTATAAGAATGTTTCTGGCTCTCGCTCAAGACCAGACACGTCTTTGGGCTCCAGGATGCATTGGAACTAGGGGTCTGAATGCCATCAAAAACTCTGTTTCCATCTTGCATTTCTAAGGCACTGTTCCTTTCCTCAATTCAGTAATCCTGGAAAAGGAACTCACTGGTCTGTTTGGATCAAGAACTCACCCTGAGCTGACCAGCTTGACTAGAGAGGGTGAGTCACAATTAAATGCCTTCTGCTGTCGTTTAAGGATGAGCTTGGAACAGACAGGCACCAAATGTTCATTTTAGTATTTATTAAGTGTAGGGCTCTGTACTAGGCTCTGGAAGAGAAGAGCAGCAAGGGAAACAAAACGCTGGCGAGGAAACAGATTCCTCTCTCCAGGAGACTCCCACTTTGGAAGGGAGAATGACCTAATAGGGCCGAAGCAGTGCCACCACCATGGGGAAATCTCTTCTTGCACAGGGCTTGGATTGGATTCTGAAGTTAGTAAGCAAAGCAAAAAAGGTCTGTGGTCAAATATGACTGCCCTAAGTACCTGAATCGCACCCAACACAACAAGATTCTCGAAGCAGGAGACCCCCAGAACAAAACTGACTCAGCACAGATCCATACCTCCCACCTCTCGCTCCAGGGTACGTGCTCCCTGAAGGGACCGGCGGGCAAAATCACCCACCATCGCCCACCCTATTGAGAGTAGTTCTCTTCTTTTCATGCTATTTTACTGACTGCGTGGAGTTAAAGCTTCAGAAATTCAACACATTTACAACGTGACTCATTAACTTGCCAAAGTCACACCACATTGAACTTGAGAACCAGAATCTGAGCCCAGGGTTGCCTGACTTCTCAGTCCATGATCACTCCCCTATGCGCCGTCTCCCGGAGTTGCCTTTTCCCCATTTTCGAAGCCGTTTAAAGCTGGAGGACCCAACTTGTCCCTCCTGGGAAATGCCTGGCCCTCAGCCCAGAAGCAGCACAGAACTCTGCTCAGGTGAGTCCGTGAGCGCAGTGTCGGGCGGGTGCTGGACTGAGCAGAATCGGAGGGTCATCTGGACAAGCACAGGGGACAGTGATTCCAGGGCAATGGGCACAGGGACATTCGTTTTCCTTGGTTGTATATGCTACAAAGAGCTGATCGAGGAGATGTTTATAAACGGGGAAGGGAGCTTGCTGTTTTTAACCAATTATAACATGTTGGTTCAGTGACCTGATGGTGCACTTCCATGAACTGTTACTTTACACTTGACTCTTTTTCTTGGATGGTGGGCAGATAAAGAGGCTGCCGGGTTGACACAGGGGAGGCTGGCCATGCCCAGAGCTTCCATTAAGCCATGAAGCATGGACTCTTCAGGCTCTGGTACAGTTTAGAATCCACCCAGGATCGACATTTTGCTCTTTCTACACGGCCATCGAAAACCTTCCACCACCTACCCCTGCCGAGGACCCCGTGCGTGTCTCAGGTGGGAGGGGCTCTCAGCTCCTATGCCAGTCCCTCTTTCCAGAGCTTTCCTAGCTCCCTGGAACTGTACCTATGTTGGCAGATTCTTTTGGATGTCTACTCAGATAGCCATACTTCCCTTTCCAAAAAGGCACCCCCCATACCAGGAGCTAAAACTTGGTAGAGTTACACCAATGATTCCTAACCCTAGATGTTCATTTTGGAATGCGTGTGCCACACACACACACACACACACACACACACACGCGCTCACCTGAGTGTACAAAAGGACATGAACAAAGCCCAATTAAATCAATCTCTAAGGGCATAACCTAGACACCTGAACATATTTTAAAGACTTCCCAATTCACTCTCTGCCAGAATTGAGAGTCACCGGCCCTAACCATTCCCCCTACCACTGGTCTGGGATGAGCATTTGATAAAATCCTGGCCAATGAGAAGTCTTCTGGGAGGTGGGGCTTTGGGGAAAATTTTCATCTTTCTTTAAAGGAGACATGAAAACAAGATGGATCCCCTTTCCTCTTTCTGACCCCTGGGTTTTGCAGTATAAAGACATAAAAGCCTGGAGTTGTTGCAGCCATTTTGGGACCATGAGGTAGCCAGCCTAACCACCAACAGGCTAAGAATGGCAAAGACAAGAAGGAAAGCATCTGGGAACTTGGTGGCATCTTTGAGCAGCTTTGTTCAACAATCCTGGAATCAGCTTACCCTGAGAATACGTGTGGTAAGAGGCGATTAATATTCTTAATTGTCTAAGACACTTGAAGTTAAACGTTCCATTACTTGCAGCCAAAAAGATCTCCACAGACATACCCACTAATGAGCTTCCCCTGCCTACTGCCTGAGCCATTTCTAACAGGCGCAGAAGGACATCAGCAGCTGGGCCCCCCCAGACAGTAAGCCTAGTGAGACCCAGTCTTGCTGCCCAAAAGACTAATAACTAACGTGAGCCCCGGGGCGTGTCATTAAATAACTAGTTACCTTGAGAGCTGTTCCGATAATAACCCTGACATTTATTATGCACTTACTTCATGCCAGAAACTGTGCGAAGTGCCTGAAGTATGTCATTTCATTCCATCCTTAAAATTACCCAGTGAGATAAGTATTATCTATGTGTTACACATTAGGCAACTGAGACCCAGAGAAGCTGAGGAATTTGACCAAGTTTGCATAGCTAGAGAGTGGCAGGGGGCAGAATGCCCGCCCCGATCCGTCAGACTCTCGAGACTTTCCTTCTTTCCAGGAGACCATGTTGTTTCATTTCCCTATGACTTATGATGCCCTGTGTGTTCACACATTCGCTGAAGTGCTTAACGACGCGAATAAAAGGCATTCATCATTGTAATCCCTAATGGAGATAACAGAAATATTAGCAAAGGCTGAAGTGAAAACAGTTCAAGTGAGGCCTCATTTTTTACAAGGCCAAGGAATGATTTACTTTATCACAGCAAAGAATTTTATTTGACAAATGCATACTTTATCATCTCTGGTCTGCTGAAAATGTAAGTTTACATTTTTCCTAGCCATAAAATTAAAATAATTTTGGCTCCAAAACCTTAAGAGAAACCCCATTCCAGGTTCAAGCATGTCCCTGGAAATGGAAAGGCTAAATGTGGAGCGTGAATGAACTCCATTGCCGTTGGGCGGGACAGACTGGAGTCACTAAGAGCCGGGCTCAAATCCTGGTCCTGCCTCTTACTGACAGCGTGATATTGGACAAGGACCCATCGCTCCATTGAGTCTCTGCTTTCTGGTAAGATGACAGTCACAACTGCCACTGCGGGCCTGGGACGAGGATTAAACCAGATGGCCTATGTAATACTGCCTGGCAAAGCAGATGCGATAGAAAGGCCGCCTGTTACGAAATATACGCACAAAGTGCCGAGCGTGGTACCTGGTGCAGAGTAGCTACTCAGTAAACCTCTGATGTCTTCCCTCTACCTTCCCTCATCTTCCACTGTCTTCAGGAGTGAGCCTCCAAAGATGAGCCAGGCTAGGTCCCCCCCGTTCTCGGTTGGGAAAGGAGGTGTGGGATGGGGTGCACATCTTGGTTCACTCAGCTTCGATGGCATCTTCCTCCACCCTGACCCAAACACAGGGCAGCTAGCCAATCCGTTAGCGGGCCACCTGCCAATTTGGAAGACAAATCTGAGAAAGTGTCAGAGGATAAGAACAAGCAACAGAGCAGGGGGTGGGGTGCAGTGAGAGGAAATGGTTAAGCTGGTTCAACAGCCAAGAGTCTTTGGGAAGCCAGGAGGAGACAATCCACACCCCCCCGCCCCCGTCCCCAAATTAGAAACAAATGAGGAGATTTCAAGGGAATCTAATCTGCTGGTGGGAGAAGCCAAAGAGGGGCCTCAGCAGATTGCCTATCCGTAACAAGGGGGGCCCTCACAGGATTGGTGAGCCAAAACTGGACTCCCAAGTTGCACCAAGAAAAGCACACAGAAAAGACCAACAGTTCACATGCTTGTTTGGAATTGTTGTAAGTTTTTGAAGTCCTGCCTCCCATGATTAGGGTCTCACGTCAGCCCGAAGAAGCTCCTAGGACAGTCACCATGATTATCATTCCATTTTACAGATTTGCAGATTGAGGCTTCAAAACTGGCAGTATGTTCTGGGTCACATAAAGCAGCAGTAGATACACTGAGAGATGAGTTTGTCCAGTGCTTTCCTTTTTTTTTTTTTTTTAATATTTATTTTTGAGAGAGAGAGAGAGAGAATTAGTGGGGGAGGGGCAGAGAGGGAACACAGAATCCAAAGCAGGCTCCAGGCTCCGAGCTGTCAGCACAGAGCCTGATGCAGGGCTCGAACCCACGAACCATGAGACCAGTACCTGAGCCGAAGTCAGATACTCAGCCGACTCTGCCACCCAGGCGCCCCTGTCTGATGATTTCCAAACAGAATCCAGGGCCCTGCAGCTGAGGTCGAGCCCCAGAATCGGTATTTTGTGAAGCCGTTCAGGTAATTCTGACAATCAGCCAGGTTTGGGAACCACGGACGGCATGTACCAAACTCGCTGTGGATGAAGAAAATGGAGCCTGACAGGGGTGGAGGAATTTGCCCAAGGTCACACAGCTGGCGAGTGGCTCAGACAAGGAGAGCTCAAGGTCGGAAGAGGAGTGAACAGGAGAGACTTGGCCGTGGGACGGCTCGGTGCTCCTACTTTGCTCAGAGCTGGCCGGGCGCTTGGGCCCGGGGTCTCTGCTGGGGCCGCGGTCCCATGAAAAGCTGCAGGATTCCCTTCCATGTACAAGACAGGGGCACGAGGGCTTAGTAAGTTCTGCCGGATGGCAGGGGTTGCGGCCAGGGAGGACTAAGACTTCAGAGGAAGGCAGAGAGAAACAAGGAAACAAAGGCTCCTTCTACGGAAGGCTGGCTATTTTTGTTTTAATAAAGCCACTTGCGTGCCGTGATTTTATACAACTCGAGTTAGGATAAACAATTCGGAATGAAAGCTTTCTAAGGATATTTACTGGGTATACAAGGAACAATCTGACATACTAAAACACTTAGGACCGAAATAGAGGCAGCAGGGAAGCATTCCTGTAGACGTGAGTCCTCACTGTCGCACACAGACCATATCTGCCTTTGCTCACGGTTGTTGATGAAAGTCCGTCCACACCCATGCTGTGGAGGGCACTAGGCAGGTCAGTGAACCCGCTACATTTACACGAGGAACTCATCGTACTCTGATGTTGCCAAGGTCATGGGGAAGTGGACAGTGTCACCTGGCATTAGCAGAAAAAGTGGTACAATATTTCCGAAACGCGGTTTGGCAAAATTTATGAGAATATAAAATTGTTTTCAAAATACCCTTTGAGCCAGAATCCTACTTCTGGAAATTTAGTCCGTGGATAATAACATAAAGGCAAATACAGAAAGTTATACATAGGATGCTCAACAAAGCATAGTTTCCAGTAACAGTGAGAACTTGGGAAAACAACAAATGTCCATAGATAGAGGAATGATTACATAAGTTATTGGATTATCCACTCAAAGACCAGGAAGCCATTAAAAATGATGTGTGTTTATGTTATGGATGTTTACCTATGATAGCACTTAGCGAAAAACATACATCGCAAAGCGAGTTATTTAATGTAATGCAGCTCATTATTAGTATAGCCTCTGGACTTGTGGACTGATGCACAGAGAGATCTAGAATGCGGCTTTTCATCAAAATGTCAACGATAATGAGCAGGGCAGGGATGACTGTAACCTCTTTATTTTCCTCTGTATTAAGCATTTTACAGTATGTTAAAATAATTCTTAAAATTCTACCTTATATGAGTGGACTTGTGCTGTGAGGCAGGGATCCAGGTTTATACTTATTCCTTACTGCTGGCTAGTTTTCCTAATATTACTTGTTGAGTGATACACCCTTTCCCCACTGATTTGAAAAGTCATCTAATGCTTATTGCTGAGAAATAGGAAAGTTATTCATATTTTTTTTTAATTACCATTGGTATACAATATTATAGTAGTTTCAGGTGTACGAGATAGCAATTCCATATTTTTATACACAATGAAATGATCACCATGACAGGTCTAGTTACCATCGGTCACCATACAAAATTATTACACTATTGACTGTATTTCCTATGCTGTACGTTCCATCCCCATGACTTATTTTATAACTGCAAGTCTGTACCTACCAATCCCCTTCACCTATTTATCCCATCCTGTCACCCCCTTCCCCTCTGGCGACCACTAGCTTATTCTCTGCACCTAAGAGTCCGTTTCTATTTTGTTTTGTTCATTTGTTTTTTTTAGATCCCACACAAAAGTGAAATCATATGGCATTTGTCTTTCTCTGTCTGACTTATTTCATTTAGCATAGGACCCCGTAGGTCTGTCACAAATGACAAGACCTCATCCTTTTTTACAGCTAATGTTCCACTGCATGTACATATATACATAGCACATTTTTATCCATTCATCCATCGACTGGACATTGGCTGGTTTCCAGATCTTGGGTGTTGTAAATTATGATGCAGTGAACATAGGGTCACATATACCTTTTCAAATTAGTGTTTTTGTTTTCTTCTGAAAAATACCCAGAAGTG
Organism: Neofelis nebulosa; assembly: GCF_028018385.1. NCBI lineage: Eukaryota > Metazoa > Chordata > Mammalia > Carnivora > Felidae > Neofelis > Neofelis nebulosa. The sequence continues at coordinate 197,725,419 of NC_080784.1, read as the reverse complement.
GAATTATTGGATTACATTCTTGTTCTATTTTTAATTTTTTGAGGAACCTCCATACTATTTTCCACAGTGGCTGCATCCATTTACATTCCCACCAACAGTGCATGAGTATTTTAGAATATCTATATAATCAGAAAAATGACAGAGGTCTTTTCATTTGGAAACTAAACTTAGTCTTAGGCAATAAGAAACTCCAACCTGACTTAATGGAGATTGCAAATATTCATTATTTTTAATATATCTATACACGCAATCCACTTAAATGTTCAGTCATGAAAGAAGTTTGTTCATTCATTTGAAATTGCTTAATAAGCACGTACTGTGAATCAGCCACAGGGATGCTAATAAGTAAGGAGTATCACACAATACCTAAGAAGTCAGGCTTTCTGGGGTATCTGGCTGGCTCAGCTGGAGGAGCACGTGACTCTTGATCTTGGGGTTGTGTGTTCGAGGCCCACATTAGGTGGAAAGAATAAATTAATTAAAAAAGAAAAAAGTCAGGCTTCTGAGCCCAGCAGACCTGCGTTTGGATCCCTGTTCCATCATTCCCCAACTGTACAACCTCCTCCAACAAGTTATCAAACTGCCCTAAGCCTTAGTTTCTCCATCTGTCAGAGAGAATACAAATACCCACAGTATTGGTCACCCAGCACTGTGAAGCAAATTGTCCCAAGAGTTAGTGGCCTAAAACAACATTAATGACTTATTATCTCTCCTAGTTCCTGTGGACTTTGGAGACACCTCAGCTGGGTGCTTCTAGCACAGGGTCTCTGGTGAGGCTGCAGCCAAATGAAAAGCCAGAGGATTCACTTCCAAGCTGGCAAGGGGCGGTTAACTGTGGGTGGGAGGTCTTCTCACAGTGGCCTTCCCCACACTGCTGCTTGAGCGTCCTCATGGCATGGTGTCTGTCTTCCCTCAGAAGGAACAACTCGAGGGACCACGGTGGAGGCTGTACTGCCTCTTGAACTCCCATCACGTCTGCAGTATTCTACGGGTCACATGGGTTAGCCCCGACTCGGCACAGGAGGGGGAGAACACAGGATGTGAATACCAGGAGGCGATGGTCATGGGGCCATCTGAAAGGCTGGTTACCACACAGGGCACTGAGAAGATGTCTACAAAGAGCTCAGTATACCTGCTCTGCATCCATAATGCGCCATGGTGACGACAAAGAGCAAACAGAACCGTGCTTCACAAACGGGTCCCAGGAAACTGGGCCTGGAGACGTCAAGTGGTGCCACTCATCACACAGCCCATTGGTTGTTGAGCCAGCAGAAGCCGCGGGTTTTCTAACTTGCCTCTTCAGGGTCTCTCTTTCCACTGAGAAGATCCCAGTGGAGACCCAGAGGAGGGGGACCACTTGCTAGAATGAAGCAGTCACCAGAGTTGAAGACGAACGGATGTCACAGAAGCAAGCATGGGGAGGCAGTCAGAGGTTCTGAATGTCAGGCTGAGGAGGTCACTGTCCTCTCATGGAAGAGGCCATGGGGAGCCACTGAGGAGTTTGGAACAAGAGTAACTTAATTGAGACCCATGGGTCAAGTTCATTCTCACAGCTGTGTGCAGCACATTGTGGAGGTCTCTGCAGGAAGCAGGCCGTTGGAGCAATCCGGGCATCAGGGGATGAGATACGGTAGCTAGGAGTCCTAGCCACGTGCCGCCTGTGGATTCAGGTTAGTTAAGGACTGAGGCGGCCAGGTCACCAGGATTAGGTGACGGTGGCTCACTGAGCTGGCCTGTGCACAGTACCGGTGACGTCTGCCCCTCCAGCCCAACCTCCAGCCCTGAGCCTCACTTCAATCTACAGTGTGGGAGGCCCAGGAGCATTCAATACAACTTGGAAACAGCACTTTAAAACAAATAGTCTGCCTTTCCTCTCGGTTCCAGCTCTCTGGGGTGGAAAACTGATGCGATGAAGGACCAGACAGAATGGAATGTATGCGGTTCTGAGCTCGGCCCAAAGGCCCCACTCTACAGAAAGGTTCACTTCCCCGGGCTGATGGTGTTGGGAGGGAGGGTGCCCCAGGCCAGGCTGTCAGTCCAAGCCTCACCTCCCCTATCAGATCTGTCCTGACCGCTCCCTCACGCCGTCCAGACAGAATTTACTTACCCTCAGCGCCCCTCACACTGTTTATCAGCACGGCTTCTCTCCTGACACCCAGGATGCCATGACGCCCTGGTAACCTGAGGGCAGAGAACGCATCCCTGGGCATCGCATGTCCCTAGGGCCCAGTATGAACACCAGGGTTTTGCTAAGTAGAAGTTTGACAAATAATTCTCCCTCCTAATTCCATCTGTTTTACATCCAGACACTAAGGTTTACAGTCACAAGGGTGGCAATCCGGCCACCAAAGGACTGAATGCACCACACCCATGAGCTGCCATTCATATCACAAGTATAGTAGATTTATCACCCATTTTCCAGGACAGTAAAATGCCTTGTTCTAACAAAATAGTGTGGCAACTTTCTTTAAGACGGAAGCAAAGTGACTTGAGAAAGGAACATTTTGTTTGTCCAATTGGCCCAACAATTCTATGATGGGTTAGAAGTGGCCCTGTCTATACCTAGGTTTTATTGGGCAGATAGAACTTAAAAATTGGGATTGGAATGGCTTTAGACAGAGCACCCCAGCTTAATACCCACTCCCTACTGTCATACATTCTTAATCATTCTTTATTCATTCATTTACCTACCTAGTCCCTGATGGCCCACGAATTTGCAGCCCTGCAATGTGGCACACTCCACAGAGCAATGTCTTCTTTGGGAAGCAGCTGTTTGCAAGGTTCTTTCTTGACCTGGACTGAAATCTTTCTATAGCTTCTGCCTACCCATCCTACTTCTGAGGTCCTATAGGTTCTACAGTAGAAGATTCATCTTTTTCTAAACTACAGTGTTTCACCTACTTAGAGAGTATGATCAGAGTCTCTCTGAGGCCTTCCCTTTTCCATATTAAGCATACTGTCTTCCTTCAACTGTTTCATAGGACACCAGATCCCCTCACCATTATCAGAACATGCCCTGTCATCCTCTTAAAGAGGGGTACTGGGAAGGGGGAAAATGCTGCAGGCATGGTCTAATTCCTTACAGTGCGAAGTGTAATCCAAAAGCCTGCAGCATGAAGTACCATTTAGGAGCTTGTTGAAATGCAGAACATTGAACCACCCCACCTGGGGTCTCCTGGATCAAGATCCTCCGGATGATCTGTATGCACAAACCACCTTGAGAACAAACTCTCTTGGCATTAATGTAACCTAAGGTAACATTAGCTTTTGAAGGTGATTATTTCCCACCGTTGACTCTGATTCCTGTTATCTGAAGTCCTTATTTTGCCACACACACTGCTAAGCCACATCTTCCTATATTGGCTTCATTGAGGCATTCAACAGGGTCATTACACTTTGAAGAGTCGTACATGTGCCTGGACTAAGGTCTTGAGGACAAAACACAGATGATGTTCACCCCTGTCTTTGGTTCCAAGCAAAGGCCCCGGTACCTAACAGTTGCTTATGTAAGAATTAAGAAAAGAATAAATCAACAGTAGCTGAAATGAGAAAGGAAATTGAGTCACGCTGTTAAAACAATCTGTGGCATGGCTGGATCCGGGGCTCCGCTTCAGGGACTGGGACCCTCCCTCTCGTCACCTCTGCTCCCTTGACATCAGCTCTGTACCTGGGCAGCCCCCCGGCTCTGTGTTCTCAAGACAGCTGCCATGGCTGCTCGGGGCCATAGCCTTGCTCATTCAAGTCCAGTGGGCAAAGAGTCATCTGGAAACCTCAGGGGATGGAAACTTTTTTCTTTTCTTTTCTCTTTCCGAAACCTCAGCAAATGTCCCCTCCAGTTTCATTAACTTTCATGGAGTTATCCACTCATATCTGAGCCAATCCCCGAGGCCAGGAAAAATTAATATCCTAATGGGTTCGAGCCAGTGAGGATCCACTCCTAGGGCTTTCAGTGACTGGAAATGGAGGAGGGCTCCACCAGGCAACCAGGGAATACTGTGGGAGGTGTGGTGGCGTGGCTGCTGGGGAGGCAGTGAACAGATGTCTACCAAAATGCTCGGTAGGTCTGCATTTCCGCAGCCTTTGAGTCTTGCAACGGTCTTCCAGGATGGCCAACATTACAGCAATCACTAGCCTGGGCGATGGCCAGAAAACTTCTCTAGTTTTAAATTTGACACACAAATTATTATGCTCCATCACATTGTTTCAGCGATCGACTTTAAAGGGCCCTGGCTTACCTCCTCCTGGAATAATAAAGCAGTCGCAGGAGTTCTTTGGGCCACTCCAAAAACCACTCCAGAGCGGTTTGCCACACATAATAGAGGGTGCACTTGAAAGGCAGCATCCAATGACCAGTTCTGGCTGAAAACTTTTGTGTTTTTTGAAAGTTCAATAAGCAACAGAAGTGACCACAATGCGTTTGAAACTTTATAGCATGTGTCTTCAGGAGACGAAGTGCCTAAAACTAGACGGAAAGACTTGTAATTTTTTAAATTAAAAACTGTAGACAGGAGAGGTAACAGTCAAAGTAAAATAAGCACGAATCCTACTTTTTTCTTTCAAAAATAAAACCCGAGGTATGGGGAAAATTGTAATATGGAATTCAGAAATCTGCTTTGGCCATATGTTACACTGCATGCTCGCTGTGCCTGCTCTCCCTGGGCCAAAAGGCTCTCAATGATGGGTCAAGCTTAGCTGGGGAAGACAAAACCGATGGGACCAAAGGCGCAGGGTGGGGGTGTGGGGCACACTTTCTGTCCTCAAGTCAGGGATAGAGGGCAAACTTAACCGCCACCAGCCTCTTTGGACGACACTAGTGGTCTAGGTGGTCGGTGTGCAAAGGTGGAGGGACCAGTGGTGGACATCACTACTTCTCGAGACACTCAGGCCGGGTCAACTCCCCACAAGGAGGTCAGCTTTGTGATCTGCACAAATGGAAGGCAGCCAAAATCAATACCCAGCCTTGTCCATCCTGTCTCAGAAATGGTTTGTGCAGATCCTGGCTTTACCATGTACTCAAGGAGGGAATTGGTTATAACCACTCCCTCTCAGCTTTGGGGTCCTCGTGTGTAAAATAAGGGCAATGATACTCATGTTGCAGACTGATGTGAGAAAAAAATTAAAAAAAAAAAAAAAATAGCTCATGTGACAAGTGCCTGAAAATGTCCAGGACAAAGCGAACCCTACAAAGACCATTCTCCCTCCTGCCCCAGCTCAGTCCCCTTTGGTGCTCTAACTTTATAAACATACAACTAAAGTGCTTTGGTGTGATCACAGACCTTTCGTAACTTCTGCCTTTGCTAGAATGCGTGCAGCACTCAGCTTGTACAATCATATATATTTTTCAAGTCATACCTTTTGGTGCTGCAGTAATTGGATTAGGGGAAAAAAAAAAAAAAACTGTGAAAAATCTTCCAGTTTTCACACGGACGTAAAAACAACACGAAATGACCGCAGGAGCATGGCTTCATCTCCTGCTGAACGTACCGTCTTGGGCAAGTTTAGTTTAATAGTAGATTTAATCACAGCTTTTATAACAGCAGCAACAACAAACATTTCTCCTATTAGATTGTAAGATCCTTGAGAGTTGAGCTCTCTTTTATTCAAACTTCTATTCTCCTGAGGAACATAGGGAGAATACAGTCTCCGTCGTCGAAGCCTGGCCAGCATGGTAGGAGAGGCTGAAGGGAAGGATAAAATGAAATACCTTGAAGGGCTTATTGCCTTGCAAGGCTGAAAAGGCTGCTTAATTGCTAGAAAATAAAAAACAAAGAAACCACCGTTGAGAAAGCGTGGACTTGTTGCCTGAGGACTACAGAAGTCACGATTTTTTTAAATTTCTTCAACTTCAAATCACTCTTGAGAAAGGGTCACCCTGGCCTCGAGACAGGTTTCCTATCGGGTCTAGCTTTGATCCCATGACCTCTGGGAAAGCTCCTTCTTCTCTCCAAACTTCAGTTTCCTCAACCACACAGGATACAAAAGAACAAGTTTTCTAAAAATCCCTTACAGCTGTAAAATTAGGTGTCCAAGACTTCTGCGCGTACTTGTGGCAGTAAGTCTCCCCCGAGAGACGCACCCCCCCCCGCTAGACACTCCCGGGACAGACCCGGACTGTCCTTCCACAGGCTCATGGCTTCGTAAGCAATAAAACACAAGGACGCAAGTGACCATGATTCAAGGTGGGAAGGGGGAACGGCCATCCAAGAGGCGCTCACGCGGAATGTGGGCCGTGCAGACGAGGGCCAGCTTCGTGGCGGGGCGGCATCCGTGCCTGTCTCTGTGTGGCGAATACGAAGCAGGCACTACGCCAGACACCGTGCCTCAGTGCGAAAAACACCACACAGCCGGGCCTGAGAGAAACAGAGCCAGGCCCTCACAGTGCCTGAGGCCGGCTGGCAGGAGGCAGACATCTGGAGCGGGAGGGAGGCCAGGCGGAGGGACCTGGACCTCAAGACGGGAGGGCAGGGCCTCCAGAAGCACACAGGGGCGAGCCCGCGCTCGGCCTGTGCGCGGGCGGGCAGGGCACAGGCCGGCGGCAGGAGGAAAGGCAGACGGGTGGAGGGTGGAGCCCCTGACGTTGCCGGGCTGCAGGGTCTGGACCCGAATCCGTCCAACGGAACAACCTAACAATTCGAAGTGACCGAACGCTTAGGAAACGCGACGTGATCACTCATCCAGTACCCGAACACACCGTTTACTGTCACTACAAGGCAAACGGCAGAAGGAAAACACCCCCACGAAAAGTAACTGGAATGAGTTTATTTGCAGAAGAACGTCTGAACATCAGGGACAGTCCAACCCACAATGATCCAACAGCAGTCGTGACGCGTCCTGGGAGGGCTCTTGCACGGTCGCCGGACCACGTCCGCGTGCAGCACCAGCTGGACAGTTCTCCAAATTCACAAAGCCATCTAACCTGAGTAGTACACAATATACCATGAGCATGATACAGTAATAAAAATACAATATCGAATACTCACTACTCTGTGAGCTATAGCTACTATAGAAACCATTTAGGCCTTTTTTTAAAAAATGAAAAAAATAGATCTATTAGAGCTTTATTTCAAGCATTTTCAGGTGGATACAACTTTAGATATTTTCACTCACAAGAGATAGCAAAAGAATGCCTTCTGAAGTATCTGTAGATAAAATACGTTACTTGTTTAAATGTTTGCACTCTGACGCGTACTTTGCCAGGTAGGAGTTCAGAGAAGAGAATGAAACCGTGCCGTGGCCAAATCCTGGCTGCTGACCAAGACTCGTGGAGTTTTGAGATTTGTCTAAAAAAGTTTACATCAGGTGAGAGAGAAGGGAGAACGTAAAGAGGACCAACATTATTCTTTTCCAGTGAAGCCGTCTAAGTCCAGAGAAGGGCCATTTCGGATTCCAAGTGTGCCGTCCAGAAGTGGAATTCCGTCCGGGCCAGGGAGCGGCCTGCGGCCGACTGAGGGAGCTGAGAGGAAAGCGTTAACTGAACAACAGAGATGGCCACGGAGAACACAAGCTTCCAGAGGTGCCGGGCCCACACAGAGGCAAGGGGCAGCCAGGACTACGGGGACAAAAGCAAGCTGTGCTCACTGAACTGCACACATAGAGCTCCTAGGAGGGTTAACAGTTCTTGACATGGGCTCCTGGTTGTAGTTTACAATATCTGCCTTCACCACTCTCTGTCATAAAAGAAAACAGAGTCATTATCAGGACATCAGAACATTTAGAAAGAGCTCCTTAAAGTATATTTTTATTTTCTGAACTCCGGTGAACTCCTGATGACAGACATCATAAATGAAGCCGGAGCGGATATTAAAAGAATCAATCAGAGAACAAACTCATGTAGAGCTCAGACGGTGGGGAGAGAGGGATGTGGGTTTTTGTTTTTTGTTTTTTGTTTTTTAAGGATGGAATATTAATTCCCTTGCCGAATCTTCCCTGGTTTCATGACGCTAACTTGAGGTCACCAAAAGTCTAATAAAAAATTGACAAATCAACATGCCTTATAATTTAAGGCAAAAGAATTAAAATTAATCATTCAGCATATTTTAATTCATAGGTAAGACCTCATAATTTCGAAGTAAAAATGTCATTATTTATTAATATTTAAATAGACATTATTTCCAGCCGTAACTTTTTTAGAATGTTTGCAGCAATTTGTGAGTTAGTAAGAAAATGTGTAAATGTTAAATAGGAGTCACATATAAAGGAGAAATGTTTTGAGCAGCCCAATTTTTAAAACTTTCCTCCCAAATCCCTAACTTACTTCCAAAGAGCTCACTATTGGGCTATGAATAATGTTTCTAACAAAATACAGAAAGAAAAATTTAGAAGATTACCTCAGATTCGTGTTTTTAAAATAATTTAAACCAAAAGACACTTTTAACTCTTCTTTCCATCCCTCTAACCCACACTTCAAGGAATATCTTCAATGATGAATTTAGCAATTATGCCCTAAGTAATAATTTAAATTAAAACAGCTCCTTTACTGTTCTCAACTCTATTACTAAGTCTGCACACACGAGCAGACAAAGAAAGGTAATTCAAGGCAAATTTTAAAAATACTCTTTTGATTACCACGTTACTTCAGGAAAAATGGGAAGGAGTGAATAATGAAATAACTGTCTCAATTCTCCACTTCACTGCACATGCAATAAACACAACTATAAAGACAAATATGTTTGAAAGTAACCGAAATGTTATTTTAATTTGTTCCAATTCCTTGTTTAATTTGTTGGTGTCCTGGCAAAGAATCAATTTTCCAAAGTTCTAAAACAGGACTCACACAATATTAATTCCCAATAATGTACAATAATCATGTGAACTTCAGACTAAAGAACAAGATAGCAACCACTAGTTCTCCCGCCCTCCTCCCCCAAATTGCAATCATTTACCCATTAATACCTGCACTACTGTACTGAACAGATTCTACTCTGAGCAGAGTTGGTACGTTGATTATCTTCTTCCGGGTACTTCACTATTTCTGCCCTGACAATATGCTGCCAATTCCGTACGATACAAACAAGATGAGGAAGAAAGAAAAACAAAAAGAAAGAAAGAAAGAAAAAAATGGAAAGTATGTTCAATGATGATAATAGAAGGGGGCATCAAAGGAGAAAAAGAAATACACACATAACTTTCAACACATCACAAAAGAACAGCAGAATATATGCATATAAAAGGAAAGAAAATGAACAAAGACCCAGGAAACGTAATTCTTTGCAACTCTATTTAGTTATTGAAATAGACATGGCTACTGACCCTCCCAGACGAGCTGTGAGTTCCATTTTTGGTGTCACAGTTACACATAATATACGTAGTGCCCAGAATTTCAGAGGACAGCAAGGAATTACAGGGCTTTTCTATGCTTAAGCGCAGTGAAAGTACTTAATTCCATCTCCTTCGACATTACCGAAGACCCCTCTTTGTGCCAGCCATCCTGTACTGGGAATGCGTGGGGGAGTTCACAGGCTCTGTTCACAAGGAGCTCTGGACTTAATGGACAGAGAAACACGTACACAGCTAATTGCCATACAAGATAAGTGCTCTACTAGTGGACTACGCTGTGGGAACACAGGGGAAGGAGTAATTAATTTTCTCTGAAGGTGGGGAGAGGATGCATAAATCCGAGGAAGTCATGTGTCACGATCTTTACATTTAATAATGTCTATTCCTTGTCAAAGATTTAATTTTGATGCTCATTCCCTCATCCCACACAACCCTTACCTTCACGCTTCCAAATTCCATATAGAAGCAAACAGTGCAAAGCATACTTTTCTATCATTAAAAAAAAAAAAAAACTCCTGACATACAATATTTAAGCCCAAGAGTTGTTGTTTCAAATATCTAAGTGTTTGGTTAAGTGAAAAAGCACAACTAGTTTGCTCGGTTTGGATCGCTATGACCCTGAAGATGAGAAGAGAACGTACCACAAGCAGGTATGATAAACATCCCCTCAAGTGTGGTAGACTTGAAATTATCCTCTCTTGTTTTATGATTTCAAATACCTGATTTCAGAAGAAGTCTCTTCATGATAGGATCTATTAACACATATTGAAAAGCATGTTAATCTGGGCAGCTGTTTGTGACGACATTTATAGAGACTGTGGACAAACAACTGAAAGTAAACCAAGAGGGTGCTCTGGTACATTAGCCTTGGATGGGCTCCACTCCAGTTCTCTAGCAAGCAGCATTAACTTCTGGACAAGACTCATGATTTACTAGGCATTTGGCCTGATGCTATCAACAGAAGCATTACCAACTGCCACATGAGGTATTAACGTTGAACACCATTATCTGACCTCCTCAAACCTAACCGTTTCAGGCCAAACTATGGGTTACAATAAAGAAAAGGGATTTTCATAATCAGTAAGCAACTCATTAATCCTCCGCAATGTTGTTTAAACCCTATCCTATAAACACAACCAGGTTACTGACCTGTGGTCAAAACATTTTGGTTGAAGTATTGACTAACATAAATGATTTGGATTTTCACCATTAATTTTCATCAAATTAACGGAGAACTAACAAGGCAATATCTTTCTCGGAGGCATTGGCTGTCCGACATAAAGCTTTATACGAAGTTTCTGAACTGGAAGTTAGACCAAGGCTCTGCAGATTCAAAACTTTGGTTTCTATGAGGAGAAAAACATAACTTCCATGCAGTAAACTTCATGGTAGGTGATTTCATAGTAGGCAGCTTGTTTACAAGCCACTCAGTGATGTTTTCAGAGAAAATGTGACCTACAAAACACCAACTTCTACTTGTGGAGCCAGAAAGCACACTCTGCTATTATTCTCTGCTATGAATCAATGGAGTCAAAATAAAGAAGTGGCCCTAAGGGGAAAGAGCACCAGCTTAACCCTTATTTGTCGAAGAGTATTTATGAGTGGATACTGGAAACGAACTTGTAGCTATGTAGAGGGCAAGCAAGAAAGCAACCCAGGAGCTGGGGCCATACGGTGTAAAGAGTGGATGGACTCGTGGGAAGACACTAAAGATAAATTTGGCCAATTCTGTAATTGTGTCTTAATCCAGACGGCAGCAACACATTTACTATTATAAAACTCATGGTCTGTCATGTTCAGGATGTGGAGTAAACATACCCTGAAGGCTAAAACACCTGTCACTATCACTCATTCAAAGCCAATCACTATTCTAGATATCGAAGACATTCAGATAAATAATATATAATCTCTGGTTTTGAGATGCCTAAGAGTCTAGCATGGAACACAGGTACGTAAAATATTAAAGAATATCATGACGGATAAACACTCAAAGTGGAACAAAATTGTAGATTACCATTTAAAGCATGGATATTGCATTTTTTTTGAAGCACAGTACTTTGCACACCGTAGGAATTTAAAGGAAACTACTTTTCTTTTTCTTCCATTCAATGTGCCATCAGATGCTGCCAGTAGCTTTCATTTCTTTGGGTGAAAGTTACTTTACCGCTTTGGTGCTCACAACCTCCTGGTCTATAAAACACAAGGTTTATATACATGGTCTCTAAAGTCCCACCTTTAGATCTGGACACCATATGAGAAAGTAACTTTAAAAGGCGAGGAGAGAACGAAAAACATGGGATATGATATGGAGATCCATGAAGCAATGTTCAGTATCCGAGAATTAGAGTAGTATGTACAAAGTGAGTAAATACGTTTCACAAGGAAGACAAGGATGTTCGGGATAAGAAAAGAATCCCAGGGCAGTTTTTGTGAACAGGTTGAAAAAATTTATAAAGATTAACATGTGGGTTAAGAAGAATCTATGTTCCTCATGGCTCCTTAAGGAAGATCAGTTTTCAGATACAGCTGAAGAGAGGGACCCTAGGACCAGGGGTCAAACAGTGCTTGAGTCGTACAGTTATGTGCTGACTTTAGTTAAGTCTTGAGCATGCCTACTACATACCGGGTCCTATACTAGGTAAGTTCATATATAGTATGAAAATACTCAGAGGGGGGGCGCCTGGGTGGCGCAGTCGGTTAAGCGTCCGACTTCAGCCAGGTCACGATCTCGCGGTCCGTGAGTTCGAGCCCCGCGTCAGGCTCTGGGCTGATGGCTCGGAGCCTGGAGCCTGTTTCCGATTCTGTGTCTCCCTCTCTCTCTGCCCCTCCCCCATTCATGCTCTGTCTCTCTCTGTCCCAAAAATAAAAATTAAAAATGTTGAAAAAAAAAAAAAAAAAAAGAAGGATTCTATTTAAAAAAAAAAAAAAAAAGAAAATACTCAGAGGGGACATAAGGAATACATATATTGTTAGCAAGTTTAGTATCTCAGACATGAGAGAAATTTTTGTTTTAAAGAAACTAATGCTTACCAAGTTCGAACCAAACAGAAATACAATAGTTTATTAACTGGCAAGTGAAAAATGTCAAGGCTTAAAAATGTATTAAGAACTCTTAACACCAAGTATATATGGCAAGGCCTCCTTGTAATTCAGACTGAAAGAAGGAAGACACAGGATGATGTATTTTCTTCTTAGATGATCTGATGGATTACTGAAAAGCTAAATGCTGTACGTTTTAGAGAACAGCAATTGGAAATTCATTCTTTCCCCTAAAGGTCTGACTACTTTGTAAACAAACAAACCAAAAACTTAAGCAACATGGGAAATGAGGACATCTGTTAACAACTAGTCCTAACTTTTATAGGATGTTACAGGAGAAGAGTTGAGGGGAGGGGTGGGGCAGGGCGGAGAACAGATAAAGGATACAAATGCAGCTATTGCTTAAATCAGGGATTGTGGAAAAGGCATCCAGAGTGCACATTAAGTGTCTAAATAGCTGTCTGTCCCCGCTTATTCTGGGGGCTCCTTGAGGACAAGGACTTTAGTGCATTTCTCTCTGTATCCCCAGACGCTGCTGTGGTCCCTGGCATGAAGGAGGCCATCAAACAGTGTCTGCTGTATTAATGAACTGTGTGCCCTTTCTTTCCTCCCTTTTTCCCTTTCCCTTCCTTGCAAAGCTTGCAAAACGTGCTGGTAACTTGTTTTCTAGAACTTCCTGAGAGGAACAATGCAGGTTAGAACTAAAATAGCAGAATCTCTTTACATAATCACTGAATGGAACTAAGACTCTAATCTGATTATAAATACCTATGTCACAAACTCAATTACTAAAGTATCAATTCCCATGTGTCTGGTGAGTCTACCATCCAGCTCCTTCTCCATAAAATAATACAAAACACTATCAAATGTTATACTAAATTCCCCCAGGTATCCTTCAAATGGCATAAAAAACACAGAAAACAAGTGTGCGTGGGCTCTCCCACCCTGCCTTGCCTCCATGCCCCACCTCTCTCTCTCTCTCTCTCCCTCTCTCTCTCTCCTTCTCTCTCTCACTCACCAGTTAGAATTGCCATCATTAAGAAGAAAGAGATAAATGTTGGTGAGGATGTGGAGGAATAGGAACCCTTCTGCACTATTGGTGGGAACGTACATTGGTACAACCACTATGAAAGACAGTATGGCGGTTCCCCCCAAAATTAAAAAACAGAACCACCATATATATGAGTTAGTAATCCCACTTTGGGGTATTTAGCCAAAGAAAAACACTAATTTGAAAAGGTATATGCATCCCCATGTTCATTGCAACTTTACAATAGCCCAAGATACTCAAACAACCCAAGTGTCCATCAATAGATGAATGGATTAAAAAAAAATGTAGTGAAAATATATATAATGGAGTGGTATTAAGCCACAAAAAAGGAAGACATTCTGTCATTTGCAACAACATGGATATCCTTTTGAGCCCATTAGGCTAAATGAGAGATGTCAGCCAGACGAGCACTGTGTGGTATCACTTATGTGTGAAATTTTAAAAAGTCAAAGGTGTGAAAACAGAGAATAAAATGGCAGTTGCCAGGGGATAGGAGATGGGGAGGACCAAAGAGATGCCGTTTAAGGGTACAAACTTTCAACGAGTAGTAAATAGACTCTAGAGATGAAACGCACAGTACCTTGAGGATAGACAACAGTATTGTATTATAATCATGAGGCTTGTTAAGACACTAGAACTTAATCATTCCAACTACTAAAAAGAAAGGATAATGATGTAATGTGACAGAGGTGCTAATTATCACTACAACTGCAACCATATTACAATATGTAAATGTATCAAATTAATGTGTCATACACCTTAAGTTTATCCAATGTTATATACCAAATAAATTTCAATTAAAAAAAAAAAGAAAGAACTCTGGGCTCACCACAGCTGGCTGGCTTGCAAGTAAGGTTCTTAGAAATCTCTTTTTAAAAAATAAACTTTCAAAAATGTTTCCACTGAGAAACATTCATTGTGCAATCAGTAATTTAATTGCAAAGGCACCAAATTCGTCAGATTCAGGAAAGAAAAATGAGGCTTCCCTACACAAAGGATTCTGACAAACACAACAAAGGAGGGCTCTAGTAACTTGAATTCCTTCTCAAAGAAATGAATTCAAAGTAAACGCCACCAACAAACTGAAGATTGAATAAATGTCATCACATAATAAACAAGATGACAGGGTGCACTAAACAAACAAGGTTTACAAGGTGTACAGGAAGTATAGAGAGCCATGTAATTTACACATCTGGATACCTCCGCAGTTAAAATATGCCTAGATTGCTTCAGATTCTGTGTCCCCCTCTGTCTCTGCCCCTCCTCCACTTGTGCTCTGTCTCTCTCAAAAATAAACAATAATTTTTTTTTTTTTTAAAAAGGGGGTGCCTGGGTGGCTCAGTCAGTTAAGCATCCAACTTCAGATCAGGTCATGATCTCACGGCTCATGGGTTTGAGCGCCACGTCGGGCTCTGTGCTGGCAGCTCGGAGCCTGGAGCCTGCTTCGGATTTTGTGTCTCCCTCTCTCTCTGCCCCTCCCCAACTTGGGTGGGCTCTCTCGCTCTCTCTCTCAAAAATAAATAAACATTAATTTTTAAAAAAAAAAAATATGCCTAGATGTTAAATCCATCTCTAACGTCAAAATAGTAGCTATCTGGCTCTGGTGACTGAGAGGGAGCTAAGAACCTTAAAGCCTCCCTAAAACTTTGCCTTCAAAAGTATCCCAAGTTAGTCCATCTCTCTGGAGTTTTTCTTGAAATTGACCACTGTTGTGAAGATGAGGCAGTACAGAGAACTTTCTCCTGGAGTGGCTGCCTGCGATGTATCAGCACACCTTCCACTCTAGGGAGGGCCCACCAGTCACCAGGGCTCTCCTTTGTCCATCCCCTTAGGAGGGAAATTGCAAAGTAATCTTGGACTTGTCTCTTTCATCCAGTCGATCCACAAGCCCTGTTGATTCTGCTCTCTTACATCCATTATTTCCCTTCCTCTCTGAGTCCAGTCCTTATCACATGAAGGCAGTATAGTCTCCTTGCTTCAATCTCTTTCCCTACCAACCACACACACTCTCACACACACGCACACTCACACACACGTGTGTGCACACAGCCATTCGATTACTCCTACCTAAAAACTGCTTTCATTTTATTTCCCAGCTTTAAAAAATGATTTCCTACTATCTACATGTTACATAAAATGTATCCACTTGGCATTCATAAATCTCCATAATCGTTTTTCAAATCCCTTCCACTCTACAATGCAATGGTCATTTATTTTAACCAAACTGCCCTTCTGCTTCTAAAATATAACTTAAGCTTTTCAGCTTGTCCATACGAGCTTCTCTTTCCGTCATTTTCTTCCTCCTACTTCAACCTGCCCGGCAAATCTTCCAATAGAGCAGCGTCATTCTCAAATGACCCTGAGTTCAAATCCTGCCTCCACCACTGCCTAATCATAGGTCAGTGAAATCAAGTTACTCAATCTTAACAGTTTCCATACCCTGCCCATAAAATGATGAAATACTGCCTGCCCCACAGAGTTAAGAAGATGGTTGAATGAGGTAACACAATGCCTAGTACATGATCATAATTTTCTTCACTTAAGGCAGAAACTAAATTCCTTTAAATCTTCTTTAGACCCACCACTATACCACATCTATATGATCAATATGATAATCACTCATGAACTCTCTAATTAACCAGAGACAAACATCATTTAGAAAGAGAAGCTAGGGGCACCTGGGTGGCTCAGTCAGTAAAGCATCTGACTCTTGATCTCGGCTCAGGTTACAATCTTATGGTTCGTGAGATCAAGCCCTACATCAGGCTCCTCGCTGACAGGGCAGAACCTGTTTGGGATTCTCTCTCTCCCTCCCTCTCTGCCCCTCCCCCACTTGTGCATGTATGCGCACGTGTTCGCTTGTGTGCGCTCTCTCTCAAAATAAATAAATAAACTTAAAAAACAGAACAAAAAAAAAGGAGCTAAAAAGGAGAAGAAATCATTCGAGCTCTGGAGTCTGCCAAGTTCTGTTCAATCAAGCAAGTCATGGTCATTGCTCTTCCTTGTAGCCATCCTCCTGGGCCAAAGCCAAGCACAGTTGACCTTGGGTTTGAAATGCACCAGTCCACTTATTCTGGATTTTTTTAATATAAATACAGTAATATAAATGTATTTCCTCTTATGATTTTCTTAAAAAACATTTTCTTTTCTCTAGCTTACTTTATCGAAGAATACAGTATATAATACATATAACATACGAAAATCAACTGGTTATGCTATCAGTAAGGCTTCCAATCAACACTAGGCTATTAGTAGTTAAGTTTTGGGAACACCAAAAGTTACACGTGGATTTTCGACTCTACAGAGGGTGATGTCAGTGCCCCTAGCTCCCGTGTTGTTCAAGAGTCAACTGTAGCTATTTTTATATGTCTGAGAGCAATTTACATGGCATAAAATATCTTAACACTGTACCTTACCATAATAAGTCTTGAAAGCTAAGAAATAAAAGATTACCACAGTTTCAATATTATAATCAAATCCTAGAAACAGCCACAACAGCGTGACAATTTTCAATTGATATTTGCTCTGTTTTAAAACACACACACACACACACACACACACACACACACACACGTACGCACACAGACTGACCATAAAAATAAGAAACAGAACACTGAAAGAATTAAAGAAAAATATAAAAAGGGAAAAGGACAATTATACCCTTTTAGCTGTATGGGGTGGGGACAGAGCGGAGGGGATTGAGGAAAAATGTAATTTATTTGTTGCCTTCTCAGCAAACCAAAAGCTTAACGTTATACGATAGGCTCTTTCTCTGATTTTTCATTCTATCAAACATGTGAATTGCATAATAGTATGGTGGTATTTTAAATGCTTGATTGTTGGTATTCACATTTGTTTCTTAGTCTAAGAATTTCTAGAAATAGTGAAAGAATTCAGAAATTCTCAATAATTAATACCATCATTAAACTGTGTATTAAATTAATGATAAAATAACATCAAGAATTAATATCATTACGGGGGGGGATGTTTTAGAGAAGAACAGAGAACAGAGACATAAAGAAAACATAATGTTTTACCAAAGCAAACATGGAGTAAATGCTGAGACTGAACTTTGATAAATCTCTGGCATTTTATATGAAATACAAAAAATATTATAGTACAGTAATCCTGGAAGAACTTAAATAAGGAAGTATAACTTAACCCATTATTTAATCACTGATGAAATTTGTATTATATTAATCTCAACTTTAGGACAAAATGAAGTTTGAAGGGCATCATAATTTGGCAAAATTATTCACATCTTCCACCTTCCACAATAAACACTGATTCACACACACAATTTATTCCTAAGGCTGTTAGGGATATGTACATAGAATGCATAAATGTGAAGGGAGTCAGTGATGAAAATTAATGCCTTTTAGGAAATAAATTGTTTTTTAAAAATATAAAGTTCAAATATAATCACCTGTGACTGTTCTATTTCTGCTTTGTTTAACTTGATTCCAAGGATTTCAGCAGCAACTTTCTGAAAACACAGGAAGACCTACATAACAAAAATAGGTTTAAATGATTTAAAACAGGCATGCTTAGGTTCCTTCAAATAAATTGAATTTTCTAAAAAATGATAAACAGCAAGAATTGCAAAAATATGATGTACCAGGTTATTCCAAAAATAGCTTTGTCAAATACACTAACATTTTAAGAGTAATAATTTTTTTAAATATTGAATCATAATTTGAAAATCATACAATTCACTAAATTGATCTAAACATAAAGGGGCGCCTGGGTGGCTCAGTCAGTTAAGCGTCCGACTTCAGCTCAGGCCATGATCTCGCAGTTCGTGAGTTCAAGCCCTGCGTCGGGCTCTGTGCTGATGGCTCAGAGCCTGGAGCCTGTTTCAGATTCTGTGTCTTCCTCTCTCTCTGACCCTCCCCCGTTCATGCTGTCTCTCTCTGTCTCAAAAATAAATAAACGGTAAAAAAAGAGAAAGTTTTTAAACATAAAGACATTTATCCCTAAAAATTTTAATTTTTAAGATTTTAACATAAAACAATTAATTATAGATACCACATTAAAAACAAAACAAACAAACAAAAACTACTAGTATAACAAACTCCTAGAAGTCCTGGAGAAGATGAAAATAAATTAGCCTATACTTCAGTACCCAGGTTTTTCACTGCCAATTCTGTATCCGTTTTTGGTCTGGGTTTAGCCTATCTCAAAAGGTCTTACTTTCCAACCCTTTAATAATCTTTGTGGCTCTCATAGATTTCAATAAATCCTCCGTATATCTTGAGCAAAACAAGTTAGTAATGTCTACTGTATTTTATCAGTGCAGAGTAAAAGAACAGTAAACTGTTATCACTAAACAGAAATCAACAATACTTTTCTATAAATAGCCTTTCATACATATGTGGCTTATAATGGGGCCCACTATGATTCCTAGGGCTCCAATCGCACACTGACTATGATGTATAACTTGTCTTGCTTCATAAGTGTCTTATCATATTCTTACTCCTACTTATCTCATGATTGCTTACTGAATACTTATTGCAACAAATTTAATTTTGATTTCTAATAAAAAAAAAAGATATACATATACCCAACAGGCATATGTTGTTTACATCCTAAAAAGCATTATACATTATAGTCTGATGGTCAACAGTCAAGGAAAACAAGGAAGCTGGTGTGTTGGAATGGAGACAAAGAGAGGGTTTGTGGAAGAAAATGAGCAAAGAGATGAAGGCAATACAAACCACAAGATCCGGCAGGCTATGGAGGACTTTGGCTTTTACTCTGAGTTAAATGGAAGCCATGAGAAGATGGCCTGATGTGACTTCTATTTTTTTTTTTTAATTTTTTTTTTTTAATGTTTATTTTATTTTTGAGACAGAGAGAGACAGAGCATGAATGGGGGAGGTGCAGAGAGAGAGGGAGACACAGAATCGGAAACAGGCTCCGGGCTCTGAGCCATCAGCCCAGAGCCCGACGCGGGGCTCGAACTCACGGACCCTGAGATCGTGACCTGAGCTGAAGTCGGACGCTTAACCGACTGAGCCACCCAGGCGCCCCGTGACTTCTATTTTAATGCGGTCAATCTGATGATTGTATTGAGTATTCTCTCTGTAGAAGATCAAGGGTACAAAAAGAGAAGCCAGCAAGGACACTGATGTAAGAGATGATGGCAGCTTGAAACGAAGTGGCAGCAAGGAGAGGGTAAAAAATAGTCACCAAATCCTGCACATATCACGAAAGTAGAGCCAACAGGACTTGGCAATAGACAGATGTGGGGTGTGGGATGTAAAAGAAAGACAGGAGTTGAGACTGATTCTAAAATTTTCTCGGCCTTAGCAACAGTAGAAGATCTGCCATTTATTGAACTGGGGAAGACAATGAGGGATTTTAGGAGGGACTATCAAGAGTCCAGTTCTGAACCTGAATTAAGTTAGGGCTGCTTATTAGACATCTAAGTGGAGGTGCTGAGCAGACAATTGGATATACGAGTCTTGAGTTTAGGGAAGAGGTCTGGTCAAAGCCCTGAGCCTAAATGAGATGACCAAGGGAGTAAGTTTAGAAAAAGATACCCAAGGACTGAGCCCTAGGGCACTCCAATTATTCAGAAGTTGGAGAGACAAGGAATCAGCAAAATGCAATGAAAGAGAGTAGCTAGCAAGGGAAGAGGAGAACCAGGAGGGGCAGTATCCTGGAAGGTAATGAGGAAAGTATTTCAAAGAAGAGAGAGTGATCAGCTATTTCACATGCCACAACTAAGTCCAGTAAGATGAGGACTAAGAACTGACCACCGCATTAAGCAAAAAGGAGGTCACTGGTGACTTTAATAACGGTAGTGTGCATCAAATACTGGGGGCAAAAGTCCAACCGCAACTGTTCAAGAAAAACTGCAAAGAGAGAACTGGGAGCTACTCTTTCAAAACATCCCACTGAAACCAGGGGAAAGAAAGAAAGCTAGAGCTCAAGAAGGATGTGGGCTCCACAGTTCCTTGTCTTTAAGATAAGAGAAGTCATAATATTTGATATGCAGATAGAATAATCCAGTAGACAGAAAACAAGCAATGATGTAGGAAGAAGAGAGAACTGCTGAGCAATGTTCTTCACTAGGCAAGGAGAAATGGGACTAACACACACTGAACCTGGGAGCACAGAAGGTCTCCCACAGTAATCGTAGAGAAGACAGGAAATACGGGAACAGAGGCAGCAAACATGGCAAGTAGGGGTAAATGTGGCAAGAGTATGCAGCTGTCTTCTGTTGGCTTCAAACTCCTTATAAACTAGGAAAAAAGGCCATCAGCAGAGAGAATGGACGAGGAAATGCTGAAGATCTGAGGAGAGAAGAGAAGTGATAAAAACAGTCAACAGCTCATCCTAGGTGAGCAGCAGAGACATGGTCTAGGGACACGTGGCATAATTACTGGGCAGCATTAAGGGCCTACCTCAGGTTGATGAGTATGAATTTTGAGTGAAACAGCTAGCATGCCTCTGTTCAAATACTTGGGTACGGCCACAAAACAGTGGGGGCTTGCTGTAAACCAGAGTGAAGACTTAGCCAAGTGAGTCTGATACTCTCAAAGTGGGGAAATGGAATTAAGGGCATATGCACGGCCATAATTTTGATTGCACCTGAGATTTAAGTTAGGAAAAGAGGAAAATGAGAACATGACAGGAGGTGAGGAACATTAAAAATATGTTCAGATCAGGGTCTACAGGTCCTGCCTGGACTGCAGATTGACTGGATTAGGGCAGTCAGGGGTATGAGCTGGAAAGATGGGGGGGGTGGTCAGTGATTAGGACGTCTGACACTGAGACAGAGATGACAAAAGAGCTGCAGTGATTTGTAATGACAGAGCACGGGAGCCAGTGGCTGAGGTGGAGTGTGGAGGACAAAGAACATGGAACCACCGAGGATTATGACCAAGGTAGTATTAGAGAAAAGTACAGTAAATTAGGAGTGCAACTCCTCAAGCGACGAGGAGAATAACCTCTAGATGGAGAGGACTACAAGTGTCAAAGTGATTCCATAAGAACAAACGACTTCAAAGTTGCATTTAAAAAGAAAATAATGAGGATTTTTAGTGGTGGCTCAACATAAGTACACAAAAAATACTGAGTGGTTAAACACAAAGTAAAATACTGGAAGTTAAAATAATTCCAAAATGACAAAAGACTCCAAGGAAGATAAATGAGAGTAGAAGCCCAGCCCATGGATAGACTTACCAAGGAGTACTGATTTTTGTATGTTTTTAAGTGGCATGTGTGGGTATGTGCTGATGTTTGCATTATCTTGGGGCAAAGGGTTCCTATAATAATCAGAAAATAAATAGATAATGAAATCTTTAAAAGTTTAACCTTGATCAATCAAAGAAATTAAAATAGGAAAATACTTTTTTTTTTTGCCTACCAAATTGACAAAGATTTAAAAGTAAATACATAAATCCTGGATGTTAAAAAATAGTGCCATGATATGGCACTCATTGGTGGTAGTATGGATTATTAAATCTATTTAGTAATATTAAGTGACATGGCAAAACTTTCTGCATATAAATTTTTAAATAAAAGTAAAACGCAAAATTATTTCTACATTATGATCTTAATTTTTTAAATAAACATTTAGTGCAGTTCAAAACGCTGGAGTGTCACCGCTTGGGTTTACAAATCCTATCCCCACCACTCATTAGCTGTGCACCCTGGACCCCATTACATCATCTCTCCAGGACTCATCCTTAGCACAGAGATAGCGAGAGAATGAGAGAACCACAGTGCAGTCACGAAGCAAGCATTCAGTGAGTTCAATTCGCTAGCAGCAACAGCAGTAATGTTGAGTATTTGTGCGCATCAGAAAAAGAAAACTATGGGGCGCCTGGGTGGCGTAGTCGGTTAAGCGTCCGACTTCAGCCAGGTCACGATCTCGCGGTCCGTGAGTTCGAGCCCCGCGTCAGGCTCTGGGCCGATGGCTCGGAGCCTGGAGCCTGTTTCCGATTCTGTGTCTCCCTCTCTCTCTGCCCCTCCCCCGTTCATGCTCTGTCTCTCTCTGTCCCAAAAATAAATAAAAAAAAAAAAAAAAGAAAAGAAAACTATAAGGAATCAAATGAGGTTGTGAGTGGTCACCTCTGGATGCTGAGATAATGTATGATTTATACGTTCTTTTTCTTTTCTTATGTTCTTTTTAACTCTCATATTTTTAAATTCCCTAAAATATCCATAAAATTACGCTAAATGAATTGCAAATGTAATACAGACCAATTAAACATTATATCTATTTTATATCTTCAACAGGAATCAATTTGTTCCAAAAGTTATGTCTGGGACGTATACTTCCTATGAATATTATTAATAAATAAAAGATCACTTATAATATGCAGTATTCATTATTTTACTTACAGAGTCTCCTGTCTTTGCTGAGACAAAGTGGCTACTAAAACCATTTTCCTGGCAAAACCGTAAATGTTTATCAGGTTTTACTGTTCGCATATGCTCCAAATCAACTAGAAAAGTGAACAAAAACAAACAGAACAAAACTCAGTATCAGAGTCAATCAATACATTGTTAACAAGTTTAACTGTGACTTACTTTCCAATATTATATCCCAGCTTAGACACTATCTGTGTAACCTTGAGCAATTTCTTTAACCTCTTTATGCTTGAGTCTATAAATCTAAAAACGGAGAATAACAAATAGACCTCCCTCATATAGTTATTTGAGAATGACTCCTTGAACATTGCACAATGACCAGCACATGAAAAGGGCTCAAAAAACGGAAAGTACTCATTCCTATTATCTACAGCCTCAGGCACACTGATGAGACACAAAAAAGATCTCATCTTGGCATCACATGTTTAAACACAATGATTACAGTGGACTGTTGAACATCATGGGTTTGAACTTACACGTGGACTTCTACCGTATAGTACTCTCAATGTATTTTCTCTTCCTTGTGACTTGCTTGATAGCATTCTTTTCTCTACCTGACTTTACTGAAAGAATATATAATACATATAGCGAATAAAAAATGTGTTCATTGACAGTTTATGTTATCAGTAAGCCTTCCAGTCAATAGCAGG
Source organism: Neofelis nebulosa (assembly GCF_028018385.1). Lineage (NCBI taxonomy): Eukaryota > Metazoa > Chordata > Mammalia > Carnivora > Felidae > Neofelis > Neofelis nebulosa. The sequence continues at coordinate 197,702,016 of NC_080784.1, read as the reverse complement.
CTGTTAGTGGTTATGTTTTGGGGAAGCCAAAAGTTATACATGGATTTTCGACTATGCGAGGGATGGGCACACCTAACCCCCATGTTGTTCAAAGGTCACTGTAATTGAAAGCAAGATGCACTTCCCCAAGCACATTTAGTTTGAAACAACTTAATTACCTTAATAATTACAATAGTTCTATAATCCCTAGAAACTTTAATGTTAACACAAATACAAAATTAATTTTGTGCCAAAAGATAACAATATTTTGTTGCATGTTTACTTTATTTATAGCCACAGTTTGATTTCACAAAGATACAGCTCAGTTGCTTTCCAAATCTAAAGTGTACATTTTGAAAGTAATGGGCAAACGACTATTTCCTTGAAAGTTGTAGGTACTTTAAAGCAAAGCACGGTACCAAAGCCAATACTGGCTTTATCCAGCACAGTCTATTTTTTCAAATGTGATCCTTTATTGAACAGTTTCTCCTTTTACAACACTACAGACCCTATAAGGGTGTTGACTCAATGCCGTCAAATTATAAGGCAAATATATTCACAGGATTTAAGGACAACTAGGCTCTTTGAGTCAATATAGGAAAAAAAAACTTAAACTGATTTCCTGAGGAAGGGACCCAACTGACTTGTAAAAACTTGTAAATTTGCAAATCTACTAAGCCTACATAATAGTGGCAATTGATTATCAACTAAAAAATGCTCTCATACTACATAAAAGGCTTTATTTAATATTATATCGAAGGTCTTTAGTTTGTAGGCTCAACAGATCTTTCTCTAGGAGATTTCTGATCTAGTGGGAGATTTCTGAGTCCCATTTACACTGCTTAGCTTGGATAATGTGGAGCTTTTTTTCCTTTCTGGCCACAAGTGCTGTTCCTTCAACATCACCGAGACCTTATTTACAAGAACAAGCCAAAAAATGTCCAGATACCACAGGCATCAATTTGTAGAAGACTAAAATACTGAGCTATTAGCACTGACATTTATACAACTAGTTTATCATAATATTGAGGCTAAAATGCTTTCCTAATGCAACATGAGTAAGAACAAATCATGTCACTAAGAAAATTACCCAATGAAATCACTGTCCAATTAAAAAGAAACAAACATGAAGTTTGTCACTTAATGTGTGTGTGCATTTGTCTTTTCAAATGGAATAGTCTATCAGTGTTCTGTTTTTTCTTTCTCTTTCTTCCTCCCTACCACCTGCCCCCCAACTCCCTAACTGCCACTTACATTTATCTATAGCACTGGGGAATTAACCACCCAAGTACGAGCTTTTTTCCTAATGAAGATAACCATGAGAAACTAGTACTATCACTGGTCAACTGAAAACAGCAGCAACATTTATCCAACAAACATTTATTGAGTACCTATTATATACCAAGCACTGTGGGAGGCAGTGAGAACCCAAAGACAAAAAGCATATAACCCATGGGGCGCCTGGGTGACTCAGTCAGTTAACTGTCTAACTTTGGCTCAGATCATGATCTCACGGCTCACAAGTTCGAGTCCCACGTCGGGCTCTGTGCTGACCGCTCAGAGCCTGGAGCCTGCTTCGGATTCGTGTCTCCCTCTCTCTCTGCCCCTTCCCCACTCACACTCTGTCTCTGTCTCTCTCTCCCTCTCAAAAATAAACATTAAGAATAAAAAAGAAAGAAAAGACAAAAAGAAAAATATACAATCCAGGTCCTAAAAAAGCCACCACCCTACTTTAAGAACATAAAAGACCATCAGAAACATTATTTTAAATAACTGAGAGTCCGACAAAGGAGACAGCAGATAAAGAAAAGGCCCTCACAGAACTTCACCAAAAGTTTTCCTCTGTTCTGTTAGAATTTAGTGGTCAACCCTGAAGAGGACACAGTTACTAGAATACTTAATTCTAAATAACCCAGAAATGTACACCCTGAAGATAAAGTTATGGTGAGACAATGCTAAAATCTTTCCTTTCTTCACTTTTAAGGGCATCCTTAAGATTATTATCCAGTAGTCATCTATCATACATGCGACAATACTCTCACTGCTACCGTTTAATTTCTTTTATGTCCTTCAGTGAGCTACATCATCTTTCCAGTTCTCATATTTTATTTTTGAAAATGGAATAAAAATGTCCTAATAACAGTAATACATACTCATTTCCCAAACATTCTGGCATATATCCTTCCAATATCTAAGCAACTGAAGGACAAAGGCATTAACATCATACATACGTGCAATTCCTTTCACCTCAACCACACTACAACTCTGCTTAAACATGGGCTTAACAATCTTTTTTTTTTAATTTTTTAAATGTTTACTTTTAAAGGAGAGAGAGACAGAGGGTGAGCAGGGGAGGGGCAGAGAGAGGGGGAGACACAGAATCCGAAGCAGGCTCCAGACTCCAAGCTGTGAGCACAGAGCCCGACACAGGGCTTGAACCCACAAACCGTGAGATCAGGACCTGAGCCAAAGTTGGATGCTCAACCGAATGAGCCACCCAGGCTCCCCTGGGCTTAACAATTTCTAAGGACAGCCACTTTATTGATCACTCATTCATTTGGTTATATAGGAGTGCCTATTATGGCCAGGCACTGTCCTGGGTGCTGGGGACCCAAGGAGCTTACATTTTAGTAAAGGCAAGAGACTGACAAATAAAATAACATAGTATGGCAACTGCTAATAGATCTTATGGAGAAAAATAAAGGGCACAGGAGGGGAAGTACTATTTTAAACAGGTAAGCCAAAGACCTTCAGAAGGCTAAGGGGCAAGGAAATCTGGGAAAAGCCTTCCAAGCAGAAGAAACTGTAAGGACAACGGCATTAAATGAAGATTATGCATAGCAGTAAAAGAAAAGCCAGGAGGCCAGAGTGGCTGAAATGAGTTAACAAGAAAGGGAAACAGTAGGGAATGAGGTTTAAAAAGCTAGGAACCAGATCACAAAGGGTGTGCAGGTCACATTTCATAAGGTTAATATGGGCTGCTCTGCAGAGAATAAACTACAGAGTCACATGTAAAGCAGAGAAGCCATTGAGGAAGCTACTGTAAAAATCTAAGAAAACAAGCAAACAAACAAACAAACAAACAAAACCATCAGGAAAGAAAACAGAGCCAAGAGAGACTGGGTTGCAGAGATTGTACGTATTTTTTAAGTCCCTGGATCACACCACACCTGAACACAGCATAGTTATTGGGTTTTTCAGTTATGTAAGGCAATAAAATTCCCTCTAATCTTGTCCAAAAAAAAAAAAAAATATATATATATATATAAGAAAGAGAAGATAGTAGTTTGGACAATACTCTAGTTGGTAGCAGTAGAGATGATAAAAAGTAGGGCAGATTCTCAATATATTTTTGGAATAAAAAGTAAATACAAAATACTAATGGATTTGATGTGGGATGTGAGAGATTCTGAGAAATCACTTGCAGATAGTAACCTGGATTTAAGATGAGACACAGTATATTACAGGTCTTGTTCCAGCCACATTCAGCTACATAGGTGGGGGTGCATTCAAGCAGAGAAATTACTTACTAATTAAGCAGAGAAACTGTACCATGTACAATTACTGCAAAGAAGGCCAGGTAAATTGAGGACAGTAAACGTAAGGAAGTGATTATTTTGATGAAGCGTGAAATCCAAGTTGAGTAAAGAAAGGTTCAGGAAATTGAAAACTGTTAAGATGTAATTGGTAACTGATGTTAAGGTTTTGTGTGGGTCTAAAACTTACTGGAGTTGAGGTACTAAAGAAGCTGAGTTGGAAAGACAGGAGATAATGGACAGATTGGGATATATGAAATTAGTATCAATACTATGGGAAAAGCTCAGAAACTGTTAATGACTAGGTCTTCAGAATAACTCTGTTGGTGTCGATCGGGGGCAAGATGACCGGAGGTAAAGGATTCATGGAACATGAGAGACCAAGGACAGTCCATATGGATACTGAAACTACCAAGAATGGTGACAGTGACAGCAATGGTGTGACTGTAACCCAGGTGAAATTTCTCTGAGAAATTCAAGGAATGATTCAGGCAGGGGTTGGCTGATAAGGCCAACAAATACAAGTAGCAAGAGGTATAATCACATGGCTTGATAGTCAAATCTAAGGGTTTTAGGGAAGACAAAGGAGAATGGTCTGAAAAGAGGCATATGAACAAGGTCACCTATCCCACCTCCAGTCCTTACTGATAAGGCAGATAATGGGTCTTTAGGTATTGGGCCCTGAATCATTAGCTAACTGAGCTAACAACTCAAGACCCAATCTTGAATCTAAAGTTGTCACTTCATCCTTCATTTGGCCCTAATTCCAATGGAATACTAACTCCATAAGTTGATGTGATGGTTCAAAATTTATCCACTTGGGTAACTTTCAGGGTAAAGTGGCCTGTATATTAGAATACAGAGACCGATTTTATGAGTAACAAGAAGTAAATGATGTTTAATAAACAATTATTCTAATAAGTCACATCACATCAAATATCATCATAAAGAGTTATTACAAAAAATTATTCATACACCAGTAGATGATCTTTGTTACTATTTTATTGATCTGGAGTGATATATTACATATAAGAACTACTCTCATACAAGAAATAACTTTTCTGAAATTCTCAATTGTTTGCACTAAGGCAAATATAGGGGAGAAAAACAAAAAAAAAACTGTGGTTCTTCAAAAATTCACTGATTTACCTCAAGAAGTAAGACATGGTAAGTAAAGAATGCAGTCTCCAAAGCCAGACTGCCTAGGTTTGATTTCCTATTCTATTACCACTTGTGGAATTTTGAACAAATCAATCCCTTTATCTCAGTTTTCTCACCTATAAGAGGAGGCAATAACAATACCTACCTCATAATGTTACTGTGATAGATAAAATAAGGAAATACGTATAAAGCACATGCAGCACTGATTGGTACATGGTAAGGCGCATACTATGTGACTGGCACATACTCAGTAAGTATTAGTGTATTATGGTCTGTCTATCCATTCATTTATTCGTGAATTATTTACTCAGCACCTTTTAAGTGCTATAACTGCTAGGAAGGCTAAGAGAAACACATGTAGACAGATATTATACAATGGAATTCTGAGACCAAGAGAACAATAGTGGTCTGTATAAGACAAGGTACAGCAAGAGAAAAGAGAAATGAAATTTCTAGAATTGCTCAGAGGGCTAGGAAAGATGTCACAGAGAAGATGATGCTTCAGTTGCCTCCTAAACGATGAGGGGAAAAAAAACAATCACACAACCTTGGGGATAGAGAGGATGAACATTCCTTAACAACATCAGCAAAAAAAAAAAAAAAAAAAAAAAAAATGTGCATGAGCATCTGGAAGAACCTGGCTTCCAAGAACTGGTGAAATCAGCAGGGCTGGGGCATGAGGGTCCTGTATGGGGTGCTAAGGAGTTCATACACATATAGGTCCCACCTACACAGCCACATTTTCACCCATCTTACCTTATGTATTCCAGTCCACCTGAGCAAAACTATAGGCACAAAAAGGAAATCCCTCTGGGTGACATATATTAGCAAACCCTCATCTTTCCCCTGTTGGGTTCAAAGCACTTCCATTCACTATACAGTGACAACTCCTTGCTTCCAAATTCAGAGACCATTCAAAAGAAAATTACAAATGATAAAAAAAGGGTGCACTCCTACAGATTTGATGAATATGGCGTTTTTTTTTCCGTTTAGCCAGCTTGTATATGGAAATAGTTACCATTATCTGTAACTTTCAAAATAGAAGGTGGCAAGTGTTACACATGTGCAGCTGATGATTCTTCCTCCCCAAAGTTGTAACAATCCTACATTAATCAAACTACAGATGACTCACTGGGGGAGGAGGAGCAGATGGGGAGTGACAGGAGCCAAGAGAGTAATGATGACAGTTTCATACGATGGCTATAGGAGACCTCTTTCATCTGAGACATAAAGGATGAGAACAAGCCAATCAGGCTAAGAGGAGGCTGGAGGAGAGAAATGTTGCAGTCACTGGAACTAGGACAAAACCAAACAGAGGAAAACCAAGAAACATAATGATCAAGAGTGGGGACATGTGGCATGTGTAACAGGAAGATAGGAGCCAAATTCAGCAACATGAAGCCCTTGCAGGGTCATAGCCCATGGCACGATGTGATCTTGTGTTTTGAAAAAATTACTTGGATAGAAAAGATGAGGAGAAAGGATGGGAGGGCAAAAACAGAGAGAAACCATTCTACGAGACTCCAGAAACAATCTAAACTCCGTTTCAAAATCTGCAAAACACTCGGACCTGGTAACACTCCTGGCAAATAGGTAAAGCACTCATCTAACTCACACATAAAAGAACCAAGGCTCACGGTGACTTAACCACAGACCCAATGCTAGTTGTCAGTAGCACCAGAATTAGAACCAAGCCATTCAATGTCTTGCAAAGAAGAATGAACATCAGCCTTGGGGATGATGTTTCCTTATTTTATCTAACATCAACCTAACAGAGATTTAGTTAAAAGAATATAGATATACAAACTTTAAATTCTCATCATTATAAAAAAGTAAACTATTAAATACCTGGTTACTACTCATTAGTACTTTAAAAGTATTCATTACTAACAGTAAATCATAAAATTGAGCCCATCAACATTATAAACTAAGATACTCTTTGCCTTAGCACTTGATTATATAAAGTCTTTTGCAAAGTACTTGCAGCTGTACAAATTGTGAAATTACATAATGTTTAAAAATGATCCATCATGATTAGCCCAAATATGACAAGTAAAATACCTTTAATAATGTACTAAATTTGATTTACATGTGCTTAAAATATGTATATATTTTGACTTCTAAAACACACACACTAATATTAATTAGCCAAGTATATGAGAACTTCTCTTTGTAAGTCCTATTTGTTTACTGGCATTCAGGCATCCTTATTCAGGACCTCCACTACATCTACCAATAGGATTACTGATATAATGAACAGAGCAGTCTTCAAAGTTATAGTACCAAATGTAATAAATAGCTTAAAAACTAGGTATATTAAAAAAAAACATATCAAATGTATAATAATCAGAGCTACTGATAAGAGACTAAGTGATGAAAAATTTTAAGATTTTTAAAATCTAAAAAACATAATAGTATTTTTTTTATTTTGGTCTGAAACTTTACAATATTCCTATTTTCCTAATATTCATTTTTCAACATGATATAAAAACAGATTCTATAATGAATATGACTTTTTCATCCAAGCCCGAATGTATTACTACAGGTTTTTACAAAAAGGGAAAGCGCTCTACGATGCTAATTATTGTCTATATATATGCTAAATATTAGTGTCTATTCCCTATCAGTGGAAAGAAAGCATTAAAAGGATAAACTGGTTTTGCCCCTCAGTTCATATATGATGGCAGAAACAGAATATTCTCCGTGAAATGACTGTAAAATATGTTGCTGTCTAACTTAAAGAAGTAAAAGCAAAATAGAAACACAGCACTTGTACAGATTTTCACAGTAATTTTTAGGGTATCAAGGAAACATCTAGAGTGTTGATCTGGTTATACTCAATTCAAACAAACTACTTGTCACATTAACTACCTCCAGGAAGTTACTCCAAACACAAAATAAACTGTTTATGCCCCTACTCAGATAGATAACATGACAGATTGTTATTAGTTGAAGACAGATGAAATACATTAATTTGATTGTGAGCATGTGTTTAATTTTACCCTGCCATGTACACTCTCTAATGCTGTCTTTCTCTGATGACACAGTAAATCATACTGTATTAGAAGAATTGCTAATGCCACAAAATAAAAAATTACCAGAACTTGACTTTGTAGATTCTTAAACCAACCTTCTTAAAAAAACATAACTGCCTGGAAATCACTGTGTTCCACAGATAAAGAAAAAAGGTGTCATCAAAGAAACTACTTTAGTTTCGAGTATAAATTTAAAGACCTCAACGCAGTTTACCATTTTTCCTGTACACTAGATGTTTTATATGTGTGTACATATATATATATATATGTATGTGTGTGTGTATATACTAATTTTTGTATTTATTTATCAAATGTCTCTTCCTTTCTTTTCCATTGTCTACTGTGTTTTAAGTGTTTAACCTTATCAATGTGTATAAGCACTTTCTTTGATAAGGACATTTGCCAAATTTGTTCCAAACATTCCCCTCAGGTTAGGATTTTCCTTTCAATTGTTTCATGATGCTTTAGAAACACAGAAATTCGGATTTCATGAAATCAAATACACTGAGATGGCAAACTCATTACTTAAGACCTGCTAATTTGGTTCTTTTGTTACGTGCAGCTAAAAACAAAAGCAGATGAGCACAGGAAAGCACAGAACACAAGAGCCACTGACAAAGTTGGTGTTGAATAAAGACAAAAACATTTTTAAGCTCTTAAAAGAAATAAAAGGATCAACTGTGTCTAAAATAATACGCAGTGGACCCTCGAAGGACTGAGTTTGAGCTGCATGCGTCCACTTGCATGTTGGCCTTTCTTTTTTCTTTTTTGAGTTCCAGTCCCACTTCCTTTTTATTTAAATAACCAAAGCCACTGCCTTGGCACAGCAGAGGGAGGCTGGGCTGGAGTAAGAGGCGGCAGTAAGTAGTATGACCTACGGGGGGAGGGGGGGGACGGGGGAGGGGTGGTGGAAGGGAAGCAGTGCCTGAGTCACACCGGGCTCCCCACACGGGCGCCCCACACCCCTCCCCCCTCCGTCAGGTTCGGCAGTCCCGGCTGTGGGATTAGGGGCACCAGAGAGGAGACATCAGGTAATGATGTCTCACCAAGTCCCAGAGACCTTGGGGATGGGGACTAAGTCAGCTCTGGCCAGTGGCAGAGCCAGGGCATCCCAGTCTGGGGTCACGGGGCCTGGGCTGCAGTGGCAGCTAAGGTTTGTCCCGCAATGTTGAAGACACCAGAAGCTAAGCCTTGCCGGGCCTCTGAGCGCTGGCATCTGTTCGACAGTACAAGGAGCGGACCTGCCTGCACATCACACTTCCCGGGACAGTGATGCCGGTGAAGAACATCAGATGACAAAACCACAAACAACAGCAAGGAAAAGATTAGGACGAAGGATAATAGTTGCCTCCAGAGCTAGAAAGAGGATTGATAAAGACACTTCATGGGCCTCTGGGGTGCTTGGCAATACAATGCTCTGTTTCCCAACCCGGGAATGGCTCTTCTCTCATCTGTACGTAGATTTTACATATTCTTATGTACGTAGATCTCACTATATAAAACTTCCTATTAAAATGATAATCATGACAGTCTTTTCCTCAAACCTATTTTTTCATATGATCATAAAGAAGGTTCATTGCTGCAAAAACACTGACAGTTTTCATAGTTTTTCCCAAGGACCTTGATCAATCCTTTATCAAAGCCTATTCTTTTGACCTCCTATATGCGCCATGAGTCCTGTGGATTTTCTCTTCAATTATTTACCACCTGACTCTGCCAGAGCCTCATTTGTTACTTACTTTGCTTCTAATAATCCTGCAACATGTTCAGATTCTCTATATTGTTACAGAATTTGCCTAATCCCTTTGCATTGCATTTGTATTGTAGTCACATACGTATCACAAAGCAACGTGTAAGAATTCTGAAGTGATAAGGAACATGAACTCCGTAGAGTCACGAGACCAACACCAACAGCAGCCAGAATCAACAGGACAGGAGGGAGTATGTGAGAACTCATATTATTTCCTCAACTTATTTAGCTTCATTAGATCACCTAAATTCTTTCTGGCGATAGATAATGGATAACTACTTCTCCTCTAACTTCATGCTAAAATGAAATAATAGGTTGAAATGAGAACACGGCACCACAGAGTAAGTAAATCTTTCTACATCTGTGGCTGTCTACAACTTACTATTGCTTTCTAGAACATGTGTGCATAAATCATGAAGATTAACAGTAGCCCACATGCCAAAAGCCTAAGGGAACTGGGAAATCAATTCACGTTTTAAACATTCTCCATAGGAATTCTCACTAGGGAATCGCATACCTGCACAGAACTATATAGGTTTGTGTGCAAAATTCTGCATGATATATATGTAATAGATAGGTATAATAGACACAATAAGGTCCAAGTTCACTATGCCTTTCATACACAGACTTGCATGGGACAAAAAAAAAAGTGTACCTGTCTTGCCTAGATACCAGCATACCCTGGGATCTTGCAAAGAACAGAAGCCACAGTGAGAATTGCCTCAACTGGCAATGACACTATGGTTATCCAATTCTTCTTTATATTTTCCAATTCCCCACCACAGACTAGATCTACTGAGAGAGGCGCAATGAAAGAACATCATTTCAAATAGCAACAAAAAGGAAACAGTAAAAGAACAGAGAGCAGTCGGAGCAGCTAACATACACAAAGCAGCACAGTTTTCCACGTGCTTTACTCCTGTATCGTATCCGTTCATCCTCACAGCTACCGTCGTTGACAGATGAAACAAGTGAGGCACGGAAAGGGTTTAGGACTTCTGGAAGGACACACATCTAGCGAGGAGGGGAGCCAGAATTCCACCCCACGGCAATCCAGCTCCAGAGTCTGCGTTCTCAACTCCCGTACAACTTGCCCTTCACACGTGTAGTGTTCCGAGACGGTCTGTTTCTCATACCGCGTCGTTTCAGGCATGGTATCCCAAGTCGAACAGTCCACTTGCTTTCACCGCCACAGAGGACACCTCTGGACGGACACAACACAACTTAGAGATCTTTCCGCCCGCTGATGGACACGCAAGCTTCTCCCAGTTGTTGGTTATTACCAACAACGAAGCACTGTGATCATTCACAGTACACGTCACCTGACACACATGGGAAGCAGTCTGAGATACACGGCAGAGTAAAACTGTTGAATCATACTCTACGAATGTTCACTGCTTCTCGGCCTTTTGGCTAAGACCAAGCATCGTCTATGAATGTTCTTCACAGATTAACGCCAAGTCATTTTCAAAGCGATTGTACCAATTTATAATCCACCCAGTAATGAGTATGAATTCTTATAGATTCATATTATGTCTCCATCGCTGTTATTCTGAGGCTTCTTGATCTGTATCTTATTTCTTCCCTGTGGTCCTATTTTGCATTTCCTTCTTAGTGATGAGACTGCACTTATTTTCACCTCTTTGGGTCATTTGTCTTTCTTATTCTGTGAAATCCCTATTTCTGTTTTATTTCCATTTATCTAGTGAGTTGTCTTTTCCTCATATATTTGTAAAGTATACTAACCTTTTGTCCTTTACTTTTATTATAAATACCTTCTCCCAGTTTGTGGCTCATCTTTTGAATTCTCTAATGTGTCACCTGAGAGAGGCAAACGTGTTTATCTTATGTGGTTGATATATTCAATATTTAACTGCATCTTGGTTAAGAAACCCTTCTATGTACCAAGGTAAGACAGAAATTCCTTTATTTTTTTCTTCTAAAAAGTTGTGCCAGGGAACCTGGGTGGCTCAGTCGGTTCAACTCAGGTCATGATCTCACAGTTCGTGGGTTCAAGCCCTGCATCAGGTTCTGTGCTGACAGCTCAGAGCCTGAAGCCTGCTTCGGATTCTGTGTCTACCTCTCTCTCTGCCCCTCCCCCATTGCACTCTGTCTCTCTCTGTCTCTCAAAAATGAATAAACATTAACAGAAGACCGTGGGGGAGGGAAAGGGGGGAAAAAAAACTTACAGAGAGGTAAGGAGGCAAACCGTACGAGACTCTCAATAACTGAGAATCTCTTAATAACTGAGAATAAACTGAGGGCTCATGGGGGGTGGGAGGTCGGGGAAAGTGGGTGATGGGCACTGAGGAGGGCGCCTGTTGGGATGAGCACTGGGTGTTGCATGGAAACCAATCTGACAATAAATTTCATATTAAAAAAAGAAAAAAAATTTAATAATAAATAAATAAACAGTTGTGCCATTAACATTTCATTCCAAGTGAACAGTTTTTTTGTGTATGGGAATAACATAGCAATCCATTTTCTTTTTTAAGTAAACAACTGTCCTAGGACTACTTATTAAACACTCTACTCTTTCTCCAAGGTCTCCAAGACCATTTTCAAAATAACATCAAAGTTCCATTTACGTGAGCTTCGTTGCCAGTACCTCTATTGTGTTTCCTGGAATGAACTCCACATTGTCATTATTAAAAGCTACTTATAAAAAGTCTTGATCACTGGCAGGGCAAAGGTTCCTCACCTAATTCTGAAGCATAGTGACTATTCTTGGTCCTTTACTCTTCCACATACATTTTAGATTTGGCTTACTTAAACACCACACACACAAATACCATCTGACTTTTACTGAAATGATGCTGGATCAATAACTCAATTTGAGAAAAACTGACAATTTTATAATACTGAGCCTTTGTATCCTTGAATACAGTATTTTTCTTATTTGGGTCTTCTTTATGCTTATACACTGTTCTCAACACAGGGATTTTCTTTTTCTTTTTTTTTTTTTTTAAAGTTTATTTACATTTATTTTAAGAGAAAGAGCAAGCAAGGGAGGGGCAGAGAGAGGGAGGGGCAGAGAGAGAGAGGGAGAGAGAATCCCAAGCAGGCTCCACACTGTCAGAGTGACCCTCAACACAGGGATTTTCAACATAGTTAATCACATCTGAGAATTTGGTCATTTTGTTTCATTTTTAACCTGTACATCTTATATCTTTTTCTTACTGTTTTACAATAGCCAGGACACCTTAAGAATGATGTTGAATATGAGAGTCGTGGGAGGAGACATTCTTGCCTTGTACTTGATCTCAGGAGGAAAGTATTCACCCTGTGACTACTAAGTATGATATTGACTACAGGTTTTTCATAAGTTCCATTTACCAGGTTGAAGAAGTTCCTTCTCATTCGTAGTTTGCTCAGAGTTAAAACGGATGTTGAATTTTATCAAATGCTTTTTAGATATCTACTGAAATTATCAAACGGCTTTAAACTCCTTTAGCCTATTAATAGAGCAAATTATATTAATTGATTTTGAATACTGAATTAGCCTTGAATTTCCAGGATAAACCCCCACTTGGACATGACGTAGTATCTTTTTTATTCCGTATATTGCTAAATTCACTGTTAGTATCTTGTTAAAGATTTTTTGTGTGTGCATCTGTGTTCATGAGGAATATTGGTCCGTAGTTTTCTTATAGTGTCTTTACCTGATTTCAGTACCAGATTAATGCTGCTGTTGTGAATAGGGAAGTATATCCTCTTTGGTTTTCTGGAAGACTTTATATACAACAGGTATTATTTCTTCCATACGTGTTGGTAGAATTCACAGGTAAAACCATCTGGGCTTGTAGTTTTCTTTGTGAGAACATTTTAAACTATGAATTCGATTTCTGCAGTATTCAGTTTAACTGTTTCTTCTCAAATGAACTCTGGTAGTTTCTATCTTTATAGGAATTTATTTAATCTAAGTAGCCAAATTTATGAAAGTAAAATTTTTCTTAATATTCTCTTATTCTCCTTATAATACCTGCAGGATGTGTAGTAAATTCTTCACTTTTGTTTCTGATATTGTCATTTGTGTCTTATTTTTTTCATGCTCAGTTTGGTTAGAGGTTTATCGATTTTACTGCTCTGATTTCAAAGGACCAGTTTTTGGTTTCACAGATTTCTCTACTGCTTTGGATTTCTACTTTTGCCTTCACTTTTCCCTCTCTTCTGCTTGCTTTAGGCTTAATTTGCCCTTCATTTTCTAGTTTCTAAGGAGGAAGCTTAGATCACTGATTTTTTGAAATTTTTTTTTCTTTGCAAATATAAGCATTTAACAATGCTAACAATTTCTCTCTAAACACTAACACTTTGCTGCATCCCATAAATTTTGATATGCAGTATTTTCATTTTTGCTAAATTCAAAATATTTAATTTTTTCTGACTTCTTCTTTGACCCATTGGTTACTTAGTGAGTTAATTTCTAAATATTTGGGGATATTACAAATATCTGTTACTGATTTCTAGTTTCATTCCATTATTGACAGTAAACACATTCAATTCTTTTCAATTTTTAAGACTTTTTTTATAGGCCAAAATATAATGTCTTGTTCCGTGTGCACTTGAAAGCAACATTTACTCTGCCATTGTCAGATGGAATGTTCCATAAATGTCAATCACACCAATCAGCTGGTCAATGTTGTTCATGTCGCTATGTCCTGACTGATTTAACGGTGTATATGCCCTGTCAGTATTGAGAGGAGTGAGAAGTCTTGCCAGTAGTGAGAAGAAATCTCAGCTGCAATGGTTCATTTGCCTATTTTTCTTTACTATCAGTTTTGCTTTAAGTATCTTGAAGTTACGTTTGTGGGTTTATACACATTAAGGATTATGATTACTTTTTTGTGAAGTAACCCTCTGAATATTATGTAATATCTTTTTTTAATCCCTGAACTAAATTCCTTGTTATTAATTTTCTACTCCAACTTTCTTCTGATTAGTGTTTGCAGAATATATCTTTTTTCATTCCTTTTATTTTTAACCTGTCTATATCTTCATATTTAAAGTGGGTTTCTTACAGATAGCATATAAGTGGTCCTTGTGTCTTTATCCATTTTGAATATCTTTATATTTTAATTTATGTATTTAGACAAGGTTTTGGCAAACTTTTCTCTGTTCAGTGTCAGACAGTAAATATATTAGAGTTTGTGGGTCATACGTTCTTCATAGCAACTACTCAGCTCTGCCTTTGTGGTGAAAATAACAGCCACAAATACAGTAAAATATGAGTGTGGCTCTCTTCCAATAAAACTATGAATGGTAGATTTTCATATAATTTTCGGAATATCATTCTTTTGATGTTTTTCCAACCATTTAAAAATATGAAAAACATTCTTAGCTAGTGGCCATACAAAAAGAGGATAATGGCCATAGTTGGCTGACCCCTGCTCTACACTACTGGTCAAATCACTCTTCTGTAGCTCTCAGGAGAAAATCTAAACTCCTTAAAACATTATCTCTGTTTCTCAACTCTCCTTGCCTTACACCCTAACTTCCAGCTGGGACAAATGTAAATTTCCCTTATATTTCAGACTGTTTCCTAGCTTCTAAAGTCCTGGACTGGTCTTTCTTGGCCTTCTCTGTATGGTACATTCCTTAAGGGATGAGACATATCCCTTAAGATTCTGTTTACATATTTACTTCTGCTGTAAAGTGCCCCTGTGTGCCAAGCACATCACTCTAGGACAACACTATCATATGGCTCCTCCACCATTGTGCTTGGTACAGCAAAGGCATGAATGAATGGATACTTTTAAATGTAAGTAGAAACTGAATGTGTGCAAATACTTACAATAATAACAGTCAAATTCTAACACACAATTGTTTTTAATGGTCATCAGCATGTGTTTTAACCAAACTGATTTTAGAAAAAAAAATTTAATTCTCATAAAAGCTGAAAGCATTTTCTTAATTATAAAATGTCCCTTTGACTTTGATATTAAACTATAACAAACTCTCAGAAGGTGGTGCTAGCCCAAATGTCAATAAGCAAGAATACAGATAATTCCTAACAGAAAACTTCCTTTGAAAGAGGAAAATTTCACTCCCGAACCTAAGATTAAATGTAAAATTTAATCAATTCGTATAAATTCTTAAATACAGAATAGTGATCAGTAATTTTTAATGCTTAAAAAAAAGAGATCCCAAAGAAACAAGGAGCTTAACTGCAAACCTAGAAAACACTAATCTCCACTGACAAAGAATTCAGTCCAGTCTCAATATATTGGTGGATCAAGGTGTAACTCTATGGCTATATGTAGCAGTGGTGAGGAAGAAGACGGAATAAAAAATGAAACAAAATTATACAATCATTTTGGTGTTCAATTTTAAATAAAAAATACGTTTTTAAACTGAAACTAAAACGGGCAAATTCAGTTGATAAGTTTTAACAGCACTCACTTGTTTTTTGTTTTCAGACACCTGCCATTTTGGGGTTTTTTTTGTTACGACTGAACAGACCACTCTGTACTTTTTGGCTAGTCCCAAATTACAGAAAAATTCTAAAGTAAGATTTAATAAACACTTCTGAAGATTCTTAAAACTCTACATTCAGGTATTCATTTTCAAAAAATTTATCATTTTTGTGTAGAAAATCTGTGTCTCCTAATAAAAATGTAAACCCATATTTGAGAAGTCAATGCTTGTATTGGAAGATTCAGTGAAAATCTTCTGGCTGAGGAGGATACAAACCACCTAGGCAAAATCTCAAATCTAAGACTATCTGACTTAAAACTATCAGTCTTTCTTTTATTGGGGTATGTAACTAAATGATACATCCTAACATTAAAATACATTCAAACAGGGGTGCCTGGGTGGCTCAGGTCATGATCTCACAGTTCGTGAGTTCGAGCCCTGCATCAGGCTCTGTGCTGAGAGCTCGGAGCCTGGAGCCTGCTTCGGATTCTGTGTCTCCCTCTCTCTCTATTCCACCTCCACTCACTCTCTTTCTCTCTCCCTCTCAAAAATACATAAACATTTAAAAAATTAAAATAATATGGGGTGCCTGTGTGACTCAGTCAGTTAAGTGTCTGACTTAGGCTCAGGTTATGCATGATCTCACAGTTCATGAGTTCAAGCCCCGCATCAGGCTCTGTGCTGACAGCTCAGAGCCTGGAGCCTGCTTCGGATTCTGTGTCTTCCTATCTCTCTGTTCCTCCCCTGTGCTCTCTCTCTCTCTAAAAAAAAATAAATAAAGATTTTTTAAAAATTAAAATAATAAAAGTAAATAAAAGACATTCAAATACATACAAATACAGCACAGGGTACTTCTTATTCAAAATTAAACCCTAGAGGAGTGCCTAGCTGGTTCAGTCAGTGGAGCATTCAACTCTTGATCTTGGGGTTGTAAATTTGAGCCCCATGTTGGGTGTAGAGATTATTTAAAAAAATTTTTTTTAATCTTAAAAAAAACATAAATCTCAGAAATATCTCTCATAGGTGCAATATGTTCTATGAAGCTGAAACAATAAACACACGTGTTTACACCCAAAAGAGGCAAAAGAAAGCTGTCAGCCTATATGAATTATACTGTAAGTTAGAGATTACAGAAAATCCAACTGAAAACTACAGTGTATCTTTAGATAGGTAACTTTACTTATGTTAATGAATCATCTGATTCTGAGGCTATCAAAAAACAGACTTCTTTTAAAAGAAAAACTTTTAATAAGAAAAGCTGACAGCCTTCCTGCTAATTACATATCAGTAATGCAACCAATATTTATGGATAAAATTCTGAGATTTCTTAATGAATATTGTAATCGTGGGAGAGCAATGAAAAGGAAACTACTGAACTCTGATTCCCCTTTTTCAGAATACTCACTATTTCAAAAATAAATGAAGATTACACCTTGAGAATTTAGAATGAATAAGCATTAAAGCTTTTTAGGTGAGAGAACCTAATAAGAGTTTTCCATTCCTCTTTCCATTCCTCTTATCACTTTCTCAGTTTACTGGGATCTATTATTCATTTAAGTTGGACTCTTGATTCACTGTCTCTCTTATAATAGTGAACATTATAGAAGTCATGGTTCTTGAATTCAGAAATAATCACAAAGAAATAATCATAAATAGAAAAATAAGTAACCTACAAGGCATCCAATCAGTAAAAATTTTAGGTAGCTCTTCAAAACACAGCTTTAAAAAACAGGTCTGCATTCAAGAAAAATACATAGGTTTAAAACCGTCAGTGAAAAAATACATATACAGAAAGAGATTGAAAGAATACATGCACATATTAATAAGTGGTCGGTTCTGTTAGGTAGAATTATGAGTGATATTTTTTTTGTCTTCATAGGTTTCTGCATTTTCCACATTTTCTAAATCGAGTATGTAATGATAATTTTTTTTAATTTTTATTTTTTTTAGCATTTATTCATTTTTTGAGAGGCAGAGAGAGACAGTATGAGTGGGGAAAGGACAGAGAGAGAGGGAGACACAGAATCCAAAGCAGGTTCCAGGCTCTAAGCTGTCAGCACAGAGCCTGAATGCGGGGCTCGAACTCGTGAACAGTGAGATCATGACCTGAGCTGAAGTCAGACGCTTAACCAACTGAGCCACCCAGGAATGATCATTCTTTACTTTAAAATTCTACAAAATATCTGTTACATAGTAATTGTAGAATAACTCTAGAATAACACTATAACAATGCCTTAGAATACATTACACAGTGACATATATTAAATACTCCACTATGCTAAAACTTCAATGAGACATAAATGTACGGAAAAATGAGTTTTTAAATAAGTATATCAATGGCATCTTTGGCATCAATGGCACTGTAAGAAGTTATGAAGTTACTCCACTAATATTTAACAATATATTTTATTAAAATTTAATAATATTTTCAGATCTCCCCGTTTGGAATCAATTCATTCAATAATTATTTACTACATTGTCTTTTAAATGTGTCTTGGAAAAAAATAAAGCATTACAATAAGATCTCATGTGGGGCAAAAGTGGCACCAATTAATTTCAGTGGTCAGAAACAATTCTATTGCCAACAAAAAAGTCAACCTCAAAAGTCAAAACATTCAACCTCCGATACTAAATAGTCATGCTAAAAAAAAAGATATGCAAGCCAATTCCAATGAAGAATCAATCACATGTCACTGAAAGCTGTTCAAACTTTAAAGTTGCCAAAAAGAAAACTTTATGCTGATCATCACAACACATTACATCATATGGCTATAGCATAACGCAAAGCTATGTCTGAATGTCAGTTGTCAAACATGTTTCATTATACCTCTGCCACACAGAGCTGATTTAAAGTGACATTTGTGTCTCACTCTAGACCCTTTAAATGTGAGGACTTCTTTGGGTTTTTTGTACCTTCCCCAGCTCAATGTTTTTTGTGACATGAGTCTTTTTGGTAAAAAAGACTTCAACTATCTTTAAAATATGCCTGTTGGGGCGCCTGGGTGGCTCAGTTGGTTGAGTGTCTGACTTCGGCTCAGGTCATGATCTCACAGTTCGTGAGTTCGAACCCCGCGTCGAGCTCTGTGCTGACAGGTTGGAGCCTGGAGCCTGCTTCAGGTTCTGTGTCTCCCTCTCTCTCTGCCCCTCCCCTGCTCATGCTCTCTCTCTCTCTCTCCATCAAAAATAAACACTAAAAAAAATTTTTTTAAATAAAATAAAAAATAAAATAAAATATGCCTGTTAAATGTTTTTAAAACCAGCCCTTAAGCACAATAAGGATTTTTTAATCCAAACTGTTATTTAAGGCTCAAAGTACCATTGATATGCCAGATGAAATATTAAAAATGAGAATACATAGCAGTATTTTTAAAAAATAAGGAAAAGGTGCCAAGAGTAGAAGAGAAAAAAAATTCCTGGAAGATAAAATGAGCTGGTAGAAACAACTCTCTAAGTACGGGATCTAATATAAAAGGTTTCTATATGAATCCTAGAACGGGTAAAGTGTATCAATCAGGGTTGGATCAAAGAGGCAGAACCGGTCTGGTGATAAAGAAGAAGTATTTGTTGTAGGAGTTAGACCTTGGGTGCAGAAGCTTTTGGAGCAGTAGGTGCAGTATGCTGCCTCTGCATCTAATGTTGAGCCTGAAGTCACTACAGGTCAGCCAGACCAGCAGTCAGCAAGGGAACTGGATAAGAAGAGGAGCAAAGACAAATTGGAACCTGTGAGGATGAGCTAGAACTGATAAACACAAGAACAAACTGGAACCAGAGCGCCTGGGTGGCTCAGCGGGTTAGGCGTTCGACTTCTGCTCAGGCATGATATCACAGTTCATGAGTTTGAGCCCCACAATGGGCTCTGTGCTGACACCTCAGAGCCTGGAGCCTGCTTTGGACTCTGTGTCTCCCTCTCTGTACCCCTCCCCTGCTTGAGCTCTGTCTCAATCTCTCTCTCTCAAAAACGAATAAACATTAAAAAAAGAAAAAAAGAGAAAGAGAGAAAGAGAAAGAGAGAGAGAGAAAGAAAGAGAGAGAGAAAGAAAGAAAACCATGTGCAATCCTATAACTACAACGTGAGCAAACAAATCAGGGACACTACACTGTAAGAGAGCTGACACAGTGCCTGGTACTCAGCACTGACGAGAGACTACGAGAAACAAAAAGCATGCAGCATGCCTGTCACTTCCTGTGCAAAATGTAACCAGTACTATCCAAAACAAAACACAGAAGGAAATTTGGGGGAACATTTTCAGGTCAGCCAAGGTGACCACCAGAGAGAGAAAACAGATCAGTAACTCCACATAACGTCAAATTTTACAAAGATACAAAGAGTGAAAGACAGCTATACAGATTGGGAAATCAGTGGTAAATCAGTGCAAAGAAATTCCTCAACTTCAAAATGGACGGGGGGGGGGGGGTGCCTCAGCTGTTGCTTGCCTGTATATCTAAATTCAAAGAAATTCCTCAACTTCAAAATGGACGGGGGGGTGCCTCAGCTGTTGCTTGCCTGTATATCTAAATTAAATTAAGCCTGACCTTTCAACATCCTACCAACACACTATGTTCAGGGTGAAATATACTGCAAGCCCTGAGATCTGTCCTCACATTCATAACAACTGCTAAGAAAATCCAAATTGGCTTTCATCATACATTTTAAAACCCGGATCAGCTACTAATACTATTCAATTCTATCTACACATTTAAATAGGAAGAAGCAAGCATCTATAGATCGTAAGGAATCAAAAACATGAATGTGAGGCCACAGAGCTATTGGCTCTCAAGAAAGAGTCAATTAAAAAAATGAAGAACAATGCAAAAAATAAAACATGCAAGCATCCTGTCCCTCTCATCTCCAGTCTCTTCCTGTTTGCCTTCTGGGGGCTGCTGCTACAATTCTGCTTCTTTCATTTCTGCATCATGGTAGAGACGATGGCTGCAGCGGGGTGTGGAGGTCAGTGAGGAAGACCGGGCTCGTCTGGGATAGTAACATTCTATATTTGATAAGGATTTAGGTTTTACAGGTGTGTGAACTGTCAAAAGCAACAAATGGTACTTGAAATTTTTTTCATTTCACTGTCATTAAATCTCACCACCAGAAAAAAAAAAAAAAAAAAAAGGAACTCTAAGTAATGATATATACAATGAAATGTTTAGGTTTAAAGAGCACTGTCTGCAACTTATTTTGCAATGCATCAAAATGTAGCTGAACTGCTAGACTGATAGAGGGGTGGACAGATGAACAGATACGTGGTAAAGCAAAAACAGCAAGACAGTCATTATAAACTCTACATCAGGGGTCAGTAAACTATAGCCGGTGGGCCGCATGTGGTCTGCTACCTGTTTATGTTATGGCCCATGAGCTAATAACATGGTTGTACATTTTTTAAAGGTTGAAAATAAATGAATAACTCATGACATGAATGTGAAGTATGAAATACAAATTTCAGCATCTATAAGGTTTGATTGGAACACAACCACACACATTCATTTACATATCATCCGTGGCTGGTTTTGCCCTACAATGGGCCAGTTGAACACTTGTAACAAACACTGCATGGCTTGCAAAGGCTAAAATATCTACTATCTGGATCTTTTCCTTTTTTTTAAATTTTTTAATGTTTATTTATTTTTGAGAAAGAGAGAAAGGGACAGAGCTCAAGCAGGGGAGGGGCAGAGAGAGAGGGAGATACAGAATCTGAAGCAGGTTCCAGACCCTGAGCTGTCAGCATAGAGCCTGATGCAGGGCCCAAACCCACAAACTGTGAGATCATGACCTGAGCTGAATTCGGAGGCTTAACCAAACTGAGTCACCCAGGTGCCCCTATCTGGATCTTTTTAAAAAAAAAAGCTTGGGGCACCTGGGTGGCTCAGGCGGTTAAGTGTCCGACTTCAGCTCAGGTCATGATCTCACAGTTCATGACTTCAAGCCCCATGTGGGCTCTGTGCTGACAGCTCAGAGCCTGGAGCCTGCTTTGAATTCTGTGTCTCTCTCTCTCTCTCCCCCTCCCCCACTCACATTCTGTCTCTCTCTCTCTCCCCCCCCAATTTTTTTTTTTAATTTTACTAACCCTTGCTCTAGACAGTAAGTATACAAGTGTTTACTGAAAACTTCTCTCAACTTCTCTGTGTTTGAAAATTTTTGTAACAGAATGCTAAAAAAATAAAATAATAAAATCAGTCTTTTAACTGACTCTAAACTAATTCTACATTGGCCCACCAGGAGGGGAAGGGAGATTCCATCCTTTCTAAGTGCTGCAGTCAGCTTTTCTAAAACCTGCCCAGAAGAAAACTCATGTGCTTGGAGATGCAAACGGAGAGAAATCTAGTACCAAGACTCTAGTGTGAAGCCGAGAATCCTGAAGAGATGCCTTGTCCGTTAAAAGTGGGGAGAAACATTCTACCCACCAGCCAATGAAAATGTCAAGGCAGCCTGACATCATATGAAGTCTTAGGTCAAAGAAAGAAAAGTTAAGAGACATCCAGAAGAAACCAAAACCTCAGGGCTTCTTCCATTCTCCCCATCAGTTAGAGGCTGGTCGTTTCCAGGAGCTGCCATTAACAGCGTATCATAAACTAGGTGGCTTATATTAACACAACAGAAATTCATTCTCTCGCAATTCTGGAAGCTAGAGGTCAGAAATCAAAGTACTGGCAGGGCTGTGCTCCTTCTGAAGGCTACAGGGAACAACAGTGCCTTGCCTCTTCCTAGCTTCTTGAAGTTTCCAGCAAACCTTGGCATTCCCTGGCTTGCGGCTGCATCGCTGCAAACTGAGTCCACCTCCACATGGCTTTCTTCCTCATTTGTCTGTCTCTGTCCAAACTTCTCTCTCCTTAAAAGGATACATCATTGGATTTAAAGTTAACTCTAATCACAGTGTGACTCACCTTAACTTGATTACATCTGCAAAGATCCCATTTCTACATAAGGTCACAGTCACAGGTACTGGAGGTCGGGATTTCAATATACCTTTTTGGAAGGAAACCGTTTAACCCACAACAAAGACTATGCTTCCTATTTCACTGAGAAACTGGAAACAGCCGAGACCGTCCACACATCAAACATGGTGTAAGAAATTGCCTGTACTCCTGTTACTATGAATTGATAAACGGTCCATGCTCCTACCTCAAGCCAAACATTTGCACCCGAAATCCTACCCCTTTTCAACCATCTAACGACATCACTGCAGCGATTCTAACCTTGCTCCCCTACATCATCTGTTCCACCTTATTACTTCATTTCTATCAGCATACAAACGTATTTCTCCCATCCGAAAAAACAAAAGCAAAAATAATTTTAAAACTCTTCACCATCCCCTACTTCTATTTCTCTGCTTTCTTAAAACTCCTCAGAAGAATAATCTAAACTTGTTGATTCCAATATGGCTTTTGTACAACACCATAATGATGGACAAATGTCACTGCACATTTTTCCAAACCCAGAGAAGGCATAATACCAAGAATGAATCACAGAGCAAATGACGGACTTTAAGCGATTATGAGGTTTCAGTGTAGATTTATCAACTGTAACAAATGTACCACTCTGGAGTGTGAAAAATGGGAGAAGCTAGCCGTGTACCTTCCCTTCAATTTTCCTGTGAATCTTACTTACACTGCTCTAAAAAAATCAGTCTTAATGATATTAAAAAAAAAAAAAAAAAAAAAAAAAAGAGTATCAGTAAGCAGGCAACTGATTCCGGAATTAAATAAGCTTCCGTGGATATTACTAAAACTAAAGACTGGGCGCCTGGGTGGCTCAGTTGGTTAAGTGCCCGACTTTTGATTTCGGCTCAGGTCATGATTTCACAGTTCATGGGATCAAGTTCCTGTGTCGGGCTCTGCGCTAACAGCATGGGGCCTGCTTAAGATTCTCTCTCTCTCTCTCTCTCTCTCTCTCTCTCTCTCTCTGCCCATCCTCCACTGCACTCTCTCAAAATAAATAAACTTAAAAACAATATGAAAAGCACTCAAGATCCTACATTAAAGCTGTTGGTGTGGAGGTTGCAGGGGGTGTATACATAGGCAACTGAGCAGGAGGAATTCTTAGAGAAAGCCAAATTTGATCCACATGTATTTTTTTCAAGATCTTGAATTTGGCATTATAGGAGGATCAATAGAAACTTCTTTTTCTTAAGGATTTAAGTTTATTAACTTTTGAGAGAGACAGAGAGAGAAAGAGAAAGTGAGCAGGGGAGGGGCAGAGAGAGAGGGGGACAGAGGATCCAAAGCGGGCTCCAGGCTGACAGTAGAGAGCCCAATGCAGGGCTCAAACTCACATACCGTGAAACCATAACCTGAGCCAAAGTCAGACACTTAACTGACTGAGCCGTCCAGGTGCCCCAAATCAATAGAAATTTCTAACCTCTAGCAAAGTTCCTGGCTTTAATACATCCTGGAAGTTTTCTGGTTTTGATTTTTTCATTTACCACATGTATACGAAGTTCTGTGGCAAGAAAAACGTAACAGTACAACAGTCATACTTTGGAGCTGAATGAATTCTAAACAATACACACATAATGTTATCACTTTGAGATACTACTTTCCCTTTCCATTCCCACTCAACACCTACTTGTATTACAGTAGCGAAATAAATAAAAGAGAAAAGAATTTGGGGCACCTGAGTGACTCAGTCGATTAAGGGTCTGAGTTTGATTCAGGTAATGATCTCATGGTTTGTGAGTTTGAGCCCCGCATCGGGTCTGTAATGACAGCTTGGAGCCTGGAGCCTGCTTCAGATTCTGTGTCTCCTCCCTCTCCCCCTCCCTCCTCTCTCTCTCTGTCTCTCTCTCTCTCTCTCTCTCTCTCTGTCTCTCTCACACACAAAAATAAGCAAACACTAAAATATTTTTTTTTTTAATAAAGAAGAAATTAAAACTTAGGTTAAAGGCAAGATTTGATTTCAAATGTCACACTGATAACTTTGGCTTAAGTTTCATGACTATCATATTACTATCAAATCTATTTTCTCTAGAGATTTAAACTTGAGATAATGTTCAAATTGAAGAGGACACAAATTTGCCCTGATTGCTGTTTCAACCTGGAGCCCCTCTCTTTGACATTCCCATCTTTTGAAAAAATTCCTGGGAGACTCCGCAAAGATTCAGTGAAAAGGCCTTAATGGGGAAGAGAGGACAGAGCAGAATTCATCCTCTTCTTCACCTCAGGTCACCATCTGGTCTCACCTAATCTCACAGGAATCCTGTGCAATTTAAGAAGCAACCTTGGGGAAGACTCTCTGAGGAGGAGAACCTGAAGTGAGGCCTCAATACAATGAGAACCATGAGGAAAAAAACATAAATGATGCCATAAAACCCCAAATGATATGTCATCCACATCTATGCCTTTTTTATTCCATAGTCTTCACATAGTACTGATCCTTTACCTTGATCTCCATGTAATATCCCACCTTCCCCTGACTGTCCATACTTCCAACCTTATGATTCCAACTTTCCTTGTAATTTTATGACCATATCTTGAAAACTATCAGGTCTTTAAGGATAGGGACCACACCTTAATCTTCTTGTATTCCCAGTATTTAGTATGATTCCTAGGCATAACAGGCCCTTAACAGATATTTGCTAAGTAAGCATATTACTATATTGCACTGCTGAGATGATACTCATGTTATTCAATAGTATTAGTCAAAATATTTGGCTGACCTTTAAAGTACTTAACTATTAGTCTTAGTAACCTATACTCTAAAGAGTATCACTAACAAGAATATTTTTACCCTATGGGTAACAACATGTACTTCAGAGGTTTTTCTTTTCAAGGCCACTTTCTTAAAAAAAACATCAGTTTGTGTGGTTTTTTTAATCATCATCAACACTGTCTTTCTCTTTACTTTCCATGAAATCAAGGTATGTACGGTGTAAGAAAGTGGCTCAGCCTCATGACCCAAATGAGTGAAATTCCCTATAGATTGGTATTCTGAAATGAACTGATTTTTTTTTTTTAAGTGGGGAGAGTGCAAGTGGAAGAGGGGCAGAGAGACGGGGACAGGATCTAAAGTGGGTTCTGTGCTCACAGGCTGACAGCAGGGAGTCCAAAGTGGAGCTCGAACTCATGAACCGCGAGATCATGACCTGAGCTGAAGCTGGATGCTTAACCAACCGAGCCACCCAGGTGCCCCTGAACTGATCTAGTTTTGAGTTTCTCTAATTATTTTTAATCTTGAAACTCTCTTCATAAAAAAACCTAATATAAAACACTGGTAAGTATAATCTATGTTTTATTTGATATACAAATCTGAAAATACAAAACATTTTGAAGATATAAAATATTTGATGACTTTCTTAGAGTACTACTACTTCCAGTTACGATAGAATACTTGGGACAAGATTTTTCTCCTACCATAAACCACTAGAAAATTGGACAAAATACATTCAGCAGACACTGAACAGCAGGCCAGATGACCCCTGAGAGATAAGATACAAATAAAGTGAGTTTACAGTCACTTGGACTTTCTGGACCATACAAAGGAAAGGCAGAACTGAAGTAAGCACCATCAGCTCACTGCCGAGGGAAAACTGGGAACACAGTTCCAATCAGCAGAAGCACCTGGGACTCTGCAACAGACTACCGAAAAGGACAATTCTACAAGGAGAGAAAGTCCAGAAATCTTTAGGAGAGTCTCTTTGAGCCTGTTCTGGACTAAGGTACATGTGTATAGGGCAAAATTCCATAAGGCGGGGCAAAGAAGAACCAGAAAGAACCACTTTCTGGTTGCCAGAAACGCACAGATCTAGATCTAGGAGATATTCAACTTCCAACCAACTACAGAGGATGGAACTCACTGAATACCCAGGGCACTGAGTAGAGAACACAACAGGGTAGCAACCTTAGGAAGCGAACTAAGTTAGCCCTAGAGTACAGGGACTCTAACAAAGCTTAAAAACTCAAGCTACAAGAAATTTAAGTGCCTACCAAAGCACAAGAGAAGGTAATAAAATACAGCACTCAAAATTGTCCAAGCCCAATAAGTATTTATATGAAGAAACAAGAAAATCTGAGCAATACTAAGATAAAAGCCAGTCAGAGAAACAGATTCAGAAATGATAAAAATCATGGGGTTAATTAACAAGCACTAATGAAAAATTCACTAGAGAAGTTGAAGTCATAAAATAGCAGATTCAACAGAATAGCAGATTCCAGCAGGCAGGAAAAATGAGTAACCTAAAGACAGGTCCATTGAGGCTATTCATAATCAAACTGGAATACAGAAAAACAAAAACTAAAACAAAACAAAAAAAAGAGATGATTGTCTCAACAGATACAGAAAAAGCATTTCATAAAATCCAACACTCTTTCACGATAAAAACACAACAGGGATATCTGCTCTCATCATTTCTGTTCAATGGAAATTCTAGCTGGGGCAATTAGACAAGAAAAGGAATTAAAAGGCATCCACGTTGGAAAGAAAAAAAGTAAAACTATCTCCACTTAGAGATGACATGATCTTATGTGTTGAAAATCTTAAAGAATCCACACACACACATAAAACTATTAGAAATAATAAACTAGCACAGCAAGACTGTAGAATATAATATTCAAAAATCATCGCATTTCTATACACTGGCAATAAACAACCCAAAAATGAAATTAAGAAAACATTTCTACTTATAATAGTACGATAGCATTAAAAAGGATAAGATACTTAGGAATAAATTTAACAAAAGAAGTATAAATTTTACTCTCTGAAAACTATAAAACATTGTTAAAAGAAATTAAAGAAAAAATAAATAAATGAAAAAACTTCCAATTTCATGGACTGGAAGACTTACTATGGTTAAAATGGCATTACTCCCCAAACTGACCTACAGATTCAACACAATATGTACCTAATTTCCAGCTGACTTCTTTGTAGCAAATGACAAGTAAATCCTAAAATTCATATGGAAATGCGAGGAACTCAGAATAGTCAAAACAATCTTGAAAGAGAAAAAAAAAAAATAGGAGGAATCACACTTCCTAATTTCAAACAAAGCTACAGTAGAAACTCAATGTGGTACTGGCACAAGGACAGACATACGGATCAATGAAATATAAATAAGAGTCCAGAAATAAACTCATACATCTTCAGTCAATTGACCGTAACAAGTGCCAAGACCATTCAATGGGGAAAGAGTATTTCCAACAAACTATGCTGGTACATACACATATGCAAAAAAGAATAGACCTGGACTCCTATTCACAGAATACAAAAAAAACTTATTCAAAATGGATGAAACACCTAACCTACAGAGTTAAAACTATAAAACTCTTAAAAGAAAGCATAGATATAAATCTTCATGACCCTGGATAGGGCAACAATTGCTTAGATATAACACCTAAAGTGTAAGCAACCAAAGGGGGGGGAAAAAAGATAAAACAGATTTCATCAAAGTTTAAAACTTCTGTGTATCAAATGGCATTAACAAGAAAATAAAAGGTAATCTGCAGAATCAAAGAAGATATTTACAAATCATGTATCTGATAAGGGTATAATATCATATAAAGGACACTAACAACTCAATAATAAAAAGGCAACCGCAGCAACTTCTTGCTAGACATGTCCCCAGAGGCAAGGAAAAATAAAAGCAAAAGTGAACTATCAGGACCCCATTAAGATAAAAAACTTCTGCACAGCAAAGGAAACAACCGGCAAAACTAAAAAGCAAACGGATGGAATGGGAGAAGATATTTGCAAATGAAACATCAGATAAAGGGATAGCATCCAAAATCTATAAAGAACTTAAACACAATACGCAAAAAACCCAGTAAAGAAATAGGCAGAAGGCATGAATAGACACTTTTCCAAAGAAGACATCCAGATGGCTAACAGACACATAAAAAGATGCTCAACATCACTCATCATCAGGGAAATACAAATCAAAACCACGATGAGATACCACCTCACACCTGCCAGAATGGCTAACATTAACAATTCAGGAAACAACAGATGTTGGCGAGAATGCAGAGATAGGGGAACCCTTTTGCACTATTGGTGGGAATGCAAACTGGTAGAGCCATTCTCGAAAACAGTATGGAGATTCCTCAAAAGATTAAAACCAGGGCTACCCTATGGCCCAACAACTGCACCACTACGTATTTATCCAAAAGATACAAAAACGCTGATTCGAAGGGGAACATGCAACCCCAATGTTTACAGCAGCACTACCAACAACAGCCAAATTATGGAAGGAGCCCAAACATCCACTGACTGATGAATAAAGAAGGTGATATAATATAATATTTGTGTGTATGTAAATATTTATGTATTTATGTGTATATATGTATGTGAATATATATTATAATATGTGTATGTATGTGTGTGAATATATATTTATGTGCATATATGTATGTGAATATATTATATATAATTATAATATATAACATACACATAAATACATAAATATACATACACATAAATATACACACATAAATACATAAATATATACATACAAATTTATATATACATGTAAATACATAAATATATACATAACACATAAATAACTAAATAACTAAATAAATAAATAAATGGAATACTACTTGGCGATCAAAAAGAATGAAATCTTGCCATATGCAGCAATGTGGATGGAACTAGAGTGCATTATGCTAAGTGAAATAAGTCAGAGAAAAACAAATATATGGTTTCACCCATATGTGGAATTTAAGAAACAAAACAGATGAACATAGGGGAAGGGAAGGAAAAATTAGATAAAACAGAGAGGGAGGCAAACCATAAGAGACTCTTAAATGTAGAGAACAAACCGGGGGTTGCTGAAGGGGATATGGGTGGGGGGATGGGCTAAATGGGTGATGGGCATTAAGGAGGGCACTTGTTGAGTTGAGCACCTGGTGTCATATGGAAGTGATGACTCACTGGGTTCTATTCCTGAAGCCAAGACTACACTGTATGTTAACTCACTTAAATTTAAAGAAATAATTTTTTTAAAGTTAACCCAATTTAAAAAATGGGCAAATGATCTGAAATATGTCTCTCTCCAAAGAAGATCTGCAAATAGACATTAAGTACATTGAAAGATACCTAACATCATTAATCGTTAGGGAAATGCAAATCAAAACCACAATGAAATATTTCAGAAAATACACTAGGATAGCTATTAAAAAATGAGAATAACAAGTGCTGGTAATGATGTAGAGAAACTGCAGCCCTCATACATGGCTGGTAGAAGTGTAAAATGGGGCGGCTGCTGTAAAAAGTAGCTTGGCAATTCCTCAAACACTTCCTCAAATATGACCCAACAATTCCATTCCTAAGGATCTTCCCAAGAGAAATGAAAAACAGGTCTACACAAAAACTTGTGCACAAATGTTCATAACAGCATTATTTATGATAGCCAAAACTTAGAAACAAGCCAGTGTCCATCACCTGATAAATGAATAAACAAAATGTGGTAAAGTGTCTCCACATAAAGCAATATTCTTCAACCATAAACAGAAATGAAGTAGTGATACCCATTATAACAGAGTACCATGAAAACGTCATCATTAAGTGAAAAACCCAGAAACAAAGGCCACATATTTCATGATTCATTTGTAAGAAATACCCAGAATAAGCAAACCCACAGAGATGGAAAGTTGATTAGTACTTGCCAGGGGCTAGGAATGGAAGGGGGAAGAAGGGAAAAGGGCAATGAGTACTAATGGGCAAAGAGTTTCTTTTTTGGGGTAACAGAAATGTTCTGAAATTCGATAGTGACAATGGTTGCATAACCTAGTAGATAGTCTAAAAACTATATACTTTAAAATGGCAAATCTTATGGTATATGAATTATATCTCAAAACAAACAAAAAAAAAAAAAGATCCTAAAACTACAGCA
This sequence comes from Neofelis nebulosa, assembly GCF_028018385.1. Taxonomy (NCBI): domain Eukaryota; kingdom Metazoa; phylum Chordata; class Mammalia; order Carnivora; family Felidae; genus Neofelis; species Neofelis nebulosa. The sequence goes on along the minus strand of NC_080784.1, from coordinate 197,671,322 downwards.
TCTTAAAACAATAAAAGGGAAAAAAACTATAAAAGCATAAGATACTATATGGTCTCTTGGACTAATAAGAGGTGTTTTGATTCTTATTTTAACAATCTGAACTAATACATGGACGACAAAACTTTAAATCGTGCATACAAGACTCCCAGAGCCTCTTTTAATCCTCAATTTTTTTTCCAATGCAATATGCGATGAATAATGCCATCAAACACAATTATGTATGCACAATTCCCAAAGCACTTACTGAATCTCCACTCATTTCTCTCTCTCTTTAGAAAGCCAATCAGAATACAAGGTAATATTTTATATAGACATATAGTACATTATATAGTTATCATACATTACATACATAGATTTGCCTTATTATTACTAAATTATTTGTAATACAAAGCACAACTGATTACATCAAGTGTGCCATGACTGCCTTTATTGCACCAGAAAATTTTTTCTGTGATGATTTACTTGAAAAAACAACTACTGTTCCTTCAACAAATATCGTTGGGAAAACTGGACAGCTACATGCAAAAGAATGAAACTGGACCACTTTCTTACACCACACACACACACACACACACACACACACACACACACACCCTCAAAATGGATTAAGGACCTAAACGTGAGACCTGAAACCATAAAATTCCTAGAAGACACCACAGGCAGGTATTTCTCTGACATCGGCCATAATAACATCTTTCCAGATATGTCTCCTGAGGCAAGGGAAACAAAAGCAAATAAACTATTGGGACTACATCAAAATAAAAAGCTAACTAAAACCAAAAGATGACGTACCGAATGGGAGAGGATATTTACAAATGACATATCCGATAGAGGATTAGCATTCAAAATATACAAAGAACTTAAACAACTCAGGGTGCCCAGGTGTCTCACTTGCTTAAACATCTGACTCGATTTCAGCTCAGGTCATGATCTTATGGTTCATGGGATTGAGCCCTACATTGGGCTCTACGCTAGCAGCAGGGAGGCTGCTTGGGATTCTCTCTCCCTCTTTGTCCCTCCGCCACTCACTGTCTCTTTCTCAAAATAAATAAGCTTAAAAAAAAAAAAAAAAAAGAACTTTTACAACTCAACAGCCAAAACCCAAATAATCCAATTAAACAATGCGCAGAGGACATGAACAGACATTCCTCCAAAGAAGATATCCAGATGACTAACAGATATATGAAAAGATGCTCAACATCACTTGTGATCAGGGAAATGCAAATCAAAACCACATGAGATATCACACATAGCTAAAATATAAAACACAGGAAACAATTGTTGGTGAGGATGTGGAGAAAAAGGAACCCCTGTGCACTGCTGGTGGGAATGCAAACTAGTGTAGCCACTGTGAAAGACAGTATGGAGGTTCCTTGAAAAATTAAAAATAGAACTACCCTATGATCCAATAGTCATACTACTGGGTATTTACCCAAAGAATATAAAAACACTAATTTGAAGAGATATATGTACCTCTATGCTTACTGCAGCATTATTTATAATAACCAAATTACGGAAGCAGCCTAAATGCCCACTGATAGATGAATATGGATAAAGAACACGTGGGGTGTGTGTGTGTGTGTGTGTGTGTGTGCACGCGCGCGTGTGTATACACACACATATATAAATAATTCAGCCATTAAGAAGAATGAAACCTTCCCATTTGCAACAACATGGGTGGATCTATACAGATGGCTTAATGAAATAAGCCAAAGAAAGAAAATTCCGTGATTTTACTCATATGTGGAACTTAAGAAACAAAACAAACAAACAAACAAACAAGAGACAAGCCAAAAAAATAGACTCCTCACTATAGAGAACAAACAGAGGGTTACTAGAGGAGAGGTAGATGGGGGAGGGGGTGGTGAAATAGGTAAAGGGGATTAAGCATACACATACCCTGATGGGCACTGAGTAATATATGGGCACTAATGGATGAACTGCTATACTGTACCCCTGACAGTTATACAACACTACACATTACACTGGAAGAGAGGAGAGGAGAGGGGAGAGGAGGGATCAACATCAGAATCTTTGATCATATAGAAACTGATAGATTATAATACGAAGTACTTCTTAAAAACACAGTTACTTTTAGTAAGTACCCAGTAGCTTCTTGTATAGTTCATTTGTACCTCATCATCTACCAAAAATTATTTAAAATTTATAGTTCCATATTACACATTTATTAAATTTGAGAAAAATCCATAGAAAAGCGTTAGTTCAAAAAGAGGTAAAAAACCAAGCTTCTGTAATTAAACCTACATACTCATTAAAAAAAAAAAAAGTACATTTGAATGTTAAATATGTTTCTAAAAGTCATATGTAATACTGTATTTCTGTAAATCAATTCACTATCACCCTTCCTTTGGCTTCCATTATATTTTTAGAAGTACTGGAACAGAAAAAAAGAGGGAGGGCACCATTTACTTTTAGAAGTATTCTTCCTTAATTTGCAAAGTATGTGCATTTGATTCTCCTAGTACCAAACAAAAAAGTTATTTAAATAATCTGATTCATCACCACAATAAACCACATTTTTATATACTAAATATTCAAAGGTTGGGGCGCCTGGGTGGCGCAGTCGGTTAAGCGTCCGACTTCAGCCAGGTCACGATCTCGCGGTCCGTGAGTTCGAGCCCCGCATCAGGCTCTGGGCTGATGGCTCGGAGCCTGGAGCCTGTTTCCGATTCTGTGTCTCCCTCTCTCTCTGCCCCTCCCCCGTTCATGCTCTGTCTCTCTCTGTCCCAAAAATAAAATAAAAAACGTTGAAAAAAAAAATTAAAAAAAAAAAAATATTCAAAGGTAATTTGTAAATTCCCACTAATTTTCATGTTTCTAAAAGAGCTCTAATTTTGGTTTTCTCATTAGTAAGTAAAATAACAAAATTAAAAAAGTTCTAGATTCTTCTAGTTTCAACTTCTATAATTCTTTGAGATTTACTTCCAACATATTAAACATAATGGTTCTGTTTGGGGCTTAACTGTGTCACCCCCATCCCCACGAATTCATATGTTCAAGTTCTAATTCTCTTGTTCCTCAGAATGTGACTCTGTTCGGAGATAGAGCCTGTAAAGTAAGAAGGTAAAATCAAGGTCCTACGGATGGACCCTAATCCACTCTGACTGGTGTCCTCACAGGAGACTAAGATACAGACGTGCACAGAGGCAAGAACATGTGAAGACGAAGGGAGATGACTGCCAGCCAGCTGCAAGCCAAGGAGACAGGTCTCAAAAGGAAACCTTGATTCTGGACTTGTAGTCTCCAGAACTGTGAAGAAGTAAATTTCTGTTGCTTAAACCACCCAGTCCGATGTACTTCATTATGGCAACCCTGCCAAATTAACCCAGGCTCTAATATTTTTCAGTTATTTAGATTTTCTTAGCATGGAAACAAAAACAAAATAGAGAAATAGAACTCCTATTTCAAGAAACTAAAATGAGTTCTTTGGAGACATAAGTGTGTAAAAGGGCTCTGGACATCCTTCCCAAGAAGCTGAATTATTTTGGGTGCAGCATGGCTTTAGAAATAGTAAATTCCACATCCCTAAAGCAAAAGTTAACTTTCTACCAGCTTTTTGTGTTATGGTATATGTATACATATGTTTCTTTAGTGTTTTTTTTTATTTAATTGCAAAAGAGCCAACGTTAAGTTCCATATGGATAGATATCCTTGAATTGGCTCAAAACAGCTGTAACAAAATGGAAAGGAGTGAAGGTCTTCAAGAGGCAAACAGCTGAGTTCAACTCTCAGCTCCACCTCCTACTAGCTATCTAACAACAACCAATCTACCGTCTCTGAGATTGCTTCCTCAGTCATAAAGGGATATCACTTCGCATGAATGCCTGGCACATAACAAATGTTCTATAAAAGGAAACACCATACCATCACTATATTCAAACAACTCAGCATTAGTCCAAAAGGAACAGTAAGCTACCCACCTAAGCACTGTGTGTGTGTGTGTGTGTGTGGCAGCAAAATGCCAAAAGCTATAATGTAATTTTTACTATGATTTTAATAATAAAGCCCAAATAAAATCAAATTGACACATAGCTTATACTGCTTTGAAAAATAGTAAATACCTGACATAGACTCTATTAAATGAATCAAATAATTAAGGATTCAAGATTCTGTCAAATTCTCCCTAAATACACTTTATCTTAAAATGTTAACATTTTGCCTGAATTTCAGTCCTTCCATTTATATATCCAAACCCTACTACTTTTGCAAAGACTCAGTGTGAGTTACACATTCCTCTTAATCCTTAGGTGGCAATTTTTCCCTCCCACTGATACGACAGTACCAAATTATATGTTGTCTTTCCTTTGTACTTTTTATGTTAATCTCACTTCCACAACAAGACCTGAAATTTCCTGAAAGTAGGATCCATGATATATTTGCCTAGAAAGCAGCCATGTGCTCACAGAAAGAACTTACTACTTTATGGACTGTTATAATGAAGTTTGCTGCTGCCTTTCTATGTTGCTTAACTTAAAGGTATTTCAAATTAGGGAGAAAGCAAAACATATGTAGAAGCACACACAGACTTGAAAGCATCCTAAAGAATCACCTAACTTAGCCTAATTACCTAATTACTTCTTTAAAAGTAATTATTAGATCAAATACAGACCACATAACATTTTTTTCATTTTTTATTTTTTTCCATTGTCAGCAATAGATCTCTTTTACAGTCTACAGCAGTTAATCTCTACCCTTCCCTGAATGATAACGAGAATATATTTTCACAGTAGCAACTGGTGACATTTCAATAAATCAATGTGCTGCAGTGATACCTAAATAAAAGCTTATTTCACTATAATGATGCTTCCAGGCTTCCCTTAAGTCAGGTGGTTACTTGCAGTTAATGATCTGTGACATACCACACAAGTAGTCCTAAAAAGACTTATTATCCACTGCGTGTGCAACAATATTTGCTTTATGGATGGCTAAATGAATGAAGACATTCAATGTAACTGTAAAAGTAAAATCAAAAGAAAACGTACAAGTAACATGTTTTCTTTAAGTAAAAGGGCTGTGACCGTTTTCCATTAATACTTAACCTTTTGCTGGAGCAGTGCAACCACATATAATGCTCAAATCCATAAAGCCCAAGAGCTGTTCTGGGTTAATGCTAATTAACTGCCCCCAATCAAAAGAGCAGTAACTTTCCAAAAATGTGAGATCATCAGCCTCTATTGTTGACATCAAAGTCATATCACAAAGCTTAATGAACAATAAAAGAGACAAATATGCTTTATATATAAGAATCTTTTAATCGAATTTCTATAAACCTGTACAATCCAAACATGTCAAGAAAAGAATTATTATGCTGCACACAAATTTGCTAATCTCAAACAATACTCCATCCTTCATGGCTGCCAGACTTTGCAAGCATTCACATGTTTACCATTTATAATTTTATTTCATTCACTAGACTCGGCTTTTGTCCACCATATGTCCACTGTGGATTAACTATTCCCTTAGGTACAATTAAGGCCTTTCCATTTGTTGTAAGAAGAGCTAAGTATGAAGGACACGGCCAGAAATAACATTTATACCTCCACCAAAAACAGAAGCACATTGAAACTCAAACGATGGTTTATGCAGCATCTTTTTTTTTATTAGACATATGTCTACATAGCAAAATAAACTTGAGATAAAATTCATGGCAACTATACATCAGCTTTGACCATTAAGATTAGATATCAAAATCCTATCACCTCCACTGAGTTTAAATAATTTTTCAGAAAAATGTATTTCTAAAATATAAGCTAAATGAAGACTGGCTTCCAAATATTAATAATAACTGAAATTTTAATCACTATGTATTTCAGAGACATTTCACATGATTTTTAATGGTCTTGACTTTTAAATCCTTAAAGTAAAAAATTATATATACCTAGCAATACTTCCTCCCATTATCCATAATTAGAAGACAGAATTTGAGGACACAGTAGGAGACACAATAATGACAACTAACACAAAGCACCTGTTACATACAGGCATTGGTTCTGGGAGCTTTATATAAATAAGTCTTGCAACAACCTCCCTGTAAATTATTCCCACTTTACAGATGAGAAAATCGAGCTACAAAGAAGTGAGTACATTACCATGGTCAACAATTAATAAGTGAGCCCATATCTGAACTTAAGTGGTCTTACTTAGAAGTCTGTGCCCTTAACCACTGTATGGACAATATTAACGTGCCAGAACGCACTATAAAGTAAATATCTATAAGGGAAAATACAATTTCTCATCTTTTTTAAACGAAAATTTTGTGTGAAAATTAAGAGATTAGTTAAAGTTAGGAGTTTGGTTTTCAAAAGAACTACATGTGTAACGTGGCAGGTGTCTTGCCTGGTCTGATGTGATAGTGACTCATAAGCATGAAATGAGTCTGTCATTATTAAACTCCTCTTCTGATTCAAAAACCTGGGCTCAGCATTACACAAAAGCTGGAAGAACAGTATTATTTTCACTTTATCATCTCAAAAAGTCCATAGTTCCGTTTTTCACTATTCATTCAGTAGAGAATGAATACTTTTCAAGTCATTCATAACAAGTATCTACTGAGCACTTCGGGTGTTCAGGGACTAAGCTAGATAGATACTAGAGAGACAGCCGTGAACAAAGCAGTCTCTGCCTTCATGGAGCTTCAATGACAGAACACCTGGATAACTGCAAAGGGGGTAGGGGGAGGAAACGTGTATTCGGAAAAAAGGTGACTTTTTCAGAAGAATCTCAGAGTTTAAAAAGCAAGAAATAGCTAATAATTATTAAAATCAAGCAAGAAACTACCTAGCATTCTGTCCTACTCCTATTCTATTTGTTCGTGTCTCTCAACCCTCTAAGATGAGTTTAAGATTTGGGAAAGTCCTCACAAACCCCTCATGTTCTACTTTTTCACTAAATCAGAATCAGTGCAATAGACTGAAGATTAAGGAGTGGAGCTGACTCATTCAAAATTGTATCTAAAAATAGAATCAGGGCTAAAACAACAAAAGAAGACCTAAGACGTGCTTAATCATCAAGTGTTTGCACACATACCTCCATGTCTGTCTCTCTCCTCCCATAAACACAAAACATGCTGTAATCTCTCCCATCCTTTAAAAACAACACCAAAGAGTTCTGACCCACATTCCCTCCAGCTGCTGCCCCATGTGTCACTTCCCTTGTAGACTGGCATTACATATACATGTTGCTTGTATTCGTCATCTACAACCCATTGTCTTCCTTTCTCTCCCCAACTCACCATACTCAGCTCTCACCCCCACCACTCCGATGAATCTATTTGCCAAGGTGATCACCAATCCCCTCAGTGTGCTTAATCTAATAACCATTCTTAGAGCTCACCTGTTGATCACTCCCTTCTTAGAACACCTTCACATGTGGCTTCCAGGATACTTCACTCTCAGACTTTCCTCGTATCTCCACTAGCCAGCCACATGCCAATTCCTTTGCTGATCTCTCTTTATTTCCCCAAGCTTTAAAACATGGCTGTACCCCAAGGATTAATCTCTGTAATTCTTCCCTTTTTATACTCACTCCTATGTAAAGTTCATCCAGTCTCAAGGATTTAAATATCATCAATATGCTGTTGACTCCCAGACTTTTATCTCTAGACCTTCTCTTGCCTCTGAACTCCGGACTCATATATCCAACTACCTATTAAGTAGCTCCACAGAGATGCTTAATAGAAGTACCTCACACTTAACATGTCCAAAAGGAAACTTGAGATCCTCACCCAAATCTGTTCTTCCTGCACTCAATTTCTGACGTCAGTAACCTGAGCTTCAGCATTCCAAACGCCTAGGCCAAAACTCTTGGCATTATCTTGCCTCCTCTCTCCTCTACTCCACAGCCAACCTATGAGAAAATCCATCACCTGTCCCTTCAAAATATATCCAGAAACCAACTCATTTTCTCCACCACTTGCACTGCTGTAACCCTAGTCTATGCCACCATTACTTCTCACCTGAAATATGTCCAGTCTCCTATCTGTTTACTTTGTTTCCATTCTTACCCACTGTAGTAAATTCTCAAAACAAGAACTGCAGTGATCCTTTCAAGTTAAATCACTTCACTCTGCTGAAATCCCTCACTGGGTTTCCATCTCACACACAGTAAAAGTTGAAGCCCTGACAGTGGCCTACAAAGCTGTTCCTGATTTGTCCTCTTCCTAGATCCTTCCCTCTTTATATCTAGTTTCATGTCCTACACTATTCTTTCGCTGACTATTCCCTACTAATTGCTACCTACACACACACACACACACACACACACACACACACACACACACTCCCTCTTTATAGCTCCTAGGGAGAAAAAACAAAATCAAGAACAAAATACTACCTCAGGGCTCTGTTCCTACTCTTCCTCCTACTTGGAAAAATCTTTTCTTTTTTTTTTTTTTTTTTTTTTTTTTGAGAGAAAGAGAGAGAGAGAACGTAAGCAGGGGAGGAGCAGAAAAAGAGGGAGGCACAGAATCTGAAGCAGGCTCCAGGCTCCAAGTTTTCAGCACAGAGCCTGATGCGGGGCTCGAACTCCAGAGCCATGAGATCATTACCTGAGCCAAAGTCGGACACCCAACCGAATGAGCCACCCAGGAGCCGTGGAAACTCTTCATCCAAATATCTACATGGCACTCTCTGTCTCTTCCTTTATCTCTTTGTTCAAATGTCATCTTCTCAAACTTTCCTTGCTACCATATTTAAAATCTTAACACCCTCTTCCAAGTCTTCCTTTTTCTCCCTTTCCTGCTTTGTCTATGCAAAACTTACCATCATTTAACATATTATATATTTTCTGATTTACTTATTTACTACCTTCTTCTACTGGAACCAGGCTAGATGAGGGCAAAAAAGTTTGTCTCTTCATTTCTGTATCCCTAACATCTAGACAGGTATGGGCTCAATCACTAACTTTTAAATGAAATGAATGAAAGAAGACATAAGAAAGCAAAAAAAAAAAAAAAAAAAAAAAAAAAAGGAAATACATGCTGAATTGCTCTATTTATACTGCAAAACTACACATTCATGTGAAATTTGAGAAAATGTCATAGAATATAAAAAATAATTAAATCTAACTTCAAGAACAATTTTAAATTAAGAAGAAATGCTATTTTTAGAGCCCCCAAAACACTCCAAAGTTGACCATAGTTCCAGGGTGTGCTTGGCAAGTAGTAAGAAGTCAATAAATCTTAGCTAGATTTATTATTGTTATTATTAGGTATGGGCACTTATCCATGTATAAAGAAAATAGATTCTTAATAATCTAACAAGTGAATAAAATGACCTAAGAAACCATCTCTGCAAAGATAAGAAGACAGTGTTTACAATACACATAAAGTTAAAATTAAACTCTCTTAAAATTATATGGCAGGGGGGCACCTGGGTGGCTCAGTCGGTTAAGTGTCCAACTTCAGCTCAGGTCATGATCTCGCGGTCCGTGAGTTCGAGCCCCGCACTAGGCTCTGTGCTGACAGGTCAGAGCCTGCAGTCTGCTTCAGATTCTGTGTCTCCCTCTCTCTCTGACCCTCCCCCGTTCATGCTCTGTCTCTCTCTGTCTCAAAAATAAATAAACGTTAAAAAAAAAAAATTATATGGCAGGGATGCCCGGGTGGCTCAGTCGGTTAAGCATCCTACTCTTGATTTCAGATCAGGTCATGATCTCATGGTTCATGAGTTCAAGCCCCACATTGGGCTCTGCACTAACAGTGGGAGGACCTGCTTGGGATTCTCTCTCTCTCCCTCTCTCTCTTTCTCTGTGCCTCTCTTCTGCTCGCTTGTATGTGAGTGTTCTCTCTCTCAAAATAAATAAACATTAAACAAATTAGAAAAAAATATATATGGCAGTAAATATGTTCAATTAAGCAGACTTATTACTGGACATGTTTGGGCCATTGTATTTTAGGAATGGAAGGTGCTTATGATTACCGAGTATAATCCTTCATTTTATACATGAGGATGATCCTAAGTGATTAGGTAAACTGCCCAAGGTGACATAACCAGATAAAATGACAGCCCTAGCACAGAAGCTAAAGTTTTCTGATCCTCCCTATAAATGTTCCTTTAATCTATATTGGATTTGTTCCTCAATTACTGTGAATAAATTTAAATTACTAAAGGGACTTAAATTACATTAATGAAAATTTTAAATCTTTTCACAAAATCTGTTTTTATACCAATAAAAGTTTAATTTATACATTTTACAATGCTATATATTTTTTAACTTTTAATAGATTAAAATTAAGTTTAATATTTTATAATTTCTTCTAATTTTTAAAATCAGAGATTCATCATAAAAGAAATAAAAAGTAAAGTGGATGATCCTTTCTTTAGCATTTAATAAACTCTATCATGACAAGAAGATGGACAGAAATCATATAAACCTATTGTTATATACAATGCTTACATAATTGCCCCAAACAAAGCAAAACCACAGAAATCTTAATACTTCTCAGGCTGAGGAAATTACAATACTGTCAAATGGTTTGAAGTAGACTATCTAAAAAAAAGTTACTCTGAAATGACATAGTAACATCACTGCAACAATTGTCAGGTGAAAATGATTTTTGATTAGTATTATGAAAAAGCACTCATCTGACATTTTGTTCCCCAATAATTACCAGTCCTAACACCAGTCTAAATGCAAGCTTATGCATTTGAGGAAACAACTCCACCAATTAAACTGGAAATACTATCAAAATGTTCTGAAAGTTCAGCAGAAGTGTCAAGTATCATGTAAAAGAATAGTTTTAAGAGCATGTATTAGGGGCGCCTGGGTGGCTCAGTTGGTTAAGCATCCAACTCTTGATTTCGGCTTAGGTCATCATCTCACAGTTTGTTAGATCAAGCCCTGTGTCAGGCGCCGGGCTGTCAACACAGGGATTCCCTCTCTCTGCCCCTTCCCTGCTCACTCTCAGTACACAAAATACTGATGCTGTCACTATCAGAATCAGATGCTTTCAGCACCTACTAGCAAATAACCATAGCTCCAGTTAAACAAATTTACATATAAAGAGAGGGGAAAAAAAAAAAAGAAGAAGCAATAGAAACAAAAATATAAAGTCCATCTGAAAAAGACACTTGGATCTGATACTTTGGGATTACTATTCCCAGAACAAAAAAGAACCAAAGTATTAAAACAAATGGGCAAAGAGGTGGAATGTTTTAATTCACAATGTATAAACAGAATGAATTTTTCAAATCTTCAAGAGTTTTGATTCATGCTTTATAAATTACAAATTCTCTTAAGCAAACTGATAATGACTCACTCGTTCACTTTGTTATAATACTGTAGATGGTAAATTTTACAGAAGTTGATACGAACTCTTTAACTTAGGAATCAGAGTAAATGTCACCTACCTCACAGTTTCCTATTTCTACTCTCCAGATAAAATAAGGATTTTTGAAGACTCAAAAAGTCACAGTATAGGCAAGCACTTTTATGTAAATCCCCATGAAACTTTTCAAGCCGGATGCATAACCATTTCTTCACACTCCTCTACCACTAAAAATAATCTTTAAAAAAATTGTCATAATTTTATTGAGGGTATCAGTTAAATTTTCCAACCTGAAATGTACTTGTTTTACTAATACATTTCCATTGAGTTCAGGGAACACAACTACAGAGTACATTAAAATGTGACCTTTGAACCTCGCAGTGTAACACATCACTTCCTGGGCAGAGATAGTACTCCAAGAACAATCAATCACTGTTAAGAAGAATATACACTCAACATTGTTAATTAGTGTTGATGCACTCTTCTCGATGCCCTCATCTGTCATGAAGATTGTTTAAAAATCTGAGTTATTAGTCTTTATTTGGGAAAGGATCTGGTTAATATCTTTAAGAGCAGAAATCATTCATCTATCCACTCTATCTTGGAGCGTGATAATTCCTACCCCCAATACAAGTTACTGATAACCACCACCCCTCCACTGACTAAGAAACTATAAATCAAGAAGAGGGCAGCTTCTATGCAACCCCTGTTAATTTCTGTTTACAATCTATCCAACCGAGAATGTTAGCTAGTCAGGGGAGAAACTAGCTGATGGATCAGATAGTAGGAAAACATAACAGCTTAAAGATAGAAAATAAGAAAATGACAAATTAAAATGCCATGTGCTTATAACAACATGGATTGAATTTAAAATTAATTCCAAAAAAATGAATATTCCTGAATGTTCATTTAATTTCAATGTGAACCTTCCCTGAAACACTGAAAGAAACATGAAAACTGTTACTTCAATGCAGATGGTTTTTGAAATTAAACAAAAAAATTAAAAATAAAAAGTAAAAAGCGTAGGTTTTCTATCATTACATAAAGGTCACTTTAGGAAAAAGCAAAATTCTTAATTCTTTTGTACTTATTTAACCTAAAATCATGATATAAAATCTATGACATTTTATCTTGAACATAATCCAGCATAATATAACTTCAAAATATTTCCTAAGAAACTCTCTGACATTATTCACCCAAGTGGAATTCAGTAGGCCAGCCGGGCCTGAAGGCCATCTAATAGATTCCCTGTATCTACGTATGTATTTTTCCTCATTAAGAAAACCATTTTCCCTTAATAACACATCCCAGGCCATAAACACTTCTAATTCCAACAGAGGCTTCATGAAAAGGCTTTTATTCATTCATTCAGTATTCATTCATTCAGGCACTATTCTAAGCGATGAGGTCCCTATGCTTCATTAAGCTTAGATTTTAGCAGGGAAAGACAGACAGGAAACAAACAAGAAACATCAGATGGCACTGAGGTGACACAGAGAAGTGAAACAGGATGTCCTGAGACAAAGGGACTACATAGCTCGTTTACACTGAGTGGTCAAGAAAAGCAACTCTGAGGAGATGACATCTAAGATGTGATTCAAATGATAAAATGGAGCCAATCAAGTAAAGAGCAGAAGAGAAAAGTACTTCGAGCAGAAGAAACCCTACGATACAAATTAACTTGGAATGTTAAAGTAGAGGAAAAAATACAAGTGTGTCTTAGCACAGAGTGGGCAAGGGAACACACAGACTAAGTCTAAGAGGCAGGTAGGAGCCGGATCACCTAGTGTCTGGTAAACCTGGATGAAGAGTTTAGGTTTCATTTTAGGTGTGATGAGAAAGCACTAGAAGAGGCATACCATGATTTGCCATTAGAGAACTGGATAGTACGAGAGCAAAGCTAGAAGCAGGAGGGACAGTTAGCAAGCTACTGCAGTATTCGTGTGAGAGGCGATGGTGCAGTGTTAGGCCATGGCCAGGTGCACCTGTAATAAGCCCATAAAGAGGACATGAATGGAAAACCCCCAGGTTCTGCAGTGTAGGCTCTGGTCAAGTGGGAGACCAAGACTTTCAAAAGCAGGAAACCAGGTATCAGACCTGGTAAACATGGCTCTGTGAATTGCAGAAATTGCCTTTAGATGGTAACATCATTGTTTCCAGGTGCCTATCAGTCATCTCCCCCCACATCGGGCTACAGACACGATCAAAGTTCAACAGAACTTCTGTAAAATACACAGAATAAACAGTTGACTTACCCTCTTTCCCATTTTGGAAAAGACCTAGAAGGAATTTATATTTACCTTGCTAGGAAAAAGTAGGGCCTTCCATGAAGATTTGGACATAATTGTATTTATTAATCCCAACAACCAAACAGAGCAAAAGAAAGGCAGTCAAGTTTTTAGAAAACTTGAAGTCAGCTTAAAAAAAAAAAAAAAAAGAAAGAAAAAAAAAAAAAAAAAAAAAAAAAAACCCCAAAAAACTAAGAGTAAGGTTAACAGGCCCTTTCACTACTTAAAAGCACTCTAGCTCAAACTTTGTGCAAATTAACAATGACTAACTGAATACACATAAATGGCACTCAAGAGTGTTTGCTGAACTGAATCGCCCTACCCATCTTACGGTACAAGATGTATCAATCTAAAAAAAAAAAAAAAAAAAGGAGCGGGGGCGCCTGGGTGGCTCAATCGGTTAAGCATCAGACTCTTAATTTTGGCTCAGGTCATGATCTCACGGTTCGTGAGTTCAAGTTCCACATCGGGCTCTGCACTTTCAGTGCAGATTGCTGGGGATTCTCTCTCTGCCCCCACCCCATGTGCCTCTCTTTCTTAAAATACATAAACTTAAAAAAAAATTTTTTTTTTAAGAAATAAATGAGGCATAAGATAGTGACAAAGGAATTCTCTAGGACCCATTTCCTCCAGGCCACTTTTGTAAGATGTCTGTTTCAGCTGTACTAATTTGTAATTTGTGATCACTCAAATTGAAGCTATAGTCAGTGTTTCTTAAAGGCTATTGTGATTAATAATAATAATGATGATAATAGTTACTGAGCATTTACAGTATACAGACCTCATGCTAAGCACTTTCCATGTAAATCTCACTTAATCTTTAACCTTATCAGACAGAAACTACTATCTTTACCTGCAGATGAGGAAACTGAGGTATAAAGATATAAAGTAACCTATCTGATGGCACACTGCTGTTAAGTGAAAAAACCTGGCCTTGTAAAAGCAGTCTCTAAATTCAAAGTCCTATGATCTTAACCATGACTCAATACTTCATTTGAAGTCTTCTACACTACAAAAAAAAAAAAATCACTAACTAGTGTCTTACAGCCTTTCAGAATATGGAAAAAATAAACTTGTTTTAAGTATTATACACTGAAATAATTTAGTCATTACTAATTCTATTTCATTAAAGCAAATCTCTTCCTCTACTGGCTACTTCATTAACCTACTCTAGGTACTCTTTATATTTAAACATAATAAAACACAATTTTTAGTAAAAATAAACCTATAATTCATCCTTACCTAAGAGTATCCTCAATCTTCAGTCCAAATTTCTGTTTACTATATTTTCATAAAAACACAAACAATTTTAGGGGCACCTGGGTGGCTCAGTCGGTTAATCGTCCGACTTCAGCTCAGGTCATGATCTCAGGGTTCATGAGTTTGAGCCTCACATCGAGCCCTGCACTGACAGCTCAGAGCCTGGAGCCTGCTTCAGATTCTGTGTTTCTCTCTGTCTGTCTCTCTCTCAAAAATAAACGTTGAAAGAAAGGAAGGAAGGAAGGAAGGAAGGAAGGAAGGAAGGAAGGAAGGAAGGAAGGAAGGAAGGAAGGAAGAAAGGATGGGTCTCCTAAAATGAAAAGCTGCACTCAGAAATAGAAGGTAAGGTCACCAAAACTTATGATTTCTAAAGGGGAATTTCAATGAATTGAAAAGCATCAGATTCACTCAATTAGAATTATTTACGGAACAGAAAAGTAAAATTCACCTAAAACTTAAAAAAAAACTGTACCCAAGGCATCCATTTCATGATCTGTAATACTATTTTTCTAGACACTATTATAAAATTTGTATTTTTAACTCTTCAGAGAAATGATATCCACACCTGTTTTGTAATGGTTTTAAAGTAAGGCTTGGATTTATTAAATGTTCATCTAAGTGTGCAAAACCACATAATGAAGAAATCTTGGTTTAGTCCTTCAGGAAGTACTATTTCCTAAATAATTACAGACCAAAAAAAAACGCACTATACTTTTAAAGACCTTTGGAGAAGATAATTCTCTTGGTAGTATACTTGGGTATTGGTTTAACAACGCTTGTAGTCAGGAAACTCTTCCTGACCTAAATCCTCCATGGTATAATTTAAATTCATTTTCTCTTTTTGTGACCTCAAATAGTTGTAGAAGATTAGGTCATATTATAATATTTTATATATTTAAAAACCCTTATTAAGGTCTCCTTCTCCAGGTAACTGCACTGCAGGACTATGAACCAACAGTCCTGTACAAAATTCAGCCTTATAATTTTATACGCCGTATATAATAGCCCAGCTGACAGATCTCAAAAATTATCCACCCTTTTCACCACACACGACTCCTCCCCCAATACACTCTTTCTCAAAAAACAAAACAACACAAGAAATTATCTGTACTTTAGAACTAATCTCAAAATTTAGAGAGACGTTTGCGAGAAAACAGGAGCAAGGAACCACACACCCAAAACTCCACCCGACGCTGCTCTCTTCCAACTACAACGGGCGATCATTTAATGAAATCTCTCTCTCAAAATCTCTGGGGCAGAGCTGAAGCTGCAGTGCAATATCATAAAATCTGCAGCTGTGTTGCTGTTCTTAATAGCCCGTGCTGCTTCCTTAGACCACAGGAAGCCAAAACACACACTGTCAGAACAGAACTTACCTTAACGGGAATCGGCCAAAGCAGCAGGGCAGTGAGATCAAGCATCAGAACTGTCACTGAAAAGATCGTATACATCCATGCAAACTTTCTCTTCAAGCAATTTACTTACTCCAGGAAAGCTGTATCTTTTATGTTTCTACACATCAAAATTTGTTTAGGAACAAAGACTAAAGGATAGGCAGATAAACAACGATACAGAAAGAAGCATTAATGACTTACTTTTATTGCCCACCAAGGCAACCAGCGGCTGAGTCTCTGACTCCTCGCTCACTTTCTTCACCACAGAATACCAATCTTCTAAATTCTCAAAGCTTTGATAATTTGTAATATCATATACCAACAGGATTCCCTGTCACAAAAGAGTTACAGAACTTTTTGTAAGATACCTGGCATAGACGTGGTGAGCTACCACAAATACGAAAAAATCCTATCATGGGTGAAAAGGCTGCAAAGGTCTACAATCCTGCCTGTTACTTTCATGAGGTCAAACATGTAAACCTTCCAGTAAATAACCATCTGCTGCTGCTCTTTCTAAATATTTTCAAAAATGAGATTCCATGACATCCCTTGATAGTCAATTTTAGTGTTTAACACAATTTTCTTTAAATGAAGTAAGTCGATTTCCTCTTTTGGTCCTCTGTGCATTTGGAGAACAACACTGGGGTATCCTCCTTGTAATAACCCTTCATGTACTTGAAGATAGTTAAGTGACTCCTTTACCATCTCCTTTCCAGAATAAACAAACTCAATTCCTTAAACTTGCCTCAAAGGACCTATTTTCTATCCCTTTAATCATAGTTGTTGGGTTCTTCCCAGGACACACTACATACAGTTTTTTGACATCCTCTTTAAAATGAGCAATGTAAAACTGGACATGATACTGTAATAAGAGCCTGAACAAAGCCAAATATAACAGAGGGATTGCTTCCTGCCTCTTATATATCATATTCCTTTTAATATATCCCATTATTTTGTGTGGGAAGGAGAAGTATGTACACACACAAAAATAACAGTGCCACATTCTTGATTCTCATCCAGTTCGTGGTCAAACACTTAATACAAAGCTCTGCATATAGTCTAAGTCTGGACCCTAATAGCATTTACGTCTCCTCCTTCTTAGGATATAATCACCAACTTTTACTACATTTTTGTACCTACTATCCATCTAGACATATATTTAGATCTTTTCATTAGTCTTTACAATAATCATCTAATGCTGCTAACTCTTATTCTCATTTTACTAATAAGGAGAGGCTACAATAACAAAGGTCACCCATACTTAGGTCACATACCACTACCACTAGGGTAGGTGAGGAAGCCAGATCTGAATCAAGGACTGTGTGAATATAAAGTCTACTCATGCATCTATAAGCATTTGTCTGCCAACTATATGCCAAGCATTGTGCTGGGTCCTAAGGATATAAATTCCAAACCTCAAGAAACTCAGTCTTGCAGCCAGGCACATAAACAGACAAGTATAGAACACAAAAGTAATGACCAGTGATATGCTGGTAAATATTAATAAACTGGCTAGCGCCGTGGTGGGGGTCGGGAAGGGTAGAGTGTTATTTGTCTCATTTGCCTATTTCTGTGGTACAAATACTCCCCTGTGGCCATTTTCAAGCTATCAATGTCACTTCACTCAACAAAGCTGGGTAGGACATCGCCATATTGCATCTGAACCATACAGGTACATTAGACATCAATAATTTCAAGAACCTACTTAAGAAAATATACAGTAAAATGATTAGTAAGTGATGAATTTTGAGCATATATCTTCGTTTTTAATATAATTGATGAGTTTATGTATTTTTAATCATGAATGTATTTAACGACTGGCTCACAAAAATTCCCGAAAATTTAACAACTGCCTTTCTCAAGCCAGAGAATAGCATACTACTATTATAACCTTCTAGGAC
The DNA here is from genome assembly GCF_028018385.1 of Neofelis nebulosa. NCBI lineage: Eukaryota > Metazoa > Chordata > Mammalia > Carnivora > Felidae > Neofelis > Neofelis nebulosa. Next base: position 197,653,195 of record NC_080784.1, on the reverse strand, counting down.
CATGTTCTTTTATTAAATTACACTGGCCCCTAAGTCACTTAGCTCCTCTGGGTCTCAGGTTGTTTGCCTCTAAAATTAGATCACTGAAAGTCAATGGTCTCTAACATCCCTTCCAGTTTAAATATTCTATAATTTTTATGCAAAATCACTTCGTCTGATTCATTTTGGTAGCTTCGACACTTCTTTCTGTCTTCCTAAATGCTTTGAAATAATGCCCAGCAATAGAATTATTTGAAATAATCAGCACAAGCCCACTTTTCTTATTAAGAATAACGCCCCAGAACTGGCCTCTGAAGAAAACTAATCTTCAGTACTCATTTTGGCAGCACGTATAGAGAGGAAGAGAGGAAGAGAGGAAGAGAGGAAGAGAGGAAGAGAGGAAGAGAGGAAGCTAATCTTCCAACGACTGACTCCACCTTCAGTTGACTCAAATGATGTCACATATTGTGTTGAAGGAGCTCTGCCCTGGAAGTCAGATCGCCGCTGGGCTGCAGTCCTGGCCTGGCCCTACCAATCCACTGATCTTGAGCAACGCTTCTGTAATCTACCTTGATGATAGCTGCCATGTCTAAGCGATTATGGGAAGTAACAAAAAGATTTATTTAAAAACTAACATACCACACAAATACTGGGAATTTTTATTATTCTGAGTGAGTAAGAATCACATTTTCAAGGCAACTCTGTGATAGTTTTTGTAACTCATAGATTGAGCCGCTGACCCACGATGAGTCTTAAACCTTAAGATGTTTGGAACCCTTCTAAATCAATATGTGAAAATCTTCATCTCAACATGGGCCAGTACGTGCATATGATGCAAATAAAACATGGCCACAACCCTTAATGATCAGTACTAGACCAGAGCTTAGAATAAAAACTAAACACTAAGCTTAGAATAGGTATCTATTATATACCAGAAGTCAGTGAACTATGGTCCCCAAGTCAAACTCAGTTCAAAGCCCATATTTGTGAATAAGCTTTTATTGAGATATAGTCATACTTACCTGGTTAAGTATTATCAAGGGCTGCTTCTGTACTACCACTGGAGAGTTGAGTGGCTGCAACAGAGCCAGTACGGCCTGTGATACCTAAAATATTTCCTGTCTGGCTCTCTAAGGAAAAGCTGGCCAATTCCAGAGCTAAACCAGTGTGTGTCAGTATTTTTCAGAGATCAATAAGTATGAATCTTCCAGAAGTCATGAGAAAGGCAAAAGGTTAAATGCCTTTCATTAATCTAGCTATCCACAAACCAAACATCATATACCCCATTCTCAATACCACTTAATGTAAAAACTATGATTCCATCTTTGCTCCTAATATGGCAATTTTTCATCAGTTCTAACCTATACCAATGTGGTCAAAATCCAAAAAGGGAAATGGGAAAACCAGAAAGACATCAAAACACAAAAAAGTTCTAGAACTTTCAGCTTCAATTCTGACACGTAAAGACCCAAGAAGTCATCATGTCTGTCTTTACAGTAAGAAAAAATCTAAACAAACAAAATCAATGACTCTTCTGGACAAAACAGAGAGCTGAGTTTGCAGGGTAAATCGCCACCCTGAAATCTGGGGAGACAGGTGAATCCAAAGAGTCACAGCCCAAATATGCTAACCTGGCACAGAAGCCACCATAGCCAGGAAACGGTGGGAACATTTAAACGGTAATTTTGATAAACTGGTGCAGGCTGCCTGTGTTCCACTGTGAGAATGAACAACTACCAGGCGACATAGTCTGTGGGGGTACCCCCACACTTTCATGGATTTTACCTCCAGAAACCCTACCACATCCTCTCGGTAGAATCAAGAAAGATCCCCACATGGCTCTGACATGGGGAGGGAGACATTACCACTGTAAATATGCCCAGAGTATTAGCCATAAAAAAGGCACACTGCCCAGGAATAAAGCTTAATGAGTGTCTTATATCACATGGGGGTAGGACAAGTTCCCATCTCTAGCTCCTTCTAGCCATCCTGTGTCACCTAAGTGGGAAGAGCTAATAAATACCTGTGAAGGTCACAGCCCAGGGACACAGGCCCACCATAAGGCTATGACTTAGTCATAAGAGCACAGAATGAGAGAATTCCCTCCCCCTCCCTACACTTCACGACGACACCAACTGGGCTCCGGCATAATAGTACTATACTACATTTGAAAGAGCTGCAAAACATAAACTTCAACTGAGGAAGAGTGCTTTGAGATGTCTAAAAGGACAGGGAGAAAAAAAACAAGGACACTAGAGGAATTTGACGTCTCTGGAACCTAGAGCCTCAGCAAACATTAAACGCAGACCAACTCCTGGCCAATTAACATAAAGCTCCACACTAAAGGCCTATTTACCTGAGTTCTTATCTAGCCTTCAACAGAAAATTAGAAGGCACATTAAAAGGCACTTTGAAGAGAAAAAGTAAGCCTTAGAATATGAGTAAGACTCAAATATGATACAGATTTTGGAATGATCAGATGATGACTTTAAAACAACTATGATAAATATTTTAAAGGTTCTAGTACAAAAGGTAGACAACACACAAGAACAGGTAGATAAGGTACAGAAAGAGATGGAAACACTAAAGGATAACAAAAAGAAAATGCTAGCTATCAAAAACACTGTAACAGAAATGAAGAATGCCACTGATGGGTCTCATCAGTAGACTAGACACAGCCTAGGAAAGAATCCATGAGCCTGAAGATAAGCTAATAGAAATTTCCAAAACTGAAATGCAAAGAGAAAAAAGAATGAATAAAACAGAACATTAAAAAACTATGTGACAATTCTGATTTGTATATCATACATATAACTGGAACACCAGAAGAGAAAAGAGAACAGAGCTTAAGAAATATCTGAAGTAATAATGGCCAAGAAGTGGCCAAAATCAATTAAAGACACCACACCGCTGATGTAGAAATCTCAGAAAACACCAAGTAGGATAAATACCCAAAAAATCTACATGTACGCACAGCATACATCCAAACTGTGTAAAACAAAACACAAAGAGAAAATCTTGAAAGAAGTCTAGGGGTAGGGAAGGGGTGGTGAGAGGGAATATGTTATCTACTGAGGAACAAGGATAAGAACTACAGTGAATTTCTTATCAGAAACCATATAAGAAAAGAACGGAGTGAAATATTTAAAGTGTTGAAAGAAAGGAAAAGACCAATCTAGAATTCTATATGTAAAATTATCCTTTATAAGTGGGGGAGAAATAGACTTTCTCAGATAAACAAAACCTGAGAGAAGTCAGAGCTAACAAGACTGCCCCAGAGAAAATGTTAAAAAAGGCCCCTGAGGGGGTGCCTGGGTGGCTCAGTTGGTTGAGCATCTGACTTGGGCTCAGGTCATGATCTCATGGTTCATGAGTTCAAGCCCCGCGTCGGGCTGTGTACTGACAGCTCGGAGCCTGGAGCCTGCTTCAGATTCTGTGTCTCCCTCTCTCTCTGCCCCTTCCCTGCTCATGCTCTGTCTCTATCTCTCAAAAATAAATAAACATTAAAAAAAATTTTTTTTTAAACAAAAAAAAAGAGGCCCTTGAGGGAGAAAGAATCGATATGATATGGGTCAGAAACTCATTTCTACATTAAGAAAAGGAGAATTTCAGGGGCGCCTGGGTGGCTCAGTCGGTTAAGCGTCCGACTTCAGCTCAGGTCACGATCTCGCGGTCCGTGAGTTTGAGCCCCGCGTCGGGCTCTGGGCTGATGGCTCAGAGCCTGGAGCCTGTTTCCGATTCTGTGTCTCCCTCTCTCTCTGCCCCTCCCCCGTTCATGCTGTGTCTCTCTCTGTCTCAAAAATAAATAAACGTTAAAAAAATTTAAAAAAAAAAAAAAAAAGAAAAGGAGAATTTCAGAAAAGGAATAAGTAAAGATAAAACAAAAGCATTTATTTTCTTATTTTTAACTAATCTAAAATACAACAGTTTAAAGTAACAATACTAACAATGTATTGAGTGATTATAACATATGGGTGAGTGAAATGAATGACAGCAGTGTCACAGGGACAAGAGGGATGAATGCAGAATATGCGTTCATGAAGTATCTGAACTACATGCAAAACAATACAGTGTCAGATGAAGGTGGACTTAAACTAGTTAAAAATGTATACTGGAAATGCTAGAGCAATTGCTAAAAAAAATTGTTCAAGTATAACTAACAGGCTAAGAGAGAAGGTAAAATGCTCAAATAAAACAGTAAGAGAAAGAGAAAAGGAAAAAGAAACAAAAGACAAACATAAATAAAAAACAAATATGATAGAAATGAACCAAAATGCATCAATTATCACTTTAAATGTGAATGATCCAAATATATCAATTAAAGGACAGATCATCAGAACAGATGAAAAACCAAGATTCAACTATACGATGACTACAGGAAATTCTCTTTATATATAAAGACACAAATTAAAAGTAAAGGAATAGAGAAATACCATGCTAACACTAATGAAAACAAAACTGGCATACTCGTATTCATTTCAGACAAAGCAGACTTCAGAATAAGGAAAGTTATTAGGTACAGAAATTGGCACAATGATAAAGGAGTTAATTCTCCAAGAAGACATAACAACCCTTTATGTATACCCACCTAACAACAGACTATCAAAATATGTAATGGCAAACTGACAGAACTGTAAATCTGCAGATCCACTAGCATTGTTGGAGACTTCAATGCCCCTTTTTCATTGACTTTTACATTAAGCAAGGAGAAAATCAATTAACTCACAATTAACTCACATGAAATATGCACCAAGTCAGATGACATTCTGGGCCACAGAACACACATTAACAAATTTATAAGACTGGAAATCATACCAAGCCTGGGAGTCAGGCTGCTTGTATGAGTGTTGGTAGTTTGTGTCTTTCAAAGGACTGGTCTATTTCATCTACATGAGCAAATTTTTGGCCATAGGGTTATTTATGTTACTCCCTTATTATTCTTTTAATGCCTATGGGATTAGTAGCGATGGTCCCTCATTAATTTGTGTTTCCTCTCTCTCTCTCTCTCTCTTTTTTTTTTTTTTTTTTTTTTTTTGGTTAACCTGGCTAGAGGTTTCCCAGCTTTTGGTTTTATTGATTTTCTCCATTATTTTCTTTTTTTTTAAATTTCACTGAGCTCTCCTCTAGTTTTTATTATTTTTTGGTTCTGCTTTCATTAAGCTTAAATTGCTTTTCTTTCTCAGTTTCTCAAAGTAGAAGCTTAGATTACTGATGATTCTTCTCTTCTAATATATATATTCACTGCTATTCATTTTCCTCTAAGCACTGTTTTTGCTATCTCCCACAATTTTTATTAATTTAAGATATTTTAAAACTTCTCTGGAGACTTCTGTTATTGAAAAACATGTTTTTAAATCTTCATAGATTTTGAGTTTTTCCAGCTATCTTTCAAGTGCTGATTTCCAGTTTAATTCCTTTGTAGTCTACCCCAGAGCCAGACCTCTAAGTACTCACCTCTTCAGGAGCCTAGAACACAAGCACCCCCAATGCCTAAGTATCTCCCCACATCCATCAATCCAGACCTCTTCTGACTGCTTCCAGAAAACTATCAGAATCCTCTCAGCCACAAGAAGGTGTAACTCCCTCAGAAATGCAACACATCTTGGCAACAGGGGAAACCCATGAAGAATCTACCAGGAACTGCTGGAAGTCATTTTCTTGGCAAGCCGGTGGCCATCGAAATCCATCATCACGTCTCCTGTCCCTGATGGGCTTTTATCACCCTCCTATCTACCATTCATCTTTTTTTTTTTTTCAACGTTTTTTATTTATTTTTGGGACAGAGAGAGACAGAGCATGAACGGGGGAGGGGCAGAGAGAGAGGGAGACACAGAATCGGAAAGAGGCTCCAGGCTCCGAGCCACCAGCCCAGAGCCTGACGCGGGGCTCGAACTCACAGACCGCGAGATCATGACCTGGCTGAAGTCGGACGCTTAACCGACTGCGCCACCCAGGCGCCCCCCATTCATCTTTTTCCATCTTTTCCCCACACTGCCCCATGCTTGCTCTTCCCATCTTACCCTCCAACTGCTCCTCTTCGTCCCAAATCTTTTTGATAGGACTTTTGGAAATCAGATTTCAAGTTTAATACATTCTTCTATAGTTTCAAATTCTTCAACAAAAATTCCCTATATTTTCTATGCCTTCACTTCACTTTTTCCACCTAAAATTCCCCAGAAGATACTATCACCCTTCTCTTCATAAACCTCAACACTTTTGGTAAATATTACATAAAGTCTCTTCACACAGCACTCTGTTTTCATCTCTCTACTGATCATCATATCTGATGAACACGACGAGTCATTAACCAGGCAGAAACCATTCTCCAAGGAACACTGAAGTCTTCAAGGAAACGTGAGCACTGGTGGCAACATTTAAGTCCTGTAGGTGACTCCATAGATTTAGTTCTAAAATTCAACCCACACAGTACGTACACCATTTAACCTTCCCAAAAGTGAAAGGGTCCCAAATCCCACAAAGCAGGTATTTTTTTCTCCCTGATTTGTATGACAAATAATCTCCAGTAACCTTTTATACGCAGAAATGGATTAGACCATACAGATTATACCACAGTCCTAACAACACATACTTTGCTGTGTAAGAAGGAACACTAATCCGAGAAAGGTGTGTAATCAGTTCTAAGCTGGCAAATAGCCAACTAAAAATGCATAGTAAAAGACAGCAGAGGGTCTCAGAGAGTCCAGATTTGAGATGCGCTCTCTCCCCAGCTGCCATCCAGGCAACCAAATCCTTTTGTAGCTGGTTAACAGGCAAGCTCATCTGTGGGGGGCACTGGCACACAATAGTAGTTATGTTCTGCCTTACAAGTGACTACACTTCATTGAGTTTATGCTCAGTAGGGCAGTGTTTGCAAACCACTTAGATTCCAGGACGGAAAGAGCTACAAAAATGAAACACCCAGTCCTTCTCTGAGGTTTGTTATTAGCCTCTGTTAGCCACAGGTTACAGGGCACTAAACACTATGTACTGTGTGTTTGCTCGTAACCACTATGAAAAATAGCCTATAACATCTTTCTGAAGACTCCTAGAAAATTTTAAGTTAATTTAAAATCTGGGAATTTAACTGGGAAATACTTCAATTCTTAGAACTAGTTCTTGTCAAAATACCTCATTAATTCTTTCTTGGGTGTCAATCCAATTTTGTTTCAACCAACACTGTTCAACAGACGATTGCTGAAGTTTAATGCTACTAGGGGAAAAATGTGAACGGGGTGGAAATAATCAGTTCCATTTGAATCTAAGTTCATTCCCAGCCTACAAGTAAACCTCTTTCTGATGTTAAGAAATGTTTTCAGAAAAATCGATTCAAGGGGCACCTGGGCGGCTTAGTTGGTTGAGCGTCCAACTTCAGCTCAGGTCATGGTCTCACGGTTAGTGAGTTGGAGCCCTGAGTCAGCTCTGTGCTGACAGCTCAGAGCCTGGAGCTTATCGGGGATTCAGTGTCTCCCTCTCTGTCTGCCCCTCCCCCGCTCATACTCGGTGTCTCTCTCTCTCTCTCTCTCTCTCTGTCTCTGTCTCAAAAAATAAATAAACATTGGGGCGCCTGGGTGGCTCAGTCAGTTAAGCGTCTGACGTCAGCTCAGGTCATGATCTCACGGACCGTGAGTTCGAGCCCTGCGTCGGGCTCTGTGCTGACAGCTCAGAGCCTGGAGCCCATTTCAGATTCTGTGTCTCCCTCTCTCTCTGCCCCTCCCCTGTTCATGCTCTGTCTCTCTCTGTCTCAAAAATAAATAAACGTTAAATAAATAAATAAATAAATAAATAAACAAACATTAAAAGAAATTAAAAAAAAAAAAGAAAAGAAAAATAGATTCATTAGCTTAATAGCCCAGGTATGTATAAGATGAGGCTTTCCATACACCATACAGAAGTTAGAGAACCTAAAAGAAAATCCTAAATACACAGTAAACTGATGTCCTTCCTCAAAACAGCCAGTCAAAACATCATTTCTGAAAGATTTCTATCCTGTAGCATGTATACCAAAATACAAAGTATTCATAACCAACATAAGCATCTACAAGAACTCTGGAAAAAGTACAGATCCACTCTGAAGAATAATTATATGACTACACAATATAAAGTGATTGAGTATATTAAAATACTATTTAGAATGCTTCTGAAAGCAATATTTTTAAAAAGTAACATTCCTCCAATTTATGGTAGTGAATTGTAGTCTGAGCTTCTCTGGCCTAGATAAAATATTTACATATATTGGGGCACCTAGGTGGCCCAGTCGGTTGAGCATCCAACTTCGGCTCAGGTCATGATCTTGCGATCAGGTCATGATCTGTGAGTTCGAACCCCGTGTCGGGCTCTGTGCTGACAGCTCAGAGCCTGGGGCCTGCTTCGGATTCTGTGTCTCCCTCTCTCTCTGTCCCTCCCCCACTCGTGCTCTGTCTCTCTCTCTCTCTGTCAAAAATAAATAAACATTTAAAAAATTTTTTTAATTTACATATATTTTACAAAAGAAACTACTAGTAAATGTTGTTTATGTATTATGCATAATTTAGTTTAGAATCTCTGGAAAGCAGGGAAAATTTACTATGTTATCATTAATTTATGATAATTCATTTTATCACCTCAGAATTCCCCATTTCCTGGCACAATTTCATGGAAATGTTCATGAACTTCTCAGAAATACTGTACTACATTGTTGTTTAATGAGACAAGACATATGCTTATAACACTCACAGAAATTGTATAAAATAAATAATATAAGGTACCATCCAAAGGAAAAAACCTCCCATGTACCTTCAAAACAGAAATCTTATTTGACAAGTTCTAAGAAGGAATATAAATATAACAAGCTCTTTCTCACAAGATATGAGGTACAAGAAGAGAATGAAGACATCCTACTGAAGTCAGGTCCTCTCAGAAAAGATGAAATTTTTTTTAATTTCTACAAATTTAACCAATAATATCTGATTTTTAAGCAGTTACATAATAGCATAAAATATGCACTGTAAAAAAAAATGATTGAAAAGAATGGCCACAAACATTGTGAATGCACTAAATGCCACTGATTACATACTTTTAAAATGGTTAACTTTATATCCTGTCAATTTCACATCATTAGTTTTATATATAATTTTATATTAATAAACTGAATTAATTTACATAAATCAAATAATAAATTTTTAATGATTTGAAGGTAAATTTAAGAGAATCCAAATCATGAGCACTATATTCTCTCAATTTTTAAGTCAAAAACAATTCATTAATTGAATTTCATATTATTATTTGCCCTGAGAGTCATAAAATTTCCTGTTCTCTAGATAAACCTAAATAATAAAAAGTTACTTTATTTGACATTCAGAGTCAAATATTATGAGAAGCTTGACACATCTAATATTTATTTTTTTTTAAGTCCAATATGCACCCTTGAAGGTATACTTTAATGGACAAAGAGGAAAAAGACTACTATTTTCGAAACCAATTTTACCAAAAAGGGGAGTAAAATAACAACTATGGCTTCCCACACATCTCTGTCCAGAAATTTTTCTTTAGCTTAATACCTACTTTAAATATAATCAGTTTAAAACAGAAAAAATTAAACAACAAAAAGCCAGACACAAAAATCTTGAGACTTATCTTTTAAAAGAAAAATGAATACGCATAAAATATTAAGTCATACGTTACAAGTGAAAAATGCTAAATAAGCAACAAGAGTTTCAGGAGACAAAGAACAATGCAGAAGAAAACGCATAGAAAAAATAGTTCTAAGATCCAAATCTATATATTAATAGTGCGAAAACCAATACTCTAGGGCCTTCACAAATGATTCAGAACCATATGAGCTTCATGTACTTTTCTCTGAATATTTTAGAAAATAATTCAGAATCTATTTTCCATCCAAAATTAAGGCAATGGCATATGCCAAGCATCAGCATACAGAACAGTGCTTAACAGTCTGACTTTGTCTCCTGTCTTTGTCACTTCCTATAAACATAGTTCCACATAACCAAGGTAAAATCCTCCCACTTAAAACATTAAACTCCAATAGAGAACCAAATAAGGGTTATGGCTATTACCCCCTCTAATGCTTCATGATGGTGTAAGAGACACACACTAGAGTGGAAGAAAAAGCAAAACTAAATAGCATGTCAATAATTAACTTTTTAAAGTATATCACTATCATGCATGTTTTCTATTTGTATAATAATTTAGCAACTTATAAATTATGTCCATATAAGCTCATGTTGCCAAAAAAAATGTGTTATATAATTATTTGAGTGATTTTTCTCCTTCTACATAGATTTTCTTCTGAAAAGATATCATATATTATGTTAAGATATTGTATGTGCTTCATATATATAATTTTTCATACTTAGTTTGCTCATATAATAGATTCATACATGTATTAAATCTGAACAATTATAAATATTTAGTAAACCATTTTATAGCACAAAAATATATAAATATGCTTTTTGTCCTTACAACTTAAAATGAAATTAAATTTTTCCCTTCTATATTTTTCATTCAGTTTGAATATTCTGAAAGCAGTCACTATAACCAAATCAGCTAATAAATATATCACTTATCATGCATTTATTTAACTGCTGACATAATACCTAACAATATAAGTAAGCATACAAAAGGTATTACAGTCACACCAGTTCCCTGACCCAAATCATTCCAAACATAATTTGGGGACGATGAAACCAAAGGATTAGCACAAAGATAAAATCAGTCTCTCCACATATCAGATAAAAATCAAGTTATAGTGTGTGTGTGTGTGTGTGTGTGTGTGTGTGTGTGTGTGTGTGTCTGTGTGTGCGTGTGTGTGTGCACGTGCGTGTACCCAGCTATATGTGCTGGGAGAAGATATTTTAATACTGGAATAATCACAGAATGTCATACCTGTGCTCCATAGATATATTTATCCAACATCTTGCCTCCTATTGTCTGTCCTCCTATATCCCAAACTTGAAGAGTAACATTCAAGTTTCCTTGAATATAAAAATAAGAATGCAGAAAAGATAAGTAACAAAATAACTGAATACAGTTTCAGAGAACACTAAGTCACAATGATAAACTATGAATCTATTTTGCCTTTTATTCTGCATGTTCCTATGGTCAGATATTTGGAACTGTGAAATAACGTTGCCAAAAGATATTATAGTGGGGGAATTTAGGTTTATACTTTTACCCCATTTCTATAGAACCGTATTTATAATCACCTTCAAAACAAAAGAAAGATTTAATTCATAAACCTCTTAAAACTTAAAAAAAACAGTAATTTTCTTAAACAGAGAATAGAACAATAAAGCACTTATATGTGGGGTAAAAAAATATATACTTAAAAAATAAAAATAGAGCCGTATATACTAACCTACCCTATAGCACATAAAGAATTGTGCTGTAATCTAAACTCCATAGCTTCTAATACTCATAGATTAATAATAGAGTACAAAAATGGACCCAGAGTTTCAACTCAAATTAATGGACCTTTAAAATTTGAGTGTCACCTATTATATGCAATAGTAAACACATTTTTTTAAAACTACATGTTTTCAAATTTAACCTATAAAATATAAACACATATGATAGCTATCTTCGTAACAGGATAGATACCCAGTATTTCACTAAATATTATGATACATTTATAACTGTTCAAAGAATTTCCGGTGAAACAAACTATTACATGTGCTTCGAAGCCTTCATAAAATGGTGTAAATCTTCCCCACACAAGCATAATGAAAGCATTTTAAAATACTAAAAAGCAATCTTTAAATTTTTTTTCTATTTTGCAAAATATTCAGCTGATCCAAAAATTTATGAGATAAGCTATTCTCTTATCAGTGCAGAACCCCAGAAGTTAAAGACCATGTCCAACATGCTTTTAACATTTCAAACTGTTTCTCCTAAGAAAACCATACAGTTTTCTCCAAAGTTAGACAAAGTCTCAATTAGTACCTTCAAAATGAACTCCCATACTACAAATGTATCTTTCTGAATGATTTGCAAATAAGGAAAACTCAAAATAAAAACTTAAAGACAGCAAAAAATGGTCTTGCTTCAAAAGCAACAATAAAAAAGATTATAAAGACATGAATTTTTATACCAATGCAAAACACTCAACTTGGAGAATGTCAGTTTCACCATTCCACTGAAAAGCAAGTATAACACTGGATTAACCAGCCAAGTTTTACCCTTGACTCTAAGTTTTGTTGGGTTTGTAATACAGTCTTTCCATTATTTTGAGGTGGGTCTGTTGCATCTGCCAATGGGCAAAGGATTTACATGGGGAACTTCCATGGGCATTAATGAGAGCTCCTGGAGTTTATCACTCGTCATCATTCCCACATACACCGTCAAGGCTCACAGAGTAATGACAAAAATGTTCTTAAAGCTCTATGAATGTGAAAACCAAAATGTCACAAACTAAGACTGTATCCAATAACTGGGATAAACCCACTTACTTAAAAATCTAAATTTTTCAAGATTCAAAGCTGAACTCATTCTCCTCTGATGTGGTCTCAAATTAAGCAGGTGAGAAAGGGCCAGAAGTCACTAGATCTATGTCAGACAGCTTCAGAAGCCCCTAGATAAACAGGCAGTACTCTATCCAGTTTACTTGCACACTCTTACAGTCATTTATTTACTTCAAACCAACAGTGTTTAACAAAATTAACTTTCTTACAGGATTTTAGGCAACACTTAATAAAAGGCATTTAATCCCATTTTCATCAAGGTCAATAACTCCTATCACTTAACTTTATATCAAGAAATAGAAAGCTTTTCTTTCTTTAAATTCTAATAGCGAGATCCTATCTGAATTAGTTATTGTGAACACCTTAACTACAACTTTAGGAACATGAGTTTCATTACACGTTTCCAAATTCTGACTACATCATTTCAAGACTCTACATTGTTTATTCAATTGTCTCCCATCCAAGAAGCTTTGATTTATATTCATGTGTTGCAGGTATTTTTTAAATCCATACCTTTCCAAATACAGTGTGTTGGTTGTTGTTGGCTTATTTCTTTACTATTTCTTATTTCCTTAATATACATATTCTAGTGCCTCACAAATAAAAATAGTTAGGCATTACTGATAACCCACAATGCTAGCCAAAGCTGGGGGGAAAAAAAAAACACTTTTGCTATCAGTATAGCTTCAACAAATGATACTAATTTCTTACTCATTTCATATATCTAGAAACATATTTTTAACTTCCACATTTGAATTTTAGGCTTATTAACAAATAAAAATAAAAATAAATGAGAGTCCTCTATTTGGGAAACAAAATCACATACGGATGAAATTCAAGTTAATACTCATTTTGGTTTTCCCAAACATAAACATATAAAGCTTCCAAGTATATCTTCAAAGTGACATACCTAATAACCTATGTATGAGTATTCAAGTAATCAATACTATAAAATTTTTAAAAACCAAAAATCCATCTAACATAAATTTCCAACTAATAACATTAAGGAAATTGTCAGCAATCTAATCTTGAATGTAAAATGCTACAAAATTCCTGCTCCTCAGTAAGAAACGACATGTAACCAGGGAAAAAAATAAAATAAATGAGGTGACAAAATACAGGTAAGTTGCTTTTGGTATGAATCAAAGCCACCAAGAGGATTCAACAGTGACCTTGTAAAAGTACACTTGGAGCCTTGGTTAACCTTACTTAAAGTGCTGCATAGTCAAGATGGAACTAAAAACACAAGTCTGCCCACTTCTTGTACTAAAGACTTAGAAATCCTTTTCACAGTAGAACGCTGTTTACTGGACTGTACCCACAAGCTTCCTGAAAGTATTTTGACTAAGGCTCTTAAGAAGCTCTATCAGCAGAATCTCTGACTAACAGATACACTATTTTAAGCAGTAAAATCTGCACAGTGGTTGCATCCAGACTATACAGCATACCGGAACATGAAATATACTAAAATGGATGAATATTTACAAAGTAATGACCTTGAAAACTTGCATGAAGAGAATGTCAATAGATGGACAGGAGGTATTACACCTCTAACAATCTGAATGGACAGAAGACTTACCAGAATACTTAACAAACATTAGATTTGCCTAGTACACTCTATAAATTCAATAATGCTGTCTATAATGTTTTAGCTAGCGATACAAATATTAATCATTCTGCATTTGACACAGTTAAAAATAAGGTTGAAGTTATAAAGGATATACTATGAACCTTGTAATTTACTTATCTCATTTGTTAATATACTATTAATTGTATAAAATCAAGTTATATTAAAATAATTCTTCCTGCTGAAATTTCTAACATATTTTGAGTCTATTAAGCAGCACAAAACCAACTGCCTTAAAAAAAATTTTTTTTTTTTTTCTGGAACTCTACCCATCAAAATAAAAACTTAATCAGGAATATTAAAATACACATTCATTGGACTATCAATTTCCTAACATCATTTTTAATAGAAGTACTCTCTAACTCTAAAATATTATACTATAAATGTTGATTTCAAAAAATACCAAGTATTTTTACAAAGTCATCAAAACTTTAAAATGGGTCACACTGTGCAACAAATCCGAAATCATCACATACATATTATATATATATAAGATGTCCAAAACCAGTCTTAAAATATCTTAATATCTGCGTGGTGCTTATTCCTTTATTTAAGCCTTTGAACTAAAAAAGTCAGAAAAACTAATATTAATGGTACAGAAAGCTGATGCTTTTGCCGATTAGCATCAAAAACAGTCAATAATTATATACATATTAAAGTTCTCTGTACAATTGGCATCCCTGAAAACACTGTTGCAAAAAATAAGCTTCCAGCATGTATATTACATGATTTGAGCATGTATTCTGCCAGTGACTGCTGTAAAAATTCTGAATGTAGCGTTGACCTATCCACACTAGTGACAATAATAAAATGAGATTTTCAGTTTTGAATAGATTAAAAGTGAATACAATTGAAACAAAATATGCATATGTTTCTCATTAAGCCTCTTGCTGAACAATAACTTAGAATGGAAAGTTGGAAATCTTTTGTCACACTGTATCTTTTAATGCATTCTTCATTGGTAGCTGCATTCAGTCACAAAATATAATAGAGCATATTACCAGTGAGATATGCAGAATACCTTCAATTACCAAGAGTTTTCATTAGCTGCTCTAAAGCTTTCACAGAGAGATGTCTGATAGATGGGATGCTTGAGAGGTTAACAGATTTCAATAATATTGGAATTTATTAAACCCCTGCCCACTAGATCACTCATGCTCCAGTATATGAATCTGACGCTATACTTGCAACCGTTTTTACTCAAATGTGTTTCCTCAGAGAGGAGAGGGATGGACTGGTTCAGAAAGTCAATCAAGATAAACTGGTTTTAATAAAATACTTTAAACATATAATTTAACCATTACAAATGAATGGACAGAGCATTTTAAAGCCCCAATTGTTCAGAAACTAACTTAAAACAGAAACCACTCTCTTTTTGTTATTATTTCCCTGTATTTCCCACAAAATGTGCTGCAACTGGCATCTAAATAGTTTCTTTGCATGGTGAACTGAAACATCTTGAATGCTCAAACTGTATTTTTATGAGTGCCTAGGGACCCTAAATTTTAGTGGTCTATTAAATGCCAGCAATTTCATGCTGCCTTGCATAAAACAGCATTCACATATTAGAGCACAGAAGTTCCATAGCTACATTATACTTCTGTTCCAACTTTCTCTCGAACAAAAAACTGAAGCAGAGGCTAATCAAAATAATATTTAAAAAAAATAATCCTTTCCAGTCTTTTCACATTTAGTTTATACAATATCTGTTTATAATTGTACAGCATTTGATTTTTTTAACTTTTTAGAATTTTATAAACAACTATTATGTATCCTCAAAAAAATGTGTAGAGTGGTCAAAAATAGCAGGAGAGTAGGGGAGTATATAAACTTTTCTCTCACGCCCATAGACAATTCGTCGTCATGGTAGATGCTGATGAAAGTTAACCTCTGAAGATAGATTTGCTAATTATATATATTTTCACACAGAA
This sequence comes from Neofelis nebulosa, assembly GCF_028018385.1. Classification (NCBI taxonomy): domain Eukaryota; kingdom Metazoa; phylum Chordata; class Mammalia; order Carnivora; family Felidae; genus Neofelis; species Neofelis nebulosa. Next base: position 197,637,203 of record NC_080784.1, on the reverse strand, counting down.
GCGACCCCCAAATTTATTTTGCATGTCTCCCTATGTCTCTTATTGTAAGATATATACAATTTACTATGTTAAGATTTTTTAGTCTCTTACCTGGCAGTGTTATCCTTCTCAAAAAGAAATCCAGTCCTATAGTTTGTTTGTACTGTTTCCCAAAAGTTTCTTGAGCAAAACACGTAGCTAAGGAGGTCTAAAAAATTGATGCATAGAAAACCAAAATTAATGTCTTTGTTGTAGAAATGTAAACATAAAATCACTACTAAACCTTATTAAGTAATCTTAGTATTTACACTCCCATTAATCCAACAAGCAACTTTAAGCAGTTCTAATCAGTTGCAAGGGGAGGAGGGACTTAACACTCCCCCAGCTAAATTCACTTGCAACTACTATCCGTGGGGACAACAGGCTAATGGGTTGGATCTCTTTAAATCCCCAGATAGTCAGTCAAGCTCCTTCTTGCTGGAAATCAGAATTTGAGATCTATCAACAAGAAAACTCAAACAACACGACTAAAGATATGTAGGTCTATAGATACCAGTTGAATACAAATTTCAGAGAATTCTAAGTTTCATTTCTGAGGTTAAATATTCTGAGTGTTTGTGCCCTCAGCCAATAACAAGCAGTACTAATTAAAAGGGGGGAAAGACTGTTTATATAATTTCTTTTTTCCCCACAAAAAAGTGTCTTTAAATGTCTAATTTTTCTCTACATTAAAGATGTTAAATGAAAATGATCCTATAGAATGACTGTGATAATATTTATCTTTAAAATTAAAAAGCATTTTTGAGACTAATATTATAGGCAAAAATAAGTATCTTCAATCCAACAACCATAAAGATTAAAAGTCACAAGATTATTATAACCAGAACAGATATACATATATATATATATACACATTTTTTTTTAAATAAAAACTCAAAGTTGTACTCAAAACTCTAGAGTACCATTTCATATCAAAGTAGAATCATCACTCTGGTAACAAGTGAAATAACTCAATAACTTAAAGGCTTCTTAAACATTAAATGCACTATTTATTTGTACACTTCACCAAAAAGGAGAAAGGCAGCTTCACGAAGCTTTTATGCTCTTTAAGCAAGACTCCCAAAGTTAAGTGAAAATTACCTTTTACTCTGAAAGTTAAAATTAGATGTCAACTCCCAAAATAACGAAAACTAAAATAAAATTTCGAAGATAACTTAGTATAATTAATTATGACATAAGTGCAGTAATGCAAAAGAAAACTTGGCCACATTTCAATTCCTTCAAACAAAAAGACCTAAAATTCCTTTTGACACAAGAACCAGATTTTTCACACAAATAACAATTTGCACACCCTCACTCCAATTCTTTTATTATTTAAACACTCAGAACTTGTAATAAATTTCTAAGATATTTGGTCAAATATTTATTGAACACCATAGGAAAGAGGTTCTGCCAGGCACTGAGAAATAAACTCACTACACCCAAATGAAAATTTATTTGGCTTCCCTGAACAATGGTATAAAAACTAAGAGATTAGAATGAAAAAGGTAAGCATTCCTTTTTAAAGCTTTTTGTTTTTCATTTAGCTTTATTTATGCCACCGAGCTTGTTTAACTTAGAGTGCAAAATCTGTTAAGAGGCTCATAGTTCTAGAGAAAAATACCACTATTTAGTACAGATGTTTCAAAGTGTTTAACACAGGGATGGTTGATATACTTTTATAAGACAAAGAGAAATTCAAGGCACATATAGCATTAGCATCGTGCCATTTAAGGTAATTTTTCCCATTCATTTAGGGTTTTCAAAGTTCAGTATTTTTACATTGATGAGTATTTAGAAAAATTCGAAGGTTCTTTTCTTGGAAACAGGACTGCAAGATTCTGAAAGCCCTACCCTCACACTTTTGAGGCAAACGTAAAGCTAGGATTTTTATCGGAATAAAGTATAATCTGTCAAAAGCATAGGTCACTGGGAACACAGAATATTAACATGTGTTCTTATACCATCTCTGGACAAACAGAGAATCGGCTGAATCAGTGGTAAGCACTTCCTCAATCATCTGGACTTTCTGCCTCTTTCATACTCAAATAAGTTCTCACAAGTCATTATATAAATATCATTCTTAAACAATCATCTACCACATCTGAAACATTTTTATCTGATTCTTTATATTGGTTTTTTTGGGGTGAACTTCTACTTATAATTTTTACCAATAATACATTTACTAATACCAAAAAAAAGAGACCAAAAAAGAACATTCTGCCTCAAAAAAATCTTAAGAAATGTGTAATAAAATCAAAAGTATGAATCAAAACAGAAAGAAATAGAAACACATGTTATTAGGAGGAGGAGCTTATATTTCTCCTGGAGAAACTGTTAGTGATTATCTCAATATTCCACTGCCTCCGTCCATGTGTATCTAAATGCCAGCAGTTAAAACTAACAAGAAAAAATCATGCTAGAAAAAACAGTCAGGCGTTGAATCAGGATACAAGTAAGAATGAAAGAGAGGCCGAATTCATAAAAGGATAGTAAAGGAAACAGAATGGGGATGTTGATAGCAGCCAGTAACTTGAGGGCTCGACAGGGTATAGAGGAGAAAAAAGCTTGGTATACCAACAGAAAAAACGTTCAGTTCCTGATGTTTGTGTCTGAGAATCTCTGGCAGAAAATGCCTTTACAACTTTCAAATAGATTAGTCGAGATGACAGACTCAATCGGAACACCATAAAGAGTTACCACTGCTACCCTCTGAAGCAGAATGATAGTCCTAATTCAACAGTATGGAAGGGAGAGAAATTATGCTGTCCTACACTAGATGGAATTTTATAAAGAGATGAAAAACTACAATTATTCACATTAAATTAGCAAGAAAAAAAAAAAAACATATGGCAGGCTAAATAAAAAGCCCAGATACAACATGATGAACAAACTTCAACTGAGTCACACATGTATGAAGACTGATATATACTAGGACGGGGAAAAAAAAAAAAATGAGCAAAAGTTTAAAGACTTATGATAGAATGCAGGATAAAGGGCAATTTTTGTCTCTTTAAACAAGTGTATTGGTGCTATAGACTGTCATTACAACTTGAAACAGGAAATAAATTCAGTTATGAGCTGACTGTAAAAAGATTTAGGAGATGAAAGATTAGAAGGTATTCAGAAGGAAATTGAATAAAACCATATACACAACTTAATTTTTTTTTATTAAATAAGAGTGTTAGAAACAATGCCGATTTATTTAAAACAGTCGAACTATTCAAAAAGTTGCTTCCCCAAAACCTTCAAAGGTCATTAGAGGGTACGAGGTCGCTTTTCCTCAGCAATAAAAATCAGTAACAAAATCTCCACCCGGAAAGGCAGAAGGAAATCAACGGAATGCTCCCCATTTTGCATGTGGATGCCACCTCTACCAGGTGCCCCAGGGAACTCGAATCCCACAAAGCCAGGGGCAGCTCTGCAGGGCCGACTGCCAGGGAAGATGTAACGAGCAGGCGTCGCCACAGAAGCCAGGGTCCGAGCTACACCAGTCACACGGATCGGTGAAGCCGGACACTGGTGGACAATAACCACCTGCGTTTCTGCAGACTCTGGCTGGGAACAGGGAGAGGGGAGGAACGGCGACAGGCTGCAGCAAGATTCCAGAAACCGTGGGCGCCTTTGACAGAAGCGACAGGTGTGAAGGCACCGCGGGCAGCAGCTCTTCGCTTTGTTTGGGGGAGAGTCACTGACCCTTCGGGATCCCGTGGACCCTTACCAAAGAGCAAGCACCGAGAGAGGATTTTATACCATTTCCAGAGCTCCACGACCCAGAGTTAAAAGCCTCAGCCTAAGAAGCCAGGAGACTGGCTGTCGGATGTTCTCGCGCACTCGGTCTCAACCAACCGTCCCCAGAGGCTAGACCCTAAGCAAGGATCCCCTTTGGCAGGAGAGCGGCCGTACCCCCTCGGCACCCGGCCCTCACTAGGAGCGCCCAGGTACTTGTTGAATGAATGCTTGTGCGGACAGGTGCTGCTTGAGCAGCAGCGACGACGAGGTATGACGCCATCAAACAGCAACCGGCGTTTATTGGGTGCACGCCGCGTTCTGAAAGCTTTACGTGGGTTTTCACATCTTATGTGCATTTGCACACTGCACCCTTTGAGGCGACCCCTCTCCATACCCACCTGACCGATGAAGCCCAAATAGGTTAAGAATTTGCCCTCCGCTGCCCCGACCAGTTAGCGATGGAGCCCCGAGGCGCACCCAGGGAATCTGACTCCAGAGCCAAGTTCCTGGCAGCCGCCAGCGCAGTGCTGGTATCCGAAACCGTAAAGCGGCCGGGGGCTCGGAGACTGGGGGGCGGGGGTGGGGGGCGCGGAGGCAAAGTGCGTCCTGGACTAAAGGAAGAACAAGTAAGAGGCCCTGGCAGATGTCTTGCCAGTCGTCGGAGGCGAGAAGCTGGAAAGCTTCCCAGGAGGGCGATGCTGGCCCGACTCTTGAAGAAGTAGGAGTTCGAGATCCGGGCAGAGAGAGCTGGGGAGTGACTTTTTTTTTTTTTCTTTCTTTCTTTTCTTTTCTTTCTTTTCTTTTTTTTTTTTTTTTTTTAATTTAATGGGAGCTGGACTGCTCCGTCAGCCTTCACCCAGCGCCTACTTCGTGTCTGGCCCCAGGCCACACGACCAGGTGGGCCCCCGCCCTTGGGGTAATGAGGCGACGCAGAGCGGCGGGGAGAAGGCTGGGGGGGGGGGGGGGGGTGGGGGGGAGAGGGGGGTGCCGGGGCCGCGCCGGGGTTCCTGCAGGCCGGGGACGGCGGGCCCGCTGGAGGACTGACCTTCCCGGAGGTGCCGTCCCCCAGCACGACGATTTTCAGTTGCCGGTCCTGGCTCTCCTCCTCAGAGTCCGACATGGTGTCCCGGGAACCAGGCTCGCCCTCCCCACCCCCACCCCGAGGTAGAGGGAGGAAGGGTAGGGGGGGGTCTCCGGGGGTGGGGGAGAGGAGGAAGGGCGACCGTGGGGGCAGGACCCCCCGCCCCGGTGTCTCAGCGGCCGCTGGACGTATCTGGGGTGAATCACTCGCCGGGCGCCATCTTGCCTACCTCCCCTCCCCCCTGAGCGCGGCCCCGCCCCCCACGCGCTACGTCGGTCGCTCTCCCCCTCCTCTGGGCCAACCCGCGCTGACCGCGAGCCTCCCTGGCGAGCCGACCCATCCGCCGGCCTGGGATGGAGGAGGCATTCGAACCGAGCAGGGAGAGATGGGCGCTCCTCTCGCAGGGGCAGCTGTGAAGCATAAAACTAAAATATAGTGTTCCAACCAGGTAGAAAAGTGGAAGCTGAGGAGCTCTCAGACGTCGTATCATATTCCCATGTTTCCATCACCTCCTGAGAAGATCCCTGAAGCAAATGGTTTAGTCCGAGGGGGAGGGGGGCGCGTAGACGCCTGGGCTGCGCGCCACGGTTGCCATGGAAGGCGGTGGGGCGGGGCCTGTCTCCAGGCGCCCGGGAAGCCGGTTGCGAGGGGCAGCGCACTGGGGCGGAGCCTCTGAAAGTGGTGTAGGCGCCGGGGGTGGAGACCCCAGAGGAGCGTGGACGCCGCGGACGTTGCTCGGGATCGCGCTGCCTTCGGGGGCACAGCAATAGCGGCTTGCCGTTTAACGGAGCTCTAGCGCTTATTCTGACCTCTCAAACCGTGGATTTTCTCGACCGAACAGAATCCGATGTTTCATTAATCTAGCAAGTACCCTGGAACAGCAGTTCTCAAAGTGCGGTACGAGAAACCCTTGGGGGATTCCCAATAAAGTCAAAACTATCTTCATGACAATACAAACACCTCTTTGCCTTTTCTGCGTTCCTTCTCTCACGAGTTTACGTTTTCCAGGGGATGCATGATGTGTATGATATCATTACTCGGACAGTTAAGGAAGCGTGTGCTTGTTACGAAGTTTCAAACATTTCTTGGTATTAATTGCAAAGCAGTCATGATAACTATAACTTACATAAACAAAAGCTCTTTGGGGTCTACAATAATTTGTTAAGAGTGTAGACAGGCCCTGAGTCCCAAAAGTACAAGAACTGCTGTCCTGGATGATCTCAGTCCATTAGAGTAGGTAAAAAGACATAACTGAAAATTTCAAGATAGTAGGATAAATTCTACAATAATAATGCCAACTTATTCCTATGCTTGTCTCGTTGTTAACTACTTTACAGGGATTATCACGGTTGATTCCTCGCGGGAACCCCATAAAGTAGGTAGAATTATCTCATTTTACAGATGAGTGAGCTTAAGGGACAGAAAGCCTAGCTCAGAGGCAGTGGTCCTGGAAAGAATGTAGGAAGTAGAATAGGAAACCAGTACAGTTTTAAGAAGTGCCCAGCCCTAAGGGGAGCATTGGAGTTCTAATCGTAGACCCACACTTACTGAATGTGTGACCTTGAACCACAGTTTCCTTATCTACAAAACAGAGGCACTACCTCCATCATAAGGTTGAAAATTAAATGAAGTAATCAATGTAAAGTAACAGCGCAATGCCTGGCATATACTAGTAAGCACTCAATGTTAACTGATGTAATTACCATTTTCATCATCATCATTAGCGATGGTCCATATTGGAGCATCATTACTTCTTCGCCATGTGACCTTAGACAGGTTTCTTATGTAGAGTCTAGTCTCTTCATCTGTAGATACGGTTAGTCCATGATACCCAGTTGGCAGTAGTTCCCAGTACCTTCCCTACTCCCAACCACCACCACTAACAACAACTTCCTACATTACTAGGTGGGTTAATGAGACTCAGAAAAAGTACCTCAAAGGGATTTGCAAAGTTATTTGTAAATGTTAGTTTGAGGAATCTGTTTCTAATGAGGACAGATCTAACCCCTTCTTGTCAATGAAGGGAGCTAATGTTATAGAAATTTGCTTTTCTACTCATCCTTAATGGAAATGATTATGTGACCCAGTTCTGACCAATGAGACAGAAAAGGATATGCTTTGGGAAACATCTGGAGAAGATTTTCCTCCCTGATGAAGAAGAAGAAGAGGAAGAAGAAGTAGAAGAAGAAGACGATGACATGCGGGGGAAAAACATCTCCCCCTCCTTTCCCTTGCTGTTATTATTTGGGTGAGGACATAATGTTTGGAACTGCCTCAACTTGCTTCAGCCCATCTTCCAAGCTTCTTGTCATGGGGCACTTTGGCAATGAATTCCATTACTTGCAGATAGAAACATCCCAACTGGCACAACTACGTTGGCCAAAAACTCGATTTAGTTAAGATCATAAGATCAATTATCGTGTGTGGCTTCATGTGAAAGGAAATTGAGAAGAAAACTTTGCATTTTCCTATCATCAATTTTCGAGACAACTGCCCTGATGGAGAGACCTCACTTATCTGCATATGGATTCATCCCTGGGCAGTGTTGCTACATGAAACAAGCCAATTGCATTATTTTAGTGACCATATTTTATACATCAAGGGCAAGATTCCAGGTTGAAAATTAGATTTGAAGACTTGGAGCCATACTTGTAAATTAAAGAGAAAAAAAAATTCCTCTTTCAAGCTAGCTAGCACTGAAAGCTTCCAGTATGGTGTGTTAACAGTCTGCAGAGACATAGAGCTGATCCATGGGGAAAAAAAAAAAAAAAGTTTCTGTGGCACCTCTGTAAAACAGCCACAACAGGGCCATAAACTAGGGGAATCTTTCTCGGTGGTCATAAAACCAACAATTTCACAAAATGCTTAAAGAAGAATTCTAGAAATTTCAGGAGATTAGGGTTCTTTAGATATGAAGAAGTGAAAGTACTTACACAAGACGAACCTGACTGCTCTCTGCTACCACCTTCCCAACTAATTTTAAAATACCTTCTGTAGCATCCCTCCCTAACAGATGATAAACCTTGTTGGAATACATCCAGATACAAGGAGTTTATCCCCTCATGAAGCAACTCGAACTGTGGACTGATAGGTCTAGTTATTAGAATATTCTTTCTGAGATGAACTGAAGCCCTTCACTATAAATCCCAACTAGTGGTATTGGCTATCTTTTGGAGTAAAACAGATCTCCCCTATTCTAAAAGAAGATCTTCAAATTTACTCATTATGATTACTTACCTGACATATATTAACTGAATGACTACTATGTGCCAGACATTCTCATTACACTGTTTTAAGCAATGAGAGCACCCAAAATACACAAGGGCTCTGCTCCCATGGTCCCTGCAACTTGGTGGAGAGGTATAGTAGACTGAATGGTGACTGTCCTACAGATATCAGGTCCCAATCCCTGGAACCTATAAATATTACCTTGTTCAGAAAAAGTATCTTTCAGAAGTGATTAAGTTAAGCATCTTGAGATGAAGAGATAATCCTGGATTATTGGGTTGGGTCTTAATTGCAATCATACATACCTTATAAAAGAGAGACAGGAAGAAATTTGACCCAAACAAAAAAGAGAAGGCAATGTGACCGCAGAGACAGTAACTAGGATGATGTAGCCCCAGGCCAAGGAATGCCAGCCACCGCCAGAAACTGGCAGGGGCAAGGAAGGAATTCTCCCCGTAGAGCCTCTGGAGAGAGTGCAGCCCTGTCCACACTTTGACGCCAGTCTAGTGAATGCGGATTTAGCATTTATGGACTCCAAAGCTACGAGAGAATAAGTGTTGTGTTAAGCCACCGGGTTTATGGTTATTTGTCACAATGGCCACAGGAAACTAATCCAAGGAGGAACACAGATATTTCATACATCAACAGGAAAATCTTAGTTTCAGGTAGAATAGGTAATAAAACATTCAATGGATAGAGTTAAGAGTAAAAACATAGGAACATTCTATTTATCACCAATTAAGATGAAAAAATGGTAAGTGAATCAACAAGTAAACTAATTTCAAAACCCCCATGTCTGCTATCATTTTAAATCCAAGAGCCATCCATTCGTTTTCTGTCATCGTTTTAAATATTGCATAATTTTGAAGATGCAGGCCTCAGGATTAAAGCCCAAGTGAGGATAGATTTGGAAACAAAGGTAAAATATTGTTCAGGAAGGCAGAATAATGGCCATGCTTTCCGCTTGGGCGCTGTGGCTGTATTTCTGCTGAAAACGTAAGAAAAATATAGAAATGATCTATAGGCTTTATTGGTCCGTTAAATTCCTAGAGGACATAAATAAATAAATAAATAAATAAATAAATAAATAAATAGCTAGCAAGCCTCTCTTCCTGAAATTCTCTTCTCCCTTGCTTATATACATCCATACGTGTGTGTTGCAGGTACATGTAACCACCACAGAGATCAAGATACAGTACAATTCAGAATCCCAGCAGGCTCCCTTGTGCTGTCTCTCCGTCCCTACCTCCTCTGCCACTTTGACTTCTAGCACCGTAAATTAATTTTACCTGGTTTTGAACTTTATATAAATAGACTCCATATAGTATGTACTCTTTTGGTATCTGGCTCTATTCACTAAATATAGTCTGTGAGAGTCATCCACGGTGCTATGTGCGGCAATAGCTCGTACTTTTTCATTGCTGCATACCATTCCGTTGTGCAAATGAACCACAACTGAGTTATCCACTCCACCATCGATGGACAAATAGATTGTTTCAAGTTTGGGGATATTATGAATAACGCTTCATGTCTCCCTCAAAGAAAACCACAGACCACAAAATAGCACTCTCCTTTCCCACATGCACACAAGTGCTCGCGCGCACACACACACACACACACACACACACACACACACACACACACACCAATCGTCCATCTACGTTTTATAGCCTTGAGATGGTTGGAGCATTTAATAATCATGGAGCTGGGTTTTGAGAACACCTTTGTAACATCTAGATGCGTTGATTTGCTTTTGGAGTGGCTCATCTGTCGTATCTAGTGGTCTCCACTGAAACTTCAGTTTTCGCACGGGGGTTTCATTCAGCATCATAAACACGCCAGTTCCACACAAATAAACAGATTAAGCTCATTTTCAACCAAAACCTCCCTGACTGTCTTAAATGGCAGATAATGTTAAACTTCACCCAAAAGAATGAACAATGAGGAAAATTAAGGGAAGAGGCAAGAGATGAAAGGATCACCAGACAACACAATTTTTCCAAAAGACACTATTTACCATTGCAACTATGTCATGCAATACCTAGGAATGTATCTCAAATATGTATAGGGAAAAAAATTATGAAACATTGAAAGACAGTAAATAAACAATAAATGGTGGCATATCTCATGTCCATGTATAGAAACATAATACTGGAAATACATCAGTTCTATCATATGACCTACAGTGTAAATGCAACTAATACAATTTTTCGTGGAATTTGGAACGGTACATATGGAAGGCAAAGATCCAAGAACACAGAAGATATTCGTGGAAAAGAAGAGTAAAGAATTTGCTTTACAGACGTCAAGACTTTGCATCAAGTTATATTAATTAAGATACAGTATATTATTTCAGGGATACACAAATTGACCGTTATAAAAAAAAATGGAGAGCCACAGATAGACTCCCATATTCATGGCACTTTGATATATGGCACAATATATATGGTAGTAGATAAAAGGGTAGGTAGTAGTTAGAAACCATACAGAAAAAGAAATGAAACTGGAATCCTACATCTCATCTGCCTCTCACACACACAATCCCAACGTAATCAAGATTCTAAATGTGAAAATCAAAATTTAAATGATTTGAGGTGCCTATCTTTTCTCATCTTGAGATAGAAAAGGGTTTCTTGAACAAGACGCAAAGAGTTCATCATAAAAGATGACATGAAGAAAATTACAATAAATTTTAAAACGACTAATGAAAAGATACCATAAAGAAAGTAGAAGGGCATCTGGGTGGTTCAATCAGTTGAGCGTCTGACTTTGGCTCAGGTCATGATCTCACGATTCATGAGTTCAAGCCCCACATCGGGGTCTCTGCTGTCAGCACAGAACCCACTTCGGATCCTTTGTCCCCCCTCTCTTTCTGCCCCTCCCCCGCTCATGCTCTTGTACACTCTCTCTCTCTCTCTCTCTCTCCCTCTCTCTCTAAAAATAATAAACATTAAAAAAAAAAAAGAAAGGGAAAGTAGAAGTCACAAACTGGGAGAAGATATTTCCAACACCTAAAACTTAAAACCAGTTGATATCCAGAATCCACAAAGAACTACTAATCAATAGGGGAAAAAAATTCAGTAGAAAAATGAGCACATTCATAAAAAGTTATTTTACAGAAAATGAAACATGGAAAATAAACTTATGCAAAAATGTCCAATCTCCTTAATATAACCGCAGAAACACATACACACACACACACACACACACACACACACACACACAAAGAGAGCTCAATGAGATACCATTTCATGCCCAGTACATTGGCAAAACTTAAGAAGTCCAACAAATCTTTATCAGTCAAGGAAAGAGAGACCACATAGTAATGTTATCAGAGAGAATTTAACATAGGGAATTGGTTACATGGTGTTGAAAGACTGAAAAAAAAAACAAAAAGGAAACACTGCGGTAACACCAAGTTAGTCACTCCTGGAGGCAGTTACTACCCCAAGACCCAGAGAATAAAGGGAAGAGGTCAGGAGTTATCATAACATTAAAGCTCGAAGGAAGCCTGGGGCTTTGGGACCCAGACTATTGGCTCACTGCTGCTGTGCTTCAGGGACAGAAAGAACCCAAGTAGCTGAGTCAGAATTCTGAGGACAGAGTTCCACTTGCTGCTACAGGCCATGCATTGGAAGATCTGCACAGGGGATCCCTCCAGAGCTAGAACTCCCCACAGAGGAGAAAAAAACCATTCCACTGCTCTGGTGCCTTTATGTGAGCACAATGAGGCTAATTCTAGGAGTGTGGAAAGAAGTGGGAAACTAGAAATAACCAGCTGCTGCTGCTGAGGTGAAATGTCATTGTTGGAAGAACATTGATAGGAATACGCCAAAAATGGGGAAGAAAAGCTCCTCTGTATCCTCCTACCTTCAAAACTCTAGTACCCCTGCCATTGGCAGAAACTGAAAGGAAGAAAATGAGCAAAAGAACAATGCCGAGTAGAGTACTAGCCCTTATCATACTAAGTCCATAGAGAAGGTGGGGTTGGGGCTTAACAATGATATTACAACCAGCACAACACCAATTGTTCAGGAGAGTGTGGATCAACAGGAACTTGTACTTTTCTTGTAGAGAGTATATGAAACCACTTTAGAAAACAATTTGTCATTATGTTGCGTAATTAAAGATTTGTATACCCTGTTACCTAGCAATTGCACCCCTAGGTGTGGATCCTGAAAAATCCCATCATGCACCAAGAGAATTGTGCAAGAATTTTCATAGGCTCATTTTCATTTGAGAAATAATCCAGTGCGTCTGGATGGCTCAGTCAATTAAGCGTCCAACTCTTGTTTTCAGCTCAGGTCATGATCTCATGGTCCATGAGATTGAGCCTCATGTTGGGTTCTGCACTGGTGGTGTACCACCAGTGCAGGTACAAAGCCTACTTGGGATTCTCTCTTTCCCTCTCACTCTGCCCCTTCCCCATTTGTGTGTGTGTGTGCACGTGCTCTCTCTCTCTCTCTCAAAATAAATAAACATTAAAAAAAGAAACAATCCAAAATCTTTTGACAGCAAAATGAATAAATCTTGACATACTCACATAAGGAAATATTATATAGGAGGGTAAAATGAATAAAATACAGCTGTGTGGATTAACCTTAGAAACATAATATTGAGTGAAAAAGGCTAATCCCCAAAGACTACATACAGCATGATACCATATTTATAAAGCTCTAAAACAAGAGCTCAAAACTAAGTGTATATGCATATATATGTATATACATGATAAAAATTGTCCCCAAAAGATAATAGTAAACATAAAATTCTAGTTAGTGGTAATCTCAAGATGGGAAGATGGATAAGAGAGAAGAGAAACAGTGGGGATTAGGTATTCAACCTAAGAATGGTGTCCTTACCCCCACCCACCCACCAAATTCATGTATTGAAATCTTACCTCCCAAGGTGACTGCATGTGGAGATTAGGGCTTCTAGGAGGTAATTAAGGTTAAATGAGGTCATTGGTGTGGAGTCCTAGGACTGGTGTCCTTATTTTTTTTTAATATTTTTTGAAGTAATCCCTACACCCATTGTGGGGCATGAACCCACAACCCCAAGATGCAGAGTTACGTGCTCCACCAACTGAGCCAGCCAGGAGCTCCAGGACTGGTGTCCTTATAAGAAGAGAAAGAGAATGAGAGACAGAGACAGAGAGACAGAGACAGAGAGAGAGATCTCCCTCCCTACATCTGCACATGCCAAGGAAAAGCCACATGAGGAATGAACGAGACAGCAGCCATCTGCAAGTCAGATAGAGATCCCTCACCAGAAACTGACCTGCTAAGCCTGGGACTTCTGGCCTTTAAAACAGTGAGAAAAAAAAAAAACTTCCGTTGTTTACATTACCCAGTCTACAATATTATGTTACAGTAGCCCAAGCTGACTAAAAACAGATCAGGAACACAATTTATATCAGTATCTAAAAAAAAAAAATAAGTGACACCTGCTTAATTTTTAAATACTGAAAAGGGATTAGAACTTCCAGATATTTTTAAAGTATTATTAAACTACTATAGTTAAACTCATGTGAAAGGGCACCTGGGTGGCTCAGTCGGTTAAGCATCCGACTCTTGATTTCGGCGTAGGTCATGATTTCATAATTCGTGGGTTCGAGCCCTGTGTCAGGCTCGACGCTGGCCATGCAGAGTCTGCTTGCGATTCTCTCTCTCTGCCTCTCCCCTGCTCTCTCTCTCTCTCTCTCATAATACATACACTTAAAAATTGTTTTAAAAATTATATGGAAAATACCCTGGACTAGATAGATGAATTCCTTCAACAGAAAAGTTCAGAAGAGTTGCAATATATAAAGCCATTAAATAAATAGAAAAGGTGGCATCTCTAGTCAGTGGGGAAGACATGTTATTACCCACTAGGTGTTAATTTTCAAAACTGGATGTTTACCTCATCCATTACCCCGAAATGAATTCCACATGAAATTAAAGCATATTCTTTAAATAAAGCCATAACAAACTAGGGGGAAATGGGACAATATTTATAACTTTGGATGGAAATAGTTCCTGTAAGCATCGCATAAAATTCAAGTCAAAAAATTACATACCAATAATTTGTGTACCTAAAACTTTATATATCCATGTGGCAAAAAGCACCTTTAGGATCATATAAGCTTCCAGCAACAATAGGTCAGTTAGGACCAATCTTCCCACTGAGGAAAGCTGGAAAAGCTAGCCATAACATTTATTTTAATCTGTTTGAAGTTATCAGAGAGTTACCAAAGATCTAATGGAGAAAGGAAGCCCAAAGAGCAGAAGCCAGCTGTAGGGCCACTCTTCCCAGAAGGTATCTGCTGATTCAAGAGTTGAGTTTGAGGGGCACCTAAGAGGTTCAGTTAGTTAAGCCTCTGACTCTTGGTCTAGGTTCAGGTCATGATCTCACGGTTCTCATGAGATCGAGGCCCTGGTCGGGTTTCAAGATGACAGCACAGGAGCCTGCTTGGAATTCTCTCTCTCTCCCTCCCTCTTTGCGCCTCCCCTGCTCTCTCTCTCCCTCTCCCTTAAAATAAATAAACATTAAAGTTGTGTGTTTGTTTGTTTGTTTTTAAGGGAGCACCTGTGTGGCTCAGTCGGTTAAGCTTCCGACTTTGGCTCAGGTTATGATCTCATGGTTTGTGAGTTCAAGCCCCATGTCAGGCTCTTCCCTGACAGTTCAGAGACTGGATGGAGCCCGCTTCAGACTCTGTCTCCCTCTCTCTGCCCCTCTCCCGCTCAATCTCTCTCTCTCTCTCTCTCTCTCTCTCTCTCAAAAAAGAAATATTAAAAAAAAAATTTTAACAACAACAAAAAAGAATTGAGTTGAACGATAGGTAAGTAGTGCTCTCAAGAGCCAGGAACAGAGGTCTGAGCAAACATGAGAGTTAAGCACATCAGCTCCCATCTTTTTTAAGACACTGAAAAGTTCCATTTTAGAAGTGAGGGTGGTTGAACCAGAAAACAATCATCTCCACAGAAACTAAAGTCAAGTTTTGTGTTATCTCAATCCCTCATTGGACTCAGATGACAGGGGCGGGGGGGGGGGGGGGGGGCGGTGGTTGCTGGTGCCCTTAAGTGAACTACTAGAAGCAAAGCTATAGTCTCTCCGGAGGAAGATCAGAGTAGCTCTACAATTTCCCATGATCAATTTCTGACTCTCTGTCAAACACTTAGGATATAAGGAGAAAGACTTTGTGACTAAAACTCGAAAGAAATTATGAGCTACACAAGTATGCCACCGATATCCAGATAATGGAGCTATGCTACAGGGACTTTAAGTAGCTAATATGTGTAAGGGTTTATAGGACAAGATTGAGAATTTTGTTAGGGAGGCGGAAACTAAAAAAAGGACCAAATGGAAAGTAGCAATAAAAGATAGAATAAGTGAAATTAACCCCAAAAGTATGTTGAATAGCAGGTTAGACATAGTTGAAGACAGAGGTAACATGGAAGTCAAAAAACAATATCTAGACTGAAGGACACAAAAGCAGTGGGATAGAAAATACAGAGAAGACGATAAAAGACAAACGGACTATGTTCAAAATAAATAATTGCCATTCCAAAAGATAATACCTTTTTTCTCGATTCATCATTCTGGCATTCCAGAACACCGAGACAAGAACACTTTTCAATAAATAACACTGGGCCGATTAGATATTCATATAGAACAAAAATGAATCTTGACTCCTACCTTATGCCATATTCAAAAATCAATTCCAGGCATTTTGTCCCAAGTAAGAAAGTTTTCTGGGTGCCTGGCAGACTCAATCAGTAGAGCATGCAACTCTTGATCCCGAGGTCATGAGTTCAAGCCCCATATTCAATGTAGATCTTTCTTTAAAAAAAATAATAGAAAATAAAATAAAGTAAGAAAGCTTTCAAAAGATTACACAGGAAAGTATTTTCATGATATTGGGCTAGGTGAAGATTTCTTAAAGAAGACACAAGATAAACCAATCTTTACGGGAAAAGGTAATTAAATGAGTTACATTAATATTTTTAAGTTGCGCTCATCAAGGGGCATCTGGGTGGCTCAGTCCATTAAGCGACCAGCCCTTGATTTCCGTTCAGGTCATGATCTCATGGTTCGTGTGACAGAGCCTGTGTTGATAGAGTGGAGCCTACTTGGGATTCTGGGATTCTCTCTCTGTCTCCTTTTCTCTCTGCCCTGCTCCCTTTCTCTTTCTCTCTCTCTCTCTCTCTCTCTCTCTCGACAAATAAATAAACATTAAAAAAATAAAATTATGCTCATCAAAACACATCTTTAAGAAAATTAAAAATGAAAACCCAAGAGTGAAAGAAGGTATTTTCAATACACATAACTCACAAGGGATTTGTATCTAGAATTGGAAAGTATACCTATTTCAATAAGAAAAAGACACAAATGACCCGATAGAAAATTGGACATGAGGCTTGAATTAACACTTGAGAAAATTACCAATAACAAAAAAGTTTCTTAACTTCATTAGTAATCAGGTAAATGTGAAGGAAAACCACAATGAACCGTCACCACACCCACACCAGAATGACTAAAATGAGAAAGACTGCCTTGCCAAGTGGTGGAGATGTGGAGCATTTCAACTTTCCATGTGCTGTTTGTAGAAATATATTTTTCTGAAGCCATTTTGGCAACAAGTACGGCATCACCACTTAAAGCTGAATGTATGTCCAATAGACCAACAATTTCATTTTTTAGTGTCTATCTGACCGAAACGCACCTAAATGCATACACAACAATGTTCACAGCAGCATTATTCATGATACCCCACAACTAGAACCATTGCAAATGTCCATCCACAGTCGAATTGTGGTATATTCACACAACGGGAAATTATGCAGCAGTTACAATGAATGGGTTGCTACATGTTACAGTGTGAAACAATTTCATCAATATAATGTGGAATGAAAGGAAGCCAGACGCAAATGAGCATATTCTCCATGATTCCATTTATAAAGGGTTCAAAAAAATAACTTCAGGTATTCAATTCAAAGTCAAATAAATAGTTACCTCTGGGGTACCTCTGGGGAGGAGGAAGAAGTGATCAAGAGCGGGACACAAGAGGAGCTTTTGGAGGACTGGTAAGGTTCTATTTTTTTACGTGGGTCACATGAGTGTGTCCACTTTCCCAGAACTCACTAGGGTGTATTCTTAAGACAGTGCAATTTTCTGTAAGTACGTTATTCTTAAATTAAAATAGTATAATATAACATAACATAATATAGTATATAGCTGATAGCAAATAAATAGTAAAATTACACCTAGAAGAATAAAAACCGTATTATTAATACCCATTGATAGCAATGAGATCGTCAAGAACTGTCACTTTCCATGTTATACATTTCTGCACTGTATGAATTCTTTACAGTGAGCATGCCTGTGTGTTATAATCAGAAAAAAAACATGAAAAATATATCAACAACAACAAAACGTTAAATAGCTACAGTCCTTCTCACAGTGGGCAGATGAGAACTCCGTGATGTGAGTAGATTCCATGAATACAGAAAACTTGTTAGTTTCATAATCATCTAAGAGCCTTTGTTTGAAAAGGAAAAAAAAAAAACAAAACCCTTGCTGGTAACAGAATCCCAAACTGGTGTGCGAGCTGCAATTTCCCAGCTGTCCATAGTTCTGCCTCATTGCTTGGGGATGTGCTTCACTGATTCCTAAAGCATAGCTCCAGACAAAACCAAAAATTTGTAAAGCAGGAGAATTCTCAAATCACCTCTACAGCTGTGAAAACCAGACCTATCACAACTTACCAGTGAGTCTGACATGGTTAAATAAGGTAATAGGTGTAGAAATGGTTTGAAAAAAGAGAAGTTATGGTACAAATGCAAAATATTATTTGAAACTTGATTGTGGGAGCTTTGGGAATGTGGATTTCCTTGACCGTCCAGAAGGAGCATAGAGAAGTCAGTGATTTTAAGGAAACTCTGCACTTCCAGATTCCATGGAGAGTTATGGCACAAACGTTCTCTGAGGCATAATATCCTTGACTTTGATCCCTTATGGAACCTTGTTTTACACAGCTCTCCTCTACAACATAACTGCTTTACCGGTGGTGTCCCTTAGCTGTCTGGGTTTCCAGCTTATCTACTTTGTTAAATTTAGATTTAAATCATTCCAACAAGAAAGATGCTATTATAAAGTGTTATCTTAACCTTGGGACAGCATTTCCCAGAAGTGTATTCTTTGGGACACTAGTCCCATGAATTGCTGTTTAGATAAAGTTTGCGACCGGTTATAGCTTACTCCACGTTTGGAAAGTGATCATGCCCTTTCAGCATGCCACACTCAGAAATACTGAAGAAAACAATCTCTTTGGACTTTTTTAACCCAGATTTGCCCAAATTTATTTGACCAAAGAACCCTTTTTCCAAGTAATATTTAATAATACCATACAGAATTAATGTTGCCTAAAATATTATTTCAGAAACCCTACTTTTAAACTAAAAAGTTCCAAGAGAGAAATCTTAGAAGTAGTTAAGAAACTGATTTCCAGTTCTTACATCCTTGTTGTAGAAGGGTTCATATGAAAAAGGCCTCAATTCTCCTACATGTATTAAGAGTTCAGTTACTACATACAAATGCTTTGATTCAGAATGTACTTAAAGCTTTTCCAGTGCCTTAGGTATTATTACTAAAATAAATTAGTATCATAAGAACACGAAGAGGTGCCCAAACTTAGTGGTTAAAGCTGTAGCCTATAAGCTATAGCCTACATTCAAATAGGTCAGATTTTCACTTGTAGTTAAGTTTATGATCTTGGACAAGTAATTTAAATCCTATGAGTTTCCATTTCCTCATCTATAAAATAGATATTCTAGTAATAGTACTTACTCAATAGGGTTGTTATAAAGCTTATCAATAATATATATACAGTGGTGCCTGGCTGGCTCACGGGGTAGAGCACACGGCTCTTGATCTCGGGATTGTGAGTTAGAGCCCAGATTGGGTATAGAGATTACTTAACATAAAATCTTTTTTTTTTAAGTTTATTTATTTACTTAGAGAGAGAGTGTGTGCGAGCAGGGGAGGGGCAGAGGGAGAGGGAGAGAGAGAGAATCCCAAGCAGATTCCACACTGTTGTTGTGGAGCCCGACGTGGGGCTTGAACTCACAAGCCAGGTGATCATGACCTGAGCCAAAATCAAGAATCAGATGCTTAAATGACTGAGCCAACCTTAAAAGTAAAATCTTTTCTTAAAAATACATATACAGTGTTTAGTACAACACCAAATCTATGTCAGGACCTATTTTAAAGCTTCTCATGTTAATACCAAGTAAACACATTAGACTACAAATATTCAGTTGAAATTTGTCGAAAAGCCGTCACCATGGCAAGCTCCACAGTGAAGCTAGTGATGCCAATATTTTTCAAATGTCTTTTTTGGAAGGTGAGTAAAGGGAGAGAGTAAGTTTTCTGATGCAATATGGATAAATTAAAGCTTGGTGTGATACATGAGAAACATTCTCCAAAAAAAAATAGTTTAACTGAATTCAATAAAAACATGTGATGTAGGCTCTGTTTACACAAAGCTGTGGATTAATACTACACGCTGTGTGATGGCTAATTTTCAAAAACTGAGGTTTCCTGCAGAAGAAATTTTGCTTCAAGATGGCAACATAGAAATCCTGTTTCCAGCCTACCAGCCCACCCTACAAATTTTAGACTTACCAGCCTCCGACAGTCCCATGAGCCAATTCTTTAAAATCAGTCTCTCTCTCTCTCTCTCTCTCTCTCTCTCTCTCTCTCTCTCTCTCTCTCCCCTCTCTCAACACAGACACATGCATACTCACACGCGTGCACACTAGTGGTTCCATTTCTCTGGAGAGCCACGACTGATACATGCTGTAAGGGATACGAGATGAATTACGACTTCATTGGATTAACACTTATTCTTTCTTTGCAAATAAAATAGCTTACCAGTTGCTGTTTGTTTGAATGCCCGTTATGAACCAGACACCATGAGGAACTTGGATGTACATCATCTAACTTCATCCTCACAATGATCCAATAAATGAAAAAGTAGTAGATCTTAAATTATTATCGACTGCAATTTGTAAATTGCCGTATAGAACATAAGATCCTAAAAAGGGGGGTATAAAAGTAGGAAAAAATAAAGCAGGAAGTAGTAAAAAAAAATAATAAGGAAGGAAAAATAAGTAACTCTGAAAAGGCGTTGTCATTTGGAGGAAACATTTGGAGTTATCTTGGGCTGAGCCCGATTAGCTTCTTCCAAAGAAAGTTTAATTTATAGATAAAGGAATAAAGACACCTTTCCCTAATTACTCAGCCCTCCACCATCCCATGGCAAGTACACAAAAATAATTTAAGGATTATGTGCTGGGAAATTATGGGATAGAACGAGAGTCATAGAACATGTGTGTTAATTTCAGCTCTACTTATTACTAGTTTGGAGACCTTAGGTAAGTCTCTGAGCCTCAGGTTTGTTACTCATAAAATGGAAATAAGAGTAAGCACCTCATAAGAGTACCATGAAGATCAAACTAAATACCAATATGTTAGGGGCGCCTGGGTGGCACAGTCGGTTAAGCGTCCGACTTCAGCCAGGTCACGATCTCGCGGTCCGTGAGTTCGAGCCCCGCGTCAGGCTCTGGGCCGATGGCTCGGAGCCTGGAGCCTGTTTCCGATTCTGTGTCTCCCTCTCTCTCTGCCCCTTCCCCGTTCATGCTCTGTCTCTCTCTGTCCCAAAAATAAATTAAAAAAACGTTGAAAAAAAATTAAAAAAAAAAATACCAATATGTTAAAGAACTCTATAAACTATACAAAGATGTACAAGTACTGGCTGTGGTTAATTTGAACTTTGTCGCTATTACATTTTCTTCTGTCTGCCGGTTTGCTTACTATACAGAGATGGAAAGTCTTCCCAACACACAACGAAAGACTTTCAAAAATGAACGCTCCGGGTTTGTTTGGTTTTTGTATTATTAAAAACGGACCGTCAAGAAAGGAAAACTACAGCCATTGAAATTGAAATCTTAGCGAATGGATTAAGCAGTATATTTGAAACAGCTCAGCCGCCGGAAGGTGGACATGATGAAATTACTCAGAACGTAACACAGATATTTGGGGAGATTAAAAAAAATGAAAGAGGGATTAAAAAAAACATGGAGAATAAGATGAGAAGGTGTAATACTCAACAGGAGTTGGAAAAGGACAGGGCAGAGGAGATGCAGAAGTGATATTCTACGAGGCGGAGCCTAAGGATTTTCCAAATAAACAAAGGGCATTAATGCAGACAGAGAAAACACAATATACGGAGGGGAATAACAGAATTATGGCAAAACTTCATGACCTACCAAAGACCAAAAAAAAAGAAGAAAGAAAATGGTTTGCATGTTATATTCTATGCGCTAATCACAGACTTGATTTATTTTCTTGTAATCAGGAAAGCGCAAAATAATATGCCATAATAATGCATTTAATTGCTATTGTTAAAGCATTCGGAGTTTCTCTTGCATTTGTTTCTCTCTCTCTCTCTCTCTCTCTCTCTCTCTGTATCAGGCCAATTCATTACCTGCTGGAACTCACAGCACAAAGCATTTTTGCCAACTATTTATGTTCTTTTCTTACTTAGGTAAAGTAAATCCCACACTTTCTCAGTGGGGTTAAGGTCACGACTCGGAGGGGAGCCACTCCTTCCTAATTAGTTCCCCAGACTCCTCTCTTTTTTTTCCCCTTTAAATGGCCACAACAGTTTAGAAAAATGTGTGGAGTCATAATCCTCCTGATAAATGAATCCTTGATCAAGCAGCTGGTTTCCAGAAGGGCCTCCCTTGCTGTGCTGCAATTATGTTGAATCTGAGCCCCAGTAGTTGAGGTCACCGCTGAAGTACTTGAGGGAAAATACCTGTCTCGGAGCTCCACTGTATGATACGCCAAGCTAAGAGACTCCAGCTTCTCTGCTCCAAAACCCTCGTGCAAAATATCAATTTTTCTTCTTAGCGAATGAGAAAAATACTTATCCATGTGAATGCATATGAAGACCCTCTACTGGTGACCCAAGGTGGGGGAAAATCCATGCTTTTAGAGATGATGGCAATGTAATACCTATCCTAAAAATCTTGAAAGCAATTTTCTATTTAGATAATGCACTTAATTACTGAGCTACTGAATAGTATCTATTAATAGCAATGGCATAATAATAACTGTTGGTGGCACCATATTATCGGTCTGGGATTTTCTAGGCTTAAGTCATTCTAAAGGGAAATATTTATAAAAACAAAGTTCTATCTCAGACTGAGAAAAGAGTATACAGGACATTACAAAAGGCTACATCTTAAATACTATAAGCAATGATACTTTAACACACACACACACATGTACATGGAATTTTTCATCTGAGTACACACTGAATGAACAGATTTCAGCTGCTTTTCTATAAATCTTATAGATTTATTTTCCCTGTCTAATTGTCCCAGAATAATAAAAATGTCTTCCTGCTTCGTGTGAAGGTGCAATCCTTCCTTAATTAGTACTGTCAATAATGTTACAACAATTTCAAAATTGATTTGTGTTTTACCAAGAGACTTTCCACTTTCAGTGCCTCTAATAAGAACCATACTTTTTCTTGAGACTGCTATGACTCCACCTTTACCATAATCACACACAAAAAAATTTTTTTTAATCTTTCTGGAAGAAAAGCTCAGAAGACAATGGGACTCCCTGTGTGAAAAGAGACAATGATCACCCATACTCAGTTAAAAAACAAGAGGCTCATGGAAGAGGTTTGCAACATATAAAATAGAGAAAGAATTAATAACAAGAATAAAGAACCCCTAATATATTAGTTTTCTAGGGATGTCATAACAAATTGCCCCAACAGAAATCTATTGTCTTGCAGTTCTGAAAGCCAGAAGTCCAAAACCAAATTGTCCATAGAGCTGCACTCCCTCTAAAGACTAGTGGAGGGGTGCCTGGGTGGCTCAGTCAGTTAAGCATTCAACTGGCTCAGGTCATGATCTCCCGATTCACGAGTTTGAGCCCAGCGGCGAGCCCTGGGCTGAGAGCTCAGAGCCTGGAGCCTGCTTCAGATTCTGTGTGTGTGTGTCTCTCTCTGTCCCTCCCCAACTTGTGCTCTGTCTCTCTCTCAAAAATAAATAAATAGAATAATAATTTTTTAAAAAGAGTTTAAAAAAAAAAAGACTCTAGAGAAGAAACCTTCCCTGCCTCTTCCAGATTCTGGTGGCCGCAGGTAGTCCTTGGCTTGTGGCCGTGTGATACAGAGAGAAGGGGGAGAAGACCGTGTAAGGAATCCACCTTCCTCTTCTGTATGTCTCTCAGAGTGACACTTATCATTGGACTTAGAGTTCACCTGGATAATCTAGGATGATCTCATCTTGAGATCCTTTACTTAATAACATCTGTAAGGACACATTTCAAATAAGGTCACATTCACAAGTCCCAGGGATTAGGATACAGACATATCTTTTTAGGAGTACTACATCTTTCGATCAGACTTCTAGTTAAAATAGTTCTATAACCTCTTGATTTGAGGCAATTTCCTCTACTGTGTACATATAAAATTATATAGGTGAAGTATACAAATAGAATTCAAGGTATAAATCATGTTGAATTAAAGATTAAGACCATAGATAGAACTGAAACTATGGGGATAAATGACTTCAGGTCTTGAAAAGACAAAAGAATTTATCTCTTTCAAGATTACAGAGACCAAAAGTGCATTCAACAAGAGTCCATATTAACTCATCGGGGGACTTAGGAAAAAGAGGAATAGAAGAGAACTTACTTAATCTGATAAAAAAAAAATAACTCTCAAATTCTTCAAAATTCTCACAACCTTCATCACACTAAATGGCAAAACTATTGAAACATTCTTAAGAATAAACAAGAATGCTTACTAATCAATACTTTAAGTGGAATAAACATTCAAAAGGAAAAGACAGATGATGTAGATGATATGATCATCTGTAGATGATATGATCAAAGACATAGAAATGCCAAAGAAGCATTTCAATAAACTTAGAGTACAAAAAAGAGTTCATTAAAGTTGCTGGATATAAGATCAACATACAAAAAATAATGGTATTTCTAAAGACCAGCTAAATCAAGTAGAAAGTATAAAGAAAAAAAAGGATACCATCTACATACAAACACAAAAATTATAAATGTAATGAGGAACAGAAGATCTGCAAGAATTTTGTTGAGAAAATTATAACACATCATTGAAGAAATAAAGATATATACTATATTCATAGATAGACTAAAATTTTTTAATAAAGTCTGTTTTTATTTTTTTATGTTTTATTTATTTTTGAGAGAGAAAGAGAGAGAGAAAATGTGAGCAGAGGAGGGGCATAGGGAGAGGGGGACAGAGGATCAAAAGTGGGTTCTGTGCTGAGAGCAGACAGCCCAACTCAGGGCTCAAACTCACGAACCACGAGGTCATGACTTGAGCCGAAGTCCGATGCTCAACCAACTGAGCCACCCAGGCACCCCAAGACTCAAAAACTTTTTAAAGTTACTACTGTAAAGTAGATCCAAATCTACAAAAATTCTACCCAATTTCAATTAATTTTTCAAACAGGCTTTAATGTGATACTTGACAGGATGATCCTAAATTTTGGTAGTCAAGTAAGTTTGAAAAAGAAAAACAGGGGCGCCTGGGTGGCGCAGTCGGTTAAGCGTCCGACTTCAGCCAGGTCACGATCTCGCGGTCCGTGAGTTCGAGCCCCGCGTCGGGCTCTGGGCTGATGGCTCGGAGCCTGGAGCCTGTTTCCGATTCTGTGTCTCCCTCTCTCTCTGCCCCTCCCCCGTTCATGCTCTGTCTCTCTCTGTCCCAAAAATAAAATAAAAAAACGTTGAAAAAAAAAAATTAAAAAAAAAAAAAAAAGAAAAAGAAAAACAAATTAAGCAGACTATGTGGAGGTAAGGCACCAATGGAACGAAGAGAGAACCCAGAAATAGATCTTACATGCACTGAAACATGGTATTTCAAATCAGCAAGGAAAAAATAAACTATCTAGTAAGTGGCACTTAGACTACTGGATATTCATTAGGAAAAGAAATAAATTTTCTATCTTACATTATAAATAAAAATAATTTACAGATATAAAAATCAAACTTTCTAGTATTTTAGGTAAAAAATATAGAACCTATGACTTAGAATAGGGACCTCTTAAGAACATATGACTTAGAATAGGGACCTCTAAAACAAAATGACAAAGAAAAATTTTAATGCTCTCCTTAAAATTAAAAAAAAAAAAAAAACTTTAGTTCAATAAAAAACATGGTAAAGTTAAAAGCAAGCTATGAGGGAAGACCTATGCCACATATATAACTGACAAAATTCAAGCCATGGGTATAGCTTAAAATGGATCTCCAACCTCAGTGTTCTTAGGTACATGGGAAAAAACAAAAACAAATCATTTCTGGAGGTAGGCACCCATACCCTATGCACAAAGCATCCCCACAATTAGTTTTATAAGAAAAAAAAAAAGAAAATAAAATGGAATTATTGATACAGATAATGAAGAAAATCTGCTTGGTATGTTTAAAGTGATAAAAGGAGGGGCGCCTGGTTGGCTCAGTAGGTGAAGCATTCAACTTCAGCTCAGGTCGTGATCTCATGGTTCACAAGTTCAAACCCTGCGTCAGGCTCTGTGCTGACAGCTCGGAGCCTAGAGCCTGCTTCGGATTCTGTGTCTCCCTCTCTCTCTGCCCCTCCCCTGCTACTGCTCTCTCTCTCTCCCTCTCTCTCTCTCTCAAAAATAAGGAAACATTAAAAAAAAAAATTAAGAGATAAAAGGTAAGCTTTAAAGCTCGAATATATTTGTGGGGAAAAGGAATTTATTAAATACAACAGAGCAGACATAAAAAAAATCAAATAGTATTTCATAACCTGAAAATGAAAATAATTGAGACTGAAAACACAACAGATATGACAAAGATGATAAAAGAATCTTTGAATTAGAAGGCCGTCCGGATGACAGTATCCAGAATGCAGCACAGAAAGAAAAAAGATTTTTTAAAAATATGAAATAAAAATTGAGAAACCTACAGGATAAAGTGGAAAGATCTGTCGAGTATTTAATCTGAGCTCCAGAACACAATGAAAGAGGAAACAGAGCAGGTGCTAAGAGGGGAGAGTTGTCATGATAAAGGGCAGAAAGAGGTTTCCAAAAATTGATGAATAACATTAATCTACTGATTCAAGAATCACAATGAATCCTAAACACGTTAAGTAAAAATAAATCCACACCCAAATACATCCTGTGGAAACACAGAACTTCAAAGACAAAGAGAGGATCTGAAAAGTTACCACTGAAAGAGAGGTATATTGACCCTTGACTTCTTGACAGCTATAGTTGAAGTCAGAAGACTGAGGAACTGAACCTTCAATGTTCTACAAGTGAATAACCATCGTGCTAGATTTCTAGATGCAGAGAAAATACTGGACAAGGAAAAAGACAGAATGAAGGTATTTCCAGGCTAGTAGAAATGATTTACCGCCAGTAGACCTACTCTAAAGAAAATTTTAAAGAATACACTTCAAGCAGGAAAAACGATCCCATATGGACTGACATGTAAGAAAAGAAAAGAAAGGGATAAATAAGTTAGTGAACAAATGAACGCTGAATATATAAGATAGCAATAATCATATCCTGTAGTGCTTAAAAGGGTAGGATTAAAATACATGACAATAATTGCGTACAAGCAGGAGAAAGAAAGGCATAGAGTAACTTGGTTTAAAGTCATGATGAAGTTGCACTTCTCACGGGAATATAAGGTTGGTTTGACAATATAAAATTAAATAATACCCTATGCTACATTTAAGGATTAAAGGATACAAATTATGACCATCTCAATAGATGGAGGAAAAGATTTTAATTCAGTAGAATTCAACATCCTGTCATGATTTAAAAAAATCCTTTAGAGGCGCCTGGCTGGCCCAATTGGAAGAGCATGTGACTCTTATTCTCAGGGTCATGAGTTCAAGCCCCACATTCGGTGTAGAGATTACTATAAGAAATAAAAAAACTTTAAAAATAAATAAATAAAAATAAAATATTTAAAAAATACTTTTAGCAAACCAGGATAAAATACTTTATCTCCTATTTTGATAAACCAATTTACAGAAAGCCTACAGCAAATATTACACTTACTGTTACAATGTTGAAAGTTTCTGGGTGCCTGGGTGGCTCAGTTGGTTAAGCATACAACTCTTGGTTTCAGCTCAGTCATGATCTCACAGTTTGTGGGATCCAGCCCCACACTGGGCTCCGTACCGGGCATGGGGCCTCCTTGAGATTCTTTCTGCTCTGTCCCCTGCCCCCCCCCCCTCCAAATAAATAAATAAACTTAAAAATATATATATTGAAAGTTTCCATCTGAGGTTGGGAAGAAGGTTCTCACTGATACTGGGATTATTAATTGATATACTGGCAATCCTATTTAAGAAACATAACTATGGGGGCACCCGGATGGCTCAGTCAGTTAAGCATCCGACTTCAGCTCAGGTCATGATCTCACAGTCTGTGAGTTTGAGCCCCATGTCCGGCTCTGTGCTGACAGCTCAGAGCCCGAATCCTGCTTTGGATTCTGTGTCCCCTCTTTCTCTGCCCCTCCCCTGCTCACCCTCTGTCTCTCAAAAATAAACATTAAAAAAAATTTTTTTAAAGAAATGTAACTATACACTTTAACAACAAAAATATGCTGTTTATATTTTTATATAAAATATCAAGATATAGCATACAAAATTTTTAATTTTTAATTTAATTTTTAGTGCCCCACTAAACTCACGTTGTAACGCAACTAATGAGTTGTGCCCCAGCATTCCAATGACTGTGGCTGCATCACAAATCCCCTCAAACTGGTGGCCTGAGACAAGTACGATTTTATTATCCTCAGGGCTTCTGGTGGTCAGGAATTTGGGCAGAGCACAGCAGGGGTGGTTTGTCTCTGTTTTGCAATGCCTGGGGCTACAGCTGGGAAGAATCAAATGACAGGGAATGACCTAAATGCCTTAGGTCTGGAGTAACCTGGAGGCTTCTTCACTCAATGCCTAAATCCTGTGCAAGGATAACTTGAAAACTTGGCTCAGCTGAGGCTGCCATCTGGCGCACCGACATGCAGCCTCTCACTGGGCGTCTTGGGCTGATCACAGGTTACTGGCCACGTGCCCAGAGGTAGCATCCTGAGAAGGTGCGACCAGAAAGCGCGCATTCCCAAAGACCTAGACAGAAGCCACCGGGCTTCTTCTGGAGAAACTTCAGAAGTCATATGGTATCATTTGTGCTGCATTCTACCGGTTACAACAAGATTCACTAAAGCAGGTCTGTATTCTGGGGAGGGGAATTACACTCCATCTATCAATGGAGGAGTGGTAAGGACACACTGCAGAAGAGGACCTAGAATGGGAGACATCGTGGTGGCCTTTTTTGGAAGATATGAGCTACAGTATCTACAGTAGAAAAACATTTGTCTACTGAATAATGAAACATGTCCATGCAGTCCAGTTGGGGTTGAATTGTTCCCTCCACCACCAAAAAAAAAAAAAAAAAAAAAAAAAAAAAGTTGAAGTCCCAACCTTCCAGCTCCCCACCCCCTAGCACCTGTTAACGTGACCTTATTTGGAGATAGGATCTTTGCAGATGTCATCAAGTTAAAATGAGGTCATTGGTGTGGGCCTTTAATCCAATATAACTGGTATTCTTATAAGAGAGAAAAGAGGAGAATGCCATGTGAAGACACGGGGACACATAGAGAGGAGGAAGCCATATGAAGACAGAGGCAGAGATTGGGGTGATCTTGCTACAAGCCAAGGAACACCTGGAACCACCAGAAACTGAGATGAGGCAAAGGAAGATTCTCCACCAGAGCCTCTAGAGGGAGTATGGCCCCTCTGGTCATGTTTTTGGTTTTGGACTGCTCACCTCCAGAACCATGAGACAATAGATTTAAGTCACTCAGTCTGCGTTACTTGGAAAACTAACACACGACACCTCCATTTTTTGACACAAATACAATATCCACCACTCTACATTTTTCCTTTTTCGTCTATAAGTGCTCATATATAATCCCATTTAAATGTAAAGTTGGCTTTGCTTCTTTGTAACATTTTCTTCATCTGAAGACATAAGTATTGCTATCAACTCACTTCCTGAACTCTTTCACCTGATATACACTGGATGTTCCCTTCCACACCCATTTCTTTTCTCTAGTGATCTCTAAGGGAATTTGCAAAATGGTTTTCCCTCAACACTTTTCTTTTCTCCACTTTAATCATGGGGCATATGTGTATGGTTGTAAGTTACAAAATCAAGCTACTTTCCTGTCCCACTCTAGCGAAATCTCCATTATTTACTCCATTTTATATCACTTCAACAGAGTCAATTCTACATGTTCTCTAAAGGGCTATTGTTGTTTGCAACCCAACTTCTTGTACCGCCATCCTTCGTTCAGACCTTTTTTATATGTATAATTGACATACAGCATTATATTAGTTTCAGGTATAAAACATAATGATTTGCTATTTTATATATTGCAAGATACTCACCAGAATAAGTCTAGTTAACATTCATCGCCTCCCTTAGTTGTGGTGATTTTTCTTAGGATGAGCACTTTTCAGATCTACTCTCTTAGCAACTTTCGAATAAACAGTAGAGTATTATTAACTATAGTCACCCTGCTCTACATTACATCTCCAAGACTTATTTGTTTTATAACTGGAAGTTTGTATCTTTTGACCCCCTTTACCCCTTTCCTCCACCCCCACCCCCCACTTTTGGCAAACACCAATCTGATCTCTGTATCTATGAGCTGTTTCTTTTTTCTTTTGTTTTTGTTGTTGTTGTTTAGATTCCACATTCCATACATACAAATGTGAGATCATACAATATTTTTCTTCTCTGTCTGACTTCTTTTAATTAGCATAATGCCCTCCAGGGCCATTCATGTTTTCACAAGTGCCAAGATTTCCTACTTTTCTGTGACTGAGTAATTTTTCATTGTAGACCCCGTTTTCTTTATCTATTCATCTGTCAATGGACACTTAGGTTGTTTCCATGTCTTAGCTACGGTAAACAATACTGCAATGCACATGGAGGTGCAGATATCTTTTTGAGATAGTGTTTTCATTTTCTTCAGATAGTGAAAGTGAAAACCTTTTTTAAATTTTTTTAATATTTATTTTTGAGAGAGAGAGACACGGAGACAGAGTTCGAGCGGGGGGAGGGGCAAAGAGAGAAGGAGACACAGAATCTGAAGCAGGCTCCAGGCTCTGAGCTGTCATCACAGGGCCCAATGCAGGGCTTGAACTCACGAACCTTGAGTTCATGACCTGAGCCGAAGTTGGACGCTTAACCAACTGAGCCACCCGGGAGCTCCTGGAAAACTCTTTTAATTAAAGTAGTAAAATGTACCTTGGACTAGACTTAATTTGTTATTGGGGTACAAGAGTTTCCCATAAAACGAAAGGACCTAAATGGAACTGAGCCTCACAGAAGACTTCAAGCAAGACCTAGAAATCCATAAGGGAGACAGAGTACTCTGCCTGTCTCTCATATTTCTTTTTCTCTATGCACATAATTGAGTCCACTCTATGTAGCCTGGTCCTCTTTGCTTCCTTGTCTGGAAGACAGCCATGTCTCAGCTCCCAGGCTTACATTACTGTAATTCCAACCGCACACAGACATGAATCCTCTGTCTCTGAATCCCAACTCCAAATTTCTGACTGGTCCACATGAGTTCAGGGGTCCATTACAGGTCTAATCAACTGAAGCTGGGGGCCAAGGTCACTAGGCAGGGTCCCTGGTAGGGGGAGGACCCTTACCTGACAAAGGGTGAGGGGAATCTATAGACTATGGTCCATAGGGAACAACTCGACAGAAATCCCTTCAGACGTTTGTCCCTCAGCGGCTCTATTTCAGCCCCCTTTCTACCCAGGTCCCTCCTGTCTGTCTTTTCTAAGCAACCCAACTCCTGGCGACCCTGTCTTCATTTTCCTTCTTCCTGATTTCCCTTCGAACTGTACATTCCTCCCTCTCTATCCTCTGAGCTCTTGGCGCCCACCTATGTCTGCATATTCAGGTTGAGGGTGTTGGGGGGAAGGTTGGGAAATGAGAGAGCATTACACTAATCACTGCATTATCCCATAAAGATAGTCCTGTACCTAGAAAAGGAACTCTGGCGAACACGACTTCTCAATCCTAATACATCTGTTCATTGATTGATGTTTATCGTCTCTCTTTCCAAAAATGATTTTAAGAAACTCCTTTCGGGGCATCTAGGTGGCTCAGATGGTGAAGCCTCCGACTTCAGCTCAGGTCGTGATCTCGCCGTTCGAGAGTTCGAGCCCCGCGTCGGGCTCTGTGCCGACAGCTCAGAGGGTGCAGCCTGCTTCAGATTCTGCGTCTCCTCTCTCTCCGTCCCTCCCCTCACTCGCACTCTGTCTCTCTCTCAAAAATAAACATTAAAAAAATGTGTTTAAAGTAGTCCCTCTCATCTCTACTTCTCCCCCACCCCCCACCCCACACACACACATTCCTTCTTCCGTCTCTGCACTTTTTCTTGTAGTACCAGTTATGTGCAATGCTTAGCTTTCAATGCTGACACGTAGCCTTCAAGCCTACAGGGACCGCTGACGCTGTTGACACCGTCTAGTTCTGAACGTCACTTCTCGCACTGCCTCTGAACTTCCAAGTTCATATTTCAGGAACATATACATGAAGCTATATGTTTCTCGGATGGGGTTCCCTGACAACAGGTTTTGAGCCAGAGAATCGCATGTGGAAGGTGGCTTGGGGAGGGGAAAAAAGAGGTTGATTGCTGGGTGCTCCAGTGAGATATTCCTGTAGGGAAGTGTGCACTGGGCAGCAAGAGAAGTTGACCCTGAATATAGCTGCAGCTGAGGCCTTAACCCAACCTGGTGCTCTGGGGCTGGTGTGGCTCTTTGGGGTTGTCCTGAATTGAAAGAGGAGAGCCAGGTCCCTGAATTCTGAAATCAGCCCATCATTCACCATGAGACTCTCTGGGGGGAGAGAGGGGGGCATTTAACCTGGGCCAAAGCAGTTTCCTGCAGCCAAGGGCAATTCTCCCTGAGGAATGCAGCTGTGAGCGGCCAGAAGTGGCCCTAGCCTCTGAGGAGGAGAGCATTTCCTGGGGACAGAGGATCTGGGCAGAGCATCAGCATAGCCACCATATATGGTGTCACAGAAAAGTCAGTAAACTACAAGTCAGGAGACTGGGGCTTTGGTCCTGGCTTTACCAAAACTGTGCATCCTTTAGGCAAATCGCTTTATCTCTGTGGAGTCTGGGTGCCTCGGTTATAAGAGGATTGCAGCACAGTCCATGGGCATTTACTCTAGAGCAATAATCCCACACGTATATCAAGAGGGGCAAAGGGCTTATGGTTATGATAATGGAACATTCAACACTTGGGAGGTGACTCATAGTATGGATTTACAAGTCCCAGGCAAAAAGAATTAGGTATATCTATATGTACTAATAGGGTAAACTTTATTTTTTAATTTTTTAAATATATTTTGTAAGTTTACTTATTTTGAGAGAGAGAGAGAGCACGAACAGAGGAAGGACAGAGAGAGAGAGAGAGAGAGAGAGAGAGAGAATCCCAAGCAGGCTCCCCACTATCAGTGCAGAGCCTGATGTAGGGCTTGAAACCACAAACTTTGGGATCATGACCTGAGCCGAAGTCGGACACTTAACTGGCTAAGTCACCCAGGTGCCCCTAATATGGAAAACTTTTAAAACAATGTTTAAAATGTGAAAAGTAAGCAGGATGCATAAAAGGTATGGTATGATTCCATTTATGTTTGAAATAACTCACACAAAACAAAATTATGTACAAAAATACATTTGTGTCTGGAGGGACCAATGCCAAAGTAACATCAGTAATCACCACTGGGAAGGTTCTAGGATTGAGGGGGATGGAGGGAGAGTAAATTATTTTACTTTATATAACTGATGTATTTTTAATAGCCATGTATTACTATGTAATTTGAAATTAAAAAAAAAAAAACAACATGAAGCAGATTAAAATAAAGTAAGGTGACTAAGTATGAGTCCTGAAATTCTAACTCTGAAATTCCATGATTTTAGGCCACTTGTCCATGTTGATTCCACCTCCCTCCCTTGAACAGCTATCCACCAAAATATTGGTAACCCTAACAAGACAGAGCGTTGATGTCGGAAGCACATCCAACCAGAAGTGACAAGGGAAGGTGAGAAACCATAAATAGAAATATTCTCAAAAGTGACTGCCTCTCAAATGTAAACATATTAGCTAAGAAAACGTAAGAACCAAAGGAGGTTAGAGTGGGAGAGAGCCAAAGCATATGAGACTGTTAAAAACTGAGAACAAACTGAGGGTTGATGGGGGGTGGGAGGGAGGGGAGGGTGGGTGATGGGTATTGAGGAGGGCACCTTTTGGGATGAGCACTGGGTGTTGTATGGAAACCAATTTGACAATAAATTTCATATATTGAAAAAAAAAAGAAAACGTAAAAACCATTTGACTGATACGTACTCCATACTTGACTCTAGTTTTGATTCAGTAGACCCAGCAATAACAAGAGTTATTAAAATTGTAACAGCTTCAAATAGATGTTAGCTGGTCCCCATGGGTCTTTAAGAAAGGGTTTTGACTTTTTTTTTTAAGTTTATTTATTTCTGAGAGAGAGAGGCAGAGAGAGGAGGAGAGAGAGAATCCCAAGCAGGATCCGCACCATCAGCGTAAAGCCCAATGTGGGGCTTGATCCCACGAACCCATGATATCATGACCGGAAGCAAGATAAGAGTAGGATGCCCAACTGACTGAACCACCCAGGCACCCTGAGTATTTTGACTTTTAATACAAATAGGAAAGTTAGCCTCCTGAGATGTGATCACTATCTTAATAATCACAATCTTTTAATATGTGTAAATTATTATCATAAGGCGTTCTTGATTTCCCCCACTTTAAAAATAAGCTGTTGAGGGCCGCCTGGGTGGCTCAGTTGGCTAAGCAACTGACTTAGGTCATGATCTCACGGTTCATGAATTCAAGCCCCACGTTGAGTTCTGTGGGGACAGCTCAGAGCCCGGAGCCTGCTTTGGATTCTCTCTCTCTCTCTCTCTCTCTCTCTCTCTCTCTCTATCTCTCTGCCTTCCCCTGCTCACACTCTGTCTCACTCTCTCTTTTAAAAATAAATAAACACTAAAAAAAAAAATACACATAAAAATAAGCCGTTGAAACTCTGAAATGAAAAATAACTGCTTTACATCCTCTCTTAAAGTACCCTAAAAGTAAAATCTTTTGAAGGGAGTTTCTATGCATCCGCCAAATGATGTTTATAATTTATAAATGCTAAAAAGTCGCCTAATCCTAATACATGCACAGTGTTGAAATTCACCCTTAGCCAGTTTGATAATGCACAGAACATCCTCATACTCTCAGAAATTTAGTCGAAGAAGGGATGACTGTCTTCTTTCTGCCAGAATGGAAATGTTTGGAGGGGGGAAGACTCCTTCAAGTGAAGAAAAGGGTCAGACCCAATTAAATCTGCAAAGGAAACTTCGAAAGGATGAATGCCATTAGCCCAAACTGGAATGTGGCCAAAACACGGGGTAATACTTCAACTCTTAGGAAAAGTGCCAGGGGGATATTTAACAACTGCAGGTGGCCAAATGCCTTTTCGTAAGTCTCATCAGAAAAGTCATTTCTGGCAACAATATTCACCAAGGTAAAAGAATATTATTTGACAAACTGCCTATTCAAGTACTAGTTTAAACTCTGACGTTTGTCAGGTTATCAGTTGAAACTCCTTCTCCATAGGACAAGTAGAGAAATGAAATACTTCTGTTACTAAGCAAGGTGAGAACCTAGGAAACAATTGTTACTTAAATCTGGCATCAGACTTCCTTAAATGAAACATCAATTATTTTGTCCAACAGACTGAGCCTTGATACATGCATGGTTTTGATGTTCCCTTCTAGGTTTTACAAGTCTTTGGGATATTTTAACCAAGATTTTATTCCCCACAATATTTCCTCACTATTATGTTTATCTTCTATGACTTCCGTCAGGTTTATATTTTCCACATCTCCAAGAGAAAGAGCTTGACAAGTTAAAAAAACTCACATCGCAAAACATTAATACGGTACACTTTCTTATAACCTTCTTAATCTTTCTTTTTATCTCTTTAATTTCTTCATTTCCTTTTAAACAACCTCCCCCCACTCCCCCCCCCCCCCCCACACACACACTTTTTCTCTCTTATCTCGCTCCCTCTCCTGGGTTGCAAGGGAAACATTTCGTGAGCTGTGATGTAAGGGCAGTGGAAAATGCAAGCCTGTTAAGTGACATAACACATCCATTCTTGAACCCTGCAAAGGATATTATGTGAGCAAATGCACATCG
The DNA here is from genome assembly GCF_028018385.1 of Neofelis nebulosa. Classification (NCBI taxonomy): domain Eukaryota; kingdom Metazoa; phylum Chordata; class Mammalia; order Carnivora; family Felidae; genus Neofelis; species Neofelis nebulosa. Next base: position 197,601,756 of record NC_080784.1, on the reverse strand, counting down.
TGAAACCTGAAAACGGTTCCCGGTTGAAAATGCTGAACGCTTGAGAGCTCTGCTTTTACCTGCTGTGATTTAAAAGGCTCGAGGCCTCATTTTGAGCCACGAAAATTCAAAGTGACAGAAACCTACAAATTTTTACTGCTGTGCATTTAATAAAATTTACATTTACAAGCTGTCAGTGTGAAATGTTGAATAACTGGTACTTTCGCATTCAGACGAGCAGATTGGGTTGTACCGGGGGTTCATTACTACCTACTTACACGTTCTTGAAATGCTCAGAATAATCCTTCAATCTATGACTTTCGATATCTCTTAATTCAACACCGCACAAAAACACCATTGAGCCTGCAGTAAGGTCAACAAAAGGAATTTATTGTGCTCCCATAAAGCAAGGCGTAATTAAGAGCCCCCTTTCTGCTTGTTTTAATGTGCTAATACGAGAACATTAGAACCAAGGAACAGCCAATTGCTAGGCGTCTGCAGCAGCTGCCTAGGTTTTTGGTAATTTACTTACTCAATTATGTCGACTCTCTTAAATCCACAACACTGGTGGGTGGTAAGGTAGAGGGATAATAAAAAAACATAGAGTAGGAAACGCTTTTAATGCACGTTTTATGTGCATCTTGGGTAACATTTTTTGTTTGTTTGCTTTTGAGAACAAGAATTAAAGATTGTAACTTTAGGAAACTCAGCACAGGAATAACCATGCATGGGTTTAAGACACCTCTAAAAATTATGACATGTCTAATAATCCTATGATTATGTGGTCTGTTCTGAAAAAAGAATATTAAACCAAATGTTTGACTCAGTATTACAAAAACAGATTATCTAATGGCTTCCAAGGGGGAAATATGAGAAAGACCATTCATAAAGTTCCTTAATAGTAATAAATTACACACATTTCCTTATTCTCCACGTAAATGGAAAGACAAAGAGAAACTCTGAGAGAGAGGATGTGTTCTCACACTTTTACAAGGGCCACTGTAATAAAATCTCTTAAAATTGTTTGCTATCAATATGAATCTGATATTCTTTTGAAGTGAGCACCAAAAAAGTTCTCATTACACTTGTAAATATCTCACTTTTTTTAACATTCAAAGAAGCCTTGAATGCCAACCTCAACGTCTTCTTTTTTTTTTTTTTTTTAAGAATACATTTGTTGTGTATGCAAGTCAAAACACAAACTGGGGAAAAAGGCCCAAAGTGGAAACTTCATCCTGAATTACCTTGCCACTATTCAAATATTAAAAGTTAAATTATTGAACTAAATGTAAATCACTGACAACAATGGAAATTCAAATGACCTCCTTTTAAATTTTATTTAAATTATTTCTATAATTGTGGCTTTCATATAAAAGGGCACATTCTTACATGTCAATATACGCTGATACTTGGAGGGGAAAAAAAGTAATTTTCTTCAAATGTCAAAATTTATGTAGCACGCATCATTTATTTTCATTTCCATTGAAATTCCATGAAATGTTTTTGATAAATCAAATAATCTGTATACTACAGCTCAAAAATCGCAAAAGAATGTACAAATACCAACCTACTAGTTTTGATCGCATATTAGATACCCTTAAGCTTTCCTCCCTGGAACTTTTCATTCTCTCTTAATCAAGGAGGAATAATTTAGAAATAAGAAAGAGCAAAAAAAAAAAACAAACCCTATTTTAGTCATTGTATTTGAAATCAGTTTTATACTTTGCCTCAAAGAGAACATTTTTTCATTTTAGTCTCAAAGGAATTGAAGGTATAAAATATTATACTAATTAAGTCACATACAATATTATGTTCAGTAATACAGGTACCTTTCTCAGTTTTCAAAAGCAACTTATGCCTCATTTTTCCTTTTAGTTGCCAGAAGTGAATTAAATAGTTTGGAAGGGAGCCTATGAAACTTTGTTTTTAAAATGAAAAGTGAAACCTGAAAATGGCTGGGAGGCTGCAAAATGACAGAAGAATGTGTAAAAGCCGTATTTTCCCTTTTTTATTTTCCTAATAATGAAGTCACTGGGCTAGAGGGACCCTACTGAGTTTTCATGGTGCAAAGATCACTGAACTAGCCTCTGTCTGAATTCTGTATGTCCAACTGAGCCACTGATTCTGTGTTATTCCGTCCATTCTGAAAGATTGCATCCTGCTCAGAAAATATAAACAAATATAATATCTCTAACAGAGCAAAACCATTTCACCTCTCAAAAAAAAATGACGCTGTAATCATTCCACGGTAAACATGGCAGTGACATATCTAAGGTAACACATGCCCATAACTCTACTACACTCTAGAAGGATCTTTTCCCCTCATTCATCAGCTCAGAGCAAGCTCAGCCTGACCATGAGTATTTACATGCTGACCCTTCCTCAGACATGTAGTTTCAAGGTCTGTTAAAATGCTAGGGTTATTGGTGTAATGCGTGCATTGAGTAGACCGGGTCTATATTAGTTGACTGGCTGCCTTCAAGATAACTGAACTCTTAGTAACTAAAATAACACCAATATTAATATAATTGTATTTACTAACCTCTTGCTACACCCTCCTGCCTGGCATAAGTGTTGGAATTACAAGTCAGACGGCGCTGAACAGCAATCTTCAAGAAAATTGCTTTAAATTGGCCTTCATTAGCGCTCACAGCCCTGGAAAACAACTCCAAGTGCATGCCTTATGGAAGGTAAGCCAGTAGCAAGAGCTCCCTATTAAAAAGGCAGCACATTAACCTGCTCAATCAGCATGTACCACATTCTAGAAATACTATTAAAGAGTCTTTAACCACAAAATAATTCCGCTAATTCTAAGTATTGGGACAATTAGGACCAAATTTAAAATTTCAACCTTCAATGGCATGTATGTTAATTCCAGTTTACTCTCTCCATTTTAGAGAATTGGATATTGCCATTGAAATTTTAAATTTCCTTTACACAAAGTTGTTGCTGGGTGATTAAAAAAAAAAAAAAAAAGTGCCACACAGTAACCAAGAAGAAACTAGACCTTTCCTAGGGAACTCAATTTAGATACCAACAGCAAGAAGAAAATACATTTCAAAGGGAAGAAAAAATTCTTCTGTTTCATAGTTTTGCTTTGAAGAGCATGCTCTCTCTTGACATCTGCATAGTAAAAGGGAGTTTAATTTCCTTGGTCAACTATCCTTTCTGAAAATCCTGCATTGGCAGACTTGGAAATGGAAGGAATTTTTCCCGGGGATTAATTCGCAGTTCTTAACACTCAAAACGCTGAATATCTTCAGTAGACAAGCCAGGGAATTTGGTGCTTGGAGTTACACTTTTTAGCAAACAAATGTTAAAGAGAAATGTTTTTCACAGAAAGAGGCCACATGAAATCTATCAGATATATGAAGTGGTCTGATACGAAATTGATATGCATATGAAATCCCCCAACTCAGCCCCCTCCGGTTTACAACTTGAAAAAGTTCCAGCATTTCATCCTTTATATTGGCATTTCCATTTCTGAACCTTACCACTGGTTTTGTTCCAAAAAATGACATTTCAAAACAGAACAGTAAAGTAAAACATTTTAGGCCTAGCAAATAAGACCACCTTCTTGAAAGCCAGGTAATTTTTCTCAAAGTCTAAATTCATAGCCAATTCTTCCATTTCAGCTCGAACCATTTAATTTAGTAAACATTTTTTTTTTAATACAAGGTTCTGTGAATTCATGTCTGTTCAGTGAAACATGGCTATTCATATCAATGGAGAGAGTAGCTTAGAGTAGTGGCTAAAATTTGCATCTGAAGGTCAACTGATCCCAGGTCCACTCTTTACTACCCATATGACTGTAAGAAAGTTAACTGTACCCTGCAAGGCTCCACCTTTTCAACTGTTAACTAGGGATCATATCAAAAATTTTCATAAGAAGGAAATGAAATAATGTTTGTAAGGGATCAAGCGTAGTGCCTAGCACCTGGGAAGCCCTCCCTAATGGTAGTTATCTCCATGCTCAACCTGATTATTTTTAAAAATTAGATGGAGTAGTTTTAGACTAAAAATGGCCAGTCACATCTTTTAAAACTTTACCAGTATTCAGTTCAGATTTCAATTGACCCATCATACACTGCTTATACACACCAGATTAAATGTGAAAACCTGGATCATTCATAAAATACTTCACACACACACACACACACACACACACACGTAGGTCAGGTTTTTCCCTCCAAAATATCTGGTTATCTGTTTCTCTTTTTTTAATGTTTATTTACATTTGAGAGAGAGAGACAGAGTGCAAGTGGGGGAAGGGCAGAGAAAGAGGGAGACAGAATCCGAAGCAGGCTCCAGGCTCCAAGCTGTCAGAGCAGAGCCCCACCCAGGGCTCGAACCCACAAACCAAACCAGGAGATCATGACCTGAGCTGAAGTCGGACACTTACTGACTGAGCCATCCAGGCACTCCTCTGGTTATCTGTTTCTGTAAACAAGACTTAAAGTGACAAAGAGCATGTTTCACTTTTCTTCAAAGGCTTTTACCATCTTAAAAACAATGGTGCTATGTTCCTTCGTTTGCCATGTGCATGTAAACCAAATTGTATTTTAAACACTTATTTCAAGATTTGTCTTGAAGCTGATTTTGAAATTTCTTTTCATGGTCCACCATCGAGTTCTCAAACCTTGCTCTTTATTCTAACTCCAGATTCAAATTAACTACGTGTTTTTTTTTTTTTGCTAGAATCTTGATTTCTTAAAAAAAAAAAAAACTGTATGAATGGTAGGTAGAGGTATGTACTTTTTTTTCCCCTTCAGTTCTCTTGCATACACAAGCAATTTTCTTCAATATAGGTAATATAAATTAGTTCTCTTAATTGCAACACCCATCAGGACCCAAGATTATTTATGTTTATGCCAATCTACCTGTTCTTTACTGGGAGTCTAATTGCCTTATCAATATTTTTAGTCTTATGTTTACAAATAAAGGAGTAGAGAAACCCAAGATAAAAGCCCAGGTGGCTCGCTGTCTGCAAGGGGGGTGAGGATTATTTCATACTCATTTACTTTAAAGAGGAAAAACTGGATACTCTGTTAAGGGATCAAGGAATCTACCTATCTATCAATATATCTATTGAAGGAAGCTTCAGTTTGGGTTTCCTATTTGTAAGGTAAAGTTGGAAGAACAGCCCAGGCACACCAATGGAAAACACACACACACACACACACACACACACACACACACACACCCCTCCAGCACAATGATGTTCTTGCCAAATGATCTCTGAAGAGACAAACTGAAGAAACTACCCAGGCCCAGTTTCCTGAGGGATCAAGAGCTTTCTTCTGTCCCTGGGACCAGAGCCACAGCCACTGCGGTGGGGGGGGGGGGGGCGGGCTGTTGGCTGTTGCTGGGCATATAGGACAACATAGATTTAGCCAGCTTACCCTTCGGTGCCATTTTCTACTTGCCTCCCTCTGTCCATGGAGGTGGGGACTCCAGAAGTCAATGGGAGTTCAGGGCATGTGAGCCTGTGTAAAGCAAGCCCATACAGCCCAACCAGGCCCATAAAAGCCAGGAAATGAACAAGTTCAAGTTCTCATAGTGTGTTAATGTGCCCACAAATGTACCTACTTTATACATTTAACAGCTCATGTAGTAATGAAAAATGCCATGTAGAACATATACCTGCATGTGCAAGGTGGGATAATTAATATGCCTGTATGTGCTCCTTAATTGTTTCATTCCCTGTATTTTTGGTTAATGCAACACTCTGCAAACTTTTATATAAATAGTTTGTGTTTTATATGGATTTCCATGTAAAAGAAACCAAGGGGGAATGACGAATAAGGGAAAATTCTAACGGTATTCTTACTGAGTTTCACTAGCTCAATATTCCACCTTATTTTTCTTCCCTATAAACCGCCAATATATTGACACACACTTTTCAATGACTAGCTTGGTCACTCAGCAAGCCGATGGCCGGCTTAGGAAAAGCAAAAGGTCCCCACATCTATCAGAATTAACATGTTACCTTTTGTGTCCTTTCTCAGCCAAGCCATCTCTGTAAAACAGCCAGATATCAAGTTTGGCATTTGAAGTGCAAACATGTTTGCGTTGTCAGTTGAAAACTGGGGAAGCATGGGATAAAGAGCTGAATTTTAAGGTTTTCACTATTACTAGTGAGGTGTGGGTTTGGGCTGTTTTTCTAGGAGAAACCCAAAGGCCACTGAAGATGTTTTTCCATCAATTTTTCATAAGCATTTAAGCTAAAGGGAAAAAAAAAAAAAGGTGGAAAGGTGGGAGGACATGGTTTTCTTTGGGGGAAGGAAATTTGAAGTCACCGCAAATAATTCACCTGGATAGGTAAAGGCGAGCAAACACTGTTTGCTTGTGAATCCCCGACAACCTCATTGCCTTGTACCCAAGGGAGGAGACAGAACCTCTCGCTTCATTTCAGACCGGCCGGGAAAGGGCTTTGAGGAGGGAACCGGGGAGGGGCGCGTTCCCAGGTGTGGGTTCAGCTCGGCATTCGCCCGCGGCCTCCGCAGGTGGCTCTCCTTGGCACAAGGCCGGGCGCAAACCCGCTTGCTTGGGAAGCCTGACGTGACCCCCGCCCAGGGTGGCAGGAAGCGACGCTTCTGTTCCCTGCGAGGAGAATGAGGCCTCCGCCGGTCGGCTGCAGCGGGACCCAGTTTGCTCGAGTGCTTCGGCACAAACCGCTGCAAGACCAGAGCTGGGAAACGCTGGACCCTAGACTCCCCAGCTGGTGACCGCTCTCCCCAAGTTGGCAAACGCCTCGTCGCCGGAGGGAGTGTCGGCTGGGTCCCCCGCCAAAGCGCTCGGGGCCCCAGGAAAGCTGCAGCGCGTGGCCTCTCCCTCCCCTGCCGGGACCCGGGGACGCCAGTGCCGTCCCGGACCCCCACCGCGTGCGCCACCACACCGGCCGCGCGAAAGCGACTCCGGGAAACTGGGGCCGGTGGCGGCACGTGGACCTGGCTGGAGGAAGTAGCCCAAAGGCAGAGTCCTGGTCCCAGGCCGGACTCTCGACTGCTAAACTGTCACCTCCCAGAGGGCGGGTCTCTGGCTGTCCCTGGCTCCCCCGTTGCCCCCGGCACCCAGGCTGTCGGGACAGGCTGACCCGGCCCAGGCCGGACTGCTCTGCACGCGCCTACCGCTCCCCCCCCCCCCCCCCGCCACCCCGCCCGCCGCAGGCGGCAGTCTCCCTGTGAGGTCCCCGGACCACGTGCACCAGGACCACCCGTGGGGAGAAAACGCGGACTCGGGGCCCCACCCTCACCCCGTGAAAGCAAGCATCCTCCCCGCTGAGTTTTGACTCAGGCTGAAGTTGGAGGCTTGCTGGGCCCTGGCCGATCTCAGCTTTTGCGTTTCAGAAGCATCTTCAGCTTCGCAACGAGAGAGACATCACCACCCCATCTTACAGGAGGAGGACCTACAGCACCAAGAGGGGCGGGGGCGCCCAAAGCCCCTCGCGGGCAGCGGCCCTGCGCGGCTGGGGCCATGCCCGCACGAGCCCTGCGTGGGGCGGAGCACAGGGCTGCTAGGGCCTGGAAGATTCCTGGCTCCCACTGCTCCTGCGTACCGACTCCCTCCACCTGCCCCCCGGGACCCAGAGGCTGGCGCGGGGGGGGGGGGGGGGAGTTCCAGGGCGGGGGACAGAGCCCCCAGCTTGAGGGCAGAGGCTGGTTCGGCCAACTGCACCCTGCGTGGCTTTCGCCAAGAGGGGGCAAGGGGAGGACTGGTCTGGCAGGTGTCCGTGCGTGGGGGCCAGGCCATCTTCGTGAGAGTGGGGACTGCACCCCTCAACCCCATCGCACCCAACTCAAGCTGCCCCTGCGGCCCCTAAGCCGTTTCATCCCACCCGCGGGGGGCCCGCGCCTCCTGCCCGGTTACACTCCACTCAGGCCCGGCTTACGCCCCCTCACCCTCCCACCCGCGAGGCTGCCCCAGGCACCAAACCGGGACCGGATTCCTGGCCTCATCCTTTTTGCGTGCCTTGCTAGGAGAAACCGACAGGATCCAGATCGCAGCCGCCCTGAGCAGCCCCCCACCCACACGCATACACTCCTGGCTCTCCATCCTCGGCCTCCAGCACCCTTGAGGGACTCAGTGTTTGGGGGGGGGGGGTGTGTGGAGGGAACGTTTAGTCCGCGGAAATGGGGTGGCCTTCTGATTGGAGCGCTCGGAAATAAAACTAAATCAGTGTCCTCTGCGCGCCGGGCTGAGAGCCCCTAATTCACAGAACTCCCTGCTCTGGTTGGGACCGAAAGACCCAGGTATTGAAGGCAGGGTGGATCCGGCTGGTGGCCCCGTCCCCCTTCCTCAAGTCCACCTCGGTCGCAGGGGAGAAGACACGCCAGCGTGGCATCAGACCCCTTCCGGGCCCCGGGCTTGGCTCAGCAAGTCTGTCCGCTTGCTCACCGTTAGTAACAAGAGGAGAACAATGCCTTCCTCTCTCCGCAAGTAGTCAGGCACCGTTCTGGGCCGGAAAGACGCTGCGGAAAGCAGCACAGAGGCGCGGTTAGAGATGCGAGGTGCCACGGTTCAAACCCAGCTTTTTTGCTCGGGAAATTACAGGACCACAGAAAAATTCAGTTCTTTGCACTTGAGTCCTCGTAGCTGCGATATGGGGGTAACAATACGTCTCTCATAGAACGGATGTGGCAAATTATCGAATGGGCATAGGTAGCTTGCCATGGAGACTGACCCCTGTGGAAAGCTCACCAAATCGTTAGCGGTCACTTCCATTATCCTGCTTCAGAGCAGCGAGCGTGCTATCCATCAGTCTCGACAGCAACCTCTCCGCAAGGATCAGAAGGAAGGGGCGCAGACGTGAAGAACGCAGGGAGACGCCCGCACTGCGGCCGCCAGCCCGGCGGATGCCGACCCTCGGCCCCTGCCAACAGGGCCGGAGAGCCGGAAGCGCAGAGATCCTGCTCGCTCTCCCAGACCTCAGGGTTCTGGGTCGCCCGAGGCGGTCCAGCAGTGCGCCGGGCACCCGGCGCGGACCAGGTGCCCCAGAGCAAACCGCGGGCGCAGGTGCAGCCGCGCGCACGGTTCATCCCAACCCGCCCTGAGCACCCGCGCTGGGCACCCGGGAGCCGGAGGGGCAGGTGCTAAGAGGCCCCCCCCCCCCCCCCCCCCGGCTTCGCTTCTTCCGAAATGAGTTGCTAGATAGCCTCCTGTCTGAAAGAATTCTAGCAGGAAAGTTCTCGGCTTCGGGATGTCCCTCAGTGAAATGGACAGAAGTTGCACCACAAGCCTCTTGCAGGCTCGTCCGGGAAGGCTTAAAAATGCCCCGGGAGGCTTCTTGTGAATGTGTCCCAGAAGGTCCCGCTTAGGCCCTTTTATTCCAGGCATTTATGATCTGATTTAGGAATAGGGGCTTCCATTTTTCCGGGACTGTGTGCTAGGCAAGTTGCCAAACCTTTCACATGCTCTAATTCTAAATCTACAAAATAGGTCCTGAAGCCTGTGGACCTTTTAAATCCCACGGGCAAACGCAAAGTGGTTTCTAAGATCTGGCAAGTAAAGGGGATTTCTGATCAATTGTCCTGCGGAGGAGGAGTTGGGGAGCCCCAGATGAATTCGGCCCTTCCGCTGGCCTTTTGTGAGGGGCTAGGCAGCAAGTGCCCTGTCAATCAGACTTTCATCCATTGTGTCTGCAGGAACCCGAAGACCTGAGGGATTATGATAGGCGTATTAGCACAGCACTTCGCTCTCTACCAGTGGACTGGGGCAGCTGGTGCCACGGCCTGCGGGGTCCCTTCCAGTGGATCACAGCATCCAATCTAAGAAGAGACTGATTGTTCTGCAGAACACCTTTAAGACTAACTTCCAGATGACCCAAGCCTCCCCGGCCCTTCCTGTTGGGAAATTCTGGAGTTTCCACTGCTAAATGGAAGTTGTTGTCTTTCTTGGAGAGGTGGCAGCTGGCTCCAAGAGGCCGTAATGGGTACAGCGTCACCCAACTGTGAGCGGTCAGGTCAGCCTTGAACTCAGGTAATCCCTAAAGTCCTTGTCTCTGAGCGGTCATACCCAGGCGCTCACCAGAGCATGATTATATCATCTTCCTCTATACTGGGAACACACGTGTCTGTAAGGGCAGTTCATACACCAAGAAGAAATAAGGGCTAACAATATATTGAACTCTTACTGTTAGGCAGTGAGATCAATGTTTACATCTATCTTCTAAAAATCATTTTACATAACAGGAAACCAAGGCACAAGCAGATTAAGTATCTGTTAGCTTAAGGCCACCTGGAAAAAACAAGTGAGGCTGCGGCGGTGACTGAGTGTGGTCCACAGCAGACCTTGGGTGCAGGGAGAGGCGCCCTGCGTGGCGAGACCCGCGGGGAACCATGGGGAGATGCCAGGCAGTAGGGACGGCAGGGAGCCGAGGGCACTGGGGCGGGGACAGTGGAGTGGTGGGGATGGGGCAATGTGGAGGCGGAGAGCCACCCCGCCCCCCTTTCAGACCGGGACGCGTTGTTTCCCTTCTCCAGCTGTTTCCAGAGTGGGCGTCTGGTCTGCCACTTGCTGGGTCTACGCTGCTTCTGCGCACTTAGATCGGAGTGATGTCTGCAAACTCAGGTGGTCAGTCCCTCCCAGAAGAGACTTTGTAGAGAGCACCCGGGGTCTCCTCTTCTTCTGGGCCCTCGAGTCCTTGGCTCAGGACTCTGCACAGACAGCAGATAACCTCTAGGAGGCACCTACACCCTCTAGGGAAGCTCGGGGCTTCCTTTCAAGATTGGGTTGCATTCCTTAGCAACAGGAGCATCCCTCACCCACCACCGTGGAAGTGGCACAGTGGCTTTGCTGGAATGGAGCCCCAGCGAAGGTTGGCGCCTTCCCAGTGCCTGGACAAGAGGTCTCTACCGCTCCCTCAACCATATTCGTAGGTGGGTGTTTTCATCCCCATCGGACAGAGAATGGATCTGAGGTTCTATGACATAACTCCCAAGGCCAAGTAGTCAATTCTGAGCAGACACTCCTCCCGGGCCGGTGGACCTTCGTGCTTCCCTAGAACAAAGTTCATCAGTTACTATCAGGCCCTCACGCCTGTGTGATGAACCCTTGTTACTGCGACCCCCTGGTGGAGGGGCTGTATCTCCATTTCTCTCTCTTCAAGGTCTCCCGAAGACGCGCCTGACGTGGGGGGGAGTTCGAGGAGCACAAGGGAAGCTACTCTTGAAGCAAACTGGAGAATGTTGGCCAATAGAGAGGTCCTCTGGGTCCACCGAGCCTCTAAAAACAAGCAACACCCGAGACACGGACGGGAGACTCACAGTTTCAGCTTTCTGCCTACTGGCCTCAATTTCTTCACACCCTAGGTGGGAATAATAATCTGCACCCTGCTGGTGTGTGCGCTGGATATGAGTGGTCAAGGCGAATTGCACCACCTTGGAAAGTGGTCAAGAGCCTGGGTTCCGGGCACGACTCCATCTGTACCAGCCCTTGGAGCAAATTACTTACTTAGCCTCTCTGTGCCTCAACTTCTTCCTCTGCATGAACTCTCGCCACAACGTTCTCTAGAAAACTTTGCCTCCCTCGTTCCGAAGCTTGCAAGTAAAGGAACATGCCAGGTCTCCCTTTCTCGGGCTGAGGGACACAACAGTCTTACTGCTCAGCACTCCAGAAACGGTTTTGAGAAGAACCTCCCCTCCAATGACCAGCCCTGACATCTTGGACAAGATGCACTCCCCTCTCTGCCCCTCTGTGCCCTCATTTGCAAAGGGAGGGGTCCCTAAAAATGCATCCGCCTCTGAGGTCCCTTCCAAGTTCCGGTGTTTGCCATTGGTAGTTGGAGGAACCTCCTGTTGGAGGGAGAGGCCAGGAGACTGAGCAGCCAGCAGAGATGGGCCCACCCCAGGGGCCCCTCCAGCTCTCCCCCCCACCTTGGGCGCGGCCGAGGGGGTGGGGGAAGCACGGGCCGCCGCAAGATCTCTTTGCCCCAGCGGGGAGGGAGAACCGTGGGGCCCACAGTTCCCGCTGCCACATATGGTGTGTGGATTTAGGTGTCAAAAACCGGAGAATTAGAAATGGTAATTTTCCGTCATTATGGCTGAAACGCGATCTGTCACAACAACTGGAACATGTCTCCGCGCTAGCGAAAATAATGTTCGTGATTAGGAATCATTACGCATGTCAAGCCGAGTCCATTAAGTTGTAGGGAGAAATTAGGCTTGACGGGCGGAATCAAACTACAAATATACAGGCCTCGCCTTCAGGCCGCCGAGCAGCAGCCCCGGGCAGGAGGCGGGCCACAGCACCGTGTTTTCTTAATAGGAAACTGCCCAGAGAATTAATACCCGCTTTCTCGCCCCCCACCAGGGAATTCCTCACCTCTCCCCACCACCCAGACCCCACCCCAGGAGAGGGAGTGGGGCACAGAAGTGTCCCTGGCCAGTAGCTGGAAGCTTTGAAGTCTCACAGGCCCCCGGGGTAAGTTTTCTGCTCACCACTTGGAAGTTGTGTGACCCTGCCCTAGTCACTTGACCCCTCCTGAACTTGGCTCCCTCATCTGCAAAGGAGAGATAATCCCACCCACTTCATGGGGTTCTCCTGAGGATTAAATGAGATCAGATTTGGTCACCAACGAGCACCAGAAACCCTCAGACCTGAGAGATGCCTTTTGCCTTGTAGGAGCACCCTCCTCTGCACTGGGGCCCTGGTGACAGGCCCTGTCTTTGTGCTGGGAAGGGTTGGAGATTAGGGTTGGGTAGCCGCAGCTGAGACGCCCTTGCCAATCAGGCCCTGAGAAACGAAGTCAGAATCTCTGAAAATCACGGAGGGATAAACTCAGAGCAACCCGTGTGCCTTGGGTAGACCTCGTACCCACTTCCCCATCACATTGCCAAAGAAACAGAGCGCCGGGTCCTCCACTGTGCCTCCCTGGGTGCCCCAGCCACCAGCCCAGAGGGATCTGTGGTGTCATGGGACACCACACTGTCACCAAGGAGAAGTAAATGGTAAAGGGAACCAAGAGTAAGAAATCTTCCTTTACGGGCAGCCCTCTCAGTCCCCTGCCCAGATGAAAAAGGCATTTTACTATCCCCTGCTCTCCTCTGTAGGGAGTTTGGGGAAAATCCCCCTCCTTCTGCTGCGGGGGGGCGGGGGGGGGGAAGACCAGTGTGAGTGGGGGGGTGGGGGAAGACCATTGTGAGTGAAAGAAGGCTGGTTCCTGTCCTGCCTTGGACCCTTGTCACCTCGGAGAGCTTGCTCTGTACAGGCACCAGGTCCTGTGGGCTTTGCCCACATTTTCTCCCATTATCTCCCACCACACCTAGGTCTCCAGAGTTCCTTCCTATGAGGAAGCTGAGGGTCAGAGGTTAGGGAACTCGCCCAGGGGCCACAGAAGCCGGGAGAAGTGACAGCCAAGCGCGCCCAGGCTCCAGAGCCTTAACCCCGCGATGCGGCCGAGGCCCTCCTTCATCTGAGTCTCTTGCTACGGGGTGGGGAATCTCGCCTCGCCCAGAAGTGGTGGAAATGAAATGAGCTACGAAACTGAAACGTTCAGTTCGGTGCCTGACCCAGCGCACTCTTCCCAAGCCTCATTCTTCTCCTCCGTAAATGGGATGCCGGTGGCCGCGGCTCTGCGGTGGGGAACAGAGCGGAAATATGGCCAGCGCTAAGTAGTTTGGAGCCAGACAGTCTAGTTCGAACCCCATCTCCGCCAGCAGTAGCCGCAGCGCAGGGTCGATCCCCAAAGTGGGGTAACAGGAATGGAGCTGCCAGGAGGAATGAATGAAATAATTCAAGGAAAGCACTCAGGGAAACAGAGTAAGCGCTAAATAAAGCACTGATTACCAGGGTGGCGGTTGGCCCGCGCAGGCTTGGACGGCTGCTGTCTGGGGAGGAGAGGCTGGCCCCAGCCCCCTCCGGAAACTTCTCAGCGTTTCAGCCGCTCCCAGCCCTGGAGATCGGTTCCGAGAGCTCCTGGGTCACGGGGCTGCGCCTCCTGGGCCCTCCCGCAGGCCTCTGCGAGGTGAAGGAAGTTGTTCAAACGGGAGGAAGGCAGGAGCGGCCCGCGCTGGGAGCTCCCGGCCTTTTCTCCGCCCCCACGCTCTCAGAATAGGGAAGACTCAAAGACGGGGTTGAAGGAAGGGACACCACGGGGCAGGGACTTGGCCCGAAAAGGGACCTCCTGGTGGAGCCAGGCGGAGACTCAGCCCTAGCGAACGGCAGGCACTGAAAGCGCTGTTAACACACGGTTGACATTCCAGTGACCTTCCCGGACTAACCTCGCAAATGATACCCCTTGCGCGCCGCGCGCTGCCCCACGGCCTGCTTTATTTTCCTTTCGGCACTCGCATCCCTGCCTCCCAATAGACGGTAAACCCCACTAGGATGGGGCCTCTCTCCTCTGCACCCCTGGCACAGAGTAGCCGCCCAACAAATATTGCTGGATATCTGGACAAACAAATGAATGAAAGAGGAAAGAGGGACTGTCAGCAGTTCCACAAAAGGAGGTTTCTCTAAAGAAAAAAAAGCAAAGAAAGAAAAAGAAAGAAAGAAAGGGAAAAACACCCTCTCTGTAATTCCCCTCCCAGCTCTATTGAGGTCTCCCCTTGACCTACACCTGTGAAGGGTGAGACCCCAGCTCTCCTCCCTGCTATCCTATCCTGTGGCTGTCTTTCCAAGGGTGTTCTGGAGTTGCCTTCTCCAGACCGAATGATAAAGCAGGACAGGAGCCTCCCGCAGACACGAGCAGCAGCAACATGGAGGTGGGGGAGTGCTTCCCCGTAGGCAGCATTGCACAGAAGGATTAGCGGAAATCAAATAAATAATACGCATCTTAGAAAACAATTATTTTAAGAAACTTTTCTGCCAGTTCTTGTGGATGGAAGGAAACAACTGGAGGGGCGCTTGGCTGGCTCAGTCGTGGAGCTTGCGACTCCAGATCTCGGGGTTGTAGGTTCGAGCCCCAACCCCCACCTTTGGGGGTAGAGATTACATAACAAAATAAAATCTTAAAAAGAAAAAAAGAAGGAATCAACTGGAAAGCCGTTGATGTACGTCTTCTTTAAACCTTAAAAGTCTACACACTGAATTTATTTTAAAAGCATCTTTGCAGTTGCAAAAATACACAGGACCTGTTGCCTGCAGGGTTTGCAGTGCGGGTTGACTGTTCGCAACGTTTTGCTTGCTTTTTACAATCACTCAACATCTCTTGTCCACCCCTACCCATCTCCGTAAATACGTTTCTTTAACTGGTAAATGTCTTTATTTAACTGGGCAAAAAATATTATCAGTTAGGCTGTGAGCATTTCATGGTACCTATTGTTCATGAAGCACTCCGTTCTTAGACTACCCCATCTTTGCGGAGGTTGGGGGGGGGTAATTATCTCTATTTTCAGCAGAGCAGCTCCATGTGGGTCTTCATCAACCGTCTAGTTCCAAGTCTCTGTTCCCATGGGGTTTTTCAGGAGGAAGCTCTTAACGCCTTCCCTCCTGGAGAATCAAAAAGATGTACTTGGATTCCTGGGTTCAGCATTTCTGTCTGTGAACTTTCTGCAGGCACCAGCTTCTCCCTCCTTGAGGCTACTCATGGAACCAAAACTGCTTGCCACCGACATTGAACAGAAATGGGCCGGGAGAATCTGTTCATGAAACACAAGCCGCTGGACAGTAGGAATCTTTCATCTAAAACATGTGAGTGCCAGGCCCTGAGTTGACAATCCAGAGAGTTGCTCAAAAGCAGTGGTCCCAACTAACAGCACAGCCTTTAGGTGGTGATCACAAGTCTGCTCCCCGGGGACGGGAGACCCAGTTCATCTCAAGGCCTCTAGATGAGGCCGTTGTGCCCAAGGCCAATGAGCCCCCCCCCCCCCCCCCAGCTAAGGCCCACCACCGGATCCACCAAAATAGCTCTCCCAGGGTGTCCCCATCCATTGGCCTGGCTCTGCACTCAGTGGGCCAGCTGACACTCTCCACCATAGCCCCTGTCCAATTTTGAAATTGGACCAGTGTCCCACCCCACCCCAAGTCCCCCTCCCATAAAAACCGGAAGCACAATATTATTCAGGACCATGGTTTTTTCAGTCCTTAGTTGGTCAGGTACTGTGTACATTTTTAAAAAATGTTTGTAATGTTTATTTTTGAGAGACAGGGACAGAGACAAAGCATGAGTGGGAGATGGTCAGAGAGAGAGAGAGAGAGACAGAATCTGAAGCAGACTCCAGGCTCTGAGCTGTCAGTACAGAGCCCGACGCAGGGCTTGAACTCACAGACCGTGAGATTGTGACCTGAGCCGAAATTGGACACTTAACTGACTGAGCCACCCAGGTGCCCCTACTGTGTACATTTCAATATGATGAAGTATGAGATGGTGAGAGGCTTTATCCAGTTTGCTCACAGCTAAGGTGGCTGCCAGAGCGCCAGGAAGAATTTGAGCCCCAGGCCTGGAAGCCTGACCCGGAGACCCTCGAGGCTCCTCCCTGAGCCCAGCTGGGAGAACAAGACTTTGGTGGGGTTGGGGAAAGTGCAGCCGGCCTCAAGGCCGGCCTGTGGATACGCACTCGGGCCGAGGGGCAGGATGGAGTGGGGACAGACAGGGACAAAGCTTTAAGGATCCTGATCGTCATTCAAGAGTCCTTCAAGTATGAACACCACGTCAAAGAGCAACAGACTCCGTGCGAGGCATTTAGGGCCACTTCAGGGGCAAGCCCTCGGGACCCTGGGACCCTGTCTTCCTGGATGTTGGAAGGCCAGGTCAGATGACGCCAGAGCACGATACTGAACCCAATATTACTTATCACTGCAGCAAGTGATAAGGAACCGGACAGTGGGACAGCCTCAGGGGGGACGTTTAATTGAAATCTGCCGGGAGGGTCGACTCAGGGAAGGTCTGAGACCTGTATGTTGAGGCCTGAAGGGCCACCATGAACTTGGTCAGGCTAGGTCTTCCCTTTAGCCGACTTTTTCTTTCACCTGCTCTGTGTCCTAGGAGGTCTGTCTACTCTTTCTCATCACCCTATATATACCGTGTGTAGCTTCCTTTCCAACGCAGTTGGTGAAGGCGGGGTGGGGGTGGGGGGAAGGAGGACCAGTTGTTCAGCTTCCCCTAGAGGGAGGGATTCCCAGAAGTCAGTCAGCCTAGCGACACTCCAGCTCCAGGTCTCGCGTGCGGGCGGACCAAGCCCCTGTCGGCCCGCCCTCACACCTGCACACGAGCGAGATTTTACAATTTAGTTTTTCGATCTTCAGGGAGAGGTGCCACTTTCATTGACAATCGATCGTTGCAAAAACACAAGCAAAACTGTAGCAGGGCGGGAACAAAAGGCCAGACCTGCGGGTTCCTCGAAGCCGTGGGCACGCTTTGGGGCCACATCAGGTGACTCCAGCTCCTTGGCGACCTCTAACCTAGCAGTCCCGCATCCTTCAATGGACGCAGTCTGTCGGGCTGGGCTGTGCACAGCAAGGCATGGACCAGAGGGGGACACCGAGGTCCCTGAGAGAACACTGTGGACACCCCCACACCCACCCCCGCAGCCCCAGCCCAGCCAGGCCCCCCTGCGCCCAGGGCAGCAGCTCGTCTTTGCGTAAAAAATGCCCCCGCATTGCTTGGCCGCACCGCCAAGGGAGGCCTTGGCGCGCACAAGGGGAGCCATTCAAAAATGTTAATAAGCTTATTAAAATAATCGGCTTTACTGGCTCGTTTTACAGCCTGCTGCCCACCCTTGCTTTCTGGTGGACCATGGGAGAGAAGGCACCAGTGGCATTAATTTTTTTTTTTTTAACGTGTTTTCCGTCCAAGGACAGGGGACTCTCCAAAGCTCAGTGCGGCCACAGAGGCGGAATAGCCTCAGGTCTCCCCCACTCCAGAGCGCGGTGGGTGGGGAGAAGCCCAAGCCGAGGAAAAGCTGGACTTTCCAACCCGGCTGACCACCCAGGCTTGGGAAGTGGACAGAGGAGGCCCAGAGATAAAGGCCTTGGGGAGACCCACGGTGCAGCAACTTGGGGGACCTAGCTCCTTTTTAAAAAATAACACAAAACAACTCTCCCTCCAAAAGACTGCTCAGGAAGGGCGCGGCTCATTATTTAAAGCAGAAAGGCTTTGTCTTTTACCTCCACTCCAAGCCAGAGGTGAGTGTGGACTCCAAACATTACCCAGATTTAAAGCGCATGTCACAACCTTTTTTGTTTTTTTAAATATAGGTGCGGAGAAGAGAAGTTAATTGCCTCCAATTCATCAAGTCAGTGGCAGAGCTGACTCCTGCCTGTAGACTCAGGCCCGAGGCAGAAGCACTCTATGGATCTATGGGGCCATGGAGTCCGATTTGTGCAGGCTGGAGAGAGAAGCTCTCACCTGGACATCTCAGATGTCCAGGGCCGCACTCCCCTAAAAGGATAGGGCACACCCCCAAGTCTTAGGCGCGGAGCTCAGTCGGGATGCCTGAGTGTGGCGACAGGAAGCGGGCCAGGCCAGGGAGTGGAAGGACTCACCGAGAAGCCACCAGAAGCCCCCCTTATGCCTGGAACTGTAGTTGCTGTTGCAGAAACAGTAAGGAGTGATGTAGGCACCGAGGCCTAGGCCCAGATCACGCGCTCTGAACTCCCGGGCGCACTAACCGCTGGGGTCCGGGGTCTCCACCGGGGCCTGTGGGCGGGGCACCCCCGGAGAAAATGCGGGTGTTTCTGGGAGGGAGGGTTTGGAGTGCGCAGGCTCCGGGCGTGGAGGCCGGGGTGGGGGAGGAGACAGCCGGACACGCACTCTCCTGCGGGCAAGGAGGAAAGCTTTGAGCCCAAGATCTAGCGCACCTAGCCAGACACTCCGGGGAAGGTGTTGCCCTGCCTCCCGCAGCTACTGCGTCTTCCCTTTGAACTTGACATTCCAACAAAAACTTTCATTTGCTTGTTCTGCCGATTCTGGGTCGGCTCCGGATCCGCAGAAGGAGGGCGCCTGCCCCCCATCCCCCCTATCCGCCCCCTCCCGCTCCGCGGCAAAAAGTAACCGTAACAGCAGCGTTCCCGGCGGGGTGCGGGGCGGTGGGGCCATCTGCTCATTTGTCACATCCGCAAACTGCCCCAAATATGGACGTTTGACGTTCCCCCCACAGCCTCCTATACACCCAACAGGTTGGAAAGAAGTTCATCGTTCAACTTAACCTGGACTCCATACCGGACCACCCCAGCTTGAGGGGCCTTGGGAATCAATCTTCTTTTATAAACGTTTTAATGATTTGGGCAACCAAATTTATGTTGAATAATTTCTATGTGTAACTACAGAAAAAAATTAATTTATTACATGATGTAACCATTTACAGTATAACTTTTTTTTTTTTTTGCATCCTGCTTTGGCATTTCTTCATTTAAAAAAAACAACAACAACATATTGATCAGGAGACTTGAAAACTGGCCAAGCCCCAGAGTCCCTACACCTCTAAGGGACCCTTCGCTGAGCACATCCAGGTCACTTGGAAAACCCTGAAGGGTGCAGGAGTTCAGGGAGACTGTTTCAGATCTGCCTACGAGCATTGCCCAGAAGTTCATAATAATAATAATAATAATGGCCACAGTAGTAGCGAGTCCACACTGGTTGTACCGTGCTTAATGGTTTACAAAGCACACGCATCCAATCACCCAAAGCCAAACCTGGGAGATGTTGCTCTAAAGGACCATCTATCCACACTGCCAGCCTCAAATACTAAAATATGCTTCTGAGCTTTGAGTGACCCCGAAAGGCCTCGTTATGGCCTCTAACTTCGGTCAAGTCACATTGCCTCTTTGAGCCTCAGTTTCCTCGTCTGTAAAATGGAGACCAAGCCCACGCAGCTAAGGCGGCCACAGGAAAACGCTGCGCACCAGGGTACGGAAGCACTTTTTCAGGTGTAAGGTCCCTGACAACAGACCAGACCGTAGTTACCGATGTTTGGGGTTGTTATTATGTATTGTTTGACTGCTCGCCCGGGCCTCCCTCGGATTATGGAGCGCTCAGCTCCCGCTTCCTTGGCGGGTCTGGGCGCGGCCTTCACTCTCAGCCAGGGCTTGTGCAGTAGCCACGCGTGCGTAACTCCCAGCCGCTACCGCCCGCAGCGCTTTTCAACTTACGAAGCGCTTTCAAGCATTTGCTGTGTCCCGCGGTCCTCACGCAGCTCGGTGTGATTCCCAATTAAGATTGCTAGCACGGTGAGGTTGGTGGCCCGCAAGACTGGAGCCCTGCAGCGCCTGGGCAGGGCGCCTCCCAGCCCCCCTTCCCCCTTCCGCCTCGCACAAGTCTGCCTCGATCCCTCCTCGTGCTTTGCAGACCAGGAGCTCCTCCGCCAGTGTTCGGGTTGCGGGGAGATGTCTAATTTTCTCCGCTGCTCAGGCTCGGCCGGCGGCAGCTTCCCCGGAGGCAGAGGCCGGAGACTACCTTTTCCTGGCAAACACCGACGAAACGTGAGTGGAGGGTCGGCCTGGCCAGGATGGAGCTCCGGCGGCCGCAGAGTCGCAGGATCCCCGCGCGGTGGGACCTCTGCAGGCCTCGGAGGAGGTCTGGCCTCTGTGCGATGCTCGGTGCGGCGCTCCCACGCTTGCCACTTTCTGGGTCAGCAAAAGCTCCCCACTCCGGGCTGCCCTCAGACGCCGCCCCTCTAGGGGCGCAGCCCCTCGGGGTCCGGGGATCCAGACTGGGCTCTCAGAGAAAAAGGGAGATCTTGTGGGAGCCTTCCTTGGACCTTCTCGAACGAAGTCAACCTGTCCCTTTCCCTAGCGCGGAGGACTGGCGGGTGGGTGCGGATTCTCTGCGGCCCGGAAGCCATTTATTTTCTGAAATGGAACTCATTCCTAAGCTCCCCGGTTTGGCCCAGCTCTACCGAGATACGCCCTCGCGTCAGTGAGCCCCTCAAACCTAGTTGCTTGGAGTTAGAGGAAGGTTGGGAGAGCCAAGGCCAACAGGCCAGGGGTTGGAGTTAAACACACACACACACACACACACACACACACACACACACGAGACATTTGACAGCCTGTCATCCCAAATTTGCTGCCCAGAGCCCAAGAATCATTGTGGGCTGAGCCTGAATCCTTGGGGCCGATTTCAGTGCAGGTACAGCTGTTCGCCCCCCTTCCCAGCCATTTCTCCCGCTATAGTTTACCCCTGTAAGTGTGCACGTCGTTCCCAACTATACCGAAGGCCAGCGCTGAGATTCACTACGGGCCCCAAAGGATTGAGAAAGACGAAAAGGTACCCCCCCCCCCAACATTGGGCTCAGCTGCAGCTCCTCTGGGAAATCAGGCCCCAAGGAAACCGACAGAGAACAGGGCACGCCAGGGGCGCAGAGAGTGAGTGGACTAAGGTCCCCTCCGTCAAGGTGGACAGGCAGCAGGACTGACTGTTTCCTCCCATTTTTTTTTTTTTTTTTAAGGCGGGGGTGAGAGTGGAGAAGGAAAAGGAAACTCAGAAAGTAATACCGCCTGTTTCCAACAGGTCCCACGTCCACGGCCAGGGGCCCAGGTAAAGATGCCGGTCTTGGGTCTCCCAAGTGCGTTGGGAAACCTCCCCAAGCCCAGCTGGACCCGCAGGCTGACTCCGACTCCACGAATCAGATCACAAGGCGCTGGTGGCAGGGCCAGCCGCGGGGGAGGTCAGAGGGAAACTGCCACAACCCGGGGCAAACTGAATTCGTTTGGGTCATTTTCCCCAGGCGTCTGGAGCCAGCCCGGCAGCACTGGCCCAGGCGGGGAGCGGAGAGGGGACGCGAAGGGAGCAGGCGCCGCCAGGGCCTACTCGAAAGAAAATCCCCAGTCCTGTCAACTCCAGAGCTGCAAGGGTGGAAGACAAACTTACCCCCCCTGGGCCCCAGTCACAAGTATCTGACATTTTCCCAGAGGGAAGTAATCGACCCTCTCCACCCACCCCACCCCCGCCGGGGAAATCTCTCAGTTGTGGCGATCTCTGCGGAGAGGAAGGGCAGAGACTCTGGCATTATCAAAAATTTTCTTTCTACAAGGAAAATGCATTCATGATTAATTATGAGGTTAAAATGGAATTTTTAAACATGCCAAAAAGGAACAAAATGATTGCAGGAACCACTTAGAAGGTAGTTGGACTCGGGGACAAGGGTGTGCATATCCCGAGGGCCTGTGCCTTTCCCTTTGCGGTTTGCTGTGTCCACAAACAGGAATCGGTTTGGTAAAGCCCAAGTCGCGACTGTCCACCCCGCTGCCTGCTGGGCCGAGCGGCCTGCAGACCCCTGGCCAAGGACTTTGGGCTACAAAGGCCTAGGGGTCTTGAGGCTGGAAAAGGTCACGGCCTGGGAGGAGGGCGGATCGGCCTTTCCGCGCCTGGTAAAATTGAAAGTAGCTGGGGCCTGGGTTTGGCGTTTCCCCGCTCCGGCGGCCGGCCGGCAGCCCCAAGGCCTCAGAGCCTCCAATGTGGCATTAACTCTTCCTTGCTCGACGCGGACCCGGCAGGAGGGGAGTGCAGCGGTGAGCATTTTGCTCTGGCCAGTCCTTGACAGCCTGGGGAGTCTGAACGGGGCCTGGGGGAGGGGGGAGGGAAGGGTTGTGTTCATCTGTAAAAGGTAAATAATAAATAACCCTCTCCCCACTCATTCTCTGCTTCCGTCTTAGGCTTCTGTGTGGATCAGATGACACCGTGTCACAGAGAGTGGAATCGCTCTGGAACAAGGTAGAGGGCCATTTGCACCCTGCCTGGGTCAAAGCTCAGTTGGCCCTCCCAGGGGGTCCCCTCATTATAGCCTTGTTTGCCCCTAGTCGCTTTAGAATTTCAGCTTCTTGCTAGCCTATTCTCCAAACGAAATGAAGACAGGGTCACTTACAGAAACGCTCGGAAAGTCGAAAGCAGAGAGGACATGGGCAGGTGCAGAAGTCAGCAGGTTAGGAGGGGGTTGAAGCTGGGTGCAGGTTCAGTTATGAACGATTTCCAGACTCAGAAACCAGTCCCACGGAAAAAAATAATAATAAAAGGGAATCCTAGGCATTTGCTCCCGATTTAGTGGGATTCATCTGTGACTTCTGCAAAATCTCCTAAATCGCCATTCCCTGAACTACATGGGTTTAAGCACTTTCTGAGGGGCTGGAAATACGGCCGCTTCCTCGAGGGGAGAGGCATTCTTGGTCCAGGACCGAAAAGTGGTTGGGAAAATGAGCCCCAGACATTTTCACGGTACTGGATTCCCCAAAGCCAGACGGAGAGAGGCTCAGAGAAAACACGGCGTCCAAGAGGGCATGTTAAACTAAAAGTTTATAAATTAAAGGAAAAAAAAGATAAAGCGAATAGAGCTTCCAAACTTCACAAATCTTTTTAAAGTTAATATTCTAGATGAGTGCACAGTGCCCTTAAGGAGGCAAAAAGCGACGAGGTTGACAGGATCATCTGTCTTCGGGGCAGGGAGAGGGATGACAGAATCCTGGGTCAGAACGCAAGAATCTCGGAGGATGGTCGGTAGGGACAGAGGGCCAGGTGGCTGAACAGCGAGGGATGCCATGGAAAGGCTGGTCAGGGATATTCACATTGAATACAAAAATAACCGTTATTTGAATACAAACAACTGAAAAGTGCTACAAGTTTTAACCTCCTTTAAAAAAATAAAAAGAAATACAGGAAAGTTTCTGTGAAGGGCTGCTGGGTTTGCTGTCTCCTGGTTTGGGGTTCCCAGGAAGCTCCCCAGTTGGTGGCGGCCCTGGACTTCGCAGGGGAAAGATTCCGGAGGGGATCTATGCCCTGCCCTGTGCTCAGAGGCTCCCGTCTTTACATTCAGCACCCAATAGGGCATCCCCACCCGAGCTCTGACATGGGGAGCGGTGGGGCAGAGGGCAGGAAAACCAAACCTTTCACGGTTCAAATCAACCCCATGGCTTGGGGCTCCTTGGGGCTGCCAGGGTTCCGCACCTCTTTGATACAAATGCAATTTCCAAAAAAAAATAGATACGTCGATACACATAGATTGGTAGCATGGATACCATGAACTATTGTGGCCTAGCGCACGAAGCTCCCGGCTAGCCTGAAATTCTGGGGATTCAGGCTAAGTGATCTCCAGGAGTTCTTTCCGCTCCAGGGAAACGTGGTCTCCTGGCAGGTACAATCCACATCCAACTTTGTTGTGATAATAAATAATGTCCCAGAGCTTCCAGGCGGGCGACAGGGGAGCAAGGCCCCTAGGCCATAGGGTGCCTCTGTTCGAATTAGAAAAAGGCGCCCTCTCTGGACAGACTCAGTGCCGCTGCCAGGGCGCACTCCTGGAAGTCTGAGCCCAGGCTGGATTTCATCCTCCACTTGCCCCCTCCGCGGGGCGCCCCTGTGCAGAGCACAACCTGCACAGCCGTCCGCGGCCGTCCGGAACCGGGGCGCAGGGATCATTTGCTGCCTCGCCCCAGGCCGGCTCACTGGGTGCCCGCGGCGGCTGCACACGTGGAGAGTGCCCAGCCGGGGAGGCAGTAGTAAGGGTAATAGTAGGAGGGCTGCAGCGGCAGCAGCGAGGGTGGCCGCAGCACCTCGCCGGGCAAGTACTGTCTCTGGTCGTCGCGTACGAGCACTTTCACCGCCACCTTCTTGGCGGCGGGCGCTGACGCCAGCAGGTCGGCGGCCATCTGCCGGCGCTTGGTCTTGTAGCGACGGTTCTGGAACCAGATCTTCACTTGCGTCTCGGTGAGCTTCAGCGACGCGGCCAGGTCGGCGCGCTCCGGCCCGGACAGGTAGCGCTGGTGGTTGAAGCGGCGCTCCAGCTCGAAGACCTGCGCGTGGGAGAAGGCGGCCCGCGAGCGTTTCTTGCGCGGCTTGGGCGCCGCGGGCTCCTCCTCCTCCTCCGCGCCGCCCGCCGGTCCGCCGCCGCCGCCGCCGCCGCCGCCTCGGCCGCACAGCGCCGGGACGCGTGCGCTTCCGGGGCCCACAGCGTCGTCCTCGGCCCTCGGGCTGCGGTCGCCTGCGGATCCCAGGGGGAACAGAAACAACAGACCGTCAGCGCCGCAGAGAAGCGAGGTCGGGCCTCGACCGTGGGGGTGGGGTAGGGTACGGAAGTACACTTTGATCCCCGAAGAACGCTTGGGGAGGGTGTGTAAGCCGCGGGTCCCCGGCAAGCAGTCTCGGAACCCTGTCCCATAGTTTCTCGCGTTTAGGCCTGTCCTGCGAGGGAAACGGACTCAGCCGCCTCATCCACGCTGCGTGGCCGACATCCAGCTCCTTGCCTTCTCTGGGCCCCAGGCTCCGCTCGGGATCGTGGGGCACTGGGGTCTGAGCACCTCCTCCGTTCTCGGCGCTGAGCCCTAGGGTTCTAGACTACTCCCCTCCCTGGGTTCCCCGGCCTCCCCGCACTCACGCTTACACACACAGTCTCAGCACACAGGCGTCCACTGCACACAAGGGGATGGTGGGGGCCCGAATCCCCGGGACAGAAGTATTCGGGACCTAACCCACCCACCCACCTACCCCCAAGCACCCGGAATTCTGCGGCGGCCGTGGCAACAGGCTGCTCCAAAGCCTTAGTGGGCTTCTCTCTATCTCTCTTATTGCAGGCAAATGAGCGGAGGGCTAGGGAACGAGGGTGAAGAGAGGGAGGTGCCCCCGCTTGGGGTCCCTGAACCCCAATCCGACGCCAGCTCCTCAGTTTCCTCCTGGATCTCCACACAGCCCCCTAGCAGAGAGGTCCAGAGCTCCGGCCTCTGGCAAACACTATTTACTTGGAGCCAGCATGAGGCCTACAGCGGCGTCCGGCCGACAGGGATAGGAACGGGGGTCTTTCCGACCAAATGACCTGCCAGCCCTAGCTGAGGCTGTCCCTCTCCCTGCTACCTTTGGGGTGACCCACACCAAGCCCTTCTGTCTTCAGCTAGCTGCAGGGTTTGTGGCCAAGGTCTTCGCTCCTCCGCCCTTCCCAGCTCTCCTGACCCTGGGGTCTGGGAGAGGTAAATAAGCACCCCCACCCCCCAAAACCCAGGCTGGGTGGATGGACGACCTCGGTACCACTTAGGGGTCGCCCTCACCACCTATCCTTGAGCTGAGGGCCGGGCCCTGGGCGTTTCTGCTTTATGGGCCAGGGGCCAGGGCACTGGCTACCCGAGGTCTCTGGGCCCCGGCTCTTCCCTGCCGCTGATTCGGGGGATCTGGACCCAGACACGGCCGAAGCACTGGCGACGCACTTAAAGCCAGGGCGCGGCGTTTTTTTCCAAGCCCAGGCTAGGGCACATTTGTCCCTGGACCTCTCAGGCCTCACCGCAGGACGCAGAGCCCTGCGGAGTTTCTCGGTTCTCTCTCGGGCTCAGTTCCCGGAGGATCAGAGCAGTCCGCGCCAGCGCCAATAGCTTCGGTCCCCGACCAGCCACGGGGCCCCAGAGCGCAGGGTGCACACAGCAGGCCCACCCCACTCGGCGTGTTTGCCCTCCTCGCCCGACCCCTCCACCCCCACTACGCCCGGCCCGGCCCCCTTCCCCGCGAAGCCCAGGCAGACCTGAGACGCTGGCCGACATCTCGCTGTCGCTCCGGCCTGCGGCTTCCTCCTCCAGGTCCTTGGCGGCGGGCAGCTCGCAGACCGGCTGGCCGAGGCCCAGCGTCCCCCCTGCGCGGCCGGCCCCGCTGGCCCCCGGCGCGTCCGCACAGCGCCGCCCGCCCTCGTTCTCCTCGCTCAGCGCCGAGTCCGAGTCCCAAGCAACCAGGCTCTCCGCGGTCCGCCCTGCAGCCGTTCTGGTCCCCGCCGGCGACGCCAGCAGAGAGTCCTCCGCGCCCCCCAGAGCGCCCGCGTCTGTCTCCCCGAAGAGTCGCCAGCAGCAGACAGCGGGAGCCTCAGCCACTGGCACCGCGGTGCCCCCGGGCACCGGGCGCCCCTCTGGCGCGGGCAGCCCGCCGCGCTCCTCTTTCTTGTTGAGGATTGCCTGGATGGAGAAGGGCGTCAAGGTGTTGGCGCCGCGCACAGCCATCTGCGCCGCGGGCCGGAGCGGCCGGCCGGCCGGGCGGCTGGGGCGCGGGGCAGCTCCGAGCTGGACGGAGCGCGCGGGCCGCCGCAGCGCGAGTGAGCCGGGCGCGCGAGGCCCCTGCAGCCCACTCCTGCGCGGCCCAGCAGCCCCCGCCCCCCTCTGGCCCGGGATCAGCGCCGACCCTCACCCCCACTTCCGAGGCCCACCCCGCGCGGAGACCCCCTCCCCCCCAATCCAGCGCCAGACGCTCTCCTTTCGCAGCTCAGCTGGATTATCTCATCGCCTCGCGCGCCCTTAGGGGCGGGCCGGGGTCTGCCCCCTCCGAGGATGCGGAGGGCGGATCGGCGGGGCCCCCGCCGCGGCCGCAGTCCCCTTCTGGGCGCCTCCGGGGCGCACGGCCCGAGTCACTTTTTTCTTTGCGCCTCGGTCTCTTCCCGGGCTGCAGGATTTCGCTCCTGGCCCGTCCTTTCCCTCCCCGTTGGTCGGGCTCTTCCGGAGCCCACCCCCAGCGGCGGCGGCGACGACGGCGGCCTCTGGATTCCGAGAGGCGCGGGGCACCTTTTTACCCCCTGCTCTGGTTTTATCTGTTTCTTCTCTCTTTCCTTCCCCGGCGTTCCGCCTTATCCCCCCCTCCCGCCCGGGTGTCATTCCTCACCGCTGAGTGACAGCCTCGCGCCACGCCCCTTCACTGGGCCGTCCCGGGCCCTCCCGGCCGCCTATTGGCTGGCTCCAGCTGGGCGACGTTGACTTTAACAGACAAAACTGGGCACGTTGCGCCGAGAAAGCCAGGGTCTGACTTAACCCCTTTCCTCCCAAGCCCCCGTCCTCGAAGCATCCTCCGGCGACTGGGAGGCTCACCCACCCACACACTCTGGCCGAGAAACCACGTGTCTTACCGCTGCGGAAGGATCCGCCTATTCCAGCGCTTTTAGGGATCACGATATTTAATAGTCGAAATCTGGCGGCGGGAGTGTGGGGAGGGGGGAAATCCAAAATAACGCAGTTCGGTAAATCGCGCGCGCAGTTTTCCGTTCTCTAGGAAGGTCCTAAGAGAAGAACAGAATGCTGCTGCTTTTGTTTAAAACCTCTATGTTACAGTTTCGTGGCTTCCTCATTGCTAATTCTTTCCGCTGAAATAATCAGTTAATTAAAATCATTAGAAATATTGTTTTTCCTTCTTCACCTTACTTTATTTGATTCGATTACTGTAGAGCAATAAAGAAAAAAAAAAGGTGGTACAGTTAGAGGACTAAAGTCAGGCGAGAAATGAGAAGGCATCTTTGGGAGAGTGTCTGGAAATCGCGCGGTCATTTCCCTGGACGGTTAATACTGAACTTAATTGGAGCTTGTTACATTTTGCACCAGGATGGAGGAGAAAAAAAAATCTTTCCATTTGTTCTTTACATATTCTTTTACTTGTGAGTTGAATGAGATTAGAAAAGATATGTGTTTGCTTAAAGGACTGTATAGAAATTACTGTAGCAATGATCTTGACTTGACATGAAATTCTCTTAAAAAGATAAGTCCTGGATTGTTTTACATAACAGAAGGAACCAAGCTAAGAAACACAAATATTGTGGCATGAAAACATTTGTTACTTATTTACGTTATTTATTTCTAAATAAAAAAATTTGCTCAAGTGACATGTGTTACTGTCTTCCATACATTTTACCGAAGGTGTAACAACGCCAGAGACACAGCTTGAACCACTGAGTATGTTTAGAGAACCGTGAGTTTAGTTTAGTAAATGCTGGGATTGGTGTTGTTGGTGTCACTAAAATAAATAACATTTCCCCCTGTTGTTGCTGTTTCTTGTTGCGCACCGCAGGGTGAAATACATGCACTATTCATAGTTTTCGGGCTCAGGGTGTACGTTTGGGAGGGCTTTGCCGTGTCTACATTTTCCAGCACTTCAGCTACATGATGCTTTGTTGCATCCCACACACGGCGGTGCAGATCCGTTAGTGTGCTTGGGTGAAAAATTCGCACTTGAAGAGATCATTGCCCTTTACAGCTCTTTAGGATTACATCACTTTTAAGGGAAAGGTGCTTGAATTTGGTGTTAGCATCTGGCCAGTGTAAGAAACGGCCGCTCTTCAGGCCGGGAGGGGAACAGAACAGAATGCTCGTGAGGTTTCAAAAGAAAGCGTGTCCTTTCCTCCCTCCCGCTGACCTTTATTTACTCTGTAAATGACCTCCCTCCCCCACCATCCTGTTATTCTCTGGGGAGCGCATCCAGGAGGAGATTGACACAGGTCGCCCAGAAGGTGAGAGATGGGCAGGTGTGAACTGTGCGTCCCAGAACAGCTATGCGTTTGTGGGGCCAGGACTTGGTGTGGACAAACAATAGAGTTCCGCACCCACAGGCAACCGAGATGTTTTGGAGGTCGAATGACCTAGTATCAGGGTAAGTTTGGGGGCTGCACCAAGACTTACTTGAAAATAGTAACTACTATTTCCTTGCCCCTCACACGTATTTATGATTTTTTTTTTTTTTAAAGAAACCCAAATCACAGCAGGATCTGCCCTTTGCCAGTCTACGGCAGAGGCTGACAAGGCGTTAAAGAGGCAGTTCGGTGATTTTGAGTCGTCCGTTTTTCGTGCGTGCCCGGAGCGCAGGAAAGTGGCCGCATTCCGAGACTTCAGCAGGCGAAAGCGACAGAGACTCGTGTCACCTCCGGGCAACTGCGGCGGCTGAGGACCTGAAGGTCTGGTGAGTGTCTGCAGGCTGGGCCGGGAGGTGGGTAAAAGTACACCGGTCTCGACCTACAACCAGAAGCTGCTCCTGGTAAGGCGTTGGCAGGCGGGTGAAAAGGCTTTGGGGGACGGTGAGCAGACGTAGCAGTAGGCAGAGGTTGCCCGGGATACGTGCAGAGTCCAGGCCGGTGAGTGGGGGCGTGTGGCCACGGCGCCGCAGGTCAGCGCGCGTAAGGGCCGCGGGTCGGCGGGGAAGGGGCGCGGCCGCGCGGGCGCAGGGCCCCGCTTCCGGAGCTCGGAGGGCGGTGGGTCCCGGGCGCGGCCGCGAGCTCCTGGAACCCCGCGGCTGCCTGACCGCGCCTGACCTTCCGTCGGCGCCGTGCTCTGGCCTGGGCCGGCCCCGCGGATCGGCGGAGCCGGGAGCCCCGGCAGCCGGCCAGCCTTCGAGGAGGCGGCCGGGGATCTCCGCGCCCGAGCCCTCCTCCCCGGCCCCTCGCCCGGCTCTCTTCTAGTCCTCCCCTCCTTCTTCCCCCCTCCCACCCCGCTCTCCGCTCCCTCCTCCGCAGTTGGGTTCTTGCGCGCCCCCTGCCCAGCTGCGCCCTCCCGCCCCGGGCACTGCACTGCTCCGCAGCGCTGCTGGGCGGCGAAGCCTGCGCGGGCCGCGGGCGCAGGGTGGGAGGGGGGTGCGGGAGACGTGGGGGCCGGGGAGGGGGGGGGCCCGGCTCTGCCGCGCGCACCGAAAGCTGACGCGCACGTCCCGGCGCTCCCCCGGACCTGAGTCCGCCGGCATTTTCCCGCGGGGCCACCGGGGGCGCGCCCCTGCCGCCCTCCACCTGCGCCCCTGTCCGGCCTCGGTTTCCGGGGGAAGAGACCGCCTTCTGTGCCCGGAGTGGCCCGAGGGAGTGGGAGGCCACGCGGCACTCGGCCCTCAGACGCCGATGACCTTGACTGAAGTCACCTGCTTTCTCTAGGCCAAGGTTTCCAATCCTTTAAAACGAGGGCTTGTATCCGGTGCCCTACGAGGCCGCTGCGGAACGGCGCGAACTGGTGAGCAGGCGGGATGGGGGAAGCGCGCAGGCCCGCGGAGCCAGGTCTAGGTAGAGGCTGCGCCGGGGACTGACCGCCTGTCTCCACCCGCACTTGTCCACCTCCACCTCCCCCAGGCTTCTGAGGGCACTTGAAGCACCCGCAGCACCCACAGCCCCAAGCTCTATGCCGCTTTCCTGCCAGCAGACCTCAGCTCCTGGCCTCCCGCGTCAGGGCTTTTCACAAACGTGGCCCGGATGTATCAGTCTGAAGACAGCAGCTTTACTGTGGACCAAGGGAGTTTTACATTTAAACAAGTGTTGTTTACCAACGTGTACCAGCAGCCATGGCCTATTGTGTTATTTAACCTACACAACCCTGGGGGTGTGGTTAGTAGAAAACATTATTATCCCCATTTTATAGGTCAGTAAACTGAGACGGGGTTTAAAAGTGGCGAAATCAGGATTCAGTTCTGACGTTGTCAAAAGCCAATCTGGTTGGGTTTTCTACTCTAACCGTTGTCTTCTCAAACCTTCACATTTATTCTCATTAAACGTTTTCCATGGCCTTCCCTACGCATTTCTATGCTACTCATTCATCAGAAAAGGAGCTCAGAACTTCAGGAAATCAAAGAAAGAATCCAGGCAGGCAAGTCTAACGATTTTTTCTGTTCCGGGCATTTGGAAATAAAGGACGCTAAGGCCTGCACATCTGAACCTAAACCTTGTTGTATACAAAGAAAGAAACACAGCATTATCATTATAATCAACAAACTAAACCGTGCGTAGAGGGAGACAGCCAGGTGATGGAAGTTGGTTGGGTTCAGAAATAGGGGGACCTGTGTTTGCTCGCGGCTCTGGGATGCAGTGATACGACCTCACGAAAGACACTTTGGAACTTCGTTTTCCTACCTGTAAAAAGTCGGGACTGGAGATCACCTCTCCTGTCGAAAAGCCCTGGGCGGACTCCCGAACCCGCCCGGGTACAGTGGAGGACGGGCGCCACCTAGCGGGCGCCCCTGAGGGATGTGCGGCGTACCCGTGTAGAGACGAGCCGGGATAAGCAGCTTAGGCAGGAAGAAAATGTTGGCTTCACAAAACGGGATGTCTTTGCTCCTAGTTTTCTGTTTCCAGAGCCTCACGTTGTCCGTGATGTAGTAGCGGGGGTGTTCCATTTTAAAAACTCACGCAGACGCGTTCGGGACCCCCCACTGGAGACTTTCCCACTCCAGGCCAGGGGAAGATTGGAGCCTGGAGGGACGTACACGGACCAGTTTCAGAATCGAAGTGGTTGCAGTGGGGAGAGCCCAGACACCTCCTGGCCTAACAGCCCCTCCATCCTCTGTGCTGGCTCCGCGGGCTGCCTCTCCAGAGTGCTGGCTCCAGGCTCCTGATGGATGGTCATATAGAGCACACGCTCTCAGTGTGTTTAAATGGTGCGGTAGGAAGGTTTTTCTGTTTCTTCGGAAACCAATTTCTTCAGGCTAATTGGGGATATTTCGCCCTAAACATCGGAAAGTTCAGGCATTAAAACGAACCCATCTTGTCCCTCAGGTTGTATTTTCTCATTTGGGTTGTCGGTTGGGCGGTGGATGATGATGGTGATAATCTGAGGAGTGGGGAGGTTAAGTCACAGGAGCAGGTTTGAGTAGATAAAGAGGAAGATGTTATGTGCTGCTGCTTGGTCGAGTCTGAGATGCTTGTAAAATACAAAGTCTTCTGGGGCGCCGGGGTGGCTGGGTCGGTTAAGCATCCAACTTCGGCTCAGGTCCACGATCTCACGGTTCCTGGGTTCGAGCCCGGCGTCGGGCTCTGTGCTGACAGCTGGAGCCCGGATCCTGCTTCGGATTCTGTGTCTCCCTCTCTTTCTGCCCCTTCCTGCTCATGCTCTATCTCTGTCTCTCAAAAAATAAATAAATGTTTAAAAAATTAAAAAATACAAAATCTTCGGGGCCGCCTGGGTGGCTCAGTTGGTTGGGCATCCGACTTCAGCTCAGTCATTGGGCGTGAGATTCGAAGCCGAAAGAGATATGGAGGAAGAGATTTTTAGAGGGAAAAACTAGTGCGCAGGGCACGTGGTGGGGAGAGTCGGAGAGCTCAAGGCCCCGGACACGACACTCCTGTGGCCAGAGTGAGGGGGGAGGGGCAGAGTGGTCAGAGACCAGACAGCACAGAACTTTATAAGCCACAGTCAAGGGGGTGACCTTTATTCGAAGCATGATTGGAAGCCACAGGAAGATCGGAGGCCCAGAGCTAACTGAATATGAGTTGTATCTGGCTGTTCTGCAACCTAAAGATTCAGGCGGTGGCGAATGGAGAATTGGGGAGACCAGCTAGAGGCTAGTGAGTCCCTTAGGTGGTGGTAGAGATAGAAGAAGAGATGGAGGGAAAAGCCAGATTTGGCATCTGTTCTGGTAGTCTGTTTTTTAATAGGTTTTATTTTTAAGTAACCTCTACATCCAATGTGGGGCTCGAACTTACGACCCCAAGATCTAGAGTCACCTGCTCCACTGACTGAACCAGCCAAGTACCACAGGAGTATGTTCCTTTTACTGATTTCTTTTAAAAAGGCATGGTAAAATGAGTATAACAGACAATGTACCACCTTAGCCGTTTTGAAGTCTGCAGCTCAGTGGCATTTCCGTACATTTACGTTGCCGGGGGACCATGACCCCCACCCATCTGCAGAATGCATTCTTCTTGCAGAACTGAAGCTCCTTGAACTGAACCCGTGAAACAAGCTCCCATTCCTCGGTAGCCTCCATTCTTTCTGTCTCTACGCATTTGACTACGTTAATTTCTTCCTGTAAACGGAATCCTTCACTACTTGTCCTTTGGCGACTGGCTTATTTCACTAGCATATTTCACTGGCTTATTTCATTAGCATAATGGCCTCATGTTTCATCCATGTTGTAGCATATGTCAAAATTTCTTTTCTTTGTTAAGACTGAATAATACCCCATTGTATGCATATATACCCCATATTAAACAATTCATTCATCCCTCAGTGGACACTTGAGTTGCATCCATACATTGGCACCATTGTGAATACTGCTGATATAAACATGGGCTTACAAACATCTCTTCAAGACCCTGGTTTCAGTTCTTTTGGGTATACACCCAGAAATAAAATTGCTGGATCATACGGTAACTTGTGTTTAATTTTTTGAGGAATCCCAATGCTGTTTTCCATAATGGCCGCACCATTTTACATTCCCATGCACAGTGGCCACAGTTCCAGTTTCTTCACATTGTTGGCGACACTTTTATTTCTTGTTGTGTTGTTTTTGCTAGTAGCCATGCTAATGGGCAAGAAGTGGCATTTCACTGGGGTTTTGATTCTCATTTCCCCAGTGATTAGGGACATTGAGCTTGTTTTCATATGCTTATTAGCTGTCTGAGTATCTTCTTTGGAGACGGACTGTTCTCGTCCTTTGCCCATTATTGAAGTGGTTGGTTTTGTTTTGGTTTTTTCCTTAACTTTTTTAATGTTTATTTATTTTTGAGAGAGAGAGAGGCTGAGTATAAGCAGGGGAGAGGAGGTGAGAAATGGTCATTTTGGACAACGGGGAAGGAAGTTTCCAGGGTAAGGTAGAACAGCTGGGCAGGATTGAGGGAGTCTTTGAGACTCACATGCCTACACCGAAAGTGTGACCGGTTAGCACAGATGTGTCCTGTCCAGCTACATTCCCCGGCTCTGGGTAAAACAAAACAAAACAAAACAAAACAAACCCGAAAGCCAAAGAATGAAAAGAAAAAACCAAACAGGTAGACTGGTAAACAGTTGGGCTTCCCGAGGTTGGGGTGTGGCGGGGCTGTGAACAGAGAACAAGACAGCTGGGGATTTCAGGCTCGGAGCCAAGGAGTCGAAGCTGGATCAGGGCAAAATGATGACACGAGGAAGGTGATGGATAGATTTAAGATCGACGGCTTAGAAGTTCTGGAAGAGTAAGATGCGTGCTGGAGCATGCGTATCAGGAATATGAGTTGGAAAGAGCCGTAGTCACAGATTGGGGAAATTAGTCAAGACTTCACAGGTACTCAAGTTGTCAGTGACACCGAGGTCAAGGGTGAAGGCGTCCGGTGGAGGCGTTGATCACTGAGGGTGCTCTCCGGCCTTATTTCCCCCAATATTTCTCATTTCTTATGTCTGCCGTGATGTTCCCACAAAACCCTCCAACCTTGGCTCCTGTTTCTTCCACCTACCCGCCATCTGCCCTATTCCTCATGGTGGAGATCCCACTGACCCACAAAGTTGGCATAGAACACGGAAGCAGGAAAATGTACTTTTTTTTTTTTTTTTCAAAGATACTGTCCTCCACCTGCCAAGCTCAGCTCACGTATTGCTTTAGTTCGGAGTCCTTCTGCTCCTCTCCCACCCGTACCTGTTGTGACCTTTCCCTCCCGGAAAAGAGGAAACCCAGTGCTTTGGAATGATTTGCTGGGACACCTGACCTGAGCACTTTGTCTTTAATTAGAGCAACTCATCTGGGCAAACTGCCGCCCAGCGATGATTAACAAAGATATTTCATTCGAAAGTGTGGCTTTTTTAGAATAGCGTTTCCTACATTACAGTATTTGATACCCTTTTCACATTTTTTTTTTTACCATCTGTAGCCACCTGTCATCATTAGTTGCTTAATAGATTTATTTAAATGACTACTTTTAAAAACTCTTTTTTTTTTGGGTTTATTTATTTATTTTAAGAGAGAGAGCTGGGGAGGGGCAAAGAGAGGGAGAAAGAATCCCAAGCAGGCTCCATGCTACAGGTGCAGAGCCTATCAGGGGACTCAAACTCACAAACCGTGAGATCATGACGTGAACCCAAGTCAAGAGTCAGATGATTAACCGACTGAGCCACCCAGGTGCCCCTAAATGACTACTTTTTAAACTTGAAATGGGCGCCTGGGTGGCTCAGTCAGCAAGCGTCCGACTTCAGCTCAGGTCATGATCTCACGGTTCGTGAGTTCGAGCCCCGTACCGGGCTCTGTGCTGACAGCTCACAGCCTGGAGCCTGGTTCTGGTTCTGTGTCTCCCTCTCTCTCTCTGCCCCTCCCCCACTCATGCTCTGTCTCTCTCTCAAAAATAAACATTTAAAAAAATTAAAAAAAATAAACTTGAAAAAGATTTATTTTCTTTTTTTTAAATTTTTTTTTTTAACGTTTATTTATTTTTGAGACAGAGAGAGACAGAGCATGAATGGAGGAGGGTCAGAGAGAGGGAGACACAGAATCTGAAACAGGCTCCAGGCTCTGAGCTATCAGCACAGAGCCCGATGCGGGGCTCGAACTCACGGACCCTGAGATCATGACCTGAGCTGAAGTCGGCTGCTTAACCGACTGAGCCACCCAGGCACCCCGAAAAGATTTATTTTCAAAAGAACCTTTGTAGAAAGAGCATGTATTTGGATATAAGTATGTAAATAAATGGGGCACTGGGAACCTCTTGCCAAGTATAATCTGAAAAAACATGGAATGCCAAAAAAACAGCATTAGTAAACTAGCTGGGTAGAATGGGATGCCGAAGACTGGGGGCCTGAGGTTGGCTCTCTTACAGGAGCAGCTCGTCGTGTGCTGGAGAGACAATACAACGTACAGGAGTCAACCTGAGACTCTCTCTCTGACCTAATGAAAAAGAAAAGGGAGTTGACCCAACAGAAATGTGCAGGTACGTTCTCCAAAGACATGTGCCAGAATGTCCATAGCCTCGTGTTCTAGTTTCCAAAAGCCTGGAAACCACTCAAATGCCCATTCAGAATATCATGGATAAATCACGTATGATGTAATCCCAGAATAGGATTCTATGCAGCAATGAAAATCACCAGTCTACAGCCACAGGCAGCCACGGGGATGAATCTCATAAACACAATGTTTGTTTGTTTGTTTTTCTTTCCTTTCCTTTTTTTTAAATTTAAATTTTAGTTATCATACAATGCAATATTGCATTTAGGAGGAGAATTCAGTGATTCATCACTTCCATACAACACCCAGTGCTCATCCCAACAAGTGCCCTCCTGAATGCCCATCACCCATCTAGACCATCCTCCACCCATGTCCCTCCATCAAATCTGGGTTTGTTCTCTATAGTTAAGAGTCTTGTGATTTGTTTCCCTCTTCTTTCCCCCCACTTTCCATATGTTCATCTGTTTGTTTCTTAAATTCCACATATGAGTGAAATCATGTGGAATTTACCTTTCTCTGGCTTATTTTGCTTAGCATAATTCATTCTAGGTCTATCCATGTCATTGCAAATGGAAAAATTTCATTCTCTTTGATGGCTGAGTAATATTCATATATACGCGCGCGCGCGCGTGTGTGTGTGTGTGTGTGTGTGTGTGTGTGTGTATATATATATATATATATATATATATATATATATATATATTCATGTCTTCTGCCCATTTCTTTACTGGGTTGTTTGTGTTTTGGGTGTTGAGTTAGATAAGTTCTTTATAGATTTTGGATTCTAACCCTTTATCGGATGTGTCATTTGCGAGTATCTTCTCCCATCCCATAGGCTGCCTTTTAGTTTTGTTGATTGTTTCCTTTACTGTGCAGAAGCTTTTTATCTTGATGAAGTCCCGATAGTTCCCTTACCTTCAGTGACTTAAACACAGTGTTTTAAATGACACCCTGTCGCACCCCCAGTGCCCGGAGGTGGGGGGGTGGGGGTGTCTGGCACATCATAGTCCCTTGGCAAATATTTATTGAGTGTATGGTCTCGTTTGATCCTCATACAACACAATGAGACTGGTGGGACAGGAATCAGAATTTCTAGTTACAGATGAGGAACCTGAGACTCAGAGGAGCCAAGTGGTTTATTCAAGGTCATCCAGAGCATGGCCACTGCATTGGGATGCCTGCTCTGTAAACGGGTTAGTTCTCCATCATCCTCAGTTACATAGCTCTTCCCCTAGCTTTTTAACACAAATAACATATTTCAGTTTCTTTTGTTGTTGTTAAATCATCTTCTGAGGCCCAACTTGGAGATGTTTATTTCCATTATGAGATATTTTGGACCGGGCTTTGAAAGGGAAAGGGCCAGAAGGCTGTGCTTTCAGAGAAAGGGGTGTAGGGTGGGGGAGAAAGCTCACTGGGGAGATTTATGTCAAAGAATTACAGCGAACTGTCATTCTGTCTGAGTAAGCGTGGCGAGGAACAGGAAGGGCGAAAACAGGATGTCGTGGTAGCACGTGGACTTCATGGAATGTCAGATGAACAGATGGGCCTGAGCTGTCCTGGGAACTGTCAAAGGAATAAGCTCGAGGAGGCTTTGGAGAAATCCCTGCACAAGCGCAGGTGACCTGGGCTGGAGACACGTGCTTCTTGTAGGTCAGAAAGGATTCTTAGTGAAGTACACAAAGGCAAAGCAGTGGTATCTTCTGTCTAAGCTATGACTCTGCAGTCAGTCCAGATTCAGGCCGGAAGGAAGTAGGGTTCCGGGGATTGAGGGGGGACACATTTATTGAGACATGGATTTCACTTAAAGGTTAGATTTGCTTTTTTTTAATTTCAAGAACCCAAAACAACTAAGTGTATCCTTTCAAATGCCAATCATGTTTACCGGGGAAAGAATTTTTTAAAGGACCAGAGGGCCCCCACAATGACGGGGGTGAAATGAACAACGGTGTTTGAGGGCAAACAGGGACGCGTGAGCCAAAAATAGGAAAAGGCAAGGTCTTGTTGAATACTTCTTTTCGGTTGAAAAACTGTTGACTATTTCAAGTAAGCCTTGCGGAAGACTGACAAATTGGTTTCCGCAAATAAAAACAACTCTGAGTTTTGATGATAAACTCATTTTGAAAAGATGACAAAAAAAAAAAAAAGCATTGCATGGATTCCGCGAGTGGTCATAGGAAACACATTTATTAAAAGCGAGCGGAGAGGCTGATCCGTCAGGAGATATAAACTGAGTCAATGAGGACACAGACTTCTGCAGAGGCTTTGAAAAATGTATTTGGAGTTTCTGCTTTAGGAACCATAGCACAGAAGGAATTTAGCACAGCCCTACTGCAACGAAACGCCCAGATGCTAGATGAATTACATACCGGGATTGCAGACGTCAAGTGCAAGCAGACGTCAAGTGCATTGCTGAGATTGCTGGAGAACGAGGGAAATGTACAAGCCGCCCGTTGTTCCTGGGTGCAGAGCAGGGTGTGGAGGGTGAGTCGTCAGGAGTGTGGCGTGTGCCAATTACTAAGCTACTGTTTCTTCATCCCGGAGCCACGCCTCTCGATGCTGCTTCGTGGCATCGGGACCGGCCGTCTGCAGCCCCGGTTTCTCCCTGGGCCGCTGGCTCTCCACCGTCTGTCAGCTGGAGGCACTAAAAAGAGACTGAGGCCGAAGCCGGGGAAGGGATTTGCTGCTTCCTGTTGGCTCCCTCTTTTGTTAGTGTCACCCTTGCAACGGTTCTTCGCTGCAGCGGTGGCAGCTGATGGGTCACCGTTGGCTTCAGTGTCCGATTTTTCCTCAGTCTCCCGGAACAAGCCTCCCCTGTCCTGTGTCGGGCATGCCAGCACCACCTGGATAGCATTGCTGCTGAGTCTGAGTCCCTGAGCTCTGCAGGGCTTCCCCTCCGTCTCCTGCCACACTCAGTCTTGTCTTTACGTTCCCCCAAGCCACGCTGGGGTGACGGTTGCTTTCTGAAGTTACTCTGTATTACGTCTGTGTGTCCCCCTTGAGCTTGTTAGTCAAAGCCAGTTCCCTATATTAAATGATTTATTACAATAACTGATGTGGGTTCTCATATCCGACTGGACCGTGATGAAACAGGTCTAAAATGATTTGCTATACTGCTGGTGGGAATGCGAACTGGTGCAGCCACTCTGGAAAACAGTATGGAGGTTCCTCAAAAAATTAAAAACAGAACTCCCTGGGGACCCAGCAATTGCACTACTGGGTATTTATCCAAAGGATACCAAAATGCTGACTCAAAGAGGCACATGCACCCCAATGTTTATAGCAGCTCTATCGACAGTTGCCAAATTATGGAAAGAGCCCAAATGTCCCTCGACTGATGTGGTATCGGGACCCCCCTCCCTACCCCCACCCCCGGTGGCTCAGTCGGCTAAGTGTCTAACTCTTGATTTCGACTCAGGTCATGATCTCACAGTTCATGAGTTCGTCTCATGCTGACAGCGTAGAGCCTACTTGGGATTCTCTCTCTAAAAAAGAAAAAAAAAAAGAAGATGTGGTCTATATATACAACGGAATATTACTTGGCGATCAAGAAGAATGGAATCTTGCCATTTGCAACAATGTCGATGGAACTAGAGTGTATTATGCGAAGCGAAGTAAGTCAGAAAGAGGTAAATATAGTATGATTTCACTCATGGGGAATTTAAGAAACAAAACAGATGAACACAGGGGAAGGGAAGGAAACGATAAGGTAAAAACAGAGAGGGAGGCAAACCATAAGAGCCTCTTCGATACAGAGAACAAACTGAGGGTTGATGGGGGTGGGGGTGGGTGGGGAGTGAGCTGGATGGGGGATGGGCATTCGAAGAGCACTTGGGATGAGCACAGGGTGTTATAGGTCAGTGATGAACCACTGAATTCTACTCCTGAGACCAATATTTCACGGTATGTTAACTAACTTAAATTTATAAGTAAAATTAAAAAATAAAATGATTTGCTATAATGTAATATGAAGAATATGATTACCATCAGGCCTTTAATCCAATACTGAGAGATGCCCTGAGAAAGGGATTAGGTGACCTGGAGCTAGAAATTTCTAGGCAAACAAGTGATGGCTTTTGCTAGAGACTTGATACTCACAGAATGCTTTTATCGGGATGTACCTGGGCCCTCCAGGATCGCTTGTAGCAACAACACAGCAAACAAACGACCCCCACCCCGTGGAATCTGTGATTTATGGGCATAGCTCCCTGGAAAATGTCACACAGGCTGTGTCGCCATCCGGGGAGGGATGTGCCATGACTGAAACGTCTTTCTTCTGTGTAAGCGATGGAGCTGCAGGTAGTTTTTAGAGACCTTATCTGCCAACGTGGGTACGTACGTGTCCTGGCCCAGACCTCCACGTTTGAGTTGTGC
The DNA here is from genome assembly GCF_028018385.1 of Neofelis nebulosa. Taxonomy (NCBI): domain Eukaryota; kingdom Metazoa; phylum Chordata; class Mammalia; order Carnivora; family Felidae; genus Neofelis; species Neofelis nebulosa. Next base: position 197,561,174 of record NC_080784.1, on the reverse strand, counting down.
CCAGCAGCTATGCGTGTGCTTGACGTTGTTACAACCCTTGACGCTGGGTGAGAGCTCCCATTTAGCATGAGTCTGACCTGACAGTTGGTCCTTTGTGTTCTTACAGAAGAAATTTTTCAGAATGTTACCGGGGCTTTGTCAAAATATGATGAAGGTGTGTGATACAGGTCTTAGGGGATCCGAGGGACGAGAGCGGTGAAGGGCATCCCCAGGGCAGTGGTTAGAGGACCCCAGGACGTGAGGGCTGCCAGTCCACACTGGAGAAGTGTAACTCAAAAGACTGATTGGTAGAGAGCTGTTTTTGGCAAGATACCTTCCGGCTTTAGACTGGGAGAACTTGGCCAGATTTCTTTGGGTACTTGGCTTGCCTGGATCTCACACGAACACAGCCCTTGCTTTCCTCTCCGCACCCCCAATGTGAGACGCAAAACATAAAACTTGTAGAAGAATAGCTATTTGATCTCGAATCTCAAGACACTAGCTAACTACAAAATGAAACTTATATTCAGTGACATTAAAATTAAAAACCATTCACCGAAAGTAGCGCAAGAAATGAAAAGATAATCTACATGATATGTGCACGTGTGTGTGTGTGTGTGTGTGTGTGTGTGTGTTTGAGAGTGTGGTGTTTGTGACACATATACACAAAGATTATTGCCCCCAGTACTAGAACTATATATTTACATCTTAAAAAAATGTTTTAACGTTCACTTATTTTTGAGAGAGAGAGACAGAACACGAGCAGAGGAAGGGCAGAGAGAGAGAGAGACAGAGACAGAGAGAGCAAGAGGGAGACACAGAATCCGAAGCAGGTGCCAGGCTCTGAGCAGTCAGCACAGAGTCTGACGCGGGGCTCGAATTTATGAACCGTGAGATCATGACCTGAGCCGAAGTCGGATGCTTAGCTGACTGAGCCACCCAGGCATCCTATGTTTGTATCTTTATATAAAATATATAAAGACCTCTCACAAATCAATAAGCAAAACACAAAGAACCGAATGGGAAGATGGACAAAAGGCATGAACAGGCATTTCGCAGAAGAGGAAATGAGACGGAAAATAAACCCATGGAAAGATACTCCTTCCACCTTCTGGAAACCAGTGCAAATAAAAACCCCAGTGAGATATTTTACCTCCACCAAATAGGCAAAAATCACAAAGTCCTCAACTAAAAGGTCAAGAGAGGGAAGCGCACAACGGGAGGACAGGTGGTAAACCCGTTTGGGAAACACTTGGACCTTACCTCGCAAAGCTGAAGACATGCTTACCTTAGAGGTTAGCAGCTGTGCCCCTGGTGTGAGGGGCACCGCTCAGTCGGTTGAGCGGCCGACCTCAGTTCAGGTCATGATCTCGCGGTCTGTGGGTTCGAGCCCCGCGACGGGCTCTGTGCTGACAGCTCGCAGCCTGGAGCCTGCTTCGGATTCGTGTCTCCCTCTCTCTCCGGCTCTCCCCCGCTGACACACTGTCTTTCTCTCCCTCTCAAAAATAAATAAACATTAAAAAAATTAAAAAAAAATTCTCTTTATGTAAAGTGTAAAAATGTTCACAACTTGCAATGTTGTTTAGGGTCGTATGCGCATGTAGTAAAATGATAAACTTGTATTTATAATGGTCATGGTAACTTTGTGGGCATGCTGGGAACTTCCAGGAGGTGTTGGTATTTATGATTCTGTGTCTCAAGCTGAAGGGTGAGTAAATGAGATTTTAAAGAACAATTCTGTCAATGGAGTCTGCTCAAGATTCTCTCCCTCCCTCTCTCTGCCCCTCCTTCACTTGTGCACACTCTCTCTCGTTCGAAAATACATATATACGTACATAAACAAACCCATTCATGGGCGCCTGGGTGGCTTAGTCGGTTGAGTGTCTGACTTTGGCTCAGGTCATGGTCTCGCAGTTTGTGAGTTCGAGACCCACATTGGGCTCATTGCTGTCAGCATGGAGCCCACTTTGGATCCTCTGTCCCCCTCTCTCTCCTCCTTCCACTTGTGCTTTCTCTCTCTCTCAAAAATAAATAAACATTAAAAAAATTAAAAAAATTCTTTATAGCATATGTGGATACATCATATATATGTATATACACACATATACATTATATATATAATCTTATAGCATATGTATATACATATATCCATACTTACATATTATGTATATTATCTAAGACATATGATATTCTTATTATATACTTGTATATATATGTATGTACATATATTTTATATATGTATATATAAAAGCTCTCTATCCTTTTGATTATAATAAATATTCCATAAATACGTAATATTTTAAGAGTATAAAAATGTAGATAATGTAAAATCTCATTTTCGTAAAAAATCTATCTACCTATTTCATTAATTCAAAGGCACACTTTTGCCTCCCATGTTTTAACACCTCTGGAATTAGAAAGTATCTTTTTTTTTCAAGTGTATTTATTTATTTTGAGAGAGACAGAGCGACGGAAAGAAAGAGAATCCCAAGCAGGCTCCACACTGTCAGTGCGGAGCCCGACTTGAGGCTCCATCTCCCAAACTGTGAGATCATGACCTGAGCCGAAATCAAGAGTCAGCTGCTTAACCTGTTGAGTCACGCCGGCACCCCAGGAAGTATCTTAAAATTGTACTGATCAAGTGGCAGTTAGGCTACAGTTATCGTCATGTGTTCTCGTTTCTAACTATTGATACTGCTGTGAATGATGTGCATCATTGATTCTGTGTGCTTTGATTTTAAACATCATTTAAAGTGTCTTTTCAAAGATTGCATCATGATTTGGCAATAAAACAGAGGTAGTGTGTATTCAGAAAGTCCCAGGAACCTGGCAGCAAGAAATACCTGACGTATCAGGGAGGCAGATGCTGTGTTGGGGGAAAAATACCTGTGATTTCATCTTTTCTTGCAAAGTAACCACCAAGTTCCGTGTGAGACGAGAAAGGAAGATATCCCAGAGCAGGTGAGGCTGTTCCATCCTGTTCCTGAGCTATGTGCAAAGGATTATGTGGTGCATTCCCAGGCACACAGCTAACGGTGGGAGGAAATCATCAATCCCTTTCATTTCAAAGCAACAAGTGGGTATGACGGATTCATGCCTCTGGTGAGACTATGATGAGTGTCACACTCTCAGTTTATTCTTTCTTAGTTTATAAAGTAATGATGATGCATTTTATAGTCAATAGCATCTTAGATTTCATGAAATATGGCATATGAGTTTTATATGTACGTAAAAAGAAAAGTCTGGAGGAATTGTGTATCAATCAAAGTAATAACATATCTGACTTGTGGGCTTATGAGTAGTTTGGTTGTTGTTTTTTTTTTTCCATCTCTGCCTCCTGTTTTTTAAAATGTTTATTTATTTTTGAGAGGCGCGGGAGGGAGAGAGAGAGAGAGAGAAAAAGTGCAAGTGGAGAGGGGCAGAGAAAGAGGGAGAGAATCCCAAGCAGGCTCCGTTTGAGGGGCTCGATGCCACAAACCATGAGATCATGACCTTAGCTGAAATTAAGAGTTGGGAGACTTAACTGACTGAGCCACCCAGGTGCCCCTGCTTGGTTTTGTTTTTAATTTTTTCCACAACCAAGACATTACTTTTAGAACAAAAATACTACTATTTAACAAAATTCAGGTTTTATATCATTTGTTTAAAAAGGTCAAGCATACAACTAAGAGGGAGCGAGGACGCTCCAGCCTATGTGTGTCCGCGGGTCACCTGGCTCCTGCCACAGCAGACGGTCACGGCCACACTTGTGGATGCTGACGAGGCTCACGGCATCTCGGTTTCAGTCCCAGCAACACGTAGTGTGTGTGTCCTTAGAAGTCAGTGATACAACCTGAGTGTCGCCTCTCCTTGCCATAGAACAGGGGGGCCGATGTCATATCTTCACAGGGCTAAGAACCGAGTGGAGTTTTGTTTTGAACCTCATCAGTTTCTGTGGATGTTGAATTACGTTTCTGGGTGTGCAGGTGTGTGTGTGTGCGTTGGGGTGAGGAAACGGGTTTTAGGTTTAGTAACTTCCGGGTTAAATAAACTAACCTAATTTCTTGGAAATTTATGTGCGCTGCTGATACATCCAGTGAACTTTCCAGAAGGGCTGCAGGGTGAGGAAGCCTCTCCTGGAACTAGTGCTTTGTGTGATGTGAAGCTATTGAAACAGTTATTGCCTCCAGGAACTTTCTGGAAAGTTGACCTGGTGGTAAAGATGGCACCCATCATGGCCTCCAGTTCTCCCTGCTCGTCAGCTTCTAGAATGTTCTCTTCTCTAGGTTCTAACCTTGCTGAAAACTCGCCTTATACTTAAAAGAAAGCAAATAACGACCTCTTCCTCTGGTCTGTCAGGAGTTAGTCCTTCATCTGGCTTCCCTCTTCCCCCTGCCGGGTCCTGTGCCTGGACAGCAATCTCTGTGCAGCACAGCTGTTTCACTGATGTCACCCTTCAACACCTGGGTTCAGACTTGAATCCCTGGTGCCAGGCCTGGTGCAGGAGCTTGTCAGATACATATTCCCCAGCACGGTGGCTTCGATGGGAAGACAGGCCCTCGATTTCCTTCGCCTCAAGGAGGTGTCAGTGGATGGTGAAGAACGCCTTATTCTTGACTTCATCATAATGATGGCTAAGTAGTAATTCGGGGAAATGTAAAGTGCTCTTACACATAGGATGAATAGAAGACAGGAAAATCACAGAAAGCAAGCAAACCTTTCGGCATTTGAGTTCGAATCGTCAACCGCCAGTCTCAAATCGGTTAGTAGGTTGACCAGTCGCTCGATGTCTGGGCTCCACTACAGGATGGTCCTGAGGTCAGTGGGCCTGCTGTCGAATTCCATCAGTGGCCCCCTCCCACGGGGCCTGGCACGGAGAACCCCGACCTGGGGGTTAGGAGAGTTGAGTCCCAACTTTGCCACCAACCCACTTTGAGATCTCGCCGGGAAGAGGAACACTAGATGGCCATTCCTAATTGGGGTGCTTAGGGCAGGACATCGTTAGTAGGTTGTAGTCTTTAAAAAGCCTAGGTGGTGGTGGTGGGGGGGGCATAACGTGCAGAGGCCTCAAGTAGGCAGGGAAGGACTGTGGTCATGCACGACCAGCTTTAGCTCAAGAGGAATTAGCCACATCACTTTCCACCAGGGGATTTTTCTGCCCCTTTGGGAAGTCTTGCCGGCTTATTCCAGCCCTGTCTCAGCTCTGCGATGTGCTGGTGTTCATGTTGCTCGCAGAGGGGCAGAGAGTGGTGGGGACAGTGGTAGCTGGGCGGAGACCAGGGGATGGCAAACACGGAGATGGTCTGTGCGGGTCTCCAGGGGGAAGCTACAGGCATTTGGCGCAGACGTTTCTGTGGAGGCGAGGGCGGTCTCGTCCCCTGAAGAACGTTCAGCGTTCTGATCTCCTCCCTTCTACTAAACGCCAGCAGGACTGAATCATCGTGATGACCGAGAACTGCTCCCCTGTAGTTCCGGTGCCCCATGGGACGGTGTCCCCTCCCTACCTGACTTTTAGAACAACTGGAAGCCACAATGGCCAATTGCATTTCCCAGTGCCGATATTTAGCTCCAACTTTATAAAGAGGCAGCACTTCCTCCTGGTCCGACGACTCTGTCGCTGTCAGGCCATGCCCAGAACGGCTGTGACCCAACCGCATACGCAGGTTTCGCACTGAGAACACAGTTTGAGGTGTTTCTGGTAATCCAATCTAACCCCCACAGTGCAGAGACTGTGGCTCCAGGACTTTGGGGCCTTGGAACCAACTCTGGCTTCTTCCCTTGACTAAGAAAAGCCACTTTCCATTTCTGAGCTTTGGTTAAATTCATCCACTTACATGAAAACGAGTAACTCTCTTGTTCTTGTGTCCAAGGTCCCTTCCAGATCCAACATTCAGTTCTACCGAGAGGCCACCACGGACTCATATTTGAAAGTGAAAATGGAACAGTATCTCCAACACCAAGTATTTGAAGAGAAGAAGTGTTTTTCACAGGAAGAACATTTAAAATACGGAAAAAAAAAAATCTTACCGCTCAAGTTTTGGAAACATCTTATAATTTATATATAAAATCTTGTAAGAAACCATGTAAAATGACAGAAATATCCACCTTACATTAAGAATCAAAAAAAAATTCACACACACTGAATGTAAATTTTAATTATAAAACAATATGAACAAAACATTTTAAAATAATCTCAATTATTTGGCAACTCATCACATCCATTGCTAGAGACAAATTTGATCTTAAGAAAAATTTAATCTTATGAAAAAACTTAGGTTGGACAGTTTGTTCATATGGGAGTTAAAACATGTTTAAAAAAGAACCTGGCGATAAAGCCAGTTTCTATCTTGAAATCACCGTGTATAAAACAACATAAAATCCTGAAGCTCGATAGACAGGAGTGACCTAATCTCAATGCATTTCTCGTCACTGAGAAAGGACAATATGGAAAGAAAATGGGTAGAAGCCTCGGAGTAGCACAGAGGGGAGGAACGAACACCGACAGAGAGGTTTTTGCTGCAGCTGATGGGATGTAGGACCTCGCACGCCAGCGGGGCTGGAAGGAGAGCCACAGAGGCGAGCATAATCTAAAAACAAGGTACATTCTTAAAAACAGTCACAGCTGTGAACAGAAAAGCAATGCAGACCCTTTCTGGAGCTAAACTACTTTACTGGGATACATGCGAGAAGATTCTGTATTTCCTGCCGGGTCATATTCATATAGTTACAAGGCAGGCAGCGTCCTAAAACATCTCTACTGATGACTGCATAGCATTGAAACCCATCCCACCCCCTTTTTTTTTTATAAAAAAAAAATAATAAAATAAAATAAACAGATATATAGTAAAGTTCACAGATAAGTTTTCTCTGTAAAATAAATAAAGTGTTCATTGATTAGCATCATACATAGAGTAAAATACAACCTATTTTTACATGTTTATATACTGTACACAGATTACCAGTAGGCAGCCTGGTGTCTGATGGGCTGGAAGGGTTCGCATTAGTGACGTGTCCCATCGGGAAATCCCAATTTCACATGTTAAAATATACAACTACTTTGTTTTGAGTTCAGATACAAAGTAAACTTATTTTCCTTTATCTGAAATAAATGTACATAATATCTTCTATGAACAGTAGTTTATAAAGCTGTTTAAAACAGAACAAGAAAAAGCTTGCACCTAGAAACTCAGAGCACATGCATGTCCTTTCCCTGGTTTAAAAAAAAAAAAAAAAAAAAAGCTTATGGCCCCGAGGCTCGTCCCTCCTCTCTCCGCGGTGTCCCCCACAAGCCAGGGGCGGCGGTGGCCAGGATCACCGCTTGGCCTTCTTCGAAGGGGCTTCTTCCACCCTCTGCTGGCCTCTAGTTCGGGCTCCGGGGGGGCTGGCCTCCCTCTTGCGCTTGCTAGGAGGGGAGAGCTGGGCCTTCGATCTGCAGGAAAGAAAAGTCAAGGCAGTGATGAGAGCTGAAGGGAACGGCTTCAGTAACTTGGGAGTTCTTTAAACAAGGGGAGGTTTTGGACTTTAGAGCCAGGAGGAGAAAGCCCGGGTCACGTTTCCGCAGGAAGAGGTGGATCTGGGGGGGGGGGGGGGGGGAGTGCTGACTGGTCATCCGCTGACCACCTCATACAAACGGCACGAGGGCAGCTCGGACGCCTGTAATCTGCTTCCAGCTCCCTCACGCTCCGGGTGCCCGCCTGGGTCCAAGCACCTTCTTCTCTGGGTCCTAGTTCTTCTGTCTACAAAGTAACCTCCTCCACGCACTGCCCCGAGTTGAGACGGCCAGTGGGACCCCAGCAGGGCTGTCCGCTACGTCTGGGCGAGGGCCTGATCGTGTTTCGCGGGCCAGTTTACAGAGAAGGGCTGGCAATAGTAGAAAAGGCACCGGAGGGGGAGTTCGGGGCAGGTGGGGGAGGCGCACATGGGTGGCTCAGTTAAGTGTCCAACTTTGGCTCACATCACAGTTCATGGGTTCGAGCCCCCCATCGGGCTCTGAGCTGACAACTCGGAGCCCGGAGCCTGCTTTAGATTCTGTGTCTCCCTCTTTCTCTGCCCCTCACCTGCTCATGCTCTGTCTCTCTCTCTCAAAAATGAATAAACGTTTTTTAAAAAAAAAAAAAAAAAGGCACTGGAATTTCCTAAGAGCATTCTGGCCAATCTCCTCGCTCTCCTGTCTGCTGTGACCATGATCTGTTGGAAACCCCAACGAATCGTGTCACTGTCCTGTTTAGTATTATATGGATGTCCCTGTTGACTATCTGATGGCTTTCAAGATAAAGTCATCCCGAGAATTCAAAAGTCCTTTACAGTTAGCCCTTGACTTCTACACCACCCTGGACTACGGTCCTGCCGAAGTCCTGCCGTTCCCAAACACGACATTCCTTTACGTTTTCGTGCTTTGACATGTGAATTCTTGGAGAATCACCCACACCTCCCGTCTAGCAAATGTGCGCGTTTTTAGGCCCCAGTTCAAAAGCAACTCCTTCCGGGAAGCCGTCGTCATCACAGAGCGAGCTGCTCTCTTCCAACCAGAGGATACAGTCATCGTTCTAGAACGACATATGAACAGACCTCCGGCAAATAGGAAATGCCACCGGCATTGCTTCTATTAAATTTCGTTCACGAAAATTTTGTTTCGGTGATAGAGGCAGAATGTGAACACAGGTGATGCTGCAAAACCGTTTTGGTGCGGTTGGGGCCAAGGAAAGTTGAAAATCACGTCCACGCGTCTGCGTCCGCTAGGCTGCTTCTCCAGGGCGGCTGCTGGGTCCAGTACCGGGTACGCAGGCACGTGTCCGCGCCTGTCCGTGTGCTACCCGGGAAGGAGAACACCGCGGAAGCCAAGTCTGCAGGGGCGGACCAGTGGGGCCACACCGACAGGAGAATGCGTTTGCTCTATCGTTCTTCTGACGGCACAGGGACAGAACTCAAACGGAGTCGGCTCTATCGTCCTTCTGACGGCACAGGAACAGAACTCAAACGGAGTCGGCTGCGCTTGTACAGGACGCGGTTCCGGCGGGCCCGCATGAGCTAACGTCCACCTCGAGCCAAGTCGGGGAAGCCGCCGGCCACTAAGTGAACACCTATTTGCAGAGCAGCTGGTGTATGTCGGGCCTGTGCCCCATGCCATGTGGTGGGGAACAGCAGCTCTTGGTCAGGGTGCTTCTTCCCGGCCGGGGGGGGCTGGGTGGGACCCCCAGGATGTGGTCTGTGACCAGCGGCACCAGCATCACCTGGGGCTGTTGGCAACGCAGACTCTTGGCCCCCCCACCCTGCAGAATGGCAATCTTCTTCCTAGCGAGAGTGTCCATGATTGGTCTGCAGTTCCGCTTTGGGAAATACGGACCAGCCTTTCCTGAGATTCATCCCCTCCCTGATGAAATAAGGATAAATACTACATTCCACATAATGAGGATTAAATGGAGAATCTATGTGAAAGGCGCCTGGCCCTTTAGTCCGCTTCCCTTTCCAGGACGTGGGGATATCAGCGCATGTACACATTATACACACCCGTATGCTGTGAGAAGCAAACTGTCGTAGGACAGGTTGCGACAGCTTTTGTACAGCGTGAAGAATCTTCTATCTTTCGGTGCTATGATGTACGGAAAGTAAGACACGCCCCGCATCTCAAGGAAGAAGCTTACAGTCCAGAGGGGGACCCACTGCCATCCTCCGCACAGCAGGCGAGAGGTGAGGCAGGAAGGACAGCAAAGACACCGAAGCAGCGGGGGGCGGGGGGGGGGGGGCCTCCTGAGGAGGGAGAGTCAGGATGGCAGTGCCTGGCTTACTGGGGGCTGGTGGCAAGGGCTCTGGAGACCCAGCACAAGCCAAAGCCAAAAAGGAGGCCTCGGCGCAGCCTGTGGGAAGCGGCAGGACGAAGGGGGCTTTGGACGGTGGGGGCTGAGCCAGAAGCGGCCGTTTTGCTCGTTACCCCATCGCCTCGCCAACGCTCCGGCTAAAACACAAACGGTTCTGGGCTATGAGATGCCCGACCATGCTGTGCTGGGTTAGCCAAGCACTCAGACCCGTGGCCACCTGGGAAGAAACACGCCTTGCCCTCGGCCCTGGTGGACGGGAGCCAGCAGGGAAGGCGCACAAGGGTCAAGGGCAAGTCCATGTAGGAGGGCCGACATTCCTTCCACAGCCACTCCAATTCCTTCTGGAGGAGGTTTCCATTTGGGAAACCAATGATCCCAAAAGACAGATCTTAAAGGAACTTGGGAAGAAAACATTATCGTACCAAAAATAGGCTCAGGGCATTTAAAAAGACTTGGAGTGTAAGCAGGGACTTACCTTCCTAATGGGGGAGAGTTACTAACTTTCTCGCTGGCAGATAACTTCTCTTTTGCTAATTTTTGGCGATTTCTAGAAGAAACTGTCTCTGGGCTGCCATGTTTGGATGCTGCAGGTGCCGATGGCTTGCTAGGATGCTTTCTGAAACAGATTACAGAAACACCGGGCAGTGGTACCCTCAGCATTCAGTCCCGGGGCCTGTCCCGAAAGGACAAGGCTCCTCGTGGGTGAGTCAGAGAATGGGGACTAAAAGCAGAAAATGGTTGGTTTTCCGGACCGATGGTAAAAAGGGGACCTGATGTCGTCTACCACGAACTGCCCGCACGGCTCTGGATTTGCTTTGATTGTGTGGGAGGTTTTCCCATGATTTAGAGGAAGAGGAATCTGTGATAATAACAAATACACTGGCTGACAAGACAGCAATCCCCACAGTGCTCCCCGCCGGAGAGTAAGGGCCCAGAGTCACAGAAGTACAAGTCACAAGGCTAACGGATGAGGCCCTGGGACTGGGCCGAGTAACGGTCTGCACAGGTAACAGGGGACCAGAGAGCTGGCTCGCCAGGAAGCCCGGGAGAGAAAGCTCGTGTGAGCTGCTGTGCGGCTCTGGTGGAGAACGGAGAGCCGGGTGCACGGCTGGCTGCAGGGCGTCCCTACGAGATAAGGTGGGGCGATCCTCTCCCGGGTTCCTTAGCCCACACGTTGTGCAGGACACGTGTGCAGAGCAAGTGCTCCGGAGTGACACAGAAACTCTGGGGAACACATGGATGATGAGGGGGTTCAAAGTAAGAGGACACCTAGAAGTTGCCCACAAGCGTTTAGGGAAACGCTGGAGAGAAGCCCCTGGAGCAGATCCAGAACAAGGGCAGACGCCTCTGGGAGGCCAGCTCCTACTGCGCACAAGGAATAGAATGCCAAGCAGGGGTGGCTTCCCCGCCCCCGAGGACCCCGCTGCGGGAAGGCCTTCCGAGAGGAGCCGTGGGCACAACAGGTTAGCAGCACTAACCTTACATGGAGACCCCGGCCAACCCCCAGCATCTGGAATTAACCAGAGCCAGGGCCCTGGAACCAATCAACGGATGCCAAGGAATCGAAACTAAGACAAGAGAATCCCTTTGTAAGTCAGGAGCCCTGCAGGCACGTTAAGGAGAGCGCTGACAACCTAGGCGATCATGGAATCCGAAGTCAAGTCAGGTTTGTTTTCAAAGAATGAATTCGAAATGCCTGACCGCTACCTGCAGACGCTCACTCAGAGACCACAAGAAGGCCCACAGACTGGCCGTGAGGCGGGCCCGACTGTCCCCGCGGAGGCGGTGGCCCTGCAGCGGTTCTGAGCCCGATGCAGGGGACTGCGCTCCACTTCCCCGCCCTCTCCCACGCGCAGGGGACCAGACTCTGGCTCTTCTGCTTATCTGAGCTGCTGCAGCTAAAAACCAAGTACGAGGCCACCCGCCCCCTCTCTTCACCATGCGAGCTCCTGAAGTCTTGTGGCTCTGAAATCGGATTCTTGGAGAAACCAAACTGTGGCGCCAGTGGCTGCTGATGAGTTAAGTGCGGAGTGACCAGAAACGGTGATTTCGGAGCACCTGGCTGGTTCAGGCGGCGGAGCGTCCGACTCTTGATTTGGGCTCGGGTCACGATCTCACGGTTCGTGGGTTCCAGCCCTGTGCTGGGCTCTGCACTGATTCTCTCTCTCTCTCTCTCCCCCTCTGCCCCTTCCCTGCTTGCTCGCTCTCTACCTCAAAAATAAATAAGCATTAAAAAAAAAAAAAGAAACCTAAAAGAAATAGGTTGATTTTAAGTCTTCACGTAAACACACGTCACTATTACTGCTATACGACGGTGACAGATATAATCAAGTGATACTCTTGAAATAAATGTTCCTGAACTTTTTGCTGAATCTTCGGTAATGAAAGGACAGAAGATGATACCACAATTAGCGGCTTGTGAATCACCTTAAACATGGAAAATACTCTCGCTTTAGTAGGTTAATAAACCATAAAGTGATGCAACAGGTCTCAAAATGTGCCCTGGGGAAAAGAACACCGACTGATACTAACACGTGCGGGTGGGGGGATAACTGGCGAATAATGTCTGTTCAAAGTTCAACAGTTTCTTTCCTCTAGGACCACGCCAAGCCCTTGATATTCTCATGTGCACGGGGACTCCTGAAGGACAAAGAATTCACTGGCACTCCCAAAACTCATTTGTCCACGGCACTCTGTCTTCCAGAGGCTTCTGGCTGACCCAGGGCCTGGGAGAATGAACTCTGGGAAACATGAAGTTAACTTATGTGAGGAAAAAATGGTCGCGTGCGGGCAATTTCCCACGGTCAACCTGGTCCGTGCCACCGGCTGCACGCGCCTCACCAGTGCCGGGTGCGCCTGCCTCCTCTCTCGCTGGAGCTGAGCCGGCTGCAGGCGGGGCCTGTGCGCGCGCCTCCCTTCCCCCACGGGCCCAGCACGGAATCCGAGACACCGGGTGACGCTCAGTAAGGAGCTGTACCGGGACCGAACGGGTTCCACCGAACAGGCTTTGGGACCCTGGCAAAGACTCGAATGTGAGGGTGGAAGGCGGGTTTCTCCGAGAACTGCAGGGTGCGAGGGCTGAGAGCACGTCTGCTCAAGATACAAGGAAAGGACACAGCTTACGCCGCGGCACGAGGGGGTCAATGAAAAGAGAATCCCGTGAAACCCGAAGCTGCTTTCTGATGGGAGAAGCTGGTGAAGGCCTTTGGAAGCTCTCTGCCCCCGTTACCTCTGAGCCTCGGATCTGGTGGTGGACCTCGTGGTGGCTCCCGAGGGCTCATCCTCTTCCTCCTCTTCCTCGTCCTCCTCAGACTCCGGGTCTTTCTTGTCCTCGGTGGCTTCAGACACTGATTTCTGGCGTTTCCTTTCTGGCTCTGAAGATTCTGCTCAAACAGAAGGGTAACACCTGGATTCTACAATTCCCCGAGACACTTCCAGAGGAGAGTCATGGCGCTTAGAGCGTAGGATATGAGGGACTTGGAGGCAGAAGAAGCGGTTTTCCATTTCCTTTTGTTTCAGCACTTGCAACTCAGAACTGTTTAACTTAATCTCAAACACATTTGGGATAGTTTACTTAGGCAGTTCACAGCCAGCATTCACGAAAAATCCACATGTACTCAGAAAAGCATCTGGGATGTACCATTTCTGACATGGGATTAGAGCCATTTCACACATATTTATGTAATATTAATACTAGCTGTGCCCCACTGGATTTTCCCTCATCCAGAGAAAAACTCTTAAAAAGGTGATTTTGAAACGGTAAGACTCCGCAATTAAGAACGTGCCAGAAACATACCAGCGTCGTCTGACAGAGTGAGCGAGCGCTTGGGCTTTCTTCCTCTCCGACGCACGCTCGCTACTGCTTTTTCTTCACCATCATCCTAGAAGCAGTAACGATAAAGTGAAAAGGGTGGTTAACTGAACATTTACTGAGTTTATTCCTAAAGGATGTACCTCGATGAGAAAATTAACACTTACATTGCTTGTACTTCTTTCTTGTGGGGTAGTGGTTTCTTTACTGGACTCATCTTTAAGAAAAGGAAAATCTCTGCATTAATACTTGGTGTAAAATCAATTTTCAACAGTCTGGCTTGTTGTCTCCGAATGTACCAGTGCTGATTAATGCCCTGTTACCCCAGCTGTCACCATCTTGTTTCAGGCAAGCGGAGCTCAAGTCAGAATACCCAGCAGAAAGTACATCTGAATCCAAGTCGAGACCTCCAAATCTGTGCTTCAGACCCGTCAGAGGTCACCTGCGCCATCTGGGAAAATTATTTAAATTCCCCAAGCCTCAGTGTTTCACCTGTAAGCTGAGGACCTGGCTTAGCCCACCCTTTCAGCTCGAATGCCCTGAACCCAGAAAAGGAGGAGGAAAGGGACATCTGGGACACCTCGGGACACACCGGGAGCTGCGCATCAGGACGAGAGACCTCACAGAGACCTCAGTGTAGCTCCCTCTCTGTTATAATCCCCATTTTACAGTTAGGAAAAATGAGGCCCAGGTAACTTGATGTGAGTAATTTGTTCGGAGGCACATCACAAGTGCATGCTAGCTGGAATGCTCTGACTGTAAACAGTTATATCGGAGCAATGAGAAAAGCACATATTAGAGGCCGATTTTAGATTGTGTGTGCCTGCTCTTTACATACATGCTTCCTGTAGATGTTACAGCTTTCTGATGGTGTATCTGAAGTTTAGTTTAAGGAGCTGTCTGAAGTTATTAAAGTTATGGGGGAGCTCACTAGACACTTGGGTGAGGACCGTGTGGTCACCCTTCCCTGCATCGCTCACTGATGTAGATGGAACAGTCACGTCAAGAAGGCTGGCAGTGGAGAAGCCTGCCTCAACTGGCCATCGTTACCCAGACTCAGAAAATCGCTGCCAAACCACTGATCACGCAGCTCAGGTTAGACTCTTTAGAGGGGATTCAAGTTATAACAAGTTTCTTGTTATATGGATTCAAAATATTATAAAATTATGAATAAAAACTGGTTAAAAACCAAACATAAGAAGTCCCCTTTGTAAAAAAATAAATAAATAAAAAAAAAATAATAATAATCAGCCAACCTTAATTTTCCAAGAGACAAGAAAAACTGGAATTTGATCACAAGATCAAATGTGATCAGTTAAATGTGGAGAAGTTTTTAAATCACGTATTTGCTTTACCTTGCTGAGAACATGTACTTTTCTGATCTAACCAGCTATTTATTTGATCCCAAATCGTGGTCACATTCATCTTTTTGCCTGTGCCAATCCTTTAAAACCCACCGATGGGTCTTGGTGGTTTTAAGTACAAAGTTTTAAACCATGAAAGTAATATATACACATTGTACAAATTCTGGAAAATGCAGGTAACGAAAAGAACACGGAATGTTCCCATGATCCCACCACCCCGGGCCAATCATTGTCAACATTTTGGAGTATTTTTCTCCTTGGAACGAGGACCAAAATAACGGAAGCAATTTTATCTCTTGCACTCTGCCTCTAGAACTGCACAGGCTACTTTCAAAACTGTGTGAGAACAATAGGCTTTTGAATATCAATTCCTATCTTCCTGGTACGAGTGCCCAGTCCCCAGCCTGACCCGTCTCTCCCTTAAACATACCTAGTAAATTATGGTTTGGACATGGCAGTGTCGCCCCTATTTTACTTTTGGTTGCCTTCACCCTCCTCTCTGGAGGCTTCCTCAAGAAGCCTGAAGCCAAGAAGGGCTCCTGTCACAAGAAAGGCCAGTAGCAAGAGTCTCCCAGGGCTACGAGGGCAACTGTTGAAACCCACTTCACTGAGAAACAATGAAACTCTGAAACCTTCCCCCATAGGCGGCCGCCTCCGCTCTGTCCCTAGAGCCCGTGCAGAGCAACGCTCGAGGCATACCTGCTTGTGTTAATTTTGGTTTGCTGCCAGGTGGAGACTGTTCTACCTAAATTTAAACAAAGAAAAAACTGAAGTCAGCAGTTAGTTGTCACCACCAAGAAAGTCAGCAATTACGTAAGGAAGGTTCAAGATCGCTACGACGTAGGCAGAATCTGTGGAACCTGTCTCCTGCCATTGGCTAGGTCTACCAAGAGAACATGGATGCCGTGCTTGTGAACGCATGGTCTTTCCACAGGAGGACCGGGGCTGCCACGAGCCTCGTCCCCGGCCGCTCTGCTGCTATGCTGGGAGAGGAGCACTGGAGGGGACGTGGCATGGCCCACTGTTAATATTCCCCAACTCGGGCAAACCATCTTACACGTTGTAAAGTGCATTCACACGTGGCTCCTCGGTCCTGCTGTCTTCTAATAACTCTACTGAGAGAAGCACGAAAGGTACTGTTACGGTTCTTTACATCCAAAGACACGGGAGTCTCTAGAGGCTCACATCACTAGCCTAGTGCACAGCTCTGGCAGTAAGTGGCAGAGTGGAGACTCCAGTTCCATTTGGTTTTGTCAGAACACTGGACGTGTTTGTCCTTCTAATAATGCTGCCCTTGAAACTCATGCAGTGAAGTCTTGACGCAATGATTTTGTTGGACGGTACATGTCAGGGCCAAAGACAAAGAAAAGATAAAGTATCGCTGAGGATTTTCCTGCACTGATATCAGGGTGCATTTTATCACGAAGGGAACTCCATAGGGAGTAGTAACAGGTGAGACACAGGGAGGGTTTCCGTAAAGAAGCCATTATCTAAAAATCACATACGACAGCCATTTTCTACATCTTAATCAAGGATGACAAGAAGGTAAGTCCCTACGTAATTTCTATATAACCAAACTCACACGTGAGGGTGGGATCGGACTGAAAAACAGTATGTTTACGTAAAGTTACTGGTAACTGAAATGTTATTTAAATGGTTATTCAGGATTCTATTTGAGGAACTCGTTCAATGCTTTCCAAATATTAAAAAAAAGTAAAGTGGTTCAGAACACGAATCCTGCAGTATATACTATCCAGGTCCAGAGCAAATGCTCCCAGATTTCTCATGCGCTGCAATTACTCACAGTGACAACACCAGGATCTGTTTTGCAATCTTCTTCTAAAAAATACAAAAATAAAAATCTCACTTAGAAAATCAGTTTGAAAATATTTTTTTTTTTTTTTTTTTTTTTTTTTTTTTACATAAACTCTATGCCCGATGTGGGCCTCAAACTCACAACCCTGAGATCAAGAATCTAACGACTGAGCCAACCACGCCCTCCTGGAAACGTCTTTCCTGTGAACCGAGAACACATGAAAATAAATACCTACTTGTTTTTAACGCTGTTTCCACGGGGTATTTACGGGGTCTTCCTCTTTTCCTTTTAATAATTACTGGCTGATCCTCCTAAGGGGGGAAGGAAATAGAGAGCAATAAAATTTTGTCGTTGTCTCCAAATGAGATTCAGAGTTCTCTCCTAAGACGTAGGTCTCAGATCCCAGCTCTGTCACTTAAAAAAAAATACCTGGCCCAGGGCTTCATTCCCAGTCGTGCATTCTGTCACCTTGTAAACACGGAGAGCTGTACTACTAATTCACGAGTCCTGGGGATTAGGTGATGAGCTAACGGAAGTGAGTGCTTAGTGTCAGCTTTTACTTCTGCAGTCGACATATGTGTGCACTTAAATATGGATTCAGTCCTAGTCACTTGTGACCAAATGTTATCCCTTATAAAAAAAATAAAGTAGGCCACTGATCTTCTCATACACAAGTGTGAGAAAACAAAGAGAACTATTCAGAAGTTGTATCAAGTCAGGCAAACTTGGTCACAGTCATCTGGATGTGGCTGGTGTATAGGTTGTTTCCCTTGATTTATGGGCCTGTCTCAGGCCAGCGGGATTCTGCCTCCACCGCCTCCCCCACTCCAAGGCTCTGCACATCCCCCAGAGTAGAGGGGGATGTGGCTGCAGGTCGGCCTGCCCTCCTAAAAGTGGGTCCCATTCAGCACTCGCTGTGGGCCTTCTGTGCACCCGGCTGTGCTGTCCCCGTTTCGTCCTGTCTAGACTCCAGGGCTCAGCAGTCCTGCTCTCTGACCTAAACACTGAGGTACAGCTCTGGGCTGATCCTACATGGTCGTGACAGAAATAGGTCTCTTAAAATGTTCTGATGAAATGAAGTGAAAATGAAGAGAACAAGATTAACCACAACGACACCGATGATACGATGCGCGGCGTGAAACGGTGGCCCAGCGCGCTGAAAAAACGAACGACCTCAAAGGCACCTGGCAAAAACTTTCGGTAATCGCCTTCAATGCACTCTATTTCTCGTTAGCACTCGCGTACCTGAACAAGAAGACAGGAAGGATACTGCTTACCTCCTGAGATTTCACCGTGTCATCGTCATTCTGCTCCGTCTTTTCGCCAGCAGCTTCCCCGCCACTGTATTCGTCTGCAGAAAGAGCACAGCTCAGTTCACTGCTGGGGACCCTGGGCAGCCGCGTCGCCACCACACCCGTCCAAGTGGCCTACGCGGTCCCAGTCACCGAGGCGCACACACGCCATCCCCAGGCCTATGCCGCCCAAGTTAAGGCACTGGAGTCTGGCTAACTGATAAGCATACTTTGGGTAGAGTTAAGATCCAAATTCAAAACGATTCCCAAGCCCTGGGGCTATGAAGTGTGAGCCACTGGATTCTCCGGGAAGGACAGCTGAGTCATGTGCAGCTTTGGCCAGCGAAGCCTGGGGACAGAGACGCTGGCACTCGGAAGGATTAGTCTCTCCCAACAACGTATCTAAGTCTGTGTATCACTCACCTTTTTCGTCCGTGGCCCGTGAGGCAGTGCTGTTCGTCTTAGAGATCATTTTAGATAATTCTTCCAGATCTCCTGCGTTCTCCTCCTATGGAGAGGTTGAACAAGACCAGAAGCTTCCTCACCCTGCCTCCTTTTGTCCTTCCCAAAGTTTTCCTTTCTGTTTCAAAGCGTATTTCCTAGGAGTTTTTGTAGAAGTTTGTTGCACAATTTTTAAAAAGTAACTGTTTTTGCTGCTAGTGAGGCTATACCAAAAGATAGAAATTCCCAAGGTAGACCCACAGGAGATAAGGCTAGACTCTACAGCAACAAGGCCATTCTTTTTTCCCCTGCAAAACAGAAATCACTCCTCCTCCCTCAGGCTGGATTTTGTCTTTTTGAGAGAAACTCCAGAGAAGAACTGATAGGAGTTTGCAACAGATTTCTTTTGTTCGTTGGGAGGTGGAGGAGGGGGTGGGGGGTGGGGTGGGGAGGGATAAAGGGGAAAGTGCCTGCGAGAATCTGGGGGGATCCAGCTGGGCTGATTTAGAGCAATGGTCTCGCAACACATGAAGTCATCCCTTAGGGGCAAAAAAGTTTTGAGCAAGAAACACTGAAATGCTATACTGTAATACTAACATAGTACGTAAACAAAACCACATCAATTAAAATATAAAATGAGAATTCTGTCTTACGACATTGAAAATATTATCGGTATGTGATTCTTTTAGTGAAAATGGTTGGTATCTTTGACCTAAATTTAACATGAAAAAACTTACGTGAAATTGAAGGGAAAATATAAAGGTACCCCTTCAATCTGGTCTCTCCAAATCTAGGTGTACTGTCTCAGGATTCTTGTTCAGCACAGGGCAGGGGGAGGGATGCGGTTAAAATCCTCTTTCTTTCCTTCACCAGGACCAATTGAAATTCATGACGTTACATGGCTCCCTCTCTGGTTGTTAAAATTCTGCCACTACTTTTTATTTAGTTCATCGGTCACTGGGAGAAAAGAGAGACTCTGAACTGGTTTTACTAAGCTAGAATTCAACTGCATGTATGGATATAAGCTGACTTCAATACTTCGGGAACAAAGTGGAAAAAATAAATTAGGGAAAGAGAGAACAGGGAGACGGAACTAGTTTGGGAGAGACAATAAGCAGTACTGAGTCTCAGAAATGGAAGCGTGCCCAGGAAGAGGTGTCGCCAGGAAATGCAGAAACGGGGGCCTGGAGAGCAAGGGCAGAAATACAAATTTGTGAGCCGCCTCCCCGAGTCCTCAGGGGAGAATAAGACCATGTGAACGAGAGGCAGTGGGTGAGGCCAAGCCTTGGACTACTTCTATTTTAAGTCCAGGAAGTAAAGTAGAAGGCAGAATATCGAATTTTTAAAATAACATGATGTGTCACTGTATTTCAATGTTTTGGTGCAAGCACATGGGTAGCCTATGACACTTTGGAAGAAAACACCTAGAAACCTGAAGTCAGTGAATATGACTGAACAGAAACCTAAGCAATGGTTACATATAAACTGTGATGTTACTGCCCTTACAGCTTAAAATGATAAAGTGCAGTATTTGTTGTTTTGCAGGATCCTAAAAAATATACCTTTTATGATAAAGCGACTATTAGAGATACATGAAGTAAAAAGGATACGAGAATGAGAAAGAATATCATAAAAAGTATTCACGGTGATGTAATTAGGTTGCCCCCAAACCTAACATTAATATGTGGAAAAAATACCTTTGTATCTTGCGGCTCAGTTTCAGAACACTGTGCTGTTTCTATTCTGGAATCTAGGACGTCTGGATTTTCATCTGTAAATCAGTTTGGACAGAATCACAAAGGGATAAAAGCTAAATGAAAAATGAAATGCATAGTTCTATTTTAAGACACTTT
This sequence comes from Neofelis nebulosa, assembly GCF_028018385.1. Classification (NCBI taxonomy): domain Eukaryota; kingdom Metazoa; phylum Chordata; class Mammalia; order Carnivora; family Felidae; genus Neofelis; species Neofelis nebulosa. The sequence goes on along the minus strand of NC_080784.1, from coordinate 197,540,824 downwards.
AAGGCTTCTTTTTTAGTCTTGTGATATAGTGAAGCCAAAAGTTACTCTAAATGTATTTATGTCACGTGACTTGAGCACTGAACACTGACGGTGGCCCTGGCAAAACCAAGAAAGTAAAATATAAAAAATAAAACAAGAAATCCACAGGTGCTCAGATGACACCAAAAAAGCAGCAGGTTCCATGGAAAGGGCTTAGGGCACACGGAGTTCCTGGAGATACGTTAGCACCCTCAATGAGTTACCACCTAGAAGGTGTAGCTTAGGGATTAAGACCACGGGCTTGGGAATCAGATTTACTTGGTGGGAATGAAGTCATCGTCTCGCCAAACCTTCATTTACAAATTCATTTACAAAATGGTGATGATGCCTAACTCACACAGTTATTATGAACGTGTATAAAATAACATGAATGGTGCCTAAAATATGAACTCGAGAATTAAAAAATAATTACATGCTCCTAACCAAAAAAGGAAATTCTTTTTCACATATTCTTTCTCACATATTATTTAATAAGCATTTATTGCATTTCTATTTTGTGTCAGGTATCAGTCTCTGTACCATCCAATACGGTAGCCATTAGCGACATGTGGCAGTTGAAATTTAAATTAAAATCGAATGAAATTATAAATCCAGCCTTCCGTCTACACTGACGGCATTTTACTGCTCAACAGCAAGCCACACGTGGCTCTGGGTACTGTACTAGACAAAACAAATGCAGAATATTTCCACGCCTGCAACAAGTTCTATTGGATGGCACTGTTACAGACCATGGGAAAGTCAACAATATGAAACACAGAAGGGCTACTGCATTTATGCTTCACTAACACACTTCACGAGCTCTGTGGGGCATCTGTTTATGATAGAAAATAAGGAAACTGGTGGCCCCTGGCAGGGTCCAGGCACAGGTTACAGAGGGACCCATAAAACCCAGGGTTTATGTCGGTCCCAGTGATTGGGTCTTCTGCATGTAGTTTCTAGATCAAGTCCAGAAAAATCCTTGAAGTGCCAAGCCAGTCTGGACGCAAACTGGACTCAAGAGTTGTGAAGTAAGTAATTATCACCCTCAAAAATTTTCTAGGATGTTTGCCCAGTATTTTGGATGTAAAAATAATATGATCTTCAAAGATGTCTAAAAGAGGAACATATATATTCTACATACCCAGTTCATCTTCTGAAGAGGGGTAATGCTTCTTTCTTTTTCTTTTAGGCATCTGCCTTTCTTCCTCTTCAACCTGGGATGAAGAATGACTATATTAAAGGCAATACAATCTGGGACCACATCCATTGAAACGACAGCACATTATATTAGCTTCTAGCCTTTGAAATAAATTTTCATGCAATTTTTTTTTTTTTTTTTTTTAATCTAGGATAGCATTTTTGGCATCTAGATTTGGATGAGACTTATTTTGTGAGCCTGAGTCTTTTTCTTTTTTGGATCTGAATGTAAATCCATACGAAACATCTAAATCTGTTTCTGGTTAAATACTGTAATCCAACAACTCTAAAATATGTTCCTAAAGAAGTATTTCTCCTTTTTACCATCCCTGAAGTCCAGCTATGTCTTACAATCAATGGCATGTCATAAATGAATCGGTAGGGCTCTTTTCCTCCTCAGTGGCCCAGCAAAGAGCCAAGGAAAGGTAGGGTATGAAGTAACACTTAACCTTCCTGACTGTACAACGTGGACACATCCCAATAACTACTTACACAACACAAGAGCATAAACAGATAAAAGGGATACAGAGATTCATTTAATTTTTAATACATACAAAAAAGGGAAGCCTTTCTCCGTGCACCGGTGAAAACACTAGGTACAAACCGTGAAATACTTGAGTTTCTTATGAAAACTCACCTCTTTAGGATTTGCTTCAACACTGTGATCTCTTAAGGCTTCTGTGTTGTCTTTTCTGCCATTGGACATCTCTGATTAATAAACAACAAAAAAGAAAAAAAAGGTTAAATTATTCATTCCGGTACTTATTTGAGGGGCGTGCGTGGCAGGGGGAAGGACACTTCATAAATCTTTGTGACGGGGTCCTCACGGCAACTACGTCAGGTAAGCTCCGTGATTTCCATTTGTAAAATGTGAGTAAATGGGTTTGTGGAAGGATGGTCACTGGACTCTACACAGAGTAGCGCCATTTTCCTCCAGCCCATGTAGCAACATCTTGTGAAGACGTATCCAAGGAAAACAAGTCCTTGTTTCACAGTCCTCCGATTAGCGAACATTCCTGAGTCTGATAATACTAAATATAGGAGACGATGTGGAGCTGTAATTGGTACACCACCTGGGGACAGCTGGGCACAGTCTGTGAAGCAGAGGAGGCAGCCAGCCGCTCAGCAACTGCACACCCAAGTCACAGCCACACGACTACGCGTTGGGAAACAGGTACAAGATCACGCACGGCAGCACTCTTCGTCATTGGGAAAAGTTGCTAGAACCCAAACGTCCACCAACCAAAGCAAAACAGGATGAAGGTGGTCTAGTCCCACGGTGGAATACTAAACAGCACCCGAAACCAAGTAACTGGAGTTACACACGTCAACACGACAGAGCTTCAGGACGTGATGCCGAATGAATGGCCTCCAAGTAAGGCGGGGGAGTGGGGGGTCAGCTTCTCCGTGTATGCAACATCAGGCTACAATTTTCTGGGGAAATACATACAGCGATTGTAGAAGAGCGGTTCCCTTTGGAGTGGGTTGACAGAGAGGGATTGGGATCAGGGAGGCATACAATGTGGTTTCAATTCTATCTGTAACATTTTTTTTTCCAAAAAGCCGATAGAGCAGATATACCAAATTTTAAGATATGACAAAACTAGGTGCTGAGTATTTGAGTGTGTAGAATTACCTCTGCTTTACTTTGGTTTGAAACATGGTACATAACATGTTACAAAAATACCTCTTTCCCATTCTTGGAGTAAGGTGCCCACAGCAGGAATCGACTAAAGTCTATGTTCTGCTTGAGAGGAGAACTATCCCTCTGCAATTGGCAGCCTCCATAGGTTTCGTGGAGGCCTGACTCCCAGGGAAGAGCCATATAACCGTGATAACCCTGATCTACCAAACTGGGACTGTCTGTCTGAAGGCAACACAGGTACTTAGCACAAGTACTGAGCACAAGTACTTAGAACTGCTCTTACAGTACAGACCACGGGGAACTATGCGTTTTGTGTTCCCGCCGGATTTAAGTCCACTGTGAAGTTACCGGCAAAGTTCTAGTAGCTATTTACGGCAAGCCACCACTCACTTATCTGCTAGAGGGCCTTGAACAAACACTGGACTTCTCCAAGCCTCAGTTTCCTCAGCTACAGAAGTGATGCTGCTAACACCTACCAAATGATATGACTTGAGTAAGAGCGACTTTGTGAAGTAATCAGCATAGGGCCTGACAGACAGAAGGCCCTCGACAAATGGTAACCACAATTAATACTAACGTCAATAGTACGAAATTCATTAACTTACCTTCTTGGTTATGAGATTTGCCATGAATTTCTTCATTTGTTCTGGAGCCTGAATTTTTGACCTAAACATACCATAGGAAAGGTTATTTATGGATTGTGTCACCAAAGTCTTAAAGGCAGAGAAAACAAATAAGGAAGATAGTGGGCACAATCTGGTAGTCTGTGGGAATGCTGAAATGGACTAGAACACATGCGCAAATTTCACCCAGGGGATAAAAAAAAAAAAAAAAAAAAGTTCAAAAACTAAATTTCACCCAGAAAAAAAAAAAAAGTTTAAAAAATAAATTTCACCCCGAGGCAGAAGAGCAGAGTGCTTTTGAAGTTGTTTTGGTTTAACAAATTATCATCCCACTGTGTTTACTCTCCTTGTCTTTAAAATGGTTATGGTAAAAGTGTAAGAGGTAAGAAGAATTTTCTGATTTCTATGAATTCTCTTCCCATCCAGTGATCCCTCGTGACCTTTTTCCCCCTCTTTATTTAAAAATGTTGAAGGATTCTGTCATTCTGTCATCATCTCTCTCTGGCAAATCTTGTCAATTGTGCTTTTATTTTTTTAGCTGAGGGAAGTCTTAGAATACCCTACAACACTTGAAATCTTAGTTACAGAACTTTATGAATACTTGGAAAGGACAGTGATGCCCTGACTGGGGAAAGGCAGCTGCCGGGGGGGGGGGCTCAGGGAAATGAGGCGGGGTAGAGGCCTCCACATTTGGAATCCCTTTGGAGGATAAAGCTGAACCAAACCCAGTGGGCTTTTTTCTCTTCCTTCTCACTCAGCTGACTGTGGAGGAGTTTCCAGCTGCCATACAGGATGTTTCAAAGGGGTGAAGTTAGCCCTCTGATATCTGCTGGTGCAGAGCTCCCCCAGTTCTCTGGGGCACCGGAAAGAACGTGTCTCTTTGCAACTTGCAAGCATTTTACAAAATGTTCTCTCCTGGTAAGATATCAGGTCCCTTGTGCGTTAAGAGAGATATAAAATTTCTTCCCAGCACAAAAGGGATTATGACAGCCACCGCTGGGAAAGAATACGTATGCATGACAATCACAGTTGAGTATCTTCAGAAAAGCTTTCCCCAAACATAAAACGCCCTGTAGTTTTCAAACGGTTTTGTCCACAGCACCAGGATAATTTCAGACGCCGCAATCCAATGATCAAACTTGCTACCATTCATAAAAAATAGAAAGTTCATAGTTCTTTGAAGGATTGCATCAGTAATCACCAGGTGAGTTTCCTAGTCTGAGGTACGCAGGCCTTCTTCGGTTTCCTTAAATGCTTCAAGACACTGGTCTAAGGAGTCACTAGCACGCGGTACTGCTGAATTCAGGGAGACCCTTTCCTTCTGAGGAAAGCAACTAAATTTCACAACTTCAGGGGACACAGTGGAACGCTGGCTGGCAGTCAGTGCAGCGAGAGCAGTCAGTGTGCTGCTCTCGAGTGGAGAGCACATTACAAGCAGCCTCCTGTCTCCTGAAGAATGCACAAGACTGCCCTTCTGCAAGACGCCCCTATACATTTGCTCTCAGGACACCAGACCCCGAGACAAAACCCAAACCGTGACGGTGACTTACGTTAAGTGATTCATTCACTGAGAAAGGCTCCCCCTGTGGTCCAGCTGTTCAAAAACAAAAATGAGAAATAAGGAAACCGAATACGGTTTCTGAACCACAGAGAAACAAATTGAGAACTTTCTAAGGTAAGGTAGGGGCTATGCCGCTAAGTGGCCTAGCTGCCTTGTGAACTATGAGATTCTGACCAATTGTTTTCTACAATTCGTGTCTGCCATTATGCCAGAAAAACAGGAATTATTGTTGTCTGCATTTTTATAATAATGGCAGTGGTCCATCAAATCGCTGCAGCTATTTCACTATGTTGGTGATCTGAAGCTTAGAAGAAAGGGAGACCTTTGCAAAGTGACACGGGTTTAGGTGCAAAGTGACACGGGTTCATTTAAAAATAATGTCATCGAGCAAAAAGTCAGATTCTATCCCTTCAAAAGCAACGGTCTATTTATATTCTCTGGAAACTTGAAGTACAAGGTCTACTGTTTCTACTCAACAATGACAGAACACACATTTTTCTTTTAAACAACTTCCTTTTACGTAAGTAGATCTCTTATTGAATCGTACCTAAACACAGTGAAGTCATCTGGATTATACTGTGGGAAAAAAGACTTCAGAATCCAAAAACGTCACCTTGACAATTAACAAGGGGATGTTAATTATTTGTACTCTAACACATACAGACCAATTTTAACTAACGCATCTAGGTTTTGGATAAATTAGTCACTGTTTTTTTTTAACGTTTATTTATTTTTGAGAGAGAGAGAGAGGGAGAGAGAGAGACAGAGCATGAGCCGGGGAGGGACAAAGAGTGAGAGAGGGAGGCATAGATTCTGAAGCAGGCTCTGGGCGCTGAGCTGTCAGCACAGAGCCCGACGCGGGGCTCGAACCCACAAGCTGTGACATCATGACCTGAACCGAAGTCGGACGCTCAACCGACTGAGCCACCCAGGCGCCCCAGTCACTGTTTTTAACATGTCACCATGAATGGCTTCTCAGGTCTTGGGGTGATCCCTGAGAACTATTTGATACTTCTGCTTATAAGGCTCTTGAGATCACATACTCTGGAGGCTGTGCCTTCAGATGGTTTTGCCTTGGAGGGTCCCTGTTCTGACCACTCTGGACAGTCCTGGGTGAGGATCCACATACACCGCTCCCTACACACCATCCTCCTCCGTCGCCTTGTCTACCTAATGCACACCTGCTCATCCTTCCATAATTTGGCTCCAACTTAGGGGGAGTGACCAGCACTTACGGAAATTTAAACCTTCTATATTCTTTGACCCTCCGATTCTCTTTCATGGAAATACTTGGGGGAAACACAGAACTATATGCCTATGAAAGTTCATCGCAGCTTTATTTGTAATAGTAAAAACCATAAAAACTGGAGACCACTAAAGCTCTAACAAATGGGAAAATGCGTTACAGACTACTTTCAGCTGTTAAAACAAATGAAGTCAATCTGTATATGCTAACACCGAGTTAAAAAAAAAAAGAAATTACAGAACACTACAAATGCTATGATTTCATCTTTGTTTAAATACAGAATTGTATTTAAGGTGGGTATCGTGAAATGTGGGAAACCTTGCTATGCACTTCTATGTATCTTACTTTCTATAATTAAAGGGGAGAGAGAGAGACTGGTTCAGCTTAAAGCCAGGCCCTCCCCAAGGCCCTCCCAGCAGAGCTAGCCCCACCGGTCATGCATGTATCTGTCTTACACAGAGAACCTTCCTCACTGGCAGTTACTTCACTCCCTGAGCACAGGAACCACATTCTCCACCTCCATTTCCTTGGTACTCACAAGGAACCCCGCTTACTAATGTTTGTCGGGGGAGTAATTTAAAGAGCCAAGGTCATCATAGTAAATATAATAGCTGCTCTCCTAGCCCCTTCTCCAAGAACTCAGACCGTGGTCTCGGATACTACGTGCTTCCAAAGACACTAACTCTACTCTTACCCCAGGAACAGACAGCACTTGATTCACTTTGAGTCAACCAGCAAATCATATTCATCTGGTCATAGCAGTTAGTTTAGAGTGGACAAAGGTATGTAAGCTGAAATCAGAGTAAGTCTCAGGATTTTGGCCAGGAATGACAGGACAAAGATATTTCTCCAAAGGCTCACAAATGAGAAAGCAATTATCTCTGTTGGGGGCTGAGGGAAAGGGAAGAAATTGGGTCTTTGGGGACCTCATCATGCTCTGAGATCTTGCTCTGCCTGAACTTTGCGGTTGTGTGAATACTATGGACTGGATGTTTGAGTCCCCCCCCAAATTCATATATTGAAACCCTAGTCCCCAGTGTAGATAGTATTTGGAGGTGAGGCTTTTGGGAGGTTTCAATATCATGAAGGTGGAATACTGTGATGGGAGTGGAGTCCTTGTGGAGAGCAGAGGAGGTAGGAAATCTCCTTCTCTGCATGCATACATGTGAGAACATAACCAGAAAGAGAGCCCTTACCAAGAACCTGACCACGCTGGCACCCTGAACTTGGACCTCCAGCCTCCAGAACCATGAAAAATAAATATGTCGCTTCAACACTCAGTCTATGGAATTCTGTTCTAGCAGCTGAACTGCCTAAGATGCTGAGCACATATATTCCCCATAAACATTGGTAGGGTTTCTGTTACTTGAACCAAAATCGCCTTGACCGTTCTACGTGGCTTATATGGACATTCCAACATTTAAAAACAAACAAAAAAGAACAGACTTAAATTTGGTCACATACTCTCAAGTTCCTAGGGAAAACCTGGTTGATGTGCAAACCAGAAAAGATGCTACAGTACTGATTAGAAACAAACCAGAAATAATTGCCCATTGTCACCATTCTCATTTCTATTTCCCTAACCCAGTGATTCTTGAAGTGTGGTCCCAGGACTCCTAGGACTCCTGAGATTTTCCATCAAGGGGTCCACAAGGTCCAAACTATTGTCAACACACTAAGATGTTATTAACTTTTTAAATTCATGAGTCCACAATGGAGTTTTCTAGAGGCCATGTAATGTTCCCAGAATTATCTGAAAATGCTATTAAAAGCCAACCATTTAAGTGTGATGCTGGGTTTTCTTCATATACTTCAATCAAGACAGCATCAGCAATACGCTGAATAAAGAAACAGCCCCGAGTAACCAACTGCTTTCTATTAAAGCCAGACTTACAGAGATTTGCAAAAATGCAGAACAACGTCACTTTTCTTGGTACATTTTGCCGTTTTGGAAAATGTGCTATTTTTCATGAAAAAAATGTTACTTGTGCTTAACCTATAGTGAGCTGGTGATATTAACTCAGTTCTAGTTTCTTATTTGATAAATGCCAATGGGTATCATCCACGTAACAAAAGCTGTCTGGGATCCTCAATAATTTTTAAGAATGGAAAGGGGTCCCGAGACCAGAGTTTGGGAGCTGCTGTAAATCCTGGGGCTCTCTCCTACGAAGCCTGCAGTGGACCCTGGAGACGGTGCAGAGACCGGGAGGAGCCTGTGCGTGCCGGGAGCAGCTCTGTGCTCGCTGGGGCCCAGCCAGAGTCCAAGGGACAACAAGCAGAGCTTTGAAGGGATGCACGGGCTTTCCAGCTTTTGGAAAGGACCGGTGACAGCATCTTCTATGGCAGGAAGGTGCAGGGAGCCACGTGCTGGGGAAAGAGCAAGAGTTTGCTCCAGAGCAGTTTGCTTCCTTGCACACTTACTTGGTAAGAAGAGATTTAAACAATTACCTTATATGAAACTGACAAAGAGTCAGTTTGATGAGAAACTGTGTATGCTAAGAAAGAGTATATGCTAAAAATGAAATAGGAAAGAACTCTCTCCAACCTATTTTAAAAAGTGAGAGGAAAATTCATATAGCCTGTGTTTTATAATTATGAACCAGCTATTGATTTTAAGCTGCAACAGAAAGTCAAACCGCAGACCAGGAAAACAGTAATGTGGACAACCACTAAAAAGGGCTTACCTGCTCCACTTGGCTGTCTCCCATACAGACTTTCTGGTGCTGCTAGAATTTCCTGGGTTTTCTCTTCCTCTGATGGTACAAATGTCTAAAAAGTCCAAAGCACCATAAAACACTAAGTTAACTGAGGTTCTGGTGACAAGAAGGCAAGACTAACCTCAAGGTAATGAAGGCATCTTGCAACAATATAAAAGACCACGTTCAAGTCTGTGCAGAATTGAAAGCGAACACATGCCAAACTTTGAAAACGAAAGTCAGTCTAATCTCATATTTCATCCATCAGTGGTTGCCCCGTCCCCTTAAAAGTGAAACGCCACCGTAATACGACACACAAGACGACCCCCCGCCCCCATCACGTCCCCTCTCTCGTCAGGCCTCCGTTCCTGCCCCGCTGCGGGGTCTGGGGCTCACAACTGCCCTCCTGCTCCACGTCCAGAACATACTTCTTTGCCTGCAAGGCTCTTTTCCGTTTCGTTCCCCTCTGGTAAATCCCTACTCTGCTTGTGAACCACCACTCAAATGTCTTCTTGGCAAGCCCTCCTGCCTGCGCACCATTGCTCCTGCTGGTAAGCTGACCCTCCTCTGCACGGTGCATCGTTCCCGTGCTTACTGCTACCTTGTCTCACACACTCAGAGGGGGCCGTGAGATCCGGCTGCAGAGATTCAAGTCACATTTTGGACATGGAACGCGTAGGAACTGGCAATGGCTTAAATGTAGGGTGACACCGAGAGACTGCGGGTGACTCCTGGTTTGAGTACACGGAACTGATGATGGCACTACGTGTTGAGATTAGCTTTCCTTGCATAGGACACGACCATGACAACGTGTAAACGTCCGAAGTACAGTGGGAACAGGAGCCGTGTGATGCTGAAGGGTGCACACGTCTACGCGTGGTGACATAGCACTTACACCACGTGCAGCCCAGTGTAACTGAACTGTCAGCCATACCTCAGTTTTCAAGCTGCCTTTCAGTGCCCATCCTCCCAAAACACTCGACGGAGATTCTTCAGTGCCTAAAGAAAGCCAAACCATTAGCCAATTTAAGAATTTGCTTGCAAAAAAAAAAAAAACCATGCTGAATCAAAAGGTAACAATGTTGTTCCCTAGCCTGCCGTGACCCCTTCCTCCGCTGTTTTATTTTGCTGTCGGTAGAAAACAACAAAAGGAGGACGTGTGAAAAATCGTGGCTGAAAGGCAGGAGTCGTTTACTAAGTTCGGGGGTGAAATTGTTTCTCGCTGTTAAGATGGCTGCCCAGAAAGAATAACAGATTATTTCTGGAGACGTGATATTTCCAAATATTTTTCTACAGTGTTCTAAATCAAGTTTGGCCCTAAAAGAAAAAAACTCTGGGCCACTGAGCTATATTCTCAACAAAGAACATGTTTATGAACAGATTCACTTTTCTTGCTTCACCCTGACACAGCAGAGTTGAAAATAAAGTTACGAAACCAGGAGGCAGACAGAAAGAAAATGGCATTTTCTCTGGTAAGACTCAGTCCTCCCCCTGTTGTGATCCTTCCTTTCTCTTGCCCTCATCCCTCTGTGACTGTGGCCTCAGTTCTTTCATCCACCCACACAGAAGCCTCCAAAGAAAACCCTTCCTTTCTCTAAGAGGATGCGGGCTTTTCCTTGCTAAAATCTCTTCTATTTTTTTTTCTTTTTAACGTTTATTCACTTTTCACAGAGACAGAGCACAAGCGGGGAGGGGCAGAAAGACAGGGAGACACAGAATCCGAAGCGGGCTCCAGGCTCCGAGCTGTCAGCACAGAGTCCGACTCGGGGCTCGAACCCACGAACCGTGAGATCATGACCTGAGCCGAAGTCGGACGCTCAACTGACTGAGCCACCCAGGCGCCCCAAACCTGTTCTATCTTGTTCCTTCAGGGAAACAAAGCAGGGGAGAAAGGAGTAGCAGACTGTAGCAATGGTTAATGCATAAAAAGTTGCAGAACACTTGGGGCGCATGGGTGGCTCAGTCAGTTGAGTGTCTGACTTCGGCTCAGGTCATGATCTCATGGCCTGTGGGTTCAAGCCCCTTGTCGAGCTCTGTGCTGACAGCCTGGAGCCTGGAGCCCGCTTCTGATTCTGTGTCCCCCTCTCTCTCTGCCCCTCCCCCACTCATTCTCTGTCTCTCTGTCAAAAATAAACAAAATTGGCAGAACACTCAATTTTCCCAGGCAAAAAGCAATGGAAAAATTTCAAGTCCCTTATTTCAACCCTTGGAACACTTCTTAATGCCCCTTAAGTCCCTAAAATGAACAGGACTCAATCTATTGGCCTCAGCTTCCTGAGGCTGTATTTGATGACATCTAAGGGCTGTTGCAGTTTAAAAGTCCAGAACACTCTAATTCACACACCCACAGAAAAGAAGTCGACGTCCCTGACTCCCTCAGGTCCAGCCCATGACGTCCCTTTGAGTTCCCACAGCGCCTGCCATCAGAGCGTCCCTGCCTACTTAAAATGCAAAGCCGGATTCACAGCTGCTCCCCTTCCCCAAAGCCCAGCACAGTCGTGGCTGGCACAGGGTGTCCCAAGTTGGATGGCACAGTGAATGACTGAGCCTAAAGGTTACCCCTTTGAAAGTTACCAACTGTTTCTACCAACATCTACTCTCTGAAATCTGTCAGGAGGGAACACGTTTCTTTTTGTCTTTCAAATTCCAAACCAGAAGCTCACTTTACCTGAATGAAAAACTCCGTTAAAAAATACAGTGCTCCCCTGATGACAAGTAGCCAGCCGGACTGAACTGACACTCATCGCAAATCTATAGGATGTTAGATGAGGGCTGAATCGTGTTTGTTTTTGCACTATTATTCCCCGTTTTATACAATGGAAAACTAAGGCTCGGAAGTAATTTTTTTCTAAAGGGCCCTAAGTACCATGCAAGTTATTTAAACTCTCTGAACCTATTTTCTCATGTGTAAATGGAGTGATAAAAAAATGCTCACTTCACAGGGCTGTTGTAAGGTAGTGTTCATTGTGACAAAAACCCGAGGCTTCGAGGTTTAGTAGCTTGCAGCAGTCATGCAAATCACACACGGGTGGCTGACCTCCCCTCCCCCAGCTTCTTGCCTCTGCTCTCCTGCCACATGAGAAACGGGTCTAAGGTTTTAAGTTTTTAAACCCATGGTTCTGAGCTCAATCTTCCTACTTGAGAAGTTATTTTGTGACATCCTGGAAGCAAAACCACCTTTTGAAAGATGGTTTTAAACATACCCTACTGCAATCGCCTTTGCAAAACGCTAGTATGTACAATTAGGGCGAGTCTCACCTATATCGTGCAAATTCTCCTCAGGAGGAACAATGACCTTGAGGACTCTTTCCTCCTGCAATGATTTCCTCATGCCACTACCGTCTGCCGCTTTCTCACTGGACCCTTGGATTGTCCGTCCGCCGTTGTGGTCGCTTGTCACGGTCAAGTCCTGCTCACGTCTTGGAGCCGACGGAGCTACAGCGCAGGCAGCTGGAAGGGGCGCCCCGTGGGAAGGACCAGTTTCTGACTCTCGGCCATTAACACATTCACTGGTGGTGGTTTTCCCGGGGTCAGCCGGCCCACAGTGCCCCGGAGAGGGCGGCCGCGCTGCAGCGTCTGGGACAGGAGGCACGTTGTCGGCCCTCCCGGCACCGGGACTCACTGCCGGCAAACAGCGGCTCCCGAGGGAGGCGTCCCCGGCCGTCCACCCCTGTCCATCCTCGGGTGCGCCCGCTCCCCTCTGCTCGCCCCTCCCTGCCCAACAGGTGTCATGCCCTGCCGCGGCGGCCCCCTGGCCCCCCCGCCCTCTCTGAACGGAGCTCGGCCACGTGCTCCTCTCTGCCACGCCGACGAGGGGCGAAGGGCTCTCGCTGCGTTCTGTCACTGTCGGTGGCACCTCGCAGGGACGGTCCTTGGGGCCTGTGGCTCTGGCCCCTGGCGGCGGTGCTGGGTGTGGAGGGCTGTTCACGGCCATCGGGCTGGGTGTCGGGGCCTCGCCCCGGCTCCTCCTGGCGGCCGAGGGGTCTCTTCTGTCGGCGACGCTGGCGGTCAGCGGGCTCTCCTCATGCCTGTCGAGGCCGGCAGGCAGCAGCACGCACTCGGCCGTGCTGGTGGAGATGATGGCCGTGTCGCTGGAGTCCTCTGTCCTTGCAGCGGCGGGCCGCTCATCGTCCCGTGGGACAGCGCCCCGCATGACTGCCTCGCGGCCTTCGGAGGTGCTCGTGGAAATCATGGCGGCGTCGCCGACCTCCTCTGCCCGCACGGCCGAGGGGTGGCCTTCCTCCCGCGGGGCGGCGCTGGACACGGGGCCCTCGCAGTCCTCCCCCGAGCTGGTGGAGATGATGGCACTGCCGTCCTTCTCTTCCAGGGCGGTGGTGGGCCGCGCGCCTGCCACGGAGGCCTCGCGCTCCTCCGCTATGCTGGTGGAGATGAGCGCACACTCGTCCTTCTCCTCCTTGCTGGTCGAGGCAAGGGGGCTTTCAGCTTGCGTGGGCGCGCTGGGCATGGGCACCTCGAAGTCGTCGGCGCTCGCCGAGCCGGCGCCTTTGGCACTCTCCTCCGCCGCGGCCGCCGGCGGCTGACTCTCGGCACACGCGAGGGTCGTCGCGCTGGAAATCGGCACCTCGAACTCTTCGCCGATGCTCGTGGAAATCATGGCACACTCGTCTTTGTCCTCATTTCTCACGGCAGCCAGCTGGCTCTCACCTGACACCGCACTGGGCATGGGGGCCTCAAATTCTTCCCCGTTTATGCCGGCACCTTCCCGATCTGCCCCACCTCTCAGTGCGCTTGAATGACCCTCCTGTACATCGGCAACTGTGCTCAGCTGAGGGGTGCAGTCGTTTGTCGTGCTGGTGGAAATCAGCAAGCCTTTGCCTGGACTTTTGCCCCCAGCTACGGCAGCTGGGTTGGAAACGGTGTCACTGGCTGTAGTGGCCAGAAGGCCATCACACTCTTCATTTTCCCCAGAGGTGATGATTCCTTCGTCTTCCTTCCCACCAGGCGACATGTGCCCAGCTTCACATTGTGGGCCCGCACCCGACCCGAGTGCCTCGTAACTGCCCCCCACCAAGCCAGTGGAAGTAGTGGTGTCGTCCACTTTTTCTTTCCTGGTGAGCGGACTGTCACTGTGATCTGAAGCTGCACTGGTCATGGGAGCCTCGCAACCTCCGGGAACTGGGGCCACGTCACCCTTCCCTGAAGCCGCACTGGTCACGCTGCTTTCTACGACGCCTTTGGCGCTGGAGCAGATCTCCGGATCTTTCATGCCCTTCTCCGCACCGCTCAAGCTGTCAACACTGCTCTCGTTGGCGTTGGTGACGGTGGCTCCGGCCTCAGCTCCCACGCACCCTGCCGCAGTACCAATCTGACCGTCCCCTTCTTCGGCACTTCCGCAGATCGATACCCCCTCGCTTTCCTCCTCTGCCCCGGTGCAGGTGGACGCGTGCCCGATTTCATTCCCCCTTCCGGTGCTGGTCACCACACCTTCACCTTCTTCGTCCTCCTCTTTCGCGCCGGTGCTCGTTACAATGCCTTCGTCGTCACATGGGCCAGCAGCGACCAATGGCACGTTAGTGGCTTCTTTGGCTACCGTGCTGTCCATTGCGCTCTCTCCATTTTCTTCTGATTCAGAGCTCAGAGCAAAGCCCTCGCTGCCCTCTTCCGAGCCTGTGCAGCTCGCTGGCCCCTCTCCATCTTCTTCTGTTATCCCAGTGCTGGTGACGGCACTCTCACCTTCCGCGCCGTCATTCACAGAAGCGTCTCCGTCCTGGGGGGCGCTGCTTCCTGGTGGCGCGTCACTCCCCGCCAGGGCCACAGCTGCGCCTGTAACCACACGCTCCTCCTGTTGCTCTGCGCCTGTGACGGAGCACATGACGAAAGCAGCGCTTCTCCTTTCCGCTCCGGTGCAGGTCACAGTCCCCTCGGTTTCTTTCTTGGGGCCCGTTCTCGTCACATGTCTCTGGAACCCATCCACCTCCTCACTGCTTAAGGAGCCCTCCCTTACTTCTGTCCCGGCACTTGTCACCGCACCATCGCTTTCAACCTCACCGATAAAGGTGACAGTTCTCTCCGCCATTTCCAACGTGCTACGTGAAGAACCGTCACACTTCTCTTCAGAGCCGGCGCTGGTGACAGCATCATCTTTCTCTTCTGTCACCCCACTATTGACATTGTCTTCAATTGTTACTGCGTGAGCAGTCACGGGGTCTGCTGCCCTTTCTTCGGATTCAGCCATAGCACACTCTGCACTCTCTCCCTCCTTGGTGCTTGTGAGGAAGGTTTCGCTCTCGGCAAACCCTTCTGTGACAACGCCTCCGCCTTCTTCGGCCGCCGCGAAGACAGTGCATTCGCTGGCTTCTGCCCCAACGCGAAGGGGGCTGTTTCCAGAGCAGACACCTGCTACGAAGCCTTCGTCTGCCTCAATGCTCATGCAGGGCACAGCCACCTCACCCTGTCCTGTTTCTGAGGACGTGGTTGTAGCATCCCCCGCCTTCACGGTATTGAAGGGAACACCTTCGCCCTTCCCTTCGGAACTGGTGGCAAAAGAAGACTTTTCTGCTCTGCCAGGCCCGGCGGTCACACCCTCAGCATTTCCACTCCTTTGCTGCAAAACTGGGGAAGCGGCATTACATCCAACACTGGTGTCCACCTCGCTGTTTTCAGCCCTTCTTTCAACATCAACTGATGTGTTTTCTATTTCACCTGGGCCACTACTACACTTGAGCACAACTGTCTCGGCAGCTTTGTCTGTCCGCGTGCCGAGCACTGGGTCAACGGTGACGCCATGCTTTTTGCCATTTTCTTGCACAGCTCTCACTATCTGCTTTGAACTGGGCTCTGTGCTTAAGTCACTTTCTTTCCTGGCCATGTCCATCAAGCCATCTTCTGTGTTAACACTCTCATTTTCCATCCTCGCGTCAGTTAACTTGCCACCAACAGGCATGTTTACTTGTCCCTGCTTACTGTGCAACACAGTGGGCTGGTAACCTTCTGGAATGTGCCTTTTGCTATCCACGCTTGCTTTTGCCGGTGTGTCTACTGTGGAAACTGCCACACTTTCTTTGCTGTCACCTGTCATAAGGACTTGTGATTCCCTAGCAGTCAAACTTGTGTTAGGAATACCAGAGCGCTCCACAAGTGAGGGGCTGGCTGGGTCGCCTTCTAAAACAGTCCTCCCGTCAACCAAAGGAATTACGTCCGAATCAGGAGACTGTTTTGGAGGCACGACAGTTACTGAACTTAAGGATGGTGAAGGATCTAAATTTGGGGAATGTACACGATCAGCATCTCCTTGGGCAGCATGTTCTTCAGGGGGTCTGGTTGTATTTTTCAAATTCTTTTGTGCCCTGTCATTGTCGGACGGGGCTCGAGGAAACGGTGTGGGACTAGTTTCGGAGTCTGTATTTGTTTCATGAGTTCCCTGGTGAATGGGTTCTTTCTCCCCAGGGTTCAGTTTGGACACAGCACTTTGGATATGCACTTTCTTGGTCAGGGTGCTTTTATGGTCAGCGTGCTTTTCAGAATTACTAACAACTCCTGTTCCACGTCCTGATTTACAGGCTGGAGCTGCTGTTTTTGAGTCTACTGTGGAAGTTCTTAATTCATCCTTCAGAACCGGGGCTGCGGTTTTTTGTTTCGTAACATTTTCAGAGTCAACGTCTTGTTGAGAAATAGCATTGCTGTTGTCTTGGGTTTTAGATGCTTCAGACACATTTTCAACAGCTGGCTCGGAATCAATTTCCATTGGCTCTTGTTCAGGCATTAATGTGGTATCACCACTCCTTTTTGGTCTCTGAATGGGGGAACTACTGGTGGTGCCCAAGGTGTTTGCTGATCTTTCTTCTCCTTTGGTCATTTCTTGGGATAAGCTTCCTCTTCGGTTTTCACACAACTTCCTACTCAGTTTCCTCTCTGTAACCGAACTATTCCCTCTGGCCTTGTCGTGATTACTGTCACCTTCTTTACCATCTTTGTCATCTGATTTATTTTCTTCCCTTTTTCTCACTTCCTTACTGCTATGCTTTAAGCTTCTGCTTTTGTGCCCATCTGATAACTTCCTGTCCGGTCTGGAGGGGCCTGAATCTTTTTCAGCCTTATATTTCTCCTTCGCTAATGGTAACTTGGCTCTGTGACTCGAAGAGTCCTTCTGTACCCCGTGTGAAGAAGCGGCACTGTCCGATACAGCTTCCACACCAGTTTCCTCAGAAGGTCTGTCTTCAACTTTAGACTTTCGCTGTCTATCTGGGTTGATCTCTTCTGTGTTCTTCTCCTTATCTGGTTTTGGAGTGGTCACCTGTTTCGCGACGCTTTCTTGTAATTCCGGTTCAACTACTTTTAACTGCTTGCCTTGACTTTTCGGTTTCGACTTTAACAAAAGCTTCTCTTCCAGAAGGCTCTTTGTTCTTCGCTTCTCCTTGTGAACCATCTCTTCTGGTTTCGAATTACTATCTACATTAGTTGGGTCCATATCACACTTGTCCTCTGAATAACTGTCACTTCTTCTCTGCAATGGGATTCCGTGTTGCTTTGAACTCAGAGAATCTTTCTGAACTTTAGAATCACTTGATCTTCTTGATTTGTGTTCTGCCTTAGTTTTCTCGGCTGAAACATGTCTCTCTTTTTTGTTGTTTTCTTTACGAACATTCTCATCTGTTTTTATAATATACTCAGAAACTGGCTTCCCGTCTTTGCCTAAAATTGATAATTTCCTCTCATTCTTATGTTTACTTTTTCGTTCAGTTTTATCATCCGAAGCCAGTTTTGGTTGTTGACTTTGCTTTTGAGTATTTTCATCCACTTTTAAGCTTTTCTCAGAAGAGTGAAGCTCCGTCTCCTCACTCGTTTTATGCAGACCGTCACCTTTATATTTATGTTTCATAGACACTTTGTCTTCTGACAGAGTCTTCTCTTTTTCAGGCTTGTCCTTTGAGGACTTTGCCTCTTTCTTAGGTAGGCTTTTCACATGTGGTGTTTCAGAATCATCTTTCTTTAGATGCTTTTCATTTTTAAGTGTGCTCTTCTGTTTCTGGGGCTCTTCGGTGCCAACCTCTGACCGTTCTGCCTGCCTCTTCCCATCTCTTGCGTCAGCCTCTTCCTGTGCCCCTTCCTCCACGACAGGGGTGGATGTGCGTCTTCTGTGTTCTCTCTCTATCTTGGACTCATTTTTGTTTTCATCAGCTGAATGCAACGACTCGGAAAGTCTCCGGGCAGGTTTACTTGGTTCGCTTTTTGCGTGAACATGCTTCAGGTCCTTTGAAGAGGACACTTTTTCCTTTTCGCCATGCTGTAAAAAAAAAAAAAAAAGGTAAAATATGAGCAATACTAAAATCAAACTTAGCATTTGGGTACCCCCGATACGCTGAGTGCCGTCACGTGTTACATGTCACTTAAGCTCGCCAGCAGCCTGTGGTAGGTACTGGTGACCCCACTTGGTGCATCGGGAAACCGAAGCTCAGTGGGACTTGATGACCTTGTCCCCAGGCCAACGACTTCAGATGAATTCATTCGCAGTCTAGGGCTCTTCCCACTGCACCGCAGAGATCTGTGCAGAGACCAGCTATCTCTCCTGAGACCTGTCCCTGCATTTCGGAGGCCTCCTTGAACTCCAAACCGTTAAAGCTCACTAACACCCAGCAGCCACTAATAAATATAAGCTGCATGAATGAGAGCTCAATGTTCTTTTCAGTTCCAAAACATGATGAAGACAATTTAAAAATTCTATACTGAAATGAAGGTTTCTTACATTTTAATTTAGGAGCCTGAATGATTTGTGGAAACCTCATGAATTCAGGCTCCTTAAAGGACATTCTAGTTAGGAAGTTTCAAATGCACGCAAAACCTCACTGTAACAGTAACCTTATCACATATCAAGCACGTGTATGTTTATGTATCCGAAGGAAGACAACGATGGACCGACCCTTCCTCCCTGTCCCACAGTATGGCACCGAGTACATTATTAATGTTAGTCAGTGAACGCAGACCACACATACTACAGTCTCATTGACCACTACCTATAATTTCTCATTCAAATAATGAGCTGAAGTTCTCAGAAGGACCTGTGTCTCTGGGTTAGTTTATCACTGCAACTTCTTACAATTTAACACAAAGATTAATGCACTTCTACAGATTCAGGAGTAGGACATAGAAAGATCTTAAAAAAACACTTTAAAGTGAAATTCCTCAAAGAACTAACAAGGATTTTATCGCCTAATTTTACAGTAAGCTTCAACCAGTTTATATGAACAAAATTTTATGAAGTCATTTTTAAAAGAAATTTATCACAAAATGAAGTTAAATATTTTATCAACTTTTTTTTTTTTTTTATTTATTTTTGGGACAGAGAGAGACAGAGCATGAACGGGGGAGAGGCAGAGAGAGAGGGAGACACAGAATCGGAAACAGGCTCCAGGCTCCGAGCCATCAGCCCAGAGCCTGACGCGGGGCTCGAACTCACAGACCGCGAGATCGTGACCTGGCTGAAGTCGGACGCTTAACCGACTGCGCCACCCAGGCGCCCCAAGTTAAATATTTTAAAGTATGCCATTAAAACATCAGGATATACTTATAAATATGCCTCTAATTTCTGAATAAAGAAATCAAAATTATTTACTGGCTATGAATAATCACTAAATTATTAGTTTTCCCTTGGAAATGTGAAGATAGTTTCGGTATAGGGGTGCTTGGCTGGCTCAGACAGTAGAGCATGAAACTCCTGATCTCAGGGTCGTGAGTTTGAGCCCTAGGTTGGGCGTGGAGTCTGCTCAAAAAAAAAAAAAAGATAGTTTGGCTATAGAATTATAAATATGGCAGGGTAAATAAGGATCTGAATCCAGTGAAAGCAAAAGTTTATCCCAAGAAAATAATCCAAACAGGGGGAAAAAATGTATTCATTAAACATACTTTCAGTACTTACATTGGTCAGATCTTGGAAGTAATCTAAGTGCTCAACTATAAGGGAATGCTTAAGTTACAGTCTATCTATTCAATACAACCCTATGCAGTCATTAAATATAATAACTAGAAACTTACAAGGTAACATGAAATGAGCAAGAGGGAATGTTAAAATCATTTTGCAAGATTGCACCCACTCTACAAAATTATGTACATTTGTGGAGGAATATAGGAGAATGAAGTGAATAATCTGCCCTGGAGAAGGGATTCTAGCTACCCTCTTTCTTTTCCATTATCATTACTGGCAATTTTGCTATTGCTAATATAACAAATGAGAGTGGGGGGCTGGGGAATGAGGGAAAGGAAAGTAGAAAAGTAGCTATTACTTGAATAAAAGATCACGTGAATCAACTTGGTCAAAATGAGGAATTCAGGTCATGATAAGATGGGGGTTCAAGAATGCTGAAGGTGATACATTTTTTATCTAACTTGGAAAAGATCAAATTGCATTCCAAGTTTTACTCCGAAGGACTGAATGGCCTTTATCTAACAAAAGAACATTTAAAATGGGTTTTATTAATTCAGACACACCTCACTTGTCTTCAGAGTTTCTTTGGAATCTTCTTCAGATTGCTGTTTCTTTTTAGAATTCTCTTCAACATTCCTAAGTGGGAAGAAAAAGTCATATATGAGCTTAATTTGAATAAAATATAAGAATTTCTCAGTAAGATTAGTTACTGGTTCAGCTACATCCAAGTCTGTGACAAATGTATATAATACAACTTGACTGTAGCCTATGGCTCATGGGCCTTCAGGCCACTTTCAGAGTCTCTTTGGCTTTCTAATTCTTATAGAATTCACTATGACAATGTAATGACAGATAAGCATTTGGTTCAGCCCCCTGGTTTACGGGGAGAGGCATGAGACACTGTTGAAGGGAATGCCTAGCAAGACTAGAAAATGGATGCAGTCACTATAAATAAGTGGTTAAGTGGCTACTATAGGGATACTTCCTGAGTATTCTAGAGGGTCCATAAACTCTGAAATTCTCAAAACAACTGTGTGTTTATACACACGCATTTTTCTGGGGAGATCCGAAACTGCCATCAGATTATGAAAAAGTTCCGGGCCCCCCTCTCCCAAAAACATTAAAACACACTACTTTACAGTAGAGATACTAACACAAGGAATGAGGATATAAAGAGTTCTGAGCCCCCATGGTTCACAAATGTGCAACAATAACACACACTTTCAAGGTAAGGTTCTTTACTGTCACTGTCAATGCCTCCCTTCTGAAAGTATGCCAGGGGAAAGTTATAATGGGAACACTGCCAGATACAACATGTACCTTGAATCTTTCTTTCTTCTTTTGCTTAAGGCTACCTTTTTCTCTAATACTTTCCGCTCTTTAAGGACTTCTTTAATTCTGGGGGTTTTCAGTTCCAAAGTCTTTGTTGATGATTCTTCTAAGTCCACACTATTTTTGCCTAGGAAAGAAGCAATATCAATAAGCTGTACTTTAGAATGGAATTTATAAACAGTGTAATATTTATTTTTCATTGAGAATTTCTGATCAATGTAAAAGTGCTGAATGTGCTTTAATATCCTTAAGTTGTACTAGAAGAAAAGTAATATTTTAGATGGACAAGTCTTAGCTTTTTTATTTCAAATGCTTATGTGTATGTATTTTTTTTTTTTTTTTTGTATGCTACAAAGGATCAGTGCCCAGAGAAAGTTCAATTTTGTTCAATGAAATATTCCAGATAAATGTTTGACACTTTAGTAAACAAAAAAGCACAGATTAATTCCACTAATATCACCAGCAAGGCTTGATTACTCACATGCAAACAATCCATTTTCCAGTGATAATTCATTCCACAATGGCTGGAAAATAAATTGCTAATGAGGGCTGTATAAGCTGGTACCTGACAGAATGTATAACTTAGATACAGCAATATAATTTCAAAAGTGATACATCAGAATAAAAAAAAAAAACCTTCCATATTTAAGAATAATTTTTTTAATACAACAGCTTTATTGAGATGCAATTTAGATCATTTTATATCATCTCATAAGTAATATGAATATCTAGAAAATAACGGAGTATACAAGATAATTTAAAATATTAAAGTTAACACCTCCTATACCTTGACTCTTAGCTTTTGAAGACTTTGTCTTTTCTGCCTTCTGCTTTCGTTTTTCTTCAAGTTTCTCTCTATTAATTTGCCTTCTTAAAAGCCTCTCTTCTTTTTCTTTAGCCTAAAACCACAAAATACTCACAATTATCCTGACCAACTATTAGGCAAAAGCAAAAACAATGAAAACAAGTATGTTTACCCTTCAAATATTCTTACAAAATAATGGGCTTTGCAAAGGTGCATACACATTATATAATTTGGAAGCTACCAGAAGAGACAGATCAGAAAATTTTCCATTACTCTTTCAGATTGCCATTAGTTTAAGGAATAGGAAAGGTATCATTTTGGGAAATGGTGGTTTAATAAACCAGTTACTTCAATTAAAAGGCTGGCTGTGAAAATATATATGAACATCAATGTACATCATATGTACACAGGCAAATCTCCTGTATACAATAATTTTTAAATTATTCTTAAAAAAATTTTTTTTTAAACTTTCATTTACTTTTTGAGAGACAGTGAGCGGGGAAGAGGCAGAGGGAAAGGGAGTCACAGAATCCAAAGCAGGCTCCAGGCTCTGAGCTGTCAGCATAGAGTCCGACGCGGGGCTTTAACTCAAAAACTGCAAGATCACGACCTGAGCCGAAGTCAGACGCTTAACCGACTGAGCCACCCGGGCACCTCAAATTTTTAAATTATTCTTAAAGGAGAAACTGAAGTGCAGATCAAGAGACAGGCTAGTTCTACAACAAATATGACTTGTGGGTTATGCCCTTGGGACCCAGGTTTTGGACATGGGACTTTCTGCTATCCTATGTTAAAAAAACAAGGGGCGCCTGGGTGGCTCAGTCGGCTGAGCATCCGACTTTGGCTCAGGTCATGATCTCATGGCTTTTGGGTTTGAGCCCCACATCGGGCTCTGTGTGGACAGCTCAGAGCCTGGAGCCTGCTTCAGATTCTGTGTCTCTCTCTCTCTCCCTCTGCCCCTCCCTCGCTCATGATGTGTCTTTCTCTCTGTCAAGTATAAAAAATAAAAAAAGAAATAAAATAAAATAAAATAAAATAAAATAAAATAAAATAAAATAAAATAAAATAAAATAAAAAAACAAGAATCTGGTCATCGTGGGTTACGCCCCCCACCCTTTTCCAGCCAGAACTCCAAGTCTTAGAGGGCTAAAAACCCTAAGCATTGGTATAACCTCCGATGAAGCAAACTTCTCAGAGACAAGCAACTATCAGCATTTCCACCTCCTTCAAATGACCATCGTAGGTAACAGCATTTCCTCGCTCTAAGATGTGCAGCTCCATATTTTAATGTTTCTAAAACCATAAGTCATCTTAAAACTGACGTACACCTATGATAAGGTAGCAAATTTTTTTCTCTAAGAAGCTGTTAATCCAATGACACATCTTGTACCTAGGACATTTGTAGACTGCACTTCTCTTTTTGAAATAAAATTTTTTAATGTTTATTTACTTCTAAGAGAGCGAGCGAGCGCATGAGCGAGGGAGGGGCAGAGAGAGACAGAACGTGAAGCAAGCTCCAGACTCCAAGCACAAAGCCTGACATAGGGCTCGAACCCACAAGCAGCGAGATCGTGACCCGAGCTGAAGTCTGACACTTAACCAACTCAACCACCCACCTGCACTTCCCTCTTAATCTTATGTTAATGGCTGCACATCCTCTCTTTGTATGGGCTGGATCCACACTTGATTCAAACATTTCCATACTGTGAAACACTTGTTGCCCGGTTTTCACTATTAAGCATAATGACACAAACACCTACGTTACACGTTTATGTCTGTTCTGCCTAAATGACAGGCTGCTGAAGGCAGAACCTCCATGTCATGGTTCTGTCTGCTGCCCAGTACCTTGCACACAGACTAGCCAGGTTTGTCAACCTGATGTGACAGGTTAAAATAGCGACAGATGGAATCTGACTTACGATAGACTGGCGTCGTTGTTCTACGGTAAGTTCATCATCAGAGTCGCTGTAATACTTTGAGTAAAGATATGGTTTGTGAACATAAGCATGCCGCACGCTTTTTGCTTTTCCTTCACTGGGGTCGCTGTTTTGAGTTTTTGTTTTGTTCTGCTTGTTCTTCTCCTCATCTGGAAGAAAGCCAATAGAAAGAGGAGTGCTTCTGTGAATTACCAATGAAGTCGACACCATGCCTGATCAACATCAAGCAACAAAAGCAGTTATCGATATAGTTCAAGTGCATTTGTCAGCCCAATGGAAAATATCAGGATGCAAAAAAATCAGAAATAAACATTTTTAAAGGCCATCATCCCATCCATATCAAAATTTACTTCTTCCAATGAGCTTCTCACACATAAAGAAGGCGAAAAAAAAATTAGACCCTGTCACCATTCAGGGTTCCCTGACAAATACTTAATTCTCATTAGTACGTCAGTAGACTTGGTACGGACGTGGCTTTGCCACTGTGAAACGGAACAAGTTCACTTGAACCCACACTTTAAAGTAGGCTTGAGATTTTTTTTTTTTTAATTTTGAGATTTTAATGACCACCCGAGAGTCTCTCACTACACAAGAGGCAAGAGTCAATAACTGGCCCACACCAAGGATGTACTAAAAGCCCCCTACCCTAGGAAGGTGGGTATGTTTCCCACAACACAGCAAGTGAAGTAGAAACCTGTAAACAAGGTCTTCATTTCTACCACTTAGTACTCTCCAAACAGTCACCTTCTTCCTTCTTGGATCTCAGACATATAAAACCTAGTCCTGTCCAGGAAAAAACGTGGAAAGCCCCACAAAAGCACCTAGGATGAGAATTTTAGTCAGGCTTCAGAAAGTGGGGTACACAGGATGAGTGATATCCATCATACACACAGGGCCTACGGAACTGACCTCACAACGAGGTATGAAAAGCATACCTGATGTTTTCTGGGCTGGTCATTTCGTTTTCAGGGGGATACTAAGGACGCAAACTGGGATGGACTGAAATTAAAAGGTGGAATTAAAAGCTTCTACTTTTTCTCCTCTAGGATTTTCTCTCTAGGTGTCCTATCCAAAAGCCCACGGCAAATTTACAAAATGCTGCTTACAAGTAGTTGCAAATAATATTTGATTTTTAACAAAGGTCGTAAGCAGAACTTAATCACGTGATACAGAGTAGCACAAAGTGTTGGTCAGAAGCCCAGACCAGGGTTGAAACTGACACCGGAGCTCAATAGCTGCGTGACCCTAGACAGGACACCTTCTCTTGGTGACTCTCTTTCCTCACCTGGACCTACTTCTCAGGATTGCTAAGGATTACAGGAGCTAGGACACAGAAGAGTATACAGTGCCTGGAACACAGTAAGTGCTTAGTAAGGGCTGGGTGAAAAACAAACTCTACAGAGAAGTATGGTCTTGCCCGTAGCTTCTGGGAGGTAATCTCTAAGTCTGTGGAATGTCATGTCTGACACGAGTGTTTGTCTGCCTGGGGGTCTTGGGTCAAGCTAAATCAACTCACGGTATGATCTGGGTCAGTAGCTTTGGGCCATGGCATATCAGCTTGACCTCTGGAGGGGCTGGAGATTAAGATCTGACGCTATGTCTACATGATGGAGCCCCAGTAGAAATTTTGGACATCAAGGTTTCTGTGAGCTTCCCTGGTTGGCGATTAGCCACATACATATTTCTGACATCAATGCCAGGAAGGTAATGCTCTCTGTGACCCCGCAGGGAAAGGGCTTCCGGAAGCTCCATGGACTCTGGCCTGTGTGCCTCTTCCCTTGGCTGATCTGAATGTGTGTCCCTTCACTGTAATAAACCACCACCATGAACTGTAAAGCTTTCAGTGAGTTCTAGGAGTCCTCCTAGAGAATCGTCAAACCTAAGGGTAGGCTTGGAGACCTCAACTTTGCAAATGGTGTCAGAAGTGAGAGCAGCCTTGGGGACTGTGCTCCCCCAACAACGCCCACACAAATCCACAGACACCCACACCCACAGCACCGTCATATACACTGTCTCCTCTACATCTTCTAATAAACCTGCGGGATGGAGTTCAAGGATGGAGAACCAAGGCTTGTGGAGTAACTTACCAAGCTTGCTCAGACAGACAACCTCGGAGCTGGGACTCAGAAACACATCTTCCAACTACAAAGTCCCATGCTCTTGCCAGTATACCACACTGTCTTTCACGATATAGCCATGTGAATATACAAACAATGCTCGACAGGAAGCTTCCCAGAGGCGTTATTAAGTAAAATGCTTTACCGTCTGACGTAATCTCTCCTTCTTCCATGCTATCAGACATTACAACTTCCTCCTCGGTGTCTTCTTCAAAAGATGAAAGGTCACTGGTATGGACAGAGCTAACTGTGATGTCTGTAAGTCCATCCACATCAGAATCTATTAAAGAGCAATCTTCGAGAAGGAAATAAAACACAAAGATAAGTCATGTTATAAGAACAAACTCAGCACCCAATTCCTAAATTACGTTTAAAATACTCTGCATTAAATACAGGTCAAAAAAATGTGGAACCCCCCCCCCCCCCGCAACTGACACTCTTTGATCTGTAAACTGTTGTAGATTTTTGCAAGTTTTTATATACCTTCTTTTGTCCCTTCAATGGTTTTAGCTTTATTACTATTCTTTTCTGACGGGAGTTTTGAACACTCTACATCTTTTTCCTTTGCTTGCTTTTCTTCTTTCGCTTTTTGTAGGTCCTCACTCCTTTTTGTGTGGTCAAACTTCTTTTCGGTCTTTTCCTTCTTTTCTTTCTTTCTTTCTCCTTTGTCATTGCTCTCTGGTTTCTTTTCACCTTTGTCCGTTGATTTATTTTTTTGGTCAATGCTTTCCTGTTGAACATCCTTATTTAGCAGAATTGAACTACTACTCTCTTTTGTGTGATTTTTAATTTCCTCAACTGGACAAGGGAGATCATTTAATTCTTCAGACTTGGGGGCTGTTTCCTGTCCTTCCCCTGCAGAGTCGGGTGTAGACTTTTCTTTGTCAGCCATGTCCTCTGAAGTTCTCTCTTTCTCGGTACTAGTGTCAGTGCTGGGCTGAGATGGGAGTTTTTTGGACACTCTCTCACTGGTTTTGGTGTTTGATGTTTCTGTTGAAGCTCTGGCTGCACTAGCTTCTTGGTTAAGAGAAGTTATGGTTTCCAAGATTGACATGGCGTCATTGGCTACATTAGCGCTGGGTCCAGGCACTGGGACACCTTTGAGGGAAAGATGAGCGTTAGAAAAAACTTATGCAGAAGGTAAGCCCCTCTGATGAATCGATGCTACAAGACGCTCTCATCTTTATAAGACACGTATGCTGTGCGGACCATTCATACTCTTTTAGACTTTCGGATACCAATGCTAACACCGAGCACATTCTAAATCCTCTACTGTTCTAACACTGTGTCATAGGAAAGGCACCATGCAAATCTGAGAATAGTCTAATTCTCTTCGGTTATATTAATTATTCCCTCAGTTGAAACACACACACGTACACACAGCCAACACGTCAGGAAAATGTCTACCATTTTGCATTAATCTCAAAAAGAAATGTTCTATCAGTTGAGGAATGTGATATTTGAAATAAATATAATTTCACTAGAGTAGCCAAGGAACAAAATTGATAATTATATCCCTAGCTTGATACTCAGTTCAAGAAGCAAAGCAAAGGAACTGACCAAGAGTAAAAGCAAAGCACCTTGTGTGATGACAGAAGAGTCTGGTTTCTCATCATCGGGGGCTGTGCTGCCACTTGCTTCCTCTTTGTGGTTTAGGGTGGCCAAAAACTCATGCACAGCTTTCTCCACCTGAGGTCTGAACGTGTGGTTGATCTTTGGATCCACAACCTGAGAAATAATTCGGTCAATACCAGACTCCAACATTCCTGATCTGAAACACAAAATAAGTTTTACAGAAAGGTAAAACACAATTTCATATGATTTACATTAATTGCTTTTAAATAAAATTGTACTTGTCACATATATGTTCAACCTGAAATTACCCAATCCACTCATCTCAATATATGGAAAGAATAGGCAATGGGAAGTTTCACACCAGGCAGCATTTAGGTCGATCACACTGCAAGAAAGACTGTATACTTTCTACCAGCGGTGTCGCTAGTGGAAACGCTAAAGCAGGCAAAACAAGAAACAAAACACCTTTAGAACTAGACACAATACGGGGCGCCTGGGTGGCTCAGTTGGTTAAACGTCTGACTTCAGCGCAGGTCATGATCTCACTGGGTTTGTGAGTTCCTGCCCCACATCGGGCTCTGTGCTGACAGCTCAGAGCTGGGAGCCTCCTTCAGATTCTGTGTCTCCTCCTCTCTCTGCCCCTCCCATGCTCATGCTCTGTCTCTCTCTCTCAATAATAAAAAAAAAAAAAGAACTAGACACAATACATTATCTAGAGCCCACACTTCCAGGTGATGCTTACCTTACCCCAACCCTGGCCAGGGCATATGGGAATAAATGATCACTACAGCTGACTTCTGGGTATAAATCTATGGACTCCACAATTTTTTTTTTTTAGCAGAAAAATGTAAGCCTTTTAGAAATATGAGAATCTCCAGGAAAACTGAAGAACATATACAGAGTGTAATTTCAACAAGCTTATAAAACAAAGAAAAGAAAGCAAACTTCAGAAAAATAAAGAAAAACTTAAGACTTCTCGTTTTCTTTTTATTACATTATCTTCCTGCTGTAAAAACTGATGATTTATTCATTCAACAATCAGGTTACGAGTGTCTTCTCCATAACAGGCACCATGCTGGGGATCGGTCTGTTACAAATCAGACCTGGTTTCTGGTCTGGCGGGAGAGACAGACATGATTAAAATACCAGAGGGCAGGCACTATAAGACACCGTCTACTCTAGGAAAGAGGGGAATGGAGAAGTATTAAATATGTTTAAGGTGATCTGGGAATGCTTCACAAAGAGAAGATACTTCCACTGAGCCTTGATTTCCATAGAAGCAAAGAGGAGGAAAGAGCTGAGAGAAATACACGCAAGAGACGGGAGGAGCAAAGGGGGCGACACAGACTGAAATGTGCAGAAAATCACAAAAGCGTGAGTAAAATAAGAGGATGTGGATTTGTTTTAAGAAACGCACTTACACCTCGTTTCTTGCTAAAACAAAACAAAACAAAACCAACCACCCGAGGAGCCAATGTTTCTGGACAGTATTGGATGAGCCGGGGGCTGTCTCTTCCAGATTCTAGGCCTCGGCTCTCTCCGCAGAACGGGGGAGCCATCTCTCCTTACACTTGACAATGCTATTTTTGAGTGCAGCTCTTTCTGAGTGGAGGATGGATTTGATTTCCATTTCCTGAGGTACCTTGCAGCCTTGTGATACTATAATTCTACTTATGTGGGCCATAGAGAAAAATGAGTCAACACCGGACAAAGTAGGTAACCTGCTTTTTAAAGTTCTAAGATAAAAAAAAAATGCAAATCCTGCACACATCGTTACACCTTAGAGGTGCCTTTAACATGTAGCAGGTGTAAAAGAAACAAGGACAAGCAATCTTAAAAATGTTTTCAGGGGCGCCTGGGTGGCGCAGTCGGTTAAGCGTCCGACTTCAGCCAGGTCACGATCTCGCGGTCCGTGAGTTCGAGCCCCGCGTCGGGCTCTGGGCTGATGGCTCGGAGCCTGGAGCCTGTTTCCGATTCTGTGTCTCCCTCTCTCTCTGCCCCTCCCCCGTTCATGCTCTGTCTCTCTCTGTCCCAAAAATAAATAAAAAACGTTGAAAAAAAAATTTAAAAAAAATAAAACCCACTCACCCTAACATCACTGCTGCAGCCGATGTTTCTCTGCCTCTATTCCAGGCCCTCGTCTATTTCAGTCTAGTCTCCCGCGAGGTCAGCTCTGATCTTAAATCAAAGTGGGGGCCATCCTAATGAACACACCGCTCTTAGTGGGCCCACTCTAGTATGGTGTGGTCACAGCAGCCTCACCAGAGGGAGATGCTACAGCCTTGGACTCAAGGGCAAAGCCGAAATGCCAGTAGGTAGTATTTTCCTGATTAAAGCTACTTCCTTTTCCTTTCAAATTCTATTCAGTTAAGATCATTATTTAGAGCTATCTGGCATTTTAGATTCTGTTGTTCAAACGAATGCATAAAAAGAACACTACTGAGAGGTGCCTGGGTGGCTCAGTGGGTTAAGCTTCTGACTCTTGATTTGGGCTCAGGTCATGATGTCACGGTTGTGAGATCGAGTCCCACGTCGGGCTCTGCACTGAGCATGAAGCCTGCCTGGGATATTCTCTCTCTCTCTCTCTCTCTCTGCCCTCTCCCACTCGCAATCTCTCAAAATAAATAAACATTAAAAAAAAATACCACTGAGTCCGAAGATCAATTATTAAGTTGAACCATTTGAAATTGCCGTATTTTTGTCCTACAAAAATGGGAATTGTAGATGGTTCAGGCTAATGGTCAATTGAATATTTCTCAAAGTCTTTGTAGGAAAAACTGTTTGAAATTTTATGTATAGGGGCTGGTCCCTCTCTACAACAATAGCTGGACAACTAAATACTGTGGTATCTTTCCTTAAGGAAGCTTGAAAATGATATACTCAAGTGATATGTAACTTTACTCAGTAAGAGAATATTTTAATTAATGGGGCATCTGGGTAGTTCTGTTGGTTGAGCATCTGACTCTTGATTTCGGCTCAGGTCATGATCTCATAGTTTGTGAGTTCGAGCCCCGCATCGGGCTCTGTGCTGACAGCGTGGAGCCTGCTTGGGATTCCCTCTCTCCCTCTCTCTCTGCCCTTCCCCAGCTCATGCTCTCTTACTCTCTCAAATAAACATTTAAAAAAAAAATAATAAATAACATAGCTAGCAGAGAATTTACAGATGTTAGTCTATGAAGAGCAATTCCTAAATTATCCAAGGGAAGCTGTTTGTCCTGTTATGAAATGTCTCTAGAAGACGGGTGCGTGGGTGGCTCAGTCGGTTAAGCGCCAGACTTCGGCTCAGGTCACAATTCAGGGCTTGTGAGTTTGAGCCCCTCGTCGGGATCTGTGCTGACGGCTCAGAGCCCGGAGCCTGCTTCAGATTCTGTGTCTCCCTCTCTCTGCTCCTCCCCTGCTTGCGTGCGCTCTCTGTCTCTCTCTCTCCCAAAAACTGAATAAACATTAAAAAAAGAAATTTAAGTGTCTCTAGAAGATAGTTCCCAAGACCCAGGCTGGTGGTCACAAGAACCCTTTACTGAAATGTACAGCAACCCCTCACTAAGCAGGATTCTGTGAAAATGTCTTATAAGGGGGCTATTACGACTTGTTAAGTGCTTTCGATTTTACAGGGGTGAGAAAAGAATGAAGGACTGCTTCCCTCCTTGATAGGTTTTGCCTGCTGAGGGGTAAATACAATGCCAGGAAATCTGCCTATGACTTCGGTGGCTCAACGTATGAAAAAAAAGAATGCACCTCCCCCACACCCCCCCAGTAAAAACTCTATGCTTTCAAAGGGATGTAATGGCTGGTTTGAAAAGGGGGGCAGCTCCACCCTCTGTAATCGGGGAGTGCTCTGTAGAAGGGAGGGCAGGCCCCGACCTTGCCCCGAGGTTTGCCCCACCCCCACCCCCTGCTATTCCGGCTCCTCGTCGGAAAAGCCTGGAAATGTCGGCAGCCACAGACCCTCGGGTTTTCAGGAAAGTCTTTGGCTTTTCCCATCAGGTATTAACTCTGCAGCCTTCCCTGGCGTCTTTTGCCCTCTCGGGGACTGTTTTATAGGTTTCGCAAACATCCTTTAAAATGCAGACAACAAAGCTATTGTTAAATTTCCCTCTTCTCTTATTCAGTAGGAGACAGTCAGGGCCCCCAGGTTCCAGGTGTCTAGTATTACGTGTGGCTAAATGGGTCTTTGAGTCAGAGTGTGAAGCTTTGTTTGTGGGGCTTCCCCGGGGCCTGCACACCAGGTAGGCTTGCAGGGTTCCTACCGGACTAGAGGGTTTGAAGAGGTGGGAGGTAGAAGATGAATTTGTTTAACTGTTTAAAAGTCACATTTCCTTCTAAAAGATGAGCCTGAACGTAAATATTTGTCAAGAAAGGAAGACTGGGCACTCTTTAAATAACTCAGTCACCCCTTCCGCGGGGAGGGTGACGCAGGGATACGAGGTCCGGGTCTTCCTGTCTTGGCAAATATTTATATTCAAGAACAAGATGGTATTGTAAATCTGCTTTTCTGGGAACAAATATGATTTTTTTTAAAGGTCCCTCTAAACACTCCAGCTCTTCTCATTCTCTTTATCTTACCCAAAATGGCTCTGACAGGTCCAAACACACTTTCCTGCTTTTTTTTTTTTTTTTGGCTATATCATCACTAAGAAGCAGACTTAAAAGTCACAGTAAAGTGCAAAAGAAAAAAAAAAAGAGGGGAGTCGTATTAGAAGATAGGAGACATGGCCTCAAATTAGGGGAAATTATTTTAACTGCCGTGATCTAGAATGCCTTTTTTACTTATCAAAGCAGAATAATAAAGCCTGATCTTTATGGGGTATTCTGGCACTTACCAGCAATTAACATTATACCCTAGTATTTTGTTTCTGGAGTCACATTGGCATCCTGGTCCTTCAGGTATTTCCAAAGGTCTGCAGAAGTCAGACTGCTAAAATTCATGGGGAAACGTGAAGCGATTTGAGCCCCCTCTAAACTGCACTGCGCCATCCTCGAAACAGCCAACCAGACGTGATAAAACGACATCTAGCTTCCACAAAATGGTCTCTGCCTTCCACAGAGCAGACTGACGCCTTCAAGCCTGCCTAGGGTCTCTGGGTCTGGAAGACTTACTTGAGCACCTGCTGTCTAATGTTGTTTCTCAGCTGGTTCTTATTGAGGTGAGGACTCCATGTATGAGTTGCCAAGTGGTTCGCAACAAAGCTGTCAACCCGTTGTCTCAGGTTCTGATAGGCAGGCTGGGAAGTGGGGGGGAAAGACAAATGTTATAAATCACAAGTGTTACATAATATCAATATTTCTAAGTCTCAGGAATTTGAGGATGCTTAACAGTGTTAACGTTTTTTAGATTACAGCATCAATGTGGCCACGAAGTTTCTCAGCTTAGGACCATCCTGCTTCAGGATAACTGAGACATGCAAATACTGCTTATTTTGTTAAAGCCAAGATGTTTGGAGATAGGAGGACACAAAGAAGAAAGACATACCTCTCATCTACAGACAAAGGACTCGAAAATCAGATACAAGGAACTATCTGGGTTAGATTAGCTTCAGATGATCTGGAGCCAAGAAAGGGAGGGGAGCAGAGGAATAAGTTTTTGCTGAGGACATGGCATTTGGGTTGGACCCTCCGAGTTTCACAAAGCAGCTGGTCATCGGAGAGGCAGGCCTTGCACATACAGCCAACAACAGAAGCAGTACAAGTGGATGAGAAAATGTGGGGTCAGGAGCATCTGGGAGCTCCAAGTTGGTGGGGGAAGAGAATATAAAAAAGCAGAGATACGAGGTTGCAGACAGCCTGCAGCCACGGGCTGGAGGGCATCCCAGACGTGTAGACGTCTGGGATTATGGGGTTGAGGACAGGAACCCACTGCACGTGAGCAGAGGGATACGCTATGGCTGAGCTTTCTGCCCAGTAATCTTCCGACAGGGAGAGAGTAAAGAGACACACGATGTACTTCGGAAAGGAGGCAGTAACTACGGTGATGAAGATGTGTACCGGGGGAGTGGAACCGGGCTGAACCAACACTGCAACCAGGCATTCGACCTAACGTAAGCAGTGGTCCTCAACCAAGAGCGATTCTGCCTCCACCACCCCCACCCCAGGGCACTTTAGACAATGTCTGGAGACAGTTTCGGTGGCCACGACTCAGGGAGCTGCCACTGGCATCTTGTGCGTTGATGGCAGGGATGCCGCTGAGTGCCCTAGAGTGCACAGGTAAACCCGAACAACAAAGAACGTTCCAGCCCAGAATGTCAACGGTGCTGAGGCTGAGAACC
The DNA here is from genome assembly GCF_028018385.1 of Neofelis nebulosa. Taxonomy (NCBI): domain Eukaryota; kingdom Metazoa; phylum Chordata; class Mammalia; order Carnivora; family Felidae; genus Neofelis; species Neofelis nebulosa. The sequence goes on along the minus strand of NC_080784.1, from coordinate 197,506,930 downwards.
CCTAAGTTAAGGGAAGCAGGAGAGAGAACACATGGTATGTCACTTTTTTTTTTTTTAAGTTTATTTATTTTTGAGAAAGAGAGAAAGAGAGAGAGAGAACAGGGGAGGGGCAGAGAGAGGAAGACAGAGAATCCCAAGCAGGCTCCACTGTCAGCACAGAGCCCGATGCTGGACTCCAACGTGCAACCCGCGAGAGAACCGTGAGATCGTGACCTGAGCCAACATCAAGAGTCGGACGCTTAAGTGACTGTGCCATCCAGGCACAGACTTAAGTGACTGTGACATCCCCGTATGTCACTTCTTAAAAGGACATGCCTAGGAGTGCTTGACCACCCAATCAGGACTGCACCCCTCCTTCCTAGAGCCTGCCCCCCCACCCCCACCACTCGCGGTCTGTCACGTGGCTTTTCACGTAGTGGAGTGAGAGTCCCTGAATGGCCATATGGCTTCATCTGCTGTTTGTGGCTCCTAACCTTACCCTTCAAAGCCTGTAGTCCAGTGAAACATTCTCACGCCTTCAATCTTCTGTACCTACCATTCCCTCTACTCTCTATTTGGCAAACTTCTCGCCTTCAGAGCTCACCCTCGTCTGTGATGTCACCCCTGGCTTTCCCCCATGTTCCTCCCATCCTGTGTACATACCCCCTTTCCAACAATGCTTGCCCTGTACTGTATTTTGGGGAGGGGGGTATTTATCTCTCCACTGAAGAGGAAGCCGGGTCCTCACATTCCCTTCATCTTTGTTTCCACATAGCTTCTCACACTGCTTGGCAGATAAGCAATTAAAAAAGTAGCTGTCCGCGGAGATGGCCAGATACCTATCTCAGGCACAGATGGTAAGACTTCATCCCTTTGTGATGCCCCCTCATCCCTCCCAATTTCCAGACTTTTGCTGATTCCTATTTCCTGTCCTACAAGAGACACTCAAGATCCCGTCTCACATCCCTCTCCATTTATCCAAAATCAACGTGAACTAAAACGAATTCTTTCTCCCCACTGACTCTAAAACATAATTCTTGTCTCCAGTATCCCCCAATCCCAGAACCACTGGACTCAAACATCATCACAAAGCATTCAGCACTCTAGCTGCCCCAAACAAGCTCCAATCTGAACTACAACAGGTAAGTCTCCTTGTTGCCACATTCTCCTTTCAGTAAAAAGCCTAGTGACTTCAGCAATATTTTGGATCCCATTACTCCTCTGAGAAGCTTTCCTTTTCCTCTTTTCTTCCTTTTCCAGTGCTCTGCTCAAAAGCCTTGGAGTCATCCTTGATTCCTCCCTTTCTCTTCCACCCCACCTCCAAACCTTTGGCAAATTCTGTCCGCAGTGGCATCAAAATACACTCAGAATCTGACCACTTTCCACCCCCTTTACCGCCACCCCTCTGGTCCAAGGTGCTCTCATCTCCTCTCTCGATTCCCAACCCATCTCCCTACTTCTGACCACTTGCCCACCTGAAGTCTATTTTTCACACAGTGGCTCAGGTTAATCTTCCAAAATTAGGGTAATCATATATTTATTGTCCAAACTACATCATGACTGAGTGTGAAGGGGACACCCTTAATAATTACTCACCTAAACCCAACCCATCTAAAAGGGGAGTCAGACCATGTCCTTAGGCTCAGAAGGTGCCAATGGCTTCTCAGCTCCAGTAAAAGCCAATTTCTTACAATGGCGTCCAAGGCCTGCCAGATCCATGAAGGGAGGGGGGACGGAGGGCCACTCCTATCTTCTGTCACTTTCTCCCTCACCAGGTCCTGCCTCAGGCCTTCCCACTGGCTGTGGTCTCTACTTAGAGCACTGAGCCCCACACAGCTGGATGGATGGTCTCTTCGGTTCCTTCAGGGACAGCTCAAGTAACACCTTGAAATCTTCCCCGGACAACTTACTGAAAACAAATCAGCAACCCTTTCCACCCTCACCCTGCTTTATTTCTTCCACAGAACCTATTACACGTTATCCCCTGTCTGCTTTTCGCTGCTGGGATGCAAGCTCCATAAAAGCAGGGAGGTTTTGTTCACTGCTGTATCCTAGCATCTGAACAGTGCTTTGTACATACTGAATATGTGTTGGGTGAGTAAGTTTATATACTCTGTCTTCAATATTCCTTTCAAATCTAAAAAGAAAAAAAAAAAAAAAAAAGAGGCAATAGTCACAGTGACCAGGAGCCACTTGTAACCGAGAAAGTATACAAAACTTGGCCTTTATTACCTGGGGAGAAAGGTGCCATATTTATTTGGTTGGTGAGTTCTCTGCCTGGGACAGAAGGACAGGCCTCTCTTGATCTTCCCTCTTCACACTCTCCAGGGTGACCTCAGAGCCAAGGGGTCAGAAACGGCAGGGATCTGAGAACTAGGAATCTACAGCAGAGGAGCCTCAGCCTTAGTTAGATCTTGGGATGACTAAGGTTCTCATTCTTTGGGTAGGAGGGCTGATTGGTTTGCTAAGGTCAGATCCCTCTCTTGGTTGGTTAGAGGCCATCAATAACCCCAGGGCAGTCTGGAGGGTTTTCGGGCCCGCAGGAATGCCAGCGGACTTTCGTACTCCTCATCTTGCTTTAACCACACTGGGCTGGATGGTGGCTTTGCTCTTGGAGAGCTCCTGATAGGTGTCAAATGTCTTGATTCTTAAATATGCATGCGACTGACAAGCCAGTTACTGCTATAACCCTATAGATTCTGTACTGCAGGTCAGAGTTTGACATAAAGCAGGTCAGTCTTCAGGGTTCAATTATCAAAAGCACCATACCACAAATGGTCTCAATTACAAGTTGTTCTTACAGAGCAGATTCGACGGTTCCCTAAAAGTGATGCTCCTTTGCATGAACAGGGGATCTTACGTCTGTTCTGACCCACTCATCACATGGAGAGGAATGTTAGGCTCAAAAGAAAACCTTGGCTTCTGTAGGATTTTTGAGACTTTCAAACTTAAGTCATATGTATGTATATGTATATACATATATATGAAAAAGGATATAAAATGCTACACAACAAGAAGAAACACTTTAAATCAGATTAAAATCTGCATAATCGTTAGTAAAGCTAAGGAACAGGAAGAGGGAGACACTCATGGCGGAAAGAGGAAAGAGAACCAGAACCAGGAGGCACAGAGGTAGAAGACAAGGAGGAAAAAGAGAGGAGGGGAGGCATCAGGAGTGAAGACAGAGGGAGAAAGCAAGCACAGGAGGGGTGAGGAAAGAATTTCCGCTGCACACAGGCATCCTTTTCCGTCAGGGAAGGGGTATTATTTCAGTTCTCTAGTTTCCAACATTAAAACAAGGGACCTTGTTCTGCGGCCCCCGAACTCCTTGCAACTGGGTATTAGGCTGAGCCACATGTAACTGCCTACAGTCGACCGTTTCTGAATGACAAAAGTTGTACTTTAATATGCACATGTACATTTTTTCTTGGGAGAAGGTCCTGGCTTCATTAGATTGTCCGAGCAACCGTCCTCCCTTCCTTCCCACCAAGAAAGGTTTTCAGGCTCCACTTTGAGAGGATCTGGCAGGGGCATTACAAACACATAACAATAACATTTAGTGGCGATGGGGGATGAAGAAAAATTTGAGCCTTAGGTGTTGCAGCGCCCCCTTTAGCATAGTCAAGTTTCCAATGTGCCTGCACAAGGGTAACATAGAGATGTGGTTTCTCAGAACAGCAGAGTGAAATCTCTATTTGCCCGATACAAATAACCAGCGTCATCTACATAACACGTACCTGGATCTGTCTCATCTCCCATTTTTTTTTTTTTTTAAAAAAGGGCAACAGACATTATTTTCAAAAAGATGGCTGTGCATATTCCCTAAAACAAAGTGAGAAAACTATATACTTCCTACACAGATGAACATCTCCAAGTATCTTGAATTCTCTGTGGTGTAAAAACCCCAACACCCCGAAAAAGCACATTCTACTTCTGGTCCACATGGTGGATCAGAGATCCCCAGATTCTCCAGAGGGTTTTCCCAGGGAAGACAGCAGAATCGTGTGCAGTTTCCATCAAATCCTGGTGGACAGAGTCACAAGGAAAAATCCGTGTAAGAATGCAAACACTCCTTGTCTCAAAGACATGAGGTTCCTCAGAAAATGTGAGGAATGTGTTGAGAAAACCCTTACCCCGTGCAAACTCCAATCTGAGGGACCCAACCAGATATAAGCCAAATACCCCAATTTCTTAACTGTTTCCAACTGAAGCTTCCTGCTTCAATCATTTCCAGAATTCCAGACTCTGTGTTCCATCCTCCTCACTGATTGCTCTATCCTGGTTGTCCACTGCTCATTCTTTGCAGAACCAGCAAAGTGTACTCACTCCCGCCACCACCCCCTTTCACTCTGACATTTGGTACAAAATCCTTCCCCTTCCCAGCCCCTAACTCTTTCCATACAAGGAAGCACCTTGCTGACCTTTCCCCTCTTCCCATTACTCTCCAGAACTCTCTTCTTTCCTGTCCTTCTTCCACTTCAATCAATACCTGCTGTCACCTCTCCTCCAACCTTTCCTCACTGAATGGCTTGGTTCTCCCTATCCCCCGGCCCCTGTCACTTCAGAGAAGTGATTTGGCCTGAGCCACCTTAATCAGGCAGTCAGCGGTGGAAACAAGAGTCTCAGTCTCTCTAGCCCACCTTTCCACCGACCGGCTCTGCCTCCTTACCTCTGCACCCACGCACACAGTGACCAGCAATGCACAATGCTAATAATTTGATTCATAATCACTGAATTCCTCCAAAGGACACAGACATGACCCTTCCCGCCCAAAAATCTTCAAGAGAGCACGCAAAAATAACTTGGATACAAAGCAAACCACGAAAAAAAAAAAAAAAAAAAAAAGACCAGAGATGAAAGCCCTGTTAGCATTAGTGTTTCCAGACGAGTCTCTCGAAGAACCATGACTTAGTCTTGCTCACCACCATACTCCCCGCGTCTAAGCAGGGCAGGTGATTAACACGAGCCCGTTAAACGAACGACAGGATCGGCGAATGAATGAACGCACCGAGCCTCACACAGTGCCCGGCCCCTAGCAGCCGCTCAAAGAGGAAGCGGCTGCCCAGGGAACCTGGGGAGGGAGAGGCGCGCTCAGCAGGGGCCCCAGCTGGGGAAGTCGAGGCGCAGCCGGCCGACGGACGAGTGCGGGACACTGCCCCAGAGGGCGGCCCTCGGGGTCCTCCCCCCGCAGCCCCCGTGCGCCCCGAACCTTGGTGTCCACGTCGGCCAGGCAGTCCCTGCGGAACTGGTCGAAGAGCCCCTGGCTCTTGAGGTGGTTCACGATCATGGCCACGAGCTGCGGGTCCCCGGCGCCGGCCCCCGCGCCGCCCGCCGCACCCGGGCCAGCCCCGGGGCCCGGCGGCGGCGGCGGCGGCTGCGGCTGCGGCGGGGGAGGCGGCGGCGCCGGAGGAGGCGGCTGCGGCTGCGGGTTGGTGGCCATGGAGGCCTGGGCCGGGGAAGGCGCGGGCCCGGGCGGGCGGGCGCTCCTGGGAGGCGGCGGCTGCACCGGTCCCGCCGCCTGAGGGAAGCCAACGGGATGTTGTTACGGAACCAGCGGATCCAGAGCAACCCCGGAAGTGAAAGGGAACCAGGGGAAGAGAGGAAGGAGGTGACAATAGCAACGGAGGCTTGGCGACGGGAGCCGCGAGGGGCCATTTCCGGCCGCCCGCGGGCGCCCTCGCGAGGCGCGCTTGCGGCGGAAGCGGCGGCGACCAGGCGCTGCGAGCCGCGGCGTCGGGGCCAAAGGCCAAGGTCAGGAATCCGGGGTGGTCGGGCGTGCGAGCCACGCGACTCTCCGGGCCAGGGGGCCGACTGGGCGCCCGCGCGGCGCCGGCCGGGTTCCCTGCGCGGTGGCATTTAGGCCTGACGCCCTTGCTTCTCTTGCACGGAGCAGTCGAGATCCATAGTCGTTTGTAATGCGAACCGTAGGTGGAAGTGCTTCTCTAAACTCTCCCAACCGTCTTCGCTCAGCCTACGATCCGGCCCAGTTTTCTTCCAAGCAGGTAGCTCCAGCCGCCTCCTGTCTTTCTTCCCCTCTCTCCCTCCGGTTTTTCCGTGGGCGTCCCCCTCTTACTCCGAATGTGCCTGTGGTCTGGAACTCGCTCCATCCCAACAGCACCTTCCTGCCCGTGAAGACAAGCCCCCAGGCTTTTAGTTTTAACGGTTTGTTATGGATTACTTTGATAGGAACAGGTAACGCTCCTGTAGCTCTCATGCAGCACTGTGTGCCCCGCATGGCCCTGAAAGCTTCTTATATGCAGTAATTAGTTCAGTCTTTGGAACGACACTAAGCTACTAGGTCTTAGTACTGTCATCGGTCTGCAAATCAGGAAACGGAGGCCCTTGAGACGTTAAGTAAATTGCCTAAGGTTACACAGCAAGCAAATCGCCCGATTCTAGACTAATCTATTTTTTAAAATTATTAGTACACAAATTGAAATTAGTATTAACAAATTTTCGTAATTATTTAGTAGAATGCAAAATTTATTGGAAAATACATCTTGGTTAAGCGGATACCGTTGTTTTTACAAATTCATTTGTCTGTGGATGAACACGCTTCATTGTTGGAAGGAGGAAGGCTGAGCATGACTTCTGTTGTTATTTCTAGTTTTTATAGCTCTACGCCCTGAAAAGCCGTGTTCATATAAACAAGTACATACCTGTGAATGGAGTCTTACTATAGCAATGTCACTCAATTCTTGATCTCAAGAAATTAGAGTTGATGACTTATGAGTTCACTTACTCAATTCAGCCTCCTTCAATTTTGTTGAAAGCAAAGAATTGAAAGCCACCCGACTTGCCAAAGAATTTGTGTATCTAGTCCTTATTGTTCCACTTTTTCAGTTTCTGGGAAATATAACAAATAGGCTTAACAACATATCAAATGACTATGAATTAGACTTTTTTTTTTTTTCAGTGAGATGTATCTTGTTTAACCTGACACGCTCAAAATTTGGGGAAAATCTAGACATTGTTCATTTTCATAAGTGGCTGCAGATAAATTTTTTTTTAAATTTTGTTTTGTTATCGGATAGCTCGGTTTTGTTTTGTCAAGACTTTGCAGCTAATTATACAGCTCATTCCAGTTGAAACTTTGTCAAGCATGGAAAATATTTGTCATATACCCTAATTAATAGCACCCGTTTTCACCATCGAACCAGCCAAATTGGATTTAGTTTTCCGTGAGAAACACTTTGACTTCCTTGTTTCAGTTTAAATAAAGTGTCTTGCATTTTGAGGATTGTAATGAAGACTGCGGAGAGAAAAAGTCATTGAATGAATTGTAAAAGATTTACTAAAAGCAATAAAGATTAAAATAGCGTAAGACACAATTGTTTTATCCATTTTCAAAATTAGTGAAAATAAGATGCAAATATGTTTCCCTTAGTTATCAACAGTGCAATATAATTTGCTAAATATATTTATATTATTTATTAAGTGTGTCTAGTATGATAAAAGGCATGGCATTTGGTATGTATGGGTGCTTGTATCACCAAACTTATTCAGCTTTAGGGGAATAACTAAGTACGAATCATCCATAAAAATTCAGCAAAACTCCATGAATATAGTCAGTCATAGTGATCAAACCTAAAAAAAAAATAATAATAAGGCATTTTTGCTACTAAAAATAAATTAGTTCATTGGCTACTAAATTTTTTGTTTTGTGAACATTTTAGAAAATCCTAAATATTTTCTATGTAAGAACTGATTATAATTTAAACAGATGATCCAAAAAGACCAGTATCATTTCTTAAATGACCCTCCACCCACCCAAAGCCCAGTTAAAACCCTGAAAGTTCACTTTTTCAATGACACTAGAACACGTTTTTAGATGGGGTTCAAATGCCCATTAAGTTTTTTTTTTTTTTTTTTATTGTATTTTTTTTTTAGTTTATTTGTTTTTGAGACAGAGACAGAGAAAGATAGAGTGCAAGCAGGGGAGGGGCAGAGAGAGAGGGAGACACAGAATCCAAAGCAGGCTGCGGGCTCTGAGCTGTCAGCACGGAGCCCGACTCGGGGGCTTGAACTCTCACGAACTGTGAGATCATGAGATCATGATGGGAGCCCCCCAGGGGCCCCACCCACGAAGTTTTTGTAACAGTTTTTGTCAGGTTGTGGGGAGAGGAAAGGATGTGTGGCTTGCCTCCCCGCAGCAAGCTCCGCAGTCACAGCCAGCCCTCCATTTCGGCTGTAGTATATAAAATACCCAGTAAAGACAGAAGTGGCCGTTGCACAGAGCGTTATAAAACGTGAATGTGAGAAGCGGGGGGCAGGGGGTGCTTTCTTCTCTGGAAGGAACTTCAAAGAATTGCCCCTTGCTCCAGAGTCAGGACCTGGAGATGGGGTGTCAGAGGGGAGACGGTCAGGTAGAGGGCTGGTTGTCCAGGGCAGCATTTGGCTGGCAGGCGCTGGAAACTTCCTTGTTCCTTGCCAGTCTGGGAGTGCTCAAGAGTAGAGGTGCTTTGGCAACGGTGGCTGTGGGAGCATATGCTGGAGCTGCAGAGTTCGAGAAGGTCGCTGAGTCCTAGCTGGTAGGACAGTGGAGGGTGGGACTAGCACAGCAAGATAGCAGTGATGGCAACTGAGAACCAGGGCTGGGCCCTGGGATACTGGGGCAGGAACTCCAGAGGAGAGAAATCATGATGTGGGGTGTGGTGGGGAGAGCTGGGAAGGGACACTTTCTGGTGAAGTAGGATGTACCCATCACTTTAGTTACTCATACTTTACGTGATAGGAGAATCCTGTGTGGGTAGTCAGGAAGATTAGCAGTGGTGCTCAAACTTGAGCATGCACCAGAATCTCCTGGAGGCCTGGTGAGCACACAGTGCTGGCCCCATCCAGGCCCAGAGTCTAATCTGGTAGGTCTGGGACAGGGCCTGAGACTCGTGTTTGCAACAAATGCTGATGGATCACCGTCTGAGAAACACTGGATAGACAAACCACAGGCCTAGTCCCATTTACCTGTCCTTATTAAGTATTCTCTGGAACCTAGCCACGCCCACTGGGTTTGCTTGGTTTCCAATGTCTGGCTGCTTTCACTGCAAGGTTGGAGTTGAGATGGAGACTGTGCGGTTGGGAAAGCTGAGACTAGTTACCATGTGGCCCTTCATAGAAAACGTCTGCCAAACCCCTGGGCTGGAAGGAGGCCGCAAAGGTGCAGTGGTGAAGCTTTCCATTTGGGAAGCCTGTATTCCAGAACTTCTGCCATTCACTAGGTAACAAGGTACTTCTCCCAACAGAGGAGATAATGCCTACTTAGCAGGGAAGCCAAGTCTTATAAATGACCGTGGTTTGTACTGTGCAGCCCAGATGAAGTGAATTAATTAAGAATGGGTGGAGTTTTGGAGAGTCCGGGTGGCTCAGTCGACTGAGTGTCCGACTCTTGATTTCTGCTCAGGTCAGGATCCCAGGGTCATGGGATTGAGCCCTACCCAGGGCTCCGCCAATGGAGCCTGCCTAAGCTTCTCTCTTTCCCTCTGCTCCTCTCCCCTGCTCGTGCCCCAGTGGGTGTGCTTTCTCTGTAAAAACACAAAACAAAACAAAACAAAACAAAATGGAAGAAGTTTGGATAGAGAGAGAAAGGGGAAGCTATGCCTTGTTGAGGAAAGGACACGCTCTAAAGGAAAAGAGTCAGAGTGTGCCTTTGTTTCAGTCTCCAGTCACTCCATAACTGAGAATATAATCAAGGTAGAAAACCAGGTCTCTAGTATGGTGCTGGGCACACACTATGGATGTAACAGGTGTTCATTTATTATGGGATATTTATTTCATTTCTGTTAGAAATATTCTGTGATGTAGCCCATCAGTTAACATTAAACTGTCCATTAACACACATGGAGATTTGCTACTTTGTGAGGAAATTGCTGTTGGTCTTGAAGGAGGGAGGTGCTGGGTATACCAACCTAGAACTCTAAAATAGGAATTGTCTCATCTACATTTGTGAACTCTGATGGCCATTTATCTTTCCCTTAAGCGATAGCCTTTTTGTCATATTTTTATTCCTTGCTTTCTAGTTTGAACACTTTTTTTTTTTATAAGAAAATACTCCTTTAATGCATGTAACGTCACTTTTTTCATATTTCTTTGCTTTTAAGATTTAAACTTCTGGTAATGACAGTAATCAGATTAACAAAAGTAAGATTTATTATGAAGTTAAGAAGCCAGTATCTGTTAATGTTACTGAGTTGCTGGCTGTTTTGACAATTGGGGTAACATAGCAGATGGCTTGAAATAAAAAATATTCCTTTATGTGCTTATAAAGATGGAAAGGAACTTTGCATTTGTGAGTTAGTCGTCAAGAAGACTCTCTTTATTTTTAAAATAGCTTTAGTTTGTGTATATGTTCCTTGAATATTCTAGAAGGTACATGGTGCCCTGAACATGAAAAGTCACACCTCCAGGAATGAAACGAGGAAACGCAGAAATGAAAGGAAGATCTGTAGAAATTATGTGATATTATCTGAATACCCTAAATCCAATCCAGGTCTAAGTGGAATCTAGGGAGAAATTCTAGTTAGAAATTCTGAGGAGGAGGAGAAAATAGTAATGATAAGCAAGAAATTGTATACTTAAGTAATGAGAATATTCTACCTCTGGAAAAGGAATATTTTCAGAGGGGAGATGACAGACAAAGTTTCTGAAAAGGAGGGATTTACAGTGTCTGGAATCAGCATTGTCTCCGTGGAGAGTATATATTTGCTGTGTCGGGACAGAAGAATTTTCCCTTCCTCCCCACTAGGTTATTTGGCTGGTCAAACAACCAAATGGAGATTGCACAGGATTAACAGGAGAAAAACTAGTGTAATTCTGCACATCCGGGGGCCGCAAACCTGTGACACCTAAAGGACAGCCAGGTAACAGGCTTCTGTAACATCCTAGCTAAAGAGGCTGGTAGGGGTCTGGGGATACAAAGGGAAGGAAGGCTATTCACGGGAAGGGGAGAGACGTTTGGAGAACAAAGCTTGCCCTGTTATCCAGGGAAGTTTCTTAGGTAAGAAGGGATCTTCTAGCCCCTTTCCTCAGCTGGCACTAAAGTGATCGGTCCTTCCGAGGAAGCTGAGGCCATGCTTACCTGCCTGCACTCCGTCCTTAATCTGCAAGGTGGGGAGATGACCCCCACAGAGAAGACCAATGCCCTCAGTAGAGCAGCCGGTATAGACGTTGAACCTTTCTGGCTAGGCTTATTTGCAGTGGCCCTGGCCAATGTCAACATCGGGAGCCTCAGCTGCAGTGTAGGGGCTGGGGGACCAGCCCCAGCAGCTGGTGCTGCACCAGCAGGAGCCCCCTCCCCCTCTACCACTGCTACCCCAGCTGAAGAGAAGAAAGTGGAAGCAAAGAAAGAAGAATCTGAGGAGTCTGATGGCGAGATGGGCTTTGCTCTTTTTGACCAAACCTGTTTTGTAACGTGTTCAATAAAAAGCTGAATTCAAAAAAGTGTCTTCTGGGGCGCCTGGGTGGCTCGGTCAGTTAAGCGTCCGACTTCAGCTCAGGTCATGGTCTCGCAGTTTGTGAGTTCGAGCCCCATCTGGGCGGGCTCTGTGCTGACACCTTCAGAGCCTGGAGCCTGCTTCGGATTCTGTGCTTCCCTCTCTCTCTGTCCCTTCCCTGCTTGTGCTCCATTTCTCTCTCTCTCAAAAATAAATAAACATCAAAAAATAAATGTCTTCTGGTAATTGTTCTCTTCCTGGTATAGGCTCCCTTTCCAGTGTAAATTTAGGCAGCTGAGGTGGAGATAAAGAGCTTTTCCTAAATCTGCTGGGTTTTGGCTACCTAAATTTAGTTCAAGATAATCCTCATGTCGGAGGGCACTTGTTGGGGTGAGCACTGGGTGTGTGTGTCACCGATGAATCACGGGGACTCTACCCCAGAAACCAAGAGCACACTCTATACACTGTATGTTAGCTAACTTGACAATAAACTTTAAAATAATAATAATAATAATAAGTAAATCTAAGATAATCCTCATGCCAAAGGGACATATTTTGGAGACGCTTCTTCTGAACCCCCTCAGCCTTTAGGTATCAGCCATTAGGATCAATTAGAGAATCTTGGGGCGCCTGGGTGGCTCAGTCGGTTCAAGCATCCAGCTCTTGGTTTCTGCTCAGGTCATGATCTCGTCGTTTGTGGGTTCGAGCCCTGGAGTCTCTCTCCCTTTCTCCCTGCCCCTCCACTGCTTATGCTCTCTATCTCAAAATAAATAAAAACTGAAAAAATATATAAAACATTAAAAAAAAGATCAATTAAATGATCTTAGCTGTTCCTCTTAGACTCTGATCCTTAGGCAACCTTTGGGACACATATTTAGCTTCCTATTTGTTCAGCAAATATGGGAAGCTCTTGACTTGGTTATGTCTCTCCCCATGAATGATTTCAAGGTGTTTTTTTTTTTTTTCCAAGTTTTTATTTTAATTCCAGTCCTCTGAATGATTTTTATGCATAAAGCTCTAAGAGCTTGGTTTACTTGTGAAACTATCTGGGGTCCAGATCCATTATTTAAGTACTGATACTCACCTTCTGACCTTGCAAGCCTGAAGGCAGGGCCCACACTGTGGTGAAGGAACTGAGTCATTGCCTTGGGCAGTATGGGTGGCCACTGGCCTATCTCAGGTCACCTCCAATTTTATTGGCCAATTTTATTGGTTTTAAATTCAAGTGGCACTGATTACAGTGGTGACTCGTGTTCTTTGTAGACAAGGAGGAAAATCTAGAAGTTTATCGACAACAGCTAACAATCTAGAGATAAGCCCCTGATTCGAGCTGCACTAATTAGAACCATCTTTGGGACTTTTGAAGTCCCTTTTGGTATCCCTTCCTGGTGGCCACACGGTAAACACATGTCTGGAGTAGTCAACCACCAGATCATCTCGCACATGGTCAGAGCCGGTCTCTGGGGGGAAAAAAATCTTGCTAACCTACAGAGGAAAGCACAGAGAACACAAAGGCCCAGCCTGCATCCACCACGTTCCTGCAGCCCAATTATACTTGTCCTTATTCATCATTTGATGATGTAAAACAAACTCCAAAATACATCCTAAGAAAAGTCCTGTTGTTTAATATGGAGCATGCCTTTCTGTGGTCACGGGAGAGACCGAGAATGGGAAGGGCTGGTGCAAAATGGTAGCATGTGAGTGGGAACCCATGAACACCAGCATCGGTCAGTGTTCACCCCTTTGTAAACAACCTGAGCCCGGCACTTCCTGCTCCTTGCTGCTGGCAAGCATCGAGGCGTCCGTACAAATGTGATCTGCCAGCCAGACAAATTGTTCTTTTCACTTCAGGGCCGCAGTTACTCAGGGGGGCCGTGGATCGGGTGGGGACATCTCTTTAAAGGCAGGAAGTCTCTTGCTACAAAGATCTGACTGAAGACTGATTTCCGTGGGGTTGAACCATATGCCTCAAGAGATAATCAAAGTTAGTTGGGACAAGAGAAGACAAATGCGCACTTCTTAAAAGAAAAGGGCATAAAAATATTCATCAGCAATTATTTCGACAATACCAAACCAACAATTACGCTTCTTTGGATGTAAGTCTGGCGATCGTCCGGGTGTTTTACACGCTCTTTCTGTGACAAGGATGAGATCGTGATTAACAGGTGAGACTCTGGTAACCGTTTAAAAAAAAATAATAATAAAAGCCTGAGTAGCTGTCAAGATTGTTTTTGCTTGAACATAAACTTGAATTTCTACTACTTTAGGTTATTGGAAATAAATACTTTGATGTGGTAAACATGTTGAACAAATTACAATGCTGGTTAAACAGTGAATTTTGTAATAAAGCGTTTGTGGTGTTCCCCAAATCTGGACATGTCAACAAGGAATGGAGAAGAAAGTGCATTTTTATTTATATATTCACATTTTCTGCCAATAGGCACCTGAACACCTGTTCTCTACTGGGTTGTTGGCCCAATGTGGATTTGCCTAAGATAGGAAGCCCAGTGGGCATGGGTTCCATTCTCAGAGAGCCGGAGTGCTCATTGTAAAGACAAAATGTGCTTGTCATGCACATACAGTGCATATATTTAAAGCCTTGATTTAAATTATAATACATATTTGAAATAAAATCAGTGCAGTTGGATCATGTAAAAATGAGGGCAAAATGGAAGAAATGGATGTGTACATATATGGAACAGTGCTGGGCTGGGCTCAGTTAATCCATGAAACACTCTGTAGGAAAGCAGCCTTGAACCTGGTTTTAAAAGAGACAACAGACACTGGATGGGCAGGGGGAGGGGCTGGAAGGCCTGAGTAAGTTGTTAAGCAGCCTAATTTTCAAGGTCAGGCACAGAAACAGTGTAGTCATAAAATTATAGGCCTATTCACTCCTGAAGTGGGCATTTTCCTTAATTTTGATTTACATAAAATAGTACATTAGCCCTTTGACTAATGAAAGCAGGGAGCCACGGGCACCTGGGTGGCTCAGTCGGTTAAGTGTCCAACTTTGGCTCAGGTCGTGATCTCACGGTTTGTGGTTTCGAGCCCCACTTTGGGTTCTGTGCTGACAGCTCAGGGCCTGGAGCCTGCTTCAGATTCTGTGTCTCCCTTTCTCTCTGCCCCTCCCCTGCCCATGCTCTGTGTTTCTCTCCAAAAAGGAATAAACATCTAAAAAGAAAGCAGGGGAACCAATTTAAAGCAAGGGCAGAGTTCTAGACTAACTGTAATATGTATCACAATATACAAGTGAAGAAGCTTATATTTACAGGCATGACGATGAAGGGGTAGAGCCTGGGGGCTTTGGAGCCACATCTGGGTGTGCATTTCAGCTTCACTGTTTTCAAGCTTCATGACTGTGGGCAAATTGTTCCACCTTTCTGTGCCTTGTTTTCTTATTTGTTAAATAGAATAAGAGAGCTACCGTAGGGCTTGGGAGAAGATTGAGTGAGGTCATTCATTCATTCCACAAGTATGTTTTGGGCTCCTGCTACATGCCAGGAAATGTTCTTGATATGCAAGAGAAAGCAGATAAGCAAGACAGACAAACCTTTGGTCTGGTCAACAAACAAACAAATACATGAGTAAAATATCAGGCAGAGATATGTGCCCTGCAGATTAAGTAGAGCCATAGGCTAGAGGGTGAGGGAAGAGCAGCTTAGGTCCAGTCTTTCTCAGACCTGAATGTCCTAGTGAAGTCAGCAATAAGAACATGAAGAGGAGCAGTCCTGGCAGGGAGAACAGTTCATGTAAAGGTCCTGGGGCAGGAATCAGCTTTAATGTGTTTGAGGAGAAGAAATAGTGTCATTGGGGCTAGAGGATATTAGGCAAGGGGTAGAGGGGTAGCGGATCGAATCAGATCATGTAGGGCTTTGACATCAAGGATAGGAAATGTGTTCTGTCTTAAGTGCATGGAAAAGCCCCTGGAGAATTTTAAACCAGTAAATGACATGATTTCCTAATGGATGTACAGGGCTCACCACCGGTCCTGGCACAGGCTAAACATTCAGTATTTGTTAACTGCTATTACGATTTCATTTAATCCTCATGCCAGCCCAATGTGATGGTTACCATGAAAGGAAATCATTCCAAATTTTATCCGGGGCAGAACGTGGTGGGTTGATGTGATTTTCGGCCCCTTTGGGAAGGATCTAGCATTCCTGATAAAGCACTGGTGTTTTGTTTTTTTTTTTTTTTTCTGATGGACTTCGATTCAATTTAGAGTCCTTCTGGGGACTTAGTTTGACTCCATTCCGCTAACTCTCATTCTTTCGAGGCACCCAATATCTTTTAACCAGATATTCAAAGGTAGAATGCTCTTTTAAGCCAGATGCTATCCTAGTAATCTGTAAGCCACACATTCATCTTTTAAACCTCTAGTCGGATAGTGTTCTTTAAATCACACTTGTTTCCTCTCCAAATAAAACCTTGGAACTGGTTTTTCCGACGTCTTTTCTCTCGCCCCTAACAATGAAATAAAATGTGGATAAATGTTCACACAATTCATCTGAGAAACTGTTTTGAAGCTATCACAAATATCACCATTCTACAGTCAAGGAAACTGAGGCTTACAAATGTTAAGTAACTTGATCAATGCCACAGATTGCTTCCGAAAGCCTGCACAGGTAGGCACTCCACGTACTTCTTCCCAGAAACACCAAACTTAACCCAGAGTTCTAAGAAGCAGCAAAGCACATCTGAGCCCAAGGGAAAGGATGATCCCTGGTTTCCATACTCCTTTTTCTTTTATTGAAATCCCAATATGATTTAAGTTTATATTGATTTTCAAAGACTGATTCATTGTGACCTCCTCTCCCCCACATAGGTGGTGTATATACACACAATACATGCATATATATTTATACGTATATACTATACATATGTATATTTCATAGACATAGGGTATATGTAGTTCACCTCTATTCCCACTCTGCTTTTCATTTGTAAGAAAATTTGTTCCTTCACTAACTGAACCCAATCTTGTCTTGGATGGATTTTTTCTCCAGTTTGACTCATGAAACCTATTCTGGTCTAGAACGTCCCTTGCTTGAATTTTCAGTCCATGGAACCCAGAGCTTGAAGTCATTAGTGTTCTGTGTGCAATGTGGGTCTGCCAGACTGAAGTAAATTACGCATTAGCCCTCGTGAGAAGAAACCTGGATGAGATCATTGAGGGATGCTAAGACACTCTGGATGATTTTGGACTGGTGGATGGAAGAGTCCCTACTTCTAACTAACAAATATTTTCTTAGAATGGAATTGCTTCCATAGGTGTCCTGGAGCCAGTTCAAACAACAAGCTCATGTTAAATTTTCAGGTAATTTTGCGAAGTAGTTGATGCCAAGTTGGTAGATTGAAATTGGTCACAGTGAAGTGTTTATACCAGAAGTTGGAAAATGCCACAAATGAGGGTATTTCTCCCTGCCCCTCCCCCCCCGCCGGAACCAGTGTTTAAATATTTACCAGTATGTCACTCAAGTGCCTTTTGGTTCACCCTTGTTTTCCGACTGGTTACAGACCAAGGAGAGGACACGGAAAGACAGTGGGACAGTTGCCAGGACAGGTTTTTGGCTGGCATTCATTTCCTTTCTGCATTATCCCCCATCACATACTCTGCCAGGAGTTCCTTAGTCAAACAGACCCCACATTCCTAAGAGCAAATGAGTGTCAATATCAGCCCCCACCCCCACTCCCTGGCCCCAGGGTTGAACCCAGCTAATTGCCACTTGCCCTGTGGCTTGAGCTAGTCAACTATCCACATCTCTAGGCCTGTCTCCTCGTCACTATAAGGAAGAGAATACTGCCAACCCCAAGGTTTGCGTGTGACATTTGGGGTTGGGGGGGTGGGTAATAAAGGGTGTCCATGGAAGGTTTTGCTTAGAACTTGGTGCATTGTAAGCTTTCAGTATATGATAGCTCTAATTGAAATTCTAAATGAAGCTCTAATTGAAATTCACCAGGTATTCACAGACACTCAGGGACCCCCTGCCCTGGAAACGCTTGTAAAGTGCTAGTTCCCAGAGGCCACCCCTCCCCGCCATCTCTGGCGAGGTCTGCAACCCTGGAACCAGCCTGGCTTGTGCCATCTCTTCCAGCAGGTGGCAGTCTCTGCCTGCCTGTGCACCGTGTGGCTGGGAGCCCAGGCACGGGCGTGACTCTGGGGTACTTCAAGCCGCCCCAGCCACATACCCTTTCATTCAGTACCCACCCCCAGGGATACCTCTAGTGTTCCTGGCTTGACAACCTGTTCAGCTACAGAGAAATGGGTAGAAAGAAACCTTTCTTGAAATATGTTGATGCTTTGGCCCGGATGGCTTTTCATTGATATACAGGAGTATTTTGTGTCACAGTGCAAAAATCCGCCTTTTACTCAATGCAAGGATGTTTTTATTTTCTTTCTTTCTTTTTTATATTAAATATAATTTATTGTCAAATTGGTTTCCATACAACACCCAGTGCTCATCCCAACAGGTGCCCTCCTCAATGCCCGTCACCCACTTTCTTCTCTCCCCCACCCCCATCAACCCTCATTTTGTTCTCAGTTTTCAAGAGTCTCTATGCTTTGGCTCTCTCCCACTCTAACCTCTTTTTTTTTCCTTCCCCTCCCCCATGGGTTTCTGTTAAGTTTCTCAGGATCCACATAAGAGTGAAAACATATGGTATCTGTCTTTCTCTGCATGGCTTATTTCACTTAGCCTAACACTCTCCAGTTCCATCCACGTTGCTACAAATGGCCATATTTCATTCTTTCTCATTGCCACGTAGTACTCCATTGTGTATATAAACCACAATTTCTTTATCCATTCGTTAGCTGATGGACATTTAGGCTCTTTCCATAATTTGGCTATTGTTGAGAGTGCTGCTATAAACATTGGGGTACAAGTGCCCCTGTGCATCAGCACTCCTGTATCCCTTGGGTAAATTCCTAGCAGTGCCGCAAAGATATTTTTAACAGGCAGGAAGCTGAAGTTTTGGAGGGTGTTTCTGTTCTATTTTGTCTGTCTTGGTCCCTTTTTTTCCTCATTCTCCAGAGTCTGAAGGTGACATGATAGAGTAAAATCAATGTGGGATCAGCAATCGGACAGACCCAAATTTGATATATGATTCTGCTCCTGACTGGCTGAATGACCTTGGGCTACTCATCTGAATTTCTGGCCCTCAGCTTCCTAATCCATAAAATGGGGGTCTCTCTCCCCCTTTCTATCATGTATTCCTCGATCTTGGGTTAGTCCTGTACTTCACAACCCGGCCACGCATTAGATTGACCTATTTAGGGAGCTTTTCGGAAATCACCGCTTCCTTGGCTCCACTCCAAAAGACTCATTCAATTGGACTGGGTTTCAGCCCTGGCATCAGTCCGTCTTAGAAGCTCCCGGACAATTCTGTGAGCAGTGAAGGTGGAGAATTGCTGAGATCCTCTTAGTAAGCCTGTCTAAGCCTCAGTTGGCCCATGTCCTCATAACCTGGAAGTCCCTGGACCTCAGCAGCTCATAGAAGTGCAAAACGAGCTCCCTTCGGGAACGGTCACTTTGTGACTGCAGTCCTCCACCTGTTCAGATTAGCAGGCAGTGCAGTCTGTTCACCTGCCCCCACCCCTTGTCTTCAGGGGCCTTTCATGAGGCACCCAAGACTCCCCATTGGTGCTCTGCAGGGGAGAAGAACGATAATTGGCATCCTTATCCCCATGCTGAAGCTGGGCAGGCCCTGTGGGCAGCAGAAATGCTGCGGTGGTTGCTCAGAACAATGGACCATGGTCCTTCTCTTGGTTTACCTTTGGTTACGGATACTCCCCTATATTTGCCCTGGGTCGCCAGGACCACGCCCATCAGATGTCAGGTCTTCCATGTCACACAGGAGCAACCACGTTTTCTAGGGCACAGCCCCGTAACCAGAGAGTGGTGTCATGAGTGACAACATCGTTCACTCACTGCTCAGAGCGGGACAATCTGTTCCAACAACCTATGCAGTGGTTGCTCAGTCCATATTTCTCCCTCTTGATGAATTTCCTCTTGGAGATCTTTCTTTTTCATCTCGCTCTCTGGCCTCAGATGGGTCCACCCTTGTCCATCAGATGCGTTCTAATAAATGTAATTAGTGGCTAAATGGCCACCTTCTGCTCCCAGAAAGATTCTTGGCCCACCGAGTAGATTCATATGTATGTGTATATATATATATATATATATAAATGTAGGAGAGAGGATCCATGATCACTTATCAGCCTCTCTCTTCTAAACATAAGCTCCTTCCAAGCCTCCTCTCCACTAAAGCAGCCCCTTTCCCAATATTGGTGGGCAGGACTGCACTTACTTTGCATATGTATAACTCAGAGGAATTATTGAAATGGTCATTTCCAAGACAAAGGACTACTTGCCCCAAATGAAAGTTCAAATTTTTACCATGAGAAACCACAGAACACAGCCCAGATGGTAGTTTTGTTAGTTTCAACCAATTTTAGGATTCAGTCTCTTCCGGGCAACCCATTTCATGTAAATGGGGTTGATGTGAATGGCAACCTCGCAGGGTGGTTGAGAAAAGGATGTGGAAAGAGCAACTTGTAATGTCTTATTGTTATCTCTGTTACTAGTTAGTTATGCTAATCGGCATCTAATCAGAGTTGCCCCTTTGGACAGTGAGCACCCGGTGACGGACTTATCTCCCCTCCTCTTACAACCCATGCAGTGGTCAGTGTAGTGGTCCCAGCCCCTGACCAGTATGACTCCATGACCCTAGGTTCTCACAGTATCACCAGTGAGGGAAGCCACATGAAGAGTGATGGGGCTCTTCACTGAAATGCAGGCTATGGGTGCTGTGTTATTTGCTGTCTCCATCTCTGGTTCTGGAAAATGAGTCCTTACATTGAGCTAAAATCTGGTGGACAGAACAAGATTGTTCAAAATTTCCTCATTTATGATCCCACCTCCAGCCTTCAGGGGAAGGATGACTCTATCGCCAACAGGTGTGGGTTGTGCTGCCTGTTTTCTGTGGAGCAGCTTGACGAGTGGGGAGATCTGCAGGGGCTGGAGTGCTCTCCAGGCAAAAGATTGGAGATCCCCTGAGAAAGAAAGATCCTGAGAAAGGATGCTGGAGGGGCATGGCCCGATAGGAATGGGGTGAGAAGAAACAGGGAGGGGACGGAGGAAAGAGGCAGAGGCGTGGAAGCTGTCCCAAATTATTCTTCAGTGATTCTGGAGTAGGATTGGGGTTTGCTTGTGGGTGTGTTTGTAGATGCTTCAATCAACTGAAATGTCTGTGAAGGGAGAACAGGGGACCCAAGTTGCGTTTGAGTTGTGTCTGCTCCCCTCAAGTGCCCTGCATCAGCGTTACATTCTCAGTGCAAAGAGCTTTCGGAGCACTATCACCCTGGCCGTGGTTGTCAGAACGCCACCTTGCTGCCTTTCTTCCTGGCCCAGATTGCCTCTTCTCTCACTTCAAAGGTTGTTCCAGACCAGAAGTTGTGGAGAGAGAGGAGGAGGAGGCAGGCCATGTGTCATCTCTGACCCAGGGTGGAAGTTTTTCCAGGGCACGGGGTAGCACAAAGATCTCCAGATCTTTGTCAGATGTGTGTCAGAGGCCTTGGGCTCAAACTCTTTTCTGCAGTAACTTCACATGCAATCTTTTGTCATCCGCTCTCTTCCCTGTGCCTCAGTTTCCGCCTCTGTCCAACAAGAGGCCAGGGCTAGAGCAATGTTTCAAATGCTGCTCGTTGCACACTGCATGATCTCTAAGGGGCGGCCAGGGGCTTGGGACAGGGTGGCAGCAATGTGGATACTTAAAGGGCTGGCTTCCTGGCCACTGTCCTCCGAGTGGCTCTGTGCTATGTACAGGACAGGCTGGGGTCCCTTAAACTCCCCTCTTACCACGGAATTTCTTTGCTTCTCTAACTTGGAGTATTTATTTATTTATTTATTTATTTATTTTTAGTGAGCTCTATGCCCAAAGTGCTTGAACTCACGACCCCGAGATAAAGAATCAAATGCTCTACTAACTGAACCAGCCAGGGGCCCCTAGTACCACTAAATTTCTGCTACTGGAGGAAAAAAAAAGGCTAGAATCCAACCAATTTTATCAATATTTTGTCCATATGTGTGTGGTGCATGCCCCACTAGAGGGATACATGTTGACCTCATGTGTTAGATGGCTGACTTTTTTTTTTTTTTTTTTTTTTTGGAGATCCACTTGGCACATAATCTTCTATTAGTTTCAGGTCCACAGCATTATGATCTGATACTGTGTGGATTGCAGAATGATCCACACGTAAGTCTCGTTACCATCCGTTATCCCAATGATCATAGTTTTTTTTCTTGTGATGAGCACCTCTAAGATGTATTTTCTTCTTAGCACCTTTCATATCAACTACAGTCACCATGCTGTACATTACATCCCCGGGGCTTATCTATTTCATATCTGATAGTTTGGACCTTGGAACCACCTTTACTTATTTGTCCCATCCCGCATATGCTGCCTCTAGCAGCCACCAATATAATCTATCTATGAGTTCCGTGTTGTTTAGATACCACCTATGAATGAGATCGTACGGTATTTGTCATTCTCTGACTTATTTCACTTAGCGTACTGCCTTCGTGATTCATCCATGTTGTCACAATTGGCAGGATTTTGTTCTTTTTTTATGACTGAATAATATTCTATTGTATATACCTACCACATTTTCTGGTTTGGCCATCAGTGGACAGTAGGGTTATTTCCACATCTTCACTCTTGTAAATAATGCTGCAATGAACATGAAGGTAAAAATACCTTGGTGAGATGGTGGTTTTGATTCCTTCAGATAAGTATCCAGAAATGGAGTTGGTGGATAGTATTGTAGTTCTATATTTGATGTTTTCTTTCTTTTTTTCAGTTGAAGTATAATTAACATATAGTGTTATGTCAGTTTCAGATGTATAATATAGTGATTCAACACTTCAATACATTACTCAATGCTTATCATGATAAGTGTGTCTTACTATTTTTTTAATGTTTATGTTTGAGAGAGAGCACACGTGGGGGAGGGGCAGAGAAAGAGAGGAGAGAGAGGTTCCAAAGAGGGCTCTGTGCTGACAGAGGAGGCTCGAAGTCACGAACCTGAGATCACGACCTGAGCAGAAGTCAGACACTTAACCGACTGAACCACCCAGGTGCCCCACTAGTTTTAATTTTTGGGGGATCCTTCATACATTTTCCATAGTGGCTGCACCAATTTGCATTCCCACCTGTAGTGCACAAGGGTTTCCTTTTCTCCACATCCTTGCCCGCTCTTATTTCTTGTCTTTCTGGTAATAGCCATTCTAACAGGTGTGAGGTGGTATCTCATCATGTTTTTGGATGAACATTTTTAGCTTTCCTGGTTACCATGTTTATTTTAATATCTGTAAGGAAAAATATAACGAGCACATGAAGTGTCTAATTTCACTGTTTATCGTCCAAGATGAGGGTAAATGTAGTCAAGTAAGCAGACTTATTTGAAGGAAGAGAATAAGCCAAAGATAGTACCGATGCCATAGGAATATGGCGGTCATGACTGATATTTGGAATGGGCAAAATGGCCTCTGCAGGTCTTCCTGGCTCTGACGTTCTGACGTTCTCACCCCTCCCCGTCTTTTCTCCTGTCTCCTCTGCCTCTCCAGGAGAGAGGGCATTACATTATGCATTTCCAGATTCAAAACTGTGCTGGGTGGCTCTTCTCCATCTTCCCCAGCCAAGAGCTCTGTTTCGTCAGGAGTCAGCTCTGTTGTCCCACCTCCGTCTCTGATGAGACACATGAAACTGGCAGGAAAGCAGACCCAACTGAAAGCAAGAAAAAGAGGCGCGGTGTTGTGGAGAGTTGTGTAGCTGTGCTTCACCTGAGATTAGCCAAGGGGCTCTCTGCTCCATTAGCAGAATACCTCAGGCCCTCCTGTTTCCAAAAGCGAGTCTGCGCAAACAGCAGCCAATGAATTGTTAGTGTTGCAGACCATTGATTCTGTGCTGCTCCTTTATACCACCAGAGCTCACTTATTTTTTACCTACTTCTTGTCACGAAATCATTTCCTATATTCTCTTTTTAACTCCCTCCTAATGGCATAATGTGTGTATTTTCCTCATTCTGGATTCTGAATGATTCGTCCACGATTGTCTGTTGTCTAATGTTAGACGCGCATTGGTTTTCTGCTGTTGACAAAGTGTGGCACGTCGTGGTGGACACACCGTGGGCGTTGGGCCAGGCAGACCTGGATTTGAACCTGGCTTAGCCACCTATGACCTGGAGACAGGTGTTCCTTACTTCAATAAGCCTGGGTATCACTTTCTTTGACTACTCGGCAAGAATCGTGCTTCTCTCACAAAATCTTTGTGAGGATTTAAGAGGTTCCACGTGTATGTATATAACCCTGGTCCGAGTCTGTTGAGTTTTAGATGTTAAATAGATATAAAGTTCTTTTATAATTTTCCGCAAGCTCGACAAGTCTTTGTACTAGATGCTACAGACAAAGCAGAGATGAACTTGACCTAGGTCAGGACGGCACATAGGTTTTATTTCATGTGCCAGCCCTCGTGGAACCTGCAGCTTCAGAGACAAACTTGGAGATGGATTTTAGGGCCCAGAAGGGAACAGGAGTGTCATTGGTTAGTCATGTCCTCAGGCTCAGGAGGGGACAGTGGGGGACGTGCCCATCCCACACGTGCCACCACTGACACAGCTCTCCTTTGGGGAAGTCAAAGCTAATGGAGCGTAACATTCCTGGAGAAGAAATGAATAGCTATTGAGCACAAGGACAGTGGTAGGAGCTTTTACAGGTGTCATGTCTCGAACCCTCTCAGCAAACTGGAGAGGATTGAGTTATTGTCCTCATTCTATTTTTTTTTATAAAATTTTTTTAACGTTTATTTATTTTTGAGACAGAGACAGAGCATGAACAGGGGAGGGGCAGAGAGAGAGGGAGACACAGAATCGGAAGCAGGCTCCAGGCTCTGAGCCGTCAGCCCAGAGCCCGACGTGGGGCTCGAACTCACGGACCGTGAGATCGTGACCTGAGCCGAAGTCGGACGCTTAACCGACCGAGCCACCCAGGCGCCCCGTACTCATTCTATAAATGAGGAAATGAAGGCTCAGCCAAGCCGAGTATGTGCCTCCAGTTCTCACAATGTAGGGAATGGTGGAAATGAGATTTGATCCTAGATCTCTCTGATTCCAGAGGCCTTTTATTTGCAGTTACTAACTTGGTAAATTGGGGTGTTCAAATAGAGTCCTTTAAAAAACCTGAGGTAATGGGGTGCCTGGGTGGCTCGGTCGGTTAAGCGTCTGACTCTTTGTTTCGGCTCAGGTCTGGTCTCACGGTTTCGCGGGTTCAAGCCCCACGTTGGGCTCTGCACTGCCAGTGCAGAACCCGCCTGGGATTCTCTCTCTTCCTCTCTCTCTCTGCCCCTCCCCCACTTGCCTCATCTCTGTTTCTCTCAAAATAAATAAATAAACTTAAAAAAAAATAAAAACCTGAGGTAAAATTAAGTACTTTAAGGTTTGCCAAGGTGCACTAATCTTAGGTGTTCAGCTTGTATAACCATCACTTGGATTAAGGCACAGAACTTTCTCACCTTTCTGGAAGGTTCCCTTGTGTGCTTGCCCAGTGAAAACCTTTTCACTTAGAGATAACCACTATTCTGATACTTACCATCAGTGATTAATTTTGACTGTTCTTTATTTTCATAAAAATGGCATTTCATAATTTTGCTTTTGTGTCTTGCTTCTTTAACATAATGTCTCTGAGATTTATCATGTCGTATTAGTACTTTATCTTTTTTTTTTTTATCCGTTGTACAAAAACATTATAATTTATTTATCTGTTCTTCTCTTGAGGGACATTTGGATTGTTTTCAGTTTTTGCTTATTATGAATAAAGCTGCTGTCAGCTTTCTCATAATGTCTTTGGGTGAACATATACCCTAATTCCCTTGAGTGTGTGACTACTAATGGAATTACTGGACCACGGGTTGGGTGACTATTTAACTTCAGTCGATATGAGCCTTTGCTTTTTCCAGTGGAAGCTCCATAAAGTCACGGGCTTAGGTCTTTTCCGTCTATGCTGCAACCCTGGAACCCAGAGCGGTTTCTGGCTTTGAGTCGGTGCTAATGGGTTGTCTTTGAATACATGAAAATATTTACATATTGTGCATTTTGCTTTTTGGCTTTGTATTGGGGCTGTCCTGTTTCAGTGAACAGAGAGGTCAGAACCTCTCTCCCTTTGCCCAGAGCCCCCCCTTTAAACCAAATATTTAATTAGTAATTAATTCATTAAATGTTTATTTATTTTTGAGACGGAGAGAGTGCAAGCAGGGGAGGGCAGAGAGAAAGGGAGACACAAAATCCGAAGCAGGTTCCCGCCTCTGAGCTCTCAGCACAGAGCCCGATGCGGGGCTTGAACCCACGAACCACGAGATCATGACCTGAGCTGAAGTCAGATGCTTAACCAATTGAGCCTCTAAAAACAAATATTCTATAATGCCTTTTTATTTATCTGGAAATGAAGTTCATAGATATTACAGCTTGTCTACACATGTATGTTCTTTTTAATCAATATGATGTTCTAACTATTCTTCAAAGGAAAAAAATAAAAGAAAATAATTCATAGTAAGGTAATGAGAATTTCAGTATACAAATGCCTGAGGGTGACTGCCTCAGAAGGACACAATGAGACACACAGACACAACTACACATGTGATCAGTACAAATGCAGAATGAAGTGAGAGACGTCTGATGGCCTTTTAACTCCTGCCTTGAATTGCACTGTTGTTGGTGATGTGATTTTCCAAATGGTGACCCGCTCTTGGTAATATTTCTAATAAAGGAAAATACAATCTTCCTTTGATCGGTTCTGGAAAAGTCACTGTCTATTAAAACTGTGCGAGAATGCTTTCTCTATGTAAAATGGAGCTGGGGTCTGGGTTCAGATAACTTCATCAACTACTGGAACATTCTGTGGCATGACACATATTCTGAATTGAATAGGATTGTCCCAAGCATCACATAGAGTGTCTACTCTTTGTGGTCCTCAACGATGAAATGCCAGTGGGGGCCCTCTTATCACAATACCAACCATCCCCCCCAAATTTCCAAAATATCTTTGGGACTACCCCCATGTGAACCACGGTTCTCATTCAACACCCTCATTTTACAGATGGGGAAATCTTGGGAAAGGAAGAACTGCCCCCGATCATACAGGGACTTGGAAGCTAGGCGTGGACCACAGTCTTGTGACTCCTTGGTCTAAATGAAGATTCTGTCCACAGTTGTGGCTGGAGCTGGGTCTTTGAGTCAAGTCGACTTGGGTTCAAATCCTAGTTCTGATCTTAGGCAAATTGCTTCATCTTTCTGAGTTTCTGTTTCATCATTTGGGAAGTTGAGATTAAAAATAACATTTACCTTGGGGTCCCTGGGTGGCCCAGTGGGTTAAGCACCTGTCTCTTGATTTCAGCTCAGGTCATGATCTCAGGGTTGGAACTAGAGAATTGGCATTGGATTCAAACGCTAAGCCCTGCTTAGGATTCTCTCAAGAGAATTCTGGGTGGCAGCTGGGTGGCTCAGTTGGTTAAGCGTCTGATTTTGGCTCAGGTCATGATCTCGAAGTTTGTGAGTTCAAGCCCCGCATCGGGCTCTGGGCTGACAGCTCGGAGCCTGGAGCCTGCTTCAGATTCTGTGTCTCCCTCTCTCTGCCCTCCCCCCCCACCCTTGCTCTGTCTCTCAAAAATGAATACACATTAAAAAAAATTCCTTTTCCAGTCCTTCTAATCCTTTCCCCACGAAAGCTGTCTTGAGGCACATTCATGAACAAAAACGTCTTGGGCTGGGCATCTCTGAGCATCCTGACAACTAAGAAGAAACCTTAGGGCTGCAATTTGGATTGAAAAGGAGGAAGACAGATAATGACATCTTTGAGCCCTTGTTTTGTTTCGGATGAGTTGCACGTGGTTCATTTTTTCATTCTCTCGACACCTCGTGAGGTGGATATTGTTTATTATTACCTCTGTTTACCAATTGGGAAAGTGAGGACCGTAAGCCACTAAGTTCCTTCCTGGAGGTCACAGCGCCAAGATCGAAATCAAGTCTGATTTGGGCTCTTTTAAGAGCAGACCCTGAGACAAGGATATGGATGCACATAGTTTATTTGGGAGGAGGCTGTGTGATTAACTTATTGCTTCTCAGCTCTGAGGCAGCCCTTCAATCTATGCTCTGTGGTAACGGAATTCCCTTAAGTGTTTCCATTTTATGTGAGCACGGAGTCAAGCTTCTCAGTAGAGGGCGCTGGAGGGCTGTTGCAGAAGAGGAAGGTCTCCTGCCATTTTTGTACCAGAGGGGGCTCAACTGTAGGGGTGTGAGAACATTCAGTGGGGCCCTCCGCAGCCACAGGCCAAAATGTGGTCCTTTGGTAATGTGGCAAAGGTGGTGATGACATTTGTGCAGCCCCCTCGATGCAGAAGCCAGAGCCTGGGGCATAGACAGACGTATTCTCTGAAGGACTCCTGGCCCTGTTGGCTTCCCGACTCCACACCCTAAGGTCGGTCGCTGGTTGTCCGCTTTCTCACACGTTCTCTGGAGTGTGGTCTCTTGTACTTACAGTGCCTCTGGACCAGCCCCAGCCTGGCCAAAGCAGCAGACTTCTCTGCTATCCAGTGGGCAGAGTTACACCTCCAAAGATGTCTGGACCCCTCGCAAGTTTGGTTCTTCCATGGGCACCCCTCCTAAGCCACAGGGCGCCTTTCTAGAGTTTTCTTGTATCTGGCGGTTACTCTATCACAGTTAATGGTTCTTTGTACTAAGCGTGCTCTGTTTGAGTTAGTTTGTGGTCTCTGTCTCCTGTTTGGATCCAGATTGTCATAGGAGGTGATCCTAGGAAGAAAGCAAGAGAATGGAGAAGGAAAAAAGCCAATAAAGGATGTGTTAACGAGTGGCTCACTATTGTGGGCACTTGGGGCTCAAGTGTACTGGTGTCTCTCTGAGAGTCTGGGTACCACACGCTTGAGCATTGCTCGAGCAAGAGGCAAGGGGGCTGGATATTTATGGTATGTATCTCCCAATTTCCATCTGTCATTGGTTGAGCGTTGCTGTATGGGGACCCTAACGTCCTGGCACTTCTGTCCTGCTTTGCGTGCCTGGACTGTCCAGGGCACACTTCTGTAGCCAGAAAAAGCCCTTGGGTGGAGAGAAGCAATTCCTTGATGATAAGATATCCATGTGCACGTGGGAACTCCCAATGAAGCTGCCGGTGGCCTCCGGGGTGGGACCAAGGAAATGTAGGTGGGCACCAACGAATTTACTAGTGACATGTTGCAGGATGCAGGATGACAAAAGGAAATTGGTCGGCTGGATGCTGATCAGTTGCACAGACTGATCTGCGGGTGCATTTTCTAGAAAGGCCAGTTGTAGGGGATCAAACGTTTTTCCGACCAGTATAATTTAATTGTACGGTCAGTGTTTGTTATAGATAACTGGGTTTTTCTTTGACCTTGACAGTCTCACTGCCTTGCTGTCTGTGCTGGAGGCACCGTTTTCTGTTTTGAACACGACAAGCCAAAGCCGGCTGCCACTGCTACGTTCAGGAGGTGCTGATGGCCGTGGTATCCAACCAGCAAAAAGGCAGTGGTGTTTGTATTTCCCATTTTGCCCTTTATGAGAGCCTTTCAGCTGAAGCGAAAGGCTTTCTTCTTCACCCTGGGTTTTTAATAGAAATCTTGGTGCATAAAGCCGTTTCAGTTCTGAGCGCCAGCTTGTAAAGTTCAGTAGCGACAAAGCTCTCTTCTGGCGTGGAACACAGTGGGCACCAAGGTGAGAGGCGCTCATTGGCAGGAGCACCAGGATGCAAATCTAAGCAGGCGACAAGTTTATTACCAAGGACAATATGGACCGTGTTCGCCTGTGGGTGATGTGGGCCGAAGGTTATGTCTATACCAACCATTTTAAATCACTCACATTTTGCAGTAATTCTACCAACGTGTATGGTTTGCCAACTGGCAGTGTGTGTTTTCTCTCCCCATATTTGAAATGCTTAGTGAGAAAAAGAACAAGGAAGCTTACATCTCTGAGATATGGTGTTCAGTGACAAAAGCAGTATGCGGAATAGTGGTGAGTAGGTACCTATTGTATGAGAAAGAAGGAAGAAAAGATTATACAGCTACGCTTGCTTATATTTTCATAAAAGAGCGAATAAAAGCATCTGGGCATGGGTAAGGAGGGCATCCACAAGATGGGGACTTTTTCAATTTATAACTTTTCTTTATAGTGTTCTGATTTAAAAATCATGTCAATGCGTTTCCTGTTCAGATCAAGAAACAGCAAAATGTCCGGTGAAAATATAATCATTGGAAAGAAAGCAGGCCTCTGTCCTATGATCACTTTTGCAACCTTTGAGGGATAGCTTCAGATGGGAGAAGGCATTCCGTAAAATTCAAATATCCGCACGTAGAGAATCCTTTGCAAACATTTAGGGCGTGAGTGGAAATTTTTTACATCTATGCTATTTACCGTATCGACAGCAGGGGGCAGTGTTTCTCTGTTTTTCTTTATGCCTCCATCCACCTCCCCGACTTGAGATGCAAAACCAACCGCGAATCCTCTAATTCAAATCTATGCACAAAACGCACCACATTTTCTAGATTCATGGTGTTACTCTCTCATCCCGAAAACCTTTTGGGGGCTTGGAGCTTCCAGCAGGCTGCTGCTGATTATTCAAACGGGGCTGACTGATTATTGGGCTTGCTGGTGTAAAGTCTTTCTTCCCTCTTCTCTGCTCCCTTGTCGAGCCACTTGGCCCCCACCCATCCCTTTCCATCATCAGGCCGTAGGAGAAAACCCTTAAATTATGAGAATGCACAGCACGTGCTCTCTCTCTGTCTCTCACTTTGTTTTACTTTGTAGACGAGACCCAGGATTTGGAAGGCAAAACAAACAAACCGATATAGACAGGGCGCGTTTTGCATCTCCAGAAATGGTGCCAAAGTTAGAATAACGGAAAGAGGAACAGAACGAGTGTTTATCTGTGTGCCTGCCTGGCCCCGTACCTGCCAGAACTCCTGACGTCTTCGCCACAGAAGTATGTGCGTTCAGAGCCATTTTGCAAAAAAGGAGATCAAAGCTCTGGAGGGAGAAACTTACCCAAGTCTACGCTGCCGAGAAATGATAGAACCGGAAGCGGATGCCAGACTGCGTCCAAGGAGGAAACACCGGAGTGTCTTTTCCCCCGCACCATCTAAATAAATGAAGGCAGTGCCTCCCCTGTGTTCTCCTTACTGCCTCTGCCCCCCAGTCTCTATCCTGTTGTCCCTCCTCCTCGTGGTGTCTCTAGAAAGAGGAAAGGGGGAAAGGGAAGCCACCCCAGGGGCTCCCCAGATACTCAGTGGAAGCTGTTCTTGGTGGTGCACTGGCGGCGATTCCTTTCAAAAAGGCAGCAACGTTGAACGGCCCAAGGTCAGAGACCCCCGGAGCCTCGGACTTGGGGAAGCGCCAGAGAAGGCGGTGCACCGTTTGCAACCTGTTGTGGAGCGTTTCGTGCTCGTGCGTGTTTTGAACTGCTTCTGCTTCCTTATCCCTGCTCCCTGGCAGTGCCCGCAGGTGAAGGAGGTGGGCGAGTCGCAGACACAGACGCCTTGGAACGTTGCACGAACTAAGTGTAATGGTGGGCAAAGACCAAAAGTGAAGACATTTTACCCAAAGTGAAGTACGTGAGATTGATCTTGGGTGGTGCGGCGTCCAGGCTCTGTGATGAATAGTACACCAGCACAGCTTGGGAGAGAGCTGTGGCCCTTTTCGAGGCGGAGCAGGGCCAGGAGAAATGGCCCTTTGTGCAAGCATGACGTCAGTAACCTTTCGACACTAGCCATGCTGCCATTTCAACGGAGAGGTGTACGCGACTGGCTGGTGTCCTTGGGCGGGCAATCATACCCAGCTAGAATTTTCTTTGCTTGTTTTACTTTCCTTTAGTTATGATTCTATTTACAGCAAGGGATTACGGTTTTCGGTCTATGGTAGTGGTAAGTTGTCCCTTTAAAATATGTGCCTTTAAGAAATAAAGTCAACTTGAAGAAAAATAGTTGGGTAAATCATAGGATAGGTGGTATGCAGATGTGGCAAATAATGAAACGGCACTAAAATGATTGAAGTACAAGGATGCCATATTGGATTCTTTTTTTTCTTTTTCTTGTTTTTAATGTTTGTTTTTGAGAGACAGAGAGCACGAGCGGGGGAGGGGCAGAGAAAGAGGGAGACACAGAATCGAAACAGGTTCCAGGCTCTGAGCTGTCAGCACAAAGCCCGGTGCAAGGCTGGAACTCACAAACTGCCAGATCATGACC
This sequence comes from Neofelis nebulosa, assembly GCF_028018385.1. Lineage (NCBI taxonomy): Eukaryota > Metazoa > Chordata > Mammalia > Carnivora > Felidae > Neofelis > Neofelis nebulosa. Next base: position 197,475,212 of record NC_080784.1, on the reverse strand, counting down.
TGAGCCGAAGTTGGATACTCAACCAACTGAGCCACCCAGGTGCCCCATGGAGTCTTTCTTTCTCTCTTTCTTCCTTCTTCTCTTTCTTTCCTTCTTTCTTTCTTTTCTTTCTTTCTTTCTTTCTTTCTTTCTTTCTTTCTTTCTTTCTTTTTTAATGTTTGTTTATTTTGAGAGGGAGAGAGAGAGAGACAGAGAGAGAGAGAGAATCCCAAGCAGGCTCCCCATTGTCAGCACAGAGCCTGATGGAGGCTGGAACTTACAAGCTTCGAGATCAAGACCTGCACCGAAGTTTAATTCTTAACTAAGCCACCCAGGCGCTCCCATATTGGATTATTTCTAAACATATCTTCCATCTCAGACAATTTGGGACTCTATCGTCATCATTTGAGAATCATGGCAAAATTGGAATTGTGTAATTTCAGAACAGGAAGGGATGACCTAGTCCGATCTCCCCATGTTATAGTTGATGAAATGTAGGCTGAGAAATGAAATGTAGGCCCAAGGTCCCACGGTTCTGTTGACTAATAACGTGGGTGCGTGTGTGCGTGCCATGAGGGGTGGCTTTAGCAGGGAGAGCAGGTCCAGACAGTAGCCAAAGGTAGCCCTGCTTTAAGTAATTTGACTTGTCTTCACACCATGGAGGGAAAGAAGGAATAGGAGGGGGACATAGTGTCTGAACAAAATGAAAACCCCTAGACCGCAAGGGGGAAAATATCCTGAAAACCTAAGTTTCTTTTGCTTGCTGCAGCAGCCAAGGACAGAAGCTGGTGGGTTTTGCTAAGTAATCCCAAGCAGTAGCTTTTTGCTGCGGAACATGGCGTTAAATACGATAGGTCGGCACTGAGCTTGAACAAAATGTGATGACTGATTAGGAAATGAACGGTAAGCCATGGATGGTGGTGATGCTTATCAACATCCTCCCCCGCCCCCACCAGAACAAACAAAGCTACACTTGCAGGCTCATGAAGCTGAACCCTGATGGCCTTGTCCTTGGGATGATGTAGCTCTGGCTAGGACAGTCATCGATGAGGAAATCAGGTGTCACAGGGAGAAAAGACTCAGCTGTGCTTCAGATGCTGCGAGGGGGAGGGGGTGCCCTGGGGGACTGTGGCCCCTTGTCTCCTCTTCACTGTGAGATTTGTTCTGAGTCTTGCTTTCCTATGTGTATACTGAGATTATAAAACTGGGGTGCAGGGGCACCTGGGTGGCTCAGTCGGTTAAGCGTCCGACTTCAGCTCAGGTCATGATCTCACAGTTCGTGGGTTCGAGCCCCGCATCGGGCTCTGTGCTGACAGCTCGGAGCCTGGAGCCTGCTTCGGATTCTGTGTCTCCCTTTCTCTCTGTTCCTCCCCTGCTCATGCTCTGTCTCTCTCTCTCCTTCAAAAATAAATAAAAAAACATTAAAAAAAAAATAAAACCAGGGTGCAGCCCTGATTTAAAGACATCTTCCCTTGCGGATGGGGCTGGGGAGCCCATTGCATGGTGCGGGGCAGGGACTTAAGATATATTTGTGGAACAAATGACCACAAGTCTGGATAAATCAATCAGTGATCAATCGGTGGGTCTTGCAGCCAACTGCTCACCCACCTTCCTATGTGGACAAATCGATTTTTCAGAGTCACTGGTTCTTCATGCCTAAACTTTACATAAGAAACTGCATTCTACAAATATGTTGTCAGGATATGAGAGATGAGTTTGGTGAGTGTGGGGGTTGCCTGTCTATTCATTCACTCATTAAATCATTTACTCGTCCAACCAACTGATATTTATTAGGCACCTAGTGCACAGATGGCCTCGGCCCCTTCTTGTAAAGGTTAAGACCTAGTGGGGAAGTCAGGTAACGACCACATAGAAGAGGTGGAAAGCCAAGATAATGCTTTCAGAATATACCGGCTAGAATCAAATAGCAATTAGATGAAAATACTAATACTATTGATGAAAGCTAACATTTATGAAAGACCACGTAGCATACCTGTTGCGAACATTTACCTGCATGGTGCATTTAACCCTTACTGTCATCCTAAAAGAGGTATAATTATTACCTTCCTTTAATAAAGGGAGACTGAGGCGCAGAGCGAGAAAGTCGTGGGGAGAGGTAGGATATTTTAGACAGCATGATCAGGAAAGACTACAGGGGAACGGCTTAAGCAGGGGCTGGAAGTGCACATTTCTTGTGTGTCCCTAAAATCTATAATTCCTTTTCTTTCTTTCAATGTTTATTTATTTTTGACGGAGAGAGAGAGACAGACAGAGCATGAGTGGGAGAGGGGTAGAGAGAGAGGGAGACACAGGATCTGAAACAGGCTCCAGGCTCTGAGCTGTCAGCACAGAGCCCGATCCGGGGCTTGAACTCATGGACCGCGAGATCGTGACCTGAGCTGAAGTCGGACGCTCAACCGACTGAGCCCCCCGGGCATCCCATAATTCTTTTTCTAATTGCTCCACTTTCACCCTACCATCGTTTGGTGAGGCTATCCTGCCATTCATCATCATCATAATTACCTTTAAGTAGACTGGCCCTCCTTGCAGCCAGAGTGGTGTGACAAGTATGGGGAGGACAGAGAGATTGGCCAAATGCATTGGCCCCCTTGTTGCTCTGTTGATCGTGCTAGGGTGTGGCCTATCGATGGCCTTTAAATTTAGAGGGCTGAGAGCTCTAGGATGATATAGCATGGAGTCACAGCTTGCCACTGTGCACTTCCCCATGGAGAGGTCTGGTCTACATATTCTCTTCCCTTAAGCATTAAGTCACAGCCACTTTCTGTGAGGTTGGGCAGATTGGTGGGGGTGGTAATCACAATAATTTCATCCATGCACACAATACATTGTTTCAAGACCCTTCACATCCAGATCCCACCTGGGTATCCCGAAGACCTTGGGAAGCAGAGACTGTTAGGCACATTTGGAAGATCAGAGACAGGGAGGTTGAAAAGCTTCAGAAGTTTAGCCAAGGCCATACAGCTGGCAGGGGACAAAGCCAGTGCTTGAACTTTCTGAGAAAAGGAAAATCTACCAATCCATCTGATCATAGACTATAGAGATAATATCTGTCTTCACGGCAACAATGGCCACCATCCACTGTTATAAGCGCTTACCCAGTGTCACGTTCTGAACCAGGACCTTTAAACACGTTAACTCATTCAATCCTGTTACTGCATGGAAAGCAATTGGCACAGTGTCTATCCAGGTGTGGTTAAGAATTCAACGTTAACTTACGTGGCTCTATTTTTGGATAAGTGGAAAGTGAAGTCCAGAAAGTTTGAGTAACTTGTCCAAAGTTGCACTGTCAGTAAACAGTGGGGCCACGTGGTTATGAGGTCCAGTTCTTGTCCATGATGCCCATTGCTGGCTGCCCTGCCTCAGAGTTGGGTCCCCAGTACCTCTGTGTGTGTTGCGGGCAGTGCACGCTGAAGTTTCGCCTTGTGCGACTTGTCTCTTGAAACACTTAGACTTTCTTCAATTTCACTTGAATTACCCTTCAGAGTCATTTAAGCCTTGGGTCTTCAGTCCCGCGGGGACAATTGGGACTGTAGTTTCTCTGTGGTTCCCTAGAAAGGCCACTCATGTCTTCACTCAGGAGAGGCTGAGAGTCTGGGGACCGGACAAGAAGGCTTTTCCCTCACCGTGCCCTTGGGGATTCATGTTTCTTAGAGGGGTTGGTAGAATTCCTTCCCCATGAATGCAATTGGATGTGGAATTCCAGTTGTAAGGGTTTCCTGTTTTGAATTTTGCCCACGTTTCCAACATAAAGCTGTTTCCTAAGTAGACAATGTCCTGGCACACCTCATCTCTACTCCAGGCTGCAGATTCATGTTTACTTTCCTTCAGTTCAAACAGGATTTATCAGTGGGGCCTTGCTCTCAGCAACTCAGAGAAGCCAAGCTGAGGGGGATCCAGACTGTTTCCCGGCCTGTGGGATGTGGCAGAGAAAGGGCCGATGACTGTCACTGGAAGTTTTATCAAGGAGGCAGAATTTTAGCCAAGGTTTGAAAGACACTGGAGTTTGATTGATGGGGGAAGAAGGCAAAAGCACAGCAAGCCATGTATCTGACAAGGGCTTAGTATCCCAAACATGGAAGCAACTCAAACAACTTAACAGTTTAAAAAATAAAAACAATGCACATGATGTTTTTTAACGTTTTTTGTTTTTTGTTTTTTTGAGAGACATAGAGAGACAGAGTGTGAGCAGGGGAGGGGCAGAGAGAGAGGGAGACACAGAATCTGAAGCAGGCTCCAGGCTCTGAGCCATCAGCACAGAGCCTGATGCGGGGCTTGAACTCATGAACCGCGAGATCGTGACCTGAGCCGAGGTTGGACGCTTAACGGACTGAGCCACCCACGAGCCTCAAAACAGTAAACATGATTTTAAAAATGCACAAAAGATGTGAATAAACATTTTCCCAGAAAAGAAATACAAATGGCCAGTGTGTATATGAAAAGGTGCACAACATTACTAATCATCAGGGAACTGCAAATCAAAACTACAGTGACATATCACCTCCCCTGTTACAATGGCCCTTATCAAAAAAGGCAAAAGATGATAAATGCTGGCGAGGATGTGGAGAAACTGGAATGTTGGTGGGAATGTCAATTAGTATAGCCACTATGGAAAACAGTAGGGGGGGCGGGATTGTCAAAAAATCAAAAAACGGTCTCACTTCTAGGTGTAGATATATATATGCATGTGTATATATATGTGTGTGAAATGAAATCACCATCTCAATATCTGCATCCCCAGATTCATTGCGGTATTATTTGCAATAGGCAAGATATGAAAATGACCTAAGTGTCTGTCGATGGATGAATGGATAAAGACAATGTGGTATTTGTATGCATATATATATATATATATATACACACACACACATAAATATGTATATATGTATGTATATATATATGTATATATGTATGTGTGTATATATATATATATATATATATACACACAACGGAATATTATTCACCTTAAAAAAGAAAGAAGTCTTGCCATTCATGTCAATATGGATGAGCCTGGAGGTTATTATGCTAAGTGAAATAAGCCAGACACAGAAAGACAAGTGCTACACAATCACAGATCTCACCAACATGTGGAATTGATAAATGCCAGACTCATAATAGCAGAGAGCAGAACGGTGGTTTCCAGAGGTTGGGGCGTAGGGAAAATGGGGAGATGTTGGTAAAAGGGTATAAAGTTTCAGTTATGGAAGATGCATAAGTTCTGGAGATCCAATGTGCAATACAGTGCCTTCAGTTAATAATGCCGTATTGTACACATGACGTTTGTTAAGAGAGTAGATCGGAAGTGCTCTCACCACACAAGAAAGGTGGTGACTATGTGAAGCGACGGGTATGTTAATTAGCTCGATCATGATAACTGTTTCACAGTATATATACATATATCAAAACATCACAGGATACGCTTTAAATACATTCAATTTTTATTTGTCAAGTTTACCTCACACACACACAAAAAACCCGCCAAATACCACAGGCTCCTGGGTGGCTTAAACAACAGAAATGTATTTTTCTCACAGTTCTGGAGACTGGATGTCTGAGATCAAGGTGTGGGCAGGGGCTCCTGGTTTACAGATGCCCGTCTTGTGCTCTGTTCTCACAGGGCATTTCTCTGTGTGCATGTCTCTCTGTGCCTCTGAATTTCTGCTTTTTATAAGAACACCAGTCAGATTGGTTCGGGCCCACCAATCTGTACTTAATCACTATTTAAAGGCCCCCTTTAATCTCTATTTTGTACTTAATCACCATTTATAGGCCCCCCTCCAAACATGGTCACACTCTGTGGTACTTGGAGTTAAGCTGGTAAATGGCAGAGCCAAGATTTACCTACAACCAGGTCTGTCTGATAAAAGTCTTCATTCTTACCATCCAATCTGGCTGAAGGCAACCGGTTGTCTTCATGATGGGTATGTTTAGGTGGTGGTCAAGGGCGTGCTGTACCTCATTATCAGCTCCTCTTAATTTGGTCTGGAAAAACAGCATCGGCAGGGAAGGGTTTCCAGGAAGGTGGAGAATATAGGCAGCGTTTCATTATTTTTTCAGATAGGTATTTCGATCTTGGAAGGGAGTGGCAGTTTTGGGAAGGGCACTGCTGGCTGTGTACATGGGGTTCCATCATGGGATTGGCATCCTGAGCTCAGGAGGAGATGGTGATGACTCCTTGGGCTGACTCCATCCCTGGGGATGAAGAATAGGCTATTTGTTCTGTAGTTCAGCCGACTGAAGCACAAGGATCTGAAGTGAGTAGCAATGATGTTCTCCATTGAATTGTGTTTCCTCAAAAACATATGTTGAAGTCTTTACCCCAGTACCTGTGAACATGACTTTATTTGGCAATAGGATCTTTGCAGATATAATTAGTTAAGATGAGGCCATACTGAGTTAGGGTATCCCTCATCCCAGTGATTGGTACCCTTCAAAGACGGTGGCCATGTGAAGACACAGAGATTGGAGTGATGTCTCTACAAGCCATGGAACACCATGGATTTCTGGCAAACACCAGATTCTAGAAGAGATGCACAGGACGGATTGTCCCGTAGAACTTGCGGAAAGAAGCGACCTTGTGGACATCTTGATTCTGTGTTTCTAACCTCTAGAACTGTAAGGCAATGCATTTCTGTCATTTTAAGCCACCGGGTTTGTGGAACTTTGATAAGGCAGCCCTAGGAAACTAATACAGATGGGAAGGGAGAAACGTTCATGGAAATAATTGCTTTGGCCGATAACAAGTATGAGTCAGAGAGAAGAATGGAGATGCAGAATGTGTCTGGGGACTTATGGGAAGAAACGATTTTAAAGGAGGTGGGAATTAGGGTCTCAGAATCTCCATACAAATTGGCAGATTATAAGAAAGAAAAGAAACTAATGACAAAATGCGGTCAATGTGATATTTTAGAATCATCAAGACTTGAGCTGGAATTCAATATTGGTACATACTAAAATGAGTAATATACCTATTATGTGAGGAGGTAATTGTGTTAAAAAAAAAACCCATAGACATACTGATGGAAATGAGGGCATGAGAGGGAAAACAGGTCAGCAGAGAATAGGGTGAGGCTATAAATAAAGATGCATGGAAGGGCTGCTGGTACAGGTGTAATAAGAGCCATGTGAATCTCGAAGGAAGTGACCAGATGTCTCTCTCACCCAGGTCACAAAGTGCTCAGAGGTAGGCTGTTGTAGTAATGGGGGCTCACATCACCGCTCCAGATAACTGCTGCGAGCTTTATCTGGCTGAGAGTGGAGAAGTGTGCCATATTTTTGTCTTGTTTTGCGGACAACTGCCCCTCACAGGGGGCAGTGACTAAGGAATTTCAGCTCTGGACCTAATTATGAGTTATTAATTGGCTGGTGAAGTAGAAATGACAGAATTGTATGAGAGAGCCAGATGAGATTTCTCCTTTAAGGTTGAACATGACCTCATAGAGTTTATGAGCTCCAGTGAAAAGAGAAAAGAGAATAGTCCGGACTAGACCCTAGACGTTGGGAGGAAATACTTTTAAAAAATTAAGAGAATATCCTTTTCTTCAGGTCTTATTGGCAGATTGCAAAATTCCAGAAGTTTTTTTTTTTTTTAATCCTTCCTCCCTCCCTCACTTTCTTTATAAAGTGAGAATACTAGAACCTACCCTAGTGAGGACTAAATGTCATCATGCATGTCCACTGTTCAGACAATGCTCAATAAAATGGGAACTAAAACCTACCAATACTTGCAAAGTGCTTACAATTAGGTATCATATGAAGTGCTTTATGTATACTACCTAATTAATCCCCAGAAAACTCCATGAGGTAGGTATTAATTACTATTGCACATGCTTTATGGATAAGGAAAAATCTGAGGCAGAGGACTTTTAGGTAATTCTCAAGATCACACAGTTGGACCCTGGCAAAGGAGGGATTTGAACCCTGGAAGCATGGTTCTAGACTTATTACTGGTAACCACCATACTGCGTGGGATGATAACAAGAATCATCCATTTCTTTACTAAATGGGTCTCACAATGAAATCAGAGCCAAGTCAATGGTCTCTCTTCATCTGCAAACCATTTCTCTCCTCACTTGCTGTGGCATCTCGAGGGGCAGTGTCTTGCTTACTCCCAAATCCCTAGAACTTAGCTCAGCCCTTGCTCTATGAGTGGCTGAGTCAAGGCCTTTCCCACATCGACCTTTTCAATCATCCATGCTGATGCTGCTATGTGTTGTTCCATCTGGGAACACCACCTGGACAGAAATCGTCCCAGGTTCCACTTTGAATCCAATGCTCCTTAGGGAGAACATTGTTGAAATTTTGTGAGGTTAAGCTTCCACCTGATGGAAACCATCCTGTTGAGTGTCTGGACAATGTCATTTTCTGCTAGTATTTCTTAAAATTCATGGAGCTGACTGATGATAGCTGTTTAGTCTTGAAGAGGACCTTTGTGATAGCCTAGAAGACAGGAAATAGTGATCCAAAGTTGTAATGTTACTCTCTAGAGCTTAGTCAGGGGTAGATTTCAGACTGGTTACCAGGACTCCCCATACGTGTCCAGTGTACTTTTCCATTTGCATATAGTAGGAAAAACCGGGATATTTTCCAAGCTAGGCTTTGCTTATATGTCACGTAACATTCACGCTAAAGCTGAAAAATCCAAATAAATATTCATGTATTGCTTTTTTTAACTAGTGGAAACTGTGTCTTTAAAAGCCTCTTTTAACAATGAACATTTTTTAAGGACATTCATAGAAGGCTCATGGAAAATGAAACTATGATAATATGACTTAAGGCCCTTGATGAGATCTTAGTGGAGGTTCTGTACGATTGGTCTTGTGTTTTGTACACCATACATCGAGTAGGTAGGTATTCTACAAAAGATTAAAGACATCCAAGATACTCAGAAGTGTATTATTTGTGGAAATTTCTAAGCACCCACAGAACAAACCGACAGTGCTTTGGACAAACTCACCTGATTCCACTAATGGCAACCCTAGAAAAGAGGGTTTGAGTGAGGTTTGAATCAAGATCCATTAAAATATTCCTTTAACAGATGAGCCATTTATGAAATTGGATTTTCAAACAAATGACTACACCATATTTTGAAATGAGTGGCTTACAGTTTTGCTTGGAAAGGAAGAAATGTGTGAATTTAGGGGATTGATATTTTCACAATGACTATATTAATAGTGGCCAAAGATAACAATGATTATTGATTAATCAATGCCGGGCAATTACTAGATATATGACCCAGATACAACCTGTCACTCCTTCTTCAGAGCTACCTCTGTCCTTTATACATACTTTTAGCATGGCAATAATCTCACCCTTAAAATATTTGTAGCCTATCGGCTACTATGGGTAGGGATGCCGCCTCCTTATTTTTTTTTTTTAATTTTTAAAAATGTTTACTTATTTATTTATTTATTAAATGAAATTTATTGTCAAATTGGTTTCCATAGAATACCCAGTGGTCATCCCAATGGGTGCCCTATTTTTGAGAGAGAGACAGACAGAGTGCGAGCAGAGGAGGGGCAGAGAGAGAGGGGAACACAGAATCCAAAGCAGGCTCCAGGCTCTGAGGTGTCAGTCCAGAAGCCGACATGAAGTTTGAATTCACGAACGGTGAGATCATGACCTGAGCCGAAGTTGGACGCCTAACCGACTGAGCCACCTAGGCGCCTCGTCTTTCTTTTTTTTTTTTTTAACTGGTGAGGCAAGTTATTCAATGTCATGTATGGAATGAGTGGAAGATCCAGGATTAAAACTCCGATTCTTTGATTCCAAGCCCTGCAGAAATAAACAGAGATCAGCCAAATAAACAGAGATCAAATGGGGAAAGCAAAGGCTATTTATTCTGAACTTGGGATAGCAAAAAAGTCAGCCACCATCACTTGGGTTTTGGCAAAGACTGAAAGGCAGGCAGGGAAAGCGTTTTAGTGGAAAACAGGGAAGGCTTCAGGTATGTCCTGATTGTAGGCTGTGGGCCCAGGGAAGCTGCAGGCAGGATATTTAGAAGCCAGGCACCCTGTGTGATTGGATGGGATGTGTATTTGGCTTTTTCTTGTCCTTTGTTGCAAGTGAGGATGAACATTAGGAAAGCTGTCCGTCGTTCATCAAGCCCTGACTAGGGTTGATTGTTATAGGATTTATTGTTTGGCCTGGCCTGGGTGCTGGAGACGATGGTCTCCCCTCCCACAAGCCTGACTTGTAGTAACAGGTTGGTTTCCTGAGCTGGTTATTATAGGTCATGGATTGGTTTCTTGAGATGGCTGCTGTGGATTGTGGGTCAGAATTCATATGGGTTTATGTGAGTCAGTTTTACATTTGGTTGGCCATGTATGTGTCTATATTTGTACATGATATATATACAATGGCAATAATCTCACCGTTAAAGTATATGTAACCTGTGAGCTACCGTGGGCAAGGACTCTACCTCTTTAATTTTTAATTTTCATTAAAATTAAATCGACTCTAAGTTCTGTGGAAATCAACAGAGATCAGCCAGATGCAAAAAGCAAAGGCTCTTTATCCTGTCCTTGCTATAGCAAGGCAGTCAGCTACCAAATCTTATTTGTAGATGATATATATATATATATATATAATTTGTACACAGCCTGTCCAATCAGTTCTCCTCCTTCTACATCAGGGGTGGCAAACTTTCTGTAAAGGGCCAGATAGAAAGTGCTTTCAGCTTTATGAGCCATACGGCGTCTCCTGCAATTACCCGCCTCTGACATTTTAGCACAAAGACAGCCATGGACAGCATGTAAACAAGTGGCTTTGGCTGTGTCCCAACAAAACTTTATTTATAAAAACGGGGGGCTGGCTTGACTTGGTCACAGGGCTGCACTTAGCCGACCCCTGTTCTACAATGAAGAGCAGGCAAAATCAACAAATGTGCACATGACAGTGGCCTCCTGGGCAGTGACTCATTTCCTTTAGGCCTGTGTTCATGCTACTGAAGCTATGATCGCTGTGGTCTAGTTTCTGAGTGGTTTCTATTCAAGAAACATAGTTCAACCACCAAAAAAATTTTCAGAAGTTCTATTATTTCTTCCTTCCTCTCAGAGGATGTTGTATGGTACCCATTTAGTAACTAAAGTGATTCTTCTTCCTATGTTTTTTTCTGTCTCATTCCCCTATAGACCATACTCCCTTTTCTGAACCTCTTATTTGTCTTCCGCCCGTCCCCCCGCCCCAAGAAACACACTGTCATGATGGGGAATCAGCACAAGGAACCATCTTCCTTTCAACACATCACATGTCAGTCAAGAGCAGGTAAGAGCAGTGTCGTTAGATTGGTGTGAATCCTGGCTCTGCCACTAACTAGTCTGTGACCTTGGTCCGTCCTGGTCCCGTTATGTTTGCAACACGTCTGCCACAGTTCGAGGTATCGCATCTAGATTAACAAGAAAATCCAGAAGAAGTAGAGGGCATTTCCTCCTTGTGTCCCCTTGAGAGTGAAGAACCATCTCCCAGAAGCTTCCAAGCACACTCATCCTCATATGTCATCGGCCCAGTTGCATGACATACTCCTAAGTCCACATAGGTAAGGGGAATAGGGCCGCTGTGACTGGCTGAGGTTAAGCAGGAGTCACCCGCTGAGGCCGGGGTACATCTGAGGCACGTGGCCTTACAGAGGAGGATGGGATGCAAAGGAGTGAATCCCAGTGTCGGCAGGAAAGAGGAGGGAGAGGGGTCCCTATGGAGACGTCAACCAGCTGTGTCTTCAGCAAGAGGCAAAGGGGCAGCGAGGGCTTTGGCCATAAAGAGAAGGCAGCAGGAGGTAATAGAGGACATGTGAGGAGTTCAGCTCTAGGTTTTTTAACATTCCTCAAAGTAGAAACAGTCAAGGATTCCTTTTCATGGCAGACAAGGCTTGGGTTTGTTGACGGAGAGCTGTGTCCCATTTCCCCCGAACACATCACGGACCAGGCATGGGTGGGTCACGGTCACATTGTCAAACTAGCAGACAGCAAACAGTGTCAGACTGTCAGACTGGTCTGCCTGTGTTCTCTCTAGCCTGGTTTGACGTCTGCTTTCACTCTTTCCCCTGGCCTCACCCACTTGTGCCTGAGGACCTTGCACGCTTCACCATGAAACTCACCATGAGCTCACCATCCGTGCTTTCAGCTGGGGGAGCTCGGCAGTGGGGAGGGGAAGAGGTGGGTATGAATCCCGACTCTGCCACTTACCAATCTGTGACCTTAGGCACGTCACTGACCAGCAACAAGGATTAGTCACCCATGTGTAATGAGGGGAGACGTCTGCCTTCCTCACTCAAGCAGTTGCTGTGAGGATGAAGTGCTTTGCTTGCAAAGCCCTCTTCTGCCTTCCAGACCTAGGGCCCCATTCTCTGAAGGAGCCATCAGGGATCTGTGGCATTGAGGGTGTCACTGGAGAAGCCCCAGAATGTCAGCGTTGCCCAGGAGATAAGCAGTCCTCAGTGTTGCCAGAGCAGGGGAAGCAGGAGGCCGCCAGCTCTGGGATCAGGGTTACACAAGACAAGGAAGCAGAAGCCCAGGAGTAGATGGAAAGAAATGACACTGGGAGATTTTGCCTAGAGTCCTATTCTTCCACATGTCCCTTTCCTTTCCTTTCCTTTCCTTTCCTTTCCTTTCCTTTCCTTTCCTTTCCTTTCCTTTCCTTTCCTTTCCTTTCCTCTTCTTTTTAAATTTATGAGTTATTTGGGGTGCCTGGGTGGCTCAGCAGGTTAAGCATCTGACTTTAGCTCAGGTCATGATCTCACAGCTCGTGAGTTCAAGCCCCGCATCAGGCTCCGTGTTGACATCTCAGAGCCTGTAGCCTGCTTTGGATTCTGTGTCTCCTCTCTCTCTGCCCCTGCCCTGCTCACGCTGGGTGTGTGTCTCTCAGAAGTAAATAAACATGAAAAACTTTTAAAAAATTACAATTTATGAGTTACATATGCTATTTGAATATCAGTTTTCCCATCTCCAAATTGGGTTCCATATCTATGTCTTCCTCCCTCCTATCCTTTATGAACATGTGAAATCAAGAGGCAGGGCCTATATTTTATTTTCAAGGCAGCAATGTGTCCAGCTTATAGTATACTAACTGACTCCTAGGAGGCACAAGATACACTTGTTGAAAAATGAAAGGAGTGTGAAATAAAGAAAACATAGATGTTAAATGTTTGTAAACTTCAGTGCAATACAAGTGGAAGGCATTTGCTCACCATCTCCAGGAGCTTAGCAAAGATCTCTGTATGGAACAGTCATGCAGTTCATGTTAGCTGATGGGCCACATATTCTGTATGGAACGTGGAGCCTATGCAATGCTGTTTTAATCAAAATGTGGAGTCTTCTACAGCAGGAGAATGTGTGTCTTGTGTCAGGGGAGTACCTATAAATCCTACCTCCAGGTTTCTTAACATCTAAAGGCAGGTAGGTACCATGCAAGGCTCTGTCTTTCTCCTCTATGCTCAGGGAAGACATTGCTAATTGATCGTGACACTTTCCCACCGACCCTGGACATTGCCTCCACATTCTTTTACAACCATTTTTATAGACAGCTGCTACCAATTGATCAGAACTGATCAGAATTCAACTTAACTCGAGGCCTGTTTGCTCTCCTTGGTCTTAATTCAAGCATGCTCTCTTTTTGCTTGTTTGTTTTCCTGAAGATTTCCATTGATGGAATCTCCAGTCTTGTTTTGTTGATGACTACTTCTTTTTCTCCTTCAGCCATCAGAAGGTTCATATCCAAATACAATCTCTCCCTCTGTAAAAATAGGGCTGTCCTTATCCTTCAACCCAAACAAATATCTCAGAGAAATATGATTTGGTTTTGCTTCTCAAAAATAAGAGACATGTCAAAGGGGAAATGAATCAATCCACTTCAGGAAGATTACGGTGAAATTTATTAGAAGTAAGCTCCTGTGCACGCAAAGGCCACACCTAGACCACCAGATTCACGGGTAAGTGCACTGCCCTGTTTCTGTAATGGGATGAGCTCATCCACGCTTTCTACTTTCTTTTAAAAAAAATTTTTTTTAATGTTTATTTATTCTTGAGAAAGAGAGAAAGAGAGACCGAGCACAGGTGGTGCAGGGGCAGAGAGGTAGACACAGAATCCGAAGCAGGCTCCAGGCTCTGAGCTGTCAGCGCAGAGCCCAGTGTGGGGCTTGAACTCACCAATGGCGAAATCATGACCTGAGCCGAAGTCAGATGCTTAACCGACTGAGCCACCCAGGCACCCCCTTTTATTATTATTATTATTTTTAATGTTTACATTTCCTACTTTTTAAAGCACTTTACAAACTTTTCCTCATTGATTTTTTGCCCTGGAGCCAGTTTAGAACACAACAACAGGGTGGTTAAAAGACCAGAAGAACTGATTTATGATGAATGAAGAAGAATGGGATATGATCTGAACTTGGCCAAAGATCCAGAGGCAGACACCTCAACCGCCTTTAGCTATCTGGCAGAGCAAAGACTCCAGAGCGAGAGACAAATTATGTCACTTGGCTGTAAGAGGTTTCAAGAGAGAAAGTGGGTGGTGTTTTTTTGTTTTTTTTGTTTTTTGTTTTTGTTTAGTGAGGAAAAATTCAGTCAGGCAGATTGATTCTCTAGGGCTATGGGCTGTCCCAGAAAGTGGCCGACTTGAGGTTGCCACAGGACCAAGTTCAAGAGCAGGGAATGAAGCTCTGCCACTTTCAGGAAATAAAACTAAAGTCTCCTCCACTGTTCCCATCCTCCCCTCTCTCACGGTACATCTGCTTTTCATCTACGATTTTGGGACACTTTACTTCTCTGCGAATAAACTGAGAATCTGCAGCCCCCAACCTGTAAAGGAAAATACAGCTTGATTCACGGTGAGGACACTCCCTGCCAAAGAGATTGTCTATTGATCAGAGACACCAACCTGGGCATTTGTATGACTTGTTCTTCCAGGTTTTTGGAAGCAACGCTTCTCAGGTTTGCAGAAATTGTGTAGTAATGAAACCAACAAAGTAGCTCATAGATCCTTATGTTTCAAAAAAGGGTTTTGGTTTAATTTTTGTTTTTTATTTTGAGAATGCACGTCCCAACTAAAGATAAATAATATTTCTTAACTCCAAATTATTCATTAATGTGTAGGTGTATTTGCCTAAAAAGTGTTAAATGGATAATTGCTAATACACCTTATAATTTAGCCGATTGAGAAAAAGTGTGGTTGTGTGTGTGTGTGTGTGTGTATTTTTTTTAACCAGCCCTCTCCTCCCTAAGAATGGGAAGACATTAGAACAAGGATCCCAAGATGCCCATGATCCAAGCAGAAACTGGTTAACACAATCCCCTGGGGCCAGTTCCATGGCCAGGTGGGTCTCCTGCTCTGAAGTTTCTGTTATTAGGTGATATCTACTCACAGCATAGTTTGGCTGTTGAGTGTCTTGTAGTTAGATTTTTTTTTAATAGAGCCTTATGCAAATTTGCCTTCATCCTTGCTTATGCAGCAACCCCACTGACCAACCTGTCAGTGCCCTTGGCTTGGCCAAACCTAGAAACAAACAGTACGTGCCTATCCAAAGACGTCAAAGAACAGGGCTAACGGCTTCCAATTCATTCTCCTAAAGCCTCTGCTAGAAGCATCAGCCAGGATAACGCCAAGTTGAACTGGGACAATAAATTATATTATATACATATACATATATATATACGTATATATATATATATATATATATATACGTATATATATATATAAAAGAAATTAACTTAAATGCCACTGAGCCTGGTAGGAAAATGGGCGTTCAAAGAGAAGTCACTCCACCTGGGGAGAGAGAAAAGGTTCAAGGAAGTAGAGGTGTGACGGGGTCTGCAAAGAGCAAATGCTGAGACTCAAGAGACAAGGGATCCCAGACTCTTCCTTATTGCCACAGTGTGGCTGAATTCTCATCTTTGCAGTGAAGCCCGGGACTCTGGCCAGGGTGGAGTTTTGGGGCTTGGTGCTGCCTATCCGTGGCAGAAATGACCCTGCTGAAAGTCAGTGATACCGCCCCAGATGGAGGTAAAGTTGGGAACTGTTGGAAAAACAGACGCTTGCGAATCCCAAAACACAGAGTCTGCCAAAGGGGTTCGTCTGGTGGACTCAGTAGGTTGGAAGGATGGGCGGACCCAGGAGGCAACCTGAGGACCCAGTGGCGGAGGAGAGAGCCTCTGAAAAAGAGCTGTGGTCATGCCTACAAGTGGAGGGTTTGCTGCGGGGGTGGGAAGGGAGGGGCCTGGGAGACAGCGGGGTGCCCAACTGATTGGGGTGCAGAGGCTCAGCGCTGCCATGTTGGATACGGCCAGGGAGTCCCTGTGTTCAATGGGAATAGTGCCCCTGGGGTTGTGGGAGGTGAGCGCAGGAGCGCTGAACGGGCCACGACGGAGGACTCCCGGGGCGCAGGCATGGAGACATGAGCTACCCAAAAGTGTTTGGAAAGAGTTTCAGAGGAGATGTTATACAAGCTAATTCGTGCTGATGCAGAGCTAACTCGAAGGAGAGAGCGCGAAACAAGTGTCAGGCAGAAGAAACAGCAGCTGTGGATGTCGGGGGGTCTGGCAGAGCGGGCTGTCCTGGGCAAGGCTGGTAGAAGAGCAGAAGACAGCACTTAGGTGGAGCAGGAGGAGTGGAACGGAGGAGGCAGGGGAGAGGCGAGCCACTCTCTGGCGATCCTTGAACAGCGCGGTGGGGTTCAGTCTTCCTTTGCCGTCATGGGGAAGCCATTGCAGAATGACGTAGGCAGCCATGGTGAGGGGCAGAGAGGACAGAGAGGGGGGAGACCAGTGGCAGGGAACCGATGAGGAGGCTGTTGAAATAATCCAGGCCGGCAGCAATGAGGGTCTGAAAAACGCCACTGTGTGAAATGGCAAAGCAAAAGGGACAGGACCTCCGCTCTCTCCTTCATGCTTTTGTCTGTGTCCGTTTCCTTTCAGATGGAGCAGGTTGGGTATCCTTCGTGTTTACGCCGTCCAGGTCCCTGCCGGCCGGTACGTGGAAATACCTGGAAACACTGTATTCTCAACTTGCTTGGGCGTAGAGGTTGACAATTATCTGGAGCCACCGGACCCGAAAGTCCTTCATCATCTGGCAAAACGACCTTGCCCTGTGAAGCGAGGACGCCACTTCGTGACCCTTTTTGCATTTCTAACAAACGCTTCTCTTTTTGTGGGGTTGACGAATTTGAGAAATTGCTGGAGCAGCATGGAAAGGTTATGTGGACCATCACACAGAGCCCACAGGTCGAGAACCAGGTGGATTTTAAGGCAGAGACTCTCATACTGTGTGATAGTACAGGGAGCAAGACACAAACAATATTATGGCTGGTCCAGAGCACCATACCTACCACAATCTCCCGAGTTTACAGCTCTCCCGCAAGAAACCTAATATGTAAGATTGCCGTGCAACACCATAAAAGGACTTACACAGTCTATCCTGAAAAACTGATACTTCAGGAAAGAAGATAAGTGGAGAAACCAGGATATAAGAAAACATAAAAAACCTTTAGAAGGTCAACGAAGCCTAGGGAGATAAAACTCAATAGTTCAGGGACAGAAACAAAATGGAGTTTTCTTTGTTTTAGATGGAAAATTACAAGGTGCTGTTTGAGGTTATAGCCGTAGTTGGATGAGTCCCGTGAACGAGGGCAATTTAACAAGCCAGCTAGGAATCTGATGCCATTCACGTAAAGGGAACGGACAACTTCTGCCGGCTCTTCACCGTGATGGGAGATGTTTCACCGGCAAGGAACTTGGGAGGGGCTAGAAAGTGTTCTGCCTTGTTGTGGGTGGTGATTACAAGGGGTGGCGGTACAGCTGGCAAAACTCTGAGCTAAGCATTTCAGACGGGAGCATTTTATTGACATCAGGACACCAACAAAAAATAATACGAGTGATAAAATGAGGTAAAGAAGGAGAGGAGCTATTCGGCCACGGTGTCAGTGGCAAATAACGTGCACTGGCCAGTGGGGCAGGTCAGACTTGGAACGGTCAGGACCTTAGGATGGGAAACCTACCCCAACCAGACCAGTTGCTTGGATGAGTGGCCAAGTTCATTTCATGAAATTATGGGGCTTAGGGCATCTATAAGTCGCACATACACTGGCCAGACTGCAGGCACTATTTGCCTTTGCTTCCATGGCCATGCACAAAACTAATTAGGTCCCTCCGTGAACTTGGAAGCCAGTATGAGGATAATGGGTAGGTTTCATTTTCTCTCATCCATGAATCACACATGAGCTCTAGGCTAATGGGGACTCCAAGACCTCATCCATATCCAAAGAGGAGAGTCAACATTGATGAGTGATGTCCGTTGAGGGTGTGGTAGGGTGGATTGAAGGTGTATATGCCAAATACTTACTAACCACCCCTGACCTAGTTCTTTCAAGGGATACAGAGGATGGGGGCCAGATTTTTAAGGCCACCAGGAGATTTCTCCAGTGGTAGGAGTAGTGACAATGGTGATGGAGAGGATGTTCAAGCACATCGGGTCTGGAGATTAAATTCTACCCCTCCCAGAAGTTTTCAGAGGTGAAACTGGCTTGAGAGAGCCAAACAGCATGACCGAAGCACCAGTCTGAAGGGGCTGGGTTGGGGTGGAAACCAGGTCCATGGAAAGGTGACTGAAGCCATAGAGAATTGGGGCAGAATGAGTGAGTGTTGACTAGTTTGGGAAGTGGCTCTGGATTGGATGGGGGTATCACCCCAGGGGCTTTGTGGGAGAGATGACTGTCTCCCACATTGTATTCTTGAGCGAATTGAGGCCCTCAGACAGGAGGGAGTTTTGTCCCCAAGTCACCAGTGCCTGCAGGTCTGGAAAGACCTGCAAGTATTTTAAGAATGGAGTTAATCAGTACTATCTGTACCTGACTTGCCTTCCACAATTGGTTTGGACCATGAATAAAAAGCCCAGGGATTGCTGAACTCTGACTCCTTTAGCCATCTCTTCCTTCCTTGAGGACAGATGTGGTGCCAGGACCTGGGGTCCAGGAGTCAGATGTAAGGGAAGGACAGAGAAGGGGGTGGATGAAGAGATCCATAGGGGTCTGGAGGGGAAATACCCACTTTGGGTACCATCTCCTGCACTGTTGACCATCTCATTTCTCCAACTGCTTATCATCCTTTCTAGATTCAGGTCTATTTTTTTTTTTTTTTTTTAAGGGCAGGATATACGTACATTACAGTGAATGGAGTATGCTAATCATCAGCATGATGATTTTCACAGGTCTACGCAGCCTGTAACCAGTGCAAATCAAGTTCCTCATTCCTAGTCCCAATGGGTTTCTTCTGTGACTCTTTCTAGTCTGTAACCTCCTCTTATGGGTTAGTAATAGGGTGACCAATGGTCACAATTTACCTGGAACTGAGGGGTTTCCAGGCATGAGAAACTTTCTGTGTGGAAATTGGGAACGTCCCAGGCAAATCGGGATGGTCGGTCCCCACAATTCTGACCTTAGCCATCATTGATTAAGTTTGCCTGGTTTTGAACTTCATTTGCTGGAGTCAGATGCAGGTACTTCTCTGCATCTGGCTTCTTTCATAGCACATCTGTGTGAGTTGAATTATATTATTGCATGAAGCAGGTTTTTTTTTTTTTTTTAATCTTATTGCTGAGTAGTATTCCATTGTATGAATACACTGAAGGTTGCCTCTTCTCCTGTGGGGCTCTCCCATTCCTATTAGGGCTCAAATACTTCCTGATGTGAATAATAAACAAACTGACTAACTTTCAAAGTTAGACATTAGACGGAGGGATACATTTTAAGCACATCTATAATCAAATAGGAGATGGTGATTACTCCATTTCCTTAAATCAATTTCAGGTACTGTGTCAGGGACCAGATAAAGAGCTTAATTATTTGATTTTTATGATGCTCCTATATGGTGCCATTTAATAATTGAGAAAATTGAGGGGCGCCTGGGTGGCTCAGTCAGTTAAGCGTCTGCCTCTTGATTTCAGCTCAGGTCATGATCTCATAGTCATGAGATCAAGCCCTGTGTTGGGCTCGGTGCTGAGCGTGGAGCCTGCTTCAGATGCTCTCTTCCTCTGCCCCTCCCCCACTCACATGCACATGCACACGTACTGTCTCTCTCTCTCTTAAAAAAATGGGGACATTGAGGCATAGAGAGGCTAAGTAACTAGTGTGTGCCCGAGACAGAATTTGAACCTAGACATCTGGCCCCGGAACCTGCTTTCTCAACCACTTCATTCAATGCTTCTTGCAGAAATGAGTAAAAACTTATCAGGCGGGGATTCCGCTTTAAGTCTCCCCAAAGAGAATACTGAAATCTGAGTGGCCTCTGTAAGTTCAGAAAGTCAATGCTTTCCTCCCTACCCCAAGGGTATGAATGAGTGCAGACTCGGAAGGGGTGTGTACTTGTATGGAATTAAGAAATTTCATCTGATAATATAATGGTCCAGCCATTCTATGGCTTCTGACTGAATCTCCACCATACTTTGTTCCTTGATTTCGATGGCCTCTGATTTTCCATGAAATTCTCTAGGCTTGAAAAATTATGATCATCGAGAATACAGGTATTTATTGAGTGTGTTCTGTTTCAAATAGCTGGATGCTTTGAAGGACATAACAGAGGCAGAAGAGGGAGATCTCAGTTTTGTTAGCAGAGTGAAAATGACTATCTCCCACATGGTGCTCCCGAGCAGGGAGCTCTGTCCCCAAGCCCCTACCTACTGTGTGGGGGGCCTGGAGAGAAAGGACCGGGGAGTGTTTTGCTGGAATGGCGTTAATCGGTTCCATCTGTAACTGAATTGTTTTCCACATAAACAGAAGGGCAAAGGTGATGTGGGCAGATAACACAAATAATTGCTTTCTTTCGAGGGTGACTCATTTCCAGCCCGAGGCACTAGATCCAGATTTCAGTTCGAATTCATCCTATTTCTCTAATTACCCCTGCTTTAGCACAGAGATTCATTCCATCCTGGTGGGCTTGGGTGGTGAACTCATTAGGCAAGATGGTTAATGAAAGCAGATGAAGATTTGTGAAGAATCAGTTTCTCAGGACTGTGACTTGAACACAGGGCCCAATGAACTGCTTAAAATCAGTATTCATCTGAAAAATCTGCGCTCACACCTGCTTTGTCTGTATCCCTCTCTCCTTAGCTCCCTTACTTCTCTCTCAATTTTTCTTCCCCGTCTGACCCCTATGTATCTCCTGCTCCTTTCAATTTCTTCCTCATGTCTCCTGTTTGCCTATGTTCACTAAGGGGCATGGGGTATAATGGAGGCACAGAACCCTAGATACGAACAATAGTCTCCATGTTTTGTCGGTGAGGAAACTGGAGAATGGCCCAGGGAAGGGCTTTGATACAGAGCTGACATGGGAGCGTGGCTCTCGTGGTTCACTGCTCAATATTCTTATTTAGTATTTACCAGAAGAATTAAAACACATTGATTATTTTTTTTTCTTGCTATGAAATATTATTTGGCTTTTGTAAAATGTGTTTAAAGATACGGAAAATTGTAGGGGCGCCTGGGTGGCTGAGTGTCCGACTTCGGCTCAGGTCATGATCTCACGGTTTGAGGATTGGAGCCCCGCATCAGGCTCTGTGCTGACAGCTCAGAGCCTGGAGCCTGCTTCGGATTCTTTGTCTCCCTCTCTCTCTCTGCCCCTCCCACACTTGTGCTCTATTTCTCTGTCAAAAATATGTAAACATCTTTAAATTTTTTTTAAAAAAGATAAAACTGTAAATAAAAAATGAAAATCAACTATGACTTCACCCAGAGATAACCATGTTAATGATTTTCCCATGTTTCATTTCACTCTCTTTTCCATTCATATCGACAGACTTTATGTATATTTTTTATTTTATTTTATTTTATTTTATGTTATTTTATTTGTTTTGTTTTGTTTTTATTTATTTATTTTGAGAGAGACAGAGACAGCACAAGTTGGGGGAGGGACAGAGAGAGAGGGAGAGAGAATCCCAAGCAGGCTCTGTGAAACGGAGATCAAACCCATGAAGCCACGAGATCATGACCTGAGCTGAAACCAAGAGTCTGACATTTAACTGACTGAGCCATCCAGGTGCCCCGACATTATATATATTTTAAAGAAATAGAATTCTCTTATAGAGACACATTAGAATCCTATCTTTTAATTTTTTTTTTTTTTAACGTTTATTCATTTTCTGAGAGAGAGACAGAGCGTGAGCGGGAAAAGGGCAGAGAGAGGGAGACACAGAATCTGAAGCAGGCTCTAGGCTCCGAGCTGTCAGCACAGAGCCCGACCTGGGGCCTGAACTCACAAACTGTGAGATCATGACCTGAGCCGAAGTTGGACCGACTGAGCCACCCAGGTGCCCCTGGAATACTATCTTTTATGCTTAAGCTTCTCTTATTAGCATTGTCTCATGGCATTAAATATTCATGAAAATACGACTTTTAATAAGGGCATACTATTCTTTTTAAAAAAATTTTTTTTTTCAACGTTTTTTATTTATTTTTGGGACAGAGAGAGACAGAGCATGAACGGGGGAGGGGCAGAGAGAGAGGGAGACACAGAATCGGAAGCAGGCTCCAGGCTCCGAGCCATCAGCCCAGAGCCTGACGCGGGGCTCGAACTCACGGACCGCGAGATCGTGACCTGGCTGAAGTCGGACGCTTAACCGACTGCGCCACTCAGCGCCCCAAGGGCATACTATTCTAATTTATGGTCATACCATAATTTATTTAACCATTTGTGGAGCTTATTGAATTAAGCTCCCTGTTTTTTACTTAAAAGCAGGGGAGTGAGTCATTTTATATGTCCCAAACGGGAGAAAGAAGCTCTCCAGTAATCTTAAATGAGTTGCTTTTTGTTGAAAGCTCTCAATGGATTTCCCTCCTGTGGATCAGAGACTCGGAACAGAGAAACGAGAATGGCTCTGTAACTTGACTGGGTTGACTTGTAACTTGACTGGGTTGACTTGATTAGTATCTTTGTCTAGAGACTTGCTTTGCCTTCTCTTCTGTTCCCATACTGGGCAGAGAATCCATTTTATTCTGTGTCTCCTCCCCTTGCCTCCAATCTCATTTTTTTTAAATTATTTTTTTATGTTTATTTATTTTTGAGAGTGAGAGAGACAGAGCACGAGCGGGGGAAGGGCAGAGAGAGAGGGAGACACAGAATCCGAAGCAGGCTCCGGGCTCCGAGCTGGCAGCACAGAGCCTGACTCGGGGCTTGAATTCACGGACTGTGAGATCATGACCTGAGCCAAAGTCGGACGCTTAACCGACAGAGCCACCCAGGCGTCCCTTCTCCATAGGTCAGCCACACAACTAACTGGCTTTGTTGAAAATCTTGCCCGAACAAAGTGCCTGCTGGGCACATGCCAAGCATTGCCAGACGGGGCAAAAGAGAAACTTGTTCACTGTTTGAGGGACGACACTTTACAGTTTACAAATCCTTACTTGCCCTGAGAAAGATGGCATATCCCTGGGATCCACGGACTCTTACATTGTCAGAATCACACACTGGAGCCAGTTTCTGGAATTTTTTTCTCCATTGCAAAAATGAGGCAGAGCATATGTAGCACCAACTTTGATGGCAAACAGATCTCTGCCTGAGTTACACCTTTGCCTGATCTTGTTGTAGGACTTTGGGAAGATGATTCATGTAAATTACCTGAGCCTCAGTTTCTTCATCCATAATTGAAGAATAATAAGGATCAAAAGACATAATAAAGCCGAAGAGCTCAGTGTGGTGTTTGGAATGTCAAAGCCATCAATAGACGGTGGCAAGGACAATCCTTTGCTCTCCCTATCTTGTCCTATTGTTTCTATGGCCAAGGTCAACATGTAACTTGTCAGTGAATAATAGAAAGTTAAGATTACAGTGATAGTCATGGAATGATCCCTTACATAAGGACATAAAATAAAGCAAGCTTGTGGTAGATTAAGGCAGGAGAGCCTTCCACTGTTAGAACTTGACATGGAACTTGGACATCAAGTTTGAGAGCATCTAACCAAACATGTTTAATTTTTTTTTGTAACGTTTATTTATTTTTGAGACAGAGAGAGACAGCATGAACGGGGGAGGGGCAGAGAGAGAGGGAGACACAGAATCGGAAGCAGGCTCCAGGCTCTGAGCCATCAGCCCAGAGCCCGATGTGGGGCTCGAACTCAAGGACTGCGAGATCGTGACCTGAGGTGAAGTCGGACGCTTAACCGACTGAGCCACCCAGGCGCCCCTAATCAAACATGTTTAGAGCAAGGCACTGAACTTTTCCTTTTCTAGATGCTTCTAGGCCTGTGAAACTCTGCAGACACTGACTTTGAGAGCCCGCAGCCTGCCCTCTGAACTTCCTGGACAACGGCCTGTTTCTGGGAAGCTGCCCCAATGATCTTACTGGTCCCCAGAAAGATGACCCCAGGTGACCCCACCTGCTGCCCTTTGGCTTTGGAACCTGACTGGAGCTGTCGCATCCACTTAGACAGACGTGACCTTCACTGCTCACCTGAGAGTGTTCTCTGTGAGCTGAGTCTGGATGTCCTCAATACAGAAAAGAAGTTCTGTGCTGTGGAGAACAATTTAGAGGAAAATCTGCTCATAAACACGGCCGTTTGCTGGGAAAGTGATGCATTAGCAGGCTGGCGGCTGCTCTCCCAGGCCGAACGGCCGTGACATCTGAATCACCTTCCGGAAGCACCTTGTGGCAATTTGCTAATTATTTTTATGATGCCAGGTCAGCAATAAAGGTGGCTTTCCTGCTTCACTCTTTCTCCACAGCCGCGTGACGGGAGGGACCATTTTTCAAACCTGAGTTTCAGGCTCAGCCTGCCTGGTGGGGGAGGCCCCGAACACTGGCCGATTTGGTTTGCACTCAGTTCCCTTTTCCTTTCCTTGTCCCAGGCCTGATTTCTTTTGTCCTTCTTGGAGTTGGAAGGTGTTTTTGTTTCTCAGGGCTTCCACAATAAATACCACAAACTGAGTGGCTGAAAAAAACAGAAAATTTGGGGCGCCTGGGTGGCTCAGTCGGTTAAGTGTCTGACTTTGGCTCAGGTCATGATCTCGTGGTTCATGAGTTCAAGCTCCGTGTCAGACTTGTACTTACAACTCAGAGCCTGGAGCCCGGTTCGGATTCTGTGTCTCCCCCTCTCTCTACCTTGACCCTACTCATGCTCTGTCTCTCTCTCAAAAATAAATAAACATTAAAAAACAGAAAATTTATTCCCTCATGGTTCTGGAGGTGGGAAGTTCCAGAACTGTGTCAGCAGGGCGGTGCTTGCTCTGAAGGCTCTAGGGAAGAACCTGTTCCATTCCGTTCTCTTGGCTTCTGGTGTTGCTGGCGATCCTCGAAGGGCTTCTGGTGTTGCTGGCGACCCTTGAAGGGCTTCTGGTGTTGCTGGCGATCCTCTCTGAGCCTCGAAGGGCTGCAAGCATAGCGTTTTTTGTTGTTGTTGTTGTTTTTTTAACTTAATTGAGTGTAAGGTTTACAACCTTATCACTCCAGCCTCTGTCTCGATTGTCACATAGCATTTTCTGTGCATGTCTCCGTGTCTGTGTCTTTTTTTTCATTTAAAATTTTTGTTTTTAACATTTATTTATGTTTGAGAGACAGAGAGAGACTGAGTATGAGCGGGGGAGGGGCAGAGAGAGAGGGGGACACAGAATCCGAAGCAGGCTCTAGGCTCCGAGCTCTCAGCACAGAACCTGACGTGGGGCTCGAACACGCGAAACGCGAGATCATGACCTGAACCAAAGTTGGGTGCTTAACCTACTGAGCCACCCCGGGGCCCCTGTGTCTCTACGCTTCTAATAAGGACACCAGCCATGTTGGATGAAGGGCCTACCCTACTACAGTCTAACCTCATCTTCCCTAATTTCCTCAGCAAAGACCCTATTTCCAAGTTAAGGTCACGTTATAAGGTACTGGGGGCTAGTGTTTCAATATATTTGGGAGGGGCCACAATTAAAACTAGAGCAGAAAGTATGTAAAGGTATCTCGTTTATGAAAGTTGGGGGCATAATGATGGAATACCTAATGATCTGTCAAGCCTGAGACTGTTAAGAGATGCTTTTTGTGTTTGCTTTGCAGGTAGAGAGTGTGGCCTAGCTCCAGGCTTACCCTAGCATGCACACATGTGTTTTTTCGCTCTGTGAGCTACGTTTGTTTGTTTGGGTGAACACAGCTCTCTCATTATCCTAACAAGATCATGGTGTTCCAACGAATAAAGAAAAAGAGGGCTCCCACCTCTTTACTGAGTCACAAGACCCATTTGCCGGAAGCTACCTCATTTTTGTGGCCCCCTCTTCTGTGACAAAACCCGGTTTCCAGCCCGGAGGAAAAAATTTACAGGGTCATATTAAATTACCAAAGAAAAGCTAAAACTCTGGAGTTTGTCATTTCAGGAAAGGCTGAATTCTTTTAACTAAATGGGCAACTTTGAAATTTAATGGAAACCTGAGAGCTGTAATATAATGTGAAACCCTCTATTCCTTTTAGTTATTTCATGAAAAGCTGGGCATTTCTGTGGTGACTTTCATCCGAAGTGCCTCAAATGTCACGCTAATTTTACAAATTACGCCATCTATGGGGATTCTATATTCTGCCTGCATTTCTTCTCCATTTCCAGAACCTTTGGAAGTGCAGCCCTCTCTGAGGTCCAGGTTGAAGGGCTCTGTGCAGTAATGCCTCGAATTAAGTGATTTTTAGGATTTTGAGAATTCTTATTCCTAATCGGTATCAGAAGGAAATCCTCGGCATAGTAGAAAGGAACACGGATCTGAAATGCGCAGTGGGAATCTGGGCCTCCGTTTCCTCAACTGGGAAATGAAGCATTTGCGATGATAACTTACGAGGTTCTCTTTCGAGTCTGAGCTTCCAGGAGTCTATGGTTTGCGATGGCTTTTCTAAATTGCTTCAAAATGTTGATCAGGAAGTTAACCATGCTTTTAGAGAGAACCGTCTGTGACTTGGCAGTCTAGTCAGGGCTGCTGACAAAAATCTTCTGTTGCATGAAAGATTTTCCTGGTATTCGACCTGCGTGTTCTTCGGGCTTGTCAATGCCTGGAGCACAGCAGTGACCTTGCGAAGGTAACAGCCGCTTTGTATTTTTTCTGCCTGTGTTCCTGTTTCCCGATAGGCTGTCCCAAAGATTATTGATGAAGGCTCTGGCCCAAAGCGATCCCTAATATTTGGGTAGCTCTTCACACTTTTCACAGTGGATTCATGAACATTCATTTATTCAATCCCTATAACAGTCTGAGGTAAGCTAGACTGGCGTTATTATTCTCATTTGAAGATTGAGGAAACCAAGGAACATTGAGCCTGCATCACCTTACCAAGGTCACAGAGGAAATCAGTGGCAGAAGGAGGGCTGGAATACACCTTTTCTGCCTTCTAGTTCAAGTTTTTTCCGCTCCATTACATTTGGGTTGAAACGTACAGATGTGGAAAGGAAAACCAACCAACCAATCAACCAACCAACCCAACCACATACACACCTACTATGTGCTGGAGACTGTCCTAGACAGATTCAAACCATCACCTATTTGATTCCACAGACTAAATTCCTGTCATTACGTAATATTTCTTCCTTGATGACTGGAAACTAAGTTTAAGCACCAAGTGCCATTATATCAAGGAGATCAAATTAGTTTGGCTTTATAAGCATTTGGGCGCCCCCAATTGCGATGGGCTGTTGTGCTTAGGGGCAAAATGAGCCCTGGGCTGGGTCAGTCCCCTTGGTGTCTTCCAGAGAGGGTCTATGGGAAAGGAGTGGGGGCACAGAGAAGCTGTATTGGGAATGCATTGTTTCTCTCTGGGAGATTCTACTACAAGATGGGAGGAGTCAGGAACATCACTGTCCTCCCACCTGAATGGATGATGTGATTGATGTTCAAGGGTACCAGGGATTCCTTGTATCCACTCTTATGTCTTCCTCTGTTGATGGCTGGACCCACAACTTTATCTCTAGGGACTGACCTCAAGGAAGTAATGCTAAATAACTATAATAATGCCTGCCTTATTTTCCTTCTTGTCTGCTGTGAAGGTCAAATGAGATAACATATGTACTTGTGTTGTGCAAAAGCAGCCAGCTGATCATAGTAAGAAAATGTAACTTTGAAAAAAAGTTTATTTATTTATTTTGAGAGAGAGAGAGAGAGAGAGAGAGAATGGGCAGGGGAGTGGCAGAGACAGAGTGGGAGAGAGAGAATCCCAAGCAGCCTCTG
Organism: Neofelis nebulosa; assembly: GCF_028018385.1. Classification (NCBI taxonomy): domain Eukaryota; kingdom Metazoa; phylum Chordata; class Mammalia; order Carnivora; family Felidae; genus Neofelis; species Neofelis nebulosa. The sequence continues at coordinate 197,447,073 of NC_080784.1, read as the reverse complement.
CACTGTCAGCATGGAGCCCGTCACAGGGCTCAAACTCATGAACCATGAGACTGTGACCTGAGCCAAAACCAAGAGCCAGAGGCTTAACTGACTCAGCCACTCAGGGCCCCCCAAACAGCATTTTCATTAGAGAATAAGCAGGGTGTGTAAGAGCTGCTCTGCCACTTGGGCAGATGCCTTATCTTGTTGGGCCCCCGTTTTCTCATCTTGCCTGATGGTGATCCTGAGGCCTCAGTGAGTTGGTCTCTTTAAATTGCCAGGCCCATCACACCTGTTAGAATAGCTAAAATCAAAAACACAAGAAACAGCAAGTGTTGGTGAGGATGTGCACAAAAAGGAACGCGTTGCACTGTTGGTGGGAATGCAAACTGGTGCAGCCACTGTGGAAAAAATTAAAAATAGAAGCACCCAGTCATCCAGTAATTGCGCTACTCGGTATTTATGCCACAAATGCAAACAAACAAATCAAACAACAGATTCAAAGAGATACTCCCACCCCTATGTTTATCGCAGCAGTATTTACAATAGCCAAATTACGGATCATGCATCTATCCATTGATAGATGAACGGATGTGGAAGATGTGGTATATATATACAAAGGAATATTATTCAGTCATAAAGAAGAATGAAATCTTACCATCCGCAACAACATGAATGTAGCTAGAGAGTATAATGCTAAGTGAAATAAGCCAGTCAGAGAAAGAAAAACACCATATGATCTCACTCATATGTGGCATTTAAGAAACAAAGCAAATGAGCTAAAAGAAAGATAGAGAGAGGGGGAGAGAGAGAGAGAGAGAGGCAAACCAAGAAACAGACTCTTAACTATAGAGAACAAACTGATGATTACCAGAGGGGAGGTGGGTAAGGGGATGGGTGAAATACCGGATGGAGATTAAAGAGTACCTTTATCATCATGAAATAAAAAAACGAAATGATTAAAAATAAGAAAAATTGCCAGGCCCAGTTCCTGGTCTTTTCCACAGACAGTCCCCACTAAGAAGCTCCCCTTTCTTCTCTTTTGGCTTAATGAACTTAATTCCTGTTAAGTATTCTGGGAAAGGAAACATTTTTGGGGGGAAGTGGTTTATGCTTTTCAGGAACACAGGATCTGCAAGCATAGCGTTTTTTGTTGTTGTTGTTTTTTTAACTAAGTTTTCAAAGCTGCTTTCTCACATCAAGCTTGACAGAATTTTGTTCAGTCCTTCCTTTGTAATATACTCCGCCCAAAGATGATCTCTTCCTTCTGGGAACTCTTCTCCCTCCCTTCTTGTATTTTTTTTTTTTTTTTTTGGTGGGGTGGGTTGACAATCATGTGGCTCTGATGCCCTTGCCACGGTGATTGGCTCAAGAATGGCCATGTGACCTGAGAGGAACCAATCCTCGTCTTCGCTTGAGTTTGCTGCGGTTGCTGTAGATAAGAAGCAACTCTCTTCTGTCAGGATGCTGGCTGTGAGCAAGGTTAAGCCTGGAGCTGCTGGTGGCCATCTGTCATGCTTTGTCAGGGTGTTTTGTGAGCTTGCTGAAGATGACGCCCTCATGATGGAAAGCAGGAGAAAAGAACGTTGGAGAGAAAGATTCCTGATGGAATACTTAAACCTCTGCATTTCACCATGTTTAAAGTCATCTCTGCATCTGGTCTGTTCAGTTCCTTGGAACAAAAACTCTCTTTATGGTTTAAGCTAATTTAAAGTGGTTTTCTATCCTTTCTAACTGACGGGAGCTCTAAAGAGTACTTGCAATTCGTGGAGGGACCAAGCGTCCTGGGTGTCTAAGGAGGCATGTAGTAATGGGTCCCTATGGATGCCAGTCAAGGTATTGAAGTGGATCATTAATGACAAGCTTTGGCTAATTTGCAACGGTCAGGAGCTGGGTTGCTCTTCAGAACAGACTTGCACAGAAAATTCTCTGTGTACAGATGGACTCATAATTTCCAACACAGCTATAATAATTACAGATGTCTTGAGGAGGCGGCCAAAATCCTATGTGATCTTTTAGACCCCTACCAAAGGCAATTATGAGGCTTTACCTGGCAGGCCTCATGGGAAGAAAGCTACCCTCCTCGTATCAGACTTGCATTGCCATTTTCTGGAAGGAGATGCAAGGACTCAGGATCCCCCTCCCTTGGCCAGCCGTACTCAAAAATGTTCGTCTGCCACCCTAGTCAGGCACTTCCATTCAGAGGCCTCTTTACTGGGGGGCCTTGGCTGAAGCACTTTGCTCCACTTTGAGTACCTTTCTATCTCTAGCCCTTCCCCTTTGTCCCCTTGCTTACATGCTCGTAAAGAGGCTGGAGACTTTGCTCAGGGCACCCCCGATCTGTGCTGCATCCAAAGGACCCTCACCTGGGGCCACTCTGTGGGGAAGAGTGGAGCACTAGGGAGTCAGCCCCTCTTTTTTGTCTCTTGCTCGCATTGTTGCAGTGGGGGAGCCCAGGCTCGACTGTCACTTTCAGTTTGGCTCGTTGTCCTAATTGACCACCTGGACACCTGGAAGCTTAATGGCTTTAAATTCATTTCTCTGGATCCTTCTAAACAGTATCATGCATAGTTATCCAGACTGGTTTGGAAGGGAGAAGCATGAGGACAGTGAGTCTCACACTTCAGTGTAGCATTTTCAACTCCCGCTGTCCATTTAAAAGTTTTGATGCTCAGGTCGTATCCCAGACTAGCTTTATGAGTGTGCTTGTGGATGGAGCCCAAACATGGTGTTGTTATTATTATTATTATTTTAAAGTTTATTTATTTTGAGAGAGAGAGAGAGAGAGAGAGACAGGAGGGGTGCAAGGAGAGAGGGAGAGAGAATCTCTAGCAGGCTCTGCACCATCAGCAGAAAGTCCGACTTGGGGTCCCAAACCCACAAACCATGAGATCATAACCCGAGCTGAAACCAAGAGTCAGATGCTCAACCGACTGAGCCACCCAGGTGCCTCCCCTCCCCAAGCAAGGTATTTTTAAAGCTCCAGGTGATTCTATTACCAGCCAGTGTTGTGAACGCCATTTTATTTGGGCGTCCAAATCACTAATCTGGAAAATTAACAGCAAAAACTCATGAGCTTTCATTGATCTCCTGGGTGAGACCCATGTAGGGGTGGATCCTGGGAATCTGAAGAGTCCAGATGGTTCTGATGTGGGTGTAAGTAGTTTGAGGGGAGTTGAAAAGCATTGGTCCAGCACATGAGTGTATGTGCCTGCATGTACTAGTTTATTGGAGGGAAATAAAAAGGAAAAAAGAAGGATTAAGAACCCAGAATCCAAGGAATAACCTCCAAAGAATTTATATTCACTCATCCATCCATCTATCCAGGTTCGATGGCCATGTAACACGACACTTCAGAGCATAGGATCCTATCCTATCCTGTGTTTTCAAAACACAGCTGAATCCTGGCTGTGCAATCATTACCTCTGTCACTCTGGGCAAATCATGCAACCTCTGTCAGTCTCACTTTCTTCATCTCAAAAATAGGGACACATATAATACTTTCTTGCGGGTTGCCGTGACACATAAATAATTAATATTTGTAAAGTATTTAGTATAGTTTCCAAAACTGCACTGCCTTGAAATGGGAGCCACCAGCCACATGTGGCTGCTGAGCCCTTAAATGTGGCTGGTCCAAATTGAGATGTGCTGTAGATAGAAAATACACACTGGATTTTGAAGATTTAGGATGAAAAAAAAAGGAAAATGTAATTTTAAGAATTTTAAAATGTTGAAATGGTAATATTTTGGATGTATTGGGTTGGGATGATAATATTTAGGTATATTGGGTTAAATACAATATATTTGAAAAATTAAAAAAATATTTTACCTATTTATTATTACTTTTTAAAGTGTGGCTACCAAAATATTTAAAAGTAACATATGTTGGTTGCACTTTCCTTCCTTCCTTTTTCTTCTTTTCCTTCTTTCTTTCTTTCTTTCTTTCTTTCTTTCTTTCTTTCGTGAGAGCATGAGCAGGGGAGAGGCACAGAGGGAGAGAGAGAATATTAAGCAGGCTCCTTGCCCAGTGGTGGAGCCTGACCTGGGGCTCGATCTAATGGCTGTGAGATCATGACCTGAGCTGAAGTCAAGAGTCAGATGTTTGACCAAATGAGCCATCCAGGTGCCCCTGTATTGTATTTCTATTGGACAGCCTTGGCCTAGAACATAGTAAACTCTCAGTAACTGTTCAGTGTATTATTGGTATTGTTTTATGTATTTAATTCAAAAGCAGCTGGTGAACATTTGCTGTGAGGGATGTAAACATCAATCATTGGTCAAAGTGCTTAGAGTCTAGCCAAGGCAAACCAAGTCACCAGGAGTGTGTGGGACTTGATTCACTCTAGAACTCCGGGGCGTGCCTGGCATCGTCCACATTTTTACAACAAACACGAGATGAGAGGCTGCCACATCATTCCTGGGACGTTGCAAATTGTGGCGATTGCCCTGGGTGCCCCAAAGCATGTGCGCTGTCTAGTGACAAGAAGGTATCTCAGGGACGACATCAGAGTTGAAGAACTTTCCAGACATATAAAACTATTTTAGAAAATCCAATTTTGATACAAATCATGTAGCTCTCACCTCTCCCTTCCCCAATGTTACAGAGAAGGAATCAATGCTCCTTGGGGTGGTGGGACCTCAAATTCATGTCCAACTGGAGGCTTAGAGTACAGCCTTACTTGGAAATAGGTCTTGGCAAATGTCATACATTAGCATGAGGTCATATTGGATTCGGGTGGGCTCTAATCTAATGATTGGGGTCCTTGTATGAAGAGAAAACAGAGACACAGACACACAGGGAGAATATACGTGAAGATGGAGATAGAGACTGGAGTCACGTAGCTACAAACCAAAGAATGCCAAAGATTACTGACAGCCACCAGAAACTAGGAAAGATAAGGAAGGTTTTGCTCCTAGAGACTTTGGAGGGAGCATGGCCCTCCTCACACCTGATTTCAGACTTCTCTCCTCCAGAGCTGTGAGAGAATACATTTCTGTTGTGACAACCCTCCTTGTTTGTGGTAATTTGTTAGGACTGCCCTAGGAAACAAATATATTGGATGTTCCTTGAACCAGACTTGGTCTTTTTTAACACTTTGTGGTACAAATATTAATGTTTTTTTTGGGGGGGGTGGGTAGCAGTGGGGACTCAATCCTGGGTCCAGGGAGAATCTGATAGCTGTGTATCACACTGATGGTCTCGGATAAGGTAGAGACGGGTTCTGGGAGGGACCAAAGAGCGTTAAAACAATGTAGTCACTGGGAGTTTCCAAAATGAGAAGCAGGCTAAAGGTCAATGCCAGAAAACAGTGCCAAGGATTGGTGTCATGTGAAGAGAAATGGAGCAAAATCGGACTCAATTGCAGTCAGACTGGCAAGCAGAGGGTCAGATGGGGAATGGGGAACAAGGCTGTCATCAGTATGAGAGGAGCAAGAGCCCCATTTCTCTATTGAGCCCAGCGTGTGGCAGAGCTACGGTCTTTAGGACAAACAGTTGGTGTCAGTGTTTCTTCCCATGTGATGTGGCTGCATCTGGACACACGGGGACGTGATGGGAGTCATGTAAATCTACAGGACACATGCAGAGCATCTCCTATCGTCACAACACAAAAGCAGACATATGTTTAGGAATATAATGCAAAATTTCCATGATATGCATAGTCTAAAATATACGATTTGGAAAGTCTTCCTTTTGTGTTGTTCACTTCGGGCTATCTTTAGAGCTCTCCAGCTGTACACAACCACTATTGTGTGCTGATGTCGGCACCTCCACAGCTGGAAAGCTTGAGAAGCACTGATATAAAAGACCCAGAAAGGACTGGCTAACAATTTTCGTCATTTCTGATACATAGCCCGCGCAATGTGTCTTCATATAGTAGGCACACGTTAACCATTTTTTGACTCTTGTATGATAGTCAAAGTTAAAAACCGGTGACGCATTTCTCGCAAGAATTTTGGACCATGCATTGGCACATGCTTTTATAAACAAAAGAGGGATGCATATACAGGAAGGATATTTTTAGGAGAGGTATGCATGGTAAGGAATACTTGATGATTCTCAGACTTGCAAACCCACTGGGTACATCAAAGTGAGAAGAAAGTAAACCAAGTGCGAATCCACAACGTCTGCCTTTATCTACACAAGGCTTTCTAACTAAGAAAGACTTGGGGCCATGAACTGTGTTTTTGAGAGCCCCTCTTGTGGCAAGTCAGGGTCTGCCTATGTAATTTTGTGTGCCAAACCTATGTTCATGTTTACGCTATTCTTCTTTTAGTTAATCCCATGATGATGTGTGCAGTTTTAGCCTCTGATCATCAAGGGGAGATGGAGTTTTTTGAAGCCATTTTCCTGTGCAGAACCAGAGCCACTACTCTGTCTTGATATGGTGAACATTGAAACGATGAAGGGCCCTGTGGAGAAGCCTGGGAGTCATTGTAGATTCTTTCCTCTCTCTTCCAACGCCTCCTCAGCCACCGAGTCCTGAAATCTACCTCTGCAGAGCTCTCAAATGCATCCACTTCTCTTCATCTTTTTGCCTGGGCAAGAGTGGAGTCTAGTCCCCATGGAAATGGGGTAGGGGTGAGAAGTTAAAGAGTCTAGAATTGGCATATAAAGTGAAAAATCATTGTGGATAACATTATTACTCTTGGGAGCAGAACATGGGGAAGAAAGGCCTTAAATTTTGTTTAAAACACCTGACTTGGGCCCATTAAAATTCAACACCATAGAATAAACTGTTACTTGTCTTGCTCTTCCAACTGAGTCCATCCTTGATCTGGACCAAAGCCTGTTTCTGACAGAGGGAAGGATGGAAACGTAAATAACCACATGTCTCTTTTGAAAATTTCATTTCATGTCTGTTCAACCCGATTACAAATGAACGGATATGATGGCACCAGCTTCCAAAGGCAGGCGTCTCCTCAGTCTTTCCAGGCAGGCCTTGCAAACCATGAGCACCTAGATAAGGGCATTAACCAAATAGGATTATATTGGCTGAAGCTTCAGTTCTGCCATAAGTGTCATTTGGGAAGAATGTATATTTAACAAAAAGCCAATGTTAGACTCAACTGCTAGAAACACAACAAACCAGAACATGAGTCTTTTGGGGTAAAAGTGAATGGGGTTATTGATAAAGAACTTTCTGGCCTTCTCTGCCAACTGTTTGTTCCCAAGGGCTAGGTCTGGATGTCCCTGCTTATTTCCCTTACAAAGTGGCCAGTGTGGGAAATTTCCCTGCCAACCCCATTTCCACTCCTGGAGGGTGGTGTAACTGAAGGTGGGTGGGCCCAGTGTTCCAGAACTGCCTCTGTGACAGAGCCCATCTAAGTATGGCTGCAGCCACAGAAGGAGTGTCAGGTGCATGGCTGGGTCACTCTTTAGAGAGCATGGATCTGAGTTCACATCCTGGGCTTGCTACAGAGCTGGACATCATTGGGAAAGTCACCAAACTAATTTGCTAGTTGGTTCCTCTCATCTGTTAAATGGGGATGTTCTTGCCAACTTCATAAGGTTACTGGGCAGGTTACGAATGCAAATTCTGGAAGTGTTAAAAATGGAACTCCTATCCTACTTGGCCATTCACAATGGGAGAACATTCCCAGAAGTTCTTAGACGAAGCAGTAGTTAGAGGAAATATGATACCAATGCACCCTATGTATCACACTCATAGAAGTTACATAAGGGCAAAAAAGTATTTTACAGTGGCTATGAGAATTCTTTAAACACAAGATCGGTTTCCTATCTTTTCTCCAACACAGTCATCTCAGATGATTGGAGAGATTTACAGGCTCTTAGGTATTGGGCTCAATTCATAACAACAAGGTGACTCTTGGTGACCATAGAGCTGCATGTGCACATCTGCCTAGCTGTCCTGTCTGGGACAGAAAAATGATTTTCATTTTTCTAACTCTTGATTGAAATGGCATCTCTCAACCACCTTCCAGTTTGTGGTTACCTATGATAATGCCAGGATACACTGAAGATGGGAAATCTGTCTTCTTTCACCTGTTGGTATAGCCACCCTTCAGTACAGACTCCCATTCATTCCATTATGGAAGTCTCAGCCCTCATGGCAGGCAGTTTTAACTTGGAAGCCAATTTGGTCAACTGGTAGTGGGTACCTATGATGCTTTATTGAGAAGGTATCTGAGCTCACATCTGCCCTCCATAGAAAGAGAGCCCGGATTAATTTATGATACCTTCTGTGGGCATGGATGGAGGAGTGGGCTCACACATTTCCCTTATCTGTGCTTCATCTGTCTATCAATCATAATGTCTGCTTCCTCTCTCCACCTTTGACTCTCTTCTAGGATATTGGTAGGACACAAGAAGGAAATGCAGGAAAGGATGACATATATTGACCCTTCCCATCCTTGTCTGTCAAATTTTAACTAGTGTCTTTACTTAATGTAGAGTCATGATTTGTCTGTGGTTGTTGTATATATCTCTTTCCATTGCCACTTTGTGCATGTCTTGAAATTAGGGATGGTTATTCTTCATTCTCATATTTTTTAAAGATTGAAAAAAATGTTTTATTGATTTTTGAAAGAGAGAGAAAGAGAGTGTGAGTGGGGGAGGGACATAAAGGGGGGGGAGACAGAGGATCCAAAGCAGGCTCCATGCTTACAGGAGCAAGCTTGATGTGGGGCTTGAACCCATGAACCATGAGATCATGACCTGAGCTGAAGTCGGATGCTCCACCGTCTGAGCCACCCATGCACCCCTCTTCCTTCTCATATTGTCCCTCATCTTGTGCCTCCCACTCCAGAACCTGGTATAATGCCTTACACATAATAGTCATTGTTTTATTGCTGAGTTAAAATTTTTTAATTATACTCTTTTAAATCATCCACACTACCAACAGAAATATCTTTCTAGTCTACAAATATAATCTTGCCTCACTTCTACTTAAAACCCTTCAATGACTCCCAACTGGCTAGAGGATAAAGTCCAAATTCTAAATCCTTTATTTTGACAAAATGAGTCTTTCAAGGTTTTGTTCTCACCCAGTTCTGTGAATCACCAGCTACTACATGCTCTTCCACTTCTTAGACACCATATTATTTTGTATTTTGAGCCTTTAAGTCTATAGGTTGTTAAGTCCAGAAAGCCCATTCACTGTTGCCTGTCCAGTAGACTGCTCTTCATCCTTTGAGATTCTGTGTCTTGAAGGGATGAGATGGATTATAGTTAAAAGTGTGACTCAGGCAATGAGTACTTGGATTTAAATCCTGACTCTAGTTGTGTGACCTTGTGCAAATTATTTAACTTTCTCTAGCCTGAGTTTTCTTGTTTATAAAATGGGGGATAATAGGGTAATTGGTAGGAGGATCAATGAACTAGTCTATATAAAGCGCTTTGCACGATGCCTTGCACACAGTGAGTATTCAGCTAAATTGACCTATTTTCTTAACTGGGATTCAGAACTAAACTAAAAGTCCATTGGGGCAAATGGCAAGATTGTAATGTAATATGATGGGGATTGTAATCATGGTGGGAAGAGGATGCAAAGGGAACACAGAGGAGAGCCCAGAAAAAAAAAACAAACAAACAAGCACAGACTCCGGGGGGTGGGGGCAGGGGCCTGAGAAAATGCTTCTGGCAGGACAGGTACTTGAGCTGAGTTCTAAAGGATGGGTCAGAAACATGGTGCCATGAGGCCATAGATGGGGATGGTGGATCAATGATGTGTGGAGCAGGGGCCTCGTGGACTTTACCTGACATGTGCTGCTTCATTAGGGTGAGAGGCAATTACCCCAAAGTGAATGTTTTGGACATGAGTGTTTTTGGTTGCTTTTGGATGGACTGGTTTCCCGTTTAGAGCATTGGCACCCCAGGTACCTTGCCCCTTTCTCACAGGCAGAAGAAAAACTGGAAGAGGGCTCAGCCAGCAAAAGCTTTCCTCCTGATGGAAGGACAGATGGAAGGTGAGTATGAGCCAGAGGGTGGAAATGGGGCTCCTAAGGAAGTGTCTCCTTAATCTCTCTCTTATTCTTGACAGATAGAATGAATAAAGGTGGTGCTTGTGGAGCAGGCTTTATCTCCTTCCTCACGGTGAGTCGCTGGGGTGGGATATGCCGTGGCTGGATGGCCCCCTGCGGCAGAAGAGAAGGCTATCCTACTCTTGTCATCCCAGGGTAGACCAGCAGTCCCAGTGGTGATAAAGACTCAAATGCCATAGCTGCCTTTGGAAAGCATGAAGCAAAACCAACTCCTGGTTTCTCTTTCTCTGCCTAAGAGCATCTTGTCATTATTATTGTTATTATTTTATCTTATTCTGCATCAATTATCTTGACTTTCATGGGTGAATACAAAGAATAAAACCCCAAAAAAGTGGGTAGAGAAGTGTGATTCCTAGGCATCAAATATTTTAGTGACAGCAGGGTAAGACTCGATTCTAGGCCAAACTAGTTCAGGCCAGTAGATTCACATATGTGTGAAAGCCTTTTCTCTGTGCATGATAGAACACTCTCCTGTATTTGTATAGGTAGGAAATCCTTAAATCTTCCATTCTCATTTTTAATAAACAAATGGAGACTTTCTCAACATCCTCAAAACAACTAATTCAAAGTCACATAGTAGTGAAAGAACTGAGGAGTCCTGGGCTTAGGAAAAAAGTTCTTATCACAGATGGGCTATGCTTTTATGATAGAAATTTTAGAATCAGATGACCAAAAAGAAGAAAACTTCAGTCATCTAGAATCGCCCTGGCCACAAGTAACAAAGAGCTCTAGGAATCCATATGTGGCAGGTAAAACCTCCCCTCCCTGTGGTCTCCACCTCCACTGGCATGAGGGAGGTAGGGTCCCCAGGACTCTGCAAACACCCCTTCCTCCCCTCACCTGCAGGTCCCATGGCTTTCTCACCTCTTTCTGCCTTGAGATGGCCGGATGAACCATCCCAGAGTTACTTATCTCAGTCAGCCTGGTCCTCCCTCTTGCTCTAGGACTCGAATGCCCTAAAGGTTCTTGTGCCCAATGTCCCTAACCCTAACCCCCAAACTATCAAGTCTTTTTTTCTTATGAATATGATTTATTATCAAGTTGGTTTACATACAACACCCAGTGCTCATCCCAACAAGTGCCCTCCTCAATGCCCATTACCCATTTTCCCCTCTCCCCCACTCCCCATCCACCCTTAGTTTTTTCTATGTATTTACGAGTCTCCAAGAGCATCTTTTATGCTTAGTCAAAATAATTTCCTCTGTTCAATGAAAAAAGGGGGGAGCTATTTTTGTGGTAGGCAGGGGAGTCCAAAGAGAGGCGACCTCATGGGATTTTTCCCTGAGGCTCATTTTAATTGGATAGGAGTTTGCCAGTTAGCAGAGTGTATGGATGGTGAGATGGAAAGAGGGTACTAGAAGCAGAGGGCAGGGCATGAAGACAAGTGTGGCACTCTGATATGTTAAAGATTAGAAGAGGCATCATGAATTTTTTTTTCTTTGAAACTGAAATTGGGCATAAATATCACTTAGTAAGACTCAGGGGAAAAAAAAATCAAGTATGACATGTGAAAAGACAGTATGAATGTAATCAGAGATGTTAGTCTGCAAAGCTTAATTTCACCTGAAAGAAATGCATAAGAAAATAAGAAGAAATGTATTCATTAGCAATTGCCCTGTGGCAGATGGGAATACTGAGTAAAAGATAGATAGAGGAATATGGATCCTATAATGTAGGTATTTAAGCGAAGTCCCAAAATGTTGAAAGAGCACGCATTCCTGTATAATCCTTGGGTAGCCTTCTTTGGGATCTTCTCTTTTCGATAGTTTGATTCTGAAGGGAAGCAACATATTAAAATGTTAGTAAGTGTGTGATTTGGATTTTTAGAGGCTGTGTGCAAACACCTGAGAGGTCCTAAAAAATTGACCAGTTTTCAGATATCCACCTGTCCAAGTGGTGCAGTGAAAAGCAACGGGCTTTTTAGCTGGACCTGCTTGGTTTTGAATCCAGGCTCTACCTTTACCAGCCATGTATGTAGGGAAGAGAATTTGCGAAAATTATAAGTAAGCCCTCAAAAATGGAAGCTGCCAGTATCACTAGCTGTTACAGGGGTATCTAAAACGAGATGATTGTTGATCCTTTGGAGAGAGAAATAAGAGTTTGTTTCTTATTTGTTTGTTACATGGGGGGAGGGGGTTAATATGTTGTTCTGAGCAAGCATTGACATCGCATTCTCCATAAGATTTTCATCCAGAGTCTGTGCCTACAGGTTTTATGGAATTTAAGGACATTCTAAGATTTTGTTGAGAGTGTGTGTGTGTGTCGGTGTCATGACCCTCTGTGTGAGAATCCTGCTACAAGCAGGCTGTGCACTGTCAGTGCAGAGCCCGATGTGGAGCTCGAAGGCATGAACCACGAGATCATGACCTGAGCCGCAGTTGGACGCTTAACTGAGTCACTCAGGCGCCCTGGTAATTTTGCGTTTTGAACCTAGCTGTTGGTCTGGTGGCCACGCTTGGAGATGGAGACAAACCCAGAAGGGGCAGGTGGCTCATGTTATCTTGAAATTTAGGCAATATTTCAAACAAGAAATAGGAGAACTAGGCTTTAATGTGGAAGAATGGTCACTTCTCTAGGGCCATAGGGGTCAGGAGAACCTACAGAGTCCTTCTGAGGTACTGACCCCAAGGTCTCCATCCCGCATCTTGGGGTCCCACTCCTTTCTGCACCACAACAGAACAAGCTTCCCAGGGGTGAGAATTTAATCTCTGAACCCCACGACCTCTATACTTACGTCCTGAGTCTGATCCTTAGGTTTTTCTGTCCTCCGGCCGCAGAAGACGAGGAGCCTATATGCTGCCAGGGAGATCTTCTGGGGTTTGCACTTGTTCTTAAATCTGTGATTGAGCACGTTCAGCCTTTCATTGCCTTTGTCTGACGCATCCTCCAGTAAAAACCATCCTCTTCCATGGTCCTTGCAACCACTGTTTTTCCTAAATCTCAGCAATATTTGAGATAATGCCCTGCTGGTTCATTCCCACCCACCGGCATCGCACCTCAGTTCTCCACCAGCGAAACTGTAACAACTCCTGCCTCGTTATGCTTCGGGCTGTTAGTTACTTCCTCTCCTCCCTGTGACGGATTCCCCCGTGTCCACCAGCTGGCAAGTGACCCGGCTCCAAAATCCCATTTAAAAGTCTGTCCTTTTGACCACTCCTAGCACTAACTCTCTGTTTCTGTTCCCTGAGAAATACTCTTGAAGTAACGATTTATGGGTAGGGAGCTTATGGAGGAGTAGTTGGGGGAGCAACAGTAGATGGGGAGTGAGGTGGGAGGGAGAAGGTATTGCACTTATAATACAGGTCTCAGTTGATTTCATGGGGCCATTTTGGAATGCGGATGGCCCTTCAGAATCGTCCGAGTCTAGGTGGAAGCTGGATTTTGTGTCCCCCACATCTCCCAGTTGCTGGGTGTGGGCTGTTCCCGAGAAAGCAGTGTAATAAGTGGGGGCAGTAGCTCATCTCTGCTGAAAGTCCGGGGGAAGGGCTCAGGGGGGAGCCAAAAGCAGCCACTGCCCCCAGAAGCAGGGAGCTGAGGGTATCAGATGAGATAATGCGCAAGAAAGTGTTTACGAACAGCCTTATTTCACAAAAACAAAATCACATAGTAGCAAAATACGGTAGAAAGAACCAGTGGTTTGATACCAGAGCTCTTCCCAGCTTTGCTCTTTTCAGTTTATTCCTCATTCTGTCTGAGCCCTGGTTTTACCTTCTGTAAAATGGGGATGAGTATATTTTTTCTTGCAAGAGTGCTTTCAAGGACAGCCGAGTCAATACTTACTAAAGTATTTTATACTTTGGGCAACCCTGTTCCAAGCTGTTCTCATACTCAACTCAGATTTTCTCACTCAATTAGCTCTTGTCCTCAGTATTCTCTGGAGTACTACATATGTGAATTATAATGGCAGTGATGAACTTGAAAAGGATACAGATTTTATTTGATTTGAATGGTTACACAATTTCACATTCCCTTGCCCGGCGTTCAAACCCATTTTGGTATGAAACTCTTTTGGAAGTGACATGATGGAGCTTATTCAAATCGCCGATGAGGGTTAGTTTTGCCTGGGTAAAAATTTTATCTCACTGGGCTGGTCACATTTAAATACTGAGTCTTGGCTTTCCCTAATGCATCCCATGGTCAGAATCTGTCTCTCCAAGTAAAGGTCAATGACAATTCACCTGCAAGGGAAAGATCCAATTGCACCTCTAGAATGAAGATCGATACAATCACCGCAAGTAAACCGTGTCCGACCGCATCCTTTGTAAGAAGGAAAAGAATCAACAGGGCATGAAAAGTGTCAGCATTTTGAGTTTTGAGGGGTGAGAAAGGGGAAAGAATTTATGCCGTACTCATCCATCATTGGGCTTCAGTAAGATCATTAGGCTTCAAACTAGAGACAAAGAGGTAGAAACATTCAGTTCTGCTGTTGGAAATCCCAGCATCAAATTCAGTTCAATTCAGTTCAAATCAACTCCATTCAATTTTATTTAATTCAACAAACATTTATTTTTAGTGCCAGCATTTTGTTTGACTTTATGCCAGCTGCCCCCAAACCCCCGATCTCTGGATGTCCATTCATTTTATTTCATGCCAGACTCTGTTAGGTGCAGAGATAAGAAATAAGCATGTAAGGAGGGAAAGATATGCAGACACACAGAAAATCTATTAGGATAACTAACTACTGAAAGACATGGATAAAATACCATGGAGTTAACTGTGGAAGGAAACCCAAGCTATGTGTTCATGGGGAAAAGGTGATTTTGAGTTGGGGCTTGTGTGATGAGTAAGCATTTACTCATGAATGGGGAAAAGTGTAGTTTAGTTTGACAGTTATTTATCAAGGTATATTATGTGCTGGAGCCTGGGCACTGAGGAGGTAAGTAGAGCATCACAGCTGCCCTCAGGAAGCTCACACATGTCACACAGCAGGTGGAGGTAACACTCTGAAGAAGCTTGCCTAGCTGATAAAGAGACAAGTGAATGGACAAGGAAAGGTCTCAGTTGCAATCTTGTTCAACATATGTGCTGTCCACGAAAACCTTTGGTCTGGGTGCAGTTGTTATGTTTTGCCCTCATAATGGCAAAACCACTCTCAGAAAAATGCCTGGAAGCTGGAAATGAGTAAGTACATGTCCAAAGGTATGGTAACAAAGAAGTTTCTGGTGTATTTGGGATTATGGTGCATATTTGCAATGGAAGACAATGCGACTGTTCAAAATGGGGCACAGAGATACAACATGGGAAGTGATTTAGGATATATAGTTGAGTTACAAATGCAAGAAATATAGTGTATGTGGTGTGATTTCACTCTTGTAAATTTTTGGTGTACATTCGCAGGGAGTGATGTAAGACGACGTTCTACAAACTGTTCATGGTGGTTCTGTTTGGATGGAGGGATTATGAACAGAAATTATGAATAGTTCTGTCTTCTCTTTCTTCCTCTTTCCCTTTCTTCTTCTTCCTCTTCTATTTTGCTCATGTGCATTTCCTTTCTTGTTCTTCAACAAATCTGAGTTACTCCAGAAATGAAAAAACAAGCGAACAAAAAGTTAATTGTAGCTGGAGTGTACGATGCTAAGTGAAAGAAGTCAGTCAGAGAAAGACAAATATTATATGATTTCCCTCATATGTGGAATTTAAGAAACACAACTGATGAACATAGGGGAAGGGAAGGAAAAATAAGAAAAAAACAGAGAGGGAGGCAAACCGTAAGAGACTCTTAAACACAGAACAAACTGAGGTTGCTGGAGGGGAGGTGGGTGGGGGGATGGGCTAAATGGGTGATGGGCATTAAGGAGGGCACTTGTTGGGATGAGCACTGGGTGTCGTATCTAAGTGAGGAATCACTAAATTCTACTCCTGAAACCAATACTACGCTGTATGTTAACTAACTTGAATTTAAATAAATAAATTTTAAAAAATCCTTTAAATTAAATATGCACTTCTAGAGTTAAGACAGTCCTTATGGTTATGGTATTTGTTCCTCAGAATAATCCATTCTATTGGAGGGATAACATCATTACTATTATTGCTGTTATTATTTTATATCCATGGTCTGATGATGTTTGAGGTTTTAATTGGTATGCTCTCCTCACTCCCAAATCACACAAGAAACAGATCGTCTTCCGCAGAGCTAGAAACATAGGCTGCAAACCCTTGCCACGGACAGATTTGGATGCCTGTTTTGCAGAACAAAATCTCCTACTGGCAGAGATCTTGAAGAAAAAGTGATCGCTGGCTGGGGAAGAGACACATGGACAGGAAAGCATGATAGAAAGGAATGGAGATCCTCAGTCTGGGAGCCCTGGGGCTGCCTGGAAGCTGAGTGGGCAAGGTCTTAGGGATCCTGTCACTGTCTAGGAGGAACTACCATCCACCCATCATCCATCAGTTTTCCCGTCTGCAGTGAAACTCATCTGAGGCTTGAGATTCTGCTCAACTCCCATGCATCTGCATGGACATTGCCCACTTCTGAGCCTAGGCAACTCCCTGCTGCATTCCCATTTTATTGATGGAGGAGTGGAGGTTCGAGGAAGCTGAGTGATTTGCATAGAACTCGCCAGCAGGGGTGAAGCTACCACTTGAACTTCATAAATCCCTATTGAGCACCCTTTCCCGTACCCCACCACGCTGCCTAAAGCTTGATTTGTGGACCACAGTTTTTCACAGCCACCAGTTCTGTCCCTCATTTCTCCCTGGGCAATGGCTCCTTCCTGTTAGGAGAAATAAACAAGATGGTGACAGGTTTTTGAGGTTGTGTCATTTTGAACCCGGTGCCCCGCTCCAACAAGAAACAGGGTTATTTCTGGTGAAGTCTTTGCTGTAAAGTACACCAATCAATTTTCCTTACAAATGATTTCTAATATGTAATTATGTAATCAAGCACTGCCATAAACAAGCCTGGCCTTGACATAGAGTGATGGGGTGCCGTAATATTTTAAATAAAGGATGATCACACAGCCATTTATTTTGAAGTCCAATTTTCAGGATTGGGAACTATACCTTAATGGAAGTTTAGAGATTAACAGCAAACTAAATGTGAAACCCTGTGAGCTAATGCCTTCGACATAAACAAATGTACAAAAATAGCATCCTGCAACTGTTTTCAAAGTCTGACAGAGTCACAGGGCTTTCGGCAAGGCAGAGGGTGCAAAGAGTACCAGATTCATCAAATTCTGGCAGCGATCTGTTAAAAAAATAATGGTTTTGTCTACAAATGGAAACTGCTAACAGCTTTACCCGTCCACTGCAATCATCTTTCCATCTGCTTGGGTTTTATCATTGTGTCGCCTTTGGAAAATTACAACACAGAGCATATTCTCTTGGAGGTCTGTTGTTGAGCTGAATATTCTGGGCCACGAAATGGTGACAACAGTTGAAGAGTTTCCCTGCAAAAGCGTTACAACCGTTGCATGCCAACAAGCCGCCCGTGCTGCAAGGTTCTGGCAGGAGGGGAGCAGCGGACTGCGTTTAGTAGAGCACAATTAAAAAGACGCTTGCATATACTAGAAAAGGCACAATCTAACACTTGCAGTGACTTGAAATAATGGCTACTTGTTTTTTGCCTCATTCTGTCATCGTTCCTTCTTACTCTACTTTCTTTTCCATTTCCCTACTAAAAATGTGTTGTTACCTAAGTGCAAGGTCATGAAGGACCTGGACAGCTCCTCTAGCCTGTGATCTGCTCTGGAAGGAACCTTATCCCTCTGTCTCCAGATCCTTTGCCTGGAGGCCAGCTCGGGGTGGTGTTCAGTATCTAACTGCTGAATGAATGAATGAAAGGATGAATGATGCTATGCCTCTCATATGATGATTTATACCTTAAAAAACATTATGTACTTTGGAAAACATTCTCACTGACACCATCCTTAAAACACTATAAGAGGCAGGAAGATGAGGTATTGCCTCTATGTGTTAGTTCAGGTCCTTCGAGAGGAAGATGCTAAAGTTGGATTACACGTGAGAGAGACTGATTATGGAAACTGCCCTTGAGGGAAAATGGAGAAGGAGCAGTGGAGAACGGGGCGGAGGCGGGGGGAGCCATCATACCGTGATGCAAGTCTTACTACCACGGAGAGAGAAGGAAGGATTGAGTAGCATAAGTATCTGACAGAAGTGCCATTCAAGAAAGTTTCAGTAAAGCTGATGGAGAGTCTTAGGGCCAAACTCATTGGTCCGTGGAGTCCCACATCCTCCAGAAATGTGCCTGCTTTTCCCAGAAGTGGCCTTGGTGCACTCAGACTTTGGCTGGTGGTGCCAGTGTGGTGATGGATTTTAGACAGCATGACTACTCTATGCAGTGGGAGATTGGAGAGGAGAATTCTCATGGTGACCACATTCTATTTTAGAGATAAGGAAACTGAGATCCTGAGAGATGAAGAGGCATTCTTAAGGTGTCACGCCAAGTGAATGGCAAGGTAAGGGTTAATACCTGGCTCTTGAAACCTAGCCCATGTGTTTTCTTTATGGACAGAACAATGGATCTATTTCTACTGCTGACTCTGTGCCCCATCTGATTTGGTGGAGAGGGCAAAGTACAGGGAGCCAAAACACTGGGTGGGCAAAACACTTCTCAAGGACATAAGAAGAGGCAAGGAGTGCGATTTCTTACACTTCTGGTAGAAAGCAGAGTATAAGGCTGGAAGGTGAAGACAGAAAATCTCATTTTGGTGGGGGAGAATATGTAAGACATTCACTCTCTCTAATTAAAGTATGCCATACGTAAAATCAAATCTTTTGATAGTTAAATAGCAGATCATGTTCTAGAGAATCACATAAGCTTCTGGAAAGTAGAGGCCTTCTTGTCTATTTTTTTCAAGGCTGGATATCCAGAATCTTGACAGTGCTTGGTAAAAAGTCATGGAATAAATAC
Source organism: Neofelis nebulosa (assembly GCF_028018385.1). Lineage (NCBI taxonomy): Eukaryota > Metazoa > Chordata > Mammalia > Carnivora > Felidae > Neofelis > Neofelis nebulosa. Next base: position 197,428,220 of record NC_080784.1, on the reverse strand, counting down.
TTGTCTTTGTTGAATGAATGAATGTAACTTTAGTCTTTGAAGGGGTCTCAGAAAACATCCAAGGTACTTCAGAAGATAAAGATAATGAGATAGTGAATAATGGTTAAATCACTTCTCAGAGGGAATGAGATCCCAAAATTCCTGTCTCCCTGTGCAGTGGTCTGTCCCCCTCCCATCTGGAGCTACCCTGGGATGAGGGTTCTGCTCTGTCAACCCCAAAGAAAATTGGCACATTGATATTGAAATCTCTAGCATATTTGACCAAAAGGAAGACTTCATCTGTCCATGTTTTGAACTGCAATCTCAATGTGGTGAATAGATTAAGACCAAATTCTCAGCAAGAATGAATGGGTAGAATGAGTCATTTGGAGAAAAGCAATGCATGAAACCTACATGAAGAGATCAATATTTTGGGACCATTATAGGAAACCCCAGCTGACAGACAGCAGATAGCAGAAAAGTGGAGGAGACCAGACATACTTATTAAACCATTATGTAACTTTTGAAAACTCTGGCCTTGAGGGGTTGCTCTGCCGGATATTAATTCACTTATTCACATAGGAAGTATTTACCGAGGACCAACTCTGTGCCGGGCACTATGATAGGCTGTAAAGATTGTTGGCAAACAAGACCCTATTCCTTCCACAATAGAGTAGAGCATCTCGTGGACGAGACAGACAGCGAATGCACACACAATAATTCCAGAGAGTTGGAAATGTTATCAGAGAAATCCTCAGGGTATGGGAAGCAGAATAATTACATGATAACGGGCAGACTCTGAGTCAGTGAAAGTGGCTTGAGATCTGAATCATAAGTAGTTACCTCTGTGAAGATCTGAGTGCAAGAGGTTCAGAAGGAGGAAGAACAGGTGTAAAAGCTCTCAGGCCCCCAGCAAAAATAAGAGTGTTTAAGGAGCAGCAGAAAGGCCAGTGTGGCTGGAACACAGAGCAAGGTGGGTGGCAGGAAGTGAAATGAGAAGTAAGTGGGGCCTGATCCTGCAGGACCTGGCAGGCAGAGCAAGAAGTTTGGGGTTTTATCTTAAGTGTGTTAGGAAGTCACTGTGGGCTTTTAAGCAGGAGAGTGTCATGGCCTGATTTACGTTGAAAAATGAACTTGATCTGAGAAAAAAAAAAAAGACCAAAGCAACAAAGACTAGGAAGCGCCAGAGAGCATCTCCAGAAACACCAACTCTACAGGTAACACAATGGCACTAAATTCTTATATTTCAGAAATCATACTAATCAATAATAATAAATAGTAATAATAAATTCTGAATGTAAAGGGATTAAGTGCTCCAATCAAAAGACATAGGGTATCAGGTATCAGAATGGATAAAAAACCAAGATCCATCTATATGCTTCTTACAAGAGACTCTTTTTGGGCCTAAAGTCACGTGCAGCTTGAAGGTGAGGGGATGGAGAACCATCTATCATACTAATGGATATCAAAAGAAAGTCTGAGTAGCCATACTTATATCAGACAAATTAGATTTTGAAACAAAGACTGTAACAAGAAATGAAGAAGGGCATTCTATCACAGTTAAGGGGTCTATCCATCAAAAAGATCTAACAATTATAAGTATTTATGCCCCCAACGTGATAAGCCCAAATATATAAATTGATTAATAGCTAACATAAAGAAACTCATCGATAATAATACCATAATGGTAGGAAAATTTAACACCCCACTTGCAACTATGGGCAGATAATATAAGCAGAAAACCAAGAAGAAGACAATGGTTTTGGATGACATACTGGACTGGATGGACTTAACAGACATATTCAGAACATTTTATCCTAAGGCAGCAGAATACACTTTCTTTTTGAGTATACATGGAATATTCTTCAGAATAGATCACATAATGGGTCACAAATCAGCCTTCAACAAGTACAAAAATTTGGAGATCATATCATGCATAGTTTCAGATCACAATGCTATGAAACTTGAAGTCAACCACAAGAAAAAATTTGGAAAGAACTAAAATACATGGAGGTTAAAGAACATCCTAGTAAAGAATGAATGGTTTAGCCAAGTATTAAAGAAGAAATAAAAACAAATACATGGAGGTCAATGAAAATGAAAACACAGCAGTTCAAAACCTTTGGGATGTAGCAAAGGCAGCCCTAAGAGGGAAGTATATTGCAATCCAAGCCTATCTCAAGAAGCAAGAAAGGTACCAAATACACAGCCCAACCTTACACCCACAGGAGCTAGAAAACTAACAGCAAATAAAGCCTAAAGCCATGTGAAGAAGGGAAATAGTAAAGATTAGAGCAGAAATAAACAATATAGAAACAAACAAGCAAAAAGAGCAAACAGATCAACAAAACTAAGCACTAGGTCTTTGAAAGGATAAACAAAATTGATAACCCCCTAGCTAAACTTCTCAAAAAGAAAAGAGAAAGGACCCAAATGGATAAAATCACACACAAAAAAGAGGAGAGATCACAACCAAACGCCACAGAAACACAAACAAGTATAAGAGAATACTATGAAAAATTATGCCAACAAACTGGGCAATCTGGAAGAAATAGACAAATTCCTAGAAACTCACAAACTACCAATGCTGAAATAGGAAGCAATGGAAAATTTAAAAAGATGCATAACCAGCAAAGAAATTGAATCACTAATCAAAAATCTTCCAACAAACAAGAGTCCTGGGACAGATAGCTTCCCAGGGGAATTCTACCAGACATTTAAAGAAGAGTTCATATCTATTCTTTTCAAACTGTTCCAAAAATAGAAATGGAAAGCTTCTAAACCTATTGTACGAAGCCAACATTACCTTGATCGCAAAACCAAAGACCCCACTAAAAAATAGAATTACATACCAATTTCCCTGGTGAAACTAGATGCAAAAATTCTCAATACAATACTAGCAAATGTAACTCAACAGTACATTAAAAGGGTTATTCACCATGATCAAGTGGGATTTACTCCTGAGCTGCAAGTCTGGTTCAATATTCACAAATCAATCAACGTGATACACCACATTAATAAAATAAAGGATAATAACCACACGATCCTGTCAGTAGATGCAGAAAAAGCATTTGACAAAAGACAGCATCCATTCTTGATAAAAACCTTCAACAAAGTGGGGATAGGTGGAATATACCTCAACATCATAAAAGTCATATACAATAGATCCACAGCTAATATCACCCTTAATGGGGAAAAACTAAGAGCCTTTCCCCTACGGTCAGGAACAAGACAAGGATGTCCACTCTCACCATTATTATTTAACATAGTACTGGAAGTCTTAACCTCATCAATCAGACAACAAAAAGACATAAAAGGCATTCGAATCAGCAAGGAAGAAGTCAGACCTTCACTATTTACAGATGGCTTGTTACTCTATGTAGAAAACCCAAAAGACTCCCCCCGAAACTGCTAGAACTGATATATGAATTCGGCAAAGTCTCAGGATATGAAATCAATGTGCAGGAATCTGTTGCATTTCTATACATCAATAATGAAGCAGCAGTAAAAGAAATCAAGGAATTGATCCCATTTGCAATTGCACCAAAAGCAATAAGATACCTAGGAATAAATTTAACTAAAGAGATAAAAGATCTGTATTCTGAAAACTATAGGATACTTATGAAAGAAACTGACGAGGACACAAAGAAATGGAAAAAATATTCCATGTTCACAGATTGGAAGAAAAATATTGTTGAAATCTCTATACTATCCTCAAAGCAATCCACACATTAAATGCAATCCCTAGCAAAATACCACCAGCATTCTTCATGGAACTAGAACAAACAATCCTAAAATTGTTCACAAAAGAGCCTCAATAGCCAAAGCAATCCTGAAAAAGAAAAACAAAACTGGAGGCATCACAATTCCAGATTTCAAGCTATATTACAAACCTTTAGTCATCAAAGCAGTATGGGACTGGCATTAACACAGACACATAGATCAATGGAACAGAATAGAAAACTCAGAAACGCATCCAAAACTATATGGTCAGCTAATCTTTGACAGAGCAGGAAAGAATATCCAATGGGAAAAAGTCTCTCAACAAATGGTATTAGGAAACCTGGATGGGGACCCACAGGAGAATGAAACTGGACCATTTTCTTACACCATACACAAAAATAAATTCCAAATGGATGAAGTACCTAAATGTGAGATAGGAAACCATTAAGATCCTAGAGGAGAACACAGGCGGCAACCTCTTTGACCTCAGCTGGAACAACTTCTTACTAGACATGTCTCCGGAGGCCAGGGAAACAAAAAACAAATGTGAACTATTGGGACTTCATCAAGACAAAAAGCTTCTGCACAGCAAATGAAACAATCAACAAAGTTAAAAGGCATTCTACAGAATGGAAGAAGATATTTACAAATGACATATCTGATAATGGGTTAGTATCCAAAAGTTATCAAACTCAACACCCACAAAACAAATAATCCAAAGAAGAAATAGGCAGAAGACATGCATAGACACTTTTCCAAAGAAGACATCCAGATGGCTGAAAGCCACATGAAAAGATGCTCAAAATCTCTCAACATCAGGGAAATAGAAGTCAAAACCACAGTGAGATACCACTTCATACCTGTCAGAAGGGCTAAAATCAACAACACAAGAAACAACACGTGTTGGTGAGGATCCAGAGAAAGGGGAACCCTTTTGTACTGTTGGTGGGAATGCAAACTGGTGCAGCCACTCTGGAGAACAGTCTGGAGGTTTCTCAAAAGACTAAAAATAGAACTATCCTATGATCCAGCAATTGTACTGTCAGGTATTTCCCCAAAGGATACAAAGATACAGATTCAAAGGGGGTACATTCACCCTAATGTTTATAACAGCATTATTGACAATAGTCAAACTATGGATAGAGCCCAAATATCCATTGTTGGATAAATTCATAAAGAAGATGTGGCATATATATATATGTATTCATATATATATATATTCTTATACACACACGCACACACACACACACACAAGAATATTACTCAGCCATCACAAAGAATGAAATCTTGCCATTTACAATGACACGAATGGAACTAGAATTTATTATGCTAAGTGAAATGAGCCAATCAGAGAAAGACACATACCATATGATTTCACTCATATGTGGAATTTCAGAAACAAAACAGATGAATATATAGGAAGGAGGGGGGGAGAGGGGAGGGGGAAACAAACCACAAGAGACTCTTAAACTGAGGGTTAATAGAAGGAGGTCAGTGGGAGATGGGCTAGATGGGTGACGGGCATTAAAGAGGGTACTCGTTGTGATAAGCACTGGGTGTTGTACCTAAGTGATGAATCACTGAATTCTCCTCCTGAAACCAATATTGCACTGTATGTTAACTAACTAAAATTTAAATGAAAAGTAATGAAGTTGATCTGCAGGAAGGCAAGCGGAAGCAGGGAGACGAGTTGAGCCTGTTGCCAGAATCTGGCTGAGACCTAATGGGGACTTGAGCTGAGCAGGATGGACGAGCTGGAAATAGCCTGGTGGATGATATGGAGTGATTCCCTGCTGAAGGATAGCGTGTGCAAGGCAGAGAGGCAGAGGGGCGAGGACAGGGTATACTGGGTTCACATGTGGTTTGCAATGGCTGCAGTATTGGGTGCACATTGCGTAGCAGGAAGAAATGTAAAATAAGGAGGATGATCTCTATTTCATAGAGCTGATGCAGGGATAGCTTGAGAAAACAAGCCACTTCCCCTCTCTGTGCCTGTTTCCTTCTCAGTAAAATGGAGAGTGGTGTCACAAGGCAATCACTGAGACACTTTCCGTTCTGTGATTCTCCTGCAACCCAGGAGGTGAAACCTGATTGAAGAGTCTTGTTTCTGTGGCATCGGCAATGCTGGGGCTTCACCGTGTGGGTGTTTATGGCTTAGGTGCTGGGAACATGCTTTTAGAAGTCAGAATAATAAGTGGAAAATGGAAATAGGCATTGGATATCACCAAGCGTTGAAAGCCCCTTTTAATGGGCTATACAAAACAAATTGTTACAGGAGACACCTGGCCCAGGCTATTTACTTCCTGTTTCCCCATTCTTGTCAGAGCCAAATTTCTCACGAGTGAAGTAGCCGTCTCCTTACTGTCCTGAACACACAGAAAGCCCTTCTGTAGAAAACAGCAGAGGCCACCATATAATAATGATTACTGATCTGTGTTTCTGTCTTAAAAGGCTGTTTGAGAACAATCGTACTCTGTGCCTGATGCGGATCCAAGCAGTTCATTTGCGGCAAGCTCCTGTGAGCTGCACAAGTTGGTCATATTTTCCTCCTTATTTAACACATGGGAAAAGTGAGGACCAAAAAGGTAAGTAATTGCTTGAGGCCACCATAGCCTTTCTACAGTCTCAGCAGAAAACACACTGGACCCAGCCTTCAGGGATTGGGCTCTGCCATTTGACAAGGTATGCCCTTGACTTTCAAGTCACTTGATAGTTGTTCTTGCTTGATTTCCTCATCTGTGAAACGGGGATAAGTATAGCACCTCAACGAGCTGTGTGAGCATCGAGACACGTGTAAGGAATCTGGTGCAGTAAACATGGGTGCTCCCCACACATAAAGATGTTTTGTAGACTGCCTGCTGTTATCCAAAGATTGAATGTGACCTCCCTCTTTCTAGGCAATTAAGTTGCTTTTGTACAAAAATCATATTTAATGTGAAGATATTTGTAGCATGAGAGAATTCCTACAGTTCTTGGATTTCTGTATGAGTGTGGAGGGAGGTGTTGAGGTAAATATTTCCTCTGGAGATTAGAAAACAGTGAGTCAGGAATTTGAACAAGTTGATATTGATTTCAGGCAATATTTTCTTCTGTTGTAGGAAGCCAACATGGAAGAAAGAAGCCAAATATTTATTAAGTGCTCGGCCATGTTCTAGGTCCTTTGGGAGAAGAGGCGGGGTCCAGAGATGAGCCACACTGTTGATTTTCTCAAGGAGCCTGCTGTCTACCATCTACTATGCTGCCTAGATGGGATGGGTTTCTGCTGGAGGCAGAGGCTGCTCTCACAGCAAAATCTGGTGTGTGTGTGTGTGTGTGTGTGTGTGTGTGTGTATGAGAGAGAGAGAGAGAAAAGGATACAGAGAATTATTTTCAGGTTAATCATGTTAATCAAAAGGTCTTGGGGTAGGCTCCATAGCTCAGTGGTTAGAGCACTGGTCTTGTAAACCAGGGATTGTGAGTTCAATCCTCACTGGGGCCTCTTGCTGACTTCTGCTTTGAGGTGCCTGGGTTCAGTCAAACATCCAACTTCAGCTCAGGTCATGATCTTGTGGTTCGTGGGTTCAGCCCTGGATTGAGCTCTGTGCTGACAGCTCAGAGCCTGGAGCCTGCTTCAGATTCTGTGTCTCCCTCTCTCTCTGCCCCTCCCCTGCTTGCGCTCTGTCTCTCTCTATATCTGTCTCTGTCTCTCTCTCAAAAATAAATTAACATTAAAAAATAATTTAAAAAAAGGTCTTGTGGGCGCCTGGGTGTCTCAGTTGGTTAAGCATCTGACTTTTTATTTTGGCTCAGGTCATGAGCTCACAGTTGGTAGGATTGAGCCTCATGATGGGCTCTGTGCTGACAGCGTGGAGCTTGCTTGGGGTTATCTCTCTCTCCTTCTCACTCTACCCCTTCCATGCACATGGTCAATAAACAAACAAACAAACAAACTTAAAATAAAATGTCTTGGATTAAATAATGTTGAAAAACTCTGGCCTAGACAGAAAGATCCATGAAAGAAGAAATGAATCAGGGAGTTGGTGAGCAATCACAACTAGCTTTTATATAGACAATGTGTGGGTAACCAAATATTCATCGGGGGGCTCCTGGATATAGACCAGGCTGCCCAAATGCCTTACTGCTTTATGCCTCCTTTTAGTAACTAATATTTCATAACATGTTCTTCACTTTACCAGAAATATAACACAAACCCATCCACAACATGATTTTCAAAACAAATCAATGTGATGCCTCAACATAACCAAGGAACAAGTAAAAGGAACTTAACTTAAGATAAAGTAATATGCATCATATTTTAGCATGTGAATGCTCAGATATGACTACAGGAGAGAGATCGTGAACGGATCACATGATATGTACCCCCAAACTCCTTGTGGACACATCTGGGGCCTCGGTGCTGGCTGTTGCTGGGTACCTGTGTTCCTCTGCGTGGCTTTTCTCTCCATGCCTTATCTCACCATTTTGTGGTTTAGCCAACCTTACACATGGCAGCTGGCTTCCAAGATGGTGAAACAGAAGCATCAAGACTTTCAAACTCTAGGCTTTGCAGTCACACAGCATCACTTCTGCTGTGTTCTTTCCATCAAAGCAAGGCACAGGGCCAGCCCAAACTATTCAAGGAGTGGGTGGGTGGGAAATAGACTCCTTCTTTACAGGAGGAGTGGAAAAGTCATGTTGCAAATGGGCATGTGGGATAAAAGATTATTGTTGCCATTTGTGGAAACAGCCTACCTCAGAAGAAGAGCCCTGAGAAGTAAAAATAAAAAGAATCTATTTATTGAATTCTTCCTATATGCCTGGCCCTGTGCTAAGGCTTTATGTGTACATGCTAAGTACATCTTCGAGCAACTCCACAAGGTAGACATTATTATCTCTACTTTACAGATAAAAGAACTGACATTCAGAGAGGTAAAGCAACTATGGTCTCACAGTCAATAAGGATCTGAGATGGGGTTCAGACCCATCTCGGTCTGACTCCAAAACCAGTGGTCTTGTCTGTGCTTCATGCAGCAGCTACTTAGAGAAGAGAGAAGTATGCCTTCTGAAGACAGTCATGGGGTTCGCTTGAATATTTGTATTTGGATGGATCCAGGGACTGGGTACAAAAGATGTTTGATCCCCTGATAGTTAGCAGAGGACCACAGCTGTTCACTTGAAGCTTTTTAGTTGATGGGGATGGGAGATAAGTCAAGCGTTGGCCCGTGCACTCATTCCCACATAGTGGGTTAAAAAGGCGTTGTAATGTTGCAAGCCTGTGTGTTTCAGTGACTGTAAGGTGTTGAGATACGCACCTGTACAAAAAATGTGTGGTTTTGGAGTGCCAGTCGATTGAAAGATGGCCATATCAGTCATGCACAGAAGATGATTCCTAGTAACCTGGAGGACAGTTGCCAGAATGATGGATGAGACACGTGTTTCCTGGCGGGACAGAACTGCTAGGAACTGTTCATGGCGAGGCATAATTTCCATGCACGGATGGAACAATAGAAAGCATCCCTGTTCCTCTTGATCTTTGTTCCTCATCAAGCAAGGTTAATCTTTCCGGGGGTGTAAGACTCAAGTCACAGTTGGTGTTTGTTATTTAACTTGATTCAAAAACCATAGTAGTCTTTTTGTAAACCATATCAGTTTGAGATGATCCTTAACCCAGCAATTCTCACAAGCTTCTGTTTAAGGCATACAGAATCCCCCTAACATCACAGTGTGGAAGCTGATTCTGATTTTTCTTCCACCTGTATTGTGGCCTGGATGTGTGGAAGGTCTTTCTGGAAAAGCTTCGATAGCCCTGTAGCCTAAGAGTTTATTCATCCACTCATTCATTCACTCACTCAGCTGATATTTTCAGAAGCCTCTAGCTACGTTGTTCTAAACACTGGGGATATAGTAATAAACAAAAGGATATGGAGTTACTAGTCTCATGGAACTTATATTCTAGTTGAAGGGATGGGGTCCTGACATTATATACTATTTCAGATAGGGATAGGTGCTCAGAAGAAAAATAAAACCAAAGAAGAGGACACAGAGTGATAGTGCAAAGCTATTTTGGACAGGTTATTTGGGGGAATCGCCTCTACTATACTAACATTGGAGTATAGCTCTCTGTGAAATGGAGGAGGCAGCTAAGAAGATGTCAGGAGGAAGAGATCCCCAGGCATGGAGAGCAGTCAGGACAAATTCCTGGAGGTAGACATGTGCTTGGATGGGTCAGGAACAACCAGAAGGTTCATGTGGCAGGAAGCAGAGTAAGAGAGGAGACACTGGTAGGAGATGAGGTCAGACAGGGAGGGAGCCAGCCTGGAACACCAAGGGACTTTCAGGACCGGGTAATGACTCCCAATTTTATTCTGAGTGATATGAAAATCTGTTGGAGAGTTTTGAACAGAAGAGAGGAATAATTTGACTTATAATTTTAAAGGTTATTCTGCTTCATATATGGGAAACAGAATATAAGGAGGCAAGAACAGAAATAGGGAGGGTGGTTGACTAGTTCAAAGACTGTTGCAACAATAATTCATAAAAGGAATTATGGCAGCTTGGACTCAGGTGGTAATGGAAAGTTGTAAGAAGTGGTATGATTATAGATATTCTTCAAAATTAAGGTCAACAGGGATTTGTTGAAAACAAAGTGTGGGATGGGAGTGAAGAATGACTCCAACTTCAACCTGAAAAACCGCAAGGATGGAGCTGCCATTTATGCAGATGGGAAAGACTATGGGAAGAGCAGTTTGGGAGAAAAAGAGAAGGATCCCAGTTTTAAAAATGTGAAGTTTGAGATGCCTATGAGATATGTAACAGAATATTTTAAATTAGAAGTTGAATGTGGGAGTTTAGAGTTCAGAAGACATGTCCAGGTTAGTGATGAGTATTTGCATAGAATCAGCATATAAATTGAAAACCATGGGATTGGATAAGTTGACGTATCCAAAAAAGTCAGTGTAGAAAAATAAAAACAGATATCCAAGGAACAGGTCTTTGAGCACTCCAACATTTGTAAGTTGGGAAAAAGAGGAGGTGCCAGTAAATGAGCTGAAGAAGGAGTGGCCAGTATGCTAGCAGGAGAACCAAGTGATGTGCTGAAGGCAAGTGAAGGAATATCAAGGAGGAGGAAGTGGTCAGTCATGTCAAATGAAGCTGATAGGTTGAGTCTGGTAAGAACTGAGAATTGTTTGGTTAGGACATGACATTGAGAGCCTCCTGGAGGATGTTTGAGAGAAAATGGAAAGAGAACATGGAGACAACATGGACCACTCTCAGGAAGAGTTTTTCTGTGAAATAAATGGACAACAGCTGGAAGAGGTTGATGGGGGACATTGTATCATATTTGTTTGCCACTGATGATGACCCAGAAGGAGAAATGATCAATGATAGAAGATATGGGGGACATTTGCTGGACAGGTTCCTTGAGTTGGCAAAATGGGATAGGAGCTAGTGGGCGAAAGGATTGGTCGTAGCTGGGAGCCTGCCATTATCATATGGGAGGAGATGTCGTATGTATGGTTCAGGTGCATTCAGTGCCTGATTCATGGGGGAACATGTGGAAGTTATCTTCTGATTGCTCTACTATCTCAATTAAATAAGATGCAAGTCCATTGGTTAAGAATAGGAAGTAGGAAAAGATGAAAGAACTTTGAGCAGAGATAAGAAGGTTAGAAACAGGCAGCCAAGAAGGTGAGAGAAATGTTTGAATAGGGGCATGGGATACATTTCATGAACAGCAGTGCAGACTTCTTAGGAGGTTAAGTACTTGGGAATTCAAAGTGGAACCACCCATGTGCTTGTGTGTTTTCCTCCAGCCATGTTTGCAGCCCCCAAAAAGGTTGAGAATTGGTTTTCAGCATGGACTTTTGTTTGCTTGTTTGTTGGTTTGTGTTTTGTTTTTCCCCATGCAAGAGTCGGGAGGAGAAAAGTTGACAGTCTATGTAGAGGACTGATGACAGTGATAGGCTGTGGAGTTTTATGTGAACAAAAACAAAAGGGTGTGGAGTGAGGAACAATAAATCCAGTGAATTTCACTCTGGTTGGGGTTGAAGGATTGTTGGAATGTGAGCAAAACAGGACAAAGCTGGAGGTAGAGTTGGCAGTAAGTGTGGGATTCTTATAGTCAGTATTTTAGAGGGATAGCAGTAGAGTGTGGTGATCTGGGATCTGACATGTAATAGGGTTGGGAGAGGGGATGAAGGACACAATTTTTGTGTGAAAGGAAGTCAAAGAATTGAGAAACTAGAATGTTGGATGGGTCACCTGTGTTGATATTGAAAGTACCAACCTGAAACTCTCTATATTGCCACTTACTAGGGTGATTCCCTAAACACTCAATTCTTAGGGAAGATTTATTGAATGAAAGGTTGTTCCACAATGACAAACAAGTTGCAGCTAGTTTCTCATGTGCACAGGTAAGGTAGAAATAAATAGATCTATTTCACAGTGAGCCAAAGTGAGGATACTAATCTCTAAAAATAGAGTATAGCAAATTAGCTCTTTGGGGGAATTACTTGGCCAATTCTCTTTCCCTGGACCCTGTGAACACTTAGCTTCCCAGAGCACTAACATAATGAATTCATATACTACCAACAAGCATTCATACCTTTAAAAATGTTTCTGTTTCTATATAATTAGGTCTTAGGAAAGGAGACAAACATAAGCAGAGGGTTTTGTGTACAGAGAAGGTGATGAAAGGGGAAAGAGTCAATCGAATTTGGATTTTTCCTCATCATTATGATGGTCCCTAGAGCTTAGCATTTTTTTCTTTTTGGTTCCAATTAAAAGTGAGAGCTTTGTGGGGCGCCTGGGTGGCTCAGTGGGTTAAGCATCCGACTTCAGCTCAGGTCATGATCTCACAGTTTGTGAGTTCGAGCCTTGTGTCGGGCTTTGTGCTGACAGCTCAGAGCCTGGAGCCTGTTTCGGATTCCGTGTCTCCCTCTCTCTCTGCCCCTCCCCAGCTCACACTCTGTCTCTCTCTCTCTCTCTCTCTCTCTCTCTCTCTCTCAAAAATAAATAAACATTAAAAAAAATTAAAAAAAAAGTGAGAGCTTTGAGGCTGACCTTCCCTTAGAAATAGTGAGTACTGTGAGAACACGTTTCTATATTTATACTGATAAATGGATGGAGTTCCCAACCTTTAGGGGTTGGCTTATTTGGTAGGTGAAAAGTATTTTCCCATGGAAGTAATTTTACATATGGAAGTCAGGTTCCTAGGCACGTCTTTTTAATCATAATGAACACAAAATAAAGAGTATTATTATGTTTTGTCTTAATAAAGAGGGCTGTAACATTTTATGATACAGGGTTAATATAATTGGAGGGAAGATAGCCTCTCTTTTCCTTTGGATCTAGCTTAGCCAATACATAATTGTACCAATATCTCTTTCCTTTTAAGGAAAAATTGGGGTCCAGTGTGAAGTGTTGAAAATGATTCTTGCATTTGGCCAACATCTTAATTTGCCCTAGAAATAGTATCTACTGAGAAATATAGGGGGAGGAATGGGGTAAGTCATTGCCATAGCCTATTTTGGCCTCGAGTTCAAGCATCATCCAATAATCAAGCTCCACCAGTAATAAAGCAGACATTGTATTTTAATTCCTGCCTAGCTCCCGTGTCTACATTCCAACTGGATCAGAATCTTTAGGAGAGAATAAAGTGATGTATTGGTATCCTCAAACCTCAGTGGTATATAACACCAGGCCAAGATGCACTTGGGTGATGCACTTCATGGATGCAAGTGAAGGCCGACTTGTCCACCAACTTCATCAGATGCTTGTCTACCCTCCACTGTTTGAGAGTTTTTCCATGCCGTTGGCCCATGCCCTCCTCTGCTCCTCTTTCAGACCCTTCTCCCACCATGATGGTCATGTCGTTGAAGGGGATATCTGGTGTGATTTAAACAGCTCTCTGGTCAAAGGCTTCCCACCTTGTCACCATTCAGCCTGTCTGCTATGCACTCATCTATTCTTTGTTGGAAGGCTGTGGGGCTCACGGGAAAGACAGCACTTTGGGATAGACAATGTGATTTTAACTTGGGTGTACTATCTACTTGGTTTGGAATCTTGGGGAACTTAATTAGCTGCCTGAGACTTGGTTTCCTCACATGTAAAATCAAAGAGGACAACTAGTGCCCGACTTGAGGCATTGCTGTGTGGATTAAATGTTCTCACCATGTGTATGTAGTGCTGTGTCTGCACAAGTAGGTTTATTAGCAAGGCTATTGGCTCCTTCTTATTAACTTTAAGGGTAGCAGTTACCTCCGGTTTATAAAATGAGACAGCGGAGACTCTGAGTGGGTAGGTAAACTGCAGAGCTGGGATTCACACCCAGGCTGGTCATACTCCCATTACATTACATGTTTAGCCCCCTCTCAGAGGGCCCTTCATGTCACCTGTGAGGATGGAGTAGTAACTGAGGTTGGGCTGGTGTTGTCCATAGAGCACTCCCAGAATGCCCCTGTCGGACAGCAGGAAGGTGCCTGTTAAGATACCGTGGAATGGGTACCCACTCCAGGCTCTTCTCATGAGTAGTCGTGACTTTCGGTGATAAAGTTTTTACAAAGAAATTATGCCACTTTCCTCCCTTCTGAGATACCAGTAGGCCACAAATAGCAATGGCTATTTTCCAAACAACAATTAGAAAAAGCCATACTGTGTGGAATATCCAATCCAAGAATCTCAGCCTGATTAGAAATGACTGTAAAAACTAAAAAGCAGTATAATAGTTAAAAAAAAAAAAAAAGCGAGAGATGTGTAAGACACAACTTTGCCTTTTAACAATTGGAAATGAAATAGAACTTATAAAGACAAAGATAAAGATGTGGTTCCTTGTGTGGAGGGAAAACAACCAATCTCCTGAGGCTCATTGATCTGAGTACGAGAAACTGTCATCACACACCTGGCATGGCCCCTTCAATCGCCGACAAAACATACAGGGGGAATTACTAAGGCTTCGGAAGGTTCTGGGCCACAAGTAACTTCCGGATGAGAAAGTTGGTATTGGAAATATTTTTCTGTGTAAAAGTTCAAAAAGTTGACCAAATCTCTCCCTCAAAGGATTAAGTTGTCTTCCAAGAATTTGTTGTACTTACCGTAGAGACAGGTGGGGTGACAAAGTAATGGAACAAGAGAATGAAAATGGCTGAAGGAGAGCATCAGATGGAGAGATGCACAAAAGGAGGAAAGAGATCTATGCCAAAGGCGACATAGATGTTATCTATTACAAGGAAAAAGAAAACAGCATGGTCTGGGGTGGCTTCCGGCCAACTCTAAGAACTTTATTGGCTTTTTTTCATCAGAAACTCTGGGGAAAGACGTCATCATTTTTCAATTGGAATTTGATTCCTTGGTAGCTGTGCAGGTGGGAAATAACTCTGGATTGCTGTACCGGTCTTCCGTGTTCCAGGTACACTCATGCCTCACTCCTGTATTGCAGCCATCTGTTGGTAATAAATCTCTGTGTGGTTGCCATCTGTGGGCGGGGACAGAGAGTGACATGCTTCTTTATTCAGGGAACTTTGTGTATAGTTTTAGTTCTTTTTTTTTAAATTTTTTTTCATGTTTATTTATTTTTGAGAGAGAGACAGGATGAGCAGGCGAGGGGCAGAGAGAGAGAGAGAGGGAGACACAGAATCTGAAGCAGGCTCCAGGCTCCGTGCTGTCAGCACAGAGCCCAACGTGGGGCACGAACTCATGAACGATGAGATCATGACCTGAGCCGAAGTCAGACGCTTAACTGACTGAGCCACCCAGGCGCCCCAACATATAGTTTTAGTTCTAAGAAGGACCCTGGCACTAAGGATGTGGCTTCACTCTCAGATTTTTAGACAGGGATTTTTAGACAAAACCTCATTGGAGTTGGAAGCTTCTACCTCCACAAACAAGCCTGTATGAGCTTGGGCAAGCATGTGATAGCTTTGTGTCTCAGTTTGCTCATCCATAAAAAGAAGGATAATGCCCTTATAGAGTTTTGTAAAGGGCGAATGCATTTATATATGTAAAAGGCACATGGCGTCTGGCACATAGTAAGTTGAATCAGTCAGCGTTCATTCAGAAATTTGGGGCACCTGGGTGGCTCAGGCGGTTAAGCATCTGGCTCTTGATTTTGGCTCAGGTCATGAGCTCACAGTTCGTGAGATCAAGCCCTGTGTCAGGCTCTGCGCTAACAAAATACATCATTTTGTATTCTCAAGATGATCAGATACCATTCTAGAAAACTGACAATTTGGACTCATCTAGTCATCCATCCATCCGTCCGTCCATCTATTCATTTTTTAAAAACTGTTTTAAATGTTTATTTTTTCTCTCACTTTAAAAATACATAAATAAACTAAAAAGAAGAAGAAGAAAGCGGAAATTCCGACATTTCAACAGAACAGAATTTAATGTAGGGGATTGATTAAACAGGGATTGGAGGACCAAACAGGAAAAAAACAAAACAAATGAACAAAGGCCAAAAATCCCGACTGAGGCAGCACAAACATAGTAACCTGGGAATGAAGTTGGGGTTATGGGACCGCGGAAGCTGGGAGGAGGAGCTTGGGATCCAGGCCTCCAGAAGGGGATATGAAACATGAAACACCTTGTGTTTCTGGGGAAGCATGGGGAGACCAATCTTGAGAGAGTGGGGGAAAAAAAACCAAACAAACCGGAAATCTAAAAGCAAATCGAAAGCAACAGAAAAATAATTCCTAGGGTGTTCAGTGTAGCACCATAACCAGGTGGTGAAGAGCCTAGTCTTAGATCCTGGACGTTGCCATTACTGGCTCTGTCACCAAGGTCCTTAAACTTTTTTGTGCCCTTTTTTTTTTTTTTAATTTCCAATGGACTAGTAGTACTTAGCTCATAAAATTACTAGTAGGATGAAATGATTCAACATATATAAAGCAATTAGAATCGTGTCTAGCATATAAAAGGCATTAAAAGTGTTGGCTGATACTAATATTTGTATATTAACTTATAGTTTAAATTCATCATTGCATTTAATCCTTAAAACCCCTCCTTGCCCTAGAAAAGTAGGCAGGGTAGTTATTCCTTTCCCAAAAGAGAAAGTGAGGTCCAGTGAGGTTATTTTATTTTATTTTATTTTATTTATTTGGGGCGGCGGGGTGAAAGCCACAGAACTGCACAGCAGTGGAACTGGAAGTCTATCTCAGTGCTTCTTCTATAAAGTTCTTTCTATTATGCCACAAGGCATCATATCTTGACTCTTGGAAAAGCAACTGTTTGTTCCCCAAGGGTCGTAGCAACTGACTGGCTGCAGCTGAGCTGACTGTAAACACAGCCAAATGACCCAGGCTGCAGCCTAATCCAAGCCACTGCCACTTTGCCCGCATCTGCCACTCAATGCAAGGTCCCTGGTGATCGAGGGACAGAAGGCGTGGGTCAGGGAACCGCCAAACACCAAACATACATCTTAATTGGTTACAGGCAGTCGCCTCCATCCAAATCCTTGATGGGAAAATGGTTCCCACAGGGATCCATAGAATTAGGAATTCAATGTCCTTTTAACATCAAAACTGGCTTTGGAGTTCGAAATCGCTCAAGAGTGAGATGTTTTTGATTGATATTATGTTCCAAATATGGGTAGATTGTCTTGCTTGTTGCATTTGGCTTCAGGGTTGGGTTCTGTGTAAATGCATCACAACTCTGAGACCTGAGACCGCGATGCTGAGGGAGAACAGGAAGTGGTGCAGGAGCCCAGTGCTTATCAGAAAAGGAAGCACAGCCACGACTTGCGGCTGCCACAGAATGAAGGTGGGGGTGGGCTGGTGGGGGTGGGGTGCTGGTGGTTGTGAAATGAGACCTGGGAGATTTGAGGTCCCGTTCATGTAAGTTCATCTCTTGAATGCCCAGTGCTGAGCCCTGGGTCAGCAAGTTGAAATCGCCCTTGCTTTCTCCCAGCTCCTAGGCTGGTGGGGGAGAAGTGTAAGCACACATTTCTATGACAATGCGATTTGGGATGATACGATTTTGTACAAGTAGCACAGAAGAAACGATGCATTTTGCATCTGGGAACCTGAGGTTTTAGTAAGCAGATGCCATCTAAGCAGAATTTGAAAGTATGAGTAAGAGTTTTCCGGACAGATAATTTGAGGAGGTGCATTCTAAGCAGAGGCCATACTGTATCTAAAGACCTATAATTATGTCCATGTTCAGCTTAACCCAAATTGGTTTCCTGGACAGTGTACCGATTACCAGCACTTGGTGTTATCCTCGTGGTTTTTGCCAAAGTGCTGGCTGTGTAATATCTCATCATGGCCTTAGGTTGCATTTCCTTAATAACTAATGCGATTCAGCGTCTTCACATATGTTTATGGACAATTTACCTTTTCTGTGCAATACCTGTTTATGATTCACGCCCATTTTTCTCTTTGGGTTGTTTGTATTTTTCTTACAGACATACGGGAATCTTCATATCTTCGGAATGTTAATCCTTTATTGGTTTTGTTTTGCAAATATATTCTATGTGTATTTATTCTTATATACATATATGTATTATAGATATCCTACGTGTTATATGTAATCATTTATGTGAATTATATATACTTATCTATTTATATGTATTTATATACCTATTTTATAGCATACAATAAATAATTATATATAATTTACATATATATTATATTAAATTAGTCTCATTTTATTTTGTTTATTTATTTTTTAAGTTATTTATTTATTTATTTTGAGAGAGAGAGAGAGAGCACACGAGGAGGGGACAAGCAGAGAGAGGGAAAGAGAGAATCCCAAGCAGGCTCTGCACTGTCAGCACGGAGCTCGATTTGGGGCTCAAACCCATAAACCGTGAGATCATGACCTGAGTTGAAACCAAGAACCAGATGCTAAACTGACCAAGCCATCCAGGTGTCCCAAATCAGTCCCTTTTTAAATACATATATAATATGTATATAGACTCCTATATATTGTTATATATACTATATATATACATATTACAAATACATCTCCTAAGGCTCATCTTTTCACATTTTATGTTATGTATTGATCTCTCTTTTTAAAGAAATATTCTCCACGTTGCGTCATAAGAAT
Organism: Neofelis nebulosa; assembly: GCF_028018385.1. Lineage (NCBI taxonomy): Eukaryota > Metazoa > Chordata > Mammalia > Carnivora > Felidae > Neofelis > Neofelis nebulosa. The sequence goes on along the minus strand of NC_080784.1, from coordinate 197,409,491 downwards.
ATGTTTTTTTTATGTATCTATAAATAGTTTTAAAGTTTTGTCTTTACTATTTAAATATATAAACTACTTAGAATCAATGTTTATATATGTGTTTACTTATGTGATTCAGGCATCTACTGTATTTTATTTTTCAAAACAGGTGACTGATTCTCACAGTACCATTTATTGAATGGTCCATATTGTCTTGTGTGATCTGAAAGACAACTCTGATGTATAACACGTTTCTGAAGTTACATTATTATTTTAATTCATGAAAAAATAATCTAAAAATCTTTATGAAACCCCTGTGAAGTACACATTAGCATCTTTATTTTATATATAACTTGACCAAAGTTGCGTGGAAAAGGATACAAATCCTTTTGTCAGCAATGTCCACACTCCTATCACTTGGGGAGGCAGGAAAGTCCAATCATGCAGGGATTTGGGGAAACCAGGATTTTGGGCCGCCAAAAATTAGAAGGCATCAAAGTGCTTTCGGCAGGGGAGGGGGTTGACATACTTTGTTTGACATTTTAATGATTCTTTAGCTGTTGGGTAAAAAGTAGGTTGTGAGGAGGCAAACATGGTTGGGGGGAGACCTCGACACCAGTTAGATGGCTCCCACGGTGGTCCAGGTGTGAGGTGGCATCACTTGGACCTCCAGGAAGTCAGTGGAGAGGACATAAGTGAATGGTTTTGAAATACATTTTGGAGTAGAACCCATCAGAACCTTCTGTTCAACTGGATTTAATTGAAGGCAGAGAGAAGGGGAAGAATCAAGGAGGACATGTCGAGTGAGCACCTGACTGTTGGCCGTGCCGGTTGAGATAGTTCTGGAAGCCTAGGGTGTCTCGAGGGGAGTCAAGGGGACACATCGATGTGTGATGTCTATGAGGCATGTAAACAGAGACATCAGCAGGCACACCTGATATGCAAGTTTGGAGCTGGGGTGGAGGGGGAGTCTGGTCTCTAGACGTACATTTGGCTTGGCTGGTGACTTTGGCTGGGAGATTTACACAGGAGTGATATTATAAGGACTCCCGATTTTGGTGAGCTGGAAAGCCAGAGGGAGGTGACACTGGAGAGTGTGAATGCAGACGAATCATTCAAGAAGCTCAGTTGTGAAGGAAAGGACATCAAAAGCAGAAGCAACAAAATTGGAGGTGTATAGAGGGCGGAGCACCTTTTTTTAAATAAAAGAGACGTTTGATACTGTGTGCAAAGAATGAATACAGAAGTAGCAGGCAAAAATAAAGGGAGAGGGGAAACTGAACCTGACCGAGGAGGCAGTGGGGGTGAGGAGACGGGGTGGAGGGGGATGGCCTTTGCTGGGAGGGCAAAGAAGCAGTGTACCATTCCCTGAAAATGGCAGAGAGAGGTGACACTGTAACAGGATGTCCAGCCGGGTGGGGTAGGTTTGCGGTAGGCTCTGCTGTTCACAAGCGACAGAACCCTTTCGATCTTATTTTCTTCACTGGAACATGGGGATGATGATACTATCACTCACATGTAGGACTGTTACAAGGACCAGATGAGATACATAGAGCCATTAGCACACAGCTCAGTAAACATGAGGCCATACTGTATTAATGAATATAGGTGTGCTTCTATAGGTGGGAAGTCAAAGGTATTCACACCGAGTCTCCCCATGGCTCAGTGAGGTGGTACGGGGCTGGGTCACAAAGCCCATCTGTTTGCAAGAGCTGTTCCGAATGACGGACAGGCAATGGCCGCGTGCACCGCCCTCCTTCTGCTGGCATTGCTATAGCAGGGGAAGCTGGTCTACTAGGAAAATGAAGGGCCAGAGTTCAGACTGTTCGTTTCCTGGGTGATACAAGTGAGGGAGACTGGACTGAATCTCTCAGAGGGGCCCCCAAATGGCATGGTGGGTTCTAGGAAACTAGAAAAAAGGCCCCACCTTCTGGCCGCCAGATCTGTGACAGAACTGCCTGTTTGGCATATAATTGCTCATAATACTCTCTTATTATTGTTTTTATTTCTGTTGTGTTGGTTGTGTGATCTCTCTTCTTTCAGTCTTGATTTTATTTATTTGGGTCCTTTCCTTTTTCTTCTTGATCAAACTGGCTAGTGGTTTATCAATTTTGTTAATTCTTTCAAAGAACCAGCTTCTGGTTTCATTGATCTGTTTGTTCTACTGTACTTTTGGTTTCGATAGCATTAATTTCTGCTCTAATCTTTATTATTTCCTGTCTTCTGCTGGTTTTGGGGTTTATTTGAAGTTCTTTTTACAGCTGCTTAAGGCATAAGCTTAGGTTGTATATCTGAGATCTTTCTTCCTTCTTTAGAAAGGCCTGGATTTCTATATACTTTCCTTTTATGACCACCTTTGCCTCATCCCAGAGGTTTTGGGTTGTGGTGGTATCATTTTCATTGACTTCCATATACTTGTTAATTTCCTCTTTAACTGCTTGGTTAGCCCATTCATTCTTTAGTTGGATGTTCTTCAGTCTCCAAGTATTTGTTACCTTTCCAAATTTTTTCTTGTAGTTGATTTCAACTTTCATAGCATTGTGGTCTGAAAATGTGCATAGTATGATCTCGATCTTTTTGTACTTACTTAGGGCTGATTTGTGTCCCAGTATATGGTCTATTCTGGAGAATGTTCCATGTGCACTGGAGAAGAATGTGAGTTCTGCTGCTTTAAGATGAAATGTTCTGAATATATCTGTTAAGTCCACCTGGGTCCAGTGTGTCATTCAAAGACATTGTTTCCTTGTTGATTTTTTGATTAGATGATCTGTCCATTGCTGTGAGTGGGGTGTTCAAGTCTCCTACTATCATGGTATTACTATCGATAAGTTTTTTTATGTTTGTGATTAATTGATTTATGTATTTGGGTGCTGCCATATTTGGCGCATAAATGTTTACAATTGTTAGGTCTTCTGGGTCTATAGACCCCTTGATTATAATACCCTTCTGCATCTCTTGATACAGTCTTTATTTTAAAGTCTAGATTGTCTGATACAAGTATGGCTACTCCGGCTTGCTTTTGTTGACCCTTAGCCTGATAGATGGTTCTCCATCCCCTTATTTTCAATCTGAAAGTGTCTTTAGTTCTAAAGTGGGTCTCTTGTAAACAGTGTATAGATTGATCTTGTTTTCTTATCCATTCTGTTACCCTATGTCTTTTGATTGGAGCATTGGGTCCATTGATGTTTAGAGTGAGTACTGAAAGATATGAATTTATTGCCATTATGATGCTTGTAGAGTTGGAGTTTCTAGTGGTGTTTCTGTTCCTTTCTAATCTTTGTTGCTTTTGGTATTTATACACACACACACACACACACATATGTATATATGTACATATATGTACATATGTATACACATATATGTACATATGTACATACATATGTACATATGTATATGTGTGTATACACACACACACACACACACACACACATATATATATATATATACATGTATATATACATGTGTATATATAGGTTTGTTTTTTTTTTTCATCTTTTCTCCCCTCAGAGAGTCCCCGTTAAAATTTCTTGCAGGGCTGGTGTAGTGGTCATAAACTCCTTTAATTTTTGTTTGTCTGGGAAACTTTTCACCTCTCCTTCTATTTTGAATGACAGCCTTGCTGGATAAGGAATTCTTGGGTACATATTTTTCTGATTCAGCACATTGAATATATCCTGCCACTCCTTTCTGGCCTGCCAAGTTTCTGTGGATAGGTCTGCTGCAAACCTGATCTGTCTTCCCTTGTAGGTTAGGGACTTTTTTTCCCTTGCTGCTTTCATGAGTCTCTCCTTGCCTGAGTATTTTGTGAATTTGACTATGATATGCCTTGTTGATGGTCAGGTTTTGTTGAATCTCGTGGGGGTCTTCTGTGCTTCCTGGATTTTGATGTCTGTGTCTTTCTCCAGACTAGGAAAGTTTTCTGCTATGATTTGCTCACATAACCCGTCTACCCCTATTTCTCCTCCTCCTCTGGGACCCCTATGATTCTGATGTTCCTTTTTAATGAGTCACTGATTTCTCTAATTCTTAAATCGTGCTCTTTTGCCTTAATCTCCCTCTTTTTTTCTGCTTCGTTATTCTCTATAAGTTTGTCCTCTAAATCGCTGATTCTCTGTCCTGCCTCATCCATCCTTGCCACCGCAGCATCCATCCGTGATTGCAGCTCAGTTATAACGTTTTTAATTTCACTCTGGCTATTTATTACTTCTTTTATCTCTGCAGAAAGGGATTCTAATCTATTTTCGACTCCAGCTAGTATTCCTATTATTGTGATTCTAAATTCTGGTTCATACATCTTGCTTGTATCTGTGTTGGTTAAATCCCTGGCTGTCATTTCTTCGTGCTCTTTCTTTTGGGGTGAATTCCTTCGTTTTGTCATTTTGAAGGGAGAAAAGGGATTAACAAGGTAGAAAAATTGAAATTAAAAAAAACTAAAATTAAAAAAAATATTAACATTAAAAGTTAAACACACACACACACACACACACATACACACAGAAATCGAATAGATGATACTAGATCCTAGGTGTGTTTTGGTCTGGGTATGGAAAGTGGTTTGACAGATTAGAGAAAAAAAAAGAGGGGGGGGGAGAAAAAGAAAAAAAAAAGGAAATCGTTTGATAATTTGAAAAAATGAATACTCTGAAGTAGACTAAAATGAGAGGATGGAGGTAAAATAGAATTTGAAAAAATATACACAAAAGTAAATATAGTAGAAAAAAGTTAAAAATATTTTTAATAAAAATTAAAAATAAATATGAATTTTTTCATTTTCTGTATTTAAAAAAAGAAAAGAAATGAAAAAGAGAAAAAAGATAAAAAATGAAAAAAAGAAGAAAAAAAGAAAAGAAAAAAAAAGACATCATTCGAAAATTTGAAAAAGTGACTACACTGTAGTAAACAAATAAAATGATGGGAGTAAGATAGAATTTGAAAAAATTTACCTAAAAGCAAAAAATATAGTAATAAAAATTAAATAAAAATATTTTTGAAAGAAATTGAACGTAAAAATGAACTTTTTCTCTTTCTGCATTCAAGTAAAAAATGAAAAAGAAAAAAGAAAAAGAAAGAAAAAAGGAAATTGTTTGAAAATTTGAAAGGCGAGTACACTGAAGTAGACTAAAATAAAATGATGGAAGTAAAGTAGAATTTGAAAAATTTTACACAAAAGTAAAAAATATAGTAATAAAAATTAAAGAGATATTTTTAATAAAAACTGAAAATAAAAATGAACTTTTTCTCTTTCTGTATTCAAGAAAAAGAAAAGAATTGTAAAAGAGAAAAAGGAAAAAGAAAAAAAAAGAAGAAAATGGAACAGATGAACCTGCTAACGGATTGAAATAGGACTGCAATTGCTTCGTTTTCCCCTAGAGGTCAGTCTATGTATCTCTTTATAGTCCATCAATTAAGCCGGTGGTGAGGCTTGTGTTCTTGAGGAGAGAAGTTGGCCCATTTGGGCGGGGCTCGGTGTAACACCTCCGCTCTCCACTAGATGGCGCTGCTAGCCTACTGGGGTGGAGTGTTGCGGCGCTGGTAGGTGCGTATGCGCAGGCGCGGGAGTGGTAAAAATGGCGCCACCCAGCCACCCAGTCTGTTCTCCCGGATCAGCAATTGCGCACCCGTCCTCTGTCTTCAGCTCCCGTCCACGCCCCGCTTTTCCATTCTCCGTGACCAGGCCCCAGGCAGTACCTCTCTCCCGAGTTTTGTCTCAGATGTGGCTGTTTTCCCCGGCCCCTTACTTCCTAAGGACAGTGGCTTTGACCCACTCCGCCCCTCTGCGGGAGGGTCTCACCGAGCAGTGGCCGAATGAGCAATGGCCGAATGTCGGCTGCACCCTGGAATGCCCGCTGGACCCTGCTGCTGCTGGTGCCCCGAGACTGTGGCCAGGTGCTGGCCCGGCCCAGAAAATGTTCGCGAGACAGTGTAGCAGCAGCGTTTCAGGGATTATGGAGAATCACAACATACGTCTGGCACCAGGCTTCACCCTCAACAACCTTGCCCCAGCACCAGCGAATGTGGCCGCCTTTCTGGGTCTGCTGGGAGCAGGTGGCTTCAGCAGCCTCTACCAAATGTGCTTCCAGCAGTGGAACCGCTTTTCCCCGTGTGGCCCGAGAACCTCCCGGACCCCACTCTGTTCCTGGGGATTCGCCCTTCCCACGAGAGCACCGCCAGGTATGGAGCTGCAGAGTTGCAGCCTCTGCGCGTCCCTCGTTTACAGTCTTAATGGAATTTAAACCCTCTCCTTTCTCCTTTCTCCCTTTTTAGTTTAGTCCCTGCGGCTGTTTCCAATTTTCCACTTTCTCTCCAGCTGCTTTTGGGGAGGGGTGCTTTTCCCGTATTCTCCCCTCCTCCCCAGTCTCCATCCTCTCTCCGCCAGCAAAAGCGGTTCCTTACCTTTCGCGGCTTCTTGCTCCCCAAGTTCAGCTCTCCGCGACGCGTACCTGCTGAATTCTGTGGTTCAGGTTGTGCAGCTTGTTGTGTTAATCCTCCAATCAGTTTTCTAGGTGTGCAGGATGGTTTAGTGTTGGTCTGGCTCTATTTCATGGATGCGAGACACACAAAAAGCTTCCATGCTGTTCTGCCATCTTGGCTCCTCCCCCTTTAGTCAAAGGTAGTTGTGAAGACAGCTTCCAAAAGGGTTCTTATGGGGATCCAAATGTAGGGTTGATCCTGGGGTTCCTTCACCATTTAACTGTGACTCAGTCCGCATCTGGAAAAGCATTTGGTCTGAACAACTGATGATTCTCATCTAGTGCTAGAACCTCACTAAGCTATTCCTGCCTGAGAGATGGAGACGACTCTTGCCCCTTGTAGGTGTATGGAAGGTTTGGTTGACAGGAGGCTGCCCCCCCCACCGATGCATCGGAAATAGCTAGGCATGTGCTACGTTGATTACAACAGGGTTGCTTAAGAAAACATTTATTGGAGGTCCTCTCTGCTAGGTGCTAAAAGTCTGATAATCACCCAGATAGATCTAGGCCTGTTTTTTTTTTTTTTTTTTTTTTAACCACAGTAGCCCCAGAAGAAGCTTCATTACCCAGTAGAGTGTGTCTTGATATTTCACCCAATGTTTTGGACTCAGCTTAATTGTATTCATCAACTATCATGTACTTAGAAGATTATTTCGTCCAAATGGTGTGTGTGGTATGCAGCATAATTCCTGGCACACACAGGGCGTGCCATAGTATCGGAAAGAAAATCCAATTTGGGAAGGTGTCGTCTGGGTAACGTAATTTCTGTTTTCCTGCAGTATGGAGGGAAGAGTGTAAGTGGTAGGGAATTAACACTTGTTTAGCATTTATTATGTAACATTTGTTATGTAATTTTGTGACACTTTAAACACATCAGTTAATATGATTCTTTTAATTGTCTGCTTTTTTTTTTTTTAATGAGAGACCTGAGATCCAGAAATGATACGTAACTACTTTATGTCACTTAGCTATTCTGTAGCAGAGACCCGATTCAAATCATGGACTGTCTGACTCCAAAGATTATACTTATTCTATTTCTACGTGTTTTCTACCATTGCAGGAATTACTGTTATAATCAGATGCAAAAGCCCCCTGACAGTGATATTACATAAGTAAAAGCTCCATGATAATTTGGGGTCTCCAGGTCCTGCCGGCCTGGTGTCAGGCTTTCTCCAGCTTCCCTGTCACTGACCACAGAGGTCCCAAAGGCTGTAGACCAGAATAGACCCCAGATGGATGATGGCACGAAATTACAAATTGGAAAGAAGATAAGTGCTGTTGCTGTTTTTAACCATGGTGATAATAAGGACTTACACTGACATGATGCTTTATGGGTTGCAAAACACTTATCCACATGTCCACACTCCTGGGAACTAGGCAAGGCAGGGGTCAGCAAGCTTAGGTCCCTCCCCCGAGCTTGCCCTGCTGGTTTGTGGCCTGGCTGAGTCCAGTGATACGTAGAATCATGAAAGACACTCTCAGTTCGGAGAGACCATGCATACACCAACAACAAGCTAACCTAGCAGATACACAGATTTATAGCTAGGCTTAAAATAGTAACGACACCATTTCATAACAGCTCACAATTTATTTTTTTCTGTTGGAAAGGAAAGATGCCCTTTCTTCTTTCTTCCTTTGTGCTTGGTCAGAAAACCCAGTTGTGGGTTGCAGTCAGGAGCAGATAATGGGGTCCTCTCTGTTCGTTCAATTTCCAGACCGTCACAAAGGAGGGGAAAGCTTTTCAGTCATTTGGAAATGGTAATAAACAAGACTTTGAGTCAGGCAATTTGCAAGAGACCTGAGCAATTATGATACTTTAACCTGTTCTAAAAGGAGCACCTCCCCCAAGAACTTCTTTGTTGATTTTCTAATGTATCCACCTAAAATTGCAGCCAGCAGGGAAGGCACCACAGGCACATCTTACTCTTTTTTTTCTTTTTTTTTTTCTTTTTTTTTATTTTTTTTTAATGTTTATTTACTTTTGAGACAGAGAGAGACAGAGCATGAATGGGGGAGGGTCAGAGAGAGAGGGAAACACAGAATCTGAAACAGGCTCCAGGCTCTGAGCTGTCAGCACAGAGCCTGACGCGGGGCTTGAACTCACGGACCGTGAGATCATGACCTGAGCCAAAGTCAGACACTTAACCGACTGAGCCACCCAGGTGCCCCTTTTTTTTCAGGAGCTACGACACAGTTCACCTCTGAGCTGACCGACCATTCACCAACAGTTACACGCTGCTGCTTCTGTGGGTTTCAGTTTTGGTGTTTGTTTTTCTGTCCTCTTTCCTTCTCTGCATGCTATTCTGTGCTCAGAGCACCCTAGTTCCTCTGGAGACAGGCAATTTTGGTTTCAAAGGAGCACATTGTGGATTTAGGGAACATAGTATCTGTGGTTGGTTGCCAGCTCCACCAATTTGAGTCTTTGTGATTTCATAAGCCTCACTCTCTTCATCTGTGAAATGGGAAGAAGACCAGTCTCTGAGGGCTTAGTGGGTAAAATACAACACAGGGAAAAAATACTTTGCACAGAAAACTGATCGTTACTCTCTGAATTATCGTGTCCTTTCACATTTATGGCTCTCTCTCTTCTTTTGAACGTTACCCTCCATTTCCAGCAAAATGTGCCTTCCTCAAATTCCTTTCAACTTGTCCTTTGTCATTCTTTTTTGAAAGGCCCGGGGCTCTGTAATGGTTAATTTTAGGTGTCAACTGAGCCCTGGTGCCCAGATATTTGGCCAAACAATATTCTGGATGGTTCTGTGACGGTGTTGAGGATGCAATTAACCTTTAGATCCGTGGACTTTGAGTAAAGCATATTGCCCTTCGCAGCATGGGTGGGCCTCATCTAATCAGTTGAAGTCTCGAACAGAAGATCAACCTCCTTGGAGCAAGAGGGAATTCTGCAGCAGATGGCTTTCAGACACAAACTGTAGCACTGGATTTTCCTGGGACTTTGGCCTGCTGTCCCACACCGCAAATTTTGGACTTACCAACCCCAAAATCATGTGATCCGGTTCCTTAAAATAATCTCATTCTGGATATATTCATATACTATTGGTTCTGTTTCCCTGGCCAGCACTGACTAATAGAGGCCGGTTTGTGATAGCACCCTGCTGAGGTTGCCACTGAGCTGGGGCCATGGACCCTCACCAGGGCCTGTAAGCTGCTGATCCGTCAGGATACTGGGCTGGGAGCTGGTGCATGATGACCCCCAGGTCGGTCTCCTGCTGCTGACGTGGCACCAGCATGATGGGAACGGACCCATCGGTACTCATGCCTCATGAAGGGTGCCCTGGGGCTCTTGCTCCCTTTCTGTGACCTTCCTTCTCCAACAACCCCAGACAAAGCACAGATATTTTCCAGGCGTGTTCCTCTTCCAGATATTGGGAGATTTGGGGACGCTGCGTCTGGCGGTAGCATCACGTGGCTCCCCTCCTTGGACAGCAAGGTGGTTCCCTACCCCACCACAGTGTCTGCAAAAACCCAAGCCCATTTATCCTCTTCCTGTCCTTTGGATGTGACATGCCCTTTTTGCTACCATTCATCTGCACGGTTTCCTCCTTTCTGACGCGGCTTCCCTGATTCCACTCAGGGCTGCCCAGTCTTCAAGATCCTTCTCAAGTCCCGTGTCCCTCCACAAACTCTTCCTGATGGCTCTTGCCTCATCCTGGCTCCTTCTCCCCTGAGCTTCAGCACCCCCGACAGACCTGGATCACTGGTACGGTTTTGAGTTTTGTTAAAGTGTCTGTTTTAGATCCTTAACTGAGGTGAGAGCTTGTATATTTTTAAAAAATATTTTTTTAAAGTTCACTTATTTATTTACAGGGAGAGAGGGAGAGTGCATGTGAGCAGGGGAGGGGTAGACAGAGAGGCAGAGAGAGAGAATCCTAAGCACGCTCTGCATTGCCAGAGCAGAGCCCGACGCAGAGCTCAATCTCACCAACTGTGGGATCATGACCTGAGTTGAAACCTAGAGTCGGCCACTCAACCGAGGGGGCGACCCAGGAGCCCCTGAGGTGAGAGATTTTAAACTCAAGCAGTGAGAAATGGTTAACTGAGGAACTACTTACTATTCACTTAGTATTTGTCTCTGGTAAATTAGGGTACAATACCTGGTTTGTATTCTTAAGTGGCTCATATCTAATGGGAGACATAGAACAAAACCCAGAAAATTAAAATGCACTGTTACGAGTGTTATCGTAGAGATCTGTACAAAGCCCTTAGAGGGACGGGCTGACTGTGGAAAAGGGCCCATTGTTGAGTACCTGTCATGCTCTGAGCTCTGCACGAGGGTTGCGTGTGCACCATCTTATTTAATTTTTTATTTTATTTTACTTTTTAACTTTAAGTAAGCTCCTTGCCCAATACGGGGCTTGAGCTCACGACCCTGAGATCAAGAGTTGTGCACTACCAACTGAGCCAGCATGGCGCCCCCATCTTATTTAACACTTACAACCATCCTGTGTGGAGCAGTGGCCTCACCTTCCTAATGAGACCAAGACAGAAGTGACTTGCCATGTTCGGAGAATTTGGGGGAGTCCATGGGTCTATTGGCTCCAAAGCCCAGGCACTTTTCCACTACTCTGCCCTCCGGGAAGGTTGATTGCAAGTCCTGCTCTACCTCTGACCCAAACTCTTGCCTCTTTTCAGTAATTTTTGGGCTATCTGTACCTTTTCTTTTCTCTCACAGGAGCACTGATTTCACTGGAGACTGCCAAAGTAAGACGGCAAACAAATAATAGTAGCAAACGAAAACTCTTCCTTTTTGGAGTGCGATAAAGACTCGAGTTATCAGTTTGTTGTTGAAACCTGAGTTTGAAGGAAAGAGTTTTACATTTTTTATTAGTTTATAATTTGTTTGGTAGCCAGACACCAACATTAAAAATCCAACACATGTTAAAATATTCCATCAAATCTAACTCTGAGGCGATATGTGTTTTGGATGAGTCTTCTATAAAACCTTGGTGTTTTCGGCTGGGTCTGTTTATCTCAAGAAATAAAAGGTGCAGCTGTGCTTTTCATAGGGAAGGAGGGTAGAGGCAATGAAGGAAGGAAAGAAGAGAAGAAGAAAGGATGCAATGGGGGCCACAATGGCAGACCCCTGCAAGGCATTCTGGGAGTAGTGGTCTGACAGGAGCTCTGGACCTACTGGCCGTGGAGTGCCTGCGCTCTTTTCTTGGCTGTGCTGGAGATTCTGTGTCCACCCCCTCAGGTCAGAGGAGTGCCTCCCACTGCAGGGCTGTCTTAGTCAGCCTGGGCTCTCATAGACCGGGACACTCAAAGGACAGACATTTCTTCCTCACAGTTCTGAAGGTCAGGAAGGCTAGGATCAAGTTGCTGGCTGATTTGGTTCCTGAGGAAGGCCTGCTTCCTGGAAGAAATGGACGCCCCCTTGCTCTATCCTCACATGGGAGGGAGAGGGTTCCTGGGTCTCTTCCTTCCCTTCTAAGAGCCCAAAGCCCATCACAAAAGCTTCACCCCGATGACCTTATACAAACCCAATTCCTTCCCAAAGTCCTCACCTCCAAATACCGTTACATGGGGAATCATGGTTTCAAAATATGGATTTGAGGGTACACAAGCAATCAGTCCATATCGAGGCCTCCTCTGTCTCCATATTAGCATACCCAACATTTTGTCTTCTCCTTTTCTCTGCCCCTTAAAATGTCCAGTGCCATTTGGACTCAATAATCCTGCTGGTGGGAATGAGGTATCTTTCACTTGATGGATGGATCGTCCCATTTATAATCATTCTTTCCAACTTTATCTTCCAAAAAACCTCCTCCCACCTGCAGCATCACCTTTCATTCCAGCCAATACATGATTCTCTGTCTCTTTCTCTCTCTTTTAATTAATTATTGTTTTTTAATTTCAGAGAGAGAGAGAGAGACACAGAGAGAGAGAATCCCATGCAGGCTCCATGCTCAGCACGGAATCTGATGTGGGGCTTGATCTAATGACCCTAGAATTGTGACCTGAGCTGAAATCAAGAGTCGGATACTCAACCAACTGAGCCACCCAGGCACCCTCATGATTCTCTGTCTCTTAACATCCCTTTGCCTCACATGTTCCTTCCCCTTGGGTCTACCTCCTTTCATTTCTAACCCATTCTTCAAAACTCCCTTTATCAAAGCACCCCCTGATCTTTTCAGTGGGGACCTGTCTCTCTCCTTCTATTATTAGCTTTTATAGGAGGTGGGAACTGAGATCCAGATCCAACTTCTACTTGTGTCATTTATCAGCTGTGTGATTTCGAGAAAATTCCATAATACCCCCAGATTCACCTCGCTTTCTCTCATTAAATGAAGAAACTACACGCCTGTCAAGCCTTTGGGACTTTGCAGATGTTATTTTCTCTGCCAAGTACAATCTCTTCCTCTGATTTGTTTGGCTGACTCATCCTTCGGGTTCAGCTTAGAAGTCACTTCTTCCTGGAAGCCCTCTTTGATTCTCCAAATTGGTATTAAGTGGCCTCCACTTCCCCTGTCGCTGCTTCCTGTTACATTGTAGTTATGTATTTGCTTGTTTGTTTCTCTCTCAAGGCCCTATCCCAGGCCTGGAGCACAGAACAGATGAGCCCCAAATATTACCCAAAGACCCTTTGCTAATTTTCTATGTAAACCACAAGGCACATGGTAAGTGGTTACTCAATAAATTATAGTTTTCTCTTCCTTACTTGTACCTTAGCATATCCTGAGCTGGAGTTAGTGTTATTTGTTTCTGTCTCCCCGCTTGATTTTGGACACTTCAAGACCTGGGTCCACTTAAGACCTGAATCCGTGACTCAGTTACCTTTGTATCCCCCTCCCGTTCTAAGGCAGCACCTCCCACACATACAATAGGTTCATGATGAATGTGGGATGAAACAGTGATACATTTTAGTCTGAAATAGTTGTAATTCAAGGCTTAATGTTAGGCAAACACTCTGCCTGACTTCACTGGTGTCATGAGAGAGAGAGAGAGAGAGAGAGAGAGTGTCCACTTTACTTCAGAAAGCGTTTCTTGTCCAGAAGAGGAGCTCAGTGTGTGTGGAATGAACAGAGGCTGAGCCCGTTGTGTTCTTTTCGTTGGGGTCTGTGCTGGATTGAAGTTGATCTCCTGAGGACTGGGCGCTCTGGCCTCCCCGGCCCGCGCCTGGCGTGTGGATCTGTGCTCGAGGAAGCCTCACTGATTGGAACTGCGGAAAGAGAGCCTTGGGATTCAGCTTTCCCCTTGCTCTTTGGATTCCTCCGACGTCCCTCACGTCGCCTGGGCAGTCAGAGCGCCAGGCAGCGTGTGGCCGTACGAAGATGAGAAGCCAAGAGAACAGGCATGAGAGGAAGGAAACCCTGTTGCAAGTCAGGCATGGAGATCCACTCTCTCGTCTCTCTTCCTTGTTGCCCGTTGCAGGGACATCCTGGGGAGAATGGGTAAGAGGCTGCAGTTCCTACAGTGAGAGACGAGGGGCCAGCATGTCCGCTGGCCAGGCCAGGACACGGGGCTGGGCTCTTCCGGCTCTGCCCTCAGGCCTGCCAGGCGGGCGTGGGCTTGTCCTGGACTTCCCAGGCCCAGCCCCGTGGAGCTTCTGGGGCTGCTGGGAGACAGAAGGTGCAGGCGAGGGCAGCTGCCGAGGGCAGGCACCACGGCAAAGGTGCCAGGAGAGCTCTTTCATTTCACACTGCATTTACAAGTATAATGAAGCTTCCGCTCTTGACTGCCAGCCTACCCTCCATCAACCCCGTTCCACTGGAGGCAGCGCCCGGGTCCTGTTGGGCCTCTGAAACGTTCGTTTGGTCTCTTCTTCTGCCTCGTAGCCCCAGTAAACAAAGGGAATGGAGCTACAGATGGAAGTTTGCTGCACGCAAGTGTCTGGGGGCAGGCAAGCCTGCGGCTGGTGTCCCTGCCAGGAAACACACCAGCTGGTGATGTTTTTACGTCTGCTTTCCCTAGCTCCAACTACATCGGGGAGTGAGTCGGAGAGCTGATGTGCTAAGCCTGCCTTCTTTCTCCCTCCAGCTTCCATTCTGGGTTTATGCATTCTTGGCATGAGGGCTGCCCAGCTGTAGGCCCTGCTTCCTGGTCCTCCCGGTCCTGGGGCTGTGATGAGTGGCCCTCTGGGATGCAGGGAGGAGGTGGATGGCTTCCTGCACCTGCTCTGGCTTGCATTAGGGACTTCCCCTTCTCACCCATTAGGTTGAGACAGCTTGGTACAAATGGACTATTTCTAGCCCATTTTAGGGGAAAATTGGATTGAATTCTCTGCTCAGAAGGGAAGCTTCTTGGATAATGCTAGTGCTGTACCTTGAGAGGAGACAGCCTGGATCCCATATTTAGGACTATCCATCCATCACCTCTGTCATACTGGGTTCCTCAAAGTAGAGGTATTACAAGCTCTTTGGATACATAATTCTGATTCATAACTTTACTAGGTGAGTGACTTTGGGAAGTTATTATTTAACCTTCCTAAATCTCAGTATCTTCATTTACAGAATGAAGAGTGAATGAATGAATGGATGGATGAATGAGTGAATAAATGGATGAATCTATCTATCTATCTATCTATCTATCTATCTATCTATCCATCCATCCATCCATCTAATCATCTGTTGATCATTTACCTATCTAGAAAAAGAGAGTTTTAATTCCATCCCCTAATGGTCTTGTATCTCTATGAGTGGTGCTGATTTGTGTAAAAATCTTATAGGCTTCCAAATCCCATTATATAATGAGATGTCTGTAATTTTGGGTTTGCTAGTGTTACTCTTGCAACTCATGTCTCTGTGTTAGGTGTGTGTGAGTATTTGCATGTGATTGTGTGTTGGTCCTTGAAACTCTGTCTCGAGAGGCATATGGCATCATGATGATACTCTAAGGTCGGAATAACCCAGGTTGGATCTGGGCTCTGCTACTCCCTACCAATTTCACATTGGATAAGTGGTTTAACCTCTCTGTACTGCAGTTTTCTTTCCTAAGATGAAGATAATAATAATAATAATAATAATGCATAACTCTTGGTGGTGTGGTGGGATTCAATGAGTTTACATAACATTACTTACAATGATGCTTGAGGCATGGTGTGCTTTATAAGAGTTTATTTCTTAGGTCATACAGAGAAAGACAGAAAACCATGTGTTTTCACTCTTATGTGGATCCTGAGAAACTTAACAGAAGACCATGGGGGAGGGGAAGGGGAAAAAAAATTAGAGAGGGAGGGAGCCAAACCATAAGAGACTCCTAAGTACTGAGAACAAACTGAGGGTTGATGGAGGCGGTGGGGAGGGAAGGGAAAGTGGGTGATGGGCATTGGGGAGGCACCTGCTGGGATGAACACTGGGTGTTGTACAGAAACCAATTTGACAATAAATTGCATATTAAAAAAAGAGTTTATTTCTGTGGAGGATGGCCAAAGAATGTGATATTAGAGAGTCTTAGTCTTAAGGAGTTGTCTGCTGGTGTATAAACATCTTACCTTATACACCAGACCCTACAACTTTGCCATCAGAGAATATTCCATGTAAAGTCTCCCTCACTGCTTAATGCTCTTTGTGTTCCCCTTCTTCCCTTGCCCTCTTCCACTTACTTTGCTTTAAGCAACACTGTTCATGTCATCCCACTGCCCTCTGTCATGAGAATGGAGACCCTGCTCATGTCCCTTCTGTCATATAAAGATATTGATCTATGTACACATGCATACACACACACAGAAATATAGACTTACATATGTAACATAAGTAATAATTTCAATGTCATCAGGAACTAAAGTTCTCCTTATTAGAAAGGGAAGATACAAGTAAAATGGGCTACTGATAAATTTTCTCCTAGAAAGAACGAATGTTAGCTCTGTTCACTGTAAAAACCTAAGAAGAAAGAATGATCAATCCAGTAGCAATGAGGATCTTCATATCCTCATTTTGGTCCCCAAATAATATTTTTCACTGAAGGACTGGGGTTTCTTGGAGAAATGGATTACTACAGGTCTAAGACAGGAAATGTGTAGATGAGAGGAGGACACCTTGTCATGCCAGAGGCCTCTGGAGCCAGGTTAAAATGCCTTAGGAGCAATGTGAGATTGCTTCCAACAGCTGAAGATGAAAAATTTTAATATCTAAAGGAATAATAGCTGTAATATAATTGAATCCATCAACTATATAAGAAACCCATGAGCTGGGGCACCTGGGTGGCTCAGTGGGTTGAGCATCTGACTCTTGAACTTGGCTCAGGTCTTTTTGTATGTGTGTGAAAAATAAGCTGTTCCCTATTTTGATCTCAGCAAAACTTCATTTCCAAGAGCTATCACATACTTCTTTATTCTTTTCTCTTTTTTTTGAAGGCTTCCTTTTTAAAAAAAAATTATTTAAATTTTAGTTAACATACCATGCAATATTGGTTTCAGGAGTAGAATTCAGTGATTCATCACTTACGTACAACACCCTGTGCTCATTGCAACACATGCCCTCCTAAGTCCCCATCCCCCATCTAGCCCATCCCCCACCCACCTCCTTCTGTCAACCCATAGTTTATTCTCTAGCTTTAAGAATCTCCTATGGTTCATTTCTCCCACTTCTTACCCCCACTTCCCATATGTTCATCTGTTTTGTTTCTTAAATTCCACATAAGAGTGAAATCATATGGTATTTGTCTTTGTCTGATAGACTTATTTCGCTTAACATAATGTATTCTAGCTCCATTCACGTCACTGCAAACGACAAGATTTCATTCTTTTCGGTGGCTGAGAAATATTCCTATATATATACATATATATATGTGTGTATGTATGTGTGTGTGTGTATGTATATATACACACATATATATGTGTGTTTGTGTATGTGTGTATATATCTATATATATATAGATATATCTATATATATATAGATATATATATATTTGATCTCCAAATAATATTTTTCACTGAAGGACTGGGGTTGCTTAGAAATGGATGACTACAGGGTGCCTGGGTGGCTCAGTCGGTTGAGCATCTGACTTAGGCTCAGGTCATGATCTCGCAGTTTGTGGGTTCGAGCCCCTCATCGGGCTCTGTGCTGACGGCGCAGAGCCTGGAGCCTGCATCGTATTGTGTGTCTCTCTCTGCCCCTCCCCTACTCATGCTGTCTCTCTCTGTCTCAAAAATAAATATAAAAAAAAATTAGAAATGTATAACTACAGGTCCAAGACAGGAAATGTGTAGATGGATCGATCTATCTATCTATCTATCTATTATCTATCTATCCATGATGTTTCTCTTCTTTTGTTTTTCAGAAGCTACATTCAACCCTTATTCCAGAAATTACCCCACTTTAAAACAGTCCCACACATACATAGACTCTAACCTTCTAAGAATTTATGACACCATTCTCTTCCTTTGTCTTGGATCTCCACCCCAGTTGGTTTGGGGATTGTCCATTCTCTTGTCTTCCCTTCCATATAGCCAGTATAATGGTGCTGTTGAGGTATGGCACTCTCAGGAAGGCAAGTGGGACTTTTTCTTTTTTTTTATTTAAAAAAAAATTTTTTTTAACGTTTATTTATTTTTGAGACAGAGAGAGACAGAGCATGAACGGGGGAGGGTCAGAGAGAGGGAGACACAGAATCTGAAACAGGCTCCGGGCTCTGAGCTGTCAGCACAGAGCCCGACGCGGGGCTTGAACTCACGGACCGCGAGATCATGACCTGAGCTGAAGTCAGCCACTTAACCGACTAAGCCACCCAGGCACCCCGGCAAGTGGGACTTTTAAGAGCAGTGAACAACATCGCATGAGGGAAGAGGGCTGCGGTGGGATGGCCTGAAGTCCTCATCCTACCCATCTCCAACTCTCTGCCCCCTCTTTTATCAAAAGAGAAGTATGGGGGTAGGAGAAGAGACATTTTGTCATGGTGTCATTTTTTCTAGAAGACATGGCCAGAACCATTCCAAGCTGATATACAGGCTTAAAAAAAAAAAAAAAAAAAAAAAGCCAGACCAGGGAGAAGGTGAAATAATTATTTGCCTAGTAGGGTGACCAGATGTCCCAGTTTGCCCAGGACTGGGGACTTGGTATTTTCAGCTTAAAACAAGAAAGTCCAGACAAACCAGCACAAGTAAACCAGGAGTGTCTTACCTGATAGTAAGATCAAGGTTACTTTTCTTAGAAGGTTACATTTCTTAAAGGCTGAGTCATGTGGGTAAGTAAGTTCTTTTATAACTGGAGATAAGTCTATTTTCTTCAGGAGAAAATGAATAATTATTGTGATAATATGTGCTTCCTTTTTAGTGATTAACTAGCCACAGCCAAAGGTGGTGGGGAGATTGGCCTAGATTCAGAACACCCACTGTCTTTCCCCAACTTATGAGACCACTTTCATGGTTTTCTACTTTAAAACTGCAGAAATCTAGGCAAAGAACATCTCTAATAATACTTGGCTCAGGTCTTACAGTGTGAAAACAACAATATCAATGTTACTACTAACAGCATAATTACTGAAAAGACTAAGATTCATTCCTGGTTGTTGTTTTCATCTTTAGAGGGATGTATAATCAAATTACTGTATTCTAAAAGTCACGTAAGATAATTCTTTTCTCTGAATGGTTAAGCCACTAACTCCAAACACAATTAGCTTTGCTTCCTTCATTTTGCTTTTGATTTTTAGGATTTCTCATTTTTAAAATTTAAGGACTTTTACTTATGACAGTGGTATTTGGGAAACTGTTAGCTTGGCCAGAAAGGAATTTTGACTCCTTTTTGCTTCCATCCAAAGCCCCTTCCTTTAGTAGGAATGTAAAAGAGTACAGCCACTATGGAAAACAGTATGAAGATTCCTCAAAAAATTAAAAATAGAAATATCTTAAGGTCCAGCAATCCCACTTCTGGATGTACGTATACATACATACATACATATATAGCCAAAAATAATTGAAATCAGGATCTTGATATTCCTACTCCCATGTTTACTATTGTTCATAGTAGCCAAGATATGGAAACAACCCAATATCTATCCAAAGATGAATGGATAAAGGAAATATACATTTATGGAATTATATATATGTGGTATAATACATATATGGTATATGCATATAATGGAATATTATTCAGCCTTAAAAAAGAAGGAATTTCTACCATTTGTGACAAGATGGATAAACCTTAAGGACATAGATTAAGTGAAATAAACCAGTCACAGAAGAACGAACATTCCATTATTCTACTTATGTGAAGTATCTAAAATCGTCCAACTAAGAGAAATCAAGAATAGAATGATGGTTGCCAGGGACTGGGGGTAGAAGGAAATGGCAATTTGCTAACTAACAGGTGCAAATATTCAGTTATGCAAGATGAATAAGTGTTAGAGGTCTGCTGTACAACATTGTGCTTATAGATGGGATTACTGTCTTGTGCACTTAAAAATCTATTAAAAGGGTAGGGGCACCTGGGTGGGTCAGTTGGTTAAGTAACTGACTCTTGATTTCGGCTCAGGTCGTGATCTCACGGATGCTAAGTTTGAGCCCCACATCGGGCTTGTGTTGACTGTGAGGAGCCTGCTTGGGATTCCGTCTCCCCTCTCTCTGCCCCTCCTTCCACGTGCACGTGCACTTTCTCTCTCTCTCTCCTTCAAATAAATAAACTTAAAATGTATTAAGAAGGTAGCTCTCATATTAAGTGTTCTTACCACAAAATCAAATGCAAAAACAAAAATACAAAGGGATACAAGCAAACTTTTGGAAGTGATGGATATGTCCATTACTTCGAGTGTGGTGATGATTTCATGGGTGTATATGTAGGTCCCAACTCATCAAATTGTATACATTGGTGATGCACAATCTTTTTGCTTATCGATTATGCCTCAGTAAAGGCATTTGAAAAACAAGTTCCATTCTTTGGCCTAGAAGCTACTTCATGTAAGGATGAATAGTAGATTCCTTCTTCCTTTCCATAGGGACAGAGTAAGTGGAAAAGATTTGTGCGCCAAAAAATAGGAATTAATTTTAAAAAATTAGAACTTGTGTCTTAGAATGTAGAGTGCTGAAGAATAGAGAGAAACCAATAGAAGTGTCTTCCACTAAAATTCAGCAGAATAAACATTTTCTTGGCACATATACCACATTTCATTGATTCTGCGGTCCAGAATTGTCTTTTTTCAGCATTAATGTAAGTTTAGTTTCATCCTGAAAAATGCATAGAGATGGGCTGGGGGAGTGGATGCAGCATCACCATCTTCAGTGTTTTGCACCTCCAGCTCTGGGCTTTAGAGGGGCTGGATCTCCCAGGCTCTTCTACATGCTTCTGCCTGGTAGAGGGGCTGAGAACAGACTGGTCAGGACTCAAATCACCTGGTGGGCAGATGGAGTCCAGTTGGAAACTGTTGCCAGGGAAACTTTGCTCCATGTAAATTCCTCTGCACTGGGGAGGGGGCATAAGCCAGCCTTCCCTCCTCTTGCTCCTCTTCTCTGCCTCAGTGGCCCACATCCTATTTCTCTCTGTCTCTCTCTCTCTGTTGTTCATCAGTAGATGTTACCCCACAGACATCTGATGTGCAATTGCACTGGAAGTCATAGGAAATGGATCTGCAGTACAAACAAGATTAGACCAGCAACGTGGACATGCCAGATTCCTATGATCCACACCTCTGAGCTCCAGAACTTTTAACATCTCAAATTTGGACGCATCTTGTAACTGAAGGCATCATATTGGGTGAGACATGGTATTCCTTTGTGAGTTTTTGAGCTTTATTTTATATTTCTGCACTTGTCAGCAAGAAAGCCTAGTTGTCATAAATGAAGCATCAAAATATATTCACAAAAGAATTCAAAAGAGCTTTGAATTCAGGGCTCGGGGACATGGAATTAATTCCTGGTCCCGCTGCTTTTGAGCAGTGTAACTTTTAGCAAATAATTTCCTCTTCCCGAGTCCCTGTTTCTACATCTGCAAAATGTAAGGTGGGACTAGCTGCTTCCAGGGCATCCAGAGCAGGGAGGGGGTGGCAGGTAGGTGTGGCTCTGGAGACCCTCTGCCCCAGCTCCTCCAACCTAGGACAGTTCTGTGTTATGTATTCTACAAATCAGACTTGTTTTTAAGTTTTCTTTTGAAGAATGGTTACTGTTGTTAGGGAGACAAAAAGCTTAGAAAACCCTCCAACTGGCATTTATAGCTGCCACTGGGGGTCTGAAGAGGGTTATTAATTTGAAGCCAGATTTTTCCATTGTCCTTGAATGATGCCAACTGACTGGTGTTTGAGGAACAATAAATCGGGCTCATTAGAAACAGACATTGAGGCAGCTAGACTTACCTGGGGAGTCATGCCTGTGATATGACATTGGTCAAGTAATTGTAACAATAGGGATCATTTTGATACCTCCCTCATGGGAAATGTCAGGGAGACCATTCATGGAAAAGGTCTGTGCAATGCCTGACCAGTAGAAATCTTAGCGAACAGAGCAATGACCATGATTTTTGTCCCCCGGATATGAATTGGGGAAAGGTCTTCATTCCTCCTTATCAGAGAATCTACACTGGAACCCCACCCTGTCCCCTCCCAGCCCCACCCCTAGAAAGTCTTATTAACCTCGGACTCATGCTCATGCCCAAGAGGCATTCACCACCAGCGATGGTGTTAGTGGGTTGTAGGGTTCATTATTGATGCAGCAAACCAATGAGTGAGGAAGTGCTCTCAGGCTGGTAAGCCCCATGGCAAATGCTGACAGAGGTTATAAAAGCAGACTGGTGGGTAATCTTAGGGTGGACACAGGAGTTAACAACATGCCGAGGAGCTCAGAGCAGGGACTGATTGATCCTACATGCAGGGCTGGGAACGTTTCCTAGAGGAATGAACATTTGAACTTTGAGAGGACAGGAATGATCACAGGTGGGACAGTGGAAGGGAGAGGGCTTCTCATCCAGTGCCATGGCAAAGAGTGTCCTCAAAAATAGCAATAAATAAAGTAAAGCAGGGGTTAAGAAAAGTCACAGTTATCATTCCTTAAGTGCTTGATGCTTAATGAAGCACTTTGCATGGATTATTTCATGTAGTTCATTTAGTCCTTAAACAATCCTAGGTGGCAAATTTTATTAATATCCCCATTTTATAGAAGAGGCAACAGCAGCATCCAGAGTGAAGTATCTTGCTCAAGCTGGTGAGGTAGCTTGGATTTGAACTCAGACGTTCATCCTCTTAACCTACGGTGAACATGGACAATCAGGCTTGTCAACCAGATTGGGGCGAGATTGTGGGCTGCCAGGAGCCATATATAAAAGTCATGGAGGTAATGCTGTGCTGGTCCTTCCTTCTAGGACAGGGCATCTCAACTGAGGCACTGTTGACATTGTAGGCAGGATAATTCTTAGTTGGGCAGGGTTCTTCCCTGGCTTCTCCCCACTAGATACCAGTAGCACTGCCTCTCCAGCTGTGACCACCCAAAATGTCTCCAGACATTCTAAATGTCCCCTGGGAGGCAAAGTCTCCCCTGGCCGGAAACTGCTGCTGGAGCCTCACTCAAGGGTTTGCCACTCGGAATAAGCAGAGCAGAAGCCAGCTGAAATTCACTGTGCTGTGCATAGAATTGTTTCCAGCAGATTCTCAGTTTTGACATTGTTCATCTCAGCAGCTGGGGTCTTGATTTCTACGAGGTGACTCACACAACCCCTGTCTGTGGGAGTCACTTGGTTATCTGTTCTGACAAGGCCCCTTGTGCATTTGAAGGAGGGGCGGCATGAGACTCATCAAAGCGTGCTAGAAGTGCAATTACCTCTCTGCATTGTGCTTGCCAAAGCATGACAGTTGGAACACCTTGATCCCGGGCTTGTTTTGTTCTGACCAGCATCAGAAGTTCTGAACCTGAGACTGAGTAGTGAAATTGATTATGTATTCAATTTGCTACAAGCCTACCAGCTTGGGCACCTATTCATCTTTTCATTTTCTGGATCCACCTCTACAGACAACACTTATGTAACCTTCCTCAAGGCATTTTCCATGATGACGAAGGCTTTCCAGAGTAGGTTTGGGTGGCATGGCTGCATTATCAGTATCTCTCCTTGAGACCTATTGAAGAGAGACCCTGGGTAGGCCCAAGAGGAGGAGTGTGGAGGCTGGGACTTGACTCTGGGTGAAGCCCAAACCTCAGAAGGAGCAGTAGGAAGCAATAGCATGGAGGACCAAAAATCAAAATCCAAAAGGGAAGCCATGGGTTCTTCCAAAACATAGATATGGGGCCGCACTCTTAGATAGGGGACGTGAGAACAAGAGGGAGGGCTCTGGGGCCATTGTGTATAACAGTAGCTGTCCTATGAGGCATGTGTTAGAAGTTAATGGGCATCAGCTACGTAACAGACACTGTGCTTGTGTGCCATCAAAACAACCCCATGAAGCAGGCTCCACTATCCTGGAAGTGGAAGCAGAGGGGGTGTTGAGATGCTCATTCCAGGTCACACAGATGGAATGTGGAAGGGCCAGGGTGGGAATTTGGTCTGTCTGACCCCCAAACTCAGGACATGAGCCACTGAGGTCTGTTCTGCTCTAGGAGCAGGGTATGCCTCTTAGGACTTGAGAAGGCTGGACTCATTTAAAGGGTCAGGATGAGGTAGATTAGAAAATTATTTTATCCTGGGGTTATATTCTCCTGGGGTGGAGCCAAGAAGGAGAGGAAGAGATCCCTGGCCACAGCTGCTCAGGCTAAGCAAGGGATTTGCTGGTTTATATACCTCCCAAGGAAGACATAGCGAAGGTCCTGAACCCCTGAATCCTTGTCCCATTGCTTGCTGGAAGGGTTGTATTAGTTTGCCATGGCTGCAACAAACTGCCACACACCAATGGCTTAGACAAGAGAAATTGACTGTCTCACAACTTTAGAGGCTACAAGGCCAAGATCAAGGTGGATCAGAGTTGGTTCTTTCTGAGGGCTGTGAGAATCTGTTCCACACCTCTCTGTTCCAAGCTACTGGCTCTTTGCCAGCAATCTTTGGTGTTCTTTGGTTTGTAGACACATACCCTGATCTCCGGCTTCATCATCACAAAGGAATTCTCAACGTGTGTGTGTCTCTGTGTTCACATTTCTCCTTCTTGTAAGGACACCAGTCATATTGGATTAAGATGCAACCTGATGACCTCATCTTAACTTTATCATCTGTAAAACCCTATTTCCAAATAAGGTTACATTCATAAATACTGGGAGTTAGGGCATTAGTATTTTCAAAAGGACACATTTGAACCCATTACAGGGAGTGGTCCAGTAAAACACATAATCATTATTAGCTGAGGCTTTTGTCCCAAACCCCTCTATAAGCTAGGCTGGACCATATGGATACATTGGGGTCGTGTATCCCTTGAGTGTAAGTCTTGGACTGGAGACCAGCACAAACAGTTTCCTTTGATTCTTCCTGTCCCTACCCCACCTCCTGTCCTGCATGATGCTTTGGGCATTAATGAGTGAAGAAAGCATGAGAGCACCTAGGGTCTGGCAGCACTGGGAGGAAACAGAGGAAAGAGGTCAGTGATAGTTTTATGCGTAATTCTGTCTTCCCTCATCAATGTCATCTTCCAGTTCTCTGACCCCTTTTGTGTGAGCTTGAAACTCCATATTCTTTTTCATCCATGCCCTAGAACTTCATCTTCAAAAGTTAGGTTTTCTTTCTCCTTTTCCTCCTCCTCCTGCTTCTCCTCCTCCTCCCCCATCACTTCCTCCCCCTCCTCCTCCTCCTTTGATGGGGGAAGAGAAGGTAGAGTAGAAGGAAGAAGCCATATTCCTGTCTTGGGAAATAGAGTATAGCGAGTAATTTGATGAGGAGTGGGCAAGAAGTCTAAACCTTCCTCCATAGTTTAATGTTTATCCCTTTGCCTTGACCCCATTTTCCTCAACCAGAGGGACTGAGGGTATTTAATCCTTAGGTAGGATTGATTCTAGAAATGGAACAGGAACATGGAAGAAGGAGCAGGGGAAAGAAGCCAGGACTGCTAATCAAATATCCACTCCCATTCTGACTGAGCTTTGCTCAGATAGTAGGAGACAAACTGTTTTAGATTCATTTATTTTATGCTGATGTATGAATGTCAGGTGATCCAGCTGTGCTAGGACGTTTGTATTTCATCAAATTATTGTTACTAACCACCATCTTTAAATAGCAAATTAGTGAGATGAATGATGAAGAAAAGAAGGAACTCACATTATCGAGCTCGTATTTTGTGTCCGGCACTGAATTTGGACTCCTCCCTATATAGTCTTGTTGAACCCAACTAAGTTAGGGAAGCAGGTAAGATTATTTTCATTTTACTGATGAAGGATGAAAAGGCACCATAAGACACCATGCCCTTTGTGTCAGGCAAACTTGCTGAACCCACTTGTTAGCTCACATAGTTTTTTAGGTGATTCCTTAGGATTTTGTATATATACAATCAAATCATCTGTGAATAAACATAATTTTACTTCTCCTTTTCTAATCTGGATGCCTTTATTTTTTCCTTTGTATCTAATTGCTCTGCCTACAACCTCAAGTACAATATTGAAATGGAAGTGGCAGGGGTGGACATCTTTGTGTGGTTCTTACTTTTAGGAGAAAAGCTTTGTCTTTCACCAATAAGTATCATGTTCATTGCAGGATTTTGAAATACACCCTTATCAGGTTGAGGACCTTTCCTTCAATTTCTACTTTGTTGAGATTTTTATTTATTTATTTTTTAAATCAGGAAAGAATTTTGGATTCTGTCAAATGTTTTTTTTCCCCCCTCTATCTGTTGAGATGGTCATGTGGCTTATGTCTTCATTTGATTAATATAGTGAGTTACGTTGACTTATTTTCATATACTGAACCAGCTTTGTATTTCTAGGATAATTCATGATGTATAATCGTTTTTATAGGTTGACAGATTCAGTTTGCTAGTATTTTTTTTTTTTTAGTATTTTTCATCCATATTCATGAGGAACATTGGTCCATTGTTTTATATTCTTGTGATATTGTTGTCTAGTTTTGGTAGTAAGATAAAAATGGCCTCATAGAATAAGCTGGGAAATGTTTTTTTCCTTCTACTTTTTGGAAGGTTTCTGAAAGATTAAGGATTGATGTTAACTCAGCTTTAAACATTTGTAAAATTCATTAATAAAGTCAGCTGGGCCATGGGTTGTTTTTATATGAAAAGACATTTTGTTATCATTTTGCTACATAACATAGTAGTGAATATACTCAATTGCCTTTTCTCAAATGGCAAATGAGACAAAAGATAACATCTTTTTGATTCCTGAAAACCTCAGTATCATCTGTCTTTTGGAGGATCCAGGTTCCTATGACATCTATGATACTGTCCACGAGGAAACCAACAGTGCTTAGTAGTAAAGAACATTTTGCTAAGTAGTTCTGTCATAGGTCCTTACTCAAAATGTTCATTTTTTTTCTTCTCATCTGGTGTTCAGCACTCGATCATGTTTTCTTCATTATTACGCACAAGATCTGGCTGAGGGATAGGTTTTGTATGTTTATACAGAATGTCCACAGAGGGTGGTAGCACACTTTCATCCTGCCATCAGATGTCATAGCAAGCTCTACTTTGCAATGATAGTCATCTGCAAGAGAAAATACATAGATTTATGACAAACACAATATAAAGCTCCATTTTGAATTGGAAATGAATGTTTTCAGATACTTCTGTTTGATATGGCCACTTTACTGCTGTTAATGCCATGATAAATCAAGATGTTTATCAGGCGGTGTGAAAGAAGATGATCTGAATAGAAACTGAGTTTAAAATCTGCTTCCAGGCATACCTATGTTCATCCTTGACAGCCTCTCACTGCGGGCCCGCCATCTTACCTCCTTGATTTTTGTGTTTTGGTTTTGGTTTTTTGATTTTTTTTGTAGTAAGTTTTTTTTTTTTTTTTAATTTTTTTTTAACGTTTATTTATTTTTGAGACAGAGAGAGACAGAGCATGAACGGGGGAGGGGCAGAGAGAGGGGGAGACACAGAATCGGAAACAGGCTCCAGGCTCTGAGCAGTCAGCACAGAGCCCAACGTGGGGCTCGAACTCACAGACCGCGAGATCGTGACCTGAGCCGAAGTCGGACGCTTAACCGACTGAGCCACCCAGACGCCCCTGTAGTAAGTTTTTAAACAAGTAATTTAATCTCTCACTTGGTTATAGATCTATTAATATTTTTTATTTCTTCTTGAATCAGTCTCAGTAGTTTGTCAGTAGGATTTTGTCCATTTCATCTTGGTTATATACTTCATTGGTAAAGTTGTTTATAGTATTCCCTTATGATCTTTTTCATTTCTGTAAAGTAGGTAGTGATGCCCCATCTTTCATTCCTGATTTTTGGAATTTGAATTTCCCCTCTCTCTATTTTCTTTCCCTTTTTGCTTTGGTTTCAGTTTGTTCTTCTTTTTTAGCTTCTTAAAATGGAAAGTTGGTTTATTTAGTTGAAATATTTCTTTAAAAAAACCCAGTCATTTATAGCTATAATTTTTCTCAAAGCACTATTTCAGCTGAATCTCAAAGATTTTTACATGTTGTGTTTCTGTTTACATTCATCTCAAAGTATTTTCTAATATTCCTTCCAATTTCTTCTTTGATCCATTGGTTATTTAGGAGTGTGTTGATTAATGTCACAAATTTTTAGGGGCACCTGGGTGGCTCCGTCAGTTAAGCATCCGACTTTGGCTCAGGTTACGATCTCACAGCTCCTGAGTTTGAGCCTTGCATCGGGCTCTGTGCTGACAGCTTAGATAGAACCTGGAGCCCCCTTCAGAGTCTGTGTCTCCCTCTCTCTCTCTCTGCCCCTCCCCCACTCATGCTCTGTCTCTCTCCTCCAAAATAAATAAACATTAAATTCACAAAATTTTCAATTTCTCAAGTTTTGTTTGTGATTGATTTTCGGTTTCATTCCATCATGCTGGGGGAGTAATACTTTATAATTTCACTTCTTTTAGATTTATTGAGGTTTGTTTTCTGGGTTGAATATGGTCTAGTCAGAAGAATGTTTCATTGTACAGTTGAGAAGAATGTGTATTCTGCTTTTGTTGGGTAGCATTCTGTAAGTGTCTGTTAGATATGGTTAGAGTTGTTTAAGTCCTCTATGTCCTTACTGATCTGCCTATTTGCTCTATCCATTATTGAAAATGGGGTATTGTTGAATGATCTGTTTCTTTCTTTAGTTTTATCAGTTTTTTTTCTTCATACATTTTGGAGTTCTCTTGGCAGGTGCATATATGATAGCAATTGTTATGACTTCTTTATGAGTTGACCATATTTATTATTATAAAATGTTCTTCTTACCTCTAATAACGATTTTTTTGTTATGGTCTATTTTGTCTGATCTCCGTACAGCGACTCTTACTCTCTTTTGGTTACTCCTTGCGTGGTATATCTTCCCCTCCACCCCCCACAATTTTTAAACATTCAACCTACTCATATCTTTTCTACAACTGTGGAGTTGATCATATGGTTTCTACTTCTTCTGTCTATATGGTGAATTACATTTATAGATTTTTGAGTGTTATACCAACCTTGCATTCGTAAGGTAAATACTACTTGTTCATGATGAATTATGCTTTCAGATTATTGTTACTTTCAATATGGTTATATTTTATAGAAGCTTGTTGCATCTGTATTCACAAAATGGTAGTTTTCCGGTGTCAGAGTAATATCCGCCTTATAAAATGAATTCAGAAGTATTCCTTACTTCTCTATTTTCTGAAAGTGTTTATGTAAGATTGGCATTATTTTTTTTTCTAAAGATTTGATAAATTCACCAGTAAAACAGTCACCTGAGTTTGGAATGCTTTTTTGGGGAGGGACTGGTTTTTTGAGGATTTTAATGCAAAATTCAATGTCTTTAAGAAATACACAGCTATTTTAATTTTCTCTTTCTTCTTGTATCAGGTTACCAAGTTTGTGTCTTTTGATAAATTTGAACATTTCACCTAGGTCATCAAATTTGTTGGCATAGAGGTGTTCATGACATTCTATTATTGTCTGTTTAATGCCCATAGAATGTTAAGTGACATTCTATTTTATTTTTGATATTAGAAATTTTTGTATTTTTTGATAAGTCTAGCTAAAGGTTTATTATTTGTATGGATCTTTTTAAACTAGCAGTTGATGGTTTCATTTATTTTTCTTTATTGTTTGCTTTTTCATTCCATTGATTTAAACTTTTTATTACTTGTTTCCTTGTACTTTGGATTTCAGTTTTTTTCCCTAGCTTGTTAAAGTGAAATCTAAGATAACTGATCTTAGATGTGTTAAACATTTTCAACATACGCATTTAATGCTACAAAATTTCTTCTAAGTACTGCTTTATTTGCATCTCACAAAGTTTCACTCATTTTGAAGTATTTTTCTAATTTCCTTTTTCAAATTTTCTTTGAAAAATGGATTCTTTTGAAGGGATTGTTTTTCCAGATATTTGGGATTTTCCTAATATTTTTCTGTGTTTGAATTTTAATTCTGTTGTAGTCAGAGAAAATAGCATGTATGATTCTCCTCCTTTGCAATTTATTAAGACTTGTTTTATGGACCAACATATGGCAGATCTTAGTGAATTTTCCATATACACTTGAAAAGTATCCATATTCTTTGTTGTTTGGTAACTTGTCTATAAATGTCAGATTAAGTTGGAGGTAAATGTTGCTTACATCTTCTAGTAGACCCTATTCTGTCTAATTTATATATTAACTACTAGAAAAGTGTTGAAATCTCCCCTATAACTGAGAATCTGTCCACTTGCCTTTTAGTTCTATCTGTCTACACATTTAGGATTGTTAGGCCTTCCTGATATATTGAACCTTTTGTTATTATGAGATGGTCCTCTTTATCACTCACTAGCAATATTCCTCATCTTAAAGTCTACTTTGTCTGTTAGTAGAGTCACTCAATTTTCTTTTTAAAAAAGACTTTATTTATTTTTTTTAAAGTAGGCTCTGGGGTGCCTGGATGGCTCAGTCGGTTAAGTGTCCACCTTTGGCTCAAGTCATGACCTCATAGTTTGTGGGTTCAAGTCTCGTGTTGGACTCTGTGCTGACAGCTTGGAGCCTGGAGCCTGCTTCTGATTCTGTGTCTCCTTCCCTTTTTGTCCCTCCCCCCACCCCTGCTCTCTTTCTCTCTCTCCAAAATGAATGAACATTAAAGAAAAAGAACAAAGTAGGCTCCACACCCAACATGGGGCTCAAACTCATGACATCAAAGTCAAGACTCACACGCTCTACTGACTGAGCCAGTTTTATTATTAGTGTTTGCATTGTGTATCATTTTGTACCTTTTACTTTTATGATGTACTACTCTTAAAAACAGTCTACTTCTGTTCTCTCTCAAGCCTTATAATTTGGTTATAATACAACTTACTTCTGCATGTTACCAACTCTGTGTTGCATTGTGCTTACTTTTTCTTGAAATGATTTCCTTTTAAAGAGTTAAAACATGAGGAAAAACTTTCTTCCTTTACACAGATAGTTATCGTTTAGACTTTTCTGAATTATTTTCAGTAGATCCAAGTTTCCATATGGTAGCATTTTCTTTTTGTCTAAATAACTTCTTTTAACATTTTTTGTAGCAGAGATATCCTCACAATAAATTCTTTTAGTTTTTGCTTATCTGAAAACATTTTAAATTACTCTTCACTTTTGAAGGATGTTTTCACTGGATATAGAATGGCATTTTATTTCCCTTTCAGCACTTTAAAGATGTTTTATTGTCCTCTGTCTTGCATTGTTTGTGATATGAAATCTGCCGTCACTCTTATCTTTGTCTGTCTGAATATAATGTGTCATTTTGACTTATGGTTTCTTTTACGATTTTTCTTTTTATCAGTGGGTTGTTGCAATTTGATTGTGATGGGTTTTGGTATGGATTTCTTTGTTTTTATTTTGCTTGGTGGTTGTTGAACTTTTTGTGTGTGTACATAGTGTTCATGATATTTGAATAAATTTTCAGGCATTGTTTTGATAAACATTCTTTTCTGCCTTCCTCCTTTACTCAGGCATTTACTCAGTTGCATTTATATTAGACTACTTGATATTGTCTCTCATTCACTATGGCTCTATTAATTATTTACTGTCTTTTCTCTCTTTGTGTTTAAGTTTGGGAGTTTTTATTGCTGTTTCCAGATCATCCTGATATTTTTTAAACTGTTGCTATCTAATCTATTAATCCCATGCAGTGAAGTTTTCATTTCAGATATTGTATTTTTCAGGTCTAAAAAGCCCCCTTGGTTCTCTTTTGCTTCTCCTATCTTTTTTTCATTTTTTGGGTAAACTTTAAAAAAATATACATACAGATGTACTATTTTAAAGTGCTTCCCTATCCCTATATATCATATTATCTATGTCATTTCTGGATCTACTTTTATTAGCAAACAGAGTATTGTGTAGGGAATTATTTCTGAAATTTGACGAAAACCTCTCTGTATCTATCAGTTGATTGAGTGTTTGTCTTCAAATAACAGGATAATCAACTAAGGGTAAATTAACTACATAAAAAAGTAAATAAA
The DNA here is from genome assembly GCF_028018385.1 of Neofelis nebulosa. NCBI lineage: Eukaryota > Metazoa > Chordata > Mammalia > Carnivora > Felidae > Neofelis > Neofelis nebulosa. The sequence continues at coordinate 197,377,639 of NC_080784.1, read as the reverse complement.
GGCTTATTTATCTCATAAAATATATGAAGGTAAGTCATAGCTGGTTCTCATTCAACAGCTCAATGATGTGAAGATTATTGTGATTCTTTTAGTTGTTTTTCTCATGGTTGGTAACCTTATTGTTTCAAGAAAGCTAAAAACCTCTAGGGATTACAGGTGTATCCTAAGTAGGAAAAACACCATACCTCAAATCAATTTTTTTCCTGAAAGTGGTGGTTTCCTGGAAAACCCAGTAGTTTCCCATGTTATTGGCCAGCATGGGGTCACATTACCTCTTCTAGACTAACCGCTTGTCAACTTGAACAAAATTACCATGACTAGATTAGGCCAATGACAAATCTCTTTGGACTGCTAAACTATTTGGGACTCTGCTAGCAGGGGGCGGATAGCCGGGGAAGAGACAGACAGTGTTGTCAGTGCTCTGCCGTGACAAAATGTCAGGTTCACTATCAGAATGGCATTTGATCATGTTACAGGAAACCCGGTGGGAGGGGGGATGTAGAGTCAAGAGCAGTGCTTGCCATCTCTAACGTTATCTAGACCCTAAACAAGTAAAGAATGGGGAGCCAATTACAAGGCTTTTTTGAACCGTTTAAATTTTGTGATCTTTCATGCACATAGAGGTAGGTGAGCTGCAGAGTTTTATGCCAGCTGGAGTATCTGGTAGCATAGAAGGAAGGGAGAGTCACAGTAAATTGGAAAAGGTACGAATTTGAGTCACTGTAAAGCTGTTGAGCTCTTGTTTCTTGAAAAGTTTTATTGGGAGTCATGTGACCTTGAAAAACTTACCTAACTTCTCCAAACTTCGGTTTACTCATCAAAAACTAGAAATAGCAATATAGCTTGTGTGAGGGATTAAGAGAGACACCGTGTCTAGCTGAGAGCACCAGCTCTCAAAGGCCACTTTGACGTCAGGGCCACTTTACACCCTTCAAAAAGTACTGAGGGCTCCCAAGGGCTTTTGTTCACATTTGTTATAGCTACTGATATTTACCATATTAAAACTGAGAATTAAAAAATATGCACTGTGTATTAATATGCATAGTGATATGCATTTATTAATTCACTAAAAATGAAATAAAAATGCATTGCCTGTTGAAACAAATCACACATTTTTTCATTGTTCTGAATATTTATTTTCACACTTTTACACAAAAATATATTTATTCTTTATCTTTCTTGATTTATTTATTTAAATTCAAGTTAGTTAACATACCGTGTAGTATTGGTTTCAGGAGTAGAACCCAGTGACTCATCACTTCCATATAGCACCCAGTGCTCATCCCAACAAGTGCCCTCCTTAATGCCCATCACCCATTTAGCCTATCCCCCTACCCATCTCCCCTCCAGCAACCCTCAGTTTGTTCTCTGTGTTTAAGAGTCTCTTATGGTTTGCCTCCCTCTCTGTTTTTATCTTATTTTTCCTTCTCTTCTCCTATGCTCATCTGTTTTATTTCTTAAATTCCACACATGAGTGAAATTGTATGATACTCGTCTTTCTCTGACTGACTTATTTCACTTAGCATAATACCCTCTCGTTCCATCCATGTTGTTGCAAATGGCATGATTTCATTCTTTTTGACCACTGAATAATACTCCTGTGTGCACGCACGCGCGCGCACATGTGTGTGTGTGTGTGTAGCACATCTTCTTTATCCATTCATTATTTGCTGGACATTTGGGCTTTTTCCATAATGTGGCTATTGCTGAAAGTGCTGCTGTAAACATTGGGGTACAAGTGCCCTTATGCATCAGCACTCCTGTATCCCTTGGGTAAATTCCTAGCAGTGCTATTGCTGGGTCATAGGGTAGATCTATTTTTAATTTTTCGAGGAACCTCCACACTGTTTTCCAGAGTGGCTGCACCAGTTTGTATTCCCACCAACAGTGCAAAAGGGTTACCCTTTCTCCACATCCTCGCCAACATCTGTTGTTTCCCGAGTTGTTAATTTTAGCCATTCTGACAGGTGTGAGGTGGTATCTCATTGTGATTTTGATTTGTATTTCTCTGATGATGAATGATGTTGAGCATCTTTTCATGTGTCTGTCAGCCATCTATTTGTCTTCTTTGGAAAAGTGTCTGTTCATGTCTTCTGCCCATTTCTTCACTGGATTCTTTGTTTTTTGGGTGTTGATTTTGATAAGTTCTTTATAGATTTTGGATATATTTCTATATATATATATATATATTTCTATATATATATATTTCTGACACACACTTTATCTGGTGTGTCAGAAACAAATCACATTTTAAATGAAAAATAACTATATCTTCCAAAACAAAAAATAATGAGAAGCGTTGCCTTGTTTTATATCTTTGCAAATCTCTCCCAGTTTAGTAGAAGACAGCAGGATTTTCCTAGGTGTTTCTGCATTCAGTCTTTTGTGAAATCATATGACACGTAGGGTCCAGAAAATTCCACCATATACTCGTGGCAGAAGGTGAGTGGAAAGGTCAAACAGTGCTTTGGTCTTGTTTTGAAAACAGTTTTGATCTCACAGACTCCTCTCCAGTGTCTCTGGGGGTTCCTGAAGTGATATCGAAACCTGTTGGTTAAGAAAATAACCTCTTCTTCTTAGTAAACATGGGCAAGACCTGAAACACATCTGTGCCTTAGTTTTCAACTCTTTAAAATGGAATCCCTAATACTACCTATTTCACAAGATGCTCTGAGGCTTAGGTAACAAGGGATAGTTATCTTGTTAGTTAGTTAGATAGTTAGTTAGTTAGTTAGATAGTTATCTTGGGATAGTGTGTGAAATTGAGTAAATGCTCCATCAGTTAGCATGACTCTTCATGAAATGCACAACAAACAGTTTCTCTTCTTTTTCTTTGGGACAGAAGGGACCTTTGAGACATTTTGTTCAAGAAGTGGAAGAAGGCAAAACACTAGGTTTATTCCTAGGGGACCCAAACTTGGATAAAATGACCACTTTGGGAAGTAATGGTGAACTTAATACTACCCACATCATATTATAAGTCATTTCTGCAGCCAGTTTCTCCCTTATTTCTTGCAACAGACTGTACACAGGGGAGGCGTATTTATGATCCCCATTTTTATGTACCAGGCAACTGGGATGCTGAGGTTAAATGACTTGCCCAAAGTCAGAAATCTCTAAAGAGAGCCGTTATTTTCTGGTTCTACATCCTGAGCCTTTGAAGCCTCCTACCTGCCTCCCAGTTCCGGGTTTTGTACATTAATATACATGTGGTGCACCTGCTCTGCAGGAGGTGGGTTCACCTGCATCAGCATTTGAAGTCAGTGCCTGAAACTTGTTTTTATTAAGGATGGAAAATTCACTGAAGAGACAGATGGACTTGAAGGCCTTTACATTGCTTTGGAGATAAAAAGTGCTGGGTAAGTGTTATTATCCCTGTGCTAGTAATTTGATCAAAAAGCAGTAACTATGCAGAAATGACCCGAAGAAAATGGGTTCTAAAAAGGGCCAGTGGCCATGGACTTTGCTCCAGAAGATCTCAGGCTTATTCACATTTGCATTTAAGAAGTTGCTAAGGGCTAAGGGGAAAACGTCTGTCTGAGACATCACTAAATTCCACAGCTGACCTCAGTGTAGTAGGAGACTGGGAAAGATGTGTAAATTCAATATAATTAGCAGAGGTGATGACGTACCCACGGTGATTCCTGGGAGAATCTTGCAGGCAGGAAATTGGGGAAAAAGGTAAAGATGCCAATTAAACTGTAAAGACTCTGTAGAAAGCCTGGTGCTTGGTGCTATTAATAGTTACAGAAGTGGTAATGCTAATTATGCTACTACCTGATGTGGACCGAGTGTTTTCTCTTGGTCAGTCTTGGTATCAAGGGCTTTGTGTGCTGCATTTCAATTCCCACAGGAGCCTGTGAGGGAGGTGTTTTTATTATACTCGTTTTGTAGGTAAGAAAACTTAGTCTCGGGGACATCAAATAATTTTGACATAGTCGAATAGCTGGTGAGTGCTATATAGAGGAAAGACTCAAACCAGAGCCCAAACCACTTGACTTACTGCCTCTCCAAGACGTTTTGATCTTTGTGGGAGATAAAACAGTGACTTTTAAGAAACATTTATTACTGGAGATACGGTCACTTGGTAACCAAAGAAACTCTGAATTTCTTTAGGATAAGTTTAAGTTTCTGGGTATTGACCCATTAGGATTCCAACATAAATGAGTTTTTCTCTTTCCTTTTTTCTTTTCTTTTCTTTTCTTTACTTTTCTTTTCTTTTCTTTTCTTTTTTCTTTTCTTTTCTTTTCTCTTCTCTTTTCTTTTCTTTGCTTTTCTGAAGGGCAAAAAGTAAGGTCTGGGAGGACTGGCTGAAGGCCACGTTGGAGGGGAGAGATCAGAAGAGGGGCAGGTGAACTCAGTCCATGGGCCAAATCCAGCCCACTGTCCGTTTCTGTAAATAAAATGCTTTGGAGAAGAGCCATACCCTTTTGATTATGAATCATCTATAGCCTCTTTCCCACTACAATAGCAGAGTCATGTAGTTCCAACAGAGACTGAGTAGCCTTTGAAGCCAAAGATATTTAGGACCTGGCTCTCAACAGAAAAGGTCTTCTGAGCCCTGGACTAAACCCTGGGCCCCAGGAGTGTTGAACATTAGTATTCCTTCTACCAAATGGGAGAGTGGAGAAACAAGAGGTTACATGACTTCCCTAAGGGCAGAGGATGAGAGGCTGGTAGGTCTAGGCCCACTGTTATTAACAGTTAACATTGACTGAGTGTTTTCTGTATGTTGGACGTTACGCTAAGCACTCTGCTATGTGCACTGTCTCATTTACTACTCACAACATCTAGTGAAGTAGGTGCCTAGAGTTATTCTCATTCAGATGAGGGAGCTGTGGTGGGCTGAACAGTGTCCCCTCAAAATTCATGTCCATCCAGAATCTTAGAATGTGACCTTATTTGGAAATAAGGCCCATCAACTGATGAATGGATAAAGAAGATGTGGTATATATACACGATGAAATATTACTTGGTGATCAAAAAGAATGAAATCTGGCCATTTGCAATAACGTGGATGGAACTAGAATGTATTATGCTAAGCAAAATAAGTCACTCAGAGAAAGACAAATATATGATTTCATTCACACAAAACATGTGGACGTAGGGGAAGGGAAGGAAAAATGAGATAGAAACAGAGAGGGAGGCAAACCATGAGAGAATCTTAAATACAGAGAACAAACTGAGGGTTGCTGGAAGGGTGTTGGGTGGGGGATGGGCTAAATGGGTGATGGGCATTAAGGAGGGCACTTGTTGGGATGAGCACTGGGTGTTATATTTAGTGATGAATCACTATTACCCTGAAACCGCTATTACCCTACATGTTAACTAACTTCAATTAAAAAAAAGGAAATAAGGTCTCTGCAAATGCATTTAGTTAAGGATTTGGAGATGAAATCATTCTGGGTGTCAGGTGGATATTAAATACAAAGACTGATATTTTTATAAGAAGAAGAGAGGACACAGTGAGGCACACCGGAAAAAGTGAAAATATACAGGAAAAAATTACACTTATGCTGCCACAAGCCAAGGAATTCCAGAAGCTTCTAGAAACTAGAAGAGGTGGGGTAGGGGTCACTCCTTAGAGCTTTTGGGAAGGCAGCCCTGGCCACACCTTGGTCATGGACTTCTAGCCTCCAGAAATGTGAGGGACGGAGGCACAATGGACTTCTGTCACCTAGACTCGTGGGGGAATTTGGCTTTAGAGTCCAAGCCTCTCCCCACTGCACACCCTTCCTTCCAGGGCTGGCAGAGCACACCACACTCTCGCTGAGCGCAAGACACCAGGAATCAGGCGTGAGGTACCGGACCAAGTTCATGTGCAGGACCCAGGGTGAATGTGGGAATCACAGCACCACAGTGTTTTGCCATGCAGGCAAGTGTCTCTAGCACAGAGAGGTAGATTTTCTCCCCGGCTTGCACCCTTGAGAGGGGGTCTGCTCTGTTTATCAGTTCAGACAACTCAAGGGGCATGGGGCCTGCTGGGGTGGGTGTGGCACTGCTGAGAGAACAGCGTTCCCTAGTCCAGTGTCTCCTTGTACCCTGGAGGGAGGACCTTTAGAAGGAAAGACAGGTCTTAGCCTTTGCATCTGACCTGCCTGCGCTTAGACCCGGGAAAGTCCGGGCAGCTGGCTGGCATGCGTACATAGCATGCCTTGAATCACCAAGAAAGACCCCATCATCATCAAGTCCCCGCAGTAACACCGTGGCTTTTACAGCTTAGGAATCTTGGGTTTAGAGAGTTGGTTAGGACACTTTTCCAAGATCACATGACAACTAAGGGGCAGGTCCAAAATGTAGAGTTCTGAACCTACAGCAGCTTCCCATTACCTATGGGGTAAAGTCTGACCTCCTTACCCAACCGAGAAAGCCCTGTAAGCTCACACTACCTCCCCAGTGCTCCCCAACTTGGACCTGATGCTCTGGTGATGATTAAGTGCTTTTAGCACACACCATATTTGTGCCATGGGTCCTTCTTCACCTGGATAACTCTGAGTGGGGTGTGATTTCAGCTCGCACCCCTCAGACGTACAAGGATGCAACTCTCCTTTTCCTACACTTCTTGTGAGCCCATTTCCTTATTTTTTTAATTTTCTCAGGACCCCCTATTTCTGCTCATGGTGAAAAAGTTTCTCCTGTAATTTCATGGCAACTCAGTCACTTCTGGATTTAAACATGGTCCATTCAGAATGTCAGTGTGGCTAACCTAAGACTCTTTCTCTCATCCTGTCCTTCGGGGTGATGGATGTTGCCAGGAGATGACGTGTCTCTTTGCTGTTGTGTGAGGCGTATGTGTTGGTCCACATGTCTTATTTGTCTCTGGTGGCTACCTCCTTCTCTGGGAGGCTGTATCTGCTGCTGATATCTGTGACCTTGCTCTAGAGTCTGGGTCCGAGGTCTCTATGTAACACATCTTTCTTCTCTCACCAGCTGAATGGACTTCTGTTTTCAGTAGGGCCGGAAAGTGCTTCTGTTGTTACTCGTTCTTTCCTACTCTCTGGCTTATGGTGTAAAGTTGGTGCTCTGCATGACTCAGTTTTTCTCTACAGGTGAAAAGACAAGTTCTTGAAATCCCTCAGACACAACCAGCTAACCAAATCCTCAAAGTTTTCTCTCTGGGAGGGCACTTTTCAAATCTAAGAATTTGACTCTGTTTGCAACTCTGTCTCCTCCCCATGATGCTCGAGCATATATAAGGCTCTTGCTCCTGGCTGAGATCTCTCAAAATATTAATGCTCTGTATTCAATCTGCCACCACTTCCATGAAGCTTTCCCTTATGTCTCTAGTCAGTGAAAGGCACCCTTCTGTGCTCCCACGATACTTTATGCCTACTCCTATCATCGTATGGCCCTATTTTATCCTAATAGTTCATTTACTTGCCATCTAGCAAGGACATATTATTATCTTGAAGACAAAAGGTAATGATATTTTTAAACTTATTTTTGTTTTGAGAGAGAGAGAGAGACAGTACAATAGAGGGAAGGCCAGAGAGAGAGAGAGAAAGAGAGAATCCTAAGCAGGCTCCGCAATGACAGCACCGAGCCCAATGTGGCTTGAACTCATGGACCATGAGATCATGACATGAGCTGAAACAGAGTCAGATGCTTCACTGACTGAGCCACCCAGATGCCCCCAAGGTAATACTTTTTAATTAATTATATTTCCAGGGCTTCATATAGTACCTTGCATACTGTAGCTGCTAAAAAAAAGTAGATTGTTGATAGAATAACCCGTGCAACTTCCCCTTCCGTTCACTTCAATGACCATCTGTTTAGTTTCTACTACACTGTTAACTTGTTTGCAAGGCTGTGTTTTATCCTTTCAATGAATCATAAAGTCCTTGTAGGCACCAACAATGGTATAGAACTTAATTTTTCTTTGATTCTTCTATAATACCCTCTACACAACTAGGTATACATAAATATTTGTTTAATTGAAGATTAGCGTGATTTCTCTTCTTTTGAAGAAAATAAGTACATGCAATTTTTTTCTTAAGTACATGCAATTTACAGTAGCCTTCTAATTTGGTCCTTCGGGTAGGTCCTGCCAACTTTGCTGCATCATATATCGTATATATTTTAATGATTAGATATTTGTCATATCTCTTAGACTTATGGGCATGTTTATTTTAAGACCGTCTGCTCAACAACTCCAGGACTTGTTTCTACTGGAGAGAAATTCAATAAGCACTGAATGATGATAGGATATTGGATGTTTTTGTTGTTGTTGTTTGCTTTGTTTTATTTTTTGTTTGTTTGTTTGTTTGTTTGTTACCAGATGAACTCCTAACAATTCCCTAGTCTGTCCCTGTGAACTTGCCTAAATGATAGAGGATACTACACATTTCACAATGCGCTCGCCGCCCTCACATCTGGTGACAGAAATACAGAATTAAGGAATGATGCTAAAGGACCTTCAGCTAGTTACTTCCTTTGTTTGAAACCAAGTTTGCTCATCTATAAAAACAAGAGGGAGGGCAGCGTGATCTGAGTTCTCTCCATGTTGTGTAAAGCTCTTCCTTCAAATCTAGGCAGTTGGAGGAGGGCATAGGGCACAGGCTAAGGGTAGACAATGAGATGTGTTGCCTTATTGAGCCAGCTGCTTCACCCTGCAAACCACCCAGGAGTCCCCTGCTGATTGAGCAGCAACAGAGGGACGGGTGCAGAGAAGCTAAGGGTTCAAGTGCAGTAACATCTAGGACTTGCTGTAAGCTACCCTTACAACAAGTCCCAGAGAGACAGCCTTTTATTGTTTTTATCTACTTATTTAGAATATGAGCAAATGGGAATGTATTGAGGTCAAATAATGTGCACAAAGTCACATAGCTGGACTAGGGCAGATCCAGAACTGGAACTCACATCTGACTTCAGAATCCCACACGCTCCCTCCCCTCGGCTGTGCAGTCAGTCCCAGGTCTGCGATTAGCCCTCTATCTTTATTTAAACAACAGTGTGATTTTACCACATGTCATTAGAAGCGGCTGGGAGCATCATTAACACTTGGGGCCACAAGAGTACCGTTTAGTGCAATGAAGCAGACATCTTTTCATACAAATAATTTATTTGCACCAAAGGTTTCCACTTGAGCACCCAAAGTGAATTGGACTAATGTATTATTTTATACTAATGAGGTAGTTGGAACCTGGTGTGTTTAGGGTTTATGAAATTTCAGACTAGCTTTTAAGCCTTTTATTTATTTTCTGGTGGATTACAAGCAAAACGTAACCTATATGATTCTTATCCATTTACACGTTTACTTCGTGAAAGCTATTTGGATGAATTATTTAATGTCCCCTGTTTATGTTCTTTTCTTAAAGGCCATTTGAAGAGCCTTTTTTAAAGAAACAGAATGTGTTGATTTTGATGCCAAGTGTAAATGAATTTGAACCATGAACAAGTTTGGAATTTAAGGTGACGCATTGAACTCCAGAGGCCCCAGTCTGCTTCCAACCTTGGCAAATGCATTCTTTAACCTCCGAAGCAGTTATATTGGAGCAATCCAGAGGGATAACAGGGCTCTAATGGAAATTGTCAACAAAATTGAAAAGAAAAAAAGAAAGCATATTTTAAAATCCCAGAACTTGAGAGGTCCCTAACTCCAAACAACTGAGGCATAAAACTCGAGAAGGCTTCAAATAGCTTTAATCTGCTGGCGAATCTATCCTTTGATAGCATGTAAAATCCAGGCTGAGGAGAGTGTGCCTAAGGGTTTCAGTACACTAACTCCAAGATTGATTTTGCTCAAGGACCTGACCGGCATTCAAAAAAAAAGAAGTAGCAAGAAAGGGAGCAGGAAGAAAGAAAGGAGGTTTAGAGAGAGACAGAGAGAAAGAGAATGAAGGAGGGGAAGGAGGGAGTGTTGAGAGACCAACAACTTGGGTTTGAACTCTGGTTCTGCCATTGACATACAGGATTTCAAGCAGATGTCTTGAACCAATCTGAGCCTCAGGTTGTTTTTTTTTTTTTTTTAATATGCATAATGGGAACAAGGGTCCTGACTTGACAGTGTGGGACTGATTGGGGGGGGGTGATAGAAGTGGGGAGACTGTTACTCCCCCACTCTCTCCTGGCAGTCCTCCTCTCCATCTGTCCCCATCCTCTCCCTTAACCGAGTTGTGTTGCTTCTCTCTGGTCACGGGCAAGTCTTCCCAATCTGCTCTAGACCTTGTGCCTAAACTAAGTTCATCTCCTTCTGTTCGTTTTCACTCTACTGTTTTTTTCTGCTTCTCATGATTCCTTCCATTTGTCGTTTGTTTTTGGATCCTTGTAGGGAGCCTTCACACATCTCTTGACCTTCAAGTTGCCCTTGTGTTGCCACTCAACTCTCTTCTCCATTTCCATATTCAGGATTCTTAGAAGGTGTATATGCGGAAGCCGCCTTCCCTTCCTCCCCTCTGGAGAGCTTCTCAATCCATTCCCATATGGCTTCCACCACCTGCCCTTCTACTACTCCCTGGAAACTGCCTTTTCCAAGTTCACCAAATGGTCGCCATAGTGCAGAATCCAATAGACAGTTTTGTTGGGGCTTCTGTGACTACAAACCTTCTGGATGTTCTTGCCACCTCTCTAGAAGCTCCTTCTGAGTCCTTTCTGATGGCCTATTCTCTTCCTCCCAATCTCTGCACGTTGGAACATCCCCGGGCCCTTTCTCTTCCATGTCCACTCTCCCGGCTAGGCACCTGAAATCTCCTATGTACCCAAGACTCTCCAGTTTACCCCTCTCCCAGCCTCTCTCTTGTCCAGTCTCACATTTCAGTGCCATCTCAGCAGTTCTATTTGAGTATCTCCCAGGCATCCTAGGCTGAACATGTTCCAGACTGAAGCCGTGTTTCTCTCCTAGCTATGCCTCTCTCCCAGGCTTCTCCAGCTCAGTGAGTGACCTGTTGCTCGTATCTGAAACCTGGGAGCTATTCTGGAAACCTACTCTTCCTCACAGATCACATTAAATGTAACACCCAGTCCTGTTTACTCATGTCCCCCAATAATTCTGTGTTAGCTCTCTTTCGTTGAGATCCACTGATGTCACTCATCCAGACTGTGGGACTGACTTCCAGGCTGCTTTTCCTACATCTCCTTCTGCGGTCCTCGATCCTGCTCTCCACACAGCAGTGTGTGATCTTCAAGAAATGCAATGTGGTTATGCTGTTCCCCAGCTTAAAAACCTTCATTTGGGTTTCAGTGGTACTTACTATAATATCCAACATTTTTATCGCAATCTGCAAGACCCTTCGTGGTCTCACCTTTGCCTCTTTACAATATCCTCTCACTCATCACCGACCCTCTTACCCACTGCCGATCGTTTTTGGCAAGGCAGCTTGCAGTTTAACATTTTTTGTGTGTGTTTTAAAGGACAAGCCATCACAAAAAACTGAGAGTCGAGATGCCACAAAGACAGAAGTCCTTTTGCTTATGCTTATCGTAGAATTTATTATCTTATGTGCATCCTGAAGGAATGTTGGGAGAAAGGAGAACATTTTTTTTTTTTTTAAATTTTTTTTTTTTCAACGTTTTTTATTTATTTTTGGGACAGAGAGAGACAGAGCATGAACGGGGGAGGGGCAGAGAGAGAGGGAGACACAGAATCGGAAACAGGCTCCAGGCTCTGAGCCATCAGCCCAGAGCCTGACGCGGGGCTCGAACTCACGGACCGCGAGATCGTGACCTGGCTGAAGTCGGACGCTTAACCGACTGCGCCACCCAGGCGCCCCGAGAAAGGAGAACATTTAGCACATATTGGCAAATATGTTTTACAAGGGCTTCCTTTCATTTATGATAAAATAATAACATCAGAAGGAGCTTGGAGGTCATCTATTTCTACCCTTTGAAGAAGAGGAGACAGAGGTTCAGAGAGGTGAAATGACTCTTGAGTTCATAGACCTTGCTAGTTCTTATGTGATGAAAAACACTCTTGGCCAGGTACAGCTATGAGCAGACCATGTTCACCTTTCTTAGACGAAAGCCATCTTTTGGTCTTCAGATGGTTCACCACTGTTATCAGGGATAAAAACCTTGTCATCTGTGTGTTCCTATGAATACATTTAAGGAAAGGTGTTGTAAAAATGCCACTCATAGCGTAAATCTCATTCTTTAGTGGCAATAAAGGACTCTTCCTTTCCCTTTAGATACTTCAGGCACAGTGAAGGCAGAACTTTTCAAGTTGAAGGCGTCCAGAAGCCTTTCACTCTTGTACCTAAAATCCTACCATTCAGAGGACACCCAAGCGTTAAGCTGGTTGTGACTGCAAAGAACCAGGGCAGCTTTGTCAATGCCTCAGTTTCCCCATATGTGGAACAGAAATAATGTCCATCTATCAGTGTGTTTATGTTACAAAATTATGGTGATAAATAAGAAAATACACTTTTCCTGTTTTGTTTGCTTCTTTAGTCAAATTATATAGTCAATTGTATTTCTTCCCTGTAACTAAAGGGGTTGGGGGATATGTACGTATATATGTATTGTATATACACATAAGCATGTAAACATATATGTTATCTTAGTCTATTTAGCTGCTATCACAAAATGCCAGTGATTGGGTGGCTTATAAACAACAGACATTTATTGCTCACGATTCTGGGGACTGGAAGTCCAAGGTCAAGGCACTGGAGGATTCAGTGTCTGATGAGGGCCTGTTTGCTCATAGATGACTGTCTTCTCACTGTGTCCCCACGTGGTGGAAGGAGCAAGGGAGGTCTCTAGGGTCCCTTTTATAAGAGCACTAATACCATTCATTGGGGTTCCACCATCATGAGCTAATCCCCTCCCTAAAACCCCACCTCCTAATACCAGCACCTTGGTTAGATTTCAACACATGAATTTTGGAGGGAGGTAAACATTCAGTCTATATCATACATGCACTTAGATGTTCTCCTTTGCAGTGCTTACCACAGTTGTGATTATGTAGCGATTCATTTAAATATATGTCTCATGTGGGACTCTATCTGAATTCTAAGCGTTAAGTAAGCAAGAGTCATTCTTGTTCCATTCTCTGCTGAATGTGAGCACCTACAAATATGTACTTTTAATTTTGTTTATATATAATTTATTGTCAAGTTAGCTAACATACAGAGTATACGGTGTGCTCTTGGCTTCGGGAGGAGATTCCCATGATTCATCACTTACATACAGCACCCAGTGCTCATCCCAACAAGTGCCCTCCCCAATGCCCATCACCCATTTTCTCCTCCCCTCCTGCCCAACCCCCCCCCCCCCCCCCCCCCCCCCCCCGCATCAACCCTGAGTTTGTTCTCTGTATTTAAGTCTCTTATGGTTTGGCTCCCTCACAGTCTGTAACTGTTTTTTTTTTTCCTTCCCTTCCCCCATGGTCTTCTGTTAAGTTTCTCAAATTCCACATATGAGTGAGAACATATGATATCTGTCTTTCTCTGACTTATTTCACTTGGCATAATACCCTCCAGTTCTGTCCACGTGTTGCAAATGGCAACATTTCATTTTTTTTCGTTGCTGAGTAGTATTCCATTGTATGTATAAACCACATCTTCTTTATCCATTCCTGAGTTGATGGATGTTTGGGCTCTTTCCATAATTTGGCTATAGTTGAAAGCACTGCTATAAACATTGGGGTACACGTGCCCCTATGAATCAGCACTCCGGTATCCTTTGAATAAATTCCTAGTAGTGCTATTGCTGGGTCATAGGGTAATTCTATTTTTAATTTTTTGAGGAAACTTCACGCTGTTTTCTAAAGTGGCTGCACCAGTTTGCATTCCCACCAACAGTGCAAGAGAGTTCCCCTTTCTCTACATCCTCACAAACACCTGTTGTTTCCTGAGTTGTTTATTTTATTTTTTTATTATTACAACTTTTTTAATGTTTATTTTTGAGAGAGAGACACACACAGAGTGCAAGCGGGGCGGGGGCAGAGAGAGAGGGAGACACAGAATCGGAAGCAGGCTCCAGGCTCTGAGCTGTCAGCACAGAGCCAGTTGTAGGGCTCGAACTCACAAACCGTGAGATCGTGACCTGAGCCAAAGTCAGAAGCTTATTGAGTTGTTGATTTTAGCCCCTCTGACTGGTGTGAGGTGGTATCTCAATGTGTTTTTGATTTGTATTTCCCTGATGATGAGTGATATTGAGCATTTTTTCATGTGTCTGTTAGCCATGCGGATGTCTTCTTTGGAAAAGTGTCTATTCATGTCTTGTGCCTATTTCTTCACTGGATTATTTGTTTTTAAGGTGTTGACTTTGGTAAGTTCTTTATAGATTTTGGATACTAACCCTATATGTCGTTTGCATATACCTTCTCCCATCTGTCCATTGCCTTTTAGTTTTTTGTTGATTGCTTCCTTTGCTTTGCAGAAGCTTTTTACCTTGATGAGGTCCCAATAGTTCACCTACAAATATTTGTCTATTAAATTTACATTTAATTTTTGGTGTTGAGTTAAGTGCCAAACACTTTTCTAGACTCTGGATGTCCGGCTATTTAAAAAAAAAATCTTGGGGCGCCTCGGTTGCTCAGTCAGTTAAGCATCCTGTGTTAGCTCAGGTCATGATCTCACAGTTTGTGAGTTCAAGCCCCACATCAGTTGAGCTAGAGACCAGCTTTCTGTGAGTTTGAGCCCCACATCCACTCTGAGCTGACAGTGTGGAGCCTGCATGTGATTTTCTCTCTCTCCCTTTCTTTGTGCCTTGTGGGATTCTCTCTCCTTCCCTCTCTGCTCCTCACTCACTCAAACTCTCTCTCCCTCTCTCTTTCGTCTCAAAAAAAAAAAAAAAAAAAAAGAAAAAAAAAGAAAAAAGGCTCTGGCTTATGGTGCTTCATTCCAGGGAGGGAAGACAGATGACCATATATCCCTGCTTCTCCATTTACTAGCTGTGTGATTTCAGGCAAGTTATTCAACCTGTTTGTGCCTTAATTTCCTCATCTGCAAAATGAGAGATAATTCTCCATGGGTCTCTCCTATTTTCTACCTTTTGCTAACAGCTGTGTTTTAGACCAACTTTTCAAGTATATTTTGTGTTTCGAATAGTCTAGGAAGGTCTCTCTCTGGTGTCAGGGCAGAATTGCTCCCTGACAGTTTAGCAAACAGCATGTTTCCTATGAGGCAAAATTTGGGCAGGTTTGACAGTGGCCTCATTGTAAGATTGGAGGCTTCATATGCTCAGGTTCCTCCAAAGTGATTGGGGTCCACAGTGTACACAGCATCCACATGGTCCCACCTATGTCGTGCAGTGGGACTTGGGGACAGCAGGGGTGACCAATGCCCATATAAAGCTCACGATGCCTGCAGTGCTGTGAGTAACAGTATCTTTTGCCTCTGATCCAGGAATCTCAAAGCTTCTGACAGCATCTACGTGTGGCAGGTCGACAGCCGGGAAAAATCTCAGATTCTATCTAGTTGTTGACAATAATGTTAATTTCTAATTTCTGATGTTGTGATGAGGATTAAAAGGAAGACTGCCCTTGTATTTGCTGTTATTTGTCCGGAATATTCTTTCCCCCCACCCAGAACTTTGTTCACTCATTCACTCACCTCCTTTATGTTTTTCCTCAGTTAGTACCTTCTCAGTGAGGTCTATCTGGACTCCCCTATGTAACGCATCAGCTTCCTAGTACATCAGTCAGGGTTCAACCAGAGAAATGGAAGTAGTGGGAGATTTGTAGCAAAAATTTCTTTTAAGGAATTGGTTTATGGAATTGTGAGAGCTGGCTGGGCAGGTGTGACATGGCAGGCCAGCAGGTGGGCCAGGCTGGAGCTCTCAGGCAGGAGCTGACACTGAAGTCCACAGGCAGAATTTCCTCTTCCTCCGGGAAGCCTCAGCTTTGCTCTCAAGACATTTCAACTGATTAAGTCAGGCCCACCCAGACTACCAAGGATCATCTCCCTTACTTCAAGACAACTGGTTATGGACTCTGATCACAAAACAGGAGACCTTCCCAGGAGCACCTAGATGTGTGTTTACTAGAATCACGGGGACCATGGCCTACACATGTTGACATGTCAGACTTGTACAGTCTCATCTCCAATGTTCCCTATTCTCTTTCTCTGTTTTAATTTTTGCTATGGCACATCTCAGCATCTAATTCACTATTTTACTTATCTTGTCAATTGTGTGTCTCCCCCGCTGAAAGGTAGACCCACGAGGAGAGAGGTTTTTGATTTCACTGTTGTGTTCTCTGCACCCGCAGTGGTGCTTGGCCAATCAATACTGTTGAACAACTGAATGAACGAAGGAGAAGTGCTTAGAACAGGGCCTGGCACATGGGAAGTGTGGGATCGGTGCGAGCTACTGGTATCATAAATGTGCACACAATACCAGTGTAATACTTTGCATATATGGGCCTCAGCATTTTTTTCACGTTTTCCTCTTTCGATCCCAGACAGCTTTTCAAAGGTGCCGTCTGCCCTCCAGCAGAAATCTAGTCAGTTCTCCTTTCTCGGCACGCCGGACCCCTCCTGCCGCCTTCTCCAGCCTACCTGAGCATCTCTTGAAAGCATCCGTGCCCTGCCCTCGCTGAGATCTCTTCACACCCATCCCTCGGTGCTCTGGGCTGCACCCCGTACTCTCTTCCTTTGCATGAGACGCTCACTCCGCCGTGAATACTTGCCCCAACTTTGTCCTCACCCAGCTTATTTATTCATCCTCAGCACTCAGTTCAGGCATTGACTTCTGTTCAAGGTCCTTCCTGGTCCGTCTTTTTTTTTTTTTTTTCCTTCCTCTGTGTTCCAAAGTCAGCTCTGTTGTAATGCTCAGCCAACCTCACTGCTCCACACCGATGGTCTCCTCACTCAGTCCACCGTCAGACCCTTGAGGACGAGGTCATGTGGTTCATCTGAGCCCCACCAGAACACAGCGCAGCTTCTGGCATGCAGAGATGCCCAATAAATAAACTGGGGCCAGATGAGTTCTGTTGAATGGAGTTTCCCAAACGGTGCCCGAGCGGCTGCTTTGCTCAGCATCATTCAAGAGCAGTGCCTCTCAGCCTTCATCCTGCATGACAATCTCCCCAAGAGAGTTTCAAAAATACAATGCCTGAGAGAGCCTGGGTGGTTCAGTGGGTTAAGCAGTGGACTCTTGATCTTGTCTCAGGTCATGATCTCATGGTTTGTGAGATTGAGCCCCATGTCAGGTTCTACACTGACAGCACAGAGCCTTCTTGGGATTCTCTCTCTCTCTCTCTCTCTCTCTCTCTCTCTCCCCCCCCCCCCCGCTTCTCTCTCTCTTTCTCTCTCAAAATGAATAAGTAAAAAAAAAAAAACATAAAAAATAGACAATGCCTGGGCTTCAACCCAGGCTTTCTGATTAAGCTCATCCACTGTGAAGCTTGGGTGTTGGTATTTTTCTTAGAAGCTCTTTAGGTAATTTTGCTGTGCAGCCAGAGGGGAGAAACACAACCCTATGTATAACTTTTCTCAAAGTTTCTAGTTTATTTGCTCTATATCTGGTGAGAGGAGCAGGGCTGCCTTTTTCTCTCTAAATCAAGAGCCGTTTGTTCCCTTCGGCAGTTTTGTGCCCCAAATCCTTGCTCCTGTCCCAGGCGCTACTCAAAGTTAACCTGTGTTTCTGGCCTTGGGAAGCCTGGCCAGGGACGAATTGGTATTTTTACTGCATTTCAACCTTTCATTGAAAAGGATGTAGTATATGTTCATGGACAGATGCTTCAAAGCTAGTAGAATGATCCAGAATTCATCATTCTAGCTCACATTTGTTCTTTGGGAGCGGGAAGGAGGGTGTAGGCGGGTGGGGTGTTGTGAAGGCTCTGAGTGAGATGGTACCCTGTCAGGGTGTCTGAATTTTTTCCTGTCCAACCACTTTATCTCCACATGGTGGTTAACAGGGAAGACTCTGGGGGCACCTGGGTGGCTCAGTCGGTTAAGCGTCCGACTCTTGGTTTCACCTCAGGTCATGATCTCACGGTTCTTGGGTTCGAGCCCCATATCGGGCTCTGTGCCTGGATTCTGCTTCGGATTCTGTGTCTCCCTCTCTCTCTGCCCCTCCCCTGCTCGTGTTCTCTCTCTCTTTCAAAATAAATAAATAAACTTAAAAAAAGAGAGAGAGAGAGAGAGAAGACTCTGGAGTCAAATGCCTGAATTTAAGCCCCAGCTCAGGCATTTAGTAGTCTGTAGTCCTGAGACTTTTTGTGCCTCAGTTTCCTCGACTGTCAAGACGGGGAGGAATTAAGATGGCGGAGGAGCGGGGGATCCAGATTTCCCTCATCCCTCCAACGCAGCTGTATTGAGGTCAGAACACTTGGAACACCCGGGAGCTCAATCTGCGACGTGGTAGAAAAATCTCCACAGGTGGAGGGAGACAGCTTGGTGGGACAAGGGTGCGTGTATGCGAACTGGGGGAGGTAAGACGGCATAGGCACAGGGGGGAGGGAGCCCCTTCTGGGGTGTTACCTCAGCTGCCACATAGGGCCATAGCCCTGCCACATAGGATCTTGAGGATTAAAGTAGGTGCCCCAACGCAAAGCTGTTACTGCTGTCCTCTCCCCGTGCCTTCCTCATCGCCCCCCAACCCCCGGCTCAGGTGAGGCCACCTCTTCCCTCACCTGTCCTGCTCCAATGGCCCCTTCCTTGCCCCCACCCACTTCAAATCCATCTGGCACAGGGCCTACCCTGCTGCCTTCTGGATGCGTTATTTTGATCAAGTTTTTCACCTGTCCGATCATCTCCAGAGGCTCTTGCTAGCCCTGATTCCTCTGCCCTCCTTTCCAGTCTCCTAAGACTGAGAGCCGCCCAGACAGAGCTGGCTAACGACACGTGTCACTGTTCACTCTCATCCTTCCACCTGCACCACCCTTCCGTCTGATTCAGCCATTTCCCCTTTGTCATCCCTGCCACGTGCTTTAGGCTTTCCCCCTCACCACCTTTGCTGGAGCGACCCCGTGAGCCCAGGACCTTTGTTGTCTCCTCTGTGGTCACGTAAATCTGAACTCTGACATGATGGCCTTGTACGTTCCCGTTAACTTCGTGCTTTGACTTCAGCCTGCACTGCTGACTCTTCTGTGAGCCCCACATTTTGCTTAGGGTATGCTAATCTGTGAACAAAGCAAGGCCCCAACCTCAGTGGTTTAGCCCTTGATGGTTCTTTTCTCACAGCTGCCACAACCCGGTGCGGGTCTCCATCCTTGAGTGCCGGGTCCCTATGCCCCAGCACTTACCTGAGGGCCCAGCTTCTTCCTTAGGGCCCCTGTGTCCACTTCCCAGGGCCTCTCTGTCCTCCCCTGGATCCTCGATACTGATCAGAGGGGAAAGGACACACAGAAGATCGCTTAGGAGCTGGGCGTAAATGACACACACACCAAGTTCACCGACGATTCTTTAAACTCCGTGGGAGGGGCCGATCTAATTGTGACGGAGGCAGGAATGTGTAGTCTGCCTTTGCACGCAGGTAGCACAGGAAACTGATACACAAACATGCAGCATTATCTCTGCTGCAGTCACTACAGCATGGTGTGACAGTTGACATTTCCAGTTACTTTGCAAATGGACCTTTGTTCCCCTAGCCTGTAGTTATTTGGGATGCAGCTATGGTCTGAATGTGTTTTGCTGCCACAAACTCATATGTTGAAATCCTAATGCCCAGTACGATGGTGTTGAGAAGTGGCATCTTTGGGAGGTCATCAGGTCATGAGGGTGGAGCCTTGTGAATGGGATTGGTGCCCTTTTAACATAACCCCCACAGAGCCTCCTAGCCCCTTCCACCACGTGAGGACACAAGACAAAGTCTGCAACCTGCCAGAGGTCTTTCTCTAGACACTGAATCTGCTGACACCATGATCCCGGACTTCCAGCCTCAAGAACCGTGAAAAATAAATGTCTGCTGTATGTAATCTCCCCGTCCGGTATTTTGCAGTAGTCCAGTCTGAACAGACAAAGACAGATGCTTTCTTGAGATGGAATTCACTGGTGCTTTCTTTCCAGGGCAGCGCGGTTAAGAAATGAGACGTGATCAGCTGTGCTTTGCTTTGGTCCATAGAGACCTTGGTTGGCATTCTCTGAGGACATGGGAGCTGTGGCCTAGTCATGGTGGAAAGCACCCTAAAATGAGAGAGGGGGTGATGGGAAGGAAGAAAGAAGATGGATGGAATGAATGAAGAGTTTTACAGTTTATCAAGCTAAGGGTGCTGGAATCTCTACAAAATATATCCGCACCCTCCGCCCCCCATCACAGGCTATCTCTGGATGTGTCTTTCTCTTCTGGCTAGATAGGTTGCGGGTTGAATTGTGTCCCCTCTAACCCCTAATACCTGTGCCTACGAATTTACTTGGAAACAGGGTCTCTGTGGATGCAACTGAGTTACAGTGAAGTCATGCTAGAGTAGCATTGGCCCTACTCCAATGACTGGTGTCCTTATGGGAAGAGGGAAGTGTGAACACAGACACACAGAGAGGAGAACACCACGTGAAGACAGAGACTCGGTTGCAAAGAAGTGGCCACGTGAAGACGGAGGCAGAGACTGAAGTTACGCAGCTACGAGCCAAAGAGCATCAAGGATCACTAGAGACCCCTGAAGCTGCAAGAGGCAGGGAGGACTCTTCTCCAGAGCCTTCAGAGGGAGCACGGCCTTGCTGATGCCTTGACTTCAGGCTTCTAGCTTCCAGAACTGTGAGAATACATTTCTCTTATTTTAAGCCCCCCTCGTTTGCGGTGCGTGGTTAAGGCAAACCTTGGGAAACCTGCACAATACCCAGCTCATGGGCCTCTGGAGACATGGACTGAGCAGTGAAATTTGGGGACCATTCCTTAGGGGCAAGGATTTCTCTTTCTAGCTCTCAAATCCCACTCGCAGAGCCCAGGGGAGTACTCGGCTCGGAGAACTGGTTCAGTCTTGTGAAATTTCTATTGATTGCTGGTTGAGGGGAGCTGGGAACTGAGAGTCAAGAGGTGTGAAATGATTAGCCTCCTGTCTTGGGGCACCCACACATCCGAGACCAGTCCCTTTGGGATGTCTGAAGGAATGTGGAGTGTGTTCATCATGTCTTCTTATTCTGTATTTTTTCCAGCTTTATTGAGGAATAATTGACAAATGTAATTGTATACATTTATTCTGTCTTTTTGATGCTTTGACATCTTGGGGGCTTTGCTAACCCTGGTGGGACTGCCCTACCTGGGGCCAGCTGATTCCTAGAGGCAGTTGGCCTCTGGGTGCCATCTTTCATGTGTAAACCAATCTACCCACTGCTCAGTCCTCAACGATCTCCCTTCTCAGCTCTACACTCCAGGCCGCCCTTCCCTGCCCTGGTCATCTCTGGGGCATGTGCCAGACTGTGGGGACAGACCCTAGGCCCCAGATCCCACTTAAATGACTCACACCAGCCAATCCCACACCTGCTTACTCTGTACTCCTTCCCTGGTCTGTCCTGTAGACACCACAGTAAAGAGTAAAGGCTCTTGTCCCCGACACACCCCACCTTTCCTCCTGACTGAATGGTGATTCTTCCTGTGGCTCCACAGGGCATGGTGTGAGAATGAGGAAATGTCCTCCTTCATGACAGTCATTTCTCTGCACGCTTTACCATGTCTGATGAGAAAACTCCCAGGTACCCATTAAAAAGAGTGGTTTGGGAAACTGCTAGGAATCCAGAGAGAGTGGGGCCAGAGGGGAGGGGGTTAAGTGAGTGGGGGGTGGGTGGGAATGACAGGGATCAGGCTCTAGAGGACAGGGCAGGGATAAGAGAAGACAGCCAGAGGCCATCGGGGCACCGGGCATTCCTCAGGCACAACCTGGAGTGTGGAACCACAGGCTGGTTTGGATGCCTGCCTTGAGCCCCTGCCTCTCCCCAGGGGCGGGGTGGTGGGTGGGCAGAAAGGGCCCTCATGCACATCTCTGGTGGCAGGAATAAAGGGTGTGTGGGTTGGGGCTGAGGAGCCAGGGTCTCCCTCCATGAGCAGGCTTCAGGGAAATAACTCAGAGAGGATGTGGAGGCTGACAGGGTGACTTTGGTGAGAAAACAGGCCAGGTCCCTGGAGAAGAACAGGAAGCCAGTTTGGGCCTTAGAAGCAGCTTGGCATAAAAAGAAAGCATTCCCAGGGGACCCTGTGCTGTTAGAAAGGCAACCCGCCCTTCTGCGGGCTCTGAGCCCTCCCTCCCAAGGCCCTGATGAAAGGAGGGACCTGACAGCCTCAATCAATTCCCCTTTATCTCATGTCTTCCTGAGGAAGGATAATCCTCTGTTTTGTAGTCTCTCCCCATCCAGCATGTAGCATCCATTGATTTTTGTAGTTATTTTTGCTGGTTGATACAGGTGCTAAAGGAGAATGACCCACAAGTCTGAAGTCGACCTTGAGAGAGCCCTGTCATTCCTGAGAGAGACAAATTTTTGTTGTTTCTGTTTTTAAAGGGCCAGGTCCCACAGCCTACGGTACATAGGTGCTCTTTGAAGGGGTGCACAGATATTCTGATTTAAGCCTTTTATTCTTTTCTGTCACTCCCGCACCCCCCTCCAAAATGAAACCCTTTTCCTGGTTAGTTATTCATCCAAACTCATGGTGGCACGATGTCCCATCAGATACCACAGCTTGCTTACAGGCCAGTAGGAGAAAAAAGTCACAGACATAACAGCAACACAAGGTCAAATCATAGCATCATGATTCAGAATAACTATTATTTAGGCCTTTGTGCCTCACAAATCCCTTTCTCCTCTTCCTAGTTCCATCTCTTTGTGAAATCAGAGTTTTACACATTAGGAATCTGAGCCTCAGAGGAGATTCATTCATTGATTCATTCATTGATTCATTCATTCATTCATTCATTCAGCAAATAGCCATCAAGCGTCCCAGTACTAAGATGTGGGTGCTGGGGATCCAGTGTGACCAAAAGAGATGAGCTTCCTGCCTTCCTGGCATTTATTCACACCTGAAAATGGGTTTGAACTCAGGTCTTCTGCTCAGTGCGACAGGTGGATTTCCAAGGCAGTGTGGGGTGGAGTTTGCCCCTCACCAGCTGTGAGATTCTGGGAAAATTCCTGAACTTACTTGAGTTTCGATGATTGCACCTGCTTCAGAGGTTGCTGAGAAGTTTGGAGATTATGGAGATTAAATGCCTGGCCCAAAGTCTGGGCTGCACACAGGACAGCTGTCAGGACTGTGCATGTCTGAACTGGGAGGGGTCTCTTTCCCCTTGAGGAAGGGAGCAGAGGAGCTCCTGGGAGTGAGTGTTGACTTGATCTGGGCAGTGAGACTCATTCCTATTCTTGTAAAACTATCTTTCCCATACGTTAGAAGGTGCTTGGTTGTTTTATGTAATGACCTCACTTCCTCATTAGAATTTATCCCTGAGCTTGTGAGTTTAAATCAACATATATAGAAAGTCCCAGTGAGAGTCACAAAGTGGAAAAGAAGCTAAATAATCGGGTGCAGAAATGCAAATAAATATGAAACTGGGTTCAGTACTTTTATAAATCTTCCTCTGCAGTGGCACAGAGGTACTCTGAAGTCAGGTGCGGAGCCTATGTTTGAATCCTGACTCCACTAAGTGTAGTTTGTGCCACGCATAAGTGCACGAAACCCTCTGGGTCTCAGTTCTCGCCACGAGTTGGGAAGAACAACTCCTCCATTATGGAGTCTGCGCGTCTTAAGAGAGAGAACGTATGGAGTCTGCACGTCTTCAGAGGGAGAACGCTTGTAAAGCACTTAGCATGGCACCTGGCCAGCAAAGGTGAGCTGAAAAAAGTTAAATAAATGCACCAAGACTGGTTGCTTCTTGCCTATTCAGTTTGGTTACTGCATGATGGGGAGGGGAGAGCACTTTTCTGGCTTCCAGAGTCCTGGGTCCAGCTGTGGGTCAGCTCCTTAGTCAGACGTGGGCCATAGGCTAGTCCACTGCCCGTTCAGGGTTTCCGTGTTCTTCTTTATAAAACCAATAGTGGCACCACACCTGGGTTTCTGTACCTTTCTTGTAGCTCAGACGTGATCCCAGAAGCTGTTTCAGGAATTTCCAATACTTCAGGAAGCCCGCTGGCTATTTTCCGGGTAGGCTAAAGAAAAGTACACAAGCTAGGAAGTGGGACGCATTTCTCATCCTGCCATTCCTTGGTTTAAAAAATCTTCCAAGGCTCTGCGTTTCCCTTGGAGCAGAGCAGCGTCTTTACAACGTCCAACACAGCCCTCTGTCGTCTCTTTCTCAGTGACGTCTCTGGTCGTCCACGACACCGTCCTTCGATTCTGTCCAGCTGCACTGAGCCTCTTGTCCCCCTGACACTCCAGGCGTACTCTGCTGTTCCCACCTTTGCTTAGACTGCTCACTCCCCAGGTACCCATGTGGCTCACTCTTAGCTCCTCTGACTGGCACTTTCTCCACAAATCCTGTGCCGAAATTACAGCTAACACTCCTCACGTTCACCACCCCCCTCCACATATCTCCATGGACACGGCTCTTACGTTGCTTTTCTTTTTCTAATAACTCTTACCATCTTATAATACACAATATATAATGCACAATACAATATAATACACAATATAATGTGTTTTATAATATCATTTTATAATGCACAATATAATACACATTTCATAACAGGATTCACTTATTATTTTCTTGTAAATTAGTTTTGACTTCCCTTTGCCAGTAGAATTGATGCTACCTGGAATTTTTTTTTTCTTAACATTTTGTTCTTTGTCTTGTTCCACGTACCCCAAACAATGCCTGTCACAAAGCAGGCACTCACTCTATATATGATTGTTAAATGAATATATACATTTGGCTTGGATTCCGTTGACTCATGATGACTTTATTTCTGGAAAGAAACTCTTATTGGAAGTTTTAAATATAAAATGTGGAAATTAATTATTACTTAATAATAGTTTGCCAGTTTGCTTAATAGATACAATCTTTCAAACAGGACATAGGTGAATATTGGTGAAATCATAGACTCTTTGTGGCAAATGTTATAAACAAAGGTGCCTTTTTTAAAAAACCCATTTGAGACCTAAAGTTTCTTAGAAATATGTGAATGTGTGCTGTGGGGAGTGTGCAGGGAGGTTAGACTTAGTGCTTCCCCAGCAGAACCCGCCATATTGAGCTCTGCAGCCCCAGCATTGAACACCTTATGATAGTAGTTGCTCAGTTAATCTCTGTGGATTTGTTTTGAACCGAGCATAAGATGAAAATATTATCTCAAGAATTTTTTTTTCACTGGAACTGAATACCTAAGGGGAAATATTTTTATTATATCATTAAGTAAGAGAAGACAAGGAGACACAGTATTTATGCCCTGATTATCTCTCCCCACCAACTTGCTATTTATCTCCATGGGGACACTAGAGGCAATAATTAGAGAATTAAACCTCCCTTTCTCAGTCATGCAGTGCACACAATCACTTGCCATTTGGTATTTATTTTCCAGATGAAGGAGTTTAATTTATTTTCTTTCTTCTCTTGGGACCCCAGCTGCCTGACCTAGAGCAGCCTCCAGGTTTAGCTGAGCGGGACCTCCATTTTCATTGTCCTGTGGGCCTCTCTCACCTTTGGGCAGGTAAAGAAATATGCGGGAGCCTTGGATGCAATCGAATCCTCATCTGTGTCAGATGGCAGTGGATGGGGGAGCTCCCTCGGGTAGGGGAAGGTTCTTCCTCATCCCTGAGACACACCCACCCCCTTGGACTCTCATGACTGCTGCTGCCAACAAGGCTGTCTTCAGACACAGTCCATATTACTTTCATATGTGCCCAAGGTGTACCTAAATCCACTCCTCATTCCCTGCGGTACAACCGAGGCAGGCACAAATGGGTAGCAGGGCTCCCAGGACACAGAACGGAATTAACCCCAGACAGTATACTACTTGGCACTTTGCTTTAGAAGATACCTGCTCCCGGGGCGCCTGGGGGGCTCAGTCGGTTAAGCGTCCGACTTTGGCTCAGGTCACGATCTCGCGGTCGGTCCGTGAGTTCGAGTCCCGCGTCGGGCTCTGTGCTGACAGCTCAGAGCCTGGAGCCTGTTTCAGATTCTGTGTCTCCCTCTCTCTCTGACCCTCCACTGTTCATGCTCTGTCTCTCCCTGTCTCAAAAAGAAATAAAACGTTAAAAAAAAAAAAAAAAAAAAAGAAGATACCTGCTCCCTGATGCAGCCTTGGGTCCCCCTCAGGCAATCTACCTGCTTTGCCCTCGTCCACACCTTTCTTTGAGGCCAGGGCCAATTTCTCGTACCTTCTTTCAAGTGCACTTAGCTACGTCAAAATCTTAGCTAAAAAGTGAGCTCAGAATAAAAGGAGATTCCCTTTTTTTTCCTGCCCATCTAAGCTTTGCTTGGTTTTGTATACCAGAACCTGCCCCCTCTTTGATGTCTAAAATTGGGAAAGATTAAACCTTTTGGGGGTGATCATGTTTTTCTTTTCCCATGGATGGGAACTTGTCACCTAGCTCCAATTTGCAAGCTCTCTCGAATACAGTATGGCGAGCCCAACCTGCCTACAAAGAATACATTTCTGTGCCTCAATATCTCATTCAATATCTCATTCGCAAAGCGGAACCATAACTGGTACCGTGTAGGTTGTTTTGAGGACAAAATGTAAAACACTTTGGAAAATGCCAAGCATATAGTAAATGCTATTTAAATTCTAAGTGTCATTCTGACTTTGGGATCAAGTAGAAATAACCCAAACAGAAGCTGGGGCTTTCTAGAGTCCAGTCTTTGTGAGGAGTTGTATTCAAAATCGCAAAGATTGAAAACCTAAAAATAATTCAAGGTAATTCAAATCTCTAATCCTGATCTTTAGAAGTTTCCAGAGACAGGTGAGAGGTCATCACCCAGAAGGGTGGAGCCTGTGGTTGGCAAACACATTCTGGGATTTAGGTATTCAGACAGCAAATCTCAGAGCCAAGCTGAAGGCAGTAGTGTGGATAGACGTGATAGAAGGCTTGTTGGAGACAGTATAAATCACATATCTTGGAACAGAGTGAAAACAATAGTAATAGCCAACATTTATTCAATGCGTACTATGTGCCAGCTTCTGTGCTAAGATCTTTACTTGCGCTATCTCATTTAATATTCACAGCGTAATGAGGTAGGTACTATTAATATTCCTACACCACTAATCTGCCCGTTTTAGAAATAAGGAAGCTAAAGCCCAGAGAGGTAAACTTACAAAACCAAGGTCACACAGCTTCTAAGTGACAGGGCTAGAAACTCACATTGAAAATATGCCTGCCTGATTTAGGAACCAACCCACACAAACCAACCCACAGGGTCAGGTCATTACAGCACGAACCAGATGCCAAACTCAAGGAGCTGAAGCTGAAAGGTGGTCAGAAACGGAAGTATCAGTTCACAGAGAGCAAGGTGCAGAATGGTTCTTGAAGATGCAGCGTAACCTCTGTGAATCGTCCGTGTTCATACGCTTTGACATCCTCTTCTGATCTAATGCTGATCTTCAAAGCAGCAATACTCCATGCAACGTCTGGGGAAAAGATTTTGTAAGTCACGGCATTTGTCTTGTTTGTTTCTTTCATTCATTCTACAAACATTTCACCTATGTGGCGGGGACCCAGCTGTGCACTAGGATTACAGTTTTATTTATTTTTTTTTTAATTTTTTTTTTTTTAACGTTTATTTATTTTTGAGACAGAGAGAGACAGAGCATGAATGGGGGAGGGTCAGAGAGAGGGAGACACAGAATCTGAAACAGGCTCCGGGCTCTGAGCTGTCAGCACAAGGGCCCGATGCGGGGCTCGAACTCACGGACCGCGAGATCGTGACCTGAGCCAAAGTCGGCACTCAACCGACTGAGCCACCCAGGCACCCCAGGATTACAGTTTTAAACAGAGTCTGTGTCACTGAGGAGCTCACAGTCCAGTGTAGGAGACCAACATTTACAAAATGTAGTTCTTTATGAGAATGGAGACTTGGTCTGCCTGAGGAAAAGCAGACTTCCTGGAGGAGGTGACCATGGAGATGGTTCTTGAAAAAGGAGGAGGAATTTTTTTTTTTTAAACGTTTATTTATTTTTGAGACAGAGAGAGACACAGCATGAACGGGGGAGGGGCAGAGAGAGAGGGAGACACAGAATCGGAAACAGGCTCCAGGCTCTGAGCCATCAGCCCAGAGCCCCGCCCGACGCGGGGCTCGAACTCACGCGAGATCACGCGAGATCATGACGTGAGCCGCAGTCGGCAGCTTAATCGACTGCGCCACCCAGGCGCCCCTTAAGTTTTTTTTTTTTAAATGTTTATTTATTTTTGAGGCAGAGAGAGACAGAGCATGAACGGGGGAGGGGCAGAGAGAGAGGGAGACACAGAATCGGAAACAGGCTCCAGGCTCCGAGCCATCAGCCCAGAGCCCGACGCGGGGCTCGAACTCGCGGACGGCGAGATCGTGACCTGAGCCGAAGTCGGACGCTTAACTGACTGAGCCACCCAGGTGCCCCATGGAGGAGGAATTTTTCAAGTGCCTAAGGGGTGGACAGGAGAGAATTTCGGGGAAAGAAAATTGCACTTCCTATTACTCTTTTCCCAAACACACGCTGTTATCTCCCATGCACCTCAAAATGCTTGGATATTTGCTAAATATGCTTCTTGCCAGAGGCAATGCTGATTTGCAAAGGACAACATTGATTGACTGGGTCTCAGGTTCTCAGCGGTCAGGAAAAGTGTGGCATCGGTAATAATTCCAAAACACATGCTAACTGCGGGCTCTCCCGCCCGGACTCCAACCCCTGCATGGAGGCAGCCTGACCCCCATATTTTGCTGCCTTGCTTTTGCCTTGGGAATCCAGGATTCAGTAGGCACCTTTGCTTCTCTGACACACTCTTCCACGAGCTGCTTTCTCTATCTATTCCAGCTGATGCCCTTCTCAACTTTGGCAGGTGTCCAAGCCTCGTTGTTCTCCCAACACAGGGAGGCTGAACATTGCTCTGTAAATTATGCACCAGCCCCACGATGTTTGGGGAGCCTGTGGACCCATTTTATCTACACGGAGGTGAATTATTTAGCAATGGTGGTGTGAATGATTCAGAGGCGATGGTGTGAAGGCTGGCTTTGGAGCAGCCTGTCTTGGGAAATGTGGCAGACCCCGGCAGGCAGGGGACACGGCTCCCAGGCACAGCTGGGCACGTTTTATCCGTTCCCTGACACGTGTGGGTTCCTCACCCTGGCCCATCTTCAGACAGTGCCCCACATTCATAACCATTACAGTTCAAAATCTGTGATCTCATTCGATGCATGCCTCACCTCTGCAGGTGCAGCGGTTTAAAATAACGTGGTGGAGTGAAATAAGCTGTGTCCGGACAGACTTGAGTGTGTGCCCTGCAGTTTTCCATCCTGTCAATTGGAGATAAGAAACGCAAGTGTGAGTGGGCAATCCCCCCATTCGAATATTTAGTGGAAGTCGCCCAGCCAAGCCAGACTTCCTTACTGTTCTATCCACCGCACTCACAGGAGGAGGGCTCCCAACTTGGGACATGAGACCCTCCCTTGTCAGTTACTCGGAGGTAAGTCCTCGCGGTCATGTTTGATTCACCTTTCTCCTGCAGCCCTGTCGTTCATCCATTTACTAGTCCCGTCTGTTCTGCATCCAGAATGCGAACGGTCAGGTCATTGTCCCCGGCCTCGCTGCCATCTCCCGTTGAAGCCTCCATCAGTTCGGGTGGGTACTGAAAAGCCTCCTCGCTCTTCTCCCTGCTGCTTCGGCCACTCCTCCGGGCCCCGTGTCACCTCCGCCTAACAGGCAGGAAGGTCTTCCAGAACTGAAAGGAGGACATCCCACCGTTTGTGACGACATGCATGAACCTCAAGATCATTAGTGAAGTAACGCCAGCCAGCCACAGAAGGACAAGCACTCGATGATTCCTCCCAGGTGCCTGCAACAAACTCACACAAGAGAAGAGTAGAGAGGTGGATGCCAGGGGCTGGAAAGGGGGAATTGGGAATTGCTCCGGAACAGATAGAAAGTTTGACTTGTGAAAGACGAGTCTGCTGTACAACATTGTGTGTGTTGACAGCAATATTGCAGTGTGCACTTAAGAGTGTATTAAGGGAGTAGATCTCACGTTAAGTGTTCTTCTGAAAATTAAAAGAGCTAATTAAAAATAAATAAATTAGATCTTATCACTCCCCTGCTAATAACCCTCTGATGGTGTCCCATTATTTTTTTAATTTATTTATTTTGAGAGAGAGAGAGAGAGAGCTGGGGAGGGGCAGAGAAAGAGGAAGAGAGAGAATCCCAAGCAGGCTCTGTGCTGACAGCACAGAGCCCCATACCTCCTTGGGATTCTCTCTCTCCATCTTTCTCTCTGCCCCTCCCCACCTCATCCCCTGCACTGCTCTCTCTCTCTCTCTCAAAATAAATAAATGACCTTAAAAAAATAAAACAATGACTGCATGCGACATACTTATACTGAAAAAAAAATTTGTCGCCTTTGTGTTATTACTTGCTCAATATGCTAGCCTCGTTCCCAAGGCCTGTCCTAGGAAGGTCACCTTCATTGGTGCTTACTAAGTTTTTGTTAGAAGAAAAAAAGAAGAAAGAAAGAGTAAGAAAAATAGTCATAAAACGAATCCTGCAGACGGAATTCCTTGAATCTTTTGCCTTTGTATTCCCAGCATCTTGTCAGCACTTGACCTCTGACAGGCTCAAAGTAAGAACGTGCTGAGTAAATGGGGGGAGGAGTGGGGTGTCCAGTGTGCTTTTCCATCCACGTCATGTTGGCAGTTTCATTTTGCAGTTGGAAAAACAATATCAAAGAGCAGGAGTCTTTTGCAGAGTCAAAGCAGAAAGCGGCTTCTGGAAGGGGGCTTATGTTAATGAAACCCGCTTGCCCCTGCATCAAAGAAGCCTGGTAGAGGCGGTCTACGGGACTACTGGTCTACCTCCTGGGATTGCGGCTTTGAGGCCAGGCTTCAATCTGTCTCCTCCACAAGCCTCCAGAGTCCCTTCTAACTTCAAGTGCACTGCATGGTAGTAAGATGGCTGTTGGAAGAGCCAGTGAATGGAAGGTCCAGGTCGTCGCGTCCAGATTCCAGACAGGCAGCAGGCAGGAGCAGGTGACGACAAAAGATCGCTCACCCCCTCCCTCTAGGAAACCTTCCCGAAAGCCCCTTATAACACGACCTCTTGTATCTCATCGGTCAGAACTTTGTCTCACGACCACTTCCAGTAAAGGAGTGAGAAATACTGTCTTGATTGCACATGGTCATATGTGCTTTACTAAAATGGGGGTCTGTTCTCAAGAGAAGAGAATGATGTAGGGGAGCAATGAACAGCTTCTGCCTTAGCTAGAGAGAGACAGATTCCCAGTGTGCCCTCAGTCTTCTGTACCATGTGCTATTCACAGAGCCTCCGAAGTGTGGAGACCAGGCTGCCCCCCCTGCCCCCCACTGCCTCCTTGGCAGTGGGCCTTCTGTAGTGTGGACCAGTGCTTCAGGGCGTGGGTCAGAGCCTGGCCTGTGGACCTTTGTGTTAATCTGCAACCATGGGTGTTGCTGAGGTCACAGTGTAGTCACAGTCTAAAGGATATTGTGGAGACCCAGAAGTGGTTTATACTGCTGGAATTAAAATACAGAGATAGAACTAGGGATGAGACGGTGCTAGGGAGTCAGACAGAGGTCAAGGAATGTGTCTGATCCATTGTTCCAGGATCCCAATAGATCTCAACATGCTCAAGCAACAGTTGGTGCATAATGAGGCCGAATTGAACAGGAATCAAATGGACTACACTTGAGTCCAAATGAAAACCAACAAGATAGACTGGTGTGACTTAATATCAACAGGGCAAAGAATGATTGAGGTACTTTCTTTGGTAGCCATATGAGCCAGGCTCAAGTAGGGAGATACTTTGTTTGTAGCCTGTATCAGTAGGAGCACAGAACTGAAGAGAGGGAGGGGACAGCCATGCTCCGTGGCGCATGGATTAGACCACACGTATAATGTTGCTTTCTGTTCTGGGCTCTACACTTCAAAGAAAAAAGGTAGACCAGAGTTTTAAAAGAAGAGTAACCAGGATGGGATTGAAGACCGAAGCCTGTCTGCTTAACATTTTTATCAATCACCCGGGTCATGCCTGCTTATCAAATTTCTGGATTACTCTAGTCTGACAGAGGCAGCAAATACAGTGACTGATAGAATCAGTCAAGAAGAACAATGGGGCAAAGTCAACCTATGAAATTGAAAATGGATTAAGGTAAAGTCCTGAATTTTGGTCAATCAATCAATTGGTCAAGAAGGGGATGAGAGAGACAGGGCTCGCCAATGTACCAGGGTGTGTTTGTGTGTGTGTGTGTGTGCGCGCGCATGTGGGTGTCCAGGGGCCTCTGCCCAGGACTGACCTTCATGACTTCTCCCCAACTCCAGGGCTTGACCTTTGCTTTTTTTGGAGGGAGGGGTGTGGTCTTATGCTCTAACTGTTCCAAAGCCTACCTGACTTGAGGAAAACAACTCGTGCTAACAGTGCTTCTAGAAGACTAAGGAATAATAAAAACTGATGCCAAATGTATTGATTTTCAACATCAAGTATCCTTTTTCTTTCAAGAACAACATGGGGAACCAAATAATTCTCCTAAGGTGTTTTGAGGGGGATGGAACAGGAAGAAGGTTGTGAGAGGTGTGATTTGAATACTCGGTGGTGTTGCGTTGGAAGAGCCTGATGATGTTTCTTTCTCTGATGTGGACGTTCCCTCACTGGATACATCCAGCTAACCTCTAGATATGTCAGGTCGCAAGCAGCTTTTATAGGCCTTGGAAATCATTTTGTCTCTTTGAGGTGATTTGGCAGAGTTGTGCTTTTTTCTTTTATTTACTGATATTTTCTACAGCTCTTAGGAAACAACCTTATTTCATTCTTCCTCTAGAGCTGGAGTGTATCAGCTTGCCCCTTCCTTTGCTCTGAGGCTTCGGGGTGGCATGGGAAGAGGGAGTGACCCCTAAGGGTTAAGCTCATTAATGCTTCATTGCTGTCTACTCCCAGACAAGTCAAAGTTACTATCCCCCAGGCATTTCTCTGGAGGAAAGGAACTTTCCCAGCTCTCCAAATATGCTATCCTTTCAGGGTAGACTGCCAGCTACACTTAATCAGTGCCCTGCCCTTTTCCAGCCTCCTGGGTACAAAGGCAAACAATCCCAAGGCATTGGCTTTGCCTCTTCCCCATGGCCTCCTTCCCCAGTGGGTGGCCATATGTATTCATTCACGTGTCCAAAGGGATTCCTCTATTTATTGATGTTCTTGTCATATATCCCCTAGGAGCTCATTGTATCAGTCGAGATATCAGTGAGAAACAGATGGCACACTCACATTAGGGTAATTTGAGAAGAATTTAATAAAGGGCTATTTACAAGGCTGGGAACAGGGCTTAGGGAAAGCATAATGAATAGTCCAATACTATGAAATCTAGTTGCCATGGTAGGTCTGAAGGTGTGGAGAGAAGGGAAAGAGAATCAGGAGATGGGGATGCTGTGTGGAATGAAGCTCAAAGCAGAACCCTTGACCTTGGATGAAACCAGACCATAGCAGTCCCACAGCATTGGTAATAAATGCTACCCTCCTGGTTGCTTCTTTCCTTAACTCTTGTTGGTGTGAAACTTTGGCCAGTTGTAAATCAGTAGGCAAGGGAGCCCAATGGTGTGGTCCAAGGAGTTCAGTCTCCCAGGGTTTGGTAGAGTGGATAAAGGTAGAGGGTGGATTGGGGGGGCGGGCAACTAGAAGGATCCAGTAAAACCACTGAAGGATGGAATTTGTGGTAAAAATCCTTCTCTTCTTGGGGTCCCACCTGCATCTAGTAGGTTTGTAGCAGTTTACTTGACTGTGAGTTTCTCTCAGTCAGAGCCTCATCTTTGACTCCTGTATTTCAGGGCCCAGCCCAATACCTAAAAGATGTTTCATATATGCTTATGGGATGCCTGGTGAGTGAATGGATGAATGAAAGAATGAAGTGAGCTCAGCGGGAATTTGTCCTTATGTTTTGCTCACTGCTGTCCTCTTTGGAAGCCACCACTTCCCCGCCTCACTTGTGGGGCCCTAGGACCAGTTCCTGTTACTGAATGTCTGTATTACCCTCCTGTACTTAGATGGAGCTTCTGATGAGGTCTTGGGAGTCTTTGCTTCTATCATAGGAGTGTCATCAGGGGGCTCTTGTGTGGGGTACAGCCTCTGCTCTTTGGGATACCTCACTTTCCACCAGACAGGACTTCTGTAACAGATGCTTGGTTCTTGTCCTTCTTCAGGGTTCCCGGAGGAAACCAACTCTGTTCACTTTAGGCAGATGGAATTGCTTTCTCCCTGCTATACTCCCATTAGATGAACTATTAAACATCTATGTTTTTGTATTTGTCATGTTCCAGGAACTGTGTTAGGACCTGGGAATGTTCAGGTGGATACAACATACATAGTTGGACACAAGGGACAAAGAACAGCAATCCCGAGGGAGAGAAGACAGGTAATAGGTAGTCATTACTAGGGTGATATGTACCATGTTGCAAGAAAACCAGACAGTATGGGAGCACAGATGAGGAGCATTTAACCCAAACCAGAGGTTCAAGGATGTTCTGGAGGGGTTGGTACCTGATCTTGTAGGATGGGAAAGAGCTAAGCAATGGAAAGTGAGAAATATGTTCCAAACTAAGTGAAAAGTATGATAAAAATGACAGATGCCTGACATAGCATGGTCAAATCTGTATTTGAACAAATCTACACGAACAAAACTCTATTTTACTAGTAAAAGTCAAGGTAGGATGGGCTGAGATGCAGGTGTTTCAAAGAGCAGGTAGAAGAGAAAATGGGGAAGGCTTGCTATGCTAAGCTTAGGAGTCATCAGGACTGTGATGAGGGTGAGTAGTGAAGCAATTACTTCAGATGCCAAATTTAAAGAGGCTCCAAAAGCTCAGTAATCAAGAAAAAATATCAAAATTTTAAATAATAATGAATAAGTATTACTGATTTTTTTTTTCTTTGCCTCAGGCTCCCATATGGCTCAGCATGGTACCATTACTGATCTTGTCCTTATGGCATTAAACTATAACTTATCTCTTCAACATATGGTGCTGGGACAACTGTATATCCAAGTGCAAAATAATGAAGTTGGACCCCTACCTCACACCATACACAAACATTAAGTGCAAGTAAATCATAGTCCTAAATGTAAGGATTTAAACTAAAACTTCTAGAAGGAAACACTAGAAAAAGTCCTCATGATCTTTGGCTAAGCAACGATTTCTTAGATGTGACACTAAAACCACAAGCAATCAAGAAAAGATTAATATGTGGGACTTCAAACTTTTGTACTTTTAAGGATGCCATCAAGAAAGTAAAAGGATAACTTAACATACAGGAGAAAATATGTGCAAATCATATATTTGATAAGGAACTTGTATCTAGAATACATAATGAACACTTACAATTTAATGATAAATACCTAATTAAATAATAATACCTAATTAAATAAATTAAATTAAATTAATAACCTAATTAAAAGCCAGGAAAGGGCACCTGGGTGGCTCAGTCACGTAAGTGTCTGACTCTTGATTTTGGCTCAGGTCATGATCTTATGGTTTCAGTTTCGTAGATTCGAGCCCCGCATCGGGCTCTGCACTGACAGCATGGAGCCTGCTTGGGATTCTCATTCTCTCCCTCTCTCTCTCTGCCCCTCCCCTGCTCATGCTTTCTCTCTCTCTCAGAATAAATAAATAAACTGAAAAATAAATAGTAATAATAAAAAACCCAGGCAAATGATTTTAGTCGACATTTCTCCAAAGAGGATACCTGAATGGCTAATAATCATGTGAATGATGCTCAGCATCCTTAGTCATTTGGGAAATGGAAATCAAAACCACAAAGAGGCCATACTTCACACTCACTAGAACGACTAGTTCTAGTGCATTACAAATATTGGTGGGGATGTGGGAAAATGGCAACCCTTTTGTGTCACTGGCGCTAATGTGAAATGGTAGGACTTTGGAAAACATCTTGGCATGTCCTCAGAAACTCAGGCATAGAGATGTTATCCAATCCAGAAATTACACTCCTAGCTACCCTCCCAAGAGATATGAAAACATATGTCCACACAAAACATGTACATGAGTGTAGACAGCAGGATAGAACCCGTACCCCCGACCCCCAGCTATCAATCAGCTGATGAATAGATCAATGAAATGTGCCACATCCATGCAATGGAAAAATATTTGGCCACCAATAAAGGAATGAATTTCTTTCTGATTCATGCTGCAAAAAAGATGACCCTTGAGAAAATGCTACGTGAAAGAGGCCAGCCGCAAAAGATCACTTATGATATGATTTCATTTCTGTGAAATATCTAGAAAATGCAATTATACAGAGATATAATGTAGATCGCTGATTGTTTAGGCCTAGAGTGAGTGGCAAGGGTGCTGGAGTGTTACTGCTAACAGGCACAAGGCCACTTTTTGAAATGGTAAAGCTGTTCTAAAATTAGAATGTGGTAATGGCTGCATAATATTGTAAATATACCAAACCCTTGAATTATATACTCCAAACAAGTAAACTTTTTTTGGTCTGTAAATGATACTGCAATAAAGTCGTTGATATATTATTCATCTTGATTACTGTTTTGGCACCCTCTTAAATTTGTGCCTTCGGAAAGGGCCTCCCTTGCCTCACCCCAGTGCAGGCCCTGGGAGTTAAGACTTCACTGGGTATACTGTAGGAGACCATTGGAGGGTTTCAAGCAGGGGATGGCCAGGTGTGCCTTCCGGGCACGTGGCTTTGCTGCTTTGTGGGGGATGGTTAAGGGCGGGCAATGTCACAGGCAGGGCCTCCAGCTGGGGGTAGTTATGAGATCTTCATCCCTAATATGTGGATGTGGCAAAGGGAATGTGCATGGATGACGGGTCAGGAGAAGGGACTGAGGAGCATGGTTCGGCAAGAGAAGTCTGGGCTAACTCTCAGCCTCTGGGTAGGTGACTTGGTGAATCTCAGTACTGCTGACTCGGGATATATGACATGATGACTTCAGTTTCAAACTTGGTTGAGTTTGGGCTCCTTGTGAAGTACCCAGGAGATTATAAGCCACCAGCTCATTATTATATTGTATTCTCCCCCTGCTTAACCATTTATGGCAGTCTATTGCTCCTAGGATAAACCTTAGTCCCCTGTGGTGGCCTCCCAGGCCCTCATGGACCTTTGCCCACCTCTCCCTCCAGCTCCTTCTTCCTCTCACTCCCTCAGCTCAGCCACTCAGGTCTCCTTTCTGCTCCTGGAACGTGCCAAGCCATGTCCTCCCTAGGGGACCCAACACTCAGTTCTTCTGCCTGGACTCTTTTTCCTTCAACATTCTTCCTTCCTCTATTTTGAAAGATGCCATGATTACACAGGGCCCAGCCAGACAATCCAGGATACTCTCTCCATCTTAAGGTCGGCTGACTAGCAACCTTAATTCCATCTTCAACCTTATTCCTCCTTTACCAGGTAACCCAACGCATTCCCAGCTCTGGGGCTGAGGGTGTGGACATCTTTGCTTTCCACACCCACCTTCCATTCTTCACTAGAGTTTTACAGTCCCTATTACCCTCTGGCTTTATCTGCTTTTCTTACCTACTAGGATGAAAGCCCATGGGAATCTTCTAGCCTGCTGACATGGGTAAAATCTGGAGGGTGGATGGCAATGTGGAAGATAATGGTTCTCAAGCCTGTCTGCCCATCAGAAGCTGTTCACTTGTTCACACACTCAACGATGTTTATTAAGCATCTCCTTAGTAGCAGACCAGTGAACAAGACAGACTACAGATGCTCCTTCCCCAGCTCTAACATCTTTAGGAGGGCTTTAAATGAAAGGGATGCTGGGGCCCCATCAGATGCCCTGGAGGCCTAGTCATGTTGACGAAGGATGGCTAATCATTAAATGGCAAGTTAATATTTGAATCCATTTGTTTTCTCCTATCAATTTGACCCTTCTTCCAGAACAAGTTTTTTGGTTTTTTTGCTTTGTTTTTGTTTTTGTGTTTTTTGGAAGAGTGCTTCTAAAGCCATCTGTCGTGCAGGACAAATTGTTATGTAATTTCCAACCCATTGCCGACGGATACTTCTGTACAGTACAAAGAAGTAAAAAGAAAATGCTATAAAACCTGAAATGAGCCTTGGTTGTCATGGCAGTGTTAAATGCTGCTAAAAGTTACTAAAGTTAGTATAGTGTCTATACTAAGCGTGTCATAGGCAGGGGCAAACGTTTCACAGAGTGGGTCCAGCCCTAGGTCTCTGACTTAGTTTTTCATCTGTAAAATGGGGAATAGTTTTACATATAGAGAGTTATTATGAGGATATGATTGGATAATGCAAGTCACCAAGGCCATTTGGTCTGGCTTAATAAGTGGTAGTTATTAATGTCCATGGCTGTTATGCTTTAATGCTTCTTAATAATACCATAATATTCTGTTTTTGGTGTCATAAAAATCAAATTGGAGTTCCTCTGATTCTTCAGCAGAAAGCAGTATCTTGCTGGCTCAATGTAAAAACAGGGAAGATTTTGAATATCTGTGCTTGGGATTTTTCTCCATAAACAACAATGCAGAACACTGTTGATGAATAATAATCATTGAGAAACCCCATTTGCCTTTTAAACACCGGCCAGATGTTACCCTTCCCCATTGCAAACTGTGCCCACCCTCGGGCCCATTAGACAAAATGCTCGCTGTCACCAACTGACAGGGTCTTGGGATTGGCTCTTTTTAAATAGCCACAAGGTCACGGGGATTAAACGTTCTCCAGGGAGTCACAGGAAAAGTAGAATGTCAGCGTCGCCTTTTTTTCCCTTGAAGATGGCTCAGTGACATTTTCAGTAAGGAAGGACTGTTCCTATCTGTCAGGACTGAATGAGGAACACAAGGTTAGCGAGAAGGTTACCCACCACCTGGAGGTTGGCAATGCTGCTGGAGTCTCCTTCTGAGAAGCCAGGCTAACAGAGAGAGCAGGGAAACTCTTTCGAGGGCTGGAAAAAGGAGGCGATGGCTGATATGACGAGCCACTTGGCAATGGGAAAGAGCTAGCACTTTGGTACTAGATGGTCCTGGGTCTGACTCCCAGCCTGGGTCTTTGCTGATCTTGTGACCTCAGGCTTATTGCATAGCCTCTGGGACCATGGCAACTCCCTTGCAAGATCGTCTTGGGTGTTAGTGATACTGTATGTGAGTGTCTGGAACACAGTGAGTGATCGTAGAGTCTTGCTATTGCTGATCTGGTCTCAGTCACCTGAACAACAAGGTTCAGCAAAATTTCCTTTAAAAAATTTTTTTTTAATATTCATTTAGTTTTGAGAGAGAAGGAGAGAGCAAGAGAGGGGCAGAGAGAGAGGGAAACAGAATTCGAAGCAGTGCAAAGCTTGAACCCATGAACCATGAGATCATGATGGGAGCTGAAGTCGAACACTCAATAGACTGAGCCACCCAGGTGCCCCTCAGCAAAAATTCTTGGACCCCCTTTCTCTGTTTGGCACATATTTTTAATCTTTGTACATGAGTGATTCTACTTACTATTAGTGCATTATAGACGCCAGCAGCTCCCTCAACCACACACATCGGGTGTTTTGCCCCTACGTCTATCTAGATACAAAAATTGTGATCCTTAACAAGAAATGTGTGTGTGTGTGTGAGCATGTGTATAACTGAGTGCATGAGTGGGTGTGAGTGTGCTGTGTGTCTGGGGGTTTTACTAAAGGTCTGTAGCATCGTTGAGGAAAGGGCCCCTGCTGTGCTCCTTGGTCTTATAAAAGACCTTGTGTTGGAGGTTTTGTCTCCAGAGTCTCCATGAAGCAAAGATGAAATCAGAAGCTCGCGTCTCTTCATTGAGAAGAAAAGAGTGAAATAAAAATCATGTATGTTTCCTTAACTGAATGGGAAGAGCTTTTGCAGAGGGAGAACCTCATACGTGGATTTATTTTTTTTTTATTTTTTTTTTTTAAATTTTTTTTAACATTTATTTATTTTTGAGACAGAGAGAGACAGAGCATGAACGGGGGAGGGTCAGAGAGAGAGGGAGACACAGAATCGTAAGCAGGCTCCAGGCTCTGAGCCATCAGCCCAGAGCCCGATGCGGGGCTCGAACTCACGGACCGTGAGATCGTGACCTGAGCCAAAGTCGGCCGCTCAACCGACTGAGCCACCCAGGCGCCCCTCATACGTGGATTTAAAAGGACTCGTTTATGGAGGAGCAATGCTCTGAGTTGCCTCTCCTTGTGGTGATCCAAAAATGGAAAGATTCAAAATATTTATGACCCATTGAGTTAATCAAAGCACATTGTCAGCTGGCTAATCAGCTTGTGGCAAAGGTGTCAGGTAAAATTAAATTTGCCTCTGCTCGGTGCTCTATCACATGCTAGAGATCAGATAAGAACTCTCTGAACTCTGGGAGATGTCAGTTTAAATGAAAAATTAACAGAGCTTGTCTTAGCTGGCCAGGATCTAACCTGGTAACCCTGAGGACTGTGATAATGCCAGAATTTGTGAATCGTGGTCTGGAGAGTTGAAGTCATTGGTACATCTTTATTTTTTATTTATTTATTTTTTTTAAGTTTATTTATTTATTTTGAGAGAGACAGCGTGTGTGCGGGAGAGGCAGAGAAAGAGGGGGAGACCAAGAATTCCAAGCAGGTTCCACACCGTGAGCGCAGAGCCTGATGTGGGGCTTGAACCCACAAAGCCGTGAGATCATGACCTGAGCTGAAATCAAGAGTCGATGCTTAACCGACTGAGCCACCCAGGTGCCCCTGTGAATCTATTGAAAAAACCACCATATTTCAAAAAAATGTGACATACTGTTGATTGTAAGACACACCATTCTTATCCAAAAGAAAGAAAAGCCCCGAGATTGTCAATTACTATATACGCCCATCAGTTGTAAGGTGAATCCTGACCTGCAAAGATATTAAAGTGTGCAAAAAAATACGTGCGTCTTAGAATGGATAAACTGTCATAGCATTAATTTATAAATTATTATTGATTAGTTTAGCTGTGCAAAGACCTCACTAAACCTATTTTAATTTGGCCCTGCTACACGTTTTGTAGATTTCATGTTGGTCGCTAAAGGTTTTTCTCACCCTGCCTCATGCTGTCAGCAGACAGAGGCATTGACTCTCCCACTGTCTGTCTCAACACCAGAGGCAATATCACTCCCCAAATCCCCATCACTTCTGGGACTCTCTCCTCTCCTTTCTGCATCCAAGGTGAAGCCTCCATACCACACAGGGATTTTCCTTCCTAGGTTTTCTTTGGGGGAGCTCCAGATTCTCCATGTCTTTATTAAGCAGAGCAAATTCTTCCTCCCGGGTTGTGTCCCTAGATTTATAGAGCCAAGACACCTAGGAGTTCAACAAAACAAAGTTCCTGCAGCCAGAAAAATCTATCTTTTTTAGAAGGCAGGAGAGCAAGAATCTGTTTTCAGTCCTGCATGCTCCCTGGGGCCTCACCCCCTAGCTGAAATACCTTGTCCACTGTTTCTTCTAAAACAAAAACACAACATCTTTCACAAGGCAGAGTCTTGTTAAGCTGTTAAGATACCCTTTCTCCAATGTCACTGTCTCTGTATATAATGCTGTGGGTATATGTTTGTGTGGCTGATTAATGAGACACAGTCTACGACATACAAAGGGCTGGTGAGGCAGGTGCCTTTCCTGTATGAAGGGGAGAGGTTTCTGTCTGAGGGGTGAAATTATTGCTTGTTTCCATCTTCCCTGCTAAATCAAGTAGGTGAAGCTTGCCTGGGAGGCAGAAACCGCACTAAGGTGGGAGATAGTTTGCTCGGGTAGAAGATTTGAGTTTAGGTCATTTTGGGCTCCCCATACGCTGCTGTGATTGGTTCCGCCAGCAGCTGATATGAACTGAGCACTTCCTGTGTGT
This sequence comes from Neofelis nebulosa, assembly GCF_028018385.1. NCBI lineage: Eukaryota > Metazoa > Chordata > Mammalia > Carnivora > Felidae > Neofelis > Neofelis nebulosa. The sequence continues at coordinate 197,335,895 of NC_080784.1, read as the reverse complement.
GAGGTCTTGTGTGATGGAGGTTCAAGCTATTCCAACTCACATGCCACAGACCAGAAATGGTGTCTCAAGTTTGGTAGGGACTTGCTCAAGGTCACACAGAATGTTGGAGAAAATTAATGATGACGATGGTGATAATTTTGGTCTTCGAAGATGGCTCTCTCCCAGCAGAGTCTGGGTAGCGAAGAAGGCGTGGGTCTCCTGGGAGGTGTTTGTGACACAGATTTGGAGCCATTCCTGGAATCGCAAACTGCTTTAGGAGACCTGAGCCTCAGGCTGAAGCCTGGTTGCAGTGGTTGCAGAGGGAGATGGCTGTCCTGGCCTTCTCCTTTGTGGAGGATTTCTTATCTCGGGATCTGGGGACTGTGCGTCCGGGATAATAACATTGGCCTTCTCATGGACTCTTTCACACTTTCAATTTTACTTTCTATCCCACAGCCTAGCACAGAACACACATAAATCCCTCCTTCTCCTTCACAACTATAGCATGTCTTGTAATTTAGCAACTGTAAAAATGAGTAAGTACAATTAACAATGCAGAGTGAAAGACAGTGTGCCTATAACTCGTTATAAGTCAACTGAATCTCATTATTAAGGGATATAATGATCCTAATTAATATCCCGGCTTTCTGGTCTCTCCATAAATCAGTTGGCCATTACCTAGCCTTTTGCCTTCATAGTTTTAATATCAGGTCTGATTCAGGGCTACTTGGATCCATTTGGCTCCTTTTTGGCCTTGATATCACCCAAGGGATTGTATGGTATGGCAAAGAGTAAAGGTAGGTACACTGAAGGTAGGTACACAACACTTGAGGTGAGCACAGAATAATATATAAACTTGTCAAATCACTATATTGTACACCTGAAACTAATGTAGCATTGTATGGTAACTATACTCCAATAGAAACATTTTAAAAAGGAGCAAATGGGTGTGAGTCAGGACTTTTGTCTTGGCCAAGTCCCTGCTTGGGACATCCACGTGGGCTTGGGGGTCAGCTTGGGGACTGACGGCACCTGATGGCCAGGTGGACTTGGGGAGAGTGGGTTTCTATGGGCTTTTTGGAGAGGTGACAAAGGAGAAGCAGGTCCGGGGTCAAAAATCATAGTATGGAGCATTTGGAACCTGATATTTCTTCCTGATATTTATGAACAAATGTCGATCAGGGCTGGGCCTCGGGAGAGGGGTCTGGAAGGGGTTTTGGGGAGCAGATGAGGGAGAAAAAAATGAATGGAGGGCAAGTGGAGAATGCCACAGGGATTCCTGCTTAAGGCTCCTGATGGTCTCACGTTGAAGTCACATAGATCACTTAAAAGGCTGACTAGTGTCACCTCCTATTGCCACCTCTGTCTGCCAGAAAAGAATGAAATACACATTCAGCATAGTAGTCCCAGTCCTGTCCCCAAGGATCTACGTTCTGTGTTACCTCCCTTCCTCCTGTCGGGGAAGATGGCCCAACTGGTTAATAAGGAAATTCGTACCATTCTCTCACTTGCCTACAGACATTAAGCTTCAGGTGAGAGGTGGGCTTTTCTGTTACTTTCTAAATATGGCCAGCTGTCGGAATGTGACTCCTGGGAAGACATGTGAGCTCAGATGCACCACGAAGGGCTACGCTAGAATCCTGAATGAGCAAGATAAAGCTGTGGTGGTCGAGTTACAATTTGTTGGAATTGTGGGTTAGGGGCTTCGTAAGAGCTTCAAACGGCTTAAAGCGGGAAGTGCTGGAGGAAAGGGCAAGGCCTGCCTGCCACCCTTAGGGCTGCCATCTCTTATTTCCCTCTGACTGCCTGCTTTTCCACTGATAGAAACCTCATCATGACCATTAACGTTAACAACTCCTATCCTGGGAACGCACTTGACAAGATTTTGGTGATCACACATCCCATAAAAATCCAGGGAAGGAGCCCTAGTAGGTAATTATTAATCTCCTTTTACAGAGGGGGAAACTGAGACTCAGAGAGAATAACTGCTTGGCCCAAGGACAAGCATTCAGTAAGTGATGTTGCTGAGATTAGGGCCGTCACACCCCCTCTCTCCCCACATCCAGTGCTATTGCCCTGGTTCGAGCCTCCCGCTTTCTCATTCGGATCATTACAACCCCACTTCTAGTCCTTTACCTCTTTAATATTTGATGTACACTTTGGTAGAGTCATCGCCCTATAACAAGGCTTATATCGTATCTACTGTCTCCCTTAAAAATATACCCTCTCCCCCACAGCCTGTTACCAAAGGTGCAACGTCCGTGAGAGATTCTCAGAGCCTTTGATCATCTGGTCCCAGAAGATGTGCCCTGGATATTGTAGCAATACTAGGCTAGTCATCATTAGCCAAACATGCCTCCTGTCTTCTTACCTGTTCAAGCATTTGCTTGTGCTATTCCTTCAGCACAGAGCACTTTTCCTTCTTTCATCTATAATTTACATTCTGCTCATTTTTTAAGGTTCAGTTCAAATGAACCTCTTTTATGGAGTCTTTCCTGATTACCCCAAGTCGAAATCAATAGCTCCTTTCTTTTCTGTTGCTGTAATTCCTTGCTTACAGTGCTTGTTTAACTCGACTTTGTGCTATGGTTCATAGTGCCCAGGACTGAACTTCTTTCTGTGTTTTGAATTCTTTCAGGGAGGTGAGGAATCGCCTTATTCTTCATTCATGCCCATAGTCGATATGTAGTAAACACTTATTTAATGGAGAAATTCGTTAATAGGACACGCCATTATCCCAAGAAAGTCAACGAGCAAGCAAACATATTGAGCGTTGCACTTGTGAGGAAGGGGGACTACTTGGGGCTCTACAGAACAGTGTTTCCACACATTGCTTGTGCCCTGCGCTCATCTTCCTGTCTGGCTGCAGAACAATGATCGGGACCACTTGTTGAGGATACTGATCTGGGCTCTTATTCCAGAGCTCTCTTGTCTGGAAATGTATGCTCTGACAGGTTGCCCAGGTGACTATATGCTAAGCCATGCTTGGGAGCCACTGGTATTGAATGTGTGAGTCTTTAAGAATGCCTTCATCTGCAAAATGAGTCAAGTTGGCTAAAGATAGGCTATATTCATTCATGAGACTGGGACTACTATTTTTGGATACTCTTCTTAGTCATGAATCCCTGAGGTTTACAAACAGATTCTGGAGTGTTGTGTCCCACCAGGAAGAATCTAAGTGGCTTCCGGATGGGGACAGGAGGATGCTTCAATTTCAATCTCCTCACTATTTTGACTTCTCCCGAGTTCCTGGTTCCTCACCTCATCCTTCTGATTTCCCGAGTCTTGTTGATTTTTTACTGCCTGTCATGTTTGCATATCCCTTATTTATCCTCCAAATGCCGTCAACCCACTTGTTTGATGAACACATCTCCTTCCTCCTGCTTTCTCTCTTTGATCCATTGTTACCCCAGTCTTGGCATTTTCCTCAACATCCAGGTGTCATCCAGTGTAGCCAATTCTGTGAAACCTCATCTGAGTGTATTCCGAGTAAGATCTACCCAGTGTGTCATTTCATATATTAAATAGTTCACCTCAAAGGCAGATTAAGCAATACATCAGGGTAGGTAACTATGGGTATTTTAAACACTCATCAAAATATCATAATTATAAATTGGGTTTTCTTACTACTGAAGAAAGAATATATCCCTTGCTTTTGTGCACTTAGTATAATTGATCATGGAGGACTACCTGCACTATAAAAAAAGCCCAGTAATAATATTAAGAACCACAACTTTTGTTATTGTTGGCATTGCATCCGTGGTAGTATTAATATTACCATTTCTAGTATTTCTAACATCCCCAAAATTTATTGAGTGATTGCTATGTTGGGAATTCTCAGAAAACATTATGAAGCAGGTATTACTGCATAATATTTATATTTGTGGAAACTGTGGCTCAGAGAACTTGGGCACCTTTTGCCTAGGGTCACACAAATGGTAAGCAGTAGAGCTAGAATTCCTCATCCCTGGTCTGTCAGACTCCAGAACCTATATATTACCCCTTTTTTTCTGCCCTGTTCTGGATACAAATATAGACTTTTGTTTCCAGAGGGTTGTAAACTGTAAAGTGAAATCGGTTAAGGTCTGATAAGAAACGGAATTCAACTCAGATGGTTCAACTAAAGAGACTTTAACAGAGGTGTGGGCAGGATTAACAAAACAGCATGCGGTACTGGGGTGGCACTTGGGGACCTTATTACTATCCCCAGGACTGCAAGAACCTAAACATATAACATGAACATCAACAGAGTTTTAAATGCCATATTTTGGGGTACAGATATGTTCATTCATGACTTATCTAGCTTCTTGACTTAACTGTTTCTTTTAGTAGCATATAGTGTTATGCTTTGTCCCCTTCTGATTTCTTTTTGCCTCCTACTTAATTAATTGATTTCGTTTTTGGTATCAAAATCATCATTCCATTTCATGTTTGCCTGTTATAGCTCATTCATTTATTTATTTTCAGCTTTTTGAAATAGTCCTTGAAGTGGGTCTGTTGTACACAACAAATTCCTGTATCTTGTTGTTTAAGTTTATTCATTTATTTTGAAAGAGAGCGAGAGAATACCAAGCAGGCTCTGTGCTTCCAGCACTTGATTCCCCACGGGGGATTGATCCCACAAACCATGAGATCATGACCTGAGCTGAAATCAAGAGTTGGAGGCTTAACTGACTAAGCCACCCAGACGCCCTGACTAGATCTTGTTTTTAAATCCAATCCATGTGTCTCTGTCTTTCCAGAAGTGAGTTTAGTCTCTTAATATTTAATGTAGTTATTACACATTTTCAAACATCTTTCAGCCATATTTTCTGGGTTTTTTTTTTTTTAGCTTTCTATACATCTCATGTCTTGTAAAGTTTGAAATAAAACTTTCATATAGAAGAACTTCTCCAAGTATGTTTCAAAGACAGTCTTTGTACTTCTCCAAAGAAAACATCCAGATGGCTAACAGACACATGAAAAGATGCTCAACATCACTCATCATCAGGGAAATACAAATCAAAACCACAATGAGATACCACCTCACACCTGTCAGAATGGCAAACATTAACAATTCAGGAAACAACAGATGTTGGCAAGGATGTGGAGAAAGGGGAACCTTCTCACACTGTCGGTGGGAATGCAAAACTGGTGTAGCTACTCTGGAAGACTGGTATGGAGTTTCCTCAAAAAATTAAAAATAGAGCTATGCTACAGCCCAGTAATTGCACTACTAGGTATTTACCCAAAGGATACAAAAATGCTGAATCAAAGGGGCACATGCACCCCTACATTTAGAGCAGCACTATCAACAATAGCCCAATTATGGAAAGAGCCCAAATGTCCATTGATGGATGAATGGATAAAGAAGATGTGGTATACATATACAATGGAATACTACTCAGCAATCAAAAAGAATGAAATCTTGCTATTTGCAACAATGTGGATGGAACTAGAGTGTATTATGCTAAGCAAACTAAGTCAGTCAGAGAAAGACAAATATATGATTTCATCCTTAGGTGGAATTTAAGAAATACAACAGATGAACATGGGGGAGGGAAGGCAAAATAAGATAAAAACAGAGGGAGGCAAACCATAAGAGACTCTTAAATACAGAGAACAAACTGAGGGAGGCTGGAGGGGTGCTGGGTGGGAGGGATGGGCTAAGGGGGTGATGGGCATTAAAGAGGACACTTATTGGGATGAGCCCTGGGTATTATATGCAAGTGATGAATCACTAACTTCTACTCCTGAAACTATTATACTATATGTTAACTAACCTGGATTTAAATAAAATTTTAAAAAATTAAAAAAATAAAGTAAGTGCATAAAAAAAACAAAAACACCCAATAACAAAGAGAGTCTTTGTGTGGTAATTCAAGTGACATCCCATGCACCTGAAACTACTCTGGCATTCAAACAGAAGTTCAGATAGATGTAAGATTTTAGCTTCAGAGTTTTTCCATGCATTTGTCTTGCTTCTAAGAAATCAGATGTCAACTGGATCTTCGTTCCATTGCAGGTGACCTTTTTCTTTGGAAGCTTTTAAGTCATTTTTCAAGTGTTTATTGATGTTCTCTTTCTCTGTTGAGTTAAAGTATGGGTGGTCTGTTGTAAGTTTGGATTCTATAAAGGTTCCAATCGCATAGGTTTCTCTAATTTGAAAAAATTATCAGTCATTTATTTGTGTACTTTCTCCCTCATCTGTTTTCTTTCTTTCTAGGGGCCCTATTGTGTGTATGCTGATAGGACTGACAGACTTTTTTTTCATACCTTTTATCCCTTTATCTCTTCCTGAGGCTATTGGTAGCATCTTTGACTTAACTTTTCAATTTATTGATTTATTTTGCAGCTATATTCATTCCGTTATTCCATTCATCTATTGAATTCTTTATTTCAGCTACAAGTATCATGTTTTTCATGCATAGTGTCTTTATTGTGTTATTTTTTGAAAATGAATTTTGTGTTCCTGGCTTATGTCTTGGATATCCTCCTTATCTCTTTGGGGATATTCAATAAACTGTTCTTTAATTTTAGTTTTATCTGGTACATTAAATTTCTTCATCTGGCACAGATAATTCAGCTTGTTGCATTTCTGTCTGAATTGCAGTAAAGTGTGGTGGTAAAAGCACAGGCTTTGGAGCCCGACTGCTTACCTTCAAAGCCCAGTTCTGCCCAAGGTCAGCAGACACAGGTTCTGTGTGATCTTGGACAGATCACTTGACCTCTCTGTGCTTTCCTTCTTTCACATTTAAAATTGGGATAATGAGTAGTTGTGAGGCTCTAAGAGGCTGATATTTGCAGCATGTAGAACCATGCCTTACATACGCTCAGTGATGGGTAAGTTTTTACTATTACCAGGGTCGTTTTACTCCTTGGATATTGTCTTATTTTCACCTCTGAGATGATATTTTCCTGTTTTTGTTTTGTTTTGTTTTGTTTTGTTTTTTGTCAGCATTAAAGGTCTTGGCCATTGTTTCTCTCGCTGAGTTTCCTGTGGAAGAGACAGTGTCACATCTCAGTTATAACCCCTACCTCTGCCCTGGCATTGATTCTCTTTGAGCTTTTCTTCTCTCTCAGTTGCAAATACCTGGCTTTTGGGTTTGGAGGTGTGGGAGGAGGAAGGCTTTGGTCAGCCCTGCAGGTGTAGTTCAGTGCTCCCACTTCCGGTGGCTTTTACTGTTGGCTTGCAGCGGTCTGCCCTGGACATCTTTTCCTCTGGGATGTCCACCTCCACTCCATCTCCAGGGGGCCCACTCACCTTCTCTGGCTCCTTGGATTCTTCTAGATGTTCCCCTAATTCTAGAGATGTGTCAACCCTCCTTTCCCTATTTTGGGAGTTGCCAGTGTTGCATTGTGTCGGGGGTGGGGGGGTTGGGGGGCGGGAGAGAGGCAGTCTTTGCTACTTTTCTATCTTGTCAGGCTATTAAAATCATGATTCACTCTCTGGCTTCACAATGGAAGAAATGGAAGCTCACCTTGGGAGGGGAACTCATGTTTACTGTATTCCCGCTGCTGGTGAAGCGTAGGTTCTAACACCACAGTTTTACATCATCAGTGTACAAATGTCTTAGTAAATTACAAGAAAAAGGCAATCGTATCAACAGCTTAACCTCCAGAAACACATAGACTCAATTTCCTGGAGCCCTAACACCACCCTCCCCTCCAGGGTGATGTGGGGAACAAAGGCAAGACGAAAATATAAATACAATTACATTTCTTTATAATCTGCAGCCCGTTGACAAATATTTGAGATAGGCGGGGTAAAACACTCCTCCAATAAACTCCCAACTGTCATGCCTTAATGTTAACACCTTACCAGAGGGAAAACAACTTTTGCTTAGCAAGGCCTCCAGGATCTTAGGAGTCCTCTTTAGCATATGAAAATCCTTCTGGAGGCCTCCCTTTTGCCTCTACCTCCCCCAACTCCGTAGTGAGCAATCGGTCACTCATCATCACAGCCCCAGTGCAGCTCTTTCTGCCCTCCGGGTCCTGTCCCCCTGCTTTGATAAAATAACCTTTTGCACCAAATATGTCTCAAGAATTCTTTCTTGGCTGTCAGCCCCACAGTTCCCAAACCGCATCAATAGCAGTGCTCCCCCCTCCCCCACCCTCCCGGGCAGGAAATGTGCTAGATGCTTGATTCCAAATCCTCACAATTCCTGCAAGGAAGGATTTCTTGCCCGAGAGGATGCTGAAACTCCGAGAGGTTAGGTACTTGGCTTAAGCACAGAGAGCGGATAGATAAACGGCAGAAGCTCCATGCTGTAAACACCAGATCACGCTCCTTTCCTCCCCTTTGCTTGGAGGCCCTTGGCTATAAAACGCCAAGCCCAAGTCACCGAGGGAGCTGGTGACAGCCCAGCAGCAGATCTTGGTCCAGGGACTCTTGATCCTCTGTGCTGTCTGCCACCTGCCCGGGCCTAGATCCCTGTTCTCTTCCTTGTCCATGTCCAAGGATGCAGACCAGTCCTTGGAACACAGTCTGCTAGCAGCTGAGTGGAAAAACACCACCAGAGAACCAAGAAGGGGATTTAAAAAAAAAAAAAAAAAAAAGCAAAGAGAAGAGGCAAACACCTTATTTATCACTCTTGACTTCGTTACAAAAGATCTGCAAAGCTCACACAAAAAAGTCAACCTGCAAATCATGTTACGGTTAATAAAACAGTAATTTAAGCCCCCCTGGCTGTACCTGCAGCATTCTCAGCTACTGACGGTCCCCTTTCGGTGTTTTATTTTAGGGCCCAGCACAAAAGGTTTTCACCTTAACGTAATTAACTTTTTATCATTAAGATTCTGAAAAATTGAATTGTGTTGGACACAGGTCACCATAATGGGAATTTAATGGCCACGTATTACAATGCAAGCTAAGCTTTGAATACGTGCTAAAGGCTTCACATTGCTCCTGACCTATGCAAATTTCCCTCTCAGTGGCCCTTATTCTTCCCCACGGTGGCATCCGGCCCCCTCCCCGATTTCCTCTCATCTCCTTAAACAATGATTCCCTCATTTTCATATTAATTGCATCACTTAACTGAGATAATGCTCCCTCTGAAATGAGCAAAGGGATGAATCACTGAAACGGGCCATTATTCTTTTTGCTTAACCAATTTCACAGGCCCCGCACAAAGCACTGCCTTCATTTGGCTTCCTATAATTGCTTATCATTAGGCCCAGCCGCCCCACGAAGTACCTTTTTATTTATTTAAGTCTCATCTGATGGATGGAAAATGAGTCACTCGCATATCTGAGGAGCCCAGACTACTGCAGGCGAGGGGGTGATGGGATACCCTGGAGAACTCTGAAGGCAGGAATCGAGGACGGCCCCTCCCCTTCCTGGTTCCCACGGAGACTCCGGGCAGGAGACAGCCATCAGGTGACCTAGGGGCATCCAGCAGGAGCCCCACTGGCTCCCCGTGGCGGAACGGAGAGGAGAGAAGGCTTGATCCCCGTGATGGTGGCAGCTCAGCGCCCATGGTGGGATGTTTGGGGCTGCCTGGCTGCCCGCTTCACCAGGGAGCTCCGTACGTGCCTACAGGACAGGGGCAGGTGTCCTGCCTGTGCTGGATCCTTGGGCCACAGCCGGCCGGAGGAACACAGAGAAAGCCTGCTATGCATTCTCTCCCCGCTGCCCCTCCTCTGCAGCGGGCACTGAATGGGGAATGAGAGGGACAGAAGGAAAGGACATTTTCCGAGGGAAATTATGCTGTTATCAACCACAGACACACTCAGAAAGGCATCAGGAGAGAATGGCTCACGTGACAGGAAAAGGGAAAACTCCTACGAGGCTGTCAGGAGATCTGGGCTGAAGCATTCCCAGGAGGTTTGCTGGGGCACACGGTGAACTTTTGTTCTTGGGCGCAGGACGGCCGTCCCGAAGCCAGCTATCTGTGGCCTTGCAATCCGTGCTGTCCTAATATCGTGACTCAGATATCGCCGCTGTGACTCGGGCCCCGCCTGTTTGGTGGTGGCTGTAATTTTACCTGTAAGTCTTGTGCTGGTCACCACGGATCCTTGGTTGGGCACCCCTGCCCTCATAGGAACCCATCAAGAGCCTGACCTGACAAATAACTTCTCTGAGGAAGTAAGGACAGTTTCCTGTGTCGTTGCCTTTGTGTCTTTGTTTGTGATGTCCCTAGGATGGCTGATAGGGGCTGAAATCCAGCCTGCACCGTCACCCTTCTTGACACAGAAGGAAGATGACTTTGGGAGTACACCTGGGCCACTTGATTTAGGGCAGGAGTTAGCAGAGCACGGTGGTGCTCAAAATGGGGACCTCAAGGCAGCAGCATCACCTGGGACCTTGGTAGAAACACTGATTCTCAGGCCCCGCCCCTGACTGCTGAGTCTGGAAATCTGCAGTTGGGCTCCAGCGATCTGCGTTTCACAAGGCCTCTGGGTAATTCTGCTGCTCAACCGTATTTTGATTTGGCTGTTTTATTTTTTCATAATGCTCTCACATGCGGCACCTCACCGGGTTTTCACCGCCATTTTGGAAAGCTGGCAAGAAAGGTCAATCTGGTGGCGTTATCCCCTCTCTGCAGATGGAGAAGTAAAGATTATAGAGGTTACACGACTGGCTGAGGGCTTCCCAACCTGTTGGAGCTGGAAATTGTCCTCCTACCTCCAGGTCCAGGCCACTCGAACTGAGCGTGCAAAGACAAAGATGACTCTTAGAGGCGGAGCAGAACTCCAGAGTCAACAGCAGAACACAACGCGAAAAGAGAGGTTTTCCATAACCCTCCAGCTATTGTTCAAAGCGCATTCGAAAGCCACAGCCCTTTGGCTAACAGCAACACTGAGACCTACCACCCCTTACCAGCCATGGGAGCTTGCTCAAGGTCCCAACGTCTCAGAGCCTTGGCTTCTGGATTTTAAAAGGGGGTTGACACGGGGCGCCTGGGTGGCTCAGTTGGCTAAGCGTCTGGGTCTTGATTTCGGCTCAGGTCATGATCTCACAGTTCTGTGAGTTCAAGCCCCACATCGGGCTCTGTGCTGACAGTGCGGAGCCTGCCTGGGATTCTGTCGCCCTCTCTCTCTGCCTCTCCCCTGTTCGCTCTCTCTCTCAACAATAAATAAATAAGCTTCTAAAAAAACCTTATAAAACGAGGCTGATAATAGAAGCATTTACTGCAGAGACTGTTTTGGGAGTCAAAGAACGTAATGCTTGTAGATTCATTGGCCTATATGTCACTCATAGCCAGCAGTTAATAAGTGATTATATTATTACCATTAGGAATTAACAAGGGGGTAAAGAGGGACACATCTCAACCCTTAACTGTTCAAAAGGATAAGGTCAGCAGACATGTACCAAGCTCCTCCCACACGCCCTAGTTTCTGAAGTGGGAACCTCTTGCAGGCATGGGACTGGATGCTGGGTGAGATCTGTAAAGGCCGAGAGGGCTGGAACTGGGGGACAAGCGTTTTCTGGAGTGGCCAGTGGGGGCAGAGCTGGAGGGAGATGGAGCTGTGTTCAGGAAGAGGCACCCGACCCGCAGTCAGGAACACAGAACGCGCAGGGCAAGACTGAATGTAGGATGAGTGACAATGACGGGATCTGGCAGGTGGGGGTGTGGTGTGCAAGGGGAGGTTTCTGTAGGTCATTCGGGGCCAGGTCTGTGAGCTGTGGATGGTAAAGAGGTCCAGTGGTTTGTGGGGCTGGCATTCTGGCATGGGGATGGTCTGATGGCTCACGAGGGCTCTCTGCGCTGCTAGATGCTACAACAGATTGAATCTTAATATTGCATGTTTGAAAAAATATTGACAGTGTTGCAGGTGAGCCCCCTTCCTGTGTCCGGCAACCACAGGGGAGAAGGAACCCGAGGAACATTTGCAGGGTCCCTCTTTCCTCGGAGAGAAAGTGCGACTCAGTGGCTGAGTTGGATCCCTGGCTTATTCATGCAGCTGCTTAGGAAAGGCTGCCCAGAAGCTGTTCCTCAGGGTCCTCACCAGGAACTGAACCAACCAGCACCTTGATCTTGGACTTCCAGCCTCCAGACCTGTGAGAAATGTCATGGCTTAAGCTGCTCAGTCTGTGATATTTTGTTATAGCAGTGTGAGCTTGTAACTCAGCCAACGTGAGTTCACTCCTTGGTGTGTCAGAAACCGCACCAGGAAGAGGTGCCGAACAAAGAAAAAGTATCTGCAGCAAATAAGGAGACCACAGGGAATGGCTTCCAAAGCCATGACTCCCCTAGAGAGGATGAATGGGTACCTTTTGCTTAGGGTTGGGTGAATATTTAGATAGGGAAACCTTGTCATGGTTTGTAGAGGCGGGCGTAAGGTCGCACATGTGCCATAAGGAAACGTGCCTATGCATACATTGTATTAACATACATGTAAATGAGGCTGAGGCCCCTACTTGGGTGATTTTAGTATTATAATGGAATAAAGGCAATGATAGATCATTCCAGAGGTCCCTCCGTGGTCCATCTGTGCAGCCACAAGTCAGGGGTTTAGATCAAAAGTTCTGGGTGGTCTGGGATGGTGGGAGGTCTTGTCAGGGAAGTCTCCATCACCTGAGGGGTGGTTTTGGGGTTTCATTTGCCCGAGTTAACAGGTAACCTGGAAAGAAGACCTTAAGGAAAAATGTAAGACAAAGGTTAGTGAGTACAAGCAGGTGGGCAGTAAATGTCAGGTCTTGGGGTCTAGCTGGTGACAAGCTGACCAAATCACTACATGAATCAATAGTTTGCTTCCTGTTTGACTTTTGCAAACTGACCCTTGAGACGATATCTTCCTGGTTGGATTCCAGAGGGTGGGAAGTTGCTGTGGCCCCCAGCCCCCTAACAGGACAGTCTATTTAGGCTTCTGCTGGCTATAGGCGTCCTTCAGACACTTCCAACAAACACCTCATTAGCTTCTGCTTGCATGCCATTAATAACAGGGAACTCACTACGTTCCAAAGCAAGCTTATTCACCACAACTGTGAGACCTTTTCGAGAAGAGAAATCATCCCTGAATCGTCAGCTGCTAGAATCATGTGTGGCATTTAGCAGAGGCTCAATGAGTCTTTGTTGAGTTAGTGATACGGGGATGCAAAGTGCATTTACTCATTGCTGGAGTTGAATAGTTCATTACACTCATTTTTCATGATGTACCACTGAGGATTTCGAGTAACTTTGCCAAGTTCGTTGAGTAGACTCCCACTCCCTTGATACCTCCACTATGATGTTTCTTACTGTGAACTTGTTCTTCCTATAGAATTTAGAATCCACCATGGACAAGAGGAGGAAAACGTATGAACCTAAGTAGTGAAGAATGAAGTGCTCATTGTGTGTAGTACTGGCCTGGAGGGCCATGGATTTCAGAAATCAAGATTGATGTGAGCTGGAGTGTTTGGCATAAACACGTTCATCATGGCGTAGGCAGAATGAACTGAGCCCGAAAGGGTGAGCAGGACTTAGATGGCAGAGGGGCAGAGACAGGTGGCTGTCACTAGAAGAGGTACGAGGACCACAGAAGATTGGTGAGTGCAGAGCATGGGAGGGAATTTATAGGTAGTGGGGCCAGAGCCTGGAGGGGAGTCTTGAAAGAAAGGGAAAATGACAATAGGGAGCCATCGCAAGTTCTTGAACAGTGAGATAAAGTGGTGCTTTACAAACAATAATTTGAAAGTGATGTTTGAGATGGATTCTAGTAGGAGAGACTAGAAACCCTTATTATACCCATTAGCAATCCAAATCACCATGTTTGTTGTTGTTGCTGTTTGAATACTACGTGGCAATGAGAAAGAATGAACTATGGCCTTTTGTAGCAGTGGATGGAACTGGAGAGTGTGATGCTAAGTGAAATAAGCCATACAGAGAAAGACAGATACCATATGTTTTCACTCTTATGTGGATCCTGAGAGACTTAACAGAAGACCATGGGGGAGGGGAAGAAAAAAAAAGTTAGAGAGGGAGTGAGCCAAATCATAAAAGACTCTTAAAAACTGAGAACAATCTGAGGGTCGATGGGGGGGTGGGAGGGAGGGTAGGGTGGGTGATGGGTATTGAGGAGGGCACCTGTTGGGATGAGCCCTGGGTGTTGTATGGAAACCAATTTGACAATAAATTTCATATTAAAAAAAAGTTAAAAATAGAAAAAAAAATTCAGTGTAGGGATGCCTGGGTGGCTCAGTAGGTTGAGTGTCCAACTCAGTTTTGGCTCAGGTCATGATCCCAGGGTCGTGAGACTGAGCCCATTTCAGGCTCTGTGTGGAGCATGGAGGCTGCTTAAGATTCTCTCTGTCTCTGTCTCTGTCTCTCTCTCTTTCTTTCTGCCCCTCTCCTCTGCTCCCTTTCTCCCTCCCTCTCTCTTTAAAAATATAAATTAATAAAAAATAAAAAAAATCAGCTTAAAGTTTAAATTGCTTTCTCCAGCAATGCTCTGTAAATCACAGACATGCCAGAAGGGAAGAGCCTCCCTGGAACTCCCAAATCACACCGTATTACACACTTCTCTGGGTTTCAGTGTACTTAGTTGTGACTGGGAATTAACCAATTCCATCAACTACCTCTTTCCACAAGGTGTGACTAGTGTGTTTACTGCAGCGGATCATTCCAAATTTGGAATAATTGGTGTTAGGAACCACTGAATTTCCTTGACTTAGAATTGCCACGATAAAAGCTACGGTTGGGAGAGATTGTAGAGTGGCAGCAAAGAGATCTTTTCATCGTGAACAACATATAATTAAAATGAACAGGTTGACTTTAAAGTTGACATATGTCATAAAAATTAAACTGGGGAAGAGCCAAGCTTAGAATAATGATAGTGAGGAAAAATAATCCTTAACAATTGTGGAGCACATTAACATTTGTATTAGTTTATGTGGACTAAACTGCAGCCAGAAAGAAATTAAGAAAGGTAGTAGCTCAAACACAGGGAAACTTGTTTTCTTCTTACCTGAGTCTAGCAGGACTGGTTGCCCAGGTCAGCAGAGGTGGCTGGTGGTGGGGAGACAGCTTCTGCCCCATGAAGTCTTCCAGGGACTTAGGTTGACAGTGGCTCTGCCACCTTCAACACATGGCTTCCAAGGCTGTCCCAGTCATCATTATTGGTCTGTAGCCACAGGAAAGAGAACATGGAGGAATCTGGAGGTTTTTATGGCCCAGCTTGACATGGTACACATCACGTCCACCTGCATCCCGTTGGTTCAGACCCAGTCCTGCAGCCATGCCAAATTGCACAGGAGGCTGGGAAATGCAATCTAGCTCCGCACCTAGGCAGAAAGGAAGAATAGATCTTAGCAGACAGCTGGAATTCTTCACACAGTAGATCCAACAGGTAGGTGCTCTCATCTCTATTTTACTGATGAAGACGGCGAAATTCTGGTGATGTGAATTTTGGGGGAAACATTAGCTACGTGGATCAGGAAAAATTCAAGATTACTTTATCATCTTTCTGTTTAAACTTTTGCCACAAATGTAATTATTTATCAAACCAAGGATTCAGAGAACATCTACAGTGTGCCTGCCTCTGCATCTGCGTTATGTGCTTGGAATTCATTGGTGGTGAAATCCTCTCTTGGCTTTCCCACTGAAGAGTGATTTCTGCACATGCGGACTGGAGAATGAAGCTTCTTTGCCTTTGATCTTTAAACACAGTGTGAAACCCATAGTCGCATGCCTTATTTCCTAGATGGGTTAAAGTTTTTGTGTAATACACATGACATTTTAAAAAGCCCTACATATTCACAAAGCTGTCAATTTGTCAAGAGGAGAGGGAGTGACATTTCTGGATGTTTTATAAAATCTTTGTAGCATTTAGGATGGGGTTTCAGAATCAGACAGTAAGGAGTTCTTTTTTTTTTTAATTTTAGAGAGAGGGAGCATATGAATAGGGGAAAGAGACAGAGGTAGAGAAAGAATTGGGATCATGACCTGAGTGGGAATCAAGAGTCAGAGACGTTCAACCCACTGAACCATCCGAACCATCTAGGTGACTCAAGGAATTCTACTTTCAGTTTCTCACCTTTAATCATTTCATTTTACCTTTTAAGTTGTGGTTACATTCTTTAAAAAAAATTATTTAACATTTACTCACTTTTGAGAGACAGAGAGAGACAAAGCATGAGCAGGGAGGGACAGAGAGAGAGGGAGACACAGAATTGGAAGCAGGCTCCAAGCTGTGAGCTGTCAGCACAGAGCCTGATGTGGGGCTTGAACCCATGAACCATGAGATCATGACCTGAGCTGAAGTTGGATGCTTAACTGCCTGAGCTACTCAGGTGCCCCGATCTTTGTGTGTTTTTATGTATGTATGTGTGTATGTATTGAGTTTCCCCAATGAAATGCTATCTCCTTGAAAGTAAGGCTCCTGTTAGGTTCACTCACTGCTGTGTCCATAGCACTAGCACGATCCTGGAATCATCCATTGCTGAAGAGACTGTCTTTTTTTCATTGGATATTCTTTCCTGCTTTGTCAAAGATGAGTCGACCATAGAGTTGTGGGTCCATTTCTCAGTTGTCAATTCTGTTCCATTGATCTGTGTGTCTGTTTTTGTGCCAGTCCCATACTGTCTTGATGATTGCAGCTTGGTAATATAGCTTGAAATCCGGAATGGGGATGCCTCTGGTTTTCTTTTTCTTTGTCAGGATTTCTTTGGCTATTTAAGGTCTTTTCTGCTTCCATACAAATTTTAGGATTCTTTGTTTTAGCGCTACGAAAAATGCTGGCGGTATTTTGATAGGGAATGCATTAAATACGTAGATTGCTTTGGATAGTATAGACATTTCAACAATGTTGGTTTTTCGAATCGATGAGCATGGAATGCTTTTCCATTTCCTTGCGTCCTCTTCAGTTTATTTCATACGTGTTGTATAGTTTTCAGAGTACAGATCTGTTACTTCATTGGTGAGGTTTATTCCTAGGTATCTTATTGTTTTTTGTGCCACCCTGTCCATCTTGAGTGATGACTGGAGTAAATATGAAACAATGAATGTGAAAGGGATAGGATATTATAAAATGTGATGAAGACACATAGAATCATTATTATACTACTATTTGGTGCTCTGAATTTTATCAGAGTACTAACCACACATTTGCTCTTGTAATGTTCACAGTGTTCTATGGGAGGTAGGGCTTATTATAATTGCCATGTTTGCCAAAGAGAAAATTGAGCTTTGGACAGGTTTGTGGCTCCTTCTTTGTCCACAGGTGGAAAGGACAAGATAGGTAGTATGAGAACGTGAAGGACAGAAATTGTCTCTGGAGGCCAAGGACTTACACTTGAGGCCCATCTCTGGTAAATATTAGCTGTGTGAGTTTAGAAAAATCACTTTTCCTCTCTGAGTCTATTTCCTAATTAGGTAGAAAAATAGCTTTGGTCCCTTTATCATCTCACAGGGTTATTATGAAGATCATAGAATCAATATATCAAAATTATCTTAAGATTTTTTTTAATGGCTTTGTTAAGAATGAAAAATTCTAGGCTCTGTCTCTCAAGTCAGCCTGTGGTAGCAGGAGCCATATAAGTTGAGCATTCTCTTTTCGCAGATTGCTTCTCATTTCACTGAGGTCTGGGGTGAGATTTGAGCACAGACCCTGAAGCTTTCAAAGACTGATCGTTATGTTATAGAATATTAACATATAGAATACTAATATTAACATTGGAGGCCTTTAAACTTTAATCTAGTAAAAGCAGTCATCAAACACAGAATTCCATTAGATGGTATCTTTGAAAAGATTGTCTTTCATATCCAGTTGTAATAATTCCAGCAATGGGAACTAACTTACTTACAAGAAGGCACATTCTATCTAGGTATTTGGTTTTAGTCAGTTTATTGAGCTACCTCAATAAATGCCTACCCTAGCTAACATAGAGGATTGGATTCTCGAATCAGACTTATAAGGATCAAAGATCTTATGCAGTACCAAGATTTACTAATAATTTCAGAGGTGCAAGCAATCTAGTTGCACAAGCGAAGCAGAGAGAGGTCTGGGATCTTCTATACGACTTCCCAGGCCTTTCCTTCCTGAACCACGTATGGAATTTCTGGCCCAGTCTAATAGGTGAAGTTGCTAAGTGAGGTTTGTGGTTTGCAACACCCGGAGGAGAGGGTTTGGGTTAGGAAACAGTTCAATTTTATACCCTCAGATATTTGTACTACTTATGTGACATTCTCTGGGAAATTATGCCACATAAATCCATGGATTCTAGGTTTGTTTACCCCAAGAGATTCTAAACCAGGGACATCTTGCTAAGATTATTCTGTAAATAATGACCCCCTTCTAGGAAATATCATGTCTTTCTTTTCCAGAAGGTCCAGTTATCAGCATGTTTAAAGAAGATTAGATTGGGCTATCTTCCTTTTCTTCTTTCCCTAGAAAGTTCTCTGGTAATTGAAAGACAAATGAATCATAGACCAGGTACTTTAATTCCTTTCCCTCCAGCTGAGTATGGGAAACATAATGGTGAACAGAACATACAACATCTCTGACTTTGACCAAGTCACTGACTTAGGAGAAAAAAGGAAGTCATCAGACACGTTAAATAGGACTAGCTAGTCTATGGAGTGATGATCAAAACAATTTCTCAACACTGGGTAAAAGTTATCCTTGTGAAAAGCAGCCCAGTTTCAAACCATATTTGCAATTCGGGGACGTATCCTTTAGAGTTTTGATTTGGGATTCCTGTTTAAAGCTATCACTCTTTTTCTCTAGCCATCAGTAGACCTGCCACCCATATGGCATGCTGTCCCAGTTGTCAGTCCTATTCTCCTTCCCTGTACCTCAGCTTTAACTGCTCTGGATGATGGCTGTCTTTCTGTTTGGGAGTGACACCAAGGCCCACTTAAGTGAATTTTATATTTGCTGAATAGTCTGTATTTTAATACAGACCATTCCATTAAGTGCCCAAATTACATGAAAATCCATTTAGCTATTTTCAACTGCTATAGTAACATATACACTCACGGAGGTTTATTTTATTCATATGCATGCAGAAGGCCAATGGTGGAGATGTATATGGAATGCTATGGGAGTAGAGAAGAGGGGCACGCCCATAAACAGCCTGTACCCAAATCAAGAAGAGGTGACAAGACACTTCAGCAGAAAACAAGAACTTAGAGAATAAACAACTCTGCATGTGCCAAAATTGCAAGTAGTTTGGTCTTCATTGGACATTAGGGGCAAAGCAGGAGTGGAAGCTGCTGGAGCTGGTGTGGCCAGCCAGAGAAAACCCTAGGAGCTGTAAAAGAACTTGGATTTTATCCTGTTGACATGGTGGAGTAGGGTCATTAGTTGCTCCAATGCCAGGAAGCTGTGAACTACAAGAAAGATTTTTTCCCTTTTTGAGATGAAATCTGCCACCCTGTTATTTCTGTCCATTGTTTTTATTGCTGCCCTTAGAGCTAGTGAGATGACATCTAACTTCTCTTTAAACTGATGACCCTCAGACATTTGAAGACAGATCTCATGTTCCTCCGAGCTTCTCCAAGAGCAATCTCTTCATGTTCCATGGCCTCTAGACTTGTCACCATCTGGTTTCCCTTCAGTTTAGCATCTCCCAAGTGCCATGGTTCAGAGATTGGAGAAGGATATTGCTCTCAGGGTTGAGGCAGGGAAAGCAATTCAGTCTTGGATGCCAAGAAATCAGTTACTTTGCCCCAACTAAACCTCTGTTAAATTAGGCTTTTCCATTTGAAATTCAGTTCCTTAATTCCTTTCACAATCAGGTATGTTTTGTTGGGGTTTCACTGATTGCAAGGAAATATTCAGAATTCCCCCTAAAATTTGTATATAATGTCTCTGGAATTGACTTTACTATGATCTCCTCTGTCTCATGTTTCTGTAAATGTGCATGTTGTCTTTGAATGGCCATGCCAATGAATGCTGAGAACAGTGTGCATGTAGCACTTGATTTGTGCCCAATAAATATTTGTTGAATGAATGAATAGACCAAGATCCAGGCAAAATCCAATGTCCTCACTGGTTGCTCCTTTGCTTCAAGCATTTCTTAAGTTGAGAAGAATTTATTGGAAATTAATGGTCACAACAAAGTAAGGCTGCAATTTTCTGCTCTTTGTTCCTTTTCTCAGTCCATGTTCTGAAGTTCTTTCTCTGTCCCTACCTCCTTTCCAAAACTTAGTCATATGCATCAAGAACAAGGTATGCTGGGGAGTGTTTAACAACTGACTCTCCCCAAATTCCCACCATGGCTGATGTCAAAGTACCGACGTGAGGTCACTCAACACAGGGTTGGGCAGAGATGCACAGGATCAGCTCTCGAGAGCTGATAGAAACTGGCCCTTCAGGTCACTCTAGGGGCTCACCAAACAAAGGATCCACCCTCCTTAGAGGATTATTGAGATCACGGTTACTTTTTTCCCTCCGATGACATCAAAAATTATGTCTAGCACAAATTAGACTTTCAAAACAAGACTCCCTAAATTTACAAACTAGTGCTTAGCCCTTTAAACCAGTGGTACAGAAATGGGAGAAGTGCTGCCCCCAGAGGGCATTTGGAGATTTGTGGGGCTAGTTTTGACTGTAGCAATGACTGTGATGCTATAGGCATTTAGTGGGCAAAGGTCAGGAATGCTGAATATTCTGCCAAGTGAAAGACAGTGCTGCACAACAAAGAATGGCTCTACTCCCAAATCTATGGCACAATCCTTGGACATTTCTGCTCTGCACCACGCTTCACACAGGTTGGCTTTCTGCCAGACCATAGTCCTTTATATTCTGCTAAACTTTTGTGATAGAAATAATCATACCCTGATGATTATAGGAAAAGGAAGTTCTATCTCAGTGACAGATGCTTGTTTTATTCTTAAATGATTGAAATCAAATGCATTGGAATGAAACTTTTTTTCCCTGTTAACCTTTAGCAGCATTTATAATGACCATGTTAAATCAAACCTCATTACAATGAAATGGGGCCTGACTGAAATACTGCAGGTATGATGCTGAGTAATTTCATAAATTATTAAATGGTAATTGAAAGTAATATGGCAGAATACATTCTACTCCTGAGGGGGAAAATATAGAAGACTTTGGAGGGAAGTAAAGTTGGTTAAAATACAGCATATATGAAAAGCTCGAGAGCAGTGTGGAAGGGTGACAGAAGACCTGAAAACCTTTTGATTTTTGGCATTGTGTTAACATACGTGATTTCGATACAGGGGTTATGCTCTGCTTGAAACATTGCAGACATCTAGACTCCTCTCCCGCTTCCTGTGCGCAGGCATTTTTCAGGGCAAAAAAAGATCAAATTCAAATTATGTTTTATACCAAATGTCTCTCGATGCCATGTCTTTATTTCAATTATAGTTCACTTCAAGACTTCATTTTCCCAATTGCTTTTCAGAACTTTCTTTAAAAAAAAAAATCCCCATCAGTAAGTAATTATGCTTGTTGTGAAAAAAAAAATAGTAAAAACTATAAACTTGGAGGGGAAGTCTTTTACTACCATATTCAGTTCACTCTAGGTAGCATATAATTCTGGATCCACACACATTATGCTTGTCAAGTTTATTTTTTCAACGGGGGCCTATACTATAGGGACTATTTTACAACTTGCTGTTTTCACTTATCATTATAGCTTGGGCATCTTCCTATGTCTATGTATGCAGATCTAAACTTAATTTTTTTTGTTTTGTTTAAAGTATGCCGTAAATTGTGCAGAACTTTAGTGTACATCTTTATGATTTTTACCAAGCGAATATAGCCATATAATCACCATTTAAATTAAGATAGATAACACTACCTCTGAATTCTCGCTTATACCCCTCCAAATCATTTTACCCATTCTCCCCGAGTGTAACCACTATCCTGAATTCTGTTACCATAGATAAGTTTTGCCTTTTCTTGGGATTAATATAAATTGAATCATTTAACATTAACTTTTTTGGTGTCTGGGTTCTTCTGCTTGTTATGGCTGTGAAATTCTTCCACCGTTGTGTGGAGTAGTAGCTAGTTCATTTTTGTTGCTGCCAAGTATTCTATTGTATGACCATGCTATAATTTATTTATTCATTCTGCTTTTGATGGACTTTCAGACTGTCTGTAGTTTGGGCTACTACATATAATGCCTTTATACGTAGGTGCTTTTGAAAGCAATTGTAAGAGTTTGTATTTCCACAGGCTGTTCCAGTTGAGGTTCCAGTTGTTCTACGTCTTTGCCAACACTTGGTCGAATTTCTTTTAATTTAAATTTAAGCCAATTTTGTGACTATCAAATAGGAATTCACCGTGGCTGTACTTGCATTTTCCTTATGACTTACGATGCTGGACACCATTTCCTATGCTTAAATCCACACTTGGTGAACTTCTTTTGATAAGTGTCTGAACAGGTATTTGCCTTTATTTTATTGGGTTGTTTTTCTCCTTCTTACATATTTATTGGAGTTCTTTGTATATTCTCAATATAAGTATGTTCTTGGATGCATTTATTGCAAATTTCTTCTCTTACTCTGTGTTTTGCCTTTTCATTCTGAGGCATCTTTTAATGAAGTCCAATTTATCTGTATTTTATTTTATGAGTAGTGTTTTCTGCTTTCTGTTTGGGAAAATTTTGCCTATCCCAAAGAATCTATTATCTTATGTTATCTCCTTTAAGTATTATTGTTTCACTTATCACAATGAGATCTATGATGCATCTGAAATCAGTTTTTGTGTACGGTGTGAGGAAAGAGGTAAAGTTAATTGATTTAGCATCACTTACTGAAAATAACATGCTTCTTCCACTGTATTTCATAGGCAAATTTTGTGCTATATCAGAAGTATGTATGTGGAGAGTTCAGTTTCTGGAGTCTTTATTCTATTCCTTTATTGTCTGTTGTCTATCCTATCTCCACCATCACACTTAGAATTATGGTTTTATGAGAGTTGGTATCTGGTAATGTAAGTCATTCAGCTTTGTTCTTCTTCAGGATTATATTCATTATTCAGAACCCTTTTCATTTCCATATTCATCTCATTTAGAATCATCTCATCAATTTCCATGAAATTTTTGTTGGAATTGAAGCTATAAATCAACTTGGGGGGAACTGATATCTTTAGGATATTGAGTCCTCTAATCCATGAATGTTGTATAACTCTTCATTTTTTAGTTCTTCTTTAACCTTTTTTATTAATGTTTGTATTTTTTGGTGCAGAGGTCTAGCTATTTAAAAAATTAGATTGATTCCTAAGTATTGATATATTTGAATGATAGGTATTGTTACTTTCATTTCTGTAAATTTCATTTCTTTTTTCAAAAAAAATTAATATCTATTTATTTTTTTTGGTTTGGGGAGGGGCAGAGAGAGAGGGAGACACAGAATCCGAAGCAGGCTCCAGGCTCCAAGCCATCAGCCCAGAGCCTGACGCGGGGCTCGAACTCACGGACCGCGAGATCGTGACCCGGCTGAAGATGGACGCTTAACCGACTGAGCCACCCAGATGCCCCTGTAAATTTTATTTCTAATTATTTGTTGCTGGGATGTAGAAATATGATTAATATCTGTATGTTGACTGTGTAACCAGAAATCTTAAAAAGCTAACTTTATTTACTTTCATAATTTATTTGTAGTTTTTTTTTTTTTGCATTTTCTATTCATGTTGTGTTTTTTGGGACCAATAACATTTTTATTTAAATTTTTAAATGTTTGCTTATTTATTTTGAGTGAGAAAGAGATAGAGAGCGAGCGAGCATGAGTTGGGGAGGGGCAGAGAGAGAAGGAGAGAGAAAATCCCAAGCAGACGCTGTGCTGTCAGGACACAGCCCAACCTGGGGCTCGATCTCACGAACTGTGAGATTATGACCTGAGCTGAAACCAAGAGTTGGACGCTCAACCAACTGAGCCACCCAGGCACACCCTATTTAATTTCAATTGTAATTTTTCTTTTCTTTTCTTTTTTGTGTCTTATTGCCCAGGTTAAAACCTCTAGAGTAATGATAAATAGAGGAGGTGAAAGCAGTGCTCATGAAAGAGTTATTCATGACTCGTGGAAATAGTAAGGCAGGCTTTATTCAGGACTATTGTGATAGGTACAGGGACCACTGCGATGGGGTTTTGCCTTAAAGGAAGAGAGGTAAGGCTCAACTCAGCATACAACAACAAAAGGTGTGGATTTATAGCCAGCCACGGGGCAAGGTTTGGGGGAGGGAGCCGGTGGATGAAAAATTACTAAGAGTGTAGGGCAGCTCTTTGCCAACCTGACCTAATAGAATTCTTGCTGTGAAGGCAGGCCAGGGTGATCAGATATTACGTGGGAGATGGTGGAAGATGAGAAATTTGTTTAGATAATGAGAGCGGGTGGCGGATTCTGGTTAAACTGACTTAGCAGGATTCTTGCTAAAACTGGATTCAGCAGGATGGAGGCAGAAGCCCAAGGGTTTCATGAACAGAGGGCTCACAGAGGCTTGCCTAATGTCTGGCCAATGAAAGAATCTTCGTCAGCGGAATAAATTCTTTGTATGCGCAGCTGCATTTGGTTTGCTATTACTTTGCTTTGGAGTCTCGCATGTGTGTTCATTACAGAGATTGGTCTGTACTGTTTTGTTTTGTAATTTCATTGGCAGATATTGGGATTGGGTTATGCTAATATCCTACGAAGAGATATCATTCTTCCTATTCCCGGGAAGAGTTCATGTATGTTTGTCATTTCTTGTTGAAATATTTGAAAGGATTCGCTGGTTAAGCTATTATGGACTGAAATTTTCTTTGTGGGAAGACTTTCACTTATGGATTAAATTTCTTTAATGGATGCAGAAATACTCAGGTCTTTTATTTATTCTATGCCAGTTTTGGTAAACTATGCTTTTAAGGAATTTGTCTATTTATTCCGAGCTTTCAAGCTTATTCACGAAAGTTGTTGATGTTTTCTTCTTACTATCTTTGTAATGACTTCAGAAATTGTAAGGATGCTCTTTTTCTCTTTGATATTAGTAATCTGTGCCCTTTCATCATTACTTTTTCTCAAAGTTATAAGAAGTTTATAGATTTTATTAATCTTTTTTTTTTTTTATTTTTTTTTCCCAACGTTTTTTATTTATTTTTGGGACAGAGAGAGACAGAGCATGAACGGGGGAGGGGCAGAGAGAGAGGGAGAATCGGAAGCAGGCTCCAGGCTCCGAGCCGTCAGCCCAGAGCCTGACACGGGGCTCGAACTCACGGACCGCGAGATCGTGACCTGGCTGAAGTCGGACGCTTAACCGACTGCGCCACCCAGGCGCCCCTAGATTTTATTAATCTTTAAAAGTAACCAAATTTTTATTCAAAAAGGTCACTGCCTGTCTTCTAGGATTTTTAATGGCTTCAGGTCTCACATCTAGGTCTTTAATCCAGTTTGAATTTATTTTTGTATATGTTGTAATAAAGTCCAGTTTCTTTCTTTAGCATGTTGCTGTCCAGTTTTCCCAACACCATTTGTTGAAGAGACTGTCCTTTTCCAATCGGATATTCTTTCCTATTTTGTCAAAAATTAATTGACCATATAGTTGTGGGTTTATTTCTGGGTTTTCTATTCTATTCCATTGATCTATGCGTCCATTTTTGTACCAGTATTAAACTGTTTTGATTGCCACAGTTTTGCAATATAACTTGAAGTTTGGAACTATGATGTCTCCAGCTTTGCTTTTCTTTTTCAAGATTGCTTTGGCTATTTGGGATCTTGTGTGTCCCATACAAATGTTAGAATTGTTTGTTACAGTTTTGTGGAAAATCCTGTTGGTATTTTGATAGGGATTACATTAAATGTGTCGGTTGTTTTGGGTAGGATAGACATTTTAATAGTATTTGTTCTTCCAATCTATGAGCATGGACATCTTTCCGTTTCTTTGCATCTTCTTCAATTTCTTTCATCAGTGTTTTATAGTTTTCAGAGTATAGGTCTTTCACCTCTTTGATTAGGTTTATTCCGAGGTATCTTAATATTTTTGGTATAATTATAAACGGGATCGATTCCTTGATTTCTCTTCCTGCTGCTTCATTATTGGTGTATAGAAAGGCAACAAATTTCTGTGCATTGATTTTGTATCCTGGGACTTTACTGAGTTCATGTATCAGTTCTAGCAGTTATTGGCGGAATCTTTCAGGTTTTCTATATGGAGTATCGTGTCAAGTGCAAATAGTGAAAGTTTTACTTCTTCCTTACTGATTTGGATGTCTTTTATTTCTTTTTGTTATATGATTGCTGCGGCTAGGACTACCAGTACTGTGTTGAATAACAGTGTGAGACTGGACATCCCTGTCTTGCTCCTGACCTTAAGGGGAAAAGCTCTCAGTTATTCACTATGGAGGATGATGTTAG
Source organism: Neofelis nebulosa (assembly GCF_028018385.1). Classification (NCBI taxonomy): domain Eukaryota; kingdom Metazoa; phylum Chordata; class Mammalia; order Carnivora; family Felidae; genus Neofelis; species Neofelis nebulosa. The sequence goes on along the minus strand of NC_080784.1, from coordinate 197,309,714 downwards.
CAGTGAGTTGGGATTACCTTCTTTTTGCCTGAAGGATTCCCCTTAGTATTTCCTTTCTACTAATTACATATTCTTGCCATTTCTGCTTTTCTAAAAATGTATTTGGCTTTCATTTAAATTTTTTAAAATTTTACCGAGCAAAGTATTCTAGATTGGTAAATTTTCTTTGTTCAGCATTTTATTTTTTATTATTATTATTTTTAAAGTTTATGTATCTATTTAGAGAGAGAGGTAGAGAGGGAAAAGCGGTGGTGCAGAGAGAGCCAGGGAGAGAGAGAATCCCAAGCATGGTCCCCTGACAGCACAGAGCTGGACATGGGGCTCAACCCCACAAGCTGTGAGATCATGTCCTGAGCGGAAATCAACAATTGGATGCTTAACTGACCGAGCCACCCAGGTGCCCCTTTTTCAGCACCTTAAAATTCATTATATTGTCTGGCTTCCATAATTCCTGCTGAGAAGTCTGAAGAGACTTTTTTGTTCTTCTTTCTGTTTTTAAGATTTTCACTTTGTCTATGTTTTTCAACAGTTTTTTTCTATGATGTTCCTTTTGTGATTTTTTGTGTTTGTATTCATCTTGTTTGGGTTCTGAGATATTCTTGAATTTGTGGTTTGTTGTTTTTCATGTTTTAGAAAGTTCTCAATCAGTCTTTAAATATTTTCTGGCCAATTATCTCTCTTCTGTCTTCTTCCTCCACATTTCATGCATCTTTTTCCATTTTGTTCTCTATATTCATGTCTCCACTCTATGCATCAATATGAACATTTTTTAACGATTTGTTTCAGTTCACTGATTTTCTCCTTTGTTTTCTTTAATCTGCTTTGTATTCTAATTTTAGTTATTATATTTTTTATTTTTAGAATTTCTACTGGGGTATTTTTTATAGATATCAATTTATAGATAGTAAAACTCTATATCTTATCCTATATCTTATTGAGTTCACTAACTATAATTTCTTTAACGTCTGTATGAAAATCCAATTGTGTGATCACCTTTGGAGACGTTTCTATCATCTATTTTTTTCTTTTGGGTTTTGATCATTTGTTATTTTGTTCTGGCATGAATTATAATTTTTTTCATTAAATGCCCAATATCGTGTATGGAAAATTTCAGAGGTTCTGAATGACACTACTTTCCTGGAGAGAGGATTTACTTTTCTTCTTGCACTTATATAACGTATAAGAATTGATCCAAGTAAGCTAGCTTTCTGGCTTTCTCAGGGCTTATTTTTTAGCTGTTTCCTTACTTTGGGGGCATAGCCATGTAACATTCTGAATCTAAAACCTGGGTTTTCTACTGAGGTCTTCTTCCATGATGGATTCTGGGCTCCAGTTTATCTTGCCCTACTACCATAAGAATGCCTAAATCTTTGCTTAGATTTTAAACTTCTTAGCAGCTGCTTTTTGTTTGACTTTTTTTTTCCCCATTAGCTAGCTCCATGAATCCACAGTTAAGAATCAGGGAGTAATTGGGCAAAATTGCATGAGTAATTTTGGGCTTACTTTGCTCTGGTGCCCTTTTCTCTGGACCCCTCCACTCCTGGCTGCCTTCATCACCTTTAATTCTAATTTTTGTCTTTCTGTTTCAACGAGACTGCTGCAATTCTATTTGCTTTCTATTTATCCTCGGTGCCCCTTGCTGCAGATTGGCAAAGCCCTAACGGGCAGAAATGGCCATGGAGTATGGCTCATCTTAGTACATTTTCTTTCCTTTTGGGATTCTGACCCCTCAATTCTTACCTGCCTTGGTTGCTCTCTGATAGTTTCAAAAAGTATCTTTTTAAAATGTATTTTAACCAGTTTTTAGGTAGTTTTCACTAGAAGGGTTAGTATGACATAAAATGGTCATAATTATGGGGACTATTTTATTCGTTTTGAAGGCTGCACGCAATTTCAAGTTGCGGATATACCAATTATTGAGTCCCCTCTTGGACTTCTGGTCTCTTTCGAGTTTTCACTAGTAAGAACAGTGCTACACTGATATTCTTGTGATGTAATTTCAGGCAACGTTTACAAGTATTTCTTTAGAATAAATTGCTCACAGAGAATGGCTGGAAATGTCTTATATCACTTTTGCCCATCTTCTATTGGCTAAAACTCAGTTGTAGTTTCAACCTAATCACTGGGTGGACCGGGAAATGTAGACTTTTTGTATGTACAGGAAGAGTAAATGGCATGGCGAATGCAGAATTGCCTTTGCAACTAGCTACTCCCTAACGTCTCTGTAACTTGAGACTCTTCCTCTATAATCCATGCACTATAATATCACTTTACTTAATATCTGTAAATATCATTTCATGAGAACCACCAATAGACCAAAATCTTTTGGAGTCTTTTTTTACAAAAAGATTTTTAGTGCTTATTTTTGAAACAGAGAGAGAGAGATAGAGCACGAATGGGGGAGGGGCAGAGAGAGCTAGGGAGACACAGAATCTGAAGCAGGCTCCAGGCTCCGAGCTGTCAGCACAGAGCCCGACCTGGGGCTTCAACTCACGAACCGTGAAATCATGACCTGAGCCAAAGTTGGACGCTTAACCGACTGAACCACCCAGGAACCCCGAGTCTTTTTCTTTTTTTAAGCTTAGAGAATGAACTCGTGACTTCTTACAAATGTATTAAGTGACACAGACTGAAAGAATGACCGTTTGTTTTGTGTTTGTGAACCCAGTTCTCTTATCATCTTGCCCTGACTTACTTTTTTTCGTTTTATTGATAGAAGTGAGATGACGTGATGGGTTCAGAGGGGCTCTGGTCACAGTTGGGTAGACATGATCACACTTACCGAGGCCCTCTCTTCCCAAACACCAGTGTAGCTGCAAGGACAAAGGCAGAGGTGAGAAAGGCAGAGAAATATGGGATTAACATTTGTTCTGCCTCATCTGACAATTAGACCTTGGGCTGGCTAGTCAATCTTTCTGTGTGTCTGTGTTCCCAGCTGTATTACCCAGTTCTGATTATGGGATGAAATGGAAACCATATTATCATGACCCTCCAATCTCCATTTAAAAAAAAAAAATCACCAGAAAAGACAGGGCTTGGCTTTGGGAAAGATAGGAATCTGAGCCATAAAGCAACTGTAGGTGGTGTGTGTGTGTGTGTGTGTGTGTGTGCGCGCATGCACCTATCTGGTGCTCACACTCAATGTCTCAGCCCTCGAAGCTGAAGACACCATCTTCAGTGCATTTTTATTTATTTGGAGTCATTCAGATCAATCTTCATAGAAGCAGTCACATTTCAGGGTCCTGACTTTGTGAAGTGCCTCCTCAGCTCTCTGCCAGAAGATCCAGTTTAAGGCCTCACAAGTGGATCTCTTGAGGGTTATTTGTTTTTAATCTGCTGTGAGAGGAACAGCCTGGTGGGAGTCCCGCAGCCCTAGTATTTCAGCTGTCCTCTTTAAGAAATGGGAGTCCTCCAAGTTCATTATCTGGTTCCTTTTGGGCCATTAGGTTGTCTTTCCACAGACAGGGGTTAAAGAGCCCAGTGCAGAACCCTTGCGTAGGTGTAATCCCTGAGTACTTCCTCTGAAATAACACAGCATTGACCATAAGAAAAGAATCATTGATATTGTTTGCAATAGAGTATTCTTGGTTTGAGATAGATAGGCAAATTGCCCAGTTAGGATCCCACTTCTGCTATTTATTAGTTCTGTGACCTGAGAAAAGTTGCCTAAATTATTCATGTCTCAGCCTTCTTAAATATAAACTGAGAAAAATAATGGTCCCATCCCTATAGGTCCCTGTGAGAATTAAATGAGGCGATTTATAAAAAAGAGTTTCAATAATGCGTGGCATGTAGGAGGCCCCATGTAAATGTTAGATAGCCTTATTTTAAATAATGACTAATTATTCGATCATTTCATTTATGTAACACTCCTCTAAGAGAGATATTTCACTTTTATTCTCCTTTTACATATGAGGAAATTAAGACAGAATGGTCAAGGAACTTATCCTAGCCAACCATGTTCGATGTTACAGAACTGGAATTCAAAACCAGGCAGTCTAGATAAAGAGGACCTAATAATGAGGGAAATGTGACGCTTGATCCCAAGGGGAGTTATATCCCAACATAGAAGCTGGCCATTCTGATGCCACTTGACTGTGGTTTGTGCTGACTTTTCTTGGCTTCATCAAGGTATGGGCCATTGATAAAGGCTACATAAGTTTGGGTTGAGAACTTAGAGTCTGGAGTCAGACAATGTGGGCTGAAACTCCAATTCTGCCTCTCAGCAGTTGTGTGACCTTTAATTTACTTAAGCTTTGTAAGCCCAAAGGTCTCAACCTGTAAAATCCTAAAAACGCCGTTGTGTATTAATGCATGCAAAATACTTAGCAAAATATCCTAGGATCCCGTAAAGACGCAGAAAGAGTTAGCTATTGTGGTAGATTCCACACTGGCCCCAATTCTTTTCCCTTTCTGTATTGATACCTTTTTCCATGTAACTTTTTGGTGTCTTCCACTAGGTGTCCAGATTTAGCCATATGGTGCTCTTTGACCAATAGCATGGGGTGGGAATAATGGTGTGCCAGTTCTGAATCTCTTGTATCCTGATCATCACAATGAGAACATGTAGATGCTGTGCCAGTAAGAGAGGTGCGGAGCTGGACTGAGTCAGAGTGTGAGGCAGACCTGGGATTTGAATCCAGGTTGATCTGGCTTGATAACTAAAGCTCTTCTCCACTTGGCTGGTGCTCGTGGCATTAGCACTGCTACATGGAAAACTTAGGGGCAGATAGAAGACAAATTTCTGTGGTTGTTTTTTTTTTTTTTTTCATTAGATTGGAATACCACGAGGTATTGCAGAAAAACTTACGTCTAACCAAAATGTGACTACAACGATGAGTAATAAAGAGAATATAATAGTAGAGTATAATAATAATATAATAATAATATATAACAATATGATAATAATATAATAATAAGATAGAGTAATAAAGAGAATAGAGAAGAAAATTTATACGTATGAGAACAAAATCAGTTTTATAACATGTACATAGATAACGCAGAGCAGTTTCTCTAGTCACATCTAACATGTTCCTTCTTCTGTAACATGTGAGCTCACATTTAATAGGTTATGCCTCCTCGACGCTTTACAGATCCAGCAGCCCAAAATGTGTTAGGAGCAGTTGTGCTTGGCATCAGAAGAAGCGTACCATATAATAAAGATGTGACGAGCCTTTGTTCTAGTTCTGGGAAGGAGACTCTAAATCCTTGGAATTTCTTCAGTAATAGGAGCTGTTATTTATGAGCCGCTCAGACATACCTGAGTTTATGCTAGTGAGGTGACTCAGATCATGGGCTGGTCCTGTTGGAAAGTCAAACCGGGTAATTAGAGGGTTGTGGCTTTGAGCCAGATCTCTCAGTAACCGGCGGTGGGGAGGGAAGTGAGGGGCTGGAGAGTGCGTTCAATCATGTGGCCAATGAGTCCATCAAGCATGCCCTCGTAACGAGTCCCCAGTAAAACTTTCGAACGTGACAACTTTCTGGTTGGTGAAAACATCAGTGTGCCAGAGGGGTGACATATCCTGATTCCACAGGTTGAGAGCAAGAGGCTCTGCCTTCAGGACCCTCCTAGAATTTGCCCTGCGTTGTTTCATTCGCCTGGTCCTGATTTATATCCTCTATAATAAAACTGTAGTCATAAGGGTAGAGTTCGTGAGTTGTTTCAGCAAATTATCAAAACTGAGGGGTGTCATGGGCAGCTCTGGATGTGTAGTGAATTGGTCAGAAGTGCAGGTGGCCTGGGAACTCCCAAATTTGTGGCAGGTGTCTGAAGTGTGGGCAGTCTAGTTGGGGACTGTGCCTCTAACCCGTGGAATCTACATTTCCTCTGCATGGTTAGCATGAGAACTGCACTGCAATATTGCAAGTGGCCTGGGTGACTTTATGTACTTTCTTTAAAAAGTTGGTATTTTTGCTATCTAATAATAATGTGTGTATATATACACATATACACACATATATATGTATATGTATATATATGCATCCTTCTTAAAACTGGAGTTTTATACAGGTCGAAATGCCCCTTTTCCATCTCTTCTCTAGTCTAATTTCCCTTCTTCTCAAAGCAAACAACTTTGTTTACTTTGTTATCCAGTTTTCCTGTTCTTTTGAGGCATTTGCCGACGTGTCTCCATAGACGACACAGTGTTATTTTGTGTTTGTGGTTTGTTTATTTATGCATTTAGTTTTAAACATGTATTTACTTTTGAGAGAGCAAGACAAAGCACGAGTGGCAGAGGGGCAGAGAGAGGGAGACACAGAATGCGAAGCAGGCTCCAGGCTCTGAGCTGTCAGCACAGAACCCAACACAGGGCTCGAACCCATGAACCAGGAGATCATGACCTGAGCCAAAGTCAGATGTTTCGCCGACTGAGCCACCCAGGCGCCCCATATTTGTGTTTTACTTGACATAAAAAATGTCATGTTTGTATACCCACCAAGGTTTTCTTTTCAGTCAAGAATACTTTTCAGACACCTAATATTTATAAAGCTGCCACATTGAAAGCAAAACAAGGCAAAACACCTTTGCCCACCCATTCCCCTGTTGAGGGATATATAGGTTGTTTCCTAACTTTAGATATCATTTCAAATGGTGATGTAATGAACATCTTGTGCATGATTCCTTGGACCCCTGTTGAGTGTTTTCCTAAGAGGTTATCTTTGAACAAATGTGCTGTGTGCCTTTGAAAATTCTGTGTCCTTTCCATGATCTGCTTTGACCCTTTTAGAAACAGTTTATTTAGTGATGATTTGATGATTTAGAATCAGTGCCTCAAAGTTATAGTAGTTATGCATTATGAGGAACAATTTGGTGGTGGATAGGCTGGCTATAAATTGATTGTCAGGGGGAGAAAATTTTTGGCTAGAGGAAAGCATTATATTTTTGTGTATTGTAAATTGTAAGATAATTGAGAAAGTGTGATTTTGAAGGGGAAAGGATAAATGGTTAATGTTGTGATTTTGCAACTTACAGTCAAATATGTTTGCATATGTCATGAATGCGCGTGTGTGTGTGCGTGTGCGTGCGTGCGTGTGTCTGCGTGCATACAGGCACAGTTATACACAAAAGAGGATTGTAATTTAAAGATGGGGTGTGATGTTCCTAAATTGCTACCCTAACTCTGGCAAGTACTGTTTATAGAATAACAGTCTGCCCAGGCTGCTAGATTGGGTGACTTCAACAACAGACATTTATTACTTATCTCTGGAGCCTGGGAAGTCCAAGAACAAGGTAAGATTACCTTATAAGGGCACTTACAACTTCCTCTTATTTTTTAAAGTTATTTATTTATTTATTTATTTATTTATTTATTTATTTATTTAGAGACAGAGCGAGAGAGGTAGGAACAGAGAGAGAGGGAGAGAGAGAATCCCAAGCAGGCTCTGCCCTTTCGGTGTAAGGCCCGATGTGGGTCTCAGACCCATGAACTATGAGATCATGAGACCATGACCTGAGCTGAAACCGAGAGTCGGAAGCTCAACCGACTGAGCCACCCATGCGCCCCTTACAACTTCGTCTTCTTATGAGGGCACTGATTGCATCATGAGGGCCCTAAACTTATAACATCATCTAAACCTAATTATCTCCCAGAGACCCTATCTGCAAAAACCATTTTGCTGAAGGTTAAGAGTTCAAAATATGAATTTTGAGGGTACACGAATACTCAGCTCATAAAAAAGTGGTTACGTCCTCATCCCAAGCCCTTAGAAGAATGGCCTCAGTAAGTCCTTCTGTGACATGTGTACAAAGATTTTCTTGTGGTTCACAAACTTGTAATTAATGATGCTTTCTTGCCACCATTTATTTCTTATTCACTTTCCTTTCCCACCTATGATGGTTATGGAGCAATGTTCTATACTCATCTTGGGATTTTCTTTTTAAGGCTCCGAAGTGATTCCATCAGCCAGATGGTTCAAAAATTCTGAAGGGATCCCAGGGCATTGGTACTTTATTTAGAAACAGTTACAGATGAGAATCACAGCTTTGGACACCAGGGCAAATTTCAGTTCATCACAGACCTTAATTATCTTTTATTCAGGGCTCATTCCCAGGAGAGGAAGCCTGGAGTGATTCTGACCCCTTTGTTGTGCAAAATATTACTCAGTTTTTTACCTTTAGGTAATGCTGTCTTTAGGCAGTTCTGTAGCCTTGTACATGTGAAAAGAGTGACAGTCTAGGGGGTGACAGGAGAGATATCCTATGTGGTCAGCAGTGTCTTTCTTGCACGAGGAGAGGATTGAGTCTGGATGCTGTACATTTGCCTCCCTGCTGTACAGATACTTGCTTCCTCCTCCTCTCGATTCTCTGGCCACTTATTCTCTCTTCCATTGGTATGCTCATGATAGCTGTTCCTTTCTTCTTAGGTCAGTTTTCCACGATATCACCGCGCAGAATTCATGGTAATGTCAGTGACAATCATTTATACTAACAGCTAACATTCACCAAGTATCTCCTTAGTTACAGGACCTGCATATTTACACTTAATTCTCTTACTAGTCCTGGGGCACCTGGGTGGCTTAGTCAGTTAAGCATCTGACTTTGATTCAGGTCATGATCTCATGATTTGTGGGCTCGAGCCCCGCATCGGGCTCTGTGCTGACAGCTCAGAGCCTGGAGCCCACTTTGGATTCTGTGTCTCATTCTCTCTCTACCCCTCCCCTACTTGTGCTCTGTCTCTCTTTCTCTCTCAAAAATAAATACGTGTGAAAAACAATTTAATTCCCTTACCAATTCTAAGAGACTGGCTCTAATGTTATTCCCATTCCATAATGGAGAAAATAAAGGCTCAGAAAGACTATAGAGTTATCTGAAAGTCTTACAGCCAGCAAGTGGCAATGCCAGGATTTGTACCTAGGCAGTCCGACTCCATTTTTTGAATTACTACTCAGTTCTTTATAAACTGGGATTTTCACTTAGCATCCAGTGCTATTTAATTCTTGTAGCAGTACTTTAAAGTTGAGATGATGAAGCCCACTTTTCAGATGAAATTTCCAGCCTCGGCAAAGTTAGTTTGCCCTAACTCATCAGTAAGTGGAGGAACCCCCTGAAATCTTTCTTTTTCATTAGGCTGCCTCAATTTACTTTCTCCTTGTTGCAGTGAATTGAATCAAAGTCTCAAGGTCTTCTGTCCCAAGCCAGAAAATAAACTGTGAAATGCAGAATGTGTCTGTTTCCTTGACTTTCTCTTGCTCTTTTCTTATTTTTGTGACCTTGTAGATCCCATTATCATTGCCCCTTCATAGGATGTGCTTCAACATTGCCCTCTGGTCTTCTGGCCCCTTGCTTCTGCCCTCAAGCTACAGCCAGACCAATCTACATTTTAAAGTTGTCACAAGTTATGCTCAAATTTCCAGAGTCCTTGCTGCCTTAAGGAACAGTGGATCTAATTTTAAAATGATTTATCGTTGCAATTTGTGCTAATATCATTATAAATCATCAATTTACATAGACTGAAGATCTGATTAATTCAAATGTATTCATTTATTTTAGATTAATATGCACCCAGTGACTAACCTCTGTATTCATTTACACACAAGATTAAAAACAGATTATTACATCCAAACAAGTACCTACCCCAAGCAGCTTGAGTAGAGTTGCCCATTTCCAGTGCTGGTGGGGTAGCTTGAGGATTCCTTCTGCAATCCTGAAGGGGTCAAAGGAAGAAGCATCCCTTCTGGCATGTGATCACAGCAACAGGCCTTGAGCTTCTCACTCTTACACTGACACTGTAAGACACTTGTCAGCCTTGGTTTTCCAGTCTATAGAGACATAATGAGTATGGACAAAATGCTTAGCACATGCCTAACCATCACATAGGGCTTTACAGATTCTAATTCATTTAATCTTTGCAACAACCCTTGAGGTACTAATATTGCTCCATTTTACAGAAGGGGGAATCAAGGCTTAGAAAGATAGTTAATTTGCCTGAGACCAAGCTAGTAAGTGTCAGAGATAGGATCTGAAGCTCCAAAATCTGATTCCCCAGTCCATGTTCTTAGCCATTCTTTTATGTGGCTTTAGGATCAATGCAGAATCATGCAAGAATTGAAAGGGCCCTTAGAGATTTCTCCAAAATATTTCTAATGCTAATTGTCGACACAGATAGACGCTCTGAGTGGGTGAAATCATGTCCAACACTTACTATGAAATCTCAAGATACTCAGTCTAGTTCTGGAGAAAAGGCAGTTGATCAATAGATGTGTTTTGATTAGCTCTGGATTATTTTCCCTTCATAATGGAACCATCTCTTTAGAATGAAGATATTTGGTTAAGGCCATAGAATTTTGGGGTTGTAAATTATGAGTTTGGTTTCCACTTCCATTAGTCTTTGGTCAGCCACTGTGCCCAAAGCCCCTGGGGGAACTTTAGTTTTCTACTCTGTTAAGCTATCATCTTGTTTCCCTGATTGGCTTCTTTGGTCTGAGCTGTGAGCTCCTATGACACATCAGCTGATTCCACAATGCCATTTTATAGGCAGTCCAGACCTCATTAGCCTGGACCTGAGTTTCTACCCCCTGCAGTTTTTCCCAAGTGCTTCACTACTGAAGGAGAGTCCAGGAAGCAGGTCACCTGTTTCCAATCTGTTAAAAGTTTACAGGCAAAGGCATTGGGTTGACTTGAAGCACAAAATATGATTAATGATTTGGAGTACTAATGGAATGTTGGCCCTGCAAAAATGCCTTTCTATATATTTCCAAAAAGGCCTTTCTTACCTAAGACCTTGAATTTTAAATTATGTTCCTAGGTCCACTTTTTTATAGTCTAAACATATCTGTCGGCCACCTATTGTGTGAAAAACATTTTGCCTTGTGGGAGAGGAATGTTAACAGTAATAAATATATCGTGAACTTGTAGAGTAGATTTTTTTCAAAGGATTTTCATGTACTGCTTTGTATCATTGAAAGTGCAGTAAAATGAGAGACTGAAGCTTGAATCAGGTTTTATCATGGCAAAATGACCTTAGATAAGTCACTGTCTTTCCTTGGGTGTCAATTTACCTGTCTGATGTGGGATCTGAACTCTGCTTTTCTATGATGCTTTGATACTTTGTCTTATTTAAAGCGGAAGCTATAGCCCCTCACAGGTTGAAAGACACATGCTAAGTGCTCAACAATCTTGATGAACTGAATAAAAAATATACCAAATGCTTTAAATCATAGGTTCTGACATCAGGCTGCTTGGGTTCAAATTCTGGCTTAACTATTTAGTATTTAACAAGTTACTTGATCTCTGTATCCCCATGTATAAAACTGGGGTGGTTAATAGTACCTATCTCACCAGGTCAAGCAAGGAGTAAAGTAGTTAATAAATATAAGTGCTACAGCAGTGCCTGGCTCATAGTAGGTGCTCAGTGAATACCAGTGGCTCTTGACTGGTTAAGAAATATGGAACACACTTTCACGCCGAATGCAGAACCCTGTTGTTTACCCATGGTTTTTATAAAATCCACTTCAGGTACTGATGTCCAAAGTGGAACTGAGCAGAGGACAGGACCAGATGTGGGGGTCAAAATGGAGTTCTCTGGACCACTAGAAGAGTTGCAACTTTGTCTTGGAGATAAGCATGTTTAAAGGGCAGAGGGAAGGCTAAAAAATGAAAAATGGCTAATGACGTAGGGACTTGAGAGCCAGGTCTCTGGGAATAATGCTCATTCTGATGACCCAAGCGTCAAATTTATTTTTCTGTAGGTGATTGTCTTTTCTTTGTTTTTGTTTTCTTAATTTTTAGAGGCTTAATTTTTAAGAGCAGTTTTAGGTTTATAACACAGTCGAGAGAAGAGTTCCTGTGTATCTCCTGACCCCACACATACATCTCCTTCCACCTTATCAACATCACTCACCAGAAATGTACTTTTTATTTTTTAAACCAAGTATAAGCCTCCGCTGACACATCATAATCACTCAAAGTCCAGGGTTTACTCTCGGTGTTATACATTTTATGAGTTTGGCACATGTATAATGGCATATATTTATCATTGTGATATCATACAGAGTATATTCACTTCCCTAAAATTCTCTTTGCTCTATTCATCTCTTCCTCCCCTACCCATCCCTCCCCCAAACCCCTACCTCTGATCTTTTTAGTGTCTCCATAGTTCTGCCTTTTCTAGAATATCATATAGTTGGAATTATAAAGTATGCACCCTTTCAGTAATATGCATTTAAGGTTCCTCTGTGTCTTTTTTGTGGCTTGATAGCTCATTTCTTTTTAGTACTGAGTACTAAGCCATTGTCTAAGTGTTCCACAATTTACCCCATTCACCTACTAGAGGACATCTTGGTTGCTTCAGAGTTTTTGGCAAATAGGCATTAAACTGCTATAAACTTCCATGTACAAGTTTTTGTACGGACATAAGTTTTCAATTCCTTTGAGTAAATGTTAGGGAGCAAGATTGCTGGATAGCATGGTAAGAGTATGTTTAGTTTCATATCCTTTTTTTTTGAAAAAAAAATTTAATGTTTATTTATTTTTGAGAGAGAGAGAGAGACAGAGTGCAAACAGGAGAGGGGCAGAGAGAGAGGGAGACACAGAATCTGAAACAGGCTCCAGGTTCCGAGCTGTCAGCACAGAGCCCAACGCAGGGCTCAAACTCATGGACCACAAGATCATGACCTGAGCCGAAGTCGGACACTCAACTGACTGAGCCACCCAGGCACCCCTCGTATCCTTTCTTTTTAAAAGCATTTGAGGGGCGCCTGGGTGGCGCAGTCGGTTAAGCGTCCGACTTCAGCCAGGTCACGATCTCGCGGTCCGTGAGTTCGAGCCCCGCGTCAGGCTCTGGGCTGATGGCTCGGAGCCTGGAGCCTGTTTCCGATTCTGTGTCTCCCTCTCTCTCTGCCCCTCCCCCGTTCATGCTCTGTCTCTCTCTGTCCCAAAAATAAAATAAAAAATGTTGAAAAAAAAAAAATTAAAAAAGCATTTGAGTTCTCTCCTCCAGGGTCTTGACGTTTCAGCATTTTGCAAATTTTCAGGGACCTATTCCCCATGATGGGCACTGGCTTTGCTATCCTTCCTTTATCTCTTCCTGTCCTTCTTTAACGCATTCCTGTTAGTAAAAGATCTTGTCGTCTCCCATCCCATCAAGACCCGAGTCCTGTGAATCCACTCACCTGATCCTCTCTTTTTCCACTCTTGGGTTGAGGTCCCCTTGTCTCTTGCTGGGACTGTTACTATATAATAATCTCTTGTTAGTGTCTCTGCCTTTGAGATAGAAACCCTTCACGGCTGACTTCAGATTGTACACTTTTAATGCCCTCTATTATGCAGTAGGAAAGAGATTTATTCCCAACTTCATTTATATCTTTTTGGACAGGTTACTTGTCTTGTTCCGTTTTCCTATCTGTAGGCAATAATAATACCTACCTCCCAAAGTGGTTTTGGAGATTAAACACCTATTGGTGGAGATTAAACATCTATGCTCAGCACTTATCATAGTGCCTGATTCATGGTCATCTTAAAAACTCAATGTTATAATGTTGCTTGTAAGACGACCACCACCACCACCAACCGCATAGAAAGTGAAGCTGGAGGGAAGGACAGGTTCCAGATGTGAGCTATATTGCAGTTCCAAGTGTCATCTGGTCTCCAGCACAGCAATTCATGCTCGTTGAATTTTTAAGACCATGGGGCATTTGAAACTCTAACACACAAGAGGTATCAATGGAGGTAAGGTCGCCGAGGCTGGCAAAGGAAGATGGCATGTGTCTATGTATTCACAAGCCTGTGGAAGAATTATTAGGAGTGATAATATTAGTAAAAAAACAAGTTACGACGATAGTTGTGTGACTACTTCTGCTACCACTGCTATTACCACTGTGGGGACAGACACTGTGAGAAATTAGCCACCTTTAGCTTGCTTCCAGAGCTGAAGAAGCAGAGCCAGTGGGAGGAACGGAATGGAACATACGACACCGCATCTCTGTCTAGCTTAGTCTTCCCAACAACCCTACACTACATTTTCACCATTCCCCTTTTATGTCTGAAGAGTCTGAAGCTCGGAGTTGAAAACATCAGAGCTCAAAACTCTTCTGAGATACCATGTTTCTCCTCTGGATTTTGGCGCACCATGGGGAAGTTCTTTCTAACAATATCACACGTAAAAGAGCTCGCCTTTGCCCATTGGAAGCTCTCCAGTGCCATATCTCGAATAGAACCTCCAGTTTGTGAGAACATGTTTAAGAATGCACTTGTATAGTTAGTAGCCTTTATCTATAAATCCCCTCAAGGAAATCCCAGAGCATTAATTGGCCATGAAACTCCACAGAGGGGCATTTTCCTTAGCTAAAGTCAGCATTTTCTAACTTCCTGTAAATATTCGCTCACATGGAGCAGTAGTAGGTTTCCTCATGCAGAACATTCTTGGCCACCGATGGAAAAGGTCTCTAAAAGATGGATTGCTTTCTTGTGGCCTCAGGACAACTGCTGGTCAGAATCTGTATGCTGCCTGACACCCCCAGTTAATATCACACCTCAAAGTACGATTCCAGGGCCAAATAAAGACAGGTCCATGAAGGGTCCCTCTTTATTGTCTTACCAGCCTTCACTCCATGCTGGGCACAAGTCTAGGGGCTTTCCATACATTATAACATATGATCCTCAAGGCGACCTGGCACAGGATATACTTTACAGATGAAGTTGCTGAGGCTCAAACAAGCTAGATGTGAACTGCCCAATGTGATAGCCACTAGCCACGTATGGCTATTTAGATTTACATTTGCGCTAATTAAAATTGAATAAACTTAAAAATTCAATTCACCAGTCACCCCAGCCACATTTCAAGTGCTCATTCGCTACATGTGGCTCGCGGCTACCATATTGGACGGTGCATATGAGAATATTCCCATCATCTCAGGAAGTTCATTTAAATGGTAGAGCTGGGATCTAAAAACAACACCTTTGATTTTTTGTTTGCTTGTTTGTTTGTTTGTTTGTGCAGCGCTGTGCTCCAGAGAAAGCCATCTATAGCAGATGCTCTCTAACTCCTTAAGTGGGGGGGTGAATGAAATTAGCAGAAGCATCAGGGTGGATATTTGGGTGCTGTGGGATGTTGAAGGGAGGACGCTTGCAATTGGCCTTGTGAGGTCCCCTGACGTCAACCAAGTGAACACAATTAACTAGTGTTGGGGCTCAGACCTCCGTGTACCTTCAGAGCCCTTTCCTTCAGAAACCTACACTGCTTTTCTATTTGACTAAAAAGCCCAAGCTATTTCAGAATTATTTCCGCCAAATCACTACAGATAGCTTGCCCATTGACCGACGGATCTTTGAAAGTGGCATCTTGCTGTAAACTGATCAGTGATCCTGTAACTGCCAGCGGATGTGTTTACTGGGGTTGCTTCTCAGAGCCCCTTTCTACCCAACGTCTCCTCCTGAGGCTGCAGCATGTGGCTCTGCTGGAATCTTCCTCAAAACACTTCGGAAGTTCAGAGCCACCTCCAAACTGCATAAGGAAAGCAGATGGAATATTTAGTGCAGTTGCTGGAGCCATAAAAGAAAAAAATTAACCAAGCTTATTAGGCTCCCTGTTTCTTTTCTCCCATAAAGGGAGCGATTGGCAATAAATGCCATTCTGCTTTTTCACAGATGAATGGCCCGGTCGTGATAAATCCACTAGCATTTTCTGGGAGAAACATATTTTACTCCAGACAGTTTTAGGAGTGGGACCATATTTTTCCAAGGAGTGGCGAGGACACTCTAGTGAGGGTTCAACTTTTCAAACCAGTGTGAAGTCTGGGCCAAGAGAGTCCAGCTCCCCTGGGCTTAGATTCCCAAGTCAGGGGAAGGTACATTCGTCCACGGTTCTTTCCCTCTTTCATCAGCTTGCCTACAGAGTCTTCACGTTTCATCACCTCTGTGTTTTTATTTGATCTTACGTTTCTTCCTGGGATTAGGGAATAGACATGGGATTACCTTTGTGTTCTTAGGTGGGGAGGTAATGCTCAGAGTCACTGTTTGCCGAAGTCATATACCTAGTAAGTCAGACGTCTAGGATTTGGACCCTAGGCCTTCACTTTCCTACTTGTTTCCTTCAATTTAGTTTTTGTCCTGCAGATGGTGAAGGAAGTACCTGGGAGTTAGGAAGTCTGGGTTCTGGGCACGGTTTCACAGCCAACTGGCTAGATGACCTTGGGCAAATCATCTCCCTCTTATTTCCTGCTGCCTGCACAGTGGGTTCTGAACTGCCTGGGACCGAGGCGTTTTCTATAACATGGGATGTTTAGTTCTAAAACCTGGAAAATGTCATGCCACCCCAGTTCTGGCATTGATCCGCTTTTATTCTCCATGAGCGCTCTTTGGGTAGACTCCTGTAATGGCTTTGAACACCAGTACACTCTTACTCACCCATCCTGTGTACTGTTTCCAATGTCTCCCCTTAGCTGTAGCCCATCTACATGATGGACATGCTCACTGATAGTGCCACAGTTTTCTCTACCTGAGTGTGTTCCACACTGCCCTCAGCCCTGTCCCTCTGCCACTTGGCCCCAGCCCCACCTCTCCAGTTACATTTCCTAGCAGAATTTCTGCTTTATTGTTATTCAATGAACTCTTTGGCTACAAAAGATAAGGACCCTGAGCATACTTTGGAGTGGGGAGATTGACCAGAGGGATCTAAAACCATTTCATATCACACAGCAATAGGATTTTTCAGGTTCTTAATAGGGATCTTAGAGACTCGGGGGGTGGGAGTCAGTGAACCGGGTGAGGACGAGAGTTGGCACCCACCCATTGGGGTGGGTGGGGTACAGGTGATGGGCGAGGTGATCTGTTGGGAGAATCCAGGTCCTGACAACATGGCAGGAGGCGTACACCCGGGAGAGAGAGGGCCTGGGAAGGCTTGACCGATGAGCTTTAGAAGCAGTGATGGATGCCCTAGAGAGAATTTCTCTTCTACCTCATACTGCAAGGACTTTGCATGTTCGAGAAGCTCTCAGGACCACCAGCCTCACAGAACAGCATTGTGTTTGGATGCCTTGTCTCCATCTTCCATGGGGTGAGGAGATGTAGAGAGAACAGAAGCCAGCCAGCAGGAGCATATGCAAGATGCCAACACAGGCTGGAGGAACCTGGGAGGAGGCATTTGGAACAGGAGGAGAAAGGCCACACATGGGAGGCTACATGCACCAGAAATTCCTTCTCCCCCAATCCAATCCACAGACATATACAGGGGGCCTGCCTTTCATGCAGAAACATGTAGGATGTGGACTTGTGTCACTGTATTTAAAATTCAGGGGACACCTGGGTGACTCAGTCAGTTAAGCATCCGACTTCCGCTCAGGTCATGATCTCACGGCTTGTGAGTTCGAGCCCTGCATCGGGCTCTGTGCTGACAGTTCAGATCCTGGAACCTGCTTCAGATTCTGTCTCTCTCTGTCTCTCTGTCTCTGTCTCTCTCTCTCTGCCCCTCCCCCACTTGTGCTCTGTCCCTCTCTTTCTCTTTCAAAAATAAATAAACATTAAAAAAAAAACCTTAAAAAATTAAGGAAACCTGTGAGTCCAGGAGAGACTTAAATTATATTTGTGCCAGGTCGTTTACTGATCTGGTCACAAAAGATTCATTGAGTCCCCACTATGATTCAGATTTTTCCATATATTATTTCACAGGATCCTAGCCCAGCAGGTAAGGATTGGTATTGTAGTTAATGTCTGACAGATGAGGAAGCTGAGGCTCTCAGAGTTGGGGCAACAACCCTGGTCCTGCCTCCTCACAGGTTAGCGGGCAGCTCGTGTCTGTGGAGGGGTGACACGGTGCTTGGTCATGCGAGCCCTGGGAAAATGCAAGGGTTTATTGCCAGTTTTGACTTTCTGGATGAGGGACCAAAGCAGAGAGGAGGTGAGGGATGTGCGCTGTCTGCCTGGGCTGGCCAGTTGCAGTGTCAGGGTCACAGATGTCATAATGCTGGTTCTTCTTCCCCACTGCAGCTGGCTCTGATTTTATGAAGGGCCTTACGGCCACGTTTATGAGATTGGCCTTGGCTGCTGTGGTTCTCACTTGCAGCCAGACCACTTCAGGCCTATGAAAGTTGGTGTTCCCTCCCTCTTGCCCCTTCTACTTGTTATGGACTGATCGGTATCCCCGCAAACGATATATTGAAGCCCTAACCCCCAGTCTCTGTGCATGTGACCCTAGTTGGATATGTAGGGTCTTAGCAGATGCGATGAGGTTAAAACGAGGTAGTTGGTGTAGGCTCTTTCCCACATGATGGGTGTCCTTATAAGAAGAGACAGAGACATTCAGGGAGAACGCCATGTGACAACACAGGCAGAGATGGGGGTGATGCACTGGCAAACCAGAGACAGCAAGGGTCACCAGCCACTGCCAGAAACCAGAAAAGAGGCAAAGAAAAATTCTACCCAGCGCTTCCTAGAGAGAGAGCATAGCCTTGCCGATACCTTGATTTTGGAGTTCTGCTCTCTCGAACTGTGGAAGAATACATTTCTGTTGTATAAAGCCACCCAGCTTGTGGCACTTTGTTACAGCAGCCACAAGAAGTGCATGCGTTACCCTACATCACCTTCAGGCTGGCAGAGGTCAGCTCCTGAGTGTCTCATCCATGCTCTGCAAAGATCACCCCTTCCTTCCTTCCTTCCTTCCTTCCTTCCTTCCTTCCTTCCTTCCTTCCTTCCTTCCTTCTTTTCTTCCTTCCTTCCTTCCTTCCTTCCTTCCTTCCTTCCTTCCTTCCTTCCTTCCTTCCTTCATGTGCATGGCTGTGCTGGGCATTTTATAAGAAACACAAACAAAAGCATGTTCCCAAGTTACCTTCAGTTTAGGGAAATGAGGAATTCACATCAAGAGGTTGATCAAATGAGATGAGATGGTGAGTAGAATGTGTGTTTCTGGGCCAGTCCTGGCACTCGGCAGGCACTCAGTACCAGCAGGTGTTATTGTAACATCAGGAGAGGCAGTAGATAGACCATGGGCTCAAGCCAGACTGGTTGAGTTGGAATCTCAGCTTCTCCAATCTCCACTCACCCCCTCTCTAGGACAGCTTCCTCCTCTCTTGCCCCAGTTCTCTACCACAGTTTCCTATTTATTTTTTCTGTGTCTCAGCAGTCCCTGAAATGATCATATTTATTGATCGGTTGTTTAGGTCTTCTCAACCTCAGCACTACTGATATTTTGGGCCAGATTGTATTCTGTTGTGGGCCATCCTGTGAACTCTAGGATGTTTAGCAATATCCCTGGGCTGTACCCGCTAGAAGCCAGGAGCACCCCTCCCAGGCATGACAATAAAGTATGTCTCCAGACATGCCAAGTGTCCCCCAGGGGAAAATCATGCCCAGGTGAGAAGCACTGATTTCAGGTCTATATCTCAAAGCAGAAATATCCTGCCTCGTTCTCTATCATATCTCCAGTGCCTAGAATGATGTGGTTATGTAGCGTATGCTGGGTAAATGCGGGTTGACAAGCTGGCTGGAGAGCTGACTAAATTAAGTTTGCTGTTTTGTGGGCGTTCATAGAAAAGTACCCTGTTTCCGATTGGAAAACACCCCAGGGGATGCAGTGAGGAGCTAGCATGCAAGTGGAAATCCGTAGCATGAGCAAGATTTATCCTGGCCAGGGGCAGATGATGGGCATTCCTAGCAGAGGGAATGGGGTGTGGGTTGGAGTGTGGGATGTTGGTGTAAGATTGGTGGTGAGGCTGGGGACAGAGTGACCAGCTAAGGAGGGGTTCGGGAGGATCCGGGCAAAATCCTAAGGGCTGGCTGAAGGCAGTGACAAAGGGATTGAGTTCCACTTTGAGATGTCTGATTAGTAAGAAGTTACTCTGAAGTCATTAATATACCTGATTATCTCCTTGATTCATGCTCCTTGCTGATGGATTAGTGCTTCATGAAATGCCAGTACCCTTGTAACTCATATTTCTCTACTTTTACTTTTTCTCAGCAACTATCACTTCTGATATTTTTTACATTAATTGCACATAACACTGCTTTGCTTTAAACATATTATTTTAAAACATTTTGTTTTACAGTTCACTTCACAGCTTGAAATTCTGTAGACAGTGGTCATAAATCTCTCTTGAAAGAAAATGGAAGTTGTCTCTTTTAATTTCCTATCAATTCCCTACCACTTGGGTAGAGGGATGGGACACACACACACACACACACACACAACTTTGCAAGCTCTTGCAAATCTCCATGTATTACTGGCGAATTTCTGCTTTTAAGCAAAATAGATTACTTTCAAATTGCATGTGTTTGAGGTTGGGTTTGCAGACATGTTTTGGGATAAGGTGCAAGATTTGAAATAGAAACAGCAGTTTAATTTTGGGATGTGACCAGAAGTGTGGCAGCAATGAGATTTAAGAATCAGCCCAGGTTCTGGGCCAGAGAGATTTGGCTTTAATTCCAGCTGCTGTGCTCACTAGCTCTGTGACCCTAGGCAAGTTGCATTAATCTCTGTCAGTCTTCATTTCTCCACTGATGTGATGGTGGGCAGAGTCGTATAAACCCCACCAAAACTTAGTGCCATAAGAGAGCAACGGTAATCAGTTATTTTGCTCAATTAACTATTATTTTCTTTGGGGCAGCACTCAATGGGGATGACTTATTTCTGCTCCTCATGGCGACAGTGCTGGTGACCAGAATGGAGCCAGAAGATGCATTTCCAAGATGGCTCCTGCACCTGGCTGCCACCTTAGCACTGACTGTTGACCGGGAGCTCAATGAAATCTGACAACCAGAGTACCTATATGTGACCTCCCCAGTTTGATGGGCTCAGACTTGTTGGACCACTTATAAGGTCTGGCTTCCCCTAGAATGAGTGTCCCAAGAGCGCTGGCAACCACTGTTCTAGTTTCCATCTCCATGTACTTGACTATTCGAAATACCTTACATATGTGGACTCATACGGTATTTGTCCTTTTGTGATGGCTTATTTCACTTAGTATAATGTTCTTAAGGTTCATCCATCTATCTGTACCGGGTGCCAGGGTGTCCTTGTCCTTTCTTCTTAAGGTCAAATAATATTCCATGATATGTATTTACCACATTATTTTTTACATTTCACCTGTTGATAGACGGTTGGGTTCATTCCGCCTCTTTGACATTGAGAACAATACTACTATGAACTTCGTTTGCCATTTACACTGACTCATAGGTGTTTTTGGTTATGCTCTGTCTCCTGAGGTCTCTCCATGCTGGGAATTCTACCTGGCAAAAGATGTACCTTTTGTTTTTCCTCAGCACCATTTCTTAGACCCTGGGACAATGCTCAGTGGAGAGGAGGCAACTCGAATTTTTGTAGATTAAGTGAATGGACAAATTTAATTTAGAATATATTGAAAATGCTCTTACTTCTCTGTGGTCACATTTTCTTTTCTTTAACATCTCATAATTATGTGAAAATATATGTGAGTGTGTAAACCTGGAGCTTCCCTGGAGAGAAAAAAAGAAGCTCTGCAAAGTCAACATCCCTCAGGAGCTTCTTACCTGTCTTTGATCATTTAGGGACATTATACATTTATTTTTGTGGTAAGGTAGGATCATACAGCTTATGTATTTATACTAACATCTAAAAAGATTTTTAAAATTCATGGTTTTGTGAAGATGATACACAGAAAAGATATAAGGAGAGTTCTTGCATGGAAATCATAGGTTTTGTTATACTTTTGCTTTCTGCTTAAGGGCTCTCTGGTTCTGATGTTAACTGTAGGATCCTCAAATAGGGCAATGGGGAGAAATTGTCACCAGTTCTGAGGGAAATGACTGGCTCGGAATGGCTTCTTCACTTTGGGCTAAGTTCAGTGGTGTTTTTTGCCTAATGCTATTCATTCTGAGGTTGGTTAGCATTTTAAAAACTATTATGGAAAATTTCAGACATATAGAAAGTAGAGAGCGTAATATAATAAATGACTTCCATGTACCCATGAGGCAATTTCAAGTTATCAACTCATGGCCGGTGTTATATCGCGTGCGCCTCCAACCACCTCCTCCATCCTCCTCCTGTCCCCCGAATTATTTTAGAGCATATCCTGGACATTATATAATTTAATCCATATAGATTTTCAGCAAGTTTTTAAGAAAGAAGTACTCTTTAAGGAAACATAATGACAATACTATTTTCACATCTACATAATTAAAAATAATTGCTTATAACCATGAAATACTGAGTCAGTGCTCAAATTCTTTCAATTAGTATATGTTCTTAAAAAATGTTTATGCATTTTTAAGAGAGAGAGAGAGGGAGTATGACTGGGGGAGGGGCAGAGAGAGAAGGGGACAGAGGATCTGAAGTGGGCTCCATGCTGACCGCAGGGAGACTGATGCAGGGCTTGAACTCACTAACCATGAGATAATGACCTGAGCTGATGTCAGCTGCACAACTCACTGAACCACCCAGGCGTCCCAGTTTATATTCTTTTTATAGTTCTTTCTATTGGCAGTCAAATAAGTGTCATACATTAAATTATTGGATATGCCTCATTTTTAAAAAGAAACCTCTTCCATGTCTTTCTCTAGTCTTTTATTCCCCTTGTAATTTACTTGTGGCAAAACTACCTGTTTGGCCTGTAGCCTTTCCCATGTTCTGGACTTTGCTGGTTGAATCCCTGTGGCATCATTTAACATGTTCCACTGCCTCTCCATCTCTGGTAAATTGGTAGTTAGATCTAGAAGCTTGATAGATTCAGGTTGGAGTTTTGGGCAAGAATAACGCAGTCTGTAGATGGTGCTGTATTTTTCCCTCGCATCTACTGGGCTTTCTGTGATGTGAGCAGTACTTCATCATCATTGCCTGGATCCATTATCTTTCGAGTTCGCAAAATGTTAGGTCGTAATTTTATCACTCTTCACTTCTCTTGGAAGTTGGGAGACTGCTGTAGAGAGAATCCCCTCGTTATGGCTTTGGATACGCTCAGATATGCTTTGTACAGAAAAGGCAGATAAAATGCTTGATTCCTTTTACTTTTATTTACCAATTTTCAAAGCAACACAAGAGATCAAGGAGATTTTCTCCTTACCTTTCTCCTTTCATCTCCTTATTTCTTCTCCAACTCCTTTTCCCTTCCTTCATTCTAGCCTTCCTCCCCCCCCCCATTATTAACCCATTTAAATGTATTGTTAACTATATTTAGAACTAAAACATCTGAACTAGTTTTTAACACATGTGATGGGTTTCGATAGGAGTCATTAATTTATAATTTTAGGTCTTTATTTCTATTTGAAGAAAATCCTTATGTATATGTACTTGATTATATGCCTTCAGTAAATGTCAATTCTTTTCCAGTTGGCTATTATCCAGACTCTCCCTGCAATGTGCCAATACATACACATAAGCAGAAATCTGCTGAATGAGGCTTCCAGATAAGCTAATGTTTTCCTGATAAAAATGGATTCAGCTGGTGCATCCTTTCTGCCCCTTTCCCTTCCCTGTTTTCCCTGCCTGGGATGTGGATGCAAAGGCTAGAGGAGTAACAGTGATCATACCAAAAAGAAGATGAACACTTCTATGCATACGCAGATAGGAGCAGAAATTGCATTGGCGCCTAGTTTTTTGATGATGCTCTTATGGAATCGTTCCATTTTGAGATTACTGTAGCTGAATTCCTGTTATTTGAGAAAAAAAAACAGTTTTTTAAGCCACCATTTATTGGCATTTTTTAAAAATATAATTTATTGTCAAATTGGCCAACGTACAAGCATGTACAATGTGCTCTTGGTTTTGGGGGTAGATTCCGATGATTCATCGCTTCCATACAACACCCAGTGCTCATCCCAACAAGTGTTCTCCTCAATGCCCATCATCAATTTTCCCCTCTCCCCCACCCCCTCATCAACCCTCAGTTTGTCCTCTGTATTTAAGAGTCTCTTATGGTTTGCCTTCCTCCCTCTCTGTCTGTATCTATTTTTCCCCCTGGCCTTCCTCCCATGGTCTTCTGTTGAGTTTCTCAAGTTCCATTTTTGATATTTGCAGCTGCATGTTTTCCATGCTACGTTTGTCCAAAGTCAGGTACTCATCGTATAGGAGACCTGGGTCTCAACTCCAGGTTTGTTAACATCTGAAGCTTGTGTTCTCTTATTAAATGATATGGAGAATGGTGGGCAAGGGCTACAGCTGAATATTTCTATGAAGAAGACACTTCATTAACTCTTTGATTACCTTCAGACATGCTTTGTATAGGAAAGGCAGGGTACATGCTTGATTTGTAAACCAGCCTCTTCCTCTAAGCTGCGCTGTTCTCTGAAGAAGAGGCTGGGAGTAACACACATTTTCAGCACCTCCTCAGGCAAGGAATGAGATGCTTCTGGCCTCATGTAAAAAGCTGATGAAATATCTAAGCATTTTCTTGCTTCTTGTCAAATGATTTCAACTTTTCTGCACCAAAAGGACCTCTTTTATTAACTCCCTGCAAAGTACAACATGTTTTGAAAGAGTTTGTCAAGCAAACTGTACCTAGTGATAAATATTTGATTCATTTTTCCATTTAAATTTAATCAAATGCACATATAACCTCTAATCAAAGTTTCTGATCTACATGACTGGTGTTAGCACACTGAGTTGGTTCTAATTTGAGTTGAAAACAAGGACACTTGGGTTAGCCTGCACAGCCTTAAATTATGTTGAAACTTAAGGATGATAAAATGCCCCCATGAGTTCCCTGGTCACCTCTGAAGACTCCTGTGGTCTGGAGATTCTGCCGGGGATCCAGGTTGGGCAGGTGCTGCTTTAGAGTCTGGTGGTCCATATTCCAGTAAAGTCAGTTCTCATCACAACAAAACGTGTAGAAGAGGCTTCATTTGGAAGGTGGATTGGCTTCAGGTTCCTCTTACTGCCACATACTGCTTCTCAGCTAGGCTGAGCTGGAGTGAGCCCTGATTGTCTCGTGCCCATCTAGCTCCTGATGCTTATCACTTCCCCCCCTGTAGTCTCAGCCAGGCCTGGTCCCTGGAAAACCAAGAGGTAGAGTATTTTAGGAGCACCATGAACAAGGGTAAGTGGGATCTGGAATTGGTCTTATACTTAGGAATCTGGCCTCCCTGCTTGCTGCCCTGTAGAATGAATGTGCTGTAGCTTTCCCTTCTATCTCTTATCCTGCTCATTATGTTCATCATGGATGAATTCTTTGTGGAAAACATTTATCCAGCACCTCCCGTGAGCTCGTATAATATTAGATGCCAGGTTACAGAGATGAATAAGATCCTATGCTTAGGATTGGGCTTCTAGCTTGATTACTGGTTGGTAATCTGTTTTCTTCATCTGAAGACTTAATCAGAACCCTTAACAGGGTTTGTGAGACACTATGTAGCTAATGCTAATTTCCCCGAGTCTTCTACTGGAGTTGGATCCCTCTGATGGGCTCCACTGATGGGGTCCTTCTCTAGCCTGGATGGGATGCCTACCATCTCGACACTGCAGGCCACGCTTTTCACTGAGAAGGGGCTCTGTTGCCCCACTCTTCTCACAAGATTGGGTTTCTCCATGTTCTTCTTCTCTGTGACTCTCTCTCACATTAGGTTATAAACTCAAGGGCAGGGAATTTGTTCACTTGAGTATCCCCAGCACCATTCCCAGTGCACAGTGAATGGTAGGCTCTGGTAGATGCTGGTTACCGTTTGTTGAATGTTGCGTAGAAGCGAGTGCTATATGCAGAAGAGAAGAGAGACTTGGGCATGCAGGATCATGGACCTGAGAAATCTGGCGATTGTATAGTCTGGCCATTGTGAATGCTGCAGTCCCGTGGGGTGATATGGGATGAAGGGGAAGCTGTGGGCCAGACGCAACAGCCATCAACATCAAACCATCATTTAGGCCATTGACGGAATGAATAAAGGCCAGGTGGTGGTTGGAAACCATGGTAATGGAGGTAGAGACTGGGTGATGGCTGGGGGAACTGAGGCTCAGGAGGAAAGGGATTTTAACACAAGAGCACAGGCAGCTGGGAGTGGCACTAGGCACCAGCATGATGATAACAACTCTGAGCAATGTGGAAGGATGTGTTGAGAATGGGCAGATTCCACGTGAGGTGGCTGCAAAGGAATTGGTATCACCAGAGGAAAGCCAATCCTCAACTAACGCAGGGAAGTGGAGGGCTACTCAGGGAAGAGGTCGTGGATGTGTGGGAGTTGGTTAACCACACTGCGAAGATTGCCCAGACCATGACCTTAGCTAGATTAGTCCCCATAATGGCTGCCCGCCTCATCTCTGGTGCTCTCTTCCCTTCACCACCACAGTCTTAACATGCTGGGGAGGGCCAGTGGCTTTGGCTTTGCCCCAGCTTCCTGAATTTTTGGATCATCTTCTGGATTTGGCCATGAGCTTTGTCCTTGACAGCTGCCTCGTTCCTCTGGTCCCAGCCTCCCACCTGCCCTCCCTCCTCTGGAGAAATTAGAACTGAAAAGTGGTTCCAGCAGCCCTCCACCTCGAGTTCTCTCCCCAGCCAGAACTTTTGCTTAATTTGCTTACTGACATTTCACACTGATACGTGGGGAATTGTCAGTTAAGGTCCAAGTGTATGCATGACTCACATGTTTTTGAAGACTATCTGGAGGAGGGAGGAAAAAAAATTAAACCGAGGACAAAACGAGAGAGAGAGAGCGTTTTAGTCATGTAAACCATGAAAGAGCCTACGAGGCTTGCTTTGGTTTTGTTTGTTTTAGAAAATGACGGGAGACCGTAATGTTTGAACTTTTCCATTGTCGAGTCTGCTGAGAATTCAAGCAGGGCTGACCCCTAGAGACTTCTCTTTCCTCAGGTCCTGAGATCGAAAGACTGGAAGTCTGAATCTTATTAAGCGGATCCACAGGACTTGGGTTAAAGAAATAGGAAAACACAATTTTGCATTCGAGCTCGGGAAGGAAAAATAACTTCAGACTGAGCCAGACGTACTTTGTGACTCCTTCAACAGCTACACAGCATATGTTGAGTGAGCGTGTGTTGTGTGTGTGTGTGTGTGTAGGGTGTCATCTTCTGGCTGACAAACTGGTTCCAAACTTCGCACGAGGAGTCAATTTCTTTGCTACCCAAATAACCAGAAAAATGTATCTAATGATGTTTCTGGTTGGAACTTACTTTTTATGAAGTGGGTGCTTCTGTGACATTTGCTCACATAAGCTCTGCCGGGAAAGCCCTCTCTGCCCCCCACATTTCAGCATGTGGCTAGGAGCTCTTCCCCATCCCTCCAGCTCACAGACCATTGTTCCGCTTTTCAGAACCTCCATAGCCCCATCATCTGTGCCATTTAAAACACACAGGATCCTGCCTTTGTGGGGTCTTGTGAATTTTCAGGTTGCCTCTGGCTTCCTCAAGTCTGCCTTTCCTCAGGGCTGTGACTCCCTCCATGCTGCCTTTCCTTAAGCACAAACTAGGTTTGTTCTTTAATTACTCATAATGCTCTTTCTAAAATGTCCCTGAAGCCCTGCAAAATGAGAAAAGAATGGCAGTGCAGGTGAATGTTACCAGGTCCGGCAGCCCCCCCAGCTTCCTTGATCCAAGCCCCTCCCTGGTGGGGACCTGCATTGTGCCGCCTCCTTTGCCCTTTGTGTGTCCACATGCAAGACCTGGTTTACCGCCCTGAGAGGGAAATTTCTCTGCACCCAGATCCAGCTCCCAACCCTCGGGACACACTGAGGGAGAATGACCAATGCTCCCTGTAAACCCTTGGTGTGAGAACATGTCTCACAGAGGAGACTGGCTTCTCATTGCTTTGGGTCTATTTCGGAAGAGGTCTTCCTTTACCTTGGTCTAATTAAAATGTCCTGTAAGTGTTTTTTCCTTAACAAAGGTGCTGTCTTCCCTCATGGAGAAACTCAAGCCTCTACCTCCGGGGAAGCAGAATTGCTGGTAGCTTTCAAATGTCAGGGGCACACTTCTAACTGTCCAGATTTCAAAACATGGATGCATGCAGTTTCAG
Organism: Neofelis nebulosa; assembly: GCF_028018385.1. Lineage (NCBI taxonomy): Eukaryota > Metazoa > Chordata > Mammalia > Carnivora > Felidae > Neofelis > Neofelis nebulosa. The sequence continues at coordinate 197,281,862 of NC_080784.1, read as the reverse complement.
CTAGAACACCCCAGAGCACATTAACTACCTTCTCCCCCTCCTGCCTCAATATAGTTTCCCCTGTAATTAACATCTTGCATTCGTGTGGTGCGTTTGTTAAAATTGATGAACCGGTATTGGTACACTGTTATTAACTGAAGTCCATCCTTTCTTTATGTTACGATTTACTCTTGGTGTTGTATAGTCTATGGACTTTGACAAATGCATATTGTCATGTATCTGCCATTACAGTCTCATATAGAATAGATTCACTGCTCTAAAAATTCCCTGTGGTCCACATATTCATCCCTTTCCCTCTCTCTCTGAACTCCTGGCCATTATAGATCTTTTTACTGTCTCTACAGTTTTGCCTTCTCCAGAATACCTTAGAATTGGAATCATACAGTTGCTTCCTTCCTTCCTTCCTTCCTTCCTTCCTTCTTTCCTTCCTTCCTTCCTTCCTTCCTTCCTGAGAGAGCAAGCATGTAATAAGGGGAGAGGGGTAGAGGGAGAGAGAGAGGATATTTTTAATATTTTAATGTTTATTTATTTTTGAGAGAAAGAGACAGAACGCAAGTGGGGAAAGGGCAGAGAGAGAAAGGGAGACACAGAATTCAAAGCAGGCTCCAGGCTCTGGGCTGTCAGCACAGAGCCCAATGTGGGGCTCGAACTCACGGGGCCATGAGATCATGGGCTGAGCCGAAGGAGGACACTTAACCGACTGAGCCACCCAGGCGCCCCGAGAGAGAGAATCTTAGGTAGGTTCCACGCCCAGTGCAGAGCCCAACATGGGGCTCCATCTCACAACCCTGAGATCATAACCTGAGCCAAAATCAAAAGTCAGACGCTCAATCAACTGAGCCACCCAGGCGTCCCTAGGTTGCCTTTTCCGATTGGCTTCTTAATTAGCAATATGTCTTTCACTTTCTTCCATATCTTTTCCTGACTTGATAGCTCATTTCTTTTAAGTGCTGAATAATATTCCGGAGTCTGGACAGACCACAGTTTATTTATCCATTCACCTATTCAAGACACCTTGGTTGCTTCCGGTTTTGGGCAATTATGAATTAAGTGCTGTAAACATCCATGGGCAGGGATGTGAAGACGTAAGTTTTCACGCATCTGGGGAAATACCTAGAAGCATAACGGCTGGCTTGTATCATAAGTCTATGATTAGATTTAAAAACTGCCACAACTGTCTTCCAAAGCGGCAGGTTCCCTCTGCATTCCCACCAGCAATGAATGAGAATTCCCATTGCTCTGCATTCTCATCAACATTTGGTATTGTTAGTATCTTATTCATTCATTTATTTATTTTATAATTTGTTATTGACGCACAGTTGACATACAATGTTACATTAGTTGCAGGTGTGCAGCATAGTGATTTGACAATTCTGTGCATCACTCAGTGCTCACCACATGTGTAGTCACCATCTGTCGCTGTGCAACATTATTACAATATTATTGGCTATGGACTATTGTACTTTTCATCTCCACAATTTATTTTATATTTGGACGTTTGTACCTCTCCATCCCCTTTATCTATTTTGCCCACATCCCTGCCCACCTCCTCTCTGGCAACCAGCAGTTTCTTCTCTGTATCTAAGAGTTTGTGTGTTTTGGGTGTTTGTTCATTTGTTTTGCTTTTTAGATTTTATATGTAAAGGAAATCATATGGATTTGTCTTTCTCTATCTGACTTAGGTCATTTAGTATAACACCCTCTAGGTCCATCCATGCCACAAATGTCAGTATTTTAGATTGTAGCCCTTCTAATTAGAATGTGGGTATTTTATACAGTGGCTTCTTGCATTTTAATTTGCAATTCTCTATACTTATTTGACACCTGTATGTCTTTTTGGTCAGGTATCTGTTCTTTAGGTTCAATTAAGCCAAGATGAACAAGAGACCTTGCCTTCTATGTTACCTCCCACTGGTCAAAATTACCGAGTTGCGTTTAGGTGCGCAAAGAAGTATTTCTTAGTCATGATTGTGGACCTGATAAAAGAGGAATGAATGGTTTGCAGAAATTAGATTCAAATGCCCTCTTGAAAATTCACAAAAGACTTTCTGAGAAGGAAGACATAGGCTTTTCATATTTACCCTTTTTTTCTTTTTTGTAAAATTTATTTTGAGAGAGAGAGAAAGAGAGAAAGCAAATGCATGCAAGCGGGGTAGGGGCAGAGAGAGGAGAGAGAGAATTCCAAGCAGGCTCTGTGCCATCAACACAGAGCCCACACTGGACTTGATCCCATGAACCATGATATCATGTCCTGAGCTGAAATCAAAGGGTGGACGCTTAACCAACTGAGCTACTCAGGTGCCATTACCAAATGCTTTTTTCTATACCAGGTATGGTACTGGGTCCTGAGTTCATAAAAATGAGTTTGATAGAGTTTTTGGCCATGAGTCACTCACAGTCTGGGGGTAGGCTGTTGCATTTCATAAACATCCACCTCCAAGAGCTGTGCAACCTTGTGCTTAATGCCTCAGTTTATCATCTCTAAAATAAGGGTAATTATGGAATGTATCTTATTGGATTGAGGTATGAGTTAAAGGAGAAGACATCTACAAATCCTGTAGCAACAGAGCCTTGGAGAATATAAGGAATGGTACCATAGCAGATTTTGAAATGGAGGTTTGAGGGGCGCCTGGGTGGCTCAGTCGGTTAAGCATCCGACTTCGGCTCAGGTCACGATCTCGCGGTCCGTGAGTTCGAGCCCCGCGTCGGGGAGCCTGGAGCCTGTTTCGGATTCTGTGTCTCCCTCTCTCTCTGACCCTCCCCCATTCATGCTCTGTCTCTGTCTCAAAAATAAATAAACGTTAAAAAAAAATTGAAATGGAGGTTTGAGAACTCACATAACTCAAGCACTAGAATCAGACACCCATGTGGGACCATAGGCAAGTGCAGAAGACACTGTAGGTTGCTTTTCCTGGAGATGTTAGTTTCATCAATTTTCCCTTCCTTCTTCCTTAATATGATGTTCAAGTATCTAGTCTCTTTCAGCCACATACTTCTTTGGGAGAGATTGTGTCCCAGGCCCTAGGGTGGGTTGCTATTGGTCTAAGTTGATCACGGTTGACTTTAATTCTCCTAGGCAGTGATAATATGAGGCTTGGACACTTGATGGACTTCTGGCCCATGAGATATAAGAAGCTGACTAGGGGGCTTTCAGGGAAGGTTTTCTAGCTCTTACAATAAGACATTGTTATGAGCTGAATTTGTGCCCCCAAAGATATGTGTAATCCTAACCTCCACTACCTATGAATATGACCTTATTTTGGAAATAGGATCTTTGCAGATGTAATCAAGTTAAGGTGAGATCATACAGGGATGCCTGGGTGGCTAAGTCGGTTAAACATCCAACTTCAGCTCAGGTCATGATCTCACGGCTCGTGAGTTCAAGCCCTGTGTCGGGCTCTGAGCTGACAGCTCTGAGCCAGAAGCCTGCTTTGGATTCTGTGTCTCCCTCTTTCTCTGCCCTTCTATCTCTCATGCTCTGACTCTCTCTCTCAAAAATAAGTAGACATAAAAAAAAATTAAAGATGAGGTCTCACTGATTAGGGTGGTCCCTAAATCTGATGACTAATGCCCTCATAAGAAAAGGAAGAAGACACAGGGGGAATACATAGGGAAAATAGTGTCTCAGAGGCAGAGATTGGAGTGAGACATCTACAAGGCAAGGAATGCCAAGGATGGCTGGAATTCCCAGAAGCTAGGAAGATGCAGAGAGTATCCTTTTCTAGAACGTTCAGAAAGCGCATGGCCCTGTGAACACCCTTAGTTCAGACTTTTGGCCTTTAGAATGATGAGGAAATTACATTTCTATTGTTTTAAGTCACCCAATTTGTGTACTTAGGTACAGTAGCCCTAAGAAATTAACATAGACCCTAAGAAAATATGTGTCCTTGCTCTCTTCCTTTGGATTATTGTGTTTGGATGTTTCTCTTGCAACTATTCCAGCCTTTTTGCAGTTCTGAGGAGACCCCACCTGAGGACAAGGGGGCTGGCAGGTATGAAGTCACTGAGTTCACCAATCCCGGGCTGCCTCCTCTGTTTTGTCTGTTGTGCTAGATAACCCATTTCTCTCATTGTTTAAGCCACACTGAGTTGATTTTCTGTTGCTTACAGATAAAATTATTCTAAACAGATGGAGCACATCAGTTTTGCTCTTGCAAAACTCGTTTTTCTTTGTGAAGTGGCACTGCTAACGGTACCTACTCCAAGGATCTTTGTGAGAATTAAGTGAGAGAGAAAGTGATCCAGATTTTGTCTTCTCTTTCTAATTTTTGTTACAGTGAACACTAAATTCAATACATGACAGCTACTGTTGTGATTGTCGTTATTAATTATTCTGTGTATCTTCAGCCCTAACACATATTGAATATTCAACAAGTCAGCTTTGAGTGAATGAGTAGATGTCATGCAAGAGGGAACAAGCACATGATGGGAAGGACACACCGAACCGCTGTAAGAGTTGGAGAGATTTCATTCTGGATGCTGGCTCTGAATCAAGACCTGGGGACCGCGTGTAGCCTGGGTCAGGTTGGCAAGGACTCATGTTGGGAAGTGTGGTGCTTTTGTGCAGAGGTCTGTGGATTAAATAATGCCTAGAGGGTTTTGCTGAGAAACTGGTGTGCGGGAGAGACAGGAAGAAGGGAGGCTCAGAGCCTGCCTTGGAAAGTACAGCCTTACCCCATGAGCACGAGGATTAAGGCAGGAGCTGGGAGCTTTGTTAGGCCTCAGAGTTAAGGAAAAGATTTTCATTTTGCCTGAGGGAGAGTGACTGACTGTTCTCCCAAAGATCTGGTTTGAAATTAAGGTCTTGGAACACTGGATTCAATTAACTACCAGTTTAAGAACCTTGGGGAATCTAGCTTGCCGTGTGTTTCATTTTCTTTTGCAAGTCGCCTCCTGTTTCTTTGCCTTCATATTCCTCCCACCCACAGAGAATTCTGTGCTTGGGACTAGGTCAAGACCAACTTCTTTTTTCCTGGGTTAAAAGTGAGGAGTACTGGGTAGGCTTTTCCTTCCATTGGCTGTTGACTTGGCCTGGAATCAAGACTGTATGTGTGTGTACTCGTATATACATGCCTATGTATGTGTATTTATTTGTGAAGGTAGGCACGCATGCATCTATGTAAAAAAGCAGTTGGAAGAAACTTGATTGTCCAATTTAAAAGAGCAAAGTTTTTTGAAAAACAGGATCTATCGTACTCTCTAATCTGGGACTACGCAGAATTGGAAGGTGATTAAGCAAAGTCTTCATGCCGAGGACCTCACAGTCTAGTGGGAGGGGAGACAGATAATTGATAAATACTAAATATTGGTAGATCCTGTATAATAACTGGAGTCCTAAAGTCTAAGAAATTTGAAGAACATTGAAAGAAGGTGAGTGGAGTGAGGACAGACTTTACAGAGAGACAGTGCTGCCTTCAGCTAAATCTTGCAAGATGAACAGGAACTCACCAGGCACAGCCCGGTGCAAAGATACAGGGCAGGTAGACAGCAAACTGGGGCCCTACTCTGTGAGGGACACAAAATCGCTTTAAAAAACATGGAATAAGGGGACTGTTGGTTAGATTTCTACATGTGGTTCCTCTGGGGTTTAAAGGAACATAACTTGGTCTCTCTTGTATTTGATGCATATAAGAAAACCCTTACTTTGGATTTTATACATAACAAAAATTAAAATTCCTCTTTGCCAGTCAAATACACAATTTTCATCCTTAATATAGTAGCTTTGACTCTTGAAAATAGTATTAAGAAATAGGGGGTGAGGGCATTTGGAGGGTAGCAGGTGGACAGTGTTCATTGCTTTGCATTGGTAAGAGAGAGAGCCTGCTGTCAACACAGGAATGGGGACTAAGGGGAAAAGTTGGGATAATACCCAGAATTGCTATGGCAGAGGAAGATGCCTGAAAGGAAAGACTTGTAAGATAGTGTTCTTTCCCATGACATGCTGGGTTCTATGTCATATAAATGCCCTTTTCATCTTCTTTAGGAAATGTTGAGGAGATTCTCCTTAGTCATTAATGTGCTTATACAAGTGGCATCTTATTTTAAAGGAACTTAAAGAAGATGAAGTGGTTAAGTAATACATTATTTACCGACCTAAGGAAGAATGGACTTGATATTTTAATTAATAGAAAAGTATTTTCTCCCCATTGATGCCAAGTAAATATTGAAAAAATGGTTAAGAATATTAACATGTAGGATGGCCAACTGCCTAGTTTCATCCCAGTGGAGTGAATAAGACGTGTGAAGTCCAAGAGGTGTGGCCCTCCATTTGGAGACTAACAGGTGGTTCAGTAGTTGGGAGAAAGATGTGAGTTTAGGATGAGTGGAAGGTGAGGGAGGAGAGACGGGAAGGGGCTGGGTCAGGAAGGTGCCTTAATGCCTTGTGAAGTTTCTCTTGATCCCGATAGAGTCCTATAGATATGAGCACTACTAGGGAGGTAGATGTCTGTCTGTTCAATAGCATCTCAGATTATGGATAGCTACTACAAGAAAAAATGCAATGAACCCATTGGTACCACTTTATTTTTTAGGAGGGAAATCTGAGGTCTAGAGAGTGGACATATTCTGGCCCAAAGTGATTCTGTTGACTGTGACAGAGGTACTTACAATGACCTGAAATTTGCCTCCCTGTAGTTCCTGCCTGTTTGTCCCCTGTGGTAATTAACAGAAAAGATCTGTAAAGCATATTATCGTGAGGACACAACCTGGGCGAGCTGGAAGACAGAATTAGGCTGATATGGGTTTGAGCTCCAACACTACCACTTGTTATTTGTGGGACCTCAAATGAGTTTCCCAGTCTTTCTGAGACTCCTAAATAACGTGAACTTTTAGCTGAAAAATGAGAATGTCAATACCCATAAAGTATAGAGGTTTTGTGAGAGCTAGATAGCATTGTGTACATAAGTATTTACCACAATGCCAATACCTAATACATATGAATTTCAGCCCACCTATTAGTTTCAGTTCTGTCCTTCTTTATACATAATCATGTTTTTTCTTAATGCTTATTGATTTTTGAGACAGAATGTGAGTGGGTTGGGGCAGAGAGAGAGGGAAGCACAGAATCTGAAGCAGGCTCCAGGCTCCGAGCTGTCAGCACAGAGCCTGATGCGGGGCTCGAACTCACGAGCTGTGAGATCATGACCTGAGCTGAAGTCAGAGGCTCAACCGACTGAGCCACCCAGGCGCCCCCATAATCATGTTTTTAAACATGTGAAGATACCTCTTGGCCCTCTCTAGTCTTCTCTCATACTCATATAACTGGATGTGCATTCCCTCCTCATCTAAAGTCCCCCCCCCCCCCTTTTAGAGTAAGAGCAGAGATTGGACAGCATGGCACCAGGTGGGGACTGACCCATGCTGAGCAAACTCAAAGGCCAATTCTCTCATGTATGTTGATAAATAAAATCCAGATACTCTCAGCATGTCTCTCTTGCCCCACGTAACAGCTCTAGGAGGGATCAGATAGGTCTCAGAATGTTGCTCAATGAGCACAAAGTAAGAACAAAATGGACTGGGTACCCACTGCAAACAGCACTATTTCCCTTCTCTGCTCTGTGAATGAACCCAACAGATACTTCCCCTGGGTCAGACCCTACAGACAAATATATGAGTGAAAGAGGAGCCTTTCCTCATATTCCTTGTCCAACCTTGCAAAGCTGTTATCATATCAACAGTTTCCCAAGATGGACAGGATGCCTTAGAAACTACAGAACGACTGTCTTGCTTGAGTGTGGTAGTTAGTTTTGAAGATGGAACTCTTCCTCGCTTTTTAGAGGAGTGCCTTAATACTCACTCTCTTGGAGCAAATACCCTCATCAGGGGTTAGAAGCTGCTCGCAGGATACATTTTAGTAGAAGAATGTTATCTGGGCAGGTACCAAGAAAAAGCTAATATGGCTCACGCACTTGCCTCAATCTCCAGCGGCAGCCTTTTCTCCACTGTGGCTGTTCACGTGCACTGGTGCTCTGATCAAACCGAGATACTTGCATTCTCCTACACCTCGTGGTTTCCTTCCTTGTAATTTGCTGATGCTGGTTCATTGGTTTGGAATAGCTTTTCTGCCCAGTGATGTTTGTTCAAATCCTGCTTGTCCATCAAGAGTCTTACCACTTTTAAGGAGCCGTCTCTCTTTCTCTAGCAAAGAAGAAATCATTTTTTTTCTCCAAATGTCCCTGACACTTTTTCCTGAACTTCTCTTAAAGCACTTACATGTCTCAGCTCTCCTAAAATCTAAACTTCTTGAGGTCAGGATTTGCATCTTAACATATGGATATTTTATATCTTTGAGAGGCAATAGAGCATGAGGTCAAGCCCACATGGCTTCCAGGTCAGGCTCCTAGATACAAACTGGGTCTACGACTAACCAGCTGCGTTATCTTAGACAATTGCTGGCATATTGTAATCATTCAACAAATGTCAGCATTTACTACTTATATTCTCCATAACACGCAGGACAGTACATGGTATCCATTCTGTGCTCAGTAAATGTTTATTTAATGAATAAATGAAAAAGCAAATGGGAAGTAGTCTGTTGTTGAGTGTTTGTTGAATGGATTAATAATTTAATGGATTTGGAAGAAAACTGGTTCAGTGCACTGCTTTCACTGAACCAGAAAGTGTTTTACAAATGTTCTGCTGGAACGTCTGTGTTCTCCTCAACTCACCAACCCGTTAAGCACCCCTCCCTTAGAGTCTTCTACCAACAAGATGGCATAGCTTGTACAATATTTTTTTTATTTCTTTTTTTTAATTAAAAAAATTTTTTTTTAACTTTTTTTTTTTATTATATATTTTTGAGAGCCAGAGAGAGCCAGAGCATGAGCAGGGGAGGGACAGAGAGAGAGGGAAACAGAATCTGAAACAGGCTCCAGGCTCTGAGCTGTCAGCGCAGAGCCTGACATGGGGCTTGAACCCACGAAACCGTGAGATCGTGACCTGAGCTTAACCGCCTGAGCCACCCAGGCACCCCTGTTTTTATTTCTTTTAAGAGCAGCTAAGGAGCTGCTTCAAGCTTTCGCAGATTGGAGAAGATTCTTTTGCTTGCCTGTGGATCAGGCTAGTTTCTCTATAAGGGCTGAGCTGAAGGAGCTTCGCCACCGTTACAGCCATGGATTTTCCGAGTAGACAAGATCCAGATGAAATTCAGTCCCCAGGCATTGAAGCTCTCCTTTCAAAATGAACTTTGAGGCTCCTAACCCTGCATGACGTAGGATACAGACACTCCACTCATCTTCTGTTCTCATCAAACAGGAGAAGTTACATAAGCCCGAGGGGCGGCTGGATCACAGTTTATGTTGTCCCCAGGATACATCTTTCATCTTAATTGTGCTTATTCAGCTGTGGGGATGCATTGGTATCTAGCTGATTTTTGAAAAAAAAAAAATGCAAAAGCTCATTTAAAAACAACCAAACCCTCCTTTTGAGATAGGGGCCTCGTGTGGGGGTAGAGAGGAAAAGGATGAGGAAACTTTCCATCTTATTTTCTGATATTCTTTGCTTTGGGAGTGAAAACTTCCCGTGATGCCTGCAGGCGATTTTCCAAAGCCTCTTTCTGATCAAAGTTGATAAAACGCATCCTCTGTGTAGGAAGAATGTTCTCTTTTTGACTAGTTTTTTAATTTGTGCTTTCTTATGAAGATAAAGCCTCCCAAGTCATCCAGCCACAGATGCTTATCTGCCAGGGTCTACTTCATTTCCAGTGGTACCTATCAGTCCAGTAACCGTGAATCAATTGATTTCCCCATGCCTGACACTGAGCTAGCTGCAGGTTAGGGACAGGATTCAGAGGAAAAGCGAACACAAATAATAGCTACCATGTAAATATATTTTGTGTGCTTATTATGAGCCAGGCGCTTGACACAGATTTTTTAAAAAACTTTTTTAACTTAATTTTTTTAAATTTACATCCAAATTAGTTAGCATACAGTGCAACAATGATTTCAGGAATAGATCCCTTAATGCCACTTACCCAGTTAGCCCCTCCCCCCTCCCACAACCCCTCCAGTAACCCTCTGTTTGTTCTCCATATTTAAGAGTCTCTTATTGACATAGATACTTTTATGTAAGATTAACAAGACGAATTAAGGTAGAAATTATTTCCATTCTATACAGACGTGGAAATTGAAACTCTAAGAAGTGAAATAATTTGCCTAAGAGCCTGAGATCACTCTGGAAGGGATGAGGTGTTTGGGTTGAGTTTTTTGATATTGGCTGCCATGGAGGGATGGTGTGAAGGGATAGAGGCATATTGGGAAGAGGAATCCGGATGACAAAGGCAGAGAGGCAGCGAGACCAGGGTGGGTTCTGCGAACATATGTGTGTCATTGTTTGGGGGCCATAACAGGAGAGAACTTTGGATTGGGAGGTCGGCTTGATAAGAAACAAGGCGTGGAATACCAAGCTATGCCAAAGGGGTTCATTTTAAGCATTTGGATTATTGCTGTCACCAACCATAATATGGATTAATTATAGGTAGATCTGATTTGATAAGGATAATCAATCAAATAATCCATCAGCGATTTTTATTGCCTTTCTCCATTATACGAGCAATGCACGCTCATTATAAACATTTGGGAAGATGCAAAGAAAAAACAGAAAGAAAAAGAATTAACCTCTGAGTCAGTTCCCAAAGGAACCACTGTGCACAGTTGGCCTGTTTGTTTTCTGTCTTTTTCCCTTCTCTTCAAAAAACTGGGTTGTTCGGTTTATATGATTATGAGTATATTGTGTGTAAAATTCAGTACTGTTTTTCACTTAGTACAAGTTAGAAGGTTTTTTTTAATGTTTATTATTTGAGAAAGAGACAGAGAGCAAGCAGGGGAGGGGCAGAGGGAGAGGGAGACACAGAATCGGAAGCAGGCTCCAGGCTCTGAGCTGCCAGCACAGAGCCCGACGCGGGGCTCGAACCCACAGACCACGAGATCATGACCTGAGCCAAAGTCAGCTGCCTAACCGACTGAGCCACCCAGGCACCCCAGAAGTTAGAAGGCTTTTAAAAACACACACTTTCATAATCATTAAGTCTACTATTTGGATCTAGCACATTCTTCATAAACAAGGCCTTAGAGCCTGCTATGTATTGTGCTTTTGCTGTTGATAAGTTAACATTTTGATGAGCGTCCTTGTGCTTAAAGATTTTCTGACAGTTTAAATGGTTTCCAGAGGATGGATTTCCTGGAGCTGTGCTACCAAGTTAAAGGTCACATGTACCTTTCAGCTCTTCCATCATAAAGGCAACTTCAGGGCCTTTTTGGGTTCCTTTACCCACTTCTGTGCCTGTTGTATTTCCCTCTCCTGCCCCTTTCACACGTATGGCATCTCTCATAAATGCCAAGCAAACATAATTGAGATTGAAACTCCGGCGTCCATAGGGAGACATAAAACTGCTTGGAGTGTCTTGTCTGGCCCAGAAGGAAATTTGTTGGAAGCAGGAGAGGGACTCCTGTGCATTCTGCTGAACTCACAACACTATTGACCAAAAGATCTCTTAATAGGAAGATAGCATAGCTTCTTGCAGAGTGTGTCTGTAACTACCCCCTGCCCCAAGGAGTCTGAGAAGCTGGTGCCTGTTTAAGGATTCTGTAGGTGGCTTGCAGCTCTACCTAGAGGCTTACGGATGCGTGATCTGTAATACTTCTCGAATGACTAAGCCAGCAGCATCACAAGCCTCACAGATGACTAATAATTATCCTCATTTCTGGAGCCTGTGGTTTGTAAAACAAAGCAAGACCTCTGCCCTTTTGTTCTGTGATTCAGTCCTGCAAACCATTCAGCAGGAAGGCCGAAGAGCCCCAGGAATACCAGTCAGTGCTCTTTGCTCTCCTCTCCCTGCCTGCCTCATCCACTCACCTCTTCCACAGTTCCCAGCAACCCCCGGGGGGCTGCACCTCCATTTTAAAGAGTGGAGGAGAGCTGTGTGCTGCACGGGTTGAGAATCATCAGGCTTTGGGTTTTTATATGGCAGCGACACACCCAGGCTCCATCATTCTGCAGATGTGTGACCCTGGGCAAAGGACTTGGCTTCTCTGAGCCCCAGCGGTTCCCTCAGGCAGGGAGGATGAAATAAATAAGTTACGAGTTGTTACGGGCACACGTGGATGTGAAGTGTCTATGCAATGCCTAGATAGGGTGAAAACTTAAGAACTGGTAACTATCATTAAGATTCGCTACCAGTTTCCATCTCTGAAGAGTAAAATAGCTCTATGATTTGGACACTTTAAAAAACATCCCTGATCTCTTGCTTATTCATCTTAAAAACCAATTATAATAATAGTTTCTGCCTTGTAGTTTTTTAGGGAAATAGAATATTATATGGCACAGTGTAGAATAGACATTAGACACCAGAATATTGTCTGACGCAGTGTAGCTGCCTGACACGTTTGATTTCTTTCTCGATCCATAGTTGATTGACGATCCCCCTGGTGTGTCCAGCCTCCTGAAACGGCTCTTTGAGATCCTCAGAGTGGAGGGTATTAGTTTTTTAGCATCAACCCTGGAAGAATGATTCCCAAACACTGGCTCATCCAGCGGCATTGCATATTTCTAAAACATGGTGAAGAAAAAGAGTTGGGGGCTTCTGGAAATGGCAGAGGCTTGGTTGCTGTTTGATGTATTATCCTGGATGGAGTGTGGTCAGTTACAAACCGAGGGAGGCTAGATGCTGGGTGGCCCTGTTTAGGGATCACATAGACAGAATGAAGATTAGAGGGGCCGTCTGCAAATGTTCTAGTCCAGGAAGTATGATGGAGCACTTGTACAATACTAGAGAAAAGGAGGGTCACCCCATTAATGGCTGCTATTGAGCCTTGCCCATCTGTCCACTGGGGGCTCACAGGTAGACTGAACTTGATTTAGACGAATAAAACTAGGGGACATTTTTTTGTACACTAGTGTGGAATAAATTCACACTGTACACATTTATCAGCACCAAGCAAGGCAGGGCATAATCAGCAGAACTCAGTGAAAGGCAGCCAATGCTGTTTTTATTCTTTCTGAGAGCCAGATAGGGTGTGCGACATACAACTCAGTTAAGGGTGTGTGTCCTGGGATCAGGGCAAAAACAGGCCTCATCACTTACCATCTGGGGCCTCTAGGGCAAGTCACTAAACCCTCTTGATCCTGTCTCTTCATCTACAAGGTGCAGATATTGAGAGCGTCTCTCATAGAGTGCTTTTAGCCATAAGGGTGAAATGATAGAACCATATCTAGCTTGCCTAATTGATCAATTATCGATGGCTTTTATTATTAATATTAATCATAATTGTGTAGTAGTTGTTGAAGGAAGCTTCTCCTACCGTCATTACTAAAACTCAATGTAGAAAGGCAAACGTTGAAGACCATCAATTCTATTTACATGGTAATTCCAGAGGGTTCTGGGATACTCTCTGGCCAGCTATATGCAGCTTAGACAAAAAAAATCCTTTGAGAAAAGCCATGCATTTTCTTTTTCTCTTTTAATTGGAGTGTAACTAATATATAATACTATATTAATTTCAGTTGTATGATATGATTCAACAATTATGTACATTTCTCAGTGCTCATCAAGATAATTGTACTCGTAATTCCTTTTATCTATTTCACCCATCCCAGCACCTACCTCCCCGCTGGCCACCACCAGTTTGTTCTCTGTATTTAAGGGTGTTTTCTCTCTCTCTCTCTCTCTCTCTCTCTCTCTCTCTCTCTTTTTTTTTTTTTTTGCTTTGTTCAGTTGTTTTGGTTCTTAAACACCGCATATGAGTTAATAGCCATGCATTTTCATGTAGACACTCTGGAGCCTGAAGAGCCTTGTGGATTTGGAGAAAACAAAGGACAAAGATAGGGAAATAAGGCATTTTGACAAAATTTTAAGACAAGTGTTTTCCTTTGGTGATAACGGTAGAACGAGAAGGGGAATGCACATTTTGGGAAAATAGAAATTTAGCAACTGTATTTGTAATGCCCTTTAGAGATCAAAATTGATTTTACTGTTTAGCGAAGTAATTCATTTGTCATGTAACTTGTTTTGTTCGTTCGTTTTCTTTGGAGATCTGAAGACCTGGCTTGGGAGTAAAAGCTCTAAAACCTTAGGAGAGAAACCTCTAAACAGTTGGAGGAAGGACTTTTTTTTTTTTAAGTGCTTTTGTTGAAAAATTTGAAAATGTCATTTAAAAACATCTCCTGCCATATTTGGTGTTGGGGGAGACTTCATGCCGGAATCAGTGTGGACTCTTTCTGTTTGTTTGTTTTCTTTGTGGTCCATCGATTCAATTCAATATGTCTTCTTTCAGTTTAATTTAATATAACTGTATTTTATTTCTTATTCATCAAGGATGTATACACACCCAGACAATCTTAGCTACAATGAAGGATGTAACCCAGTCTCAATGCTTGGTAGACTGAGGGTCTCCCTGGGGAGCACATAGGCTCCACTGCTTGGCAGGAGCCTTCACAGCGATGGGGCAAACCACACAGATGCAGGTGGAAGAGGCCCCAGCGTGGCATCTGCCGGGCCCCCTGCTCCTTTGGATACTCTTCTTCACGCTCTGATATTGTTTCAAAGTGATTGTACGAACATGGAGGGAAAATAACTGACATGGACAAACGTCAAAATCTATTTTTAAGCAAAAGAAAGCAGATCACAAATCTACGTGTAGGGTATGATCCAAATTTTGTATATACAGGGATAAAGTGGAATAGTAAACATGACACGTTTACTCCAATTCCTAGAATAAACAGTAAGTGTCCAGGTGTCATTATTTGTGATCACCAAGTAATTTTGTGTGTGTGTGTGTGTGTTTGTGTGTGTGTGTGTGTGTGTGTGTGACATTGTCTTTATCCATTCATCAATCAACGGACATTTGGGTTCTTTCCATAATTTGACTGTTGTTGATAGCACTGCTATAAACATTGGGATGCCTGTGCCCCTTCGAATCAACATTTTTGTATACTTTGGATAAATACCTAGTAGTGCAATTGCTGGGTACCCCCAGTTTCTAAAATGATATGCTCAGCTATCAATTGAGCACTTGCAAAGGACACATCTCAAAGCTGGTCTGTCAGCATTAGCCCATCACCCACCTCTATGTAAAGGATGCGAAGAATTATTAGGAGGCTGGATGCATGGGGAAGTGTTTTGGAGGGAACTACTGAAGGCAGATATTTCCTTTTCACTATAAGCCAAGTGTACCAGTCAGCTATTGCCATAATAAAACTGCATAAGAAATAACTC
Source organism: Neofelis nebulosa (assembly GCF_028018385.1). Classification (NCBI taxonomy): domain Eukaryota; kingdom Metazoa; phylum Chordata; class Mammalia; order Carnivora; family Felidae; genus Neofelis; species Neofelis nebulosa. Next base: position 197,266,654 of record NC_080784.1, on the reverse strand, counting down.
TCATAATCTCATTAGGTTATAACCACAAATATTTATTTTCATGGGTTTGCAGATTGACGACAATTTGGATGATCGAAGCTGGACTCTTGTGGGAAGTGCTACTTCAGCCTGTGGTTTGAGTAGGTTTCTTTTCAGCTGTAGATGGATCTGAATCCTTCCATATATCTCATCATTCTTGAACCAGCAGTTGCCCAGGACAAGTTTTAATAGTGATGGCAGAAGTACAAGAATTAGCTGAAGAAACGTTAACGCCTTTTAAGATCTTGGCTTAGAATGAACACAATATTACTTTTGCGATTGGCCAAAACCAGTCATATGGCCAAACTCCAAACCAGCAGGAGTGGAGAAATACACTCCATCTTGTGGGGAAGGTGTATTGACTAAATAAAAGCAATTTGTTGGGGAAAATCAACTGGAGAACTTGATATGTTTCCCTCAGTGTTTTGGGAACATAAGGACCAGTATCTGATCCATGCTTGAAACTGTTTATAGAGGGTCTCATTGAAAAGAGACTGTAGTTATGGAGTTTGGTAGGTCTAAGTTTTATGTGTGTTTCCTGTGGGCCGGAAATGAACTCCATAGAAGGGAGGAAGCCATGGGCTGCCTTGAAAGAGGTATCAGAGAAGAGGACTATGTGGACAGATGAGGTGAGCAAAAGAGATAAAGTGTAAGTAGAGAGAAGGCAGGCATCGAAGGACAGGAATACATGGCCAGCTAGTGAGGGCATCGAGGCACTAGGAATTGATTCTTTTTTTCTCTATTAGTCGAAGTTTACTCAGCGAAGCAGAACCACTATGGGTGATCGAGAATAAGGGGTAAGACTCTACTCCATTGTGGGAGCTGGGGTAGAAGTCATTAAATGCTGCTACTCTGCGTCTGGTGTGGAGCCTGAAGTCACTACAGGTCAGCGTGGCTAGCCGTTGGGAGGAGAAATGAGCAGGATGTGGGGAGAACAAGGGTAAACTGGAACACATGAGTGTGCACCGGATCCTACAAGAATATACTGGAACCTTTGTGTATCTCTCACCACTTCCCACCTTGATGACCTGGAGATATGCAGGGTCAGTGGGTGCCCTTCGCCAATGGAGTTGGACATGTTCCTGACTCTGGACTTGGAGAAGCTGAAAGCAGAAATCCAGCAGGGGCTAGAGGAGCCGTGGGCCCTGGTTCTCCTCCACACAACCAGGGTGTGGAGGATCAGTGATCACACACATAAGCCGTCAGAGTCCCAGGTGTCCTGGGCCAAACCTGAAGGTGTAAAACCTGGCCGCTGCTTTGCTACAAGCTCTTATATTTCATGGAAACTTCTTATATTCTCCCCACCCTGGGAACCTCACAGATATGCAATTCTGGGAATTAACTTCCCACATACTAAAGCCACCATCCCCTCTAATCTCTTTGTATATTTCATTTTTTTTTTGACTTTTCATACATTTTGTTATTTGGTCATCATAAAAGAGTATGCTTATGGCCAGTAGCACTAAGTAGATTATATTGATTTTTTTTACAGCTTCACAAGTATTGGGTGTTATATTAAATTTTTTATGTTTGTTTTTTTATTTGAGTGCGGCTGACACAATGTTACATTAGCTTTAGGAGTACAACGTAGTGGTTCCACAACATACAGAGCTGCTGGCCTTGACACCACTATGTCTTTCCTTACCCAGGTTCCCCAGCTTGAAGCAGGTGCAAGCTGCAGGGGAAGGAGGGGAGGAAGGAGCTTTAAATAGGACGCGAGATCGTATGAGGCGAGACCAGACTTCGTTCTGTGTGACAGTAGACAGAGAAATGATGGAAACTGCATGAGATTTCATGCAGGTGCTGAGAAGGGAGGGTCACAGAATCAGGGACAAAAGGCAGAGGTGTGAAAAAATAAAGTTGCTTTTGGCTGTGTTTTATTCTGTCTGGGTTAAAAAATATAGGTGCATATGTGTGCATGTATATTTATGTATGTGTGTGCACACACGTGTGTATATGTGTATATGCATAGATGTGTGTGTGCATGTGTGTGTGTATGCCTGTACGAGTGTATGTGTATGTGTGTATGTATGTATGAGTGCGTGTGTATGTGCATGTATCAGGTGTGTATGCATGTGCTCATGTATGTGTGTATGCATGTGTATATATGTACATATGCATTGTATGTGTATATATGTACGCACATATGTATATGTGTTCATATGTGTGAATGTGTCCAAGTGTATCTACACACATGTGTATGTGTGCATGCATATGTATTATGTGTCACATATGTCTGTGCATATGCATGTATATGCACACATGCATGTATGTGTATGCAAATGTGTATATATGCATATATGTATTGTATATTCATGTATATGTGTGTTTTAAGTTTTGGAGATATGCTAACATGCTGGGTTACAAATATCAGGATTTTCCCTCAGTTACTGTGCCCTTGGGCATGTTCCCAATGATGTGGTGTTAAATCTCTTACCTGACAGGTAGCAGATTTCCTAACTTCCTATTTTCTTTGGTTGTAACAAGCCTTTCCAGTATAAGAGACCAACCTCATCCCCTCTTCTGCCTCCAGTGCTATCAGGGCTTGAGACCTGGGGCACATGAGTGGGAGAGGCCCAGCCTGCTCTTTACTCTTCCTCCCCCTTCCGTTCTCTGGGAGCAGTCTCTTCACTCCCTCTAGGAGGCGAGGCGATGGCCTCTGGTGTATTTGGGCGTGGGGAGAAAGAGGTCAAGGACAGCGCTGCTTACTGAACTGCCTGCTGTTGAGGTTCACTTGGTCAGCAGTCATGGTTTCTTTGGTTCCCACTGGTGGGACCTCAGGGCACTCTCCGTGGCAGACTCCCCTCTCTGTGGCTCTTTCCTGGTGGGCCCATTGTCCGTTTTCTCCGGTTCCTCTTCAGGGGACTCTCAGGTGCAAAGATCTAACTCCGGTTGACAAGTTTGACTCTCCCCCAGATGCTCCCTGGGGGGTTCACCCACAGTCTCCTGCTTCTCAGCTCCTCTTCCTTGGCAACCCACTATCTTACGGGATGACCAGAAAGGTGGGTCAAGACTATCTTGTACAGTGTCCACTGGACCTCCTGCAAGTTGGAGTGTCTTTGCCAGAACACCTGATGGGACAGGCTGCTATGTGGATGCACCCCCTGCATCCCCTCCCCCCCCCCCCAACGCTTTATTTTCCTACTTAAGCAGGAACCATGTAGATCAACAAGACCGCTGTCTACTCAGGTGGCAGAGAATGAGGTGTCAGTGTTAGCTTCTTGCCAGTGTTGCATATATTTAGGATTTATTGTCTTGGAAAGCCCCTTCCATACCTCATAGAATCCCTGTTTAGACCTTGACGTGCTATGGCCCAGCATTTCCATTCGGCACTCATAGGATTCCCCTTTCTCTTCTCCTTGGTCTTCTTTCATAGATAGGTGCTGGTGGTGCAGGGTGATGGTTGAAGGTATCAGTGCCAGTTTGCCCACTTTTTGGCATGGCTTGAGAGGCGTTTGGCTCTATTTGAAATGCGTGGCACTTAATGCCTCTTTCTTCACATCTTTATTTGATAATTCCGGAGTAATAGGAAAAGTGCCACTTACTTTTTGTACATTTACAATACAGACAGATACACACAAAGACACATGCAGACACACACACACACACACACACACACACACACACACCTGTGCCCTACAGGTAAAAGATTGAGAGACAGCAATGGGTTCTCCACTGAAATGTCAACAGTGGCTCTCGTTGGGTGGTGGTAAGATTAGAAATTATTTTTGTTTTCTTCTCTGCTTCGCTGCATGCTCTGCTTTTTTTTTTTTCCCCAATGAAAGTGTATCATCTTGAAATAAGATGAAGTACAATAAACATGATTTTAAAAATATTTCTGAGCTGCAGCACCATTCAGCAGAGGGACCAGATGTGAGGGGCAGGGGCTTGGGCTTTCTGACCTCCCAGGGCTCTCTGCAGGCTCATGATTTTATGAAACATCAGCTGTTCTGAATTCTTACAGCACCTGCCACAACAAAAGGAGGCCCTTTGCTGAGCATACTAATGCAGTTGTACATGCCTTTATAGAACAAAGAAAGCAACATGAAGAGGTCATTAAACCCCCCTTGGACAGCATCCATCCAGCCCTAGCCTGAGCCCTCTGGGGGAGGTAGCTGTCCACCTGCAAGGGAAGATGGCTCTGTCCAGAGTGGGTTCCTGCCATCTCCCTTTTGTCCTCTCTGGTGGTCTCCTTCCTTCTTTTTCTGGTTCCCTGCCTCCCATTTGGCTCAAACCTCAGCTCCTGCCTCATTCTAAGAACCATTTAGCATCTGCTCCTTGGATGATGCCTCTGCATTCTCTTGTGGACTCAACTCTACCCCACACATCACAGCTGTGCCCGAGGGACGGGCCTGCTTCCCAGGAGCAAAGGCTGCAATGAGCAGACTGCCTCTCCATCCTTTTAGCTTCTCTCTATCCACATTCTCACACTGCCTGCTGCTTTTTTGACTAGTCTTAAAAATTAGCCACTCTCCACTGGCTCGGCTGAGAGAAGGCATGTTGATGTCCATTTTTTATATTAAACCTTTTCAAAGATTAAGTGACTTCTGTCCATTCTTCCCATGTGGGAAATGCTAGGGAGGCAGAGCATATCCCTCTCCCCAATCCCTCATTTACTATGTTCCAAGGGGAGAAAAATGACCACTGTGGTTGATCCCAGCTTAACCCTCACTTGTATGCTTACTAGTGGATGGGGTCACTGTGCCTTAAAGACAGTGTTCTGATTTCCAGTATTTCTTGTGTTTGGGCATAGTAGGCCCTCTTCCACCTTTTTCTCTAATATGATAAGCCCCCCTATTGAAGACTGTGTCCTTCCTCCCTAATGCAGGTTGGTGCTCACCAAACTCCCCTTGACCAGTGGAGTGAAGCACACCTGTCATCCTTACCTATGTAGTTGGCTGGTTAAATGCCTTGTTGAACAGCCACACACACACACACACACACACACACACACACACACCATATATATATATATGTATGTATATAACTATATATATATATATAGTTTTTTTCCCCCTTCCAGCAACCCCGGGCATGTTCCTCTTCCTCTCAGGGTCTTAAACCTAACCAATCATCTTGAATTCAGCTTTCATCAGAATTCTGTGTTGGAACTTTCATGAGCCTGGCAACCTATGGATCAGGTGGTAGGTTTCCATTTGTCTATTGCTCCTTGGGTGTCAGTATTAAACGGACGTTAAAAGAGAAGGTAAATGAGGATTGGATAGACAGTCCACTTGTGGAGGACTCCATTTCTTTTCATAGCTCGACTTTGGAATGAGCTGCCACATTTCCCGGGCTCACACTCTCCCACTGTCCACATCAAGGCACTGCTGTAGGGATCCAATGCTTTTGCAATAATGTGCGTAGGATTCTCATACTTTCTCTCTAGTTCAGAACCAGACTTCTTTCCAACCAACAATAGGAAATTACACAAAGAATTATTGGTGCTCATGTGGGCAAGCAAATTACATCATGCATTATGTTGACTCCAACTGGCCCAAGGAGAAACTAAATCTATGGCCTCATTTGCAGTCACTCTGACTAACAAAGCCTGGGATATTCTTGTGGGAGCTGGTGGAAATTATACCAGACAGGAAGTTTCACAACCTGTCTCCAACCTTGTCCCCAAAGGAAAATAATCCAAGCTGTTGCTGTGTGAACTTGGATTCTTCCTTTGCAGTATCTGATAGCAGAAGATCATGGTCTTTTGCTTCAAGAAAGTGGAAATTCTTTACCAAGGTGGGTGTCATGGTTTAGTGAAGGAGACCCTATGTGTTCAAGGAAGACAGACATGGTATAGTGGTTAGAAACATGGGCTCCGATTGAGACACACTAGATTTGAAACCTGACTTGATTACTTACTAATTCTAGAACCTTAGACAAGTGACTTCGTCTCCCCTGGTATTTATACCCACCCCCACTGCCAATGGTAAATGAGAGATCATTTTAACATGCTCATAGAGTCAGTGTGAGGATTAAATGAGGTAGCATGTACAAAGTCCTTCAGCTCAGGACTTGGAATGTGGTAAGTGCTCAGTACATTGTAGCTAAAATTCTGTCTCATGATCTTAGTATAAACACATCATGTCTCCTACAGTGGTAGGTTAAGAAGGGTGCAGGAAGAACTCGTGGGAATAAGGGCAGGGGATCAGAGGCAGGTGACACCCCGTGGGGCCCCGGTAAAAAGATCAGGGTGGGGGATACTCTGGAAACATGGAACTATTTTCAGACACACAACATACTTTCTCTGTAGACTCATCAAAGAGCCATGTTCAGGATCGGGTGGCGGGGAATGTGCCTGGGTGTTACTGAGAAGGAAAGTAGACTTCACTTACAGGCTGGTTCCAGGAATAGCTTTTCGCTAATTTGCTGGGTACCTGTGGCAGATTGCAATGGTGGCTTTGATTTTTTAACCTCTTGAGCCTTGACTTTTGTTCTGTGACTTTCGAGATCCCCCCACTAAATATGGAATCTTTCATACCTTGAATCTGGTCTGGCCTTGTGACTTGCTTCAGCCAATAGAATCCTTAAAAAGTAATGGTTTCCTAGTTCCCAACCGAAGTCTCAAGAGACCTGCATGTCTCTAGCTACTCTTTGTTCTTCTGCCATGGCCACAAGGACATGGTTTGTAACTTACTGGAGAATGAGAGGCACATGGAGCAAAGCCAAGTCACCCCAACTGTCCCAGCAGAGGCTGACCTGGTCAGTGGGCAGCCAGCCACATCTGAGCTCCGAAAGTCAGCCAAGCAAAGGTAACAGAGCCGTCCAGCCTAACATCCTTGAGACCCGAGCAATAAATGCTCATTGGGTGAGGTTTTGTGTGGTTTTTCTTATGTAACCTTGCCAGGAGGAGAGAGAACTGAAAAGTGATCTTGACCGTGTAACTTCATTTTATTCCTCCTCTGGGATTCACTCATTCATTCCACAGATATGGAGTGCCCACTGTGTGTCAACCTTGTGCTAAGCATTGTTGGGGAGACAGAGATGAGAGTAGCATCACTTTCCCCAGGAGGCTGTTGGTGGAACAAGAGTGTGTCCTTAGAGGACGGATTCTCTCTACTTCATTCACCAATGTATCCGGATCACCTAGAAGAGTGAGCTGGCCCTTAAAAGATGTTGGATTGACATTTTTTTTTGTCTTATGCAGGTAGGTGAGTGTGAGTGTGTGTACCAGATAACTTTAAATGGTACGTAAGAGCACATAGGCCCATTTCTCTTGACCTTTTTAGACTGGCAGCATGACTATTCCCCATTCTTTCCTCCAGTCATTGTGTGTGTGTGTGTGTGTGTGTGTGTGTGTGTGTGTTTTCTCTTCCTACAATGTCAGCAGCAGAAACCGCAGCCTGCTATAAACTTACCTCCGTAATAGAATGTAGATGCATAAATCAAAACAGCTTCTAACGGGTTGTCTGCAGTAATAAATGCTATGGAGGCAGGCCCAACTGGCAGTGTAAGAAAGATTATACAAACCGCTGCTCGGAGAAAACACGGCATCATGAATAAACTCAGCCCTGAATTATTTATATATTTTAGACGTTATTTTCTCTCCTCTATCCCACAAGGCCTGCAAATGATTTTCACTGAGAGCCGAGAGTGCCTGAATTTGGCTATAAAAGAAAAGCAGTTGTAGTTTGTCTCGGGCCAAGTTTCAGGATGAGGATTGTGTTTTGTTCCGTGGGGAGGCAGTCGGGCCAGTGGTGCTGTGTCACGAGAAGACACTGCTCAGCAGTCAGGACAGGACACTTCGAATCCCAGCAAGTTGTGTCTCCAGGGGCTCCTGGGCCTTGCCAACTGCCTCGGAGATGGGCGATTGGAGGGAGAGACTCAGGGCTGGCTTGGCCTGGCTGATCTTTGAGACCCTGAAGTAGTCCCCAACTCCTGCTGTCTCCCCGAGCACCTCCAACCCTGGGGAGATTTCACAGACTGTTCACGCCGGAGTCTCAGTTGTGATCAGTTTACTCAGAATTTCTGGAGTTGGGGCTGGACAGCAGGATTTTTAAAGCTACCTGGCTGGGTGATGCCAGCGGCAGCCGGGGCTGAGATTCACTGCTTTAACCCTTTGTTCATTCAGCAGGACACATACCAAGCACCTGTTTGTTTCTTTTTTAATATTTACTTATTAATTTTGAGGGAGAGAGAGAGAAAGACAGAAAGAGAGAGAGAAGGAGAGGAGCAGAAAGAGAGGGAGAGAGAATCCCAAGCAGGCTCCATGCTGTCACTGGAGAGCCAGACGCCGGCCTCGATCCCACGAACCTTGAGATCATGACCTGAGTCGAAATCAAGAGTCGAGAGTGCAACCGACTGAGCCACCCAGGTGCCCCCCAAGCACCTGTCGTAAATCAGGCACTCAGTGGAGTGCTGGCCAGAGAGCGATGATGACATAGGACCAGGTCTGGCCTTCAGGGGGTTCTCTGTTCAGAGGGAGGGTCCCATAGGTAAATCCACAACTGCAATTTGGCACTGTGTAATTCTGCGAGAGTAGTAGCAGTGAGAAGCACAGTGAAATAGTGCTATTATTTATGGCCGGGATAATGTTTTAGCCCTTTTTAAAACTCAGGCACTACAGTAAATGATTTACATGAAGTATCCTGTTGAATTCTCTTCCTAACCCCATAGACAGGCACAGTTAGCATCTCTGTCTCACAAAGGAAGATACTGAGACCCCAAAAGAGTTAGTAACTTGCCCCAGGTTACATGGCCCATACTGGTGGAACATACGGGAGGAGAATGGCTGCCCTACCCAGCCCCGGAGAATCAGGATGATGCCTCTATGCTTCCTATCCCTTTGAGCGTACCTCGGAGTCGCAGAGATTAGGGAGCTGAGTGAGTCTCAATGTGTATGTTGTGAAAGGAAATCTTTCCCGGGTATTTTTTCGGCATAAGGCAGGACCTTGTAACACACACATAAACCACACACATGTGCCCTTCCTGGTGTATCTTGTTTCCAGCTGGTTTTGCTATGAAATCTGATCATAAAATTTTTCTGGGTAGAGCAAGAAACAATTTTGAGTCTAAAGGAGATCCAAGGAGTCCCATCAGGCCTACTTGAACCCATTTCCCTCCCAAGCCACTCTGGGCTTCTTCTCGAAACGCTGAAGACCCTAAATGTCCTCTTACTTCTGTGTCTTCATAGCCTTCCCGACAGGTGGGGGACCCCCACCCTCACCCCAACACATGCCTTTCAGGGAGATAACAGGACGAGCCCTGAGCCCCAGGACTGGTCTGTCATGAGCCAGTTAGGGGTCACTGGAAACCAAATGGAGGTTCACACTTTTCCTCCAGCACAGGCCCTGGGCCTCTAGTGCACACTCCTTCCTGTTGGGCAGAGAATGTACAGTGAGATGCCAGTAGGTCTGGATAAGGTAATAGGGATAATCAATCAGTATGAATTTAATGAGCACAGGAGTATTTGTGAATGAAGGCATTCATGTAGAGTTGCTCTTCATTTGGCTGGCACCTGCTTTTGTAAACCCAGATAGGCTCTTTTACACCCAGATATGTTCTAAGAATTGCATAAAATATCTTGTTTTGGGTGGGTGCCTAGGTGGCTCAGTTGGTTGAGTGTCTGACTCTTAATTTTGGCTCTGGTCACGATCTCATGATTGTAAGGTCAAGCCCCGAGATGGGCTCCTCACTAAGCACGGAGCCTGCTTGGGGTTCTCTCCTTCTCCCCGCTGTCCCTCACCCCACCCCTTTCAAAAAAAAGTCTTGTTTTGGGGAAAGTGTAGAGCAAAATCCAGGGCTTAGCACTAGTTAGTTTAATGCTTCTTTCATTAGCATTACAACATGTGTGTACACAGACACACACGCACACACACACACACACACACAATATTACAGCATGGAAACAACTAGGAGATGATGCCTTTATTTTACAAGTGAGCAAAGTGGCACAGTGACAGTTGATGACACTGGTCCATGCTTAGCTATACCTGGTATGAGAATCCAATTGTCCTGATTTCCCACTGAGGGCTCTTCACTTGACCCTGCTGTGACTCAGATTTCACTGCATGTTCTTTCTTCCAGTCCCCAGATTCAAGGGAAATTCCGCCCAATATCACCGAATACATTGTCACCTGAAGTTATATAGCAAGGTCACCTGATTGTGAGGTGATTCACCCTACAGGCCCCTTGGTCAACCCACACCAAATCCCAAAGTTTTAACGCCCCAATTTCTCCCATAAGTAGGCTCTGTGCCTTTGGTAGATGAGGAGGAATTTGTCATGGGCATATTGTAAGAAATTGCAAAGGTTCTTAATAATTATTGTCTCATGTAATCCTTCTAAGTCTCCTTGCGGTATATAGAGATGTTGTCATTACTCTCACTTTGTAGGTAAATTGAGTTAGATTCAGGAGTGACCTAACTCAAGATTCTTCTGGGACCTTGATGTTGCCATCATGGTAACAGGATGTGTATGCTGTTGGTGAGCTCTAATGAACCTCTCACCCTCAAAAAATGTCTTCATCATGTCTATCTGCATTTCTCCCAGCGGGTTCCCACTGCTAACCTTAGCTCAGTCTCCTTTCCAAATCGCTGGGTTGACTCTCCTCTTCTAGACCCTAGAGATCCCAATACTTGGATGCTTATGCTAGGGAAATATTTGTGTGTGTGTGTGTGTGTGTGTGTGTGTGTGTGTGTGTGTATCTTGAAGTTTCCATGATAGTACCTCAGGATATTTGGACCTTCCACCACCTGCCCTCCTCCCTACTAGTATCTGAACTTTTCTCTCCCTAATTGATAGAAATGCAGCTTTTGGATCTTTCCTAAAGCAGATTTGCAAGATCAGCTGTTCCTATATTCCTACCCATTTTTCCTCCTTTTTTTTTTTTCATTCTTATTTCCTCTTCTTCTAACCATCACCAAGTTTAGTCAATATAATATAAAACATTTAGAGTCTGGCCCCGTGTGTTCTCTTAAAGGCTCATATTGCCTAAAACACCTAAATGATGCAATGAGAGGAGACCCTGTTTCTGAACAGCGATCCGAGCTTCACTGCTTGCATGGCTGGTAGACAAGCCTGTGACGGGCAGCCTGTCGGAGAACTCAGCTCGGGGAGAGCTGCCCTCTCAGGACTCCCTCACGCTGTAGTCAAAGCAGACACTCCAACTCCCAGAATCAGGATGGGTAGGGGCAGACATCCCGCTCAAGCAGGATGCGTTCCAAGAGAGCTGATCAGAAGGAATTTTGGGACTTGGGCCAAATGGGGGCTTTCCAGGAGTCCTGTTGGGAAGAAAACATAGCAAGCTGTCTAGAGAGTCAGCAGATATGGATACCCAAGGTCAGTGCTGACAGAAGAGATTGCAAGGAGTCAGGCTGATTAGCAGCAACCATCCTGGAATGAGGTAGGCTTGAACGATACTGTGTTCACCTTGCCTTGTCCATTTAAACGGAAGGGATTTTAAACATGTCATCTTGGGCAGTACAGCTGGCATGATTGAAACCCAGTCATTGCACGAATGGGTCTTTATGGAAGATTTAACCCCGAATTAATGTCAACTGGCAAAGAAAATTCAGATGAAAGTTTCTTTTTGTGTCTTTACAGACTCTGGTAGGAAGAGGACAGAGCAGGGAACCTTTGAGGCTTCAGATCCCTCCAGTGGGGAGGGTTCTGTCCATCTCCAGCCCTTCCACTCCATTTTTTTCCAGAAAGCCTGTAAGATACCCCATCTGGTGCCAGGGATCATGGATTGGAAGATTAAATGGGACTGTTCCTCTCCTGAGAAAGCTCGCAATCTAGTGGGACAGCGTCCTTGGAAGGGAGCACTCTGAGAACAATCCCTTTTTTGGTGGAAGGAAGGTGTTGAAACCCTCTGTTACTTCCATGTGATGATTTTCCCTTCTCCTGAGAAGCATATGAGATTAACACATCATAATGATTGTTTATTGTCTGTAAGCAGAGGATAAGCTATTTCTGCAAATAGGTCAGGGAGCCTATACTGTCTGAAATGTCCTGTATTGTGAGGAAATACATCCTCTTTTCCAAAATATATTTGTACAAAGAGATTAGGGGGAAAGCTGCTGCCCAGTGTTCCACATGAAGGAATTGAAGCGTGTCCATAATTTCTGCTTTTTCTTTTCTCCTATTGTTTAGAACAGAAGCCCTGTGAGACCTATAGAGCTTTAGCTGAAGCTACCAGCAACCCCTCCATGGAGTGGCATTGAATTTTGAGGCCCACGCTGTTTCCATCATGGGGAAGCCTCATCTTCAGGCAGAGACCTGGAAGCAGTGAAAAGAGTGACTGGGTGTTGTCTGGCTTTTTGAAGGAATAAGAGGTATAACACTTCCTCTGAGGGGGCCCTGAGATTTTCACTTCACTGTGCTGGGAAGAGTAAAGTGCTGTTTGCTAGGGCCATATCTAATTACCGTAAACTGGATGACTTAAAACAACAGAAATGTATTCTCTCGCAGAAATGGAAGCTAGAAGTCTGAAGTCAAGGTGCCAGCAGGGCCAGGTTCCCTCAGAAGACTCCAGGGAAGGCTCATGTGATGCCTCTCTCCCAGCTTCTCACGGCTGCCAGAAATCTGTGCTGTCCTTTGGCTTTCGGACACACGACCCCCATCTTTGCCTCTGTCATCACATGATGTGCTTCTGTCACTGTGTGTTTGCCTTTAAATATTCCTCTTCTTCCAAGGACACCTGTCACTGGATTAAGGGTAACCTGAAGCTGGCATGACTTCCTCTTAACTTTTATTTGATCTACAAAGACCCTGTTTCCAAATGAGGTCACATTCATAGGCATTGTGAGTTAAAAATGAAATATATTTTTTTTGGGGGGGGACATGATTCTACCCACAACAAGTGCACCCTACACCAGTTAGGGGAAGCAGCCATAGGACAGCTGTTAGGTGTGTGCTTATTCAACATTATTCCAAAAATGTGTTTAGCCAGTACCAGACATTTCCCACGCATGGGCTGGACATCAGAGCAGGCAATGTAGCCAGTGATGCTCCAGACACATGCCCGCTTTATGCAGTGGCTGGCTTTTTGTCTTTCTGAGGCAGGCCTTTCTGCACCTTCCAGGGCTTGGCACTAGGCAGGCCATCATCTTGGGTGCCTCTCACTGGTCAGCGTTCAGTGCCAGGAGGAAACAGCTTTGTCTCTCTGTTCCTATCTCCGGAGGCCTGGTAGGGCCTCAGGGCTCACAACCTGGGGGGGAGATGGCTGGCCCCTCTGTTGCTCTCTGCTCAGATTTTTCTGCTGAGACTCAACAGGCTCCGGGGACCAAAACGACCTGTCTTCATGTTGGCGAAAGCAGTTGTCTCTGTATTGCTCACTTGGAGGGAGTTGTTGACATTGTCACTTTGGCCCTGGTTCACTTTTCCAGTGGAGAATATTCTGGTTTGAATTCATTCCTGTAGCGCTCTTGGCAAACACAGACAAATGTGACATTGCCCCTGGCTACCACCTGCAGCCGTGTAAAGTCAAGGCAAGGGTCCTGTGGGTTGGTCAAATTATAGCAACCTCTAGAGGGAGCTCAAGGCCTTTTCCTGTCCAAAGGCAACTACTGCCCAAAGAAGCACTGATTGACAAATATATAAAAGCTACAGTGCTCGGTGGATGGGAATATTTAGTAGGAAGGAAAAAGGAATGGTTAGATGTTTTGGGGGGACAGGGGAGAGAGAGGGAGGGCCAGTGGTTTATTCTTTATTTATGAGTCCAGTAGGGACAAAACAAGGTTGAGGGATCTTTCTTGCTTGGTGAGCGGTTTTGTCTCTATGGGCAACACGTTGTCCACAGGCAGAGAAATAAGGGGAGGACAGCTGAGACCTGTTTCTTTCTAGGTCCTTGGTGATGGGCAAAAATTTTCTCCTCTGTTTTTTTTTTTTTTTTCCTCCCTTAGAGTGGAAAGATCTGAAAGATCTGAAGGCCCATACTCTTCAACAAAATTGATTAAAAGTGGGGGGGGGGGTGTGCCTGGGTGCTCAGTTGGTTAGGCGTCCGACTTTGGCTCAGGTCATGATCTCAGAGTTCATGGGTTCAAGCCCCACATCGGGCTCTGTGCTGACAGCTCAGAGCTGGAGCCTGCCTCCGATTCTGTGTCTCCCTCTCTCTCTGCCCCTCTCCCCCTTCCACTCTCTCTCTATCAAAAATTAAAAAGAAAAAACCAACATTAAAAAAAATTGATTAAAAGGGCCATTGAAGCTCAAATGTGGCTCCAGGGTAGGAGAAACATCTGGCTAAATTACTACTAAATTAGTAGTAGTACTATTGAAAATCCACTGGGTCCGCCTGACTGCATGTCGCAAATTCTTCCGGAAGTTGTGGGAGTTGGATGGCACTTGGGGTTCTGAGTACTGCCCTCCCATTTAAGATAGGAAACAGAAACATAGGGCTGTGGAAAAGGCGATGACTCATTCTGCCATAAAGGTGACTGTAAGAGGTGTGTGATATTGGGTAAGTGACTTATCCTCACGCACATGTAGTTTCCCCAACTATAAAATGAGGATGATACCTGATTAAAGACTGTTTTGAGATTTATAAGTAAACTAATCAGCATAAAAACAACTAGCATAGTGTCTAGAACACTATGTAAGTCTTCAACATTTGGTGGCTATTCTGACACATGAGGTTCTGGCGAATAAATGATAACGGCCACCGTTGATGAGCACCGAGGAACAGGCAGGGATATCTTTGTGTTATCTCATTCAACCACATCAGCAGCATGGTGTTAGGTATGTTATTATCACCCCCATTCTCCAACTGATGAAACTGAAGCTTAGAGAGGCCAAGTAACTTGACCAGGGTCACACAGCTACTGACTGTCAGAGCTGGGATTGGAATACAGGTTGGTTTGACTCTGCCATGCCGCTTATTGAATTGTCTCTGGAAAGATGATCTTGAATCAATGAACAGGAAACTCTAAGCCTTTGTGATTCTGCTCTACGTGTCATTGCGTTAAAGTTCCTGTGTGAGCAGATCTGGACAGGGTGGGGAGGGGAGCCTCAGCTGCTCCCAGGGATTCGTGCCTCTGAAGTGGGCACTAGCTGTGAAATAACCCTCTCCTCCTTGAATTTGAGGAAGCTGATGTATCTGAGTGCCACTTTTTAATCAAGGAGACCATCCGTCTCCTGTTGTCATTTGATCTTTTTTGCAACAACAGTCGCAAATCTCCAGGCAACGCAGACATGACGCAGACAAAATGAAAACTGAGGAAGTCGTATCTTTCTCTCATTAATGGGAGAGGAGAAAACACACAGCTTTTGCCTTGAGTGTTTTGGGGGTGTGTTATTTTTAGAAAAGAACATTTTGTGATTTTGTTGTTTGATTTCTGAGCAGGCTTTCTTTTTAAATTCTTTTTCAGTAAGTTGCCGAATCAAAAAGGAATAGTAGATCTAGCAATAACAATCAATCAGCAAAAGGAGACTGAGCTCCTCCATGTGCAAGGCAAGGAAACAAAGAAACTGTGAGGCTTTTCCCCTGCTCTTTAGATGTTTAGAACCTACTAAGAAAGACTGTATAGCTATATATGTATAGAGCTCAGAAAATAAGGCAATCTCATCTATCGTAGTTCGCAGGAGGTAGAATAACCGGAGAGGAAAAAATTGTAGCTCTCTGAAGATGGGATGAAGTTGTTCATTCATTTGTTCACTCGATGTATTTGTATCGAACACCTTCTTTGTATGCGGCAGGTAGTTGGAAACGAAAGCTGAATAAGACCTTGACACCACCCTTGAAAAGTTTGTAGTCCAGTGGCAGACACTAAATTAGAATTATAAACCAAGAAATGCTGTGAAGTGATAGAAATTTGTACAAATAACGCGGGGCCACAGCAGAAGAGGTGGTGAAGTCTACCGAGAGGAGAGAGGTATCCGAAGACTTCATGGAAGAGAGGTAATCAAGATGGGTATTGAAGGATGGGGACACGCCGACCAGAATGTAGATGAGGCAAGGTGGTTCGGGCAAAAGAAGCAACATCGGCGACGATTTGTGAGCTAGTGCTGCATGGGTGCATGGGTGCTCTGTTTATAGCTGGGAAGGCTAAGGGCATTGGATGGCGTAGAGAGAGGAGGCTAGAGATGTAGGAGGGCACACTCACAGCATCTGGAGGCAACGGGGAATCTTTAAAGGATTTGAACAAAATGGGGTAACTTGGGCAGATCTATGTTTTCAAAACATGAGTCACACACCTTCTTGAAGGTACCATTAAACAAGTCTGTGTAACAAGAACTATTACAGACTGTGGATAGGCTGGGCAGGATGGAGTGGATCTTCCCTGAAAGTCTTCAAAACACTTCGAAACTGGAAGGGCTGTAAGCAGGGTGTGGCCTGATCAGATATGCTTTGTAGGAAGGACGTGTTGCTCCTGGAGAGGAAATGTATAGGAGGGATGTAAATGTGGAGGAAGAAGAACCTATTAAGAGGTGATTTGTTTGGTTAAGGAGAGAGGTGATGCTGGCCTAGACCCAGGTGCTTGCAGTAAAAATGGAGAAAAGCTCATTCAATGAGCAGATACCTAGGAAGTGAAAAGGATTGAAGTTGGTGACTGTTTGAGCAGCCTGGAATGCCGACAGGGATGTAGAAGGCCAGAGAAGGAGAAGAATTCACAGAACCTGGGCGAGTGGTGGGGACATTCATGCATCACAGAGATGTAGGACACGGGGCGAGGGCCTGCTTGAGGGTAAACTAGATAGCACTATGGAAGACAGTTAGGGATTTACCCTGTGTTGCCTGGGGTATATGGGGAGTACTGCATAGGCAGAGTGAGTGAGGGAGGAATTGTTATCTCAACTCAAACACAAACTGGGCTGCTAGTCTGCCTCAGGATCTGGCCAACAGTCTGGGACCAAACGCCATCAATAGATTATTTTTAAGAAGTTCTGCAGCCCAGTGAGAGATTAAAGCGGGCACATGGATGATGTCAATATAATGTGTCAATGTGTTGATAGACCTATATATGAGATTGGACAAGTATTGACAAGGACCTAGTGAATGCCAGGATCTTGCTAGTGCTATGCACATGGCAATGAGTGAAACTACCAGGAGCCTTACCTTCAAGGAGATGACATTTCATTGGGGAAACTCAATACATGCATACATAAAAACACACAAAGATTGGGGCACCTGGGTGGCTCAGTTGGTTAAGCGCCCCACTTCAGCTCAGGTCGTGATCTCACAGCTCCTGAGTTCAAGCCCTGGGTCGGGCTCTGTGCTGGCAGCTTGGAGCCTGGAGCCTGCTTTGGATTCTGTGTCTCCCTCTCCCTCTGCCCCTTTCCTGCTCACTCTCTGTCTCTCGCTCTCAAAAATAAAATAAACATTAAAAAGAAATAAAAACACACACACAAAGATTTAGTTAAGTACTGTTGCGTTAGCTTAGGTTCTAGGAGAAGCAAAAGTAAGACACAGGACTTTGAAGGAATATGGGGAAAGGCACTGGATGGGACTGGGGGAGCCCTTCCTCATGGAATGGAGGGGAGAGGGAAGGTAGGCAGGCAGGTAGGAAAATATACTTCCACGCAGCATAAGAGAGTGTCAGTTGATGGTGGGTCCCCAAGTCAAAATTGCTGGCCAGAGGATTCCCATGTCCCCAGGATCAGACTGCCTTAGCATCCCTTTCCTGTTCAGCCGATGGCTAGGAGTAGCCCATGGGAAGTGTGGCTTGAGAGTGTGCATATGGGTGGACTTCAGAGAGTAACAACCTAGGCCCTTACACAATTGTGCTTCAGCATTAGGTGGCCTGCAAGGTGATTCTTATGGCTACCACAAATATGAGGCAAGTAATCCAGATGCTGAGAGACAATAACCTAGGAAAGTGAGCATTCAGATGAATTAGCAATGGATGGATGGCCTCTCGGGGAAATGGCATTTAACCTAAGACTAGAAGGATGAGAAAAATCCAGCTATATGTAAAGCCTGGAAAAAGCATTGTAAGTAGAGAGGGAAGAGCAAGTGCAAAGGCCCTGTGGCGGTATCTAAGGGTCCCTCAGAAGGCCAGTGAATGTAACCAGAACAAAGAAGAGTGGCAGAAGTTATAGACAAGATGATAATCCAGGATTTTGTACATCATTTCAAGGAGTTTATACTTTATTCTAACTGCAGAGGAAAGACAGTGGCGAATTTAAGTTGGACAGTGATACGACTTGACGTATTTTAAGAAGACCGCTCTAGCTGCTGCACTGGGCACGGCTTATAGGTTTTCAAGAGTGGAAATTAATTAGATGGTGACAGATGATGATGATTTACACAGTCAAGGCGCATTGACCTAATCTGGGGTTGCCAGGCGCTGCGGGTGTGGTACAAAAAGGCTTCATGGGGGAGAGGTCATCTGAGCTGTGTCTTAAAGGGGTGGCTTTTTAAAGCAATTGCAGAAAGGAGGTGACATTTAAGGGGAACTTGACTGGCTCTCCGAAGGGAGGAGCAACCTTATAGCACTTTTCAAAATCACTTCACTAAAACCCAGAGTCAAAGCAGTCTTTAATTTAGTGCCTTTTATAGGACAGAATACAGTTTAGGAGTAACCAAGGACATTCACAGGTGAAAAGTACTTAAATCAGAGAGACAGCGTAGTTAGGGAAAGGAGACCAACCATTTCTTTCTTTATGGCAGAGAACATTAACTGAATACCTCAGAGGCTGAAGCAAAGAAACAAAGAGA
This sequence comes from Neofelis nebulosa, assembly GCF_028018385.1. Taxonomy (NCBI): domain Eukaryota; kingdom Metazoa; phylum Chordata; class Mammalia; order Carnivora; family Felidae; genus Neofelis; species Neofelis nebulosa. The sequence continues at coordinate 197,248,042 of NC_080784.1, read as the reverse complement.
ACACTAGTCTTCTTTGTCAACCTGGCTCTGAATGCAAACACCGTTTTGAACTTGGAGGACTCATGGGAAGTTGGTTTGATGGTTGGAGGCTTGTTTTTAGAACTCATTCTTTGCTGCTTCTTTCTATACTTTGTTTTGTTTTTGTTTCTGCTTTTTAGTAAAGCCTATACCCACAATCACAACAATCTCACAAAGGACTAAATCAGAGACCAGAGTCCGAATGCCCAGTCACGTTGCTCCCTCTGCCACTTGGTGGATTTCTTCTAGATTCTATATTCTGATGTCAGCCATCTCCCGCCCTTCTTTTCTTTCCTCACGGGCCCTGCCTTAGGTTTATACTTTTGCAATAGATCCTTAAATGTTCTCCCTGCCTCCAGAGTCTTACATTGCACACAGGTCAAATGTCAAAGCGGGGCTTCTTGGATAAAAGCAGCCCACGGTGCCTTTCCTTTTTCTTTTCTGTCCAAAACACTTTTTAGAATAAGATGTCTGGATAGAAAAATTAGATGTGTTTACATAAAAATACCCATTCCTGGTTTCTCTTGAAAATTCAGTTGATCTGGACCACACTAGTTCAGCCAGAGCAACGGGTGGACGAAACCCAATAGGGGTCCTCTCTTCTCGCTCAGGCGTCAGACGTCTCTCCAGTTTGTCATCACCTCTCTTCCTCGCTGTGGTTCTTTTTTTTTTTTTTAACGTTTATTTATTTTTGAGACAGAGAGAGACAGAGCATGAACGGGGGAGGGTCAGAGAGAGAGGGAGACACAGAATCTGAAACAGGCTCCAGGCTCTGAGCTGTCAGCACAGAGCCCAATGCGGGGCTCGAACTCACGGACCGCGAGATCATGACCTGAGCTGAAGTCGGACGCTTAACCGACTGAGCCACCCAGGCCCCCCTCTCTCTGTGGTTCTATACCTTTCCTTTTTTTACCTGCCTCAATCTGGGGTGCATTTGAATTCCAAACAGAAATCTGATCATGTGACACTCTTATTTAAAAAACCTGCACCTGTTGGTCTGGCAGATGAAGTTCAAACTCTTCACCGTAGCACAGAAAGGACTTCTTCACCTGGTCTCATGCTCTCTGTGGATGTCCTTTGTGACTCACGCCCTTCTCAGAAGGCATGCTGAATGGCTGCGCCGTGTTGTATGTCTGTGTCTTCTTCTGTCTACCGTGATTTCTTCCTTTCAGGTGGAATGCCATTTCTTTTCTTCTGCAGCTGCTGTGCACTTATCCTTTAGCCTCTGTCCAAATATAAATCCTCTTCTAACTTCTGCTTTCTCGTCACCTGCTTCTCCACTTCCTCAGCATCTCGGGCTCGCCTCTGTTAGGACCCTTTGCCAGTAGTGCCTGGTGAATTCTCTCTCCTTCTCCAGACTGCACACCCTTCAGGATTCTGAACGATCTTCGTCTTTGGAGGCCTAGTGTGGGATAGGTGAGTGGTGTTCAGTGAATAAAGGTGTCGAGTGGAAAAGTTTGATCTTCTATTTTCTTCCCTATGAAAGGACACCTCCTGCTTCCATATCAGAGGATTATTGTGGGAACCCAATGGCATAGTGTCCTTTGTAAAAGTACTTGGAAACTGCAAAGCGATGTATATGAATGAATGGAACAGTCGGAAAATGGTATATTCTCAACTTGCTTAAATGACTTAACTGGTTGTACCTGCAGAGAACAGTGACCTAGAAGGCAGGAGGCCTGGGCTACAGTTCCAGTTTCCTTGCCAATTAGCGGTGTAACTTAGGGCCACTTTCTTTCGCCACTCCAGACCTTGGCTTCCAGAGCTGGGCTTTGAAAATTTTAAGGTACTTGCTCTTCCTTCTTCTTCTTCTTCTTCTTCTTCTTTTTTTTCTTTTGCTTCAATTTTCCCAGGATAAGACACTCTTCTTGTTCTTAAAGGATTTTATTCTGACACATTTGATATGGTATGTTAATCACAATACAATAACAAATATGTCCTAATTAGTTTTTTCATTAAATATACAAATCAATGACAATAGCTACTGTGTGGAGCTGATTAGTAACATTTTCCTAACCTAGAATTGTTTTCATTATTTAATCAGCATTAACAAATGGAAGTTTCAGAGCTCAGACTGTAAAGGTCTCAGCAGCAGTTATTATGGTATCTCACTTGGCCCCATGGCATCTTTCGTTCTACACTTGCACAACAATGCTATCCTTCTTCCTCTGTTCCTCTAAAGTCAGCAATGTGATTGATGCATTTGGGGAGAGGAGCTGGGAGCAGAGGGAGTGTGGAGGAAATGAAGAGTATACTTGGAGGGGGGGAAAAAGCTCATCCTTTCCTTATTTTCTAAATTGCAGCTTATAAAGTTGATTCACTGACTGCTGGTTTAAAATGGTGTCTGCGAACAGCCTCTGCTACAGCTTTCTCCGTAATGTGCAGTAAAATACCTAAGAAGGCTTAGAAGAAGATATAAACTCAAAATACAGCCATAAACTTGGACTGACAATCAACTAAAGGCTGGATCAGGGAGGTGGGTATTTTTTGGTTTTTGCTTTTTGGCCAACTTTAAGGTCAATGAAACTGAAGTGAAAAACACGGTCCATTGGCTTGGGCGTGCTCTTTGGGAATTGTTCTATAGGAAAGAGGTGGGAAGGATCATTGTCTTTCTTTTGTTGTCCACATTCTGGGATTGTGTGTGTATCCCTGGGAAGGATCCCCCGGTGGAAATTCTTGTCTACCCAGAACCTCAGAATGTGACCTTATTTGGAAATAGGATCTCTGCAGACATAATTAAGGTGAGGGTCAGGACGAGATCATACTGGATTCAGGTAGGTTCTAAGTCCAATGAGAGTGTCCTTATAGGGTACAGAAAGGGACACATAAAGAAAATATGGTCATGTGACTACTGAGGCAGAGAATGAAGTGACGTGGCCACAAGCTAAGAATGCAAGGAGCCCCCAGAAGCTGGAAGAGGCATGGAAGGCTTCCTCTTGATTTTGGACTTCTCATCTCCACAGCTGTGAGAGAATAAATGTCTGTTGTTTTAGGCTGCCACATTTTTGGTAATTTGTTGTGAAAGCCCTGGGAAACAAATACAGCGGGAAACAAGTTTATACTAGGGTTGAATTCAAACACAAATTTTGTCCGTCCCCCAACACCTCCCCAACCCCCAGTGTGTTATTTGTATTTATCAATCTGTTTTTTTTGGTGTAGGTGAAATAAATAAGTCATGGGGATGAAAAGTACAACACAGAGAATATAGTCAATAATACACTTATCATGGTGAGCATTTTGTATGTATATAGTTGCTAAATAACTATGTTGTACACAAAACTAATTTAATACGTCAACTTCAATTTAAAAAAATGCAAACACTTAAGGCAACAAAATGAGTGGGTTGTCCAGGGAGGAGACTGAAGCAAACCAGAGAAGATATGCTTTATGTAAAGACAACAAATTGTTGGGGCGCCTGGGTGGTTCAGTAGGCTAAGCACCTGACTCTTAATTTCAGCTTAGGTCATGACCTCACAGCTCATCAGCTTAACCCTTGCATCGGGCTCTGCACTGACAACGTGGAGCCTGCTTGGGATTCGGTCTCCTTCTCTCTTTGCCCCTCTCTCACTTGCTCTTGGTATCTTTCTCAAAATAGGTAAAAATAAACTTAAAAAAAAAAGACAACAAATTGTCTTGCAAGAACACAGATAGAGATTTGCCAAATCTTTCCGTAATTCAAGAGGAGCTGGAAATCTGGATTTTATTTCTGTGCATTTATTTATTTTATTTATTCATTTTAGAATTGCATTGATTTTATTTTAAAAATGGTGCTATTTCAAATGCCTCTGAGTCAGATTCCTCCTGTGGGCAGCTAGCTTGCCATCTCCTGGGCAGGGCCTGGAGGACAGGAGGAGGGCTTTAATGGCAGGAATGCAAAGCGTCTTGAGGTGGAAAAATAGAATTTCTGCACCTTTGCTGGGGGAAAGAAATACAGGATGACCCTGGTAGCAGGACATGTGGGGGACTGATGGCTATTTTCATGCTCAACAACTGTTCATGTCAGCGGAAATCCAGAAATAACTTGGGAAGAATTTCACTTCAGTCTATTAGATCCACGGTTAATAAAGCCTGTTAGAATGTGGAACCTATTTAGGAGCTGTGAACATTCAACTGGTATGTAGTTATACCTTAGAAAAGAGGAATTGGCCAGAAGGAAGTGAGGTCAAGGAACATTCATACTGGAAGTTTTCTGGCAAATACAGGGTTTTGATACATCTTTTATTTAAAGATGAGAAAGCCATAACACATGAAGGATATACCCCAGCAGTGACAACAATCACAGTGCAGGAACTTGGAACAATGGTTATGAAAGATTATTATGAAAGTTCAGAGGAAGAACAAACCTTTGCCAAAGATCTGCTGCAGGAAATGGCTTTTGCTTTTTTTAGGAGATTATTTTGCATCCTTAGATGAGACGCAAGGAACAATAGCCTCTTAAAAATAGGACAGATGTCATAAAGAAATAGAAGAGTGTTATGTAAAAGGGGCTGGATGAGATAAGGAAGACTTTCTACAACACTAAAGGTTCAACAGTAGAATTAGCACTAACAGTTAGCTTTAAGAAGCAGTTAAGAACATAATTGAGATTACAGAAAATCAGTGTGATATGAGATACATTTTGGAACTTCTGATGCATTGAATGTCAAAGTGTCTTTGACCAGAATTGCATTTGCATATTTTAAGTGGAAAAAATAAAATGCACTATATTTGTCAGGGTTCTCCACAGAAACGGAACTAATAGGATGTATATACGTATATATATGAAATATATTTTAAGAAACTGGCTCACGTGATTACAGAAGCTGAGAAGTGGCAACATCTGCCATCCGCAAGCTGGGGACCCAGGAATATCTCGGTATGGTTCTGAGAACTGGATGCTCAGTGATGCATGTCCCAGGCAAGGGCAAGAGGAGATCCATATGCCAGCTCAAGGAGTCAGGCAGAAGCCAGTTCCCGTGTCCTCTGCCTTTTTGTTCTATTCAGGCCCTTGACAGATTGGATGATGCTCATCCACACTGGGGAGGGTCATCTGCTTTACTCAGTTAATTCATCCAAATACTAATCTCATCCAGAAATGCCTTCACAGACACACCCAGGAATAGTATTTAATCTGGGGACTCCACATCCCTGTCAAATTGATACATACAATTAACTAACACAAGCCCACTCTTTGTCAGATTGGCATTCATGTACATCTCCTTCAACCATACTTAATTTCCAAATAAAGGCAGTAGTGAGATCATAATTCTGCCTAACATGAAATAACCACCCTGAGCGCAACCAAAAATGCACTAACTTCTTCTCCAGAAGAGGAGTAAAGTCCTTGCATGATATTAACTCTTCTCCTTGATATCCCATAACTTAAATACTGTAACGTAAAATTAGCAAAGCTTAAATACTATGACTAAAGTCAATATATCTTACATTACATGATAAGGGAGTAAAAAAGGAAAGAAAACATAGCAATTGATATATATTTATACATATAATATATATATTGAGCAAATGGTCTTATACACACACACACACACACACACATTCATAGCAAAATAAAGTGGAAATACTCATGACAATTCCAGTCCTAGTTTCTGTAACTGGTCACATGGTTGTAGCTGGTATTTATAACTACTGTCTCTTACTATCCATTCTGCATGCCCTTTGCTTTCTACAAACAGCCAGTTGTGGTCTTTACCTGGTGGGGCGACCCAAATTTTCATTCCATTAGGGTTTGGGCCATGATTAGTCCTGCCTGATTTGGATTGTTGTCATCTTCTTTTGAACTTAATCATAGAGCATGGTGATACTAAGAGACACTATAGGGGATGTTTTATAATCCAGACATATTCTTCCTTCCTCCACTGTGGAGAAGTAGTCCAATTTCCTGTTGGTAGTGAGGATCAATCACCCCAGCCAGCATAGGAACTCCCTTTTACTCTTTGTTGATTCAGACTGAGGGAGAGACCAAAGTGTCTGGGTGGCCATCTGCACTTCCATTTCAGGGAAATCACTATTGTTTCTCCTGGTGGCAGCATCTCTCCCTTTGCAACTAAGATGTCTAGGCCAGCAGAACATAAGGCTATAGGAACAGGAAGCAAAACTTTTTCTAGTGGGCTACTAAGGATAACAGTGACTGATATCACTCACATCTCTAACCTTTGATTCCTGGATCCATGAATCTTGGCTAGGGGAGAAACAGTACTCTATATGGAACCGTAATTCAGACCATAGATGGACTTCTAGAGAAATCTTGCTTCAGCCCTGAAAGGCACTATCACCTGGCATTGCCACTGAGTCTTCAAAAGACTATTGAACCATCCTATCAAGCCAGCTACTTCAGGATGGTGGTGGACATTGTTAGACCAGTAAATTTTATGACCATGGGCTTGCTATGAAGTAAATTTCTTGGTCAGAAACAATGCAGTGTGGAATACCATGACAATGCATAAGGGATTCTGTGAGTCCCCAGATGGTAGTTTTGGAAGAAGTATTGAGTGCAGGGAAGGCAAATCTGCATCCATAACAAGCATCTATTCTAGTAAGAACAAAATGTTGCCCCTTGCATGACCGAAACCGTCCAAGTAATCAACCTGCCACCAGATAGCCGGCTGATCACTCCAGGGGAATGGTGCTGCACCAGTGGAAGATTGGGCTCTCAGAAGGGGTCATATACAGGTTGACTGTGGTAAGTAGAAGACCATGGTGTGAGCCCATGCATATTCTTTCACCCGCGAGACCAGGGCCACTTTGTTCATGAACCCATGGGGCAATGACAATGGTGGCTGAGGAAAGAGGTTGACTGATAGTCACAGAACTGGGTTATCTTATCCACTTGATTATTAAAATTCTTGTCTGCTGAGGTCATCCTTTGGTGAGCAGTCACATGAGACACAAATATCTTCACATTTTTGCCCATTCATGGGGGTCTACTCATATCCTTTTTCCACAGATTTCCTCTAATCATGTTTCTTCCAAGTCCCTAACCATCCAGCCAAACGATTGTCCACAGTCCATTAGTTGGTACGTGATTGCATATCTGGCTGTTTCTCTTTCCAAGCAAAGTGAACAGCCAGGTGCATTGCTTAGAGTTCTTCCCACTGGGAAGATTTTCTGTTACGACTGTCCTCAGGGACATCACAGAAATTGACTGTAGTGCTATAGCTGTCCAGCTTTGAGTGGGGCCTGCACTTTGTGGAGAACCATCTGTAAACTAGGTCTGGGTCTTCTCTCCCTTTGTTAACTGATTGTAGGCAACTCCCCAGGAGGCTTTATATTCAGACTAGGAGAAAGAAGGCAGTGTAAGGAATAGAGACCTTGGGCATTTGGGTCCCATGTTCGTATGATTTACTTGTGCCCTTCAGGAACTCCTGTGGCCTGAATTATATATAATTCACTCTCTTTTGTTGATGGAGTGCTGCTGTATAATCCCAATGTTATGACATGGTGGGTCAGATGATAATACCAGATTTGTGATGAGCAGCTCAGGTGGCATAATAACTTGGTGGCCCATGGTTAAGCATTTAGTCTCTATTAATGGTCCAGAGCAAGTCAAGAGCTGTTTCTCAAAAAAAGTGTAGTTATCTGCAGAGGATAGCAAGGCTTTGCTCCAAAATCCTAAGGCCTGTGCCATGATCCACCTACAGAGACCTACCGAAGGTTCCAGACTGCATCCCTACCTGCCACTGACACTTCAAGCACCATTGGATATGCTGGATCATATGGTCCAAATGGCAGAGTGGCTTGCACAGAAGTCTGGACCTATTCCAGAGCTTTTTCTTGTTCTCAGCCCCATTCAAAACTAGCATCATTCACGTAGAATCTGTCCATGATTGATGCCCACTTTGAATAATAATTCCTGCCATTCTGTTCAAAGACTGGGTAATTATTGCCAAAATACTGAAATGTTTAATATACCTCTGAGAAGATAAATAAACAACAACAAAAAATCCATTTTGTCTTTATAAGCGTAGAGCTGCAGAGAGTGACATATGACCGTTTTCAATACCTCAGAACCTGAGTAGTGATTTTCTGCATCTTTAAAATTTATATGAAGAGCCTGAGTTTTTGGAAAGGAATATACCACCCACTGGCAGATATTATCTGTCATTAAGCCACTTTTCATTTTGTCTCCCATTCAGGAACTATGAACATGTCTGAGTTCTTTATGCTTAAAAGCAGTATATATGCCATTATTTCAAGCACATTAAAATACACGGAAAAAGTGGAAGACATAAACAAAAGAAACTATTTCTGGTTGTCATTAGTTATATGCTTGATTATCATTATTTTTGAACAGTCACATTGTTTATCTTATTCCTTCTTTGCGCTTTTTAAATTTTCAAATTTTCTACAGAATGAAATTTGCTCTCTTGAAATGAAAAGAAGTAGAGAGTAGTAAAAATAGCTACATTTCATTTTAATATGTCATAACACAATAATTAAAAACATTTCCATTTCAAACTAGAAGAAAATACCCCCAAATATTAACACTAGTTACACCTATGCAGGAAAAATAGGAGTGGTTTTGTTTTTTTTTCTATGTGTTATAAAGAGCCTTATGATTTTTATTTATAAAAAAACAATCAAGATTTTGAATATAACAAGTGCATTCAACAAAAATTTTGTTACAGCCTATTGTGTGATGGGATCACGGTGATGATATACATGAATGAGGCCTGACACTTTATTTCAGGAGTTTCCATTCTCATGAACTATTGTTTTCTTTTTAAAAAAATTTTTTTAATGTTTATTTATTTCTGAGACAGAGAGAGACAGAGCATGAGTGGGGGAGGGGCAGAGAGAGAGGGAGACAAGAATCTGAAGCAGGTTCCAGGCTCTGAGCTGTCAGCACAGAGCCCGACTCGGGGCTCGAACTCACGAACTGTGAGATCATGATCTGAGCGGAAGTCGGTCACTCAAGCGACTGAGACACTCAGGCGCCTCGAACTATTATTTTCTTAGTTGCCAAATAAAACATAAGGAATGAGAGGCATCGCTTCTCACTGATAGAGAATCTCTGTATGATGAGCTCTTTGGTCAGTTGGAATTGGCTTGAAATAATATCTGGCATATTAAACATATCCTTTCAAGAAGCCTGGTGAGATTAGTGGTGCCTGGGTGGCTCAGTGGGTTAAGCATCCAACTTCAACCAAGGCCATGATCTCGCGGTTCCTGAGTTCGAACCTCACATCAGGCTCTGTGCTGACAGCTCAGAGCCTGGAGGATGCTTCGGATTCTGTGTCTCCCTCTCTCACATTCTGTCTCTCTCCCTCTCAAAAATAAATAATAAAAGCATTAATTTTTTTAAATAAGCCTGGTGAGTTTCAAAAAGCATGATCTAGAGAGTCAGACCTGTTTTCACTCCAGATTTGCCATGCAATCGCAGGCATTAAATTGTCTGGGCCTCAATCTCCCCATTTTTAAAATGTGGAGGCTAATGTTGAACTGAGTGTCAGTGTGAATGAAGTAAAGTATGGTAAGGAGCTTCTCACAGTGACTATTAGGGCACTTTGATACATGGGGATTTCTTCTCTCTTTGCCTTTATCTGCAGGATTAAAAATGTACGTTAACAATAATCATGTTTCATATTTGATGCAGTCAGTGCTTTCAAATTTGCAACCCAATCTCACACATCCTCTCTTGATTTCTCACAAAATTCCTCAGGTAGCAGAACCTGTCGGAAGGTTTGATGGGATAACGTGGCAGCTCAGGAGGAAGCAGATCACCCTGAGATCTGGGGAGTACTTCCATTAATAACTGAGGAGACAAAAAGCTAGAGGGGTGACAAGGTCAGGGTGATCTTGATGGGAAATGAAGAGGCCAACCCTTGCACTGAAGGGCCTCTGACACCACCTCGTATTCCACTCCTCCCTACGAGTACAGAGGCATCTTGGTGCCTTTCGGATGGAAATTGCCAAGTAACTGGATTCGTAGGATCAGCTTTAGTTTCTGGATAGAGAAATTTGACGCAGCTGGGTGGGATATCAGGCTCTGTGCCCCATGGGCCTGAGGTCTATTTACTGTGACTGATGCCAACTCTTACAAAGAGGAGGCTGAGGAAGTTTTCAACCTCGTGGATCCCAGTAACTAGCCTCAGCCGTGTTAGTCGCTCTGCTAGTGGCTGCCAGATCACGCACAGATGCCACCTGCTGGGAAGATCCCACTCCAAGACTGAGACCTGCTTCAGAACCTAGCGTGAGAATTGTCAATACCTACAACTTGGAAATGCTGGGACAGGCAGAGCTGTAATTAAAGTAGGTAGAGCGAGAAGAGTTCTTGTTTTACTCAGGAGGAAATTGAGACTTACAAAGGCTCTGGAGACTTAACTTGAGAGGCAAAGGCAAGAAGATCTGATTTCTCTCTGTATTTTGTAACTATCATCTTCTCTTTTTTCTTTTCTTTTCTTTCCTTTCCTTTCCTTTCCTTTTCTTTTCTTTTCTTATCTTTTCCTGATTCTTTCTTTCTTTCTTTCTTTCTTTCTTTCTTTCTTTCTTTCTTTCTTTCTTTCTGTCTTTCTTTTTTGGCCAGGTATTCTAGACTCTGGGACTTCAGCAGTAAATAAAGCTGACAAAAATCCCACCCCTGCAGAGCTTGCATTCCAAAGGAAGAAGACAAAAATAAAATGTATTATATGACATAGTGTGATAGGAAGTGAAAATGGCTATGTAGAAAAATAAAGAGGGAGGGGGAGAAAAATAAAAAGGAAGGGGCCTCATTGAGAAGATGACATTTGAAGAAAACCTGTGGACTTCCTGGGGAGAAGTGTCTCAGACCCAGAGAGCAGCCAGTTTAAAGGCCCTGAAATGGGAACATGCTGGAGATGCTGGAGAATTTCAGAAACAGGAGGAGACCACTGTGGTTGGAACAGTGTGACGATGGGACATGGAGAGATAGCGGGGTGCCAGATCTTGTATGTCCTTAAGTTTCATTCACCAGACACATGAAAAGATGCTCAAGGTCACTCATCATCAGGGAAATACACATCAAAGCCACACTGAAATACCACCTCACACTGGTCAGAGTGGCTAAAATGAACAGATGAGGAAATTACAGATGCTGGCAAGGATGTGGAGAAACGGGAATCCTCTTGTACTGTTGGTGGGAATGCAAACTGGTGCAGCTTCTCTGGAAAACAGTGTGGAGGTGCCTCAAAAAATTAAAAATAGAACTAACCCAGCAATAGCACTGCTAGGAATTTACCCACGAGATACAGGAGTGCTGATGCATAGGGGCACATGTATCCCAATGTTTAGAGCAGCACTATCAACAATAGCCAAATTATGGAAAGAGCCTAAATGTCTACCAACTGATGAATGGATAAAGAAGATGTGGTTTATATATACAATGGAATACTACTTGGCAATCAGAAAGAATGAAATCATGCCATTTGCAGCAACGTGGATGGAACTGGAAGGTATAATGCTGAGTGAAATAAGTCAGTCAGAGGACAGATATCATGTTTTTACTCATATGTGGATCTTAAGAAACTTAACAGAAGACCATGGGGGAAGGGAAGGGGGAAAATAGTTACAAACAGAGAGGGAAGGAAGCAAACCACAAGAGACTCTTAAATACTGAGAGCAAACTGAGGGAGGATGGGGGGTGGGGGAGAGGGAAAATGGGTGATGGGCATTGAGGAGGGCACTTGTTGGGATGAGCACTGGGTGTTTTATTTAAGCCAATTGGACAATAAATTATATTCATAAAAAAAGAACTTGGTTTTATTTTGGGGAGGATGGAGATCCACAAGAGGGTGTTGAGTAAAGGACTGATAAAGTCAGACTCACACGTTAACGGGATCCATCTGGCAACTGCTCATTTAGGACCATGTGGTGCTATCTCTACTGCACATGTAGATATAGGAAGTACCCTATCCCTCAGCTTCGGGCTGAGTCCAATGACAGGGCTTGGGGCTCCAGATGGCCATAAATGACATGCGAAGAGCTGTTCAGGGGAGAAAAGGCCTCAGGAATCAGGTCACTCACAACACCTCAAGAGGAGCTATTTGCCCGCCGTAGAAAAAGTCTCTCAGGAGAAACTCTATGAGATGTACTTATATTTCCAGATGGTAGTCTCCATGTGATACTGGCTGGATTCTGTGAAACACATCTAAACGCTGTTGACATGAGGACATCTGATACAGAGGGCACCTGGTGGCCTTATTTGATACTCTTATGAAGAATCATTCAAAGTAGGGCCATCCTTGCTGGGCTCTGTGGTATGAATTTCCCAAAGTACCTGCTTTCCCATGGAGTAGGACCAGGAAGGTTTACCAATGCTCCATTTTGACCTTGAAGGATCTTTGTAGTCAAAGTCTCTCAATTGTTCCTGGAATCTTTTCAAAAGTAGCTCAAGATTTTTCTAGACATATTACAAAAAATCATAGGTCTTACTATTTATTTTAGCTTATTCTTTATTTAACCAGACAACCAAACATGTGTTGAATGATTGCCTCCCATGTTCCAGGTACCCTGAGAGGGTAACTGATAAAGAAAATTTACTCTCTGCTATTGATGAACTCAGGGTTTAGTAGGAAGCTCAGATGAGTAAATAATAATAGCAGGGTTACAAAGCAGACTTTCACAGCTGCTTTTACATGATGCTATAGATGTTTGGAAAAAGAAACTCCATCAGGAGGAGACAGGTAAGGATTTCCAGAAGAATTCAGAAGTAGAAGATTTTCACTTTAGGGAAAATATTGGTCTGTGATATTTAAAGGTACTTTACTGACCTCTCTCTCTGTCTTCCTTCCTTTGTTTCCTTCATTCCTTGTCTTTCTCCCTTCAACAAATACTTCTTGAGTGTCTATATCAATAACATGCTAAGCATTTGGGACCGAATACATGGCCCTGACCTCACAAAGGTTATAGCTGAGAAAGGGGGAAAAGTACATTCAACACAGTGCAAGAGTATCCGGTTTGGCTGGATTATGGTATCTGTTTAAGTGACCTTGCCGGATAAAATGCAGAACATCTAGTTAACCTTGAATTTCAGATAAAGAAATATTTTTAATATAAGTACATTCAAATAATGCACGGGACATATATACACAAAAATTATTACCGAGTGTCTTTTTTTCCTTTCATTTTCTTTCTTTCTTTTTCTTTCTTTCTTTCTTTCTTTCTTTCTTTCTTTCTTTCTTTCTTTCTCTCTTTCTTTCTCTCTTTCTTTCTTTCTTTCTTTCTTTCTTTCTTTCTTTCTTTCTTTCTTTCTTTCTTTCTTTCTTTCCTAATTCTGGGAACTCTACATGTAAGGGATATTAGGAGAGGAAGTTAGAAACACAGGCAGGGTTAATGACATTTTATAAGTCACCCTAAGGGGTTTGAATGTCTTGCTGCCTATAATAAGGGATAATTGAACTACGTTATTCAAAGAAACAACAAGACCACATTAGACATTTGTAAGGATAATTCTAGCCACAGTAGGAAAAATGTACAAGACAGGGGTAGAACTGGAGGCAGCTGGACCAGAGGGGCACCTGACTTAGCAGCAGAAGTAGATTGGAGAGATGGCATTAACATAACCACTTGGCAAAAACTCATAAGAGATTGAGTGTGCGAGAAGAGAGAACAGAGGGACTTCAGAATGGTGTCCGTGTTTACGCCTTGAAAAACCAGGTCAATGATTCTGCTCCGCTCCAAGCTGATGTTTTCAGGAGCATGAGACGCTTCAAAACTTACATTTTTGCATCCATTTTATTGCATGTAAATAATTCGAGACTAGGAATCTTCCTCAGGCTGTCCGCCTTGGACCTTGCTCTTAAACAAGAGGTCACTCATTCTAATGTCCCTCTCTCATGGAATTGTGGCTTGGAAAGAAGGAGAAGCTAGACTGAAATTGTTCTTTGCAGAGATAACTATTTTATTGAGGTGTGGTCCTCTCCAGTCTCTTCTAGTCCTGCATGGGGTATTCACCATTTCTAAGAATTCAGTGGACTCTTGACACATATTCCAGATATTTCTGAGCACCTGTGTGAGTCCCTACATGTTCAAAATTGAATGTTCAGTCAACTAATCTCATACCTCAGCTGAGAGATCCTCTTTGACGTTTCAGGTCTTTAGCTTGCTGGATTCAAATTTATGCTTGTATAAGATATCAGCCTTGAAGATGAAATCCTCAGAATTGGAGCTTTTATTGTGTGCTGTGAATGAAGTAAGAAAGTCAAAACTTGCTAAAAACAAGTCTTATTTGATCTGCTTTCATGAATAGATGAGAAGCAATTGGAATTTAAAACATCAAGGGAATGCAGATGGGTGTTGCTAAAAAAATGCTTTTCACCGTGCCTTAGAGTTTGCAGTGTCTTAAATATATTAATGCATTTCTTTCAGATCTTGCTTGCTAATAATTTAATTGCAAAAACAAAATCTCAGAAAAGTAGAAAAATATGCACTGTGTTTGTGTTTGTGTGTGTGTGTGTGTGTGCACATACAGCACTGAAGCTTCCAAGTGAATCGCTACAACTATGTAAAGAAAAGGAACAATTGTAAACAGCTAAATGATTTAAAAACAGTACATTATGATGAGGTGAGGGCCATTGTGATGTTTTGAGAACAGGTGCTATTATTAGAACAATAATATTTGGAAATAATTGACTCATGACTTTGTGGTAAGCTAGGAGAGTAGGAGGCGGGGGCAGAACACTGTGTAACAATTCAAGGTAAAATGGTGTGATAAAATGGTCATGTATTAGCAGGGGAAGTGGATGGTCTAGTTGAGAGCAGTGGAAAGGTCTTATTTTTTGTGTTGTTGGGGGAAAGGAGATGGTAAAGCAAAGAAATGAACATTTATGGAGCTCATATTGTGCATTTTCAACTATGCTAACAACCTATATCATTAACTCATACATGCAACTCATTGAAACCTCTTAATCGACCACATCCTTCTAAGACAGGTTGTATCATCTATACAGGTGAAGAAACTGAGGTTTACAGGGATCGGGGACTTTGTCCTTCTCACAAGTTAAGTGGAAAAAAAAAAATGAGACTTGCATTTGGATCTTTGTCTCCAAAGTCCATGCTTTTTCTATTCTACCAAACTGCTGACTGTGATTTCTACTGGGACATTACATCACTACAGGAAAATTAAGATCGTTGTTTTTTCTCTTGACAAAGCATTTTCTACCCTGGCTCTCTGAAGGCCCAAGAGAAATATTTTTTATTCTATCATTGCTACTGTCTTCTGTTAGGGATGATGGGTTGGTGACTTAACCAAGATTACCCGTGTGCCAAGCCTTTCCCAAGTCGGGATGTCTCTCCTCACCATCAGGCAAGAGCTCCAAACTCACTTTGGGTTAGGGCTTCAAATCCACAGGAACTGTCCTTAAGCCTCACACTAGACGAGATTTAGTCGATGCAAACTATTCTGGGATCAAATTTATTTGGAGAGAAGGCTGAATACCGTATATTACAGGCACAAAATATTGTCATCAGTATTAGAGATAACCTACTATGTGTTCTGGATTTTGCTTTATACTCTACATTTCTTTTTAAACACAGTTTTGTCTGCTATCTTAATTTTAAAAGTTAAAAAAACATATAGGTCTAATACAATTTCATAACATTTGCATAGTCTATACAAGGGTCTATACAGTATATTTGGCCTTGGGCCAAATCAAACTCACCATCTATTATTGTAAATAAAGTTTTATTGAAACACAGCTCCCTACATCTATTCATTTAGTATAGTCTGTGGCTATTTTTGTGATATGTGGCAGAGCTGAGAGTTGGAACAAAGATAGTATAGCCCACAAAACTGAAAATATTTACTATATGATCCTATTCGGTAAATATTTGCCAACTCCTGCTCTGTGATAGCAGGAAATACTTCAATCTTACATTCCTAATTAGGGTTCTATACATGGCACTTCATCCTGTCTGTTTCAAGAGAAACTGTAAAACTCCTTTTTATAGCATCTGCATTTGCGTAGACGCTCCTCCGCCACAAAATACGTATTGACTTCCGTAGGGAACTTATTTTGCCCGAAGAAGTGGAAATATTTCTTTAAAATTCTCACCAAAATACTTTGATGTACTTGTTCTCTCTGCTTTGGAAAGGAAACATATTTAAGCATAGAGACAATATTCATTAAAAAAACAAAAAGCCTGAGTACCTATTTTAATGTCAAGGGCTGAGTTAGATGATAGAAATGAGAAGGGCTCAGGGTAGACAGGATTCCTGAAGTAACCAAAACAGTAGGGTGCTAGCAGAAAAATACATACACAGACAAACAGAACAGAATTGAGAACCTAGAGATAAACCCTAGGATACATGGTAAACTAGTATTTGACAAGAGAGTCAACATATTTACTGGGAAAAGGAGAGTCCCAGCACCATTTCTTTCTGTACAGCGAAAGAAACAATCAATAAAATGAAAAGGTAACCTTTGGAATGGGAAAAATATTTGCAAATCATCTGATAACCTGTTAATCCCCAAAATATATAAAAATCTCCTGCAACTCAACAGCAAAAAAAATTGATTTAGGTTTTGAAATGAGCAGAAGATCTGGATAAGCATTTCTTGGTTGGATGCAGGACTTGATCCCATGATGAGATCACAACCTGAACTGATTATAAGAGTTGGATGCTTAACCAACTGAGCCACACAGGCACCCCTGGATAAACATTTCTTAAGAGAAGGCATACAATTGGTCAACAAGTACATGAAAAGATGCTCAACATCACTACTGATGAGGGAAATGCCAATCAAAATGATAATAAGATATTACTTCATACCTGTTAGAATGGCTTTTGTCAGAAAGACAAGAGATAACAAGTGTTCGCAAAGATGTAGAAAAAAGAATACCCTTTTGCACTGTTGGTGGGAATGTACATTGATGTAGCCACTATGGAAAACAGGATGGAGATTGAAAATAGTACTATATGATCCAGCATTCCCACTTACGGGTATATGTTAAAAGAAATGAAATCAATAATTTGAAGAGATATCTACACTCCCATGTCCACTGCAGCATTATTCACAATAGCCATGATATGGTAACAACCTAAATGTCCATCAACACATGAATGAATAAAGAAGATACGGTATATATACACAATGCAATATTACTGAGCCACAAGAATGAAAGATATCCTGACATTTATGACAACATGGATGGAACTTGAGGGCATTCTGCTGAGTAAAAGAAATCCAACAGACAAAAATAAATACTGTAGGATATCACTAACATGTGGAATCTAAAAAAAGCCAAACTCAGAAACAAAGAGTAGAATGGTTGTTACCTGGAGCTGGACGCAGGGAAAATGGGGAGATTTGGGTTGTATGATGAATAAGTCCTGAGACATCTAATGTACAGCATAGTGATTATAGTTAATAGTAATGTAGGAAATTCTTAAAAAAAATTTTTTTTAATGTTTATTTATGTTTATTGAGACAGAGGGAGACAGAGCATGGGAGGGGGAGGGACAGAGAGAGAGGGAGACACAGAATCCGAAGCAGGCTCCAGGCTCTGAGCTGTCAGCACAGAGCCCGATGTGGGGCTTGAACCTGCAGATCATGACCTGAGCTAAAGTCAGATGCCTAACTGACTGAGACACCCAGGTGCCCCTGTAGTAAATTCTTAAGGCTGTTAAGGAGTAGATCTTAAATGTTCTTACCACAAAAAGGAAATAGTAATTATATGATGTGACACAGGTGTTAGCTAATGCCATGGTGTTAATCATTTTGCAATGATTTATCATTTATCATTTGCAATGGTATTGTCAATTATATCTCCATGAGGGGGGTGGGGGCGGCGGGGAGAAAGTGTCCCTAGCCTCAGAGAGCTCCGTCTGAATTGCAAAAGTTGCTTCAAGTCATACACTTAAATAAATAGTGTGAGGTTTTAAACTCAGGTCTGGATAGTTCCAAAGCTCTCTTTACATGATATTTGTGTTTTCCACACTTAAGGGATGTGCAGCGGCGTGAGCCAAGAAAGTACAAAGATGCACAGTAACATGGCTTCAATTTTAATAGATGGTGTATGATTTTAAACAAATTTTTATATTAAAACAAGCCTGGATATTTTAAGAAGGAGAATCCAAAGTTCAAATGAATATGTAAAATAAAACAAAAGACTTCAAATAAATTAAGGCTTGCAGTGCCCCAACCCCTAGGAGTAGAATGTTCTCTCTGGAATACTCTCACTCACAGTCAAAAGAAAAGAGAAAAAGAATCAAGTCTTTGGGAAAAACGTGCACAAAGGGAGACCTCATAATAGCTAAGATTTAAATGGAAAGAAGAAAAAGAGAAGAAGTTTGGAGAAGAAAGCCCCAGATGCAAACTTGAAAATGACTTTCACAGAGTGTCGTCGGTCAACCTGCCACTGAGAAGCCTAATTAAGACATCTGCTAAGAGTTACCAACTGATGGTGGTCTCACTGTCACACCATTTTAATTGACATGCTGCGATTTCGTTCCAGATTAACTTCATAAGTGGTCCTCCTAATAGAAAGATCACCTAAATTAAGAGTGGGCTGTAAATGGGGATTTGTGATGTTAATGGGCCAGTATAACTTCTGTGTCATTTACATACATTTCCATTTTTCCCAATGCATATTTGCATATGTTGGAGGATGCCACTGAAGGCCTTGCCTGGGCAACATTAGTATGGTAATGAGCGTGGAATTGGCACAGTGTCCAAAGAGTCATTTCTTTGACCTCCCCCCAGCACTAATTTTGGAGCTGCTTTTGAGCCTCCAATACTGGTGACATAAAACCCATATTCCAGAAAAACATGAGTTAGGCCTATTTATCCAATGGAACAAATGTTCGGGAGGCTGAATTGAATTGAAACATGGAGCTTTTCAACAAGTGGAGGGTGGCTTAGTACTTGAACAACACAGTACATCATTGATGCTAAAAAAAAAATTAAAAAAAAAAAAACCCTCCAAAATTGTTGGTTCAGTGTGGTTGCCCGTTGATATTCCTCCACGTGGTAGCCCAATCTAGTATGTCTGCTGATCCAGGAGGTTAGGGCAGAGGCCAACTCACATAAGGCTCAGCATAGAGGTTTCAAGGAGAGAGCGCCAGAACTGGAGTCTACCAGACCAGAATCTAGCGGTCGCTCTGCCATCACTGGGTCTTCATCACTCCGAATCCCCAGTTCTGCATCTGTAGATTCAGCTAAGGACGCATACCTTAGGTTTGTAGAGAAGATTGAGATAACGGACGTAGCCATTTGAACAGAAATTTTCCTGGAATTAAGTGCAACCATGTAACTGAAACTCCATTTGGTGGTATCTTTCCTGTTACTTGGGTGTCATATTTTGCGAGTACCTGAGAAGCTTGAGCTGAAATGCTCGAATGGAACACCTAGCGATGGGATGGATAGGTTCTTTTACACAGTCCCGTTAACCAACATTTCTTTCTCAGAGCAGTAGGACTGACTTTCCCCTCATTTTCTTTCTACAATAATTGGATTCTTCTATATCACATCACTCCAGCCCCCGTATCCTGCTCACCATGACAAATACTGAACTAACTTTGTCTAGTATATCTTACTCTAAGGGAATGAACAAGCCTTTATACAGCAATGCTTCTTTGATTTTCCAGTTTATTATTCAGCGTCAAGTCAACTTGTTTTGGACAAAGCATTTCGGATCTACTTTTTGTGATTATTTTAAACCACAAAATGAAATAGAGACCTGGGGAAGAGGCTTTGTTGTGTCGTATCATCCAGAAAGCCTGCTGTAGAAGCTTCACGAGTAAGCGGTAGCATCCCCCAAAGTTCATATCTGATAGATTGACATTGGGTCGAGGGTGGGGCAGACACAATAGGAGATAATATCTGGCAGTAATTTGCTCATGGACAGTGGGAATAAGGGATGGGAATGTTCCCAGGCTTCCAAATGTTCACAGACAACGGGGAGGTTGTTAGGGACAGAAAGGACTGCCAGGGGACAGAATATCACCAGAATGTCACCAGGACAACATTGTACTTTAGAGAAAACTTCTCTGTGTCCCACAAATGGCAACACCTTTGAGAGTTTTAGAGGGCTTAGGTAAGCTGTAAAGATCCTGAAATTATTCTAATTTACTGTTATAGTAGACCATGGTAGTCACACATTTTTATGCGTATCCAGCATGCTTTCCAATCCCCTTTATTCTGATTCCTTTAGAGAATCCTCCCTCAGTCCATGTGGGCTTGTTAAGGTATGGCAATCATTCTGTTCATACCCCTAGCTAAAGAAGGGGCATATGACCCTGGCTGGGCAGAACACCTCATCCCTCTGGGTCGAGTTACTGTCTACATGTGTGTATGCATGACCCAAGCAGGATAAGCCAGTGCCTTTCCTGAAATTAATATGGAGAATTTTGGAGTAGAGTTTTTATTTCCCCCTATCCAATGTTACTGTCAAACTAGGAGGATGTGGATTTAGAGATGGGGGTAGGCATTTAAGGACCTTTCTTCAGATAGCCACAAGTAAGGTTGAGACATGGAGAGAAAGGCAAAACCCAGGACCTATCATGCTTGGGCTTCCTAGCCATGTGAAACAAGAGAAGTCCATTTTCACTTCAACTATTCTGGTTGGGTATTGGACACTTGCAAATCAAAGCCAAGTAAGTCTCCGAAAGAAAGGGGGAAAGAGATGTACAACCAAAGGAATGAAGTAAAAAATCAGGTGCTGGCAAAGGATGCAAGGCCAATGGGTTGGGAAGAGTTTGGCTATATTTTGACCAGGGAATAGAATTTACTAGTCTTTTAATTAATTTTTCTAGTTTTTCTTTTGTGAACTTTGTTCCTACAATGTCTTAAAAAAAAAAAACCCTAATTATTTTGGGACAGGCGTCACAATACTTGACATCTTATCTCCCATCCACTATGTGACAACCACCCCCACCCCCCGCCCATTGCACATTGCAGGGCTGTCCATTCTTAACCTCTGTTAAATTGATGTGAAAGAGATTTCAGAGAAACAAAGTTGAGAAGCAGTATGACATTATGGAATGAATATTGGATTTTCAATCAGGGGCTAATATTGGAATAAGCATTTTGACACCCCCTTGTTGCTCTGAGCCTTAATTTTTTCAATATGGACCTTGAATGAGAATAATAATAATCTTTAACTCACATGGTTTTTGTGTGGATTAAATAGTGTACTATAAAATGTATAGTAAAAGGTAAAATGACAGTAATAGTTTCTAGGTTAATGTTTTACTTCTCATTTTCAGATAAGTTCTTAATAATGTTGAAGGTATTCAGAGGAGATAGTGAAACTATCCAACCCCTCCCACCCCAAAGCAAAGGCAAAACCCTTTCTAGGAGCAAGAAAGAAATGGAGCTATTTATTTATTTACGTTTGTTGAATGTGTGTTTGTGTGTGTGTGAGAGAGAGAGAGACACATTTTGAAAGTCAGTTTCAAGGCCATTGTTGCAGCCTTCCACGTTAAATCTCTAAGTGCTCTTGGGAGTACTTTCTTCTTGGGAGCTTCCAGCAACCAGATGCTCAAAACGGGTTCAAAAGAAGAACTCTAATCTCAAGAAGGAGAGCTAATTAAAGTGTACAGTTGTTTTTTTCTTTTTTTTAAAGGACGACTGAATTCCCATAAGTCAGAAAGGATTAAGAAATTTACGGTAGCTTCTCTGTCCAAGGGAGAAAGGAACTCATGTGCATCAATATTTCCATCATCATTTTAATACCAACAATATCACCTGCCCCTCCGGTAGCCATCAGTCAGTGAGAACCTTCCAGACACCTTGTACGTGTTAACTTAATCTTTTTCAATGACACACAGAGAAAAGACAGTTTTTATAATATTTCCACATATAGAAGAGAAAAGCATGTCTTGAGAAGTTAAGAAATTTGCTGAGGACACACAGCAGAAGTGAAACCGAGGTCTACGAGATTGCAAAGTGCATTTTCCCTTTCCACTCTGCACACCATGGGAGCTGATGTATAATGAGGGTTAACAAGTGAAGAATGGATGGCCAAGAGTCTTATCAACAGTCACACCTTGAGAAAGCCAAAGGCTGAAGTGTTGCTTGTCCTTCCTTATCCTTTAGATGAGGGAATTGGTGCAGAAAGACAGGGGCTGGGCTTAGGGAGTAGCTTGATTGCCAAGGGGGAAAATAGTGGCTCACGGCCCTGGAACCTACGTACTGGGACATTCATTTTCAGGCTCTGTTGGAGCTTGTCTACCGGCTTTGCCAGGCCTGGGAGATGTGTCAATGAGCCATTTACATGACCCTTTACAAAGTTAAGTCTGTTATTTGGCCCTTGGTGCTGGCTTTTTAAAAAGTCCTTAACAGACACCGTAGGAATAAAACAATGAATATCCATCCACATGTCCGAAGCATTCTTAAAAATGAAAAGCTGAAGTCAGACAGAAAGTAGTGGGTTTGGCACAGGGATACACTGAGTATTGCAGGTTTATGTTCAACTCCATCCTCTGACTGGGGTTTCTCTGAGAATCGGGTGGAGCTCCCACCCACCAGCACTGGATAGGAGGCACCTGTTAAGATGTAGGGCTGGTCTGGGGAAGACGACACACTCTTTCACCAGGAGCGAATTCTTCACTAAGAATACTGCAGTTTGTTTCTGGGATGTCAAGAGGCCAACCTCCCGAGGAAGATGCCAAGATGAACAATTAATCCAATTAATCAGGGGGTGCCTGCTCAGATGGGGTTGCTGAGTCATCAGCCCGAAGTCAAACCTGTTCCAGAAGCCAGTCAGGGGAAGCGCTCAACCTGGGATGGTTTTACTTCTCCTAGGGAACTTCTGGAAATTTTTGGAGATGTTTTGGGTTGTTATGACAGATGGAAGAAGTGATGTGCTGTTGGCATCTATCTGGTAGAGGCCAGAGATGCTACTAACATTCTACCACGCACAGGACAGCTCCTACAATGAAGAATAACCCGGTTCCAAGTGTGTCAACAGTGCTGAGGTTAGGAAACCCTGGTCTAGGGGTGCCTGCGTGGCTCAGTCAGTTCAGCATTTGACTCTTGGTTTAGGCTCAGGTCATGGTCTCGCGGTTGGTGGGATCGAGCCCTGCATTGGGCTCTGCCCTGACAGCATGGAGCCTGCTTGGGATTCTCTCTTTCTCTCTCTCTCTCTCTTTCTCTCTCTGCCCCTTCCTCCTAAAAATAAATAAATAAACATTAGGAAAAAAGCAAGCCTGGTCTAGGGAGTACCAGGAACTAAGTCAGAAAGTCAAATTGGGTTCGGAATCACCAAGGGGAGGGGCAGGAAGGATGCCCGGTGGAAGAAGGCACAGAGGGTAGTTCATCCTCAAACAGAGCTCCCCCATGCCCTGCAGGCTGCTGCTGTTGACCAGCCGTACCCAGCTCTCTGCCACTGCTGCCTACTCATTGGTAAAAAGGTTTAAGTTTTGTTTTGTTTTGTTTTTGTATCAAGTTTGAGACTTTATTTGCCATTATTTACAGAACGATCTTGACAGCAGCAGCTCAAGAACAGGAACTAGGAGAGAGATGATTTGTAGCGTAGTAGTTCCTAAGCTTGGGCATTCGTCCGAAAGTGTTCAAATTCCAGCTGTACCACCCACCAGATGTGTCATAAAGCATGGCCATCAATCTCGTTTTTCCTAACCTGTATCCTAGGGATAGTAATAGCTACATCATGAGTTGACTTTGAGGATTAAATGAGGTCACACGCATAAAGAATCTAGAAAGCTTTATAATTAGTTTAAGACAATAACTATCATTCTGGTTATGATTACTGTGGAGGTGGGATAGGACACCTGGGGTGAGGTATTGGGAAGGGTCCCATGGGCTCCCCAGCAAGAAACCCTGGAGAACCCAAGGGTGGCACGAGGCAATGGTCTTGTAAAGAGTGATTCGTGATGTCGACAGTAAGGAACAAAGATCACCAAACTGATCGAGCACAAAGCTGCATTTATTTACTTGTACGACAAAGGAGAGTCACATCCCTTAGGTGAGAATTGTGCAGATCTCCCAGAGCAGAAAGGAAACAGGCTGGATCGATCACAAGAAATGGGGAGAGTGTATTAAATAAGGTCCTGCTCTGAGTTCAGGTTTTTGGGATATCAGGACTGTGAGCTCCTCATTGTGGTCCCTTTTGTTTCACAGCATCCCTGATGCCAGGAAGCCTGGCATAAATTCCAGCTGCAAACGCAGTTGACAGTTTCATGGGGGAAATGCTGAAAGTTTCAGAAAGTTATTCTTAAACAATGGCGACCATTATTGCACTGGCTGTGTACTGTCTGTTGTGGTTGTTGGCCTTCCTGGGAAGCAGATTCTGACATGGAGCTTTGTGTGCGGTCTGATATTTGTGCGGGTGTGTCTTTGGGCTCCCGATACACAGAAGAATGAAGCGGGAGCGGGCAGATGGGGCAGGTGAGTTAGGATGATGGCCCTGTAACAACGTTGGCCGGACCCAAGGGACACCCTGGAGCTAGCTAGAGTAGCAGGTCCAGATTGTTCCCTGTTGGACTGAGATGATCAGCCCTTTATACTCCCTCACTGATCATTGAGTGTGGGTACCCAGAGGCTGTCCCCAGAGGCCAACACCTCAAAGCTGTCTGCCACCAGTGACAAGGTCTTCACAGATGAACGATCTGGATAGTACAGCACAGTGTTCACCAGCTCCCCATCTCAGTCAAGTCCTGGGTTCACTGCGTGCTTAAAACAATTCTGAAGTCAGTTTAGTGGGGAGAACTGGATCAGGGAGGGTAGGAGGTTTATGGAAGGCTGCACACCTGCTTACCGATCACTTGGGCACTTAGCAATCCTGCCTCGCTCAGCTTCTCCTAGAAGGTGTGCATGGGTGTGCATGGTAGAGAACACAGGATCAAAGCCAGACTTGAGCTTGATCAATAGGCAGGTCAAGACGCCTCAACTCTTTTAGAAAAGTCATGTGTTCTCAATGGGGGCAATTTGTAAAAGTGAGTCTCTGGGGCAGGGCAGAGGCAGGGGTGAAGAAATTATATTCTCTTCATATATAAAGCACATAAGCAGATACACGGCATATCTGTGTTGTTAAAATTTAGTGACAGGAGAATGGAGGACAAATGTCTAAAAATGGCTCCTGGAAGGGAAGAAATAATGAAAAAAAAATGTTTAAAAGGATACAAAGAAAGGAAGAAAAGGAATCTCTAAACTCCATGTTTTTATCATGGCTTCTGTGTTCCAAGAATTGAATTGGTCAAAAGCCTTAGAGAACAGGAGTCTAGCACTGGTATACAATGCTTTTTGGCTTTGTTTGATTATTATTACTGTTATTATTATTATTATTATTATTTTTGCTTATGCCACATTAACATGAAACTGAAAGGAAAATCCCAGTTGGTTTACCATTTTAAGTTTTAGAGATTTTCTGGGAGCACATATGCACATATGCACACACACCCAATATCCATTTCCTCTTGAATAATGAAATATGCAGCCCTGGACCCCCAGTCCAGCTCCATCCAGCCACATCCAGCTTCATAGGGAAATGGTGGTCTGGCAGGGTCATCTGATGCCTGGCTTCATTTATCGCAAACCCTGTCCTAGGATGTTAGAGTTGAAAGAGGAGCCGAGACATTCTTAATCCTGGCTTCACATCACGAGAATTAAAATGAAAAAAAAAAAAAAACAAAAAAAAAATCCCTCCAGGGATTCTGGTTTAATTTTCTGGACATTAGTATGTGGTAAGAGCTCCTCAGGGGATTCTGCTATGGAGGCTGGATTGAGAGCACTGATGCGGTAGAGCCCCTCACTTTGCAGCTCCAGGAGTGGAGACTCCGAGAGGGAAAGTGAGTTGCCCAAAGACACATAGCCGTTGTTGGAGGAGCTTGAATCAAAATCTAGTCGCCTGACCGTGGCCCGTAGTACTTCTCTTACCCTGCACTGCCTTCTTTAAGTTTGTAAAAGGGAAGGTGAAGCAGCACGTATCCTGGTGGAAACGCTAGAGTGAGACTTGATTTCTGAGTTTGTAGTGATGAGCACTTAGTGTCTCTAATTAATCTAGTGTCTATCGAATTGTGCCTTCTCATCCTTGGTTTTGTATCTGAGATAGCATGGGGTCTTAGATGTAAATGATAGAAGGACAAGAGGACCCAAATGCATCCAGCAGCCTCTATAAGCCCGAATTGTTCTCGCTGCTTTGCTGTGGTTGTGGAATTTATTTTCACAATAATCCCAGGAGGTGGGTATTATTAGCTCCATTTCAAAACGATGAAACAGGCTCGCATCGGTTTGGTCAGGTACCCAGGGTGTCACAGCAGATACGTGATTTGTGCTCAGTTCATAACTTCCCAAAGTTGACATTCTCTCAGGGTCTGCAAGAATGTAAGTTGCACAGAGGTAGGAATTTTGAAAACGTGTTTGCTCATTGATTTTCTTCCTAAGTGCCTATAATTCTGCTGGCACATGGTAGGTGCTCAGTAGAAATTGGTCAGATCAGCGAAGTCCTACCACTGAGCTATACAGGCCTTCAGCCTCGAGGACTAGAGATTTTGGAGTTCCATGAAACATACAACAAAAAAGAAAATTCTGCTGCTTTTAAATTTTGGAACCCAGCAGTTTTCAAAACATCTGCAAGGGAGTCTGGTGTATTTGAAACACCTCCTCCAAGCTGTTGATGCCATGTGTTGAATATGCCTAGTGACAGCAGTGTCCTAAGCATATCTAAAAAAGTGCGTGTGTGTGTGCGTGTGTGCGTGTGTGTGTGTGTGTGTTGTGAGCTGCTGTTACATTATTTAGGGTATTTTTGAAAAAGCTGTAGATCAGCAGAGAGAAAGCCGTGTCTCCTAGATTGTTCCAGCACACTGAGCCCAGCAGTGAGGTATGCTAGCGAGAGCTGCCGACTATGGGAATTTGGGACCTTTGGGGAGGCACGTCGCTTCTTGTCTCCTTGGACCTGAGCTCGTCTGCAGGCTAACTAACACCCTTCCATCTATGACTTCTCAAATCATAGGAACTTGCTCAGAAGTGTAGACTTAGGTGAAGAGGAGAAACTGACTAAGCTACAGGAAAGACGTGTACATTGCAGGTAAATCTAAGGTGCGTGTGCTCTGCTCTGATAGAAGTAGGACAGGCTCACAGGACTGGGCTGGAGCATCTGTCCCCTCTAGTGGAATTTGGTTCTGCCTGTAACTGAGATACCTGTATTTTTTTCTTCTAAGAAATAAATGGCTATTCACCTGCTGCCCCCAGCCCTATGGTACAGGACCTCACACAGGTGTTTGTCACTGAAAGTCTTCGGGAGCTGAAGACAGGACTGCCTAGGATTCCCATGACCCGGACGGAAGTATAGTTCTTCAGGGTGACATTGGAGACCTTCTTGGTCTTGACCAGGGCAGTGGTTGTTAACCTTGGTTGCACAGTAGCATCCCCTGGGGAGTTTTGACAAAGTCCTGGTGCCCAGATCCATCCCTGGACATGCTGATCTTGGTGGATCCTGGCACGGTTCCCATAAGCTTCTCGGGGGTTCTAACCTGCACCAGTATTTGAGAATGACATCTTGCAGCCTCATCACCTGCCCCAGAGGCTGTGCCTCTTCCTGCCTGCAAAGCCCTTGCCTCTGCCTGGCGTCCCCTCCCTTCTTTGTCTGCCTGGTGAGCATCAATTCATTCTTTATGACCTGACTCGTGTGACCTTTCTGAACACTTCTAGGCAGCCTGATGCCAGACAGAGGTGGTTCCTGCCTCATTTATGTTCTCATAACACTCTTCCAGACATTTCCTATTATGGTACTTACAGACACTTGCAGGCTTTTTGTTTGTCAATTTGTTCATTTGAGTTGGGACCTTGTCTTCATCGCCTTTGCCTCCTCAACCCCTGGTGCAGTCAGCACCTGGCGTAGGATAAACACTCAGTGAATATTTAGTTGCATTAAACCGAGGCACTCGAAACAGCTCTCATGTCATTGAGGCTGAAATATCCGTTCCTTATGATACTGGTCTCTTTGTTTTGTTGTGACAGTAACCGTCCAGAATACCAATGTGCCTCATTTGTGCAAACACAGCAGTTCCCATTTCAATGTCGAAATATTTGGCTAATTGAAGGATTGCTTGTGTCCACCATGTCTGGTTTCTGGCTGTGCCAGTCACAATTTAAAACCAGGAGTGCAAGAGCTGTAGTTAGCGGTCTGTAGCAAGTCTGAGTATATACACACATGCTAAAATGCATCTGGGACCCCATAGGTATAGGTGAAAGCCAAGAAGGGATATTCCGGCTTGTCATCCATTTTAAGGTCACGCACTTTTTGATTTTTGATGAAGGATGACATCCATCTTCTAATTGTAATTTCTGTGTGTGTGTGTGTGTGTGTGTGTGTGTGTGTGTGCAGCCAGTCTCCACTCTAGTGTTATGCTGTGGAGTGGGATGGGTGTTGCAGGACTGAGCAGGCCAGGAGACAGGAATCATCAGATAGAAGCCAGATGTCTGTGCTGCTCCTTAGGACAGCGGCTCACGTGGTTGCTTATGGGTAGTATTGATTCCGATTGTTCATTGCCTGCAACCTTCCAGTTGGAAGTATTTGCACTCTTACTCCTGTCAACAACACTTTGGAGGATCCATTAGACATGGGAAGACTGGAAGCAAAGGGTTGACGGACAAAGGTTATTAAACTTCTTGCCTGTGGGGGAATCGGAGAGAGGTCTGGTGGCAAATGTGGGTCAAGTCGAGTAGACAGAAGCTACTGGCTATAGGAAGCAGACACTGGATGGCCCACGACTTCTTAGAGAATAAGAGATAGTGAAGGAATGGAGGTAGGGCCAATGCTGGGCATATCTGAGAGATGACTGCAAGCCTGGATCTGAGAGTCTATTAGTTAACATTCCCTTTTCCCCCTATAACACAATCAGGCCAGATAAAAGCTCTTCCTCTCCAAAGTAACTCTGAGTATAAGCAGTCAACCATATCAAGTCAAGCTGATACGGACTTTCTTATTCCTTTGCCATCCTCAACACGTTGCTTCTACCTCGTGGTTTAAAATGGCTGCTGTGGCTCTCACTGTCACATTCACATTCTAAAAACCAGGAGGTAGAGAGGAGAAAGGAAGTATATGCTTACTGTATGTTAAGGGTCTGACCCAGAAGTAACAACTTGGCATGTCCACTCACATACTATTGACCAGAATACAATTACATATGTACCCTTAGCTTCAAGGGAAATTGGGAAGTAAACTCTTTAGCTACATGGCCATGTGCCCAGCTAAAATCTTTATTATTAAAGTAAAGGGGAGAATAGATACTGGGGAAATAACAGCCATCTTTGTCTCATAGGAGACATTTTCCTGGCTAATGGCCAAATTCAGCGAAATACAGCCTCCCAGAACTGCCAGGAGGGTGAATTCAGAAGGAGACATATCTGAATGTCTTAAATGCCATCTCAGAACAAGGAATCGATGGTTGAGGTTAAACATATTAGCACTTGGAGGTTGTCCAGAAAATCTCAGTGTCTAAAAACAACACTTCTTGTTTGATGCATGTGTCATACAATGTTTAATGTTAATTTAACTTCTTGATGTAATTTCTTGGTGAGAGTGTTTGTCCAGTATTCCCAAGAGTGTGAGGAGTGTAGTGTGTGTGGGGAGGGGTGTTACCGGGAGAACATGGATTGTAAATTTCCATGAAATTAATTACCTGGGAGAGGACATTAAAACTGAACAAATGGAGATGTTTTATGTATATTTAACACTCTGCGTTTTGAAAAAGACATCATAATTGTGTGTGTGTGTGTGTGTGTATTGTATGTTTGTGTGTATACACATATACTTAACATGATTCTTCTTGATGTAGTTGGAGAAAGGGTCATTCCTACTTTATGGAATTTGGTGATTAGATCAGCTTGAGCCTGATTTAATAACAAAACTTGGAGGAAGGAGATGTCTCAGGAGAGGATGAAGGTAATTTTCATGGAAAGGAATCTAAACATGTGCCACTAGAGTATGGACTGTGGTGGTTTTAAAAACAGATCTGAAAAGTTTTTGGTAGTTCTCTCATTGGAATGTGGGGTCTGATTACTCTTTCCTTGAACATGGGCTGGTCTGTGTGATGCCGTTCTAACAAACAGAGTGTGAAAGCAGTGGCACTCCATGCCCTCCAATACTAGATCACAAATTGCAATGGCTTTCTTTTGGTATTCTTGCCCTTGAACCTGGCTGCCATGTTGTGAGAAAGCCCCAGTCACATGGAGAGACACGGAAAAGTGTTTTGCCCACATTTGTCCTTGGAATTTTCTCTTCTCTGTCTCCAGCTTTGAAGGAAACTCACTCCTGTGTTCTTGGAGAGCAATGGAGATTCTAGGCAAGAGTTTTTCTTTTTGCCTTTCCTTTTAAAAAAAAATTTTTTTTGAGAGACAGAGAGAGAGAGAGAGAGAGCGTGAGTAGGGAAGGGGCAGAGAGCGAGGGAGACACAGAATCCGAGGCAGGCTCCAGGCTCTGAGCTGTCAGCACAGAGCCCGATGCGGGGCCCAAACTCATGAACTGCGAGATCCTGACCTGAGCTGAAGTTAGACACCTAACTGACTGAACCACCCAGGCACCCCTCTTCTTGCCTTTTCAAAGACAACATACATTGGGGCTCTTCTGTGAAAGATACAGCACAGTTGATGTTCTAGCTAATGGCAAAAGTAGCCATGCCTGAGTCACTGTTCTACCCTGGTCTCAAAGACTCCTCTTCCAGACATCACAAGATAGTCACCAGAAACTCTCTCCTTTGCTGGAAGAGGGCTCTGCCCCAGCTAGAGTTGTATACAATTTGATGGGCATGATGCTATGAGTTAGGTCAGATGCCTCATCCATTTAAACACTTCACTTATGTCATAGTTATCAGATCTGTTTGTAATTTATTGTTTCTTCTGTAAGATATTGTGTGCTGAGATCTCTCTTAAAATCTGTATATTTCTCCAAGGATTTGGAAAATAGCATGTGTTTAATTAAGTGTTCAATGAAATTGAGGTGAAGTCTGACAAGCACAGGGAAAGTTGGACTAACACTTCCTCATTTAAAACACTTTTAGTAATGCTCTACCAAATTTCATAATTTATTTAAATCTGATATCTTACTTCCAACACATTGACTATGTTTGTTTGTATTTTAAAAACCTGCATAATTACTTCCCATGTTCTGATGTCTAGTCATATCGAAGATGGACTTTTAAAATTACCTTTCCTGTTGTCATTTGTTTACCCAGCATGTACTTATTTTCGCCAGGGTCTGTGACAATGTCTTCGTATTCATGATCTCATTCTGTCCTGTGAGGCAGAAGATTAGACAGTTTTTCATTTTCCTTCTTAGCATCCCCTTCTTGTGAAAGCACCAGTATTTTCTTTTGGGTGAGATTTTTTTTTTTCATGGTTTGTGGACATGCTCATGGGGAAGCTGTTTATCAGGGCTCTTCAAAAACCCCTCCCCCACCCCTTCAACACTGACCAAGGAGGTGGATTCCTGATGCAAGCTAGGTTATTTGGGCTCTTTCCCAGGAACTGAAACCTGAGCAAAACCTTACATGGAAAGCAGGCACTGGAATTTGAACATTTAGCATCTGTGTCTGGAACACGTGTTCATTAGCTTTTGCAATCACATTTAGATTCCATCTCCACAACGCTTTTAGGACTGAGAGCAATTCCATGGAAAGCAGGTGCTCAACAATATTTGTGGAATGAACGAATGAAGAATGCTCCGAGGTCCCTGGTTCGTGTATTGCCTGAAGCTTGAGTAGTCAAATCTTCATTTGATTCTCTGAGCTCCTAGAATACTTCCATTAAATTGGGAAAAATAAATGTCACCTGTTTCCAGTGGGGGTACTTCAGTGATACAAGCAGATGTCATTGACCCTGCTTATTGATAGTGCATTTCTTTTTAAGAAAAAAAGGAGGTGTAAGTGTGCCTGTATTTGCTATTTGTTAGAGCCTTTGTATCCTCCTATCATGCTTTATCCTTATTTGTCCATTTCAGTTGAATTTTCCAGAATTGTATTTTGCAATCACATATGGATGTTACAAATGTAATAATCCCCAGGGCATCAAAGTCAACATCAAAAACTTAAAATGAAAAATCTGCTGGTTCTCAGTCAGTGCTAGCCTGGAAGCACGGTGGTCTCCTTAACATTTTTTTTTTTTGGTGGGAGATCACAAGGGTCTGCCAACATTGACATTTGAACTTGCCACTTCTACCCTAGAGGTAGAGTTGGAAATCAGACCAAACCAAGCCAAGTCAGGGTGCTGGTATGCCATAACATGGTTTCCTTCACCATCTGAAGAATAATCATGTCCTTTTTCTAAATCTGGAATCTGTGTTGGGGCTTAGTCTGGAGAAGGAAGGGGCGATACGAAGCAACAGAGGGCTTGAAGTGACGGCAGATAGGGCTGTAGAGGCAGGGAGCTGGGTGTTCTTTGAGGAGCAGATCTTAGAAAGTCATCTGCAGAAGGATCCTAAAGGCACTTGGTCTTTAGAAGCTGGAATTCAAGTTGTACGAGCAATTCTGGTAATGATCCAGCCCCTGCCAAATGGACTGGCCAGACTGGACTCCTCACTATCTCCAAAAGTACACATTCATAGTTGGTTCATGCTGTGACCTCCTTCTGTAATGGCTTTCCTCATACGCTCTCCCTCTCTTGGTCTTTTAGGGTCCAGCAAAACAATTGATTTCAGGGGTCCCACATTCTCTGATTTCTGAGAAGAAAATCTGCAGTGCAGGGCAAGAGACATAGGATTTGGGTCAAGACACCCACGCTCTGATGCTTTACCAGATTCACACACATTACTTAACCTTCCTGAGCTAGTTATTCCTTCCCTCGGCTGGGGATGTCCTTGATGTTGATGATGATGATGACGATACCTTGTCGGGTGGCGGTCAGAATTAAAGAGAAGATATGTCTAGCAGCTGCCACGTTGTATGACATTGACAATTGATATCTCCTTTATGTCATTACTATGGTCCAGTGCAATCTTGTTCCTTGGGAGTCTTAATGGCATCGTATCAGTTGCAGTCATTGATAACTAGCTTTGTGAGAGTGACCTTTCTTCTCCATTTCTAGTCTTTACCTAAAGCCACAACTGTAGCTATATCTATATCTATGTATATCTTAATTTTCCAAGTTCCTGGAAGGCAGTGATTAAGCTTTATAGCTATTGTACAAAGGTACCCAATGAATGAATGCCAACCGAAAGAAAAAAATAAAAAGGACCATTTTAAAACTATGTTGAGAACAAACTGAGGGTTGATGGGGGGTGGGAGGGAGGGGAGGGTGGGTGATGGGTATTGAGGGAGGGCACCTTTTGGGATGAGTACTGGGTGTTGTATGGAAACCAATTTGACAATAAATTTCATATATTGAAAAATAAAAAAAATGAAAACAAAATAAAACAAAAATAAAATTAAGGACCCATCATAAAAAAAAATTAAAAAAAAAACAAAAAAAACTATGTTAGCTCTACTGTGTTTTCAAGGCTTTAGAGGTAAATTGGGGCTTATTTTCATAATTGTACATTTTGCTTCTATAGGGCATGTCTGATAGGTTCTTTTCTGTGACATTTGAATAAAAAATGTATGCACGAACAGCATCTCATTTGATCTCTTTGATTCCCCTGGAAGGCAGACGTTATTGGCATTTCCTGATTATAGCTAGTGAATCTCGGCTCTGAGAGGTGAAGTGACTACCCAAGGCCACACAGCACGGACAGCGGAAAACAAGTCCTCTGGTCTACGTTTACACCCCTGCCCCTTCCCAGGCAACGTTGACTCTACTGAGAATATCTTGTTTGATAATAGATGTGAAAATCCTTCACAGACTCCAGAGCAGAATATGAATGCAGAGGATTATTGCTATTATTTCTAGGGCAGGTGAGCTATAACCTCTTGTGGAATCCTCTATCAACCAGGAAAGCCTGTTGCTGTTCACTGAATTGTACCCTTGTGACCCGAAAGATAATGTATTTCCCAGTGTACTTAACTTAACACTATGAGCTGACCTGTACCTTGAACTGAGCTGGGCGAGTAATATTTAAATGCAGAGTCTGACAGCTTATAACCCAAGGCAGCTCACCTCCCCCTGTGGCAAGCTGCCAAGCCAGGGAGGGAAGAACATTGGACTGTGGGGATGAATAAGATTAGGGTTGGATGGTGTTCTTCCAGAAACAACCCATGGCTTAGATTTATTTTTGATACCTTGATGAAGGTTATAACTTGGTTCATTTTGATTATCTAGAGTGCTCCTTGGGCTACCTGCCATAGCCACCCTTGGATTGTCCATTTCAGCCGCCCTCACACTGGGTCAGAACCATTCCATGTTGATTTAAAAACCCAGTGGGGGATTATCTGACCAGAGTTTGATATTGTGGTTCAGCAGCCTTCTGGATCCTCCCAAGTCTGCAAAAAAGGAAAATGCTTGCTGGACACTTTGGCAGGCCAGCGTCAGTAGGGAGGGAAGGGTGTGGTGTTTCTGCCTTAACCTCTTAATACTGGGCTAAAAATACAACTGAACCATAGAGCTGAGTGTGTGTTTGAAATAGAAGGGAGCTTAGCCATCAGTGCGAAGACCCTGATTTTATTGACAAGGGAAGAGAGACTCAAAAAGTCAAGCAATTTGCCAAGAAGTTTGATGCTCAAATTCCTCGAATTTAGGTTTATGTCTCATCTAAATTAGTAAAATGAGATATTCTTTATCCCCAGTCATCCATTGTTTTTGCCCTCTTGTGTTACTAGCTACTGAGAGTGACATTTGTCCAAGTCAAGAATGATCCCCATGAACAGTGTTTGGAGAGTCATCTCCCTTTTGTGTTGTCATAACAATCAGCCAATCAGTAAACAAGCAGGAGCAGCTCCACTCTGCACCTGACATGGAGTTCGGAGCTGTGAAAGGGACCCACAATGTTCTCAGTGAGGTGACTCCTTGTAACGATGCTAACACAGTGAGTACCCGCCTGCAGAACTGTGGAATAAGGGCCTTATATATAGCCATATATGGTGGAGCATATCATACAATTTGGGGATCAAGTTTGGGTCTTGGATCTGCATGCCATTCAAGGTTGACACAAAACAAAAGAAAAAAAATGTTCCCTGGACCTTTGGATTGAGTTGGAAGACACCACTGAATCACAGGCCCTCCTCCGTGGCTTCTGAACCAACTGAAAAACAACCCAGGAGCCAGGTAATGATCACAAAGACAGCTTTATTGCAGTCAGTCCTTGAGTTGGACACTGGAACTTGACTCAAGTGTCTCAGATGAACCAAGCTCTCCTGGAAGGCCTGGAAAATTCATGTCTCGTGGGGCAAGATGTAGGAAATAGAGCAAGTGCGACCCAGATGAAGATGGAAATAGACAAGAGAGTTAAGGATCTGAAGAGAGGGAGGGAGAAGAGGCACACTGTGTAGCCGGCTAGTGAGAGAAGTCTCACCTCCTCATGAGAAGTGGAATGGAGGGGATGAATCTTCTTATTTTAAAGTTTATTTATTGATTTTGACAGAGAGAGAGAGAGAGAGAGAGAGAGAGAGAGAGATCATGCTAGTGGGGAGAGGGGCAGAGAGAGAGAGAGAGAGAGAGAGAGAGAGAATCCCAAGCAGGCTTCATGCTGTCAGCACAGAGCCTGACTCAAGGGCTTGAACTCATGAAATGTGAGATCAAGATCTGAGCAGAAATCAAGAGTTGGATGCTTAACCAACTGAGCCACCCAGGCGCTCCTGAGCTTTCTTATTTTAAAGGATAAGGCAGGATTATGTAGAGGAAGAGAAGATTCCCCTCTACCTTCCAGACAAGATGAGACGAAGAAAGCACAGATGTGTGAAGCCTCTGGGAGGCGGTGGGATCCACGATGCAGAAAAGGGGAGAGGAATAGGCCTTGGGGTTTTTCTTCGTGTGTGTGTTTGTGTGTGTGTGTTTTAAATTTTATTTTACACTTGATCTTAGCCAAAAGGCCGAGAAGTGATTAAATTTTATTTTAAATTGTGGCAAAATATACATAGCATGCAATTTACCTTGTTAACCACTTTTTCAGTGTCCCGTTCACTAGTGTAAAGTGGATTCCTATTGTTGTGCAACCAGCGTCCAGAACTTTTTCACTTTGCAAAACTCAAATTATAAAAGCACTAACTCCCCATTGTCCCCTTTCCCCAGCTCCTGACAACCACAATTCTGTTCTCTGTCTCTATGAATTTGACTCTTCTAGGGACTTCATATAAGTGGACTCATACAATTTTGTGTGTGTGTGTGACTAGCTTACTTAACTTCACATAATGTCCTACAAAATTGTCTATGTTGTAGCCTGTGTCAGAATTCTCTCTTTTTTTTTTTTTTTAAGGCTGAATTCTATTTTATTTTATGTATATGCCACATTTTGCTTATTCATTCAACCATAGATGTCCACTTATGTTACCTTTATCTTTTGGTTATTGTGAATAATGCCACTATGAACATAGGTGTACAAATCATTCTTTGACACATTGCTTCCGGTTCGTTTGGACATCTAGCCAGAAGTGAAAATGCTGGGTCAGGGTCTCTCAACTTCGAGAAAGGCAAGCTTGATGCTTTGAAGAAGATAAAACAGAGGGGGGGAGGCCAGAAATCTACAGGTGTGTAGAGGAAAGATGTTTTCTGGGTCTGGCAGGATTGAAAGGCTGCCTTCCCAAGGGGTTAAAGACAGTGGTAAGGTTTTAAGGGCCACAAGGGAGAGCTATAGGGGACTCAGTGTGGTTCTTGTTATCCTATAGCCTCTAGAGACTACAGACAGAGCCTGGGGCTTTGGGTGGGTGGGGGAGTAGGAGGGAGGATTCCTGTCTGTCCTCAGATGGAAAGGGACACAAATAGGAGGAGGAATCAATCTGTGGCCAGGAGTATGTTTTGGTGTTAATTCTTTGTCTAAATGGAGTATACATTTGCTTATTGGCGAGAGGTAAGGATAAAGATTTACAAGACCTTTTGTTTAACATCAGGAGAGGAGGAGTCAAGTCATATATTGTTCACTCTGAAAACCAGGGTCTATCACACACGTATCAGAAGTAAGGAATTCCTAGGGTGCCTGGGTGACTCAGTTGGTTAAGTATCGAACTTTAATCTCGACTCAGGTCTTGATCTCAGGGTCCTAAGTTCAAGCTCCAGGCTCTATACTGGGTGTGAAGCCTATTTTTTTTTAATTAGGAATTCCTGTCCTAAACCCCACCTGTAACAGGGTGAAAGTGACCTAAAAAGCAGCTGTGGTCCAAGCAGGAACTTCACTTATTTCCATAGGGCTGGTCACACACCCCTATTCTAATTCTATGTTGTAAAAAGGCCAATTACAATACCTCCTATTTATTTAGCTCAGTAGTTCTCAACCGGGGGCATTTCTGGTTGTCACAACTGGAAGGAGAGATGCTACTGTCATCGACGGGGTAGAGACCGGGGGTGCTGCTAATGCACAGGTCAGCCTCCCATCAAGAAAGTTTCCAGCCCCCAAATGTCAATAGTGCCGAGGTTGAGAAATGGGATTTGTTGTATCTCCTTCTCCATAGACAGTCTAATTTCCTCCTCACAAATACGTGCTAAGAAACCTAGTCTTGTCTTATGTGATGGATTAGAATGTGGGTTGAGGCAACTCTGAATAGCTTAGCTGACTTCCCAGAGGTTTCATACAAAGATCAAGTGTCTTGACTTCTAGGACCATTTCCCTTTGTTCACACCTTGGAGGGTCAGATAAGAAGCAGTCACTGAGAGTTGAAGAGACCTATACCAATGAGAAAGTTGAAAGAAGGGAATAAGCATTTGTCCAGTGCCCGCTATGCCTTGTGGGCCCTGGGCTGGGAGGCTTAGCTGCATTTGTAATCATCCATTACCAGCGTGTACTGCAGCTCGGTATGTTGCACTTCAGAAAATTAAATATCTTGGGCAAGGTCTCACTGAAACCTAGGTCTATGCTAAATCTGGCTCTTGCCTCTAAACCTCACTGCTTTCCTATTGGAATACGTGTGATTACAAAATAATTAGTTCATAAGTTTCAATAATAAGACAACAATATCTAGACACTCCAGATTCTATTCCTCCACTCAAAAGAATTTTGGGGCAGACTCACTATATTCCAGTGTACTAGGACTGGAGAGATTCTGGCTCTCTGAAATACTGTCAGATTTCTGAGTGGGGCCGTGTGTGCCTGAGTGCTGAAATGCTGTTTTCTGTGCTCCAAATATCCCATTGATGTGTATGTGCTCATGCACGCGTGTGTGTAGGTGAAGACAGATCCCTCGTGTTTGATGACTCAGGGCCATTTATTGCATTTGATTATGTATCTGCAACCTCTTTATTCCAGGCATTTTGGCCTGAGTCCTTGAGGAGGGGCAAGGGACAGGTCTGAGCCAAGTGCCTTATGAGATGGCAGAGGCTCGCTAGACAAAACCTGTGAGCTAGCTCTGTTCTCTAAGGCTCAGTGCTTTCCTTTAGGGGGGACAGGAGTTCATCATGTGACTTCTGCAGCCAGGTATGCCCGGGTTCAACTCCCACTTCTACCGTAGACCTTCCTACCCATATGGATTTGAACAAGTGGCTTAACCTCTCTGTGTCTTGGCTTCCTCACCTCTAACACGAAGATGCTCAGAGTGAGAACATACCAGAGAGTAGATGGGGGACCTACATGAAATGATGTTCTCTCCACTCCAGGGTAAGGTGTCTTGACCTCGTGGGACCTGAGGTGGGCATGGAGGGGAAGTTTCAGTGGACAGTACCAGAGCCGAGAGCGATGGTAGTGCTTCTGGAAGCCACTGCATTCTCCAGGCCAGCAGGGGAAGGGATCGATGGAGCCAACTTTCACATGTGGGGGGCAAGAATAAATTGCCCACGGAAGTCTCGAGGACAGCAGACATATTGCTTTGGGAGAGGCTCAGACATCCTCTTGGGACTGCCTGGAGAGCAGGGAAGACACTTTTAGTTATGTCCTGTCTTTCGACATGTCAGTGAACCAGAAAAGCAGTGGTGTCTGTCTTTACCCCCAGGGAGACAAAACTACAGGACACAAACAAAAATTATGGCCGAGTAAAAACTAACCATAGCAATTTAGGACATTTCCAATGTCGGAAATTGACCCAAAATTATTTCAGAAGCCCTGCAGTAACAGTGGTAGGAGAGGTGCCCAAAGACGGATGGGCAGCAGCTTCAAACCTCAGCTTCATCACTTACAAGTGGCATATTCGGAGTCACATGATTTCTCTGAGCCTCAGTTTCTTCATCGGTAAAGTAGAGAAAATACTATTTCACATGGTGGCCGTGGATCTCAAATAAATCAAGTCTACAAAAGCACTTTGCAAACTGTCAAGTCCTGCACAGGTTTGAGAGGCTGTTATATTATTTCCAACTAGTTGGTGCTACTGTGGATTTTAGGGGGTGAGAAGAAATTCTTCTAGTTCATGTTCTACATGGTAGCATCTTTGAACTTCATGTTCTCACTCATCAAACACCTTAAAATATGGAAGCGCCTAAAGTGGCAGAAACAGAAAAATCTATCATCTAATTCAAAGCACCCTCCTTTTATTGGAAAGGGGGTGGAGAACATTTCTTTTGTTGAGCTTGCTTAATTCAAGAGGGAGAAAGAGAGTTGCAAATGAGAAATGCAAATCTAAAGATATCCAGCAATGTGCTCGGCTTTAATAATTGCTCAGATAAGAAAATCTCTATTCCTCTCCTCTCCATCCATTCACACACACACACACACACACACACGCACACAATATTATTAGGGTCCAGGTTTCAGTTAAATGTCACTGTGTCAGGGGCACCTGAGTGGCTTAGTTGGTTAAGTGTCCGACTTTGGCCGAGGTCATGATCTCATGGTTCACGGGTTTGATCCCCACATCAGGCTCCCTTTTGATAGCTCAGAGACTGCTTGGGATCCTGTCTCTCCCTATCTCTCTGCCCTTCGCCTGCTCTTGCTCTCTCTCTCTCTCTCTCTCTCTCTTTCAAAATAAATAAAAACTTTAAAAAATATCTCTGTTTTAAAAAACTTTAAAAATCCATCTCAAACTTATTCTATCCTACCCCATCTTACCCAACCTTATCTTTTTTTTTTTTTTTTTTTTTTGAGAGAGAGAGAGATAGCATGAGTGGGGGAGAGGGGCAGAGGGAGAAAGAGAGAAACTTAAGCAGGTTCCATGCTCAATGTGAGCCCAAATCAAGAGTTAGACACTCAACTGACTGAGCCACCCAGGTGCCACTACCCACCCTACCCACCTTACCCTATGCTACCCTATCCTAGCTTGTCTTGTTCTACCCTACCCTACGCTACCCTACACTATCTTTAGCCTACTCTACCCTATATTTTCTCCTCAGGTGATAAGCTCCGTAAGAGAAAGCTTTTCTCTCCTTGGTATCTCCGATGCCTATTGCAGTGGCTCATAATGGGAACTCAATAAACATTTCTTGAGTGGATGCATTCTCAATTCTAGAAGGGTTGGCAGTTGGAGGCAATGCTAATAGGGCTACTGCGTGCAAGAAGTGGCAGCTGGGGCAGAGATGGAGTGCTAGCAGCAGGAAGTGGCAAAGTACCCTGCACAAGAGGGGTGGACCGTCTGGTTTGCTGGGACCAGGCGTCTGTGGTGGTTGCGATGGGCAGCGGGGGCGGGGGGCGGGGCTTGACAACAGGCCTCTATGCAGCAGGCAGTAGACACTCCTACCTGGGGCTCCCAGTGGCACCACCTTGGGCCTCAGAATCAGTCTACATAGAAGCCAAGAGCACTGAGAGTCATAGCAAGTACAAGTGTTGAGGCCTGAGTAAGGTGGAGGGTTGCAGAGAGAGGGGGAAGGGAGGCAGGGAGGCTGTTCAAAGACCAATCTGGGAGGAAAGGACAAACGACCCTTTCAGTGTTCTTTTCCTAGACGGGTGGCCTTGGAAACACTCTGATGCAGAGAATAGAACCAACCTGAAACACAAATGGAAGCCTAGCTCCCAACGTCTCTTAAAGCATTTTGAACGTGTTTATGTGTTTATGGATTAGTCACAGAGCTAAAACACCTTACCCACATTATGTTGGTTCATGCTGCTGATAGCTGCCTCCTCTCATGTTCCCATTTTACAAATGGCAAGACTGAGGTTCAGAGAGCTGAATGGACTCACCCAGTCTTGTACGTGGTAGAGCTGGGATTGGTGACCAGTGCGCCTGACTCCAGATTTGGTGCTTCTAAACTACCTTTGACAATTGCGTATCAGTTGTCTAGCTTTGGTGGATGACGGCTGTCTGGAACCATATGAAACTATTGGATCCTTTCGTGGTTCTGTCTTGAGCCCATTTTTATTATTTTCACTCTACACAGCTGCCAAGGGATGACCTCAGTCATTTCCACGGAATCAACCCCCCATGTGTGAGTCTGAGCTTCCGACCTCTGTATCCAGCTGCTTACTGATGTCTTCACCTGACGGTCCTGTAGAAGCTGTCACTCAACATGTCTATGGCTCCATTCCCCGTTACCTCCCCAATCCTTCTTCCTCTCAAATATTTCCTGTCCTGGTTAAATGACATGCTCATCCTGCCAGCTGCCCAGTGGGAAATCTGAAAATTAATTTCTCACATGCCCATTCTTCCTCATGTCTTGAAATGTCTTTTGCCTCAGTCTCCTTCAATCTATTGAGTCCGTTGCAAAGTATTGAGTCCATTCCACGTCCATTCCAAACTACCTTAGTTTGTTATTAACTATTGCAGCTGTGTTTAGCTGGTCTTTTTATTTCTGGTATTGCCCCTCATGGATCTACCTTACTTACATTTACAAGGGTAATTTATATGCTTCTGTCATCAATTCTTACCCAGAATCCCTAGAGCCTATCAGCCCTCGGCAGATATTTTTCTGTTTCAGAGTTTTGAAAAATCTACCTGTGTATCTTGTCTCTTCCCTCCTCCTCATCTTTCCTTATTTTTTCCATGAATCTGCTTTAGCTTCTTCTTTATGCCAGGTTCTGAAACTAACACTATAAGGTTTATAATCTAAACAACATTTTCACGTATGCTATCTCATTTATTCCTCACAACACTGCTGACAGGCGGGTAGAATTTTATCCGTCTTACAAATGGAGATATGGACTGAATAGGTCAAGTGCATTGCCCAAATCAACAGAACCAGGGAGTGCTGTGACTCATACTGGGTCCTTGGCTTTTTTTTTCTTTCAGTTTATTTATTTTTTTTGAGAAAGAGAGAGAGAGAGAGTGAGAGCACTCATGCACAAGGGGGGAAGGGGTAGAGAGAAAGGGAGACAGAAGCAAGTTCTGCACCGACAGCAGTGAGCCCGATGTGGGGCTCAAACTCACAAATCATGAGCTGAGCCGAAGTCTGACACTCAACCGACTGAGCCACCCAGGTGCCTCGGGTCCTTTGCTTTCAAGTCCTTTATTGTCTGCTCTGTAGCACTGATCTTTGAAGGCAGGTGTCTTTGCTACTTTGCACCTGTTTGCACCATTTCCAAGTCCTCATAATACATGTCAGTGCATAGAGATCTTTACTTCGATGAGGTCAGGACAATGGCATTCCATCAAAAGCTGGTGGGGGCAGAGGCACACAGTGTACAGAGAGGAATCTAGAGAGGAAACGTTCAGCATGTTCTGGAAATGAGTCAGCCTATGGTTCCCAATGAGAAATGAGCTTCTATTGTCCTGGCTACTCGGCTAAATAGCTAAGTGGGAGACCAGAGCTTCTCCCGTAGCAGTTTGTGACTTAGTCTCACTAGACTCATCACCACAGAACCAAACACTGCTCCTCATTTTTCTTTGTGCCTCTACTCCCCAACACAGACATGGTCGCCCAATAAATAGTTATCTATTATATGGATCAATGCTTAGGAATTTAGAGATGCAAGGGTACCGAGTGAGCATCTTTCCGGACCCAGGTCGCCCAAATGCCAGCCATCTGTGCAAAAGATGCACACGATACATCTGTGGAAGAGGTTGCACGTGTTTTGTGACATTTGAGTCTTGCCTGTAATATCATTCATCATTTATTTCCTCTTTATTACTCACTATTATTACCATCCCTGATTTCACAGGTAAAGAAATTGAAGCTTAATGTGATCAGCATATGTGCCCCGGTTTAGGAATTAGTGTCAGAGCTGAAATTGGACATAAACCCTCAGATCCCGGTTCTGGGGTGTGTGGTCAGCCCTCCCCGCCTCCATATCTAAGGCTCTTTCTGCTTCTGGAACCATCGAGCCCGAGCTGTAAGGAGACTGCGGATGGGGAGGGAACCAGGTGCCTGCAGCCAGTCGTGAGGTGAATGCAAGAAGCCTGGTGGGGGAAACTTCGGCAGAGCTGCTGGGAGAGAAACAGAGGGGAAATCAGAGAAATCTGGGAGTCGAGCTTGGGGGATGGTGGGGGGGAGGGGTAGATGGTGGTGCCCAGGACAGGAGGAGAAGCCAACCAGACTTCTCTCTGAACCGAGCTGAGAACACTCACCCCACATTTTAAGTCGACAT
Source organism: Neofelis nebulosa (assembly GCF_028018385.1). Lineage (NCBI taxonomy): Eukaryota > Metazoa > Chordata > Mammalia > Carnivora > Felidae > Neofelis > Neofelis nebulosa. The sequence goes on along the minus strand of NC_080784.1, from coordinate 197,204,713 downwards.
TTTGGAAGGAAAAGATATAATACCCTCTTAAAATTGTTCTCACTTCCTTTCCAAAATGAAGGTCAGCAGGGGAGAGAAGTAGCATCTGAGATGCTAATGAAAGAAAACCCAGATGACTGCAGAAGCAATTTAAAGATTTGCCTGGATTTGTTTTGGCCCCCGTGGCTGCACCTTCTATTTGCAATTCCTCCTCAGTGGTCTGGATGGGGAGATAAATACAGTTTTCAAAAGTCCAACATGCAGGCACTTTCGAAACTGGGGAAAGCGGAACGAGGGAGGCTTAAAATATTAATCATGTATCCAGGCTTGCCAGAGAAAAGAGGATGGCATTCTGCAGGTATAATGCAGAGAGAAAATCCCCTCCAGGAACGACTGATATGGAGGTGGATTTCACCCATGTGCGAACCAGACACGCACAGAGAGTTGATTTATACTTAATGCGGACCTAGATTCAAAGGACTCTCCTTAAAGGGAAAGCTGCGGGCCAGAACCGTTCCTTTAAGGCACTCTGAGACCACATTAGACTATCATTAAACAGCCAACGAGGTTCGGCTACAGCAATAGGCTGAGTCCAGACACACAGATGAAAGGTTTTAGGAATGTTGGATTAGAAAACAAAGCAAGAGCATCCAGAAGTGGGAGTTTGATGGCAGGATTCCCGCATCCCTACGCAGAGCCCAGGAGGGAACATCGTCAACGCACATGGGTTGTGATTTCACTCCCATCTCTTCAGAGCTCTATAGTGACTCTAGAAGTGGGACCTGGTGGGAGTTCTTTTTATTACGCAGGAGCCCCTGGGTAGGGGTTATCCGCTGTTCCCTCTTCATCCCCAGGCTCCCTCTCAAGCCAGATATATTTCTTGTGCCCATGTTGGGTTTTTGATCCCAGGCCCCAGAGACTCCGTTTCTTTCTGACCTTCAAAATGGTCACCACCATGCATCATTTTGCTTTTCAAATCAGCAAACGTCTATTCAGCTCCCTGGTTTCGTGTGTGTGTGTGTGTGTGTGTGTGCACGCGTGTGTGTTGCTGAGGATGAGTCCACAGGACGTTTTTTTTTTTTTGAATGAAAGATTTTAACTTCACTCCCTACAAGGAAAGTTATGGAAATAATGAGGGTCCCAACAGTAAGGAAGTAATTAAGGTTCTAGAATTTTAGACTTAAGAGTTTAGTTTTTGATATTTAGACTCTGCCTTCAATCTGGTGTGTTCCTGGAATTCCCAAGGACTTGGCACTATTTTTATTCCCCAAGTTGTACATAATCTTCCCCTACCTCTTCACTCCTGAAACTTGCCCCTTATTCTTTAAGTAAAATAAGCAGCTTGCAGTCTTATTCCAAATCTCTATGCCTGTATTTGCTTTGAATGTCTTTGTTTGAAACGAAGCTTCTTTTCTTGAAGAAGCTTCCCATTCTTTCCTCCCATTTTCCCATCCCCATGGAGGAATCCACAAACACCTGTTCTGAGTAAGCCCAAGGCATGTGCTTGCCTCTACTTGAGAACAATTACCTTATTCAGGACTGGGACTCTAATTAAGAAGACCTAACGTGATGTCTGGTACACTGTTAAGTGCCTACTTTTAAAGAGTAAATGGATTGTTCTTTGTGTAACATTCAAGTTTTCTCATGACTGCAAAATGACTTAGTTTTATAAGAACAGCCCTGGACTTGGGCACTCAGGTTTGTGTCAGATCTGTCCTCTATTATCTGAGTGGCAGTGATGATTTTCTTTTCTTTCTTTCTTTCTTTCTTTCTTTCTTTCTTTCTTTCTTTCTTTCTTTCTGAGAGAGAGAGAGACAGAGAGAGAGAGAGAGACAGAGAGGGAGAGAGAGAATGAGTGGGGGAGGGGTAGAGAGAGGGGGACAGAGGATCCGAAGCAGGCTCTACACTGACAGCAGCGAGATGGATACAGGGTTTGAACTCACGAACTGGGAGATCATGACCTGAGTCAACGTTGGACTTTCAACTGACTGAGCCACCCAGGTGTCCGTTTCTTAAATTTTCTGAGCCTTAGTTTTCTCACTTGTGAGGTAGAGAACATAACATCTACTTCATGATTTATTGTATTTGTTTGCAGACAAGATCCTTTTTGCCCAATAAAAGCATATCCAGAGTAAATAGGGAGTAAATTTGAGGCGTGACTCCTATAAACTATATCCACTTGTGTAAGTTCTAAGATCAGCCCCAATCTGGAGCTGAAGTCTCAAAGAAGAAACTACAGAGTGGGGCGCCTGGGTGGCTCAGTCGGTTAAGCATCTGACTCTTGGTTTTGGCTCAGGTCATGATCCCAGGGTCGTGAGTTAGAGGCCCACACTGAGCTCCACGCTGAGCGTGAAACCTGATTAAGATATTTTCTCTCTCTCTCTCTTTCTCTCTCTCTCTCATTCCTGCTGCCCCTCTTCCCGGCTCATGATCTCTTTGTCTCTCTCTAAAATAAAAAAAAGAAAGAAAGAAACTACAGAGTGGTACATGTTATTCCCAGAGGCTGGACAGCACTTGGCACAATGATCTCTCAGTTTGGTGTTCGTCACCATAGCACCGGTCTTGCACTGTGCAAAATCAGAACCCTGATTTGTCTGCATGCTGAGTGAGGGCAGAGAAGGGGACATTTGTACCCTTCATTTGTAACAGGAGTAAAGGTCTTTAGAATCTCAGGATGGTTGCATCAACATCCACTTTTGGTCTTCAAATCATTAGAACTGACTCAAGCTTTACCCACTGGAGTGAGTGTTGCACTTGCCCAGCAACTTGTTCGGATTCTGGGAGTCCTTTAGAAGATGTTGCTCCCCACACAACATGCTTGCCCGTGGGTATCCTGGGCTTTGGGTCCCAAGACTCTGGTTCTTCAGGCCATTCTTATCCAAACCCCACTTCCTCCTGGGCACCATGTTGGAACATGGACTACCTTTTTTCTTCTCCAAGTTCCAAGGGAACCATCAGGTTTCTACCACATTTTCCTCCCACCCCTGGCTCCTCTGAAAAAGTTCTTAAACAGTTACCCACACACACACACACACACACACACTCCATGTTTCTCCAGATGGTCCATACAGGACCAGATAGTAATTAGGAAGGGCCCAGAAGCTGGTATCCAAGACCCCTTCATCCTTTCCTCTCCTTCCATTCTTCCCTGATGTAAACACCTGCAGACCTGTCCCTCCCAGCCTCATCACAACACTCAAGTCAGCATCTTGCTACAGTACGAAAGACACACATAGCAAATACAAGGCACAGTTAAGTCCTCAGTGGGCCATTTGTGCTCTATATTGATTGACAGTGAGAAATACAATGGACGCAGGAAGACAGAAAGTTCTGGTTCACATTTCTAGTTCTTTTCCTAGTGGACCTACATGAAAAGACAAGTCATAAAAAAAAAAAAAATTAAAAAAAAAAAAAAAAAAAGAAATAAAGGGGCGCCTGGGTGGCGCAGTCGGTTGGGCGCCCGACTTCAGCCAGGTCACGATCTCGCAGTCCGTGAGTTCGAGTCCCGCGTCAGGCTCTGGGCTGATGGCTCGGAGCCTGGAGCCTGTTTCCGATTCTGTGTCTCCCTCTCTCTCTGCCCCCCCCCCCCCCCGTTCATGCTCTGTCTCTCTCTGTCCCAAAAAATAAATAAATGTTGAAAAAAAAATAAATAAAAAAAAAAAATAAAAAAAAAGAAAAGACAAGTCATAATCAGAACGTTGCTCAATGTGAATGCAATCAGAGCAAAGGACACAAATTGGATTTGAGAGTGTAGTGATATCATAAGATAGTCTGACATCTCCATCTTTCATTTGGAATGCTTTTGCCAATTTGGAATGACAAAGAGTGATCTTTTCCCCTTTCTTAAAGATGCATGATTTCATAAACCGCAGCTGGTAAGACTAAGGTCTCAGAAAACGAGGGGTTGGGGAAACAATTTAAAAATTTCACCAAATACATTTAAATGGCAGAGGGAGTAAGTATTCTAGAAGACATTCACTTGCTTTAGCAAGCCAGATTCATGACGATGAAACCTTGCGCCAATAAACGAACTTCTTCAGGAGGGTTTTCCTCCTCGTTCAGAAAATATTGTTGCAGCATTGCGATCCACAGGACTGAATATGTCACCGGCTTTATGTTGTGTGGAGTGTAGCTCTCTCAACTTTTTAAATCGGCTTTTCCTGCCATGATATTTATGGACTTTTCCACTTGAACTGCGTTTTTTTTTGCAAGGCTTTCATAGGTCTTAGGACAAAGTCTGGCCATTTCACAAGCTACTCACATATTGTGGGACCTTGGCTCTCTGCTGGAGGGATTTTAGAGAAAGTAATCCGGAAAGGCTTCCCTGTGGAGTCACGTTGGAACAATGAAGTGAGGGAGAGTGCCACGGAAAATTCGGGGCAAAGGAATCTCAGGCCAGGAGAACAGACATTGTATAAGCAACAAGAAGGCCAGGGGAGGATGGACTGAATGAGGGAGAGAGGTGCAGGCGTAAATCATGTAGGGTCCTACCAGCCATGCGACAGATTTGGGGGTTTATCCTGTAGTCGATCCGTGTCCATGACAGACTCCAATGCACTGGACAAGTGGCATGACCTTGGACAGGACTTGGTTCTCTTTTTCTATGTTTCTATGTTTCTATGCTGGTCAGTTTCCAATTTCCAAAAAACGTTTTTCTTTTTCTTTTTTAAGTAGGTTTCATGCCCAGTAGGGGGCCCAACATGGGGTTTGAACTCCTAAATGACCCTGAGATCAAGACCTGCGCTGAGATCAAGAGTCAGATGCTTATCTGACTGACCCACCCAGATGCCCCCCCCAACCCCCTTTCCCAAAAAGCTTTTCTGTGGATACCTTAATATCTGCACTGAGGCTAGCTCCAGACCTGCTGGCCTGGGGCCTACCGTCTCTGGGAGGTGACTTTGCATATCTCATGTTAACTGGATTAACTTCCTGGTTTAACTATCGGGAGGACAATCTTTCTGCCACATTTTCTAGTTCTTGGGGAGCATATCACTGTTACCTCCCTACCCATGTGCCAAGAACATAATTATGCATACAGGTGCTTTACGGATCCAGGCCAACGACAACAGCAACAATAGCAACACACGATTTAAAATGAATGCTGTTTGGAGCCCAGGTGTGTTAGGAGTTCTAAAAGCGGAAGTCAGACTGAAAACACTCAGCATTCTCAGAGAGGGAGAGTTAGAAATAAACACTTACGTCATCCCTTTCCTCCCCTGCATTGATGCGGTCCAGACGGATGATGGCCCAGCATTTTGGATTTGTCTGGTTTCCTCATTAATTCTCCTCTCATTTCTGCTTTTATTATCTACAATGACAACTGTGCACTATCCCTAGGCAGCGCCTAAAGTCATCTAACTGTCATTAAAGCAATAAAGACTTGTGTCTTTCTGCACAGTAAACAAACAAAACTGCTCTTTGGTGTCTAAACCTCTTGATTAAAACATCATTGCCTTATGATTACAACTGCCTTTTGAAAACCTACTGTGTGCTAAGGTTAGTTGCTTTACATACTATTTCATTTAATCTTTGCAAATGACACTTCCAAGCTAAGAATCACTGGCCTGCTATACAAAACTAAAGACTCAGAGTGGTGATTTGCCCTAGGGTATTTGCCCCTAATTAAAGTCGATGAGTAGCCAACTCATAGACCCACGGACTTGGACACCAGATCTTCAAACCCATGCGTGGTACGTGCTTCTCTGCTACTCTAGGCTCCTCTTGGCATTTTCCTTCTCAATGGCTTTCCCTCCTCACTGCTCACCTTTGCTTTCTCCTCTCAGAGCTTGTCTTCAGAATCTTGAGAGGATGCAACCTCTCCCTCCTTTTTGTCATTCTGATCTTTAGGGTCATAGGCTGTCATTGCTGGAGGGAACCTTGGAGAATATTTCCTCTGCAGGTTTCTAACCTTGAGTCGCCTGGTGGCCGACTTCAAGGTAGTTTCAATATTCAAAAATCTCTGGTTAAATCACAGTACAGTTGTTTGGTTTGTACTACTGAAATATAAAGTTGGACGATCATTACTTGATAGGTACAATTTGTCTAATAGAAAGCTTCACAAGATGACGATTAGTGGTAAAATCTCCGAAATAGCAACAATTGGGCGTTGTGCTCTCTTTTACAGATGACCCAATGGGTGTGGATTGGGAGGAAAAGGGAACACCAATTAAGCCTTGCTGGTTTAGAAGATATTTTAAAGCCTATGGTTTCCAACTATGATACATTTCTAGCAAGTGGCAGGCCAACAATTGATGGGGGATTTACTGCTGCCTCAGATCTTCTTCCAGTTTAATAGCACTGACTCTAAGAGTTTGTGATTTTCTGTAGTTTCTGCCCTTCGGTTCACATCCTCTGGAGCTCCGTACCATGGTTTGCATTCTTCTTCTAAGCGGTGTCCTTCGTGCATGGGGATAGAACACTTGTGGACTCACTGCTGGATATGCTGCTACCAGCAAAGCGATTATGGCCCCTTCCAGCTCCCCGTGCGACCATGATCAGTAAGGCAATTGTTTCCCTCAACAAGGCCCATACGGCCCTGGCTCTTCGTTTTCTGCTTTGGCCACATGCCCTAAAATTGCAGATATACATAACCATCTGAACTTCTGCTTATGCTCGGTACCCCTTCTTTCTATAATATTCTCTTATGTTCCCCCCCACCCACCCCCACCAGATTTTCCCCCTCTGGAAATCTTTCCATATCCTCTCTCCAGAGGAAAACTTGAAAAGGCCCTCTAATATCTGCTTGCATTCAATCTGCAGTGTTTCCTGGTCTGTAACATTCATTTGTTAACACTCAAAGTAACCATTTATTTTTCTCTCTCTTCGCCAGGACTCTGAGATCCAGGCGTGATATCCTATCCTCTTAGCCTTAACTCCCAGCACTTGATTGAGACGTTGAGTGGATGCTTAGTGAAATGAGGGAGTGAATGGACAAACGAATGAAGGAGTCATGGTATGGGCCCTTCCGGTGCCTTGTTCCAGTACACTCACCCTCCTTCAACTTACTTTCTCTTTTCCTCATGGCAATAGGTAAGTGTGGAGTTGAGAAGGAAGGCAGATGGGCTGAGGGAGGAAGTGACAAGGAAGAGTAACCAGGAAAGAAACAAACACATCAGAATCAAAAACTCTTTTATTAGGTGAAGAGATTGAGACCCAGAGTATCTAAATCACATAGGAGAGACTGGAATCTTGTTTCATGGCTTCTGGCTCTGTGCCTTTTCTCTATATCATGAATATTGCAGCAAGTACATCTTTAAAACGCAGATGAAAACACACTGGCTCATTTCCAAAGACCCTCATCGTCAGGGTCAAGGGGTCATCGGTTGAAATTTTCAAACTTACTTCTGGTTTAAACCCAGCCTCTCGCTTGGAGCCATGACTCAGGCTAATTTTGTGGGCGACATGTTTTCCTTTGAGATTTCTCATCCGATCTGTTCCCTGTTCTCCTAGATTACATAAGGGTATAAGATGAATTCCGTGACTGGATCCCAACTCCCTGGGGACCAAAATAAGCACTGTTCTGTTTTCCATGGGAGATGAAGATATATATTAGGATCTTAACATTTTTTGAACATCTACTTTAAAAACAGGAGACATCCGCAGCAGGTGGGGCTTGCAAATGATATTTCTAATCAGATATTCATCCAGAAAGTAATTAACTTTAGGAAAGTGCCTTCCCTTTAAGGCCCCAGAGACTTCTAAAAAGACTTCCCCACTCTTGACTCTCTGAACACACTTTGTCTTTACCTCCTCTTGTGTTCCAGACCCCAAAGCAAAGATGAGAGGCAAGTCCTGCTGATAAGGAAAGACCCCATCACATTACGGTGTCTCAGGGTTGTGGGGCAAGAAGTCATTCTTCCACTTGTCTCTCCCTCCCCAAACCCAGTAGCTTCAAGATTGTGCTTTCTCATGTCTTGTAAATTTCTGAGAGTTCTGGCAGGTTCTCCAGTTTCATCTGGCCCACTGTCTTGGCTTTCCTGCCACTCCTTTCAGGAAATCTAAGGGAGGAAAAGCTAAGAATCTGTATTTTGAATTCAGGTAGACATGAGTTCAAACCCTGGGTCTGCCTCTTCTTAGCTGTGGACTAGTGGGTGGAGCTGTGACCTCCTTCTGAATCTCAGTGTCTCACCTATGCCTGGAATGGAATAGGATTGTTGAGATGATTCTCTGAAAGAGTCCCAAGAAAGCACTCAGCTTGGTGCCTGCTTCCTAGAAGTTTCTAAGGTGAGGATTTATATTCTGCCCCATCTACATTCTATTTCTTTTTGGGAAAAGGAAGTTTCGATATATTTTGGCTAGTGTCTTAGCTTCCCAGGGATGCCATACAAAAGTACCACAAGATGGAACTTGAAACAACAGAAATTGATTGTCTCAGAGTTTTAGAGGCCAGAGGTCCTAAATCAAGGTGTCCGCACAGCTGTGTTCCCTGTGAAACCTGTAAGGGAACCCTTCCTTGCCTCTTCCTAGCTTCTGGTAGTTTGCCAGCAATCATTGGCATTCCTTGGCCGGCAGCTGGGTCAACTCTAGTGTCTGCTTTTGTTGTCACAGGACATTCTCCCTGTGTCTCTCTGTCTTCCCATGGCAGTCTTCTTGCAAGAGCCCTAGTCATATTGGAACAGGGGTTCACCTTATGCCTCCCTGTATAACCTCATCTAAACTAATTACATCTGCAATGATCCCATTTCCAAATAAGGCCACATTCCAAAGTATTAAGGGGTTAGGGCTTCAACATATATCTTTATGGGGGGGGGGCAGGTAGGGAACACAATGCAACCCATAACAAGTAAGTACTAAATTTTATTCTCAAATATTCCAGTCTATTTAGTCAATATATCATACAAACTTCTGTTTAGATTAGATTAGATTTCGCTGTCCTAGAAGTCCAATCCTGGAATAGCAGCCTTAGAGCTAAAAGGAAATATGAAGTTTATTTCACTTCTTCCCTATTTATGACCCTCTCCTCCATCTCTCACTTTATTCTAAGCTTCCTGGCCATCATTCTTGCCAACTGTAATCCATTATTCGCCCAGCAGCCAGAGTTCTCTCTCTGTCCCCCTCTTCTATTTATAACAAGCATGTGTCTTTGTCATCTTGTTCTTTGTAGGACAAAGGTCAAACTCCTCACTTTGGAATAAATTGTCCTTTGGTATCTGATCCTCACTTACCTGTGGGGAAGTTAGTTGTCATGGTTTGTCCCAGACCGCCCCCAGTCTTAACACTGAAATTGCTGTATCTTGAGAAACTCCTCATCCTGAACAAACCAGGGCAGTTATTCACGACCTCCCCAAGGCTTTAGATACTCTCTAACTATTACAGATTTAATTCTGTCTTGCTAATTGTGTATTGCTCTGTCATTAGCTGTTTACTTATAAAGATCTCCTGCTAAATTGCATGTTTTTTTTTTTTAAGGATTTTAGTTGCAGATAAACCTGGGTTTGAATTTCAACTCTGCCAACCTTAGTATGCATATTTCATTCAGCATCAATTTCCTCAAAAGCCAAAGGAGCACAAAATGATGTATCCTTTGATTGTTGTGAGGGTAAATTAGCTATTATGAATAAATCGCCTGGCAGACGGTCTGATATATACTAGGTGTTGCATAAATGGTAGATGGTTTCCACTGGTGGATATGTCTGTACACTCCAGACATAATGTGTTCAGTAAATGCTTTTGAAAGAAAGCTCAAGACTACACGACTCAAATCTCTTGAGCCATGATCTTTCTGTCCTGCCATTTTCTCTCTCTGACTTCAAAATAAATCCATTCTTCCAGAGGTTAGCCTTACTAAGGACTTGGCTCAAAGCCTTGTCAAGGATTGTAGAAAATGCCAGATGTATTTCCTATGGACCTTTTACTTCTGGAATTTTCCATGTGTCAATAATTTTCTACCCTCCAGTGATTGTGATCTGGCTGGATTTGGTGACTGATCCTTGAAGGGAAAACACAAAACTGAAAAGACCTTGAACCCTTTCTTGTTCTCCAGTTCTCATGAACCCAAAACATAAATTCACTTAAAATTGGTGCGACATCATCGACTGAATGAGGCATCGTTTAAAGCCTTTTCCTCCATATCAGCCCCCCAAGAAAACAGCAGTTGTTTTATTCAGCCTGATGATGTTCAAGCTATGTGTATGAGAATGAGTAAGGGTGTCTCCCATCCAGGAGGGGAACAGGGAAAATCCTGACTGTGGTCCAAAGGATATCACTGGCCCTTGGTTTTCTTCACTGAGATCCTCACTGCGAAGGCCACTAGTTCTTTTCATCCACTGGGTATTTGATGTCATGAAGAGATGAATAATTCACAGAATCTGGGCAGTACTTTTCCACTGAGGGCTGTGTTCAGGGAAGAGCAGAAGTGTTGGCAAAAACCCGAGGGCTCCTGACAAGGTCGGATGCCTTATGCTTCAGCTAGTGCTCCAAATCCTCAGTAACCTCTTCCTTACTGTGGCTGATACATAGAAAAAAACAGGGGTTCTTGAAAGAGTTTTAGCTTTCTTGGCCGAGGTTAACGTGAGTTCAATCAAATGGACTTGTAAGAGATGACATGTCGACAACAGCAACAATAAAAATGTAAATAAAATTTTAACGATCACTTCCAAATAATAGTAATGCCAGAGATGTTGTGAAATTATAGGAGATGAATTGCTATCGGCGATGAGAGAGTTAGCGTCCAGGGGAAAATGAGGCATGACCTGTTATTACTACCATTACTGGTGTTTATCTTAGTTATTCCTATCTACCATTTTTTTTTTAAGTTCTAGGCACTCGTCAGTGCATCTGACATCTCTTTTGAACTTTACACTAATTCTCAGAGATAGACAACTCTATCCCCATCTCATAAGTGAATAAGCAGGCTTGGAAAGTCAACCGGGCTTTTCTCAGGCCATAAAGATGGCAAAAGGTGTTTGACTCTGGGGTAATTATCTCCAGGTACTGCTTTTTTACATGTGCTACTTCACCTGCCAGGAATAATTAAAAATTACTGATGACAAAGAGGATTCTTAACACTTTACAAGGACTTAAGAGTTTCCAAGACCACACACGTACTTCTCACAGCAGTCCTGTGCGTGGTTCAGATCGGGGTTTACTATCTCAACCTGGCAAATGCAGGAGCTGAACTGGAGGGAGCTTATGTGATTCCCGTGGTCACCAGCCAACTGGCGAGTGACTGATATGCCCCTGGAACTCAGGAGTTTTGGTTCCATAGCTGGAGCCTTGTGACTTGTGCTTTAGAAGATAAAGCGTATCACAACAGATGAACATGGGGGGAGGAAAGGAAAAATAAGATACAAACAGAGAGGGAAGCAAACCATGAGACTCTTCAATACAGAGAACAAACTGAGGATTGCTAGGGGGGAGGTGGGGGGGACAGGCTAAATGGGCGATGGGCATCAAGGAGGGCACTTGTTGGGATGAGCACTGGCTGTTGTGTGTAAGTGATGAATCACTGGGTTCTACTCCTGAAACCAATACTAAACTGTATGTTAATTAACTTGAATTCAAAAAAGGAAAAGAAAAAAAAAGGAAGACAGAGGGTATCACACCAATGGCAGCTGCCATTTTTGGTTCCAACCTGAGTCAAAGGAAATGAAGCTGAAAACTGGTCTGAACTGGATATCCTACTTCCCTATCTTTAAAACTCTTTGAGGGGCGCCTGGGTGGCGCAGTCGGTTAAGCGTCCGACTTCAGCCAGGTCGCGATCTCGCGGTCCGTGAGTTCGAGCCCCGCGTCAGGCTCTGGGCTGATGGCTCGGAGCCCGGAGCCTGTTTCCGATTCTGTGTCTCCCTCTCTCTCTGCCCCTCCCCCGTTCATGCTCTGTCTCTCTCTGTCCCAAAAATAAATAAAAAACATTGAAAAAAAAAAAAAAAACTCTTTGGTCAGGTCCATATGGCTTCCTGGCAACCAGGTTCTCACTCACCAGACTTATTTTTTTTTTAATATGAAATGTATTGTCAGATTGGTTTCCACACAACACCGAGTGCTCATCTCAACAGGTGCCCTCCTCAATGCCCATCACCCACCCTCCCCTCCCTCCCACCCCCCAGCCACTCTCAGTTTATTCTCAGTTTCACTCACCAGACTTCTAATGACAGTGATGAGAACTGCCATCTTTTGTTCTTATCCGTTTTCAAACTCTGGTTGTATAACCTCCTGGCAATCCTCTGATCTTCCCAATAACTTTTTAATAAATCCATTTTCCACTTTAATCAACCAGAGTCTATTTCTGTCACTCTTTATAGCTGAGAACGCTCACTGATCCAGTATTCCAACGATATTGTATGCCAAGCAGCTTCACAGTGTGGCCACACAGTCTGTCGTCAAGCAACCCAGCTTCTGGCCCACTCCCCCTTTTTGAAACCATATATTGTCAGAGTATAACCCATAGCTTCCAGACATTTGCTAAACCATGATTTCAACAATACTTTACTTAACTGCTTCATGCAATTAGCAAAGATGGGTGTTGTAACTCCCTCAAGAACTGGTTTTAGATTTGCTCCACAGAGGGGAGAGGAGCATGATGAATATTAATGATGAATAAGGAGGGTGACAGGTCTAGGAGAGCTTTGGCTGGTTGGGTGTTCCTTAGTCAATGGACTTAATTTTTCTCCTTGCAATCTTCCCCCACCTTCTATCCTTGTCTTTGTCCTCATCTTTCTATTACCAGCCTTTTGTCCTCTCTCCACGCAGAAGACAAGGGATATTTGAGGGATATTTGGCTCTACTGAAATCTGATCCTCAATTTGAGCCCCTTTTGCCCTAAACTTGCTCTGTAATGTTTATCATGCTAAGGCATACATCACCTCATTTAATCTCATCAAACGTTTTAGAAAGAGAGATTATGATGTCCTTATTATGGGAAGAAAGAGTGGGAGAGAAGCTGAAGTTTGGATCATGTTGGATCTTGCTCAAGACAAGATGGTTCCTAAGTATCCCTCCCAGGCAGTTGCAAACAATAATTGAAAGTTGACACAACTCAGAGAGAATGACAGACTAGGAAATAGAAACCTTTTTGGAGCACTGGCTCTGTTACTTACCAACGGCATGTATCCTGGGCCAGTAGTCAAGCTCCTTCTTAGACAACACCATGGGAGTGTGGGAATGTGAAAGTTGGACACTCAGTGAAAGATAAATAAAATGAAGGCACTTCGCTTGAAGTGTCTCTTTTGCCCCACATTCAGTTTGCTCCCCCACAGCACGCCTCCTGTGATATCTTTGGGAAGCATGAGATCCAGCTTTCCTTCCCAGAGTGTGAAGATGCCTGGGTCCCAGATGGCTTTTGCCACCAGCCAGATGGCCTCTGCATATGGAAAGATGTGCCACGAGAGCACCTAGTTCTCTTTTTATGCAAAAGCTCAAATTACCCATGGCTGTTCCTGACCACATTTCTTCATGCAGAAAGTTGGAGTACTCACAACAAAATTGGATGGGGCTAGCTGGAGGATGATGTGTTTATAATGGTGATCTTCAACGTTGCCTATAAGCAATGAGGTCTGGGGAGTCAAGGGTCACACCTCTGCCTCAGGAGAATCATTCACTAGACTGTAGGCCTTTTAGATAGATAAAATGAGTCTCTATGGTGTCAGATACGATTGGGGTAAATTCTTCGTTCTGCTACTTACTCATTGGTGTACTTGGGCAGCTTATTTAACCACCCTAAGTCTCAGTTTCTTCTTCCAAACTGAGGACAATATTATTTTTTTAAGTTTATTTATTTATTTTGAGAGAGAGAGAGACAGAGAGAGAGAGAATGAGCAGGGGAGGGGCAGAGAAAGAGGGAGAGACAGAATCCCAAGCAGGGGATTGGGATCAGCACAGAGCTGGATGCAGGGCTTGAACAAATGAACCATGAGATCATGACCTGAGCTTAGATCAAGAGTCAGATGCCCAATCAACTGAGCCACTCAGGCGCACCAAATTAAGGACAATATTCTAAGACCTTCCTTGGGTTGTAGTGAAGATTAAACAAGCAGATTCCTGTAAAGGCATTATCTCTCTGTCTGACACAGAGTGAACATTCACTAAACATTCACTGTTAATGGGCTCAGTTCCTAAGACACGGCAGTTGATGATAAATAGCGATCTCATTTCCCACTGGTTGGTATTTGTTCTGTCATTGCATAAGGTGACATCATGCATGGGTAAGGTGCCATGATAGCTTTTATTATAAAGTTAGCAACTTCACTCACCTGAATCAAACTTCTTTATTAAGGGACTTGACTTGCATAAGAATTTTATATGCTATCTTCCCCCAAAAGCATTAAGTCTACCACTGGGTTTTCCAAGTAATAAATATCAAGAAGTAGGCAGCTTTCCCTCACCCTACTTTTTAAGTAGAATTTTCACGTGTTGTTGAGGTAGCGAGAGAGAGAAGAAGGTAAGGTGTTTGAGAGGCATTTTACAGGGTATGAAGAGATGAATTTTACTACTCATTCGAAGACTCATCTGCTTCTTGTGGGGAAGTTGGGTCTCCCTGGCTAGACTGCAAGTTCTATTAAGGTACCAAATGTGGGGGCGCCTGGGTGGCGCAGTCGGTTGAGCGTCCGACTTCAGCCAGGTCACGATCTCGCGGTCCGTGAGTTCGAGCCCCGCGTCAGGCTCTGGGCCGATGGCTCGGAGCCTGGAGCCTGTTTCCGATTCTGTGTCTCCCTCTCTCTCTGCCCCTCCCCCGTTCATGCTCTGTCTCTCTCTGTCCCAAAAATAAATAAAAAACGTTGAAAAAAAATTAAAAAAAAAAAAAAAAAAAGGTACCAAATGTGATCGAACTCTCTTTGTGCTTCTTATGTGTACGTGGGCACCATGTAAAGTATTCCTTTCCTCCAGCTATACTTTGCACTTCTTCCCAGTTCATGCTTTTGTGCCTTTGTACATGTTGTTTTCTCTGCTGGGAACCCAGTTCCCACACTTATCTGGCTGTATAATTCATTTCTAAAGACTAAGTTTAAATGTCACCTCCTCTGGAAGGGGGCTGTTTGTATGGAGGGCTGGTTAAGTTTGCCTTCTTGATCCCCTTGCTATTTCTTGGACAGGAAGCAGAACTGCTCACTGTCACCTTAGCCAGAGAACAACACATGCTCAGATCATTCTGAAACAGCCAGCACAAAAACATCATCAATGCTCTCATACAAGAAGTTTCTGGATATGTTTAAGGTATTCACTTGACCGAATCATCTTACTCCTCTCTCTGAAGATACTCAACTCTTGCTATCTTGGGCTGCCTGTTACAAGAAAAGAAAACTTGTGTGGCATTAACGGCAGGGGAACCAGGATTTGACTCTGGGTTCCCACTACTTATTAGCTGTGTGAAAACTGAATCTCAATTTTACCATTTTTTAAAAATGAATATAACAAAAGCTGCCTTGAAGGGCTGACATATGATTAACTAAGATAATGCAGGTCGAGGACCAAGCATGTCCCTGGGATCCAGAAGACACTCAATGAACAGTAGTTATTAAAGGTTGTCTGTCCTCATAGAACATTCTAGGGCCCCTTTCTAAGAAACGACAGTTTAATTCTCATCACTCACACATAACACCTCTTTTTGCAAAATGATCCTGAGTCTAGCTTATCATTGAAATGGTCCATCTGCACATGCTAATCCGTCTTTCTGGAAATTATAACTCTTACCAACCATAAAGATTACATTTCTGGAAAATACTACAGTTGGTAAAGATTGTTATTAGTGTAGCAGCACTCTCAATAATAGCCAAATTATGGAAAGAGCCTAAATGTACATCAACCGATGAATGGATAAAGAACTTGTGGTTTATATACACAATGGAATAGTATGTGGCAATGAGAAAGAATGAACTATGGTCTTTTGTAGCAACATGGATGGAACTGGAGAGTGTGATGCTAAGTGAAATAAGCCATACAGAGAAAGACAGATACCATATGGTTTCGCTCTTAGGTGGATCCTGAGAAACTTAACAGAAACCCATGGGGGAGGGGAAGGAAAAAAAAAAAAAAGGAGGTTAGAGTGGGAGAGAGCCAAAGTATAAGAGACTCTTGAAAACTGAGAACAAACTGAGGGTTGATGGGGGTGGGAGGGAGGGGAGGGTGGGTGATGGGTATTGAGGAGGGCACCTGTTGGGATGAGCACTGGGTGTTGTATGGAAACCAATCTGACAATAAACTTCATATATTGAAAAAATAAATAAGTAAATAAATAAATAAATAAACATTTAAAAAAGATTGTTATTAGTGTAATCAAGATATAACAAAAAAATGTAAGTTTAAGAGATAAACAAAAAAAATGGCATTAGGTGTATTTTAAAAGCAAATAAATGTTATAGAGGACATCTAACTCCAAAATAACAATAAACACAATCGGGTCTTCAAGGCTAAAATCTCGCCATTCCCTCTACAGACACTGCTTTATCGCAATCATATTGGTGAGGAAACAGAGGTTTAGCGAGGCAGAGCGTAAGGTCTATCATGTGTTTCATTTGTTCCATGGCGTCTATTAAGAGCAGATTGGGTGAACGATCTGAATGAACCCTTCCTGTTGTTGTTGTTGTTGTTGTTGTTGTTGTTATGAATTCTCCAGGGAATCAACGTTGGGCTTGGTTGTTACTTTGTTAGAATCAGGCCAGAGACAGTCACACTTCGGGAAGACACACGTCAGCTACAAGCAGAACGAAAAATGCAGCCTGCTCTTTTCTTTAACGTTTTATTTGGACTAATGGGGGGCTTAAATAAAAATTGCAAAAGTAGTACAAAACATCCCTTGTATGCCTGTCCCCTGCTTTCCCAAATGTTAACAATGTTTAACATCTTCTGTAACTATAGTACAATTATCAAAACCAGGGAATTCACACTGTGCAATATTATTAACTGAAGTAATTCACCACGAAACTCACCACGTTTTCCAATAACATGATTTTTCCCCTTTAAGATCCAATTCCAGATCCCACACTGCATTTCTCTCCTATTATGCCCCTAATTGCCTCACCTCCATAACAGTTCCTCAGTCTTTTCTGACCACATTCATGGGCTTGACCCTTCTGAAGAGCACGGATGTGTTATTTTGTAGAATATCCCTCAATTTGGATTTGTGCCATGTTTTCTTACCATTGATGATGCACTTTTGCCAAGAATGGTGCAAAAATCATGTAGTGTCTTCTGTGCATCTTAACAAGGGTTCATGATGTCAGTGTCTTATCGCTGGTGATGCACCTTGATCACTTGCTTAAGGTAACACCTGTTCTCCAAGTTTCTCCATTGTAAAGTGACTGTCTTTTCCTTTGTTGTTGACAAATATTCAGATGAGATGTTCTGAGATTATAGAAATAATATTTTTTCCTCAAACTCTTACTCTCTATCCTGTGGATCTTATCCGTAATGCTTTTTACTGTGGCGTTTGCTGACTGGTGATTCTAGATTTCCTTCTATTCTCCTCCATTTATTGATTGGAATTCTGTGCAGAAGTGCTCTCTCTCTCTCTCTCTCTGTCTCTTTTTAAATGTTTATTTATTTATTTCTGAGAGACAGAGAGGGAGGGAGGGGCAGAGACAGAGGGAGAGAGAGAGAGAGAATCCCCAGCAGGCTTTGTACTGTCAGCGCTGAGCCTGATGTGGGGCTCGAACTCACAAACCATGAGATCATGACCTGAGCTGAAATCAAGAGTCTGACACTTAACCGACTGAGCCACCCACGTGCCCTGGCAGAGCTATCTCTTACTGATTGATTGACTGATTGGTTGATTCCATTATACCAACAGAACTCATGGGTATTTATGCAACTCTGTGGATTAAAATTCAATACTACCATTTTTATCTTGTAAATAGAAGTACTCTCTTCACAGTTGCCCTGGTTGCATTGGAAAGAGTACAGGAAAGGGTGATTGGAGGGCCGTTCTAAGCTGAGACTTCTCTCCCCATTATGCATTGAAATGTTTATACCAGCATAATCAGGTCTGCTTGTGGATATTGAAATAGAGCACAGAGCATAAGAATTTGAGATACAGACACACACACACACACACACACACACACAGAGCACCAAAGAGTCACATGGAACCCAGAAGGACAGAGAACAGGGTTGGCTCCATCCAGAACTGCTGAGTAGAGGCATGCATCAAAGACCCTTTCCTTTAGCAAAAATTTGGTAACATACAGTGACCAAAACTGGGGGATTCCTTTCTGATAAATTTATCTCTGGCCAAATAGACCTTGTACAGATTTTGTCCTTTCAGAACAGGTGGGACAGAGGGCTGCCCTGCAACTTTGACTCAATCTCTTGCAAGCCTGTAGAGGCAGGAGGGGTTAATGAAAACAGGAGACGTGCAATGCTTTGGCAAGACTCATATGATGTGGAGGAATGAAACGGGGCCGGGGGGTGGGGGGGCTACTCAATGCAAAATGCTGGATTAGAGACCAGAAATTCAAGCTCTCATCCTGACTTTGTATCATGAGGCTTAGTTTACTTATCTGAAAATGGCACAATTACATCTGATGGTCTCTGAAACCTCTCCCTTCATCTCTCACATCATGCCAGTCTCTCTAATGCGTTGGTGTCGTGTTGGTAAAGTGGGTGGGTTGAATTAATTGATGAGGCATTCCTAGAGAGTTTGAAGCATTTTGGCTCTAGAGTCCATGAACCGAGATGTGTCCCAGAGGGGACCAAGGCAAGCTGTAGGATTTGCCATGCTTAGAAAGGCTCTGGGAATTCCTGAAGACAAACGCACGAAGCCACTCTGTACTTGACGTTTCTGTGAAATTGTTCGCATTCAGTTGCTGTTTGGGCACATATGCTACAGACTTTGGTTTCAAGCCTAGCATATGGCAGCTCTGGAATAAAGTTCAGATCCTTGTTAACATCCTTGGCTCATTTGTCTTCCCAGTTCTAACAAATGACAGAAGAAAGAGGAGAATACTGGGTCTATTCTAGTCAGGGGCATTACCTAAGTGGAGTTTTTTTCTCTCCACCTGCAGAGGGAGGTGATATTTAGCATTCAGGAACTTCATCACGTTGTTTCCTTTGTTTGTGTCTGTCTGTCTCAGTTTCTTTCCCTGTGCCCTCCTTTCTTTCTTCGCGTCTTTCTTTCTAGTGCCCTTCCTTCCCGGGTCCCTCTGCTGCTCTCTCCTTCTTTTATTCCCTTCCTCTGTTTTTTTGCTAATGAGGTCCTTGAGGGGTGATCTGTGACAGCCAGATAAAGAGAGAGTTTTCTGTGAGACAAATTCCTATTTACTGGAAAGTCTTGAAGAGAAGAGAGGCCACAAGTAACGCGGCTCTCTCTGTAGCCAGGCCAGAGCTCACGCTCGGCTGAGGAATGTCCCTCCTGGTGCACGCCATCCAGGAAACAAAGAGAATAAATTCATTTCACTCAGCAGAGCCGAAGTCCTCTGGGCTTTCCATTTGTGAATTCCTCTGTATAGAAATTAAAGTCCGGACGGACTGTACAGTCTGGGGCACCTGGGTAGCTCAGTCGGTTAAGCGTCTGACTTGATTTCGGCTCAGGTTGTGATCTCACAGGTTCTTGAGTTCAACTCCTGCATCAGGCTCTGCTGGCTCACTGTACAGAGACTGCTTGGGATTCTCTCTCTCCCTCTCTCTCTCTCTCTCTGACCCCCCCCCCCCCCGCTCACCTTCTCTCTCTCTCTCTCTCTCTCTTTCTCAGTGTAAATAAATAAATAATTTTAAAAAAGATAACAGTGCTTACAGTCCGTTAGGCTCAGTGATTTTCCAGAATTCTCTCGAAGGGGAACAAGGTTCCTGGAGATGCCCCAAGGCTGCCGAGGCTGACGGGTGGGTCTTGGAGTTCTGCGGCCCCACTTTAGCCAACATGGTGGGTCAGTTATGGGCATGGATGGCAGAGCTGGGTTTACGAGGTGTGATTCTGGTTATTAGCTGTGAGACCTAGGTAGACTTACTTAACCTCTCAGTGCCCCAGTTACTCATCTGTAAAATGGAAATAAAATCCTCCTCCTCCTCCTCCTCCTCCTCGTCACGTTTACTTCATAAGGGTGTGTGGGAATTAAATGAGCTAATATATTTAAAGTGCTTACAATAGTGGAAATCATATGGCAAGTGCTACGCAAGTCTCTTCTTTTATTACCAATAGTGTCTACGTCATCATTGCCACTGAAATTCTACATATTGGTTGATAAGAGTGTTTAACTGTTAAAAAAATACTTTATACAAACACTCTGGTATTTTTCTAAGTTGAGCCGGTGCTAAGAAACCCTGCAACGTAGTCAGCGAAACTCTGCTTGAACATGCCTGGTGATAAAGAGCTAGTTCATCAACTGCCTGGCCGCCCGCTTTGTTGGTAATAAGCTCTTGCTAATGAGCTAAAATCTATTTCCTTGTAGCTCCAACCAGCTAGCCCTTTTCCTCCTCTCTGGAATCATGCAGAATTAATCTCTTATACTTCCCTATGACAGCTAGTCTTTCACTTGGCCCAAGAATTAGCACAACATCATGGATGGGATCCAGTCTCTGGGCTTACATGCTTCCAGGGGGAATGAGCTCACTACCTCCTGAGGCAGCTGGCCTGGCTGTATGATTAGGGGCCAAGGGCAGGCTGCCCAAAATGTGCCACTTTGGCATATTGATTACTTGAAGTAAAAGTTACTTAAGAGACAGTGTGTGCAAGAAGGACACTCAGACCCTCTGTCCCTTTGAAAGCAAGAAATAAATCTCCCCTGTGAAAGGGGCCCTCCATGAACTGGAAGGTGACGAGTAGCCTCATCACCAGAGGTGGGAAATTTAGAGCCTAGAAGGCGTAAAAACAGCTCTTGTTACTTTTTACTAATTTACTACCCAAGCCCAAATTCCTTTTAGCATTTCTTACTAATTGAAGTTCCCAAAATTAAGTTTTCGTTGTCCTGTCAATTCTGCACAGATGTATTGTCTCTTTGTCTACAAGTATAAACACTGCCTGCCTCGGTCATCTCTTTAAGGTCTCAACTTCATTATCAGGCCTCTGTACACGTGTAATTAAACTTTGTTGTCTTCTGTTAATCAATCTCATGTCAATTTAATTCTTAGTCCAGTAGAAGAACCTTGGATGGGGGAAAATTTCCTCCTCTCCTTCGCTGGTCATCTCTGGTGGTTACAAATTCTTCCTGCAGCCAAACTCACTGGCCTTTCCTTGTGCTTGCATCCACTGGCCTCCCCTAGAGTTGCTTACAATTCCAGCTCCCCTTCCAGAAATGGGCTTTGTGATGACAAAAGAGAGTCATTCCTCCTGTCTTCTCCAGGCCGATTGTTCCTTCAACTGCTCCTTCTGTGAAGAACGTCTCCAGGATCCATCATTTGATCTGTCCAAATAAAGCAAAAGGTGTGTAGTGACAGTTTCTCCAGCTCATTCCCAGCCCCGCATTCTTGGACCCCCCCAGAACTTTGTGTCACACGAGCTCTTCAACTTTTTCTTTATCCTTCATCGGCTCTGGATGTCCCTTGTCAAGTGCCCACTGTGGAAAACCAGCAAGGGTTGTACCTTCTTCTGCTAGAGCTGAGTACAGAACACTGATTCTTGGCAAAGGCTGCTGCCTCTCCAGCAACTTCCAGAACTGTGAGGGCTATGAGGCATGTGTTCCTGCCTCAGAGCATCGAAGCACTCAGAGCCCCTTGTGGAGGCCCTACTCTGCCATATCTCCTAGGCTCCAAGGCAGTGAAGTTGGGTCTCAAAATGAAATGGTGGCGACCTCCCTCTTCTCATGGCTGACAAGCATCCATGGGGCTAGGGGACCAATAACAGCAAAGGACACTCCTTCTTGCCTCTACTCTCCCCAAATGCATGTGCAAAATTATTTTTTCTTGTTTTGCTTATAGGGGTTGTTTCTTTCTGCCACACCCATCTGTTCAGATACACTTGACCCAGTCTGAGCTCCAGTTGGGACCCTTATTACACACAGGACAAGCTGTCCAGGTCTGTCACCATTACTTTTCCTCACCTTTGCTTGAACCAAGAATTAATTCACGTCAATCACATTAATCAAATAATCAAATCTAGATATTGGGTCCATCCTGTGGTAGTGACAAGAAATGTTCTGGAAAAGAACTTGAGTGGGGATGGGCAGGGGGTTCCAAGAGCAAGTGGGGTTTGACCTGAGGAGGGTTCATGCCAGCGAGGGAGATAAGCTGCAAACTCTGTGTCTGGGATTTTAGGGTGCATGTGTATAGACATATGCTTGGTATACTCTCTGGGGATATATGGGAAAATATAATGTGATTGCTTTGGGGAATAATTAAAATAATTAAGTTTAAATTAGAACGGTTGACTTGGAAGCCTATTTTCTAACAGTGATTTACTCTAATACAAACAAAAAAAAATCAATACTATTTACATAGTGCAATCTCATTCAAATTGCTATACTCAGTTAGCATTCACATCTTACCAAGGCTGACAGTAATTGTTTATTTGTCCATTATAGTCAAGTTGCAGCCACACAATCTGAAAACAAAATTAAAGCCCTTGTTTTATCATTTTTTTTCAGTTACATTTATTTTTCTACAATTGTATTATAGGGGCAGGTTCTTGATCTTAGCCCTTTTATTTAAAAATTTTTTAAATGTTTATTTGTTTTTGAGAGACAGACCATGATCAGGGGAGGGGCAGAGAGAGAGGGAGACACAGAATCCAAAGCAGGCTCCAGGTTCCAAGCTATCAGCCCAGAGCCCGATGCGGGGCTCGAACTCATGAACCATGAGATCATGACCTGAGCCAAAGTCAGATGCTTAACCGACTTAGCTACCCAGGCACCCCTAGACCTTAGCCCTTTTAAAACAAGCTCTGAAGTTGTGTATGATTTAAGTTTTCATCCCTAAACACACCTATCTTTTGTATGTGAGCTCTCTCTTCAAACCCACTCATTGGTTCATCTATTCATAGAGAAAAACATATGAAACATATCATATGTGCAAGGCCATGCTGCTAGCTCCACCAGCGAATGTCAGAAATGAATAAGCTATCATCCTTGCCCTCAGAGGAGATCAGATAACTAGGGGAGAAGCTCCCTTACAGTTTCAGCTGAGCTAGAGTACAATTTGTGTTAAGATGATGGCACAAACCAGGTACAATGGGAGTAAATAGAAGGATGTTGCAATCTTTTAACTGGGGTATGGGGAAGACTTCAACAGGAGATTTTCCACAGGAGAACAATCTCGGGGGAAAGTCTTCAAAGAATAAAGACAAAAGCCAAGACCTGGAAGACTGGAACTCCAGCACATATTGAGAACAGAGCAGATGTTTTGGTGCTGATGAAGAATGTAGTACTTGGGAAGAGTCTGGGTTGACCATGCAGTTCTTCTAGATTGCAAAAGGCACTGGGGGATCAGGCTTTCAGGAGTTTGTCCCCTGCCCTTACCCAAGGAGTGGACTCCAAGGAGTTTGGAGCATAGGGGAGACATGATCAGAGCTCAGCTTCTGCATTCCCCTTCCACATCTCTGCTTCTGTGATACTCATGCCAATCAAATTCATCCAGGATCACCCAGTGTAATTGGTCTTCTAGACCTCTCACTTTGTGATGAGCAAATTAAGGCACAGAGAGACCAGGTGGTTAAACTAATGCTTTGCCTTAAAGATGGATGTTTTAAAGAGTGCGTTGCCTTCTTTTTCAGGAGTATCCAGGTCTCTGCTTTGGTTAAATTCGGAAGAGTAAGAAGAAAAACAAACACTTGCGGGGCCTTTGTCATGTGAAGAACATTCCATGGGGAATGTATATATATTCTCATTTGAAACTCATGTAACCTTGATGTGAATGGACGTCCCTTGGTTGTGAGGCTAAGGGTCTCTCAAGCTTGTGATAGGGGAAGAAAACATGATTAAAGTTTCCTGTGGGCTGGACCTTGTGATAGACCTTGGCACATAATTTTTCTGGAATATTCACAGCCTTAGGAGGTTTATGCTTACCATTTTCACAGATGAAGAAATCGAGGCTGAGGATAGTTACATAACGTACAATGCACATACTTATTGAACACTTACTGTTCTAAGGACTTGTTGGATCCTTTTTGCATTCACTCAGTTTTCACAATAGCTTTAGAGATGGGTAAATTATAAAAAAAAAAATGGGGCAGAAGAATCCAGGAAACCTGACCAATGTGAAATAACTAGTAAATGGATGAGATGGGGATTAAACCCAAATAATCTGTCTCTATAGTACACTTGCTTCATCACTGTACTATATTTGGCACCAATTTACCAGAAGGCACAGAATTGCTACATGATGGAACATTCCAATACAAAGCTTCCATACCTTAAATTATTCCATGGGCTTACAATATTTTCAAGGAATTCAATCCAATCCAATCCAATCTAATCTAATTCAAAACATTTTTTGACTTCCTGGAGTATGCCATAGTTTGTGATAGGTGTTGGAAATACACCAACACACCCCTGCATGTGCACATACTTGTGCGCACACACACATACACACTCACATAGCCTGCCTAATGTGAGGCCATCAGTAAGTTGGGGGAAAAGATCCTTTGGAGCTTAAAGTGTCATAAATCTAGTTACTTATTTCATTAGCTCAGAAGCACGTTTAAAATATATATAAATATTTACTTTATATATTTAAATATAGATTTAGTAACACCTGCAATTATTAATACCAACTGTATTATTTATCTACCAAAACTTAGTGGTTTAAACATGAAAACAGAGACCTGTTTTCTACTTACAAATCTGGTGTATCTGCAATTTTGTCTGGGTCGATATCAAAGGATCTTCTTCTGGTCTGACTTGAGGCCACTCATAAGACAGCAGTCACCTGCACACTTGATATACACTGGGTGGTCTAAGGCCTCAAATATCTAGCCATTGACGTGGACTTTAACTAGACCAGCAGACAGAAAGAAGGGTGAGATATGGAGAAGAGAGTAAGGACAGCATGGAACCCACCAACCATCTCTGCATCTGACCACAGAGAGTTTCAAAAGCCATGGTCTTTCAAATCTCACACGAGCTCCTCTTGTGGCTAATTCTAACACAATTCTTGACAGAGAAGGTGATTTGAACACACATAGTTCCTAGCTTAATTGATGGAACAAAATGTGACACAGTTCACCCCTTGCCAACTTGATCGTAACAATGTGGATGTTGCATATCATGCTAAGGGAAATAACTCAGGCAGAAAAAGACAAATATCATATGATTTCAGTCATACACCAAATTTAGGAAACACAGGAGATGAACATAGGGGAAAGGAAGAAAAAAATAAGATGAAAACAGAGAGGGAGGCAAACCATAAGAGATTCTTTTTTTTTTTAATATATGAAATTTATTGTCAAATTGGTTTCCATACAACATCCAGTGCTCATCCCAAAAGATGCCCTTTGCAATAGCCATCACCCACCCTCCCCTCCCTCCCACCCCCTATCAACCCATAAGAGACTCTTAAACACAGAGAACAAACTGAGGGGTGCTGGAGGGGAGGTGGGTGGGGGGATGGGCTAACTGGGCGATGGGCCTTAAGGAAGGCACTTGTTGGGATGAGCACTGGGTTTCATCTCATGGAAGAGATGAATCACTGGGTTCTACTCCTGACACCAATACTACACTGTATGGTAACTGGCTTGACTTTAAATAAATACATTTAAACAATCATATTGAATTTTTTAAACCATATTGACTTTTGAAGTTAAGTAAGTGCAAAATAATATTTCAACTTTGTGTAATGTAGCTATCTCTTGTACAACTAAAAATACGTTAATTTTATCCCCTAAATAGGAAGCAAAAGTCTCTTGTACTATGTTATCTTCCTTTTGGTGGTGCTCATTGTTCTCCTAGCTGAATCACACTCTCCCTTTGGTATCTGATAACTTAAGTACTGAGATACAAGGTTAACTACTATTAATATTGTGTGTCAGATAGAAGGATCATAGGGCAGGGAAAATCAAAAGAACAAAATAATGATTGATTATCGAATAAGTGTATTTAAATCAAAGCGAAAAAGAAACTGGACCGCCCTCAGACCCACAAATGGTCACGTGCTTCATAGCTAGTATGTATAACTTCTTCCACCACCTCATTTCATATTCCTTTTGCTCTCAGTAAGCACCTCAAGCAATCATGATCCCTTGCCTTCTTTCTTCAAGACCTTATTCCTGAGGGTCTATACTATTTTCTCTTCTGTGTATATTGGGTTGTTATAGTTTTTTTTTTTCCATTAACTTTTATCACAACACATTGGAGTATAGAAAGTGCCCCAGAGGGGCTACTGCATTCCAGACATACACCTCCCTGATCCCTGGGTTCCTGTTAGCCAATATTTCTTTGATAGTTGGAATCAGTCACTGATAGTTTCAGCGGTATGAGGAACCCCAAACGGCCAGGTAGCAGTTTCAGCTTCCTGTTTAATGGTGTCATACTTGTATTGCCTGAGAAAGGTATCATCTCTGGAGAATTGACGCCTCTGAACCATTTGTGTTCAAGGTGGTGATACAGGAAGACACAATTTTTCTTGGCTCATTAGGAGTTACAGCCAGAGAAGTCACTCTCATTTTCACCCACTGAAAGGGGCAGAGACAAGAATTGAAAATATCAGTGGACTAGGAAATCACTCTCAGGTTTCAAAATTAATTTCCTAGGCAAAGAAAATTCCTCGGTCCTAGAACAGAGGACTTCTCATTGCCCAGATGGATTTTAGAATTGCTATGGACCAGTGACTACCATGAACCTGGTCTCCCTCCCTTTTGAATGTGCTTATTGCAATTATTTGTTTCTGTCTGCTAGGGACTGAACATGTGTGCCCTCCCCCAAATTCACATTTATGAATTTGTAACCTAATGCCCAATGTTAGTGTTATTTGGAAGTGGGGCTATGGGATTCATGTCTTTCTAAAAGAAATCCCAGAGAGATCTCTTGTCCATTCCACCAGATCCGGCTACAGCAAAAAGATAGGGGTCTAGGAGCAGATTCTCACCAAACACTTAGTCTGATGGGGCCTTGATCTTGGACTTCCCAGAGTCTAGAACTCTGAGACATAAACTGATATTATTTATAAGCTACCTGGCTTATGGTGTTTTTGTTATAGTAGCCTGAATGGACTAATGCATTGTCTCACCATTGCATATTGGGTGATTGGGGAACAGGTGACTTACCTTTTTAGTGTATGGATCTCTGGTTCAAGAGGACCTTCACATGAGGGTCTGTCCCTACGTAACCGTGTCCACATCTAGACTTGAGACAGAGCATGGGATCATGGATCATGTCATCAAGGCAGATGACATGACAGATGGGATTTAGGGAGTCTCGAAGGAGGCTAGGTATAGTTTGTATGTTAGGAATTATGAATCACTGGGGCAAAGGGGCAAATTCTGCTTTTCTCCATACTTCTCTGAACATCAGGAGTCTGAACTTTGCAGATTGCAGCAGCAGGGGTCCCTTGTCTTCTGGCTTTCCTTAAATTTGGCCATTGGGAGGTGCCAGTAGGAGACCAGAGAACAGAAGAGGGAGATGAAGGGTTTCCCCTTTCTGCCCCCTCCCTGATTCAGAGTGCTTTGGGCAGGGGCAGTGTTCCTTAGCTATAGCTCTGTAAGTAGACTTTCTTTTACACACCCCCTTTCTTTTCCCTTCAGGACTAGGGCTGTTAAAGACCTCCAGCCAATGTTAGTCTCTGAGTGCTCAACATTCCTTTTGGACTTCCTTAACCAGACCAACACTTCCGTAAATACTTATATCTCTACAAAAACTCTTCCAAAATCTCTCAAAAGTTGAGGTTTTGATTTCCTGCCCAGGACCTTGACTGATAGGCCTTGTTTCAAGTGATGCTTTTTGTCACTTGCTAGGTGTGTGACCAAGGGTGCATCATATAATTTTCTGACCTTAATATCTTCTTCTCTAAAATAGAGTTGTAGAAAATCATCACAATCATTGAGCATCAATTGTATGCTAGGCACTTCATATAGGTTAGTTTGTTTGCTCTTTATTTGGTTTTTATGAAGTTATTTTTTTTATCATGACATCCTCAAACCTACATAGACACCTGGAACATGGCAGATGCTCAGAATGTGGTTTTTGAATGAATGATGTAGGCACATAATTGGTATCATTATCTGAGCTATAAGGAAACTCGTTCTGAGGCACATAATGCCACCAGATGAAAATCATATAGCTAGTGAAAGGTTAGGTTGTCTGCTTTTTTGCAATTTTTACTCTTTCCAGGAAACGATCTTGCTTATCCACTCACACAACTCTTACAGGCCTGTTGTAAGAGTTAAAGGAAATGAAAACATGAAAACATGTTATGAATTCTAAAATCTCCTTAAGTATTCTGCATGAACATCATCATCTTTATGAATATGTCTTAGAACCTCTTCCCCACTCTCCTGCTCCCGAGTTCCATGCAGGCAACAAATACAAACTCATGCTGATATAAGTGTCAGCCAAACTTGAATATGAAGCCTGGTTGTTAGGGAATAAGGAGAGAAAAATAAACTTATTTGTGGGTTTTCTGCTCGTTTATACTATTTTCTCCATCGTATCCTCTACTAACATGGCTAGTTAGGAGATAATTTTTTTCAAGTTTCAAAATTTCACATTAGAAGGAAATATTTAGAGAAATAATTTGGGCTTTAGACCTGGATGTGTCAGGAAAATATTCTGAGAGTATGTTTAGAAAGAACTTGAACTTGGTTCTCTGATTCCCAAGTCACAAGTAAATGGAAGTCATGGAAGTCACAAGAAATTGTGCCTGGGACCTTGGGTAAAAATTGAGGTTCTGAACCTTGGGACACATTATTGACTGTTTCCATGATGAAACTTTGGTCTCCTGGGGAGTCTGCAAGATTGGCTGGACCCAAAAGGCAATGGACTCTTTGATGAGGAAATGGTTGAGAGAGCTTTATAGAAGTTATATACAGCATGGTATCTGTGCCATTTTCCCCGTCTATGTTGCTTATACATCACTTTTAAAAGTTCAAAGTACGTAACGGCACAAAAATAGTGAAGAGATACATCTATCTCTTAGGGCCTGTCCTTGGCTGTGGAAGTCTCTTCCTTTGCTTATTAGAGTATGACACCAGTGGCCAGTAGTTCTATAATTTTGGAGATCTCAGATCCTATTTACTACTTATATAGGAGCTGGAACAAAACAAACTCATAGAAAAGAGAGTGTCTAAAAAATGAAACTGGTTTTAAAAAGCACAAACAGGGGCGCCTGGGTGGCTCAGTCGGTTGGGCGGCCGACTTCGGCTCAGGTCATGATCTCGCGGTCCGTGGGTTCGAGCCCCGCGTCGGGCTCTGTGCTGACAGCTCGGAGCCTGGAGCCTGCTTCGGATTCTGTGTCTCCCTCTCTCTGACCCTCCCCCGTTCATGCTCTGTCTCTCTCTGTCTCAAAAATAAATAAACGTTAAAAAATAAAAAAATATATATATAAGAAAAAAAATAAAAAGCACAAACATCCAAATGCATGTAGTTCTTCTAAGTGAGAATCTGAGGGCTTATGTCAGTAATGACAACTCTGATGAACTGCATCGTAAGCTCAAATATATGAAGTGATTTAAAAAATCCTTAATTTTATTATCAGACTCTTTCTTGACAGTAAAATGAAGGATTTTTAAAAAATCTTTTTTATATCCAAAATGTTGTGATGTTTCAAAGGTCTCAGCCTCAGGAGCTCTTCATTCATTCTTTCATTTACACCCCCAACAAATTTTTATTCAGAATTTAATAACATGTCAGACTTTACTCCCGACACTGTGGCTTGAAGAGAGATGCCACAGTCCAGCCTGGAGGAGCTGGCAGCTTGGGGGTACCAATAAGTAAACATCAATAACAAAGGATGAAAAATGTGTACAGGGGAGCAAGTCCAAGGTGTTCCAGAAAACCAAGAAGGGACCCTTAGCATCCTAGAGGATCAGGGAGGTGTAACCAGAAGAGAAAACTTTCAGGCAGATTTTTGAAGGATACACAGGAGTAACTCAGGTCAAAGATCGGAAAATCACGAGCAGCGCAAGCAAAGGAACCAGGGTCAGAGAAGATGGTTTATTCATCATGAGTAGTTCCTGGTGGACAGATCACGAGTCAGGTACCAGAGTTCCAGGGGAGGAAGCAAGATACATAAATCGAGGGCGTCACCATACAGGGGATATCTGCAGGCTAACCTCCCCTAGATTTGGTCTCTTTAGACAAGAATCAGAGTCTACAAAGGGATGGGCAGAGTTGATTTTCTACTTGCTGGTAGTACCAGCTTTGGGAAAGGCCTGCTACTGCCCCAGACTTTAGTTGTAAACAGCTTATGATGAGAATTCAATTCTCATTACTCTCTGTTCTCATTAACTCTCTGAGCTTCTTGAAATCTATTTGTGTTTTCTACTGGCCCCTCCCTCAAAATTGGAGTCATGAGTTTTGTTGCTTACTGACCATTGCATGGTGTCCGGTCTTCCACCCTCACCTTGGTTTTGTTTTGTTTTGTTTTTAATATGAAATTTATTGTCAAACTGGCTTCCATACGACACCCAGTGCTCATCCCAACAGGTGCCTTCCTCAGTGCCCATCACCCACCCTCCCACCCCGCATCAACCCTCAGTTTATTCTCAGTTTTTAAGAGTCTCTTATGCTTTGGCTCCCTCCCTCTCTAACTTTTTTTTTTCCTTCCCCTCCCGCACGGTCTTCTTTTAAGTTTTTCAGGATCCACATAAGAGTGAAAACATATGGTATCTGTCTTTCTCTGTATGGCTTATTTCACTTAGCATCACACTCTCCAGTGCCATCCACGTTGCTACAAAGGGCCAGATTTCATTCTTTCTCGTTGCCACGTAGTATTCCATTGTGTATATAAATCACAATCTCTTTATCCATTCATCAACTGATGGACATTGAGGCTCTTTCCACAATTTGGCTATTGTTGAAAGTGCTACTATAAACATTGGGGTACGAGTGCCCTATGCATCAGCACTCCTGTATCCCTTGGGTGAATTCTTAGCAGTGCTATTGCTGGGTCATAGGGTAGATTTATTTTTAATTTTTTGAGGAACCTCCACACTGGTTTTCAGAGTGGCTGCACCAGTTTGCGCTCCCACCCACAGTGCAAGAGGGTTCCCGTTTCTCCACATCCCCGCCAGCATCTATAGTCTCCTGATTTGCTCATTTTAGCTGCTCTGATGGGCATGACATCCTCACCTTGATATTGAGAGCCATTACTACTTAAAAGTGATTCTCCAGTCTTACCATGGGATGATTCCCCGAAGGTGCTACTGCTGGTTCAGGTGGAGCATCGGGGTACTTTACCTCTCTGGCGTTTGATGGTTCAAACTGCTGACTTTCCTATCACCCAGATTCTCTTGTCCTAGATTTCGTCTCTTTCCCCTTTCTTGCCCAGCACTCATGGTATGCCCCGCAGGTCAGGTCACATGCCCCTTGGCCCTGACAATAGAGCCTGGACTTCAGCAGGTCCTTGGATAATGGTTTGTTTGTGCTTCCATATTAGCAACCAGTAGAGAAAAGGTAACCTGAATTTGGGGCCAAGGGACCAGTATTAGGTGGGGCTGTGAACTCTTCTGTTTGTGCTAAGCCCTCACTCAAGCCTCTTGGGCTGTTAGGAAACTGAGAACAAAGGAAGCTTTGTATAGCCTGTATTGGTCAACGAGTGGATTTCTTTTCAAGGGAAGTTGAGTGGAAGAAAGTCCTTTCCTCTCCAATTTCATGGATATCCTTCCCTTAAAGGAGCCACCTGCCAAACAGCCTACCAGCTCTGTACAGCCCGTTTCACTGCCTCCTCAAATTTCTGCTGGGTTGTCTACAGTGCCTCCATCATCCTGCTGAAATAAGCAGTAGCTGCTACCCTGGGGGACTTCTCCCTTGTGAGATCCAGGAGTGTTGGAGAGATGTGGTTGCTCTCTTTTGAATGCGTGATCTTGGGTTCCTCCCCGAAAGCTCCCTCAGTGTCACATCGAAGAAATTTGTAATACTTTAGGAAACTTCCATACTTCTGTCAAAAATCTCCCTGTCATTGCAACGGGGTCACCAATCTTGCTGGCAATTGCCAAGTGACTCCTGCTTCACATTAGCAAAGCTGAGAGAACCCCATTGAAATGGTCTCCACCTTATTTCTGTGTTAGGAACCTGTTCTGTGGAACAGACAGCTAATGCTTCATATCCTCATGCTGGGCTTTCTGCTCTATTAGCGTGTAAGCTCCTGGAAGGCAAATACTGTCTACGTTTTCATTCAAAAAGTATTATTTGAGTGCCTACTATATCCTTTGAGCTTGTTCTTTAGGCCCTTCACACAAGGAATGGTTAGTAAGTGATGCCCAGAAACACTGCTAATGGCATGCATGGAGGGCCTGCCCTCCTCAGGTGTCTTCCCTCTTCCAAGCAGTTATCATGGTGCCAAGTTCCCTTGTTTCCCAGGTAGCAACGGTGGTCTAGCCTCAGACTCTATAGTGTTTATACCCGTGCGTTGTTTCTTGCACAACATTTAGACACAATCTTCAGCCTTACGACAAATAAAAAGGGCAGAGAATCCCCAAATCTTCAAAAAGGAAAACATAGGGAAATATGCTAGGCAGGAAATATACCTGGCTAGGTAGAATCTTAGGTCCTACAACATGCGTGGCATACCTGTTCATCATTCCTCATAACATTAGAGGGTCTTTATACTAAACTTCTTTCTCTTCTCTCTTTCTCCTTAGCTGTTTATAAGCTTCTCTGTCTCTGGTCCACTCTCTGAGCCCTGACCCTACATCGGTTTATTCTTGTTTCCATAGTCTGTCTTACTCTGCCCACAGCTGTCCAGATCCAGAATCTAACCTGCCCACACATGGTTTGGTTTATTGCATGGAGTGCTAGGTGAGTACCTACCCCAGGCCTCCTACAAGCCTGGGTTTGGGTTACTCACCCAGAGGCCCTGTGCTGATGAACTTGACTCATCTCTCTCTCCCTGCCTCAGCCTGGAACTGATATCTCCAAGTTTTAGAATCTGAATGCTTGCAGCAACCTTCCTCCTGTGTCATGTGGAACTTTGGGTAATGACATTTATTTCTGTTGCTTCAATACTAAGGGATGGGCACTGGACAGACAGGTCGTTTTTTCGTTTGTTTGTTTGTTTGTATGTTTGTTTGTTTTGTTTATTGTTTTTGACAGCCCCTTAATCCTGTACGGCTGCCCAATGATAGACTGGACTCTTGGCTACCAGTACAAGAAGGCTCTTCCACGTCTACTTATCTACTGTCCCACTCTGGCCATCTCTGCAGAGTATTAAAACTCATTACTTTGATAATTAGGTCTAAAATCTCTGACTGTACAAGAAGAATCAAAGTGAAGTCCCTGATGATGATTCTTTAGGCATACAAAATATTGGACGAACTACCGTGTTCTATTTTAAACCAGTGGTTTGGGAAAAAGCTGATGCAGCTTCAGTGTGTTTATTGTTCCTCCCAAATGCATCATTCCAATGCTCCGGCTGCTTGAATGAAGGTTTGTGCATTGCTGCTCTGGAGTTTATCTGTATCATACCGATAACAAGATTAAAAAATACTACAATGTAGGGAATGTTCTGAATTTGCTTCTTCAAGGGCATTTTCTTACAAGGATAATGAAAATGTTCACTACGAATATTTAACTCACACCACACTTAATTTCTAACCCGATGTTAACATCTCTTTTTCAGAATTGTAGAAGGAACAGCTACCCTCAGCACAAGGGCAAGGTGACAGTCCCTTGAAGGCTGCCAAGAACCAAAAGCCATTGATAAGGATCATATATATACTAGAGATCCATATTTCCCTTAAATATAATAACACTGAAGTACTTTTATGCTTCTCTATTTCAAAAATACGGATTCTGTTTTCCTTAATTTCAATAACAATTCTTTTGTCAAGCCAATAATAAATACAAAACTGCCACAAAAACATAGCTGAATGAATTGTCATTTTCTGAGTTTCAAGCTTGGAGAAGAAGAAAGGAAAAGATGGCTTATAAAGATAACCTCGGAAATGTTCTTTCTTTTTTTTAAATTAAAAAAAAATTTTTTTAACGTTTATTTACTTTTGAGACAGAGAGAGATGGAGCATGAACGGGGGAGGGTCAGAGAGAGAGAGGGAGACACAGAATCTGAAACAGGCTCCAGGCTCTGAGCAGTCAGCACAGAGCCCAACGGGGGGCTTCAACTCACCAGCCGTGAGATTATGACCTGAGCCAAAGTCGGCCGTTTAACCGACTGAGCCACCCAGGTGCCCCTTTTTTAAATTTTTAAAATATGTTTTATTTAATTTTGAAGGAGAAAGAAAGAGAGAGCTTGGGGGGGGGGGAGGAGCAGAGAGAGAAGGAGACAGAATTCGAAGCAGGCTCCAGGCTCTGAGCTGTCAGTACAGAGCCCTATGCGGGGCTCGAATCCACAAACTGTGAGATCATGACCTGAGCCAAAGCCGGACGCTCAACTAACTGAGCCACCCAGGCGCCCTGGAAATGTTCTTTCTTGACATCCATATTTGTTGCCGTGTTTCAGTTACTCACTGTTCAAGTAGAGATCAAGAAATAGGAGACAATTATGCTCTGTGATAGTCTTCAGTGATGGTTGTCAAATATTTCCAATTGTCCCCCTCTAGGCACTTCCGGGATGCCATATGGTTGGGTGAGTCATGAGGCTAGTCCTGGCCAATGAGTTGTGAACAAAAATGCTTGTATCATTCAAGGCTAGAACATCCCATTGTTAGTACAAAACTCTTTATTTCCTTTGCGATGGTGGCTGACTGTACTGGAGATAGAGACAGCTCCCCTTGAGTGTAAATGGAGCCTGTGACTATGATAGGACATGCCTCCTGTGATTATATCCCTAATCAATCCCCTTCAATTCAATCAAAACGGAGGTTACCCTGGGTGAGCCTGACCTAATCAGGGGATCCATTTTAAAGAAGGTGATGTCCGAAGAGACACCTTCCTGTTGGCCTGAAAGAAAGCACACAAGATAATTGGGGCATCGACCATTGAAACACAAGGAGCTAAATTCTGAAGAAAAAAAAAAAAAAAAGTGAGCCTTGAAGAAGACTCTAAGCCTTGGTTCACACCTTGATTTTATCCCCGTGAAATTTTGAGCAGAGATTCCAGTCAATCCAGTGAATCATAAGGAACTCTGAGATAGTCAGTCTGTGATATTTTCAGTCACTAAGTTTGTGGTAGTTGTTTACACAGCAATAGCACTCTAATGTAGTCAAGAGCAGCTTTCCAGGATTGATAATTCCTAACTATGGGGATGAGTTCTGAATAAAAGAGCGAAATATAATCCAAGCGAAGAATCATGACCTAGGCGTTATAGCAAGATGAAGGGACAGTGAGGTTGAGAAGCGTGAGAGACTTTCCTAAGTGCCTTGGAAAATAAAGACAACTCAGTTTATGTAAACAGGGCTGGTAGTAAAAATATTTAACAACCCCTAAACTCTACATTGTGGCAGCCTGGGTTCTCTGGAAGTGGACCCTGAGACAGTTAGATGTGCCAAAGGTTTATTAAGTGTGGACTCGTGACAGGAAAAGAGAAGGAGCAGGGTTGGGCAGGGGGAGATGGCCAACCCCACAGGGGAGCTCTAGAGAAAATATTGCCTGTTGGAAAAGTCCCATTGAGCTGAAATGGCCTCAGACTACATCTTGTTCATTTCTTTGATATGGAAGTGCATGGCTCTCTGCAGCCAAATCCAATCCTGGATGGTGTCGGCTTCCACACTTGATCTTAGCCAAAAGGCCGAGAAGCGATGACAGTGTCTGCTTCCAATGGAATGGTAAGTCCTTCATTGAAGACGAATCTGAGCAGTCCATTTCTGTCTGTCATAAGGTCCAGCCAGTTGGGACAGAGGCAGGCATGGCACGGGAGCAGGAGAAGCCCTCCAGGAAAGGCTTTGGGATATGCTGGGAATTTTAAGGGAGGTGGTGGGGGCACCCTGGGGCTCAGGCCATGACTATTTGGCAAATAATAGAGAAGTATTTTAATTGCTGGCAATTGGCATGGCTAAATCAGTGCCTGGCTGTTTAATACGTGCAGATCGACATAAAGAGATATGAGATCTGAGAAGGGAGCAAGGGCCAGAGTGTTCATGCTGTGATCCGAGGCTTCACGTTTCATATTCTACCCACTCTGAATCAGGACAGACACCGCCTAGCCCTTCCACCACTAATGGGGCTGTTGCTCAGCAAAGAACTTGCCAAGGCTCTAGGTAGGGAACACAGTCACCAAAAATTATTCCGCACACAAGCAGTAAAAGAGACATGAGCAGACAGCACTTCTGATCTGAGCTTGTGCCTAATCGTATTTTTTGCACAATTATGTCTCCACCACATAACTGTGTTCTCCTTTAAGTGCTGCCTGCCCATCCCCTGATTTTACCGTTCTCGGCCAGACGCGTCCCTCAGGTTCACAACATCAGAGCCACTCTGTCCCTTTCATGCCCTCGTTTATAAAGCTCATCCCAACTCTCATCCATTTTCCATGACATGGTTGGTCGTTAGTAGATTCATTTTGCTCATCGCTCTTGAGTCCATCATCTGAGAACTGTCCAAGTGCCCTTAACCTCCTCAGGTTGCTGAATCGGAACCTGATCATCAGTCACTGTTGGCACGTTTAGCTGGTCGTTTACTTGCCAGGAAGTGTGTGAGGCCTCTGTCTCCTCTTGTCCCAGGCAGAGTGCGGGCACTCTGCAGTCCGAGGAAATGTCACATTTCCTACAGAGAGAGATTGGAGACAAAAGAGAAGGTGGCACTGGGGAAGGTGGGTAGGAGCATCGGAGGGACATCAATTGGGAGGGGGCAAATAGGCTGATAGTCATACGGAAAAAAGAATCTAAAAGATCATTTGGTCCCAAATTCGCAATTAATAGATGAAGACAAGAGACCCAGAAGGACACATGGTCTTTCCTAGATCACCCAGCATCCTTGTGACATTTGCCTGAGCAGGTCTGTCCACTTAGCCATCTGCGGGGCAGGGAGCGGGAGGAGACGCCGTGCACAGAATGGAAAGGGAGAGAAGGGAGAGCAGAAGGGGCAAAAATGGAAGAAAAATAAGAAAAGACAGAGAAAGAGAAGGAGAGAGAAACGCAAAACAAAATTGGAAGAATTGATCTGTGTTTTAGATCTTTAAGAATTACAAAAAAATATATATATTTTTTTGCATCCTGACTATGCGGTCTATATGGATGAAGAAAGACCAATGGATTTATTGAACCAGAATTTCAGAGTCAGAGCAAACAAAAGGATAAGAAGTTTGAGGCCCAAACTTGGATAAACACTGACCGAGTTAGTTCAGTGAGTTCAGGACAGTGGGTTTACTGTGGATGGTGGGGGCACTGACCCTGGTCCTGGCTTTCTGGAGACCTCCTGCCATCACTGGCTCCTTGCCCACTTGTGCTGTGGCATTAGGCCTGAAATGAGAGGGATCTCGGGGTGGATCCCAGCTTCCCAGCTATGACCTTCCTGATGCCTCTCTTCCTGTTTTCTAGAAGGTACAAGTCTCTGTATGTATTAAGCATTTTCTCATCTACAGATGTGCTAGCATTTATAAAGGTGCAAGTATAAACTCAATGAACAGGTAGGGCAGAGTCCTGGGACTTCATTTACTTTCATTTTGTTTTATTTTATTTTATTTATTAATTAATTTATTTATAAATTTTTTAATGTTTACTTTTGAGAGAGAGACAGAGCATGAGAAGGGGAGGGGCAGAGAGAGAGAGAGAGAGAGGGAGACACAGAATCCCAAGCAGGCTCCAGGCTCTGAGCTGTCAGCACAGAGCCCAACGCAAGACTCGAACTCACAAACCCTAAGATCATGACCTGAGCTGAAGTCTGACGCTTAACTGACTGAACCATCCAGGCGCCTCCATTTATCTTTTAAAAAGTACTTCTGTTTCTGTAGAGATTGGATTTGAACTTCCCCCCTTTTTAATGCAATCATATCCAAACAACGGACGTGAAATTCTAAATGAAGCTCTTTTTTCCTTGACTGTGACTTTATACACTGTTTCTTTTTATAAAAACCTTGCCATGGCTTGCAATCGTGGGTCAGTGACAAGTAGAAGAGCTACCTGGCCACCGTCCCCAGCGGTCAGCGATGTGGGTGTTATCTTACGCCAGAGTCCCCGTGGAGGGTGCTGGGGGCAACGGGATGGTCAGGTCTGGGTTTCCGGGCCACCACCCTGGTGCACTGTGGCACCCAGGTTTCCAGGGGACTGGGGGGGAGGGGGGATCGGAGGCTCTGCAGGCAGAGATTTCCTGGTCTCTGAGCCAGACCTTGTATGGGCCGTGTGTTCCTCCTGCTTCACCAGGGCAGCCGGGCTGCCTGGAGAGGTGCGGGTTTGAGCACTTATCCAGGATCCGCAGCAGTTGTGCTCTCATTTCGACTCTGCTGAATGCTGCTTTGTGAGGTGTGGCTCCTACATTCCCATAGGCACCCTAGTTAGGAGTCTCCCTGAGGCTGAGAAAGACTGACCTGTCATTCTTTTCTGCAGTTCCCTTTAAATTGAAAAAAAGGAGGGGGGCGCCTGGGTGGCTCAGTGGGTTGAGTGTCCAACTCTGGTCACTCCTGTCCGGCTCAGATCGTGATCTCGCAGTTCGTGAGATCAGACCCCTCCTGGGGCTCTGCAAACCCCTCGTCCAGCTCTGTGCTGACAGTGTGGAGCCTGCTTGGGATTCTCTCTGCCCCTCCCCTGCTCGTGCGTGCACTCTCTCTCTCTCAAAATAAATAAATAAACATTAAAAAATATTTTGAAAATTGACAAAAAAAGAAATGTGATAATAGGATTATAAAATCATATTTTAAATGTTTATACTGAAATATTTAAACCTTTTTTTTTTTCAATTAGGCTTTTTTTCAGGTGCAAAAGTACAAAGGGAGACAGGAAGTGGATT
The DNA here is from genome assembly GCF_028018385.1 of Neofelis nebulosa. NCBI lineage: Eukaryota > Metazoa > Chordata > Mammalia > Carnivora > Felidae > Neofelis > Neofelis nebulosa. Next base: position 197,165,957 of record NC_080784.1, on the reverse strand, counting down.
GCCAAAAAAGGAGCTCATGGTATATTACAGGTGGAATATAAACCCTTTGATCTTTGACCCAATGGTCTCTTGCTGGAAACGCGTGAGTCGCCTGAATATCTCCTTCTGGAGAAGACAAGAGCTTTGGTGAAGCTGCGGTCCAAGTTGAGGCCTAAAGGGTCCTTTTTGCCTCCCACCCCTGCCTTGCCCCCCGCCCCCCCCCACATCCCCATCATGGGTGATGGGCGTCGATCCTGGTGTCTGGAAGAAACTAATCAGCTGACTTACTTCTGTTTGAGACTTGGCTCACAGGGCAGGGGCTAGAGTGGGGAATTAGTTCATTCACTGAGTTCGCACTTTCAAACTGTCCTATCTGCTAAATGCCAACCTAGTGATAAAAATGGTAATAGCCTGGTACTTCCTACCTGGCTGATTCAGGACAGGACATTCCTTCTCCTGCCTCCAACAATTCTCGAATGACTCCTCTGTGAAACAGGCATAATTAATATTTTACCTCTCGAAAGCAGAGACATGCCTCGCATGACCTTCTGGAATGCCTTCTTCCTTTTAGATTGATGAGTCAAAGAGGTCACATGCTCAACACATGCTGTACTTCTCGGAGTGGGGTCCCCGACCAGCAGCAGCCTCAACATCACCTGGGAAACTTGTTAGAAATGTACCTTCTGGGGCCCCACGGCACAGTTTATAACAAGGCCCTGGGGGATTCTGATATGTGCCCGAGTTTGAGAGGCTCTGGTATTGAGCAGTGACCAATATCTCTTCCTTATGGGATGGCTCCATCATTTAAACTCTTGGAGTCCCAGTTTCCTCATCCACAAAATGAAATAATTCTATGTCTTCTGAATCAATGCCCCAAGTTTTCTATGACCTAAAAGCACCTAAGTCATACTAGGTGCTCAATAAATGTTAGCTGAAGTCAAAGGATCGGAAAGGTTGAGGAGGAAAGTGGAAAAAAAAAAAAAGAATGAGAACCCAGTCTTCATCTTTTCCTTATATAACATCTTTCGCATTATATAATTTGCAATTTGCATGCAAAACACCCCACCCCGGGGCATCATAGAAACCTTGAAAAATCCAATATTATGCAGACAAGCCAGAGATTCTGGCTGCTAAACCAGGCTTAAAAACTAATTTTCCCTCTTGAAGGAAGTGACATTTGCACATTCAACACAGCAGCAATAAATCTCGGCTTTCTTACCACCCCCTGCTGTACATGGGGCTGTTATTTTTACCAATAGCAGAGCTATTTCTTTTTGAGTATTTGGAGCTGTTTTTGAATCCTCCCTTCTGTCCACACTGTAGTTAGTAGCAGCGTAAACAGCTCATTGCAGAAACAACAACAAACAAAACAACAACCTGAAAACATTTTTTAATGGTAGGAATGTGATTAGAGCATTTAATTAGACTCCAGAAAGCACACTTTCCATTAATAATTGGGAATACATCCCATGTCAATTAAAAAAGGATTAACAGTGAAGGCTTGAAAATTTGGACTTAGATGTGGCCTGAATTTTGAGGCTGTTTTGATTAGCAAGCTAGGCCAGTGGCAGTGCTCACAAAACCAATGCTGTTTTTCCTTCTCTACGGAGAATATCTCTACTGGATATCTCCATCTCTACTGGAATATCTCCCAGATATTTAGAAGGCCTCTTCATCCTCAGGGATGGATGACCGCTGGCTTTACAGAGTATAAAGGATTGACCTCCGAGCCCCACGTGTGGGTTTAAAAAGACTGGAAAAGTGGGGTACCTGGGTGGCTCAGTTGGTTAAGTGTCCAGCTTGGGCTCAGGTCATGATCTCGCGGTTCATGGGTTCAAGCCTGGAGTTGGGCTCTATGCTGACAGCTCAGAGACTGGAAACTGCCTCGAATTCTGTGTCTCCCTGTCTCTCTGCCCCTTCCCACCACCCGCCCTCTCTCTCTCAAAAAAAAAAAAAAAGACGGGAAGGGGCACTATTAGGTGAAAAGAGAGATTGGCCAGGTGACCTCAGCTCTGTCCCCTCCTTTGGGGGCCAGTCATCTAACCCTTCCTCCCACCCCTCCAAGATCCCAGGGGCAGAGTGTTACCCTTTAAATCTCTGATACCAATGTGGATTAGAAATGCCTTCGTTTTTCATGGCCTGTTCCACAGAGAGAGTTTTTTTTGATTGGCTATTGATTTGATGTAAACATGAGAATTTGTAGTGAGAAAGATACTGTGATCAAAATCCCCAAAAGAACTTGGGTTCTAGAGACAATGATGTTGGTGAGATCAGAGGATGATTACCACCCATGTCCAATGGAGGCATGAGAAAGGAAGAAACTAAACTCTTCTGTCCTCTAGGCCAGGGGCCCAGGGTCTGGTTTGAAACAGAAGACAAAGCTGTACATCCAGAAGTCAGGTAAGTATTAGAAGAAAGAGTAAAATAGAGAGCTGAGAGAGAGATTCGAGAACCTTCCATTCTTCAGTAAATATTGATTAAGTGCCTACTGTGTAGCCATGCACTGTTCCCCATGGAGCTTAAACTCATTTTCAATGGCCTCTGACCTAATGACACTATAGACAACCTAAAAAAGAGTAAGTAACTAAGTTCTTGCATTTACAAAAACCTTTCTATGTTGTAGTTCATTTATTTGACCGTCATGAGAGGTAAGCATGTTAGGTTTTGACACCCATGTTTTAGAAAAGGCGAAACCGAGGTCCCTCAAGTAACAAATGTGTAGAACTAGCAGGTGATCCCAGACCTCCAGATTCCAAATCCCATGGTCTTTTCATTTTACTCTAGATGGTCCCAGATTGATTTACCTCCTCCTTGAGTATGCCCAAAGTCAAAAGGGGAGTTTATACTTTCCCCATTCTTGTAGGAAGCCCACTGAAATCTGTATGGGACTCTCACTCATTGGCCATAGGTTGTAAAGGAGAATGGTCAAGTGGAGGTCAAAGCTTATTACTTTATTCAACGTGTTTGTGCAGCACCGACAAAGTGGCCATCACCACGCTGGGGATTTTTTTACTACAGAGACACAATGAGACGCAATGAGTAGAATGCAACGTATAGCCCGCTATCACTTGGGTAAAAATGTGACACCTGTGTAATAATACTATCCATATTCATGGATGCGCATATATAAAAATCAGTGCATCGAAGGTGGTGGTATTTTAATTTAATTTTCTTTTTCCCTAATCTCCACCAAACAGGAGAGTAGGGGCCTGAAATGGGAGAAAAGATTGGGAAGTAGGATGGGGCTAAAAACGCAGGGAGAAGTGGGGTCAGTCCTGATGTCGATCCTGAACACCACCCGAGGCAAATGACTGAAGGTCCCTTTCCGATTGCGAGCCCCTCCCGCAGTCCAGAGAGGTGGGATGAATAAAGCCTTTGTAGACTCCTAGAAGGATCACACAAATCAACAGACACCCACAGCACGTGGACTCCTGTGACGCTTCAGGCTTCATATTTTAAGCAAGTGTTTTCCTAGGGGCTCCGCCTGGGAGTAGGGTTGCTTCTGGGCCGGGGAGGAATTTGTTTGGTGTCGGCACTGCTGGGCCTATGAAACTGAAGTTGTCAGCTTATGAAGCTGACGTGTGAACACATCCCCTCTTGGCTGTGCCGTGGTTCTGGGGGGATGGCTGGCAGCCCCTGCTATTCTTGGCTGCGGGGACTTTCTCTCCCACACGAAGTCCCCCGAGGAACATCATGTTCTAGCACATTGTAAATGAAGGCAAGAGAGCATTTAACAGCACCCGGGACTCAAATAACTTTGTCTTTTATGCACAAGCAGAGAATTGGAGGAGGAGAAGAGGAAAGAGACGGGAGGCCCTGGCCCCCACCCAAGATACCCGAATGGGGAAAAATTTCCATAATGGTGATAATTTGGGAAGGTCATAAAAATGCCTTCCCCCCTCCCCCCCCCCCCCCCCCCCCCCGTTTTTCCTGACCCGCAGATTTCCCTGGAAATCTCCCAGTGGCTATGCCTGGTCAGCCACTCCTGAGCTCCTCTCTTCTTTTGTTTGTTTTGATCTCTGTATCTCTGTCTCTGATTCTGTGATTCTCTCCTCACTTTTATCTCCTTCTGAGGCTATGTGTTGGTCAATTTTTTTCCTCCCTTCCTGTTTCTACATGTGTCTCTGTCTCTGTTTATGTCTCTCAGATTCTCTGTGACTCTCTCTCTTCCCCTATCTCGCTCTGCCACTCTCTCTGACTCAGTTTGCTTCTATGTTTCTATTTCTGCAATTCTCCGTCGCTCTCTCTCTGCCTCTGTCTCTCTGACCATCTCCCTGTTATGTGCCTCATACTCTCTCCTTCCCTCCCTCTCTCTTTCATCCCTTCTGTTCCACCTTGTTCTTTCCGAGTTATGTCAGGAAAAGATTCAGAGGCTGGCACCCAGGTCCAGAGAAGTTGAGAAGCAATATTGCGACACTGGACAATTATGGTTCAGGACCATAGCCATTCCATGGGATCTCTTTCCCTGCCTGATACCCCATCCCCTCAAACATTTTGGTCACGTCATATCTATGCATCTGGGCCAGCATCCTAGAAGGGACCTTCAGAGCTCTCTCTTTCACATGAAGAAACTGAGGACCGGGGAAGAAGTGCCATTCAAGAGTACACAGCAAATTTATCTCAGATTCAAGATTGAAATGAACATCTTAAAAAAATGACAGTTCAAAGGGCAAAGAGATATTTGACCCATCATACTATTAATTATCCAAAAACATTTAATGGAACCATCTATAATATATTGTTATTAGATTCCAGGATAGTGGATGAAATATAACTCACAATGCGTTCTCTTGAAAGCTTACAACCTACACGAGGACTTATACATGTGGGAGTGTTAGGGGACATATAAATAACACCTCCTTTTTCCCTTCCTGAATTTAGAACCAAGTGAGAAATAAAGTATGAAAGAGATGGAGTTCAAATGGTCACTGTTACTACTTGGTGGGGAATGATTGGAGAGTGTGGCTTTAGAACGGTGGCCAGAGGACCTTGTAATATTTTCTGCCTCATGTCTGGGAAGGAAGTCTAGGTCTGCCAGGCAGACACAGCCAAGTGGGATCATGACCTCACACCAGATCTCCATAGATAGGAAATGGGAGAATGAACCTCCCTGGCTTGCAGATTCTTAGCCGATGAAATACATCAAGAAATAAATGTGGACCAGTGACTGCTAAGCCCTCATGATCTCCTTGACCTGCTGGGAGGATAAACCAGGCAAGCTTCCACGGGACACCATGAGATGGGGGGAAAGTAAGAAAGAGTGAAATCCACCTGCTTCTCCTAAAACCTCTCTGAATTTTTCATTCTCTTAACCTACTGGACTCAACCACTAAGCCTGTAATCAACCAAGACTCACATTGTCTTGCTTGATGGAGATCAATGGCACAAAAGGGAGTCTGGTTACCATCTTCCTAGGCCAGCTCCCTAATACCTTAATTTTCAGGGGGGGAGAATATCACCCCTCAAGGTGATTCTTGAGGGGAGGAGGTTGAAAACATCTTAGGTATTATAATAGCTTGTAACCTCCGAAAGCTGAACACTACCTGACAAAATAAGCAGTTATACAGCATATCTTTGGTATTAAAATTCCATGGAGGGAGAGTCAAGTGGGACAAAACGGTGTCTCTAAAACTCCTGGGGGAGGCTATATTGGCCCTCATTGAGAATGTATGTGTTAGGAAGCTGGCCCAGAAGATGATAATAAAAATGAAAAATAAGTTGAGAAGCACTGCCCTAATACTAATCTTGACCATGACGTGTATCCTTCTGAGACCAAGATGTGCCATTAGTTCTCCCAGAAATCTCTGAAGTTGGCAACACAGAGAAAGGAAGGCACTCATATCCCGCAAACTGTGCCGGCCCTAATAGTTTAAGGGAAGAAAAGGCAGCTATGCAGGATGTGGGCTAATATGCTGGAAACTTAGCCGAGTGTTTTGGAAAGGGTGGGGGGGGGGGGCCCTGTAGAGGGAAGTGATATGTTAGTGGCCTGTCCTCCCGGAGCAGAAGGGGGTTGTTGCAGTAGGAAACACGACTCAAGTTCTCAAACTTTCAAAACTTGGAGCAAGACCAGGGCTGAGACCAGGGAAAGGGGAGTGAGGCACCCAGGGTATAAAATGGAAGGCCCTGACAGAGCTCTTGGTCTCAGCCTCTTGGGGCTCAGGATCCAGCGGCCTTCCCAGACACTTTGGTTCATGAGTGTGCTGGGGCTGATCATCCAGCTGAACAAGACTGCAGACAAGAAGCAAATGTTCTCCAGGGGGCAAGTGTGTTAGTCTCGGCAATTCCACAGCACAGAGAGAGGGTGTTTCCATCTCCACTAGCTGTTAGTTTCTCCATTGGGAAAACCAACATCCTTAAGGTAAGAACACTGCCCGTTCCCTATTGTCATTGCAGGTGCGTGGTGGGGGAACTGAGGGCCAGGGTGAGCTCACACAGCGCGCTCTGAGGTATCTGGGACTGGAATCCACATTTGCTATCTAAATCACCACCTGTTGTAAAGCCTTTACAGCAAAGGAGTTCCCAACAAAGCAACTGGCCAATGTCACAAAACAGTGGTGAGTGTGGAATGAGAGATGGTGATTCTGTTCATGCAGAACTGGTTATTTTCGTGTCACTGCTCACTGCTCTTCCAGTGTGAGTGTTTGTGAACAGAGACCCGAAGGAGGCTGTGTGTGTGTGTGTGTGTGTGTGTGTGTGTGTAGGTGCTTGCACATGTGCACATGTGCTCTGCATACGTGTGAGTGGGTGAAGATGATTTGACTTAATTATATGCCTCATTCGCTGAGAAAAAGGAAAACAGAAATTAACTTCTATTATTTCACTAATTCTACCCCTTCATCTGAATCTTCACAATGATGTCTCTGAACATAGACCCTTTGTCTACAGTGGCCATAGTGGCAGGGGCTCCTCCCCTGACAGTCCTGTTTGGAACAATGTTCACACAATGCTCCTTTGCCAATTACCATGTTTCAGAAAACAGCGACAATTCCCAGTTCTGCTGCTACCCAATTTCCTTCCACAAGTGTGAGTTCACCCCCAAAATTGAATGGAAAAGCACGGAGTTTCCCTGGAAGGGAGCTTCGAGTTGGCCTGGTTTCCTCCTGATTCATTTTTTTTTTTTTTTAAATGGGTTTCTCTTTTCAGATACTTTTCATGTGACAGGAGAGAAAATTATTTTGGGGACACAGAAGCACAGACCTCCTCAAAGAGCTTTGAAATCCAAAGGCAGAGTTTGGATCTCACAACTGGTGACCCGATCCCTTGTGCACGGACAGTGCTGAGTCTGTACAAGGCACTGTGATGAGATGTGCCATCACAGGAGGGGAGGGCTGGGCTGCTCAGCTCACCCTCGCTCTCCACCAGTGCCTCCCCGTGGCTTCACCCCTCGGCACTGCCTTCTCCCTGCCAGCAACACCCTCCTCCTTTCAGTGGGGGTCTCCCAAACCTAGTCGTCCTTTCTTAAATGTCTGTGGTTTAATCCACCCAATCTGTGGTATTTTGTTACAGCAGCTGAACTAAGAGCAGGGTAGGGACCAAGTTGCTTGGCATCTCAGGCTCTTCCTAGGGGCTGCTTATATATACATATATTTTAAATTTTTTTATGTTTATTTATCTTTGAGAGAGAAAGAGAGAGAAAGAGACAGAGAACGAGCAGGGAAGGGGCAGCAAGAGAGGGAGACACTGAATCTGAAACAGGCTCCAGGCTCTGAGCTGTCAGCACAGAGCCCAAAGCGTGGCTCGAACTCACGAACCATGAGATCATGACCTGAGCCGAGGTCGGACGCTCAACTGACTGAGCCACCAGGTGCCCCAAGGGCTGCTTATTATTGAGAATGCGAGCGATTTCTGCCCTCTATGTCATCCCAACCTGCCCCTCATTTTAGTATTAGTCAACAGGGGTGAGAACATGAGAAACCACATTCAGTCCTACACACGATCTCTTTCTGTGCACAGCTCAGAGGCCACACCCGGAAGGTGGGGTGGAAGGCAGAGCTTTTCAAAGTTCATGACCATGCCTTTGTTCTCTTGCCCCTTGAGGTCTTGTAGGTTAAGCATAGAATCCAATCTCCTTGAGGCTTCTGGGCTTCCTTATTCCAGAGGCAGTTTGGGTGACTGGGTTGACCCAGACACTCTTGAGTAGTCTGGAAAGAGAAGGGGTCTGTCAGGATTGCATTCAGAGGCCTGTGGATCCACCACCTCTTTCCTGAGGAACCAGGAAGGACGGAAGTGAGGTCGGCATTGGGTGTCTATAGAGCTGTGAGGAAAGCAGTGCATAACTGCTTTTTGGCCCGTGACCCGCATGTGTATGCAGCACTCTTGGTAAGATCCCTGGATTCATCTAAATCAGATGATAGCTAAGATCTTCACTATCTGTGTATGCAGCGTTCTGGATGAATCCAGTAGGCTGTAGCAACTAGAGCAAACCACTTTGAGTTCCCAGATGAGACACGCTCTGCCCCGGTCCCTGTGGCTGGAGCAATTTGCCTAGCACTTCCGCAGCTAGCCCTTGGCCGTCTTTCAGCTTAGATGCCTCTTCCTCTGAAGTTCCCTCCCCGGGGTTCCTGCAAGACTTGGTTCTGTAACTCCAGGGCCCCTGCTACACCCGTCTCTCCAGCGCCCACCACACATGTCCCAGTGACTTGTGCTTGTCTGTTTTACTTCCTGAGGGCTCCGGGAAACCGTCAGCTCTGTGGATGCGGGGGCTGACCACTTTCATGGTGGTCGGGGCCTGGTACGTTGCAGGGGTTCAACAGTTTGCTGATAATTTGTAGGGAGAACCGCGAGTTGCAGGGGTTCAACAGTTTGCTGATAATTTGTAGGGAGAACCGCGAGTTGCAGGGGTTCAACAGTTTGCTGATAATTTGTAGGGAGAACCGCGAGTTGCAGGGGTTCAACAGTTTGCTGATAATTTGTAGGGAGAACCGCGAGTTGCAGGGGTTCAACAGTTTGCTGATAATTTGTAGGGAGAACCGTTTGGAGAAAAAGCTGAGCAGCAAATGTTATCAAAGCAATGGAACAGCGTGTGCAAAGACCCTGGCAGGAATACACGGGAATGGTAAGGAGTCTGGAGTACAGTAAAACCTTGGTTTGTGAGCACAATTCGTTCTGGAAACATGCGTGCAATCCAAAGCACTTGTATATCAAAGAGAATTTCCCCATAAGAAATAATGGAAACTCGGATGATTCATTCCATAACCCAAAAATATTCACATAAAAATGATTGTGATACTGTAATATAATAGAAAATAATAAAGAAAATGCCAAATATAAGTAAAAATAAACAAATTCACCTGCACTTACCTTTGAAAACATTCATGACTGGTGTGAAGGAAGCAATAGAGAGGAGGGTTATTGTGTAGGACATTTTTCATTATCACTAACACAATCACTGCTATCTATGGGCTCCTTTTCTGCATGGAATCTTTTTCTGCATGGGGCCATTGTATATGCTCGCACGGATGCTGACTACAGTTCAGTATTAATAAACTCTTGTCATATTCTGTAGTGAATGTAACTGGCCATAAGGCAGCAGAGGAAGGGTCTACACCTGCAGGCAGCCTGACCTAGAGAGAAGCAAAGCATTCCTAAGCTTCCTCTTGTATGGAAAAGGAAAGAACTGTCCACAGGTGCTTTGAAGTGACAAAAAAAATCCACCAGTGCCAGTTGTGGGCACCTTCCAACGTTCTGAAAAAATCACTGATTTCTGCCAAACACCGTGGCCTGAGACTGAGCATCTGAGCATGGGAGATGATCACCCACAATCCCGCAGAGAGAGAGAGAGAGAGAGAGAGAGAGAGACAGAAGAACCATTGGCTCAGTTGTGGTCATGTGACTTTGGCCTCACGTACTGCTTGTATGGCAAGACATTCCTTGGTAATCAAGTTACAATTTATTAGAAATGTTTGCTTATCTTGAGGAACACTCGCAGAACAAGTTACTTGCAATCCAAGGTTTTACTGTATTTTGTTAAGTGCAGTGAGAAGCCCCTGGACTTTTTTTTTTTTTTTTTTTTTTTTTTTTAATCAAGGGAGTAACACAACCTGATATGTTTTCGAAAGATCACTCTGGCTGCGGAGTAAAACCAGTCAGAGGAGGAGCCAGGCACAGTCGTGGCTGGGAGGCTGCTGGAATTCTCAGTTTCTATTTGGAGCCTTGGAATTGGTGTGCTTCTATTAATTTAAAAAATAACAGCCACCAAAAGAATTTTTACTATAAAATGGTTTATTTTCAGCAATCTGCTTATGAGGCTTTTTTTTTTTTTTTTTTTAAACTGGAGAGCCCTTTGGTTGTTCTCTTTCAAACTGGAAATGATGGCATTTTATGACACATTTATTCTCAGACTAGGGTTTAGTTTTCTTTTATTACAAGACTAATATGAAAGAAACGAACAAAAAGAAAAGGAAAAAATAAAGGAAAGGAAGGGAAGGGAAGAGAAAAGAGAAAAGAGGAAAGAAAAAAAATCCAGAAGAAAAAAAGAAAACAATTCACTTGCCCATCTCCGATAACCAAATTTTTGTTGTTGTTCATTTTAATGTTCTCTTATCATCCCTGACCGTGAACACAAAGAGTTAGGTTAACGTCATCACCATGATGGGTATAGAGGGTATTGAATTCTGTTCCTTTCACGCAATGGATGCTGCAGTCTTTGCCCACGTTCTCCGTGAACGTGCAGTTCTGAGTCTGCTGAATAATCAGCCACAAGCGCTGAGGTGTAGGCTTTCCTTCCACAGCTCCTTCGTTATCTATTTCTGTTATTCTGTTAGAATTTAGTCCTTATAGTGATTATGTTTTTTAAAATCGCTAGCCATTCATCAAGTGAACAGTCCATTTAAAAATTTTTTTACACCCTGTTGGATATTTAGTCTACTTTTCTTTCGATCTTATTTAGAATTAAAAATTCATTATGCTTAATTAAAAGTCATTGTGTTTATAACCTTTTTATTTTGGACCATGGCCTTTGAACACCAGTTTCCAAATGATATGCTCGCTTATTTATTTATTTAGGAAGAAAAACCGACCCTCCTTTCTGCCAAAAATATTGCATATACTTAGTAGATGTAGAATGGTCAAACGCAAAGCTTACTTGTTCCTCTACTTCCAAGATGCAACCACAGAGGTCCTCAGGAGAGCTGGAAATTCCTTCTTTAAGTTTTTTTTAATGTTTTATTTGTTTTTTAGAGAGACAGAGAGAGTGAGAGTGGGGGAGGGGTAGAGAGAGAGAGAGAGACACACACAGAATCCAAAGCAGGCTCCAGGCTCTGAGCTGTCAGCACTGAGCCTGATGTGGGACTCGAACTCACAAACCGTGAGATCATGACCTGAGCTGAAGTTGGACGCTTCACCAACTGAACCACCAGGCACCCCTGGAAATTCCTTCTTTAGGATAAATAGCCAGGTGTCGAGTTTCGGGCAAAAACACTGTTATACTTCTCAAAGTCTCTGCATGACTCTCAACCCGTGTACTTTTTTTTTTTTTTTAAAGGCTTGAAACAATATACGAGAAGAGTATAAACAGATCAGCTTCTTAACTTCACTGCCTGCGGTGGGTATTGTCACCGTAATAAATTTTCTGGTATAGAAGGTATAAATGACATTTCATTAATATTGAAACTTGCCTATCTTTGGATCCTAGGAAAATGTATCATTTCTATGAAAAATAAGAAAGCTACAATTTACTGGGCATTTACTATGTTCTAGGCAGTCGGTCCTGAGTCTAGTGTTAGTATTCATTTAATCCACCGTGTACCTTTCTTATGAAGATACTGTTGTCGCATCTAGGCTGTGGATCGGAAAGTGAGGCCTAGAGAAATTCAGTAGATTTCTAAGGGTCAGAGAGTGAGTGAAGGGGTAACCACGTTTGGAAGTCTGCTGTGGTTGACCTCTCTGTGCGTTGCCTGTCTTCTAGCAGGAATTAGCATTGCCTATTTATTTGCTGTGAACTTGATGTTTTTCTCACTAATCTGAATTTACTCCTGTTATGCTGTAGGTATGTATTTATTTTCTTGGCACATTTAATGCAAATATTTTTTCCCAAGGACTTTTAAGACATCCATTTAGCAGGGAATATTTAAGCTGAGGGAGTCATATGTTGAGCCAAGAGGAAGTCGGATTTTATTAGCACACTCGGTGTGCGATTGTGAGAAGCAGAAGGAGACATTTTTTACGATGTTTACTTAGAAAACTTCCTTGGGTTTTCAAGAAGTGAATGAAACTGAGAAAAACCTCATAATAACTCTGAGAGTTGAGAGATCCCCTGCTGACTGCTTTAGGCTCTAATAAAAGTCCCTGCAACTGAAACATTCCTCATGTCCTTTTACTCTTACCTCCAAGGTGGGTATAATAAATACTGTTTTTACAGATGAGCAAAATGAGGCAAAGACGTAAAATAACTTTCCTAATATCAGAGGGATTGTAAGTAACAGAGGGGAGTAAACAGGTGTTGGGAGGCATCCAAAACACATGCTCTTTGGCAATATCATATCAAAAGGTGTCTAAGAGGTGCTCGTTTAGAGCAAATTGCGGGCTTGAGAAGGATTCTAGTCGAGGGGCACTGAAAACAAGGTACAGATCGCTTCAGCACAAAGGAGAAACTGCCTAGGAAACTGGATGTGTCCCCTGTGGGGGTAGGTGGTGAGAGCGAGGGAAGATTTGGGAGATTCATCCTTCTCTCCTACCTTCCCTCCCTCCACCCCTTCCTCCCTCCCTCTCCCTCTCTCTTTCTTTTTCTATCTCTCTCTCTCCCTCCATCCTTCCAGGCTATCCATCTAGCTCCTTCCTTTCATCTCTCCATTCCTTCCTTATTTCACTAGAAACATATTGAATATATTACACTAGGCACTGAGAAATGGACAAGAATGAAACTCGGTCCCTGCTATTAAGCAACGTTCCTTCAAGTGGGAAAGATGGATAAATAAATGATGGAAAATAGCGTGATACTATCTGATAAGTGAACATCCACAGAATACCATGAAAATGTAGGGCTTGTCAGCCCGTGGGTGATGGCCAAGTATTTGTTGAATGAACATGGACCTCAGATGTGGAGTATTGGAACCTGAGTGGGAAGGGAGCAGCCAAGGAAACTTCATTGGGGGAGGAAATCAAGTTTGAGCTGAGCCTTTTTTTTTTTTTTTTTTTTTTTTGGAAGAGTACATAGAAGCTAATTAGCTGAAAGGAGTGGAAAGGTGTTCAGCTATGCCAAGGGATTCTCTTGTGCAAACATTTGACGGTGTGAAATAGAGGTAAATAGGGGAGGAACCAGAATCAGTTTCAAAAGGATGGTGTGAAAGGGAGAGATGGGGTCAAGATGATTGCAGGGTTCACACCAAGACTAGGGTGGGGCGGCTGGTATTGGAGGGATTTTCATCCCGAAGGAGAAGTCTGAGACTCTGGAAGTCTTGTTACTTTTTTATTTTTTAATTTTTTTAGCTCACTTCCTGCATCATGACTAAGAATTTCTCCCGTGAATGCACATTCCCCTCCAGGCGGGTGCCCCCTGCAGTGTGAGAGGTCATCTGACCTGGCCCTGCACCAATTGGAATCAGTAACTTATTTCCATGTCTGGGATGAGGGTGGGGTGCTGATTTGGAGAAAGAAAAACAGCCTCCAGCCTCCTAAAGTTTCCATGGCTGGAGTGCTGGGAGTTGATTTATGGCTCTGGAGAAGTCTGCTGGGTGAGGGAAAGTTCTCAGGGTCATGCCTCACTGGCCTTTAGCAGCCTTCACCAACTTTTCACTTGGAAGGTCTGGAGAGCAGCTCTTTGACAGGCCATTTCAGCATCCTCTCTGTCAGCCGTGGTCCCCATGCTCAATGGGCGTGTTGTGAGGTCCAGCCAGGAGGCTCGTCTGGTGTGTATTCTGTGAGGAATGAACAGTCGCCATAAGGGGCTGTAAGTCAGTGGGTACTTCCCATGGGCCCCCATGCGTGTCAAACTATAAACATCCCTAAGCACGGCTAATTTTCATAATACCCTTATAAGGTAGGGATTATTATCTCCATTTTGCTGATGATGAGGGTAACTTTTAGAGAGATTAAGCAGCTCACCAGACAATACACAGTCCACACTCCAGGTGGGATTCCTTCAGTTTGTGCCACACGGTGGAGCCCTCTCTTACATGCAGGTAGCTAGAATGGACCTTTGATGCTGCAGTCCTTAGCACTGACCATGCTCTTGGCTTTGAGTGCCCCTTCCACTTGGTCTTCCTGCATTTAGGGCTAGATGCATTTGAGCCCAGCCCTCGCTGTGACACTCTTCCATGAGAACCTTCTTGACCCCCCTTTTCTCATCTCCAAATCAGAATGATCTCACCTCTCCCGTTGTACTTTGTACAGACTCCCATTATCGTTCTTGCTCCACCATGATTTCTGGGTTTACCCCCTGGGTTGCGAGCCCTTTGAAGGCATCTCCACAACTCTAGTGTTGTTGTGGGGTCTCAATAAGTATTTTATAAACAGCTGAATAAGAGTCATTTCCGATGTTTCAACTGGGAATATTAGTTCACTTGTTCATGACCCCTCTGAGGTCTGCAAATGTTAGCCTTTTTGCTTTCTTCGGTATTTTGAGTGCACGGTTCAGCAACGTCAAGTACATTCACACTGTTGTACCACCATTGCCATTCATCTCTAGAACTTTTTCACTTTGTAGTATGGGAACTCTATACCCACTAAATAACAGCTCCCCATTCCTCCCTTCCCTGGCCCTTGGTAATGACCTCTCTACTTTCTGTGCTATGATGAAGACCACGTTAGGTATCTCATGAAAGTGGAATCGTGCAGTATTTGTCTTTCTGCGACTGGCTCTCTCACTTAGCAGAATGTCCTCAAGCTTCCCCCACGTAGCAGCATGTAGCACGTATGAGAATTTCCTTCCTAAATTTCACCATTCAGTATGATGTGCGCTGTGGGTTTTTTTATACATGGATTTTAATACGTTGGGGGTAGTTTCCTTCTTTTCCTGGTTTGTTGTGTGTTTTTTAAATCATTTTGTCAAATTTTGTCAAATGCTCTTACTGCATTCAGATGGTCGTGTTCTTTTTTGCTTTTATTCTATTAATCTGGTGTATTATATCGATTGATTTTCATATGTTGATAAACCTTTACATTCCAGGACAATAATCATACTCAATATCGATATGTTATGAGTCATTTTTAATATGCTGCTGAATTCAGTTTGTTAATATTTTGTTAAGGATTTTTTTCATCAATGTTTATAAAGGATATGGGTCTTTGTAGTGCCTTTGGGTACAGATAGCACAGATAGCCTCATAAAAGGGAGTTAGGGAGTGTCACCTCCTCTTTAATTTTTGGGAAAGTTTGAGAAGAATTGGTGTTCATGACTATTCTCTAAAGTTTTGGTAAAATTCACCAGTGAAACCATCAGGTTCAGGACTTTTTTTTTGTTGGGAGATTTTTGATTACTGCTTCAATCTCCTCACTAGTTATAGGTCAATTTAGATTTTCTATTTCTTCATAGTTTGGTTTTGTAAGTTTTGTGTTTCTAGGGATTTGCCCATTTCATCTGGGTTATTCAATTTGTTGGCTTACAATTGCACATAGTACCTTCTTGTAATTCTTTTATTTCTGTAGAATCAGTAGTTATGGTCCCACTTTCATTTCTGATTTTAGTAATTTGAGTCTCCTCTCTTTTCTTAGTCCATCTAGCTAAAGGCTTGCCACTTTTTTTTTTTATCTTTTCATAGAACCATCTTTTGGCTTTGTTGATTTTCTCTATGATTTTTCTATTCTCTGTTGCACTTAACTATATTCTTTATTATTTTTTTTTTCATTTCTCTAGATTTGGCTTTAGTTTGTATTTTCTTTTTTCTAGCTCTTTATGTTGAAAAAGTAGGTTGTTATTTTGAGGTCTTTTTTTTTTTTTTTTTTTTTTTTTAATGTAAGTGTTTGTAATTGAATTTCCCCTCAACACTGCATTCACGTGTTCTGTAAGTTTTGGCATGTCGTTGTTTGGTTTTCATTCATCTCTAACCAGTTTCTAATTTCCCTTGTTATTTCTTCTTTGATCCATTGGTGTTTACAAGTGTGTTGTATAATTTTCCCAAATTTTTGAATTTTCTGATTACTGATTTGTAACTTCATCCATTTGTGGTAGGAGAAGATGCTGTGGTTGATATCTATTTTTGAAAAATCTATTGAGACTTAATTTGTGAAGTAACCTATAGTATACCTTGGAATTTTTTATACATGCGCTTGAGAAGAATGTGCATTCTGTTGTTGTTGGGGAGAGTGTTCTGTATATGGTGTCTACTTGGTTATGTTTTCCAAGTCCTCTGCTTTGTTACAAATGTTCTGTCTGGTTGTTATATCCATTATTGAGAGTGGGGTATTGAACTCTCAATGATTATTGGTAGAACTGTCTGTTTCTCCCTTCAATGCTGTCCATTTTTCATTTATATATTTTGATGGTCTGTTATTAGATGTGTAAATGTTTATAATTGATTTATCTGCTTGTTATATTAAGTAAACATTTTATTAACATAAAATGCCTTTTTTAAGCGCTCATAATCTTTGTGGACCTAAAGCCTCTTTCATCTGACATTGTTGTAGTCACCCCTGATCAATTTTGGTTACTATCTTTTCACTTTGCACCTATTTTGTGTCTTTGGGTCTAAAATGAATCTCTTATATGGGTGCCTGGGTGTCTCAGTCGGTTGAGCATCAGACTGCAGTTCAGGTCATGACCTCACAGTTCATGAGTTCAAGTTCCACAATGGACTTGCTGCTATCAGCACATAGCCCACCTTGGATCCTCTGTCTCCTTCTCTCTCTGCCCCTCCTTACCCCCACTCTCTCTCTCTCTCTCAAAAATAAATAGACATTTAAAAAATAAAAAAAAAAATAAAAATAAAACTAGCCTCTCACAGATGGCTGTTATAGCTGGATAATGTTTTTATCCATTCTGAAAACCCCTGCCTTTTAATTGAAGAGTTTAATCTATTTAAATTTGAAGTAATTATTGGTAAGAAGAGACTTCCTTCTGTCATTTTGGTATCTTTTTCTACATACTTAATAGTTTTTTTTGTCTCCAAATTTCTGCATTAGTGTCTTCTTTTATGTTCAATTGATTTTTTTGTAGTGAAATGTTTACAGTTCTTTTTCATTTCCTTCCTTGTATATTTTTTTAGTTCTTTTCTTTGTGGTTGCCATGGAATTTCATTTAACATCTTAAAGGTATAACACTCTAATTTTAATTTGTACCACATTATCTTCAATAACATACAACATATCCACTCTTTTCACAGCTCTGTCCTCATCACTTTCAGTTGTTGATGCCGCAAAATAACACCTTTAACATGACAGGTCCCAAACCAGAGATTAATAATGCCTAATGCATTAGTCTCTTATATTATACAGAAAATAAAGTATGGAGTTCCAAGTCAAGTTATTTAAAAAATATGTTAGTCTTGGGGCGCCTGGGTGGCGCAGTCGGTTAAGCGTCCGACTTCAGCCAGGTCACGATCTCGCGGTCCGTGAGTTCGAGCCCCGCGTCAGGCTCTGGGCTGATGGCTCGGAGCCTGGAGCCTGTTTCTGATTCTGTGTCTCCCTCTCTCTCTGCCCCTCCCCCATTCATGCTCTGTCTCTCTCTGTCCCAAAAATAAATAAAAAATGTTGAAAAAAAAAATATGTTAGTCTTTTAAATTTAACAGGTAGAAAACACAAGGTAGAGTTGCCCACCATTGTTATCCTAATATTAGCTTTTAAAATCGCCTGTGTATTCATCTCTGCTATAACTTTTATTTTTCCACAGGGCTTTGGGTTACTGTCTAGTGTCTTTTCATTTCAACCTGCAAGCCTCCTTTGAGCATAGTATGTGGGGCAGACGTAGTGGTAATGAATATTCCCAGTTTTTCTTTACCTGGGATTATCTCAGTTTCGCCCTCAATGTGAAGGGCAGTTCTACCAAGGATTCTTGGTTGACAGTTTTTTTGTGTTTTGTGTATTAGTTTGTCTTTGTTTTAGACTTTGAATATATCGGCCCACTGCCTCCTGGCCTCTGAAGTTTCTGATGAGAAATCTTCTAATAATCTTATTGAAGCAACTTTGGGTATGATGAGTTGCTTCTCTCTTGCTGCTTTCAAAGTTCCCTTTCTCCGGGCTCCGTGCTGACAGCTCGGAGCCTGGAGGCTGCTTGGGATTCTGTCTCTCCCTCTCTCTCTGCCCCTTCCCTGCTCACACTCTGTGTCTCTCTCTCATAAATAAATAAATATTAAATGTTAAAAAAAAATTAAAAATTTTCCTTTCTCTTTGGCTTTCACAGTTTCTTATAATGTATCTTGCTGTGGATCTCTGAATTCATCCGAATTGGAGTTTAATGAGACTCTTGGATATTTATATTCATGCCTTCCATCAAGTCTGGGAAGTTTACAGCCATTATCTCTTCAAATATTCACTCTGCCTCTTTTTCCCTCTCTCTTCTCTTTCTGGCACTCCCAGAATGCATATGTTGTTCCAGTACCCATGGGTACCTTAAGCCGTATTCACCCTTCTTCAATCTTCTTTTCTTTATATTCTTTAGATGATACATTCCATTGTCCTATCTTGAAGTCTACTGATTATTTTGACAGCTCAAATCTTCCTTTGCATCTCTCTAGTGAACATTCATTTCAGCAATTATACTTTGCATCTCTAGCACTTGTATTAGGTTACTTTTTAGGTTTTCTATCGCTTCATATTTCCATTTTGTTCATACATCACTTTCTTGACTATATCCATATATTCCTTTAGCTCTTTGAGCATCATTAAGACAATTATTTTATTTTATTTACTTTTAAAGTTTACTTGTTTATTTTTGAGAGAGAGGAAAGGATTGGGAGCAGAGCAACAGGGAGACAGAGAATCCCAAGCAGAATTTGTGCTGTCAGCACAGAGCCTGATGTGGGGCTTGAACTCACGAACTGTGAGATCATGACCTGAGCCGAAACCAAGAGTCACATGCTTAACTGATTGAGCCACCCAGGTGCCCAAAGACAATTATTTCATTTGGCTTGTTTGTTTTTGTGTCTTCAGTTGTATAATTTTTTTATATTTTTTATATACTAACTTTTTATCAGACATGTCATTTGCAAATAGCTTCTCTTATTCAGTATATTGCCTTTTAGTTTTGTTGGTTGTTTCCTTCTGTGTGCAGATTTTTATTTTTATATAGTTCCAATAGTTTATTTTTGCTTTTATTTCCCTTGCCTCATAGGATATATCTAGAAAAATATTGACATTACTGCTTGTGCTCTCTTCTAGGATTTTTACGGTTTTAGATCTGACGTTTAAATCTTTAATCCATTTGGAGTTTATTTTTGTGTATGGTGTAAGAAAGTGGTTCAGTTTCATTCTTTCTTTTCCCCACCACCATTTGTTGAAGACATAAACAGACGTTTCTCCAAAGAAGACAGCCAGATGACCAACAGACAGATGAAAAGATGTTCAACATTGTTCATCATTCAGGGAAATGCAAATCAAAACCACAATGAGATATCACCTCACACCTGTCAGAATGACTAAAATAAAAAACACAAAAAACAAGTGTTGGTGAGGGTGTGAAGAAAAAGGAACACTCATGCACTGTTGGTAGGAATGCAAACTGGTGTAGCCATTGTGCAAAATATTAGGAAGGTGCCTCAAAAAGTTAAAAATAGAACTATCCTGTGATCCAGTGATTTCACTACCGGGTATTTACCCAAAAATAGAAAAAGAAAACTAATTCAAAGGGATACATGCACCTCTGTGTTTATAGTAAAATTATTTACAATAGCCAAGATATGGAGGCAGCTCAGGTATCCATCAACTGATGAATAGAGGAAGAAGATATGGTATAGATATACAATGGAATCTTATGCAGCCATAAAAAAGGATAGAATCTTGCCATTTGCAATAACATGGAGGGAGCTAGAGTATAATGCTAAATGAAAGAAGTCAGCTACAGAACAGCGCAATATGATACCACTCCTAGGTGTAATTTAAGAATTAAAGCAAATGAGCAGAAGAAAACAAAGGGGAGAGAGGGAGGCAAATCAAGAAACAGACTGTTAACTATAGAGAACAAACTAGTAGTTACCAGAAGAGAGGTGGGTGGGGGAAGGGGCGAAACAGGTGATGGGGATGAAGGAGGGCACTTGTGAGGAGCACAGGGTGACGTACGGAAGTGTTGAATCACTGTATTGTACACCTGAAACTAGTATTACACTGTTTGCTAAGCAACTGGAATTTAAACAAACAAACAAACAAACAAACAAACATCAGTTATTTAAAAATGTTGTTTAGTACTTCTTCCATTAGGTCTGTTCCAGAGGCACTTTCTGTTGGATTTTTTTTCTCCTTTGAATAGGCCAAATGCTTGTTTGCCTTTTTTTTATTTTTTATTTTTTTTTAAAGTTTATTTATTTATGAGAGAGAGAGAGACAGAGTGCAAATGGGAGAGGCAGAAAGAGAGGGGGACATAGGATCCAAAGCAGGCTCCAGGCTCTGGGCTGTCAGCACAGAGCCCAATATGGGGCTGGAATTCATGAACTGTGAGGTCATGACCTTAGCTACAGTCAGACGCTTAACCCACGAAGCCACCCGGGCGCCCCTTGCTTGTTTGTTTTTTTGGCACGCTTTGTGATTTTTTTTAAACCTGGATCTTTATACCTAATGATATAATTCCGGAAACTCGGTTCTCCCCTACCCCCCAAGGGTGTGCTATTTAGTTTTTGTTTGATGGTCATAGGCTCTCTGTCCCAAGGATCAGCCTAAGGTGTAAACCTAAGAACTTCTACATCTTCTGAGGTCTTTTCTGATCTTATGCCTTCTGGGTATGCGTGGTGACTTTATAATTCCCCCCCTGATATGAAATTGCTTTGAATGTCGTAGTTCTTCATGTCTGTCTCTCAAAAGGAGACAAAGAGTAGAATAAAGGTGGGGGGGCAAAGTAAAAGTTCTGACCTTTTCATGCCTTGGCTGTCACTTCAGCCACAGGTGCAGGGGCTTGCAACAACGGGAAGAGGGACAGTAACAATGACCATTGCCCCTTTACCCTTTTGTGATCAGAATAGGCAATCGGAAATCAGAGCACAGATCACTGATATTTGGAAAACTGAATCCTTACCGCCCACCCGGCTCCTGCAAGCTGTGTATAAGCTGCCCCAGGAACCTATGTGCAGCTGCCTGTGGCAGGGCTGAAGGGTGGGCGATGGGCACGGGCCACCGGGCTAGGAGTTGAAATTGACCACATGAACTGCAATTTACCATCAAAGCCTTCCCCTGGAAGTTACCGCTTTCAGTAGACTCCAGAGTTCCAAGATCGTTACATCAGACAGATTCTGCTGGTGCAATTGTAGGGTCGGATTTCTGTTGCTTCTTGCTTCCTCATCTTCCCAGAATCCTCTCTCCAGCGCTTTATTTATTTATCTTTGTGAGTCTGTGAAATTTAACAAATGTTTCCAGTTAATATCAGCAGAGTAATTTGACTGCTAATGAGGAGAGGAGGCTTTTGTTTTCCTCCTCTCCTTCTGGGAAGCCACAGGCAGCTTTGAGGAAGATCCTTCCTCATATTCTTCCCTGTTTTTTGTTTTTTTTGTTTTGTTTTGTTTTGTTTTTTGGCTTCCTTCTGCCTTTCTTTTCCGTATTCCAAGCTATGACTGTCGTTCCAGGATGGAATCAGGCTCAGGGAGGCTGGGAAAAGGATGAAGACCGTCAGCTCGTTACATGTGTACTCATATTTCACCATTTTGGTTTGATGCATGTTTTTTTTTATTTAATTTTTTTTAAACATTTATTTATTTTTTGAGAGACAGAGACAGAGCGTGTGTGGGGGAAGGGCAGAGAGAGAGGGAGTCACAGAGTCTGAAGCAAGCTCCAGGCTCTGAGCTGTTGGCACAGCTTCACCAACTGAGCCACCCAGGCACCCCAGTTTTACGCATGTTTTATTGAGAAGCTACCTAGCATGAAGGCTGAAGGTGAGTACTGGTATTGGACAGCTTTTGCCGGTGGTGTGTGTATTCATGGGAAAGTTATACTAATTCTCCGTGCTTAGTTTCATCATAAAATTGAGGTAATAATGGTGTCTAAGTCACGTGATTGTCACAAAGAGAAATCAAGTTGAGGTGTGCAAAACACGCCTGTCACAAATAACCATTCAGTACACTGGAATGTTTCCTCTGGATAGTTTCCAAATAAAGTGATAGTCCATAATTTTGCACACGATATTCATGCACAGAACTTTATCAATACACAAACACTTAGCCCTACCACTGGTATTTTAGTAAGTACAGCTTGGAGTTCTATGGTTCCACCTTAATTTTGAATCATAATTGATATTGGTTAATTTGGAAAGATTAGAGAATACACAATAATGTAATTAAGAATGAAAGCTGCTTCTCATTTCTTTTTTTACTGGAACAACATGTCATTTTGTAAAAACAATTCTACACTTGCATCATTTTTGATGGCTGCAGAGTATTTCATGCCAAGCTCGTCTCTTGATTTCGGCTAAAATTCTCAGCGTTTTGAAGGAGAGAGATATCCAGTAGTAAGTAGGCATAGGAGTGCTTTACAGATCTTCCTGGAACATGGTCTTGGGGAGAAAAGGCTGTGGTCCTTCAACATGCCCCTTCTAGAGATGGGTAATAATTTCTTAATCATTATCATAATAATGGTCAACATACATTATTCGATACTTTCCATCAGACTTTGGCTAGGTGTTTTTACATATAGTAGCTCCGTTCATCATCACAAAAAACCGTATAGATATCGTTATCATTGCCACTAAACATAGAAGGAAACTGGTGTAGCTTTTCTACTTTGACTCAACTAGTATGTGTCGATACTGAAATTCAAACTGAGATCTGTCAGAATCCAGGGCTGATAAAATACCTTTACTTGATACCTTACTAGTTTGGGGTATTTTAATAAATAAGTATTTTGTAAATAATTCCTTTTGTTCTAAACCTATGCTTACCAAGCAAGCTTTTGAGTATGGTATAGCTTCCCATGGAGCAAGTCTACAGGGAAAGAAAGTGCTAATCGGCATTCATAAGTTTGCTCTCCCTGATGGTTCTATTTCTCCTTATAAATTAACAAATGGTCATCAAGTTGAAAGACCAACTAAACAGCCTTAACAAGAGTCAATTTACATGCGAAGATTATGTTCTTTCTAAGCCCAAGTGTCCCCCTGTTGATGCTTTTCACTAGTTGGAATTGTATACCAATCTGCCTTTGGTACATCTCTACTTTGATATTTCACTGAATACTCAGTTTTCAAAACTGAGCTCATTATTTCCTTTTCGGCCACCCCAAACAGTGTCTTTGCCTCTCCCTTAGTCTCTTTAGGTTAATGACACTAATTCTGTAAGACATTTAACCTAGAACCCTGGGGTCTCAACCAAGGTCCTCTGTCCCTCCCTCACTATCTTAATCTGTCTCTACCTCCTTTCCATCATCATCAGAACTACCGGGATTTAACACAGCTTAATGGTTACAAGCGTGGTTTCTGCAGTTAAGCTACCAGCGTTGAAATTCTGGATCTACGGCATTTTAGCCTTGTTATTTGAACAAGCTACTGAACTTTTTGTGCTTTGTTTTCTGTGAAATAGGGAAAATTAAAGTAACAGAACCTACTTCACAAGGTTATTGCAGGTTAAATGAATCAACATATGAGAAGGCTTACCGTGCCTGGAATGTAGCCTGTGATGTGCTATCTTCTGGTTCCAGTCAAAGATGAAGCCTCCTGATTGGTCTCTCTGTCTCCAGCTTTACTCATCTCCCTTTCATACTTTCTAGTATCACCAGAGGGCCAAAACCCTTCGATGACAACTTATTGTCATGCAAACAAATTCCAAATTCATTTGCATGGCGGTTTACAAGTTCTCAGTTTTTGGATCCATGTTTCCCACTAACCCTTTTGTTTTACACCCCATGAAATCCGAACAATTAATTAACAATCTGAGTCATGCTTTATTGAGATTTCTTAAGATGTTAATCTCCTTGAGTTTTAGAAAGTCAAAAAGAGAAAAAAAATGCTTAGGCTACAGGGTACCCAGATAACTGGTGAGACATTATTCTGGGTGTGTCTATGAGAGTATTTTCGGATGAGATGGAAATTTAAATCCGTGGACTTGAGTGAAGCAGACTGCCTTGTATGTGCATGGGCCTCCTCCAATTAGCGGAAGGCTTGAATAGAACAAAATGACTGACCTCCCTGAGCAGGAAAGAGATGGCCAACAGATGGCCTTCAGACTTCAACTGTACCATTGGCTTTCCTGTCTCCTGGGTCTTCAACCTGCTGCATAGTTTGGACTTGCTAGTCTCCATAATACCACAAGCAATTCCCTATCATAAATCACACACACACACACACACACACACACACACACACACACATCCTATTGGTTCTCTTTCTTTGGAGAATCCTAATATATTCTCATTAAATGTTTTTTGTTGGTAAGGGGTTAGTTCTCAAATCTGAAATTGATTTACCTTCTCTTATGAAACTAGTTGTAGTTCAATAGTTTAAGATCAGGGTCTGTGACTCATTCTCTCCTCTTAAGACAGTGATAGCAGAATGATCTTCAGATATTGAGAGCTCTGGGTCTTAATTTCACCTACCCCACTACTAAACATGTGACTTTTTCAGCCTCTGTGATCTTTCTCTAATGACTTCTGCAAAGTGTTGTTGTCAAACTTAAATGAGTTGACATATATGAAAGGACTTTTTGAACCATATTAGCCTCTGTTGCTTTGTTAGGATATTGTAATATTTGCTTTCTTCCCTCCCTTTCTTATTCTTGAAGTCCTACCAATCCTCAGAAGAATGTGAAGGGGCTGCCAATTCCTGGGAAGAGTGAAATCTTTTAAGACCAATTTCAATAATACCTTCATGGTCAGATCACAGTGCTTGTTTGCCTGATCTTGAGTGTTGCCTTCACTCTGAGTAGTCTATCCCTGGCACTGTTTTAAGGCAATAAGGAGGAAAGGTCAGGTTCTATCTTCTGGCCTAACTTTATGCTCCAGGGCAAGTTTGTTCAGTTTCCTGAACCATAGGCTTGAAGAGATTATCGAGGAAGAGAAAAATCCCATTTACCGAAGAGCAACTTTGAAGATCAAAAGGAACAAAACTGAAGTGAATGAAGGGCAAGAAATAGGATTGATTTGGGGAATTAAAAGTCAGATGTTGCAATTATCTGCTAATTATATTCTGTTTTCCCTGGCCATTCGTAAAGCCACTTTTGGTACTGGGTATGTCACCTCTAATGTATGACCTCTCTTGTATGAAGATCAACCTTCTGTTTTGTCTTCTGTCTTCCATCAGTAAGTCTAGCCCTTGAAACACCATGTTCAAGTTTATGCACCCACTTCAGCTTGAGGAGTTAGTTCAAATTGAATAACAGTATCAGAGCGAGTTTCTTCAAAGGGAAAAAAAAAATAGAACCCCACAAAAATAGTCTGAGAGACACTGGGGAAGGCAGCAGAGAAGGGAACAAACGAGCCTCGGAATCACTGTCTGGAGTGCTTCAGCTGGACAGCCCCATCAAAAGAATTGCAGAAGAGAAAGACAAGTGGTTGTTTTTCCCAACAGTCTGTCTTCAAAACCTGACTATAAAGTATAACCTGTAGCTCTCAATAGAGTAAGAAGTAGGAAAGTGAATCTGTGATGCTTTAAGAAGGCATTTATGATTTCTTTTCTCCCCCAGCCCTTTTTATCTGAGCACATGGCATCATATCCACTCCAGCTCAAGCCAAAAACCTGGGAGAAATTCTCGATTCTTCTTTTTCCTTCATCACTGCAATCAATCCCAATACTGGCAGGGCTGAGAGAATCTTATTAGTCTTAGTGAGAAATATTCAACCACCCTTAGTGGCCCCCAGGCTGTAGAAGGATCCAGGCCCAGAGAGGACTAACCCCACATAACCTGACGTGTTCAGCCTCTGCAGTGGAAAGACACTTCCTATTTTGTATGATGTATATCTTCATCAATCTTATTATATTTTCACAACACCTTGTTTGATATTGGTAATAACTGATATTGTCGAACACATATGGATTCCAGGGTAGAATCGTTGCTGGAGATGTCTCAATTCCCTTGCCTTCAAGGCAGTCTTGGTGTTTGAGTTTGAAAAATAGCTGTGATGATGAGAATTGGCCTCTTTATCTCTCTATTGAAACACAGTAATCTTAATTTTGTCACTTGTACTTTGCAGTGATGAATCATGTGTTTGGACCTTGACACAAACCTCCTAAAGCTCATTCAAAGGTAGCATTAAACCTCATGTATAAAAATCTGTTTGATTTCTTTCAATTATGTCATTGCCATGTACTTTGTAATGGCTGACACCCATTTGTCCCCTCTCTGCAAAAACATAAAAATTCATTTCAGGCATTGAAATTCAATTTGTCTTGAAAGTAATTCTGTAAAAAATAATAATCTGTGCAGCATTCTAATCTCCTTCTACAATGTTATGTGAAGCCTGGGCAGCATTATCTGGCATTGTCCTAGCATTAGAAGAGGATAAGTGGGAAATTAATGCTTCTGGTGAGGCGACTATTAATGATAATGGAAAGTAATTAAAAGCCCAAAGTCGAACTTGGAGGAAATTTGCTCCAATCCAGAGCAAATCCAAGTGATTTTGGTTTAACTTGCTGTGATAGATGGTATTAATAGTTCACAATTATTCATTCCTTTCCTGCCCTTGCTCTGAGGTGTCAGTCTTGGGGGCTCTATTTGCCCAATTACAATGAAACTGGGCATGGAGGTACCAGTGAACCACCTGATATTTCTGTCCCCTATTTCTCTACGTAGCAGCAGTCTTATCTCCTTGGGCTGATCAGGATCCTTTACCCTGCCAGCATGGGAATCTCTTTCCTTGCCTGCTATGTACAGGCATGAGGACCCCAAGGTGACAAGAGGCTTTCAGTTGGGTGTGGTATTTCTGATGTGCCCTGTGAAACTCTTCCCCCTCCCGGAACGAGAGAGTCTACACCCATAGAGCCAAAGCTTTGTGAGGAGAGGAAGCATGAATTACCAACTGGACCACTGGGAATGCCGACAAGGAAGAGATCTCCCTCCGTGCCAGGTTCCCGGACCAGTAGATTCTTATTTATTTCTTATTTATTTATTTAATTTTTTATTTTTTACATTTGACATCCAAGTTCGTTAGCATACAGTGCAATAATGATTTCAGGAGTAGAATCCAGTGACTCATCCCCTACATATGACACCCAGTGCTCATCCCAACAAGTGTCTCCTTTAATGCCCCTTGCCCATTTAGCCCATCCCCCACCCACAACCCCTCCAGCAGCCCTCGGTTTGTTATCTGTATTTAAGAGCCGGACCAGTGGTTTGTACCTATTGGAGCACAAAACACCATACACTGGTGATTTAAGGCATGTGCTACATCTTTTCAGAGTATCATCTCCAAGTTGGACTGTCAACTCCATCTTTAAGAAACTATCCCATCATTCCATTAAGGTAGCAGCTTCTGGGAAGGGATGGAAGGATCTTGTGCTTACAGCTGCATTCCATTTCAAGGGGGTCCCTTGGCCCCCAGAAAGGTTACATTGTAGGTATATCAGTCACTCTATGAACCTCCGGATAGTCATGCTGAGCTGACGTGAACAATTACATGTTCTGCCATGACGACTGATACTACCTGCGGCAAACAGAGTTCTCCCCTTAACACATGGTTAAATTTGAGTGACAAGCAGTGATAACCTATCCCTCTTCCCTTGGTCCTTTCCAGTCACAAAAATAGCACTTGTCTTCCAAGGGTGGCATTCGGGGCCCCTGCTGGTGAAAGGGTGTTTGGATGTGAGTGCTGGAAGTGGTAGTTAATTCGTTCTGCTGTCTGGTAGAGGTGGGAGAAGTATTTGTTGCTGCTTCCCCCGACAGTCACTTGGTTTACCAGTCAGCAGGGTCACTGGGGAACATGGGAAATTCTAGGCTGCCTGTTCCTGCAGTATCTTCGGGCTACAGCAACTGAATAGTTCTGCCCGAGGACATAGAACCTGTAGAGAGTCTCTCGCTACAGTGGCTTTGTCATTTATTTTGTGGTGTACGTTTTTAACCTCATTTATTTTATTGTTTGATAATTTCTTGTTTCCTGTCTGTTTTTGTTTTGCAATGAACCACTTTTTTTTTTTTTTTAATTTTGGTAGCAATGAGCTCAGAGAGCAAAAATCCATGTTTGATGAGAAATTAAGTGCTAGATTTTCATTTCTTTAGGAAGCTGGTGATGATGGAGGAACTCATTCAAAATATTTAACATTTAACCTTCCATCAAGAAGGCCAGAGTGATACCCCTGACTGCACACTCTGCCCGGACACGACAAATTGACACTTTAACTACACACGGTATGTGACATGGCTTTTTATTTAGATCAACTGAGTATTGTTCCAAGTTTATTCTCCTTGCTTTTGATTTTGTTTTCTTGCATGTGGAATCACCCCCCCCCCCCCCCACCACCACCACCACACAAATGAAAGTCTAGCTGTTAAATGTGTTGGCTCAGAGAGCTTTGTGGACAGTTGACATCACCTGATCTTTCAATCAAAACAAAAATCAGTTAAGGGGCGCCTGGGCGGCTCAGTTGGTTAAGTGTCCGACTTCAGCTCAAGTCATGATCTCGTGGTCCGTGAGTTCGAGCCCCGCGTCGGGCTCTGGGCTGATGGCTCAGAGCCTGGAGCCTGCTTCCGATTCTGTGTCTCCCTCTCTCTCTGCCCCTGCCCCGTTCATGCTCTGTCTCTCTCTGTCTCAAAAATAAATAAATGTTAAAAAAAAAAAATTAAAAACAAAAATCAGTTAAGATCATCCCAATAATTGCTCCATTGTTTATTCAGTAAATCAGGGTAAAGCTTTGGGAATTTCCTACCGCCAACAATGACACAGCTGACGTTATTTTAAGTGCTACTGTTAATACAGTAAAAAGAAACATGGTGGTGATAATGTGACTACAAATATTGATGGGATATAGTACCATACATATGTGATGTTTTTGGTGAACTGAGAAATTTATGGATTGGCAATAAATATGCTATCGCCATTGGGTACGTAGAATCATAATTGCATCCAAGCAAGCTGATAAGCATATTTGGCCCATGGAAAGTCACCGTGTGAAGGAATGATATTTACTGAAGAGATACATTAAATTTTCATTGGAACAAGTATTAGTCTCAATTTCTCAAATGTTCTAGAATTTCTGAAGGACTGAAATTTCCGTGTTCTGTGATAGATGATGATAAATGTTATTTCCTTCCTATTATTTCCTCGGATTTATAAGTCAAAGACGCAATTGGGGCGCCTAGGTGGCTCAGTTGGTTAAGCATCCGACTCTTGATTTCAGCTCAGGTCATGATCTCACGGTTTGTGGGATTGAGCCCCATGTCAGGCTCCCAGCTGACAGCACAGAGCCAGCTTGGGATTCTGCCCCTCCTCTCTCTCTCTCTCTCTCTCTCTTTCTCTCTCTAAACTTTTTTTTTTAAAGGTACACAATTAAAGTAGGTACTATTTGGGGGAGAGTAACTCAATCTTGTCTGGTTCTATTTGGGACAGAGTCAATTAACTGGGAAAGAAAATAGCATTATTGTGATGTTCATATTAGACATGTAAACAAGTATTTCATCTTTAACCATGTTGCTGTACACACCTGATAAGAAATTCTTGACCCGGTTGAAAACACACCCATAAACCGGTGAAAGTCAATAAGGATTTATTTTCGTTATGATCAGCAAATTGAATTTGACATTGATAAACATGAAACAAGGATAAAGGAAAGGCTTTGGTCCTACTGCAGGTTCTGAAATCTTCATTTATAAGAGCACTATTCAAAGTGGCTTTGCAGACAAACCTGAATGTTGACGACCAATTGTTATTTGCAGCACCTGAAGGTTTGTGGTGACAGAAAGGCTCTAGCAAGTGAAGAAAGAGACAGATAATTAACACCTGCTGGTCGCATTGATAGCAGTTCATCCAAATATCAGGAGATCCTCTGTAGCATGCCTCACTATAAATTAAAATAAGTATTCAATAAAATGATCAAGTCTCATGGGGCACAAACATGGAAAAATAAAACACAGCGGCACAGAGGGCAAACCAATACCTCCACTGTAATGAAGGCTTTCTTCAAATATGCGGGGAACACTGATCACTTCAGTGTTGGTCACGTGGTACAGTAAACTCATTTCTATTCAGAGTATCTAAAATGTATGATTACACTTCTCTGATCCTGTCTGTCTTCCCCGCTAGGTTATGAGTGTTAGAGGACCCCGTTCTGCCCAGATCCACTCAGATCCTTCTTACATTGTTTTTCTCTTTGCCCCAGCTTCTGCGTGCTTTTGCCACTAAGCACTTACGCCTGAGACGCTAGGTTACTGGTGCCGGTTTGCGTGTAGCAGCACAGAGAGCCTGAAGTCCCTGGGAGCGTCCGGCTCCCTGAGGAAGGGCTTTGTCAATGACTGACTTGCACAGGAGTGTGAAAGACCAGCTCCCTTGCTCTGAATGGGGAATCAGCTCTGAACTTGACATAGACTCCAGGCAGGCTGTAGCTGCCTCCGGTGGGACTTTGCCTGAAGTCACATCCTTGCTCGACTTCATTCCTTTCCCTTTTCTTTCTTTTACTCCCTTACTCGTTTCTCCCGAGAGCATTTCCTTAAGAATCACATGCACGAGGGGCGCCTGGGTGGCGCAGTCGGTTGAGCGTCCGACTTCAGCCAGGTCACGATCTCGCGGTCCGTGAGTTCGAGCCCCGCGTCAGGCTCTGGGCTGATGGCTCGGAGCCTGGAGCCTGTTTCCGATTCTGTGTCTCCCTCTCTCTCTGCCCCTCCCCCGTTCATGCTCTGTCTCTCTCTGTCCCAAAAATAAATTAAAAAAACGTTGAAAAAAAAAAAATTAAAAAAAAAAAAAAAAAAAGAATCACATGCACGGGAATCCTGTCTCAGGGTGTGCCCCTGGAGAATTTGACAAAGCTCTGCATTCTTTTATTCATCTTAGTCTTCCAGGGCATAATAGGGGCTTAGCAAATTCTCCAATTCTCGTGGAATAAACGAATTGGAACCTCAGAACATATTCATATGTAGAAACTTGGCAAATACCCAAGTGCCTGCCTTTACTACGGGTAGGCGTGATGTATGTATATCAGATCCCGAGCTGGATTCGCCATGAGCAGTCTGACAGAGAGGAGCTTTTCTCTTGTTCTTTTCAGGTGATTTGGCCTGACTGATGTGCTGCAGGTGTGAGAAGGATGCTCCAGACAGTCTTTTTATCACCAGGCAGCCCTGGTTGCTTGTTCACTTGGAGTGGAACTCTTCTCTGGTTTGGCTGATGAATGTGAGCGGATAATATTAACACAGAGGGGTACTGAGGAAATGATTTCTGAAAAGCACTGTTCTGAAAATAAATGTTCCACACATGTGTAGTAAGAAGAGTGAAGGGCAGAGTGTCTATCTGTGTCCCTTCTTGTCTGGATCAGCCTTCTGCCGAACTCTTTTTAAGGGATCCACGGCCCCTGTCTGCTCAAGTCCGAGATCCTTAGCATGGCATTCAAGGTCCCAATTGATGTGGATCTAACATCTCCAGCATCACTCGCCATCAGTCCTTCCTTCTTGCTTAACCTTCATATAATACTACCTAATGCTGAATAGTCTCTGCTTATGTCGTACTATTTCTCATCCTCATCCTGATGTCTTTGCTCATGCTCTTTCCTTTTTCTACAGTGGGCTCACCCAACAAAGCCATCTTTAAAGTCCGTTTATGAAGTAGGTGTTCTTGGATAGGTTCTCACAGCACCCTGTGCAAGCATCTGTTATCGGGCTTCCATCAGCGGCTGTTTATAGGTCTTTCTCTTGTAGATTGAGAGTTCTTTCACACTGTATCTTATTCCTCCCTGAATTCCTATTATCAAGGCCAGGAAGAGAGCAGACTCAATAAATGTTGGTTGAATGAATGATTTAATCACATAGATATTTCCCTCTGTTAGCACATAATCTTGCTAAATCCATCATAAATCAAGTCATACAATGTTACCATTTTCATATCACGTCAAAAGGTGGCTGGGACACACAGGAGCAAGTGATAAATAAACAGTGTTTATACTCTGCGGTGATTTGAAAGCAAATTGGAGAGCACAAGAAATCCTCATCCTTAAGCAAGGTATGTGAAGTATGTTAACAGACTTTTCTCACAGAACTTCCTGTCTCAGAATCATGAGAGGAAAAGGAAGTAGATGGAAGTCAAGACTTAAGTGGGAACAGAGCAGGAGCGAGAGCCCGGATGGTCACCAAAACAAGAAGGTTCATGGTGGATCAAAACCTAAGGCTGGTTGAGTCCGACAGGAGATGTCAAATGCCAGTTGGGACATTCATGAGGATTAGAGTGTTCGGAGAGTTAAGAGATTCAGAAGAAAGGACCACAAGGGATAGAGAAAATGTTTTATATACCACACAGAATTATCTTCGACATAAACTTGTCATGGAGGAGCCATCCTGAAGGTCTGATTGGCTTGACTCCAAATTACAGACTCAACCCTACAGAGCCGGTTTTGATCAGAAGTTCTATCTGAAGCTTGGTGATTTTTAAAAAAAAGTGATTCAAAGTATACGTAGATTTTAACAACCAAAGGGAGCACTAAGGTCATTTGTTGATAGAAGAGGTGTGAGATAAAGGAGATCCACGAGTGATCAGATGCCGGAGAGCTTCTGTTGACCCGACCAAGAAATGGATTTCTGTTCTGCTAAATCAATGAGATGTTGGGTCAGTTTGTTACCACAGCAAGCATGTCCAATCCTAACTAAAAGAGACCAAGTACTAGGTCACTAAATATTGATATTAAATAGACCATGTTCCATGGTCATAATGCAATAAAATTAGAAATCAATAGTGTAAATACAGCTTAAAATACCATAGGGGCCCCAAATAAGTAGCACACTACTAAATAATTTGGATTATAAAGGAAATGATAAGAAATCATAAAATGCTTGGGAATAACTGGCAATGAAAACAACGCATGTCAAAAGTAGGAGGACACAGCTAAAGCATATATAAACTTTTTTATAGTATTAAAACATTAAACACATTTATAGAAAACTGGAAAGATTAGCAGCAAACAAGCTAACTTTAAAACTGAAGAGGTTCGAGGGGCGCCTGGGTGGTTCAGTTGGTTAACTCAGGCCATGATCTCACAGTTCGTGGGTTTGAGCCCAACGTTGGGCTCTGTGCTGACAGCTCAGAGCCTGGATCTTGCTTCAGAGTCTGTGTCTCCTTCTCTCTCTGCCCCTTCCCCACTCTCCTTCTCTCTCTCACTCCTTTCTCTCTCTCTCCTTTTGTCTCAAAAATAAATAAATATTTAAAAATTAAAAAAAAAAAAACACTAAAGATGTTCGAAGTGTGATGTATTCCTCCTAAGTTCAGAACAAGTTATTACAATGACTGCATAGACCAGAGGTTTTGCCACTCATCATAAGAAACTAAATCAGAGCAATAGGAATCATAAACAAGGGATAAGAATGTCTTTCCATTAGATGATTGAATCACTGGCTT
The DNA here is from genome assembly GCF_028018385.1 of Neofelis nebulosa. Classification (NCBI taxonomy): domain Eukaryota; kingdom Metazoa; phylum Chordata; class Mammalia; order Carnivora; family Felidae; genus Neofelis; species Neofelis nebulosa. The sequence continues at coordinate 197,132,468 of NC_080784.1, read as the reverse complement.
AGAAAAAGCAAGAATACTAACAGATAAAAAATTAGAACTAAAATATAAAGGTCGCATATGCAAAGGACATAACAAAATGGTTCAACTTATTTGTAAATAGAAGTTAAAAATTATGGTAGCAAGATACATTACTTTATAGTTATCGGATTGGCAAAAATTAGAAAACTAATAATTCCAGGTGTACTAGGCAAGTCAGCACTCAGAAACCCAGCAGTCATGTAGAACTTAGTCAAATTAAGCATAAGCCATATGAACTCCAAATTCCACTCCTGGACAAGTGTCCCAGAGAATTCCCCTTTCAGGCCCAAAACAGAACATCTCGGAGGAGATCTGTCTCAGTATTATCTACAGCAAAAAGGACTTAGCCAGCCCAAGGGATGGGGATGTAAGATATTGTGCAAGCAGGCTATGAAATACCTCGCAGCTGCCAAAATCAAGGAACTAGATATGCGATTATAAAAAGGAACGTATCTTAAAATAACACTGAATGAAAGAAGTAAAAAATAGAATGAGATAAATAATGCTATATCATTCAGAGACATTTAAATGTAAAATAAAGCTACTGTTCACGAGGCACCTGGGTCACTCAGTTGGTTAAGCACCGGACTCCTGATTTCTGTTCAGGTCATGATCTCAAGTTTCCTGTGACAGAGCCCCATGTCAGACTCTGCATTGACAATGTGGGGCCTGCTTGGGACTCTCTCTCTCCCTCTCTCTCCGTCCCTCCCCCACTTAGGCATGAATCCTCACTCTCTCTCTCTCTCTCTCTCTCTCTCTCAAATGAACTTTTTTTTTAAAAAGAAGCTACTGTTTGCAAGAACACATGCAAACGAAAAGGTGAACATTGACCACATTGGAGGAGAGGGCATATAATGGGAATGGGGATGGTAGGAAGACACTGGGAAGGGAAGAATGTGTTTTCATCCCTTTTCTTGCAGTCAGGATGTGCACCAGCACTTGAAGGACGATGTTGCCTTCCCAATCAGCTGGTCTTTGTGCTGCACCTTTTCCAGTGCTCACCTTCCTTGACTCTAGTGAGTTCATTCATTCATTTAGCAAACATTTATGAAAATCCTATTATGTGCCAGGCATCAGTCATATGCTTTTTGGTCTAGGAGGCTTTGGGATGAGTGTGTTTTTGTGTGGAGCAAGGACCAGCGAGCAAATACACAAGAACATACCAGATAACGTTAAGCCCAGTGCGAGGAATGACTTCCAGGCGAAAAGTGATACATCGGGTGATCAGGATAGATCTATTTGAGGAGGAGACATTTGGAAGAGATGTGAATGATGAGAAGACACTCGCCCCGCAAAGCTCAGGAGGAAAGGCTGGTGGGATAGCTAGAATCCTCTGGTGGAGAAACGGCTAATACTGGCGGCATAGCAATGGGGAGGGGGTGGGCAGTAGGAAGTGCAAGGGGAGGGGCCAACGTCTCAGGGGGTTTGTAGACGGTTGGAAGGTGTGGAAACTGTATTCTAGGAAACAAAAAGAAAATGGAATTATTTTTAGGTTTATAATTTAGGGGCTCTTCAGATCCCAGAATGAACAGCAACTGATAGGCTAGTCTCCTGATACATAAGTACTAAGTCAACATGACTCAGTCCCTTGGAGAACCAATGAGCTATATACTAACTATGATGGTAAATTGTGTGGGTCAACTTGACTGGAATACGGAGGGCTTGGATACTTAGTTAAGCAAGATTCTGGTGTGCCTGTGAGGACGTTTCTAGATGAGACAAACATTGGAATTAGTAGACTAAGTAAAGCAGATTGCTCTTCCCAGTGTGGATGGGCTTCATCCAAGTCACTGAAGGCCTGAACAGAGCAAAAGGTGAAGTAAGGGAGAATTCACTATCTCTTGCCTGGCCATTCTTGAGCTTGGACATTGGTCTTCTCCCGCACTTAGCCTCGAGCTTAGTATCACTGGTTCTTCTGGTTCTCAGGCCTTCAGACTTGGACTGGAGCCGCACCATTGGCTCTCCTGGGTCTCCAGCTTGTAGATGGTAGCTCGTGGAACTTCTTAGCCGCCATAACCATGTGAGCCAACTCCCACAAATAAAGGATATATCCAAATCCATCCATCCATCTATCTATCTATCTATCTATCTATCTATCTAGAAATATCTCTATATAGATCTAAAGATCTATCTTCTATCTATCCATCCATCCATCCATCCATCCATCATCTATTATCTATTTATCTATTTATCTATCATATATCTATTATCTATCATCTATCCATCTGTCATCTTTCTATTATGTATCATCTATCTACCTACCTACCTATCATCATCATCATCATCATCATCATCATCTATTATCTATCTATTATCTAGCTGTCTATCCATAAATACCTGTCTATATAGATCTAAAGATCTATCTTCTATCTATCCATCCATCCATCATCTATTATCTATTTATCTGTCATCTATCTATCATCCATCTATCATCTATTTATCCATCTATCATTTACTTATTATCTATCTATCCATCTGTCATCTATCTATTATGTATCATCTATCTACCTATCTATCATCCTATCTGCCTATCTATCTATCTATCTATCTATCATCATTATCTATCTATCATCTATTATTTACCTATATATCTAGAAATATCTGTCTATATAGATCTAAAGATCTATCTTCTATCTATCTATTTATCTATCCATCTATCCATTGTCTCTTATCTATTTATCTATCATCTATCTATCATCTATCATCTATCATCCATCTATCTCTATCTAACCATCTATCATTTATGTATTATCTATCTATCTATCTATCTATCTATCTATCATCTATTATGTATCACTATCTACCTATCATCATCATCTGTTATCTATCTATCTATCTATCTATCTACCTATATATCTATATATCATCTATCTAATTATCATCTATCATCTATCTCTCCTATTGGTTCTGTTTCTTCAGAGAACCTTGACTAATATACTCACTCCTTGTCCTAAAACACTGCTTTTCACAGTCATCATGTGCCCTTTAAAAGCTTTCAATATATTGCAAAGTCTACAAGTTATGACCCAATTGCAACAGTCTGATTTGGGGGTTGTGACTGCTGTCATTAATCTCTAACAAATCATTTGAATCCCCTGTGCTTCAGTGCTTCATCTGGAAGCTGTGTCCCATTCAGCTTCCCCGCTTCTCCTCTCACATCACTGTTTGTCCTTAATATTTCAGTCGCATCATCTTGTGACACTTTCCCCGATGGCCCCTAGTCTTGCTTCTAGCATCTGGAGCCACAATCAGAGCAGGGATGTGGAGGTTTGGGTTTGCTTCTAGCCACCCTCACCTTTCTAGTATGTAACTTTGTAATTCACACACGAGTTTGGGAAGTGATCTGGGTGCACATTTCTTACTTTAAAAGCTCTCCTCACTTGTCAGGACAGCATGGAAGGATTGGAGGACTTTTCCCCTTGCATTTCCCCGTTTAATTAGGGTAGAACAGAACTTTCTATGGTGTAAGAATTGTGTCCCAAATGCAATATTCTCTTCTCTGTTGCCTTTGACATTTGTTGCTATCAGATCTCCCCCCACCCCCCTTTTAGGTCTATAAATTGTTTATTTGATTTGACCTGGTTCTGAATCAAGAAATTGATTCAGAAGGGCATCTGCCTTTGGAAGTGGTATCGAATGAAAGCATTACGCTAACATATGCTGAAACTTGAAACTGCAAACGCAGGAGGAGAAAATGGTCTTGGAGCTACTTCCCTCATTTAGAGGACTGGAGACGTGAGACTTTATTCGAATAAAGTGTGGGGTGTTTGCAGCTGGGGCTGGGGTGACATCAAGATACATTAGGAGAAATTGACATTAAAAGTACAATATAACAGATGGATGAAAAAATGAATTTTTATCAAGAGGATCCATTAGTGCTCTGCAGCCAGGCAGAGGAGAAACAATGACCCGGAACAAATCAAGAAGAATGATGCTTGACTTGTGTTTGCTTGTTCTGAAGGGTGACCCACATTTATAATCTTTAATTAGAAATGCATTTGCTTCTGGTCGATTGGATACATTTTTCAACTATTGTTATTTTTCCTTTTCTGTGGGGTTGGGGCGGTGGGCGATACAGGTGTTTCCGTGCAAAGGATTTGGTTCATCAAATTAGATAAATTGAAAAGAGAGAAAACAAGTTGGTAGAGTGAAGCCCTAACGAAATGGTGGGGTTCTTTGCAAAGGAGAGAATTAATCTGCAAGTTGGATAGAGCTGAGCAGCAACATCATCAACTGTTAACCTCGCATAACCTCCAGTGACTTTGGCATCAATATTTAAAAGCAGATCTAGTGCAGACTTTGTTTTTAACCTCGGGTTCTCTCTATTCCTAACTATCAAGCTTCCTGTCTACTCTTTCATTGATCTCGGAATTAATAAGCACTTATTTTTCAATGGAAAGAAAGTAGCAAGGAGAAAGAAACTGTGAACAGAATGTCCTCAATTTTTCTTTAGAAACTAGGCTGAAAATGCAAGCCAGTGGGGGCACTATGCCAACTCATTCGGGAAAACTGGGAGTTTCACTGATGATGGATTGCTAGGTCGCTTGCCTCACTGCCAAGGAATAAGTAGCTTGAGATAATTCATTTACCCTGTCTGTTGCTTGTACCTATCACTTCCTTGCCTCTGGCTGATGTTAATAATATTAGCCTGGGAGGCGGAGGAGGATGGGGAGAGGGAAGTTCCCTCTGATGTCACTTAGACTCATCTAGAATCAGCACAATTGTAGCCCATGGAAGTATGCTTGGATTAAAACTCCAGCCTATCAATCTCGATCAAATTCCCTAAAGAACTCGCCTGTGAATAAAACATTGTCAACATAGCTACAAGGAGGAAGGGAATAAGAAATGGCTAAGGACATTTTAAATCAAATTTTAAACCTTAAAAAACAAACAAACAAACAAAAACCCCTTACAGATGACCTAATTCAACTTAACCCAGTGTGGAATTAAGGCAGGTGAAAAGAGAGTTGAACTCAATGGGGCCACTATCAAATGCCAGGTAATGTGCCTCCTGTCCACTCTAGCTTACTCGGTAGGTCAGCATATCAGGATTATGGATTATGCCCCACCTCCCTCACTTTTAGACAAGAAAAGGGGTCTCAGATACAAGAAGGGATCATCCGAGTGTTCTCAGCTAGTCAGGGATAGAGTTCAGATCGGATTCTGGAATGCTGGACTCCAGTGCCCGTACGTGGATATCTCCTATGGGAGGGCCATACTGCCTTTCCCAGACAGCAGTGATGGTGACAGCAAAATAAAACAATATTCCTAAAATATATATATATATATATATATATATATATATATATATATATATATATTTCCCACAAAGCTCAAAATTGTAGGGTATTGCTATTACACCATTGGTCCTCTGTATAGAGGAAAGGCCATGAATTGACTATTTCCACTACTCGCTGTGAGTATGCATACAAATAATTCCCTTATATGCTCTGTGCCTCAGTGTTCTCATCTCTAAAATGGCAACAGTATGCTTACACACAATATTCTCACACGCAAGGGGATCTGTCTTACGGTGTTAGCAAAGAACGTCTGGTGCGGGTTAGGTGGGGGGCATGGGGAGGGGGAGAGAGCAAATGTTAGGATTTGGAAAGGAAGGAGCCAGATGTCTCTGTGTGACAGGATGCACTGTGTGACAGAGCTACAGGATGCGGTTGAGGGGAGAGAGAACTTATTTCTACTTGTATTCAGGTGGGATGAGGATGGGCTACAGGCGCATTTGGAACCAAATTGACATGCCTTGCGGGGAAATAAGCGTCAGCTCTTACCCAACTGGGATGGCTGTGTCATTGCAAGTTAGGGCTTAGTTGGTCTGGATGTAGGGCAGGACCAGCCTTGCTCTGTGGGTATATGCTCGGTCTTCTCTGATACAAAAAGACTCTAATTTATTCTCTGGCATCAGGGAGGAGGGGCAAAGCAACCGGAAGCACTAAGGTCTGAAGCTTCGTGGGAGGGAGAGGCAGGGGTGAGGGAGTCTCTTGCCTGCCTTGGGCTCCTTTTGCGAGCACTGCTCAGAGTCTGTTTAGATGCAACGGTTGGGACTGGGAATATATATCTTCTGAACAGCCTCCCACCCAGCCTTCCTCATCATAATGACATATCCCAGCTGAAGGAAAACCCCTGATTATTATGCAGAGATGTTAGAATTGAACTCTGAGACCTCTAAAGGATGCTTATAATCCTCTTATTTGAGAAAGCAGGATTCTTAATATTTGCAACTAATCCTGATTCACAACACAGAACAGAGTATGAGATTCAGATGTGCGAATCTGAATCTGAGGTTGCTTGAAAATGTTCTAAGTGATACTTTCAGGAGAACTTTGGTCCTGAGGCCACCTGGACTCAGGAGGAGCAAAGGTTTCTCGTTTTGTCCCTCCGGGGCATCTATGCTGTCTGAAGAACCACTTTGGATACACCAGGTTCTGAGCAACTTGAAGCATAGCCATAGTCATTTGTGTCTGCGGGCCCCTTAGAAACTACAAGGCATCCAATAAGTGTTTATTACAGAAAGATGCTCTCAGAGACTTGGCGATATTCACCGTTTCGATGAGGGGAAATGCAACCCGTCTCCCAATGGGGGTTTGGGGTTGCAGGAAACAGTTATAAAAGAATTTCTAGTGGCCCTGTCCTCTAAATGATCTTCCTCTATGAACCAAACTCTCTCCAGATTTCTGTTATTGAAGAGTTTTAAAAGAAGTTTCTGATCGCATGGCATTTCAGACCTTTTGTTCTTCTCCTCATTCTCAGCTCTGCTTGGTAGAAACGCTACGCTTCTGAGGAGAGGGAGGACTCCCAGCCCTGGAGCCGATGGAGCACAGGCTGCAATTAAAAGCAAACACATTTCCACTTCAGTCACAGCCCGTGGGTGTTTTAAGAAGGGGGAAAGAAATCTATTAAAAATATAAATGTCAAACTCCTTGGGGTTTTGATCTATACATTTCATGTAGAGCGAGTTCCTGGCAGAGCTTGGGTCTCGAGGAGCTGATAAGGATCCTTTGCTCCTACACTGTGAAACAGGCAGAGAATATCCTGCTGGGCAGTGAGCAAGAACAGCCAGGCCCTGCTGGCAGGTGCTGGGCTGCAGAGCCAAGGTGGAGACAGGAGGAGAATGCAGACGCTCTCCGGGCATGAGGGTCATGGCCAGAAAGCAAAGAGCAGAGCAAGAAAAGTGATTCCTGTCCTATTCCCCACATGGACGTAGCCTCTGACTGTAGAAGGAGAGCTTCTAATAAAGCTTTTTGGTTTTGTTTTTGTTTTTGCAGCCCACCTTTAGCCTCCAGCTCCTCCTTCCCAGGGGCAAAGTTGCTCATCAGATAGTTCAGAACTTGGGATTTAACTTCAGCTTCCCTTTACTAGCGGGTAGGATGTTACACTTCAAAAGGCACATGGCCTCGCTTTACTCCCCATTTTGATGACCTTGACCTGTTCACATGGGACAAGATCTTAGATTCTAGCCTCTAGGTCGGGCAATCGGGCAAGACTTGCCCATTGGTAGAGGCAAGTTTCTAGCTCTTTCCCTTCAGCTTCTGGTCCATATGGTGGAGACCGTATATGTGTACCCAGAGTTGGCCAAGTAGATCTAACCATTGAGTCATATGCGTGGAAACTTCCAGGAGTCCCACTTCGATGCTCAAGCCTGAGCCTGGTCTTACGGGCTGGGTTGTGTTCTCTCAACATCCATGTGTTGAGACCGTGGCCTGCAGTGCCTCAGAATGTGACTAACAATATAGGGCCACTAAAGAGGTGATGATGGCCAAATGAGGTTACTGGGGTGGGTGGGTCCTAATCCAATCTGACTAGTGTCCTCATAAGGGGAGATAGGACACAGACATGCACAGAGGGCGGGCCATGTGCAGACTTGGGAAGAAGATGGCCATCCACAAGCCAAGGAGAATGGGCCCTAAGAAGAAACCAGCCTTACTGACACCTTAATCCCAACCTTTTAGCCTCCAGAACAATTAGATTTCTGCTGTTTTTAAGCTACTCAGTCTGTGGAAGTTTGTTAAGGCAGCCATAGGAAACCACGGCGTTTGGTTTCCCCTGACCCTAGGAGCCCTGCAGCACGTTGTAATTATTGAATAATCGCCCCTTTCTAGGAGCAATCATATTTTGTTTGCCGGTATGAGCCTGAGGGCACCTCCTGTGGCGGGGAGACCTGGAAGCAGGGACAATGATGGGATTGGGGCTCCGAAGTTGGGCTCCAGACCCTGCCTCGCACCAGCCGTTGCAGACGACACAAGATCACGCAGAAATACCAGGTCAGGCCTGCAAACTGAGGCTGGCGGAGGGAGCTGCCAAGGTTTGCAAGAAATAGCTTAGCCTTGGGTGAGTTTCCCAAGCGACAGGTGGTAAGGAGCTCTGAGGGAGGATAGCTCAGGACAAGCTTTCCTCTACCTCAATGCTTTTCCTCTACCTGGATGCCCCCCACTGCTGTTACATTTCAGCTTTCCTGGACCCTCACCCCATGATCTCTTCTTTGCAATTCTTTTCCACCCAGATCCCTTCCAGTCCTATTTCAGCCCAGTCACTGGGAAAGGGAGCTGCTGTTACCTTAAAATTTGGAAGTATAGCTGAAAAAAAGACAATGATGACATTTCTTTCTTTCTTTCTTTCTTTCTTTCTTTCTTTCTTTCTTTCTTTCTTTTTAATGTATTTACTTAAATTCAAGTGAGTTAACATACAGTGTAGTCTTGGCTTCAGGAGTAGAACTCAGTGATTCATCACTTACACACAACAGCCAGTGCTCATCCCAACAAGTGCCCTCCTTGATGCCATCGCCCATTTAGCCCGTCCCCCCCACCTCCCCTCCAACAACTCTTAGTTTGTTCTGTGTATTGAAGAGTCTCTTAGGGTGAGCCTCCCATTCTGTTTGTATCTTATTTGTCCTTCTCTGCCTCTACCTTCATCTATTGCGTTTCTTAAATTCCACATATGAGTGAAATCATTTCATTGCTTTCTTTTTAATTCCTTTTTCTAAGTGATGTAAAGTTTTCTTGGAAGTGTTGATTTACTTGTGACACCTTCCTGGAGATTCTACTGGAATGGAAATGTAATAGATTGCTTATTTGTTTTCTGAGGGTTGGACAATTGCAACATTCCTTATATCATTGTTCCGAATATTGGTTTTCAAAGGCAATTGTTTAAAAATGGAGCAGCATCCTAACGGTAATAATGAAACTCATATACCTGATGAAATGGAACCCCCCCCCCCCTCCCCTTAGGTTAGATTTTGGCCTTATAGCCTCCACAGCACGGTGTAGGTATGTCCTTGGGGCAACTGCTGGAGTCACATTATCATGCATCCTTCTTCTCTCTTCTTTAACTTCCCCCTGCTTCACTCTCCTCCTCATTTCCTCCTTTGAAAAATTGTAGTGAGTGGGGAATGTATGAGTAATGTCATATGCCTCCCCCAGGCATCTCTGCCTCATTTACAAAGTTGAGAGAAGAAAGAAACTAGGAAAATATTTATTTGACTCTATCAAAAAGGATGGCTGTTGCTAAAGGGGCTTCGTTTTGCATTTCATTGAACAAGTCTCATAACAAACCCCATCAACCCCACGAGATCACATGAATGCAAAAATTGGAAACAACAGAGCTCCAATAACTCGCCACTCAGAGGCAAGTTTCCTGCCTGAGGGGGAAAAACAAAACAAAAGGGGCCCAGACTTCAGCAAAACCTGTGTGCTCCCTTGGAAGCCAGCTAAGAGCTTCCCGGGACCCATGTAGCGCCTGCAGCGGGAGAATGATGTTGGTCCGGGGGCCCTGTTGTTTATGATGCGAAATAATACCCTTAGACCACTGACCCACCTGACTCAGGAACAGACTGTTTAGCCCTTCTGGGCCCGATTCTTCTATTCTAGGCCAAAATTAAAATAAACAAACAAACACAAAAACCTACGCAACTCCAGTCCACCTTACTTCGGGGAGCTATCTCAAGTTTCATCATCTCAGATATCAGTAATTTGCTGCTTAGACGCACATAGTTCAGGGAAGAGGGCTCTGTCTTGAAAGCTGACTGGGCTAAAACAAGTGTTTGATCAACGAGGATGACAAAATATGGGTAACTAAATAATGCCTGAAAGCAAAGTTCGTTTCACATTTCATTCAGATTTTGCTAGCTCTCCCATCGGTGCAGGCATAACCGAATGATGAACCTAGAGGAAGGTGTGCATGAAAATAAAATGGAATCTCCCTCTGCCAAATAGTTCCCAAACCCAAATAAGCTGTTTAGTTAACTGCAGTAATCTGTTAGCACGCCTCTCTCCCCTGGCTCGTGAACTATTTAAGGTTATGGACACTCTCTTATTATCATTGTTCTCCCAGTGACCAGTGGTATGATAAGGAATATATCAAGTTCTCATGAAACAGTTGTCTATTTAGAATGAGCCCATCGCTCACTGGTTTTGGATCATTTTATGATGGAAGTGATTGGTCAAATATTCCATTTCTTTCTTTTTTTTAATGTTTATTTATTTTTGAGAGAGAGAGAGAGAGAGATAGGGACGGAGCAGGGGAGAGGCAAAGAGAGAGAGAGAGAGAGAGAGAGAGAGAGAGAGAGACAGAATCCCAAGCTGACAGTGCAGAGCCTGATGCGGGGCTTGAACCCGCAAACTGTGAGATCGTGACTTGGGCTGAAACCAAGAGTTGGACACTTCACCGCCTGAGCCCCTCAGGCACCCAAATGTACTATTTCTACAGCATTCTCATATATAGAAGAATATAACTATGAAACATAAATATAAACATAGATTCTGTAGCTCATACGCATATTTATTTATAAGTGTCACTAATATAAATGCTGGAATTTTGACTCTCTCTCCATATCCTCTGAGTGATTTAGGTTATTTGCAAGCCTCACAAGAGTGTAAGGCACGTGAAGGAAAGTAGGTTAGACTGAGGTGAATGGACATTTAGCTAAGAATATAATCAACTCATCTAGGGTGGAGACAGAGTTCACATTTGGGGATGAATTTATAAATACTATTGAAAGCAAAGTCTCAAGTCTTTCCTGGTAAATTTTCAGGAGTCATGGGTTGCGTTCTCTGAGAAGCAGGTGGAGAGAAGGAGGTGGGGCTGAAAAAGGTTTATTACTATGAAAGGAAAAGAGGAAGAGGCAGGACTGGGCAGGAGAAGCTATCAGAATCTGACCGGGATCTGACCAAGTCCTCAATGGCCCAAAGGCGAGCTCCACAGCAGAGACTTCCTATAGAACGTGTCCCACATTGGATGAACATGGGAGACCCTAGCATCGCTGTCCTCCTCAGCCATTTGCTAATGACTCCCCAGAAGAGTGTAGTCTTGACTACCATACCTAAGATCAGTCACTGTCTGGAGACAGCTCTGAAAAGAGCCTGAACTTAGCTGAAGTGGACACTGAGGGACTAACAGCTGGCAGCATCTGGGCAGCAAGTTCATTCTTGAAGGGTCACCTGAGCAGTCCATATCTGGGTCTGTGACAGTCCACCCCTGTACTTGGCAAACCCACTTCTCACTACATATGTGAAGAACAACTTCTTAAGGGCTCTGGTAGCTCTCTCTCTCTCTCTCTCTCTCTTAGTCTTTTAAGTTTATTTTGTTTTATTTTGGTAAGAACGTTTAACATGAGGTTTACCCTCTTAAACAAATTTTTAAGTGTAGGACACAGTATTGTTAACTACAGGTATAATGTTACTCATCTTGCTTAACTGAAACTTTGCACCTACTGACTAGGAATTCCCCATTCCCCCCTCTCCCCAGTCCCTGACAGGCACCGTGTTACTCTTTGATTTTACTGGGATGGTCTTGTCAGTCTGAGGAGAAACTTATGATAGGGAGTTTAGTGGGATGGTTTGCAGACCTTTTTGCCGCAAGTCCTTGTAGGACCGGAGCTAGTATCTGTCATCTCCTTCTTCCACTATCCATTCTAAGTCTCTCTTACCCTCAGTAGTTGCCTCTGCGATTTTGGTGGGTTTTGGTGGGCTACATATTTACAACTCAAACCCTCATTCCTCAGGAAGCCTCAGATGCTGATAACCATTGCCTTCTTGGGCCAGAATTGCTCCACTTGCCCAATAATTGTCACCATTTGGTAAGGGAGTACCAAGTGATGTCCAAGTGGATCACCCAAGATGGACAGATGTTCTCTGCCTCTGTCACTTAGCGGCAGTCCTACCTCCTCTTGCTGAACAGTGTCAATGTTCTGTGATAATATGGTGACTCCTTTTTGTCTGATGAGCCCTAGACACAGGAACACAAAGTATACAAGAGCCAGTGGCATCTTGGAGTTCTTTGTGATCCTTGCACCTCTTTGAAGAAGAGGGCTTCAAATGCTGTAGAGCCCAGAGCTGTGGATAGAGGAAGTATGATTTCTACCAGGAGGTCATTGGGAATGATGATATGGGGCCACTCCTGCTTCCCACATTGTTTCCTTCCTACTGGTGACACAAAGCCATGTTAAAGGTCTCTGATTCAATGAGTGGGCTGAAAACAGGGGTCAGTTACCTAAGCACCCTGAATCTCAGTTTCTTCATTTTTCATGGGGCTTTACCTCTCATACACCCAGAACTAGGCTCCCATCTTATCCTGGACTCGGAAGTTACAGACTTGAGCCTTATTCGTAGCTTTCACTCTCACTAGCTTTGATCTTGAGAAAAACCACCTTAATCTTACCACACCAATACTGAGCTCATTAATTTCTAAAGTCCCTTTCCGCTTCAAGATTTTATGACTTTCTTTGATAGGCAATTTCTTAAATCTTTCCCTTAGGGTGAGAGATTTCATCGTTAAAATTGTGTTTGGTTTGTCAGAATCACTTTCCTGATTTTCAACTTGTATCAGAATGTGTCAGCAGCACATCTCTGGCCCAAATGGATTTTGAGATTCCAGTTTCCTAGCTGATGACCAAGAAACTTCATTTTTCAATCGGTTAGAAATTCCATCAACATGCCAGAGAGCAGATTATTTAGGGCTCTAATTTCGGTCAGACAAGGTCAAATTATACAATAACACCTGAGATTAGAGTCATCAGCTGGGAGATGGACTTTACCCTAAAATCAGTGAGACTCTAATTCAGACTAATGGTGCATCTGAGTTATCCATCTTGGTAGGTTTGCTTGATTCCCTGCAGATGTTTCTTGTTTCAGTTTCCAGAAATGTTGCTGGTGATTTATTTGCTGAAATGCATGACCACTCACTTGTTTTTCTGCTGATGAATGATTTATTACCATCTATTATGCATGGAAGACAAAGTTGTTTTATTCTTACATTATTTTGGTTTTTATTTGCTGTTCCCTGGTACACAGCGGACAAGTTAGGAAACAGATCTCAATGGTGATAGATGGGTGGCTGTACATCTGGGTTTGTGCACCAAGGACCAATTTCTCCACTCATAATATTGTAGCATGGGGGCCTCTTCCTGGACCTTCTTGCAGGCATTGGGATATAGAGGTTGACTATGGAGAGTGCTTGTCCTACTTCCTGCTTCACAACTGACTGCTTACTTTTTTTTTTTAGTATGAAATTTACTGTCAGATTGGTTTTCACACAACACCCAGTGCTCATCCCAACAGGTGCCCTCCTCGATGCCCATCACCCACTTTCCCCTCCCCCCCCGCCCCCCATCAACCCTCAGTTTATTCTTAGTTTTTAAGAGTCTCTTATGGTTTGCCTCCTTCCTTCTCTGTAACTTTTTTTTTTCCCCCTTTGCCTCCCCCCATGGTCTTCTGTTAAGTTTCTCGGGATCCACATAAGAGTGAAACATATGGTATCTGTCTTTCTCTGTAGGACTTATTTCACTTAGCATAACACTCTCCAGTTCTATCCACGTTGCTACAAAGGGCCAGATTTCATTCTTTCTCATTGCCAAGTAGTATTCCATTGTATATATAAACCACAACAATGGCCAAATTATGGACTCCTTACTTTTTAGCTGTGGATTCCCAAGAGCAAATGTTTACATAGGGTTCACTTTGTGGCAGGCCTGCTTCTAAGCAGTTAGCCTATATTATCTCATTTAATGTGCTCATCAACTCTGTGAAGTAGGTACTATGATCATTTTCATTTTGTAGATTAGAAAAATGAGCCATTGAGTTTAAATAATTTTCTTAAAATCACACAGCAGAAAAATAATTGATTTTCTGACACGAGGCTCTTAACCATTGCCCTAAGATGCATATAGTATCAGGGTGGAAAGGATCAGAGATTCATGAATGCCAGGGGCTCGCCTTCATTTACCTTACTTTAATTTCTTGACATGCATTTCTCTATCCTCTCGGCTTCTCTAGGTACTAGGCCCTCATGTAGTCTGTGTGCGTAGCTCGTCGGTATACACATGCTCGTGCCTGCACACAGACTTCACTCGCCAATTGCAGTTACGAGTACACAGAGAGCGTATACTTTCTGTTCTTTGCTCTAACAAGTAGACTGGAAACTCAGCGTATTTGTTTTGTATTGCTGCATAACAAATTACCAACTAACATGACACGTATTTACTATTTCACAGTGTCTGGGGGTCAAGAGTCTGGAACAGCTAGAGGTCCTCTGACCTAGGGTCTCATCAGCCAGCCATCAAGATGTCAGCCCAGTCTGTGTTTTCATCTGGAGACTTGACTGGGGAAGAAACTGTTTTTGGGTGCACTCAAGTTGGCGGCAGAATTCATTTCATTGAGGTTATCAGACTCTTACAGGTTATTAAGACCCTAAATCTTAATAGGTGTTGGCCGGGGACCATGCTCCACCTCTAGAGGCTGCCCATGGTTCCCTGCCATTGGGCCACTCCAGTGGCTTTTCCAAGGGCAGCAGGGGAATTCTAGTCTAGTGCCAAGGCAGAGTGTTAGATACCAAAACTTCATCGTAAGAAGGACATCCATTATTTTCACCATAGTCCATTGATGGTAAGCAAGCTACACGTCTTGATTATAAGCTTGAACCCAAAGGCAAGCAATGTACAAGGGCATGATTCATTGGGGGTCAACTTTGGCTGTGTCTTCTATAGTCACTTTCACTGAGCAGACAGTTCTTTCCCTCCTGGCTAGTCTATGGACATCCAAATGACCTTCAGATCGTTATTTGGTGAATAATCATGAAATCCAAGAAATGGGAGAGAGATGACGATAATGGCCAATGTCTTCAAGCTGTGAAGTGTAGAGCATTCTTTTCCATGTGCCTATTCCAGCTACCTTCTGTCAAAGGCCCTCATCTAGATGTCCTTTTCTCTGAGTGACACCTCTCAACTCTTGTTTGGTGTCATTTGTGTTAAAGTCTCAATTGTGCTGATTACTCATGTGTGATCTCAGGCTGGTGTCCTAAACTTCCTAATCTTCCACTTATGAAATGAGAATCCTATCACCCACCTCCCTGAATTGTTGGGTGGCTGTGCCCAGCACATAGTAAGTGCTTTATCTGTGTCAATTGCCCTTCTCATCTCTTCGTTTCTCTCCTTTGCCCTGAAAGCCCTTTCTCTGTTGCTTCATTTGTTAGTTCAGAACCAGAATTTTTCACTTGGTGAAGCTCAAGGTCTCTCAGGAATAATCACATTCCAGTCACCTTTCTCCAACTCTCAACCCGAGACTCCCTAGATCTCTTGGGGAACCTGACTGTTAATCATCAGTTCCTTTTAGAGCTGGCCGCATCGATTGCAGTTTCCCAAATTTCATCCTCAAAGGGAGACCCAAGCGTTTGGAAGGGTGATATGATTGTTGCTTCTTTGTGCATGGTGAACTATTGCTAGTTTTTTGTTCATGTGCCAAATGCGCTTTGCAAAGAATTACTGCTCTGCTCACTTCTCACACATTCATGAAAACGCTTACCTAAACAACAGTACTTGTTCTGTGTTTCTCCTTCCCAAAGAGGTTCAGTTATTCTATGCATTGATTCTTTCCAAATTCTGAGCAACTTCCTTAATACTTAGGGTCTTCAGTATTAACACCTCCTTGAATTTTTCTGGGACCAGTCCATATTTGGAGTATTCAGAGATTAGGGGACACCTCCTGCACTTTCTCTTTTGCAGTCAGTGGCTGATTGTGGAGTAGATGGTATAATCCCAGAGGATGTGAGATTAAAACATCCTCGTGAAGCACTTTTAGCTGCTGAGTATTTTTATTACGACAGACCAAAGCAAGAGGACTGTGCAGGCCCTGAAAGTAGGCTCAGGGCTGTTGTGAATGGAACTCCACGAGTCTGGAACTGACAGGGTGGTCTAGAAGAGAGCATGCAGGCAGGGAACCCACATGTCTGGAAGAGAAATACTGATTTCTTAAAGATCATATACTTGCAGTGTTTATTTTCCTAATATTTTCCCCTCCTGAGAGGTTTATAGTTGACCCAAGGCAGGGGCCCAGGCAACTTCCCAACATTGCTGTGCTGATATGTTAGTACTCTTATCCACCTGCCTGACACAAGGCCTTCAAGTAAAGGGGGAGAGGTTCCCCCTGACCTTACGTTCCTGGGGTAGAGGACCCTGCTTTTCTAGAGCTAGAACCCTGGCCGCTTAGATGAGACATTCATCTCACACCCTAAGTTTGGACATCAGACTTCTTGTGCTTGGAACTTTTTATTGGTACCTCCTGACCTCTGGTTCAATTAATGTTCCCCTGTTTTATTCTCTGTCCCTCTATTAAATGTGTGTAATGCAGAAGCTGATATAATTTGCACAGAGCTTGAAACAACATCAAATAATGTTCATTCCCTTTGATAGTGGTTTCAAGGAGCTACACTTTCCAATTCAAACAGAATCCTTCCTTTGGGGCACTATTTGGTTGTAGTTTTGCTGTTTAAAATGAAACAAAAGTTTGTGTTTCTTAATCTCCTTGTATGTTCTCCCCCAACATTTCTCTGAATTGTTAAAACTGCTCTTCTAGAATTGTTTTTTTTTTTTCTCCCAGGAATGCTTAAAATAACCCTTTTTCATGACACATTCATCAAATTGTGTCCTCCCTAAAGGTTAAAATTGACTGCACAATTCATTTCTGAGAAGTTCATTTTAGGTTCTCCTAGACTGGTCCAATTTCTGATAATGGACTTGAAATGGAAATACACACCCCACGCACTCACTGCTACTCCCAATCCTGCTGTTATTTCTTATGAAGACCCCACGCCTGTCTTCTCTCTGAACTCCAAACACATGTTGCTCCCTTCTTTCAACAACCTATACTGAGCAATCCTGCCTCCTTCACTTGATCAACACCCTGCATCATTAGTCGTAGTTTATAGTCTATTTCATGTATCCTTGATCCTACCAGTCCTAGAAGTGAATCTGCTGTCCCTCCCCCAACCCTGAAGTATTCCAGGGTTTGCTGTGTTTAGTGCAATAGGAGAACTGATAGAACTGCCCTGTGCATTGCTGGCCTTTTGCCTTGTTTCCTGAAACAGACTATTAGTTCCCTCAAGGCAGAGACTGTGGATCATTCACTGTGTTCCCCCTATACTCTCAACAGAGCTTTATTGAGTGAGCGAATGCATCTGTATCATACACAGGAGGACGCTGAAAACCAGAAAATTTAAGTGAGCTTCCCATAATTACATAGTTGTAAGAATTCAAGGCAGGGTATTAATCTGTATTTAATGGCACAAGAACTGGGTTTTTTACTGCAACATATGCTAAACATGTTTTGTTTAACTGTTTACTGTGGATTGAATGTGTCCCCCTCAAAGTCATATGCTAATTCCCAATGTGATTGTATTAGGAGATGAGATCTTTGAGCAGTATTAGTGCCTTTATAAAAGAGACCCAGAGAGCTCTCTTGCCCCTTATGCCATTGTGAGTAGACAGCAAAAAGATGGCCATGTATGAGCTAGGAAGTGGCCGTCTGAGAAATGAATACTCTGGTGTCTTGATCTTGGATTTCCAACCTCTAGAACTATGGGGAATAAAATCTGGTTGCTTATCAACCACCCAGTCTATGGTATTCTGTTTATAGCAGGCTGAATGAACTAAAACATTGTTACAAAATAAACAATCAAAATTTTAATGGCCTAAAAGAACCATTTATTTTGCCCACAGTTGTGTGAGTCAAATTTGGGGGGAGGGCGGAACTAAGCAGCTCATGTCATGGCACCGGCTGTGACAGTTAAGGCTACAGCATCCACTTCTGAATGGCATATCCCTCTCATGTCTGGTGACTTGGGGCTCTTTGGTGCCTCTCTCTCTCCATGTCTCCTGCCATCCTGCAGGGATTCTGTCATGACTTGGGCTTGTCCAAGCATGGTATTATCTCTTCTGTTTCATCTGACTCCCGAGAGGTAATATCAAGGCGGTTAAAGGCGGTGTTCAGATCTGCCACAGTGTCACTTCTGCTGTATTCTACTGGTCAAAGCAGTCATACCCAAGGGGTTGAAGAAATAGACTATACCTTTAGATGGGGGCGTGGAAAAATTACCTTGCATAATATGTGTGGCATGGGAAATACTGTTGTATCCAATTTGGAAAATATAACCTGCCACAAACCCTAAAGGGAGCAACTGAATGTATGAAAACAAAAATTTCTTCTTTCCTTCATTGAATACATTTTCTTTAAATGCCTCCTCTATTGTATGCATTACGCAAGTGACTAAGGCATGCTTCCTGCTTTTAAGGTACAACATTCTAGCCAGAGAGGCAAGAGAAGTGGTTTATTAGTCAGCATGTGCTGTGTAACAAAACACTTCAAAATCTGGTGGCCTACAAAGAACTGTTTCTTTGGCTCATGATTCTGTGAGTTGTTGATTTAGTCTGGGTTCTGCTGGGTTATTCTTCCAGCTTCTGTCATGCTCGCTCAGATGTCAGTGGTCAGCTTTGGTCAGATAGGTGGCTTTGCTGATCTCATCTGGGGTTCCTTACTTGTTTTGAGGTTGACAAGCTGTAGGCTAGTCTAGAATAACCTTGGCTGGGGCATCTGGGCTCTCCATCATGTCACCTCTCGTGGCATAGACTTGAAACTGGCACAAAGTCAATTCTGCTGCTTTCTGTTGGGAAAAGCAAGTTACAAGGCCAGCCAAGATTCAAGAGGTCAGGAAATAAATAGACTCCAAGTTTTGATGGGAGAAGGTACAAAATCATACTGCAAAAGGCAAGGATACAGAACGACTATTATTTTTGGTCACTATGCAATCCATCCATTAAAGGTGCCAACCAATGTCAGTGCAGGGTGGTCATTGTGACGGGCTGTGGGGTGCAGAGGAAAGATACTTTATGAACCCCGAGGCATCCAGAGGGATGAGAAATGGGAAGGGGCATGAGAAGGGATCAGGGAAAGCTTCGCCCGAGTGTGGATCCTGAGAATGGGTTAGCTTCTGAGCCTGCATGGAAACCAGAAATAAACCAGTGGTGCTGCCTTGAAGTGTACAAAGTTATTCAAGGTCTTTATCTCTTACTCCTGGTTAGGCTTGTTACCGAGCCACCCTGATGTCCCAGCTGAAAAAAACCACAACAACCATGGAACTTGAAGATGAATGCTTACAGTCTTCCTATAGGGCAGATAGGTCTGCCCTCGTACATTAGTCTGGTAGGGCTGTTATACTAAAATACCAGACTAGGAGGCTTAAACAACAGTAACTTCTTGTCTTACAGTTCTGGAGGCTAAAAGTCCAAGATCAAAATGTCAGCAGGGTTTCTTTCTTCCGAGACCTCTCTCTTCAGCTTATAGATGGCCATCTTCTCCCTGTGTTCTCATGTGGTGTCCCTCTGTGCGTGTCTGTGTCCTAATCTCCTCTTCTTATAAGGATAGAAGCCAGATTGGATTAGGGCCCACCCTAAGCACCTCATTTTAAATTAATCACCTTTTTAAAAAAAAAGTTTATGTATATATTTTGAGGGAGAGACAGAGCACTGAGCAGAGGAGGGGGAGACAGAGAGAGAGAGAGTCCCAAGCAGGCTCCACACTTCAGCACAGAGCCCGACATGGGGCTTGAACCCATGAAATGTGAGATCATGACCTTAGCTGAAGTCAAGAGCTGGATCTTTAACCGACTGAACCATCTAGGCATACCTAAATTAATCACCTTTTTAAAAGCTCTATCTCCAAATACACACACATTCTGAGGTACTAGGAGTTCGGGTTTCAACACGTGAATTTTAGAGGGTATAATTCACCCATGACACCATGGGTACGCACTACTGGGGTTGAATCTGGAATCTTATAGGCTTTTCTCCATGAACATGTAGCCTCTTGGCTTTTAGCTGAAAACAGCATTCCTTCTGCTTCCCAGATGACTGTTGTTCCTGAAAAGGATGCTCGTATCTCGTCTGATCCCTCGCTAAGGATGCTCGTATCTCGTCTGATCCCTCGCTAAGGATGCTCGTATCTCGTCTGATCCCTCGCTGTGTGCTCGGCATGTCTCCTTCCTCGGGGATGCCTCCAAAGTCAATAAAAAGGCAGAGAAAACTCAGAGCCCAGCGGTAACAGACGACCTGGTGCACAAACAAACTTGTTAGTCGTTGGCACATGCGAGGGATATTATCTTTAAATTAGTTGGGGAAAATTAATATTGCTCCCTCGCTATGCTCACCCTTATTGTCTGCTCTGAGAATCAGCAGGGCCAGAGCCACGGTAGATAATATTTTTTAATTAAAAGGAAAAATAACTTCTTGTGATTAATCTGCTTCTTTAGGGACTTGATCCGGAATCTCATAAATCTAAAATGGAGGCATGTGCTTGCTCACCAGGCAGACAATCCTCCCTCTCAGCCAGCTCGGGAGCTGGGGATGAGGACAAGCTGCCCAAGCAAGAAAAAACCCCGTAGGTCTAAGCCAGGAGATGAGAGGCCAGACTCCAGGAGACACTAGGGATCTCAGCTGGGGCAGAATTCCTGGCGAGGACATCTTTTCGCACAGTGCCCAGGAGAGCAGGCATCAGTAGCAGGAGGTCTTAGGTGAAGGTTCTGGGACCCTTGTCTGAGACCCTGGGAGAATGTCTGAGACTCAGTTTTGTGATCTGTGAAATGAGGCCAGATGAACATCTGTCTCAAAGGGAGCGGAGTCTGAGCCCTAGAGCGATTGCCTCGTTTTGAATTTGGAAGGCTCCCCGTTCTTGTGACCTAAGCCTGGTTATTTCACTTCTCTGTGCTTCTGTTTTCCTTCTGTGAAATGGACATGGTAAGAGGCTGTCTCATGGGGTTTTGTGAGGACTAAATACGTTTAAACGCATCAAGTTTTGGAGCATAGTGTGATGAACACCAAATAAACATTTGCTCTTCCAAGGCAGTGTTAGCACACACAGCGTCTTCTGTGTTGTTAACGTGAACAGGATCTTAGTGGGGGAAATTATCCAGCCTCCATTGTTGGAGATGGAGAAACAGAGGTCCAGAGAGAGGATGCTACTTACCCCGAGCACAGAGCAAGTTGTGAACAAGACTGGGTCCAGGATGCAGGGTTCAAACCCAGGGCTAGAATTACATACAAGAGCGTGTGATGTTGGGATTCCGGCCTGGCTTCTAGTCCTCTGGCAATCTAGAAACGAGGTGACTTACAGCAGCCCAGGGAGCCCCGGGCAACGCCCCTGGCGGGTGAGAGGGGCAGGTCGTAGCACTTCTCTGCCAGCCCTGGGCAGCACACCATCCCCATCAACTCATTTCATCTTCCCACCCGCCCTCTGGACAGCCCTGTTAGACAGGTGGGGACATCGAGGCTCAGGAGAGTTATGTACATAGCCACAATGTGTACCCTACAACAGTGGAACTGGCATCTCAGTCAAGGTCTAGTCCAACTCTGAAACGCTACGATGATGCAAGGCTGCCTCTCTGAGAAAGAGGGCTCTGTTCCACATCTTGCCTGCACTTCCCTTTTTTCCCTCCCTCCCTTAGACCTCATCTTTTGCTGCTGTGACCGCATCTTCTTGTAGGGAACAATCAGCTTCTTACTCTTACTAGGGTGGCAATGACTGATGAACGCTTCAAATGTTGATTCTTCCCCCTGCCCATCAGCCCTCTAGTACATTCATCACATAAAGGTCATGGGCCATTGAACACCAGCCAGAAGACTAGCGGATTGTTTCCTTTGTACCAGGAGCCGTGAGATACAGCTGCAAACTTGGGCAATTATAACCAACTGGCAGCTGGGTGAGGCCGGCCAGTCAGGATCATGGTCCTGCTTTATAGATGACAAAACTGAAGCCCAGGGAGATGAATCCAGAGTCCACTATGCGTCAGGCACCATGTAAGTGAATTAATGAAGTCTCGGGTGTTCCTTCCTTCCATTCTGACGCTGTCTCCACGTATGAGAGCAATCAAGAGCTCCGTTTGCCTGGAAATGTTGGGTTAGCAGCAGGAAGGAAGCTGGGTTTGACGAGACCATGTTAAGAATATTCATGAATTGCTTTTCTACAAACTAGAACTTTTATCAATATATCAATACCCCTGAGCTACCCTCTGAGGAAGTGCCAGGACCCACTGTCCACTGACAGATAATGAAACTGTCTCTCAGCCACGGAGGCCACTTGCACTTCTGACCATCCTGATCAATGTTGGACGCAAGACTGGGACAGCCATGTCATTCAAAGGTAACTTTTCCCCTTTCTTTCTCTGTCCGTAGATCTGCAGATTTTCAGAGCTGATAGGACACTTGGAGAACGCCTCAGCAAACACTCCTTTTACACATGAGAAAACTGTAGCGCGGAAAGGCTGCGATGTATACCCTGAAGGCAACACGGCTAATTTTGTCCAAACACAAAAAAGAAAAACCAAGAGGACAGGTGTATGGATGATAGAGACAAACCGGTTCAGTAGCAGAAGGACCTTCCAAACAGGCTCCGATTTGTCCCTCGGTGAGACGGATCTTTGCAGGAGGGAGCGGGGTCTTTTAACCAGTGGCCGAGCACAGTGTCACGTAAGCAACAAGGGGTTGCCTCGTGAGGAGCAGAGCGGTCGCGTGTGCATCGGGTTAGCTGGTCAGCACCATCTGACCGTAAGGTTAAAGCAGGTATTGCAGGTCCCATTTCCAGACTAGAACACAAAGGTTCACGGGCACCTGGGTTACTCAGTCGGTCAGGCATCTGACTTTGGCTCAGGTCGCGATCTCATGGTTAGTGAACTCGAGTCTGGAGTCAGGCTCTGCTGTGACCATGCAGCACCTGCTTAGGATTCCCTCCCCCTACTCACGTGTTTGTTTGTTTGTTTGTTTTTCTTTCTCTCTCTCAAAATAAATATATAAGAAATAAACTTAAAAAAAAAAAGAAAGAAAGCAAAGATCTAGAGGGCTGAAGTCACTTCTCCATCATCTTATTCTGGAAGCAGGAGGCACTTGGGCTGGAGTCTTGACTGCCTGCTCCTCGCCTTGCCCTCTGCCCTCTGTGGACCTGCCCTCCACCTGCCAGCTGCCTGATGCCCGAATGCAGGCAGCACGGTCTTTGTTCAGCTGAAAGTTTGTTCTCAGCGTGGGGGTGAGGGAGAACGTGAGTGTACGTGCGGGTGTGGACCCAATGGATCTTTGGAGGCGGACACACTGCTTCACGATTCTAAGCTCTGTTGTTTGTGTTCTGTGTCCTTGAGCGGGTTCCTTACCAACGTGGTGGTGGGGCCCCTTTATCTCGCAGCTGTGGAGGACCGAGGATGGTCTGGCAAGTAAGTACTGGGAACAACTCCAGGACGCGTTGTTTATCTGCACCATGAGACTGCACGGTCTCCTTCTGGAAGGAGCGCCTCTGCGCTATACGTCCGTGGTTGGAGGGCTCCAAATAAAGCACGAGAGGAGGAGCGGCCAGAGAAGACAACAAACATTTGGAACTTTGGCAAACGTCAAGGTGGTATGGAGAAATGGCGAGTGGCCTGGGATCCTTGTGTCGAACGTGGTCATTCCTTCATTCGGGCATTCACCCGTCAGTCAGTATTTCTGAGCGGCTGGCGTGGACCTGAACTAGGTGGAAGAGAAGAAAGACAAGGGCAAGTCGTGGCTTAGGCCCTCAAAAACTGCCTGATTTTTGTGCAGACCAAGCTCTTCATTAAAAATGCAAGTAAGGAGCATCTGGGTGGCTCAGTCAGTTAAATCTCTGATTCTCATCTTCAGCTCAGGTCACGATCTTATGGTTCACGAGATCGAGCCACATCAGGCTCTGCGCTGACAGTGTGGAGTTTCCTTGGGATTCTCTCTCCCTGTCTCTCTGATCCTTCCCCGTTCATTCTCTCTCTCTTTCTCAAAATATATCAACTTAGAAAAATGCCAAATAAATCCCCACAGCAGGCCAGTCTGCTTGCGGGGGCTGTCAGAACAAAATGCCACAGATGGGCAGGTAAAACAACAGAAATGTATTATTTCTGTATGTATTGTTCTGGAAGCTAGGAGTCCAAGATCAAAGTGTCACAGGGCTGATTTCTTCGGACACCTCTTTCCTTGGCTTGCAGATGGCCTCTTCCCTTGTGTCCTCACCGGATGTGTCCTCTGTGTTCATGCCCTAATCTCTATTATAAGGACACCAGTCATATTGGATTAAGGCCCAACTTAATGATTTCATTTTAACTTCATTACTTTTTTTTTAATGTTTATTTTTGAGAGAGACAGAGAGACAGAGCACGGATGGGGGGAGGGGCAGAGAGAGAGAGAGGGAGACAGAATCCGAAGCAGGCTCCAGGCTCTGAGCTGTCAGCACAGAGCCCGATCTGGGGCTTGAACTCACAAGACATGAGATTGTGACCTGAATCAAAGTCAGATGCTTAACCAACTGAGCTACCCAGGTGCCCCAACTTCATTACTTCTTTAAAGACCCTGTCTCCAAGCACAGTCACATTCTGATATCCTGGGGGCGAGGACTTCAATATATGAGACGGGGGGACACAACTCAGCCCATCACAGGATTTGTGATTTCTGATCTTTTTGCCTGGAACAGTCATGCCTCAGATATTTACATGCCTTGCCCCTCACTTCATTTTAAGCCTCTGCTCAAATATTCCCCTTGGAGGAATTATCTGATCATCATTGTTAAAATAGCAGTTCTGGTCTTTTTTCCTCTCTCTCTCTTTGCTTTATCTTGATTTTTCATCATTGATCTCATGGATACATGCACGTTCGTTGTTTTATTTCTGTCTCCCACACCATAAGGTAAATTCCCAGAGGGCAAGGGTTTTGTCCATCTTCTTCACTGATGCATCCTAAGGGCTTTGAGCAAAGCTTGGCCCATGCTGGGAGGTCAGCATGTATTTTGTGAATGACTGAATGACTGAATGAAATGTACCATTCTCTGTGGACTCTTCCCCTCCCTCCTCTGCACTTACTGTTCTAGAATTGGTCAGTTTCCAATCCTTCTCACTCATGAATCTCATGGAGGCCAGGAATCCCTTTTCACTTTGGATCCCTAGAAACCAGCAGCTTGTCAGGCGCTCGATACAAGTCCAGGAAATGTGTGTGCATGTAATTGTTAATATTCCAACAACGATGTCTATTATGCTATGCGTTTTCCAAAGGGCTCACATGAGAAATCTCTTTTAGAATTTAGTAGCAGGCGAAAAAACATATAATTTTGTCCCAGGAGGAATTTGTTCATTTCTATTTTTCTTATAAAGAGGACAATGTTAGATTTTCTTTCGTGTCCTGACTGCAAGGAATTGCAAAGCCAAATCTGACACATACTTAAAGCAACATTTTTGGCACTCGTGGTTCAAATGTTTCCCTTCTCCATCTTCCTTAATCTTGAGTTTGCTTTTCTATGCTCAGAATATATTTAGAATTTTCTCAAATCTTTAAAGTCACTCCCAATATGTTTCTGACAGACAGAGGTAAGAAATAAGTAAGATGAGTAAGTTTTAAGAATGAGATAATACCTGCTTAGCAGACATTGAATGGCAGTGGCGATGGGGAGAAGGGAAGGTGGGTGACGGTGAGGTCTGGAGAGCTTAGGAGGAAATGGGCCAGGTCTGCCTGTCTTGTACCTCCCACAGCTGCCCCCCACCCCTGCACTATAGAAGCTGGAGCAGGGAGGGGCTGCTGGAGAGCAGACAGGACGTTACAACGAGCTACGGAGAAGGACGGGCAGACACTGGGAAGATTACTATCCATCAAGTCACTCAGAATTGATACTGGGGAACATATTTGGAAATTGAACGCAAATGAAAGCCAATCGTTCTGCTCAGAAATCAAGAGACTTTTGAAACATGGGCTTGTGTTGCAGCTTTCCCAGCATTTTGTTAATTGTTGTTATTGCTTAACTCTGCAATCTCGCCCTTCTCCTTAGGGCCAGCGAGTTTTCCTGCCAGATGGGGATGCTGTGCCAGGATCCCAGGGGTAGCCATGGGACTGATGTCTCGGTTTAGGAAATCTGTTCCCCAGTGGTACGGCACGCAGAATGGGCATTTCTTTTTACATTTATTTATTTTTGAGAGACAGAGTGAGACAAAGTGAGAGTGGGGAGGGGCAGAGAGGGAGGGAGACACAGGATCGGAAGCAGGCTCCAGGCTCTGAGCTGTCAGCACACAGCCCGACACGGGGCTTGAACCCACAGACTGTGAGATCATGACCTGAGCCGAAGTCGGATGTTCAACCGACTGAGCCACCCGGGCGCCCCGCAGAGTGGGCATTTCTTGAGTGTACGGTTTTCTCTGATGCTCAGACAAGTGTGTGATACCGTACTCGCCCGCAACCTCCCTCTAATGAAAGTGCTGGCTGGCATTGAGTATACACCTCGCCATTTAGAGGTGAGGAAGATAAAGCCCAGGGGAAGAAAGTGACTTGCCCCAGGCCGAATGGATGTCACAGCTGTGCCCTGAAGGCAGACCCATCTCCTGGCTCCCACACGATTGGAGTGCAAGACGGCTTGTAGGCTGGAGAGCTGGTGCCATAGGTGATGAGGTGACTTTGCCACTCCACGCGTGCCCAGACACCTGAGGTGATCGGGCAGTTCCCTGAGTCTCTAGACAGCCGGGAGAACCTCTAGCATCCTGAGCTGACTTCCTCTGGCATCCAGAGCTGTCTAAGTCAGCTCAGGATGCTGTAAGAAAAGCACAACAGAGATTTATTTCTCCCAGTTCTGGAGGCTGCAAGTCTGAGATCAAGGCGTCGGCTTGGGCCGGTTCTGATGAGGGCCCTTTACGAGGTTGCAGACTGTCAAATCCTCACATGGGGGGAAGTAGACAGAGTTCTCTGGGGTCCCTTTATAAGGTACCGATCTTATTCATGAGGGGTCTACCCTCAGGACCTGACCTCCTCCCAAAGGCCCCACCTCCAAATACCGGGGGTTAGGATTTCAACGTACGAATTTGGGGGGGACACAAACATTTAGTCTATAGCAAGAACCTTCTCTGGCGATGCCTTGGCTGCAGGTATTTGGGGACTTTTCTGGCTTCCAAAGAAGCAAATCTCATCTGCACAGCTGCTTGAAAAGCAACAGACGTTCCCTCTCTAATTTCAAAGCCCATATTACCTGTGTAAGAAAATCATCTTCCCAGGGAGGCAAGGGGAAGCTGGAATATCAGGGTAACTGCGTTGCACTGGCTGCAAAAGGGAGACCTCACTCTTTTATGGTCATAATGTAGACATGTTCAACAGAGGCGAATTTTAATAGTACATTTCTGTCTAAAAGGGCGACTTTCCTTCTTAGAGCTCAGAGTTTCACAAAGAGGGAGAGAACAAGGCCTCCATCCAAAATGCATTTGGGTCACAAATTTCCACCTCATTTCTCAGGTGAGTCCAAGCCGAAGCTCAGGAAATAGAGGTGATGTCTGGGTAAAAGGTAGACTGAGGTGTGGGGCTTCTCCAGAATCTGTACCAACTGTCAAGGGAGGCCAATTGCAAGAAGAGAGTGTTGCGTGTCCTTCTCTGTCTTTTCAACATAATTCCACGGTTGGCAAAATCCAGAGACATTAGTTGAGCTTAATTTACACGCTTACCTTGGGGAATGATGAACTACCTTGAGTTGTTCCTAAGACCTGATTTGCATTTGTGCTCCTGAGCCAAAAGATATGACAAATGAAGAAGGATTTGGGACTATTGCCAGGTTCCTTGCAAATCTTGGTGGGAAGACTGTTGAGAAGGCGTGATGGTGTCCAGCCCAGTATCCCCTGTGTTTGTGGGCCAGAGACGTGGGGTGAGGGCTGCAAACCCAGGAGCTCAGTTCAGCGTTGGCTGCTTTGGTTAAGTGATTCTCTTGAGCACTGTGACTTCAACAGTGACTCTTCCAGCTTCTGTTCTTGAGAAGCTCATGATGTCATGAAGATGGATACACAACAGGGAAATATGATCGACTCTAGTGACTAAATGATAGGGATATGAATAAGGGGTCATGGTGGCAGACAGGACCTAACCTGGTATGGGAGGGGCCAGGGAAGGCCTCCTTGAGAGATGATGCCAAACTGGGTTCAAGGCTGACAAGGAGATAAGCAGAAGCATCACGAGCCAGGGAAGCAAGGGAAGCAAGACTGGAGTTGAGGTGGAGTAATGATGTGAGAAGTTCCTGACAGTGGGCGTGGGAGTGAGCTGTGAGGGATGGGGTGGGTCCAGGTAGGGAGGTAATAATCCTCACCTCCTCAACTACCTGGGGAAGTGAGCACTATCAGATGTGGGAATCACATGGAGAGATTTGAGTTGTAAACCAATTATTCTGATAACCCGAGGGAATGGTGGGTTGGATGGGAGGAGACTGTGGGAGAGGTCAGCTGGAAGTCACCCAGAGAGGAAGGTCTAATGAAATCAGAGGCCACAGGGTTGGAAAAGAAAGGAACATCCTGACATACGTTTCTGGAGTAGTGTCATCTCATCTTGAGCTAAGGGACACCTGGAGGAACCGTTTGCTGCTCTAAGATATGGGAAAAGGGGACTGAGCACAGCAGCAGACACATGACTCAGAAGTGACAGAGGAAAAACATAAAAAGCCTGGGTCTGGAATGCAAATATGAGACCTTCTGTGTGAGTTGTTTGAAAGGCTCCAAGGGGCTGTTCTCTAGGCGTGATGTTGCTGAGACAATTAGATGAGCTATCTGTTCCACAGAGGACCTGATTTCCCCCTCCCCCCCCCCCCAGAAGGAGAGCATAAGCACAGAAAAGGCATACCCAGTTCTACCACAGAACACTCTGGGAGATTAGCCCAGCAGGAGCTTCTGCAACGAGGCCTAGGGAGAGCAGTGGTGGAGTAGCAATTAGAGCTTGGGGCGACGTCTCAGGAAAAACTGCATAGAGGGGTATAGAGTGCCAAGGATGGAGGGGTGGAGTCCCTATTGGGAGCACCCACGGACTGGACCAGTGAGCTGTCCTGCCGAAGAGCATGGGCTTTCATAAGAGTCTTGGACCCAAAGCTAGGCAGTGATACACCCTTTGTAACCCCAGGTGCTTTCTCTGTCTGTTATGGGCTGAAATGTGTTCCCATCAAGTTCATATGTTAAAGCCTTTACCTCTAGCACCTTAGAATGTGACTGTATTTGGAGATGGGGCCCTTAAAGAGAAGATTAACTTAAAAATGAGCACTTCAGGGTGGATTTACCAGGGAAAGCATCCTCTAATAGGTGGGATTTGAGTTATATTATATCTTGATCCCTCTAGATACCTAACAGAATCCTAAGGTGAAGGGTGTTCTCCTGAGTAGATACAGCATTTCTTGTTTACTTTTATTCCTTCAACAAGCATCTGCTAAGCACCTTGTAAGTTTCAGAGACTGCTGCCCCAAAGGATGACGTGGTCGGTGGCCTGGGAAGGCTTACCGTTCAGTGAAGGGGTTGGCAATCCATATTGCCTATCACCAGAGTTGAGTATTTGCAACAGAGACTTCATGGCCATGTGGTCTGACCCTCTGCCGAAAAAGGTTGCCAATCGTGGATCTACTGGAAGGTGGATCGTTTTGGAAGAGCTTGGAGTGCTCTCCCAAATCCTTCCTCTCCTTCCAGTAAAGTCTCGCTCGACTGGCTCTCTCCCTTCCAATGTCACCACTTTTAAATAATCTTTGATTCTCCCTCTCCTGGATTCACCCGGGTCTCAGTTACCCACATGCCTTTCTTTCATAACACACATCAGTTTCTATAATTATCCATTTTCTTGGTGATTATTTGATTAATGTCTGTTTTCTCCACCAATGCAGCCCTGATTATGTGCCTAGCACTCTTCTAAGCACTTTACATATATTACCTCACCTTAATCCTCTCAACAGCCCTATGAAGTAGGTTTTGTTATTACCTCCATTTTACCAATGAGGGCCTGAGATAACCTGCCCCAGGTCCCTGGGAATTACCACTCTTCATATGCACTGTTGGTGCTCCAGGTGCTGGCTTTTGAACGTGACTCTTTGAGGCTCACATCCTGACCCCATCCCTGACTTCTGCATATGGACCCACCATGGTGAATCTTAAACATATGTTTGTTGAGTGGATTCAGCATCATAAGCCAATACTATTCTAGACAAATCCACTCAGTACTGTGCAGGCAGAAATGATGAGCGCATTTAGAGCTGATGTGGGCGGATCAAAGGAAACTACACACTTGACCTTCGTCTTTCTAAGCCAACTCGAGACCTCAGAATAAGAAACAAGGGAGCAGACACCGTTTCATTCCCACTGTCCCTTCGTGCCACTGAAGGCTTGTCCTCCTGGTACCCCCGACGTGCCATGTCTGGGCTGAGATCACGCCTCCCCAGCTGTCCTTCCTGTTTTTCTGATTTGTGCATTTGCAATCAGCCGCTCAAAGCAATTCCCTTTTTCCAACCTCTTCCTTCCTCCCCCAGACTCTATTAAGCTTCTGGAAACATAAAAGCAGCTCAGCTGTTACCCGAACTGAACTTGAACTCTAAACCTCGGGAGATTCACCCATCACTGAGCTGCAAGGCTCCCCGGGCTTCCAGCTGCAACAATCTTGTGAAGTCAGCACAGTGTGCCCACGGGAGACACCATATTTTATTTTTCAATCAAGCATGGGGCCGTCAAGTATTGCTTAAGTGGCTCGGTATCAGCACTTTTTTTTTTTTTCCTTCAAATAACTTGAGCTCGATGTGCGTGAAGCTTCCCTGTTTGAAAATGTGTTGGTTATGAAGATTTTCCGAAGTCCTGGCTTTCTCGTTCTGAGCCACTGCAGGCATTTCCTCCAGCTGTGTCCCTCGGGCTCTGCTCTGCTGGTAGGCCAGCCTCCCTCTTCGAGGGGGGAATACACTCTTAGGACTCAAGGTGGAAGCAGTCAGAATCAACCCCAGGGACGCAGGTCAAGGGGGGGCCCCCAGGCATCTGGTTCCTAGTATTCAGGGCTCCTTCTGTGCAGGTTGACAGTGCAATTCCGTGCTGCTTTCAGACCGAGCAGCCTGTCAGTAGCTGGCTCACAGGTGAGATTTCCCTTCCGGCTCTTCAAAAGTGGCTGTTCCCCCACTCTGGCTGGCTGTTCAAAAGATGCTGCTTCTAGCAGAGGTTTCATATTGTCACCGTGAATCCTTGATCTGTAAAGGAATTTGATTTTGCAAGTGAGAAGTTCTCACCTTCCAGGACCCCGATTTTCACAAGATAGCCGCTGCAGCACCCGGATTTTGCCAGTTCCCCTCCCTGGAGCAAAACTGGTTCTGGACTGCGTGGGGTGTAACATCCCCAAGGTCATAGCAGGCGAGGGAGAAAGAGGATGCTGCATGGCTGTAGGCGTCACTGAACTCATTTTCAGAAGCATCTAAACCAGGAGGTCACTCTTTGTCATCTACTAATTCAACAACAGCAACAGGGCAACCCCCACCCCCACCCCAAACCCCAGTCATTCCGTATTTGGAGTCAGAGGCACTCAGAGCCTTGGCTCTACCCAGCTCTGGGTTGATTCTCTCTGATCTGAGCACCAAGCTTTTAGGGGAGGGCCAGAAGGAAGCACCTTGGAGACGAACATTCCACACGCGTAGTGATTAATATATGTGAGTAGGTTGTAAATTGTAAGGTACTGTACACATTTGAGGCATTATCCTTTATTACTTTTCTAATGTTTATTTATTTTGAGAGAGAGAGAGAGAGGATGTGAGAAGGGCAGAGAGAGAGACAGAGAGGGAGAGAGAGAATCCCAAGCAGGCTCCACAGTGTCGGTACGTGGGGCCCGATGTGGGGCTCGATCCCATGAACTGTGAGATCACGACTTGAGCCAAAATCAAGAATTGCTTGCTTAACTGACTGAGTACCCCAGGTGCCCAAGGCATTATCATTTAGAATATGTCTAGGTTAGTATTACTTAGGTCACTGTGATATTATTTATATAAGTATTATGATCATCGAAATAGTAGGAAAATATGGGATAAATAGGAAATTGGTCTATCTAAAGTAGAAGAATTAATTTTAAGCAATTATTTTTTCCCCTTCCCTCTAAAAGTAGGCAGATAGGAAGTTGCATCGTCATATACAATATGTATTTCATGTCCACAGTGTGTATCATGGCTGTAGCTTTGTTCCTGTTCGATATCTTTTATCTATAAGATTAAGTTCCATGAGGGCAGAAATGATACCTGATTTGCTCACCACTTTTGCAGGTCGCAGGTGCTTCATGGATGTCCGCAGAATGAGTGAGATGAAAAATGATCATGCACACTTCTCCCAGAATCTGCTTCTCTGGAGGTTTGCAAGGAAAGACTTTGGGTGTCAACCATTGGCCCAACGTGTGGCAGCTTTAGTCACCCTCAAAATGCCCTCAGATCTTAACATCGGTACATGAGTCTTTTCCAGCATTGATTGAACCGCCAAATCGTGCAGGCCCATCTCGCCTAGTGCCACATGAGCAGCTTTATCTCACAAACCTTGGGAGGTAGGGGTTTTAAATACAGGCTTTGTTATTATTCAGTTAGGATGAGGCTCACGGGCCAGGAGACGATTGCCATTGGAAAGGTAGTTACTCACGTTTCCCAAGAAGAGGGGGACATCACACCACAGGGACCCATGCAGGGCAGCATTCGGGTTAGTCAGGAAGCAGAGGGACTGAGGGGAAAAGGTGTGCAGGAGACTTTACAGTGGTTTCCTTGCGAAGGAACCGGCAAGGCAAGCTGATTTAGGATTGGTGAGTTGGAGTAATGTCAGGGCACTCTGGGACATTGGAGCTATTCCTAGCCATCTGGCACTTGGCCTTGGGGTGAATAGAGCAGGACATAGTGGCCTAGCGTGTGAGGTCTTGAGAGCAGAGGAAGTTGGGTGCACACATTCTGGATGGGTTGGCCTGCATATCAAAAGCATGCTCCGAGGAAAGCCCTTTACTGTCTCTAGGAACTGGCCGGCCCTGGGAAGGGTGGTCGTTGTAGAGTCAGCAAAGCCCTGAAATGTTAGATCATTGAAAATGCAGAAAACGAAAAGGCATGAACAATAAATACAGGGTGGTGCTTATTTATATTTTTCTGCCCAGGAAGACGCAGTTCTGAGAGGTTAAATGGCTTGATGAGGCTCCAACAGCAAGAAAGAGGAAAAACAGTGGAATTCAGACTTCCGGATTCCTCTCTAACCCACTGTGGGCAGCCTCTGTCAGCAACAGTTATACCCTTTCCTTTGTATCGAAAACATCTCTTGTCCAAGAATCGTGCTATTCAGGACTCTCTTCAGTAGCCAGAGAGAGAACCCAAACTTAAATTAGTTGAAATGAATAGGGCCATTTATTGACCTCTGTAGTGGGAAGGACCTGGTTATGACTGAAGGCTATGATGGGGGATTTCTCCTCTACACTTACCTTTGCTTCTCTCTCATCTAGCTTCAATCTTTCCTCTTGCAAACTTTCTCTGTAAAGCTGGACCCCCAACTTCCAGAAGTTTCTGAAAATGTCTCCCGCCTTCACCACCTGAGAGGAAAGAACTCCTTTCCTACTGGGGGAGGATTGGGGTTGGCCTGACTCCACAGACTGATTCTTGTTACCTGACAAGTGAAGTACAACCATTACCCCATTTTAGACCATGAGTCCATTTGGGGGGAAGAGGGAAAGACGGAAAGAGATCTCTCACCAGAAAAAGGAGGTGGTGGTTATCTTAAATTATTGGATATCCGCCATAGGAAGATTTAGTAAAATTCAAAGTGCAATTCTCCGCTTCTCATCGATCAAAATTGGATGCTTCCTTATCAATTCGTCTGAGGCATATTTGCCAAAACAAGTCCCAGGGGTATCCCAGACGTCAGAAAATTGATGGGAAGAAAAAAAAATCATAATGTCTTTCATCACACAGAAGAAAAGCAAATTTCAAGAAAATCAGCACAGTTGTGAATGGAGGCTGAATTCTGTTTCAAATAACCATGGATGGCAAGGAAAATAGAAGCAGTCAACAGTTTTAAGGAGCAAGTTTCTCTGGGTAGTGCGGCACCTGGGAGTTTGGCTTCTGAGAAGACCAGGCTGACCCTCACAGAGTCACATCTCGAATGAGGAGAATCAGGCTCCTGCAGCTATCTCCAGAGGTCAGTCAGTACAGGACAGGGGCAAACCAGTTCCCTTTGCAAACCGGAGCCTCATCCACATCGGCGTTTCTTGGGAATCAAACCAACTTTCGACTTTTGTGGGCAATCGGGAAAAGTGCAGTCTCTGCTTGATTTAGTATCCAAGAGTGATTCCCTCCATGGGGCAAAAATTACACGGAGCGTTTTGTCTTTCTTGGTCTCTATCAATGACGAGTTCTTGCCCCATCCAGTGACCCCTCCCCACTCTCTTCCACACCCGCCTGTGATTTGCTTTAGTGGTTTAAGTCCAAGCCTTCATAAGACAAAGTTAGTATAAGGTTGGAACTCAAAGTGGGGTATGGAGGGCTTTGCACAGAAGCTCCCCATCTGGGGTCCTCAGTTCCTGGACCATCTGCAAAGGAACACGTGAAGGCTTGCTAAGCATTAAATGCATCAAAAAGTGCTACAGAAATCAGACATGAGCCAACGCCAAAGTAAAAAATGGTCATTGCACATAATGAATGGTTGCCTCAGCTTGTGGTTGAAATTGTAGCCGTTTCCAGGTGTGTACATCCTTCGGGCAGATCAGAATTTCCAAGGAGCAGTGACATGGGCCATTGATTAATACAAATGGTAATCCAGAAATTAAGTATTATTATCTAAAATGCATATTTTTGCATTTTGTGTCGTAAGCAGAGTATTTTTCAATGTAAAGCTCACGGAAAGATCAATCTTTGCAAGGGACTCTGATAAGAATTTGGAACTATTTGTGAAAGTTGCAGGCCCAGGCTGGTGGCTGTGATGTGATACAGTTGATTGCAATGGTGATGTAATGGTGATAATATGTATTTAGGGTTTAGCACATTTCTAAATGCTGTATCTTTGTGGGAGGAGAGGAGATTTCATTGTCTCGGATCCTTGAGGTCAGATAGTGAGAACCAAACGGGAAGGCATTTCTAGAAAGATCTTCGGGTTATATGGGAAAAATATACCAGCACTGAACTCCTTCACCCACAGAAAGTCCCCCAGTGAAATTCTGGGAGACCAGTTCGAGCAGGACACAGAATAACTATCAGTGTTTATTCTGAGGGCTCAGAAAATCACTTAGAATCCAAGGTGCAGGAAGTTTTAGAAACTCATCACATACAAGTTACTCATTTTTCAGAGGGGAACGTGAACTGTACAGTGGAGGGTTTGGGAGGTGAAATAACCCAACCTCGATCAAGTGCTCAAAGCACAAGTGAGAAGCAGAACTAAGAGTGGACTTGTGACTCCTGGTGACACTGTCACCATCTTCACTGTCACATACCAAGGGGATACATTACAGGCTTGTGTGAATTTGTTCTGTTTGACTCAAAATGACAAAGAGAACCAAAACGTGGAAGCTATAAAAGAGACAATTGATGTCCATGGAAACATTTTCTGGGAGTTAGAGCTGTACAAAGATGGAATGGGTCACCATTGTTCAAAATTTAGTAGGCAGTTTTGGAGAAGTGGTGAGTCCTCTCTCACTGCAAAGATTCCAGAAACGCATGAGCACTTGTGGGAAAAATCAGACAAGTTTCCCTCTCATTGGCTGTGTAGGTGGCAGGGAGGAGTTTAAGAATCACAGAATCTTACTGAATCTCAGTGGAAGTTTGGAAGAGTGGACAACTTTTGGTATAAGGACTAGGAAGTCAGGCAGTCTTCCATGATAAGCTCTCCATCCGCAGGGTTCATAAAACCTTGTGACAATTCTCAATGGTTACATCTACCCCATTGGGTTAGTATAGGGTACTGAGGAGGGATGTGTTCCCTAAGACCTCATGTAGTTCAAGTACAACTTCATCCAAGACTATTCTTGACAAAATATGGCAGACATTAAGAACTCAGCAAATAGTCACTATTCAATGTGTTGTTACCAGCTGGCCTTTCTTTGGCCATGAGACAAGTCATGAGAACATAAATTTAGTATGAGAACATACTTCATGAACATGCACTGTGATACAGTGATACACGCGGACTTTGGAATCAGCCAAAATGCATTTCAAGTCTTGGTTCAAACATGTAACCGCTCAATGGCCCAATGACAATAGTTTACCTTTCTTGAACCCCCTGCCTTTTCATTTGTGTGATGAAGTAATAAGATGTGTCTCAGAGGGTACTCAGGGTGTAGGAAGGTGGTAGGCAATGCATCCAGCCCAGAGCAGGACCTCTCGGGTTAATACCCTTTTGTCAGCTCCATTGTTGAATGGCTCCAGTGGTTGAAAACATGTTTTTCTTTGTCCTGTTGAATAGCATCTGTTTACTTACCTTCCACTGCTACCAATGGATCCTGGATGCAGCACTTATATTTTTCACACTATGCAATACTTCTGATATTTCTGCCTTACGCTCCCATATGGATCTTTGACGTCAGTGGGGCATAACAACCGATAGTTGACCGTGCCTGAGAATTCACAGTGAAGCCCTTTTACTTTGTATTTCTAGTGGTGACAGATCCTTAATAAATACAAAGGACTGTTGCATTCTATTACAGAAATAAATACCAGCCGGTGGTATAAATGAATATCTTCTATATTGTGTTTCTCCAATTTGAGGATAGCGGTGCGATGCGTTATAAAAAATCAATCATTTTGTCATTATGGTCTTCTTTGGCTCCAAACCAGTTTATTGGATTCTTTAGTTTCAAGTAACAATAAAATAAATTGCTTCTTATATTGAAAGGGAAAATATCATGTTTGAAACAGGATTGAGATTTTATGGCTGAGATAAAAATGAACCCATGGAAAATACAGGTTCTTATCAACGGGCCAGTGAATTATATGTGGATAAGGTCTATTCCTCCTCTTTCTACTGAGCCCCGATGAAGAGCCATTTGGGGCTTGATCTTCGAGGATGAAGGCTCAGCATTTGATTCAGATACTTCTTGCATTTTAGAGACAAATAGAATGAAGACTATCGTCTATTCTAATGTCCTTGATTTGCACGAGAGAAACTGAGATCCAAGTCCACGCTTTGAAACAACTTCTACATACTCATCATCGAGCCCCAGAGTTTCTCCCCTAACTTGATCCAACAGTCATGATTATGGACTCACAAAGTTTTAAAGCCAGTCTGCAGCTTGGTGATTATCCGGTCATACTTATTTTACAGCTGAAGAAAACGGGAGGTAAGTGATTCTTCAAGGTCACATGGAGATTTACCTGCAGATTTGGGGACAGGAGTCTGCTGGTTTTGGACCTTTCTAGATGATCCCATTTCCTCTCACAGAGTGCTAAGTACCTTGCTATGAAACGTGGGCAAATGCAGCAGAAAAATCAAACATCGGCCTTCCCCCAGAAGAAGTCACAATCTCAGGAGACAAGATGTCTCAGGGGACCAGCACGGAAGAACTAAGAGCGATGATGATGTTCTGCGTTCTTTCCTGCTTCCATCCCCATTCGGCGTGGCCCTGTACCCCGGGTTCTCAGAGACCCTCCTGTCATCTCAGCTTTCATCTCGACGCAATGCGCTTGTTCAGTTAACTTTTCTGTTTATCGCTTGTTTTTATATCCTTGCCACTTGGCAAGGCAATGCCTCACGCTTTTCAACCCATAAGCTTCAGGACTGGAAGCTACTAAAAATACAGAAATGTCAGAAATTCAGAGCACTTGGAGGACAAGGAAATGGAGAAACTGCTTATGGAGATTGATTCGTCCTAGCACACCTCTGTCATCCTGGCCTCTCCCTTGCCCTTTCTTTCTCTCTTAAATTTGTGGTGACATTTTAATTAAAACGTTGACAGAAATCAAACATACATAATAAGCCCAGGAACACTGAACATTTGTGGATGGAAGCTGCATTTTTACTCACATGGAAACTCCCAGCTTGTGTGATTCATTTGTGGGAGTCATATGTGAGAAGGCTGGAAAAAAAGACTCTTAGAAGAAAACGGTGGGTGAAATCACGATCTTCAGAGAATAAGAGCAGAAGATGAGGTGGGGGAGAACCTGCCCCCTCACCTCAGCAAGGGCCCCAAGAGTGACCACCGAAGGGCGAGGCCATACTCAGCGATATCTGCAGCAATCAACCTTCCCTGGGGGTAACGGGGACCATTAGGTCACCAGGTTGACCTTGTGGGCATAAACCAGCAGGATTGGTCCTGAGCACTTGGTAGCAAGACCTGCTTATGTTAGTACAGCCAGACCCACAGGAGCAGAAATGGTGGGGAAAGGGCTCTGAATTGGCGCCATCAGGAGGCGCTGGACCTTGGCACACAGGGCCGCAGCAGGAAACCGATTAGACCCAGCCAAAAGAGCTTTCCCGTAAACATCCAGTATCTAGTAGAAAAAGAAAATGTGTGGGGGACGGGTGGCAACATCAGTCTCTGTGATTTTGCCGCAGGGGTTGAGGAGGGACACAGGGGAACATATGTTCGTTACCTTTGATCATCACCCACTCCCTTGACCATCTCCCTGAGTATATGTGTCCAGAAGATTCCGGACTCTTGGAAGAGGGGGAGGCAGCAAGAAAAGAAGATGAGAAGAGGAAGAAAGAGTAGATCACTGTGGGGAACGTGCTATCTACAGAACGCTGTCACTGCTTGAAACAAAACAGCAACACCAAGAGGTGTCTCAGAGCTCACTGTTCTAGATACCGTGTTGGACACAGGGACACAGGCATATGGCTCTGTGCATTCCTTTGTCCTAGCTCTCGTGTCTTATTTTAACTGTCTGTTTGCCTGCCTTTCAGGAGGCTGAGTTCCTCCAAGGCGAGGACCCTGCTCTTTGCATCGTGGCATCTGCCTGGTTTAGTCTTGTTGCAGTGGAATGGCTGGGACACGAACCTGCAAGCAGAAACGACCTTGAGAGTGAAACAGGTGTTGTCACCATTTGCCCCTGGACCGTATGCCTCATCCGGGCCCGCAATTCGAGGAAGCCTTGCTCAATAAATGAGTGTTCACAAAATGAATGGACTTTAGGCCCATTCTTTGAGCTCAGGGCAGACCCTGAGACGGTCACTGAGTCCGCCCACTGGTGTTGATGGCTGAGGGCATTGTGACTCTATTCTGTGTCAGTTGGAACACCTTATTATTGTGCTGTGCAGAAACCCAGCAGGAGACAGACGGGTGTGAGACTAGGCGTTCTGCAGCCTGCCAGAGAACAGCAAGCCTCCACCTCAGGAGGAGCGTGATAAGAGGGTGAGTTGGTGGGATCTTTCTTGGCATCCGGGGCCTTTCTGGGGTGGATGTATATACTGAACTCACATCAGAATAACTGCAGAGAGGAAAAATAAAAGAAGAAGAAGAAAAAGAAGCCAGACAAGAAAAGTGAGAGGGAATGAATACCCCTGCTAGAGACAATGACTAATTTAAGCAGGCTAAGAGATTTTTTTTTTTTTTTTTTTTTTGCCTGTTCCTTTTGCAAGGCTTCAGAACATTTTATGACAGCTCAGCAGGCAGCTTGGCAATGTCAGAAGAGACCTGGGGAGCAGTGAAGAAGTGGAACCAGAATATCACTGCTGAGAGCCTGGAGATGCTTTCTGGAATTTTCTACCCTAGAGATAAATAGGAGAGAAGAAAAACCTTCCAGGGAGGGTAACTTTCTTCCCTACTCGCATTCACTTTTACCAGAGGCAGAAAAGACAGGAGTAGACAGTCCCATTTGGCTGGGATTCTTCCTACATAAAAGAATCGGTTAGAAAAAACAAAAACACTTTTTCAGTCGGCTCATGGCGGGATCACTTGAGCGCAAAATGAAGGTGCCTGTTGAGAGAGAAAACCTTGCTCTTTCTAGCTCAGGTCGGCCCATTCTCTGAGCTCCTCTTTCCCACCAGCAGAACTAAGCGCCCTCAGTCTCCCCTGCCTTTTCTCTGCCATCAGCATTTCAAAGAGCCGCTTTGAGGCCCAAAGTGTGTGAGTTTCAAAGAAAGAGGCCACTCATTCATCGCCAGGCAGGGAGGAAAAAAGGGGTGGCGGTGGAGGTTCTGTCCTTCAAAGCCTCCCCGGAGGCACCTGCTCAGACTCAGGGGCTGGACGTCCGCAGCCGCGGTCAGTGGATCACAGTTTCTGCTTGCAAAGGAGCCGTGGGGTTTGCATCCGCGGAGTGGAGGAGGGCACATCTTGCGCCCCTGCCCTTTTCCCTTGGTTTCCTTTTCTTCTCCTCTCTACTTGGTTAAATATTTGATCTTGTGGCCCTTTGAGGACTGGCACACCTGCTTCCCTTCCCCCATCCCAATGCGATTCACAGGCCTGTGGTGTATACAGCCTTGGGTTGCTAGGCGACTCGACGGCGGTGCGCATGTGTGCGTTTACAGGCGTGCGCTGTCCGTGTGGCAGGTGTGAATACAGACCGTGCTGGGCGCCTAAAGCACGTGCTGTGTGCCAGTGCATGTGTATCGCACGTCTGTAGGTGCGACGAGCATTTATACGCTTTGCGTGCTGTGCAAGCGACGTGTGCGCTGTTCTTTGCGTGGCGCGTGTGATGTGCTTTTGATGCGTGTCATCTACGTGCTTATTGTGTTTTAAGCGTGGTGTGCGTGCCCGTGTGGAGGCTGTGTTAGCACGCGTGTGTGCCACGCGTGTATTGTCTGCCAAGTGTGGGGGGTGTTAGGCGCAGGACCCGTGTTGTACCTTTTGTGCGTGTGATGTGCCGGGCACGTGGGCTACGTGAGTGGGTCGCGTGCTGTGTGCGCGTGTCATCGGGAATGTGGCATCTGCGCTTTCTTCCGCTGCTCACCAGGGGTGAGTGAGCTCGAGCTTCTCTGTGTATCTCTTCAGCCTCGGGGCCTGGTGGGTCGACATTCCTGCAGAGATCTCTGAGCAACGCAGAAGACGGCAGGAGCCCTGGCTGAATGAGGGAATCGCTGATCCTTCTGGTTTCGGCCAGTTTATAGGCCCCTTCGTGGCCCGAATCCCCTCCCTGGAGCTGCGGTCCGCCCTCCCCCGTCGACACTCCTCTGCCTTTGCTTTCCCACCGAGCTGTCAGCGCTCGCTGTCTGCACCCTCCTCGCTGCCCTGTCACCCTGCCACAAGAGAGGGAGGCGTCCCCACCCCTTCCCTCCGGACACCACCGAAAATGGCTTCCCTGTGACTTACAAAGAACTGTTTGGCCAAGTTCACGGGGCCCTTTCCCGTCCTTGGGTTACAGACATTAAACAACTGTAAGCATTGCTGAGCGTTTGCTCCCAATGGCAACCCTCTCCTCTTCTGAATCCTGCAGCAGTGTGCCGTCCCTCCTCGCCCGCCTCCTGGCCCCTCCTGGCCCCTCCGGGGTCGCCCCCACCCTGCCTTCTTTTTCAGCCCGTGTTTGAAACGTGAGCTCCCAGCTTTCCATCACGGTTCCCACATTTCAGCCTATTCATTTCTCCTGGCTGATCACAGTTCACACGTCCGACCTCCCTTCCCTCCTCGCAGATGAGCCAGGAGTCCAGACACAGCCAAGACCTGAAGTTCCACGTCTGTCACGGGCATGACTATACATACTGCCACACCGGCCAGAAACCCAGGAGAGCGGCTTGTCATCTGTGAGGGGATGGGGATATGCTCCCCAGGGGGCTGTGGTGGGAATAAAATGGGGTAAGCACAAACATATTCAGCCAACGCATCGCCTGGCTTTCACTAGGCCCTGAGAAAATCGTTCTCTCTTTCATCTGTCTTTATATATATATATATATATTTTGTTTGTTTGTTTGTTTGTTTATTTTTGAGAGAGAGAGAGAGAGAGGCAGAATGTGAGCGGGGAGGTGCAGAGAGAGAGGGAGACACAGAATCCAAAGCAGGCTCTAGGCTCTAAGCTGTCAGCACAGAGCCCAACGCGGGGCTCGAACTCACAGACCGCGAGATCATGACCTGAGCTGAAGTCGGACGCTTAACCGACTGAGCCACCCAGGTGCCCCTCATCTGTCTTTAAAAAGCAGCATGAAGGTTCACTGAGTCAGAGATCATTTGCACATGGGAATTTTTAGGTAGGATTTTAATAACAAGTGAACTAAAATGATGATTTTGAAATAATGAGAGTGAGAACTATCTCTCCAGCTCTGCAGAGGTAATCGATCACTTTACAACCTCTCCTTTCTCGATGTTGGGAAATCTGTGGGGTTGAAGGGCAGGGATTGTTTTCTCAACTTTGCAGATGAGCAAACTGTGGATTCTGGGAGTTCGTCAGAGTCATCCAGCTGAGCTGGGATGTCAAGTTAGCTGCACCAGTTCTGTGTTCTTTCTGCCCCTTGTCCCGCCAAGGACAAGTAGTGCCCAACTGGCCAGACTGAGGAAGGGCCAGCCAATCCTGAGCTCAGAGCAGGGGTCAGTGGCTGAGTTAGGAGAGTGTAATCCCAGAAGGGTCCTTGGTGAGGTAGAAGGTTGTGACAGCTTTTAAGAAATGGACACAGGTTTGGGATGAAGAGTGACACGGGCGTGCAAAGCAGGTGCTGTGACACCCAGAAAGTCCTAGATGGAGAGACAGCCTCGGAATGTGCAGCTGCCCCAAGGGTTATGGAGAATATGTTGCCTGTTTGTCAGTGATCATGCATGGATGAGTGAGTAGTACCTCAGCTCAGGTGCCAGAACAACTCAACACAACCAGCCAAAAACACCTTTTGTGGTTTATTAAGTGAAGTCATATACGTGATCCGCCGTGGGCCCCACAAACCATTCTCTGACATTTGAATCATCGTTATCATTGTTACTCCTTTTTTATGTGTCAGGAGAGTGTAAAGTTCAGAGCAGAGAATCTGTTAATGACCGTGTTCCAAGGTCAGAAGGACAACAGACATAAATCTGTAGACCTGAAATCGTTTTAATTCGTTTACCATGCCATATCTGGTTGTAGACCTTGCTTGCTCATTTGGGGCAGAGCCTGAACCTAACAGCCCTTTCACAAACGTAGATAAAAATAACCACCCTGCCTACCCATGATATTGTTTCTGAAATCCACATTGACAACGAACCTGGAAACACTTTATAAAATTCAATGTAATATACAGACCTACAGAGTATTGATGTGAGTTTCTATTTCTGCAGCCTTTCTGCCCCTTGATGTTCAGCCTTATCTCCTGGAGGCTCCATATTCCTCTGCTGGCAGCCCCAGGCCGGTCAAGTGAACGAGCTGAGTCTGCTTCAGCCGTCAGCACTGTGTGTCCTTGGTTCCTGCACAGGAGGCTCTGGCTGATTGCAGTGCTGTACTCGGATCAGAAATGTCAGAATGTCAGCGAGGGAAATCAGATCTCCCGGGCCAAGCTACTCTTTTTGCAAGGAGGGCACACAGGTTTGCGGTGGTGAAATGCAACGTGCCCAAGGTCACGCAGATGGTTAATGGAAAAGCCATTTCTAATAAGCCATCTGTGTTTTGCTTTGCTAGACCTTTAGCCTGTCTTTAGGACTCTTCCATCCACATCACTGTATTCAAACAGAGGGAGAAAAAAAAAAAGGATACTCAGACCCCTTGTTTTAAACTCTCAACTTCCTGCCCTCCAGCCATTGTCCAGGCCCAGGCAAGAGGTGGCAGGGAGGGAACGAGAATGCTATCACCTCTTGGGAGGAGGGTATTATCAGTTAAGGGTGTTTTCTGTGTTGCTGTTGTCAGTACTTTGGCAAAGGAAACAGCCTTCTGGCTGCTTCTCTGAAAGGAGAACACTAGAGAGAGGGAAATGGGAAAGTAGAGAGAAAGATGTCCATGGCATAAAGGATCAGGTGAAGGCAATGACAACAACAATAATCGACACTGGCTGAAGACTTGGTGTGTGCCTAGGTGTGTGCTTTACATATGTTGGTTAATCCTTGTGAAAACCTTGTGAGGCACTATTATTGTTCTCTTTACAGAAGGAGGCTTAGCTTGGCTGAGGCATGAGTAAAATGGCAACGCAGTAAAAGGAGAAGGGGAGACTTGAACCTGGGCCATCTGGTTTACCTGGGGCGGCTTTTGTTGGCCATGCATGACGCTATTCTGAGGACAAAGAAAGACACTATTCTGAGGACACTCTTCAGCTTTGGGGCTGCTTCGGATAATCAATTCATCCATGATGGTAGTACCAGTTAGCCATAGTGACAGGTGTGTAGAAGATGATCCAGTGACCTCTGTGATTCACCCATTTTTTCATTTGACAGACATTAGCCTACAGGATTAGAAGTGTTAAGCAAGTAAGAAATGGTTCCCACCTGTAG
Source organism: Neofelis nebulosa (assembly GCF_028018385.1). Lineage (NCBI taxonomy): Eukaryota > Metazoa > Chordata > Mammalia > Carnivora > Felidae > Neofelis > Neofelis nebulosa. The sequence continues at coordinate 197,088,112 of NC_080784.1, read as the reverse complement.
TTGGCCTTCCTTGATCTTTGGCTCCTTGTTAGCAGGGGCGGACAGGATTGTAAGATGATCCCAGTGACCCTTGCCCTTGTGAGCCTCCTTCTCTTTGAGTGTGGGCAGAACCTATACATCTGATGAAGGTGAGGTTGGGGGGGGGGGAGCGGACACTGACCACTCTTAAGATTCTTGGTTGTGAAAAGATGGAGAGAAGAGGGGTGCCTAGGTGACTCAGTCAGTTAAGTGTCCAACTCTTGATTTTAGCTCAGGTTATGACCTCATGGTTCATGAGATCAAGCCCGATGTCGGGCTTTGTGTTGATAGCACACAGCCTACTTGGGATTCTTTCTCCCCTCTGTCCCTCCCCTGCTTATGTGCATTCTCTCTCTCTCTCTCTCTCTCTCTCTCTCACTCTCTCTCTCTCTCTCTCTCTCACACACACACACACACACACACACACACACACACACACAAATAAAAAAAACATGGAGAGAAGGAGTGAACCCGCATATGGGATGTATCTAGAGACACAGAAGGGAGAGGACACTTGATGAAACCTAGGTCCTGATGGAGGTGGGATAAGAGGCTGGGCTGAGAGGAGAAGAGATCACCCATGAACTGAAACCTTACTGCTTTGCTTGCATTCTCGCCGCTAAGTGTGGTTGAGACTGGAGAGAATCTCATTCGATCAAAAAGAATGAGAATGTGCAGGCTACCAAGCCTTGGTATAAAATCTGCAGTTTTTTGTGTTGACGTGTCATATCATATACTTTCCCACTCATTAGCCTCTAATATAACCGTACCTTGAGAGTATGTGTCTGATGTTCACTCAGACTGCTGTAAGCGTCGTAGCTCTCTTCCTCCTGAGCATGAGCTACGATTGCACTTCTGTCTCCCCTGGCAGTCAGGAATGGCTGTGTGGCTTGCTCTGGCCAATGAAATGTTAGTGTTTCACTTCTGGGAAAACACTTTAGAAGCAGTTCAAAATTGCCACGTCGCCTTTCCCTCTGCCACCGGTAATCCTCAACGGTTTAGAAAAGGCTCCTTTGACAGCCTGGGCTCTGGAGGGAGAACAAGCCAGAGCCATCTCCAGCTAATCCGTGGTGGGAATTTAATGTGAACAAGAGATACATTTTCGTTGTTTTCACCTGTTGGGATCTGGGGAGTGTTTGTTACTGCCGCATAATCGGGATCATCCTGACGCATGCAACCCGCGAGTAGAGAGCACTGGGCTCCCCATTATTGAGAGACTTCCAACCTGGTTGAAGGACACCATGCCAAGGGCACAGGGACACTAAAGGAACAACAACAAAAACAGCAACGCAGCAAGAAGCGTGGGAGCAACAAAAACAGTGGAAGCTCTACGCCCCTGCTCTCTGGGCATCCATGGCAATTATAGCCACTGCGAGGGACACATGAGCTTTTCCAGCTCACTGTTCTCTAAAAGCCGGGACTGTCTATCCACATTTACTGTATCATTTCTCTGCAGCTTGTCCTTAGGGTGGAAGAAGAACAAGGGCTTTTATTAACACATTCCATTGGCTGGGTTTATGATGCTCTGCCTCACTCCCTCTGCCCTGGAGTGAAGTTGAATTATAAAATAGGGCCAGCCTTATCTTGGGCAGCCATGCAACAATGGTATCTGGAGGTGAGTGTTGAAATATGTCTTGGGGCTTTGGGAAATGTTTTCAATTCGACATTCTGGGATCATTGTCCAAAGATTCTTGATAGTGTCCTTTAGGAGTCACTGAATACAAACAGGAAAAAAAAAAAAGAAAAAAAAAGAAAATGGAACAACCTTGCCTGCAGATGCCTTGAACTAACAAGTAAGCCAGCAAAGGTTTAGAAAACAATTTTGTGGACCCGGTAAGGATAATGACTATGATTATATGTATATACCATATAAAATATTAATACTTCTTGTAATAATGCATATGCAAATAGATTTACATATTTTGGAGCTCAGAGTCATTTAGTAGAACACTACCTGGGTATTGAAAGACCTGGAGTTCCAGCTCAGCTGAGGAAGTTCAGCTCCTCAGCTCAGGAAGACTTGGGCAAATAGTTGAGCTTCCTTTCCATTCCTCTGACCCAGAGATCTTTACGTTCTAGAGAGCTGAAGTCTGAAGGTTTACTCTTTTTTTTTTTTTTTTCAATATATGAAATTTATTGCCAAATGGGTTTCCATGAAGGTTTACTCTGATAGTGGAAGAGCCCTCCATGGGCTTTCACCTCATTAAAGGTTGTTGTTCTTTCTGAGGATGTTTCAGAGATATTTCCACCAACTACTGCTAAAGACAGAGAGGTAAGAGAGAGACTCCTTTGGCAGGTATTTCCGGTTACAGCCCAAAGCCATATTTTGTGCATTAGTTACTCTTTGCTGCATTACAAATTATGTCAACAACAAACTTTTATTATCTCATCGTTTCTGTGGGCCTGAAATCTAGGTTCGTCTCAGCTGGGGTCATCCGATCTCTCGTAATTAAGGGGTCAGTTAGGGTTTCAATCACGTCCAGACTCCACTGTGCTTCCAGACTCATTCGCCTTTCCCTCTGCCCCTCATTCCTCCATCCCTTGTGGCTGGTATGACTGAGCGCTTCAGCTCCCTGCTGGCTGCTGCTTGCCAAGTGCACATCTCTGGACAGCAGCTGACCACAGCAACAGGCTTCACCGGGGTGATTACGTGAGGAGAGAGAGAAGGAAAGTCACAGTGTCTTATCCTCTAACCTCAGAAATTTTTATCCCATTGCCTCTGCTGCATTCTATTCTTTAAAGGAAAGTCACGAGGTCTAGGAGGGGATTACACAAGATGTAAACACCAGGAGGTGGGGATCATCGAGAACCATCTCAGAAGTCTCCCAATCATGCACTGCAAGCCAGATGTGCTTTGGAAGCTTTGTGTTTTATCTTTAAAATCTATGCCTATGTGCAGTTTATGGTAAATCATGTCTTGTTTATTTTAACAGAAGGGTAATGTTTTTGAATTATTTATGATCAGGAAAAAAGGCTTTTCTGGGAAGAGGCACCTTGTTTATCCAACAACTTTCAGTATGCCAGGTTGCAGGCATAAGCTTCCATTGGAGGATCATGGCCTTGGGTCATTTCCTGATATCGTCAATTCCAATCTCATCATTTATATGGAGAAGAAAACTAAGGCCAGAAAGAGGGAGTGATTTTCTCATGATCACACCTGTGAAGGTAATGTATCTTAACTCTTCTGAATATCCTCGTAGAGTGATTTGGGGGTTTTGGGTTTGGAGTCAGGAGAGGTTTCCTCAAGACCTTGCTTTACTATGTAAAGCACCCACACCCTCCAGCATTTATACTGTATTCCTCAACGCCCTCCAGCAGGGTCCCACACATCGTGACATTCTCCCTGTGATGCTATGAGGTCTCAGACTCCTGGCACACCCCTGGTCACATTAAGATGTGCTCAAAGGGTCCGCTCCATGTATCCTTTTTTCTTAACATGGAAAGTATTGGCCACGAGGATCCCATTATCACCATAAATACATTTTTTTTTTTTTTTTTTTTTTTTACTGCAGTCTCATAGAGTGAGCTCTCTCTCTCCTTGAATGGCCTCATCCAAGCCCTCATCTGTGTTCTCCTGATTTATGGTCATAAGCTCCGAACAAATCCCTTGACTCCAAGTTATTTTCCAATTCAATACATTCTCCTCCCTGTAGTTTGGGTAGGTTTATTATTATTATTATTGTTATTATTAAATTTTAAAGATCTTACTGACTTTGTACAACAACTCATGCATCAGGCAGCATCCAGTCTAGCAGATAGAAAGGAGCTCCAGGAAACTGTACAAAGCGAAATACTTTTCTGGGTAGAAGGGAGTGGGAACAAAGAAGTTATACTAGACAAAAAAGCAGATTGGTTATTGCAAGGTTACTTTCCTGTGGAGGATGGCAGTGGTCTACCAGGCAGTTAGCTAACTAGTGGTGATCAAGCAATTCCTGACTGGTTTAAGATTCCATTCTTGGGAGAGCTGAAACTAATTAAGTTTGGTGATGTGAGGATTAGCATAAGCCACTCCATTTTGGGTCTGCTGTCTTGTTTTCAAAAGTGGGTATAAAATAGTATGTAATATTTGATTCCTTTTCCTTTTTTTTTATTTCCTAGTGAAATTGAGACTCGTTGCTCTACTTTTTTAAGTTTTTTTTTTTTTTTTTGAAGTCATCTCTATACCCGGCATAGGACTCGAACTCATGACCCTGAAATGAAGAGTTGCATGCTCCACCAACGAAGCCAGCCAGGTGCCCCTCTTTGCTCTACTATTTTTCAAAATTTTGATTCAAGTTTGTTAACATATGATGTAACATTGATTTCAGGAGACGAATTTATTTATTTATTTATTTACATTTTATTTTTTAAAATTTACATCCAAATTAGTTAGCGTATAGTGAAACAATGATTTCAGGAGTAGATTCCTTAATGCTCCTGACCCATTTAGCCCATCCCTCGTCCCACAATCCCTCTAGAAACCCTCAGTTTGTTCTCCACATTTATGAATCTCTTCTGTTTTATCCCCCTCCCTGTTTTTATATTATTTTTGTTTCCCTTCCCTTATGTTCATCTGTTTTGTCTCTTACAGTCCTCATATGAGGGAAGTCATATGATTTTTGTCTTTCTCTGACTGACTAATTTCACTTAGCATAATACCCTCCAGTTCCATCCTCGTCATTGCAAATGGTAAGATTTCATTCTTTTTGATTGCCAAGTATCACTTACATACAACACCCAGTGCTCATCACAACAAGTGCCCTCCTTAATGCCCATCGATGGGTAGGTTTTGTTTTTTTTAATGTCTTTATTTATTTTGAAGGAGAGAGAGAGAGAGAGAGAGAGAGAGTTGCAAGTGGGGGGTGGAGAAGAGAGAAAGGTAGAGAGAGAGAACCCCAAGCAAGCTCAGTGCTGGCAGCATGGAGCTCAATGCAGGGCTCAATTCCATGAACCGTGAGGTCATGACCTCTGCCGACCGAGCCACCAGGTGCCACGGGGTTGTGTTTTTCCAGTAGGTCTCACTCCCCCTGAAAGCCCATCAGTCTTTTCCCATTGTCTCCAAAGATGCCCATTTCTCAGGTAGGCCAAATAGGGTCTCCATGGTAGGGTCTCTGTCTTTTTTGCAGCTTTATCTCATCCCTCATTTGGGCATGAATCCTACTCCTCAGCCGAGCTGCAATTCTTGAACATTCCTGAAAAGGCAGAGCTGTCTTCAGCCTTCATCCACGTGTGCCCTCAGCTCTGAGGCCCCTTTCCTCATCCTTCTTCTCTCTCTCACTCATGTGTCGAGATTGACCTCAAACATCATGTTCTTGGAAGCCTTTTTGTGGTCCTTCTTTCCCATGCTATCTCTCTTACCCATTCTCTGTGCTCCCCCTTCACCCATTGCCATCAACACCCAGAGTAGGAACGAACCACCACAAGATGCTCAACAAAAACCACACGGCAATGAGTTATTAGGGTATCGTTATCTGAGTTGTTAGGACACCTCAAACATGTGCTAAGTGTAGTATATTTATCCTGTTTTTCTCACAGTAACTGTAAGAGCTTTACGAGGAGAATGCCATTCATAGTGGTTGAGATGCACCAGGCCCCACAGCTTGCCAAGGGCAGAGCTGGGATGCCAGCCTCAGTCCATCTCATATTCTCCTACTGTAGTAAATGTCTGAGCTTTGAATGTTGGAGTAAATAATCAGGTTAGCCTGAATCAGCATGAACTTTGGAACATTGTCTCTGCAATACTCTCGTGAATGCCCTTGTGGTTGATCAAATTTGTGCTACATTTGCTGAAAACCAGAAACTTCCACTCTCCTAATTCAATTTGAGGATTCATTTGAAATGGCTCCAGGAGGGTGGCTACTAGAAACATGGTGTGGGCATCACACAGAGCTCTCCTCCTGCTTATCTCTATAAAATCTTTATAATTGCCTTTGAAATGTTCAATGGTCTGGTCCCTTCATCTAGACTTGGGCTGTCAGCTGTTTACAACGGTGGTTCTCAGACATTAGTGGCGACCCGTGGTGTTTGTTAGAATACAAATTGCCCGACTCCCAGGGTGTCTAATTCAGGAGTCTGAGATGGGGGTGCGAGACTTGGCTTGTCTAACGTGTTCCCAGGTGATGCCGATGCTACTGGTCCACGGGCCATGGATCATCTATTGAAAACCACTGGTTTGCAGAAATTGGCTGGGAATGCTAGGGGAAGGGGGCCAATTGCTACACACCAGTGGCTTTCAATAGATGATCCATGGCCCGTGGACCAGTACGTCAGCATCCCTACAGGGTGCTTAGCTTAGATAATGCTTCTCCCACATCGAGAAGCTAGCAACCGCTCCTCATTTGCTCATCCCAGCCAGCCTGTGTACCTAGCAGTTCAGAGTGAGGGTTCAGGGTTGTCTCCACACAATTCTATTCACTGCCTCACATTATTATTATTATTATTATCCAAATCTGGATATATTTTTAAGTTTACTGATTTATTTTGAGAGAGAGAAAGAGAGAGAGAGGGGAAGGGGCGGAGAGAGGGAGAGACAGAATCCCAAGCAGGCTCCATACTGTCAGTGCAGAGCCCGGCCCAGGGACTTGAACTCACGAACTGGGAGGTCATGACCTAAGCTGAGATCAAGAGTCAGACGCTTAATAGACTGAGCCACCTAGGCGCACCCCCCACCCCTGCCGAATCTGGGTATTTTTTTTCTTAAATCAGATTATATATATCTTCATTGTGTAACTCAGATTTACCTGGGACATCTGTTAGAAGTATCTGAAGTAACACAGGCCTGTCTATGAGCTTCTAGAAAGTCTCATTTCGCCCTCCATTCCACACTTAACATAGCCACAACTACACTTTTTTCTGTCCTCTTATTAACTGTGAGAGAGTCCCTCCATCTGTCTAATATGAGTGTTTTGCATACCTTCCCTCTAGAACCTTGTTAAGGTTCTTATTCCCTCAATTAGCACTTTCTGTCTCTTTCTATGAGCCGCTCCTTCCTTACCTTGCCCTCATCAGGATATAAACATGCTCAAGCCTTTCCCACGCTAGAAACGAAATCCTAAAGACGCTCTTCTCCACTGCTTCAGCTGCAAGAGTGAAGACAAATTTTGGTAACTGGGTAATCCACAGCCCAGAAATTGTTGACATTTTTGAAGGGAGGTACAGTTATCTGGGGGAGCCCTACTGGTTTTAGACACAGCAATAGTGACCTTTTTTTTCCTCCCAGGAAGAAAGAATAAACGTGCCAGATTGGCAAATGGTGGAGAAATGGAAAGGAACGGGCTACTGTTTGCGTGATCTGTGGTTGTACACAGAACATGCTTAAAGGTGCTGGTGGGAATTTCAAGAGAAGGCCGATGGATGTTTCCCTCAGAACTTGTGCAAGAAAAAGTCTCCCTTGTTTCAATCTGAAGTGTCGGTGCCTGAGTGGCTCAGTTGCTTAAGAATCTGACTCTTAGGGGGACGCCCGGGTGGCTCAGTCGGTTGGGTGTCCGACTTCAGCTCAGGTCATGATCTCATGGTCAGTGAGTTCGAGCCTCACATCGGACTCTGTGCTGACAGCCCAGAGCCTGGAGCCCGCTTCAAATTCTGTGTCTCCCTCTCTCTCTGCCCCTCCTCTGCTCATGCTGTGTCTCTCTCAGTCTCAAAAATAAATAAAAACATTAAAAAAATTAAAAAAAAAAAAGAATCTGATTCTTGGTTTGGCTCAGCTCATGATCTCACAGTTTGTGAGATCTAGCCCAGTGTCAGGCTCTGTGTTGGCAGCACAGAGCCTGCTTGGGATCCTCTCCCTCTCTCTGACCCTCCACTGCTCATTCTCTCTCTCTCTCTCTCTCAAAATAACTAAATAAACAAACAAATAAAAAATGCCATTAGTTTTAAAAACAAACAAACCCAAATGGATCCTCCGGGTTTTCTTGGCCTGTACATTTTATACAAACATGGAAAAGTACAGTATTCTGGAAGGAAATGTGGAGGGGTGTGAGTTAAAACCCAGGTGCTTCCATCCATGGGCCATGTCGGTCGTTATTCCCCATCTCGCTCCCCTCTCATTGAGGCTATCAGAAAGAGTTGGCAACATTACTGACCCTGGTTCTCGGTATCCAGTTTTAAGTTGGCTGCAATAGAGTCTCTACCCACAAAGGCAGCACTGATGGCTTTGGAGGTAATTCAGAAATGACCCCTTAATTTTCAAATTCACTTGACTTATGTCAGCCCCCCATTTTGCCGAATTCGCCTACTCCGTCCAACCCTGTTGAGGGTTCTTTTCTTCAGGAAACTGTATTTTCTTTTTTCTTTCACGCTCCTCTTGTGCCCATAGTCATGGTCCTCCTTCTGCCCATTCCCCGTCCTTGTGGCCTGCTTCTCATGCTTTCCTGTCATTAACTGTATTGCTCTGGGTTTTGTCCCTGGTCCCTTAATGATTGGTCTGAATTCCCTGGAAAAAATGCTTGTGGCTTTCACTCCACCAATAAACTGCCTCCCGGTCTAGTCACTCACCAGGTCAATGGTTTACCCTGTGAGGCATTTTGAAACTGTGTGAGGATATTTTTGAATTTCATGATGAGTGAGGGAAGAGAGCTACTGGTATTTAGAAGGCAAGACCCAGGAAGGCTAGACATCCTGCAACGCACTAGATGGTTCCGCCCACATAATAAAGAATCATTCTAAGTTCTGCATGATTTGGATGTCCATTCTGCCATTCATGTAAGTACAAAAAAACAAAACAAAACAAAACAAAAAAACGTATTGTCATTGTGTGGACCCAGGATATATGCTTGTTTTCCATAAAATCCCAAGGGATTTTGTGTTCACTTTTGGTATACTTTGGATTCCCAGGAATGCAATGAGTGTGTAAATCCATAAGTAACTGTATTTTTCTTTTTTTCTGGACTTCACTCTGAGTAGCCAGTCTGATCACAGTTTGAAAAATCACATTAATGATGACAGTGTTGTTCATATGATTTGTCTCTAGCATACCTGTATCTACCTGCATTAAAAAGGATTCTACCTATTTATACCAATGTGCCTCATTATCCCTTATTTCAAAATGCCATATGTTAAAAAAAAAAAAACCCATCGGTATTCATCTGGAAATTATATTAACTTAAAAAAAAATCGCAGCCTGTTATTCTTGCCTTCCCTCAGAAGGCTAACCCCAGACAACTAGAGGAGGGGAAGGGAAGGGAAGATTCATCATGAAAAATGATCAGTATTAGAGAGCATTCATTAGGTACCAGGCACTGTTTTAAGGACCTGGCATATTTTTACTCAGTCCTTATACTAACTCTAAAGATTTTTATTATCGCTATTCCCATATCATAATTGTACACTTCGGAAAGGCTGAGGAAGTCTCCCAAGGAAGATAACTAGTAAGTGTAGGTCTGTGATTTGAACCAAGAGTCCATGTTCTTAAAACACCATCGATACTAATGTTGAGAGAGGCAGCACCCTCAGGAAGGAGCTCAGAGTATGGGAGATCAGGGCAAATCTGGAGGAGGGCAAATATCAGCATTCCAGAAAGTCCTAGAGAGAGAACACCTCACATCAAAGAAGGGCTTATAAAACCACTCCCGTATATTGAGACGCCAAGGTATTATTGATGATTATTACATAAAGCTAAAGTCCACATCTGAGGCTTCCTGCCATATATCCAAGGGTTCAATCTAGTATAAATTGTGCCTAGTGCTGTGTTTCACCTGCTCAAGTGATCCAAAGCCTTCCACCCATTCTTCGTGCAGAATCCTTTTGTGCTGGTGCATTATCCTCAATTCTGCCCATGACCTTGCTTCTCCTTCCTAGCTCCAGAGGGTTAATAACGTGGTGACAAGTTTATCAAAGTTGGTTTTTCCTTTGGGCTCTGCCCTCCTTCTTCCCCCAGACTTCTAGTACCATGGCCAAGGTGCTAACCTCTGGATTTTTCGTTTAGCTATGATGAGGCAAAGAATACTGCCACAATTTCTTCTGTATCCAATGGAATGAGAACTGGTCGAGTGGGTGTCTCTTAAGATTCTTTCTTGCTTTAATGACGAACAATTTATTTTTTTTCAGCTTGCAAATGGTCCCATAATTTAATTTAATAGTGTTTATGACAATATGTAATAAATACCATAAAAAAGTAGAAGTCATTCTGGGTGTGTTAGCTCATTAAAATGAATACTTGCTAGATTCTGTAGCAAGCTTTGGAAACATGGTGCTAACTCATGTAAATTGCCATGACAAATGTGCTTTAAGACCAATAAAGTGTGTCCTGATTCATTAATAGTCAGATCCAACATCTCCCTGTTGGTTCCCAAGAAAAGTCGAGTGGAGATCGGCAGAAGAGAAATTGCTGTCCGCATTCTGCCACCCTTCAGGCATTCTGATTAGCACGTGTGATTTGGCGACTGTCTTTTGTGACGTTAGGCACCTGCAATGCTGTCCTCCTGTTTTTGATCTTGCAAGCTCTGAAAAGGCCTCAGAGCTCAGCACGTTCATCCTGCCAATGCCTGATGTGGAGTCTTTGGATTTATGCAGACTCCCCAGTCTCCTGGCTCAGAAAAAAAAAAAAAAAAAGATGCTTTCTGGGCTCAGAAGGGGGCTGCCAGATTAAGCACAGCACAGGTGAGGGGCAATGGAGCCAGTCCAAACAGCAAACTAGCGTATCTCCTGACTCAGAAGCACACTGAAGCCACAGGCATAAATATGCAATAAAGCTGCACTGAGGGGAGGCAAGCTCATGTTTTATAATGTATTTATGTCTTACACAGCATCTGAGATTGCAGGCACAGTCCAGACTGTGGTTGTAGTGTTGTTGTTGTTGCTGTTGTTGTTGTTCTAGGAAAAAAAATTACCTCCCCCTTTACCTCCTGAAAATACAATTTTGGATTGTACGAATGACTTCGCAAGATGTTAGATATGTTGAAATATACCTTTGTTCTGACTTGTGCTCTCAAGCTTTGCTGCTGAATTTTACTTTATACAAACTGCTTCAAGAACAAAAGATCGGAAGATTTGTTCCGCAGGACCGTTGTCTCTAGACCTCAGCTATCTGTGGAAGGTCTCACCTCTCATCCTTTTACAGTTTACAAAGTTGACCTTCCCTACTGCATCCGATATGGATGCTGAGTCAATCTGTGGAGGATTTTAAGGTTTAACGCACAAGCATTTTTTTTTATTAAATCCTGATGAAAACCTTCTGAGGGGGCATGTTGCCCAGTTTCCGAGCAAGAAAGATGAGACGCAGGGTAGCTAAGGTCACAGACATCACAGCTAAGGTCACCTAACATCACAGGTGATAGACATGGACACTCAGCTCATGTCTTCTCATTTCAAATCCCATATTCGTCTTAACTCCTTTAACGTGCCTTTGGCATAAAGGGAGAACTTCCTCTTTCTTTTGGTACTTCTGTCTCCTTCTTTTCAATTCTTCTTGGGAGTTGACCTTGATGAGCAGAAGCTGTCCACACTGACACTGGCTCCTGTCATCCTGTCTTCACAGAAGACAGATCTATGCCAGACCCTACTCAACAAGCAGCCAACTTTGCCTATTTGGTGCAGAATTGGCTATGCGTCTGGGAAGATAAAAGGACCTCTAAGACTGAGTCAGTCAAAATATTTTACGGAGTGCCTACTATGTGCTGGGCATCTGGTGATTGCCTTTAAGAGTATATTTGGAGCAATCAGACTTTTATCAATACATCTGTCCACCACCTACCCAGATCCCATCCGATTGTCCATTTAGCCATCCACTCATCCAATCATCAATCAGTTTAAGTCATTTAAGTGCTAAATCATATGCAATAAGGCCCCCCTTCAAAGAAAGAAAATAAAGGAGAAAAAACCCAGAAACCTCAACAACAAACAAGTAAAACCTGTCTGGGCTTAATATATTCAAATAAGACTAAGAATTATCTTCTTGAGAGCTTATTTCTCCCATTTATGCTTTCTTCATCTGAGTAGAAGACAGCTACTCGTTCAACAAATTTATATCCATAATATATGTTGAGTTTGAATAGTGACCACAACTGGAATCACCTTGGCATATTGGACTGCTTTTCTTTTTGGCATTCTTATATCCTATATTTCATGCCAATGAATACAGCTGCCCTCCAATATACTCCTCAGAGTTTTTATTCCCTTTCTTCCTGAGATGCAAAATCCCAGTCAAGAAGGAAATGCTTCGACACTCACTTTGAAAGCTTTCTTAAATGTAGATTTACTGCGATCTCTAGTCATGACACAGCTATCAGCCTATACTAGCACACCTATTCCGTGTAATTGAATACTTAAAAAATGAAATATGCTTCATAAAATGCAGGTGTAGGATCAATTGCCATAAGCCAGGTTTTTTAAAGAAGCAGTCCACCAAGATTTACTGGCATTGATTTGATGTGATTTATTTTATTTTTCATTACATTTATATTTCAATTTCACCACTTCAATTTCTTATTAAGAGATCGCATAAAAATAAGTCTTTATGCAAAGGTCTCAGTTTAAACAACAAATAGACACAAATCTGTGAATGCATCATTGTAAAAATGAAATATTTACCCCAAATAGAGGCAACGAATAAGAAGAGCTAATGTTTACTGGGTCCTTATTAAGTATTTATTAAGTATCAGGCATAAGGTACATGTGCATTATTAATTCATTTATCTTCACAACTGTGGTTTTTTTTTTTTTGTTTTGTTTTGTTTTGTTTTTAATTTCAACAATACCTTGACCCCATCTTACAGGCAGTCAGGACGTGTGGAAGTTACGTAATCCATCCAAGGATACTGAGCTCCTCAGTGCAGAGCAGGGATTCAAAGCCAGGCTGTCTGAGTTCTACTGTTGTTCTCATTAAGGAGTCTTGGGCTCATCAAAGCTCAGTCCATACTTAACATGTGAAGAAGCTTCCTTTTCCCCTTTCTTTTAGTTTCTTTCCTCAGCAAGGACAGAAATATCCAGGGATTGTTTAAAACACATTAGATATCAAAGAAAGCCAACAGCTGGCTCCCCTGTGTCTAGAAAGTATTGAAAGAGGCATTTCTAGGAGGGAGTGGAATATGAGAGTTGGTGGGACCCTGGACATGACATTTGGAAGGACGAATAGAGGGGCACCTGGGTGTCTCAGTCAGTTAAGTGTTCAAAGCTTGATTTTGGCTCAAGTCCCGATCTCACAGTTTGTGAGCTCGAACCCCAAGACAGGCTCCATGCTGACCTCGCAGAGCCTGCTTGGGATTCTCTCTGTCTCTCTCTCTCTCTCTCTGCCCCTCACTCATGCTCTCATTTTCTCTCTCTCAAAATAAATAAATAAGCTTTAAAAAGGTAATTTTAAAAAGGGAAGGACAAAAAGAAAAGAATAAAATGAATTTTTCACTACAGCAGTAGCCCATTTGTGATCAAGTGAAAGTGACCAGGGGGTAGTATGAAATAGACAAAGTTTGGTTGAGAGTGCAGCTGGATTTAAAGTGATAGTTATAAAGGTAAAAAGAAAACTCTGAGAAAGAGTCAGTGAGTACAGACATCTGTGCATATTGACAAAGCCGGGATCACTGGGCTAGTGGGTGTGAGGGCTGCGTTCCTCTGGTAAGCGATGAATTATATGGAAGGATGGTGGTGGCGCAGGATCTAGTATCCCCACTAAATCCTGGACTTCAGTGTACTAGGACTTGGCTTCTGTTACTTGACGTGGGTGCCCTCTGCCTGCTCATGGAATGTTAGACTCCCTAGAGAATTATTCCCCAACTTTGTCACTTGGCAGATGCATTTCTTTCCTCAGGCTGCTGTAGCAAAACCACAAACCTGATGGCTTACAAAACAGAAGCACCGTCTCACGCTTGTGTCACCTCGCAGCCTCCAGTCGAGATGTTGGTGAGGTTGGAGCCTTCTGGAGGCTGTGAGGGATAATCGGTTCCGTGCCTCTCTCCTCGCCTTCACCTGCTGTGCTTCGTAGACGTATCACTCCAATGACTCCCTCCATCGTCACGTGGCTGGCTTCCCTCTGTGTGTCCCATGTCTTCACGTGGTGTTTTCCCTGTATGTCCCTGCCTGAATTTCCCTCCTCGTATAAGGGCACCAGTCATGTTTGATTAAGGCTCACTCTAATGACCTTATCAACTTGCTTAAATCTGAAAGGCCCTATTTTCTTTTTTTTAATATACAGTTTATTGTCAAGTTAGCTAACATGCAGCATAGTGGCTTTGGGGATAGATTCCCATGATTCATCACTTACATACAACACCCAGTGCTCATCCCAACATGTGTCCTCCTCAATGCCCATCACCCATTTTCCCCGTCCCCTCACTCCCCCACCTCCATCAACCCTCAGTTTTTTCTCTGTATTTAAGAGTCTCTAATGGTTTGCCTCCCTCTCTGTTTGTAACTATTTTTTTTCTTTCCCTTCCCCCATGGTCTTCTGTTAAGTTTCTCAAATTCCACATATGAGTGAAAACATATGATATCTGTGAAAGACCCTATTTTCCAAGAAGGTTACCTTAGAGGTACTGAGTGTTAGGCCTTCAACATATCTTTTTTTTGGAGAACACACTTCAGTTCCTAACAGCCCAGTTCATAGATGTGATGATCACTGCTTCCCCGTATGGAAGTTGTCTAGATTTTATAACTAAGAACCAAGGCTTAGAGTTTTCAATATCAGGTTTCACTGGTCGATCTGCTGCCAGACCCAGATACAAATGAATTTCTTCCCACCCTATCATTCTAACTAATACTGATGGGCTTCACTGAAAGGCCATGATAAAGGATGTGTTTCAGAGAGTGGGGCCAGTGAGAGTGAGGGTTGGGACCACAGTTATTCCTGTTTGTATCCTTAGCACCTTATACTCTCTGGTACCAAGTACACACTCAATAACTGCTCTACAATTGCATGAAATTGCACATAACCTCAAGTCTACTGAATATCAAAGATTATTCTGAGGAATCAGGGATCGTACCATTCGTTTTTCAACTCCTTTCTCAGTCCACTCTAAAGCACAATAATCTGAGCGCTGGTTTTCAAACACAATTCTTGTCAGTGATCTGCCATTTTCAGGTGTCCCACCTAAAACAGAAGTCTTCCAGATGTCCAATCCTTCTGTTCTGAAGAGTCATCTTTAGAGCATAACAAATGAAACCAAGGGATCTCGTTTCAAAGACCAACCTCCTCCCTTACTGGCTTCATGATCTTGGGAAGCTCAACCTCCCTGAACATCAGTCTCTTCATCTATTAAATGCAGATAAAAATAGAACCCCTGAGCATTAAATGAGACAATTTAAATAAACTTTTAGAGAATAGAGAGCCTGGTAAATGGTTATACAAGGAATGTGGTAGGTTTCTGTGGACAAAATTATTTCAGGCTTGAGGTTCTGTACGTAGTTTCACCATTAATGCTCATAAGTAAGATTTTTTTTTATCCCTGTTTTACAGCTGAGAAAATGGACACGGGGGGCCTAGAAACTTTCTCAAGTGTTCATGGTTTCAGAAGAATAGGAGAAGGGACGAGGGCCCATTTGGGCAAGGCCTGTCTCACTCCAAAGCCTCGTTGCCCATCTCCTCATCTCGTTTAACATGTTGTGTTAGTTTAGATAAAAGAAGACAATCTATTTTCACTTAATATCAGATGGAAAAAGTGAATATCACTTCAGAGTGTTTATTTCAATGTGACCCTTCAGAGAGTAGTAAAATAGAAGCTAATAAACAAGGAAAGAAGCAACAAAACTGAGTTTCCATAGCAAGCAGCCAACCGAGCCTGGATCTCACGTATTTTTTCCCTCCAGCTCATTCTCTTCTCCGTGATGCGACTGTGACAATCACAGCTTCTTCTGGATGGAAGAACGGGTCACTGACCAGCCGTGTGCATGTGGGAACAACAAAGTTCCAAATGGGGTACAGCTTGTTTCAGTCACAAGGGCATTTGAAGCAATTCGCCAAGAACAACCTACATTCAGTGACCAAAAACAGGTAGGGAGTGGAGGATGGGGAATCAGGTGACATGTGAATTACCTAACATGAATGCAGGCCAGAGATAACAGGTATCTCAACTCGAAACACAGGCCAGGGATCCGGGCTTGCAAGTGTTGATGAAGATAGGATGCTACCGAAACAAGGAGGGGCCCTTTGAGAGGCCACTTTCGAATGACGTCTGGCTTCATTGTAGCCCTTAGGGCCCCTCATAAAGGAGCCATTCTCAATGTCTTGTATATTGTGGGCCAAACTGACTTCTGGGAATTGCAGTGTCAATAATTAGCTCTTCCCTATTCAGTTATCTGATCACCCTGGAGGGATGGTCACCATGAGGCCAAGGGCATTCGTCTTGAGGATGCTACAAAACATACATAGTTACCAACTGATCTAGAATATGTGAACTCATCTTCCTCCAAGGAATCGGAGCTTTGGGGACTGAGGAATAACAGCTAAGCCTAGTTGTTACAGGGGAATCCACAGAGAAAGAGAAGATTTTTTAAGTGAATGTGGATCCCAGACCTACACTGGTGGACTTGGTCTCTATTATACCAAACGTCAAGACAGTTAGGGCTCTAAATATTGTAAGTCTACTCCACTGCAGGTTTTAATGGAGGGAGTGATTGAGACTGGATTTTATGCATGCTTGGGACTAGTCACTGGGAAAGAAGTGGGAACAATTTTGTTTGTTTCGTGTAGATGGATGACCACGTCAGGAGGAACGTTGGAAGAGGTTTATTGAACTGCTCTTTCAGATTAAAGAGTTGAGGGATTCAGATGACTTTGAAGAACCCAAGTCTTCAAACCCTCTATTGCATATTTACATTGTTATGGTAGAGATATGGATTCACCAACTTGAGGAGCTAAAAGGAGGATATATTCAACTTGGATGCTTTTCTTGAGGAAATACAGGCACTCAGGAGCAAGCTGAACATATGGATTGAGTACAAGGAGACTTAAGGCTCTACCCGATTCCCACTGCTCACCCTGAAATCACTGCAAACCTGATTTCAGAAAGAACTTGTAGGTCTGACGGACATGAATTATGCCCGATGTTTAGACTCCAACTCTCAGGATGATTCAGTCATTTAGCATCTGCTTCATCTTTAAGGTTGAGCTTCCAGAAAATCTCATTGGACCATAAGCAAAATATGGCTGCCAAGAAGGTGACGTAGCCCAGGAATTTGGGAGATGGGTACAACAGTCTCAGGGATATCCAACAATTTGTAATTATGTGAACAGATTCTGACACATTGGGCCTGTTGGGCTTTGTGAGAACGTATCTCCTTTCATGAAGTGACTGAAGTGGGGACTTTGAGTCACCTTCAGTGACACAGTCTTGGAATGAGCACGGTATTGGTGGCTCAAAGAATAGGTCATTTTCAGTAACTGTATTCTGATTGACTTGATCAAAATTGGTCAAGGACAATCAATGAGTCCTTAGGACAAGCACATTCTTCTGAGAATAAGATTGTCTCGGGTTATGTAGACTGTCTTTGTACTACTCCCACAAAATCTATGCATTTAAACAGCTAATCGCCTCCTACATTCCATTGCAGTTGATCAAAATTTCATGAGGGTTTTTGAGCAAGAGAGCTACCACTGACAAAAGAATGTACGTTTGTAGTAAACCCCTATAATTTTGTTGAATTGCCAAGGCATCTGATCATCACTATTGAGGAATTGTAAAATCGTCAATTGTAAAAATGAGCATTGTAAAATGCTGACTGCTTTGTATTTGAACGTTCTCATACTGCTACCTATTGAGAGCTTTTGGGCATCCTAGATGTTCTGCCAGAGCTGTGCCCTAGACCTCACCACTTCCTCTGGGTTCAGAATCTGTTTTTTCCCTTTCTGTTGTTTGCTTTCAATCTAAGGAAGGTATCTATTCTCTGTTGAGCTTAGTTTCAGTTTCTGTAATCATAGACATGACAAAAGTTACTCGGTCTCCTAATAACCCTAGAAGGTTTACAATGAAAACATTCAGAAGCCACCATCAGCACTTTAGATAGTCATTGTGAAGTAGTCCCTGTGTTGCCATGGAAATGTAGCATTCCAGAGTGGGAGAAGAACCTGGATTTCACAGCCTGCTTCATTCTCTTATCAAGAATGTTGTTTTCAGGTGCCTGGCCAGTCAGTTAAGCCTCCGACTCTTGATATCAGCTCAGGTCATGATCTCACGGTTTGTGAGTTCAAGCCCCATGTCAGGCTCTGTGCCGACAGTGTGGAACCTGCTTGGGATTCTCTCTCTCAAGCTCTCTTTCTCTCAAAAAAAATTTAAAAACGAATGTTGTTTTATCTACAGTGGCACCAACAGGGTGAATGATAACGTCATATCTGACATAAACATCTTTTTTCTCCTTCCAAGTTGTGGGATCCATTGACCACATTTCATCTCTGGGCTCCAGTGAGGTTTAAATTACACCAGAAAGAAATACGTACTATGCCAAATGCTGAAGATTGTTGGGGGGTAAGGAGGGATCATTCAGAATCAAAACATTAACAACAGTCAGAAATGGGACACAGCGAGATGAAATTCTAAGCCCTTGATGTGTTCTGAAAAGTTAAATTACTGCCTGGCATCAGTTGGTAACTTTTTGAGAGGGTCCAGGATGAATAGCTGAGGAATACATAAATGGAAATCACATCTTAAATTAACACAAGACAAGAAAAGAAAAGACAGGTAGATGTGTAGAAAATGTCATGTGAAACTCGAGCATAGAGCTTGCGTGTAACTATGTTCTCCCTTTCTGTGACTGCAGTTTGACTCTTTTAAACCTCAGCCTCTTAGTAGGAGAATGCAGACATGCTTGAGAGGTGTTCAGCTGTCAAGCTGTGGACGTAGTAATGGGCCCAACTGGAACAAAGCAAATTATTTTCTCCCATTTACTTTTCTGTCTTTGCTGCCGATCCAGAATCGTGGCTGCTGACAGCTCTTGAGTTTCATTCACTTTCAAGAGATTACCTGGATTCCCTGCCTCAGATAGCTAAAAATACTGGGTCAGGGCTCTCTGAATGATGTGGTCTGGATTCGATACGTCCTCCTTGTTGAACCACTGGAGCTAAAAGTCAGGGATCCTGAGAAACACAATGTCCATTTCTCTTTGTGGTTACCAAGAGGTGAATTATAATATCTCACAGCAATCTGGGGTGGGAGGCACTCCTTTGGGTAGGCAAACACTCCTGTTCATCACATAATTGAAGATGGATTTCCCACTTTTTTTTTTTCCTGTTAATAAGATTAGCTCCTACTGTGCTTGTTTCCTCCAGAGAAAAAAGTAAAGACGGCATGGTGTGAAATTGGTGAGCTCTGTAAAGTTCATGCAGCAGGAAGCCTGCCTTTCTTGCTCGTCATTACACACCCCCATCTAGAATAGAACCTGGCACTGGGGTGCTTGGATGGCTCAGTCGGTTAAGCTTAGGTCATGATCTCACAGTTCATGGATTTGAGCCCTGCACTGGGCTCTGTGCTGTCAGTGTGGGGCCCGTTTGGGATTTTCTGTCTTGCTCTATCTCTGCTTCTCTCTCTCTCTCTCTCTCTCAAAATAAATAAATAAACAAAAGAAAAAAATAGAACCTGGCACCCTGGAACCTCAGTAAATGTGTGTTGACTGAACAAACGGGTAAGCAGCTGCCTTGTTTTCTCTTTTTTCCTACTATTTTCTTCTCTTTCCTTACTTACTAGTATTTTATCTTGTTTTGTATATGATTTTGAAATCCACCTCAACTCAAAAGGGCAAGGACAGGAATTATTGGGATTTCAAGTGGCCATAAATAATACCTCCTTTTCCATCCTGAATTTAAGGGCCACTGAGAGTAAGGTGCAGTAGGAAGTCTGGGGTAGAATATGACTTGCTTATACTTCACCTGATAGTTTCACACACTTGTCAACCTGGCCATCGCTGCAGATGAGCAACCACAGGCATCCCCTGGGGGGTGCTGAGCACAGCCTTCTCAATTTCTTCTCACACATTCTCCATTAAGGTAAATCACTCCTTTTCTCCTGGGAAACAGTGAGAGTCAGAAGGGAGATCAACACTCTTTGTCTACTACAAGTCTCTCCACTTGGACACCAAGGCTTACGGGGGATGGAAATCCTTCCCTAACAGGTGTAAAGAAAGAAATGGAGGGAGGGAGGAAGAAAACAACAAAAAATCTGCCAGAGAAAAATAACAAGACAAAACCAGCTCTGATCTGGTTACTCCTCTGAGTAGCATCAGTAGCAAACCTCAATCTCCCCCAACCCCATTCCACTCTATGGGAAACTCCTTTCTTTCCTATTTTGCTTGGCTTTGGATTTCTGTCCCAGTGTCTTAATACCTTTGTTCTCTTTCTGGGACAAGTGACATTTAAAAATCAAAGCAGAAACTGGCAAAGATATCAAGCCTATCTATCATTGCCAGTTCAAACACCCTTTATCCCAACATAGCTATGATTACTAAATAGGTTCAAAACCATCGGGATGAGAGGAAATCTATGGTTATCACTGGCAATCCATCCTGTCAATATGGGAATCACTAAAACCTTTTTATCTTTTCTGCTGTTTGCAACCAGTAGAGAAGTTAAGAAACTAGAATTATGTCAACTCAACCAACAAATATCCATTGACTTTCTACCATATATAAAACATGATTTATCTCAGAGTAAAATTAATTTTCACTTACACATATATTTTCAAAAAGATATTTAAGAGCACAAAATAAGAACATTGCAAGAGGGCCCAGGATCAACTTCCAGATGAGTTACATGATCAATATATCAGGATAGAGGAGAGAACTACAAACAAACAAACAAACAAAAAACAACCAACTTCCTTGTGCAAAATTTTACCTGTAGCACAATAAACACAAACAGTAACACTGGAATTTATAGGGTATTAAAGAAAATGCACAAAAGGCCTCAGTATTATGCGAACTCAAGAAATTAAGAAAAGATTATTCCTGAACCGTGAAAGAACATTTATATATGAGTCTATCAAGAACATCCACAAACATCTAACAAACACTGTTCTCTCGCAGACTTCAAAGTCCACGAAAACTATATCTTTCCTAAGTAGTAAGTGGGGGGATAAAGGTTTAGTTAGACAAGGAATGAAAACAGCTGCAAGTTAGGGATGAAAGTACCAGAAGATA
Source organism: Neofelis nebulosa (assembly GCF_028018385.1). Lineage (NCBI taxonomy): Eukaryota > Metazoa > Chordata > Mammalia > Carnivora > Felidae > Neofelis > Neofelis nebulosa. The sequence goes on along the minus strand of NC_080784.1, from coordinate 197,067,067 downwards.
CAAAAATTATACTTTAAATTTTGCTTCAGGATTTTTTTCCCTGATAATATCAATGTAAATACTGCAAACTCATTAATATTTCCACAATTCTAATAACAATAATGTCTTTCTTTAAAAGCTGACATTTAGTGCTACATTCTCTGGGGCTCAGCAATCCACATCTGGAAATTAAATATTAAAGCAGGACCCAAGGGCTCCTGTCAGAAAATGCAAGCGATAATGTCAACTGACCTCTAGAGGGCTCCCTACAAACCAGATCTTCACGACGTGAGCTCAGACTTCGCAGAGAGAGGGACTTTTTCCTAAAGCTGGTTTACACAGATTAAAAAGGGTTTTTTTGTTTGTTTGTTTTTGAAATTAATTAATTAATTAATTTTTATTTTGGGATACTCATGCCTGGCTTGCTTCTCCAAATGACCAATGAATCTTCACTGCTCTTCACACATAGTTTGGTATGTTCCAAACCTTGACGCAGGTCATTTGCAATCTTTGTGGCGCTGGACAAACTGGGCGTTTCCAGTGTGCTCGTTGACCTTCGTACCCAGCACCAAATGCAGTGCCCGCTTAGAGGCAGGCAACCAAGAAATGCGGGTTGATTTGAAATTAACCTCTTTTTTAGCTCAGATGGTTCTTGGAAAATGTTATTAGCACAGGATGAAGCTGAGAATAAGAAAAACATATTTGACATTTTTGTAGCTTATAATAATTAACACTTACCTCCAGGCACATTATCTTACTGAAGTCTTAAAATATTATGAAATTAATTTTTATTATCATTTACATAGATGAGACGACTGAAACTGAGGTGCTTGATGTAATAAAGTGGAAATTCAAATTTAGCTCTTTTGATTTCGATCTCAGTGACCTTTTCATTGACTCATTGCTGCTTCTGATTATCCAGATAATGAAGTGACAAATTGGTAACCTTTCAACAGGTGTCCCTTGGTGGGTAGAATGAGACACCCTAAAAAAAGGGATAAGTCACCAGTTGTGATCTCAGCTAATTAGTCATAACCTTGGAAAGCTGGTTGACTCAGGAGGGGAACCAGGTCGTGAGGCCTCGATGCATTAGTTCCCGGGGAGACTGAAGGCCTCAAGCCAAATTGGTCAACTCTGCCAGGACCAGAGACCTAAGCCAGAAAGGAGAGCCATTATCTCGGATGGCAAACCAATAGAAATAAAAAGACTGCTAGGATAGGACCCATGCCATAAGACTGACCAAGTCAGGGCTTAGTATCAAATGGGACACCATTGTGACACAGCATGAAAGGAAGTGGTCAAGACAGGATCTAGTGGACATGACTTTGATCCCACGTGACCAGTATAACTGAAAAGTCCTAGTTTATTCCATATGTGGCGTTTCTATCTTCACAACGCAGTGCTTAGGACAGGAGGAATAAGGGGATAGAAATCATTAATCAAAAAAAAAAAAAAAGATCCATTTCATTATACTCATCAGCTGATACATGGCAGGAAACCTGGGAAATCATGACCCAGAAAATTGTATGCTTTGTTTGGAATATGCCTCTGTTTGAAAATAAGCATAGGCTGGTAGGACTGTTTCTAGACAAAACCCTGAGAGTGATAAAAGATATTAAGGGCTGAAATGGACAAAAGGTAACAGGCAAAAGAGGATGAGTTCCTGAAAGTAAATGAGGCCAAACTTATAATTTTGCTCTGGACTCATCTTCCTTGGCGTTGGAAGGGAAATAAAATACAGTGGTTTAAGAGCACAGACTGCCTGGGTTTGAATCTTCTCTCTGTCACTCACCAGCTGCTTGATTTGAAAAGAAATTGTGAAACTATCTTCACTTCTCTTCTGTAAATTGAGATAATATAGTACTTACTTCATGGATTTTTGTAAAAAGAAAGTTCTAGGTTAAACTAGAACTTTTTAAACTTTAAAAAAGTCCCAGTCTTTATTTAGAATAATTATGTAATATATGTGATTCATTCAGCAAAACCCCAATAATTTTTTGTAATTTTTATGGGGGAGGCACTTTAACAGATGAGACATTCTGGGAAAAGACAATAACTTGCACTGGCATAAAAGTAGATTGGATCTCACGCTCTTAAGATACATATATCAACATCTTCAGGGTCTACAGGAAATGTCTGGACTTTTCCACATGACAATAAGTCTTTACAATACATTAGTGACGCTGCTACCCGGATTCCTGTTCACTCTCCAACTTATGGTACCAAAGGAAGGCAGGTACCTGTTCTAATTTATTTATACAACAAATAGTTACTGAGTGTCACCCCTATGCCTTGCACTGTTCCAAGCATTGAGATACAGTAGGCAGAATTCTCTGCCCTCAAGGAGCTTCCATTCTAGAATTCCATTCTAGTGGGATTCACTTGAATACTTGCTAGTGTTCATTCCTGAGCTTCCTGTCTGTTGTGCAATTGCTGGAGAATGGGAAGTGGGTTTTGCTTTCTCTGAGTGGTGAGGACTTTAAGCCTCTGCACACATTTGTTGCCTTTGGATATTTTCTGATATCAAAATAGATGAATCTCAGCTTCCTCCTGGGACCTGCTATCCATCCAGTTACTAGAAGAGACTTGAAGGGGAGTCCAGATTCCCATGTCCACCAGTGAGCTGAGCACAGGACCCTACCTTGTCCCAGCTGCTCACTCCTTACACTGGCGCTGAGTGAGTCTTGCTCTGGGTTTCTGGTGTCCTGTCCTCAAAGGGCCTAACCAGTCAGAACACAACTCTGAGGGTACCTTCTCAGTCTCCCTAAAGCCTATCTGCACCCCAACACAGCCATGCTGTCCTCAGCCACTATCTCCTTGAGGATGGAGCGACTGTCTCCTGGGATGTCAGGAGAATCTTTTGTTCTTTGACAGTCACATCTTTCTCAAAAGGTTGTTGCTTTCTCTGGCCTGGCACGCTGGCATAGACCCAATAAATATTTGTCAAATGAATCCAGGTCGTGGGCAAGATGATCATAGGGGGTATGTGGATGAACAATTGATATTTTAATATATTAATGTGTAATATTTTAGGAAAGACGTCACTTAAACAAATAGATGAATAATTTTTTTATGTTTACAGACCACCACCTTTAACAGTGGTACAAAACTGATGAAAGTTGGGGAAGTCCTGACCCAGTGGTTGACAATTCAAACTGAAGAGCTTCATTGGCTTGGTTTTCCTTTTGGTTTAGACACAAACCAGTTGACCGAGTTTGGGAAACAGCTGTCTGGACTTCAATTTCCTTCACTAAAAATGGGACTAATAACAGAACCTACATCATGGGGCTGCTCTACGAGTAAGTGAAATATGAGACGTGATCCATGCAAAATTACACCCCACATCAGACACCTGTGCATGTTCCGCAAATGATCGTTATTATTAATCACATAGCTACCAGGTCATCAGCTTCCGCTTCGTAATCTAAGTACCACCGAATGGAGGGCTCACTCCGTTGGGGTAGGTGCATCAAAGCGCCAGTGGAGCTCACCCACAGACATGCTGAGAGGAGCCTGGGAGAGGGGGGTAGGGCACTGCACAGAATGAAAGAGAAACGGAGCCCTGCTCCGATAGACATTCTGTGGCTTAGCTAATGAACACATCCCCCAGGCGGCGGAATGAGAAAACTGGACCCTCTTCTGACACCCTCAAGACTACTCTGTCATGCCACTTTATTTGAACTGATATACTACATCCCTTAAAAAACTGACCCGGCTTCCCTGAATCTTCGATTAGACAAGTCCTCAGTCCATATTCAATGGTAAGAAGCAGAAATTCTGCAGAGCAATAAAGAGAACACACACATAAATAAGATGAAGCTTTGTTTAACCATAAAATCTGAAGTTGGTTAGTCATTACATTGTAATCTAACCTGATCTAAACAAGGCAATGCACATATGCCATATAAGCTTTTTCTCTTCTAAAAATATCTCATTACCATCCACAGGAATAGTTAAATATAGATACTTTGTTTTTATGGCCTTTATTTCTGAAACATAAAAGGTTTTATGTTTCTAATCCCTAGACAATTTTTCATGGTATTTCTGTTTATCCTGCAATCTATTTTCAAGCCATGTTTGGGGGGGGGGGAAATGCAATGATTTCAGGAAAGTCTAAAGTGCTTTTCAATTATGGTGAGTGAATTCTGGGACTCAAGGAGGCATTTAGCTCCTCTGATCTTAGACAAATCGCTCTGCATGACAGGAGTTCCTCTGCTTGGGTTTTTACCCTCTTGGTTTCTTTTGCATTCTCTGTGGTGGTTTTCATTTCCTTTGTGTTTCTCTATTGTTTATTGCAGTCAGTTTCAATGGCATTTACCTAGACCGGTTTTGTAGCAATGAAGAATGGTCCGAGTGAAGGTTTTCCAACATCAGAGTTTCATTGTGAGGAAAAGTAACAACCTTGTGGTCACTTTCAGTGACCTGGAGGTGGACTGGGACAAAGGGCTCTGAGATGAAACAGGAGGGTAAATTTCGTGCACATTCCTCCATAGACAGGGTGACCTCGTGGGCGCGCAGCCTGTGTGGTCACAAGGGTCACACTCAGAAGAGCCCTGTCCTTGGTTGAATGCCCTTTGTCATTGTCTTGTAATTCTTAATTTTTTAGCAATCCTTTATGGCTTATGAAGCCACGGACTGCCCCACCTCCAGGCTCAGGTGCCACATGATGTCCCATCTGCTTGGGATGTCCCTGCCTCCTTGTTCCCTTGCTGGTGATCTCATCACAGCTCAGGGGTAATTCTCGGCACAACTTTTCTCTCCCTTCTTCCGGCAGAGTCACTCAGTGTCTCTGTGTTCCCATGGCAACTCATGCCCACTGCTGGGACTGCATTTTTCATTCCACACTCTATGTGCATGTGTGACTTTCTATCTGCCTCAACCGTGAACTCCAGGGCACAGATCAAAACTGACTTTACCCTTTTGTTTCTCGGGAACAGTTCCTGATACGTGGTAGTGCTCCTTCAATGCGTGATAATGAGAAAAATTTCAACAAGCGTTCCCACTGTGCTGGGGCAACGTGAAGATTTTCATTGCCACTGTGCTTTTCTCTCTGTGCAAGCTACCATGCACCCTCCTTTCTTTGTACATGCAGAACCCTCATGCATCTTGTAATGGCCAACACAAGGTCCCTTCTTCTGGGAAGCCTTCCTGGAATGAAAGACAGATGAAATCTTTCTCTTCTGTGGTTTCTCTGCACATGATAGATGAAAATTTCAATTGAACGACTTTATTTTTAAGTTTTTTTTTTTTTTTTAATTTTTGGGAGGTGGGGGAGGGGCAGAGAGAGAGGGAGGCAGAGGATCTGAAGTGGGCTCCATGCTGACAGCAAAGAGCCCGATGTGGGGCTCGAACTCACAAACCGTGAGAAGATAGCTTGAGTCGAGGTCGGCTGAGTTAGCCACCCAGGCGCCCCAAGCAAGTTAGTTTTATTATCTGACATGCCATGAGTTTCTTACGTGTCTTTTTCTTTATGCCTCAGGGAATGGAAGAGAAACACAGGACCTCAAAGCTAACGGATTTTTCAGCACAAGCTTGAGTTGTCTGGTTATACCAGTTTTATGGGTCCAGCTAAACTAGAAACCGGATTTTTTTTTTCCCAGATGAGAAAGAGAAATCTTTCAACTTTATGACCAAGGAGTAGCTCCCTTAAAGTCTCTAGGGGGGCTGGTTAATATATTTAACAAGGAAAATTATGTATTATGCATTGTACATTGTGTATTCTTGACTTTCTTTTGGAAGATCAGTAGACTATGGGTGTAAGGATTTCTTTCTGGGCTCTATTCTGTTCCATGCTGTTTGTATAACTGTAGCTTTGAAATACGTTTTGGAATCCGACATTGTGAGGCCTCCCACTTTGTTCTTTTTTGCTCAATATTCCTTTGGCTATTTGGGGTCTTTTGTGGTGCCATATGAATTTTAGAGTTGATTTTCTATTTCTCTAAAAAATGCCATTGTTTCTTTTCTTTAAGTTTAAAAATAATTTTTTAAATGTTTATTTACTTTTGAGAGAGAGAGACAGAGGTATGAGAAGGGGAGGGGCAGAGAGAGGGAGACACAGAATCCGAAGCAGGCTCCAGGCTCTGAGCTGTCAGCACAGAGCCTGACATGGGGCTCGAACCCACGACTGTGAGATCTTAACCTGAGCTGAAGTCAGACACTTAACCAACCGACTGAGCCACCCATGCGCCCCGCCATTAAGTGGTTTTAAAAAGGAAAGCATCGCTTTGCTTTCTTCCCCTACTAACACTGTCTCATAGGCATGATTATCACCATTTTCTGGTTTTCTGGGTAAGGAAACTGAACTTGGGAAAGCTGAATATCTTGTTCAGGGTTATCTGGTTGGGAAACACAGAGCTAAACAGATCCCATGCTTTCCCCAATACGTACTTATGGTTTTTTTTTTTTTTTTTTTTTTGGTCAGGGGTGGGGTGGGGTGTTACTTGTGCTAATAGGTTGAACCTATTTCATTTTAAAGATTCAGAAGGCAAAACCCCTTTCTCAGTGAAGGGGTGCCAACTAATTCCAATAATAATCCTTTATAAGTCTCTGCTTGCTAGAGAGCTTTAACTGTTTAGTAGCAGTGATTTTTAACAAGCCCATAACATTGCCATTACATGAATTATACATGGCTTATAAAATGATTATTTAGTCAGTGGAAAATTAAATCCGTCAGTGTTTTCCAAATCTGAGCTAGGACATTCATCAGAAAAAAACTGTTAAATTTTTAATCAACTGTACTGTGCTTGATGTAGCTATCAGCCTAAATTGCTCTTTCTCTGTCATTCTCCTTGTTGCGGAATATGGTGTAGAATTACCAGCTCGACGATGCTAATTGATTTTTTTCTCGCAGAGATTTAAGACAGAGTGACATGCCTCGAGCATTAAGCTAAAGAAAAAAGTTGCATGAGCTTCAAAGACACATTTCACATATACTGAGTGGTAATTTAATATTTTAGGGTTTTTTGATCTTCTTCCCTTTGAGCCAACACCTCAAACCAGAGTCACCTCAGACTGAGATCACCCTAAGGATTCAGACCCAAACGTTAAAACTAAGAGATTATGTAGTGTTAAAAGGTGGTAAGTTTATAAAAAAATAATGCAAGGAAAGAGAATGTCTGCTTGTGGATCAATAATATAGCATAGTAAAAGAGTAGATTCCCCCAATGAACGACAGCACCTAATGCTCTGTATGAACAGATAACTCATTGGACATTTCTTGTGGTCATAAAGCAATTTATACAGTTTTTCATTTTCTTTATAGATTTCTTTTTCCCACTTTTCTCCTCCTCCTCGTCCTCCCCCTCCTCCTCGTCCTCCTCCTCCTCCTTCTCTTCCTTTTCTTCTTCTTCTTCTTCTTCTTCTTCTTCTTCTTCTTCTTCTTCTTCTTCTTCTTCTTCTTCTTCTTCTTCTCCTGAGCACTTTAAGTTCTTCTGATGGCAGTCAAGGGAAAATATTCTGTTTTTCTTCAGGGAAATTTATTTATTAGGAGAACCTTCCAACCTTGTCCTTGCATCCATTAAAAGAAGTATCTTCACTGGTAGACACAAGGAAGCAAGGGAAGGCACGGCCCTAAGAACACATTGTCTGCCTCTAACTCTGTGTCAGAAGCATAGCTGGCAATGGGGACCGAAACATTCAGTGCCCACCCATGCCCTCGACACAGGATTTGCCGATCCCAGGCCTCAGCTAGCATCACGCAGTGGGTTTCTGCACAGTTCTGGACCCTTTCTGGCTTTCTCGGCCATGACTTATCTTTGGCAGAACATGTTTTATCTGGACTAGTGTTTCTCAGATTCAGATGTGCATGCAACTTACCTGGAAATCTTGCTCAAATGCAGAGCCTGATTCAATTACTCTAGGGTAAGCTGGAGATCCTGCATTTCTTTTTTTCTATATTGATTTTTGGGGAGAGCACAAGTGGGGGAGGGGCAGAATGAGGGGGACAGAGGATCCCAAGCAGGCTCGGGGCTGACAGGCTGACAGCAGTGAGCCCTCTGTGGGGCTCCAACTCACAAACCGTGAGATGGTGACCTGAGCCAAAGTCAGATGCTTAACCGATTGAACCACCCAGGTGCCCCCAGATTCTGCATTTCTAACATACGCCAGGAAATTCTGATACTGCTGTTCCACTTAGAGGATCAAGGGTCTATTGCAAACATCTAGCATGGAACCTTCCAGGATGAGACTCCTGGCACCAGTCCTGGGTGTGGACCACCATTTCCTATGTGGGGCACATACTGTTCCCACCAGGCAGTCCTATGCATAAGCACTAGCGAACTGAGCAAGAACCCAGAATAGACCTTGAAAGAGGGTGGCAGGAGTGGGGTGAGGGAGTAGAGAAGGGACATCAGACATTTCTGCACACTGCTCTAGATGTAGCTCAGGGTGTCATCAGGAAGGAGGAGCTGAAGTGATCGCTGTTCCCACTTTTCCTTCCCATGAGCTCTGGTGTGGGCTCTGTCCACCTAGAGGAAGGGACAATCATTCTCGTTGTGGAGAAGCCCTTATATATAGGAAGCCCTTATATATAGGAACAGGCTCAAGGCCCCTCACCGCCTGTTCCTAACAGTTTGGGTCCCACCATAGTCTGGGGACAAATATTTACTGCTTCCCTAACTTACCCTGTACTTAGAGACTTCCATAGATTTGCAATCACTGTTCCCTCTAAGTGAAATATTCTTCTCCATTCCCCTGCCTAATGAGATCTTGGTTATCTTTCTAGATAGAGCTCATATGGGAAGGATGCCCTGTCCCCCTTCCCCGCCACCCCTCACACGGTTGGCAGCAACACTCCATCTACCTGCTGGGCTGGGTGTTGCTGCGGTAGTGACCTAATGGTTCCTCTTGCTTCTGTGCTCACCAACCCCACCCCCGGCCACGTACAATTCTGAGTTCTGAAAGGTGTAAACCAGATGATGAAAATCTCCCCTTAAACACTTCCAGCTCCACAAGTAGCCACTCAGACACCTCAAGAAAAGTCAATCTCCCTGCCCTGGTCTGGAAGCTTCTATAAAACATGTCCCTGTCTGCCTCTGAGACTCCTCTCTATACTTGGATCTCCGCCTGCACAGAGGATCTGGTTCCACCTATCTTCCATCTGAACTTGTAAAGGGGATGAGCTTACAGATGTTCCTTCTGCCCAGAATGTTCTGCCTCAGGAGCTTCCCTTGCCCAGCCTCATCTCTTTCGGGTCTCAGCTCATTCCACAAAGCTAAAGTCGAAGTGACCTCGGGGCTCTCCCTGTGTATTGTCCTGCATTGTTTCCATCATAGCTTCCTGAGTACCTGCCATTTTCTCCCCTGCTGTTTGTCCGTCCTCTGCTGACAGAATTCCCAGTCCTGTGAGAGAGAGGACTCTGCCTTTTCTGTGGAGCACCGTATTCCCAAGGTCAAAGCAGGTGCTGGGAGGGGTTTCGGTAATCTTGGTTGAATCCATGTTTGAAGTATTTAACAAAATGTCGTCCCCTCTAGAGAGCTAGGTCTGTGCTTGAGGGCCAGTTCTGTCCTTTACTAGATACTTTCCTTCTGTAAGGCTCAGTCTGACCACTTGTAAGGTGGGGGTATGAGTCCCACCCTTCAGAGCTGCTGTGAGAAGCAAAATCAGGTACCTCACATACCATGTGTAGCGCAGTGTGGCATGAGGTACAAGAATATACTAAGCGAAGCTACAGGTCTCATTCTTACCAACAGGCCCTTCATGCACGCAAGAGGAGCTGTGGGGGGTGGCGGAAGCCAGAGGGAGTGAAGGCGCATGCCTTGGACCCACCTGGGAACCATGGCTTTCCTCTCCGAGCTCCAGAAGATACCTCAAAACTGGGAGTGTTTATCTAGAGAATCAGCTTGGAAGTTAGTAATTATCTGATTAATGACCCTCCCACAAAGGGCTTCTGTTCCAGGATGATGGGTTTAAGTGTCTCTGGACTCAAGGGGAAGATTCTAACCTGCTGCTCTGCGGATGGTAAAATATTTAAAATTAGATGTATGGAGTGCTGAGGTAATTATGTGTGCGGCAAACATATGGCAGAAGCTATATTTCTCCCGCTGAAAGAAACAAGTCCAAATATGTAACGTACACACATTCTCCTTCCCTATAAATACACAGATTGGATGATGCCGTAGCAACATTTTGTTAAGTACCAGCATCCCGGAGAAATCACTGGAAGCGCCTTATCAGAGGAACAGATGGCCGGTGTCCCTCCTGGTCTGAAGGTATTTCTGGCTGTCATGTGATTATTCTATAAATAAACCCCACCGAGAGGCAATGGAAGGTAAGCAATCGGTTGAACTCTCTGACTTTACAAAGAAGGTACTGGAAAAAAAAAAAATTAAAGGCTGGTTATTTTAAAGATGATTCTGTCACAGAACCTGAGGGCTAGAAGGGGCCTTGAAAAACCATCCAGACCATATGCTCTTTTTAGGTGGAGCCTCACTGGATTGGATTCAGCTTGACTTTTGAAGACCTTCGGAGGACGACTCCAACATTCCATGGTGACATCTGTGGTGCTGTTCAAAAACCCTGACTGTGTGGCCTCTGCCCACCCAGCTCCTACCCCCTCGCCTTCTTCCCTCCACAGCTCCCTCAGCCAGCAGACATGTTTCATGCCCCGCAACCCACAACCAAGTCTGTTTCTGCTGGTCCCATCCTGGTCTCAGGTGGGCGCTTGTGAAAGAAGGTTCTGTCAACCAGGAGCCAAGAACCTTCCACGCAATTGCACGCAATGTGCTTGTTTTGTTTCCTTCTCACAACTGGACAGTGAGACACGTTGCATTGTTTTTATTTTATGGGACGAGGTTTTGAAGTCCTAGGTGTTAGCTGTTATTCAACCAAGCTGATGAAGGTACTAACTGGAAAGAAGAAGGGGGCAGTGACCCAGGTTCTTTGCCTTCTTGCCACCTCATCAGAGCTGGGCCACAGTCCTGTCCTTTCTTTCTAATTCCTTCTATGCTCAGTGCCTCCAGAGAATGCCCTTCCCAGAAATTAAGGGGCCACCATTTACTCTCTAAATTAGAACATGGGGGGCACCTGGGTGGCTCAGTCAGTTAAGCAACCAACTCTTGATTTCAGCTCAGGTCACGATCTCATGGTTTGTGGGATCGAGGCCCATGTTGGGCTCTGTGCTGAAAGAACAGAACCTGCTTGGGATTCTCTCTCTCTCTTCTCTCTGCCCCTCCCCCCCCCCCCATAAATCAATAAACTTAAAAAAAATAAAGTAGAACATGAAACTTAACCCATGTGTAGGTAAGGAATAGCTGTAGAATGAGAATCCCTATGTCCTTCTCTTCATTCATTCATTCATTCACTCCCTACCTTAACAAAAATTCTTCAACATGATAATGGGAGTAAAGGATGTATTCCATACTTGCTCAAGCTTGTCCTTCTTTAAATGTCTCTGTCGCTACCTCTGTCTTATCCCCATTAGGTTACTTAAGCTCCTGAATCATAGTTCCCAGGGCTAGAACATAGAGAAGTGACTTACCATAGTGGGTGGTCGTGATTATGGCAAAGTGCTGTCTGGGAAATGCTTGAATCTTTAGCCACTGCTGGTACCCTCTCCCTTGTGTGCAGAATGAAGTAGGGTGATGCCTCTTCTCACGTCCATCACAATCCTTTCTTACGATGGGAAAAACATGTGGCTATTTTCCAAATTCCTAGGGCTGGAGCCGTACGAATTTCTTACAGTTTAAGCTCTACTGATCTCATTCACTGATGTATGTTCAGAACCCAAATGGGAGTGGGGCCAGTCTAAAGCAGGTGCTTAATGGATTTTTGTTGAAACACGTATTGATAAATGGAATCTGAAAGCAAAACAACTTTTTCAGAAAATTCCCTACTAGCTAGTTTTTATAAAATAGGCATTTTCTTTACACAGTAAAAATAAGCTATTTTCCAATCACACTTTTATGTGTGTTTTATCCTAAAATGGTAATAATCTTAGTCATTTCTAAAGAAAACTGGGGTTTTCAAACTGCCTAAAAATCTTTCTTTATTTCCAAAATTCTTTGTTCCTGCATTCAAGGAATAACCCAGATCTTTTACTTAAAGAATTTCAAAGAAAGAGTGGCCTTTTATTTTTTAAATTTAATTTTAGGAATTGATATTTAAGATAATTTTAGTTTTAAGGGGAAAAAAAAGTCTTACATAAATGAAACTATGCCAGAGACTTTTAAAAGACTTTGGTGGTTCTGTGTTTTTACAATTACTGTTTGCCTTATGTGAAAAGGATGTTCATCAGTAGAGAATTTTAAACAAGTCTGCTGGAATTTTATTGGCACAGAAAGCCTGTTTGCATACCTCTGGTTGACAACTTCGCTTTTTCATCAACAATCAAATTGCTTTCTGCAGTACTAATTATATGTCTATTATTCGCTTTGTGAAATTTCTTTGGCCCTGCTGTTGACATTTCCTATAGAAACTTGGACTCTGGGAGAAGAAAAGGGTCGATTCCTCCCGAGAGAAGGATGTCACAGGCTCCGTGGATGAAGCCTTGGACAGATAGATGGCAGTGGCCTTCACCTTGCCATGGGGTCCCTGGGGGAGCTTGGCCCTGACATGCGATCCCTCTGGGCCTCGGTTTCCCTATAGATGAATTGTTTAAGTTGGACAAGTAATTCCATTTTTTTTCTCTAACGTTATTATAAATGCCTCTCTTTTCTTCCATTAAAGATAATATATGTTCATGGTAGAAAAATAAGAAACATCAGGAAAAAAAAATCTCTTCTAAAGTCATCACCTTTCTATTTATACATACTTATGCCTATGTAAAAGTGTGTGTGCACATGCCCACACATGCACACGCTCACACACATTCCCTTATGAGAGCATATGCAGTAGATTTACAAATGCCTTGGAGCCCCGTGGACTGACCAGACTAGACATCTCGACCCGGTCCTTCCAGCTACCTGCTGCCCTTGCCCTTCTTTTTTATTTTTATTTTTTGGAAATAATTATAGATTCATAGGAAACTGCAAAGATAATTCAGAGAGGTGCCATGTACCCACCCTCACCCCCATTCTGTGGCTGCAAGAAATCCTGCTCGCATCATGCACAGTATATAATCCTCACATAATCCTATTACACACGTCAAATAGTTTCAGAACTGCTAACCCGTATCTCTATGAGAAACGATTTTACTGAATGACAGCATTTGCACGCAGTTCTTATTGTCTTGTGCTTTACCAGATATTTTATCCAAATGCCAGTTTTTCAAGGTGGTTTAGGTCAGTTCTTTGCTTCCCCAACCCCTTCGGTGCGCTTTCGATATTCGCAGCGATGTGATGAAGTTCATTTTGTGTCTTTTATTCTCCACCTTGGATTCCCCTGCATTCTGGTTGATTTTAATGATTTATTTGGGGGCGTTTGTGAAATATTCCTGTGACGTTAAGAGTGAGGGCTATCTAAAGAAGTCCACTCGGAGAAGCGGCCCTCTCTCCTTATAAGACCACTTGGCCCTCCTCTCTGCTCCTGTCCAGCCTTTTCCTAGCTATCCTTTGCATATAACCAATCTCTTTAGTTTTTGGTTTATCCTCCCTGTTCAACTTTTGCAAAAATTCTGTGTGGTGCATTTTCTTATATCCTTTTCTTTCTTACATGAAAGGCAGCATACCGTAGACACGACTTTGCACTTTGCTTTTTTCATGGGATAGTATATTCTGAAAATCACATCATCCTAATCAAAGGAGATCTTCCTTGATTTTTGCTATAGGTATATACTATTACTTTGTGTGGACGTGCCACATTTATTTTCAATAATTCTGCTTTGAGTATTTAAGTAGTTTCTGATATTTTGAAATAACAAGCAATGCTGCCACGAATAACCTTGTGCATATCTGTTATGTCATGCCGTAGATTCCTAGGAATTGAATTGTGGAGTCAAAAGGTAAGCATGTGGGTAGTTTTGTTGGGTCTGGAGTTCCCCTCCAGAAGGGTTGTATTGGTTCGCGTGTCTACCAGTAATGTTTGAAGAGAATGTGTTGTCTCACAGTTTTACCAACAGGATATGTTCTATTTTTGTAAGAGATTTTGTATATTAGGGTAGTTTTAGGTTCACCGAAAAATTGAGTGGAGAGTAGAGAGTTCCTGTATATTCACTGCCCCGCACATGGGTGTCCTTCGCCACTATCAGTATCCCTGGTCAGGGTGCTACATTTGCTGCAATTGATGAACCCACTCTGATACATCATAACCAAAGTTCATACTTTCCATTAGGGCTCACCCTTGGTGTTATACACTGTATGGGTTTTGACAAATAATGACATATATAATGACATATATCTGCCATTCTAATATTATATAGAATAGTTTCACTGCCCTATAAATACTCCATGCTGTCCCTGTTCATCCGTTACTCTTCCCTAGGCCCTGCTGACCACTGATCTTTTTGCTGTCTCCATAGTTTTGTCTTTTCCTGGATGTCATATAGTTGGAATCATATAGTATGTAGCCTTTCAGATTGACTTCTTTCCTTTCATAATATGCATTCAAAGTTCCTCCATGTCTTTTCATGGCTTCATAGCTCACTTTTTTGAGTATTGAATAATATTCCATTGTCTGGATGTAGTTTTCTATCTTCCTTCCTTTCTTTCTTTCTTTCTTCTTTCTTTCAATCCATTTACCTACCAAAGAATATCTTGGTTGCTTCTGAGTTTCAGCAAATGAGAACAAAGCTACTATAAACATCCGTGCTTAGGTTGTTGTATGGGTGCAAGCTTTCAGTTCCTTTGGTAAATATTGAGAAACATGACTCCTGTGTCATAAGGGTAAGAGTATATTTAGTTTTGTAAAAAAAAAAAAATACCCAACTGTCTTCCAAGTGGTGGTACCATTTTGTATTCTCATCAGCAATGAAGGGGAGCTCCTGCTGTTCCACATCCTCAATTGCCAGCATTTGGTGTTATCAGTGTTTTAGATTTTGGCCATTTTAATAGGTGAGTAGTAGCATCTTGTTTTAATTTGCAATTCCCTAATAACATACGATGCTGAACATCCATTCATATGCTATGTGCCATCTGTATATTTTCTATCTTCTCTGGTGGGGTGTCTGTTCAGGTCTTGCACCCAGTTTTGAAAATTATGCCATTCATTTTCTCACTTAAGACTATATTTTTGAATAACAGTCCCTTATCAGACATGTCTTTTGCAAATGTGTTCTCCAGGTCGGTGGCTTGTCTTTTCATTCTGTTTATAGTGTCTTCCCCAGACCAGAAAATTTTAATTTTCATGAAGTCTAGCTCATCAATGATTTCTTCCATGGGTCATGCCTTTGTGTTGTATCTACAAAGTCATTACTTTGTCCAAGATTGGGTGGGTTTCCTCCTATGTTATCGTCTAGGAACTTTACAGTTTTGTACTTTAAAAAAAAAAAAAATTAATGTTTTATTTTTAAGACAGAGCATGAGCGGGGTAGGGGCAGAGAGAGAGAGAGAGGATGACACAGAATCTGAAGCAGGCACCAAGCTCTGAGCTGTCAGCACAGAGCCTGACGCGGGGCTCGAACTCATGAACTGTGAGATCATGACCTGAGCCGAAGTCGGACATTCAACCGACTGAGCCACCCAGGCACCCCAACAGTTTTGTACTTTAAATTATGTTTAGAATCCACTTTCAGTCCATTTTTTGTGAAGGGTGTGAGGCTTGTGTCTAGATTCTGTCTCTGTGTGTGGCTATCCAGTCGTTTCAGTACCATTTGTTTTCTTACTTTTAAATCATTTGTCAATCTGAGAGGTGAAAAATAACTCAAGCATTATTATAACTTGCGTTTATTTAACTAATTTGAACTTTTAATATATTTGGAGTGATGTTTATATGCTCTTCAGAATTGTATGTCCATATATATTTTTTTTCTATTTTTCTATTATTTTTGTCCTTTGTCCTTAAAATTTTAAGAATTCCTTGCTTATTAGGCATTTTAAACCTTTGGCTATGGTACATGTTGCTTTTTTCCCCAGCTGTCTTTTGATTTTGATTATGATGTTTTGTGCGATGCATTTTTACATATTTTTCTGTAGTCAATTTTATCAACTTTTCTTTATTGCCTCTGGATTTTGGGTCATATTTAGGAAGCCTGTCTCTACTCTGTAGTTAAAAAGGAATTCACCCATATAGTATATATATGGTCCCATATTTTTTATTTAGGTTTCTAATCCATTTAGAATTTATTCTTGTATATGGTGTGATATAAATCTAATTTTTATCTTTTTTTTCCAAAATGATTTTCCCAGTTCTCCTAACACCATGTATTTAAAACTCCATCTTTGTCTGAAGTTTGTCCTGATCACTGTGTTCTCAGATCTGGTTTCTGCTGCAGAGTATTATCAATAGAAGTGAGATCTTATACTTTCCTTTGATTTTTGTTTGAAGAACACTTGTTTAAGTGCGGAATTCTTATAATTTGATTGCCAATGAGCTCTTGCTTCTCCTTAACATAAGAGTTTACCTGTGTGCTCCTCAGAAGGGAAGGCTGTTTCTCTGTATCTCAGCCTGGTACCCTATGACTGCAAGCTGGAATAATGAGTTGGGTGTCTTAAACACCCTTTTGAGAACGTCTTTTGCTGTGCACGGTTGACATTGCAACCATCAGTCTCACATTAGGGAGCCAAGGCCCTTCCTGTATAACGACATTTACCACCTGTCATTCCCCATCAATAGTAGGCTATAGGTTGTAGTCTATGGGGAATAGATATGTTGTCTGCCTTGGGTCTGGTATGGTGCCACACACACAGTAGATAATAAATTAACTTTTTTTTTAAATGATGATGCAGGGGCGCCTGGGTGGCTCAGTCGGTTGAGCATCCGACTTCGGCTCAGGTCATGATCTCACAGTTTGTGGGTTCAAGCCCCGCATCAGGCTCTGTGCTGACTGCTTGCTCAGAGCCTGGAGCCTGCTTCAGATTCTGTCTCCTCTCTCTGCCCCTCCCCCGCTCACGCTTTGTCTCACTCTGTTTCTCAAAAATAAATAAAATGTAAAAAAAAAAAATAAAAAATAAATAAATAAAATGATGATGCAGTGAAAGAATACATGAATGAGTGATGCATTACTCTTATATCATCTCAAGTTCACTGTAGGAGCAGGTATGATTATCAGCTTAGTAGACAGGCAACACCAATTTTGCAGCCATATTTAAATCAGGAAAATTATATTTCTGAGTGTATGTTCCCCCTACAGATCACTGATCTGTGGGTGTTAATATTATGGATCAGGTATTGCACAAGGACATTTCACTCCTATTAGCTCACTTAATTCTCAGCACAACCCTACAAAGTAGATATTTTTAGCGTGCTTAACAACAGGAGAGAGGAAGCTCAGAAATTTTCGGTGACTCGAAGAAGACAATGCAGCTACAGAATGAAGCCAGGTCTCTGGGCTTCAAGTCCACTCATTTCTCAACAGCGTGTTGAGAAGTGTTAAGATTTTTTTCGGCCAAGATGTAGAACCGAGGAGAGTATAATGATGGCCACAACTGCCCATGACCCACTCCTTACATGGACTGATACGTGGTAATTTATTGACAATTCACAAACTATTTACAAAATTGACAAAAGAAAACTATTTCTTGAGAAGGTGTCAGAACTTTACTGCTTCTTACAATATTATTCACATACCCTGTTCTGTAGCAGGTGATAAATAATTCAGACTGAATTTGGCAAAAGCAAATGTTTGTCCTTTCCCACTTTCAGTTGGCTTGGGAGGAAATTATTTTCCCTCTTCAATTGTTTACTGAACAAAAAGGCATTTACATTGTTTTCTAAGCCAGCTGTGTGGTCTGGCCTGTTTTCCCCCATTGCTTCGATGAATAAATTGTGCAAAATCTCCTTGTTCCAGTAACAGGAGATCCTGCTAAGAAAACATTCAGTTAGACTCCTACAATAAAGCACACCAATCTGACGTCTGGGTCAGATTTAAGAAATCAATTCTCCCCTGCTTCCAAAGAAGTCATTTTATTCTGGAAGACAAACTATCATGGTATAACCTGGAAAATGAAAATCTTTATTTAGAGCCACTCTGGGTTTTCTGGTGGGTCAATAGTTGTATTTAATATATGTAAAGATAGGTCAAAGGCAGTTTCATATAATAATATTTTCTTAGGGCTAACTGAGTACTCCTGATAACAACATGGTAAAAATATCATGAATTTGTGCAGAGCATTTTATTATCAGTACAAGGTGGTCCTGCATTTGAAGGCAGCCATAATGCAGGGAAAGGAAGACTAAAATTAGTTGGATTTGGAGTCAGGTGTTGTAAGATCAGTTTCCAGCTGAATGATTTGTTAGTCACTTGAGTGAACCGAGGGTCTTACCTTCTCTGAACATGTAAAATGTGAAGGCTTAAATGAGATCTGCATACGAGAGCATTCTATATGATCTAAAACATCATGCAAATGCAACATCTTTTATTCCAATAATTTTTCTTATAGTTTTTTCTTCCCATTGACTTATGTAGGTAGGTAAGGAGAGTAACGCCTACAGAAATTTACCTGAGGGG
Organism: Neofelis nebulosa; assembly: GCF_028018385.1. Lineage (NCBI taxonomy): Eukaryota > Metazoa > Chordata > Mammalia > Carnivora > Felidae > Neofelis > Neofelis nebulosa. Next base: position 197,048,610 of record NC_080784.1, on the reverse strand, counting down.
CGCCTGGGCAGCTAAGTCAGTTAGGCATGCGACTCTTGGTTTCAATTCAGGTCATGCACAACTTGGTGAGTTCGAGCCCCACATCGGGTTCTGTACTGACAGCGTGGAGTCTGTTTGGGATTCTCTTTCTCTCCCTTCCTCTCTACCCCCTCCCCCCACTCATGCTGTCTCTGTCACTCTCAAACAAATAAACTTCAAAAAAAAGTTACTTGAGACACAAGCAGTGTGAACCTTCTGGTTATGTCCATTTTGGAAGGAGGGAGCTGCAAGCAGAAAGGAAAGGAGCTCAGGTTTCTCTGGTCAGTCTTTCAATGACTTTTTAATGCATATGACTCCATGGCGAGTCCTATTCTAGGTGCTGGGAAGAGGTTGAAGAAGACCACGCTTATCCAGTTTACCACAACTGTGGTGCCACAGAAATTTCAGCAACTATTATAAAAGAGAATATCCTAATTCCGCCCCTCAAGGCCCTTGTGCCATATTGGCATGGGGTGGGAAGGCTGATGCACAACTAAATAATTGTTACTGGTCTGACCCATGTCACAGACTTCCAAAACAGAGGACATTATATTTCTCTTTTCAGACTCTTGGCTGAAGTCTCCTTTGCTTCAACTTGACATAAGACCAAATTCTCTCTTGGGTTCTTCTCCTTACACCAACTGGCCGGGAATTTTGGGACTGACTCTTTTTCCAAACAATAGGGAGTGGGTAAAGCAAAATGCTCGGTCCACTTGTGGCCCACAGTGTGGGGCTGTGGTTATACTGCTGCCCCCCGGTGTCATCCTCACTACCCTCTGTGTCTTGAGATATAGCTCATCACACCTTATGGTTACAGCTCTAGCTCACACTCTTGCTCAGAACTCTTGGGAGAGTGACTGCTAAGAGGGAGTTTCTTGTCTTTCTCCCATGAACATCAAGCCTCGCACCATCCAACATGGAAGCTACTTAAAAGCAAGAGCACTTGAAAGTGAAATAAGTCAGGCAGAGAAAGACAGATCCCATCTGTTTTCACTCCTATGTGGATCCTGAGAAACTTAACAGAAGACCATGGGGGAGGGGAAGGGGGAAAAAAAAGTTACAGAGGGGGAAGGAGGGAAACCATAAGAGACTCTTAAATACTGAGAACAATCTGAGGGTCGATGGGGGGGTGGGAGGGAGGGAGGGTGGGTGACGGGCATTGAGGAGGACACCTGTTGGGATGAGCACTGGGTGTTGTATGGAAACCAATTTGACAATAAATTATGTTTAATATAAAAAAATAAAAGCAAGAGCACTTGAAATGTGACTTGTCCCAATTGAGGTGCACCATAAGTAGAAAATACACCCTTGATTTCAAGATTTAATACATGAAAAAAGGATATAAAGTATCTCATTATTTTTATATTAATTATTCCTTAAGACGATAATATTTTGGATATATTAGGTTAAATAAATAAAAAAATGGGTTAAAATTATGTAGGTTTCTTTTTACTTTTTTAAATGTTTGTTTGAGAGAGAGCAAGAAGGGGAGGGGCAGAGAAGGGAGACACAGAATCTGAAGCAGCTCCAGGCTCTGAGTTGTTAGCACAGAGCCCGACACGGGACTGGAACTCATGAACCACGAGATCATGACCTGAGCCAAAGTCAGATGCTATCATGACCTGGCCTGAAGTCTTTTGCTTAACTGACTGAGACACCCAGGTGCCTGTCCTTTAATTTTTTTAAAGGTAGTAACTAGAACATTAAAACTATGTACATGATTTGCATTTTTTTCTAGTGGATTTTGTGAGTTAAGTTTTTGGGTGTTTTCAGATTTGTTGGTGAACCCCTTCTTCCGCCATAACGTTTTCCTCTTTGGTGTTCTTCGTGCCTCACGACCTTCAGTTCCCACCATCCTGATTCACCAGGCACGCTGTCAAATACTGGCCCCTGAAAGAGAAAGCATTCAGAATCTGGATCCTTTTCCTCTCAGGTTTCTTCATTCGTGTGCAGATTTACTGACTCTCCCCCATCCTTCAGTGCTAGCTGGGTACATTTAGGGGGATTTGGAGGGGCTACCTTGCCAAGCCCCTCCCCTACAGTAAGTATCCACTTGTCTTTCATTTACAAAAATTTACAATTACTTCAGGGATTTCTCTCAGAACAGAGACGAGGTTTTGCTTCCACCCAGACTGGGGTGGGCAGTTAGGTTTATTGGGGCCACAGCCAGGGGACCAATGGTTGGACCTGAGTACACTTGCCAGCTCGTGCTTCTTGATAGCATAGGAATTGGAAGAACCCTGGGCTTGACTGATGAGCTCATCTGCTGGATACTCAGCAATGGTCTTGATGTCCCAGAGGGCGGCCCCATGGTCACCTGTGCACAGCAGTCAGATGGCCTGATTCCCACGGCGTAGTGGGGACACATCGGTGGCCTGATGCTTCACTGTTCTGGTTCGCCCAGTTCGGGTTGAGTCCTCCCGGAACCTGTGAATAATCACATGCACCAGGACCTGTGCGGTCAGGGGGGTGATGTGTGGTTTCTCACCGGTGAGCAGATAGATGATCTCCAAGGTACACTTGGCAATGGGCGTGGTCATGAGCTGCTTGCCGTTGTTATGGCCGTGCAACGTCATCGAGTTGGTGAGGCTCTCCACAGCAGGGCGCCAGGCTTTTCAGAAGCATTTGGCCGCATAGTGCCCTGTGCTGCGGGACAAGTACTTGGCACATTCTGCTTCACCGCAATGTAATCCTTCAAGGAAACGGCACTCATCTGCACGTCACTGGTGCTCCACTTCCCCAGGGGTTTGATGTCAGGGGTCTCTGTGATGCAGGTTGCACCATCTCCCACTCGGTCACCTTGAAGGCGTGGCTGGGGATCACAATGGTTCCAGGCACACCATACACACGCCCCTACGGGCAAAAGCCACTTAACCTGCTCCATTCTTACCATCTGTAAAATGGGCATGGTATTTAATGCCTATTTGGCTAACAGAGTCCAAAAGAAAGCGGTTGGGAAATCATATAACCTTGAGAAGAAACCGCCCCTCCCCCCTAAAAATCAGGAGTTGGAAGCACTCGTGTTTAAATGGTGTCCCCTGCACATCAGCTCATCTCCAAAAGAAAAAACAAAGAATCAGTTGATGGGATTAAATCACCTAGAGATGTGTCACCTCTTAGAAGCATTGGAAATGTGTGAGAGCTTCAGGCATAACCTGTGTGTGCCAGAATCAAAGCACGGATAACAGGCTCACTACCCCGTGGGCTAAAGCAAACGCTCCAGGGATCCCACAGCCAGACCACCGTTTTCTAATAAAGCATTCTCCGCTGTAACACAGTCCTTAAAGTGTTAGAAAGGTCTTAGCATGGATTATAGCAAACATCTCAGTACATCTTTCTCAGAAAGGATGTTGAAGCACCACTGGGGTGAATTTTAAATATGGTCTTATTAACATATCCTTTCCTATAGCTCAGAAAACGTAGGAGGCACTAAAAGTCCTCCTAGAAAGTGCATTGTTCATGAAAAGATGTTCAACGTCACTCCTCATCAGGGAAATAAAAATCAAGACCACACTGAGATACCACCTCATGCTGGTCAGAGTGGCTAAAATGAACAAATCAGGAGACTATAGGTGCTGGCGAGGATGTGGAGAAACGGGAACCCTCTTGCACTGTAGGTGGGAACGCAAACTGGTGCAGCCGCTCTGGAAAGCAGTGTGGAGGTTCCTCAAAAAATTAAAAATAGATCTACCCTATGACCCAGGAATAGCACTGCTAGGAATTTACCCAAGGGATACAGGAGTGCTGATGCGTAGGGGCACTTGTACCCCAATGTTTATAGCAGTGCTTTCAACAATAGCCAAATTATGGAAAGAGCCTCAATGTCCATCAGCTGATGAATGGGTAAAGAAATTGTGGTTTATATACACAATGGAATACTACTTGGCAATGAGAGAGTGAAATCTGGCCATTTGTAGCAACGTGGATAGAACTGGAGAGTGTGATGCTAAGTGAAATAAGTCAGGCAAAGAAAGACAGATATCATTTGTTTTCACTCATATGTGGATCCTGAGAAACTTAACAGAAGACCAGGGAGGAGGGGAAGGGAAATAAAAGTTAAAGTTACAGACAGGGAAGGAAGCAAACCATAAGAGACTCTTAAATACGGAGAACAAACTGAGGGCTGATGGGGGGTGGAGAAGACGGGAAAGTGGATGACGGGCATTGAGGCAGGCACTTGTTGGGATGAGCACTGGGTGTTGTATGGAAATCAGTTTGACAACACATTATATTTAATATATAAAAAAAGAAAGTGCATTGTTGAAACCTGACTTATTTTTCACTATGCATGCAAAATTCATGCAAAGTGGTAACGCATGCATTCAAAGTGACTACCCGAGGGGGCTTGTGGGTTGGTCAGGTGAGTTTCTGAAGCAATTACTCTGAAAATGTTAGACTGCTGGGTTTTTTAATGTTTATTTACTTATTTTGAGAGTGAGAGGAACAGAGAGAGAACCCCAAGCGATCCAGATGGGGGCTCGCTCTCAGGAACAGTGAGACGATGACCTGAGCTGAAACCAAGAGTCAGACACTTAACCGACTGAGTCACCCATGCACCCCAGGCTGCTTTTCAATCTAAACAGAGGCATAGCTACTGTGCGTCTCCTCTCGAGCTACAAGGTGTTGACATGTTAGAAGGAAGTCCCAATTATTTAAGTGAGAATGGGAATGTGGAAGGGGTCTTGACTTTATTACACTGTTTGGCTGTGATATTCAAGACATACGGAATATGAGAATATTTTCAATGGGTATTGAAGGTTGGGGATGGGTGATGGTGGTAGACAGTGGGTTCACAACCCTGGGCTGAGATGACCAAAGAGCTAAAACTGCATAAAAGGCCCTTCTATTCAGAACAATCTACTCCCACGGTGGCTTCTTCTATATAGAGTTAGTAAGTCAAATTTGTGACTAGCAACACTAAAGTTGGAATGAAAATACCTGCCCACAGACAGATATCTAAAAGAACACTCATAACAGCTTTATTCATTCAGTGGAATACAACTCAGCCATAAAAAGGAAAGGACTATTGGTAAATAGAATACCATGGATTAATCTTATAAACCTTACATTTGGGCAATAGAGGCCAGAAAATAAGATTAAGTATAATGTTATTCCATTAATATGAAGTTCCAGGATAGGAGACACTAAATTATGGTGACTGGTACCAGCATAGTTGTGTCCAGGGAGAAGAAATGCCTGGAATGTGGTATAAGGGGGGTACTTTGCGGAAAGATGAAAATGTTCTGTATCATTTGGGGGGTGGCGTTTGAACAAAGGTATACGTTGGTCAAAACTCATCAAAATGTACATAAAATCTGCATTTTATTGTATGCAATTTATACTCCTATTTATAAAAAAGGTAGAAGAAAAAAAAGTCGTTTCCCAAGTTTAAATACAATTTCCTTATAGCACAGCTATCATGAGTCTGGGTTCAATCTGATTTCAACATTCATCCATATATGAGTCTTCTCTTCTCCAAGGATTTAATACAATTTCTTTCACTCTTTTCCCAGGAAGTGGGTGAAAAGGAAAAGTAGTCTGTCGGTGAACGGGCTTTACTAATGGGAGAAAGGGTTTGCCCAACCATTGCACTTAAAAGACCAGAGAACAATCCCCTCCTTCAGGTATCTAGTTTCAGACTGTTTTAATGATAATTGCCCTGTAATGGTTCCCTTAGCAACTAGCATCTAACATCTGAAATAGAATTTGGAGTTTGAGGAAGAAATATGTTGTATTTTTCAGGCCACTTTTCCAAAGGGGCAAGCATCTAGAAGAAGCATCTTTCATTTCAAACAGAATGAAGGTAAAGACGACATAATTACAAGAGAGATATAAGCTGGTTTCACCACATACTTCTCCATTGCCTTGACAGTCAGTCAGCAATCTAATCTAGCCTCTAGCCTCTGTCTGTTGATTCATTATATTCAAATAAGGTACAGCATGAGTACAAAACTCTGGATATGGACCAACAAAAGTGAATTCTCTGCCATATGCTTTATAATTCTTCCAGTCCTGAGAAACTAAGCAATCTTGTTTCAGTTAGTGTAAAAATGTAAAGTAGCTTCAGATAAACACTAAAAGAACCTGAGTATTCTAACAGTAATGATTAACAATAATATTTATATTAATATTTATATTCTGGCTTCCAGACTTTGATGAATTTCTTTCTTTGACTTGTAGTCATAAGAGAGGATGTCAATGATGATGATGATGGTGATGGTGATGATGGTGATGATGATGGTGGTGATGGTGATGATGATGATGGTGATGATGGTGGTGATGATGGTGGTGATGATGATGGTGATGGTGATGATGGTGATGATGGTGATGATGGTGGTGATGATGATGGTGGTGATAATGATGGTGATGGTGATGATGGTGATGGTGATGATGATGGTGATGATGGTGGTGATGGTGATGATGATGATGGTGATGGTGGTGATGATGATGGTGGTAGTAGTGACATTGATGCAGCTTCTTATGAGCATGTTGGTTACCAAGTGGAATGCAGGTAGCAAATGTATTGCCTCCTAGAACTTATTCATTCTAGAGCTTTCATCTTGTGGTTGGAATCCCTCCACTCTTTGGCTCATACTGTCCACACTATTATGCCCACCCGACATGAAGCCTATGTTCTCTGCCTAATTGACACACCCATTCAATTTTATTTTCTACAGCTCCTGGACATGCACCTTTCCCACCAGTAAGCCTTTTCTCCACATCATCATAGGATCAATATACACTTATTCTTCTAATAGGAGGGCTCTATCTCACATGAAAAATAAGCCTTAATTAAATGGAATCATTTATTATCTTTGTATATTTTTTTTTGTTTCCAATGTTAGCTGAGTACACAGTAGGCACAAGGCACCATCCTTGACAAATGTGAAAGCACATGTCATTAATAATGCCAGTGCATTAAATACATATGCTATAGACGGAGATAGTAAAGTTATGGAAAACTATGGTCATGAACAACTGAATTGGCTAAAATGGCTGTGTTATTGGGCATTGGTTTTCAAAAGTCCAAAAGATGACAGTGAGAGTTTTTATTTTAAGAGCAATCATTGAAAGAATCAACTGACCTTGCTCTTCTCCGTCTCAAGTTAGAAAATAAACAGTGAAAGTGTATCTTAGTGGTTTGCAAGTGATTCAGAGTGGGACGCTCAGCTATTAGAAAGCCATCGATTTGGCTGGAGGAAATGAGTTGCCTGCAGGATTGTGAGGTCAGGGAAAGGTGCCAAGGTGCACCACATTTCTTGGCAAGAACTCAAGCTCATTGCTAAACGCCTGCTATTACTCTGAATCCACGTTTTTGAGCCTTTGCAAAACTCTTCCTTTGATAGTCAATATCTTTCATTCAATTTCTCCATCTTTCCAGATTCTTGACATTGGTATAGGATCTTCCTCTTTGATTACAGTCCCCAAACCCACATTTTTAACAAATTAATTTGCTGCTTTGAGACTGACTATTCTTTTTAGAATGACAATCAACTTTGCCTAGAGGCTCTATTTTCAGAAATATCTCTCACTCTAGAAAATAAACAAGTTTGCCAAGAGTATTACTCAGGAAAAAAAAAAAAAAAGGTGCTGGTGGTTTAAGAATAGCAAAGCCATTCTCCACTCTCACCAGACTGCTTCAAGTAAGGTGTATTGGGAAGGGTCCTGGCTGAACGGGAAACCAGCAGATGCAGTTCTATTCTGGGCTTCTCTTCTGTGTGACCTTGAGCAAATCACTCAATTTTTCTGCAGTTCAGTTTACTCAGGTTGAAAAAAAAAATTGGAATGATAATACCAGGATGTTGTGGAGAGTCATCAGATTAGCAAGACGCCTTGGACCCTTGAGGCACAAACTAATGTAGAAAAATAGAAGATATTCAAGACTTGGCTCACGGCAATGCATCTTGTATTCTATGTACTGTATTCTTCCCCCCCCCCTTTCCTCACTGTTTGCAAGCTCCATGAATTATTCCTTTCAAACATTCTATTCTATTTGAATTGTTGCTCGGTAACAAACGATGGGATACACGTGCATCTTACTGAAATCAGTTCACTTCAATTCAACACAATAAAGATCGAAGGAGTTACTTATAGAAAGTAGGTTATTAATTTGATGATAATCCATAATCCCCCTAATATTCAGAAACACCCGGCTTCTCTTTTTTTCCTACCCATAAAGAATCTAATGTTGTTTTACTGACACCGCCTATTTGCTAAGTGGTTACTAACTGCGGGGCGTTTTTCTCAACACTGTGGTTGCATCATCAGATAGTTGTCAAACTCCATGAGGGGTGTCTCACTTATGTCCTCATTTTACAGACTAGAAAACGGAGTGAAGATTAGCAAAGACTCAACACTCAAGTTATCATGAGCATAACTGTCCTCTGACCTTGGGTCTCTGAGCTTCTAGCCACTAACTTACACTTTCCCCGAACTCGTGATTGTCAAGTGTAAGTTTTTGAATATGTGACGTGCTTGTGAACGATGCAGGTTGCTGAGACTCACACACAGATCATCCTGATGCTATGGCTTGTTTATTGCGTGTTAGAGATACATCCAAGGATTGAAAGTGAGGGGCTCTGCTGTGTATTCAGTGGCGACTGAGGGTCAGAACAAAGACCTTGTGGAAAGCCAGGAGGGGGCCATCCTGTTGCCAGGTTCGGATAAGCAGATGGGTGCAGCAACCCTTATGACACTCAGTTATTGGGTGGTTAAGCAAGTGTGACCAGACCCACAACCCAACTCTTACCCCATTAGTTGGTGAACAGCATTAGGATGGTCACACTATAAGTCAGGGGTTCTCAACCTCAGCACTATTGAAATTTTGGGTCTGATGATTCCTTTTTGTGGGAATCGTACTATGCACTATAGAACATTTAGCTGGATGCATGTTGTCTAACCACCTGTAGCGAGTAGCATGCCCTCACTGCTGTAAAAATGAAAAAAACAAAAACAAAAACAAAAAAACCCTCCAGACTTTACCAAATGTGTAAGGGACCAATCACCCTTGCTTGAGAACAACTGTCCTTCCTGTGTTTATATCAGATAACTTAGGACATTGGGGAGGTCCAGCTATGGAAGTCCATTTTCTGCCTAACACTTGTCACCTAAAAAGCATCTGTAAAGAATCCAGGTAATCAATAAGGCCCCCTCTTGGCTCTTAAGGCCTGTCTATTCTACTAGAGGAAATGCCATATTTACATATGTAACAACACAATAAAATAGCGATGGCTGTAAAAAGGGTTCCAAGCCCTGTGTGGACCCAATGGCTTGTACCCACCTCAGACTCCTCAAAAGCCCTGCCTGTAGGAGGAGAACAATCCCACCAAGAAGAGACAGAAGACAGAAGACAGAAGACAGAAGAGACAGAAGAGATGAAGCCTGAGTCCCATGATCTGGAGTAGCTGTGGCAGCCGAGGGAGGCGTTTTAGGGACACGGCTCTGCTGACAGGGGCACATGCTCAGAGGGAGAGAGAAGGGGTGTGTAGCAGCCAGGAGCCTACATTGCTGACCGGCACTGGAGCTCTTGAGCTGAGGGCACAGCAGGTGGGTGGCGGGCAGTGAAAAGTGATGGAACATGAGAAAGTGGAGGCAGGGGAGCAAACCACTGCAGGAAGGATTTGTTTGGAAGGGAATGAAAGTTACTGCCTGAGGGTGAAGCAGAAGAAAAGGAAAATCTAAGCTGACATATTTACAGGATGGTTCCAGAACTAGACAGGCTGGCTTATATAACACAATACAGGTGTAAAAACTGCATGGCCTGAGCAATGGAAGGACTTTCAAGTCACGCACAACACAAGGGGAGGGCAGGAAGTCACTGGCCGGAGCTCCGGTGTGGGTTATTTAAAAAAGAATATTTCTAATGTTTATTTATTTTTGAGAGAGGCAGAGATAGAATGCAAATGGGCTAGGGGCAGGGAAAGAGGGAGACACAGAATCCAAAGCAGGCTCCAGGCTCTGAGCTGTCCGCACAGAGCCCGATGCGGAGGTCGAACCCACGAGCTGTGAGATCATGACCTGAGCTGAACTAGGACGCTCAACCGACGGAGCCACTCGGGTGCCCCTGGTGTGGGTTATTTTAAAGCACTGAAAGAAAAAGTCACAGAGACAGATTTTCATTTCTTGCTGGCACTTCCTTGAGAAATCGCAGAAATGAGAGGCCTTCCTTTTAAGGCATTTCGGATCCAGACGGGCTCTTTGAAACATTGACCTTTCACAGGCCTGTAGTTAGTGCTGTGCTAGAAAAAAGTTTATCAACTGCCTCTCTGGGACAAAATGAAACAGAAAAACATTACCCTTAGATTTGTAGCGTTTGCTGATTTCAGGGATGTAAATACTCCCCCGCGGCAAATTTTAAGCTGCTATCCAGCATCCACGGCAGAGGAGAATCAGAAGAGGTGCGTTCAACTGACTCTCACTACCAAGTGTGACTGGTTTCCAGCCTGAGTTCGCTGACTTCAGCACACAGCGCAGCCTGTCTCCTCCAAGTCATGCTTTCTAGAAGGCCATCTTCTCAGCACTTTGTCCTTGACTGAACATTTGCGCGGAATGAAAACTTTCAAGTTAAGGACTTCCCAAGGGCTAGCTTGGCTCAAGGTAATAGTTTCCATTTTGTTGTGACTTTGTATCCATCGGCCCTGGTGGAATGCACAGGAATGCGACATTCAGGCAGTAGAAGGCCAACTTGAAATTCCCAGGACAAGTGTGATCCCCCACAGATGTCTAGAACAACAAAATAAACAAATGGGGGAAAAGTGGACGAAATAAATGGCTTCTGTAGGTGGAATTTAAATCGGTAGCTTTCGCTGTTTGCTTATTTGGAGGACTTTGATTTCTCGAATTTGGACTGACAGAGTAGTAGCTATGGTATCTCTCTTGTGCTCAAAGGGTAGCAGGGGGATAGACAGAGACAGCCTTCAGGAAGCTGCAATCATGACAAGGGCTTAAGAAAAAAAATAGTTTCTATCTCCAGAGAAAGGAACAGGGGAGGGAGAAAGGACAGGGCATGTGGCTGAATTCACTGTGTCTTCTGGCTCTCGCGTTTAGTTCCGCTGAAGTCACAACATGAGACTGAGACCCTGTGAAAACTTCCAATGAGCTTGGATAAAACCTTCCTACGTCCTTGTCTTTTTTGGTTCTTGTTCATTACAAGATGCCAGGAATAAACCTTCACACATCAGTGTCCTCAATTTAGAATCCAAGTGGCCACACATGTATGGTCCAATTCCCCACTGAAAACTCTTTTGGAGAGTATTTTTTATGGTAACACATTTTCATGTAGCAAGCAATGTAAAAAAAAAAAAAAAATTGATAGCAAATGACGGAGGGGAAAACATTTGTACCGCGAGAGGTACATGGGATGAAACTTCGTGTTTTTTTCTCCAGCCTTTTTTCCCTCCTACTATATTTCTACTAAGTCATCTTACTCTCAAGGTGTTTAGAACAATGAGCTGTGTTTCTAGTTCATATCCTTCTTTTGAAAAGAAATACTAGTAGGCAAATGTCAACAAGAGAAATAACCTCATTAGCATGCCCCTGTCTTCCCTTTTCTGTCCCTGGCTCTGTAAATTAAAGACAGGAACACAGGCTGGTGCAAAAAAAAAAAAAAAAAAAGAATATTTAATTTCTTGATTTGAACTCAAAGAAGGCGTGTGGGTTAGAGAGCTCTCTCAGAAATTAGAGCGGAGTTTTTTGTGTGTTTGATAACTGGCCTACCTCATTAGGTCCATGCGGGTTTAAGGATGCTTTCCTGAGGGTGCACTGGAAGGTCCCCTCAGAGGACAAGGAATTATTTTCCTTGAAGATTTCTTGGGCAATTGTAACCCTTTCTCTGTAATTGCCCCATTTGGCCTTGACGTTCTTTTAAGAGCAAAGGGCGTTCCTAAACGTGTGCTTGTTTGGCTCACTACACTTCCTCTTGCCCAGCCCTCAGTGGACTCTCTTACTGGGGAGTCTATGAATAGTTCTCCCTGGGCTGTGCGCTCAAGAGTGTTGGGGCTCATGAGATTTTCATCTGCTTGCCCCTCAGAGCACCTATCCCAGTGGCTCAGAATGGTGACGACCTGTGGCACGTTCAGGATTCAATAGTCTACCCGGCGCTTTCAACACCATTGCTCAGTCCATCATTGCACCCCTGGGAAAGAAGCAGGAGGGGATTTTATTGGAGAGGGGGAAAGAGTGGGAACCCAAGATTTTGGAGCAATATCGTGAAGCCAGTTTGGAAGTAAAAATCAGCATTTGTCGTAAACCTTTACTTCCATCTCCTATTTTGTTTCTCAGAAAGAATCCATTATCCATTGAGACAACACCCTTTTCTGATAGGAGATTTTAAAATTGCCTTTCGTAGATGCTGCTTGGTAGCACAAATCTGGTTATTTGCTATGTTTCATCTATGGGATCCTGTGGTCCCCTCACCTATTGATGCTAGATGATGGGTCATATTTGGACCCAACCCAGCATCCCCGGTGCTATGATGACCAGTCTAATCCAGAAGGAGAGAGGCTTCCAAGGATGGTCCCATCCAAGAGCTCAAAAAAAAAGTGACATCGTCAGATAAGGCCTTTGGGAACAACAGCCTCCGCAATGAAGGTTCAAGACACATTTCTAGATTATTCCTCAATCTCCCATGCTAGCAGCAAGCAAAGGTGCTGTTAGGATAAGGATACTAGGACTGCACGGGGCTTAAATAGAATTGGATTGGGAAAGGTATTTTCATGGGCAACGGGATTTATAAATTTTCATGAAATAAAACAAATAACTTTCTCCTTTGAATTGAGCTAGAGATATTGCAACTTCTACTCCCATGATCCATCCATGCATCAGGAAGTCAATATTTTTTTCTAATATTTGACAAGACACTCACTGTCTTATCCCCGACAAATCCAGGGAGACTTTGCTGAAAGTTGTGTGTGTTAGGAGGTGGGGAGAGGTGTTGAGGGATTCCGGTAATAGGAATCGTGTTACTATTCTACCGCAAATGAGCCTCAGAGCGATTTTCATGATGTTCACAATTGGTCAAGAGTAAAGATGGAATTCGGATCCAATTCCTCTGATATCAGGCCTTCTAACTCTGAATCCAATTTTCTGTGCTCTCCAGCCCTGTTGCTGCCTGCATAGAGAGTGTTCAATAAAGGTTTGCCGAACAGGATTGAATGCAACGGCAGGCCAGAGGGAGTTTTAGATCTGCCTTCCCAATAAAGACAATTACCTCTCCACCAGATTCTCAGCTTTTTGTTCTGCCTCTGAGTTCATTTGATAAGAGACTTGATTTGGGCTTGTTTTAGCAGATAAGTTCAGTTAATATTTATTTTAGGAAAGTGGGATTAGTGAAGATAGGTGGGGAATGAATTATACATTCTCTGAGCAACTGAAGGTCGTTAGGAAAACACGCAGCTGCTGGAGATTTCCAAGTGAGACTAGCATAGAGAGGGCTCGAGGCAATTTCCAAATGTTCTGGTTTCTATTTATTGGAATCACTTCGGAAGTGGCAAACAGGACGATGGGGCTGTTAATCCAAATAAAAGGGAACTTTTTAAAAGAGAAAGCGACACATCTTTAAATTTGGAGAAGACGGCTTCGAAGGCTGGCAGACGGTGTGGGCAGTGAGTTGGGGGAGCCACAGGAGTTGAGTACTTTGTTGCATCACGGAGCGTAAGAAGCCACGAAGAGGAGGATCAGGTGGGGAAAACCAACTCAACTGGGGAAATGGGCCCTGGCAAGGGCAGCCATTCTAGTGCAGAGGCCAGAAACCGTACCCGACTCAGGTAGCATTTCGGAATGTATTAGCATTGGGGATTTCTCTCCATTGGGACACACAGTCTGCTGTAGAATAAAACTGGAGGTTGAGGTTGGGCAGTGATAATACCTAATACGTCATCCTTCATCCTCCTTACCCATAAGCCAGGTACTGTGCTAAGTACTTTGTCTGAATTAGCACATTAAATGCCCACAGCATCCCTACATGCCGGGGAAAATCATACAAAATTTATACAAGGGGAAACACGCTAAAAATGTGGTTTCTTTGCCCTGATTCATAAGCCCAAAGTGGCCAAATCGGATCAGAACGCAAAATCAGACCCACGTGATGGCACATCGTTACTGTGTATCGTGGATCCGAGTGCCTGATAGTGTGTGGTGTGCTTCTTCAGAAAGGAGCACCAGAGAACGTGTGTGGATGATTTTGTAGTGCTCGACGGGGAGATGAATTTGAGGCACTAAAATGTCCAGGGTCCTTTTCTATCATAGAGAAAACACAATCTGTGGAAAGGAAGTATTCATTCCTCCTCATCTGAAGCAGTGGAGGTGAAGAATTGTCTTCTTTCTCTATTTAGGACTGATTGACTCAGGAACAGGGCAATGTGGATAGGTGGGTGGGGTCCACCAGGCTTTCTGGTGAGAGAGGTCTGGTAAAAACAACGGCAGGAGAAGGCAGGTTGTCTGGGCGTCTCTCATTATTCATTCCGCAGATAGTTGTTGGGCCCCTGCTACATGCCAGGCAATGTCCTAGGCACCAGGGCACAGTGTGTCCAGCAGAGACCAAAAGGACAATTTAGAAGGAGCAGAAGTTTGGGGATAAGAAAATCCCAGCATTGTCACCGACTAGCTAAATGACCTTGGACATGTTACTTAACCCCTCTCAGCCTCTGCCCCTACCTGATATGGTCTTAATGAAGCCCAGCTCTGAGGGTTAATGTGAGGAGTAGTAAGATAATGCATGTAAGATGCCTGGCTCATGGTAGATGCATATTTAAATAGTAACGCTATTTCTATGCATTATTAAGGATTTCATTCTCCTTAGAAATCATGCGTTTTCTTCATGATGTGATAAGGTACCATCTTCCTCCGTGTCTCCTAAAATTCATAGAATCTAGCTATTTCATCTTGTTTCCTGGAAGATGCTAGATATGAAGAAACCTGGATTTCTTGAGTTTTCAATTCTGTATTTCTGGGCTGTACTTACCCTTCTCCTCCTCCTTTCTTTTCAAGAAAGGTATGGTTGATGTGATGGTTAATTCCGTGTGCCAACTTGAGTGGGCCACACGGTGCCCAAACACGTAATCGAAGGCTATTCTGGGTGTGTCTGTGAGGGTGTTTTTGGATGAGATTAACATTTGGATCAGTAACTGAGGGAAGCAGATTGCCCTCCCAGTGTGGGTGGGCCGCAGCTAATCAGTTGAAAGCCTAAATAGAAGGAAAAGATTGACCTCGAAGTTCCAGGTAAGTCCACTTGACTCTCCTTGGAGATGGGACATCAGTTTTTTTCCTGCTTTTGGACTTGAACTAAAATATCCTTTTTTTTTTTTTTTTTTTTTTTTTTTTTGGGACAGAGAGAGACATAGCATGAACGGGGGAGGGGCAGAGAGAGAGGGAGACACAGAATCGGAAACAGGCTCCAGGCTCTGAGCCATCAGCCCAGAGCCTGACGCGGGGCTCGAACTCACGGACCGCGAGATCGTGACCTGGCTGAAGTCGGACGCTTAACCGACTGCGCCACCCAGGCGCCCCAAAATATCCATTTTTGGTTCTCAAGCCTGTTGGCCTTTGGACTAGAACTTACACCATTGGCTTTCCTGTTTCTCAGGCCTCCAGGCTTGAACTAGAACTCAGTCTCCTGAATTGTCAGTCTCCAGCTTGCTGACTGCAGATCTCGGGACTTCTCAGCCACCATCTTACGTGAACCAATTCTTTACAATATGTATCTATATGTAACACACACAAAAAATATATATCTCATCATAATTATATACAGATAATTACATTCTAGTTACATATATAATGATATATATATATATATATATATACTTGTATATAATATATACTATAATCATGGAATGAAGCCATATAACTGTAATGTACTAGAAAAATTATACTTATATACCTGTCTTAAAATAATTATATTAAGGTATATAATTGTGTGTTAATCATTACTTAAATTGTACATTCATGATTAATCATATATGAATATAAATTAATCGCTATATTACTATAGTTATATAATAACTTTTGACTCCTGAAAAACTTAACTACTATTGGCCAACTGTTGACCAGAAGCTGTTCCGATAACCGAAACAGTTAACACATGTTTTGTGTGTTGTATGTATTATGTGCAGTATCCTTACGGTAAAGTAAACTAGAGAAAAGAAAATGTTATCATGAAAATCATAGGAAAGGGAAAATACATGATTAGTATTGTACTGTATTTATCAAAACAACAAAACCCATGCAGTTCAAAAATCTAGTTACAGAACATATATTATATATTATAGTTATACAGCATATAGTAAAACCAGTTCTCGATCTCTGGAGAATCCCCAAAACAGAGTTGAGGATGCTCAAGTACGGTCATGGCATCTCTCCAAGGTTATGTTAGTGCCCAAGGGCATAAACAAGTAATTTCCAGCTCTCCTGGCTCCTGGTTCCAAGCCCCTCGTGCAGAATTCTTCACTCCACCTGCCTCCCAGTAATAAACACTAACTTCATAGGTAAGAAGAAGGAAATGCAGTTCGGGGGTCTTTTTTTTTTTTTTTTTTACAAGATGGGGTGGGCTCTAACTTCAGCAGCCATGACCCTTCCTAGACAGAGGAGGGAAAAGTGTCCCCACAATAACGGAGGGAAGGGGCGTGGCCTGCCAGGTGCTCAGCAAGGCGTACCGCGCATGCTCGCACATCGCACATCTTTCTTTCTTCCAATTCTCTCAGAAATCTATCCTGGCTCTCATTTTTAGATGAGAACACCGAGACCCAATACGACCAATGCCATAGAGCTGGTGAATAATGGGCTCCCTTCTGCACGAATCTAGAGCTCACATTCTCACCGGGACAATAAACAACACGCCCTCAAATTGAGCGCAGGTGTGGATGAAGTGCACTCGGAGGAGAGGGTCCGAGAGAGCCTGAGGATGTGCTAGAAGGCTGGGTTCTGCTTCCCGCCCTGATTCTAGCCTTGCATTTCCTGTCCTGTCGCTATTTATGCCCCATATGCCTGTGTGGTACACATGAGTCTGGGAAGATGCCAGGGCCTGGCAGGCAATGCTTGTTTTACAGCCAAGCACACCTGCTCTTGCAGTCTGCCAAACCCTTTAGCTGCTGGCTGCTGGGCTGCGTGATTATCTCCCTTCAGACCCCATGCCTTCATGTTCCATTCTCTTTCCATGGAAAGAAGAACATCTCTCTCTCTCTCTCTCTCTCTCTCTCTCTCTCTCTCTCCTCTTCCACCTTTCGTCTTTCGCTTTCTCTCTCCCTCCCACCTCCTCTCTTTCTCTCTCCCTCACCTTTCTTTCCCTCTCTCTTTTTGGGTGGACTTTGTCCTCATTTTATAAAAAGTAATAATAATAATAAAAAAGAAACAAAACCTCTTTTGGGTGCTTTTTGCTGAAACTTGTAGACAGGGCTCGTTCTTTGCAAAAGTCTTGTGCCTCTGGCTTCCATTTTTCAGCCCTAATTTGGTACTCGTTGTCCTTTGCTGCTTTTTCTTCCTGCGGAATTTTTACCAAGTCCTAAACACTGGTGTTTGTTCTGACGGATGCTCTGTTGTTTGTCATGCAAATAGGATTTCGCTTCAAACATGATTTTAATTTGATGGATGTTCTGGTTGTTTGTCATGCAAGCAAGATCTTGCTGGCAGAATATTTTTCTAGCCAACTCTGGTAACTCCCACGTTCCCACAGTTACTATAGTCATTTAGTCTTGTTATGTAAAGCCCAGGATTTGGGGGAAGTAAAACCACTTTGATTACATTCATTAAATTTGTAAGCTATAACATTTTCACATACCCATGCGAATGCATCTCTATGACAAATTCTTACATGTTAAAAATAGCAGTGATGTTTGGTTTTTTATGTATATACATACATGTGTACACATAGGTAGGCAGGTACATGTATATACATGAGGGTACCTATGTGTGTGTATTTCAATGATATACTTCTGCAATTTATTCATGTTTATGAAAATAATGATGTCCTTTGCTTATTCTAAAAAGGGGAGATCTAGATCTTGGTGCCCAGCTTCATTTGCTGAGAGGAGCATTGATAGTCAGGGTCTGGGGTTCTTAGGATGCTGTGTACCCAGGTGGAAAGGTGCACGGAGTCCATAAATAGAAGTAAGGTAGGGGCCACAGGTGAAGTAGGGACAGGGACATTCCAGGGAGGTCAGAAGTCATCTCCAGGGCAGCGGGCGGGGAAGGCCTCATTATCTCAGGACACTTTCATACTGAGATAAGACCACTTAAAGTGAATCCACAAAAATGGGACACATATTTTGGAGAAAATAAAAAAAATCAGTTAGACTGGGATAATGTATGACAAATGAAACTTAACAATTATAAAAAAATAAGTTCATTTTACCTTCTTCTAAAAAAATTTTTTTTACATTTATTTATTTTTGATAGAGACAGAGCACAAGTGGGGGAGGGGCAGAGAGAGAGGGAGACACAGAATCTGCAACAGGCTCCAGGCTCAGAGCTGTCCTCACAGAGGCTGTCGCAGGGCTTGAACTCACAAACCGCGAGATCATGACCTGAGGTGAAGTCGGACGCCCAACCGACTGAGCCACCCAGGTGCCTCAGTTCATTTTATCTTCTACTTAACAATATTAGCTAAAATGTAATTGTGATCTAATTCTTAGAATGAACAAAAAAAATGGATCAAGTGGATTTCATCGTTTTGGTGGTGGGTGTATGGTTTTTATTATAAACGTATGGCATCAGGACACTATATCCTTCACTTTCCAATAGTCCTTCATAGCCTGACCTTAAAGAAAGTACTGTTTTGCAAAATATATATTATTTTGTTCATTGTCCAAGTGTTCTTCTGGCTTTTTTGATAATCAAATTATTCACTCTTGAAATGCAATCGGGTATTTTGAGTTTGTCTTTTCTTTAATTGTTAACCGATTTAACTGCCACCTTCTGGACCATCAGCGGTTTTACAGGAGAATTTGGACCTTCTCCGAGATGGGTCTTATAACTTCCATCAATTTAATGAAATTGTTTGGAAATGTTGCCGTGCCTGTGCAATTACTTTGCGTTGTATTCTTCAAGCTGGGAATACGACAACAAAGCAATGGATGCATTTATACCAGTCCGGCACTCCCTGAAAGTCTAACCAACAGGGCACTGATACAATACATCAAAGTGAATGCTCGTGTTAGAACAGTGACTTGTGTATAGCGACTCACTGAATACACGGCTATTTCATTAATGAACATTTTTTTTCTATTATATTCATAGAAACAAACTGTGGGGACAGGAACAGAAATAAATTCTGGACATTGTTGGTCCAGAATCATGCCTAAGTGCTGTGTTGTGGATCGGAAGCAGGAGGGAAGGCAGTTCCCAAGGTACAAAGATGTAGGAAATAGGCCAGAAAGCAGAATGTGAGGGTAAGTGGCTTATGCCGTCGGCCTTGGCTGAGGTTTACATTTTCTAAACCTGGTTTCTGCTGGCGGCTGATGTAAAAGTGATGGACACCTTGGCAGTATAACGATGCCCCACATTGGATCCCCCAAGAAGCAGACTGAGGTGGAGATTAGATACAGGAGATTTTATCAGGTGTGCTGTTAGGGTCCACACCTGTGGCAAGTAGGGATGGAAGCAGAATTTGGCAGAGGGAGAAGATGGTTAGTGACACAGTCCCATCAGAAGCCTGAGCCAACCTTCTGAGGCTGGGATGACCCTGCAGAGTTGCCCCAAGTTGAGAGTGAAGGGTCCCAAGTCCAGTTCATACCGTCATATTGAGTAGTCATGGGTGCAGACAGCCCCAGGAAGGTGATGTGAGTTTGGACAGGTGCCCTCTCTAGTGGAGGCAATTCCTTTAGGGAGCCAGTGGGTGAGACTGCCTTCTGGGACAGTCTTGAAACATGGCATGATGATGATTTTGAAAGCTCACTACGTGTTTGTATAGTCATGAATTCAAGTAACTTTGCCAGAATTCTCTTTTTCTTAAATTACCATAATTAACTTGCAATAAAGCTGTTATTATTAGCCCCACTTTAAAGATGATGAAATTGAAGTTTCATTGCTATGTGGAGGAACACTAAGCCTACAGTTTATAATCCACTGCTCTGCCAGAAGAATCTCCACTGCTTCAACTTGCAAGCTTCACATCTAGCACAGAGCCGCATCCTTCTTTCTTCTCCCTTGTTCAGGGTGCCTTACACAGTACCTCTCACCCCTCTTGTTTCCTATACAGAAGGGGTACATATTGATCCACATCACGGAGAGAAAAAATGAGGTTCACTTACTCATTGACTATGTCAAAAAGTAGCTAACTGGCACTGTTCTATTTTAGGAAAAGTACAAAATTTAGAGAGAGTTGGTAATAAGTCAGACAAAGACACCCCCCACTTAACAAGGTTATGGCCCGATCGTTTACAGAAGTTGGGTGACTTTTCCAAAGTCATTAACATAGTGATGGGCAAAATTGGGATTAAAGCTGGGGCCCATTGACTCCAGAATCTCTGCGCTTGCCCCTAGGCCACCTGAATCTTGGGTCTTTATTAAAATCTCCTCTCATCTGGACAGAAATGCAGGAGATGCTCCAGGAAAATTTGCACCGGGGACTAGATCTAGTCCCCGCACTGAAGGCAGGGCAAAGTCACCCCCTCGGGAGTTCTGACCTAATGCTTGTGTCCTCACAGCTCAATGCTCAATGCTCTCCATTGTCAGCCAACAAAATCAACAAAGACATAAAGGTAACTGGAAAGAAATAGTTTTGTTTAGAAAAGTGTGATTTGGATGTTGTATAGAGGACTTCAGTGCAATGCTTGCCCCCATGCAAAGGCATGACCCGAAATACCTTTAGCACTTGTATCCCACCCTTTGTAGGTACTGTGTCTCTTTGAGAAGGGAGAGGACTCACTAAAGGGAAAATCAAGGGAGAATGTAGGTGACACAGATTTTTAGACAGACCTGAAACAAGTTAATACAGAACTGTTGTCTCTAGAATGAATTTCCACAGGTCACTACTTTACGAAGTGGACGCCCCAAAAGGAGGGCTTTCTCTCTTTCCTGTTTGAGCTTTTCTTGGTTAATGGAAGTCAGGTCATTCTAGAAGTAGTTTCCTTAATCTCTATGACTATATTTCGGCTATGACAGTTATATAAATCTTTCTCCTCAGCTGCCTGAGATAAATATATAAAAGCTATCAATACTTACATAGCAAATGCAAGAATATAGATATCCTGGGTCAGGAAGATAGGAAATAATCACTAATTCCAATACAGTTATACTTGTGGCTGTGTCATCATTTATGAATACCTTATTTCAATGCCTTATATTAATCCTTTTTTCATATATTAAGCAATTTTGAAATAACTGTGTAAACGATGAATTCCACTATTACTGATGTCCTATTATGTGCAAGGGGTTATGCAAAGAATTTTATATACACGTTTTAATGCACTCTTCTAAACCTGAAATCAGATCGTGTTACTCAAGGACACTTGGATTTTATGGGCAGAGCTAAAATTTGACCACAAGTGTGTATGTGACTAAAGATTTCTATTTCCTTCAGTCACATTGGCTCACTGTAATCCTTATCAGTGTGGAGACAGTTAAAACATGGTTATATGTATCTTCATCTCATAGGTCTTCTTGAGTGTGGGAAAGGGCTCTTAGGGTTTGGTGTAAAGGTAACAACCATTCCTTGAGCTCCTACCATTGTCAGGCATTGGATTTGCCGTTGTGAAGGAAAAAACAAAACAGACACAGATCCTGCCTTCAAGAGTTTTATAATGTGTAACGAGACCGCACTTTACCATGTACTAGTGCTATGCCAAAAAATACATGGAAAAAATATGGCCAAAAAATATGGCTTATACTATCAAATTTCATCGTCCCAACCACCTTGTGAGGTAGCCTAGAACAGGTGTTATCTGCATACTTTGGAGATTCTCAGTTTCCTCATTTGGGAAGTGGATTCCCATTTGGTACAGTATCTGATACAAGATTGCCATATGCTATCATAAGTAGCAGAATTTACTTCTGGTCCAATGTAATATCATCTGTACATATGCCTAAATTACTATGGTAAAGTTAAAAATACAATGAAAACATGTAAAGTGCAATGGTAGTTGGAGGCAAGTTAAGGAAGAAAGGAAGGAAGAAAGAGATGAATTGCAAGTCTTGTACTCATGGAACATGTTGTTTGTTGTGACTTTGCAGAAAGAGAAGATGCAGAAAAGTAAACCCTTTTGCTCAAGATTTTATAGCTAGGAAGTGATACAGTCAGGAATGAAATTCAGGCTCTCTTTTTTCTAATGGTTTATTTATTTAGAAGGGGTGAGAGGGCAGAGAGAGGGAGAGAGAATCCCAAGCAGGCTCCACACTGTCAACATGAGCCTGACATGGGGCTCCATCTCATGACTATGAGATCATGACCTGAGCTGAAATAACAAGCCAGGTGCTTCACTAACTGAGCTACCCAGGTGCCCCCAAATTCGGGCTCTGTTAACCTTCATCCCACCACCCAACACAGCCAGCCCCGGAGAAGTTCATGCAGTACAAGAGGAAGTTGTTCCTGGGACTCAGGGAATACTGCAATGTCAGGTCTTAGGACAAAGACTAAATTCCCCTTTTCTCCCTAAATGTATGTCATTGTGCAGATTGATGGCAGGCAGCAGTGAAAACCAAGGGGGTAAGCTTTATATAATTACAAAAGCTGGTCTTTTTCTTTTTGGTTCTGCTAATATCATTGATAATTGGATCAGACTCTGGATAGAATAGAAAATAAAGACAAGCGTGCTAGCAAAGATGTCTTATATTGCATTGCTAAATATAAATGTTAACAAAGACCACTTCCTTTCATTTGCGGAATGAGTGCTGCCACACAAAAGCTTTAATTCAAATCAGAGGAGCAGTTTATTTATAGGTAAAAATGGAGTGTTCACAAAAGCAAAGCATGGAAGCTGTGGTAGGGTCTAGTTCTATTTTCTGGATATTTTTGGCTCTCTTCTTTTTGGGTACATGAAAGAATAGAACTTCTGTTGCCTTTGAATTTAGGTGGGAATAAATAAATATCTTTGGCCAATGGAGGGACAATGATTCGATTATTAGCGCAAGACCCTCCAGCTCTTTCTTTCTATCCAGTTTGTTTACCAGTAATGTTTGAGATGGTGGCTGCTTATTGGCCCAAGATTTTGAGTGATTCCACACCCCCACCATGTTGATGTGCAGTGCAGTCAGTGTGAGTAAGAAACACATGTTTGTTATTTTAAATATTGAGATTTGGTGGTCATTTGTTCTTGCCACATATTCCAGTCTAGCTTGGCTGGTATAGGCGAAGCCATGGGACACCCTTAGTACAAATGTTAATGTTGTTTCCTACAATCCTCTTTAATATCAGTCTTTCTGTGCATTGTTTTGAGTGCTTCTTGAACTCAAAAATCTCAATCTTTGCAGCTAAAGACTGTGGCTCTTTCCTTTTCCTTAAACTATCTCTGTATCTATTTCTGACATAGTAGATTCAGAAATAGAGTGACAAATCTAAAGGTATTTGATTTTGCTTTCCGGATGGGAACAAACTGGGGATAAAGTATATTCCTACTATATGTGGAAAGCATGCTAGTCAAAGGTACCACTTAACACATGATCAGTTTAAGATTTTCAACTCTGTTCAATCACATGGGCCAACAGCCACATCAGTCAGTGGAATTACTATATAATTCTGACTTTGAAATGTCAAGTAATTTTGTTTATTCTGGATTTTTCCATCCTGGGGGGCATAAGAAAGCATAATGCGCTGAACTATGTTTACATTTTGATATGAAAGTGGACTACAAGATCATGATGCTTTTACATGATTTTAAACCAATTGTTCAAAATTGAGAAGAAAAGTTACACAAACAAAAAACACCTCAAAGCAGTTTAATAAAAAAAAAATCAGCATGGGGCACCTGGGTAGTTCAGTTGGTGAAGCATCCAACTCTTTATCTGGGCTCAGGTCATGATCTCATAGTTTAAGAGATTGAGCTCCCTATTGGGCTCTGTGCAGACTGCGGGGAGCCTGCTTGGGATTCTTTGTCTTCTCTCCCTCTTGCCCCTCCTTTTGTGCTTTCTCTCTCAAAATAAAAAGAAAAACTAACAAATGAAAAAGATAACACTTTGTTTTCAACAACTTTTAAGACTATGCAAGAAAATCTCAAAAATATATCTGTTCATCAATCACGTAACTGTTAAACATAAGTAATAGCCACCAGAGACTGAGAAACTGGGCTAAAGGCCTTTCTGAGAAATGGAATCCTTGGGTAATGACTCACAGGAGAAGCAATTCTTTA
This sequence comes from Neofelis nebulosa, assembly GCF_028018385.1. Lineage (NCBI taxonomy): Eukaryota > Metazoa > Chordata > Mammalia > Carnivora > Felidae > Neofelis > Neofelis nebulosa. The sequence continues at coordinate 197,024,320 of NC_080784.1, read as the reverse complement.
AAAAGAAACCTTGGGACGCTTTAGGATTTGAAAATAACTTTCCTTAGGTTTAGGACAGTAATATTCAAGACTGATAGAAAACTTAAAAAAAAAATTCTGCTAAGGTTATCTGTGTAGCACCATTTATTTGCCATCAAGTTCAGACAGATAATTCCTTAAAATGCACAACAACATGTTAAAGAGCTGTTCATACACACACACTCTAGTCCTTCCTGACTGTGCCTTTTATTTTGCTATGCATTATCCCTTCTTTTAAATTTCTATTTATTACTTAAATATCTTGCTTTATTGGATCCATTATTATAAACTTCTTCAGTCTAACCTTTTATTTAATTATTTTTGTTTTCTTATTTAATTCTATTTTTCTGTACATGCACTTAAGTCCTTTTTTGCATATAAAAGGATATGTACTTTTAAGAGGATATGTATATCAACCTTAAGTAATTTATAATAATATTTATACCTTGAATGCTTATTGATATATTTGCATTTATTTCCTATTTTTATCCTTTATGCTAAGATCACCTGTCAATGATTGTTTATAAAGATCTTGGTTATAAATGAGAAACATAGGAGGACTAAGACATTAACTCCTTCGTCTGGCCCTATGGGCATCCTGAGACTAAATAGCTTTTTGTGCTTTTTTGAGTCTTATTGTGCTTTTTAACTGATGTTGAATTTTCAGTCTTTGTAAACCTATTTTCTCTCTCATTTGCAAAAAGGAGATAGTGTTAGTACCCAGTTCATAGAACTGTGTTATTTTAAATAAGTGGCTACAAGACATAAGGGTTTAATCAATGCCGGTTATTATAATTGCTATCCTCCTTCTCTTCCTTGTCTTTCTCATCATCATCTATAATCTTTGCATCATTGGCTCCTTCATAATATTCAGGTTCCCAAAGAGACGGAGGGAGGGAGGCAGGGAGGGGAAGTGACAGAGAGAGAGAGAGAGAGAGAGAGAGAGAGAGAGAGAGAGAGAGATTTTTTTCTCAAGGAAGACTTCGCTAATTACCTTTCTCTAAGCTATAATTTGGGCTTATTATATTCATAATATTTTCACTATCTGCAAATATTAAACGTATTTTTTTTTATTTACTTGATTATTGTCTACCACCTCTGACTAGGGATTTGGTTCTTTGTAAGCAAAGACTTTCTATTCTTTCCATTTGTTCCAATTCTTATGAATGTGCCCAGACCTGATAGGACTTTAGTAAGTATTTGCTGAATAAATGAATATTTATTTGAAAGTCAAATCTTTTTAATTCCATGGTTCATTCTTCCTCCCAGTGTACATCAGTCTGTATTACATGCTGTAATTCTCCAGTCCATCCAAAAATGTTCACAATGTAGTGGAATTATCAATGAAAGAGTGTTTCTGATTGGTATCTTTTGAGATATTTTGATGTGTTTAGAGAATGAACAGACTTTTTAAATGTTTATTTATTTATTTATTTATTTATTTATTTATTAGAAAGCCTGATGTGGGGCTCTATCTCACGCCCCCTGAAATCATGACCTGAGTCAAAATCAAGAGTCAGACACTTAACCAACTGAGCCACCAAGGTGCCCCAAGAACAGACTTTTGATTGGAGAAAACCAGGCAGGAGTTCATGAACATAGAAAACAGCATCAGCAAAGAAAGAGCTGGATATATGAAAGGTATGGATGTTTTTGGAACCATAAGTAGACTAGAGTTGTTTGATCAGAGTAGTGACTGATAAGAATGTAACACAGATCTAGACCAAATTAAGTTGGACATTCTTTTCATTGTAAAGAATGTAACCTATATCCAATAGAAGAGATAGTTATATGTAGCTGAAATGATTGCAAGAAACAAATTCAATGGAAGGAGAAGTTGAAGATGACCTTTTGCTTTCTTGCCTGTGGTTGAAAATAATAGATGCTGGAAGCAGGACAATTTATTGATAACAATGCTCACAGAGCATCAGGCAGGAGGTGGAAGAAGAAAAGCCAGGATTCCTGATATACTCCATGCAAACATAAATAAGTTATACATTTATAAGGAATTATAGAAATTAAGAATATGACAACATTATCAAACTAAATAAAAATCACTGGCAAATATTATAAAACACAAGTCATGATTTAATATATTCTGCAATATGATAGAAAACATAACTTTAAAAAATCAAGATAGAAAATAAAAACAAAGAAAAACTTATCATTGGTGTTGTAACTTCAGTCTTGGTATCAGGCAGGCTGGGTTTTGTTGACACAAACACAGGTATTATTTTCTTGGTTCATATATTTCTTATTCTATAGTTGTTTCACATTCAAATAATATTATTTTGTGGTTTCTTTCTCAGTAACCTTGGATTTCTTAATATGATGATAAAATAACAATATTTCTTTTTATTTTACTTAGCTTTCCCTCATTTATAAACTAGGGAATCAATACCTTGCATCACTGACAGTATCTACCCATTTTATCTGGTTAATAACTCTTGTCTTCCATTTATGGTTTCATCTCTAGCTGACTAGGAAATTTTGGGAGAAACTGGACAGGAATTTTTTGTTTCCCAAGTTTAATACATGGCCAGAACCATGGACAGCGCCACACTCCACTTCCCTGCCCTCGCATTTAGTTGTGTTGGGCCAGTTTACCTCACTCATCTCATTCTTTTCTTTGTTCAGTCTAGTTCTCTTCTTACACAAAATCTTAGTGTGTATGCCCTCAAGCTTACCTCTTGAGACCACAAAAAATATAGTTTAATGCCATGTCTTATCAACTTCATTACACATGTTTGGTTTTATTGTTTATGTTCTATAATTTAAAAAAGTTTGCTGGATCATAACTTGTTAGGTAAAAAATATGTACAAATCTTGGCAGGAAAACACTAAATGAGTTGGCCATAAGTAATATTATTTAATTAAATAGACATTATTGAGCCCTTGTGGTAAGTTCTAAGGGAAGATGATAAGAGGAGGAGGCTGAGGAGGAGAGGTGGAGAGGGAGAGTGAGAAGGGAAGAAGAAGAAGAAGAAGAAGAAGAAGAAGAAGAAGAAGAAGAAGAAAGAAGGAGAATGAGGACAAGGAGAAGGAAGAGGAGGAGGAGAGGAAGAAGGAGATGGAGGAAGTGGGGAAAGAGGAAAAGAAAAGGGAGCAGGAAAAGAAGAGGAAAGAAGGAAAGAAGAAGGATAGAGAGAAAGGAAGGAAGAAAGGAAGGAAGGAAGGAAGGAAAACATGGAAGAGGGAGGGAGCTAATGAGGGATGGAGGGAGAGAGAGAGAAGAGAAATAAGATTCAATCTCCACTGACAGCAGGAAACTTATTACAAAGATAAGATTGAAATACGTAGAATTATCTATCATACTGGATAATCTGTGATTAGTGGTAGAAAAGCACTCATGTAGGGGAACCTGGGTAGTTCAGTTAAGCATCCAACTTCGGGTCATGTCATGATCTCACAGTTGGTACGTTCAAGTCCCAAGTCTGGCTCTTCTGACAGCTTGTAGCCTGGAGCCTGCTTCGGATTCTTTCTCCCTCTTTCTCTGCCCCTCTCTCGCTCACATTCTGTTTCTCACTCTCAAAAATAAAATACACACACACACACACACACACACACAGAGAAAATCACTCATTTAGATAAGTTAGAAAAGCAGTGAAGTTGCTAACTAGGAATCTTTTACAATTTTATATCATGTTAAAGCTTACATGTTATTTTCACCTATACTTTCAACTTAATTTTAAATCTTTATAATGGCTCTGTAAGTTGTATATTCTAGATATCATACACTATTTTACAAATAGGAGATGCTGACATTCAGTGAGATCAAATAAGTTATCTCAGTTCTCAGAGCTAGTAAATAAGAGATTTAGTTCTGAAAACTAAGTTTTACTATCTGCATTTCCCACTCTATACCTTCTTTTTTTATATGGCCCTGCTGTAATATTTTGTCTACACCTTAGCTTAAAATGTTTCGCTTATTAATTTATCACCAGCAATGTTTCCCATCCCCTGCCAAGAATGAAAGAATACAGTAGTATTGGTCTTGGTTTATGAACATTGTGTAATAAAAACCTGTGTAAAAATACAAAAATCAAAATAAAACAAAAATTTACCTGTGAGACAACATGCTTCCATTAAACAAACTTCTAGTTAGCATCTACAATGTGCTAAAAGTCTTCAGAATATAGTGTTAAACAAGATAGAGTTATCTTGGGGCGTCTGGGTGGCTCAGTCGGTTAAGCATCCAACTTCAGCTCAGGTCATGATCTCACCATCCGTGGGTTCGAGCCCCATGTCAGGCTCTGTGCTGACAGCTCAGAGCCTGGAGCCTGCTTTAGATTCTGTGTCTCCATCTCTCTCTGCCCCTCCCCTGCTCATGCTCTGTCTCTCTCTGTCTCAAAAATAAATAAAAACATTTAAAAATTTTTAAAATAAAAAAAAAGATTGTGAACTTTAAAATAAAAGATAGAGTTATCTTTAAGAGCTCAAATACATGTAAGGAGACAAAGGATATGATCAGTCTATTATAGAAGTTAAGCACTGGACATGTATCAGGAAAGACACAGCAGGAACTATAATTCAATCCAGATGGCACCCTAACATGCACACCCTTGAGAGTGAGTAACTCCTTGATTTTGTAACTTAGGAAACCCTTTCCTCAATGTTGTCCTAGTTCTGGTGGCAGTGATGCCCATCTTGTCATACTGAATCCTTATAAATGCATATAAATCATCACTAGTTTTCAAAAGAAAAGATATCGTAAGGGGTAAGGTAGAAGAAATAATATAATAAGTTATGCATAAACATATATAATCATGATTTCCTTTTCAGACCACAGTCCATGTTACCCCTGTTCTCTGTGAACCCTGTGGATAAATCTTTTGTACTGAGACCTAAATGTTTATTCCCCAATATTCTATCTTCATTGAGCTGTCTTTTCCATTGACTAGGACCATTGTCAAGAGAGTGATAAAGTTACCCTAACAACTTCATTGATTACTAATAGATTACTTATTTCCTCCATTGGGTAGAGCAACCTAATTTCTTTTTAGTAAATGAAATCAAGGCCCTGTAGTCATCACTTCTCTGTCTTTCAGTGCAGTAGCAGAGGAACCCAAATGACCAGGGTATTTTCTTGTCTTGTAAGTTAATAGAAGTGTTGCTATTCTCCCTAAGGGAAACATTATTTTCTTAAGAAATATAATCACTGGAATTTAGAAATCCTCTAAGTGAGTTATGTGACAGAGCAGTGAGATTGGTCCCTTCTACTTCTTCTTCTTTATTCCCAGACCCATGTATTCTGGCTTTGAGGGAAATGATACCACGGGCTGGTTGTTGGTTTAAATTACATATTACTCCATGTAAGACAACATTAATACTTGAGGGTGTTTTCTTCTAGCCAATGCTGTAAGTAAGCTTTAAATAGTAGCCTTGGCAGCAGGGAATGAAGCTGTGTTTGATTTCCACAATTCTATTGAACTATACATTTATGGATGAAGGATTACTGATAAGAAAAACACATTGCATATACAAAAGCTTTGTTTTATTTGATTTCCCATATAGTTTCTTACTTGGAAGAGATGCTATATAGGACACTGAGATGATGACAGTGGTATTCTGTAAGTCCACAAATGGTTGTTCTGACAGAGTATGGTAGGCAGTCATCGTTATCCAGAATAGGATTCTCAAATATCTATTCCCAAGAATACAAATTACTGTCATCTCATGATGGAAGGTATCCAATGTATTAACTAGCCATTGGTTTTATTATATTTGGTTTTAATATTAGAATCCACTGTTGTCAAGATAGGAATTCAGTTGTTTCAGTACCTGGATCAGCCTTGGTGGGGCTTAAGTCATGTATTTGTGCTCGTGCATGGGTTTCTTCCTGCCAAGACTGAATAAGAAGACACAGGAAAAGTATCAGTATATCTTGGGAAAGGGGCTGACATCCACAGTATGGATGATTTCATCATGCTAAAAACCCCTTCCAGAGTGGATGACTTCCTGTGGGCATTTATGTAGTACAAAATACATACTACATATTATCCAAAATGTACTACAAAATCCAAGAAATCTACGCACACACCTTTCCCCCAGACCTTCTTGTTACTAATCTTGCAGTTTTGGTCTTTTACATTACCTGAAAGTAGCAAGCCAACCAACTGGCCACTACCCATAAGGTGATGTAGACTCATCACATCATATCTCTTAATGGAAAAAGTGGGGAAAAAACAGATGTGTTGCTCACAGTTTTGCCTACAAAGAGGATTTCCATTCATCGTTGACTTAATAGCCACTTGTATTATTTGCTTCTTATGATCATTTTTATAGTCTCTTGGTCACACCTATTTCTAGGACCCTTACTTTATTCCAGACTCTACGGCAAGTGATTCATATAGGCACAGCCTGCAGGCACACCATCTCATGATAGCACCGGACGCTTTTTACCTTCTGACCTGAGGTTTCCATGTTCCTGCTGAGATGTCAGAGATGACTCAATGCCCACCCAAACTGGAAGTGCAGAACAATTAAAACTCTATGAGTATAATTTTGACCAATGGAAGTTAATGGAGAGTGACAAAGGCTAACATCAACTAACGCAACGAACAATGATTGTTTTTCACCCAGTTTCCATATGGAAGTTGGTTCCTAGGCCCAAAACCAACTGATTGAAATCAGAGCTGGAGCCCTTTAAGACAAGACCCTATGATGCTATCAAAAATATATAGTAAATATTTGTCTCATAATTTCACAAAAGCCCTTTTAACTTCCAAGGAAACTGTTCTCTGAGAATATTCAGATTTTTAAGACTATAGGGTATAGAGTTTGCATGATATTTGTGCTCACCCAATCTGGAAGTGTCCTCATGTTCCTCTGGTTAGATTGGGAACTTATAGAAACCAAGCAAAAATAGAATTTGCTCCATTAATCCATTTCCTATTGTGTCTAATGAGTCTGCAGACCTAGCTGTGTTATATCCCTGGATTCTGAGTGCATAGTAAGAGTGGTAAATTTAATAGCCAACAGTCTTCATATTAGTTCTCTGTCTTGCAGAGTGAGGGTCATTATTAAAATGCTATATATCGGGGCGCCTCGGTGGCGCAGTCGGTTAAGCGTCCGACTTCAGCCAGGTCACGATCTCGCGGTCCGTGAGTTCGAGCCCCGCGTCAGGCTCTGGGCTGATGGCTGATGGCTGATGGCTCGGAGCCTGGAGCCTGTTTCCGATTCTGTGTCTCCCTCTCTCTCTGCCCCTCCCCCGTTCATGCTCTGTCTCTCTCTGTCCCAAAAATAAATTAAAAACGTTGAAAAAAAAATGCTATATATCTATGTCGATTCTTAATATTGAACAGATGACTTAGCTAGTGATACAGGAGACTGGATAGGGAAATAATGGGATATTATAAGTAAAGAATTCTAGGCAAGTGGTATATACATGAATAAATGAGATTTTAGCATAGGGTGTAAGCCAGGGATTTTTTTCTTAGTGGGTGTACTTTTTTCCAACTCCAACTATTGAACAGTTCTATTATTCATCACTAATGTGCCATATTACATCTGTCATATACTAAGTTTCGATATATAAATAAACGTGTGTTCCTGGACCCCCAGTCTATTTCATTGGTCAAATTTCTTTGAAAAAATATTTTTTAAAAGTTTATTTGTCCGGAGAGAGAGAGAGAGTACAAGCAGGACGGGGTAGAGAGAGAGGGGTTGAGAGAGAGAGAGAATCTCAAGCAAGCTCTGCACTATCAGCACAGAGACTGGTGCGGGGCTCAAACTCATCAACTGCAGTATCATGACCTGAGCAGAATTCGGATGCTTAACTGACTGAGCCACCCAGGTGCTCCTCACTGGTCAAATTTCTCCACCTGCATCAGTACCACATGCTGTCTTAATTGGAACTTTACACATACAGTACTTAATCGGAGCTTTAGAGTACTGATATTATGTCTCCTCTTCCAGTTCTCTCTTCCTGTTATATTTTTTCATTTGAATGCTTTGTATGTGTCAATCAACTTGGATTTTATTTGATTATTTATGGTATTAAGTCTTCCTTCGCATTAAAATGCATATATACCCACTTGGGAGCAATCAGGAGTAGGCAGACCACACAGTGAGTTGTACATTTTACAAGTAAGAAAATCAAGGCTTCAATCAAAAGATTGCTAGAAGAGTGTGGAAACCCAAGTTACACACTGAGAGAAGATAGAAATATTTTTAACTATAACAAAGGATTTGTATCATGATTATACAGTAAGAATGCTGATTACCCAAAGAAAAAAATATGCAAGAGACACGAGGATGTATTTCATAGATGAGGAAACACATATCTAGTAAATATGTGAAAAAAAGAACAGAGATGGAAGAAGCCTTTGTGAACAAATCAGTATTACAACTTTAATTTTTTAAATGTGCATGTGTATGTTTTGCATATAAAATTTTGGAATCCAGGCAAGTGGGGTTATATAAAAAGGAGAGCAAGGGAATTACTAATACAGGATTCCTACTGATATTTATATCTTGTTAGTAGAAGCAGAGATCTGGGCTTATGGGAGAACCTTGCCCTGAGTTGTAAGTTACTGTCAAGGTTCCAGTTTGTTTTTCCATTTGGGGTTGTCATTAGGTAGTTAGATTATTAAAAATAGCTAAGTAAATATCTAAATATAATTGGAGTAAATAGAAAGGATAGTCACCCAATCTAGCATAGGAACCAGGCAAGGATTTATGTATTTATATACATTTATATATAAGTGTATTCTGGGATCAAGTTCATAGGATTATAATAAAATGCCAGTATATAACATGATATTTAAGGACTTAGGCTCTGGCATATTCAAAGCTTAAAATGATCACTTATTTGGTAAGTTTCCTAACCTCTCTTGGATTCAGTTTATAGATAGTACTTGTCTATTACCGATGGGAATGATAATAATATCAAACTCATAAGATTATTGTAAGGATTACATAAGTGAAAACTCATAGAGTACTTGGTAAATGCTCATAGTCAGAACATCGTGAGCCAAAGGGTGCCTGGGTGGCTCAGTTGATTAAGCGTCTGACTCTTGATTTTGGCTCAGGTCATGATCTCATGTTTCGTGAGATTGAGCCCCACGTTGGGCTCTGCATTGACAGTGTGGAGCCGGCTTGGGATTTTCTCTCCCTCTCTCTCTGCCCCTCCCCAACTCGTGTGCACACGCATGCTCTCACTCTCTCTCTCTCTCTCCCTCCCTCAAAATAAATAAATAAACATTAAAAATAAATGTAATATGTATATGTATTAGGTACATATATATTTTTTTCAGCTTGGACTTTAATTATTGAAGATGCCAGAGTTACACTGAACACATTTTATATGATTGTGTCATTTAACGTAGGAGGAGTGAGTTATACTTGACCCAGGGAAGCTCAACCTGGAGAAGTGAAATATTTCATTAATAGGAGGTAGGGGAGAAATGTTAAGATTTTGCTTAAATTATCACTACTTTTGATTGTAAGCTATGTTGCCTGAGAACACTTTCCAAGCATTGGCAATTGGCTGAGACTTCTCCCCATGCCCTGCTGAGTTCTGAGAAACATGAATCAATAGTCAATCGTTCAAAGTAATCAAATTCTACCTGAAAATGTTGTAAAATGCAGCTCAATGTGAAATACCATATCTTGTAGAGTGGAACCATTTTCAGATTTAATCTTTTTATTACCTGCCGAACTGGGAGTGCACACACACATATATACACACACCTTTACTCAGAGGAACAGAAGTCAACATTTTCCCAGTCAACAGACTTCACTTTCAACAGCCAACAGAACAAAATGCCAGTTTCACTGGGTCCCTTGAGTGCCAAGATGAGCATTTATAGAACTCTATGATGGCATTTTTAAAACTTAGGATGAAAATGATCACTATAATGGAACAAACAAAAAGCCATTTGTTTCTTTAATAGACTGGGGAATTTTGGAATCTAGAATTTTGTTGATCCAACCTAAGTGGATGCATGGAATGCCTGATGGGATAATTCTGGATCAGGCATGCCACTTGGCTTAAAATGCCTATGTGTTATTTGGAGTCTCATAGATGATCAAGAATCAATTGTTTCTAGATGTGAGCTTGCCTAGAAGAACTGCTTCCTCTAGGAACATCCAAAGGGGGGAAAGGGCTATCCATTTTGGCCTCTAAAGATGAACCATAGTATTCTTCCTTCCAATACTCTCATTTTGCAAGAGAAGATAGAGAAACTCAGAAAATTCTGAAAATTCCTAGACTCTGCCTGTGGCAGAATCAGATCTTCTGACTCTGAATATAATGCCTCTTCCACTTCACCAGAGTGGTAGCAATGACTATGCGCATTCATGGTCTTCAGGCCTTTGGAAGTACTGTCTATGCTACCACTTGGCCTCTCACTTCCTGACAATTGCTCCCACATGGAAGAACATGTGGAAGAAATTATCTGATGGTCCAGTCAGCAGATTTAGGGCCTTTGTTCCTGACCTCTCACAACTCTGTGGCATTGTTAGCATCTCTCTCTTCAGTGAGTTCTTGCCTTTATCTCACATACACGTTCAGTTTTCATTTTCCTTCACCAAGACCTTCCACAGGCTCTATTTCCTGCATGAAGTCAGCACTCCTTCCCTTTCTTATGCTTTCAAGCTGTTAGGATTTCCTCTTCCTGGGTTGCTACATAGATACTTGCCACTATTTTATTTTTCTTTTGCTTTTGTTTGTTTGCTTCTCTATCCCCCCTCCCCCAGCCAGGTTTCAGAGTTATTTCAGAGGTGAGTCCATTTTTTTCCAGTGGTGCTTTTGCCTTAAGACTTTTCACCTCACCTCCTTGTACATGTACATTTCCTGAGCTTTCTCCCCTTGGCTGGAGCAGGAGTCTGGGCCCCCCCCTCACCCACTATGGCCTCTAGCGTTGCAAACGTGCTGTGATTGCTTGCATGGGCACCCATATCCCTCTTGTACACTTGAGCTTCTTTTTTTTTTAAATGTTTATTTATTATTGAGAGACAGAGAGAGACAGAGCATGAGCATGGTGGGGGGGGACAGAGAGAGGGGAGGACACAGAATCTGAAGCAGGCTCCAGGCCTCCAAACTGTCAGCACAGAGTCCGACACGGGGCTTGAACTAATGAACCGTGAGATCATGACCTGAGCCGAAGTCAGATGCTTAACCGACTGAGCCACCCAGGTGCCCCGTACCCTGAGCTTCTTGCAGGCAGTATCTTCATTGTCTGCAAAGTTTCTGGTACATACGTGAGTTTCTTGAAAGAACCAGTTAATTTGCTTCCTTTTAAGAGAGCTAGGATGCATGACCTAGAAGCTATAAGGCCTTCTTCATTTCTTTCCTGAAGCCCAGAGCAGAGGCAGCCATATTCATCTAGAACATTCTCTTGCCATTTCTCTTGGGCCACATCTACCTGAGGTTCCCTTACCATATGAGATGGCTTAGGGGATGGGTACTGGGTTACAATCTGGAATGAAGTATCTTGGACTCTGGGTGTGGTACGGGTATAGCACATCAGTGTTTAGTAGGCTGTGGAGAGGTTTGGAGGGGTAGCAATCAAGACATTCTGAGTCTGAAGTCAGATAAACAATCTAAAGGGTTCATTAGCTCACATGAAGGGAAAAGGGAGGGTGATGCTTCAGATTCTGTGTCTTCTTCTCTCTCTGCCCCTTCTTCACTCACACACTCTCTCTCCCTGAAGAATAAAAATAAACACTAAAACATTCTTTAAAAAATAAATAAATAAAGTAAAAGGGAAGGTGAGGTTAAAAGGCAATGAAGTAGAAACTGATGGCTGTCAGAGGCTGAGAGTTGGAACTGACCAATGGGAAAAAGTCCCGAGAAATTCGGGAGACTGAGGGAGGTCCTGCTTTTGCTTACTTTGGAGATCTTGAAGTCCTATGTATAGCAGAGGAGGGGTCTTTGGGGCTCTGGCCAGTTCTGCTGGCTACCTCGTTTCTCTCAAATCTTCTGTGTCAAAGCACTTCCAATCAAAGATTCCACCAGCCCTAGATCCCAGGCTTGTATTTTGTTTCTTGATTTCTTTTTTTCATTTCATTTTTCTTTCTTTGTTGTTTATTCTTTTCCTTCAAGGGCCACTCCCCAAATGGGTGAAGAAACATAAATGCACAAGGAGATGAAGTATGCATGTTGTACTTTCTTTGTTCCTCCCACACCACATCCTACTTTTAGTCCTGTCATATCTTCTTCCCGTGGGGGCAAATCATTGCTGTTCTCTGAGAAGTCGTCAGTGTCTCACAGAGTTCTTCCTCAAACACAGAGAAAGTCAAGTTTCCAGTGATAATGTCAAGAGGACTATGTGACATGCCTCTGGCAATGACAAAATTTGACAACCAAAAAAAAAATCTTGTCTCCTTCTTCCTTGCGCCTTACCCATCTCTCCTGAAATATATGTCCAATTGCTAAACCCAGTGGACTCTTCCAAATCCTCCTCCTGATATTGTGTCTTTATGAGTCAACACTGAAGTCGCACAGTGCCTGGTACATAGTAGGGATTTAATAAGTAGACTCTTCCCTTGGCTTGCAGAACATGAAAAAGATATTAGGCCTTTTTCCACTTGTCAGATTTTCCCTTTGCTATCTTTCTTTGTCCTCCAATCTCCAAATTTAGGACTTCTTTCACATCCCACCTTAACCAGTTATGAGACAGGGCACAGTCTTGCTTACCAGTTCCATTCTTTTCCTGGGCAAGAACACTACATTTCCAAGCTTTCATTGAAACAGATTTGGGGATGGACACATGCCTAAGTTCTGGCCTCTCAAACTGTGTCTGAGAGTTGTGTGGGCTCCTTTCAGACCTAGCTATTAATTCTTGGCTTGATCATCCTCCTTGCTCTCTTCTTCTGACATGAATGACCATACAGGACAAGTATTAAAGATGGGTCTGGGACACCTGGGTGGGTTCAGTTTGTTGTGTTTGACTTTGTCTCAGGTCATGATCACAGTTCATGAGTTCGAGCCCCACAGGGCTCTGCACTGACAGTGTGGAGCTTGCTGAGGATTCTCTCTCTCTCTCTCTCTCTCTCTCTCTCTCTCTCTCTCTCTGCTGCTATGGCATTTGGGTTCTCTCTGTCTCTATCTCTGTCTGTCTGTCTGTCTGTCTCTCTCAAAATAAATAAATAAACTTCAAAAAATAAAGATCAGGCTATCACATGCTGGAAAGAGCCTGAATCTCCAATTCTCTCCCTGGAAAACACTTACCCGGAAGTGCTGCTCCAACAATGTTGTCTGTCACTTGTGCAAGAAATAAAATTTTGTTGTGCTATGTGGCTGAGATTTGGGGGTTGCTCATTATACCTATTAGTTACATTGAGTAGAGACAAGTGAACCTAATTTCGGAACCTAAATTTCTCCAAACAATGTGATGGAGACAAACATGTGATGGAGGCAATCACATGAATCCTATATCTACTGTTGTAGTAAGGATTAGAAGAAGAAATATATATAGCATGCAGGTACAGTGGTTTCCAAGCACCAGTAAAACCAATAGTTGGTTTTCACACCAACATTGTATTAGCTGGTGTTTCTGGGGTCTGCAATGGGCTATCTGCTATGTTGGGTCCTTCCCACACTCGTTCAATAACTTCTCACAACGACCCCAGGAGATTGAGCTGACTTTACTAAAGGGAAAGCTGAGCTGTGAAAAGTAAAGAAACCTCCCCAGTCACAGAGCCAAAAAGTGCTGAAGCCATGATCCAAATCCAGCCGTGGTTTTATCTCTGCAGCTCTGGATTGTTCTATGCTCTTAATATGAGATCAGGTACTCCCATAGTGATGGCTATTTTATGGCACTTGTCCTTGGGTTTCTCCTGTTTCTACACACTCTACCTTGGTGACTTCACTCTCAAGCTGCATTTTCAATGACCACATCAACAAGAATGGGTCTCACATCAGTGTCTTCCTTCCCACGCTCTTTCCCAGTCCATAGGCCTCATTGCCTGTGCCCGCGTCAGGCTTGACACATACACGTGGGTGTCCAGTCAGTGCCTCAAACTGAACATCAGCCTTTCTATTCCCTTTCTTTTTCTGTTTCTTGACATGATCATTTTTTCAGACTCTCAGACTCAAAATTTCAGAAGCCTCTGACTTTTTGCACTGTCTTGTCTTTTTCTAAGTGGTCCCTAAGTCCTGTTGCTTCTGACCTTGCATATTTTCCCTTTTTTTTGGTCCCATAAGTACCAATAGAATACAGACTGTTTTAAACTGAACTTGGACCATTGCAGTAGCCTCACAGCTAGTACTGGTCTCTTCATCCCTGAACCTTCTCCCTCTTTAACACCAGGCGATCAACTCACCTCCCTGCCTTTACAGTCCAACTAACATGACAATAACATGGCACATAATGCCAAGAACTTAGGATGTTTAGCTCCTATGAGCTATGGAGGAGGCTTAATTGCAGAGCTACTCAATTGGTTGTAAAACAATGAGCCGAAGAAGAATGGAGCAACATTAGAAGGTAGGAAAGCCATTCTCAAAACAGGCAGGCAGTCCCACAACATGGCTAATCTGAGGGGCTCAGCTTAGAAAAAGCAGCTGGCATGAGAGAGTGGGATGGAGGTATGGTGTAGGGGTTGAAGTTAGCATTCTTGAATCAGATCTGAGGTTGAATGATCATTTTGAAGGAACAGCCACTGATCTGTCTTCAATGTGAACCCTTCAGTGTATCTGCCAACAAAGGGAGGATCCCTTACCTTGGTGCCCAAGGCCCCCCATCCATGCGCTGAGTCTCATTGCCTCCAGTCCCCTGCCTTGCTACACACACATTTTGCGGTAGCGCTCACCCTATACTTCCCTCATACTAAATTTCTGTAGCTTCTTGCACATAGTTTGCTGTTCATTCTTCATTTATTCATTGATTCACTCAGTCATGAGAAGTAGCTTGGCATCTACATACAAGCACTGACTCTCCAGTTAGACCACCTGATTTAATTCCAACCCTGCTACTTACCACTATGGAGACTTGATCAAGTTACTTACCGCCTGTGTGCTTTAATTTCTTTATCTATAGAATGGGGGTTACCTTAGTATCTATCTCCTCCTAAAGCTAAGAGAAATAGTGGAGGTAACAATTTGTAAAATCCTTAGAACATTGCCTAGCACATAGTAGGCACTCAATAAATGTCAACTGACAATGAATTCATCCACTCACATTACATGTTCCAGAAGGGCATTGATAAAAATGGTTGATCTCATAATATGTTCATTCAAATATTTTAGTGAGAATTGATCATGTGCATAGCATGTACGGTAATGAGCCAGACAGATGTGACCTATGCTCTCAGGAGCTTATTACAGCTCATTGATGGAGATGGGCATTGAAAATCACCCATTTTGAAACTAACATTAAACATTGTGTTTAGAACACAGAAATGTATTTTCATGTGAGAGAAGTAAAGGCGGGTGTTATTTAAGACTGGGAGTAGTTGCAGCAGGCTTCCTTGTGAACCTTGCATTGAAGGTCAAGGATGGACAATGAGGAAATGGTCGTGTGAGAGGAAGTAGGAATGTTTTTAGTGGAGGTACCAGCATGAGTGAAGGTGAGGGCTACAGGAAAATGTACATGTTAAGGAGCTAGAAGTAGAAAGTAGAAAGTGAGGTGGGAAATGGGGTGAAGGGTTTCTTCCACATGATCGCCCTTCTCTCTGTAATACCCCTCCGAAATGCCCTCCTGTGCCTCCATACTTATGCAGCATCCTGACTCAAACATAGAAACACAGATCATGAATCATCCTAGAATGAATAACCTGACATCCTTCCTCCTTAGGTGAACTAAGAAGATTCTTTCTTTAAAAAATATATATACATTTATTTATTTTTTGGAGAGCACTTGCAGCGGGAGGGGCAGAGAGAAAGGAACAGAGGATCTGAAGCAGGTTCTGCCCCCATAGGCTGACAGCAGTGAGCCTGTGGTGGGGCTCGAACTCATCAAATGTGAGATCACGACCTGCACATCTTTGCATCTCCCTTTGTTTGATTAGTCTCCCTTGTCCACTAGAGAGTGGACTTCCAGAGCCCTATTCAGTCCTCAGCGCCTACTGAATCCTGGCATATGAGTGTTTAATGAGAAACAGGGTTGCTTCTTAGAAAAAAATACACACACACAAGGAGACACACAGACCTGGTAGACAAGGAGTGCCATTTTCTGGGTTTGGTTCTGTTGTGTGGTTGACAAGCCCAGCTCATCTCTTCCGACTTCAGATTTTTCATTCAATATAATGATATGGCAAACCATGGTCTCTGTGCTTTCTCTCCCTAATCAAGCATCATATAATTTCATGAAAATCCAAGAATGCCATTAAAATGCAAGATGCCACTTAGAGAGCTCACATTTTTGAGTTCACGCTGCAAGCTGGAGACAGCGCCGGCACCAGCTTCTGAGCCCCTCACGCTCCCAGAATGAGCCACGTCCCAGTCTGGCCCTTAGCCTCTCGCAAGCTTGTGTGATTCGGCGACATTTTAAAATGTCAGAGTAAATTCTTGAAGTGTTTTGCAATAATTTTTCTAAACATTAACAAGATAGTTCAAGTTCCAGAGCCCCAAAGTTATGTATCAAATTAACTTACAGCGTCCTCACTTATTAACATTTATTTATATTTATTTTTAAGTGCTCTCTAAATGCTGGGCTTTGAGCTAGCTACAGGGAACACAGTAATAATAAGAGTAGGCTCTTCATTTTTCCACTTCTCAGGAGTTTTGAGTGTGAGGTTTGCGAAGCTCAGAAAAAACAAGTGACATTCACAGCATGACACTCACTGTGGTGAGTATTCTCTGGAGCACTGAGGGCAAAGTTCATGGGGATGAAGAGGAAGCCCATCCTATTCTAAGAATAAAGGAGTGCCTTTATAAAAAAATGGGTTAGATAAGTAGGAGTGGGAATCTATTGCCATCTGTTTTTATAGCAAAAACTCTAAGACTTAAATCATGCCTGCTTAGAAGAACGTTCCTAAAGATAAAGATTTTGCTCAATACCCTTCCCCTTGGAATTTCAGAATCAATTCAGACACATACGTAGGAGTTAAATAGGGGTGAGAATATCAGCTTTACTGTTGGTTAAGATGTGGAGAATTTGGCTTGTCCAAATCTGCCTTTGGGCTCCCTACTCCTGAATCTCAGCGGTGGGGCCCCCCGTGTGAGAAGACTCGGGTTTGTCGACCAGATGTCTGCCCAACCTGCCGCACAAAAGCCATGATGTGCTCACCTCCGTTCCTTAAAGAACTAAAAGTGGGCACGGAAGTGAGCCTCCTGATCTGTCTTTGGAAGGCGTTCCTGGTCGCCTCGTCAGGCGTGCCTCCCTAACGGGGGAAGGACTGGAAAAGAAGGCCTCTATTCTGTGGGTACACTGGGCAAAAAGAGAGCCCGCAAGGGCCACCCCAAGCATTCTGGGTCCTCCATCCAATCTTGGCAACAGGACAAACCACTCCTCATCCGATAGGAAGGATGAAGTGAAAGGCAGAAAGCAGGCAGGATGCTTCCACTTGATACTCGTAAGGCAGCTCATGCCTCTACTTGTGGCACGTGGGAAGCAGTGACAGGGAGGTCGTGAGTCTCCCAAGCAGACATCACATGCTCCGGAGATTGTTAAATGCAATTCATTTGAGGTAAGGGTCACACGTTGCACTGTCTTCATTCATTTTTAGTCATTCATTTACTAGAAGCTTACTCAACTCTTAAAATATATAAGCCCTGTGGTCGGCACAGGGGATACAAAGGTGAATAAGATGTAGCCCATGTTTCAAGTTGCTCACACATACTATGGGGAGAGAATAGACACTGATGTTGTTTGTTACACGAAGGAAGATCTTTGGGGAGGAGTCAACATGGCCTTTTGCTAAAGAATAATCCAGAAGGGGTAGAGGATGCGCATATTCCTATACCCGCATTCCAAAGGTAGGTTATTTTTTAAAATAATTTTTAAGTTTATTTATTTGTTTTGAGAGAGAGAGAGAGAGAGAGAGAGAGAGAGAGAGAAGGTGAGTGGGGGAGGAGGAGGAGAGAGAGAAAGAAACAGAGAGAGAAAGAGAGAGAATCCCAAACAGACTCCATGCTGTGAGCCCAGAGCCCGATGCAGAGCTCAAACTCACGAACCGTGAGTTCATGACCTGAGCCGAAATCAAGAGTCAGATACTCACCTGACTGAGCCACCCAGGCTCCCCCCAAAGGTAATTTAATTTAAGGGGAGATGGCATTGATTATTTGTGGGGTCTTGAACCAGACTACCTGGGTTCATATTCCAATACCACTCTGGCTTTATGAAATCACCTTGAGAGTGGCACAGACTTCCCTGCTTCATGCAGAAAGTAGCATTAACTCTTGATTACGTCATTTGAACATCAAAGAAAATAGAGCATAAAAGGCACTTGGCCAAAGGCCTTGAATATAACATGTAGTCAACACATGTGTGACTTAAAAATAAATGAGTAAAATAGAAAGGAAGAAGCTCAAAGTGAGCTCTGTTTTCTCTTTCAGTATGAGAATTGACCGTTGCAAGTTGGCACTTGGTCTGAGCATTTGTGGCTTCCCCATATTTGTCATCTTACCGTGTACTGCTCTTCTCCTATAATGGTAAAGGGTGGTTTTGATGGGCTTCTATTTAGGGACTTTAGTAAGGCAGGTAGATGAGGCTGCATCACCCTATTTTGTAGTGAGTTTGGGGAAGGTGGACCTCCGGGATCTGGTGCAATGGTAAAATGGAGGCCCATACCTTCTCTTTTTGTGCAGTAATTATGTCTTAATTTAGTAAAGATCACAACATTACATTGATATCCTCTGACTTGTTCAGGTTGTAGATCTGATGAGAGTAATTTCCTTATTCCTTTCTCATTGTTTTGATTAACAATTAAAGCTTTACATCAAGAATTTGTAATGCAGTAGTTACTAATCCTATGTGATTCCTATCAAATGCAATGTATTCCCTTTTATTATTTCTAGTTCTAGGCAGACTTGCTTTTTGAAAAATGTTCTTTTTTTTCAGCCCTTTTCTTCTTTGCACTAAATTTTCAACCTCCTGGATTATAATGCCATATCAATTTGTACTTATTCTAAATGATTTAAAGGCTTGGAAGGTAACATATAATTGGATTCAAAGTCTCCAAAACTTTAATAAGTGTTCGTCAAAGATGTAGATTGAATGTAAATAGGTAAAAGATGAAAATTATTTTTATTTTCGGAGTTCATCTAAAACTTGCAAAAATAAGTTAAAATTTGAAAAATTCAAATAACAATTATGTCAAAGTATCAAAAATTTCATTTACATTATTTAAATAGGGGCGGCTGAGTGGCTCAGTCGGTTAAGCGTCCGACTTCAGTTCAGGTCATGATCTCACATTCATGAGTTCGAGCCCTGCATTGGGCTCTGCACTGACAGCTCAGAGCTTGATGCCTGCTTCGGATCCTGTATCTCCCTCTCTCTTTGCCCCTCCCCTGCTCACGCTCTGTCTGTCTGTCTGTCTCTCTCAAAAACAAACATTAAAAAAATTTAAATTATTTAAATAAAGCTGAAACATTTTACTTGGTTGTTTGCAAGTTTAATTCAGCCCTACTCATTTTGTTAGCAATAACACTGTTTATGATTCTAGTGTGTAATGTCCACCTAGCATGAATTGGCATCATGCTTCATGCCTGTGATGCCCACAACGCAGAAATATGAAACTCCCAGAGCAAGATGAATTGTTTAACATAGGAACATGTTCCTTAGCTGTCCCGGGGAAGTGATGTGAATACCTTGCCTGTTCATGCCTACCTCTGGAGCCGCGAGGTGCAATATCAAAGCAAGAAAATGGGTGCTTTGTATTACCAGCCTTTTCCATTGTACTATTTGCAAGGAAAGATCTCATAAGTTAATCAGTTCGTCTGCTCTGTTGCCTAACTTCCTCCGGCTGCTCAAATCCCACAGCATCTATGTCTGACATTGGCAACAGCCCACCTGCAAACCCCCAAGGTATTTGAATGCACTTTATCTTTCATTTCGAGCACCTGGGGCAGGAGATGTAGAGACGCATTTTTCCCGGGGGGGCTTGGACACTCACAGGAGTGGAGGTTCAGGGTTAAGGATCAGGCTGTGTCAGAGCTGAGAGTGACGCCAACGAGCAGGGATGATCGCATATTCTTTAATAGATGCATTTTCTTTTTTTATTTATTTATGCATTAATAAATGCATTTTCTTTAAATAATAAATTATAATTTATTTATTTATTTACAATTTATTTGTTAATATAATAAATATTAATTTATGCATTAATAAATGCATATTCTTTAATAAATGCATTTTCTTTTTTTATTTATGCATTAATCAATGCATTTTATTTATTTATTTATTTATTTATTTATTTATTGAGAGAGAGAGCATGAATGGGGGAGGGAGAGAGAGAGAGAGAGAGAGGGAGAGAGAGAATCCCAAGCAGGCTCAATCCTGTCAGTAAAAAACCCAATGCAGGGCTTGATCCCATGACCCTGGGATCATGACCTGAGCCAAAATTAAGAGTCAGACACTTAACCACCTGAGCTCCCCAGGTGCCCTGGTAAATGCATATTCTAATGTGTTTGTAATATAAGGCCCCTCTAAAGCATGAGGCCCAAGATGGAGGCTTTGTTGCCTAGATCTAAGGGTGGCGCCACCTAGGGGTCAGGTTGGATGGCGGCCATACTTAACATGCAACAGGTGCTAATCTTCAATTTCATCTTGAGTGTAGCCAGGAAGGAAAGAAGGAAGAAAACCAGCGGGAAGCCATCTTGTCTTGAGAAGTGTCCCAATATGAAAATAGTTTTATCACCCCACTTAACTGAGGTTTCTGGTTAAAATAATGCCACAGAAGCTACACGACACACACACACACACACACACACACACACACACACACACCATGCACATACGATGCAGGATTTACAGTACTGCCTTGCCTGTGAACAGATTGTACTCTGCTGCATAAATGGCGGGAGAACTAGATCTCATTGCTTTG
This sequence comes from Neofelis nebulosa, assembly GCF_028018385.1. Lineage (NCBI taxonomy): Eukaryota > Metazoa > Chordata > Mammalia > Carnivora > Felidae > Neofelis > Neofelis nebulosa. The sequence goes on along the minus strand of NC_080784.1, from coordinate 197,003,371 downwards.
CACCCTCACCTAAGTGGAACATAAAAGTACCTGCCAAAAGCCCATCCAAAATGATCACTAACAACATCCCTTGGAGACAGCTAGAGTCAGCAGTTTCTCAGAATCACCATGTTTTAGAGACCTTCAGATTTTCAGGATGATTTACCAGGTCATTAAGGTAATGCTTAGAATTGCTAAATAATGAAGATTACTCGCCTTCCGCCACTGAGAACTATCCAGTTAGATTTTTCAGGCTTCTCCCGGAAGAGACACTGGACTGGCAATCAGGGACTCTGGACCCCGGCATCTTTCATTCAGGAGCTCAGTTCACATGCCTTGCAACCAGGGGGGTCACCTCTGCCCCATTTGGTCAGTGTTCAATCAGAGAAGACACCTGCCCATAATTCTTTTACTCATTCACCACTGGAAAATATTAATGAAGCTCCTTCCGTGTATCGAGCACATTTCTTACTGCCACTGAACAAGCCAATCCCTGACTTCCTGGAGCCTACATTCTGTTGGGACAGTTGACAATACGCAATTATCAGTATAAATCCATAGAATGTTAGATCATAAGGAAAATAAAGAAGGGTCAGGGTGATGGGATGTCCTGGGTGGTATTTGCTACCTAGGTCAATTGTGTTAGGCAAGGTCTTCCTGCTAACGAGACATTTGGACAGAAACTTGCATGAAGTTGAATGGATTGGTCGAGAATATATCTGGGCAAGAACCTTCTGGCAGAGAGAACTTCAAGGAAAAACACACCGATGGATGTGCCGTGTCAGAGGAACAGCATGTCAGGCTGGGGAGGAAGAAGCAGTGTGAACAAGCAGGGCAGTGGGAAATAAGGTCTGAGCGATAAGGGGGTCCAGGCCAATATGAAGCCTTTGCTTTTGCTCTGAATGAGATGGGAAGCCATTGGAGGGTGACATGATTTACTTATTGAATGTCTTACCCTGGCTGCTGTGTGAAAATATCCAAGGAGACGGGATAGAAGCAGAGAGGGCAAGTAAGAGTCTGCTACCCCAGCAATCCAGACGCAAGATGGTAATAATAAGGACCACTTACTTAGCACTCGCCATGAGCTACAGTCTACGCATCTTTTAAAGTACTTTTCATGTGTATTAATCCATAAGGACTCCCAAAAGCACTGTGAGGTAGTCACTAACAATGTATCCATTTCACAGATAAGAAAACTGAGGTGTTTTCAAACAGTTGGCCAAGGCCACATAGGTTGCTGGAGATTGTTAGATGTTTGGATGCACAATGTATCTGAAGGTAGAGCCAACGGAATGCACTGGTGGAATATTTTCAGTATTTCAAAAATCATAATTCCCATTGATTAAACACAATATGCCAGTCTTCAGGGCTAAGCTCTTTAAGAAGATTATCTCATGCCAAGGTTCACAACTACTTGATAAGTTAGCTGCTTTTGTTCTCCACAATTTATAATTACGGAAATGGAGACTTAGAAGATTTGAATGATTTGTTCATGGTCATAGCTGCAGGTGCCTGAAGTCTATCTGCCTCCATAGCCTGAGCTCAGGAGCTGGGATTTCCTGCCTTTCTTCTTGCCTGCTGAACTGTTCATTTACTGACTCAGGGCCTTTTTCATCAGTCTGTGGTCTCTGGCTCTTTTTCCCTTTGAACTCGATGACACACTTGGCTGTAGGTGTTACTGCCTGCAAGAACCTTTCTGAAGCCTTTTCCTTCCTCTTTCGGTTCTTAGTCTGTATTTTTAAAATTGTATGTCATACAATATCAGACATCATATCATATTTAGTTATACGTAGGGACTTGATTGTGACCCCTTTCATATTTTGAAACCCTTCCCTCCAGTGTGATAGTATTTAGAGATGGGCCTTTGGGAGATAATTAGACTTAGATAAGATCATGAAGTGGCTCCTCATGATGGGATCGGCCTGATAGGAAGAAATGACAGAGATCTCTCTCCACTGTGAGGGCACAGTGAGTAGGTGGCTGCCTGCAAGCCAGAAAGAGGGCTTTCACCAGAACCTGACCATTCTAGCACCCTAATCTCCTACGTTTGACCTCCAGAACAGTGACAGCATAAATTTCTGCTGTTTAAGCCACCTAGACTATGGTATTTTGTTGTGCTACGCCAAGCCAACTAAGACAATATATATCATATAATATCACGTCTAACATAATTATGTATGATCTTCTGTTTAATACTATATTATATGATCTCTATATTCTGCTAGCCTATTTGCTCTGTTCTTGTCTTCCTGCTCTATCACTTACCACCCAAAACCTGTGCAATTCCCAGAACGCTGTAGGCATATAGTAGTATTCGGTGGATGTGTAAATAAATGAACAAATGTAATTTTAATCACCCTGAATAACTACCACTGTCGATGAAAAGATTCCCAATATGGCTCCAGCCTACTTGATTAACGTCTCTAGGGAGCTTCCTTTGGGTCCATGGGAGATCCAGTGCATTATTTGCTCAGTCCAACCGATGCCTTCAGTCCATCAACAGTTCCCCAGTGAATCCTAGCCCTGCAGCCACTTCTCCCAGGGATCTTGGGCAAGTCATTTCCCCTCCCTGAACTTTAGCTGCCTCATCGAGTATCGACTATCATTCTGGGCCCCAGAATCCCTGACAAAAGAGGATTGCAAAGATCATCGTCTGAGACAAAATGAAAGCTGCAGAATGAAGGTTGCGTCAGGAAATCTTCCACGTAAGTCATCCTGGGACTGGAAAAGCAATTCTCCATGTCCAGAGCTGTGGGTGGTGGGGACAGAGAAGCCCGCCTGATTGTCTCCAGCTGCCAAACCCCAAGTCTGGGAAACTTGTCAAGCCCGGAGCTGTGTTTTGTAATCTCTTTTAACAGCCTGCTCACATAGAGGCGCTGTGGATCGATTTACTGCGCTGAAGAGCCTGTGGCCTTTCCGGAGGGGCAGTGCCCGTGAATATTTCACAAGGCAGGTAGAAGTCCTTAATGGGGGTGGAATGGAGTTGGGTGGTTTGGGTCAGCCACGGCCTGGATTATAAAACTGAAAAGAGAGGACGGACGATTTTTATTGATTCAGGGCCAATTTTTTCTTACTTTATTTGCTGCATTAAATCTATGTACTTTGCTCCCAGCGGCTTCCTGTCTGGATAATAGAAAACACTTTCTGTAAGTGGTTAACTTGACAGGCTTTCATTTGTACCTGCGCTGCCAGGACTCACTTGTAACTCCCATCCTTCATGCTTACAGTTCTTTCTGTATCTAGGATTCATTAGTCCGTTCACCCATCCATCCATGCGTCCATCCATCCAATCAGTCAGCTTTGATTGTATTCTTACTATGTGAATGGAAAAATGCTCTTTGCAAAAAAACAAAACAAAACAAAACAAAACAAAAACAACAACAATAAAAAAAAAAAAAAACCAGTGAGTGGGACTGTTTTTGCTCTGAAGCAGCTCCCAGTCTAATAGAATCGGCATTTGAGGCAGGATACATTGGCAATACAATGTGTGATGTGTTACGATGAGGGACGCGTGGGGCCTTCTAGAAAGAATGGAAACAGCATGGCCTGGCTTGGATAAGCTGTCAAAGAAGCCATTTCCTCATTTGAGTCTCTGGGTTGATCTTCCTTGCTTTCATCTCAAGGAGGCAAATCATTGAGTATCTTGGGGATTCTGTTTCTGAAAGTGAGTTGGCAAGACTAGATTTTAACAGGTTTAATGTGCTATCTGACCTGCCTGCTATTCCCTGGCATCCTTACATAGCTATCTTCTAGGAGTCTGGGCTTTTCTTCACAGGGGAGGTAACATTTCAGAGTGTCTAAGAGATTGACTTTGAGACAGATGGCTTGGATTCAAATTCTGGATCCACTCAGTAGGAAAAGTGTCTAATTTTCCATAAGCCTAATTTTCTTCTGTATAAAATGGTACCCATAGCAGAAATGCCTTCATAGGAAAAATATTAGAGGCTCCATGAAAGCCTATCGCATTTACAAGACAAGACCATTGGTATATAAACTACACTAACCCAAACGTGGAATCAGGTCAATGGCTTTCAAACAAGGCTGATTTTGTCCCAGAGGGAATATTTAGTAACATCAGGAGACATTTTTGGTTTTCGCAATTCAGGGAGTGGGGTGCTTATGACCTAGTGGGTAGAAGCCAGAAATGCTGATAAACATCCTGCAGCCTCCACAACAAAGAATCATTTGATCCCTATTGTTAAAGTTGAGGTTGAAAACCCTTGAATGAGTGAAGGCGTCTGTTTAGGATGACTGAAGACATTTTAGCAACAAGAGCTACTTTGATCACCTCAAAGCATAGTTGATAATATTTATTCATTGATTCAGAACTTACTTATTTTATATAAACTGAGCACTACTTCCTGACCCTGCCCTGTCTGCTCAGGACACCTGATCCTGCAGCATGTGAAAAGTGACTTGTGGGTCCCCCAGATTAGAAGGAACTTGAGCATGACATCTTTGGGTTGATTTGAAGGGGAAAAAGGAGTCAAGGGAGATCCCATGAAAGATTGAGGGTGCTGTATGTAGGCGTGATAAAAGGAAAGCTAGGATCAAGGATTCTTCTGGGCACTGTGATATGGGAGGGCTCGTGAAAAGCTTCTGTGATTTGACTACGCGTCTGGTTTAACCAGCCCCGACCCAACTGCTCATATACACCCTGCAACTAGACACAGTAAAATCCCTCCTGGAGTCTCTGAATGTGCTGCTCTCTCTACCTGCAATCCCTCCGCCACCCTTGCCCATCAAAATAGAGTGAAACAGTTTTTAAGATGTCACTTCTGGGCCATGTTCTCTGACTCCTCTGCAGAAAAAAACTCCTAAGTTCATCTCCCCTCCACTATGCCCTGAATAGGCATCCACTATGTCCCTGTAGCCCCTGTAATGTATGTTCTGACCTCCCTGCTCTTCCTCACTGAGCTGCAAGCCACTTAAAGACAGGGCCCCAGGGGCGCCTGGGTGGCGCAGTCGGTTGGGCGTCCGACTTCAGCCAGGTCACGATCTCGCGGTCCGTGAGTTCGAGCCCCGCGTCGGGCTCTGGGCTGATGGCTCGGAGCCTGGAGCCTGTTTCCGATTCTGTGTCTCCCTCTCTCTCTGCCCCTCCCCCGTTCATGCACTGTCTCTCTCTGTCCCAAAAATAAATTAAAAAAACGTTGAAAAAAAAAATAAAAAAAAAAAATAAAAAAAAAAAAAAAGACAGGGCCCCATCCTGTGTCATCTTTGTTTCTCAGGTGCCTCACACACTTCTGGCGTGAACTGGATGCTCAGTAAATATTGGTTGAATGGATTAAGGCTACGGAAGCCATTTCTGCTTCTAAAATCTTGTGGTTTGCAAGCTGGAAAGAACCTTGATGGTATGGAGACCAGGTGAGGAAGAAACGAACTAAAATGGGTGTAGCCTTATATATATGGATCCACCTCATCACATTGGAGATGACGTCCCTCATGGTGTGGATAACCTCCAAGGCCCCGGGGATGGTTGTTAGGTTTGTGTTGGCTTGACAAGATAGTTGCTAGCTACACTCACATAATGACATATATGAATTCATTCAATGGTTCATTCATTCCTCAGATATTTGCTGACTGCTGTCCTGTGCAGGCACTGTGCCAGTGATGGGGATATCATGATAGACATGAGACAGATACGGTACCTGCCCCTCAGAGAACACGTACTTTCCTGGGGAAGGCTGGTACGAATGCATGAGGGATTTGATTCTGTGACACGTGCAGTGAACGACAAGTACTGAGAGATGTGACGTGGCATCTCTGATGCGTTTATGCATTTATGATGCAACCACTTGGCTGGGCTGTATGACCCTCCCCAGAATTCCCCTTCTGCTGTGTGTTTTGAGGTAGGTCGGGCTCCAACGAGTATTAGAATTAGGAAGTGGGAAGCAAGCATGCATACTTTTTCTGAATTACTCAATCAAACACTCATCTCTGTGCTTCTGTGAAGGGTTTTATCAATGAGATATAAAGTTCCAAATAAGTTGAATTTTTTTAGATCATCAAAAGTGGGAGCACCTGGGTGGCTTAGTTGGTTAAGCATCTGACTCTTGATTTTGGTTCAGGTCATGATCTCATGATTGTGAGATCGAGCCCCAAAACAGGTTCAGCACTGAGAGAGGAGTCGGCTTAAGATTCTCTCTCCCTGTCTTACTGCCCCTCCACTGCTTGCTCATGGGCACACTTCATCTCTCTGTCTCTCTGTCTCTCTCTCTCTCTCTCTCTGTGTCACTCCCTCCCTCTCAAAAAATAAATAAAAGAGAGAGATTATGCTGGATGAGAGTGATTTAGTCAGGTGGAAGGCATTGAAAAAGACACTGGGTGTTCTTTTTTTTAAAGTTTTTATTTAAATTCCAGTTAGTTAACATAGAGCATAATATTACTTTCAGGTGTACAATTTAGTGATTCAACACTTCCATACATCACCCTGCACTCATCACAACAAGGGCCCTCCTTAATCTCCATCATCTATTTAACCCGTCCCCTCATCCATCTCCTCTCTGGAAACCATCAGTTTGTTCTCTATAGTTAAGAGAGTTCTCTATTTCTTGGTCTGCCTCTCTCTTTTCCCCCCTATGATCATCTTTTTGCTTCTTAAATTCCATATATGAGTGAAATTAGATGGTATTTGTCTTTCTCTGACGGCTTATTTTGCTTAGCATAATACTATCTAGCTCCATCTACATTGTAGAAAATCATCTACATTGTAGAAAATCATAAGATTTCATTCCATTCTTTTTTGTAGCTTAGTAATACTCATATATATATATATATATATATATATATATATATACCATATCTTCTTTATCCATTCATAGAAGAGACTGGGCGTTCTTAATAACCAAGTACTCCAAGCATTCTGTGGGCCTATAATTGTTTTTCCTTCCCCTGAATCTTTCCTTCTTGCCCACCTGCCAAGACTTGCTTAGCTGGCCCTATAATCGTGTAAACCACTCCCCTGTGTGTGTATGTATATATGAATATGTACAGATTTATGTCATGTAAAACACATACATACATGTCATAAATGCACGTGTGTGTATGTATACATACTACATGTATCTGGTTATGTACATGCATTGTAGTTCAGTGGTTCAGAGGAGGCTTAGTGGGGAAATGAACTGAAATATGAAGGTTGAATAGGAATAAGAATGAGCTAGAAGAACGCTGTGTATGTTTTGCAACGAGAGTGGGTGTGTCTGGATAGTAAGGGTAGAAGGTGAGGTTGGGGATTTGGGCAGGGACAAACGATGCAAGTCCATATAGACAGGACCCAAAATTATGGTGTTTCCTATTTTGTTTGTTTCTTTGTTTTGATAAGGCTGACCGAGCAATTAAGACAGATAGGAAATAATTTCAGCAGCCATACAACAGGTGCCACAGAGAACTGGGTATCGCCATGCAGAGTACAAGTGAAATTCTGATAGTCTAATATTCATATAATTTAGTTCTTCCACTTCTGCTACTCGCTACCTGCTATTTCTTCCCAATATGTTACCCATTAGCATAGCTACAACTCAAGAATTCTGTTTACCTTAGGTATTTCTCTATAACTTCTGGTGTGCACCATAAAGATTAACAGGTAATATATAATTTCTGGTCATGGCTTATCAATCTCTATTGGATTTAAGACTGTTGGATAAGAGTCTTATTTCAACTATTTCCCTTGAAACTCACCAAAGTTCTGCAAATGGTCTTGCTGAAAGTACTAGGGAGATGTACAAAGTTAACCGAAGACCACTGTTGAAACAGCTTGGCCAATGTCACGACAGAGCTGTCCTTGCTCAGTGTGAGTTCATTGCCATCCTCTGGTCTCAGCCCTGCTTAACCACAAATGCTTCATCAAGACTTGCCTTAATCCAGACTTCGATTAGAATTTATGCATAAACAAAAACATATTCTCGGTGCTGCTTATGTCAACAACTATTCCCCGGTTCATTTTCATTGGGAGAGTATTTAGTAGAAGTAAAACCTTTAAAAGCCAACTGTGACTCAATGGGCTATTTATATGCCTCTATTCATTTGGGACTGAATATTAAAGATGAACTCAGAGAGTTACTCACTTTGGGTAATCACTGATGATGAAATCCTGAGCTCGTTACCTTGGGACTTATGAAGACCTAACATTAAGGTTTTTGTTGAAAATATAGGTACTTTGGAATGAAAATGTTATAACTTTTTCTTTGTGGTTAGTAACCAGCATGTAATCAATATATAATTGTAAGTATTAGCCAATGGAAGTATAATTGAAGTATTAGCCAATGGAAACATCTAGCTCTCCATTAGAAACTGTTAAAAAACCTTTACGAAGATTTTGCCTTTGTGCTATTATGTCCTCTTCTCTGGAGAAGGGGGAACGTTTCAACTCTGTTCTGTGCATTTCTTGTATTAGGACACTCAGTCCTTACAGCTTCTGTGCCCAGTACTCAATTGTCCTTCTACTGAAGCGTTTTTTGTTTCTAAGCACCCTTCTCCCAATTGTCCCCAGTAAACATGTCGCTCTTCTTTTACTTACGCTTCTGAAAATAGTGCCTCTCTTGTTTGTTCAGTGCTCTAGCTTTGGAAGTTTTAAGTCCATTTTGAGAAAGGATCATACCTTCATTGGAGTGCACACTGAGACATGGGTTTCATTGTTCTTCCTGTGTAATGCCATTAAATCACTTTCTTGGGCTGTAGAAAATCTGGAGTTTTACTTAGTGTATAGGTTGGAAAATACAGGAAGAGACCAATGTGGGTGTTGGCCTTAAGAAAAGCTTTGCATAGTTTCAAATTTTAAAATCATTGGTACGGAAGCGCTTCACTGCCCAACCATGAAGGTGTTTCTCCTCAGTGTCTTTGCCAATTACAGAGCCAATAAAAGAATCCTTTCCCCTGCAAACATCACAGAGTTGTTTCAGCCATAACCCTGCAGACCCAGCAGAGCTACGGTGTGAATGAATGGAACATTTTTCTCTAAAAATGGCAAATATGGGGCCGTTACTCTATACGTCCCTCATACTGCAAAAGTATGTTCAAATCATACTATATCATCTCAACAGAAGAGCATTCTTCTCCAAGTAAAGTGTGTGGTAGAAAACCATTCACAGTTTTACTCCTTTTAAGTATTTGTACTTTTCTGCTGTAAAGTATTAGCTTAAAGACTGACCAGATTTTAAACTTTATGCCCTGTCAAAAAGTTTTGTCTCCACCAACCAACATTTACATCTTAGTTTTAGCCGTAGTTTCTCAATGGTAACTAAAGGAACTTCGGATCATGCACACTAGTTTACATTTGTGTAGCATGGTGAACCAAAGAAGATTCCTCGAATTCTAAAATTAATGATAATCCTGAACAACCTGGAACTCGTTAAAAACAAAACAATACACTTAGCATCACACTCTCCAGTTCCATCCACGTTGCTACAAAGGGCCATATTTCATTCTTTCTCATTGCCACGCAGTACTCCAGAGAAAGACAGATGCCGTATGTTTTCACTCTTATGTGGATCCTGAGAAACTTAACAGAAACCCATGCGGGAGGGGAAGGAAAAAAAAAAAGAAGTTAGAGTGGGAGAGAGCCAAAGCATAAGAGACTCTTAAAAACTGAGAACAAACTGAGGGTTAATGGGGGGTGGGAGGGAGGGCAGGGGGGGTGATGGATACTGAAGAGGGCATCTTTTGGGATGAGCACTGGGTGTTGTATGGAAACCAATTTGACAATAAATTTCATGTATTAAAAAAAAATACATTAAAAAATGAAGAACAAAAATCATTCTTATTGACTCCCAATAGAAAGCCTTACATCCATCAACAGCTAAAATTTTATTGAGTGATTGATTTATGCCAGGTATTGAAGTAAGCTCCTTACGTCCAAACTTTTAATTTTCAAACAAACCCTGGGAAGTATGATTCCTATCTGACACCCAAGTCAACAGAGGCTCACTGATACAACTTGCCTGAGGTTACATGGCTAGAATTCTTAATAAGAGTTTCGACCAGAGCCTAGAACTCTCTGACCCTAAAGGCTTTGTTATTTACCAATATTATCTGCAGGCTCCTTGTCTTTTATGTCTCTTTAAACAGAATGTCTCGTGGCTGTGTAGCACCTGCCCAGAGTTGAGACATGGTGGTCTTCCCTTAAAGAAATTAAAATTTCCTAACAGCGTGAAATGTTGTATCTGGAGGCACCTGAAAGTCTTTCCGTTTGTCATCCTACCTTGCCTCTTTTCTGTGTCTCTGACACCTTTTAGATCTTATAAATAGCAATGCTGAGCAATTTTAGAAATGGAGTGGCTTGGGATGTTAAGCACAGAAATTCATCCTAAATTTTTTTACAGTTTGTTTGAAAGTCTCTGCGTCCCCTCTGGAAACAGTGGATAAAGAGAAAATGTATACACTCAGATCTGTGTAACTCCATTATGATTATCCAGGGCCATTCGGAGAACTTCAAGTGTTTCCTTTGCCTCACCTTGTCAATATTTGATACTTGTAAGAGGCGAGGGTGGGGAGAAAGCCACCCTCATCTGCATGATTGCTGGAACCCACCTTGGTAATTACCAAGTAATGGAAGTAAAACCAAAGGTTAGTGAAGCATGGAAGCTGCTGGGGGGCTGAATGTAATGGCTGATTCAGTGGCCAAAGTGTGGCGAGGAAGAAAGGAGTATCGATTATGACCAAGATCATTAAAAGGTACCTATTGAAAATATTTGAGGTCGGAATTAAAAACAAACAAACAAACAAACAAACAAACAAAGAAACAAACAAAAAACAGATGTAGAACTGCTGACCCAGGCTCCAGAAGCCTGGTCCTAATGTCATAGGTCCTAATTGCACAGAAATCTTAAGGTAGCCATTAATTGTCGGCCAAGTTATGGTTCCCATGACTTTATTACACATGTTTTCACACAGGTTTGATATGAAAAGCCCTTCAGAATTGTTTTTTTAAATATAATTTATTGTCAAATTGGTTTCCATACAACACCCAGTGCTCATCCTAACAAGTGCCCTCCTCCCTGCCCATCACCCACTTCCCCCACCCCCATCAACCCTTAGTTTGTTCTCAGTCCTTAAGAGTCTCTTATGGCTTGCCTTCCTCCCTGTCTGTAACTTTTTTTTCCTCCTTCCTCTCCTCCATGGTCTTCAGTTAAGTTTCTCAAGATTCACATATGAGTGAAAACATATGGTATCTGTCTTTCTCCGCCTGACTTATTTCACTTAGCCTAATACCCTCCAGTTCCATCCATGTTGCTGCAAATGGCCAGATTTCACTCTTTCTCATTGCCAAGTAGTATTCCATTGTGTATATAAACCACATCTTCTTTATCCATTCATCAGTTGATGGACATTTAAAGCCCCTCAGAATTGTAAGCAAGTAGAGTGACCATAATAACGTAAGGCGGAAAACAAAATTATCCTTAGGCTTGATGTAGAGGAACTGGTCTACCATTTTGACTGTACAAACTTGGAACAAGTTCTGTAAGCCACGCATTTCTCACTTGTCGATAGGAAAATTAAAACCTGTCCAGAAAAATTATTAAGGGCATTAAGGGAAACAACGCTGGTTAATGAAATTCATATTTTAGATGCTGTATTTGAAAGAATGGAGGTGGCTCAGGGCCTGACTGTTTGTATGAACCATTGCTTTTGTTTTCTGTATTCTGAGGCTCTGACATATGGGGCCTTCCTAGCCCTGGAAGGACTGCCCTCCCTGGGCTAGCCAACTCTTAGGGAGAGTAAACGCTGGAGCACTGAGCACACTTCACAAATGCAAACCAACCAATCTAGAGTCTACACCCCATCAACCTCCTTTACAGGGGTCTCTCTATTGGGGGCCAGTATTACCTGTCTAATCTCTCCAGGGGCAGACACCAGAGAACCAGGGGCAACCCCTATGCCCCAGAGCCCGCTGAAAGTATTCAAACTGGCCAATCCTAAACTTGTTGAGCCTGCTTTGCCTGTTCCTTTCCATAGAAACCACAGCACAAAGGCTCTTCCTATGGTTTCCCCCTCTCTGTTGCCTCCTGATACAATTCATTGTTTCCCCCTGTGCCCCCAGCCCATGGCATGACACACCCTCTCCTCTTGGGATCTGTCAGTATAAAAGCTCTTTTTCAATGGCCACTGTCTCCCAGTCTGCTGGTCTACCATAACTAAGTAATAATAATAAAGCCTATATTACAACACTGCTCAGCCCTTCTGCATCTTAAGCTCCAACCACCACCTAACCCCTGCAGCCTCATCTGAAACCACAAAGGGAGTGCAAAGCGATGTGCAGACGCAAGGACCCACACCAGGCCCAGCAGTCGGGAGTTTTGTCTTCCTTGCTTTATCGCCTGTGACTTGCCGGAACCACTATGGTTAATGGAATCTATTTCTCTTCACCTTTGTCTATATTCATGCCATTATTCCCAATGGGCTCCCTATAGACAGGTCAAGATATCCTGCTATGAAATCGTTTTTCTGGGTCACTCTATATGGGCCAATGTGAAACGTGAAAGAACCCATTATAGAGGCACACTTCTCACTTCCTGTGACGTTCTGTCAGTCAAAGTGATCCCTGTGGATGCCTCTTCTGAAGGGAGCTCATTTAATCCAAGACTGACAGTCCACATCTACAGTCCAGAGGGACATGGCAGCGAGATGCTGGCAGGTGTCATGTAGCAAGCAGTTAGCTTTGTTGACCTTTTCTATTAGCTGTTTCCCTCCTATCTCCTTAGCATACACTATTTTAGAAAAATCACTCACTCACTTCAATAAGTCATGCTTCCGTGCCAGGCATTGTGCCCAGTACTAAAAATGCATATACAAGTGAGTTACAACTATCGCAGTCCAGACTGGTTGTTCAAATGAATAGCCATGTGCACAAATATTCCCCCATCAATTCCCAAATATTAAGACCTGCATTTGGCACTGTATGGGGTCAGAGTCAGACCATCCATTAAGCTCTCCACTGTCTATTAAAAGAGGGAAAAAAAATACACATCGTATATGATATGAAGTGGGAGATAAGTGCCATGAGAAAAATAAAAGCTAAGTATAATGGATGTTTGAAGGAATAGAGTACATTTAGTTGGGAGACAGGGGATATCAGGAGAGAACACTTTTTAAAGAAGCTTGCATTGAACGACTGGTATGAGTTCAAAGTCATCAAAGAAAAAACAGAGAAAGGAAGTTTGGGGAATAGGGAAAAGTAAGCAAGTAAAAATATAATGTGTTGAGGCACCTGGGTGGCTCAGTAGGCTAAGTCACCTGGGTGGTTTAGGTCATGATCTCACAGTTCATGGGTTCAAGCCCTGCATCAGGCTCTGTGCTGACAGCTCAGGGCCCAGAGACTGCTTTGGATTCTGTGTCTCCCTCTCTCTCTGCCCCTCTCCTGCTCATGCTCTCTCTTTTTATCTCTCAAAAATAAACATTAAAAAGGTTTTTTTTTTTTTTTTAATATAATGTTTTGGTTTAAACTGTGTCCTTCTCCACCTCCCCAAATACATATGTTGAAGTCCTAACCTTAATACCTCAGAATGTGACCTTATGTGGAGATAGATCTTTTCAGAGGTAATTGAGTTAAAACACAGTCCTTGATATGGACCCTAATCCAACATGACTGCTGAGTTTATACACAGGGGAAATTTGCACACAGAGGCATAGAGGAAAGACAATTTGAGGACACCCAGGAAGAAGGTGGCCATCTGTAGGCTGTATAGAGAGGCCTGTGACAGATGGCTCCATCACAGCCATCAGAAGGAACCAATCTGCTGATATCTTGACTATGGACTTCAACCTTCTAGAACTGAGAAGAAGAATTTCTGTTGTTTTGGCCATCCAGTTTGTGTTAGTTTTTAATGTCAGCCCTAGCAAAGAGATTGTGAAACACAGATTGGGAGGAGAGAAGTGGAGCTTGGAGCATGTACAGAGAAGAACATGAATACAGCTTAAGAGCTGGGTTGAGGCCATGTTGGGAATACCAGAAAGGGAGAGTTAGGATTTAATTCAGTGGGAAGATGGTATTTTAAGACCACTTTTGAGCAGGAAAGAGGCATGTTAGAAAAAGTTTCCAGTGTTAGAGCCACTACCAGAGGTTGAAATTACTACTCAGGATTTTTCAGGCAAGTGTAAATGGTCTATTGAGGTTTATACTTAGATACTGTCTTAGCTTTGGCTACCATTACATAATACCATGGGATAAGTGACTTAAACAAATAGATATTTGTTTTCTCTCAGTTCTGGAGGCTACAGGTTTGAGACCAAGGTGCCAGCATGGCTGATTTCTGTGAGAGCTCTCTCTTCCTGGCCCTAGAGACAGCCACCTTCTATCTGGGTCCTCACATAGCAAGGAGAGCGAGAGAGAGAGAGAGAGAGAGAGAGCAAGCAAGAGAGAGCACAGATCTCTCCCTCTTATCTCTTCTTATTAGAGCCCTGATACCTTCACAAAGGCTCTACCCTCGTGATCTCATCTAACTCTGATTATCTCCCAAAGGACTCATCTCCAAATCTACACTGTAGGTTAGGCTTCAACCTACTAATTTTGGAGGGACACAAGTGAGTCCACAGCAGTTACCTGTAAGCATGAAATGGCATTCTATATTTCCGGCCACTGATTTCACTGTGTTATATTAAATTTTTCTTTATAGATCTTGAGGTCATTTTGGTATTTGTAGAATTTTATGGACATTTTTCAGTAATGTTATTAAAACTCAGCCCTATCTAATAAAATGCTTATTGTCATGTCTGGTTTCAAGCATTCTTCTCCAACATCATGGCCTGGTGAATTATGGAATAAAGGCCTGGACAAAGGGTGAGATAATGGTCTTGTTCTTATAGTTCTCCTGCCCTCTTCTTCAGATTTGAAGCAAGTAGGATGTAAAGGGAGGACTTGGGGTGTTCAAGTAACTGGCTCTATGTCAGTGATAGGGAAGCCTCTGGTGTTTGGCTCGATCTACCCTTAGTTTACTGAGTTCCATCAGAAGCTGGTGGACTTTGCCAATGTTCTGGCCAAAGTATAGATGTTAGTTCTATTTAGAAGCAGTCTTTCTTCTCATTCCAGGGTCTTCCCTTCTGTCAAGCCTGAACCCGAACCCTAACCCTAACCCTAATCTTCTGTCACTGAGGACTTACCATCTTTTTTGTATCAGCTGTTTTGGTCTATGAACTCAGGTAGGCTAAGGGTATAATGGAGCAGACTAGAAATAGCATTTAGTGTCTTGGCAAGGTAGTATTTATGCTAGGTTGGAAATTAGAAGACCTGGGGATGAATCCCAACTCTATACTTAATTAAATATGACCCATTTGCTCATTTACTCAAAAGATATTAATTAAGCATCTACTAAATTCCATATAGTGTTCTAGGCAGTAGGCAGTAAGGACAGAATGATAAACAAAACAGTGCAGCATGGGGAATGTAGCCAAGGATATTGTAATACCGTTGTATGGTGACACATGGTGACTATACTTATTGTGGTGATCAATGAACAATGCGCTGAGTTGTTGAATCAATATGTTGTACACCTGAAATTAACACAACATTGTACATTAATTATATTTCAATGAGAAAAAAGAGACACTTTCCAACCTACTCTCTCAGCAACCACCTCCAGTGCCCATTTTTTTCTTTTCCCTGATGATGGTTTTCTTCTGTGAACAAAAAGGCACAACCCAGAAGTGCGTACCCCATGAATGTTCCAGAAGCAACTGTCAACGCATGGGGGGATAGAAGCCAAGGGATAAATGTTCTCGTCTTTGCACCCTGAGATGTGCAATTCTGAGGTGGGCTTCATGTTGCATCTCAGAGGGTCTGGGCACAGTTTTCCACAACAGTTCCATGTTTAGGGAAGTTTGAGGGAAACTTTAATCTAACATACCTGTGCTTTATCCCTAAAGCTTATGTGATTCCAGCTTTCCAGAGTGGAAAGATACAGCTATTCCAAAATATTTATATATATTTAAGCCTCACAAGTCCTCATGAAATAAGTGCCATTATTCTTACTTTAGAGGTGAGGAAACTTAAAGTCAGAGAGGTTAACCAATTTATCCAGTTTAATAACCCACAGGTAGTGCTGCAGTCAGGATGTCTATCCAGTTCATTCAAAGCACACATGCGATGTGCTTTCAGCTATAACGTGGTACATTCCTGCATTTCTGGGTTAGGGTGGTCAAAAGATGTAAATTAAATTCTTGGTTCAATGGTTGATCTAAAATCTCAATTTCAACCAGTTCATTAGCAAGCATCTTTTTTTTTTTTTTTTTTTTAACATTCTGGTTCTTGTACTGAAGAGGAGATTTATGCACTATAAATCACAGCTTCTTGTCTCTTCCCCATTCCTCTTAAGTTCTTAAGGGGCAAGATGATGGAAAATGGAAAAAAAAAGCATAGGAAAAAGAAAGAAAGATAAGATCAAGTCTTTCAACAGTTTCAGATCTCACAGCTATTTTGAAGATACACGGCATATCGAAGGGACAGAGTTAATCTCGGACTTAAGACAAGCCCCTGGTGGGATTTTCTGCTTATTTGTTTTACTTATTTGATTTTTGCCTGACAGTGTTTGGCACCATCAGACACATTTTCTTTTTTTTTTTTTTTTTTTTATTTTTTTTTCAACATTTTTTTAATTTATTTTTGGGACAGAGAGAGACAGAGCATGAACGGGGGAGGGGCAGAGAGAGAGGGAGACACAGAATCGGAAACAGGCTCCAGGCTCTGGGCCATCAGCCATCAGCCCAGAGCCTGACGCGGGGCTCGAACTCACGGACCGCGAGATCGTGACCCGGCTGAAGTCGGACGCTTAACCGACTGCGCCACCCAGGCGCCCCCACATTTTCAAATCTATGATCTAATACTGGCGTTAACCATGTGTGCCTTTTTGTTGTTGTTGTTCTAGAGTAATATTGGACAATTGAAGGAAATGTTAACACAACGATCAGGGACCCCGCTGTAGAGGAGGATCAGAAGTGATGGGGGGAGTGGGGACAAGGGAAGAGGGAGCCCAGGAGGGGCTTCCTCCACGGGAAGAGGCGAGAGTCCTGGGGCCTGTGAAATGGCACAGAAGGTCAGGGAGGCTGGGCTCCAGCCATATTAATGCTTGCATGCATTCTGTTTGTCATTTCAACACCATCTTGGGCCAGGAAGCAGGTGATTCTTGAGGAATGGCACGGTCTTTTTTTTTTTTTTTTTTAATTTTTGGGACAGAGAGAGACAGAGCATGAACGGGGGAGGGGCAGAGAGAGAGAGGGAGACACAGAATCGGAAACAGGCTCCAGGCTCCGAGCCATCAGCCCAGAGCCCGACGCGGGGCTCGAACTCACGGACCGCGAGATCGTGACCTGGCTGAAGTCGGACGCCTAACCGACTGCGCCACCCAGGCGCCCCTGGCACGGTCTTTTAATAACTTCCATTGTAAACTGGAAGCATGATTCTCCCACCTACTCCTTTTAACTGGAGCTCCTTCCTCTTTATCTACAGTAGCTGTTCTAAAAGTTACCCACACTCTCCAAGCCTCCTCTCCTCTCCTGAGCTCTTTCACGCATGCTTGGCAAGTTAAGGGTGGTTGCCTCTTGTCCAGAACTAACCAATGTTGGTTCTTTCAAAATAAGCAAAGGTATAGAACAAGGGGATAGGAGGTTTGCATTACGCCAGGAGAGTAATCAGAAGTCTTCCCACGTTTCCTTTATTTCTACTAAATTTACACTGGTTTCAAGATTCTCCTTGTGAGACTGATCTTCTTTTATAAATACCTGAGAAGAACTCCTCCCACTTGATCAGGGGGCACAGAGTCTTTAACTCCTTGACAAATTTATTAACTTGATCCATCTTGAAATCCATCCTGGGGGAAAAATGATCACGTGGGTGCTAACTGCTCACCAGGAGCACATTTACACATTTGAGGTATGTCGTGGGCAGGACAATTTCAGTAGCAATATTAAATAACAGTATAGAAGTATGATTTTGTCAGAATAATCTCTTGCTGGAATGCTGCTGGTTTCTGTTAACATCCTTGTCATTGTAGCTTTAGTGTTCCTACCGGTTTATTTAGTGTATGGGATAATGACTAAGGCAACTGAGGATCTCCCTCATCTCTGTGCAACTCCAGAACTCTCCTATCCGAAATATACAATATGCAACATGTGGGAGGCACTCCAATAGAAGAGTTACCTCAAGAGACATTGAATAAATCATTGGAGACGAGATATAACATACACATGGTTGGGGTGCCTGGGCGGCTCCGTTGATTAAGCAGCCGACTTCGGCTCAGGTCATGATCTCCTGGTTCATGACTTTGGGCCCCATTTTAGGCTCTATGCTGACAGCTCAGAGCCTGGAGCCTGCTTCAGATTCTGTGTCTCCCTCTGTCTGTTCCTCCCCCGCTCGCACTCTGTCTCTCTCTCTCAAAAATAAAATAAACATTAAAAAACATTTAAAAATATACACATGGTTTGTATTTAATTGGAAGTCAAACTGGTAGATTCTTCAAAAGGGATATTCAAAGTGTGTACACCTTCAAGTGACTAAAGGGACAGAGCATCTTCTTTGGTTATTTCCTCTGGGTTCCAGTTTTGGGTCCCTTCCTTTATCTTCTATAATTTAGAGCTATTCTGTCCCTTACTACCCATCTTCCAATGTGCACTTCCACTGTGAGCTTCCTAGGTGTCTTTCTCTTATTTCTTTATGATTTTCACATGATAAAGTACATAAATATTAAGCATGTGATTCCATGTATTTCGACAAATACACAGATACAACCAGGTATTTCCAGCTCAAAATCTAAAATATTGCCAGCACTCCAGAAAGTTTTTTTGTGCCATTTTCACTAAATTCTTAGAAATCCTTAGGCTTCTAGAGAAAAAAAGGAAAAAGGAGTGAATTTGCCTTGGGATGCCTGTTAATGTCATGTATTGTTAAAGTAATTTTAAGCTTTCCTTGCATTTCCTTTGACTCCATTTTATTTCTGTGAAGATCTTTCTGTAGAATGAATCTTATGGCCCCCACTAGACACTTCCGGTAGGCAGAATTCTGCGATATCCCTCAAGATTTCCTGATCCTGGTGTTAATATGCCCTGCATAATCCCCAGGACTGTGATTATGATAGATTTTACTCCTGGTATTAGGTTGTATTTTATGGCACAGTTGACTTCAATATGTGGAGATGACCTGGGTGGGCCTTCCCTAATCACATGAGCCCCTTAAAAGCAGGGCTGCTCATAGAAGATGAAGTCTGAGAGATTCACGGCTTGAGGGGGGTTTAATAAGAATGACATTGTCCATTGCCAAGACAGAAAGGGCCACATGGCGAGGACCTGTGAGCAGCCTGAGGGCGGCCCCTTGCTGACAGCCAGGCAGGATATGGGGATCTTATAGTCCAACTGGAAAGAACTGAATTCTGCCAACAACAAGAATCAGCTTGGGAGTGGATTTTTCTCAAGAGCCTTCAGATGAGAGCTCAGCAAGGCAGACACTGATTTCATCCTTGCAATACCTTGAGCAGAGATCCCAACTCCACCATGGGGAGCTTCTCACCCGCAGAACTATGTGCTAATATATAGGCGTTGTCTCAAGTCATTGAATATGTGGTAACTTCCTATGCAGTTATAGAAAATAAATACCACACTATGGTAATAGTAAATGAGTGTGTTACAGATATATTATCTGCCAGAAACTAGATACTCATATATGTTTATTATCTCTTATTCCTGGACTTAGCTGAGTCAGATTTAGAGGCCCCTGAAATCCACATGGCAAAGAGAATGATCACAGCCATGATGAATTGGGGAAATTTTTGCAATCTACCAAAATACAGAAGGCGTGGTTCTAAGAATTTTGTATATATTTGCCTTCTCTTAGAACCTAGATACTGCTTGGCTCAAAATAGAAAATATTTATGGAATCATTTTGATTTCCTTGATATAATTACATATGCATTTGGGAGCTCCCCTACTTTTCTTTCTTATAAAATGGTTAAAGTCTCAAATAATCAAGAGTTGATTGTCCCTCGGTTTCTGTGAACACACATCTTATTTTTATATGTTTGCTTCCTTGATTGCTGGAACAGCAGCTATTTTTGCTGTACCTGTTGCTCAAAGAACTCCACTCCTTATATGGCAAATAAAAAGCAATCTCAGAGATACCAGAAGAAAGAGGAAAAAGTACTTATGCCACTAACTAATCTGGAAACCTACCACTTCCTTCATTTAAAAGGTGCATTTCAAAAGGAGACATTTTCTCGGACTAAAATTTTCTCAAGAACCTCTCACGTAATATTACATTTTGATGTAAACGGTCTCATTTGATGAACACGAAAAGTTCAGATTATGACTTACATTTTAAAGACGACGAAACCAATGCACCAAGAATTAAAGCTGTTTTTCCACGTGAGACACCAGGGGAGAACTCAAATGGGGCCCTGGGCTTTTTCTAGGGCGCAGGGTTGCTATAGCTTATCAAAGCTTTTTCTCCCTCCCACTGAGGTTGGATGATTTCTCTATTAAAGCTCAATACAAGACAAGGGCACAATATGTTAAAAACTCAAACTGAACTCCGGGAAAACGCTGTTGCCTCTACGAGGCAGAGATATCCATCTGGGAAGAATAAAATGTAGGACAGAGGTCAAATGTTGAGTTTAACATTTTTTTTTTTTTGAAAAGAGAGAGCTTGTGAGCTGGGGAGAGGGACAGAGGGGAAAAAGAGAATCTTAAGTGGGTTCCCCTCAAGTGCCCCCTGAGTTTAATTTTCCTAAAAATATGTTTTGAGAGATTAGGCAAGGAAACGTATTCTGTAAACTCCTGGTGTTATTCCTATTCTGACTTGGAATTTAATGTTCGTTAGCCAGCTTTAACAATGTATTGAACTAAAGTGAGGTATTTTAATTTTTAGAGTGCCCCCTCCTTTGCTCATCCAACAAAAATTGATCATGTACCGACTAAAGACTGGATGTAGTTTTTTGATGACAAAAATAAAAAGAAGAATGAGATGAGCTCCCTTTCTTAATAAAAATGTGTGAAACTGCCGTGAATAATGGCTAGCATTTACTTAATACTATATTCTCACTTTAGTTTAGATTGCTTATATATGTTAACTCATTTAATCTTTATAGTCTTACGAAATGTGTACTATAATGTTTCACATTTTATATATTTATATAAATGGGACGCAGAGAGGTCAGTTGACCTTCCAGAATTCACTCGGTGTGTAAGTGGGAGAGCTGGGATCCAAACCAAAGCAGCCTGGTTCCTGGGCCTGTACGTCACTATCTTACAATCCTGCTTCGCACACTGTTTCAGCTTGAACACAATTATCCCGTATTAGGGGATATTTGACTACAATTAATTAGGGAGGCGTCAGCTACTAATGTGACAGAGACATTCTCAGCCTTCATTTTCTTCACCCTCTTTAATGACATGAAACAGATGGGTGCCGGTTGCCAAACTGTGTGTCCTCTCTCATTCTTGCCTTTATTCCCCACTCCCCTTTTCAAGATCTCTTCTTTGTATTACTTCGGTGAAAGAGCCATTTTCTTATTCATTCCATAGAATGGAGGCCTGTTTGGGATTGAGATTTCCAGCCCCTCTCTCAGAGTCTAGTCTGAGTCCTGATTATTCAGCAAGAAAGATCGCTGGATTTATGCGGTGTGTTCGGCCAAGATACTCGGATGGCAAATGGCGACTCTCAAAAGCTACTATGCCTTGTGGTTCTTAGGATTTTCCACAGTTCACAGAAAGCTGGTGATGGGATTGCTCAGTGGAAGCAGCTCTTTTAATTATTGGAGGATTTGCATTAATGACATGACTGTCCAGCTGTCGAGAAAAAGTGCACTCTTCGGTGCTCCTTTTCAGTGCCCTTGGACCAGCTCTAGAACTAAGCCCCTCACTCCCAGAGTGCCACATTACACATGCACCGTGTCTCCCGCCGCACTGTTGCTTGGCAACAGAGGTACTCGTTCCACTTGCAAGATGGGAAAGAGACAAATGGATAACCGAGAAAACCCCAGCCTTGTAATTTCTCATACCATTGTGGAAATGTACAAAGTGAGGGCTGGGCTTTAATGCTATCTCAAAATTGCAGCCCGAAGATATTTTTGTTACAAGAAAGGAACTATTAGTATCCACCACACTTAAAATCGAGGCCCCCTGTAGCTCTTAAAGCTGCAGTGGTTGAGGTAATGATCTGTGTTTATAAACCTGATTATGTTGCTAACTACTAGGGCAACACTAGTACTAAATGATCTGATAGTTAAGGAGCAGGTAAATTGATGCAGAGAAATCAATCAATCACTCATGCAAACTTTATTGAGGACTTATTAGCGACACGAAGAGCTATCATTTAATGAGCACGTTCTTTGTGTGCAGCTTCATGTTAAATGCTCTATACATCACCTTGTTTAATGCTATGACACTCTTGTGAGATAGAATCTATTATTCTTGCCTTAGAGAGAAAGAAATTACTGCTCCAACAGGTTAAATAAATTGTGCCGTGTCATGCAGAGTGTCAGATTTGAGCCTCAGGCGGTTTGATTCCAAAGTCTCTTAACCTCTAAGACCATTTGTCTTCTCTACTCGCTACTCACCAACCCCTGTGCCAGTCTCAGATGCACTTGACGATGGTAACCATTCCAAAAGTTCTTATCACACACCTATTTTATGGCAGAATACAGCTGACTGATTGAGGCTGTCTGTCTGTTTTATTAATTCTATTTAACTCCTTTATACCTTCTTTGATGGTTTGGAAGTCAGCTAGACCTTCGTTCAAACGTTGACCTTACCACTTATAAGTCTGCATGAACCCTGGTGACTCAAGTAGTATTGTCTGCATCTATCATCCCATAACTATTTTATCAGTCGTATTTATCAAAAGCTGTGAAGGATCTAAGCTTTCTTCTTTGGCAAACTAGCAAGTACATTTGTCACACGTAGGTGCTGGGGGGAGATATGAGACTTCTTGGTCAGAGATAATGGACTTCATTGCTCACGGAATAATAGAAGGCATCATAAGCTTCGTGTTCACATTGGTTTTGTCCGCAAGTCTCATGGAGTGATGTGGAGTGGCCCGGATAGATGTTACATATTCATTGAGCCTGCATCACAGCTGAGGAACTCCAAACTTAGAACACTCCGATCTCTTAGAAGGGACTGCTAACAAATGGACTCAACATTCACCCCAGCAGGAGAAATTGTCTCTATCACCCTGGCCAGAAAAGAAATATTCCCTCTGCTCTGGAAGAAGACACTGTCTCTATCTTCCAAGGATTGTCTGTCATACGGACACCCTTGAAAAGCTAATCTAGAATAATGGCTGACACAAGACATGCAGAAATGTGAGAGTCACGGAAAACTGTCTTCAAAAATTGTGAGAAAATTGCCTGCATACCATCTGCCATGGAGAAGAAAACTAACAGGTGTTTCTTGAATGAATGAATGAATGAATGAATGAATGAATAAGTGAATGAAGGGATGAACAATTGACTGATGCCGGGATCCAAATGAATGAGGGTGGTAAACATAGCAAAATAAGTAAAAAACCTGCTCTTAAGCATAAAAAAAATATTTCAATTTCATCGTCAGCTCCTTGGTTTTTATCTGTGAGATGTTGGATGTGTTATATCACTTCTATGAGTCTCATGTTTCTCATCTGTAAAATGGAAATCATGACACAAACACTTCAGAGTTATGGGGATACGGACATGAGACTATGTATGTGTGTACACACCCACACACTCATATGTGCATAAAGACATACACACATATATATTCATGTATATATTATGTATGTGCACATGTAATATATATCCATATTATGTGTTGCATAGAAAGCAAACAACACATTATAATGGACTCTTACTGTAATGTAATGAAAATAAAATTGAGTAGACTTAAGCAGACAAAAAGGAGGGAGGCATACAGATGTTTAATGGAGCACAGGTGCGAACATGCTTCCAGCTATCAGGAAAGACGGGACGGGACCAGAAAGATATGAAAATACCTTCTGTTTCTTATTACTGTTGTTATTATTTATTTGATTTTTTTTTCGTGTGTCTAATTCCTTATTTTTCTTTCTCTGTCTAGATTGTCTTTCTCTGCTCCTGGCAGAAGATGTAGTCATCCCACCACACTGGAGATTGTTCTGGGTCTTGCCAAAGGTAAAGACACATTGCTTGAAATTCCAATTTCCTGGGAAACGGGAGTTCTTGGTTCAGTGGGTTAGATGTTCACCTGGGATCCACGTACTGTGGCCCAGGGCTGGCAGGTGTGGGGGAGGGATCATACATAGGAAATCCAGCTCCATGAGTCCACCACTGTTGTAGAAGGATGGGTGGTAGACAACTGCCTGAGAAAAGGGGCATGCACTTACTTTAATATGATGCTATTACTTTTACTATGCTTTGAGTTGGATTTCTAGGGCTTACAAATCAGAGTCTTGACCAATATACAGAATTGACAGGGAAAGAAGGGTTTGTGTGTGTGGTGGCGGAGGAGTCACGCTTACGAAGAGAAACTGATCTGTGCCATGGTATAGACAGGAAGGGAGCAGGAATGAACACATTCTTTAGTAGTAGTTACTTTTCATATATGAAAACAAGTAAAGCAATCAAAGTTAGCACATTTTCATTGGTCGAATCTTGTTATGTTTCTAAGTCTGTGTGAAGGGCAGGCAGTAAGCGAGGGAGGGAAGAACTAAGGTTGGAGAAACAAGCAGTAACCAGATGACACACACAGTTTATAACTTGATATAAGCTGTTTCAACTTGATCTAAGAGCAATTAGACGGCCTTACTCGCGAGCACGCATGATCACATGCAAACTTCAGAAATAACACCCTTGGCTACAGTGTAGAAAAGGGTTGAAAGGGAGAAAGAAGACATGAAAGCCAGTTAAGAGTTGTGGTGGGTGAGAAGTAATACAACATGGGCCAAAATGGGGGCAACATATTTGTAGCAACATGGATGGAAGCTAGAGTGTATCAGGCTAAGCGAAGTAAGTCCCTCAAGGAAAGACAGGTACCAAATGATTTCACTCATATATGGAATGCAAGAAACAAAACAAATGAACAAAGGGGAAAAAGAAGGAGACAAATCAAGGAACAGACTCTTAATTGCAGAGAAGAAACTGATGCTTACCAGAGGGGAGGGGCGTGGGAGGTTGGGTTAAATAGGCGAACAGGGGAAAAAATGGCGACAGTAACAAGGAGAGGAATGAGTGGACTTCACGGTTGGTTGAAAGGTAGTTTTGACACGGCCGGGTAATTGGGCCTGAGGGGAATGGGGCAAAGAAGGAGGTAAGGACAATGCCTAGTTTCAGTCTTTAGTAACTAAAAAATGCAGAAAACACATCAGCTGTGATGAGAAACCCAGAAGAAGGAGATGGGGTGTGAGGACTGATGGACTTAGTTATGGGTGAGCAAATAGCAAGACTGAAGCACAAATGTTTAGCTGGTAAATTCAAACTGCAAAGATGCTTATTCACACCCAGAAAGTGAAGATCAGGGCAAACAAATTATAGAAAGTGTAAGAAAGAAGAAGACAAAAGGCCAAAAAAAGTAAAATGGGGATTGAGACTTAATATGGAACTATGAACATAGGGCCAAACTTTAAGGGACTGGTGTGAATCTTATTCCTGTTTCCTTTTCAGTGTAAAAACACCTCTGAAGTCTCAAACTCAGGCGTAAATTTAGAAAGCATAATAAACAGATGAGAAGCGCTGACTCTAGGGAGTCCGGTTGGTGAGCCTTGGTTTTGCCTATGGAAGCCATTGATATCTGAGACCCGGATGAAGGACAGTAGGCCTCCATTCTGGCCGCTTATTATTCCAAGCATGCCAGTGGGCTATTTTATGCTGTTTTGTAGGATTCCGTATCATTTGTGCCTTCGTTGGAGAGGGTGAAACATTCGGAGCCTTCCCTGTCCTTCCTTGCTTGTTTGGAGGACGCTTCTACCTTTCTTGTGCTGATCTGAGCTTGCTACTGTGCCAATAGAATACAATGAATGCAATAAGGTTATATACTAATGCCTTGCTCACAGATCACATGGTCTTTATTTTCTAGAATGCATACTCACAATAGACAGCATCGCACGCAATGCTGCAAGAGCATTGCTCGTAAAAGCACAATAGGAGTTCAGGGGGAGGGCAAGACTAGCTAGCGCAGTGGAGACAGCTACATTATGGGTATTGAAAGGTGCAGTGGCTGCTGCCCCATAACCCAAAGGAGTGCTGTAGAATTCAGGGCCTCCACAAAGCTTTCTAGAACATACTATTTCTAGGCAAATGCATATGAAGCTCAGTTAATCGCCAATATTTTAAAAACAAGGAAAATAAAAAAACAGAAAGGCTTTCTCCTGAGGCAGCAGGACTCTCAGGAAAGTACATGGGGGTGAAAAATGGAGCAGAGGCCGTATGGCTAGTGAGGTCATGGAACAGCCTTGCCATTTTTATCTCTCTGGAATGTGGCATTTACTCATTTTTCAGGAAAAAAAAAGAACACAAAAGCTGGACAAAAACTTCATAGGATTTATGCAGGTAAAAGAACAAAGCGTTGGAATATGATTGTTTTGTTATTTTCCAGTTGTATGAACCTGGGCAGGCTATTCAAGGATTTTATTTTTCTTTACTTTTATAATCGAGATAGTATTACACACCTTTTATTGAATCCTGTTAGCTACAATCAGAAGTATCAAGGATGTAATAGTAAGGGCTTGATAAATGTTAGCTATGAGTATTATCCTGTTTCCATTATGAATGAGGAAATGAAAATTTAGCACATTTAAGAAATGTGTTACAGTCTCCTGAGTGGGAACGAGAAATGTTAGGGTTTAATCTCAGATCAATCAGAAGCCTTTCTCTCCAACACCGCGCAGACAGTCTTTTTCCAGAATTCAACCAGAGCAGCAGAGACAATGGCCATGCAACAACCTGCTCGTCACCAGTAGATTGCCGTATTTAGATGTCTCCCACTGATACTCTCCTGCCCATACTGGTCTCCTTGGGACTTTTATTTATCTTGTGCTCATCAAGTATAGAAAATACATGATATTAATTAAAGCCATTATACATGCAGTTCAGAGGCATCAAGGTGGGAACAATTTATTTGTCAGCTAGAGAGAAAGCGGTTTCAACACTGGCAAAGGCTTCCATGCATGGGTGATAGAATGGAAATTAATGATTACCTACTGCCTAGTTCATTTACCCAAAAACCTCCAGGCAGTCTTTTGGATCAAGTATATAGAAAATGTTAATCTGGCCTCTAATCTGATGGCAATGATTATTCATGAGGCACAAGAAAAGGGTAATTTTTGAAGTAAATTTCTATCTAACTGGGCAATGGGGAAAATGTCATGCATTCAAGTGAGTTCGGGATTCAAGGAGATTTTTCATCAAAGGAAGAACACCAGATTCCCTCCTTTAGTTAGCCTAACCTCTACGTGGACTCCAATCATATTATGCCCAAGTGGAGTGCTTTGGTAGAAAGAGTGTCGGGATAGATACACAGACATCTAGATCTCCACCTTGGTTCTCTAAATTGTGTGACCTTGGACAAATCATATTTGCTCCGTGTGTCTCAGCCTCATGTTGCACCATAGGAAGTAGTCGGACTTGATTGGAGGATTTTGAACTTCTCACTCACAGACCGCGTGCCTTGCAAGAGTTTTGTTCAAGTAAATGACCCTGACTAGCACAATTAATTAATATATTTTTAATAATTGTATAATCAAAAATAATATTTTTTTAATCGTTTGCGTAAGTAAAACTGCCAATTTGGACTTCTGGTCATAGTGAGATAACCCGCATTATTTGCATTGGGTCTTTTTTTCTTCTTTTAATCATTCTGGGCAAGCGCAAAGCAACTCTGTGTTTGGAGAGGCCAAGAATCCTTAGGGTGTGTGAACAGGAGAATCCTTTTTCAGATGTATTACCTCTTCCTCACAGCCTGAAGAGCCCTACGGGTTATGACTTTGTGGTCTAAGTGCCTGACATTAGCCCTTTAACTGTGGTCTAAGTGCCTGACATTACGCTTCTGATCGATGAGGCATCCATTTCAAAAGACACCTGTCCTGAAGAAGCATACTGCCAGAAATATGACACAGCCGCTCACTAAACAACCCCATAAGGAAGAGGCAGTCGTGAAGGTCCCCTTCCAGAAGGCCCCGTGTGGCCTAGGTAACGGACCACTTGAGTGACCCCACTTCTCCCTTCCCACCACCCTCATTCCTGCTCTCTGCTTTAAATTTGCCAGTGAAATGTGAACCCACAAAACCCCAGACATCCCACCCTCAGATATTAATGAAGGCAGGGCCCTAGGTACAAGTACAAGTTTTTTATCCACCTGTGACCTCGCTAGGTGTCCTTTAGGAACTGCAAACAGCAAATCGTGTTCCTCAGAGTTCCCTGGGGCTCTTGGCTGAAGTGTCATGGAGTCATAATCAGAACCACCACGACTGGTCCTGCCACAATATTGGCCCTGGTGGGGAAAGGTCTGTGGCGCCTGCTATGAGGAATATGGGCCCAGGTGAGGAGCGGGGGTGTTCCAAGCTGGAGCATCACCATCAATAGCCCGGGACAGACCCAGCAGGCTTCTTTCTGTACCTCCCATCGGGCATGCTGTTACTCCCCCCTCACGCATCACCCCCTAATCACACTGGCTTCCTTTCAACTCTTTAGTCATCAAATCCTTTCCTGTCCTAAGACTTTATTCACACTCTTTTCTCTGCTTAATATGCTCTTCCTCCAGCTTTGGTTTAAATGCTACCTCTTCAGTGTGGAGAAAAAGGAACTGTCCTGTACCGTTGGTGGGGATGCAAACTGGTGCAGCCTCTGTGGAAAACAGTATGGAGGTTCCTCAAAAAGTTAAAAATAGAACTACCATACGGTCCAGCAATTCTACTGCTGGGTATTTATGCAAAGAATGCAAAAACACTAATTTGAAAAAAAAAATATATGTGTCCTTATGCTTATTGCGCCATTATTTACAAATTAAGGAAGGAGCCCAAGGGTCTAGATGAATGGATAAAGAAGATGTGGTATATGTATAGGCAATGAAATAGTACTCAGCCATTAAAAGAATGAAATTATATCATTTGCAACAGCATGGATGGACCTAGAGAGTGTCATGCTAAGTGAAATAAATCAGTCAGAGAAAGGCAAATATCATATGATTTCACTCATATGTGGAATTTAAGAAACTCAACAAATGAACAATGACAAAGAAGAGACAAACAAATAAACTCTTAAATACGGACAGCAGATTGGTGGTAGCCAGAGGAGAGGTGGGTGGGGGATGGGTGACATAGGTACTGGGGATTAAGGAATGCACTTGTGATGAGCACTGAGAAATGTGTAAAATTGTTCAATCATTATATTTTACACCTGAAGCTATTATAACACTGAATGTTGGCTATACTCGAATTAAAAATAAAGAGAAAAAAATGCTACCTCCTCAGAGAAGCTTCCACGATCACGTTCTCCAAGCTGATTTTCCCTTGATAATTTCTAATGCTTGATTCTGCGTTTTCTGCTTTAGTATCTTTCTAATAGTTTATGTCTGTGTATTTATCTATTCATTTATTTATTTGTTGTCCGTCTTCTCCATTTCTATGCAAAATCCTCAAAACTAGCACCAGTGTACTGTCTTGTTTGCTTTTGTGCATTTGTTTTTGAACCTGTTTACCTAGTGTGGGACCGGGTATAAATAACTGGCAGTTAATTATTAGCCGGATGGAGGAAGATTTAAAGGTGAAAGGCTTTATAAAACATGAAAAGGAGTTGGGGCATCTCCCTCTACTAACTGCACACATCTCTAAGAGGTTTTCATTTTTGTTTTAAAGATGAAACTTTAATATTTCAAGGACATCCCAGATGAGATGCTGGTGAGGTTACAGAAGCTTCCATTTATGCCACCACGGTGAGAATAAAACATTCTGAAAGTTAAAGCAATTACCTCCGTGGAGACGTAAAAAACAACACCATAAAGCATATCACAAAGTGCAAAGTAAGGAGGCAGTCGGCAGAGCAAACACAAGCAACAGGCTGATTGTCCTGACAGGAGGAAAGAGAAGCTCCTTCTGGAATTCACAGTCCCAGAAACTAGAGCTGCCCAGCCACGGAATTAGTTGGCCTTAAGGTCCATTGAAACTCAAATGATCTAAGGCAGGGTTCTTGAACCTTCACATTATTGACCTTGTGGGCCAGATAATTCGTTGTCATTGAGGCTGTCCTACGTATTGTGGGATGTTTGCCAGCGTCTCTGACTCCTACTCGCTAGATGACAATAGCGAACTTGCTCAGATGTCCCCTGGGGGACGCAATGGCCCTGGCTGAAAATCACTGATCTCAGATGACAAATTGAGCCAAGCACATTATAACTTACATTGATGCTGAGACCATCTCTTCTTGCCTATTTTATGAATAGATTTCACTGACAATATTTATAATAATTGTTTTACAAATGTCCCTTATCTTGCTATGTGGGGGAGGGAGTTTATCAGCAAAGAATTGTAATAACGACAGAGACTTTTGACAGATGTAAGAAGAAGAAGAAGAAGACTTTATTAAGAGGCTGTTAGGCTGTTACAAAATTGCCAAGTTTGGCTGGAGAACCAGAGGCAGAAGGTGACCCAGAACAAGGAAGGCTGGGCCACCAGAACCCCAGCCAAATGCACGTTCGCTATGAGTTTGACCGGGGACTGCTGCTGTTGTCCGCAATTGCTCAATGTCCCTGTTTAGTCCCTCCTGTGGTCATCCTGGGTACTGCTATCCTTGCATATAGAAATGTCTACCACCGTTGTCCCCCGAAAGCATTCTCTGAGGCTCCTGCTTCGTGATATTCCTTTCTCCCAATTCGCAATTAGTGTTGGATGCGTGTGGTTAGTTGAGACATGAGTCAAGTCCTAAGATGCAGGAGAAGCTAGAAAAGTGTGAGCTGATCTTTGGGCTCCTAAGATGGGAGGAAGGTTCTGCTTTTCACCAGGACCATGTAGTAGGGAACTCACAAAGCAGAAGAAAGGAGTTTAGATTCCAGAAGGCCCCAAAGCAACTCATATGCACTAATCAGGAGATAAAAGATAACAATGATCAAAAAATGTTCACAGTGGAATGGAGCCAGTATGAGATTCCTCTCGTGTGTTGAAGGACTAAACATCTGATGTGATGCGGTGTATTTATCCCTTTCCAAGAGGCCCTTGGTAGTCTTTTCATCTGAAAGTAGCATTCCGCAAACTCAGCTTCGCCGTCTCTGTCTTTCCTTCCCATGGCTGTCTCTGGGCAGACATGGTGAGAGACAGGGTACAGCAACTCTATGAATATCCAGTAAGCCCTGAATGTGCACTGCAAGGCCCATTTCCTTGACGCCATTCCCCAAGGGGCATGAAGATGGCTCCTGAACTTGGCTAGGCACGTGACGCTCTGGCTGCCAAAGTGCAGCAGTGTTTGCTGGGCCTCCAATTTGACCTCACTGCATCTCAATGTGTAAACCCGCCCTCAGTGGGCCAGCTGCATGACGAATAGGCAGTGCCTTCATGGATAATTCAAGCTCCAGTGGCTTCTCAGCTCAGATGGAACAGCACCGGCTTCGCGAGAGTGGAAAATAGATTGTAAACGGCAAACTCATTTATCCTACAAATGTTTGCTGTACTTAGAGAAAGCAGTTTTCCATAATTTTCTTCATTTCCTTCTAGAGTCAAATTGGCTTTCTTTGAACACTTCCTAGTAAAATAGCTCCAGTGAATGTTAGGGCTGGAGACGATAGCAGATCTGTGCTTTGCTCTGTGTCAGCTGAGTGGGGATCTAACTTTTCCATGCCTCATTCCTCATTTGGAATATGCTAATCGCAGTTTATTCAGAATGAGCCAGGTTGTGCTGGGGTGACAATTCACCCCTCCCCGAATCTCAATCACTTACCATCACAAAAGGTTACTTCTCACTCACATGACATGTCCAACGTGTTTTGCCAAGAGATTTTGCTTTATACCATTCAAAGTCACAAATGTCTGTAGAGTACTCCATGAGCACAAAGGAATGGTGTCTACCCCAGATTGAGCAAGGATGTGGGGACTTGCAGGAGGAGGTGAGGCCTGACAAAAGAGTGCAAAGATGAGGAGGAATTAGCTAGGGTTTGCTTAACTTTCCTTCAGCAAAGTGCCAAAGCAAGAAAGAACAGAATATGTGCAAAACAGCAATACTGCTAATCGTGAAGTTAGAGACACAGAGAGGAAGGGGTCAAATTTTGGAAAATCCAAGACATCTGAAAGTGCTTTGGTCTTACCTGGTATGCAATTGGGTGTGTTTTGAAGGAGTTTAAATGGAAGTATGAAATGGTCAGACGGTTGCTTCTGAAAACGTCAGTGTGGCAGCAGTGTGGGGAATGGGTTTAGCTGCAAGGAATCTGGTGGCAAGGAGATTGATGGATTTTCATAATCCAGGGTGGAGAAATGAGTAAGAAAACTAGTAAAGATGGAGAGGAGAAGGAGGAGACAAGTGTAAGGATAGGACCTATTTAGTGGTTGATGGAATAGAGAATGATAAAGGAAAAGGGATAGGGCTCTTTGGTTTTTAGTGGCCTTGGCCCTGACATAACAGAATATCTTGGGGAGTAATGAAATCGTTTAAGATCAGTTGAGTTGGAGATGTCAATAAGACATTTTGATGGTGATATTTGGCAGACTGTTTGGACCCAAATTGTGTAACTCCGGGAAGAAGTCTAGGATTGCTATATACTTTGGAAGGTGCCAACAGACAGTGGCAGTAGAAATATCCAAAGTGGATACTACCCTTTTAGCAATATGAGTACCGAGGGGATCAGCAGCCTAAGTTAAATCTCTGAAGAGAACCTCCATTTGAGGGGCGCAAAGTGGAATATGAAGCAGACAATGAAGCAGACTGAAAAGGACTCATCGCAGAGGGAGGAAAAATACTAAGAGTTGGATGGATCAAGGACATCAAGGGATTAGATTATTTAAAGAACATAGATCACCCATTGGTATGAAATGCAATAGAATAATCCATAAAAGTAAAGTCAGCCATGTATCCATTATATGTGATAATGATAATGTAATTGATGTAATTAAATCACCAAATATTTATTTACTTATTTATTTATTTTGAATCACCAAATATTAACGAAGCAGGTACCAGGTACCAGGCTCTAGGCTTAGCACTGAGAATCAGGGTGAATAAAAAATAAGTAGTCATGTCCTTGTAGAGTTTCTAGTTGAGTGCAGGATACAGGTAGTAAATGGTCACACACAGTAATACATTATTAAATTTTGTTAAGCATTATGAAGACAAATATTTAGAAATAAATTGGAAGGGAGTATGTGTTATTCTTTGAAGATTATAATGAAAGGTAAATGGAGAGACTGAACTGTAGTTATAGATGAGGTACAATCTGACTGTCAAGAAAGGGTTTAGGATGAAAAAGAATTCAATGAATTTATAGACTAAAGAAACAAAAACGCATGGGAGTAAAGACATAGGCAACAGAGGCAATAATTAATAGATCAAAATCTGGAAGAAGCAAAGGAGTTCAATGCTTCATAGACAGGATTTGGCTTTATAGAAGAGGACCCCTGTCTCTCTGAAAGGAGAAAAACCAGCTAACAAGGAGAGTGCAAAATCCGCCTGGTGGTGTTGATATTCTCAATGAAGTAGAAATCAAGTCTATTTGATGAGGGTGGGGCAGGTGGTGTATAAGGAGAAACAGAGTTTGGGAAAGCATAAAAATGCATAAAAATTTAAAAGCCAAGGGGCTGTTTGTTTGCTTGTTTGTTTTTAAATAAGCTGATAGCCGGGCACCAGGGTGGCTCAGCTCGTTAAGCATCTGACTCTTGATTTCAGCTCAGGTCATGATCTCAGAGTCAGTCATGAGATTGAGCCCTGTGTAGGACTCTGCACTGGGTATGGAGCCTGCTTGGGATTTTCTCTGTCTCTTCCTCTGCCTCTCTCCCATGCTTGCACTCCCTCTCTCTCTGTGTCTCAAAGTAAATAAATAAAAACTAAAAAAAAAAAAAAAAAAAAAAAAGACAGCTTGCCGATGCATATAGGCTGCCCTTATTTCATGACCTCTGATTCAGAGACAAGGTCATGTGTTCCTCACACTTGGGTTTATAACAAAGCAAACATATGCCAGTATCTCTTATAGTTGAGTTGTGGACCATGTGACTGAGTTCTTGGAAACGGAAGGTGGACAGAAGTAACGTAAATTACTTCCAGGCTGGGGAAGTATGCTACATGACTCTCTAGCCCTTGGAGAACACAAGCTCCAGATACTGGGTCCCTGAGTTACCATCAGGAAGACAACCTCCAAGAAGAGCTACAGTTACTCACGTGAGCTATGACATGAGTGAGAAAGCTCTTTTTTGAATTTTATCATTGATATTTATTGGTGTATTTGTTATTGTTACATAATCTGGCTTGTCCTAATATAAACACGGTTAAGATGCATGCATTTATTCATAATATATTCATCCAACAGTTATTGTTATTTTTGACTTTTTTTTAAGACGCTTATTTATTATTGAGGGAGAGAGAGACACACACAGAGCATGAACAGGAGAGGGCAGAGAGAGGGGGAGACCGAATCTGAAGCAGGCTCCAGGCTCTGAGATGTCAGCACAGAGCCTGACATGGGGCTCGAACTCACAAACTGCGAGATCATGACCTGAGCCGAAGTCGCTGAACCAACTTAGCCATCCAGGTGCCCCAGTTATTGTTATTTTTGTATGATTATTATTATTTGCCTTATAGTCGCTTCTGTTTTTTTTTTTTTTTTAAATAAGGAAACTATTTAACAAGATACTATTTTGCTTATTACTTGCATGTCTTGGTAGGTCTTTTAGAAAACAATGGAGAGGGGTACCGCGGCGGCTCAGTCGGTTAAGCGTTCAACTCTTGGTTGAACTCTTTGGCTCAGGTCATGATCTCACGATTTTGTGAGTTCAAGCCCCCCCTCCACCCCCCCCCCCCCGCCCCCGCCTTGGGCTCTGTATTGACAGTGCTGAGCCTGCTTGGGATTCTCTTTCTCTCTTTCTCTCTGCCCCTCTCCACACTCTCTCAAAATAATTAAATAAACTTTAAAAAAAGAAAACAATGGGTAAAAATCTTGTGCATAAGATTTGTTCAGACAAAGACAACACTTCTTAAAAACACAATTTGTCCTATTAATAAAATACTACACTCCACTGCATGGACTCATTTCCCAACCTATTTATTATTTTCAAGAGCAAATTGCTCTTCTCTACGTGTTCATCAGAATATAGGTCTCCTTGGGGTGCCTGGGTGGCTCAGTAGGTTAAGCATCCAGCTTTGGCTCGGGTCATGATCTTGCCAGTTCATCAGTTTGAGCCCCGCATCAGGCTCTTTGCTCTCTCTCTCTCTCTGCCTCTCCCCCTACTCACACTATCTCTGTCTCTGTCTCTGTCTCAAAAATAAACATTAAAAAGAAATAAGAACATAGGTCTCCTCAAAGAGGCAGGTATTGATTGCCAAAGACAAAAAAATAAATAAATAAATAAAAATAAAATAAAATAAAATAATTCTATTTCTTGCAGTGAGTAACTATACTTCCCAATTTCCTCTGACAGAATAGAACATGTAATATGGAGCCTTTCAGAACCCAAGAGTCCAAGATCATAGAACTTAGAGGTTACCTACTTTAGCCCTTGTTTTCTTTACATGCAAGGGCATTCCCTACCCTGTTCTTTTCTTTCCTGCCTGAAACCCTTGAGATTGTCTATCCTCCCTTTGACCAAAGCTGGGGGTTTCCACGGTTCTCAGTGCAGATAAGAGCACACTGCCAGGCACAGAACCTACAGGTTAGTGGTCAGGCAAATGTGTGTTTGAAACCCATTTCTAAACTATTCCCCCTGTGATTCTGAAGACATTCTAAACAGGATAGCTTTATAATTTTTGTAATCGTGGGAAATTGTTTCTACTTTTTAAGCCTCGATTCCTCCTCTGTAGAATGAGTATCCCCATTCTCATCCCCAATGAGAGTAAAAAAAAATGCATTAAATAGTACTTGTAATGCACTTTGTACGGATTTTGACACATAGTCTTAAAGATTACTATCATTAACAAAAGGTTAGTTATCATATATGAGTACCTCATATAAAATGATAACTGTTTTGGATTTGTTTTTAGAGATTATATCTAATCTTTGAAAAAGTGCTATCAAATACGACATTTTGTGATGGTAAGAATGTTCTACACCTTTTTGGCTCAATAGGATAGCCACCAGCATGCGCTTGGGGCTACTGAGCACTTCCAATGTGGCTAACCTAATTGAAGAATTGATGTTTAATGTTATTTAGTTTCAAATAACTTAAATTTCAACAGCCACACATGGTTATCGCCACCTATATTGGCCAACATAGCCTTACAGTGAGAATCAAAACGGACATCATCTTCCTTTTGCAAAATAGAAAATGATGTCAGAAATGTTAGCTAAGTTGTTTAGGGTTATTGAGCTAATAAATAAATGAGCTGGGCTATGAGTCTACCCATTCCTTGTCATTGCTTTGGTCTATTTACTTTACTGCTTCTGAGAACCTTAACATTTATGAACACTACGGTTCCCTCCCATGCAACCTTTCTGCATCTATTTTCAGTAGCCTCCCTTCCCTGAGATCATAACCATTGAATCCAGGAAAAGACTTGAGGAGTAGCTTAGTTCAATGTCCTTCCGTCTAACTCAGGGATGTTCTCTTTAGTTTCCCATAGGTGAGCTTCTGACCTCTTCCCAAATACTACCAGTGTCAGGTGACACGTGACCTCATTGTGTCACCTATGCTGTTATTGAAGTGCTTCCTCATCCGTGTGTCACAAGATAAATAGCCAAGGTCAGATGAAGCCACTAAGGCTGTGCCTCCTCAGCTCATCAACACCACTGTCTAACGGTCAAAAGCACGTACAAGCCTGTCTTATGTTGTAGCTGCTGAGAAGGATACAATGGGGAAGAAGTGATGGCCGTGGGGAGGGTCAGTGCCACTGGCAGCCAACCCAGGAAATTCATGATTATGGTGTGTGCTCATCCTATGACATTTCATCAGAGCAGAATTCACTCACTCATACGAATGTGTTCCTGTTGGGACTAACACAGTTGGCCGAAAATAGTCACAGGCTTATTCAAATAATGGGCGTGGGAGTGAGCAGAGAAAGTGATTAGGGCTGGAAAAATAGTTATGTGGTGGTTCAGTAAAAGAACCAGCACATTCTTCTTTACAAACAAAAGAACTATTCTATCTTCATTTGGAGGGTGCAGCTTTCCTTTCCACCATGGTTCTGCAAGAGGTCACCTAGGAGACCATGGTTCAGTAAACAGAGTTCAGCACTAGAATCAGAAAATGCAGCTCTGCCCAACACTTCTAGATTCCCATGCTCAGTCTCTCTCCATCACAGCTGTTTCAACCCTTGCCGATTCTCAAGCGTTGGAATTCTGTCATCTTGCCCCATCACACTTAACAGGTGCTTTTGTCTTGACATCAGAGAGAGATTAGAAACTCTTGAAGCTGCTAGGAGTTCTTCTAGTATTTGTCACTAAATATACAAACCCACTCTCTTAGACTTCCTTCTTGCTTCCTGTTAAAATGATGATGCTTACCTCTTGCTTTATAAGGAAAATCCCTCCGGCCTTATCAGGGTCCTCACTGTGCTGATTTGACCTCCTCTCACTCTCACTAACGTCACCAAACACCGTGCACTTCTGGTCCTTTTTCTGAATGAA
Source organism: Neofelis nebulosa (assembly GCF_028018385.1). NCBI lineage: Eukaryota > Metazoa > Chordata > Mammalia > Carnivora > Felidae > Neofelis > Neofelis nebulosa. The sequence goes on along the minus strand of NC_080784.1, from coordinate 196,965,727 downwards.
CACTTACAGGAGTATACCCTGTTTGTATGCCTTGTTTGCTATCTTTTCCTCTAAGAAATTCTCCCCTTTGTGAACTCACACGCTCTTCTTTGTCTTGCCTTCTTAGCTGTCCCTCTGTGGTCTCCTCTGTGAGGCCCTACTTATCTAACTAGACCTACTGTCAGGACAGTGAGAAATCTTGGTTCAATTTGCCAGGTAAGTGCCGTTGTTGTATGGAACTTTATGCTTTTTTTTTTTTTTTTTTTTTTTTTACCTTTTACCTGATTTATCCTATTTTTAAGGCTTTAATTTACTATTCCAAGCTTCTTTTCAAAATTTTTTTAATGTTTATTTTATTTTTGAGACAGAGAGATACAGAGCATAAGCGGGGGTGGGGCAGAGGGAGAGACACAGAGAATCCGAAGCAGGCTCCAGGCTCTAAGCTGTCAGCACAGAGCCTGACGGAGGGCTCGAACTCATCAACCTCAAGATTGTGACCTGGGCCGAAGTCGGACACTCAACCGACTGAGCCACCCAGGCGCCCCTATTCTAAGCTTTCTACGTCGGCATCTTTTCCATGTCTAGATCCAATCCAATTTCTCCTGAGTTCTATATCCGTAAATCAAATGATGAGTAGACATCTTCTTTTACTTCAAAAGTTTGAATGTCTGAAAGGAAACTCATCATCTTTTGAGCCATCAGAAAACAGTCTCACTTTCTATCCAGTTGCCCAAGCCTGAAATTTGGAGAAGATTTTGTTCTTTCTTATATCTATATTCAGTCGGCTGCCAATTTTCTTGATTCTGCCTCTTAAATATTTCATAAATCTCCATTTCATTCCCCATTTCCATCTTAGTCTAGACTACTGTCATCAGTCTTCATCTGGTCTATTGCAACCATCTATCAACTTTTCTTTGTTTTGTTTGTTCTCTTTCTTCCGATCTGTTCTCCACATTGTTTTCAGAGTGATTTTGTAAAGCAGAACTGAGCATGTCAGTCCTTCTGTAAAATGCTTCAGTAACTTCCCATTGCCATATTGTACAATTTAAATTTGTTGACCGGTCTTAAATGGCACCCTGAAATCTATCCTGGTTCCTTCATGATAGCTTCAATTCCTTTCTCCTACATGTACTCTAAATTCCAAACACCCACAAAGCTTTAATTTCCTCTAGCACAGGTTGACTCTAATTTCTTAAGCCTTAGTCGCTTCTAAGAGAAGGCCACACTTAAGAGGAATTCAGCAGGGATATCACAGGACTTAATAGTTCTAGGCTCCTACTTGTGGAGGAAACCCACCAATTTGCACCATCCTCCTTTATTGCACTGATGCACAGTTGGTGAGATCAGGTACTCCTTTTATGCAATCAAACACAAAAAGAACTCAGAGTCTGGTGCTCTGGTAGTGAGGTGACCTAGAGGTAGCCTTGACCCTGACAGCACTTTGTTTCTCAGAGGCAAGTGTATAGCATTGACAGAATGGGAAGGTAATGGCTCAAAATGGCATTTGGCCACTTACTCATTGGACAAACTGAACTAAATATGGACCCTTCAAGTCCTTGCTAGATAAGAGAAAGTAATGATGCTAGTTTTGGGCTGGGTTTCAGAAAGGAAGTTAAAAATCTGGTTTGATTACGGATATTACCATTGGTGCTATCAGTTGACACAGGAAAGAGGAACTATGGATAACTAAAGGAGAGAAGGGACTAGGAGACAAATGTGTCCTTGACTTTTTTTTTTTTAATATGAGATTTATTGTCAAGTTGGTTTCCATACAACACCCAGTGCTCATCCCAAAAGGCGCCCTCCTCAATACCCATCACCCCCCGTCCCCGCCCACCCACCTCCCATCAACCTTCAGTTTGTCTCAGTTTTTAAGAGTCTCTTATGTTTTGGCTCCCTCCCTCTCTAACCATTTTTTTCCCCCTTCCCCTCCCCCATGGTCTTCTGTTAAGTTTCTCAGGATCCACATAAGAGTGAAAACGTATGGTATCTGTCTTTCTCTGTAGGACTTATTTCACTTAGCATCACACTCTCCCGTTCCATCCACGTTGCTACAAAGGGCCATATTTCATTCTTTCTCATTGCCATGCAGTATTCCATTGTGTATATAAACCACAATCTCTTTGTGCATTCATCAGTTGATGGACATCTAGGCTCTTTCCATAATTTGGCTATTGTTGAAAGCCATTTATGAAAAGCCCACAGCTAATATCATCCTCAATGGGGAAAAACTGAGAGCTTTCCTCCTGAGATCAGGAACACGACAGGGATGTCCACTCTCACCCCTGTTGTTTAACGTAGTGTTGGAAGTGTTAGCATCAGCAATCAGACAAGAAAAGGAAATCAAAGGCATCAAAATTGTCAAAGATGAAGTCAAGCTTTCACTTTTTGCAGATGACATATTATACATGGAAAGTATAATCCACCAAAAGTCTGCTAGAACTGATACACGAATTCAGCAAAGTCGCAGGATACAAAATCAATGTACAGAAATCAGTTGCATTCTTATACACTAATAATGAAGCAACAGAAAAATAAAGAAACTGATCCCATTCACAACTGCACCAAGAATCCTAAAATACCTAGGAATAAGCCTAACCAAAGATGTAAAAGATCTGTATGCTGAAAACTATAGAAAGCTTATGAAGGAAATTGAAGAAGATATAAAGAAATGGAAAAACGTTCCATGCTCATGGGTTGGAAGAATAAATATTGTTAAAATGTCAATACTACCCAAAGCTATCTACACATTCAATGCAACCCCAATCAAAATTGTACCAGCATTCTTCTTGAAGCTAGAACAAATAATCCTACAATTTTTATGGAACCACAAAAGACCCCGAATAGCCAAAGTAATTTTGAAGAAGAAGACCAAAGCGGGAGGCATCACAATCCCAGACTTTAGCCTCTACTACAAAGCTGTAATCATCAAGATAGCTTGGTATTGGCACAAAAACAGATGCATAGACCAATGGAATAGAATAGAAATCCTAGAATTAGACCCACAAAAGTATGGCCAACTAATCTTTGACAAAGCAGGAAAGAATATCCAGTGGAAAAAAGTTTCTTTAACAAATGGTGCTGGGAGAACTGGACAGCAACATGCAGAAGGATGAAACTAGACCACTTTCTCACACCATTCACACACAAAAAAATTCAAAATGGATAAAGGACCTGAATGTGAGACAGGAAACCATCAAAACCCTAGAGGAGAAAGCAGGAAAAAACCTCTCTGACCTCAGCGGCAGCAATTTCTTACTGGACACATCCCCAAAGACAAGGGAATTAAAAGCAAAAATGAACTATTGGGACCTCATGAAGACAAAACGCTTCTGCACTGCAAAGGAAACAACAACAAAAAACCTAAAAGGCAACCAACGGAATGGGAAAAGATATTTGCAGATGACATATCGGACAAAGGGCTAGTATGCAAAATCTATAAAGGGCTCACCAAACTCTACACCCGAAAAACAAATAACCCAGTGAAGAAATGGGCAGAAGACATGAATAGACACTTCTCTAAAGAAGACATCCAGATGGCCAACAGGCACATGAAAAGATGCTCAACATCACTCATCATCAGGAAAATACAAATCAAAACCATACTGAGATATCACCTCATGCCAGTCAGAGTGGCTAAAATGAACAAATCAGGAGACTATAGATGCTGGAGAGGATGTGGAGAAACGGGAACCCTCTTGCACTGTTGGTGGGAATGCAAACTGGTGCAGCCACTCTGGAAAACAGTGTGGAGGTGCCTCAAAAAAGTAAAAATAGATCTACCCTATGACCCAGCAATAACACTGCTAGGAATTTACCCAAGGGATACAGGAGTGCTGATGCACAGGGGCACTTGTAACCCAATGTTTATAGCAGCACCTTCAACAATAGCGTCCTTGACTCTTTTTTTTAAATTTTTTTTTTTTTCAACGTTTTTTATTTATTTTTGGGACAGAGAGAGACAGAGCATGAACGGGGGAGGGGCAGAGAGAGAGGGAGACACAGAATCGGAAACAGGCTCCAGGCTCCGAGCCATCAGCCCAGAGCCTGACGCGGGGCTCGAACTCACGGACCGTGAGATCGTGACCTGGCTGAAGTCGGACGCTTAACCGACTGCGCCACCCAGGCGCCCCAACGTCCTTGACTCTTAATCTCCAGCTGAGCTATTCCCTCATCCTTTGACTCATTTCCACGATAATCAAGGCAGTGGGAATGCACAGCAGGATTCGAGTTTTTCACTACACCATATTGTTCCCCATCAGGTAAGGGTTTTAATGAGTTGTTTCCTTCCTTTTTGAGTATCTCCTATAATTGATCTTGGCAGAGAAATGCCGCCAAAAGAGCTCAAAAAACAGACTAGGTCCAATAAATTTGAAGCCAGTTTGGATGGACTAGTGTTCTACGAAACAAGGTTGTTTTATTCTGTAATCTGCGCCTTCTGGCAGTCTGCAACCACTTTAAACATATATAACCAACAAGCAGGATGCAGCTAAAGGATGGCATGTAAGAAAATTTTCTCTTGAGCCTAGATAAACTGTGATTTAAGCGTGGCTGGGTATGTTGTCGTAACTGGGGGATGGACGTCCAGGAGGTTTTTGTATTTGAAGGAAGGGACTTGAGCAGGCACCTGACGACAGAGAGAAAGAAGGACAAGCACGGCAGGTGTCGTCACCTTATGCCAGTCCTCTGAACTCCTCCCTGAGATCTCGGGAAAGGCAGTATAGGACAGTGGTCATAAATGGGTTACAAATTGGGTACCTGGTCATTTGCTGGTTGTGAATTCTAGGGCAAGTGGTTTACACCTCCTCAGTTTTGTTCCTTGTCTACTAAATAGAGCTACTGTATCATAGGAGCATTGCGAGGCTGAAGCAAAATCTTCCATATGTAGAATGTAGCACAGAGCTTACAACAGGGTATGCACATAGTAGACGTTAGCAATTAGTATTAGGGATTATGGAGAGAGAAGCTTTAGGCACAAACCAAAGAAGTGGTTCCTAAGAGAATCTCGAAGAGGCAGATGGATGGCAGAGACTGCTTTAGTAGTAAAGTGTGATATTATGTGGGATGAGAATTTTCAACACCTGTTCCTGGAAACGTTATCTCAATTCTTCTATCACAGGGGGAGACATCATTAGAAATACCAGGAGAAGCCCTTTCCCAGGGGGTAGATTTTGGGGGTAGATTTTCTCAGAGACCCCTGTACGTATCAGCAGGGATGAGCACTCTGAACTATTTGTGGTCAAATAACACCAGTAAGGGGAAAGGGAAAGAGGATTCAGATTCATGTGGGCATTCCCTTTTGATTCCCTGGTGGATTGGGGGGGAGTCATTAACAATCCTGGGTAAACCACTGTGGTGAGAATCAAAGGAATTTGAGTTACTATCGAAGTTTCTCCGTTTATCCCCATAGGTGAGAGGTTTCGAAAACAAAAACTAGAAAACTGGTGGGACACGACTTACCATGTTGCAGTGTCCTCTCTACCAGATGATCCAGTGTCTCCAGGTGAGGTTTCTGAACCAAATGGCTGCTTATTCCCTTGCGACAAAACCTACATAATTTAACACACAGATTCTTCTGGATTTAGAACCCTGCCTTCACAGCTTTATATTGTAACACCTCTCCCCAACAATTTGTGGAGTAGCCACATGTATCCACAGGGCAATTATGGGGAACTGTCTTGCTTTTGTGTATCTCTCTCTAAGGTCTCTGCACATGCTATGTTCTCTGGAATACTTACTCTCTCCCTGCACTTCAGGCATCAGTACAGGAGAGACTCAACACAGAAGTGCATTCTTTCTGCCAACTCCCTCGACCTTCACTCCAGGGCAGCTGGATCACGAGCTGTGTCCTTTGTCCCCATCCATTACATATACAAACTACGTAATGCTTAGAAGTTATTTCCTCGTGAACAAGTTATTTGCATGTTTATGAGCTCTGTCTTGGGAACTTTGCATTTGCTATTACTTCTACTAAAATGGCATTGCTCCAGAGGCTCCATATGGTTGCCTCCTTCTCACCATGCAGGTATCAGATCCAATGTTACTTTTATATAAACGTCTTTTACAATTTAAAATAAAGCAGACCTGCCCCACACCAGTCGCTCCCAGTCGCTTCTCACACTACCTTATTTTACTTGTGCTCGATATCGTCTTATTTATTTGGTTACCAATCTGTTGTCTTTCTGCCACCAGAAAGTGCCTTGAGGGTAGTGATTGTCAGCTTTATTTATCATTGCACCTCCAACACCTAGACCATGCCTAATGCGTAGTAGCTGCTCAATAAACATTTGTTGCCTGTCATCCCCCCTAGACAGTGAATCTTTAGGACAGAAGCTGTACCTTTACATGCTGAGCTCCTGATACAAGGTTTGGCACATGTTATGTGCTAAAATATATTTCGATCAAATGCATGACATCTTTAATTAGCCAATACAGAACTGGTTGTGCACTGGGAGGTCAACAAGACAAGCAAGTCAGTGGAGTGTAATTACTGGGGAGGGTGTCCAGTAGAGACTGGCCAGAAGAAAGCAAAGAATTGATTAAGATACCAAAGAAAAGAAACCTGGTGCTTCGCACATAGTACAAGCTCAACATATGTTCATAACATTGACTTAACAAAATGGGTTTTATACTTCAACGCTAATTCACTTTTTAAAAACTACCATTTGAAACCTGTCATAGAATCACCTGCTGCTTCATTCAAGTGGGGGGTGAGTTGCTCTGTGACAGGTGTCCAACAACATGCTAATAGCCAAATCTATTCAATGCACAATGTTGACTTTCAGGAATGCTTTCTTTTTCTTCCTCACCCCACCCCCACTTCATAAAAAGAATGCCACTCTCCTGAGAGCATCACAATGGCAGTCCACAAATGAACGCTCTTCCTTTGAGAGAGACTAACTGTAGGGGAAAAGATAATTACTTAGTTCCTTTATCTCCAAATTATTTGTAATAAAATCTGAAATCACACCACAAGGTCTTTCATGAGGATGTCATAAATTAAGATGCATTGGCGTATCTGGTGCATCTGTTCCAATCTCTGGCCCTTTGTCTTCCGCAAAGAGCACACCAACCTCAATACCCAGCAGACAGCATTTACGCAAATGATGTCGTGGTCTATAGCATTAATATTCAGTGATTGTCTGTCATAGACACCTTACTGTACATCTGTTATGCAAATGTATGTTAATTTCGACTCCCTGACAGCTGCCTAGCTTCCCTCCCTAAAATGATCTTTTCCATTTTGAAGTTTGCAATCTGTTCCCAAAAATGTTAATCCAACAATTAGCTGAAATTGCTAAACAGAAATTGTACATGTTCAGTTGAAAATAGAAGGTAGCATTTTAAAATAGATGGTGAACCTTCTTCCCACGTCGTTGATTTCATATGTGCTTCCAGACAGCGTAAACATTGATCTCTACACAGCTTGGCTTGGGGCAAGTGGCAGGTTTACCTACCCCAACCCTAGGAGTTTGACAAAAAAGAATGGTGTCATCATTCCTGTCATTCAAAGCACTTTGTCCTCAAAGATGCTTCTAGTGATGCACAGTGTTTCTCTGTCTGAAACATCTCTGTTTCCCCACCAAAATAATTTGTATCGAGCACTTGGATATTAATAAATGACAACACAAACACATAAAGTGATGAATGACTGAGGAAAGAGACCTAAGAGAACATCCCATGAGACACAGAACACATTAGATACATTTTGAGGAACAGGTGAAGGGCTTTGGGACAATAACAGAAATATTCATTAAGACCTTGAAAGGGGGGGGCGCCTGGGTGGCTCAGTCAGTTGAGTGATTGACTTCAGCTCAGGTCATGATCTCATGGTTTGTGAGTTCGAGCCCCGCATCGGGCTCTGTGCTGACAGCTCAGAGCCTGGAGCCTGCTTCTGATTCTGGGTCTCCCTCTGTCTCTGCCCCTTCCCCACTCATGCTCTGTCTCTCTCTGTCTCAGAAATAAATAAACATTAAAAAAAAAGACCTTGAAAGGGATTATGGTGCTTTAGAGGATGAAACAAGGTAGGTCACATTAAATATTAAGTGAAAATCAAGACCAAATAAAAACTTATGTTGGACCTATTATGTGCTAGCCACCATGTTGCCATTGTGAGTTGACATTAAAAAAAAAATTAATGTTTATTTATTTTTGAGAGAGAGAGAGAGAGAGAGAGCGAGCAGGGGAGGGGCAGAGAGAGAGGGAGACACAGAATCTGAAGCAGACACAGAATCCGTCCGCACAGAGGCTGCGCGGGGCTCAAACTCACCAATTGCAAGACGATGACGTGAGCCGAAGTCGGAAGCTCAATGTACAGAGCCACCCAGGTGCCCCTGAATTGACTTTTAACAACATTCTTGGAAGGTGAGTATCATTATACAGCCTATTTTATTTTATTTTATTATTTTATTTTCTAGTTTACTTATTTATTTTGAGAGAGAGAAAGAGCACAAGTAGGGAAGGGACAGAGATAGAGGGAGAGAGAGAATGCCAAGCAGGCTCTGAGGAGCGGAACGTGGGGCTTGAACTCAAGAAGAACCATGAGATCATAACCTGAGCCAGAATCAAGAGTCAGATGCTTAATGGACTGAGCCACTGGTGCCCCTATACAGCCCATTTTAATAATGAGGATCAGAATGAGGAGTGACTTCCACAAGCCCATGAAGCTGTCATGACCTTCATCCAGTATTATTTTCCAGGTCTCTATAGTGAGGAAGAACCCAAGCAAATGAGAAACACAGAATGTATGCAGTGAAAGAAGTCCCATGCTTCTGCTTTAATGGGGCTATTGATGACTCTGTTCTGAATGGATGCCTGATGCTTGGCCTTCTGGAAAATCTAAACCCCAACCAAGGAATATGAACTTGAGTCTTCTCTGCTCAGAGATCTTGAGGATAAGTTTCATCGAGGATATTTACAGATGGGTTTCCTCTCTCACCACAGGAGTCCTTATCTAAAACAATCGTGTTAAACCAGGTGATTCCCCGGGTTCTATTCTAGTCTAACACTTTTTATTTGCATTTATTTCTGCATTAGTATTCAGGCAATGGGTAAATAAAATACATTAAAGATATCTTGGCTATTATGACACAACTTCACTGATTTTTAGTGACTCTATCGTTAAGACGGATATGGTAAGACATTCATTAGTTCTAACACAGACCTTTTACTGTTACTATTATTTTAAGAGATTCCAAGATTTTTCAATGTTATAACTCCATTGTATTTCCACTTCATCCTAATAAGCTTGGTCTTAGATTCCATCATTTATAGTTATAATTTCTCATTTAATGCTATCGTTTGAGCAGGATAGGGTGGAAAATCTCATAAATTATTCTGAAGGACCAAATGCTGCTTTAGGTAACTGTATTGAGCTGCTGAATTTTTTTTATTATATGAAATTTATTGTCAAATTAGTTTCCATACAACACCCAGTGCTCATCCCAAAAGATGCCCTCTTCAATGCCCATCACCTCCCCTCCCCTCCCCTCCCTCCCACCCCCCATCAACCCTCAGTTTGTTCTCAGTTTTTAAGAGTCTCTTATGCTTTGGCTCTCTCTCCCACTCTAACCTTTTTTTTTTTTTTTCTTTTTCTTTTTCCTTCCCCTCCCCCATGGGTTCCTGTTAAGTTTCTCAGGATCCACATAAGAGTGAAACCATATGGTATCTGTCTTTCTCTGTATGGCTTATTTCACTTAGCATCACACTCTCCAGTTCCATCCACGTTGCTATAAAGGGCCATATTTCATTCTTTCTCATTGCCACGTAGTACTCCGTCGTGTATATAAACCACAATTTCTTTATCCACTCATCAGTTGATGGACATTTAGGCTTTTTCGACAATTTGGCTATTGTTGAGAGTGCTGCTATAAACATTGGGGTACAAGTGTCCCTATGTAGATGCTGAATTTTTTAAAGCTAACATATGTAGAGAACTTACTATAAGGCATATCCAATTAAATACTAGTATTATATATGTGGGGGAAAAAAGGGACATAAAGAAGGTAAATACATTGTTGGAGTTTATTTGGCTAGTAAGCAGGACAGCTGAGATTTGACCCTTGGCCAAATCTCTCACTTCCTTTTTATGTTGCCATGTCATTTTCTATCTTCTCAATTTTCTTTCAAAGAGGAAAAATATATAATAAATTGTCAAATGTACCCTCCAAATATTAAGTGCTATGGTAAAGTGTGTGTGTGTGTGTGTGTGTGTGTGTGTGTGTGTTATCTTGACCCAGTTTGGAGGTTCTGGCTGGAGGCTGGTCAGCTGTTCTTACTGAACAGCCAGTTGAGAACCCAATTGTCTTCCTTTATCAGGAGGTCATACTTCAGACCGTGATATGCCTGCCTTAACTGCCCCAAGGCCAAGTGCCAGGCAACCAAGGGAACACCCTAGGCCCTAGAGCCTGCTGAATTTATTTACATTGTTCACATCATCCAATCTTAAAGCTGTTAGCGTTGCCCATTCCTTCCTGCAGGAGCCACAACGCAAGTGCGTGCTCACGGTTCCAATCTCTCTGCCTTGGGACTGATGCTGGTCCTTCTCCATGTGGACCCTCATGGTGCACTCTGTTCTCTCCAGGACACGATGAATATAATAAAACTTCAAACTCCTCTATTGGTCTACATCTAGCTCCACCATATGCCACACAAGGTGATTTGGTTAAAACAGGTGGTAGGGGGTTTAGGGATAACAACCCACACAACTTTACTCATTACAACTCAGTCAGTAGCTCTGAAAAATGGCCACATCGGGCCCTATGCCCATTGAAGAGCATCCCCCCCAAGCCTTATATTTCTTATCTGTAAGAGATGGCAATAATTCCTTTCTCAAACGAGTTGGTGTGAGGTTTCCATGAAAGAACACGTGCTACACAAATGTTACAGTGTGTTTGGCTCGTATCAGGTGCTCGAAAAGCACGCTTAAAGAGGGGTGCCTGGGTGGCTCAGTTGGTTAAGCATCCAACTTTGGCTCAGGTCATGATCACACGGTTGGTGGCTTTGAGCCCTACATCAGGCTCTGTGCTGACAGCTCAGAGCCTGGAGCCTGCTTTAGATTCTGTGTCTTGCTCTCGCTCTGCCCCTACCCTGCTTGTGTTCTCTGTCTCTCACAAATGAATAAATGTTAAAAAAAAATTAAAATAAATAAATAAATAAATAAATAAACAAACATAAAAATTTTCTTCTAAGAAGCATGTTTAAAGAAAGGGACAGGGTCACATATCCTGTCCCAAAAATTACAATAATAATAATTAAAAAAAAAGGTGTCTGGGTGGCTCAGTTGGTTAAGTGTCCAACTTCAGCTCAGGTCATGATCTCCCAGTTCATGAGTTCAAGCCTGAGTTCGAACCCTGCATTGGGCTCTGTGCTAACAACTCAGAGCCTGGAGCTGGCTTCAGATTCTGTTTCTCTCTCTCTGCCCCTCCCCAGCTTGTACTCTCTCTCTCTCTCTCTCTCTCATTATCTCTCTCTTAAAAAATGAATAAATTATAAAAAAAATTTTACTTATAATGTGTGTATATATATATATATATATATATATATATGCATTTTGTATATGTGTATGTGCCTGTGTATGTATATATTTTTTATGTGCATTTCTGCTTTGTACTTTACAAAGAACTTTCCTAGTTATTATCTCACTGTTCCACCAAACTCCTTGCTGAAGCAAGAACTTCTCCAGTGAAGTCTACTTTTACAGTTGGGGGAAATGGAGGCATAAGCAACTGAATTTTGTTGTCTGAGATATCTTGCTTGAACAACAATGACAAAACAGAACACCTCATATTTGGTCAATAAAAAGCATAGTGGTCATCTAAGCCATGCTGTACTCTTGGTGAAAGTGAGATACAACTTTTCAGGGGTCAAACAGGGTCAAGGTCACAGTTCTGCATTTCTACAAGAAACTGATGTCTCCTCCTTTCCCTTTGCAACAGTTGATGACTCTGAAATAGTTATATTTATCATGTGTATCTTGTTATTCTGTTTTGTATGTAATCAATTATTTCATAAGGCATTTATTTCTGATCTTGACTGTTAGAGGTTTGGATTGTTTTTGATTGTTGTCTGGTCTTTTTTTAAGTTTATTTATTTACTTGGAGAAAGAGAGAGAGAGAGCATGAGTTGGCAAGGGGCAGAGAGAGATGGAGAGAGAGAAAATTCTGAGCAGACTCTACACTGTTAATGCAGAGCCTGACTCAGGGCTGGAACCCATGAAGCGTGAGATCATGACCTGAGCCGAACCCAAGAGTCGGTTGCTTAGCAGACTGAGCCACCCAGGCACCCCTGGTCATTTAACTTCTATTATCTTTATGTTTCTGACCAAAGCTGTTATACGAACCACGAACAATCAGATGGCATATAAAGTGCATAGTATTGATAGTTGGTCTTTTATTTCATGATTCAAGGATCCACATATAATGGAATGTAGAATGTGGTTTGGAGCTGGAATCTATTGCCTTATACCTTATCCTCAGTAGATAGAAATGTCAGGGCCCCAAATGAGGCCACAGAAAGCTGCCTTTATAAGGAGGAAAATTCTAAGTCAATTTACCACCAGCAAGGATGATGAACACATGTAGATATTGATATTTAAGTCCCACTAGTAAAATATGATTCAGTAAATATCCCACATTGACAAATTAGCACCTCCACATCATTTCGAAGCAGCTTTTAATGGAAGAGTATAGAGAGACAAAAGCATGGGGAGACGGGCAGAAGCTTCCCTTTAGAAGAGAAGCAGGGAAGGTCTCTGTTTCCTATATTCACAAAAAACATCTGAGGCAGACAGAGTGGAATTGTTACCTTCCTTTTAATTTACAGGTGAAGGAAATTCAGATCCAGAGCAATTTTGTGACTCGTCTAGAAAATTCCTGTTGGAAAGAGTCACAACCAAGCTTCAAAGCCAATTTTTCTGACTCTGGCTTCACAGGCTCTTTCCACTTCCCCAGATGGTGTCTGTGGGTGGGGCTCTCACTTTCAAGCTTCACTGACCCTGGATGATGGACGAGGCTTTGCTCTGGGCATCTGGGCCTGGGCTGAGGCACAGGTGCCAGACTCACTGTGTGCCTTCCAGCCACTCTTGCTGCTATGCAGTGGACCCTCCAATGCACCTGCCTATAGTGGAATTATGGTTTTTCCAAGAAACAAAGAGCACAGTATACGATCTCTGTGAAGAAGCTCTCACAGGGCAAGATCCCTCTGCACCCAGCTGATGTGGGTAGCATTCTGGAGTCCTTGGCATGAGAAAGCACCTGGGAAGGGGGCACCAAATGGAAGTCTCCAGTGAGTGCATCATATCCCAGACCTCATGGTGTATCTGTCCTCCTTGCAGACTTGACTGTACCTCTCTTTCTTTTGGCACCATTTTTGAAGATTTTTTTTTTTTTTTACATTGTGGTAGAAATCCTTTTATTTGAGACCAGTCCATTGATTGACTAATCAGGAGGGTTAATTAAATGTAAGAATCCTAATAAATTATATATCCATCCCTTAAATATTTCATTTACACATAAAATAATGTGCAACCGTTCAGCAGTGTTTTGATGTAAAGGCAAGATATTTTACTTAAATACAAGTCTTTGGATTGGATTTCCACACTGTATTTCCTGTGTAAACCTCACCCCTGATAAATTCTTTATGGCTTCCCATTTCATTTTCCTTAAAGTGGACTAAGATTTAAAGACATTTGTGACATAATCTGAGTTCAGACTCTTTCCAGATTAATGCTATTTATTTCTACTTTTTAAAAGTTTATTTATTTTGAGAGGGAGAGAGTGATAGCAAGTGGGGGAAAGACAGAGAGAGAGAGAGACACAGACAGACAGACAGACCTAGAAAATCCCAAGCAAGCTCTGCACTGTTAGTGTGGAGGCCGATGAGGGGCTTGAACCCATGTACCATGAGATCATGACCTGAGCCCAAATCAAGACTTGGACGCTTAACCAACTAAGCCACCCAGGCGTCCCTATTTTATACCTTTTTATTGCAGTCTTTCCACAATTTAATCTGATATGGTTTTAGTGACTTTCCATTATCCATTCTAGGCAAAGCATTAACTTAACTGGGTTTTAATAGAAACAATAGAATTAGACACAAGAAACTTGTTTTTCCTGAGAAGAACATGGGGTGGGATTGATAAGTCTTTGAAAGAGTTGGCTTCACTATTTTCCAACCGAGCATGCTTTGGCAAGGTGCTTTATGTAATGGAACCTTAGTTTCTGGGTGACAATGACAATGAGGAGGAATTGCCTTGCCAAGCCATTATATAGCCTCATCAGTGAGTTGGTGACTGTGAAGTAATTTGGATGATTGAAAGACAAAAAATTGTATAAATGTGGGAGCTGAAGAGGACAATGCAGGAAGCATATTTCTCTCTTGCAGATCACTGCAGATGTCTCTCTTGCACTAGTGAGGAGGCCAGAGGTACCGACATGCAGACCACTAGCTAGCCATGACCATTGGTGCATGCCAAATACCAGCACATGCTGCCGAGGTTCAATGCCAGAGACTTCAATAAAATCAAACCTTGGGCCACTGGACAGAGTGAGGCCACTGTGCTCTGTTAGGAGCCCGTTTCTTAATTTAGATTACACCAGGAAGGGGAATCGGTATCGTAGACTGAAGGAAATCTGTAGAGACTCCCTGAAAGAGGGGACTCATGACTATGGCCATGAAGCATGGGTAAATATGGCTGAGACGAGGGGACCGATGGATGGTACTTCAGGCAATCATGAGGAAGCAAACAAGGACACTGTACCACACATCTGATCGAGAACCACTAAACACAACTGTGACAATACCCCTGAAAAGCTTTTCCTTTCTGTGCAAACTCAGCCTTTGATTTAATCTATTTGTCTCCCAGCTCTCCATGGGGTATAGACAAACATGAGTCTGACTCACAGGACGGGTTGTTTTTCTAACACAAGAGATTGCTGTGAAGAATAAAATGAACACTTACGGAACTGGGGGGTGTCACTGGCGTTTTAGAGTTTTCATGTAAATTGACAAGAGCCTAATTCATCTCATGTTCCTATTCTCCAAAGCACACCTTGGTATCAAAAAGGCAAATAAATGTTCCCAAAGAAAACCAGCATCTTGCTTGTTGTCTAGCAGAGGGATCTGGAAAGAAAAGAAGGAGATATCACCAGATCCCCTTCTAATCGTGTGTCTCACTCTTTTGACCCAGGGAGTGCAAATTCTTGATAAATAAACTCACTATTCGAAGAAGCAGAAAAAATTTCTTCAGAGATTGTTCCTTGAGGTCCCAGTTCTGAGGAACTGAGTCACTTTTCTGTTCCAAAATGATCGATAGTTTTAAACAAGCCACAGCAGAAACACTTGAGCCTACCGAAAATTGTGAAATTGAGGGAACAGATTTTTGGAAACTTCAGCCTCCATGTTTCATGCTTCTTACTATTTTCATGACCCCTTATGTGCACCTGGAAGCCATTGTCAGCCCCTTGCCTCCCACAAAACTGGGTTCTTAGGCAAAGAAGTCTATCAGTAAGCTTGCTGATTTCTCAATTCTCATAAAAATGTTTTCATTTGACTTTGACACCTACAAACAAGTGGGAAAGGTATTTTGTCAGGGAACGCAAATGATCCCAGATTTCCTGATGTCATAGTGTTTACCCACTAGTTCTTCTTGGAAGAATGTTTGAGATGTGCTTTGGCCCAAAGCATATATTTTAAGTTACACAGTTGGGGGCAATATATTCACATATATTGCCCAAAGGTTATTAACCAGGGAGTTGAGAGGAAGGGATACTATGTCAATAATCACAAGAATAGCTATAAGGACAGAATACTTTCTCTTTGCCAGATGAAATATATACATTTTTTTCTATAAAGGCTTTCCCAAAATGTGCTCTGAGAACTATCTTTAGATATGAATAAATATTTCAAAACAGTATATACCATTGGAGAATAGGTCTTTTATCATGGAGAATACTCTGCATATTTCATACTGATTACTCTTCCCTGCCTTCTTGCAAAGCTACATGGGGGTCTTTGTCAGATCTTCACTGTTAGAACTTGTTGGGATTCCTGGAGGGAACACTCATGAAACTATGGGCTTCCCTCTAGTTTTGAGGTCCTCAAGAGTTTCTCTCTCATATTAATCTACCCTTAGCTCTAGCAATTAGTCAAAATCATTATTTAAGTTTCTCTTCCACTTTATAGCTCTGGTTTACAGTGGCTTCTGCTCCAGACAAAGAGGTCTCAGCTGTGTATCTCTAAATTTGTCCATCTTTCCAAATTTTGGGGTAGTAGTGTGATCTCTGTTCAGTGATAGATTTAAAAAAAAGTCATTGAAACACAGTGTGTTCAGGTTTTTCTTGATGGAAGTCACAGTTTCCCAAGTTCTTTATATGTTGGAGGTGAACCCAAAAGTCAATTTTTTCAAAGGCACTTGAATTTTTTAAATTCTTTCAAAGATATTTCAAAGGCATTTCCACTGAATATAAAATTCAGGGCTGACTTTTTTTTTTCTTCCATTATTTTAAATGTGTCACTCCACTGCCTTCCTGCTTACATTGATTTCTAATGAGAAGTCTGCTGTAACTCTTACAAATATATATACATATATTTTTTCAGTAATATGTCTTTCCTCCCACCCCCAACTGCCATCAAGTTTCTCTTTGTCTTTGAATTTCAGCAAAAACAATAGATCCAGGTGTAGTTTTATTGCTACTGATTCTACTTTATGTTCTGTGACCTTGAATTTGTGGTTTGGTGTCTGCTATTAATTTTGGAAAATTCTAAGTTATTATTTCATCAAATATTTATTCTTTATTTTATCCATCTCTTATTCCAAGTAGGTAGACCATTTTATATTGTCCCTCATCTCTCTAATGCTTTGAACGGTTCTGGTTTGTTGTTGTTGTTGTTTTTTTTTTTTTTTTTTTCACTTTTTTTCTCTTTCTATTTCAATTGTAATTATTTCTATTAATTTATTTTAAGCTGACTGATTCTTTCCTGTCTGTGTTGAGTTTACTGGTAAACCCGTGGGAGTCATTCTCCGTATCTGTTACTCTGACTTTTGTTTAGTATCACAATTTATTTTTTCTTATGGCCTCTATCTCTGAGGACGACTTATCTGATCTAGTATTTTGCCTTCTGGTGGTTTTTTTTTTTTTTTTTTTTTTTCCAATAGAGGGTTTAACACACTATTAATAGTTATTTTAAATTTCTTATCTGATAATTTCAACATCTGTGAATATGTGAGTCTGGTTCTGTTGCTTGCTTTTGTCTTTTCAGACTATACTCAATCTCCGTGTATGCCTCATAAGTTTTGCTGTTGTTGTTTAGGTTTTTGTTTGTTTGTTTTATTTTGTTTATGTTGTTGTTGTTGTTGTTGTTGTTGTTGTTAAAAACCTGGCAAATTGTGTAGGACTGTGGGTACTGACAAATAATTTTTATGCTTGGAGATAATCAT
Source organism: Neofelis nebulosa (assembly GCF_028018385.1). Lineage (NCBI taxonomy): Eukaryota > Metazoa > Chordata > Mammalia > Carnivora > Felidae > Neofelis > Neofelis nebulosa. The sequence goes on along the minus strand of NC_080784.1, from coordinate 196,948,311 downwards.
GCCTTTTCTTCTTGTAGCCTTTTACATGGTGATTTTTGCTAATCTACTTAGGAGTTGGACTGGGTTTGAAGTTTTCTCCCACCTTGGTTTTCGATCCTTCCATGCCACCGAATTTCCATTTACTCTGCTCTCCAGAGAAAATCTGTCTCTTGCACTCTCTCTGCTGCATTTCAATGTTCTTTTCGTTCAAAGCTTTTAAGTGTGTGGGAAGGAGTCCTGGGGGCATTCTCTGGTGTTTTAATTAAAATTTAGGCACTGTGAGCCTGAGCCTCCAGGGTATGGACTTTTCAAGTGTCCCTGCCCCCCTGCCACACTGGATCTTGCATTTACTTCCTCATTTCTCAGGCATGGACTTTGTTTTTCTATTCCTAACTCCTAGCTGTGGTTACAGTTTGGTTACTTTTCCTTACACAGGTCAAGTGTTGTGTTTCCTAAGGGAGGTAATGGGTTTGGAACTGGGCAGAGTATCAACAGTAATTCTTATTTCTCTGTCCTAGCCAGTATCATGGTGAAAGCTTTCTTGGGATTTTCCCGCATCTTCCTTATGAGCACCTAGAAGAAAATCCTGGAAGAGTGTATGAATATCCCTATGTACATGTCCCAAAGAAATTTTGTGGTAGGGTCCCCAACCTAAGGAGAGAAAAAAAGAGAGAGAGAGAGAGAGAGAGAGAAAAGAAAAAAACTTCAAAGTAACCTGGCTATGCACCTACGTGACAACATCCCTCATGACCTTGTAAACTGAGACTACTTAATCAGACTGCATGTTTGTGTGTTACCATATATGGGAGACAAAGAAATAGAAAATGTATTAAAAAAAACTATGTCACGGGGCGTTTGGGAGCTCAGTTCTTCGGGTATGAACCCAACTGAGCGGTGCTGGCAGGAATAAAGTGGCTTCCTGGAAAGAAAAGCCTCGATGTCACGACTCTCTGTGTGAGAATCCTGCTACAATTTCATACCCTTTCACTAATCTATACTTAGCTGTTAGCAACTCATTAAAACTTTCTGGTTGATTCTTCTTACCAGCTTATGTGGAATTCAGTGGCAACATCCCAGGTAAGCAAATGCTGAAGTCTTACTTTCCACTGCTGGTGTGTGTGTCTCTCCATATTTTAGGTCAATTATTTGTCCTTGTGACCTCATAAAATTCTCTCATAAAATTTTAAAATCCTATTTTCCCAGAATTTTTTTTTTGTTGTAAGAGTGGGAAAGATGCACATTTTAGTGATTTCTATGAACTGAATTGCTATGAACTGAAATGAACCGAAACTGAAATTCACATTTGATGTGACTTTCACCCTAAAATTTGACTTTTCTGTTCTGTATTCAATCTGCCCAGTTTTATTCGCTTGCCCATATGATGTCTAGCTGGTCCTTTAATCCAGATCCTTGGTTTCCTACATGTGTCAACTCATTCCCAAGGCAGAGTAAAAACATCTGGAGTTTCTGAGGTCTGTTTTCTTTTTGGCATCTATAATTCCTATATTTCCATTGCTCACCTTGATTTCTAGATTAAAAATTCATAACTCCATAGATTTTGTATACTTAACTATATTCCAGGAATCAAGGCAAAGCAGAGTGCAGAAATCATAAAGTAGGTTGCTACAGTTCTTGTGCCTAATGAGGCCACATTCTAATCGGGAATATAATGCATACATCACCTGAAGCAGATAACTTACTATGCAGGCTTCAAATGAGAGAAACAACAATGTTATAGGAACCCAGTTTTATAAGTATATAACAAAATATGTGCTTTTAAATATATATATATATATATATATATATATATATATGCATTTAAAATAAAAGTACATAGTATACCATGAATATATGTTAATATAAACTATACTAACATGCATGTCATATATTTGTTTTAAATTGTACATATTTTTTTTTTTTTTGCATATCTGATCATGTAGCTATGATTTTTTCCTATTTGTTTCACATGAGGGTACTTGTGAAGATATCCAAGACTCCTTCAGGGGGCAAATCTGAACTGGAAGCAAGCTGGACACTCTATACCTAGAATAAAGTCATTTTGAAACATAGCTGTGATTATGTGAGAGAACTTTGGGGCAGAAAAGAAACTCAAAGAACACTGGACTTTGAAAACATAAAACTAGTTTGAAAGTGTTCTCTAAAAGTATTTTCTTTGAGGAGACAAGCAAGATGAGGGAAGGGAGAACAGGTGTTGGATTGCCTAAGGAGCTCCTCCCAAAGAGGGAGGACATTTCTGACAGTCCCACTAATATTGGAGAGACTATTTTTGGAAATTCTTTCTAGAAACAGGCTGGAGATGTTTCTGGCAGGAAGAATGATACAACAATAACTCCTACAGGATCAGAGTTGCACACAGCCATATATTTCCATCAGGATTTAGTAGCACCAGGAGTGTGTGTGACTACCCACACGTTCACAGAATAACTCTTCTTCCTGGGAATACGTATTACCTTCATGTATCTATAATACATATATAATAGTTGTATCTGAAAAAGAAGGAAAGGGATGGGTTCCAGTAGGGGCACAAAAATAGCTGCAACTATGCAAATCTTGTAAATAAAAGGATCCAAAAGAAATATCTCAAAATTGTGATCGCATATTAAATCTCCATGTTGGGTACATTATATTACCTTATATGATTCTCTATGTGTCTGAAAATTTTTGTAGTAAACATGGAGAGTCCGGACCTATTTCTGGTTTCTGATCCTACTCGTATGTGGAAGACAGGTTTTCTGGTGAGCTACTAATTGGCATGAAGAAAACACAGGCTCACACAAACATGTGCAAATACACAGAAGCATGATTAGATTAAACATCCATTCTAGTTACCCTGAAATACAAGATCCTATCAGCAACGATGTGGCCACACAGGGCAGGAGCATATGTAGCACGAATTCAGCCATGAATTGCCTGGGTTCCCATGGTCCCTAGTGGGCACCAAAATGGTCCGCGTCACTCTCTTGCAAGGGTGGGCATTACAGTATGTAGAAAGTTCAACTCTTATCACACCGTTGCCCTTTTTGTACATGACCTCACATCCAAGTAATACTTTAAGTAAGATGGCATGTGCTTCTTTTTGAGAGATTTTCTCCAGTGTTGAGCTTTCTTCGTCTAAAACCAAGCTCTCAGTCTACAGGTTCTTCAGGAGCTAAAACTGGGACAGTGGCCAATGTTCCAGAATAATTTTACCTCCAGGTTTTTAGTAGTTTGGGAAACTCCTTTTAGAATCTTTCAAGCTGAGAGTTAACAGAGAAAGTCATAGACTTTTTCCCAAGAAATTTTGCCTGAGAAATTGAGGAAATGATGGTGTCATTTGAGATTTGTGGCAGATTAGGTCTGAAAAGAGAGAGCCTCAAAATTGCATTTCGGTCATAAGTTTGAGAAGCCTCCTTAACATCCAAGAATCAGAGTTGCAGATTTCAAGTACCGTTAGAGATACCCAGTGATATGTGGAAACAAATACTACTGTTTCAAAAGAGCAAATACCACAATGGTGCCTTGAAAACTGGCCATGCGTTGGGTTCCTTTGTGCCAAAAAATTCATCAAATACTACAAATCGGTCTTTTTCTTTTTTAGGTCTGGACAGAAATTAGGAGTATAAGGTACAGAGAGCTGCGATGAAGTACAACAAGGATGTCAGACTGAAGATTAAGACTTAATAGTCAGCCGTTTATATGTAGCGTTTAAATTGGATGAGGTTACCTTGGGAGCAAATGTAGACAGAGAGAAGATGAAGCTTCAGAAACTGACGTCTGGGTCCCGCCAGCATCCAGACGATGGAAAATTGAGAATCAGCAGTCATTTAACTAAGAAGAGGACCAGGAGAACCGTCCTGAAAGTGCAATGAAGAGAGTGTACGTAGCCCAACAACTGTGTCTAATCCTGGTAAGAAGCTGAGTAAAATAGTGGCTGAACACTGACTGTTCGTTTTTGGTAACGTGGAGGCCTGGGTGACATTGATTACAGTCGTCGCCTGAGATGGATAGAGTGCAGGCCTCGCTGGAATATGTCCAGAAGAGAATGACAGCTTTCTCCTCCCTCCGTTCACTTTATTACTTCCCATTTTTCTAACGTGTAGGCTTTGCTAGGCTCTTTAGTTAATTAGGTAGTTAATACTCTATTTACTTTTCTTATTTTATTCACTAACTTTTGTACTTTCTTTAAAACATTTCACTTCGGGGGCGCCTGGGTGGCGCCGTCGGTTAAGCGTCCGACTTCAGCCAGGTCACGATCTCGCGGTCCGTGAGTTCGAGCCCCGCGTCAGGCTCTGGGCCGATGGCTCGGAGCCTGGAGCCTGTTTCCGATTCTGTGTCTCCCTCTCTCTCTGCCCCTTCCCCGTTCATGCTCTGTCTCTCTCTGTCCCAAAAATAAATTAAAAAACGTTGAAAAAAAAAAAACAAAAAAAAAAAAACCAAAACATTTCACTTCGTCATGTGAGGAAGATGTGAGCAAAGTATGACACATTTAAGTAATAGGAGCCCTTGATGCAGCCCTGTGGGAAGAACGGCTGAGATAATGCTGTAGCACACTCTGCTTCCTTCTGCCCAGACTTGCAAACAACAGAAGTGAGTGGATGCGTGACCAATTTGTCAGACGAGGTTTTCGGTTTGGATGGTGAGTTTTTGATGAAAGGTTTTTGCAGATCGCTAAAGCAAATATTTGGATAGGGAAAGCTCAGACAGTGAGGGAGACATGCAAAAACAAACAAAGATAGTAATGTTTCACGTTTGCAAATATCCTTAAATGGAGACAAGGCAAGGCAATGGAGTGGCAGTGGAGCCTTTGGAGTTTGAAAATATAACTTTGAAGCTTGGTTCTGCTCCTAGATGCTTGAGACTACCGGTGTGATCTCAGCTAGAAGCTTAGCCTCTCTAAGTCTTAATTTTCTCCATTGTAAACTGGAGTTGTAATACTAGTATCTCAGGATTGTCGTAGGGATTACATGGGATAATATAGAGACGGGGTTAACATAATATGTAGGCAGCTCATACGTGTCCTGTAAATGCTAACTGGAATAAAAAGGAAGAGAGCAGGGTTTTTTCACATACCAGTGATTTCATCAGAAGGCATGTTTGTGTTAACTCCGAGAAGTTGTTGGTTGATGAAAGGAGATCACATTGAGGATGCTACTAGAGTCCCTGTCACCTGCTCATGGTTCGATACACCCTGAGAAATGCTGCAGTTCCCAGATCTCTTTCTTTTTCTCTAAGTTTCTGTTCTCTTACTCTGTACGCATTGGAATGATGAAGACTGGCCGGCTTAGAAAGGAGAAAGAGCAGAAAAAATGTGCCCTAAATATTTAGGCCAATCGCTTTTGGTCGGGACAGTGTTTATTCAGTATATAAACAAAATCATGAACTAACCAAGACCAATAAGTTTTCCAACATCAAGGTATTCAACCTCATTTATCTTGAGCTCATCAACAATGTGTCTTATTTAAAATGTACTCAGGTTATCTAGTTCAATTCCTTTGTTCGACAATTGAGACCTCTCAAGACCCAAAGAGAAAAGGACTTAGCTAGATTTCTAAGCCAGTTTGTTTCTGAGTGTAAACCAGATAATCTATGTGACCTGCTTTATGCAGTTCAATATAAAGAATGGAGTCGCTTGAATCACTCTTAAGGATCTTTATTTCTTTCAATGTATAGAATCCTAGCATGTGAAGCCCGAAGGCATTATAGAGATTATCTACATCAAAGACCTTATTTTTCAGAGGAAGAAATGAATGCATGCAGAGAAGAAATGGATTGCCCCAAGATCTGCTAATGGGACCGCTGAGATTGGAATCTATGCCTTCCTAACTTTCAGACCAGTTCTCTGTCCACTAAAATAGAACACTTGGAGGCTGCTAAGACTCCAAAGGACATTTAATTGGATTCTGAGATGTTGTCAAATATTGAGAATAAATAGTTGCAAGTTCTTCATTGAGCAATGGCAAAGACACTCACTCATCTTGCTTTTCCTCTGAGAAATATCAGTCTACAGACTGGTTTTGCAAATTTTGTTTCTAAGATACAAACTCCTTGGACATGTAATCTTTTCTTTTTCTTCTGTAAATTGGTCTAATGCCTAGAGCTTCCATTAAGTTTCCAGCCACACTTCTCTGTTAATTTGATAAAGAGTGTATCTTTTTTATCCTGAAATGTTGTTGTCTTCTAGGAGATTTTGCTCATACTTACCACTGCTGAAAAATGTAATTTGGTTGTGTGGGTGGGATTCACCGAGACTTAGGTTATTGAATGTTTATTTCCTGGGGTAAGATGTTCCCTTCCCTTCAATGAATGTGGTTGCCATTACCTGACTAGTTTTGGAAGTTACGATTGCTGCTGTATCTGAGAGAAGCCAACATCATCTGTGAGTTTTCAATCCTCAGTTTTTTGGCTCATAGCCCATTATGTGTGTTTTCTGTAGATTTTGATCAGGCTTGAGTAAAATATACTGTATGATTCTGGAGTCATGATAAATTTGTCTTGTTTTCAATGTGATTTGTGACATTATTTACTCTTTCTCCTAGAAAGGTTATGAATTTCACCATTTCATTACTTCTTAGATGTATATATTGTTTTGTGAATGGGTTACACATTCACATGGTGTATCTATATCTATTTATAAAAGTATATAGTGAAAAGTTTTCTTCCTACACTCCACCTTCCATCCACTCAGTTTCTTTTCTCTCATACCTCAGCGAGCGTTCAGTATTACTAGTCTCTTCTGTATCTCCAGCTACATGTTATAAGATTAGGTACAAATACATATTTCCTAGAATTCCCATTTTTTACTGACATTAACATCCTTAAACTTTTATCTGCAGATTTATCTTTTCACTTAATTGACAATATATCTTGGCTATCTTTCCATACCATTTGACAAAAAGCTCCATAATTATTTACATTAGCTTAATATTTTATTTTAGACTATAATCCTATTGATGGACATTTGGATTCATTCTAATCTTTTGCTATTAGATATGATGTTGTAACAAATACTCTTGTAATATGTCCTTCACTGGTATAAGTTCCCAGAAATATAATTTATGAATCAAAGAAGAAACATTTTGTAGTATTAAAATTTTTTAAAATGTTTATTCATTTTTGAGAGACAGAGAGACAGAGTGTGAGTGGAGGAGGGGCAGAGAGAGAGGGAGACACAGAATCTGAAGCAAGCTCCAGGCTCTGCGTTGTCAACATAGAGCCCAGTGTGGGGCTTGAACTCATAAACTGTGAAATCATGACCTGAGCCAAAGTCGGATGTTTAACCAACTAAGCCAACCAGGTGCCCCTAACACATTTGTAATATTGATAGCTACAGGAAAATTATCCTTCATGCCCCTTGAACCAGCAATATATCAACATATCTGTTTCTCCACAGCTTTGCCAATGTAACAAATTATGAAAATTGTTAATTTTCTTAACAATTTGATGAACCAAAATAATGTCTCAGGCTCGTGCTCTTAGGAAAAATAAATCTGTTCATAATAGATCAATATTTTCAATATAAAAATTAGAGAAAAAAATAAATTTCAAAATTCACATTTTGAAGACAGTGGAGAGCTGTAGGGGCAATAAAGTCAAGAGAAAATAAAATTTCATAAAATAAAGATCAATTTATAAGTAAGCTGGTGATTTATGGCTGTTTTCTTCCCTGGATCATGTACTGATTCTGACTGTAGGCTGAGAATCATGTTTATAAAGGCAAAAGAGCCTCTACCAAAGGAAAGAAAATCCAAGAGGTGACTCTCTTGAAGGGAAGAGGAACCTGTGGAACGTTTCACAATTATACAGTGCTTGTGTGACAGATTGGAAACTAGAAGAAGTCCAAATTGATAGCAGTGATTCCCCTGGAACATTTGTTCCATTCTTGCACTCATGGGAAGCTGAGCCCAATGCTTCCAAAAAACAGAATCAAATCCCTTGCAGTCTCATGGAACAAGGGACAAAAGTCCTGATAGAGGGAGTATGCCTGCCACAGCACAGCTGTTTTCCTCCTTACACTTCTCAGCATATGAAACTGTGTGAGCCAGGAAGTGAAAACCCTCTGAAACAGAACTGCCTCTCCCAGTTTCTTTCAAAGATGAGAGAGATGCTTGTTGGGCTCTACCAATATCCCAGAAAGGCCACACCATATGGCCAATATGCCAGAAAGGCATAGAGATAAACTTGAGGTAGGCTGAATATTACTTGGAAGGTACCTGGCCATAATTAAGACCAACTTCTCTTTGGATTGAGGTCATAAAGCCCTAGTCCATCTGCCTAATAGAAGGCAAGGAGAATCCCTCTGTAATGGAAGATATCATCAGGACCATTTATAATACCTGGGATCTTAAGTTGAGCAGATAGTAAAATTAAAAAAAAAATGACTAGATACACAAAAATGTATGAACATGTGAATGATAATGAAGACATAAATACATAAATTAGAAAGAGATCGCTCTATAAATCCGAATAGTGGAATTAATAGAGAAATATCTTAAAAAGCCTAGGTTTTTCTACTAAGATCAGGAACAAGGCAAGGATATTCCCTCTCACCACTCTTTCACAATATGGTACTGGAAGTGCTAGTTAATGCAATAACACAAGAATAAGGAATAAAAGGCATAGAGATTGAAAAGGAGAAATAAAACTGTCTTTGTTCACAGATAACATTATTGTCTATTTAGAAAATACAAAAGAATCAACAACAATACCACACACACACACACACACACACACGCAACTCCTGGACTTAATAAACAATTATAGTAAGGTTACAGGATATAAAATTGATATAAAAAAAGTTAATTGCTTTCCTATATACTCACTATGAACAAATGGAATTTGAAAATAAAAACATAATGCCATTTATGCAAAACCCTCTCAAAATTGAAATCTTTAGATATGAATCTAACAAAATATGTACAGGATTTATATGAAGAAAACCACAAAACTGATGAACAAAATCAAGGAAGAACTAAATAAATGAAGAGATTGTCTATGTTCATGGATAAGAAGACTCAATATTGTCAAATATTATGTTTTTCCCAACTTGATATGTAGATTCAATATAATCCCAATCAAAATGCCAACAAGTTATTTTATGGATATTTACAAATTTATTCTAAGTTTATAGAGAGAGGCAAAAGACCCAGAATAGTCAACACAATATTGAAGGAAAGAACAAAATGGAGGATTGACATTACCTAATTTCAAGACTTAAAATAAAGCCTTGGTAATCAAGATAGTATAGTATTGCCAAAACAGTAAACAAATAAATCAATGGAACAGAATAGAGAACCCAGGAATAGATTAAAATAAATACAGGCAACTATCTTTAACAAAAAGAGCAAAGGTAATACAATATAGCAAAGATAATCTTTGCTATAACAAATGGTATTGGAACAACTTGATATCCATATGAAAAACAAAATCTAAATACAGACCATGAACCTTTCACAAAAATTAACTAAAAGAGGGTCACTGATGTAAATGTAAAATGCAAAACTCTAAAACACCGAGAAGATAACATAGGAAAAAACTTACATACCTTAGATATAACAATAACGTTTTAGATACAATCCCCAAAAATATGATCCATGAAAGAAATGATTGATAAGTTGGATTTCGTTAAAATTTAAAACTTCTGCTTTGTGAAAGGCAAGTCAAGAGAATATGAAGACAGGTCACAGACTGGGAAAAGTATATACAAAAGATAAATCTAATAAGGAACTTTTATCCAAAATATATAAAGAACGCCTAAAACTCAACAGTGAGATACCATTATGCACCTATTAGAATGGCTAAAATGCAGAACACAGACAACACCAAATGCTGGTGAGAATGTGGACCAACAGGAACTGTTATGTTCTGCTCATGAGAAAGCAAAATGGCATCTCCTCTTTGGACGATAGCTTGGTAGTTTCTTACAAAACTAAACATACTCTTACTATAAGTTCCAACAATCGCACTCTTTGATATTTACTCAAAGGAGATCAAACACTTGTATCCTCAGGAAAATCTGGGCAGACATGTTTATTGCAGCTCTACTCATAATTTCCAAAGTTGGGAGGCAAACAAGATGTTCTTCATTAGGTGAATGAACAATAACTGTGGTACATCCAAACGATGCAATGTTATTCAGTGTTAAAAAGAAGTGAGCTATCAAGTCATGAAAAGACATGGAGAAATCTTAAATGCACATTGCTAAACAAAATAAGGCAATCTGAGCAAGGCACATATTGTACGATTCTAACTACAGGATATCTGGAAAGACAAACTATAGAGATAGTAGTAAGATCAGTGATTGCCAGGTACTGAGGGTAGAGGAGAGGGATGAATAAGCAAAGCACAATGGACTTTTAGATATTTAGGGCAGTGAAAGTATTCTGTATTTTAATACATATTGAAATGCATAGTAGATACATGTCATTATCTATGATAATGTATGATAGGTTACATACATGTATGGATAATGATGTATAGATGTCATTATACAGGTGTCCAAACCCATAGAATGTACAACACCAAGAGTGAACTATAATGTAAACTATGGGCCTGGGGTGATTATGATGTATCTGTGTAGGTTCAGAAGTTATAACAAATACACCAGTCCGGGGGACTATACATGTGTGAGGACAGGGCACATATGAGGAGAAAATCTGTCTACTTTCCACTCCATTTTGCTGTGAATCTAAAACTGCTTTAAAAAATAAACTCTTGTGGTGCCTGGGTAGCTCATTCAGTTAAATGTCCGACTCTTGGTTTCAGCTCAGGTTATGTTCCCACAATTTGTGGGATCGAGCCCCACATTGGCCTCTGTGCTATCAGCATGGAACCTGCTTGGGATTCTCTCCCTCCCTCTCTGCCCCTTCTCCGCTTGTCCCCTCCCTCTCAAAAATAAACAAATAAACATTAAAAAAAAAATTAACTCTTAGTTTAAAAAATACTAATAGAAATCAACTAAGAAAAAACATTTTTAAAACTAGAATTATTATGTTAAGGAAAATAAAGGTGAAGGTAGATAAATTTGATCAAAAGACAAAGAATTTCAACAGATGAATAAATCTATATAAAACCCAAATGGTTACCCTAGAACTGAGAAAATGCTAGCATTAAGAACTCATTGGATGATTTAACAGCAGGCAGGACAGTGAAAAAACCAGGACTGTTAACCTCTAAAATAAGTTCATAGAGAATATACCAAAACTAAAGCACAACATGAAAAAAAAAAAAAGGAAAAGTAAAAGCAAAACAAAGTGTAAGAGACACATGGGACACAACCAAAATATTATACATGTGTGGGAAGGGAGACATAGATGGAGAGGAGAGAATGGGTACTTAAAAAAGTAACAGAGTTTATAAAACTTATTAATATATTATCCCATAGATTCCAGTAGCTCAGCAAACCTGAAACGGGATATAGAAAATGAGTTTTGGGTACATTATGGCCCCAGACTTTTGAACACCAAAGATGAAGAGAAAAATTTTCAGTAAACAGAAGGGGGGAAAAATCCACATTTTAATCATCAAAAGAGGAAATAACATGACACTGAAGGGTAAAATTGCTGAGTCATGATGTTAATGTGAGATCTCTCCAACAAATTTCCAAAACTTTTTTTAACAAAATGGCTGTACCTTTTTATATCTCTACCAGCAATATAAGGTAGCTCCACATTGAGGATGATACATGAGCTGAAACTCATATATGAATGTAGCCATTTAAAGATCTGAGGGTAAGAGAATTCTGGGTAGAACAACACCAGGCTCAAAGAACCTGAGGCATTTCTATGTGGATATTTCCTTGAGCCATCAAATTTAATATAGTCTATATTTTTACACCATATGCCTCATTGGTACACCTTAAATTTGAGTCAAGTTTTATCAAGATATATTTTTTTGACACAGCAGAAGAAGCTAGCCTTTCCACTATTTTAGGAAGCAATAGGCAGGATTTACTAATTATTATCCAACACACTATTAAATAAAATTGTCTTATTTTTCTATTGTATAAGTGGAACATAGCCAGTATCATAGTGATAGATATTTAAATCACCGCTACTATTTTGCTTTAAACCATAACACAAAAATTACCTGGTAATACCATCTTTAAAGTGTGTTAGTACAGAAATTAGATAAATTTTAGAAGTGTAATCACTGAATAAAAAAAGGAAACCCTTGCGATTTGATGGGCATTTTAAAAATGAACTTACCAATGTGTTCTGCAAATCATATTATCAAGATCTATTGAACAAGCTCTAATATGGTGAAACTCAACATGTGTTTAGAATGCACCACTCATTTTTTTAAATCTTTACCCAACATTCATTTTTTTAGACTTTGCTAGTATTTCAAAATATATTTGGAAATATCGTAGCAGTCTCTTCCTAAATCATCATAAACTCTCTCTTACTTCAGCTTTACAAGTTTTAAACACAAGGATGATTTGACAAAATCAATGTAAAATACTAAAATTTTTGGACCTTTACCAAAAAATAGGAACCTAATGACAGAAACCAAAAGAGCATATTAGCACCAATGTATCTTGAACACTTGAACACACAGTTTTCTCCTTGGTTTATGAGTCTTTAAAAAGGGATCCTATTTTAAAAAAAAAAAAATAAATAAATAAATAAGTTTTGTGGGGCGCCTGGGTGGCTCAGTTGGTTGAGCATCCTACTTCAGCTCAGGTCATGATCTCACGGTTAGTGAGTTTGAGCCTTGCGTCGGGCTCTGTGCTGACAGCTTAGAGCCTGGAGCCTGCTTCGGATTCTGTTGTCCCTCTCTCCGCCCCACCCTTGCTTGTGCTCTGTCTCTCTCTGTCTTTCAGAAGTGAATAAACATTAAAATTTTTTTTTTAAAAGGGATCCTATCCTTTGAAATTTCCATCATGTAGTTCATCTGTATTTTATTAATATAATTCTCAAACACTCCTAAATCTATGAATATTTGGCTTTATCTTAAGAGGTAACATCATTAAACATCAATAATGTGTCAAGCTAGACATCACAGTTTTCATATATAATTGTATGTACATACTGTGCATACATTTGTAAAGATATAATTCTAACCACAGTCCCGTGAAGTAGTTACTCTTTTCATACATTGCATATGGGCAAAAAAGAAGTTCACTGAGAAAAAAATATATATAAATGTTATACAATTTTTGAGTTGTTGAAATAGGACTCAAGCCCACATATTCCTGAAAGAAATGACAGGCAGAGTATATCATTGCTGATTCAAAAACCAAAGTTACAAGATTTGGGGAAGTGTAGCAATTTCCAAAGTGTTATATAAATAATTCACTATAAAAATTTCATAAGGCATATAACCATCAAAAGATCTAATAATTAAATTCTCTGCATGTTATATCAAAGGAGAATGTTGGTGCAAATAAACAGCAGACAGGCTTTCAAATGACCCTTTAGTTGAATCTGTATCTGCTTATTTCTAAAGCAGAAATGGAATTAACGCAAATTCTATAGAGGTGTGTGGTTCTGAGAAAAAATGCACACGCTCTCTCTTTTCTTACTTAGTGACTTTGGAAGCACATTTTCCAGATGGGGGTGCTATCATGGCAGAACTTCTATAAACATGGGCCCCTGAGTGACTGTGTGCTTCAGAGTCCTTTGCCTAACCTTATTAAGCATGCAACACGAGTGAGAAATAAAGGTTTGTTATGTTACACTCTTGAGATACATTGAGTTAGTTACCGTAGTCTAGTCTAGCCTCTTCTGACCAATGTTGTATGAGATAAAGCTTTTGGGAGAAGTAAATGAGTTTGTGCAATGCCTATCAATTAGTCGATGTTCAATACATGCTAGGTGTTAATATCAAAAAAAAAAAATCACACTTCTTTAAATTACTCTGTATGCTTTACAAAGACCTTTGGAAAAAAGTTTTGAAAATTTAATCTAAGATCAGAAAGATAGTTTTAAAATGTACAGTCTCCTTTTAGCATAGTGTTCTTATGAAAATGAAGATAAAAGGATAGATAATAATCTTACATTATTGAAACTCAACCCCCCAAATCCTAAGTTCTTCAAATTCCACCAAAATTGATAAGATTGATGAAGAATTCCTTTAGTCTAAGGATTTATCTTATATGAGAATACATTTATTTTGTTCATTCATTCATCTATTTATTGTATATGATTCCATAATTTAAAAATATATGTTGCGCTATGATTGGCTATTCCTACTTTGTCTTTAAGAGGGACTTCTGATGATGTTGGACATCTGAAGCTGATGGGATAAATGAGACATGTAAGCAAACTGATATGGGTGAAATGGTTGGAAAGGGAGGGCTGAGTGTCCTGAATACTGCATCTGAGAAAGCAAGAAATGCATAGCAGAAAATATGGGCAACTATGGTCTATAAAGGCCAACATCAAAACATATTCATGAGATTCCAAGGAAGAGGGTATAGTAAGGAAATATCTGTGGGTATGGAAAACTGTGATGATCATAGCTAAAGGGTAGGGGAAGCTGAGAAGTCAAAGGACCTGGGGTTGAGGGTCCAAAGCAGTAATGAGGTGGGGAATTTGTGAAAATAATGAAGACCAGCATTGCTGGTATCTGTGGAATCTCAGTACGTCTCATGGTTCTGGCACATTGGAGACTATGGCAGACCCATATTAGATGCTCCTACTAAGGGCACCCTGGGTGGCTCAGTCGGTTGAGCATCTGACTCTTGACTTTGGCTCAAGTCGTGATTCCAGGGCTGTGGGATCGAGCTCCACATCAGGCTCTGCATTCAGCATGGAGCCTGCTTGAGATTCTCTCTCTCTCTCTCTCTCTCTCTCTCTCTCTCTCTCTCTCTCCTTCTGCCCCTCCCCTACACACTCTTTCTCTCTCTCTCTCTCAAATAAATAAATTATTTTCCAAAAAAATTAAGAAAGTAAAATAAAATAAGGTGCTCCTACCAGAGGCTGAACGTGTAGCAGACAGTGCATGAAATTAGGAATCAGCTACTCATACCATAAGGATACTGGAGAGATAAAGCAAAATTTTTTATTTATACAAGAAAGTATTTTGTTACATATACAAGGTATTTTACACTTATTTATTCATTTATATATTTAAAAGTACTTTTGACTACCTTTTCTATGTTAGGAACAGTTCTAGGTTTGGGAGATTCAATGATGAATAAAATGAATGAGACAGCACTGCCCTCTGGGAGCTGGTATTCTAGTCAGAAATAAACATAGCGCATAGTTGTAAACAAATAAACATATGACGTAGTGTCTGGTGGTGATAAATTCTGTGAAAAAGAAAAGAGCATGACCAAGAAATGAAGGGTGATGAGATGTAGGAAGTATTTTATAAATGGAGATTGTCTAAGGTTGAATGAATATTATATAAATGTATTTGATAAAGTAGAATGTTTTCAAGTTCAGATCTCTCATGATGAAGGGATATTTTGTAATGGAGAGAATCCTGAGGCAGGGAGAACAGGAGGCAGGGAGAACATTCCTATGAAATGGAGGAAATGTTCTCAAGCGGAATGTCTCTGGTACAGTCCCAGAGAGACCACAAACGGAATCAACAAGCCTCCTTCTGTCCTTCAAATTCTACCAACAAACAGTCGTCTGGAAACACTGCTTTGTAACACTTCTTCCATTATTGTCTCTAAAGGTTATTCAAATCTTTGTTATTAAACTTGCTTGTTGACTTTTGGAGAGGAGAAACAAGTTTTACACTGCTTTGCAGTTAAGTGTCTATTTTCAAGGCTTTTCATCACAGAGAAAGGGCAGAAGATACAAATACACAAGATAATATGATTACATAGGTAATGACGCTCCCGTTAAGAGTAACAGTATTCAAAATTTGATATTGTGCTTTAACACGATATTTAATCAGAGAAGAAATGCTCAAAGATTAGTGTCAAGTGAAAAAATTAGATACGTTTTTGTGAACTTTTGGTTTCCGTTTCACATATAAGGAACTTGCAATTTGCCACTGCGTCTTAACAAGTTCAATAGCCCAACCAGCTTCTCAGAGTAAATGTGGGAGAAAAATCCCCAAATCCCCTCATGTTCTGGCAGGGGGTGGGAAAAAGTACCCATTTTGAAATATACCAGAGTACTCTGTTTTTTTTTTTTTTTTTTTTTTTTTTCTGAAGAAGGGCTGCCTTGAGGAGAAATTAATTACACAGAGTCGAACCTACTGGGCTATTATCAAGAGTTTAACTGACCCAGCGGGAGAGTGGGGGGAGAATCCCCAATTCCAGTCAGGTTTAGCCTTCCATGTGGGGGAAGGGAAGTACCCATTACTGTCCACATTAGTCATCCTATGCCACCTAAGTGGGGAGAAAAAAAAACCTGAGAAATAGTGGGGTTCATAGACTAAAGGCATAGGCTCACCAAAGGACTGAGATTTAATCAAAGGCTATAGAGCGCTTCTAACCACACAGTTTATCACCACATTAATAAAAGTCTATTTACAGTAGTTGCCTTTACCTTTATATCCAGCTATCAAGAAAAAAAAAAAAAATTACAAGGCATGCCAAAAGGCAAAACTGCAATTTGAAAAGACAGCACAAGCATCAAAATCAGACATGGCGGGGATGTTGGAATAATCAGGCCAGGAATTAAAAACGGCTGTGATGAGTATGCTAAGGGCTCTAATGAGTAAAGCAGACAACATGTAGGAAGAGACGGGCAATATAAGCAGAGATGGAAATCGTGGGAACCAAACCGAAATGCTGGAGATACCATCTTCAAACTACAGAAAATCAGGGGCGCCCGGGTGGCGCAGTCGGTTAAGCGTCCGACTTCAGCCAGGTCACGATCTCGCGGTCCGTGAGTTCGAGCCCCGCGTCGGGCTCTGGGCCGATGGCTCGGAGCCTGGAGCCTGCTTCCGATTCTGTGTCTCCCTCTCTCTCTCTGCCCCTCCCCCGTTCATGCTCTGTCTCTCTCTGTCCCAAAAATAAATAAAAAACGTTGAAAAAAAATTAAAAAAAAAAAAAAAAAACTACAGAAAATCAACGGTCAAAAAAATCCTGAAAAAAGCCGGAGGAACAAATAGACAAATTACATCTGACTTCTCAGAAGCCACACAAGCAAGAAAGGAATGGATGAGGGTAGCCTGGGGGGCTCAGTCGGGTGAGTGTCGCACTTCGGCTCATGTCATGATCTCATGGTTTGTGAGTTCAAGCCCCACTTTGGGCTCGCTGGGCTCACTGCTGTCAGCCTGGAGCCTGCTTCAGATCCTCTGCCCCTCCTCTACTTGTGCTCTCTCTCAAAAAAAAAAAAAAAAAAAAAAAAAATTAAAAAAAAAGAAAGGAGTGGATGAAATATTTACATTATTGAGAGAAAAAGAAACATAAAAAGCTACCTATCTATAATTTTGTGTTCTGTGAAATTATCCTCAAAAATGAAAGAGAAATAAAGACTTTCTCAGGCCAAAAAAAAGGGAAGGAATTTGTTACCAGCTGACCTGTCTTGCAAGAAATGTTAACAGGAGTTCTTTAGAGAGGCACCTGGGCAGCTTAATTGGTTAAGCGACTGACTTTTGATTTTGGCTTAGGTCATGATCTCACAGTCATGGGACTGAGCCCTGAGTTGGGCTCCGTGCTAGGTGTGGAACTTGCTTAAGATTCTCTCTCCCTCTTTCTCTCCCTCCTCTCCACTCCCACTATCTCCCTCTCAAAAAAATTAATTAATTAAAAAAAAAAAAAGGAGTTCTTCAGAGAGAAGGAAGATGGT
This sequence comes from Neofelis nebulosa, assembly GCF_028018385.1. Taxonomy (NCBI): domain Eukaryota; kingdom Metazoa; phylum Chordata; class Mammalia; order Carnivora; family Felidae; genus Neofelis; species Neofelis nebulosa. The sequence goes on along the minus strand of NC_080784.1, from coordinate 196,930,633 downwards.
CAGAAACATGGATCCATATAAAGAAAAAAAGAACATCAAAGAAGGAATAGGTGAAGGTAAGATAAAAACTTATGTTTCTTATCCTTCATTGCTCAAACAGACAACAACTTGTTCCAAATAATAAGAGCAAAAACGTATTTGATTCTGTATGTTTGTGTACATGTCACATATATGCGTACATATATATATTTTTATGCCTATATACATACATAAGTGAAATGAATGAGGACAATGATACAAGCAAGGGGAAGGAAGGAAGAAAGGTTAGGGTTATTTTGTGATTATAAGGTACTCACCCTACCCCTACAGCAGCACAGTGTGATTTGAAAGTACACTTGGATTAGTTGTAACCCTATATTGGAAACTCTAGTTCAACCACTGAAAAAAGTATCAAAAGAAATTTAACTGATAGGCTATGAGAAGAGAGCAAATGGATACATGTAAAATGCTCAGTGAAAACCACAAAGGTAGAAAATGAGTGAATGATGAAAAGAAGAAAGGAGGAATGATGAAAAGAAGAAAGGGCAGTAAATAGACAACAGTAACAAGCGTGGTCGATATTAATCAAACTCCCTCAGTAATTATTTTGAACATCAGTGGTTTCAATGCACCATTGAAAAGGCAGAAATTGTCAGAGTGGATCAAAGAAGAGCCCCAAACATACAGACACATATGGATTACAAGCACATAAATGGAAGGGCACCCAGGTGGCTCAGTTGGTTGAGCACTGGCTCTTGATTTCGGCTCAGGTTATGATCTCATAGTTCATGGGTTCAATCCCCATGTCGGTCTGTGCTGAAAGTGTGGAACCTGCTTGGGATTCTCTCCCTCTCTTTCTGCCTCTCCCCTGCTTGCATACTCTATCTCCAAATAAATAAAAACTTTTTTTAAAAAAAGTAAGTGGATGGAGGTTAACTTTTACATACAGCATGATTATAGCGTTGTCAAGAATTGCATGTGTAAGAGAATGTATGTGTATGAGTGAGTGTTTATGTCATCAGACTGGGAAAATGTGAACTGCATATTAACAGCTGTCATTTTCATGTAGTAAGTTTACTGATGTTTTTATTGCTGACTTATTTTTATATTTTCTAAAACTATTCAATTAGTTATTTAATTATTATTGAATAAGTAATTCATGGTAGCTTTATAATCACACACTGTAAAATGCTATTTAAAATTCTAGCACCCGGGTTGATAAATGAACAAAAACCTTGCAGCAGAAGAAATACAATTTATCCACAGACATATGAAAAAAAATGCTTTAACATCACTAGCAACCAAATAAATATGAATTAAATAATCATAAAATGTCATATTTTCTGTCAAAGTGGCAGTTTGAAGAAAATTAATAGTCACATTGAAGATTGTATTGACACAGGCCTCATTCATGACTGGTGAGAATGTGAAATTACATAACATTTTAAAAAACAATTTGGTGATACATGTCAATGTTTTACTTAGGATTTTTTTTGAGTTGTTAAAACTCCTTAAATTCCATCCTGAGGATTCGTTTGGAATTCAGACAGGTTATGTTATGTTTACCAGAATATTTTTTAATAATAGGGAAGGGCAGTAAACAACCCACACATCCCACATTAGGGGAATAACTCAACAAATTATATTGTAGAGATATGACAAATGGCAGGCAGTTTTTTTTAATAGAGAATAAAGACCGCATGACTTAAAAAAATAAGATAGTGTTCATTTTAGTCCAGTTTTGTAATATTTAATTGCACAGAAATACATCAACACCCTAAAAGTGGTTATCTCTGCATCATAGAATTACTGGAAACTTTACTAGTCTTTTGCAAGGTTTTTTGTTTGTTTTTGGATTTCCAAAAAGTATAAAACAGGGTTGTGGAACTGAGATCAAGGATATTATGTGGCCTGTGTGGAAAGCCTGTGGCTCTTTTGTCTAAAGCTTAGGCTTTCTCCCACAACACACTGCACCCACTATGTGATGCTGTGTCCCAAGGCTGGATGTGTTGCCTGCACAAAGACATGTGATTTGCTGGGACATCTGGAGTCAACACAAAACACCTAGGACTTAAACACTGAGTTTTTATAAAGATGGCAAATGTCTTCAACTTCTCCCTAGCCTTATTGAATTCCTGAGTGTCACTTGTTTCTAGCTTCCCGCACTAAGAATGCTTGGGGATGAGGGGTATTATGATGTGAACTTTAGGGATAATTAAAGGGTTGGGGGAAATAACATGGATGGGTTTAGGTCAAGCATCATCTGGGAAACGGATCCCTGACCACCAGGATTCATGTCCATTAGGTCAGGATTATGAATATCTCAAGTGAAGGTATGTCATTGTCTACGAATCTACTTTAACTCCTAAGGACTATATCACATTGACGGGAGATTATAATTTAAAGTCACAATATGATACTTATTTATATTTAATTGATACATATATTTGACTGTTTGATAAAAATTTCTGTTTTATATCTGAAAGTCCCCCAAATGGCACCTCTACTCTTCATAAACTGTCTTACTAGTTCAGCCAAACTCAAATGGGCATATGAGGTTAAAAAAACAAAAAACAAAAAAATTACCTTTTAATTTAGTTCTAAACTATGCAGGCACTTCTCAAGAATTCTCAGGATCATTTCAGGACTCTCAGAAAGATGCAAACATCATATTTAATCAATATAGATCTTTCAACATAATTTACATGTGACATGATTTCAGTTTTGTCAAGAATTTTGCGTGCATGGATTTTGTGTATGTTGATAAGACTGAAAAAATCTGCACCAATATATTAACAGCTATTCTCTCTTTGTGGTAAGTTTATAGATACATTTTTATTGCTCGTGTTTTATTTTCTAAAATTATTAAATAATTGTATGTCTTATTATAAAAACAATTTTTATGGAAACATACAAACAATACAGGCGTTTAACAATATCTGATTTTTATAAAGACAGAAAAAAATCTCTATATTTCTTCAATATCACGTAAGCAGAGTCAAATTTAGTAAAATAAAACATAAATGTCTCATAACCTGATTTGGAGACTGAGGAGGGAGTAGCATTTAGAAATAATCTGCCGTGTATACTTCATTATAAGCCCTGGAAGGTTTACATTTTAACCTCGCTTTCATCATTTTTGGCTTTTTTTAAATTTCTATTTTTTCAAAATGGCAATATTAAAAAGCTTTGCATCCATTTTCTCCTTTGTCTTCAAGGCGACATTCTACAACACTGATTTCCTGCTGAAGTCCTGGAAGGGCGCACTGACATGCAAGGTCCTGAGAAGCGGAAGAAAGAGTGTGATCATCACCGCGTGAGCACGCGTGCCATCTGGATGGGACCAGGCTTCTCCGCAGACCAGTCGGCTCAGTCACCCCTTCGACGTGGATCCAGACCTGACAGATTTCTAATACAAACAGCCACCTGGAAGCAAAACTCTGCCCAAACCCAGCTGAGCTTTCATGCTGTGGTTTTTGTTTTTTGTTTTTTCTCTTCTATGTCCATGCCCATCGGCTCTTGTCTCTGATGTGAGCTTCTGAGTTCCCTGACTTCGGATCCTCACCGGAGAACTGCAACGATGGCTCAGAAGATTTCCCAAAACCCGCACGCGGCCGTGGGAGGCCTTCTCATCTTTCCCGGGTCCTTCGCTGATCATTACTTTTCCATTTCCTTTTCCGAACAAAACAAACCAGATTTATGTCCAAGCGTTTTCTCCCATTCATTCTCCAATCTTAGAATTTAAACTCTCAGGTATATCTGCGTTTAAATGACGTGCTGGGGTCTTTTGGTATTTGAAAAAGCTTTTGAGATTTTTAAATGAACTTCTCAAAGGTTCTCAGACTGAAGCTTTGGCAAGAGTGGGTTTCTTCTGAGCAATGGGAAGCCTAGATTCAATTTAGAATGAACTGGTCATCAATCCAGGATGAACTGGAACCTTCAAAAACCTCCAGTTGTTCCCTGGTTCCCCAGCCTTATATCCAAGGCCTTTGCTGATGGCTCTCTGCCTACTTTGTCAAGTTCATCTTTCATATGACCAGCCTGCCCACACCCCCTGCGCAGATTCACCACCACCAACCCCCCCCCCCCCCACTGCCCCCCTTTCACCTTATCTTTGTCTTGTCTCTTACTTTCTCCTGGCCTGGAACATGTTCCCTCCACTCTTTATCAGCTACATTTTCAAACATTCAGGGACTACATTCAATATAACTCCATTGCAAAACTTCTCTTTGTAACCTGTGGGTGATTTAGGGAAAGTTGCAAACATTAGCCCAAGAAATACCTGATGTGATGTTTTATACCAGCCTTCAAAAGCCAAGTAACCAAGGCACATGTATGGTAGGTCTGTGTTCAGTAAGATAAAGCTTATGATTTATTTGCATGACTTCTGTGTAAACAAAGTCATGGTTATGAAGCTCTTGGGATGCAATCAATGTCTCCATAGCTCTAGAAATTAGGGAGAGTTACTTTTGCTCTCTCTGGTCCAGAATCCTCACCTGGGCGACACATTTAGTAATAAAGCAATCCTGAAAAGATGTTGATGAATATTAAGTGACGAAATTCATGTAAAAATCTTACAATACCTGGCAAATCACAGCTTAGGAAAAAAGCTAATTATTCTCATGACCAGATGTTCTCTCCCTTGCCCCATCCTTGTCTGAATAAACTCTGTATGGTGTGGAGTCGCATGCCCCTGGGCAGGTTCTTTTCTGTCCCTGAACATTATATGCAACATGATAGAAAGGGCCAGATGCCCAGCAGGCCAAAGACCGTGCATGGTGCATTATAAGCTTTTAATACACTATGTGCAGTGCATTCAGATTCAGCCTGGAAAAATGTAAATAATGTCTGCTCTATTTTCACTGGCTCCATCCTGGCTGTTATCTCCTAGCTTCAACAAATAAAACCACTAAAGAATGTGAATGCCAAATAATATGACTTTCCAACGAAAGTCACTTACTTCCCACTCCACTACCTCCTTTGGAAAATGGGAAAAGAACAAGAGCCTTCCCCCCAGATGGCATGCTGGTCCCTTTAAGTTTGGGCTGCTTTGTTTTTCTATGGAAGGCAGGCCATGAGAGGTTGTATGTTATAGACGGATGACATTTCTTTTTCTAATTTAGATGAAAGGACTATGAAATATTGGTATTTGGTTGGGTATAGTGGGCTGTTCTAAACAAAGACTTGTGATCCTGAATGTACACCTGCCAAGGACTCTGTACTTCAGATTGATGGATGATATTGCCAGCATCATATTTTCATTATTTTTCGCTCTCCTGTTCTATGTGCCAAACCACCACTAAATCACAGATACTAAATGTTGAACAAAGTAAAACATGTATGAATTAGAAATGAGTCCTTTCATTTTTTTATTCACTTTTCTCATCCCACACTACATTTTTCATCTTTCATCTGGTTTTCCTAATCTCTCAGCACATCCTTCTTTTTGACCTTTCTTTAGATTCCTTACATTTTAAAGGAGGCAGCATGGGGAACAGAAATGGCTTTGAGCTGAGAGCCACAAAACCTGGCCTTGGTCTCAAATGTTCTTTCAACTTGCTTTGTGACTTTCAAAACCCATTTTCTCCTCTTTCAATAAGCAAAATGTCCACAGGGTGGAAATTTCTTGCAACCCTAGCTCTCCATGTTCCTGATGTTTATCTAGAGCTTTGCCCCCTTGATACTCAATTCTGAAAAATGAAGCTTTTCCCCACTTATTTTTCTTTTATTTTGACCAGTATTTGAATTGTGTCCCCTTCTCCTCTATGCTTTCTTTACCTTGGATTGTTTTGAAGATTCATCACATAATCTGCGTTAAACATCTAGAGGAATCTCCCTTCTTTTTTAATCCTCTCTCTTTATTCTGCCTTCTCCCCTTCCTCTAACTCATCCTTGTTTCTATTCTTCTTTCTATTCCAAAGCCTCCTTTGATGTTCCATTACTTTAAAACCTCAAGATTAATTACCTAATAAATTCTTTCATAAATTAGTGTGATAAATATATAGCTACAATGGGCCAGGCATCAGGTTATTGTGTGGTTTTAGAGGGTCCCATAAATAAAATTCCCATTTTCTGCCGATGGTTGAAACCAGCCGACACATAGAGGAAAGAAACTGAGAGCTAAGGATTAAAATATCTGGATAAAGCTGTTGGAAGATGCTGCTTTGAGTCTATTAGCTAAGTGCCCAAAAGGGAAGGGTGACATTTCCCCAGATCCTTCTTCCAAATTCTTCACCCAGCTGAGTTTTTTTCTGCCCCTGGGAAAGAGGGAGTGTGGAAGCTGCATGGAGGATGGGGTAACAGAGAGGTCAGGGTGTTACTGATGTAGGTCCTGCCCCAGGGCAACCTAAGGACTGTGGGTAGAGAGAGTTCTACTGTCCATCACCACAAGGGACTGGACACACGACAGCGAATACGAACACTGTGACCATCACTCTTTTGGAATTACAGTTTGGTGAAGAAGATAGAACTCAAGGGGCGCCTGGGTGGCGCAGTCGGTTAAGCGTCCGACTTCAGCCAGGTCACGATCTCGCGGTCCGTGAGTTCGAGCCCCGCGTCAGGCTCTGGGCTGATGGCTCGGAGCCTGGAGCCTGTTTCCGATTCTGTGTCTCCCTCTCTCTGCCCCTCCCCCGTTCATGCTCTGTCTCTCTCTGTCCCAAAAATAAATAAAAAATGTTGAAAAAAAAAAATTAAAAAAAAAAAAAAAAAAAAGAAGATAGAACTCAAAATGGGGTTAAGTGTGTAATGAAAAACTAGGGAATACTATGGGAGTATAAGGCAGGGAACCTTACTTCCTTTGGGAAGTCAAATCAAACTTTTTCAAAGAAGGGATACGTAACCAGAGGCCTAAAGATCAAAAAAGAACAGGACAAAGAACGAGCTGGTGTTGGAGTGTGGGAGCCAATTGGAAAAGCTTGTAGCTCAATGGGAGAGATGAAGTCGGGCCTGTCTGATGAGGATTCATGGCACTAGGTGAGGAGGAAGGATAGGGCAGAGACCAGGTGATGCAAGTTAGAAGACTATGCCCCAGTCACAAGGGGAAGGCTCTGAGCACTGTTTCTTTTTTCTGTATTAAAACAGTTTATCTTTATTGACATTGAAGAAAACTCCCCTTTAGTTTAACACGAGGAGATGTGTTCAATACTTTATGGTACGGCGACACGGCTGAGTGTCATAGAGACTTTAACAGCAAGGCAGGAGAAGTCCCTCTAGGCTCTGAGCAATTTTAAACATCTGTAAGACATCCCAAGTGAAGATGATTGGTTGACAACTAGGTCTGGACATGTATGGGGTACGTGAACTTGAAAATCATTGGAAAATAGATTATAACTGAATCTCAAAAAATATATATAATTGTCTGCCGAGGAAGCATTGTGAGACCAGAGGGGAGTCTATGAGCGATCCCTGGGAATCTCCAACATTTCGGGCTGGGTATTGGAAACTAGTCAGCTAGGACCAAATCAAGAACCAGGGAACAGAGGGTCTGGAAATGGGAGAAACCACCACTGTCTAATGTTGCCAAGAGGTCAGGGAAGATGAGGACTTAATAAAGTACACGCACTCACCTTAATCTGCCCCCGTTTTTCTTTTCGTTCATAACAGGAGAGACAGTTTTCCTTTTTTTCTTTTTTACATTCCATTTCTTTATGATTCATATATTCATTCATACTAAAATATTTAGGGTGAAAGTGTCCCGTAAACATTCATGAACCTGGTCAAACTTTGGCTCCCTCACATCGATTGCTCTGTTAAAATTCTATCAGCAGTACTGAATAAGATGGGTTTGCGAATTGATGATGGAAATTTCAAATGTTTTAAATTTGATGACTTCTAATTGTTTATAAAGTAGAAGAAAGTGATTATCTATAAAGAGTGAGGTAAGAAGGGAGGGTCTACTCTACAAAGATTGGAAGAACAAGATAACTAGAAATACATGTTAAGGTACTTTGGGGCAGGGTTTAAATCTAACTGAGATTAGGCTCATTGAATTTACTCTCGCAAACGTCATCTGGTTGGAGGCTCCATAGATTAGATGAAGGTGGAGTATTAGAATTTATCTATTTTTAGAATTTTTCAAAAAAGATGTATATAATGAATAGACAAAATGGCAAAACCCTACCTGTAAAGTTTAGTGTGATCACAGTTGTAAGGAAAGAGCTTTAAAATATAATCTGTAAAGAAAGCATAGTAGATGTAGTAGTTTCCTATGGATTTTAAGGTGTCAGATATTCTGACAAGGTAAAAAAGTAAATGTAGATTAGCAGGTACACTGTAAAGTTAGTAGATTATAAATAGAAAATGTGGGGTCTACATTAGCAAGTTCAGAGGCACAGCAGTTTCCAAGTATAATATGCTGCCAGATGGTCCTGGGGGATGATGTCTGAGACAGGATAGAAAGGAGAGACAGAAATGTATAAAGGGATGTTCATGTAGATATTCTTCTAAGTACTTTAGCTTTTGGAAGATGTAAAATATGGCTGACCATTTGCCAAAGTCCTCAATGAATAGGGAGTTATAAACTTTTTCTTGATTCTTTCCATCAGGTGTTAGCAAATCCTCTGTCTCTCTCCATAGAAAGGGCATTGATATGAGTGCAAAGGAGCCCCTATTTTACCAGACATTATGTCAGGAAGGGGGAAAATAGCCTTGGTCATTGTCATTAGGATGGTGGTAACTTTCTCCTCACCATGGCAGCAGACAAATCCAATATGCCCTGTCCTTAAATTTTAGTCTCTTTCTCTTACCATAGCAGTGGAAATTTCCAGGGACGGTTATCGAGAGGGTGAATTAGAGTGAATGCAACTAATGGCAACATGTATGAGGGTTTGTATCAGGGGCGAGGCAGAGGTACTATGAATTCTTCCAGGTAGTTCTGCAGAGCACAAATGTGATGCAGGCTGTTAAGATTTACCTTGTATTCTTCTTTAGGACAGACAGAGCGTGCTAGCTCCTGATATGTTACTTACATGTAAATAAAGCTAATGTAGTTTTGGGATTGTGTGGTGAGGCTCATGGGTGTCATTGTGGTAATTAATTAATTAATTAATTGGTCAACCCAAAAAAATATAATCAAAGAGAATCTTATAAGGTCTTAGGATAATAGTGCGTTATGGAGTTACGATAACTCAGTCGTGTGAACCTGATTGTCTAAAATATAAACAACTGAACAAAGATGCTGTTCATCACCTGCAAGACCGGCAAAGGGCCAAGAGTTTGGTAGCATACTATTTTGATATGACTATAGGGAAAGAGGCACACGTATCATCGTAATCATGGACATGTAAAAGGATACCTCAGTATGGCTATGGATTACATAGTCACTACAGTAAAAAAGTATATATTTTGATGCAGCCATTCCCTTATCCAGAAAATATTCCACCAGATGTTTGAAATTTTGTGTTTGTGTGTGAGAGTATCTATACACACAAATTTGCTGTTAGATTTCAGCAAACTGGAACAACCCAAGTGTCCATCAGTGAGATACTAGTTAAATAAATTAACAAAAATGCATTCAGTGGGATTCAAGGTAGTCATTAAAATTAAGGAAGCTGTTTATGCAGTGTTCAAGAATTTGAAGATGAATTTTGAGTGAAAAGAGGGCAACGCAGAAGAGTATGCATAGGTATGTGTGTATAATAAACTACCATTCCTATAAAAATGGGGGACAAAGGAAATATAGATGTGTTTGTATATTTATAAAATATCTCAGGCCCAATAAAGCTACATAAGAAATATGGTCTCATTGGTTGCCTCCACATGGCCATCTCTTTTGAATATTGATATATGGGGAGATTATCAATTAAACAAGAAATAGAACCTGTTCAGACATGACAAATCTCCACCAAAGTCAGCTTTGTGTGCTGATGAGTTTTTTTTTTTCTCTTCATCTTTTATTTCTCCACTTTATTTCTCTCTCTTTCCTTGTTCTTTCTTTTCCTTCTTTCTTCTGCTCCCTTTTGTCCTGCCTTCCTTGTCCCACACTCTTTCCTCCATCTCCCTATTTCTTTCCACCTTCATAGCTAGAGGATTATGATGCATTATTGGGGATTTGGGCAGCAGCTCAACTAACCTGATTTTAAGGAGTTGTTTTTTAGAAGCTCTGCTGGTTCTCAGAAAGTTTGTGCTTTAAGAGCTCACATACTGGAAACTTGGCGGCCGCCATTTTCTCCAGGTCATTGCCATCTCCCTGGAACCACCGCTCTCTATTCTCTCATGTGACACAGATCATTGAAGAGCTGGGGTCAGCCCCATCACTGCATCATTTATCTTTTGATCCTCTTTCCTCTTTTCTATTTTTCCCCTCTAAATATCCCCTTTGGTCCTCTACAATGCTATATTCCGCCCCCCCAACCAATCTCCTCCATCCTAATACCCTGACTCATTCTTTTTTTAGCACATTTCAGTGCTAACTTTCTATAAATACCTAATCTGAAACTAAGACTGTTAATATATATTGTATGTTTCATCCTCAAGTTACCAGGGGAGCCGTTAGAAACCTAGTTATTTATTGGAAGCTACTCTGCTCCAATGTATTATGCAAGGGAGTGACATAGACCAACAGGACACAACCTTGACTTCAGTGATGGCACTGAATCAAAGTGTGTGCAGAGGCAGGAGGGTATAGGTGGGTGTGAGCATGCAGAATCCCATAAACACAATGATGGGTAAATCCACTGAGTATGGAGAAGTACAAAGGAAACAACTATTAGTACTACTTATAAGCAGATAAGAAGGTTTCATAGAAAGATGACAGAAACAAGTAGAAAGATATTTCCATGCTCATGGATCAGAGAAAAAAATATTGTTAAAATTTCCCAAAGCAGTCTACAGATTTAATGCAATCTCTATCAAAATGCCAATAGCATTTTTCACAGAACTAGAACAAAGAATCCTAGAATTTTACGGAACCACAAAAGACTTCAAATAGCCAAGACAAGCTTGAAAAAGAAAAACAAAACCAAAGGGAGCACAGATTTCAAGATATACTACAAAGTAGTAGTAATCAAAACAGTACTGTCACAAAAATAGACAGATCAATGGAACAGAATAGGGAGCCCAGAAATAAATCCATGATTATATGGTCAATTAATCTAAGACAAAGGAGGCAAGAATATGCGATAGGAAAAAGACAGTCACTTCAACAAATATGTTGGAAAATCTGGACAGCTAAATGCAAAAGAATGAAACTTTCTTATGCCATACACAAAAATAAACTCTAAATGGATTAAGGACTTAAATGTGAGACCTAAAACCAAAAACTCCCAGAAGAGAGCACAGACAGTAATTTTTTGATATTGGCCTTTCCAACATTTTTTTTTTTTTCTAGATGGGTTTCCTCAGGCAAGAAAAACAAAAGCAAAAATAAACTACTGGGACTATATCAAAATAAAAGCCCTCTGGATGGCAAAAGAAACAATCAATAAAACTAAAAGACAACTTACTGAATGGGAGAAAATATATGCAAATAACAGGTATGAAAAATGGTTAGTATCCAAAATATATGAAGAACTATACAGGGGCATCTGGGTGGCTCAGTTGGTTGAGCGTCTGACTTCATCTTAGGTCATGATCTTGCTGTCCATGAGTTCGAGCCCGGTGTCAGGCTCTGTGCTGAAAGCTCAGAGCCTGGAGCCTGTTTCAGATTCTGTGTCTCCCTCTCTCTCTGCCCCTCCCCTACTCATGCTCTGTCTCTCTCTCTCTGTCAATAATAAGTAAACATTAAAACAAATTTAAGAACTATACAATTCAACACTCCAAAAATAATCCAATTAAAAGTGGTCAGAAGACATAAATAGACACTTTTCCAAAGAAGACATCCAGATGGCCAACAGACACATGAAAAGATGTTCAACATCACTCATTATCAGGGAAATTCACATCAAAATCACAATGAGATATCACCTCACACTTGTTAGAATGGATAACACACACACACACACACACACACACACACACACACACCTACGAAACATGTGTTGGCAAGCATGTGGATAAAAAGGAACCTTCATGCACTGTTAATGGGAATGCAAACTGGTTCAGCCTCTGTGGAAAACAGTATGGGGGTTCTTCAAAATCCTTAAAAATAGAACTACCCTACAATCCAGTAATTACGCTGCCGGGTACTTAGCTAAAGAATATAAAAACACTAATTCAAAGGGATATATGCACTGCTGTGTTTATTTCAGCATTATTTACAACAGTCAAACTATGGAAGCAGCCCAAATGTACATCGATAGATGAATGGATACAGAGCACGTGCTGTATACATACAAATGGAATATCATTCAGCCGCAAGAAAGAATGAAATCTTGTCATTTGCAAAAACATAGATCTGGAAAGTACAATATTAAGTGAAATAAGACAGAGAAAGACGTCATTTCACTCACATGTGGAATTTAAGAAACAAAACAAAGAAAAAAATAAGACAAACCAAGAAACAGACATTTAACAGAGAACAAACTGATGGTTATCAGAGCAGAGGTGGGTGAAATAAGTGAAGGGGGTTGAGAGTACATTTATTATGATGAGCACTGAGTAATGTATAAATTTGTTGAATTACTACATTATACACCTGAAACTTATATAACACTGTATGTTAATATGCTGGAATTAAAATTAAAAAAAAATTAAACAAGAAGCATTCATGGAAGAGGAAGCCCTTTATTTGGGTACGTAAAAATGAATGCTTGTTGTAGAGATGGAGGGAAGGCATCTGAGGTGAAGGGCCTAGCATGTGCAAAGCATAGAGATACATAATATAGTGACCTATTTGGAGGGAAATTTTAGTTTTTAAGTATGGATGAAACAAGGTTGATACGGGGGAAATAGGGTGGCGATGTTGGAGACGGTAACACAAACTCAGTAAGTCGGAATGTAAAGGCTGTAATGTGTGATGTTAACCGATTTGGCTTCTATCTTGTAGGTAGAATGAGGAGGGAATCACTAACGTTCCCATCATTGTCCCTTAATCATTTAAAACTCTTAACATCACATATTACAGGTCAATATACTACCATTCCCCACCCCTAGTTTGGGGAAACTCCTCAATTTCACAAATTTAAGGGAGGATGTACTTGGAACAAGTCTTGGTTGATACATGGGCAGAAATGCTAGTCATTTGCAGTCATACAACCACACAGATGAGTGGATGGTTGTGATACAGAAAATGGATAGGAAACTTGTTTAAAAAAATAAATACATGGGCACCATTAAAATGGTCTTTTTTAAAGACACGTCATATAAATTTCTGCTCACACAATGTGTGGTGATGCACAGAAATTACATGTTCAAAATTACACGTTCCGATTGGGAAAAAGAGAGAGAGAGAGAGAGAGAGAGAGAGAGAGAAGGAGGGAACCAGTTTTAAATTGTAAGTCTTAGTTGCAGCAAAATGTTTAAAATCACACAAATAATTAAGAGACTAGAATGCTGCCTTGCTCATGGGCACTTCCCAAAAGGTCAGTTAACTTCTTGAATTTAATGGATCATTCACAGAGACAGTGGGTTGTTTGCACATTTTTCTTTTCTCTCCATCAACAATTGAAGACACCAGCTTTGGAGTATAATAAGGAGCTTAGCAGAGAATATTCCCAAGTCTGTCACTCTCTAGATTTTGTGTGTCATACTAAGAAATTCTGTATTTTCACTTTAGCTTGCCTCAGGAGAAATCATAAGCCTTCCAAACAGAGACAAACCCTATTTCTCTGAACATATCTGATAAAAGAAGGTTGGAAATTTCCTCGGCCTTGACCTGCTTTCGATCTCAAATGGAGTCACACACCAAGAATTAATGCCTTACCTCCCCCGGCCATCCTGTTCTTGTTTTTTTTTGACTTAATTTTAGATCTTAGATTTGAGAAACAAAGGTGCTTTCAAGTTTGCAGAAGATCACACACGATCTAATTTAAAAAGTACAAATTTTAATAGCCTTGATTCATTTAGAAAAACAGCTTTTATTTTGCAATGCTAAGGGACATTAGAGGTTTTAGTTCAACCCTTGCGGTATGGAAAAGGAAACAGAAAACACCGTAAGTTCTGAGATGAGTCAGAAAAGTGTTCTAATACTAGCCTTGCTGGTTATTATCTGTGTGACATTTGATAAATCGCTTGCCTTTCTGGATCTCAGTTGTCTTACAATGTAAAATCATGTGTTGGTTTAGATGTATTTTACTGTTCTTTTCTATGCTACCGCTCTGTGAGTCTAAGTACTTATTTGTTTGTTTATTGTCAGTTTCCAGGTTCTGCCTGGGTAAGCATGTTTATTTAGTGCTTCTCTGTGTCAAAACTTGGGTTAGGCCCTGTAAGACTCTTTAATTCCTGCTTTCAAGAAAGTCACCATCTATTCATTCAAATCTTCTTCTAGGATCCAAGAAACCTCTCTCTCTCTCTCTTTTTAAAAGTGTTTATTTTAGGGGCGCCTGGGTGGCGCAGTCGGTTAAGCGTCCGACTTCAGCCAGGTCACGATCTCGCGGTCCGTGAGTTCGAGCCCCGCGTCAGGCTCTGGGCTGATGGCTCGGAGCCTGGAGCCTGTTTCCGATTCTGTGTCTCCCTCTCTCTCTGCCCCTCCCCCGTTCATGCTCTGTCTCTCTCTGTCCCAAAATAAATAAAAAATGTTGAAAAAAAAATTTTGAAAAAAAAAAAAAAAAGTGTTTATTTTATTTTGAGAAAGAGAGAGAGAGAGGGAGAAAGAGAGAGAGAGAGAGGAGAGGAGGAGAGAGAAGGAAAGAGACAATCCTAAGCAGGCTCTGCACCATCAGCTAAGAGCCCAGCGTGGGGCTTGATCTCACGAACCTCAAGATCATGTCCTGAGCCTAAATCAAGAGTTGGATGCTTAACCAACTGAGCCACTCAGGTGCCCTGGATCCACCAATCCTCTTAAACTTCATGCAGAAATACATGAGTATATGCAGTTATCTGTAGCAAGAATGTATTGCTTACAGCAAATTCTTAAAAAAAAAAAAACAAACCCATCCATCTCTTTTGGAATAATTATTATTACAGATTATTCTGTCTATTTTTTACAAATCAGGAAAACAAGGAGGCTTAATAATGTTAACTTGTTTGTCCAAAGTCCTGGTGCTTGTAAGTGGCAATATTCAGTCTACTTATAGGAGGATTTCGTAAAATGAGGGGTTGTATTTACCATAATAACCATCAATGACTTAACCACAAAGTCAGCAGGGAAGATACCATTGAGACAGGGGATAATATTCAAACTTCATGTCAACCAGACATCAGCTTGCTCTCCCTGCTCTTTGAGAAAAAACAGGATTGGCTCAAATGCCATTTTATTTTCTGTAGAATCTAACTCCATCCCCATGATTTTGGCAAGTTCCAGGGCCATACACATTAAATGTATCAACTCGATGAGTTTGGAGATAAGTATACACCCATGAAATCATCACCGCAATCTATGCCATAAACATCCATCACCTCCCCCCATTTTTTTCCATCATCTTTATTTTATTTTTTGTGATAAAAACACAACACGAGATCTACACTCTCAGCACATTTGTAGGTATACAATACCGTATGGTTAACGGTAGGCACTGTGCTCTACAGTAGATCTCTAGGGCTTAATCACATTGCATGACTGAAACTTTGTACCCTTTACCAATCCACACCTCCCATTTTTCCCTGTCCTAGTCTCTGGGACATCACAATTATACTCTCTGCTTCTAAGATTCTAATTCCCCATTTTTAAATGTATATGTCCTCCTTTGTCTATTTTCTGTCTTTGCCCCAGTTGGCCTCAGTCATGGGACACTGCTTCTTTGCTTAGATTTCAAAGCATCATTCGCAGAAGGGATTCACATGGATGAAAATTTTAAAGGAGATTCAGGAGCAATGGCAGAAACGAGGTATAAATCAGGAGGAGAGCCAATCATAATTGAATATTAAGTAGTAAATAGTACTACTATTTAAAAGATCTTTCATTCACAGTTGCCACAGGTAGTTCTCAATGCCCACCTTCTTTTTTATTGATTGATTGATTTATTGATTGATTGATTTAATTTTCTAGCTTTAAATTTTCATCTTCATTTTCTTCTCTACCCCTGCACCTTCCTTCTCTTCTGGCACCTCTTAAACTATGAAATTTCTCTGTAGCTCTGATGCAGGTGACTGTGGTACATTTTGACTGTGTCCCCAAACATGCCTAATTAAGTGAACTCTTATATAAGAGAACTTTTTTGCCTCCAGCAGGAATCTTGCAATCAGCCTTGAACATTGTGAGTTTGCTCCCTCATATATCTCTTTTCACTGGTTTTACTTCCTTCCTTCCTCATTTACTGCCTCTTCTTATTATATATAATGTATAAGTAAAAGTATTTTGGGGGAAAAATTAAATAATGTCCTTTTTTTTTTTTTTTTTTTTTTTTATTTTTTTTTAAAAATTTTTTTTTCAACGTTTTTTATTTATTTTTGGACAGAGAGAGACAGAGCATGAACGGGGGAGGGGCAGAGAGAGAGGGCGACACAGAATCGGAAACAGGCTCCAGGCTCCGAGCCATCAGCCCAGAGCCTGACGCGGGGCTCGAACTCACGGACCGCGAGATCGTGACCTGGCTGAAGTCGGACGCTTAACCGACTGCGCCACCCAGGCGCCCCTAAATAATGTCCTTTGATAAATGCCTTGAGACTGACCCTTTTGTTTCCATTGTCCCACCAACAAAGCTGAGCTTTGTTTGATGCCTTTGACTAAACCTAGGAGCTCACTGTTCATCAAGTTGGCATAAAAATAAGCTTATAAAAGTCCTACAATTGCCTTGTGAACTACAGCAGTGTCAAACCAATGTGACTCAGCTGTCACGTTTAATGTACCAGATGGGGACAAGTCTGTCCTTTGATTTCATGCTATCCCAGGTAAGGGTGGCCCTAGCATTATATTTGTAGAGTGGTGTGTATGTCAAGGAAATGTCAGCCCTCGCCCTATTGGCTTGTGTCTATGGCTTCTCCACCTTCCAGCCTTTTCTATTTTCAGATACCAGATAAATCCTCCTTGGGCACAGCTATGATTTTCCCATTTCTGAATTCGAGACTTTTTCATAACACATCCACCAACCACGGACCCTAAGATCTGGCATCATATCTTGGGTCCTTCACCCAAGATCCATGTGACCTTGGGCAAGTCACTTACATCACCAAGTTTAGTGTTATTCGCTGTAAAATGTGCACACACGCTGAGTATCCTATATAGGTTTATCGTGAAGATCTACTCCGGAAGCATGTGAAAGCTTATAAAATCTAACATGCTACTCAACGTGTAAGTTGGTAATTCTTCTCATTAAATGAAACTCAAACGTCTAGTCTGCTGTTTAAGGCCGCACTTAGGTTACTACTTGTATCTTCTAATTTTCATCTTTTTACATTCATCAGAAAAAACTTTGTGTGGAGAGCAGACTACTGGCAACTGTCATTTCAATGACACGTACATTACATCATTACAATGATCCATTACAATGATAATGCGATTGTAAATGTAGTGTCATTTACAACGATCCATTACCATGGATCCTATTGATCGTAAATGATGTGACCTTGGAAGAGTTGACCAACACCACTGAGCATCCTTCTCAACACCAATAAAGTGCTGACTCTTATGAACATACCTACCTTCCCGTGTTATTTCTTAAATTACACAAGATAGTGGCAAATAATAAAAATCTAGCAAAAGACAAAAATAAGCTTTATATTTCCTTAGAGAGTTCCACTGTGCTTAGTGAAGTCTTGGATACATAATAACATCTCGAGTTCAATACATCCAAAGCAAGAACTCACTCTTTTCTTGCCAAACCACTATTATATTCTCAATTTCAGCAAATAAACTCAATCTCCTCACACTAGAAATATTTATGATGTTTTGCACTCTTTTCCCTCTCCTTTGCCACATTTTGTCAATCACCAAATCCCATTGATTCTACTGACTAAATATCTTTGAAATTCTCCCACTCTCTACTGCTACTTTTTAAATTTAAATCTTCAAAATTTATTTTCTGGATGATTGCATCAGCTCTCCTTTCTGGACTTTCCCATTTCAATTTCTTTTCATTGTGTTATTGCATCCATCACCTAGTTACTAGAATGAGTATTCTCAAATAGAAATCTAACATGACCTTTTCCTACTTGAAGGTGTACTATATTTAAGATGAGTCTGGGACCAAATTGCCTGAGGCATACTGCCATTTTTTATCTCCATGACCTTAGTGGAATTATCTCTGAGTCCCTCAGTTTCTGCATGTGGTGGCCACAAGTATGCTTCTCTCAGATCTCTGACTGCAGGGAGTATCACATGGACCAATGGCTCCAAATGTGCTCTGAAATATATGGCCACATTCATGCTGTGGCCATGCTTCCCACAGGCTCTGTAGGAAATGACTGAAGACAGCAGGGATGCTAACACAGACCCCTTTCTGGGGCACACAGGACTTCTCTGATAGTTGCTTTCTCTGTCTCTGGCCTGAGGATTCTCCATTGGCCTTATGGAACTTCACCAAACTCACTGTGGTTTTAAGCTCCTTCATTCAACACTTCTTCCTTTTTCTCTCCTTCCAAAAGGTTAAATGTGCACTGTGGTCTGACAGCTCTCCCTCCTCACCTCCCCTGGTTCCTTTCCATTTTCCTTAATGTGTGTCCCCTAATAAATCTCCTCCATATTTAACTTTGTCTTGACATTTGCTTCTCAAAACATCTAAACTCATCTACCTCATCTGTAAGACAGATGTAATAAGAGTGCCTACTTTATAGGATTACTACTAAGATCAAACATACTATAGATATAAAGCACTTATAACTGTTTGCAGTATCTATTTGGTACTCAGTAGTTTGCTCCTGTTGTCATCATTACTAGTTTGCTACTCATTCAACATAGCAAACTCTTTCATGGATCAATTTATGTATATATCCTTCTCAGAAAAGAAAGAAAGAAAGAAAGAAAAAAAGAAAGGAAGAAAAGAAAGAAAAAAAGAAAGCAAGAAAGGAAAGAAAGAAAGAAAGAAGAAAGAAAAAAGAAAAGGAAAGGAAAGGAAAGAGAAAAGAAAAGAAAGAAAAGAAAAGAAAAGAAAAGAAAAGAAAAGAAAAGAAAAGAAAAGAAAAGAAAAGAAAAAGCAAATCCCTTTTCATTCTAACCATGCAAAGTAATACTTATCCACCAGGGGCCAGCTCCTGGCTCTGGAATCATGAGGACTGCAATGCCTTCTTTAACTCCTCTCCAATCTCCCCCTACGGTCCCATGGATACCATCCACCCACCCCCTTTGATAAGTACTAATCCCATTTTGGGGCCACTGATTACTTATCTGTTGCTACCTCTAGGGCCTGAGGTCTTTAATGAATTGTATCTTGTCATGTCTATTTTTGGTGTCTTAGTGCTTTGTGCAATATCTGGCCAATTTCAGAGGTTAACATGGTAGGCTTTTAAAAATGTATCCAGTAAACGGATGTTTGTACATATGCATTATGTTGATTTGGTAGCAACACAAGCATAAAAAAAGCCACAGTACTCACACTGGGACATCTGAACTTCCTTTGCTTGACTAGAATCTGTAACCCCTGGAACTTCTTAAATTTTCTAAGTATCAACCAAGTTGAATAGCTGTCCTTGGTTTTAGTGCGAAGGCACCTCTAATGAAAAATAGATGTCATTCCTCCATAAATCACTTGGTCCTTCTACAAGTTCCTTCAGGCTGTAACAAGCTGTAATTCTAAGCTAATGCTGGGCAAAAGCTATGGAAAACTCAACATTACCCTTAGTGTTACATTTCAGCTTTAAGTTTTTGCCTTGTTCTCTCAGCAAGGAATTTAATGAAGAAAGTCTTGAGAAGATAAGGTCAAAACAGTGCAGTTCTTTTAAATCTATTCAAATCTTGTGCCCCATATCCATATCTGAGGGATCCTTTTTCGATCTGTGCATTTACAGACCTGTTTATTACCTTATAATATCAGCACTGTTGAGTAATGATGATAATAATGAAAATTTCCGTATTTGTTTACTCGTTAAACTAAAGTTTGTTGAGCATTCCTATGTAGCAGGCACTGTTCTAAAGACTGAGGAAATAGTAATAACCAAACAGACTAAAATGAAACAAAATGAATACCCAAGCAAAAGCCCACCTGACTTTATAGAGTTCATATACTGGTAGGGGGAGTTTATATACTAGATAAATAAAGGAATATAGGGTGTCAGATGGTGATTAGTACTATGGACAAGAGTATAAAAGTAAAGAAATAAGGGCAAATGAAGTGCTGAGGGTCTGTGGAATGTACTAATTTTAAGATAAGATGACCAAGAAAAGCTTCATTGGGAAGAGGGCATTTGAAAAAATTACCTGAAATAGTTGAAGAGGTGAACCAGAAAATATCACGGGAAAGAACCTATCAGATAGAACAAAGAGCAAGTGCTAAGTCTGAGATGGAAACATATCTGGAACACTCCAATAACATCAGAAAGCTAGGATAGTTGGAACAGAAATATCTAAAAGGATAAAGTGGCAGGAGATGAGGTCAGAGAGATAGCAAGGAGCCAAACTGAGGACATGGTAAGGATTCTGGATTGTACCCTGCATGAGATGAAGAGACACTGGCTTTTGAAATATTCTTTTCAAAGGTTTCCCTGTACATACCTAGAATCAAAAATCTTGTTATGGTGCTGACTCTTCAGTTGGGATAATACATGGGTCTAAGAACCAAGGGGTGGGAGCAAGTATGGCACTCTGGCTATTCCTCTCAGTGATCCACTTGGTGAATTTGACGTACCTGTCCCTGCATCTCCAGGCTCTGCCATGTTATAGGTCTTAATCCCCAAAGGGAGAATATTTCCACAAGGTGCAAAACAAGAATTCTGTATTGAACTACAGCTCTGCCTGGGCACTTCAGGTATCCAGGGACCAGTGGGCAAAGAGAGTCACTGTCATCATAGAGATAATTGACCTTGGTCATGAGGAGTAATAGTGCTCTTTTACACAATGGAGCTAAGTAGGAATATGTTTGGTCTCCACGTGGTCCATCATCAAGTGTGGTTGGTAAATGGACAAGAGCAGAAATCGCTCTTCTGGAGAAGCTTATATTTAATTGGTCACTGAGGTGGGGGTACAAAGGTCCAGCTATTTCAGTCAAGTGCAGGAAGCTTTAATAGGTCATTCTATCCCCAGAGCTCCCAGAGGGTTGGGCTGAGTTGAGGTTATGGAGCTCATATCTCAACTTTACTTGCCCCTCTGCCTGTTCCTGCTTCCTGCCCTTCCTTTCTACAGGTGTTAATTCCAAGGACACTCTGTAATAAACGTTCTGCTTGAACATTGTCTGAGTCTGTTTCCCAAGGAACCCAACCTTTGACAGGTAGATATGAGTGAATGGCTATTTTATTCTGTGGACCACTCAAGCTACTTTCAATATTCAAATCCTAGGGACAAATGGGTCTGGAGATAGCTCAGTTGGCCCAACCTAAAATAGCTGGAAAATGTGAGACTTCCTGGAGCTAATTTTATAAACAAAAGGTGGTGAGAGGAAAAACAGAAGACCCAAGAAGCAGAGAGGAATCAGAAAATCATAGAGGAGAACCTGGGTGGCTCAATCAGATAAGCCTCTGACTCTTGATTTCAGTTCAGGTCATTATCTCATGATACGTGGGTTTGAGCCCTGCACTGGGCTCTGAGTTGACAACATGGTGCCTGCTTGGGATTCTCTCTCTCCCCCTCTCTCTGCCCCTCCGCCATGTGTACACGTTCTCTCTCTCTCTCTCTCTCTCTCTCAAAATAAATAAATAAACTTAAAAGAAAAGAAAATAAAAAAGAAAGAAAAGAAAGAAAATGGTAGAGGCTGGGATTACATGGGGTGGACCAAGCCACTGAAAAAATCCTGGCTGAAGAAATCATTTTTTTAGTAACAAGGATATTTGACTTTCAATTTTATATTATTTGTTTTATCTTAGGTAAATTTTCTTCATCTTTAATATCCATTAAAGTTTTGCCATATACAGAATCTTTATGTGGTAATTTTTTTTTTTTGAAAATGGTCATATCTTCGGGGCGCCTGGGGGGCTCAGTCGGTTAAGCGGCCGAATTCGGCTCAGATCATGATCTCGCAGTCCGTGAGTCCCAGCCCCGCGTCGGGCTCTGTGCTGGCAGCTCAGAACCGGGAGCCTGTTTCGGATTCTGTGTCTCCCTTTCTCTGACCCTCCCCTGTTCATGTTCTGTCTCTCCCTGTCTCAAAAATAAATAAAACGTTAAAAAAATTTTTTTAAAAGAAGAAAATGGTCATATCTGGATTAATGAAGTGTAGAACAGGTAACAAGCTGATCCATTAATGTATCAAATTCATTGGAACCAGGAGCTCAGATTCATAGGTGACCATGGTAACAAAAGCTTCAGTGCTAGTTTTAACCTTATCTAAATTTCAAGCAGTTTTTGGGTTATATCTGTTTACTTGTTTGTTTTATCCTCCAGATTGCACTTCCTTACGGAAAGGGACAGTGACCATCATGCAACACAATGTCATGGTCATAATTAATTCTTCCTAAATATTTGTGTAATAAATATATGGGCATAAATGAATATATTTAGTTTTACAGACATTTAAAATGTATTTTGTATCTACCCAAGTTCTCAGAACAATGCTTGACTCATGGTAAATCAATTTTTTGTTGAATAGAATTTCTGAAAGCTAAATATCATGTCATGCCAAAGCAAGACACAAATACCAGCCTTCAATTTACTGCTTCTTAGATCTTAATCTATCCTTCATTGCCTGATCTATGACAATAGAAATGGGTTCTGTAAATATTCTTCTCTGCTACCTGGCACAATGCTAAACTTTTTAGTAGAGGGCACTGAAAAGACAATGTGAGAGGAAGAGGGTTTCCTTCCTCGTTCTGGTTTGCTCACTTGGAAAACTCCCACAGGGCACTTGACTTATTCAGCCCTTGGCTCTGGTAGTGCATGGTGGTCAACAACACCCGGTAGCCAGTTCTTCCTTGGGCAGGTTTATAGTAGATTTCCTCTGTTGAGGCACCTACCCATAAATTGTCCTCTCTGAGACCTTCAAGGTCCAATTTCTAGCAAGTTTTGAAGAGGGATTTCCAGAAAGTTCCTCTGGCATGGCAGTACAGAGACTTCTCTGTCATCCATGAGCCATTGGCATGCCCTTTCTAAAACGCTCTCGATATCAGCCCTGGAGGGTGGGGTCCTGTTCTTTTGTCCTCTATCTCAGGCCTAGAGGAAGTAACCACATTATGTCTGCAATTTCTGTATCCATCAGTGTTCCCTTTCCTTCTTACCAATCCTTCATCGTTCCAATACCCTTTTAGAGTGAATGATTCCTTATATGTAACTTATCCTGTTCAAATTACTATGAAGTTTGTCTCTCCAGATTGGACACTGATTACATATTAGCAATCTCAGGACTGGAGTTCAAAAACAACTCTGAGTTGAGAGTTCATCTTTCCACATATTTACTTTTTTTTTTTTTCTTAAGGCAGGCAATCAAAATATGACCTCTTTACCGATAAAAACTGATGTTGAAGAATGTGGCTTACATTTGTAGATAAGGGGGCTCCCTAATTCTTTTTTTTAACTTCTTTTATTTTTTTATTTTTTAAAATTTACATCCAAATTAGTTAGCATATAGTACAACAATGATTTCAGAAGTAGATTCCTTAGTGTCCCTTACTCATTGAGCCCATCCCCCCTCCCACAACCCCTCCAGTAATACTCTGTTTGTTCCCTATATTTATGAGTCTCTTCTGTTTTGTTCCCCTCCCTGTTTTTATATTATTTTTGTTTCCCTTCTCTTATGTTCATCTGTTTTGTCTCTTAAAGTCCTCATATGAGTGAAGTCATATGATTTTTGTCTTTCTCTGACTGACTCATTTCACTTAGCATAATACCCTCCAGTTCCATCCACATAGTTGCAAATGGCAAGATTTCATTCTTTTTGATTGCTGAGTAATACTCCATTGTATATATATACCACATCTTCTTTACTCATTCATCCATCAATGGACATTTGGGCTCTTTCCATACTTTGGCTGTTGTTGACAGTGCTGCTATAAACATGGGGGTGCATGTGTCCCTTCAAAACAGCACACCTGTATCCCATGGATAAATGCCTAGTAGTGCAATTGCTGCGTTGTAGGGTAGTTCTATTTTTACTTTTTGAGGAACCTCTATACTGTTTTCTAGAGTGGCTGCACCAGCTTGCATTGCCACCAACAATGCAAAAGAGAGCCTCTTTCTCTGCATCCTTGCCAACATCTGTTGTTACCTGAGTTGTTAATGTTAGCCATTCTGACAGGTGTAAGGTGGTATCTCTTGGTGGTTTTGATTTGTTTTTCCCTGATGATGAGTGATGTTGAGTATTTTTTCATGGGTTGGTTGGCCATCTAGATGTCTTCTTTGGAGAAGTGTCTATTCATGTCTTTTGCCCATTTCTTCACTGGATTATTTGCTTTTTGGGTGTTGAGTTTAATAAGTTCTTTATAGCTTTTGGATACTAATCCTTTACCTGATATGTCACTTGCAAATATCTTCTCCCATTCTGTCGGTTGCCTTTTAGTTTTGCTGATTGTTTCCTTCACTGTGCAGAAGCTTTTTATTTTGATGAGGTCCCAGTAGTTCATTTTGCTTTTGTTTCCCTTGCCTCTGGAGACGTGTTGAGTAAGAAGTTGCTGCGGGAAAGATCAAAGAGGATTTTGCCTGCTTTCTCCTCGAGGATTTTGATGGCTTCCTGTCTTACATTGAGGTCTTTCATCTGTTTTGAGTTTATTTTTGTGTATGCTGTAAGAAACTGGTCCGGGTTCATTTTTCTGCATGTTGCTGTCCAGTTTTCCCAGTATCACTTGCTGAAAAGACTGTCTTTATTCCATTGGATTTCTTTCCTGTTTTGTCAAAGATTAGTTGGTCATACGTTTGTGGGTCCATTTCTGGGTTCTCTATTCTGTTCCACTGATCTAAGTGTCTGTTTTTGTGCAAGTACCATGCTGTCTTAATGATTACAGCTTTGTAATATAGCTGGAAGTCTGGGATTGTGATGCCTCATGCTTTGGTTTTCATTTTCAAGATTGCTTTGGCTATTCAGGGTCTTTTCTGGTTCCATACAAATTTTAGGATTATTTGGTCTAGCTCTGTGAAGAATGCTGGTGTTGACAGGGATTGCATTGAATATGTAGATTGCTTTGGGTAATATCAACATTTTAACAATATTTGTTCTTCCTATCCAGGAGCATGGAATCTTTTTTCATTTCTTTGTGTCTTCTTCAATTTCTTTCATAAGCGTTGTATAGTTTTCAGTGTATAGATTTTTCATCTCTTTGGTTAGATTTCAATCTCTTTCCATTTAATCAAGGCAATATTGATCAACTATAGGCCTCCCTGTACAGGTTTTAGGAAGAACAGAAGTTAAGTGGAGCTTCCCTGGTTTATTCTTCTTTTTTTAAAGCTTATTTCTTTTTTCTTTTTTTCTTAATATAATGTATTATCAAATTGGCTAACATACAGTGTGTAAAGTGTGCTCTTGATTTTTGGGGTAGATTCTGTGGTTCATTGCTTACATACAACACCCAGTACTCATCCCAACAAGTGCCCTCCAAAGCCCAGATGTTTTCCATAGGTACACAGGACTCAACAAGCTTAAAATGTAGAGGAATCTTAGATTTATTCACCGTTCTTCGTGATCTATGATATTCACAGATCGGTTATCAGCAAATATATCAAAAAGGTTAAAAAATGTAAAATGAACTTAAAGATTTTTGCTTTTGCTTTTAACTATGAGATATTCCTAGAACCTGTGCAAAGCCAACATAAAATATGCACTTCCAAGAGGTGAGTGGAATATCAACAGTTTCCAAAATCTATTTAACCATGTTGTCTTTATTTGTAGAGGCTCTTACCAAACATGTGGTTTTCAGCTTCGTGTCAAAGAACTGTCTTTAGGATCATCTGGTTTCATGGTTCTCAACGTGTGGTTCCTGGACCAGCACCATCATCGCTTAGGAACTAGTTAGAAATGCAAATTCTAGGTCCAGCCTTACCTTCTAAATCAGAAACTCTGAGCGGATGTGAGGCCTGACAATCTGAATTTTAACAATCCCTCTAGGGATTCAGATACACACCAGAGTTTGATAAACATTAATTTTTCCTGATACTACTCTTTTATAGATCAGGAAACAAAGTCTCAAAAACCTTTCGGAGACTGTCAACTTCAAACAACTTGCAAATAACAAAACAAATGTCCTGTGTTAAGATGAGCTTACATTCCTGGTTCTTTCTTCTGTGCCCGTCTTTAGGAGAGATTGCCTCTGAAACTGTCCTTAACAATACCCTCCATTTGTTGGCTATGTGACAGGAAAACAGAAAACGAATTTAAACAAATAGAGTCTCTTCATATATATTAAAAAGAAGAAACAAGCTATATTAGTATAGAATAGTATCTCAGATATGCGCTCAAACACAAGAGAAATATTAACCGCTTAGTGGAATATGGTATAAGGAATTCAAACACTGAATGGAGTTTGGACCAGAATAGATGGTCTTTAATGGCCATGCATTCATGAACGTCTGCAATGTTATGATTCCATACCATGATGTTTGCTGTCTTATCAAATAACCCCAATTTTTTCCTGCGGGAAGAGAAATATTTTGAATTGAGATAAAATCCTCGTGGGCTCTGCCTCCTCCCTCTTCCTCACTCCACAAAAACTTGTACTTGGCCAGATGCTTCTCCTTTTCATTTCCCATTTAGGTGGCATTTTCAAATATAGAAAACGATTTTGTAAACTCCCTGCCTTTTCTGTTTTGCTTGGGATCCACAGAGGCCCAAATAATTTATGGAAAAACAGCACCTGTGTTTTCACCACGAATGGCTTTTGCAACATTGATGAATTTCAAATAAAGGGCATCTACCTCATCCAAGTTAATGGAAGAAAGTTCTCGATCTATTTCCAGAAATTCACTGAAGAATGTGCTCCAAAACTATTTTCTTGTCCCATAAACACATTAAATTGGATATAAACATTTCATAACAGTCCCTACCCTTTGTGGAAAAGGAAGATGTAGGTTTAAATAACTTTATCAAAGGAAGAAATTCTAGGGTTGATGTTTTCTGAGAATTTATACGACTAGATTCATTCATTATCTCATTCATGCGACAAAATTTTGTGGTGTATTCATTCATTCGCTAAACAAATATCAATTCATTCAGTACCTGGTATACGGAATAATCATAAGAAATAGATATATTTCATTGCGAGGATCACAGTGGACTTTTAGTTCACTGTGGAAGACGGAACACATCAGTTTGTTTCTGCTTTCATCTAAAATGAGGATCAGCAAACTATGGCCTGTGGGCTGACCACTTACTTATGTAAATAAAGGTTTACTGCAACACAGCCACAACCATTCATTTACATATCAGTGTATTTTCATGTTTGATTCTCTTTTTTCCTCTGTGTTTCATTTTGAGGAGTTTCTAGAGCTATGCCTTTGTGTTCACTAGTCTTTTCTTCTAAAATGTTATTGTGTCAATGGTCTCATTCATTGATTGTTTCCATTTCACACATTTTTTTCATCTCCAGACATTTGATTTGGATTTTTTTTAAAATATCTTCTATGTCTGTACTTAACTGATTTAGTGTTGTTGTCTTTAGTGTTTTTCTGCTACTTTTAACATTTATATCATTTCTTGGCCAGTTTAGATTGGTCTTTTTTCTTCATTATAGGTCATGTTTTCTTGTTTCTTTGCATTCCTGGTAATTTTCTTAAAATTAAAAAAAAATTTTTTTACATTTATTTATTTTTGAGAGAGTGAGACAGAGTGCAAGTGGGGGAGAGAAAGAGAGAGAAGGAGACACAGAATCCAAAGCCGGCTCCAGGCTCCGAACAGGCATTCAGCATAGAGCCTGACACGGGGCTTGAACCCACAAGCCTTGAGATCATGACCTGAGCTGGAGTTGGACTCTCAACCAGCTGAGCCACCCAGGCACCCCTCTTAATTTTTTTTTCTTAATGTTTATTTGTTTTTGAGAGGGAGAGAAAGACAAAGTGTGAGTGAGGGAGGGACAGAGAGAGAGAGGGAGACACGGAATCTGAAGCAGGCTCCAAGCTCTGAGTTGTCAGCACAGATCCTGATGCAGGGCTTGAACTCACTGTGAGATCATGACTTGAACCTTAGTCGGACACTCAACTGACTGAGCCACCCAGGTGCTCTGCATTCCTGGTAATTTTCAAATGGATACCAGATATTGTGAATTTTACCTTATTGAGTATTGGATTATTTTTGTAATCTTTTAAATATTCTTTTTCAAAAATGTTTTAGTTTTTTTTTTTGTTTTGTTTTTTGGGAGAGAGAGAGAGAGAGATAAAGAGAGAGAGAGAGAGAGAGCTCATATGCATGCAATTTTGTGAGAGCAGGGGAAGGGGCAGAGAGACAGGGAAAAAGAGAATCCTAAGCAGGCTGCATGCTGTCAGCACAGAGCCCATGAGGGGCTTGAATTCACAAACTGCAAGATCATGACCTGAATCAAAGTCAGATGCTTAAACTGACTGAGCCACCCAGGCGCCCCCATATTCCTTTAAATATTCTTGACATTTGTTCTGGGATGTAATTAAACTGTATAAGGCCAGGGAAAGAAGATTAGGGAGAATATACCTGGCACCCACTACACAGGGCTAGGATTTGCCTTCCTGCCTGACATGAATAAAACAAGCATGTAAAGCAGAAAATATACAGACCAGTGGTTTAAAAGACACTGGACATGAGGCAGGAAAGGACGGTAATCTCTGAAAGTCGCATAATAAACAAGCTAAAACAGGTGCAGAAGCAGAAACAGAAGTGGAGTCTTGGAATAATGATTTGGTGACAGGAAAAGAGCTTGGATGCCATGCATAGGAATTAGAACTTTCTCTGGGTCAAGGTTTCCTATCTCATGCACCAAAGTGGTGCCAGTCACCTTTGGCCACAAGCAGATTTACATGTTTGTCCTTGAGTGTCATACTGATATTGTCATTTTCTATGCATCAGGGAGTGAGAAAGGCACAGAACTTTCTCAGACTTCAGAGTTCCAGAGATTGTTCTGAAGACAAGGGGCAAAACCACACCTGGTTGTGTAAAGACCATACTTCCTACATAAATTTGAAACTTGCTAAGAGAGTAGATCTCATCACAAGAAAAAATATATACAACTAGATGCGAGGTGATGGATGTGAGCTAGAGTTAATGTGGGGATCATTTCACCATATATAAAAGTATCAAATGATTGTGTTGTGTGCCTGAAACTAATATAATGCTGTGTGCCAATTATAAGTAAATAAGTAAATAAGTAAGTAAGTAAGTAAATAAATAAATAAATAAATAAGATGTGATAGGGTGGAAAAGGGATTTGAGGGGTAAAGAGAGATGGAATGGGGTGGGGGGGGGAAGGTTAAAAGGATTACATAATGCCTAAGAGGTCATTTTAAGACTACTGGGTAGATGATCAGAAAAGTAAAATCCTTAGAAACTTTTCATTATTTTTATCCTTTTAAAGAAGAGTTCAAGTTGCACAATGTTTTAATTTTTGAGGTGTGTAGACAACATACCCAAAGGAATAGCTGATTTTATTTTGCACATGAAGGTAAGCTGGTAAGAAGGGTTCATCAGTCTAGATAAGACCCTCAGAATGATTATCCCTAAGGAATAACCTGCTAGCCCTTAGAGAACCAGATTCCTCCTTATTAGAATCCTCAGTAGTTCTGCAGTAATCTGGTAAATTCATTATCACCTCTAATAGCTTCTAATTAAACTTTTTAGCAGAGTTGTGGAATTAAAAAAAAATCAATGTGCAATAACACCTGTTAAATATTTTCATATTTTGTGCACCAATTTTTTTTAAGTAAGCTCCACACCCAACACTGAGTTTGAACTCACAACCCTGAGGTTAAGAGTCCACTACTCCACCGAATGAACCACACAGATGCCCCTGTTGCACACTAATTCTTAGAGAAACTGTACTCACAGGCTTTATGGTATATTGTCCCACCTGAAGTGCAGGCACCAGACAATCCCTCTGGAAGGGACCTCTGAGATAAGAGATTGCTTGGGGCAAAGTGAGCATCCTGTCTCTGGCAATATGCCAACAGGATATAGAGAGGTTCTGGATGATTCTGCCAAAGTGTCTACAAAAAGAGAAAACCTCAGGGGCAACTGGGTTGCTCAATCAGTTGAGTGTCAGTCTCTTGATCTCTGCTCAGGTCATGATCTCACAGTTTGTGGGATCAGGCCCTGTGTAGGATCAGGCTCCCTGCTGTCAGCACAGAGCCTGCTTCGGATTCTTTCTTTCTCTACCTCTCCTCAGCTCATGCTCTCTCTCTCAAAATAAATAAATAACCTGAAGAAGAAGAAGAAGAAGAAGAAGAAGAAGAAGAGGAAGAAGGAGAAGAAAAGAAAGAAAACCTCTAATACTCCTCACTGTAAGTTTCCTTGTTTCTGATAATCTGGGTAGATATTTAGAAACATCATTAAAAAAATCATGCCATGTTATGTTTGTCCAGTGCCCTATAACTTAAAACAGAAGTCTGTGTGATTCATTTAATCCATCATCAATAAATTATTGAGTCCCTATTCTGCATCTGACATTGTTCACCACTCTGGGAAAGAAAGACAAGGTCACTGACCTCACAAAGCTCAGACTCCAGTGGGGAAGAAAGACCTGCCTGAAGTACGAGCCAAACATGGTCATTGCATTTGACCTCCCAGTAGCCTTGTCAGAAAGGCATGGAGAGTATTCTCACACTTTTTACTGTAGAGCCACCCACAGCGCTAATGCTTGGCCAATGTCAGAAACTCTATATGTAGCCAAATTTGGACTAGAACACAGTTATTTGGGAATCTCCCCTGGTTCTCTTTCCTCTACAGCTGCCTGCTTTCAACAGCCGGGTCTTACCAGGATGTGTCTGCACTAGCAGCAGAGGGTCAAGAACATACTCCTCAGGCCCAGGTTCATGAAGAAGATAGCAGCTGGCATTTCTCATCAAGGGCACTTGGAAAGATGGCTAAGAATCCCCATATCTTATTTACCTGCTTTAAATCTGCAAACCAGACCAAGCGCAGCCACAATTCTCTAATGAAACCCTTGATTCATTATGACTGGGCAATACGACCACACCTTAATTCCTAGCACCACGCAAGAGACAAAGGAAATGAAAACAGGATCGGTGGGAGTTGGGGAGGTTCTTTCGAAAGCCTCTTAAGACACAAGTGAAGAGGCCCATTCCAATGACCTTAGGGAAATTCCCTGCTTCCAAAGAAAGGGAAGAAAAACAATCATTCCTAAATGCTATTTTTTTGAGAAATGGATTAGCCCTTGGGCTTGACTAAGGTGTACTGCTTTACCTGGCTGTGTTTTCTTCACTTTTTGTTTTTCTGGATAAAATTCAGGTGGAAAAGAAGCAGATATTCTTGGTACTTGGTGGACTGCACTCAGCACGAATCCCATCTCAACCCTAAGCCAACTCAAAATAACATTTACTGAGGACTCTCATTGTCTCATGTTTATTCAGTGCCTGTATGTGTCAATATCTGCACCTACATGTCTATGTGTACATGTCATGTGTGTGTGTGTGTGTACACACCTATATGCACACGTGCATGAAAAGAAAGAGCAGAAGAGATATGGTTACCACACACACACACACACACACACCCCTATATATTTACATTTGCCATGCAACATAGTAATAGTAAGAAAAGAATCACTTACGTGGGGTGCCTGGGTGGTTCAGGAAGTTAAGCATCTGACTCTTGATTTCAGATCAAGTCCTAATCCCAGGGTTGTGGGATTGAGCCTGGCATTGAGACTTTTTGGGATTTTCTGGCCCCTTCTCTCTCTGTCCCTCCCCGACTTAGTCTCTCCCTCTCTCTCAAAAAAGAAAAGAAAAGAGAAGATAAGAGAAAAGAAGAGAAGAAAAAGAAAAGAATAGAAAAGAAAAGAAAAGACAAAAGAAAGAAAAGAGAAGAAAATCACTCACAATATATCCAGAAGTTTGACATTTGTTCTGCTGTGCATCATGGAACGATAGAATAGCTATATAATTGTAATAAAAGTAGCTAACTATTACACAGGGGGCTCTGAAGACCAGACTTTGTTCTAAGTATTTTTTGAGCACTAACTCATTTTATTCTGAAAAAAAAAATCATGGAAACACAAACGAATCTCTGAGATAAATACTATTAAAATCAGACCAATTTAAAAATGAGGAAATGCAGGCATGGAGATATTAATATGATCACGCTCCCACAATTAGTAAGTGTCAGGGCAG
Organism: Neofelis nebulosa; assembly: GCF_028018385.1. Classification (NCBI taxonomy): domain Eukaryota; kingdom Metazoa; phylum Chordata; class Mammalia; order Carnivora; family Felidae; genus Neofelis; species Neofelis nebulosa. Next base: position 196,898,376 of record NC_080784.1, on the reverse strand, counting down.
GAGCTCCAACTCAGGAGGGCCAGCTCCAGAAGGCATACCTCATTCTGCTTTGGGAGCAAAAGCCTTGGCGCAGTGCTTAGTTTCCCGTTGCCGCCATAACAAATATTCATAAACTTAGCAGCTTAAAACAACGTGAATTATTTTCTTAGAGTTCTGGAAGTCAGAAGTCCTTTCTGGAGGCTCGAGGAGAGTATCCATTTTCTTGCTATTTCCAGCCCCTAGAGTCTGCCTTCATTCCTTGGTGGTGGCTTCTTTCCATTTTCAAAGTCAACAATGGCCAGGGAGTACATTACATCACTCTGATAGTGAGTCTTCTGCTAGTAGTGACATAATCCAGAATAACCTTTCCATCTCCAGATTTTTAACATAATCACATCTGAAAAGTCCCGTTTGCTCTGTAATGTAGCATATTGACAGATTTTGGGACTTACAGCATGGATATCTTTGCGGTGCCATGATTTTGCCTATTATACCAAGTATATGATTTCAGCAGTGTCGGAAGAATGACAATTTGTCAATATTTTTCAAAATTTAAAATGTGCATGTATTTTAATCCAACAATTCCATTTCTGGGAATTTCGCTTATGGAAATATTTAACACATGCCCATAAACATATTTATCAAGAATTTAGTTATAGAATTGACTATATATTCACTTGTTTACATATTTATTATTTATCTATCTGCACTAAAATGTAAATTCCTTGAAGGAAGGAATTTTGCTACATTAATCATTGTTTTATCAGAAGCTCCTGGGATACTGCCTGTATTTACTAGGAACACAACAAATAAATATTTGCAGAATCAGTAAATGAATGAACAAATATAACCTTTAAAAAGAATGAGGTATATTCAAATGCACCGAGTTGGAAAGATGTTTAAGATGGATTGTTAAATAAACAAAAGGGCAAGATGAATGTGTAATTATATCATTTCTTGGAAACAACTATGCAGTATGTTCTCTGTCTCTGTCTCTGTCTCTATCTCTTTCTTTCTACCTATGAATAGCATTGCAACTACATAGAAAAATATATAGAAAGACAAATACAATAATGCTAGCTGTAGCTTATTTGAAACTTTTGCTATCTACTTTCTTATTTCAGAAACTTAAAAAGATGTATAGAAAATATCTGAATCCAGATTTCTAAACCAAGTCAAAAGCCTTTCCATTCAGATTAATTGCCTAAGATAGAACTTATCATTTCAACCTTTTCTACCTCTCAGATGACTGAGCAAAAGAGAAATTCTAAAGAAGACATTTGTAGTTGTCAGAATCTGATGAAAAAAGAGAAACCACTCTCAGCATTTCATAGTGAAAGAATTTAATGCAAGGAATTGATTACATGGGTGACAGAAGAACTGAAAATCCCAGCTGAGATCTGTGAGGCAACTCAATGAAAAAGCCACTTAGCCTGGAGGCTCTTACCAGAGCCTGGACTTGGGACCACTTAGCAGAAGTTGAATTATCATGGTTTTATAGAGGGAAGGCTTGGCCTAGGGTTTGTGGACCCACAAAAGAGAAAAAGCTGCTGCCAGAAATACTACCCAAAGTGATGAAAAGTGGGTAGAGACACCTTCCTCTCACCCTCCAGGCTCTGGCCAGTTGGTGATATTGTTGCCCATTGGCCAGATTTACCTGGAAGCTAGACAGTAAGGGATCCTGGGAAATTGAATTCCCTGCACTACAGAACAGGGTGAAGTGAGGAGGTGAGTCTGAAAATCACCAGCCAATTGACCAATGTGACATTTGGAAGGAACTATTGGTGGTCATCAGAAGCCATGAAGACTTTTAAGACAGTTTGCCATTTTCAGGATACTGCTAAAGAAAATATGTTAATGAATTAGCTATGTTTGTTGGGGTCCATTTCTATGTGCATTTTGCTTTAGTAATAGAAGTTCATTTAATTTGGCTACCAAAGAATCTCCTGGGACACCTATTATACCTTTAATTATTGAACTATTAGGGCAAGTTCTTATATCCTACTTAAACTTAACTTAAAACATCTGTGAGAGAAGTCAGCTTTTAGTTTTCATTTGATCACCACTTCCTTCAACAGAAAAGTTTCCTAGATTGTTGGGACTTTAGATTTTTTCTGTGTTGTCCCTCAGGGAATCCTATCCATGCTATGACTTTCATTCTGTAGAGGGAAGGCAATATCAAATATATGCAGCCCTGACTTTGACCTTTCATTTACAACTTCTTGCTGAGCAAGTCCACCTGGAAATCTTCCAACTTGGTCTATTCAAAACAGCTCTAGAAGCCATTCTTCCTCCTCTGATCTGCATTTTTACTGTGGGTATTATGGTTAAGGACTTCAACATCTTCTCATGACTCAGGCTTCAGTATTTGGAGGCCTCAACTTCTTCCTTAGTTGTGTTGCTCACATCATCTCGTCATGCTTGCAACTTCTACTTCTGATCTCCATTTCCACCTCCTCTCCCCATTCCCACCACCCTCATTCTCTTCTGCACCATTTCAATAACCTCCCAAATGCTCAGAGAACTTCCAGACCTATTCTAAAGTCCATTCCTCATACTCCTCTCCGGTTAATCTCCCTACGGTATGATTAAGCTGTTGTTTCGCTTAAAAACATTGAATACTTCCTCATTGTGTAAAGCTGTAGATTTAGAACTGAAGTTGCAAAAAAGTAAGTAAAAGAAAATCTCATTTAATCCTCTCCTTTTAGAACAACAGGCATATTTACTACCACTTATGATTCTGCATTTTCTTCACATGTTTCCATGTAGGAGGACTCATGGATGACAAAGAATTGTGCATCTCACTTAGACATGGCTTTTCTATATCCAAGCATCTATTGGATGTGCACATTCTGCCAGAAATGCTTCTATTTGCTTCCCATATTTTATACCCTGATTCATTTCTATCTATATATCTTAAAACTCATTTCAAATATCACCTCTTCAAAAAGATTTGCCTTATTCTACTCTCTCTGCATCCTGGCTGGTTTAATTCCTGCTGGTCTTCCAGAACACCGTACCTCTCTCTCTGTTTTCTACATTCACCCCAAATTCTGTCTTCTAATACTGTCTCTCTAAAGTGGGACACAATGCCATTGTCGACCATATCTCAAGTGCCTGGGGTGCTAGGGAACACCATCTATGCACTCTGTGTCCCTTAATGGGCCTAGAACAGTTTGGGTTATAGTAGTTGAGGCTCTTTTCTACATTTTTGCTGTAGTCATAAGCAACCATTTTACATAAGCATATTGCATACGTATATTAAAATATTACAGCCTTTTGGGGCGCCTGGGTGGCGCAGTCGGTTAAGCGTCCGACTTCAGCCAGGTCACGATCTTGCGGTCCGTGAGTTCGAGCCCCGCGTCAGGCTCTGGGCTGACGGCTCGGAGCCTGGAGCCTGTTTTCGATTCTGTGTCTCCCTCTCTCTCTCTGCCCCTCCCCCGTTCATGCTCTGTCTCTCTCTGTCCCAAAAATAAATAAAAAACGTTGAAAAAAAAATTTTAAATATTACAGCCTTTTTACATAAGCATATTACAATATTTCTTTTGCCATCTTGTTGAAGGAGGAGAGAAATACCATGTCCTTGGGGCTAACAGAGTTCATCCCTGTGTTTACCTCTCGCTCGGGACTGACTCAATCCACAAAGACATCAACTTGTGTTAAAAACACCCAACACCTGTGTGCCTGGGTGGCTCAGTCAGTTAAGTGTCTGACTTCGGCTCAGGTCATGATCTCGCGTTTGTGGGTTTGAATCCCTTGTAGGTCTCTGTCCTGACAGCTCAGAGCCTGAAGCCTGCTTCAGATTCTGTGTCTCCCTCTCTCTCTGCTTCTCCCCTATTCATGGTCTGTCTCTCTCTCTCTCTGACTCTCAAAAATAAATAAATGTTAAAAAAAATTAAAGATAAACACCACCAAGAACACTCCAATTTATTTGTTTGAAGGCTGTGAAACAAAATTAAGATTTTGTTACTACAGAGTTGAGAACTAAAAAGTAAGAAACAAATTTGAAGATGTTCTATCTTATAGCATCAGCATCAAAAAGGTCAAGGCCAGCATTGTGGCTTTAGGGGTATTGCTTAAAAGGGCACTGAGATTTACCTGGAAGTGCTAAACCTTCAGAGCTTTCTGGAAATGTGAGAGAATCAGACAAATCTAGCGATACCTCCAGCCTAGAAAGCACCAGCAAAGAACTGTTTCTAGTATGTTCTTTGTCTTATCTGGTCTGCTTGCTTCCCTCTTCCTGCACATCACCCTTGTCAAATTCAATTGTGTTATAGGTATCACTTTGTATTATAGTCTTTTTTGAGAAAAATGTATTTATTGCATTAGATGTGAATATGATCTATGGGGTATTCTCTACAAACTCAGAGCCTTTCAGGCATGTAATAGTCACTCAATGATTTCCCGTAAAACAAGTAAGAAGTTGTACCCATTTATGAATACAGAGTCTAGATTGAAACATGTTTATAGAAACTGCTGAGGTATAGTCCAAGCTCCTCAGGTTACATATAAAAAAATTAGGGTCAGAGCAGTCAAGTGACTTATCTGAGATCAAACATTTAGTTAAGCGTGATGGTTTGTGTGATTCCTAGTTTTGTTTCCCAAAAGACCCCCCGCTTTTATTCCAGATGTGAAATATGATTATCTAATTTTCATAATTTCTCAAAGTATATCTCTAGACGTATCAGTTAAGTCTATATTAAGACAAGTGCTCTAGAATTAAATAATTGGAAAAGCACTTAAGTGTGGTGAAGAGAATATCCAAGGATCGTAATAGTAGTATCAGCCCGGTGTGGGTTGTTGGAGCCTGAGTGGTCCAGAGAACATCTATACAGGAGAGGTAGTGGCGACCATGAGATATTAATTGCATATGGAAGATTTTCTCAAATAAGTAAATATTCAGAGCAGTGGGAGCCAGATTTATCATTGACACAGAAAGGACTTACAAATATTAAAATAAAATCATAATTGAAACTCTAGTGTTAGATTAGCATCAGAATTATGGCAAACACATGAAAAAGTATCTACTGAGAGCAAAATATAGATGTAAATGTGTGCACAGATGTACGTGTGTGGACATATAGATAAACTCATCTATCCCATTGAGAGGGTCTGGGAGTAGAACACGTAGAACAAGGGTCTGGATCTTAGCTTCTAAATACCATGCTCCACTAAAAGGAAGCAGGGACTTTGTCACAGCTTTGGCGAATTGACTGATTCCAGTGCCGGGACAGGGAAAGTATAAGATGAGAGTGGACTATTTTGCGGTAACAGAAAGTAAGAAAAGGCTCAAAGAAGAAGGGGATTACAGGGGCGCCTGGGTGGCTCAGTCGGTTAGGCGTCCGACTTCGGCTCAGGTCATGACCTCGCAGTTGGTGAGTTCGAGCCCTGCATCCGGCTCTGTGCTGACAGCCTGGAGCCTGCTTCGGATTCTGTGTCTCTCCCTCTCTCTCTCTCCCCCTCCCCCACTTGCACTTTGTCTCCTTTTCCCTCAAAACTACATGAACGTTAAAAAAAATTAAACAAAAGAAGAAGGGGATTATCAAAAGGATACTTAAGCTAGTTGGAAGCACTTCCACGGTCCAAATTTGGGATAATTTCAGTATCAAAATAATGAGTGAGTTGGGTTATAACCCATTAGATAAAATAGGAATCCATGACTCTACTTTTACAAACATATAAAGGGGTAAATTAAAAGTATAATGAAACCATATTTGTGCAGATTTAAGTTCTCGCTACATAAAATTCGTATGAAATGGAAAAGGGAATAGAGTAATGCCATAATGGAGAAGCTGGGCAGACATCACCTTCATCAACTGATCAAAAGTGAACTAATGTTCACTAATGTGAACTCGTCACTAATGAGATAAGTCAAAATCATGTGGACCCAACAGGAAGCATCACTTCAGTGATACTCCTGCCAAAGATGCATAGCCTGAGTCTAATCATACCTAAATTGAGGAGTTCTCAAGTTCTTGGAAGTGTCAAGATCATGAAAGTCAAAGAAAAGCCGATGAAAGTTCCCAGATAAAAGTTGGAGTAAAGATCTATCAAGACTGAATGCAACTCTTGATTCTGGGCTTAACTGTTTTCCTTTAAATACATTATTGGGATAATTGAAAATCTTGAGTAGGGTGTGAACGTTGGATGGTGGTAAAATATCAATATTATTTTCATTATCGCAATTATTATGTGGGAGAATATTCTTACCTATGGAAACACACACCAAAGAGTTTGAGGAGGTAGACGTCATGGAAACAATAGGCAAGGGAAAAATTTACTTGTACTGTCGTTGAAATTGTTCCTTAGTTTGAAGATTAAAAACAAAACAAAATGCCATGTCATATGACCCGGCAAGCTCATTCCTAACTATATAGTCAAGAGAAATAAATAAATATATCCACAAAAATGGTTGTACAATATTATCCAAGTCATGGGAGTCATAATGGCTAAAACTGGAAACAACCCAAATGCTCATGAATAGAGAAACAAACAGTATAAACTATTCATACAATTAAACACTAATAAAAAAAAGAACAAAACCCTAATACATGCAGCAATACGAATGATTCTCAAAAACATGCTGCGTGGAAGAAGACACACACAAACTGATGCCTGTTGCATGGTGCCATTTATATAAAATTCAAGCAAAGTCAGTCCATGAGGATGGAAATCAGATTATTGATTGCTTTTTAGGGGAAGTAAGAGAAAAGGGCAAAAAAGAACTTCTTAGAGTACAATGTTCTGTATCTTTACCAGGTAGTGGTTACCCTGCTATATGCATTCGGCAAAATGCAGTAAGATGCACAATTTTGATTATGCGTTTTATTGCAAGTAAATTATGCATCAATAAATTACTGTGAGCTTTAAAAAAATGCTGGCGGAAAAATGCAGCCTTTCCGATTTTCTCATTTCGGTATCCTATGATTAAGATAGTCAACAATCTCAGCCACTCTTTTTGCTTTGCGTTTCCCCTGCTGCATTCCAAAAGTAGTCCCTCCACACTCCTCCTCGCAAAGAAAAAGAACTTGTTTGTAACGACCTCTAAGCAAATTCCACCACATACATAAAACTCGCAGGAAGTCTCTGGAATTATAAAAGTTTGAACAAGAGAGCATTTTGGTCTAATGTATGCAATCCAATATAACACAATACCTTATGTCTAGGGAATATATTAGCAAAATTACTTTTTATTACAAAGCACTAGGCCTTCAAGAAATTCTTTATGATTCACTAAAATGGTAGCAAAGTATGGAAGATTTTGTTTTTGCTGCGTTTTCCAGAAACCACACACCTTATATTGAATGAATCTGTAATTGTTGGGCAATTTCTTTTTCCAGTTGAACAGCACTTTTGAGACTATGTTTTTCTGAGAGGTCGTGAAAAGAAAATTGGAAATATTACATATATGCTGACATGACATAGAAGGGTCCTTTCATTTTGCATTTTCTTTTTACCTCTGAATGAAGGCAAAAGTCTCTTTTAAGACACAAATGTTTCCTTTGGGTTCTCTCCCTTGAATAAAAACCATTTATCCCATACTTTGAGACAACATGTCTTACAGATGAAGGTTGAGGTCAAGGTAGTTGTGTTATTTTGTGAACATGCGAAGTCCATTCACTCCTTATGTAAATCAAATACATATCTTGAAAACACCAAATATTCGTATTTTTACATGCTTTTAATATACTATCATTTTTCAAAAGAAATTTCCAAAGGAAATTGCTCCTTCCCCTTAGCCTCTTTCATTTCAAATGAGGATATTTAGATTGAGAACTTTCATTGAATTGAGTTTTTTGCCTATAGACCACTGACATGTGTAAGCCTTCGTCAAGCCCATATGAGACTTCTCTTAACCTCAGACAGGTAAAAGCAGACATTGTGACCATCCATGTGGTTTTAGTGCTCAAGTTATGTCAAAATGGTGAGCTACATTTATGACCTTTCTCTTAATAGGAATTTCTTCTTATTTCCATTGTTTGGGAGCCTGGATGTTATTAGATCCAGTGAACTAAGTGAAAGTTTCATGAAAGTCAGGGTCTGAACACAGAAACAATTCTTCAATTTTAATTAGTTGCCAGGATGCCTTTCTTTCTTTTCTTTTCTTTTTTTTAATGTTCATTTATTCTTGAGAGAGAGAGAGAGCCAGGGAGGGGCAGAGAGAGAGAGAGGGAGACACAGAATTGGAAGCAGGCTCCAGGCTCTGAGCTGTCAGCACAAGTATTTCTAACCCAAATGGTGATACCATAACAAACTAGAAGCTTTTTTTTTTTTTTTTTTTTGTGGAAATATCTGCTAGCTCATACAGTTTTGGGAATATCATTTCCTTCCTTTCGCCTTTCAACTATTAGGCCATATCACTCGTGACCAACTTCCTTCTATATTTCTGCTCTCAATGATATTTTTCCTTTCAAAATAGCTGTATGTAAAATTCATTGTGATGTTTGTTTTAGTTTCTTACAGTTCTATAGGTATTTTATGAATAGATGGCTTAATCTATATAATACATTGTCATAAAATCTTAAGAGAGAAGTAAGCATTCTTTTTAAGAAATTAGGGGAGGGGCACCTGGGTGGTTCAGTCGGTTAAGCATCTGACTCTTGGCTTCGGCTTAGGTCATGATCTCATGGTTTGTGGGTTCCAGCCCAATCAGGCTCAGTGTTTCTGGTGCAGAACCTGCTTTGGATTCTCCTTCTGTCTCCCTCTCTCTGCTCCTCCTCTGGTCTCTCACTCTGTCTCAAATATAAATTAATAAACTTAAAAAAATAGGGGGGAAATTACAAAATACCCCAGGAGGTAAGAGAGAAAAGAAACCTGATAAAGGATCTAACTCTCTGACAAGTGAGGGTAAGTAAAATTGAGAAAACACCTTAAAAATTGACTATAAGAAATGAGCATACAGTACACCTGGGTGGCTCAGTAGGTTAAGTGTCTGACTCTTGATATTGGCTCAGGTTGTGCTCTTGCAGTGCTGGGATGGAGCCCTGCACTGGGCTCTGCTCTGAGCACAGCCTGCATGGGATTCTCTCCCTCCCCTTCTCTCTGCCCCTACCCCACTCAAGCATGCATGCATGCATGCATGCACACACACACAAATGCACACACACACACACACACACACTCTCTCTCTCTCAAATAAATAAATAAACTTAAAAAAGAAAAAAATATTTTAAAAAGCAGTGAGATAGTATGTATAAACACAGACGTGCAGTTGCATTGGAATTGATTTGAATTTGTAGAGTAAATTGATGTTTTATAGCAAAATATAAACTACTAATATTGATTAAAAAAAGGTAGACACTATGAACAAACAATTCAGGAAGGTAGATAAAAATATCCCAATTAAGAGAGAAACATGCTCTAATCCCTTGATAAATTTCTATCTAAACTTTAAATAGAAGATACTTCCAAGATTTATTCCAGGTTCTAAGTGGTATAGGATAGCTTCTCAATTAGATTTAGGATTAAGGCATAAAGTTGATATCAAACTTTATAAATGTAATACAAAGAAATTGAAACACATTTATTTTACCTATACATATATATGTTAAAACTTGAAAAAAAATGAGGCTAAAAAAGTATCAAAAATAATATACCATTACCAAGATTACAGAATAGTTCAGTAAATCCATGCTAATAATTTATCATGACTAAAAAGATCACAGGACAAAAATAGGACTCTATCAATAAGGTACCTAAAAACTTACTCTACAAATTGGTACTAAAAACCCTACATCACAGGAATAGAAGAAAACCACTTCATGTAAGAAATACTATTTTCCAATAGCAAACATCAAATTAAATGAGACATGCTCAGGTCCTTTCATTAAAGTTAATCATAAGGCAGAAACATCAGCTATTACATTATTTTGGAGATTTTAGTTAATGCAATGAGTAGATAAAGAATATCAGCATAAATTTTAGAAAATAAAATAATCTTTATCTTAATGTTGTATGATTGAAGACTTTAGAAAGGAAGTAGGAAGGAAAGAAGGAAGGAAGGATGGAAGGAAGGAAGGAAGAAAGGAAAGGAAGGACAAAGGAAAGATGGTAGATAGAAAGGAAGGAAAGTCTTGGGGGTGGGGAGTCAAGTACTAGAATTAAGTAAGGTGATAAGGTGCCTGGACCCAATATAAATATACAAAATTAATGTTTTCCCTTTATGCTAGTAATATCCAGGTTGTAAAGGAAACAAAAAAAAATACAATAAACATAACCTACAAACACCAAAGGATAAATTTAAAAAAGAAAACAACACAATCTATATGAAAACAGCCAAAATCTTTTTTGTTGCACATAAAGTAAGACCTGAGATAATGGAGAGAAACTATGTGTTTCTTGATAAGGATAAATAATATCATATAAATATCAGTCATTCTAAAAATTAGTAAGCATATGTAATTTTAATTAGATGATGTTTTAACTTGACTACAAAAATTTTAAAATTAATATAGCAATAAATATCTTCAATAACAACAACAACAAAAAGACAACGTGGGTTAGTGAAGAAGGAAATATCTTTTCCCATATATTAGAAAATTGTATAAAGCCACATAATTAAAACCATATAGATATCACCCAAGAATAACCAAATCAATCACAGAAAAAGAATAAAGTCAAGAAATCAATGAAACACTATATTAAATATATATGGAAAAATAGCATTATAATTCCATAAAATATAATATTTTATCAATAAATACTGCAAGCAATAATTATTCATTTGGAAATAAATACAATAAGAGTGCATAAAACATTTAAATATTTGTAAAAATGTAAAATATTAGAAGATAAGTTAAAGTGTATTTATTTTTTTAAGTTTTATTTAAATTTTTTAATGTTTATTTTTGACAGAGTGAGAGAGAGAGAGACAGAGCGTGAATGGGGGAGGGTCAGAGAGACAGGGAGACGCAGAATCCGAAGCAGGCTCCAGGCTCTGAGCTGTCAGCACAGAGCCAGATGTGAGGCTTGAAGTCACGAACCATGAGATCATGACCTGAGCCGATGTCCAACACTTAACTGACAGAGCCACCCAGGTGCCCTAGAGTATATTTATGTCTTTCAGTGACAAAAATGTCCTAAGAAATGAAAGAAATTCAGAACACATTAAAAATAAATTTGACTGTAGTGTATTTGTGTTTTTTAAAAGGCTAAAGCTATAATAAGATGGAAAGAGCATTTGAAATATACATGACAAAGATTTGTTATTCTTAATCTGTGAATAGTACCTCGAGACCAATTGGAATTACACAGATCATCTAATAGAAATGTGGGTAAGATATTTTAAAAGGCAATTCTCAAAAGATGAAAAGCAAATTACTAATAAACATAAAAGGCTAGTCAACTTCTTCTACAAGTCACAATAAGAAACCACCTATGGGCTTTGCAATTTTTAAATGATATAATTCAGAATTGGTGAGAATGTGAAGAAACAGGCCTTTCTAAACATTGGCTAGACTGAGATTTGATTACATCAGAACGGAAGCTTCTCATAAACCTGAAAAGAGGTTCCTTTTAGAATTAATCCTCTCATACCAGATGGGTTTCTTATTCTACTGAATTGTATAAATGCCCTAATCAGTAGTACAAATATTTGTTTCTTATTTAAAAAAAAAAAAAGCAATCAAAGAAATATAGGTTCCAAACAACTCTGAGGAACTGGGTTCCAATGCCTTGCAAGAATCATATCAACACCAACAGCCAGTGGTTGCCATGATTAATACAAAAACTAACCTAAGACATCCTCAGAGGGATGGAGGGGGCTATGTCAGACTTGTCTCCTGAGATTCAGCTTTGAACTTGGAGATGTATCTAAGTTGAGCACATTATTGCAGTCAGAAAAACCTAAATTTTAGACCCACTTTGGCCTTCTCTATGGGAAAGACTAATGGTTTCTATTCCACAGCAATGTTTGAAGTTTGAGATGACAGTGTACAGAAATAAGATATGCACATGTTATTGTAATTTAGATAGAAATAATCTTATGAATAATAAATATTTAACACGAACCTGAACACACAGTTCTGAGGGGTTCATGTATATTAACTTGTTTAATTCCTTACAATTGCCCTGCGAAATAGTTACTTTTGTTATCTTAATTCTAAAAATGAGGAAACTGAGTTAAAGGGATACAAAGTAGCTTCCCTAGGGCAAAAAAGCACAGAGGTCCAAAGCTGGGATTTGGTGCCAGACTTAGAGGCCTTCATCCTCTATTGCTTTCCCACAGTTTATGGACATGAATCCGTATTTGTTGTATTTTGCAGAACTTATGACCTGAAAATTTTTTGTAATTATATTTTATCATCTCTTCCCTGTCTACTACTTGAGATTGTATTTGTTCTACAATCTATCCCAACTTTCACATTGAGATCAGATTTCCCTGTTTATTGAAATTCTATAATACACACACACACACACACACACACACACACACTTATTTTTTTAAAATCCATTAGTTAACATACAGTGTAGTATTGGTTTCAGGAGTAGAACCCAGTGATTCATCACTCACATATAACACCCAATGCTCATCCCAGCAAGTGCCTTCCTTAATGCCCATCACCCATTTAGCCCATCCCCCTCCCACACTCCCTCCAGAAACCCCCAGTTTGTTCTCTTTATTTAAGAGTTTCTATGGTTTACCTCCATCTCTGTGTTTATCTTATTTTTCCTTCCCTTCCCCTATGTCCACTTGTTTCTTAAATTCCACATATGAGTGAAATCATATATTTGTCTTTTTCTGCCTGACTTATTTTGCTTAGCATAATACACTCTAGTTTCACCCGTGTTGTTGCAAATGGTAAGGTTTCGTTATTTTTGATCACCGAGAAGTATTCCATTGTGTGTGTGTTTGCGTGTGTGGGGGGGCATATCTTCCTTGTCCTTTCATCAGTCAATGGACATTTGGGCTCTTTCCATACTTTAGATATTGCTGATAGTGCTGCTAGAAACATTAGGGTGCATGGGGTGCCTGGGTGGCTCAGTCGGTTAAGCATCCGGCTTCGGCTCAGGTCATGATCTCACGGTCTGTGAGTTCGAGCCCCGCGTCGGGCTTTGTGCTGACGGCTCGGAGCCTGGAGCCTGCTTCGGATTCTGTGTCTCCCTCTCTCTCTGCCCCTCCCCTGCTCATACTCTGTCTCTCTCTGTCTCAAAAATAAATAAAAACATTAAAAAAGTTTTAAACATTAGGGTGTATGTGCCCCTTCAAATCAGCATTGTTGTGTCCTTTGGATAAATACCTAGTTTTGCAATTTCTGCGTGATAGGGTAGTTCTGTTTTTAATTTTTTGAGGAACTTCAATACTGCTTTAAAGAGGGGCCGTACCAGTTTGAATTCCCACCCACAGTGCAAAAACAGTTCCCCTTTCTCCACATGGAAATTCATCTCCACATTAAAATACATTTTAAAATCTATCTTTCCCCAAAGTGTCCAGGCACACGTTATTTTATTGAGTTTTGCTTTATTGTGCTTCACAGATACTGTGTTATTTTTTTATTTTTATTTTTTTTAATTTTTTTTTTTCAATTTTTTTTTTTTTTTTTTTTTTTGGGACAGAGAGAGACAGAGCATGAACGGGGGAGGGGCAAAGAGAGAGGGAGACACAGAATCGGAAACAGGCTCCAGGCTCCGAGCCGTCAGCCCAGAGCCTGACGCAGGGCTCGAACTCACGGACCGCGAGATCGTGACCTGGCTGAAGTCGGACGCTTAACCGACTGCGCCACCCAGGCGCCCCTGTGTTATTTTTTTTTTTAACAAATTAAAGGTTTGTGGCCACCTGGCAACAAACAAATCTATTGGTGCCCTATTTCCAACAACATTTTCTCACTTTGAGTCTCTGTCACATTTAGGTATTCTTGTAATATTTAAAACTTTTTCATTGTTGTAATATTTATTGGGGAGATCTGTGATCAGTGATTATGACTCGCCAAAAGCTCAGATTATGCTTAGCATTTTTTGGCAATAAAGTATTTTTTAATTAAGGTATGTACTTTTTTTTAATGCAATGCTATCACATCTAATAGACTACAATGTGGTGTTGGAGTGACTTTTATATGTTCTGGGAAACCAGAAAGTTCATTTCACTTGCTTTGTTGTGATATTTACTTTCTTGTGGTGGTCTCTAACTGAACCCACAATATCTCTGAGGTATACCTATATAAATTGCAAACTCGACCGTCAAATTCAACGACATCAAACTTTGAGCCCTTCTGAGAGCTGTCACTTGTATATGCCTATTCTCTGTCTACTCTTGGAGAGAATTTTCTCCAAGAGAAGGACATCCAGTGGTGGAAGACATTCCAGTTGATGGAAGAGGAAGGTGATGCTCATGTGACTTCATAAAACAAGGGAAAGAGTGGAGGGAGGCAGGCAAACATTCAGCACAAGATTCTTTTGTCATTGTGGTTTGCTCTTTCTTTTGTTTCATTTTCCTTTGCTTTGTTTTGTTTTGCTTTGCTTTAATTTACCTCAACAATTCACCACTGCATAGCACATGTGATTTAGTTGACAGAAATTTGGTTTGCAGAGTTCTTCAGGAACATACCTTTGATGGCATGAGGCAAAGCTGTGGAGACACTTTCAGTAACTGAAGAAGAAAATAACCAACTTACAGATCATCGATGCCTTTGCTTTTGTGTCTCCCTCCCCCATTTGGCAATTTTTCTGCTCATTAGTTCTTTCCTCCTGAGGATGAATAAGATCAGAAGGAAGATCAAGCCCAAATCAGTCAAATACGTCCACTTGTCAGCAACTGAAAAAAAGGATGAAGGCATGGTGTGCGAGGATTCAGAGACAACTTGAGGGATTATTTGTGGATTTCAATTACCCAGTACTTCTCTCTCTATGAGCATGAATAATTGAGAATCCAGTTTCCCTGGATTCTGGAGCTGGATCGCATCTTAAGGAAAATCTTGCCCAATGTTCATATTGTATATGAGGAAACTCAGGACCAGAGAGGATCATTTGTCTGCCCCTTGACACATAGCTTGCTAATGGCAGATATGGTGACCCCCCAGATATTCAGCTTTCTCTACCTTGTAGTTGCATGAAAAAAATTCTTTTTTTTTTTTAAATTTTTTTTTCAACGTTTTTTATTTATTTTTGGGACAGAGAGAGACAGAGCATGAACGGGGGAGGGGCAGAGAGAGAGGAAGACACAGATTCGGAAACAGGCTCCAGGCTCCGAGCCATCAGCCCAGAGCCTGACGCGGGGCTGGAACTCACGGACCTCGAGATCGTGACCTGGCTGAAGTCGGACGCTTAACCGACTGCGCCACCCAGGCGCCCCTACATGAAAAAAATTCTAATCCCACGTTAGTCACAGGGCAATTTCACTTAAAATAATACATTTTAATATATATTATATTATATTATATTATATTATATTATATTATATATTATAATAACTCAAAAAATAGGTAAAGTCTCAAAAGAAGCAGGGTATGATGGGAAGACCCTAGGAACCATAGGGCTTAGGTCTAATTATGGCTTAAAGCTGTGTGTAATTGTTCTGTTATATTGGGCAGATGCCCTAACTTCTCTGGGCTTTCGTTTTCTCATCTACCAAGAAAAGATAATTCTCCCTGCATTGCCTATCCTCACAGAGTTTTGGAGAGGGTCAAAGAATATAAAAATAATAATAAATTAATGGGAATAGTTGGGGAGCTGTCTATAGAGTGCTAAGTGTTCAACATGCATCATCTCGTAATCCTTGTGACAGCTTTATGACTCAGGCAATGTTGAGGAATTGGAAACTAAAGTCCAGCGAGGTTAAATAATGTGTTCAAGGTCACATGGATAATCACGTGGGAAATATTTTGTTAATTCCAAAGTAGATCACAATATGTGTGTGTGTGTGTGTGAGGCAGGGGGGCTGCCTCCATTGGTGCTGAGACAGGCGATGTTCCCTGTTGTGAACCTGACACCTGCCATGGATTCTAACTTCTGGTTCACCTGAACTGGAGGCAGCACCTTGAGAAGCAGTTGAGGATATGACTTCTCAAATGAGTCAGAGAAGAGTGTGGAAGATCTGCGTGGCTAGGTGATCCTTTGAGATTTTAGCCTGGGGAAATAGCTAACCATGGACCAATTTTGGGAACAGGGATGGTATCCAAGGTACCATTTTTGAAATATCAATCAGATATCCAAACCTAAGACTGATGGACATGTGTGTCTGTGTGTTGCGGGGGGAGGTATTTAAATAAGATAATGTGTTTGAAAGCTTTGAACATCGTGAGGACCCCATGCATGATTCTTTGGCTGCCTTGAGCACATTTCAGGGTGAGTCACTAGAGAATAAAGGAAAGGAAACTGGGATGGGATTCTCTTTGTTCGAACAAATATCTGTTAACAGCATTTTTCTAGATGATTTACCTGTTATAGGTTGTCAGATTGGAAAGACTTCAGAAAATAAAACTCCATCATCCATCTTAATTGTGAGATGGGTTTTTACAATTGTGAGATGGGCCCCTCCCTCCTTTGCCCAGCCTGCTTCTTAAACCCAGAGCCATGAAGCATTTTCTTTTTTTTTTTTTAATGTTTTTTTAATGTTTATTTATTTTTGAGAGAGACAGAGACAGAATGTGAGTGGGTTAGGAGCAGAGAGAGAGAGAGACACACAGAATCTGAAGCAGGCTCCAGGCTCCGAGCTGTCACCACAGAGCCCAAAATGGGGCTTGAACTCACAAGCCGTGAGATCATGACCTGAGCTGAAATCAGACGTTCAACTGACTGAGCCACCCAGGCGCCCCCGTGAAGCATTTTCTGATAAGAACCCAGGCTTCTAGGAGGATTTAGACATCGTTCACATTGCCATCCTGATAGCCATTCACTGTTCTCCCAACAAATATTCGTTGAGTACCAGTGGCGTCAGCCATTATGCTGGGCATGTGGCTACTAAGCTGAATGACATAGATTCTCTGCCTCTTCAGGAACTAACCGCTAGCATGGAGCTGGATGTGGATACAGACGATCAATCACTGTCTAGTGTGGAAAATGTCTCCCTGAAAGCTAACTCTGGAATGCTGCCTGTATTGCAAATAAAATTTCACTGGAACACACCATGGCTATTTGTTTACGTATCGTCTGTGGCTGCTTTCAAACTACGATGTCAAAGTGGAGTAGCTGTGACTGGGAATGACCTGCAGAACCCCCTCCAGAAGGTGGTTCCAGGCTCTGCTCTAGGGGACAGAATGCCTGTCACAGAATTGGGAAGGGGGTAGTGGGTCGGTACGTACTAGCTCTTAAGCCCAGCTACACAGTAGAATCATCTGAAGAACTTTTCAAACATCGATTCCTGCCTTCAAAAAGGCTTGAATTCAATGGTATGACAAGTAATGGTATTTTTTTTAAACCTTCCTAAGGTGGTACAATCTTAGGATGTCAGTATGAAATCAGGGTAGAGGAAGACTCTTCTAGAGAAAGTGACATTTTGACCAACGAAGACCTGACATATGAATAGCATGGACTAGTCCAGAGAAAGGGGGTGAGTGTTTTCTGGAGAGACAAAGAAGCATGTGCAGAACCCTGGGGCAGAGAGTGTAAAGCCCATCTGAGGAACGTCAATTAGATCTATAGGAGGGGGAGCTGGCAGGGAGAAGGGGAGCTGGAAGAGACAGCAGGGAACAAATCATGAACATTTTTATAGGTCCTGTTAAAAATGTTTGGAGTTCATCTTAAAGCAAACAAGCATGGAAAGTATGTAACTAAAAAATCAGGGAGGGAAACTGAGGCAGGTTGAATTTGCATTAGAATAATGTTAGCAGGTGTATGGGACTGAGATGGCCTGTGTCAGGGAGGGCCGCGGGTGTAGTGCTGTGCGGCAGGATGGAGACACATTGTCCCGCCTGCAGTCATGCTGTGGGCGGCAGTGATGGGAACCTGCCATCACTCAGCAACTTCTGGCCTCGGCTCTCCTTTGCCCTTAAGAGCAATCTGGCCAAGTCTTATTCCCACAGTCTACA
This sequence comes from Neofelis nebulosa, assembly GCF_028018385.1. Lineage (NCBI taxonomy): Eukaryota > Metazoa > Chordata > Mammalia > Carnivora > Felidae > Neofelis > Neofelis nebulosa. The sequence goes on along the minus strand of NC_080784.1, from coordinate 196,880,437 downwards.
CTATGCCGCTCGAGGAGGGGACCATGGTCTGGCCCCCTTACACCTTCCTTTCTCTCTTTGTGTGCCCGGCAGAGCACTTTTGTACATAGGAAGGGCTGAAGATTAATCTATCGCACAACAAATCTCTCTTTTTCGAGTAAGGAAAGTGATGGAACAAGACCACAAGGCCACCAGCCACGGAGCCAGAAGCAGCAGCGGTGTGACCTGACATTTCCCAGAAAATGGTGTCCTGGGAAGCTGTGTACCCTAGTTAACGCTCAGGTCAGGATGCCTGGCTTCTGCGGCCTACACACTGTACAACCACCAGCACTTACCTTGCCAGAGGTGCTACGATAAAGTGCAGTCAAACTGGACGGTGCTAATGTCTGTGCATCGTCAGGCAAACCGGTGTTCCATGACGCTTGGCTTGCACTGGGAACAATTTAGCGATTAGTCGCAGCAAATGTCTTCCGTCCCTTAATTTGTTCTTCTTTCTTGGCTAGCTCTTATTTTCCAATATCATCATTTGCCTTTGTGTCTCAACCCAAGATCCAAGGTGAACGCCTTGTCCTATTGAGAATTTCACATCCCTCCTACTATTGGCGATGGATCTCACAGGGTAGTGTTTGAACAAATAATTTTCCTTACCTCTTACGAGCTCTGCTTTCCTGCTACTGAAGCCTGCATGAAGGAAAGAGAATAATTTATGCTATTTTTAAAGAAGAGAGATTTCCTCTCTTCTTCTTCTTCTTCTTCTTCTTCTTCTTCTTCTTCTTCTTCTTTTTGTTGTTGTTGGAGAGATCTTAAAGCACTGCAAACTTTGGGTAGCTGGGCTGGGCCAAAGCATTCTCTCCTCCTGCTGGTGCACACAGCCACTGCTTAATTTAGAGTGATTCCTAAGGCAGGGGGGATCATAATGCAGAGTTCATGCTGTTAGGAACCATCACTCTGCTTGGAGACATATGTAGCCACAGAAGGCTGAACAGATCACAGTAGCTTAAGGCTCTGGAAGATAAAAGGGCTGGTATCATTGATAGGGACCCTAGAGAAGGCTTACCACCTGTGCACACACCCAGAAACTTTCAGTGCTCCCTTCCTCCCTCCCTCCTTCCTTCCTTCCTTCCTCCCTTCCTTCCTTCCTTCCTTCCTTCCTTCCTTCCTTCCTTCCTTCCTCACTCCCTCATTCTCTTTCCCCCTTTCTTTCCCCCTTTCATTTCCTCATCAAAACTCACGTGAATTGGGGGCGGGAAAAGGAGATGGTGGGTGGGAGAATGTATCAATCAGACCTCACAGATGTAGTTATCATTGCACATACCCATGCATGAGGCATGAAGTGAACACATCCTATTTTTCTTCTTTCTTTTAACATGGAAAATCCTGAAAACAAAATGCCTAAATGAAAGCGAGATGCTATGTGGTTTAAAGAACCAACACCCTGAATCTACAGACAGACCTTGGTTTAAAGATGGATTCCGACCCCTGTGTAGATGTGGGTGTTGGATTAAGCTTTCTGCAGCCCATAAGCAATAATCTCTAACTTTGGGGATTCTTGAAAGATTAAATAGCATCATAAAGATTAAATGCCAAGTGCAGTTATTGGTACAAATAGGGGCTTACAAATCCTGCCCGGCTTCTAGTTTTCATTTATAGTTGTGTAGCCTCAGGAAAGTCACTTGAGCACGTTAAGCCCCACCTTTAAAGGGGGGCTAATGATGTGCACCTGACAAGACTTTAAAAGGATTAAGTAAGGTATTACGTTAACTTCTCTGTAATTTGTGCTGTATAACGTGCTGTATAAATGTGAGGCATATAATTATTATGCACTTTGTTAGTATATATATATATCTATATATATATACACACACATACACACACACACACACACACACACACACACACACACATATATATAATTTATGTCAGCAGGTGGCAAACAAACACCCTATGGGCAGAGAAGAATATGGCAGTCACTGTCCTAGGAACTTTTAAATTACACGCTCTCTAATTATTACAACCACCCTCGCAGAATGTAAGATCATTTTTATTGGATGGATAGTGAAACTGGGTCATCAGCAAACGACTGCTAGCATTGATTCCACACTTACTTTATCCTAGCCGTTGTTCCACAGGCTTTAGATACATTACTTCACTAATAGTAATGGTCTCATCAACCGCCTAGTGTAAGAACAGTCATCCTCATTTTTTAGATGAGAAAACTGGGGTACAGAGAAACAAAGTCACTTGTGCAATGCAGCTGGCATATGATCAAATAAGATTTGAAGGCAAGCAGTCTGACTGTGCAGTCTGCAGCCTTACCTATAATATTGTATGGCAAAGTTACGACTTGGTTACAGGAGTTCATTTCTCTAGCGTATAGTTGCTGTACTCTCTTGAAATTAACTCGTGAGACTATTTCAGGAGATACAATGGCATTTGTATTTATTGCATTGTTTCCAGAGACAAGTAATATATTATTTGCTTGAATAAATTCTTTTCATATAAATAGTACCATTAGCACAGAGGTCACTTACTTCACCACTTTAGTCAATATCACTCTTAAATTGGGTCTGTAACCTGCGCTTGTACACTTATGCATCTATTTATTAATATATATGTACTCCTATAAAGCTGGACTGCTGCCTAATGATTCTTCTGTGCAGGAGGCAACAATCAGAAGACATACTAGTCTGCTCTCCAGAAATAATTAAAAAGTGATGTGAAATCATTATTGCCATAGGCTTGCATTCACAATATCCAAAAGTCTTTAAAACTCTGAGAGCCCAGATGGCTAGAGCTTTCCTATTCCTTCTTTATATTTTCTAAGATACATTTTGCCTCTTCGGTGAGTATCCCCTAGACCTTAATAGAACCAATTACTCTTAGATCCTTATTTCTCTAGCCAGCATCCTGATCGACAGGACAGCTGCTAAAGGATCAGCAGGGTAGAAATAAAGCATGAACAAGAGATGGTAAAAATTTGTGAACACAGAAGGAAATACTTAGTCCTGTGGTGTGTTTGTGTGGAAGTGTGTATACATAGACTTTACATCTGTGTGCAACATATGTGCATATATATGAGCACTCGTATACCTGTATGATTTAGAGTTACTGTCGCTTGTGAGAGAGTAAAAGGATATGTTTCTTTTCGAAGATATATCTAGGAGATGGGATTTGTCGCAAATATTAGTTTTTCAGTAAGATAAGTTTTTGCATGACATTTTGTATTATCCACCCACAGTGACCTGCCAATTTGTTGAAACGATTCAGCTTTACCAATTTTCTCCATCACATCTGGGTTGGAAGGCTCGAGGGTCATTTCTGCGCGTCTGCTGACAGGCAGATCCAACAGAAGGAAACAAGCCTTTCCCCCAGTTTGATGGCTGCTTCCGTCCTTCACCAGCAGTAAACCGGGAGGCCAGGGTGTCTAATTGAGAAATTGTGTGTCAGCAAAGGATTATATAAAGTCAGGGGGACATATTTCATCCCGCTTTCCACTGCTAGCTACCTCTCTCCCTTTTCCTACAACAGATTTTCCTCTGGCTTTGAAAGATGCTAATGGAGCGTTATTAGTCCAGGAAGAAAATTGCCCTGGAGAATCATAATGACTTTCACTGCTGTGGCGACATCAAACCAGACCGTTTAAGAATAATGGGGTTTTAGTTCCTGTAGAGGGAGTTGGCTTGGGGAGATAAATAGCAAGTGAAAGTCCCATGACACGTGAGACGGAAAAGGAGGACAGCTTTGGAACTTCTTTGGTTGCCGAACTTAGGTGTGCGGTCGCCCCACAGCTCTCCTGACATCTGAGATTTGAAGAAGGAAATTAAATATTTAAGGCTGACTTCAGCTCTTTCCTACCCTTTCCCCGGCTTTAGGAGGTAAAAGGCTCCACCGAGAAAACACGACACAACAAAACAAAAAAACCTCTGCACTCCTCTGTAAATGTAAAGCCTTTAATCTCGTATTTATAACCAGTTTTTCTAGAAATCGTTAAGAACCAATACCTACACAGCTGGCTGGGCTTTATAATTTGGTAAAACACAAACACAAATAGAAAGGTTAGAGATGGGTTGTTTGGTGTCCAAAATGTGATTATTTTTATACCATTAGGAGACCCATACTTGGAATTCTTAGTACTTCCTTCATCTGACCGACCAAACCACTAGAGAGCTGGTGTGTGCAGCTTTTAGGGCATGATAATGAAGCGGGCACTGACACACATTTAAGGGTGTTTTACTCACATGAATTCTAAGATGAGTGATGCCGAGCCAATGTCTTAGCTCAGGGCAGGAGCAAGATAAAGATCTTCAGATCAACTGTCCAGGCCCTGGAGAAAAAGAGAGAGCCACAGTGAGGGAGTCAGAGAGAGAGAGAGAGAGAGAGAGAGAGAGAGACAGAGACAGAGAGACAGAGGCAGAGACAGAGACAGAGAGAAAAGAAACAAATGGCTTTGGAGTGACACAGACCTTGGTAGCTAAGACACTATCTCTTCTCCACATTTGACTGTGGGTGAAAGACTAGTTATCAACATCGTGAGCATTGGAATTCCACAGACCACCATACTTGGAGCCTTTGGCTGTATGATTTTGGTCAAGTTACAGGACATTTCCGTGGTACCATTTTTTAATCTGTCAACCTTAGAGAAGTCATGAGAGAACTAAAAGGGCTGCTGTTCAATGTCGCATTTGGCACATACTGACTCTAGTGATATCTGGCATAGGCACTCACTCACTTTTTTTATTGAAAAAAATATTATTAAGCCTTTTGAGCTCCTTCCACACCTCCCATCCCCAACACATGAAAGCGTATGAGGTCAAAATTCAATCTGAAGTCTGTTTGAACCCAAAGTTCAAGTTCGTATCACCTATAGATGCTCAGTTTGGGTCCAGACCCACAATTTTCACTGTCTGACCTTTACAAGTATCTAATTTTTGTTGAATCAGTTTATGTATAAATAGGAATAGTAAGAGGAAAAAGTCTATCTTCATTTGGGAGTGCTCAACAAATCTGTCAAATTTTATTTTCTCACATCCCTCCGGTTTGCCAAGCTTCCATGTTGACTCTCTCCCCTTTGATAGTAGAGTTCCTCTTAACAACAACAACAAAAACATATATAAAACATACAGAAAAGAAAAAGAAACTACAAAAGACCCTACATTCTCAACATCCAGGTTTCACATATTAATCGACTCCACAAATGTCGATATGAACGAGCTGGGGTCCTGGGATGTGTTTGGCAACCAAACTGGCAAATACCTCTGCTCTTGTAGAGTTTGTATTTGACTGGCAAATAAAGTGGCTGTATCTGTGTCAGGGATTTTTAAAGAACTGATCAGTTACAATTACAGCTGGTGTCACCAGCCCATCCCACATTCTCCCCCTGAGACTCCTGGGGGAGCCATGCAGCCCCAACTGACTGATTTTGAGTGATAGTGTGGGTCAAGCCCCATCCTCTCTCATTAGACTTGGTAGGCATTCTTCCACTTACGTTGACTTTCAGAGACACGTAACAATCAGGGGTGTTTCAAATGAAGTTCTACGAGTTCAGGAAGTGCCCAGCGGCCATCCCGAAGTGCCCCTCTGGATCATTCCACTGGAAGTTGTGAAGATCAAAAGGGAGGATGTGTATGAAAGATTAATACACTGTAAAATATCCCACAAATACTTTACATCTTTCTTTCATTGGTTGTCTGGTAGGTACCGCCCCACGTTATCTGCCCCACATGTCTCCAGAGTCTCACTGCTTCCTCTACCACAGGGGCCATCTTGACTAACCCTGGAAAGGCTCCTAGAGAGTTGCCCCACCGGAGGCCATGGCCAGGAGCCTTTGGCTCCTCATACTGTATCTGGCCTCAAGTGGAGCATGTGTCTCAGGGCAGGGTAGAGAACCCGACTTCCCAGAAGGTGCACAAAGGTGTCAGATGATGCAAGTCAGAAGTGTTAATGCGAGTCAGGGCTGCATTCTCTGAGAGGCAGACTTTACCACACGCGGCAGGAAACAGAAGGGAATCGGCAGGTCAATTCCTGTTTGAACCCTGCAGTAGGCATGTCAGTGCAGGGGCTCCTGCATACCTGTGTGAAAATGCCTCTTCTTGCTGAGCACTGGCTGTGTGACCTGGAGGGGGGCCAGTTGGCAACTGCTTCCCCTGTCACCCTGCCCCCTCTCCTTTACCTCTCCTTCTGGGCACCCTGCCCTTACAGCTCCTAGTGAAATGTCAGCAAGCTAGGCTCACCTCCGGCTGAGGCCAGGAAATCGGGGCTCCTCATGCTTCCTCCTCTACCTCCTCTTCTTCATCTCCTTGATCCCAAATGCCCCTACCATGGAAAAGAGAGTCAAGAAAGGTCACAAAGCCGCCATAACAAGAGCGTCAAATGTTCCAGAATGCCCTCACCTGCGTGGGGCTCTCAGCGTGTCTGGTGGTCTCAACGGGCTGGTGTGTTCGAAAGTGCGATCAGTGCATCCCCACCTTAAAGATGAGCAAACCGAGGCAGACGAAAGGAGTGAGAAGGAAGGGGTGGCAGAGAGGAACTAATACAGCTTCACCCTTTTGTGCTCGGATTTTATTCAGAGGAAAGACCGTGTGACCCGGGTTTAATCGAGTGAAGGGCCGAAAGCCTTTTGGTTTGGTCTGTAATAACATTTATCTTCCTCATTAACACACTGGTTCCTGTTTCTAATTGCCCTTAGTGAACACCACTAAGGATCGTCTCCAACTGTGAGTGCCCTAATTCTGTCCATCAACGTTCTTTCTCCTGCAGCAACGTCCACATTGGTTTCCTCACTCCTCACCCCCATCCCTCAGTCCCCCTCTACTCTGCAGCCAGAGTGTGTCAGTCAGTCAGCTCCGGCGGCTATACCAAAACACCACAGATTGGGGACTCAGACGACAGATACTCATTTCTCGCAGCTCTGGAGGTTGGAAGTCCAACATCAATGTGATGGCTGCTTAGGTTCCTGGTAACAGTTCTCTTCCTGGCTTGCAGATGGCCGCCTTCTTGCTGTGTGCTCACATGGCCTTCCTTTGTGCAAAGGGGAGGGAGTTAGCTAGTTTCTCTTGTTATAAGGACACAAATCCTATTGATACTTGCCCCATTGTTATGACCTAATTTAATCTTTTTTAAATATTTATTTATTTCTGAGAGAGAGAGAGAGCAAGAGGGAGGAGGGGCGGAGAGAGAGAGACATAGAGTCTGAAGCAGGCTCCAAACTGTCAGCACAGAGCCCGATGTGGGGCTTGAACTCACAAACTGCGAGATCACGACCTGAGCGGAAGTCGGAGGCTTAACCGACTGAGCCATCCAGGTGCCCTCTGACCTAATTTAATCTTAGTGACTACTTTAGTTGCTTATCCCCAAATAGAGTCACATTGGGAGTTAAGACTTCAACACATGAATTTCAGGGGGACACAGACATTCAGTCCATAACATTCTAGCCCTTGCTCCTCAAAATTCATGCCTTTCTTGCGTGCAAAATGCACTCATTCCATCCCAGCAGCCCTCAAAGTTTTAATTCATTTCCTTAGCAGCTCTAAAGTCTAAAGGCCAAAGTTACATCTAAGTAGCATTGAAATCAGATGTGGGTGAAATGCAGGCTACACTTCATCCTGAGGCAAAATTCCTCACCAGCTGTAAACCTGTGAAATCAAAGTTATGTGCTTCCAAAATACAATGGTGACAGAGGCATAGCACAGACATGATTTGTCCAAAATGGAGAAATCAGAAGGAAGAAAGGGGTGATGGGTCCCAACCAAGCAAACATCTAGCAAGGCAAAGTCCATTACATCTTGAGGCAGGGGAATAATTCTTTTTGTTTCAATGCCCTGCCCTCCAGGCCCACCGCGGTGGCAGGGTCACGTCCCTCCATAGCTCAGTGGGGTGGCTCCTACCACTGTTGGTGTGGCAAGACAATCCAGCCCGTGTGGCACTGGGCCTTGGCCTTGCTCCTTAGGCCCTGGCTGGTGGCATTCTAGTCCCTGAAACTGAAGAGGGCCTACGCTTGTAAACCAAGGAGAAACCAGCCCTAACCAACTGGCCTTTGGTGGAGGGGTAGCCCTGCAGGTCTTCGGATCGCCCTCAGGGTCCTTCTTTCCTTTTTGGGGAGGATTATTCATATTCCCAACTGAATAACCATGTTGTCTGGTCCTGCAGAATCCCAGAAGTTAGCCAGCTTTCTTTCATTCCACCCCCATATGTTCTGTTCCTTTTAGTTCCTGCTTGCGGAGTATCTGCTACTATAATCCTGTCTATCCTGTCCATTCCTCACTTGTGCTGAGGTGGTTGATCAGGTGATTAAATGTGTGTTCCATATCCACATTAATCTCTTTATCAAAAGGCTGTTCAGCCACACCCTTAATTTCTCTTCAGAATAAACTTTCTTTCTCTTTGTCTGTCTCTCTCTCTCTCTCTCTCTCTTTTTTTTTTTTTTTTTGCAGTAAGATAGGCTGAGAATTTCCCAAATCTTCAAGTTCTAGTTCATTTTGCTTACCTATTTTTCCAATTTATTTCTCTCATCTCACATTATGATAGGAACAGATAGGATTCAGTAAAAAGAGAGGTAAAGATAGGACCTGAGGTCCCTGGATGGAGAAAAACATATTTTGGAACAATGCTACAAGTGTCTGAGTCTCACCACAGACAATCCCCTCAGATGTAAGGTTCCTCTTAAGAATGTAACAGATACCACCTACTTCCCTTCAGGTTTCTCTCAGGAATTTGATTAAAGACCTAAAAATAAAGTCATAGCCCATAAAACAAAGGACCCACAAGAAACAATACGTCCGTAGACCACCCATCATACAATGGAAACAAGCCAATCAGGAAAGGACAAGAGCTATCAAGCCAATGAAGGTAGGACCTGAGAAGGAACAAGAGGGAAGGGAAGAGAAGGGAGGGCTGACCAGAACCTGATAAAACAAAGACCCTTGCTCATTGTCAGCAAGTATTCACTTTTGAATGCCCCCTCCGTGTAAAGAGACTTTTCATACTATTCTTCATTCCTAATCTTATACTCTAATAAACTTTTGCCTGCTGCTCGTTTTCTGTCCACCTCTTCATTCTTCGAAGTGGCGAGATAATGAACCCTGGGTAATGAGGTAAAAAATCCTGCAACAACATTTTACTATAATAATCAAAAGGAACACAATGATCCTTCAACACTTGGCTTAGAAATGTTCTTAGCTAAATAGTTCATTGCCTCGCTGACAGGTTCTACCTTCCACAAAATGCTAGAACACAACTCAGCTGAGTTTTTGCCACTTTGTGATAGGGATGGCCTCATTTTCACTTTCCAATAAGCTGCTCCATGTGAGACCTTACTAGAAAGGCTTTTAACATTCATATTTCTACCAACGGTCTCCTTACAGGAATCTAGGCTCTTTCTAGCATGTACTTCAAAACTCCTTCAACCTCTGTTCATCACCCAGATCCAAAGCCACTTCCACATTTGTTACAGCAACACCCCACTTCACTGGACCCAAATCTGTGTTAACTGGGGTTCTGTGGAGAAAAAAATAGAACCAACAGGACATATACGTACATACGCACACATACACACACACACATAAATAGTTGATCCTTGAACAATGCGGGGGTTAGAGGTATTAACCCTACGCATCGTCAAAACTTCATGTATAACTTTGACTCTCCAAAAACTTAGCTATTGATAGCCTGCTGTTGACCAGAACTCTTACTGATAACATCGTCTATTAATACACATTCTGTAGGCTGTATGTATTATATAACATATTCTTACAATAAAGTAAGCTAGAGGAAAAAATGGTATTAAAAATCATAAGGAAAAGAAAATACATTTACAGAAATGTACTGTCCTTATTTAAAATTTTCTTTTTTAATGTTTATTTATTTTTGAGACAGAGAGAGACAGAGCATGAATGGGGGAGGGTCAGAGAGAGGGAGACACAGAATCCGAAGCGAGCTCCAGGCTACTAGCTGTCAGCACAGAGGCCGACGCGGGGCTCAAACTCACGGAGTGTGAGATCATGACCTGAACCGAAGTCGGATGCTTAACCGACTGAGCCACCCAGGCGCCCCGTACTATCCTTATTTTAAAAAGCTGTATGTAAGTGGACCATGTAAGTGGTATGTAAGTGGACCATGTAAGTGGTATGTAAGTGGACCATGTAAGTGGTATGTAAGTGGACCGTGGAGCTCAACCATGTGTTGTTCGAGGGTCAACTGACAAGGGTCATTTTTCTATAAAGAAAGAACTGGAGAATTGGCTCATGTAATATTACATATTATATTGTGTTATTATAATATATTTATTATTATGTCATTATAATATATTATTATTATAAATATATATTATGTGTAAATATAAATTATATATGTATAAATTTAAAATATGCATTATAATAATATATTATATACACTTAAGTAAAGAATTAGAGAATTGACTCACGTCATTGTGGAAGCTGACAAGTGACAATCAGACGTCTTGCAACTGGCAATCTGGAGAAATGATAGCATGGTTCCAGGCCGAGGGCTGGCAGTTTTGAGACTGAGGAAGGGCCAGTGTTTCAGGGAAAAGGGTAATAGAACACAAAACCAAAACCAAAACCAAAACCAAAACAATGTCCCAGCTGAAAAGCATTGATCAACCATTAACTGAATGACTTCTCAAACACAAGTCCATAGTGTTATGAGTTAAATTGTGTCCCTCACCAAAGACATGCTGGGGTGCCTGGGTGGCTTAGTAGGTTAAGCGTCCAATAAGAATTGGACCAAGAGAGGTTTCCGCTCAGGTCATGATCTCACAGTTTCATGAGTTCAAGCCCTGTATCGGGCTTTGCACTAGCAGCCAGGAGCCTGTTTCAGATTTTCTCTCTCCCTCTCTCTCTGCCTCTCCTCTGCTCATACCATCTCTGTGTTTCTCAAAATAAATAAATAAAATTAAAAAAAAAAAAGGCATGCTGTAGTCTAGCCCCCAGTATCTTAGAATGTGACTTTGTTTGGACTAGAGTAACTGCAAACGAAATTGGCTAACATGAGGTCATACTGTAGATTGTGGGCCCCTAACGCAGTATGACTGATTTCCTTATTAAAAACATAATAATACAATGCTGTGAAAAGAGACAAAGGCACCAGGAAAGGCCATGTGAAGATGGAAGATTGGAGGGATGCATCTAGAAGCCGAAGAACATCAATGATTGCCAGCACACCGCCAGGAGCTAGGAAGAGGCAAGGAAGGATTCCCTTCCACTTTAAGGGGGGAGCAGAGCCCTGCTGACCCCTTCACGTCAGACTTCCAGCCTCTGAAACTGTGCAACAATAAATTTCAGTTGTCTCAGGATACTCACCCAGTCTGTGGCACTTTGGTACAGTAGCTCTGGGAAACTATTATACCTGCTTGTAAACATTGAATGACCTTCCATGATGAAGAGAATCAGGTCCACCCAATAGTGAATCCTTCAAGGCTTCCTCACCATTGGGCACTGTCTTCCATGGGCAGTTTTCTCTCCTTGCAACCAGTCAAGGCCTGGCCACAGAGGCCACTTCACTGTTGGTGAAATCAGCCCTGGATTGTCCTTGCTTCGGTCTTGATCCCACCCTTTGGCTGGCAAGTGGTCGAGTTTATCTTCTCCCCTCCCACTCTTGACAGCTCACCACTCAGAATCTTATTCATTCTCCACAATTGAGATTAAATAATCTCACCTCTAGGAAAAGTTCCCTGCTGCCTCTAATTTAGTAAGAATTAACTGCTCCGTCTATTGGTAGTTTTACAGAAAATTGCCATTGCCTTTAATTTGTACTCATCTCTTCCTACTTTATTTTATTCTAATATGTAGTTCCTAGGGTGTCTAGCAGAGAATCTGGCGCATAGCAAGTGCCCATGCATTTATTCAACAGATATTACTGAACACAATGTTCCAGGCGTTGTTCCAAGACGGCAAAGTCTATGTTCTCATGGAACGTACTAGTGGAGGGCAGGGTGCAGGCAGTAAATAAACAGATACGTGAATATATTAAGTTTTGGCATTGGCAAGAATTACAAAAATATGAAAGAGGGGTTTGTGAAAGAGGTGGGTGGACAATGTGAGGCTTGGGGGCAGCACTAGATCACAAGTTCAAGGACTTCTATACTTGGGAGGTGTTTCTGAGTGGAGACCCATGACAACGAGGACCAGCAAGTGTAACCACCTGGAGGTGCATGGCGGGCGGTGGAAAGAGGAGCCCAGGAGGCCTGGGTGGTGGGACCCAGAGGCAGAAGACGGTAGTGAAGCAGGACTAGCTTTTAGTGGGTCATGGCTGCTCAGGGGTCTTAGAGGGCTTCTTGGCCAAGTGGAAGAAGCATAGAGAAACCTTAACTCAGGTCTGGAGAAAATAGAGAACTTGGAGGGAATCAGAAATTCTTACCAGCGTTCTATGCGTGTTCCTCTCAAAAGTCACGGCAAAGGGGGCGTCTGGGTGGCTCAGGCAGTTAAGCCTCTGACTTGGTTTTGGCGGTCATGATCTCGTGGTCTGTGAGTTCGAGTCTCGCGTCGGGCTCCGCGCTGACCTCACGGAGCCTGCTTGGGGTTCTCTCTGTCTCTGCCTCTCTCTGCGTCTCTCAAGGGAAAAAAAAAGTGTTTGCAGTATGACTAATTTCCTCTCCATTAGCCCCTGTCGTTCAGACTCAACCCGTAATGACTGAGCTTCTATCACAGGCCTCACCTGGTCTTGTTTAGCCCTCAGACTGGCAGCCACGTGTTTTCTCGGGCGGTTTTGGTCTGGTAGTTTGGTTACCCTGTAGCGACTGAAACACCCTGTGCCCTCATGCAACAAAAGTGTCGGCGTTTGTTTTGTTTTGTTTTTCCCTGCTCATGTGTTTTGCCCATCAGAGAGTGCAAAGCGCTGTGTTCTACTCATGCACCAGGCAGGTGAGGTTGCTGTCTCAGCACAGGTCTGTCTGCCACCTTGGTCCCCGCAGTGGAGAAGGAGAAGCACTGGGGAATTGCACTTGCTTGTCACAGTGTCACTGTGGAACGAGTCACATAAGCGAGGCCTTCCCTAAAGGCCAGGGAGCCAGGAAATGTCAGGGAGTGAACACACTGTGGGTGAGCCCTGCCATTTCTGCCCCCACACACTCACTTTGCAAACAAGTCGATGAGGGTCCCTGTAGGTTAAATGCCTTGTTCGAAGTCACAACCCACAAAGTTATCCCACCCTCTCCTGTCTGTCTGTCTCTCTCTCTCTTTCTCTCTCTGGATGCACACATTCATACATACGTATCTCTCTCGGGTGATGTACATACACATTTACATACACATACACACATTTGTATGTGTGTTTGTATATATGTTTGTGATGTGTGTATTATGTATGGATTATATGTATTGTATATATTTACATGCATTTAAGAGTTCTGGTTGAGTGCCAATATTTGTCTTGTTAACAAGGGAATTGATATGCATTAAGGCTTACCTTTCAGAAAGTTCACTAAAACAAACAAACAGAAACACAGCCTAAAACATGTTAACAGTAACTATATCTGAATGCTGACATTTATGGTGACTTTTATTTATCATTATTATTTTTTTTACTTTTTCATAATTTGCTGCATTGTTCTGAGTGTTCTCCATATATGATACTTAGAGCAAAACCAGTAAAGCTATTTTCATTAAAAATTAAAAATTAAGAGCTCTCTGAAGTTTACTGGCCATGACTCATTCCTGTTTTGGGCTGCAGACAGCTGAGGAATCATCAATAATTACACAATAGCTACACGGCCACCTTGCCATTTTTCTTCCAGTTAGAATAAAAATAGAGAGCGTGTGGATGAATACCACCTTCGCTCCCACCTTTCTTTATACCACCGTGAAAGTCTTTCCTTTCTTTCCTCTACTTCATTTCATAGCGCGTATCACGGTTATTACATTATATTCCTACGTTAGTGTCTGTCCTTTCAACAGAAAGTGTCATGGGAATAGGATTCCACCACTGTTTCTGACTTTGGTCTCCTCTACAGCTAGAAGAGCTCTTGGCACAGAGGAGATATTAGGTAAATATTTCGGAAGAATGGACGGAAGAAAGGAAGGAAGAAACTTACTCTCCGGCTAATGATAATTCATGGATTAGGTAGTCTGAATATGTCACACATTTAATCCTTCTAATTACTTTACGACAGTTATGACTGTCCACAGTTAACAGATGAGGGAACTGAGGATCAGAGAGAGTAGTTGTCACAGCAGGGGCGCGGTGTGGCAGATGTGCTGAACTATGAGGTCCACAGTGTTTCTGTGTTTGTCCAGCTACTTAGCTTGTTCTGTCCCCAAGTCTCGCTGCCATTATCCAGCCCAGCCCATCTCCCCAGATCCTTCGGGCTAAGCCATGGCTTTCTGTAGCCAGTCTTCCAACTCACATGGGCTGAAGTCCTAGCCCCAGACCTACCCGAGAGACTTTGATTCTGCTTCCTGGTGACGGCGACAGCCCTCCCTTCTACAGACTATCCACATGTCCCTCACCTTCATCTACCCTCCTGTGCCATGTGACATCCGCTGGTCCCTCTGACATCCGCTAATCCATCCAGAATGACTTCATACACACTCCCAGCAAAGCTAAAGACATCTGATCCCTTCCAGTCCAGACCTGAGACTGACAAACTAATAAAAAATATGGCTAAGGAGGGAAGTCATAAAAATGACACACACACGCATAGACGCATGCAATAAGCATTTTAATGACACGAGTGTTTGCCAAATTTTTCATTTAATGTCATATTCTTTTCTTTGAACATAAGCATTGTGATTGGCATTCCGTTTATTCTGCCTTGAAAACAACACACTCATAATGAGTCCTTTCCAACTTCGAATTCACATTTCTTTCACATGGAGTGATATCTTGCGGGTACCCACAAGTCAATCTGAGCGTAGAGCTTCGTGTTTGTGATTTCCCTGCAGCCTTCAGGTTAGCTTCCTCACACCGCGTTTGATACGAATATTTTTAGTGACCCATCTTTAATAAGTTTTCAACTGAATTTTCAAAGAGAAACCAGCTTCCTTTTTATGTTCACTTATACTAATTTATTAAATTATGTAATCAACATAGAAGTATAATCATCATAAACAGTTTAGGGAACAAGCACTTATAACCCTTAAGAAACACATGACTCAAGGGGTCAAAGCAAAATAATATGATGTACTAGACAGTTGTGTAATTGTTCCCAGAAATTAGTGTGCCATGGCTGTTAGATATGTTTTACAAAAAGAATCAGGATCTGGGTTTAAAAGTGTCTACTGTACTAGATTTTGCCTTCCTAACTATATTTCCCCCCCAAGTCCTGTTGCTGGGTATTCTCCCCAGTCCTCTGTGTGCCTGCTTCCCTACTAACATGTTGACTGTCTTGAGTCATTTCTCTGAGGACCCGTAAATCCTGGCGGATAAACCGAGATACCATATCGTCCTAGTCTTGTTAGACTCCTGGCTGACTCTGATTTTCCAGAAATTTCTGAGCCATATTTTTTTTACAGAATCCGATCTGAAATGCGCAAAGGGTGTCGCATACTAATTCCCATCCTGGTTGAGCGTGCTGAACCTTGAAGAGAGAAAGCACATTTAATTCAGATAAATGCATAGCTCATTCTCCCGCCCCCATCCAATCAGGCAATTACAGCACTGGGCCAGAATTTTCTTCCACATTTTGTACATAAAACATAATTCTGCCACCAGCTGCTCACCAACATTTTGTTGTCTCCTCAACAGACAACAAAATGACAAAACAGATCAGCAGAGGGTGATCTGCCAGCATAACCAATGAGATGCAACCCCCCTCCAGCCAGCGTGTCATTAGGAAGCTGTTTTCTGTTTCTAAAATAAACCCTCTGAAATCATTGCCTTCCTACATCTGTGCTCCCACCTAGGAAGGAGAGATGTTCTCCCCACTCACAGGTGCTGGGGTATGTGGAGGGAGGCCAAGGGAGGGTTCTATATCAGTAGGAAGAGCATGGGGCCATTATCCAGGCTTAGAGAGTTGAGAGCTTATGCTTTCATACGTGGAATTAAGAACATTTTGGTATTAGGTATCAGGAGTGTTTAGTAATAGGATCACCTGGCCTGGAAACCTATCTTCCGTCACATCAGCTCTATGCTTTTTTCCCTCCTGTTACTGATTTTCCTTCTGCCCTGACCATACCCTCCATCCACAGTGTACGATCGTCCCCCTTCCCTCTCTCTTCCAATACTCATTTAGGATCTAACTCAGTATAAGATGCTTTACATGTGAAAATGGAAGGACACGATATTTCAAACCCAGAGATGGTGGTTGCTTCTGCCCTGAAGGGAGATGGCATAATGATGTAGATATAGATATCACTATCTCCTCCCTTGGAAGAGACAAGGGGGCAGAGAAAAGGGAAGGAAATGTGGAATTTCCACCAGATCTCTGAGGGGCAAGACTAAGATAAGGTGGGAATTTCCACCAGATCTCTGAGGGGCAAGCCTAAGATAAGGTGGTCCATGATATCCTGGGGCATATTAAAGAGAGGAAAAAACAAGCTTTTGGAGAGTGGTGGGGGCGGTACTGAAAATAGGAGGCCAAGCACCTTTAAA
The DNA here is from genome assembly GCF_028018385.1 of Neofelis nebulosa. NCBI lineage: Eukaryota > Metazoa > Chordata > Mammalia > Carnivora > Felidae > Neofelis > Neofelis nebulosa. The sequence goes on along the minus strand of NC_080784.1, from coordinate 196,863,916 downwards.
CAGACAGTACACTGTTCTTGGCAATCCTTCCGGCCTGCTCCCAAACTCAATAAAGTCAGCATGCATCCACTCACCTTGCTGAGTTAGAATTTGTTGGGGAGCTCAAAAGAACAGGACTGGGTGTTACTGGGTGGAATGTGTCAACATGTCAACATAAAACCATGGGTTGGCAGAACTCATTAAATTTAATTGAGTTTTAAGAAGGAAGGAAAGTATTTGTCTGTCTGTCCTCACTGCATCCCACAGAAATCACAGAAAGTCTGAATCACACGTGCATGGATGTACTGTAGTGCCTGACATGGAGTTCAAGCAAATTTCACCTGAATATTTAAGGATTGGATATACTTCACTGACATCTATGCATATCCATGAATGTCCACAGTGGTTTTCTTATCCTTATTTGACAGGGAAGGAGGCCAAGACTTAAGGAAACCTATGTGATTTGCTTAAGGTCACAGAATTAAAAGAAAAGCTGTAGGGAAGTCAAGCATTCCTTTTTCTGTAGTGCCAAGATTCTTAGAGTACCTAAATGCTGGGTGCCTGGGTGGTTCAGTCTGTTAACTATCTGACTCTTGGTTTTGGTTCAGATCATGATCTCACAGTTCATGAGTTTGAGCCCTGCATCGGGCTCTGTGCTGATGGCATGGAACCTGCTTGGGATTCTCTCTCTCCCTCTCTCTCTATAATAAATAATAATTTATTATTTATTAATAAATAAACTTTAAAAAATGGAATTTTGATCTAAGTGTCAAAATATTACAGGTCCTTTAATTTATATATTATTATACCATACGACTAGCTTCATTTTACAGAGTAAAAAAGAGATAATTAAATGTGGTTAAATACTTTGCTAAAAACCATATTTTTTCCCCGTGATTTTAATCCATTTCCTTCTCATCTCCAAACCCTACATTCTTCAAGATGAGGGATGGCTATTGCTCTGGTCTTGTTGTCTGGGGTCCATGTTCTAGAAAGAGGACACTTTTAAAGGAGGTTCTAAGGTTTAGAAATGAAGTAGACATGTAAAATGAACTCTACTCTGAGAGACAGAAAGGGAAAAGAGGAATCCAAGCAGTTGTCACTGCCCATCTCAGAAAGAAGTCAGGGACATCAGAGGGAAAGATATGAAAGAGAGGACCTGGTGATTTTTTGAACCATTTTTCTTTCTCTCCTATGATTATAAAGTCTACATGCCTACTCAGATGATTAGAAATATTTGTAAGAAAGTGAAAATGGTCCATGCCATATTAACAGAGCAGTGAGGAATGCTAAATTCTTTGTGACCTTATTCCATTATCTAGCAAGACCCAGATGAAAAAAGAATTCACACAGATAACATGGTGAGAAAGCACACACAAAAACCTTCAGGAAGAGTATAAACACAGAGGTGCATATGAACTTGAGTAGTTCAGCACCCTAAGAATTTGCAGACATCCGTTTTGGGGGAGGGGCACTGGACTTTCCATATGTCATGAAATAAAGAGTTAGAGGTCAACAAGTTTTTATTTTTATTTTTGTTTGTTTGTTTATTTATTTATTTTTAAACGGTTTTTAAAAAAATGTTTATTTATTTATTTTGAGAGAGAGAAAGAGAGAGAGAGAGAGAGAGAGAGAGAAACAGAGAACTTAAGCGGGGGAAGGGCAAAGAGAGAGACAGAGACAGAGACAGAGAGACAGAAAGAGACAGAGAATCTCAAAGCAAACTCTGCACTAACAACGTGGACCCCAATGCAGGGCTCAGATTCACCAACTGTGAGGTCATCACCTGAGCAGAAACCAAGAATTTCAGATGCTTAGCCAACAGAACCAGCCAGGTGCCCCAGGACAATCATTTTGTAGATCCTAAGAGGCTGGGCATTTTAGCTGACACTAGCATTAATATATATTTGAAACACCTCAATTCATTTCACAGATGATTTTCAAATGTAAATGCATGTGGTGTTACAAAAAAGTAGGTAAAATGGATAAAAATGCATGATTAAAATAAATGATGATGTGTTTATAGGATGGAGTGCCGTTAAAATATGGGAAGGATGTTATTGAGATCTTCCCCCAAGTTGCCTCAGCTCACAGCCAAGCAGAAACAGCACCCAGGAGGGCCAGGGATCATGCTCAGTCCTGGTCTGACTGTCCCATGTGGACCCCCTGCCTCACTCCATCAGAACACCTGTCCATTCACCCAGAGCCCTGTGCCTGGTAGCGGTGAGGATGCTCCCATGGTCATCCTTGAGCATTCCAGCCAGGTGGGGAAGGCCTTGAACTGGGCTACCTCATGGATAATGTGCTAGAACAGGGTTTATGCAGCTCCTACCATATAGATATAAAATATATTTCTCATCTTAGTGAAGACAATTCATTTCAGTAGTAGGCTTTGAAAGGATTTTTATTTTATCTTTTGGCTACTCTATATCCTGTAGTCATTTTCTTTAAGTATTCACTTTTGCATTTTTAGATGCATCGATATATGTCATTTTTAGTGTAATTTTGAGGCTCTGATGTGTTACTGGGTGGTTGTTGGACTCTGGGGGAAACAAAGGACATGGTGGGTGTGGTAGGGCAACATCAGTGCCTGCCTGTCACTATTGTCATTTGTCAAACAGAGCCATGTATCCACACATTTCTTAAAACAGTTTTCCAAGACATAAATCTGCTGCCAGAAAATCACAGTTGCATTTCCATTTCTGAAAGAGAAAAGGAATTTTATGCCTAAATGTTCAGGCTGGGCATACCGAAAGAAGCCCAGCACGTGAATTATGAGCCATTCCCCATGATACAATACAGCATGAATCTCCTAGAATATACAGACTTCAGAATTACGTGTGAGTTATATGGTCACTTGCAACTCACAGAAATAAATACTTTCATTCTAATATCTATATCGTCACCCTCTCTCCTTCATAAAGCTGGCCAGTCTGGCTATAAATTTGACAGTCAATACATTTCTAAAGATTATATGGATTTCCAAGATTTGTTGTGAACACACCTTGAACATTTTTTTCCCTCTTCGGGTGGAGTCAAGAAATGTCATGTTGAAGGATACGGGGACCCAAATTCAAGCAAATAATTTAATTTCACAACCCATCAACCCACTACCCATCGATCCATCCATTCATCCATCCATCTATTGAAGAATTCTTCTGAATATGAATATCACCTCTTCAATTTGCTGTGATATGACTAAGGCACTTTAGGAAGACCATCAGGAAAAGTGGCTTACGTATCCCTATAATAAGGGAGTAGTAACTCCTATGTCACGTAATGCCGGAAAGATTGAATAAAGTCAAATATGCCAAGTACTTCTGCTCATTCCCTTTTTTGTATCCAATTTTGGGGAAAGAGTGTAGAAGCTATGGTTTGGATGCCAAAATATGAAATGTCTAGAGTGTTTCAGTCTTGTGTAGGACACCTGACAGGAATTGTGATTATTCAGGAAAGTCCAGAGTGGAATGTTCCTGAAGCTTCAGGAACATTCAGGTAAGTTCAGTGCCATGTTCTCATAGTTGCTCAGTTATATTGAAGTTGAGCTAATTTTTTCAACTCTCTGTAGCCTTTCTTATCCTACAGAGAGATTAATAAGGTTTTTCTGACTTTATTTTTTCTCAATGACTGATACATCCAACAGTTCCCTCAGCTCCTGAGTATGTGGCTGTAAATAGCGACCCTCACAAGGATCTCTTCTTATTGTACACATCCCAACATGTATCTTGATTATAGGAGATTTTTCAAAAAGGGAGTTTATCTTTAACATACTCTCGGAAAAAAACAAACAAAAAAAGTCTTGTGCCCAATTATTCAAAGGAATTTTTTTTAAGTTTTTTAAAAGCATTTCATGTCCCCCTCTTCCCACTACCTGGGTTCTGCTGTTCATGCTGTCAGCTGAACAATCCCCAACCAATCTGGCCAAAGTAAAGGACCACCAAGTCCATGCATTAATATTTGAGCCCAAGAGAATCTCTTTGAGTGCTGAGTGACTGATAATAAATTTCCATGGAGACCATCAGAGAATTTGTGCCATGGTTATACTGGGCCTTAAACTTTCCAGTGGTGCAGGGATTCCTAGCTCTGGCTGCAAACCCTGGAGGTTGCATTCTGCATGCCTGGACCACCTGTGGTGCCAACCACTGGGAGACCTTGTCCCCTCTTGTTCTGAGCCTGCTGGGCCCAGATACTGCCTTTGTCTTGGCAACCCCTATGATTCCATAACAACCAGAGAGATGAGACCCCCTGCTGCCTCTCCTCCACACCTGCCACCACTTTTTTTTTTTTTTTTTAAACAAAAAGCACCATATCTGTTAAGGTTATAAATGGTCTTATGTGTGCACTGAAGTATGATTTTCTATGCTGTTATTTTTTTCTGTTGAATATTTTCTTTTTTCCTTTTTCTTCAGTGTTCAATGCAGTGACAGAAGAAAGCAATTAGGACATGCATTCACCATCCATTTCACCATTTCTATTTTTTCCTCTAAAATAACTTATTTTTCATATTTACAATCTGCTATTGGTAGTTGTTATTCACTTCTATTTAGATAGTGAGTGGGATAGATCATTTTATTTGCCAACTTGCCTGGGTCATGGTGTCCAGATATACGGTCAAACACTATTTTAATGTTTCTAGGAGGGTTTTGTTTTTCTTTTTCTTTATTTCTTTTGGATGTGATTAACATTTAAACCAGTAGACTTTGAGAAGACAAGATGGCCCTCCATAATGTAAGTGGGCCTCACCCCCAATTAGTTGAAGGCCTGATGGAACAAAAAGACCAACTTCCCATGAGCAAGAAGGAATTCAGTCAGTAGATGGCCTTCAGACTTTAATACTGGCTCTTCCTGGGTTTCTACCCTTCTGGTTCATCCTGCAGATTTTGGACTTGTCAGCCTCCATAACCACATAAGCCAATTCTTAAGAGATATCTTGCTCTCTGTTTGTATGCATTCTCCGTCTCACTGCAGAGTCCTAATACAGCAGGTTGGTCTAATCCCAAGAAGAATAATGGAATCACCATGCTGAAATGATAGTGCATCTGGACCATTCTGTGCTTTTCAAAAAGTCCTAAGCATAAGCAAATGCATTTTGGAAACAGAGGCAGGGTTTGAATTTTGAATCTGTGACTTAGCCCCGTAGTCCTGCCGCAAATTGTGACCTTGAGAAGGCTAGTCTCTCTGAGTCTCAGTCTTAACATCTATAAAATGGGGATGACAATAGTGCTCGCCACATAGGTTTTGATGAAAATTAATGAATTAGTACATTTAACATCCTGCGACAAAGCCTAGCATTTAATAAGCACTCAGTAAATGTGAGCTGTATAAAATAAGATTTTTGGAAGGAACAGAATCTCTCAGCCCAGGATGCTTGCTGGATGTTTGATCTCATATTAAGTGCTATGTGTATATTCATATAATCAACCTGATAGTCATTTCCTCTTCTATTGTTGACACAGAGATGATGTCACCTGCCCTTGATTATATAGATAATAAGGGACAGACCCCAATGCCAAACTAGTTCTGTCTTTTTCCAGAGACTGTATCTGCCACACTACGCAAGCTAGTGTGTGTAAATGCTTCGCTCAATGTCTATTGAATACACAGTAGGTATTCAATAAATGCTCATTAGAATTGCCATGATAATTACTGGCCTGGGATTTCTTTTCATGTTTCCTGGGAAAAAGAGTCATTAAAGTATGGAAAACTATATATTTGTGAATCTAACTGGGGCCATGCTTTCTTAAGACCAAATAAGGACATATTGTTTGATCAAGACTTACAATAATAATAATAATTATTATTATTATTGGTTTTGTTGTTAAATATGAATGTTTATATGGTAAAAAAATCACCAAGTTGAAAAATAAGTAAAATTGCATGATATTTATGGGATAACAACAAAGAGAAGTATAAAATTCAGCAAAAATGGGTCATTTTAATGTAATATGTATAATTAGCATTATCATAATGAAAATCTGGAACACAGCTAAGAAATAATGAAAGCAATTGTCCTCAATGTAAATCGGAGAACATTCAATTATTATCAGCTCTGCAAGGACCCTGGCCTGAGTAGAATAAGGAAATGCAGATGTAATGAAGCCAAGATCCTTCACCTTCAGAAACTGTTTATAAACCAAGTGAACCTTTGGACAACAAGAGGTGTCTGATTTCATTGGTTCAATAAGCAGTTTCCTGATACTCAGGGCTAAAATTTTTGTTGCAGTTTTAAACATGCTGTTTATATTCTTTTTATTGAGAGAGGGCTAGAACTAAGTGTTCTTCCTTTTTCATCTGGACCAACTTGAGCGACTCCCTTGAAGCCAACAGAATGCAGCAGAGGTTGCGTCATGTAACTTACAAGGTTGCGTCATAAAATGGAATCCAGCTTCCGGCTTGCTCACAGCTCATTTGCTTCTGGCTCCCAAAGCCCCCACGTAAGGTGTCTCATTCCTCTGAGCCCACTATGCTGTGAGGCCACATGAAGAGGCTGAGTATAGGCGCTCCAGACTGCAGACCCCAGATCTCAGCCAATGCCAGACACATGGGTAAAATGACTTCTCGATGACTTCAACTCCAGTGACTGAGTGACCCCCGAAGCTGAATTTTCTAGCTCAGGCTCAGGATGTTACTGAGCAGAGTCCAGCCATTCCTGCCATGCCCTTCCCATATTCCTGACCCATGGAATCAAAGAACATATTGAAATGGTGGCCAAAGCTGCTAGGTTTTGGGGTGATTTACAATACAGCAGTAAGTAACCTGAACAACACCGTTCTCATCACGTGGTCTAAAAGACTTCTCTGGAGAAATAGTATAGAGAAGTGAAACACTGCCTCAGATCAAAACAGTCTAGGATCATTAGTTTGATCTTCGGTTCCTGATGTGAAATTTCTGTGTCACCTGGAGCATTTCAAAGGCATTTTCAAATAAACATCTCAGGTTGAACAGTTTTTAAGTATTCTTATTTTTCAAGATTTTATGTCTTTTGCAATTCCAAACCTGCTCTCTACCAGGCATTGAACTCAGCTCTCACACATTTGGCCGCTGTCTTTACAAAAAGCTTGTGAGGTGGGTATGATTATTCAGAGTAACAGATGGGGAAACTGGAAACTCACCAGTCAATAGTATCTGTGGAGGGCTCACCAGGTGTCAGTGTCTAAGTACTCTGTGTGCAATTCCTCATTTTATCTTCACAACAGCTCTGTAAGACAGCTGCTGCTACCCTCTCCATTTATAGTTGAGGAAGTCAAAGCACAGAAAAGTTATAGAACTTACCCAAGCTTATCCAGTTAGTAGGTGGTCAGTCGGGCAGTCTGTGTATTAGCCAGCTTGAGCTGCCATAACAAAATACTGCAGACTATGTGATGTAAGCAGACATTTATTTCTCAAGTTTCTTAAGGCGGGACGTCCAAGATCAACAAGCCATCCAATTCCGTTCCTGGTGAGAGACGTCTTCCTGGCTTGCACACGGTGGTTTTCTTGCTGTGTGCTCATAGGCCAGAAAGAGAGAGGCAGCTCTGGTCTCTCTTCCTCTTTGGGGGCCCTACCGTCATGACCTAATACAAAGCTACCTCCCAAAGGCTTCATTACATTAGGCGTCAGGGCTTCAACATACAAATTTTGGGGAAGCAAATCTTCAGTCCATGAAAGTCTGACTTCGAAAACACACCCTTAACGACTGTGTAACGTTCGTTGAAAATACGCCACAGCACGCATGGAAAGTGCTTTTGAAAAATGTGTTAAAAAATCACAGTGCTGTATATCCTCTCTGATTTAATAAACTGGTTGAAACATGCATAGGAACAAGGAGAAAGGAGAAACCAGAGAGAAACAAGTGAGATTATTGGTATATTTCAGTTTCTTCTCCCTTTTTCCCCCCTTTGGTCTGTATTTAAGATTTTCTTTAATCATATTACCTCTAAAACATAAAAATTAAAATTAAAACATAGGGTACCTGGGTGGCTTATTAGGTTGAATGTCCAACTCTTGACTTCGGCTCAGGTCGTGATCTCATAGTTCATAGGATCGAGCCCCACATTAAGCCCTGTGCTGATAGTGCAGACATGCTTGGGATTCTCTCTCTCCCTCTCATTCTGCCTCTACCCTGCTTGTGCATGTTCTTCCTCTCTCTCTCTCTCTCTCTCTCTCTCTCTCAAAATAAATAAACATTTTAAAAAAGACAGATAGCTGTTTTTTGAGTAAGTGATATGCTGTACTTCTTAGTCACCTTTTATGTTTCAGTCACATGCTGTTTTCTTGAAAGGTGAGGAGGCCACGCTCTACCCACATGCGGTAAAGCAGATGACCACCACAGCCAGTAGTTTTTTGACGCAGGCGAGGAAGGTCACATTCTGGACAGTGATGAGGACAAAGCACGGACCCTGGATTCCTCACGGATTAATGTGTCCATGCTTTTCTCTGATTCTTTTCGCTTCCAGGAACCAAGAAAAGGGAGAAAGGAGAAGCAAGAGGAAACTGTGTCTGCATTGAAAGGTGTATCCAGACTCATGGCAGCATTTGGCACTCAGACACTTGTCAAGTTGGACAACTCGCAGGCAGGGGACGTAAGACAGTGTTAAGGGATGGGTGAGGATGGAATGAGCAAAGGCACCCAGAGGGACACCCGCTCCCCCCCCCCACACACACACACATACACACACAGAGCCTTCCTTCACCACCATCTCCCAGTTTGAGCTTCTCTGCATTTTGAGAGGTGGGAGCTAGGGGTGGAAACTGTCTATCTGGAGGGAGAGGAAGAGCCTGTGTGACACTTGTTGCTCTGTCCAGTGCAGCACAGAAATGCTCTGTGAAACAGTCACAGCATCTGAATTCCAGGGTTAACCAGGACACAAATTAGAGATACGAGGTGGTGATCAAGGGACTTTGCCCTTTGATGCCAAAGGACATCCGGCAGTCCCTAGAAAGAATGATTTCTTCTCCACTAGAGAATGTTTTTGAGAATTAAACAAGATGATATCTTAGGGTGGAAACAGAAGCTTTGAAAGAAAAGCATACTTTCCTTAATTTATTTTTTAGCTCCTCTGACCTGGCCTGACCCTAACGGGAGTTAGTTTATAGCCTTTGGGTATTAAATGAAGTGTGAATTTTTGTGGGTTTCACTGCAGAAACATGAATGTGTTTGTTTATGTAGTATTGCCCCAGCCCCTGCTGGGAGAACTGCATAATTTGGGGGATCATAAAACCCAGAAGCCCGAATGGATATTTGGCTCCTCTGGCTTCAGAGAAGGGATGGCAGGTGTCTTTTGCGGGCATTCATACACCATTTCTTTCTCTCTCCCAACCATGCGGCACCCGTGGTAGGGGTTTTATTTACTGAAACTGTTTTGTGACCGTGGCATTTAACAGAGGTTTTCCAGGGAGTTCTGTGTGCTTCGTATCCAAAGAACATCCTCCTCCCCTTGGAAGAAATGGAAGAGAAAGATTTGTGACTTTTCCCTCAGTTGCTGGTTTGAAACGTGGTTCTCAGCAGCTCTATGTGACTACAACTATTTTCAGGACAACGGGACACGAGAAGGAAAAGATTCTGGAACTAAACCCAAACAAAAGCAAACCCCTCGCTTGGCGTTTGGAGAGGAACTTGTAACAACGTGTGAAGATCACAGCCTTTGTCATCAGACAGATTTGGGTTTGAAACGTCCCTCTGCTCTTCTTTCTTGGCCAAGAGTGTTCAGCACCTCTACATTTTGTTTCCCTGACTGTTAAATGGGAACAGCAATATGTTTCCCATAAGGATTAAATAGAATAAATGAGTCTTAGCCTAGTAGTTTCTGGCATTTTAAGTACCTGCAAAAATAGACAACGTTTTAATTAAATGCACATGTTGATGTTCTGTTTACCGTGAGGCTTTGCAGCTGTTTGTGGCAATCACGACCCTTTGCAATGACTCAATTTCCATCTCTTGCTCATTTACCTACTCACAGCGGCTGGAAATTTGACAGCCATGATTGTCAAATTTCTCAGGCTGTGGGTGCCCCGCTGCCGGGTTATTTTCCGATATTTTGTCAAACATCAAGCATCCCGGAAGAACCTTCCCCAAAGATCTATGATGGGAGGGGAGTGGTCTGCTCTTGGTATCATGACTTATAGCTATAGATTCTGGGCAGGACGACTGGAAGGTGAGATTATGGCTGCTCTTCACGAAAATATCATCTGTAATGTGACTCCTGAGCCAGGAAAGTATTTAATACCCCAGAGCCCACAGCAGCTGAGCTGGAGAAACAGGCTGCGTTTAGAAGTTCCTCTCCCTCCTTTTTCTAATGGGTCCCTATTACAGAGGCGGAAGGCCTATTAACCCAGGACCCAGAGCCTGCCACTGTAAATTCACCATAAAATCCCGTTGACAGTGGTTGACTGTCAGGGACATAAAACTGTCAGTGGCCACATTTTCAATTATAAAGGACAATTACCCTGTGCATGTCAGTACACCCACACCACAGCTCATGTGTGGGAATCATCCCATTTTCAGACATGAGGGGATTAGCGGTTATATCTCTACACAGCGAGCTGAGGGTTTGCGGTGGTCCAAGCAATGGTCCAACCTCCCTTGGATGTTAATACCAGGGATGGAGAAAATATTCAGTAGTGTTCTGGGCTTTCCCCGGCTGTAGCATGTCAGAGTATATTGGAACTGTCTTTGTATTTACCACTCTCCCCTCCTAGTCATCTGAAGGTCAGAATTGTATTTATTACTTGTTTTCATCTTCAGAATCTAAAACAGCACCTCCTATATCAGTGGTGTTCTGTAAATACCTCGATGCCAGTCCATGACCTCAGGGTTTAAGACGATTAAGCTGAGTGAGATTCTATGCCCACACCATGCTCTGTGCTGGAGAAACGTAACCTGACAAGCAGATGCTTTAGAATGGGTACACTGAGCCTCAGTGTCTCAAAGCCCTAAGCATTAGTTGCGTAATGCAACTCTGATTGAAGCAGATGTTCACATTCAAGGGGAGTTCTTACCAACTCTCTTGGCCCCCTTGCCATACGTCAGACTGTTCCCTGCCATTCTGAATCCTGCCCCCCAGGCTGACGGACGTATCTCCAGCAGCCGATCCTCCTGACAAGGACAGATGCATCCTGCCGGGAACCGTATACAAAATGTGGAATTTTCCAAACATCAAGGGAACATTCTTTATCCTAGCACTTGAGATCTATTGTCTCATCCCTTCCATCCGGTTCCGATGTGTTTTCTGGTCCAGATGCACTCAGTGAGACTCGGGTCGGCGTGCCGAAGCTGTGCTACCTGTCAGATTTCGGGAGTTAGATGGGACTTCACTGGAAGGCTCTGCCACATTCTGACCGGGTAGCCTTGGAGAGATTCGGAAATCTCAGTGAGCCTCACTTTCTTCCTCTGTAACATAGCAGTAAACAATGCTCTAGGAATTTACCCAAGGGATACAGGAGTACTGATGCATAGGGGCACTTGTACCCCAATGTTTATAGCAGTGCTTTCAACAATAGCCAAATGATAGAAAGAGCCTAAATGTCCACCAGCTGATGAATGGATAAAGAGATTGTGGTTTCTATACACAACGGAGTACTACGTGGCAATGAGAAAGAATGAAATCTGGCCTTTTGTAGCAACGTGGATGGAACTGGAGAGTGTGATGCTAAGTGAAATAAGCCATACAGAGAAGGACAGATACCATATATTTTCACTCTTATGTGGATCCTGAGAAACTTAACAGAAGACCATGGGGAAGGGGAAGGGGAAAAAAAAAGATGTTAGAGTGGGAGAGAGCCAAAGCATAAGAGACTCTTAAAAACTGAGACAAACTGAGGGTTGATGGGGGGTGGGAGGGAGGGGAGGGTGGGGGAGGGGTAGTGAGGAGGGCACCTTTTGGGATGAGCACTGGGTATTGTATGGAAACCAATCTGACAATAAATTTCATATATTAAAAAATGAAATAAAATAAAATAAAATAAAATACCAAAAAAACAAAAAACAAAACAAACAAACAAAAAAACAATGCTACCTGCCGAGTCCCAGGGAGGGTTAAATGAGGCACTGAATGCCAAGTGATGAATCGTGGTGTAAAATAAATGATGCTAGTTCTCTTATAAGCATAACGGTTCTCACATGTTAATTCTTCAGTTCTACCCGACATAATTTTGCCATCATCTCTTTCTATCCAAATCCTAGCCTCCTTCAACATGAGTTAGGACATACAGGTATTTGTCGTTTGCAGAGAGGTTTGGCTATACATGATGCCATCTGATTCAGACCCACCGTGCCGGGCAAATGACCGAGGCATTGGCTCCTCCTCACACGAGAGGAAAATGAGTTAAGTTGAGCCCGGAAAAGATAAGAGAGTTTGTGGAGTGACACATCCCTAAATTTCAGTACTAAACACAAAATCATGTATTTATAGATCAAAAGCCCTCATTTCTCAAGGCTCAGCTTCTTAGAGCAAGGATCACTTTTGGACAACTTGCTTGCACAACCCTAGGATTTAAATATCTTGAGCATACACCCAATTTATGTATGCATTTTTATGAATAAGTTGTGTATATGTGCTAAAATACTAATATATTGTGTGTGTTGTAAGAGTGGGCAATAAAAGGAGGTGATAAAGATGACAAACGAATGTTACACGTGTTTCCAATTGCGATGGCACCATAGCACCATGTAAAACTTGGACTTCTTATATAACTTTCCTGTTGCTCATTATTAAAATGGGATTATAGGGGCCCCCAGGTGGCTCAGTGGGTTAAACATCCGACTTTGGCTCAGGTCATGATGTCATGGTTTGTGACTTTGAGCTCCGCGTCAGGCTCTGTGCTGCCAGCTCAGAGCATGGAGCCTGCCTCATGTTCTGTGTCTCCCTCTCTCTTTGCCCCTCCCCTGCTCATACTCTGTCTCTCTCTCAAACACATTAAAAATATGGGAAAAAAAAGGAATTATAATGTGTAGTAATTATTTGTATTCGTTCACTATATTTTTTATTGATTTAAAATTGTTGTTTTCAAGTTTATTTATTTTGAGAAAGATACAAGAGAGTGCGAGTAGGAGAGGGGCAGAGACAGAGAGAGGGAGAGAGAGAGAATCCCAAGCAGGTTCCGCTGTTGGCTTGCAGCCTGATGTGGAGCTTGAATCCACGGACTGTGAGATCATGACCTGAACCGAAATCAAGTCAGACACTTAATTGACTGAGTCACCCAGATGCCCTGATGTATTCATTCACTTAATAGAATATATATGTATGTATGTATATGCACATATATATGTATATATATATATGTACATATATATATACATAAACATGTATATATATATATGTACATATATATATACATAAACACACACACACATATATATATATATATATATATATATATATATATATAATTTATAGGTTATGTATAACCTATCTATAACCTACAGGGTCTCTATAACCTATAAATATATAGAATTTTATAAGTAGAATACAATGCATGAACAGATATATGTATGATAATGTGTACACTCCACTATTATTAACTTTGCATTTTACCTTAAATGCATCTTACAGTGCAAGATATTAGATGATATTATATGATAGTGGATATAAATCTATGTTTTCATTGCTCTTCCAGATAATTTCAGGATTGGTTTGTTTGCTTTTGCCTTGTTGTGTGTCAGAACTGCTTAATTTTTTACAAAATTTTATTTTAGAGGTGAAGAAGAGAGTACGAGCAGGGGAGAGGGGCAGAGGGAGAGAGAGAATCCCAAGCAGTTTCCACACCCAGCACAGAGCCTGATGAGGGGCTCAATCCCACAAACAGATCATGACCTGAGCCAAAATCAAGAGTCGAACTCTCAACTGACTGAACCACCCAGGCACCCCTGTGTGTCAGAACCATTTAGACTGGCATGATTCTAATTCATTAATGTGGCCAGCAAAGACCTTGGAGGAGAAGATCCGTCTGTTCTTCCATTGTCTTGTTCACATGTATGTATGTAACTGACATTATCTTCAACCAATCATTTCTTCATAGAAACCCCACCAAACCACCTGTTCTCTCTGAGCGTTAGCGTAGTTGACATGAGATCACACGACCTGTAAATATAATTAAACAAGAACATCGAAACCATAGTGCATTACAATGTGTGTTGCAGAGACTGTTCACTGCGCCCTCAATACCTGTGTGCACTTATCGAAACTAGAAGTCTTAGCTAGGTGGGAAGATTACATATCGTGGTCTCCCTTGCAGCCAGTTTGATCATTCGAGCAGGGTCTGCCTAATGGCTGTAAACAAACTGAGGGGTGCAACCTAATGAGAAAAGGAGCCTGCCCTCCCTGTGCTTTTCCCCACTTTGTGCAAAAGCTGGAGCTTTGCTCTCTGTTCACACTAGGGAAGCCTCAGGCAAGCTCTTGGCACCGCAGAACCTCTATGTCAGCCTGGACAGCTCATGCCCATGAAGTTAGGGCAGTTAGACATAAACTTTTTTTTTAAGACATTGAAACTCACATCGTAACTAATAAAATACACGAAAAGTGAATAAGTCAGCGTAAGTGCCTGTCAGTCACCTGTGTTATGTAAGTTCTAATACTCCCGCACCCCACAGGCACCTTGTTGACCTTCTTAGTACTATTCATATAGTGTAATGTCTGTCTTATCTTTTAGATTAAAAATATAACTGGGATTCTATTTGATTTTCTTTCTGCACCCCAATGCACTGTTTCATTAGGGTGTTGACATCCCAGTAGACCGCAGATTATTTGTCCTGAAAATTAGACAATGGTGTTTTAATTTTTTTCTGTTACTTTTTCTTTTTACTTTAAAAAGAATTTTTTTTAACATTTATTTGTTTTTGAGAGAAAGAGACAGAGCGTGAGCAGGAGAGGGGCAGAGAGAGAGGGAGACATAGAATCAGAAGCAGGCTCCAGCTTTGAGTTGTCAGCACAGAGCCCAGCGCAGAGCTTGAACTCATGAGCCATGAGATCATGAAGTGAATTGAAGTCCAACGCTTAACCAACTGAGCCACCCAGGTGCCCCTACGTTTCCTTATTATTTGTATTGGTCTTATCAGCCCAAGGTAACTGCAACCCTATATGTCAGTGGTTTCTATATATCAGGAGTTCTCAAAATATGATCTCTAGAATTAGCATAACCTGGGAATTTGTTAGAAATGCAAATTCTTGGTCTCCACTGCAGACTTGCTGAACCAGAAACTCCAGGGTGGGCTCCAAGAATTGGTGTGTTTTGTTTTTGCTTTTGTTTTTGTTTTTATGTTTATTTATTTTGAGAGAGAGAGAGAGAGAGGCAGAAGATACCAAGCAGGCTCTGTACTGTCAGCACAGAGCCCGACATGGGGCTCAATCTCATGAACTGTGAGATTATGACTTGAACCCAAATCAAGAGCTGGACGCTTAACCAACCAAGCCGCCCAGGCACCCCAAGGAATTGGTGTTTTAAAAAGCCTTCCAGGGGATTCTGAAGACAACATACACGTGAGAATCGTGAAGACTGTGCCAATCACTCTTGAACTTCAAGAGCTGTGGGAAGAGCAGCTTTCTGAGCAATAGCTGGAGGTAGGAGATGTGGGGCAGGAGGATTTAAAGTCATGCTAGGCAGGAAATGCTATGCGGGTCCCCAAAAGAAGGGCTTCCCGATGCCCCTCTCCACAGTGAAGGATAGAACGTTTCCACCAAAGGATGTAAGAGGACTACTTTGTCATAGAGAGACAATTGGTTATGGCAGGTTAATAGGGCAAAGTCCTTCGGGAAGAGAGTGTGAGGATGCTATTGGGATGGCAGAGGTGGCCGACTTAGGCTTCCTGCACGGTCTGGATTACTGGTAGACTCCATAAGGAAGAAGTGGAACAGGATTTTGCCCCAACAGACCAGATAGAGACGTAATCATGATCAGAAAAGACAAAGCTAGTGACCCCCGAAGGATTAAATATTGGCATGGGAGGGTAAAAATAGGTTTAATTAAAAAAGGAGATCCTTTGAGTAAATAGGTTTGGAAATTGCTGGGTTTAACACATTTAAATACTTTCTCTACTGCAATACTGCTAACAAACTTTGAATCTTGAAGAAGAGGTTATAACAGGCAGCATTGCCCAAAGTTATTTGACCACCTTACCCCAGGGAAATTAATGAATCGAATATTCTTTGAAACATATATTGGGACCAGTGTGTTAGGACCAAAATTTGTATACAGTCTAATTCCTGAGTTATGAATAGAAGGAAGGAATTAGAAGGAGCTCAAAGAAGAGGGTTTTGTATAATTTCTGTGTTTATAACTCACTTCTGTGACTTGGTAAGCATAAGGTGCAGTTCATTCTCAAACGATACAAAGTGGGAGACAATTAATGCATTTTCATAATGTGTGTTGTATGAGATGAATTCTATTGACTCTTCATTTTTCCGATGTAATTCCATTGATTACAAAGGGCCCATAAAGTAGGCTGGTTGTCATGGGTAAAATGTGCCATCAAGAATTTCTTTGAAATCAATAAGGCTTGAAAGAAACTACTGTGGAGATAAGGATTCTAAACGGTTTGTTGAGTCTGGTGGAGATGCAGTCCATTGCTAAGGGTGTTCAGAAAGTCATGGTCAAAATTAGCCATCAAATCAGGGTAATGGCAAAAACGAACTTGGTGAAAAAGATAATTGGGTGTAGATGGGAGCCAAAGCAGACACCTGGGGGGGGGGGGTGGTGGTGGCAGAGTTCTGGGTCTCGGGAAAATGACTGTAGCCTGCTAGGAATATATGTTCTACCAAAGGACCTTGAGACTAGCTCCACAGAGACAGCTTGAACAAGAGCCCTGAGGCCCAATGAGTTCACTACATGTTGTAACCATAAGTAATCAGTACAGCTGGATAGTGACCGAAAGGGGACTAGGAGATGTGGCTAGAGAGATCAGGCAGAGTCAAGATCAGCAGCCTATAGTTTCATGGTGCAAAGAGAAATAACCAAATTTGCATTTTAGAAACAGTAGCTGAGGAGGAAGTGCTTGAAAGAGATAAGCCTCCAAGCAGAGACTAGAGGCACTGAAGTAACAGGGACTTATTGTTGATCACTGCCATCAGATGGACCCAGTTGAGCCCCACTACCATTAGATGGCCCCTTACTAGTGGGTTGATGCTGGATCTCTTGCTAACTCTCTCTAACTAGCAATTTCACATCTACAGATAAGAATCATAATAGTGCATGCTTTGTGGGGTTATTGGGAGAAAAGAGTGACACGAGGTATATATGTGGCAGACTCACAAAAACCGTTCCTATTACAACTCAGATATGCAGCAGAAAGAGAAACGAGGAAAAAATAGTCTGGGCTTCCTCATGAGCCCTCAAACACCAGGTAGTTGGGAGAAAACAATGACCTCAATAACAAAATGCTTTTAGTTCACTCAAATTTAGAGAGCTTGTATTAGTTTTCCATTGCTGCCATTACAAATTATCACAGTCTTAGTGGTTCGTAACAAGCAAGATTTATTATCTTGCAGTCCTAGAGGTTGGAAATCCAATGCAGGTCTTGCTAGACTAAAGTCAAGGATTTGGCAGGGCTGCATTCATTTCTGGAGGCTCTGGGGGAGCATCTGTTTCCTGCTCACTCGAGTGGTTGGCAGAATTCACTTTCTTGTAGTTGTGCAGACCGAGATTCCCATTTTCTTGCTGGCTGTTATCTGAGGGCATTGCCGCCTTCTAGAGAGCACTGCTTTACTTGGTGTAAGGCCTCTTCCCTCCATTTCCAAATCACACCAACCATTTCATGCCATGTCTCTCTGACTTCCATGGTCAGTCTTTATTTCTGACCAGTCTGATAAGGTTCTCTTCCTTTAAGGACTCATGATTAGATTGGCTTCACCCAGATAATCCAGGTTAATCTTCCAATCTTATTTTTTTTTCCTGTTTATTTATTTTAGAGAGAGAGAGAAAGAGCACTAGCAGGGAAGGGGCAGAGAGAGAGGAAGACACAGAATCTGAAGCAGGCTCCAGGCTCTGAGCTGTTAGCACAGAGCCTGTCACGGGACTCGAAGTCACGAACTATGAGATCGTGACCTGAGCTGAAGTTGGACGCTTAACTGGCTGAGCCACCCAGGTGCCCCTTAATCTCCCAATCTTAAAGTCTGTGTCCTTACTCACATCTGCTGAAGTCTTCCTCACCATGTAAGGTGACATATTCATGAATTCTGTGGCTTAGGACATGAATGGCTTTGTGGGAGACATTTTTCTTCCCAGCACACAATCCCAAGAAATGCCTAGTCTTATTTGGGTAGAAACAATGACTCTTGGGGATATCATAACTAATCTACTTTTTTATTGGCAAAAGCACCCTAATATATGTGGAGTAAGTGGGGACAGAGAGTGGGGGGGGGCGCTGATGTTTACAGCTTTCAAACATATAGTCTTCTCTACCCCACTCCCAATGGATCTCATTTATGCTCTGTGACCGAGTGGTACTCACATTGACTTCAATGAAAGTTGGAGTCCTAAGTCATTGTTGTGGCTTCCCATCTGTCCCCTGGCCCAGGGAAGTCCTTCCTGCAGGCCTTGTTTGGAGGTCCACTCTGTTCCTGCAGCAGGGTCTCTCTGGCAATTTCACTAACCTGAACTCTCAGAGACTAGCATCCTCCCTATTCTGGGCTTTTAGAATCTTCCAGATCCTCTCACACCATGTAAGAATCTGGAGAGCTAAACTCAGGGCCTCTCTTGTGCCCAGCTACCTCTTACCAACACATGTACCCTGCATGGCAGACTCTTTTCCCACCCCTTGAGGGAAGTGAAGGCAGAGAGGACAGATGGCCAGGCAGCCTCCTCATGAAGGCTCAAGGGAGCAGAAAAGTAAGAATGTTTTTTCTTCCTAAAGTATGTACCTAAATAATACAACACAGCAAGTCTCCTTTCAGGGATTTGGACCCTGGGGGTAGAAAAATCAAAGCAGCTTGAAAGTTCTGCCTTTCCCCTAGTGCTTTCCTATGTTTAATCTAATTCTCCTGTCTAGGCATATGAGAGACTATCATTCCAACCCCCCTTTCATTTAGCTAGGGCCTTGTTACTATTTGGGGGCATAAAGTGCCCCAGCCACTTCTACACTGTGGTAGGGAAATATCCCTGAAAGATTCTTCAATATATTTCTCCCTTACCATGAGTGATCATGGAAACCTCTTGATGATGGTGGAACCATGAGAAAGAAGCATCCTGGTTCATTCACTGAGTCACAGAAACATGGTTGTCTGGTGAGCTACCAGACCTTAGAGGACTGTCTGTAATTCATAATTAAATGGAGACATTTGAGACTTGTTGTTAGTGCAGCACATCATGGCACAGCCTGACTATTATCCCCTCTTTCTCTTTGCACTCGTCCCAGAGCCAGAATGGGCTTCTTTCTTCTGTCTCAATATTCACATCCGTATCAAAGAGGCTCTGTGGAATAGGGATTAAGCGGGTAGAGTATTAACAACCTTTGACTTTGGGGAAGTCACTTACTTCCCACACTCCAGTTTCCTATCTGAAAATTGAAATATTAAATTCTTTATCCCATAAGATTCTTAAAGGTATGTGTGGGTTTTATATGAAAAGTGCCTACAACAGTACTTGGTAGGCGGGCTGTGTTAACTATAACTGTTCCTACATTCTTTCTATGGAAACCGTTCATCTGATCTTCCAGACCTTGCTTTCAAGCTGAATGACCTGCTAAGGAGGCCAAGTCTCTGCCACCTATCTGGGGAAAATAAAACTTCAGGATTAGAGAAAAAAAGAAAATTAAAATGCAACAGTTTGAATTTTTTTTTCCAAATACTGTTGTTATTATCTACATACAGGAATCTGACATAAAAGCGTGGTAGGTAAATACTAGCTATTACTGGTATTATTTTAAATCCTATCCATGTACTGGTATCAGCCCTTGGCTCCTGGGTTGATGAGAGTTGACTCAGACACTGGCGGAGGCTGCATCTGTAGGTGACAGACCTCTATGAGTGCTGCTGAGAGGAAAGTAAAAGTAACTCAGAAATCTTGTGATTTTCCCCAAATCACATGGATGACTCTGGAATCATTCGTCTCCTAACTTCTTTTCCATTAGGCAGATCCAGGCCCAGGCAAAGATAAGGCTAATAAGGCACTCATCTCGGGCACAAAATTCAAGGGAAATCCAAATCATCACTAATCAAGGTAAATAATATGATATGTAATATTTTAAAAAGCACAAACTTCCACAGTGAGCCAGATATCAAAAATTTAAATAAAGGCTTGATGTACTAAGCAATACTGCAGCCTGAGGCAAAAGGAAAAATCAGTAATGCTAATCGTGTCTTTATATAAAATGTTGACATTTTGCTCATCATGGAGGTTTGGGCTTAATTTTGATTTTTTTCTCATACCTTGCATGAAAATATTATGTGTCTTGATTACTGAGGTTTGGGGCATTTCCTTACATTTTACATCCAGACCTGTGCTTTACCTCTCCCTAAGCTCGGCCCTTCCATTAAATCCCCCTCCACTATGAATATATAGACTTTTGCCTCTAAGTAATCATGTTGGGTTTAAACTAAGTCTCATAAAAAAAAAAATCTGTTTCAGTCCTCAAGACATGCAGTTGGAGAGAAAAGTAGAAAAGAAAGAAAAGAATGAGTCCTCTCTGGCACTGTTATTTTAGAACACTGCAGGTAAGTTTTCAGGACGATAGATTATATCATTTCTTGAGTTCCCAAACAGCTCAGAGAGCTGGGTGCCCATTGTCCATCAAAAGAAAAAAGAAAATATAGCTCTCCTTGCATTTGGAGAAGCACACTGAACACATAACAGTCATGATTGATCTCTCCCTACATTCACTTTTGTGAACTGACTTATGCAGCCTCATAAGCTGTAACCAAGCTATAAATTAACTCCTGGAACCACAGGGAGATTCATTTAAGGTCTATAATCTTTGTTTTGCTGTAGGAAGAGTCTGGGGCTGGAGGACGGGGTTCTGCTTTTCAGCTCTAATGTGGGGGCCAGGAAAATGGGGAGAAAGTGTGAATATAATAAGGTAATTTCAGGCCCTCTTGTAATTGAAATTATGAGGATTGTTAGCTCTTAAACACCACCTAAGGCTGGAATTCTCGCCCACTGGCCATGCTAATTATCTCTCCCCAGGCAGTGACTCAGAGTGGGCATGGGGCTGCTGAAACCTGGTTCACTGTTAGCATGACTCAAAGCACAGACTGGAATCAGTTACCCTCCTGGGTCCAGGCAGAAACACAGGGAATGAAAGGAATTTAAAAGAGACTATAGAGAATTTGAGAAACTTAGCAGAAGTCCATGGGGGAAGGGTAGGGGGAAAAATAGTTTCAAACACAGAGGGGAGCAATCCATAAGAGACTCAAATACAGAGGACAAACTGAGGGTTGATGGGGGGGGGGAGGGTGGGGGAGAGGGGAAAATGAGTGATGGGCACTGAAGAGGGCATTTGTTGGGATGAGCACTGGGTGTTGTATGTAAGGGATGAATCATGGGAATCTACTCCCAAAACCAAGAGCACACTGTATATGCTCTATGTTAGCTGAATTAACAATAAATTGTATTTAAAAGATAAAAAATATTTTAAAAAAATAAAAAAGACTACAGAGGGATGACCTCTAAGTTGCTAATACAATCATTGTTTCCTATTTTAACATATGCACTATGTGTTCGTTCAACACATTTGCTCAGAGCTTGCTCTCATCAGGTGCTGTGCTGAATACTGAGGGTATGTTTCTCAGCAGACCCACAAAAGCCCTGCCTTCACAAAGCCTACAGTCTACCTGGGAGACAGATGATAATAAAATAATCGTAGAAAGTGGAAGAAAAATTACAAAACATAGAAAGTGCTACAAAGAAAGGCATAAGACACCGTGAGAGTAGGTAATGCACCTGGACCTGGGCCGAGGGGTCAGAAATCGTTTCTTGAAAGAAGTGGCATGCGAATAATATAAAGGATAAGAAAGGAGAGAGTGGGATCCTTTTGAAGTAAAAGGACTCGCATGCACCTAGCATGGTGGTTAGGACTAGGGACTCTCAAAGCAAGCCACTTGGGTACTATTAAACCATTCAGAAAGAAGGGGAGTAAAATTCAAGTTGAAATACTCCTTTGTTTGGTTAGTAAGGGGTACAGAACTGTTGAAACAGATCTGTTTGCTTCATTCAAAAGCCAGTGATTTCATTTAAAAAATTATTTATTTGTTTAAATTCCAGTTAGTTAACATACAGTGTAGTATTGGTTTCGCAGTAGAACCCAGGGATTCTAGTTCTCATCCCAAGTGCCCTCCTTAATGCCCATCCCCCCACCCACCTCTCTTCCAGTGACCCTCAGTTTGTTCCCTATAGTCAAGAATCTCTTATGATTTTCCTCCCTCTCTGTTTTTATCTTATTTTATTTTTTGTTCCATTCTCCTATGTTCATCTGTTTTGTTTTGTAAATTCCACACATGAGTGAAATCATGTGGTATTTATCTTTCTATGACTGACTTATTTCACTTAGCATAATACATTCTAGTTCCATCCATGTCATGACACGTGCTAAGTCTTCATTCCTTTTTATGGCTGAGTAAAATTCCATTCCATATATACTTATACCACAACTTCTCTATCAATCTCATCACTTGATGGACATTTGAGCTCCTTCCATAATTTGGCTATTGTTGATAGGACCGCTATAAACATTGGGGTGAACGTGCAACTTTGAATCAGCATTTTTGTACCTTTGGATAAACACATAGTAGTGCAATTGTCTGGTTGTAGGGTAAAAAAATTAAAATTAAAAATTAAAAGTCAGTGATTTTTGTATGCTTTCTATGTTCACTCTGAACAACGGGTAATTAGGAAAACATTCTGAGTATAGAAGATGACACCAGTATTAGCTGTTAAGGATGAGGAAATCCATCTCAAATTCTTATTATTTTTGACTGAGCTTCTGTGAAAATCCACAGAGAAAGCCCTATCTCCCTGCTGATTCTGTAAAAATCCCAATATCCAATAAGGTTGGCATTCTGAACCTCTCCCAAGCCTACAAGAGTGAAATAAGATCATGTTTTTCCATGCTGACACCAACAGTTCTTGGCATCAAAATTGGAAATGTGTTTTGTAACTCAAAATGATCTCTGCCTATATTATACCCTGGATTCTCATGCATGGCTGTGTCTGTGTCTCTGGGTTTTTCTGGACTCATATCTGGGGATAGATTTCTGGATAGAATGCACATTTCTGTGTCTGGATTACAAGTATCATGTTGAATGTATTTTTTTAGAACCTTTTTGGGAACTGCTGACTTCCTATGTAATGAGTAATGAACATTTCACACTATAATATTTTGTTAATAGGATTCACATCAGATATTAAATCCTCTGCTGGAGAAAATGGCTCTTTTCTGAAGAGAAAAGAGGCAGGTTAGCATAGAAAGGGGAGATAGAAATGTTAGCTTTGGAGTCAGACGTACTTGGCCTAAAATTCTAATTTTTTCCCTTTATGTATGTATTTCTTTATTCATTCAAGAAAAACTTATGAAAACCCTATCACATGTCAGTTGCTGTCATTGGCACTGAAAATACAGCAGGAAACAAAAGGAATGAAAATCCCTGCTTTCATGAAGCTTATATTCTCATACAGAGACAGAAAACAATAAACAAATAAGTAAATGTGTTTTGTGTGCATAATACGTGTCAATTAGATGGTGATACAGACATGCGTCGTGATCATGGCAAGAGTCTTAAAACTCTGTAACATTGGTATATCATTTTCTCCAATGTACAGATAAGGGAGAAATGAAATCCCCAAAGATTATGACATGGATGAGGCAATTTTTCCCGCAGAATGCTAAGGAGGTAGAACACCTCACTGAGAACGTGACATTTCATCAAGGTTCCGAAGGATGGTGGGGAGACAATAGTTCTTGGGGGAGCTCAAAAGCATTTTGGAGGAAGAGTAAATGGTAGAAGGAAATCAGCTGACAGATTCCAGAAAGAGCAAAATGGTCAGTTTGAGCAGTCATGGGGAGTCAATCTGTTAGAAAACTGCTCATTAAGCATAATTTCTCTTTATTTTTTTCGAAAGAAATAAAAAGAAAACTAACCAGCTCCCAAAAAACCACAATGATTTTACTGTACTAGTCTCTGGTCCCAAATTTAATGTTTTCCCCTTTACACTAAACCGTCCCCCCACCCCTAAACCATTGAGGATAATCCAGGAATGAGGAAGTCTCTTTGGCTTGTCCCTAGTACTTACTCCTTCCATACTAATCACCAAGTAAAATATTATAGTCTTAAGAAACATGCTTGTAACCCAAAGTACTCAGGTGTCAAAGGGAATTTTAAGAACCATTGGCTCAGTTGTGATCATGTGACATTCAGCATCACATACTACTCGTATTGCAAGACATCACTCATTTATCAAGTAAAATTTATTAGAAATATTTCTTGTGGAACACTTGGATAACAAGTTACTTGCAATCCAAGGTTTTAATGTATACGTTTAAATTTCAGCTTCATTGAGTTTTAATTGCCATATAAAATTGTAAGATATCTAAAGAGTGCGATGCGGTGATTTGATATATGTATACACTCTGAAAGGATCCCTCCCCTCACCATCCAATTAATTAGCACATCCATCATCTCACATATTTACCTTTTTTTCCGAGGGGGGGCTGCATACATTTAGTTCTCTCTTAGCAAATTTCAAATATACAATATAATGTTATAGCTATAGTCGCCCTGTTTTACCTGAGATCCTCAAACCTTATTCAACTCATAGCTGAGAGTTTACACCCTTTTACCAGACGTTTCCTATCTCTCCCACCCTCCCAGTCCCTGGCAACCACTTTTCTACTGTTTCTGAGTTTGACTTCTTCTTCTTTTTAAGATTCCACCCATAAGTGCACTATGTGAATTTAATATGTATTTCTTATGTAATTTATGTTCCTTCGGTGTGTTAAAAAACAAAATTCACAGGGATAACAGGTACAGCATAAGGAATATAGTCAATGGCATTGTAATAGTGTTGTGTGGTGACAGATGGCAGCTGTACTTGGGGTGAGCAGAGCATAACATATAGTCGAACCCCTATGTTGTACACAGGAAACTAATGGAACATTGTGTGTCAACTGTGCTTCAATTAAAAAAAAAAAGAAAAAAATGAGCTGAACAAATTACAAAGATCTTATTGGCTTTATTCAGTGATTCATGCATCAGGCAACATCCAATCTAGTAGAGAGAAAGGAGCTCTAAGGAGCTATACAAATTGAAAGACTTTTATAGGCAGAAGGAGTGGGAACAGGGAAGTTACAATAGGCACAAAAGCAGGTTGGTTATTGCAAGGTTACTTTCCTGTAGGGGATGGCAGGGGTCTACGAGATGGATCACGGTAAAACCTTGGATTGCACGTGACTTGTTCCACGAGTGTTCTGCAAGACGAGAAAACACTTCTAATAAATTTTAACTTGACAAACGAGTGATTTCTTGCAATGTGAGTAATACGTGATGCCAAATGCTACATGATCACAACTGAGCCAATGATTCTTCTCTCTCTCTCTCTCTCTCTCTCTCTCTCTCTGCCTGCAGGATGATGGGTGATTGTCTCCCATGCTTGGATGATCGGTCTCAGGCTGCGGTGTTTGGCAGAAATCAGTGACTTTTCAGAATCATTGGAAGATGTCCAAAACTGGCACTAGTGTATTTTTTTTTTGTCAGTTCAAAGCACCTCTGGATGGTCCTTTGCTTTTCCATATGAGTACGCTTAGGAATGCTTTGCTTCATTCTAGGTCAGGCTGCCTGCAGATATAGACCCTTTCCTCTGCTGCCTTATTGCCAGTTATATTAAATACAGTATGTGACCAGAGTTTACTAATAGTGCACTATAGTCAACATCCGTGCAAGCATATACAATGGTCCTCATGCAAAAAAAGATTCCATTGAGTCAAGAGATAACAGTGATTCCGTTAGTGGTAGTGAAAATTGTCCTACACGATAACCCTCCTCTCTCTTGTCTCCCTCACACCAGCCACGAAAGTTTTCAAAGGTAAATGTGGGTTAATTTGTTTATTTTTCCTTATATTTTGCATTTTCTTTATTATTTTGTATTATAATCATTTTGTATGAATATTTTTGGGTTGTGGAACAAATCATCTGAGTTTCCACTTTTTCTCATGAGGAAATTTGCTTTGATATACAAGCACTTTGCATTACAAGCATGCTTCAGGATGAATTATGCTTGCAAAAACAAGGTTTTACTGTACCTAACTGGTGCTGGTCAGGCGATTTCTTTTTTAAAAGTGTATGTATTTATTTTGAGAGACAGAGAGAGAGAGAGAGAGAGAGAGAACATGAATGGGGCAGTGGCAGTGAGGGAGGGAGAGAGAGAATCCCAAGCAGGCTCCACACTGTCAGCACAGAGCCCCATCCAGGGCTCCAACTCACAAGCCATGAGATCATGACCTGAGTCAAAATCAAGAGTCAGACACTTAACCGACTGAGCCACCCAGGGGCTCCTATGGTGATTTCTGATTGACTGGTTTAAGATTCCATTTCTGGGAAAGACAAAATTGTAATTAAGTCTCAGTTTGGTGATGTAGGGCTTAGCATAAACAAGTCCATTTACGGTCTGTGGTTTTAACTGTAACAAGAGAAATCTGAAAATCAGGGAGTAACTAAAAATATTCTCTTACGTTTTGATGGCACCCATTATTTACTGATGAGGTTGGTATTATGAATCCATTGGGAAATAATCAGAAAAATTGTGATCAGAATATCATCATTTCTAGGATGTTTGTGTTGGATGTGATTTGGTCTGTAGACAGCATCTTTTTTTCTAATCCTTTGCCCAAAATTTATTTGGGAGGTCACACCTAAGCATGTGATCAGCCAGCTGTAAGCATTTAAGCCTCACACCAGCTGATCTCAGGTTGCAGACAAGAGTAAGAAAGGCAGGTCCTGGCTCTCGTTTTGGCACACTGCTACCTTGGTGCAAAACCAGAGGCATATCCATCAAGCCCATGGGCATTCCATTTTCTCAATTTCACCAACCAGATAGCTTATCTGGGGCTGGAAAGATGAGTAGCTATTTTACCAATACTTTAAAAAGAGTAGGTATTTCTATTTTATGACTAAGTAATAGTAAAAGAAAAGGTAAAAAATGATTTCTTCTAAAGTGATATTTGGGGATCTAAATTTTCAGAATTGTGTTTGTGTGTGCACGCACTCATTTTGTGGGATCTTACACGTTTTCAGTTTTAGAAAATACGTTCCGATACAATATATGTATATCCATGCATACGTAAACATGAAGGACATATAATGGGCATAAGCTTAATTTTTAAGGTATAACAAGCCTTAAAAGTCAGCTAGTCTAATATTATTTGAGCAATAATTGAATTTTCCTAGAAACGTCTCTACCCTGGGATGCATAGGACTCTGTTTCTCCCTTTTATTCCTGTGTAAAAATTACTGGAGCATTTTACTTTGTCATTTAAACAGATTGGTCTTGATTTCACTTCTTTAGTACCCACAGAATAAGTGACTTTCCATATGACAATCCATCAGTTCTTATACACACACACACATACACACACACACACACACACACACATTCATATATACTATATATGTATGTACTAGGCTCTAGTTTCTGCAACATAATTCTTGCCAAGAATTATGGCAATTAATACCCATTCTTTTTTTTATCTCTATAAAGTTAAGGGGAGAATATAACAGAGACCTCTTCAATTAAGAAAAAACTGCATGCTTTCTCTCTCTCAGAGAAAAGGGTTAAGTTATCTTAGAAAGTGACTTCTTATTGTCCCTTCACAAGCCAACCTCCTTACTAATGAGGTCTCATTAATGGTATAAAAATATCTTTTTTGCACAATTTCTTTCATTAAGTGTAGAAATTAAATTAAATGCACTCATTAATGTCATTGGGAGTACGAGGATATTTCTCATACTAAATCTGTATGGGACATAATGTGCATGAGTTTAGGATAAATGGGTATAAGGCGAAACATCAATCCCCAAACCCCCAAACTGAATGATAATTTATCTTGTACATGACATGATATCCAATTAATTTTTTAGATTAATTTAGATCAGTCTTCAGTTGTATGACTTTATGTGGGACAAAGTCAAACTCGAGCCTAACACTTGGAAAAACTCAAGTGGGATTTCAAAGAGATTTGAGTTCAGGGGCTTGGTCTGGTTTAGTATCATGTCCTTAGTGTCTAGCACATTGTCTAAGACATAGCAGGTACTCAATAGATAGGAACCATCAAGTGAAAGGCACTTGAAGTCCTTTCATGTGGGAGGAATCAAATGAGTGGAGAAAATTGTCTTTGGTCAGAGAAGATTTAGAGAGAACATGGTAAGGGCCTTTAAGTAACTAAAGTCCTGTTCTTTGGGAAAGAGATTATTTATCTCATTCAAAATATACTCAGCAAATGTTTTAACAAGGACTTTCAAGTGATAAACACTGTGGTTGGTGAAATATGTATGACACTATATTTAAACATATATACATGTATAACATACATATTTATATACATACACATATACACACAAGCATTTATATGTATTTGCAATGTAAATATATGTGTATGTGCACTTTATATTTATACATGTGTATTTACAGGGTTATACATATTTCACCAACTGCAGTGTTTGTGATGTGAAATTCAAATTCCATTTGAAAATCCAGATTCCATCCAGATATATATATTTACACACACACACACACACTTATATATATTTGATTGAAGACGGTTCTTTGCTCTATAAAGGTAGTAGAGAATGTATTAGACTTTGGTTGATTTCAACTTGTGAAACCATGACTAAAGATTAGAAGCTACAGAAAATGAGGTGGAGACTTCGTGAAAACGACAAACTTTGTCATTTCTGCATAACCATCTTCTGTTTGTCTAGAAGGCTCTTCACCTTCATCTTCTTTCCTTAAACCAAACCCCTCTCATCAATCTGCCTGAAAAAAAATGCTTCTTCTACTTCAAGACTCCAGTCGATGGTCACCTCTTCTGCAAAGCCTTCCCTGACTTTCTAAGAGTATCGCCAAGATCCCAGTTGTCTTACACACTTCCTTCCTTACACACTATCTTGGGTCATCATAGTTTGCACGTCTGTTTCTCCTACCAGACAGAGCTTCTGGGACCTGGCCATACTGCCTGAGCCTGTCAAGGCACTGGTTAAAAACAATGCCTAATAATATATCTTTTGACAGAGTAATAACTGAATGGATGGCTGCTTGAAAGGGATAGTGTCAGACAGTTGAAAGAAGAGTGTGTGTGTGTGTGTGTGTGTGTGTGTGTGTAAGACAATGCAGCACTGGCTGCGAGGCTTCCTAGAATCTGGTCTCAGCAGTGACACTTGGCCACTCTGACCTGTGGCTTGCATTCTATTGCTCATAAGCTAGTCACAGGACTAACTGTATTCTAGGCAAGAGGACCACAGAAGGGTATGACTGCTGGAGGCATGAGTCACTGGAGGGTCCACTTTGGAGGCAAGTTACCACATTTTCATCATCTGTAATTGAAAGAAGTACACCCGATGTCTGAATTGTACCCGATGGTCTGAGACCATTTTTTCTTGCTCCTAAAATTGTCTTGTTTAACTCTTCTAGAGGATTATGAAACTTTGTTTTTGACTTTTATCTATATCTCTACCTTGATCTTACATAGATGATCTGCCCTTCCCTCATCTATTGAGTTCAGTGGTTAAAAATTTTTTTGTAAAGGCCAGACAGTAAATGTTTTATGCTTTGTGGGTCATAGGGTTTCTCTGTTGCAATTTCTCAACTCTACTGGTAGCACAAAAGCAGTATAGACAATGTATACACGAATGGGCATGGCTGTATTCCAATAAGACTTTATAAACAAAACATGTGCAGGGCTGGATTTGGTCCATAGGCTGCAGCTTTCCAACGTCTCAAGTAGTGTAGCATGGGGTAGCTTCCACTCAAATGCCAAGACACATATTTTTCCACCTGTCACCACAACGACAAAATCCTAACAGGAGAAAAACAAAACCAACAAACCTTTTCCCAATGCCAGTTGGTGACAATTCACTATTTTAAAATATGACTTTTATATACAAAATCTAAGCTGCTATAAGCACACAGTCAAAGGCACTGCTGATAATGGATAGTTTGTGCTGAGCAGCACTATAAATAATAGGATAATGATGACATTATTTCATATCCACTATTTCTCCAGTATTTTTTGTTTCTAATTTATCTTCCATAAGATTTGAAGATAGAGTCAAAGTACTATCTGAAAGTGACATGATCCTAAGAGTGTTGCCAGCTGCCATGGAAAGCTGACAATGCCTTTTGAGCAACTTGGAGCCCCAGGTTTTGAAGGGCTATACAAAAGTAATTTTTTTATGAAATAGAAGCTCTACACCCTATAAATCAATTTTAATGAAATATGCATTTGTTTTCCTCAGGTTCTAATCTTGAAATAGGTTCAAATTCTAGGCCAGGAGGAAGACAGATTGAATGCACTAACACCACAAAGTCAGTGTGAAATCTTTTCCACTTGAGATCCTTCTGGAGCTTAATGTCCTGAAAGATTTTAGTATTTCTTCTCTCTGTCCTATTGCCTGACTAGGCTCTGCAGACTCAGGTTTACACAATGTACAGTGCAGGTCTGTGATTTTCCTTTTTTTAAAAAAAATATTTATTTTTGAGAGAGAAAGCATGAGTGGAGGAGGAGTGGAGTGGTGGCGGGGGACAGAGGATCTGAAGCAGGATCTGAGATGACAGCAGCAAGCCCGGTGCAGGGCTTGAACCCATGAACCATGAGATCATGACCTGAGCTGAAGTCAGATACTGAACTGACTGAGCCACCCAGGCATCCCAGGCCTGTGATTTTCTGAGGACATTTGAAAGGTAGTAAGTATTTTGTGACATAGGGTATCTTGTGGCATGTAAAGAAATTGATACTCTTTCCTGAAAAATGGTTCTATAACCTGGTATACCTAATTCTTAGAATGATATGCCGAGTGTCCTAAATATCTTCAATGCAGAGTTAAAAGAACAGATTGTTGGATTTTGGAAAGGCTACATTAGTTATCTTCATTTATTCGTTGTTATGCCCCATGTCTAATCCTGTCTCTGTATTTACAGTTTTTTTTTTTTTTCTGGAGGTTCTTGTTTATCTGCTCAAGTAGATCCTACAGAGAGAGAATCTTAGATGCCTACTGATAGCTGCACAGGCAAAAAACAAAATAAAACAAAATGATGATATAATTCTACAAAACTAAAAATAAATAACATTAGTCCGTACATCTGTGGAGAACATGTGTAGTGACGGGAATGGGGGGTCTGGAAAGCCCATGCCCCATCCTAGAACAAGAGGATACACTACTTAGTTGAGCCAATCTACCATATGCCGGGCGCAGACCCAGGGATTCCATTTCTTCTGAGTGTGAAAAAGAAACCGTAGCTTCCACTTTTAATGTAAAAGCTTCTGATTGTTTAATCAATATTTTAAACAGCAACTTGTGGGCCAAATACTACAATTTTGTAGGCCAGACTTACATCCTGGGCCATTGGTTTGGGACCTCTGTTGAAGCTCCATGAGGAATAGTGTCTCATCTGGTATCTTGCTTGTTTTTGTTTGTTTGTTTTCATGCTGCATCATAGTGAGTAGAACACGGAAGATGCTCAATAAATATTTTTTTTAAAGAATTTTTTTTAACATTTATTTTATTTTTGAGACAGAGAGAGACAGAGCATGAATGGAGGAGGGTCAGAGAGAGAGGGAGACACAGAATCTGAAGCAGGCTCCAGGCTCTGAGCTGTCAGCACAGAGCCCGACGCGGGGCTCGAACCCACGGACTGCGAGATCGTGACCTGAGCCGAAGTCAGACGCTTCACTGACTGAGCCACCCAGGTGCCCCAATGCTCAATCAATATTTATGGAATCAATAAACAGACAAGTAACTTGTGATTGTGAAGGGACGTCTGTAAAAGTCTTGGTCTTAAGGAAAGCCAGAATATTAATTTCTGTATCAGTTACTATTTGCTGCATAACAAATATTCCAAAACTAGGTGCTTGAAGAGAAGGAATTATTTCTTCACAATTCTGTGAGATGGTAAATTGGTCATGGCTCAGCTGGGACATTTTGGTTCAGCTCCATGTGATATTTGATGGGATCATTCATGCCTTTGTCGTCAGATGGCAGGTTGCCTGAGAGCTAGCCACTCTGGGGTACCCTCGCTCACATGGTTGGAGCTATTAGCTGCTGAGCATCCATGTGGACTCCCCCACATATCACAATTTCTTTATTGTATCTGGGTTTCAAAAATGCAAATCCCAATGTGGGAACATTTATCTAGCTCCCATTAGTTTTACAAGTGTCGGTCTTCCATGGGCCAAAGCAAATCATGTGGCTAAGTACTGAGTCAGTGTGGGAGGGGATTGTCCAAGACGTAAATACAAGATGTATTTAGTTGGGGATAATTAATATATCGATACACTATAATATGTAAAGATTTTTAAAAAAATATTACTATGTGTACAATAAGTATATATATTTTTAAGGACTTAGGAGCTCAACTTCTCTCTAGGCTAAAAAGAAACGCAACTTAAATGTCATCTCCCCCTCTCCCAACTCTGAGGTAACCCTACTCTGAAGGTCAGGAAACAGTATGTGGTATGTCTGCTTTTCTCCTCCAAACAGAGCATCAGCACTATCTTCCCATTCAAGTGGCCATATGACGCTAAGCTTTGTTGTGATGCTGATGTCAATGTTGTTTTTCATTTAATCTAAGATGTTGTACTCTATGAACAAAAATAAGACCTCCAACTTATTTTACATAGGTCACTGAACAGCCAGACGATAGTAATGACTTATTACTGACCTCATCAGAGAAGACTTGAACCAGTGAACTACAGGTGAAGGGTTCTCTATCCCATTAGCCTGAGTTCATTTCATTCCTCTCGGAGAAGACTTCAGTTCTAAAGAGTGTTTGTCGCCTCACATCAGCCACATTAAATACATGTATTTTTTTTATGAAAGCAAAAAGAAGTCTATTAGTGTTCCCTTTTCCCAGCATGTTGGAGAAGCCAGTGTTGAGCTGACCATGGGTCAAATTAACCCTGGAATAGAGGGTTATGAGAGGTAAGGACAATGACCATCACATATTTATGTGTGTCAGTTAATTAATACACAATGATTGACTGTGTTAGATGTTAACAATACATAAATGGGAATCCATGGTTCACATTCGCAGTTGTATGAAATTACATGAAGAGGTAGGCTATTGAGAACAGAATAGGTGTTCTGCAATGGGAATCAGGGCATCTGGGTTGTATTACTGACTTTTCAGTAAATCACTGTTGGACTGTAATTAATTTCACTTTTTGAGAACATTGGTGGTTCCTTTATCTGCACAAGGGCATCTATTGACTACCTACCACATTTTACATGTGTTCTAGGTCAATTTCATAATACTCTTATAACAATGACAGTTTTATTTCTGCCTCATAGATAAATTGAGGCTCAGAAATATTTAAAATGTGATAGGATAGCACTCAGCTAATAAGTAGCAAAACTAGTATTTGAAATTATACTTGATCTTGATCTAAAGTCTACTGTTCATTACACCAGCATGTCTCTTCTCCATTGGTTGAAGACCATCCTAGGACACTACTGTATTTTACTTGCTCTCGTCAGCTCTTTAACTTGTTCCATGGTCAGCACAAATGGCCATGTCTGATCTAGGTCTGTCTTGGAAACATTGTTCCTCCACAAAGGTGATCGGATGAGAGATTTTTCATTTCATACCAGTACCACAATATTAGCCAGTATAGGGTAGGTAGTGCCGCAGAAACACTAATCTCTCCCCCATCATCTCAGTGTTTTACCACTATAAAAGTTAAGTTTTTGCTCATAACCCATGATTCACATGGGTTGATAGTGGCTTTTGGTTCAAAGAATTACAAAAGCTCTATTATCTTGAAACTGTCCCAAGTAGAATCTATGGTTTTTCAATCAGAGAAAGAGACTAGAGAATTATGCAAATGGGTTGCTAGGTCTCTGCTCAGAAGTGACACATGTCATTTATGATCATATTTTAGTTACTGAAACTATTCTCATGTTCTAACAAGCTGCAAGGTAGCTGAAAAATACTATCCTCTCTGTGCCTAGAAGGGGAAACAAAATAAATGCTGGTGAATAATCATATTTGAGAATTCTAGTCCATCAGTTCCTTTGAGACTAGGACTTTAAGTCCTGGTTTCTCTTTCTTCCCAGGGCAGGAGACCTGTAAACAGAACCTTGCTCTGTGTGCCAATCTAGCTATCCAACTTTCTTACAAATTAAATCCATTTTCGTTTACCTTGTCTTATTTGCAAGATTAAATAATTGGAGTGATTATCCTATCCCTGGACTTAACATTATCTTTACTCTGTATTATAATTGGTGATCCGAAAAACTGAGGCCTCTTCTCCTTCTAACATTAGAGAGAGCATACCAGTGAAGATTTTTTTGGTTGAAGGTGGCAAGTAACAAGGCTGAATTTTTTCTTAATGGCATTTATAAATTTACAGATAATAGAAGAGTAGGTGTGACCTTGAGTGTGTGAGATAAAGGGACTTGAATAATGTAATTCTGGATTTGTTACTTTCTCTCCATTTCTTAGCTTTGCTTCCTTTTGAGGTTGCAAAATGGCTGCCAGAAGCACTTAGGGCAACGTGCTTCCAAGTTCAACCCCAGTGAGAAATGGTAAAACTTTTCTCAGTTGGATCCTGTGAAAATCCTGAAGTTAATTCTCTTTGGATGACATTTATCACGTTATAAGAAAGATACTATGCTTGTCATATCTGCCAACATTCTCATCCTCTAATCTCTGCCTTCTTGCACAATGGAGACTGGAAAACAAAATTCTTTATTTTGGCGTGGGTTGGATATGTACAACTAGCACTCAGCATCTAGTCTCACCTCCTTCTATTGTGTCTTTGTGCCTTTTTTTTTAAATCCCATAGCCTGAAAAATTAAAAACTACATTTCCAAGATTCCCTCACAGCTAGGATTCTCATGCAAGTTACAGCTTTACCAATCACACGTATATACCTAATATTTGGAAAGCAAAAGTCAGTTAGAGACTATTTTTTTGTCTACTGCTCTAGGCTGTTTTATGAAGGTATCACTTCCCTCCTCATGCTCTTTGTTTTCAATATCCTGCTTTGGAACCAGCAAGAAAAATTTGCAAGAGGCAGTGGACAAACTCCACAACCTGTTGATGCCCCATGAGCAGGTTTCTGGATGTGAGAAGGCAATTGCAATGTTGGTCATGGTTGTGACTGATCCTGGTTTTCTGACCACTCTTTGCGACTGAGATGATTTGTGCTTTCACTTATGGCTCCGGTGGACACATGTAGATTCTACATGGGCCAATATATAATCTGTACAATCACAGGTAACAGCAAACAAATAAATTTAAAAAATGACTGTACAGAGGACAGGCAGCATTTCCTCATGTAACACGGTGACGAAGTACACAGGCTTAGTGATACAGATTCAAGTTCAAGTCCCAGGTCCACCATTAAGTTGTATACATGTGTCAAGTTGCTGAAAATTTATCAATTTTGGTTTCCTTCTCTGAAAAAATGAGCATAGTGCTATAAATGTTGGAAATTTGTAGAAAAGATGAAAGAAAACAATGTATGTGATACACTGTCCTCTAAGTCAACTGAAAAAACAAAAAAAACACTCACTTGTATCTTGCCCAGCTGCCTCCATGCTTTTTACCTACCTACTCACCTGTGGGCAGGTAACACCAGGTACTGATATCATCTGTAAGGAAAGGCTTTCCCTTGCTTTTCTGGCTCTCTGCCCTAATCAGGCGTTGTTCCCTTTTCTCTTTAGTGCCACATTGCTGCTTTCCCAAGTCTAGAGTCTCATTTGGACAGTGTTTTTCCTGCAAACATTTCATGGAATTGAAATACCTTTCTTTTAAGTGACATTTCCAGGAACACTATCCCTGGGAGCTATTTAGCCCATAATTTGGATGCTTCTATAATTTGGAGCTCTTGCCCACCCTTCAGGGAACAGTGTGCTGTTTTCAGAACAGGTTATTATCCGTGGGGGAAACCTGCTTATCCCATGATTTTAGAGCATTCTGGCTTGCTGGTTCTGAGGATAATTCTTTCCTGGTCATTTCATCCCCAGCCCTTAGCTTTGGGCAAGGCAATCACATTTTGTTACCTTTATCCATTTGGAAGTTTCTTGCTATTTCAATTTATTTGAGCCTATTTAAACAACAGTAAAAAGGAAAACTCTTCCATATAAATTTAATTCCAATTACTCTGACTCCTTTGTCATCTTCTGGTTGTAATTTAAAGCTTTTTCCAAATGGCATGTTTAAAAGGTGATAATTCACTTGGCAGCTGGAGAAACTGGGATCATTAAAGGCAGACATAATTAACATTATTTTTAATGCACCTTGGCTATTCTCTGTGTTTCCAGAATGCTAGCAGTGCTCTTTCACGTCTTGCAGCATCCCTTCCTTACTGCATGGCTGAGGATTTATTTATTCATTTATTCAATAAATAGTCACTGGGCATCTGCTATCTTCCAGGCCCTGTGCTAAGTACCGGGGACAAAAATATGAATAAGACACAGTGTCACCTCTCTTCTCGCTTCTTGGAACCAGGTTAGATATAAGAACACAGAAGGAAAAGAATGACAGGTAGGAAAAGAGAGGTTATGCAATTAGAAAGAGAGGGAATAAAAAATAAAAAACAAAACAGATGGTGAAAGAGTAAGACAGAATCGAAGGGGTTTGGAAAGGCGGAAGAGGAGAAACATTGAGAGAAGAGGAAAAAAAATCAAGTAAAAGGTGGCAGCAGAAAGAAAATATAAAAGTTTTAAAATGTGGGAACATGGAAATTTATAGACTGCTATTCTCATATGCGTGCCTGTAATTTTCTGTATTTTCTGTAACTCAAGCAACTTGGTTATAAGCCCTCTGGTTCCACTGATGTCAGCAAAAAATTGCAATCTTATCATTTTAAGGTTATCTGTCTCTTCTAGTTTAAATCATAGACTCTCTTCAGGTTAATTCTGTCTGTTCACAGCTTTTTCTACCTTCCTCCTCCTTCTCCTTCTCCCAGCATAGGAAGCTTATATGGCATCATGGATGCATATCTCTTATCCAAATCCCTGTTTCTGGACACTTGCTGGCTCTGCTGGTGATAAAAGTGGTGTCTTATGTCCTAGTGATGGCCTCCGTCCCCTGTGGTAGACAGAGCAATGGCTCTCCCAAAGGGTGTCCACCTCCCAGTCCTCAGAGCCTGTGACCATGTTACCTCACAAGGCAGAAGGAGTTAAGGTTGCATGTGGAATAAAGGCTGCTAATTACCTGACCTTGAGATGTTGGAGGAGATGATCCTGAATTACTTGGGTGGGCTTCATAGAATCAAGAGAGTCTTTAACATGGAAGGAGGCAGAAAGTGTCTGTAGGAGATGTCATCTTGGAAGATGATCTTAGAAACCGGAAGAAGAACCTCCGCCCCCATTCTGCCTAAACCAGCCATTGCACCATTCCAACTTTCCTGAGGCCATGTAAGCACAGGATCTCAGCAAGGGGTTCCCTTGAACATTTCAAAAGGGAGGAGGGCAAAATCCCTCTCTCCTTCCAGACTCTTTCTCAAAGCAAGACTTTCTGACATCTTGGGCAAGGCTCAGAATTTATCACTAGTGGGGCCATCTCAGGGAGCAGGCAGCAACCTCTAGCTGTGGATCCTCTGACTCCGCAAACATGCCCACCATGCCCAGAGGGGTGTTACTCTTCTGTGTACAAGGAATTGCCTTGGTGAAAATCTTCCTTCTCTCCCATTGTATGGTAAGATTCTGTTCTTCATGAGCCAGCCTGTGGTCCATGAAATTTAAAAGAAAGCTTTTGAGGTTTAGAAAACTCTGTTGTCTTTCAGAAGAGTCTGGCTCTTTTAAGCAAAAAGCGCTGTTTATACAGTGTTGGTCCTTGAATGCATTTCAGGAGCTTAGTTTTAAAAGCAAAATACTAAATAAGTCTCCCTTTAAAAAAAATGTTTATTTTTTGAGAAAGAGGGTGCATATGCTTGCCAGGGAGGGGCAGAGAGAGGGCGGGGGACAGAGGATCTGAGGCGGACTCTGGACTGACAGCAGATAGCCCAATGTGGGGTTCGAACTCATGAACCGTGAGACAATGACCTGACTCGAAGTCAGATGCTTAACGGACTGGGCCAAATCACTTTTTCTTATTTAGGTTTTCCACTTCCCTGAAGCAACAATACCCTCTGTCTCAAAAGATGGGGCTGAGGAACAGTAAGACTTTCAAAGACTAAAAATCACACTTAATAATCTTTTAAATATTACCAGGCTATAAAAGAACAAGAGAAGGAACTAGCTAGAGGAAGAACAATGGGGAGAAGCAAAAAGAAGCAAAAAGTGAGGGAAATGAAGGATACAGGGGGAGGAAAGGGAGCTGAGACAACCACGTGGAAAGTATGAATAAACAAAATTGATCGTCCTTAAGTTTCTTTGCAGGTAACGTTTCACCCATTCTCTGGAGGTGATAGGTACTCACTCACACCTCAGACGGTCCCTGAGAGGAGTTCTCCCGCACCTTCAGGATTTTGTGCTCTCATGTCCCCTTTCCTTTCCACAGGGCTTCCTGGCCCTGGAGACTCGGGACTGTCCCCTCCTGTGTTGGGAAAGACTTTCTGTCTCTGTCAGGTGAGCGGAGCCCAGGCGCCCACCTGGGCGTCTGGAAACTGCAGTGCTCACCCCCTGGTTCTGTAATATTCTGCTAGCAGCTACTTTACTTGCCTTCTGGAGACTCAGGTTTTCCATCTGCGAAATGGGGCTGTGTTAGAGATAAGAGTCACGGTTTCCAAACAGGTGTGCGGTCGTTTCTCTTCTCTACTCCATTCGGAACCATTGTGTGTGTGACAGCAAGATTCACACTGCCTCCTCCTAGTCTCATAACTCGGGGTCTACACTACTGACTGTACTCTTGTCCTCTCATTGCTATTACTCTGGGGACAAGTTTTTTAAAAAAATTAAAGACTAAAATAATAAATACATAAAATAAGCAGCCGCCAAGCTGACCCAGGTTAATGGCGCCCCAGTGTTACTAAGCCCAAGGGATTAACCGAGCCTTCCAGTGACTTCTGCCAGAGGGACCTGCAAAACACTTCTCTCCCTCCCTTTACTCATTCTGTAGTTCAACAGAGGCGATTTCACACCACTTTTCACCAAGTATGCACAAGCGCAGATACACGCATATCCTCTCCCTTGCTCCCCTCGCCTCCTGCACTGCTCCCTTCTGCACCTGTAGGAACACACTCGGACATAGTGTCACATGTATAAACCGAGTCTCAGCATTCCGTTACCTGCCACCCTTCCTTCCTTTCAGTGAAATATGTAATGGATTTTGCACACGTCTTTCCGCACGCGTTTTCTAAAACCTCAGCGAGGTCTCTTCTCCCCTTCTTTGCATCCTCTTTCTCCACTTCCTTCTCTTCCACCCCTGCCTCAGGACTGAGACCCTCTGTGACACACATGTGTGTCCCGCACACGTGGTGACACACACGTGGTTATGAGCACTGCGTTATGTTCATGGCGGGAGGCAGACGTTTTGAGACATTTTGAGGCCTCAGCTTTGAAGTCTGGATTTTATCCTGGGAGTGGAGGTTGTTCTGTCAATGGAAAGGAAACAGAGGAGAAAAGTGATCTGATTCGTGTTTTATAAAATCATTTTGTTGGCTGGCAGGCTCATGGACTGAAGCAGGGATATTATTGGAGTCAGAGAGACCTGATAATGGCGATGATGAGAACCCATCTCAAGTCTGGATGGTAGCTGTGCAGAGGTGGGGCCAGTTCAGGGACCGAGTTAGGGGACATGATAGAGATACTCATCTCGGCTCCATCCTGGTGACAAAAGCAGCCAAAATAGGTGTGTGAGTGCAGACAGTATGTAGTTGTAAGTATGAGAAACCCGCTGTAAGTGTTAAGTGTTCCTGGGACTTATGCAGCTTGGCTTCCTAGGATAATGGTTGCAAGGCTGAAAATTAGTCTGTGTGTCTCTGATAAAGCTGAAAATGGGAAGAGACAATGATGGATTGAGAGCTCAGATTTTCAATCTGGCTGCAAAGAGCTTTACTTTTTTTCCCCTACATCTGACCAAAACTATTTATTATTCTGAAGATGAAAAGCACCTATCAGTATGTTGAGAATGATCTCCTGGAGAATTCTGGAACGGTCTTAGATGAAGTTTCTCAAGATCAACTGAATATGCACTGTAACTTAGTGACATAGAAAAGCACGGATATAGGAAACGTGAAGGTCAAACTATAAAAACCATAGAAATAGGGGCACCTGTGTGGTTCAGCCGGTTAAGTGTCCGACTCTAAATTTTGGCTCAGGTTATGATCTCATGGTTCATGAGTTCCAGCACTGCGTTGGACTCTGTGCTCACAGTGTGGAGCCTGCTGGGGATTCTCCCTCTCCCCCTTTCTCTGTCCCACCCCCGCTTACACCCTCTTTCTCAAAATAAATAAACATTAAAGACACATATAAATAATGGTTGACATGACAATTCTCATAAAGCTAATAGGTAAAAACTTTTTAACTTCAGGTGCTGGGCTACAGAGGTGTTTCGAAAAACGGGACACAGATATTTTACCTCCTAAATAGAAAGATAGAATTTCCCAGCAGCATTTTGCCTGAACAATCACATTAGTCTACCCATGACAAGAAAGCACTTCAGTGTCACCTTCATCATCAGGATGGCAAACTTTCAGAGACTAGATCAGAAACTCCCAGTGGTTCAAACCTTCCTATTTTGCACAAGTTTCTGTAACAACACTAAGAGATACAAATAGAACAATAGATATCGAGTTACGTTTGTGCACGAAAATTCGTCTCTACGTGCTTCAAAGAGAGCAGTCTGTGAGGAGTAGACAGGGACACCAAGAACTCTGCTCACAGCATGAATGACCTAGACCCTGTCTAAGGAAGGAAGAGAAGGTGTCAGGCAAGGTGGTTGCTCCTTGAGACTCCTGGCTAATGTCTCCAGTGTCCAGGAAAAGAACAGCTAGGAATTAATCAGACTCCTCAGTTGCAGTCACGCATGTTCAGAAGTTATAGGGTACCTGAGATATGTGGATTTAAGAGGACTGTGATTTTCATACCTACACATCATAAATATTGTCTTTTCTTTTTGAGTTCTGTCATTGATCTTTTTTTTTTAATATTTGTTGCCAAATTGGTTTCCATACAACACCCAGTGCCCATTCCAACAGGTGCCCTCCTCAATGCCCATCACCCACTTTCCCCTCCCTCCCACCCCCCATGAACCCTCAGTTTATTCTCAGTTTTTAAGAATCTCTTATGGTTTGGTTCTCTCCCTCTGTAACTTTTTCTTTTTTCCTTCATTCCTGGGCTTCAGGGCTGGTTCAACATTCACAAATCAATCAATGTGATACATCACATTAATAAAAGAAAAGATAAGAACCATATGATCCTGTCAATCGATGCAGAAAAAGCATCTGACAAAATTCGGCATTCTTTCTGAATAAAAAGCCTCGAGAAAGTCGGGATAGAAGGAACATTCTTAAACATCATAAACGCCATTTATGAAAAGCCCACAGCTAATATCATCCTCCATGGGGAAAAATCGAGAACTTTTCCCCTGAGATCAGGAACACAACAGGGATGTCCACTCTTCTGTGGATCAGTATTGCCTTAAATATATTTGTGTTTAAGGGCAATGACAGAACATACATTTTAGCAGTAGTGGTCTGTAGTGTGCTTGCTCTAACAACAGCCCATTGTGCATATATCTTCCCAACTTCATGTTAGATGAAGTCAGATCAGTAGCTCATAACTGGCCATAGTGGAAGCATTTAGCCATTTAAATTTGCAAGTTGTATGAATCAGGGCTTTTTTTTTTTTTTTTTTTTTTGGTTTTTGTGCCAGTTGTTATAAACATTTATTAGTGCACCAATATTTCTCAGCATAACAATCCCTCCAGAACATAACCTAGTCTCCTGCATGTCTATTGAATGAATGGACGGGGGATAGGAGGAGAGATTTATAAAAACAGAGAGGCTCTTCAAGGTAATGTTTTAAGGAGAGAAACCTGAGTTTTGAGGAGAGCACAGGAGAAAGATATAGTTGAGAATGGAAGGTGAGAGATGTCTTCCAGGCAGAAAGAAGTCTTGGTTCAGACCAATGAAGAACTTAAGGAATTAGAAGTATCATAAATGAGTTGAAAATGACTTGAAAGCAGAATCCCTGTGGACAGTGTCAGGAGATGAAGGCAAAGTGTTTATTTGACATATCTGTCAAATATGGAAGCTGTCTCCAGCTCTCCTAGGTCCTTAGCTCAGCAAGGATGGGCAGATCAGAAGCTGGGTAAGAAGTCCCCCTGCTCCCAGTGCTGCTCTCAGTTTCAGAGTTTGTTTCTGGGCAGTCACCCCTCATATGAACTTTTCAGTTTTATTGACTTACAGTTGATAAAAGTTGCACACATTTAAAGTATACGTCTGGAGGAGTTTGGACATGTACATGTACCCACGAACAATCTCCACAATCAAGGTTCTAAACATATCCATCACCTCCAAAAATTTCCTTGTGCTTTTTTTTTCTGTTTTGTATGTATGTGTGTGTAAGAACACTTGTAATGAGATCTATCTGCTTAGCATATTTTAAAGTACACAATATTGTATTGTTGACTATATGTACCAGGTTGGAGATCAGATTTCTAGAACTTACTCACCTTGCATATCTGCAACTTTATACACATTGAACAACAAGTGGGGAACCTTGGTGGCTCAGTCTAAGGTTAAGCATCCGATTCTTGATTTTGGATTAGGTCATGATCTCAAGGTCCGTGGGTCCAAGAATCCCCTGATTAGGATTCTCTCTCTCTCTCTCCCTCTATGCCCCTCCCTGCTCACACATGTAAACCACTCTTTCCCTCTTCTTATCTCTGAAAACTAAATAAACATTAAAAATATAATTCTTCATTTCCTCTTCCCCATCACCTCTGGAAATCATCATTCTATTCTCTAGTTCTATAAGTTTAACTATTTTAAATCTTTTTTTAATGTTTATTTATTTTTGAGAGAGAGGCAAAAAGTGCAAGCATGGGAGGGGAAGAGAGAGAGGGAGACACAGAATCTGAAAAAGTCTCTGGGCTCTGAGCTGTCAGCAAAGAGTCTGACACAGGGCTTGAACTCGTGAACCATGAAATCATGTCCTGAGCCATAGTTGGACGCTTAACCAACTGAGCCACCCAGGTGCCCCAAGTTTGACTATTTTAAATACTTCATATAAATGGAACCATGAAATACTTGTCCTTTTGTGCCTACCTCAGTCACTTAGCCTACTGTCTTCTAGATGTTGTCAATCATTAATACTGCTGCAATGAACATGGAGTCCAGATATCTCTACTAGATCCTGATTCCATTTCTTTTTAAGAAACATTTTCATTTCCAATAAAAGAAACATAAAGACCAGTTTTAGACGTCTTCTCTTCCAGATGTAGTAGTCACAAAGTAACTTGATGCTGTTCAGAGTACTGTGAACTATATACCCAGGGAACAATTCTTTTCTAGGTTTTCAAGTGCGCTACTCAGGGCCACACCCAGAGACTCAGATCTGACTTACAGCCACCCAGACATGTGAGTAGATGGAAACATGCCCTTGCTATTCTGGTGTTTCAGTCAAGAACTATGGATGACATAGTTGGCTGGCTGACATGCTGGCTTCTGCTAAACTGTTGAAGAAAATGGTGCATCAAACATATTTGTCCAAAGCGTTGTGGATAGTGGAAACTCTAGGGGTGAGGAGAAAAAGAAAAGCTTCAGTCCAGTCCAGAAATGGAACACTAGACATCTTTTCATTCTACCCACCACTTTATACAATGGAGGGAAATAGAGATCAAAAAGGCAATTTCATTGGAGATATTTCCTAAATTGAGATCTGTGTCACACACATGCACATGCACAAACACACACACACACACACACACACACACACACACACACTTTGATTCTATCCTATACACCTGGAATGAAGTGCAGTGAAATCAATTGGATGGTGATTAGTGATGGCCATTGGAGTCATAACTACCTGAATTTGAACATCCATTTGATGTCCTAGCTAGGCAACACTATGGAAATTTTATGACCTTGCTGAATCTTGGTTTCTCACTTATGAAACAAAATGAGGGATAACAGGGTTTACTTAACAACATTGCTATAAAAATTAAATGAGATCAATAGGTAGAATTCTTAGCATAGTCTAGAGCACATGATAGAATCTTAGTGTGTGTTAACTATTATTTTTGTTGTTACTAGATAATGATCATAGCAATGGTTTTATTTTAACTTAATCTTTAGATAATGATGTTTTAACAGTTGAAATGTTTTGGCAATTGGCAAGTATTTTTATTTTATTTTATCTATTTTATTTTATTTTGTTTCATTAATGTTTATTTTTTGAGAGAGAAAGAGAGAGAGAAAGAGAGAAGGAGAGACAAAGTATGAGTGGGGGAAGGGCAGAGAGACAAGGAGACCCAGAATCCAAAGTAGGCTTCAGGCTCTGAGCTGTCAGCACAGAGCCTGACATGGGGCTTGAACTCATAAACTGTGAGATCATAAACTGAGCCAAAGGTGGAAGCTCAGCTGACTGAGTCACCAAGGCACCCCAGTAAGCATTTTTAAAAACTATTTTGCAATATATATAATT
This sequence comes from Neofelis nebulosa, assembly GCF_028018385.1. Classification (NCBI taxonomy): domain Eukaryota; kingdom Metazoa; phylum Chordata; class Mammalia; order Carnivora; family Felidae; genus Neofelis; species Neofelis nebulosa. The sequence continues at coordinate 196,819,232 of NC_080784.1, read as the reverse complement.
TATAAGATCGCAGGAGGTGATATGCTTTCAATTTATTTCAACTGATATTTGAGAGTCTCGACACTAAGCCATTAGCTTCCCTTTGAAGAAGTACTCCAATTTGATGAATAGCTTCTGGTTTTTAACCAGGTCCTCTCTGTCATTGGACTCAGGTGAAGTTTTACGGGAGGGGATGACACAGAAGGTTGCAATAAAATCTAACAAGAGTCACCTGATAATTAAACAGATTAATCACTTTGACCACCAAAGCAGTTGACCACCGTGACTACAAAGCATTAAGACTTTAGCAATTCATGATTAAAAGTCAGGAAGGTCATAAAAATCAGTGTCTGTGAATGTCCCAAAGAAGACTCACTTAGGTCTGTAGTATGGACCTCCCCAAGGTGTTTGGAGTACAGTCATCCAACACTTGCTACTTACATGCACTGCAGGAAAGAGCCACGGAAAGGAAATGCAAATCTCCGGTGGTTCCAAAGAAACCATATGAATGACAAATGTCTTGTGATGTCAACCTCCAGATCTTGGGGCTGCTTTTCATGCCCATTAACTGGCCTCTTTGATTCCACTTTTGGCCATCCCCAATCCATTCTCCACACAGAGGCTAGAGGGGTCTTTTAAAACGTGACTAGGGCTTGTTATTCCCTGCTTACAGCCATCAAATGAACTCCCATCATGCTTGAAAGTGAATCCAAACCCTTCACATTAGCCCTTCCATGCCAGGCAGGATCTGTCTCTGCTCACCTCTCCAGCTTAATCTCAGACCTCCCCACCTTTAGCTTCAGATCCAACCCTCCCTCTCTACCTTCAAATCTCACAACCTTTGTACTAGATTGTTCTGGTCTGCCCCTTTGTGTGACTGGCTCCTGCTCATCCTTCAACTCTCAGCTTAAATGCCATATTCTCAGTAAGACTTAGGTGATTATTCCCTGGGTATTCTTCATTCCTGTTTCTTTGCTTCATGACAACTCACATTTTTAAAGGACTTTCAAATGACAAGTTTGTTTGTTTTTTGCCTGCTTGAAACAGCTCTGTGATGAAGGGACTTGGCTGGCTTTGCTTATCAACATACACCGAAGGGATTTCAATGCCTGGGGTTATTAAAAAATCCACAAGTTAATAACCATTGGTCCTAATACTATTGATAACATGCATTGAACATTTCCAAATGGGCCAGGTATTGAACTAAGCAGGGTGTGTGTCTGTTCTCATTTCTTCTTCAAGTTAAGCCTTGGAAGACTATTAATATCATGCTCATTTGTTGATGAGGGGACTGAGGCATAGAGTGTCTATGTATTTAATCTGAGGTCACAGAACTGGTGCTAGAAGAGGAGGATTCAAACCCAGGTAGAATTTAGAACCTTAATCTTTGCCTTGGTTTTGAGGGAGCGACTGCAAGATTCTTGGCCACAGCTGATCTGCTGACTGCCTCTGGGTGTCATGTAGTGGGATCTCTCCGTTCGGTCTGAAATGGTACTTCTGCCATGATCTTTGTCACCCTGAATTAATTTCAAACAGAGCATTTCTCACAGTATTTTGATATTGGATGATTATCTGTCTCCCAGAAAGCATCTAGAATTCATTCTTGGTGGAGACTGTCCCTTTTGTTTTCTTTTTCCTTTATTTATCCTCTCTACAATAAATAAATATTTATATACTCTATCTAAAATTTTATTTTAGAGTATGGGAATATAACAATGGACAAGACAGATAAATTCTCTACCTCATGGAACTTATAATTTGGGGAAGGCAGATACTAATCATGTAAACTACTTAACAAAATCATTTCATTTCATTTCATTATTTTATTTTTTACTTTTTTACTTTTTATTTATTTTTGAGAGAGAGAGAGAGAGAGAGCATGAGCAGGGGAGGGGCAGAGAGTGGGGGGGGGGGGCAGAATCTGAAGCCAGCTCCAGGCTCTGAGCTGTCAGCACAGAGCCTGATGTGGGGCTTGAATGCATGAACCATGAGATCATGACCTGAGCCAAAGATGGACGCTTAACCAACTGAGCCACTCAGGTGCCCCAACAAAATTTTTAGGTAGTGACAAATTTTATGAAAACAAAAATAAAAAAAAAAAATAGAATAGGATACAAAGAGGCTTGAAGAGAAGGTGCTAATGTAGTGATGTGGTCAGGGAGGGCCTGTCTGAGGAAGTGACTGAGACCCAAGGATGAGAGAAGATCCAGGGTAACAGTTTTCCCACAAGAGGGCACAACTAGTGTCCTAGATGTAGGACCTAGTGTAGAAATCCTGAGTTGAGAATGAGCTAGACGTGTGCCAAGAACAGAAAATAGATATACTGGACCCAGCCTGTGAGTTGCCCCAGATCTGTTTAGCCTCCCTTGTCCATGGGTGTGATGGTTAATTTTAAGTGTCAACTTGACTAGGCCACATGGTGCTCAGATATATGGTTTAATATTAGCTCTGGGTATATCTGTAAGGATGTTTCCCCAACAGATTAGTCTTTGAATCATTGGACTCAATAGAGCAGATTGCCCTCCCCATGTAGGTGGGCATCACCCAATCCACTGATGTTGAATTTGCTCACTGTCTGTCTGCTTGAGCTGGGATATCAATCTTCTCTTGTCCTTAGCACTCCTGGTTTCCAGGCCTGCAGACTGGTATTGGGATCTATACCATCACTTCTCTGGCTGTCAGGCCTGCACCACTCACCTTCCAGGGTCTCCAGTTTGCAAATGGAAGCTTGGGACTTGTCATCCTCCAAAATGCTGTGAGACAACATCTTAGAAAAACCTCCTGGCGCCTGGGTGGCGCAGTCGGTTAAGCGTCCGACTTCAGCCAGGTCACGATCTCGCGGTCCGTGAGTTCGAGCCCCACGTCAGGCTCTGGGCTGATGGCTCGGAGCCTGGAGCCTGTTTCCGATTCTGTGTCTCCCTCTCTCTCTGCCCCTCCCCCGTTCATGCTCTGTCTCTCTCTGTCCCAAAAAATAAATAAAAAATGTTGAAAAAAAAAAAAAAAAAAAGAAAAAAAAAAAGAAAAACCTCCTCCTGGACCTATGGTCTCTGTTTCTCTGGAGAACCCCAAAGAATACATCAGGACTCAGCATGATGTGGCTCTGTGGCCAACTTTGGCACATGCCATTTTGAGTTGTTCTTCCTTCCTTCCTCCTTCATGACCCATGTTTTTCTCACTCTTTCTTCCCTGGGAGAACACACTCCAATGAATCTTTGCTGCATAAGATTTTGCCTGACTCTGTTGTCTAAGGAACTGGAACCAAGTAAAAAAGCCAAACTTCTAGGACCACAGTGAAAGAGGGAAGCAGAGGGAGGAGATAAAACTGAAAATATGGCTAGATTGGATCCTATAGGGTTTTGTGGGCCCAGGCAAGGGATTTATACTTTATTCTAATTGCCATCCATGGGAAAGGGGTAGCATGGTTCTATTTACATTTTTTGAAGATCTTTTTGGCTACTTTATGCATAATAGTCTTTCACTAGCAGAGCTCATGCTGTGCATTAGATACTCAATACATTTTTGTTAATTAATTGCATGAATTCATGTCCTCAACAATGAGTTTTATTGTCCTAGTTAGTCTGGGTCAAACCATTTATCTCATGCAATGACCGACCCGCTAATAAATGTTTGTGGTAAAGACTCAAATGGCATATACAGAATTCTATTTCACCTAGTAGCTTTTCTTTCAACCCATAAACATCCTTCTCTCTTATAGCCCCCCATTCCATCCCCTTAGGCACCATTTTACTGAGTATGGGCGAAGAGCCTACATCTTAAGTTAAATTTAAGTTATTTAAGAGGTGATTTAGTAAGACTTAGCATTTCTGAAATTGTTCTGTAGCTGAATTGAAAAGAGGAATGTTCGCTTTGTCAGGTAATTCAACTTCCAATATTTTGCAGGGTAGTCTCTTGCATTATCTCTGTTCACATGCAATGTGAAGTAGAATTGCGGCCACTTATAATGGGAGAGCTAAGAGCTTAAGCCTTTCCACATAAGCCTCTAGGCCTTTTCTTTCCATTGAAGATAATTGTGCATGCTGGAAATTGTCATTCTCAGAGAAGGATATTGTAAATCTTCTATGAGAGCCAGAGTTCAGCTGTGGGTTGGTCGCGGGTGGTGAAGAATGACCAGCAAGTAGATGGCAAGAGACCAGTTGACCCTTCCCCACAAAGGCTGTAACATTTCCTGAAATTCTTGGTAAAGTCTTTATAAATACTTACAGCAAAAGCAGAAAGAATGAACAATTTCATATATTTTATACTATTATGTTCCTTAGCCGTTTATTCATAAGGTCCTGCATAATTGTGATACATTGCACAATATCTTTCCTCCCACCTGTCTAAACTCCTACCTTCGACTCCTGCCTCAATACTGAGATGAGGGAGGCTAGACAACAGTGTGTTCACAATTAGAAACTGCAGTGCCTGCTAGCATCATGCTTAAACCAAAGTTAACCCAAGCCAGTCCTCAGTCGGAGCCATAAGTCAGTAGCTGAAGGGCTTATAAGCAAATCTCAAGACCAAAGTCTTAAAAGGAGAAAGGTACATTTTTTAAAAAAAATTTTTAACGTTTATTTATTTTTGAGACAGAGAGAGACAGAGCATGAATGGGGGAGGGTCAGAGAGAGGGAGACACAGAATCTGAAGCAGGCTCCAGGCTGTGAGCTGTCAGCACAGAGTCTGATGCGGGGCTCGAACAACAAACCTCAAGATCATGACCTGAGCCGAAGTCAGACACTTATCCAACTGAGCCACCCAGGTGCCCCCCCCCCACAATTTTTTTAATGTTTTAATTTTATTTTAAGAGAGAGAGAGAGACAGAGCTAACAGGGGAGGGACAGGGAGGGAGGTGGGTAGAGAGAGAATCCCAAGCAGGCTCCACACTGTCAGTGCACAGCTCAATATGGGCCTCAAACCCATGAACTGTGAGATCATGACCTGAGCCGAAATTGAGTCAGACATATAGCTGACTGACTCACTCAGGTGCCCCCTTATGTGTGTTTTTACATAGTATCTCCTTTTTACAAGCAATTTAAGTTGGTTAAATTGATTTTTTTCTCCCCAAACCTTCACCCCTAAACTCCACCCTATTTCCTGGCCTCACTTGGGATGAGGTTACATTGCTGATTACCTAAAATATATCTCCCAACCTGAAAGAAGACCACAATTTTCAAGGTTTATGAAACACTATATGTATGATTTTTTTTTTACCATATACTATATTACTATATTTGTGTGTGTGTGCATATATACATACACATATATGTATATATATGACCATTTTACACATTTAGGTGGTTAGTAGACTTAAGGAAAATATAAAACTTAATAAAAAGATCAATATTTGCATGAATAGGACTGTAATTCAACTCAATATGTATATGCAAATGTAAATATTTGCATAGTCAACCCCATGTCTATATCTGGGACTTCCTTTGTAGGACTTCTCCAAACTCTCGATCATTCTTTTTGATGCCCAAAATAGAGTACACAAGAGACTAGGCAGAGTCTCATTAATGCATTTTATTTGAAAATTAGTGTGGAATATTTGAAAGACCAAGAGGTCTGTGTAAGACTAGTTCAAGTCTTAGCTAGATCACTCACTAACCCTAGAGCATTCCTTCTTTCCTACATTGATTTTTAAATTACTAACTGAGCATTATTCTATGTCCAAGATCCCAGGGACCCAACATTAAATGATTGCATGAGTCAGGCTTTAGCCAGGAAAACAGAAATGATTGTAGGTATTTCAAGGAAGAGAAATTTAATATAGAGAACTAGATAACATTTTTGAAAGCTCTGGAGGATTAAAAAAAGGGGGGATGGTGGTGATATTCTTCCCTCATTAACTCATGAACTCATGAACTGCAGGAAGCTGCTATCATCGTAGCAGGGCATGGACCCTAATCTGCTGCTGCAGCTACAAGAAGCCACACAGCTGCAAATACTAACTGCTAAACTGCTAAACAAACACTAACTGCTGCAAATACCTACAGCCTTCTGATGCTTCTCCCACACAACTGCTACTGTCGTTGCAGAAACCAGCACTTACAAGACTGCAGTAGTCTGCTGTGGCTGCTCTTGCCCAGAGCAACTTTTGACTCTCTCCTATCTATCAAATAACACATCTTTGTCTTTTATATTAGCAGTACCAAAACCTGCTGGCAAGAAAGCATGGAAAGTATAGTTTCCAGTCTTCCAGCCCTGATGATGCAAGAGAGAGTGTGAAAAAAGCCACACATGGTTCTGAGTCATTGGTAGAATAAATGGTACCACTATGGAAACAAAGGCTTAAAATTCATGGACGACAATGTAGAACCTGATGGAATAGACTGATAATTGAAAAGATAATGAAATGTACAGTTATCCCTAACTAAATTTTTATACTCTGACTATCCAAATATTTGCTATGACAACTTGCAGATTTTGAGTGTGAATTTAATCATTCAACCTAAAACAGCAAGCAAAACCTGTATGTGTGTGCTACTGTAAACATTTAAGTCATATGCAAATCCTGGCAATAGAAGGTGGATCACACTACAGTAATACCTCAGGTGTCCTCTGAGAGAGGGAGGTAAACCATAAGACTCTTAAATACAGAGAACAAACTGAGGATTGATGAGGGGGTGGGGGAGAGGGGAAAATGGGTGATGGGCATTGAAGAGGGCACTTGTTGGGATGAGCACTGGGTCTTGTATGTAAGCGATGAATCATGGGAATCTACTCCCATAACCAAGAGCACACTGCACACACTGTATGTTAAGCAATCTGACAATAAATTATATTAAAATAAATAAAGGTACACACCCAGAAAGAAGGACATAATTTAGTGTTCATGTTATTTAAACATGATGTGAATTATTGCTACTATTTTCCCAATATCATTAAGTGAAAATATTTTCTAAGAGGAAAAACACAATGAAATACTCAAGACCAAAGTTTTAAAGAAATTATAAGCTATTCAGATTCAACGATTGTTGTAAAAAAACATCATTAGCACACAGGCAGAGGTACTATGGTAAAAATCATAAGTATATAAATCCCATATTTTGCCCTCATTAGCTGCATAACTATAAGGAAAATAAATAAGTAAGTAAGTAAAAAATAAATAAATAAATAAATAAATAAATAAATAAAAGCTTACTTTTAGATTTCTTTATTATTCTTTATTATTATTTATTTCATGTTCTGTGACTTTGGATGTTAATTTACAGGTATCTATCTACTTCATGAATTACAAACTCCAAGAAAAAAGACTGCCTATCAGTTCCTCAAATTTCGACATGGGCACATCTGAGACACTTACTATTTTACTCAGTCTTCCACCAACTCAGTCCTCTCTGCTTCCTTATTATGTAAGGGCCACAGTTACTATAGCCTTTATCTGCCTTTTCTCAGCATCAAATCTCCCTTGGGCAATTCTTCAAGGGATAGGTAATAATTTTTTTAATTGTGTTTTTTATTGCTTTTATTTTGGTAAGCAGTGTTTTATTAATCATGCATTTAACATATTTTATGGCTGTTTCTCATTACAATATACACTGGTTGTAATGAAGGAGGAAGATGTAATTTGTATCTGATACATGCAGTATCAATCTGTGCTACATCTGTGATAGTAAGTGATGGGCTGGACACCAACAACATACACCATGAGCTGGGAAAACATGAGTCTTCTCCCAATGTAAAGCAGATATAAAGTGTGGGCTCAAGCTGTCAAGATTTGTCATCCAGCAATTTCAGGAACAGATTACATTCTGATAATGAGGGATACTTTTAATATCAAAAATGCTTACTGAATATTTAGACAGGGAAACACAAAGTCTTGAAGAAGAGGACCAAACTATTTGAACTTAAAGACAAATATAAGCAAAAGAAGGAAGAGAGCTTGGCATGGGGAACAGCCAAAAAGGAGACACATTTTTCCAGGTAGAAGAAACAGCAGGTAACAAGCCCATAAGCAAGAGAGTGTAGAAAACAGAAAGTTTCAAGTTGTGAAAAAGAGTAAATGCAACTAGGATGTGGAATAGAAAAGGAAGAGTGGCAAGAGGAGATCTTGCAGAGGTGGATTGATTGAGAGTATTTTATTCGTCATGTTGAAGAATTTGAACTTCATCCTAGAGGAAAAGGAATGTGCTGAAGGGTTTCTGTAGAATGGTAATACTGTCAATTTGAATTCTGGGAAGACTATTTTATGTGTTTGTGGAACCTAGATTGGAGGGTAGAATCCTGCAGTGAGAACTGTCAATGAGTCTCTGCAATAGCTTCCCAAACTTGATTTCTCTTCGGTGAAAGTCATACTACTTCCCCTAGTATCATTTGTAATCAACTTTAGTCTTTGCTAAGCTCAATGTTATTTATTTTCATTTCTATTTGATCAGTAAACTAAATTATTGATATTTCACCCCTACAAATACTTACTCTTTTACATAAATATAAATGTGTGGTTTCTTAGTGTTCTTAGTTTACCTGGTTTAAAATTATGCATGCTAATAATAATATCCACCATATATTGAGTACCTGCTAGTACAGACCCCAAGGCCTCATACTAAGTGGTTGGAATGTAGTTTCTCATTTAATCCTCATACATTCCTCAATGCTCTTTTTATGGATGATAGGTCTGAGGCTTAGTGGTTGCAACATTTGCTCAAGGTCATGGGATTAGTTTCTCATGGAGCTGGACTCCAACCCAGGTCTGCCAGATACAAGGACCAAACCTTTTACCCACTGTTCTTTTTTATGTGTGTCATACAACGTGGAGACATCAGAAGAACATGGAGGAGGTAGGTCCCAGAAAGAGCACAGACTGGAGAAATGAGTACAGACTCTGTGAGAACATGTTCCAGTTCCCCAAACAATAATTGAGTATCCAGCAACATTCTATTCAGGGTAGATCTCCATTTTTCTCTCTAACTCATCATTTAAGATGAAGAAACTAGAGCTAGGTAGCTAACTAGGTTTTCCTAAAAGTGACATTCGAATTCTCAAATATACAACCCTCTTCATTTTGTTTATTTGGTGATGGAGAAGTTCAAGTGTTTTAGAGCCTTAGTAATTTTTTTTTTTAATTCTTTTTTCAACGTTTTTTATTTATTTTTGGGACAGAGAGAGACAGAGCATGAACGGGGGAGGGGCAGAGAGAGAGGGAGACACAGAATCGGAAACAGGCTCCAGGCTCCGAGCCATCAGCCCAGAGCCTGACGCGGGGCTCGAACTCACGGACCGTGAGATCGTGACCTGGTTGAAGTCGGACGCTTAACCGACTGTGCCACCCAGGCGCCCCAAGAGCCTTAGTAATTTTTTTAAAAAGCACTTGGGCTGGGCCTGCCATACATAAGGTGAGGTCTCCAGCTTGATGAGCTCACAGTCCTTCCATGTTGATGTACACTTCCTTCTGCTCATCATCCGTTTATTCATTCACCTGTTCTCTTCACTCTGCAGCAATTGCTACACTTGTTGATGTAGGTCTTGAGGCTTTCAGGACTTTGAAGGAGTTCAAAGCCTTTGAACATTATTCATATCTTTCTGTCTGGATGCTGAGTCATTCCTTATGGAAGTATATTGAAATGGATGGAAAGTGCATTATTTTAGTCAACCAACCAAATAAATTCAAACAAGCAAAACTGCTGATGTATCCTGGAGAATATAGGACTAAACATGAATTTATTTTTCACAGTAATTCAAGATGAGAAGATAATCCCCTAAGTGCCCTGGTGATTCTTTGGGAAGGGTAGGGGCTTGTGAAGGACTCACAGGACTTTTGCACAGATTGTCAGGTCTTTTCCCTCATGAATTTGTCTCCATTTAATAGCAGGAGAAGTTAAGATTCTAAATCACAAGCAGAAAGGGATTATAGCCAATACTCTCTAACTCTCCATTCTTTTATTGTCTAACTTGTGGTACAAGCTTTCAACAGCTATGATTAGTACATCATTAGATGGAGGTGCAGGTGATAACAACCATTTCTGCAACCCTAGCTGACTTGATGTGACTCCTGAATGGCCTCCAGCCCAGATGGCATGCTTCTTTCATTGGATATTTCAAGGGATTTAAAACAACTAGCACTCTTCTTACCCTTACTAATCATGTTTTTATATCCTTGTGTTTAGAAAAAAATGTTAACTAAATTAAGTAGAAAGAAAGGGTTATTATCAATCATCCAATCTAATATTTTCTTTTTTTCCTCTTTTGAGTGTGTACAAAAAATGTTGGTATTCATAACTTTATTAGTTCGAAAAGCAACTATAGACTTCTGGATATTACCTGTTGAAATATGGAAAAGAAAATGAATATTTACATGTTCTAAATTCTTAAACACAGATGATGTAGTGATAAATTTCTCCCTTATGCTATAAATAGACATCAAGTGGATTAATCTATTGATTAATAAACAAAGTGGTCAAAAGAGTTAGGTAAGAAAGTCAGGTTATTGGACATAATTCTCATAAAATAACGTAAGCAACCACAAAAATGGCAGTCATCTATTAGTGTCCTCTATGTGTAAGGCAATGATGTAGTAATTCCACATATATTTTTTCTAATCTTTTAACTCATGCTTCATGGCAAATATTAGGCTCACTTAAGATATAAGTAAATCAAATCTCGGAAAAGCCAGGTCACTGGTCCAAGATCACACTACCCCAGTGAAACAGAGCATGAGGTCCCACTGACTTCAAAGCCACATTCTTTCAACAGACTCTTGTTATCGCATTAATCAGTAGGTTTGCTGCCTAGTTGATAGCATCACATTAAAAAAAAAAGCAAGGCAGCATACAAAGTATTTCCAATCCAGGGTTTTCTTTGCCCGCATGTGACACATACCAATTCTAGCTGATATCCTACAAATATAAACTGGGACTATTTTATAATGTTTTTATTTATTTTTGAAAGAGAGAGAGAGAGAGAGAGAGAGAGCAGGGGAGGGGAAGAGAGAGAGGGGGCAGAGGATCTGAAGTGGGCTCCATGTTGACAGAAGAGAGGCTCAAACTCACAAACCATGAGATCATGACCTGAGGCCAAGTAGGATGCTTAACTGACTGAGCCATACAGGTGCCCCTAAACTGGGAATACTTTAATTCTACGTTTACTTCAGTGGTTCATTTTTCTTATTCCAAGAATTCAAAGGCTGCGGGGAGGAGATAAAAAGAATCCAGTGCTGGTAAAGTGGAAGGACAACTGGATGGAGAACCGAGACTGGAACTCATCACACACCTGAATGAGCCCTAGGAGCAAGCACCTAGGCCCTCTGAGTCTCACATCTTCTCTGAGAGTCAGGAGAAGATACTGCTCATACATTCTGCCCTTGCATAAGGCCCTGGGTTGTCAAGGAGACCAAGTGAGGCAATGGATGAGAAAGTGCTTTACACGTTGTGAAGTACTGTATCACCTGTAGTGTTCCACAAGTCCAGAAGACTGCAAAATGAGATGGGAAGAGCATCAGACATATTCTGTGCCCCCAACCATCCCATTGACCCACATAATTTAAGCCAAGCTTTCATGGGCATCCCAAGTGTGCCTGCTGCACCACCCTCTGTCTTTTTGCCACATGGTTCCCTCTACAGTTTGTAGGGCTTCTTATCCCAGGAACAAGTGCAGCCTGAGGGTTTAGAGGTAGTCATTGCTCACACCTATAGTGGACAGAGGTGGATGAGTAAGTGTTCCAGATTCCTGTGCCTCAGAAAGACAATTCTGAGGCACATTCTGCAAGATTCCTCAGATGGCTTCTGTGGGGTTCAGCCTCAGCTGCTAAGTTTAGTGTCTAGCTCAATCCCCTAGGCTTTATTGACTGTTATTCTTCCCCAATCTCACTTCCCCTCTCCATCTCTACTTCATTTAATTCCCCCTTGTGATCGTTACTTTTATGTGTCAACTTGACTGGGCTGCAGGTTGACCAGATGTTTGGTTAAATATTATTTCTGGAGGTGTCTGTGAGGGTTTCTGAATGAGATTAACATTTGAAGTGATAGAGTGAGTCAAACAAATTGCCCTTTCTAGTGTGGGTGGGCCTCATCAAATTTGTTGAAGACGTGAGTGAAATGAAAGGCTGAACAAAAAAGAATTCTCTCTGTCTGTCTTCAAGAAGGTACATTGGTGTTTTCCTGCTTTTGGACTTGGACTCTGACTAAAACTTTTACCATCAGCTCTGCTGGTTCTTAAGGTTGCTGACTATGGATCTTGGATTTCTCAGCCTCCATAATCACAAGAGCCAAGCCATTCTCTTAAAGTAAATCCCTATTTCTGTATCTATCTATCTATCTATCTATCTATCTATCTATCTACCTATCTATCTATCCATCCATCCATCCATCCATCTATCTTCCATCACCTACTCATCTACCTAATCTCCTATGGGAGACAAATACACTGCCAAATCAACAACTGGTACCCAAATCATTGTCTCAGATTCTACTTCAGGGAGATGTGGAACTAAAACAGAGGAGCTGACTTGTAAGTCCCTTCCATCAGATCCACTGATTCCTTTACTTCTGCAAAAGTTAACAGAACTTCTATTGTGCGGTAGAAACTATACTGTGGGATAGAGGAATATAACAGGCTCCTGACCTTGGTGTATTTGCAGACGAGGTAGGTGACAGACTTAGAAACGGGTGATGGCAGTGCAGAGCAGTGAGGCTAGAAGGCAGGTATGCATCCCTGCCTCTTGGCTTCATCTCTGCATCTCTGGATCAGCATCTGTGTTTGGATACAGTTCCATTTGTTGAATTTCTGGTCGTGCTTCCTCAGTACAAACCCCTTCCCCCAGTCTTGGCACAGACTCCCAGCCAAGATGTCTCCCTTAATGATATTTCTGGGCTTGTGAGCCTGACACAATGACAGCTGTGAAGAATGCTCCATCTCAAAAAGGTCAGGGAACAGCATAATCCACAGGCTAGCAGCCACTTTGCACAAAGCCCATTGCTGAAACACAGATTTTAACCTTTTGGTTTTGCTAAGGCAGTCTTCAGCTCCTGCGCCCTACCAGGGACTGGCAATGACTGGGAGAGGCAGAGGTGGGATTTGTCATAGCAGGCCCCTGTACCCAACCCCCCATCCTGCCCTGCCAGTGTCTACAAATGCCGCATCTGGTGTTTTGTACCTGGGTGTGTTGGACAACCGTTACTTGATTGAAAGTGGCAACGTTGAAATGCAAAAAGCTGGGGCACGGATATGCCACCTTATACTTTCATGCTGAGGGGACTCCGATGAAAGGATTCAGCTGTTGGGGCCCCAGCCTCCCTGGGGCAGCAAATCTCTTTTCTTTTGACTCTTCCACATGTTAAATGGCTGCTCTGATCCAGATACATTACTGGCACCGAAGGTCCAGAGGTAATGAGACTATAGCTGCTGTCCTGAGGCTCCCTCTGGTCTAGCAAGAAGTCTGATGCAACACAGAGCTGTAAGATCAAGTCCTCTTCTGTGACCACTTTTGTAGGAAGGCAGTGGGTGAAATGGTTTATCTATTCTATAAGTGAGTTAACTTCTCTGGGCTTCCAATTCCTCATCTGAAAATGGGAAAATAGCTGCAGACAACGCCTCTCCTATTCCCTCCTCAGCTCCCAAGAAATGGTTATTACATGACATGATACAGATGCTAACTATCTACAGGCAATCATATTAGAATATATAAATGTATCAAATCAATGTGTTTGTATACCTTAAATTTACACAATATTATATGGTAAATCTATTTCTTTTTATTTTTTTAATTTTATTTATTTTTTATTTGAGAGAGAAAGAGAGAGAGAGAGAGAGAGCACTATTGGGGATGGGAGGGACAGAGGGAGAGAGAGAGATAATCTCAAGCAGGTTCCACTCTCAGTGTGGAGCCTGACGTGGGGCTCGATCTCACGACCCTGGGATCATGACCTGAGCCAAAATCAAGAGTTGGACGCTTAACTGACACCATCAAATATATTTCAATTAAAAATTTGAAAAGGAAAAAAAATGGGAAAACAGCCTGTGGATACAGTGCAGTTGTGGGAAGAGACCATGGGAGGCACAGCACATCTGGATGTCCAGGAGGAAGAGAATGTTGCTATCTCCCTTTCCTGCCCTCCCCACCTGCCATACCCAGAGCCTCTCTCCTGGGCTTCGTCTGCATGCCTGTGACACTCTGTTTTGCCCTCTCCACTCCGGACAGTAATCTTGACAGAAATGAAGTCATTTAAACCCTTAGGATTCTAGGTTTCCTATCTGTGAAATGGGAATGGGCTAAAACTACCAGCTCCGTCAATCTTGTTGAATTACTGAAACAATAGCTGTGACAGAACTTGCTAAACTGGAAAGTTCTCATTATCCACATGAAGGGACCTTCAAAAGCAAAGTAAAGGGGAATTTTCCTGGGCTGTAGTTATGCCCATCCCTCTTATTTGAGTGACATAAGTTTTCAGTGTCTCATATATTGTGTTTTAAAACATTTTTTTTCATATTATAAAAGCCATGTGTCTACATAGCGTTTCATTTAAAAAGACAAGCAAAAAGTTGAGAAGAAAACAAAAGCTGCCCTTTATCCCACCCTACACCAATCGTGCTGTTAACAGCTTTCTATATACCCTCCCATAATCGCTGCAGGTTTTGATTTGGTCTGGATTGGAATTCAGGTTGAATAGCCCTCTACTGACTGGCCTGTTCCAGAGAGCTTAGAAACCAGGTGAGGAAGGTTGGGGAGTGAGAAGTCAGAGAAAGGAAACACGCAGCTCCTGATTTTTAGGTAGACATAACTGAGGCTTGAGTCCTTGATCTGAATATTAAAGGAGGGAACTCCAAAGGGGAGAATATATGTCCTCCTTCCTCAAAGTGTTTCCAAATAGGAGTACGGGTCAAATGTTTCCACCTCAAGTGTCTCAACAGTCACTTCACCAGGTACAAACTCGGTGACCCAGAACAGAGGACAAGGACAAAGAGAGGCTGGCTACACTGAAGAACAGAGAATGTGTATCTGTGTGTGTGTGTGTGTGTGTGTGTGTGTGTGTGTGTGTGTGATTTCCTTCTGAGACTTCAAGAGAACACAGTAAAGAAAAATCACAGTGGGCCTCAGTGATAAGGGAGAGAATGTATATCTGTAGGAAGATTCGGGGGAAACCAAATAAAAGCAGGCAAGGTAAGAAAAGCCCCTTGAGCTGACTTAGAGGAGGACTAAAGGCAAAGGACTTCTGGAGCAGAAGTTGGGTCCAGACCATTGGGAGTCCATGGACTTGAACATCCCTACCTTCTCCTTACCTCAGGAGCCTTAGCCTGAGGTCCATGAAACTCCATAGACCACAAACCACAAGAGAATAGATCCTCTCATTACATTACAGTTGTTTCAAATTGAAAGTGTACAATACCATGACTATTGTATTACAGGGGTTATTAAAACCACGAGTAGGTTGTGTTATTTAATGCATTAATAAAGACACACATATATTACTGTGTCAGGGTTTGTTATGTTTACTGTTCTGATAATGAGAATTCAGTCATTGGTTTCATTTGTCATTCTCTGTATTGTCTCTAATGCTGTAAAAATATTACTCATGGAAAGAGTCTAAAAAAATAAGCCACCATTCCTAATGGATCTATGGAATAAAAAGGAGAAGACCCCTTGTTTCCGTAACTACAGGAGACCTAGAGAGATGTCCACAGGGACTTCCAGAGGCAGAAAAGAATAGTCCAGATGCTTTGGGATGCAAAGGCAGAAAACTAGACTCTGATTTAGCGACAGAGATATATGTTATCTCAGATAAATTTAAATCCAGAGCAAGGTTGTGGGTTGATGCACTAGATCACAAAGGACATGAGACACCCAAGCCTACCAGTGTTTCTACTCTGCCATTCACCTGATGGTCCCCTCAAGTTCATGATTTGGCTACAGTTATAGGGCTACTGGCTACTCTTTGTTTACATCTAGTAAGGGTCAGAGAAACCAATGTTTTTCCTGTTGTTCTCTCTTATAAGTAAGGGAAAATGTTAAAATCTCTGGCAACTTCTCTTGAGGACTCATTGGTCAGAACTGGGTCACACGCTTATTCATTGATCAATAAGAAAAAAGAATGATGTGATTAGCAGACATGGCTTGGTTTAATCAGGAACAACCCCACCGCACTCAGGTCAAAGTCAATTCCCCAAACTGCATATTGTGGCCACATGATGGGGAGAGAGCATGAATCCTCTCATACGTGGTCCACACCATATGGAGCTTCTGGTCCATATCTGCAGCTTCGTGGTCATGCTCTTAGTGCACAGAATAAGGAATTGGATGCTGGATTTGAGTGCTTAAATATCAATTACATTATGCTAAAACTCTTTGCATGTAGAAGTATCAGGAAGGGCAGTGGGTAAATGAACAGGGTGCTAGGTGTGGACTCAGGGGAAGTAATGTGTGATATTCTTATTAGAGAAGAGGTAAAGGTTTATGCAGTTTTCCAATTTTGGATGTATCCAAAATGCGTTACAGGTAAGCAGACTCATGGAACCCCTAAACCATCCAGGCCACTTGACAGGGTCTGAGCCAGTTGAAGTCCCAGGGCAATCGCCTCTAACCAGGAACAAACTCTTCCATTTCCCACTGTGTGTCTTACAAATGTGCATCACATTTTATGTGCACGCCAAGATCAAGGCAGACAAGCGAATGCTTAGTAATTGACAACACTTTAGTGCACGACTGCTTTGGTTCACATTCCAGCTCTACTAGGTATGTAGCTTCTCTGTACTTTGGTTTCCTCATTTGCAAAATAGGAATTGCAATAACAATGGTCTTCTCCCAGGATCATGGTGAATTTTAAATGAGTCATTGCATGCCAAGTATGTTTTAAAGTGCCTGGCATATATAAAGCAGTAAGTGCATCTTACTGTTTAAAATAAAATCTCCCCACCTTTCCTCTGCCTCTAACCAGGAGTTTTAAAGCAATGCAGGACTCGTTTCAGAAATGCCTCTAATCCAAGTGATGCACATTTCGTATACTCAACAGGTATTTTCAGAAAACATACGAAAGTGTGTGCAATAGCTCAACCTAATCATCTCACTGGTGGGATGGTCTTTGCAACGTCTAGACATATAAAGTATCATGAGCTTGAGGCTGAACTTGAGTTTGTAATTGCTCTATTCTGTGCACACACACGCAAATATACACACACCAAACATAAAGCAAATATACACACAAGACCTACTGTTAACAACCAAGACAACATAGAAAATCACATCCAACCTGGATGCTTAGGGGGTCACAGTTGGTGGAGTATAAGAGACACTGTATGACCACTGATACTTGCATACTGATATTACAGGCTGGCTACAGAAAGTTATCCTTCTCTCTGTCCCAGTCCGCTGCCCACAAACTAAATCAGGTGAGTCGTCTGGTAACCAATGTGGAGTCTCACAAACATTCAAGAGCAGCAATGTCCATGTTCCTCCCCTCCAGCTCCATGTCAAGTTCCCCTCCACATACTTGTGTTTTCTTCTTAATAACCTCACTGGTGCTGCCTTCCTGGAAAGCTGGTACCTTCTTAGGATACTTGGTCTCAGAGCTGCAAAGCTGTCGAGGAGCCATACAGCACTGTGTTCCCTCGTGACCTCTGCATGGCAGAGAAGGCTGCTTTTCTATATTTTGTGCCATCTTTTGTTACCTGGGTTCTGGGGTGACACCACTTGTCTCTGAGCATCAGAAGGTCTAAATGGCCCCTTTAGATTCTTTTGGCATATCTTCCATCTTTAAGGGAACAGGCACTACTCTGCGTTTCAGTTTATCTCCAGACTACTTTTCCATCACGCACCTGTACCCCCACATGCACACACGCACAGGTCCACATTTATTCCTGAAAATAAAATAGATCATCGATGGCTTTCAGAGCAGTCTGGGGCCCCCTACCAATATCCACACTGTCCCTTTGTACACTGCCTCTCCCTCTCAAGCACCCCGCCCTGCTAGTGAGTCACAGATAACCCTCTATCCAAGCAGTGAGGGGAGGAAGACAGATTGGTGGTTTGAGGAAAAATTCAAAATGACAGTTGCATCAGGCAGCAAGAAAAGTAGTCATAGGAGAAACCATATTGTTTTCCTGCTAGGAGTCCTGAGTGTATAAAGAATAAATTGGTTGGGGCACCTGGGTGGCTCAGTCGGTTGAGCGGCTGACTTCGGCTCAGGTCACGATTTTGCGGTCCGTGAGTTCGAGCCCCACGTCGGGCTCTGGGCTGACAGCCTGGAGCCTGTTTCGGATTCTGTGTCTCCCTCTCTCTGACCCTCCCCCGTTCATGCTCTGTCTCTCTCTGTCTGAAAAATAAATAAACGTTAAAAAAAATTTAAAAAAAAAAAAAAAAGAATAAATTGGCAAGTGTTGACGGATTAATGATAGTGGCATCTGCTAGAAACAGGTGGTGGCTCACAGGGGCTATGAAGATGCTCCTGGAATTAGGAACCACCCCCCCACCCCATTCAAGCTTGGGCTTCTACTTCCTACCTTCTCTTCAGAGTCCATGAGATTAAGATGCTACACACAACCCAAAAAAGAATGGGCTGAATGTGGTGTTAGCCATGACATGTTAGATATGCATTGTCTCCTTGATTCAATCTCTTCCTGGTTCTATATTTTCCTATATTATGAATATCCCAGTATGAGAGAGGAGAGAGGGGCTGGCAGCTGGCCTGGTCTATGTAATACCCATTTCTGAGATAGTAAAATAAATGCCACATGACATGACACCTCCTGAAGCTGGTAGCCTCGAAAGCTCAGATACAAGCCAGAGAAGGTAGTTTCACTGAAAGCAAGGCTGGGATCCCCTTGACTTCAGCAGGTGGCCATTCCCTTGATTGATATTGAAACAACAGCAATAACAACAAAATAAACAAAACAAAGACAATGGCAGTTTGGAATCCTTCATCTTCCTCTCCCTGGAAAGCTAAGTTAAAGGGTAAGGGATAACTTCTGAAGAGTGTTACCAGATCATGGACTCTGGGCTAATGCTGCTATTGAATTAAATGTGGCAAGAAGTGACCCATCTGTTTATTGAGACACTAAAGAAGGTGAGTATGTTATTCAAAACTTAGGGCTCAACTAAGAAGTGGCATGTGTTTGTGTGGATGGGTTTCATGTGTATATATCCCCCCCCCCCCAACACACACACATATCTTTCATTAACATGGAATGATCCCTTGCAGCTTTCTGTGTGGGTCCAACATCATCAGATCACCTTGCAGTGCTCACTACTGATGTCCATTATGGGACTTCTGTCCTGCTGAGCACAGCTGGCAATCACTGCCCTGCTGATGGTTTCTTTATCTCAACCTGGCCCCGAGGAGAGGAGAAGATTGCTAACATGTCCGCTTCTTAAAATGTACAGAAATTGTACATTTCCTCACCTCTAAAATACAGAAAATGTTAATTGATAACATTCACTGAACACTCATTTTATGCAGGTTTTTAATAAACATCTTGTCAAGTGTTAATCCTTCTCTTAGAGTTGTGGTAAAGATTCAGTGAACTAATAGATGTAAGTGCTTAGGACATTATTTGGAATTTAGTTAATATTTCTACTACTATTTCTAGAACTATCACCATTCATTTCTTAGCTATTCATTTTCTAGGGTTGCCATGACAAAACATCATAGACTGGTGGCTTAAACAACAGAAATTTCATTCTAAAAACTAATGTATCTGTGTCCTAATATTCTTTTCCTACAAGGACAATGGTCATATTGGTTTGGGACCACCCATATGACCTCATTTTAACTTAATACTTTTTTAATGGGCTATGTCCAAATACAGCCATATTCTTAGTTCCTATGGGTAGGACTTCAATATATGAATTGGGGGTGGGGAGGGCATAGTTCAACCCATAACAATTATAGTACATGACTTTGCCTTATGTTCTTACTGTGAACCTCTGGAGATGACTTTACAGTTAGACTTCAATGGAAATTGAGATTGAAAAGAAGAGAGAGATAAAGAAGGGAATATGGAAAATGACTTGAGACTAAATCTTGATGTGAAAGCCTGGGTTTAGCTTCTCCAGGACCTTAGGACACCCTCAAAGGCTGACTCCCCAGGATGCTTTTAGCCCACTTCCATCTCATTGTTCCCAGTGAGCACATCCAGTAGTAGGTCTACTGGAGGCGTGGCTTGGACCCTAGTCCATGAGGCCACAGGAAAGAAGGGAAGTAGTAACGTCTTATGCTATTCCAAGATCATCTCCAGTTCTGACTTCTTGGCTCAGGATTTGCAATTTCCCAAGATAAATGTTCATTTCCTCCAGGAAAAATCCCATCCATCCTCATGGGTTCTGTTCTTTGGCCCTGGCAATACAATAAAAATGAAACTTATCAGGTCATTCTGACATATTCTTTAATTAAAAGACGTTGTTGGGGTGCCAGGGTGACTCAATCGGTTGAACAACTGACACTTGATTTCGGTTCATGTCATGATCTCACAGTTCATGAGTTCAAGCCCAACATAGGGCTCTGAGCTGACAGCACCCCAAGCCTTCTTAGCCTTCCTGGGACTATCTCCCTCCCTCTCTGCTTTCACATGCTCTCCCTCTCCCTCTCAACAAGTGAATAAACATTAAAAAATACATTATCAATGTGAAACATGCTCTGAAATTCACTTCATAATTGATATTATCTTTTGGCAAATTGTTTTCCATTATTTTTTCTGTATTTTACATGTGATTTACCCAGGCCTATCCTCTGTCATTGGCCATGTTTTCAGCCATGCCTATTTAATTTTGTCCATGTTATAGTTGTTATGTCAAATATGATTCTCATCTCTGCAGTGGTTTTATTTTTCCTCTTCTTTTCTTTTTCTGATCTATTCTCACTTGTTAACCTCCTTCTACACAAATATCAGCTTCCTTTCCTTTTGTCTCTAGGGCTTATCCTTTGAGTTTTTTTTTCTTTTTTTCTCCAGAGAAACTGTTTTTGATGATCTGTGATGTCTGATTCTTGCCCATTTTCTAGAATAATTCTGACAAAATTTAAGGTGTTGTATTTTGCTTAAATTTTCTTCATCAACTTTATTACTATTTTAATTATAGAGTCTGTGCATAAGTCTTGAGCCACATCTTTATTGTTCCATATGTCTGAAGCTTGGAGAGGACCTTTTCTTCTAAGTTAGGTATTTGCTCCCATAAAGTGAGAAAGCTGACAGAAGGCATAAGGCTGAGAAAGTTGACACCTTACATTTTGATGAATGGCCTCAATCTTTCTTTCTTTTTTTTTTTTTTTTTTTTAATGTTTACTTATTTTTGAGACAGAGAGAGACAGAGCATGAACGGGGGAGGGGCAGAGAGAGAGGGAGACACAGAATCGGAAACAGGCTCCAGGCTCTCAGCCGTCAGCCCAGAGCCCGACGCAGGGCTCGAACTCACAGACCGCGAGATCGTGACCTGAGCCGAAGTCAGCCGCTTAACCGACTGAGCCACCCAGGCGCCCAGAATGGCCTCAATCTTTCTTAAATCAATGTCCTCTGGCCTGAGTATATGTGTTCCCTTAGTCTGAGTGTTCAAAATGTTTGAGGACTAACAGTGAATTTCTGGAAATCTCAGGTTCTGCGTGTTACTATCTGCTTTTCTTCCCTCCTTCCAGATTGTTCCCAGGTGATTACTTCACTAATATCATTGCTGAAAATGTTGGCATGTCTTCATGGTGCTTCTTCCTGCTTCATTTCCCAAGCTGGTCTGAGGTATCTCTGAGGATGTATTTCCCTCTGTCTCTCCAGACTATTTCCATCCCTTCAGCAGTAAAAGTCATTGGATGGGTCTTTCAACACTGTGACCATTATTTTACAGAACTATACATCTGCACATAAATTTGAAGAGGCTATCACTGCCCCCATTTTAAAATGCCTTATTTCATACATTCTTTATATTTTATGACTTGTAATAGAGGTCTACTTCTTGTGTTATTAGAGAAGACATTCTGTCCTCATTTGTTTACTCTTTCTAAAATCATTTTGATGGATTTCCACAGAGGGGAGTGGATACATATTTTTAATTATCCCAACTGTTATTCATACACACACACACACATATATATATATATATATATATATATATATATATAATTTCTTTGTTTTACGGTGTTTTCCCCAAATATATTTATTTATACTGATGTGTTTTTGTAAAGTGACTTCCACCCATCCAAGCAATTAGCATATTCATAATTAATGGTTTATAAATAATAATACCAGATATGGAAAATCAATGGCCTTGTGTTTTTAAGGAGCACCAAGAGAAGGCAAGATTTTTTCCCTAATCATTCTTCTAGGATAAAATAAAAACTATAAGATTCACGAGGGCTGGGGCTGTTTTATTACCTGTGATAGCACATTGCTTATGCTAGTGCATGGAACACAGTAAATCTTAAAAAAATTATGTTGAAAGAGTGAACAAAGTCCACATATGTAGGGCATAAGAAAGAATGTGGTGAAAATTCACTTGATCAAGAGCTTCTGTATTAAATAGGAAATATGATACGGTGTACGAAGGAGAATGAAGAGTAAAAATAACCTCAAAGATTATATTAAGAGAGATGTATAAAAAGAAAAACAACTAGTAATGCTCATTTCAAGTTCTTTTCTCAATTCTGCAGGATTGCTTTGCACTGGAATGAGCCACCTGGATGTCTATGTCATTCTAACCAGACCCGCAGTAGTGTTACAAGTTGCTGACTTCATAAGCAGAGACACCTGGATGCAGAAGGTCACTGCTAGTAACTTGTGGGACTAGGTATTTCTCAGATTTATCTCTCAGGATGCTGAGGCAGGATTGCAGTCTTGAAGCAGAGGTGTAAGAGCAAGGAAAGTTATCCAGACAACCAGGCACAGAAAACAAAATAGAAGATAAGGAAGGGCTCACCACAGGAGCCAGTTAATGGGGTTGTGGTTGCATAACATGCATATACCCAGAGGCAGGCAGGAAGTGGGATTTTTTTTTCAAATTCCTGAGTGTTAAAAATTTTCCTTCACTTAATAAAAATAGTTTCATTTAATTTTTTATTATAAGAAGAGCAACAGTTTATGGTAGAACATTTTGAAAATAAAAGCAGAGAGAAGGAAAAAATGTTCATAATCCAACGAGCCATTATTATTTCAATGTATTTCCTTCAGGTGTTTTCCAGATATAATAATATTTTGTAACTTTGGCACACATAACTGTAATTATACTTGTATACTATTTTTTCTCACTTAACATCAAATTTAACCAATTTGTTAAATTACTACATACTTTCTTATAATCATCCATTTTAATGCCAAAATTGATATTACTGTTTTCATCTTATGGTCTCCATTTTTCCCTCATAATATAAGTAATGACTATTATCTCCACTTAATGCTTTATTTTTTCCATATTTCATAACACTTTCTCAAAAAAGATCACCCCAATAAAATTACTGGCCATAAAAGTTATAAACATTTTAAGGATCTCAGCACGTATAGTAGTATTGCCTTCAAGAAAGGCTGTACCAAGACCTATAATCACCAGGAAAAAATGAAAGTCCCAAGCTCAAGTTTGTAGCAGTTACTGCATAAGACTAGAGGCTATTAAGCTTTGTTGTTTGTAAAAATCACATGAGCACCTTATTAAACTTCAAGTTCCATTCATAAATATCCTGATCCAGTAGGTCTGAAATCTGTATCTCTAAGAAGTAACTCAGTGTGACTAACATAAGAATTACAAAGAATACATGCTGCAAATACCATTGTGAGATATCTTTGGGGATACCTTTTATGTAGAATTGTTTTCTATAGCTAAATGAGATGCTATAAATCCAGGAATCCTCTGTTTTCAATAAGACATGGAAATCTTATGATTCTGACAACTCTGTCTCGTGTCTTACCTTGGAACTTCACATTTAACTTTTCCTGGATGAGGCCAAAGCAGGCAATTCTGGATTAAATGGTAACTTTATGAACATAAAGTAGAAAAACTGCTCCCACTTTTACATTACTTGCCACGCAAAAATGCTAGTGAAGTTGAGTTGTCAACAGCCAAAATTTTTTAGAAAAAAATATGTATAGGGGGAAAGTGACTCTTGAATCATGTGGGACTTGAACTATGTTCTGCATCTAGGAAACAGTTTCCCCCATATATGCCTCCTGTTCTCTTCTGGTCTGATTCAATCCCAATACACTGGGGTTCTGTGGAGGAGAGGAACATGTGTCCAGTGATTTGTATGAGTCCTTCTCTCATACTGTGGAATGATCTATTCTGCCTTAAGTCCTCGGCCTCAGTTTGAAGGTGCAAGGGAGACATGGGGTTCTGGTTGGCCAATTAGAGTCCTTCCCACCAATTCTGAACCTGAGACCCAGAGTCATAGTGTTCTCTCATTGAATAATGAAGCACTTGATGCCTGGGAGCTGTCTATGGTCCTGTCTGCAGTGATGGAGAACAAAGGTAGCACGTGGAGTTAAGCAGGCTTGGAAGTCAGAGGAGCAACTCTAATGGCACTGAAATGCTAAGTTCTAGATGTTTCTTAGGTCTGCTTGCTTCCTTGTCCTTTTGACAGCGTAACTATCCTACAGGGTATGCCAATATCCATGAATAATTTCCCTGTTATTCATAAGGTAATTGCAGCTGGGTTTCTATTACATAAGGTATATTTACCCTAATTCATGCATAAACACAGTAATAAACACAAATTCTTGCTTGCTTCCGGAGTCTGCCAATACCACCTTTGGGCTTTTCCAAAGAAGAATCAGGAGGTAAGAATAGCATGGGGAGGGTGAGTACTGTTGTTATTGATAAGGTGTATGACAGAGCAGAACATGCTAAGTTTTTGTTTTATTAAGATACAATGGATATAAATGTTGTGTTAGTTTTAGGCTTACAACATAATGGTTTGATATATGTACATATTGTGAAATGATCACCACAATAAGTTTAGCCAAAATCCATTACCTCACAAAGTAACATTTTTGTCCTATGATAGGAACTTTTAAGATCTACTCTATTAGCAACTTTCAAACATATAAAACAGAAATTTAAATTATAATCATTATGCTTTACATTATATCACAAAACTTATTTATCTTGTAACTGGAAGTTTGTATCTTTTGACCATCTTCACCCATTTTCCTCACCTCGCATCCCCTAGCCCTGCCAACCACCAATCTGTTCTCTGTTTCTATTAGTTTTTTTTTCTAAGATTCCACATATAAATGAGATCACATAGTATTTGCTTTCTCTCTCTAATTTATTTCACTTAGTTAGAATAATGTCCTCAAGGTCCGTCCATGTTAAGCAAATGGCAGGAATTCCTTCTTTCTCATGGCTGAGTAATATTCAAGTATTTTCTATATCTATTTTTCCATTGATGAGTACATAGGTTACTTCCATGTCTCAGCTGTTGTAAATAATGTTTTAATGAACATAGGGGTACAGATTTCTCTGATATAAGTTCCTTTGGATATATACCAAGAGGTGGGATTGCTGGATCATATAGTCTTTCCATTTTTAATTTTTTTGAGAAACCTTCATGCTGTTTTCCATACTGGCTGTAAAATTTACATTCCCATCAACTGTGCAAAAGAACTCCCATTTCTCCACATCCTCACCAACACCTGTTATCTTTTATCTTTCTGATGATAGCCATTTTAACAGGTGTGAGGTAATATCTCATTGTGGGTTTGAGTTGCTTTTCCCTGATGCTCAATGTGAGCACCTTTTAAGTATCTCTTGGACATTTGTATATCTTGTTTGGGAAAAACTGTCTATTCAGTTTCATATGCGCATGTTTTAATTGGATTTTTTTTTACTATTAAATAGTGTAACTTCTTTATATATTTTGGATATTAATCTATCAGATATATGATTTGCAAATATTTTCCCATGCTGTAGGTTACCTTTTAATTTTGTTAATGGTTTCCTTTGTTGTACAGAACATTTTAGTTTGATGTAGTTCCTCTTGTTTATTTTTGCTTTTACTGCCCTTGCTTTTGGTAGGTGTTAAACTTTTTGAGTCATACAGATATGGATTCAATATTAATGTACCTATCTCTTAGATATATGACCTTGGATGAGCTGTAAACCCCTCTCAGCCACTATTTCCTCTACTTATAAAATTGAATTATTTTTCCTCACATAATAATTATGGGGTTGGGTGAAATTTTGCATAAAAGTGCCTGCTAAGGAGGCTTGTGCATAGTAGGTGCCCCATATCCCCCATGCTGGGGGTTGTAGCTGGAGAATCTTCCTTTAAAATTATAGCTTTGAGTCTTTATTTCTTCTGGTTCTATAAAATCTGCTTTATACAGAACCTCGGAAGCCAAACGTCTCTTATTTCTTCCTTTCATAAGAAGGACCAGGTTTTACTGGAGTGAAGAATGAAGTGATTTAGTTTTTGAAAAAGCTTTGGAAATTTTTACCAATAATCACTTCCCTTGGGTGTGACTTCTTCAGACAAGTCAAATTCACCTACAGATAAGAATGATTGCAAATAATCCTAAGAGAAAGAATTTCTTGTTTTATACCACATTTTTATTCTGCACAGTTTCTTATTCATTATCTCACCCAAGTTTCATAGCATCCTTCTGAGAGAGGTAATGCAAATATTGTCATCCCATAGGTACAAGTCAAAACTGAAGTTATCCATCCTTTAATTCAGTCAATATTCACTGGGCCAGGCATTGTATTGGATTCTGGGGATAGATGAGAAAAGTAATAACATGTGGTCTCAGCCCTCTAAAGTCTTGGTGGAGGATAGACAAGCTAATAGAAAGTATAACAAGGGCCGAGAGGTTGGAGAGGCGAGGGTACCCTGAGGATTTCCCCTGCAGATGAGCAGAGAAACCAGGTCTAAAAGAAGTGACTTTGCTTCAGGACCAGAACTAAAGCTAAAGATTAAAACATGGTAGCTCTCTCTGATATTCAGGAACTCTTGTGTCATGGAAGACAGGTTAGATACTGTGTGTCCTGCTTAACCTAACATTCCATCCACATATTTCTGAATGCTGTCTATAATGACAATAGATTAGAATTTTTGAAAACATAAAATAGGGAAAAATGTAATAAGGCGCTCTTGCCTCTGGCCTTCAGGGATGCTGTTCCAAGCATCAATTCATATCATAATAGAAATTAGAAATCAGTAAGATGTGGTGATTAAAAGCGAAGGCTGTGGATTTCATGCTGTCTATGTTAACATCCTAGCTCTCTCACATACCAGAAAAAAAAAAACTGCTTAAATACTCTGTGCCTCAGTTTTCTCATTTTTAATGGAGAGAATGATGGTGCCTACTTCATAAAGTTCTTGTCAGGAGGAAGAAGATAACTAACCCACAGCCTTTAGCAGAGTGCCTGGAACATTGCAAAAGCTTAATAATATTTTACTTCTAGAAGATATAGCAGTTCAGAATGGAAAAGGGCTCTCTCCAGGACCTAGAGCAGAGTGGTCCTAGGCTGCTGATAATCCTTCCTTAGAACTTTGCTTGGTTCTGCTATTCCAAGGGTGGGGAGGACTCTCAGGACTGAATTATGGTACTGACAATAGAGAAGACAAAAATCAAGATGGAAAGGGTGGAGTAATTTCTTCCATTCCTGTCATCTTCCTTCCAAAAAGACTCTGTGGCTCCAAGCCTGAGCATTTAGCTTCTCTGCTCTTCCAAACGGGAGCTCCATAGCCTAGCACTGTGGCTCAGATGTGGTTTTACAAGGTTTTATGAAATTCTTATCACCTTAGGGATGGATAACCAAGTAGTGCACCAAAAAGTTTGGAAAACCTTCTTGATCTCTTACTCTTTTTGATGAGTAACTTAATTTAACAGTCAACTCATTCATATTAATAGCTCTCATGTATTAATTAGTAGGACTGATTTGTAGGCAAATTTAATGACCCAGGATGAGAAAGCTGAAATTCAGTTTTTCAGCTAGATATTGCCTAAATGACTCATATACATCTTGGGGAAAAAAAACCTCATTACTGCTTACTAATCACCCTTATCAATATAAATACTAATTTTAAGGCTCTTTACATTATCCAACACTTCATAAAAAATAAGAATGCAAAGTCTATTTATGGAAGTCTTTCCTACACACCATGATTCTTATCTCTGAGTACACAAGGCCATATAAATCTTCTTGAGCCCTAATTATCAAGCTGACGACAATGAGAGATAATTGAGAACTGTTTTCAGGTTCAATTTTTATCTTTTAGAAGAAAACAAAATACATGTTACATTTATTTTTTAATTTAACTTAGCACACAAAATCCATTTGCAACTACTTTGTTAATCTAAAAAAATGGTTTTGTATATAGATAGATACATATATACATACAAATGTTTTGTAGGTATATCTATATCTATATACACACAAATGGTTTTTTGTGTGTATATATATATAGCATCCTTTTTACAGGAAAAACATATCATGGAACTTGGATTTTCAATCAAAATTGTATCCCTTGACACATAAGGTAGATCACTTTTCCTTGATATTCATGGCCTTATTGGGAGTATCAGCTTGTATATTTTCACTTCCTGATAAAATATTTATGAAGGGAAGAGATTCCCTTATCTATAAAATTATATACTCTAATTCGGCAAATGCTTTATCTTCTGGAACATAAGTTTAATTGGTAAATATGGGTCTGAGCAATTCTCACAAGATTACTTCAGATTAAGATCTCTGAGGTTTTGCTTTTATGTCAATCTCCGCAAGAAAAAAAAAAAATCTGTTCTAACTTCTCCCAAAGTGTTTTGACTTTTTGCAAGCTGTATAACAATGGTTTTATTCAAATTGATGCAAATTTGGAAAGCCCTTGACATTTTCCCTTAACCAGGCATTAAAAAAAAAATCCAAGTAGCAGGTGTTGACTTTTATGCAACCAGCTATCAAATGAGCATCTTATTTTTTCTTTCTTAAGTTTCTAGCAAACCGTGAAGCCACGTTAGAGTCTCAAGAAATAGTCCATTGATCCAGGAACACATAAAACCCACTGAGTTTTTGCCCTGCAGTAGAGCATTTGGCAAATGCATCTGTGGCGATTTGAGGAGCATCCTAAAACAGATTGTCAAGGACGCTTTGGAAAAAGGACAGCTGTAAATCAAGTCCTTCTCTTGCTTCCCCTCTCCTGCTCACTTTCATCTACTAACTGTGAAATAATGACAACTGAAACTTTTCTGCCAATACCATGAGTACCATAAGGACTTACATTTACTGCAAAGCCTGTAAAACTCCAACCTTGTGTTTAATAAGGTGGGAGGAGAAGAAGGGGGAGAGGTCCCACCAAGTTAGAAGTGTATGGAATTCATTGCTGGAAAATTCCACCGTGTGAAGTTTATAGACTTGTGATTTGATGCCTGGTGCCTTACACATCTGGGCGTTTTTGTTTTTGTTTTTCTAATGGTTTTGTTTTTGTGGTGGTTGTGGTGATCTTGTTTTTTCCTCAATATTTTAAATCAAGGACTTGAATTTCCTTTCTGTCTTGCCTCAGAGTTATTTTTTTTTTTTCTAGGCTCAGAAAGCACTCTACCTTTTCTCAGGCATTGGAGTCCCTCTAAAACCCAACCTCAAAGTCCTGACCATATTTTTGCCATTTTTTCCTTTAAGTCTCCAGTGTACTTTATTTATGTGGCTCTTTATTACTTCCATCCCTTGGTGCCACGATTGCCTGAGAGACAGTTTTGGGAAATGAGTGAGAGTTGGGAATATGGTATTAAGCAGACCCATTCTTACTTCATGGGGATCACACCATCCCTATGAAGTTGGTGTTATTATTACCCACTCTTTACTAGTGTGGCGGCATGAAAGCCAGAGATTAATAACAACACCAGATTCATGGGGATGTTGTGAGAACTAATGCAAATTAATCATAAAACATGACAGATACACACACCCTGGCTACCTGGTCACTGTTAGCTGAACTCTTGCTTATCTTTTTAGCTAACCAAAGTCTCCTCCAGAATAAAGGAAGAATTTTAGCTCCTCTACCCTTTTCAGGCCAGAAGAGTATGTTGTTTATAATCCACAGTCAACAAAGAGTTGTGAGTGAACAAACGATGGACCTGAAATCCCACTGTTAACTGCTTCACTTAATGACTGCCTAACTCAAACAAAACTATACACGTCATCTCCCTCATCTGGCATTCTACACATCCTTCAAGAATTGACGCCCCCAGACCAACCTTTCTGATATTTCAACCTACCGTGACTGTTCTTACTTCTGGGCTTCAGAGTCCTTAGTCTACTGCCTTTGCTATTTCAGTCATTTCTTTGTAGTAAAAAGGTGTAGCCAGAAACCTTCACCCAGCAGGTCCTCATCACGATGGAATCCATAATCCTCATTGTGAGATACAAGACTTCTTCCATCCCCTGGTCACTTTCCACTCCCGTGGCATGTGTCTGACTCACGTGTCATGACTCTGTTCATGTTCTTCTAACATTCTTGTATTTTAAAAAACCTGAATCACTTTTCTCCCCCTGAGCAAATTCCTACCTCTTGTCATTCCATCATCCACACTTTCAAAGACTACCTCTCTCAGATATTCTAGACACACGTCTTCTAGGCTACCAGGCTGTAAAACTCACTCCTTAAAAAGAGTTTTATCAAGAGCAATCTCTTTCGGTTTGGTGGCTTGTTAATCAGCACATTTTCATGAATTGCTCAATAATAACTTGAGTGTAAAAGCTGATCAGAGATGATCACATTACCCTTTATAGTGCCCTGGAATTGCTGCAGACTTGTTTGCTGGATAAATGGGAAACCTGCCACTATTTGGAAATCAGAGCCATGTATCAACACACTGGCTGAGCACCCGGATGTGCCAATCCTCATGTAGGTATCAGGACCACGAAGGGTATTTGATATTGTCATTGCCCACCAGGAACTCACATCCTGGGAGGGGGCAAGACACACATGTAAATGCCTTCCTACCCTGTGCCCCCTAAAATTAATGTTTAAAAGTCTTCTCAGCCTGCATATTCATTGCCACGCTTTCCTGACAGCACCCGGAGTAAATGACTCATGCTCTCACTCATGCGCTCATCGAATGTTTTGCTCTGAATTGTTTGTGTTTACATTTCAGATACTGTTCAGCCTTGGGTTACACAAGCAGAAAGAGGAGGAATATATAGCAAACTGTGGATCCAAGGAGGTGCTTTCTGGGGGAGATGCTGCCTGGCTTGAGTGAGAATAAAGAAAAGGATTTCAAGTGGGGGGGGGCACCATGAGAGGAGACAGCAAGTCTAAGGCAGTCCAGCGATAAGACAGTGCCAAGCACGAAGAGAAGAGAAATGGACGGGAGGCTGGGGTATGGGGCAGAGGCCAGGGTTGGGTGCAGGATGTCCTTCCAGGAGACTACACATGAACGTGAATGGCAGAGAATTCAACTGGAAGTGAAAAATTTCAGATTTGTGTTTTAGAAAGATTACCGTGTCTTTAATGGGACACGTCTTTAATGGGATTGGCGTTGGAAAAGACCGGAAGGAAGTGAGGAGGCAAAATTGGGAAGCCATTGTGATAATTCTGGAGTGGGATGATAAGAAACTATCTTAAAGCAGTAACTGTTACTTAACACAAAATAAGATAGAGAATCTCTCACTAGTGACTCAAAGAAGTGAAACATCTTGGCCATTTGTACTGCTTTCATAATTGTTCCATATCTTCTCCTGCGTAGGCTCCTGACTACTGTTCCAGCCTCCCCACCTTAGCTCCTCAACTCATCACCATATGGCCACATGCAGCAGGAAAGTGTTTTTACATACAGGTAAGAATTTAAGTGATCTGGGATTAAGAGTCTTAAGAACCCTAGGGAAAATCGTTAAGGAGACATAAAGGATTTTAATAAATGCATATTTTAAATGTCAAAGATGCTGTGTGCAAAATTAACATGAAACAACCTCATAAAGTATTTGCCATAAAAGTGCAAAAAGAAAATATCATTAGTGTCCAAATAGCTTATAAAAATCAATTGGAAGCACACTTAACTTCAAGAAAATCAATGGCCAAAGACTTGAACAGAATACTACAGAAGAAGAAAAAATAGCAAATAAACAAGGATCATATTAAATTTTACTATTGTAACACAAATGAAAATTGAAGAAACATGAAAAAAGTTTTCTATGTCAAATTGTTGTAGCTATTTTAAAAGTCTATTGTAGTCTACTAATGTTGATAGAGAAGGGGACCAAGAACATTCCCACAGTTGGCTCAAGGATGGAGGAGGGATATTTATACAATACTTCTGGGAGGTAATTTGACTCCCATATGGATAAAAAGACAGATAATATATATTTTATATACCTATAAATATATACAAAGAAAGGAGCATACCTGCATATATGTGTAGATACACACACACACACACACACACACACACACGGAGAGAGAAAGAGAGAGTTTTAAAATATTTAAAATATTTATAGGTTTGGCGGTGCCTGGGTGGCTCAATCAGTTAAGCATCTGACTTTGGCTCAGGTCATGATCTCACAGTTTGTGGGTTCAAGTCCTACACTGGGCAGTGAGGAGCCTGCTTGGGATTCTCTCTCTTACCCTCCCTCTCTCTCTGCCACACTTACTCTCTCTCTCTCTCTCTCTCTCTCTCTCTCTCTCTCTGTCTCTCTCAATAAATATATGGACATTTAAAAATATTTATACCTTTTGAATAATTAATCTCATTTTTAGAAGTCTATCCTAAGGAAATACGAAAGATGCAATTAACATTTATTTACAACAATGTGCATTCCAACACCACTTACAGTGGCCCAAATCTGAAGTGTTCAAAATATCTAGCAATAGAATATTGTGTAAATGAGTAATGACCTAAAGACATGATAACCATTATGCAGTTTAAAAAACTTTAGTTTTCAATTAATTTGATCAATGTTATTGTTCTGCTGTGGTGGCAAAGGGAAAACAGATATAAAATACATATATATTACCAATTCTAATTATGTGTGTGTTTAAAAATGTGTATAAATGATGGTAGATATTTGTTGATGTGTGAACCCCAAGATCACATCCATATTAATATGTGATGTTGCTGAAGAATGGCTTAGAATCATGTGTTTTAGGAATTTTATTAAATCTACCTAACATTTCTGATCACGCAGCTTTGCTATTTTCAACTTACCGTGCAAATTTTAAAAAGTAGTGACTCTATTTCCTTGGGAAAAAAAGTCCTCATCCAGTGGGATACAAAAAAAAAAATCAATAAAACTTAACAAGTGGCTAAATTGGTTATGAGGAGAATTCTGTGAAATACGAGACTTTTGGCAGAAATGTGATTGTGGGAAACCTCAGGAACTTTAATTACAAATTTGGTGTCTACTGATTATGCATCTGAAATAAGTTGGAATAATAACACCAAAATGTTAGCAGTGGTGATATATGGGTTGGCAGAGAGAGAGAATCTCTTTTTACTTTTGTGATTCTGAGTTTTCTTTGAGCATGCACCTCTTTGAGAACAAGAAAAGCATATAGTGGCAAAGTCATAAAAATTAAAGTCACACTCTACTGACCCATTCACACCTCCAGAGCTTCTCGAAGGAGACAAGGGAAAAGCAGGGACATGCAATTAGGCTTACACCATGGTTCGGTTTTACTGTCTAGGCTGCGCCATTAGAAAGCTTGGAAAAGATTTCATTTTCAATGGGAGAGAACTCAGCAAGTCATTTTCCCTCCCATTAAAAACTTTCCAGTCCTGCTACCGTTCCCCCAGTGTCTCTCCAACCCCATACAACTTTCAATCCAATCCATCAGTAGTGATTCCAGTCACCCAACAGTCTCCTACTTCCGGAAACTGCTCATCCCCTCCAGCCCTCCCTAGCGGGCCTGTCTCACTGCATGGCTCTATAATTGAACCAGCTCCCAGCGCTTGGTATCTCTGTCTGCAGACCCTGATTATGCGGCACCTCATGAATAACCTGAGTCAGGATGTCCTTTTCCTCCCTGCAGTCTCCCAGCCAAGCCTGTGATATTACTTGATCCTTCCTCACAGCACGTCTGCAAAAGTTTGGAATTTGCAAGCAATAATCCGCCAGCCGGGGTGAACTGAGGACATCCCTAATGCCAAGACGGCTGCAGAGAAGAGAAAAACACCCTCCCCATACAGATCAGAGAATACACCCCCTGGAAAAGAAAAATGATGATGGGAAAACCATCCATGGATTCGTAGTGATTCTACTATGTGCCAGATATTAATTGCTATGACATCACTAAATAGAGAGGATCATGGCTAATTATCGCAACAACGGAGTGGAATAGATACAATTAGGCCCCTGCTTTATTGGTTAGAAAATTGAGGTGCAAAGAGTTTAAATAGCTTTGCCAAAGTCATAGAATCAGGAATTACAGCCAGGTCTTCTGACTGCAAATGCATATTTTGTTCCAGATAGTAAATTTCTATAGGCAGAGAGCTAGGCTCTGAGTTAATGGGACATAGAGTTGAACTTGATGAAAAGGAACCAAAGGCTCTGAAGGAAGAACAGCCAGTGGTCTCTTGTACCAGATGCTAAAGAGATGTGGGGGAAGAGAAAAGGCCAGGAAAATGTGCTGGAGCTGGTGGGCTGATAGACGGCTGGGCTAGACCTCACAGGAACAGGACTGCTCCTCTTTTGCTCCAAAGCATCCATGTGATCTTGGGTGAGTCTCTTCTCCTGGGTCCCAGCATTTGTTCTGGTGTCCAGCCCAAACTTTACAGATGTGCTCCTATACTATTCTTGCTTTTGCAAAATGTTATTGAGTGAGGCTTTTCCTACAGCTGGAAAACTTGTAAACTGTTCTACATGCCATATATATCCAAATTCTGACTCTTTTTCATTGCTTCTGTCCTGATCCAAACCACAATCATTTACCTGGATTGTCATGATAGCTTTTCACTGGTCTCTCTCTATTTACCCTTACTGATCTAGAGTCCATTCTTCCTGGAAACCAGGGTGAACTTTTAGAAAAATCCAAGTTCAATCATGTAATTCCTTTGCAGTGGCTCCTTATTTCTATCAAAGTAAAAGACAAAGCTTTCAATGTCTTGGATGGCCATATATCAGGGATTGGCAAACTTTCCATGAGAACTATAAAGTATCAGGTAATTTAGAGCTTGTGGGCCCTATCCCAACAACTCAGCTCTCCCATTTTAGTGTGAAAGCACCATAGACAATATATAAGAAAGTAGGTATGACTGTGTTCTAATAACATTTTACTTACAAAAGCTTGAGACGGGCCTGATTTTGCCCATGGGTCATAGCTTGCTAATCCCTATCCTATAAAATCTAACCCCTGTTTCCTCATTCCTGTTTCTGGGTTCATTTCTTATGACCCTTTCTCTTGTTTACTGCACTCCAACCACACAAGCCATTTTGTTCTTCTTCAAACATGCCGTGCAATTTCCTTCTCCCCGCCCCTGACATCTCTCTTCATAGAATACTCCAGATACCCAAGTATCTCCATGACTAACTCTCTCACTTCCTCCAAGTTTGGAAAAATCTTACCTTTTCAAGAAACCTAATCTAGCCTTCTTCTGTCTTCCTGTTACCATCCTCCTTACCTTGCTCTAGTTTTCCTTTTCTCCATGATATCTATCACTTTTAAACAAACTGTTATTTGCTTATTTATCACATGTATTTTTCACTGTTTCTCCCCCATTGGGAATATAATCTCCATATGGGCAGTAGATTGATATGTTTTATTCACTCACATAACCCAAGTACCTAGAAGGGTATCTGGCACATAATAAAAGCTCAGGGCACATTTGTGGAATCAAAAGCTGAAGACAAATCTAAAGCTGGAGAAGCTATAGAAAGGTATAGAACAACCTTGCTAAGATCACTTGACTTCCCCCTCAGTTTATCTGAAAGCAATAGGAGATTGCATTAGACCCCGGGAGCTGTCCTTTGAGAACAATGTGGCATTTCTCCCCTCTCACTGTGTTCACCCCATAAGGATTGTTCAAAGAAACTACTAGTAGAAATTAGGAAATGTAGTTGAGACATTGTAAAAATGCCCCAATTTATCTCTGTTGTGCCCTGAATACAAATCCTTTCACCCTTTAAAAAGTGACTTAGCAACTCCCATCAAGAAATGAAAGCTATCTCCCGACCTTTGAATCTGGGCTGGCTTTGTGATTAGTTTTGACCGATAGAATCTGAAGGAATGACATTGTGCCAGGTATCAGAATGCTTTGCACTCTTCCAAGTTGTCACCTGGTGTCTCCCCAGATATCACGTGAATTACCTCAAGCTAGTCCACTCCAGAACAAGATAAACAGGGTCGAGTTGAGTCAGCCCAGTTGTCCCAGTGAGATGTAGGAAATCCCAAGGAAATCATCAGAATCTGTAGCCTACCCATAGCTGACAACAGAGTGAGGGAGCTCTGACGATAGCAGAGGAACTGCCTAGCTGAGTCCATTCAAAATTGCCTACCTGAAGAACCGTGAGTTCAATAAATATTTAACTAAGTCACTAAATGTTGGGGCTGTTTGTTCCAGAGCAGTAGTCAACCAATAACACACGTAATCTTCAAGAGAGACCTGATTCCTTGGTTGGTTGGACACAAGCAGAGTTAAAGTAACCCATTAGCAAAGTAAGGTTTTGCCATTGGAAAAGAGTATAGTGAGCAAGCAAGTTATTGGGGGCTTATGACATATGACCTAGTAGTTTGGGGGTCAGGGTAGAAATTGGATGAGAAAACTATATTCTGTAGACAGTAGAAGCACCAGCCTAGGACGAATGGGAAATTTGTCCAAAAGAAGGAGGGAATCAAGTTTCTGACTGTGAGGATTCCTTAGATTACCTAGAGGTAATCAGTAGATGACACAACAAGGTAGCTGTAGGCACCAGTGCTGATGATGGAAGGTCCTGGAAGAGAAAGGATAAGTGAGCTGAAAAGTCAATGTAGAGGGGTCAGTGATGCACAGTAGAGGGACATCCATGTTTGAGCCTGAGAGAAGGAAGTAAAGATTTATAGAAAGCCATGTAATTGTGCACTTAAGTGTGTAAGGGAGGATGGGAATGATGTAATTTATAGCTTTATAGCTTCAGTGAACTAAGGGGGGGATCATTTTGTATGAGGGAGATGGTTATTAACTGAATCGAGATTCTAGAAAGTGATAATGACTTAGAGGCTCTGGGGGTGGAATTTGGTGAGACAGAAGCCCGCTGGATTGGAGTATGATGACCATTGTCATTTTCTCCATCATAGGCTCTGATGCTCTTAGTGTTTCTTTTAATCGCTGAATTTTAAGAAGAAACCACATGGAGACAAGTGGAGACTTGGATGTGGCAGAAGATAAGATGTCATGGAGTTGAGATTATTAAAAATTTTTTAAAAGGGGGAGCAATTTGAATGACCAAACACAAGGTCTAGCTTGGTTGGGAAACTCTAAGATTAGAAGAGCCTTACGGGCTGAATGAAGCAGAGGGATAGAAAGGCCAAAAGATCATTTGAGTCATAGAACAGAAATGGTGGGTGTAAGAAAGTGAGGAAGCTGTAAGGCACAGAGACTGAACAAAGTTTTTAAGTTCAAGATCTCAGAAGTGGAGTGGCTCTGGGTCTTGACATAGTTTGAGGTGTAATCATAGGAGTAGCTCTTTGAAAGGAAGATGGAGCTAAAGTTCACTTGAGTTGAAAAGGTCAAGATACTCAAATTCTAGAGTGTTTAGAAGGAAAGCTCATAGAATGACAGGTGAATAAGGTAAAGGAAAGATGCTTACTATGTGCTATTCCTAAGATCCTAACAAAACTCTCAACTCTTAGATTGCAGGTGATACAATCTAATAGCAAGGGGCATATAAAACCTTTTCTGTGAATGTATGTCCAATGACTGCAGGGATCTTTTTTCTCTTCCTGTCTTCTCAGTAGCAATGTTGCTTAATGAAGGAGGTACCTGCTAAATGCTGAAGGGGGCACGGGAGCATCTGTGAGTCCAAGTGCCTCTAAACCAATGTCACGGTAACAAACAGGACACATATCCCTGGGAAGAAGCTTGCCCACAGCAGGATAAGCATTTAAGGAAGTTCTTATTCTGACCCTCTCAGCTCCTGGCTGCCCACGTTCTAGGAGAATGCTTAATCTACTGGCTCAGACAGAAGGTCCCAAAAAGAGGTGTGTAATGGGGATTTGGAGGAGCAGTGTCCCTCTCCAGAACAAATAAACATCCCACAGAGTGCTTTGTGTAGGTATGAGGCAGAACTATAGTCTGTTTCATCCTATGATGGAAGTATTTTAAATAGACAAGTATATGTTACCTGACCTACCCACAGTCTGAAGATGAGGAAATTGAGATCCCAAGTCTTCGTAATCAGTTAGGGTATGAGTCCCAGTTGCAACATGCAGTGTCTGTGAGACCGTGGTCATGTCACTGTCTTTTCCTAAAGTCAGTTTCCTCAACTGAAAACTGAAAATAATGCTATCAGGCTCATAGCTCTGTTGAGGGCTAAGCAAAATAAAGCATAGCCCAGAATGTAGTTAGGGCCAACTGTTATCAGCAATGTGTTAATATCAATATGCCATTGACGTTGTCATTGTTATCTAAGACTCTACGGACAGCTAATTGCATATCAAGGAAGGAGATGAGAGCTATACCCTTTTCATTAAGATGGCCCTCCAATCTCTGAGAAACTGGGAAATATAATCCCTTGATTTCTAATAACTGAGCAGTGTCATACACTTTTCCATGTTAGGTCACAGAGGCAAAACAAGCTCAATTTGATGTCAAAGGTTAAACTGATTCCATGACATTGAACCTCCCTCCCCTGCCACCCCTCGCCAAAAAAATCACCTGCTAAAGGAATTTGTTAATCTGCTCTACGTTTCTGGTTCTATATGACCAGCAAGCATACCCAATAGAGTTTCATCTTCCTACATATGTGTTTAAGGTACCAGTTATTTAAATATTTGGTGCCTCCTTTGGGGAGACCTGTTCTGAGGTCATGAGACAGTGGAATAGCTACGTAGCTACCAGTTCCATGCTTGGATGGATGGGGATTCTATTAACGTCTCGATATGTATGTAATTATTATAGTAAAACTCCATTACCTTCTTGTTCCCTTGATAAAGCAACTGTTCTGTTTTCTGTGCTGTCCCTTTTAGGGTTGATGTCACAATTTTGGAGAAGTTGTTTAATAGGGGTGCCTGGGTGGCTCAGTCATTTAAATGTCTGACTCTTGATTTCAACTCAGGTCATGATCTCCTGGTTTGTAATATCGAGCCCCACATTAGACTTGTGCTGACAGAGTGGACCATGCTTAGGATTCTCTATCTCCCCCTCTCTCTGCCCCTCCTTTGCTCTCTTTCTTCCTCTCTCAAATTAAATAAGTAAGCATTAAAAGAGAAGTTGTTTAATAGATGATGCTAATTGAGCTTTCTGTCTATTTCCATAAACTAGGTAGCATCAGAAATACATTAAATCACAGCATGATCAATGCCTAGGGATTTATTTTTTTTTCTTCAATTTATACTGAAGCAACTGAGAACAAAATGGAGGGAAAGAGGAGGGACCCTCTGTCAGAATTAGAAACCTGTCAAACCCTCTCAAATAAGGCTGTCACTTTGGTTTCAGGGAAAGGCATTATTATTTTGCTGTGAGGATTGATCTCAGTGGAGCCAAAATGGATTATAAGTCAACAAATAGGATCTCCCAGAATAAATATGAACCTGTTGTTGCCTGTGTACCTAATAGCTTAACATCAAAAGCTCCAGTTAAGGGAGAATAATTTCAGATCTCCTCAAGAGAGCCA
Source organism: Neofelis nebulosa (assembly GCF_028018385.1). Classification (NCBI taxonomy): domain Eukaryota; kingdom Metazoa; phylum Chordata; class Mammalia; order Carnivora; family Felidae; genus Neofelis; species Neofelis nebulosa. Next base: position 196,779,622 of record NC_080784.1, on the reverse strand, counting down.
TATGACCTTGGTCAGTCTCTTAAAGTTTCTGAGCTTTAATTGCTGTATCTATAAAATGGGACTTATAATACCTATTTGAAAAGATCATAGAGCCAGTACAATAAAACCTACATAAAAGTGTCTAGCAGCATGCCTGAAATGATAGGCATTTTAAAAAATATTAGCTTCTTAGCCAGAAGTGCAGAGAAACACATTCAACAGGCTTCCTGCTTTTACAAAGATTCAGGGCCTGGAGGAACCAAGCATCTTTTTACCAGTCCCCATGACAATGCAATATACTATTAAGCTTCACCAGCCAAAAAGTGAGGGTAATTACCTTTTCCCTGAGATACTCCTAGGATTAATATGTGGAAATCAATATCAGATGTGAATGTGCATTGAAGATTTGAGACAATATGTGCTAAATGCAATTCACTCGTATTATTATTCATTCATTATTCTTCCAATAAACATTTTGAGATCCTGTTATGAGCCAGGTACCAGGGTAGCTGTTGGGTGAGCAAAATGGCTCTTGCAGTCATGTAATCAGGATGTAAAACATGAAATAATTGCACAAACAAGCATAAAATTTCAGGTGGGCAAATACAGCATAAAGGAAGAGTGCTATGCTATGGAGGTGGGGAAATTAGCTTCATGGGAGGGCTGTTGGCTTCCTAGAAGAGTTATATTTGAGCTGAAATCTGAAGAAGAATTCTGGGCACCTGGGTGACTCAGTCGGCTAAGTGTCTGACTCTTGATTTCGGCTCAGGCCATGATCTCACAGTTTGTGAGATCGAGCCCCACATCTGACTCTGTGCTGACAGTGTGGAGCCTGCTTGGGATTCTCTCTCCTTCTCTCTCTCTGTCTTTCTCTCTCAAAATAAATAAATGTTTTTAAAGTTTAAAAATAAGAGAATTCGATTTATGCAGGAGAAAAAAAGAGATTAAGAACAATGAGCACGGATGTTTGGTATCAAGGGCAGCAAGGCAGGCAGCAGAATCAGAAAGAATGCCGGTGTTCTCGTGCTTACAGTTCAAGAACATGGCAGAGAGGAGCTTGAGGAGGTAGGTGTGGCCTTATAATCCATAGGAAAGAGTGCTGCCTTTATCTTCTTGAGTTATGATAGGACTGAAAAGCTCTAACTGGGTAGACTGTGAGCAGATACAAGTTTGTAAAAGCTCACTCGGCTGCAGCTGGATTTCTAGGGATGGATGGTGGTAAGCAAGTTAGGAGGCTGTTGGTAACAAAGCCTCATTACCTTGGGCTAGTGGGATGGTTTGTGCAATATTTTGGTGATGGATTATCTAGGACACTTAGAGAGTGAAGGCTGTGTCAGGATGACTCCTAGATTTCTGGCTTTTTAAAAAATTTAATGTTTATTTATTTTTGAGAGACACAGTGACAGAGTGAGAACAGGGGAGGGGCAGAGAGAAAGGGAAACACAGAATTTGAAGCAGGCTCCAGTCTCTGGGCTATCAGCACAGAGCCCGACATGGGGCTTGAACCCACGAACTGTGAGATCATGACCTGAGCCAAAGTCGGATGCTTAATCGACTGAGCCACCCAGGCACCCCAAGACTTCTGGCTTTCTTAATTCAACAGATGGTTTAGTTTTATAATGAAATAAAAAAAAACGGTAAAAGAGGGAATAGTTTGTTAGGGAATAATGAAGTGGTTCATTCTGGACCATAGGATCAATACAAATACAAAAATAGAAATACAAATACAAAAAAAAATGTGAAGCAAACATTTAGATATGTGTGTATGATTTGAGAATGGGGCTATGTGCTTTGAAATACACTTTGGTGAATTGCCTGAATATGGTTACAGCCAAGGGAATGGACAGGATCTAAGTCTATTAAGAGACAGAGAGCAAAATAGTGAGCCTAAAATTTAACATTGAGAAACAGTTGGTGAAATAGGGGAAGGGAAACAAAGCAAGAAGGCAGAGAAGAAATAGAAAAATGCTGCATGGAATCCCTAAGAACACCATAGAGGGTAAAAGCTGAGGTTTTATATCAAAGGCACAGTCCTCAGGGTCAAATGATGCTGGGAAGTTAGGTGAGAAGAAGACTAAAGTAGCTCCATTTTATTTCCTGAAAGCAACTAATAATAGACTATCTTTGGAGAGACGAGGACTGAAACCAGTAGAGATTTTATTAGATCACCTTCTATATTAAACTCCACTTCCATCACAGACACACATGAAATGGCCATCCATTCATCAACCCATGTGGACAGTCTCTAGCAATAGAGCCTGCAAATCAATATTTCAGATAAAGATCGATCACAATTTTCCCTGGAACGATCCAGGTATACTCCACTTCGAGAAAGTTAGGGTTATGCTTTTCATTTTTATGAAAAACCCACATTGGTATTTGTTTTTGTTAACCTAAAGATTTTCAAAGGATTTTCTCTTTCACAAAATAAGGCAAAAAGCAAAAACAGTGTTCAGTGTTTTACAGTGACTGAGCCTATATAACATGTTTTTTTTTTAATTTTTTTAAACGTTTATTTATTTTTGAGACAGAGAGAGATGGAGCATGAACGGGGGAGGGTCAGAGAGAGAGGGAGACACAGAATCTGAAACAGGCTCCAGGCTCCGAGCTGTCAGCACAGAGCCTGATGCAGGGCTCAAACTCACGGACCGTGAGATCATGACCTGAGCCAAAGTTGGACACTTAACTGACTGAGCCACCCAGGCAGCGCCCCATAGAGTGACTGAATCTATATAGAGGCAGTGTGCACCATCACCACCACCCTCCCCCAGGACAGCGAGAGTGGCACCCCCAGCTCCTTCCCAGGGAACCACACTCAGCATTTCAGCATCAAACTGCCAGAGCTCTGAGCCCTGTCTGTGAGCATCTGGGTTTTACCTCTGTCTATTGTGTGCATCTATTAACAAGATGTGTCCTAAGGTACCAGAAAAGCCTACCAAAAGTGATTTTGAGGGTCTGGGAATGCTCAAAATGTTTCCAAATAAATTAATGGTAATTGCGTCTTTGCTCAATGTCATTTTAGCTTATGAAAGGTTTCACAAGAATAGTCTGTTTTGGGATAGAGAGGAGAATCTGTACTATATTTCTCTTAATGCTAAAATAATCATTGGGCCAAAAAACATGTTGAACAGCTAAACACTGTAGATCAGTGCCCATGGTCAGGAATGACATGTTCATTCCATGTCAGAAAAGACCAGAGCCGTGCTGACTGCCAACTCTCTCCTCAGACACCAGCCGAGCTCAGCTCCCACCTTGCCAGTGTAGACGGAAAGGCACTGAGGCATCTTTACTCATCTTTTCCCACCAAAGTTGCCTGGCAAAAGTTGTTCCTTGTCTTCGATTTGTTTCACCTGCTTTTCCTCTTCTCAACCGTTAAATCCTGTTTGTTTTTCCCTAGTGTGCATTAATAATCTCTCATTTCTGTGGCTCGACTTATAAAACTCATTTGACCCTCATATGAGGCATTATCATTAGCAAAACTTCCTCAACACCAGCCCTCCTGGACTGAGCAGCTGATCTGAATCTGAATTCATATCTCCCAAATATCACTAATTATAATGGAAATCTAGTCCCTAAGGTGGCTCCACATGAAATTTTCACATAATTAAAGTCTGTATTCCTTTTACTTTCAGGCTCACAGGGTTATTACTGTGTGTACATCTTCAGAAAGCGTGCTTAAAAGAGATGAAGGAGGGGAGCCTTGGTGGTTTTCAGGGACTTTCTTTGTTTTGAGTATCAGAGAGAGCTGGACCCGGAAAGAAAACAGCAAGAGGAATAGAAAATAAAGCAGTGGAAAGAGATCTGTATGAAATAAAAGGTGATGGCAAAACCCAGTACGAAATTAAATCTTATCCTGGATAGCATAATTAACAGCACTGGCATTGCATACTGTCAAATTATTGTTGAGTGACAAAAACTAAAAATGATCTCCCAGAATAAAACAAAAGAACAAAAGGGTGAAAATCATGGCAAAGGAAATTAGAAGTTTGGAAAGGAGAGACCAGAAACCTGACCAAAAAGAGAATATTAGTGGAATATTAGAAGCTGCCTTAAGATCAGTAAGAAATTAAAATTCCTGGGGCGCCTGGGTGGCGCAGTCGGTTAAGCGTCCGACTTCAGCCAGGTCACGATCTCGCGGTCCGTGAGTTCGAGCCCCGCGTCGGGCTCTGGGCTGATGGCTCAGAGCCTGGAGCCTGTTTCCGCTTCTGTGTCTCCCTCTCTCTCTGCCCCTCCCCGTTCATGCTCTGTCTCTCTCTCTGTCCCAAAAAAATAAATAAAAAACGTTGGAAAAAAAAAAAATTAAAAAAGAAATTAAAATTCCTTAGGAGCAATAATAAGGAGACTAGAAAGCTAAGAGCTTGTTACATTCCAGGGAAACAAAATGAATAGACCACTTTCTGATCACATTAAGAAATAATTTAAAAAATCAAGAAAAATTCCATATCCCTCCAGGGCAGATAAATGTAGGTTACTTCCAGAGAAATTAAATTGATGTTTCGGACTTAGCATCTCGACAGCAGAGAAGAGAAAACAACTGAGCAACGGCTGGTGAATTTTTAGGGAAAATGGCCATGACCCAGGAATCCTTCATCTTAACAAGTAGCCTTTTATGAAGGAAGCACAGAAAATCAATCTCCTATAAGAAGATGGCTCTTTGACCCATTCTTGTAAAAAAAAAAAAATCATTTAAGTAGTGCTTTCAATAAGAACCATAAGAAACAAAATTACTAAACCACTGTTGTATAAAATGAGTGATATTCACTCTTTTAGTATAAAACTCATTTAAAAATTGGATATTTATACATATCTTTTCTGTCAAAAATGATGCTTTGGGAATGGGATGAAAATGGAAAGAATCTATCATATCAGGAAAATTCATGAGTTTTCAATTCATGATTTGAACGGTTATTAAATATAATGTTTTGAAAGATCCTCATGATGTGGGAAAATCATATGATGGTCTGTCAAGAAAATATAAACACACAGGATCTAAACATACACAAGCAGTTTGATTTTGACTACAGAAACAAAGAAAAGCAGATAAGATGGGTAGACATACATCTCTGATGCAGGTGAGAGAGCAAGGCCAGGGCACATGGAGAATGGAAGGTAAGGAAGAGTTCCAGGTGCAATATTGCACACTGTCTGTGGGCATGCAAAATGCTGCAGCCATTGCAGAAAACTGTAGGAAGTCTCCTCCTCAAAAATTAAAAACAGAACTACCATATCATCCAGAAGTCCCATTTTTGGATCTATACTGTAGACAATCAGAACTGGGATCTCTCAATCCTTTCTTCTTTGCGCATTCATCCTGCTCTTTTAATAGATAGGGGGATAAAGGAATTTCAGAATAAGAAATCACTGACAACAGAGGAGAGAAACTTATTCGAGGAATAACAGAAGATAATTTACAAGAGCTGACTGACACGGAATTTCACATGAAAAGAGGCCACCGATCGCTAAGTGTGATGAAGGAAAATAGCAAATGACCCTCATTTCGAGCAGCACTAGGAACTGTACAAACACTGAGGATAAGAAGATGCTGAATGTTACCTGAAAAGAAGCATGACATCAGCTTTTGTTGAGCAAGAGTGAGGGCTTAAATACCACAAAAAAAGCAATGCCTCCAAAATTCTCTTGAGTTCTCTTGTGAAGTCTACCGTATTTCAATGTAACTAATACACCATTAACTTCAGGAAGCTGTGTTATTTTATATACCTATAAAAAGTGCAAAATAAAACATTGATAAAATCATAAAATGCCCTTGTTTTACAAGATGCATCTTGATTTTGGATATTTACACATGAAAAGATGTAATTTAGTGTCAACATATTTCAATAGTTAAGAATTACCTCTGAAAACCCTTTAAATTGCCTTTCTAAAGCTGGTGCATAGCATGGCACATATATTTATCACGAAGGGTGTTCTTAAGCACTCTAAAGTTTGAGAAGCACAGAGCTAGAATAAACAGAAGCGATAAAAACTGAAGTTTATAAGCAGATGTCCGGGCTTTAAAATGATTTATCCTTTAATATAATCACGGAGAATAGGTAAGGACCTCTAAAATTCTTCTGCTTTCCTGCAGGGTTTATCCCATTCTGCTTTTAATATGAAGCATATATAACCTTACTGATATTAATATATTTGTTGTTGAGAGAACTAAGGACTTGAATCCTGGAAGGACAGTGGATATTGGCGTCTGAAGTGGACACGTATGTGAAATGTGGATTTGGCGTGGCAACTCCTTACCCAACCAAACTAACATTCACTTTTGCAGGTAGCAATGAGTGTGGCACTTTTTAGACCTGAAAGGACTTTAAAATTTGACCTCCTTAAAGCGATTTTTTGCTACAATACCTGAAAATACATTCCAGCAAAACCAAGAACATGGGATATAGGATCATGCAACCATGTTGGGAAAGCTAGTAAAGAAAATCCTAAAAATACAGCTTTGGGACTTTAGGGTAATTAATGTTCATTCAATGAAAATGGGGGAGGGGATTCTTGGAGGGAGGCCCCAGGGGGGAAAAAAAAGAGGTCTCAAAAGAACAGATGATACAATTAGTCAACCAACACACCAAAAGTTATGTTTAAGGCCAATAGTTTAAGAAACAAAAAATAAATAAATAGACCAAGGCAAGTTGCAAGTGTAGTAAAGTAAGTACTGACCACAAAAGGAAATAAGCCATAGTTTATTTACTTTGTTATTTATACAATCATAATTATGGAAATTACTTATTGTTAACATTGAGAATCAACACACAGATGAAGCATGGAAGGTGGTTACAGATTAGGATGTAGTGATACCAATTTTGACACTGAAAAAAAACAAAGATAGTGGGAGTTGGAAGGCAGAAGTAGGAAGAGTCTGCAGGAGAGGGAAGGGGTGTTGGAATTCTTATGCAGAGGGGGAGTCAAGAGATACATTTATATTTCATGAAAAAGAAACAAACTTTCAAATGCATGCATTCATAAATTGAGAAAGAAAACTAACAAAAAGAATGAAAATTGGGAGAAAGTGTGAGAAAAGTGGAGGGGGTTGAAGGAGAGAGTCTGACATCATCCACAGCAGAATATACCTACAGCGGGTAAATCAGGAGAGAGCAGTATAAAAACAGCAGCGATCTTTGCACTTGTTCAGGGTGGGCCTAGAAGGAAGGACGAGTAAGTAAGGTGGGAATTGTTGCTTTCCATTATAAACACTATTTTACTGCTTTTGCCTTCATTTTTAAGCCATGTGCATATATTATCAGAAGAAACTTTTTTTTTTTTTAAGTGAAACAACAGGTTGAGATCATTCATGCTACAGGGGACGAGATTGGTTCTTCAGCAGGGGGCAATGCAGGAGGGTTTGAGTGAGTCTCCAGTGCTCCTGGCTGAAGATCAGGGAAGACGCAGCACAGAATTGAGAACACCATCACTTTCGTGGCAGAGACAGAGAAGAAAACCCAAGACACAGAGAAAAGGAAGTGAGAGATTTGTGCCTTCGGTGAGATGTAGGAGGCTTCGAGGGTGCTATTAGTTCTGGGGCACTCTTTCTTTGAAAACACCTCCATGGGCCTATTGTTTAGAAGCCACAGAAAGAGAAATTTCAGTATCACTAAGGGATCTCTAGAGTGAGGAGACAAGCTCCAGGAGGCATTGATCAGGGCACACTTTGTCAATCTTCCATGTGACTCTAGGAGCTCTGATGCTCCCAGGGGTCCAGAGTCTGCTGACAGTGCAGACAGACCTTGGCCAGTTTCTGTTACTAAGGGACACCATGGGCAGGATTCAATGAGTCACAGCTGTGAATATGTGCTTCCATAAAGCCAATTTCTCCTCCAGGTTCTAGTGACGCGCCTCCCATGGTTCTGTCCACAGCAACTCCTTCTTCGATAGCCCTTTAGTCCCTCTGATCCTCAGAGAAGAATAAGGTGACCAATTGCCTTGGTTCGTTCTGGACTGTCCCAGAGTATTAACAATGGAAGTCCTGTATCCAGAAAATCGCCTCAGTTTTGGGAAAATAAGGATGGTTAGCACCTGTAGGAAGAACTCCAGGTAACTCATTATGTGAAGATGAATGCCACAGGGTGAAAATTTCTACCTTAGAAAGTACTTTCTGTTCCTTGTAATTTTATCTGATCCTCATAAGCCTGTGCAGGAGATGTGGCATGGTTTACACTCACCTCCATTTTACATATGGGTCAATTGAAGCCAAAGAAATTGATCACCTGTGAATAACCACTCAGTCAGAATTTAGTTGATATAGCATTTTCCTGGAGGCCTCTGGATCCATATCCCCTGCACTGTCCCATAGATAAAATTGCTGTGTTGAAATTGATTCCCTAGTAATAATGGTAATAATAATGTTTAATTATCTCGTCCTTTCATCAGCAGATGCCATTATTAGCCTCATGTTTAAGATAAGGAAATTAAGGTGCAGAGAAATTAAGAATCTCATTTGGAAACACAGCGAATGGGTAGTAGTCAGGACGGGAACCCATATTCCTCTGATACTATGCCCTGGCTACCTGAGCACAGTAAATGTGCAGTTCTCCTGATCCTCAAGAATTCCTAATACAGCTCCCAGGAACTGCAATCTATTTTTCCACTTGTATCTCTCACTAGTTCCTTTTATCGGGTCCTTTGTGCCTGATGAGCTGAACTGCTTTCTAATTCCACAGTGTGTCTGCTGCTCCTTACCAAGGGCTTTGTCCTGATCTTTCTCACATCTGAGATGTCTTCATCCGGGCACACTTTTTGCCCAATAGACTGCAACAACCAGACCTGGGCTTACAGGACAAAAATGCTACCTGTTAGCTTGGGGGATCTTTGACAACTTTCCCAAAGCCCCCTAAGCCTTCCTTTTGTCATCTGTAAGTTGGAGACAAGTGGGAATCATGTTAGAACATTTAAGACTTAATAAGCATATCTCATTAATCATCGGATGCTATGCATGGCGCCTAGTCTGTGCACTATACTCCCAGGCCGAGGGGAAAGCAGAGAAGGCTGCTCTGTTTTGACCATTGTTATACACTGGAGATGCCTATTTCCAAGGAAATCATGCATTCTATGGACAGACTTGTATTTGTTTATAGATGTGTGCTTGGTGACAATGATATGATCTTTGGAGGGGAGCTCTGTGTTTCTCAGATAGTTATGCATGGAACTTTATGAATCTTTTTTTTTAAGTTTATTTATTTATTTATTTTGAGATAAATACAGAGAGTGAGAGAGAGAGAGAGAGAATCCCAAACAGGCTCTGCACTGTCAGCACAGAACCTACATGTGGCTCAAACTCATGAACCATGAGATCATGACCTAAGCTGAAATCAAGAGTTGATCACTCAATGGACTGAGCCACCCAGATGCCCTAAGCTTTGTGAATCCTTGTGTTCAGTTATGTATGGCATTTTGCAGAGAGGCCAGAACTATATACAGTGCATTTGAGAGTATCTAAGGGCTGTGCAGAGTTGCACATTACATAAATATCAGTGAATTTGCCAGGAGGCCATGCATTTGGGGAGGACTTGTCCATTTTGAACCCATTTGGTAGGATGAACCTTAGTATCACTCTGTTTAGAAGTCCATCTTTAATGACATGTTGGTTACTGGTTTGTCTTCTAAACTCAGTTTCTTTTTCAGTCTAAGGCTGAAGCCATAATATTTAAGTTTGGACTTACGCAGAAAAATCCTTGAAAATTCTTTTATTAATCCTATTTAATTATTCTGAACACCATACATATACGATGTGTGCATGTATGTGCATAGCTTTTGTTTTCTAGACACATAGAGATTAAAGTGTTAAAAGATCCTTTTATCAAAGTCTTTGTTAGTTTAAATTTGTTTCCTCTATTCTCTAACCACTCCCCTTTGGCACAGATGTCACTAATTGAAAGAAAAAACTATAGCAGAGAATATGGAGTCATTAGATCCAAAGTAAATCTTAGGAAAAGTAAGAGAAGAATCTCTACAAATGAGAGGACAGGGATATAAGCACTGTGGCAAAGACTGGAACACTTTCTTTTCCTTCCTGGAACACAGCTAAGCTACATTCCCTGGCCTTCCCTAGAGCTGGCCCTGGGGCTGAACTCCAACCCAGGCCAAGAGCCACACTGAACCAAGCACCTGGGGTATGTTATCTCCAATAATTTTCACAGTTTCCAATAAGTTTAATGAAATTCATGCCAACTACATTTTATAAATGAGAAATCTAAGTCTACTCCAATTTACAAAGCACATGCGAGAACAAAGAATTGATCTCAATCTTAACAGACTATTAGGTTGTTGACATCGAAAATCAAAAGAATGTTTGGAACACCTACTAAACACAAATGAAGAGTTTAACAGCATTGCTGGAAACAATGTCTCTATAGGCCAAATTAACCAATTAGAACAACAATAGCATTTTTAATAGTAACACAAATTATAATGTGTCTAGAAATTTAAAAGTGAAGCTAACATAATATGTGCAAATTTTATATAAAAGTGTGAAAATATTGATATAAATTTAAATAGTTTTTTCTTAAATATCTAAGCCCAATACCCAGACTTTTCAATATACATTGCAATTCAAGAGAGAAAACAAAAGACAGAAATAGACACAGAGAGAGAGAGAGAGAGAGAGAGAGAGAGAGAGAGAGAGAGAGAGATGCTGAGAGCAAAGCAGAAATATGGGCCTGTGTGGTTGCATAATATTGATAATCAGGTCAGTTATTGCAAGGTTCAAGTCTGCTGCCCTCAGGCCAGAAAAGGAGTGAGGATGGGCTTCGGGACATAAGTATGTAATGTCTGTAGTTAGGGCTACTTAGACAGAAAATGTCTTCTTCAGAGCCCAAGAGGCAAGTAGAAATCAAGTAAATGGTTCATAAAAATAAAGCTTGGTAGCTTTGTGCCAGTAAATGGCACTGCACAGCCAGGGATCTTGCAACTTAACTGGCAGGTGGGGCTGACATCAAGTCCCCAGAGTCCCCCAGACCAGTAGTCAAAGAGAAGGCCTCTGACCTCCAGCCACACCCCATGCCCAGTGCAGGGGCTCTTCCTGGGGAAGTGAGTTCATTTCTTGGATACACCATGAAGACCATGACAGGAGGTAAGCTGAGGCTACGGGGAGAGTACCTAAGGGGTGGGGTGCCATGATTAGTCTCTTCTCAGCAACAAACAAGATGGTTCTCTGCACTGTGTGGCTTCTGGGAATGGCTCTGCCAGCTCTGTTTCCTGAGGCTACACTCCTATCTTGCTTATGGAAAGACTCTTCCATTTTGCAGAGAGAACATGCACCCGGGACCTCCCAGGAGTGAAGTGCATGAGCTCTTCTGAGATTGGCAGTGTTGCCACGTGACTTCTCTGTGTTTAAGAGCTTTTCATTCCAACGTATTCAGAGCAGGCAGCCTGGGGAGTCCAGCTGCCACTGTGAATGCTTCCCTCACCCAAGGACCCTCATTAAAGGCCTGGGCTCTAAGGAACTGGCTAAAATATCCTGTTCTGGCCATAGTGACATGCTCTTATCAAGAAGTTCTAGTTGTGAACAATTTGATATTTATATTCATTTCAAGAAGGAAATTCATGTACCCTATGAATTATGAAAAGCTCTGGATACAGAAAGTCCTGAATTTACCTCCTGGCTTTGCCCACAATGGATGTGTGATAAAGGGGGAAACTGCCTAATTGTTACAGCCTCAATATCTTCAACTTTCAAAAGGAAAGCATTGGTTTTCTCTCAAACTATTGTCTAAAGGATGGAAGATACTATGTGTAAAATGATCTCGTTATACAACTTTACTCTGATATTTAGAGTACTTGCTCAGGTTTTAGGTATTTAAACCTGATTCCCTCAGCATGTCATTTTACCACTCTGAATAAATGGGATTAATATCATCTACTGCTTAGTGATGAATATGAAAATAAATTCAAATCATGGCTTCTAAACTATAAAGGACTGGGGGCTCCTGGGTGGCTCAGTCGGTTAAGCGTCCGACTTCAGCTCAGGTCACGCTCTCGCGGTATGTGAGTTCAAGCCCCGCGTCGGGCTCTGTGCTGACTGCCCAGAGCCTGGAGCCTGTTTCAGGTTCTGTGTCTCCCTCTCTCTCTGACCCTCCCCCGTTCATGCTCTGTCTCTCTCTGTCTCAAAAATAAATAAAACGTTAAAAAAAAAAAAAGAAAAAAGAAACTATAAAGGACTGAAAAATAAACACTGTTGCTATCATCATTGGATTATAGATTTATTCCTAATATTCCTGACAACCTCATCATCTTCTTAAACCACACACATCAGTCAAGAAAAAGTAAGTTGTCTTTCCCTCACCTCGAGTTTTGAGGGGAAAAAAGAGAGAGATTGAAACATGGCTTAGAGATTCTTTTAAAACTTTGAAAAGTCTAGTGTTTTCCAATTTTCTTAGATGAAATACAAGGCCAGCCTTTAAAAAATTAAAACTTTTCCTGTGCCTTTTTCACAATGGAGAGGCTATAATGAAATCTCAGTCAATTACTTTTTAATTGACAAAGCAATAAATTAGTGAAAATGTATTCTTTCGTATTCCTAGATGGCTCTATTGGATCTGGAAATGAATCACTTTGTGGGGCATTGGTTTGACTTTTCTTATTGACATTCTTCTTTTTCACAAATTTATAGAGATAAAAACACTAAGGGTGAAGAAAAATATAAAGTCATATGTGAGTCCTGGGATAATGATTTGCCTTTGGATCAGATAAGAAAATCCCTGAGCTTTAACTCAACCCAGGATTGAAGCATTTCAGAAATTATTTTCAATATCCTAAAACAATTATTATAAGACCCAACGGCATTTTAGTAATAATTAAGTGCCTCAAAGGGCCAATCAAGGATTATGGACAGTTTTTGTATGTGCCTGGATTACAAGGCACAACAACGACAATGGCAAGACAATGTCATAAGTATTCTAAACATTTGTGTAACACTTTATATCTGATGAGTCATGTTCATTGTCTAATTTGGTCCTTCCAACAATCCTAGGGGATAGACAGGGAAAATATTGCCATTACAGATAAGGAAATGAAGGCACAGATAATTTTCATCACTTGCTCTGGTATATGCAGCCTAGAAAGTGTCACAGTTGATGTTGAAACTAAGCTCTCTCTGACTCCAAAGTCCAAAGAGAAGACGATGACCAAGTTCCTCCATTTTTCAGAGAGAACACGTGCAGAGGACCTCCTAGCATGAGGTGAACTGCATGAGATGTTTCAAAACAGAATTCAATATTCAAAAACAGAGTCTTGAAGACTCAGCACAAACAAAGCCATGTCCAAATGATCAAAATACCAGTGTAAATTATTAGGGAAGAATTAACACTTTGTTTCAAGAACATCTCAAGAATGCATCGTCATTAAAGCATAGGCTTTGCAAGAGAATGACTCAGAATTTGAAGCTTGTGCTTTCGGCACATTACTTAACTCTTCTGTAGTAAAATGAGCATACTGATTTCTACATTATCTGTAAGATATGGAAACCAATTTCTATCTCCTGGAGTTGCTGGAAGGATCATATGAGATAGCACACACATGCACTTAAGATGTCAATCATTGCCAGGGCTCTTAAAGGATCATCCACGTGAAGTGAGCCTGGTAAGTCGTCTTTTCTCCGTAACGTAAGCTTGGGAAGCCCTCAGCTTGGCCTTTGGATGCTGCTTCTCAGGGTATTCAAGTGAAAGGAAGCAGTGATATCTGCATAGAACTGAAGTGACTAGATTTCAGAGTCTAAGACACCTTATTAGGAATATAGGCAGTCCAGATGGAAAGGTGAGTTAGTGCTATGCGGTGGAGATCTTGGTGCCAGACCAGGAATTGGGCTCTACTCTGCCGTTCCTGGCAAGTCACTGAAGGTTTTGAAGTGAGGGGGTGACATTCTCCAAACTGCATTTCAAGAAGATCAGGCAGCCGCCGTTAGACGGAGAGAGATCTACTGAAAATCTGTCCTTGAAAATTTTACCAGGGACTCTACCCTGTTAAAAAAGAAACAACAAGCCCCAAATGGACTCATTTGTCCCCGGTCCCCCGCAAGACTTAATTACAATTTTAATTCATCTCAAGAACGTGACCTTTTGAAAGTCAATCTGAAATTTCCTGATCAGCACTAATGAGGTCATCTGCATGTTATAACTCTGCCTTTCCCTCTCCGCCAAAAAGATGACCTGGTCTCAAACAATCCTTCCTTTTCTTTTGCTAATCATGTCCTTGTCCCCACCCTCCTGCCTATAAAAACCGTTCATTTCCTACAACTCCTCAGAGTCTCTCTCTACTCGCTGGATGAGATGCTGCCTGGCTCATGAATCACTTAATAAATCCAATTAGATCTTTGAATTTAATCTGTTGAATTTTTTGTTCTTTAACATACCCTAAGGAAGAGCAGGAGAAGTCAACCGTATAGACCTAGATTTACCACTCACAAGGGAAATAGTGGCCACGGACCACTCAGGGCTGGACACACCTCAAAGCTGGGCTCAACTTTCAGAATTTTATTTAAAAAAGAAAAAAAAAAACAACTAAACGCAAAAACACATTTGTTGGTTTATGGTTCAACCCTTCAGACCAGGTGCTATACAGTCACCAGCATCCCACAAGTTTGTGGTTGTTTTTAGATAATTGATTTTTAATACTTGCTCTTGTTTTCTGTGTCCGTCTACAGGTGATTAAAATCCTATCTGTTTTCCCCGGGACACAGACATCGATACCTTATCCACACGGCTCTCTGCTGGCGTCACTGGCTCTTTCACAGACGTGGTCTTCCTTTTGTGCCTGAAAGGCATTTATAAGAGACTCCTCTTTCTCACCCCTGCTCTCTCTACCTTTGATCCCCCAGTCCATGCATACCCTGATGCATTTTTTTTAATTCCCTTAGCTCAAGAGCTGTCTTTTTGTACCTGTCTGGCTTTCTTGCTATTCCATGATTTCTTTTCACTCGTCAGTATTCACACTGACCTTTTCCTTTCTTTTTTTTTTTTTTCTTTCCTTTTTCGTTGCGAATTTATTGCTTGCTGGCATTCATCACCTCTGGGTATAGAATCATTTATCCACTATGCATCCTTTCTTCCCTGTTCAAGTTCACTCAATGTTACCTTTATTTCCCCCTGATTCTGCTCTGCTGCAATCTGACTTTCCATTATTATTCTTATCAGCGGTCTGTTATTTATAGAGTGAAGAAATAAGATAAGCTCCTTCTAATATAGATGGAATGCAAGCAATGTAGTTGGGAACCAGAAGTGTAAAAAGGAAGAGGGAGCTACAAAATGCAGCGCTCCAGGGGGTTCTGACTGCCCGCATGAAAAGTGGGCTTGGAGAGGACTTGGGGAAGGAAAGGAGGGCTGCAGCAGACATAACTATCGTCCCAGAGAAAGGGGAGAGAGGGGCGCCTGGGTGGCGCAGTCGGTTAAGCGTCCGACTTCAGCCAGGTCACGATTTCGCGGTCCGTGAGTTCGAGCCCTGAGTCAGGCTCTGGGCTGATGGCTCGGAGCCTGGAGCCTGTTTCCGATTCTGTGTCTCCCTCTCTCTCTGTCCCTTCCCCGTTTATGCTCTGTCTCTCTCTGTCCCAAAATAAATAAAACAAGAAATAACGTTGAAAGAAAGGGGAGAGAAAATGATAATTACCTATCATCTGCTCGGGGCCGAATGCTGTATGTACGAAATCCCAGGAATGCATCCTCTCATTTAATCTTTACTCTTGGACTATGAGGGGGTATTAGCCCTACCTTCTAGGTGAAGAAAGTGAGATGTCAAGAGGTTAAGTTCTTTGCGATCTGGAGCAGAGCCTGTGCAAGAGCCCAGAGATTGCAAAGATGTAAAACATTCACAGACAGCTGTTGGGCCATATCTCAAAAGGGCAAAAAGCTTGCACCCATTAATCCCATATTCCTAGGTCTGAGAGTCTGTCATAGGGAAATGTTCTGCGATCCAGGCAAATATTTAGGTACAAACTGGGACTGTTATTTATAACAGTGAGGATGCTATCCCAGCCATATGTCTAGAGCAACGGTAAAGTCAACAATGGCATATCCATACGGGGAAATCTTATGAAGACACTTCAAATGACATTTTAATGCTTGTACATAAAAAATGGGGAAATCCTTATGTAGAAGTATTAAACGTATAAAAATTAGACACGCATATTTGCTTCAATTGCAAGTTGAAGCAAAATATTAAACATTTACAAATAAAATATTAATACTTGTCATCTCACACTTCCTTCCTTAGTCTATAATAAATAAAATGTTTTCCCTCATTTTAAAGGAATACACACTTGTCCCGGGAACTTGGAAAAGACATCAAAGTAAAAAGGGAAATGACAACTCTAACCTTGCGTTATTTCACTTTCTTTAACCCTCGTAGCATGAGATAGACGAATGTTTATATGTGTAGTTTTCTGATTTTTCTGACCTCAGCTTGAGTATTTAGGGAAACATTCTAAAGAAGAAGGAGAAGAGATAAAAATTTCTCATACTTTTCATACCTAGAGATGACCGCAATTATAATGTCCCTAGTAACTAACTGTTCATTGCATTATTTTCCCTGGCGGAAATCTGGCTCCCTATACTGATAGTTCAGCAAAAGGGAAAGAAACCAACATAGGATTCACAGTAACAGACTGGTGCTCTGCAGACATTTGTGATTACCCTAAACTGTACCCTTATTTCATCTGCTAACATACTATCTATCTGATGCACTACACTACAAAATCTCTCATATAAACATTATGCATATTTTGTTCACAGATGCACACCTAAAATCTGGGATAATACTTGGCAATCAAATCATATAGTGAAACAGCGAATGACATAGGAGAATTTGCCCCTGCCTGGTTTATTTACCTTCAGATTTTTTTAATGGCTCAATTAATTCAGATGTGTTCCATAGTTGCAGAAACTTATTTTTCCATCTCCTTGATAATGAAAATAGCCATATGTAGAGAAAAGCAAAAATAAAACATGGTTCGTTTGACAATCTTCTTGGCACAGGGTCCCAAACATTTGGCCACAGTTAAATAATGGAAAAGAACAATGTCAATAATTTTTTTAATGATACGAAACACATCAAGGGTAAAGCTTGCCTATTAAGAAACATACTCACTCATACCTCCGAAAGACAAAAGCAAAAAAGGGTTAAGTTTTTTCCCCAAAGGAGGAGCACTCTGCAAATCATATGACCTTGGTTATTGTAGAATTTGGAGTATATATGAAGCAAGGGAGGGTCCACAATTTTTTAAAAACAAAGATTTTCCTTCATGGTGTTTTTTTTTTCTTTCCTGGTTTATTGAGGTATCATTAACGCTTAAATTGTAACATACTTTAAGTGTATAACATGATGATTAGATTTATGTATACATTTTGAAAGAATCCCCTCCTCCCACCATGGAGTTTATTAACACATCCTTCACCTGACATATTTACCTCCTTTTTTTTTTGTGGTGAGAACATTTAAGTTACAGTCTCTTAGCAAATTTCAATTATCCAATACAATGTTATCAGATATAGTCCCCATGTTCTGTGTTAGACCCTCAGAACTTATTCAGATTGAAACTGAAATTTGGTACCCTTTTACCAAGATTTCCCCATTTCTCCCACCCCTCGGATTCTGGTGACCAATTTTCTACTTTCTGTTTCTATGAGTTTAACTTTTTATGTTTACTTTTTTTTGGGTTTCCACATATAGATGATACCATGCAGTATATAGGCCATGAAGTTTTTCTGTCTGGCTTATTTCATTCAGCATAATATCCTCCAGGGTTATCCATGTTTTCACAAATCATAGGATTTCCTTCTTTTTAAGGCTGAATAATGTTCCAAATCCATTGTGTGTCTGTGTGTTATCACACACACACACACACATATATATGTATACACACACATATATATGTATACACAGAGAGAGAGAGAGAGAGAGAGAGAGAGAGAGAGTTGTGTATACATAGACATTTCTATATATACACATTTTCTTTATTAATCCATCCATCAAGGGATACTTAGGTTGTTTCCATACCATTATGTTGTTTCTAATTTTGATTTGTCTCTCCACCAATTGAAGCAAATCGTTAAGTGACTTTTAAGGTCATTTTTACCATATATTTTTGTGCCTTTGCGTAACAATATTTTCGTGTAATTTGAAAATGTTTCTATTCTTTTCAAATTTGAATGATAATTTGGCTGACACAACATTCTCTGCTAACCTTATATTTTCTCCAAAAGTTTGAAGGTTTATTCCTTTGTCCTGTAACATTTAGTGATATAGAAAAGCCTAAGAATACTCAATTCTTTCTATTAGTGACTATCACTTCCTGAGGAGTTGTTAGAGGGTTTTTTGCTTTTTTTTTCTTTAATCGTGTAACTCTGGTAATCCCCAGATTATGGCTGGATGTGTATCCTTTCATATGTTTTCTATTAACACTTTGAAGCTCTATGTTTAGGCCCTTTAACTCAGGATCTTAAAAGGAAATGTATCATTGATTTTTCTTCTAAATGTTCTCATTTTTTCTCCAAAAGAATACCTACAAATTTTAAGCTAATGTCTTTTATCTATTTTCCATACTTAGAGTCTTCTCTGTGTTTTACTCTATGTGCAAATAAAATACTTTCATATCTCAACCATCACCCTTTAATTCCACCATATTTTTTTTTCATATCTTACGATTTGATGTTCTTATTTCACAGAAAGTCTTCTGGTAGAAATCTGCTTCATTGAGTTCCACAATTAATTAACTGAAAACATAAAAACAGTTCCCTTTGTAAGTAATTTTCAGAGATTATTCACAAGTCTTGATGAACAGATTTCCTTTACTTTGTTCTGCAGTACATTTTTTTCATGATCCTTAAATCGTTATACCAATTGTTGCACAATTTATACTTTATTACAATTGACCAACTTCTTGAGAAATTTACTTTACTCATTTTTGAAAGAGGGATATCCACCCAGACTCAGCATGTGCCAAAATATATCCCGGGCGTGCTGCCCTGGGTTCCAACCATTTCTGGTTGGGTGCTAATCATGTTCCCTTTTCAGACCAAGAGCAGATCATCTTATATCCTCATCCTATAAAACAGCATCTAAAGGATTTTCACCCAAAAATGTTCCTGGATGAAATGTATCCATTTCCTCCCCTACTACTCATCTTAAAATGGAATCTACTACTGCCAGCAACATACAAATCCTTATCCCAATTTCCAGATGCATTATTTCTGCTTTGCATTATTTCTGCTTTGCATTTTCTGAATGGGGAGATGCCAATTGGGAAACATGGTGAGAATCCACACGACAGTGACAATAACTCTGTTTCCTGACAGAAAATAAACCATAAACCATGCTTTTGAAAGGTTTTAGCTATTTTAAGTGGACTGTTACGTAGCAACATTTTTTTATGTTGCTGATTTTTGAATCAATGTAAAACTGACATAGAATCCAGGCATACTGAGATTAAAACTCACTTCTTTTACAATAAAATTGGTGGAGAATTTGGACTAAATTTCGGATCCAAGTGGGCTTGCTATTATTATTATTATTATTATTATTAATTAAAAATATTTATTGAACTAAAATGAAAATGAAAGTAAGTTAAGAATTGATCACAGAGACACCCTGGTGGCTCAGTTGGTTAAGCCATCGACTTTGGCTCAGGTCATGATCTCGCAATTTGTGAGTTCAAGCCCCCATCAGGCTCAGTGTTGACAGCTCAGAGCCTGGAGCCTGCTTTGGATTCTGTGTCTCCCTCTCTTCTTCGTGCTGTGTCTCACTGTCTCAAAAATAAACATTAAAAAAAATAATTGATCTCATAGCAAATTTTGAGTATACAATACAGTATTCTGAACTAGAGTCACCATGTTGTAGATTAGATCTCCAAAACCTATTTATCTTATAAATGAAAGCTTTTAAGTTTTTTTAATGTTTATTCATTTTTGAGAGAGAGAGAGAGAGAGTGAGCACAGGGAAGGGACAGAGAGAGAGGGAGATATAGAATCTGAAGTAGACTCCAGGCTCTGAGCTGTCAGCACAGAGACCAACGTGGGGCTCAAACTCACAAACCACAAGATCATGACCTGAGCTGGAGTCGGATGCTTAACCGACTGAACCACCCAGATGCCCCTAAAAGATAGCTTTTTAAAAATTGTGAGTGTGTGAGATGATGGATGGGTTAATTAGCTTGATTGTGGAAACCATTCACAATGTGTGTGTGTATGTACACACACACATATGTACACACACACACATATCAAATCATCACATTATACACCTTAAGTATATGCCATTTTTATTTGTTAACTCTATCTCAATAAAGCTAGAAGAAAAACAAAATTAATATTCAGGTCCATCCTGTTAAAAATGAAGGCAGTATGTGAAATGTCGGCTCAGAGAGGTCAAGTGAGTTGCCAAAAGACACACATTCAGGACTGTGCCCAAATTATGTGACTCACAGGCATTGCTCCTTGCTTGGCAGCAAGAAACCTCCACACTGCTGGAGAAACTGGCCAATAAAGGAAACATTGCAGGACTGGGTCTCGTAAGATGGGCTTGCTATTTTTTGACCCTGAATGAGACAGACGTATCCAGTTCCAGGCTGAGCAGACAAACTCAAGCCTTTACCTGTCGATGCCACCTCCACAAGACCTAAGGCTCATGGAAGAAGCGAGCCTGTGCTTCCCACAGGCAAGGGGGGACTTACAGTGTCACATTCTGAAGGTAGATCCTCCTAGAAACAGGAGGAGAACGGGATAAATGCCCCCACCTGAACAGGGAAACTGTCCCCTTCTTTGCAGCTGGTACCACAGACGTAGATGGAACACCATTTGCACACTTTAATTCAGTTCAACCGGATAAAAAGTTGATGTAATTTTCTCTCAGATTCTGAGCTCAGGTTGGTGAGTTTTCAAAACAGCATGTCATTTTTTCTCTTCTGCCTTGGAGACTTCATTAGGAATTTAGGAAGGTTTTTGGCAGGGAAGCTAGCCTGGGTCTATGTTTTTTTTTTTTTTTTTCTTTTTCCTTTCATACTCTTACTTTCACAGATTTTCTACAAGGAACATATTGGTTAAAATCAGAAAATAATAACAATTAATAAGCAGGTGTGATAAATGTTGACTTTAAAACTAGCATTTACTCTTAAGTTCCATATGTTCCCCTGTATACTGTATGGTATTTTGTATATATTTGTCTGCTCAGGCTGTCATAACAGAATATTACAGCTTGGGTAGCTTAAACAATAGACATTTATTGTCTCACAGTTCTGGAGGCTAGAAATCCATGATCTAGATGCTAGCAAATTTGATTTCTGGTGAGGGCTATTTTCCTTGAATGTAGGTGGCCATCTTCTCACTGTGTTCTCTCATGGCCTCGTCTCTGTATCATGTAGAGGAAGAGAGATCTCTAGCATCTATCCTTGATCCTATGAGAACACCAGCCCTTAGGTCGATTAGGGCCTCACTTTATAATCTCATTTAGCCTTAATTACCTCCTTAAATTCCTTACCTTCAAATACTATCATACTGTATGTTAGGGCTGCAACATGTGAATTTTAGGGGGAAGCAATAAAGTCCATAACATCACAGTACTAATTTACTTTGAAATCACCATGAAGAAGTTTTATGAAGTAAGCATTCTGCCCAGGCTTGTGTAAGTAAACATAAATTTCCCCCAACATAATCTGAACTAGTGTTTTTCTTGAGTGTGCACATTCTGTGAGCAAAGAACCAGTTCTTTAAAGTGTCAGATATATACTAGAAGAAGTCTTACGTCCTTTGCCAGACCCCCTTGTTAGAGTAAAAGTTGTGGTAGTCAGGAAGTTTATCCTACAAATTATTGATGACCATCACTACCAAATATTTTAATAATGTTAATTGAAGTTTGAAAAATTTTTTCTAAAGACTTCATTAACACTTTAGTGAAAGCCAACACTATTTAATGCAGAGATAATCTTGAATAGAGGTGGTGAATTATTACAAAATTAAGTACTCAAAACTCTATAAGCCTTTGAAGAAAACATAGAATTTGAGAAGCATTGTTATATTTTAAACAAAATTTAAATACCACTTCGGGAAGTGTTATACTTAGTAAATATTACGGTGGCAATAGTTTGTATTGCTGTTTCTTTACTTTTCACTTTCCAATGTGTTCTAGATGCATATTTCACTAGAATATGAGAAACACGGCAGATGAGCATACAGGAAAGGAAGGAAAAATCAGATAAAAACAGAGAGAGAGGCAAATCATGAGACTCTTAAATACAGAGAACAAACAGCGTTGTTGGAAGGGTGCTGGGTGGGATATGGGCTCAATGGGGGATGGGCATTAAGGTGGGCACTCGTTGGGATGAGCACTGGGTTTATATGGAAGTGATGAATCACCAAATTCTACTGAACTCATTACCACACTATATGTTAACTAACTTGGATTTAAATAAAATCAAATACATGCATACACACATACATAAAATATATTATATTGTTAAAATAATTATTTTGACATTTCCTTCTTCTTTTCAACGTTAACAAACAAAACTTTGAATCAAGGAGAGGCTCTGATAGGCGATAGGGTGTGCGTTCGGTCGCTAGTGACAGAGATCTGAAATAACAGTGGCTCAAGCCAAGTAAGGGTTTATCTTTCTTTCACAAAATATCGGAGTCCGATGTGTCAGTTCATGGCCAACATGGTGGCATCAGAGACCTGGACTTCTCTGTCTTCCTGCTCTGTTACCCTTAACCCCTGGATTTTCATCGTAAGGTTTTCTTGTGAGCGACAGAAGGTCACCGGAGCCCTAGACTTATATTCGCACTTCAAGAAGGAGGAAGGAAAGAAGGGAAGAACAAAAAGGGTGTCTGCGGTTGAGTAAATACCTTTGAAGGAGGTTTTACCTCTACCTATATGTCATTCACCTTCACTCTCTGCAAGGGGGCTTGAGTCACCATTCAGCTGGCCTCATCAACACAGTCCAGAGGTTGTTGAGTCACACACGGAAATGGGTGTTAGGTAGGCAACGTACAGCATCTGCCACAGCTCTCAATCATCTTTGATTCAGTGTGAGATCGCTTCCCACTTGGAATGCCTAGCTAAATACATTGAGAAACATTCTAAGCAATAAAAATGTTAAAGTTCTAGTTATTAAAAAAAAAAAACCCAACCCTCAAACCTATAAGGGACCTCTCAACACGCTCTGTATCTATTTTGCGGTTCCATAAAACCTGCTTCGCTGGTGGGGGCTGGGGGAAGTTGAAGCAGAACAGATCAATGCTTGATTTCATTATTAAGTCATTAATTAAACATATATTTAGAACCTGTTCTATTTCGGCATTATACATTTGTGTAGTGCTGTATAGTTTACGAAGAATTTTTATCTATGTTTTCCTATGTAAGCCTCATGTAACAGCAACAGGTAGGAAACAGGCATTTTCCCCCCTCATCCTATAAATGAGGACATTGAGGAACAAAAATGTTCAATAAGAAGTGCAATCCATAAAAGATCAGTGTGGGTCAGATCCAGGATTTGAAATAGGGAATTTTATCTCTTGTGAATTTTCCACCCTCGTGGCCTTAGAAATCGAGCTCTGTTTGCTAATTAGAGGACAAAAACTCTTTCTCACTTTCAAAATCTAGGCTCTGCGTAGATCAGGCTTAAGATGGGTTTTGGGGGTACCTGTTTTGCTCTGATATAAGCATTTGAATGTAGCCATTCATCTGAAGTGATAATTATTTATTTAATTTTAAATTTCACATTTAAATTACTTTAAATTGAATCTAATTTAAATTTAAGTGAACAAATATAATTGACATATAACATTGTATCAGTTTCAGATGTACAACATAATGATTCCGTATTTGAATATATTGCAAAATGATCCCTACGATGAGTCTAGTTAACACCCATTGCCACGCATAGTTACAATTTGTTCTTCTTGTAATCAAAACTTTCAAGGTCTACTCTCTTATCTCTTCCAAATATACGAACAATGTCGTTAACTATAGCCACCATGCTGTACATTACATCCCTAGCACTTATTTCATAACTGGAAGCTTGTACCTTTTGACCACCTTCCCACATTTCACCCCCACCCCTTGGCCCCCACCTCCAGCAGCCACCAATCTGGTCTTCGTATCGATAAACTTGTTTGTTTGTTTGTTTCAGATTCCACAGAAAAGTGAGATCATATGGTATTTGTCTTTCTCTGCCTTACTTATCTCACTTAGCATATTGCCCTCAAAGTCCATCCATGTTATTACAAAAGACAATATGTCCTTTCTTACAGCTGAATACAACATTCTATTATAGATATATATTTAATGCATACATAGTACACATTTTGTGTTATATATATTTTTGGAATGTATTCATCAAGTATTTTTTATTAACTATGGGCAACCAATTGTTACAGGGGACATAAAGATACTTCTATTCTAAAAGCAGAATATTGAGAAGAAATAATGCATTCATATAAGTGGTTTTAACATAAGACAATTATTATTATATGTACTACAGTAAAGGAGTGCCTAAGGACTTTTGGAGTGCAAGACATTGCAATTTCTTGAACATCTACTACAATGATTTACCAAGCATAGGCATTCGGTATTTGTGAACTGAAAAAATGAGGACAAGTAACAGAAAAGACTCCTTTTCCAACTTAATACAACTGCCGGGCATTTCTTAAAGAGAAAAGACTCAGAGAAAGAGAGAGAGATTCAGACATGTTGAGATTGAGAGACAAGTGTATAGCAAATGGATATGAGAGCATGCCATGAGAAAGGGCGTGGAAATAAAGAAGCAAGTTTGGCAAAGATGGAGAAGGAATAATTGAAAGCACATGAAGGGAACCAAAAAGAACAACATCATGAGTGCCAGAGAAAGGGATAGTGTCAGGAGGAGCTGGTCAAACTGGGAAATCACAGGCTTAGGCAATTGGCGAAGCATAAGAAAAACCTTGTGAGAAAGACTTTGTATAGCGTGGATGACAGTGAAGCTTCATCCAAAAGTTAAGATCCACATGAGAGAGCTGAGGTCATATATTTAAAATTCCTTTGTAAGAAGTTTGTTGACAAAGGAAAGCATGAAGAAGGGGACTCGTAGCGTATATACAAACCGACAGAAAGAAGCCTTCTTGAATATGTTGATGCTTAGGTCTCTCATCAAATAGCCACTTGTATTTTCTGCATTTGTATTTTTTGATAAAATTTGTTGGCATCTTATCTGAGAAAATTTCCTTGAGAATAATGAAGAGCAAGACATATACCCAGTCAAGATAATGAAAAATTGATGCTCTATTTGTCGACTCTATGATTCAATAGATTTGGTGCTCATCAACACAATTAGATGTCAGGAGTCTGACAAAGCCATGAAAGACTTGTTTCTTACCCAGAGGAGCCCTTTCTTATTTCTTCTAAATCATTTTCAATTTTACTCCCCATGTTTTCTGTCACAGTCCAATAAGAGTTGGTCTCAGGCATGACACAGCATGACTTTTCTTGGTCTCTCTTCTGAACCAAATTATTCCGGACCATGGGGACTGGGCTTGATTAATCTCCACTGTATGTTTGGGATGAGCAAAGAAAATGAGTTTTGTTTGACAGAGAGTAAGAATACGAGACAAAAAAAAAAGAAAGAGCCACACTGAAGAGGGGTATCAACCATTTTATCGATCTCTCTCACTCTCTTTTTTTTTTAAAGGAGTTGTACGGGATGTGGCACAGTGATAGAAATTCAGAGTGTGCCCTGGAATTTGAGCTAGTCTTTAGTGTGAGCATGTACGCAGTAACAGGGGTTTTCCATGCATTAATTGTCAATACTTCCAACATGACCTTCCCCCCCACTGTACAGGTGAAGTTTAAGTAAAATATCCAAGCATTCAAAGGTAGTGAATAGAAAAAGTAGTACTGAAGCTGGATCTGTTCAAAATGAAAGCCTGCTCATTGCATCTTGTTTTTTTTCTTACCCAAAGAAGAAGTGCTTTTTAAAGGGTCCGTGGATCATTTAAGCATTTTCCAGAACAGCGGTTTTGGAAACAAAACAATTTTTGATGTGTTAATAACCTCTCCTGAATATTTTTATGACCAATGAGGAGGGGTTTAATTAAAATAAGAATTTTCATTATAATTTATTTTTTTTTAAGTTTATTTATTTTTGACAGAGAGAGAGAGAGAGAGAGACAGAGCATGGGGGGGGAGGTGGGAGGAAGGGAGAGGGAGACACAGAATCGGAAGCAGGCTCCAGGCTCTGAGCTGTCAGCACAGAGCTCCATGCAGGCCTCGAACTCACAGATCGCGAGATCATGACCTGAGCCGAAGTCGGACGCTCAACCGACTGAGCCACCCAGGCACCCCCAAATTTTTATTATAATTTAACACATACCTTGAAACTACTGGGAAGTACTTTGTCAGCCCTCAAGGAACTGCTGAGGGTTTATTTTGAGGTGAGTAAATACCATTCTGTCTTTCTGTATTTGTGTAATTTTGTGATTGTTAATGTCTACAATACCCTATATTCGGACACTGTCACTTCTCAGCAGCTTTGTAGCTATGACAATGTGTTCCTACCACTCTACTGAAGAGTGGGCCTTTCCATGGCGGCTTCCACATGCTGGCAATCTTGTTGAGAGTGTGGACTTCATCGATGAAGGAAAAATAATCCCTCCACAGTCCATTCCTATTGTAACATTTTTGCTGAGTCTGCAGTCCCCTCATGGTGTTCAAGCAGAGGGCTTTCTCTGATGACCCTTGTAGAGATTCCTGGAGTTACCCATGACACCATCTGCATTAGGCCCCAATTCCAGCCCCTCAGCATGACCTACTTGACAATAGCTGGCAGAGGACATGATGTGTGCACTACAAGTCCTTGATATTGAAGTGAACTGAAACAACGCAATGTTAAAGACAACTAAATACGTAGGCAGTATGAGAATTCATCAGCAAGTAAGTCACAGTAAACTTAATCTCTGACCCGCTTGCTAGGAATACTATGTGTTTTATATTTAGGTTTATGATTTCCTGTTTTCACATTATCTGGTTCCTTTTATTTATATTTTTTTCTCCCCATTTCCCCCTGTCTTTCCATTTCTCTCTTCTTCCATCCTTTCTTGAAAAAAAAATTTTTTAATGTTTCTTTTATTTTTGAGACAGAGACACAAAGCATGAATGGGCGAGGGTCAGAGGGAGGGAGACACAGAATCTGAAGCAGGCTCCAGGCTCCGAGCTGTCAGCACAGAGCCCGATGTGGGGCTCGAACTCACAGAACATGAGATCATGACCTGAGCCGAGGTCAGACGCTCAACCGACTGAGCCACCCAGGCGCCCCAATTTCTTATCTCTTTCATTTCATCCTTCAGTAATGTAAAATCTCCTACCTTTTTATTGAGCACTCATTTTGTTAATTTTATGTCATTCCCACGACACTTTTGAAATGAGAATTTCCCAGCTTTGATGATGAGGATACCTTGCTCCAAAATTTAAGTAGCTTACTCAAGATGATACAGCTCATAAGTGACAGAATCATTTAAACCCTGAATCACAATCATGTTTCTACAGATATGAAAGACATAAAAATGGTTTCTTTCCCCATGGGATTGGCTGAATGGTGATCTCTGCTAGTATGGGCTTTCAGGTTCTATATGCCTTCAGGCTATTCTTTCTCTAATTTCCTATTTAGTGGAGTAACACTGCTAGGCCACAAAGACTGAAAATTTCCCTCTGGCTCATTAGGTATGAAGAGGTTTAAGAACAGATCATGGATGTTTTTTCCCCCTTGGCACAAATGCATCAATGCAAACATGTTCCTTAGAAATACCAAGGACCTGCAGTAAAATAATTATAAGGAATATTGATTTGTCTTTCCTTCATTATTCTTTTGTATCCAATGGTCTGGGGATGGAATTCTGCATCCAATTGGCAGAAACCCTGACCTTTAAATTCATCCCCAAGACTCTGGAATGGAACTATGACTCTGTGACTAACTGATTCAATAAATACTTAGTATGTGCCATATGAATCTGTCTTTTCTATTTGTTGCCACAGACAGACACTGAATGGAAGAAGATTAAGTCTTGCCAAATAATATGCAAATGTATATATAAAAGTGTCAATTCCCAAAGCCCTCAAGTACTTCAATAGTTTTATAAGCCTCTAAATCTTTGTACCAAGTAATATTTTGTTCAAATTCTTAGTTCTTTGTATTTTCCTGATCAAACCCTGACTGATTGAATATGTGGTGCCAGAAATAGGGAGTTGCCTAAGAAAATATATCTCTTTGAGGCTATGTCTTGGTGGGTGGAAAGGAAATGGATGTTATGGCGTTGGAAAGATGATGAACATATTTCACTGTGACAGACCAACTTCTTCAAGGGGACGGGCTGGTAACACAGAATGTTATCAATGTATACATGTAGTTACTGACTATTCAAAGTACGTGAAAGAAATTAATTTGGGAAAGGATCAGCTGGTTTGCAAGAATAAATAAAAAAGTCTAGAAATTTGAGAACTTGAATTGAAAGAAAAGCCAGCTTCTAGACTTAAAACAGCAGGGAACCAAGCTGAGAAAGCCTTTGAGTAACAAAGACCAACTAGACTCCAGCATTGCAAAAAGTTCTCATTATGGGTGTATATTGGATCCTGATAGTTTCATGTTACCATTAAATTCAGAGGGAGGGCGAGAGGGGGAAGGAGCAGGATGCTGTGGATGAAGAGGAAAAAGAGTAAAAGTAAGTTTAAAAATATGGTTAAGGGATAGGTTTAGATGTATCTCCCAATACATGGAGCCAACTAGAAGCCCTCCCCCAGCCACTTTTTAACTGACTAATCCATCTGGATTATAAAGTAAGAGAACAGTGCACTTGTATGATGTTAACCCATGGACGCTTAGAATTTTTCATTAAATGTTAGACTATTCTAACACAGGAGGAGCAAAATGTTTTTGTTGTTATTCTCTGTAAAGATAATTTCTGGAATTAGTTTTTTGATATCTAAGTGACAAATCTTATTATGTATACACACCAATCCATTTCATCCCTGAACTTAAGCAAAGATGAAAACTATCACTTGCTTCTAAGTTCATTAATACATCAATAAAACAAAAGAACAAATCAAGCAAGGTCACAATACATTCATTCTCTGAACCTATATATACATTTTCCAAGGGGAAAGTATACATATATTGGCTAATCATATCATGCAATTGACAATGTGTGAAGATCATTGCCTTTGGCAACAAACAGACTTGAAGCCTGGTTCCAAAACATACTAGGTATCTGAGGTTGGCAAACTTACTTAACCTGTTTCTCCTTTTTGTCATCTTGTAATATTTACAACGTAGAACAGTTGTGAGAACATAACGCCATGAAAAATATGGAGAAGCACACTTAGTTCTTGTCACTTAGTAGGTGGTCAATACCTGCTAGATCTCTTCCTTTCCCTCCTTTATCTTTATGTATCATAAGGCGTCAAGGAGATAATGGATGGTATGAATTAGGTAGGACTTCTTCAGGATATTACTAATAGGAGTCATACATCAAAACAGTGGGTCTTTGAGATTTGGCACTGTTTGCTGAAGCTGTCCCTACTTTATTTTTTAAGACAGTGACTTCAGAGCTTTCTAACATAACAAAGATTGTATTTACTTTGAAATTCATGCAGTGCTTTGATTATAAAAGCAAGCTGACAAAATTGTGCATTTGGAATAATTACATCTTTACAAAATCCTCCAAAGTCCTTTGTGTCCATGTGTTTCTTTTTTTTTTTTAATTTTTTTTAACATTTATTTATTTTTGAGACAGAGAGAGACAGAGCATGAACAGGGGAGGGGCAGAAAGAGAGGGAGACACAGAATCGGAAACAGGCTCCAGGCTCTGAGCAGTCAGCACAGAGCCCGACGCGGGGCTCAAACTCACGGACCTCGAGATCATGACCTGAGCCGAAGTCAGACGCTTAACTGACCGAGCCACCCAGGCGCCCCTGTCCATGTGTTTCTAAACAGAAAGTAAAAATTCTGTGAACCTTTAGTAACATGTTGTGTGTGTGTGTGTGTGTGTGTGTGTGTGTGTGTGTTTGTGTGTGTGTGTGTTTGCGTGTGTCTGCTTACAAATAATTCAAGAGCTGGAAAATAAAATAAGCCTGCAGTGCAGCAACTTTGGAATTTAATGAATGATGTTTTGCCTCTCGCTCCCCCCATACACACCGTGCTCACTTAACCCTTGTCCCTTTCCTGCTGTGGAATCTTCTTTTCTTCCCCATGTCCTCCCTCTTTTCTCAAGGTATCCTACCCATTTGTCAGACCACATTTGTTTTTCTCCTTCTACAAGCCTCCCCTTAGGAATTCTACCTTTATTAGCTACTTTTGGTCCGACCTGTTGCTGTAGCAGGACCCACAACTGGCCTAGGTATGTGTGGTTCGAATCCTGAGGGTCCCTGTCCATAGTAGAAAATCCTAACCGTGTAGGGGATATTGGTGTGGAAAGGTACAAGCCCAAGTGAAAACTGTAGAAGAAAGGTGAGCCTACAATACCATGGAAAAGGTCTACACACACCAATTCTGAAGGCTGAAGGTACAAGTTTGAAGTTGAAGTCAAAAGCAACCAGACTAATACATGGAGAGAGATTCGGAAATTCTTTTGGTAATGCTAGAGAATGAAAAATTCCTGACTGGGAACTGCCCTGGCCTGCCCTACAGAGTCCGTCTTCTCTTTGCATTTGTAAGACTTCACTGTGTCTATTCATAGATTAATTAGGATGTCAGGCTACATGGCCTGAAGAATTATGTCTTGGTAGCTGAAGAACAATGTTCTAGGTCTTGCTTCACAAATTATTAGCTGTGTTATCTTACTCATGCTGCTGAACTGCTTCTAAGCCTCGGCTTAATAAGAGTACAGGAGGTCAAGTAATGCTTATCTCACCGAAGCACAAGAAGTTCAGTGAGATAATGCATTAGGAAATGTTTGCAAACTCAAAAGTGCTTAAAAAAATACCAGAGAATACTATCTGTGTGATAAAATTGAACAGTACAGGATTAGCTGTCCTATGGATATGAAATGCTAGTTTTTTTAACCTATAATTAAAAAAAGAAAGCTTTTTGAGAGCCTGGGTGGCTCAGTTGGTTAAGCTTCTGACTCTTAATTTTGGCTCAGGTTATGATCTCATAGTCCTGAGATCGAGTCCCACATTGGGCTCTGTGCTGAGCGTGGAGCCTGCTTAAGTCTCTCTCTCTCTCTCTCTCTCTCTCTCTCTCTCTCTCTCTCTCCCTCTCTCTCATCCCTTTGCTCCTACCCTCCACCCCCCCAACAAAAAATATTCAATGGGAAGTATATATATTACTAAGTCATGCTTTAAAGTGTAAGTCCAAGCATACATTAGATATTCAACACATCTGATGTCCAATAAATGATTATTTTTCTCTCTGTGCAAATTTACTAAGCTCTTGGTTCACTTATGTCTCTTTTAAGAAGAAGAAACCTTCATAAATAGTCATTTCTCAGAACAGTACTAAGTTAACAAGGTAAATGATGTGATTTATTAATATAAGAAATACCTGAATGGAAACCCTGGCCTTGTCACTGGCAAAAAATTTGAGAAAGTTGCCTACATTCTCCATGGTTTGGTTTCTTCACCTGTCGAATGGGTATCAGAGTAGGTTGCTCAGAGGGTGTTCAAAAGACCAAATGACTTAAGGTACCTAAGATAAATAACACAGTGCTTTTCTTAGCATAAAATAGATCATCGACACGTGCTTCCTCCTTCTCTCTTTTGCCGTGGTTGTCCCTTTCTGGAAGGATGTGCACATAGATGCCCTCGCTATCTGGTTTTTGATGGGCTCTCTTTTGTGACCATCTCTGATTTTAAGGATTCTAGGTACAGAGGGGCTATTTCACAGTGAGTAGCTGCAAAGAAAGTTTCTTTTATTTTTTTAAGTTAATATATTTTATAAGAACAATAGACTTAGTTTTTCCCTGCTTGATAATTCCCTCACCATCAGCCTACCTACAGATGAAAGGGCTTTCTCTATTTCATAGCAAGAGGAGGGCTGTTTGATGTCATTTTGAAAAGTTTTAAAGAAGAAGATGGAAGGAAATCTAGAAATAAAATAACAGGAGCTGGCTCTTAGGAACTTCAGAGTAGAACAATACTGTATTTCTGTTCACAGGAAACTTCACCATTCAAATGCATTCACTTTTCATAAAGCACCTCCTCAATTTCAGCCCAAACATTGAAAACTGAGCCTATTAAATCAGAACAAAAACACTTTTGAAAACATCTTCAGGAAAATACAATTTGGGCACAAAGAGATGAGAATCAAGAGGGATGAAAAATCAAAATGGAATTCAGTATGAAAGAGACGAGCTCTCAGGTGGGTAGTTATTTGTGAGACTTGCAGAGCAGCAATCAAAGGAGGGAAGGCTACACCCATCAGCACATATTGTTCTGGAATGACCCCGGTTCGCTCTTTCAAACATTTAAAGAGCCAAGCAATTATAGGGGCCAAGGATCCTATTTTATAGACTAAGGAGGACCTGGACTTGAGGATCATGAAGGTATTTGTGGAAGCCCTTCTTCATTCCTCTCAACTTTCGCAAGTCGGTCCCCTTCTCTGTGGTCTCTTCGCATGCCCTGCTGCATCTAGAAAGCATTCCCTGACCAGTATGCCTGACCATGCTTTCTCCCTCTTCCAAAGGCTGGGAGGAGGTGCTCTACCCTGTTAAAGACAGTTCCATGTAGTGGTTAGAACACTGACTCAGGAAGCCAGATGCCTGGACCGAATCTTCACTCTGGCACTTGCTAGTTATACAGTCTTGGGCAATTTATTTAAATTTAAATTTACTTAAATTCTTTGTACATCCACAGAATGGGGTTACTGTTAGTATAGTACCATCTGGTTTATAAGGGTTACGTGCCCTGAGGATCGCAATATACTTCAAACAGTGCCAGAAATATGGCTAGTACTCCGTAGCAAGGTAGTTATTGTTCGCTAACATGACCATTCCCCATCATTAATCTGAAGCCTGGGGCCGAGGAGTCTTTCAGAAATGCAGATCTGTCTTAGGCACCTTGTGCTACAACTCCTTCAGTGATTCTACCCACCTTCAGAAGAAAGCCCAGACTGCTTAGCATGATGTGGTGTGAACAACATCGCACACCTTACTGCAAAAATATCGACATCATAACACTGGAGCCTGTGAACAGCTTACCTTACATGGCAAAAGGCCTCTGCAGATGTGATCCCAGGGACAGATCCTGAGATTATTCTGGATTATCCAATCTGAGCAAATGTGTCCTTGAAAGTGGAGAACGTTTTCTGAATCAGGTTAGAGAGAGAGCCTCACAATGTAAGAGGTCTGAGAGGGGCAACATTGAGGGCTGTAAGGGTGAGAAAAGTGGGGCTTTGAAGCCAGGAGCACAGGCAGCATCTGGAAGCTGGCAAAGGCAGGAAAGGTATGCTCAGATACAGCTTTCAGAAGGGAATGCTGCCCTGCAGGCACTTTGTATTTAGGCCAGTGAGACTCCCATCAACCTTCTGGTCTAAAGAATTGTAATGTATCTTTTGTGTGTTGTTTTAAGCCACTAAATTTGTAATAATTTGTTATGGCAGACCCAGGAAGCAAGTACACATGACATGCAAAACCTTCTGGCTTGGCTCTTGCCTTCCTCTGTGCCTACCTTCAGGCTCTGAACGATAATGCAAGAGGGAGGGTCAAGGCCATGGGTAACCTTCTATAGCTATGGGCAGGATTCTGTGTGTGTACGGGCATTTTTCCAAGAAAGAGACAAAGTAATTATCAGGAGAATGGGTAGACATTTGATGCAGTGAAGGGAAAGTGAAGGCAGGGGGATGGTATGATAAACAGAGTTCTAAGAAGTTTGTTAATATCCCCACCCCCTCATGTGCCCTGTTTAGTCCCCACGTCCATGACTCCCATGATTATGGTTGAGTAGATGGCAAAAGGGATTTTCCAGATGTAATTAAGCTCTAGAATCAGCTGACCTTAATTTAGGGAGATGATAGGAATGAACCTGACTTGATCACATGAGACTTTTGAATAAGGGTCAGAGGTCAGAAAAAGAGGAGGTCAGAGATTCGAATCATGAGAAGAATTTGAAATGTGATTGCTGGCTTTGAAGATGAAGGGGGCCACATGGAAGGACTGTGGATAGCTTCTGGGCTCTGAAAGCAGCCCCACAGCTGACTGCCAGTTAGGAACTGAAGACCCCCCCCCCCTCCCCCGACCTGGAATGACAATAAACCTTTCAACCACCTGAATGAGTTCAGAAGTTCTTCTTCCCCAGAACCTCTGGGAAGGAATGCAGCCTGGTCAACACATTGATGTCAACCCAGTGCTATCCTGAGGAGAGCACCCGACTGTGTTGGGGCTCACATGCGCAGAACTAGGAAAGCCAAGGTCAAGTTATAGGCTTAGTTCTTGACTACTTGTATGACCTTGGAAAGATGATTTAGATTCTCTAAGCCTCAGCCTTCTCACATGGTTTTGGTGAGGATTAATGCACATATGACAGATTTGCATGGTCCCTGGCATACATTGAGAGCTCAAAGGTCATTATACTAGGCTTCTTCCTCTCATTATTGTCATTTTTCCATCCTCCCACCCCCCTTAGGAACTTCCAGTATAATTGGAAAGTGAGGAATAAGCCAGTTATCTAGGAAGATGATCAGGGCTCTGATTGCAGACAAGCTTGGATGCAAAGTTAAAATAGTGGCACTTTGCCCAGACGGAAATGGAAAAATTAGTCAATTTACTCGGATATAAATTAGTCTGAAATAGAGCAGAGAAATTACTTTAAAATTCCATTTGATGTCCTGCAACAGTTATGCAATCTGTGTGCTTTCGTTTCCTCAACTGTAACATGAAGAATATATGAGGACCGCACTCACAAGATTAAATTAATTCATACATGTGAAATGCATAGAAAACATCTTATATGTTAAAGATTCAATAAGGACTATTTTTTCACTCATTCATTCACTTACTCAGCGTCCAGTGTTTACAAAGTGACTACAGGTGCCAGGCAATGTTCCAGGAGGCACGGATACATTAGGAATAAAACAAAACAAAATCCATGAATCTGTCCTGTTAGCTGGAACATTCAGATAATAAATACAATATATTTTTAAAAATGTATCTGTGTGTGTGTGTGTGTGTGTGTGTGTGATATTAAATGGTGATAAATGCTCTAAAGAAAAATGAACACTGGGGAGAGGAATCAGATGTTCCAGGGTGGGTACAGGAAAGACCGATCCCAAGTATAAATAGATTACCCAGGGAAGATCATTAGGAGGATGACATCTGACCTGACTGAGGCTGGATGGAGTAGAAAAAGGGTGCAAGCTACGAAATTTTCAAGGGGAGGAACAATGAAAGCAAGAGAAGAGTTAGGACGGAGGCCCCAGGGGAGGACCCAGCAGGTATGTCTAAGAAACATCTAGGAGGCCATCACGGCTGGAGTAGAATCAACCAAGTGGCAGGCATGGTCAAAGGAGATGACCATGGAGGTGGGGCCAGATTTTATAGGACTTTGTGGTCATTGCTAAAATTTGGACTCTTAATCTCCGGGTAGAAGGAGCTTTTCATTGTTGTTGAGCACAGGGGGATGCAGTTTGACCTATATTTTAGCAGTATCAGTGTGGGCACTGTGCTATATATTGAGGGTAGGAGGTTGAGATCTGAGCTGTTGAGACAAGTTTGGGAATCAGGGCAGTCATTTCAAACAGTACTCTAAACGTTAAAACTTCTTCCAAAGGTTTTAAATAAAATACTCATTTTGGAAAATCAAAATGTGATTTCTCCACTGAATAATTTAATATATTTTGTGTAACTGAATTAAAGGTGTTTTTTTTTCTCATTTGATATAATACAGGTACAGGTTTCACCACTATCAGAAAATAGGGTGTTCCTATGAAACTTTCCATAAACTGAAATGGTGTTAAGCAAAGCAATTACCGTTAATTTATATGGCAATTTTTTTAATGTTCCCACACTCAAAACATCACTTCTCTTAGGCTTTCCTGATCCATAGGACACATCTTCTTAATGAATGTTCACAGTAAATACAGATAAAGCCCAAATGCTCACCGACACAGCTCAGAGCTCTGGCCCTTGACGCTGAGATGCTAAGTGTGGTTCCCAAAGAAGGCACTGGGGAGTGCCACTCTCGCTGCCCCAGGGTACCTGCTACCTTTCTACCTGCTCATCTCACTGAAAAATCAATGCTGAACATTAATTTTGCATTTTGCCTGTGTGTGTGTGTGTGTGTGTGTGTGTGTGTGTGAAAAATCCTCTTTGGAGTTCTTTTGGTTAGCAAAACCAAGTGCTAATGTAGGTATTTTATAAAAGTGAAGTGACATAATGCAAACTTGGAAAAGCAGGGGGTTACCTTGTAATAGATCTTTCTTCTTTAAAGATCTTTGTAAATCAGTTGAAATGCTGTCAGCACTTGAAACTGCATTAAACCGCTGGCTGCTTTTTCCTCTGTTAACATTTGCTGCATTCTAAATGGGACAAGTGGATAGATGAAGAATTGGCATGGTTTGGGGAAGTAACGTATATAGCATTTGCAAAGGACTTGAATGAAAAATAACTGAGCTATCCTTGTATGCCAGTGTCACTTCTCAGCTCTCTTGTCTTGATGGATACAGCATCTGGGATTAATAATTTCTCCTTTGGGTGCCTTGGTAGAATCTCAAATTCAGAAATGTCCAGGACAGCTCTCCCTCTTGAGTGCCGTTCCACTGTGAAGTGCAGAAAGCAAGAGCCTTGCTACTTCACCATAACTGATGGCAATGCCAAAGGAAGAAAATGCGTATTTCCTTTGTCTTATTTGGGCATTTAATCATTAACCCTTTATTGAATCCCTGTTATTTGTCAGACAGAATTCTAGACACTGTTGTAATATGCGTTTGAGTCTGATGTTGCAGCTTAGTAACTGTTTTGGGGGTGCCTGGGTGGCTCAGTTAGTTAAGCATCTGATTCTTGATTTCGACTCAGGTAATGATCACATGGTCCTGGGACTGGCCTGCACGTCAGGCTCTGCACTGAGCCTGCTTAAGAGTCTCTCTCTCCCTCTCACTATGCCCCTCCCCTGCTTGCACATCCAGACTCTCTTTCTCTCTTCTTCTCTCAAAAAGAAAAAGAAAGAATGAATAACTGTGTATTCTTTAAAAAGTTTTCATCCATAAAGACCTATGTGAAACATGAAACCATAAAACTCTTAAAAGAAAACATAGGCAGTAATTTCTTTGACATTGGCCTTAGCAACATTTTTTTTCTAGATATGTCTCCTCAGGCAAGGGAAACAAAAGAAAAAATAAACTACTGATACTACATCAAAATAAAAAGCTTTTGTGCAGCAAAGGAAGCCATCAACAGATTGAAAAGGCAACTACAGAATTGGAGAAGATATATCTGATAAGGGGTGAATATCCAAAATATATAAAGAATATATATTAGTCAACATGAAACAAAACCCCACAAATAACTCAATTAAAACATGGCCAGAAGACCTGAATAGACATTTTTCCAAAGAAGACATCCAGAGGGCCAGCAGACACATCAAAAGATGTTCACCATCACTAGTCATCAAGGAAATGCAAATCAAAAACACAATGAGATATCACCTTAAACCTGTCAGAATGTCAAGAACCGAAAAGAGAAGAAATATCAAGTGTTGGGGAGAATGTAGAGAAAAAGGAACCCTCATGCACTGTTGGTGAATCGTGAAATGTAATTTGTAGAAAGCAATATGGAGGGTTTTCAAAGAATTAAAAATAGAAATACCATATTATTGAATAATTCCACCAGTGGTTATTTACCCAAAGAAAACAAAAACACTAATTTCAAAAGATATATGTACCCCTATAATGAACATATAATAAAATACTAATTCAAATGGATATACGCACCCTGATGTTTAAAGCAGCATTATTTACAATAGCCAATATATGGAAGCAACCCAAGTGTCCATCCATAGATGAATGGGTAAAGATGTGGTATATCTATCTATCTATCTATCTACCTATCTATCTATCTATTTATATATATATACATACATGTATATGTGTATATACATGTATGTATATGTGTATGTATATATATACATATATACATATATATACATATATATACATATATGTATACATATATATACATATATACATACACATATATGTGGTATACACATATACATATGTGAGATATATATATATATATATATATATATATATATATATATATTGCAATATTATTCAGCCACAAAAAGGCGAGACCCTTGGTCATTTGTGACAACATGGATAGACCTAAAGGGTATTAGGCTAAGTGAAATAAGTCAGACAGAGAAAGAAAAATACCATGTGATTTCACTTACGTGTGGAATCTCAACAAACAAACAAAAAGCAGACTTAGACTTACAAATACAGAGAACAAACTGATGGTTGCCAGAGAGGAAGTGGGTGGGATGATGGGCAAAATGAATTAAGGGGAAAGGGAGGTAGAGGCTTCTAGTTAAGGAATGAATAAGTCATGGGGATAAAAGATACAGCATAGGGAATATATTCAATGGTATTGTAATAGTGTTGTATGGTGACAGATGGTAATCACATTTGTGGTGAGCAAAACATAAAGTATAGACTTGTCAAATCACTACATGTACATCTAAAACTAAAGCTAACATTGTGTCACCTACACTTCACTAAAGAGAAATAGAGGAAGTAGAAGAGATTTTCAATAGCTCTTCACTGACCAGTATGACAGCCATTATCACATAGAGCTAATCCAAATTGAGCCATACTTTAATTGTAAAATACATTCTAGATTTCAAAGACTTTTTGTGGGGGGAAACTATGATAAATTATTTTGTTAATAATGTTTATATGTTGGTTGCCTGCTGGACTGATAGTATTTTGGATATACGGAAGAAAATAAAATTTATTATTACCATTAAACAAAGTTTTAATTCAGGCTGATCTCAACCTTCTTACCTGTAAAGTCCAGAGAGGTGATTTCAGGTGACGTGGAAGACTAAACACAAATAAACCCAATCCTGCAATACATTTATAGAAATTCTGGTGGAACATTTTGAATATTTATGAACTTTAAAACAGATTTTAGAAAAAAATTAATTATACATATAAAATATTTTCTAGGTAAACAGATATTTATATCCAAGTTCAAAAGCAAGGAAGCACAACATGTTTGTGGAAGAAATGTAGAGAGAAATAATAAGGACACCATGAGCGGCCATAGAGATGACAGTTCTAATCAAAAGCCAGAATGGCTGGGGGCTGGGTGTTCTAAAGCCTTCATGGGAATAAAAGACAAGCCCTCTGGACTATGAATCATGAGAAACTGGAACCCAGATTCTAAATGTTCAAGCATCACCATCTCCTCAAATATAGATTTTGAAAAAAAAGTGCTTCTGTAAGATTATGGATGAAATGAAGAATCTTGCCTATGATCTGGAGCTTGGATGGATAAAATAAAAAATAAAAATAAAAAATCAGTATCCCTGGTGAAATCTAAATCCCAGACTTGGACTACTAAAGATTATAGGATTTGAATTCTTGTCTACATTTGGAGTCAGTAACCCAAACTAAGAAAATAACATGAAAATAGCAAAGTATTTTTGAAATCTGTGGGAGATCTCCAGAACCAACATAGACCTGCTTTATAAGTTCATTCAAGAGATTCTCATGGAGTATAAAGTAAATTCATTGGAGATGAATGAGCTCACAATCTAGAAGTATAAAGAAAGAAGCAACCAGAGAATACAGAGAGTCAGCAGATGCCACACATAGAATTGGTAGTCTAAAAATTAAAGACAACCAGCAACTATGAATGTTTCAATGATTGAAGAAAACACAAATGAATGAAATAAATTACAAATGTGAAAAATCAAAGTTATAGAGGTATTTTTTAAATCGCGTTTTTTCTGAATTATATGGAAATATGTTTGAACTATGGATAAAATAGTACTAAGGGAAATAAAATGTAACCAATTTTTTCAAAATGTTTGTGAAATATTGTTAGATCAATTACTATGAAAGTAATACGCCAGTTTTTTCTTTTTTAAGTAATAAATTTCTAAAGAGCTTTTTCTAACTTCCCCAAAGCACGATGATCAAACAGTCTCACAAATGAAAAACAAACAAACAAACGGATCCTGTCTTCAGGGTGCTTCCAGCACATATGCAGAAATCAGAAAATTCACACCCAGTAATGTACAATTAGTTACTGTGGTGAGTGGCATGGAGGAAAGGTGCATGTTGCCAAGACAGCACAGAAACAGGATGTGGCGGAATTTGGGTGTCAGACAGGGATCCTGAGAAGTACGAAACACGTGAGTCTGAGAAGGGACAGAGCCAGACCAGGCTGGACTTGTGTAACAGGTGGTGGCCTTGGGTCTTACCATCGGACGCCACTGAAAAGGCTTCAGAGGAAAAAAAGGTATCAGATGCTCATTTTCGAAATGTCATGCTGGACCCCTTATGGAGTGGGAGGAAAGTGATGGTGAGTGAAGATAAGGGGCTTACTAAAGAGACTGTTTCATGCACCTGCTGAGAGATGAAGGTTGCTTGACCAGAATGAGCCTGCAAATGGAACATTGCAAGAGCTAGAGCGTTAGATTGAAAAACTGAGACTATGATCTCATGATAGTGGAAGAAATGATTATGCTCAAGAGACAAAGGAAAAAGGATTGAGGAACGGTGCCCATTGAGAGATCAAGTACTGCTGGAAGTTGTTGGTGATCTTAGTGTGAATTATTTGAAGGGGATGAAGATACACTGGGGTTAGTGGGGATGAGTGGGGGAGGAAGGGAAGAAGAGAGACCCCTCCCTTGGATAGGCTCATTGTTGGGGGACAGTGGGAGAGAGCAGGGGTTAGAGGCAGGTGTGGGTTTAGAGATTATTGATTTTGTTCATGTTTTGAGATACTTGAGGATATTTAAATGCTGATAATAAGGTTCCAGGTGAGAGAAAACTTTTTAAAGATTTAGAAAGAAAAGTATAATCAATAATTTAAAACTTAAGGAAATGTTTAAACAAAGTTAAAATAAAGGCTATGAAACCCAGTCCAGACATTCTAGTAGACCAACTTGTCGGACAAGGGTATAAAAAGCCATAAGAAGAAAATAGAGACTTGTGCAGCCCACGGGGCATTCCTTTAGCCACACCTGTGAATTGTATCGAGGATCACTTAATGCAAATTAATTCGCTAACGAGAACTCTCTATTGAATTTATCATATAAGATTGTATAATAGTGTTTACAATAAGGAAGAAAGGGTTCTTGTTATGAAATGTGGACTCGGTTATTTCTAAGAAAAAGTCCTGACTTAAATAATCCTTTATGAATTATTATAGATACATAGCTACTTCGGTGGATGCCATATGGCAATTGGGAAAAAAAAAATCAGTTGTCCAGCATGAGTAAGACCAGGAGCAATTCCCTCTGAGTCTTCTGTAATAACAAAATAAATTTCCATTTGAGAAGGCTGTTCATTTCAGATGAGTGACAGATGAAAAATCTAGATTTAGAATATTACACTGAATAAATCCCTATGGAGAGAAATCTTGTACATTCAATTTCATCCTAATCTCACAATTTTATAATGTAGCTCATGCAAGGAGATCTTTGTGCCTCTAACTTAGCTTGACTCCCCAGCTTGATCTCCCCAATGCCCCCCAGATAGTCTCAACCTCCCTCACCTTGACAACGTGAGTCAGTCTCAGATGTCAGTATATTCAACATGTATTGACTTTTAAAATTTTGATTTTGACATTCTAATGATCTCTCTATAGATTTACACTGAAATCATCTTGCCATTTTCTTGGCACTTTAGAGTAGGTATTTTTGACTTTATATTGTTAGTAGAGATTTTAGTATTGACTA
This sequence comes from Neofelis nebulosa, assembly GCF_028018385.1. Taxonomy (NCBI): domain Eukaryota; kingdom Metazoa; phylum Chordata; class Mammalia; order Carnivora; family Felidae; genus Neofelis; species Neofelis nebulosa. The sequence continues at coordinate 196,737,799 of NC_080784.1, read as the reverse complement.
AAAAAAAAATGACTATATATATATGTATTCGGTTTCCAGCAGTCTTTTATTGGTATGGGAATTGCAAATTAAAGATAAGGAACAAAATTTTAACCTTCAGATTGCCTGAAATTAAAAAAAAAACACACACATAAACAAATAACACAAGAATGTCCTGAAGAACTGATAATTTGGGGAGCTGAAAGGATTCACCAACAATGCTGGTAATAATGTTAATGGATTCAAACTTTTTGGGAAGTGATGGGGCAATATGTATTACAATTAAAATATACAGACCCTTTGATTCAGTAATCCTCTGATGGTAGGTCTTTTCTACAAATATATTTATATAAATGGATGTTACAGCATCGTATGACATAAACTCATTGTCTTTCAATAAGACAGCAGTTGAAAAAAGTGTGATATGTCTATCCTATGTGACATTATGCGGTTCTTAAAAATAATGCACTAGACCCTCATGCAAAAAGGCCAGAAGGGTTGCCCACAATACATTACACGTTTTTAATGAAGGAAAGAAAACTTGAATATACATAAATATACTTACATTATTCTACTCTTATAAACTTGAGAAAGTTTGAAATTCTTTGTGTTTGTGGGTGCTGCATGTAGGAGTACACGCATATGTGAATGAGTGTGTGTGTGTGTGTGTGTGTGTGTGTGTGTGTGTGTAGGTGAACATGAGGAAAAGTTGGAGTGTCATAGACCAAGCTATTGATATTATTTATTTTCGGGGTATGAGAGATAAAGGTTTGGGGGAAGGTGATTAGCTGTTCCTTATTTTGTGTTTGGATTCTCTTCTTGTTGCCATTATCATTTAATACTTTTGGAAAAACAAAACAAAAAGATGAGAAAATAAAACTACGGCTGTGAGCTAAAACTGATTACACAAGAGATAACTGTACAGAAGGAAAAAAAAACAAACAAACGTAAGAGCATATCCAGTTCCTAAATCATTCCAGAATTCTGCAGATAGAGGTTTAACAAAGGGAAAATAAGTGTGCGGTGGGTTTCTGGCACTGGCTATCTAGATAGTTCTGAAACAACCAATCCTGTGAGAACAACTAGAAGGCTAGAAAATACATCGCATCTGTTTAAGGCACACAGAGCTTGCGAGGCAGTGGGGAATATTGAGTCAAAATCTGAAAGAGAAGTAAAGCGGAGAGAGGTGAGCTTGCATTTGGTAGTGCTTTTCTCCATAAAATGGGTGTCCATTCTTAAAGCAGAGGCTCCAGACTAAAAAGCTGGACACAAATGGTCAGTATCACAGAACCTGGATGCAAAGATGAAAGTTCTAGACCCAGCAAAGAAAAAAGTTCCTAGTAAATATTGTATTTTTTTCCTTTTCTTTTTAAAAAATATTTATTTATTTTTGAGAGAGAGAGAGAGAGAGAGAGAGAGAGAGAGAGAGAAATGCACACACAAGCAGGGGAAGGACAGAGAGGGGGGGAGGCAGAGGATCCAAAGTGGGCTCTGAGCTGACAGCAGACAGCCTAATGTGGGACTCGAACTCACAGACTGTGAGATCCTGACCTGAGCCAAAGTTGGATGTTTACGTGACAGAGCCACCCAGGTACCCCTCTTTTCTTTTTATGGAAGTATTATTAAGATACAGTCTTATATTATTACAAGCTTTTTATTAATACTTTCAAGGGCTACACTTTAGAAATCAGGGCAAACGTGAAAAAAGCTTGCCCCCACAAGGACTGAAGCTAAAGTTCAGCTACCTTAGTGCTTGATTAAACTAATAATATCTTCTTCCCTTAAGAAATGACAGGCAGACAAATAGCTTGATAGACCAAGATTTGACTAAAAAAACAAGATAAAATAGAAAAAAAAGAAATCATTGGAGATCTTGTTTTGGAGTTTTCAGATATATTTTATAATTCTTAGTATACACTAATGAAATAGAAACACATAAACAGAATGAACAGAAAATTGGAAATTTTAGGGGCATCTGGGTGGCTCAGTATGTTCAGTTTCTGACTCTTGGTTTCAGTTTGGGTTATGATCTCATGGTCCATGAGTTTGAGCCCCACATAAGTCTCTGTGCTAACAGTGAGAAGCCTGCTTGGAATCTTCTCTCTCTCCTTCTCTCTTTGCCCCTCTTCTCTCTCTCTCAAAAATAAATAATAAACAAATGTAAAAAAAAAAAAAAACAACAGAAGGCTGGAAATTATAGAAAAGGGAATCCTATGGAAATTCTGAAATGTAGCAATATAACAAGTAACGCTATGAACCTAATGGATATGTTTTGTGTTTTTTAAACAGGGATGATTTTGACCCTGGATGGATGCTTGGCAATGTTTGGAGACATTTGGGGGTAAACCAAAAGGGAGGTGCTACTGGCATCTTGTGAGTAGAGACTACAGATGCTACTTAATATCCTTCAGCACACAGGGTAGCCCCCCAAGCAAAGAATTAGCCAGCCCAAATGTCAATGTCACATGGTTTCAAAAACCCTTAACGGCAGATTAAACCCAATTAACAAAAATCAGTGAGATGGAAGTCAGGTCAAAGGAAAATATATACACTGAAAGGGGCATAGAGTGGCCGGAGGGAGAGATTACCAAGGGTCACATGGAAGCTTGACCATTGTAATATTTGCACTGTTGTATACTTACTTCAAATTTTATACTGTAAACTTGTGTGGTGTATGGTCTGTCCATATAGACCTCATTAAAGCTACTAAAACAACATAAAACCAAAAAAAATCACAGAGGGAGAGAAAATATTTACAATATCATGAACAAAAGGCTAGCACCTCAAGTATACAGAAACTCCTAAAAAGTTGATAAGAAAAAAAATAACTCCATTAAAAATAGGCAAAAGGTTTGAACAGATACTTCACAAAAGATATTCAAATTTCAATAAACATATAAAAAGGCACTCATCCTCAGAAATCATCAGAGATGCAAATAAAATCCACAATGAGGTGATGCACACCCACTGTTGAAAACTGACAATACCATGTGCTAGAGAGGGTGTGAATTTCCTGGGCGTCTCAAACCCTGCTGATAGAAATGAAAAACTATAATTACCTACTAAAAACAAACATAATAATACCATGACTCAGCATGTTTTCTCTTAGGTATATGCTGAAAGGTACTGTGGATGGATACATGTGAAAATGGTCATATATGATAATGTACATAGTAGGTATTATTCATGGTAGCCTCAAACTGGAAACAACCCTGATATTCATAATGAGTAAATAGAAGAAACCAGTTATGGTATATTCACAGCATGAAATACCATATATTTATATAAGTGAACAAATTCCCACTGCATGCATGAATATGAATGAGTCTCACATAATGGGGAGTGAAAGAAGTCAATGATTTTATTTACATGAAATTCAAACACAGGCTACACTAACTTACCGTGTTAGAAGTCAGAATCAGAGAGGAACTGGCAATATTATGTATTTTGACTTGTGGTGGTATTTGCATGAGTTTGCCTACGTTTTAATAACTTGATCAATCTGAAAATGTACATGTTATGCAAATATAGTATGTTTCAGGAATCAGGCTTATCAAAGAAAAAGGAAAATATATAGCTCCCCTACTATCTTGTGGTGTTTTGTATAAGATTGTAAAAACAATCAATACCCATGTATTAAGAGTGTACCATGGGGGGCACCTGGATGGCTCAGTTGGTTGGGCGACCGACTTCGGCTCAGGTTATGATCTCTCAGTTTGTGAGTTCAAGCCCCGTGTCGGGCTCTGTGATGACAGGTCAGTGCCTGGAGCCTGCTTCAGATTCTGTGTCTTCCCCTCTTTTGCCCCTCCCCTGCTCACACTCTGTGTCTCTCTGTCTCTCAATAATAAATGAATGTTAAAAAAATTTTTTTTAAAAAAGTGTGCCATGGACCCTCTATTATGATTGTGTTGTGGTTTGAATTATGTTCTCCAAAAACGCATGTGTTGGAGTCCTAACATCCAGAACCTCAGGATGTGACTGTACATGGAGATAGAATCTTTACTTGAGCAATTAGACTTAAATGAGGTCATTAGGGTGGGCCTAATCCAATATGACTGGTATCCTTACAAGAAGAAATTATGGGGGAGCCTGGGTGGCTCAATTGTTTAAGCGTCTGACTCTTGATTTTGGCTCAGGTGGTGATCTCACAGTTCATGAGGTTGAGCCCTGTGTCACATTCTGCGCTGACAGCATGGAGCCTGCTTGGAATTCTCTTTCCGCTCCTATCCCACTTGTGCATGCTCTCTCTCTCTCTCTGTCAAAATAAATAAACTTAAAAAAATAATTTAAAAAAAGAAGAAGAGATTAGGGCACAGAAACACACAGAAAAAGACTGTGAAGACACAGGGTAAAAAGAGCCATCGATAAGACAAGTAAAAAATCCTTAGAAAAAACTAACACTATTGATGCTTTGGTTGTGCACTTCTAGCCTCCAAAATTTTGAAAATAAGTCTTTCTTGTTTAAACCACTTAATCTGCAATACTTTGTTATGGAAGCTTTAGCAAACTAATATATACATACTCACTGGGACAGTCAGACAGATAGGATATGGGCCCTTGCTTGCTATGAGGAATTTCCAGTCTGATGGGGGAGGCAATTCCATACCTACTTGAGCCTCAGAATTATAAACACTAACTAAACAAAAAGAAATTGGGAACCATAGTAGCCTGAGTAATGGTTGTCCAGACAATCATGGCCTCTACTTAAGTGGAAAATGTCAGATTCACACAGGAAGCAGAGTGTCAGATGACCAACTCATAAGGGTGTTTTGATTCTCCTCAATTAATCTCCCAATTCTTTATGGAAGAGACTCAGTTAAAATAGAAACATCTGATCAGAGAAGTCTCCCAATAAGCCATCTTGCCACAGCCTTAGTGATAAGGAAGAGGTTCAATCTGACTCATGTATTAGGGCCCATCTTCCCCAGACACCACATGGTGGGGTCCTGACAAAGCACTGTCTGTGAAGCAGATATGAGGTAGTAACAATGGTCAGGTCTCAATTAAAAAGTCCACATTTTAGGGGTGTCTGGGTGGCTCAATTGGTTAAACGTTTGACCTTGGTTTTGGCTCAGGTCATGATCTCGAGGTTTTGTGAGTTCAAGCCCTGCATCTCGTATCACAGAGCTTGCTTGGGATTCTCCGTCTCCCTCTCTCTCTGCCCCTCCTCCACACGTGTTGTCTCTGTCTCTCTCAAAATAAATAAATGAACTTAAAAAAAAAAACATTAGGGGCGCCTGGGTGGCTCGGTCGGTTAAGCGGCCGACTTCGGCTCAGGTCACGATCTCGCGGTCCGTGAGTTCGAGCCCCGCGTCGGGCTCTGTGCGGACAGCTCAGAGCCTGGAGCCTGTTTCAGATTCTGTGTCTCCCTCTCTCTCTGACCCTCCCCCGTTCATGCTCTGTCTCTCTCTGTCTCAAAAATAAACATTAAAAAAAAATTAAAAAAAAAAACAAAAAAAAAAAAAAAAAAAAAAAACATTAAAAAAAGTCCACTAATGAAAACGATCATTCAATACACACTTCAAGGAAAAGTACTCAAATTAGCAGTAATTATGTTGTGATATGATATTATTGCTACGATATAAAAAATATAGTGTTAGGGGCGCCTGGGTGGCTCGGTCGGTTAAGCGTCCAACTTCAGCTCAGGTCATGATCTCACGGTCCATGAGTTCGAGCCCGGTGTCAGGCTCTGTGCTGACCGCTCGGAGCCTGGAGCCTGTTTCAGATTCTGTGTCTCCCTCTCTCTGTGCCCCTCCCCTGTTCATGCTCTGTCTCTCTCTGTGTCAAAAATAAATAAACGTTAAAAAAAATAAAAAAAAATAAATAAAAAATATAGTGTTAAAATATTATAGTGCATGGCTGAAAAAAGTGAATTTTCTAAATTGTGATGAACAATTTATGTTGCTTTAGTGATTTATAATACAAATGTTGATGTTACACTGTTATAATACATACTCAAGAAGAAAATACTTTAAATGTTTGCGCTTACTGAGGAAGGCAACATTCTGAAGGTAAAAGAATGGGGGCTGAGTTCTCCTCCTTCGCTTCCCGAAGCAGAAGTTTCCTCATTCGTACACTAGGGTGCCAATTAATACTGACCTCATGAAGTTGTGGTAAAAATCCAACGAGATTGTGTATTTACAAGCATTTCCAAAGCCTCCAAAATCCCTAATAAATACAATTTATTATCCATATCAGCGGTTCTTGCAATTTGGGAGTGGTTTTATATGGTGACACACAAGTATGCTTTTCAGATTTTATCTTTGTCCTTGCCTTTCAAGTAAAGTGCAAGCTAGAATTCCCCGGTTGTAAACAATGCAATTTTGAAGTATTTACACATAGTTTGGTTCCATTTTAAATGCTTCTACCTAACTCACTTGAACCGCATTACATTTTGAAAACAGCCTATGTCACTTTAGTGTCTAGGACTTTTTCTACCTTTAAAAAAATTATTTTTAACACCCTCTAGGAGATTTTTCAGACTTTTTTTTTTCCTAATTAATTGACATGAAATTTCACTACCACAGATACTCTGCACCTGTTTGCGTACTGTATATATATTTGTGCTTTGCACATGAAAAGAGGAAAACCCTGCCCCCCTTCACCAGGAACCAATTTTCACCCCTTTGGGGGCAATATCTCCCCATTCCCCATTGCAAATGCAAGGTCTATGACAAATTCTATCTTAAACTTATGTTTTTCCATACATTTCCATAAATGTCTGTAATCACTCAAGTTTTAAATTTCTAGCAGTATATTTCTAAATACTCTCATAATGGGGAGCCCAGGAGGTCTAAACTCTCATTTTTGAGTGCATGGTGTAGAATTGTTGATTCTAGGTACCGTGCTATACAGCAGATCTCTCAAACTCATTCGTCTTGTGTAACTGAATCTCTATACCAATTGAACACATTCCTGCTTCTGCACCGCGCCCCCCCCCCCTCCCCCCCCCCCCCTGCAACCTCCCAGTCCCTGGTAACCAAATTGTGTCTCTGCTTCTATGAGTTTGACTATTTTAGGTGCCTCGTGTAAGTGGAATCACACAATATTGGCGCATCTGTGGCTGATTTAATTCACTTAAGCATCATGTCCTCCAGGTTCATTCACGTAGTCACAAATGCCAGATTTCTGATTTTCTTGTAACTCTGTAACCAATTATTTGTCACTATGTGGACACCATCTAGGCACATCTAAGCAACTGCTTATGAACTAGCAAAATCCAACTGACTGGAGTTGGTTGAGATGATATGGGTCACAGGTCCCCGTCTGGAAGGAAATGGAGGCCGTATAATATCAGCAATCCAGATCTAAGCTTAGGATGAATATGGAAATTTAAAAAAATGGCCTTAAAATTACAGCGATAACCCATCTGACAGAACTCATTAATTGTACTTATGAAGGAGACCCCAGGCTCTTATTTGGATTCTACTTACTCAGCCTTTGTAGATGATTTCTAACATACTGTGATCTCATTAAGAAAATTGCAAGTGGAGTGACAACTGGCCCAGTGTCCCTGATCTAAGGGGGTGTAGGATGTGGGCTTCCAGTACTAAAACCAGGAAACCGGGGGCACCTGGGACGTTCAGTTGGCCAAGCATCAAACTTCAGCTCAGATCATGATCTCATGGTTCAGGAGTCGAGCCACGTTTGGGGCTCTGTGCTGACAGCTCAGAGCCCAGAGCCTATGTCGGATTCTCTGAATCCTGCTTTCTCTGCCCCTCCCCCACCATGCTCGCGCTCGCGCGCGCGCTCTCTCTCTCTCTCTCTCAATAAATAAGTAAATAAATAAATAAAAACTTAAAAAATTAAAAGATTAAAAAGAAAGAAAACCAGGACACCAGGGGAAAGTGAGGTCAGACACTCTATTCTCAGCACCCTTCAAGAGTATTGGCAGGAGACGGCGGTACAAGTTGAAACTGATCTGCCAGAGAGAGAAGCCAAAACCGGTAAAAGGCCAGACATGATCCTTGCAAGCACAGCAAACTGGGGCCATTTGGTGCAGGGAAGACAGGCTTTCACCCTTCGCATCCAGGAGGATGCCCCTAAATTACAGCAGAACATAAAAATTGATAGCATTTTAGCCAGTCGAGTAGGGAAAGAGAAAATTCATTTATAAAGTTTCCATTCAAATAATTAACCCAATTGAGTTGTTGTATTGAACGAACGTACAGCTTTCAGTAGTTTGCAAAATTGCCTCATCAGAAAGCACATTTTCCAGTGATGTTGGATAAATGAGCTACAACTGTAATATTATATGCTCGACGTCATCTGCGACTAAACTGTTATTCCATGCTTTGGGGACAGTTCCAGGCTTCTACTAATATGGGGCACACTTGAGGGATAATGTATTAAATAATATCTTTGTGGTCACAAAAGAAAAAAAAAAGTTTTCTTCTCCTTCAAGAGTGCCCTATTGACCATATCAGGTGTCATTTACTCAGCAGTAAAATCTGCTTTTGCACATGATTTAGAAGCGAGCAATGGTAATCCCATCTGGTAGAAAATTGGCACAGACCTTGTCAGTCAGAACATAAATTTTGTGGGTTCTAAAAATAGTGCAAGGAGTCTAATTTGATACTTGTCCTATTTTTAAAATTTAAAAATAAACCCATTTATGCCCAAAGCAATTTTTTTTTTTAAAAAACGCCTCAAATGAAGACTTTAGAATATTTGGAATAAAATATTTTCCACTCTGTTGATAATTTCAGTTTTGATAATGACACATTTTAATGGCCATTTATTATTTATTTATTATATTTTTAGTGGCAATTTATTATTTAAAATGCACTTCATATACATTACTTCAATCCCCATCACTCTATAATAGATGTTTGCTTTACAATGCACACAATCATTCTTGAAAGAGGGATAAATTACTTAGTGCCTAGTGCATTTAACAAGTCGTTATTTTATTTAATCCTTCTAATAACCTGATGAGGCAGAAATCACTAATGCCATTTACAAAGCAGGAAAGTGAGACGTAAGAAATTCCATTCCTGACCTTTAAAAATTCAAAATTCATATTTCCCCGGTAAAATCCTCTCCTTCCAAATAACTTGTGAGAGAGTACTTGGCAGCTTAGTGAATTTTAAACATAGATCAATCACTAACTCCTTAGTTCTTTCTGCTAAGTTAATAAAATTAACTTAGCTATTAAACTATTAATTTTTTAATGATAATGGGTATTCATTGACTTGCAATTACAAAAATGAACAAACGAACGAACAAAAATCACAAACTTGGTCTTGCACAGTGAAATGTACATCAAAACCAAATTGCTTTGGTAAACTGTCAATTATTATGTAAAAAACACCATTCAGCAGAATAGCCTGGTTTCCCAAATACTTCATTCTTATATTTGTCAACATGGTCATTAGAATTACGCTTTATTGGGGCGCCTGGGTGGCGCAGTCGGTTAAGCGTCCGACTTCAGCCAGGTCGCGATCTCGCGGTCTGTGAGTTTGAGCCCCGCGTCAGGCTCTGGGCTGATGGCTCGGAGCCTGGAGCCTGTTTCCGATTCTGTGTCTCCCTCTCTCTCTGCCTCTCCCCCGTTCATGCTCTGTCTCTCTCTGTCCCAAAAATAAATAAAAAACGTTGAAAAAAAAAACTAAAAAAAAAAAAAAAAAAGAATTACTCTTTATTTTATCTTGTAATGATATTCAAGTCTGTATTTTCCCCACTTAACACATATCTACTGAGCACCAACTATGTGTCAGGTTTATCTTAGAACTGAGCTTCCAAGGTGAGCAAACCTCTGAGCCCTGGACCCAGAGCCCTCATAGGGTAGGTGGGTGTGGTTCCAAATTGTTGGCTCCTTCTTGTGTTTATGTTGAGAACTGCAGAGTTTAAAATCTGATGGTACAGGGGCACCTGGGTGGCTCAGTCGGGTAAGCGTCTGACTTCGGTTCAGGTCATGATCTCATGGTTGATAGGTTCAGACCTAGGAGCACATCGGGCTCTGTGCTGACAGCTCGGAGCCTGGAGCCTGTTTCCGATTCTGTGTCTCCCTCTCTCTCTGCCTCTCCCCCGTTCATGCTCTGTCTCTCTCTGTCCCAAAAATAAATAAAAAACGTTGAAAAAAAAAATCTAAAAAAAAAAAAAAAGAATTACTCTTTATTTTATCTTGTAATGATATTCAAGTCTGTATTTTCCCCACTTAACACATATCTACTGAGCACCAACTATGTGTCAGGTTTATCTTAGAACTGAGCTTCCAAGGTGAGCAAACCTCTGAGCCCTGGACCCAGAGCCCTCATAGGGTAGGTGGGTGTGGTTCCAAATTGTTGGCTCCTTCTTGTGTTTATGTTGAGAACTGCAGAGTTTAAAATCTGATGGTACAGGGGCACCTGGGTGGCTCAGTCGGGTAAGCGTCCGACTTCGGTTCAGGTCATGATCTCCTGGTTGATAGGTTCAGACCTAGGAGCACATCGGGCTCTGTGCTGACAGCTCGGAGCCTGGAGCCTGCTTCGGATTCTGTGTCTCCCTCTCTCTCTGCCCCTCCCCCACTCACACTCTGTCTCTCTCTCTTCCTCAGAAATAAATAAACATTAAAAAAATAAATTAAAAAGAATAAAATCTGACGGTACAAACCACCAGCCTGCCTGGAGATGACAGCGTCTGTCATGGAAGGGAGCAGGTCTACCATTTGGTGACACACACCACATGAGTTAGCAAGAGCCATTTTTTTTCAAATCCTCCCTGCCACACGTACCTTCCCTCCCTAACTAGACCCATTTTTACGTGAAACAACAAGAAAAGAAAAAAGACGGCTGGGCTCATAGTTCCATTGGGCACTGTATGTACCATTTCATAGTCACATGCCTGTGAGACACATATTGTTGCCATCGTGTTACAAGATAGGGAGATGGGACAGATGGTAAGTAGTGGAAATAAGATTTGAGGGACAAGCATTGACAATGGATTATTATAATACAGTGGGAAAACGGTTTGAGAGAGAGCTACACAGAGATTGTTGTGGGAGCCTGGAATTCAGAAAATACAATTAATTCAACAAAAGCTGATTTCTACCTGCCTTATAGTGTCTATGCTAAATCTTGCTCAGGTAGAAAGGAAATGTGGAAATGTGTCGACGCGTGAAGGAGTACAGCCGTCATCAAATGACTACCTTGCTGATTCATAAAACTATCTGTTGCAATGCAAAATTTGACCTTTGAGGAGATCTATCTATGGAGTAACCAATAAACACTCCCAATCTGGATTTGCCCCCGGAAAGGAAACCAGGAGTACATTACCCAATAATTATGAAGAGTCCTCAGCCCTAGAGAACTATGCTTTGATGACCCTGGCTAATACAAAGATGGATTTTTTTTTTTCTGTTAAAATCAAGCCAGTGTTAATAGTATAACTAGTTTTAAATAGTTCTGAAGGATACTTTGAGTCTAGGAAAATTCATTCTAAAGGTCCCAGAAATTATACCAGCTCATTGGAAGCTGGACCATACAAACTAAATGCTCGAGTTGAGAAATGGATGCTCTTCACTAGGAGAATTGTGTTTTGCTAATAAAATGCTGTTACATATTGGACCCTTGATAATGCCGGGCAAATGAATGCATGCTGCTACTACAGTATTGCAACTAGGCTGAATTCTTCTACCACCTTGAGCCTCTATGAAATACTCATGATTTGTCAACTACTTTCTGTCTTAGCAACTGTGTAAATTCGGGAAAGATAGGAACTTGTATGCGGGGTCGACCCTTGTATTGCCAACACTTAGCATGTGGGAGTCACTTGGTTAATATTTGTGTTATGAATGGGTGAATGACTCTTTCACATACATTTTGCTTGGAATTGTCCATCATTTTGTGAAGATGGACTGGGAATGATTTTTTTCTCTTACAAGTGTAAAAGCTTAAGTCATGAAAGGATGCATATTTGCCCCAAACCATGCAGAAAGGGAATGTAAATTCCCGGCTTTTTTCTGGGCATGACAATCACCTTTAGATGAGGGGCAATTTGCACGAGGCACATAATAGATGCCCCATCCACGTTTGCTAAACGCATCTCCATAGGTTCTTGGTATGCATTCCCTTCAACTCATAAATGGGGGCCAGCTGGAATTTCTTCTCTCTTTTTAAAAAAAAATCTCCCCCTTCATAATAATTCTATCCAGAGCACAGGCAGAAAACTGTGGTAATGTTCATTTCATGAATTCATTCAGTTTAAAGGCTAGAACTTCTTTCAGATGATTTTAATCAGCAATATGTTTGTTCTTTAAAATGACAATTTTGTTTTCACAATTTAAGTGAAATTTCTTTCCACATTGAGTGTAATATATGGATGAAACATCCTTGAAGGGATGGGGATAAAGTATGTTCTGGAACTGAGGCTGATTGCATTTATTATTTTAATGGTTTCTTATACTAGCCATGACATTTGGGCGTTGTTAGCACCATTTGACAGAAGAAAAATGTGGGATTAAATGTTTTACTCCAAGTAGTTGGTGAAATTGGTGGAAAAGCTATTTGGGCTCAATTTGGCTTAAAGGTCCTTTGCATTGCGTTCCCACTCACCCTAAAAATGGCATTGTGTTTGCAAAAAAAGAAAACATAAAACAACAAAAAAGGAAGTGGGTATAAATACGATTTGCCTTGATCTTGAGTGTTTGCTGGGTGCTGGGAGCTCTGCTAAGTGCTAGGGTACATCAGTGAAGAGAACAAACATGAGCTGCACTCTTTAAATCAAGTCATGGAAGAGACAAGTTTGAAATCTAGCGTTAGAGATAGAAGACGCATAAGTAAACACATAAATGAACACGCCATTAACCTTGGGCGGCTCACCATGAAGGACATGGCTAGATCACAAGGACAGAAAACCACAGGGGGACTTGCTCAGACAGAGAACCCTTTTACTGAAACCTATGCATAGCTGGAACAGACGAAGTGTTAGCTCTACACATTTGATTCACTCTCTGGTCACTAGTTGGACTTGGAGAAAATTATATAGATTTTTTCAGACTCAGTTTCTTCATCACAAGGACAATATTCATAATCCTTTCAGAAGGATTTTAAGAGATAATTTGGATGGTAAAAATGCAGTACAACTTAGACACATATTAAGCTTTTACTTAGTAAAGTGTTTACACATACATGCGTTCAGTGAGCATTTATTGAACACTTACTAGATCCAGAAATTTAGTAAAGTGCTCAAAATACAATGATGAGTAAGTCACAATCCCTGCTTTTGAAACTCATTCACTACAGGGTTTTAAAAAAGGCCATAATTGGAAAATTATGTTACATTGTGACAAATGAAATAAGCACAGAAGAGGAACATCTGAGCCAGCAAGTCTTCCTGAGTGAGACGACATTCCTCTAAGGCGTCAAATGCCTTCCAGGTGGAGGAACTAGCACAGAAGAGAAGATGGCAGTAGGATGCATGATGTGTTTCTGGAAGGTGAAGTGTGGCCCAGAGCTGGGGCCTGGATGAACCGAAAAGGGACGACTCTGTGTCCTCAGTATTGTTACATTCATCTCCTCCATCCGGGAGACTGAGCCATGTTTGAAATATTGTCATGGCTCTTTCACAAATTAGAAAACTTTTCGACAATGAAAAAAGAAAACCCTTGATTCTAAGAAGATAAGACTGAAAGTTTGGTATTACAGGTGGGTAACTGAGGGTGAGGTGAGGGTTCGGGAGAAAATAAAAGCACAAGAATCATAGAATGGTAATCACAGTGCAGAAAGGAGAAAGACTGGGGTAACAGGGAAACACATGGTCAAGGGAGAGGTTTTGCTTTTATTTCATCAAGGCCAAATGATGATTTAAGAGAAAAGAATGAAGAAAATAAAAATATCAGGACACAGATGAAGGATTAGCTTTAATAACAATAATAGGAGGGTCAACGTGGGTTTACTACTTGTTATGGGAGACAGTCTGTGTAAGTACATTACAATTACTTGCACATTTAGCCTTCCCAGTATGTCTACAGGGTATGAATCATTATAACTGCCATTTTTAAAGAAGAGGACAGAGACACTGAAAGGGTATCTTTCAGGGCAAAATAATTTCCTTAATATTACTGAGCTGGTAAGTACTGTAAATGGGACATATCCACCACGAAGCTTTGTAAAAGTACAAATAGGTAAAATGTTTCTTGGTTGGTGCTTTGTGACATTGTTATGACACCTTCTGATAAGTTATGTTTCTTCATGAGTTCTACATGCCCATATGACATAGTTTAGATCTAATTAACAAAAGTGTATTGAAAGCAAAATCTCAATTCCTGAAGTACAACTACTACTATTTTTTTTTCCTGGTAAAATGAAACACAAAGTTAGCTAAAATTATTTTTATAACCACTTAAGTTTTTGCCTATGTAACATATGACATATTCATTATATATTATATATAACATAACTCCAGAGGTCTTATGAAAAATACTGAAAAATACTTTCAAATTCAGGGCACATATTCAATAATAAATTATATCTTATGTTCAAGGAGCATGTGTTTTTTGAAAAAAATGTCTTAGCGATTGTTTCTGATGCTGTTCTTCCTGAAAATCAGCTTTTTATATAAATACAGAATAAAGAAATGTATGGTAATGTTCTTGTGATTTTATCTCCTGATAATGACTCCTGCTAACCTCAGTCCATGAGAATATTTTAAGACTTTAAGACTTCTCTATTAATGCACTGAATTAGTTTCAGGAGACTGCTGAATTGAATTATTTAGTAAATCTAGTATTGCAGTATTAATTAACTATCTCATTATAGTACTCACCCGATACTTGCTATTTTATTGGTGGCTTTCAGTCATTCATTATACCACCAATAATATCATCATCAAACTATTTTGCACAAGTGGGGCAAATTGAAAAATGTATGAACTATTTTCTGGCCATAATGGAATAACAAAGTCCTAATTATTCTTTTAACACTTAGTGCTAGAAAACTAGACAAAACACATAAAACAATTATTTTCAGGTATTGAAAAAAAAAAGTCAGCAAGGTTCTGTGGCTCCTGAAGAGAATGACAATAGTAAGGTGGGTCCTATGATCATCCTGGCATTTTGACTAGAAGCACAGGTCAGATCACAGAGCAAGGATAGAAGGAGGAGTAGTACAAAAATAGAATGCTGGTCTCATTGAATTTAGGTAACAAAGGTTGGACTTCAAGGAGACTGAGGTAAATGAGAGCTGCAGGGGTTCATAAAGGAGGGAGCTAAGCAGAAAAGGAAGGAAGGAAGGAAGGAAGGAAGGAAGGAAGGAAGGAAGGAAGGAAGGAAGAAAAGAGCAAAAGAGAGAAAGAAGAAGGAAAGAAAGAAAGAAAGAAAGAAAGAAAGAAAGAAAGAAAGAAGGAAAGAAGGGAAGGAAGGAAGGAAGGAAAGAAGGAAGGAAGGAAGGAAGGAAGGAAGGAAGGAAGGAAGGAAGGAAGGAAGAGAAAGTTCCAGAAGTCTGTATAGCTATGCTTGTTGCTGAACACCAAAGCACACAAGTCTAGGGTGAAACTCCGTGAAGAAGGGCAAGGAACAGAGAGATCATAATGGTCCCATTGCCAAATCCAGGGCAGGATATTTGAGTTCTGACCTACCTGGGTACTAAGTACTGATAACTCAGGGCATTCAAGAGAAAACCCAGAAGTGCCTCATCTTATTATTGGGAGTATATAGTCCGCAAAGTAAAGACAGTTCAGATCTGCCCTAACTATGGTTAAAGGCAAGCCTAAAAACTCACACTGAACTGGAAATCATTAACAGTGTTCGAGAACAAAGCCCAATGCTCATCAAATAAAAACAACAAATCCCAGGCAATACACAATGAAACATCATGGCATCCAGAATCCCGTCAAAATTACTAGACATGCAAAGGAGCAGGAATAAATAAACCACAACGGGGGGTGGGGGGGTGGGTTGGGGGGGGGAAACAGTCAATGGA
Organism: Neofelis nebulosa; assembly: GCF_028018385.1. Classification (NCBI taxonomy): domain Eukaryota; kingdom Metazoa; phylum Chordata; class Mammalia; order Carnivora; family Felidae; genus Neofelis; species Neofelis nebulosa. The sequence continues at coordinate 196,721,924 of NC_080784.1, read as the reverse complement.
AGCAGACAAATGTAAGAGAAGACAGAATTAGCCAAGAAAGAGATTAAACTGGCTACTATGTAACCATCTAAGATTATTTAAATACAGACAAGGGAAGATATAGAAGGCACAAAAAAATAACCAAATAGAACTGTCAGAAATGAAAATATATAATATGTGAAATTAATAGTAAGATTAAAAAATAGGATGGGATTAATGTGGTATCAGGCATGGCAGAAGAAAATACCAGTGAACTTGGAAAATATCAATATAAATCATGCAAAAGGAATGAAGAGAAAATAAAATATCAAAGAAAAGAAATCAGCTGGGCATGAGTGGGCCAGGGAACAGTATCAGACAGCTCAACATACAATGTAACCACAGTGTCTAAAGGAGGGATTATGCAATGTTTAAAAAAAATTTTGAAGAAGTAGCCAAATGTTTTCCTAATTTGATAGCATTTATTATCCAAAACACTCAGTGAGCATCAAGTGAGATAAATACAAATAAAATAATATCAAAATGTGTCATAACCAAATTGCAGAACATGATTCATAGGGGGAAAAAATCTCATATCAAGCCATATACATCATCTACATTTAAACAAAGATTCAAATAAGTGGTCATCAGAAACTGCAAGCCAGAACTAATGGGAAGATATTTTTTAAGTACTGCAAAAATACTCTCAAGTTACAACTCTTCATCCAGTGATAATATTCTTTAATAATAAAGATGAAATAAAGAATTTGTCAGAGAAGCTAAAGCTGAGATAATTCATTCCCGGAAGACCTACACTATAAGAAGTGTTAACGGAATTTTGTCAGGCTTTAGGAAAATAATACCAAATGGAACATTGGATGAACACAAAGGAATGAAGAGCACTGAAATAGCAAATATTGGGTGAATATAAAAAAAGTTTTTATTCTCGGGGTGCCTGGGTGGCTCAGTCAGTTAAGCATCTGACTTTGGCTCAGGTCACAATCTCACAGTTCATGGGTTCAAGCCCCGCATCAGGCTCTGTGCTGAAAGCTGAGAGCCTGGAGCCTGCTTCGGATTCTGTGTCCTTCTCTCTCTACCCCTCCCCTGCTCATGCTCTGTATCTCTCTCTGTCTCTCAAAAATAAATACATGTTAAAAAAAAAAGTTAAAAACAGTTTTTATTCTCATGTTTTAATTCCTTTTAAAGGTAATTAAATGGTGTAAGAATAATAACAATGTATTAAGGGATTTATAGAATATATGAAGTGAAATATATGAAATAATTTTCTTTTTTAAAATTTATTTATTTTTTTTGAGAGAGGCAGAGAATGAGCATGTGCACAAGTGGGAAAGGGGCAAAGAGAGAGGGAGAGAGAGAATCTCAAGCAGGCTCTGTGCTGTCAGCATAGAGTATGACACAGAGCTCCAACCCATGAACCATGAGACCATGACCTGAGCCAAAACCAGGAGTCAGACGTCCAGCTGAATAAATCACTCAGCACCCCCTGAAATAATTTTCTGTACATTGATTCTATATCCTAAGTCTTTGCTGAATTTGTGCATCAGCAATTCTAGCAATTTTTTTGGTGGAATCTTTTGGCTTTTCTAGAGTACCATGTTGTCTGCCAATAGTGAAAGTTTGACTTCTTCCTGGCCAATTTGGATGCCTTTTATTTCTTTGTGTTGTCTGACTGCTGAGGCTAAGACTTCCAATACTATGTTGAATAACAGCGGCAAGAGTGGACATCCCTGTCTTGTCCCTGACCTTAGGGGGAAAGCTCTCAGTTTTTCCCCACTGAAGATGATATTAGCTGTGAGTCTTTCGTATATGGCCTTTGTGATGTTGAAGTATGTTCCCTCTATGCCTACTTTGTTGAGGGTTTTATCAAGAATGGATGCTATATTTTGTCAAATGGTTTTTCTGTATCTATTGAGAGGATCATATGGCTCTGATTCTTTCTTTTATAATGTGGTGTATCACGTTGTCTAAATGCAAGGAGGAGGAAAAAGAAGTATATCTTAATAAAATTCTTAACACATTTGAAGTTAGACTTTGGCAGGTTAAATGAAAAATTTAGAAAATTTAGAAAAATTACTAAATAACACAACTAAATATAGCCAATAAGTCAGTAATGGTGGTAAAAGTAAACACTAAAGAAATAGTCAATTCATTCATGAAGAAAACTAGGAAAGAGAAAGCAAGGAAAATAGAATATATGAGATAAATTAAAAAATAATGAGATAGTAGATTTAAACCATATCACAATTATATTAAAATTAAATTATCAAAACAAATTAAGGAAACAAAAGGACTTTTAAATGTAGAGAACAAACTGGTGGTTTCCAAAGGGAAGGTGGGTGGGGGGATGGGTGAAAAAATAAAGGGGATCAAGAGCACACTTACTGAGATGAGTAATGTATAGAATTGTTGAATTATTATATTGTGCACTTGAAATTGATCTAGCACTGTATATTAATTATACTTCAATTTAAAAAAGATAAAAATATTGAACAAGTTTTTTTTTTTAAATAAATTATCTATAGGGGCGCCTGGGTGGCTCAGTCGGTTAAGTGGCCGAGACTTCGGCTCAGGTCATGATCTCGCGGTCCGTGAGTTCGAGCCCCGCGTCGGGCTCTGTGCTGACAGCTCAGAGCCTGGAGCCTGTTTCAGATTCTGTGTCTCCCTCTCTCTCTGACCCTCCCCTGTTCATGCTCTGTCTCTCTCTGTCTCAAAAATAAATAAACGTTAAAAAAAATTTTAAAAAAAATTATCTATACATTTTAATTAAAGGACAGAGTTTGCCTGACTGGATCAAAGAGCAATGTCAAAATACAATTGTCTTTAAGAATATTTTTTCCACTATATTATCATAAATAGTTTTTCAAAGTAAAAAATTAGAAAAATATAAACCATCAAACATTAATCTTCAGAAAGTCTCATTGGATATATTAATACCAGAAAAAATAGATTTCAGGATAAAAAATAATGCCAGAGACAAAAAGGTAAATTTCAAAATGATAAAAAGGTGAATTTATAAAGTACAACTAATAATCTTAAGTGTGTATGCACTTGATACAAATGCTTCATTATATGAAGCAAAGACTGATAGAAGCAAAAGTAGATATAGATCAAATCACAATTATGATTGGAAATTTTGACTCTCTTCTCTCAGTAATCAATAAACCAAGTAGAGAGAAATTTGAAGAGACAGAGCAGTTTTGAATAAGACTATCACCCAACTTGAGCTAATTGTCATTTACAGAAAGCTCCACCCAACTACGGAAAAGTAAACATTTGTTGCAAGCACAAAAAGAACATTCCCTCAAAGAGACCATACACCTGGCTATGAAACTAATCTTAAGGCATTCAAAGGATTGAGTATGTCTTTTGACCACAATTGAATTGCATTAAAAATAATTTTTAAAATATGTCTAGAAAACATCTAATATTTAGAAATTAGACAACACACTTCTAAATAGTCCTTGAATCTAAGAATAAATCAAAGAGAATGTAAATAATACTTTGAAATAGTAAAAAGTAATATATATATATATATATATATATGCACCTAAAGCAATGTTTAAAATGAAATTTTAAGCTTGAAGTGCACATATGACAAAATAATAAAGGCACAAAATCAATTATAAAAGTTCTACAATAGGGACCTAGAAAAGTGGAGGGAAGAGAATCTAAAGTCAGTAGCAGGCAGGAAATAATAAAAATAAGTACAAAAGCCAATGAAACAAGAAACTAACAAATATTAGAGAAAATCGATGAAATCAAAAGTTGGTCTATTGGAAAGATCAATACACGATTAAATTCTGGCTAGACTATATGGCTAATGAAGGAAACAAGAGAGAAGAAACCAATTGTCAATATCAGAAATGAAACGGAAATCATTATAGTTTCATCAAAAAAAATGATGATAAAGGAAGAAAATGATACCAGTTACTTAAACTACACTAATGAAGCAAAACATTCTTTGAAAGACACAAATCCCCCTAACTGATTCAAGAAGAAATAGAAAATCTGAATACCCCTATTACTATTAACAGCATTGAATTCATAATATTAAAAATTCCCACACAAAGGAAACTTTGGGCCCAAAGAGCTTCACAAGTGAATTCTATATAAACATTCCAGAAAATAGAGGACAAAAGAATCCTTTCCAACCATCATTACCTCGATACCAATACCTGACAAGGCCATCGTGAGAAGAACTTCAGACCCATATCCCTCAGCATAGACTTCAACTTCTGGGTATGTATCCAAAGGAACTGAAAATCAGGACTTCAAAGAGAGATCTACGCTCCCACACCCACTGCTGCATTATTCACAATAGCCAAAATGTGGAAACACGCTAAATGTCTGTTGACAGTTGAATAAAGGAGAGGTGGTCTGCGTGTGTATGTGTGTGTATAACATGTATAATATATGCCTATATATACATATATATATTTGTTATATATATATATATATATATATATATATATATATATATATATATATAACGAAATATTACTTAGCCTTAAAAAGAAGGAAATCCTGTCATTTGTGACAACATGGATGAACCTGGAAGAGATTATATATTTTAAGTGAAATAAGCCAGGCAGAGAAAGACAATCGCTGCATGATCTCAATTATATGTAGAATCTAAAATAGTCAAACTTGTAGAAGCAGAGAGTGGAATAGTGCTTGTTGGGGGCGGGGGGGGAGCTGCGGGGAGGGAGAAATGGGGTTCTGTTGCTCAAAGGGTACAGAGTTTCAGTTATGAAAGATGAATGAACCCTGGAAATCTAGCGCCCAGCATGGTGACTATAGTGAATGATTCTGTATTGTATGCATGAAATTTGCTGCCAGGGTAGATCTTAAGTGTTCTCATCACACAAAGGAAAGAAGAAAACAGTAATTATGTGAGGTGATGGTTATGTTAATTAGCTTGATTGTGGTAATAATTTTACAATGCATATGTGTAGATCAAACATCAAATTGCATACCTTAAATATATACAATTTTTATTTCTTAATTGTACCTCAATAAAGCTATTACACAAATACTCATAGCAAAAATATTAGGAAATAAATCCAGCAATATATAAAAGCATAATAATGCATGATCAAGTTTGGTTTATCCTGGTGAATATGAGGTTGATTTAACATTTCAAAAAATCAACTTAATTCACAATATTCACAGAATGAAGGGAAAAAAATAATATGAACCTCTAAACCATTGCAAAATAAAACATCGGGTGGAAGTCCACACCCTATGAGACTAAAATGAAACAAACAAACAAACAAACCTCAGAGCATTAGGAATAGAAAGGAACTTCCTCATTCTAGTAAATGGCATCTACCAGAAAGCCTCTAGCTAACATTATGTGCAATGTTGAAAGACCGAATGCTTTTCCCTTAAAATCAATAACAAGGCAGTATGTTCACTTTCCTCATCTTTCTTCAACTTTGTATTGGGGTAACATAAAAGGACACCAACTGGAAAGGAAAAGGCTAAACAGTCCATTTAAAGGAAGACTTACCATCAGTGTAGAAAATCAAAAGGGATCTACAAGAGCTAGAAATGATCAGTGATTTTAGCAATGTCATTTAATGTAATTAATAATGTTTTGATTAATAGTAATGATTAATTTTTTTATAAACTGCAGTGAAGATTTAGAATTTCAAATAAAAACACTATCATTTAAAGTAGCCAATAAAGGGATGCCTGGGTGGCCTAGTCAGTTGGGCGTCCGGCTTCGGCTCAGGTCATGATCTTCCGGTTCATGGGTTCAAGCCTCATGTGGAACTCTGTGCTAACAGCTCACAGCCAGGAGCCTGCTTCGGACTCTGTGTCTCCCTCTCTCTGCCCCTACCCAGCTTGTACTCTGTCTCTCTCTGTCTCTCTGTCTCTCTCTCAATAATAAATAAAATATTTTTTAAAATTTAAAAAATAAAATAACATAAAAATATGAAACTAATAAAATATGTCTAAGTCTGTGTGCTGAAATTAAAAAAAATTTTTTTTGAGGATAATTGAAGACATACAGAGAGAAGAAGGAATTCCAGAAATAACTCATATGAATATTGTCAATTGATTTTTGACAAAAATACCAAATAGAAATACCAAATACAAATATATCAATACACGAGTCTGGAACAACTAAATATCCACATGTTGGGGATGGGGATGGGGATGACCCACTCACCATGTATGGAAACCTCAATAAATACTAGCTCTCTTCCTCATTTTTCCTGCCATGTACAATTGGTACAATCATGTAAGTTCTACTGATCCCTGGGACTTACATGGTAGCAGGCAGGATGCGGTTAGGGGAAATACCTTAAATTACAATTGTTGTGGGTCAGTAAGGACACAGAGATGGTTGTTTACGGAATGAATACTGGAAATGTCATTGTAATGCTTTTTTGTTTTAGGAAGGGGAAGTATTGATCCACATTTAGCTCAGAATGCATGCAAGAAACACGTTTTCGTATCAAAATGATTTTAAAGTGCCCCTCCCTCTACTGGAGTGAGCAGACAATACTGAGTGCCCCAAGAGAAGATTTTCACCAAAGAGAACAAAATGGCTGGGAGAGTCTGGTTCAGAAAGAGGGCTTGTGGAAACACACTGTCATTTGGACTCAGCGGTGAGGCCAACAACCAACATACTACAGCACATGTGGAGACAAGACAACGTCTTCCACAGAAACAAATATTGTGGTATGAAGGACTTATTCTGAGCAAATGCTGAAGGAAGAGTGAAACTTTTACTTGCTAGGAAATGTGAATGTGGTAGGCATGCATGGAGCGTGCCAGGCGCCCAGAGGGGTAAAAAAGGCAGCACGCAATGTTTGAGAACGATCTTGTTATCTCTACTATGACGTCTGAAACAGCACTTTTTCAAATTTCTTAAACATGGATGATGTATACATACCACAGTGTCTGTGAGCCTCAGTTTCCTTGTTAGCACAAGGAATCCATTAGATTAAAGGATTTCTTTAGTTCATGTCAGCTTTGGCATGGAAGAATATTTCTAGTCTGTGGAATGATGATCAAGAGAGAAGAAATTTTACAACCTCCCTTAAAGGACTCTTAACGGTCACCATAGCCACCCATTTAGAATACCCTGAAACACATCTGCCAGATGTTTCCCATGACTCTGGATTTCCTACAAATAGAGTGGAGCCATATGAGCCAGATGCTGACACCAATCTAATTTGTTGAGACATAAATCAATCCTAATAAGGGTATTAGATGAAGGGAGAAAGAGTGTTTTTATAGACTGTAGAGAAGTAACAGTTCAGGAAATAACCTGAAATGGACTGAGGATGATTGGTGGCCCTTGGAGACTTGAAAGTTAAATAGGAGGTCCTCACAACCTTTGTTAGGTCTTTAGTCTTCTTTAAAGTGCTCTATGGTTCACTGGAAATGCCACTCTTTTTTTTTTTTTTTTCTGCTGTAACTATTAATACTACTGCTTTGGTTGGTTTTAGAGCTTTTATACATGTATATAAATGTCTGTCACTGTTGTTCTTATGGGAAGTACTGAAGAACTCAGGTACAATTGCAACTGGTTCATCACTGGCTAATAATGACTTACTCACCAAAAGGGCACCCTTTATGGGTCTGTATGTGTTTACGTGTATCAGTGAACCATCCTCAGGAGCAAAATGCCCTGATTATAATCGACAGCTGGGTAGGTTTAGAGTCATTTACTTCAGATCACATCAACAAGTTCTTCTGTGTTCTTGGCAGTGTCTTCTCCACCGGCTTGGGTTCTTCCGCCTTTAAATCTGATCAGATTTCTCTCTTTCCTTCTGATAGGGGTAGTGATAATATTTCATTCAAAGAATTACCCTATGGAATTTTACTCTCAAGAAAAATCAGGCTGCCCCTCAACCCCTATTTGCAAATATGTTGTAAACTCGGGTTAACGGACTATTTGTCAGTAGCCTCAAGTGGCCCAGAGATATCTTAAGAGAAGGATAGGGTGGGAGGGATAATCTTTTTGCCCTGTTTCAATGCCAAATTTGGGACTGCATGTGCATGTACAAGCGAAGACCTTCCACAAGGAGAACAGGAAGACTAAAGGGTAGTTCAGAGGTCACCATTCCAACTGAGCTGCAGGCAAACGTCAAACACAGTCTGGGAATCGAGGACAAGGACAGGTATTGATGCAAAGCCAATTTCTTGGCATCTGGGGCACACGGCATAAAGAATCCAGTGCAGAAGATAACAGCTGGAGTCACAGATGAGAACTGAGGTTCAAATATGGTAATAGAAAGAAATAAAAAGTAGGAACCAGGCCGGGGATGATAAGGCATGGTCTAGCTTTACCTTAGGAAAAGAGTTCTTGCTGGCAAGGGATTTCTTTATAGGGCCAGCCACCCAGCTTCTTGAATAAGCAGCTCATAATCTCCAAAAGGTGCTATCTGGTGGCTGAAACTAGGTCTTTCACAGTGCTGGTTTTTGGAGTCACTACCTTCCTGCTCATGCGGGTGTTTCCCTGACTCTCGACTCAGCTGCATACAGCTTGTCCTCACTAGCCATTTACAAAGTGAGCAGATACCGCTGCTGATTGCCGCTGTATCGACCGACATAATTGCACTCATTATCTGCACGTGGTCCAACAGTTCGTGTATCAGCGTGTTTTCAGGATTTCTCTAATCCAGGGATTTTTTTTTTTCCCAATGGTTACCAAAATACAAACTTTCTATATGTAAAAATATTTATAGAGGCACACCATTTCTACGTATAGAAAACAGAACTTTGGGGGCGCCTGGGTGGCGCAGTCGGTTAAGCGTCCGACTTCAGCCAGGTCACGATCTCGCGGTCCGTGAGTTCGAGCCCCGCGTCAGGCTCTGGGCTGATGGCTCGGAGCCTGGAGCCTGTTTCCGACTCTGTGTCTCCCTCTCTCTCTGCCCCTCCCCCGTTCATGCTCTGTCTCTCTCTCTGTCCCAAAAATAAATAAAAAACGTTGAAAAAAAAATCTAAAAAAAAAAAAAAAGAAAACAGAACTTTGCCACCTTCACTTGGGTCAGAAGAATATACAGATAGCTTCACATTCCTCACAGCTGCTTCAGCACGCCTTTCAGGGGTGCTTGAGATTGTCTTCTTTCCCGGTTCTCTGCTTTGTCATGATCAGAGACAGTCAAAAACATCTTCCCTTGGACCAGACTCCTGAGCCCCTCACCCTCACACTGAAGTAAAAAAGGATGTCTTCTCTCTCTAAGAATTAGAGAGATTTTAGTGAGATTGGCCTTGTTTCTACGACCTCTTCTTCCCATGCCCAAAGTAGCTGGAATTTGGGCATCGTAGGTAGGGAATAGAAGGTGGCCAAAGGTAGATAAGGATCATGGGAGTCCCCAGTCCTTTGTCCACTCACTTCCTTTCCTTAGACCCTACTTGGGCATTCTGGCTACCTATTCCTTTAGGGTAAATTCTTTCTATGGATCTCTCAGACCCTGCTTCCTTACAGAGTCCTATAACTAACTTTCCATCCAGTCAGAGGTACCTGAATCCTAAAATAAATGGGTTTTTTTTTTAAATTTTTTTTTTCAACGCTTTTTATTTATTTTTGGGACAGAGAGAGACAGAGCATGAATGGGGGAGGGGCAGAGAGAGAGGGACACACAGAATCGGAAACAGGCTCCAGGCTCCGAGCCATCAGCCCAGAGCCTGACGCGGGGCTCGAACTCACGGACCGCGAGATCGTGACCTGGCTGAAGTCGGACGCTTAACCGACTGCGCCACCCAGGCGCCCCTAAAATAAATGGGTTTTTATGGCAAGACATCACTGAACACGATGACAAGAGAAACACTGGCATTATCAGGTGTTAAAGTGGATACATGGATCCAGGCACGTGTTAAGGCTTTAAGAATGAAGCGCCAAGAGTTTTGCCTTAAAAATTCACTTAGCGTCTTTAAATCACAGCCTCTTGATGGATGAAATCAGCAACACCAGACCTTCTCGAGGCTGTCTGGAACACAGGTGTGTTTCCTGAGCCATGTATCCCTCTCCATCAACCAGCAAGGCCTGTATGATTTTTTTTTTAGTTATGACCTATTTCTCTGTCCTTTATTTTTGTACCTACCTACCATCCATATGAATATTCCTATCCTTGTTTTGATCAGAAAGTTTAAACAACATATTTAGGGTCACCCAGTTGTCAAGAGACACAGGACGAGTTTGAAACCAGGTTTATTCCCAAGGCGAGCACTCTTTCCTTTGCTCACACTGACACTCACCTCTCTTTCCTTGGTGCAAATTATTCTAATGTCATGGGACAGGTGTGTGGATGAATGACACAATGTGAATGCACCTGGGACAATGTCTTAGGTGCACTGGAGGCCTGCAATTGTTACTATTGTTACATGAATTCATCATTTGTTTTTAGAGTTTCTCATTCCTTTTTGGTAAAACGACTCAATCAGGGTCTGCAGGGAACTAGTTCTCTAGAACTGCTCAGGTATACTATGGGCAAGAGAAAGGAATTCTTCCCTGGAGTGCTCAGGGAGATGCTAAAGGTGAGCAGACAAGAAGGTGGGATCCTGATGGAAGGGCTAAAGAGAAGAAAAGTATGTGAATGAGACTGAGATATAGGATCAAAACTAGGAGGGAAATGAAAAGAACAAAATTTTGTAAAGGCTTTCAAGATGTTAAATCATACCAAGGTAATATGTCCTGTTAATAGTCTTTATGTGGCAACATGGATATCACCAGAGACTCAAGAGAGTACAGTTTTACAGGGCTGATGAGGGGAAACCCATTCCACTCATGGGGTTACAGGCATGTTTCATTCTTTTTTTAAGCGTATTTATTTTTGAGAAAGAGAGAGAGAGAAAGAGAGAGATCAGGGGAAAGGCAGAGAGAGAGAGGTGGACAGGGGATCCGAAGCAGGCTCTTTGCTGACAGCAGCAAGCCCAATGCAGGGCTCAAACTCAGGAGCTATGAGATCATGACTTGAGCCGAAGTTGGACCCTTAACCAACGGAGCCACCCAGGCACCTTGAGGCATGTTTCATTCTTATATCCTTGCCTCTTTTTGGTCTCTCCTTGGTTTTGTTTTGTTTATATTTTCACTTCTTTTTCTTCATCTTTCTTCCTCTCTTTGTATTCCTCCTCCTCTCTCTTACACAGTCAATTGCTAATATTATATTCTGTCACAAGTGGAATGAAAGCTTGATCCAAAGCCAGATGTTTACCAACCAGATAGACAGCAAAGGGGCAGCGGTGCTAACGTTTAATGAGGGAGAGCCCAAAGAATACCTTGTGAAAGTGAATATAATTTGTTGACTTCTTGCTATGAGCCAAGGACTCTATCTTCTTCAAACTCAAGAAGAATACCATGAAGAACAGGGCCACAATCCCTCACATAAAGCTGCTGGAGCCTGCAGGCTTTTGAGATTCAGAAGTTTATGGTTATACAAAAGCATAATATATATGTTGTATAATATATAACATCTCCAGCATAATCGCGTTAATATTTCTGCTCTCATGTTGTGAATTTTGAGACAAAGTGTGGTAAACGGTGACAAATAGTTGTATGCCAATTCAGAAAAGGTTTTGCTGGCAAAAATAGCTTTTGCCCCAAACTTATGAAAAAGAAAATCTTTCAGATTTCAGGACTTTTCCTGGATTTCAGAATTGTGGAATAGGGGTTGTGTAATGTAATTTGCACTGCCATTGAATAGATGGAGAAACTGACACCCAAAGAGGTGACATGATCCACCAGTAAACACAGAGCTGAGAAAAACGGCACTGAAATTTGAAATGAGTGTGACACTCGTGCTCCCAGAGACTCTTGGGGACAGAGGAAGGAGAAGTTAGAGCCTTGCTGGTTCTAGTGCCTGTTGAATGGGTCCTTTATGGACACAGGGTCTCTCAAAAACACAGGACGTAGGATATATTTGAGGATTCCAGGATACTAAAAGATTAAAAAAAAATGTCAAGACTAGATTATGAACAATAAATACAAACACACACAGAGTGACCTCTATTTGTAGGTAACATTTAAAAAAAAATCTAAATTTAAGATCTTTTGTGAACGTGCACCAATGAAATCGTCCTGTCAGCTCCCTTTGCAGAATCCCAACCCTCACAGAAATGGCTCCCATTGGTGAGTGAGCATCAACAGATCTTCACTCTCAAGAGGCGTGTGTTGTATCTTAATACCCTTAGGATCAAGAGCATTGATGATTGATTAAGAAAAGGTTGTGTGAATCATAAAACATAATATGTGCACACACCATCCAACAACTGTAACTGATGCACCCACCATTTTAGCTATAAAACTCTCTGTGCTAGATTTTTCTGTCTTATTTGAATCGATAGCTGTGGTAGGCTGTATGTAGGAATATCTAATACCGTCAACGCAGCAATGTTCTTTACTCACATATTAGATCTCGTATAAAGCCCTTGGCACATGACTATATTAAATTTTTGATTAAACAAAAAGTAATGCCCATCCCCTTTAACACAGTATCTAGTACATGGCACCACAAGTCCTCTGTTCTCTATACTACTCAATTCCCCATGGTTTTCGTCTTCTTTATTTCAATCATAAAGAGCATAAATGCAGGGACATTTACCTATCCCTTTGGGCATCATAATTTCTGGCACATAGCTTATTGAAGATCAACTATTCAACAAGTGATGGGTACCTACTATGTCTTTAACGCTGTGGCAAGCAATAATAATGTAAATAACAAATACAACAATAACGCAACAACTAACTAGACAGTCTCTCGACCTCATGGAGATTTTAGTCTAGTGCAAGAAACAGCTAATGACAAAGCTTTACTATGGGAGGATTGAGCTTACAATTGTGTAAATGCTGTGGGTAAAACATGTCATTCTCTGGGAGCTCCTAAAAGGAGGGAGGAACAAAAGCTGGGTCAGAGAAGGGTATGATTTGAGGTCTTAAGACGAAGAGAGTCATGCAGTGGAATGTGAGAAGATCATCTTAGGCAGGCAACTGTGCCTTAAGACCCTAAGGCAGAGGGGGCGTTGTCCTATTCCAGAAACTAGTGGAAGCTCAGTGTGGTGGGAGCATGCACAGTGAGTGAGGGTGCATGTTGTGAATGAGGCTGTATAGAGAGGCAGGAGTTGATCCCACAGAACCCCTGCATTATGAGGCACCAGCACTATCCATGAAGACTCTACTCTTTTGGAATCTTCATCTTACCTAGAAGTCACCAGTTGTCTCACATTGTGTAACAAAGACATACTCTGTGTTGGGCACTGCTAGGAACTAGGCATCCAGCTCAATTAAGACATGGCCCCCGCTTCCAAGGATTTGATGGTGCAGGAGGAAGCATATGAATAAAGAAATCAATCATTTCAATGTAGACAGTGTTTCCCCGGTCTTTCTGGCACCATTCCCACCTCCTGTTGCACTTGGTGCTTCCTTCTAGGTGTCTGGCCATGTCTCTCTGGTCTCCATTGCCCATGTAGGAAGCCCCTCTCAGGTGTCATAGTCTTTCATGTGGCAACATAATCGCTCTTACATTCTCTATCCCAACATCCATTAAATTAAGCCAGCAAACTATTTACTGCCTGATGAGGTACAGAACACGCAATAGTGTTCCAGAGGAAATATAAGTATCCCCTGAAAAGCTTTGTAATATCCCTGAGAATTTACATATATTACCTTTTACAGGTAGATGAAAATTTGGTGAGGTTGGTCTAAGGACAGAAGGTGGGTTCACTTAAAGAAGGGCTAGTAAGAATTATGATGTCTTTCACAAGTGAGATTTGGTACTTATGTGTTTCACTGTAAACATGGTCCTAATTTGCATTTAAATCCCAACTCTGCCCATACATGATGGATGATCCTAGCAAAGCTACTTAACATTTTGAAGGTCAGTTTTCTAATCTGTAAAATTAGATTGTCATGATAAGCTCACATGTTGTTGCAAGGACTGAAATTATACAATGTAGCAAAAATGCCCACTAGGGTTCCCGCTGTTGCCATTAATCCTTCTCAAAATGATCAACTGCCATGTGATCCATGTGGTTTGCTTGGGGTGCAGAAAGAATAAGCTTATCCTGTGATGTGTATGTTTTTGAGCAGAAATTCCCATTTATTAAAATTTTAAAGACAGTGGAATGAAAATAAAGCATCCTCTGCCCCTGAAATGTTCCCATCCTCTCTGCCTTCAGGGCTTAGCACAGGGACCTTCACCTGGCAGGTCCCGCAGAGAACAGTATTCACGGCTGAGAGTGAGGAGAGAGAGGGGAATCCTCTATGCCAGGTGGGGGAGCTGGGACAGTAGAGGGGATGGGCACGCTTACCACCTGCCACCTGGTGTTGTTCAGCAACAATGGTGAGAACTGCCCCTTGGTAAGAGCCTGGTGAGCAAGAGTGAGGACTGATGGTTACCTCCTGGTGCAAGGGTGAGCCCGTTGAGGGCTTTAGAAACAGGGTGACCAAATTTAATTTTGAACAGATGACTCTGAACTCACTAGAGAAAAATGGATCCAGCAGCCGCAGGGAGTCTAGATGGGTGACTATGGCAACAATCCAGAGGACACGTGAGACCTTAAACCAGAGCAGTGGCCAAAGAGAGGCAGACAAGGGGGTAGATCAGAGACGCATCCAGGGGGATTTTGCAACTTAGATGGCTCAACTGGTTGTTTTTGGTTGTCTACTGCTTACTAGTTGCCCTGGGTAGACTAGGTAGGAAAAAGCCCCAGCTTTGCCCTGGAGGAGCTCAATTATTTCAGGGAAAGCAAAAAAAAGGTTGTCCGGTATTTTCTAAGCTATGAAATGATAAGAAATGCACTTTATTTGCATCCATCCCCAAGTGTTTGGGGAGAACCCCATGAAATACTGTCTGTGATAATACTCTTTAAAATATAAATTACTGTTTACAAGCACTCTTTAAAGTAATAATGGTGGTAGGCATTATTTACATTTGTTAGTCCTAACCTTCACAAGAGCCCTGCGAAAGTTCTTCTGCGGGCTCCATTTACGGGTGAGGAAATCAAAGTATTGCTGCTATTGAATTACACCAACCAGGCTGTCTAATTACTATGAAAAGTCTTCTTACCTCTTAATGGGATGGTAAGAACAAAGCTAATACCACAGTACAAACTGGTTGGTCCTTTCCTCAACTTTGGTAGCATGTGCTGCATGGCTATAGGTGAATAGGGCCAGATCAGCAGGCATTTTGCCGTGTCTCAGTCCATTCCTCCTAATCCAACTTGCTGAACTGAAGAAGTGATGGGTATGTGAAAGTATGGATGGATGGCAGAATAATGGATGAATAGATCGATCCATCTCAACACTTGACTTGTTAAGGTAGGTGAGCCCACTTAAGCCCATATAATACACATGTGATAGCCCTTAGAGGGAAGCCAAAACTTTCATGAGTGAGACACCCACCAGTATCTGGATATATTACGTGTATTACTCATGAGGCTTCATCATCGTGCTGTATTCTCTCCTTTGAAACTAGTGTTTAATTCAGCCTCTAACTTTTAAACTTGGCTCCCCTTGCTTAGACATTCTTGGACCATTTGCATCCCTCATTCAGAACTTTGCGGCCAAGCCTCAACCCAGTGGCCAGTGCCTGAGCATGTCCAACCAGTCTCTAGGGGAGTAATTCAGACTAGATGGATGGATGGACATATTAGCAGTTGGACCTTATGAATTGCGAGATTAGTGATCATGGTTGGGCTCAGAAATGTATCCCTTGTTCCCCAACACTGTTTTATTTTTGTTTCCACTTTCTACAGCTTGTCTTGGCAGGGTAATGTTTAACAGATTAATTCTAATTGATTGTCTTGTTTATTTTGAAGCACTGCTACTTCCATGCCCAGAGCAAAAATTATATAATGTTTCATGAGGGTAACTGGGAGTTCAGCAATTAATGACAAGAGCATCAAGTCATGAGACTTTCCATTCTCTGTAGGGTTGACTGTTTGTATAACTTTGACCCTTGGAGCTTTTGGTGAGATATCAGATTTCATACTTCAGTGTGTCCCTGCCCTGAGGATTAACTTATATGCCTTTTCCTTACTATAGCAGATTCTGTTCTATTTTACTTGGAATCAGAACATCTTTTATTTAACGGCTTGGTTTGATTTCACACACCCACCATCTGGGCTTTTATTCTTTTCCTACTTAATTTTTTAAAGGAACATCAGATTGTCTCCAGTTCTATCACGGAGTCAACTGCTTGAGGGTAGGAGTCAGACCATAGATGGAGAGAAGGCCAGATTCTAGGAAGACTGAGGCACCAAGCATGACTAGACTGGCCTCTGAATTCCTAGTTAGGTTGAATTGACCTACTTTATATATATTACATATATTATATGTTTATATCTATTATAGCTCTAAAAGAGATTTAATCTATCAGAGAGACAGTATGGCATAGTTGAAAATTTTGTTAAAGTATGTGTATGAGAAAAGTAGAAAGTTATAAGATATACCTCAAGTTACTTTTTTTAACATTGCCCTAATTCCTTAACCCCCTTCCTTCCTTCCTCCCGTCTTCTCCTCCTTCCTTCCTCCCTACTTCCCTTCCTTCCTTCCTCCCTTCTTCCCCTCCTCCCTCCCTCCCTCCCTCCATCTTCCTTTCTTCTTACCTTTCTTCTTTTATTTATCTTTTTCTTTCTTTCCTTAAGCACATATTTACTATGCAGTGACCCTACCATGCGCTAGGCCCTGTGTTTGCATGAGAAGGAAAACCACATTGTCCTCATTCTATAAATTTAGGGTATGAGATGTTAATACCCGTGGAGGGAGTTGATAAGGATGAAGGAAGACAGACCTACTCAAGGCCAAATAGATGAAAAATTCCATCTTCAAACTCCTCCTTCAGGCTAACTGCTATTCTTTCAGAAAGCCTCTCCCTTTTGTTAAGATGAACAGAGTATATTTTTACATTCATGTCTTCTTGTTCAAGTTTATGACTAGATTGGGTTTTATAAAATTCTCCATTTCATGTTTGTTTTAAGCAAGACAACGAGTGAAAAGTGGTAAATAAAACCACTGCAATTGGTCTTTATGTGTCAAGCAGTATGATGTGAATTCATTCCATCAACATTGAAGAAGTCATTCTTGAGGAGCACTTAATATTAAGACCAGGGGAGGTCAGAAATTAGTAAGACACTGTCTTTCTTTGTCCTGAAGGAAATCCTAGATGAGCGGAGAAGGACATGTAAATAGATAATCACAATTTAAATCAGTAGACTGTGATGATACGATGTGAACAATGACAATACATATGTGCCAGACACAGAAGAGACATCAGAAAGGAAATGGATTAATTGTGATGATAAGGAAGAAGAGTGATAGGGTCATAGGGCACACAATATTTGAGATAGGGCAATGGTTTCCTACTAAATCTAAACATATCATTACCAGGCAAAGCCTAAATGAGCAAACTAAATATCACAAAGGAGATTAAAGCAGTTCCACAATACCCTGGAGTCACATGGCTTTGAACATACTATCATTTCTTTCCTTTTATAGAACAAATTGTGTCTCACTTATCCTAAGGGCATGCTTTTAGAAATATATAATCATTAAAAAATCACTTTTCTGGGGCTCCTGGGTGGCTCAGTCGGTTAAGCGGCCGAGACTTCGGCTCAGGTCATGATCTCGCGGTCCGTGAGTTCGAGTCCCGCGTCGGGCTCTGTGCTGACAGCTCAGAGCCTGGAGCCTGTTTCAGATTCTGTCTCCCTCTCTCTCTGACCCTCCCCCGTTCATGCTCTGTCTCTCTCTGTCTCAAAAATAAATAAACATTAAAAAAAATCACTTTTCTAACTACAAAATTTGGACACTTCACTAGGGTCAAGGGGAAGAAGATCTTGGGTTATGACACCGTGATAACAAATGCTTCTGCCAATCTCATGGTTGAGGGTGGGGGAGGGTAAGTGGCTCTGGAACTGGTACACCCTACAAAATTGCCCTGAGTTTTGATAAGGTGGCAGGTCTTTTGTATTCCAGCACTGGACTAATCATTGGATAAATGATGTGCCTTGGAAGGAGTTATGATGTCATCTGAGGTGGATTTCTTTATCTAAGAGATATCTTTTGACAGAGGCTCAAATGCAAGCTATAACCTGTCAATGTTTCCTTCATCTTGGGGAATGAGCTTTTCAGCCTTGAATGGGGGCGAGGTCTAGTAGCACATTTCCCTATCACAGTTATTGCCAATTTCATCAAAATGTGATGGGAATCCGGATGTGCACTTTAGCCCATAATTATGCAGTAGGTGACCTGGTGAAAGTTCTAGCCTGGAAAGTCACAATGCTGGCTTGAATTTCCATGCGGCTATGATTATAGGCACCTTCTCCTGGTGTTTGACTGCAAGAACTAACAAACAACTGAAATCACAGGGTCTGTTACTCCATAGTCACAACTGGAAATAATGACTGCCTTGGTTCCATGAAGTCATTAAGGACCCAAACTCCTTTCATCCTGTAGCTTTATCCTATTCAAGATCCTCAGAGCTGTCTTTCTTTCATTTCCCGCCCCCCCCCCCATTAGTGGAAAGGAACAGGTGCCCTTAAGGACCAGCCTTGGACATGGTTCCCATCACCTCTGATCACAGTTTTCTGGGCTCACCTGTGCTGAATAAGAGAGTCTAGAGCATGTTTTCCAATGGCTAGCCCATGAAGGAAAGCAGAAAATAATATCTGTGCTCACAAGTCGTCTCTCCTAAACAGTAGAAAGACTTTAGGCAGACCTAGGCTCATGTGCCAGTTGTGACATAATTAGCTATGTACCATAGGGCCAATTATCTAACTTTTCTGAGCTTCATTTTTTCCCATCTGTAAAATCATGACTATCATACGATCCTCAACAGATTGTTGGGAAAATTGAATGAGGTGAATTTAATTTCACAGAAAGGGTTTTCCTTTCCCCTTTCTTTTTAAGCTCTCTATATCAGTGTGGTCTTTCCAGTGTTCAGAGCTATCCGACAAAGTGTGAGAGCTGATAGCCTACCTGAATATGAGTTGCTATGGACAGGATTCTTGCATGAGGTGGTAGATGGGCCTCATTGACCTCAAAAGTCCTTCAGCTCTGTAGGAACCTCTGAAATATTCATTAAACACACACCAAGTTGAGCCAGAGTCAGATTGGGCATTTATACTGGAACCAGACACTGGCATGTGCTCAGTAACCAGAGCTTTTCTTTTCTTCTGAAACTAAGTCCTCTCAGCAGAATATCGACATCTGTAAAGCTCTCTGACTTGACTTTTCATTTCTCCTCTTTGCAGAACTGTGCTTGTCTTGGCCTTTTCATCTCGACATTTAACTGAGAAGAATTTCAATTGTTTGCAGTCAATCCCACAGTGCTTTTCCAATTTCCCTTTGTTTTCTTTGGGATTTTCAAGAAACCTCACGTGCCCTACATAATTCAGTTGTGATTCCAGAGGAGCTCGTGCCTCAAAGTGACAGATGCTTTTTAAAAATATTTCAACACCTGTGTATTCTAAGCAGCATTGCGTTAAGAACCAAGAGGCCAGAGCTAGATGCCTGGTCCTGCCATTAATTAGCTGTGTGACCTTCAGTAAGTAATTGGTGCCTTCCTCAACTGAATAAAGAGGGTGAGCGAGATGAGTGGTTTATAAATTATGTCCCATGGAGCTCTGGGGTTTCCTGGAGATGTTTCCAGGGATCTGGGAGTGGCAAAGGGGAGCTTTTGTCCTGTTCAACTCTGTTTTTCATCTATTTCATATACTGGAGTCTAGTAACACCTCACTGACAAAAGAATTTCACAAATATATATATATATATATATATATATATATATATATATATATATTTGACTGGCTTGGCTTGTATATATATATATACACACACATATCTCACTAAATTCCAATGATCTCTACAAATAAGCTGTGCTCCTACTTTCTTGAACACTGTGATTTGACTGATGAATATGTTTTTCTTTTAATGTATTGTGAAATGATAAACTGCCATATCCTCAGTATTAAAGGAATCCAAGTTAAGTCAGTGGTACCATAAAAAGGCATTTACACCAGTTCAAACAGAAGTTCTATCTTTAACTGTCCTCTGGTAAAAATATTTAAATTCCCTAGCTTTAAGGCAATCACTGTAGTCTGGGAAAGAAAACGCTTGCCTTGCAGGGTGTGAGTATTAAAGAGTAAGATAATACTGTGCACTGCCAGGCAGAGTGATGGCGAACACCAGCTGCTCGTTCCTGCTCCATGCTCCTACACACACGGTTAACAGATTCGTGCCCAGCTCTCCTCTGTGCTTCTGTGGGGCTCCAGAATCCCTCCTCTCTCAGGCTCCAAGAAGCCACCACCCATCAGAACGAGTTAGCATTTGGGACAAAGCACAGTTGACATCCTGTCACCTCCCAATTTTCTATCTGTAAAATGGGAATTGTTATGGACTGTTTGTGTCCACCCCCCCTCCCCCCAAAAAAATGTCATATGCTGAAGCCTTAACTCTCAGTGTGACTGTATCTGGTGAAAGCCTTTACTGAAGTAATTAAGGTTAAATGAGGTCATAAAGTTAGTGTTCTGATCCAATAGAATTCGAGCTTTTATAAGAAGAGACACCAGAGGTCTTACTCTCCCTCTCTGTATCCTTGCCATGTGAGGGCACTGCAAGGAGATGACCATGGACAAGCCAAGAATACCCTTGTCAAAATATGCCCAGGCTGCCACTGTTATCTCAGACTTCCACTTCCAGAACTGTGAGAAAATAAACCTCTCTAATTTAAGCCACCAAGTCTGTGGTGTTTTGTTATGGGGGTCTGAGCTAACTACTTTGGAAATGCCAATGTCTTCCTCATTTATTCAATCAGTATCATGGAATGTCTACCCTGCATGCACCTCTGTGAAAGGTGCAGGGCATTTAAAGACTCATGTGACAAGCATCCCAGTCCCAAAGACATGACTCTCCTAAAGAAGGTACTAACAAACTGTCAATGTTTCAAAGAAACTACAGAGTGCATGTTAGCTTACACACACACACACACACACACACACACACACACACACACATGATTCTTCTTAAAACACATGTGCCAGTTAGATGCAGAGGTAGATGTAAATAATATTCAGTGAAATATTTGTTTAACAGTGAAACTTGGAAAAAAAACCTTCCAATTTATATTAGACTCTGAGCTCTGTAAGATCAGATTCACCTCTCTGCCACTAGCCTCAGCAACCAGCATAGAATGAGAATTTGTAAATGCTTGTGCAATAAACATGTGAACCAATGTTAAAGAGTAATATGTTATATATAACATGTGTAACATGATCCCCCAGGAAGTGATAAAGGGATAATATACACTGGCTTGATAACAGATTATCTCCATTATGCATGAACACATTTTTTTTTTTTTAGGGAATACAATTAAGATTTTACAAATCACAAAATAAATACACTTTAGGTAGCCTGCTAAGGACTGAACTGTGCCCCTCCACAATGTATATGCTGCATCCCTCAGTGTGATTGGTATTTGGAGATGGGGTTTGTTGAGGTGATGAGAGCCAGTGGAGGTCATGAGGGTGAGGCTCACGTGACGGTATTGAGGGTGGCCATCTGCAACCAGGAAGAGAGCTGTCACAGGAACCAAACTGACTGGAACATTGATCCTGGACTTCCCAGCTTCCAGAACTGTGAGAAATAAATCTGTTGTTTAGGCTGCTCAGTCTATAGTGATTTGCTATAATGGTCCTAGAAGACTAATACGTAACCCAAGTAGGATAGTTTTCCGTACAGGGATTTAGAGGCCCACACGCAGTTGGGATAGGCAAGGGAGTGGGGCTCAGTGAAAGTGAGAAGCTTCTGGATTAGCAGGAGGACCCTGAAAATGGTCTTTCTGGCTAAGTTCACCACCAAAGCAGTGATTCTCAAGAGCCTTGCAGAAGCTGACTCCAGCTTCTCATCAGCTCTCTGCCCACACACTACCCAATGCTGCTAGTTGATTCATCTGGAATGCAGAAGTCCTATTTTATTCATGTTTTACACACAGCACTTAGTATAAGCTCTGACACATAGAAAACATCTCATAAGTGTTTGTTGAATAAACAGTCTCTACATTCATTCTGACAACTCATCATGAAAGTGGGAGCTGTCCATCTCAATGAGGAAAATGGGGAAGAATCTGAAAGTCAACAACACTGCCATAAAGTAGAATATTATAGAATAGTCTTCAAAATTTTAATGACATGAGAGGATGTTCGTGATAAAACATTGCCCTTATACACACAGACACACACACACACACACACACACACACGGACACAGACACACACACACATGTACACACCCCAAAGTAGTATCAGTGGTTATTTCTGAGTAGTGGAATTAAATATTTTTTTCTCCTTCCAAGTTCTTTTAGATTCTTAGTTAAAAAAATTATCTCCAACCATTTTTTTTTACATTAAGCTTGTATTATTTTATGAGAAAAGAATGTTGCTAAAAATCGATCCTTATATAAATGTGCTACCATGTTAGTCATTAACATTTCGGTGTGGGTGAGCAACGATCGGGAACTGCAGAACAGGAGGTCAAAACAGCAGCAGCCACTCCTGTATGATGTCCTTGAAGAATGTTCCTCTTTCTTATCATCACTCTTCAAAATTCAATTTGCCACTTGCCGAATCTCAGGATCTCTGTCTCAGCTCCCAGTGAGTCTCCTCAGTCCCTGAGCAAGCTCACTGTTCTATGCCGAAGTGAGCCCTCGTCTTGGGGTTCCCTGGCATGCACAGTACTGTATCCCCATGGCAATCTGGTGAGAGCCCAGGAGCTCTTAAACACTGGGACTGGAAGGCATGTGATACTCTCAGCTTTGAATCTGTTGCTATGTCCAGCAAAGGAGGGGTCTCACTTCAGCACTACTGACATTGTAAGCTGGATAATTGTCTGTTTGGGGTGGTAACCTGTGCATTGTAGAATGCTTAATAGCATCTCTGGCTCCAACCCAATGGATGCCAGGAGCACTCTTGCCCCCAAGGCATGACACCCAAAAACATCTCTGAATATGGCCAAATGTTCCCTGAAACCTATTGTAAGAACTTTATTCTATTTTTTTAAATTATTTGAGAGAGGGAGAGAGAGAGAGTACAAGTGGGGGAGAGGAGCAGAATGATGGAGAGAGGTAATCTTAAGCAGGCTCCATACTTAGTGTAGAGCCTGATGTGGGGCTCAATTCCATGACCCCAGGATCATGATCTGAGCTGAAATCTACAGTCAGGTGTTCAACCAACTATGTCACCCAGGCACCCCAAGATCTTTATTCTAACTCCACTTGAAGCCATCAGAGTGTTTTAAGCAGAGGAGAGAAATGAGAGAAAAATGGAGAAAGGAGAGAAAAGAGCCAGGGGGATGGGTCAAGGTCAAAAGCAGGGAGGGCAGTGAGAAGGCTGTCACAATCGTCCAGGCCAGACATGACGGTAGCCTGAATACGGTAAGATATAGTTAGAGGGCAGTGCCATCAGGATGTTTTGATGGGTTGAGTTTCGGGTGTGAGGGAAAGACAGAAAGATAACTCAACTCCACTTTTAATGGGGCAAGATATAGCATTATAGTGAAAAGCTGGAGCTCCAGAAGAAGACCACCTCACTGTATAAGTTATCTGTTATCCTGGAGGTATCTGTCGACTGGAGATGACAAAAGTACCTATCTACCTTCCAGGGTTTTTGTGAGGATTGTATAAGTTAATATGTGGAAAGAACTTTAGAAAACTGCCGGTACATAGTAAGAGCCCAATAAATATTAGCTAAGGGAAAACTGGAGAAGAGCACATTTAGAAAAACAAAAATATTGATGCCCTTAAACATAAATTTATTTTTTCCTAGTAATGCGAAGAGCTCTAGTCCTGTGTTTGTTGCATCAACTTCTTAGACCTTACCAGCTGAGGAAGCAGAGGCCACTTATTCCACCTACATCCATGAGATAAACTCAGCTTGTCATCTGTGTTTTAAAAATCAACATGTTTCTAGATCCACCTAAACTCCTTGAAATAGACATATGCACATAGAGAGGTAATATGTACATATGGTGATCATAAGTGTGTTAGTTTTCTATTGCTTAATAACAAATTACCACTAAGTTAACAGTTTTAGACAGATCCCATTTATTTGTCTTACAGTTGGTCAGATGTGTGCATGGGGTCAATCTGGTTCTCTACTTGGGCTCTCACAAGGCCAAAATCAAACTGTCAGCTGACCAGGCTCTAACTGGAAGGCTCTGGTGAAGAATCCACTTCCAACGCTTCAGGTTGACGGTAGAGTGCAATCTTTGCAGCGGTAGGTCTGACATCCCCAAATTCTTGCTGGCTGTCAGTCAGCTCTCAAATTCTAGAGACCCTCGGCACTTCCTGTCATGTGACCTCCCTTATGTTCAAATCAGCAAAGGTGCCTTAAATCTTTTTCCTGTTTCGGGGCACTGGGTGGCTCAGTCGGTTAAGGGTCTGACTCATCAGTTCAGGTAATGATGTCATGGTTCGTGACATGAGCCCCGACCTCACACACACACACACACACACACACTCAAAATAGATAAGTAAATACATTTAGAAATAATAATTTAAAAAGATATTAAAAAATCTTTCTCATGTTTCAAAGATCTCTGATTTTTCATCCTGCTACCAAATGGAGAAAACTCTATGCTTTTGAAGGGTTCTTGCGATTATATTATGTTCATCTAAATAATCTCTCCTTTGTCCTATACTGCAAGGAAATCATAGGAGCCACACCAAAGACAAAGGTTGTGAGGTTTTCTCGAAATTCTGTGCACTATGCCACAACTGTCACACCACCTCAATCGAGATTCAGACCATTTCCAGCAGAAGATTCCCTTGTGCTCATTCTAGTCAATCTTAACCTCAAAGGTAAACACTGCTATTTTTTTAAGGTTCATTGATTTATTTTTGAGAGAGGGGAGGAACAAAGAAAGAGGGAGAGAGAGAGAGAGTCCCAAAAAGGCTTGGCATTACGAGTGCAGAGCCAACACGGGGCTCAGTCCCGTGAATCATGAGATCACGACCGGAGACTAAATCAAGAGTCAGACACTTAACCCACTGAGCCACCCAGGAGCCCCAGCCAACACTGTCCTACTTTCTTTCACCATAGATTGGGTTTGCCTTCATATAAGTGGAATCACACTTAGCCAAAATAGTGTACTATTTTGCGTTTGGCTTCTTTATCTCAGAATAATATTTTTGAGATTCATACACTATGTTATTTATATATATCAGCAGTTTGTTCCATTTCATTAAGAAATAGTATTCCTTTGTATCACCGTACCGCAACTTGGTCATCAAGTCTTGATGAACATTTAAATTGTGACTAACATGAATAAAGCTGCCGTAAACATTCTTGAAAAATGTGTGATGATAACGTTTTATTTATTTTGGGGAGATAACTAGGTGTTAAGATTTCTGCATTTTTAGGTAGATATATGTATGATTGCCAAATAGTGTTCCAAATTGCTTGTAGCACTTTATACTCCCGCCTTTTGGTAATGTGTGAGAATTCCAGCTGGTCCATATCCTCACCAACATTTTTCATCAGTCTCTCTAATTTGAGATATTCCAGAGGCTGTGTATTGGTAACTTTTTGCAGTTACAATTTGTATTTTCCTGATAGCTAATTATCCTGAATACCTTTTTATAAGTTCATTGGTCATTTATATATTTTGTGTGTGTGTGTGTGTGTGTGTGTGTGTGTGTGTGAAGTGTCTGTACAAGTCATTTGCCCAGTTTTTAATTGGGAAATCCAGTTTTTTAATTTATTTGTAAAAGCTCATTATCTGTTCTCTCTCTCTCTCTCTTTCTCTGTGTGTGTGTATATATATATATTTTTTTTTCAAGAAAAGAAGAGATAAAAATAAAGGGACAGCAGATAAAGGAAAAGAGCTTGAAAAATGCTTAAAATTCTGATTCACTGATTTACATACCTGTCTCTTTCCAATCCCACAGGTTGAAAAGAAAACTTACACTGATTGGGCAAAGGAGTGCTATGTGTGGTGTATTATATTGCATTTTATCCCTTAAGAGTGAGATCTTTTTAGAAGCACCCATCTCATGCTTATATTCTCCATCTTTATATCACTCCTTTTATTATAGTATTGGACATATTGAAGATGGTCAAACATATTTGTTGAAAGAATGAGATAATAAGTTAATTGGCTGATCATTACATTTAATTATCACAAAGGAGAGAATCAATCAATGAGCTTTGGGGAAAAAGAAAAACACTGCCAATAAAAGCAACATGTATATTATATATTGATCATGCTTGGCTTCACTGAGTGAGGGATGCACACAATATGGGAACAAGATAAACAGGTTGGAACACACATTCATAGTTCCTAGATGTCCATAAATCCTTTTTAGCCAAAGGCTAAGAATCAAATCATGCACCAATGTTTTTGGACATAATCAATTTCTCTCTTGTGTATCATGACTCATCCTCTCTCTCTTGGATCAATCTTATCAAGCATTCACACATTTTTGTTTTTGTTTTTGTTTTTCATGACTCGTCCTCTCTCTGGGATCAATCTTATCAAGCATTCACACATTTGTTGTTGTTGTTGTTGTTCTTTAACAAACCTCCTGATCTCTCATTCTCCTCTAGCATTCTCAAAAGCAAAACAAAACAAAACTTTTTGGGAAAGATGTTGACACTTGCTGTCTATTCTTCCCAGTCTCCTATTTACTCTTCCCACCTTGCCTATGTGGTTTCTTCCACTATGCCATGGATTTACTCTTGTTAAGATCTCCAAAATGCAAAATCAATGGGTGGTTCTATGTCTTGAGGGTCTCTGCAGCACTTGATAGGTTTTAAAGAGTCAGTTAGCAGCACGGTTTAGGTGGGGCTTGAAAGCACACTGTGTAAAGTGGAATTTCAGCTCTGCTGTTTATTCAGATATCCTCCTGGAGCGATCATGACATCTTTGCTCTTCTTTGAAAGTGATAGTTCTAATTTGGAGCCTTTGTACGTGTTCTTTCTGATCAAAATGCTCTTTTCCCAGCCCCTCCACATGCTTCATGTCTCAGTTCAGATTTTCCCTCCTCAGAGAGGACTTCTTTGTCCACCTTTACACATAAATGGCATTCTCTTTGTAGTTCCTGTACCTGCTTCTAAAGCAAGATGAATGAGCACCCTGCCTCTGCTGCAGACAGGCACTATGGCCTTGTTTAAGCATATACCCTCTTGCACTACAGTTTCCTCCTCTCTAAACCATGGGTGATCATGACACCTGCTTCAACAGATTGCTGTGAGCGGCCAATATGTTAAAGCGGGTAAGCTACTTAGAACAGTGCCTGGACATGAAGAACTATTGTTTAAAGGAATGTCCACATTCACTCTTCCCTTTCCAGGTAGCTTAAAATATATGGTGTGGTTGGGATTGCCCACTTTCTTCTTTTAGGAAAACATCCCAACTAATTGGAGCAGACTTACCATACCCACTGGGAAAATAAAACCTATTTAAGATGGTCACACTAGAGGCAGGATAGTGGTGACTAGGTCTCTAAAGGAAACAGAATGAGCCCTCCCCGGGTTTTTTTAAGAGAAGTGTTATTTAACTTTTATGGGTGTGCCACAGAGAAGAGACTGGTTTCTGCTCAGTGAGCTTACAAACAAAACAAAATAAACAGACAAGGAGGCAGTGGGCCATTTGATGAACCTCCCCAGAAGACACACAGCAGTTGGAGAATCAGAATTAGCTGGCTGTGTTTATCTACCTTTAACTTCTGTTTGGGTTGAGCTTTCATTTCTGCCTGAGCACATGCGATCTTTCACTGTTTATTATGGACTTTTTCCCTAAAGAAACACCAGGCCCAAACTCCCCTTTGTTCTCTCCCTCTCCCTCCCTTGCACGTTTTCCTTGAACTAGTGATCTGAGCACACGTGGTACACGAAAGACAGCATGGTATTTTGGCTAAGAAAAAGCTTCAATTATACAATTGAAGTTCTGTCACTTGTCCACTGCCAGACCCAGAGGAAATTTCTTTTTCTTTCTTTTTTAATTTTCGTAATTTTTAATGTTTATTTACTTTTGAGAGAGAGAGAGAGAGACAGAGACAGAGACAGAGTGTGAGTAGGGGAGGGACAGAGAGCTAGGGAGACACAGAATCCAAAGCAGGCTCCAGGCTCTGAGCTGTCAGCACTGAGAACCCAACACGGGGCCCAAATCCACGGACTTTGAGATCATGACATGAGCCAAAGTTGGACATTTAACCAACTGAGCCACCCAGACCCCCCATTCTTTCTTTAAAATAAGTTTTACTTATTTATTTTGAGAGAGACAGAGAGAGAGAGAGAGAGAGAGAGAGAGAGAGAGAGAGAATGAGCAGGTGAGGGGCAGAGAGAGAGAGAGAGAGAATCCCAAACAAGATCCTCACTGCCAGTGCAGAGCCCCACATAGGGCTTGAACTCACAAACCATAAGATCATGACCTAAGCCAATATCAAGAGTTGGACGCTTAACCGACTGAGCCACCCTGGTGACCCTGGAAGAATTCTCTTAATACTTTAGGCTTCATTTTTTAACTGAAGAAAGCAAATCACCTGACTTCATGGAATTATAGAGAAATTTAAATAAGATGATTCTTGTAAAGCCCTTGGAAGTTACCTGCCCTGGAATAAGCAATGGTCCAACAGTAGATTGTTTCCCACCTCCCAGAATCACTACTGCTTGTTACTACCACCAAGATCATTACCATTAATAGGAGCAGCACCCAGGTGGGCTCCTTCCTTGGCCCAGCCTTGACACTTACCTGTTTCATCTCTGACTCTTCCTGATTTTTGGATGGCCATACACCATGGAAGACATCCAAGGAGAGATTGGACTGTCCTTCTCAGGGTGTCAGAGAATGGGCGTTAGACCACATATGTTGGAAGGGTGCCTCCATCTCAAGTCAAGGAAGGTCTAAATCAAAATAGCTGTGACGAATGCACCAGCCATTTATGATGCTGCTTCATGTCTTGGCTTCTCCCTCCATGTAAATTCTGGGCTTCCCCTGTCTAGCCAAATGACCCAAGGCTAGTGGAAAAGGTCTGACATTTTCTCATTATAAAAAGGAAGAAAGGGGGCAGACTAGATCATCTTTCAAGTTCATCATAGCACCTGAAACCATGATCCCCATTCCTTTGCCACAAGTAAACAAATAAACCAACAACAAAGGAATGTGTTGATGTACCCTTCTTACTGCTTTTACTAACTAAATTCCCAAACTGCATATGTTATTTTCTTGCTTTTATCAATCATTGATTTCTCCGTTGGAGATGGAAGTGCCTGCATAGCTCCAACTCCTCAGGATGAATGGAGCCGGGCCTCTTTGCAGGTCCTCTGTACCGACCCCATTGCTCTCACGAAGGCCTCGGCTCTTTGGGTGTTAATTGTTGCTCAGAGACAGAACTGGGGCAAGACTCCAGCCTCGTATCAGAAATGAGAACCATCATTACTGGATGAGTTCTCTAGGCAGAGCCTGGTTTGAAAACACCCTCTCCAACTGATTGGACTCTCTCCTGATTAACGCTGGATAAATATGGAGACTATTACTTAGATACCACATGCCGGGAAGCGAACATGATAATTATATCTGTCAATCTGCAGAACCCCCTGGTCTCAACTGGAGTGAAATGCTACCATTTCAATCTCATTTACGAGAGGCAAATGGAGAGGGGCGATAGCTGTGGAGAACACTGAAAGCACCCCAGCTGTCAATATCCGTGTGGGAGGCAGCTGATGGTTTGGATGTCATCATGTTAGCAATCTCTTCAGTGAAAAGGAAGTCTGGCTGCTTTGTGCCTTGAAAAGGAGCAGCAGTTGAAAGCATTAAAATTAGTGCCATTTTGCTGAAGATCATGATTATTTAAAATGTCAGTTGCTTCTCCCTAGAATTATCATTTATGATGGAACATAGGGAAGAATATCAACACAGCAAGAAATCGAACATACAGGGAAGACAGATGCACCATTTCAGGTGGCACTGAGGAGTTAAAGAGGTAGAGGGTGTGTTTGGATGAGTGCATGTGAGCACTTAGGCATTCCCAGTGCCACTCAGAATTTTCCTCTCCTGGCTGGCCCAAAACCCAGGCTGGGGAAGTCCATGGGAGACTGTCCATGAGTGCAGAGGGAGGAGAGGCTCACTAAGATCCAGTGAATCACTGACAGTGTCCCCAAGGATAGAGCCCGAAGGAAGAGCGGAAGTCTATAAAACAGTAATGATGGTATTAATAATAATAGCTAGTGGGGCGCCTGGGTGGCTCGGTCGGTCGGTTAAGCGTCCAACTTCGGCTCATGTCATGATCTCTCGGTCTGTGAGTTCGAGCCCCGCGTCGGGCTCTGTGCTGACAGCTCAGAGCCTGGAGCCTGTTTCGGATTCTGTGTCTCCCTCTCTCTCTGACCCTCCCCCATTCATGCTCTCTCTTTCTCAAAAATAAATAAACGTTAAAAAAATTTTAATAATAATAGCTAACATTTATAGGCTTCAGGTTTAGGACTATTTTATTTGTGCTAAGCTATCGAATGCTTACAATAGCCTCGTGGATTGGAAAATATTTTTAAGCCCCATTTTACAGATGAGTAATCTGGAGCATAGGTGGATAAAGCCGTTAGCCCCAGGTCAAATGATGGTGGGGACTTAGGGAGCTGGATCCAGACGTTACGCTCTTCCAAGTTGGATGCTTCTCAGAGTGATGAGTTGGAGAAACAAAGGGACAAGCTTGTGGGACAAACGGAGACAAGGCGGATCATATGCAGGGAATAATTAGAGCAATGACTTCAAAGCCTACCTGTGTGTAATGTGAGAGTAAAGATGCAGCTGTTATATGTAAAAGGTCAGGTGGATTCTAACAATACTAAACCTCTGCAGGGAACCAGGCCAAAGTGTGCAGGTGGCCCCGAGGAGCCAGCCTAGAGTATGTCTAGAATGTGTGCCAGCATAGATTTCTAGGATGCATATATTTGTTAAGACACCTTTTTCCTTCCATTAGTTCTAAGACTCTAAGCTTCTTTCTGCCACAGGGTCTTTGCACACGCTTTTGTCTCCTCCTGATATGCTCTTCCCCAGAGGAGAGGCTGCCTCTGACTCCCCCAGTTGTGTAGCACCATACCAGCCTAGATTTCCCTTCCCTTTACAGTACTTAACACTGAAAAAGCCTATAATTTTTAATTAAAAAGTATTTAGTTTACTTTTGGGTTTGTTTTATTTTTATTTTTATTTTTTTTGCCTCTTCCACTAAAATGAAAGTTCCTTGAGGACACGGGCTGTCTCTTTTATTAACTATTGTATCTTCAAATCTTGGCACAGATTATGGTACATAGAAATAATGACTAATAATCATTTTTTTGTAAATACTTTCTTTTTTTTAATGTTTGTTTTTTTTAAATGTTTATTTATTTTTGAGACAGAGAGAGACAGAGCATGAACGGGGGAGGGTCAGAGAGAGGGAGACACAGAATCTGAAACAGGCTCCAGGCTCTGAGCTGTCAGCACAGAGCCCGACGCGGGGCTCAAACTCACGGACGTGAGATCATGACCTGAGCCGAAGTAGGCCACTTAACCGACTGAGCCACCCAGGTGCCCCAATACTTTCTTTTTTAAAGTTTATTTATTTATTTTGAAACATGGAGGTAGGGGCAAAGAGAAGGAAAGACAGAATCCCCAAAAGGCTCCGTGCTATAAGCACAGAGCCCGAAGTGGGGCTTGAACTCATGAATCCTGAGATCGTGACCTAAGCCAAGACCAAGATTCTAACGCTTAACTGACTGAGCCACCCAGGCACCCTGTGAATACTTTCTGTGTAGCAGATTCTGTTTTAAATGTTTATTTATATTATAATTTATATTCTCACTATAATTCCATAGGATAGCTAGTTTATTATTCCTTTTTATAGATAAGGAAACTGAGTCATGGGGAATTTAAGTCCTATTGATTGAAACCGTAGGGCTGAGATCTTAACATAGGCATTTGGGCTCCGCAGTCTACTCTCTTCACTGCATTAAATGACTGTCACTTTTATAAGTCCTCCGGTAGGATTTACTGAATGAATGAATAGGTTGATGAGAGGCCAAGATAATGTCTCCTGAGGTCCAGTACCTGGGACAGAACCAGCCTGAGGGGATAAAGTTCTGAAAATTTATAAAAGCAGTAACTGTCCATAAAGAATGGAGGCAGATTCTGCTCCTTAGATGGGATTGGGGTTGAGAGGGTCTGAGGGAAATCTGAGGGTAAGCAGGACAGAGGTCTCAAAGGCCACTGCCCAGACAGAACACAAGATGATTTCAGTGTTAGCTGCTCTTTTCCACTTGGCAGGTTCTGTTACTGAAACCCTCGGCTGCCCATGGCTCAAAAGGCCAATACTCAAGAGATGAGTTTTGATCGCAAAGGAATATGAACTTTATTCAAGAGGCCGGCCACCTAGGGAGAAGGCAAACTCTTGTCCAAAGGCCAATGCCCAGGTTTCCACCTGACCCAGAGATTTTTATGTAATTTTTTATTAATTTTTGTTTTAATTTATTTATTAGAGAGAGAGAGAGAGAGAGAGAGAGAGAGAGAGAGAGAGAAGGCACATGCACATGAGCAGGAGAGAGGCAGAAAGAGAAGCTCGATCAGCACAGAGCCTGATATGGGGCTTGAACTAAGCAACCATGAAATCAAGAGTCAGATGCTTAACTGACTGAGTCCCCCAGGTGTCTCCTCATCCGGAGATTTTTTAAATTGATTTAATCAGTTAAGGGAGTGTAGTGGTCTGTGACATTTCTTGCTTATGTTCAGAATCAATGAAGTCAGCTGCAGAGTTATCTTGGTGCTTGGAGGTTGTGCAAGAAATTGTAGTTCCTTGGTGCCCAGTGGGGTGTTGTGCAAGAAGGTCTGATTCCTTGGTAGCTGGAGGGTTGTGCAACAGTACTCTGTTCTTTCTGCAAAGGAGGTTAAGGCCTACTGATGCTCAAAGGGAGGTCAGTAAAGTCATTTGCATGTCCTTAAAAAAGAAAAATATTTCTCTGGGGCCCCTGGGTGGCTCAGTCAGTTGGGTCTTTGACTTTGGCTCAGATCATGATCTCATGATTTGTGAGTTCAAGACCCGCATCAGGCTCTGTGCTGACAGCTCTGAGCCTGGAGCCTGCTTCAGATTCTGTCTCATTCTCTCTCTGCCCCTCCCCCACTTGTGCTCTGTCTCTCTGTGTCTCTCAAAAATAAATAAACGTAAAAAAAATTAAAAAGAAAAAGAAAAACATTTCTCTAAGAGATTGCTGAGCTAATCAGAAAGCTAAGAGGCCTTCAAACAGACCTGCTGACCTCGTTGGTCCGGGGACAGTCTGGTCCTTCATTTCCCAAGGCCAGTGGTCTGCAAGTCTCAAGAAAGTTAATGAGTGCTGTTAGAGATCGAGGACCTTAAGTCGGCAGGCAAGAAGTATGTTACCTTGAAGCATGTTAACCCTTCAGACCAGCTGAAGTGCTGTTACAGGTCTAGATGTTTCTCAGCTTCAATTCTTTTTTTTTTTTTTTTTAATTTTTTTTTTTCAACGTTTTTTATTTATTTTTGGGACAGAGAGAGAGACAGAGCATGAACGGGGGAGGGGCAGAGAGAGAGGGAGACACAGAATCGGAAACAGGCTCCAGGCTCCGAGCCATCAGCCCAGAGCCTGACGCGGGGCTCGAACTCACGGACCGCGAGATCGTGACCTGGCTGAAGTCAGACGCTTAACCGACTGCGCCACCCAGGCGCCCCTCTCAGCTTCAATTCTTAAGAAACCAAAGGAGGCGGCATACACGACTGAGACTTGGGTGTGGAAAAGTCCATCAAATTAAGCAGAGCTGTGATCATGCTGATTAATCCAACCATTAATCAAATCAATCATCCAAAAATCCTATCTGAATCAGGCCATTTATGAAGCGAACACCAAGACAGGATTAGAAGTACAAGAAATTTATTGGGGAAATAAATCCCTCCGCAGGAACACCTGTGAAGGATAAATTGCTGTGTGCGTAGAAGTGAGAAGAGTCTCCAGACTATGATTGTGGCTCTTGCACCCATAAAAGGGAAAAAGGAAGGAAAGAAGGTGAGATATAAAGAATCCTTAGACTACACTACAATACTAAGAAAATTTCAACTAGGTCAAGGGGAGTCTGGGAGCAAAGGTTGTTCATTAGAGGGGTCACACACTGGGAAGAAATAGCCTTGCCCTAGTAGCCCCATTAGTCATTGGCTGGGAATCATGGCCTCAGGTGGATGCTGTATGGACTCAAGGGTGAGGCAATCCACCCTGCTTTTGTGTGGCAGGTTCTTTTGCAAGGCACTCTGAGTAATGTAACTGCATGGCCTCTGCATTACCAAGTCTTTAATGCTTTATTTATTTAGACCTCCGCTTTGAAACACTCCTTATTCACCCCACCTGGCAGTGCCTTCCTCCACTAAAACTCTTGGCACTTGTCTTTTCCTTTTTTCTGCATGACTTTGAATTTTTGTTTATTCATGGTGGAATGGAGGAGTTTGACCTGCACCCTTATCTTGGTAATTCTCGGATATCAGCATTCTCAATGACATCCAGACATCCACACTTTTGCAGAGGAAACATGGTGAGAAATTTAGTAAAGGAAAAATTAAGATTCTTTTGGTACCATATTAAGGAGCTCTGTTGTTGGTATCCTGAGTAGACAAGCAGAGTACAGTTTGCTGAGTAAAGGTGGTTCAGAATTGGTCAGAAAGGTCATTTTCAAGTGTCCTAGACAGTGTTGCCACTTAATAGCCTCTGGGAAAGTTGTTTTTATTCCTTGGCAAACAAGATCACACTGGAAGAACCAGTTTACCTTTAAGTTCTATAAAGAAGCAGTCAGTCAGTTATCAAACTGATCTTCAAAAGCTGGCCAAAAAAAGCTCACACAGCTTGAGCTTTTCCTGCTTGAAGTTAGGATTAAATACCGCCTATAGATGGAGGAAAAGGTTGAAGAAATTAGTCAGGAGGCTGAGGGATTACTCTAAGTTGAAAAGGGCATGTGTATTAGCTGGTATTAACCCACAGGCTTCAAGTTCAGCCTTAGGGAGGACCCTTTTCCTTCCAGCCAGTTTTCCAGATCAGATACCAGCCTCCTGGGACTATGTACATACTCTCTGCTCAGTTCATTGATGTCTGCTATGTTTCCAACTACAAGTCTGCTGGCTCCCCAGTTCTCTCTGCTCATCAGGGAACTGAGTATCACTTAGGACTACCTAAGTTATTCGACGTGCTACTCTAAAAAATCTCACAGAACCTAGCAACCTGTCCCTCTATATTTCTGAGTGAAATTATCCACCGTGATTCCAGATCAGCAGCCTGCACCCTCCAGCTCTTACACCCCTCTTCAAGGACGCCTCTCGCCCTGGATCATGACTGGGATTGAGACACTTCCTTGAGACCAAACATCCCTACTCCACTGGATCCCTGCTGTCTTTCCACAACAATTGGAAATACCGTGGAAGAGACTGGTTTTAGGAAGCTATCACTAACTCCAGAATCAATCAGCATACTTGTACGTTTTTATAACATCATGCCCATTTCTTGTGTTGTACTTGTCACAATTGCAATTATCGTTTTAACTATTGGGTAATATAATGGCTTCATGAACTCTTGCTTTCTTGTTCATTGTTGTATTGCCAGTTATTGGCATAGTTCATGACACATAATACAGAAGCAACTAATATTGGGCAATAAATTGAATGGATAAATGAATGAATGAATGACTGCAAAAGGATCCACTGATTGAGATTAAATTCACCCTTAGGAATAAGAAATCTCTGCTACTACATGGGTTATAGTACCAAGCTACATAATACAAATTCTAGAGGATATTGTGTGTGCTGGTAGTTTCTGGTTTCTTTTTTGTAAAAAAAAAAAGATTTAAAAAATAATCTGTAACATCTATCACCCCAGTAGAGGCTCAGTTTATCGAGCTTATGGGACCAACTTGCTTTGTGTCAGACTGTGAGTGTGATTTTTTTTTCCCCTCTCTAACATTTCAAGAGTTTGAAAACAATTTCTAGACTAGGACTTCTCAATCAGCTCACAGATTACCTTTGTAGCAGAACAACCTGACTTTTTTTCAGATTGCTTTCTATTTTGGGTCACAGGTTAAATATGTCTCCCTACTCTTTGTGTGGAGACAAGTACTTCTTGCTTTAGAAAGCTCTTAGGCTACACTTAAGCAAATGCCCAAAATATAGACTTTAATGACTGAGTCTATATGAGTTGTTCTCCAAAATAAATAAATAAATAAAATTTAAAAAGCCCTGCTTCTCTTTAACATGCCGGCTGTTGCTGTTAATGAAAATTAAGACGGTATTATGGCAGCCCTCCCCTGTGCTGGTCAGACGGTTTCGTATCTAAGTTCTCTCTGCATTATTTGCTTTTTAGTCTTTGTTACGGTTTTGGAAATATTTTTACGACCTCTGTCACATTTTAAAACATTTTTTTTAAGTTTTGAAATTATTTTAGATTGACATCAAGGATGCAAAAATAGTAAAGAACATTCCGGTATCTTTTTCATTCTGTTTCCTCCAATGATACATAGCATCTTCATTTACCATGGTAACCATTCACTCCCTAATAATACAAACTAAACCATAGGCCATATTCGGAATTTTCCAGCTTCCATATACACTCATCTCTGTGTTCGTGTCTATGTGTGTGGATGGTTCTGACATTTCATAACCTGTATAGTTTTGTAAAACCACCAGCACGATCAAGATACAGGACTATTCTGTTATCACAAAGGAAATCCCTAATACTTCTTTATTGTCATGCCTTCCCTCTACCCTCTGGTAACCATTCATTTGTTCTCTAATTTTGTGAGGTTGAGAATGTTGATTACATACAGTATGTAACATTTTAAATTGGCTGTTTTTTTTTTATACTCAGTTTATTGTGCTGAAGAGCCACCAAGCTGTTGTATGAATCAATAATTTGCTCCTTTTCATTGCTGAGCAGTACTTTGTTGTATGGATGTACCTGAGTTTGTTTAACTTCTCAGCCTCTGAAGGACATTTAGGTTGTTTCCAGGGTTTGGCTATTACACACGAAGCTGCTGTTTTTGCTATCAATGAAGCTGAACGTCTGTGACCAGGTTTGTGTGCAAAACTTTTCATTACTTTATGTTTCATACTCAGAGATGGAATTGTTAGGTCACTTAAGAAATACATTCTTCACTTTATTAAACACTACCAAACTGTTTTCCAGGATAACTGTACCACTTTACATTCTCAACAGAAATGTATGAGAAATCAAGTATCTCCTCATCTTCCACAACACTTGGAATTGTCAGGTTTTTTTTCCTTTAATTGTAGCCATTTTAACATGAATCTATCTATTTAGAAATAGTCACATTTTTCAAGAATATGAGCTAAAATGCATGTTTCCATCAGACAACACCATGATATTCCCAATGTAATACAATTAAACATGTCTCTAATGGCAATGACAGAAGAGTGTGACATTTTCATATCAAATG
The DNA here is from genome assembly GCF_028018385.1 of Neofelis nebulosa. Classification (NCBI taxonomy): domain Eukaryota; kingdom Metazoa; phylum Chordata; class Mammalia; order Carnivora; family Felidae; genus Neofelis; species Neofelis nebulosa. The sequence continues at coordinate 196,684,531 of NC_080784.1, read as the reverse complement.
TCATGAGCACCCCCAAACACTTGATAAATTACAAAACATTACATCAGTGAAAGCTGTTCTTGTTTTAGCGTTCATTAAAGAAAAAAAAAACACAAAAACATTTAGGGATAAATTAGAAGGTCACTGGAGACAGGAGCCCTTGAGTGGAAGGGATCGGATACATTCTTAATTTTGTAGACAACAAGAATTCATCAGGAAAGTAATATAACCAAAGCTAATGTTTTGGAAGGTCCGCATAGTGTGATAGTGGAGGATGAAATGAATGGAAAGGCTGGTGGAGTGACCAGGTAAGTGGCATTAGAGAAACCTTGTGAAAATGTGTCCAGTGCCAATGGTAGAAAGAGTGGAATAAAGGGAAAACAAAAAAAGCATATCATGAAGGAAGAGCCTATGTAACAATAGAATGATTTGATTTGGGATGATCCCAATATTATTAAAACAGAAATAAGAAAGTCAGAATTAAAATATGACTTGTAGAGGTGTCTGGATGGCTCAATTCGGTCAAGCTTCCGACTCTTGGGCTCCATGCTGACGGTGGGGAGACTACCTAGGATTCTCTCTCTCTCTCCCTCTCTCTCTCTCTCACCTCTGTCCCTTACCCTGTGCTCTCTCTCTCTCTCTCTCTCTCAAAAATAAAAATAATAAAAATAAAATATGGTCTTCTGTAGATGGAGTGGTTGCAATGATAATACCAACAAGTACTGCTAACGAGTGGTCACGTTGTGTTTTATTTGGATCCCGTGATCCCGACAGTAGCCCCGTGACACAAGGGCAATCAGCTCCAACTACAGACAAGAAAACTTAAGCTCAAGAGCTTGGGGACTTGCCTGATATCAAATAGGGGGAAGAATTCTCGTCCCGTCTGTGAAATGGGACAGTAATATTATCAAAATGATCATCGAAATACTTAAATAAGATCCTATCTATAAGCTGTTAAGGGCCATATGCATGTTATCTATCATTATTTTTGTTAATCATTCTTCTCCAAAAGTTGAACTCACAAAAGAATCCCAGGGTTTTAATGACAGGCACATTTTCTCTACAGAAAATAGATATCACTCTTTAAATGCTTTTTATATCCAAAGTGCAAGCTCCAGGGGCTTAATTCCATGATCTCTCATCAAAGCCCTTAATTTAAAAAAAAAAATGAACATGAGGGGAGCTCAGAAATCTTTTAATTTTCCATCAATTATGCATGCATATAAATGTGCATGCAAGCAAATATTGCAGGACCAAAATAATATTTTATCTCTGTTTTTCTAAAGAATGTCAAGAATGATAAATTTGAATATTTGCGGTAAACACTCAGCGAAATGTCAGAAACATTACTTCCGCAAGACATTGTCTCATTGTCAGCTCTTTGTAATCAGTTTAATTTTTATTGAGGAAAAGCAACAATCACAAATCAGTCTTCTTGTGTCCTTTGAATTCTTATGGCTGCAAATGAGGCTCCCAGCCGCTTCAATTTCATTTTGCAAAGGCACCATGTTGAATCATTAATTACCTCAGAAGGTACTGCATTCTCGTCTCCTTCTGGTAGGAAAATATATAAATCAGATCAGAACCTGGGGCTGTGAAGTCATTTTTTCTTAAAATGCCATCTGCCAGGTTCCACTTCAGAACATCCAGAAATCATTAAAGGTGAGGGAAGGAGGGAGGAGGGAGGCTAGTGAAGCATCACTGTCAGGGTGTCTTGTCATAGCAGTCTGTGTTGTCACACCTTCGCCAGCCTTCACCAGCCTCTCACCCCCACCCCGATTTCCGACGCGGCCTCCTAACGCGCTTCCTGTCACCTGTCCTAGCCACCCGTCATTCTGGGCCGTTAGAGCAGTCACTCTCTAATGGCCATTTCACCATGTCTCTTCCCCGCTCAGAACCTCTCCAAGGCTCCCGTCCCTGTGATAATGTTAGAGGTCCCTGCATGACCAGCAGGAGCATTCATACCCAACTTCCATGTACTTCTACAATCTCATCTCTCAACACTACCCATCTGATAGGCCAGACTCCTACCGTGTTTAATTTTAAAGTCACCTTAACTCCAATCTTAATGTTCTGGTAACTTCTACCTGAGGCAAAATGCAGAACTCAGTCCACGCTTTGCCTTTTCATAGTCTCCCGTAACCATCCATTGACCAACCACCTCAGCCAGCAGACCAGATACGATGCCCTACAAAGGGGTTTCAACAGCCTTTAATAATTACCACATACTGCTGCCTTTTCTCCATCTTCTAATAGATTGTGAGGTGCTAAGGCAAACATCATGTTATATTTGCCAGCATAAGTATAGTGCCAACATTATAGATGTGGCAGGCAGAGAAAGAAAAAGTCATCTGTGACGATATTTAAAAGAAAGAAATAGGAGGAAGAAAAGGAGGGTGAAAGAAGAGAAGGGGCAATAAAGAATTGTGGTGTAGAGGGAAGTGTGTGGATTGGATGACCAATTCTCTTTTTTTTTTAACTTTATTTATTTTCAGAGAGAGAGAGACAGAGAAAGAGAAAGGGAGGGAGGGATGAGTGGGGGAGGGGCGCAGAGGGAGAGTAGGGGGGAGAGAGAATCACAACCAGGCTCTGCACTGTCAGTGTAGAGCCCTACGTGGGGCTCGAACTCACAAACTGTGAGATCATGACCTGAACAGAAATCAAGAGTCAGACACTTAAAGGACTGAGCCACCCAGGCTCCCCACAGATGACCAATTCTTAAGCTACTCGAGCATACATTTCTGTATCTGGACAGTGAGCTCTAAAGGATCCCTAGGGCTTATTTTGATTTGAAAATTCTTATTCTCTGACTCAGTGTCAGCAGTCCCAGAGTGATTTTAGCAGCAGGAAAAGGCAGGACTTCTGGTGAAGCTAAACATTCCTGTCCTACCTTGGGTGCTCTGAAACTGCCTCAACATGGAGCCTTCCTTTAGATTTCCCCAGGTACAAAACTCTTTATAAAAATCTCCAAGCTAATGCCGGTATTCTGAATGCTCCACACTTGTCACTATTATGAAAGACAGCTGTTTGCGGGCCTTTTCAACACTACAAACGTCTGAATGAGACCACATCTGGAGAAGCCTGGAGCCCTTTGGGAGTTGGCACTATACCATATTTACCACTCAACAAACACTTATTAAGAACTTATTCTGTTAACTACCACTATACAAGGTATGTGTGATATAACTAGGATAGAGAATGAATTCCTTCTCTTCTGAAGCTTTAATTTAGTATTAAAGACAGACACGAAACAAGTACATCTATCTTGATGATTTTTGTAACATGACAGAAAAATCAGCTCAAAATGGATAAGCAAAAGAAATATAGTTGACTCTTGAACAATTTGAGTTTAAACTCTGTGAATCCACTTATATGCAGATAATTTTGATAAATACAGCATAGCATTATAAATGAATTTTCTCTTCTTTATGGTTTTCTTAATAACATTTTTTCTCTGGCTTCTTTTATTGTAAAAATATAGTATATCATACACATAACATACAAAGTATGTGCTAATTGGCTGTTTATATAATGGTAAGGCTTTCAGTCAACAGAAGGCTATTACTAGTTAAGTTTTGGGGAAGTCAAAGTTATATATGTTTTTATTAACTACACAGGGAATCAGTGCCCTAGCCCCTGTATTGTTCAAAGATCAGTTGTATATTGGGTATGTAACTGAAGGTTCTTGTCAGTAGGTCCAGTTTAGGTATAGATTGACTCAGGTATTTAAATGATAATCATAAAGAACACACGAACACACACACACACACACACACACGCGCGCGCGCGCACACATTCCTCTCTTTCTTCACTGTTAAATGGCTACTCTAGCTCTGGCTTGTACATCTTTCTTAATGTGTCCATAGGAAAGAGGAAGCTACTTCTACAATCACTTTTTATGGCCTAGAATTGAGTTTCATGTGGCTACACTATTCTGATTTGAGAGTGAGAGATATCCTTGAACCCATCACCATGAGCAGATGGGTCAAGTTCAATGATTGCTTTGTTCTAAGTCATGCAATCCTGTCCTGGAGTCCTGGGATGAAGTCAGCTCCGCCAAAAGCTCATGGTCTCTCAAAAGCTAAATTCAAACTGTCTTGAACCAAGGAGATTCTGGGCAGTAAAACTCAAGAATACACTCTCCTATAATTTAAATGTGGGTAAGTTATATGGCAGAAACAAACAAGTGGGGTAGAGCACATTGGACAAGATGCTAATTCTGAGAGCATGGGCTGGGAAAAATTCCGCAAAGAAGTGATCTTTCAGCAAGAAGCGATCTTTCAAAGGGCAAGAAGGAAACATTCAGATGGAAACTCATGGGACAAATATCCCAGGCAAAGGAAATGCACAAACACCCTGAGTCTGGCAGGTACTGCCCGCTTCTGGACCTCATGACACCATTGTGTCTACATGGCTGTGACAGAAGCAACAGCTTGCACAAGGCCTGGCTTGTGCCACTCAGGGAATGTTAACCGTTATCTAAATATTATAGGAACCCAGCCATGGATTTATTCTTCCTACACCCCAGGGTCGCTGAACTAATTATTCAGCATACCTTTGCATTTTATTTATTCAGTACATGAACTGGAGATATCCAGGAGCAAGCATGCCTCCAGCCTTCAAGGAGCCTTTATTGTCTCTTTACCATCTAAATAGTGGGAGAGAAAAGGCAACATCCCACAGAAATAAAAAGAGGAGTGGTCATATTTGGGTAACTGGCATACACCGGAAACTGTGCTAGGCATGTTATCTGCATTTCCACTAATTCTTACAATCAATATACAAGATGAAAGTCATTTTTCAGAAAGAGGACACTCGAGTATCTAAAGGGTAAGAAACTGTCCTAAAGTCTTACCTAGAGATTATGTGGTAGAAATGGGGTTTTGAATTTAGGCCTTGCTGAGTCATCATTTAGACCCTCTCTCTATAATAATTAAGCAGACATTTACGAAGAGTTTTGGCTAGTTCTCACAACAATCCCACAGTGGATAATACCTTCTCTTTAATTTTTAAAAATTGTTTGATTTTAGCAACAGAGAGAACACGAGTAGGGGAGAGCGGTAGAGGGAGAGAGAGAGAATATGAGGCAGCTCCATATTGTCATATTCGGCTCAGCACGGAGCATGATGCAGGGTTCAATGCCACGACCCTGGGGTCATAAACTGAGCCGAAATCAAGAGTTGAATGCTCAACCACCTACCTGACTGAGACACCCAGGGCCCCAATAGTACCTTCTCTTTACTGATAAAATCAATATGGCCTCACATGTATAAATATATTTCCAAGGTCACAGAGTAGACATGTGGCACTACAAGATATCAAAAATAGGGTCATATGGGTTAAAAAACAGTGTTCTTGGGGCACCTGAGTAGCTCAGTAGGTTAAACATCTGTCTCTTGATTTCTGCTCCGGTCATGATCTCATGCTTTGTGGGTTCAAGCCCCGCATGGGGCTCACACTGCTGACAATGTGGAGCCTACTTGGGATTCTCTCTCTCTCCCTCTCTCTCCCTCTGCCCCTCCTTACCCCCTCACTCTCTCAAAATAAATTAATAGAATTAAGAACAAAAACAAAAACAAAAAACAAACAGTGTTCTCTCTGTCCTGCCACAGGGTTCTAAGATCCATAAACACAAAGTATTTGCTGATTCAGAAAATACAGGGGTGCAGGTCCAGTGAAGAATTAAGGGAGGCTTCTGGTTTGAGCAGTAACTTGCTGGTGAGGCACTGGATGAACCTGTGGAATCTCAGAGGGGGTGCCTCTAACTGTGAGGGGCTCAAGCAGCTTCTAAGTCCCCTATCTCCCTAGTGGGTCCTGAAGGACAGAAACTAAACACCTCTGACAAGCCAGGCTCCCCAGATGGTCCCATGGCCTTGGCAAGCTTCCTCCCCTTCCCTGCTGGCCGTTAGAGAAAAGTGGCTTCCAGCGAAAAGAGGAGAGTGGGAATCATGATTTTGGCTTTTCCACCTAAATGCCGCACCAGCTCTGTGCACCCACTGTCTAGCGTCCCACCTACCAGAGATACCCATGAGGACCAACAGGGAGACGAAGCTGGTGTAAGACTCATTCCTGCAGATTAGTCCTTTAGGGATACAACCCTTGGTCATGCTTCTGCACAGTGTGTGCTAATCAACTTGCTTTGAGTATTCGGGATGGGCCAAGCATGGGGCTGAGTACCCTGGTGACCAATGCAAGTCCTGCTTAGTTTCTTGAGGCTCTTAGCCGTGGGGAAGTGGGGGCACCAAGAATTACAAGTCAGTGTGATGATTTATTTTTTATTTTAGTTCTGGGAGGGGAAGTTAACCCCAGAGGAGTCTCAGGAGAGCTTTCAACCCAGCCTCCTCCCTGTCCAGTCACCTTCACTGAAACCTTAGCGGACACAATGTCTTCTGAGTTTGCAGAGAGTGTAAACTAAATAAAAACCTTAAGGATCTATTTCCTTGAAGTCATAAAGTACCTGTTACAAGAACAAATATTAACACTCTGTGTATTGCGCAAAAGGCACCTAGAACAGGGAAGAGACAGATCTGGTGCCTGACACACCTTCCCCTCCTCCCTTGGCTGTCCCTCTGGTTCTCAAGGGCACACCGCGCAACTTCTCATCTTCACTACAAGCGCTTCTGTCCTTGGATCCTGGTCTGTATTTACGGCATCTCTTACTTCCGCTTCACCCACAAAGGTGCTTCACCAAGCTCCCCAGTGGCTCTCACAGCTCCTATGTAGACTGCCTTATCCTACCCTTCTCAAAGATGGGTTGTTTGATGATCCAGCTCAAATAGCACTCATTATGCAAGACTGAAATCGTCTTGGCAAAGCTGATAGGTCTTTGCTTTTGTGATCCCAAATTAGGCTGCTACCATGACACTTCTCAAATTATAGCCCAGACACATGCATATGTGTCCTTCTTCATCATCTCTGGATCCTAATATATAGCAGGGTACCTTACCTTGCATAAGTCAATGATTATCGTCATGATAATAAAGTAAGGTCATGGATTTAAGGGAAGGTTAGGTTGCAGAAAAAGGAAATTGGCACAACACACCTGTCTAAGCAAATGCAGGTGTGTTTGAGAAATCCCCCAAGAAAGCCTCATCAGTCCTCTTTTCCTATCTATCCCATAGTTGGAGGTGAGTTTCTCAAAGAGGCAAACCACCACAGCAACAAAATACAGAGCAGTGTAAAAACTGAATCATGTGGTTTGGGCATTGAAAACATTTTTACCTTACATGTAGCATATGTTCATTACAGAAAATTTAGAAAATGCAGAAAACTGAAGAGAAAAAAAAGTGACATTAATCACTCCATAGAGAGATAACTGCTGTCAATAATGCAGGGTACACTCTCCATGTTTTTGCTGATATCTAGTATCTAAAATCTATACTCTATCCTTTCTTCTCCCTCCCTTCTTTCTTTTCCCTCCTTTACTCCCTCCCTCCTTTCCTTCTATTCTTCTATCAGTTTTTCTCTCTTTGTACATATGAATAAAGGCAGTTCTCCAAGACAGAAGATGATAGTGTATACAGTGTGCCCCCTTTTGTGTAAGAACCAGGAGGAGAAGGATATACATTTGCTTTTGTTTATATGTCCACAAAGGACTGTGAAGGACGCATAACCATGTAATGAAAGTGACGACAAGTTGGAGAGAGCTGGGGAAAACTAAAAGAGGGCAAATATGGAAGGAAGGAGTCCTCCTTTTCACTGAGTAACATCGCATGGTGCTTTGCTTTTGCATTGAGTGAGTGCTTTATGAAATAAAAATAGTAACCGTGGGAGGTCACACATGCTCATCTGTCCTGTGCCACAGCCACTCCCCACCCAGGGGCAAGCCCATTTCCTATGTCCTCTGTGTCCTCTTGAATCCAGTGGGAGCCTGTGACTGCTTGTTCCTAGAATGTGGTGGAAGTGATGCTGTGTCCACTCTGGATGCCGTCAGTTGGCCTAAAGCTTCCACTTTTCACCTCTAGGAAGCTAATGGCTATTGAATATGGGCAGCTACCTGTAGACCACTGTGTTCTAAGAAGCCCAAGCCTAGTGCAGAGGCCGAACAGCATCAGGGCCTCTAACATATTGTGGAAAAGCCTCTGGGAGTCCAGTGCAGCCCACATTCAGCTCCAGTGTCACTGAAGCTGCATGGCAGCCCCCAGGTGGGACTTACCAGTGAAGCCATAGAAACCTGTGAGTCACAATAAGGCATTTTATATTAAGAAGTTACATTTGGCGGGGGGGTGGGGGGGGATAACCTTAGCAGACATAATAAAAGGTAGGTGAACAAATATTTATCATATGCCTTTTGTGCAGCACAAGGGTTAAGAACCCCAAGATTAAGGATAGGCTGCCTGTATCCATATTCTACCTCCAACTCTACTATGTGTGTGACTTTGGACAAAATCCTTACCTTTCTGTGTCTCTATTCTTTTTTAAATTTTTTTTTAACGTTTATTTATTTTTGAGACAGAGAGAGACAGAGCATGAACGGGGGAGGGCCAGAGAGAGAGGGAGACACAGAATCGGAAGCAGGCTCCAGGCTCTGAGCCATCAACCCAGAGCCCGACGCGGGGCTCGAACCCACGGACCGCGAGATCGTGACCTGAGCTGAAGTCGGACGCTTAACCGACTGAGCCACCCAGGCGCCCCTCTATTCTTTTTTATAAAATGGGGACAATAACACCTACCTCAAAAGGGTGTTATGAGGGTGTGATAACATTGCACGGTACCTGGCACAGAGTAAGTGCTCGTTAAATGTGAGCTATTATTATTGTGTGTCAAGAATTGTGGAAAAATTGCCAATTTATTTCTTAATATTAAATTATTTCTTAAGTAAATAATGGGCATTATTCCTGAAAATACTATGATAGATTTCTTTTGTAACTTGTGTGTGTGTGTGTGTGTGTGTGTGTGTGTGTGTCTGTGTGTGAATTTGAACCCATATGTTCATAAGCAGATTGGACTGGAATTTTGTTTTCTGGACTGTCTTTCACAGTTCAGAAGGTTATGTTTGCCTCATAAAACACTTTGATCTGGAATAATTTAGGTAACATATGACTTATCTATTCCTTAAGAGTTGGAAATCCACTATAAAAATTCCTGGGGACATTGACTTTGAATTTCTTTCTTTCAAAACATGTAATGGGTTTGTAATTTATTCTAACTGCATTGGAAGGAAACAGAAGGTGTTTAAATAGGTGGTGTCATGCTTGAATCATCCGAATGGACTTGTCCCATTTAGTACTGTGGTCATGTGAACTGGAAGCAGGAAACTTTTTGCCGTTGTAGGTATATTCCCAGTTTATTTCCTGCCCAAATTACAAATTCTGTTTCCTTTCCCTTTTCCCGGTGAATGTCACAAGGCCTTATGTAAGTATTCAGTTATGAGCCTCATAACATTAATTTCATGGGTGACACTTTCTGATTTGATCATTAATTATTCAGCCTCATTTTATGATTTCTTTCATTTCTCATCTGATCCTACATATCATTTATTTTCTCTTTCATCATATGTCTATTATTTCCCTTGAATAATGGAAGTATATTTAAACCAACTTCTCAAATACTGATATATTTACTTTTCTTGTAGAATCCAATTCTACCCACTGTCTCCATTACTTTTTCTCCGAATCTGAAATCATATCTCTCAACTTTCTAAAATGTTTTGGTTTTAAATCACTCCATTTCATCACCTTTATTTCTTTATTGATTTGATATCTCCTCAAATCTTGGAGAAAATATGAATGAACATATCATAAATATTCATCCTGGATTTTTGCTTTTTTAAAAATTTTGATTTTTTTATCCCCCTCTTTTTCTAGTTATTTCCCCCTCTCTTTTTATATCTGTAGATTCCAGAAGGTCATTTTTTTTAAATATTGGGAGCTGACGGAGCTTCTATCAAAGACAGCACATATCTGTCTACATGACATTCTTATCTTGACATTCGAAGTTGGAGATGATGAGGAAAACACTTGCTGAGTGTTTGGAGGCATGAATTTGTGACCTACACTTGCTGTTCACTTCCTTTCTTTGAGCTCCAAGTTTTTTCTCTTCTAGCTAAACCAGAAGACTAGACTAGATGCCCTAATGTCCCTCTTTTCCTCCTTCCAGGCTGATCTATAGGATGGATATGATTGATTGGCTTTTTTGTTTTCATTTGTAGATTTGGTATATTATAGGGACTAGATAAAAGGAGATACAAATAAATGTCACTGCAGTGGGTAAATATACTTTTTGGTAGCCATTTTCTTTTTCATGAATGTTCCAGGAGCTCTATATCAGGTGGCATCTCACTGCTCTCTGATAGACAGGAGTCCCAACCTTTAGTGCCAGCATTGATAGCATTCTCTCCCTTCACTGAGCACTACATCCCCTATTTTTGGCCCCTGGTGTCCAGAAAGTTGAGTACAGTGCTGACTGACACACATGGCTATTTAAATTTAAATAAAATTAGGGACACCTGTGTAGCTCAGTCAGTTACATGTCTGACTCGATTTCAGCTCGAGTCATGATCTCACAGTCATGAGATGGAGCCCCACATCAGTGAAGAAGCTGCTTCGGATTCTCTCCTCTCTCTGCCCCTCCTACACTCTGTCTCTCCCTTTTTGTCTCTCAAATAAAACTTAAAAAAATAAATTTAAATAAAATTAACCAAAAATCAATACAATAAAAAAACCCAGTTCCTCGGTCACACCGGTCACATTTCAAGTATTCAGTATTACATGTGGCCAGTGACTACAATAACCAAAACACGGCAACCACACAAATGTCCTTTGACAGGTGAATGGATAAAGAATATGTGGCTTATAAATACAATGGAATATTATTCAGACTTTAAAAGGGAAGGAAATTCTACCATTTGTGATGACATGGATAAACCTGGGGGATATTAGCCAAGAGAAATAAGCCAGTCATAGAAGGACAAATACTCCATTGATTCCAATTATGTGAGATATCTGAAATGGTCAGACTCATAGAAGCAAGGGGTAGATGGTGGTTGTCAGAGGGTGGAGGGAGGGGGACATGGAGAGATTTGGCTCAGTTGATACAAAGGTTCAGTACAATAAGTTCTAGAGATCTGCCACACAACATAGTGTCTACAGCTAACAGTACCATATTGTGCTCTTAAAATTTTAAGAGAGTAGATCTTGAGTTTCTTACCATAAAAAGTAATAAAAATTAAAAAGAAGAGGAGAAGGAGAAAGGGAGAGGGAGGGGAAGAGGAGGAGGAGGGGAGGAGAGGGCGAAGAGAAGGAAGAGAAGAAAGAAAGAAAAAAAAGAAAAGGAAAAACAAAAAGAGACACAAGTCACTCTTGGGGGTGTTGGATGTTTTAATTGCTGGATTGTGGTGATGGTATCATGAGTGTATGCATACATCCAAACTGATCAAATTTTACTCATTAAACATGTGTAGTTTTCTGTGTATCAATTATACCTCAATAAGGCTGTGAAGGAAGGCAGGAAGGAAGGCAGGAAGGCAGGAAGGCAGGAAGGCAGGAAAGAAGGAAGGAAGGAAGGAAGGAAGGAAGGAAGGAAGGAAGGAAGGAAGGAAGAGGAAGGAAAAGCAAGCAAGAAAGAAAGTAGATTAGAACATTCCTATCATCTCAGGAAATTCTTTTGCACAGTGATGAGCCCTAGGATTGCATCTTACCTGTCATCAACTCCTTGACCTCAGCCCATCCACTCCTTGGTTCCTGCTCTCTTACATCCTAACGGCATTAGTGAGCTGATAATGGTCACACCTTCCACCCACTGTCCTGGTGGTCTTCTACCTACTTCCCACGTAATCTTACAGAAACTCCTGGGGGATGGTCTTCTTATCTTGCTTCCATATCTCATTAAATGTTACTCTGTTTTAGTAGAACCTAAAATATGTTGCCATCCAAGAGGTCAGAAGGGAATATGGAATTGGACAGTTTGAAAAGTGCTCTTGAGGGAATTCTGATGTGATCCTTCTCCCCTTCAAGGGTCTCCTGGAAAGCAGCTCACTGTTATTCCATGTGTCAGCATCCCAAATGCAGTTTAGAAGAGAGAATAAAACTTGAGGTAATCTTGAAGAGGCCAGTTACTATAAAACTTCCCTGGAGGCAACACCTCATCCCACAGATTAGTCTGCAAGGGAGAAAGAGCAGACATCAAGGCATCCAGCCAGATCCTCTGCTTGAGCCAGATGAGAAACCTAGAGTTCAAAGAAGGGCAGTGACAAACACAGGGCAAGTCTAGGTCACAGAGCCAGCTCCCAGGCTGCTGGTCTGGGTGTCTTCCCTGTGCCAAGCAAGGCTGAAGGGATGGGCTGAGGCCACATGATAAAATGTCCATCTGTACCATCTGTAATTTAAGGGATGTGGGCAATTGGTCAGAATAATGATAATTTTAATAAATTATGTCACTTTATTCTTTGCAAAGCACTTTCACATCTACTCTTTCATTTGACCCTTAGTACAATCTAGTAAAGTAAGAAAGGCAGGCAAGACTGCCCCAGTTTACAGATGAGGAACTGGCTCTCAGAAAGCGGTTGTGAGTAGTTCGAGATTGTGTGACAATGCAAGGGTGACAAAGATTGGACGCAACCCTCACGCAGGTCCCTGAACCCAGCCTCAGCCAGCCTTTGGTCTTCACAAAGGATGGAAAAAATGGCTGCGAAAACAGAGGAGAGGGTGATGATGTAGGGGTGGGGTGGGGCGGGGAGGAGGATTTAAAAAGAAATCTAAGAAACGAGGGGCTTCTCTACATGTAAAAGCTCAGAAAGTAAAACATCAAGAGGCAGATGAATGACAAGGACGAGTAACGACAGCCCAAAAAGAGAAAAGGAGGAAGGATTATCTCACTGAATCAGGTAGAACCTTCAGCTTTTGGCCATCTCTGTATGCACACAAGAGACAGATATGGGTCTGACTAGCATCTAGCAATAAGTCCAACAGAACAACTGTAAGATTCTCTTTCCTAGGTTTTCATTTAGTTTTTTTAAGGGTTTTTTGGGAGGAGGAAGAATGTGGACATTTTCCTAAACCAGTGGTTCTCAAGTGGGGGAGATTTGCCTTCAGGGTAAATGTCTGGAGACATTTTTGGGGGGTCACAACTTGTACTTACTTGGAGGAGGGAGCTACTGGCGTCTTATGGGTAGATACCAGTGATGTTGTCAAAATACCCTAAGATGTACAGGACAGTCCCCAACAGTAGGAATTTTCTGGCCCCAAATGTCAATAGTGCCAACTTTGAGAATGGAGGCCCTGAACTGATAAAACCAGATCATGGCTGGAAACCTCCATGGAGCTCTAATTCTAACTGAGTGCGTGCCCTGACAGACTTAGGTGGCCTCTCCAGAGGAGGGAACAAGACAGGACAAGGGCCTTCCCCCCAGAACCTGGCTATAGTGGCTCCCCAGGATATGTGCCCCTACAGAACTAGCTGTGTCAGACTGTGGCCATCCAACCTAATTTGTGCTGGGACGTGGAGCTCCCCAGGGCCCAGGATGAAGGAATTTTAACACAGGCAGAGCGTCCGGGAGAAAGCAGAGCCCACTTCATAGGTCTGAAACTCTTATGGTAAGAACACTCAGGGAAGCCCTGGTTTGGGAGTCTGAAGGGCCATCTCCTCTGCCCTCAGTGATCTACGTGGTGTGGGTGGGTTAAAGGGCACCAGCTGTGGGAGCAGATGAGCCCGCCTATCTCTTGCTAACTCTGTGGCCTCAAACAATTCAACCCATTCTGAGTTTTATTTCCTGTAGGAGTTGAAAATAGGAACAGCAGGACAATTTTCAAGGGAACGTGAACCAGAGTAATTCACACGAAGTTCCTAATACTAATTCATGGCGAAAGTTATTCACGTGCCCTTTCCACCCTCCCCCTTCACTGAGCCTCGGGTTACTTAATGACAAAGCCAAATTGTTGAGCTAATTCCTTTCCAAAATCCTTTCCAGCCTAAAAAATCTGGACCGTTATGAGGCTTTCCTGGAAATTTCAGGCTTCTGGACTGCTGATTTTTGGCATTGTCACTTAAAGAACCAGGGCTCTCTATCTCCTTGGGTGATAGATTTTTCCATCAGTCTTGAAATTTTGCCCAGCTCCAGTTTGCACGCTCTGGTGCCAGACAAGCACACCTAGCTGAGGCACGATCTGTCCTCAGCTGCTGTTCACATCACCTCTGGCTACTTCTGGTCTGGGGGGAACACACACTACCTCTCTCTGTTACCACCGCACCATACCCAGCTGAGTACCTGGCCTCTTTCTAAAAGGAAGACATTATGTAACAGGGAAAAAGTGGGTGATGTGTTAGACGAGAGTAATTTTAGTGAAATGAAGTTTTCACTTTGATATGTAACACGTATAATTATGTTTAGCATAAGAAATGCACATAAGTAAAAAGAAAGTGAAACTGTCTATAATTCTACCGCCTAGAGGTCACCACTATAATATTTAGGAATGATTCATTTCAACTGGTAGATAGACCATGCTGTACAGTTCTATAATCTGCATTTTCCCCTTAGTAATGCATCATAAACATTTTCTATGTCAATTCAATTGGCTCTGCTGTCACCTTGTAAATGGCTGCATTAGAGTGCTTTTCTGGAATGTGAAGTAATTAATTTATCCAATCCATATTATTGATGACATTTGAGTTCCAAATTTAGCTCTTCAAGTATATGAAAAAAATATACTTGTACCTGTATATTTGTATATTTGTCCAATCATCTATTTAGGATATATTCCCATAAAAATGGAAACTCCATGTGAAAAGGAAGGAGGTTAAAAGATCTTATTCATCTTTTTATCTCCCGTATCAAACTACAGTATCTAGCATATAATACAATTTCAATATCTATTTGTTGACTAAATGAAATTTTATTTTTTAAATTTTTTATGTTTATTTATTTTTGAGACAGAGAGAGTAAGAGAGAGAGAGAGAGAGAGAGAGAATGGGTGGGGGAAGGGCATAGAGAGAGGGAGACACAGAATCTGAAATAGGCTCCAGGCTCCAGGCTGTCAGCACAGAGCCTGATGCAGGGCTCCAATTCATGAACTGTGAGATCATGACCTGAGCCAAAGTCAGATGCTTAACCTGCTGAGCCACCCAGGCATCCCTAAATGAAAATTTCCTGAAGTGCAATTATTGAGTCAGAAGGTATGCATATTTTATATTTTAATATACACTGTCAAGTTTTATATAGAAAAATTATACCCCATGAATATCTGGAGGTGGCTGTTTCTTCCTTGCACTTCCTAATATTGAAAATTGCCAACATTTCAACTTTTGCCAAAATTATAGTCAAAATAATCATATTATACTCATCTCTTAGATCTCTTGTGCTATAAAATTTCTTTGCTTTTGTTATTTGTCTTCTATATATCTTTGTATTGACCTGTTTATGTTCTTTACCCATTACTGTATTGAGGGTTTATTTTTTATCTTCTGTAAATTGATTTGCAAGTACTTTTTATATATTAAGGATATTACCACTCAGTTTGTCATTCATGTTAAGGATTTTACTTAGTTCTATTTGTCTTTTAATTGTATCATCTTATGTCATATATACATACACATATTGTTTGAACTAAAATATTTAAATCTATTCCTTTATGATTGGGAAGAGGGTCACAAAAAAACAAATGCCTTCAGAAGCCAAGCTGGTAACAGACATGTGTAAAAGGATTATATATAAGACCACCTAATGTTTTGCTACTGAAACAAATGAGAAATGATGTGTCTTTGGGGCTTCCATCTCAATTTGTTTCATGTTTCCCTCCTTCCTTCCTTCCTTCCTCCCTCCCTTCCTTCCTTCCTTCCTCCCTTCCTTCTTTCCTTCCTTCCTTCCTTCCACCCTTCCTTCCTTCCTTCCTTTTTTGAAATCCCTCCCCTGGCCAAGCTGAATGCATCTGTCAGCAGTGCTGAGCCAGATATCATCAGTTTGTGATGTCTGCCTTCACAACTTCTTGGATTTCTATATATCTCTCTACATCTTCATGATATGGTTTTTAATATTTGCCTTTTTATATGTATACTTTATTTTTAAAAGTTTATTTATTTATTTTGAGAGAGAGAGAGAGAGAGACCAAGTAGTGTGAGTAGGGGAGGGGCAGAGAGAGGCAGAGAGAGCCTCCCAAGCAGGCTCCACACTGTCAGTGGAGAATCCAATGTGGGGGTCCATCCCACAAACCATGAGATCATGACCTGAGCCAAAATCAAGAGTCGAATGTCGAACCAACTGAGCTACACAAGTGCCCCTAGATTTATACTTTAAATCCATTTAGAATTCATTTTAACTGAAAGTGGGATAGATGGATTTGCCTTTGTTTTCTGCGTCCAGGTGTCTCACCATGTTTCTTTTTTCTTTTTTTTTTTTTTTAACGTTTATTTATTTTTGAGACAGAGAGAGACAGAGCATGAACAGGGGAGGGCAGAGAGAGAGGGAGACACAGAATCAGAAGCAGTCTCCAGGCTCGGAGACATCAGCCCAGAGCCTGACGCGGGGCTCGAACTCACAGACTGCGAGATCGTGACCTGACCCGAAGTCGGACACTCAACCGACTGAGCCACCCAGGTGCCCCCGTCTCACCATTTTTCAAATTGTCCCTCTTTCCCCAGGGATTTCAAGGATTGCTATTAATATCTGCCAATTTCTTTTGTTTTTAATGTTTTTTTTTTTTTTTTGAGAGAGAAGAAAACATGAACAGGGAAGCAGCAGAGAGAGAGAGGAGAGAGAGAGAGAGAGAGAGAGAGAGAGAGAGAGAGAGAGGATCTGAAGCAGGCTCTGCCCTGGCAGCAGAGAGCCTGATGTGGGGCTCAAATTCACAAACTGTAAGATCATCACCTGAGCTGAAGTCAGAGGCTTAACTGACTGAGCCACCCAGATGCCTCATATGCCAATTTCTTATACACATAAAAGTCTTTTTTTGTATGTTCTGTTCTTTCCCATCAATTTACCTACCTCTCTCTATCTGTGCCACTACCTTTCTATTATATCTTCTGTATCTCTGTAGTAGGTCTCTGGTAGAATAATCCCCTAAGTTATCCTACATAGCTCCCCATACCATTATATTCTTTCCCAGAACTTTATTAGATATTATTATGCATTTATTTATCTAGATAAACAATTTGTCAAGTAGAAATCTTGATTGAAATTTGATTAGGGGCGCCTGGGTGGCTCAGTCAGTTGGGCGTCCGACTTCAGCTCAGGTCATGATCTTGTGGTCCATGAGTTCTAGCCCTGCATCAGGCTCTGTGATGACAGCTCAGAGCCCAGAGCCTGCTTCCGATTCTGTGTCTCCCTCTCTTTGACCCTCCCCCCCTCACACTTTGTCTCACTCTCTCTCTCAAAAATAAATAAACATTAAAACAATTTTTAAAATTGTTTTTTTTTTTTTTAACGTTTATTTATTTTTCAGACAGAGAGAGACACAGCATGAACGGGGGAGGGGCAGAGAGAGAGGGAAACACAGAATCGGAAGCAGGCTCCAGGCTCTGAGCCATCAGCCCAGAGCCCGACGCGGGGCTCGAACCCACGGACCGCGAGATCGTGACCTGAGCCGAAGTCGGACGCTTAACCGACTGAGCCACCCAGGCGCCCCTAAAACAATTTTTAAAGAAATATGATTAAATTTATTTTTTTCAAAGAACTACATAATAGATACTGAGTTTTATTATCTAGTAATATTATAAGTAAGTCCATTAGGTTTTCTTTCACACACTTGGATACAATTTCGTAGTTTTCTTCATCAAAGTCAAAATCTTACATCTTTCTTGTTAATTAATAATTATGTATTTTAAAATTCTAATGCTATTTTGAGTAAGATAGAGAAATATATATATTACATATGAATTACAAGAAGGAAGGTATATACAGGCACATAGAATCTTATTGTATTTTTCTCTAATCTTCCCAAAATGTTGAATATTAATATTGATGCCAGACACCTAATATCTTTCTTGTCTGGATTTTAGTAGAAGTTGCTTGTAATACTCATAAAGGCTTATTGAATAGTAAATCCTACTTGGAAGCCAATCTGCCTGAGTTCAAATGACAGCTCTATTGTTTCCTAATATAGAATGTCGGCAAATTTACATCACCTTGTTGTTCCTTAATTTTCTTATCTGTAAAAAGAGGAAAATAACACTACTTTGAGTATTAAGTGAGCTAATATATGTACAAGTACTTAGAACAGTTCCTAGCAGGTAGCAAATGCTCAGTATAACAGTGATTAGTAAGCATTACATTAACTGTTAGGTTCTGATAACACATTTTATCATGTTACAGAAGTGTCATTACCCTGCATGATCAATTTAATTAAAAAATTTAAAAATAAAAAAAATAGATGTTTAATTTTATTAATAGACTTATAGCAACCTATCAGATAGTTCAAACCTATTTTTTCTCTCCTATTGCAATAAATGTCGATTAATAATTTCTTAATGTTGAACCATTCTTGAGTCTGGGGAAAATTCTTCTGGGACATATGATATTATTCCTTTAACACATCAGTAGGCTCAATGCATTTTTATCTTTTCTGAGTATTCTGCCATTCAAGTATTTTACTTCTTCATGATTAAACTTTGTCATATATATTTTCCTATAAAAGTATTCATTCCATTGAGCTACTCCAATTTTTAGCATAAAATGTAACTATATATCTTTTATCATTCATAAAATTCCTCTCCATATATACTATTTCCCACTTTTAAATTTCTGATGCTATATATTTGTTTTCTGTCCTGAATAAACTTTAAAAATAATGAATTTATTTATAACACAATCTGGAAAATCTCCTTAAGATTCACTCATTTTTACCAAAGCTTGTTCAAATCAATCTTTTTAAAAGATCTAATGAAAGACTAACTGTAAGATTTTAAAAATTATAAGATTTTAAAAATTAACAGGCAGCTAGAGCCTCTTAACTCAGAAATTCAAAATAAAAACCAGCCATTTACTGAGTACTTACTATATGCCAGGTATCTAAAATAAATTCATCTTACTCAACCCTAATAATTATAATAATGAAATGTCAGTATTGCTATTCTAATTAAATAGATGAGAAACCCAAATCTCTAGTCAAATTACTTGACTAAATTAACACAGCTGCTGGGCATCTAAGGCAGAGTTTGAACCCAGATCCTTTCCCGACCCTGTGTTCCTTCAACAGTAAGCTTTGTTGACTAGATAGGCAATGACTTGTGTTCTGATTCAATGACCAAGGATAACCCTGCAGTTGTGAAAACAATAAATGACACAATCATTTCACTTCAGACAAGCCTTGTGGCCCACAGTGTTATCATTGGCTAGCATCTGGCTTGTTGGTTGAAAAAGCAGTCACATGACTTTGTCATTAAACCTCATCTAGCATACCCGGCTGCCTATTTTCCAAGAGTGGGGCTCCAGTCAGCTCCACCTGATAGTCAAAAAAGGCTCAGCACCAGTTACTCTTCTCGTCATTAAACCCTTGTGTCATTAAACCTCACGGTCACCAAGTCTCATGAGCTCAGGAGCATGTGGCCCTGGCTGATGGAGAGTTCAAGTTAACGAAGTACCGGATGACTGAGAGCTGACTGCACTCTGTAGACATGAAAAGTATACAGACAGAGAAAATGGATATTCTTAGTGCTGGTGGGAGCATAAGAACAGTTTGGTCAAATTGAATAAAATTATAAATATACAAACACTTGACCCATGGGATTCCCCTTTCAAGAATTTACCTTATGGATAACCCACATGGGCATGGAACCATGTGTGCATTAGCATTGTCTGTAAGAACAAATATTGGAAACAATTAAAATGTTCCTCAATAGGGGCAGGTTCAATAAAACATGATAAATGTCTACAATCTCTTGTCCAAAACCCTTAGGGCCTATTTTGACTCAGAATTGAGATTTTCCTTTTTTATTTTAGTAAAGTAATACAACCCAGGTATGACATATACTCCCATTTCCAGCAGACTCTTAAAAGCACCCAGCTATCAAATATACTCATTCTTCTGAAGCATACCCCATGAAGCTAAGTGGGATTACCAAAACGAAAAATATTTTCGTATCAGCTCAAGTCAGTTTTGCTGCTAGATCAGTTTGGGGCTTTGGGATTTGGCAGTTGGTGGTAAGTGTTCTGGACTTGTGTTATGGCATGCTGTGAAACCAGCTAAAATGAAGTGGGGCAATTCTATTACTGATATGGAAATGTTTTCCACGATACATTGTAAAGTGAAAAAAGATATGTTAGGCAGTGTATATAGGATGGTATTAGTCATATTTTACACGTTCATGCACACACACACACACACACACACACACTTATGCAGTTCTTTTAAAGTTTATTGATTTATTTTGAGAGAGAGAGCAAGCTAGTATGAGTAGGGAAGGGGCAGAGAGAGAGGGAGAGAGAGAATCCCAAGCAGGCTCCACACTGTCAGTGCAGAGCCCAATGTGGGGCTTGATTATCTCTGAAGTATCCCATGCTGCTGTTTTCCCACATGGTTTGGTGTCACCCATGGTGAATGTGTGCTTATTGCTTTTATTCATTAGTTTGTCAGTCTTATGTATTGCCTATATGTTTCTCAAAGAACAATATAGGGAAACTTCCACTTCCAGGAAGTTTCAGTAGATGTAAACTTTCCTATTTCTCCTTCCAAATACAATAAAAAAAATACTGGTGTGAAAATCTAGCAAAATGTGTGCAGGAATTGTATGCTAGAAACCAAAAAAAAAAAAAAAATACTGATGGAAAAAATCAGAGAAGTTTTAAATAAATTGAGAGACATACTATACTCATGGATCAAAAGAGAATTAGTAAAGATGCCAGTTGTCCCAAGCTGGTGAACAGGTTCAACATAATTTTTATAAAACATCAGCAAGACTATATAGATATAGACAAAATCATTCTTACATTTATATGGAATGACAAACTAGAATGGCTATAACAATTTTAAGGAAGAAAAGTAAGTGGAATGAATTGCTCTACTCAGTTTCAAGGCTTATTATGTAGCTACCATAGTCAAGATTGTGTGGTGTCTGTGGAAGGATAGACACATAAACCAATAGAACAGAACAGAAAACCTAGAAATAGCTGCACACAAGTACAGTCAACGATTTTTAACATTCAGTCTGCATAACAGATTATTAATATCCTTAATATATAAGGAGTACTTACAAATGTAATATGTGAAAGCAATTCAACAAAGCAGAGATAGCCTTTTTAGCAGAAGGAACAATTGTACATTCCCAGGAAAGACAAAACAGAATGAAACAAAACAAAAACAAAGAAAAAAACCTTTAATTTAAACCTCATATCTTTCTTTTGCACAAATCAACTCAACATAGATCACAGAATATAACATGTAAAACTATAAAAAAAATTAGAGGATAATATAGGGGAAAATCCTGGACATCAGGTTTGAGAAAGAGTTCTTAGACATGACAGCAAAATAAGATTCCACTTAAAAAATTGATCAATGGAACTTCAAAATTAAAAATGTTTGCTCTGTGAAAATTCTGTTAAAAGAATAAAAGATGAGGGGCACCTGGGTGGCTCAGTCAGTTAAATGTCTGACTTCAGCTCAGGTCATGATCTCATGGTTCACGAGTTCAAGCTCCATGTTAGGCTCTGTGTTGACAGCTCAGAGCCTGGAACCTGCTTCAGAATCAGCATCCCACCGCCCTCTCTCCTTGCCCCTCCCCCACTCATGCTCTATCTCGTTCTCTCAAAAATAAATAAATGTTAAAAGTTTATTTAGAAAAAAGAATAAGAAGACAAGATACAGATTGGAGAAAATATGTGTAAACTACATATCTGACAAAGGACTTATCTATAGAATATATCAATAACTGTCAAAACTCAATAGTAATAAAACTATCCAATTAGAAATTGGGCACATGTACCCCAATGTTTATAGCAGAGTTTTCAACAATAGCCAAATTATGGAAAGAGCCTAAATGTCCATCAACTGATGAATGGATAAAGAACATGTGGTTTATATATACAATGGAATACTACTTGCAAATGAGAAAGAATGAAATCCTGCCATTTGCAGCAACATGGATGGAACTGGAGGGTATTATGCTAAGTGAAATAAGTCAGGCAGAGAAAGACAGATACCATATGTTTTCATTCACATGTGGATCTTGAGAAACTTAAGAGAAGACCATGGTGGAAGGGACAGGGGAAAAAAATTACAAACAGATAAGGAGAGAGGCAAACCATAAGAGACTCTCAAATACAGAGAGCAAACTGAGGGTTGATTGGGGGTGGGGAAGAGGGGAAAATGGGTGACAGGCATTGAGGAGGGCACTTGTTGGGATGAGCACTGGGTGTTGTATGGAAGCCAATTTAACAATAAATTATACTTAAAAAAGAAAAAAAAAAAAGAAACTGGGCAAAAGACATACCTTCACCAAAGAAGATATACAATGAAATTAAGCACATAAAAATGTTCAACATTTTGCGTCATTAGGAAAATGTAAATTAAGACCGTAAAGAGATATCACTATACACCTATTAGAATAACTAAAATTAAGAAATAATAACAATACCAAGTGCTGATGAACATGCAGAAAAAGTAGACCTTTCATAAATTCCTGACGTGAACATAAAATGGCACAGCCAGTCTTTAAAACACTACAATTTCTAAAACAACAACAAAAACTAAGTGTACATGAAGTTTATGATGCAGCAGCTGTGTTCCTAGGCATTTATGCTAGAGAAATGAAAATTCTTTTTCTGAACAAAAACATTTACATGATAGTTCATAGCATCTTTATTTATAATAGCCCCAAACTGGAAACAACCACAATTTTCTTTAACTGGTTAGTGGTTGAGTGTGGTACATCTATACCATGTGCTATGGACTAAATATTTGCATCTACTCTTAAATGCCTGTGTTGAAATCCTAACCCCCAGTGTAATGGTATTTAGATATGGGACCTTCAGGAAACAAGTAGGTCATGAGGGCAGAGTTCTAATAATGGGATTAGTACCCTTTTAAAAAGAGACCAGAGCCTTGCTTCCTCTCTATATCACATGAGGATTTAGCATGAAGGTGTCCTTCTGCAAAACAGCAAGAGACGTCTAACCAGACATCAAATAGGCCAGCACATTGATTTTGGACTTCCCAGACTTTACAGCCTCCCAAACGGTGAGAAATAAATTTCTCTTATTGAAGCCACCCAGTCTACGGTATTCCATTTAGCAGACTGAGCAGATTAAGACACCATGGAATACTACTCAGTGTTAAAAAGGAAAGAATTATTTATACATGTAACAGTCTGGGTGGATCTCAAGGTCACTCTCAAGGCTGAGTGAAAAAAAAAAAACAAAAAAAAACACAAAAATCCAGTAGCAAAGTTCACTTTAGGTATGATTTCTTCTCTTTTATAGAACCTTCTTGAAATGAAATAATATAGCAATGGAAAACAAATTAGTGGCTGCCACTAATGGCTTAGGGATATTGAAGGAAAAGTGAGGGTAGATAATAACTTAATAGGAGAAGCATCACAGAAATCTCTGTGGTGGTGAAATAATTCTCTGTCTTGTTTCTGTTGTTATTACACAGATCTACCCATGTGATAAAATGACATAAAACCACATGCACATGTAAGACTAATATAAAACTATTCGTTTTTATATTGTGCTACAATTATATATGATATAGCCATGAGCAATTTGGGTGAAGGGTACACGGGTCCTCTTTGTACTACCTTCACAACTTCCTGTGAATCTGTAGTTATTTAAAAACAAAGGGATTATGAAAACCAATTTTTTGAATCTTGACTCATTAGCTCTAGGAACGACTATCTGTCGGATCCAACAACTATCATCTCCTTCCAGGAAACTGCTATCTGTCGTTCCCTGGGGACATCAGCTCTGTTCTCCACCAGACACACTGTCTTCCTACCGTGGTGATGGGATGAGTTCTAAAATGCTTTTGGGGGGGCATCTGGGTGGCTCAGTGGGTTAAGTGTCTGACTTTGACTCAGGTCATGATCTCATGATTTGTGAGCCTGAGCTCTGTATCGGGCTCTGCACTGACAGCTCAGAGCCTGGAGCCTGCTTTGGATTCTGTGTCTCCCTCTGTTTCTGTCTCTCCCTCACTTGTGCTCTCTGTCTCTCTCTCTCTCTCTCTCAAAAGTAAATAAATAAACATTAAAAAAATAAAAATAAATAAAAATTTTAAAAATCCCTTTGGAGAGTAGAGTCTCTGATGTTTTGCCTCTAAATCAACAACAAACATTCCATCTTCTCAATGCATGCCCCTTCCTAGGTCACACCATTAAAGAGCCCACTTCGAAGTGATGCACAGGTCCAATTCTGTGTATATTGCACTCCAGTTTGCTTGTGAAACACACGTATTTTTTCTTCTCCTCTTCTAGTTTGGCATGTGCTATGGTCTGAACGTTAGTGTCCCCCAAAATTCTTATGCTGAAAACCTGATGTCCAGTGTGATGGCATTAGGAGGTGAGGACTTTTGGAGGTGACTGGATCATGAACGCAGAGCCCCCATAAATGGGATTAGTGCCCATATAAAAGAGGTCCCAGAGAGGTCCCTCACCCTTTTACTTTGTGAGGACATAGGCAGAAGACAGCCATCTATGAACCAGGATGTGGGTTTTCACCAACACCAAATCTGCCAGCACATTGATCTTGTACTTTCCAGCCTCCAGAACTATGAGAAATAAATGTTTGCTGTTGTCAGCCACCCAGTCTATGATATTTTTGGTATAGCAACCAGAATAGACTAAAACAGCATGCTATGGTTCTACTACAAAAATATATAATTAAAGAAAGGAAACATCATAGTTTTTTTTTTTTTTAGAAAAAAAATATTGGACTAGGAATAAAAACCTAAGTTCAAGCCCTTTTATAGTATTTTTATATTATTGAGCATAGGAGGACAACTTGATTAGCATTTTAGAAAGATCACTCTGGAAGTCATTTGGAAGAGAGACTAGAGGGGAAGAGATTGAAGACAGTGAGGAAGCAATGGAAATAGTACAAAAGGGATAACATGGGATCTCCCTCTACCTTTGCTAATGCTGAACTTTCTGCCCAGATTTACTATTCCATCTCAGCTCAAATTGAGTATATATTGGACAATGAGTCAAGCACTGTTAGTTGCCTGCCAAACAAGAATACCTGATTTTGTTTCAACCCTTCCCCATATGACTCAGAGACAAATTCTACTTATTTCACCCAAACATTGCAATCCTTTTCTGATTAGCAATGATTGGTTTGAGGGAGGTCTGTGACCCAATTTTGGTTAATGAGTTGTGGGGAACAAGCTTGCTGGAGTTCTCCCATGAAAATTCCATAACTCTTAGACATAAATGGTCCATAACTCTTAGACGTAAACATAAACAGCTCTTTGCCCTCTAGGAGCTTCTTATCTGTTGGAAGAGTTCACAGTCTGGGCGCTAAGTATTAAAATTAATTTCATCCTTCTAGGCTGTGTCAAATTCCTCTAAGTATCATAAGGCTCACCCAGATTGAGTTCATTTTTTCGTGAACTTTTAATATCTCTTCTATTAGGCTTACTCTAGTCTGTCTTGTCTTACCAGTGAATAAAGCATTCTTCTCACTAGAGGAGAAGAATGAAGCTATACTGGAGGTAATGTATTGTTTTTACTTTATCTGATTGTGAGGCTGGGGATTCAAATTATACAATCACATATTGACTACACATAACCACAACACTGACTGTAACTCTGGTCAGAAGGTTTAATTTTCTGGCCCTGAACACAGGTCTACAAATATCACAAGTAAATATTTAATACAGGAAAAGCTAACTATGAAGGAAGCAATTGATATATCAGCTCCTGTTTTGCTCCCTTTCGAGGTCAGTGCCACAGGGGCATCTACAAACCTCCCTTTTGCTCCTCTGTATGTCCCTCTGCATGCACTATCTCTTTGGTGGATGGGAATAGGATTTATAGCCTATTGTAAAAATATACATTTTATTCTGTTGAGTTCTTTAAAAAAATGTACACACTCACTGGTTCCCTTCTGTTTATCCCTGGACTTACTTCATCACATACGAGTTGACAAGTTTGTGTTTAAGGAAAATCTATAGGAATGTAACACATTTAATGAGTATAATCATGCCATCTGTCAATATATAAACCCTTGAGTTTGGTTCCCAAAACTGTGAGTTTGGTTCTTCATGAACTATGAAGGCCAAAACTAACCAATTAAAATGGAGAACTTCTTTGCTTTTCAGATACAGAAGAATTGCTACATCTTAAATTGGGAGAAGATCGTCTACATAAAATAAACTCTAAGGAAAAAGAAAGCTACACAAACATTCTACATGGCAAATGGTAGTCTGAACTAGGAGATATTTTTGCCTTAGACAATCACCCTGCTTATTTTAAAGAGAAAGGTTTTAGGTTTGGACATCTGGTTGGCTGTCCTAAGGTGATCAAAATCACCAAAAAAAACATTACCACATTCTCCCTTAGTTACTGTGTGCTGATAATCATACATAGCACTATCCCTGTGAGTCACTCAATTATTTCTTTCTCACTATGACTCCAGCCTTTGAACTTAAGAATAAATATTTTTTTTGCAAAAAATTTCCATAGTTACAAAAATGTACCTTCTAATCAGTAACTGTAGTTTGAGCGACTCTACAAAATGTGGTAATCCTGTCCACAGTCTTCAATCTTACAGAATCTCTGTGACGTCTCCTGCAATTGAACCAGCACTCAGAAGCCACAGGGGATCAATGATCAAAGTCCCTGCATCTGGAGGTTCCAGGATTTCCTCTGCCTGGAGCCCTGGGCTCAAACCCTCCAAGGCAATTAGATTTCCCCATCTTCCCTCAGTGTCTATTCCAAGAAGAAAAATTGATGGAAAAACAGCAAAAACCAAAGAGAAATTGGAGGAGCATTTTTTCTTCCAGTTTAACTCTGGTCCTGTCCTTTGAACTTGATATATGACGTGGGTCTTCTCAGCTTCCACCCTGGTACTCTCTAAGACTCTGGCCAAATGTGTCATTTGATGTTCCCACTCCTGGTTGCCTCAGGTAGAAGGGACTATCTTCACTCCTGCTTGGGGACAGGAACACACACACACACACACACACACACACACACACACAAGGCCTGCCCATTCCTTAGTGTTATATTTAAATAGAAAGAGAAAAATCTAGGAAGGGTGATGGAAAATTGACAAGAATGAAGTTGAAGAAGACTCATGCTGATACCATTAGGGGTCATCTCCATGGGAATATGTTGGTTAGGCTAGTTATGTGAACAGGCTATTTTAGACATTAGGATAATAAAGGTCAAGAGAAGCAGTGACTCATTTTGCAAAATTAACCTTAATCTCACTTTTTGTCTGATACACTAGCCTGTCTTCCTCAAGGGTTGTCTCAGTGGCGTCTCCTTGTAACAAGTTGTGTCCTTAAGAGACTTTAGGGTTGCTTTAGGTGGGTGACCAGTTGTCCAAACTCAACCTTTTGGACTGACGGGGTATGGGGAGCAGATTGTATAGTTTAACTCTATACAGAGCTGAGGTTTCATTCTTGGGGGCCAAAACTGGATTATAAACCCTACCTAAGGCAGCCAGGAATAAAATGGGTCAACTGAACAAAAGGGTCAGTAAAAATGATAGCATATTTGAGTTATCTATTGCTACATAACAACTCACACCAAACTTCGTGGTTTAGAAAAATTATCATTTATTTCTCTCATGAATAAGCAATGTGTGCCAGGTTCACGTGGCGTTATAGAGGCTGAAGGATCTACTTTCAAGATGGCATACTCACTTTATTGGCAAGTTCTTTCTTGTAAGTGTTATGGATTGGATTGTACTCTCCAAAAATTCATATGTTGAAATTCTAACCCCTAGTACCTCAGAAGGTGATCCTATTTTGCAATAGGATTTTTATAAAGGTGATCAAGTTAAAATGAAGTTATTAGTGTGGCTTCTAATCTGATATAATTTATGTCCTTATAAGGAGGGGAAATTTGGGCACAGACATATGTAAAGGGGAGACTGGAAAGACACAGAAAGAAGATGGCCATCTACAAGACAGAGAGAAGTCTGAAACGAATGCTCCTTCATTGCCCCCGGGAGGAGCCAACCCTGCTGACAACTTAATCTCAGATTTCTGGTCTCCAGACTGTCAGACAGTACATTTATGTTGTTTAAGCCATGCAGTTTGTGGTAGTTTTTAACAGAAGCCCTAAGAAAGCAATCTAGCTAGCTATTAGTTTCTCTGCACAGGCTGAGGCTCTGCACTCTCTGGAGTGACTTGAGCTTCCCCATGGCATGCTGGCTGGGTTCCAAGAATAAACATGCCAAGAACAGGAAAGCAGAAACTGCCAGTCTCTTCCAGCTTGGGCACAGAAACTGGCATGGTACCATTTTTCATCTGTGTTCTATTGGTCAAAAATCAAGAGGCCAGATTTGAAAGGAGAGAACAAAAATGTTACCTCACTTGTTGTTGGAAAAAGTATCAAATAGTATTGACACCATGTGTCAAAGCATCTCAAGTATTCAGACTAGGACACAAAATCAAGGATGGAGCATCTTTATCATGCCTTGTAAAAAATTACAACTAACATTTGTGGAGTAGTTTCCATGCCCTAGCCACTGTATTAAATTCTTATGTTCTTTATTTCTTTCTGCTCTACCCATTATTCTATAATATAGATATTGTCGTTATTATTCATAGTTTGGAATAAGAAAGATCAAACAACTTACCCAGGGTCATATAGTTAGTGACATTCAGAACTGTCATTTGAAACTAAATTTCTGACCTCTGAACCTGAACTTTTAGCCACTGTCATACTGCTGCATGGGTCTCCCAGGATGGCTAGATTAGGAGTTTTATCGGAGATAACTTTGGTCAGAGGCTTTCAAACATGTACCTGCTGGTATCCAAACTTGTCTTCTAAAGCATGTTGCCCAGATCCTCAGGTTTAAAAACAAAGTGTAACCCCGTTCTCCGTCCTTTCACTTTTCCATAAAGGATAAGGGTGCAATCTCCTAAATCCTATAAAACATCCATAGATTTAAAGAGGACAGATACAGGCCAGAAGAAAAAGTTTGTTACTCTAAGAATAAACTCAAGTGCATTGAGTTTACAGGCACTGGTAGGGGAATAAATCAATTTAACTCTGTATCCCATCATTCTTTACAGGTTTGTAACAAGGTGTACTTTGTTAGATTTTAATCTGCCTACATTTGAGACAGCAAAGCTCTCCACAATCATCTTTTAATGGCATCGCAATTTATAGACAGTAACTAATTTCAAACTTCATAGCACTTGGCTTTTATGATTATTTCAAATCATTTAAATGCAAATGAATTTCCAGAGAGAGAAAACATCAAATGCCCTTGAGTGGCAACATGTAATAGAACTGTGCGTGGAAGCCACTGTAGGAATCTGAAGCGGTCGGATAGGGTTGGATGGTAAGGCTCTACAAAAGTGTTTGCCTAAGTCCAATTTACATTTCATTCCATGTTATATTCTATTTACTCATTTTGTCATTTTAATATGACTTATTTACTTAATCCTCCTCTGAAATCCCATCCACTCCTCATTACAAACCTAAGATTCAAGTTAGAAAAGGAGAAATGGCAGTGCAATATTCCAAAACAATAATCAGAGACTCGTAGATATCTCTTGTTTCTCCACATCTCTTTGCAGCTAATGATGTTACAGCACGAGAAATCCCCAAACATTCGTGCATGCATTAAACTATTGCTCTGTCTTCAAACCAAGCTCGTGTTTGCCCGCTGATCAGTAATATTTCCTGCACAGAATTGCTAAGCAACAGTATGCATATAGTGCTGGGACACAGAAGGCTGGCCCTTATGTGAATCCATCCTAGCTTGATAGTTCACAAAAGCATTGGAACTATCACAGCAGGGCCCATTTAGAGAAAATCTGAGGATTGTGATGTGATTTTCACAGAGGAGGAAAGATGATATTCTATTTTCTCATTCTGCTTAGTGTATGTCAAACTCTGGGTTAGGCATTGGAGATTTAAATATAAGCAGAGCATCATCCCTGGTCTCTATGAATTCACCATATAACAGAGGGGAAAGGTGTAATTACATAGCTATACATCCAAAGCTGTGCAGGACTGCAGGAATGGCCATCTCTGAGCCCTAAAGAACATGGAGGCAAAGGAGAGAGTGAGTAATGTGGCAAATATTACAGAGAACAGCTTGACTGGCCCTCTGTTTTTATTCCAAGCCCTTGGGGCTTTCCCTCCACAATGTATATCACATCTAATTTTTAATCATTCTAATTAGTGCTCCCTTTTCCCCAGTGGAAGATCTAGTCAAAGATCTGTTCAATGCCATATTTTGCAGCTTAGCACAGGTCCTCACACAGAGGAAGAACTCCATAACTTCCTGTTGAATATAAGCACCAACATAAAACATTTTAATCACCATTCTCACAATTGGCTTTCACACCCGTTATATGATCTCCTCTCCATCCCTTTCCTGCCTGTGTTCATTCCCACTTTCCACATTTTCCTGTTCCAGCCTCTCTGTTTGGACCACAGTCCTCACACTTCTTTATGTGGTCCTTCAAGGGCTACTTCCATGATTTTTTAAAAATTTTTTTTAAGTTTATTTATTTATTATTGAGAGAGGGGGGGCGGGAATCTGAAGCAGGCTCCAGGCTCTGAGCTGTCACCACAGAGCCCAATGTGGGGCTTGAACTCATAGACTGTGAGATCATTACCTGAGCCAAATTAAGACACTTAACCAACTGAGCCACCCAGGTGCCCCCGACGTGTTTTTATCATAGGAAGTGACCTGATAATGCCCCTCTAATGATCTTTATGCTTTTAAATTTGTACAACGTGAGTTATCATTTTCATGCCTTTCAGAATAAAATCAGTATGCTGTGCTTGGCTTCATGAAGCGAGTATTGCTGTATCTGTACATATGTGCATGTTCAACATGGAGCTCCTAATGAAATTCCTTCAGTTTTCTGTGTTGTTTTCTTCAGCTTATAGAACACAATGTCAACCTCAATGAGCAGAACATCTAAGTCTGATAGGCTTTGATGATCACCTAACACTAGACATTGCTTTCCATTTTCTAGTGTAACTCAATGAGGATCAAAGGCATGAAGTAGCCCACCCAGCATCAAATAGCAGGTGAGGACAGCGAAACCCAGTATTGAGTCTCCCCTATCCTAATCTACTCTCATTTTAACTCCTCTGTGTTGCTATTCTTAGATGCACAATGATGAATCATAAGATAAGAATCTGAACCACTCAAAATCCATGTCTTTTCAAGACCAGTTACTTCCTTGATCTGGGCTTCCTTCTTCTCACCTCCCAAAATGAAAACTCTTGATTAGGGGACTTTCTCCACCCCCTCACAACCCAAGAGTTCTACTTTCCATTTTATGAGTCAATGGTTTCTTCTTCTGAAGGAAAAGAATGTAAGATTCTGAATTTCAAAATTAAACACTGTGATGTATGACATAATAAACTTCAAACCCTCATATTACAATGTAATTACCTTTTTACATTCACTTGTGTCAAAAAATGAACTAGGTGGGGAATACAGTATGTAGATATCACTTCCAATCTTTTCTAAGGAGCTTAGAATTTAATTAGATAGAATGACAAGTGAGATGAAAATTCCAGGGAGAAAATGAGTCACGTCCTCAAGCAACACAGAACTCACGGGCAAGTTAATTGAGTGTATGTGCCTATAAGTACAAACCTCATCCACTATTTTTATAATATTACTGGGGCATCAAAACAGTGATGTTTTGGGGGGGTGGCACAGGACATGAAGGGTGGTATAGCGTAACAGTTAAGGGCATAGACTTTGGACTCATCAATATCTGAGTTAAATCCAGACTCCATAACTTATAGGCACAACCTGGACCAAGTTATTTAACACCCGTAAGCCTCAACATAATCATTGGCAAACAAAGGTAAATACAAGTATTTCCCTCAAGTGTTTTGTGTGTGGTTTCAGTGATACGATTTATGCAGCTCCCAGGGCATAGCAAGTGCTCAATAAAGTTATATAACAGGAGATCAATATTTATTAAATTGAATCCACACGGTTTTAGAAAGGTATATTGCTGAGACAATTGCCTCAAATCCTTTCTGGAAGTCAGAGCTTGTAAATCAGCAACAAAGATGAGAGATGGGATGAGACTAGGAAAGGAAGCTGAATAATAGTTGTCACTAACATTGGCAAATAATTTAAAAACCTTCTTCTGTGCTTATGTCACTGGATAGTCCTAGCAGTTCTTGAAGTGGGAAGAAAAGGAATTTTGATTCTCACTTTAGAGATGAGGAAATCAAGTAACTTGTTTGCTGTCACCTACCTACAGAGATGTGGAGCTGGGTCTCACACCCCACACCTTCCAAGACAAACCTCCTCAGCAGAGGAGCTCAACAGAGGCTTAGAACTCAATAGAGATCAGTAGGGGTTATATGCAAAAACCTAGAAGAGAAAGGATGGTGAATTATAAGGAGGTGATGATTAAATGTGGGACAAGTTGACACAGAGGGTGGATCTAGAAAAGGGATAAGAAAATGGCAAAAGAAGAAATTTTCAGGAAGTCCATGGAAAGAAATGCTCGGTTGTAGTCTCAATGTGTGGACTAGGACTTTTAAATCTCATTCTGGAGAGTTGTTACACAGATGTGAGCACCCGATTAGTACCTGCTCCAGAAAAGGGCTTTTCATCCTGACCTGGGACAGAAGGAGAGCCTCGGTTCCTGACACATCTCATAGTGTATCATAGCGTGGGCCAGACATACATAAATAAGAAGCTAACTCTCTTAGCCTCGTGGAGCCCTATCAGGGGAACCAAATAAAGGAAAAGACAACTAACAAAATGGATAAAGATTATAACGGATGCAGGCACAGGGTTCTCTGAGATCAGAGTGGCAAGACCTGCACAAGCACAGGAGTTAAGGCCACCTTCCTTGATCAGCAATGAGTGGACTGAGTCTCAGAGGATGAGTACAAGATCAGCAGGTGAAAAGACTGAAGAAAAAAGGAGGTGCAGAAAAAAAGAGGACTCCAAGTTCTAGGCAGATAGCACAGCCCAGGCAAGAGCATTGCAGTGTTGGATGTATTTATCAAGGTTCTCTATCCCTTTTCTTAGGCTGCATCACGAAAGCCACTTAACTAAAGATATCACCGTTCCAGCTCCACCCTTAGCCCTTTTAAACATATCTTCTCCAGCTGTGGTAAGGAACAACCAGTGTTATTTTGTCCCACACGGCCTGAACTTAGCTAGCAAAAACCAATTAGACCTCAGTGGGTACCTAGCCTACGGGCAAAATAACCAGTGACATCTGCACCTACACGCTGATATCAAAAGAGGCTTCAATCAGATACCTTACTCATTAACTTAAAATAGGAAAACAGAGGGACAGAAGTAGCGAGTAGTATGAGCAAAATCCAAAAGGAGGTATCCAGAATTATCAGAAGCAAGAGTCAGAGAAAAGGAGAGAGGGAGAAAAAGCCATAAGGAAAACCAAGTCAGCATGGGGAAAGAAGTATGAACAGTCAAAGAAACTCAGCTGGTAGAGAAATAAAAGTGAAGATATAAACAAAGAGAAATGTCAAAGCTTCATGTGAGAGAGAAGAATAATCTGTTCCCTCTGGGCCCTTGGCATTATTGTCACATCACATGCTATTGGAGGTATATTAATACAAGGCAAAAAGAACAAAATTCTGAGTCTTCATTCTTGATAGTTTTCTAACCAGAGCCCGTATTTGGGAGTTAGACTAACCAAACAAAGGACATGCATATTAGCAATGTTAACAAAATGTAACTTTAAAACAAACAAGTAAATGGGAAGCAAATATTTGAGACCTAAAGATCGATGACTAATTTGTCCCTGAGCTTTCTGGCAGCCAGAGTAATAAGGGAAATGTGCTAAGTTACTAAATTTCATTACTACAGGAAGGAAGGTCACAGTTTCCTGGAGGCAATAACAGTTTTCCTGTCTCAACCTTCAAAATTAATCTCCATATGGGTCATTCTATTGGGGCTGCTCCCTTGTGTGGTAGACACCATCCTCCATGATAATTTCAGAGCAAATGCAGAAATAGTTTTCAGAATGATATAGTCTTAAAGTCTAACTAACTGAAAGGAGTCCTGGGAGGAACTCATATGGCCTAACTATCTATATACCCGTCTGGTGGCTCTAACTGGAACTTGGCATACTCTGGTCAACGTCTGTCTCTTCTCTTCCACTCTTTTCCCTCTCCATGCTCTGGGGGCATGTGGACAATAGAATGAAACTTTCAAAAGGGCAGGGAACTTTGTCTGTTTGTTAACTGCTGAGTACCTCCTATTTTAGGCACTGGTACACAGTGGAATTAAGACAATATGTGTTGAATTAATGTGGAATGAGCCATTCATATCTCAACCTATAAACAATAGGTTCCCTTTGCTGAATGTCCTATCAAACACTTTTCACTCATTATTGAAATTACATGTTTGAACTTGGCCTTCCTGGAAAACTGTAAACTCTTTGAGGGCAGTGTTACTTTCTACTCTATCACAGGCTTGGCTCTGGGCCTTGTATTTAGAAGATGTTCAATATATAAATTACCAAGGAGTGACAATAGGCATTAATGACCTGCAAGTTGTATAATAAATCATGTGATATAAGCTCCAAATGCAACGCTATCAGAGACAAATAAGATGGAAGGATTTCAGGGCCATTGAAAGTAAACAGAAGGGATAGAGTGACTGATGATGGAGGAGGAGGGTAACAAGGACAGGTGAAAAAAGATCGAAAACAAGGAGAACCAGAATGAGGTTGATAATAAGGAGGACAAACTCATACTTAACATCTTAATTGATTTTCCCAGTGCTGTGAAACCTGCATTGCAACTCATCTAATAGGTAAAAAGACTAATAGTCAAAGTGTCTAAGTAAGATATATTAAATGGATTGAGCTGAAGATATGAGGGCTATAAATGTTAAAGACTGTGTCAAAAAGCCACTGAAACATATTGCTGCTATAGCTGGCTCAGAACCACCTGGCCTAGCCATCCATTTACAGACAAAGGGAGAATGTCCAGAGATATTTTATTGGTCTCCCAGCCTTGCCCACATGCCTATTTAGTGTTGCAAGTGACTCCTTAGATGACTGACACAACAGACAAGTCTTTGATTATCTCCAATGAGATCCTTCAGAAGGTTATGGGATCAGCAGAAGCTGATGTGGGTGTTGTTTTTAGTCACTGCACCTTATATCGTCGGTGACCTTGCCAAGCCTTGAAAACACACTGACGCCAAGAACCTGGTGTGATTATCTTCTCTTACTGCTAAGTAACCCCTGTACCCCCACCCTGAAAAAAGCCCCAGGGAAAGCCAAAGTTCAGATCAGCCAAAGACCAAAATAATATGGCTAACTATTGTGAGGGTGTTCAGGCTGCACAGAGATTTGTAAGGAGGGAGGTCTTGTCCTGCAAAGATGAGCTACCTCTTGTGAGGAGAAGTGGCTCTCTGGGCATCCTTCGAACCCGCTTACTGCCATAGCTGCTGGGGAAGCACCTCTAATGGACCTAAGGTTTTTAAATACCGGTGTAATAAAAATAATCTCAACAGCACACTTCCTTGTGTGATTACTTGCTTAATATCTACCTGCCTCACTTGTTCTGGTCTCTTCCCAAGGGCGTACACCATGTCCGATTCTGCTCAGTGCAGCACTGCCAGCACCTGGCAGAGGGCTCAAAACAACGCTTGCGACAGTGTGTGGGGAAATGCTTTGCAAACTCTAAAAACTCTAAAAGGCTACGTCTAGAAGGGGGGTAGTCTCAATTCACTTGCCAGAGTCTATTTTCAGGAAGCAATTATGTTCAGTCGAGTTGAAAGTGTTTCCTCGGTAAGTTCACGGACTCCCAAAAAACAAACAGAGAATTATTGTTTGGCCGGTGCCTGACAGACACGTGAAATGACTCTGAGGCCCACTGCTGCTCGTCATCATTTAAACATCACCCGTCTCTCTCACCGGCTGCGTGTCCCACAGTTCATTGTTTGTGGGGCATCCATTGTCTCCGGGCTCTCTCTCTCTCAAACACCTGCTCTGACTCCTTTCAAACTGCCACGCAACAGCAGAATGTAATCGCGCTTTCATCTTCCTTAGGTATCATGTCTAGAAAAAAATCTGTGCTGGGCCTGTTCTTCTGATGAGATGAGCACACCAGCAGAAAAATAAATTGAACCTCTGTCTTTCTGTGAAATCCAATATTTCACAATATACTATTTGACACAGCTCAGATTGCGTTGATTTGAGTCGAAGCATTGTAGCACACGCAGAAAACACTCCCTTTTATTACGTTACGTGGATAAAGAGAGGTTTAAAGGCCCAAGGCATAAACAAAATCTTGAGTTGCCATTGCTGGTTCATTGACATACCGGGTGTTAATTAAATCTTCAGAAAATGTATCGCACGGTGCATGAGCTGATACATAAAGACAATGACTTACAATGCTTGTGGAGCACCTCATAGGGTCATGTGGCACCAGATGTGGATTGGAAAATCTATAAATCTATCAGGCAAGGCTCCCCACCCAGTGGACAGACAGATACCCCCACAAATTCAGCCCATGGCAATTACTTTCATGGAAGTGGCTCCTTCCTGGGGACGACAAGGAATACCCCATAGTGGAGAAAACATTTAAGGGCAATCTGGAAGAGTAAGCTGACATTGCTTGGTGACACAAGGACAAAAATATTCCAAGCAGAACCAGACTGTGCAAATGAGTAAGCACAAAATCTCTCAGTCTCTAGTTTATGTTCCTCAAAAAGCACAGGAATGGTGTACCTCATCTGGAACCAAGCACTGCACACAAATGAGGGGCTATAGCAGTCAGGCCCTGCTTGTTCAATCTGCCACTCTTCTGCAGGTGTCCATAAAGCTGGCAAGCAAGCAAACCCTCAGTGATTTTCCAGTGAGCAGCTGTCTGGTCAGTCCTCTTCCTTCTTGAAGTGATGAAATTTATCTTTAAGCCTCTTCTCTTGAGCAATTTCACCTTTACTGTTTTTCACTTTTACTATTTTTCAGAGCATTTGTGCCTCTGCAGATTATTTTAATCTCATCTCTTTTTTGTTTGCTTAGTCATATGAATTATAATCCCTTCTTCTCTGGTTCTTTTAGCAAGCTTGTCTCCATGTTTGTGTACATCCTTTATAAAACGTGCCCAGGAAGAGATCTGGAAAACCCGTTTGAAAGAGGACTTGAACTCTCTTCATTATGACCTCAGTCTGTACTTTCTAATTGATTTAAGCTCTTCTTTCCAGCTTAACTGTTAACTCAGGCAAAAGACCCACAGGCAAAGCATCCTGTGATGGGAACCTAAACCACCCCCTTAAGCCCTGACATCAGCAAGACCCCTGCGAGTGGCCCCGAAACAATGATCAACCTGACCTTTACTGCCCACCTGCAGGTATTCACCAACCTTTGTCCCACATTTTCCCTACATAACTCACCCCTACCCCCACAAGGAATTTTCAGCACTTTGGAGAACGTCTTTGAGATGTTATTGCACTGTCTTCCCGGCGGTGGCCTCACTGGAATAAATTCCTTTCTTGTTTCGCCTCTACCCACCTCTCTCTGCCTTTGGATTTTGTCAGTGGTGAGTGGCCAAACCCAGTCTGTTCTGGATCCCCGAAGTGAGGTGCTCTTGCAACCCTGTGCCCTGGTTATACTGTGGTGCCCCAGGAGAGGGCTGACTGGGAGACCACACAGAATTGTTCATCAACAGACTCTGTGTAGGATTGATCTACCATTTTTGACTGTGACTTCCATTACTACTCTTGAGTTACATGATTTCTGCCGACACAATGCCCCACAGTGAAAAGCACCAGAGAATGAGATAGGATTTACCTGTGAATTCTGACTCTGCCACTGTCTGTATGCAGAGGGGCCAGACAATCTCTCTGAGCCTCAGTTACTTAATCTCTAAAATGGAGATAAAAATTCCTTCCTTGGAGGAATAGTTTAAAACTGTAATTCACTGACCCTCAATATCTGTAGTATAATAGGCCCACAAACATGCAAGTGTCTGTAGATGTTCGTACTGACATGGATACTGGGCCAGGCCTAAAAATAACCACCGCTTCTTCTTATTTCCAGGTGTTGAATAACTTAGAATATTTTCCTCCATCGCTTGTTTAATCCCTCTGGGACATTTCGTCAGTGACATCTTTCAAAACATCTCTCTTGCAGTAATGGCTTGTTTCACTGTGGAATAATGAAGGCTGAAGAACCTGATTGCACTTATTCTTTCATTACAACAAGATCACTGGTCCTGAGCATTGTCAGTCTGTTTCACAGCTGAAAGAATGAGTGCTTGCAGATCAGACAAGGAATTGCCCCCTTCCACCTGCTTCCAGCATTCCTGCTTCTTTAAACACCCAGAAATTGTAGGTGTGGCTGGGAAAGAAGCAGCCTTTTATAAGGGAACATGCGAGCCATATCAAAGCAGAACATAAATCAGAACTGAGATTCAAGGGGCACCTGAGTGTCTCAGTTGGTTAAGCGTCCGACTTCGGCTCAGGTCATGATCTTGTGGTGTGAGTTCGAGCCCCGGGTCAGGCTCTGTGCCGACAGCTCAGAGCCTGGAGCCTGTTTTGGATTCTGTGTCTCCCTCTCCCTCTGTCCCTCCCCTGTTTGTGCTCTGTATCTCTCTCTCTCTCTCTCTCTCGCTCTCTCTCTCTAGAAAACAAATAAACATTAATTTCTTTTTAATTAGGGGAAAAAAAAGAACTAAGTTTCAAGCCCAGGTCCACTTCTGAATCACTATGCAACCTTGGAAAAGACACTTCACTTCTCTGTACTTTTTCTTCTTTATCTAGAAAGTGGGCACAATGTTATCTACTTAGCAGTAAGTTTAGAGAGTAGCATGAACTAGCACAAAGGTACACTTAAGAAGAAGGTAGCTGCTAATCATAAAATGGCTTCTGAACAAAGGCCACTCTCTGTGTCTTATGCCTAGATGGAAGCCCTTTTCTAATGTGTAAGTTAATAGGCCAACTATTGTTTATTCAGCATTTGCTTTGTGCAAGTATCCTATCAGGAACCATGGAGAAAAAAAATGCAAATCATGCTGTCATGAACTATTATTCTCACATGGAGTAATATTCATCAGATTTTAATATACTCTGGCAAGTGATAAGTGGTGATTGCCATGAGAGAGGTGAAAACAAATGACTGTGAAATTCCAGAGGCTGGAGAAGGCTTCTCCTTGTGTAAGGCCATGAAGGTTCCCTACAGGGAAAGAAAGACTTTGAATTTGGCCTTAAATGGCAGACAAGGGTGGATCTGAGGAGATAGGGTTTAATGTAGGTTAAAGCTCCTTGGATGTATGCACCAAAAAAAGGGGGGAGAGGGAATTTTTGAATAGTTATCTTAAAGGAAAGAAAGGATTTGTTTGAAAGGAATTCAGAAGGAATTGAGGGATGCCTGGGTAGCTCAGTCACTTAAGTGTCCGACTCTTGATTTCGGCTAGAGTCATTGATCTCAAGGTTATGAGATCTCGGTCTCCATGTTGGGCATGGATCCTGCTTCAGATTCTCTCTCTCCTTTTCCCTCTGCCCTTCCACCACTCACACATGTGCACACTCTCTCAAAATAAATTTAAATCAAACAAACAAACAAACAAGGAAGAGTTGAATGTCAAGCCTGAGGAAGACCAAGAACCAGGATATATCTGTCTGGATGTGTCAGCAACAGAGGCACATGACTCTTCTTTCTAGGAATCAGCCAAGAAATAACTGCTTTTTAGTTGTATTTCACAATCTGACATCTCTGTCCTTGTGCTCAAATTCTGAGGAAAGAGTCCAACTGGCACAGTGCATATTAGTAAAAAATGACTAGTGCGGAGGATACAGTTGTTAAGGATACCTTTGTAAGCATGGCAACCGCCCCAATTTGTGTTGATTATGGATCAGAATTAAGGAATGCATTCCAGGGGGAGGGATCAAGCAAGTAGTAGCATGGAGGTCAGAAAGCTCAAAAATAGATAAATGTATGAAGCATGGCCAGATTGTAGGGTTTATGAAAGAGAGAAAAAAGAAGATGAGATCCAGAATCTGAATCTATTCCAAAAATGCGTTCAAGATCCTTTGGATAAAGAGTAAGCAAGAGATGAGATCAGAAAGGAACAAGAGACATTTAGACAGATTATTGCAAAGAAATTCTTCTTGATGGGATCTTCAAGCGTTGTTGCTGAACACTGGGACAAAAATTACTCTGCAATCACTGTACAGCCAAAGCAGAATGTGTTAAGTTTAATTCTACCTCGTGGACTGAGTGTCTGTTCAAAGCAAAGGACAAAGAACATAAAACATTTTGAAAAACACTTCTTGAATTAAATTTATCATATCTTGAAAAATCTTACTTTAATTTTGTTATCTAAATTGACTATACTCTCCACTGGGATATTTGCTTTGTTTCCAAATTCTGTTTAATTCTCATTCATTTACTCAACATTTTTTTCATAATCTGAACATCCACTCATCACTCCATAGACAAGTACTGTCTGCTTCCAGATGGGGGACTCAATTTCTACATTTAGTTTCTGTCTCTCCTAAGACTCCACTGAAATAAAACTCAAGAAGTACAAAAAGGAATACATTTATTTCAGAAAAGAAAAGACTGGAGGAATCACTACTGATGACAATGGAGAGATTTCAGTGAATTGCCAAGTAGACGAAGATAGAAAAAAGTTCATAGATAAATACTCAAATAAAGTAGCAATATAAAATACACTGAGGGAGGCTACAGAGGAAATGAGGGCTCCTCTGCTCATAAAGACTCAGAAAATCCACTAGACCAGTCAAGGTCAACATGTGCAATAGAAGATTGGGATGAGAAGTGGACCTGAATATAGGGGAAATCACTCAAAATCCACTTAACTATGGTTCTCCCTTTGCATAGCACAAAAGTGGACTGACATTTACCCATAGTCATGAAGTGAGGTTTGTTGTCTGAGGAAATTGAGTGAACCACATGCAAAAATCTAAAGCTTCTTATGTGGGTATTGGCTAAAAATAATCAATCTGTCAACCTTCATTAGGAGAACAATAGTCCTAAAGCACGTTTCCTACCAAATGATCCTAAAACAAGATTTGCATTGAGGTCTCCTTTCTATCAAAACGTCTACACAGATGTGAAATCTTACAGGAAAAAATGAAGGGAAAACCCATAGTAGCTGCTCAGACTTTCTTCTTAAATGTAAACATAAACCTAAAGATTACTAGGTATATATAGAAAAACAACATCCTGAAAGAGAAAGACTTGAAGAAATAGAGTGCTGCAATGAGAGGAAACAGAAATAACTTGAACAGTGGAGAGCTTTTAAAAACCTCTAAGTTGTGTCTAAAGGGAGATTGAAAAATATATTATATCTACAAATAAGATACCAAATAAAATAAAAAATTAATTAAATTTTCAGAGGAAAACGATTATCTCTTAGAGAATAAAACCCTGGGTTAAAAAATTAGAATGTCTGGAAAATACAATAAGGAAAATTTTCCAGAACATAGAACAAAAACACCAAGGAAAACACAATTAAAGTATTATAAAACAAATAAAAAGAATCATTACAGAATTCCTTAGGTGAGGTCCTAGAATGATAAAAGAAGAGAAGAAATTAAGACAAATAAATAAACCTAATTCAGAATAACCTCAAAATTAAATTATGAGTAACTCTTCAAATTAAAAGGGCTAACAGATCAGCATAATTAATCAAACAAAAAGGGTTCACATAGTAACACATCTTTATGAAATGAACAACATCAATGATTAATTTTCTAAAGATAAAGCAT
Organism: Neofelis nebulosa; assembly: GCF_028018385.1. NCBI lineage: Eukaryota > Metazoa > Chordata > Mammalia > Carnivora > Felidae > Neofelis > Neofelis nebulosa. Next base: position 196,642,791 of record NC_080784.1, on the reverse strand, counting down.
AAATCACACACAAAAAAACCAAAATCAGACTATTGCCTTGTGACTCTTCTCAGCATCGATACCAAGTACTGAAAACTGTGAAGCAATTGGCTTCAATTTTCCTTTCTTCAACTAAAAAGATATTTAAAAGACAGGCACATGGATGGCTCAGTTGGTTAAGCATCTTATTCTTGATTTCAGCTCAGATCATGATCTCATGGTTTGAGAGATGGAGCCCCACATTGGGCTCGACACTGACACCACTGAGCTTGCTTGGGATTCTCTCTCTCCCTCTGCCCCTCCCCTGTGCATGTGTTTTCTCTCTGTCTCTCAATATAAATAAATAAACTTTTAAAAAAAGGTATTTAAAAGAGAGTCTTTGTCCTTTAAATAGTAATTTAACCCACTGAATTTTATTGTAGTCACATATTTTTTATTTTATTTATGCCATTTTCATTTTGTTTTTTAATGTTTCCTGATTTCTGTTAAGCTAGTCATATTATTATCTTTTCTCTTCTCCCTTTTTTTTTTAAATATTGCCTCTATAAAGGCTGTGTAAATTTACTTTCCCATAGTATTTTTTAAGAATAGCTTTATCCTCTCCCTAACATCATAGAAAGTACCAGTTCTCTATTTTTTTTGACAAACTGATAGAAAAAAATATTTCTATTTATTAGTAAAAATAATTATATTTATCATTATAATGGTTTTCAATAAGTTGTTCACATATCTTTTCTCACTTTTAATTGTGTTGTCTTTTCAGTACTAGTTTACAAGTATTACTTACATATTCTGCATATTAAATCTGTATTATTTTAAATATTTTTCTTACAATTCCATTTGTTCCTTCATTTTCATTTTGATGACATTTTTAAAAAAATAGTTTTTAATTTTTAAGAGGTTACACTTATCATTCCTTTCCTTTATGTTATCTGAGTTTCATGTCTTTGTGAGGAAGGCTCTCCAATTCCCAAATTATCAGAAAATGTTACTTTCTATTTTTTTAATACTTTTGTTCTAATAGTTCTATTTACTTTTTACTTGAAGACATCTGTTGTTTATTTTTTATTTTTGTGAGAATGCATTCTAAGTTAATTTTTAAAAAAATAATATTTATTTATTTTTGAGACAACGTGAGAGACAGAGTGCAAGCATCACAGGGGCAGACAGAGGGAGACACAGAATCTGAAGCGGGTTCCAGGCTCTAAGCTGTCAGCACAGAGCCGGACGCGGGCTCAAACTCACAAACCACGAGATCATGACCTGAGCCAAAGTCGGATGGTCAACCAACTGAGCCACTCAGGTGCCCCTCTAAGTTAAGTAAATCAACTTTTCTAAAATAAATTTAGAATGAGAATCTTTAAATTTTTCTAAATCATGTATTGACAAGTCCATCTATTCTTCAATGATTTGAAATTTCACTCTCCACATGAAATATATACATTAAGCCTGAGGAATATATGCATAAGTCTGTGGATTCTCTATTTAAAATAGAGAATATAGAATTAACCCATTAATTTGCCTATTCTTATGCCAATGTTATATTGTATCAATTACTATCATTTCATATATTATGCCTTAATGTTCAGTGAAACAACTGCTCCTGTGTCTTAAGTTACCATTCCCATATTAATTTTAGAACTGATTTATCTGGATATTATCCTATTATGTAGTATGTCACAAGATACATAAATACACAAAATTCAACTACATTTCTTTATACCATCAAAAGTCATCAAGACACTATGGTACTGGCACAAAAACAGATGCTTACATCAATGGAACAAAATAGAAAACCCAGAAATGGAACCACAACTGTATGGTCAACTAATCTTTGACAAAGCAGGAAAGACTATTCAATGGAAAAAAAAATCTCTTAAACAAACAGTACTGGGACAACTGTACAGCAACATGCAGAAGAATGAAACTGGACCACTTCTTTGCACCATACACAAAAATGAATTCAAAATGGATGGAAGACCTAAATGAAAGAACAGGAAACAATCAAAATCCTAGAGGAGAACATAGCAACTTTTTTGACATCAGCCACAGAAACTTCTTACTAGACACATCTTCTTCCCTCTGAGGCAAGGGAAACAAAAGCAAAAATGAACTATTAGAACTTTATCAAGATAAAAACTTCTGCACAATGAAGGAAACAATCAACAAAATTAAAAGGCAGCCAATGAAATGAGAGAATATATTTTCAAATGACATACCTGATAAAGGGTTAATATCCAAAATCTCTAAAGAACATTTCAAACTCAATGTCTAAAAAAACAAATAATCCAGTTAAGAAATGGTCAGAAGACATGAATAAACATTTTTACAAAGAAGACATTCAGAGGACTAATAGACACATGAAAAGATGCTCAACATCACTCACCATCAGGGAAATACAAATGAGACCTAAACCACAATGAATTATCACCTCACACATGTCAGAATGGCTAAAATTAACACAGGAAACAATAGATATTGGTGAGAGTAACTAGAACGGAGAACCTTCTTACACTGTTGGTGGGAATGCAAACTGGTGCAGCCACTCTTGGATGTTCCTCAAAAAGTTAAAAATAGAACTGGGTCAAAAAAATGACCCAGTAATTTCACTACTAGGTATTTACCTGAAAGATACAAAAATACTGATTCAAAGGAGTACATGCAATACTGAAAGATACAAATTTCAATATTTACCTGAAAGATACAAAAATACTGATTCAAAGGAGTACAGTATATATATATATATATATATATATATATATATATGCATGCAATGGAATATTACTCAGCCATTAAAAAAATATTTGCAATGATGTGGATGGAGCTAGAGTTATTACGCTAAGAAAATAAATCAGCCAGAGAAAAACAAATACCAGATGATTTCACTCATATGTGGAATTTATGAAACAAAACAGATGAACATAGGGGGAAATTTTCTTTTAAAGAGATGGGGGGTGTGGCACTTGAGTGGCTCAGTCGGTTAAGCTTCCAACTTTGGTTCAAGTCATGATCTCACACTGACAGTGTGGATTCTCTCCCTACCCCTTCCCCACTTGCATTCTCTCTCTCTCAAAATAAATAAATAAATTTTTTAAAAATTTAAAAGATTAAAAAAAGATATGAGGGTTTCAAACCAGAAGAGAGGCTCTTAACTATAGAGAACAAACTGGATGTTGCTGGAGGACAGGTCGAGGGTAGGCGGGTAAGTTAAGTGGGTGATGGGCATTAAGAAGGGTACTTTGTTGTGATGAGTACTGGTTATTACATGTAAGTGATGAATCACTAAATTCTACTACTGAAATTAATATTACACTGTATGTTAACTAACTAGAATTTAAATAAAACTTTGAAATATTAAAAAATAATAATAATCTATCAGAAACTAATTCAAAGTGCAAACCTTTTGGAATCACTCTAAAAAATAAAAATCTAGGCACAAATCTAACAAAATACAAATAGGATATATATATTTAGAAAACTATAGAACTCTGATGAAGGGAAGAAAATAAGATCTCAGTAAACAAAAAGACATACTGCATAAATGCATTGGAAAACTTAATAAAAATGCCAATTCTAACCATGTTAATATATAGATTTAAGGCAATTCCAACTAAAATCCAATCAAAAAACTTTTAGCTTTTTAAAAGATTTTTTTTATTTTGAGAGATAGTGACTGGAGGAGGGGCATAGAAAGAGACGGAGAGGGAGAGGGAGAGAATCCCAAGCAGGCTCAGCACTGTCAGCACAGAGCCTGATGTGGGGCTGCATCTCACAAGATCATGACCCAAGATGAAACCAAGAGCTGGATGTTTAACCAACTGAGACACCCAGGTGCCCCCAACCAAAATTTTTATTGCTATAGGCAAACTTATTTTAAATTATATACGTAAAGGCAAAGCATACCTAAAACTATTTTGAAGAGGAAGAGTAAAGTGGAAAGAGTCACAATTGCCCATTTTAAGATTTAAAATGTAAGTATGATAATTAATAGTATGGTATTGGTAGAGGGATTGGCACATAGACAATAGAACAAAGAACTCAGAAAAAAAGATCCATAAAAATATACAACTATGATTTTTGACAAAGGTGCAAAGGCAACTCAAGGAAGAACAATGCTGTTTTCAACAAATGGTACTGGAACAATTGGACATCAAAAGGCAAAAATAAACCTCGAACTAAACCTAATTCTACACAAATTAACTCAAGAGAAATCACAGATATAAAAGTAAAATGTAGGGGTGCCTGGATGGTTCAATTGGTTAAGTGTCCAACTTTTGGTATTGGCTTGGGTCATGATCCAATGATCCATGAGCTCAAGCCCCACGTTGGGCTCCACGCTGACAGTGTAGAGCCTGCTTGGTATTCTCTCTCTCCCTCTCTTTCTGTTCCTCCCTTTACCTCTCTCTCTCTCTCTCTCTCTCAAAATAAATAAACTTTTAAAAAGTGCTAAACTATAAAAATTTTAGAAGATAACATGAGAGCCATCTCTATAACCAAGAGTTGGGCAAAGAATTCTTAGACACAATGATCTATGAGAGATCTAAAAAACATAAAGTGGATAAATTAGATTTAATAAAAATTTAAAATGTTTCCTCTGTGAAAAACCCTGGTAAGAAGCTAAAAAGACAAGCTACAGAATGAGAAAAACTATTTGAAAAATCACATATCTGACAAAGGACATCTATCCAGAATGTATAGTGGGGGGAAAATACAATCAGATTAGCAAATGGGAGGTGGGGTGGGGAGACTTGAACAGGCACTTTGTCAGAAAGATATATGAATGGTGAATAAGCATATGAAAAAATTTTCAACATCACTAGCCATTAAAGAAATGCCAACTAAAACCACAATGAGTTACTACTAAAAGTCTATTAAAATATGCAAAATAATACTGATAGTAGCAAATGCTGGAGGCCACGTGGAGGAAGTGGGATCTCTCATACACTGCTAGAAGGAATGGAAATTGTACAGCTCCTATGGAAAACAATTTGGCACTTTCTTCTAAAGTGAAACATGCATTCACTACTTGATCCAGTAATTCCATTCTGGGGTATTTACCCAAGAGAATTAAAAATACATATTCACATTAAAACCTTAACCCAAACATTCATAGCAGCTTTATTTATAATAGCCCCAGACCAGAAACAATACAAATATCCTTCAAAGAGTAGATGGTTAAACAAACCCTGGTGCATCACACAAAGGGATACTACTCAGCAATAAAAAGAAACCAATTATTAGATAGATGGATCTGAAGAGCATCATGCTGAATAATAAAAAAAAAGCCAGTTTCAAAAGATTGTATGCTGTATTATTCCATTTATATATCACTTTCAAAATTACAAAATTGTAGAGATGGAGAATAAATTAATGTTAGTCAAGATTTAAAAGAAGGGTGTGCTATAAAGAGATAGAATAAAGAATTTTTTTTTCAACGTTTATTTATTTTTGGGACAGAGAGAGACAGAGCATGAACGGGGGAGGGGCAGAGAGAGAGGGAGACACAGAATCGGAAACAGGCTCCAGGCTCCGAGCCATCAGCCCAGAGCCTGACGCGGGGCTCGAACTCACGGACCGTGAGATCGTGACCTGGCTGACGTCGGACGCTTAACCGACTGTGCCACCCAGGCGCCCCGAATAAAGAATTTTTTATGTAGTGAAGAAAAAGTTCTGTATCTTGACTGTGGCAGTTGTTATACAGATTTATGTGGGTGATAAAATGTCATAGAACTTATACATGTAAACCATAGACATAAAAAAAATGAGTGCATATAAAAACAGATGAAATCTGATCATGGTGTTTTTCCTAGTTAATTATATTAGGCTGATGCCAACTTTCTAATTCTAATAATGTACTATATGTACATACAATATTTCTGTTGAGGGAATCCAAGCCATGGGTACATTAAATCTCACTGACCCCTGTTGAAATTTCTGAGAGCCTATAATTATTCCAAAATAAAAAAGACAAAAAATGTACATAAATGGAATTACACTGTACATACTCTTCTGTAACATTTTTGTCCCTCAACATTATTTATGAGCTTCATCCAGGGGACTACCTAAAGCTCTTATTTATTCATTTCCATTGATATAGCATTTTCACTGTGTACAATTCCATAACTTTTTATTTATCTTCCCAATGAAGATACACTTAAATTTTTTCCATTCGATACTGTTGTTCTTGTTTTACTATTGACAACAGCAATGCGATGAACCTCCTGACGCATACATGAGATCGTTTTTCTGGGGTACTGGATCATAAGAATGGATATTTTGAAACTCACTCTCCGAAGTTGCCATACCAGCCTGTACCACAACAAGTAGTTGTGAGCAATCTTCCTTTTCAAAAGGTGATATTATCAAGCTTTTAAATCTTCTCCAGTTTGAAGATGGGACTCAGTATTTCATTGGTTACTTTTGCATTACTCTTATTATAAGTATTAGTGGTTGTATTATAAGTTTAGTGGTTGCTTCTGCCTGCCTCTTTGGTCTCATTCCCTGCAGCTCTATCTCACTGTTAATTACACTCCTGGCTTTCCTTCATCTCCTTGCTCAAGCCGAGAGGCTTCCTGTCATTGGGACTTTCTACTTATTGTTCTTTCTACTTAACCCCTCTGCTTGAAAGTCTGTTCTTGGACACTTAAGTGACTAGTTTCTTCTTGTCTTTCTGGTCTCACTTTACTTCCTGAGGGAGGTCTATTATATCTTCACATCGTTATTAAAATGTTTTTAATATGTTTTAATACTCTGAAAGAATTGAAGCAATCTTAATCATTCCTTTAAATAACTTCTTGCCTCTCTAACCTTCTAGAATATAATAATTTATTTGGGAGAAGTTGCATTGTAGGTGTTCTTTATCACAGTCTCCCCTGTACCTAGAACAGTGAAGAGGTAACAGTATATTGATGGGAAAACTACAAGGCTGGAAACAGTTTGGCATGTGGAGCATGCGAGACTTTGTGAGCCACGCTGAAGGCCATACATTTATTTTTTAATGGGATGTTAACGTTAGAGGAACATGGAAAGAGCATACGCAATCCTAAACATACAATAAGATTTATGTGATTTTCCAACACAAGCCATAAACACTAAATATATCATCATTGGCTTCTAGCAAAGTTGTACAGTGGCTGTTTTGAGATTTTCAATTATTCCACTAATAATTTGGGGCCTCTGTCTCTAAGATTCCGCATCAACTTCTTTATTGAGCTACTTCTAAGAAAAGATACCCAGAATTAAAACTCAGAGGTATTGCATATACAATCTATTCTATTTGATAACTCAGCAAGATATCAAATGATAAGCTAAATTATTTTATTTTATTTTATTTTATTTTTTAACATTTATTTATTTTTGAGACAGAGAGAGACAGAGCATGAACGGGGAAGGGTCCGACAGAGAGGGAGATACAGAATCCGAAACAGGCTCCAGGCTCTGAGCTGTCAGCACAGAGCCCGACACACGGCTCAAATTCATGGTCCATGAGATCATGACCTGAGCTGAAGTCGGAGGCTTAACCGACTGAGCCACCCAGGGGCCCCTAAATTATTTTAATATTAAATCAAAACTTAATTTATAGAGCGTGGGATAAAATTTAAAAAAAAATACTAAGTACAAAATTGTTGAGATGGTCTTAAATGCATTTATTAGAAAACAGGAAAGAATAAATAACCAAACTACTCAGTATAATCCAAAATAAGAGAGTAAATAACAGAAATGGAAACATAAATATAAAAACATAGACTATTAAATAGAAAATAATAAAACAAAATGAGCATTGGAAGTGATAATACCATGAGTTGAATTTTTGAAGAGTCAAAGAGAAATAGAGACTGAAAGAGAGATAACGAGAGACAGATCGAATAAGAAACACCAAATAAAGAATACTGAGTAGGCAAAAAGCTTTCAACCAACATAATTTTTTGAAGTGTAGTTTATAAACAATATTACATTAAGGTCGGGTGTACCCAATAGTGATCCCACAAGTCTGCATGTTATGCTATGCTCACCGTAAATGTAGCTACCATCTGTCATATTACAATAGTATTACAATACTATTGACTATATTCCCTTTGATACACCTTTTATTCTCATGACTTATTTATTTAATAACTGGAAGCTTCTTTCTCCCATTCCACTTCACCCGTTTTCCCATCCCCCAAACCCTTCCACTCTGGAAACCACCAGCTTGTTCTCTGTATTGATGAGTATGTTTCTGCTTTTTGTTTGTTTATTCATCTGTTTTATGTTTTTAGATTCCACATATTATAAGTGAAATCATATGGTATTGGTCTCAAAATGGCAAGATTTTATTCTTTTTTATGGCTGCGTAATATTTCACTTCTTTTTTATCCATTCATCTATCAATGAACATATCCATATCTTGGCTTCCAGATCTTGGCTACTGTAAATAATGCAGTAAACATAGGGGTGGGTGCATGTATCTTTTCAAATTAGTCAATAAAAATATGTTAAGTTATGTAACACAAATAAATTGATTTTAATAATTATTAGCATCCAAATAAAAAAAAAAATGTACATACCTCCAATGACTATGCTGTAAATTTAGAAATTTTTCCTAAAAAAAATTTCTGAAAATTTTAGAAGGAAAAGAGCTCAAAAATGGCACACTGGTCAACAATATCAAAAGCCTTAAATTTCTTTTTTTCACAGTCCCAGATCTGTAGAATTTGGCATCCTTAAGAAATGTTAAAAAAAGCAAAAAACCTTTTGTGGGAAGTCTAGGTGGCTCAGTTGGTTAATCCTCTGACTTCAGCTCAGGTCATGATTTTACAGTTTGTGGGTTCAAGCCCTATTTCGGGTTCTGTACTGACAGCTCAGAGCCTGGGGTCTGCTTCGGATTCTGTGTCTCCCTGTCTTTCCCTTCTGCTCAATGCTCTGTTTCTCTCTATCTCTCAAAAATAAATGTTAAAAAAAAAAAAACATTTTGTGTACTTCAAAGTGACTTTTACTTTTAAAGATTCACTTATAAACATCTTATCTTTTTTTAATCTTTCTTGGCCAAAACATGAGTCCTTTTAAGCTCCTTGATTTCTCTATGTTAGGGGCAAACTCTTCTATATAATTTCTCATATCTCCTTGTTTTTGAATAATTAAGTAGGCAAGTCTGTATGATTATTTTTTATTTTTATTTTTTTTTAATTTTTTAATGTTTATTTATTTTTGAGAGAGACAGAGGCAGAATGCAAGTGGGTTAAGGACAGAGAGAGGGAGGCACAGAATCCAAAGCAGGCTCCAGGCTCTGAGCTGTCAGCACAGAGCCCGATGTGGGGCTTGAACCCACAAGGCCTGAGATCATGACCTGAGCTGAAGTCAGATGCTCAACCGACTGGGCCACCTAGGTGCCCCTGCAAGTCTATATGATTTTTGAGTTCAGTATAATGGATCCACTCCCTCACATGTATAAACCACTATCTCCAATGTCACCTTTATCAATAATGAAAGTGATATTTTGATTGCTTATATCCATTTTTTATTTTATTTTTAATAGTTTCAGAACTTGAGAGAGAAATGTTGTTTATTCAGTCTTTTTGAATCCTCAACCACTGCTCCAGTCATAAAATCAATAAAGGAAGAACTGTCAATGCCATTCTGTCTTAAGAAGGCAATTGCACTTTGTTGGGCTAGGAAAGGCTGGTTCACCAGGCCTCTGACCATGCACAACTGACCCAGGAGGAAAGAAAGTGGAAGTGAAACTGAATGCACTGTTACCTTAAAAAAATAATTTTCTCTTTATTTAAACAACTTGACTTTTAGGAGTCTGTATATCAGTAGCCCCATGTTGGTACTAACAAGTGTAACCCATGAATTAAGTTCCTTTTTGGTGAGATTTACAACTTGATAGAGGTGAGAAGAATTACCCAAATTCTTTGTAGAAAGCCAAGGAAGGAATTATATAGATTATTTCATGGCAGGTGTGTGAAAAATTATTTGATTCTGTTTATAGTTGCTTTTAAAAAAATGTGAAAAGAAAAAAAAAGGGTGAAAAATGATGCAATCTACAAGGTAAAAGATGGTCCAGCAGTGTGCTAGGCCACTTCTCTAAAGGAGACAAGGAGAAAGTACTTTAGCAACTGAAAGGTTCCATTTCTGAAGTTAATTAGCACTTCTCTATGCCTGGTTTGCTCTTCTTATGAACAGTTCCATTATTAATATACAGAGATCTAATATGAAAAGCACATTCTTATGTTAATTACCTAATTAACTAATCTAGGCACAATTAAACCACTAAATTCACACAGAATTAATTTTTCTTAGTTTAGTTTCATAGATACTAAATTTCTTTACAAGCTAACATTTCTGTGGGCTTTTCCACCATTTTGATATTTGATAGGGTCCATTAGACTTCTTAAAATGCATGAACTCCGAAATCATAAAGAGTTAGACATCTCCCATACAGTTCCATAGGTCTTATTTCTAGAGAATTTTGTCCAGCTTCACTCTACGAGCTCAATAAATAATAAAATCACTCAAAAGTACTTCTTAGTTTTTGGCAACTAATCACATGACAGAGAGAGAAGTAAAAGGGAATGGAATGTGATATGAAGTGCATGGGGTTATAAAGAAACCCTCATTTGAGGGTAGAGATTTGAAAGTTAAAGAAACAGATACCCCCGGTCTTTTCCGGGCCATTGAAAGTGGCGGTACCATTGATGGTTCCATTCCACATACCGAGGACAACATGGTATGCATGAGTTCACAGCCTGATTGGGCACAAGAATTTCTCGAGGCAGCCCCCATCATCCTTTCCTGGCTCTCCCTGGAAGCACGGAAGAGATCTGAATAATTTCCATGGCCCATGTTCCAGAAGTGGAGATGGCTAAGCACAAGAGCCTAGTTTACCTCATTTAATAACAATAATACAGTAATTAGTATAATATAACATAAAATTATATCACAGATACTGTATATTTATAAGGTATGCCTCATAGTATTGCACTTATTTGCCAGAGGTACCAGAGGAAGGGAACAGAGGCAGGGATTGTCCAAGACAGGTATCAGTTGGTGGTGGTGGTCAAATCTCAGAGCAGCAGTAACTCCAAGCCATATAAGAGGTGTAGATAGAGTCAACCAAGGAAAATGACTGAATTCTAAAGAAGGCATCATGGGATTCTAACGTAACCTCAGGATGTACAAGGGACAGAATTATGCTATTTGATGGACATATCTCTTTTATAACCTATGTGGCTATAGTCATGATCTCAATTTTTTTAAATTTTATTATTGAAGGGTAGTTGACATACGATGTTATATTAGTTTTAGATATACAAGAGAGTGATTTGAGAATTCTATACTTGTTCATCACAAATGATTTTTTCTTCATTTTTTTAAGATCAATTTTTTTCTTCTTTAATCACATAGTGGGCAATTCATTGACACCTCCTGGGAATTTGCATCAAACTAAATTTTACACTGGAGAGTTATTGAATTATAGGCTCACACCGACTTGAAGAATAACTGGGCTGATCTGAGAGTTTCTCTGAAGTGATGAGATTGAATTGGCTGCGAATACAGCAGCAGCCACAGCTTATATCACTTTTGATGCGTTTTGTATCTCTTGAGGTGATATAACAAAACATATTCCACTACTCAGAAGAAGAAATAGTGAAAGATTCTAGACTTTGCATATGGTAAGACTTGGATGTAAATTCATCGTCTGCCACTAAGCTGGCTGAGGTACACTTGGGCAGGACTTTTCCCTTCTCTAAGCCTCACTGGCTTTCCTCTATGTCAGAATGGGGATAATAAAGTACCAGACAGTGTTGGTGTGAGAACGGGTGTGTGACTCATATACCAGTGTCTCTGAATCCTTTGAATAATTGAACCTCATCATAACTGATCCTATATCTTGTGGAAAACCCTTCACAAACGTTCTGGGAACTCCCAAGATTTGACATCTTTCCCAGTTACCTTCAACTTTAATTTTTATCTTCTGCTAAACTCTCAATCATTACCCCACATCCTGTGGCTGGCTATCTATTTCTGCTCCTCTGCAAATCCAAATTTTGACATGTGTCTTTCTCATTATCTTCTCAGATGCTTTTAGTAGATTATTATTCCTTAGTGGATTCACACTTTACTACCATATAGAAAATTCATTTCTATTGAATATTGAATTTCCCTGATATGTTTTATGCTTTTGTGTTTTTTTAATGTTTATTTATTTATTTTTGAAAGAGAGAGAGAGCACTCACACATGTGCACATGCATGCATAAGTGGGAGAGGGGCAGAGAGAAAGGGGGTTGGGGGGAGAGAGAGAGAGAGAGAGAGAGAGGGAGAGAGAGAATTCCAAGAAGTCTCCTTCTAGCATGGAGCCTGATGTGGGGCTTGAACTCATGAACTGTGGGATCATGACCTGAGCCAAAATCAAGAGTCCAATGCTTAACTGACTGAGCTACCCAGGTGCCCCTTACCTGATATTTTTAAGGCTTTTTTTTTCTAGCAAGTCAGGTTTAGCCTAAAGATATTTGCCAGCTCTCTGTGCTTTTCTTCTCTCCCTCAACTTTCTTTCCCCTCAGAGCTCTCCACTCACGCATTTCCTTTTTTCCCCTTCACATGTGAATAATTATATATATATATATATATATATATATATATATATATATTACACATAATCTCACACAAAAAATATATATGCATTTATAAATATATATTTATAATGTAAAATTCAAAAAGTAAGGAACTACAAAAATGAAAATATTGCAATCACTGTGAAAAACAGCATGAAGTTTCCTCAAAAAAATTAAAAGCAGAAAGTCCATATGATCCATGGGGTGTCTGGATGGCTCAGTTGGTTAAGTGTCCAGCTTCGGTTGAGGTCATGATCTCACAGTCTGTGGGTTCAAGCCCCACATCGGGCTCTGTGCTGACAGCTCAGAGCCTGGAGCCTGCTTTGGATTCTGTGTCTTCCTCTCTCTCTGTCCCTCCCCCATTCATGCTCTCTCTCTCTCTCTCTCTCTCTCTCTCAAAAATAAATAAATATTAAAAAAATTAGAAAAAATAGGAAGCCCATATGATCCACTAGGTCTACTACTGGGTGTTTACCCAAAGAAAACAGAAACATTAATTTGAAAAGATATGTGCATTCCTGTTTTTATTGCAGCATTGTATGCAAAATATGGAAGGAACCCAAGCAACACTATGTGTGTGTGTGTGTGTGTGTGTGTGTGTATATATATATATATAAAATGGGATATTACTCAGCCATATAAAAGAATGAAATATTGTCCTTTGTGACAATATGGATGAGCCTAGGGTGTATTATGCTAAGTGAAATACATCAGAGAAAAACAAATATCATATTATCTCACTTGTATGTAGACTCTACAGAACCAACAGACTCTTCAATACAGAGAACAAACTGGCAGCTGCCAGAAGGGAACAGCCAAAATAGGTGAAGGGGATTAACAGCTACAAACCTCTAGTTATAAAATAAATAGGCCACTGAGATTAAAAGTACAGCATAGGGAATATAGTAAATAATATTATAATAACATTGCATGGTGACAGATGGTGACTACACTTATGATCACTGAGTTATGTATAGTATTGTTGAATCACTATGCTGCACACCTGAAATAATAGAATATTGTATGTCAATTATCCTTCAACTTAAAAAAAAGAAACAAGTAATCCTAATATCTCAGTACCTACTGATGTTAATGTTCAGTGTTAGTGATTAAAAACTATCTAGGTTACAAACCTGGCATTAGCATCAATACCTGTGTTGGTTTGGCTAATTTGCCAATCTCTACTACGCCTCAATTCTCTCATCTCTATCATGGGGATGATGATAATGGTACTTATCTCTTAATGTTGTTGTGAGATTAATTTTTTTAATGTTTATTTATTTTTGAGAGAGACAGAGACAGAATGCAAGTGGGTTAGGGACACAGAGAGAGGGGACACAGAATCCTCAACAGGCTCCAGGCTCTGAGCTGTCATCACAGAGCCCGATGCGGGGCTTGAACCCACCAACTGTGAGATCATGACCTGAGCCCAAGTTGGAGGCTTAACCAACTGAGCCACCCAGGTGCCCCTGTTGTTGTGAGATTAAATGAAGTATTATATGCACAGTGCTCAGGAAAATTCTTGCATTGAGAAAGCACTCAGTAAGTAGTGCTAGCTGCTCTTACTATAATTTATTAGTATTATTAGTAGTATTAGATTAGTATAATTCTAGGTATCACTTTCTGCAAGTATAGTTAAAAGGATAAAAACATGAATAAGTGGAATTGTTTCTAGAGGAAAGAATCATTTCTGATAAATACTATTTGTTAATTTCTAAAAAATTTATAATATTGAACTTAATTTGAATAAACAAGTAAAATTAAACTGTTGAATGCCACATAAGAATTCCTTCACAAAAAGTAATACCATGTACTAAAACATTCTTCTATAGTTAAGAAAAAAATAATTTGAGACAAAATTATGATAAGGTTGGATTTTTTAATTATTTTAACTAATGCTTTAAGTTCAGAAAGTTTTAAGTCCTTCTTTACTATGAAACATGTCAGATCAAGTAGTGAGCCCAGCCTGCCTACAACTCATCCACCCTAGCCTTTCTTCACTTCTAATCTATGTAATCTATATTATTATTTTTATATTATCAAGGTTTATAATATTCACATTGTTTTGCATTCATAATTACCTAAGTTTTAGTTATATATTAAGTAAATTTAATATTCATTTCCAGGTCTTTTAACACAGATTTTTCATTTTTAAACTTTGTGTGTTCTACCCTAATTATATATTTTATTTGTTTTGTTGTAAGGCCCCCGGTTATTGTATTTCTGGAGTAATTGTGCTTAACATCACTGTAATGTCTATTCATGTTATTAAAACCAGGTTGGTATTTATCCATTATCTTTTGGCACTGAATGTTACTGCCAAGAAATAGAAGTCCAGACTATTCATTTTTTTTCTTCCAGGCTATCTGAAGCATTCTTTCTTTATCTCTGACAACCAATAATTCCATTAGAATGCCTCCCAATATTAGTCAATCAGAATATTATTTTTTATCTACTGATTCACTTTTGTATTGCTTTCAAGAAGTTTGCTTGAATTATATCTTTAACAGTCTTTTCTTTCATTTGTTAAGTTCATTGCATGACTCCATTTACCCTTTTATTTCCTGCCTTCCACATCTATCATCTCTTTTTTATTTGCTTAGTCGTTATTTCTTTCTTCTCTGTTCATTGTGATTATACCAAGACTTTGGTCCATGACAGCCATTCAATTTTCAACCACTCTATTTTATTCTTTGCTGTTTCTAATTTATTTATTAGCTCTGTGGTATGTGCTCTCTTTCTGACTTTCTCTCTCTCTTTCCACCCTCACTAATTCATTTTCCATAGTGAAGTTGGATGAGTCTTTCCTGAGTTATTACCATCCACCTTTTTAACCATTGGCTCAAAAATTTTCAAGGATACCCTGTCTCTTCCACTAACTCTCTGACACTTTTGAAAGTTGTTTCATGAGTTTCAGTTTCCTTCCATTCATTTTTATGGATTCCGAAGGATAGACTTTCATGATAATGATGATGATAGCAATTGAGGAGCGCACCTGTTGGGATGAGCACTGGGTATTGTATGGAAACCAATTTGACAATAAATTTCACATTAAAAAAAATGAGGGTAGATTATACATATTGAGCCCTTGTTACGTTTTGAGGGCAGTTGTATTTTTAAATTATTTCCTCACTTAATCTTTGCAACAACTCTGTAAGGAAAGTGATAGTACTGTTATTATGCTTGTTTTGCAGATAAGAAAATGAAGGTATGGAAAAATAAAAGAAATTACCCAAAGTCAGATAACAATTTAAAGTGTTTTTTTTGTCTTCTGAATAAGAGAAAATATTTGCAAATTATATATCTGATAAGGGTTTAAGTTCCAAAATATATAAAGAAATAATAAAACTCAATATAAGAAAAATCAATCTGATTTAAAAATGGACAGAGTCCCTAAATAAACATTTTCCAAAGAAGATAAACAGATAGCCAACCGACACAAAAAGATGCTCAAAATCGCTCATTATCAGGGAAACACAAATCAAAACAACGAGATATCATCTTGCAGACATCAGAATGGCTATTAACAAAAAGATAAGAAAGAACAAATTTTGGTGAGGATCTGGAAAAAAAGAAACTCTCATGCTGGTGGGAATGTATTGGTGTAGCCACTATGGTAAACAGTAAAGAGTTTCTTCAAAAAATTAAAATTAGAATGGCCATACAATCCAGCAATTCCACTTCTGGGCATTTATCCAAAGATGATAAAAACACTAATGTGAAAAGACACACATACCCCTATGTTCATTACAGCATTATTTACAATAGCCAAGATATGGAAGCAATGTAAGTGTCCATCAATAGATAAATAAATAGGGAAGATGTGGTATATTTTAGTATAAATCTCTCACTTTTTTAATATGGCATATAAGATTTTCCACAATGTGGCCCTTATCTGCCTCTCTGGCCTCATCTCCTCCAACTCCACATCCTGAGTTTTTCACTGCTGGCCAAATGATCTCTATTCCATTTTCCCAATATTCTGAGTTCTTGCACTTTTGCCCTTCTCCTGTCCCTCTGTTTTGAGTAAATCCCATTTGTCTTATACATCCCAACTTTACTGTCTTTCCCACAGAGCTTTCCCTGATCGTATACAGATCTCATTCTACATAGTCCCATGTCTCTAAATATTCAATGTTATTGGAATTACTTATTTAATACATAGACTTGTTTGCTTTGGTTCCCCCAGAACTAGCATTGGGTCTGGAAATAGTAGACTTAGAATGTTGGTTTGTTGATGAATGAATGAAAACCATTAGAAAGGAAGAACTTAGAAGGTACCCTAAAGGAGGAAGTCATTATGAAAGAAGGGAGTAGATGACAAGAGGGGGTGTGATTACTAAATTTTCTATGTCTTTTAAATACATTGAGTGTTACTTATTTCTGTGCCAATTTTCCCCATTAGATTATGGGCTCCTTGGGGAGAGGAACCACATATCCTCAGTGATGAGAAACATAACTTACTCTGAAGATGTTAATAAATTTTTGTTTCCTTAATTGTCAGTGAGTAACCACTGCCCACTGAAAATTAAAAATAACCAAAAGACAATTGGATGCTATCCCTGTCTTTTTTTAAAGGAGAAGTCACACTGATTTTTACACAAGACTTTTATTGCTCAAAGTGAGACCCAAGTGTATGCCTCTGTTTAAGGTTGACTGAGTCATTTTTTTTTTGTTTCCAAGGTTCAACTACTTTTAAAGGGCAACATTCTTTTTGTGGTTTGGAGTATGCTTTGTTTGCTAATAAAGTTCCACCTAAAGGAAACAATGATCAGGTTTCATTCCATTACAAATAGCAAATGACTTATAAAACCCTTGGTACCATAACAATGTGAAATGTCTTGTCAGATTTCTGGGAGAAAACTCTATATCCCAGCTTAATAACAAATACACTGGCAATGCAACTAGCCTGTGGTTCTTCTGTACACACTAGCCTCTCAGATCAAGAAAATAAAAGACCTAGAAGCTGAAGCCTCAAAAGCCAGCCATCCAGACAACCCACAGAGATGATGAATGAGCTGTCAAGGACATGAATAAACAGTAACTCTGCCATCACATTCAATACTTTATTTTGATCAAATAAATGTCATTATAGAGATACTTCATTTGAGAATCATTGAGTTGGAGAGGACCTAGAGATGTTATTAATAAGAGTAGCTAATATTCATTCAATATTATCTAAGAGCTTGGCAATTTATATTGATTGCCATATATAGTCCTCATAACAACCCTAAGATATAGTTAAATTGGTCCCACTGTTACAGACAGGGTCACTAATGCAAAGAATACAAAAAGGGAGAAGTAACTTGCTCAACTCAATTATGAAATAAAAGAATAAAGGTTTGAATCCAGACAGTATAGTTGCTGTGCCCTACACTATAGTTACTTCCCTTACAATACAGATAGAGACAACAGTGTAAGCAAAGCTACAATTTGTTGACTTCTTAACACGAGTCTCTATATAAATGGCATACATTTGCTATGTTGTTTATATACTAAAATACCACTATAAATCTGAACCTAAACACCTGAGCAGGGAATGATTGTGAAAAGTAATTTAACTAAATGCAAAGAATCTCAGAAATGTTCAAAATTGGTACACTATGTACTATGAAAAATTTAGATAAGATCTGGGACTTAAATGTGGGTTTGACACCCATAGTCCCTCTCCCACCACATGAAGAACTAGCTAATTTTTCCTGCATCTCTAAAAGACTTGAATTTATTCTTTCGAGAAATGATAACCAGACAGGTCTTGAAAGCAGAATCACCATGTCTAGTAGAAGTTTAGGGTAAGACACTGAAAATGCAGATTATGTAGAACTCTGAGTAGCAAATGGGGAAAACCAAGCACCATCCTTTATTTCCAAAAAACAGCAAAAATGAGAATATGAGATAGTTTTATTCACATGCCTGGACCTTCCCCAGATGAACTGGACCCTCTTGTCTCTCCATGTAGTCTCAGGGAGTCTCTATGTGGTCTATTTCATATGATATACTCAGAGATCCAAGGGACTAAGGCAGAAGCTTGCAGTTCTTTCAAGTGTGACGTGTAGACTGGCATAGCATCAGTCCCCCCATGCTCCATTAATCTAATCAGACACCGGTCAACACTGCTATAAGAGGAGAAAATCAATAAATAAGGGAAAAAATGGTGAGACTCTTCAGGCACTGTTCTTTGAGTACAGTCCTTTCAATCTAAAGACTTAGGAGCCAAACAGAAAGTTATATGACCCCGGGACATCCAATATACAGTGATGGAACAGAGGCAGAATAACTACCATAGACACTCCAGTTTAAAAAGAAGAGATTAAGACTCATGTTGCAGTCACTAATCTGGAGAAGTTTTGAAATCTAACTAGACACATGTTGCCAGTTATTATATTCCATCCCAGTTCTGCTTCTTGAGAATATTCACCATGGCTATTGACTCTGCCCTCTGGGTTTTAGGTTCTGTCATGAGTTATCTTTCTTTTTCCATAAGAAGGACACTTAATAATATATGTTCTAGTCTGGCTCCTGCTGAGAGATTAGATGTTCTGACAATTTTTCTTATTATAAGCTCTTTCTGACTCTTTTAAAACTTCATGGGTTTCCTTTGAATCTTATTAGGGTCTAATACATGAGATGATATTTGTACCTATAAATCTTTTTTACAACAGCTCTCTTATACTTTTGCTTGACTGTAAAATTTCTGTGGGACAACATGTTTAAAATTCTTCAGAGTCCTCATATTTAGCAAAGAAGAGCTGACAAGTAATCAATCCAAGAGGATCAAGGCAAAACTACCAGTCTCCCTAAAGGCTAGGTTCAGAATTAGCATAGCATCACTTCTGTTACATCCCAGTGATCAAAGCAGTTACAGGCTAGCCCATATTTAAGGGGAAGGAAATAGATCCTATCTCCCAAATGGAAGGGGTGACACAGATTTTGTAGTCAGCTCTAATCTTCCATGACTATTTAAGAGAAAGTAGGGAAAGAATACAGAGATCTGGATGTAAGAGAGGTAAATACTCATCAACTACCATGATACAAAGTCAATAGATAACATTCACAATTAATCAATGAAAATAAAAGTATAAACATGTTATTTAGAGTTTTGGAGATAAATGCCAAAAATAATGGCTTTAAGAGCTGGAATTAGGTACCTCAAGGTAGTGGATTTGTGGGTAGAAAGAGATGGACAAGGCTTCTGCTATATTTCACTTAGAGCCTTTTTCATAATATTTAATTACTTTCACTATGCACATGAATTTCTTGGCAAAAATAAAAATTAAAAGGGTAGTTTCTATTTTTTTCAAGCACAGTGAAAATTATACTGTACCAGTCTAAAATGCAATTTAATGAATTTGGCAACTTGTTATTATTCTGAACTAAGTAACAAAACAATTCACCAGGAACCTTTCCTTTGCATCTCTGCCTAAGCATAAGCCCAGTAAATTAAAAAAAAAAAGTTAAAAATTGGAGGAGTCAATGACATAGTTTATAGAAGAAAAAATGAGTGAGAGCATAAGTGCACATATCCCCTTTTTTCAACCTACATTTTTCACACTTGAAAAGTGTGTTACAGTGCATGCCAATTTTATAATTGAACTCCAAAATAGCATCCTTGGTAATATTTGCATGGCATTGTGCCTTTGATAAATGACTCTTCTATACATATTTTTCCTCACCCTCATAATATCTGTGTGACTTTCATTGACCAGGCATTACTATTATCATCTTCATTTTCCAAAGAAAGAAAGTAAAATTCAGATGAGGTAAGTTCATCATCCAAGGTCATATGAATGTGCAAAGTCATATGGTTATTTAGCATCAGAGCTGATTTTCCAGTTCCAAAGCCTGACCTCTTTCATCTCACTGGTCTGTCAGACTTTGAAAGACCGTATCAAGAAGGGCACAGGGAACCACTACTCTGAACGCTAATCTGGGTCTGAAAAGTAGCATCACACGTGGACATTTCACAAGAATGAGTATGTCTTGACATACATAGTAATAGTTGTATGTATTTACTATTTCTACAGCAAGAAAACAAAACAAAACAAAACAACACCGTGTCTTTCTTTCTAAACACAACGAACAGGAAAGGATTCCAATTCAGTAACATTTCCATGAGAGTGTTGAAAGTCTTTCTCTATTAGCAGAGGAACATTATCCAAACATTTCCTTCTAAACAGTGCCAAAGCATGTGTAATTCAAACTTAGCCAACAGTTCAAGGCCCAGTTTAAGGAAACTCTGACATGATTTTTAATAGGAATGAAAATGTGTGATCTGTGTTAAGTTTCAGAGACACATTTCACAACACAAGGGACTCAGCTTCTCCCCTTGGACAGAGTGATTCAACAATCCCATACTTACTTTCCGAATAGACTCAGTCCATGGGCCAGCAACTTGGCTTTGAGGAACAGAGTTGCCATCTCGCATAATTGGTGAGCCCTTGTGGGGTGTGGATTCCAAGCTTAACCATGAGTTCTGTGCATGCCCAGGAGCATATTGCATCTCTGGGCCTCAGCACACTTATTTGAAGGTTGATTAAACGCCATTTTCCAAAGCATGGTGCCCATACCACTGCAGGCGCACAGGCTAGCCTGTCAGGAGAGAGTGGAAATTTTAAATTGTGATAGTCATTTGGTTGTTTTAGTACAACCAAAAACCAAAGCATCTTATCTGCTCTGAGATTTCACAGACACTACTGCTTGAGATGAGACTATAATAGATATTTAAATTTTTGTCAACCTGTATATTAGTCAACGTACAGGGGGAAAAACTAAATAATGATACAAGAAGAACATATAAATGTACGTTCCACAGATGAGGAAGGAAACAGAAAACATTGGACCAGGAGAGTGATTTCTGCTTGAAAAGTGTTATGAAAAGTGTTTTTGTTCCTTAAAAGACAATAAAATCAACAACAATATGAGTAAATGCTTTCTACATTAATAAAAACACTAATAATAACAGTTACTTTACAACAACCCTGCAAGGATGAACTTGTTCTTTTCATTATTTAATAAATAAACAGCAGTTCAGAAAAATTGAATAACTGTTTGGCCAAGAACCACACAACTAGCATGTAGTAAGTAGTGCCAAGATTCCAAATAAGTTCCTGAAGGTAGGGGAAGGCAGGAGATGGGGGATAAGCATTGAGCAGTTGGGACTCAAATTGGTAACTCCAAGCCACCATTTTCTGCTGGTGACATTGAGCATGTTGCTGAACATGTGCCTTGGTTTCCACATCTGTTAAATAGGGTTAACAACAATAATAATAAAATGAGGAGATGTGGTTCACAGGGCAGGTTTCAGTTATGGAAGATGAATAATTTCTGGAGATATAATGCATAGCCTACAGACTATAGTTGATAATACTGTGTTGTATAATTGAAATTTTCTAAGAGGTTAAATCTTAAGTGTTCTCACCCTTGTTTCAAAATGGTAACTATACAAAGTGATGGATATGTTAATTAGCTTGGTTGTGGTAATCACTTCACAATGTATGTGTGTAGCAAAACATCACATTGTAAACCTTAAAAAAATCCAATGTCTTGAGACTTGCCCATTATGAAAGTAAAATTTTAAATAGAAATAAATAAATAAGTAATACATTTCATATAACCATTATAAATATAAAATAAATAGGAATACCTACAAACATAATTATAAAATATAGGTTAAGATAAAGTATAAAATATACAAATATAAAATAAGACATCCATGGTGACTATTTAGACATCTTTATGCATAATAAGCTCTTGTTACTGTCCAGCCATTGTTGCTGTTGTTGTGATGTTCTCTTTATAATTGAACTCCAAGGGTGTCTGGATGGTTGCATCAGTGAAGTGACCAAATGTTGATTTGGGCTCAAGTCATGATCTCACAGTCACGAGATAAAGCCCTGCATCAGTCTGGGCATGGAGCCTGCTGAAGATTCTTTCTGTCTCTCCCTCTGCCCCTCCTGCTGTCCTGCTTTCTATTTCTCAATAAGTTAATAAGTAAATTAATTAAATAAAATTATTGAACTCCAAAACAACACTCTTGGTAAGAATTGTGTGGGGCTGTGTTCTTTATAGATTTTCCTATACATATTTTTATTTGCATTGAAAGCCTTCTCCTATCTTTTAAGCATCCAGGTTTACGTGTCTCGTTTCTCCCTGGATCACTTTGTGTTTCACGCTGTTCTGTGGATCTGAAAATGTTTCCAAAGCTTCAAACTTCATGTTACTTAGTTTTGCTGTTTTTGTTTTTTTCTCCCTCTTTCCCATATGTGGCTGAATTCTGAAAGCATCCTTTCACAATGATACTTGATGTGGTGTCTTCGTCACCACTCACAGATAAGGAATTTGGGGGTTAGAGAGGGTAAGTGACTGGCCCACTCTTAAACATGGAATGTGGTGGGGCTAGGCTTCATACCAACTCCCACATGGCTCGGCATCACAGAGCTTCAATCAGCACAGCACATGGTCCACTAATGACTCACTAGGATTTCAAATTCTGGTGGTTTTCTACTTCCCAAGGATTTACTCAGGGGCTGTCAAGTTTGTTTGCAGAGACTCCTTGAACTCTTCTGTCTTTTCACCAAGACAGTTTTAGTGTGAGGCTCTAGAACACTCCCTCTAACTTTAAACATACATCTGGCAAAGCATTCTCCCAGGACATCATCTGGGCAGAAGAAGATGTTTCATATTTGCTTTTCTTCAAAGTGCTGTTCTTATTTCAGATAAACACACAATCATTTTGACTAGCTTGCTTTCTTTCGAATTGATATTTGATGTCTAGTATTGTTTGGTTGTGTATTGGGTCTCTGCAATGATCATAAATTGTCAGCAAGGACCTCCAAAGTCTCTGAGTCTTGATCCACACTACTAAACTCAGCCAAACCCTCAGATTTTGAGGATGCACTTCAAGAGGGACAAAGACCCCAGGTACCATTATAGTTGCAAGGCTGTTAAAGAAACCTGCAATGTTGGGGTAGCCCCAATTCCTACAACAAATTATCTTACCTGAAATGGTTTTTCTTATGATTCAGCTCAGTGAAGAGAGCTTCCAAGAAGAGAATTCTGAATTATATTTCTGTTTCTATTATGGTTTTGCTGGTGATTAAGGCTTCTCAGCTTGCAAAAGCTTATTATCCAGGCCAATGGCACCAATGACCATTATAACTTACACTGGCTACTAACTTGAAACGTTTTCCTCCTCCAGATTTTGATCTTGAAGGATCAGTTGTTATTATAGTTAACACATGGGAGCTATTACATCTTATAGTAAAGGAACTACCAACTGAGAGGCAACAAAAGGGCTTAGCACCTCCTATACTTCTCTCCTTTACTGTTGTAAACTTCTCCCAGGAACCTCATTTATATGTGAACATTCAATGATATTCGCAATGGGGATACAGAGATATAATAGAATTGTGATTGAGATACATGTACAGGAAAAGAGCAGGCAGGGAGAGATTTAAGGGTGTTACCACTTATGTGCCTAATACTGCTTTGAATCCTTGCGTGGACTCAATATGTGACATTATTTAGTTCTCACATTTACTTTATTTCTATTTGTACCTATCTGCATCTATCTATCTACCAGCCATCAGACCCTCCTATCCATACATAAGCACAGAGTGAAACCTGAGATGAGGCTTAACTAACACAAATGTTGATCCTTACTAGATGTGAACGTTTGTGTGATTTTATTCTTATTTTCTCCTGTATAGTTTCTTTTCATAGGTTTTTAATTAAAAATGCATTGTTTTCAAAGTTCCTATTCTTATTTTGTTTTGTTTGTTTTTAAGTAGACTTCACGCCCAGCATGGAGCTCAACATGGGGCTTGAACTCACAACCCTGAGATCAAGACCTGAGCTGAGAGCAAGGGTTGGATGCTTAAACGATTGAGTCACCCAGTGGCCCATTTTTCAAAGTTCTTAGTCTTAAAATAAATAACAATATGGGGTCTCCAGAAGCAGACTCCGAGACAGTGCAGTGTGCAGGAAGTACACTTGGAATCAACTCCCGTGGACCAGACAGGGGATGCAGAAATAAGTAGAGTAAGCAAGTAAACTGTGATGCGGACCAGAGTCTCAGCAGACCCTCGAGAAGGTGTGGAACCGACAGGTCTCGTCCAAGTCGTCTCACATGGGGCTAAAGAGACCAGCCCTTTTTACCCTTGCCACAGTTGGATATGGTCCACCCCAAGAAACTTTGTGATCTTGAGCAAGGCGGCTCACTGCAGCTGGGCCATCTTTGTCATTTCTCACAGCTGAAGCAACAAGTCCTTCTTTGAAAGGACATCCGGGTAGTACCAGGGCCTGCTTTATGGGTGTATGATCTTTGCAGTCACTCAGGGCCCCCTGCTTAAAGAGACCTTTGTTTGGGTCAATGCTCTGTTGTTGCTGTCCTGAAATTCTTGATAATTAGAAAATGGATCCCTGCTTTTTTTTTTTTTTTTTTTTTGCACTGGGTCTTGTAAATGAGGTCCCAGGTCCCAGGTCCCAGGTCCCAGGTGGTACATCTCTATGTCTACCACTGTTCCTACACTATGAGTGGTTGATGTGACCTAAGAAGGTGGCCCAGCCACAAAAGACACACTTTCCAGGTTAAACAGTGTTAGTGGATGCTACTCCACAGATGTACTGATACAGGATAAAAATTCTGAGATCCTCTGAAATGAAATGAAGCTTCCATGTAATTTAGCTAGTTAGGTATATGTAAATGTAACTAGAGGTTGTTTGTTCAGTGAAATTAGGTAACTGAGTGAAAAATAAAGTACAATGGATTTTTTTCTCCTTTCTGTTGCAATTTTTTTTGTATATTTCATTATGGTGGTGAGTGTTGAGTAGATTCAGGGCTGATGTGTTTTTATCATTCTTTTCTATCTCCTTTTTCTCTTAGCTTGTTAGCAACAAAAGCAAAAATGGTATAGATTACTAGCTCTGGAGGCTCTCCAACTGTAGCCTTTTATTTACAAGTAAAGAAAATGAGACCCTACAAGGACATTGCCCAAGGTCACACAGCTGCTCAGGGCCAACTCATGAACTAGAACTCAATCCTCTTGATTTTAAATAAGGTATTTTTTTTTCATTATATTCGAGCTATAATTTCTTCTCTATGTTACATCACCAGTGATCCTGACATTAATTCTTTGATGAAAGGCATTTCAGTCCATGCTTAATTTCTCAGTAGCTTGGAAAATTTCTAATAAATCAAGTCCAAATTAAAATCTGTATATACCAAAAGTGGGACAGCAGATTTATGAGGTGACTCTCCAAGCTGCAAATGCTGTCATTTTCTCTATTGAGTTAGTTGTCAGTTGCTGCACCTGGAAGGCTTCATTCCAAATGGTTGCAGTGAATTCACTTCAAGATGCTACCTGTTCCTCTTTGTATGAGCAGAGAGTTGTCAAAACAGGAAGTCCGATTATAATGGGGCCACAGATTCAGCCTGAGGCTGTATTTGCACATCTGGTAACTTTGAATATAACATCCCCAGAGATGAGAACCTTCATAAAAATGTAGAGGGCAGAAACTCTGATTTTGCCTTCAGAGACAAAATGTGTTGATGGAAGGCTGATGGTTTGAAACAAAGCCAACATGCAAAAATTTTGCCAAATATCATTGCTATTGAGGTTGGTTGGAAAATGAAGTATTCAGGCCAATGATTCTTTCCTGGAAGCTAAAATAAATCTGAAACAATGAATACACTATTGAGTACAGTCCAGAAGTGGTCATAGAGCTTCAGGTAGCCATTAAGAAGTCACAATAAAGTCTGTCTCTCACATTTCAAGTTACCAGCAGTCTCAGGTGACATTGATGTACTGGTTCCCTGTGTCTTAAACTTTTTCTATCTATACATTTTGCCTTGACTCCTTCTGTAGCTTTACAACTTTACCTCTATCTTCAACAAGGAAAACAGAGAGAGAAATGGGAGACAGAGAGGGAGAAATAAAACTAACTCCAGACTATGATTAGCATTCTTTGAAATTAACCAGTAATAACATTGATAAATTAGAGTGGTCATCTTGCTTGTGTCCTTGACATTCTTTTACTTTTGGGAATGCATGCCCACCTAATCTTAGCCAATGTGTTTCAGGTCGGTTAACCAACTTCCAGAAGTGAGGGAGACCCCATTGGCCTGAAGCAATCATCACATCATTTGGCCAGGTCTCTGGCCACAAAGATCAGCTCAACCATCAGTTCCTAACCAGCCTAGAGCCTCTGACATGCTGTGGTTTCCGCAGTGAAGTAGTGTTCACCTCTCTTCTGCTCCTGGTGGTGAAAAGACATAAGGCTTATCCACAATTAAAAGAGCTAGATTGGTGATAAAGCCAATATAAACATCATGATTGTATCAACAAGAATGGCAGCTCACATAACCACAAATAATCCACCGTGCATAGAACTTCACTGTGCCATTTCTTCACTGTTTTTCCTTAAGTGATGTGCTCTCCTATTTATTATTAAAATTAAAATAGTCAACAATGACTATTAAAAAATAAACAAAAGGGAACAGATCTGATAAAATAAATGCTGATGACCTAAACTTGAGCTATCTAGATGAAGCCATACCTCTGAGCTTTCCAGCTATTTGATCTTCCAAATTCCCTTTATGGTTTAGCTGTTTTGAATATTTGTTTGTTCTTACAGCATAATAAGTATAAGCCATTAAACCATTCATTACATACCAGGCCCTTTAAGTGAACCTAACATGCCGGTGAAAGTATCCCACTAGTGATTCAGACTATCCTAGCCTCAGGACTTGACCCCATTTCTGGGACTTGTCAGACTTTTCCCAGCCAGGCTTTCCATACTGCTGTTCTTTGCTCTACCTCATGTATACCCCCTCTCCAATTCGATCTTCTTCATTCTTACCCACAGAATTCAATACCCCAGAAATCTCTACCTATAGCAATTCACTTGGGCTTGCCTCTTTGGGATGACACTGAGCAACCCCCTTGGGTACAGGGTCAGTGTGGGGACTTTGATGCCACACTACATGGCTGGATGTAAGAGGTCCACACAATTCCTATTTCACTCAACAAGACCTGAGAAAGTTAGAAATACCTGTCCTCCAAGCCCCCTAAAGAAGAAAAAATGAGACCACATTGATGGATATATCCCTATGGTCAGAAGTCAGTCCTGGAAGGGACATGGTGGAGATGAACATATTTCTCCTCAGTAAAGAGGGATGATGAGCAAGGTGGGAAGTGGAGCCTACCTGGGAGCAAAGCATTTAGAGAGGTTTCTATGCTTATTTCAATTGTATCATCTTTTGAAAAAAAAAAAAAAGAGTTTCTCAGCTTAGGAATCGACTACCATAAAGTTAATAACTTTAAAATTGGTGGTACTTTGGGGCGCCTGGGTGACTCAGTCAGTTAAGTGTCTGACTTCAGCTCAGGTCATGATCTCATGGTTGGTGGGTTCGAGCCCCGCATCGGGCTCTGTGCTGACAGCTCAGAGCCTGGATCCTGCTTCTGATTCTGTGTCTCCCTCTCTCTCTGCCCCTCCCCTGCTCATGCTCTGTCTCTCTGTCTCTCAAAACTAACTAAAACATTTAAAAAAATTACGATACTTTAAGTTGTTTGGAGTCAGAGGTAGAAGCTTCAACTCTCTCTACCTAACTCTCTGTAAAAATCTTAGTGAGGTAGCCTAACACACAAACAAATGAAAAATCAATAGGCCACTTATATTTCATTGACTGACATAGAATCCTTGTTTTAAAGAGCAGAGAGGGACCTCAGAGGCAGAGCCACCTTTCTCATTTAACTGATGAGAATGCTGAGGTTCAGAGCCTCCCTACACGTGCCTGAGATCACACTAAGACTTAGCCTAGTGCCAAAATGGAGCCCAATATCTTGGCCCCCATTCAGTATCCCTGTCTTATAAACACTAAATTATTCATATGACAATAATTGTCCATTTGTCAAAACCTGATTGAGCACCTGCTACATATAGGATTCTATCCTAGTCACTCTAGATGCAGATCAATGGGTCAATTCCATATTTTAGGGTCATCAACTTGCTTTATTCTCTGTAGCAACGTAAAGACAGCTCATTTCATTCCAGGCCAAAGGGGTTGAAATTATATAGTTTTATAAGACAGAGACACAATATCACAATATCAAGGATTTCAGAGGATCCAAATATATAGTTTGAGGAGGACAAGGGCTATATTTTAACTCCTCTATACTGATTAAACTCTAATTTCTTGCCTATATTATAATTTATTTTCATGGATGGATATATTGACAACAGAAGCTGCCTTTTTCTTTCTTCAAAGCAGTACTAAAGCTGATTTAGAACGAACAGTGAGTATAAAATTTATGGCTCAAACTTCTCAAGTTCTTCAAATGATTCCACTCTGCAAGTTCTTAATTTTTTGAGCTATGACTCTCACCATGCTACGTGACTTCAACTGTCTCCTATATACCAGTGACTTTCAAAGTCTCTCTTCCTAGCTCCAGACCCCAATGTCCAAACATATGAGATTCATCAAGCTAGACATCACAATGAGACCTCTCAAAAGTTCTCACTCCTTGGTTCCAAACTGAAACCCTTTATTTTTCTCCCAAATTTTTCCTCTCTGTCCCCTTTGTAACTAGGAGTGTCTAGTTGCCTAAGTGAGACATAACATATTCATCTCCAGCTTCTCCTGTCCCTTGCCCCTGTACCCAGTTAGTTGCTAAAGCCTATCAATTGTTTTTCTTAATTTTGCCTCCAATCCACTTCCTCACTTCAATTTTCACTGACCTACTTGGGATCTTTATTGCTTCCTAATTGAACTTGCACTTCACTGCCCTCCAATTTATCTACAACTTTACTACCAGAATTCTATTTTTTCAAAATAAATTAATCATGTTGCTACCTCTACCTAAAAAAAATATTTCGACACTTAACCATTACCTAGCAGATGAAGTTCAAATTTCTAAATATGATAGTCCATATACTTTGCAATCAGGCTCCAACTTACATATCTAATGATGTCAGTTACTTCTCTTAAAGTACAATATTACCTGACCAAACCAAACTATCAGCCATTGTCTTAAGGCGACATACACTTTAAGAGTTGTCTTTGTCTGGACTTTCCTCCCTCAATTCCTCACCTGTTTAAATTGTATTCATAGGGGCGCCTGGGTGGCGCAGTCGGTTAAGCGTCCGACTTCAGCCAGGTCACGATCTCGCGGTCCGTGAGTTCGAGCCCCGCGTCAGGCTCTGGGCTGATGGCTCGGAGCCTGGAGCCTGCTTCCGATTCTGTGTCTCCCTCTCTCTCTGCCCCTCCCCCGTTCATGCTCTGTCTCTCTCTGTCCCAAAAATAAATAAAAAACGTTGGAAAAAAAAATTAAAAAAAAATAATAATAAAAAAATAATAAATTGTATTCATAAACATCTATCATGTTTCACAGTTGACATCTCCTCTGTCGAGGCTGCCCGCCATCCTTACAAATGGAAATAAGCCCAGTCATGCTTTCAGTACAATACCCTTTCTTCACACCTATACTATATAGGTTTCTTCACTTTATGTTATCACTAATTGCATACCTGTTAACCTCCTTAATTAAAGGGTTCTCTCTAAGGATGTGGGAGTCATGTACTTTATCCTCTTTGGCACTCATGCCTACAGAGTTGCCCTGCATAAAGAGGGCGATTCAATAACTATTAAATGAAGGACTGCATGAATGAAGTCATGGATACTAAAATAATTTTTTTTTCTGTAATTAGAAACATCAATGTTAGATGCACATGCATCCAATCCAAAACTCTCATTTAAAATTGAGGCAAATGAAGGTCCAGAGTGGCAGAACCTAATAAGAAAAGGCTCTCACAGTTTGCTTGGAATAGAGGAGCAGGGTTAGAGTGTGGGTACTCTAAATCTTGTTATGGCCCTTTCCACTCAGCTGAGCTTTCTCTATACCTCTAAGCCTCCTCACTCCTCATATTATTATGCTACCTTTCAAGCAACTTAATTAAAGAACCCAGGCAATACTAACTTGTATTTGTTAGTATAAGATAGGAAAATTCAGTGATTCAAGAATTTGCCTGGAATTCAGGACAACTGGGTCTTCATGTTGGTTTTAGTCCTAGGATTGCTACTAATAAGCCATTGGATGTTGGAAAAGGTGTACTAGGAAGAGAAATATCATTCATTGGTCAATTTCTCACTATAAATTAAGCTTCATGATGTTGTTATGTTATTCACCTATGCATCCTCAGGACCCAGAATAATATCCAGTTTCACAGTAAAGTATCAAGGAAACAGTTAGTAAATAGAATAAAGAAGTAAATGTATTACTATATGCTAGGAATTGTTCTTGGTGCTTCATATGTATTACTTAATTTAATTTTTATGACCATCCTATAAAATAGGTCCCACTTGCTCTACTTTGAAAATGAGAACATCAAGGTGTAGACAGCGAAGACATTGTTTGAATACTCAGACTTACTTAATGTTAGAGTAAGTGTTAACACCCAGGAGTGTTCAACCTAAGGTCTTATTATTCTTTTCCTGTCTGTGAAATTAGAAGTTGAAAAAGTTTAATATTATCCAGCATTCCCATGTATGGATATATGTCCCAAAGAGATAAGATCACTATCACAAAGAGGTATCTGCACTCTCGTGTTTATTGCAGTAATATTCATAATAGTCAAGACATAGACACAACCCAAGAGTACATCAACAGATGAACAGGCAAAAAAAAAATGATATATACATATCGTGCGCGCGCACACACACACACACACACACACACACTTATTCACAGTGGAATATTACTCAGCCATAAAAGGGAAATCTAACCATTTACAACATGGATGGACTTTCAGGGCATTGTGCTAAGTGAAATAAATCAGACAAAGAAAGATAAATACCGCATCATATAACTATATGTGAAAAGGAAAACATCCTATTCACAGAAACTGAAAGTAATATGGTGGCTGCCAGACACATAGGGGTGAGAGAAATGGGGAGAAGTTAATCAGAGGGGGCAAACTTTTAGTTATAAGATGAATAAATTCCAGGGATCTAATGTACAGCATGGTGACTATTATTAACAGTACTGTACTACATACTCAAAAGTTTCTATGAGAGTATAGCTTTAATGTT
Organism: Neofelis nebulosa; assembly: GCF_028018385.1. NCBI lineage: Eukaryota > Metazoa > Chordata > Mammalia > Carnivora > Felidae > Neofelis > Neofelis nebulosa. The sequence continues at coordinate 196,611,131 of NC_080784.1, read as the reverse complement.
CTCACCATAAACCGTAACAACAAAATGGTAATTATGTAAGGTGAAGGATGTGTTAACTAATCTTATTGTGAGAAACATTTCTGAATGTATACATGTATCAAATCATCACACTGTACATCTTGAACTTACACAATGTTATATGTCAATTATATCTCAATAAATCTGGGGAAAATATGTAGGCACAGATCAGCTCATAGATTCATAATAAACATAGATACTCAATTGTCCTTGGGCAGACACCTCTCAATTCAGAGACAACTGTAACACACAAACAAGAACATGCCATGAATGACAGACAGGCATACGTAAGCACATTTAGACCCAAAGAGTGTTAAAAAAAAGTTGGGCAGTCAAGACAAAAGGAAACAAAGAAATTGAATACACACATGCACACACACATATGTATTCATTGAAAGTATAAATTCATTCATTCTTTACAGATCAAAAGACACAGTTGGGTTAGATATTTAAAATTACACCATGCATGACTTAGTTTGTTCATAAAATTGTCATTATTGACATATTTAGAATTTTTAAGAATGAGAAAAGTAAGGGAACATTTCTGGGAAGAATGTTAAGGGTTTTTAAAAGAATTTTTGTACTCTCCCCCCCTCCTCCAGAAATAACCTAAAAGTCCTTAAGAAATATTTTCAAAAGAATCCAAAATTTATTATTTTTCCTTCTGGGCTTTCACATCTCCAGGATGAGATTGCCACCAAGGTCTAATCAAGCAATAAAAATTTTATGGTTGTAATAAAGTACAGAATGGAATATCAGGAGCCAAAAATGTATGCTCCAGAGACCAAGTATGAAGAAAAGTCAGGAAGAAAAAAGATAATTATTGCCTGAAGTCATAGAGGTAGGTTTCATGGAGGACATGGGACATGAGCCATATCATTATGGTGGATATCTGGGTAGGTTTTTTGTTTTCTGTTTTCTTTTTGCCTGTTCAGTGTCCACTTCCTAATTCTTTTTCTTTTGGGAACTTTCCTCAACCCTACTTTACCCATTTGGTTTGAATTGGGACTCTACTTAGTACCATCAATCCATGGGTGGGCTCTGGCCTAGAGTTTGGCCAATAAGTATCACATAGATCTGCTCAGAGTGTATAATATATTTAGGCCAAGTGAGTGAAACATGAGGCTTTTGCTAGAATATATGGGAAAGAAAAATTATCTTTCTACTGAAGTTGTTAATCTGCTGGGGTGAGTCTGAATCTATGAAAAATCATCTTGACAACATATGGGATAAACTTAGAGATGGAGACCCAAAATACAAATTCCTGACAAGGTTTCATGAGTTCTCGGATCCATTCATTCCTGAAGGCACTAGACATCCCTATGGACTTTTCATTTATACCATTCACAAATTTCTTTCACAGATAAAGCCAATTTGAGATGTTTCTGTTCCTTGTAACCAAAAGTCCTGACTAATACAAGAGCAAATGTGAATTGGATTAGGATAGGAAGAGACAAATGATGAGGACATTGCAAGTGAACCACTGTCCATTGTGAGTAAAGGTCAGGTGTAGGAGCAGGGGGACAACAGGGAGAAAACTGGAGGTGATACATTGGGACAGAACATGAGATAAATGTTTATATCATCAGGCGGGGCTAACAGATAAAAGGCACACATCGTTGGAAGATCTTATGCGATTGATGTCAGGGAATCATTGAAGATTTTTGAGCAGTAGCCATAGGGATGAGATTAATTTATATCTCTACAGCATTGTGCAGCTTCCAGAGTGATTATCCATCCAGTATCTTATTTAATGGTATTTTTAAGACATTAATATTATTATATCTATTTTAAAGACAGGGAAATGGGAATTTAGAGAGGTGATGTCAAACATCCATCATATCATATCTCTGCCGCCTAAACCCTTCAACATTTTCTCACTGTTTTTAGAATAATTCAAACTCCTTACCAGAGACTACAAGCTCCTGCATGATATAACCCCTCACTTCCTCTATGTTTATCCTACTCTCTGCCTTTTTTTAAGAGTACAGAATCTATTTATTTAAATTCAAATTAGTTAGCATACAATGTAGTATTGGTTTCAGGAGTGGAACCCAGTGATTCATCACTTACATATATCACCCAGTGCTCACCCCAACAAGTGCCTTCCTTAATGCCCACCACCCATTTAGCCCATACCCCCACCCACATCCCCTTCAGCAACCCTCAGTTTGTTCTGTGTATTTAAGAGTCTCTTAGGGTTAGCCTCCCATTCTGTTTTTATCTTATGTTACCTTCCCTTTCTCTATGTTCATCTGTCTTGTTTCTTAAATTCACACATGAATGAAATTGTATATTTGTCTTTCTCTAACTGACTTATTTTGCTCAGCATAATTTAATCTAGTTCCATCCAAGTTGTTGCAAATGGTGAGATTTCATGCTTTTTGAATGCCAAGCAATATTCCTATGTGTGTGTGTGTGTGTGTGTGTGTGTGTGTGTGTGTGTATCTTCTTTATACATTTATCAGTTGATGGACATTTGGGCTTTTGCCAAATTTGGCTATCGTTGCTAGAACTGCTATAAACATTGGGGTGCATATGTACCTTTGAAGCAGCATTTTTAATCCTTTGAATAAATACCTAGCAGTGCAATTGATGGGTCATAAGGTAGTTCTATTTTTAATTTTTTGAGAAGCCTCCATATTGTTTTCTGAAGTGGCTGACCAGTTTGCCTTCCCACCAACAGTGCAAGAGTGTGCCCACCTTTCTCTGCATTCTCACCAATATCTATTGTTTCCTGAGTTGTTCATTTTAGGCATTCTGATAGGTGTGAAGTGGTATCTTATTGTGGTTTTTATTTGTATTTCTCTGATGATGAGTAATGTTGAGCCTCTTTTCATGTGTCTGTTAGTCATCTGGATTTATTCTTTGGAAAAGTGTCTATTCATGTCTTCTGCCTATTTCTTCACTGGATTATTTGTTTTTTGTGAGATTGTTGAGTTTGATAAGCTCTTTATAGATTTTGGATACTAATCTTTTATCAGATATGCCATTTGCAAATATCTTCTTGCATGTCATCGGTTGCTTTTTGGTTTTGTTGATTGTTTCTGTCACTGTGCAGAAGCTTTTTATCTTGATGAGTTCCCAACAGTTCATTTTTATTTCTATTTCCCTTGCCTCCAGAGATATGTCTAGTAAGAAGTTGCTGCAGCCAGGGTCAAAGAGGTTTCTGACTGTGTCTACTCTAGGATTTTGATGGTTCCCTGTCTTAGAGTTAGGTCTTTCTTCCATTTTGAATTTGTTTTTGTGTTGGTGTAAGAAAGTGGTCCAGGTTCATTCCTCTGCATGTTACTGTCCAGTTTTCCCAGCACCATTTGCTAGAGAGACTGTCTTTTTTTTTTCATTGGATACTCCTTCCTGCTTTTTCAAAGATTAGTTGGCCATACATTTTTGAGTCCACTTCTGGATTTTCTATTCTGTTCCATTGATCTATGTGTCTGTTTTTGTGTTAGTACCATACTATCTTGATGATTACAGCTTTGTAATATAGCTTGAAATCTAGAATTGTGATGCCTCCAGCAGGTCTGTCATTCAGAATAGCAGGAAAGATAAAGAGTTTCTTAGACAAACAAAAACTAAAGGAGTTTGCCACCACTAAACCAATCCTGAAAGAAATTTTAAGAAGGACTCTCCAAGTGGAGAAAAAAGAAAAAAGAAAAAAAAAAAAAGACCAAGGCAACAAAGACTACAAAGGACCAGAGAACATCACCAGAAACACCAGCTCTACAGGTAACACAATGGCATTAAATTCATATCTTTCAACAATCACTCTGAATGTAAATGGACTAATTATATATATATATATATATCACAAACATAAAGAAACTCATTGATAATAATACTTTAATAGTAGGAGACCTTAATACCCCACTTGCCACAATGGACAGATCATCTAAGCAGAAAATCAACACTGAAACAATGGCTTTGAATGATACACTTTACCAGATGGCCTTAACGAATATATTCAGAACATATCATCCTAAAGCTGCAGAATATCCTACTCCCTGCCTTTTATACACTCTCTGAATTGTTCACCGTGCTCCAAAATACTGTGTTGCCTTCCATTTCTTCAAAATCTTCTTCCCCAAAGCCTTAACAATTTCCTCAGAGCAACACATAAATAGTGGACATGTATATGTAGTTTTAAACCTTGCAGTAGCAACACTAAAATGTTTATTTATTTATTTTTGAGACAGAGAAAGAGAGAGAGAGAAGTGGAGGGACACAGAGAGAGGGAGACAGAGAATCTCAAGCAGGCTCCTCATTGCCAGCACAGAGCCCAACATGGGACTTGAACCCCTGAACCGTGACATCACAACCTGAGCCAAGATCAAGAGTCAGAGGCTTAAGTGACTGAGCCAGCCAGGCACCCCTGCAGTAGCCACATTAAGTTAAAGTTAAAAATAAGCAATGAAATTAATTTGAATGATGTATTTTAATCTAATTATCTAAAATACTTAAACATGCAATCAGTATAAAAATTATGAAATATATTTACATTATTTTTCTCATACAAATTAATCAAAATCTGATAATATTTTATAGAAATTCTATGTCAATCTAAAATAGTCACATTTCAAGTGCTCAAATAAAAATATGTGGGTGATGGCTACCTTATTGGACAGATTAAGTTTAAAGTATTAATTATGACTAAATTTAGATTGGACTAAATGTTTGGTTTCTCTCCTAGACACCAGTGCATGGGATTTAGCAGGAACATTAGCGCAAACATTGAACAAGCAAAAGAATTACATAGTGTCTGCATATCTGAGTTACCATGTGAGTTAGTGCTTCAACCCCTTCAACCTCCCCATATTACAAATCTCTTAAAATCTTAGCTGGCACAAACAAGAACTCAAGGTATGTGAACTATTTTTACATTATTTTATTTTAATGTTTTAAAATTTATTGTTATTATTATTATTATTAATACCAGGGGCAGACTGGGGTCTCAGGACTCCTGACCTCCAGCCAAATGCTCTTTCCAGAATCCCAGAAAGCCTCTCATGTTAGCAATACATTTATGCTAAGAGTACAATGTCATGGGTAGCTGCCAGAATTATGAAAACTTGCACACTGGATTTCTGGTGCTGTAAGATCGGAGATGTTCCAAATCACCTGTTTGCAAAGCAAAGCACTGAAAAACAAAAACAGTTTCTTTTTCCCAGATTGACCTTTAAATCCATACATGCTGCCTTGACTATGCAGCCCTAGCTGCTGAGCACCCTGATGTTCTTATTAAAGATGCAAGATCCACTTGTAAGCAGGAAACCCTGGATGCCTGTCATGATGAAAGTTAGCGTTGGAAGGCCAAGGTTTTTTTTTATGTGAATGTACTCCCATCAATGAAAAGACTTAATGAAGCCACACTTTAGCTGCATTCCCACTAATGAATCAACTGAGAAAAAAGAAAGCTAAAAATACTTTATAACTATCTTTTAGTAACATTCTCAGAACAGACAATTGGGGAAAAAATGTATTTTCTTAAAACAAGGACATCTTGGGGACAGCCATAGTAACCAAATCAAAGCCACATTATTGCATAGAAGGGAAGGGATAATAGTGAATGGTTAAGTACCTAATTAAGTCTATTTCCTAGACATGAATCCCCAAGATGCATTTGTTGTTCCTACTCACTAAATATTTTTTAAAGGTTACTTAGTCTCTCAGGAAACCTGTCTTCATATTTATAATTCACTGAAAGACAGGGACAGACACAAATACTTATGAGTAATATGACAGAATCATGGGTAGGACATTCATCCATACCCCCTACAACAGGTAATATGCAGAATCCAATCCCATATTACTCTGAGCAGCAAACATGAAAATGATTGAGTGTATGGTAATGTATGTTAGATCAGAGAGCTGTTACCAGCAACAAAAAAAAAAATAGTGATTTCATTTATTCATTTCTCTCAATGTAATCATTCATCTACCATGGGCCAGGCACTATGCCAGATCCTGAGGATAAAAAAACAAATATTGTCCTGCTTTCATGGAAGTTACAGTCGTGTGCGTTGGGGGGGGGGGCGGCATGGGGGGGGGGATGGGGAATAATACTTATCAGGTAATTACATAGTAATAATTAAACTTAATAACTTAGATAGTTTGGATCCTTTGTCTCAAGACCTGCAATCAGTATTTAATATACACGATCTTAGTTAATCTTCCCAATGGAAGTGAACAGCAACTTATAACTAAGGTAAGTGCTACAAAGAAGAGGAGCGTGGTTATGACAACATGTAATGCAAGGCTTTAATTTGAGAGATCAGGAAGTGAAAAATGAGTACCCAACTCTCCAGGCGAAAAAGCATGATGTGTAGTGTTTGCCCATTTTCATGGTACAAATACTTCCACCACACTTTATGTTAAACTACCAATGTGATGTCACCAAGGGGAAATTGGGAATAGATAAGGGGGCACCATAAGCCCCCTGCCATAAGCAGATGAGATCCATCTCCAGCATATCTGTGCTGTAAGCCAAGATTTCTTTAGACAAGACAGGCAGAAATTGTCTGTCTTGATCTGCTGTTACCAATGAGTGTATGTATCAGTTTTCTGCCATAGGAACACAAGTGGAGATGGGTGTATCCTGAGAGACATTATAAGGGATCCAGTAGGACATAAACATGCACCTAGAATCTACCTGCAGAATGAATAGATGCTTTGTCTATACAAATAAGCTATAAGTGTTCATAAGCATCACATATTTTTATGATTTATAATATAATGCATTAAAGATTTAGTAAGTTTAGTGGAGCATTTGTTTATAGAGTACATTATCAATAAGGAAATAGAACTGATCCAATTCGGAAAATGAGACATTGAGGTCGGGTTTTGAAAATGAGTGTTTTCTCAGTCATGAAAGGAATATAAGTACATTTCTGAGAAGGATGTTATTTATAGCTGACTCAGGATGGCCCATAGTGTGTGTACATAGCGCATGACCCTCACAGGGAAGACCGTGAAGTAAGGGTCATGAAGGTTTGGTGCATTATGCTAGGGAGTGTGGTCATCTCCTCCCTGCCCCCACCCACACCCCCCACATATACCTGGCTCTCCGTGAAGAGCATTAACCTGTAGAGTGATCAGACAAGACTTGCATTTTAGAAGGATCTTTCGTTAACATGGAAGATGGTTGCAGGATTAAGAATCTGAGAACACAATGGGGCGCCTGGGTGGCGCAGTCGGTTAAGCGTCCGACTTCAGCCAGGTCACGATCTCGCGGTCAGTGAGTTCGAGCCCCGCGTCAGGCTCTGGGCTGATGGCTCAGAGCCTGGAGCCTGTTTCCGATTCTGTGTCTCCCTCTCTCTCTGCCCCTCCCCCGTTCATGCTATGTCTCTCTCTGTCCCAAAAATAAATTAAAAAAAAAAACAAAAACAAAAACAAAAAAAAAACAAAAAAACGTTGAAAAAAGAATCTGAGAACACAAATAAATATCAGGTTCAAAGACTGTGGGAATAGTTCAGAAATGGATAATTAGGGCCATGCCAGTGGAGAAGCAAAAGGAAGACCAGAATTTAAGGAGTTCCTACCATTCTTTACCTTTATGCAGATACAAACATGTGGTAAATTCTTATCAGATCATTGGATGATACAAACATGATTAATATTGAAAGAAAAGACCAATTTTATGCCAACAAAAATTGGTTAAACAAATAACAAATATAACAAACATTTTTTTTTCTTTTACCCTTGGGTCACTGTCTGTGAATATACATCATAATTAAGATCCTATTTACAATTTTTACCAAATAGCATTTGTAGAAACCTGTATTTTGTTTCACTTATTTATGCCTTTGGTTTAGAGAACAACAGAGAAGAAAATCCTATTTCCAAATGAAGGATTTGGAATAGTTTTTATTGTGACTTCAAGCTAAATAATGCTTTGCTTCCTCATTTTTAAAACTTTAAAATTAGCTTTTTCTTAACATTTGGGTTTTAAATCTATGTGTCACAGCAAGAAATAAATAAAGCCAAAGACTGAAGTAAATTCAAGGAGCTAAAATCTTAATGGATTTCAGTATTCAATTTTTGCATAATGTTTGGCACACCTAGACAAAGTCAAACCTTGTTAAGACAGAATTCTTAAAAGGAATCTGCTTGAATGTTGTGTCCCCTCCACACACCATGGCTCACTTCTTTCCTTATGTCAATTCTTGTAATTTAGAATATTATAAAAATGATGGGAGGTTTTTCTGAGAATGACTGAACCCACAAAGTGGAAAGAAAATTTAATACAGTTTCCATTTCACAATATAAAAAATAGCTCCTGTCAACCTAGATGTCCTTTAGAAGGTGAATGGATAACAAACTGTGGTACATCCAGACAATGAAACATTACTCAGTGCTAAAAAGCAATGAGCTACCAAACCATGAGAAGACATGGAGGAAACTTAAATGCATACCACTAAATGTAAGAAGTCAATCTGAGAAGGTTCCATACTGTATGATTCTAACTCCGTAACATTCTCGAAAAGGAGAAACTATGGAGACAATGAAAATATCTGTGGTTGCCAGGGATGATAGTAGGAGATAAGAAAAGGTAGAGCAAAGAGGATTTTTAGGACAATGAAAATACTCTGTATCATATTATAATGATGGATATATGCCATTATATGTCTTTTAAGGCCCATTGAACCCACAACACCATGAGTAAACCCTTTGGTAATCTATGGACTCTGGGAGGTTATGCTGTGTTAATGTAGGTTCATCCTCAGTAAAAAATGTAGCACACTGGTAAGTGATATTGATAATGAAGGAGGCTTTGCATGCATGAAGGAAGAGAGTATATGGAAAATCTCTATACCTTCCTCTCAATTTTGCTGTAAACCTAAAACTTCTCTGAAAACTAAAGTCTTTAGAAAAAATAGCTCTCAAATACTGACATGCTTTCCTCTATTGAATTCTTACATTAGTTCTATGAAATAAGTGCTACTATTATTCACATCTTATAGATAAAGTTTCTGAAGCTTTACTTGTCTAGGCACAGAACTCAGAAGTGGTAAACGGATGTGGATTTTACTCTAACTTTAAAGCCTGGGCCCTTAACCACACTTCCATATGTGTGTTTTCTTCTTCATTGCCCTCCATTTACACTTAAACCCTAAAGATAGCCCTTGAATCTGTTTTTATTTTACTCATCATTAAAGACTGTCATCCGGTTCTTTTGGACCATGACAACCACCACCATCCTCCTCCAAAACAGACACCAGATACAAATCTGATCAAATTTGGTCAGACTTAGAACTCTTTAATGGCACATACCACTGACCTCATGATAACATCAAGTATTTTTATATTGGCTTTAGAAGGCCTTACATGGGCACATCTGTACTTGATTCTACAGCCCCTACCCCTCACAGTCTATATTGAGACCCACTGAACCATTTGCATCTATCGTCTCATGAATGTGTAACACTCTTTCTTACCTCTGGGTCTTTACAGATGACATTTGATCCTAGACCCCAGAGAACTGGAAGACAGCTTAGCTGTAGCCCCAAAGCTTCGACCTGACATAACAAGACTGGCAAATGATCATCTTGAGATAGTTTCGCACAATACAAAGACAGGAAGCCTATTCTCTTATTAGGAATACCAGTTGTCAGCAAAAGTTATAAATATGGTCACATGCACTGAAATCTGGTGTCCCATTGATTTCCTTCCATTCATGCTGGCGTCCTAAACTCTCAGTTCTGCCTTCTGGAGTTACTTAGAAAAAAATCTAATTCTTTTATACACAGTGCTGTATTATATTACCAAATACTGAAAGTCAACTCTCACATATTTTTGTATTAATGTTTATATTTAAGCATAACTATATATGCATGTGTCTGTAAAATGTGTGTGTGTGTGATTTTTGCATGAGAAGATGAAAGAGGACACAAGCTACAAGGAAGACAAATGAAAATAAGAAGTGATTCTGAGAGAAAGCACCAACGTTTTCACTTTGTTACACCATTTCTTATGTAAGACAGTTTCAGGATCCTATACTTTTCAGTCACATCTTCTAGAACAATGATTCTCAAACTTCTTACATCATCATTCTACCAAAAACAGGTGGATTCACATTGTGACCTAGTATGCATGCACGTATATGCACGTGTGCGCACACGCACATCACACACGCACCCCTTAATTATTATCTGCAATCAATTCTCATGTTTTCCAGTCTAGTCTATTTTTTTTTCAGATGCTGGTCATGACTCACAAATTTATTTCGTAACCTGCTAATGTGTAACAACCAGTATTTTGAGAAACACTGTGTCAGATCAACTCTATCTTAACCATGTCCCTCTGAATATGTAGATTCAGAAATTAAACAAAAAATTCCATTACTACACCCCTAATCAAAAACAGGCGAATCTCAAATAGTAAAGCATTATGTGACAGAATTATAAAGCACATGAGATTTCTAAAGCACAATGATCATCAGTACGGAGGGTCAGGTGTGGGACGCACATATGGCAAGGAACAAAATAAACAGCCTGACCAGCACCGATTTAGGGGTCATAGTAAACTGAACTGTTAAGTGTCTGAAAGCAGATAGTGTGTTCTCAAAAATTACAATAAAAATATTCTCTGTAAACCTCGTCCATGCAACAAAAGGATGAACCTAAAGAAAAACACTTCACTTCCCTATAACCAGACTGGGCTCAGATCTACCAGGAAGGAACACTGAAATATTGAAGAAATCCCTTCTATCTCAGCAGGCCTTGGTCTCCTCTTCTGGTTATAAAGAGTCGTCCCTAGGATTTATTAATGGTCCTCCATCCTGACTATTGCCTGGGGTTGCCTGAATCTAAAAATTCCAGAGTTGGTACCTTCCTTGAGAAATCCTGATTTAAATGATTGGTCTGAGAAAGCACCTGGGCACGGGGTCATTCTAATGGTGATCCAGGGATAAACGCTATTACATCAGATAATGTCTAGGGTCCTTATAGCACGTGCTGCAACTCTGAAGGAAAAGAAAGCTGTGCATGTTATGCCAAATCTAAATCTCAACTGCAATATGGCAGGTTGTGCGCAGCATAGGCTCTGAGATCAAGTCCACATCCACTTATTTTCTAGTCTCTGTTCTCTCATCTGTAAAATACAGCAGTAGTCCCTGCCTTAGGAAGAATTTATAGGGATTTTTAAAAAAGGAAATACAGTGACTTTTACACAATACTAAGTTATACATATTTATTATGTATTAAATGCTATATGTATAATATATATGCATATAGGTACAATATATCATATATGTATATGTGTATACATATTTCAGTAATGTGAGGAATCAGTCTTATCAATTTATGCAATTAAATGGCTGAGCTCATTTTTTAAATTATTTATTTATTTATTTATTTTTTAAAATTTACATCCAAATTAATTAGCATAGAGTGCAACAATGATTTCAGGAGTAGATTCTGTACTGCCCCTTACCCATTTAGCCCATCTCCCCTCCCACAACCCCTCCAGTAACCCTCAGTTTGTTCTCCATATTTATGAGTCTCTTCTGTTTTGTCCCCCTCCCTGTTTTTGTATCATTTTTGTTTCCCTTCCCTTATGTTCATCTGTTTTGTCTCTTAAAGTCCTCATATGAGTGAAGTCATATGATTTTTGCTGAGCTCATTTAAAATATAAATGAAATTGAGCTATGTGCACTCTCCTCCCCAAAGTTTAAATTTTCTTTCTGATCAAAATCTTGACAGTGTGCTGAAGTAGGAGTGAAATGATATGGTGTCTGATCTGCTTTGAAATTCTTCACAAAGGAAAATGGGAATAGGTAAAATAAATGTGATAAGCTCCTGGCAATGTAGAATCTAAGAGTGTATAGGAGTTTATTGATTCATAATTCTAAATATTGTGCTAGTAATTAATCCCACCTTTTGTATTTTTGAAACTTTTCATAAAACTTTTTTTTAAATCTAAAAATACAATAATGTTACAACTGTGCCATAGTCAGATGTATAGACAACATACAAAGAAGACTAATTTCCATGAGGACCCACAAATTTTGCAGAAGAGGTGGGGGGGGGGGGAAGATTTGTGCACAGAGTTCACAGAAAAGAAAAAAAAATTAAAAAAATCACTAAGGAAATCTAGTTTTTGTCTGTTTTGCTGTGTTATTCAGTTTATATCTTATTGAGAAAGAATGTAGAACAAATTGTCCAATCCTTAAGCATATTATACAACAAAATGTGAAAAATAGCACTTCACAATTCTTTCCTTGTAGAACTGACTTTCCTGGAAACACCTGAGGCCCCTTTTTATGAAAGGATACTCAGAGAAATCTCCGCTTTTGGTCTGAACTCTTATGAGCAGCTTTAGTTTCTAAGAATGTGTCCTTTTACAACCACAAAAAATCTTGACACCTGTTGATCTAATTGTCTTTACACTGTGCCCCAGATAGCTACAAGGAATCCCTAAAGGAGCCTTGTTCATTCAACAAGAATTTAATAAGTGCCTACCGTGTGTCAGACACTCATCTAGGACTTAATGAACAAAAGACATAATTCCTGCCCCGCCCTAGAATGGAAAGGATGGGTTCTCAGTGTTCCAATTGTTAACTGTGTACCATAAGATTTGCTTTATGAGTTAGTGCTCCATTGTAAGAATTCTTATAATGTTTGTTTTTATTAATTTATTTTGAGAGACAGAGATAGAGAGAGTGAGCAGAGGAGGGGCAGAGAGAAAGGGAGACAGAATCCCAAGCAGGCTCTGCACCATCAGCACAGAGCTTAATGCAGGGCTTAAACCCATGAACCATGAGATCATGACCTGAGCCAAAATCAAGAGTTGGGCACTTAACCGAATGAGCTACCAAGAGCCACTAAGATTTCTTTTAAAGAAGGAGTTTTGATAAAAATGAGTTGACGCTATTTAAAAATAGCAAGTCCACTCAAACTCTTTAAGACTGAAAAAGTTATGTCTCAAAAAGCAAAATCAGACTGTCCAAGGTTGCATCTAGCTATTGGCAGGGCCAGGACCAGAATGCAATGCTGCTGATTCCCAAATGCTTACTTTTCCCACTGTCCCACATTCTTCTCTCTCTTCCCTTGGCAGACTGGCCTAGTGGAAGGTCACAGATTTGGAGTGAGAAGTTTCACATCTGTATTACAGAGAATTAATTCCATTTTCCTGGCACTTAGTTTCCTCATTCATAAGATGAGGATACATGTGGTTTGGAGAACAAAATCAGCTAAAGTATTCTGTATACAATCTACATATAAACTGAAAATACCATACAGATGTTAACAATTGTGATCTAAGACCCTAAGTCTTTTCACTGATACTCCTCAAAGCAAAATAGTTGAAGGATGGAGTAGGAAAATAAGGTGTGCCAGTTGGTCAAATTGTTACAGTGGAAGCAAAAAAAAAAAAAATATCTGGGTTGCAAGCTGGCCTTACTGCTTCTTATGTTATGTCAATTGAGAGAAGCCCTATATGTAGAGGCGGAGGCTTGAGCTCTAGAAAGTCAGACACACCCTAGAGTGGTGTCATAATTTGAGCTATACAACTAAGATGAAACAACACAACCTATTTCATTATGCTGCTCTTTGGGATGGTGCTTTTTATTATTATCATTATTTAAATTTTAGTTAGTTAGCAAAAAGAGTAATATTGATTTCAGAAGTAGAATTCAGTGATTCATCATTTACATACAACACCCAGTGATCATCACAAGGGCAATCCTTAGTACCCACCACCCATCTAGCCCATCTCCCACTCACTTCCCTCCATCAACCCTCAGTTTGTTCTCTATTACTAAGAGTCTTTTGTGGTTTGTCACCCTTTCTTCTCTTTCACTCCCCTTCCCATATGTTCTTTATTTTGTTTCTTAAATTCCACATATGAGTTGAATAATATATTTGTCTTTCTCTGATTGACTTATTTTGCTTAGCATAATACATTCTAGCTCCATCCATGTCACTGCAAATGGTAAGATATTATCCTTTCATCAGTTGATGGACATCTGGGCTTTCTCCATAGTTTGGCATTGTCGATAAGGTTGCTATAAACATTGGGGTGCAGGTACCCCCCTTTTAATCTGTATCTTGGCATCTTTTGGGTAAATACCTAGTAATGCAATTTCTGGATCAACTTTTATTATTTGGGGAACTTCCATACTGCTCTCCAGAGTGGCCGTACTAGTTTGCACTCCCACCAACAGTACAAGAGGGTTCCCCTTTCTCCATATCCTCACCAACACCTGTTGTTTCTTGTGTAGTGAATTTTAGCCATCTGACAGGTGTGAGATGAAATCTCATCATGATTTTGATTTGTATTTCCCTGATGATGAGTGATGTTGAACATCTTTTCATGTGTCTATTAGCCATCTGAATGTCTTCTTTGGAAAAATGTCTATTCATGTCTTCTTCCCATTTCTTAACTGGGTTGTTTGTTTTTTGGGTGTTGAGTTTGATGAGTCCTTTATAGATTTCAGATACTAACCCTTTTTCAGACATGTCATTTGAAAATATATTCCCCCATTCCATAGGCTGCTCTTTAGTTTTGTTGATTGTTTCCTTCACTGTGCAGAAGCTTTTTATCTTGATGAAGTCTCAGTAGTTCATGTTTGCTTTTGTTTCCCTTGCCTTCAGTGACATGTCTAGTAAAAAGTTGCTGCAGCCAAGGTCAAAGACATTGCTGCCTGTGTTCTACTCTAGGATTTTGATGGTTTCCTGTCTCACAGTTAGGTCTTTCTTCCATTTTGAATTTATTTTGTGTATAGTGTTAGTGGTCTAGTTTCATTCTTCTGCATGTCACCGTCCAGTTTTCCCAGCACCACTTGCAGAAGAGACTGTCTTTATTCCATTGGATATTCTTTCCTGCTTTGTCAAAGATGGGTTGACTATATAGTTGTGGGTCTATTTCTGGATCTTCTTATCTGTTCCATTGATCTAATGTGTCTGTTTTTGTGCCAGTACCATACTGTCTTAATGACTATAGCTTTGTAATATAGCTTGAAGTCTGGAATCATGATGCTTCCAGTTTTGTTTTGTTTTTTCTTTTTCAGGATTGCTTTGGTTATTTGGGGTCTTTTGTGGTTCCATGCAAATTTTAGGATGTTTGTTCTAGCTCTGTGAAGAATGTTGGTGGTATTTTGATAGGAATTGCATTAAATGTGTACATTGCTTTGAGTAGTATAGATATTGATATGGTACTTCTAAAGCATTTATTACAGTGTCTAGGACATAGTATATGCTTAATAATGATTAGCTATTATTCTTAACTCTAAAATATTGAAAATAAATCCCACCTCATTGGGTACTCATTAGTATTAAATGAACTAAGGTTAAATTGCACATCCATTAAGTGACTAATGCATGTAAGATATAGAAAATATGTGCTTTCCCTTTCTCTTCCTTTCTCCTGATATGTGAAACCAGATGCAACAATTATAATGACTGGAAAATTGTAAGGGGCATGTCACAAACCCATTTCTCTAAGTCAGTGGCTATAAAATTTTAGTGTATACCATAATCTTCTTGAGATTTATTAAGGAAAGAAAAAGCATCTTTGGTCTCACCTCCTATGAAAGAGAGCCCAGAAATCTTATTTTTAACAAATTACTCCAGTACAAATAACACAAATGATGAGTTAAGACTTCCTGAGTAGTCTAAGCCCTTGTAATTCAAAAGAGTAGTCCTGTTCCTAACTTGCTGAATCTGCATCACATTTTAACAAGACCCCCAAGTGATTCCTGTACATGTCATAGTTGAGACATGTTGGTCAAAGCTTTGTCTCTGGGCCGTTAGGTAATGATCACCTGAATTTCCTTACTTCTCTAAGGAAATCTTTTCATTACATTTTATCATAAATGTCAATTTGATGAAAGACTTGTATAAAAACGGGCATATTAAGATATTTCAACATTTCTGCTGAGTTACTATCAGATTTTGTCCATTATTTTGCCCAACATCTTTCATTTAAAGGACTACATGATAAGTTAATTTTACAAGGAAAATGTCATTTCTAAAATCTCTCTCCTATGATATTTTTTTTAATTTTAAAAAT
The DNA here is from genome assembly GCF_028018385.1 of Neofelis nebulosa. Lineage (NCBI taxonomy): Eukaryota > Metazoa > Chordata > Mammalia > Carnivora > Felidae > Neofelis > Neofelis nebulosa. Next base: position 196,595,105 of record NC_080784.1, on the reverse strand, counting down.
GGGAGTGACAAATGATTAAGATTTTTTTCATTGGCTGCTACCTCAAAATTAAATTTTATATTCATTGACCCTAATTCTATTAGCCTAAATTTGGAGTATGTTAACCATTCTTTCCATTACCATAGTTCAGCTTTTCTAGTGCTCTCTTTTTTTTTTTTAACGTTTATTTATTTTTGAGAGACAGAGTGTGAGCAGGGGAGGGACAGAGAGAGAAAGAGATAGAGAGAGACAGAATTGGAAACAGTTCCAGGTTCTGAGCTGTCAACACAGAGCTCAATGCAGGGCTCGAACCCACGAACCATGAGATCATGACTTGAGCCAAAGTAAGATGCTTAACCGACTGAGCCACTCAGACACCCTCCTAGTGGTCTTTAATATTTGTTTTAAACATGGGTATAATTCATGTACTATAAAGTATACAGGCTGATAACATGTTTGCATTTTTACACACCCTTATAACCACCAGCAAGAACAAGATATCAAATATTTTCATGCTCCCATAAGATTGTGCCCCTTCCCAATCAATAGCTCCCAACCCCAACTCCATCATATGACTTTTGTTACATTGATTAGCTTTGGTCATTCTTGAACTTCCTATAAATAGGATCATAAAGTGCACAATCCTCTGTGTCTGGGTGTCTTGTTTAATATAATGTCTTTGAAGTCCGTCTATGTTATTGTGTTCACCAGTAGTTTGTCTTTTGTATTGCTGTGTATCTTTCCATTGTATAAATATATCACAAATGTATTTATCTATGTTTCTGTCAATAAGCATAAGAGTTGTTTCTCAAAGTAGAAAAAGCTAATATGAACATTTGTATATAATTATGTTGGTGGATATGCATATTTATTTCTACTGGGTATATATCTGGAATGAATTCTTCCTTTAGTAGTCTTCTGTGTACACAAGCAAATTCTTTCTGGATATAGGTGGTATATACATTAGTATTGGAAGAACATTTTTAAAAAGACAAGAAGGAATAAGCATAAAAGGACAAGAGAATAAAGAAAACAATATAATAGCATTTCAAAGTTAAATATATGCTTTAGTATAGGGGAAGAATACAGGTTAAGGAATATAAGACCCTGGAATTCTTCTACTTTAGACAAGTCACTTCTTTCTGGAGACCTGTTTATTTATCCATTCAATAGATTGGTTGATTGACTAGATGCCCTCAATAATTCTTTCCACCTTGATAATCTGGGAATTTAACAAGAATTTTTTAAGTGAATCATCTGGCAATTTGAAAAAAAATATATATATGTGAGTCCTTTCTGATTAATAACTTGTGAAGAGAAGACTTCTAGAACTTTTCCTTTAAATGTTGGAATTGTTTTTCATGGCAGGCCTATTTCATGTTTCTACTCCATCTTGAATCCCTCTCTGAATGAAACATTGTTGACCTGACTGATCAGAGATTATATATTCATTGAGCCACACTTACTGGAGGATGAGGCCACTATACCCTTATAAGGCAGGAACCCACATTGCCCCATCTCTTTCTCATCTTGTCTTCTGAAAAAATATCCCTTTGGCAGAGCCTCAGTTCTAGGGCAGACTTCCTCCTTGTTAGCCTCCTTCTTCCCACCCCATGTCCTTGGTTGAGTGAATATATTCAGCTTGGTGTCCATTTACATTTCTTTCCCCTGCAGGCATGCTTTAATCCACGAGTTCCAACATGTAAATTTGGGGGAGATAAGACACCTCACTTCCTCTTTTATTTATCAACTCTAACTCAAAATTATCAGATATCTATATATTAGTGGGTGCTAAATTCTTGGCTATTAACAAAGTATTTTTCTTCCTTTTTTTTCCTTTTGTGCAGTATTCTCTTAGTAAAGAACCCAAGAAGGCAAAAGGATGAAAGGTGGTTAGTTCAGACTCCCTCAACACTTTCAGACAGAGGATACTGAGAGATCATAGAAATCGTATACCCACAGCAGTCAAAGGTTGTGCCAAGAAAAATGAGTTGTTAAAACAAGGAGCCATGGGGAGAACCCTGGCACTGATTGTGGCTGCCAGGGAAACACATTTCATAAACATTCAAACCACAAACCCCATAGTCACAGATCAGAAGGGTTGCTTGGCCTGGGAGGCCAATGGAAATGAAGGTGGAAGTAAATAAATAAACAGGAGCTCTGGGAACCACATCTTATTTCCAGACCCACCTGCTGAAGGGCCTGACCATGTCATGGAGCACTGATCTGGGCAACTGCCACAAGCCCCATGTGAGCTTCTCTCTTTATATAACACATTTACCTACCACAACCACTTTTATTATAAGGTTTTACATGCCCACTCCACGTGTGAAAAAAAAAAAAAGACATTTAGAATGATTAAGCCACCTGCCCTAGCATGCACAGTTAGTATGTGGTAAAATCAACTTTCGACTTTGTCTGACTTCAAAGCCCATGACATTTTTGTCATGACCAACTAGTTCCGTCTATCATTCTACAAATAAAGACATCGCAGTCCAAGAAGCTTATGCGAGTTGTCAGAGTCAGGATGAGAATCTGGGACTCCTGACTCACTATTGGGTCAACTCCAGTCCTCCTGCCTTGCCTTGTTAATGCCAAAACAAGGAAAGCCCCATGAGGTTTTCAAGACATTTTCTGAAATGTCATGAAGTGATTGTTTTGTCATCTCTCTTTTAAAGACTTGGGTACTGGAGTCATATTGTCTTGATTTGAAGCCTCGCTCTGTCATTTGAAGTTTGACATCAGCAGGTTACTTAGTTTTTCTGCACTTTAGTGTTCTCATTTATAAAATGGGAAAAATGCAGTGTTTTCCTAAGAGATGTTAAGACTAGGGGTGTCTGGGTGGCTCAGTTGGTGACGAATCTGAATCTTCACTTCAGCTCGGGTCATGATCTCATGGTTCATGGGTTCGAGCTCCACGTTGGGCTCTGCGCTGTCAGCACAGAGCCTGCTTGGGATTCTCTCTGCCCCTCCCCCCTACTCTCTCTATCTCAAAATAAATAAATAAGCTTAAAAAAAAGATGTGTTAAGACTAAATGAGACAATATGTGTAATTAGCTTACCATTGGGTTGAGCATACAATCACCATATCATAAATAATGGCTATTATTATTGGTCTTTCATTTCTGATGCATCCGTAGGCAAGGTGGTTCCGCTGAAGCATCAGAGGCTTGGGAACCAGGAGGGTGACTGTGTGTCCCATGATACTCACAGGATTACGTGGGTACACCTCTTTAGGGGCTTGGATCAAATCACTGTTTTACGCTGGAGCAAAGAGCCAAAGTATGTCTCAGGCTCACACTTTTCCGACAGGTTAGTTCATTTCAATCTGCCAGACTGAGCTGGGCTCCAAGACTCCAGAGATAAAGGTGGCAGAGTGCTCCCTCTCCGGTCGGCCAGACAAAGTCCTCTCCACAAATGTGGAATCGTTTGTAATACTTTATAATAATTCCACTGACAGTGGAATATCATACTCTGTTGAGGAAGACATGAGACCTAATCTGTTCGGTGACATAAGCTCTTTTAGACAGCCCCAAAGGCCACAGCAAGCCTCTTTGCTTTAGCATCTGTTGAATACTCAGGTTGCAAATCCAGCCTGGGACACCAGGGTATAAGAATGAAGGACAAGGAGAGGAGTACTTGTCTCTGAGCAAGGCTCTTCTCTAGGCCTTTACTCTCATCCATAAAGTGGGTACATTTGTTAGTGTCACTAAGCATTAAAGAGGAACTATCTCTAATGCTCACTTTAGCAGCACGTGTATCAAAATTAGAACAAGACAGAGAAGATTAGCATGGCCCCTATGCAAGGATGACACACGAGTTTGTGAAGCATTCCATTGTTTTTAATTGAAAAATAAAATTCATACAGAAAAAAGGAAATACATTTGGCACATAATCATAATAATAATCTTTAAAGTGCAAAAAAGGATGGGTCCATTAGTTTTCTCTGAATTAGATCTCAATTAACTCACTCCAAAACTCTAAAAAAAAAATCCCATAAGAAAACTGAAACTAAAGCATTGCTACATTGAGGAGCTAAATAGACAGCTTTAACCTCAGAGAAATGTCTGCTTCCCACCCCAACCAGAGCTACAGTGCTGCAGTGGGTGCCAGGGTCCAGAGCCTGTGGTCTCAGAGAGCTGAATCCAAGACAGAATCAGCAGCTCTGGCTACAGCCACAGGGAAGAAAATAGAAATCAGTCCCAGCACTGCCAGAAAAGCACTATACTAATCACCCAAAAGAATATGTGGATTTTCAGGGATCTTGAAGGGGAAAGAAGGAAAGTTAAAGGGATTGGAATTATAGTAATTCTCCTGTGTGTGAGCTCTGGTTCAAAAGTGCCACTTCCTTATGTTACATTATCATCCTTTTCCTGGAAGGTACGGCTTAGGGAAGCAAGCTTGTGTGTGTGTGTGTGTGTGTGTGTGTGTGTGTGTGTATACTTCCCCTGGGAAATGACAAATGGGCTAAAGTTGTAGGAACACCAAAGATTAAAAGATGTACTTGGCTATAGGAAGTAGGGATGGAATGGGAGTGAAGTGAGGAAAGACTTTACAAGAGAACCGCTTTGATTTATAAACATCATCAAAACAGGGACTGGGTTGATCTAATCCATCCTTTTATCTTCAGCATCTAGCACAATGGCATGCAGCAGGTAGTCAGTGAGTATCAAGTGAAAGCACAAATTAATAAAAAGGAGAAGAAGACATTCCAGACACAGGCACACAGGATGTCGGACATCACCCTCCTCCAGTCCAGAGTCTACTTAATAGAGACGAGAATCAATTACCTAAGAGAAGGTGGGATTATCTGCTAGTGTATAGCAAGCATGGGCCTAAACCTTTGCATAGGTGAAGCTGCTTATTGGAAGATGTAACGGGGTCTTTTTACCTTGTATTTCACCAGTCACAGGTGGGCTTCCTCCTCAGGGAAAGGACCAGGCTGGTGGAGAGACCACAAGAGATGAGGTGAAAAGGGAGAGGCTGCCCCTCCCAAGTGCTGCAGGCACAAGAGAACAGTGACCTTTCACGTAGGGATCGCCACACAAATGTAAAGCCCTGTGGCTGTTAGACTGGTATTAAGAATAGCCCCTTCTTTTTTGGGGGGATAGGAACAAGCAAGAGCATGTTGAATTAAGGGAAATTTTTAGTTCCAGTATGAGTCAAAGCAGAAAAATGGGGAGAGGAAGATAACAATCCCTCACTATTGGCTTAAGTTGGGCAAAAGTACAGAAGAGAGGAAGACAAAATAGTCCTACATGATGGAGTTCAAGGTATTGTGAATGGGCACTGCTGATGTGGGCAGTGACTAGACCATATCTTACTGATAGTTCTGGAGTTTATTCTGAAGAAAAAGAATTCCAAGCGAAATTTATAACCTAGAGAATGGCTGGATCTTATTTGATTCAGATTCTTATAATGTGGAAGATTCTGAAAATGGCCACAAATTCTTCTAGTTCCTATACGCACACCTCTTTCATCAAGGAGCAGAGTATATTTCCCCCACCCCTCCTACCTGCCTTGAATCTGAATTTGGCCTTCTGCTTGCTTTAACCACTAAGACAGTAGTAAAAATGATATATTTTAAAAAGTTGAAAGTGATTACACATTAGGTCTTTCTCTCTCTTACCATATTCAAAATCCCAAGACTGCCATGGACCTGAGCCTGAACTAGTCTGCTGAAGTAGGAGAAGTCAAGTGGAGGAGACTGAGGCACCAGTGTGAATAGCCTACAACAGTCAGACATGTGAGTGTGACCATCCTAGGTCATCCAGCCACCAGCCAATGCACCAGCTGACCACAGGCCCATGGGCAACCCCAAAAGAGATCAGAAGTGGCTCAGACCAGAAAAAACACACATCCAACTAACAAAATAGGTGAGTGATTTTGTTTGAAAAGATCATGGCTGTAAGCCACTAAGCAGCTAGTATGGAATGTGAGACCTTAATGTCAGCTCTTCTGCACTCATGCTAATATAGTATGGAACAATAATAGACAAATAGAGAAACTACAAAAATATCCCAGAAAACAATCTCATTATATATAAAAAATGTAATATATGACAAAGGTGGTATTTCAAGACTGAACAAAATGATAAATTATTTAATAGTTCTAACACGGTTATCTTTCTAAAGAAAAGTAAGGTTAGATGTCTATCTCATGCCAAAAGTAAAGAAAAAAAAAGTAAATGGATAAACTATTTAAGTGTGAAAAATAGAAAATCAAAGGACCATTTACGCATACAACATGGGAGTTGGGAAGACCCCAATAAACACAAAAAACCCAGATGTACTCAAAAGAATATGGACATAACTACCATAAAAAATAAAATATATATATATCCATTCCAAAGATACTATAAAGTCAATAAAATGGAGAGATGGGGAGTAATAACACAGTTACAGTATCTGTAACATATGAAGTTATTGTGTCTTATCAAAAAATAAAATAGTAAAGTCTACGTATATGTAAATTGCAGAAGAGAAAATTCAAATGTACGTCAAACATAGAAAAAGATGCTCATGTTCATTGGTAGACAGGGAACAATGAAGTATTACCTCATATATCCATTTCCTGCCAAGGCTTAAAAAGTACAATAACACTGATTGCTGGCAACAATGGAGGCAATGTAGTCACATACATCGCTGTAGACATATTACTTATTACAACCACTTTGTAAAGAAACCTGAAGACATCCATTCAAAATAAAAATGCCCCTTTGATCCAAGAAATCTATTTTAAGCCAGAAATCTCACTTTCAGGAACCTATATCATAGAAATAAAAGGAACTGAATGTAACTGTGTTTATTGCAGCATTGTTTCACAGGGGCAAAAAAATCAGAAATAAGACATATCTATCAATAGAATAAGATTAACTAAATTTTAGTACATTTTTCATGGAAAATAGAGCAGTCATTAAAATGAATTCCAGCTATAACAGTTACCTTGATGGCATTTCTATTAACTAGTGACAATTAAGAAAATAAGATGTACAAAAATATATGGGAGACATAATGCATTTTTTTCCTAAAGCAAATAAAGAACTCCCAATTCCTATGTATGTATGTATGTATGTATTATTTTTATTTAAATTTTAGTCAGTTAACATACAGTGCAATATTGGTTTCAAGAGTAGAATTCAGTGACTCATCATACCCAGTGCTCATCACAAGCATCCTCCTTAATACCCATTACCCATGTAGCCCAATTTCTATCTACCTCCCTTCATCAATCCTCAGTTTAAAAGTCTCTTGTGGTTTGTTTTCCTCTCTTCTCTTCCCCCCACACTTCCCACATATTCATTTGTTTGTTTTCTTAAATTGCACATATGAGTGAAATCGTATATTTATCTTTCTCTAATTTTGCTTAACATCATACATTCTAGCTCCATTCATGTCATTGCAAATGGTAAGACTTCATTCCTTTTGATGGCTGAGTAATATTCCATTGTTTGTGTGTATGTATATATATACATACACATACATACGCATACTATACATACACATACTATATCTTTATCCATTCATCAGCCTATGGACATTTGGGCTCTCTCCATATTTTGGCTATTGTCAATAATGCTGCTGTAAACATTGGGATGCAGGTATCCCTTTGAATCTGTATTTTGGAATCTTTTGAGTCAATACCTAAATTGCAATTGCTGGACCATAGGATAGTTCTATTTTTAGCTTTTGGAGAACCTCCACACTGCTTCTAGAGTGGCTGCACCAGTTTGCATTCCCACCAGTAGTGCAAGAAAGCTCCCCTTTCTCTGCATCCTCACCAACACCTGTTGTTTCCAGAGTTGTTAATTTTGGCCATTCTGACAGGTGTGAGGTGGTATCTCATTGTGGTTTTGATTTGTATTTCCTTGATGATGAGTGATGTTGAGTATATTTTCATGTGTCTGTTAGACATCTGGATGTCTTCTTGGGAAAAATGTCTATTCATGTCTTCTTCCCACTTCTTAACTGGGTTGTTTGTTTTTGGGTATTGGGTTTGACAAGTTCTTTATAGATTTTTATATTTATAAATTAATATCTATATTTCTATAAATGGTTACAGAAACATAGAGAAACTATGCATAAAACGATGCATTTTTGTTAGCCTGAGTTAAGGGAGAGTGGAAGAGGCAAATGTGTGGCAAGAAAAGCAGCAGAAATTGAAAATAAAAATAGGAGAATGGGAGAAAAGATGACACAGTAAAACAACATATATAGTGTAATCCCACTTGGGTAAAATGTCACTTTAGAAATTACATATTATATGTATTATACATATAATGTTATTATGGAATATAATATATAATTAATATAATATTTCTTATAAATATACATCTCTATATATTATATAGATTCTGGTTTAAACCAGAATGGAGATGATGAAGGAGTAGGAAGTGATCAACTCTGAATATACACTAAAAGAGAGACAAAAATATTTGCTGAAGGATTTGGTGTGGCATTTCTCCTTGGGGAGAAAGAAAGGATACATAGGCAGCTACAAGATTTGCAGGAGCTGAGTCAATGGAATGATGGGATTTCCATAAACTAAGAAGGGGCAGAGCACAAGTAGAGTCAGTTTGGAGGAGAACATTAAGATTTCTGTGTCAGACATGCTAAATTTTATGATACAGGCAAAGAGTGATGATTACTACACATTAAAATATGCAAGTTTGATATTCAGGCAAAGATTCAGTCTGTAGGTATAAATTTGGGAGTCAGAAACCTAGAGACTTTCTGTGACTTAGTACTGAATGATATCTCCAAGAGAATAATGGGTTGGAAATGAGGTCCAGGGACTAAACCCAGGATGAAACATGATACATGTTATATATTCATTATATATATATGTAATATATATATTTATATTATATTACATATATATTTATATTATATTATATATATTATATTAATTATATATATTATAATAATATATATATTATATTATATATATTATATTATATATATATTTATATATTACAATTTATATTATATTACATATATATTATATGTAATATATATATGTATGTATATATATACATATATATATACATACATATATATATGTATATATATATATATATAGTATATATAATATATTTTAAAAAAGAGCAAGTTTCAAAGTAATGTGTACAGTATGATTCTGTTTGACTTAAAATAAGATGAATTAAAGACTTATTGTATATATGTATATAAACACAGTGGGGAAAAATGGTAGGATACACATGAGCTTATTAACACTGGCTGCCTCAGGAACGTGGAAATGTAGGTATCACTGTGGAGAGGATCATTGGTTAGGCCATTATACATCTTTGCCTTTGTCTTTAATTTTTACTTATTATAACAGGTAATTATAATTTATAAAACCTTAAATGAAGAAAACAAAAGTTTTCTTCCCACCAAAATGGTAATTTCTGATTTCTCTCTAGGTGGGTAGAATACTAATCCAAGTTCTCTGCCAAGCCCTGTGCAAACATTCACACCAAACCAGAACAGTAAAAAGTCTTCTTTCTGTTATGCAATTGCATTACCTATCAGCCAGAGAGTCCAAAGAAGGAAGCTGGTATTGAACCTTTGCCTTGAGTAAGAGCATAGCTTCAGGAAAGGGTTCAGCTAATCTTCTCTGGCTGTGGTTAACTGAGCTGCAGAAGAGCAGCATTCTTCTGAGATCTCTGGGATGAAAATGGGAAAAACATATACATATAGAAAGCAAGGTTCAAATGGAAAACATAAAAAGAGAACAGCAGCAAAAGCAGGGTCCCACATGCTGGATTGGAACTGGAGGAAAGATCTACATTTCCACTGGTTTCAGGAGCAATTACTGAGTCACAAACAGATGTTAACTATACAAGATATTTAATGAGAACATTGGCTCTGGACTCACATTGACTTTATTCTAGCTCCAGCTCTGTTAATTCATTTCTTCACCTAGGGTGAGTTACCCCATGCCTCTCTGAATCTCAGCCAACTCATATAAAAATGGTGTGATGATGAGAGGAACCTGGGTAGCTCAGTCGATTAGGCATCCAACTCTTTATTTTGGCTCAGGTCATGATCTCATTTATGTGTGTGTGTGTGTGTGTGTGTGTGTGTGTAACAGAATATTACTCAGCCATGAAAAAAAAAATGAAATCTTGCCATCTGCAATAACGTGGATGGAACTAGAGTATTATGCTAAGAGAAATAAGTCAGAAAAAGACAAATACCATGTGATTTCACCCATATGTGGAATTTAACAACAACAAAAAAAACAGATGAATATAGGGGAAGGGAAGGAAAAATGAAATAAGATAAATACAGAGAGGTAGGCAAACCATAAAAGGATCTTAACTATAGAGACCAAACTGAGGGTTGCTGGAGGGGAGGTGGTAGGAGGATGGGCTAAATGGGTGATGGGCATTAAGGAGGGCACTTGTTGATATGAGCAGTGGGTATTTTATCAAAGTGATGAAGCACTAAATTCTACTCCTGAAACCAATACTACACCATATGTTAACTAATTCAAACCTAAATAAAACACTGGAAAGAAAAAAATAAGACAATCCTTATAAAATACCTAATTTAATGCCTGGTATATAGCAAGCATATAATAAATGTTTGCCTTATCATCATCATCATCATCATCTTCTTCTTCATCATCATCATCATCCTCTCCATCTCAGTATAATCAATTCAGTTAATTTTGTGGGTTGAACTGTGTTTACCAAAAATGCATTTTAATATCCTAATACCTGTCATCCATGAATATGACCTTATTTAGAAATACAATCTTTGTAGATGTAATCAAGTTAAGATGAAGTGACACTGGGTCAGAGTGAGCCCTAATCCAATCCTAATTCAAAGAGGATAGTTTGGACACAGAGACACAGGAATAATGATGTGGAAAGATGAAGACAGAGATCAGAGTGGTACAGTTACAAGCCAAAGAATACCAGGAACTGAGCAATCACCAGAAGCTAGGAGAGAGGCAGGAAGCAAACTCCCTTAGAGCCGCCAGAAGGAATTGACCATACCAACACTTTGACTTTAGACTTCTAGCCTCTGGAACTGTGAGACAATAATTTCTGCTGTGTAAGCCACCAAGTTAAGTTTGTAGTAATTTCCTATGGCAGCCATAGGAGATTAATATAGTTAAAGGTATGTAAGCAATTGGTGAACTTTGCTAGAAGCAGCCTCCACATCACAGAAATCATATTATTCTGAAGATTTATTAGTCTTATGAATTTGGACATGTTGATTACTGAACATAAAATGGAATATTCCTTCATCTCTTCTATTCAGTGGAACCTCAGGTAGCTTGCAGACTTTGTAATAAGTTAAAGAAGATGGAGACACCCGCAGTCTTTCCTGGGAAACAAACTCTTCAGGCTTAGTAAGCATTAAATAAGTATCTGTGGAACAGAATTGTCTGAACTGAATACCAACATAGAACAATGTCTTCTTTGGAGTCCCTGAATGACCATTAAAAAAATAAAGCTAAAAGCCTGTTTTTTTCAGAAAACATAACAAAAAAAATAGATATCAATGCTTATACTTAGTATATGCCATTGATTATTCTAAGTATTTGCATTTACTAACCTATTTAATTTACATTACAACACTATTTAATAGAAATAAAGAACCAATTACTTTTACTTAGAGTAAAAGTAAAATTACTTTTACTTATAGTAAAATGGTATTACGGAAATGAACCTTAGAACGTATCTAAAATATGCAATTAATGCAGACCATCAAAGATTCACGTTCCCTTTCTATGGTACAGAGTTGTTGCCAGGAAGTCATTGCCAAGACAGGGATTATATTTTCCAACTCCCTTACATTTACTCTACGTGGGCCCTGGTACTCACTTTGGCCAATAAGAGCAGAAGTGATATGTGTCAATTACAGGCCAAGGAATTAAAATAAATGGCATGCATTCACACTTCCTCCCTTCCACCTCACTGGAAGCCCAGTGATGAGTAGGGGGCACTTTCTAAGCTGCAAGATGCCTGCATCCCTGTGCTGTTCATTGGAGGCACCCAGGAGGGCTGCTCCCCTGGGAATGTCAACATTGCTAAGCCACCCTGGGATTCTTTATTATAGCATGCATCCCACCCTGAATTATAATTATTATTTTCATCATTAGAATTATTATGACTTTTCAGTTTTAAAAGAAAGGAATGGACACTCGAAACTCCACTGTTACACTGAAGCCATCCCAACCAAAGAAACTTGGCAGCTTGTGAACTCACTACAATGTCTCTAATGTCTCAAGTTTAGGACAAGAGAAAAATCTTTCTTGATGCATTTGTCCATTTTCTTTCCAATCCCCTTCCAAACAACAGAGCGAAGAGCCTATTTTCCCTGAAGTGCTTGGAAATGACACTTTTGTTGAAGATTGCTGGTTTTCAGATTATGATTCTCAGCTGTAGATAAGGTAGCAGCTAGACCTAACTGATGAAGCTTATCGAGCCCTTATATCTGGGAAACTAATGTGTCATAAACAATTTGGGAACATGTTCACATCACTGAATGGCTAAGTAGATGAAAAACTTGCTCTTCTCAGACAGCAATGTAGGTTCACAATTTTGCAATGTTCTCTGGAAAGAAACAGAAATGAGTATTGGGTACCATTTTGGAGAGGATCCCCAAAAGCTGATCTCTTCTCCTAATCTTAGCTCACTGAAACTCGTAAGAGGGCATTTTCTCAATATTTCATCAGTCCATTGTCCCCAGGGTAATATATTGGGTGTTATTTGATTTTTTTTTCTAAATCTATGAGCTTGTTTTATAGACTCAAAATTTGCATCTAAGTCAAGGTGGTTGTATAGCACAATTTGCTGTAAGTACAAAAAAGAGTTCCCTTTCCTTTTATCATTCATCATCCACTGTCACAACTAATTAAGTCTGCCACTATAGCATAAAAGTAGTTACAGTCAGTATGTAAATAAGTGGGCATAGTTGTGTTTCAATAAAACTTTATTTACAAAAGAAATCCGTTTATTTATAAAACAATCATTTCTTTTTTTTCCAATATATGAAATTTATTGTCAAATTGGTTTCCATACAACACCCAGTGCTCATCCCAAAAGGTGCCCTCCTCAATACCCATCCCCCACCCTCCCCTCCCTCCCACCCCCCATCAACCCTCAGTTTGTTCTCAGTTTTTCACAGTCTCTTATGCTTTGGCTCTCTCCCACTCTAACCTCCTTTTTTTTTTCCTTCCCCTCCCCCATGGGTTTCTGTTAAGTTTCTCAGGATCCACATAAGAGTGAAACCATATGGTATCTGTCTTTCTCTGTATGGCTTATTTCACTTAGCATCACACTCTCCAGTTCCATCCACGTTGCTACAAAAGGCCATATTTCATTCTTTCTCATTGCCACGTAGTATTCCATTGTGTATATAAACCACAATTTCTTTATCCATTCATCAGTTGATGGACATTTAGGCTCTTTCCATGATTTGGCTATTGTTGAGAGTGCTGCTATAAACATTGGGGTATAAGTGCCCCTATGCATCAGTACTCCTGTATCCCTTGGGTAAATTCCTAGCAGTGCTATTGCTGGGTCATAGGGTAGGTCTATCTTTAATTTTCTGAGGAACCTCCACACTGCTTTCCAGAGCGGCTGCACCAATTTGCATTCCCACCAACAGTGCAAGAGGGTTCCCGTTTCTCCACATCCCCGCCAGCATCTATAGTCTCCTGATTTGTTCATTTTGGCCACTCTGACTGGCGTGAGGTGATATCTGAGTGTGGTTTTGATTTGTATTTCCCTGATAAGGAGCGACGTTGAACATCTTTTCATGTGCCTGTTGGCCATCCGGATGTCTTCTTTAGAGAAGTGTCTATTCATGTTTTCTGCCCATTTCTTCACTGGGTTATTTGTTTTTCGGGTGTGGAGTTTGGTGAGCTCTTTATAGATTTTGGATACTAGCCCTTTGTCCGATATGTCATTTGCAAATATCTTTTCCCATTCCGTTGGTTGCCTTTTAGTTTTGTTGGTTGTTTCCTTTGCTGTGCAGAAGCTTTTCATCTTCATAAGGTCCCAGTAATTCATTTTTGCTTTTAATTCCCTTGCCTTTGGGGATGTGTCGAGTAAGAGATTGCTACAGCTGAGGTCAGAGAGGTCTTTTCCTGCTTTCTCCTCTATGGTTTTGATGGTTTCCTGTCTCACATTCAGGTCGTTTATCCATTTTGAGTTTATTTTTGCGAATGGTGTGAGAAAGTGGTCTAGTTTCAACCTTCTGCATGTTGCTGTCCAGTTCTCCCAGCACCATTTGTTAAAGAGACTGTCTTTTTTCCATTGGATGTTCTTTCCTGCTTTGTCAAAGATGAGTTGGCCATACGTTTGTGGGTCTAGTTCTGGGGTTTCTATTCTATTCCATTGGTCTATGTGTCTGTTTTTGTGCCAATACCATGCTGTCTTGATGATGACAGCTTTGTAGTAGAGGCTAAAGTCTGGGATTGTGATGCCTTCTGCTTTGGTCTTCTTCTTCAAAATTACTTTGGCTATTCGGGGCCTTTTGTGGTTCCATATGAATTTTAGGATTGCTTGTTCTAGTTTCGAGAAGAATGCTGGTGCAATTTTGATTGGGATTGCATTGAATGTGTAGATAGCTTTGGGTAGTATTGACATTTTGACAATATTTATTCTTCCAATCCATGAGCAGGGAATGTCTTTCCATTTCTTTATATCTTCTTCAATTACCTTCATAAGCTTTCTATAGTTTTCAGCATACAGATCTTTTACATCTTTGGTTAGATTTATTCCTAGGTATTTTATGCTTCTTGGTGCAATTGTGAATGGGATCAGTTTCTTTATTTGTCTTTCTGTTGCTTCATTGTTAGTGTATAAGAATGCAACTGATTTCTGTACATTGATTTTGTATCCTGCAACTTTGCTGAATTCATGTATCAGTTCTAGCAGACTTTTGGTGGAGTCTATCGGATTTTCCATGTATAATATCATGTCATCTGCAAAAAGCGAAAGCTTGACTTCATCTTTGCCAGTTTTGATGCCTTTGATTTCCTTTTGTTGTCTGACTGTTGATGCTACCACTTCCAGCACTATGTTAAACAACAGCGGTGAGAGTGGGCATCCCTGTCGTGTTCCTGATCTCAGGGAAAAAGCTCTCAGTTTTTCCCCATTGAGGATGATGTTAGCTGTGGGCTTTTCATAAATGGCTTTTATGATCTTTAAGTATGTTCCTTCTATCCCGACTTTCTCCAGGGTTTTTATTAAGAAAGGGTGCTGGATTTTGTCAAAGGCCTTTTCTGCATCGATTGACAGGATCATATGGTTCTTCTCTTTTTTTTTTGTTAATGTGATGTATCACATTGATTTGCGAATGTTGAACCAGCCCTGCATCCCAGGAATGAATCCCACTTGATCATGGTGAATAATTCTTTTTATATGCTGTTGAATTCTATTTGCTAGTATCTTATTGACAATTTTTGCATCCATATTCATCAGGGATATTGGCCTGTAGTTCTCTTTTTTTACTGGGTCTCTGTCTGGTTTAGGAACCAAAGTAATACTGGCTTCATAAAATGAGTCTGGAAGTTTTCCTTCCCTTTCTATTTCTTGGAATAGCTTGAGAAGGATAGGTATTATCTCTGCTTTAAACGACTGGTAGAACTCCGCTGGGTAGCCATCTGGTCCTGGACTCTTATTTGTTGGGAGATTTTTGATAACCGATTCAATTTCTTCGCTGGTTATGGGTCTGTTCAAGCTTTCTATTTCCTCCTGATTGAGTTTTGGAAGAGTGTGGGTGTTTAGGATTTTGTCCATTTCTTCCAGGTTGTCCAATTTGTTGGCATATAATTTTTCATAGTATTCCCTGATAATTGTTTGTATTTCTGAGGGATTGGTTGTAATAATTCCATTTTCATTCATGATTTTATCTATTTGGGTCACCTCCCTTTTCTTTTTGAGAAGCCTGGCTAGAGGTTTGTCAATTTTGTTTATTTTTTCAAAAAACCAACTCTTGGTTTTGTTGATCTGATCTACAGTTTTTTTAGATTCTATATTGTTTATTTCTGCTCTGATCTTTATGATTTCTCTTCTTCTGCTGGGTTTAGGCTGCCTTTGCTGTTCTGCTTCTATTTCCTTTAGGTGTGCTGTTAGATTTTGTATTTGGGATTTTTCTTGTTTCTTGAGATAGGCCTGGATTGCAATGTATTTTCCTCTCAGGACTGCCTTCGCTGCGTCCCAAAGCGTTTGGATTGTTGTAGTTTCATTTTCGTTTGTTTCCATATATTTTTTTAATTTCTTCTCTAATTGCCTGCTTGACCCACTCATTCTTTAGTAGGGTGTTCTTTAACCTCCACGCTTTTGGAGGTTTTCCAGACTTTTTCCTGTGGTTGATTTCAAGCTTCATAGCATTGTGGTCTGAAAGTATGCATGGTATAATTTCAATTCTTGTAAACTTATGAAGGGCTGTTTTGTGACCCAGTATATGATCTATCTTGGAGAATGTTCCATGTGCACTCGAGAAGAAAGTATATTCTGTTGCTTTGGGATGCAGAGTTCTAAATATATCTGTCAAGTCCGTCTGATCCAATGTATCATTCAGGGCCCTTGTTTCTTTATTGACCATGTGTCTAGATGATCTATCCATTTCTGTAAGTGGAGTGTTAAAGTCCCCTACAATTACCACATTCTTATCAATAAGGTTGCTTATGTTTATGAGTAATTGTTTTATATATTTGGGGGCTCCGGTATTCGGCGCATAGACATTTATAATTGTTAGCTCTTCCTGATGGATAGACCCTGTAATTATTATATAATGCCCTTGTTCATCTCTTGTTACAGCCTTTAATTTAAAGTCTAGTTTGTCTGATATAAATATGGCTACTCCAGCTTTCTTTTGGCTTCCAGTAGCATGATAAATAGTTCTCCGTCCCCTCACTCTCAATCTAAAGGTGTCCTCAGGTCTAAAATGAGTCTCTTGTAGACAGCAAATAGATGGGTCTTGTTTTTTTTATCCATTCTGATACCCTATGTCTTTTGGTTGGCGCATTTAATCCATTTACATTCAGTGTTATTATAGAAAGATACGGGTTTAGAGTCATTGTGATGTCTGTATGTTTCATGCTTGTAGTGATGTCTCTGGTACTTTGCCTCACAGGATCCCCCTTAGGATCTCTTGTAGGGCTGGTTTAGTGGTGACAAATTCCTTCAGTTTCTGTTTGTTTGGGAAGACCTTTATCTCTCCTTCTATTCTAAATGACAGACTTGCTGGATAAAGGATTCTCGGCTGCATATTTTTTCTGTTTAGCACACTGAAGATCTCGTGCCAAGCCTTTCTGGCCTGCCAAGTTTCAAAAGAGAGATCAGTCACGAGTCTTATAGGTCTCCCTTTATATGTGAGGGCACGTTTATCCCTTGCTGCTTTCAGAATTTTCTCTTTATCCTTGTATTTTGCCAGTTTCACTATGATATGTCGTGCAGAAGATCGATTCAAGTTACGTCTGAAGGGAGTTCTCTGTGCCTCTTGGATTTCAATGCCTTTTTCCTTCCCCAGTTCAGGGAACTTCTCAGCTATTATTTCTTCAAGTACCCCTTCAGCACCTTTCCCTCTCTCTTCCTCCTCTGGGATACCAATTATGCGTATATTATTTCTTTTTAGTGTATCACTTAGTTCTCTAATTTTCCCCTCATACTCCTGGATTTTTTTTATCTTTCTCTCAGCTTCCTCTTTTTCCATAACTTTATCTTCTAGTTCACCTATTCTCTCCTCTGCCTCTTCAATCCGAGCTGTCGTCGTTTCCATTTTGTTTTGCATTTCGTTTAAAGCGTTTTTCAGCTCCTCGTGACTGTTCCTTAGTCCCTTGATCTCTGTAGCAAGAGATCCTCTGCTGTCCTCTATACTGTTTTCAAGCCCAGCGATTAATTTTATGACTATTATTCTAAATTCACTTTCTGTTATATTATTTAAATCCTTTTTGATCAGTTCATTAGCTATTGTTATTTCCTGGAGATTCTTCTGAGGGGAATTCTTCCGTTTGGTCATTTTGGAGAGTCCCTGGAGTGGTGAGGACCCGCAGGGCACTTCCCCCGTGCTGTGGTGTATAACTGGAGTTGGTGGGCGGGGCCGCAGTCCCACCTGATGTCTGCCCCCAGCCCACCGCTGGGGCCACAGTCAGACTGGTGTGTGCCTTCTCTTCCCCTCTCCGAGGGGCGGGATTCCCTGTGGGGTGGCGTGGCCCATCTGGGCTACTTGCACACTGCCAGGCTTGTGGTGCTGGGGATCTGGCGTCTTAGCTGGGGTGGGTAGGCAAGGTGCACGGGGGCGGGAGGGGCAGGCTTAGCTCGCTTCTCCTTAGGTGATCCGCTTCAGGAGGGGCCCTGTGACAGCGGGAAGGAGTCAGATCCGCTTCCAGAGGTTTGGCTCCGAAGAAGCACAGAGTTGGGTGTTTGCTCGGAGCAGAGCGAGCAAGTTCCCTGGCAGGAACTGGTTCCCTTTGGGATTTTGGCTGGGGGATGGGCGAGGGAGATGGCGCTGGCGAGCGCCTTTGTTCCCGCCAAGCTGAGCTCTGTCGTCCGGGGGCTCAGCAGCTCTCCCTCCCTTTGTCTTCCAGCCTTCCCGCTTTCCGAGCAGAGCTGTTAACTTATGACCTCCCAGATGCTAAGTCGCGCTTGCTGTCGGAACACAGTCCGTCCGGCCCCTCCGCTTTTGCCAGCCAGACTCGGGGGCTCCGCTTGGCCGGCAAGCCGCCCCTCTGCCCCGGCTCCCTCCCGCCAGTCCGTGGAGCGCGCACCGCCTCACCGCCCTTCCTCCCCTCTTCCGTGGGCCTCTCGATGCGCTTGGCTCCGGAGACTCAGTTCTGCTCATCCTCTGGCGGTTTTCTGGGTTATTTAGGCAGGCGTAGGTGGAATCTTAGTGATCAGCAGGACGCGCGGTGAGCCCAGCGTCCTCCTACCTCGCCATCTTCCTATACCTCTCAAAACAATCATTTCAAAGACAGGGAAAATTAAGTGCAACAAATCTGTGGCATTAATGTGAGTGGCACATTCAGGGGGAAAAAATATCAATTGATCAGACATTAATGAACAAGGAGGATAACCATATGAGAAGTCGAAGAAGTATCAGGGCAGAACATGCTAGGCAACAATTTAGCTTTAAGTTTTTGTGATTCTGATGCATAGTGAGGAAAAGAAAGAAATCAAGGCAGATTACTAAACATTTCACTTGAGAAACAAGGTGGGAGATAGGAAAATTTTGGGAAACAGAGCTCAAAAATTCTATTTTGGCCAGCACATGATTTGTAAGCCATTTTCCCTGCAAAAGCTGGAATGGTAAATTTGTTCAGTCTTAAACTCTCACTCTCATAATTGTATATCACAATTATCTGTCCTGGAATAAAGGGTAAATTTTACTATAGACAGAATCGGGTTGGAATGTCAACTCTCAAACTGTCTAGCTGTGTGAATCAGGGAAACCATTCTCTCTTATCCTCTATTTTCTCATCTAGGAAACAAGTTTATTATTATTCACATCACAGAGTTGTTACGAAGAAAAGTTCTTAATGAAGGATCTGGCATAAAGTAGGTTCTCCATAAAAATTGTCCCTTCCTCCTCATTTATTTATTTACTCAATAAACATTTATTGCATTTTATGCCAAGTATGTGTCAGGCATTGTTCCAAGCACTGGGATAGAGATGTGAGCAAGAATAATAAATCTCAGCCTTCGTGAACCACACAAGCATTTTTGTTGGATGTATTTGGATATGGATGTAGGTATCTATATATGTATATACAGACCAGTTATTCCCAACATGGGTTATTTTGCCCCTAAGAAGACATTTGATAATGTCTGGAGATATTTTTGGTTGTCATATTAGGGGAAGATGCTATCAGCTAGTTGGGAGAGGCCGGGGATGCTGCTAAACTTGCTATAAGGCACAGAATAGCCTAACCCACATTAAGAAGTATTTAGCCCAAACTGCCAATAACATGGTGAGAAACCCTGATATAAGTATGTGTGTGTGTGTGTGTGTGTGTGTGTGTGTGTGTGTGTGTTTGTGTGTGTGTGTGTGTGTGTGTTAAAAAAAAAAAACAGTATAGGGACACCTGGCTGGCTCAGTCAGTAGAACATGTGACTTTTGATCTCAGGATTGTAAATTCAAGCCCCACATTGGGTGTAGAGATTACTTAACAACAAAATCTTAAAACACACACACACACATACAGATACACATACATACACACACAAAGTATAAAGAAGAGTACAGAAGAGAAAGTTGTGTTTTAGAATTATAATTGAAGAGGAACCCTGAATAAAATAAAAGCTTGGTCTCAATAATATCTGAGAAAAGAATTTCCCAAATAGAAGGACTGATGAGGAGTTATAACTGACCATCACAAATTTAAAAAAAAAAAATTGACTTCAGCTGTAAGTGAGAATTTAAAGTCAGTCATTAATTTTGCTTTAATCTTCAAGGCTTTATGCACTTCATTATATTGTCATATTATGAGCTATGATGAGGAAGACAGTTTTTGAAGTTGAATAGACTTAGGACTAAATCCTGGATTTATAACTCATTACATAATCTTGAGAAATCTCACTTAATATATTATAGTGCTGGTTTCTTATCTGTAAAATAAGATCAATAATAGAAAATATATAAAACATAATTATTTCAAAAATTAAATGAAATATCCTATTTAAAATGCCTATGTAAAACCCTCTTGAGCTTTTCATAGGAATGCAAACTGGTGCAGCCATCTGGAAAATGGTATGGAGATTCCTCAAAAAGTTAAAAATAAAACCACCTTATGATCTAGTAATCACGCTACTGGATATTTACCTCCAAAATACAAAAACACTAACTCAAAGAGATACATGCACTCCCATGTTTATTGAAGCACTATTTACAATAGCCAAATTATGAGAGCAACCAAACTGTCCATCAACAGATGAATGGGTAAAGAAGTGGTATATGTACACAATGGAATATTATTCATCCATAAAAAGAATGGAATCTTGCCATTCACAACAACATGGATGGAGCTAAAGAGTATAATGCTAAGTGAAATAAGTCAGTCAGAAAAATACAAATACCATATAAATTCACTCATGCTTAGAATTTAAGAAGCAAAGCAAATGAGCAAAGGAAAAAGAGAGAGAGAAGTCAAGAAACAGGCTCTAAACTATAGAGAACAAACTGATGGTTACCAGAGGGTACATGGATAGGAGGAATGGGTGAAACAGGTGATGGAGATTAGGAGGGCATGTGTCCTGATAAGCACTGGGTGATATAAGGAATTGTTGAATCACTATATTGAATGCCTGAAACTAATGTAACACTGTATGTCAACTATACTGGAATTAAAATTTTTAAAAGACTTCTAAAAAATAAAAAAAATAAAATGCCTATATCACTATCTGACACACGGTAGGAATTCAATAAACAATCATCTGCCTCCTAACCAATTATCTTGGAAATGAGAGTGAAGAAAGGGATGACCCAATGCCTCCTGGCTTTTTCTATCTACATTACCTCTAGTAAATCAGTGGGTAAAAATCTGAGACTCATTTTTTTTTTCTCCATCTTTCTCTCTTTTCTGACATTCTCCGTCTGAATCAGTCATACAAAATCATACATATTTAGTCTTTTTGATAAAAGAGGATAAGTTCTGTATATAACAATTTAGGAAAGAACCAAGGGAGCTGTCCAGCAGAGAGTTGAAAATTCAAGACCAGAATATACAAGAGAAGCTAATTCCCTTATTGTCATCGGAATCAACCATCTTGTAACAGTACCACTGAGAAAGAGATCCTCAAGAAAGAGCAAAAGTGACTAAAGCTTAAGGAAGTTTTTCCTTCCTTAAGGTGTAAGGGTCACCCATCAAGTTGGCAAAATGACCAAAAGAAAGAAGTTTTATAAAATCATGAAGAATGGAGGTGGGTAGTCAGAAAAATCAGATGTTTTGGAGGATGATTAGGACAGAATAATTCAGTAATTTTAAGGGAACTGTCAACTCATCAATTTAATAGAGTTGTGTGAATGGAACCCAGATCACAAAGGATCCCATGGAACATAATGATACTGAGGCAGTAGACGAATAAGATATTTTTAAGATGCTTACAGCAAAACTAAGTAGAGAGATGGGATGACATCTTAAAAGGGAGGTAGGCATGGCGACCTAGTGCAGAAGTAAAATTATTAATTTGGGCAAACAGGGGAGGAGGAACAATGGAGGAAAAGCTGTGTGAAGATATAGAATAGCTATAAAGTATAGCAAAGATATCCCTTACCAGATGTCACCAATTTTTCCACTGAGGCAGAAGGTGAGTCAGTGGTGAGTAAGTGGGTAAAGAGTTGGGGTGATAATGTAAAGGGTTTGTAGTTGTTGCTTTGGGAATATATCATATCACTTTAGAGATAAAGACTGCTAAGCTGTGGACAGACTCGAACTGAGGTTAAATGGAATTGACTTGTTGTGACCATCACACGTATGTGGCTTTCTTCAGCAGCAATAGCCGGCATGAAGCAGAGAAAAACCAATAGACTAGACAGTGGATAATATGGATCAGCTTGTTAAAAAGATAAGAATGAAGAAGGTTAAAGTTGGAAGGGAAAACCTCAGAATGGTAGCAGGGTGCATGGGTGGTCTATAAACTGGTATTCAGGTCGGCTGGGAAGATATGGGGGAATAAAAGGAATAAAGGAATCAGTTATTCTCTTAGTTATTTATTAAACATGCAAATCTACCATCTAGGCTGTAAGTGAGACACTGGGGAAACAAGTATGAGCAGAACACAGCCCTGGCCTTTAAAGATCTTGCTATCCAATGGATAAAGGGATTAGTAATCACCTTGAGTGTTTTAGACAGTATCCAACTCCAAGGGAAAGAAAGCCACTGAACTGACTTTAAACTCAGTAGGGAATTTATTATAAGGACAAGAGTATAACTCAGAACCAAAGGGCAGGGAGTACAATTGCTCTTCTATAAGGACTAAGAACAGAAATAGGAAAGCTCTACCTTTTCAATTCCTATTTTTGTTGAGTCCTCTCATCTCTGATATCTTTGAGTCATTTTTATCTGCAGTCTGGTTTTATCTATACTCTTATATATTCTTGCTGATTCTTTAAGACCTCCCAGTTAATAACCCTACCAAAAGAGATTAATGTCACCACATACTGATATCAATTCTAGGGGGGAAACTTGATTGGCTCACCCTACCAAGGGATTGATCTCCTCTGGATCGGACGTCCACCCTTGAGTCAATCAACTACAGCCAAGTGTTGCAAGGTTACTTGTCCAAAACATAAGGAAATGTAAATAGCGAAGAAACTCAAGAGTAAGAAAAAAAGTGTTCAAGAGGTCAGACTTAGAGGCAAAATATTGGTGAATCCTTTGTTCTTACTGCAAAGCAATGGATGCATAAAGTAAACAATTGTGCCTACTATTTATTGTACTATGTGCCAGGAACTGCAGTGTGCTTGAGTTGGTTGAAGGGGCTTAGCTTGAGTTTCCTGTAAATAAAGACTGAGGCAATGGCTTGAATCCATATAGTTTATTTAGAAATGTGACTCCAGAAATGAGCAGTGAAGATTAGGGTCTGGAAACAAGGGCATGCCAACTGGTCATCAGTCCTGAAAGGCTTTCCAAAGAGTTTTATGGAATATTTCTAAACAGGGGGTAGATGATTAGAGCATTTATTCCCCAGGTCAAAGATATCCCCACAGTCATTAATTCCCCTACACTTTCAGATTATGTGCACAATGCTTCCCAACTTTCAGTGTTAGAGAATCTCAAGGGCAGGAAGTAAGAGGTATTCATTGTAGGCTTAGGTGAGTTGCTGTCAGGCTTCACCTGGTCAAACTAACACAACTTCCATGTAACTAGTTACTACAGTAAGTGGCTGCATAAAAGGTGGGGCCAAAAGAATGTGAAGTAGTGCACAAGGGGATTCCAGGACAAAAGATGTCAAAAGGTAAATAGAATATGAGATCAGGCTACAGTAGCTGGCTTAATCATCATCTCTACTGACTCCTCATTAACCAAGATCACCCACATTCGTCAAGCACTTATCGTGAATGAAGCAGGATGTTGGGATATAAAAGTAGGAGAGAGAGAGAGAGAGAGAACAGGAATAGAGCAAGTATTAACTGGATCTCCATTTGCTCCCATGCACACTATATGCAGAATCATGTTAATTTCCCCAACAACTCTGTGGTTTAGATATTCATGTGCCCTATTAAACAGAAACAAAGTGAGAGCCAGTTCAATAAATAATTGTACAAGGTCACACAAATAGAATTAAAATCCAGGTCTACTCCTCCACACACACTTTTTCTTCAAAGCTTAATTAGACACAGCTCTTGCCTTAGAGAAGGTTGCATTCTATGGAAGGGAAAACAATGTGTAAACACTAGTGATTATGACATCATGTGGGATTATCTGATCATTGAGCAGAAGAAAGCCAATAATTGGACTTACAATTCCAAGGATTGAATAGCTGCGCTCCAAAATATTAATTATGCCTTGCCATTAGATATATTTAGGTAAACCTAGTGTACAAAGCACAAAAATGAAGATTCTTTTTGTTTTGTTTTGTTTTGTTTTGTTTTGGCTATCATTCAACACAACATTTGCCAACATTCTAAAAAGGTTCTATTGGGAATGTAGAAAGTGGAATGGAGGAAAGAACGTAGCCACTTGATGCACCCTGTTGAGTTGCTGCCAGGCTAAAGACTTTGGCAAAGTATCAAGCTTAGGATTCTGGAAACAATGAACACATCAGAATTGGGATGAAGAGTTCTCCATCTGTAAATGGGGCAGTTAGCCATTTACAAGGCTAAGATTTGCTTGCTGGGACTCTCTGTGTTCATATAGAATTTAACATTTGTAACATACTTTGCATGCAACTGTTCCCACACGTTGTCTTTGAGGATAAACAAATGAGGACTATTGGGGCTACTCAGGACTGTAACTATTGCTAATTTTCCAAGTGGAGTCACACCATAGCAATACGAATCACGATAAAGCACAGAGATGATAAACTGTGGGCAAAGCTTGAAGTTGAGGTTAGAGATAATAGCCTTGACATGACTATCTCCATGTGGCTTTCTCTAGCAATAGTGGCTGGCAAGGAGCAAAGTAGATAGTAGTAGATTTAAGAGAGGATGATGTCAGGCGAGACTGAACAGTAGGTTGAAAAAGCCAACCTGAGTCTTTGTGGCCACACATGGTTCCAAAGCTAGATGGTGAGACCTTTTGATCAAACGCTTCCATTCCTTTCCTTTTTCTCTAACTCATGGCCACACACACACACACACACACACGCATGCATGCACACACATATGTAAGTAAGAATTTTGAGAAAAAGAGAAAAACAGAACACTTAGGAGTTAAAAATTCTCAGTTGAAGGTCATTTCTTGTTATTGAGACAATTTCTTGTTGTTAACAATAATAGCTACCATTTATTCAGCACTGATGATGAACCAGGCTTTCTCCCACTAAATGTTCAATACAACTATTTGAGGTGAGTATTTATTCTGCTCATTTCACAGATGAGGAAGTTTGAGCTCAAGGAGGTTAAGTAACTTGCCCAAAGTCCTCAACTAGTGAATGACAAGGTTGAGATTCAATTCCATGTCCCTCTGATTGAGAGCTCAGATCCTCCCAATGTATACCAACTTTGGCATCCATCTGGCTCTGCTTTAACATTATTTTATTGAGGAGATTTTTAATTGATCTATTCTCCTTTTCTCTTCTGTTTCATCAGACATTGGTAAAAATCACTACAGGAGTACCTGTGTGGCTCAGTTGGTTAAGCCTCTGACTCTTGGTTTTGGCTCAGGTCGTGGTCTCAAGGTTGGTGGGTTCAAGCCCCGTGTGCACCTCTGTGCTGACAGTGCAGAGCCTGCTTTGGATTCTCTTTCTTCTTCTCTCTCCAGCCCTCCCCTGGTCATGCTCTCTCCCTCTCTCTCTCAAAATAAATATTTTTTTAAAAAAATTACTACATTCTGCCCTAAACCTGGATCAAGACTAAAAAGTAACAAATCTTTGTATGTTTTCCACCTAATTTTTATTTTCTTATATTTTATGTATTTATTGATCACCCTTAACAGATTTTAAGTTGATTTCTTGAATAATGGACCATGATATATGGAGCATTGTGCTGAATAGTTAGAAAACACAACAAATAGGCCCCCAGGTTGATAGTTGGGGAGTGTATAGTACAACTAGATGGGAAAGGAAAGGAGACACAGATAAAGATGCAAATTAGAAATAGTGTAATAAATATCACATTGAGGGGTGCCTGGGTGTCTCAGTCAGTTGAGGGTTGACTCTTGCTTTAGACTCAGACTATGATATCACAGTTGGTGGGTTCAAGCGCTGCATCAAGCCCTGAGCTGACAGTGAAGAGACTTCCTGGGATTCTTTCTCTCACTCTTACTCTGCTCTCCTTGCCCCTGCTCTCAAAATAAATAAATAAACTTTAAAAATATCACATTGACAATCTATACAATGTACTGTGACAGCACAAAAATTTTTGCCAGAACCAAATACAATATCCTAGGTGATTGGGTGGGAGAGATTTTTGGACTTAGCAAAGGAAGGAAAGATTTATCACCATCCTAGATGATAAGGTGGCAGAGTGGATCAGGTTGTGACAGTGGGTGGGGTTGGGAGATAATTAGAATACTGAGTTTGAGTGGTCTGTTAGACTTTCAAATAGAGATGTGAAACAAACAGTTGAATATTGGATGTGGAGTTTGGGAGAGAGGTCTTGACCCTTTAGCACACAAATGGTATTTAAAATCTGATATTGTGTAGTCATCAAAGAAGTAAACTTGTAAGGAAAAAGTAAAAGGACAAATGCTGAACTCGGGGCAGCCTCAGATGAACAGGTCATGAGTACAAGTTACCAATAAAGGAAACTGAGAAAAAAAAAAACACTAGTAAAGTAGAAAAACATCACAAAGCTTTAGAGTCCTGGGCATCCTAAAGAAAGTATATCAATGGGAAGTGAATCACCTGTGTCAAATGCTGCTGCTGTATCAAGTAAGCTGAAGATTGAAAATTGACCACTGGATTTAACAATTTGGAGGTCAGTGGTGACCTTAAAGTGAGCAGTTCCTACAGATTGGTGGGAAGAAAGCCTTTTTAAAGTGCTTTTAAGGGAAAAGAGAGAAATTGAAAAGAGACAATTCTTTCAAGATTTGAAACAAAGGAAAACATAGAAATGGGTGAACACTCCCAGAAGTAGAGTCAAATGATAATGTATGCTTATTGGAATGATCCAATAGAAAGGAACACTTATTTAGGATGCAACATATAAAGGGAAGAATTGGTAAAGCAAGGTCCTTGATAGCAGATGTGTATATAATAGAAGTGTGATAGAAGTTTTTATTTTATAAAACACACAGAAAAGAACTAGTTATTTGGTACCTGCTATATGCTAGGCACCATGGAAATGCTTTGCATTCACTATTCTACACAGTTGTTTACAATAGCTCTTTTAGAGTATGCCTGAGCCTCAGAAACATTACATGTATTGAGTACA
This sequence comes from Neofelis nebulosa, assembly GCF_028018385.1. Lineage (NCBI taxonomy): Eukaryota > Metazoa > Chordata > Mammalia > Carnivora > Felidae > Neofelis > Neofelis nebulosa. The sequence goes on along the minus strand of NC_080784.1, from coordinate 196,567,620 downwards.
GAGCGAAAGCTTGTATTCGCCTATCTGAGTCCAAAGATAATTCAATTCTCTCATTTGGACACATATTACCTCCTCTGAAGAGGAAAACAAACAAGCAAACAAACAAAAATGAGTTTTGGGCAGGTGTAAAAGATGGAGCAAATTGGGAAACAGAAAACCAATTAGGAGGCCATTTTAATTATCAGCATGAGCAGTGGTGACCATGAGGGCCTTAACTACCTTAACTAGGTAGGGACTGAAGAGACAAGGCCTAACCAAGAGATCTTTCTCCTGGGTCTGGGCTGGTGAAAAGTGGGGAGTGGCATTGGGATCAGGAGATACATAGATGAGGGAAGGACTCTAAGATGCCTTCCAGTCCCCCTATGTGGGTATATAGGTATACCTATACATTGGTATGTGGGTGATCCCCTGGGGTATGAGTGAGGTTGAAAGTGAGCTCTCAAAAGAAAAGAACGTAACAATGTGTGTAAATTCATGCCCCCCCTTTCTCTTTCCTTTTTCCAGAGCTCTCTCCCTTCTTCCATCTCCTCCTCTTACCCCTCACTCACTGAGGAATTAAAATTCAACTCCTAGAAGAAAGTTCATCTTGGGTAAAGAAAAGTGGTTATAGGAAAAGGATGATGTTGTCAAAATGATGCTTAAGTACTGACAAAGTAACAAAACAGGGTAGGAAAGATAGGATTCGAGGAGGAAGAAAGGCCTCTAGGAATTTGGCAGAGAAAAGGAAAGGAAAGGTTTTTTGTTTGTTTTTGTTTTTAATGAAATGACAGTCATTGTTAATATTTATTGGCCGTTTACCATATAGTGCAGACACTGGTGTGTGTGTGTGTGTGTGTGTGTGTGTGTGTGTGGGTTGGGGATGGGGATACCATCTTTAATCCTCACAATTACCCAATGACGTAGGTGATTTCATTAGATCTGGGTTACATTTGAGAACACTGGAAGGCTGAAAAAGTGGCCACCCAACAGATATCCTGAAGATTACTCTGTATGGAAAAAACGAGGTTTTCTCAGATATGATTAAATAAAGGATCTTGAGAGGGTATTTTGTATTACCAGATGGGCCGTAAATGCAATCACATATATATTTGTGAGAGTGAAGCAGAGGGAGATTTTCTGACACACAAAGAAGGCTATGTGAAGACGAAGCAGAGAGAGATTTGAAGGTGTTGGCCTTGAATATTAGATAGTCACAACCACAAGCCAAGAAATGCCGGCAGCCACCAGAAACTGGAAGAGGTGAGGGATAGACACTACCCTAGAGAATCCAGAGGGAATATGGCCCTGGTGATACCTTGATTTGATCCAGGGATATTCATATCATATATGTAGCCTCTAGAACTGAGAGAGAATAGGTTTCAGTTGTTTTAAGCTACCAAGTTTGTAGTAATTTGTTGTAACAGTCACAGGAGATTAATACAGCCACCCAAGGTCTGAGAGTTTAATTAATATATGCAGTAGATAGCTAAGCCCTCTTACACTCAGGCAGTCAGACTTGAGTGGCCTTGAACAACTCTGCTATAGTCCCTTCCAGTAATGGTTCCTTTAAATGTTTGAGAGAGACAAGAGTAAGGATCGAATTCCTGTCAGACATCATTCTCTAACAGTAAAACCACTCTGCCACTGATCTTAAGAGTCCTGATTGAAAAGAATTTCAGTAGGAACACAATAAAATTAGCATATTATTAAACTAAGTCTCTAAGGACCACCTTGAGACAGCTTTGGACAGGGCTTCTGAGAGATTGGGTGAATAATGCGTGTGGGGTCTAGACCCTTCCCATTTGCATAGCTCAGACCTCCAGCCAATTCCCAGAGTACACAAGCCCAATCTCCTCCCAGGGATGCTATCTCACCTTTCACTTAAGGAGAATAAAGCCTTGCCTTCACGGGGCAGTGGCGGAAGGCTTCAACCCTCCCACCAGTTTTTGGGCATTTTCTCTGGGCATTCCACAAAGACTAAAGGAACCATCCTTCTGAAATGAGTTGGTGGGATGGGAAAAATATTTAGTACAAAATAAATTCTCCTTGTCTCCTCTCTTTCTCTGAACTGAGGGCTCTCATAAGTCACTCTTCAGAATAAAATTAGAAGCCCTTCTAAAAAATTTCCTATTTCTATGAAAAGTTTCTTCTGTCTCTGAAGGTTTGCAAGGTCTCAGTACTGAGAGGCTGGCTCCTCTGTGTTCCTCAGTACCATGGACAGCCCTCATCATATGCCTAATCCTGGGATATGAAGCCCCACCTACCCAGTTTTAGCCCTGCACACCCCATTTCCTACTAAACCCACCTCCCCCTACACACATTTTGTTCCAGCCACAGGATCTCCTCGCTTTCTGACATACACACGATACTCCTTCTTCTTCCCAAAACAGTCTTCTCTGCACCCTCTAGGGCATGCACAACACTCCTGTCCTTGGCTTGACATAGCTATGCTCTAAGGGGTTGTGCTGCTGCTGGCTCTTCTAGGTAGCCCTCCTTGACCAACCTCCCACTAGATTTCTGACCTCCTCACACCTCTATACATATTCGTGCTGTGACCTGTAACAATGAACAATATAATCATCTATTTCATTGTCTGAGTTCCACGGGCAAGAATTTTCCCAGAACCCCAGCACATCATAGGGATTCACTAAGATTTGTAAATGACTGAATGACTATATGAACAAATGAATTTGTGGCTTTGGGTTTGTTGTTTCTGTAGCCTCTTTGTTCCTCAGCAGAGCATCTAAAGTGAAGATAATGTATCTTTATTCTTCTGTACTTCATGGGCCTTGACCAGAGTAAATGCTCCATACTGTATTATTGATTGATTCCCATCAAAAATTAATCTTGACTAAAGAAGTCTCAGATGTTTAACCGAGGGCTCTGAGTTCTCATAACTTAGACCCAGAATTCATTTTCAAAACCTTATCGTTCACAATCTCCCTCAAGGTCCTTTAACATACTGGAGTACTAACTTTTCCAACAAGTATGTATACTTAAATATTTCTGTGTTTTTTGTCTATGGTGTATTTTTGTCTCTATGTTTTATGTATATACTTAGAAAGCCATACCCTCTTCTGTCCTTCTAGAAAATATTTCTCATGCCCCACATCCAGCCTCCTTGCCAGCCAGACATCTATTAGACTTTGCATCCACTTCTTTCATATTATTTTCTACACTCAAATCAATGTAGTTGTTTGAACATTGTCCCACTATACCATGAGATTCTTGAAAACAGAATAGTATCTTATGGAACTGTGCTTCCTGCTGATCCTGGGCATGGAATGCTCAATAAGAGTCTGAGAAATGATTACATGGGTGATACCCAACTTGGCCAAATCAGACCCAAGGTAGTCACCCACAATGACAACAATGTAGATTCCTTATTTTCAAGCCATTTTCCAGAAAAATTAGCTGAAATACACAAAAGTGCGTGGAGCCCAAAAGTGTAAAGCAAGTTAGTGGGGGAACCAGTAAAAGAGCTGAAGTCTCCAGACCTCAGCCTGAGACCTTTTCCATTTGTCAGCTCTGAGGGGCAGTTTGGTCTTGTACACAACTTCCTTTATTACATGGGCTTATCAAAGGCTGAGTGAAGGTCTGGTTGCCTCAGAATTCTTACACTCCTTTGGCCCCAGGAGGCAAGTGGCTCCTTGTCCTAGCCAGATGTGTCCTCCCTAGGAGGGCTGCAGAAAGACATGATTAGCTCCCTCTCAATAGTCTATGAAATGCAAATGTGTTCCACTCACACACCAGTGACATCCATTGTCTGCCTCTGTGCAGGAGCCAATAATGCCAATTAAATGCCAAACCTCACTAACAGGTGTGCTGATTGCTTCTGCAAAATGATTTACTAGAGCAACACTCCAAGAGTAGACTAAGAAAGAACATTTCATCTCCCCCGATCCTCATCTCTGTTATTAGCATTTACATTTGATCTTTGCTTCCAAGAATTAACTTTTTCTCCCTAAAAACAAAATCAGAATCATGTTTCATATGTGAAACTAAACTCGTAACATTTCTGATATGATATTCATCCACTCCCTCTCTACTGCCCCACCACAGTGCTGACCCTGAGGTCTTTCTCTGGCTTCCCCCCCCCAAAATCCAACCACCCCACTCACAGCTTCCTGAGTGATCTTCCTGAGGAGGAGAAGCTTTCAGTCTGTCATTTTCCTACTCAAAAGCCTTCAATGACATCCCATTATCTGTTCAGTCAAGTGCATATTCTTCTGATGGGCACTCAAAGTCCTCTATTGGCCCCATATGATTTTAACGAAATAATCCCCCACTGCACATCAGTCCACCATGAACCTTGTACTTTTCATGTCTGCTTTCTTCAGCAAACTTCTGTCTGAAATTCCTTTTCTTACAACCTCAGTCCAGTAAAATAAAGCTTCCCCCTTTAAAAACCTTCAAAAAACCTTTTCATGTTTCCTTAGTCAGAAAGTCTTTCTCTGTGCCCCACAATCTCAGTTATTGGTGTAGAATTACCAGTTGTTGAGCATTTACTGCACGTGTCAGATATATGCCAATTGCTTATTTGCATAACATGATTTCATCTTCACAAAATGAGATGTTGTCATTCTCATTTTACAGATGTTCTCCACTTCGGAGGGATGAAGCAACTTTCCCAAAGTCACAGAGTCAAGAGGCAGAGTTAAGAGGCAATTCTAATGCATAGGCTCTTATCCTGTACAGTATATGTTGGCATTCTGGGTAGAATATTACTGATTACTATGAACCCAATAATTACTCATATCTGTGACTACCTGTGTTAGCAAGTTATAAATCCTTACAGAAAAGGGAACATGCTATTTTCACCTTTGTACACTTCCTACTCAAAAGAAGAAGCTAAAAAATAGGTGTTAAAATGTTTTGAAACAATTCAGTCTGTCCTGGAAAGAATATATCTATCCCTGTGTCCACTTTTTACTTTAAGAACATCTATAGATATGTCACATAATAATGTGGATTTAAATCCTTCTGGCATAGAGGCTGAGATCAATGGTCCTTTTTGCTCTAAGGTCTATGGTTAGGAACTTCAAGGGCTATTCATTTAATGTTTACAGCTTGTAAAAATCAAATGGTATTACTCAGACTAATTGGAGCACTGTATTTCTATCACCTTTGGTTTCTGCCCTCCACCAGCAGAGGACCCTACCCAGAAAAAAATTTTTTCCATCCCTACTGCCTTCTGAGGCTTTGCCTCCTTTATTCAAGTCCATAGATAGTCATAGTCACAGGGCCTACTGCTCCCGGATGGAGCTGATAGAAGTCTTCTCAAAGACAATTTTCATTACAGAGCTCAAACATGACAAGCCCTCCCCTGCTGGATAAGCGAGCCCACTGTTTTCTTGCTAAATTGAGGTCTGTTGAAGGGAACCTGGAAAATGAAACTGGCAGAGGGATTGAGGAGATAGGGAGTGGAAAACAAATTTTTGACAGCTTTTTTCTTTAATTTTCAAATTTTCAGCTAAGCTGAATTTGATGAACTAAATGAACTACCTTTTCCTAAGATACATTGAGAAAGGTGAATAGTGAGGAGGACTTGTTTAATAATAAGATCTGATGTCTGTAACCTTTCATCTAATTTCAAGGCCTCATTAAACTGGTTAATCCTGTACCTAAACTACTGCAGTAGTCTGGATTTCAATTTTGGAGAAGGCCATAAGCATCTATCTTTCTTTTGTAAAGAGGTAGAAGTTCAACTTCCTGGAGCCTAATATCTATGAAGCAGTGGTCTTTTTGCTACCTATGGAAAACTACACACACACACACACACACACACACACACACACACACGGCTGGAAGTTTTTCATAGTGGGCAGGAGGAAGATTCTATCTTCCCTAAATTCCTCAGTCTGCTATGTGTCTGAGTTGTCTCTTCTATAACAAGGAGAAATAAATCTGATGGTTGAATAATTAGGATGGTCTAACAGTAGAACTCAGCTACTTAGTTCCCTGGAAAAGAATAGTATTTTTCTTTCCCTGACAATATCTGCATCTTCAGGTGGTTTTAGGAGAACCCTGCATATAATCAGGAGAAAAGAAGAAGGCAGGAGAGAAAAGGGGACAATTGTGACACAGATTGTACAGCTGGTCACACTGGTACCCGGAAAGAAGATAAAGATTATCTTCATTTTCACAAATGATTTCTGAGACACTGCCCAGATGCAAGCCCTTCAGTTTTGAAGACACTCACTTATCACTCCTCATACAAAAAACAGGAAACACCTTCCACTCTCATTTGACTCTTTTCCCTGGTGTTAGTAGGAGGAGACCTCTAATCAGGGTCTCGGGACTCTGGAGAATGCCCATTGTTTCAAATGTCCTTGTACAGCCACAAGTGTATAAGAACATTTCTTCTTGCTGATTGAACTCAGTCTTCCAAGGACGATGAGGGAGACATAGGAACACACATACACACACACACACACACACACACACACACACACGAGTGAAAGAGAGAGAGAGAGAGAGAGAGAGAGAGAGAGAGAGAGAGAGAAAGAGGGAGGGAGGGAGAGAGAGAGGGAGAGACTGGCTGGGTTGGACCAAGGCTAAGGCTGGGGTGGAGCTAGAACTGATGTTGTAACACCCAACAAAGTTGACTGGGACCACAGACTGGACCACAGTGAAAAAAATACTCCATTAGTTTTTCAGCTCTACTTTACTTCCCTTAACGCTTAAACCCTAGTCCCAAACGTTAAAATACTCTGGGTTATGGCAAAGAAGAACAAGAGAATAATGGTAAGACCTCCTTCCATTTGGGAAAAAATAGCTCTCCTCATTTCAGTTACATGGAAGAGAGATTCAAAAGAGAGAGAGAGAGAGAGAGAGAGAGAGAGAGAGAGAATAAAATGCATGTTCTGACTATAATCTCTGTATCAACTATCAATGAGACCAAATATACTGAAGAGGAAGAAAAAGATCAGTAGAAATGGAGAAACCTCTTTCCTCCTGGTTGTACTCTGACTCTTCTTGCTTTAACAGTATATCTTTTCACTCTTATGTGGATCCTGAGAAACTTACCAGAAGACCATGGGTGAGGGGAAGGAAAAAAAAAGTTAGAGAGGGAGGGAGCCAAAACATAAGAGACTCTTAAAAACTGAGAACAAACTGAGGGTTGATGGGGGGTGGGAGGGAGGTGAGGGTGGGTGAGGGGTATTGAGGAGGGCACCTTTTGGGATGAGCACTAGGTGTTGTATGGAAACCAATTTGACAATAAATTTCATATTAAAAAAACACAGTACAGCGGAAGCGTGCTGGGCCCATAAAAAAACACAGTATATGAGAGAATGCCTCATCCATAAATTATACTGTGATTCCCTCTAGTGAACTGGGCCAATCAGTGGTTTGAAAGTGACTAGAAGTGGTAGTGTCCTTCTCTTTAGGGATGTGATATGAGGGGGAATTAAAGAGCCACACATGAGAGAAAATATTCTGGATATAACCATGACATGGTATTATGTAGAGGAAAATAGGAAAATTGAAGGGACAAGAACAGTGGAAGAAATGTGTCTGAATGTTCAGGATACAATTTAAAAGTGGACAGAACACATACTGTTTCAAATATCACAGCCTCAAAAGCAGTGTGAAATAGTGGAAAAAGTACAGACTTTAGAGTGAAAAGGACTTCTGGTTCTGAATGTGTGCTAAACATATTCCATTTTACTTTGTCTGCTAATCATACACACACACACACACACACACACACACACACACACACACAGAGAGCCTAGAAAAAAACACATAAGCCATTTGTAAAGGACTCTGAAAGGTGCATAAAAGGACTGGTTAGTGGGCTTGGGACTTGAGTAAGGACTAAGTGCCACTCCTGGTTGAAGCCTATGGGTAGGGTTATGACTTCTACTCCATCCCTGAATTAACTAGATGGTATTCTTCCCCCTGCCCAGTCAGAACCATGGACAGTGTAGGTTGGAGTCTTGTCATTTGGGTAACACACAAGTTGAGTAGGTGAGAATGGCACTTCACGGACTTTAAACACTAAATTTGACATTCAAGTCTTAAAAAGGAACCAGGACATGAGTTCTGAACCTAAACAAGTTGACTATCTACTTGCTATGCACTGCATGTTTGTGCCAACCTCAAATTTGTATGTTGAAACCCTAACCCCTAATTTAGTGGTATTAGGAGATGGAGCCTTTGGAAGATTGGGATGAGATGAGGTCATGAGGGTGGAGTCCCTATGAATGGGATTAGCGCCTTAAAGAGTCGGGAGAGATCTTCTTCCTCTCTCTGTTCTCTGCCATGTTGAAGTTGGCAGTCTGCAACCTGGAAGAGGATTCCCATCAGAACCTGATCATGTTGGCACCCTGATCTCAGATGTCCAACCTCCAGAACTGTAAGATATATATTTCTGTTGTTTATAAGCACACCAGTTTATGATATTTAGTTATGGCAGCCTAAGCTAAGACCCTGCTAAAATAGATGATTAGATAGGAACTAGAGTCTTATAATATTAAAAACATCTGTGACCAGGTCGAAATTGTTCATTATGCCAAGAAACAGAAAAGATATAAACTTCTGAGAAATCAACAGACACCAATACCAAGATGACACAGATATTGGAATTGCCATACAAGGATTTAAAGACCACTAAAATAAAGATGTTCCAGTGAGCAATTACAAACACCCTTGAAACAATAACAATAAATCTCCACAAATAAATAGTAAACATAAATAAGAATCAAACGAAATTTTAGTTTCAAAAAATAAAATAACCTGAATAGAGTAAAAAAAAACCGGAATAGAGTTTGAGGGAATTGGAAACGTCTAAAATATCGCTCATGCACGTGGCTAGAATTTGGGTTGGGGAGACTCAAATGAGTGAAACCTGGGACTCTTTTGGCTTCTCCATGAGATGTCTCCAGCTTGACAGTTTCAGAGCAAATGTACTTTGTATGTGTAATCTCAAGACTCTAGAGCTGTTTGTCTCAAGGAAGACAGGTGAAAGCTGCCTTATCATTTATGATTTAGCCTCAGAAGTCATGCCACATACATCTGCTGTCTTCCCAGGCAAACTCAAATTCAAGGTGGGAGGGATTATAAACTCCTTTTCTGGAAATGAATGTTGACAAAAATTTGTAATAGAAGCATATGAATTGGGATATAATGGGGTGATCACTTTGGAAAACACAATCTGCCACCATGTTCTTTGTCTAATATTGTAAATCATGGATTGGCAAACTACCGTTGACAGACCAGTCTGGCCCCCTGCCTGTTTTTGCAAGTAAAGCTTTATTGGAACACACTCAAGACTGTTTCTTTATATATTGTTTATTGCTGTTTTTGTGTTACAGTGGCAGAATTGAGTATTTGTGACAGATACTGTCTGGCCAAAACCTGAAATATTTATTTTCTGGGCCAAAAAAAGTTCACTGACCCCTATTGAAGACAATTTCAACATCCTCTTAGAATCTGCCACCTGCTTCCCAGTAATTTGCTCTTGATGTGGAAAGTATTTTCCTATAACTCCTCTAATGAGTGGCTCCTTCTCAGTCTGAGGTCTCAGATCCTATATGTCCTCCTAATAAAGGCCTTCTCTGTCTACCCAATCTCAACTAGTTCCCCACATTCATTCCCCATTATTCTATCCCACTGCATTTTATTTTATTCCTAATGTTTGTCACAACTGGAAATTACCATGTTTACTCCCACTCCAATCTTTACTAGAGTACAAGTTTCATAATGGTGGGTCTCTTTTTTTGTTTGTTTTATTTGTTTGTTTTCAGAGCACTGATGGGACACTAGGCTCTCAATTAATACCAGTGGAATTTTAAAAAAATTGTCAGTTTTGCCCCCAAGAAACTGTGAGTAGTTTTAAAGCAGTATTATATTAATATTTATATCTTGAGTGCTCATCAAAGTACAAGGATCATAATGTGTGCAGTACAAATAGTTTCCAAGTACATGGTCAGATGACAGATCTCTAAAGTCTGCTTCACAGTAGATTCTAAAGAACATTGCAACAGTCTCTGGTTATCTTCTGTGAGCTTAACTTATCTCCTCATTTATGTCACAAGCTGTTTAAGGAGAAATATTATCTACTCCTGGGTATTTAGAGTGACTTCTTGGTATTTTAGAGTGCGCATTTATCCACTCACGTGTCACCATACACAAATGATGATTGCAGCAGGACGATGGCCAATGAACAGAACCCAACCACAATGAAAGAAGGAGTCCAAGTGAGAAATGAGGTAGGATAAGATCATAAATAATCTCCTAGAGGGGATGAGATCTCAGCAGGGTTTGGAAACACTCAAGGGTCTAGAGTATGAAACAAGAAATTCAGGAAGAAAGATCATGTTTAGAGGAATAGCATTTTATATTTCACACTTATTATGTTCCACAAACTAATTATGATATGTATTATCCTATTTTTTTTTCTCATATCAGTCGGATGAGAGAGGTAAGAACTATATCCTGACCTAAATAAGGAAATAAAATTTGAGAGAGAATTCCAGATCAGGTCAGTCTGACAATAAATAGTAATAACAACAATAATAATAGTTATATAACAATTACTATGTGCCAGACATTGTCCTGGGCAATTTCTGTATGTTATCTCACTCGGCCACAGAAGACACCCCTGTGAAGAAGCTACTATTATTACCCCCAATTCTACAAATAAGGAAAATGAGGCACAGAGGTTAAGTAAATTACCCAAGTTCGTTCACGACGGGGCCAAGGTTCAAAGCCAAACAGTTTGGCTTCAGAGTCCATGTTTATAACTACCACTTATCTGCTCTCTGGGGCTCCCACATTTCTTCTTGACTTTCATTTTGCTCTTACTAATATCTCTATGGTCATAATTATCATTGTCAATATTTCCTTATGTGTCCAGTTTGTGTCAACTTGGCCAGGAGTGATACCAAGTGAGGACAGTTAAGTCTGGACAAGTTAGATGGGTTTATAACTTGAAGGGGCTCAAGTGCCATACCTGGAATTATTTTGATATTTATTCAAAGAAAATACTGAGCTAGCAAATAATTTTCAGTAGAGACCAGGGAACCCAGAAAATAAACTTTTGTTTTGTTGTTTAACTCTTGATGAGACTGGGGTTGGTATATCTGTGCAAGACCAGCCTAGATGTGTGGCTGGACTTTACAGCAGATGTAGGCTTCACCAAAGAGAAGATGATGGATCAATTAGAGGAGACACAAAGCCTGGCTTTGAATCTTGGGCTCCATTAATTTGCTATTCATGTGATTTTAGAAAATTTGCTTAAACTTTCTATCCCCAGTTTAAAAACCTATTAAATGGAGCTAATATTGTTTTCTACCTCTGAGTGTGAGAAATAGATGACTATAAGTCAGACACATTTACCTTTAACTGAACCCATTGGCAAAACTGAAGTATCGTAAGAGATTCCCTGAACACAGTAGGAATATAAGTAAGTAAATTGAGTAAAGAGTTTGCATCCAGTATCCCACCTTGTATAAATCATATACCTAGTAGGAATACACCTGGCACTTTTATATTCAGATGATCAGAATGAAAAATGGTTATTTGAAAAGGACGAAAAAAGTAATCTGGAAGGGAAGAGCCCTTAAAAAGATACAAATAATAAATCGTAATCAAAAAAGGACAAAGGGGAGCTTTTTTGTTATCTGTATAAAGTGAAAATTGGAAGAAAGACCTCCAGCTTCCAGAACCACATCCTTTTCTCATCCTCTGTGTTAGTGGAAAGGAACTCAACTGGCAGGGTAGTGATTCAGACTTCATAATTAGATGGTGAAGGATAATTAATCTTGGGCCCTGAATCAGCTCCCTGCCAGTATGCTTCCTTTCTCTGTTCCAGTTCTCCATAGCCCAGACTCCCACAGAATCACAAACCAAAAACCACTAATTTTAGCTTGGCTTAATTAATTTCCCCTCCAATGTCTCACCTATCGCCTTTGCTCTTTGTTAAGCTTCTATTGAATTTCCCCATAGATTATGTTTGTTTCCTCAGAGCCTGGAGGAAGGACAATAAATGTGCAATTCTTCACCCTTTGCAACAATCTTCAAGGGCATGGTAGAAAGCCCTTCCCCCTTTCCATTTTTGCAAAAACCCTGCATGAAATTGACATTATGCACATGTACACAGTTTATAAAGGACTGCCAAGAACAAAGCCCAAAGGGATGGATATGCTTTTATTTTAAGTTCTATTTTGGGTAAACAAGGTTGAACATGCTTCAGTGGTTCTCACTGTCACCAATGACACCCAAATTATTCTTGGTCAAGTCCTTGCCAGCCTCCATGTGCATCATGTAAAGGAGATAGAAATAAGATTTGGAGATTTGGACTCTGAATGGATAAGAGTTGAGAATGACCCAAGTTTCTGCTTTTGTGCCAGGATAAATAATGTAGGCATTCTCTGAGAAGGGCAGCATTGACAGAGAAGCTAGCTGGAGGAGAAAATAGTAATGGGCTGTTTTGAAATGTTGGGTGTCAGTTGTCTTTGGGACTTTAATAATCTTAACCCCAATTTCTTTTCTTCACAAAGCAAACAAACAAAAATAAACACCTTAAAAGAGGTATTTATACCCATTATCTCAGGTTAGGGTTCACAGCAGGAGACCATGAGAGGGAGCTTTGTGTGAAAGTGTCCTACTAGGAAGTGTTCATCCTTCTTCCCAGAAAGGCTGATTTCCACAGAAGGTAATTCTGGCTCAGTCTCCCACAGAGCCACAGAGACTGTACAAGTCACAACTCACAATATCCAAAATGGGGGAGGGGGCAGGGTTTATGGGTGAGCGATGAAGCCTCGTGTTCCCTCATTTGCATTATTATTACTTTATCTGCTTCGGATGCTCTCCTCTTAGGTTTCTAAAAGTCTAGCTCCTTATGATGCAGGTCTCTACTCAAATTTTCACATGGAATCCTTCGCTAACTACCTAATATAAATTCTTTGACCATCACTGCAATTACCATCACTACCTCCCCCACCTACCCTCATCACCATGACAATTGCTATCTCCATTGCCTCTACTGACACCAACATCACCTCCGATGAGACTACCACCCCCACCAACACCATGATCACCACCATCTCCTTCACTGCCACCAAAACCTTCAACATTGCCACCACCAGCCCCCTGCCACTGCCCTCTACCTAATTTTGCTCCCAGCACCTTGCACGACTCAATGTTATATTAGATACCACTGTTTAAAGCTGTATATCTCTCTTCTCTTAGATACAAAATCCTTGACAACAAGGACTAATTTGATGTTGTATCACCAGTCTTGAGCATCCTTGCCACATGCTAGGAATGAATAGATGGGTTGCCTGCTAAAAGACTCCCTAATGAGGAACTGGAGAGAGATGGAATAATTATGGAGGAACAACCTGGAGGAAATGAAAAGGAAATTGAAGTAGAAGCCCAGGAAGGGAGTGAAATTACCCAGGGAAAGGGAAACCTCTTATTTTGATGCTGAAAATGAGGTGTGGGTAGGATTTCACACCTGAAGGCTCCATTTTCTGTGGGAGGTACCTCACATTTTTGCCTGTCTTAGCTTAATTAAGCTTATTAAACATAGTCTAGAGAATTTCTACATTTTGTAATGGTTTTATTTTAAAACCTTATTTTATGAGCTTGTCAATTAATCAAGTGTGCTTCATTTCATATCATGTCTGATACTAAATGTCTTTATGCCATTTTTATGTGTTTGAAAGTAGACTCAGGGAGGGTATGCAATCTCTGATGGCATCCTGGGCTTGCCAGTGTCCCAGTCCAACCAGCTGCAGAAAGCCTTCCCAGAAGGCAGGGGAAGAAAAGAAACTCCTCTCAATGCTTCACATCCTGACATTGGCATCAACACAGCCATTTACTGCTTATCACATTTGATCCCACAGAAGCAACATGGTTTAGAGGAAAGAATTTTAGATGCTCTCCTGGAGGAGACCCTCCTGGTGGCCAAGTGGTCTCAGGCCAATGATTCCTTGTTTCTGAGTCTTAGTTCCTTTGGATCTAGGTGCCAAGTGGAGTAAGTGGCCTCCATGGCTCCTTCCATCTTGGGGTCCTTGCAACTCTATAAGTAACCAACCTTGCATTGTCACAGAGTTTTTACAAAAGAGGAAGCTGAGGCTCAGGGACCTGAGGCAACTTTTCCCAAGCCACACTGCCCTTGAGCAACAGAGTCAAGCATAAAGTGCAGATCTGTCCAGTTCCAAAGCCGGGCTCTTGCCCTTCCCGTCGTACTGCTTTCACTGGGGTTTGGAGCAAAGGCCCCACAGGCTGGTGTGCTGCTGACAGTACAACAGCCCAGGGCTCTGAGTTCCAGGTGGGGCTGCGGTGGAGGTGGTCAGCTGTGCTCCCGGGCTGGACCTCTGCACTAATCGACTCAACCCTCACTCCTCCACTCTCCAGCTTCTTTATTCCAAGATACACCATGCCCCCATCCCAGTCCCTTGTGCCAGCGCTGATGTAAAAACTGTCAAACGATCTGGCCAGCCAAGGAGAGAGAGGCAGAAAAAGGGGCAATAAGGAAAAGGAAATGATTAAATGAACACCATGCCAGATTAGACTCAAGGCCCTTGCGAACCAACTGTGAATGTCTTTGCTTGGCTTGGGGAGCAGAGAAGCCAGTGAGGGAGGGCCTGGCCTTGGTGTCTGAGCACACTTGGCTTCACTCCAGCCTGCTGCTTTGTGTGTGATTGGGCAGGGCAGTTCTCTCTGAGCCTCCTTCCTCACTATAAATGGGGGAAACAATACCCACCTCACATAATTGTAATATGAATCACAAAAGAAAAGCTTGCACAATTTCTGACACCCAGTAGGTGTTTGATAAATGATAGTCATTCTTATTTTCTCCTGAACTGAGCAATAGAGGGCTCTCTGAAGTGGCAGGGTGTGAGGAGCTCTTTGCTGTCCTGAGAAGAGGGATGTCTTCAGACAGACGGTAGCACCTTCCTGGGGCACAATACCCCTCCCTGACATCTGCCATCCTGGCCCAACATGGTACCATGCCACAACCCAGGCAGGTAATGATGTTGCCATGGTGATGGAATTTCGTGCCCAGTCCAGCTCTGGTCATCCAGGACACGCAGGATTCAGGTCAACAGCTCTTTGTCTGGAGTGGAAACAAAGCTGCTAATGATGAGAGAGAGTAGGATAATCAGCCTCAGAACTATCACTTACTCTGTGTGTGTGTGTGTGTGTGTGTATGTGTGTGGAAGCAATTCACTTGACTTCAGCAGATCTTGATTTCTACATTTGTAAAAGGGAAATGCTAAAACCGTATTCAAAGGATTGTTTTAAAGATTGAATGAGGTTATGCACATGAAATCCCCAAGAATGGTACCTGGAACATAGGAGGTCCTTATTGAATGTCAAGACTTTTCCTCCTTTCCTATTATTTTTAATGAGCTAGGAAGGAAGAGGGAAGAAGGGGGACAAGGAGGAAGAGGATGGGAAAGAAGTATGAGGAAGCAGAAGGAAAGAGAAGGATGAGGGAGGGGAAGAAAACAAAAAAAGAATGATAACCGTAACTGCAGCAAAAACAAATGCATTCTGTGTGCCTGCCCAGACCTGTATGCTGTTGCTCTGGCAGAGCAGACATAGTCCACATAGTGGACAATCTCCACTATATATTTTGTTTCTCATTGCTTCTGTAACCAACTATCACAAAGGCAGTGGCTTAAAACAACAAAAATGTATTATCTCGTGGTTCTGGACGTCAGAAGTCTAAAATGATTGAGCACGGCAGTATTCCTTCTGCAGACTCTGGGAGAGAATCCATTTTTTGCCTTTTTGGCTTTTGGAGGCCACCCTCCTTCCTTGGATCTAGCCCCTACACCACCTCACCCCCACAGCATCACTCTAGTTCCTGGCCTCTTTGCCGTATCCCTTTCTCTGACTCTCTGGGCTCCCTTTTAACTTAGAAAGGTCCTGGTGAATACACTGAGTCCACCTGGATAATCCAGGATAATCTTCTGTCTCAAAATCATTAGCTTAATCTCATTTGCAGAGTCTCTTTGGCCAGAGAAGATAATATGTTCACATGTTCTGGGAATTAGGATGTAGATATATTTTGGGGGGAGAGCAGGGAGGGAGTATTATTCTACCTACCTCATCTATACAGGCTAGAAGGTATGTATCATCATTCTCATTTCAAAGGTTAAAAAAATAATAAAAATATGACGTGGAAAATTTGAGAAATTCTCCAAAGATCACACACTTGTGAGTGAAACAGCAAAAATTCAAACCACCTTCCATTTGACACTCTGCAACATATGTTTTTTCTGTAGAATATTAAGATACTCATTTAGTGTTTTCTCTAAATCAAAGGAGGTTGTTTTGAATTATCTTTGAGGTTTACCTTGTGTCTGATATTCTGTGTTCAAGAAAAAAAGCAAAGGCTGAGTTCTCGGCAGTCTCTACCATTGAGGATTTCTCTTCTTTGGCTCTAAACTAAAGGAGAAATGTGAGAGAATCCTGGGATATTCTGCAGAATGGAAGAAAAGAATGGGGACTGAGCAGAAGATAGAACAAAAGCAGAACAAGATCTGCTCCTATATATACTACTTTGGAATTATAAACACAAAATGTACTTAAGATCCTGAAATACTCCCCGATTGGGCTTTTCTCCTGGCAGCCCCACCATCAGAATGAATGACAAACACATTGGTGTTTTGCTAATTGCACCAAACAGGAGGTAACTAGTCTTGAGAAATCCCATAATGAAGTAATTAGCTACTCCATCAGTAAACGGAAATAATAATTGCAGATTGTTAAAGGTGAAAATAAACTTTCCGATTATAGATGGGGGACCTTCAGCCCAGAAATGTATGACACCTGACACAGCTGTAAGGGACAGAGATAGAACAAACATCCAGGTCTCCCAGCTGCTGGTGTAGGATACTTTCTAAAGGACCATCAGTCCCCAGAAGTTTGAACATGACAAGGTGATTTCCCTATAAACTGAAGCACCAGATATGGAACGATGTATTGCATATACATGACAGACTTTGCCCCAGGTAAAAGATAGATTGCTGAAAGGTCAAGTCCATGTGCAGAGTCCTTGGGTCACATACACCTATTTGCACACCATCTGTGAAGGATCGGTTTTTTTTTTTCCTTTTTTTTTTAATTATAAAAATAATGGGTCATGACTAAAGATCATTTGAAACATTTTTTTAAGTAAAAATAAAAAAAAAATCATCCTTCATGAATTCCACATGTGAATCACCATTAATATTATGAAGAATTTCCTTCCAATTTTTTTCTATATATCTACATAATAATTCTTTGGAGAAACCAATCCCTCCCTTTATATATCAAAAATAAAATATCAGGGGAGGAGCAAAGATGGTGGAACAGCATGGAACTTTTTTGTGTGTGTCGTGTCCATGAAATATAGCCAGACCAACACTAAACCATCCTGCACACCTAGAAAACTGATCTGAGGATTAACACAACAATCTGCACAACCTGAACCACAGAATTCAACAGGTACACAGTGCAGAGAGATGAACTGGGAGAGAGAGAAGCCGAGGAGCTCAGGGAGCTGCTTTTGTGTGTGGAGAGAGGATGGAGACAGGGGTGGGGTGGGGGGTAATGTGGGAAAAACACCCCTCCCAAGGGCAGCTGGAGAGAAAGTGGAAAAGTGGAAACAGTGGCATCAGGGACTGAACTAAAAAGGGAGAAAGGAGAGGGTTTAAATTCCATTAAGACTATAAACAGCAGGAGGGCAGAGTCTGAAACTCCACAGCTTGATACCTGGCGGTGCTCTGGTGGGAAAGGGAAATCCCCAAGAGCAGAGTCGAGTCCAGGGTTTTTCAGGCCACATGAGGAGAGGCAGTTCCCCTTCTGGGAGGACACCTGGTAGAGGCTCTGTGGGTCCCCACAGGCAAGGCCCCAGTGGACCGGGGAGAACAACCACATTTGCCGGTGCTGGAACAAGGTCACTGGAGGTAAAGCCTGGTGCCAGATGCATGCTGTGATTTCCCATAATCCCTAAAACTCTGCTGCTACACTATCTTGTGAACTTTTTCTGGGGCGGGCAGGCACCTGGCTGCAATCTCTGGGCTTCGGCAGCAGGGCAGTCCTGCAAACGTTCCTGGGTACAGCTGGCACCCGGCCATTGCTCGGTGAGACCCTCCCACAGAGGGGCAGAATGGGTCAAAGCTGCAGTCCCTCAGAAGTAAGGTGTCAGGCAAAACAGCCACATCTGAGATAAAACTCAGGAGGGAGGTGCTGCCTGGGGCTCGGTCACAGACTGTGTAAAAGCAGGAAGTGGATGGGAGCTAAAGACAAAGGACGGGTGCATGATTGCTGATCAGAAGATCAGAGTTCGGATCCTAGAGAATGGGTAGCTGGGTGACGCCATTTGCACCACTCCTGTGCATGCGCGTCCACACCTACAAGCACCACAACACTCCACCCTAGTAGGCTAGCAGCGCCATCTAGTGAAGAACAGAGCCCTTACACTAAGCCCCGCCCAACTGGGCCAACCACGATATTCAGGAACACAAGTCTCTCGGCCTGCTTAGTTTATGGACTATAAAGTGCTTCATAGTTTGACTTCTAGGGGAAAACGAAGTAATTTCAGTCCTATTTCAATCTGTTCACTGGTTCATCTATTCAATTTTCTTTCATTCTTTATTTTTTTTTCTTTTTCATTTCTTTTCTTTTTGATTACAGAAAGAAAAAAATCATTTTTATTTCCAATTTTTATTCAAAATATTTTTCTTTAATTTCTTTCTACTATATATTTTACTTTTGTGTAAATTTTTTCACATTATATTTCACTTCTATCATTGATTTTAGTCTGTCAGTGTATTCATTTTTTTCAAATTTTCAAACATTTTCCTTTTTTTCTTTCCCCTTTTTTCTCTAATATTTCAAGCTCCTTTCAACAACCAGACCAAAACACACCTAGGATCTAGCATCAATTATTCAATTTTTTTGTGCATATGTGTTTGTTTTTAATTTTAATACTTTTTAATTTTAATTTGTTAACCTCATTAATTCCTTTTGTCAATTCAAAATGATGAAACAAAGGAATTCACCCCAAAAGAAACAACAGGAAGAAACAACAGCCAGGGATTTAACCAACACAGATACAAACAAGATGTCTGAACCAGAATTTAGAACCATGATAATAAGAATACTAGCTGGAGTTGAAAATAGATTAGAATCCCTTTCTGTGGAGATAAAAGAAGTAAAAGCTGCTCAGGATATAATAAAAAATATTCTATAATGGAGCTGCAATCTCGAATGGATGTCATGGTGGCAAGAATGGATGAGGCAGAACAGAGAATCAGTGATATACAGGACAAATTTATGGAGAATAAATAAACAGAAAAAAAAGGGAGATTAAGGTAAAAGAGCATGATTTAAGAATTAGAGAAATCAGTGATTCATTAAAAAGGAACAACATCAGAATCATAAGGATCCCAGAAGAGGAAGAGAGAAAAATAGGGGTAGAAGTGTTATGTGAGCAAATCATAGCAGAAAACTTTCCTAATCTGGAGAAAGACACAGGCATCAAAATCCAGGAAGCACAGAGGACTCCCATTACATTCAACAAAAACCAACCATCAACAAGGCATATCATGTTCAAATTCACAAAACACTCGGGCAAGGAGAGAATCATGAAAGCAGCAAGGGGAAAAAAAAAGTCCTTAACCTACAAGGGAAGACAGATCAAGTTTGCAGTAGACATATCCACAGAAACTTGGCAGGATAGAAAGGAGTAGCAGAATATATTCAATGTGCTAAATCAGAAAACTATGCAGCCAAAAATTATTTATCCAGCAAGGCTGTCATTCAAAATAGAAGGAGAGATAAAAAAAATTCCCAGACAAACAAAAATTAAAGGAGTTTGTGACCACTAAACCAGCGTTAAAAGAAAATTTAAGGCAGATTTTCTGAGGGGAGAAAAGATGAAAAAAAAAAACAGATAAATAAAGACCAAAAGCAACTAGAATGGACCAGAGAATACCACCAGAAACTCCAATTCTACAAGCAACATAATGGCAAAACATTCATAGCTTTCAGTACTGAATCTAAACATCAATGGACTCAATGCCCTAATCAAAAGACATAGGGTAACAGGATGGATAAGAAAACAAGATCCATCTATATGCTGTTTACAAGAGACCCACTTTAGACCTAAAGACACCTTGAGATTGAAAATAAGGGGATGGAGAACCATCATGCTAATGGTCAACAAAAGCAAGCCAGAGCAGCCATACTTATATCAGACAATCTAGACTTTAAAGACTGTATCAAGGGATGCAGAAGGGCATTATATCATAATCAAGGGGTCTATAGACCAAGAAGACCTAACAATTGTAAACATTTATGTGCCAAATGTGAAAGCACCCAAATATGTAAATCAATTAATCACAAACATAAAGAAACTCATTGATAGTAATACCATAATAGTAGGGGACTTCAACATCCCCACTCACGGCAATGGACAGATCATCTAAAAAGAAAATCAACAAGGAATCAATGGCTTTGAATGACACACTGGACCACATGGACTTAACAGATACATTGAGAACACTTCATCCTAAAGCAGCAGAATTCACATTCTTCTCCAGTGCACTTGGAACGTTCTCCAGAACAGGTCACATTCTGGGACACAAATCAGCCTTCAACAAGCACAAAAAGATCAAGATCATACCATGCATAGTTTTAGACCACAATGCTATGAAACTCGAAATCAACCACAAGAAAAAATTTGGAAAGATAACAAATATTTGGAGACTAAAAAACATCCTACTGAAGAATGAATGGGCTAAACAAGAAGTTAAAGAGGAAACTGAAAAGTACATGGAAGCCAATGAAAATGATAACACCACAGCCCAAAACCTCAGAGACGCAGCAAAGGCAGTCATAAGAGGAAAGTATATAGCAATCCAGGCCTTCCTAAAGAAGGAAGAAAGACCTCAGATACACAACCTAACCTTATGCCTTAAGGATCTGGAAAAAGAACAGCAAATAAAACCCCAAACCAGCAGAAGACAGACAATAATAAAGATTAGAGCAGAAATTAATGCTATTAAAACCAAAAGAACAGTAGAACACATCAATGAAACCAGAAGCTGGTTCCTTGAAAGAATTAACAATATTGATAAACCACTAGCCAGTTTGATCAAGAAGAAAAAGGAAAGGACCCAAATAAATAAAATCAAGATTGAAAGAGGAGAGATCACAACCAACCAACACAACAGAAATAAAAACAATAATAAGATAATTTTATGAGCAATTACATGCCAATAAAATGGGTAATCTGGAAGAAACGGACAAGTTCCTAGAAACATATACACTACCAAAACTGAAACAGGAAGAGATAGAAAATTTGAACAGACCCATAACCAGTAAGGAAATCGAACTAGTAATCAAAACTCTGCCACAAAACAAGAGTCCAGGGCCAGATGGCTTTCCAGGGGAATTCTACCAAACATTTAAGGAAGAGTTAACACCTTTTCTCTTGAAACTGTTCCAAAAAATAGAAATGGAAGGAAAACTTCCAAAGTCTTTCTATGAAGCCAGCATTACCTTGATTGCAAAACCAGACAGAGACCCCACTAAAAAGGAGAACTATAGACCAATTTCCCTGATGAGCATGGATGCAAAAATCCTCAACAAGATATTAGCCAACTGGATCTAGCAATACATTAAAAAAATTATTCACCACGACCAAGTGGGATTTATAGCTGAGATGCAGGGCTGGTTCAATATCCACAAAACAATTAACGTGATTCATCACACCAATAAAAGAAAGGACAAGAACCATATGATCCTCTCAATAGATACAGAGAAAGCATTTGACAAAATACAGCATCTTTTCTTGGTAAAAACCTTCAAGAAAGTAGGGGTAGAAGGATCATACCTCAAGATCATAAAAGCCATATATGAAAGACCCAATGCTAACATCATCCTCAATGGGTAAAACTGACAGGTTTCCCTCTAAGGTCAGGAACAAGACAAGGATGTCTACTCCCACCACTGTTATTCAATATAGTATTGGAAGTCTTAGCCTCTGCAGTCAGACAACACAAAGAAATAAAAGGCATCCACATCAGCCAGGAGGAGGTCAAACTTTCATTCTTTGCAGATGACATGATACATTATATAGAAAACCCAAAATATTCCACCAAAAAACTGCCAGAACTGATTCATGAATTCAGCAAAGTTGCAGAATATAAAATCAATGCACAGAAATTGGTTGCATTCCTATACACCAAAAATGAAGTGACAGGAAAATCAAGGAATCAATCCCATTTACAATTGCACCAAAAAACATAAAATACCTAAGAATAAATCTAACCAAAGAGATGAAAAATCTTTGGAAACTATAAAATCTTATTAAAGAAATTGAAGAAGACACAAAAAAATGGAAAAAGATTCCATACTCCTGGATAGGAAGAACAAATATCATTAAAATGTCAGTACTACCCAAACAATCTACATAGTCAATGCAATCCCTATCAAAATAACACCAGCATTCTTCACAGAGCTAGACCAAATAATCCTAAAATTTGTATGGAACCAGAAAAGACCCCAAATAGCCAAAGCAACCTTGAAAAAGAAAACCAAAGCAGGAGGCATCACAATCCCAGACTTCAAGCTGTACTACAAAGCTGTAATCATCAAGACAGTATGGTACTGGCACAAAAACAGACACTCAGATCATTGGAATAGAATAGAGAACCCATAAATGGATCCACAAACATATGGCCAACTAATCTTTGACAAAGCAGGAAAGAATATCCAATGGAATAAAGACAGTCTCTTCAGCAAGTGGTGCTGGGAAAACTGGACGGCGACATGCAGAAGAATGAACCTGGACCACTTTCTTACACCAGACACAAAAATAAACTCAAAATGGATGAAAGACTTCAATGTAAGACAGGAAGGCATCAAAATCCTCGAGGAAAAAGCAATCAAAATCCTCTTTGATCTTGCCCACAGCAACTTCTTACTCAACATGTCTCCCGAGGCAAGGGAAACAAATCAAAAATGAACTATTGGGACTTCATCAAAATAAAAAGCTTCTGCACAGCAAAGGAAACAATCAGCAAAACTAAAAGGCAACCGATAGAATGGGAGAAGGTATTTGCAAATGACATATCAAGTAAAGGGTTAGTATTGAAAATCTATAAAGAACTTATCAAATTCAACACCCAAAAAACAAATAATCCAGTGAAGAAATGGTCAAAAGTCATGAATAGACACTTCTCCAAAGAAGACATCCAGATGGCCAATTGACACATGAATAAATGCTCAACATCACTCATCAGGGAAATACAAGGCAAAACTACCAAGAGATACCACCTTACACCTGTCAGAATAGCTAACATTAACAATTCAGGCAATAACAGATGTTGGCAAGGATGTGGAGAAAGAGGATCTCTTTTGCATTGCTGGTGGGAATGCAAGGTAATGCAGCCACTCTGGAAAACAGTATGGAGTTTTTCAAAAAAATTAAAAATAGGACTACCCTATGACCCAGCAATTGCACTACTAGGTATTTATCCAAGGGATACAGGTGTGCAGTTTCAAAGGGACACATGCATTTTCAACAATAGTAAGTATGGAAAGAGCCCAAATGTCCATCGATGTATGAATGGATAAAGAAGATGTGGTATATATATACAATGGAGTATTACTCAGCTATCAAAAAGAATGAAATCTTGCCATTTGCAACTATGTGGATGGAAATAGTGGGTATTATGCTAAGCAAAATTAGTCAGAGAAAGACAAATATCATACGACTTCACTCATATGAGGACTTTAGGACACAGAACACATGAACGTGAGGGAAGGGAAGCAAAAATAATATAAAAAGAGAGGGGGACAAAACACAAGAGACTCTTAAATATGGAGAACAAACAGAGGGTTACTGGAGGGGTTGTGGGAGGAGGGATGAGCTAAATGGGTAAAAGGCATTAAGGAATCTACTCCTGAAATCATTGTCGCACTCTATGCTAACTAATTTGGATGTAAATTTAAAAAAATAAAATTTAAAAAATGTAAAAACAATAACAATAAAATAAAAATAAAATATCACTGTTGTCCAGTAGACCTCATTGTTCCACTAGTCTCCAAATGATCTTTCCCAGGCCACAGTGATATGTTCAAGCATCGCCATGTTAATGAAGGCTAGCCAAGAGAAGTCCTCTCTGGGACTTTTTCTAAAGTTTCCAGCAAGGGTGTCTCTACTCTGAAACATGAGGTCTCTGTATCAGGTTGGCCACGGACTCTTGTTTTCGTGTGGGGGAAAGTCTACCCCAAAATAAAATGAAGCTAAACAAACAGAGCTAAGAGAGGGAAGGAAATGGAGAAAAAAAGAGAGAGTGATAGAGACAGAAACCTGAAAGCATCATTCCATGTGGGTGCCTCAGCCTAAATTTTCTTAACAATAGCTCTGCCCAGTAGATTTCCTAGTTTTTCATGAACCAATAAATGCTCTTTCTGATTAAGTTTGAGTGTCCTTCACTCACAATTGAAAGAAAACTGAATGATACTAGAATTGGTTGGTGTGTACAAGTGGCAGATGCTAAAACATGCAACTGGCTGGTTGAGGTGGGGTGTGAAGCAGTGAGTGGGTGACAGTCTCCCAACTCGGAAGCAGAGTTCAACATCCTGCGCTAATGTAGACTCTATGTAGTCACTTCATGATATTTACATACAATTTGGTGTCCTGCTTTTTTCACTTAGCACAGTTAGAGTGATAATGACAATAGTTGTAATTATTGAACGTTGAGCATTGTGTATTATGCACTTTCTAGGCATATCTCAATTTATTGCTCAGTCCTTTCTATTGGGCAAGTGTTATTATGTTCAGCATTTGTAGGCCTAAATGAAGTTAAGAAACATACTGCAGTTCAGACAGCTAAAAGGATTCAAGCCCTATTGCATGACCCAGAATAAGAGTTCTTAACTATTGTTTATTTATATTTTTAAATTTTGTAACCCTGTGTCTATGGGTTGCTTCTTTCTTGTAAACATTTTTAACAAGAATATTATATTCAATTGATAACATGCAATAATCTTTTCCCCCTTTTTGTAAAGGACATAACAATACATGGGTCATTGTTTCTGAGACAAGTTTTAAATCTCGGTGACAAAAATGTTGATCTCCCCAGGGAAAGTAGATTGGCTAGAAGTCTTCACAAGGGATTCATCCCCATCCTCCTTCCTACCAGGCCCCAGTAACTCAAACCATTTCTTTTTATCACCACTCCCTTTGTCCTCAACAGAGAATAAGATAGGTTGTAACAGCATAAGAGGCATTCTACAGCTTGAGGTAAGGAAAGGAGGCTACTTCTTCAACAAAGATGTGTTGACCTTACTCTGTGTGAATGGAATTATAACAGTGAACTAGAATAGAAATCCTTGTCCTCATAAAGCTTGCACTCTGCTTAGGGAAGACTGGCCAAACAAGCAATGAATCAACTGAACATACAACGTGAAAGATGCTAGCTGGTAAGTGCTATGAGAAAAATGAGACACGGAAAAGGAGCTGGGAAAGGTTGCAAGTGAACTGAGTCACTGGGGGAGGCCTTCAGTGTGGAGGTGACATTTAAGCAATAACTTGAAGGCTGTGAAGGGCCAAGTAATGTAGACATATAGGGGAGCATTCCAGGAGTGTATTAAAGCCAACACAAAGGATCTGAGGTAGTAGAATGTCTCATGTGTTTGAGGAAGAGCCAGGAGCCCAGTGGTGTAGAGGATAATATTAGGAGATGAGGGCAGAGAGGGCACAGGGTCAAGGGCAGAAACTGTGGGGCACTGCGTGGCATGTAAGTACTTTGTTGTTAGCTCTCAATGGGATGAAAGACCATTTGAGTAAAGGAGTGAGATATCTAACCTAGACTTTAATAGGATCCCTTTGGTCTGTGTATGAGGAAGGGAGGAAGGGAGGAAGCTGGATATGAGGAGACTAAGACCGATGATAATGGCTTGCACTAGAGTTGTATGTGTGCATGTGTTGAGAAGTGATCAAGCCATGGACAAGTTGAACATAGAGCAGAAAAGATTTGATAATAGGGTAGATGTAGGGTGGGGGAATGAGGATGGCCACTGTGATACAAACACCTCCCCAAAGCATCTTTGTTTATACTAGGATTGTTGGAAATTTGAAGTGGACCATGGCCATGGCCTTCATCTTACCTGGAAGAAGGAGGTGGGTCGCTGAAGATGGTCCATGCCACACCCCTGCTGCAGTCATTTAATGGAAAGGAAGGTCATTTTGAAAATATCCTTAGTAACTGGCTTTTCTGATACATAATTGGTCATATTGGAACATTGTAAGGTTATTGGTAATTAAAAATGTGCCTTTCTTAGAATGCTCCAAGTGAGTTTTACTTTTCTGCTAGTCCATTTCTTTTTTTTTTTTTGAATTTTATTTATTTAGTGTGTGTGTGTGTGTGTGTGAGAGAGAGAGAGAGAGAGAGAGAGAGAGAGAGAGAGAACCCCAAGTAGGCTCCATGCCCAGCACAGAACCTGATGTGGGGCTGAATCTCATGAACTGTGAGATTATGACCTGAACTGAAATCAAGAGTCAGATGCTTAACCAACTGAGCCACCCAGGCGCCCCTCTACTTCTCCATTTCTAAATGAGGTTTTGCCAAGTTGTTCTGTTCTGTGTAATTTATGGAAATAACTTAAATGTCAAGGAGTTATTTAGAGGACTGACAAATTGTGGAAGATAACATGAGAGTATGTATATTAAATATTATTGTTATAGTAAAATAATATAGAGAGAAATATCTGGGAAGATCTTAGTTGCACATGGCAGTTTTAACAGTAGGTGTTGAAGTGGGGGAGATTATGAATGTTCTTTTTGATTTTACTTTAAGGAGTTTCATTACTTTTTAATAAGAAAAAATAAGAGAAATGTAATAAAAGATGCAATAATAAGAGTATTAAAATAATTCTATTGCAGGTTATTTGGGGTGTTTCAACTAATCTCTTGCTATTGGGCATTAAATTCTTTCACTTTATTATTTTTAATGAATATAGAATCAATCACTGGCTAAAAATATTTTAGAATTGAAAAAGAAATAGAGTAGAAAAATACTCAAAATTCTAGGGGAAGAAAAGGACAAATTTATTAGGAAAGCATTAATATTGTTAACATATTCCATAGAACATGAAAATTACCAATATAGCACTTGGAAAGTAAAAGACTGGGGTTTTAATTTCAACCAAATCTTCATGTTGACCAAACTGTAATGATACTCATTTTGCTTTTAATAAACTTGTCATCTGTTACCTATACAAAAGAGAAACAAAAAAACAAAAAAACAAAACATGAAGGCATGCACAGCCTCATGGAGAAGCCAACAGGTGCTGTGGTCAGATCCCTAAGTTTTAAACAGACACAACATGTTGTTTCCCTATCAACTTTGGAAAGTGTATGATAAATGCATATATGCATGCATGTTTTTTCATCTGAACAGTGCTAATGCTAAGTTTCTCCCTCTTGAGATTATTGTTGTGAAAAACAATAATAATGCACCAAAAGTAGCTCTTCATGCTATTTGTCATAGGGTTAGTTCTCAATAAATGGTGACTGCTTTGTCCTTTCAGATTACTCTTGAACATCTTGAAATTCCCATCTGTCAATCTTCTAGCTTCCAACCTAGCTTGTTACTGTTGTCTACTGAGATACTGGGTCCCTGTAGGGGACGTCTTATGTGCTGAACACAGCTTTACGTGTGTTTGCTGTGTTATAAGGGAATGAAGCAGAGTTGGAGCCAGGGAAGGCCTATTTCCTCACCACACCAGACCCAATGGAGTATTCTGCAATGCTCCCAGGGAGGCACTGCAAACTCTTTGCCCAAAAAACACTGTAAGTAGGGTTGCCATATATGCAGCACATGGCACATTGTGTTATAATTGGTTGTAATGTTTCTACACTTGGTCTGTTTTCCCACCTAGACTGACAGCTCTTGAAACACGGACTATGGCTTATATGTGCTTTCTTCTTAGTTTCTGGGACAGAGTCTCTTACACAGAGATGCTTATTAAATGATGGATGAAGGGGTAAATGGATATATCAATAAAGATACATAAAATCAGGCTTTCTTGGGTGAGTGAGTGAGTGAGTGAGTGAGTGTTTATTCCCTGGCTTATTTGTTTTTGTTTTTGTTTTTTTATGTAAAGCAAAGAACAAGTCCCAGCAATAGAGTAAAAATAGTCACCTTGATATCTTTCCAGTTCTATAAATGGGGCAAATTTAGCTTTCTCTCAGCAGTTACCAATAGTAATAAAAAGGCATAGAATTGATTTCCCAATTCTCTGACATAATACATCTGTTAATATTGTGTTCACTAGAGGGGAATACAGTCTATTTAAAACTCTAAAAATGTATTTAACTTTTTCTTAAGTGATGAGGGTTTTAATATTGCTAGTGGGAAGGAAGGAAGGCAGAGAACAAAGAAAGAAGGAAGGCTTAGTAAATGCTTAGTAAGGAAAAATCCCTGAGCTCAGAAATATGCCTTTATTGATGCTTCCTTTAGAGTCTTCACCTTTTCTCTTTCAAGTACACATGCACATTTTATGAGGGTCAACCTTACTTGTTTTTGGCCCACCATTTTCAACTGACTAGCCCTCGAACCCCTTCCCGTTGCCAAGCAGATGACCTCACATCCTATCTCGTGAAGACGATGTAAGTAACAAAAACAAATCAACAAACAAAAACCTAGAAACTAACTCTTTTCATCTGCCCACTCTTCTCCCTTTCTCTAACAGTGGAATTGGTGCCTCTTCTTCCATCTGAAGTCCAATATCATTACATTCAACCTTCTTAGGGGTTGAGATCATCAATTATTCCTCCTTTTCTCTAACATACTTTCCAATCTCCTCTTCTACTTATGCCCCACCCCCCATTGAGAGGGAAACATTTCAAGTTTGCCCAATTGAATTACAAGCTGTCCATTGTTCTTTATCCTCTTCCAGGTACCATTCTCTCTACATCTTCATATCCAAAGTCGTGAAATACTTGTCCACTTCCACCGAGAAGATATTTTCTGTCTTACTTTACTGATCATTTAGCAATCCATATATCTATCTGTATACACCTATATCTTCAGCCCAAGATATCGCCATAGGAGCACATCTGTGAAATCGTTGTACTTCTTTCCTTTCCAGTGAAGTGACCCCGGATAAGGTCACTTCCAAAACAGCTCCTCACAGGCCCACTTGCTTTCACAGTGTTCCCTCTGACTAATTGTCTATAATGCAACTAGATTTACAAATCTTATCGGGTCTCTGTTACTTACATCATCCAGGGACTTCCAGTTACTCTTTGGAAAAAGTCTATAACCATAATTACACGTGGTTAGTGGGAATGAGTGGGGGTTGGGGGTTCTTGACCAGGAAAGTAGCAATTTTACCCAGATTTATATTTAGTATTGGATGTGGGTCATACTTGCTAATATCTTTGCTATAGAGTGCCTATTGTTGAATGTTAATAATCCCCATTTTCATCATGGAATCCTCAATAGACTTTAAAAATAACACACACATACTCATACACAAATATATTGATGTATTTCTCCTTTTCCTTCAAAAGGGCCCATAGCCATCTGTCTGCTTCACCCTCACCTTCTCATTTCCCTGTACCCCCCAGCTTGAAGCAAACTATTTTTTGTTCTTGATCCTTCCACAGCCTTTCATCTATCAGAAACTTTACATTTTTCCCTGAGTTTTCTCCCTTCAAAAGACCTTGTACATACTCAGATCTCCACATTTTAGCTTCCAGACTTAATTCAACTGAAACTTCCCCACTTTGCTATAGAACACATGGAATGGAAACCCATTTTCTTTCTTATTTATCTCTCAATCTAGCATAAGAGATGAGAATCTCAGAAAAATGAATAAATGACGTAAATAAAAGAATGAATGGATGGGTGGATGCATGGAAAGATGGGTGGGCAGAAAAACAATAGACAAATAAAAAAACAGATAAAATGAATGGATCTATTTCTTGGAAATCCCTCTAAATTGCGGTGCGGATGAGGGTAAATATTCCTGGTCTCATCTCATTGGTTGGTAAATTAAACTTCAAAGATCTTATTACATGTACAAGTGATCCAACAACACGAATCAAAATGAGAGAAAGAATCTATTCTTCTAAATTCATATAAGGAATCTGTGTTCCAGACTGAGATGTACGGTTTTGGCCTGACAACACCACTGGCAGATACTCCTGAGTAAACACAAACTTTTCTCACCCCAAATCCTATATATCCTCATACTTCTCCAAAGCACAGTGCTCTGGAAACTCTCTTCTGGGAATTGCCCATGAGTGGACATCTAGTCCTCATAGATCACCTCTCCACTGTGTCAGAATTGGGGTTTGACACCCTCTAAGATCATTCCAGAATTGAAGATTCTGTAATCTATTATAGGCCCTGAAAAGGACAATGGGAGAAATAAATCTCAGGGAGGTATCAGCCCCAATCAGGAAAACAGAAGCCACACTAGGTATTTCACCAGGAAAAAAAAAAAAAAAAAGGCAGTAGGAATTAGTGAAATAAGTGCTTAGGTAACAAAGCAGAAACATAGTTTGTAGGTTCCCAGCTCCAAAATTAAAAGGAAATGTACAGAAAGATGGATTTGGTGTTGGGATACTAAGAAATGATAGCTTAATATGAGATAAATACAGTAATCTTGCTTTCTAAAAACTTTGACCCTTGTCAAGGGTTATATAGAAAAGAACAAAATATTCTTTAATAATACCAAGATCTTGTAGAAGAGCAGCTGGATAAGCAAAATGCAAATGGGAGATCTGGAAAGAAAAATTAATTTTATATCTTTGGAATGGCTTTGGTAGCCAGTAGAAAGAGACCCAAGTGGAAGATACCAGATTTAGGCAAATTAAAATGTTCATATGACATAAGCTATGTGTGTACATAAAAAACTAATTTACATAAAAGAGAGTAGAAAGAATCTTATTCTTTCCCCAGTGAGGCAAAGCAGGCTTAACTCACTAGCAGGACATAAAGACTGTCAGTTAAGAGCCTGGCCTCTGGAGCCAGAAAACTCAAGTGTTAAATGCTGAGACTGACTACCTCTGTGACTTGCAGAATGTGCTGGACTCCCCTGGCTTGCATTTTCTAATCATTAAAATGAAGACATAAGACTACCTTCCTCCCAGTATAAGTCAAATAAGATAATTTTGAGAAGTAAGTAAAATCTGCTTGTAAAGTGTATTACAAACACATTTGGCACATAGTAAGTATCCAATGCATGATAGCCATCATCACTGTGTCTCTCTCAGTCCCCCTACCTTCAGCAGGCCCTTCCCATATTTTCTCAAAAATTCAGAAGGTGACAGGTTAGGACACTTTTGTAGAAGACAATTTGCATGGGAAATTTTTAGAACTGAGTTTCTTGTTCATTCTTGTTCTCTGCCTATACATTTGAAAGTCCCAACTTACCCCAACCCTTCTCATTAGACAAAGTTAGTCCAGATTCTTTTGACTAACTCTGAACTGTGTTTACACCCAAGGCCCAAGAAATCACCATCCTTGTCCCCAGCCGGTCCAAAAGTTTCAGTCATTCCCTGCTTTTCCCATGTGACTTCTTCTCACCTCCAAATCAAGCTCATATTAAACCACCTGAATTCATCAAACAACACATGAGTTAAACACAAAGTAGAACAAAACAGAAGAGACTTATTTCCTTCATGAACGTAAAACAGTCTTCAGTTTAGAAGGGTACTACCATCAACATTTCTGTGTTTTCTCCATTGGTGAGCAGTATGACTCTTCCCTTTCTCTACTTGAATTTGAATCATTTTATTTTCTTCATGAGAGGGCTGAGAGTGGAGCAAATGGGCAATTTAGATAAAATGACTTTTGGCATTTGTGTCAAAAATGGACAAAAATTACATTTGTCATTAAAATAAACAATGAGAATATGTGATGAAAAGCTCTGTGAAACCAGATCCAACTATAGAATCTGATCAGAAAAAAATATTTTTTTTCTTTTTTTTTCTTTCTTTTTTTTTTGTTTAACAAAACTGAAGCAAAACAAAGCAAAATATGCATTTGGCCCATCTGTTCCTGGTCATTGGAAATAGTGCGGGGCTTACTCAAATTCAATTTGGTGACACAATCACACATTGGACAAAAGCAATCTAATTTTGTCTCCAAAATCAAGTAAGAGTTTGCCACTCTAGATTCTTTCCACAAATTGCATTACTATTTTCCCTTATTTTAACTAATTACTCAAAAGTGTCCTTTTGAGGATGAACATTCTATAATGGGTACTTACAGTTGGTTAAATGGTAGACACATAAAATGTTTTGTTTTTAGGTTTTGTTGTGTTGTTATTTTTGTTGTTTGAGTTCTGATGACTCTTCTAACATAGACTCAGATTTGAATAACCACAAGTGAAGCCATAAATGAGAAGTATAAATTATATCTCCAGATATGGGGAGCGTTTCTCATCACACACCAACATTCTCCTACTTCTTAATCTAAAAACTACTAAGATGGTTCATGGTTTCAAAGTAAGCTTTTCCATGCTTGGAAATCATATGAACATGATATGATAATAATTTTTAAAAGATTTGCACTGGAAAAGATGATGAGGTGACAATTGCTTGGGGATAAAATGTAAATGCCATGTCTTTTTCTAAGGTTAAGATTTTCTCAATTGTTTTTCCTGCAATTTATCCCAGTCCTGTATCTTAAATCCCATATGCAGGATGTTTTTCAGTTCACAGTGCACTCCTACTGTGATTTCATCATTTGGGTTTTATAATATCTGAGGAAGAAATTACTATTATTCCTTTCTTATGGGTGAGGAAACTGAGGCCTAGAAATTGAGCAATTTCTGGACCGAGGTCATACAGCTAGCAAGAAGCAGAGCTTGGATTGGAGTCCAAGGTGGCCTGGCACCAAAACTTATTCCTTTTCTAAAAGTCCTCACTCTCATAGGTCCCTACTCTTTGTCTCCTTGTTAACCTCACAAGCCCTCCTGGAGAATCTGCAATGAAAGGGAAAGGCTTCCTACTTTCATTTCCTGTTGGCTTGAAGGACAGAGACCCATTCTCATTACTGTCTACTCTGCAGAGCCGACAAAAGGTCTGGCATCCATTGGCACACCTCTGACTGAGCAACTGAGTTCTCTATTTAACATACATTCATTGAGTCTTATTGGAAGGGAACCAGGAAACAGAGATGCAGAACTATAGTCTAGTCCTGAGCCCCAGTGGAGAAAGCAAAGGGGAAAGGGGAAGAGGAAGGGATGGAGAATGGGGGGGGGGGGCAGAGAACCCATGTGTCCCCAGTCATGACATATGGTGCCCATGAACCCCACTCAGGCTTTGGTTGACCTTGGAGAAGACTTTATGGGACCAGGATGAGAAGAGCCGGCCTAAAACAAAAAGTCATCAGGAGCAGAGTAGCTGGTGCAGAATATCCCTGGATATCAGTAGGAGAAACAGTTAGAGGCAGAGGAAACACAGGTTCTTAAAAATAACTTGTGGGGCGCCTGGGTGGCGCAGTCGGTTAAGCGTCCGACTTCAGCCAGGTCACGATCTCGCGGTCTGTGGGTTCGAGCCCCGCGTCAGGCTCTGGGCTGATGGCTCGGAGCCTGGAGCCTGTTTCTGATTCTGTGTCTCCCTCTCTCTCTGCCCCTCCCCCGTTCATGCTCTGTCTCTCTCTGTCCCAAAAATAAATAAAAAACGTTGAAAAAGAAATTAAAAAAAATAAAAAATAAAAAAAAAATAACTTGTTCTACTCTCACACTGTGAAATTTTATATCTTTAGAGATAGAGATAGGCAAAAGTGCCAGAGGTGAGGGCGGTGGGGAGATTGGTAAAAATGGGTGAAGGAGGGTGAAAGAAACAGGCTTTCAGGCATGAAATGAATAAGTCATGAGAATAAGAGGTACAGTGTAAGGAATGCAGTCAATGATGTCATAGCATTGTATGGTGACAGATGGCAGCTACACTTGTGTGAGCACGGCATAGTATACAAACTTGCCCAATTACTATGTTCTACACCTGAAACTAATGTAACATGTGTCAACTATACTTGAATTTATATATATATAAACATATTCATATTTATACATATGTAAATATATGTAAATATTTATACATATGTAAATATAAATATAAATATTTATGCACACACACCAGAATTTGCTGAGTTAATAATCTGGGGCAGGCATTGAGTTAGATATCTTCCTACCCTGCTTTATTTATTTATTTATTTATTTATTCATTTATTTAGAGAGTGGGGGAGGGGCAGAGAGAGAGGGGGAGAAAGAGACAATCCCAAGAGGGCTCTGCTGTCAGTGTGAATCCCAATGCCGGGCTCAAACTCACCAACCGTGAGATCATGACCTGAGCCTCAATCAAGAGTTGGACACTTAACCGACTGAGCCACCCAGGGGCCCCATATACTGCCTCATTTAATCCTCACAGCAACCCTATGAAATAATTACTCTGATTTCCCCTTTTACAGATGAGTAGAATAATGCTCAGAGAGGTAAATAACTTGTCCAAAGTCACAAAACAGGAAGCTTTCTCAGCATAAATGTCCTCCTCTATAAACCAGGGTTTATAACAGCCCCCTCTTGAGGTTGATGGCAAAATGAAAAGAAAAAATGTATATAGAAAAGAGTCCAGCATACAACAAATAACAGGTCTTGAGTCTGTTACTGAAAGCAGAGGAACAGATGCGGTTTGGATGCAGGTGGCTAAAATCCCAGGTTTTATAGACAAATACAAGTGTTTAAATACGTGCTTGAAGATGGCATTTTCAGCTGTGTGGGTTGTCTTCACTCTGTAAGTTGCTCCTGCTTCCTTGTCTCTACCTGTTAATACCAGCAATAGAATGTACCTCCCAGAGCTACTGGGAGAGTCAACTGGGGCTGCGTATTTGGTAGGTAGAACTCTACCAGGGCCTCATGATCTCTCCCCTCTGGTGTCATATCCTGTACAATCCCTTCCCCTTGAGCGTGGGTGGGACCTCTCACTTGCTTCTGCCCAATAGAATATGTCAAAAGTGAGAGACTGTCACTCCCATGATAAAGTTCTACTACATAAGACTTTGTTTTAGCACAGAAACAAACAGCCCTGTTGTGAACTACCTGGGGAGAAGGTTTGTGGGGGGTACATATGAGGGAACTATGGGTGGCATCTAGATTCTGAACATGGCCTTCAGCCCACAGCCAGTAATAATTGTGACCTTCAGTCATAAAGCCACAGTGAAATCATCCGAATGAGCTTGCGAGCAGATTCTTCCCCAACTGAGCCTCCAGTTGAGAACACAGCCCACCTGACACCTTGCCTGCAGTCCTGTGAGTCCCTGACCTACTCAGACTCCTGAAGCATAGAAACTAACAGATAATAAATGTGTTGCTTTAAGCTGATAAGTTGTGGTGATTTTTTATGCAACAATAAACAATTAATGCATGCATATAAAGCATTTGACACAGAGCCCTGTTTGTGTTAGCTGTTATCTTCTCTATATATCAATCAATAAACAAATGTTTATAAAGATTTTTATTTATGCATAATATATCCCTGCAAAATGATCTGAGTGTAGTTATTGGCTTTGTGCCTTCTATACAGTTAAGGAAAAAAGTATTTTTAGAATTTTAGTAGTTAACTTCTCCTGGATAAGGTATAAAGTTAAAGAATCATTCTTCAAGCCCTTTGCAGCTATCCTGTAACCAGGTCTCAGAGAGGCTGTGGGTGTATAAGATTCAACTACACCTGAAATATTAAGGGCCTCCAAAAAAAGAAGGACTCTGTGGAGTGAGTGGGTGAGAACAGACTTTATATAATAAGCCATGTCACTTCTTTTTAGCTTTTCATCATATTATTAAATTAAATGACAATTTTTGGCAGATTGGGTAATAGTAGCAAACATTCAGTTTAACAGCCATGATACAATGTGCACATGCTTTTAAAAGTCAATCTTACAGCCGGTTGGAAGTCAGCCTGAGATGAATTCATAAACACATCTTTTATAACCTGGTTCATTAGCTGTTAAAGGATGAGGCTGGATTTATCTAGAAATTATTTAATGAGTCAAAATAGAATACTTTCAGAGTGAAGACTACTCCTTCTCTAACGCTGTCAATGTTTGGGGGCTTCTCCCTTAGACCCCAAATGTCATCAGAAAAGCTAATGTCATGATGCTGAGCCCATCAACAGAAGCCCTGAATGGCAGGGGCACCTGGGTGGCTCAGTCGGTTGAGTGTCTTGGCTTCCACTCAGGTCATGATCTTACAGTTCTTGGGTTCGAGCCCTGTGTCAGGCTCTGTGCTAATAGCTCGGAGTCTGCTTGGGATTCTCTTTCTCCCCCTCTCTCTGCCCCTCCTCCACTCATTCTTTGTCTCTCTCAAAATAAATAAATAAATAAACAACAACAACAAAAAGAAGCACTGAATGGCAAACTAAAAGGAATTGTGTCTTTCCATGCACAGAGCTCTCCTTGAATACAACACTGAGTAAGAACTCTATTTACATAGCCTTCCCATAGCCAGATTTGCCTTTGTTTTTTTTTTCTCATTATATCAACCCCAAGGAGCAGAAACTATTTTTTAATGAACTACCATCTATTTTTTCAACAAATACATTGAGTACCTCCAATAAGCCAGAAAAAAATAAACAGAGAAATCTAAAGAAGTTGAGAAATTCAACTGAGGATACATGCTTGGAAAGCAGAAGGGTTAAGATTTGGAATCATGGCTCAGCTCTGTTGGGCTACTCTGGACATGCCCTTAGGACACAGCAACACTTACTTGTTTCTGTCATAGTGATGTAAGATACAACTTTAAAGGAAGCGAGATTCAATATGAGTTAGCTCCACAAGACAAATGATGCCTTGTTGTTCTGAAGGGTTTGGCCTAGGACTGTAATCATCACTGGGGAGATACAGAGGTTAATGTCCCCAGACAGTGTAGCAGGAAGGCACCAGACCCTTTACTGTCACAATGTTCAGCCTGACGAGTCAATCATGTTGGAACTTTTGTTTGTAATTATATCAATCTATTATAACCTGTGCTCTGAGGTACGCTTTCCAAATATACCTTCTTTTTATTTGTTTTTGAGAGTGAAAGTTGGGGGGGGGGAGCAGAAAAAGGAGGGAACAGAGGATCTGAAGCAGACTCTGAACAGACAGCAGAGAGCCTGATGTGGGGCTTGACCTCAGGAACCGTGAGATTGTGACTTGAGCCGAAGTCGGACGCTCAACTGACTGAGCCACCCAGGTGCCCCCAAATAAACCTTAGAAGGCTATTGGGATGAACGGTAGCAACAAAAATCCCACACCACTTATTTAAAGGTCTTTACCATATCCTACTCTCAGTGTTTGTAACCAGCTACATAAATTATTTATGCATTCATTTAACAAATGATTATAGAGCACATCTTATACGGTGGCAGAGTCAGGATGGAATTCATTTCCACTAAAAAAGGATAATCTTAATTATTTCCCCTTGCATCTCTCACCTCTTGCCCTCAGTCTTTGCTATGAATTGTGTCTAGCTTCTGCTGCAGTACCCTAACAAAACCATTCTGCTATTTTGTACAGATTTTGTACAGAGATTAGCATGCATGATTACACTGGCCAGCTGAATAGGCTTGAAGAAGAAGCACAAAAGTAGGGATTCCTGAACCCATGGCATGTAAGGAGGGCTGTATAGACAGGTGACTAGGAGGATCCACTCTGTAGCCAGATTACATGGATTTGAAACGGGTGCTGCTCAATAGCTGTGCACAGTCCTAGGTGAGCTATTTCACCTGTCAGTTACCTAGCTTTATCTGTAAAGGAGAATAATAATAATAACAGTAAGTATTTCATAGGACTATTGGAAGGATAATAAGAGCTAACATAAGTAAAGAGCATAAAACAGTAATTGACATTTGGTTAGCACTCAAGAAGTGTTAGTTATTTTTATTAAAAAGAACATTAAATATTTCCATCTGAACTCTAAATCCTTCTATATAGCACGTGATTTAGCTTTCCCTAGTACATTTAAAAAAAAAACTATCTTATAAAACCCTCCATACCTTTTGGGGGAGTAATTCTAAAGTTGTTACCATGAACATGGATTATTGTTTTATTATTACGGTAAGAAGAAATGTTAGAAATGTTATTTTAGATATGTTATTTCTAAAACTATGATTTAAAACATGCATCGGTTCTCTTATCCTGACACCTTCTCCTCTTTGGCATCATAGTTCAGATTTGCTGATTCTTTTGTATGTTCCAGGCCCTTGCTAACCACCCTCCCTTTTCACTCTGGTTACTTTTTTCTGGCTCTTGAGCCAGACTACCTGGGTTTGTGCTCTGGTTCTTCTACCTTCTCTCTATGGGAACTTGGAAATGTACTTAACTCTCTGTGCCTCAGTATTTCCATCAATCAACTGGGGGAGAATGTTTGGCTCACCCCTTAGTGTTGTTGGACCAGAATAACACTTTGCATATATAAGTTCCCAATAAATTCTAGCTGCTATTATCATTCTGAGATCTCAGGACAATTTTTATTTCTTTATTTATTTTACTTTATTTATTTTGAGAGAGACAGAATGAGCAAAGGAGCAGGGGAGAGGCAGAGAGAGAGGGAGAAAGAATCCCAAGCAGCCTCCACACCATCAGCACGGAGCCTGACACAGGGCTGAAACTCACGAACTGTGAGATGGTGACCTGAGCCTAGATCACGAGGCAGACACTTACTGGACTGAGCCACGCCATCGCCCCTCAGGACAATTTCTGATCCTGTGGCTGTTCAGTTGGGACTTGCTGAATTTATGTTCTATGAGCAGCAGAAGAAAGACTCAGCAAGAAAAGTGTGGGGTGGCTTGTGAAAACTGCACAAAGTTCCGTGAGGCCAGAGCTCACATTGCTCTAGCCAGGGAAGCCAAAACTCTCCCCCAGATGTCAGAGCACTCCTGCCCCCAGGCATAACCCGAAAGCCAGG
Organism: Neofelis nebulosa; assembly: GCF_028018385.1. Classification (NCBI taxonomy): domain Eukaryota; kingdom Metazoa; phylum Chordata; class Mammalia; order Carnivora; family Felidae; genus Neofelis; species Neofelis nebulosa. The sequence goes on along the minus strand of NC_080784.1, from coordinate 196,528,710 downwards.
CCTCCCCAGTTCGCTTGGCAACTAAGGCCAATAAGCTGCCTTAATTCGGAAAATTCCACTCACGTTCCCGGTCTCTGGCTCTCCACACGTCCCCAGGGGCTTTTATGCCAGCCTTGAATCTCCAACGTTGAACAGGAAGAAAGGAGGGAATGGAAAAACAAAGAAAAAGGTAGAGGAAAGGTCGGAAATTTAAACTGAATTGTTTGGTAATGGAAAGTCCCTTTCAAGTCCCTTTAATTCTTTATTTGGATTCCATTGAGTGTGTGCCAAGAGGGAAAAAGGAAAGGTTAAATCCTTCTATCAGATCTGGCAAAGGAGCTCAGTCAAGCAGCTTAAGAGACGGATTAGCTCGCCTGCAATGCAGAAGTGTTAATACACAGGATGCCAGCAGGCCCCACAGACCCCTCCACATGGCCTTGGCATCCACCCGCCCTGGGAGGGGGCCTGCGGAGGAAATTGGCCCACAAGGCAATAGTTAGATCCCCAAGGAAGTGCAAAATGGTCCCTCTGCCCAGGGGTGGACTGAGGCCTTAGGTAAATTCACCCTTTGAGAATGTGATAAAGCTTCCCATCCTCCTCCCCGAGAAATACTTACATCTCGGAGATTTTGCCAAAAACCTCAGGGGATTCAAGGATTTCATGTGTCCCACCCACAGACCTTGCCCTCCTGCCTTAAAACTTTGAGATTTTTTTTTTTTTTTTTTTTTTTTTTGCTTAGAGTCTTACTGCTTTTCACATGCTTCTTCCTGGCAGACTTCCCTAAAGTCAGACCCTTTTTTTTTTTTTTTGTAAGATCAGATCCAAAATCAAAATATGCTTGTCTGTGGACTGATATGTCTGTGCTTAATTCAACAAGCAGATGAATTTAGTGAAAAATACAAAAACTCGGTCCTTGGAGTAAATGCTGGACTCTGCTTTTGGTTCCAGCAGGCCACACTGGGTGACCCTGGGAAAGTCACTATGAATCAAATGGAGATTTACTAGTCACCTGCCAACCTCCTCTGATATTTACTAGGTCACATATCTTGTATGGCAAACTGATTTTCCAGGGATAAAAAGGACCATGTGAATAAGATAGGTTGGTGATCAGCTACAACATGACATACTCTGGAGATGCTAAGATAAGGGGACATGGCCCTTCCTTCCCCAAAGGAGCTTTCGTGGAATAAGGAGATACTCCAAGAAATCAGTGACCACAGCTCACTGCAATGAAGTGTTCCCATAAAGGCTTTATGAGGACTCATGGGGGAAGGATCCATCCCCTCTGAGGAGATCAAGAGAGGCTTCCTGAGGGAGAGAAATATCAGAGCTGAATCTCCAAGGTGGTAAGAGTACCCCACTGGGAAAAGGAAAGATAGAATATTTCAGTCATAAGAATCCCCAAGTTCAAAATCAAAAAGGACAGGTGTGACAATAATTGTGTCTCTCACATCACATAGGCCCAAGCTCATACTGTGTGGCTGAGAGTCTTGGATTAAAACACAAATACTTAGAGGGCAGTTCAGGGCCCAGGAATGGGATTAGAAGGGACAGATTTTTCCCTCCCCCGACTTTCAGAAAGGCAGAGGTTGGCTGTTGAGAATGTTCCTTTTCTCTGCCTCCATGACCCCCACACCAATGTCTCCAGCTTCTGTGACTCTTTTGAGTGGATATACTACAAAAGTCCATACTTCCCTTCATGTTTTAGATTCTTTTGCCTTCTTTTGGGCTCTTTCCCCCAATTTCAGATCGGAGGAAGTGCTTATTTCTTTGGGTTCTTTGGGAGCCTATCCCTAAGTGGGGGACCCAGGATGGACATTAAGAGAGACAGCCGAGTTCTCTGGGCAAAAGATGCTGGGTTGGGTTTCAGCCTGAATAACATTCTCTGAAGTGCGTGCGTGAGTGTAAATGTATAAAAACATGTGGGATTTGGAAAAGCCAAGACAGCCCCTGCCTAACACTTTTCCCATGAAGTTTTAAGCTTGTGTGTGTTATAAAGGAAATGTAATCCACATATTTCTGATGTACTTAGGTTGAAAACGCCCAAATGCTCCATAATAATTTCTGCCATCCAAGTTCTTAGAGCTTGGAGTTTCAGTCAAGTTTTCCCCTTAGAAACAAGAAACTTCAGGTTTTTCCAAGAGTAGAAAGAGCGTGTAAACAGGCACACAAAACTTCAGTTTTTTGTTTGATGCAAGAAAAAAAAATCCCCTAGAATAAGTCCTGCTTTTGAAGCCCTCAGCTGCCCTTTCCGTGTGGCGTTTATACTCACCTTATTCTTCACAGGGTGACCTCACACATTCGGTTGCCCTAGTCCTGGCTCATGCCCTTTGCTCTGGCCTTATAATCTACAGTGCCCACTTCTTCTCCCCAAATATCCTGGTTTGAGGAATGAATGGTCCGGTTGCCCTGTACAGGGCAGGGCTTTGACATCCCATCGTTCTCTCCATGCTTTCCCTTTGTTAGAGTCCAGACAGAACCACAATGCAAACCATATATGTGGTTTAAAATTTTCCAGGAACCACATCAGAAAGAGTAAAAACAGGCAAAATCAATATAAATAGTATACTTTGTTTGACCTAATATAACTAAGCTGTTATAATTTGAAAATGTAATGAGTATAATATTCATGGGAGATTTTACATTGCTCCACTCATACTAAGTCTTCAAAACTTACTTACAGTGCATCTCAAAAGGGACTAGCTCTATTTCAAGTGTTCAACAGCCACATGTGGCAATGTCTACATACTAGACCATGCACTTCTCCATTGGGAGCAGACAAGCACAGAGCCCCTTCCAAGTGGTAGCTTATAATTCTGCCTGTAAAAACTTAATATAAGAAAGAACATGCTATAGTTCCCACTGTTGAAGTCTAAAGGCAATAATTGAGATTTATTGTCACCTTCATCCATAACCCATTCTAATTTTCTCATGAAATTGCAACTCAGTTCAATTAATGGACCCTCAGTCTTTGAAATAACTTACATTTTTAAACTGAATGAGATACCACAATTTTCTATTGTAGGAAGGAAGGAAGGAAGGAAGGAAGGAAGGAAGGAAGGAAGGAAGGAAGGAAGGAAGGAAGAGGAAGGAATGAGGAAGGGAGGGAGGAGGAAAGGAAGGAAGGGAGGAAAGGAAGGAAGAGGAAGGAATGAGGAAGGGAGGGAGGAGGAAAGGAAGGAAGGGAGGAAAGGAAGGAAGGAGGGAGGGAGGGAAGGAAGGAAGGAAAGAAGGAAGGAAAGAGGGAGGGATGGAGGAACAGAGTGAAGGAGGGAAGGAAGGAGGGAAGGAAGGAGGGAAGGAAGGAAGGAAGGAAGGAAGGAGGGAGGGAAGGAAGGAAGGAAGGAAGGAAGGAAGGAAGGAAGGAAGGAAGGAAAGGAGGGAGGAAGGAAGGGAGGAAAGGAAGGAGGGAAGGAAGGAAGGAAAGAAGGAAAGGAAGAAAAGAGGGAGGGAGGGAAGGAGGGACAGAGGGATGGAAGGAAGGAAGAAAAGGAAGAAAGGAAGGAAGGATGGAAAGAAAGAAGGAAGGGAGTAATTATTCATCCATGTGGCCTCTTGCAACAACACAATCATTTAACCATTGAGTCTGTTGCACATTGTCCTGTGGGGCAAGATATTCTGAGTGCCACTCTGACTTTGATGCGCATATGGTCATGATGTCCACCTTGCTTCAGTAGTTAAGTGCTGCCACCTTGCCTTTGCTATTCCAGAAACCCATCATTTTATTTGATACTAGAGAACCCAGGCCTGTGACAATATCTCTTGTGTTCAACAGTGGCCTAAAGAGATCAGACAATGTTCAGCTTCTCAAAGTTCTCTCCCTTACTAAAACATGTCTTAGTGAGGAGAATGTCCTTAATTATTTGAAATGTAGTCTCACACTAAATTCTCTTAAACATTATATGTATTTAAAATACTAAATATGCTTAGAGCTCTTAACACACACACACAAATAAGAAACTCAATTTTCCTCAGAACTTCTATAATTTTATTTTCTTATTTGTTTGTATTTTTGTTTTTGGGGAGAGAGAGAGAGAAAGAGAGAGAGAGAGAATCTTAAACAGGGTCCATGCCTAACCCAGAGCTCAATGTGGGGCTCAATCTCATCACCATGAGACCATGACCTGACCCGAAATCAAGAGTTCGACGCTTAACCGAGTGAGCCACCCAGGTGCCCCAGCACTTTCGATTTGTAAACTGAGATGTTCTCAGTCTCATACACGGTGTACAATGGGAGCTTCATAACTTAGAGAAGGGCCAGTCTCAAGGTCCTTGTCCTCGACACAATGCCACTCTCCGATCTACTTTACCTAAGTCATTAGGCTAAGCTTATGATTACATTTTGCATTTATTAAGATAATAAAATGCATTTTTCTGCTAATTCTGTAGACCTTTGAACTTGGTGGGCCCCTACATTCTTTTCATGAGCAGCCGACATCTTGCTGAAATAAGATGATGGAAGTTTGGATCTCCCTTGTGATGTTACCTATTTACTTAAAACATCAAAGGCCATTCCCTGACATCTGCCACTAGAAATGACAGATTTTCTCCACAACTGCCATATTTGATTAATAGTGAAGCCAGTTCTCATTTTAGTGTCACTTTCTCATCAAAGCACATTCCTCCGTGGTGATGTTCATTACACACACGTGTGTACACACACATACACATTCTATTACTAATTTATATGGGCTCTTGTGAATTCTTATAAAATATACATCTTACGGGGCGCCTGGGTGTGAGCGCGGGAAGATGGCCGAGCCGGTGTCCAAGTCTGTGCTGTTCGTGTGTCTGGGTAACATCTGCCGATCACCCATTGCAGAAGCAGTTTTCAGAAAGCTTGTAACTGAGCAAAATCTTTCAGATGACTGGGTCATTGACAGCGGCGCTGTTTCTGACTGGAACGTGGGCCGGTCACCAGATCCAAGAGCTGTGAGCTGCCTCAGAAATCATGGCATTAGCACAGCCCATAAAGCACGACAGGTTACCAAGGAAGACTTTGCCACGTTTGATTATATACTTTGTATGGATGAAAGCAATCTAAGAGACTTGAATAGAAAGAGTAATCAAATTAAAAACTGCAAAGCTAAAATTGAACTCCTTGGGAGCTATGATCCACAGAAACAGCTTATTATTGAAGACCCCTATTATGGGAACGAGTCCGACTTTGAGACCGTCTACCAGCAGTGTGTGAGGTGCTGCAGAGCTTTCCTGGAGAAGGCCTGCTGATGTCGCACCCGTGCCCCTGGCGAGCCCCACAGGAGCCACAGTGAGGCTGCAGCTGCTTCTTCGGTTGACCCTGTTTCTTAAATGCTTGTAGATGGAAATCAGTTACTGTATTTGGCAAATAAATAGAAATGTTTCATCCAGTTTGTGGGGTACACGAAGCGTTCCTGACGAGTTGAACTCCCACTTTGCCCCGGTTACAAAAATCGTGGGACATGACCCCCAGAGCACAGAGACCTCCAGCATCCCCTTCAGGCCGTGTGGGCACACGAGCTCCGCCTCTTCCTCCCTGAGTTTGTGGACCACCGACGGGGACGATGCCCTCCGCTGTCTCATGACCCCTTCTCGCCAGGGCCCCCAACCAGCACAGCGGGCCATCCATGGGAGCTCACCCCAGCTCACAGTGCACACCGTTGACGTAGAAAGTGGGAAAGAGAGTTAGGTGTCCATCTTTAGAACCTTTAATGCTTGCTAGTTTTTGTCTGTCTGTCTGTCTGTCCAGTTTATTTCACAGGGAAGTCAGCTTCTTTCCATTTGAACCATTTTGCCTCTGGAAATTTAATTCCATCCAGAAGGAAAGACACTGTATGCTGGTTTTCCTTTTAAATGCTATGTGACCCAAATGTCAAATGTAGATGAGCTTAGGTGGGGAAAAAATTATTAAAAAGTTGGGAAAAGTTCTTTTATGTTGGAATGCTTAAATATTGATACATTAAGTATTCTTTCTTTGTTGTTTGATTTATAGACAAATACAGGTAACTTCTGTGCACTTTGAGGTAACTAATCTAAAATTCATATGGATTTGTGGCAGAAAAGATTGTTTTCAAAATAAACTGGGGAGATTATAAAAATACAAAAAAAAATAATAAAAAAAAAATAAATAAATAAAATATACATCTTACATGATTTTTTCCTTCCTCTCCTCCTCTATTCTTTCCTTTCTTCCTTCTAAGTATGTACCACCGAGATTGGCATATGATAAACACCCAATAAGTACTTCTTGGCTAACTGATGTAGTGGACAAATTCAAAACGGAAGCAAGATTTTTTGAATCCCTTAAGAAAAGTCACAGCTGAACATTTCAACACCAAAAGAGCAGCTTTGAAACTCTATTTGTCATTACCACCCCGACCCAACAGCATCACACCATTTATAATCTGGAAAACTCTAACATAAAACTGATTCTGTTACATGGTTAATGGGACAAAAATTACAGTGACTGTGAAAACTTTAACACAGAGCCCCAAGATTTGAGGATAATTAAAATCACAGCTTGAATGCTTAGGAATAACTATTTGAATTTAATTTACTATTGTGAGCAATACCAGGGATGATTACTTTCCCCCCAGCATTTTCCGCTTTGATATAATTTCTGTTTTGTGAGTTAAATTGACTTAACTGTCCATATTTTGCAATTCAAAGTACAAATTAACTTTATGTGTGTGTTTTTTTTCTAATAAAAGCAACATTCAACACAATTGTAAATGTTCTCTTGTTTTGCTTCTGTCAAACACTTTGGACTTGAGTTTTATTTTAAGAAATGTGTGTGTCAGCATTACCAAACCCAGAGTGTTTCTAGAATATGAGCCTTAATTGTCAAGTGATTTCTATCATAACGTTGGGTTTCCTCTTAGACTCCTTGTCCTTTTTAATCTGAGAAGGCAGTGTGGAATAATCAAAAGAACATTGGGTCCATAGAAACTGTCTGTGGGACATGTGGTAAGATGTTTTAATCTAAGTCTCTCCAAAATAATAATAGTAATAATAACAATAATAATAAATAAGTCTTAAATGATTACTCTGTGCCAGGCACTGTTCTAAGTACTTTTGAATAATCTCACTTAAAAATGTTTTCATCTCCCCATTTTGGAAATAAGATAAAATGAGGCTTAAAAGTGTCAAATAATGTGCTTAAAATCACAGTTAGTAGAGAGTAAAATCTTGATCCCAACTGATTCAGCAGAATTCCAGCTCCACTGCTACTCCTACTCATTAGACGCTGCAAACTGGAAATAGTAGCACTATCAGGACATAGCCTAGGAATGCTGATTCATGGACCCTAACCTTGAATGGAATGCAATGCTGACAGTGAATCTTTGTAGTCCAGACTTGTCCTAAACTCGTTCTCTTTCTGACCTGAGAGAGAATCATCCAAAACCAGAATGTCGGCTCCCTTTCAGTGGCCCAAACTCCCACAATCCTTCAAACTTAATGCTGTGCCAGCCACTTGGAGTGGTCTGCTTGCCAGGCTCTCTCTTGGAAACTTTGCAGGCTCTGGGTCCCAGCTCAGCCCTGTGTGTCCAAGTCTAATTCACTCCGCATACGGTTCAAAGAATCAGGGGGGTACATTGCAACCAGACAGCATGACTGGACCTGGAGACAAGGGCTCCAAAAGTTCAACAACCTGTAACGCTCAGGGCAGAACAGGGGCCCTTCTTGCCTGGGCATAGAGACAATACATTTTATTAGTCAGATGTCTAATCATGTAGAGGAGGTCCATCTGAGAAAGAGCGATGGAAAGTCTCGGCAGCGTTCACATTCCCAGATTGCCCCCATGCCCTTATACACAGCATGAAACACCTTTGTATCCTCCCACTAATTAAGCTCATCTATTTTTGCTTAAGCAAATCAAAGACCTTTCTCTTGAAACCAAAATAATTTTCGAGAATGCACCAGTGAAAAAAGTCATGCTGGTGATTTATCCCGGGTTTGGCTTCAATGCAAAACTTCAGAGGGCTGAACTAATCAAAGCAAGAGTGTGAGATCATGAGTTAGGGCAGAGAGGACAGGTTCCTTGTCTGCCTGCCACCTTTTAAAGGCATGACTGCTAGCAAATTCTTCCACTTCTTTTTTTGCTCAGTTTACTCACTCTGTTTAAAATCACAAACATACACACCAGCCCTCCCTATCTTTCTTCCTCACTTTATTTTCCCCCTAGTACTTTTCATTTCAAATATACTGAATAATTTACTTATTAATTTTGTTCACTGTCTTCCCTGCTTAAGTGCAAACTCCACATAGATGCAGCTAGATTTTCCTGGTCCGGAATTTAATCCAATACATAAGAATTCAAAACATATTTGTGGCAGTTGTTGAATGTATTATGTGAGTTGATTAGACCATATCAGGTGTTACCCTCTTGAGATCCTATGGACACTGCAAGTTCAAAAAGACTGCATTAGGAAAGCCTTAGACTAATTTGAATATTGCGAAAAACATAATGGAGATGATACATTCCAACCATCATGACACTCCTCTGGCTAACATATCTGCCATCTTGTTAAACAAGAGACTTGAATGCTGCTTAAAATTGCTATTTTTTATTGCTTTTCACTATTTTCATGAATTATCTTTATCTCTTGTTTAGTAAAAACGATGATGCCATTTGTATGACCAAAAGGGTAGTTTTTTGAATGAGTGAAATAAGGACACAAAGGAAGAAAAAAGCCATAAAAGAATTCTTTGGTGTGTGACATTTCTCAAGTTAATTGACATTTCCAAACCATATTCTACTGACTTAAAAAATGGTAATAACATAATATATAGCACATAAGTAGCCTAATGTGTGCTCAGTGTTAGATCTTTCTTCCCTTTACAGCATAGAAAGTTCTTCTCTAGCCCTGGATCAAGGATTCTGTGTTGCCCCAATTATGCAAGTGTGAGGCTACGCTTAAGTACAATATTAGTCTAGAATTTACAAAATGTTATATTTTCAACATAATTCTTCAATTAAAGACTTCAATGAAAATATACTAGAATTGATAAATGAATTTAAAGTCACAGATTACAAAATTAATATATAAAAATCTGCTGCATTTCTGTACACTAATAATGAAGTATCAGAAGGAGAAATTAAGAAAACAATACCCTTCTAAAAATTAAAAATAGAAATACCATGTAATCCAATAAATCCACTATTGGATATTTACCCTGGGGAAACAAAAACACTAACTTGAGAAGATATATATAATGAAATATTACACAGCCATAAAAAGGGTAAGATCATACCATTTGAGGCAGGATAAATGGACCTAGAGGGTACTTTGCTATGTGAAATAAGTCAGACTGAGAAATACAAATATCATATAATTACAGTCATAAACAGACTCTAGAAATTAATAAACAAACAAAAAGCAAAATTGGAACTATAAATAGAGAATAAACTGATGGTTTCCACAGAAGGGAGTGAGATATTGGGCAAAAGGGGTGAAGGGGAGAGAGAGACACAGATTTCCAGTTATGGAACTAGCAAGTCATGGGAATAAAAACTGAAGCATAGCAATAGTCAATGATATTGTAATAACAACGTAATGGAACAGATGGTAGCTATGTTTGTGGTGAACATAGCATAATGTATAATCTTATCAAATCATTAAGTGGTACATTGAAACTTATGTAACACTCTGTGTTAACTATACACAAATTAAAAAAAAAAAAGATTTGAGCGTTTAGCTAAGTGAGTTGGATCTATCAGAATAACTTCTGACTTATGAAAGATTTTTTTGACTGAACTTAGTTTTTCTTTGGTGTAATTCTGTTTTAATGTTTTTGAAAAAAACAATCCCATTTCTTTTTGAATCAAAAAAAAAAATTAAGTACTAGGAATAAACTTAACTAAGGGGTTGAAAGACCTGTACTCCATAACCTAGAAAACATTGGTAAAGAAAATTGAAAATAACACAAATTAAAAGATATTCCATGCTCATGAACTGGGAGAGCCAATATTGTTATCATCTCCATACCACCAAAAGCAATCTACCGATTTAATATAATCCCTATCAAAATACAAAAGGCATTTTCACAGAACTAGAAAAATAATTCTGAAGTTTTTATGGAACCACAACATATCCTGAATAGCTAAAACCAAAAGAAAAAAAAAAAACTGGAGATATCACAATCCCAAATTTCAAGATACACTACAAAGCTGTATTAATCAAAACAGTATAGCACTGGTACAAAAATAGACACATATATCAATGAAACAAAACAGAGAGACTAGAAATAAACCAGCACTTTTCCGGTCAATTAATCTGCAACAAAGGAACCAAGAATATAAAATGCGAAAAAGACAGTCTCTCAGTCTCTCAGCACAAATAGTGTTGGGAAAACTGGACAGCTACATGTAAAAGAATGAAACTAGACCACTTTCTCACATCACACCCAAAAATAAACTCAAATGGGTTAAAGAACTAAATGTGAGACCTGAAGTCATAAAATTGCTAGAAGAAAACATAAGCAGCAATTTCTTCGACATCAGCCACAAAAATAATTTTCTATATATGTCTCCTCTGGCAAAGGAAACAGAACCAAAATTAACCTATTGGGACTACACAAAATAAAAAGCTTTTGTACAGTGAAGGACACCATCAACAAAACAAAAAGGCAACCTACTGAAGGAGAGAAGATATTTGCAAATGATATATTCAATAAGAGACTGATATCCAAAATATATAAAGAACTCATATTACTCAACACCAAAACAAAACAAATCATCCAATTAAAAATGGGAAGAGGACATAAATAGACGTTTTTCCAAAGAAGAGATACAGATGGCCAGCAGGCACATGAAAAGATGCTCAACATCACTAATCATTAGGGAAACACAAATCAAAACAATGAGATATCACCTCACACCTATCAAAATGGCTAAAATCAAAAACACAAGAAATAGTGTGGGTGAGAATGTGGAGAAAAAGAATGCTTGTGCACTGTGAGTGGGAATGCAAACTTGTGCAGCCATTGTGGAAAATATTAGGGAGTTTCCTCAAAAAATGTAAAAATAGGACTACCAAATGATCCAGTTATTCCACCACTGAATATTACCCAGAGGAAATGAAAACACTCATTCTGAAAGATATATGCACCCCTATGTGTATTTATTGCAGCATTATTTACAATAGTTAAGATATGGATGCAACCCAAGTGTCCATCATTAGATGAATGGATAAAGAAGTGATATACATGTACATGTATTTGTTTTGTATTTGTTTTACTTTGAGTGACTTATTTCACCTAGCCTTATACCCTCTACATCCATCCATGGTGTTGCAAATGGCAAGATTTTATTCTTTTTATAGCTGAGTAATATTCCATTATGTGTGTGTGTGTGTATAATGTATATATATATATACACACTGTATGTCAATTATACTTGAAAAAAACTATATATATATATACATATATATACACATATATATACGTATACACACACACACAGACACACACACACACACACACACACACACATATAATGGAATATATATAATGTATATATTGTTTTTCCTTTGACTGACTTATAGTGTATTTCACCGGTGAAATAAGTCAGTCAAAGTAAAAACAATACAAAAAGATTTCACTCATATGTGGAATTTAAGAAACAAAACAAATGAACAAAGGAAAAAGAGACAAAGGGAAAAAAAGACTTAAATACAGAGAAAAAAAAAACTGGTGGTTGTTAGAGGGGAGGTGGGGAGGGGGTAGGTGAAATAGGGGAAGGGGATTAAGAGTACACTTCCTGTGATGAGCACTGTGTAATGTATAACATTGTTGAATCATCATTTTGTACACCTGAAACTAATATAACACTGTCAACTATACATAAAAATAATAAAAACTAAAAAGAAAAAGTTTCAACAGCATGTAAGATTCAGTAAATTCCTACTAAATTAGCATGCCCTTAACCCTCACAATAACTCTTCAAAATAGGCTGAGAAGATGGGAGCTCAGAAAAGCCCCATGGAGTTCGGTGACAAGTAATATAGGTGAGAATAAAGCTTACCTCTCTGGTTCTCAGAAAAAACCAAAAAACCAAAACCAAAACCAAAACCAAAACAGAAAAACAAAAAAACCAATGAGAGATTTTAATTTGGCGGTTTGTGATTACAAAACGAAGAGTAGATACAGGCGGAAGAATCGTATAGGGTCTTAGATGAAACAGGGAAAAAGGACATTGGAAGAAAGAGTGACAGGGAAGGTGGGTTACCAAGACTAATTTTTGCCTGTGCTGAGGACCTCGCTTATTGCCATTAGCATCTGAGGAGTACAAGAAAAATGCATATTACTTTTTTTCCCATTGGTTGCTAAATGACACCATGGAGGAGGTCAGAAGAGCCAAATATGAAATTGTTAGCTTTTAAAGTTCTCAACATTTCTCATGCTTCTTGAAGGCAGGGACCTTTTCATGGTTACCTTTGTCTAGAACCACGGAGGCTATGCGCTGGGTCTTAGACATAATAATAATAACTTAGGAGCAATTATTTTATGCCCAGATGTTACCTCGAAGCTTTACACATATTACTTGTTTAATTTTACCTTTCCAAAATTCCACATTTTGTATAGTATTATTAGTCACACTTTTGAGATGAAGAAACTGAGACTCAGAAAGGTTAAGAGATATTATTAATCAAAGATAGGCTGGAGCTCAGCGCCTGCAGAGGCAGAGGATGGAGTTCTTTGCTGCAGAAGCCGCCCCCAGAAGCCTCCCCCTCTTTATTACCAGCAGCCCAACTTAAGGCTCCCTGGCAGCTGTGATACAGCCTGCCTTTCTAGAGCACCCTCCTTCTCCAAGCAGTTTTCATATAGAGAAAAACAACAAAGTAATATTACTTTACAAATAAATTCTCCAAATATAGCAGCTTTCGGATTAAAGATGAGCAGTGATCATATACCTTCTGAAGCTAGATCAGCGCACCAGGAGCTCTAAGAATATATCAGAAGGATTCAGTGTCTTATCTTTCAGGCCCAGTCATATTCACAGTGGAAAGAACAGTAGACTCTTCTGCTCAAAAGACCAGATTTTCAGTGCTACCGATGGCCTCTCATGAGCATATCAGTGGATCTCTGTCAAGAATGTTTGCTTAACGCCAGTGGCCTTGAACCCTTGTTAGCAAGAAGACAAGCTTCAAGGTCCACCCAAAGTAGGGAGTCTGATAGGAGAGTCCCCTCATTTATAAAGTTGGGCTCTAACCTTAATTTAAGGATGAACACAAAATAATTCCACCCCCCAACCTCTCTCCAGTACCAACCTCTCTAGTATAACACTAGGGAAAGGGGAAAACATTCTTTGAACTGTTCCTTGAAAGGAACATTTTTCTTTCTTTCTTTCTTTCTTTCTTTCTTTCTTTCTTTCTTTCTTTCTTTCTTTCTTTCTTTCTTTCTTTCTTTCTTTCTTTCTCTTTCTTTCCTTCTTTCCTTCTCTTTCTTTCTTTCTTTCTTTCTTTCTCTTTCTTTCTTTCCTTCTCTTTCTTTCTTTCTTTCTTTCCCTTCTTTCTCTTTCTTTCTTTCTTTTCTTGCTTTCCTTTTTTTTAGAGAGAAAGAGCATGAGCGGGGGAGAGGGGCAGAGGGGGAGAGACAAACAGGAGAGAGAGAGAATCTTAAGCAACCCCCATGCCCAGCATAGAGCATGACATGGGGCTCAGTCCCACAACCCTTGGGATCATCACCCAAGCTGAAATCAAGAGTTGGATGCTCAACCAACTGAGCCACCCAAGCACCCTGTCCTTGAAAGTTCTTTACCACAAGTTGGTCCCTAATCATATTTGCAACCTCAAATCTCAGTAACTATGTGGCCTGAACACCGCTAACTGAAAATTTGGTTTAAAGTATTCCCAGAGCAGCAGAACAAATCTTGCCTGGGGGAATCCAGCTTCAAATCAGCCCTCAAATAATTCTTCAGATCAGAAATAAGAAATCAAAGCTTACTATCACCTCTTTCAATCATTGTTTGTCAGAAATCTTAGCAGAACAGAAACAAGAAAAATAAACATATGTCATGAGCTTATAAAAATAAAATAACAAAACTCATGATTTGTGGATGAAATGATTCACTGCACAGAAAAACTGAAACTGACAGGTTATTTAACACCACAGATATATTATCAGGTATTCTTTTTTTTAATTTTTTAAATGTTTATTTATTTTTGAGCCTGAGAGAGACAGAGTATGAGCAGGGGAGGGGCAGAGAGAGAGAGGAAGACACAGAATCTGAAGCAGGCTCCAGGCTCCGAGCTGTCAGCACAGAGCCCGATGTGGGGCTCAAACTCACGAACCATGAAATCATGACCTGAGTCAAAGTTGGACGCTTAACCGACTGAGCTATCCAGGCACCCCTATCAGGGAATCTTGATACAAATTAATAGCAAAGAATGAATATATTTTTGGATGTCTTGCTGCCTCGATTAAGCCTCTGACTCTTCATTATGACTCAGGTCATGATCTCACAGTTCGTGAGATCTAAACACATGTGGGGCTCTGCGCTGACAGCACAGAACCTGATTGGGATTCTCTCTCTCCCTCTCTTTCTGCCCCTTCCCTGCCCCTCTCAAAATAAATAAGCATTATATATATATATAATGCTTATATATATATATATATACATATACATATACATATATACATATACATATATATATATACACACACACACACGTAAATATATATACACGTGTGTGTATATATATTTAATATATATATTAACATGTTTTTAATATATATTTTTACATATATATTTTTTAAAGGAAATAATTTATAATGGCATAAATTATCAAGCACATAGGTATAAATATAACAGAGAGAGGAAAGAGCTTTATGGAAAATCTTACAAAATTTTATTGAAAAACGTTAACGAATAAAATTAAAGACATGCTTACATCATGTTCATGGACAGTAAGACTGAATGTCATTTCTTAACTGATCTATAAATACATAAAGTCAATGTAATTCTAAGAAAATGCCAACAGGTTATTTTTTAAGAAACTTGACAAATTGACTCAATCATGTTATATGGTGCAACAAGGGCCAAGGAACTGTCCTGAGGAAAAGAAATCATGGGATTTGGCTTTCAAAATACCAAGCATCAGTATTATCTGATGGTAATTAAAGCAGCCTGGGGTTGGTGTGCACATGGATAAGTAAGTACATGAGAAGAAAAGAAAAGCCTAGAAGCGGGCCCCCGCATGTACAGAAATCTGATTTATGACAGGGCCAGCATGAGATATCAATGGCACAAGATGAACTAGTCAATAAATGATCCTGGAACAACTGGTTATGGACAAGAATGAAATTTGACTCCTATTTCACACCATATATAAAATCAATTCCAGGTGGATTAAATATATAAATGTTAAAAATAAAACTATAAAACTTTTAGGAGAACATATCTTTATGACTTTTGGATAGAGCAGGATTTCTAAACAAGAAATAGAAAGGACAAATCCTGAACAAATGATGATGTACTCAGCAATATTAAGAACAGCTGCCCATCCAAAGGCATAATATGAAAACTGAAATGACAAACCACAAAGTAAAAGAAGATGTTTGGGCATATGTAATGACAAAATTAGTATTCAGACAGTAAACATAATTTACATAATCAATAAATTAAAGACAAACAACTCAATAGGCAAAAAATGTACAAAGACTCCAATAAGCACTTTATGAAAGCAGAAACTCCAATGACCAGTAAACATTTTCAAATGTTCTCAATTTACTAGCAATCAAAGAAATGCAAACTAAAACCCCAAGAATTTACCATTTTTCATCCAATAGATTGGTAAAAATTAAAGAATAACAATATAAAGGATTGGCAAGGATTGGAGGCAACTATTAACCCTTATATACTGTAGGTAGGATTGTAAATGGTTATAGTTACTTTATAAAACAAGACAATAGTATCATATAGTAATGTCAAACGTGCTCCAGTCCTATAACCCATGTCTCATTCCCAAATATCTTTCCTTTAGATAATCCTGCCCACACACACCAAGAATTTATATAATAATGTTGATAGAGGCATGATATAATAAAAAAGCTTAAAAGGAAGCAACTGTAATGCCCATTAGGAGTAAAATGGATAAGTGAATTCTGTCATATCCATACACTAGTATACTCTACAGTACTGATGGGAATAAATTAAAACTACATGAACAACATGGATACATCTCAGAATACAATGTTTTATTTTTTTTTTTTAATTTTAATTTACTTTGCTTACTTATTAGAATTCAAGTTAGTTAACATACAATGTGGTCTTGGCTTGAGGAGTAGAACCCAGTAATTCATCACTTCCATGTAACACCCAGTGCTCATCCCAACAAGAACGTTCCTTAATGTCCATCACCCATTCAGTCCATCCCCCGACCCACCTCCCTTCCAGCAACCCTCAGTTTGTTCTCTGTATGTAAGAGTCTCTTATGGTTTGCCTCCCTCTGTTTTTATCTTATTTTTCCTTCCCTTGCTAAGCAAACAAAAGCAAATAACAGGATCAATGGCAATGTTATTCCATATACATAGTAAATGTATAGTAAAACCTTGGTTTGTGAGCATAATCCGTCAATTCATTCCAGACACATGCTTGTAATCCAAAGCACTTGTATATTTAAACGAGTTTCCCCGTAAGAAATAATGGAAGGAAACTCAGATGATTTGTTCCACAACCCAAAAATATTCATATAAAAATGACTACAATATTGTAATATAATACAAAATAATAAAGAAAATACAAGAAATAAAGAAAAATAAACAGAGGGAGGAGCCAAGATGGCAGAACAGCATGGAAGTTTTTTGTGTGTGTCGCGTCCATGAAATAGAGCCAGACCAACACTAAACCATCCTACAAACCTAGAAAACTGATTGGAGGATTAACACAACAAGATGCACAACCTGAACCACAGAATTCAGCAGGTACACGGTGCAGAGAGCTGAACTTGGGGAGCAAGAAGCCGCGAAAGGTAAGGAACCGCTTTTGCTGGCGGAGAGAGGACGGAGACTGGGGAGGAGGGGAGAATACGGGAAAAGCACCCCTCCCCAAAAGCAGCTGGAGAGAAAGTGGAAAATTGGAAACAGCCGTAGGGACTAAACTAAAAAGGGAGAAAGGAGAGGGTTTAAATTCCATTAAGACTGTAAACGAGGGACGCGCAGAGGCTGCAACTCTGCAGCTCCATACCTGGCGGTGCTCTGGGGGGAAGGGCGAATCCCCAGGAGCAGAGTGGGGTCCGGGAGGTTCTTGGGCCACACGGGGAAAAGCGGTTCCACTGCTGGAAGGACATTTGGTAGAGACTGTTGAAACCACCTGGTCCCAGCAGACCCCAGAAAACGGCCACTTTCTCTGATGCTGGAACAAGGTCATTAAGGGTGAAGCTTGGTGCCAGATGTGAGTTGTGATTTTCCATAACCCCTGAAACACTGCTGCTACACTGTCTCGCGAATATTTTCTGGGGCGGGCTGGCACCTGGCCACAGTCTAGGGGCACCGACAGCAGCAAGGTCCAGCGGGCATGCCTGGGTGCAGCCAATATTCGGCCACTGCTCATTCGGCCACTGCTCGGGGAGACCCTCCGGCAGAGGGGCGGAGCGGGTCAAAGCCGCCGTTCTCCAGAAGTAAGGGGCCGGGGAAAACAGCCACATCTGAGACAAAACTCGGGAGAGAGGTACTGCCTGGGGCCTGGTCACGGAGAATGGAAAAGCGGGGAGTGGACGAGAGCTGAAAACAGAGGACTGGTGCTCGATTGGTGATCTGGGAGAACAGACTAGGTGGCTGGGTGGCGCCATTTTTACTGCGCATGCGCATACACACCTACAAGCGCCGCAACACTCCACCCCAGTAGGCTAGCAGCGCCATCTACTGGACAGTGGAGCCATTACACTGAGCCCCCCCCCCCCCCCCCAAACTGGGCCAGCTTCTCTCCTCAAGAACACAAGTCTCACTGCGGGCTTAGCAGGTTCATCTATTCAATTTTCTTTCTTTCTTTTTCTTTTTCTTTTTCCTTTTTCTCTTTTACAATTCTTTTCTTTTTCTTGAATACAGAAAGAAAAAATTCATTTTTATTTTCAATTTTTATTAAAAATATTCTTTTATTACTATATTTTTTACTTTTGTGTAATTTTTTTTTCAAATCCTATTTCTGTCATTTTATTTCAGTCTACTTCAGTGTACTTTTCAAATTTTCAAAAAATTTCCTTTTTTTCTTTCTTTTTTCTCCTTTTTGTTTCTTTTTCTTAAATGCAAAAAGAGAAAAAAACATCATTTCTACTTTCAATTTATATTAAAAGTATTTTTATTTAATTTTCATTACTATATTTTTTCTGTTATGAAAATTTCTTCAAATTCTATTTTACTTCCATTATTTTATTTTGGTCTACTACCAAATTTTCAAATGCTTTTTTCTTTTTTTTTTCTTTTTTTAATCTTTTTTTCTCTTTTTCATTTCCTTTCTTTTTTCTTAAATACATAAAATGAAAAATTTTATATTTACTTTTGATTATTATTAAAAATATTTTTCTTTAATTTTTTTCTACTATATTCTTTACTTTTTAAATATTTTTCAAATTCTATTTTACTCCCATCATCTCATTTTAGTCTACTTCCATGTGTTCATTTTTTCAAATTCTCAAACGCTTTCCTTTTTTTCTCCCCCTCCTTTTTTTCTCTAATCTGTCAAACCACGTTCAACACCCAGACCAAAACACACCTAGGGTCTAGCATCATCTATTCGATTTTGGTGTGTGTGTGTGTTTTTAATTTTTAATTTTAACATTTTTTTATTTTAATTTTTTTAATTTCAATTTTTCTACTTCATTAATTCCCTTTCTCCCTTCAAAATGAAAAAAATGAAGGTTTTCACCCCAAAAGAAAGAGAATGAAGAAATGACAGCCAGTGATTTAACCAACACAGATACTAGCAAGATGTATGAACCAGAATTTAGAATCACGATAATAAGAATACTAGCTGGAGTCAAAAATAGATTAGAATCCCTTTCTGCAGAGATAAAAGAAGTAAAAAATAGCCAGAATGAAATTAAAAATACTATAACTGAGCTCCAATCATGGATGGATGCAGCAGCGGCAAGGATGGAAGAGGCAGAACAGAGAATCAGCGATATAGTGGACAAACTTACAGAGAATAAAGAAGCCAAAAAAAAAGAGGGAGATTAAGGCAAAAGAGCACACAGTATAAGATTTAGAGAAATCAGTGACTCATTAAAAAGGAGCAACATCAGAATCATAGGGGTCCCAGAGGAGGAAGAGAGAGAAATAGGGGTAGAAGGGTTATGTGACCAAATCATAGCAGAAAACTTTGCTAATCTGGGGAAAGACACAGACATCAAAATCTAGAAAGCACAGAGGACCCCCATCAGATTCAACAAAAACTGACCATCAACAAGGCATATCATAATCGAATTCACAAAATACTCACGCAAGGAGAGACTCATGAAAGCAGCAAGGGAAAAAAAAAACTCCCTAACATACAAGGGAAGACAGATCAGGTTTGCAGTAGACCTATCCACAGAAACTTGGCAGGCCAGAAGGGAGTGGCAGGATATATTCAGTGTGCTGAATCAGAAAAATATGCAGCCAAGAATTCCTTATCCATCAAGGATGTCATTCAAAATAGAAGGGGAGATAAAAAGTCTCCCAGACAAACAAAAATTAAAGGGGTTTGTGACCACTAAACCAGCCCTAAAAGAAATTTTAAGGGGGACTTTCTGAGGGGAGAAAAGACAAAAATATATATACAAAATTAAACAAATACCAAAAGCAACAAAAGATTAGAAAGGACCAGAGAACATCACCAGAAACTCCAACTCTACAAGCATCATAATTGCAATAAATTCATATCTTTCAGTACTCACTCTAAACATCAATGGAATCAATGCTCCAATCAAAAGACATAGGGTAACAGAATGGATAAGAAAACAAGATCCATTTATACTCTGTTTACAAGAGACCAACTTTAGACCTAAAGACACCTTCAGATTGAAAAAAAGGGGATGAAGAACCATCTATCATGCTAATGGTCAACAAAAGCAAGCCAGCGTAGCCATACTTATATCAGACAATCTAGACTTTAAAGACTGTATCAAGGGATGCAGAAGGGCATTATATCATAATCAAGGGGTCTATAGACCAAGAAGACCTAACAATTGTAAACAGTTATGTGCCAAGTGTGAAAGCATCCAAATATATAAATCAATTAATCACAAACATAAAGAAACTCATTGATAGTAATACCATAATAGTAGGAGGCTTCAACACCCCCACTCACAGCAATGGACAGATCATCTAAAAAGAAAATCAAGGAATCGATGGCTTTGAATGACACATTGGACCACATGGACTTAACAGATACATTGAGAACACTTCATCCTAAAGCAGCAGAATTCACATTCTTCTCCAGTGCACTTGGAACGTTCTCCAGAACAGGTCACATTCTGGGACACAAATCAGCCTTCAACAAGCACAAAAAGATCAAGATCATACCGTGCATAGTTTTAGACCACAATGCTATGAAACTCGAAATCAACCACAAGAAAAAATTTGGAAAGATAACAAATATTTGGAGACTAAAAAACATCCTGCTGAAGAATGAATGGGCTAAACAAGAAGTTAAAGAGGAAACTGAAAAGTACATGGAAGCCAATTTTCATGATAACACCACAGCCCAAAACCTCAGAGATGCAGCAAAGGCAGTCATAAGAGGAAAGTATATAGCAATCCAGGCCTTGCTAAAGAAGGAAGAAAGATCTCAGATACACAACCTAACCTTATGCCTTCAGGATCTGGAATAATAACAGCAAATAAAACCCAAAACCAGCAGAAGACAGGAAATAATAAAGATTAGAGCAGAAATTAATGCTATTGAAACCAAAAGAACAGAACAGATCAATGAAACCAGAAGCTGGTTCCTTGAAAGAATTAACAATATTGATAAACCACTAGCCAGTTTGATCAAGAAGAAAAAGGAAAGGACCCAAATAAATAAAATCAAGATTGAAAGAGGAGAGATCACAACTAACCAACACAACAGAAATAAAAACAATAATAAGAGAATTTTATGAGCAATTATATCCAATAAAATGGGTAATCTGGAAGAAATGGACAAATTCCTAGAAACATATACACTACCAAAACTGAAACAGGAAGAGATAGAAAATTTGAACAGACCCATAGCCAGTAAGGAAATCGAACTAATAATCAAAACTCTGCCACAAAACAAGAGTCCAGGGCCAGATGGCTTTCCAGGGGAATTCTACCAAACATTTAAGGAAGAGTTAACACCTTTTCTCTTGAAACTGTTCCAAAAAATAGAAATGGAAGGAAAACTTCCAAAGTCTTTCTGTGAAGCCAGCATTACCTTGATTGCAAAACCAGACAGAGACC
This sequence comes from Neofelis nebulosa, assembly GCF_028018385.1. Lineage (NCBI taxonomy): Eukaryota > Metazoa > Chordata > Mammalia > Carnivora > Felidae > Neofelis > Neofelis nebulosa. The sequence continues at coordinate 196,507,350 of NC_080784.1, read as the reverse complement.
CCACTAAAAAGGAGAACTATAGACCAATTTCTCTGATGAACATGGATGCAAAAATCCTCAACAAGATATTAGCCAACTGGATTTAGCAATACATTAAAAAAATTATTCACCACGACCAAGTGGGATTTATAGCTGGGATGCAGGGCTGGTTCAATAGCCACAAAACAATTAATGTGATTCATCACACCAATAAAAGAAAGGACAAGAACCATATGATCCTCTCAATAGATGCAGAGAAAGCATTTGACAAAATACAGTATCCTTTCTTGATAAAAACCCTCAAGAAAGTAGGGGTAGAAGGATCATACCTCGAGATCATAAAAGCCATGTATGAAAGACCCAATGTTAATATCATCCTCAATGGGGAAAAACTGAGAGCTTTCCCCCTAAGGTCAGGAACAAGACAGGGATGTCGACTCTCACCACTGTTATTCAACATAGTATTGAAAGTCTTAGCCTCTGCACTCAGACAACACAAAGAAATAAAAGGCATCCACATCAGCCAGGAGGAGGTCAAACTTTCACTCTTTGCAGATGACATGATACTCTACATGGAAAACCCAAAAGATTCCACCAAAAAACTGCAGGAATTGATTCATGAATTCAGCAAAGTTGCAGGATGTAAAATCAATGCACAGAAATCGGTTGCATTCCTATACACCAACAATGAAGCGACAGAAAGAGAAATCAAGGAATCGATCCCATTTACAGTTGCACAAAAAACCATAAAATACCTAGGAATAAATCTAACCAAAGAGGTAAAAAATCTATACACTGCAAGCTATAGAAAGCTTATGAAAGAAATTGAAGAAGACACAAAAAAATGGAAAAAGATTCCATGCTCCTGGATAGGAATAACAAATATTGTTAAAATGTCAATACTACCCAAAGTAATCTACATAGTCAATGCAATCCCTATCAAAATAGCACCAGCATTCTTCACAGAGCTAGACCAAATAATCCTAAAATTTGTATGGAACCAGAAAAGACCCCAAATAGCCAAAGCAATCTTGAAAAAGAAGACCAAAGCAGGAGACATCACAATCTCAGACTTCAAGCTATACTACAAAGTTGTAATCATCAAGACAGTATGGAAGTGGCACAAAAACAGACACTCAGATCATTGGAATAGAATAGAGAACCCAGAAATGGACCCACAAATGTATGGCCAACTAATCTTTGACAAAGCAGGAAAGAATATCCAATGGAATAAAGACAGTCTCTTCAGCAAGTGGTGCTGGGAAAACTGGACGGCGACATGCAGGAGAATGAACATGGACCACTTTCTTACACCAGACACAAAAATAAACTCAAAATGGATGAAAGACTTCAATGTAAGACAGGAAGCGATCACAATCCTCGAGGAAAAAGCAGGCAAAAACCTCTTTGATCTTGCCCGCAGCCACTTCCTACCCAACACATCTCCGAAGGCAAGGGAAACAAATCAAAAATGAACTCCTGGGACCTCATCAAGATAAAAAGCTACAGCACAGCAAAGGAAACAACCAGCAAAACTAAAAGGCAACAGACAGAATGGGAAAAGATATTTGCAAATGACATATCAGATAAAGTGTTAGTATCCAAAATCTATAAAGAACTTATCAAACTTATCAAACACCCAGTAAACAAATAATCCAGTGAGGAAATGGTCAAAAGTCATAAATAGACACTTCTCCAAGGAAGACATCCGGATGGCCAACCGACACATGAAAAAATGCTCAACATCTCTCATCATTAGGGAAATACAAATCAAAACGCAATGAGCTACCACCTTACACCTGTCAGAATGGCTAACATTAACAACTCAAGCAAAAACAGATGTTGGCAAGGAAGTGGAGAAAGAGGATCTCTTTTGCATTGTTGGTGGGAATGCAAGCTGGTGCAGCCACTCTGGAAAACAGTATGGAGGTTCCTCAAAAAACTAAAAATAGAACTACCCTACGACCCAGCAATTGCACTACTAGGCATTTATCCACAGGATGCAGGTGCTCTGTTTCGAAGGGATGCATGCACCCCCATGTTTACAGCAGCACTATCAACAATAGCCAAAATATGGAAAGAGCCCAAATGTGCATCGATGGATGAATGGATAAAGAAGATGTGGTATGTATATATATATATATATATATATATATATATATATATATATATATATACATATATACATATATATACACACACACAACGGAGTATTACTTGGCAATCAAAAATAATGAAATCTTGCCATTTGCAACTATGTGGATGGAACTGGAGGGTATTATGCAAAGTGAAATTAGTCACAGAAAGACAAAAATCATATGACTTCACTCATATGATGACTTTAAGAGACAAAACAGATGAACATAAGGGAAGCAAAACAAAAATAATATAAAAACAGGGAGGGGGACAAAACAGGAGAGACTCATAAATATGGAGAACAAACAGAGGGTTACTGGTGGCATTGTGGGAGGGGGGATTGGCTAAATGGGTAAGGGGCATTAAGGAATCTACTCCTGAAATCATTGTTGCGCTATATGCTAACTAATTGGGATGTAAATTTTTAAAAATAAAAAATAAAATTTAAAAAAAAGGAAAATAAACAAACCTGCACTTACCTTTGAAAACCTTTGTGGCTGGTGTGAGGGAGACAAGAGAGAAGAGGGTTATTGTGCAGGACGACTTTCACTATCACTAATGGAATCACTGCTGTCTAGTGGCTAATGGAATCTTTTTCTTTTCGTGCAACTTTAAAAAGGAGTCTATCCATTGACCTAGAATGAATCAAAGCATCCCTAAGCTTACTCTTATATGGAAAAGCAAAGGACTGTCAATAGGTGCTTTGAAGTGACCAAAAAAAACAAAAAAAACAAAAAAAAACATCAGTGCCAGTTGTGGGCTCCCTCCAATGTTCTGAAAAATTACTGATTTGTGCCAAACACCATGGCCTGAGACTGAGCATCCAAAGAGGAGATGATAACCCGTAATCCAGCAGCGAGAGGCAGAGAGAGAGAGAGAGAGAAAGACAGAGAGAGAGGTAAGGAGGCAGAGAGAGAAAAGAGCTCAGTTGTGATCATGTGACATTTGGCATTATGTACTACTTGTATTGAAGGACATTGCTCGTTTATCAAGTTAAAATTTAGGAGAAATGTTTGCTCATCTTGCAGAACCCTTGCAGAATAAGTTGTATGCAATCCAAGAAAAAATTCTATTGTTAAAAAAGACAAACACAAATGGTATAATGGTAAAGACAGAAAGGGTAGGTTCTACACAAAATTCAGGTTTGCAGTTTCCTCTGAAAGGAGAACAGGTATGTGATGAGGGGATACATATGGTGGGTTTCAAAAGCATTAGGTGATGGTATGTAGGCATCTTTCTTGTTATTTTATATAATGTGTGTATTTTTAAAATTAATTTATTCAAATTTAATATAAACATTAAAAAGAAATTGAATGTGCAAATGACTTAATTGTATACCATCTTGCATTGGAAATCATTCACTTATTTTTCCTTTTATGAAGTATTGTAGCTAATGATATTCATAACTAATACTTAATAAACCCTTACTACATGTGAGGCACTGAATAACTACTTTATATTTATTATGTCACTTAATTTTCTCAGACCTTTTAATCTTTAGGTCAGTAATGTAGATAAGTAGACTAAAGCACAAAGGGGTTAAGTATAGTCCCAAGGTTTCATAAATACTGAAGTGGCCCATGTTGGCTTCTTTGAGTTCACCATGCGCTAGTTTTCAGTATCCTATGCAATTTCTAGCTGCTGCATACATATTCAGTAGTCAATGGACTAGCAGTATGGTTCCTATTGCTAAGAAAGTTGGGTAGTCTGACCCAATGATCTTCTGAAATGACCTTTAAGAGTATGACTCCTCCAAGTAGAGACTGATAACTAGTGAAATTCAATAGGAAAGATGTCAACCATCTTGGACACTATAAATAAGTCAATTCATAGAGTGAATCCAAAACAATACAGAAATGCATGGGTTTGTTTTCTAATAGGATTCTTGAAAAAACACCCAAGCCTGCTGATCAAAGGAAGAATCAGAGGGAACCCCCAAGTATGGAGTAGTCCTTCCAGGTGATATTCTGTTTCTTTGAGCTCCCTCGTTTTATTTCCACATCCATTCTGCCATGGGAGTATTTTATTTTCTTTTATAGATGAGAAAACTGACACTTAGGCATACTTTCTTCCTCACCCATAGGGTGCCCCCTTAGCAATGAAGAGATGTGCATTAGAATTCAGGCCTGTCTGTCTCCACAGCATCTTTCCTCTGCAAGATCATATCAAGAAGGAAATACTTGGGGCATCTGGGTGGCTCAGTCAGTTAAGTGTCTGACTCTTGATTTCGACTCAGGTTGATATCAGGGTCATGAGATCAAGCCTGTGTCAAGCTCTGCACTGAACACAGAGCCTGCTTAAGATTCTCTCTCTCCTTCTCTCTCTGCCCCTCCCCTACTTGTGCATGCAGATGTACTCTCTCTCTCTCTCTCTCTCTCTCTCTCTTAAAAAATATATAGAAGGATGGGAGCCTGGTTAAGTGTTTGACTTTGGCTCAGGTCATGATCTCATGGTTCATGAGCCTGAGGCCTGCATCGGGCCCTGTGCTGACAGCTCAGAGCCTGGAGCCTGCTTCAGATTCTGTGTCTCCCTCTCTCTCTGCCCCTCCCCTGCTTGCGCTCTGTGGCTCTCTCTCCCAAAAAAATAAACGTTACAATTTTTTTTAATTAACAAAAAAGAAGGAAACACTATCAAGCCACTGCTATGTGTCAGTGTCCAATGGGTACAAAGTGGATTATCCCGGGACATCCCATGCCATCAGCTTTGGTGTCAAATGATATATTCTGGTTTGAATACAGAATTTACATGAACCACTATCTTTATAATTCTCATCTGGAAAATTGTAATAATTAACAGTTATAATAATAATAACAATAACCTTACAAAATTGTCATAGTGATTACAAAAACTATTACATATAAAATGTTTGACATCTAGTAGACGTTTATAGGGGTTTATGCTCTTACTCATTCTGCTGTTCTCTGGGTAGGAAATTGGTCAACTGGGCTTGGATTTTCCACCAAATAGCTGAGAGGGCTTGATGAATTCATTCCCCTCCTCTAGGGATTCGTCATCAGCCTTAGGTGGTAGACCAGATGACATTAGGAAGATCAATCCCCAAGAGCCTCAGTGGACTAATAAAGTTTCAAACATGAGATGGCAGAGAGGCGAGAAAATGAATCCCAATCTATTCTCTTCTGATACAGCAGGAAACCTAACCCTCACCACCCACCTCGCTGGGATCTGGGAAGGATTAATGAGACATAATGCTCAGTGCTCTGCCGGGAGCTTTACTGCCTTACAGAGGGAAAAATCCCATTGTTGCCAGCAAACAAGACTGACAATTTGATGAGGTGTGAATATTTTTAGTGTAACAGTATGTAAACACGGCTTTTTTCATCTAAGTCATCACTCTGTGCACACACCCTTATGCATTTTTATGAGGCCATTTCTCCATGGCTGTAAATATTCTTTGCTTGCCCTTTTCTGGGAGCTTGAAGAATGTGCTGACCAGGGGCCCCCGCTGAACCTCTGAGCTGATTCCTAAGGCTCACCACATTCTCTGAGAGAAATGTTAATAGGCATATTCACATTTCATGCCAATGTGTATGCCTTCCCTCTGGCCAATACAAAGTGCATCGTGCAAGGTCAGGCACAAAAGGAGGCCTCTGTTGGAGAAGGTTCAACCATCCTACAGTGATGAATATGGGGCAGCAACACGATCGCCAAGATATAAATGTGGAAAAAAGGCACGAAGCCTGATTCCAAATTGTGTCCCTGCCACATTGCTTAATACAGCAGAAAAACACCAACTCTTCAAACCAATACCTTTTCAATAAGCAATCACACATTCACTCGTGTGCATGAAATTCATTCATTTCCGTGTTACCAGTCAGTAAGTGGCAGATGCTATGCCACTTACTAGGATGTGAAAGTGAATATGAGCCAGCTCCAGGCTTCACAGCGATCATATTTTAGTAAAGGACTTGACAAATAAACAAAGACAGCTTAGAGGGAAGCGCTTAGTGCATAGGTTCTCTTCCATGCCTTCCCTTGGGTCATCTCACTCCTAGTGGCATCTTCTTCTACAATGTCTTGGAAAGAAGTAGTTTGTCTCCTGTCTTCCTCAAAGGGGTACCCTTGGCAACTGTTTCCCACCTGATATTTTCTCCCCAATTCTCACGCTGTGGCTAGTTACATCTCAGGCTCTAGGTCCATCCATGGCTGTCTGTACTGTTGATGGGTTCAGGCACTGGGTGAATGAAGGGCAGGTCAGCTTTTGCCTCAACACCATATTCCCTACAGTACCACTGCACAAAGCCATATGCACCTATCTAATGTCACTGAAGGGTAGCATGCATGGAAATAAAAATACAAAACTTGATACTAAAAGCAGCAAATCCAGCCATGTCCACCCCCAAAACACCCCGAAACCAACCTCTTCTCCTCACTGCCAATGAAATCGCCCTAATCCCAGCAATTCACAATTGCTTTTAATTTGACTAATTCAATAGACTCCTGATTTCTCAGATTCTACTCTTTGTCTTCCTGCCCCCAAAATCTATTCCCCCTTAACGGTCAGAACAACTTTTAAAAATGTAAATTAGAACAATAAATTATGTATTGCATAAACTTGCCAATATTTCTATGACACTTAAGGGTCACAATCTTCACTGTGGTCTTCAAGATCTGGCTCCTGCTGTCCTCTTCCAATCTCTCCCTGACTTCTCCCCATCCTTTACTCTTTAGATCCAAGCCACACGTTGTTCCCTATTGCTTGAAGATGCTCAGCTTATTATCCTGCACCCCATGGGGTGCTCCATAACAGTATCCACTTATATTTCTTTCATAGCTGTCATTAAGACCTGAATGCATCTTGCATATTTCTTTTTTTTTTTTTGTATTTACTATATGGTATGTCTTGCCCCACCATGTTTCTAAGTCTATCAGGAAATGCATTCTGCTGCCTACATTCTCTGTATCTCTAGCACAGAATACCTAACAAAAATCAGTGACTCAGTTAATAAGTGAATATCCTTGGGACACTGAGTGGCCCTGTTGGCTGAGTGTCTGATTCTTAGTTTCAGATCAGGTCATGAAATCTGAGTTCAAGCTCCACATCAGGCTCTGTTATGACAGTGCAGTCACCCTGGGGTCTCTCTCTCTCTCTCTCTTTCTCTCCCTCCTCCTCTTCTCTCTCAAAATAAATGAATACATTTTAAAAATAAGTGAATATCCTTATAATGCAAAGGAAAACTATAAGCAAAGTTGCAGTGTTAATATTTCTCAGACTACTCACCAAATTGTGGTTCAGAATACCATATTCTTTAAGCCTTCAGTGCCAATTCCTGACCCTTACCCACAAGGGTTGGTCTGTACATAGAATTTATGCCCTGCTAAGTGCCTGATCTTTTACTCTACCCCCAGGAGCTCTAGGACACACAAGCATCACACAGCAGTACATTTTCCAAAGTCTGAATTCTTGTGTCCAAAGTTGCAGCAAGATACTCCAAGATGAGCTCTGGCCTTCAACATTTATCATAATAGTTCAGCCCCCTCAAATTCTCTTTTCCTGAGTGAGGTACAGAAAAGTCCCCCTCATTCTTCATAATCATCAAATGAAAGACACTAATTAGACCAAGGAAATAAATACACATTTTCTAGGGATAAGCATTAATTTCCAAACATAATGCTATCTGAATTCATCTTAAGTAAGGGGGACATTTTCCTAACAGGAGTGACATCTGCATAATTGGTATTGCCCATTAGTTAGAGCACCTTCCAATATTATGAAGAGCAATGGCCACTTGCCTTCAGACAATGTCCTGGGTCCTTTGTGATTTATGAGAATAAGCCTCCATATAGAACCATCTGTTCCCCTTGACCACCTCTTAATTACCAATAAGCAAGTAGAATTTTTGAAGCTATTTTAATTTTTTTTTTTTATTTCTTGCTCCTTGATCCAGAACATTTCTTTGGTAGACTGTTTTCCTGTTGTCTCAGAACACAGAGACATGTAAGATTCTTATGTAAGAATCTGTATATCTGCAGAAGTTGGTGGAAGGGGGCTGGGCTATTGACCCTATTTTGTTTGAACCATTTTTCTTTTTTTTTTTTAATGCCACCTACAAGAAAACCACTTTATTTATTTATTTATTTATTTATTATTAATTAATTATTTAATTAATTACTTTTTAAAAGATGATTTATTGTCAAGTTGGCTAACATACAGAGTACACAGTGCGCTCTTGGTTTTGGGTGTAGATTTCTGTGATTCATCGCTTACATATAACACCCAGTGCTCATCCCATTTTTTCTATATTTGACTTAAAATTATATTGTTTTCATGATATTTTAAAAATATTTAGCCCAATGTTCATTAAAAACATATATTATGAAAAAGAAGAAGGAGGATGGGGTGCCTGGGTGGCTCAGTTGGTTAAGCATCTAACTCCAACTCAGGTCATAATTTCACAGTTTGTGGGTTCGAGCCCCACAATGGGTTTCATGCTGACAGTGTGGAGACTGCTTGGGATTCTCTCTCTCTCTGCCCCTACCCTACTCATGCTTTCTTTATCTCTGAAAGAAAGAAAGAAAGAAAGAAAGAAAGAAAGAAAGAAAGAAAAGAAGGGAGGGAGGGAGGGAGGGAGGGAGGGAGGGAGGGAGGGAGGGAGGAAAAAGAGGGGAAAGAATCTGTTGTCCAAGATAGAGAGAAAAACTATTTTCCCAGGAAGGAGTTGTTCTTCTAAATACAGATGACAGGGGTAAACCCTGAGTGCTTTGACAACTTGGAGGGGAGGCCACTGGCACAGTTCAGGAGTGACAGCTGGGTGTGGCAGAAATTGGAGTAGAAGGTTAGAGAAGGATTCCCAGGCAGGCGGTAGTGGTCCATCCCTAAATAGTGAGTAGTTTGTAGGCATGGAAGAAAGAAGAGAATTTCATATAGAATCTTGCATGGGCAAAATCCTGAAGGCAAGTGAGAGCATGACACATGCTGAGAATCAGGGACTTTCACGCAGCCAACGTACAGGGAGGCAGAAGCAATGACAACAGATGTGTCAGGAGAAGTGAGAAAAGCTCCTCTCATGACTAACCCAGTGACTACTAATAAGGCTGAATACTTCTGTGAAAGCCAAAGCATAAGAGTGAAAGGCTTTTAAGCAGAGGAGAGTGGAGTTTGGATTTCAAGATTTCATTTTGGCACTAGAGCTTGCTAAGACAACACCTGCTCCTCCTCTGCTGGTGGGTGTCATGCCAAGCCCTGTTCTCTGCCTTGTTGCCCTATACCTGAGCACTGACTCATCACCAGGTACTAGGATTTCTAAGAACATCAACCACAAACCATTACCTGAGAAACAGGTTTGTGTTCATCACCATGGAAGAGACCTAATTGAAGTTCACAGTAATTAAAATAAGCAAATGTTACTTATATAATGGATTATTAATTAGACTGCTTGTATTTCCGAATGTCTTGTTGAAAAAGACCTTGATATTTAGAGGGGATTTTCAATGTCAGAGGTGTCTTTCTTGTGCCTTATGCGAGACTGTTGATCCTTATCCAAAACAAATTGAGGTCTGCTGGCTAATATTTATGCAATACACCTGACATTTTCATTCCTAAGGTTATTAATCAGTGGCTGTATACCAATTCAGGTTCATGTAAAAAAAAAAAAAGCCTAACATATTATCCACATGTATTTTTCAAGCCTTCTAAATATTGTGTGTGTGTTTAACCAGTATCCTTCTGCATAATGTTCCCAGCAAGCCAAGTAAAGATTGGTGCTTTTTGTTGTGCTAATCTGTCTACACTCACCACACAATTAAAATATAGCTTTATCGTACAAATGGGAAAAAGAGTGATACACAGTAATTACAATATCAGGTGCTGAACTTTAGAGGCCCTGCCTGTTAGAAGAATAAGCATTAAGCCAGGGATCAAAGGCCTCCATTTTCACCAAAGCTTTCCTCCTGGGTTATTTTGTTACCTTGAATAAACTCCTTAGCAAAATGGGCAGCACGAATGGGGTCATCGAGGGAAGCTCCCCATCACGGTTGAGAGCAGATGTCCTAATGAGGAAAAAGTGCTTGTCATCACCACCATTACGCTACTGGATTTTTTAAGATGATTATTGGAGGCCAATTTTTTATAGTGTTTTCATTTGCCATAAGCAGGAATTCAGGGTTTGTTTCATTTTGCCTTTGACAGGAAAGAACACTGTATTGGGAGCCAGACAGAATGAGGCCCGCACTCACCAGCTGTGTGTCTCCAGCAAAGTTAAGTAATCTCTTGTAGCCTCTATTTTCTCCTGAGCATGATATCCTCTACCCCGAAGAACTGTTATACTGATGAAAGACACCTCTGCACAGAGCTTGGCGTGTGCTAATGCTTAGTCTCTGTGTCCTATGGAAAAGCTCTACTGCAATTTGCCACTGGAACAAGCTAGTTGCCTTCAAGAAAGGCAACAGAATCAGGAAAGATGAGCAATACCTCTCTCTGGAGGCCTTCGCGGACCCTCCATCTGTCCTCTTAAGTGTTGCCTCTGGACACTGAGCTTCCCTTAGTATAAGGCTAGTCATGTCATGTTGTAGTCTACTGTTTATCAGGTCATCTCCTCAACTGGACTAATAGTGCTCTAAGCAACTATAAAATAGCTGTATTTTTGTCACCATTGTCCCCTCAGGACCTTACACATTGTCTAACATGTTTATAATAGTATTGCCTGAAGATAACATAAAAGAAAAGCACTAAAATTCCTATGATGGCAAATTGCTGAGCAAGAGACTCAGTGGGTTGTGAAAACACACTTCCCAGGCCCTCACCAGGCAACCCCTCTCAGGAGCAACCATTGCTTACGACAGCTCACTTTCATGACTTGGGAGCCGTTGATTCACTGGGAGTGTCTCTTTGATTTCTCTTTCTTTTAGTAGATAAGCTGACCTACATTTTCATCCCATTTGATGGTTACTGTTAGCCACCTGGAATTCAGTCAAGGCCTAATACTTAAATAAAAAGTGAATTAGAACTGGGGGTACCTGTTAAGCGTAGTCAATTAAGCATCCAACTTTGATGTCAGCTCATGTCATGATATCGAGGTCATGAGATCGAGCCATGTATTGGGCTCCACACTGAATGTAGAGCCTACTTGGGATATTCTCTCTCCCTCTCTTTTTGTCCCTCCCAATCTGACTCTCTCTCTCTCTCTCACTCTCTCTCTCTAAATAAACTTAAAAAATATATTAGAACTAAAAATAATTCAAATAAACCATCCACTCCACAAAAAAAGAAACCTTTCCCTACGTGATAACCATAGACTTCTGCCATCATCTCTCCCTACTTCCTTCTGTCAGAATGGCTAAAATTAACAACTCGGGAAACAACAGATATTGGCGAGGATGCAGAGAAAGGGGAACACTTTGGCACTGCTGGTGGGAATGCAAACTGGTGCAACCACTCTGGAAAACATTATGGAGGTTCTTCAAAAAATTAAAAATAGAACTACCCTACGACCCAGCAATTGCACTACTAGGTATTTATCTGAGGGATACAGGTGTGCTGATTCAAAGGGACACATGCACCCCATCGTTTATAGCAGCGCTCTCATCAATAGCCAAATTAAGCAAAGACCCCAAACGTCCATCGACTGATGAATGGATAAAGAAGATGTGGTATATATACACAACGAAATACTACTTGACAATGAAAAAGAATGAAATCTTGCCATTTGCACCAACATAGATGGAACTAGAGGGTATTATGCTAAGTGAAATAAGTCAGTCAGAGAAAGACAAATATAATATGATTTCACTCATGTGTGGAATTTAAGAAACTCAACAGATGAACATAGGGGAAGGAAAGGAAAATAAGATAAAAAGAGAGAGGGAGGCAAACCATAAGAGACTCTTAAATACAGAGAACAAACTGAGGGCTACTGGAAGGGGGGTGAATGGGGGGACGGGTTAAATGGGTGATGGACATTAAAGAGGGCACTTTTTCGAATGAGCACTGGGGGTCATACGTAAGAGATGAATCACAAGGTTCCACTCCTGAAGCCAAGCCTGCACGGTATGTTAACTAACTTGAATTTAAATTTAAATAAATAAATAAATAAATAAATAAATAAATAAATGTAAGTGAGTAAGTAAATAAGTAAGTTCATGGACTACTAGGTGCTAGAGATACAATGGACCCAGCTGTGGGCCTAGCCTGACTAGAGATTACATGACCCAAATAATCATACAAGTGTATCATTGCCCATGTTGATAAGTGCTGTAAAAGAAAAGTATTGAGTACTATGAAAGCATGTAACAAGGTAATCTAGTCTCTTCTCTGAGGTCAGGGACATTTGTTTCTGTGAAAGTATTGCTTGAACCTCAGTAAGTACAAACATCATTTGTATGTGCATGCCTGGGTGTAGGTTGATATGACAGAAGGAGGCTAACATTCCTAGGAAAGGATAATCATAAAAAAAAAAAAAAAGAAAGAAAGAAAGGATAATCGTATGTATTCATAACCCCCTGGCATAAGAAAGGATGTTTCTTGAACACTTAAAAAATCAGGCCATATTCAACAAACATTTAGTGAGCACTTATTGTGGGCTAGGACTTTCAGGCAAAAAGAAGAAGGCAAAAAATAAATACAAAGTCTCTGATTGATGAACAAAATAATAGGCATATAACAGTCATAGGCAAATGAGATAGAACAGTCATGGAAAGTAACACCAAATTTGTTTGAATTAATGTGTGCTCACCACATGCCAGATAGTGCTATAAGCATATTACGCCAGGGCATTATTTTATTTTCATAATAATTCTATGAAATAAATTCAATTTTTAATCCCAGCATTATAGATGAGAACACCAAGATTTAGAGACATTAAAGATATTGTCCAAGTTGGTAAATGGACATGATGAATGTAAGAGGCAATCATAGAAATATTTGAGTTATAAGCTATTGTCAGAAGCATGGAACATACATTCTTCCAATGAATATTAATAATAGATACTGTGCCAAGCATATTGGTTCTTAACATTACCCTCAAGAAGCTCACCTATATTCTAGTGGGAGAGACACACATAAACCAAAATATACATTTGTTAATTATTTCCATCAGTTAAGTATAATTTAAACACAACAAAAATATACCAATATTAAATTTAAAATTAAATAGGTTTAGGCAAATAAATATAGTCATGTGACTACCATGACCCTCATGATTTAGAACATTTCCATTGTTCCAGAAAGCAACCTCGTGTCTCTTTTGAGTCAATTACCTACTTTACCCCCACGGCTCCTAGCAACCAGTAACCGAATTTCTGTCACTATAGTTTTGCTCTTTTTTTTTGCTTTGTTACTTCATTTAAACAAAATAGTACAATGTATAGGCTTTTGTGTCTAGCTTCTTTTGTTTAGCATAATGTCTTGAGGCTTCTCACGCTGTTGCGTTTATCACTAATATCTTCCTTTTCATTGCTGAGTCTTACCCCATTGAGTAAATGCACCATAATCCGTTTCTCCATTCGCTAGTTACTGGACACTTGGGTTGTGTCCAGTTTTTAAGTTATGAATAAAGCTAAAATGAACAGACAAATATTTGTATGAACACATGTTTTCATTTCTCGGGTAGGCACCTAGGAGTGAAAGTGTTGGTTGCATAATTAGAGTATATTTAACTACCCAAGAAATTGCCCAGGTGTTTGTCAAAGTGGTTATTCAGTTTCACATTCTTGCTAGTGCTCTCCCTCTGGGCCTTTCATCCATCACCAAATCCTTCCCCACATCCTCAACCTCTTCTACATGCCGGTCACCTTGTTCCACCAAAGTATACTATAGGACGAAAGGGAGAGGTAGAAAATTCTGTTCATCCCATTGCTCTTTCCAGACCATTTGTCCTCACTTGGCCCCCAGAAACTCCAGTTCCTCCTGAAGTAAAATCTTCCCAACAACCCTGGTTTCTGCAACATATCCACATTGCTCTCACTAACGCCCTCTGTATCACTGCTCCTATTCCACCAGAGGTGTTAGCACCTGCATCCCTGTCCTCCTTACCAGTATTCCTTTCGCCATACATATTCTACTCAACAAATATTTATAGAGGGCCCATTTTGTGTCAGGGACAGTTCTAACTATTGGGGATAGAGCATTGGGAAAAAAAAAAAAAAAGAAAAGGTAAAAATCCCAGCCTACATTGAGCATGCCTTCTACTTAGGAGATATATACAGATATATGCATACATGCACATGAGTACAAATACTACACTTTCCTCCATACTTCTAATACGTATATTCTATGTTCTATATTCTTCTAATATGTGCCCTTATTTTCATATATATGAAACACCTTAGATGCCTTGGCCCATTTCTGTACAGAACGTTAATGGCGCCACCCATTGTTTGCTCATGAAGTTCACTTTCTCCTCCTCCTCCTCCTGCCATTACACTCCACATTGCAAAGCCCTGGTCCTGTTAAATCCCAATTCCCCACTACTCTTTTACTACCCCTGAATATCGCTGGTGAAAAAGTCACAACTGACGATCACAAATATTCAATATCCACTCAGCCTTGCTTGAAACCCTAATTTATGTCCTTGATGACTTGGCTTGCTCACTCTTTGGGATGACCATTTTATAACTTCTCAGATGGTTTCAAGTGTTAATTATTCCTTTCCCCTCTTCTCAGTTGATGGTCAGGTTTCTTACAAAACAGAAACAGATGTGAACTTCCTCATCTCTGTAACCTTAAATCTATCACCCTGCTCATATCTGTACCTATTTTTACTTGTCTCCAGTTAAAGAAGATGAACATCCCTGTTCCTTCTGGAAACCAGTTCTCTAAGCTGTATTCTTTCTCTTCTCATCTGGTAAGGAATTTTATTCTCATAATTGTGTTTTTCCCATCTGAATTGTTATTCCCTCATCTACCAGACTATTCCCAATAGCATGGGAGCATACCATAATAAAAGTCATCCTAAAAAAGTGCCCACTATGGGACACCTGGGTGGCTCAGTCAGTTAAGCATCCAAACTCTTGGTTTCAGCTCAGGTCATAATCTTGTGGTTCATGAATTCAAGCCTTGTGTCAGGCTCTGTGCTGGCAGTGCAGAGCCTGCTTGGGATTCTCTCTCTCTCCCCTCTCTCTCTGCCCTCTCTTGCTCATATTCTCTCTCTCTCTCTCTCTCTCTCTCTCTCTCTCTCTCTCTCTTAAAATAAATAAATAAACTTTAAAAAATCCCTACTTACCCTGTAATGGTGACAGTGTGCATCCTTGTCTTGTTCCTGACCATAGGGGAAAGGCACTCAGTTTTTCCCTGTTGAGGATGATATTAACTGTGGGTCTTTCATCCATGGCCTTTATGATGTTGAGGTACATTCCACCTATCCCTACTCTGTTGAGGGTTTTTATCAAGAATGGATGTTGTATTTTTTCAAATGCTTTTTTTGCATCTATTGACAACATAGTTTTTATCATTTCTTTTATTAACGTAGGGTATCACATTGATTGATTTGCAAATATTGAATCAGTCCTGCAGCCCACTTGATCATGGTGAATAATTATTTTAATGTACTGTTGACTTCAATTTGCTAGTATCTTGTTGAGAATTTTTGCATCCAGTTTCTTCAAAGATACTGGCCTGTAATTCCCCTTTTTATTGGGTGGGGTCCTTGTCTGGTTTTAGAATCAAGGTAATGCTGGCTTCATAGAATCAGTTTGGAAGCTTTCCTTCCATTTCTATTTTTTGAAACAGTTTGAGAAGAATAGGTATTAACTCTTCTTTAAATGTCCAGTAGAATTCCCCTGGGAAGCCATCTGACCCAGGACTCTTGTTTGCTGGGAGATTTTTTATTACTAATTCAATTTTGTTGCTGGTTATGGGTCTGTTTTCTATTTCTTCTTGTTTCAATTTTGGTAGTTTGTGAGTTTCTAGGAATTTGTCCATTTCTTCCAGAGTGCCCAGTAGGTTGGCATATAATTTTCTATAGTATTCTTTTATAATCGTTTTCATTTCTGTGGTGTGGGTTGGAATCTCTCCTCTTTCATTCGTAATTTTATCTATTTGGGTCCTTTCTCTTTTCTTTATCATAAGTCCAGCTAGGGGGTAATCAATTGTGTTCATTCTTTCAAAGAACCAGCTCTTGGTTTCATTGATCTGTTCCACTGAGATTTTTGTTTGTTTGTTTGTTTGTTTGTTTCTATATTATTTATTTCTGCTCTAATCTTTATTATTTCCCTTCTTTTGTTAACATTAGGCTTTATTTTCTCTTCCTTTTCTAACTCCTTTAGGTGCAAGATTGTGTATTTGGGACCTTTCTTACTTCTTGAAATAGGCCTGAATCACAGCATACTTTCCTCTTAGGACTGCCTTTGCTGTATCCCAAAGGGTTTGGACTGTCGTGTTTTCTTTTTCATTTGCTTCCATGTATTTTTTTTTAATTTCCTTTTTAATTTCATGGTTAACACATTCATTCTTCAATAGGATGTTCTTTACCTTCCATTTATTTAAGGACTTTCCAAATTTTTTCTTGTGGTTGACTTCAAGTTTCATAGTGTGATCTGAAAATATGTTGAGGGCTTATTTGTGACCCAATATGTGATCTATTCTGGGGAATGTTCCATGTGCACTCAAGTAGAATGTGTATTCTCCTGCTTTAGGATGAAATGTTCTGAATATATCTGTTAACTCCATCTGGTCCAGTCTGTCATTAAAAACCATTGTTTCCTTATTGATATTCTGCTTAGATGACCTTTCCATTTCTATAAGTGGGATGTTAAAGTCCCTTACTATTATTGTATTATTATCAATGGGTTTCTTTATATGTGTTATTAATTGATTTATATATTTGGGTGCTTCAAGTTGGTGGCATAAATATTTACAGTTGTTAGATCTTCTTGATGGATAGACCCCTTAATTGTGATATAATGCCCTTTTTCATCTCTTATTACAGTCTTTGTTTTGATATCTAGTTTGTCTGATATAAATATTTCTACTCTGGCTTTCTTTTGGCCTCCATTAGCATGATAGATTGTTTCCTATCCCCACGCTTTCAATATCCTTGTGTTTTCAGGTCTAAAATGAGTCTTTTGTTGGCAGCATATAGATGGATCTTGTGTTTTTATCCGTTCTGATACCCTATGTCTTCTGATTGAAGCATTTAGTCCATTTACATTCAGAGTGATTATTGAAAGATATAAATTTACAGCCATGATGTTACCTGTAGAGTTGGTGTTTCTGGTGATGTCCTTTGTAGTCTTTGCTGCTTTGTTTTTTTTTCCCCCTCCGCTCAAAGAGTCCCCCTCAAAGTTTCTTGCAGGGCTGGTTTCGTGGTCACAGACTCCTCTAGTTTTTGCTTGTCTGGGAAACTTTTATCTCCCCTTCTATTCTGAATGGTAGCCTTGATGGATAAATTCTTGGCTGCATATTTTTTCCCATCAGCACATTGACTATTTCCTGAAATTCCCTTCTGGCATGCCAAGCTTCAGTGGTAGGGTATGCTGATAACCTGATGTGTCTACCCTTGTAAGTTAAGGACCTTTTGTCCCTAGTTGCTTTCAAATTCTCTTTCCCTTTGTATTTTGCAAGTTTCACTATGATACATTGTGGTGTTGGCCTGTTCTGTTGATTTTGAGGGGAGTCCCACTTACCCTACATTTCCATCTACCCACTTCCCTATTTCTTTGCTTCTCTTTAAAATACAGCTCCTTGAGAGTTTGCTTTGAGTGATTCCAGTTTCTTACTGTCGTTCTCCCTTCAACACATTTTGTTAGAAACTTCCCCACCAAACCATAGAAACCACTCTTGAAAATCATTATTAACAATATCCATCTTGCCTAATTCAATGGCCAGTTTTCTGCCTGATGTTCCTCAATATCCACAGCATTTGACACAGTTGGTTTTCCTTCCCTCTTTAAAACACTTCCTTCCTTTGGTCTTCAGAGCACCACCCTTTCCTACTTTTTCCTCCTACCTTGAGATGATGACACCTTCTCAGTCTCTTTTTCAGGACCTACCTTGAAGTACCTCAGGCCTCCTCTCTCTCCACTGGCCCCCTTGGTGGTCCCATCCTGCCCCAGATACCACCTATACACTACCACAAGTGTTCCCAAACACCACAATTATTTAGTCGCTTAGTTGCTTATTAGGGGTCTCCAACTGTATGTCTAATAGGCATCTCAGCCCAAACAAAGTCATAACAGAACTCCCGATTTCCCACCACTACCACCATCCCTACAACCCAACACACACATCTGCCTTAGTCCCAGTCTTCCTTTAATAAGTGACACTACTACCCACCCAATTGTTTTAATAGATTGCTAGACCTACCATAACAAAGCATCACAGACTGGATGGCTTACAACAGAAATGTATTTCTCATAGTTCTGGAGGCCAGATGTTTGGGTTCAAGGTGTCAGCAGATTTGGTTCCGTTTAAGGTTTCTATTCTTGCCTCACAGATAACCACATTCTCATTTGTATCTTCACGTGTTTGTCTCCCTGTTCATGCACATGTTTGATATATTTATGGGTGCCCAAATCTCCCCTTCCTATGAGGGTGCCAGTGATGTTGGATTAAAGTCCACCCTGAAGACTTCATTTTAACTTAATCACATCTGTAAAGACCGTGTCTCAAAATACAGTTACTTTCTGAGGTGCTGGGGTTAGGACCTCAACATTTTGTGGAAATAAAATCCAGCACGGAAGAGTCGCCAAGTCCGGAACTTGAGTTTTTAAACCCTATTCCTCTGTTTTCCTACTCAGTCTTAGTCTTCTCATTCTTCAACCATATTTCAAATATAAACACATAAAATCTCTACTTCTAGACCCAAGTATAAGTCATGCCCATTTCTCCACTGGATATTAGATGCTGGATATTGGAGTTGCTTCCTAACTAGTAGTCATGCTTCCACACTTGCCCACACACAGGAGCCAGAAAGATAATTAATTAATTAATTAATTAATGCATTAATTCATTCCATGTTTTTCTAATGCACTCAGAATAAATTCCAAACCCTTGCCATGGGTTGTGTGATCTAGACACTGCCTCCCTTTCATCT
The DNA here is from genome assembly GCF_028018385.1 of Neofelis nebulosa. Lineage (NCBI taxonomy): Eukaryota > Metazoa > Chordata > Mammalia > Carnivora > Felidae > Neofelis > Neofelis nebulosa. Next base: position 196,488,250 of record NC_080784.1, on the reverse strand, counting down.
TAGCACCCATCCTGTACCCCCTTTATTACTACATTCTACCCACACTGGGATTCTTGCTGTTCTTTTAACACACCAAATTAGTTCCAGCATCAGGAACTTTACATTTTCTTATTTCGCTGTGTGAAACACTCTTCCCCTCTATTTCTGCATGGTTGACCTCATCATTTAGGTCTTTGTCCCCCAGTGATATTCCATCCTTCTTACCCTGTCTTATTTTCTTCACAGTACATATCACATTCTGAGTTGTATTTATGTGTTTACTTATCTGTTGTTTGTCCCTGCCAGTAAAATGTAAGGTTTGAGAAGACAGGAACAATCCTGTCTTACCCACTGCTATACCCACAGTGCTTAGAAGGATATAGCACAGGGGTACCTGGGTGGCTTAGTCAGTTAAGGGTCTGACTCTTGATTTTGGCTCAGGTTATGATCTCATAGTCATGAGATTGAGCCCTGTGTTGGGCTCTGTGCTGAGCGTGGAGCCTGCTTGGGATTCTCTCTCTCTCTCTCTCTCTGCCTCTCCTCTCTCTCTCATAAAATAAATAAATAAACAAACATTTAAAAAGACGGATATACCACTGCTATATCCACAGAGATAACTGCATATATTACATGTTCAGTACTTAGGAAATAGATGAATCAATGGATGAGCAAATGATTATTATATTTCCTCCCATTTTGTAGCTTTGAAAACTTAAACTCAGAAATTTTAAGCAAGTTGCCCAAGGCCATATAGCTTTCAAATGGCCATTCCAGAACAGAAATACATTTAATCTGAATCCATATCTCATATATTCTCACCACAGCCCAATGTATAGCTGGGATTTACAACAGCCATCTTGGTTAAAAGGAAAAAGGGAGAAGGACACACTTGATACTAAATTATTGGCACTTCAACTTCTTTTATGTTGCCTTTTGACAGGCAAGTCTTTTCATAACACCAGAATGAAGACACGCAACTTATACTCCTGCCCCCAAAACAAAATCCAAGGAAATCATACCTTCCAGAGCAAAACAGAATTACATAGACTTTGAAAGGGCCCATCTTTTTCCCTCTGGTGTCCTGTCCAAGCAAAGAGAAATTTTTATCGCAGGGGGAAATGTTGTGGATTGGCATCTGCTTTTGTTTTCAACATTTTTTTAAATATATAAACTCATAAGACTGGATTAGCTTAGAGCACTGGCAGTTAAGTGTAAACAGAGCAAACAAGATCCCTGCACAAAGTTGCCTAAATTCCAGGAAGAGAAGCACATTCCTAACAGAGACAAGTGCACATGCCCTAACAGAGAACAAGCTGGACAATGTATCAAAGGAGGGCAAGATCCCCTATAACTCACTTGCATAAGAACCACCTAGCCTCACTTCTAAGAATAAGCTACCCACTGTTTTCCAAGAACTGTGGGAAATAACTATTAAAGGAACTAATGCTAATCAAATATTTACATCTTGAAAGTCATTGTTTCAAGTATTTTTCCCATGTGAATGTATTTATTCCTCGTAACATCCGCATGAGCTGGGTCCTGTTACTATCCTTATTTTACAGATGAGGGAACTGAGGCACAGAAAAGGTCGGAACATGTCTAAGGACACAAAGCTAGATGGTAAATCCAGGATTTGAATTCAAGGAGACTAGTTCCAGAGCTCCTGCTTTTATGGAACACATTATGTAACCTCTATATATGAAGAAACAAAAATATAGTCCTTAGGAGCAACTCTGGCAAAATGTTAACAATCGTTGAATCTAGGCAGTGGGTTTATGGGTGATCACTGTTTTTTCAACACTTCTGTACATCGAAAAAGAGTTGAGGAAAATATGGTTTTTGAGAAGTTTCCAACAATGTGATTAAAGAGCGTGCATGCACATACATGCACACACAGTTACAGTAATGTTATAGTTCAGTAAAGGAGAGTAAATGCTAAGTACCTAAGGCAGAGTAGGATTTATCTGCTGGCAGGTCCGAGTGTACCCTACTCCCAGTTCTAAGCTCTAGAGGGTAGGAACTGTGTCCTGTGACCACTGTATTTCCAACACCTAATACTAGATCTAGAACATGGTTGGTGAGCAGCGCCTGAGTGGCTCAGTCGGTTAAGTGACCGACTTCAGCTCAGGTCATGATCTCACTGCTGGTGGATTCAAGCCCCACCTTGGGCTCTGTGCTAAATGCTTGCTCGGAGCCTGGAGCCTGCTTCAGATTCTGTATCTCCTTGTCTCTCTGCTCCTCCCCTGCTTGTGCTCTGTCTCACTCTGTCTCTCAAAAATAAATAAATGGAAAAAAAATTTTAGAACATGGTTGGTGATTAATAAACGCTTAATGAGCAAGCAAGTGAAAGAAAGGGGGTGGGAGGTATAGTCTGCACAGGTAGGGAGGAAGTACAACTACGATGTATCAGTTTCCTACTGCCACTGGAACAAAGCCCCACACAGACAGGGCAGCTTCAAAGAGTGAACATTGTGTCCCAGTTCTGGAGGCTAGAAGTCCAAAATCATGGTGTCAGCAGGGCCATGTTTTTTCTGAAACCTGTACAGGGGAGAATCTTGTATTGCCTCTTCCTAGATTCCAGGAGTGGCTGTCAATCCCTGGCCCTTCTGTGCTTGCCACTGGATCACACCAATCTCTGCTTTTGTCATCACATAGCATGGTATTCTCACCATGGGCCTCTCTGTCCTTTTAATATAAGCACAGCAGTCATACTGGATTAAGGGCCCCTCCTACTCCAGCATGGCCTTAACTGAACTAATTACATCTGCAAAGACCTGGTTTCCAAATAAGGCACATTCTGAAGCACTGGGGGTTTAGGACCTCAAATATCTTTTGAGGAGTCATAATTCAGCCCATAATGTAGGTATTGGGAGAGAAGCGTGGAAAGGGAGCATCCATCTTGGAGTAGTTCACCTCTCTAAAATGTCCAGAAGGACACAAATCCAACCCGAATGCTCCAGCGTGTAAGGTGGAGAATGAACTTAATATATCTTCATTGACAATACTGACATTCCAAGGAATTTTACAACCTCCGCCAATCGAATGCCACCAACAGCTGGCTTCCCCCCAGAGCCAAGTCAGCTTTCCCTAAACAGCTTATGACTGGCTTCTCAGCGGCTGTTTATGTTTTCAGAATATTAAGCAGTGTTTAGTCACTTTCTCAGGAAGGGCTTCTCAGTGCGGTTTCTAAAAATGTGCTGAATGCGTTTGCAGAGAGGAAAGGCGCCAGAGGGCCTTTGGTGGGGCATGCTGAGCCTTGTAATCACAAACAGATGACAGAGCTTCCTGGCTCTGACTCCAGGGAACTACCAAGGGTCTTGAACACCAGCTCACCATCAGGCTGGATAAAATCACCAGGGTTTATCTTAACAAAAATTTTGAAACAATTTCCTTGATTCCTCAGTTCTATCAAGTCCCTGACCCTCCAGGGGACTCAATTTTCCTATATGGTAAGGAGACCCAGTCTTCCCAACCTGACAATTGAAAATCCAAAAAAGAAGAGCCAAGGCTTCCAGTTGAAATAAAGAGATCCCCAAAGGATTGCGCACTGAGCAAAGCCAGGGCTTTGGCCCCACGCTTTCATGGGACCCGCTGACACTGGTGAGCTCTTCTTTCCACTAGGGTTCTTGGAGTATGAGCAACAGAATCTGACTCCTTTAAAGGGAGAGAGATACTTCTTGGATGGACACCGTGGGAAGCCCGAATAATCTCAGGCCTTAGGAAGACTGGAACAGGGAACATATTAGGGCCCGAAGCAACGAGAGAGTTCTGATTAGAGCATCCTCATAGTGGATGATCCAAGAGTCCTGGGTGCCTGGGGGTGTGTGGTCAAGATTCCTATTCCTAACCTAGATGGAGTCATCTGCCTTCCTGGGTAATGAATAACTTGGGGCTGGGGGGTATGAGGTGGGGAAAAGCACTCTTAAGATGAAGAAGTGCTGTTTTCAGAAGAAGGAAGAGATTGAAGAACACTGAGCAGGGAGAGGAAGCAGCTCCCATGCAGTGCAGAGGACTCACTGAGTCTGGTTCCAAGGTAGGTCTACTGCAGCCTGCTTCTCAGACCACGTTGCCTCATAAACTCAATAGGCGCTGAGTCTCATGCACCCAAACCACAGACAATAAGTCTCAGATGAAGAATGACCCAAAGAGAAATATATCTAGAAGGAATTCCTAAAAGAGAGCCTACTGAACAAGATCAAGGCCCTTTACTGTCCCTGTTCTACCATCTAAACCTATCACCTGCAGAAAGCAGGAAGCCCAGGGAGCCCTGCTGTAGTTCCTACGGGAGAAAGATCAGCTTTTTTAGTCTGGCTTTGAAGACCTTCTCTGACAGCAACTTTCTAAACCCAGGATATTTTGCAGAATGTGCCCTTGGCTTTATTCTGGGCTTCCATAATACCTTGAACCTGGGATCATCTCTGCCCTTAACACAAAATGAGAGGGGCCAAGCCTGGGAGCACTCATCAAATGCAAGCTTCCCCAAGCAAGTAGAAATTCCCCTGATTCTCCAAGTAGTAACCATTATATGGGCAAAGAAGGGAAGGGAGTTTGGTAGGCAAAGGAACAGTACAGTCTGGGGATCACAGTACAATTTCAAGATCACACAAGAAATATCAGCAACAGAAAGGAGGTGTAATAAGGGCATTGTGTTTGTTCAGAGAAATAAGAAAATCCTTAGCCAGATTTAAAACTATAAAGTATTTTTAAAATAATAATAAATGTGGGTCACCTGGGTGGCTCAGTCGGTTAAGCGTCCGACGTCGGCTCAGGTCATGATATCATGGTTCGTGAGTTCAAGTCCCATGTCAGGCTCTGTGCTGACAGCTCAGAGCCTGGAGCCTGCTTCAGAGTCTCTGTCTCCCTCTCTTTCTGCACCTCCCCAGTTTGTGTTCTCTCTCTCTCTCTCTCTTTCGAAAATAAATAAACATTAAAAAAAATAAATGTGACCATAATAAAAAAATAAAAACCAAATTTTTAAATACCTCCCACTAAAAATCCACAAAATTAAGACACAAATAACAAACAGGAAAATAAATACATGCAGCACAACTATATCAAAGGGTGTTATTATTTTTTTTTACTCTCTAAAGAGTCCATTCAGACTAATAATAAAAGAAACAATTGCACAAGTTTATTTAATTGTTCAACAAATATTTATTATACACCTATTATGTGCTTAGTTCAGAAAAAGAAAAACAAATCCCTCAGAATGATATGAACAGAAGCTTAACCTCACATAGTGATTTAGTAAATGCAAATTAAAACAACAGGATATTGTATTTATTTTTACTTAACAGATTGGCAACAATTAAAAGGATTACAAAACATGGTGTGGGCAAGATTTTGCAGAAACAGATATTCACATGGTGGTAATGGGAGTATATATTGGCATAACCTCTTTGAAGGTCAATTTGGCAAAAGGTCAATATCTATTACAATATACTTTAGCTCAGAAAGTCCCCTCCAACGATTTTTTTTTTTTCCTATAGACATACCCACATATGCATTCAGTGATTTATGGCTAGGGATATTCATCGCAGTATTGCTTGGAAAAGAAATAAAAAAAATTAAATGCTGGAAACAATCTACCTGTTCATTAATAGGTGATTATGGATATAGATTAAGATGCATTTATACAATGAAATGCCTTGAGCCATGAAAAATAATGTGCTAGAATGACATAAAAAGAATAGTATGTACCAGTATGAAAACTTCCACAATATATATTAAGATAAAAGAAATGGGAGGCACAGAACAGTGTTTATAGAGCCCTTTCATCTGTGTGAATGTATCATATGGGAAGATAGGGTTGTGAGTGTGTCTGCATTCTAATTTATTTGCATAGGAATCATGCATAATACTTTCTATTTCATTTTGTTTACTTTCTATCAATTGTGTGAAATCCATGTCTTGAAATCTACAGACTTTTACCCGATTACTTTGCTTTGGGATCATTACATACTTGTAGACTATTTTGCTTTCTCTAGAGCATCTTCTTTTTTTATTTTTTCAACTCTTGTTCCATATTTTTTATACCCTCACATCATAATCCAGCTCTGAAACATACTACACATCCTAATGTTTCTTGAACAATCCAGAAAGTGGTGTTCAATTTGTGATTTGGTTGTTTTTTGGTTTTGTTTTTGTTTTTTTTTTTTCATTTAAATGAAAGACCTTGTATTTGGAATTATTAAGTCCAAGGACTGGATGCTCTGACAGAGGGAAACATCAAGATGGCCTAGAGAACTCTAATCCGTGTACTCTAAGCCAACCCTTGTGCACAATACTCAATGAGCAAAATCCCCAAAGTCACATTGGCTCTGTCTATTGGGTCTGGCCCATTTTTCTGATAAGCACACCGCAGGAGACGAAGAAAATATGGTTGGCCATCAGGTGCGAGCAGGTCACTGCAGTCCTAGAAAAATACTCACCAGAATTCAGAAAAAAAAAAAAAAATTAAGCATCCGAAATGTCCAAAAAGAATATCACACTCGGTTTGTTCTTCCTCCACATCAGCTCAGCCTCCCAGGTTCAACTATCAGTTCACAGTTCACACCATTTACACGGGACACCGCAGACCATTTGTTTCAGAAGTTAGGGAGCTCCCCAGAGGCTGGCAGTCCTGATGGGAAGACAGAGCAGCTGGACAAGGGGCTGGCGTTCAACAGCCTTCAGAGAACCAGCAGACAGAGATTCAAGCACCAGAACCACAGAGACATTGTCTGAGCTGGTGCCGAAAGTCATGACTGCAATTTACACGTTAGCCCTCTCCTTCTCAATCGTGCTGTTACGAATGGGTACGAAACATTACAGCAGTCGCCCTGCATCACCAACAGGCCTTGTGAAAGATGCTATTAGCCCACCCAGCAGACAGTTGTCCAATTAGAAACATAACATCCCCGCTCGGCTAAGATTTTGGAAATCACAGTGGGAGGGAGCACACCAGCAAGCAGCATGTCCCGGGAACCACACACAGGACACAGGCACCCTGGAGGTTCATTATGCCTTTTCCGGTGGAAGCGGAGACCTTGCCACAGGTCGTATATTGAATAATAAAAAATAACAACAGCGACAAGCACTTATGTTGTGCTGCCTGTGTGACAGGCTCTGTTCTAAGTGCTTTTGGGTGATGCTCATTTAATCTCACAATAGCTCCATAATCCCTGTCCCCATTAACGCCAAATGTCAGGCAGGAGGCTGAGGCCAAGAGAGACAGAGCCACGTGGCAAAGGCCACACCGCTAGTCAGTGCGTGAAGGTAGGTGACACTGGAACTCCAGCAGGATGGTCACCCTGACCATGAGGCTCTATTACTTCTCTATAACTTAACTACATGGCTTCATCGAGGCTCCCCTTCCTCCTCGTCTCAGAGCAAGTACAATGGGCACCGACTGAGATTTCACCTATTGCCTTGATCACTTTTGCATAACGTAGAAAGATCACAGGCTGTGGAATCAGGCCTCTGTTTGGAATTCTCTCGGCCCCTTGCTCACCATGGGACCTTGAGCTGGGTATCTGTTATCTTTGACTAAACTTTCTTCGTCTGGAAAGTGAGAAAAGGAATACTCACCATACATGGTGTCAGAACTAAGTGAGGTGTTTGCAGTGGTCCTCGGTGCATACTGGTTCCTTCCTCTGTCTTAGCTCTTCCTGCTTCAAAACCCTGTCTCTTATTCACCTCAGAATAGAGACGGTAATAGAAAACCTCCTTTTTTTTTTTTCAATAGCACTAGGTACTCCTTGGCTTGAAATGTCAGCATCTCGGTCTCTGTCTCCATGGTCACACAGCATTCCCTCTCTCCTGCGTGGCTCTCTCTTCACATGGTGTTCCTTTTTTTTTTTTTTTTTTTTATATATAAGAATACGAGTCACAACTGGATTAAGGCCCATCCCAACAAGTTCATCTAAATTTGATGACATGTGCAAAGACCCTATTTTCAAATAAGGTAACATTCATCAGGGCTAGGGGTCAAGAATTCAACATATTTTGGGGGGAACACACTTGGACCCATAAGAGGGACGTAGACATGGCAAATACAGAGTAGCACAGCATTGTGCTGGGGTAAACAGACAGAGAGCTAAGGCACATGCTTGGAACTTTTGGTAGACTTGCTTCTCTCAATCAGGAAACATGAATCAGCAACCAAACGCACTTCATGGGGGCGGTAACAATGGATCAGGAGACCAGAAGTACGGGAGGAGTAAACTCGCTCCCCTCATGTCTACTATATACTGTTCCCCTCCACACCACCGTATTTAATCCCTCCAACACCCCTAAGAGGCTGGAAGTCAGGGAAGTAAATTGACACTCATAAATGATTAAGCAACTTTCAAGATGAGACCACTGGTAAACTTCAGCCCTAGAATGTAAACCCAGCTCCGTCTGTCTCCAGAGCCCGAGAACTTGAGAAAGCCACTGGAGAAAAAGTCCATCACAGCTATTCAGTGTTATGTATACATAAGGGATTAAGATAATTACAATATCATTGTGGGCCTGTCATTACTACTGCCACATGGAAATGGCAACCACCAGGCGTGGGTAAGGTCACCAAGGGGACCCAAGATAACTTTTTTCATTGACCTGATTTCTCTAACCATCCTTCATCTTCCTCCCTTACCCTCAGATCCCATCTTATCTCTGGGTCCAGATGGGGTAATCCCGGAGGCGTTTGTGCAGTTGTATCCCATTGAGACTTCCATAAATTGGCCACAGGGTGGAGTGCTAAGATGTTTTGCAGAGTCTGAGTCTAACCACACCTGAGTTGACAATCCTGCAGTCCTTAACTAGCTCTGTGACCTTAGGCAAGTGATCTAATATCACTGAGTGTTTATTTCCCCATTTGTAAAATAAGTACAATTATGCCTAGTCATAGGGTTATTGTGAAGAATAAATTAAATGTGGCAATACATGAAAGGCACGTGGTATAGCACCTGATACCTAGTACATATTCAACTAATTATGGTTGATATCATGACTTTCTTACCTTTATAAGCCAATGGGCTCTCCCATTTTAGTTCATTGCACTAGACTCCTGTAATCTGACCCAAATGGAAGAGTGGAATGAAAGAGGACTGGAACTATAAAACACAAACACAATGAGATTTTGCCCAAGGGCAGTCATACTTCGAACCAGGTGGTGCAGGGTACAAGAAAACACAGGAGTCATTAGTTTCCTAAGGCAACCATAACAAAGTGCCACAGACTGGGAGAGTTAAAACAACAGAAATGTTTTGTCTCACAGTTCTGGAGGTTGGAAGCCTAAAATCAAGGTGTTGGCAGGGCCATGTTCCCTCTGAAACCCCTAGAAGACAATCCATCCTTGATTCTTCCAGTTTCTAGTAACCTCAGGAGTTCCTCAGCCAATAAATGCATCACTCCAATGTCTGCGTCTATCTTCACATAATCTTCTCCCTGTGTCCCTGTGTCTTTACATGACTGTCTTCTTTGTAAGGACACCACTCATATTGGATTCGAGGCCCCCCCTACTCTAGTATGATCTCATCTTAACTATTCACCTCTACAATGACCCCATTTCCAAATAAGATAACATTCTGAGATCCTAGAGGTTAGGAAATTAACGTGTCTTTTGTGGGGGACACAATTCAACCCAGACAGACCACGCAAACCAAACTCCAAGAAGATGGAGTTTCTACCTTCCCCTCCAGGGTGCAGGCTGCAGTCTGGCTGATGAGACCACTGAATCCTCAGATTCAAGAGACTCCTTGTGTGCATCTCTTTCCATGTCGACATTCAGACAAGACTGACGAAACCAGCTATGGTGAGAGTATTCACACTGATGACCAGCAAACACTGCTTAGAGAGTCTGTTGTTCAACCTTTATCAGCCCACAGCTGCCTGAGGGAGTCCCTTAGTTCCTGTGGTATAGAAAAGAGCCAGAACTCATGGGTTTCACATTAAAGTGTACCAAAGTGAGGAGAAGTCTCCTATGGGAACTGAGAAAGTCAGTTCACTTCTCCAAGGAAGTGTGTAATGGAGGTCAGGATATTTTCCATGCTACCCCATAGTCCTATGGTAAAGATTATAGGATTACCATGTTGTACTTTTCTGGTAGAGACTTGTCTTATTCACCTCAAAAAATAAATAAGCCTTAGGCATGGCACATGGTGGGTGCTCAGTATTTGTTAAATTGAAATCCTATCATCCCAGTCAGAAAAGCAGGTTTTCTGCACCTTGCTCCAATTTAGCTTTGGTAAAAGAATAAGTAAGTCTAGGATACTGGCCAGCTGCTAAGCCAGAATAACTTCTTCTAGAAAGACCTTATCAGCAATTCGCCTTGACAACAATTCACACAGCAGTGGCCAGTGCTTTCTCATCTGTCTCCAGCTGGAACCTGGAATGGAATATCCATCCCCTGTGTTCTCTCCTTCATCCACCCACACTCCCAACAACCTTGTGCACAGCCCCTGTTCTAGGGCCTTACTTGGACTGTGGCATTATGACATCAGTATCACAATAGGTCTTCCGGGCTTCCATCTGCTCCACCTACTCAACCATCTTTCTACCCTATGCCTGGGCTGCTCTTTCTAAACATACATCTGACCGTTTCATCTTCTAACTTAAAACCTGAAAACGATTTCTGCCACCCTCAGATGCAACCCAAACTCCCTGGTGTCGAATTCAAGGCTTTGGGGTATTATTTGGTTTGGGTATGGGTAGGATACCTTCTTCTCCTTTTGTAAACAGACCCTGACCCCACCAAACATAAGGCTGGCAAGTAGAGCCAACCAGATGTTCTCATGTCCTGGTCACTGTGACTAGTGATCCAGGAAGGTCACATGACTCAAACAAAGCCAACTGGTGTTCCCTGGGACTTATTCTTTTTTAACAGAGGAGTTCCTTTTACTTAAAGCCATTAGGTAGCAAAGAAATAAACCTAAACTTATATATGACCATGTTCCTTATCACATGAGGAAATTCCGTCTTGGCAATAAGATGCCTTTAACCTCGGGTCCAGTTTCTCTGGGGCCAAGCCCTTTCTTGCCCACGCACAAGCTATGCCACATAAACCCACCCCCATTTTACTCCTCTGGTTGGGTTTCTGTGATGAAAAAGAATCCTGACTAGCAGGACAGCCCTTGGCACTCTGTCCCAGCTTGTCTCTCCAGCCTCACCCATCTCCCTACCCCGTGATATCACCAGCAGACTCCTGGTCTCAGATCATGCCATGCTATCCACATTTCCATCCTTTGGCACAATCTGATGTCTCTTTCTGGAATTCTCTTGTCCACTGGTTTAACATCTGCTTTTTTTCTCCTGGTTATTTTCTTTTCTTTGTGTGCTGTTTGTCTATCTTTCCCAGTGTAGATAAACTTCAAAAAATAAAAGTATAAATTCACTGCTCTGTCCCTGCCACCTAGCTAGGGCTGGGTACATAGTACATGCACAATACTTTGTTGAAGGAATGAATGCATTTATGCTCAAGATGGGAGATAATGTGGTCATAATAGAAGATCACAGACTTTGAGGTCATAACCTTGCTAGACTTTGAACTTGCTGAGGATAGTCCCCAAGTATTACCATTTCTAATGCCCCAGCCCTGCAGACAGTGCCTAGCACAAGGTGGGTACCTAGTAAAACTAGACCAAACTTAGCTTGTAAGCTTTTGTGGCCTGAGCCAAGACTCAGAGTCTCCTAAAGACTCGAGGGCACTCACTAAAGCTGTGTTTAGATGTGGGTGACAATTAATCTAACTTCTCTACTTTCTCACCTTTTTGGAAGGAATAATGAATTACCTTATTGTTGATAAAATAACTTACATTTATTTTTGTCTTACTAAATTCAATATGTTTTATGTCATTTAATCCTTATAAGAACCCAACATCATAGCTGCTATGTTTTTCTTCCCCCCTTTTTACAGATTAGGAAGCTGAATGTCACAATTGTCAGGCAATGTGCTTGGAAGTCCATGGCTATAAGTGTCAGAGCAGGACTGAAGCCCCAGGTCCACCTGACAACACTCCTGTGCCCTTGATCATTCCACCATCACCTTCACTTAGCTGAGACCCTGTGGAAGGTTCCATGCTCATGACAGACAGAAAAGTCAATGGGACACCACCCTGATCTTCAAAGAGCTGGGGACTCCTGGAAGAACAGATAATGACATGAAGGTAGGCATATAAAAGTAAAGTATAGGAAACAAAGAGCTAATCCACACTGAGGGAAGACTGAGGGGACCAGGGGAATCAGAAAAAGCCATTGAGACTGAATTCTAAAAATGAGTGTTAGCCAGAAAAGGAAGCAGAAAGGAATACAGAAGAAAGGAGAAGGATAGCATGCGCCAATGAGAAAGCAAGTGCAAAGGGCTGAAAACAACAGAACATAATACAAAGAACTCAAGATACACTCAAGAACTCATAATACACTCAATATTTGAGACAGAGAGTGGGGAGAAGGAAGTACCAGATCATCAAGATACCAAAAGCATGGGCTTCTCACCAGGAAGTTAGCCTATCTTGAAAATTCATACATAGAACCAATATAACTCAGTGTCCTGGGCATGGGCTTCAGAATCAGACAGATCTGGGTTGATTCAAACTGTGTTCCATAGAAAGAAGAGCCAAAAGTAAGGGTCTACGCGACATTTCTTTATTATGATCTAAGAGAGCAGAGTGAAAGAAAAGGGAGAAAATAGGAGGGTGGGCCAATTAAAAATACTTTCTCAAGTTGGCTGCCACAGGTACAACTGGTTGTCTGACACTGAGAGACTGTCCTCCAAGAAAATATAAAATATGAGCACCGCACAGCCTATCCCAGGGAGTAAAAGAGGTGGAGGAACATCAATCCGTCTGTTTCCCTCTCGCACAAGTCGAACGTTTGCCCTATGCGGCGTTAATTCCCCAGTTCTGAGCTATGTATGCCCAGGTGACTAGGGGTACCGTGGATTCAAAGCCACAGAGCGGTCCCAGGACAGGAGACAACAAGCACACTACAGAGGGTGCCCAGGGTGAGGTACTGGCAGATCCCACCTGCCGGAAGTTGGTGGAACTGGTGCTGAGCTGGTTACTATAGTAACCCCTGGACCAAAACTCAGGTGAGGCCTAGAGGATCTGAAGAAGTACACACATCTAATGAAGACTTTCTCATCACTTACTGGCTGTTGTATCTCATGTGCTCACTAAAGACCACTCTATACTTCAGTTTTCTCTGATGAAATGGGAATAATAATTATCTGACCGGTGAGAAAATTCAAGCGCTTAGGATTGTGTTTGGTATCTAGAAAATGCTCAATAAATGGAAGCTATTCTTCCTATTACTGCCATCACCACCAACAACCACTTTATTGAATGACCTTTCTTTGAGATTTCTACCTTGAGTCACTATGGGTTTTTAACCTACTATTATACACACAGGAATATATCATGGGAAAAAAAGCAAGAGTAACCTTGATTTTTAAAAATAAAAAGCAGCACTCTATTTTAAATCTTTCTGATCTCTTTCCCTGGAACCAAATTGATCCTTCTCTCTAGAAACCTGACTTGAAAGCACTGTTTGTTGAGCTCCCAGAAGATATGGACCCTGGTTTCATCCTTGCACACGAGCTGCATGTTCTTGGACAATTCCATTTGCTCCAGCCCACTAAGTGCACTGACTCTGGGCAGACCCTGGGCTTTGCCCCAGGGATCACAGACCCATCTGTTTTGGCCTTCTCAGAGCTCACAGTCTAGCAGGCAGATAGAGACCCTAAACCAGCTGAATGTGGTGTCAGGCAATAAAGTCTTTATAAGCATATGAGAATCCCAAGAGGCAAACAGAGAATCACACTGGGCCTCTGGGAAATTGGCTTTCTCACTGGTCAACAGAATGCACCAGTGTGTCCCAAAATGTATATCACAGACTTCTAGTAAATTGAGATGAGTTAGGTGGTACACAGGACATTAAATTATATTGAATAGTGTAAGGGAAAGCTACTCTCTTTGCAATCCTTCTGTTTCATTCAGGAGATATCCATAATCTGTGGTTTGCTAATCTTCATTTTTTAATTTTATTTTTTTAGAGAGAAAGAGGGCAAGGGAGAGAGGCAGAGAGAGAGGGAGAGAATCTTAAGCAGGATCCACACTCAGCACAGAGCTCAATCCTACAACCCCAGGATCATGACCTGAGCTGAAGTCAAGAGTCGTACCCTCAACCGACTAAGCCACCCTGGCACCCCTGAAATTTTTATTTCTAAATATACATATTTAAGTTTTAAAAAGTAAGTTGATTTAAGAACACATTATGTAAAAATCATATAGATGGTATGAAATGTAGGGAAATAACTTTTTCACTACATGATTGACTATGAAGTAATTGCTTGGATGGATGACATTGAAGTATAGTAAAAATCATGAAAGAGAAATCAAAATGTATAAAGGTTGGGAAACAATAGAGTAAATGACCTACAAGTTTTCCTACTTTTTAAATACCCTATTGTCTACTACACAAATATCTTATAGAAAACATTGCTTGAAAGACTCTTCAAGGGGAGCTGACTCAACTAAGATGACTTACCTGTTTTATCCGTCTGTGGCTTGGAATAAGGATATGATGCACAGAGCTAAAGTAGCCATTTTGGATCATGAGGTGGTCTTGAAGATGGATGCCAAGGTCTTGGAGCAGAAAGATGCTTGGGACACTGACGAATACAGAACCACAAAAGTGGTCTTAGGCTAGCTACTGCTAGACTTCTTTTATATGAAACTAAAATAGACTTCTTTCTTGAGTATGCCACTGTGATTTTAGAATTTCTGTTATAGGTAGCAGGACCTAATCTTAAACGATGCAGAATTTAGTTCTTGCGAGAGAGGTACTATAAGAAACAGAATCTAAAATATGGCATTAGACAACACACCAGAAGCAAACAGTAAGCATATTGCAATTCTTTTTCTGCTGCTTCACTATTGGTGTATAGAAATGCAACGGATTTCTGTATGTTTATTTTGTATCCTGCAACTTTACTGAACTCATTTATCAAAGGATATTGCAGCCAAGAAATCTGGCACCCCATGCCATGTGGTGGCAAAACATTTGGCCAACTTATTGCCTACTGGTAGTTGGAACACAGACCATACACTCACTGAGGCTGTAACATTTAAAATAGAAAAAAAGGAAAATTCCAGAATATTAGTGTACTAATTCCACATTGCTGCATAACAATTACCTGCAAATTTTAACAGTTTAAAACAGCAAATGTTTATTATCTCATATTTTTTGTGAGTTAGGAACCCAAGCCCAGTTGAACTTGGTCCCTTTTGATCAAGGATTCTTTTAGGATTGCATTCAAGGTATCATCTGGGACTTTAGTCTCATTGAAAGGCTCAGTTGAGATCCATTACATGTCCCCGCCCTCCTTGCGGCTAGGTAAAACAAGGTGACTAAGTTCTTTTCAATGAGATAGAAGTTGAAATGGTGTGGAGAGCCTCTGGGAAAACTCCTTAAGGAGAACTGACTCACGTTTTCCCCAACACCCTGTCTTCCTCCTGATGCCTGAGAAAGGAATCTGATTGCTAGAGCATCGTGGAACACGAGGTGACCTGGAGTACAGAAACTAGTACTTGAATAATGAAGCACTTGACACTGAGGGAGCCTAAGTCTCTGATGACCACAGACAAGGTAACTTCTACCTTATCTAAGCCGCTGGTATTTTTGCTGTTTACTGCCACATGGTGCCGAACTGAAGCAAGTGTCCAGGTCATGGCCATTTCTATGAACAGAGAAGCTCTTAGAACAGGGCCTGGCACACAGCAAGTGCTAATACCTATGAGATGTCATTACCACTCTAATGCCACACATTGGTGGACCCATTTGGCCATCCCAACAACGCTAGAGCACATGGGCTTGATCCGATCTTCACTTTCCATGTGTGAATTCTGAGGCACATTAACCCCAGCGAGCCAGTAAATAACAGAGTAGAGATTCAATCCAGGTATTTAGGCAGCAGAATGCATGCTCTTCAGCATTGCCCCCCGCAATGCCTCCTAATCAAATTGAGCTGTCACTGTTTTCACAACCTACATGCCCATAGATCCATCCTACACTTTTTCTATGAACTATAGTGACATTAATGTGCAGTCAGGGGCTCTTTGAACTAGCTGAATGTACTATAAAGGGTTAACAAAATACTAATTGTAGGAATGTGTTTCCTGCTATGGTGGACGACACCTTTCTGCACACATTCTGTTTCCTACTCCTGGTAAAACAGGTACTCATCTTTCCTTTTGACCAGTCCAGAGCTGGCTGCATAGAGCTGACCTCTCCTTTCCCCACCCTGACCCTGACCTTTGGCTATTAGAAAACCAGAGGCAGGAAAAGACAAGGAGTGGCTGTTAAATTGCTACTAATCTAATTAGGTGTCAGGGTGGAGGCCATGTTAGTGTTGTTTTAAGAGAAGAAGGGGGACACACAGTCCAAACAGTAGAGGCTCTGAGAGGAACTCCTCCTTGGAAGCTGCCACCTTATTTACACTTTTGTGTCAACTGTTCTTCTTGGTGAATCCCCTTGCACACGGCTAAAAGGGCTGCATTGCAGAAGCAGCTGAAGTAAAGCAGGAATTATTGGAGATCAGAGGAAGAGACAGAAGCTTGGGACAACTAACTCAAAGGCCCTGGGTGAGCAGCTTCCAAAGGGAGTGGAAAAGGTTAAATGGACGCACCCTGCCCACTGTGTGGTATTTTTGATCCTTAACAACAGTCAGGAAAGTAAGGGGTCAGGTTAAAATTTCAGGACTGATTTGGAAGTCGGGAAACTATGTTCCTCCAGGTTGAGGCCATCAGTCTGTTGTGGAGAGGAAAACCAGAAATGGGAACCTGAAGGTGAAAGTATAGAAGGAGAGAGCAATCCTCAGCACAGCCTGACAATTCGAAAAGCAGGATGATGATGATCGTGACTATGACTCTGATTATGTGTGAGCACTGTTCTAAGCACTTCACATACACCACTAGTCACTTACCCTTCTCAACAAGGGACACCAGGCATCCCCATTTTACAAACGAAGAAATTAAAGCATGGATAAGTTAAATAACTTGCCCAAGGTCACATAGCAGGACGCCAATCAAAGCATTCAGTCTCTAGGGACCATGTGCTTCATTACCAGTTCCTCCGAACCAAAGTTTTCAAGTCAGCAAGATGGGAGGAGGTGAATCAATTAATGAATGACCAAATTAATGAATAAGTAAATTACTGAAAGAATCAATTTACAGACGAATGAACTGAGTAAGTGAATAAATGGATGCCACCACTTTTGTGAGGATTACATTGGATTTGTTAGGTCTCCTTAGTCTTTCGCTCGAGAATGCATTTTCCAAGAAATCTTTGAATCTGAATTTCATCAAAATTTCTATGAAGGGAAGGCAGGCTGTTATTGGTGTCTCTGTAGGTACAGTAGGGGAGGGTGATCCAGTGTAGGAGAGAGAAGGGAGGCCATCAACACAGCTTTATCTTTCCCTCCAGGCCCAGCCTTTGTGTCTCCCATTTCTCAGAAGCCAAATCACCTGTCCGTTACCTCCCAAACAGATTATATTTTTCTCCTCCCAAATACCATTATAATGAGATTCATCCAAGTTTCACAAAATAACACAGGCTGGAAGTGTGCTATCAACATTCATACTTCATCATTCATTTATTTATTCATTAATTCATTTGTTCAAGATTTATTAAGTCCACCTATGTGATCTGTGTGGACCCAGCCCTGCACTGAGAGGAGAGGAGAGTCATTTTCCTAGCTTTGATTCTCCCAGAACTCTGAGGCCCAGGATGGGTATGCAAGAGGTTTATTTGGAGGTGATCCCAGGACAACTGGTAGAGGAGTAATGGAGTGAGACTGGCCAGAGAAGGAAGGTAATATAGGCCATGTTACTATGCTGGTAAATGCTAGGCTCAGCCCCACCTGAGAACTCGGGCACGTGTTACAGAACTTGCCTTCAAGTGATCCTACCAAGGGGTGGTAAAGTTGGGCTATTTATCACCTTAATCTCATCCAACTTCGGTTGAGGTGAGGTACTCTCAGGGACTGTAACCCTCTTGAACTTCTGGATTTCTCTGCCTGCAGATGCAGAAAAGCTACTCAGGCAGAAAGTTGCAGGTTCCCATTGCACTATGATATGGGCATGCACTAGAATAGTGGGTGCCAACAGGTTATATATAGGTGGGGTCCTATGGCATCTGCTACAAATGGACATGTAGATGATTGATGAAATCAGGAGCTCAAATAGAAGCATGACCAAGGGACTATAATAGCAGACAGGAGGGAACCATAACTTCTTCTCCAATGGGTTTCCCTGATTACCCTCCATCACTCACTTTCTCTCTCTCTCTCTCTCTCTCTCTCTCACACACACACACACTCACACACCAACTTCAAGGCTGATTAAACACCTTTCCTGGTTTCTTTCACAGCTCACAAGCATTCCTTACTAGAAAATTTAACACAACTATTCCTTTTTCGCTTTTTGCAACAACAAAGGGCATTTGAGACCCCCAAGCTTGGAAAAAATCATAGTCCCTTTTCTTCTAATATCTAACTCAACATAAAATCACTCCTATGCATTAATACATGTAGGAAAGTTCAAGACCGTTATGATATTTTCCCATGCTGATAACATAGTTGTGTATATGTAAAAGTATCAAATTATGTCCTAACAATTTCTTGGTATTCCTTCTTTGTTGGTTCCCAGGCACATACTTTGTCAGCTCACTGGGCAGTCTCTATGCTCTTCCCAAGACTTAAGTAAGCATCACGAGGAAGAGAGGGACCTTAGTAACCAGTTTAAAATCAATGGTATCCTCAAGATTCGGTAACATCACGCACAAAGTAGGAAATCATCAAATACTGTATGGATGGGTGGATGGGTGGATGGGGAAATGGGTGAGTTCTGTTTGGATAGAGAGAAGTACCAGGACATGCCAGAGGCTTGAAAGAAGAAAACTCTGAGCCCAACCTTGGAGGATGGCCAGTGGAAGTCCTCAGACAGAGATTCAGGGTGGCAAACAAGCATATCTTGACTTTTTCTCCAAGTATTATGAGCTACCATTTAACTTAACTGAGCTCTGCTCACAGGTTGGAATCCCTCAAGTCCCTGGGGTTAGAGCCTCTCAGGTCCTTCTAGTCAGCTTGACATGGAAAGACCTCATGGGTGGTCTCTGAAGTTGTCAGCAGCTTTGGCCACTGCCACAAATAATTTATTCCTTCTGTTTGGGCTTTTGCTACTGAGAGGGACAGGCTAATTGGGTCTTCCTGGCAATTCACGTCAGCTAGAAGCTTCCTGCTAAGATCCCTCTACCTCTTTTCCAACCTTCCTCGGTGCCAAGGCATAAAGAGGAGGAACATTTATAAAGCACATGCCTGCTGAGAATACCCTCTAGTGATTGTTTTCTCCAATCCAAGCATTCCCTGCCAGCTACTTCAAAGGCTTTTGAAGTCACTGCTAATTTAAAAGCAATAATAAGATTGACACTGAAATGCTTCCCAGCTGGTTTTTCTGGGCAATAACTCTCACCAGTTCCTTTACAACCTGCTTTCTGTTACAATTTGGGGTTTGCAAAACATGACTTTTAAAACACATTCAAACAGAGCAGAACAAGTTTCTAAAACAAAGAAATAACATGGTCCTAGCATGAATGTAAACATGTTCTTCTCCATTTAGGACATATTTCTTAATAACGAACCTCACTGAATGCATGTTTTAAAGGCAGTGAATCCTAGGCTCAAAACCAACTCTCCCATTTATTAATTGGACAAGCTATTTAACCTCTCTGAAACACCAAGTCCTTCTCCAAAAATAAGGAATGAAAGTACCTCTCTTGAAAGCTGGCCAGGAAAATAGAAGCCCTGGGAATGGAAAATGCAGGTATAGGATGCAGATCAAACCTGGGGTCAAATCTCAGCTCTGCCACTTTTCAGATGGTATCTTAGGCTTGGTTAATTCACCCAATCCCTCTGAGAATCAGCTTCTTTATCCATCAAATGGAAATGATAAGATGTATCTCATGTGGTAGGGATAAGGATTAGATTTTATGACATATAAAACATGGCTGAGTAAATGTTCAATAAAATGGTAGGTTTTGTGGAAGGGGAGATGAAGAAGAAAAAGTGTGCAAGATTCTGGTACATGGCATTGCACAGCACGCTTAGCCAGCATCATCTATTAAAAAAAAAAAAAAGCTGTTGTCATTGGAGTGTATCAACCGTTGCTTCATAATCAATCACCCAGAGCTCAGTGATTGATTTTATTACTCTTTTTATTAGTTTTACAGTGTTTCACTATAAACACTTTATCAATGTTTGAGCCTAGGCTTAAAACAACAGTTAAGCGTGGCTCATGATTCTACACTTCACCTGCAAGTTGGCAGTTCTCCTGATCTAGGACGGCCTCAGTTGCAATGGTTTGTCTCCACTAAACATGGTTTCTCATCCCCTGGCAGGCTAGCCTCAGCTTGTTTACACAGGGGCTGGGCAAGGTCCCAAAAGAGAGTGAGTAAAAGCTTGGAATTGGCACTTCATAACTTCTGCCACATTCATTGGCCAAAGCACATCACCAGGCCAGCCCAGATCCAAAGACTGGGGGAAAGAGTGTACCTTTTAATGGAAGGAGTTGTAAAATTACATGCCAAGAAAGGGGAAAGCATGCCCATTTTTACAATCTACCTCATTTCCCCAAAATAAATTATAGTGGACATTTTACAACAAGTTTATCATGAGAATTCATAAGCTCTATCTTCAGGCATAGGTTCAGAAACAGCCTTTCAGAATTGATCAGTTACAAGATTTCCTTTTGAAAAAAAACTTGTCAGGCAAGTGGTTTGCATCATACGTCCTTGGGAGAATTAACCTGGCTTTACTCACATGCTGTCAGTAAAATAGTTTACCATCTGATGGCACTTTCCCATGCCTGTGGTAGGACAGATACACTGTCATTGTGCAGCTCTTACCAGAGCTAGGAGAGGATAATGGACAGGATGCAGCTCCTGAATTCCAACCTTGTCACAGGCCATCCAGTTCAGGGTGGGTAGCTTTGCCCAGGACCTAGAACTTGTTGGGGCTACAAGAAAGGCTAGAGCCAGTGCCTTCAGGGATGGGAGGGGATCAGTCATAGCAAGAGTAGAAATTCCAGCTTATTCAAGGAGGGAGAGAAAATTGCTCTTAAAGTTTTGTCTCATTTCCAAGGTTTTATAGAGAATTTATTTTTCAAGAGCACAGAATTTAAAATTAGAATTTGGTATGAATCCCAGTTCTGCTGTTTATTCACTCTGTGACCTTGGACAAATTGCTTACCACTCCTGGTTTCCATTCTTCCCAGCTCTAATATGGGGACAACAATACTTAATTTATAGTGATGCTATAAGGACCATATTAAGGAAATGCCAGAAAGGGCCTGATATAAGCTGGGCTTTCAACAAATGTTTGGTCCACATTCCATCAAACCAGCAGCCTCCCAAAATTAAATACTAGTAGCAAAAATCAGAGTGAAGTGTTTGAGTAATGAATGTTGCATATCTTCTTTCTGACATAGCACGACTGTGCACCAACTAGAGATAGTGAAGAAGAAAGTGACCCAAGTTGAGACTTCAAAAAACTGGGCTCCTAAAAATACCACCCCTACCTTTCAACCCATTCATCCCCACCTGTGACTTCTTATTCTTCAGTTTTTCTCTTCTAAGTTGATCTGGGTGGTCAGCTTAGCCAGAATTACCTGTACAACCTTGAAGCCAGAGAATAATGGGAAACATGGGATTCTGAATCCCAGCCTTCTGTTTCTATATCCAGCCATTCAGGATAGAGAGAGAGGTCAAAGTCACCTATCATGCAGACCAGGTCCTAGAATTTGATCTATCACAGGCCCAGCCTCAGTCATCCATGGCTGGATGTTACGCTGGAACATAAGTTGCATTTAACACAAGTGTCAATAATTTACTGAATATGTAATATGTGCAAAAGTAGGTGTTATAACAGTACTAATAACTAGTACTTACTTGGTGTCTACCATGTATCACACACATGAAATATATAGATACATATTTAGATATAGGTATTCTAGTTCTTACAATGATCCTAAAAGAAAAGTGTTGTATAGTTAGGGTGAGGTTTGGCTAAAAGTAAGGGAGACCAGAAACTAAGAGTGCCTTAAGACAAAGTTTATTCTTCTTTCATCATAAAGTTTAAGACAGAAAGTGGCAAGCTATGTTGACTTAGCTCCAAAAATTTCTTAGGAACCCAGGCTCCTCTGGGTGTGGCCTCCATTCTCAAAGTCTCCTCATGGTCCAAAATGACTGCCTTAGCTCCAGTCATTATGCCTGCATTCTACCCAGCAATGGGGAGAAAGGGAAAAAGTAAGGGCAAAAAGTATACACCTCGCTGTTTTTTTTTTTTTTTTAAATCCAAGTAGAGACTAGTGACATATTACCATATACTGTATATCACTGGACAATACTTAGTCAAGAGCTGTGAGACTTGCTGGAACATATGGAAAATATAGTCTGCAGTCTGGGTGATGATTATTTCTAAGGAGGAAGGGGAGAATGGATATTGGAGAAAAACTAGCAGTCTATGCCATTGTCATTAAAACCCCTTTATACAGAGAAGGAAAGACCCTCAGAGATGGTGTCACTTGCTGAATTGGTAAATAGCTAACCCGTATTTGAGCCCAAGATTGCGCGAGTTTCTACATCCCACTCTTTATACTAAATTATATTGTCAAATTCTATTATTCTAGGGGAATCAAGACCCTGGATCATGTCATTAATGAGGATATTAGTGTAGTGTAGTTCCATAAATGCCCCATCCAAGACTCTGTACCTCTTCCTTCCACTGCCATACAGCAAAGATAATGTTTAAGGATTATTGCTTTATGCTGGTGAAACCATTTACTAGCTGAACAATTTTGGAGAAAATCACAAAAATGCATTGCTCTTTTGAGTTTCCTCATCTGTAAAATTGATATAATAATACCTATCTACTAAAGTAAAAATCCAGGGCTTTAATATATGTGAAAGCAATATACAGATGAACACTACAAATAGATATTAGCACTTTTTTATATAAGGCATTGGGGATGTTATTTTATTTAAGTGTGTTCTCAGAAGTGAGGAAAATTTACTTCTGCTTGGGCCAACTTTTGTGGATGTTGCAGCATTTTTATTTATTTGGTGGTCAGGAAAGTGGAGAGGAAGGTGCTCCAGGCAGAGCCGCCCATATAGGGACATAGAGTGTTTGAGAAACAGTAGGAAATGAAAGGAGAATGAATCTCCATGGATGTTTGGTGAAGGTCAGTTAACCTTGCAATTATGTGGCCACACTGTGGATGACCTTCATTCTTAAGGCCACCTTGTGGTCATGATATTAGGTAGCTGCCCTAGCCACCCTGGTCACCATTGTTTTGTCCAGGGCATCTTTTGGAAGGAGAGAAGGTAGGAGGAAGTTGGCAGAGGTTGTGGTAACTCTGGAGCCAATTCCCAGAAGAACATCTAAGAGATGGGCCAATGAGGGATTAAAAAAAGACCCTGGAAAGAGGACATCTCACCCCATTTCCAAATCAGCAAGGGCCAGGATTATGCAGTAGATGCTCTTAAATTAGCTCATACCCTGAAGATCCGAGACTTTGATGTTATTATTCTTTTATCTTAAATCTAACAGTAAAAAATCAGAAGAATGCTTGTGCTTCTTTAGCAACATGATAATAGAAGGAGCAGCCATCGCATCATCCACAGCAGCCGGAACATAGAGTACCACCTGAGGCATGAAGGAGGGGAAGCAACAGGTAGGAGCAGGCAGGCTGCTCGTAGAAGCCAAAGGATAAGTTCATAAGAGTCACAGTGGGTTTTCCAGTGCTGGAGCCCCTGAACTAAGCCTTGGCCTTCTCCCTTAGCTTAAAGCTAAGATTCATAGTTCATTCAAATACATGTCTACACTTCTTTCCCAATGCAGAGAGAAGGCTTTGGGCTGTGTAGGGCTTGAGACTTATGCAACTCAGGAAACCTCTGTGAGAAATAGAATACAGATTTAGGATTATCGACTTAATTTTGCAATAGACCTGTGCAAAGAGAGTGAAGGGGAAAATAAGGTAAAGAGAAAACCAGTTGGTAAGGAAACATTATCATGGGATTGGATTTTAGACTTGGCTCTAGAATCGCTAACCATCCATGGGACAATAGATGGGTCACTTGCTTCTCAGAGACTCAGCTTTCCTTCTGGAAAATGAAGGTGTCCCCCAACCCCACCACTGCATCAGGTAGGGTCATGGCAGGAAACAAAGGATTCCTTCACAATGGGTCATAGCAGAAGGATTCAGTTGGGGAGAGCTGGGTGAGGATAAAGCATAAAAGGTGCTGGTAGAGCAGCCAGGTTTTGCATAGCAGACAGTTGCCACCAACACTAGTTCCAGAAAGACAGGCAACTGAGCCCCATTAAAGGTCAGTAACTGCGTGGAGACAACCTCTCAACGGTGTCCTCAGAGATGCAGCCCACACTGAGTAACCTTAAGGAAAGAGACTGGGAGAATAAATACCCCATCATCATTCACCTACCACCTACCACCTGCCAGGACTCCTTGTTGGAGAAACCCACTCAGAACTCAGAAGGTGAGGGAACCCATCAACGTGGTCCAAACAGGTCAGTCTTCTGAGGCACAGGGGAGAAAGAAAGATGGACATGGTCTGGAGGAGCAAAGACACCTGCGAGAGTTCCTGGTCTCCTCATATCTGACATTCTGGTGGGCTGTCTGTACAGAAGTTCTCCACACATTTGCTGGCTTAAAACAGAGTTTAAAAGCTTTATCTCCTGATTTTCACTCTCCACCATAAAAATGGCTCTCCCCAAAGATAATAAAGGCAGCTATAACATGGTGTCCCATACCCCCTGAAAATGGAATGCTCGAGCTAGACTTTAAATTCTGGCTTTGGGCCCATCATGCCATTTCTTAGAGCCTCAGTCTCCTCATCTGCTTCACGAGATCATTGCAATAACCAAGTCAGATCATAAGGTTTAAGCTTTCTAACCTATAAATCAGCATGCTTGGTCTTTTCATCAGGTCCTATTCCTGCTATGGTTTTATCCTCTGATTTTATCAAAGGGCCCACCTTCCCTGAGATTGGCATTTACCTTTTGCCTTTGGGCCCTTGCATGCACCATTCCCTCTGCCTGGCTTGCACTCTTAATCTCTCGAGATCAAACTCAAACACTGTAAGCCAGTCCCAATGTCCCTGCTCTGCCCCCAGACATGACCAGTGTTGCACTGCCCCAAAACTCCCTACATCCTCTATTATAGTTTCAGAGGGTGACCACTTACCCGTGTCCCTCTCTCTGCTCTAGATTCTGAGCCCATGTCACATACCTCCTGGGCTGAACCCATGTCTTGGCATATGATGAAGGGATTCTAGGGGTTTGATGAAAGATAAAACAGGAAGCAAAGGAAGGAAGAAAAGAGAGGAAGGAGAGACAGGTTGGGTCACCTTATGCTGCTGTGGATCTGGGTTTCTAAGGCTACAGAGTTGGTTCACACTAACCCCCGATACAAAGATTCTCCCTTCTTAGATTTTGTCTCCAAAAGTTTGTGAAAACACAATTTTCCTGGTTGTTTGGGCTGAACCCATATACTTCTCCACTGAAGTGAGGTTGTATTGTGGGCTTGCAGGTGGTGATGTAAGTCAAGAACATTTATTAGCCTCAGATCAGTTCTGGAAAGCATCTGCCATCTTTCAAGCCATCAGGCAAAAGATTGTTTCAGAGCAAAACCACCTTCTGAACAGCAAACAAGCTTTTAGGATTGGCTTCCCTAACATCACAGGTGGAGGGGCTGGGGAGGAATACAAGACAGGAGCACTCTCGGAGTCAAAGTTGGGGAGTACATTGTTACCTATAAAGTATGAGTTCACTTCATTTGCGTTGTGGATGACATCTTCTACCTGCCTGTGTGCTTTGAAGCTATAATCGCCTGTCACTGTGGCTTTTCACGAGACGTTTGATGAGGATTTTGTGAACTGAGAGAAGTCAGTGCTGAAACAATGTGAAGGATGAGTACCTACCACCTCTCTATCACCGAGATAGGTACTGTTGGCATTGTCATTCTGGGGAGGCAGTTGAAGGGTCTAGGCCCCATAGTTATCAGCTATAAGTGGCTCCCAAACAAAGACAGGTCCATGACCTTACCTCCAGAGCCTGTGAAAGTGACCTCACTTGGAAAAAGTGTCTTTGCAAATGTGATTTAAGTCAAGGATCTTGAGATGAGGGGGTCTCTGGAACTATTTGGGTGGGCCCGAAATCAAGTGACAAGTGTCCATATAAGAGAAACAGAGAAGAGACACAGGGGAGAAAGCAATGTGATGATTGATCAGAGAAGTGGCCACAAGCCAAGGAATGCCAACAGCAGCCAGAGGCAGGGAGAGGCAAGGGAGGACTCCTCCTCTAGAGCCTCCCGAGAGAGTGTAGACCTACTGGCTCCTTGACTTCAGACTTCTGGCTTCAAGAACTGTGAGAGAATACAATTCTGTTGTTTGAAGTCACCAAGCTTACAGTCATTTGTTATAGCAGATTCAGGAAACTAATACAGTGTCGAAGCCAGGACTCAGACACAAGTCTGCCTGGCCCTGCTCGATAACTTGGGATTTACATTTCAGAGACCTCATTTCCTAAACTGTAGAAGGGAGCTACAGCAAAGATTAAGCAAGGTAATGTGTTCATGTTAAGTACCTGATACACTGCTTAGGAGGGAGACCTCTGCCATACCTTAGTGGAAATTTATGGAGCCAGCGGGGCACAGAAGGAGACGAAACTCAGGAAGCCTCAAAGCTTGGGTTCAGAAGACCTGAGAATATTTTCTGCCATTTCTTGGCTGTGGGACTTTGGTCAATTTCCTTAACATCTCTGAGCCTGAGTTTCCTCATTAGTAAAATGGAGAAAATATCTACCTCCCAGGACTGTTCTAGATAGCAAATAAGAGCAACTTGAAACATGGCATAATAAAGATTAGCACAGTGCATGTTCCTTTCTTCCTTCTTGGTTGCTCAGAATTAGTAACATAAGCCAGTTTCTCTGCTTAGGACATGTTAGATATGTATAAGGGAAGGTATGCCTACATTGTTTTCAAATATTCGGTGAAAAGTCTAGCTCTTACAACCTCGGATTGAGTCCACACGAAGCTAATCGCTGGAAATACAGAGTTGAATACGGATGAGCAGAACTCATTTCACCAACTTAAAATTCTCTCAGGATTCATGATTTGAGCACTCTGAACTGAACTTGAACTCTTTGGCATTCGAATTGGCTTATACAGTTTTGATTGCAAGAAAAGAGAATTTTAAAAAATCATTAAACAAGGTGAAAAGCCTTATTGGACACGAATTGGCTCTTAAAGAATATTACAATGATATAAAGCTCAAATGGGTCAGAAATTTATGAAAGTCATTTCCCTTAAATAAAACATGATTTTAAATATTCAAGGGAGAACACTTTGCAAAATGTACTTGGTGTTTAAAACATCTGAAGAACTGCAAGAGTTTTTGCTCATTCCAAAGACATTGTTCTGGATGTCAGGACAGCTGCATCAGAAGTAGGGCTCTCCTGGGCCACAGCCTATGCACCGAGCAACCTGCACAGTCCAGCTGGTCTCAGGAGAACCACACTAGGCACTCCTTGTCTGCCTAACCCAGAAGGTCACTTAAAACCTGGGCAATGGATACACAGATTGGAGACCCCGTTAGTACTGGATATAATACAATGGAACTGCCTGCTTGTCAAATAGAATGTGCATTTCTTAAGAATAATTAATAGGCTCTTTTCACTGTTACATTTTCCAACACTTAACAAAATAAGGTAGTCAATAAGTGAGGGATAGATGGCTGAGTGGATGAGTAATTAAAAGAAAGGGGGGGATGAAAAACAGTTATAAATAGATAGATAGATAGATACATACATACATACATACATACATACTTGGATGTATTATGTATGCATGTATGGATGGATAGATAGATGATAGATGATACATACATACATACATACATACATACACACTTTGACGTATGAATGGATGTATGGGTGGATGGATAGATAGATAGATAGATAGATAGATAGAATAGATGGAGTAGATGTACAGAAGGATACATGGATAAAAAGATGGAAGAATGGATGATGAATGGATGAAAGGAAGAAGGAAAAGATGGGTGAATGGGTGGACAAATGGATAGATGAAGATAGTGCCTACCCAGGAATTGCAGCTTGAATGAACTAACAATACCACACTTGAAGATTCTAGTTCCAAATTTTTATTTCACTTCCAAAAGATCACATTTATCATTTAAAATGGTGGTCTGTAATGCTTTAATCCCCAAATAATACATGACATCTTCTAGTTGTTCTTTCCAGTTAACAAAGAACTTGTAAGTGGCAATGAGGAAAAGCAATTTGGTGGTCACAGAATCTATGCTCCAATCTAGAACCCGGCACCCACAAACCAGGTGGCCTTAGCTAGGTCACTTTACGTCTCTGAATTCTGTGTCATTATTTCTAAAATAAGGATGGATCTAATACTATTAGTTGAGTATCAAACGTCCCCCTTATACTTGCTAACAGTATTTTCATTTGATTCAGAAGCAATTTTCCCAATCCCAGAGGGTAAATCCTGACTGGTTTATGTCACAGAATCTCATTCACATTTGCCAATTACCCAATCCTGGCCAATGAGAAATAAGAGGAAGTCTAGAATTTCTGGGGATTTAAAAACAAACAAAAAACAAAAATCAGCTGACTGAGGAAAATAACCTGGACCATCATCCCTCCCCTCCCTGTTTTGGGTTGTGTTGTATGAAGCCTTGAAGCTTGGAGCTCAAGCAGCAGCTATTTTATAACCATGAAAAAAAAAAAAAAAAGACAAGGAATTTCAACAATTCTGACCCATACTTTTTTTTTTTTTTTTTTTTTTTTTTTTTTTTTTTTTTTTTTTTTTTTTTTGAGAGAGAGAGAGAATTCACATGCACGAGCAGGGAAGAGGGGCAGAAGGAGAGAGAGAATTTTAAGCAGGCTTCATACTCAGAATGAAACCCAACATGGGACTTGATCCCACAACCCTGGGATCATGACCTAAGCCAAAATCAAGCGTCAGAGGCTCAACCGACTGAGCTACTCAGGCGCCCATACTCTTGACATTGTTGGAGCTGATAATTCAAATTCAGAATCTAGGTATGTTCACCTTCTTGCTGTCCTAGACCTATAAAAAATAGGTATCACTTATCATACTTTCCATATGTCAGCTAGTACTGTACATAACAATTAACTTATTTACCCCTCACAACTACATCTATTATTACACCTGTTTCACAGATGAAAATAACAAGACACAAAGAGGTTAAGAAACGGGCCTATGACGATGGCTAATAAATGACAGAAGTTGGATTTGAATGAAGACAATGGTCATCATGTAAACATCCCATCATACTGCTTTCTCTTGTCTGCTGTGTTTAAGTTTGGATGCAGCCAAAGCCATACCAAGTAATACAAAGCCTATCTTTCTATCTTGCATGATTGTTGTGTGCCAGTGTACAAAGTAATCTTGAAAGCAACTTTAAGACATATCTAATATTTTTTTTTCAACGTTTATTTATTTTTGGGACAGAGAGAGACAGAGCATGAACGGGGGAGGGACAGAGAGAGAGGGAGACACAGAATCGGAAACAGGCTCCAGGCTCTGAGCCATCAGCCCAGAGCCTGACGCGGGGCTCGAACTCACGGACCGTGAGATCGTGACCTGGCTAAAGTCGGACACTTAACCGACTGCGCCACCCAGGCGCCCCTAAGACATATCTAATATTATTCTCAAATGTATAAATTAGGAAAATGTCGAATACAAAGGTTGAATCATCTGCCGAAGGCCACACAGCAGGTAAATGGCAGAGCTGGGATGGAAGAGTCCTGGTTCCCCTGGCCCTGAAGCTGATTCACTTCCTATTTCTGTGCCCTGCCTTCGTATGAGATGCTCATTTCTTTGCACAGTGATAAGCAGGCCCAAAGGAGTCGTCAGCGATGCTAATGAAACCTGAGTCCTAGGTTGAAAATAGTGCAGCAGGCCAGTGAGGAGATTTGGGAGCAAATCCCAAAGGGGTGTTTAATACTCTCAAATGCTCCTACAGTCTACACTCCTCTGATCCAACTCCTCAAAGGTCACTTCTTGCCCCTAGCTCTATAATTTAGAAAGACATGTTCATCCTTGGGGACTTAGCACTTACAATTTCAGAAACCCTGGTTCTTCCTCAGCATGGGTCATTTCAGTCTTAATGCTGAGAAACACTACGAGCACCCATGTCATCTATAAACCAAATCGGTTTGGGGCGCCTGGGTGGCGCAGTCGGTTAAGCGTCCGACTTCAGCCAGGTCACGATCTCGCGGTCCGTGAGTTCGAGCCCCGCGTCAGGCTCTGGGCCGATGGCTCGGAGCCTGGAGCCTGTTTCTGATTCTGTGTCTCCCTCTCTCTCTGCCCCTCCCCCGTTCATGCTCTGTCTCTCTCTGTCCCAAAAATAAATAAAAAACGTTGAAAAAAAAATTTTTTAAAAAAATAAACCAAATCGGTTTTCACAGTGCCTTGCGATCAGCCTGTTGTGTTTGGAATGGACTGTGATGGAGTTAGAGAGGGAGTAACTCAAAGGAGGACGCAAGGCATGATGAGTGGCCAAGAATCAGAGACCTTGTGACCTAAAAAGATGCAAAGATCATTTGGTCTAACACCTTCAATTTACAGGTGGTGAACATGAGACTCGGAGGCATTCATTCATAGTTGCAACTATCATCCACTCACCATCCACTGTGGTGTTTGAATTCATTTAATCCCTACAAAAATCTGAACAATAGGTGATATCTCAAAGATAAAACTAATGCTCAGAAAGAACAGGTGAATTAGTCAAGGTTGCAGAGCTAATAAGTGGCAAAAGCATACGATGCAGGCAACATTTCTATCCTCAGACAACTGCTTTTTGTAGTTACTGAGCTTGTTGAAGCCCCTGAGAAGGGGCTGACATTCACAAAAGAAATCAAGGAGTGATAAGGGGGAGAGTCTAAAAGGACACTGAGAATGGAGGAGGGACTCAGGGCTAGGCTTGCTGGGATGTGCAGTCCCCAAGAAATGCGTGCACAAAGATGTGTGCCGGGGTGCATGACTGGAGAGGAGGAAAGGCACCAAATCTTTAGCTTTAGCGGATTCTCACAGCCGCCTATTAAAGTCTGTTAAGCACACTGGTTTGGTGGGATTTGGTGGGAGCAGCAATTAGGGAATCTCTCCAAGTCACAGGACAAAGTAGTGATAAATGAAATTACCACTCTGTGCGTGTGTGTGTGCGTGTGTGTGTGTACCCTTGCTTTTCCAGTACACAGTCTGTTTTTTTCTAGTCTTCCTCACGGTGTTCAAAAAGTTCTGAAAAATTATCTGGAAAAAGAAGGGAAAAAGAAATTACAAACAGAAATATGGCTGCTGTGAATTTCAGAAGGCACCGTTGTGCATTAGTTGTGTATGGCAAGTAGGCTGAAGGAAACACTATTCGGCTCTTGGTACGCGCTTTTGGTGACTTTTGGTGCTGATATTACAAAATAGTCAATCCACCTGTGAGCTTCCTTCCCACTGAAATTAAGCTGGCGATTAAGGTGGCATCCCAGCCAACTTTTTCTTCTTGCTAAGACAAGTTTAGCACGGAGGAAGACATGAGTGTGACAGAGTTTGAGATTTAATTATAACCTTCTAGGTACTGTTCTTCCACTCCCTTGTGGTGATATTGGTAAGCCATGCCCTGCTCTGAGGTTGTTTTTCATCTCTAAAGTGGAGACAGATGATAACCATATCTTCTGCCTTTCTTTCCTCTTCCCTTCAGCCATGCAGGCTTTCCAGCATGCTCAGGCATGCCTTCCGACTTCAGCCACACAACTTGGGCAGGCACTACTCTTTCGGTCTGGAATACTCTCCCCAACACTTCCCTTATCATACGGTTTCCTAGATATGTCTCTTGACCCTTGGAGACCCACACAAGTTGTCCTTTTACGTTTATCACAGGAGCTTCTTGATGGCATCTCTCATCCATGAAGACTGAAACATCCCCCAAGATAAGGGGATCATGTCAGCTTTTGCTTGTCATTATAAGGGCCCATGCCCTATGCCCTTCATGGAGTGGGCACTCAAAAATGCATGTCAGATTACTGAGTCTCTTTAAAAGGTTGTCTTAAGGATAGAAGGATTTAATGTATCTAAAGGAGCTGTGTGAAACTCTTCCTTTTCTCATTTTTTAGCACCAAAACAATGTGAATTTTGATAATTATCTTGGAGAGAACATGGATACAAACGCAGAATCATATGGTGTGGGGTTTTGCCATGAGCCTGCCACTCTCTCCTCCCATGCCTGGAGTCACATGTGGAACATTCCAGTCCTGCCTCTTTGACCTTGAGCAGATGAGGCAAACTGAGAGAGTGCCTGAGAAGTCATGGACCCTCCATGATAGTTCTCTTTTTGTCCATTTGGTTTATGGGATGATTGTGAAGAAAACTTCAGATGATGGTGATGCAAATTCTTTAGAGAAGAGCTATCATTTGACATGACTGTTATTTTCTGAGGACATGCCAGACTCCCTTTCCCTGATTTCACACGATCTAGCAGAGACCGTGCACCTTCTTTAGCAGATAGAAAGACCCCCACACTCTGGTTTCCTTTTCCACCTTCTCTCACATAGTTGCTGGCAGTAGTCCATTGGTTTATTGGGTGGAGCTGATCTACAATAGCCTCAAGCCCTGGGGATTTGGCATCTCTCTTCCCTTCACAATCTGAACCAGTGAGAACAGTAATTCAAATTAGGGGATCCAGCTTGTAGACTCAAACGTCACCAGGGGGTGCTACCCCAAGCCCAAGACAGGAGTCGGGAGTTAGCAAGACCATTTTCAACCTCCCTCTAATGTAGGTTCTTCTGCACAGACTATCAATAATAAATCTAACATTTTGGCTCCCTCTCTCTGCTGATTCTTTTGCCTTTTTCTCAACTGTTTCAAAACTCAGCAAAGAGGGGTGCTGGTTCTGGACAGAATCACAGACCATCAACACTGCCCCTACCCCCTGTATCTCATTGTCTAACACAATGCTGGGCACACAGTAACCACTCAGTTGGGGAATCTAACAA
Source organism: Neofelis nebulosa (assembly GCF_028018385.1). Taxonomy (NCBI): domain Eukaryota; kingdom Metazoa; phylum Chordata; class Mammalia; order Carnivora; family Felidae; genus Neofelis; species Neofelis nebulosa. The sequence goes on along the minus strand of NC_080784.1, from coordinate 196,455,147 downwards.
TTACTGAAGTCTTATCATGTGCTAGTCACTGTTCTGAGTGCTTCACATATTTTGCTTTGCTCTGGTTTTCACTTAATCCTCATAATAACCCCTTGAGACTGATTTTAGTATTAGAATTCTCATTATACAGAGCAGTAGAGGCAGGAACAGAGAGTTTACATGACTTGCCCAAAGCCATCCCACAAGTAAGTGTCAGGTGTGGGATTTGGGTCTTGTCAGAGCGACTCCACAGAACGCATACTTAGCCACTATACTCTTTTTTTTTTTTCAGAGATTTTCCAATGACTTTATTATTTTTTTTAATATATGAAATTTATTGTCAAATTGGTTTCCATACAACACCAGTGCTCATCCCAAAAGGTGCCCTCCTCAATACCCATCCCCCACCCTCCCCTCCCTCCCACCCCCATCAACCCTCAGTTTGTTCTCAGTTTTTAACAGTCTCTTATGCTTTGGCTCTCTCCCACTCTAACCTCTTTTTTTTTTTTTTTCCTTCCCCTCCCCCATGGGTTTCTGTTAAGTTTCTCAGGATCCACATAAGAGTGAAACCATACGGTATCTGTCTTTCTCTATATGGCTTATTTCACTTAGCATCACACTCTCCAGTTCCATCCACGTTGCTACAAAAGGCCAGATTTCATTCTTTCTCATTGCCACGTAGTATTCCACTGTGTATATAAACCACAATTTCTTTATCCATTCATCAGTTGATGGACATTTAGGCTCTTTCCATAATTTAGCCACTATACTCTTGAGTGCTTGGTGAAAGACGACATCTAACAATGCCATTTGCCTTCCATTGTAGTGCAAAGAACCTGTAAAAGTGCTCAAGAAAAAAGAAATGTTTGGTTTTTTGAAAAATCACAAACTTGATGACTCAGGACTGGGGGGTGAGAGTGGGGTATCCAGTCATTTAGTATACATTTAATTATTTAGCCCGACATGATGAAAAACGGGGTAGTTGAGAATAGTCCCTGCTTTACACTCTTTTATTTAAAAGTCATAGGTACAAATAATAAGTATTAGGACAAGTAAAGTTATCCCCACATCCCAGGATAACTGAGACCAACGGAAGTGGCTTGCCTGACAGCACCCTCTGGCTCTGCTCCTCTCTGAGACCACATACTTTGAGCCTCACCCAAAGCTTGTCCTGTGCTTAAGCACATCCATGCTGAAAACCCCAACAGCAGGCCTGATCACTTTTAGACAAGGGAACCGTAGATGATCGGACCGGTTGTCAGCCATGCTTTGTCCTCTTGCTCCCCCAGGGTTTTTATCTCCCTAGGACTCATTCATTTACACCACACCTGGTTCAGATCAACCTTTTACAACAATCTAATGTCATGGGCCTGTCGTTTTATTACAGGATTTTAAAAATTAGAGGTGCCTGGGTGGCTCAGTTGGTTAAGCATCCGACTTCAGCTCAGGTCGTGGGTTTGAGCCCCACATCAGGCTCTGTGCTGATGGCTCAAAGCCTGGAGTTTGCTTTGGATTCTGTGTCTCCCTCTGTCTCTGCCCCTCCCTGCTCACACTCTGTCTCTCTGTCAAAAAGAAATAAAAAAAAAACATTTTAAAAAGTTTAAAAATTAATATGTATCTAAAGCCTCTTATAGCTCCGGAGTTTAAAATTAAAACCAGCCATTTACTGATAAATACCTACTACATGCCAAGTATCTATGATATATTCATCTTACTTAATCCTTATAATAATAATAATAATGTATTATTCCAATTAAGCAAGTGAGAAAACCAAATCCCTAGACAGTCACATGACTTGCCCAAATTAACACAAAGGCAGGATTTGAACCCAGATCCTTTCCTGACTTTATGTACCTTCAACAGTATGCATTGTTGACTAGATAGGCAATGACTTGTGTTCTGATTCAATGACCAAGGGTAACCCTGCAGTTGCTAAAACAATAAATGACAATCATTTCACTTCAGACAAGCCTTGTGGCCCACAGTGTTATCACTGGCTAGCATCTGGCTTGTTGGCTAAAAAAGCAGTCACATGACTTTGTCATTAAACCTCATCTAGGATACCTGGCTGCCTATTTTCCAAGAGTGGGGCTGCAGTCAGCTCCACCTGATAGTCAAACAAGGCTCAGCACCAGTTACTCTTCTCATCATTAAACCCTTGTGTCATTAAACCTCACGGTCACCAAGTCTCATGAGCTCAGGAGCATGTGGCCCTGGCTGATGGAGAGTTCAAGTTAACGAAGTACCAGATGACTGAAAGCTGATTGCACGCTGCAGACATGAAAAGCCTACAGACAGAGAAAACTGATACTCTTAGTGCTAGTGGGAGCATAAGAACAGTTTGGTCAAACTGAGCAAAATTATAAATACAAATACTTTGACCCATAAGATTCCTCTTTCAAGAATTTACCTTATGGATAACACACATGGGCATGGAACCACGTACACATTAGCATTGCTTGTGAGAACAAACATTGGAAACAATGAAAATGTCTATCAGTAGGGGCAGTTTAAATGAAATAATAAATGTCCACAGTTTCTTACCCAGAACCCTCAGAGTCAGTTTTGACTCAGAATACAGATTCTTTTTTTATTTTAGTAAAGTTATACAACCCAGGTATGTTATATACTCGCATTTCCAGCAGACTCTTAGCAGCACCCAGCTATTAAATATACTCATTCTCGGGGCGCCTGGGTGGCTCAGTCGGCTAAGCGTCTGACTTCGGCTCAGGTCATAATCTCGTGGTCCGTGAGTTCGATCCCCGTGTCAGGCTCTGTGCTGACCACTCAGAGCCTGGAACCTGTTTCAGATTCTGTGTCTCCCTCTCTCTCTGACCCTTCCCCGTTCATGCTCTGGCTCTCTCTGTCTCAAAAATAAATAAACGTTAAAAAATTAAAAAAAAAAAAAAATTAAAAAAAATATATACTCATTCTCCCAAAGCATACCCCAGGAAGCCAAGTGGGATTACCAAAATGATAAATATTTTCATATCAGCTCAAGTTACTTTTGCTGCTAGATAAGTTTGGGTGTCAAATATGGGGTGAAACTAAGTTTTCAGGGCTTTGGGGATTTGGGAATTAGAGGTCATTGTTCTATACCTGTGCTGGAGTATTGTAAAACCAGCTAAAAATAAGTAGGGCAAGTCTATTACTGATATAGAAAGTTCTCCAAGAAATCGTAAAGCAGAAAATGTTATATGTCAGGCAGTATAGACAGAATGGTATCACCAGTGTAGTTGTTGTTGTTTTAATGTTCATTTCTTTTTGAGACAGAGACAGTGTAAGCTGGGGAAGGGGCAGAGAGAGACAGAGACAAAGAATCTGAAGCACGCTCCAGGCTCTGAGCTGTGAGCACAGAGCCCAACGCGGGGCTCGAACTCATGAACCGCGAGATAGTGACCTGAGCTGAAGTCAGACGCTTAATCGACTGAGCCAGCCACGCACCCCAGTATCGCCAGTGTTTTCACACACAGACGCACAGGATCAGAAGATATCTCTGCAAAAATACACAAAGGAACCAATTTTGGTTTTTGTCTCCGGAAAGGAGACTGGGGAATAGGAGTCAAAGACAGACCCTCTTTTGCATTGCTTACACACTCTGGAGTATTTTACAGTTTATGGGGAGGGCCTGTGTTTCCAAATCAAATTAAATGCACACATTAATTCTCTTGACCATCTCTGAACACCCACCCACCCACCCCCGCCATCATGCTCGGTCATAGCCCTGTGTTTTATTTTCTTCCTAGCACATTCTACCAGTCACAATTTCTTCTTCGCTTGCTCATCTTTGTATTGTGGGGATCTCTCTATAAAAGGAAAGTTTTTTAGCCACCCCATTCCCAGGATCTAGATAGTGGGTGCTATTGAGGAATTATGAGGAACTATGAATCCTGCACCAAGGGGCAGGCTGAGGTTCGAAGTTCAGGGTAAATTATGCGAGGTTGCATAGCAAAACCTGCCTTTGGTATGCAGACAAAGTTGGCCTTTCTGGTTGTCCTTAAAGGACACTTTTTAAATTATTTTCCATTAGAGATGGAATCTGGAAGGCTAGCCACGTTCTCACCTATGACCCCATTGTAACCCAAATTTTGAACAGGTCTTATAAGGCTAAGAGGTTTTAAGCACATCCCTCTGTCTCTCCCTGTCCTCACAGAAAGAAGTCCACACATCAGCACCCGCCTACAAACCTCCGTGCAGCCCATCTGCCAGGAGGTCCATTCACAAAACCCTTTGCCATGAAAAACTCCACACCCCCATTTGTGCTATATGGGCCTCCTCCCTGCCCCTTCTGCTCCTGAACCATCTGCCCAGCAGGCCCTTCAGCAGGACCTGGTCTTTCCTTTAAGGTACAACTTGAAACACCATTTCCACCAGGAAGTCCTCCCAAGTCCCTAAGAACAAACCAGTGACTTCTTCCACTGTCCCCCCAGGCACTGGGATGGGCAGCTCACTTTAGCTCACCTGACCTGGCGTTAAAGTCAGCTGTTCTCAGGGCACCTGGGTGGTTCAGTCAGTTAAGCGTCCAACTCTCGGCTTCAGCTCAGGTCATGATCTCCCGGTTTGTGAGATCAAGCCTCAGATCTGACTCTGTGCTGTTGGCGAGAAGCCTGTTTGCGATTCTCTATCTCTCCCTGCTCCTCTCCTGCTAGCGTGCTCTCTCCCTCTCTCTGTCTCTCTCTCAAAATAAATAAGTAAACATTTAAAAAAAAAAGTCAGCTGTTCCCATGTAAACATCCCCAGGAGAGTCTCGGAATGCAAAAACCCTATCTGAAGGGACAGTCTTTTCTTTATTCCCAGGGCTCGCAGTTAAAATTGGCACATTCTTAGAACACCATTTGTTTTAACTTTTAGGTCAGGGAACACAGGCCAGACAATAAGAATATTCAAAAGCAATAAATAGCCCATGTTGTGAAAAAGAGTAAATGCTTTGGAATTCATTAAACTGATTTTCAATCTTCGCTCTGATACAATTCTGTAACCTCAGCTGTTCTCTTAACCTCTCTACACTTCAATTTCCTTGGCTCTAAAATGGGCCAATAAGACCTACTTTGCAGGAATGAGGCAGAGATTAAATGACAGAAATGTGACAGAAGCTGCTTAGAAGTTTATTTAATTTGAAAGACAGAGCCCGAGCAAGCACAAGGGGGGAAGGGGCAGAGAGAGAGAGATAGAATCTGAGGCAAGCTCTGCACTGTCAGCACAGAGCCCAACACAGGGCTCAAACTCATGAACCATTAGATCATGACATGAGCCGAAACCAAGAGTCAGTTGCTTAACAGATTGGGCCACCCAGGCACCCCTAGCTTCTTTTATTATATGAAAGAAAGAACAGATGAGTAAATGATCACCCATGGAACAATAATAATCTTGATGTTTACTGTTATATCACGTTCATAACTGGGCCACAGACAGGTTCAACTTTTGGCCTCTTTCCCCTAATCTCAGGTCCAATTTCAGTTTGTTTAGGATCACCGCCATTTAAAGGGATTGAATGGATCCAGAGGAAGAGTGGATGGCCTCAGCTGCCTTGCGCACAACCACTGCTCCCACAGATGCAGCCATGAAGCCTCTGAGCTTTCAGACCAAAAAAGAATTCTTCTAAAATCCCAACCAGACAAACTTAACATGTCAAGATTTCTCCAACCTTTGAGGAAAACCAAACGTGGGACAGCAACTGTCCCACTTTTGGGGACATTCTGTTCCGGATTCTGATTCAGACTCTGTTCCAGATTCTGATTCTCTCTCCCACCAGAACCAGGTGAAAGTTCAAGGCAGACTAAAGAAAGAGCCCTGCCCCAAGCAGCATCCCTCAGCATCTCTGGGAGGTTAGCATGTATTTCTTCCGTTTATGTTGTGCTACCAGCTTGTCCGTTGACCTGTCCCTTGGTCCCTGCTCTTTTTGCCTTCAGTTGAGTCTGAGGGAATCAGGTCCTTTACAAATGAGAAACATGAAAAGATTGGAAGGCAATTAAATGACCTTATGCTTGCCTAGTCCTTCTTATTACCAATCCAAGAGTCCGCCTGAGTTGCCATGGACATGAAGAGTTGCCATAGACATGAAGAATTAAGTCAAAAGTACCTGCCAGATACACAGATAAACTTGACTATGTGGGTCCAGAACTCTCCTTAGTTGTGAAATTTGTGACATGTCACAATGCCTGCTTTGGAAACAACATGCAATTCTAGCCTGACCTTCTTTGGACTTTCTCCCTGGAGGGGAGGGAAGCATTATCCTTCTGAGGCTCCTATAGATGCACCACTTCTTAACCTTTAAAGGATCTTAGGCACTCTTATTTTCAGAGGCCTCCCTGCATACTTCATTACAATAAAATATATCCACAATATAGCTATATTGATTCATCTAAGAAAATACTAAGGATTATAAAACTACTTCTGAATTTGTTTTAGTATAAATTATTGGCTTTTTTCCTTGTTGTTTAGTTATATATATATATATATATATATATATATATAGTGCATGTATACATGCATATACACCCAGATATGTATACACACATATGTATACACACTATATCTATAAGCATAAATATTTTATATGTGTATATTCATGTGTGTGCTGAATCACACTAGGTCAGCTGACATAATGTAAAGTTTTATAAATATTTAACTTAGCATTTATTTGTTTTTTTAATTTTTGAAGTTTTCTTTTTGCCCTTAGGAGCTGTTTTGTTTTGTTTTTTCTCAAATATCAGATATTTGTATTTAAGTCCATGAAAAACTCACAGGTCCAAGATTCCCTGCTCCAAGCATCCAACGAATGGACTGGGACAGACCACAGTCCTTTCCCCCTGGTATGTTGGAGGAAAGTCCGTTTTCGTGGAGGTTCTCCATTTGACTGTCAATCTCTCAGGACAGGGTTTTATGTTATATTTGCAACATCTGTAGATTCAGGGGGCCTCCGCAGAGTGGGAGGCCTCTGGACACTGTTGCAGAACTGAGATTCACCCAGAATGTTCCTCTCGCATTCTCCATTTGAGATCCTTTCTAGTTTTCACCAGATGGGAAGCATCGCAAACCTTGCTACCTGTGTCTTTTTTTTCTCCTTCACCAAAAACTTCAACTCAAATGCCACTTCATGGTAGACTTAAAATATTCCTTTCAATAGGGCTGGAATGTGAAGGTTGATACAGAACTTCAAACTTGGAATGTTATTTTCTGGGGCTGTAGCTCAGCCATGAAATTTTGCTGCAGGCAGATTTCAACATGCTAGGTCTGAGCTGGAAGATGAATGTTTCATACCTTTATTTCACTTTAAAACCAGAAGCTTTTTTTAAATATATTATTGTTTTGTACATAAAGCTGGGCAAAGACTGTTCTACAAGATTCTCTCTCAAAATTGGGTCCAATGGAGCAGTTTAGAATCTTTTTTTGTGGGAATAAAACAGACTTTGTTAAAGAACTATTACGTATTAGGCACTGGGCCGAATGCTTTTCATGTATGTTAGTGCCTTTTTAACCTTGTAACAACCTTGAGGAGGGTAGATAGCATTGTTCTCACTTTACAGATAAGGAAGCTGGAGTTGGGAAAGGTTAAAATCTTGACCAGAGTCAAACATCAAAGACTCATCAAAGCCTGCATTTGAAATCAATTCTTGCCACTCTACGATTATACAAAGCGCCTCAAGAGATGATTGAAGAAAACAAGACATTAAAAGGAAATATATTCTGTATGTTGTACCTGCGGTTGTATCAGTTCTGAGAGAATTTTCCCATCAAGAAAATGAAGACAACATAGGAGGTCCAGTAGATGGTGACTTCAGTGTCTGCATTCATGCTGGAGAGATTAATTCTCCTGATTATCATTGCAAACCCTTCTCAACTCTCCCTCCCTTTTTACTCTTACCCTTATTTCTAGATTTTTGTTTTAGTAATTCCTATGGTTTTTACAATAGCTTTGATTCCCAGTACTTTTTCCTTCCTCTGCCTTATGTCTTTTTTAGATGTCAATGTTAGATCGGTCTCCCTACAAAGGGGACACTACCCAGATGGAACGGGGCGGTGGAAGTCTTGCTATCCCAGCCTGAAAGTGCTGAGGGCAGATGCCTGTATCCCTCAGACCCTTCAGAGATGCCTCAGCTACAGAGATACCACCTCAATCAAGTCTGCACCCCTTCCTGGGAGCCCCACATTCAGTGACCGATTAAGGTGAGATCACGAAACCTCCCAGCCATGTTGGCCTAATTCAGAACAACTCTGAAGAGTCATTCTAGCTCCAGAGCTCTTTTGAGGGGTGGGATGAGGGTGTCACATAGCACAGGTCAACTTGTCCCCATGCCCAGTCCTGCTCCCTTCCTCGCTCTCCTCCAGGTGTTCCTCCCAGGAGAACTCTTCAATAATCACGGTGTATTGAACTGTCCTTCAGAGTCAGCATCCCAGAGAGCCCAGCCTGCAATGCCTTAGCAGGGGGGAGGGGAGAAGGGAGAACTGAAGTAAGCAGGATCACTCATTCTCATGAACTGCATGTTTTCTCCTTCCAGAACTCCCAGAAACCCCACTGCTGCCACTATTTTTAGTGTTAGACCACATCTTCTCTAACCATTCATCAGTCAAAAGACATTTGGGCTCTTTCCATAGCTTGACTATTGTTGATAATGCTGTTACAAACATCAGGGTGCATATGCTCCTTCGAATCTATATGTTTGTATCCATTTCTGATTACCACTCATAAAATTATTTAGCCAGGTGTGGCAGAAAGAGGAGTATCTGTTCAGACCCAGACTGGATCATTCTCCCATTTTGCCCTGACCAAGTTCTGTGCCCTTCTGTGCTTCCATGTCCCTCTACCCTGTGATGTCCTTTCCTTGTTTCAAGGCCCATCCTCCCAGTTTAGTTCCAATGTTAGTTTATGAGTCATCAGAAACAACTGCGTTAGATAACGTGGTCTGTGCAGTGTTGGACAAACCTCTGAGAATGGCGGTTCCGTTTGCATGGTTTTGCAGCCCACTGAATGCATTTGTCTCTTTGATTTGAGCATTTCGTGTTCCAAGCGCTATCTCTGTGCTGCATGCCACACCTTTGACTTCGACACACACACGCTACACAAGTTGAAGCGACTCACTGCTGGAGGTCTGAGCTCATGACGAGTCCTCTATAGACAGAGACAGATGGCATGACACTTTCTTGAGTTTCAACACTTGCATCCCCTGGCTGTTTAGCTGGGGATTAGCTTATTCTGGGGACTGACATTTAGGAACTCACACTCATGATTGTGCAGGTTATGCTGGTTTGTTTTTTCCCACTGATCATCCCAAAGCACATTGACTCTGTTTTGCTTTCCTAATTTCTCAGCATGAATCTTCTGTTCTTCAGACACTAGGACTCCCGGTATTCATTGACCTGTACTTTTCTATTCAATTTAAATGTGATCCTACAGGGGTTCTTAAGAGGACTCAATAGACAGCTACCCTCTTCCTTAAGTTCCAAATTAATGGATAAATAAAACAAAGGAGGCAGGCAGAGGGGGCCAAGGTTTGATCACTATTAAGTTAGTATTAGAGAATTGGGCTTATATCCACAGTCATTTGAACCCCCTAACACTGAGTCCCAGAACCAGTCAGCATTATCCATGCATCTCTGGGCCAGAGCCAACCTGAATCTGGAGGAGCTGAGTCACACACATGTGCTCCAATAAGCCCCTAAGAAGAGAAGCTTCTCTGCACAACCAGATTCTCCCTCTAAACACTACAATGAGGGGTTACTCCTCGGCTCTGGGGGAGAAGGTCAGGTGTGATACAGCAATCCATGTTTCTCCACATCAATTAAAAACACCAAGAACAGCTAACACTTGTATCTAATAACTGACCCTAGATGTATCCTATGTGACAGGCACTATTCTAAGCCCATTACGTATTTTAGCTCACTTAATCCTCGTAATAATCCTGTCAGTTAGGGATTATTTCTAACCTCCACCTCAAAAGATGAGAAAACTGAGGTGCAGAGGCTAATAAGCTTGCCTGGGGTCACTCTGACAGTAAGAGGTAGAGCCAGGATTTGAACCTGAGAAGTCAGATTCTACAACCAAGACTCCGAACCGCTGAGCTGTGGTGGGTTCAAGATCCACTAGGCATGCAAATTTGCTCTTTCTTAACCCTTCCCTTCTCTACAGTCCAACTCTGCCCACCTTCAAGGAAAGGTATGAGCCCGCATGCCTCCAAAAGCCTTCCCAATAAAGCAGCTCCTGAGGGTCTCCATTAGGCTTGCAGGACTTTGGCGCCCCATGAACAGCCTTCATCTTTAAGCCCATTCCTCACAGCCCGAACACTGTAGACTTTCTTCAAGTGTGGATGAAGCCAGGGATACAAGGGTGAAGCCGAGAGACAAGGTTGATTTGTTCTGATCTGTTATTAGATAACAGGAGAATGAAATGATATAGAGAAAAAAAATAGCAAGGAAGTACAGTCTGGTTTGTATCTTGCAACTTAACTGTGTGCTCGATATTCTACCACTTTGTGGCATTTGTATGAGTGCTGGCTCTGTGCTGGGCACTGTTCTTCGACCTGGGGAGAGAGAGCTGAAAACAAAACACACAAGCAAGCAAGCAAAACCTCCCTGCTCTCAGGGACCTTACTGTTGGGTCAGGAGGCCAGTTGAATTCTGCAATCACATAAGCGTGCTACAGCACGCTGGACTAAGTTTTGGGAAGAAAACAAAGAAGAGGTGAAACCACCATGTCTGGGGCACGAGATGTCAAGAAGACTATCCCCGGGAGCCATTTAGCTTACAAGTTGAAGGATGAGAGGCCACCCATGGTTTGAGTAGAGCAGGGGGCACATTCCAGGCAGAGGGGACAGGGGGGCACAGAGATTGGGGAACAGCAGAGAGTGGAAGTGGCAGGCAGCTCTGGTGGCCAGTGCCCAGTGGAGGTAGAATTAAATGAGGCTAGAAAAGCATGGAGACCATATGAGGGAGCTTGGGGTTTATTCTAAAAGCAACGAGAGGTTTTGCTTCATGTGTAATTCATTCACTGATTCATCCACTCAATAGATATGTTTGCAAAATCTGAAAGGTGCCAGAATCTGTGCTGTGGACATTACAAAGCTGAGTAAGACAATTTGTCAATTGGGGGAAATAGATAAGGAATGATTAAAATACATTTTATTATGTATTTTACATAATACCTCAAGAACACAAAATGGAATTTTAACCACATGCACTAAAGGAAATCATGAAGGGTGACAGGGAACCAACCAGGCTGTGCCCAGGAGAGGGAAGGGTATATGCCCCAAAGAGCCCTGTGGGTCAGGAATCTCAGTTATGAGTAGGTGCAGAAAACAGCCATGGATGACCTTCAGGTGAATGGGAATAAGAAGGAAAAGGCCATGGCATGCCATTCTGACGTGTCCAGACTTTATCTCCTCACATTAGCCTGTTTGGGCTGTTACAACAAAATACCACAGGCTCGGTGGCTTAAACAATAGTTTATTTTCTTACAGTTCTGGGGCCATGAGTCCCAGGTTAACGTCTGGTGAGAGCTCTTCTCCTGGCATACAGACAGCCGTCTTCTCACTGTGTCCTCACACTGTAGAGAGGGGGCTTCTTAGAGAAGGTGTCTTCCTGGAAGGCTGATAATCCTACTGGAACACGACCCCACCCATATGACCTCATTTAACCTAAGTACCTCTTTTCATTGATTTTTATTTTTTTAATGTTTATTTATTTTTGAGAGAGAGACAGAGTATAAATGGGGGAGGGGCGGAGAGAGAAGAAGACATGGAATCCAAAGCAGGCTCCAGGCTCTGAGCTGTCAGCACAGAGCCTGACACGGAGCTCAAACTCACGAACCTTGAGATCATGACCTGATCCAAAGTCGATGCTTAAGTGACTGAGCCACCCAGGCACCCTGACCTAAGTACCTCTTTAGAGGCCCTACCTCCAAATACAATCACATTGGGGGTTGGGGCTTCAACACATGCATCTGTTGTAGGTGGGAGAGGGGGGCACAATGCAATCCACAGTGCTCCTGATGTGCAAAGAGCCACTGAAAGATTTTAAGCGTGAAAATAATACGATCAAACTATTAATTTAGAAAAGTCGCAGTGGTCGCTGGGTTGAAACTGGATCAGAGCAAGGATAAGATTTGGGACAGGGAGAGAAATTGTGGTGCTATTTCTCATCTTCTAGGAAAAAAAATGAGGAGGACATAGGGATGGAGAGGGGAGGCTAAGTTGCAAAATGGCTAAGGAGGTGTCCTCAGCAGGAAGCGGCGACTCCCAGGTTTCTGGTTGCAGTGATGGGACAAAAGTGGTGGCCCTCACTGAGATTAGTCGCGCCGGAGAAGCAGATCTGGGGACAGTGGTGAGTAGGAAAGGAGTTCAGGCCTAGGAATATTGACTTGGAAGCAAAGGTGGATATGCACAACATTGTAAGCATCCATTCTGATGTCAAGATCATTACTGAGTATAATTTTTTTTTTAATGGGGATTTTGTTGGTCAATTGAGAAGTAAACTTGAAATTCATAAGGGATAGAGACTTTGCATTTCTACAAAGAATATCTCAGTCCTTAGTCCGGATCCTGATTCTTGGTTCAGCATGGCCTGGCCTCTTCCTATCAAATTTCCACTCTTGAAAAGTTGAAGCTTTTACTGTAGGGCACTGCATTAACACTGATTGTATTTCTTTCTAAAGAGCATTCGGTGGTTCGGTTTGGAGAAACAAAACTTCAGTCAGCCCGGGTACATGTGCCTTTGGAAAAGATATTAGTCACCATTTACTGAGTTCCCAGCACTGGACACTTCCCTTCAGTTAGACATACATCCGCAGAACAACTCTGTCATTAGCTAACATATGAACTCCAAGATAACCAGCAGGATTATGAGCATCTTAATCAGACAGCCTGGATATGGCATTTTATAGATGAGAAATCTGAGACTCTGAGGAATTAATTAACTAACCCGCCCAGATCACAGAGCTGAAATAATGGAGTCAGCTTTCAAAACCACATGGCTTGGTTCAAAACCCATGCTCTTTCCCTTTCCCAAAGGAACCGCACCAATAGAATTTTCACTCTCTTGTTTTATAAGATATTTGTTACCATTTTCCCAGTTTGGACTGTGTTTTCCTGTGCTTGGATGGGGCCCTGGGACAGGGCCACCTTTACATGCTCCACTCCCCCAGTTCTTGCCCCTCCCCCCACCCATGCACTACCAAGCATATTGGTTTCCTATGGCTGCCATAACAAATTACCGCAAACTTAGGGGCTTTAAGCAGCACACATTTATGATCCAAGGTTCTGCAGGCTAGAGGCCCAGAACCTGTCTCATTGGGTAACATCAAGGAGTCAACAGGGCTGCAGTTCTGTCTGGAGGGTCTAAGGGAGAATCTGCCTCCTCGCTGTCAGCTCCCCCTGCCTCCCCTCGGGGTTCCTCCATCTTCAAAGCCAGCAAATCAGGTTGAGTGCTTCTCACAGGGTCAGTTTCCTCCACTTTTAAGGACCCTTGTGATTATCTTGGGCACCTGTAGCTAATGCAGCCTACTCTCTCTCTCTCAAAGCCCACCCGATTAGCATGCTTGGTTCTACCTGCAGCCTTAATGGTATTTTGTCCTGCAAGCTAACATATGCACAGGTTCTGGCGTGGACATCTCCCAGAGTTCTTACTGTGCAGACCACACCAACTACCTCCAGGTTCTCTGTCGGCTGAGGCTGTGTCTGAGGATAGGGACCGTGGAGATGGTTCTGATTGACTTATTAGGAAAAAAAGGGGGGGAGGGGGAGAAGGGCTACCTAAGGCATATAGGATGGGCATTGTAGACAGGAGGGGAGGATTACCCTTAAGAAGATATCGCTGAATTCCTGAGACCAACCAGGCTTCTTCAGAGTCTCTCCCCAGCCCTATCAAGCCAGTTTGGGTCCTCCTTCCCAGAAACCCCTGTTGGGTTTCTGAATGTGATTTGGGGAAGGTGCCTGCCTGCCACAAAGAAGGGCATAGACTTACTGCTGGATAAAGAAGTGTCTCTCACATCCCATCAAATGCCTCAAGGGAATGACGGACGGATGAAGAGATTTCAGGCTGTCATCACAACCCCTCCCCACCCGTGTTGCTCCTTCCCACTCTCCAACACCCACATTGTCCACCCTGAAATCTCCCCTGACATGTTTGTCACCAGAATCTGATTCGGGGTCACTGTGAGCACACGTGCACACACAAGCTCAGACACCCCAGGCTGTTCCTGTATGGAATCTTTCTTCCATTACAAGTTCCCCCTGTTTCCTTTTAACCCAATTTCACTCAGCCGTGTGTGCTGTGGAGAAATGTGATTGCACTCACGCTGACTTACTGAATTGAGCCTCCACCCACACCCCTCGGTCTAATCTTTAACCTCCCTGGGCCTCAGTTTCCTCATCCGGAGAGTAGAAATAATAACATCCAATTCACACATTTCTAATACATAGTAAATGAAATTCTATATATGGAATTGTTTAACCCAGCACCCGACACATATTTGGTGTCAGTATCTCAATGTCTTTAGCTTCTGTTCTCATCCCCTACAAGATTCACGAGATGATAATACTTAGAGAAATAACTCAATAGCAGCAAACACTGATTATGTGTTTCTATGTGACAGGCACCACCCCACATGCTTGACATGAATCATCACATGTATGTAAGCTTATATGTGTTGCACAACCATCCGACAAGGTATGAGCCTGTTATACTAAAACCCAGAGAGGCTGAGCAACTTCTCCAAGGTCACAGGTGAAGGAAGGTGAAGGGGGATTTTAAACCCAGATGGATCAAACAATGAGGACGACATTCTTACTTAGGAAGAGCCTGGCTTACAAATATGACAAAGGAAAAAAAGACTTTAAAAAACCTTTCAAACTTTCCATGCCTTTTCTGGCCTTCTGTCTATAATTAGCACTCCAACTTCTGGCCACCAACCAGATTTTTTCTTCCCCAAGGTTTTCTACCACCTGGATTCCACAGCCCAGGAAAAGAGGAAGCATGCTGGCCTGAGTAATCTGGATGGTCCCTGAGCCTTCTCCCATCAAAAGGCTGGCTTTCCAGGAAGCAATTAACACCTAATTCACAATTGCTGGTATCTCTGTATCTGTTCTCCAGACCTGCTGACAGTTCTTCAGCGTTTTATTGTACATATCTTCTTTGGAGGCCTTTCCGGGTCTATAGTCTGCTGGAAAGATCAGCTCTGGGCTAACAGGCAGGGAAGACAACCCCTCAGAAGTCCTGTCTAAACTCACTCTGGCAGAAGCCAAGGAAGCATCTTCAACCTGGGAAGGAAAGTGTATAACTGATTAGAACCCAAGATTGGCAGAGCAGGTGAGTGAGCCCCAATAACCTTGAGCACCAATATAGACTTTGGTTTGGCTGCATATTAGAATAATCTATGAAGGTTTTAAAAAAAAATACTAGCGTTTGGGTCTCAACTCAGAAAACTGAATCAGCATCCCTGAGGGTGGGCCCAGCCATCACCAGCAGTTTTTGAAATCTCCCGAGGTGATTAGTGTGTTGCTAGAGTTAAAAGCCAATGTCCTACTGCCTCTTTCACAGATGAAGAAACTGAGGCCCAGAGGAGTCATCCTTGCCTCAAAGTGACAATTGCCACCATTTGAATTGTAGCTGCTGCTCACTAATGTGTAACCAACCTCAGGAAGCAATATATGATGGGAAAAAATAAAGTTAAATATGAAAATTAGAGAAACCAAAGTACCCTCTATAAGAAGATGCATTTGCAAATAAAAGTACTCTAGAACTGCCTGCATTTAATTTTTTTTAATGTTTATTTATTTTTGAGAGAGAGAGACACACAGAACATGAGCAGGGGAGGAACAGAGAGAGAGAGACACACACAGAATCTGAAGCAGGCTTCTTGTGAAGGTGGAGACGGAGATTGGAGTGATCCATCTAGAAACCAAAGAATACCAAAGACTGGTGGCCACCACCAGAAGCCAGGATGAAGCCAGGAAGGAATCTTCCCTAGAGCATTTGGAGGGAGAATGGTCCTGTTGACACCTTGATTTGGATGCCTAACTTTCAGAATTAAGAGAATTAAAATAAAAAAAAGAAATTTCTGTTGTCCTAAGCCACCCGGTGTGTGGTACTTTGTTATGGGCAGCCCTAGTGAGCCAACATGGCCATTGACTCAACAGCATTCCTGAATTCATCTTTGAAAGTGAGTTCTGGAGACAAAATGTTGGGGTTCACAAGACACCCCCATTCTTACGAGCTGTGCAACCTTGGACAAATTGTGTAAGTTCTCTAAGCCTCAGTTTAACTACCTGTAAAATGAGAATAAAATAGCACCTACCTCACAGAGTTGTTGTGAGGATTAATTGAGTTAATATATCTGAAGTGCTTAGCATAGTACTTGTTCTATAATAAGTGTTTAATAAATGGTAACTAATATTGTATTGGTGACATCCCAGATCTCCAATACAATAGTTGCCTGGTAATACCTCTCAATGCCTTGTGGCATTTCTGTAATAGTTAGCCAGGGCCTCTGGACCACATGAAGTCTGATTTCACTTTCTAAGGGTCACGTTTTATCCCATCACTAGATAGGAAGCTCTTTGCTGCTAGTGCCTCACCCAGGTCCCCTTGGCCCACCCTCGAAGCCACCTGTAGACAGTTCAGCACACACTGAGGGGTCATATGTCTCTTTGCCTGAGGGTGTTCTCTAGCCACAGAGCATGCCCAACACTCCTGAGGCAGGTTAGATGGGCTTAGGGTTGACCAGAGGGAACCAAATCACTAAACACTGAGGGAAGGGATTTGTCAGATAAACAGGTCAGCTCTTTTGCTCCTCAGTAGGACAGATGGAAAAACATGTATTTCCAGTGATTCTCCAATGTGACTGAGCTTCAGTTGTCCAGAGGAGGGACCTTCTAGACCAGGGGTCCTCAAACCATGGCTTATAGCCCCAATTCAACCAGTACCTATTTTTATAAATAAAGTTTTATTGTAACACATGTATCTGTATGTTCTTTTATCTATATGTCATCTATGACTGCCTTCAGGCTACAAGAGCAGAGCTGAGGAGCTGCAACAGAGATTGTATGGTCCACAAAGCCTAAAACACTATCTGGTTCCTTTACAGAAGTGTGCTGACCCCTGCTAAGATTCATTGGTTTCCTTTCCTTCCCTGACTCACTTCCCCACTTATCTGCACTGCTTACAGAGCTCACCTCCCAAGTAAGCTGTGCCCAAATCCTTGTGCTGTGGTTGGCTTTTGGAATAACCCAAACTAGGACCTCTGTTAAAATAACTTCCCCATCTCAACACTCAACTCCATGCCAGCATAGAGCTCTCAAAATGTTGTTGTATAGATAGATGGATGTTGTTGTATAGATAAATGGATGGAAAATATTAAGAGGCTGCAAGGCCACCAAATTAAAGAAGCCTGTGAAAGGGGGTAACTATTTGCCAGGGGCCCCTTCCCTGCTCAATTACCACCCTTGGCTTCTGAAACCCCAAGATCTCTACATCGTAAGTAAACTTGACCCTTGCAGGCACATTCTCTGAAAGGATAAATACTCCTCCCAAGATTAGGCATGTGGTGCACAGACCCTAAGTCTGGACCTCAGCACAGGTGCTTTGATAAATTCATTGCCTAAGCAAATGACGATGACTGGAAGTAAAGTGGGGAGGGTACAGAAAGAAGAAAAGCCAAGAGACGTCACATGCTCAGCCCTCACTATGTCTGGCATTGATGTCTTATCAGTTCCCTTAGTAGATAAAAATATTTTTGAACACTTGCCAAAAGGAATGTCATATGACCAGGATTTGAGGGCAGATATGCTCTTTCCTTCATACTCGAGCCCCTTCAAATGTTTCTTAAGTGTCTTCCTCTGTGCCACTACACTCAGCATCTTATACTTAGCCAATGTGAAGGCTTTGTTGCTTCCATTTGGCGTAGAGGGATCCTGCCTCCCAAGTTTGGGGGATGGTATATCACCTCATATCCACGTGGTGGAGAGTCACTTCTGTGCTGGGAACTGTGTAAGGCACTATGGTGCCATGAGGACATACTCACATACCTCCTGAAGCTAAAGCTGCTACACCCGAAGTCCCCCTCATTGACACTGAAGACACACCCCTCACAGGCTGCCTTTCCACTATGACAGAGCCCTGTGTGGACTCTATGCCTGACCCCTTTCTGGAGACATGGGTTCTGAGACTCCTTTCCTGACCAGCTTAGGTGCAGGACTTCCCTGCAACTTGGTCAACCCTCCCTTAAACAGTAGTCTTGGATGCTTCCATACAACCTCCTCGCCCCCTCCCCTTTATATCTGAGGCTCTCCCAGCCTTCCCAAACTCCCTCCCTATTTCCTTTCTCACGGGAATTTCTCCCAATAAAATCTTTGCATGTTTAATCTCGTCCTGGTGTCTGCATCATGAAGGACCTGAACCAACTGGGTTGGCTCATTTAAGTCTCATGATTTCTATCTCTAGTTTTTATTAAGTCCTGAGAAATTAACTAGCCCACAGTCAGGTGGTCAACCAGGAAAGGCTTTGTGCTTAACCTCAGTTTCTCCCAACTCAAACACGTCACAGTCTACACCATTCACCTTCCAAAATGGACAGTCTCCTTCCTGCCCAGAAATCTTCATGGAGATTGGTGGAAGGCATCAGGCACTTCCTGCATTACTCATGATAAACACAGAAGATAATAAAATACACAGAGCCTTGAAATAATGGACTATAAGGGTAAAAAGACAAGATGAGAGGTTTACCATGTATTGGGCAGGATTCTGTGATGGAGGGAGAGAGGACAACCAACACACCCACTAATGCAAATGACACAGTGACTGAAATGCTCAAAACTATTTTGGGGATTCTGTTTAACAAGAAACTGTAAAAAAATATCTGTACATTTGATGGAAAAGAAAACCTTAAAACGCCATTTTTAAAAAGCAAGAGAGGGAAAAACAAAGCTGGATTCAGATCCTGGTGATAAATTTAGGATTTTTGTAAACCTGGTAACTTTGTCCTAAACTTCATAAACAGGCGAAATAATAGGCAAGTGGCAAGACTGGATGATAAAATACAGAAAGCCTCTGTAGAGCTTTCCTGTCTCATCCCCTAAGGCCCCTGGAAGCAGCAATGGAAAGGTTAATACACGGCAAAACTAATCTCTAGGAAACTCTCCAGCATCTTGACCAGAACCTACTCTGATTGGTCCAGCATCACCATAAATAGGAAATTGTCTATCAGATCATCTTCTACAGAGAACCTTCCTGACCCCCTAAATGGCATCAGCTGCCCCTCTCTCTGTCCCCTGCCATAACTCCTCTGTTAATTTTCATCACAGTCTATGCCAACCTGTACTGGCTACACACTAAGAGCACACACGCATACACATGCGCACACACACACACACACACACACACACACATACGTGGCAGGAATTATATCTATGGTTCCCTTGCCCCATGTTTGGCACATCGTAGGAGCTCCATTTAGCCTAGCTGAATGGTTAAATGTGTAGGTGGAAGGAAGACCTGATGTATCACTGGAAATGGCACTTTTTGGTTTGTTTGTTTGTATCCTGACCAGTATAACCAAAGCATTTTCTGAAGTAGTTATTATACATCTGGATGCATCTTTCCCACGTAGTTAAATATAAAACTCTTGTCAATACACCTCGTTTATGGCCGTACCCATACTAGTTTTGAATCTTAGAGCCAATGACTTAACCTGTCCAAATATCACAGAGGCCATGGTATAATTCAGACTTTACAAGACAGCTCACATGCATGTCCACTAACAAAGTCACAACGCAGCCACAAAAGACAGGCCATAGCTAAAATGCCACTACACTGGTTTGGGAGCATTTGCTGAGTGCCTACCATGTGCCAGAGACTTTTCACTTAATCACATTACCTTATCCTCATAACGATGCTATGAGGTAGTCATCATTATCCCCATTTTACAGGTGAGTAAATGGGAGCTTGATAAATCTTACCCAAGGATAAACAGATAAGCATGACCAGGATCCCGATCCAGGACTGCCAAACTCAGTTGAATGTCTTTCCACCTAAACCCTAAACCAGGTCTTCTGACTCAAAGCCAAAGTCTGGTATTCTCTGTGACAAGTGGGTGGCCAGGGAACTCAGACTCTCCTGAATATTCCCTGAGGGGTGTAGAGTTGCAGTTCTGAGTGTGCAGAAAGAAGAGCGCAGGATGATTCTAGGAGATACCACCCAAACACACTGGGCTGGAGACTAGCTGCTCTCATTTGCTTGATGTCCAAGAAATGCTTCCAACACATTTTGCCTACAGCCCAGAGGCATGCAGAGTTCAGAGATGCGAGAGCACATACTCCCTGAAGACCGGGACCATGCCTTGCATCCCTCTGTCATAAACACCAGGCTCAAAAATTGTACATGGACTTCAAACAAACTATATTTTAAAGGCAGTGCTTTTCAATGTAAGTGCATTTTTCTAAGCAACAAGGAAATGGGAGGAGGGAAAAGAACAAAAACTATGAAAATTGGAGAGGGTCCAAAGTGAGTATGAAGAGATTTATTTAAGAGAGAAAAATTAAAAGAAGCCAAAATGCATGACTTGGCTAGCAGACAAAACATAAAGAGTGTAAGAGCCTAGAGATATTGGAAAGGCACAAACAAGAGGAGCACCATTTCATGCTTTGTATTCAAGCACAATAAGCATAGCGTTCTATTAGTTTCAGGTGTACAATCATATGGTTTTTAATGTTGTGGACAGTTGGGAGTAACCAGGGTAAATGGTCTGGGATAGGAAATGGACTAGCCGGCAGGGTCCAGAAACAGAGAAGTGGTTTGCAATGGCAAATTTAGAATCCCAAGCTTCCCGATTTAATTCTCAACATGATCTTGGCAAGCCAATGCACTCATTCATTCATCCATCTAACAGTATTCATTGAGCAGCTGCTATGTACCCAGAGCTCTGCACATAGCGGCCTGGCTACCTGCCCAGTGAAGCTCGCCATCTTCCAGAGAAGAGACACATTAAGATTTAGCGGTGGTAGAGAGTGGAGAGTTTCACTGTGAGAGCTGTAGGAGCACATACAGGGGTTTACAAGACACGGAGGTCTCCCTGGGGAAGAGATGGTTAAACTGAGACTACAAGAATGAGGAGACGTTTGTCAGTGCAGATAGAGGTAGAAAGGATTCCAGAAAGAAGGAAATGCATGTGAGTGGCTCCTGGGTGGCTCAGTTGGTTGAGCATCTGACTTCGGCTCAGGTCATGATCTCACAGTTCATGAGTTTGAGCTCCGCGTTGGGCTCTGTGCTGACAGCTTGCAGCCTGGAGCCTGCTTCGGATTCTGTGTCTCCCTCTCTCTCTGCTCCTCCCCGGCTCAGGCTCTCTCTCTCTCTCTCCTTCAAAAATAAATAAAAACATTAAAATTTTTTTTAAAGAAGGAGATGCATGTGAGAAGGTGCTACAGATGGCATGCTTATATCCTCCCCAAATGCATATATTGAAGCCCTAACCCCCAACGTGGTGGTATTTGCAGGTGGACCTTTGGGATGTAATTAGAGTTGGATGAGGTCATGAGTATGGGGCCTCCGTGATCTGCATAAGAAGAGGAAGAGACCAGAGCTCTCTTTCTCTTGCTACCATGTGAGGACACAGTCAGAAGGTGGCCATCTGACAGCCAGGAAGAGGACTCTCACCAGCATCCAACCATGCTGATACCCTGATCTTAGACTTCCAGCCTCCAGAACTGAAAGAAGATCAATCTCTGTTGTTTAAGCCACCTGGTCTGTGACATTTTGTTGCAGTACCCGAGCTGGCTGAGACAGAAAGGAAGGAGGTGAGAGAGAGAGAGAGAGAGAGTTGCTGCTAGAGAATTGAAAGGTTAGCATGGTGGGGGGGGGGGGTAGGAGGGGCTGGTGGGGTGGGATTCAAGAGAGGGGCAGGCAAGGGCCAGGGCTAGCCTTTTATGCAAGGCATCTCAAGACCAAAAGGGAGCTGGTAAAGGGTGATGAGCCAGGTTGCTGTAGGATCAGATGGATATTCTAGAAAGTTCTTTGGGGCAGAAATGTGAAGAAAAGATTGGATCAGCGTGAATGGATCCAGGAAGAACAGACTAGAAGCTGTTCACTAGTCCATGAAAAATAATTTAAAACCTTCCCTGTGACAGTGACACATGAGCTGAGTGTCAACAGATGAGTAGAAAATTGTGAAGGGAAATCCTGGCAGCCGCACAGCCCAGGCAAGGCAGGAATGCATAAGGGACAGAGACCATCAGAACAGCAAGAACCTCTTGTGGCTGCACAGTGGCATGAGTGAGCAGGAGTGACAGGCCAAGACATGAAACGCCTTGTGTATTAAACTAGGGGGTAGAGACTTTCCACTATAAGCCAGGAGGAAGGAGCAGAAATTTGAGACCAGAAATACCAGGGTTCAAATCACAGCTGTGCCACAGCCTGTGTGCTCATGACCAATTGACTAATGACTGGGCCTCAGCTTCCTCACCTGTAAAATGGGAACTCTGTATTGAGCAAAAAGTTAGGTGCTCAGAGACACCTGAAGACATGATTGTGCTTCTAAGGGGTCTAGAGGACACATATAAGCAGGGGACCACATTCTGGGTATTCTCTGGACATCACATGAACATACTTCTGCTTGTCTTCTCCAGAGAGCCCAGAGAGGTTAACCTTGGACCTATCCAACGGGGATGAGTAGCCAAAGCCCCCAAAGGCTCATGTCATGTTAAAATGTAGTTTTTCTTAGAACACAGAGCTAAGCAATGTGAAAGCTCTATGGGGTCTCTGATTCTCTGTCCAATGTCTTCTTGAACTCAAGGTGCCTCAAGGTATCTACCTGGAAACAAGAGGTCTCTTCATACTCAAGTACCATCCTATACCCTGACCAACACATGTCATGACCTACATGAGAATGTCAGCAAGGAGACTGGTGACAATTGGGTGTGCCCTTTCAGCACTAAGTTCCTCTTCCCCCTCTCCCAGGCCTCCTGCAGACAGTGCTCTTTCTTGACCCACCAAACTCCAACCAGGCTGGGGCCACTGTGACCCAGGAAAATGTACCATCTGTCCTTGGCCTCCAGCAGGTGTGAGATGGATCCCAGACAAATCCAGGGTGCCTACCCCCTGGACCGCCCCACTTCTTCACTGCATGTCCTACAGCCTGTGGCCAGATGATTTACTGGCCTGCCAGGGAGGGCCTATGGCGAAGAGGTAACCTTGGAATTCTAACCATTGTGATCAAAGCCCATTCCACTGAGCAGGTGTGTGATCACCCCGCACCCCCACCAAGTTACTTTCTCTATGTCTGGTTTCCTCATCTGCAACATGGGGATAATAATCCACCTCATGGGGTGCCTGTGAGGGTCGCACGAATTAACATGTGTAAAGTATTTAATAAATGTCGACTATCTCTATGATGACAATGGTGATGATGATGGTGGGTTTGGGGCCACTAAAGGTTGAGGAAGCCTGATTCTCCTTCTTTGGAAGAAAGGTTGGTGGGTTATACAGGGGCCCGCTGCCTCACCGTGTTTCACTAGTGTTCACACACTGGAATATCCGGCCTGGGACCCCAACTATTTAAAGTCAAGCTAGTGCAAAAGGCAAATCTCTACAAGACAGTCATCCATGGTAAGTTTCCCTGACCTTCTGGGAAGTCAAAACATCCAAGCAGAAAGAAAGAACCCACGCTGATGTCCTGATCTTAGAGGAAGGACATCTAAGGCCAGAGAGGGACAATTAGCCAGAGAGGGCTAATTGTCAGGACTCTTGACAATTAGCCTCATGGCCACACAAATCTGTCATGAAGGGACCCACAAAATTACCAGAATTCACTGAAGACCTACAATGCACCAGGCCCAGGTAAGAGGGTTTGACATTCACGATTTCATCACATCCTTACAACGAAACTGAAAGTGGATGCCATTATCCCCGTTTTTGTGTAAGGAAATAATGGCCAAAGTCATAAACCCATACAAATGTGCACTACGGGCAAGTCCTCTTCTAGTGCGTGTGTGTGTGTATGTGTGTATGTGTGTGTGTACTCATTTGCTCATTGGATGCTCATAACACCTTGAAGAGGCACAATATTGTTCCCTTTCCACATAAAGACACTGAGGCACAGAACATTAAGTAGTGTGCTCGTATAACAGAGTCTGTGAGTGACAGATTTCAAAAGCGAATCCTGGAAGCTGGAGAAATGACAGATCATTTCTCAACCGAAGGGGGACATAGTCCTTTACCTTGCCTTCATAGAGTCATGATTCAACTCAAGCCAAGATGATTCTGAGAACCTGGGTCTCCCATCCCTCCACACACATTCCTGGCCCCTCCTGGTGTCTAGCCATGTCTGAGGCTCTGAGATCATGTAATGGCATTTCTAGGGGTTTCTTTGAGCAGTTGAGCCCGGAAGAGGAGCCCTGAGAAATCTCCAGGGCTGGGAGCCTGCCGAGTCCAGTGGGAACCGCATTGGGGATTAAGAGAAGAGAACACGATTTTGTTCCCGCCTGGCCCCTGGCCAGGATCCTGAGATTAGCAGAATAACTGCCAGATGGGTTCCTGAATTTCTGTGCATTCCAATTACCAATATCTAAAAGCCCATTTCCCATTCCAAGCCCAGAGCAACTTGCGGCAAATGTCATCCTTGCTCCAAGAACGCTCACCTCGCCGGGTGGGTCACTTCAATTTCCGAGCTGGCACATTAGCACGGTGGGCTCTTTCTTCCTCCTCTCCTGGCTCTTTATCTTTCTGTTTTCACTGAGCTGAGCTCTGTGAGATGAGGGGCTGCTCCCAACCCTGCCCGTAGCCCCAAACCCCCTGCCCGCCACACAATGGACAAGGAACAACAGCCCCCCTATGGGCAGAGCCCGAGCCGCGCTGGCGGGCCAGGAAGCCTGCGCAGCAGACCCACACGCCAGCTCCCGCCTCTGGCCAGCTCCCCAGTGTGCCAGCTGGGGCTTTTCACTAATGTCAAAGCACAGCACCTCTTTATAAAGCAGTGCCCCGCCCAGTCTGCAGGCCCCCCCTCAAACCTCAGAAAGGCTTTCTTCTCCAATGGCGCCAGGCCCACGCCACTGCACTGGGGGCCCTCAGACACTGGACTCCTGGCCTGGAATGATGGGGGACTCTTTGTCATTTCATTGCAACAAACACTTATAGCATATCTACTAGGACTTGTGTTTGGAGCTCTGGGTGAAGAGAAGCCAAGGAAAACAGTGACTTCAGAATACCCACTATCTAGGAAAGGAAGGGTGAGGCAGGGAGGGAAGGAGGGTCCTCACAGAAAGACAGAGGCAGAACAGAACAGCCTGAAGTTTGTTTAAATAAAAAAGTAGTGAGAATCATAATCTATTACAAGGGACCACAAGGCTTAGTGCCGCAGGTGGGAGTGGGGTGCAAATCCAGTCTGCCACTTATTTTTATAAATAAAGTTTTATTGGAATACAGCCATACCCATTTATTTACATATCATGCATGGCCATTGTTGCCCTACAATGGCAAAGCTGAGAGACTGTATATACACTATAAGCCCGAATTATTTACCGTTTTGCCTTTAATAGAAAAATTCTGGGGCGCCCGGGTGGCTCAGTCAGTTGAGCGTCCGACTTCGGCTCAGGTCATGATCTCACAGTTTGTGAGTTCGAAGCCTGTGTCAGGCTCTGTGCTGACAGCTCAGAGCCTGGAGCCTGCTTCAGATGCTGTGTCTCCCTCTCTCTCTGCCCCATCTCCACTCATGCTCTGTCTCTCTCTGTCTTAAAAATAAGTAAAACATTAAAAAGAAAAAAGGAAAAGAAAAATGCTTCTGATCCTCAATCTTCCTGGGAATTTTCCATGTTTAATTCCACGTGAGAGTGACAACAACCCCACTTTGCAGATAGACGCATAGAGAAGTTAAACAAGCAACTGCTTAAGGCACAAAGAAATGAAGAGAAGTATCTGTACTTGACCCAAAGGCATTTGCTTTTCCTCCACGCCCATGGGCTGAGACTTATGTTCAGTCTCTAGGTTAGCAAAAGACTCTGATTAATGGCAAAGGGTTGGAGAAAACATACCCAGTGAGGAGGAATGGCTTGGGGGACAGCAGAGTGGCAGGAATGGGCACAGCACTAACGGGAGAACTGGAGAAGGAACATGAGAATTGCAGAGCCAGAAGGAGCCCTCAAGGTCAAGCTCATAAAAGTCTGTGTCTGAATCAGCTTGGGCTGCTGTACCAAAATACCATAAACACTGGTGCTTAAGTAACAGACATTTATTTCTCACAGCTCTGCAGGCTGGAAGTCCAAGATCAAGGTGCAGGCAGTCGGTTCCTGCTGAGAGCTTGCTTCCGACCCTCTCCCTGTGTCCTCCCACAGGGAGGGGCTCCACCCTCAAGACCTCACCTAAACCCAATCACCTCTCAAAAGCCCACCTGTAAGTATCATCACATTCTGGATCAAGGCTTCAACATGTGAATTTGGGTGGGAGTGGAGGTGCACAAACATTCAGTCCATATACCCTGTCAAACCACCAAGGAGACTAGAGACCAGAGAAGCAAAGCAATGTACCCAAGGTCACACAGAAAAAAAAAAAAGGCCACGAAATAAACTCTTAGAACACTCTTAGAACTTTGCAGAGTCTGGGTCCTTTCTGGGCCAAGCATGCCTCCCTATCAGAAGTCCTGTGTTTACTCTGAGCCGGTCATAGTCCCCAGGAGCCCTGGAGCCACATGCCCCTTCACGTTGTTTGGAGTCGTAATCAAATTGGTTGCAGCCTTGATGTTTGTTTTAACTGTACACCCTCATGTGACAGTAATTTCTGTTTGACCAGGCACAGAGAAAGGACACAGGACTGGAAACCAGGAGACCTGGCATCCTGTTTGCCGCTGGCTTCATGTGTGACCGTGGACGAGTCACTTAAACACTCTGGCCCTGGTCTCCTACTATGGAAAATGCGGGGGAGCTGGGACAGACAACAATTTCCCTTGAGCTCACATTGTTCCTACTGAATGAGACTGATTAATACAGAAGCCATTAAGGAATCCAAAGATGCTACACCACTTGCGTGGCTGGCCTTGTCTACTGATGTCACCAAATCAAGAATCAGGATTGTTTCATTTGAATTTGTGAGACGTAAAATATCTATAAACCAGAATTCAGGCATTCATTCCACCAAAAAAGTATTTATCGAGCTTAATTTTTATCAGGATTCGTACTACATGCTAGGATGCAACTGTGAATAAAACAGAGGGGCGATGGTGGAACGCCAGGTAGTATGACAAATGCCACACACGAGAGGCGGTTGAGAGTTGCTGCACCAAGTGTCTCCAGAGCCAGACAACATGGGTTCAAAACCTGACCTCACCTACTTACCCGTATGGCCACAGACAAGTTATTTAACTTCTCTGAGGCAGAGTCCTCCTCCGTAAAACAGAGATCAAAACGGTGTCTGCGTCAGGGTTGTGGAGGAAGATCAACTGAGTTAGCTCTTGTAAAATTCTTCAAGGAGTGCCTAGGTGAAGCCCCGTGAACATAAGCTATGATGATGATGATGATGATGATGATGATGATGATGGAGATGGAGATGCCGTAGATGACAAAGGAGAAAAAAGAAAAGCACCTATGCGATCCAGGACAGGAGTGGAGCGAGGTAAGCAGTGAAGGCTCCCCAAAGGAAGGGACATTAAAACGAAAGCCCAAAGATGAGTCAGAGTAGAGTTGGGGGGTGAGGTGGGGATGAGAAGTCTTCTGGAAAGTGGCAGTGGGGTGCACAAAGGCCCTGAGACAGGAAGAATGAGAATTTGGGGGAAACATCAAGAGCACTTACAGGTTAGGATGGGGTGATGAGCCCATATCTGCTCATGAAAGCTTTAGAGCCCCCTCTCCCATTCCCGCTCTGGAACTAGTCACGGATAACCCATCACACAATTTATCTGTTTAGTCATGTGGAAAGCTCTGGGGGAATTCCATCCCTGCCTTAGAGACCAGGCCAGCTCTGGGGGTTGGGACTCAAGTTGGAATTTGGTCAGGCAGGACATTTGCCAGAAGCTGCCGGGAACAGAAGAGCCCAGGATGGGCGAGTGCTGGCTGCACGCAGTGAGGTTCAGCCTGGGAAGCCAAGGGCCCACTGTTGGGGCTGAAAACAAAAGCAAGAGGGCCAGAGGGCAGCCAGCTAGAGGTTAGAAGAGAGGAGGGAGACAGATTGGGATGGAGAAGCCATAGCACTCAAGACAAATGCCCAAAGACAGCCCAAACTCCAGCAGCCTGTTTGTATGGGTCTGCTCACAAGGTATATGGGGGGCCAGCCTGGTTTGACTGACAAGGCTCAGGATGGATACCAGGCATCCTTAGACACTAACAGGCTGAAAAATGAGGAGTAGTTTAGGTAAAGTGAGCACACAGAAGATCTCCATTTAGACTCATGACTGTGCCCAAATCCTCCCTCATCCAGGGCTGAGGTGAGGGTCATGCCACGGGATCATTTCCTCCATTCTCATCAGTGTATCTAGAAGGGAGGTACTGGGAGAAATACAGCTTTCAACAGCCTCTGCTCTAAAGAAAGAAGGTCTATAATCACGACTTTATTTCCATCTCATTTACATGTAAGTAGAATAAGAATAGAACTATCAGATTATATTTTATGAGGGCTACATGAATTAATATAGGCAAAGCATTTAAAACTGTGCTCGAAATGGAGTAAGTGCTCTGTCTTATTACTTGGTTTGGTTTCACTCTACTCATTCATTTAAGAAAAGATATCAGCACCTACATTCTAGGCTCCGTGGCGTCTGCTCAGAATACAAAGAAGAATAAGGCATGGTACCTGCACTCCAAAAGCTTACAATCTAATGAGTACAATAGGCCAGTGAGTGGACGGGTAAAGGTCAGGGGTATAGCATCTGTGGTGGAGAGAAGCCAAAGATAAGACTGAGGATAGTAAATGGAGAATGATATGTCTTGATTGTTCCCACTTCTAAACACGACCCAAGGAGGAAAGAGGAGTAAACTACAACAAAAAACAACAACTGTGGACATAAAGTGGTGGCAATGCCCTGAGAAGGTGCAGGGCTGCCATATTGCCAACTCATTGGCCGCCTACTGGAGAAGCCACTGCTCTCCATCATTAAGGAGAAAAGGACGCTGATGCACAGCACTCTTGTGGCTCAAAATAAATATGTATTTCAAAGACTTATCAACAACTTGTGACCAAGTCTCCTTTCCTTCCTGATTTTCAGGCTTCTGGGTTTTATTGTTCCAAATCAATTTATAGATGCAATAAAAATAAATACGAGAAGCAATGGATTTGTCCTATGAAAAAAAGGAAGGCATCAGCGAGTTTCAAATACATTCAGGGCTTTTATTTCTACTTGAAGTTCCATGTTTGGAAAATTAAATATATTAAGGATTAGGCCAACTATAATTCTTAGTAGCTCCGACATTAAAATATTTAAAGCAAGGAAAAAGGCCTTTGCCTATAAAGTAAAATTAAAATGGAAGTGGTTACCAGGATAATTCAAAGATCCCTAATATCTTTTTTTTTCATTTTCTGCCAGTTTTTTGTAACTATGACAATTTGATTCAAATTACATCTTTATGGATCCACTTTTCATCTCCTCCCAGGAAGACATTTGAGAATAAACGTGTATGTTTTCTTCTGACTGGGATACACCAAAGTAGTGTTGGGGCAGTTTTTTTTTTATAAATCTGATTTTAAAACCAGCAATGTTTTTGGTGGGAAAATTTGCAAGTATAGGAAAACTTAGAAAATAAAATGTAACAGAAATCCCATTCCTTGTGGCAGTCACCATGAACTTTGGAGTATTTCCTTCCTGATGCCTTGTTTTGATGCATATTTGGTTGTTTGTCTGTTGTTTATTTTAAACAGGTAAGACTATGCTGTTTATCTACATTTGTGCCCAGCCTGTTCACTTACTGTAATGCTGGAAGCATTTTTGAGGATGTTATTATACATGGTCCCCACATGTCTGATGACTGCACTGTATCATTTTCTCTGAAAGGCAATTCAGCTTTTTTTTTTTTTCTGTGCCCTGAACCAAGCAGAAATGGAAAAGGTAAGGGAAAGCAGGTTTTAAGTTTTATTCAGAAGCAGTGGGCTCTGGGATGAGGTTCCCTTGAAACCTTAAAAATCCTGACTCCTCTCCAGCCATGGCAAGGGCTAGACCTGAAAAAGCTGCAGGGCCAGCCCCGGCAGCAGTCACATGGGAGGAGGTACATGGTTTAAAACATAAGACACAGTCAACAGTTCCTGAGAGCCAGCTGATGTCAGATCCTCTGAGAATACCTCCAATTGCTCCGTCCTTGTCCAGCCTGACAAGTAAGACTGGTGTTTCCTCTTCAGCCACTGTATGGACATGTCCATTAGTACCCCCAACCTCACCACACTCACTGCACTGAAAATGAAGAGGGCCCTACTTCAAAACTCCAACGAAGGCTCTCTATTAATCAACCAAGATAGGAGTTGGCAAATATTTTCTCTAAAAGACCAGAGAGTAAATATTTTAAATGTTTTTTTAAGTGTCTTTATTTATTTTGAGAGAGAGAGAGAGAGAATTTGCAATACTGGGAAAGGAACAGAGAGGGAGAAAGAGAGAATCCCAATCAGGCTTGAAGCTGTCAGCCCAGAGACCCATGCAGGGCTCGAACTCACGAACCCTGAGATCATACCCTGAACCAAAATCAAGACTCCAAAGCTTAACTGACTGAGCCACCCAGGTACCCCCAGAGAGTAAATATTTAAGACTCTGCAAATCACTGACAGTCCCTATCACATACTCTTGTTTGTTTTTGTTTTTTTAATGACCACTTAAAAATGGGGGAAAAAATAAAAAAAGCTTCTTAGCTCAGTCTGTATAAAGCCTTCTTAGCGCAAGCTAGAGTGCGTGGACCCCTGGACAGGAAGTTCTTTATTTTCTTATTAAAAAATAATAAAATAAAACAAGCAGAGATCCTGAGAATTATTCCCAAATTTCTGAGAAATGTTATACCAAGCCTCATCCAATCTTAACTGATATCCTGAGAAAAATCAGCACAAGGAATTAAATCTCTGTGACCATGCCTCCAGTTCCCACAGGAGTGATAGAGAGTGCTAAAGAATTCTGAGACCACAGACATCAAAATGTTCTTTACATATTTGGAAACTCACAACTCATAAGTGTTTAAACGATGCCTTTTCCAGAAAATGCTGGGGCACATGGGTGGCTCAGTCAGTTAAGTGTCCAACTCTTCTTTTTTTTTTTAAAGATGTTTTTAAATGTTTATTTATTTTTGAGCGTGAGAGAAATAGAGTGTGAGTGGGAGAAGGGCAGAGAGACAGGGAGACACAGAATCCAAAGCAGACTCCAGGCTCTGAGCTGTCAGCACAGACCCCGACTCAGGGCTCAAACTCACCAACTGTGAGATCATGACCTGAGCTAAAGTCAGATGCTGAACCAACTGAGCCACCCAGGTGCCTCAAGTATCTGACTCTTGATTTCAGCTCAGGTCATGACGTCATAGCTCATTAGATCAAGTCCTGCATTGGGCTCTGAGCTGACATTTTGGAGCCTGCTTAGGATTCTCTCTCTCTCTCTCTCTCTCTCTTTCTCTCTCTCAGAATAAACTTTAAAAAAATAAACAAACAAGAAAAGAAAATGCTATCATCTCACAAGTGATTTCTAATACTTATGAACCACCAGAAAATAAATCTGGAAATATCTATAGTTCCATCTGTTGTTATCTTTATTAAAAACACAAATCATAATTCTGGGCATACTCTCTTGACTTGGAAAACTTTTGAGTGCAGTTGAATTGAGAATTTTACACAAGTAGTTAATGAGGATAAAAGACTAAATATATAAACAGACAATAGCCAGACCATACATAAAAACAGAACTCTGACCCCAAACCTGCCATGACTAGCCCAGGAAACTAAATTCTTATCTACAGTGACCAGCCCAGGAGGGCAGCCTGCTGTAAGTCACACTTATAGGAAGTCAGACTACTATCTCTAGTAATACTCTAGGAAGCCAAACTATTAACAATCAACCCCAAGTGGCCAGTATTTGATAAATAACTCACAGATTAAGTAATCTTTGCACCTGTTTCCAATTTAGGATCAACCAGAAAAAGTCAAATATGTACCCCAACCAATCACATAGGATATTCCACTTCTAGTTACCCCTCTACAGTTTCCCCATGCCGACCAACACCCTCCAATCAGGACATACCTGAAGCCTTCTCTGTTTTCTACACTAAAGCTTTTCACTTTGCCTGCTTTTGACTCTGCCAAACTCAATGGGCTGATTCCCATTCTATAGCAGGCTCTGAATAAACAGCCTTTGTTTTTCTCATATGGTTAGTCTTCTTTTATTTCAACAAGGTTATATCCTCTCCTTTCTATTTTGCCATATTTATATCATGAAACGTAACCAACTTTAATGCCCCTAATTCATTATTATAAAGAATGTAGAAAATAATGCAGGTGCTCTTTAACTTGAGACACCAAGTTATACAAGGAAAGTAACCCACAGAGATTTTTGATCCACTGTTGCCTTCATAACATCACATTGCTTGCCTGAAGGTGAGCTCATTTCATACAAGGCTGAGCTGAGGGCTCTTTCCGTGAGATAGAATACAGAACCCAGTGAATTGGTTGAGCAATGTTTGTTTTGCTAAGTACTTATTATGTGTCCAGTGCTATGGTGGATATTAAGAGTCATATACAGTATGAGCAAGAAACTTGAAAATTAACAGAAGACGGTCATAGACAAAGAATTGGGAAATTACATGAGATGCACAAAGAGTGAGAAAATTATACACAATGCCATTTCCAAAGTGTATTCCAAAGAGTGTCATAACTACTAAGTGAAAAAAATAACTTCTATATCAAAAGCATTTGGAAATTATAATTCCAGCAAGTTATTTTGTGGGTATCAATAAACTGATTCTACAGTTATATGGGGGGAGGGGGCGCCTGGGTGGCTCAGTAGATTGAGTGTCCAACATCAGCTCAGGTCATGGTCTCACAGTTTGTGGGTTCAAGCCCCACGTCAGGCTCTGTGCTGACAGCTCGGAGCCTGGAGCCTGCTTCAGATTCTGTGTCTCCCTCTCTCTCTGCCCCTCCCACACTCATGCTCTGTCTCTGTCTCTCAAAAATAAATAAAAATGTTAAAAAAAAAATTAAGTTATATGGAGAAGGAAAAGCTTCAGAATAGCTGATACAGTATTGAAGCAGAAGAACAAAGTTGGGGGACTAATACCACAGAACTTGAGGAGTTAATATAAAACTATAGTAATCCAGACAGCATGATAATAGATCAATAGGACAAACTTGAAAGCCCAGAAATAGACCCTCTAAATATAGTCTATGGATTTTTGACAAAAGAGTGAATTCAATACAGTGAAACAGAGATCGGATTTTCAACAATGGTGCTAGAATACCAAGACAACCACATGTAAAAAATAAAATTAACCACAGATCTTACACCTTTCACAATAATTAACTCAAGATGGATCATAGACCTAAATGTAAAACACAAAACTCTAAAACTCCTAGAAGGCAACATAGAAGAAAATCTAGATGACATTGGGTGTGGTGAGACCTTTGTAGATACAACACCAAATGCATAATCCATGAAAGAAATCATCGTAAGCTGAACCTCATTATAATTGAAAAATTCTGCTCTGGGAAAGACAATATCGAAAGGATGAGAAGACAAGCTGCAGAGTGGGAGAAAATACTTGGAAAAGACACATCTGATAAAGGACCATTATCCAAAATATACCAAGAACTCATAAACTCAACAATGAGAAAACAAACAACCCAACTGAAAATGGAACAAAGACCTTAGACACCCCATTAAAAAAGATATACAGATGGCAAATAAGCATATGAAAAAATGATTCACATCATATGTCACCAGGGAAGTGAAAATTAAAACAACAATGAGATATAGCCAAAATCCCAAACAGTGACAATACCAAATGCTGGTGAGGATGTGGAACAACAGGAAATATCATTCGTTGCTGTTGGAAATGCAAGATGGAAGAGTCAGTTTGGAACAGAGTTTGGTATTTTCTTATAAAACAAAACATACTCTTATGAGACAATGACATAAGCAATGACAGTTCTTGGTATTTACCCAAAGGGGTTGAAAACTTAGGTCCAAACAAAAACCTGCGCTCAGATGTCATAATGACCAAAATGTGGAAGAACCAGGATGTCCTTCAGTAGGCAAATGGATAAATAAACTCTGGTACATCCAGACAGTGGAATGCTATTCAGCACTAAAAATAAATAAGCTATTAAGGGAAAGAAGCCAATTTGAACACCCTACAGACTGTATGATTTCCACTATATGACATTCTGACAAAGGCAAACTATGGAGACAGTAAAAAAAAAAAAAAAATCATTGGTTTCCAGTGATTGTAGGGGAGGGGCGTGGGGAAGAGGGAGGAATAGTAGAGCACAGAGGATTTTTAGAAGAGCAAAAATACTCCGCTATTATACTATAATGGTGGATACATGTCATTACACATTTATTCCACACCCATAGAATATACAACACCTAGAGTGAACCCAAAGGTAAACTAATGGACTTAGGGTATTTATAATGTGTTAATGTAGATCCATCATCTATAACAAATGCACTACTCTAACAGGGGCTGTTGATTATGGGGGAGGTTATGCACGTGTGATACAGGGCTATATAAGAGATTTCTGTGCCTCCTTCTTAATTGTGCCGTGAACCTGAAACTGCTCTAAAAAATAGTCTTAATACTTTTTAGTTATTTATTTTAAAAAGGCATTCAGAAGATGCTGTGTGAAACCAAGTTTAACACAGTTTTTATTGCAAAACTCTCAGAGCATCTAATTTTCAAAAAGGAAGAGAGTGGGTGATGGACCTTGAGGAGGGCACCTATTGGGATGAGCACTGGGTGTTGTATGGAAACAAATTTGACAATAAATTATATTTAATATAAAAAATGAAATGAAATGAAATAAAATAAAATAAAACAAAACAAAACAAAACAAAACAAAACAAAATAAAATAAAATAAAATAAAATAAAATGTATTTCCAAAACACAGTGAATCCTAGAATTTGTTCCAAGCTGAGCATTTGGCCCCAGAATATAAGGAACAAACACATCTTGGGAAATGTGATTGTAGGAGGTTGTCTAAGATGTTTTTGACATCTTAAAGATTGAAGCCTCACTGAAAGGGAAGTAACTTATGCAAAAGAAGATGCCCCTCACTTCCCTGGTAACATGTAAGAGTTTAGTAAGGACTTACCAAAATCTAGGCATTGTGCTAAGTTATTTACATGTATTATCTCACTTAGGTGTTGCAACATCCCCATGAGTTGGGTACTATTATTATGTTTCACTGATGAGAAAAGAGGGGAACTGAGAATTTAAGTAACTTTCCCATGGGTTGCTTCCTTCAGGAAGAGATCACCAGTTACCCTGTCATCTCTGCACCAACTTCAAGGGGTATTGTTCTCCTTTCATGCTGTGACTCAGGGAAGGACCAAGGACCCATTTCCTCTGTTTGTACATGTGAGGCAGGACTCCAGTGTTCCTTTTGAAAGCCTTTACCAAAAAAAGCTAGCATCAGCAAGATACAGATTCTAAATACTCCAGTTGGGTGGCTCAGTCAGCTAAGTGTCTGACTCTTGATTTCTGCTCAGGTCATGATCCCAGGGTCATGGGATTGAGCCCTGTGTCGGGCTCCTCGCTGAGTGTAGAGCCTGCTTGGGATTCTCTCTCTCTCTCTTTCTCTCCCTCTGCCCCTCCCCCCACTAGTCACTAGTGCACACTCTCTGTCCCTAAAATAAAAAATAAATAAGTACAGACAGACAGACAGGCAGACAGACTCTGGGTTGTTTAGAAACTGCTAAGAGTATGGTTTGGGGGTAAAAATCACAAGATTCAAATCCCATTACATCTACTTACTAGATGTGTGAGCTTGGGAAAGTCATTTAATTCTTCTGAGCCTCCATGTTCTAATCTGCAAAATCAGGATGAATGTAGCACCTACTGATCTTTGGGAGTTGCTGTGAAAGTGGATGACACCACTCACTGACCAGGGTGTCGGGCATACAGTGGGTGTTCAATCAGCATGAGCTACCAATTTACTAGTAGCATCCACCTGCCCCCAGGTGACAAAGCCTGTCTTCAACTCCCATTACTTGAGAGCGACCTCATAGTTACCTGGATGCTTCAAGTGCTTCAAGTTAAGAATGAAAAACAAGAGCCAACCCACTGTCCATGCAAGCCACCCACCCCTTTCTTAGTTCCTCACTAGAGAGCCAACCCAGGTGGTTGGCACTAGGGAATGCCAATATGTTCCCTACTACCAGGGTGTATTTAACCTTGACCATCTAGCCTACATGTACCATACTGGCCACACCAAGAGAATAAATACACACACTCGATACAAGGTAGGGAAGTGGTTGGTTTCCTCTTTAAGCTAATAAAAAATCACTTTTGTTCATCAAGGTAGGCAGAACTGTCAGTTGGTAGCATTTTTCTTCAACGTACCACATAATAAGCTACTTCAATTTCTCTCTGGAATGCTAAGATTTTAATCTGCTACCTGACCGTTGTGAGAAGGCAAATGGAGAAGTTTCCTCTGGAATTGTTAGCATATTCCTAGTGTCTTTCTGGCATGCTCCAGGCATGGAAGCTCTGGTTCTGGTTCTTTTTATATCATAACTAAAAGTAGAAGTGGGCCAAGAAGGATGTTTCACCTCAGTCACATCCGTGGAGTAAAAACCCACTGGCCAGTTTTGAGAGATGTCCTAATACATGTCCCAAAACTAAAATTCTCAAGCTATTAGTGAGGTCCTGGGATTTGTTCAGTTAGTTCTCTTGAGAAACTTTCAAAGTGGGTTAACATCTCATTATATGGAACCGAGTTTGGTCCAGGTGTGGCAGTGTGTTTATGGAAGGCCAAAACACTAATAAACTCATTTTCATCTTATTAGTGGTTGCTAACATATCTTCACGCATGCTATTTGCTACACAAGGTTTTTCATTCATGCAATAAATATTTACTGAATAGCAATTGTGTACTAGACAACAAGTCGGAACAAATGTTCAGCTCTTGAAGTGCCTATGTGGCTCAGTTGGTTAAGGGTTCAACTTTGGTTCAGGTCATGAAATCACAGTTCATGAGTATGAGCCCCTCCTGGGGCTCTGTGCTAACAGCTCGGAGCCTGGAACCCGCTTCAGATTCTGTGTCTCCCTCTGTCTCTGCCCCTCCCCTGCTCATGCTCTGCCTCTCGAAAAATAAAAAAACATTAAAAATATGTTGAGCTCTCATGGAGCTCGTATTCCAATTAGGGAGATAGACAATAAACAAAAACATTCATCGTTAAGTTTGAAGATAGAAGTTAGAGAAAGATAAATCATGTGAGGGGAATAATGAGTGGTGAGTCCAGGGGTAAAAGGAGGGGGGGGGGGTGCGATTTGAAATAGTGATCAGGAAAGTCCCCACTGAGAAGAGGACACTTGAACAAAGATTTTATGGAGAAAGTGAGGATGTTTATCTTACAGTTATTATCACAGTATCCTTCTACTGGATATCATGATTATTCCCATTACATAGAGGGGGGGAGTGAAGCAGAGAGTTTAAAGGTCTTACTCAAAGTCAAAGATCTTGAAGTAGCTGGAAAAGTCAAGATTTGAACCCTGGCAACTTTGGATTATTTTAAGGCCAGAACTCTTAACCTCCCCTATGAAAAAGTGCCTCCTAGAGATCAGAAGGCTGGATCTGCTTGTGTTTATGCCATTGTTTCTAGGCTCCAAACAGACCCTTTTATATTCTCCTCTTGGGAAAGTGAGGACTAGGACTCTGCAAACCACAGTTCCCCTTTGCCAGATGACTTATTTATGAGTCTGCCACACCAGAGACCTTGAGAGAAGTTAGGAGCCACAGAAGGAGGCAGGGACCACTAGCTACCTCCCACAAGCAAGAGCCTTTACCACAGCAGCAACCAGCCCTGGTCAGTCTCCAGCTGTAGAATAGTTCCAGAACTAACAGTGTGCAGAAAAATGGACTCTCCAGAAGAAATAACAAGTCTTGTTTTGTGGCATTCAATCCACCCTCCCAGAAACATCGAGACCAACGTTTGATCAAACTGGGCTCCATAGTCCAGTCAAGAGGACACATAAAATTAACCATCCCAATTGTAAAAGCTCACTGCACAGTGCTTAAAAGTTTACGTGTGGTATGGAACGGTATCGTATGGTTTGGTCTGGCCAGAGATACCCACATGCAAACTGGGCTTCCCCCCTTTCTAGCCTGTGGGACTAAGGCATGTGCCCATACTCTCTAACCTCTGTTTCCTCATCTGCAAAGTGGGAATAGTTGTGCCTGCCCCTCAGTCCTATCAGGAGAATTAAAAGAGCTCATATGGAAATTGCCTATCACATTTTTGGGACCAGAGCGAAGGATCGAGGTGTGTTTGTTGAGTGCACTCCCTCCACGTGAGAAGGAATTGTGCTAGACATGCCCTGCGTGTGGTCTTACTGTAAATGGCCTTCTCTAGGGCTTCTGGTTGGACGTGCAATTATTTCTTGACCAGGCTAATCAGCCAGTTTTCTGAAGAGAGTTTTTCAGATTATTCTTCACTTTTTGGAGGCCAGGAAACATCGCAGCCCAAAGAAAGGAAAGATTCCCGCCTGATGGGTGGGGCGGGGGGAAAGAACACGGTTCTCCACTTAGGATGGAGTCAGAGAAACGGTGCTCAGCCTTCAGTTTCTGATCAACATAAGCTAAAGTCCAGCTGGGATCTCATAAACAGCCCACGTTGAATCAAAGGCTCTCAGTCCTGCCTTTGACTTAGTAATTGTCCCCAGTTGCCAAAGAGGGAAGATCTGCAACTCTCTGCTGTCCTCTCGACACTGAAGGGCAGCGGGTGGATTCCTGGACCCCAGGCGCTCTTCCCCTCTGGCGGGGCAAGGACAGGTTCTTTCCTACTCACCTGCCAAGGATTCGTCCCCATTCACACTGGAAGCAGACCTAGGGTGAAACTTGGCTCAGCCACCGGGCTGTCTGACCTTGTTGGGTAAGTTGTTTTACTTTCCAGAGTCTCAGTCCTTTCCTTTATAAAATAAGATAAGTAATGTATGTTTCTCAAAGCCTTATTAATACTGGAATTCCCTGAATTCTTACCATGTCCTAGGCACAGCAATTATGCTAACAACTTGAGGAAGGACAGCCTCATATTGCCTAGGTCCCTGTGCCCAGAGGGGCCATCTTGAAATCCTCAATAACTTTTGAACAAGGGGCCCAACATTTTCAATTAGTGCTAGGTCTTACAAATTTTGCAGCCAACCCTGGGTCTAAGAAGCAGGAATTATCC
The DNA here is from genome assembly GCF_028018385.1 of Neofelis nebulosa. Taxonomy (NCBI): domain Eukaryota; kingdom Metazoa; phylum Chordata; class Mammalia; order Carnivora; family Felidae; genus Neofelis; species Neofelis nebulosa. Next base: position 196,415,873 of record NC_080784.1, on the reverse strand, counting down.
TCATTCTCCCTTTACGGATGGTAAATTATGGCACAGAAAGTTGTAGTAACTTGTCCAAAGTCACACAGCTAGTTACTGGCAGAACAAGGAAGTCTCCTTCTGACCCGTGCTTTTAACTACTTCTGGGTAGGACGCTGGAAGAGAATTCCATTTAAAGCCATTGGTTGGTAGTTTATAACCCTGACCGGCTTCCACCTCCTGCCATCCTCAGGCTAATAGCCCAGAAGCTGTTAAGAAATGACCCTGTGGGGGCGCCTGGGTGGCGCAGTCGGTTAAGCGTCCGACTTCAGCCAGGTCACGATCTCGCGGTCAGTGAGTTCGAGCCCCGCGTCAGGCTCTGGGCTGATGGCTCGGAGCCTGGAGCCTGTTTCCGATTCTGTCTCCCTCTCTCTCTGCCCCTCCCCCGTTCATGCTCTGTCTCTCTCTGTCCCAAAAATAAATAAAACACGTTGGAAAAAAAATTTTTTAAAAAAAAGAAATGACCCTGTGTTGCAAATGCGTACGATTCCTGAATGCAGTGCCTGTGTCATGCTCTGATTAGAGTGAGGGACCTCACACAATACAGTCACTGCCCTGTAAATTGGGCTGAGGCCGAGTCTCTTTATATTAGCCGGGTGCCTCCTGGTTCAGTGCATCTAGCTCTCTCGTTTGCACACAATCCCTGGGACACCTAATTCAAACACAGGCTCTGACTCAGGAGGGCCGAGTGGGGCCCGAGACCCTGCGTCCTTACCAAGCTGTTCATCCGCAGAGCACGCCTGCAGCAGCAAAGTCCCAGCACACGGCCAGCCCCCTCGACTCTGCACCACCGTCAGCTACCTCCGGCTGTAGAGCCGCGAAGAGGAGAGGAGAGAATCGCCAGCCTGCTATTCGCAGCAAAGAATGCATCCCTTAAAACGAAGCCTGGGAGAGCTCTTGAGGTTCTCACTGCAAAGTGAACAGGCTGGATGAAAGAGAAGTAGTACATCTTCGTTGACGGGTTTCGTTCCTCTTTCATGGAGTCGAGTGTGTTTGCAGGAGCCACCAGAAGCTCCGCCTTTCCGTGGTCTCTGAAATCCCCCCCCCAGGAAGAAAAACTACCGCAGTTTATCAAGACAACACTTCCCCAGGAATGTACCCCTCAAAACGGTAGTTCCCAGGCGCTGATGCCACGCAAAACTTGATGCGATGCAAAAAAAAGGAGTGTGTTCTGTGATCCAAGTAATCGGGAAAACACTCTGACGCCACAAGAAAATTGCACATGTTACTTTCCTGTGGGAATCGCCAGAGCGTGCTCACTGTGAATAATGAAGATAGGAACATGACAGGGCGTTTCCTAGACTTGGGTGAGTATATAAACATCTCTATTTCTCTCTCTCTCTAGGTCTCTCCCTCTCTTCCTTTACTAGCAATTAAATGAATGCCAATTATATCAACGAAATGCTGGGGGTGGAGAGTTTCCTTATTTTGTTTCAGCAGAGATTTTTTTTTTAAGTATTCAGTATTGCCGGGCAGTGAAATGAGCACACTTGTACCACTGACCTGGGCTGAAATGGGCGTGAGCACCTCACAAAATGCTTTGACATAATGAAGGAAAAACAAAAATATTTATAAACTTTTAAAAATTTTTTAATGTTTATTTTTATTTTTGAGAGACAGAGAGAGAGAGAGAGAGCATGAGCAGGAGAGGGGCAGAGAGGGAGAGAGACCCAAAATGTGAAGCAGGCTCCAGGCTCAGAGCCCAATGCGGGGCTCGAACTCATGAGCCGTGAGATCATGACCTGAGCCAAAGTCGGACGCTCAACTGACTGAGCCACCCAGGTGCCCCTTATTTATTTTTTTTATGTCAGAGAGAGAGCGTACAAGTCCGGGGGAGAGGGGTAGAGGGAGAGAGAGAGAACCCCGAGCAGGCTCCACACTCAGCATGGAGCTCAAGGTGGGGCTCGATCCCACAATGCTGGGATCATGACCCGAACCAAAATCGAGAGGTGGACACTCAACTGACTGAGCCACTCAGGCTCCCCTCAAAATTTTTATAAACTTTTAATTTCTGTGATTCTATACTAAGATTTTATTAGTAAGCTCAAATAGAAAGGTTTTCTCCCCACAAAACTGTGTGTTGTATCCCAGAAAACAAAATGGAGAATCCAAAATGTCTTAAACTATGGAAATGTTTAAATTGTCTGTGATGGTGCCACTCAAGGTAACACTATAAAGTCATTAAAAAGTCTATGAAGTGATATAGAAGTGTGCTTCTGTTATTCTGGGGGACTGACTGCAAACTCTAGACAGTTCTTCACCACCCCCCCCATCTCTGACCATTGCAGATGAGGAGGGATCCCATGGAGGCATGCGGGCTATCCCTACAGCCCTTGTGATTGTATATTAGCAGTAACTGCTAATAGCAGCACTGCACTGTCACGTTTCCTCTCTCTCTCTCTCTCTCTCTCTCTCTCTCTCTCTCAGAATCTTACTACCACCACACATCCAAGCCCCAAATGGCCTCCTAGAGGATAACAGACCAAATGTAGAGTAGCTGTGAACCCCCAAAGAAGTTAGATTACCCTGCCACTATCACCTGATGGCAGACCCATGAGCAAGCCCAGAGGAGACCAGAACGGAAGAACCTTCCGGCAAACCCCTGGACTCATTAGCAGTCATAAATGGGTCTTATTTTAATCTGCTGAGTCTTGGGATAGCAGTAGATAACTGATAGAGTCACAATGTAATAGAAAAGGGGGGAAAGCCACAGAATACAAAATTGTATCAACTAATATGAAATAATTACAAAATAATTGTGACAAAAAAGGAAAATAGGACACATGAAAATTTAAAGACTGGTTGCTTTAGGGCAGTAAACCCACTGAAATATTGATACATTTTGCTTTATCCTTCTACCCTTCTGCATTTCCAAATTTTCTCTGAGTATAAACAACTGTCATGTTGGCATATTATAAAAATTGTTCACTTGCAACGAATAACTCCGAAGTCTTATGTGTGTTTGTCATATGCCAGATACTCCAGAATCTAGATGAGTCCAAGGGAAAGTATAAGTGTTTTGAAAATCGTAAAATATCTTAGAATCTCTAAGATATTCTGGTTTTTTTATCATCGTCCATATTTTCACAATTGTGAGATGCTCTAAGATGATGCAGCTCTTTCTGTCCTAAAATTGGTGGGGTTTTTACATTTTTTTTAAACTTGTAAGAATGTGAATATTAATCCTAAAGAGCCAACAAAGTGACAGCCTGAAAATTGGAGCCACCTTCCTTCCTTATCACTAAATAATTCATAATAGCAACAATGAACACATTTCCTCCCTGTAGCATACAGCCACCTCTCACGCTAAATAAAGCTGGGCTTTCATCTCCAATGGTCGCTTTGGAAACACAGCAAGTAGGGAGCAATCCTTGAACTGTTGACAGAGACAGTAAAATGAGGGACACATCCTCTCGGGATAAAAGCTGTTTTATGGTATATAAAGAAAGTCCCTCTTTGGAAGTGCAGCTAAAGTTGAGTAGGAGACTTTGTAGTTCAACAGCAACTTTCATCCAAGCATCTAAAAGCATTTTATTGACATACACCTTTAATCTATACAACCTCCCGAGGATAAGTAGCAAGTGTTACCATTCTTATTTTACAGGTAGGAAAAACAAGGCAGAAAGATGCTAGAAAAGGGTATGTATTAGTTAAACGTCTTTGGTTGCAAGCAACAGAAAGCAATTGGCCAATACAAGGGGGGAAAGTGTGTGTGTGTGTGTGTGTGTGTGTGTGTGTGTGTGTGTGATGTATATGTCTATATATATATAGATATGATATGAGTAAATACACAATGAAGAAAGGAAGCTGGGCAGCACCAGGGTCTTAAAGTTCCAGGAACCAAAGGAAAGTCTCTTCAGAGTGCGGGACTCTAGATGAAGCAGGTTCAGACATTTCTCGCTACCATGTCCCTCCATTCGAAAGCAAATTCTAGAGAGAGTTGCCTGGCCACTCTGGTTTGCATCAGAAGCCAACCCACTGTGGGGCACCTGGGTGGCTCAGTGGGTTGAGCCTCCGACTTCAGCTCAGGTCCTGATCTCGTGGTTTGTGAGTTTGAGCCCTACATCAGCTGTGCTGACAGCTCAGAGCCTAGAGCCTGGAGCCTGCTTCGGGATGCTGTGCCTCCCTCTCTCTCTGCTCCTCCCCCTCTCTCTGCTCCTCCCCCTCTCACACTCTGTCTCTGTCTCAAAAATAAATAAACATTAATTTTTTTTTTTAAAAAGCCAGCCCTATGAGTGTCACACCACATGGCTAAGGAGTAATTCCCAAAAGATAAGATCAAAAGAAAGAAAATGGATGTTGGACATCCATCAAAAAAAATCTACCTATGCATCTATTATAGGGCAGATGGAGAGAAAAGGAACTCTCTTAAAGATTTCTGCCTGCTCATCACTCTGCCATTCCTGGAATCAACCAGAAGCTTCTGGAAGCTGGGGGGAAGGGGGCGCCCTTGAGCCCAGCTCCTGGTCTGCCACAGAGTTATGTTCAATAAAAAGACACTGAATGGCTGAATGAACGCATGACCCATTTGGTGTCTGTGCAGTCTTTGACAAAATATTGAGTAGTGACATTTGACCCCTCACTTCTTCCCAACAGCGTCCACATACTTCAACACCCCACACCATTTTCTCTGTTTCCAGGCTCCTTGCCATTGGACAGTGAGTGCTTTCCGACCCCCTGAATCCCACATCCCCTAGTGCTGGTTGTTCTCAGAGAGGTGTTGAGGGCTAGTTCCAGTGTTGCCCATCCAGAATCATCACATCTTCAAGCCTGAGGACTCTTCTGTCTCAACTTTCTTACTTGTCAAAAGAAAATAAATAATAATAATAGTTATACCTCATAGGGTTGTTAAGGAGATCAACAGGATATTTGTAAATGGCTTAGACCGCCTTGGCACAAAATAGTAGCACTGTCTGTCTGCTCCCATCATCACCTTCATCATTACCACCATCAGTGTCTTCCCATTATTCTTGTCAAGGAACACTACATATTTAATATCAAGAATTTCCCTTTATTGCAGGTTACCCTCAGGGTCCCCAACGTTAGCCTTCTTGTTCTTGTTTAATCAACAGAGAAGCAAAGCTTAGAGATTACAAGTTATCAGTCCAGGGCCTATCACTATTAGGTAGCGTATTCTACTCCTTGCCTCCAAAGCCCGCCTTCTTTCCACCATATCATGTGGCTTCCTAAAAAGAAAAGGCAAACAGCTTATTCAAAAACTGTGAGCTTGCAATGGTGGCATTCCAAGCCCATAGAAGGAAACACCCCTCTGGTGGCCTCTAGCTCACCTTGGATATGAGACTTTCGCTGGCTGTGGGGAAGACCCATCTGTGGGAGACCCAATCACATGCCTCGCGTAAGTTTTGAGCTCCTTGAGAGTGGAGAGGTACTCTCCCAGCACAAATCATAGCTCCTGGCACTTGGACTACCACATATGTACCCAAGTCAAGACACTCGGTAGGAGAAATACATGTGACATTCTCCAGAATATTTATATGGTTGGGAGCTTTTAGAGAATCATCTTTTCTCCTCCCTTCTTGCTATTTCTTTTTTTCTCTTCTCCTCCTTAGTGAAGGAACCCTTATTATTTTTACTTCTAATATGTTAACCTTTCCTACTCATCCCTCTCCCTAATCTGGTCTTTTCTCCGAGCCAAGCCTGTCTTTCAGATGGCCACTTAACATGTTCCATAAGCAGTCCAAACTCAACGTGCTTAAAATCACGTTTATCATCTCCAACCATTTATACTCCTCCCAAACTTGTCCCTGCTCCTGAAATTGCTGGTTTTTCCGGAATGCATCATCAAGCAGACCAGAAACCCGAGTCATCTCCTTGTTCTCTGTCCTGCTTCCTTCTCCATCCACACTTCAAGGCCTGGCAGTTCTGTCTCTATAAGGATCCTTGTATCCTCTCTCTGATGTCCATTTCTATCACCTAAAAAAGAAATCATGGGACTGAGTTTGGGGCGGGGTAGGCTGACTTTTTTTTTTTTTTTTATCCCAGAAGCCCCAGCAAGTCCATTAATTTCCTTCATTAAGGGTAAAGAAGATTCAGATTTTCAATAACACAGAAAGAGATATTTTTCCTTCAAGTCCAATGAAGCCACAGTGACATAAAAAGAGAGCCAGGTAAGTTTCACAGTCATCCTGCTATGTCACCCATCATTTCTAACACCTACTACATGGTTTGTACAAACAGGGTCTTGTCCCTTGAAAAGCTTATTGCAATGTTGAGAAGATAGATGATTAAATAGAAAAGCAGAGTTCCAGGAAGTGCAGTGAGGGCTGGGCTAGAAGGATGCCCAAGAAGTGTAACAAATGTACAGAGCAGGAGCCTAGCTCAGCCTGGCAAATCAGAAGAGGTGAGAGCAGAGACCAGGAGAAGTGGGGCAGGTGAAGTAGGGAGGCAGAGGGGGAAAGACTCTGTGTGTGTGTGTGTGTGTGTGTGTGTGTGTGTGTATTTCCATTTAAACCGTAAAAACATTCTTCCTCTTGTTAAACAGAGGTTAAAGGGAAGTCATTAAAGATCCTAAGCATGGGAGTGACATGACAATGGGGCAGGCTGGAGGGATGCCAAACCAGAGGCAGGAGGACCGGTTATGAGGCTCATTCTCTGCTTTCCTCCAGGATGAGCTGTCTACTAATTATAACCTGCCTGTAAAGCCACAGGCCCAGTGGCCTGTGATGAACCAGCACTAAGGGGGTCCCTGCTTTTGCTGGTCCTACTAATAAGCTGCACTTGATTCAGGACTTGGCTTCCCCAGTCTCTAATTCTTTTGCAAAACCTAGAATTCACCCAAGATCTCAGCCCTGGATCATCTGTGACCTGACCTCTGATCCAGGAGGGTCCCCATGACTGACGATCCTCTCAGGGTGGGACCAAAGAGGGAGCAATTAGCTAAAAAGGAAAAACCCACAGAGGCATGGAGTTCGCCTTGGCTGAAGGAGGAGGCGTGTGCCAACCACAAGGGTCTGGCTTAAAGAACTATGGTGCTCCTTGACCTTGAAGGATTGGACTTAAATTTATAGTTCTTTTGAGACTGTCAGAGCCAGACTGACTCATGGGAGGGGCAGCTGATGGGGTAGGAGTCACACTGGAGAGGAGGATTTGCTTTGCTTGGGGCTTGAGAGAGACCTGTAACAGATGGCACTGTTGATGGTGATGGTGACGGTGACAGGGTCTTCTGCTTTCTTGCATGTTTCCTTTAAGATCGGAGCTGAGATGGGGGCTACGAAAGAAACTATACGGTGGCTTCTTCCCGAGACTAGATGATTAGAGGAGAAAAGAAAAACACAGGCCAGGAATAGGGCTGGCCCAGGGGAACCAGAACTGTAGGACTTTATAGAAAAATTAATAAATGAAAAGTCTTTTTTTTTGTCTTTCCTTCAGACAAGTGCAGCTTAATAGCACCACGCACTGTAGGAAGAGCCTTGAGTGATCACTGGGGCCACATGGGTCTGTGTCAGACCCCTGCCCTGTCTGCCACTCCTTAGCCTCATAATTCTACAGGCAGGTTGCTGAATCTCTCCCAGGCTTAGCTTCCTTGTCTGTCAAATGGATTTAAGCAGCAGTAATAATTGAACAGGCAACAGACTTGGTGTGGTACTTACATCCTCTCAAGTAATCCCCATCCTAGGGCGCCTGGGTGGCTCAATCGGTTAAGTGTCTGACTCTTGATTTCAGCTCACGTTATGATCTCATGGTTCATGGGCTCGAACCCCGCGTGAAGCTGACGGTGCAGAGCCTACGTGAGATCCTCTGTCTCCCTCTCTCTCTGACCCTCCCCTGTTCACTCTCCCTCTCTCTCAAAATAAATAAACATTTAAAAAATAATAATAGTCCCCATCCCTATTTTATAATAATATATTCATTTTAGGGGCGCCTGGGTGGCACAGTCGGTTAAGCGTCCGACTTCAGCCAGGTCACGATCTCGCGGTCCGTGAGTTCGAGCCCCGCGTCAGGCTCTGGGCTGATGGCTCGGAGCCTGGAGCCTGTTTCCGATTCTGTGTCTCCCTCTCTCTCTGTCCCTCCCCCGTTCATGCTCTGTCTCTCTCTGTCCCAAAAATAAATAAAAAACGTTGAAAAAAAAATATATTCATTTTAGAGTTGCCAGGAGGATTAAATGGGATGATGCAGTGACAGGGTCTAACTCACTGCCTTGCACAACATGGGTGAAATACATACCGTCTTCCTGTAAGGAAGACCTAAGGCTTTCAGACCTAAGTTTTCCCTGGACATGTTTACCTGAGTTTAGATCTGTCCATGTCTCCCTTGGGAAAAATAAATAAATAAAACAAAAAAAAAATCTGCCTTTTATTTTGCTCTCTCTTGTACCACTTTATGCGCATTTTTTCCCACCACTGTTAACTTCACCCACATCATCCTAACTGGTTCTGATTTGTCATGTGTGATGTCTTAGAACCAGCCCAGGACATAATAGGAGAAAAAGTCAATCTGTTTAAGCAACAAAGAGACTGGGAGTAACATTGTTTTTAACTTACCTATTCTTTGACCTTGAAGTCAAAAGGAGACAGCTGGTCTGGCTTTGCTAAACTGACCTTTAGGTTGTCCAAATGAAGTCCATTTTGGCACTGGAAGCCATGCTTCAATCCAGATTCCAGCAAACAGGAGAGTGAGACAAAGAGGGGAGAAGTCTCTCCTTTGGCCACCAGCTTCCTCCTTCTCACGGGAAGTAAGGACTTCTTAGGAAAGTCTCCTTTCTCACAGGACATAAGATTCTATAATAGTTTAAAGCTACGGCTCCCTGAAGGCAGGAATGGTGGAATCGTTCTTGTTGAATTGTCCATGAGTACAGAAATTGCTGCACAAATTGTTGATAAATGAAGGCGGGGACAGGAGAGGTGACTGGATTTCACCTGAAGACCAGAATTGCTGCCTTTTGTCTACCCTGGAGCGGAGACATGTACAAAGGGCACTGGCTTCAGAATCAGACAGCCCTTGGGCGAAACCCAAGCTCTGTAGCTGACTGACCTTGGGCAAGGCACAGCACCTCTCTGAGCCTCCATTTCCTCACCTTTTTTAAAGTTGTTATTTAATTTTTTTAATATATATTTATTTTTGAAGGAGAGAGAGAGAGAGAGGGAACGAGTGGGGGAGAGGCAGAGAGAGAGGAGACACAGAATCGGAAGCAGACTGTAGGCTCTGAGCTGTCAGCACAGAGCCAGATGCAGGGCTCGAACTTACAAACCATGAGATCATGACCTGAGCCGAAGTTGGACGCTTAACCACCTGAGGCACCCAAGTGCCCCTAAAGATTTTATTTAAATTCTAGTTAACATCCAGTGCAATATCAGTTTCAGGTATACAATATAGCAATTCAACACCGTATATAATTCTCTCTCTCCCTCTCTCCTGTTTTCTTTTTCTCCCTTCTCTCCCTCCCTCCATCCCTCCCTCCATCTATGGATAGATAAGACCCTATGAGAAATTTCACTCCTTTATCAAAGATGACATCTGTTTTCTTCTTCTTCTTCTTCTTCTTCTTCTTCTTCTTCTTCTTCTTCTTCTTCTTCTTCTTCTTCTTCCTCCTCCTCCTCCTCCTCCTCCTCCTCCTCCTCCTTCTTCTCCTTCTTCTTCATCTTCATCATCATCCCGCACTCATTTGTTCAGTGCTTCACAGAGTGTCAAGCCTCTGTTCACACACCCTCTAAGGCCAACTCTGATGATGGACAACGTAAGGAGTCAGGACACTCCAGTGGCTAAGAACCTGGGCTCCAGAACCAGAGAGCCTGCACTTGACTCATGTTCCGGAAATAATTAGTTTTGGGACCTCGTAAATTAGTGAACTTCTCTGTGCCTCAGTTGTCTCATCTGCAAAATGACGACACAAGTAACATTTCCCTCCTAAAGTTGTTAATGCTTTTCCTAAGTAAAACACTTAGAATAGTGTCTGGCTCATGGCAAATTCTCACTGAATCTTATCTCATATCCCTATTGTTGATCTCATTTTACAGAAGCATAAATAGCTCAGAGAGGCTGTGACTTGCCCAAGGTCACCAGCAAGGAGCAGAAGAGAGCCTACATCTTCTGCCTCAGCTGTGATCTCTTCCTGGTCTACCACACCACAAATGGTGGGAGAAGGAGCAGAAGGTTCACCATGAGGTCTGTAGACAGGGACGGCTTTGGGAAAGAGAACCACGTGGAACCCTTAGATTGGATTGTTTGTGAGCTTCTGGAACACAGAAAGTCATCTTAATCCATTTCATATTCTGCAGCACAATGTCTGAAGCAAAGTAAGCACTAAGGGAATATTTGTGGAAAGAATTGATCAGGAAATCGATGAGAAAACCTGGGGATGAGAGTAATAATGGTATCGAGCCCTTTGAACCCTGGTGAATGAGCCAGGTCCATAGAGTGGAGGCAATCTCGATTTCTAGGGAAAGAGGGACAGGCAGTCCTGCCCCAGGAAAACACAGCCCAGTTGCAATGCATTGAAAAGAGAAGGGGATTCCATTCTTGGTTCTGCAGAATGGGTCCATTATGGGGTATGTCCACGGAGAGGGAAGTATGTGGCCAAACTCAGAGCTGTCTACAAGGCATCACCTCTGACTCATCCTCCCTATGCCCACCTCCACTCCAGTCTAGAAACGGCTGGGTAGAAACCGAGCAGAAATCAAATGGCTGGGCAAGAAGAGAAATCGCCAAAGTTGCCCTTGTGAGAAGAGTTTTCCATGGAAACACCTAAGTGCAATTCTCATGCCAAGTCATAATCATCACATCTCTGCTTCCCAAGGTGTTTTCCTGTGGGTGATCTCACTGTAACCCTTCAAGGCCGCTACAGAGTAGGAAAGGCAGCATCTATTATCCACATTTCACAGATGTGAACACTGAGGAAAGCACAAGACAACTGCCCAGGGTCACTCAGGGAGTTGGGGCCAGAAGTAGGCCCTGACACAAGAACCAAATCCACACCGTGGCCTCCCCACATGATTCAGCCACATTCTGGATGCACACATAGCAAATCCCACAGCCCCAGTGCCTTGTGGGACCACACAGTTCCCTCCTCTAACCTCATACACCACCCTCTCCTCCCACCACTTAGGTGTAAGGATCAGGGAGGGACACTGGGTCTCTGTCTTCCGAGGCTGGAGGAGGTCTTGCTATGACCACAGCTGTCATGGCCCTTTGTAAGCTCTTGGGCCATCTGAGGAGTTCAAGTGGTCAGGAGGATGGACCCCAGTATCTACCTGGATTCAAATCCATGGCAGCCCCATGTTTGAATGGCCTTGAACAAGTTACTCCAGCTCCCAGGAGCTCAGTTTCTTCATCCTCGTAATGAGAAGGGCATAGGAGATTTTAGCTCTATTTAAAGATTTCTCTGAACAGATTACAAGTTTCCATGATGGATCAGGCTGCCCCATCAGGTAATAAGTCCCCCATCACTGGAAGTCTACAAGCAGACTGGTGCGTGCAAGGGTCCGCTCGTAGGGAGGGAGCCGTAAGGGTGAGGCAGGTAGTGCACGATATGTGGACAGAACCCCTTGCCCACACTACCGAGCACATCAATATCACCCAAAGAACACGTAGAAAATGCAGGTCCCGTAGCCCCGCCCCCGGGGTAGTCTGACTGCAAACATGTCAGATGTAGCTCAGAAACCTGGATCTTTCTTAGAAGTATCCCGAGGTTTTTGTTTGCTAGGGCTTCTAACAAAGTGACACCAACTGGATGGCTTAACCAAAAGAAACTCCGTGACTCACGTTTCTGGAGCCCAGAAGCCTGAGATTAAGGTATCAGTAGGATTGGTTTCTCCTGAGGGTGTTAGAGAGACTCTGCTCCAGGGTCTCCGTGAACTTCCGGCGGTTTTCTGGCAATCTTGGTTATTCTTTTTCTCACAGGCTGTCACTCCAGTCTGCGCCCCGTGCTCACATGGCATTGTCCCTGCGCACATCATGCCTATCTCTGAGTCCGCATTCCCCATTTTTAGAAGTCATATTGGATTGGGGCCCACCCCAACAACACTGCTCATCTGCAAAGACCCTATTTCCACACAAGGTCTCACTCACAGGTACTGGCGGTTAGGACTTTCGACATCCTTTTCAAGAAGGCAAGTCAATCCATAACTCCAGGTGATTCTGACACGCGGCCAGGGTTAGGGACCCAGCGGACTACAGCTCTTCAAATGGCCTCTAAGCCCCCTGGGAATCTTGAATGGCTGCAGCTTCTGACTCAGTGGGTCTGGAAGGCCCCAGATTCTGCTTTCTGAACAGGAGGTCCTGATATGGCTTGCCCACGGACTGGTGCTCTCAGGGAGGTCGCTCCCAGCACAAGATGCCCAGGAAATCCAGAAATGGCTACCACGCAAATAGAAGCTCTCTGCTTCATTTCTCCTAGGACAAGGGTTGCTTTCTTCTTCGGTCTCTGAGGGCATAGGAAAGAAAACCTGCCGGTATGCCCCATGCCCCTTCAGAGCCATCACCCTGGTAGGGGCATGGACCCTGGGATGGGATGAGAAGACTGGGCTGCCAAACTCTGGGAAAAGCTCTGATGCTCATGCTCCCTTGTCCGTTTAATTTTACACATTCGGGATTCTTTTGTTGTTCCCCTTGTTTTGTTCGGTCCCACACCCGTTAACTCCGTGCCCAGCCTAAGCGTGCGCTGGGTGCACCTGACTCCCACGAAGTGACTGCCGCCCACCCACCTGCGCTGGCAATCAGGGGCCAGAGACTCGCGAGCCAACTAGGCCTGCCCGGGACCTCTGAGAAGCCCACCCTCCGCACTGGTGTCAATCCCAGAGGCCTGCCGGAGGAGGTGCGCCCCGCCCCACGTGCACAACCCCTCCCGCCCTGGGTAATCGGGCAATGGGACAGGCCTGGCCGGTCACAAAGGCGACAGCTGCGCCGAGGGGCAGCCGCCTTAATTTATTTATAGATGCGCTGGCTCTTTATGTGGCCTAGTTAAGGACGCCTTTCCATAAATACATAGAAACGGATGTTATTCTAGAACCCACCAATAATAGGCACAGCTGTAGAGACTGCTGCTGGATTAACAGCCCCACCTCCCTCTCCGCACCCCCCTCCCACCAAAATAGAAAATAAAGTTTAAAATGCACGTGGGATTTTTTTTTTTTTCCAGTGCGTGTATGCAAGAGGGAAATTCTGTCAACAATGAGATGTTTCTTTGAGAGCAAAGGCAGAATTTCTTAGGAAACAGAAAATTACGAGCTAAGGCTACCTCTTGCCAAGTAAAGACACAGCTCTCACCTTCCCCCTCCCAGGATTGTGATCGCCGCGCCCCACGCTTTCACCCGTCCCGGTGAGCTTCTGTTTAACCCGGACATAATCCTCTTGTTCCAGAGGCCACGCGCGGTTTGTTTCTTTGCAAAAATATAATTTGCCTAATGCCAATTCTGGCCCTTTCCTTGGCGATTAGTTGTTTGGGGTGCTGGACCAATGAGGGGTCTTTGGAGTCAAGGGGCCGAGAAAGAATGAAATCATGACGGCGTTGTGAGGGAGTCCTCCGCCCTTATGCCTTTGTTATTTCCCCCAGTTCGTTCTACAGACCCTTAATTCTATTACCCAGCTGTAATTTGGCTCTGTGTCTCTCCAGCATTCTTTCCTTTCTTCTGCCCCTTTTCTCTTTAATCGATTGATTCATCTGTAATTGGATTTTCTCTGGCTCTTACCAGCTATTAAAAGTAGCTACGTGTGTGTATGTGAGTGTGCTTTCTAACTAGGCCACGCTTTCGAATGCCTTGCAATCCTGAACCTTGTTCGGGTTTCTTAGTATGAATTCAATTCCCTGGCTCCTTTTGAGGCAGCGGGGAGTAGCAGAGAATACAAGGCTTGGAAGCCTGACAGAATGATACTGTTTTGTTTTGTTTTGTTTTTTGCTTTGTTTTGTTTTGTGGAAGGCTGACATTTATTGAGCTCCTACTGCGTCCCAGGTGTTCTCCCAAGCCCTTTGCAAGCATTACTGACTCTCACCACATCCATGTAAGGCAGGTACTGCTATTACCCCATTTTGGGGTAATGGAGACAGACGGAGGTTAAGTAACTGGCCCAAAGCCACACAATGAGCTAGTTAATGGCAGAGCTCTTGATCACAATGAAATTTCCCTAAATTCTGCCTTTTCCTATCCGTGTAAGTTTCAGCATGGCTTATTTCTTTCTGCCTCGGTTTCCACATCCACAAAATGAGTAAGGGTCGGTATCTCTTGCAAGATGATTTTTAGAACGTACTGAGAATATAGTGCCTGACTCACTGAGGCTCACACACACAGTAGATTCCAGTAATCCCTGTGCTATGGATGAGACCAAGAACTAAATACAGGAGCCCCGTGAGCACGGACAGCAGAAATAGAGCGCTGTCCTCTGAGGTCTGTTCACTCCACCGCCCCAGTCTCTGCTTTGGACAAACAACCAGAATCCAAGCAGATCATTTTGTAAAATCACAATAAAGATTCTGCTGCTGGGGGCTCCTGGGTGGCTCAGTCGGTTAAGCGTCAGACTCTTGATTTCAGCTCAGGTCATGATCTCAGGGTTTGTGAGATGGAGCCCCGACTCTGGCTGTGTGCTGATAGCATGGAGCCTGCTTGGGATCCTCTCTCTTTGCCCCTCCCCCACTTTCTCTCCCTCTCTCTCTCTCTCTCAAAAGTAAATAACTTAGAAAAGAAAAGAAAAGAAAAGAAAAGAAAAGAAAAGAAAAGAAAAGAAAAGAAAAGAAAAGAAAAGAAAAGAAAAGAAAAAAGAATTCCATTGCTGGTAAGCAGTGTGTCTTCAATGAGAATTTCCTCTTTCCAGTGTCCGTTTTCCCAGATGTAAAATGATGGGGTAGAGTTGGGGGACCACCACCACCTTTTCCGTGGTGACCTCAGGGGATGGGCTCAGTGCTGCCACCTCAAGGCTGGACCAACTTTTCAATGGCAATAAAACCCTTGAGCACTTATCAGCTTCACTTCATATAATTATTTAACTGCCACCACAAATGCATACAGTCAATACTCTTATCTCCATTACACAGATGGGGAAACTGAGCCACTGAGAGGTTGAGTAACTTGCCCAAGGCGGCATGGTATATTCCAGAACCACGACTCAGACCACACTCTCTCCATGAAGACAGGGGACACCCCTAGTTTTTCTTCCAGGTGTAGGGCCTCAGGGAAGATCTGCTGAGCTTGGCTTTGTCATTGAGATGAGGTGGGGCAGGGTGCAGGGAGTGAGTCAGGTGCTAGCAAGGGGTAAATTACTAAGGGACGCTGGACGGGCCAAAATGACTCCAGAATAACTTGCTGCTTGACCATCGTTTAGGCGGTGCAATACTTCTGACCTCTATATCTTAAACAATCGCAGGGGTGATTTCACAAGGTTGTTGAATGAAATAATGTGCATGAAACACAGCACCACACCTGGCCTTCAAAGACTCATGACTTCCTAATTCATGGGAGTTATTACAATAATTATTATTATGAGAATGAATTTTGAATTTTTAAATATGGTCCCCCTATGCACGTGTATGTATGCAAGATTTTTAAAAGATAGTTACCAAATTGATTTTATATCAGATTAAGCTCTATTGTTCTTAAGTCAAATTTTATTTTATTTTATTTTGTATTTTTAAGTTTATTTATTTATTTTGAGAGTGAGAGAGAGAGAAAGAGAGAGTGCTAGAGGGGCAGAGAGACAGGGAGACAGAGAATCCCAAGCAGGCTCTGTGCTGCCAGCGCAGAGCCCAATGCAGGGCTCGAACTCACAAACCAGGAGATCGTGACCTAAGCTGAAACCAAGAGTCAGACACTCAACCAACTTTGCCACCCAGGTGCCCCTAAAGTCAAATTTTAAAAATCCCTTCTAGGGGCGCCAGGGTGGCTCAGTTGGTGAAGCATCTGACCTTGGCTCAGGTCATGATCTCTTGGTTCATAAGTTCGAGCCCCACGTCAGGCTCTGTGCTGACAGCTCGGAGCCTGGAGTCTTCTTCAGATTCTGTGTCTCCTTCTCTCTCTCTTCCCCTCCCCCACTTGTGCTCTCTCTGACTCCCAGAAATAAATAATAAAAGTAAAAAAAAAACAAATTTGTTAATCCCTTCTAGAGACTAAGAACAGAATTGGTCCTAGCCCATACCCTTCTGCCTACCCCTCTTTCTCCTAGGTCCTAATGCTGCTCAGAGAGACAGAAAACAAAACACAACTTTGTCACTCAAGGACGGGGAGTCAGGAATTAACCTCCACTGTGAAACTGCAGAGTAATATAATTTCACAACTTCCAACGTCTGGCAAACTCCACAGACAGTATTTGCAAAAGCAGTTTTGCAATGACCACACTCGGGAAATCCCCAAAGAATGTTTATAAATACTGCAGATTTAGAGATTTAATTCTAAATTTTCCCGAAACCACATCAGCCAAAAATGTAACACTCCTTTTCAAATTAAAATGGTGTGTGTGTATTAACTCTAACACAGCTCAGATATAATTTAATTGGACCAAAATTTCCAGACTGATCATGACAGTATTGTTTGAGGTCATACATAGTTGTAAGCAATTTATAAATCCAAGGGTGAGGAATCAGTTCAATAACTCATGCCATCTCAACAGCACTGGTTACTACTAGCCAGGAGCTGGAGAAAGGAGGGAATGGGGAGTCACCGCAAATGACTTCTTTTGGGGGTGATGGAAGTGTCCTTGAATTACAAACTGTTATGATTTCCCAAACCTGTCTCTAAAAACCACTCAATTGTATACTTTAAAAGGGTGAATTTTATAGCATGTGAATTCTCTCAATTTAAAAAAAGATAATGGAAAAAGATGGGTAGAAGTCTTTGTAAACTGAGTCAATAGATAGAAAATCTGGGGAAAAAATATGTTCTAGAACTATACCTATTGACATAGACTAATGGACTTTACAGAATAAGATTCAAAATATCAAGTCGGGAGAAAAAAAAAAAATCATGTCCCAACTGACCATATAACCTATTTTGATGAAAAAAAATCATATCTGTGTCTAGAAGGATCTAGAAGAATATACACCAAATCATTAACCGGTCATTTCTGGAATTACAGGTGGTTTTATTTTCTTTTTGCCTCTCTAGCGGCATTATATATGGTTTTTAATAAAGGGAGGAAAAAGAAGAAACCAAATCTGGGAGGGTAAGTAGGATAGATGACAGATGGAGACGTTTTACTTTAGACCTTCAACTAACCCAAAGTAAAGAAGCTTCAACAACGTGTGGGTTTGTGGCGAAGTCCACGATATGTGCTGTGTCAGAAAACAGCCATCGAGGGCCAGCAACACAGAGACAAACAAACAATGCTTCAGTGTTTATCAGTCGGCAGTCCTCCCCCACCTCTTCCATTTTGATTTACAAAATGCAGGGACTGTTCTGATCGAAGTTACAAGCAGAGCCAACGTCGCTTACCAACTGCGTTTTGATAAACGTGACTGCGTTTCGTTTATTATCACGGAAACCTTATTCGGCCCGTTAGGAGTTAGTTCTAAGTTGGTCGGTTCTATTTTACTGACGTCATGTACACCGTAATAGCTGTTGAGAAGGACTGGGGGGGGTGGGGTGGAACCTCTATTTTCAAAGTGTCTGCTACATTCCGGTATGTTTTAGGCAATATTGATGGAGTTTTTACTTAGCCCCAAACAGGGACCCCTGAGGGTAGTGATGTGACCTCCACTGTTCAAGACACAGAGAGGCTGGTTGACCAGCCTGAGGCTGCCCAGCGGGTGGGTGGCTAAACAGGGTCAGAATGCCTATGTGTCTTCCCCCCAAGAATCATATTCTAATCCTCTACAACCCTCCCCTGCCCTTGGCCTCACAAGGTCCTTGTAGCCCACTAATTATCAGACTGAAACATAGATTTCTGGAAGGCTTCTTTGAAATAAAATTCATCAGCTGCCAAATCACTCACTTACTAAATTGCCAGCGCTCAGCCCTGACCTTCTCATTGAGGATGAAGCCCCTGCCTCCCCCAAGCACACACGCTGTGCTGGCACATCATATGGAGGGGGAAGGAAGACAGGGGAGTGAGGGAAGCAAGCCTTTCTCTCTGCCCTGACTCCACCCACCAAGGGCTCCCCTGGCCCCAGCCCTGCAGTTGGTCCCATTATCGCTTCCACCCCAGCTAATTATAGTCGCTGATTACCTAACAGCAAGCCCCACTGTCACCTGCTTTGCCCTGACGGATTATGCCATCTGGGCCACGTGGCCAGGGTCCGAGAGCCACGAGAGGTCACAGAGAGGGGCAAATGGCTCTGAATGGGAAGAAATGTGTTTACAGCCCTGACAGCTGACTGGGCCATTAAAGGGGCTTTAGCTGTGTGTTCCCAGCTGAAACCCCTCTCCAGGGGCCTCCCTATTAGCTAATGGGATGTGGCTGCATATATCGCTCTGGTTCCAAATGTGGGCATGCTGGGGGACTGACTGCATGCTTTCCTAAAAAGGAGAAGAAAAAGGACTTAGGAGAGACCTGGGGGCTCACAGTTGTTTGGGGTCCTTGTTGAATGGGCATCAGAACATGCCTGCAGAGGCCGTGCTCCATGGCCAGCAGGCTTCAAATACATTTTGCACTTCCTGTGCTCATGTCCATTAAATTAACACATGTATAAAACACATTTTATGACATTAAAGAAACCCTGTAAGGCGACTTCCATTTCATTAAGAGCTTCATGTCCTTAACAGTAGTCCTCTATCTCAAACTTGATTGTGCTTGTGTATATGACCTGGGAATCTCATCACAGTGCAGATTCTGAATCTGTCTCGATTGGGGTGGGGGGAGGAGGGGAGAGGGAGTGCAGATTCTGTATTTCTTTTTCTTTAACGTTTATTTATTTTTGAGACAGAGAGAGACAAAGCATGAATGGGGGAGGGTCAAAGAGAGGGAGACACAGAATCTGAAATAGGCTCCAGGCTCTGAGCTGTCAGCACAGAGCCCAACGCGGGGCTTGAACTCACGGACCGCGAGATCATGACCTGAGCCGAAGTCGGCTGCCTAACTGACTGAGCCACCCAGGCGCCCCCAGATTCTGTATTTCTAAAGAGCATCTGGAAGATTACTGATGCCACTGGTCTGTGGACGATGCTTTGAGTAGCGAGGAACTACTTAGTCACTGAATGAAATTAAATTACCAAATTAACATCACACAGAAAACCTATAAAATGGTATTTTTCCGACTGTGTTACAGAACACGAGTCAGCCAAGGAGGCTGCCTCGGCTCCAACAGGTTCTCAGTGGAGTAAGTTCCGGAATCACCGCATACTCTGCACCCCCCTGGGAATGCCCAATACATCATTAGCATATTGGAGCTGAGGAAGCCTGCAGTGATCTGTTCCACTTTAGATGTGAACAGTTTGCGTTCAACCAAAAGTTTGGTGCTTTATGCCCTAGTTTTTGTTGCAACCCTCACTGGAGAGCCTCTATTATCCCGATTGCTTAACCTGACCATTAAATGTCTTGATTTGAAAAATGCCTTCTCAGCCATACAGAGTTATTCACGTGAAACACACACGCACAAGTAAGAAAGGCTTGAACACTGGGAAGAAATGCTTGTATGAGGTACTGTCATGAAATGCAGGCAGTGGCGGCTTCTTCTGACAGCTTCTGAGCCCAGTGACCTCAGCTCGCCTGGCTTCCCCTCCTCCCAGCGTGATAAGGAAGTAGAAATGGAGGAGGAAGTATTGAAAAAGTGCCCAAGAGGTGGGACAAGGACGACTGCACAGGGGGTGTAGGTCTAGAGGTCTGATGACAAAGGCCAGTATGACTACTGCAAAATAGAGCTTCAAGGTTGATTTGCTTACAATTTAGCTTAAAAAAAAAAAAAAAAGCAAAATTTACCAAACCACTTTCTAAAAGCATTTTTTTTTTTTTTTTTTAATTTTTGGGACAGAGAGAGACAGAGCATGAACGGGGGAGGGGCAGAGAGAGAGGGAGACACAGAATCGGAAACAGGCTCCAGGCTCCGAGCCATCAGCCCAGAGCCTGACGCGGGGCTCGAACTCATGGACCGCGAGATCGTGACCTGGCTGAAGTCGGACGCTTAACCGACTGCACCACCCAGGCGCCCCTAAAAGCATTTTTATTTAACATTATAAAATGCTCACCGTAGGATATTAGATAAAAAAAATAAAAGGCATCAAAGTGGAAGACAGAATGTAACCACAACTTGTGTGTGTCTGTGTGTTTAATGTATATGCAGGGGTGTGTGTGTATACACATGTGTGAGTCCATGTGTGTATGTAACTGCACACATGAATTTGAAGGAGGAGAGAGAATCATCCAGAATGTTTGCTTTGGAATGAAGCAACATTAGGTTCAAACTGCAAGTGGTCCAAGTTTCTTAACCTTTGGGTTGTATCTTCTGTGGGATGAGACTAACAATTCCCACCTCAGGCTTATGTGAGAATTAAATGAGATAATGTCTGGCAAGCACTTAGCACATGGCCGGGCTCAAATTTAAACACTCACCAAATGGGAGTCATGATTGTATTAATATACTAAGAGTGTGGAAGAAAATACACAACATGTTAATAGTGGGTCATCTCTGGGTGATGAGTTAGAAGTGAATTTTATTTTCTTCTTTCTACATTTCGGAATTATCCAAAATGATTCAAAGAACACCCTTATAAAATTAAGAAAAGATTATAAGACAAACTTTATAAAGTAAAATGCTAATTGTAGTTTTCTCTGGTTAAGAAAGGTGGGCCATTTTTATTTCCTTTTTTACACTTTCGATTTTTGAAATTGTCCACAACTCACTAGTTTTAACAATTTTTGAATATGAAAGCCATGCCCATCTCTTTTGGACATTTTGGGAAAATGCAGAAAAACTCTGAAAAGAAAGTAAAATCACTTATAGTGTTGTGATTTCTCTGCTTTTATTACTCTTTGTTTAAATTTATAAAGTACAGATTCACACCTAAATGAATGGTCCCCTAGAATTGTGCAGTGCACAACATGGACAACCATATTCATGGTCCTGAAATAGCACCCCCCATACACTTCTCAACCCACCCCCAGAAGTCACTGATATGAATTTTTCCTGTATATGTATCACACACACACACACACACACACACACACACATAGATATATATACATGTGCATACATGCTCACATGATTAAGTAAAAATGTCTTTAAGGAAATTCAAGAAAGATTTTAGAGGCCACTTATATGTAATAGATCTAATTAGTTCCCCAAGATCAAGTCTAGGAGGAAAGTACTTTCCCCACATTCTCCATGAGTAAACTCACTTGAGCAGATATGCTTTAAGCATCTATGCTATTCCAGGTCCTATACTATTTACTAAGGAAACAAAAACGAGGAAGACACAAGATCTCTGGTCTCAGCAAGCCTCTAGGCTATCACAGAAATGCGCATACAGTAGTCCCCCCTTACCGGAAGTTTCAGTGATCTGCAGTCAACTGCTATCAGATAGCAGATGATCCACCTGACATAATTAATGTAAGAAGGTCAAGAGAAGCCACGTCTTAGGGCCTGCAAAATTCACCACCCCCCTTCATCTCATCATGCATGGAATTTTATCATCATCACAAGGAGAAGGGTGAGCACAGTAAGAGATTTTGAGAGAGAGACCACATTCATGTAACTTTTATTACAGTGTATCGTTATACTTGTTCTATTTTATTATTAGTTATTGTGGTTAATCTCTCACTGTGCCTAATTTATAAATGAAACTTTATCATAGGTGTGTCTGCACAGGAAAAAACATGGTATACGTAGGGTTTAGGGCTACCCACGGTTTCAGGCGTCCATTGGGGGTCTTCGAATGCATCCCCCACCAGATACGGAGGACTCCTGAATTAGAAATGTGTGCAAATACAATAATGGAAGCCAATAACAGGTCCAGAGGCAGTAAGGAAGAGATAGTGAACCCCTTCTTCTGCAGGGATTCTGGAAGCCCTCCTGGGGAAGAAGGCATCTCACCTATATCTAAAAGCCTACAGACTTGGGTTCCTCGTACACCCACACGATCTCACACTCCCCACCTTTCATCATGTCCGGGCAGGTCTCTGGTCTTGGGCTGGAATATGTTCCCACGCTTCGACTCCGAGGCCAACCCAACTCATCTTTCAAAACTTAACCAGGAGGTACCTCCTGAAAGGCATCCCTAACTACCCAGCATGAGGAAGGCACCCCTTCTCACTGCACGTGTGTCTTTATCAGACACTTACCAAATGACTCACGAGACTGGAAGTCAGCGTTTTGCCCTATTTATCTTTGAGCGATGGGGCAGGACTGAACGCCACACCCAGTACACGGCCCCCAATAGATGTCTTAAAAAAACCAACAACAGGGGCGCCTGGGTGGCGCAGTCGGTTAAGCGTCCGACTTCAGCCAGGTCACGATCTCGCGGTCCGTGAGTTCGAGCCCCGCGTCAGGCTCTGGGCTGATGGCTCAGAGCCTGGAGCCTGTTTCCGCTTCTGTGCCTCCCTCTCTCTCTGCCCCTCCCCCGTTCATGCTCTGTCTCTCTCTGTCCCAAAAATAAATAAAAAACGTTGAAAAAAAAAAATTTAAAAAAAAAAAAACAAAAAAAAAAAAACCAACAACAGCGCCAGGGTATAGTGCTATATCAGACCCATAGCAGAGATGGCTTCTGATCGCATAAAGAACACACATATGGGAAGAAGAAAACTGTCCCTCTGCCCTGCATCATTAGAAAAGAGGCTTCCTCTGGGAACACACAGTTCCTCAGGCGGCGGCTTAGCACCCAGACAGGACCTTTGTGCTCATTAAGAACGAAGGCCTCCAGGCTCCAGCAGCTCTGAACCAGCAGAGCAGAGAGGCTGGATTCCAGCGCCGACCCACTCAGCGGGGTGGCCTTGTGCCGGAGAGGTACTGCTCCAGGACAGCCCTGCTGACCCATGGATGGACAAGATATATTTCCTCCCAAGGAGCTGACAGTCTGTGCAATTCAACAATGAAGGAAACCCGCATAGTGAGTGGCTGCTTATAAAACGTTGAGTAAATAAGTGAATGAATGCCTGTCAAAAAAAAAAAAAAAAGCAGTGAATTTTCTTAGACTGATTCCGATTGTATTCGGTTAGGTCCTACTATGCATTTGCTTTGTGCTCCGAGGTCCACTTTGATCAAGTCTTCCAACAGGGGGGTGTGATTCCTTTTCTTCCTGGCTAAAAGCTATGGAAGCTTCTGACTTGTTTAGAACAGGTTAAATGTTCTGGTGCAAAGGACCCAAACTGCAAATCAACATAGACAGGGCTCTGTCAAGTGCTTTCATGTAAACTGACTCACCCGGCTGTTGGCCGCGTTACTCATCAGATGCCCCTCTCTCGCCTGCTTGCTTTCAAAAGGCCTTTATTATACATCCACACTGTTTAAACTCGGGCAGAAGCGGTGACGAGTGGCCGGATCTTATTCCAGTGTTACCCACAGCGCTGTGCACGCGGTAGGCACTCCAAACGTCCTGGGAGAGTATTTCCATGTTACCAAAACTCTTGTTTGATTGAGGCGTTAGACGAGCCCGTCGTTGGGTGGGACAAACATGGAAAAAGCCCAGGAAGCTGCAAAAGTTGCTTAAGACTATCCCACCAGTGAGGCAGGGCCCGGCCTGAGACCCCAGGGCTCTTGACCCTAACAGAGGGCTCTTTAAGTGCCACACACAGGCCTCTGGCCACCCAGGGGGTGACCGGAAAGTGCCTCAGAGGTCCCCAGACATCAGTAGCAGCAAAATCAGCAATGTCATGAAAATGTAAATTATAGACCAGGTGGCTTTAAATACCTGTGGGACCAGGCCCTTGCTTTGCAATTACAGAGCCCCTGCTCTTGTCAGAACTGTTGCAAAAGCATTGTCACGGGGCGTTCGTGACTTGCTCCTTCCCCCTGTTCACCCACCCTGGATTTTATATTGTTTTCCCCCCCAAAACAACACTGGATCAGAGCAGCTCTTTGCCAGAAGGTGATCAGAATCTCTCAGACGGCCCACCAGATCAGCCTCAGCTTCTCAGCCCAGCTTTGGGGAGCCTCTTGTAGCTGACCTGTCCCCGCGTTCCTGGCCCATTCCACATTTCCCCAGATTCTATACTTTGGCCAGAGGGAGCCCTCCTCTGCTTCAGCCCCGACATACTTGGGGCCTTCCCCTCTGCGAGCCCTCCTCGGGTGATGCCCCTGCTCAGAACAGCCTCTCTTTCTCTCTCTACCGTGCAAGTCCTCTTTATCCTCTGAATGTAACAATGGATCCTTGCAATTGAAAGTGCTGTGCTGCTCTGACTTCCTATAGCACCCTTGAAATCTCCTTTGGGTGGGATGCTTAGCAGATCTCTTAGGCAGTCGCTTATCTCTCTGGGCACAGTCACGTCTCAGCTGGAAGTAAGTTCTTTCCACCTGAGAGTCACGTCTTCGACAGAACATGGTGGGCAAAAATCTCCAGCCCTGGAGTCAAAGTCCTGTTTCTAACCCTTTAACGGCCTTTAACTGTCTGGCCAGGAGCTAATTTCCTTTCCTTTTCAGAGGTCAGGTTTCTCATCTGTAAAAGGGGATAATACTATCACATGGGGTTGCTATGGGCGCCAGGGTGGCTCAGTCTGTTAAGTGGCTGACTCTTGATTTCAGCTCAGGTCACGATCTCACTGGTTTGTGCGTTCGAGCCCCACATCCATCTCTGAGTTGACAGTCCAGAGCCTGCTTTGGATTCCGTCTGTCTCTCTCTCTCTCTCTCTCTCTCTGCTCCTCCCTACTCGTCCTCTCTCAAAATAAATAAATAAACTTAAAAAGAAAAAAAAAAAAAAGAACGCAGATTGAGCAAGAGAAAGTACCTGGCAGATAGCAAATGCTCAGTAAATAGCAGTTGCTGCTATCATGTGAGAGGGTAGGATGTATTCAGGGAGTTACTGTGGCTCACTGGTGGGTGGAGCTCCCCCTATGGAGAGAGGACTGGTGCGGATGAGGTTGGAGAACTAAGCCAGGTCCAGACAATGAAAGGCCCCCTACACCTCGTGAAGGAGTTTGGACTTCTCCAGAGAAGGAGAGTACTCAGGGAAGGGTTTTAAGTAGGGGAAGGACTGATCTGATTTACATCTTAAAGGCTTCCTTGGCTTCCATGGGGAGGATGTTGTAGAGATGAGGTCAAGTCAGAAAAAGAAGTTAGAAGGCCAATACAGTCACACTGCTGAGGCAAATGAATCCCAGTCCCTCCCTTCTGGGAGCCTGTGGTCTACCGCGGGGAGACAGATAACTAAGGAAGGACACTGAATGGAAAATGGTGGGGAAAGGCATGTGGACCACTTGGAAGCAAGGAGAGAGAATCACTGTCTCCACCTGATAGGGAGGGACACTCCAGGGAGGTTTTAGGGAGAACATAACCTGTAGGGGCCCCACCTTTTCTGAAGAACACCTTATCTGAAGACCTGGATATAAATGCCTGGACATTCTACTATCGTCGTTTCCAGGACAGGAACCCCCACCGTGTATGATGGATGAGACCAGGAGATGGTGAGGATCCCATCCAAGGATAAGATTCAAAGATGAAAAATCTCTAAATTTCATGTTCATCCGAATGCTTTGAACCTTAATCTCCCCTTTGTGCTGTCATGTCAGTATTTTGCATTTTGGAGGGCAATTATTTGAAGAGGGACAATCAATGCTTTTCTATTTTACCTACCTATCGGTCGACCTATTTTTTTTTTTTTTAAGATTCCCTGAGAAAAAAAATTTAGAGGAAAACAGGAGCTCTGAAATGAGCTAGAATTTAATGTCATGCCATTAACATTTCAGAAAATGCCAGCAGAAGCTTGAGGAGATAATTACATACAAGGGAAGCAAATTGGGTGTGTATGCCACAGGTCCACCAGAAAGTGTTTCAAAGTGGATCGTGTCACCGAAAATTGTTTGTTCTCAACAAGTTTGAGCTGAAATAATATTTACATTTGGACGAATGGTTTCTAATTGGGTTATCCATTAGAGATGGAGGGCAGGAGTCGTGAGAAAATGAAACCTAATTTGCAAGCCTCAGACATGAAGGCAGCGATTAGTTGTGGAAGGTGAGCAAATGCACAGCTCCTGAGCCCTATCTGCCTTCAGCGGTGCCAGAAAGGGGTGGTGTAGCCAGGGATGAAGCCAGCAATGCCCAGAGTGCCAATGAAAACTCACTCTTTCATAGAACTTTACAAAGCACTTTCCCACACACGATCTTCTTTGATCTTGTTTGTCCTCGTTTACAGCTGAGGCGATGAAGATTCAGGTGACTCACCCAAGGTCACGGAATGAGGGCAGGAAGGGACCGCGATGCATGCCAGTTCTTCTGACCCTCAATCCCATGTTCTGGCCACCCTGCCTCTCAAAAACCTTCCGAAAGTGACAACTCATAGTAAGACCCTTGGCAATGAAGTATACACGCAGCCAATATACTAATGGGTATAAATCAATTGCACAGTAATGGCCTGACCCTCAGCTGCCGGGATGGTGGCCACAGGGCTGTCACTGGTGAGGCCCAGCAGGGCAGCTCTTCTCAGCTCAGGCTCAAAGCTGCCAGAACTAAACTTGCTCCTTTAGGCAGGGGGACCCAGACAAATTGACTATAATAAGTAGACCTTTGCACGAGACAGACTGGAAGCAGAGTGACCAGGAGAGTTTCACCGATGAAGGCTGGGTGGAGGAATATGATTCTTGGGAGAAGTACACAAAACAACCCTTGGTTAGGCTTAAAGGATGCAAAGCAAGAAGCAGCCACCCCGCTGCTGAGGTCAGGGTGAGACACACAGAACAGAGACAAATCTTTTCCCACTGCCCTAGTGACAAGGGGGGTCCACTGGTCCATTCGAGCAGAAAACTGGAAATGTATCAGACCCACCAACACTTTCAAAGGTTTCCTCTAGTGACCTGGGGATAAAATGCAAATCTCCTAGGAGGATTCAAAACACCCCAGGAGGTCCCACCCTTGCTTACCTCTGTAGCCCCGTCTCTCATCACACTTCCCCCCCCCATGTATATACCCACAAGCAGCCCATACAGTCACTCTAGCTATCCAAACACTTACTGCTTCTCTTCCTCTGCCACAGCATGCTCTTTCTTGCTTCTAGACCTTGATCCAGGCTGTTCTTTGTATCAGCTTCATTTCCTCCTTCCTATCCCAACTGCTTAGCTCCTACTCATTGAGTATCAGCCTACAGGTCACTTCTCTCCATCACCTCTACCCTTATGAGGCTAAGTTTGCCTGCCATGCTCGCCCATAGCAGCCCGTACTTCCTGAACCCTCACTGTAATTGCTCAATTCATATTCCAACCTCACTACCCAGCAATTACTTGATAGAAGCAGGGATTGCTTGCATGCTCACTATGGTAACCCCAAGCCGAGCACATTTGTTGAACGATAGGATAGATTAATCCCTTAATTAATTTCACTGGTGGTAAAATCTAGTAAACAAAAAGCATTTCTCCTTTATAGAGGGTAAGTTAGTTGGTCTCAACTCGACAAAGACCCAGCTGGACAACCCCACCACGTCATGTTACATAAGCACCTGAACAGACCATTAGAGTCAAGATTCTGCCGAAAACGTGAGCAGAAGAGCCGTTCACACAGTTCTGACTTAAGAAGGCTTATTTCTGTCTGGGTGTGATCCAAGTTACTGAGGGCTTTCAATAATTGGGAAAGACATTATCTTTGGAAACTAAAATCCGACCCCTGTCCCTTGGTTCCTGCCAAATATCTCCCATAACCCACATTAAGTGGGTTCCTCTGTCCTTAATCACATACTAAATGCCTGCATCTGCGGTTGGCATCAGTGGTTGTGAAGCAGCTGCAATCACCACATACGTGTCCTGTTATTACAGCAGGAGAAATATTGGGCAAAGGGCTCCAAGTAGTGAGTGAGAGTAAGATCTTCCTTCCCCCCTCCTCCCTTCCTCCCCTCTCCCTTCCTTCCCCCCTCCCTCCCTTCCTTCCTTCCTCCCTTCCTTCCTTCCTTCCTTCCTTCCTTCCTTCCTTCTACTCCAGGTAAAGGGCTCCAAGTAGTGAGGGAGAGTAAGATCTTCCTTCCCCTCTCCTCCCTTCCTCCCCCTCTCCCTTCCTTCCCCCCTCCCTCCCTCCCTTCCTTCCTTCCTTCCTTCCTCCCTCCCTCCCTTCCTTCCCTCCTCCCTCCCTTCCTCCCCCCTCCCTTCCTTCCCCCCTCCCTCCCTTCCTTCCTTCCTTCCTTCCTTCTACTCCAGGTAAAGGGCTCCAAGTAGTGAGTGAGAGTAAGATCTTCCTTCCCCCCTCCTCCCTTCCTCCCCCTCTCCCTTCCTTCCCCCCTCCCTCCCTTCCTCCCCCTCTCCCTTCCTTCCCCCCTCCCTCCCTTCCTTCCCCCCTCCCTCCCTTCCTCCCCCTCTCCCTCCCTTCCTCCCTCCCTCCCTTCCTTCCCTCCTCCCTCCCTTCCTCCCCCCTCACTTCCTTCCTCCCTTCCTTCCTTCCTTCCTTCCTTCCTTCCTTCCTTCCTTCTACTCCAGGTAAAGGGCTCCAAGTAGTGAGTGAGAGTAAGATCTTCCTTCCCCCCTCCTCCCTTCCTCCCCCTCTCCCTTCCTTCCCCCCTCCCTCCCTTCCTTTCTTCCTTCCTTCCTTCTACTCCAGGTAAAGGGCTCCAAGTAGTGAGTGAGAGTAAGATCTTCCTTCCCCCCTCCCTCCCTTCCTCCCCCTCTCCCTTCCTTCCCCCTCCCTCCCTTCCTTCCTTCCTTCCTCCCTCCCTCCCTTCCTTCCTTCCTCCCTCCCTTCCTCTCCCCTCACTTCCTTCCTCCCTCCCTCCCTTCCTTCCTTACTCCCTCCCTTCCTCCCCCCTCACTTCCTTCCTCCCTCCCTTCCTTCCTTCCTTCCTTCTACTCCAGGTAAAGGGCTCCAAGTAGTGAGTGAGAGTAAGATCTTCCTTCCCCCCTCCCTCCCTTCCTCCCCCTCTCCCTTCCTTCCCCCCTCCCTCCCTTCCTTTCTTCCTTCCTCCCTCCCTCCCTTCCTTCCTTCCTCCCTCCCTTCCTCCCCCCTCACTTCCTTCCTCCCTCCCTTCCTTCCTTCCTTCCTTCCTTCCTTCCTTCCTTCTACTCCAGTTAAGGGTCAATTACTTTCTAGGTATTAAACAGAGATAAGTAAGGCACATTCCCTTCTTCAGAGGGTTGTCTAGAAAAAAAAAGAAGGTGTTTGGAGAACCAAAACTTCCTTAAAATCATTTACTCTTTGCTTCTTAAGCTTTCATGTGTATTTCAAACCACCTAGGGATCATGTTAAAATGAGGTCCTGATTCAGTAAGTCTGGGGTGGCGCCTAAGATTCTGCATTTCTAATAAGCTCCTGAGTCCCACCAATGCCGCTGGTCTGGGAACCGCACTTTGAGGAGAAAGCATCACGATATGATCTATATGGAGACAATCATTACATCCCTGTTGCCTCATTTAATTCTCACAAAAATCCTGGGAATATTTAGGGAAGGATGTACATTATGACCTTTTCACGGGTAAAATCATTGCATCTGGAAGAAATTAGCTATTTTTGTCCCAGTGGCACCACCTGTAAGACCAGGATTTATGTATTCATACCCAAAACCTCAAACCACCGACGTCGTCATTCCTCCACATGTCACCTACCCTTAGCTGCTGACCACAGCCAAGATGCCCCTCCACCTCTGGACACAGACCTGGAAGCCACCTGGTGGCCTCCTCTGCCCTAAGATGGCATACTGGCAGCTCTAGCCCTCTCCTCTGTGACCGGCCTTGGCTGACCTTCGCTGATTTGGTGACTCCCAGGACAATGGACGGAAGGCCATAGGAAGCAGAGGAAGAAGGAATGTCTGGATTTTTCTGGAAGCACCTACCACCGCTGGGTCTCAGAGAGGTCTCTGAACACCTGTCATCTCCTCCGCACTTCTGTTTCTCTACTCAGGTTACCTGCCGAGGACAAGCCACTGTACTGAGGTGTTGATGAGCACCTACCATATGTAGGATGCCGCACAGGTGTCTCTCCCGAATCAACTCAGTCACTAGGTGCAGAGTGGGCTGAGGTCTTCAGTCATGCAGGCATTCATTCAACATTAGTTGAGGGCCACCTGTGTCCTCGGCACGGGCTAGAGATCAATATAGATAAGACATATTCCTTCCTTTACAAGGATACTCAGAGAAGGTGAGAGACACATGCAAATTACCCAGCTAGGAAGTCTACAGCAGGGGCAGGAAACCACTATCTCCCCAACCTAAATTCCTCACTTTTTCCAACTCCAGTGAACTCTTGATACCAGCGAACTTCCTCATCTGAGGGACGTGTTAATAACACAGAGGTGAGGATTCCGTAGGTCCGCAAGAGGCCCAATTATCCGCATTCTCACAATCATACCCAGGGATTCTGATTCAAGCAAAACTCAGATCACCCCCCGAGGACAATGACTTCACACCAACTGTGGAAGTCAGACAGGAGTACTGCCTGCCTACAGGTCTCCCTGGGAATCTGCTTCCTGCAGAGACAACAGACATCCTCTTGCCTTGGAAAGACTGATTTGGTTGGAAAGAGGAGCTCATTTATGGCATCCAACCAAATTTGGAAGCAATGTAACGAGCGTGACGTCCGAGGCCAGGAATGCAGCCCTGCTGGAAGGCTGCAGGGCTAGCAGGGCGTGGGTGGGTGGGGCAGCTTTCGAGGACCGCCTCCACGCTGCTCACATCACATCATGTTATTATGATGGATGCTCCTCAGTGCCAGTGCCCTGCCATGTGATCATCACTTTATAGTTCACAGCCCCACAATCTTAAGGGATGGTCACTTGGGTCCTTCGGTTGGCAGATGCCCTAGATAAACACACCCCCCTGGTAACCACATAGCAGCTGGGAGGGGTGGTTAACCCTGGGCTCCTGGACTCCAGAGGTAATCAGCTGCAGCCACCAAGTGGGACACTGAAGGGGATTACAATGAGTCCCTGCTGACCGATGAGCAGCAAGTCAGGACCCCATTCTGGGTCACAGTGTCCTCATGAGTAAAATACTTTCAGCCCTGGTTTTCTGGAAGTCCTTAATTTTGCTATAGGGAAAAGGCGCTTGTTCAGCTCAACATGGTAAGTTGAAATCTACCCCTGGCTCTCTTCTCACTACATCCTTCACTCCTGGAAGACTGGTCCACTCCCCAGAAAGCATTTGAGTTTCTCTCATCCCAAATGCACTACCTCCCTCTCTTTGCGGGGCTACTGGACCTGTATCATAGAATCAAGAGGGTCTGACTCAGGAAGGGAAAGGAAATGGACATATCCCAACAGCAGGAGTTTGTAGCTTTTTTAGCCATTAGCTTGAGTCGGTACCACCACCTTCCAGACTCTGTGTTTTTCTATTTTAATATTTAAATTCTGGAAGATGGAGAGTCCCACAGGCCGTGGTGGAGTTGGATACCTACTCCTGGCTCAGTCAGGTGCAGCCAGGGGGGCAGGGTCACTAAACAGCAACATGGCCAGTTACACTCCACTGCCTGTGAGAGGAAATACCCAGAGAAGGGGGCAGCCCCACCAGGGCTGGACACAATGATACTTCCTGGGGGACCTGAGCCTCTCCTGTCCTTTCAGCTCATTTCCAATGTCTGCTGATGTTCTGTCCTTTCCTAGGCCCCCATGTCAAACACTGGGAGCTGAATTGCTTCAAGATGCAAACCTCATAGCTGAACTGTATCAAGAGCGCCGGACTCGATTCTCCATGATGCACCTACTGGCAGGATAATGTCATTCATTCTATCCCCAGGGGTCAGCCCTCACTTAGAGCTCATGAACTCTGGAGATGGGTACACCACTGGCTGATCCACCCAGCAGCAAGCCATCCCACTGCCCTCTTCCAGAAATCCTGTAGAGGAAGCTTCCTGTAATGTTTATGATAGTGCAAAGTTCTGTGCCGGGCCCCGGAGATAAAGATAAGGCCATACCTCCAAATCCCTTTTTTCAAGAGAGCTATCAGAAGAGAGACCAGGAAACAGGCAACAACACAAGAAAAGAGCCCCACATGCTTTCCTACACCCAAGACAGGAAGTTGAAGTCAGGAGAGACTCAGATAAGCATCTCCAGGGAAGGCGGTGCTTTCCTAAATTGTGTCTGAGAGGAGTAGAGGCTATGCAGAAGGAAGGGTGGCAGAGAGTATGGGCAGGAGGAATAGGATGTGAAAAGACTCAGAGGCAGTCCACCACTCAGCAAAGGCAAGGCATTCCTTGCCTTGTGTAAGGCAAGGAATCCAGCGAGGATGAGGCTAGAGGGCTTGGCAGGGGCTGGACTGAGTTAGGCTGAGTCAACCAGGCTGAAATCTGCGAGGCGTGGAGAGAGGATGGGAGTGGGAGACAGAGGCAGAAGCCAGCAGGGAGGTGCCTGCATCCTCCAGACGAAAGACGATACAGATACGCTGCAAGGTACGATTTAAGCTAAGATCTAAGAGACAAGAAGGAGCCAACCGCAGAAAGATCAGAAAGAAGAGTATTCTAGCAAGAGAAACAAACAGTGTGAAGTCCCTGAGGAGGAAACATAAATAGCTTGTTGGAGGAATAGAAAGTGAGCTAGCGAGTGGCTGAAGACAGTAAGGGCAGTAGGGTCTGAGACGCAGGCAGATGAAAGTCACCCTGGAAATGTGGGGAAGGTGGTGTTTGAGTTTTCTTTGCAGGGAAGAAGCGTTTTAAACGAGCAACTCACATGATACTAGTAATACTTATGTTTACAACTTCTCCTTATTGTGCAGACAGGGGCCTGAAGGGAAGCAACCATCGAAACAGAGAGAGCAAACGGGGGTCTACTTACGCACTCCAGGCCAGGAAGAAGACAGCAGTCAAGGTGTGGACTGCCATGGGCAGACTGGTCCAAAGTTTTGGAGGCAGAGGCATTTCCTGAGGTGGAAAGACTGGCAAACAAATGAGGTTATCTTTGGGGGAGATAGAGGCATTCCAGAAACTCAATGGCTCCCTTTCGAATGTGTTATGTTTGAGGTGCATTTTAGAGATCTAAGTCGAGCTGTCAAGTAGCAGGTGGTTATAGAGGTTTCCCTTTGTGGCTAGAGACATACACCCGAGTGTCATTAGCATATACATGGCATTTAGAAACGTGGATGGGCCTGGACTAGATAAAGAAAGACAGAGAAGAGAAGGCGACCTGGGGCCAAATCTTGTGGCGTCCACCATTTTAAGATAGAGAAGAGGAAGAGAAGAGGAGGAGAAAAGCGAGGACCAATATCACCTGTGAGATGGGAGGAAAGAGAGGATATGGTTTTAGGGAAGCCAGAG
Organism: Neofelis nebulosa; assembly: GCF_028018385.1. Classification (NCBI taxonomy): domain Eukaryota; kingdom Metazoa; phylum Chordata; class Mammalia; order Carnivora; family Felidae; genus Neofelis; species Neofelis nebulosa. The sequence continues at coordinate 196,382,689 of NC_080784.1, read as the reverse complement.
CAGGGTGGGGGTGGGGGTGGGAGGCATCTTAAGAATGAAAAGGTGGCCGAGTCTGGCTACTTGGCAGAGAGGGCAGGAAAATGAGGACTGGGAAATAGCCGTTGGATTCAGATCCCCAGCCCCTAGGACCACAACTGCCACATAGTAGATGCTTGATAAATACGAGGTGAATTAGTTGACTGAAGAATCTAACCCAAGGATGACCAGAGCAGAACATTTTTGGCTCCCAGGGTACTACTCTCATCCTCCTTCCTCTCTGACAGACATTAATAATCAATTGCCTTTTCTTTTTCTTTAATCCAGACCCAGCTTTGGAGTCCTTCTGCTCCAGGCAGACCCTGTCAAGTAACTGGAACTGTCATGCAAACTGAGGCATATGTGCCATTCCTGGCATTAACTGTAAAGTCCGGGTGGGACTTCCTTTCACTTATTCAACAATGGAGGCACCAGGAACTACCTGCAAAGGGCACGGCAGAGGGAATTCGTGCTTATGCGAGGATGAGTCAGGTGACCGCTAAGACCCCTTGAAGAGCCCGTGGTTCAGATGACGGCTCTCCCTGCTCCGAGCATGCGGCCACCCACGACACAGAGAGAAAAATCCAGCCCAGCCTGGGTTAAAACGTGCGAACTAAATCTTTCTGAAAACGTCTCCTATGCATTTCTTTCCCCCTTATCTTTATTGGCCTCCTGAAATGCCTTATCTGCCCAGGCATGATTCTGTCCTCAATCTCTGTCTATGAGCACAATTACCATTTCTGCTTCTTCCACAAGGTAAAAATGAATCATGAAATGCAAGACATGAACTTACCTTGTCCACTCAGCCATAGGCAGACTGGCTTCGTCTCCAAATGGTGCACTCCCCCACAAAAAATCACAGCAGACGGTTTTATTCTTCAGCCCAAAGCACTTAGCATTGCGGGGAGACATCTGCTGCAGACAAATCTTGGGTCTTTGGAGCTTTAATACTCTAAAATTTATTCCTCTCCACCACCTGGACGCTCAGGGGTCCATTTGTGGACTTTTCCACCTAATGCTGCCTTGCAAGCTAATGGGCAGTTGGTTCACAGGCATGTAAGTTGCAGCTCATCTGTTAAAACCCCTACATCCGTATTGCAGCAGGAAGGGGAGAGAATTAACCATCAGCTTCTTGTCTTACCTTTATTAACTGCTTCAACAAACAAATACTAAGCGCCAGATTCGATGCTATTTTCTAGAGTAGGATCTAGAGGTAGAATAAGGAGTAAGAAATAGTTTCTTTTACAACCTGGGGTTCATGAATGGGCTTTAGAAGGTCTATGTATCTTTCTGAAGCGATGGGCAAAATGTCCTACGTGTACATATATATATATACATGTATATATATATATATATATATAGGTCTCCCGAGCGGTCTCTAATTTTCATGGGTTTCTGAATTCAAAATCGTTAGAGATCAATGGGAATCTAAAGGTTGCTCTCACGTCCCCCTTTCCTTCATCCCCAGTCACATCAGACCAATTTCCAAGGTTCACCAGTTTTTCTCTTGAATTGCTCGAGATCTAACCCCTTCTCTCCATGCCCCCCCCAACTTACCCCAAGCTGCCCTAAGCCAGTGACTGACTGAAAAAGCCTCCTCCTCGTAGTCTCCCTGGGCATCCACACCCTCCTCCAATCTGCTCCGAATGCAGGCCAGCCACGTGTTTTCAGATCTGTAATCCTATCACTTCAGTCCCTTGCTCAAAACCTCCTCATGGCTCCCACCGAGCTTCAGTGGCAGGCAATAAACTTTCACATCATCATTACCAACCACAACAACATCATGTTTGCTGTTCTCTTGGCTCCTTGGACTCCAGCCTTATCAAAGTTTTTCCATGTCTTCTCATTCCCCATCTGTGGTTCCGCCACCAGGCTGGTGTGCTTTCTGTGTTCTCTGCCCGAAAGGCTTCTCCTCTCTTCCTTCTCCAGGCTGTATCACAGTTATCACTTCTCCCGGCCATCTCCTTGGCCTCCCTGACCAGATCAAACATCCTGCTATAAAATCTCCTAGGTCCATAAACTTCCTCATAGCCTTTGCCCAAGCAAGAATTCTGCAGGCCTTGCATGACCCATTGATTAATCTCTATCCCTCAGCAAACCTGACTATTGTTCATTGTGTTCCCAGTGCTTCTCGGAACACTGGGCACAGGGCAGGCAAGGGCTTGATGAAGGCTCAGTGAATGAACGAATGAAGGATCAAGTAGCTGAATAAATAAGCAACCTGGTAAATGCTATAATAAAATAGTGCATGAAGTAGTGATAGGGCACAAGGTGGGGGGGGGGGGCATCTTTTCAGTAGGTCGGGGCGGGAACCATGTCTCATTCATCTTCGGCATCCAGTCCAGGTTCATCAGCTGTATAGATGAGCAACGTTCGCGGAACGCAGGCACGAAGAAGGGACTCTGCCTGGGAGAGTGAGTGGGGGCTTCCAGAGGAGTCAGCAATTAACATCAGTCACAAAGAGAAACCAAAAGTATCAGATCAAAGGGAAAAAGCAGTAGCAAAGGGCATTTCCCACTGAAAAAGCAAGTACGAGGGCAGGAAGCCACAAAAACACACACAAAAAAGAGCGAAAGTTCTATGGAGCAAAAGGAGGGAAGTGAGATACAGGTAGAGATGCGCTTCTGATCCTCCCCGCAGGAGAAAAGGACTCCTTGCCCCAGCTACGGGGAGGGTGCTGAGGAAACACACCTCCGGCTGTCCGCTGCCTAGGGGTGGTCTCTGCCCTGGATTGGACAGGCCTCTCCGACAGTACTATGTGGTGGGGGTGCTGTAAAGAGGCGAAGAGTCCCGCCAGGAAGACGTTGGATCCTTCCAGAAAGGAGACAAGTGAGGTCCAAGCTAGAGGAGTGGTTCATGACGAGGAAGGGTAGTGTTTAGAAATTCAAGAGGAAAAGTCAGTAGCCCCTCGTGACACATTGACTATGGGGCCAAGTAAGGTACGAGTGAAGAATGACACTGAGGGGGTATGTTAGTCCCCAGGGTGGTGGGGAGACACTGATAGCTTGGGGAAAAACAGCATAGTTAACAATACTGTATTATGTACTTTAACACTTGCTAAAAGGATAGATCTGATGTTAAGTGTTCTTATGCCAAGAATAATCATAATCATAACAAACAAAGAGGGTAGGAGGAAACACTCTGGAGGGCTGGATGCTTATTGCATAGACCGTGATGATAGTTTCATGGGTGTATATTTATCTCCAGACTATCTAATTGTACACATTAGGTATGTACAGCTTTTTCTATGTCAATTATACCTCAATAAAGTGGCTCTAAATGTATATATACAGCAACCTGGAAGAGGAGCCTTCCCTCCCAAAGCCTTTTTCAAGGCACTCCCAGGCAGTGGAGAATGAAAATGCTAACTGGAATGTTCCAACAGCATTAAAATGCACAATAGAACAGCCACGTTTTACATGAAAAGAGTTGTCATCAAAGTTTTTATTTGTTTGTTATGCTTGTGGGCCCTTTTGCTTCATAGATCAGACAGTAAGTGGCTAAAGAACATTCTCATGTCAAACAGGTCTTCAAAAAGAGAAGCACAAAGGTATGAGTCTACAAAAAGGAAGGCCACGTTAATGCTGAGTGAAGAAGAACACAGCAGGAAGATTCTCCGTTCAACAAATATTTATTAAGCACCTTCTATATGCCAAGCACTGTGCTGGGAATTCAATGATGAGTAAAACCCCACAGACTGTATGTCAGGAAGAAAGCACATAACTGGGGAAATTGAACATAAATAAATTATGTGTTGCTGGGTCCAGGGTGGCCCGGCCTATAGGTTTACTCCAAATATCCTCCTGTTGGGTATTTGTTGCTCTGTGTTAATTTTGAACTGGAATTGCTTTTCATGTTTTTCCTCATTCATCATGATATAGTAGCAACAGTAGGCAGATATACCAGTCGGGATCAGAACGCTTACGGATGGTGTGACCTTGAACGAATTACACATCTTTCCAGTGGGGACAATTATACCAATGTCCCAGGGGGCACTTTAGCATGCACTGAGGTACTTCGTACGATAGTTACACTGCTACGGTGACATATCATATAAACATTTATCTTATGTGAATTCAACTGTACCAAATAGAAGTGAGAAGGAGTGAAGGAAATGATAATGCAAAGCTGTGACCAGCACTGACTACGTAATTTGTGGGGCCTAGAGGAAAATAAAATTGAGAGGCCCCTTGTTCAAAAATTATTAATATTTTCAAGATGGTAACAGCAGAGCACAGGAGCCTTCCAGCAGGAGACTCTGCGTAACCACACAGGATGCACACCGAGGAAGCCAGGCCTGGATATGGGCCCATTCCCATTCACTCAGGGGTTCTGGGTTCTGATATATTTCTAACGCAATGAGCATGTTGTTCTATGATAAATATGATTGCAAAGTTCAAATATATGTTTATCTACCTGTTCTTTTGTTTACGTAGTCCACTAACCAGAAGCAATCTCATTGTCGGCATAAAACCATCGAGGCTATCCTGTTTAAATCTTCAAGGGTGGATTTTAATCTATTTTCCCCCTTTATACACTGACTTTCTAAAGCCTGCAGAAGGTAAAAGACCATAGCTGTCACTTATCTCAGGACTTCTAGAACAGAGGCCAACCTTGAGCCAGGGTCCTGATTGCCTGCTCTACATACAGAATCTCATGCTCAACCCTCAGCAACCCTATAAGGTAAAATTACCATCTTCATTTGGGAGAGGAGGAGGAAGCTTAGACTCAGAACAGGCAAGAGACTTGCTCAAGTAACCCAGAAAAGAAAATCCCAGGTCTGGGATTCCGATTTGGGCCTTTGGATCTCAGGGTCCAGTCTCTTTCAATGATAACATAAGACTTGTTCCTTCCAACTCTCTTTTTTCTACAAACCTTGCCCCAAACCTTTGAAATGAAAAATTATTTGGTAAACAGCAAATATACTTCTCTGCATCTTGAGAGCAGAGAATGGCTCACCAATTCAGTGTGGGCATCTAAGGTGGGAGGCAGAGCCACAGGAGAGCCTGAGAGTCTGACTTGTACTTCCAGAGCTCTGATGGCCAGATGGTGAAATCTCAGGCCTGACGTCACTGATCTCCAGCCACCCAAATGCAAGCCCATGTGGAGAGAATGGTATAAGGAGGAGAAATAATAAGGGTCATTTTAGAATGAATGATAGATGTAATTAATGTTATTGACAATGAAAAGTCTCAGTTGCTGAGAGACAAATGAGTCAGCAGTGAGCTTGATGTTGAAACTACATGCTGTTTGGTGTTGCTCAGTACTAAAAAAAAAAAGCAATTTCTTGATCGATGCATATAAAAATCAAGCAAAAAAGAAAAAAACAGCTTGTGTGTTATATCTACAGCGCGTACATGTGTGTATGTAAACGTGCACATACACATGCACACACACACACACACACACACACACACACTGTTACTCTTATGCATAGATCTGGGCTTGTCATTCCCCTTTAAGAGTTTTTCTTGTCTTCTCTTAGCATGAAGGCCTTTTATAACCCAACCCCAGGTTCGCTGCCTGAGATCACCCTCCCTGGTCCCTACACGAAATCTCCAAATCCCGCTGTTCATTTCAGAAGCACCTCCACCTAGACATGAATCCTGCCCTGGTCTCCAAATCAGAAATGCAAGTCATAAATCGGCATGATTTGTTTGCATAATAGTGAGAAGTTCACTGCGTTTCCCAATTTCAGTCCAGAATGTCCCTCTTCCACCTTGCCATCTGGCACCATGTCATCTCCACATTGAGTTAATCATTCCCTTCTTCCAGCGTCATCAGCACCCAGTTCATACACCTATCAGTTACAGGTAAATCCTTCCAGCTCCCTCATAAGCTCAGAAAATTTTTGATACATGACTGTATACCTGGGAGTATATGCCTCACTGATTCATGGGATTCTTGAGAGTAGTATCACCCTTATATAGCTCGTTTTCATGCCCTTCTCTGTGCTTGGCATATTGTCTTGAACAAAGTAGGTGCTCAATAAATATTAAAGAGATGTATTTGCATTCATCAACATTGCTGTTAATGATCACAGATTTGTCACATTCTACACAACACTTGGTGCCTCTTGAAAACAGAGGCAAACTGATTATTTGATAACACAAAGATCTTACCAGACTGCAGGAGCAGGGTGAGGAAAATATGTTCTGGACTAACACAGATGCTACTGTGTCAAATTATTTAAAAATTAAAAATTGTGTAGGATGTGTAACTGATAGAGCATCCAACGTGAGAGGACAACTTAACTCCTGTTAAAAAAGAATTATCTGGCTCATTTTGGTAGAGGCATTCGTCTTGATCTTGGGAAATTCATGCTGATGGTAATAATAGGACTGACCGTGTGCCAGATGCTTGTTAAGCCCTTTAGAATATCATCACATTAGGCCCTCTTGATAGGCCAGTGAGAAAATAATTATTATATAATTCCCATCCCATACTCCTATTTGGAGATCACACTTCAGAGAAGTACAGAATTTGCCCAAAGTTGCAGAACTACCATATGGGAGAGCTGGATGCAAATTGAGGTCTGTTGCTCCAGAGCCCATGCTCTAAGTTAGTCTTCCCTAGTCTAGTCTGCTAGTCTGCAGGTAAAAGAAGGATATTAGGTGATGTTTTTAACTGAATCAGAGAGGGATCAACTATCAAAGACTCTAATATCATTTTACAAAGAATAAAACAGATCCAGGGAGTTTAAAGGAAGATAGGGTCTTAGAATCACATGACTGAAAATCTTGGGACTTTGAAATCCACCCAAGCACCCTTACATCCAACTGCTGACTTAACATGTGCTTTTTTGTAACAGCTTTATGGAGATATGATTCAGAAACTATGCAGTTCACCCAACATAATCAAATTTCAGAACATTTTTGTCACCCCGAGAAGAAATTCTGTACCCACTTACAGTGGGTCCACATCCCATTGCCAGCTCCAGTCCTAGACAACCACTGATTTGTCTGTATGGATTTGCCTATTCAGAACATATAATATAAATGGACTCATCCAATATGTGGTGTCAGGTGGACACACAAATATATATTTTAAAAAGGTCCTTTCGAATATCTCGAAGTCACATGTGGCAGAAATTGGTAGCCACAGTAGGAATGGTTGAAGGGGATTACATTTCTTCATTTGATCTTTATTAACTCCCAAATAAGCTACTCCCAAGTAAACATACAATCTAAGTTAGAATCACAAGCTTGATGTTTGCTATGGATTAAATGTACTCCTTCCAAAATTCATATGTTGGTGTTCTAAACCCCAGTACCTTAGAAAATGAGGGTCTATACAGAAGTAATAAAATTAAAATGAGGTCATTAGAATGAGTTCTCATCCAATATAAATGGTGTCCTCATAAGAAAGAGAAATTTGAAAGCAGACACACATAGGAAGACTGACATGGGAAGACTGTAGTTATGATACTATAAGCCAAGGAACCACCTACCAGAAAAGTCTGGAAATGATTCTCCTTCAGAGCTGTGCAAAAGAACCAAGCCAGCCAACACCTTGAATTCAGACTTCTGGCCTCCAGAACTATTGAGATAATAAATGTCTGTTGTTTAAACCGTACGCAAAGTGTGTGGCACTTTGTGATGACAGTCCTGGTAAACTAACACAGCATTTGCATACATGTTCTATACAACTTTCCTAGTCATTCTCTTTGGCAAATATATCACCACTCTTAGTCTCTTCTCCAGCCAAGATCTGAAAATTGACAATTCTCTAAAATCAGATTCATGAGATTTTCACTCAGTCCTGACCTTCCAGAGCTCCCTATTTTAGACAATAGCACTATCCAAACAAATGTGTAAGTTAGAATTCTAGAAGTCATCATTGACTCCTCTTCTTCTTCATGCCCCCCACCGAATCTCTCTCTGTCTCTCTCTCTCTCTCTCTCTCTGTCTCTCTCTGTCTCTGTCTCTGTCTCTCTCTCTCTCTCTCTCTCTCTCTCTCTCTCACACACACACACACACACATACACATCTCTAGGCTGACTTTCACAGGAGGATTCTAACAAGCCTTCAAAGGTGGCTTTAAATATTCCAGATCATTAAAACAAACTCAAATTTCTGCATGAAGTCAAGAAATTACTTTCAGAACCTGAAAGAAAAAGTAAAAACTCACAGAATCTCAATAAAGAGTATCCATACAAACCCTAATTATGACATTAGTCTGCTTAATCCATATTACTCTTTAAAAGAGTAATATACCATGGGCAAAAGCAAATTAGTTCAGGAATGCAAGTCTGCTTCCTCTGAATCTACTGGCCCAGAATGTTATCATATAAGAAAGTTAGAAGAGACTGACAAGTTTAACTTGCTAAAACCCTGTATTGAAGTTACTCATTAGCTTAATCTATTCTCAAAAAAATTTTCTAAATATTTTTTCCTGTGTTTTTTTTTTCAGGAATATTTATATGCTACTTGGCTCTGGACACCATGTTTTTCCCTTTTTTAAATACACTAATGGTTTTTTGAAGCCTTAATCTATTGAAATGTCTGTCCACAGAGCCTCTTGCCAATATATATACAGAAAACTCCCTTAGTGCCAACATTTAATGGAAGTGGCCAGTTGTATAATAGTCAAAAACAACCTTTCCCACATATGAATTTATTTGAAAGCCAGTAATGCACTTACTGGAAAAAATTTCCTAAAAAACTTCCTTTAGGTCTGAATTTCCGCCCAACTCAATGTCACTGCTATGATAATCTATTGCTGTGTGACAAAACTTCCCCCAAATAAAAAAGCAATTTATTATTATCTTTCATGATCCCATGAGTTGAATGGGCTCAGCTGGTTCATTCTCCCATTGGGTTTCTCTTGTGATTGCAGTTGGTTGATAGCTGATCTATACTGATCTAAAATCTTGCTGGGTTGCAGATCCAAGATGGGTCACTCAAGTAGCTGGCAAATGATGCAGTCTATTGGCAAGAATATGTGAGGGATTGTCGACCAGGACACTTTGCAGCAACTCAGATGGCCAATGCTGTCAGAGTTGTAAGCCCAGGGACATTAACAGGCATAGCAGCCAACCTCTGGCTGGAGCAGCCCACTTCTACAGAAAACTCATGGAAGGATCCTATGACATAGAAGTCTGGTTCTCAGTCCTGTGTAGAGGCCTCTGGAACACCACTTCTAACATTCTTGAAAGCTCTTCAAGCACTTGGCTTTCAGTTGGACAAACTTGGGTTTCCATTGAGTAAATTTGGCAACTTTCTAAACCACTTCTTTAAAATGGAGACAGCATCACCCAAAATTTGCAAAATTGTGGTGATATTTAAAAATGTTAGTAATGAGGTGTCTGGGTGGCTCAATTGCTTAAGCATCCAACTCTCAGTTTCGCCTCAGCTCATGATCTCATGGTTCATGGGCTTGAGCCCCACATGGGGCTCTGAGCTGACAATGCAGAGCCTGGTTGGGATTCTCTCTCCCTCTCTCTCTCTCTCTCTCTCTCTCTCTCTTTCTGCCCCTGCCCTCTCTCTCTTTCTCTCAAAATAAATAAATAAACTTTTTAAAAAAGGTTAATACAGTGGGAAGTACTTTGTACACGGACTTGTATATGGTAGGGAGTTGGTTAATGAAAATTTGGGAAAAAAGGAAATGATTTTCATATTTTGAGCATTAGCCTAAAATGCCATATTATGCCCTTTCTGATTTTACCATGGGTTCCACTTTCATATAAAAGTCAAATGAGACTACTCAATCTACATTCTCTCATTTTGTTTCTTGTCTGAACATATTTTCATTCTATGTATGGATAAAAAGAAAGTGTGTGTGTGTGTGTGTGTGTGTGTGTGTGTGTGTGTAAGCACTGGGAATGTGGGTTGGGAGAATATACATACCAAATGTTAAAACTGATCATCTTTGGGTGATAAGATTCGTCACACCTTTATAATTTCCCAATTCCAAATGTTTATAATAACCATTGCTCTTAAACTCCAAAGGAAAAATAAGAGTACAGTGTTTTTCCATGTATGTCAGATTGGTTGGCCATATCATAAAACAGAAAAAAATACTTTTTTTTTTTTTTTTTGCTGCCCTGCAGAACCTATAAACAATGGAAACTATCATGTCTGTGGCAGAAATGGCTGTTCATTTATTCACCCTCCTTTCTTCAGTCAGTAAGCAGTCATCGAGAACTGTCATGGGCACTCTAACAGACTCTAGAGATACTTACATGAAATGAGACCCTTATCTCTCTTTATAAACACCACTCATTCCTGATGCCTCCTGTCTGTCAACTTCCTACCTGCTGCCACCTTGCCCTCCAGCCTTCCCTCCAGGTCTTTCCTTCTTTGACGCCCCCACAGTTTGGTCACGCCTCTTCCATAGCTCTCACTACAGCTTGACTTGTGTCAAAGGAACCCGGGCCTGAGCTTTTGCCCACAGTGGACCATGTGCTCCTTGGAAGTCTGGACTCACCCCTCTCTGGTGAGGGTCTCTCTTCACCCTCATTCATCCACTCGCCCTAGTAGATGCCAAATTGTTGTGTTTTGAACTGATTGTTGCCCAAATCCCTCATTTTATAGTTAAAGTAACTCTAATCAAGGGAAGTTTGTGAATCATACAGTAAAGCCAGAGCTAGAATCTCTGATGCCCTCCCCAGCAAGTACCACTGTGTTCTAGCAGCCAATGCTATAGCCAGCTGAGACATCGGAAAGTGGAACATGAGGAACCAGGTACACTTCTGTCCATGGGATGACAGACAAGTTCTCCAAGGACCCTTCTCCACAATTTCCTTTCCCACCAGAAACTCTGCCCCATGGTTTGACCCCCTGGGGGAAAGCCTAGCCTAATTAGATGAGGTAGTTTCTCAGCTTCCTAATATAGCTTGGAAATAGAGCAGAAAAGTGTCGGGCTCTGAGTTAAGCAGGCCTGGGTTTGCATTGTATTTCTTCTGCTTACCAGCTTTTTGATCTTGGGTAAATCACTTCCCTACTAAGCCTCAGGTTCTTCATCTGTTAAATGGGAGTTATAGTGTCTACTGGAAAGGCACAAAGTAGGTGACCAGTGAAAGAGAGCTGTATGTATTATTGTTTTGACAATGACACAGTGCCCTGCTTGTCCACAAATTCAAGTTCCCTCTTAGCAAATATCTGCCCACAATTTCTTCTCTCACCCTCTGCCCTCTGCATGAGTCTCTCGGGCCTCATCTCCATGCTGCCTGGCTGGACAATGGCTTTTCCTGGAGTTCCTAAGAACTCAACTTTGGAGAGGCTCTAGGTGTCTATGGGGGATTCTTCACTACTTTAGGAGTATCTGGCTACTTGGGTCCCCCAAACGCTCTCTCTGCCTCTTCCCTAGAATCCCTGTCTGCTACATTATTTGCTTGAAGAAGCCATTCAAGCAAAACAGTCTATTGAAAGACAGTGTACTAATCAGAGTCTTCATTTTTACTTGCTTTAGGTGCCCAGAGGAAAGAACAACTAGTATGATTTAGAAGTGTTCAGAGTCTCCTGAAGGAGGTGATATCAGGACTGTACTTAGAGGGGGGGTATAACTAGGATCAAACTCGTACACATAACCCTCGACATGGATGGGATTCAGCATAGATGCTACAGAAAAATAGCATGATGTTGTATAAAGAGTAGGTGTGGGGATAGTTAAATGCTCTTAAATTGCAATGACAGCCCCAGTTCTCCCCTCTACCCTGTACTGGCCCTCTCTGCAGTTCAGTTTTGCAGTGCTGTCTCACTCTGAGCTAACCGGGACATGCTTATGTGGTGACAACGGAGGAGGAGAGAGCAAAGCACTGCAAGCAGAGCCATTTCAAGACACTACGTGTAGGGGCGCTTGGCTGGCTCAGTCGGTTGGGCATCCGACTTCAGCTCAGGTCACGATCTCGCAGTCCGTGAGTTCGAGCCCCGTGTCGGACTCTGGCTGATGGCTCAGAGCCTAGAGCTTGCTTCCGGTTCTGTGTCTCCCTCTCTCTCTGCCCCTCCCCCGTTCATGCTCTGTCACTCTCTGTCTCAAAAATAAATAAACGTTAAAAAAATTAAAAAAAAAAAAAAGACACTACGTGTATCAGGTCTGCTTAACCACCCAAAACAAGTCACACAGATAAGGCAACTGTCAAAGGGCCAGGAAGAAAAGAGGAATGGTTATAATTGACTCTAAGAGCCAGAAGACTTGAACGCAATGGCCCAGAGAAGAAGGGATAGGAAGTGTGGCCCATCAGTTCTTCCTGCCCAGCCAACTTCTACCTTGTCTGCACACTAGAAATTAAGGAAAGGAAATGGGAGAGGATGCCCGAGAACTGGGTGGGAGTCCCAGTTCTCTCTCATTCACTGTGACTTGAAAAGACCCTTGCATCTTGCTTGGCCTCCTCCAGTTTTCTTGAGTTGGGGGGAGTAGAGATGCAAATTCTTGCTCTCAATTCTTCCCATGTTTTTGTTGTTGTTGCTTGTGATTTGTTGTGTTTTGTTTTGTTTAAGAAAATCTTATTAAGGACACTCAACAAAGACTCTCTGTGGTTCCCCATGGCCTGCCAATAAATTCCAAACTCCTTAGCTACACATTCAAAGGCCCTTCTTGATCTGAGCACTTTCTTACCCCTGAGCTATCTACATTCTGCTTTGTGCTGGGTCTATTTCTGCAGGAAACTTATCTTGACTACTCAATTGTGGGCTTCTTCCAGACAGGGGTTGGGAGTTAAACAACATATATCAGAAAGCCTGGCTAATAGCAGTCATCTAATATGTTTTTTACTCTGGGTTAACATAAAATGTTAAGTCAGTTATCATAATTGAACTTAATTAAACAACTCCAAGACATGGTTAACTCCTGTAGTGGAAAGAGCACTGGATATAGAGTCAGGAGATCTAGGTATTGACTCTATTTTTTTTTTTTTTTTTTTTGCCACTGGGTGACCTTGGAACCATTGCTCATTCTCCTCAAGTTATAATTTTCTTATCTGGTAGGTAGATGCGATAACATTAGCTTCCTTGGTTATTCAAGGGGGTGCAGGGAGTGAAATTGCAAATATAAAGAAAAAGAATACAGTATGACCTAGAAAGAAATGTCACTAGAATCATTATTGAATTATTATTACTCAAAAGCCTTTGAGGAACCCAAGTTTGTGACTACCAGACCTATGACAACGTACAGTTCAACGGGGTATTTTTCTCCCTCTGAAGTCAATTAAGTAAGTGTTCTTCTGCAAAACTGAAGTCAAATTTTATTTGAACAAATTGTAGACCTGAAAACCAGGGGTAACATCACTGACTTGAAGACTTTACATGAGATAAATGAATGGTTTTGTTAGTAGTAAAATGTAAGAGGTAATAAGGCATCATTATACACATTTTACATCAAGACCACCATGTAGCATGGACACCAAACAATTTGCACAAGCTAACAAGTTGTGAATCAAATACTATACAAAATACCTCAGACAAATCAGTTACAAAGACCATGGGAACACTTTCTATAACTGTTCCAGGCTGTCAGGATATGGATCTCTCCGAGAATAGTGTTGAAGTAAAGGGAGCTTGCTTGTTTGCTTGCTTGCTTGCTTGTTTGTTTTAATTTTATTTCTTTTTTTATTTTTATGAAATTTATTGTCAAATTGGTTTCCATACAACACCCACTGCTCATCCCAACAGGTGCCCTCCTCAATGGCCATCACCCACTTTCCCCTCCCTCCCCACCCCCCATCAACCCTCAGTTGATTCTCAGTATTCAAGAGCAGCTTTCACAAAGGGCAAAAACAGAATTTCCCTTGTGAGACCTAATCTGAAAACAATACAATTTGGTTCCATTGCAAAAATAAAGATTGTTGTCTTTTTCTATCACAAAATTAGGCTCACCAGCAGTCCAAAGCTGTTTCTCCACTAGGGACACAGAGCTCAGTTGGCTCCACAATGGAAAAATCATCGTCTCACCAAATAAGCCTTTTATTGCTCTGGGAGAGGTTTCAGGTGCTGAGAAAGGAGGAGGAACCTGAGTGCAATAGGAAGCTCCACCTTCTACCCTGGGGGGTTTTCCCATTCAGGTTTTGCAGGTATCTTGTTGGAAGTTATTCCATTTCCTTAAGTAGCCTCCTTTTAACTGCCCCTGAAATCCATGCCAGAAAAAGAGAAGGTGGTCCTAAAAAGTCTAGTTATAAAACTTAAACTAAAACTTAATTCCCAGCCATTGTAAACTTAGGTTGCAGTCACACTTGCCAGGGGGCAAAAGAAAGGGCTGGCTCCATGGGAACAAGTGGAGACTTGAACAGATCCTTCAGTTAGGAAGCATTGCTCTTTGACTTGAGTCTGCCTGAAATTCTTTCATTCAGTATTTACAATTTTGGTCTGGCTTCCTCTGAAAATCCCACAAAAGAGTATCTTTGGGGGGAGATTCCCATAGGCCACCACTAAGGAATCGTTAGAAGGCATCTGATCAGCCACTTCACTCTGAAAGTAGGAATGCAGAGGCCCAGAATGGTTAAGGAATCTGCCCAAGATAACCCAGCAAGTTAGCAGCAGAGTAAACGTAAAACCAAGTTCTTACCACCCTTACTCCACCCACTTTCAACTGGATCATATTCAACTCCTCAGCTGATTAGTAACACCCCAGCAAAGATTGTTGTATCTCATAAGCCACCTCCCTGACTGTGACACTAAAAGGAAAAAAAAGTGAATAGGAAGCCATTTACTCCCTGAATGTTCTTGCAGTCTAGACAGACAGATGCAGTCATAAAACAAAGACAAAAGTAATTCAGTGGAATAGTACTTCACCTGAGGTTTGCACACAGTACAAGGGGAAAACAGAAGAGAAGAAACCCCCTCTGGGAGACAGGATTGGAAAGGCCTCTCCAAAAAGATGACAGTTGAGCTGACTCTGAAAGAGAGAATGTGATGTGGGCAGAAATGAAGGAACACATGCCACACCTAAGGTCATATCACAAGAACTCTGAAAAGGGTCTAGAGAACAGAATGGTGGGAGATGCTAGAAAACAGGTCAGAACTGGATCCTGGATGACCCTGTACATCATGATAAGGAACAGAGATTTTACCTAGTAGGCAACGAAAAGTCTACTGTTTTGCTAGGGCTGCTGTAACAATGTACCACAAACCAGTGGCTTAAACAACAGAAATTTCTTGTCTCACAGTTCTGAAGGCTGGAAGTCTGAGATCCAGGTTTCTGTAGGGTTGGTTCCTTCTGAGGATTGTGAGGCAGAATCTGTGCCATTTCTCTTGCCTACCTCTTGGTAGTTTGATGGCAATCCAAGTGGAGATTTTGAGTAGGCAGTTGGAAGTACAAGAAATAATGGGGTTTTATTGCCACAACTATTGGAAAAGACCTAATATGTGGGTGGCAGTCTGCTAGAGTTTGAGATACAAATGTGAATTATAGCAGACATTCCTGGTTGTATAGTTAAACCCCAACTCTGTTTCCTTCATTTTTAATGGAGAATCTCTGATTTTTTCATGTTAATCTTCTTTCTTTTTGATGTTTATTTTTTGAGAGAGAGAGAGAGAGTGCTTAAGAGCAGGGGAGGGGCAGAGAGAGAGGGGACAGAGGATATGAAGCAGACTCTGCACTAACAGCAGAGAGCCCCACGCAGAGCTTGAACTCCAAACTGGGAGATCACTACCTGGGCGGAAGTTGGGCACTTAACCAACTGAGCCACTCAGGTGCCCTTCATGTTAATCTTATGTTCTCAAGGAAGATGGCTCCAGGCTAGGCCCAAGAAATGAATATTAATCAGTTCAAGCCAACAGAGGCAATTCTATTCCTTTTGACAAGCTTGATTTAAGCAAGGCCATGTGATGCAACCCTGGCCAATGAGGCAAGAAAAAGGAAAATCCATTGGAAGTTTCTATACAAAGTTTTGCTTTCTTTTAAAAAGAGATAGGTGATGGGGCACCTGGGTGGCTCAGTTAAGCATCCAACTTCAGCTCCGGTCATGATCTCGTGGTTTGTGAGTTTGAGCCCAACATTGGGCTCTCTGATGTCAGCCCAGAGCCTGCTTTGGATCCTCTGTCCCTCTCTCTATCTGCCCCTCCCCTGCTCATGCTATCTCTCTCTCAAAAATAAATAAACATTAAAAAAAATTAAGAGATAGGTGAGAAGAAACTTGTTTTCTTCTGGACAAACTTGTGTGAGAAGTGGGGGGCTAGCATTACAGCAGCCATCTTGATATCATGAGGGGACATGTCTTGGATGAATGCCAACAGGCTGCAGATGGCAAAGGGAAGTGATGGGAACATCTATGTTCCTGTTGATGACACCTTGCACCATTGGAATAGCTAAACTGGAAACCCCTACCTTCTAACTCTTCTTTATGATGTATTATAAAGCTTTATCAATGTTTAAACTACTCTAATTTGATTTTTGTTTACTTTATAGCTGAAAGTATCTTAATTCATACACGATTATGAAGCACTGTTTCCTTAAAGAGGAATATAACACACTGCACATACAGGAGAAGAGAATACAAGGATAAAATGATGTTGCAGTAGAAGTAAAGAGGATGAACTGAGCATTCTAAGCAGATATAAGATGAAGCATCTTACTCTAGTAGTGAAGATCCAGAAGGTTTCATTATATAATATTTAATAGTATAACTGACATTTCTTTAAGGTTTTATATACAGCATTATCTCATGTATTCCTCATGCCTATCCCACAGAGAAGGTGCTATTATTATCCCTACTCATTAGATGAAGAAACTAAGGTTCCTGAGGATAAAGTCACAAGACAGCCAGTGGCAGAGCCAGGACTCTAAAAATGTCTCTTTAGCCCTCAAGACACTTCAGCTCTAGGCTACACACTGTTTCCAATCATGTCCTCCCAAATGAACAGAGAATGAATGGAGATTAAGAAATGGTTCTCTTGTTCTTCTGTATTATTTTTGGCAATAGCACAATATTCTTCTCATATGATGGATTGATGGAGAAAGGAAATTTTAAAAAGAAGGGAGGAAGTAAGAAAGGAAGAATAAAGGGTAACAAAATGGGGTACCTGTGTGGCTCAGTCGGTTAAGTGTCCGACTCTTGATATGGGCTCAGGTCATGATCTCACAGTTCATGGGATCGTGCCCTGCATCAGGGTCTAGCTGACAGCACAGAGTCTGCTTTGGATTCCCTCTCTCTGCCTTTCCCTGGCTTGTACTCTCTTCTCTCTCTCTCTCTCTCTCTCTCTCTCTCTCTCTCTCTCAAAATAAATAAACATTTTTTAAAAGGTAGAAAAACATAGAGAGAGGGAGAGATGGAAGAAAGAGAATAGGAAGAAAGGAGGAAGAGAAGAAGGAAGAGAGGGAAGGCAAAAAGGAAGGAATGGAAGAGGAAAAGAAGGATGAAAAATATGGGTAAAGGGGTGGAGAGAAGATAAGAAGTAGGACAAGAGAACAGAAAAGGAGAGGA
Source organism: Neofelis nebulosa (assembly GCF_028018385.1). Taxonomy (NCBI): domain Eukaryota; kingdom Metazoa; phylum Chordata; class Mammalia; order Carnivora; family Felidae; genus Neofelis; species Neofelis nebulosa. Next base: position 196,365,318 of record NC_080784.1, on the reverse strand, counting down.
AACATGAAACAAGAAAAAGAAAACTTAATCCAGAGACTCTTTAACCTATGAAGTCAATGCAATCTCAAGTGCATCTTACTTCAGCATCTCAAGTGCATCACACTTCAGAGGGGTCAGGTATTATTAGGCCTATTTTAAAATTTCATGTTTAGAATTAACACCAAGAAAACATTTTCATTCCATCTTTTTCTTTAGACATTCTCTTGACCTATCCTTCCTTCTCTTTCTCTCCTGTGTTGCTCTTCACAATTTATAAACATTCAAGAGTTCTCTTTTTTTCACTTGGCCTCACTTCTTTGCTCTTTGCATCTACTCTCTCTTCCTGTCTTCCTTGTCCCTCTTTCATTCTTCCCTATGCCACTTTTTTCTATACTTCTTCTGTCCCCATGGTTTAAAATATTAAATACCCCTTAATGGAGAGTTCAGGGAAAAAAGTTTAAAAACCACCAGGTGTGATGTATGCATTTGGTGGAAATATTTGACCACATATTTGACTACAAAGAGATGGTTAGGCAAAGTTGAATCAAGTTTCAGTCACTATTTACTAATGAAGAGGCCACAAGTTTGGGTTAGAAAACACGTGGAACTCCCGTCAGCTCTCTGACCATTTCCTCATGCTGACATTACTAATCAATCATGGTATTCCATGTCCATTTGGCACTATAGGCAGCCTTGAGATCCTTCTCTCCACAGTCCTGTAAGTAACCACTAATAACCAATATGTTATATCGGAATGAAGTCTAATTGACCATTCTGAACCCAAAGCCTGGGGTAGGTTCAAGCTGCAAATGGTATGCATTAATAGGAGAGTCAACAACTGGGTTGAGATGATAAAGGGATTGTCCATCTAATTATACACTTGCTTATCCATCCTACAAATTTTTGTTAAATATTCTGTGTTAGATACTGTCATGAATAAGACAGTCTTTCTAGGAACATGTGGGCTTGTTATCAAGGTATATAAGTTAACAAACAATCGCAATCCAGAATTATAAATCTTTTGCTAGAGCTAACCCATGGGGGCTGTGGAAGCACCCAATGGACACCACAAACCCAGCCTTCATAGAGTACCTTCTAGTGTAAGGCAATCCAGAAACTCTGACTTGTGGTCCTGCACTGGTCCATGTTATAAAAAGGTACTGAGTGACTGTCTACTTCTGTCTGCCACTATTGGTGACACACTACCTACGGGTTCTTTGTCCATCTTGTGCACATTTCATTGTATGAGCTCCATTAGTTTCTTTTGTACCTGTTATTCATTCAGTAATTCAACCATTCAGTTAATCATTCTGAAATACTTATTGAGCTTCCGTTAGGTGTCAGATACTGTGATGGGCACTGAGAGTTTCTTGCTGAACATGACAAGGCCTCTGGTATCATGGCATTTATATTTTATTAAGGGGAGACAAATGACAACCAAATAAATCAACAAGAAAAGTATCACATTGTGATGAGTTCTGGGGTGTGAGTAAAACAGAGTGATGCGAGAGATAGTGAGCTTGCAAAGCTGAGAGGTTAGCAAAGTCCGCTCTGAGGAGATAACATTTTGGGAAAGGCCTGAAGGATGAGAAAGAGCCAGAAATGTAAAGGCCTGGAAGAAGAGTGTCCCAAGCAACAGAAACAATAAACACAAGAGCCCTGAGTCCTTTCTGTGCAGCTTCTACATCTAGTCTTAAGGTTGTACTGTCTCCTTCGTCAACCTGTTTAGAAGGACAGACCTCAGACTACCCAGTGATTTCAAGAACAGTACCAAGGTCACTTTGTGTATTAGGGTTCTACAGAGAAACAGAACAAATAGGATTTATATGTACAGGAAGATATTTATTACAGGAATTGATGCATGTGATAATGAAGTCCCGAGATCTGCCATCTGCAAGCTGGAGACCCAGGAAACACAGAGGTGTCATTCTAGTCCAAGTCCAAAGCCCTGAGAATCAGAGAAGTCAATGGTATTAATCCCAGTCTGAGTGCAGGAGAAAACTGATATCCCAGCTCACGTAGGCAGACAAAGGGGCAAATTCCTTCTTCCTCTGCCTTTTTTGTTCTATTCAGGACCTCAGTGGATTGGATGATGCCCAGCCACACTGGGGAGGGCAATCTACTTTACTGAGTCCACTGATCTAAATGCTACTGTCATCTAGAAACACCCTCACAGACACACCCATAAATAACGTTTAATCTGGGCACCCCTTGGCCCAATAAAGTTGACACATAAAATGAGTCATCACACCTATCTTCTTTGTCATACATTCTCCATCACATGGCATTTTAGTCATATTATGAGGACTAATATAGCAACACTGGCCATGGATGCATTAGTCTCACGACCTTCACCTTTCCAAGGTCATACTTACTTATCTCTTGCTCTTAGTCCTAGTTGCTCTCTCAGCTATTCAATAGGTGGAAATTTTTATCTTTCCCTGGGGTTTTGGTTGAAAGAGAAGCTAGCATCCTGGCAGTTTTCCTCTAAGAAGATCAACCTATCAATATAACAAGGCCTCGTTTTCCTCATTGCTTGACTTCCCACCTCTTCTTGGATACTGAATGTTAGCCAAGCGTCAAAATCATGCTTTAATGAAGAACCACTAATCATCTCAGTCTCTGATGTGGAAATAAGGGTAAGAGAATTTTCAGCTCTTTATCGCAGTTTGCCCACTAGGTAAGGCTTCTATTCTCCCTGTGGTCCATGGTACCCTATATTAAGCTATGGACAGGAGAGCATGTTTGAGGCATGGATTTTCCAACATGTTATCTGGTTGTGTTGCACAAGGTGTCAATAAGTGTTCTAAACAAAAATAAGAAAAGTAGAAATGAGGAGTTTCTATTGTGCATTGTTCTATACACTTGGAAAATCTTCCACAGGTTTCTTTACTTCCATATTTACTTGCCTCTAGATATACCAGTGACTCTAATAAGACAGTAATATGTCAACATATGTAAAAAACTATGAAAGGTATCTACCTCGTTAAATGTTATCGATTTTATCAGTAAGGATCAGATTATGCTTCTGCAACAAACAAGCCCAAAATCTCAATGGCTTAGAATAATGAAAAATTACTTTGTGTTTATTCTACACGTCCATCATAAGTTGGTGTTGGAATAGGGAGTCATCTTCATTGAGGGAATGTCATAAAGACAGGGAGAAAAGTAAATTGTGGAAGTGAGCACTAGCAACTACACATGTCACCGCTACTCACATTTCATTGGCCCAAGCAAGTCACGTGTCTGCACTTAACTTCAATAGCAGGAGATATTCATTCTTTCAGTACACCCAGAAGTAAAGGAAGATGGGGGGATTGGTGAGTAGTAATAAGGCTTATGGCAGGAATCATCTATATGTCTATTGTTTATTACTATCATCATTATTTTTATTATTTCTACCAATATATATAATAACATTACATATTTTCGAAGCTACTCAACAAAACAACCGTTTTCTCTTAGAACACCAATTGATAAGGAACATACCTTGGAAAATGCTTTTCTCTGTAATCATTCAAAATTCCTTTCACACTACTCTACCCCTCCAATGTTTTGCTTATACTTATCTCACTCACTTGGCCCTGAATCCTTTGTTCTGTGCCCTGACTTTAGACCTCTAATTTAGAAGTCGCCTAGTCTCCTCTTGGTACCCTGAGTCTTTGTCCACCCATCGATTTCCAACCTCTCCTTTTGTTCCACCTCAGCACTCATCCTGCTCTCTGGTCCCACTGCCATCTCCCGTGTGCACCCCTCAGACACCCCACACATGCATCCCCACATTGACGGGCCCTGTGTCCAACTTCAATGAAAGAAAAAAGAACAATTTGGATGACCAGCGAGCAGCAAAGCTTTTGTTGCTACGTGTACCAATTGAGGATCACACAAAGAGAATCCAATGTATCTTCAAAAATCTTTCAGCTTCCTGCGATTTCCTGAAATAATAATTGGTTCTCCAGGGGGTGGGAGAAGGGAGAATTTGTGGCCCTCATTACCCCCTCTGCGGTTGGCTATTCTGGGTGGAAAAGTTGGAGGAAACGACTATAACGACACGATGCTGGCCCACTTAAAACTTCTATTATGAAACTGAGTTGCATAAGCTGTAAGGAAATAAGTTATATTCTCAGGAACAAATTCTAGTGAATCAGCTCATTTTAGCCTCACATCTTCATCTGTCTCTGAAGAGGCTTATTTAAATTTTAATAGAAAACGTTCAATGTGGGGCTCAAATGGAGGGAATGAAAATAACACTGTTTATCCCCAAGATAAAATTGTGTCGGGAGTTAAAAAAAAAAAAAAAGAGAGAAAAATACAATGCTAATTTCTTGAAAACAAACCTCCTATGTCCCACTTTGTAGGGACTGGACAAAGCAATATAAAGTCTATTGTACTGAACAAAAGCAACGATGGTACATTTAGAGACTCACTGTCCCTTTCTATTTGGCTTTTTAAAAAATCATTCAAAGAAGAAAAGTGCCCTTGGGGGAAAGTGAGAAAAGCTTTCAAAACAAAGTTTTGCTACCATCCTGGAGTAGTTGCCGAGGGCAAGGGAAGAGAAACAGCATGGGTAACAGGAAAATATTTAATGGGCTTGGAAGTAAAAGATCTGAGTTCAAATACTGTCTTTGCCATTTCCCAGCTGTATGGCACCGGATAAGTGAATTAAAATTAACAGTGCCAAAGTGTAGATTATTTTCTCTAATGAGGAGAATAACAGCAGATACTTCATGGTGCTTCATGAAAAGGAAATGAAATGATGTAAGAAATTATTTGGGGCACCTGGGTGTCTCAGTGGGTTAAGCGTCCAACTTAAGCTCAGGTCATGATCTCATGGCTTGTGGGTTTGAGCCCTATGACGGTTTCTATGCTGATAGCTCAGAGCCTGGAGCCTGCTTCGGATTCAGTGTCTCCCTCTCTCTCTGCCCATCCCCCCTCCTCTCTTTCTCAAAAATAAAAAAAATAAGCATAAAAGAAAAAGAAATTATTTGTCTTGTCCATTCTCTTCCGGCGTACCACATCTCAGTGACCTTCACACCCTTTGGACCAGGAGTTGATTAACCATGGCCACAGGCTAACTCTGGCCTGCTTCCTGTGTTTAAATAAGGTCTCATGGAAACAGAGCCATGGCCATTTGCTTATGGTTGCTTTTGGAGAACAATATGAGTAGTTGCAAGAGACCATATAGTCCACAAATCCTGGAATATTTACTATCTGGCCTTTTGCTGAGAAAGTTTGCCAACCGTTGCTCCAGTCATGAAATTTTGGAGTCATCTCAGGCAGATCTGTTTTCTTCAGTCCCCACAATCAATCAGTCATCGTATCATATGGAATCTATCTCCAAAATGTCTCTTGTATCTTCGTACCTCTCCATCTCCACAGCTACCACCCAAATTCAAGCCACCATCACGACTTCATTATTCTCCCAAGAGGGCTCCCAGCAGCCACTCTTGCTCTCCTTTCCTGCCCATGCCACCACGCAAGCGCGCGCACACACACACACACACACACACACACACTATTCTTCAAATAGTAGCCTGAGTTTTGGAAAATATATTTCATGCCAACTCTCTGCTTAGAACCATTCAGAGGATCCCCATTTCCCATTATCCTTAGGATAAAATTCAAAATCCTGAGAGGCCCTGCAAGTAACCACCTCCTCACCACCTTTGACCTGAGGGATACTCTTCTAACACTGTCCTAACCAGACTTCTTTCTGCTTATCTATGAATAAGAGACTTACTCCTTTTTGCCTTAAGACTTACACAAAGGATGATTCCTAGTGCAAGAACAGACTTCCCCTCACATCTTCCATCTCTTTACCTGAACAATTCCTGCTCATCCTACAGGCCGCAGAACAACAGTCACCTGCTCATGTATACCTGTCCTGACCTTCAGTGCCATTCCCACTCCAGACTATGTCAGAGCCCCCTGATTTATACTTAACTTTGTACCTAGTGATGTTCGTTTAAGACCTCTTCCAAGAATGTATGCTCTTGAGAACAGAGTAAAATCAGGCCCATGGCCACCTCTCTATTTCTGGCATGTGACATACCCCTGTGCATATAGCAGTATAGTGTCATGGTTAAGAGCAGACATCACTGCTAGGCTACCTGATTTGAAATCCCTCCACTGCTTACCAGCTGTGTGAACAACCATTTAACCTCTTTATGTCATCATCTGTGTATATGTAAAATGGAAATGACCAGGTATAGTAGGGCAGTATATCCAGTGTGTTGTGAGGATGAGATTATTTAATACATGAAGAACACTTAGAACAGAACCAAGTACATGTTAAGCCTTCTACGAGTGTTTTCTATTCTGACTAGAGAAGGCTGTCATTATAAACAGAATGGAGGAATAGCTAATTTTTCTGGGGGAGAATGTGTTTAGAGTTTGTTATTTAATTTCAAGTTCACATTCCTGCTCCAATAACCCCAGATACTTGACTTTCCCAAATGCCATCTGTATCGCACCCCCATATGCTTTTGCACATGCTCTTCTCTCATATCCCCAGTCTGTTCCCCATTGATTACAGTTCTTTGCAAACCCTACATTCACCCTAATCCAATTGTTCCTCCCACTCCCAGATCAAGAGACATTAACCTCCTTTTCCTCTGTGGTATAATGAGATAGATGGATGGATAGATGGATGATGGATGGATAGATAGATAGATAGATAGATGTCAGATAGATAGATTTTAGATAGATACATAGATACATAGATAGATGATAGATATATAGATGATAGATAGATAGATAGATAGATAGATAGATGTCAGATAGATAGATAGATAGATAGATGATAGAATGATACATTGCTCTTCTTCACAGCTTATATATATGAGATCTTTGGCTCCCCTTCCATTTTTATGTCGTTCTCGTGCTATGTACATTCTAGATTCTCTGTTTTTCTCCAGTAGAGAAACCCCAAGGAGAACTGATCAGTGTTTGCAGATATCAAACCACAACATACAAAAATCTTGATAGAGAAACTGTTGAATTATACTGATGATATTACTGAAGGAATGCCCAAGAAGTGGTGTATTAAGGTCAGATTACTTACAACACCCAGGAAATCAATCCAAAAACAAAGACCTGATTCACTAAGATGAGACTTTTTTTTTTTTAATTTTACATCTATTAAATCCTAGTACTACTCCCACTAGTTATTGATTTGAGGGAGTGAAGATTTGGGGGAGCCCTGGCAGTGTCTGCTCAGCATGTGAACACCCTCCCTTTCCTAAGAATACCAAGAGGAGTAAGATCAGGGCAGCGTCTCCAGGAACAGAAGCCAAAGGAAGACAGATACTCCCGCCATTCTTTAGTACGGAGGGCACCAGTATAAGACCGCTTACATGTGACCAGATGGATGCTCACAGCCTCCACCTTCTAAGACGCTGAACCTCAGAGTGATTTAGAGGCACAGGGGCCACTGAAAATTATTTGTCAAATAGGCTGATTAAAGAACCCAGTGGTGAGGTGGGAAGTGTCCATTTCAGAGATGTTAGAGTGAGCATCCTAGCCCAATGGGTCTGTGGTGGGCTGGTGGCTGGGCATTGCCTCCTTTGGCCCCTGCTCATTCTCCAAAGCTTCACATCACAAGTAGTCTTCCATAGTGCTCGCTTCGGCAGCACATATACAAGTAGTCTTCCATTGAGTTTATTTTCTAATTAAATAAGCCAGAAATTCTTTTTGTTCTTTGCAAACCAGGAACACGAAAAAGAAATAAGTTCCTGCAATGTACAATTAAGTATATTAACTGCTATGTACCTGCTATGTACAATTAGCTGTATTAACTGTATTTCCAATAGAAATATTCTATTTGTTAGAACAACTCTATTGTTTAGATGCGTATGGATTCTAAATGTTAGAAGCATCTAAACAATAAAGTTGTTCTAACAAATAGGATTTGTAATGATCATCCATTTATTAAATCATTTCTAATAATGCATGAGTTTGCCATGGGTCATCATGCATGGGAATAATGTGATTCAATGGGCTGAAATAATGTGAGCCCAATGGGCTGTCTGATGTATGAGTGGCATCCTGTGTGCACACCATTAGGGTTCCTGGTCACTTATGTGTTTTGGGACAGATAAAATCTATTCTGAGGCTTTGAATTATAGTTGTGTAATACACACCCAATTTCTAAATCTCCATGATAATAGAATTTTTAAAAAGCCAAGAAAAAGTCCCAACAGAATGTACCCAGAAAATATTGAGGCTGGATCAAGCCAATCTCTCTCTCTGTTATTATCTACTCTTTTAGGGTTGACAAACCTATACTTCAGAATCAGTCCTATAATGAAATGCACCAAATCCCAGACAATCTGGATAAATGGCCTCCTTCATTTCTACTTTACATCTGAGGAACCTGAGGATAAGATGGTTTGTATAAATTATGTTTGAGACACTACACTACACCAGTAAATTTGAGACATGGTGCTCCCATTTATGTTTCCTATCTCTTTGTCTCTCTAAAGATAATTTGTCTAACTTCTAATTCACTCCCTTTCTCTTTGTGTGTATTTGCAAAGCGCTTAGAAGAACACTGAGCATACAACAAGTAATATATACCTCTCAACTGTCAGATCATCATTGTGACACATCCCTTTTTTAACCCATCCATTGGATTTTAATCTCAATCATTGCATTTTTCTCGCCAGCTTTCATTCTTTTACCAAACCTGCTTGGTCATGATTGATAGTCTCTTTTTTCCTTGCTATCTTTATTACATATTTTACTTCTTCAAACATGATATTCTTAGGTAGTATATCTTCTGTATCTGAGGATTCCAATATCTGAAGACCTCTAGAGTCAAAACCTGCTGGTAATTGTTTCTGCTGAGTACTATTTATGATGGCCTGCTTCCATGCATATCTGGTCATTTTCAATAAGAGCTTTTGTATTTGGCTGAAGTTAACCTGCAGGCATCCTGAAGGCTCTGACATGAAGATGCCAACCCCTTAAGAGAATTTGCATGTGGTGTTTCTGGACACCAGGGACTGCTGTCAAGAAAGGACCACTTTAATTTCTTGGTTTTATTTTCCCTGATGCCATGGATGGTGCAAAATAACCCTAAGTTCACATGAGAAGATGCCTGGATCAGATCTAACCATCTCCAGACAGGCATGGTCATTAATTGAATTCTATCCAGAGTCACAGCAGAAACAAACATAGTTTCTTGTCAGTTGCAGAAAGATACCTTCTTATACCAGCTATTCGCTAATCATACAGATGCTTTGAGAGTCATGGTTTGTGACGTCTTAAGCCCAGTATCTTCCCTGTTGCATACACCCCAGATCCATTTCTCATAGTCTGTGTGATCAATAATCCTCAAAACTTCGGGTACCTGGTTGGGTCATTTTACCCACGGTTATTCTGTTTTATGATTACTCATCTCTCTGGTTTCAGTTCATGGTGTGTTGGCTTTAAGAAATTCCTTAGTGCTTGTGGGCTCAGTCACACACTGGCAAGTGTGTATTTGTATTCTTTTGTTCTTTCTTTCTTTCTTTTGTAATTTATTCAACACATATGCATCCCATGGCAGAAAAGCTCTTCAGGCCATCTTGTCCACACATAGCGGGAGGAGGAAATTCACGCAAAACACAGGGATGACTGCAGAGATAACGACTGTGTTCTAGCCAAAAGCAGCCTGGGAGAAAGAGGACCATACACAGAATTTCATCCCTCTTGCTCCCACCCCTTTCAAATGCACCCACAGGAGTCCTGCCAGGCCCTAGGAGGGTGTCTCCTAAGCACTCTGTGAATTACCTGACTTTTAGCTTTTTCTCTTGTCCTCTCTGGATCATGATGCTGCTATTACCAGTCACAAAAGACACCAAAGTGGCCACTCTGCCCCTTCCCTTGTCAAACGAGGGGCCTTTTGCTCCTGCTGCTCCTGCCGAAAGCCAGGACACCGACTTCAGGACCAAGAATGTGAATGCCAAGGGTCACAACACCATCCCACTCACCCAAGCGGGTTCACCCCTGTGACCAAGGCTACCATGTCAAGGCTATTGGCATCTTGGTCCTCAACCCCTACAGTAATCATAGAAAGATCACTTAAATAATTTTTTTAGCAGTGAGGATCAGAGTCAAAGTATTCATTATCCTTGGGAGTAGCATCTGCTGAGCACACTAGGCCCTGTGTTATTCCTCTGTATACATTATCTCATTCATTCCATGGCAATCTTACTGTCTCCAAACAGGATCTGCCGATCCAACCAAGTGTCTCCTACTTCTTTCAAATGAGCGTCTAATCCACATCATAACTAAGAACGCTGGCTTTGGAGCCTCACTGTGTAGGTTTGAATTCCTGTTCTGCCACTTGCTAGATGTGTGTCTTTGAACACACTGTGTCACCTCTCTCACGGGCTCAGTCTTCCTATCTGTGAAATGGAGTGGATCAGAGGGCATGCCCCCATAAAGCTGCCATAAGAATAAGAAAATCGCCATAAATGTTTGACTCCGTGCCCGGCACATCCTAAGTGCCAGATGCACGTTAGCCATTTTTTTAAATGTTTATTTATTCTTTGAGAGAGAGCACGCAAGCAGGGGAGGGGCAGAGAGAGAGGGGGACGGAGGATCCGAAGCTCTGCGCTGAGGGCAGAGAGCCCGATGTGGGGCTCAAACCCATAAACCGTGAGACACAAAACATGAGATCACAACCTGAGCTGAAGTCAGATGCTCAACCAACTGAGCCACCCAGGAACCCCCTACACCTTAACCATTTTTAATGCCTTGTTATCATTGTGTACATCAACATAAGAGTTAGTGAACTCAGGATAAATTTTGCTCTTTGTGACTTTTTCATTGAATGGATACTAAAAGTATAGGTAATGTGATAATTTTAGCACTATAAGAGGGGCCACGGATTCAAAAGGACTATAAACTCCCAGCCTAAGGAGACCCATTCCTACCACACAGGGCTGTGGTAAGAATTAACAGAAAATGGAACTGGGTTATGGTAGATAGGGAGGGGTCATACCCACCTGTGCCCTCGATGAGAGCAAAGCCTCACCGGGGGTGAGTGGGTTGGGCTCTGGAATAAGAGCAGGTTCCGTGACAGAGATGGGTCAGGGACTATGCAAAATCCCTTTCCACATTCCTGATCAGAGATTCGAGAAACCCCACCTGTGTGTTAGCATTCTAAAACTGTCGGGAGAGGTTATAACACCCAAAGTCAAATTTTCTAAGCCCAGGATCTCACAGTGGGTGACAGGAAAATGGATTCAGGAATCTCTTACTGTCTGATGATTTTTTAAAGGATATGTATGAAAATAACACAGAAGAGAAGAACAAAGGAAAGTCAAATGAATGGCTCAGACTTGAAGATACAACAGGGATGTTATATTTATATCTACATTGATACCCACATCTACACCCTATCTATATTTATATCTGTGCTTTTATCACCAATCTCATCTTCCTCATGCAATTAGGAGTCATCTTCTGCCGACTTGGCAAGCAACATGAGATTCAAGGATGGCCCAGAAATATAAAAACCCACAGCGATAATTGCTTATTTTCCATCTCTCTCTCTGTGCATGCTGCTTGGCTTTTCTCTTTCTTGGGACACGGAGTCCTCATTTATACTCATTAAAATGTGTTAATGAGAACTTTGCAGAGTGAAAAATGAGGAAAGTAAGAAGGGGAAAGAGAAAAAAAAGACACATCGAGGGATTTTAGCTTCTAGTTAATAAGCAAGACAGAGCAAAGTCGAACAAACCCAAAGTTGTATTTTTGGCCATGAGCATACTGTTTGCTCAGTAAAGATGCTTATTACTCCTCCCCTAGTTTTTATGAATCCATGGAACACTCTTCAGTGGCACGAACTGGTTTTCAATTCAGCAAACCTATTTTGAATACCTACTGGGCAGAAGGCACACAGCTGGATGAGTTGGAAAACCCAAAGCTCAAAAACATGTCTCTTTCCTTTATACTCATGTCTACTCAGGTCAACCATAATCACCCTCCAAGGCTCCCATGGGCATCCTCTGATACACAGGGCTTGCCATATGGTAGCTATTCAATCAATGTTTGCTTAGTGAATAAATAAATTGGTCTACCTGGATACCCGAACACAATCAAGGCACACCACAGTCCCAGCGGGCAGGGCCACGACTCTTTCTTTAAAAAGAGCTCACGCCAACCCACACATGACTGTTCACACGAAAACTTGTGTCTCCTTCCTTTGAAATACCATCATTTGGGGATTTCTCTTACCTCAACCCTCTTGGTAGCTGTTTATCCCCACCTCAGCCCCCCACTCCAGTTCTGGTCCCTTCCACCACTGCATGCTATTAGCACAGCTCTTCAAACCACTGTCAATTGATTCTAACCTTGCCGTAGTATTTCCCGTCAGATCTTTTGGCCTGGGGCTGAGGTGAGCTGTCAGCTGTTCGGAAAGGAACCTCGGGCACATGCGAGGTTTTGGTCCCACTCAGGCCTGCCTTTCCGCTGGACCCCTTTCAGTTTTCAAAGGCGGTGTTGACGTGGTCAGAGCTGTGTGCTTCGGGGAGAATTACCCCAAAGGAAGTGGGGGATTAAAGGGAAATTAGACTGGAGGCTGAAAGTTAAGAATCGATCCAGTCTTCCAAGTGAGAAGAAATGAATGTCTGAACTAAGGTGGTGATGGCAGAGGGTGATGGGACAAGGAGGACATCAGAGCTACATTAGGGGAGGCAAATGGCCCAGAAAAGTGATTGGAGCAGCCTATGGTGAACTGGTGATTGTGAAGCATGTGCTGTATCAGAGAAAACAGCCTTCGTGGGTACAAGCTGTCTGGGAAGGTGCCTCAGAAATGACGAAATGGGAGCGGAGTCCTCAATGACAAAGAATTTACACAGCAGCACAGGAGTGAGGAGGATGGGACAAATGGCCTTGGACCCTGCAGTGTCCTTAGCACTAAGACTAACCCGTAATAAAGGTACCGTGGACAGCTGTTGTTGTTGGCCCACTACTCGTGGAGCGCAACGTCACCGTGAATCAGGGATAGTTGACCACCCCCTCCCTCTGACTACCAAGCGAACAAATAACTCAGACCTACCTAATAGGAGGATTCTATCACCCCGGTCTCGGTGGTTTGTTCAAGTTTGGACCACTGACCACAAAAGATCCAATAAGAATTACTCAAAAGATTAAGATGACATATTCTGGGGCATCAGGATTAATTAAGGTTTCTTTTTTCTATCTCGAGTGTGAATGTACTCTACTTTTAGCACTCCTCCACCCCACACGCCCACTGCGGCCGGCACAGTGATCTTTCAGTGGCATGTAATAAAAGCCCAATGCCAACTAGCTTAAGAGCTTAAGCCAAAAAAAAAAAAAAAAAGTATATATACACATATATATATTAAAAAAGTATATATATACACACTGTATATATATATATATATATATATATATATATACTGTATATATATATATAGATATATATGAACACACAGTACTTGGCATATGGTAGCTATTCAAGTATATATATAATTATCCTGGTTCCCAGGCTAATTTTCCTTCCACTCTACCCTACTATCTTCATTACCCTTGTAGAGACTCGGGCAGAGTTGTGTAATGGAAACATTTATCCCTTCTGAGAAAAGAGATTTGTTCTAATTACACAACTGTCCTCTCAACATTTCTGCTGTTACCTCTTCACACCATTTTTTAAAGATAGGATAAAAGATAGTGTTACTTTACAGTATACACACATACACCCATGCCTTTGAAAAGTGCTACTAGCTTTTATATGTGGCTGTGTGGCTGTTTTTACCATTCTTGTTCTTTTCCCGTGCTGGGCTTCTGGAGGCAAATTCAACTTAGAACTGGGCAGAGGTCAGGGATGAACCAGTAGAGCATCGAGTAAATACCCATGTTTTCTGCACTAAAGACACGGAGCTGTGCTAGACCCCCGAGTTTACAGAATGACTGAGAATTGGTCCGTACCTACTAGGTACTTTTAAAGACCTAAGCCTGTCTTGCTCAGTTGAGATCCTGGACATTTTTTCTAATATGACCTCTAAGTTTAGCAGAAGGTATGTCTGTTGTTGAACACCTTTCATGAGGCAAATGGATAGATCTGGTGTTCACACAGCCAATACAAACCCATTTCAAGGGAGTGGGTTTTTGTAGGTTTTTAGAGAAGCACATTTAGAAACTGCGTGGAGTGATTTGAATAGGAATATTTAAATAAGCCCAAATTTTAAAAACTCTATTAAAAAATTGCTACTAAACTTTTAGGGGGAAATCAGAAAACTCACAAGAAAATTTGCTACATCCAGGAATTAACCTTAGAAACTAAAATTTAAAAAGTCCAGGCTAATCACACAAACAATTACTTATATATTTTCTAGGCTTTTTGCAGAGATTTCAGTCACAGGCTCTTATTTGAGTCAAAGAGAACACGCACTATTATTTTTATCCCCTTTTGGCAGCTGCTAAAATTGAGGCAAGGAACGGTTAAGCAAATTTCCAAAGGTCATACATCTAATAAATGGAAAAGATATGACTCAAAAAGCACTCTACCTTTATGTCCAGGAGGCAGCAGGAAAGAAGACGAGATCTAAAATCTGGGCTCCCCAGACACTGACTAACTCTGTGACGTTGGTCCAGTTACTTAATCATTTTAACATTTTAATTGACCTCCTCATTCATGAAATATGGATAACACTTACCTGGAAGTTTTACTTTGGGGACTGGATAAGACAATGTAAGTTAGACACCCAACCCATAGTATATAGTCAGTGTTGGCTCCCTTCTTCCTTCTTCTAGAGAACGTTGTAAATTCAATAGATACCACCACAGTAATTCCAAAGCCATGTGCCATATGCAGATGCTCACGTATTCAGAATAAAAACCACAGGAGAGGATGTGGAGAAACGGGAACCCTCTTGCACTGTTGGTGGGAATGCAAACTGGTGCAGTCGCTCTGGAAAACAGTGTGGAGGTTCCTCAGAAAATTAAAAATAGACCTACCCTATGACCCAGCAATAGCACTGCTAGGAATTTACCCAAGGGATACAGGAGTACTGATGCATAGGGGCACTCGTACCCCAATGTTTATAGTAGCACTCTCGACAATAGCCAAATTATGGAAAGAGCCTCAATGTCCATCAGCTGATGAATGGGTACAGAAATTGTGGTTTATATACACAATGGAGTACTACATGGCAATGAGAAAGAACGAAATATGGCCCTTTGTAGCAATGTGGATGGAACTGGAGAGTGTGATGCTAAGTGAAAAAAGCCATACAGAGAAAGACAGATACCATATGTTTTCACTCTTAGGTGGATCCTGAGAAACTTAACAGAAACCCATGGGGGAGGGGAAGGAAAAAAAAAAAAACAGAGGTTAGAGTGGGAGAGAGCCAAAGCATAAGAGACTCTTAAAAACTGAGAACAAACTGAGGGTTGATGGGGGGTGGGAGGGAGGGGAGGGTGGGTGATGGGTATTGAGGAGGGCACCTTTTGGGATGAGCACTGGGTGTTGTATGGAAACCAATTTGACAATAAATATCATATATTGGAAAAAAAAAAAACAACACAGGAGGTCCTCACCCATCAGTAGTCTCTGTCTCCAACCCCATCCCTGCCACTACTCCAAAGTGTGTGCCTCCTTCATTTCGTGTACCAGCCAGTGACACTACCATTAGGTTCTCCAAACCTGAAACCTACAAGGCAGCCATGCCCCTCCTTCCTCTTGCCCTTGACATCCCACTGGCCACTGAATCCTACTCATGTCCCATGTAAAAATGTTTGCTAAATGTGTTTTCTCCTCTCCATCACCACCGCCAGTGTTCTAACATCATCCCAATCTGTTTCTGTATCAACCCCCTCTTTTCTGTCCTCCAGGGCACTCTCCACTGTACATCCGTAAGAGACTGGTCTGATCATGCAATCGGCCTGTACCAGCTTACCCCACCTCTCCAACTGCCTGAGGACTCCATGGTCTCTAGCTTGGTACATAAGACCCACCATCAGCTGGTCTTTACTTTGATCTTCTGTCATATTTCCCATCCCTCTTCCAGGAACCCCCAGGACCACATCTAACTATTATAATTCCCTAAAGGTGCTTTGTCCTTTCTCACCCTCCTTGGTTGATCTCTCTTCTTGGAAAACTCTCCCCACTTTATTTGCTGGAAAAATATCTTCATCGTTGAAACTCGGCCCACTATCATCATCTCCTCTAGGATACCTTCGCTAATACGCCCCAAGAGCTGGGTTACGTGTACCCTGATGTACTCCTAAAGCATCTTATGTTTGCCTCATGCTCTCAAAGCACCGTTCAGAGCATACTGTGACTTGTAGCGTTTAGATCTCGATGAAGACAGTTATGAGGTACAACATTCTATTAAGGTTGAAGGCAAGCTCTAAAGCTGCCTGGGTTAGTCTCCTGCAATGTCACTTACCAACTATGGGATCTGAGGTAAGTTTAAATGACCCTTCTGTGCCTCATTTTGTACTTGTAAAAAAATATATATGTGTGTGTGTGTTCATTTCTGATGACTGCTGTGACAAATTACCACGAACTTGGTGGCTTAAAGATGAAAATGTTATGTTCTCACAGTTCTGAAGACCCAAAGTCTGACCTCAAGGTGTCAGCCCCTTCTGAAAGTTGTAGGAGACAATCTATTCCCTGCCTCCTCCAGATCTTTGGCTCACAGCCACATCACTGCAATCTCTCCCCCCCAGAGATTGGATTTTATAAGGACATCTGTCATTGGATTTATGGCCCATCTTGAAAACCCAGATGATGTTCTATCTCAAGATCTTTAGCGTAATTACATCTGCAAAGATGTTTCTCCAAAGAAGATCACATTCATTCACATTCATAAGTTCCAAGGATTAGAACACGGACATCTTTTGAGGAAGCCACCCTTCAACCCACTACAAGGTGCATTTAGCCTGGCTTTTATATTTCTTAGCGATATTTTAAGAGATTATGCATACAAAGCTCTCAGGTCAGTATCTGGCAGAGAAGAAACGTTCAATAAATAATAGCCAATATTATTGTTATTCTTCTTATTATTATTCAGTGACAGTCATGTGTATAGTCTTTAATGGTTACTTCCCTATTTTTAAAAGTTGCGTTTCTTAGGCCAAAAAAGTTAACTAGAATACTTGAGACATATTGCAAACAGCAAGGGTTTAAGTGAGTTTCACCAGTTAATCTTCCCTTTAACAGGAAAACTCAATCAACCAGAATTCTCATCCCCTATGTCACATATGAACTTTGACAGTGCTTCCAGCAAAGGAAACTTATCTATGCCAAGGGCATGGAGTTCTTTTCCCTGTGCCAGTACCCAAATAATGAATGACTTTATCTGAAATAATTTGGAGAGGTTATGTGTAAGGGATTACAGACTTGGAAAAGCTAGGGAAGCAACCACCAAATAACCACCCTGCAAGATTAGAGATGTGAGAATGGATCAAGGTTGGCAACGAAATGTTTTTCTTCAGGTCGCTCCTTGAGTCGGTGACAAAGCAGAGACCAGAACCCAGGTCTCTGGATTCATCCCAGCCTTATTCCCACTAGCGATCTGTCTCATCTTATTGATAACAGACAGTACAAAAAGTTAATAGAAATAATAATGTCAGCTGTTTAAAAGAATCGAGAGGGTATGGAACCAATTTATGGGACTTAGCACCATGTTAATATCAGAAGTTTTGCAAATTCTATTCCAATAGACCCATGTCATGATATTGATATACCCTTCACAAACATACTTTGCTTCCATTTTGTAACAGCAACAGAGTAAAGCACTGTGGTATATACCAATCACCTTATTTTGACACACAAGACCCTCTACAGTGTTCCTTGATAATAATGATCACCTTGTCCTTCCCTTCACATACCTTTTGCTCCAATGAAATGAAGTGTCACTGACTCCATATTTATTCCATGCTTCCTCCAATCCACATTTTTCTTCCGTTCTGATTCTCTGTATCTTGAATACTTCCCCCCTTCCCTGTTTCTATAATTCCGAAGTCCTGCCATCCTTAAAGGTTCAGTCCAAATTCTATGTAATCCAAAAGCCTTTCTGGTTTGCTTCCACCTGGAAATGGCATTATCTCTGAACTCCCCCTGCTTATTTTTTACACTTCTCTTGTATCATCAGTCATTTTCTAATTTTTACTCATTTATCTTCATTTTGTGTCTTTCCTCTTCATGTATTAAAGCCTCAGAGACATCCATGAAATGATAGTTAAATAATATTTATGTTAGGGAGCTTATTATGAACCAGGAAGCCCACATGTCACAGGACTTTTTAAAACAGATTAAACATCTGAGCCCAATACCTTGGTCACATGTATGTGGACCAAGTTGGAAATCCAGTTCAAGATCAGCTGATCCCTAAACTGACCAGAAACTATGCAGTGGCACACAGGGGTGACCGTGATATCCTGGAGCTGACTCATACTGGTTCTCAGTTCCATTTTCAGGATTTGAGGAGTCAGGTGACATCATGTTGATAGCTGAAATCAACCACAGTGGGATTATTTGCACCATGGAAATCGGCAAACATTACAAATCAAGGCTTTCCCCCCACCCAGTCCTCCCACAGACAGCCCATTATTGAACATTAACCAGCACAATACTGCTGCTGACCAACTAAATCTTCTCCCTTGGCAGTTTGAGTGTGAGACCCACGGAAAGAGCCGGTGGTCTTTAACAGAGACAAAAGCAGAAAAACTCAGAAGAGAAGGCAGTGAGCAAGGAGGCACGAGGTGGCAAAAGCCTCAAGGCAGAGAGACAGGAATAGAAAGAAGTTAATCAGTGGGGCACCTGGGTGGCTCAGTCCGTTACGCGTCTAAGCTCAGCTCAGGTCATGATCTCACAGTTGGTGAGTTCAAGCCCCACGTCGGGCTCTGTGCTGACAGCTCAGAGCCTGGAGCCGGCTTCGGATTCTGTGTCTCCCTCTTTCTCTGCCCCTCCCCACTTGTGCTCTGTCTCTCTCTGTCTTTCAAAAAAGGAATGAATGTTAAAACATCTGTATAAAAAAAGAACTAAGTTAATCAGTAATGGCAGGTTTGGTAGAAGCAGAAGGTGGTGAGGTTGTTTCCATGACGAATTCCTGGAGTAGGAAAAAGCCAGATGCCTCCGCCTTGGGATGGTGACTAACTCCGGAGTCTGGAGTCATGCTGGATCCCATGTGACCTTTTCTGACTCCTGCTCTTCTGGGATTCTGGCTCTGCGGCGGTTCCTGTTTTTCTTACTTTGTTGTCTCCGCTGAAAGATAAATCCCCATCACAGAGGCCCCAGAGGAGAGGCAGAGTGATATGCACAACCTTTCTCATGGGTAACGCTCACAGAGGGGGTGCATAGGCCACCGACTCTGGTGAGCACCAACCTGTGCAAGATGAGCAAGCTGAGGCTCAGAGGACCTGCGGGACTTGCCCAATAACGTGCAGCCAGCAAACAGCAGGGCCAAGGGAGAACCCCCAGGCGGCCGGCGTCAAGATCACGAGCTTCCTCCACTTTGGGCCTGGGTGATCTGTGAGAGCCACGTAGGATGCACACCGGTCTGACGCTCTGCCCACCCAGGTCCCAGTCTGTGTATGACAAGCAGGGCTGGGCAACAATCAGAAGGAGCAGAGAGGCTGAGAGGTAGAAACACTGAAAGAGAAGGAGAAAGGGAGGAAATGTGGTTTAAAAGTTTGAGTGTTATGTACAGGTAAGACGTATACGGGTATATACACATATATACACGTATGTGGTATCACGTAGATTATATTTCATGTATATGACATGGCATCAAACACACCTCAGTTAAAGTCTCAGCTTTGAGGCATCTGGGTGGCTCAGTCTGTTGAGCTTCTGGCTTGGGCTCAGATCATGATCTCACGGTCCGTGGGTTCGAGCCCGGCATCAGGCTCTGTGCTGACAGCTCAGAGCCTGGAGCCTGCTTTGGATTCTGTGTCTCCCTCTCTGCCCTTTCCCTGCTTTCTCTCTCTCTCTCTCTCTCAAAAATAAATGCACATTAAAAAAAAAAAATTTTTTTTTTAAGTCTCAGCTTCCTACTGATTGGACACGAGAACTTGTACAAGTCATTACCCCTCCAAGACTTCACCCATAAAATGGGTATTAACTTCTCTGTCTACCTCCTAAGATTCTGGTAAGGCTTGGTTAGAGAATGTATATAAACCACTTGGCCTAAAGCCTGCCATGGAGTAAGTATTTTATATATTTGGTGTATAGTTTCTATTATTTTAAGTAAAATAAGAAAAAAAATCATGAATAGCTATAACTTTAATCTGATTTGCTCCTATCTGACCACCCATAAAAGGATTACTACACGTAAATTGATGGTATTCTATACATGCACACAGGCTGCTCTGAAAAAAAATTTAAAAAAAAAGAAAGAAAAATTGGAAACATGCAAGGCTCAAAATTAAATGTCTTTAAATAAAACATAAAGCAAAACCAGCTGCTGTTGGAACTTGGTCCCTAGGCAGATTTGATTTTTGAAAATGACAAAGATGCCAAATTGTGCTTCGATCCCTGGGCTGCATGAGCGTAGCAAACGTGATTGCCTCCTTGCACTGATTGCCTGTGCGAGGGAAAGATACAGATGCTTAAACAAAGGATATTGTCTGCTGGACACACAGCTCTCTGGGACCCCCAGCCAGCAGGGGATTCTGCAGCCATATCGCAAACAGCGTTGCCGAATTTCCTTCCACTTTCTGAAATGGCAACACCATGAATGAAACACCCTAATGGGTGCCATAAAAAAAGGAAAAGAGCAAATTCGTTAGGCTGATACAGGATAACACTTCTTGCCATTACAGAGAAATCACCTATATTTCTACAGACCTCAGTATGGGGCCTTATGATTTACTAACAGAGCCTCTGCTAATACAGTACAGGCCAAGACTAATGCCACCTGGGAGATGGGTTTCTCGTGCTGTGACCTAGAAATGAGACCCAAGCTATCTTTTTTTAATATAATTCAAATACAATTCTTTTTAAATATAATTTTAAAGTTGGTAAAACAAAACCAAAGAAAATGCATAACGTAGAGGCAAGAATAAAATCCGCCATCAAACACATCACCCGGACAGTTACTGCTTTTTGCATACACGCTTTCCAGGCTTTTTGTCCCCACACCACACGGTCGCTTTTACAGAGTATCCGCTGATTCTGCAACGTGAATTTTCAATCGCTAGGCTGGCGTTCTGTAAGGTGGGGTAGGATAATAGCAGGGGACCCCACCCACCTACCAGGGTACCAGGAAGTACCCCTTAGAGGAAAATCATTTCTTTCGGAGGAAAGGATTACTGATCCAGGCGCTTCCTTCCTGCGCCCGTGGGAATACACCAGGACTGAAAATGAGAAATTCTCCTTCTCCGTGGCCCCAGCTTACCTTTCCTGAATCCCCATATCACGTCCTCCAGCATGCCCCGTGTTCCTGGCACAGGAACGGATTCACAGTGAACTGGACCACCTCTCAAGGTGTCCACTCTGCCTGAAACTCTCCAGGGTACAGCGAATTCCTTTTGACCACTCGGGCCTCATATGACACGCCCCTCCTCTAGGAAGCCTTTGCCGAACCCGACCTGACCCACCACCGCGGACAGAGGTGATTCGGCACACCACAGCTACCTCTTCAGGGCACTCATTACACTACTTTATTTTTGGTTTTTAACCTCTTTCCCAAGGGAGGGAGACATGAAGTTACATTCAGAAGGGAAGTTAAGGACCAGGAACTGGGCTTGTGCCACCACCTGCAGTGTGCATGTAGGCCATGGTCTTATGTTTATGAGCAGCAGGAGCCTTTGCCCAAGAGTGAAGCGTGAGCTATTCGTTCCAGGGGAAAAGCCACTCTGGAGACTTCAGGTATGTCCATCTGAGGCTATCCCCGTGGTTCCAGACTAAGCTCCGTCCTTAAAAGGCTCACACCTGAAGAAAAGGAATCTTCAACAACTAGGAGGAAAACCGTCATGATCAAATGGCTAAGGCTCACAGAAAGGATAAGGAGTCAACGTGAGTCCTTGCTGTCACACGCACGATTGTAGGGAAGATTGAGAGGGGGAGGAGAATGGCACCCCCAGTGGAGTCTCTCCTAGGAGACAGGAAGCCCTCTCTCTTAGGCAGGAAGCCCTGCCCTGTGGAGACAAAGAAAAAGCCAGAATGAATACAAGGCTATGAGTTTCAGAGCTGAGCCTCTACAGAAAATAAATAGGTTAGAATTGCCACCTTCAGTCCTCAAGGGTAGATAGTTTCTCTGGGTGACAGACTTCCCAAATAGTTTATCTTGTACACTTGTGTGACCTGCCCTAATAGCACCCAGAGCAAGAACTGGTAAGTGGAAGGCACTGCATAGATATTTGATGGATGGAGGGATGGAGAGATGGAGGGAGGGAGGGAGGGAGGGAGGGAGGGGTGGAGGGAGGGATGATAGTGCAATGCTACTCCAGGGTTACTCAGACGTAACTGTGTCTTAGAAAGTAATACGAGGGGCGCCTGGGTGGCTCAGTCGGTTAAGCGTCCGACTTCGGCTCAGGTCATATCTCACGGTTTGTGAGTTTGAGCCCTGCATCCGGCTCTAGGCTGACAGCTCAGAGCCTGGAGTCTGTTTCAAATTCTGTGTCTCCCTCTCTCTCTGCCCCTCCCCCTGCTCATGTTCTGTCTCTCTGTCTTTCTCAAAAACAAATAAACATTAAAAAATTTTTTTAAAAAAAGACAGTAACGTGAAAACAGTTCACTTAGAGAGTGGTCACCTCAGCCAGGGTCTGGAAGGACAAATTCAAAAGCAATGCAGGACAGTTCCAGAAGCACAGAGGAAGGTAGAGGGACAAGTACCCCAAAGGAAGCCTCACGGGCTGTGATCCCATTCTACAGATGCCCCCTGCTTCTTGAATAGGTCCTACCTTAGGGAATACTCAGGGCAGGGTTCCAGCATCCTTGTGTTCAAATGAAGAACACTGTGGAATTTTCGAATCCTAAAGAGTCCTGAAAAGAAACTATTGTAGTCCCTAAACTAGTTCAATAGTTCAGATATCCATAGAGGAAATGAACATTGTCTAAATTAGTTTGGCATGGATAACCTCAGTGCCGTCTTCCACAATGGCTGCACCAGTTTGCATTCCCACCAACAGTGCACGAGGGTTAGGCCAAACATGCTGGGAGTCACAAAAGTGTAAATGAGCTAAACTCCTCTATTAAGGGACAGAGTCTGAGATTTTTTAAAATACAGCTTAATGTATCATAATGCACACTCCTAAAACAAAAACATCAGTGAAAAATAAAAGGTTAGAAAATAATATGATAGGCAAAAGTTGACAAAAAGAGAACCAGGTATAACAATATTAATATGTCGTTCACTTACTTTAAGTCTAAAATTGCCTCTTTCCTAATGATCAGGATTTTATGAACACAATGAAGTGTTAAGACTGGTCATCTCCTGCTGACTAGCTAGCTATTCTCATTGGCATTCGAGTCTCTGATGTACCTAAATCGAAGTTAAATAAATTAATACATGTACCACTATCACTTTGCAAATATAAAATAAACTAACAAAACCAATATAAACTAATAAAAAGCAAATTTTTATTTACTTTATTTTCTATATCCCTCGATATATTTGGTGAATAAAATCTTTCAAGACATAGGTTCTGTGTGGCAAAAGTAAATAAAAGGGGAGGTGTTCTGCAGAGAAAAGTATGGACACTCCAACTTAGTCCAAAGTTCTCAAAGGATGGCACTGAGGCTCGTAGAATTTCTGGAATCTGCCCACAGGCATACCACGGGACTCTTTGACTCCATCGCTCATATTCTTTCGCACTCAATCAGTTGCGTCCTGCAAAATGAAAATCCTGTTGCAAAAAGCTGAGCGGCTAAAAATCCTGCAGCCTTTCTGCGTAGCCCAGCTTGACACTCGGCTGGACACTCAGCGGACCATGGGGTCTCCCTTCCAAGCCGGTAGTCAACTACCAGATGCCCCTCCAATGCCACTTGAATCCAAAGTCTGGAAAATCGAGCAGGATTTCTATGTTGTAGTCAGGAGGCAGAATTTCTTCTTTGGGAAAACTCAGTCTTTGCTCTGAAGGCAACTTAAGAGCATGGTCAGGCTCTAGCCAAGTTGACCCATAAAATTAACCATCACGGCCACACTTACACCAGCATCCAGAAGGCTTCTGCAGCAGAAGAAAAAGGGCTGTTGGCTTTGAAAATGCCAACTTCTTCGGCAACTTCTTTGGCCTCCTTTCCAGATTCGGTAAGGTGGAAATAATACACTGGAGGGGAGAGAATTACCAGTTTTTTAAAATACTGACAAGGTGTAAATGGTCTTCTAACTGGATGGTTAGTGCACAAGGCAGAGCTACCCGGGCACCACCCTTCTCGGAGCACTCCTGCACCCCAGGCACAATCCACCTGCCCTGGAACCCTGCACCTTGTGGGGCCCGGGGAAGACCTAACCACGTACAATGAAAAGGAGTTATTTTATCGTTAGATGGAACTCTTGCCCCAACTTGTCACGTGGAGCTGGACTGGGCCAAATGGATTCCATTTCCAGGTTGTCATAAATGTCTTTTCCAGCCCTGAGCCCCATGTCCTTTCTGCTTAGCTGCATTTTACTGTCATGGGAAAGCAGTCGCACACCCCTTCCCTCTGTGGGCCAAAGAGAAGCACCCAGAACAGGCTGTGGGAAACTCTGGTTTAGATGTCCACATCTCTAGGGCCTGGCACAGGCTGAGGCACAGAAGACCTCGCCGGTTTGACTCGTTGACTCAATCATGCCCCGACCTGAGAAACCAAGCCTTTCCTTTTATTGCCTTTTTTTGAAAATAAAGGCATCCATTGCCTCCAGATGTGACACCCCCTTCTGCTCTCTGCTCTCCTGCACCCCTATAACAGAGTTGGCGGCAGGCTCGATGCAGCCTACTTTATCTTTCAGTCCCTCACCTGGAAAGCAGGAAGGATAGCACCTATCCAGAGTCCGTGGGAAGACTACACAAGATCCTGGGTTCTGAGCGCCTGACATCACCGTGCACGAACAAAATCCCTTTCCTCTTCCCCGTGTTCAGTGCCGTGCTCCACGTGTTTCCCCCCGTGGCTCACACGTTCCCCTAAGCCAGGCTCGGGTTCCCATCGGCTGGCAGAAGTGCCAACGGGGGGTCGGTCTGCCATCCTTCTGGCTTCGGGGTGAACCAAAGGAGGACGTGCCGTGTGCCTGCACGCAGCCGTTAGCGTACTCAGGCCTTTTGCTTCACAACGGATGGGACACCGGGGCAGACAGGTGTCTGAGAAGGTGACAGCAAGCAACCAAGACCGACAGGCGAGAGCAAGCCGCGGGGCCACCGCGAGCAAGTCCCAGGACGCAAAGAGGGCGGCAGAAGAGGAAGAGGGCGGGCCGTGCAGGGCCAGGCACAGGGCGGGTGTGTGGGAAGTAGCAGAGGGGGGCAGGGGGAGCAGAAGGAATGAGAATCTCAGCCACACAGGCGGAGTGGGGGAAAGGAAAGTCCACCTTGTGCGGGAGAAAGCCATTGCTTGAGGTTCTGTAAACACGTGTGAGAGGCTGGGCCACGCGGGGAGAAAGGCGACTCTTCCACTCCCTGGCTTTGTCGAAGCCACCATCTAGCTTGTCTAGCTTGGAATGCTGCAACAGCCTTTCAGCTGGTCTCCTTGCTTCCGACCCGGCCCCTTTAGCCCTGGCCTCTGAACAGCGATCGGAGAAAGCCCGTGAAGCTTGAGTCAACTTATGTCACTCCTTTGCTCCAACCCTGCAGTGGCTACTATCTCAGAGCAAAACCAAAGTCCCACAAAGTTCTGCAACGATCTTCATGGTCTCCTATGATCTACTCTCCATCCCTCAGCATTCCTGCTACCTCCCACGTGTGTTTGGCCCAGCCAGAACAGCCACCTTGTCTGTCCTCACGTACACCAGACCTATATCCATGGCCTGAGGGCTTTCATTTAGCTGTTCCTCTACCTGAATGTTATTTTCCCAAAGATCTGCTTGGGTAACCCCAGCACTCCTGTGTCACACTCGGCCCTGCTCGAATCTTGTATTTTCAACAAGGCCTCCCCTGCACATCTTTTCTCGTGCTACGGATTGCCCCCAGACCCTACAGTCTCCGTTTCCTTTCCCTTCTCTTCTTTCTCATTTGTGTCCACACAGGTCGTTAAGATTCTGTCTACTCTGTATTATCAGTATTGCATCACTAGAATGTCAGCCACACAAAGGCTACAATCATTGTCTGTTTGTTCCTGATTATATTCTAAGGTCTGAGAATGGTCCCTGACAACAGTAGCAGGTGCTCCATAAACATAAGTTGAATGAATGAATGAATGAATGAAATAAAAGGGACTTTGGAGCCAGATGAACTCAAAGCTTGAATCTACCTCCATGCTTCTCCTCTTGGGCAAGTAGATTGAGCTTTCTGAGACTCAGTTCCCTCATTTGTAAAATGGGAATTAGAGTTGGTACCTCCTAAGGTTGCTATGGGAATTAACTAAGAGAACTTTATAGAAAATACCTGTCACAAAAAGGCTCCCATTAAACATGAATTTTCTTAAAACATTTCCAGAGACAGCAGTTTCTAGAATGAGAGGTTGCTTATCTTGATATTCTGGGCTGAAAGAACTGGTAAACGTTTGTGAACATGAACTCTCTGCCAGGCTCTATTCCAGGCAAGTGAGTAATAACAGAGAAGAAAGTAACTGTGCCCTCAGGGAGCACAGAGTCCTTCTGAAAAGCAGATACCCCAATCCTAACTTCTATCGGAAACATTCAGAAGGTGTTAAAAGGAGGGGGGGAAACAGCAGAAACGAACTAAAAATTTCTTAGTTTGAAATAACGTTAGACTTAAAATAAAAGCTAAATAATGCCGAGCATTTCCATGTCTCCCTCCCCAGCTTCTTCCAATGGTAACATCTTAGGTAACCAGAGCGCCTCATCAAAAGCAAGAAATTGACATTGGTCAGTTTCTACTACAGATCTTATTCAGATCTCACCAGTTTTTACCTGCTTTCTGGGTTTGTCTGTATATAATACTATGAGGTACTATCACATGTATAAAGACGAACTATTAAAATCAGAAAGGATTTCACAAAAGTAATAAATACCTTGCTTATTTCTCGTTACATTCCGAATTCCGGGATTTAGCATTTCCATTTAATAGATAATATGGTGCTCAGAAAAGCTCAGCGACTTGCCTAGTGTGGCACAGTTCATCAGTGACAGAGCTGGTACCTGCAGTTTTCTGACACTCAACATGTGCTGATATGAAAAACCTTAAGGGCAGAGGCTCAGGTGTGACAGTATTAGAAGGAGTTATCAGGGCTCTGGCTCCAGACTTAACCTGCCATGGACAAGTTTGCTGCTACACAACGGCTGTTTTGTAGGGACCACATTGCTCTTTCCTTTGACACTGCTCCACTCTCTGGCTCTGGAATATCTTTCATAAAATGCAGGGTGGGGGAAAGGCCCATGACATATCAGTATTTTCTGGGGGAAGGATTCCCCCCAAATTTTACCCCTACTCTCCTGATACTTCCCAGCCAGAGTCACCTCTGGGGCTGTCAGCTGGAATCCTGCAGAGCAAAGAAAGCAGAAAGGTTTAAAATCAAGGGACACGGAGAGAAGCTTAAACAGCTTGGGAGGAATCCTGCAGAAAGAAAGTGACTGTTGTCCTTCCTTCTGAAGCTCTTTTTTGTTGCCCAGTCTGGCTGAAAGCAGCAGGGTCTGAACCTCAGCCAAGGGACAAAGGGCTTTTTTGGCTAAGAGAACTAATTGTGGTCACGATGGGCCAAAACAGGAGGGAAGTATTTTATGTGGTAAAAGGGCCTACCAAATGTCAGAATCGGTGCCTGCAGGATGTAATTTAATTCTGCAAGCATTTCTAAGCACCTGCTTTGTTCCAGGCATACTCACGGGACGGAGACAACCCTACCCCTCCATGAACTCCCAGACTGGTAGAGAAGTCATTCATTCTGTTCGTTCGTTCATTCGTTCATTCATTCATTCATTTAATCTCTCACTCCTTTGGCCATATAATTTAGTCATTAAGAACATAGCCTCTAAATAAGAGAAACAAATTCATTCATTCCTTTAAGAAATACTTGTTCGGTGCCTGCTAAGTGTCCAGCACTGCTGAAGGCACTAGGGAAACAAAAGTAAAAAAAAATAGAGGTCTCTACTCTCAAGGACATTGATTGGCTTGAGGCTGGAGAGACAATGAACAATAAACATAACAAGTAAATTATATAGTCTACTAGAAGAGAAGGTGGTAAGTGTTGTGGGAAAAAGAAAACACGGAACGGGGCAAGGGGCCTGGGGAATATGGGGCCAGAGAGTTTCACCTGCAGTGTTCAATCAGGTTGTCCAGCCATGCTTTAGTAGCCATGTGCATATGGGGTGGGGAGGGGACATAGTGCAGGTAGGGGAACAGCTAGAGACCAAACTCTAATGTGGGGCCACATCTGCTCAGTCCAGGAACAGTCAGGAAGCCCATGAGGTTAATCACAGAGAGGGAAGGGAGAAGAGGAAGAGAGTTAAGACTGGAGGTATACTGCACAGGGCCATGGTAGCATTTCTGCCTTTGTTGAGTGAAGTGTGTGGCCATGGCAAGGTCCTAGTAGAGGATTATCATGATGTAGCTCATGTTGCAGTGGGAGCATTTCAGCTGCCATGGTGGGAACAGACCTTATGTGTACAAAGCTAGAGGCAGGGAGATCAGCCAGGAGACAATTTCACCCAGAGAGAACTAGTTGTGATGAGCACCGGGTGTTGCATGGAAATGATGAATCACTATATTCTACGCCTGAAACTAATATTACACTGTATGTTAACTAACTGGAATGTAAATAAAAGCATTTTTAAAAGGTGAACAGAATAATAAAAACAACCATCGGAAGGAGAGTATGGCAAACAAATTTTATAAATTGGATAAATTAATAGTTGGCTTGAAAGCCTGAAAATTGGTTTATCTCATGCAGGGGAAGTCAAGGTAAAGCCAAAATTCAATTCTTGTTGTGGAAGATACTTTCAACTTCAAAAGTTGGAGAGGTAGGATTTCTACATTCCTGGCTTCTCCGTAATGATCAATTAGACTAAATGTGTCTTTTTCTTTTAATATTATGAGAATGCCTGAAAATCTTCAACTTCAATCACTTTTGCCTTCTCTAATAGAATTTCTATAAGAATTTTCTTTACCTTTTCTTTCTCTACCTTCTCCTGACTTAGATATCTGTGCATGATGGCTTATACATTTGTTTTCCCCTAAAACCATATGCTGAAACCCTAACCTCCAATGTGATCGTATTTGGAGAGGAAGCCTTTGGAGGCAATTAGATCATAATAGTGGAACCTTCAAGAATGAAATTAATGTCCTTATAAAAAGGAACACAGAGAGCTTCTCTCTCTCTCCTCTCTCTCTCTCTCTATCTCTCTCTCTACCATGTGAGAACACAACGAGAAGGCAACCACCCACAACCCAGGGAGAGAGCTCTCCCCAGAAATCAAATCAGCTGGCATCTTGATCCTAAACTTCTGGCCCTCAGAAGTGGAAATAAATCTGTTTAAGCCATGCTTCAGTCTGTGGTACTTTATCATGGCAACCTGAGTGGACTTAAGACAATGTGTCTCCAGTCTGTTAACTTACCAATCAATCTCTGACTTCTCCATTCAAGTCATCTTTGTAAATCCACCTCTTATAAGCAACACTGCTGATTTGGCTAATGCTCTCACCTTGACACTAGTCCAAAAACAAGAACTATCTGTCGGTCAACATCAACAGTCTATTCCACTCGGATATCCTATCACTAATGTCCAAAATAAAATTAACCACCCCCCATTTCCTCCTCCATACTATCCTCCCTTCCTCACTTCTTCCCAGTCACCCAGGTTAACACACCTGAGACGATGCTTTTACATTTGTGGACTCTGCTCCACAAATCCAATCAGTTGACCATATATTAGTCCATAAACATCCTATATAATATCCTACCTTTGCTTACATCTCATCTACTCCATTTCCACCACCCTTTTCTAGCTCAATCCTGGTGACCTCTCCCCTGGACTACCACGTTAGTCTTTTAATTTACTCCTCTGGCTTCAGTCACTCTTTTTAAGACCATCTTTCACAAGACATCCTGATAAGTCATCTGCAAGTGCAAATCTCATCATATTCTTCCTCTACTCAAAAACTAACAGCAGTTCTCCCTGCTGGTGGAAAAAAGTCGGACACTTGTTTCTCACCAGCTCCTCCTGAAAATGTGGATTTTGTCTGCCTTACGATCTTTAATTCTCACTATTCCCCTCTATGCACTTTATATGCCAGTTTGTAGGAGAGATTCACTATGCACTGAACACTGTCCTCACTTGCTCTGGCTTCTGTTCTGCCTGCAATGCCTCCCCCAGCTTTGCTGCATGTCCAAATCCTTAAGATCCAGACAAAATCCTTTCCTCTGATGTTATCCCTTCTGGTCTGCATTCACTCTCCTTTAAATACCCTCAATATTTGCACCAGACCTTTAAAATGCCCTAATTTTGATGGTACTCTAAATTTTACCCGCTTATGTTTCATCCCAGGAAACTTCAGCATTTCAAATACTTTGTTTGTTAGGATAATTCCAGCTGCTGTAACAAATTAGCCCCCAAATTTTGGTGGCCTAACACAATAATGATTTCTTTCTCAGGTAGGAATCTAATGTGGGAGTTCCTGCTCAGTAGGCAATTTTTCTCCATGTGGGAATTCAAGGGCCCAGATTCTTTCCTTCTGGTGGTTCTCCCATTTCTTAAGACCCCCCAGGCTCCCTGCTTCCAGCCAATAGAAGGGGGAAAAAGAGGGTAAGAAAAAACACATTTCCTAATCATCGTTACCTGGACATACACCACTTATGTTCATAGTCTGTTACAAGAACCGGCACTTGGCCCAAGGTCGGGAGAGATATAGTCCGTGCCTGGGCCAGACGCAGCTCTATTTGATAGAAGAGTGTGGAAGTTTTGGGTGGAAACTTAGTCTTCCCTGCCACACTCTGGCACACAGACGACATTTTACATCAAAAACATATAGTTGGAGCTAATAATACATAAAATGTTCACCTTTTAATGATCACTTACAATGGGCCCTTTTGTGCTAAGAATGATGTATTTATTATCTCCAACATAAAGAGCAACATTGCAATATAAAGATAACAATCATGCCTTTTGAGATGGTAAAACTTTGTTTCAGAGACGTAAAATGATCATAATCATAAGCATAATAATATTTAACGAAATTGATTTTAACATTAACTAAGAACTTTACATACAAGATGACTCAAGATGATAAGTTGTTGAGCAAGCTTTTGAACTCAGATATCTGAATGTAAAGACCACGTTCCATCCATTACTAGTTCAATCTCTCCTTTATGCTCCGCAGCTAAAATGTACCTAGTAATAGAAGTTGACATTTGTGGGGTGCTTCCTGTCATATACATTTATATATTTATATACTTAATTATATACTCAATTATATATACATTTAACATGTATTGAGGCACTGTAATATTTAACTTGCATTAATATATATTACAACATATTATGTTATTTTATAATTATATATGTATTTATAATCCCATTATATGCTAGTTATTATAAATATGTAATTAATATGTTACAATATGTTACATTATATATTATACATTGTGTTGCAAGCTAAATATTATAATACCTCAATACATGTTAAAGGTACATAATTGAGCCTGGCACACAGGAAGCATCATAAATGTCAACTTCCATTATATGTAGCAAAATATTATCATATGATATGAATACATGTATGTAGATACCATAATATATATTGCATGTACACTGTATGACATCACCGTCATGTCCTTCATACAGACGAGGAGACTGAAGCACGAAGTGGCTAAGTGACTTGTTCACAGTCTCACCGTGAACAATGGCCCCTGCAGGTGTGAACCTGGGCACCTGGGTGCCATAGCCAGAGCTCTAAGTATAAAGGTTGGCCACCTGTGCTAATCCTCTTGCTTCCCAGACCTGTTTGTTTTCCCAGACATCAGACCGTGAGGCCATGAAATACAGGCACTGTGCAGTATTCATCATTGCACTCCAGTACCTAACATTGCCTGGCACACTCCAATAAATATTTGTTGAACCCAATTGATCAAGTTCAGGGAACACTGCTACTGAGAGTAGGACCAGAGTTTAGAATCTGTGAGGTTAGGGGAGGAGCAGTAATTTCTGCCAGGAGAAGAGAATAACCTGGCATTTCAAGAGGCAAAGTCCAAGTGTTTCATGAACTTCTCACTATTTGTCTTTCTGGTGAACTTCTGCATTCTGGGCAGTAGGTCAGGACTGGAGAGCCCGTGCCATAAGAATTCCATCCTAGCTCACCCAGCCTGTCGAGAACACCCTTGTAACTCTCTACTTGCATGTTTCTGTGCCAAACACTACTCAAAAGCTCAAGAGACAGGAACATGTGTTTCTGTTTGCATTGGAAGTTTGGGAAATATGCCCGAGACAGAGAGAAATCCCAGGTCTGTACAAGTTTATCTTTTTGTCTGGGACATAAATAAAAATAAGGCCTGTGGTGTGAGAAAGGGCTTAGGATTTGCTACTCAGATGGCATGGCCACATAAATATAAAATAAATAATTAGGATTTGTGAGGGGACTTAGCTATCACAGAGCACAGTCATATATAGTGCCCTGCTTAGTCCTTCCAAACCACACCCAATCAAATCTTCCCACTTTTTACCAAGCAAAGGGAATGGTTTTTCATTTGGTTGTTGGCTTTGTGGCTGCTGTTCTGCTAATTTTTAATGAAGCAGTATTTAGACTTTCTGTGAAGAGAGTGTATGGAGTTCACACTGTGTTCCTCTGTTCCAAACAAGTAGAAGTGATAAGGAAAAAAAATGCACACACACATTCACCTACACACACCCCACATATGAAAGACATTGCCAGGAATAAATGGGAAAAGAGAAGATTACCTTTCTTGGATGAGGAAAGGAACAAAGATTAGTGAGAGAACTGTAGCCAGAAGCTTCCTGGGCTCTGAGTCTGAAACAGGGCTGTGGGTTCAGCTTCCACAGTGTGAATGAAATAAAAATGAAGCCACCGTCCAAGATGGGGAGCTAGGCCCATGATCCAGGACTAGGCCCATGACTCAAAGTCAGTGGATGGATACATAGGATTTTCCCATAGATGAAAAGGGGAAGGGCTGCCTACCCCTACCCAGAGCTATAGATTGTAGGAAGCTTCAGGCTTGAGAAAGCCCAGAGGACACAGGCACCATCTCTCAATAAGGAATGAAATCAAGAAACATGCTAACTTGGAGGCTGGATCTACAACATTCCCTTTATTGTCATATGTGGAACTGGTTTCCTTAAATGCTAAGGTAAGACATGGGGATCTATACATGGGCCTGGGAGCAAGAAGAAGACAACTATCAAATCATTAGGGAGGGTGGGATCAACAAAGATGGAGGGAGAGAGAGAAATATAATTCCTTTTTAATTCTAAGTCTGACTCCAGTTTTCCTTCCCAGCCTAACCCTGATGGAATAGAAACCAGGAATTGGAAATGCTGGATACGACTGTGGTTGGAGATACAGTGGAGCAAATACTAGAAAGAATAATTAAAAGTATATATATATATATATATATATATATATATGTTCTACACCCAAATATATATACACACCCAAAGTGTATGTGTGTGTTCTACATTCAAAATGACATAATTAATGTCCAATTCCACTCATCTCCAGGGCCACAAAAGACTGGAAGTATAACATTGGAGCTCTGAATGAAAAGGCTCTGGATTCAGGGACACTAGGCATAGCTGAGGGAAGGTGCAGAACTAAAAATGCTGAAAATAAAAGCCCAGCACCTATTTTCACTTAGCTCCTACAAAGCCATCTGCCAGGCTTGTGCCCACAGACAAGATACTGGAGGATACTAGAATTCCATAGAAGATGGATAATCCAAGTGAAAAGACTTACAGTTACTAAACAGAGATTCCACGAGGAAATAGTGATCTACTCAATTGGTCAGTAGTGAAGCCCACCACTCAACCAGTCCTGACTCCACAAGCTGGATTTCAATGAGCTTTTAAATGATTTTTTTTCAATATAAACGAATAGCAAAGAATCACTAGCTTCTTGAAAAATACTTATAATAAACAGACCAATACAACTATAAAAAAAATAAAACAAAGAAATGGATTAAGTACAGGAATCATGATATCATCTTTCAAAAGCATAAAAATTCTTATAAAGGTAAAAGATACTACAACTATGAAACAAGAATGAGTACTATTGAAAAAGGGACAGTCATAAAATAAACAAAGAAGGACTATTTTCAATTTTTAATTCAATATAATATTTGGGAGATATGCTAAGTCAATCTCCTGGAACCAAAGCTCAAAGAGCTAAATATAGGAAATTTTTTAAAAGAGAGGATCTGTTTAGGAGGGCCAACAGCTAAGTATTAGGAATTCGGGGGGTGAGGTGGGAAGGACAGTAGAGAAATACAGGGAAAGAAATAACCAAAGACATAGTACAAGAATTTCCCAGAATTGAAGAATATGAGCATAGAGATTGAAGGGCACCACTGAGTGCCCAGTGCAATAAATGAAAAAAGACTCACACTAATGCATTTTGTTTTAAAATTTTAGAACACCAAAGGTGAATAAAAGATCCTAAAAGCCTCTAGAGGGGGGAAAAAGAAAAAAATATAAATACTCATACATCAAAGTGGCACTGAAATTCTTTTTAGTAACACTGGATTTTAGAAAAAAATGGAAGACTATCTTCAAAATTTGGAAGGGGAGTGATTTTAAACTTAGAATTCTATACCAGCATAAACTATCAGTCAACTGTGGAGGTAAAGCAAAAAGTTTTCCAAGCCAGCAACATCCTCTCACCCGCCATGAATTCAGAAAGATAACAAGAGGTGTGTTGTGTTCTACCAAACAAGGTAGTAAACTTTAAAAAAGAAAACAGTGGATACAAAAATATAGGGACTTCAACCCAGGAAGGATGCAAAGGTAATTCTAATGATGATGATAAAAGAATATCCCAGTCAACAGCTGCTCTACAGGTCCATAGATCAGAGCAGATCAGTGCACAAAGATGTAAGCCTTCAGGGAAGACGCACCTGTCTTTTTCTGTTTGACCATTTTCTCTCTCTCTCTCTCTCTCTCTCTCTCTCTCTCTCTCTCTCCCTCCCTCTCTCTCTCACACACACCTGATATATTGCTTAAAGAGTATGAATATACTAAAAAGAGATTACATTACATTTTTGTGAGTCTTAAAATGAGTTAATAGTAGGTGTACAAAAAAACTAAGCAATAAAGAATGTATTAACTCTAGAGAAAACCATATATAAAGTATATATGTACACATATAAACAAGAAAGGAAAATCAATCCTAGTATCCTACATTGCTCAGTGGAGAATAATATTTATGCACCATAATATAAATATTCATTCAAGCAAAAAATATGATATAACTATATTGAAAGAGTGATAGATAGAAAGAAAATTATTCATTCTCCAAAATAACAAATAAATAGATAATACCTAAAGCTTAAAAGTAGCAATATGTTAATATCTAAAATTTAAAAACCAAGAAACAGCAATATATTAATATTATTTAGAAATATGGGGGTAAATACAGAGACACTGAAATATTTAAAAGAGGTTGCCCCTGGAGACCAATAAGCAGAAGTGGATTCTGCTACTATAGAACTGTTTGAGTTTTAATACATGTTCATAAGATACTCATAAATCAAATTAAGTTAAGAAGGGAAAATACAAAAATCCATGAATGTAATATACCATATTAAAATATTAATGACATTACTTTTTAATTAAAATTTTTTTCAAAACCTTAATAGATATAGGAAAAACATCTGAAATAACAGAAATCATTCAAGACAAAATGCTTAAGAAACTAGTAGTAAAATAAAATATATTTAACCTAAAATAACAGCAAATAGCATATTTAGTAAGTGTTGCTTTAAAAGCATTCAGGTTAAGTGAAGAAACAAGATGATGGTGTTCCCGTTCTCTGTTTCCATTTCACAATGTATTGGAGGCCCCAGACAATGCAATAAGATAAGGAAAAGAAATAACAGATATAAGTATTGGAAAGGATAAATTGTCCTTATTTCACACAGTAAAATTCTGTCACAAAACATCAAGAAAATTTATAAGACGGCCATTTAGAATTAAAAGGAAAGCACAGCAAGATTTCTGGATATTAGATCTACATATCAAAGTCAACAAGAAATTCTAGGATAAGTGCAGAAGAAAGACCTCTAAAAAAATGCTCACTAGATCCATGTTTATTTCAAGAAAATGTTAGAAACCACTAGGATTGCCTGGATGGCCCAGTGGGTTAAGCATCTGACTCTTGGTTTTAGCTCAGGTCATGATCTCATGGTTCATGGGTTTGAGTCCCACCTCAAGCTCCCTGCTGATAGCACATAGTCTGCTTAGGATTCTCTCTCCCACTTTCCCTGCCCCTCCCCCCTCTCTCTTTCTCTCTCCCAAAATAAATAAACTTAAAAAAAAAAAAAGAAACTGTTAGAAACCACTTATATTTATCACTAGGAAATCACTAAACAAATTATGTAATAAATTATAAACAACAATAACAAGTGTATAAAAATGGATAAATATCAAAAATGTAACTCCAAAGAAAAAATAAGTTGTAAAGTGTTAAGAATAGTATTCTAATATATTTAAATGTAAAAAATATATTCTTTATTGATATGCTATAGATTAAAGTTAGAGTAAACTGTTAGACACAAGGACTGAAGAAATAACAACAAGCATGACAGTCTATGTTTTTCCCATATAAAATATATCCGGAGAGATATACCATCCAAGCTTTATATGGCCAACCTCTGAAGTAATTAGATTCCCAGTCTTCTTCCAGCTGTTCCTCTGTCATCAGAGAATGTCTCTGATCCTTGGGGTTCAAGATGTGCATTGTAATTCTGACCGTCACATCCAACTTCCAGTAGCAGGAAGAAGAAAGGAACAAAGAAGATGTTTTTTTTCTTATTTTTAAGAAGGTTTCCAAATAGTTGACAAAACACTACTGCCTACTCTTTATTGGCCAATTCTTAGTACTAAGAGTACACCTATTGCAAGGGCAACTAGGCAACAAAATCTTCCTTGTAAAAATCGAGATTCATCTGTTCCAAGGACGAAAAGGAGAATGGATTATGGTAGGCAAGGAGGTAATAGCAAACATCCAGTTTACAATAACATTCTACTGGGTTTTAGAAGTTATCTCTAATTAATGAGGAAAGGAAATGGCATGTGAGCACATCATGCAGGGAGTTTGTTTCTGTGATGGTTATTTCTTTTTTCTTTTAAGTTTTTATTTCAATTCCAGTTACTTAACACACAATATTAGTTTCAAGTGTACAATAGAGATTCAACGTTCCCATGCAACACCCGGCATTCCTTACAATGTGATGGTTATTTTTTAAAAAACATTTGAAACAAATGTGTCAAATATGTAAACATTGACAAAGCTGGGTAGTAGGCTCATGGATATTGTCCTATCATTTCTTTTTCCTTTCTCTAAATATTCCACATAATTTTAAAAATCAAGTTAATTTTTAAAAGCTTAATTTATTCACCACAGTTCTATTTTAAAAAATTTTTTTTAACGTTTATTTATTTTTGAGACAGAGAGAGACAGAGCATGAATGGGGGAGGGTCAGAGAGAGAGGGAGACACAGAATCGGAAGCAGGCTCCAGGCTCTGAGCTGTCAGCACAGAGCCCGACGTGGGGCTCGAACTCACGGACCGTGAGATCATGACCTGAGCCGAAGTCAGACGCCTAACCAACCAAGCCACCCAGGCGCCCCACACCACAGTTCTATTAAAATCATTCTTTTTTTTAATGTTTTAAGTGTTTATTTTCGAGAGAGAGACAGACAGACAGACAGCACATGGGGGAGGGGCAGAGATAGAGGGAGACACAGAATCCGAAGCAGGCTCCAGGCTCTGAGCTGTCAGCACAGGGCCCAACACGGGGCTCGAACTCACAAACTGAGATCACGACCTGAGCTGAAGTCGGACGCTCAACCGACTGAGCCACCCAGACGCTCCTAAAAAAATCATAGTAAGTGCACACGCACACATACACAAACAACTTGAAAAATAATAATGGTATCTAAAAGACTCACACTTCACTACAAATTCTCTTCTACCTGGAGGTCCAGCTATTTTAATTTTTATAGTAAAATCTCTGATTCATCAAATTACTAAAGTTTTGGCTACCCCGATAAATCATCATTGCTGTTAACCAGCATTTGTTGAATTCCTACTACATGGAGGTAACAGTGTCAGGCTTTCTTCTAAACAACACATTATCGAACATGTGCCCAGTGTCAATTCACTTGTATTGGCTTGTGAATTATGAAGGATTCTCTAAATTTCTGATTCCCTGTGCAAAGACCAATGGACTCCCCTACTGATTCAAACAGTTGTTCTAGTGAGAAAAACGGACATGACACCTTTTTCAGAAGCATGCAGGCTGTGAGCACATCCTTTCACCCCTCTGCCAAAAATCTATTGAGCAGCTAAATTGAGCCCCTTGGCTGCACAGATCTCTGTTTAGCTGACAACTTCCACTGAGGAGCATTTTATGATACCACCACCCATTAGATGGACATTAAATTAGATGCCCCTTTCTTTGCTTGGTTATATCTTAGAATGCTTCCTTATCTCACCTCCTTCTCTATATTCTGAATGCCTGTTTACTTGTTTATCTGCCCCCAAAGACAGACCTCTCTATGGGAAGATGCACCATTTTAGTCACTGTGGTATTCCTAACACATGGCCCAGGGTACAATACAGAGTAGTTCAATATATATATATATTTTTTTTTTTTAATAAGTAAATGCCATTGACCTAAACACTGGTGTTGCTACTTGATCAGAACAAAGACATTTGGATTCTGAAGACTTCCTTTATTGCTTCTAATTTACAAAACTATAAAACACTGCCAAGTGCACAACTCACAGAAATTAATCTCTGAATATTAATTTTACAGTAAGTGCTCTTGGAATTTGCTTCAACTGAGGTATCAGAATTTAGAGAGTTCAATTACTGGGAAAATATTCCTACTACCAACAGAAGAATCACAAGGAACAATCTACAACTAGGCTGGCATACTGAAAGATTTAGTGTGAATAATGGATTTTCAGAATGTCTACATCATCAAGAGAAATAGCAAAGGAAAACAAAATCTCTGCCCAAATGTTTAGGTGCCTCATTCATTTCCTGTTTTTCCAGTAAATTCGCATTAGACACAACCCTTAACCTTTTCAGACCTTAGTTTATGTGGAGATATACGAGGCTTCCCAAAGCTTTACAAAATCAGTGCCTGAAGCCTCTTAGGACACACTGTTCCTTAATCTTTTCCAGCTAATGCCTCTCAAAAATCACACTGTTAAAAAATCTGGGTTCCATCCACTTTTTAAAAGAAGGCAATGACGTGCACACATGTCAGGAAACCATTATTCTATTTATCATCTGTAATTTTTTAAATTTTTTTGATATTTATTTTTGAGGGAGACAGAGGGAGTGGGAGCTGGGGAGGGGCAGAGAGAAAGGGAAACATGGAATCCGAAGCAGGCTCCAGGCTCTGAGCTGTCAGCACAGAGTCCAACGCGGAGTCCAACGCGGGGCTTGAACCCACGAACCATGAGATCATGACCTGAGCCAAAGTCAGATGCTCAACCGACTGACCCACCCAGGCTCCCCTATTTATCATGCGTATTAAGTTTAAGGACTTAAAAAGCACTACAGTAGTGTTGTTGACAATATTATTGCTGTTTGTAGTTGTTGACAATATTATTATTGCCGTTTGTAGTAGGTTATATAGCATTTCCCTGAAATTCACGTTCGCTCAGAATCTCACAATGTGTCCTTATTTGGAAACAGGGTCTTTGAAAATGTAATGAGTTAAGGATCCCAAGATGAAATCACACGGGATTTAGGGTTGGCCCTAAATCCAACAACTTCTATCTTTATGAAAGAAGGAATGAACTGAGAGACATTCAAAGAAGAGGCCACGAGAAAACATGGAGGCAGAGATTGGGGTTATACCTGCCATAGCCAGGGGCAGCCAGGGACTGTCAGAAGCCACCGGAAAGCCCAAACAGGCAAAGAAATATCCTCCCCTAGAGCCTCTGGAGGGAGTGAGGCCCTGATGACACCTGGATTTCAGATTTCTGGACTCCAGGGCTGTGAGAGAATAAATGTCTGTCATTCAAGCCCCCAGATCGTATCACTTTATCATGACAGCTTAGAAAACTAAAATACCATTGGCTTTGAAAACACCAAACCAATAATTGCATCACTGGTGAAACACAGTAAAATTATTATGCTATGGCAAAACACAATCAAAAGTAATTTTATTACTGGGAAAGGTATAAGGAAGCAGGAATTCTTAGGAAGCATTGGAAAAACTGGGCTCTACCTTGGCCACAGCCAGGCCCCATGATCTGCGATGAGTACAGAACAAAAAAGCGCTGATTGGGACAGTAATCAGTGTTCCTCTCAAATGCCCAATAAAAGTGGTCAATTACATACCATGTCAAACGCATTGTTTTTTCTTAACCGAAAAAGAAGTTGGAAATTGTAGAACTCCATAAATACAGTAAGACTTGAAATTGTTAGCACTTCTCAAAGTCTCATGTTTCAGACACTTCCCCAGTATTGGCTTGTCACCACCCTGTGCATTACGCTGACACCTGTTTTACAGATCGCACACAATGGGTTGGAAGCTCCGCGAATACAGGGAATTTCACCCATTTGTTTGCTGAACGTTGCTCGGCACATACCAGACACTCAACATATACTTGGTGAGTTAAGTGGACCTGAGACTTGCCCAAAGAAACACAGCTAGTGAGCAGTGAAACCAGGAATCCAGGGGTTGCACCTGGGTAATAACGGCTTTCGGAATCATATTCTTAACCAGCTCCCTCATCCTACCACTGACAATGCAAGTGGAGACTTAAATTTCAAAATCTTTATTTATTTTTTTTAACATGTATTTCTTTTTGAGAGAAAGAGAGACAGAGCACGAGCGGGGGAGGAGCAGAGAAAGAGGGAGACACAGAATCCGAAGCAGGCTCCAGGCTCTGAGCTGTCAACACAGAGCCCCACACAGAGCTAGAAACCACGGACCGTGAGATCATGACCTGAGCCAAAGTCGCACGTTTAACTGACCGAGCCACCCAGGCATCCCTCAAAATCTTTAAATAAACGAAGACAAACCATTCCAGAAAAATTGCAAAACAGTGAAAAGAAAATAATCAGCCAATAATCTACCACTTTGTTGGTGAGCATTAACATTCTGTTGATATTTCCTCCTGGGGCTTTGTTCTCTTTGTGTTATATATGTCTTATCCCAAATTTACGTTCAAACTTAAATACACATTCTGGTTTTTAAATTTGGCATTGTAGCAAACAATATCTCTACACCATTATAAACTCTTAATGGACAAAACATCATATATTCTATTGAGAGATTGTTACATAATTTACTTCAAGTATTCCCTATTTTTGGACATAGGTCATTTCCATTGTGTTTTTCACTACAAAGAGTTTTCCAGTAGATACCTTGGCTCATAAGCTTTTAACAGTATTTTTTTTTTTTTTTAATTTTTTTTTCAACATTTTTTTATTTATTTTTGGGACAGAGAGAGACAGAGCATGAACGGGGGAGGGGCAGAGAGAGAGGGAGACACAGAATCGGAAACAGGCTCCAGGCTCCGAGCCATCAGCCCAGAGCCTGACGCGGGGCTCGAACTCACGGACCGCGAGATCGTGACCTGGCTGAAGTCGGACGCTTAACCGACTGCGCCACCCAGGCGCCCCGCTTTTAACAGTATTTATGATTATTTCCTTAGGCTATGTTCTAAAAAAGGGTGCCTGGGTAGCTCAGTCGGTTGAGCTTCTGACTTCAGCTCAGGTCATGGTCTCACAGTTCATGGGTTCGAGCCTCATGTCTGGCTCTGTGCTGACAGCTCAGAGCTTGGAGCCTGCTTTGGATTCTGTGTTTCCCTCTATCTCTGCCCCTCCCCCACTCATGCGCTGTCTCTCTCTATCTCTCAAAAAAAAAAGTATAAGTTAAAAAATTTTTTAAATAAAAATAAAAAAAGGATATGTTCCAATAAATAAATAAATAAATAAATAAATAAAAGAAAAAGACTCCTAGGTCAAGGGGTATCAAAATTATAAAGGCCATTTTTACTATCTTCTGATAAAATACTTTCCAAAAGGGGCATACCAGTTTATATTCCCACCAGCAACATATGAATGTAAGAATGGAATGGAATGGCTACTTTATACACTAAAATATTTACTAATTTCATAAGCAATAAATGATACACTATTTTAATTTGAATTTCTTAGAGGCTCGAATATATACACGTCTATGCTATGACCCACCAATTCACTCCCAAAGAAATATTTAAGAGAAATGAGAAATGAGTGTGTATCTACCCTAGGAGTTCTGTTCATAATACCCAAACACTGGAAACAACACAAATGCCCACCATTGGTAGAATGGATAAATCAATTGCGTATTTTCATAAAATGAAATGCTACAAAGCAATTTATAAAGAATAAACTACTACATGCAACAAATGGGAGCCTCTCAAAGAAATTATGTTACATAAAAGAAGTCAGGCACAAAGAGAAAATACTTTACAACTGCATTTATATTGTGTTCAAGGACAGGCAAAACTAACCAAACATAATGTAAGTCAGGCTAGTGATGGGGGAAGATTGAGTGTGAGTATTGACTGGGAAAGGACATGATGAAGGCTTCTGGGTGCTGGAAAGTTTCTAAATCTTGATCTGCACGTGGTCACATGGGTGTATATGGGTGTAGAAATACATTAAGCTTAAAATCAGTTCAATTTATTATTACAAAGGTTATATACCTCTATGGAATGGAAAAAAATGTGAAGATAAAAACAAATAACAAAGCATGAATGTTGAAGGACCAAAGAAGTATACGAACCCTCTTGTGAAGGTCCTTTAAGGTAAATGGTTCATTGCTCCATTTTATGGGAGTGAGAATTGGTTTTTGGATGATATCATGCTTTGCTGTTCAGGGAGTTAGATAATGAACTTACTGAACTATTTACACATATGTTTGAAGGTTACAGAAAACTGGAATGGTGCCCAAAAGACTCAAAAAGTAAAGGAAGTCATTTTAGCAA
This sequence comes from Neofelis nebulosa, assembly GCF_028018385.1. Lineage (NCBI taxonomy): Eukaryota > Metazoa > Chordata > Mammalia > Carnivora > Felidae > Neofelis > Neofelis nebulosa. The sequence goes on along the minus strand of NC_080784.1, from coordinate 196,322,123 downwards.
TTACCATCTGGCTAATATACCACTTCAATTATTATTTAAATTACTCTTTTAGGGACAAAAACTGATAAGCATAAAAAGAGAAGAAAAGCATATAAAAGTCTTCAATAACTGGGAGTGGAATGACACTAGGAGTGAGAAGAACTACATTCTCATCTGAAATTTTCAGTATCCAGAACACCACGGTTCCCTGGTTTTCTTCTACCTTCCTCTTTTTCTCGTTCTCCCTTAGGTGTCTAATAAATGTCTCAAATTTAAGATCTTGATTTTCCATACACCCCCGACTCCCCCAAACGACTGCCCTCCCAGCTTCTCCAGCTCAGGACAAAGTAACAACACATCGCTCAAAGATCAAAATCCACACACAGAGAAGGGTCATAACACGGGAAAGCCCTCTTCCTCATTTGCTTTCATTCATACCACTTATCACCACCTCCCATGTCATATATTAGTGTTATTAACTGTGCCTCGGAAAGAAGAATGAAAGGGGTTTTGGTTCATTACAGTCTCACCAGTGCCTGGAACAGCACTTGGCATGTTGTAAGGCACCTGGAATATGCTGGCTCAAGAATGAATCATATATTGTACATCATATAATCTGATTGAAATAAATTTGTAATAATAACAAAAAGGACCATCTTTTTTTTTTAATTTTTTTTTAATGTTTATTTATTTTTGAAGGAGAGAGAGAGAGACAGAGTGTGAGCAGGGGAGGGGAAGAGAGAGAGGGAGACACAGAATCGGAAGCAGGCTCCAGGCTCCGAGCCGTCAGCACAGAGCCCGACGCGGGGCTCGAACTCACAAACCGCGAGATCATGACCTGAGCCGAAGTCCGACGCTTAACCGACTGAGCCACCCAGGCACCCCAGGACTATCTTTAATAGTACTATCATTTACTCATTGGGTTACTGTAAGGTTTAAATGAGATAGATTACAGAAATTATCTTTTATTTTTTTTTTTGGGGGGGGGGCTTGGTCATAAAATTGCAGATTGCTCAGCTGGTCTCTGCAGGATGATGGCCTCACAACTCTGACCCAGGCATTTGTAGTTGGTAGTCAGAAAGTGTGTGTCCTGACTCCGTCCCTGATTATTAACTGGAGACCCTTAGGGTATATGTATAATCTCGCTGAGTCTAGTTACTCTCATCCATAAATTGAAGATAATTAAACTTGCCTCGCAAGGTTATAATGCAAATTAGTTTAAATGATGCAGTGTTTATGAGCGTGCCAAGCAAGTACAAGGTCCTCAAAAAAAAAAAAAAAATGACAAAAAACACGGGTGTCTGCATTTATGTGAATTATACCATTGAGCATTACACTTTCTTGAGGGACCAAGTATTACTCCTAAATAATATTTATTATCCTTTTTTCCTCATTATAAAGACATACTTACTGTAGAAATTGTGAATCCTCCATAGATATGACAGTTGCTTAGAATTCTACCTCCTTAAAGAACATGACTTATAAAAGCTGTATTTCTTTCTTTTGAGGTTTCATTGGTAGTATATAGAGCTGATTTACATGTTTATAATTAGAATAACACTGTTAATAAAATTTTTGTGATTATCTCCCTGAGTGAAATCCCCAGGTGGAATAACTGTATAAAAGGGAATGGAAACCATTGGAACTTTGAATGCACTTTGCCTAATTTTCTCAAAAAAAACATGGCATTAATTTATACTAAAGTCAGCAGTATGCATTTGTCTATTTTCCTCACATCCTCATGAACTAGTGAATTGAAGCATGGGGGAGAAGCACAAATACCATCGTGATACACAAACAAAAAATCTTACTATTATTTATTTTTATATTTAATACTATATTTGATTACCATTTTTGATAATGACATCATTACATTTGTAAAAATAAATATTATTTTTTTTCAACTCAAAATGTACAACCCCATCATCCAATAGTCGTGGTTTCCAACTCTTGCTGCTATGATTCCAGACATCTCTCTATGGATAGAAAGATATAAGGACAGGGAGGTATTTAGAGAACAAAGGAGAGAAGGAAGAAGGGTGAAAATAGGTGCTATTTCATTATTCCTGGATTCTGTGTTGGTGAATTTGTCTACAGGCTGTATTGTGGTGATCATTTTACAATATATATAAATATCTAACCACTATGGTTTACACCTGAAACTAACGTAATATGTCAATTATATCTCAATTAAAAGGATTTTTTACTAAAAATCTGTTGTAACCCCAAAATCAATACTTACTGCACTTACTTAAGTATTCACTGACGTGCACAAAGCAGCAAAAATGTTGACTCACACAACTTGAACGTTCCCAGCCGAGGTCAAACAAGCAATGCTCTGTCTTCCTGTTTCAGAGTAAATAAGTGTCCTTTGTGCAGTCCATTTAGGGCCAAAGTTCTTGCATTTTTGTGCTTTTTGTTAGTGATTTCACTGCTTAAAATGGCCCACAGGCACAGCAGTAAAGTGCCATCCTGTGCTCCTAAACTCAAGAGGGATATAATGTACCTTATGCTGGAAATCTGTATGTGAGATGAGCTTGTTGCAGCCTGACTTACAAAGCTGTCAGCCCTGAGTTTACTGTTAGTAAATCAACAACATATGTTAAATGTTTTTAAACGTTTAAACATTAATGTAATGATTGGTTGATGAGAAAATGCTGTGATCAGAGGCTTGTAGGAACCTAACCCTGTATTTCCCCTAGGAACAATGGTTCTATGTTTGTTAATTAAGTGTTTGCAATGACTTTACAGAACATACCTACCATGGATATTAAGAATTGACTGTACTTAAGAAAACTTAGAAGTAAGATTTTATAATCTTATACTATAAGTACTCCTATTAATAACAGTATTAAATTTGTTTTTACTTGACTCAATGGTAAAAGTATAAATCATGTAGAATTAAAGGAACTGCTGAAAAGTATTCAATTTTCTTCCCAACAAGAAATATCAATTCCTAAACAATCCCTCTATATTATTAAATCTACAGAGATTAGGGGCGCCTGGGTGGCTCAGTCAGTTAAGCGTCTGACTTCAGCTCAGGTCACGATCTCGCGGTCCATGAGTTCGAGCCCCGCGTCGGGCTCTGGGCTGATGGCTCAGAGCCTGGAGCCTGCTTCCGATTCTGTGTCTCCCTCTCTCTCTGCCCCTCCCCCGTTCATGCTCTGTCTCTCTCTGTCTCAAAAATAAATAAACTTTAAAAAAAAAATCTAAAGAGATGAAAATGATTTTGAACTTACTGAAAGGCTCGAGTCATTGTGTTTTTAAACTAGGCTTCAACTTGACCTTTCCTGGACTCTCTGATATGAGGCTATTGGAACACTTATAGCTCCCAACACACACGTCTTCCCTGTACCTCCCACCCTATATTTGTTAAATTATTATTGTGTCATTGTCAAAATCTGGGTCATTTGTGTTTGGAGCTGTGACCATAATAAATTCTAAAGTTTTTCAGACTTGATCCATTTATAATCTGATTTAATACTCTTCAACAATGCTTTGGAGTGTAGTTTCTCCAATCCTGGACCCTGACTTTGCAATCAAGTGGTTTGGTATTCTTGTTCCTATTATTCTTAACATCAGTTCTATTAGAATAGTACTGTGTTGTTATCCTTAAGACAGAGGGACATGCCTTTACAATGAGCACAGAGCACACACACACACACACACACACACACACACAGGCATACAGAATACCAAACCACACCATGCGTGACCAGAATCACCTCCTCCTGATTCTCCCCTACACCCCCTGAGCAGTCCCTCTCACAGGTCACAGCAGACCTGGCAGCAACAGCTACCAATGTCAGGGAAAGCCAGCCACCCTGGGAATAACCATTTTTGGATCCAGGAGCCACACTCCATGGCACACATTGGCAATCTGAAGCTTCCCTAGAAAGAAACAACTTCCTTGCTATATTTCACGGATTCTAAAATACATTTTTTTTCACATTTTCACATTTCTGAAAATGAAGTGATCATGAATTGATGCTATGTCAGAATTTAATTGGCAATGATTTTTGTTTGTTTTTTAGTGATACACAGAAACAGTGATGGCATCTTTAACACACTACTGTGGCACAGACCTGAAAGGTAGCCTGTGAAGAAGGGTGGGGGAACTGCGGGTGATCAACAGAGAGAGAAGGAGGTTTGGGTAATTGGGGCAGAAAATGGCAAAGGTGAGTGAGTAGGAAGATTCAGAGTCACGGATGGAGAATATTTTAGTTGAAACACCGTGCAAAGGTCACTTGTCCATGATCATCATCCTCAAATATTTGAAGGGCTGTCATGTGGAAAGAGAGAACACACCCGCTTTGTGCAACTCCTGAGGGCAGAATAAGCACCAACAAATGGAGTAAATGTTGCTGTTTGGGGCTCCAAAAAATAAGGATTTCCAAAGTTTTGTTTTGTAAACAAATTGGATGAACATCCACCTGAGAAAATGAGGTTTATTGGAAGGAGTCGGGAAGAGACATGTTGCTTTCCAAGACATCCCTGCCTTGCATTTGAGATTTGATGTAGCAACTTTTTTTCCAGTTTTAAGATTACAGAATTTTAAGAATTTATGCCCAGTTTAGCCTCCACTAGGGAATTATTTTATGTAAATAAATAATTTTACATAAAAAGAATAATGGAAACGTGTAGAAAAATATTAATTGTAAAGTAAGAAAGATTCCGTCAATATATCCATTCACTGGGATATGGTTAAATAAATCCAATGTGATAAAATATACAGCTGATTAGAATAACCACTACGAAAACCATGTACCAGCAAGGAAAACTATGTGGGAGAAAATCCTCAGTGGGTGAATAAATCACAACAATGCATCTTCACTGATTGTATGTAAAAGTATCATGTCTGCAAATGGACAAGGACTAGATAGGAATAGATCAATGAAACAAGCGATTTTATGAGGGGCAGAGTTCTAGGTTAGTCTTTTCCTCTTTTTAATTTTTAACCTCCTGTTGTGAGAAAGTTAATTCTTGTTCTGAGGGGCATAACCTGGGTCCTTTCTAATATGAAAACCTTCCACTGTATAAGCTCCTGGCATTCCTTCCCAAAGCACTTATATCTATAAAGGATAATCTCAAGCTGTTTGGACCTAATTAGGTAATAAACAGACCTGCTATTTCTTTTGGACTAGGGATCCCATAAAGAAATGACTGAGACAGTACGGGCAATGTGAACCAAGAGATTTGGGGGAACCTCTCACATAATCCCTGTGGACAAAAAGCTCATCATCTAGTGGCAAAAACTGGACCATAAATAATAAATAAAATAGCATAATAAATCATACAATGTAAATGAGCACAAAATAGGGGAGGGGGATTCAGCAGGGAGGAGACAGGAAGTAATTTAGACCTGATGGGAAACATCAAGAAAAAACTACACAGGAAGAATAATTGCTAAGGTTGTTGCTTTATTTCATCTAAATAATAAATGTCCCTGTTTAAAATCAAATACTGAAAAATGGTAATCTACTGCCCCACCCTCCATCAGATCCCCAGTCCTAGTCCCTAGAGCCAACCGCTTTCAAGTAGTTTGCCTACTTCTCCTGGCAATCATTTCCCTATCTCTAAATAAGATGCTTATACTGCTGTGTCTTGTTTTATAAATTTAAGACCTTGTATATTGAATTCCTATTATAGAAGTTAAGCATTTAGCTGTTTTACACCGTCCTCAACTTCTTAACTTTTATATATCAAACATACTTAATTATATATCAAATACTGTGGTTTCAAACCCTTTCTCATTGAACTTATAGCTTTTCCTAGAGTTAACTGACTTTTTAAAATGTGTTCATTTTTAATGTATTTATCACTACTTTTTAAATTGTTTTTATTTTAATTCCAATGTAGTTAATATACAATGTGACATTAGTTTCAGGTGCACAATATAGTGATTCAACACTTCCATACATCACCCAGTGCTCCTCACAAGTGCCCTCCTTAATCCCCATCACCTATTTCACCCATCCTTCCACTCACTTCCCATCTGGTGACCATCAGCTTGTTCTCTATAGTTAAGAGTCTCTTTCTTGTTCTCTCTCTCTCTCTCTCTCCCTCCCTCTCCTCTTCCTTTTGCTCGTTTGTTTTGTTTCTTAAATTCCAACTATGAATGAAATCATATGGTATTTGTCTTTCTCTGATTTGTTTCACTTAGCATTATACTTTAGCTCCATCCATGTTGTTGTGAATGGCAAGAGTTCATTCTTCTTTATGGCTGAATAATATTCCATATATATCACATATTTATCCACTCATCTATCGATGGACATGGGCTGTTTCCATAATTTGGCTATTGTAAACAATGATACTATAAACATAGGGGTGTATGTATCTTTTTGAGTTAGTGTTTTTGTATTTTGGGGGTAAATATCTAGTAGTGTGGTTGCTGGGCCATAGGGCAGATGTATTTTCAACTCCTTTTTTTTTTTTTAAAACGTTTATTTATTTTTGGGAGACAGAGCATGAGCAGGGAATGGGCAGAGAGAGACACAGAATCAAAAACAGGCTCCAGCCTCTGAGCTGTCAGCACTGAACCCGAAGTGGGGCTCGAACCCACGAACTGCAAGATCATGACCTGAGCCGATGCGGGAGGCTTAACCGACTAAGCCACACAGACACCCCTATTTGTAACTTCTTGAGGAACCTCCATACTGTTTTCCGCAGTTTGCATTCCCACCAGCAGTACATGAGGGTTCCTTTTTCTCCACATCCTTGCCAACCTTGTTCTTTTCTTGTCTTTTTATATTAGGCCACCACTTTTTTACCACCATCTTACCACCACTTTTTTCCCAATTACCCCAACACAAATGCTCAACCACAGTTTCAAATACTTCATCCATTTCTGCCACCTGCCCTCCCTTCTTCCACTCACCCATCCTGCATCCTCTTTCCCAGTACCCTCAGCCCTCTGTTCCTGTATGGACACATCCATCTCTAGGTCTCCCATACAGCTTTCATGCTTTGCCTTCCTTTTTCCACTCCTCTACCCCAGGTGTTAAACACCCCTGTTTTTTAAGCCCATGTCTTCCTCTTTCTTCACTGATTCCTCATTTTATAAAGCACATCCTTTAGTAGCTTCCTAAGAAAAGATGTGTAGTGGGTAAAATTTTTTAAGCCATTCATGTCAGAATATATCTATATGCCACCTTACACCCTCAATGAATAATTTGGTTGAATACAGAACACTATGTTGAATAGAATTATCCCTCTGAATTTTGAATATATTGCTCTTCTGTTCTAGCATCCAGTGTTGCTGTGGTTAAGTTTAAAGCCATTTTGAATCCTGAATCTTGTTTCTGTCTCTTTATCTCTGCCTTTGCCTCTTTTTTGTCTCTCTCTTTCTTCATCTTGGATTCATTCCAAATGTTCTAAAAATTTACCATAATATGCCTTGGCGTACAAGGGTTTTCTTGCATATAAGAAGGAGTCAAGGGGCCTATCAATGTGGAAGCTCACACACTTCCATTACCAAAGACATGCCTACATTATTCCTTTGATTGTTTCCTTCTTTTCATTTTTTTTTCTCTTTCTGAATCTCCTAATGTATCGATGTAGAAGTCCCTGGATTGAGCTTTTAAATTTCCTATCTTTTCTTTCTTCGTGTCCACAACTTTTCCTTTTGTTGGGCAACAAAGGTGTTTTCAATATTTTGGTGAACTTTTTAATTTGGGGGTGGGGGAGAGTATGGAATAAAAACATCATCTCTTATCCTCCAAGAGTTCTTTACTGTTCTGATGTTTTCTTTTCCAAAGCATCCTATTGAAATTTTCTCAATGCAACAAATCTTCTTACTTTTCTGAAGACACTACTTGCAGATTTTTTGAAGTCTTCCTCTGCTGCCAGAATTATCTCTATTTCACTGAGTTCCTTTTTCATTACTGTTTTGTCAGGTTATTTATTTCACTGGTTGGTTGGTTGGTTGGTTGGTGGCTTTTTGCTTCTATTTTTCTTTCCACCTGTCTTCATCACTTCCTGTCGAAGGCCTTCCTCAAATGCTTAGTTATCCTGGGTTGTCCATTAGCTTTTTAAGTGTAAATCACCAAAAGTTTTGTGTGAAGCACTATAAGCCCAGGCACAGACTTAATCTGGGGGTTTTATTTGGGGTAATGAAAGGGCATGCCATTCCTGTGAATGAAAAACTCCTTATGTCTGTACCTGGAAATATTTTCTCTGGAGCTACTTCGTTTCTCCACAAAATGATCTTCCAATCTGATGCTAGAGAGATTCAGGAACAGGATATATGCTTGGACGCTGGCCTTCCATGGCAATAAGGGAAGGCTGCTGAGGGTCTCATGGTTTGTTACATAGATCATCCTTAATCCTCTGCTCTGGCCCCATTCCAAACCACCTTGCTCTCCCCAGATCCTGGTGACCCTGAGACCAGAGTCTCACTAGTTTAATTCTCCAAAGGCAAGAAAGAAACTGTCTTTTGGCTCTGAAGGGTTATGGAAGGACCTCGGTGTCTGCCAGCCACCCAGTTTTCCCCCGTGCCCCCCAGACCTTCTGGTGCCCCTTGTGCTCTTCTTGCAGAGCCTCTTAGAGGCTCCATAGCAAGTCACCTGCAGGCACTTAAGTGGGAGCATCCCCTAGCCTTCCAAGTTCTTTGCCGTGTCTTCATCTGTCTTCTATCTTCAGAATAGTGGTTGAGCCATTCCATTCATTATTGCCTCCCCCCCCGGTTTTATTGTCCTTGCCATATCTACCCACTTCTACCACTATTTTAAGGGCTAAGCGAAGGAGAAGAGATCAACCTGTGGGGACAATGTGCTATGGTTTCCTAGAAGCCTGTGTCAATTTCAAGGGCACATTGGAGTTATCTAAAGTGGAGGGAGTAGAAGGAGCAGTCCAGGCCGATTTCTAAATGATGGTCTTCTAGAAGATATATAAAATAATCTACCCATGGATAAGATCTTCTGCCCACACTCAATTTTCAAGGTCAAGATCTGGAAGGATATACACGTCATCCCCAGTCTCTTACTGTGTAGCTGTGTACCTGTTGGGAAAATATCTGGATTTCCATTTCCTCATCTGTCAACCATGGAGAGTAACCGGACCGACTCATAATTTTGCTGAACCAATTAAAGGAAATGATGCCTTGTGAAGAGTTTAGCACCACATATAGCAAATAGTAAGCACCAAATAAACATCAACTACTGTCATTAACATCATCATCTAATCAAATACACAGGATCATCTACACAAATACACAGTAGTAAGGGAAATATGGCTAAAGAGACTGGCAAAAATAATTTAGATAGGCAGAACAGAAAATTGTATGAAGAGTCAATGATGGAGGTATATGAGAGCCTTACGTTGGATTCTGTTTCCTGACCGAACTAGAGTCATTTGAAAGGTTAAACTAAGCGTGAGTACTTGTGTAAGGTGTTATTTAGAAACTCTCACACAGGTACTTATTAAGTGGCAGCTATTTTGTTATCATTGTTAAATGTGGTAAGAGTGGGACAAAGAAGGCACCATCAAAGCTCAGAAGTGGGAAGCTGGGATTACCTTGCAAAGGAGATCGACTGTCAGGCTTAAAAGCTGGCCTAGAGGCACTCTGATCTGCCAGGCAATCCCCGGGAATAATGAGGAGCTCCACGGTGTCCCCTACAGGGCCTCGTACTTGCCTCAAAACCTCTCATTACCCGTTCATCTCTTTTCCTCGAGAGACTATAGTCGTGAGTGGGAAGCACCCAGTGGGTCTAATTCCCAGCTCCTACCACAGTATCCAGACACAATAGGTTTTGCTAATAAATACAAACTGCTCAAATTCCCTCCATAAACATTTTGAAGAAGAGCGTGAGGGGATAGGAAGGATAGAAAATAGCTGGTTTGACATGCTTTTCATTTCATGCTCATGCCCCTAAATAGTCCATGTCGAGACCTTTTTAAACAAAGTTTGTAATGCATAAACTAGGCACACTAAGCGTCACCTAAGTAAGCAACCCAATTTGACTCCAACTCTTTTCACACATCCCCGAGGCTGACAAATCCCACAGGAGCCTCCCTGGCAGCACTGATCTCCCACTGTACAAAAGAGTTGATAGCAAAGTGTTTCAGGAAAAGCCTGCAGTGCTGACTTACTCCTTTTTACCTCGTGCATTTAGCATTCTTTTCTTGTTAGCTAGACATTTTGTCACAGATTATTACAAAGAAACAATGTTTGTTAAAACAAATGAGGAAAGATGCTCTCTGTAATGTCTTGAATGTTACTCTTTATAGACTCACCAAATTGCAGGATTCAACAATGTTCCCTGTCACCAAAGGGAGCGAGTAACTTTTTGTGCATAGTACCCAGGGTTGAGAAGCAGCCTATGGTGGAACCTTAAGCTTTGAAGGTGCATTTATAGTTCTCCAAGTGCTATCATGTATTTATATCATTTGGTTCTAGCCAACTATCCGGTGGGAATAAGTTCCATTCCTGCAGTGGAAAAGCAAGGACTCAGCGAGGTTTGGGTGACTCAAGCCAAGGTCACACAAGGTATTGAGAGCACATAGCATGGCAGAAAAGTAGCTGGACGAGTAGCAGTCTGGGGAGAAGGAGACCTGAGTTCTCTTCCTGGCTGTGAATCTAATAACCTATGCAACCTTGGGAGAGGTACCTCATCGTTGTGGACCTCAGATTTCTTATTTGACAAATGAGAAGGGTAAGCTAAGAATTCTCCCAAACTTAATATACTGAAATTATAGGTTCCATGCTGGACTTTCTGAGCTCTTTCCAAAGTACAGGACCAGGTAGCTTATCCTGTGGGATTAAACCTCTTCTATTACTAAACAACCCAATGCATCTCTGCTCCTTGATTTCTGTTGCTTACCTTGGACAACGAACCACATACAAACCGTGTGAGCATCTGCTATTGGTCAGGCATTCTTCTACACAGTCATGATGCCAAGGTGAAGAAACTTTGTGCCTGCCATCGAGAAACTTACTGCCTAGAGGAGGCACATAAGTGCCATGAGCCATGTCAGGGAGGCAGTAATGAAGAGGTGATGGGCAAGGTGCTGAGGACGTATTTTAAAAAGCAAGCTCAGGTCTGTCTTCCTGAAGTAGTGATGTTTGGATTGACTCTCGTTAACCAGCAGGAAACAATGGAGAATAACAAGCGCACTGTCAAGAAGGTGTCAAGAATGCATTCAGAGAACAGCCAGTCCTAGAATTGGGACAAACGTGCAGAAAGAACAGAGATATATAACAAGAGATACCATTCACCCTTGTTTTAGGTATGTTCTGCCTTGCTCCCAAAAGGATTTGAAGTGGTTTAAGTAAGAATAGAGACAAAGCAGCAATAACAAACAACAATTCAGAATGGCTTAAATAATAAGGGACTATATCTGGTTCAGAAGAGATGGCAATGAGAAATAACAGAGTTAGATCTTTCTAATTTGTAGATTCTGGTACACACACACACACACACAGACACATCTAAAATTTTTGAAATAATAGTAACCTTTTCTAGATACCAACCCATCTTTAAAAACTCCAGTATGTTGATGAGACTCTGGAGTGGATATCTATTTTTAGTTTTATTTTGTGCCGAGCAGCAAAGGAGAGGCCTAGAGACCAGTGAGACCTCAGGATTCACTAACCGAGAGACTCTAGCTCAGCTTCTCTGCATTTTATGATCATCTTTTCCTTGGTGTTTTTACTTCCCTCCAACTCCAGTAGTTTCCTATGTGGAGATAGAAATGTCTAGCCCAAGAAACTAAACTACCCCTAGTCTCTCTGGCCTGAAATGGGTCACACAGCCATTTGTGGGTCAGCCCTCAAGTCCAGGGACCTGCCAGGTGCCGACTGTCTTAGGCCTGCATTCCTGAACCACTGTGCCAGCATTGGAGGGATTAGCCCTGGACTGTTCAGTCCATCTCTGGTGCTGAGGACAGAGCCAGCCTCCCTGAAACCGCGGGCTGGGATGGGAAAGGGTACATCAGTGAATGCACAGGGGGATAATGTACAAATGATGAAGAAAAGGACAGATACAAGATATATAAACAGCAATGTCCTCTGCACTTAGACTACATTAAAAAGCAAGGGGCGCCTGGGTGGCTCAGTCGGTTAAGCATCTGACTTCCGCTCAGGTCATGATCTTGCAGTTTGTGAATTCTAGCCCCATGTCAGGTTCTGTGCTAACAGCTCAGAGCCGGAGCCTCCTTCAGATTCTGTGTCTCCTCTTCTCTCTGCCCCTCCCATGCTCATGCTCATGCTCTGTCTCTCAATAAGAAATAAACGTTTAAAAAAATTTTTTTAAAGAATACGTTAAAAAATGATATAGACACTGTGATGCAATGCAATACTATTATATTATATGTAACCATATATACTATGTAACAATACACAATGGAATTATGTTATAAATAAAAAAATAAAGGTGAAAGGATAATAAAGATAAAATAGTAAGATGCAAACAATAAGATTGATACTAGACAGACTCCAAACAGTAAAAGTCCCATACAGATATTGAAGATTAAATGGCAATTTAGTTTTGAGCTTCCTGGCAAACAAAGCAAAGAAGGAAGAATGATCAGTTAAAAGGAGTCATGGTATACTTTGGAAGAGCAAAGCTATTTCTGGCCCCAAGACCTCAGAGAAATTCTGTTTTTCCCATGGGTTTTCAAAAAAGGCTCACTAAATGATATCATGGAGCTCTTAGTAACATCTCTACCGTGGACATAGTAGCACATTTTAAAACATCTATCAAGGCCAACTCAAATTTAATTTAGGCTGCTCTGAGGTTTGTAATCCACACCAAAGCAAATCCAAACTCTTGAATGCCTAGGATTAATCCAAGCATGAAGTCTAAACTTATCAGAGCCGTATTTTTCAAACGGGGATAAAATGAGCACCCCAGGGGATACAACAGGAGATGAAAATGGCATACATTCCTGGTGATATAGGTAGGAAACCATTTAGGCCTGGCTTTTTCTTGCCCATAAAGGATTTAGAACATTAACTGTTTATAAAAAAAAAACAAACACACATATATACAGAATAGAATATAAATGCACAAATGCTTTGAAAAGGGAAGCATGAAACCTCAGCAAAGGGAATATCTCTCATGTGTGAACAGCCCTTGGTTTACATGTCCTGACCCCCAGAGGGGGGCTATCATGCACTTTTCCCCCCCTTGTAGTTTGTGGAGGGGAAGACTTGAAACCACTTTCCCCTGCAACCCCTTCGCTGGCCACCTGCTAGTCACCTCTTGTACCTTCTGGTATTTCTCCCATTATGTCACTCCTCACATTTTATTGCGGTTACTTGTTTAATATCTCTCTTCCCTGATATTAAGTGAGGAATTGGCTGCCTTGACGCTTCAGTTCCCGGTACAGTGGCTGGTCTGGCATAAGGGGTCAATGGATTAATAAGTTAATGAACTAAAGATACCTGCTCACTCTGGGTTGAATTGTTTCCCCCCAAAATTCATAAAAAGTCCCAACCGCAGAATGTGACTTTATTTGGACATAGTCTTTACAGAGCTAACTGAGCTAAAATTAGGTCAATAGGGTGGGCCCTACCCTAATCCAGTATGACTGGTGTCCTTATAAAAAAAAGGGGGGAATTTGAAGAGACCTGCACAGAGGGAAGATGATGTGAAAGCAGAGCCAAGAAGAAAAGCCTGGAAAGGATTCTTCGCTCATGGCCCTCAGAAGGAACCAACCGTGTTGACAGATTGATCTGGGACTCCTGGTTTCAGAACTTTGAGACAATGACTTTCTGTTGTTGAAGCCACTCCATTTATAGTTCTTTATTACGGCAACCCTAGCCAAGGAACACAGTGAGCCCCAGATCCTTCAGATGACTGCCCCCTCCATGAATATGTTTCCTCCAAAAGGGCATGTGATGGAATCAAGTCCTTTGCAAAGACAGTGAGGATAGCATTGCCTTCCTCCGCAGCCATTGTTGTGGTGACAAGGCAAAGTCTGTTTGGGGAGATGGAGGTGTGCTCCAGGAACAAGGGCTTCCTTCTCCCCTCGTCCCCGTTCCAAGCCCTGTATCTGACGGATGCACATAGACCACCTCGTTCATATATGAGTTCTAATGTTAACTAGCTGTGTGACGTGGGGCCAGCTGATCAACCTCTCCCTGTCCCCTCATCCTAAGGAAGAAAAGATATGATATACCTAAATAAAAAACCAGAGTACAGCATGTAGAAACTCCTCATATGGTGCTCGATATGTAATAGAACTCCAGAAATGTAAGTCTCCTTCCTTGCTCTCTCGCTGACCTTGTAAATGGGATACATAGTTCCACACAGAAGGAATAAACAGACTTCTTAATACAATTTCAAGACACCTTTTTCTTTTAATATTATAAGCTGACTGCCTTCTACATTAGGCAGAAAATCAAGGAGATAGTTTGAGTAAAAAGGTTAACAAATAAGTGCCATTTTATTTTGGAAAGAACTAAATTATTATGAACTAAACATCCAAACTAGTATCTTAAAATTTTTCATTATAAAACAATCCTGGTCCATTGAGTTTCCTTATAAACTTTGGCTGAGGTTCACACTTCAAACAAATGTTTTTAATTTCATCATACACTACCAAACCAACCAAATCATTGCATGTGTAAACTCAACCTCCATATCTTGCAAATGTGATTTTTTCTAATGCCTTACTCTGTGTGATTTTCATTGTTCAATTTTTTTTTCTTTTATATTCTTCTCAGTAGCTGAGTGTTCCTTAAACCAAGCAGAGACCAAAAAGGAATAACATTCTCAATCATGGGTTTGAGGCTGTTTGATTCCAGTGATTACTTCCTAAAGGTTAAAGCCAAATAGAAACTCTTTTTCCAGAACTAGCAATAAATAGATGATTTGGGTACAAATTGGTTTGCCATGAAGGAATATATGAAATTCAGTACTATTATATATTCCAAGCCCTACACATCTTTGCAAGAATACCAAAAGCCCAGGTTAACATTCTGTTTCGCTTAGTATGATATTATTAACAATTATTCAGCAGGGCCAAACATGATGTAAAAATTAAAGAATTCTACTAATACATACTTAGCATCATCTATAAGAGCATTCAGTTACCTGACACAGATTTGAAATTCAGGTGTATATTGTAAAGTGTTCAACAAATTTAAAATCATTATTGCACTAAATGCTAACTAACTTCAATGCAAATTTAATTTTTTTTTTTTTTTTAAATAAGAGAAGGCAAGCCAGGGTCACTCAAGGCAGGAACATTTAGAGTAGAAGAAGTGTTAGTTGACATCCTTGCAACAAACAAGGGAGACAGGAAAACCACAGAACTTGGTCACAAGCCCATAAAACCCCAGCATTCATTTCTTATAGAGGCACAGAGGGCTAAATGTATCACAGGCCCCAGGACATGACTATGATACAACCCAATAGAAAAAAAAAAAAAAATAGGGCAGCTTCAGAGTTTCCTTGAAGGGCAGGGGTGAGGAACCATATACTCTGAAGGGCCCCTGATCAGCCAGGTCAATTGAGAATAGCCATATAATCTCTCAAAGGCCTTCTCTATCTCTAAAATGAAAATAGTGATTCTGTCACTGCTTACTGCACAAGCTTGTGGTGGAGATCAAAAGTAAGTGAGCCCTGTAGAGTCACTGACATGATTTCACACCTTGACCTGCCCTTTCTCTTCTCGGCTTCCAGGACCACAGACTGTCCTGTTTCCTTCACATTTGTTGGCTAGTCCTGCTCAGCCTTCCATGCTGGTTCCACTCTCTGATCTCTAAATTTTGGAGTACCCTAGAGTTCAGTCCTCATTCTTTTTCTCTTCCCTATCTGCAGTCTCTCCCTAGGTAATCTCCAAGCTTTAAGCATGACTCATTTTGCTGGTCATCTCCACATTTATGTTTCCAGTCCTAACTTCCCTTCTGAACTCCAGACTTCTAAACCCAACTACAGACTTGACATCTCCACTTGATGTCAAATAGGTATCTCAGACTTTAGCTGGCTAAAATAGACCTCTTGATTCTTCATCATCCTAGTCCTCCCTATTTTAGCCAATGCCATCCACTGAACTGCTCACACTAAGAATATCTAGGAGTTATCTTGAGTCCAGTCTTCCTGTCTTCTCTCTCATCCAATCCATCGGCAAGACCTAGCAACACTATCTCTGAAGCAGATCTCAAATCTGTCCACTTCTGTCTACAGCTTCCACCACTGCCCTGGTCCAGCTCACCATCTTTGCTCATCTGAATGTCTGTAATCAATTCTGAACTAGTTCCCCACTCTACCTATTGCCCTTTGCAATTTTTTTAACATTTATTATAACTTTTGTATGAATCTATGACTTATAAACAATGTATACAATAAAGACAGAATTTTAATGTAAATATCTACCAAACAGTAAAAATATGGTATGTATATAGAATCATAAAAACTGAAAGGCTTAGAAGGATACCCACAAAATCTATGTTGCATTTAACTTCTTAGACAGAAAGTAGGGTAGGAATGAAGGACAAAATGGACTTTACTTTTACACATAGTATTCCCTTTTTTTTATTAAAAACTGTAAGAACTTTAAATGAACACATAAGTATGTTAAAATGTCAATTCTCAGTTGGACATTTGGATATTATTCTCTGTAAATTTATCCTAATGTTCTCAATAAAAAGAACATAAACACATAGAAGGGAAGATAAAGAACAATAAGTTAAAAGGGAAAATATCCCTGAGCCCAAGAATGCATTAAAAATTTAAATATATTCTATGCATAAACAGCTGGCAAAATATTTCAACTTTATGAAAACAAAAAAGGAAAGTCTTGCTCTATTCCTGATTTTAATTGGAATGTTTCTATTTGCCTCCACATTGTACAAAATCTTGAAGATGTAAATCATATCATAACCTGTTTCAATCCTCCAATGGCTTCCCAGCATGTTTAGAGTCAAATTCAAATTCCTTCCTGTGACCCACAAAGTCCTACCTTATCTGGCTTTTGACCATCTCTCCAACCCTCCTCTGCTCTTTTAATTATCTCACAACCTCATCTAGGTCCTGGCCATGCTGCCCTTCTCTCTGTCAGACACATGTTGTTTTCCATGTGAAGCCTCTTGCTTTGGTCCCTCCTCTGCCTGGACTTCTTTTTTCCCCAGAATCTTCTTGTCATGCAAACCTTTCCAGATATGGCGACCTTGAAGAGACTTCCCTTGATCGGGTGATCTGAAGGAACTACCCTGACATTTTCGATCATACCACCCCGTTGTAACTCTCTCCACAGCAATAACTGCAGCCTGATCTTTCACTGTGTGTTTATGGATTGGTTTTTCCTTCACTGCATCCCCTTCACCCCCCTCCTCTTCCCAGAACATAAATTCAATGAGTGCAGAAGCCATATATCCCCAGCACCAAGAACTGTGCTTGGCACATACAGGGTTTATTAGTGTATTATTGGTGCATAACAAATCACATCATTTTAGTTCCTTAATCCAACACCCATTTATTACTTCACAGTCCTGCAGGTCAGGAGTCCAAGCCCAGGGTGGCTAGGTCTACAACCTGCTCAGGGCATTAGAAGCTGAAATCAAGGTGTGAGCCAGGCTGAGTTCTTTTCTTGGTGCTCTAGAGAAGAATCTGCTTCCAAGTTCATTCAGTCTGTTGACAAAATCCAACCCCACGAGACTGTAAGATTGAGGTCTTCATTCCCCTGCTAACTGTCATCCAGGAGCCATCCTTAGCTCCTAGAGGCCACCCAAGTTCGTTAACATGTGGTCTCCTCCACGTTTAAGGCTCAACTGCACACTAAACCCTTCTTGTGCTTTGAATATCTGACTTCCTCTTCAATAACCAGCTGGAAAACTGTTTTCAAAGGAGTAATGTGACTCAATGAGGCCTACCTGGATAATCTCCTGACCTTAAGGTCAACTTGTCAAGGAATATAGCCCAATTACAGGAGCAAAATCTATCATATCCGCAATCCTGGGGACTATATAAAACATGTACACTGGGGGCAGGGAATCTTGGCCCCCCATTTCAGAGCTCTGCCTACTTGCACACAGGGTACTCCACAGACATTTGTTGAATGAAAAAAGTGAATAACAGATGTGCTCATTTAAAATCATAAATAACATCGCAAATGTTAGCATTAAAGTAATTATGATTCATAAAGACGTCCCTGTGACATCATGAAAAGGCTAAAGTGGGTATGATTGCCATTGTGCCATTGATAGTCCATCAAGGCAAGGCTATTTTTTTTAATGTTTATTTATTTTTGAGAGAGACAGAGACAGAGACAGAGCACGAGCTGGAGAGGGCAGAGAGAAAGGGAGACACAGAATCTGAAGCAGGCTCCAGGCTCTGAGCTGTCAGCACAGAGCCCAACGTGGGGCTTGAACCCCACGAACCAGGAGATCATGACCTGAAGCCAAAGTCAGACACTCAACCAACTGAGCCACCCAGGCACCCCAAGGTTATTTTTTATTTAAATTTGGGGGCTCAGAAAGATAGACTCTAGTCAGCTGGAAAGTTAAAAACGATGAAAATGAATACAAGTAAACAAAAGCCACAAGCTAATCAACAAGGGTTGGTTTCTATTTGGCTCAGCTACTTGCTAGCTCTGACTTTGGGCCATTTATTTTATATATTCAGTTCAGGTTTCTTCTTCCTTCCCTCCCTCCTTCCCTCCTTTCCTTTTTCCTTCCTTCCTTCCTTCCTTCCTTCCTTCCTTCCTTCCTTTCCTAAATGTTTATTTATTTTGAAAGAGAGAGAGAGCCCGTGCATGTGAACAAGACCAGGAGGGGCAAGGGAAGAGGGAGGGAGAATCCCAAGCAGGCTCTGAGCTATCAGGGTAGAGCCCAACACAGACCCTTAACTGACTGAGCCACCCAGGCACCACTGAGGTTTCTTCTTTGTAAAATGGGCAGCAATTTCACAGGTGGTCCAGGGGTTTAAATTACTAGAAGCAGGTACATTACCTAGTGCATTTTCCAGAGAATAACATTTGCTTGCTAATTATCCCCCAGTAGTCTGGAGAAGTTAGCTGTTCAGAATGACAATTCACAGACTTGCTTCATCCAGGCAAGGTTTTCTAGTGGAGTTGCAGGAGTAGGCTCTAACGTCAGAAAATTAGCCAAAATTCTTGAAAATGTTCTTGAAAATCCCTTAGGATGTTGCCACATTCAGGATTTTCTGTCTTAGCAAATTCAGTGCAGCCAGTTTCCTTCTCGTCTTGGGGGGAAACTCTTATTTCTTTAGCTGGGTATCATGCAAAGTAATGGAGCAAAATTTAGTGAATATATTTAAAAGGGGTGGGGGGCTAACTAAGAAATAGATTCTTTTTTTTTCAACGTTTTTTTTTTTTTATTTTTTATTTTTTTTTTATTTTTGGGACAGAGAGAGACAGAGCATGAACGGGGGAGGGGCAGAGAGAGAGGGAGACACAGAATCGGAAACAGGCTCCAGGCTCTGAGCCATCAGCTCAGAGCCTGACGCGGGGCTCGAACTCACGGACCGCGAGATCGTGACCTGGCTGAAGTCGGACGCTTTAACCGACTGCGCCACCCAGGCGCCCCTAGATTCTTAACTATAGAGAACAAACTGATGGTCACCAGAGGGGAGGTGGGGGGGATGGGGGAAATAGGTGATGGGGATTAAGGAGGGCACTTGTGAGGAGCACTGGGTGATGTATGGAAGTGTTGAACCACTATATTGTGCACCTGAAACTAATTTCACACTGTATGTTAACTAAGTGGAATTTAAATAAAAACATACAAAAAAATACTTACCTTTAAATACTGCAATCTCAGCTTACTGAAGGACTCCTAATATAAGAGACAACACCAGGCAGTGGAAGTAAATTTTAGCCCTGCCACACTAGTTCTGTGATATGAGACAAGTTCACATAATCTCTCTGTACCTCAGTGTTCTCATCTGCAGAATGAAAATAATTCACTGCAGAGCTGAGGTCAGGACTAAGTGATTCAGCATACATAAAATGCTTAGAACTATGCCTGGCATGAAATAAATGCCACAGAACATTTATTGGACAAAAATTCCTTTTTTTTTTTTTTTTTTTTTGGTGAACTACTGTATCAACTTAGGCTCTCTGAGAGACAGACACCAAGAATGGACACAAAAGTCTTCCTGGGAAGAACACCTATAAGATAAGGGAGGAGGGAGCAGAGGGAGAGCATTCAGACCATGACACAAGTCAGACGCCGGTGAAAGGAGAGAGGGAAGGAAGGAGGATCAGTTGGGAAGAGCCTCAGACCACAGTGTGATTCTCAGAAAGTCTCAACCAGGCCAGCGGGGGTTCCACAAGCAAACACTGCCTGCTGGAGGAACCCCATGTCAGGGAGGAAAGGCCTGGCTCTTGTGCTCCTGCCATGCTCAAATGTTGGCTAGGAATCGAGGGGAAGCAGGGCCATGGCACCATCAGATAGGAAAAGTACAACAGCTGCTATCAGCTGAGGTCCCCACAGCAGGTTCTCTGGAGGGAAGATCCGCGTGGCATACCTCCACACCGCCGTCGCCCCTGTGACTGCATTTAGACGAATGGAATTCACACATGATGCAATGTCTGCTGAGCAAGGTTGGGTTAGGCCATCATTTAAAGAACATCGCTGTGAGGTTGGCACTGCACTGGGCAGCTGGCAGGCTTTACTACACACCTTATTGCTCTTGAAGGACCAGCCGGGAGGAAGCAGCTGAGGCTAGTGTTGGTCCTCTGGTGGGATCCATCAATAGGGAAAGTAGCTACGTTGCCAATTGAATGTGTCTGGAAACTAAAGCATTGAACCCTTACTAGATGAGGCATTTGCTGAGCGTGGACTCCAGGTGTGAGCAGCCCCCTTTTGTATGAAGGCAAATTCAGGCATAATACATATGTATGTACATATGGGTATGGTTATGGGGGTATGGCGTGTGTGTGTGTGTGTGTGTGTGTGTGTGTGTGCATTATTTGGAGGCCATGTTTCTTTCACTCAAAAGGAAAATAGCCATATTGGGCTCCACAGAAAAAACACATCTATTCTTGGAACTTGAATTACCTACCCACTTTATTGAATAGAAGAACATTAACTTTAGCATTGCTTTTTAGCCACCAAAATTATAATACCTAGATTTCTTTGAAAAGCATCAATAACACGGCAACTCTCTAAGTTTTCCCTCTTGAAATGAGCTCACGGACCACATTCTGAAGCTCAGCAGCCCCAGCTGGCCCTCGACACTGTGTGTTGACCACAGTTCTGTTCTATACCTTGTACTGCAAGGGCACAGGCATACAGAACCCAAAGACTCAGTGCCACACTTGGAAGGACACAGCGTATTGGGCAAAACAGACAAGGAAAAAAGAGCTATAAGAGGTCTTTGGAAGGACTCTGGAAATTCAGAGAATAGAGCCACAAGTAGTGATTATGGGAACAGCAGTGATGAGCTGAGACCTCCAGACAGCCGCCTGCTCTGCCCTGACAGCCTGCTGCACACACCTGACAGCCAACTTTCCCTCATCTTACTCTAAACCTTGGCTTCTTGCTTCACCTTGGCTCTCTCACTACAGATAGGGTCAGTGTGATCCTTGCCACCCCTAGTTCCTGAGTGATGCTGTCCTACATCCATCCATCCATCCATCTTTAATCAAGGACATAATTAGGCACAGGATTCATTTATATCACAATTTTGTGCTAACATCAGGTCCCTTACACAATAAATATCTATTTTGTTATGTTAATTTGTAATATTAACCATTCATATCACTTGGAGAGTGAATGGAAAGATAAGGAAATAAATTCCAGTAATTATAAGTGACCTGTTTTCTCAGCTATATTTTGCAGAGATGGCAACTCAAGGTTGAAAGAGCATGAGCGTAGTGGCGTAATCTCAGAATTTCCTGTAGATAACCTGGACAACTTTCTGAATCTCATTTTCTCGATCATAATCTGAGAAGTAGAGATAATGCCAGCCATCTTGCCAAGTAAGTGTTAAATTCTATATCAAAGGGCAAAGTATCGTGATTGGATTAGAGTAAAATAAAATGCAGAAAATAAATGTATATATCAAAAACAGGGAATTTTAATTTTTAAAATAAGCTGGAGGTAGGTCAAGCCTTCCTAAACAAGTCAAAAAGTTCAGAAATTACAAGGGAAAAATATAATAGATATGAACATATACAAATTATTAACCTCTATGTGGTAATATATACATGAACAAAATTCTTAAGCATGTAACAGACCAGGAAAAAAATAGTTGCATCGTCTATAACTAACAAAGATCAACAACCATAATATTTAGTGAATTCCTTCCAATTAATAAGAAAAATATAGGGGCACCTGTGTGGCCCAGTTGGTTAAGCATCTGACTTCGGCTCAGGCCATGATCTCACAGTTGGTGAGTTTGAGCCTCGCATTGGGCTCTGTGCTGACAGCTCAGAGCCTGGAGCCTGCTTCAGATTCTGTGTCCCCCCTCTGTCTCTCTGCCTCTCCCCAGCTCACACTCTGTCTCTCTCTGACAAAAATAAGTTGACATTAAAAAAAAAAATTTAAAGAGAAATACAACCCCACAGAAAAATTACCATTATGTATCAACAATTCACAGAATTACAAATAGCCAATAAGAAGACTTAAATGATAAGGTGATATCATTGTTTTCACCCACCATACTGACAAAAAATCTTAAATATTGATAATATACTTTATAGACAGATATATGGGAAAATGGGTACTTTTATATGTTGCTATATATGAGATACTATAAGTCAAGGTATCTGCTGTACAGCAGGCTTCACTGTTATGACTCTTGGTTCCAAATATGGAGGAAAGCCAGGTTCGACTAACTTGAATAAACAAATTTAAAAAATACATTATTATTATAATCAATGGAAATAAATTGGGATATTTCCCGAATCTCAGAGCTCCTGAAACACTGGGAACCAGGCATTCAAACCACATTTGGACTCTTCCCTTCTTTCCTCTCTGCATGTTGTTTTCAGATTTCTCTTTCTTGGTGTTGACTGGCTTTCTCCATTTGGTGGAAAGTGGAGAACTATGAATTTTATGTCTTATGGATTCAACCAACCGAAAATGACTAACTCAATTTTTCAGTTCCCCAGGTCCAAAAATCCTAAGGAAGGGATTCACTGACCCTGATTAAAATCCATGATCACCCCTGGACCAATCACTGGTGACCTGAGAGAGGGGCTTCCAGGATTGGCCCACCTTGAGTCTGGTCCCACCCCTGACACAACCCACTGCAACAGAAGATGACTTGGTTTAACTTGGCGATTCCCATCAGAAGGAAAAGAGAAGGCATACTTCCTAAAAGAAGGGAAAGCTATTCTCAGAAACAACAAAATGTGCTGGCCAGATATAAAAGCAGTTAAAAAACACAGGCATAAAAAATATTTTTAAATTAATTAGGCAATTAAATGATGAATTAGTAGCCAATTAGAAGTATTTAACACTGTGTATCAAGGCTAAATTCATATAACCTTATGTCCACTAATTCTACATCTTGTCATTTACCCTGAAAAATTAACATATATACACAAAAGGAGATTAAGTTTTTAAAAATGTGTATTTATTTTTGGGAGAGCACATGCAGGGGAGGGGCAGAGAGAGGGGGACAGAGGAACCAAAGCAGGCTCTGAGCTGACAGCGACAAGTCCAATGTGGGGCTTGAACGCACCAACCGTGAGATCATGACCTAGATGAAGTAGGACGCTCAACCGGCTGAGCCACCCAGGTGACCCAAAAGAGGTTAATTAAATTATTAAT
Organism: Neofelis nebulosa; assembly: GCF_028018385.1. Taxonomy (NCBI): domain Eukaryota; kingdom Metazoa; phylum Chordata; class Mammalia; order Carnivora; family Felidae; genus Neofelis; species Neofelis nebulosa. Next base: position 196,298,452 of record NC_080784.1, on the reverse strand, counting down.
TTATTCAGCAAATATTTTGTGCATACCGTGTGCCTGTGCTCTTTTAAGAGCTGAAGCAAGAGTAGTAAAAGACATAAAAGTTTCCGCATTTATATTTGAGTGGGGAGCACGGAAGATAAGCAAGTGATTGGCACATTGCAATTGTTTATTATTAAGCATTCTGTCCAATTTCGATTTCTAGACTTCACAATCTCACAATATAAATGTATTTTCAATTTATGCTCAGGGAGTTTTCATTATCTTCAAAGCTCCATTTGTGATACCACATACGCTTGCAATTGGAAATGGTATCAGGTTATGTCTAATTTTTATGGAATTGTACACTTTACAAAGAGCTTTCACATTTACTATCTCATTTCTCTCGTGCACCAACACTGCGACTTAGGGAAAGGCAGGCATTATTATTATTTTGATCAGCACTGAATCCCCAGAGCCAAGCAAAGCGCAAGGCATAAAGCGAGCGTACAATAAGAGTCTGTTGGAGGAATCAAAATTAAGAGGCGCATAGCAAGTCTTCTAACTTAGAACTGCTAATCCAAATTCTTGAATTTTTCTAGCCACACAATGTTTGCCATTTCTAGAATCGTCTAATCATATCCCTCTTAGCTTAAGGACCTTGGAGTTTTGCTTTTTCATTCTGAAATAGATAGATATTTTGTTGATGGCCAATTTATAGAACATGAACTACTCTTATAAAAGCTGGGACCAACAGCAACTAGAGCTCAAAGTATGGAGTGTAGAAAGTAATGCTGGCAACTCTCAGACCTGAGCCTCCCGAGAAATCTGAGGCTTGTGTTTTCATTTTAAACACTTCCTTGTGACTTGGACAAGTCACTACCTCTCGGTGAAATGAGGTCATTATTCTAATTGAATGCTGATCCCTTCTGGCTCTGAAATGTGACGGTGCTTCAGCTTTTTCAGCCACGCCTGCTGCATAATTGTGGAGATCAAGGTTGTGTTTTAGTTGACTCTGAAGGGCAGGGATACACATTGCAAAACAAAGTCATTCCAGGCAGTTCTGTGAGCAACTGAGTTGCTCCACAAGTTGCAAACTGATGGTGAAGAACAAGTATGAATTCTTTTACATGATAAAATGAGTCAACAAAGGAGGGTTCGTTTGGGCCCACCCTCCTTCTTGGAGAAGTAAGACTCATTGTACACCAGGACAGGACTTTGCAGATGCCTACGTAAAGGCAATGGATGTGGACAACAGAAAAGGAAAGTCTGCTCTTAGGCAATCACCTTGTACTAAAGGTCTGCTGACTGAACCAATCCTTGAACAGGATATAACACCATTAATGACATCCTTCCGGATTACCAAGAATAACAAACACACATAGCCCCTCACCTAAATGTTCACGACAGCCTTCCGCAATGGAAAGTGAATGGGTTTTGGAATCTCAAAAAACCCGAACTGCAAAGTCCAGCCTCTGCCCTGAATAACCTTGAGTAAGCCATTTAATCTACCTACACCTCAAATTTATAATCTACAAAACTATGATAAAAACTAGCCTTATTGTGACCATCGCTTCTTCACAACGCATACAAATATGGAATTATTATTATGTTGTAGTCCTAAAACTAATACAATGTTAGGTGTCAATTATACATCAGTAAAAAATAAATAAATGATAGGAAAAAATTGGTTTCCGTACGGTTATCTTGTATTCTATCTTCTTTCTAAACTTACTTTTGAGTTCTAGGATAGGTCTTAGGAGGGGGGTTGGGTTTTTTTGTTTGCTTTTCGTACCTGCTCTGAGATTTTCCATGTAGACGATCGTATCATCGTATCATGGCAGTTTTATTTCTTCCTTCCTGATATGTATACCTTTTTTTTTCCTTTTCTTTCCTTATTCGCACCAGCTAGAACTTCAGTATTATATTGATTGAATGGGATAAGTACTAACATCCATGTCTCATTACCAGTTTTAAAGGGAAAGCTTTCAGTCATTCACCATTAAATATAATGCTAACTGTAGATATTCTGTCAGTTCTTTTTATCAAGTTGAGAAAGTTCTCTGAAAAAAAAAATGTCTTAATCATGAAAGGGCGTTGAGTTTTGTGAAATGCTTTTTCTGCACTCAATTGAGAAGATCATATAATTTTTCTTCCTTACTTGTTAATATATGGTTACACTGATTGATTTTCCAACATTGAACAAGTCTTGCTTTCTTGGATAAATATCATTTGATCATGAAGCATAATTCTTTATGTATGTTGCTTAATTCTATTTGCTAATATTTTCTTTAAGATTTTTATGTTTATGTTCATGAAAGATATTCATCTATAGTTTTCATTTTCTATACTGTCTTTTTTGGATTTTCATTTCAGAGTTATATTAGCTTCACAAAATGAATAAGAAAGTATTACCTTCTAATTTTTCTCCGGAAGAGGTTGTGTACAACTGACGTTAGTTATCCTTAAGTGTTTGGTAGAATAATCCAGTGAAAACATCTGGACTTGGAGATTTCCTTTTTGAGGGTTTTTAAATTACCAATTCAATTTCTTTAAGTATTTTGGGACTCTTCAAATTATCTCTCTTATTGGATTAATTGTGACAGTTTGTGCTTTTTGAGGAATTGATACATTTCATCTAAGTTTGCAATTTTTTTCTGTGTGGACTCATTCACTTATTATCTTTTAAATGCCTGCAGGATCGGGGCGCCTGGGTGGCGCAGTCGGTTAAGCGTCCGACTTCAGCCGGGTCATGATCTCGCGGTCCGTGAGTTCGAGCCCCGCGTCAGGCTCTGGGCTGATGGCTCGGAGCCTGGAGCCTGTTTCCGATTCTGTGTCTCCCTCTCTCTCTGCCCCTCCCCCGTTCATGCTCTGTCTCTCTCTGTCCCAAAAATAAATTTAAAAAGTTGAAAAAAAAATAAATAAATAAATAAATGCCTGCAGGATCTATAGTGATATCCTCCATTTCATTCTTCATACGGATAATCTGAATCTCTTCTCTTTTTTGTCAGGCTTGCTAGCGGCTTCCCAATTATATTGATCTTTCCAAAGAGCCAATTTTTTGTTCATTGATTTTCTCTATTTTTTTCTGCTTTCAATCTTATGAATTTCTGTTTTCATTATTATTATTTACTTCCTCCTGTTTGCTTTGGGTTTATTTTTATTTTCCTTTAATTTCTTGATATGAGAGCTTAGATTATTAATTTGAGAATTGTCCTATATTCTAATGCAAGCAGTTAGTGCTATAAATTTTCCTCTCAGCACTTTTTTAGCTGCACTTCACAAATTTTTACTTTTATTTTCTTTTCATCTAATGTGTGCTTTTTAAAAATTTCTTTTGAGAATTCCTCTTTGACTCATGGGTAATTTAAAAGTGGGTTGTCCAGGGCAGTGGGCGGCTCAGTCAGTTGAGCATCCAACTTCAGCTCAGGTCATGATATCAAGGGTTCCTGAATTTGAACCCCATGTTGGGCTCTCTTCTGTAAGCACAGAGCCTGCTTTGGATCCTCTGTTCCCCTCGCTCTCTGCCCCTCCCCTGCTCACACTTCCTCTCTCAAAAAATAAAAAATGAAAGTGTGTTGTCTAGTTGTTAAGTGTTTGGAGATTTTCTTGTTATTTTTCTGTGAATGATTTCTAGTTTGATTCTATGTGGTCAGAGAACATGCTCTGGGTAATTCTAATTCTCATAAATTTGCTGTGGTTTGTTTTGTGGTCTGGTATACGGTTAGTGGCTTAATATATGTCTCCTGGGGTGCTTGAAAAGAACGTGTATTCTGCCGTTGGGTGGAATGGTTTGTAAATGTATATTAGATCTCGTTGGTTGATGGTGTGGAGTTCTTCCATGTCCCTGATGATTTTCGGACTAGCCGTTCTGTCAGTTGTTGAGAGAGGAGTATTGAAGTCTCCAAGTATAATTGTGGATTTGTCAATTTTGCTTTCTAGTTCCATGAGTTTTGCTTCCTGTAAAATAAGTATTGATATGTTAGTATTTAGGTTCGCCATTCAGTTCCATCTCTTCTGTTTGTTCTGTTTTTCATTTCTCTGCTTTCTATTCTTGCCTTCCTCATGGGCTACTGATACATTTTCAGAATTCAATTTTGATTGATCTCTAGTGCCTTTGAGTATATCTTTTTGCACAGTTTTTTAGTGGCTGTTCTATGTGATACATACATAACATCACAATTTACTGGTGTCAACATTTTTACCAGTTAGAGTGATATAGACATTTTACTCCTTTTATGTCTCTTTACCCTCCTACACTCAAAATATAATTGTCTTAAATATTTCCTCTACAGACCTTTAGCACCATATCAGACAGTACTATTTTTGTTTCAATCATTTAACATAATTTAGAAACTCAAAAGGGGGTGCCTGGGTGGCTCAGTCATTAAGCATCTGACTTGGGCTCAGGTCTTGATCTCACAGTTGAAGAGTTGGAGGCCCACATCCGGTGAGCTTCAGCCTTGCTCCCAGTTAACAGGAGCCCTGCTTCAGGTAAAACACAAGCCCCGGGTGAACCCCACTTCTCTCTCTTTCTCTCTCTGTCTGCCCCTAGTGGGATTTTCTCTCTCTGTGTCCCTCACTTACTTGCTCTCTCTCTGTCTCTCAAGAGAAAGAAAGAAAGAAAGAAAGAAAGAAAGAAAGAAAGAAAGAAAGAAAGAGAAAGAGAAAGAAAGAAAGAAAGAAAGAAAGAAAGAAAGAAAGAAAGAAAAAAAGAAAGAAAGAAAGAAAGAAAAAGAAAGAAAGAAAGAAAGAAAGGAAGAGAAAGAAAGAAAGAAAGAAAGAAAGAAAGAAAGAAAGAAAGAAAGGAAGGAAGAGAAAGAAAGAAAGAAAGAAAGAAAGAAAGAAAGAAAGAAAGAAAGAAAGAAAGAAACTGAAAAGCTACTCATGTATTTGCTTACCATGTTCCTCTTCCTTCCCTGATATTCCAAAATTCTTTCTTTGTTTAAAGAATTTCTTTTATCCATTTGTTTAGAGTAGTTCTCCTAGAAACAAATTTCCTTAGTTTTCCTTTATCTTAGAATATTTGATTTCCCTCTTATTCCTGAAGGATATTCTTACAGATCTAGAATTCTGCATTAATAGTTCTTTTCTTTCAGTAGTAAAAAAAATGTCATGCCACTTTCTTCCAGCCTCTGTGATTTCAAAAGAGAAATGAGCTGTCCCTTGAATGATTGTTTGTTTGTTTGTTTGTTTTCTTGTATAGTTAAGGTATTGCTTCTCTCATGCTTTAGGCGTTTTTCTTCATCTGTACTTTTTAGATGTATGACCATAATGTATCTTGGAGTGGATTTTTTTTTTTTAGTTCATCCTGTTTGGAGTTCAGTCAGCTTATTGAATCTATAGAGTTTATGTCTTTTGCCAAACTCAGGAAGCCAATATTTCTTCACCGTCCAGTCTTAGCCTCTTTCTCCTCTCCTCCAGTATTCTTGTGACACAGATATTAGGTCTCTCCTTATTATCACACAGGTTCCTGAGCTTCTGCTCACTTTTACTTTAGTCTATCTTCTCTCTGCTATCAAGATTGAGTAACATCTATCGTTCTTTCTTTGGATTTACTGTTTCTTTCCTCTGATCCCTCCATTCAGCTGTTGAGTCCATCCACTGAGTTTTTTTTTATTTTTGGTTATTGTATTTAGAAGTTCTAAAGTTTAGGTTTTTTTGCTGAGCCTTTCATTTTTTAATTTGTGTCAAACATGCTGATAATTACTCATCGAAGCATTTTTAGGACAACTGTTTTAAAATCTTGTCAGCTGAACAGAAGAGATGGAAAAAAAGAATGTGTAAACTTGAAGAAAAACAATAAAAATTTACCAATCTGAACAACAGAGAGAAGAAACTGAAGAGACAGACCGACCAACAGACACTGTTCCTGCAGACAGGAACCTGTGTGACTATATTAAATGTTCTAACACTTGCAGCGCCAGAATTTGGAAGAGAGAAAAGAAAAGAAAGCTGAAAGAAATAATATCTGAAGACTTCCCAGATTCTAGCATCTTCGTCATCTTGGTGTTAGCACTCATTGTCTTTATTCATTTATGTTGAGATTTTCCTGGTTCTTGGTATTACAAATTATTTTCAGCTGAAACCTGGACATTCTTAGTATTCTGTTAAGAAACTCAAGATTTCATTTCAGCTTTCTGGGGACTCGTGGGTGGCTCAGTCGTTTAAGCGTCTGACTTTGGCTCAGGTCATGATCTCGTGGTCCATGATTTCCAGCCCCACGTCAGGCTCTGTGCTGACGGCTCAGAGCTTGGAGCCTGCTTCAGATTCTGTGTCTCCCTCTCTCTCATGCCCCTCCCTGCTTGCACTCTGTCTCTCTGTCTCTCTGTCTCTGTCTCTCTCTCTCTCTCTCTCTCTCTCTCAAAAATAAATGAACATTAAAAAAATTTATTTCAGCTTTCTGTTTTAGTGAGCTTTCTATGTTGTTGCTTTGGTAGAGGAAGAGGAAGGTGTTGCCTCCTTACTGTCCCATTGAGATTGACCAGGTTCCTCACTTGGCCTCTGTTGACACCTGAGGAGGGGGAGGGGGTAGGAGCTCCATGGTACTGCTGGGAAGAAGTGGGATATCCAACTTCCCAGGAGGCCTCCCCCAACTCCCCCAAAGGGGAGGAGTAAGACTACTTCATAACTTCTCCCCACATGTCCTCCAATGTCACCACAGGGTTTGTATAATGAGGCACTGGTAAAATCTTGACTATCCACGAACTCCTCTGAAATCAGCCTACTAAGTGTCTTTCCCACAGCCCTACAACTAGGAGAATTGAAGTGATATCTCAACAGCAGCGGGGAGAAGGAGGTAAGCCTCATTATTGCAGGGTGTGGGTGCAAGTCCAGGTTTCACACACAGTCTCCCATGACACTGTGGATGGAATGGGGGGTGAGGCGTTTCCACGACTACTCAGCAGGAATGAAAGTCCTTCTCTAACGCCATCCAGTGCGTGGAGGGGTACCTTGTTATGTCCTAGCTAGAGTGGGGCCCTAGGCTACCTCTGGTCTTTGTCGACATGGGTAGGAAGTGGGGCCACAATCTCTTTCTTGTGGTGTTTGGCTAGAGTAGAGCAGCTATTGTTTAAAAACTGTCTGTGATGTGAGACTGTCCTTTTCTTGGTCCTTTGGTTTCAGAGAGCAGGCTATTTGGGGGCTTTTCTCCCCCTGTACCTGTTGGCTTTCCAGTATTCTAGCTTCTCCAACTCCAACTTTGGGATATAAAAGGCAAAAAGAAAACCCAAGGACCTCACTACCTCATTGTTCCTTGGGTTCCAAGGTTCCTAGGCAGATTTTCCTCTTCTTTTGCCTAATAGGCAGTCTATGTTTGCTTTATATATAAAGTCAGGGGTAACTAGTTGTACTAGTGGGAGAAACAGGGAAAAATCATCTATGGATGATTCAATGGAAACTGAAGTTCTGAATGTTCATTTGTATTAACATTTTATTGTAAGAACAATTTTGAGTCACATTAAATAAAGTGAAAGCTGGAAAAAAGAATTTTATTTTTAAAATTTTTTTAATGTTCATTTGTTTTTGAGAGAGACAGACGGAGTGCCAGTGGGGGAGGGGCAGAGAGAGAGGGAGACACACAATCCGAAGCAGGCTCCCAGCTGTCAGCGCGGAGTCCGATGCAGGGCTTGAACCCACAAACCGTGAGATCATGACCTCAGCTGAGGTCAGACACTTAACCGGCTGAACCACCCAGGCGCTCCTAGAAAAAAGAATTTTAGGTGATCAGACTAATATTAACTGATAACAATATTGTAATGACACACAAGATTCAGGCTTGCTCATTTGCTCATATCGGTAGCAGAGGCGTGTACGTGTCCAGCCAATGATCCAAACTAAAAGCTAGTCTTAATAAGCAGATAGATAACTGCCTGTGGGTGTGTGGTTCGATGCTGCTAAGTAAGCCTGCCTTCCTCAAATAAATCCTCTCTCTGGCTCATGCATTGCATTACCAGGCTTAAGCTTTATCCGTTAGCTTATGTCTATAGTATCTGTTGAAATATAAACATCTATGGAGGATATATGGTACTAGTCTAGACCCCAGTACTGCTGCGGGCTGTGAGTGCTTACCAGTAGAGAGGAGCAAACAGATACTTAACAGAATCAAATAGAAATGAGGACCAGTCATCACAACCCCCAAATATGTTCTTTTGGACACACATACACAGTCACGTACATGTGTCTCCGAAAAAACAATGAAATGAACAAGCAAAAATATCCAGTTCAAATGGCACTTTGGATTGTAACTGATACATTTATTGACAACCGCTTGAGGTGTTCACAATGTGGCAAGAAGAAGTTGGGTCCTCCCCATTAGCTGGAGGAGAGAAGGTTTGGTTTTCTTGGTTCTCTCTCAGCCATTCAGGAGCTAAGCTCAGTAAGGATTTATTAAGCACTGGTGACAGGCACCAGATTATGTACTAGGGATAAGAATTCATAAATCACTTCTCTGTGCTTTCTCTTATTTGATGGCTCTTCTACCAAAAGGATGTTTCTAAAAAATTGGCTTTCTTTATCATTAATCTGTTCTGCACTTTAGAAACTGCTTTTCCCTTATCTCAACCAATTAATTCTTAAAATAAGGTAGAAACCTCACCTGTTATTGTTCATATTTAACAAATAAGGACAGTAAAGCCCAGAAATTTAAGTGTCTTTCCTACAGTCCCCCAAGTGGGAGAACAAGAATGAGGTCTTAAATAGTGGCCTTGAACCCCCAAGTCCAGGACACTTTTCACCCCACACCACAATGCTATTCAGCCCCTGAGAACCATTTCCCTCTAAAGATCTGTCAGTCTTTGGTGAAAATCTCACTTTACGACTATGTTCATTTTTCTAAACTTTTCCCCCAGAACCAAAAAGTCCGTGAGGGTGGGGACTTTATCATTTATAATTCATTATAATTTTATATGTCTGTCCTTGTTGGCATTCTATTGCTATTTGATGAGTTACCTTGGATGTTCTCCCTTATTACCCATAGATGTGCTTCAGTCCTTTCCTAGCTTGATGATCCCAGCTAAATTAATAAAATTCCCTTAGTTTGGGTTCCTTTTTGGAAAATGAGCATAATAATGCTTACCTGACAGGGCTGTTGTGAATATAAGACATACTTGATACATGGTAATTATTATTATAAAATATGTAAAATCCCTAAGACACTTTGGTTTGGAACAGGCCCTTTTCTCTCCCCTCCACTGGGTTGCGAACTTCATGAGGACTGGAATAGACTATTTAAAAACCATGGGGTGCCTGGATGGCTCAGTCGGTTGAGCGTCCGACTTCAGCTCAGGCCATGATCTCACGGGGTTCAAGCCTGCATCGGGCTCTGTGCTAACAGTTCAGAGCCTGGACCCTGCTTTGGATTCTGTGTCTCCCTTTCTCTCTGCCCTTCCCCCACTTGCACTCTGTCTCCCTCTGTCTCAAAAATAAACATTAAAAAAATTAAAAACCATAGCACAGTGCTTTGTACTTATCAGTCATCAGAAAGAGATTTGCCAAATGAATAGACAAAGAATACAATACTGCAAAAATATTGCGAAAGTACAATACTGTTTAATTATCAGTGTTACAAAATATTTAACGTTACTAAGAGCAATTTAGTACGGTACTTTGGCAGTTTAGTAAATCTATGTGTATATTCGTGACTAAAATAAAATATATGATCACCAATCACTCTGAATCCTCTTACTTTAACACATTTACTCTATTATTTATTTTACTTATGAAGTCCCCATCAGCTCCTTCCAACCTGCCTTCATCCTTTCCTGGGAACTAATCATTCATTCATGCATGCAATTAACATTTACTGAGCATTTACTGTCTACCACAAACCAGGTTGCAAAGATTCATAAGACTCTCTCCCTACCTCTATAGGATTTATATGCTACAAGGGAAAGCCAATGCATAAACAATTTATAATTAATGGAGGTGTTATGATAGAAGTACAAAAAAGTGCTCTGGTTATAAGAGTGATTCATTCTGCCTGGGGAGTTTGCTTATGGGAGCTTACATGTGGGGAAGTGATTTTTTTCTCTTTGTAGACTAAATTGACTTACTAGTAATAAAAATAGTTTCCATTTGTGTAGTACTTTGCAAAATGCTTTCACATCCATTTATTCTTTTTATCCTCACAATGAAAGCTAGATAGTTTAGTGGTTTTTTAAAAAAATACATCATCAAAAAAGGTAGCTAAGAGGCCAGCAGATAAAAAATATGGAAATCTATTTGAAAGCCTGTAGCTAGATGATGCAAGCCAAAACTAGAAGTAAGACTGTTAAAGCAGAAATCATTCCAAGAGTTAATTGCAAAGACACATTCCTTCCCTTTCATCCTCAGTTGCCATTGCCTGATCCCCCACCTTGCTAGTAGGTTCTGTAACAACCTTCTAAGTAGATTCTCTGATTTGTATCTCATCTCTCTCCAAGCCATTTGCTACATGGCCATAGATGATAATTTTTACATACAAATTGAACCATGTAGTCTTCCTGCTTAAAAGTCTTTTTATCCTATAGAGCTCCTCCCTCTCTAAGTCCAAATACTTTTGCATACTACATGAAGCTTTCCATCATCTAAACCTACCAAATTCTCCAAATCTTGATTGGTTATCCTCCTCCAACCATCTTATTGATTTATCTCAAAGCTATCATACTATTTCCATCTCTGTGGGTTTATAGTGTCTTTGGTCTGGAATGCCTAAGCTCTCCACTCATCTGTCTGGTGAAATGATGATAGACATAGAAAGTGTGCATTTTTTTTTGTAGTTTTATGGTTTTATTAACAAAATACGACGTGCACAAAAGCTGTCTATTCATTGTCTTTGCTGTGCAGCTTGGCATTGGGATTGGTGACTCTGGTGGTCAGCTGGGCTGCTCTTTCCACAATGGTTTTGTGGTTCCTGGAGGAGACATTGTGAGCATTCTCTCTACAGTGAGATTTGTTGCACACCAGCAGCACTTAAAACTCCTTGACGTTGTGGACTAAGAACTTCCAGAAGCCACTGGGCAGCATGTGCTTTGTTTCCTTGTTGCTCCTGTAACCAGTGTTGGGCATCAAAGTCTTGGCTTTTGAATCTGCTGTGCGCCCCGTGCCTCTGGGTTTCCATTAGTTGCACTTAATTTTGACACATTGGTCTGACTGGTGCCAGATGAACTTCTTGGTCCTTGGTTTGGTTTTTTTTTTTAAGTTTATTTTTGAGACAGAGAGAGACAGAGCATGAACGGGGGAGGGGCAGAGAGAGAGGGAGACACAGAATCTGAAGCAGGCTCCAGGCTCTGAGCCATCAGCCCAGAGCCCGACGCGGGGCTCGAAGTCATGGACCGCGAGATCATGACCTGAGCTGAAGTCGGACGCTTAACCGACTGAGCCACCCAGGCGCCCCTCTTGGTCCTTGTTTTAACTGTCTTGAGCTTCACCAGAGGTCTAAGGAGGGCCACAATTCTGAGCAAGAGTTGGCTGTCACCACCACAGACAGCCCCGAAGAAGAAGCCAAAGTGTGCGGTGTTGATCTTGTTTATATGTAGACTGACTTAATAATAAAATCTTGGCAACACATTTTGCCTCTTGTTTTCTTTTTCTTTTCTTTTCTTTTCTTTTCTTTTTCTTTTTCTTTTCTTTTCTTTTCTTTTCTTTTCTTTTCTTTTCTTTTCTTTTCTTTTCTTCCCCTAAATTCATTACTGAATAAAATACAGCTTGGGAATCAGTAGTCTAGACTTTTCTCTTTTTTAAGGAAAAGAGGGGAAAGATCACTATTTTTTTTTATGATTACATAGATATTTGTATTCATTTAACATGGAATTATTTTTTTCGAGAGTCTATTCTGTGCCATGGGCTTAGGAACCAGCTGGGGATAAATCAAAGCAAGGTAAGGCATTAGTCTATCATGGATCTTACATTTGGTGAAATAAATAGAAAATAAAATTAACTAATTAACTAAATTTTACAGATTGGGGATAAGTGCTATTAAGGAAATAAAGGATGGCTGAAGAAGGGAGGTACTCCGCAGCAGATGGTCCATGAAGATCTCTTGGAGGAAATCCCATTTAGATGAGACATAAAAGAGGAGAAGCCAGTCACGCAGCTGGGAGAAAAGTCTTCTGGGCCAGGGGACATCTTGGGGCGTTTGAGAAATTGAAAGACCATTGTGGTTGTGAGAGAGGGGGAGAGTGGTGCAAGTTCATGGTGGATCACGCAGGACCTCGTAGGCGAATGCAAGTAAGACACTGAAAGGTTACAAGCAAGTGAATGATGCACGTGGATGCAACAGAAGCTACAGGAGAAAGGGTAATAAGAAAGGACTGTAAGACAGCAGAAGCAGAAGTGAGGAGACCAGTTAGGAGGCTATCATAATGTTAGTAAAAGTACCCAGTGTTCCTGGCACCCTGAAGTTTAGATGAACTGCAGGGAATTTTTAAAATATGATCACTATTCACAGGTGTGTTTAGGTCATGCAAGTGGATTTTCAGTGATGAGATGTGTCTTCGTCTCTCCTGGTCTGGCCCTTACCTGCTTCTCTAGCCTCGTTCTAATGGCTGCACATCACACTCTGCCCCCATTCAGGTAGCCTTCTCTCCACTTCCCCCAACATGTCCTACTGTTTTCCTCCTCCAATCCTTTGCTATCCTTGCCGATCCCTCTTCCTGGAATGCTCTTCTAATTCTTCTCTGATCATCCCACCCCCATCCTACATCTTTTAGGGCTTAGTTCCAGTACAACCTCTTCTATGAAACCTTTCCCAATGTCCCAAATTGAAGTAACCATTCCTGCTTTTGCACCTGCTTATACCATGAACAGATGGCCATTTTTAAAACCATGTCTGAGTCTTTATAAAGGTCAGGAACTATTTACATATATATTTATTTAATCATCAGCACCTGGCACAGAGCCTGTCTATTTTAAGTAATTTCACTGACTTAGACAATAGAAAGGAGGGAGGAAGGGAAGAAAGAAGGAATGGCATCCATTTGTATGGTGTTCAAGGGGTGCCCTCAGTGGTCCAGAATGTATCAGTGGGAATCGGTGTTCCCTGTTTCAGTAAGATCAACAGGAAAAACCATCCCAGCACAAAGCCATCTTCTCACAGACCTGAGACACAGTCATGACTCTGGTGCATAGACAAACATTGTTCCAGATTTCAATTAAACTTATCTGAGATAAGTGGAAGGAGAATCCCTCAAAGCTACACAAGAGAGGGTTTACTGACGAGCATTGTAAGTTCTCTAACTTTCCATTTTTCTAAATTTACTCCCGTCTTTGAAAGATTTTCTAAAGTCCCACCACTTCTTGGAAGTCTTTTCAGTTCAATGGGGACAAAGTCATTGGACTCAACAATTTTAACCCACCAGATTAAGAGTAGGAGCTCTGGGATTTTGGCTCTACTATTAGCTCTGTGGTTTTAGGCAAGCTGCTTAACATTTCTATGCCTCCATTTGTTCACCTGTGAAATGAGGACAATAATACAATTTGTCATAGAGTTGTAAAGTGGATTAAATGTTTAGACTATCACCTTGCATGTAAGAGAGTACTAGGTAAATGATAATATTTAATATTATAAATTGTTAACAGTTTGTATTTTGTGCTACTTTATAGACAAGAACTACCGAATTCCTTTTCTTCATTCCATCCTTCCCTAAACAGGAAGAATGCAGGTGCCTCTGTTTCAATCATCATAACATTGCTTATTTTAGAAGTCATGAGATTAAATAAATATAGGCTACATTGAGGAGAGAGTTTCACCTTCTGTATAAATAAATATGTCTGCACTTAACCTAAAATATAGGAGATTTTTTTCATCTTTGAATCCTCTGTGGTATTTGTTGCTTCTGAGTCTATATTGGCAACGGTGAGACTTGGCAAGATAGCTAATCTCGTATAATGGCAGAGAAATGGCAGAACATCCCTGCCTCTGATTCATGAAATTTAAGCAAGGCAGTATCTGTCAGATGCACCAGGACTTTTTTTTTCTAAACTGGAATGAGCTGAACACAAGTATAAAGCTTATTATCAATCTCATTTTCAGTTCCTTTGAAATCTTTTGTGAGTCTCTCCTATCTAAGGAGACCAGCCATCAGAGAAGAGTCTATGTGTGGTAGGGGATTAGATTAAACAAATGCTTACAGAAATTCAGTACCTGTTGTTCTCTTTCCATTCTCCTGTTAAGAGGGCACATCTTGGGGCGCCTGGGTGGCGCAGTCGGTTAAGCGTCCGACTTCAGCCAGGTCACGATCTCGCGGTCTGTGAGTTCGAGCCCCGCATCAGGCTCTGGGCTGATGGCTCGGAGCCTGGAGCCTGTTTCCAATTCTGTGTCTCCCTCTCTCTCTGCCCCTCCCCCGTTCATGCTCTGTCTCTCTCTGTCCCAAAAATAAATAAAAAACGTTGAAAAAAAAAAAATTAAGAGGGCACATCTTATGCTCCTTGGTAAATGAACCAACCACAGAGGTCTCTAAATAGGGTGGGGCCTTTACACTGTCAAGGGATGTCTGATGTTTCCCCATGGACAGATTCCAGATTATGTCCCCAAGAAGGATGAATAAATCAATCAATCGATTATTTTTCATTTACATTTAAAGTCAACAAACCAATATTTTTTATACATGTGTTGTGCCTAAATTTTGAATACTCGTGATCATTAACAAAAGAGAGACTATGTTAGTATTCATCAGCAAGTTAGACCCACAGGCATATTACAGTCTTACCAGATCAGTGTTCCTAATTCCCTCAAGGAAGTAGATCCTGCTAGTCAAAAAGTCTTCTCGCTTTTTTCCACAGCCCCTGTCCCCAGATTCCTCTGGACACCTGCTGAGGCATTCCATCTTCTTGAATGATAGGGTAAGCAACTGGATTCATAGGGTCGAGATGGAAATAGGACATGGGGTGTAACTCAGAATATAGTGGTTTTGCTTAGTTTGGCCACTTACTAAGTGTGCTTCCTCATGGATTCAGTTAGCTTTAGCTTTCATTTACTCAGTAATAATATTGTGCCCTCCTTCCATCTCACAGTTACTTTGAGGATATTTGAATTGTCTAGACAAAAATTCTAATCTGCCAAGTGACATGCAGATGTCACTCTGACTCTGCTTATTCCATAGCATGGGAGTTAGGTGCAGGTGGCCTCTGGTATTAGATCACCTGAGTTTAAATCCAGGCTCCCATGCACTACTTGTGACCTTGAACAAGTTCACCCTACTGTTTCCACATGTGCAAAATATGAAATGGAAGGGCCCCTGAGTGGCATTTGGACAATGCCTGGCACCTGAAAAGCATTCCATAAATGTTTGAGTATGGTCCAAAAAGGATTTTTTTTTTTTTTAAGTGGCTACCCCTTGACTATGTGTGAACTTGCAGGATGCCAAGGAACGGACAAGATCTACATCCTACTTTTGGAGGTCTCACATACTTGCCAAGGGTGGACACTCAGGTGAACGAGTGTTATGATGGAGATACAATGGGGTAAAGCATAGGGCACAGACTCATTCCTAATCCCCTGCTCTGTCTTTTTGCTCATAGTCGGTTTCCCTGCTCTCCCAAGACAGCTTTCCCCGATAACTGCATCCACTTTCATGGCTTCAGCTCTCATCGGTGTACCAACAGAGTCAAGACCGCTAGCCAAGAATTCCACTCCCATTGCAGGATATCTCCATGTAGCTTACTCTCTCCCCTGTACGTGACCCTATACCTATTTCAACTAACTCTTCAACCTAATCATTGACCAGACTATGATGATTCTATCAGAGAAATGTTATATCCTACTTCACAACTCCTCTACATATTGACTACACACATCCTGTAGTGTAGGAGCTTCCTCAGCATCTCGTTGCCTGTAGTCTCAACTTCCCCTCTCCCCAGTCATCCACCTGAGTTCTTCTAAAGCTTATGTCTGTTCACAACACTCCTTTTGGGAAATCTTCAGTGGTTTCCTCTTGCTGATTCAACAGTGCTTTCTTAGGCCTACAGGACTCAACATAAGTCCCAGGCTCCTTTCTACTTTTTTCCACACATCTCAGACATCAACACACAAAAAAACCCTATGCACCTTTCCAGAACACACGTGTACCCTCTATCCTCTCTGCTTTTGCGCTTGTTGATCCTGGTGTTTCAAATGTCTTATCTGCCACCCATCCATCCACTCTCCTTCTTTCTCATCCTTCGGTGTTCAGTTCAAATGGCACTGACTGCACAACACATTCCCTAATTAGTGAATCCCTCAGGATTTATGGTTCTTTCATCTGGAATTACACTTACCATGCGGGTTGAAACAAATGAATTAGCAGTTTTTGGTAGGTCAAAAATGGTCAAGTAACAGTAACTTAATGTATTCCCCTTAAAGCATTAATCCCACTTCATTAGTCTTTTTTTTTTTAAGTTTATTTACTTATGAGAGAGAAGAGAGAGAGAGAGAGAGAGAGAGAGAGAGAGAGCATGGAAAGGGCAGAGAGAGAGAAAGAGAAAGAGAATACCAAGCATGCTCAGCGCTGTCAGCATAGACTCTGATGTGGGGCTGGGGCTGGAACTCTTGAACCCTGAGATCATGACTTGAGCCAAAATCAAGAGTTGGACGCTTAACTGACTAAGCTACCCAGGTTCCCCTAGACTTCTTAATCTACATGTATCCTTCATGTACCCTGTCTTCTTCACCACTGCCCAGCAGAGTGCCAGACAGGAAATAGATGCTTACAAAATACTTGTAGAATTCAAGGTGATTGCTATGTATGGATCTTAATACCAGGCTGGCCCCCCTTAAATCTAGGTCTCAGGCTTTCTCTCACATTCCTGGGGACTGGCAAACAAAGCTAGTCACTCAGGGCAGTCTTCTCAAGTCAGTAGTGAAGATTATTTTTCCCCATTTCCATCAGGACCCTGCTCTCTCCACCTACCAACTAATAATTCCCTAACCCAGATAGGGAAAAACCTACCTCCAGGGCCATCCTTTTTTTAAGCAGCAAGTATATAATTTGTAATGTTACCATTCATTCATTCATTCATTCACTCATTCATTCATTCATGGTGATCTGATTGACACCGGGAATAATAAGGCAACTTAGAGATGATGAATTTGGAGTACCTTTGCTCTTTGTGCCTAGTCTTCAAACATTTTCCCTCAAGAATCACTTTAAGAACCATTGAACATTTAAAATATCTTCTGGAGGCGCCTGGGTGGCTCAGTCAGTTAAGCAGCCCACTTCAGCTCAGGTCATGATCTCACAGTTCATGAGTTTGAACCCACATCGGGCTCTGTGCTGACAGCTCAGGGCCTGGAGCCTGCTTCGGATTCTGTATCTCCTTTCTCTCTGCCCCTCCCCTGCTCATGCTGTGTCTCTTCATTCTCTCTCTCTCTCTCTCTCTCTCTCTCTCTCAAAAATAAATAAACGTTAAAAACATTGTTTAAAGAAAATAAAATATCTTCTATATTTAAACAGTTTTAAGTGTCTTGTGCATTTTAAGTCATCTAAAAATTTTTATCCTAAGTTCAAATTGTTGCAAAGGATGTAATTTTTAACATATATTTAAATATAATGACTATCATTTTAAATATGTCCAATGAAATTTGAATACTATAATAATGTAATATCCATGACCAGCTATTAAAATATATTAATATATATGTAAAAGTTTATTTTGTAAATTTTAGACCTTTCCTTTTTCTCTTTGAACTCATCTTCCCATTATACTGTCTCCCTGAATTTTATACATATATATGAAATTAAAGCTGTGGAGCTGCATTTTTAGCTCAATTTATGGAAATTGTCCATTATATGCCTTATTGGTAAACCAATACGCCAAATCACACTTTCTTGCAGAGAAATTCTGTCTTTACCTTTTTATTTCAAATCAATGTGCTAAACAGCATTGCAAGAACTATTATAAAAAACATTGAGAAATATGTTACAAAATGAATCCTCTAAGATTATGAAAAGTAGTCAAGATTAAAAGAAGTCCAACATAAATAACCCATTTTCATAAATCATAAAAAGATGACTAAGTATGCTAGTTCTCATTAACTAATTTGTAATAGAGCAATGAATGTACAGTTTATGTAATAATGAGAACCTCGTTCTTCTAATAAGAACGTGTGTCTCTCTTTAGTCGAAAGGCAGAGTATGGTAGAATGGAGCATACTTGATCCAACTACATGCCATCTGGAGGAGACACACTAGATTCAAAGATAAAGTGGGAAGTAAAAAAAAAAAAAATAGAAAAATATACACCATGCAAATGGCATCCTAAAGAAAGCTGGAGTGGCTACATCAGTATCCAACAAAATAGACTTAAAGACAAAATTTGTTCCTAGGGACAAAAAAAGGGGGGGCATAATAATAAAGGGGACAATCCATCAGGAAGACAAAACAATTATAAACATAATGCACCTAACAAGAGAGTCCCCCCAAACATGAAATACGATGCGTAAAATAAAGGGAAAAATAGACAACTCAACAATTATATTTGGAAACTTCAATAACCCACTTTCAGTAATGGATAGAACAACTTGGCACAGGACCAACAAGGAAGTAGAAAACTTGAACTCTGTAAAGCAATTAAATGTAACACATTATCTATGGAACACTTCAATCAACAACAGCAAAGTAGATCTTCTTCTCAAGTGCACATGGAGCCTCCCCTCAGGATAGAGCATATGTTTAAAAGCCATAACACAAATCTCAATAAATTTGAAAACATGTGATCAAACAAAATACATTCTTCGTCCACAATCAAATGAAATTCAAGTCATAATAACAGGAATAAATTTGAGAATTCATGGATATGCGAAAATTAAACAAAACATACCTAAATAACAAATAGGTCAAAGAAGAAATCACGAGGCAAATTACAGAATAATTTGAGATAAATGAAAACAAAACACAACATACCACAACTTATGAGACTCAACTAAAACAGCAGTCAGAAGGGAACAGCTATAATGCTTGCATTTATGAAAAGAATAAAGATTTCAAATCAATAATGTAAACTTCTACCTTAAGAAACTAGCAAAAGAAGAATAAACTAAAACAAAAACAAGCAGAAGGAAGAAACTAATAAAGATTAAACCACAAATAAATGAAATAGAGAATAGAAATAATAATGAACACCAATGAAATCCAAAGTTAGTTCTTTTAAAAAAATCAACAAAAGTGACCATTAGCTAGGCTGACCAAGAAAAAAATAAAGGACTGAAGCTCCTAAAATCAGGAATAAAAGAGAGGATCTGGAAATTGTAGACCAACAAATTAAAGAAACCTAGATGAAATGTATACACTTCCACATAAACACACACGACTGAAACAGAAATAAGAAGAAATAAAAAAATCTGAATAAACGTATAACAAAGAGATTGAATTAGCAATTTTAAAACTTCCCAAAGAGGGCTCCTGGGTGGCTCAGTTGGTTGAGCATCCAACTTTGGCTCTGGTCATGATCTTGCGGTTCATGAGTTTGAGTCCTGCGTCAGGCTCTGTGCTGACAGCTCAGAACATGGAGTCTACTTCAGATTGTGTTATCTCCCTCTCTCTCTGCCCCTCCCCCACTCGTGCTGTCTCTCTCTCTCTCTCTCAAAAATAAATAAACATTAAAAAAAAAAAAACTAAACAAAATAAAACTTCCCAAAGAAAAGCCCAGGCCCAGATGGCTTCACTGGTGAATTCTGCACATTTATAAAGAATTATAGAGAATTAATTATATATTAATTAATTATAATTAATTATAATTATAATTAATAATAGAGAATTAATACCAATCCTTCACATACTCTTATAAAAAATTAGAAGAAGGAGCATTTTTCCAATGTTTCCAATTCTCTTATTTTATGAGACCAGTAGTACCTCGATGCTAAAACCAAAGACATCATAAGAAAACCACAGACCAATATCCCCTAAGAATAGAGACACAAATATCCTCAGCAATCTAAATTCAGCCGTGTGTGTGTGTGTGTGTGTGTGTGTGTGTGTGTGTGTGTGTTTAAACAGCATAACCAAGAGGGATTTTTCAGAGATGAAATATTGGTTTACTATCTGGAAATCAACATAATACATTATATTAACAGAATAAACCACAGAAACCATAATCATCTCAATCGATGCAGAAAAATCAATAATTACTTTTATATCAATGACATGATGAAAAGATAACATTTTGCAGGTGTTGAGTTAAAATATATTACTCAGGTTAATTTCATCCGTCTCTTTATCTTTTTTTAGATGTGGCTACTAGAACATTTCGCATTACATATGGAGCCTATATCTGTGGCTCACATTATATATCTAGGGGACAAAGACGGTCTAGATGGGTCTCGGTTGGAAGACCAGTGCTCTAACAGCATAGGGTATCTTTTGTGCGTGGCTCCCTGTATCGCTTGCTGGAGGAGAAGAGTGACACTGAGAATGGTCAACCTGCCTAGGTTAACAAACTCCACCCTGTAGGTGTCACAACTGATGCTGGAATCTACTTCTGCCCTGAAGCCAGAGTTTGTCCCATTTACATCAATTGTCTTCCTTAGGGATCAAGCCATTACCAACCTCTTTGTGCATGTTTTGAATAATCGTTTGGTTTACCTTATCCACCCCTCCATCCTCTGCCCCAGCCAAGTTCTACCACTTAGTTCTTCTATCTGGCCCTGGAGTTGCCTCTTTCCTTTAAGCTTCATAATAGCTAAGAGTTTTTGTGTGTTTGTCAAAACATCTGTTCTCTGTCAAATGTTACAGAAGACTCTCTACTTAAAATATTTCTAATCATCTTCACAACCCTCGCTTTGGGATGATGATTGTTGTTCCTTCATTTTTACAAAGATGAGAAAACTAAGGTCCCGAAACTTAATTGCTGAAGTTACACAGGAACAGAGGGAGTTGGGACTAAAAGCCAGGTAGACCTCTGACTCAAGAGCCCCCAGGTGTCCAGGATGTCCCTCTTCCCAGTCTCCTAATGTGAGAGAAATATGGATCAACTGTGGGCCTTTTTAAAAACATTAGCAGTAGTATTTATATATATATATATATATATATATATATATATATATATATATATATATGGGATTCACATCCTCATGATAATTTTCTAAAGTTTTTTTTTTTTTTTTCACACAAATCTATCTATAATTTTTCTCTATTGCAAATTGAGGTCTATTTTTCTTCTTCTTACTGTGGATGATGTTCTGCAAACTTCCTAAATGACTTACACTTATACATGAATTTTGGATAAAAGATGCAATGAACTCCTATAGTCCCACCTAGAGCACAGTAAAGGTGAATGGATAGCAGTAAGGACAGTGCACTAACCTGGGCTAATATCAAATATTCCTCTTGCCTCAGAATGTTATTCAGACATTGTCTTTATACTTAATCAATCCTTGTATAAAAATGGGGGGTGGGGCACCTGGGTGGCTCAGTCGGTGGGGCGTCCGACTTCAGCTCAGGTCATGATCTCACGGTTCGTGGGTTCGAGCCCTGCCTCGGGCTCAGTGCTGACAGCTCAGAGCCTGGAGCCCGCTTCAGATTCGGATTCTGTGTCTCCCTCTCTCCCTGCCCCTCCCCTGCTCATGCTGTCTCTCTCTGTCTCAAAAATAAATAAAAACTGTAAAAATTTTTTTTAAAAGGGTTGTAATGTGTGGTATCAAATAGAGTTCATGACTTTTCTTTGTTAACCAAACATTCACAGTTTCCAAAAAAAGGTTTAAACCTTTTAATCTAAGATTCTAAAAGTATTAAGATCAGATTTGATAGATGCAATATTCTTCATCTACATAAAGTTTAAATATTTAATATTGAGTCAAATTCTTCTTCACTTTTCTCTACAGAGAATAATTTATCAATTGAAGGAGTTAGCTTTCCAGAACGAAAGAAAATAATTAAATGCAATATATACTGCCAGGCCTCATTATTCTAATAGGAAAAAAATTAGTATGCACATATGAAAAGTATTTCTGAAGTTTTGTGGTCTATATATTTCAAAAATAAAATGCTCTCAGTCCGAGATCACTACTGCACATTGCTATTCAGCTAGTTAGGCGTTACTGAAAAGTTTTAAAAGATTACTCTTTCCAACCATTATCCTTTAGTAGAAGCAACAGCCATTGCTCTTAGGGCTTGTCCCTGTGTCTCTGTTTGCCTCAGATAAGTTGCATTTCTCAGGTGGTAGTCCAATGGACAGCTAATGGAGCAGCAGACTGAGCAACGGGAAGATGGGGGCTTTAAACCCAGGCTGTGCAAACTACTGGATGCAAATTACTTTATTTCTGGACTTTGTTTTCCAACGATAAAATAGGAATACTCTTTGCTTATCTAGTCACGAAGTATACTATGACAGGCTAAGGAGATAATAAATGGAAATCCCTAGGATTACAATGTGTTTCAGTGTGTGATTTCTTCTGCCTTCCTGCTGAAGTTTCCTTGGTTCAATATTCCATATTCACCCCAGGGTTCCACCCATGACCAGCCCAGCAAGATTATGTCACAGCATGTAGGACTCCAATTTAGTAGGTCAGTTTCAGCCTAGAATCTCACTGTTTATGACTCTGTCTGGACAATTAGGGCTGGGAATTATCATAGCTGATATCAACAGCCTCTGTGATGCCACAGAAGAATGCATATATCTTCAGTTTTGTTCAGGGTGATATCCCCAGCACCTAGCACTCAACAAATAGTTTCTGGATACATAAACACATCAAGAACCTGGAAAAGAAAGGAATATATAAGGCAGGCATAACCACTCCCTCCAAAGATTTATAATCTAGTCAAATTAACTACACCTAAAAATACAAGTCAAGAAGCAATGGAATGGTTAAGTGAGTCTATGTGCCAATGAGCATGTGGTAGGAATTACTGCAGAGGTTGACGGCTTCTCTCCGAGGTGGGAGTACTGGAGTTGGATGACAAATCTCCCAGGCTCCACAAAGGGTAACATAACCTGTGAAGACCTTTTATTGTGTTTGGAGTCTACACATTAGCAGCAGGGAAATATTCTAGATATTTTTCCTTTGTCAATGCATTCATCTTTGAATAGCACAATAACTGGAATGGAGTTTTCAGGTAGGTATTGACAAAGAAAACAATGGGAAAGAGTGAGATTTTGTTGTTGTTGTTGTTGTTGTTACAGTCTATTCTTTTTTTTTTTTTCTTTCCTCTAGCAAACACAGTCACTAATGTTATGGTTCTCGAGAAAATGGCGTATCCCCTTTTAGTTGTACTTTTAGGTGTACATTTTCTTCCTTCCCTCCCTTCTTCTTCTCTCCTTCCCTTCTTTTCCTTCTTTCTCTCCTTTCGTTCCTTCATCTCTCCTTCCTACAGCATTCACTGGGAAATTACTAATCCACAAACATGTATTGAGCACTTGCACTTCAGGTATAATGACAGGCAAAAGGATGCCGAGATACATAAAGGAGAGTTCATGACCTAGAGCAACTCAGAGTTAAAAGGGCAGATAGCGAAGGAGACAGAAAATTATTGTCCATGTGACAAGTGTTCTAATAAGAGAAAATTATCATGACAATGTTGTATGAGAATGTACAAAAGGATTTAACTCACTGTCCAGGGAGAGTCAGGAAAGGCTATGGCATTTGAACTGTCTCTTGAATAGTAAGGATGCATGAGCTGATGAAAAGAGGTAGGAAGCATTCCAGAGAGTAGAAACATCATATGCAAAGGTCCAGAGGTATGAAAAGACATGTCTGATATAGAAGACTGGGTACTATGGGGGAGTGACAGGAGATAAAGGCAAAGAGGCATGTTGCAGATAACTTCTGAAGGGTCCCATTCACCAGCGAGTTTGGACATGATCAGGTGGAAGCTAGGGAGGTGCTTATTGACCAGAATGTGTGACAGGATGATCGTTGTTTGTTGACACTATCAAAGGGAAGAGATTCAGAAAAAGAAATAGTAGGGAAGCCAGCTAAAGTCTGTGCACCAGGGAAGGACAGAGAAAAGACTGAGAGCTAAGACACAGGTAGAGGAGTGGACTGAGGAGACAACATTTGAGCACTATTTCTGCAACAGAATTGACAGAGTATGGTAACTGACTGCTTTTGGAGGGTAAGAGAGAGGCAAGAAGAGGATGAATCATGTTTCCAGCTTGAGCAACTGTGTCATGATGCCATCAACCCAGTGAATGAGCAAAAGAGGAGGAACAGGTTTTGGGGAAGCTGGTAAGTTCAGGTGTGGACATATTGATGTGTCTGAGCCAAGGTCAAGCTTTTAAAAAGGCAGTGGGAAATATGAGTTTGGCACATTAGCATATAGATGATATTTGAAAACATGATAGTGGATAAGGTCACCTAGAAAGAGCATGTAGAAGTAAAGAAGAGAACCAAGAATATAAGCCTAAGGAACTCCAACGTGTGAGGGATACGTAAAGAGAAGGAAGGCAACGGATAAGAGTATGAAGAAAGGTTTAGAAAAGCAGGAAAAGAACCAGAAGTATTAAACACGGTGATACTCTGGGGGTGTTGTGTCAATAAAGCAACTTGAAGTTGGACAAGGTCAGTATGGGCCTTAATTTCTACTCCCCACCCTTCCCTCCTGCCCCAACCCAAAGTCAGGCTAATGAGCTTCCAATGAACACTAACCCTTTCCCACCCTATGGGGTCAGTAACATTTCCAGGCTGGAAAGCAGTAGGAAACCAGCAGCTTGGCTGGTCAGCCTCAAGTTGGCCTCGTTGCCCTTCTACATGAACTCATTCCCTTTCTATGAGCTGAGCCTTGACTCCTTGTCTCTGCTCCAGCTCCTATAATGAACCCTTCCATTTCATTCTCCTTCCTCGATATCCCAGTCCCTCAAACCTGGACTCCTTCTCTAGGCTCTTAAGACAGAAGTCCTGCCTCCTGGAGTCCGGGTTTATCTATTCCCTTGCGTTGCAATCCTGAGCTGCCCTATCTGTGCATCCTCACACATTTACCCTGATGATGTCTGGAACTATCTTGCCTTCCTTAGAATTCCTAGGAGCATGTAGGTGGTGTTTGGGTAACTCCTGCCAACATATAAGCAGCTGATAAGTGGACCCTCATATTACTATAGTATACTTACAGCTATTATTCAGTGCATGCACAATTAACAGTTCTTAGGTGCCTACTGTGTGTCGGGCATCATTGTTCCAGGTGCCGAAGATGCAGCAGTGAACAAAACAATGCACCTTTCCTTGTAGAGTTTGTGATCTAATAGGAGGATAAACAATGTCGGTACACAGAGTGCCAGACAGGGGGGAAAAAATCAAACCACTTGTGAGTAATAGGGAGGCTGGAATGGAAGGATGGGGCTGCTCTTTCAATGGTGGTCAGGGAAGCTATCACTGAGGAAATGAGCTGAACAGAGACCTAAAAGAAATGAGACAGAGACATGCAAAACATGAGAGCGAGCCCTGCTGGTATTTAGGGGACAAGTGTTCCAGGGAGGGAGAATTACAAGCGCAAAGGCTCTGAGGCCAACTTGGCCTGGTATGTTAAAGAAATAAGCATTCCATTGTGGGTAGAAGTGGTCATACGGGTTAGTGGAGGCAGAAGGCAATCGTGAATGACCATTTGGTTACTGAAAATGTTTTGACTATTATTCCAGGAAAATATAAGTATTCAGTCAGGGAAGTTGACATGATCTGCCTTCCATTTTGAAAGGAGCCTTTTGGCTACTGTGTGAATAGACTACGGGGAGATGAGACCAGAAGCTTGGAGGGTAGTTAGGGGGTGATAGCAAGAACCCAAGGGAGAGATGATGTTGCCTGGCCTAGGTTGCTTGTGGTGGGCAGTGATTGCATTCTGGATATGATTTCAAGGGACAATACGCCACAGGTAATAATGGTTTGAATACGTTGTAAGAAAAATAGAAATCAAGAATGACCTTTTGATTTATTTGTTTATTTATTCATTTATTGGCCTGAGCAGCTGTAACAACGGAGTGCCGTTTACCAAGATGGGGGAGTTCAATTTTGGACACGGTAAATGTGGGATGTCTGTGAAACGCTAGGAGGTCTATGAAGCCATGTCCTGAGCAGGTGCAGGAAGGATCTGGTGTGCCAGTGGAGGAGCTTGGCCTTCGATGGGAGTGTGAGGTGTGGGCAAGCCCTCCACGCAGCAGGAAGGAAGAAGGTGTGTAGGAAAAGATGCACGGTGCCCGGAAAAGGGTGCCGTGAAGACCTGAAGAAGCTCTCCTGTAGCTACTTCTATTTTCTCAGTGAAGTAGAAAGCCAGGTCAGCGGCTGAGAATGAGGGTAGGAGAGAAGGTGTAAAGAGGCTTTGAGATACAGGAGAAGGTGTGAAATAGTCTTCTAGGACAGTGACAATAAATTTCAACTCATGGCGGGAGCACCTGGGTAGTTCAGTTCGTCAAGCGTCTGACTCTTGATTTTGGCTCCGGTCATGATCTCCTGGTTCGCGGGATAGAGCCCCTTGTCTGGCTCTGCACTGACAGCCTGCAGCCTGCTTGGGATTCTCTCTCTCTTCCTCTCTCTGCCCCTCCTGCCCTCATGTGCGCATGCACTCTCTCTCAAATAAATAAATAACCTTTAAAATAACAACAAATTTCAACTCATGACCTAATCGTGGGACTTAAAAAATCAACTTAAGGATTGGAGATCAACTCAGTGATTTAAAACAGTAAATAGAATTTAAAAGTAGAGTTCATTGCATGTAAAAAGAGTAAGAATTGCTTAAAGCTTTCTTTCAGGTGCACTTGTATATGTGTATGTCCTAGGTTGTAGCAATAATATTTTAAAGACACTGGCCCAAGACAGTGGTAGAAAATGATCAAGAGACTGTCGAACAACGTCAGGGACCAAGTTGACGACCATATAGTTAACAGAGAATACACCCTCCTAAGATTTTGGCATTGGATCTTCTAGAACACCACATCCACCCTCCCCTTCCTCTGGCCCACCTGCACCTCCACTATAGGAAACCTTTCTGCTTGAATATTTTCAACGATGGCACGCCAGCTTAAAAGATCGAGATTTCAGGATGTAACTTTCCTCTCTATGAAAAAAAATGAGTCGTCACAACATTCCCTAAGATGTTAAAGTGGTGCGCAGAGGGTCTGGTAGTTGGATTTTGGAATTTGGTGTACTTAATATGAAATTTGACCTTACTGTGCAATACCAAACATGACAGCTTTTCTCCTGTTTTGGAGATCTCTAAAGCCTCCAAAACAAAACCAGTATCAGATCACCAAGAAATCTTGTTTTTTTTTCAAACTTTAGCCCAGAATTGTAGCATTTGGCTTGTAAATGTATGCTCTCTCTCCTCCTTACATTGCACTAATGGCAATTTTAGTGGATGATTGAGCTAATTTTCATGCCTATATTTTCTTCCTCTTTCAAGACTTGTTGTTGGATCGGCTGGTGATTCCAAATATAACTTTACTTAGAAAAAAAAATGTGTTCATTTTTAAGACAGTCTTAAAGTCTTCAGTTGTGAAGTAGTTTTTGCCTAGCAAATATATTAATAAATAATATTTAAGAAGTTGTCAATAGACGCTGTGGAAATGGCCATTTATATTTTTAATTATAATGAGCTCAGGTTATTTTCTAGACATTGTAATTTAGAGTAATAAAAGTATTTCTCCTGTTCTATATTTTGCCTGATTGTTAAAAATGGTTCTGAGATTATTAACTCGAATCAATTTTCTACACACCTGACCAATTTCTGAACCATTTGAGTTTTTTAAAAACACTTTTTCCTATTGTAAAGGCAATATCAAACTTAGTTCATTAGACAGGCTATCAGACATAAACCTTACACATGAAACATATTTTCCTTTTGCAATGTTGTTCTCTTTCTACTGTATGTATTGTGATTTACGTAAATTTGAAACACCTTAGTAACAAAAGTAGAAATGAAATTTTATAGAGAATGAGGACTCATCACAAAGTACAGTCTGCCTACATCAGTCCACCTATAACACTATTTAATCTTAGACTAGTTGTAAATCAAAATCAGGTAGAGTCTCACAAGAGAAAAAATTAACTATGTGTGGTGATGGATATTAAGTAAACTTACTGTGGTAACTACTTTCCAGCATATATAGATATACCAAATTATTACGTTGTACACCTAAATCCATACAATGTTATAGGTCAATTGTATTCCGATTTAAAAAAGAATTAAAATATCAAGTAGTCTGAACACCCCCTCTACTGCTTTTGGGATTAGACTGTATTCTAGGATTCTTTAAATAGTTTCCCTTCCTAAGTGCCAAGAAAAAGTTAAAACTGCAAAACAGGATCATTCTGTTATTCTTTATCTAGACCCTCACGTAATATTTGTCTCTATGTTAAATGCTTCTTCAGAAAAGGAAATACACAGGATTAGTGTCTCTGCTATTGCTTCCAACAAGAGCTCTACCATGGAAAGCTCTTTCCCCTTCCATTTTGCAAGCCTCAACAAGTCTGTTGCTGAGTCAGAGCCTCCTTTTTTCCCTGATGTGAGAAATCTTTCTCTCTTGAAAACTCATAAAGCTTAGGAAATGTTTGAGTCTCCCTGCGGGGGAAGGGACAGGGGAGCCAGAATGAACGTGGTGAGGAGGAGTCCCTCACACAGCAGCCCTGGCACATTGAATGCTTTTGTGAAATACGAAGACTTGGACATGGCCCAGGGTTACCACGGGAGCTCGCCCCGTACGTAACCTGTTATATGCATATGTGTGTAAAAAGCCACCCCGAGCCTGGTTAGGTTCCTGGGACTCTGCTCCTCATTGCTGAAGTGAAAACATTTGGTGTACAGCTGAGGGTTCTTGTTTGCCCTGCAGAAAACACCTTCACGCAGCTGCAGGAAGGTCCAAGGCAGCACACAGCACGAGAAGCTAAATACGGAAACAAGCCCGAGAAGGCGCTTTCTAGGGCGACGGGAAGCGAAGACACGTCCAAGACTGGGACGTGGTGGGGCACGAGGTGCGGAGAGAGCCGCTCGGCGGTCTGCAAGGCAGGCAGAGCCCGCACGATCTTGCCGGCCTAAGGACCCCAAGGGCTGAGCCTGGAAGGCGAGAGGGGCCACGGTCACTAGGAGCCGTTCCCAGTCTGGTTCCCGGGCCTCAGTTTCCCCCGCGGGCCCGCGCCGCCCTGGGAAGCCCGCGTCCCAGCGGCCAAGCCTCATGTGACCGGGGGCGGGGCGGAGGTGACAGGAAGGAGGCGGGGCCGCGAGGGCGACGGGGGAGAGCGCGTGCGAGCCCCGCGCCGGGAGGGGCCGTTGCCCAGGAACCGTCGCCGCCGACGGCTCGCGCACGCCTTCGTGCGC
The DNA here is from genome assembly GCF_028018385.1 of Neofelis nebulosa. Lineage (NCBI taxonomy): Eukaryota > Metazoa > Chordata > Mammalia > Carnivora > Felidae > Neofelis > Neofelis nebulosa. The sequence continues at coordinate 196,269,314 of NC_080784.1, read as the reverse complement.
GCGCGCGCGCCGGGCGCTCGGACTCCGGTCGGCCGCCTTCCACCGCCACCGGTCTCTCCTCTTCCCTGGATGCCGAAGGGGCCGGAGGACCGAAGCCGCTCGCTCTCGCGCTCCCCCGCCTTCCTGGGAGCGCAGGCGCGCCCCCGGCCGTGCCTGTATATTAATGAGGGGCGGGGCGGGGGCGGAGCAGCGGGGGCGCGGCGGCCTCGCGCCCGCGCGTGCCGGGACGCACCGCGGGGGGCGGTGCGATTGTGAGGTGGCGCTGACGCACGTTCCGGAGTTCTTAAGCGGCGAGGGCGGCGGCAGAGGCGGCGGCGGCACCCGAGCCGGTCTCGGGAGGCGGCGGTGACTGCCGCGAGGGGTGGCGGGGCCGAAGTAGGTGCCCCTGGCTCAGTCACGGTGTCCCTCTCTCACTGACTCCCCCTCCCTCCACCACGGCCGCGCCGCCCCAGATCCGGCGGTTTCCTAGGCGGGGCAGCGGACGGGGCGCCTCTCCTCCAGCTGCCGCCGGCCTGATAAATGAGGGACTTCGGATTTGGGGTGCTGCAGACCGCCCCGCTCCGAAGCAGTAGCCCCGGGTCCCTATTCGGCAGCGGGGCGTACCGTCCCTACGCCACGGGGCCCACCGCGGCCGCCGCCCCGCTGCCCTCCACCACGCCCTTCGGCCCGCTCTCGCCGCCGCCGTTGCCTGTCACCGGCTTCTCGGAGGCCGCCTCCCCCTTCTCTATCCCCCTAGGCTGTGGCGGCGCGGGCAGCTCAGCTGCCGCCGCTTCCTCTTCCTCCCCGTTCTTGGCGCATCAGCAGACCATGCAGGATGAGCTGCTGCTGGGGCTGACACAGCAGCCGGCGCGGCCGCTCTCGGGGGCGGCGGCCGCGGAGAAACTCCCCAACCACCACCCCGGCGGCGGCACGAACGCGGGTGTGACCCACCTCCTCCCCTCCCAGGACTTCAAACCGAGTCTGCACCACCCCTCCTCCTCCTCCGCCTCCTCCTGCTGCTGCTGCCGCACCTCCTCCCCGCAGGACTTCAGTAAGCGGCAGCAGCAGCAGCTGAGCAGCCAGAAGAGGAAAGAGTTCAGCCCTCCCCACCTTCCCCACCCTCCGGACTCGAAGCCGCCGCCGCCGCCGCTCCACTGCCCCGGCCGGTTCAGCCCGCCGCCGCCCGGCCCGCTCCTCCAGCCGGCGCAGCTCGCCCAGCGCCAGCAGCCACAGCAGCCGCCGCAGCCGCCGCCGCAGCAGCAGTTCAGCGTACCGCACCCGCAGCACCTCCCGCCGCAGGACTTCGCCCCGCGGCAGCGCCCGGCCGACCTGCCCCCGTTCCCGCAGCTCCAGCCCTCGCCGCCCGCAGCCCCGCGGCGCCGCCACGGAGGCGCGGGCAGCCCTCGCAAGACCCCGGCCGCGGGCGAGGGCAGCGCCGCCGAGCCCCCCAATGCGGGCTTGGCCCCCTCGACGCCGCCGGTGAACCCCGCGCCGGGCTCCATGGAGTCCCCCAACCACCCTCTGCTCAACAGTCCCAGTAACCTCCTGCCCGGCGGGGCGCTCGGCGCGGGCGCCTTCAGCAGCCTGCAGAGCCCGGACCTTCCGCACCCGGGCGGCGGCGGGGGCGGGGGGCCCCCGGGAGGCGGAGGGGGAGGCGGCTCCGCGTCGCCGCCGCCACTGCCCGGCTTCGGCACCCCCTGGTCGGTGCAGACCGCGTCGCCGCCGCCCCAGCCCCAGCCCCAGCCGCCGCCGCCGCCCCAGCAGCAGCAGCCGCCTCCGCCCCAGCAGCCGCCGCAGCCGCAGCCGCAGCAGCCCGGCTCCTCGGCCGCCACCCCGGGTGGCGGCGGCGGCGGCGGCGGCGGCGGCTCGCTCAGCGCCATGCCGCCGCCCAGCCCCGATTCAGAGAACGGCTTCTACCCCGGGCTGCCGTCGTCCATGAACCCGGCCTTCTTCCCGAGCTTCTCGCCCGTGTCCCCGCACGGCTGCGCGGGACTCAGCGTGCCGGCGAGCGGCGGTGGCGGCGGCGGCGGCGGCGGCTTCGGCGGCCCCTTCTCGGCGGCCGCGGTGCCCCCGCCGCCGCCGCCCGCCATGAATTTACCTCAGCAGCAGCCCCCGCCGGCCGCGGCGCCGCAGCAGCCGCAGAGCCGGAGGTCGCCCGTCAGCCCGCAGCTCCAGCAGCAGCACCAGGCGGCGGCCGCCGCCTTCTTGCAGCAGAGGAACTCCTACAACCACCACCAGGTACGGCGGGCGGCGGCCCGGCTGCGCCGCGGGGCCGGAGACCGGGGCGGCGAGGGCCACTCGCCCAAGTGAGAGGGGGGACTGGGAGGGCGGAGGAGGGGAACGGGGCTCGGGACGCCAGTCCCCGGCGGGGCGGGCGGGCGGGCAGCGGCCACCGTGGGCTGCGAGGCTCCGGTAGGGGGGTCGCGCCGGCAGCCGCTGCGGTCGGGCGCCCCCTCGAACGCCCGGCGCGGCGGGGGGGAGCGGGGTTGGGGCAGCGGCCGAATGGCGCCCGGGACCGAGGGCGGCGGCGGCGGCGGCGGGCGGGCGGGCGCCGGCCTGGCCGTCCCTCGCAGCGGGCGCCCCGACCCGGAGGACCAATGTCGGCGATCCTCGAGGACGGGCCGGGGGACGCGGGGCCGGCGGGCTCGGGCGGCGGCCTCGGACGAGCGGCCTGGGGAAGCGAACTTGCGAAGGAGGGTCGTGATCGCCGCAGACGGTGCGTGCGGCGAGCCGGTGACTCTTCCCCGTCGTCCAATGAGGGGACGGGCGGAAAGGAGAGGCTTTTTTCTTTCGAGTCCGTCTCGTTGCGAGTCGGCCCGCGCGAGGTCTGGCCGGGGGCGGCGGTGGCCCGGCCGGGACGAGCCGCCCGCCGCGCCCGGGGCCCCGCGCTGAGCTGTCAGGCGGCGGGAGAGCGGAGCCTGCCCGCGGCGGCTCCGTCCGCCTCTGCCGAGGTGCCCCGCGAGCCGCTGGCTTTCTGCGCCTCTTCGCGTTTGGGGACGGTTTGGTGGCTGGTGAGGCCAAAACTAAACTTGAATCCGGGAATCGTGTGATACCTCGCAGGGGGGACTCACGTTTTTTGGCGGCCTTGACCGTCTCTTGGGTTACGGGGTGTGTATATTTTGAGTGGGTAATGCAATTATGAAATAACACGGGACCGGGTTTTGTGTGTGTGTGTGTGTGTGTGTGTGTGTGTGTGTGTGTGTGTGTGTTTTATTCATCCGGGTCCTTTCCGATTCAGGCTCCGTTTTGTTATCTTCCCAGTACAATGTTTGAATGACCGCCGGCTTTGGTTCATTGACATCGAAAAGCGTATTTTGTTGTCCTTTTTTGATCCAGTCAGCATTTCCTGTAGTGATTCGTATGTTTAAGGTCATTTTCGTGATCAAGGACCGAGACAGAAGCAGAATTGGACCTTAACCGGTGCTTACTTACTCCTGTAACTTTTTCCATTGACCAGTTAAAGTTTTCAAAGGTTAACCTTTTAAAGGGCGAACGCTGTCTGACCAAAGTAACAAGTTGAGAGTTCTCTGAAATGAGAGTAACAGTTAGTCTTTCTTTCGAGTCCCCGGTGTCTCCCCGAGGAAGAAGAACGTGGCCTACAAGGATTGAAAACACGTCATTTGGAAATAATAGTCCGCTTTCCCATGATTTTCACAGTCTCGAGCAGCTGTGTCCTGCGTGTCAGGGTGTTGGGTTTTTTCCGCTGGGAACTTGCCACAGAAAAGTATCGATAGGTGCTTTTGTGCTCTTGGAGCCCTGCTCCCGGCCATTGGAAGACCGCGTAGGGTGGTTGGTATTTAACTGTGATCTGCGTCTTGTCAGAAGATGGTTCTCCCAGTGAAGTTTAAGAGGTCACACAGCTGCCCTGTGGAATTTTAGATCGCTGGAAGAGAACTTGAACCCTGTGTCAGCAAGGAAAGTCAGGCCCTCAAGAATGGAGTGATTTCTTCATGGTCCCCCCAGCTATGCTTTTGAACTGTGGGGAGGGCGAAATGGCAGCATATATTCATGATTATCTGGGCATTTAAAAAAAAATTTTAATAGGTACTAGGGGTCAAGTTCTCTCAAAAAGAGAAAGCTGTCTTACAAGAAGCAGGTTTCGTTTGAGGAATTCTTGACATAGTAACTTACTGACTTAGAGCAGCTGCACGGTCCATACTTCCTTTGGCTAAGCGTTAGAGCAAGCTTCTTGGCAATGTAATTGCTAGCAATTAGTATTTTTCAAAAACCTACGCTTATTGCCTCGTGCTGAATTGTCCATTCTTTGGCGACTGACAGATAAATAAATAGAATTTATTTTTGAAAATGAATGAGGTTACTGGAGACTTGTATGAAGAGCTCTACTAGAATAATCAAAGCATATAGTTAGTTGTTTTTCTTCAGTATATCTCAGTGGATCCACCTATGGGTAACATCAGATAATTGCCTAACAGTTCATGGATAATTAAGTGAAAGAAAAACAAAAACACTTTAAAAGAAACTACATTAAAATTGGAGTAAAATATCTTAAAAGTTGAATACGCGATAGGAAAAAAAAAAAAGAAAAAAAAACCAAACCCACATATTTTCCATACACTCCCTACCCTGAAAGGCGTTTTTAGTTCATGCAAGACAGTAACAGCAAATGTTATTACCATTATTCACTTTTGTAGCAGTGCCATTGGTTTTGGAAAGCTAACGTCTAAATATCTTACTCCGATTGTTACTCCTATCTATTAATTAAAGACCGGATTTTTACTTGTATGCCTAGTAGAATATGGTTGTTTTAAGATCACAATGTAGGTTCTATCTTTAAGGACCTTCAAAGTTAATTTCAATTTTAAACTATTTTTTTCTTCTTCCATACACGATTCTGAAAGGACAGAAATGTAACCGCCTGGTTCTATTTTAGCAGTTGTCATGAAATATCTGCTCGATTCATTATAATTTATAGTGGACCAGACGATGAAAACTCACCTAGCAGGAAATGAGTATGTTTTCAAACAGCAAGATCGCAAACCTATTACTTTTCGTAAACTCTTAAGCTATCCTTTATTGCCTTTAGAGATTTTTTTTTTAAGATTATATATATATTCTCAGCTCAGGCCGAAATTTTAGTTTGAATTGTAAACTCTCTAAATGCCTGTAATTTAAACATACGTGTTTTTCTCAGCCTCTTCTGAAACAATCTCCTTGGAGCAACCATCAGAGCAGTGGCTGGGGCACTGGAAGCGTGTCGTGGGGAGCAATGCACGGCAGAGACCATCGTAGAACTGGAAACATGGGGATTCCAGGAACTATGAATCAGATATCTCCATTGAAGAAACCATTTTCTGGTAATGTCATAGCACCACCGAAATTTACTCGCTCTACTCCATCACTGACTCCAAAATCTTGGATTGAAGATAACGTGTTCAGAACCGACAACAATAGTAATACACTCTTACCCTTACAGGTAAGAATGGTATGTAAATGGTCTTATTTCTAATGTTGATCTTTCAAAACAAGACATTGGGTGGTGGTGGTGGTGGTGGTGGTGGTGTGGAAAAACTGACAGATGAAAAAATAAAAAAATTCTGATTTTAAGCATTAATTTAAGGACAAAATACAAAAGGATAGAGAAAATGGATACTGTAAAAAATTCTCTAAACACATGGTAGAAAAGAAGCTTCCTAAAATGTAGAAAAACCTGCTGTGTTTCTCCAGTGCATATTGAAGCTTTTAATTGGCAGCTCAAGAATGCCTTAATTTCTTAATGTTTAATAGGCCACCAAAATGAGTTTCTCCTCCAATATCACTAAACTAAAATGTTAAGCAATTGTGCATAGGTTTGACTGTGATCAGCTGTGTGTATATTAAAATATACCCAGTACAGCTGTGATTATGGCAAAATAATATTAAGACTTTTTACATCCAATTAAAATTTGCCTTCACTGGTTCAGGGACTATTTTTTCCTAAATGTGGCTTAATAGTTATGATGATTAGACACTTTTTCAGGCCTTTTAAAATGTTTTATTGATATTATAGTCTAATAAAGCTATTTACGATGAGATTTTTTTTTTTTCTCCTGAGACCTTCAGAGGGCCAAAGATACAAGATAGAAGGAACTTTGATTGTTTTATTTTCTTTCTTTCTTTTTATTTATTTATTTTTTTTTTGTGGGTGGGTGTGGGGAAGAGAACTGCTTATTTCTGATGAAAACTTCTATGCTATTGAAGGTGAGATCTAGTTTGCAGTTACCAGCTTGGGGCTCAGATTCACTCCAAGATAGTTGGTGCACTGCAGCCGGAACATCCAGAATAGACCAGGTAGGCTGCACAGTGTATATTCTTCAGGATTTTGACTAGGAGTTTAGTGTTTATATTATGAGTAAGATTTATTATTAACTTTCCATTTATACCTTTTTAAAGCCTATGTCAGAGAGCATTAAAGCAATTGATTTTTAAAAGGTCACTTGACTTAAACTATTTAATATAAAATGTTTCATTTTCAAATTTATGAGTAATTTATAATTATTTCATTATTTCCAAAATATAAAATTTTCTTTTTGGAAAAAGGAATTATATACCCAAGAGCACCTGACTTTAAACATCAGTCAAACTGAACAGATTTTATCTTTGAGAGTTGTTTTCAGCTAGGGACAAAATTATGGATTTGCTTATCATTCAACTTTAAGTTTCATCAATATTTTACAGAATTTTTTTAGCAAATGCTTGTCATGGAATCTGCTACATTTGTCTTGAGGTATATTTCTGAAAAAGCCAGTCTTCCATTTTTTTCACCTTTATAAAAAACTTCGTGTGTTTTTATTCTTTATTCTTTATTTATTCTTTATTCTAAAATTTGTCACTGCTCTTATATACTATATTCTTCTAAAGAGTCAGTTTCCTGTAGAAAAGCCCTAAATCAAAAAGCTAGGAATCCATCTTAATCACATTACTTTCAAGCCCTTTGTGGTTGCAAAATGCTATCTCTTTTCCTGCAGACTAAATTTGAATTCAAACTGGGTACCCAGTGATGAGAATTATTACAGGATGAGTAGAAAACTCAGTCCTACATGAGGATTCTTTACTACAGAGCCGAAGCTTGAATGAGCATAGACTTGACATTGTGGGATCCCACTGAATGGAGCTATGTTCTCTTTAGCTAAGGCTCTCCCTTAGTTAATTTGTCAACATGAGATGATTTTACAAGTAAGGACTGTATAAATAGATCAATAAGATGTTTGTAAATAGCCTTCTAACCTGGAGGGTTAGCAGTAACTTCAGTAATCTACCATTAGCACCTATGGTAGACAAGTCCTACCTATTTACCAAAATAGTCCTGCCAGGATCTCCACTTAGAAATAAGTGGTTATCTCACATAATTTATAATTTATAATTTATAATTTATTGTTTTGTTAACAATGTAAGTTAGCTATCCATCTGTTTCTACCCTCTTCTCCACTCTGGCTCAGTTAGGCCATATTAGTGACATTTTTATGGTAGCCCTTTTATGTTGTTCAAATTGAATACGTAAATGCCTAGGAGATGGTATGTTTGAAGAGGAAAATTATGGTAATCATTTTGAAGGTGGCAAGGGACGTGTTTTTAGAGAAGAAGAGACATAATTATTTGAAGAGCAGGTGTAGGAAGCAGCACGAGGATCCATAGACGGGGGATATTAACTATGGAGAAGAAAGCAGACAGATTAGCTGTCATAAAGGGACCCCCGGGGGCGGGGCACCTGTTGAGAAATGAGGTTATTGAGATGCTGTCAGTGGGTGACGTGCTAGAGTGGATAGAAGTGATGATGAAAAAAGGGAAGTTTTCAAACTGGGCCCTACAGAGGTGCCCTTCCTTGGCTGCTCTGGGAGCCTCCAGTGCTCCCACTTAGACTTCAGTCAGAGCCGCTCTGTTCTTACCCATGTTATAACCGAGCATTTCACATAAATTCATTTTACCAAAAAAGATTTAGGTGCTTAATGTTTTTTTCTTTTGGTAAACTGCTGAGATACTAGCATTCCCTGTGGACCCTTGAAGCGAGGTGTGATGTGATGGAAGCTGAAGAGTGGTGAAGAAAAAGATGGTGGAAAGTGAAGTGAACTAGAAAGAAAGGAGGCCTAAAACCTGAACGTCCTTCATCTTTCTCAGTCTTTATGACATCGGAGCATACTGTTGATGCGCTTTCATCTCTTTGGGTCATAGTTTCCTGATCTATAAAAGGAGAACCTTGAACTAGATCATGGAAGGACTTTTTAGCCAGCTCTTATACTTTCTCTGATCTATTTTGGCCATTTCTTTTCCTCCTTATCCACCTCCCCCCCCCACACACACACACACACACTTTATTTTTAGAATACAAGGGTCTTAGTTTATTGGGGAGAAGGGGTGGGAATTGGACTGAGGCAGTCCAGGTGTACTGTATGGCCTCCCAAATAGGCTGAAAAGCAATGTTGTTCTCTCTTTTGAGCACCCTAAGGTACTTAACTATATAAAATTTGTTCTCTGTTTCTATCTTTCCATAAAAGGTTGAGGTATTTGAAGTTGAGGTTCTTAAAAGTACAGCAACAGCTGTAAACTTCCAATTGGTATCTTAAACCATTGGGGAGTTCCTCACTATTGGCAAAGTTAAAATTACAGAAAATTCTTAAGCACTTAAATATCTGGGGAAATATTTTCATTCTGACTTTTTTCCCACCACGTACAACATTTTAATACTAATAAACCTCAGTTAACAAATACATTATTTTAAAACATTTAACTTTTTATTTCTTTTAGTCTCAAATCGAGTAGGCCTATAAAATATACTGAATTGTAAAACCAGAGTCTTAATTTTTCTACCTGGATACTTGAGGCCTTACCTATACCAAGAACTGGACATGTAATTAACATTCAGTAAATGGGAAAGAAATCATTCTGAAAATTGGTTTTATTTCAGTTATATATAGCATTTTTAGGGTTGGTTGGCATTCTCTTATTTTAAGTAATTATGTCCTTATGGAAAAATCTTCAAATTTAGAACTTTTAAAAACAAGGGTAAAGTTTTATGCACATTTCTGACTTTAAAATTAATGTGGGTGGGGCGCCTGGGTGGCTCAGTCGGACTTCGGCTCAGGTCATGATCTCACAGTCCGTGAGTTCGAGCCCCGCGTCGGGGTCTGTGCTGACAGCTCAGAGCCTGGTCCTGTTTCAAATTCTGTGTCTCCCTCTCTCTCTGCCCCTCCCCTGCTCATGCTCTGTCTCTCTCTGTCTCAAAAATAAATAAATGTTAAAAAAAAATTGTTTTTAATAAAATTAATATAGGTATTTTAATTTCTTTAAAGTGCTATTAACTAGTTAACCTTGCAAGAAATTATACTTAGATGTGTGATTTTTAATTACCTTAAAATTGAATTTTCAGTTAGATACTGAGATTTCAGTTTATTTATTCATTAATACTTGAATTTTTTAAAGCAAAAAGTAAATATACTTGTAGCTGAGATTATTACTTAAAGGTTTATATATGGCACATTAGTTCTCTCTAAATAATTAGCAACGTGGTACCTTTAAAGGTGTAACATAGCCGTAAAGCCTATGAGATGGTATGTCTGTCCTCTAGCTAAGGGATTATGAATATATTTAGTTCTGTATTTTTGTTCCTATGGAAGTTCTTGAGTGTGTCACGTAAACTACCTTAAATTCATTGAAGATGCTTTGCACCAATCTTTAATATCCAAACTGTTATGACAACATGATAGATGATAATTTGGAGGTCTCTCAGAAAAGTATATTATTTGGTATCTTTATTCACTTTGCACAAAAACAATAAATAGTAGCAGAGCAAGTCCAATTTTTCATTCATTTAATAAAGCATTCCTTAAATTTTGGTTCTTAAAGGTGATGAACCTCATTTAAGGACACTGGTGGTAGTCATCAAACTGTAAACACTGAAAATGAGAGAGAATGGGTCTCTTGTAACCTGCTTAGGTAATGGATGCTTTTTAAGTTTTGTATCCTGCATTCACTTCTCTAATTGCACTTGATACATTTTTTTTTTTTTAATTTGTTTATTTTGAGAGAGTGACAGACTGTGCACACCCACGAGCTGGGGAGGGCAGAGAGAGAGAATCTTAAGCAGGCTCTGCACTGTCAATGCAGAGTCCTAGGCGGGGCTCAAACACACAAGCCTTGAGACCATTGACCTGAGCTAAAGTCAAGAGTCAGACACTCAACCAGCTGAGTCACCCAGGGGCCCCTGTACTTGATACATTCTTATACCGGATATTTTCTACTAGCCTTTTCATTTAACCCTTGTGGATACTAGTATACCTTTGGCCGTTGGGGCCTTTAAAAAAATTTAAAAAAAAAAATTTTTTTTTCAGTCCCTGTCATGCCACTTAGTCAAGGTTCAGATTCATAAAGGAAGTTCAAAAACTGTTATGTTCATTATGTATGAGGTAGTGTTTTAATTATCCTTGAGCTATATGGGGAGAAGTTCTGTTCTTTGCCTTTGAGAAGGTGGAAGCCCAGTTGGATGAAGAAGGGGTGTCTGTGTAGAACAACTAGAGACTGATAGGAGAGAGTAGGAGCCTGATGCTACATTGTGGAGGGAGACAGTAGCATGTCGTCTGCTGCTCATTCACCACAGTGCAGTAGCACTGCGTCATCAGGAGTGTAAAATCAGTGTTTGCTTGAAATGGAGGACAGTATTAATAACAACTTTGCTGTTTTATTTTAAAGCAAAAATTGGAAAACCAAACACAAAAATGCAACAAAAGTGGATCTCTCTACTTAGCCAGAAGGATATATGTTAAAGCATCTGGTATATCTTTAAACATGACAATAGAGGGTTTTTCCATAATCCATCTCCTTATTCTTTGGGAGAATATTTCATTTTCAAGAGGAAAATGTTCTACTTGACCATGTCTTCTGAAATGAGCAGGGTTTTGCATATTTCAAAGTAAAAATGTAACATCCCATTGAAACGTTCCCTTTTAATTAAGTTTAAGTTCTTTCTGTTGTACTAGTTTTAATATTCTTGACCTCTTTAGTTATTTTTCAGCATTTATAATCTTTTTTTTTTTTAGATTATCCTATTTAAGATGAGGATTTGAGATTAGATTACTTTGGTCTTTCTGTGTCCTGCAGTCTTTCTAGGACCGTATGGTTGTTTCTGTAAGTCTTTATGCCAAAAGTCTGGGTTCAAGAAAATAACAAAATATTAGAATATAAGAGATTATAGTTTTCCGTTGTTTTCTGAGCTTTGCCTGTTCACTGTTGTGGGATTCTGTAATCTCAGTTTATGAAAACCCATTTAAATCGATTCTTTGCCAGATAATTTTCATATTTAAGGTAGATTCCTCATAGTGATTCTTACTTTTGTGAAACTTCTTGGCTGTTTTCAAATAGTCATGTAGTAATAAACGTAGGTTAAGTTACATTGCTATGATTTTCCATATGTAAGCTAATCAGCTTTGGTGTGTTTATGTTTTCCTTAAAATGGTTTCGGGATTTTCATTTAGTTTTTAAATCAATGGCAGTTTTTGTGAACACAAATTTTTCTAATATCCTTATTTTAGAAAAATGCATATCTGTTTTATAGTCAGATTTGTTTCTGTTGTTTTTTCCAGAAGTTATATTTTAATACCCATACATTATTTAATGGAATTACCTGTATTTTTTTAGACATGAGCCTACAGGTTTCATTAAGTCTAGAAAGTGATTTTGAGGTGTCAGGAGCTCTTTGCCTGGTCAAGGTTATTTTGTGTTCAATGCTTTAAAAATCATGTGGGATGCAGCAGATGCTTACCAAAGTATAAGTTGGCTAATATTTGTATAATGACTTTATTCTTTTCTTTACTAAAGGAGGAGTTTGTTTCATTATGAAAGACTTGAAATGCAAGGGAAAATAGGGACCTGATATGTGGGCATTACCCTATTTCAGTTCAACGTAGGCATTAAAGCTAAAGCTATTAATACGTGCCGCTTTTTTGAATAACCGTTGTCGGTTGACTATCTAGTGATTGCTGATATTTATTGAATAGCGATTTCCCTTCTTACCTTAAGTAATTGCCCCTGGCCCATTGAGAGTACATATGGAGTTACTTCAATGATTTTACTCTAAATTTTGCTCTAAAGCAGGATCAAACTCAAACTCCTTGAATGGAGTTAGAGTGTGACTAAAAACCAAAAAGCAAAAGTCATTTGGGTGGTGGTGAGAGTCACCATCAAGTTCATAGGTCTGTTAAGGATGGGGCGTAGTCTGATTCTGTTAAAGAAAACATCAGCCTGAGAAGATAGCCTTAAACCATAACGTATTTTCTTTGTAAGAATTTAAGGCAAATAGAATATAAAGTATTTATAATACATCTTAGAACCTGTACAATACAGCATACCTAATGAGGTTTCTTTGCTTAATTATGTGAACAGTTTTTATCATGATAGTTTACATTTTTTAATTCTGTTAATTCTATTTTAAATACATTTTAATACGTCTTGTCTTAGTTACCATTTGAGTCCTTATTCCTGGGGGATTTATGGTCCTGTATGTAGTCTTTGCCCTCACAGAGCTCAACTTAAATTTGCCAAGTTTTTTTTTAGTAGAGTTAGGGTACTATTCATTCAAAAATATTTGAGAGCCAGCTATATTTCATAATTAGAAGGTCCTTACCCCTAATTAGCTTAGTTTAGTGGGTGAGGCAGGAAAATCAACAAATTAATTATGCATAAAGTAAAATGGAAGCACAGAAGATGGAAATATTTGGAGAGATTAGTAAAATTGTATGTAATTTTTGTCCAAGGGCCATGTTCTTCTCTATACTAGTTTTATTTATTTCATTTATTACATAGTACTTTGAGTCTTTTGCTTTTCTAATAGGTCTATTTGCTTTGCTATGGCTTTTCTATTATTAAGGTGGACTTTAGGCATTGTCTACTCTGAAATAATTTTTTTCTTTTCTCGAAGATAGAGCAGTGCCTAAAGAGGTTTAGTAAACTATAAGATCAAGAAGTCTAGCACTTCTTTAAGTATGGTTTGTGGACTAGCAGTCTAAGTATCACCTGAGAACTTACTGTAAATACACATTCTTAGGGGCCTCTCTAAACCTATTGAATTTCAGACTCTGTCTCAGCAGAGTCCCAGCAGCCTGGGTCCCAGATGATTGTGAAGCATGCTCATGTGTGAGAAGCGCTGTTGTAGTTCAGTGATTATCTGTGCCTCCTTCACCAAAGTCATGTTAATGATGTAAAATAAAGTAAGTAGGGGCACCTGGGTGGCTCAGTGGGTTAAGCGTCCGACTTCGGCTCAGGTCACAATCTCGCGGTCCGTGAGTTCGAGCCCCGCGTCGGGCTCTGTGCTGACAGCTCAGAGCCTGGAGCCTGCTTTGGATTCTGTGTCTCCCTCTGTCTCTGCCCCTCCCCTGCTCATGCTCTGTCTCTCTCTGTCTCAAAAATAAATAAACGTTAAAACAAATTTTTTTAATAAAAAAAATTAAGTAAGTAAAAGACAGGGAGTACCAATGTAGCTGTATTGTGGTCATGCTGGAGTAAGAGCTCTGGCCTAGCATTGTGTCTTTAGTACTACTTTGCACACTTCTAAATTCCTCAACAGCAACTTGTTTAGTCTATAATACTGATTCTGGCCCCCTAGTTTTAAAAAGTTCACAACCCTAATTTAAACCTCAAGTGGAGTAAATAAATCAACATATTTTCACGAAAGCTTCTTAGGTTTGTCTTCAGCTTTCCAAAAGACTGTCTCTAAATCATCCCTAGATTGTGGACTCCTTTGGAAAACTGATGAAAGTCCTAACCCTTTTCTTCAGGAAAAAAAATGTGTGTACACCCATACAGGATATTGTACATAATCTCAGAGATTTCATGGTCCTTCTTGGAGCTCATGCAGGTTAAAAAATGCCTAATTCTAATTTCTGCAAAGAGTTTTTCCCCTACTTTTCTGATTCTTCCCTTTTTCTGTGTTAGTCTTTTTTTTTTTTTTTTTGGAGAGTTAAAAATGGCCCGCCCTGACTCTCCTTCATATACAGACACTTGTACAAACACCTACACACACTTAAATGGGTGGGGGTCACCACTGAAATTTTTATTTGTTTGTTTGTTTGTTTGTTTGTTTTTGGTGACTTGGGCATGGGCCAGAGCTTGCTGTGGTAGTTCCCTGTGTGTATTTGTTCAAGTACATTGAGGGTGTGTTAGGCAGAAGAACAGTATAAATTCATTAAGCATTAAAGAATCAGATTCCTTCTAGTAAGCAAGTTGAGAGATTTAACATTTAGCAAACAAGACTCCCAGCTACACAAAAGACTTCGTTCTGGGACTTGATGAGGCAGGAAACTTGGAAGGTGGGAATATTGTCATCCCTTTCCTCCCTCCACCCCCTGCCTTTTTTGCAGGGTTTGGTGGGAAAGCGGATTTAGAAATGCAGAGACCAACATGTGAGAACTTCAGAGAGCAAGATTTGAATATAAGTATTCTAGGTGTTAGTCTTTGTTCTGATATTAATAGTTTCATTCTTTTGATTTTTATGGTATGAGATGTTTATGCATTTATTATTGTGAAATTCTGACCAAGTCAAATAATGTGTACCCCGTTTGATAGATATTTAAAGTGTGGTGCCATTATGGGATTAATTCCTTTCCCCCAAAATATTTATTTTTCAAGTGCCAGTGTCTTCCTGGATATATGAGAAAAGTATAGAAGTTAAATAACAAACTGCTTCCTACGTGTATAACATTTCACAAATCTTTTTAAGTTGAGAGTGATAACAGTAGCAATTATTTTACTGTATTAATGCTGCCAGTGAAATAAGATTATTTTTGGTATGTGATTTTGGAGATCTTAACTGTAGCATTCTCTCCAATACAAGAGATATTATAGCTCATGAGATCTTTAGCTACTGATACTGTCTTGGGATGCAGACTGATAAGTAATATATTAATCAGATGTCCTCTTTTATGTAAGAAGGTTTAGATGGTATGGTATATTTATCATCAGTTTTTGAAAACTTGTATAGATCATATTGAGTCTATTTCTTTCTCTTCTTCTAGGATCGAAGTAGAATGTATGACAGTTTGAATATGCACTCTTTGGAAAATTCCCTTATTGATATTATGAGAGCAGAGCATGATCCTCTTAAGGGTAGGTGGCTTTTTTTTTCTTGTATCACCCACCGCTTTGTCTCACCATTTTATGTAGGAAAATGAGCACTAAGTAGCACTTATGTTATCTATAAAATTGTACTACGTTTGTTAATAAAAACCTTTGTGAAATGTCATCCTTTTTCCTTTGTAGCTTATATAGATACCTGCTGATTTATGCAGAGAGAAATGTAAACCTGTGTCTCTTGTTATTGAACAAAAAGCCACTGTTTAGAGATATCTTGCAGTTTACCAGAGGTTGAAGAAAGGGTCTAAAATTGTTTAGTTCAGGGGCACTTGGGTAGGTCACTGGGTTAAGTGTCGGACTCTTGATCTCAGTTCAGGTCTTGATCTCAGGGTCGTGAGTTCAAGCCCTGCATTGGGCGCCACGCTGGGTGTGGAGCCTACTTTAAACACAAATGAAAATGAATGAAGAATAAATACATAAATAAATCTGCATGCACCTTATTAGCTTCAGCCCACACACTTGAAAAAAAAATTATGAAGTAACTTTTCCAAAATTCTGTCAAATTCAGAAATAAAAAAAATGCCTTGGAATATTTGTATTTACAGTTCACAGTGATGCCAACCTAAAATTGTCCTTTCCCCATTTTTCTTCTACCATCATAGGATTTTGAAAGGGGATATTTTATGGGAGCTTCTCTGAGGTTTCATACAAGTTGGGGCGAATTAGGAAAAAGAGTCAGCCCCACTGATCCCACAGTATCAGCCTTACTGTTAACTATATCTGAAGATATTCCATTAACATACTTGTTTTTATTTGTTTGTACATTACTTGTTGTTATTTTACATTTCTTTGTACAATATATCTCCTGCCTTTCAGTAGTAACAGTGAACATCTAGCAAACTGTGTGCACTTGAGTGATAAGAGATATGTTATTTATTGCTGCACAATAAATTATTCCACAATTTAGCAGCTTAAACAACAATAAATATTACCTCACAGAGTTCTACGGGTCGGGATTCAGGAGCAGCTTAACTGGTTAGTTCTGGCTGTCTGAATCAAAACCATGTGTTACTTGGTAATTTGTCCATATTTTTAATTCTATAAAGCCAAATAAGAATTCCCTTATAAGATTTTAGCCCAAAACTGTAGCACTTCAGTGTCGGCAGCAAGGTGGTGGCTTGAGGCTGTGTTGGCAATACTGGTCAGTTATCCAAACGGTTTGTTCTGTTTCTGGATTTTGTTAGTTTCTTGTCTAATTCCCTTATTTTTAAGGGGCTTAAGAAGTTCAAGGGATCATCATTAGTGATTGTTAGCAATGTGTGGGGATGGTAATTCTCCTCCTCAGAAACTAATAAAGATTATTATACTTTGGAATTTTTGGGGTTTTTTTGGCAGGGGGTGGGGGTGGGAGGGTTGGGTGGAGGGAGCTGCTTCTAACCAAAACCCAGTCTAATTTTTCGAGTATCTGTATATGGGGTCTTTTTCTCTTTCACTGTTATGGTGACAGTTCCAGTGGCATCTGTCTTCTATCCACTGTTTGATAATAGAATCCAGTAGTTTATGATTACGAAGAAGTTCCCTCTCTTTATTTCTTTGGTTTATGTAGAAAGAAAACTCTTAGAAATTCTAATGTAAGATAAAGTCATCATCAGCTGTTAGCAGCAAATAATGAAAAGGTTTTCATTGTCGTTTCTCCCAGTCGTCTTTAAAAAGGCCTTTTAAAGATGTTAAGAGAAACCATTCTCATTTCAAGTTTTCTTTTTTTCTAAAGTCTATTTTATAATAAAACTGGAGAAGACTTTGAAAAAGAAAATGGAAGCAGCATAAGACCAAGAGGAATTTAATAATTAAAAAACAAATCTCAAGTGAAGGCAAAATTCTTTCGTTAGAATGGGAAGGGGAAAATGTGCTCAGTACCACCTTTAGCAATTATGGTAACAAATCTCTGTTCCTTTTTTTTTTTTTTTTTTTTAATGTTTATTTATTTATTTCAAGAGAGAGAGTGAGCAGGGGAGAGGCAGAAAGACAGGGAGAGAGAGAGAATCCCAAGCAGGCTCCCAAGAGCCTGACGTGGAGGTCAGTCCCACCAACCATGAGATCATGACCTGAGCTGAAATCAAGAGTCAGAGGTGTAACTAACTGAGCCACCCAGGCACCTCACAACTCTCTAATTGGGAGTGTTTTGTATCCTACATTTATTATGGTAGGAAAGAAAAGAAAAAAATAAATAAAGAAAAACATCGAGAGATACCTCTATAGAGAAAGAAAGAAGACCGGTACTTGTGCATACTGCCATCAAATGGCTATTAAAATGGTCCTGATGCACCACAGCTACTACTGAAAGACTCTTCTTGTCTTACTAGTACAGACTTCACTGCCTTCTGGGACATCCTGTCATGTATCTTCCTCCTGGTACTCTGATCATTGCATGTTTTCTCTGGGCGGGACCTCGGTAAAATCTGCTAAAGCAAGGTTGTGACAGAACAGAAGAAACCAGTCTGTGGACTTCCCCCGTTTGTCCAGTCCTTGTCTTCAGGGCAGCACTGCAGCCTGTGTCCCGTCTCTTCCATCTCATCTTTTCATTCCTTTCAGAAAACTCTGTCCACTGTTTAATACAGTCTTTTTTTTTTTTTTTTTTTCAAAAAATAGAATTAATCTTACTTTATCCTTTTTAAATGTTTTCAAAGGTCAGCCATGTGCTTTGCCTTCCTTATGGGATCTAATGGAAAGGGAGTTGCAGTGTAAATTTTTTAATGAATTTCTTGTTTACCTTTCTATTAATGATGAAAGCTTCTAGAAAATTTTTCACATGAACTTAAGTGATAAGAGATTTTACTGTTATGTATTGCTGTATAACAAATTACTCCTAAGTTTAGCAGCTTAAAACAACAATAAACATTTATCGGCTCCACAATTTCTGTAGGTTAGAATTCAGAAGCGGTTTAGCTGCTTGGTTCTGGCTGAGGATTTCATGAGGTAGCAGTCATGTGAAGGCGTGACTGGGGCCGGATGTTCCTTTTCCAAGGTGACTCACTCATGTGGCTGTCAAGTTAGCACAGGCCATTGGTAGGAGAACTCAGTTACTCACCATGTTGAGCTTTCCATGGGGTGTCCTCACAGTATATTTTCTGGATGCCCCCCTCCCCATCCCCGCCCTGAGCAAAGATCCAGACTTGAGGTTAATGTTCCAGGGTCTTCTATGACCTAACTTCAGAAGTCTTACACCGTCACTTCCGTGGCATCCTACCAGTGACATAGGTCAGCGCTACTCAACTGGGGGTGGGGGTGGGGGGGGCGGGGGCCACTACTCAAGAGATGTGAATACTAGGAGGCAAGCATAAGTGGAGGGTGTCACGGAGGCTGACTTCCACAGAGATAAAGGCAGAAACTATAAATTGGCATTCGGTTTTACTTTTCTAAAGGAAAAGAGAAACTACTCAAGGTAAGAGTTAATGTCAGTAGAAGAGAAACAGTCAAGCAGCTCTCTGGAATCCAAAGGAAGTCTGGCAGGTTACTGGTCTGAGAACTGACTGGTTGTACTAACACCTCCCATCCCCAGTGAAGTCCAGAATACTTCACTCTACAGCTTGTTTCCATTTTCCCACTCTCCGGTGGTTTTTACAGGTCAGTAGGGGAACCTTTATTATTTACTGTTAAGGTTCTGTGGGTTAGCATAGCAGGTAGGAAGGGTCTTGTCTCATGGGGGCTCTGCAGATGTGAAGTGACGGCAAACAAAGATGGAGTTCTGGATGCACGTTAGTCCATAGAGTGTGCCTACTTTTCTACCAGGCAGTGTCCAAGACCTTGGCTGTAATTGTGTAAAACAGATACAGTCTCTGTTCTTAAGGGATTTACAGCCTGCTAGAAAGAAGAGACCTTATACGTATAATGTACATACATACGTGTGATATATTAATATGATGTTTATATACACATAATCTATAACCAGAGTGTTTGAAGTGCCATGGAGGGAGATGATAAGGTGCTTGGGTAGGTCATAAGTAAAGGGAGAGAGATACTTAATTCATCTGTGGAGTGAAGAAAGCTAAGACCTTAAGCTTGAACAGCACAAAGATGAAAAACCACTGGCGGCAAGTGTCAGCTAGACAGAGGGGCCGGGATGTATGGAAGAGCTTGTCACATTTGAGGAACTGAAAGCAGACAGTCCTGGCATAGCTCATTTAGGCTACCTGATGCTGACTGGCTGTAACTGGATATAACTGCTCAGCCCTAGGGAGCAGGTGCTGTCTTCTCCAGATCGTGAGCACTAACACACCGTTTTATGCTTTCCTTAGTATTCGTGACACTGATCTGTTTTTATTTATTCTGCATTGGTTTCTTGCCATTAACATCTCATTTTCTGATGACCGTCTTCATTCTTGGCAAATATTTTTCTTTTCAAAGGAAGAACAAATACAGATTCTTTTAATGCTTAAAGCAAATCATGCTTTGCCAACTGCAGTTTTGCAATTTTGCAGTTTTGTTTTTGCATACCTATATTAAATAATCTGTGATCTTGCTATGTATGTGTGGGTCAGTTCATTCTGCTTTAAACAAAAGAACAAGATGGTGATTATTGTTAAGCTCTCTATCCTCCCTGCCCTCAGCAATCTGCAAAAATGTCTTACTGTGTAAGCATTTTTACCAAAATTTGCTCATCCCCCTCCCCAAAAGGATAAGAGGAAAAAAGAAAAAATTAATTTCAGCTAAAAAAAAAAAAAATGATTCAAAAACTGTGGATAGCAGTGCAGTTTAATATTACAGTTCTTGGAAGTATCCGCTTTAGCAATTCACAATGACTTTACCAGTGTTCCCTAAACAACTTAAAGGAATCAGGAAAAAGGATTTAGAGTAGGATTTTATGGCAACACATGTTTAAAAGTGGATGCCTTCAGAACTTTATTTACTATGTATTTTCGCGTCTAGCATCATTTTTATCACTTGACTGCTAAGCTCCTATTTTCCAAGACTCCTGAAGTAGAATCTGTGCTGTTTCACTGAGAAGATAAGGAATTGCTTCTGTGTAAGGTGCTAAATGGTTGTGGTAGTACCGAATCAATTCTTGCCTCTTTTCTTCTACTCTTCTTTTCCCTCTGGTTCTCTTCAGCTGGCTGTAATGTAAATTTGTAGTACTAAGTCAGAAAATACCTTGTATAAATTTCCGAAAGTCTCTGGTATGAGAATTTACATTTTTGAACCTAAGAAGTGTTGAGCTGGACAGAGATTCTCAAACTCTGAGAGCATGTGTATCAGGCGGGTTTCAGGAGCCCAGTCCCAGAGATTGTGCCCTGTGGCCTGTGCAGAGAGCACACTTGGAGACACTCTGAAACAGGGGAACAAGATGAAAGAGATCTATTGGAAGTTGTAAACATTTTAATGACATTATTAAAACACAGCAAAGTGCAGAGTAAAACTAATACCAATCATCTATATGCCCGAGCAGTTCTGTTGATTCTCTTAAGCTCCTGGTACACTGCCTTCACTGATTTCTCTGGCAGAGAGTGGAAGGCATCCTTCAGAACAGATTTTACTTGTTTTCGGCCCACTTGTGTTTCCTGGAGTAAACTTTTCAGGAGTTCCAGAAAGTGCAAATCATGTATAATAACATGTCTTCAAAAAAAAGATCATCAAGGAGGGATTGCTGTATATATGCTTTCAATCTTTAAAGAAAATGTTTCATTTTTTTTTTCTTTAATGTTTATTTGTTTTGAGAGAAAGAGAGGACACACAAGTGGGGAGGGGCAGAGAGGGAAGGAGAGAGAGGATCCCAAGCAGGCTCCACGCTGTCAGCGCAAAGCCCGATGCAGGGCTCGAACCCAGGAGTCAGACACTCAACCGAGTGAGCCACCCCAGCATCCCAAAAATATTTCTTTTTAAAAAGGAGTGAAATTTGTGCATACTTTCCCCTGGATTTCATTTGTTTTTATTTTTTCCTACAGACCACAGGCCTTGATAAATAAGAAAAAAAATCATTAACTTTGAAAAAAATCATATTTATATCGAAGCCGTGCACATTTCATTATTTTGACGTTAAGAGATGCTCGCTGTTGATCCTTGTAATATGCCTCATACCTTAATACTTTACCCTTCAAACTACTCAGAATTGAATTCATCTCAAGAAAAGTACAATTTTCAAGATTTTAACTTTTGTTTTCTGTGAGAATGTCTGCAGATTAAAGAGGAAGTTGTGAAAATGTGGTTGTAAAAGTTCTTGTTTTAGAAGATTTACATGAAGTATAGTATCATGAATAGAGATTTTTTAAGTTTTATTTATTTATATTTCTTTTCAGGTAGTTGCAACAATAAGTAATTAGCAACAATATTATTAAATTTGAAAACAAATTGTTATTTCTTCAGGCAGTTTTGGCTGTTTAAGCAATTTGAATTACAACAATATGCAGTTTTTCTTCTTTAAAAACTAAAACCATTCAGAAACCACAGTGAATTTTCTTAAAATCACATTTATTTATTCAGAGCTTATATGGGTTTACTAAAAGCCTGTTTTCACCACAAATCTTCATTAAGACTTTAATTATGGCCTTATAACTCTTATTTTTAGGTTGAAAGTCAAGAAATACAACATTTTTCATATAGAATTTTTCACGGTAAAAATGGGTACTTGGGATAATTAGGCCTATGAATTTTAGTTGCTTTTAGTATTTGAAGGGTATCGGAGAATCTCTAATGAAGGATTTCCCTGTAGAGTATAGGACTTTATCCTTTTTTAAATGTTTATTTTCTTATTACAAAAAAAATAGTATGTGTTCATTAAAGAAAATTTGGGAAATCTGGAAGAATTTTTCAATCATCAGTTATTTCCACAAACTAAAATAACCAACCATGCTTGATATGTTGGTGTATAATTTTTTCTAATCTTTGTCTACTACATATAAGCTTAAAATATTTGCAATAGTCAAATCTTTTATCTTCCCTCAAACCTGGTTTGATATGTACCCGAGTTAAAAAGTCAAATAGTGCCATAAGGCTTCTATAACAAAAGATAGAAGTCTTCTCTCATTCTTTTCTCTTTGCTTCAGATCCCCATTCCTTAGAGGTAGGTAGCTAACTTTCAATGTTTTTTTTTAATGGATTCTTCATGTAATCGTTTGTTAATAATATGCTGAGGCTTCTAAATTTCCTACATTTTTGGTATTATCTGTTGACTGTGAACTTTGACTTGCCCATCCCCCAACACTTACCCTGCTCTGTCCTCTCCAAATGATTATAGGATCATTTTTGTTTAAATCAGGAAGTGTATTGGGGCGCCTGGGTTGCTCAGTTGGTTAAGCACCCAACTTCGGCTCAGGTCGTGATCTCACGGCTCGCGAGTTGTAGCCCCGCGTTGGGCTCTATGCTGACAGCTTGGAGCCTGCTTCATGTTCTATGTCTCCCTCTCTCTCTCTGCCCCTCCCCCGCTCATGCTGTCTCTCTCTGTCTCTCAAAAATAAATAAACATTAAATCAAGAGGTGTTTTGCCATGAAAATGCAGATACTCATGGGTGAACCTCATCTGTTTTTTACTGTAATGTAACTTTTTTCTTCTTTTTCTTAGAATTAATCATTGTCTCTTTTGGTTTGATTGCTTTGTTATCTAAGTACTTGTCACTGATTCATCCCAAAATTTATCAATAGAACCCTGAAGCTTCCTTCAATACCTCTAAAAACATCAAATAATCTCAGATTGATTTTTTTTTTTTTTTTTCCTGCTGTTGAAGGCATCCTTCTGCAGCCTTTCATAACTGTCACTGTGGGACTTCTAGAATGCTGAGAGTTCCTTTTCCTGTGGGATCCTTGTCCTGATCTCTATACCCTTTTCTTAGTGGTCTATACCTTTGTTTTATTGGGCCTGTTTTATAGTACCTTCCTTCAGGTGGGACATACATTTTAGATCTCATACGTATGAAAACGTGTTTATTCTACTATGTAAGATGATAGGCTGGTGTGGAATTACATGTTTGTAATTGCGAACACTGAAAGCATGCTTCATTGTCTTTTACCTCTCAAGGTTACCATAAGTGTATTACCATCATGATACCTGTTAATTTGTATGATCGATTGCCTTGTTTTGTGTTTTTAAAATTTTTGTCTTTCTTTCTGGAAGCTTTTAGGATATTTTCGTGCCTGCGGTTCTGAAATTTCATAATAATGAAATATGGATCTTCTTATGTGTATGCATGGGGGAGCCCTGTCTTTCCCTTCCTTCCTTCCTTCCTTCCTTCCTTCCTTCCTTCCTTCCTTCCTTCCTTCCTTCCTTTTTTCCTTCCTTCCATTTCTTTGTTTATTTCCTTCACTGCACATCCATTGGGCCTTTTTAATTTGAAGATGCATTTCTTTCAATTCTTGGACATTTTTGGCATTTTGATCATTTCTTCCCTTCTATTTTTAATATTTTTCTTTCTGGAAATCCTGTTCTTCAAATAGTTAACCTCCTATACTCATCTACTTGCCTGTTTTCCATTGCTTTATCTTTTGTTTTACTTTGGGAAACATTCCCTCAGTTGTTACTCTTCAACCCTTTTATTGATTTTTCTATTTCAAAAATTTTCTCTGAAGAACTTTTAGGACCCTCTTTAAAAAAGTCATTGAACTTTCCTTTTCTTCCTTGATACTGTTTTTCTGGTGTGCTTATCTTTAAACACTATATTGTAGTGTTTGTGGATTATTTTTCCATTTCCTTGCAATGTTTATACTTCTACGTTCCTCTTTTCTGTTTGTTTGGTTTTGTTCTTTCATTCATGCTGGAGGTGTTTATCACATATCTTACAGACCTTTGATGTCTGTTCATTTTTAAAGATGAGACACAGGGGCGCCTGGGTGGCGCAGTCGGTTAAGCGTCCGACTTCAGCCAGGTCACGATCTCACGGTCTGTGAGTTCGAGCCCCGCGTCAGGCTCTGGGCTGATGGCTCGGAGCCTGGAGCCTGTTTCCAATTCTGTGTGTCTCCCTCTCTCTCTGCCCCTTCCCCGTTCATGCTCTGTCTCTCTCTGTCCCAAAAATAAATAAAAAACGTTGAAAAAAAAATAAAAAAAAAGAATTTAAAAAAGATGAGACACAAAAATGGTGATTGGAAGCTCTGTGTATGTAGTTGGGATTGACAAACCAGTGAGCATTGCTATAAGCCAACCAGGTGGAACTCCCACAATGTCTGTTTCTAGGTCTTTTCTTTCAGTCTGGGAAATGAACACCGGATGTATGTCGTCCATTCTTCTGTCTGGGAGCTAGAGGCCTGACTTCTCGCCTTCTTAGAAAAGCCAGAGAGAGGGCTGTGTGTCTCTCTGATTCTTTTAAAAACTAAAAAGCAGTCCTCGACTTTCCCGTGTTGAGTTCCACCCCACATCTACTTGTAGTGATAACTAGAGCTTCTTATTCTGGAAGCTCTCCAGGTGTCTATTGTGGTAAATGGCTTGTTTCTGGATAGTCTTCCCAGGCACGCACCAGTATAGGTGTCAGAGATTTCAGTGATTTCTGGTCTACACAGGCAGTTAACCACTCAACCATTCCTGTTCACAGCTTCCAAAATTTTGGTGACATAGTTCTTCTGTGATCCTGTCTCATTTTATTTGTCCTGATGGGGTTATGCCTCTTTAAAACTTCCATGACGCCATTTTTAGGGGTTTCAGAAAGCAGCAAAGATGGACACAGGCATTCAGTCGTCCATGTTCGGTTGGAAGTCTCTGTAATCCCTAGTCTATTTATCTTTTTGGTGAAGCCCCCCCACATGCTTAGTCAGTAGTAGCTTACTTTATTAAAGATTGTTAAAGAATTCTATTCCTTTTAAATGGAGTGCCTTGCTCATTTATTTTTGATTCAGTAGCTTGTTTTCTTTTTTAATGTATCTTTCACACGACACTGTGTCATGGGAGCAGTGAGCACCTCTGTTTTCGCTCTGTCTTGAGTCAACATTTATTATAGTTCCAAACAAATAGAAAGGGCTCAATAAATTATTGGTTGAACGATTGAACATTTTTCTACAAGGAGTCATATTTTTTGTCAATATCTACTTAAAACTTTTAAAAATTACTTACATGCATATAAAATAGTTTACATAACCATTTCCCTACAGTTGGAAATTTAGGTATTTCAAATTCTTAAATGAAAATCAGTGAGCTTTTTGTGTTTATTTCCATAGAATAGGCTTAATATATATATTTTTGAGATTCTAGGTATATATTGCTGACTTAATTTTAGGTTTTATGCCATTTAACACTGCTGCTGGCAATGCTTGATTGCCCATTTGTTATTCTTAATATTACTTTCATTTATACAACTATTATAGGTTAAAGTTTTGCAACCATTAGTCCAACCTGATTTTAATGTTAATTTAATGGATCTTAATTAGTACCAGTTTTATTGGAATAACTTTATGATGACACATTATGATGATTAATGACTTAAGTTTAGCCTCTGTTGCTGTTGTCTTTCTTTTTGTGGTTATACTTTACTTGAAACAAACTTTTTGATATTCTATATTCCATGATGTTTCTTAGTTTATTTTCTAATATTAATTATATAAAAGTTTTAAAAGTTGTAAATCATTATTCAGTGAAGAAAATTTATGATGGGGCCCTGCTTTAAGAGTGAGTTAACTAGATTAATTTTCGTGGAAACTCAGATCGATGGTTTTTATTAAGGAATGATTCTGTTGCTCTCTTGGGATCTGGTACTTTGGATCTAAGGGTCTTTTCTGCATTTGTATGATCTTATTCTTAGGCTTTTATGAGGCTTGCATTGAGATTTGGGAGTGAGGTCAGGAATGACTGTCCTGCCCCTTGGATCTGAGCAGAGATTGGAGTTATTCAAGGTTGGTAATGACCACATTCTAAGTGGATTTTACCAGACTTCCTACGAACCATTTTTTTTTTTTTCTAATTAGATTTGGAAATAAAGGTAAAGCATAGACAATGATAAAATATGAGGAGAGTCTACCAAACCAGTGGGAGCAATGCTTTGTATTTAAAGCATATAAGAAGAATCTTTTCATTTGTACAATATGTTCGTGTGTATAAGAAACACACACACACAATATAAAATGTATGGTACATATCATGCATTAAGCACTTGATGCATGTCAAACACTGCTCTGAGGACTTTACATGTATTAACTTAAACATGATTCTCACACCTAAGATGTAGATATTTTATCTTCCATTCGGGTGACTGTTGTGGCTTACTAACAATAATTGTCCAAGTGGCAATGCTAGGAAGTGGTAGAACTCTGGAGTTTGTGTTTTTAACCATCTTAGCATACTGCCTCTCTTAGTATTTGGTTTAATAATAATTGTAACCCAATCTCCTTATGATTCTAATATGTGGTTAAAATTTTTTTTTTCTGTTGAAAGTAGTTGGCAGAATGTGTAACATTGTTCTTTAGTAATTTTAATCATCACTAATGAGGAATGGGTTGGCATCATCAACTGTGAATATTGGGGCTTTGGAGATCATATTTTGGATGTATTCTTTAAAAAAAAAAAGAATATTTGTGGAGAAAGGAAAAAATTCATCTTGACAGAGAGCAAAAAAAGCAAGACTTGTCTCCCTCCCTCTCACCATTTTAAGAGGTGTAGAAATGAACTGATAAAAACTTACTCTGCAATTTTTACGTTTACTGAGAGAATGGCCCACCTACAAATACGTGTTTAGTACTATGCTTTCCATTAAGCTCATGGGTCATATAATAGAATGAGATAATTTCGTTCATCGATTTAGCTAATACTTAAGGGCCTGTTATGTACTAGGCTCTGTTTTATTTATTCATTTATTTAATTTTTAATGTTTATTTTTAACGAGAGAGAGAGAGAGAGAGAACAAGCAGGGGAGGGGCAGAGAGAGAGGGAGACACAGAATCCGAAGCAGGCTCCAGGCTCTGAGCTGTCAACACAGAGCCCAACAAGGGCTTGAACTCACAAACCACAAGATCATGACCTGAGCCGAAGTCAGACACTTAACCAACTAGCCACCCAGGCACCTCTACTAGGCTCTGTTTTAGATGGTAGAGATACAGTAGAGAATAAAAAAGACAAGACTCCTGCCCTCATGATCTTCTGTTTTAATGAAGGGTGGAGATAATAAGAGTCAATGCTATGAAGAAAAAAAATACAGTATCAAGGGGATAGAGAAAGAAACTGCTATTTTAGGATGGTCTCTGATGGCATCGTTTAAACACCTGAGTGAAGTGAGAGGTATAGGCTTTGGTCATATCTGGACAAATGCATTTTAAATAGAAGAGGAAATCTACAGATCCTGAAACGGCAGTATGCCTGGCATGTTTGAGGAACAGCAAAGAGGCCAACGTGGTTAGAATGGTAGGGGATGAGAGGCCAGGTATTTATTCTAAGCCTGGGAGGGTTTTGAGTAATAGAGAAACCTGAGCTGATTGAGGCTTGAAAAGGATCTCTCGGGCTGCCGAATGGAGACTAGACTGTCAGGTTATTCTAGTAGTGTGTGAAGAGATGGAGATGGCTTGGGCCGGGGAAACCAAGAAGGAGCCCGTGAAGAGCAAAATCAGATCTAGGTCTGTGTTTATAAATCGAGCAGTGAGGATTTGTTGGCAGATTTGTACACAGATGACACACAGTGAGGTGTGGAGGCAACCCAGGGTTTGGGGATGAGCATCCATATGGAAGGAAGACGGTGCTCTGTGCTAATCTGGGAAGTATGGGGTTGAGGTATAGAGGTTGCGGTTAGAGATACAAACGTGGGAGTCATCTGCTCAGAGATGATGCATGGAGCTTGGGTGGTAGATGGTATCACCTAGGGAGGCCTCGTGGAAAGAGAAGTCCCAGGACTGAACACTGGGGCTTCAGCATTTTGCAAAGCTGAGGAGGAAGACACAGCAGAGAGTATTTAAGGAATAGCTAGTGAGAGGAAACCAAGCGAGTGTGGTATCTGGGAAGGGAAATACGATGCTTCAGCAAATGGGTTGCTAGAGGTTATTTTGGGACTTTCAGCTTAAGGCAACACAGACATTAAGAGATGTTGGGAAACTGCTGCATTTTATCCTTTCTAATTCACATTTCTGTAGTTTTAAAAGTATGGTTAAATCTGAGAAGTGACATGTCATTTTCTATCATCTCTATTTTTAAGTGCATTTTATTGAGACTAAGTAGGTAGTTTGGTGAAAGAACTTAAATGTACATGAAATCGTTTTTAATGCTGGCTTAGTTTTACTGCATGTCTTTAAATACAGCATTGTTTCAAATTTTAGTAATTAGTGATTTGCCTATATGTGATGAATTGTAGGCAGTTGTCATACTTCTGTGTTTTGGCTGCTTGAATATACATCTAAAATGGCCAACATGTATTGCCTTGTTTATACGTGTTATACAGATAATTAAAATGACAATAGACTAGTAAGATAATTTTAAAGATACTGTAGGTCCTCTTAATTATTCACTGATAGCTAAGAATAAATACATATTTTTGAAAGTTATTTATTTTAAATTTCATAGTATCTTAATGTAAAAGAAGTGCCAAGAGGCAGTAGATACCCATTAATTGTAGACATATTAAAACTATAATGAAATTATTATGCTTTATCATATTTTCACAATAATAAATTATAACCTGGTTCCCTAAAATTCAGTTTGCACAAATTTGTACTAGAGGGCTTTATTTGTAAGGTTAGGTTCTTCTGGGACAACAGAAAACACAGAGCAGCTTAAACAAGACAGAAGTATTTTCCTCTTCCAAAAGAATACCACACCTAGAAGTAGGGTAGTGTTGTTCATGGATCTAGGCGCCTGTCTTTTTGTTCTGCTGTCCTTACCACCCCGCTTCGGCCTCAAGCTAATATGGCTGATTCAGTTTAGCCATCACATCTGCATCCCAGCAAGCAGGAAGAAGGTAAAGGAAAGAGAAGATCTTCCCTTCCAGGATACTTCCCAGAAACTGCACATAACAATTTTGTTTTGCATCCCATTGGCCGGATCTTACTCACGTGGGCACACGTTAGCTACAAGGGAGTAACTCTGGGCACTTCTGTGCTTATCTAGGATTTGGGGTTCCCATTATTGACAGGTATAGGTGTCAGTGTGCAGCTAGCAATCTCTGCGCCACTGGGCTTTTTACACAATAGGGAGGAACCGATTTTATACCAATGTGTGTTTTTTCTGTGTTAACGTATAAGTTACCTAATACATACTTCATAATCATCCCATGAATTTTGTAATGGATTTAGTATAGGAATTTGTCCTATATCCAACCATACCTATCTTTCTCTATATTTTATCAACTAGGAAGTCATTACAAGATAGTGATTAAGAGTATGGAGCCATGCTGTCTAGGATCATATCTGCCAGTGGTGTAACCTTGAGCAAGTTTTTTAACCTTGCACAGGGTCTTTATCTTCAGAGGAGAAGATAGTCGTACCTAAATCACACATCGTCGTAGGATTAAACGATTGGTCGAAAAGAACTTAGAAAAGCTCCTGGCATGGAGCGAGCCGTCAAATTTTAGCTATTACTATAAATTGTCATGTTCTTAGTGGAAGTAACTTTAATGGTATCCCAGGTAAAAGTAAATTATCTATAAATTTAACTTGTAAAGATGTATTGATATTTTGCTGTGATTGAGGAAAAGGGACCAGATAATTTAAAAAGAAGTCTGAGGGGCGCCTGGGTGGCGCAGTCGGTTAAGCGTCCGACTTCAGCCAGGTCACGATCTCGCGGTCAGTGAGTTCGAGCCCCGCGTCAGGCTCTGGGCTGATGGCTCAGAGCCTGGAGCCTATTTCCGATTCTGTGTCTCCCTCTCTCTCTGCCCCTCCCCCGTTCATGCTATGTCTCTCTCTGTCCCAAAAATAAAAAAAAAAAAAAAAAAAAAAAAAGAAGTCTGATTTGTTTATTTCATTGTGGTGTGTTTGGCTAATTATATTGAGAGATTTTCCTGTTTGGAGTACTGTATTTTAGAACATGTATACAAATATACATTCTGCAAATAGGTATCTATCTTTTGAAGTTTTTGTGTAAGGTGTGCCTTTTAAGTCCATTCAGAGCCAAGAAGTCAAAAGACTATTAGCAATGAAAATATACTTGTGTCTTGGGATAAGTAAAGCGAACAATCAACCTGTTACAAGATAATTACGTGGCGATTCAAAGTTGAGTGTCTTTTGAAGTGGAACCAGGCTTAAAGCTTTGTGCCTGGTTGTAGGAGGTCTTCCCTGAATCTATGGCCTTGGTTAAATATTCCTTGTGTTCTTCATACAGCGTGCTATACATAATTCTTTTAACACTTGGCAGGCTTTATTGAAGTTGTTTCTGTCTTTCATACTACATCATAAACAGAGACTCATTCTTATTTGTATATTCTGCATCCTATACACTTGTAGGTATACAAGACAATGAGCTTGTTACAGTGAACAGCAGTACAGGTTACCACTTTTGTAGGGGTTGTGATTTTCATCTCAAGTCAGAAATAACAGCATTTTTTCATGGCCTTAAATTATTCTCTAAATTTGGTCATGTGCAACAAGATGTTTAGAAATAGGCATATTTCCAAAGTAAGCTACGATACTTGAGGCAAAGTAATGCTCCGTGATATTGAAATCCAGTTTAGGAAAGTTCTGCTTTCTAACTCTGTATTCGGTACCTTTTGTACGTACTATCTTTATTTCTCACTCCGTACTAAAATATTAACAACAGTGGACTTATTGTGTGTTTTTAGAGTATGGCTGCTTTATTAGTGTAGCTGGTGTCATGTGAAATGCAGAAGTAAATAAGAGTGCATTGTCTTTTGAAGGACAGTAACATTTGTTTCACCT
This sequence comes from Neofelis nebulosa, assembly GCF_028018385.1. NCBI lineage: Eukaryota > Metazoa > Chordata > Mammalia > Carnivora > Felidae > Neofelis > Neofelis nebulosa. Next base: position 196,238,528 of record NC_080784.1, on the reverse strand, counting down.
GTTGAGCCTAAAAACAGAATCTGCTATGGTTAAATTAGAGCCCAGATGAAGTGTGTGTATATGCATAGGTGTACGTGTATATCTGTAACTATATGTCTAATATGTATATTTTAATGTTAAAATTGAATTATCTCCCCCACTGGCAGGTGATCAAGTTCTTTAGTTTCATAATTAAAACAAAAGCCTCTGTTTTGTATGGGATGTGTGGGCGTAACACAGGGCCTCAGAGTGTGTAGGGTGCTTGCTGAGGTGGTAAAGCTAGACACAATTAATCTATACATTAAGTATAGATTAATCTATAGTAAGGAGTATACTCCTTACTAATCATGTCAGATTCATGCGGAGAGTTCCGGGTTACTCTTCTGGCGGCTGTGCATCCTGCACCATCACAGGATCTGCCAAGGGGCTGCACTGAAAACTGCTGACGTGCCATCGCACAGACATTTCATTCTAGTAACTTTCTCAGTGGATTTTAATGAACCTTTCTAATAGTCCATCAGAGATTCAGGCATTAGAGGAAAGTCCTGTATTTTAATGGACTCTAAACAACGATCATCCTTAATGTTGGCATTTAGTCAAACAAGTGTTACGATGTAGAAATGCTGAATAAACCACAGTGTGTCCCTGCGTACCTTTTTTCTTTGCCACGGTGGCCTACGGTCCTGTCATCCTTTCCGCATGTATCAAGTGCAGAGCTCTCGTATGAGGAATGACTCAAAGGAAATAGGAGGCTACTATGCTCTTAAACCTTAGTATTTTCATTTTTTATATTTTTATTGTATCAGTTGTAAACTTTGAGCAGGTTAAACTTGCAATATGATTTATAATAATATGTTTAAGATGTTTTTATCAAACTTCCTTATTTACATACAGCTATATATAAAACTGTTGAATTAAATGGCAAGCTGTGATGAGTTTTTGCTACTCATTTTTTATTTTAATATTTAGGTGGTTTTTTAGTTAGGAATATAATAAATTACTTCAGGTTTTATTTTTTGAAAAAGAAAGCTGTGAAGAGAATTGTAAACAGTTTTGAAAATATTTAAACATTTTTATATCCTATATTAAGTGTGAAGGACTAGGATACCTGTATTGTTCTTACATTTCAAAAAACAAATAGGCCTTATTCTCTAGGCATTGCTCTGAAATCACATTGTCCTCATATGATCTGGGAACTAAGGTTAACTGTTTTATGTTTTGGTTTCAAATCTCAAAAGATGATTTTGGTTAATATGCTTAAACATTAGCTTTTTTTTAAGAAATATACTGTCTTCAGTAATTTCCTCCTTATTCATTTTCCCTTTTTTTTTTTTTTTTTTTTTTTTTTTTTGCCTTTCAAATAGCTCCATAATCTTAAAACTTCCCTTTCCTGTCTTTTTAAAGGTCGACTAAGCTATCCACATCCAGGAACTGATAATCTGTTGATGTTAAATGGTAAGTTGTATACAAACATTTTATGTTTCCAGTTGACTTTTATAAATAAATATAATTGAGTACATGGTTCTCTATACCTTGCATATACATAGAAGTTAAATATTTTATAGGTATAAAGATAAAGCTACAGCGTTTCCTGTACAGAAAGCAGAATTAGGAGTTTGGAATGTGCCTATTTCTGATCTCTGGCATATAAATTCTAGCTGTCAAAGCAATTATTGCAATGTATTTGTGACAGTATGATTTAATTCATTGATCACAGATTTTGGAGATCGTCCTGAGTTTGAATATTGTCTTTCTAGTTTTTGGTATGACTTTGTTTAGAAACTTCTGTGAGCCTTCATTTCCCATCTATGAAATGGGAATAACAATCTCAAGGATTATTATGAGAATTAAATGAGATGATGTTTGCAAAGTGCGTAGAACTTGTTACTTAGTATAGCACTTGTGCTTATGTTAACTAAGGAATGAATATACTTGTGACTCTGTAAATATGGTGATCACGCTAACTTAATTTATTCTAACTAGAAAGTTTACACAGTGAACTTCACCAGAGTTAGAAACAGGATAAATAAACTTTCATTAAAGTTTGTTCTCCTTCTGTTGGACAAACATTGTTTTCAAGTCCCAGTACTTAGCACACCCGTGACTGTGGGAGTAGACATGGAAGGTGAAAATATCCTTCATACAGGTATTTTTAAATCAGAGGGTGGACAAAGAGAGAGAAGTAGAAAGAAGGAAGAATAGACACAGTCTTACTTAAAAAATACATAATTATATCATTAGAATGACTTGGCTCTTCTATTTCAACTAAAGCTCTGTTGAAAACAGATGATAGGGAGGTTGGGGAACAAAGGTTGAAAAAAGGCCAGTGTAAAGCTAGACCTTGTGAACTTATACTAAGTAATAAAGACTCTAGTGACAGAGGGGTGGGAATAAAGTCCAGGCTTCCTGGGAGATTGGCAAGGTGTCAGATAGAATTTTGGAATGAGAGAAAAATTGAAGAAGCAGGGTGTCTGTGGTGCGATTGATTGCTTCATTCAACTTTAGATTGTTATATATTGAGTTGCCCACCACGTGCCAGCGTAATCTGAGCACTGGGGTATGTGTTAGGATCTTGAAGGATGGTTAGAGGTCAAATTGGCAAGGTCCTAACACTGGGGCCTAATTGTGCTCTCTAGCTGAGGCCGTGTCTGGGCTGGACCTTACAGCAGTACAGCAGGCCACATTCATGAATTCAGTGAATTATGGTGCTTACATAGACTTTGACCAGAAGGGCACTAGAAATCGCATTCCAGGACTTCTTCAGTCAACTTTTTTTCTACCATGGAATTAAAACAACACGTCACTTGAGTAGCTGGTCTCTAAACTCTGTATCTGTGACTAAAACTTACATTGATGAAATTGAGTTTACAAACTGAAAATAGATCATAATTTTGTATTATCCTCATGACTTGATTTTATAAAATGATGGGATTAAGCAGCAAGCTCTTTATGTATTTATCCTGACTTCCTCAAATAATTTGCTTTTGGGACGTTCTGTGTGATAAAGATCATTCCCATTTTAACTTCTAAAAACAAGTCAGTAGAAAAACTTGAATTTGTGTATATTTCACATACTCTGTTAAGATCCATTTGAAGGAAGGTGCTGTATGAGACAGTTTGTTAGATGATTCACAGATGATCTGGGATTGCTGTGTGCCTACCACACTAGCACGATTCAGAAGTATGTTGCAACCACAATAGAATACATCAGTTATGTATGAGCAAAGAGCTTAGGAGCCACACTGTTTTTGCACTAAATATTATTAAGCTAATTGAGTTCATCAGTTGCCTGAAGCCTTCATAAATAACCTAGATGTTAGGTTATCAGTGTTTTATCACCTAGTAGACACAAGAATATTTTATTTCAGGCAAGAGTTGAACCTTGTGGACAAATACGCTTTTTCATTATGTGAGCACTCTTCATGGCCTGCCACTTCAGAGCCATGTTACGTGCTCGATACAGTGAGCTGTCCTGGACATTCTGAACTTCTTCTGGCAAGGGAGTAGGGGACAGAAGAGATAATGAAACTAGGACATCAAAATGTGTTTAGGTCATAGGGACAATTTGATCCAGAGAGAAAAAAAATTATTTTGCTCATTTGGGAGCATTGTTAAGAGGGGAGCAGAGGTCAAGAAATTGGGTATATTTATTATGATTGGGAAGTATTTGAATATTAAGAATTTAAGTAATTTTTTCTAGACATCAAGGTCATTGAAGAGAGAAGTGGGCAAATGGCAAGAAGGAGTAAGGGGAAATTTTCCTTGAGCTGCTTTTAATTCTTACAGTTCAACTATATTCTTAGCATATTGTCTCCCTAGGAAATATGGGAATTAAGTGATGTCAATACCAAGCCTCTGCCTGTACTAAATTATTATTAAATATTATTGATTAAAAGAATTGTAGCATCTCAATACATAGACCTACTTTTTAAATTATGTCACAGATTTGAACTCATCATTAGCAACTAAGTAAGTTGTGTTACTTAACCAATAAGCATAGCTAATATTATTGACTTTGAAAATCAGTATTTGGCAATAAATTATAAGTCAGTGGTTTCGTGTGTGTGTGTGTGTGGTGGTGGTGGGGTTAACAATAGTTAACAGTAGTTGGTACCACAGACTCTGGAGCTAGATTATCTGGATTTAACCCTAACTTTGCTATGACCTTGGACAGTTCACCTAACTTCAGTTAGACTCAGATTCTTTATGTCAAAAGGAGATAAAATGCTGCCTGCTTCAGGGGATTGTTTTTTGAGAAATGAGGGAATTCATTCATGTAAAGTGTTTAGAACAGTTTCTAAAAGTGAGAGTTAGCTGTGACAGTGGGTGATGGTGAACAGTGACAAAATGACTTTGAAAGAGTATTAATCTGTCTTGTGAATACATAAATTGTTGGAGAATATAAATTGAAAGAAGACATAGCCAATGTTTTCAAGTATTTGAAGGATGTTCAACATATATGTAGTGACCAAAGAAGGTTTGTCTTATGTTACTGCAGAAAGTCAAACCAGACCCATTTGGAAGAAGCTATATAGGAACAAAATGTGGGTCAAAAGCAAAATGACTCTCTCATAGTGCTCCCTAAGGAGTGGTGCACATGTCCCATGTGGTACCCAAGACAATCTTTGGTGGCGCACAAATACATATTATAATAAATGCATGACTATAACAATTTGAGAACATTCCTTAGAAAACACAGAACTGGAAGAAATCTATGATGTTACTAGGCTATTATTAGGTGCTAGGCTTGAGTCCATTTAATAAAAATAATATTATAAATACTAGTGTAGTTGTTATGCAGATAAGGCAAATGTTGTAAAAAGCTTTCATGAGTCTGCCTTCCTGGTCAATTAACATTATAGTTAAACTGTGAAATATTCCTTTAACGGATAAACAGGGAATGGGGTAAAGGTCAGGAAGTTGGTCAGACTGGGTAAAACTGTGAAATACCTCTCACAGATCCTTATATTTCAACCTCTCTTAACTCAGAAAAAGAGATAGTATCCCACATCCATATGTCTCTTGAAGTTGTATAGACAAAATAAAATTTAACAATAAAAAAATGCCATAGAAATATAACTGCAGGTAGGCTCCTGAACAGACCATGTTCCTCCATCTAACTAGAAATCAAGTTGAATTAACTGGTGGAGACTGCTACCATTGAATAAATATTGTAGAGGAGTCCAAACCTAACACCCAGAAGCACTTTAGGGAAGTAGTATTATATAGGAATGGGTAGATTGTCTAAAAACCAAAATGCAAGCACTATCTGAATTTAGAATGACGGCTTAAATGTTGTACTTCCAAGTGTATAAATCTCACATATTTTATTCTCAGTAGGAAAAAACAAAATAAAACCACCTGTTTTCCATAGCAGTGAGGACCCATGCAAAATGATGTATCATTCAGGTGCTTGTATCTGTTTGGATCATGTTGTGCTCCCCTCACCCCTCTCCCAAGGAAAAATAGCTTATATTTTTATTAGTACATATGGCTTTTCAAAAGGGGGACAGATAGCAGAAGTACAGGGGGATGCAAGCTAGTTTGAAATTTAAATTTGCTGTCATTAGCCATATATATCTATGTTTATAATCAAGGGCTTGCTCTACTGTTTGGGAGGAGAGAGGTTATGTTTATCTTTTAATTAAGAAAACTTAGTGAAATTGTATTTCTGAGGGCAGAGTCTCTAAATGTACTGTATTAAGTCCTGAAAATAGGAAATTTGAGTACGTAATCCTTTTTTATGCTAATGGAAATAAGTGGAGTAGATAACAGATTTATTTTAGATCTTGAAAAGGATAATTTGGGGGTATATTTCTCTCCCTGGTTTTGGCTTTTCAGAGCAAGAAATAAGAATTTCTTTAGTTTCACACCAAGAGAACTTTAACCTAAATATTTCTGGCTAATTTGTTATGTTTCCTTATCTGTTACTCCAGCTGCAGTAAATCGGGTACCACAGCCATTGCTAAGAGCCAATATGTAAGGGCACAGAGACACTGAAGAGAATGTCAGAATCATCCTTTTTCTTTTTTAGTAGCAATGGGTTAGAACCTAAATGAGATTATTGATAACCCAGGACCAAATTTTAAACTCACTCTTGTAGGAAAAATTTTTTTCCAAAGCTTTATTATTATTATCTTAAAAAAACGTATGTGGAGGGGCACCTGGGTGCCTCAGTCCAGCTTCAGCTCAGGTCATGATCTCACGGCCCGGTCCTTGGGTTCAACCCCCACGTCGGGCTCTGTGCTGAGAGCTCGGAGCCTGGAGCCTGCTTCAGATTCTGTGTCTCCCTCTCTCTCTGACCCTCCCCCCCTCACGCTCTGTCTCAAAACTAAAATAAACATTAAAAAATAATGATAAAAGGGGCGCCTGGGTGGCGCAGTCGGTTAAGCGTCCGACTTCAGCCAGGTCACGATCTCGCGGTCCGTGAGTTCGAGCCCCGCGTCAGGCTCTGGGCTGATGGCTCGGAGCCTGGAGCCTGTTTCCGATTCTGTGTCTCCCTCTCTCTCTGCCCCTCCCCCGTTCATGCTCTGTCTCTCTCTGTCCCAAAAATAAATAAAAAACGTTGAAAAAAAATTTTTTTTAAAAATAATGATAAAATAAAACATATGTAAAAAAATATAATCTAACATACATACACACACACACACATATTTACACACGTGTGTTAAATAGCCAGTTCCTCACTTCTGAATGCGTGGTAATTTTTAGTAATAAGTTTTATAAAACTTAGGTAACTGAAATTGAATGTTCTAAATAGTTTTTATACAAAAATTGCTCACTTTTTTTTCCTAAGTCCTATTCTAAATGAGTTTGGAGGGGCATATTGTTTAAAGAAGTCTTCCTTAATTAAAACTTAATGAATAGTAATTTAATGATTTTCTTTTCTCATTGGGAACTTTTGATAACTCTGAATCCGAGTTATGGTGGAACAGAAATTCACATAAGAAGATCTCGGGTAGGAAAGTGAGTCCGTACTCCGTTGTTTAGTGTGATGATAGCAGATTGGTTCTTTCCATGACAGGGGATAGGAAGTGTTTCACATGATCTAGCTTCATTTGCAGGCAGTTCTATTTTTGGTAATGTAGAGAGCTGGAATTTGAGAGTTGTCCAGAAAATAAGTGCAATAGCTCTTTACAGAACTCTAAAATTCCTCAGGTATGAGGTAGTTGGAGAACTCTTCTAAATAATGTGTTCAAGCCTAGGAATGAGATGAGACCTAAGATGCTATGAACATTCATATGTATTTTGACTATTTTAGCATTGAGTAGCCTCAGCAAAGAACATAACAGCTGAGAATATAAACTGGTTGTCGTGTCATTAATTTTCTCAATAGGTCAGGAATTGTGGACCACGTTATTACTTCCTTATAATTCATAACTTGACTTTAAACTTGATGAGAGTAGTTTTATTCGCTTTGTAAATGATCCGTCTTCTACACCCATGACTGAAATTCCGTAAAGCAAATCTATACTGGATTAATATCATTTCGATCATGCCTGGAGAGAAGTAGGAAGCCTAACTTCTTAGACTTGTGCTGTGACCGTTTGGGAGCCTATTGACCATTTCCACACTTAATACAACGATTAAGACTGCAGGGAATTCGCTCTTGTATAGTCTGTTTTTGACAGCTCTTTTAAAATTCCTACTCGATTTTCCATAGTTGATCCGCTATCTCTTTGAGACCCTGTGTTTTTAAGGCCTTTATAAGTCTTCCAAGATTTCCACAGCAAAATTCTAAATGTCATTTCCGCCCCTACCTCACCCTAAACGAATATGTATGTCAGGTAATCTATATGTAATGTATACAGGTAATGTACATCTAAGCTCGATAGACACACAAAAACACACACAGGTAAGCTTGTATATAAACTAATGTACAGGTCAGACAATCTGCTAGGCCGTGAGGTAGCTGGAGCTCCCAAAAAGGTTAAAACTGCAGTAGTTATAGCTAAATAAAGACAATAGAGAGGCAGAGATGCAAATGAAGTTATTTTGTATAACAGACTCTGTTGTAAGCCTTGTATTTATTGACTTAAAGTGTAATGACTAAGGGTTACTGTAGGGGTATTAATCCTATATTTTCACCTGTGGGCACACTTCTTTATATTAAAGACTCACATTGTAAAACTTCTGTAGTAGAATGTATTTAATGATGTGAAATGTTTTCCTTTGGTCTTTGCTTTATACTTTTGGGGAAGACTACATTTCTGACAACTCTTAACATATGTTTCGATTTGAGATTTATTCAGAAAGAAACTTTCCCCGGCCAAAAAAAAAATTCGTAAAACATGGGTTAAGATCTTGATTTTAACAGTGATTTTTGTTTTAGTTTACTGCTTTGATTTCATATATTAATTCCAGGGTAAAAATCGTCATTGTGTACTCAGATTTGCAAGGAGGAATTATTTAAAAATAAGTTGTGGGTTTTATCAAACTGGTAGTTTATTATGGAGAATAAATTGCAGTGTTTTTTCTCCATATGGAATTATGTAAACTGCTAATAAGGTAGTTTGAAATGTCTTTCTGCTTCATACTTCTGAATATTTAACATCTGTGCTAGTCTATGATGATACTAAGAACAATTTGTATCTGAATCCCTTTTACCCCAGAGAGAGAGAGACATAAGCACTTAGATAGAGGTTATAAAATGTACCAGAAGGATTGAAAGCATTGGTAACTGTAGTGTATCATTAATCATTTTTTCAACTAAGCAAGTTTGAACATGGATTGATGTCTTTACCTTCTATCTAAGCTCTACAGGCTTCAGAGTATCAGTTTAACATTGTTCTATCTTTTCATAGCTCTGTGTCTTCCAGTACTTTCTCCACACAGGGCTTGATATAATGTGAATTGGATTTGAATAGCTGTTTGTTGGACTGTATCTGCTGTATCTCTCTTTATAATTAGTAAAATGAGGATTTAATTCAAGTTGTTTGCATTTATTACTTGGGATGCTGCTTAACTGTAAGGTGTTACATATTACCATCTTGATCAGGTGAAATAAATATTTATTCATGAATTGGAGCATGTATGAGAATAAATTGCATATTTCCTGTTAATTTCATTTTATGGTACAGTGCAGAATATATATATATAATATATATATATTATATGTATAATATATATACATATATTATATATATATAATAAAAGTGGTTTGTAAATGGTAAAACACATGCAGCTATTACATGGGGACATTGTCCTAGCTCTTAAAACAAAGTAGTCCTAATTACTAGATGCCCACTTAGCTTTTCATATCACAGATATTTGTATGTGTGGGCTTGTTTTTAGTTCTGACATTTTACAATTTGTCCTTTGTTTACATGCAGCAAGGAGTTATGGGCGAAGACGAGGTAATTCCTTTCTGTTTGCTATGGTATAACTGTTTTTAATTGGGTTTTACTGATCAACTCTATAATTAGCCTAGATTTTTTTTATGCACTGAAAACTCACAGAAAAGTTATATTTTGATTTGCACACTTGTCAAATTTTTGAATCCTGTATCTCTTAACTTTAAAGCACATTTCCATACTAATTTGGTTACTTAATAAATGTTTTCCTTTTAGACTGTCTAGACTCTAACTGTTTATTTTCATACCTTTTAAAGTAAAGCTGCTGTTTATAGTTTGCTTAAGAAAAATGTTTAATAAACACTAGTGAAGGTGACTTGCAAGGCGATTTTTCTGCTCTCTAAATCTGTAACTGGTTGCCATACCTATGTATATAATTTCCAACCCCAGTTTATTAGTTTTATGTCTGACCCAGTTGAAACTAAATAATACCAGATAAGCTATTGTTAACACTGGTGTATAGAAATCATGTTGCTAACATTTCTGTGTGTCTTCGGAGAATATAATGCTTTCCTTCTCCCTCCCCGGACCGTGCAGGCACACTCACACGCTCTGTCACACACCCTTTTTCTCTGCCCCGCAACAGTCTTCCTCTCTGGTTTCTTGCTATCTGAAGGACAAAACGAGGCCTCTGAGATGCCGGACTACTAAACCTCTTTGGAAAGCAGCTGACAGTGTCTGTGGCGCTTTAAACTTGGCTTCTCTTTTGTATGTACAGAGAGACTGAGAGGGAGAAAAGTACATGGGATGCAAAGAAGCAAAAGTAGCTTTACCTGCTAGCTTATCCTCTAAGTGCGCAATAATCATGATACTTACGTAGCTGTCATAAGGACCAAAATGAGTAAAAAGGGTTTTCCTTGACCCCTGAAATCTCCCTTGAGCCATGGAGGATAGACCATAATAATAGTGCCTTTTGATACATTTTATAACTGCGTGCCAGTGCTTCACTTTCTTTTCATGTGGTCATGAGTATGTGCACTTTGAAAACAAACAAGCTAAATCTTTCTGCCACCGCTGATGACAGAAACAAGTATTCTATGTTCTTAAGTAGTATTTCCAGTTTTGTATTTCACATTGTCTGAATTTAACTTCCTTTTTGGAATCTGTTTTTTTCCCATGCTTGACTAAGTCTCTTGGTTCTTTAGTTTTCTTAATGAAAAAATTATAGGATATAGAAACTCAAAACTCAGACACTAAAGCTGAATAACTTTCTGAAGGTTGCGGCTAGCAACTGAGAAGAGAGGGGGAAGGTTAGAACTTTAGTACCTGTTCTCACATCTGTAGACTGCCTTGTTTCACTGTGCTTTTTAAATATGGAGCTTTGGTTCTTGTGGCAAAACCCACTTACTAAGCTGTGCTTTTTAGGTATTTTTGAAACTACGGAGCATATTTAATTTAGGATCTTTTCCTTTTATACACTTTCATCTTTTAACCCTAGTGGTTTATTCTTAATGTAATTTGGCATACTCCAACTTAATATCAGGACCTAGGAAGTTCTCAGGAACTGGGTGTCAGAAAGTCCTGTTGTTTATCATCTTTTTTCTCAGTTTAATAATGGTAGACTATGATTATGATATTAAGAAAAAGCAAATTTTTCTTCTTTCAGATAGAAACTTATTACTGCTCTTCATGGCTCCCAGAGGATAGAGATCTATAAGATTTCCTCTACTTTAGGACTGCCTGTCAGCTTTGGAAGAAAGAAGACTCTCACATGGTCCTAAGGCTTCTACAGAAGCTTTCTGTAGGTCGGAACTGACCTGTCATACTTATTTGGCTTAGTGTGGAGGGATAACGCCTGAATTTTCCTCTCAAGTTATATGGCGTTAGTAATTTTTTAGTTGGTTCTCTGTGAATAGTCGGAGTCTGCTTTTAAAATTTCAATTTTGGGGGCGCGTGGGTGGCTCAGTCGGTTGGGCGGCCGACTTCGGCTCAGGTCACGATCTCGCGGTCTGTGAGTTCGAGCCCCGTATCGGGCTCTGTGCTGACAGCTCAGAGCCTGGAGCCTGTTTCGGATTCTGTGTCTCCCTCTCTCTGACCCTCCCTCGTTCATGCTCTGTCTCTCTCTGTCTCAAAAAAATAAATAAACGTTAAAAAAAAATTAAAATTTCAATTTTGATAATCAAATGAAAAGTGTACCTATTATAAATACCTATTGAGAAGGTTATGTGAATTTGAAAGTACTTTGACACAGTACGTAATAAAACATTAAAAAAAAAAAAAAAACACACACACACATACCAAAGGAATGACTCAGAAAAGACTAGAAGTAGCCTGGCTCTCTTCCTATTTTCTACTCATTTTTTCCCCCTTCTGTGCTAGATACAGTGCCATTATCACACTGATAATTTTTTAACTTCCAAGATCCCCCTTTTATGGGCTTCATGTTTAACGTTTGGTCCATCAAAGGAGCTGCATTTGTTAATTTTATTTAGTCATTTTTCCTTTCTTAAAAAAAAAAGTCTTACACATATCTGATCTACTGCTCATGTGGGATGTGTCACAATAAGTTGATACAGTTTGTACCAAAAATGAGACATTGCTCTCCACCACTGCAGTAGTCGGTGAGTAGCTTTAACTTTTCATAAGACATTTTGACTTTGTAGTCCACTTGGGGAAGAACTATATTTTTCTTACTTGCCACCTTAGACTCACCTTTAAGCCCAGGCACAGAGGAGCTGTTTTCATTTAAAAGATTTCCCACTGGACTGCAGTCAAACCAAATTACTACCAAAACGACTTTATATATTTTAATTTCCTTAATAATGTCAATAAGAACTTCACATCAGGCTGTTTCTAGATACTAGTATATGAAATATACCTTAGGAATATTCAAAATTTAATTGTACTGGAAGTAATTAAGAAAGAGCAAGTATTTCTCTCCCTGTTTTTCACTTGCAACCTGCCCCAACTCCTCTGCGTCTCTACACCCTAGGAGCCATAAAAAAGTTCTACCTCAGAGCTGCCTGGGGGGCAGGATTAGGAAGGAGGAAGACTCTCATATGGGGGGGGCAGTCTTTAATATATGGAACACTATCTTTTGTGTTTTATTTTCTGTTCGGCATTTCTTCCATTCAGTTCTAAGAGTGAACATACTGGTCTGGGTGGGAGTGTGAAGAGAGGTGTGAAGTGTAATGTAAGTTCTATCCCTCCTCTTCAAACGTTTTTATATTGCCATCTATTCCTTTCGTAAAGGATTAAAGGGCTACTGTGCTCCCAAAGGAACAAAAATATATGCGATATTTTAACAAATAGAAATAGAGCCTATTTTAGTTAATAGGACTAAAACATCATAATGCAATCTTTTCTAGCAGGTAATCTCAAAGCTTGAATTAATAGCTTGTGTATGGAATGAAATAGGAGAAATTATTTTAAAGGGAATGAAATTATGGAAGCTCAGTTAGGGAGGTTGGATTTATTTACACTATGTAGCCATTCAGATTTATGCACTGTAATAAGCAAGGAATTATTAGTAAGACAGTATACTATGTATTGTTCTAAAATTGACCCCGGGATGTTCTGAATTGGTTCGATTTGGTTTCAATCCGTTTGACTCTTAAACAATCTTGTCAAGTAGCCCAAGTAAGGGTGCACCCCCTAAATACCACCACTCTCAAATCCTTTTATGATGAAATCAAGGCTGAAATTCTTCATCTTTGGTAAGTGCTTTTGATACCTGTCAAAGAATGGGCAAAATCTCCAAAGCATGAAAAAAAAGCCAGAGTAGTACTGGAAGACAGAGGTCAGCAAACCGGCCCACAGGCTACACCTCCTGTTTTTATAAACAAGGTTTTATTAGAACACAACAATGCCCATTCATTTACTTTTGTCTGGTTGCTTTGGAGCTACAATGATGGCAGAGTTGAGGAGTTACAACAGAGAATGTAAGGCCCACAAAGACTAAAATATTTTTTACTCTCTGGCCCTTCACAGAAAAAATTTGCTTACCCCTCCTCCTTGAAGAGACTTACTCTGCCTAACTCTACACCTATACCCAGCCAGACCAGTTTCTAAAAAGAAACAAAATTTTAGTGAACTTACGGCCAAGTATAGTATGTCTAGAAGTTAATGTACAAAGATGTAATAACTAGGTTATAATTGATTATTAAAATTAAATATCTTATCCATCCCCTATGTGAAAAGAATGAACCTATTATTGGGACAAAATCTCTTTAGGTGATAAGGGTACCTTAATAGCTTCTCAGTTCTTTGGAAAAGCATGCCTGATCAATGATTCTATCTGATTAAACAGGTAGTGCTTGAGAAAGTGCAGTCTCAAACCTACTTCTATTGTTTTGATGGTGGGTTTTTTTGATCCTTTCATATTAAATAAAAATCATGCCATCACATTGGTAGATTTTCTACTCCAATAGAGTGACTGCTAAGATCTTAGAAGATGAGAAGAATATTCATAGTCATCTTTAATTTATATAGCTTGGTTTTTATTTTTAGAACAACAGTTAGTAAATGAAAGTACAGGATAACACATTGAGATCAAAGAATTATGCCTAGATTCAAGTCATAAATTGCCTAATTTTGTACAAATGTTTTCCTTTCCTACCTCCCCCTTTTTGATATGTTGAGAAATTTCTCTATTCTGGGCTTCCAAAATAAGGTCAAAATCTGAAAATATAGGGGTGGTTTGGGCATAGGCACATAGCCAGTGGAGTAAAATTAGTAATTGCTTACAACTCCTCTAACAGCACATACCAGAAGATCATGTACTGGTTGCTAACTATCATTCTGTCACATGGCCTAGTCATAATTTAGCCTTTAGCCCCATCTTCAGTTAAGGAAGCTCCTAATCTGGCTTTTATTATTGTGTGGAATAAACATTATTATAGGAATATAGAAAAATCTCATGCATTCTCTAAGCCTTTTTATTTAAAATATTTTGAAATGAATAATTTGAATCCTAATTGTCCACATAACAAATAAGGCTCATTCATATTTGAGGTAGTGGCTGTGCTTCTTTACTATAAAACCTTTGCCAATTTTCTGTTTTGGGAAAAGGTATATTGTTAGTCCTGTAATAGGAATATAGATCCTCTAACTTTGCCTTCACGTGAAAAGGATTTTGGTGACCTGTTTAAAAAGCCCTGGCAATACGGAAGCTGTATTAGACCCTTTCATTGGCAATGATTAGGCAACCTTCATTTATTCTTTTTTTTCATGTTTTTCATATCTCATTCACCTCTTACTACTTCCTCTGTAATTTTTATTGTAACTACTATTTTACCTTTCAGATTTTTATTGTACATTTTAGGTGACTAACTTATCATAAGGTATTTTACTTGAAGTAAGTAGGGCTTTTAAGCACATAGTTAAGAATGTCTCCAGTTTTCTATATTTTACCTTGATATGGCCTTTGGAATATTTCTGTACTTTTGCTCAAGCAAATATCTTCTACCTATAAAGCTTTTCCCCTCTTTTCTCCTTTACATTTTTGTCTCTAAAACTATCACATTCTTTGTAAATCTCTTAAAGAATTCTTAGTTAGATGCTCACTCTAATCTTGGTTGTAACTAACCTCATATTATATTAATTCTCATGTTTATGTTTATAGCATGCGTGTATGTTATAAATGCCTATGTATATTACAGACAAATAGGGATGTATATACATCTTAAGTTAGAATCACTGAAGTAGGATTTTTGTGTAACCATTCATACTTGTTGCCTTGTAGTATTAGTCAAGAATGTCATAACAATAGTTAGAGAATATAAATGGAGCATTTGATGTCAAGGTCAAATGATGATTTCTAAAATAGAAAAAAAAAAAAAAAAACAAAAAACCCCTACCCCTCCAAACAATGCAGTCTAATTACAGTTTAAAATTCTTTTGACTATAGAGCTTGTTGATCAATATCCTTACTTTGCTGCTGGTTTTAACAGCATGGAAATCTCACCTTTAAAATTATCTATCTAGGGCGCCTGGGTGGCTCAGTCGGTTAAGCGGCCGACTTCGGCTCAGGTCATGATCTCACGGTCCGTGAGTTCGAGCCCCGCATTGGGCTCTGTGCTGACAGCTCAGAGCCTGGAATCTGCTTCAGATTCTGTGTCTCCCTCTCTCTCTGCCCGTCCCCTGTACATGCTCTGTCTCTCTCTGTCTCAAAAATAAATAAAAACATTAAAAAATTTTTTTTTTTTTAATTATCTAGAGAAAAACAAAAAACACATCTAATTACTATGGTAAGAAGTTTAGGAACAACCATATCCAGTTCTTTTAAAAGAAGAAACATTTGGGGGCGTCTGGGTGGCTCAGTCGGTTAAACGTCTGACTTCGGCTCAGGTCATGATCCCATGGTTCGTGGGTTCAAGCCCCACATCCAGCTCTGTGCTGACAGCTGGGAGCCTGGAACCTGCTTCAGATTCTCTCTCTCTTGCCCCTCCCCCACTTTCACTCTGTCATTGTCTCTCAAAAATAAACATTAAAATTTTTTTAAATAAAAGAAAGAAGACATTTTAAAATTTCATAAGTAATTGCTTTTAGATACTTAAAAATGTCAGTCTCAAAGGGAAATTTAAGATTTTGTAGAACAGAAATTACTGTCAGTTATTTCTTTCTTACTGGTAAATAGAGTCATTATATGAATATACCACAATTTGTCCATTAACCTACTAATAGACACTTGAGTTGGTTTCCATTTGGACTATTGTAAATAAAAGTACCATCAACATTTTTGTATCCTTTTTCTTTTCTGTGTGTGTGTGTGTGTGTGTGTGTGTGTGTGTGAGTGTGTGTGAGTGTACATGTGCACATAAGCACTCATTTCTCTTGGATATATAAGAGCAAAATTGCTGGTTTATAGAATGAATGCATATTTTAACTTTATTAGAAACTACCAAGTAGCTTGCCAGTTTTACACTCCAACAGAATATAAGACTGACTTTGTACTGTTAGCTTTTTAATTTTACCTACTCTGATACATATATGTGATGTCTCATTATGGTTCTAATCTGCATCTTCCTGATAACTAAGGGTCATATAAAGCACCTTTTCATACCTTGTAACCCATTTCATTATACTCTTTTGTCAAGTTTCAGTACAAGTCTTTTGTCCATTTTTAATTCAGTATAAGTGTTCACTTAGAGGAGTTCTTTGTGTATTTTGTCCTATTTTCTGGTAGTTGCTTGTCTTTCCATTTCACTAACACTGTCTTTTGATAAGCAGAAAAATATTTAATTTTGTTGGAAGTCCAGCTGTTTTCTTTTATCTTTAGTTCCTTTTAATCCTAAGAAATCACTGCCTATCCCCAAATATCGTGAAGAAATTCCAGCAACTTTGTTGTTTTATCTTTCACATTTAAGTCATTGATCTTTCTTGAATGTATTTTTGGTATGGTGTGAGAATAGGGATCAAGGTTCCTTCCCCACCCCCCACACCTGGATATCCATTGGTTCACCACCATTTAAAAAAAAAAAAATTTTAATGTTTGTTTATTTTTGAGAGAGAGAGTGTGAGCCAGGGAGGGACACAGAGAGGGGAAGGCACAGAATCAGAAGCAGGCTCCAGGCTCCAGGCTCTAGGCTCTGAGCTGTTAGCATAGAGCCCAATGCAGGGCTCGAACTCACAAACTGTGAGATCATGACCTGAGCCAAAGTTGGATGCTTAACCAACTGAGCCATCCAGGCACCCCTCTTCACCACCATTTATTGAAAAACATCTTCCTTTCCACATCGAACTGCATGGATACTTTCGAAAACATGAAGTGACTGTAAATGTATGGGTCTGCTTCTTGACTCTGTTTTGTTCCAGTTAGCTATTTGCCTATCCTAAGTGTTACATTCTTTAATTTTTTTTTTTTTTTAACAATTAGTTTATTTTTGAGAGACAGAGCGCAAGCTGGAGAGGGACAGAGAGAGAGAGGGAGATGCAAAATCTGAAGCAGGCTCCAGGCTCTGAGCAGCCAGATGTGGGGATCGAACCCACGAACCACGAGATCATGACCTCAGCTGAAGTCAGACACTTAACTGGCTAAGCCACCAAAGCTTATGATTATTTTTTTATATTATTTTATACTATTATTATAATTATTAATAATCATAGCTGACCAGTAAATCTTGAAATATGGCTGTATAATCCTCTGACTTTGTTCTTTTATGTGATTTTTTTTAACTGTTTTGAATTCTTTGATTTATCATAAATTTCAGAACTTGCTTGAGAGTTTCTAGAAGACAAAATGTGCTCAGATTTTGAATGCCATTGTATGCAATCTATACATGAGATAATTTCACATCTCACATGTTGATTTCTTCTCTCTATTCATTTATTTCAGTCTTGTAGAATTTCTGAGCAAATTTTTGTTTTCAGTGTAAAGGTCTTACATATCTTTTGTTTAATTTATTCCTAGGAATTTGATGAGTTTTGATGACATAAAGAATGGCACTATTTTAAATTTTTTTCCCTATTATTATTACTGTCATCTGGAAATAAATTGATTTTTGTAAGTTGATTTTGTATTTGTCCCGTAGCTAATGCACTTACTTCAAGTAGTTTGAGTCTTTTGAATTTTCCATATAAAATCATGTTCGTAGCACAGACAGTTTTACTTTTTCCTTGCAAGTATTAAACACTTTATTTTTTCATCTTCCTGCACTAGTTCTGCCAGGATCATGTTGAATATAAATAGTGAACATCCTTCCAGACCTCAGGGGAAAAGCATTAATAGTTTATCATTAAAGATGTAAACTGCAGGTTTTCAGTGCTCTTTATCAGATTGTGGAACTTCTTGCCTATTCCTAGTTTGCTGGGAGTTTTTAATGAACTTTATCAGATGCATTTCTTACATCTGTGGAAATGATTGATATTTCTAGTTCCTTGTGTTAATATGAATTACAGTAATTGATTTTCAAATGTCAATCAGTCTTATATTCCTGAGGCGAGCTCCACTTAATCATGATGTATTTTCCATTTTTATATATTTCTAGATTCAACCTGTGACTATTTTCTTTACAATTTTTGCCTCTTGTATTCTTGATACATAGTTTTCTTGTAATTTTCTCGCCAGGTTTTTACTATCAGGGTTGCAAAACTAGGTAGGAAGTTTAGCTGTTTATGTTCATAGGCTCTGTGTTGGTTGATGTCCCCTTTTTCATACTTAGTACTGGTAACTTGAGTTTTCTAATTTTTCTTGATGAACTTGATAAACTCTGCTTAGAGGTAAATCAGTTTCATGTTTTTGAAGAGCCATTTTTGGCTTTGTTGACTTGCTATCATGTTAGTCTATGTTTTATGTCATTGACTTTATTTTTTTATTTCCTTCATCTTTCCTTGTGTTTAATTTGCTATTCTTTTTCTATCTTTTTGTGGCAGAAACTAGGATTATTTTAAGCATTTCTTGTTTTCTAACATGCGTGTAAAAGTAGTTTTCCTCTAAATATGGAAATTTTCCTCTAAATATGTAGCTTATGCTGCATCCCATAAATTTTATGCTGTGTTTTCATTATCATTCAGCTTCATTCTTTTGAAATGTAAGAACCTGAAAATATATCCTAGTTTCAGAGCAAAAAAAAGGAGGAAGCTAGTTGAATTTTGGTTGAAAACTGTTGCAAATATTTTAGTCCAAATTATTTTATAATCCAGTGTTACTTCTCTCAGCACACATCCTTTTACCTTTGCTGTAATTTTCATGTACTAAATGTAGGTATGTGTCATTCTCAGAAAGCATGTTCATAGTGTACTGTATGTGAAGTAGGTCATTACTTAGAGAATTGTATTAAAGTTGTGTTTCGAGTTGAATTAAATTGGGTGATAAGGAAAGATAATTGGCAAGATAAAACATGATGTTTTGGGGGACGTCTGGGTGGCTCAGTCAGTTGAACGTCCGACTTCAGCTCAGGTCATGATCTCCCAGCTCATACGTTCGAGCCCTGTGTCAGGCTCTGTGCTGACAGCTCAGAGCCTGGAGCCTGCTTCAGATTCTGTGACTCTGTCTCTCTCTCTCTCCCTCCCCGACTCGTGCTCTGTCTCTCTCTCTCTCTCTCTCTCTCTCAAAAATAAGTAACATTAAAAAAATTTTTTTTATTTAAAAACGTGATATTTTTGTTGTTGATGTATACTCAGTTAACTCCTCTTTTAAAAGAGCATATAATTCCATAGCTTTTATGGCTTCTATAAAGAAAATGGTCATGATTTTACAGCAATGAAGGTTCTTATTAGTATGTGTAATATGTTCTTAGCCTTTCCATTACATCCTTTGTTTAGCTGAGCTTTGGTTACTAGATTTTAGACATATAGATTATGGATGTTTGATAGTTGCTTCACTAACTATATTTTATTTATTATAGTTAAAGTGGTATTTTGTAATACAGAATCATCGTTAAATGCAGTTATAATATGAATATGCTTACAACATTATAGTTAACACAGAAAATTTAAATCCTTTTTGGGTCATGACCTCTCTTACGTAGTGACTTCCTTTGTCACTGTATTTAGTATTTCGATTTAGACTCTAAATATTTATGATCTGTATTTTTTCTCAAGATAAATGTTTGTTAAAAAGAGTGCATATCATATTCATGGGACTGCTAAATTCATATGTGTGTTAGGGCACTTTAGAGTGAAATAATTTCCAATGTATTGGCATGTCTGAAATAAGAATAATTTTTCTACTAAAAACTAGTTATATAATATATGTGTTTTTCTGCCTCATATTATTCCTTTTAAAATATAGAATTATTGAAGTCCACCTTAGAAATTGAACCAGTTAAAATATTATTTATAATGGATCTTGATTTTTTTTTTTTGTTAAAGTAATTAGATAAAATACTTTGAAGGGCTTTCTTTCTGTTGGTCAGATTATTGACAGATTATTGTCAAATAATGTCAAATTTGTCAAATAATGTCAAATAATGTCAAATTAATGTCAAAACAGATTATTGACATTTGTTTTTCATTGACCCTTATTTCTAATAGCAAAGGTATTGGAGAAGTTAATTATTCACAAAGTTCACATAGGCATCTTTCAGAACATCTTATTTAAGTTGAATTTGAGTCTGTGCTATAATTTCCTATTCCTGTACAAATATGATCTTTCTACCTGGTTTTGATGTTAAAAACTTCCAATTCTTATTTCCAACATCCAACCAGCTACAGTTCACAGCACGTGAGTCCCCTTCTCATCCCATCTTTCAGTCTGTGCAGGCCATCACATTTCATATTGCCTTTGTTGATACCACTTGCACTGTTATGAGTCATATCAAGATGATGAGATAGTTACTTTTTTTTTTAAGTGTATTTATTTTGAGAGAGAGAGAGGGAGAGAGAGAATCCCAAGCAGGCTCTGCAGTGTCAGCACAGAGCCCAGCGCAGGGTTATTAGATCTCAGGAACAGTGAGAGCATGACCTGAGCTGAAATCAAGAGACAGACACTTAGCTGAATGAGCCACCCAGGATCCCTATTTAATGACGTTTTATGACTCGGATATATTAAGGTACAACGCTACAGATTCCATGCATTGTTTCTTCATCCCCCCACACCCAAAAAAAAACAAAAAACAAAAAACTTTCATTCCATCTCGGAAAAAAACAATTTGTCTGCATTCTTTCTCTTTTTCCATCAAAAGAATCATCTCCTTTTGATGTCTTTACTTTATAAAACTCTACATGCAATGTGACTCTCATCCAACTTCACTAAAATTGCTTCCCTTCTGAAGATTGTGCATGTCCTCAAACAGTTGTCATTTTTTCAAGTGTTTATCTTAACATCTCACGTTGGTACTTCATTGCTCTTTTTTTTTTTTTTTTTTTTCTTTAAAGCTTTGTTCACATTTTTCTTTGGAACTGTTATAATAATGCTTCGGCTTCCCTCATACTTTTCTTACCACTCCTTTCTCGTGCTTCTTGAATGTTCCCTTACTTTCTTGTAAGTCTCCCAAGGAACTACCCTCATCATTTGTCTCTGAAGTTTTCATCAGTGATACTACAAAGAATTTTATAACCTGTCACTTTTGTAAAGTTGACTCTCTTCTCGAAAATGTGGCTTATTTCCTTCCTCCATTCCATTTGCATCTGCCCACCTTATTTTGAATTCTGAACATCCTCTCAGCATGTGAAGCTGCACTTATCGATCCTCTCTTTTTCTTCTTTCTTTCAAGGTTTTATTTAAATTCCAGATTGTTAACATACAGTGTAATAATATTAGTTTCAGGAGTAGAATTTAGTGACTCATCACTTACGTACAACAACCAGTATTCATCATACCAAGTGCCCTCCTTAATGCCCATCGCCCATTTAGCTCATCGCCCTACAACGCTCCAGTTGCGCTCCAGCAATGCTCAGTTTGTTCTCTCTAGTTAAGAATCTGTTTCTTGGTTTGCCTCTCCCTTTTTTTCCCTTTGCTCATTTGTTTTGTTTGTTAAATTTCACATATGTGTGAAATCATATGGTATTTGTCTTTCTCTGACTGATTCATTTCACTTAGCATAATACCCTCTAGCTCCATCCACATCATGGCAAATGGCAAGATTTTGTTCTTTTTTATGGCTGAGTAGTATTTCCTTGTATATGTGTATCACATCTACTTTATCCGTTCATCAGTTGATGGACACTTGAGGCTCTTTCCATAATTTGGCTATTGTTGATAGTGCTGCCATAAACATCGGGGTGCATGTGACCCTTTGAATCCATACTTTTGTATCCTTTGGGTAAATACCTCATAATTGCTGGGTCGTAGGATAGTTCTATTTTTAGTTTCTTGAGGAACCTCCGCACTGTTTTCTAGAATGGCTGCACCAGCTTGCATTCCCACCAACAGTGTAAGAGGGTTCCCCTTTCTCCTCACTCTCACCAACACCTATTGTTTCCTGTGTTGTTAGTTTTAGCCATTTTGACAGGTGTCAGGTGATATCTCCTTGTAGTTTTGATTTGTATTTCCCTGATGATGAGTGATGTTGAATGTCTTTTCATGTGTCTGTTAGCCATATGGATATCTTCTTTGGAAAAATGTCTATTCATGTCTTCTGAACATTTTTTAACTGGATTATTTGGTTTTTGTATGTTCAGTTTGATAAGGTCTTTACAGATTTTGGATACTCACCCTTTGCCAAATATGTCATTTGCAAATATCTTCTCCCATTCAGTAGGTTGCCTTTTAGTTTTGTTGATTGTTTCCTTCCGTATCTACCCTTTTTTATGCCAGTTTTTGGTCTTTATTGTCCTTATATTTAGTTAATGATTCTTTTTTTTTTTTTTTAATTTTTTTTTTCAACGTTTTTTATTTATTTTTGGGACAGAGAGAGACAGAGCATGAACGGGGGAGGGGCAGAGAGAGAGGGAGACACAGAATCGGAAACAGGCTCCAGGCTCCGAGCCATCAGCCCAGAGCCTGACGCGGGGCTCGAACTCACGGACCGTGAGATCGTGACCTGGCTGAAGTCGGACGCTTAACCGACTGCGCCACCCAGGCGCCCCTGATTCTTATTATTATAACATCTTTTAGTTCCTCCTTTCCGTTATTTTTCTCTGTTTTGTTTCTCAGATATCCACGCTTTACTATTACAGTGTCTCCTCTGTCCATCCTTCCTGATCCACTCATTTCTAACCACTTTAACCACATTTGCTGTAAGTCTTCCTAAAGCACCGGAAAAGTTATCTTGCTTGAGCCCCTCTATCCAGTTTTTTGTTTTAATCACCCACTAAATAAAACATCTCCTTTAACTCGACATTCAAGGCTAAGTATTCTGGCTAGCCTCAAAACTGTTTTCTTGCCTTTACTCTCCTTATATCCAACATGCAGTAGTCAACCATGACTACTCTCTGTTTCTTAAATAAATTCACATTTTCCTCCTTTGTCCAGTGTGTCTCCTTCCACTTGGAAAATTTACTCAAAACCATGTTCTAACAAATATTTCAACTTAGAAATATCTTATCCAATCTAATGCATGCACTCAGTAAATACCACTATCTTTCCCTTTTTACCACAGTTCCTATCCAGTTTCATTTAAGGATTTTAGAAATTATCCACTTATTAGCCAGGTTACTCCCTTCCTCCAGCAAACTTCCTCTGAAGTACTTTGAAGCTTTCTTATGAATATGTGCCATAGTTATATGTATAGATCTTATCTTTTCTAACTGTACATCCCCTGAGAGCAGGGGACTATATTTTATTAGGTCATTTAGTTTTTTGATCCCCATGGAGTCTAGCATCAGGATTGCTGCGCAGTAGAGGGTTGTACAGGATGTGCCCTATATAAAGGGTCACCTCTGAAGGGTGGGCTCAGATGAGGACCAAAGTCCTAGAGGGGATGCCTTTTTCTGTTTTGCACATGTGCAGAAACCCTGTCTACCCTCTTACATAATTGTCACATGTGTGATCAATTAACCTTATATGCAAGTCTTCCGTGTTGCCTTTGTCCTTACCGTAGTTTGCAAGTGGCTTTTTATTATGTCTTATCTATTTAGTCTGTGCCATTTCCCTTCTGCCACCAATTTCTCAAAGGTTTCTCCTATTACACATCCAGTTTAACCATCCCCATACCTCAGATTCTTGCTGCTTTCCATAAAAAATTGAAGTGATCTAGTGTTTGCAGTATAATTGTTGTCATATGACTATGTTTATTTCTAAGTCATTCTTCAGACTGCTTCTCTTTTGAATCCAGGTAATTAAAACCTTAAACAATCTGAATTTCCCTTATTTTTTTATGCCTATGTCACCTTCATTGTTTAAGCCTTTGAATTTGTCATTCCTATCTTTATGCTTGACTTTGTCATTTCTTTAAGATTCAAGTTATATTTGTTCTTATATTTTAGGTCGTTCTTCCCTCTTTCCAATAGATGATGGTCTGCTTGATGATGGCCATAATGATCAAGTTGGGGTTTTAAATTCTCCCACATGCTATTCTGCTCATCAAAATGGAGAACGAATAGAACGCTTCTCTCGAAAAGTTTTTGTTGGTGGTCTTCCTCCAGATATTGATGAAGGTAGGGTGATGATTTGAGTTTAAAACAAACAAACAGCTAAAATATAATGTGAATGGAGGTATACAATGTTTTACCTCTAGAGATTTTTATTCAGAATGGACATCCATTTCTATTTCAATATTTTATCACCTGTTGAAATGTTAAATCGGTAATTGGACAGTTTCAAGTTTGTTTCTTTATATGTTAAAATGCACATGGTTACTGTGAACATTTTTTTGTAAATAAGATGGTCATACAAAAATCTTTTCTTATAAAATTTAAAACCTGCTACATTACCATAATACAACACACACGAAATAAAGGTAACCAGCCATGAAACTCTCCCTGCAGTTCATGATAGTCAAAAGTTTAATTCCTTTAAGGATAAGTAGGCTTTTAGAAGCAGGTAAGAAAGAGGCAATAAAACCCCAAAGGGTAATGGAAACAGCATAAACAGGAAATTCAGGTTATACAAAGGCATGTATAAACATGTGTAAAAAATATTCATGTGTAATAATAATAAAAGAAAATAATTCAGGGTAAAGATTTAAAAGTACTGAAACTGTCTTAATGTTTGTAAGGTTGTGGGAAATCTGCCACTCTTAGTAACAACTAATGGGATATTGCTACACTTTGAGATATTTTTCAGTTATGATTCAAATATCCACAAACTTATTCTAAGGACTCATTAGTATAATAAGGTTTTCATGTGATGAAATAACCTAGACCATATCATTGGATTTGACCTAGGTGTATTTCAGCGAAACTACCTGACATGTGTCAGACCTTAGTGTATTTTATGAGTATGATAACTTTATATGTCTTATTTGCACAGAACTTTCCCTATAAAATTTTACTTATTAAGCAGTAACAATCTCTTTATTTAACTTGATATACTGTTGGCGTGTTTTTCAAGGCAGTAATATTTACGGTTTGGTGTACTAAAATCCATTAGTATCCATACAGTGTTACATAAAATTTTAAAACTCACACTGAATTGACTGCTCTGGCCAATGTGCTGCTTAAAATTGAATTTATTTTGACTAAAATAGCTATTTAGTTCATATATCCTTTTAGTAAGGCTATTAGACATGTTTTGAGTTTTCATATTCTAGTTTATCTTAGGCTACTTGGTACTTCTAAACATTAAATCTTTAACTTATACAGGATTTTTTTTTTTTTTAGAATGAACCATTAAAACTAATTCCTAATACATAATATTATACTTTTTTAGATGAAATAACTGCTAGCTTCAGAAGATTTGGGCCTTTGGTAGTAGATTGGCCTCATAAAGCAGAAAGCAAGTCCTATTTTCCACCAAAAGGTAAGAGTTTTTATTGTTGATATTTTCTAGGGAATCAGTTTTATGAGAGCAAATAAGATACTGTCAATTACTTTGTGTTTTCTTTTAGAATTGCATATCATCACACCTTTATATAAAACTAATAGAGTAATTTGTGAAGGCTGGTAATGTGTCAAAGTGAGGAAGAATGGTCCTTGTGACTATCCTCATTTCCTTTAAGGCAATCAGGAATCATAAGACACTTGTGCTATGATAAAAGATAGGATGATTTGACAATGATTTCAGACTCAAACCAGCATTGAGTAATTTCTCCGTCTGAAGCATCCTTCTAAGTAACTTGGGTACAGACATATAAAAAAGTGTCCCTCTACACAGTGAAATTGAGATCTGTGTGAAGTGAAAAAAAATGTGTATAAACACATGAGTAGTATAAATATTGCAACATTTGCTCAGGTGTTCCAAATAATAGCAGATAACAACAGAGCGATACTTAACCCTGTGGGTGAATTTAACAAGGAGAAAGTGTCTGGTCCAAAAACCCCATTATATGAAGAGAATACCTAATTGTGTTAGTGACTTACTGCTAGGATACTACTGCAGCCTGTCAGCGTAGCACAAGAGTCACAAATTACACTATCATTCATTAGCGAAGCAAAGCCACTGTCAGGGGAGAGAGGAAGTATCTCCCTGCCCATGATGAGCAGGGAGGTGAGGGGAGAGAATTTAACATGAATACACTCAGGTTGTTGATGGCAGATTCTCTGAAGTGAATAAAACGAAAGGGAGAGGTTGAGAATCTGAGATTTTTCTTTGAACATCGTTGAAATACAATTTAGAAGGAAAAAAAAACACTCACTCATGACTGAATGAATTTTCAAGCCTGGAAAGAGACTCCAGCAAACCTGTTAAGTGGTCTGATTTTGGGCCTGAGAAAGGAAACAAGTTAGAATAGTTCCTGGCATACAAAAACTAATTGAAGGTTTCTGAGTGAATTATATGGGCCATCTCCACTTTTTGTCATTGAGAATTCTAGAACCTCCATTACTAGTTCATGTAGATTTTTAGAGAAATGAAATCATTCATTCATGTGATTCTTGTTTTACACCTTAAGATCTTAAGGAATCAGGAGCATCTTTTGAGCAGGATTCTGAGTCCCAGGCCTCTATAAAAATCTGATTAAAGCTATGTACCTTTTTCCATGTAACCCTAAAGTGTCACCCAATTGTGGAGTTTACTGGACTTGGAAGCCCTGATACTTGGTTTAGAGAGAAAATTCGCTCCATATAGATGTAGACGTGCATTTGTTAGCTGAGTTTTAATCTATTGTTGTCCATTGTTTTACTCCCTTGTCCTTTTATAAAGCTTATTGAGTGTTCAGTAAAAATGCCAGTTAGTTTCTGATGTTCCTGCTCAAGTTACCACTACGGTGGCCTACTTCAGGAATGTGACTAGTCTGTCCATACCTCTGGCTGTCTCCAGTTTTTCTCCCACAGTACAGCTAGAGTAATCTCTCTGAAAATTCACCTGATAGTGCTATTCCCCTGACCCTCTACTTAAAACCCTTCAGTGGTTTCTTTTATTGTTAGAATAAAGGCAAAAATGCATTTGCCCTGCCCCGCCTCCCTATCTCCCTGGTTTCTTCTACCGCTGTTGCTTCTGGCTGCCTTCCAGTTCCAAAAACTGGCCTTGTTCTTTCCTACCTCAGGGCCCTTACGTCTGGTGTTGTCTCTGCCCGGAGGTTCTTCTCATGGGTCTTTATCGACATATCCCCTGCTTATTTCAGTTTAAATATTTGTTGCTCACAGGAAGCTTTCAGGACCGACCTAACGGTTCACATCCTCCTGTTTTAGGTTCTCCTAGCACTGTTCAGCCCTTTCATTGCACTGGTCACAACTGCAATGTTAGATCTCTATAATTCTACAAATCTGTGACAATTTTATTAACATCCAGTTCTTGCCTTAGTCTATAGGACTATGCCTTTACTCATCTTTCTATTCTTGGTAATTCACAGAATGATAATTGACTAACAAATGATATAAACAACAATAAATACCATAGAATAGAGAGATTCCTTTGACCTGAAATAGGTAGTTAAGACCTCACTGAGAAGTTTTGAACAAAATCTAAAGGGTACTGTGCAATTTAGATAGACATCAAGGAGTTGAACAGAGTTCCAGGAAGGAATTGAAATACAGTTTTAGAAAGGAAGGAGAATCGGTTTGTGTGGAGACAGGTGTCCATTTTTTGCCTGAGTTTTTTTCATATAATAGGATGGTGGACTCGAAGCCTGGAAAGATGCGTTGGCACAAATTTAATCAAACACAATGGTTGCTGTCTTTGTTGCTCTTGTTGTCATTGTCATTGTGGTTTTTGTGGTGATGGTTAGTTTATTTTCTGAAACTGGAAAGCGAACAACACAAAACTCACAAAAGTAGCACTGGCAAATCATATTTTTTTTGGTACACCTATAGTTAATTGTCATCGCCAAAGGCCAGTGTTCCCAAGCCTTGTTCTCTCAGGCAGTGTGGTCATTGTTGTAATTCATTTTCCGTGGTTTGGAAAACACTGGTATAAAAGCATCCAGTTAGTGAAGCTGCCTTGTGATTAAGGCAGTGCCATGAGCCCTTGGATACTGAGCCACACATGTACATGTGTTTCCTTTACAGTGAATGAGGCTCACCCTATGTGGGTATCAATTCGCTGTATAGCATGTGTTTGGTAAGAGTATTTTAATACTAAATGGCTTGCCTTAGCTAGATCATAATTTATCTGCCACGCTGCCTAATTAGTTTTGTGATATAAAACGTTTCGTCCCTAATAATCACACAAATAATTAAGCAATATTAAGAACACTGAATATAAAGTATTACTTTAAAACCAAGTGAAATGAAAATATTAGTATCAAAAATTAGTGTCACAAATCTTAACGTTAAAAATACTAAATTTAAAATACGATTTTAGTAAATTGGTCGTATAACCTATCAGTTATTACAGAAGTTATAACTCTCAAATCCTTAGCTTGTATCAAAATTAAAGCCTTCACCAGTATGCATTTTTTATTTTTTTAGGCATATTTAAATTATTTCTAGCAATTGAAAAGGTCTAAGATGTGTTTTTTAATCTTGTATAATCATACCTTTGGAAGTTTCTATTTGCATAGGTTAGTTTGATGGCTTTATGCAATCAGGTATTATAATTTTATTAAAATAAAGCACTTTTGTGTCACAATCGACCTTTGTGGCAATTACAGCCATTGTTAGCAATAAAGCTGTGTGCTTAGATTTCAACATAAAACATGACCTCACACTTACCATTCATTGCATGATGGAACAGATGTGCATGGCCTGCTCGATGACTTCTTCATAATGGAACCAGATTACAGTTCTCCAGGTTTGTTTGCATAGAAATCTTGCCAAGGCAAAGGGGTATTTTTTGGTCATTTAGTTCTCAGCTTCTAGGAATAATCGTGTAATGGTGAACTTGCAGTGTAAACTTTGGTACCTTCTTTTTATAATGAAGTCTATTCTGCTTAAAGATTGACCACTGGTTATCACAAAGAGAGGAGGAAGGGCATATTTCCCAAAGGTACAGAAACTAAGCAAGAGCTTGGATCCAAAGTCCAAACAGTCTCTAGACTATGTGAAAGGAGTGTTCCGCTGCTTATCCAACTTGAGGCTTGATTTGAAAGTTCTAACCCACGCTGAAGGAACCCGTTTCATTCCAACCTCCTTAAGGTAGTTTTCTTAGTATCATTTTGAAGTTGTCTTGCTGTGGACTTTTCTCCTCCTCATGGAAATTCTTGGGCCTTTCCAAGTATGCTCTAGCCCCAAGTATGCGCCAGAACATGTCTTACCCTGAGGGCATTTATAGGGATCTTCAGCTTCTAACGTTAGTGTGTTAATCTTGCCAAGTTCTTTTCTTTTTTAATTTTTTAATGTTTTATTTATTTTTGAGAGAGAGACCGATCATGAGTGGGGGATGGGCAGAGAGAGAGGGAGACACAAAATCCAAAGCAGGCTCCAGGCTCTGAGCTGTCAGCACAGAGCCTGACATGGGCCTTGAACCCACGAACTGTGAGATCATGACCTGAGCCAATGTCGGACACTTAAGTGACTGAGCCACCCAGGCCCCCCAAACTTGCCAAGTTCTTTAAGAAGACAGTATCATGGGAGATCTTAGGGGCTGTCCCAGGTTTAAAATTACTCCACCAGCTACTTGCTTATGTGACTGACTTTGGGCAAGTAACTTAGACTTGTTATGAGAATCATATGACATAATTTATGTAAAGCTCTTAGCAAAATATTGAATAGCACATACTCTATAGAAGATAGCTAATTAATGAGTATCTGTTTTGTGTGTATTCCATAGGGTGATAATCATGTTCTCCTTTGGAAAGTGTAATGGTTCTAGTTCTATTTGACGGTTAACTTTTTTCTTTTCTAATAGCATGTATTTTCTAAACAGTACTGAAGTTTGGGGTGAAATCACTTACCTTCACATAATTGCCTTATTTTTAATGGTTATTACAGGCTATGCATTCCTTCTCTTTCAAGAAGAGAGCTCAGTTCAGGCACTAATTGATGCTTGTATTGAAGAGGATGGAAAACTCTATCTCTGTGTTTCCAGCCCCACCATCAAGGACAAACCAGTAAGTAAATACCACTTGAACTTTAGGCTACAAATGCAAGTTTACCAAAAACTGTTCTGAGACCATTGTTAGTGATAGAAAAAATTAAAAAAGAAAAAAAGAAATTAAAAAGAAAGTGAAACTGCCATATTAAGAGTTCAGTTTTTAAAAATTTGGATAATTTTCAGTATCTAGGTTAAAAAAATAATTTGTTTTAAAATCCAACTATCCAAACTTTTGAAAACTGAAAGGACCACTGTTCATTGGCACAAAGCAGCGTAAGCTATCAAGGGAATAAGACCCATTGCAGTAATGTAATTTTCTTCATAGGTTCAGATCCGCCCTTGGAATTTAAGTGACAGTGATTTTGTGATGGATGGTTCTCAGCCTTTGGATCCTCGAAAAACAATTTTTGTTGGAGGTGTTCCTAGGCCATTAAGGGCTGGTAAGTAGAATGTTAACAAATGTGGCTTCTTTAAAAAAAAAAAAAATTTAAATATTAATTCAGTAAACATCTGGGAGCTGTTGTGTGCCTGTCCCTATTGGGTGGGCAGGGGCAGATTCCTCATGTTCCAGTAGTTGTTCACTACAGAATCCTGAGAAGCATTCTTGAAACCATCGAGTCACTGGAGAAGTGGACATTCATCTATCAATATTATAATAGTTAACTCCAAGCAGACTCTATAAGCAGAATCCAAATACTTCTGACTTCTTAAGTGTAATTCTCTAAGATAGAAGGATTTGAGCTGTGTTTGTTTTATGTGGGTTGATTCAGGTATCTGAAGAAGAAATACGGGATTTTTTTTAAATAGTGCTTTGATAAGTAATAAATTTCTGCTCATCAACAACCAGGAACCATTTACCAGACGATGCCATATAGGAACATAATTTATAGACCTAAATACCCACTGTGCAAGCATGTTCTGTGATTCCATGTGCCTGTGAGTGTGTTAGTGCCTTCCACCACTGGAAAACATCCTCTTCCAGTATAGGAGATGCATGTTAAAAGAACCATTCACACATGTAAATACTTATAGAACATAACTGCTACAAAGAAAGACCACAGAGAATAAAAGAGCATATAGCCCAGGAATGTGGTGCCATCTGATCTTTAAGACACACTTGAATTTTAGCTGACCTACAAGAACAGAAGAAGAGTTGGGGTGGCAGAAGGGTTTTGAGAACTGTGTTTCACACAAAGGGAACAGCATATTCAAAGATTGTTAGTGGAAGGAAGCAGAATGTGTTGGAGGAACTGAAAGAAGGCCAGAGTGGGTGACTAGGGGTATAAGGAGGGAGGGGAAAGGCACAAAAAGGCATTGAAAATGTGAATAGGAGTCAGGTCATATAAGTCTAATAAGCTGATTAGGCATTTACCCTCAAAGCCAAGGCAAAACAGTGAAGAGTTTTAGATAAGTGTAGCTAGCGACACAT
This sequence comes from Neofelis nebulosa, assembly GCF_028018385.1. Lineage (NCBI taxonomy): Eukaryota > Metazoa > Chordata > Mammalia > Carnivora > Felidae > Neofelis > Neofelis nebulosa. Next base: position 196,206,934 of record NC_080784.1, on the reverse strand, counting down.
TTAGGGGGCAGCTGAGTTGGGAGTAGATACAGATAGACCATGTTAGGAGCCTATCTTTGCGGGACAGGAGACAGATAATGGGAGCTTCGATTGGAGGTGGCAGTGGTGAGAGAGCAGAATGAATGCATGTTCCTGTTCATTTGTGAGGTAAACACAAAGACTGACTTTCAGCTTTCAGTCTTCAGCTACTACATAGATAGTGAGATAAAGGACCCTGAGAAGGAAGATTGTGGTCTTGGTTTTGAAGGCAAGTTTCTGGTACCCTGTAGAGCTAAGTAGAAATTTCAGTTCAGCCATTTGTATCTGGTATCTTCTTTAAAAGAATCCCTCTTGCTACTGTTTTGAAAATAAATTTTGAGGGGCCCTGCTGCTGTTTTGACTGTAAATCAAAAGCAAAGAGATAAGGCTATTGCCACAATCCAGAGGAAAAATAATAATAGCTAGGAACAGGATGTTAGGAATGGAGGTGAGGAGATTGGATTTTAGATATGTCTTGAAAATCAGGTTCATAGGATTGCATGTACAGTGGGGGGGGGGGGAAGAAAATATGATGAAACCAAGGCTCTTGGCAGCTTCATCTTTAATATTAGTTACCAACTAAGTCAGCAAAACCTCATTAGAGCAGATTTAATGGGATGATGGAATATTAGGAGTGCCAGTTTGAACATACTATGTGATAAGGTCTGTTAAATGTCAATATGCAATGTCCATCATTGCATAGATGAGTTTGGAGTCCAGAGAAGAGGCCTGGGCTGGAGACAGGAATTTAGGAGCTGGAAACAGGTAGATGTATTTAAAGCCATGACATGGGATGAAGCCACCAAAGCCACAAGTGTAGAGAGAAACCCACACACTGGAACTTAGGACACTCTGACATTGAAAAGTCAAGGAGTGGAAGAAGAACCAGCAAGAAAGACTAAGAAGGAATTACAGTGAGGTCATAGGAAAATTAGTGGAATAATGTGTCTTGGAAGCCAGATGGAGAAAGTATTTCAAGAAAGAGGAAGAGATTAACTAGGTTCAGTGCTGCTGATTGACCATTGTATTTGGCAATGGCATGAGAAATTAAAATGGAGTCATAGGGTGAAAGTCAAGCTATAAAGGGTTGAATGAGGAATAGGAAGACAGGGATTGGGCAGTATAAGAAAAAAAATTTAGTAATTTGGCTATAAAGGGGAACATAGAAATTAAGCAGTCACTGAGAGGGAGAAAAACAGAGTAAAGAGATTTTTTTTTTTTTTTTTTTTTTTTTTTTAAGATGGGGAATAAGCCAGTATAGATGAAAAACTGGTGATACACTAAGGAGAGAAGAGAATTGCCAGGTGACTCTGTAGTGATAGCAGGTTGGGTCCAATATGCAGATGAAAGGATTGGATTTAGAAAACAGCTGAAACTATCCTGTTGACTTTTCCTTTTTAAGAAAGACTTAAATATTTTTGATTTACCGTGTTGTCTCACCTTTGATGGGAACTTCTTTTTCTTTTCAAGTGGAACTTGCTATGATCATGGACCGGCTGTATGGTGGAGTTTGTTATGCAGGAATCGATACAGATCCTGAGCTAAAATACCCAAAAGGTGCTGGTCGAGTTGCTTTCTCCAATCAGCAGAGCTATATTGCTGCCATCAGTGCTCGGTTCGTTCAACTTCAGCATGGGGATATTGATAAACGCGTAAGTTACCTATTGGGAAATCATTTGACAACATCCTCTAATGTGCTGAGTCAGTAATATAATTCAATTCAAACACTTTATTTTTTTATACTTTTTTTTTTTTTTTTTTTTACTCTTAGAGTTAAAAGAGTATTATATCAAAATATCCCTACAGTGCCTGGGTGGCTCAGTCAGTTAAGCATTTGACTTCGGCTCAGGTCATGATCTCACAGTTCAGGGGTTTGAGCCTGCATCAGGCTCTGTGCTTACAGCCTGGAGCCTGCTTCGGCTTCTGTCTCCCTCTCTCTCTCTGCCCCTTCCCTGGTCATGCTTTGTCTCTCTCTTTTTCTCTCTGTCTCTGTCTCTCTCTCTCTCAAAAATAAACATTAAAAAAAAATTTTTTTAATATATCCCCGAAATGTAAAATTATTGAACATACTTTGAACTTTAGATACAATATTCAAAATATAAATGTCATTGTAAAAGCATGTCAAGTTTTGTTGTTGTTTTTGTTTTTGTTTTTTGTTTTTTATCCACCAGTGAAGTCTTAATATCCTTCTTACCATGGAGGCAGAGCTTGTTGTAAGAGCTTGTACCCTGAAGCCAGACTGCCCGGGTTCCGGTTCCTACCATGTGCTCTGTAATCCTCAAGAAATTAACCCTCAGTGTGCCTTCTTTCCCTCACTTATCAGATAGAAAGCACTATTGGTATCATCGTGTCTCTTTCACAGTTATTTTGAGGATTAAGTGAGTTCACAGATGCAGGAGCACTTAGAGTTTGGCACTGAGTGTTATTTAAGTGTTTTTATTTTTTATTTATCATAAAATTTAAAATAAAAATACACTCTGTGTATTTCCCTTAATATACACAATAATAAACCTACAAATAAACTAAACCTACAAAATAATTATCCTAGGGGCGCCCAGGTGTCTCAGTCCTAATAAGCGTCTGACTCCTGATTTCACCTCAGGTCTTGATTTCACGGTTCATTGGTTCTAGCCGCATGTCGAGTTCTTCGCTGACAGCGCAGGGCCTGCTTGGGATTCTCTCTCTCTCTCTCTCTCTCTCTCTCTCTCTCAAAATAAATAAATAAACTTTAAAAAGCTTCTCCTAAACTTTAAAACATTCACTCTTTAATAGCATTGTTTAGGTCATCATAATAAGAACTTTTTAGGAGGTCCTATGAATGTTAACTAACAGCCAGCCCATTGAATAATTGCTAAGTGATAGCACTGATTACCATCCAAAATAGGGGAAAGGAGTGACTGAAACTCAATTGTTCACTTACAAATCTGTTTCATACTAAAATCTATTCATAGTTCCTGTATATAGCTAAGCGGTACTCCTAAACAATCATGGTTGCTTTGTAGTACAGATGAGGTATACTAAGAATAGGAGATAAATTAACTTTTATGTCCAAAGTGGTAGATATAACTTGAGTGCATATTTATTATCCCAGTGTAACAGTTTCTTGAAGTTTCTTCTCCAAAGCTGTCTGTATATAAAAAGACTATTTTGGAGGCAGGGGAGCTGGTTAAGGAATATGGATTGACTAGACCATGGACTCTAAAGGTAGTCATCAATTTAATTACCAATTACCAATTTCTAAATTACCATTTAGAAAAAAAAAAAAAAAGTACAGCATAGTTTCAGTTCATACATGCAGAGGTTTTTGGTTTGGTTTGTTTTTTTGCACTGTTACTTAAAATGTTGCAAAAAGATAAATAAGTGGAGGGTCTCTGTTTTAATTACAACATGCACAAAAATTTGTTGAACTGGAGTCCCTCTAACCCAGTGGTTTTCACCCTCAGCTGCACGTTAAAGTCCCCTGGAAATTTAGAAAAATCTTGACATCTGGGTCCTCCCTCCACCCCAATTCTGTTGTAATTGGTGGGGGCAGCAGGAATTTATAAAGCTCCCAAGTGATTCCAGTGTGCATCGGTGCTTGAGACCGCCTATCTAGTCTAACCTTGACTTTTGCAGAGAAGCGAGCCTATTGACTGAGGAAGTTACTTACATTGTATGTGATTGTAGTTATTTAACATGCAGAAGCACAGGGAAAATTGGTGGAGGGTCAAACCTCATCTTTCCTTGTTTCCAAAATGATAGTGAAGGATCAATTATTTGGGGAAGAGTATTGATTCTTAAAGAGCAACTGAAAACACATACATGCCATCTTAAAAAGGATGAAATGTTTATTTTTTAAGGTATGTGTTACTAAGGTATATTTTGAAATCTTTTTGAAATAATTTGAGGGGTGCGTGGCTGACTCAGTAAGTAGAGCATGCGACTCTTAACCTCAGGTTGTGAGAACTCAACATTGGGTGTAGAGAGTACTTAAAAAATTAAATCTTTAAAAAAAAAAAAGAATTTGAGCCTTAAGAATTCTATAAGTCACCTGTATTATTTATAAAAAAAATATAAACCATTAGCCTTTATGCCTTTCATGTCTCTACTATGAATATAGTTATGAAACCATAAAAACAGATTAATTTTACATTTATAACTGATAATCCAAAGATTTGGAGAAGATTAAAATTGTTTATTCAGAAAATAAAATAGTTTATTCAGGCTACTTTTTTGGCTCAGGAGCACATCGGGGTTTAATGCCTATCTCCTCAATTGCTAGGAAACACAGTCACCACAAAGGTGTAATTCATTACAATTTTTGTATGTTACTCCATGAGTAATATCATTCACTGTGCCTTCTGGTACTTGCTGAAGGGAGTTGTGTTATGCCTCAAGATGGATAACTAAATATTATTTCATCAGTTATGACAGACTATTACAGATAGGTTCTTCTGAAGTAAAATAAGGAAAAGCATCATAATAGAAAATAAAAATAGGTACAGAACTGATGAAACTCAGACTCCTTCTCACATATGCAAGAGATTAATTTTTAGAGATTATTAGTCAAAAATAAGGTTTGATTATACTCCAAAATCATAAATTTGAAATCAAATTTTCTATTTTTGAAGTCTGTGATTTTGAAAGTGAGTAGATTGGCTTCATGAAATAATATCTAGAATTTTAAAACATAAATAACTGAAATCATTGCATTTTCATATTTTATTCAGCAGTTTTACATTAAGTTACTCCTGAGCACCAGGCATTTTATGAGGTATTATGGAAATGAAGTAAACCACACAGATACTCTGTCTTTAATTAGCTTAAAATCTTATGGTAAAAGCAAGAGATAAAATCATGAGAAAGAAACTTAGCACACATAAGTGTACCACATTTACTCAAATATAGTTTCTACTTTGTGCTAGAGATTCTGCTAGGTCCTGGGAACTAAGAAGTGAGCAGATGCTTTCCCGGTGCCCATTTTGTTTATCATCTAGTAAAATGAAATCCAGTAAGTCTCTTGCTACTTTGAGATATTCTTTGAAAATTTAATTATAGTTATAATATTATATTATATAAGAATAGTGTTATAACTATATACACATAAAAATATTATAGTGATGATAATGAATCAAAAATGGCAGCCTGGCAATCAAGATAGAATTCATTAAGGAAAAAAGTTGAAACATAAAGATTGAGCATAAAATTTTTAAATTAGTGTCAAAGATCTTTTTAAAAACCAAAGGCCAATGGAAAAAAGGTTTAAAATCTTTAACTGGCAATGAGTAATTATTTAAAAAAAAAAAAACCCTCCAGCAGGAAGATATGCAAAAGATACAGACAGTGCAGAAAAGCAAAATGTTCAATGTACATAAAATATGTTTATCCAGCCCTAGTCCATGAAATGCAAATATAAACAACTTAATTCCATCACCTTTCTATCAAATGTTTGTTTTACAGTTCTTGTCATCAACTTTTAGATTTTTTTCCTGTTTGTTGTTGCTGTTGTTACAAATAATGCTTCAGAAAATACCCTTATAGGGGTATCTGGGTGGCTCAGTCGGTTAAGCGTCTGACTCTTGGTTCAGCTCAGGTCATGATCTCAGTTCATGGGACTGAGCCCCACATTGGACTCTGCACTGACAACACAGAGCCCGCTTGGGATTCTCTCTCTGTTTCTCTGCCCCTCCTCCCCCATTCTCACGTGTGTGCACACACACTCCCTATCTCAAACATTTTTTTCAAAAGAAGATACTAGGGGCACCTCAGTGGCTCAGTCGGTTAAGTGTCCGACTTCGGCTCAGGTCATGAGCCAGTTCATGAGTTCAAGCCTCACGTCCGGCTCTGTAATGACAGCTCAGAGCCTGGAACCTGCTTCTGATTCTGTGTCTCCCTCTCTCTCTGCCCCTCCCCTGCTTGCACTCTGTCTCTCACTCAAAAATTAATAAACATTAAAAAAAATTGTTTTAAATAAAAGAAAATATCCTTACATATTCATTTTCTGCATACATGCAAGTATTCATACGTTCAGAATAGAAATTGTTGGGTTGTTATTTTATACCTTGGGCAAGCACTACTTTACCTCTAACCAAGCCACTTAAACACTCAGTTTTTCCCCTCCCGTCCCCAGGAAAGGCTGAGGTCTGAGGCTGCCGGGCACCGTCCAGACGAAAATGGTAGCCCTCCACTGGGAAGGTTATTGTAGCAGGCAGCACTGGCTTACAGAGTCTGCTGGGTGCCAGGCTCTGTCCTGAATGCTTTTTTACCTGCATAATCTAATCCTCACAACTCTGTGAAGCAGGTTCTAGTATTCTCACTTGACAGACCTGGACGCTGAGCTTTAAGAGACTTAGCGCCCCGAGCTAAGTAGAGTCTGAGGTCTTCTCCTGAGTCAGGCCTTCTCAGTGGGCCTTTGATTTTATATCTTAGAAACTCACTGACGTCTAGACACGCCCGTAACGAGATTATCCACAGTTCTGGTCTGTGTGTGTGCCAAGGAGGCACCAGCAGGGTACAGGCGGAAGTGCTGCGCTGCCCGGCGGCCGTGGGGTTGGGCCGGCTCTCGGGTGGTATCGGAATGAAGGGGAAGGTGCGAAAACCACTCATCCCATGCCCTTCTCTTTCTCACTCAGTCACCGCCCCCCCCCAAAATATTAACACGCTTTTAAAGATGGCACTTCACCAAAGGTGAGGGTAGAATGTTAGATTTACAGGATTAGCTGTCTTTGAAAAACATAGTAAACACCACTCAGTTTATAAGTCCTCTGAAGAAAACATCAAAATAAAGTTACCCAAACTAAAACCAAGTGCTCGTTTAATCACGTGGTCATTTATGAACACGAAACGTCTTGTAAAAAGACGATTATGCAAGAACAGAGTGACCTCACTGGTGTTGGTTTTGTTTCGCTTTGTATTTACCTACTACATGGGAAAGCTCTTTCCCTGGGAAGCTGCCTACTTCCTCGAGGTTAAATGCGGGTCCCGCCCTTGAGAACACTGAACGTTTTAAATTCGCTAAAGCGGTTTCTGAAGCAGCCTTCGTGAGACCTCTTTTGCCCTCTCGTTCCAGGTGGAGGTGAAGCCATATGTGCTAGATGACCAGATGTGTGATGAATGCCAGGGCGCGCGCTGCGGTGGAAAATTTGCTCCCTTTTTCTGTGCCAATGTCACTTGCCTGCAGTATTACTGTGAGTTTTGTTGGGCAAATATCCACTCTCGCGCAGGACGTGAGTTCCATAAGCCATTGGTAAAGGAAGGTGCTGATCGCCCACGTCAGATCCACTTCCGCTGGAACTGAGACTAGCACACCGGCCTCCGTGTGACACGGAAAGAAAGGGTGCATGTGGCTTACTGTGTCTGAAGACGCGACACGCGGAAGAAATAAGTGCATTCTTCTGCTTTCCCCCCAGCTACCAGTACATGCATCTTGATCAGCAGCCAAAACACTACAAGCCTCTTGTTTTTCACCAAAACCCTACATCTCAGGCTTACTAATTTTTGTGATATTTTCATGTTAAAATAAAATGTTTTTTTGTATTTTCTCCAAGTTATTTTTATATGTAAAGTTAAAATTAGATATGAGAATGTTTTGCGTAGGGGCAAACAGTCTGCTGCTATATAGTGGGTGAAGCGTGCACTTATTTCTAAACGTGGGTTTTTAACTTCAAGATCTGCCCCAGTAATTTACCAAAGGTAGCAAAATAATAGTGGAGATGGAATATGTCTGCTACAAATGCTTATTTTTATTGTTGCTATTTTCAGTGTATACATAACTAAAAATTAGGGTTGGTTTTTTTGCTCTCCATTTTGACTTGCAAGAAATAATACCTCAAGATAATCTGATTTATTAGCTATTTTTAAACATTTTTAATCACAAGCTGTATTAGCTTTGCTGCTATATAGGTGTTATGTGTAAATGCCACCTATTAATACGGGATTGAAAACGTTAGAGACACTGCATTGCAGATAAAATGCAGGCAGCACAATATGGCCTAAACTGCCATAGTTTTAGAATGTGAAAAAAAAAAATGCATGTTTACTTACCTGTATACACCTTATGCATGCACTAGAGTTATTAACTAACAAGAGGTGAGGTATTGCAAATGTTCAAAAAAGCTCTCTTGAATCTAGGTAGCATGAACAAATTATAAAATTTATTTAAAAAAAGCAAACTTGCATGCATTATTGTGACTTCAAGTTAAAAAAATTGTCCTACATGTGTACAATATGCAAATTAGTTTTAGATTAGAGAGTGCAGCCATTTTGTGATCTGGTCGGTAGTGGAATTCGATTTTATGCAGACTGGATGTAATATTTGTAATCCCTGTGCAATTTTGTGATGTGCGGTTCTAATTCATGTGCAGTGATAATAGTATAGGTAAAAGATTGAGAGAAGAAAAATACTAGAATTTTAAAGAAGGTTGATTTTAGCCCCTTTGATAGTTCATGGTTAAGACATCCTTTATAAACCAAAGATGGCCAGCACACTGCTAACCAGTCACCAAATGTAAGACCCACAGGAAGCCCATATTAAACAAATGAACTTTATAGAAGAGTGCAAAACTTTAGTAAACCTAAGTAAAGTCAAAATGGAGATGGGGAAATATACAGATGGCTAGTTGCATAAAATTTAATTTTACCTTAAAGACAATGGTGAAATCTGGCTTAAACTTGCTTACACGTTTGACCTATGTATATTGGGGTCTTCTGTCTAAACTGGGGTCACTGTTGCATGGAACATTGTTGTTCTTAATGGTTAAGAATTGCTTTTTTTTAGATTTTGATGAAGGAATTTTGGTAATGACTTTGCTTGCAGTTTTGTTTTGGTTTTTTTTTTTGAGAAAGTGGGCATGGAAACATGCCATAGCTAATGAGTTTCTCTTGGTACCGAACACTTAGAATATCGCTAGTGATGTTTTTTCTCTTTAGAGCATTTTTAATGCAACTAGCCCCTATATTTTAATGTAGAAGTTACTCTGCAATCTAAGCAAAGCACCCAACAGTGGTGGATGTTTTTAAAAGAAAATGTGGAACTAAGGTTCTTGACTCTAAAGAGAGAAAATTACAAGGGTGTTGCCTTATTGCAACCCCTTGGGACAATCCTTCACGTGAGCAAAGTGTCGATCTTAATATCGGTTGTCTCTGGTGTGCTTTTTTGTACTGTAAAAATATGTGGTTCACGTCTAACTCTGCTGTTTTATTGTGGTTGTGGTTCCAGTTTTTAATGTTTCAAGTTGATGCTGTTTTCAGAAGAGCTTTTTACTAATTTATTTGTCGATGTTCCCTATTTGTTACTTAACCATGATCCTCCAGATTTTTGGAGTATTCTTTTCTAACCTTAACCCTGCCAACCTTGATCCATTTGACATTTGTTATGCACTATTTTTATATCTCTGTGAGAGATTTTTCCAACAGTCAGCTATTTTATGGCACACTTTTTTTGACTGATGACATCTCCTTTGCTATACCTCAATTTTTGGAATTTAGAAAAGAAATCAGTAGTTTTGCAATGTTAATTATTTAGATATTTAATTTCGCAGATTTTTTAACTTTATTTTCATAATTTCTGCTTAATGTTTAAAATTGAAGAGCCTTTTCATGTATTAAATAATGAACACTAAAATAAATTATATGATGAAAATGATTGGAGATGTTGAAAATCACTTTCCCTTCTTAAACAGAAATAAATATTGGGAATGAAGGGAAATGAAACGGAACCCCCTTTTCGCCACGGGTAAAAATGGCAGAAATGTATGGTTGGTTTTACCTTCATTTCTGTTATAGTTAAAGCTTGTCCGTCTAATCTTTTGTTCCTTCCCCACCTCACCCCTACCTCTTTCTTTCTTCTTCTTTTTTTTTTTTTTTTTTTTGCCTTTTATGTACTACATTCTTATTTTCTAACTGTTAAACACTGTATTGGAGGTTTTTTGTTTTTAATTTACAGATCATATTTATTTTCCTATTTTTGTAGAAAATTATTAATTTTGATTGTATTTTTGTATTTTCAAAGCTTCTTCACTTGTGTTCCCTAAATGTTCATATTGCTGCCCAAAAGTATGACTGTGGAGGAAAAAAAAAAACTTTAAAAATCCACACTTTTTGTTAAGAAGGAAACATTTAGCATTTATATATTTGTGTATGGAAAACACTTGATATTTTATCCCTGTTGCATCTGGCTGCACAGAGCCTCTCCTCAAAGATGCTACAAAACTTGAATATAACACATTTTGGAAGGCTGACTAACCTCGATTCTGTGTTGTGATGTGCAATACTGTTTCTAATGTTTGTATAAAAAAAAATAACAGTGTAAACCTTTTTAATGCAAATTTATTTTTTTCATTGCATATTTTGCAGATTTTATCCACAGTGTCATTTTTTACTGTCAGAAAAGATACCCCTTTTGTCATTGCAACTATTTTTTAAATCCAGAAATCTTTGTACTGATGTAAATGATTGTAGTTATTTTGGATAGTGTTTTGCTAACAAAAGGAGAGACTTTTTTCATGCATATTTCTATTTTGTTTTTTTGGGTTTTATTTTATTTTAATAGTAGTAAAATACTTGGAATAATTTTTCATATTCTTGTCATTAATATTATTTTGTATTTTTATGTGGAAATATATAATTTTATGACACTAATTGCTAAAGTTTATTTTATGTTGAATTATTTTTGGAGCTGAAATCTTTGTAATATTAAAGCAACTAGTTTCTAATTCCCAGTTTCTGTATAGAATCGCACAAGTGGTTTATGGAGTGTTTGGATTGTAATTATAAATGGTTCTTTGATATGCAAATTAATATTTTCAGTTGATTTTATTTTATATTCCTAATGGGGTGTTAAAGCCGTTTTTTATTTTTTTCTAAATAAAAAGAGAACCCATGCTTTTATGGACACTAGGTAAACGCCTTCAGCTTAAATTCTTTCGTTAAAATATTTTAGTTTATTTTATTGTTATCTTCCAGATGTCTAAATCTCCAGTCTGTCTGTTGTACTGGTAATTTAACTCTGTAATGGAATAGTTTGCTGCCAACTATTTATATTAAGTAATTTTTAAATATTTGTAATATTGTTGACTGACTAATAAACTATTAAGTTATTGGCATAGTTGTGGAACCTTGTTCTTCACTTTCAACTCTACAAAAATACTCCCCGAGGCCAGTATAACTCTTACTTAGGAAGCTCTGTGACATGAATACATTACGCAGCCCAGGCCCCTCTACAGCCCAGTGCCAGAGCTGGGAGGGCACCTTGGAGACCACGTAGCCCAGTATCTCTCATTGTTTTGACCGCAGACACCCCTGGCATCAGTTCTCCTCCCCACCCTCGCCCTTAGCCCCCACATACGTTCCATAGACTTTCTAGTGTGGTGTTGTCATCATCCCAGACCGTCAGCGTTCCCATCTCTAAATGGACTCTGCAATCAAACAACGAAAGCCCGTTGATTATTTTGCTGTAAGTGCACAGTTTCCAGGATGCTTCCGCAGACACCCTCGTTGGAAGTCACGTATCATTTTTCTACTTGTTTTCGGCACAGCCTATGAGTTCTTCCATGGTCACACTATAGACGAAAAAGAAGGAGAAGAGCTAGAAGTTCCTCATCCTAATGATAGCTAAAAGAGCTCTACTTTCCACCTGAACAAAGTTGGAATTCTACTTAAAAACTGGGGTGTGGGAGTGAGGTGGAGAAAACGTTTCCTTGCTTTTTTAGAAAACATTTTAAAAATCACTGATTGTCATCAATTTTTTCGCTTTACCTAGGAGGACATAGGTACCCCAGAGAGGGTAAAACTTAGGACGCCCTCCTATTCTACAGGACATCACAGAAACTTCTTAAACAGGCTGATCTTGACATTATCAGCACCTCTGAGCCTGTCACTGTCACCCATGTCCTACAAAGCAAATCCCACACCTCCACACACCTGCATCTTGGCATATGCTACCATTTTTCCATTTGGAATCTTACTTTCTTTTTGCCCAATGAATCTCCTTCCATAACAAAAACAAAGAGCCTCCCCTGCATTCTGGCCTATCTTTAAGGCTTCACGGGAATTTCTCATTGTCTTCACCCCCCTACTGTTGACATGACATAAAGATTATTTATCTTCCTGTGCTCCTCATGGCTTTGGTGTTTAAGAATAAATTTTGACTACCTACCAAGTGTTGGACTCTATGCTGGGTCCTTGGTTTCCAGGCCATTTTATAATCTTGTAGGTGAAAACTCGGGTCAATTCAAAGCATAATATAAAATATAAAATATACCATAGTTAATGTGTAGCAAGGGCAAAGGGAAAGACTGCCAAAGTGATTCTCTGACTTTGAAATGATTTTACTGAAGAATTTCTCACAGGAGTTAGCATTTGGAGGTTTTGTATGAGTGAAGAATTAAGCAAACTTCTAACTTAGTACTCAAACCATTTCTTAGAAAAGTCCTTGAAGATCTATTCCACCAAGAAGAAGGAATAAAAAAGTATCCCAGAATCAGAGAGACGTGTGATACTGTGATTTATGATACATATTTGGTCTTCCTTCTGTTTCTGGCACAGCTCCTAAATCCTTGGAATTTCCTGGGTGATAAGAGGGATAAAGATGTCTTGATATTCGTAACAAACCCCTTTCAACCACAACTGACTTGGTTGGTGAGGTGACTTTTGGAAAGTGCCTAAGGATGGGAAACCAACCAACTTTCAGTTCCTCCCATTCACTCACCCCCAGGAAGGGGACTGGGACTGGAGGTTGAATTGATCACGCCAAAGTTGTGAAGCTTCCATAGAAACACAAAAGGACAGGGTTCAGAGAACTTCCAGGTTGGTGAACGTGTGCGAGTTTGGGGAGAGTAGCTCAGTTCAGACGGGGCATGGCAGCTCCACACTCTCTCCTCACGCCTTGCCCTATGCATCCCTTCATCGGGCTGTAATGAGGTTATAACCGTTTACAAAAAACCGATATGTAGTCAAACCCAAAGAGAAGGTTTTTGGACCTCCAGTATATCTATAGCCAGTTGGTCAGAAGCACAGGTGACAGCCTGGACTTTGATACCTGAAATGGGAGGAGGGGAGCAGTCTTGCAGGACCGAATCCTTAATCTGTGGGATCTGATGCTATCTCCAAGTAGATAGCGTTTGAATTGAGTTGAACTGTAGGACATCCATCTGGAGTCAGAGAATTTTTTCGTGGTGTGTTGGGAAAAAACACACATAACTGGCGTCAGAATCATAACATGGGATAGCAGATAATGTTGTGGGTAAAGACGCCAGTCTAATGTAGAGTTAGGAAATACAATGTGGCTACAAAATTGAACACCATTTGTAAATAAGTCCAAATAGTAGAGACATAATTTAAAACATGATCAAGGTAATACTAAAAGTCAAGATAATTTAAGCAAAACAGAGCCAGTCCTGGATGAACATCTGAAATGATGACAAAGGTCTTGTTTGGAGTGGAGGAGGAGAGATTATAGATGTTGGTTAGTTTATTGTAAATAAATTATTTTTCGAATTGAAATATGTATTATGTGTATGTTTTTAAAAGTCAAATATAGGGGCGCCTGGGTGGCTCAGTCGGTTAAGCGTCCGACTTCAGCTCAGGTCACGATCTTGCGGTCCACGAGTTCGAGCCCCGCGTCGGGCTCTGTGCTGACGGCTCGGAGCCTGGAGCCCGCTTCGGATTCTGTGTCTCCCTCTGTCTGCCCCTCTGCCACTCGTGCTCTGTCTCTCGCATTGTCTCAAAAATAAACATTTTTTTAAAAAATTTTAAAAAGTCAAATATATAAATCATGAAAAGGAAAATATTGCCCCACTCCCTTTTCATCCCCAATTGTTACTCCTGAGAGGCAACCACTTTTAACTCCCAAGTGTTAACACTTTGCAATATCATGCTGTTTACCTCCTTACATCTAAGGAGCTCTTTGCTTTTTAGTTTAGAACTTTGCTGACCTCCTGAAATGTGAATATTTTGTTTCCAGACACACCTCATTCATGTACCTAACATGTATACTCAAACTAGGCTGTTCATTTTGTGAATAATTTGTCACGTTGATGTGTATTACTTGCACAATTTTCTGTAGGTTTCAAACCCCGCCAAAAAATTTCTTTTTAAATGCGCAAGAAAACACCTCTTACTTCAATAGTAAGGACGAGAGAGGGAGAGAGAGGATCATAGCAAGACAGGCAAAAGCAGAATCAGAAAGAGAGTTTCCATGGTAACTGAATCCCAGGTCTATGGGATTGTTTTTTAATCTTTTTGTGAAAGGTAATGCACACATGGAAAATGGATTAAGCATTAACTGGCACCGTGAATAATTTTAAAACTCTTGTCAACAAGTAGGAAACTGTTTAAAGCAGGGACTCAAACAGGTATTTATTTGTACACCCACGTTCATCATAGCATTATTCACAATAGCGAAAGGGTGGACGCAGCCCACGTGTCCACCAATGGATAAACAAAATGTGGTAGATCCACACAGTGGAAAATCGTTCGGCCTCACCGGGCAAGAAATTCTTACACATGCTACAACATGGAGGAACCTCGGAGACAGGATGCTATGTGAAATAACCAGTTGCAGAGGACAAAGCCTGTACGATTTCATCACCTGAGGTACCTAGAGTGGTCAAATCCATAGACACAGTAGAATGAGTGGTGATTGCCAGGGGCTGAGGACACAGGGAGACAGGAGTTACTGTTTATGAGTACAGAGGTTCCGTTGGGGACGATGAGAGAAGTTCTACAGATGGATGGTGGTGATGTTTGCACAGCAATGGGGATTTACTTAATGCCACTGAACTCTACACTTAAAAATGGCTAAGACGGTTAGGTTTTGTGTTACATATATTCTACCGCAACAGAAAAAAATTAATGGGAAGAAAACTGACAGCAACCAGAAACCTCTCTGTGCACAACCTCCTTCTCAGGTACAATTCTCAGGTACAACCATCCTTCCCGATCTCTCAGAAGGAAACACTTGCTAAGCTTTTGCATTTCTGTATAGCTTGACCACCCAAGCACGAATTCCAAAACAGCACGGTTTTTAAAAAAATGGTTTACTATTTACTTACTTGGGGGAGAGCACCAGCAGGGGAGGGGCAGAGAGAGGGAGACAGAGGATCCGAAGCAGGCTGACAGGCTGAGTGATAGCAACGAGCCTGGAGTGGGGCTCAAACCCACTAACCAAACTGTGAGCTCATGACCTGAGCTGAAGTCAGATGCTCAACTGACTGAGCCATCCAGGCGCCCCGTAAACTTTTTAATAAAGGGAATCAAAACTATGTATTTATATCTTTGCTTTTAATCTACACTATTTTCTATAAAATGCACCCGTGTTGTCTGTAGCTGTAGTTCATTTTCACTGTTGGATAGCATTTTATTATATAAATAGATAACAATTGTTGATGGGCATTTAGATTCCTCCCAGAGCTTGGCTATTGTGAACCATGTGACTGTAAACATTACTGTATTTCCTGGTGTACACATGCCCAGTTTTGAGAGAATATTACCCAGGAATGAATTGCTTGGGTCATAGGGTACACGAACTTGACATACTAAATAATGCAATCTGTTTTCTAAAGTGGTTGTACCAGTTTATACACTCACTAGCAACTTGTGTAAGCTCTGATCTCCCACGTCGTAGCATATACTATGCTGGCGGCCTTTATTTTTTTGCCAGTCTCGTGGTATTTTCATTTTTCAGATGACTGATAGGGTTGAGCACATTTACTATTTATGTGCTTATTGGCCATTCGGATTTTCTCTTAAATGTTTTATTTTTTTTTAATTTAATGTTTATTGTTTATTTTTGAGAAAATAGAGAGAGAGTGCATGAGCAGGGCAGGGGCAGAGAGAGAGAGGGAGACACAGAATCCGAAGCAGGCTCCAGGCTCTGAGCTGTCAGCACAGAACCCAACACGGAGCTTGAACCCACGAACCGTGGGAACATGACCTGAGCTGAAGTTAGATGCTCAACCAACTGAGCCACCCAGGGACCCCGGATTTCCTCTTTTGTGAGGTGCCTCTTAAATCTCTCCTCTATTTTTCCATTGAATTTTGTTTTTCTTACTGACTGGTAGGAGTGTAATTTTGGATACGAGCCCTTTGTCAGTAATATGTCTTGAATACATCTTCCTATTTCCAGAGTTTTGCTTTTTTCACTCTCTAATGAATAGATGTTCCTAATTTCAATGCAGTCAGAGGTAGTCCCCATTTTCAACCTTGTCCTTACCCTCAGGTCAGGTTGATATTCTTCAACACTGTCTTCCAAAAACTTTATATTTTAACCTTTTATACTTTGATCATTATCCATCTGGAGTTCTGCGTGTGTGCACGCACACATATGCACAACCTGTGCAGTGAGACGTAATTGTGAGCTGACTTAAAAGGACTTGACGTCTCTCTCAAGATGTTTCCGAGTCCTCATCTAGACCTTGTACTCTCCTCAGTGCTGGGAAATCCATTTGAAAGAATCTACCCCCAAAACCAAGAGCATGCAATATACACTGTATATTAGCCAACTTGACAATAAATTAGATTAAAAAAATAAATGAAAGAGAAAGAGAGAAAGAGAGAGAGAGAGAGAAAGAAAGGAAGAAAGGAGAGGAGAGAGAAAGAGAGGAAACTGCCTTTGAAAAGATAATTTTTGTCACTCTATTTAGTTTTTAGAAGTAATACAAGTTCATGGTAAAGTATTACAACATGGAAGAAGTACCTATTACAAAGTAGTCCCCTTTTATTACCTGCCTACCGAAAATATATTCCCCAGGGGTAATTGCTGCTAACATTTAGTGTCTACTTTTCTAGACCTCTCTCATAAGCTCAGGTAAACGTATATGTAACCCCCATGTTAGCTGGGGGCCTCCTCGTCATTTTCTCCATCTGCACTGTTGAGTTAACCACATGTCAACCAGGGTGCACTATCGGGCTCAGCCACTGGTTTCCACAAGAAATCCTCCTAGCACAAACATTTCTTGATCAGTGTAGACTTTACTGATGGCTGGGGGTCAAGATGATATATCGTACCGTATGCTACCTTGTTGGCCCCCTTTCCGCCACTTTCTCTCCCTTTACCCAGTCAGGAGCCAATTTCCTTAGACCTCATCTTTCTCTAGCACGGTAATCTCTTCTTGTCTCTCATGGCACAGATTACAATAGATGATGATATGCCTCGGATGTATTTATTCATTTAGTGCTTACCACCCCTCAAGACCAGTTGTAAGCAAGCTGCATGGTCCAAAAACAGCCCACTGCCTGTTTTCATAAATAAAGGTTTGCTGGATGACAACTACGGATTGTCATGCTACAAAGGTGGAGCTGAATAGTTGCAACGGAGACAATGTGGCCCACATACTGTCTAGCGCCTTACAAAAACAGTGTGCCAACGCCTCTTCCAGACTATGGGCAACACATCTTTTCATCATCTTATAACCAGCATCCAGGACCACGTCTGGCCCATTCAAAGGGACCTGCCACTGAGAATGATCTATAGTCATGAATTTCAAGGATTGAGATATCTCCTTTAGGCCTTTTATTATTATTGTCAACTATGTGAAAGGTTTGCTACGCCCAGGGTGGGAGCCAGTCAACAAATGTATTGAGAAGCCCATTGTTGGTACACTGGAGAAATTTCATGCACAACACAAGCCCAAAGACCAAATCCTACCGGACCTACATATGCCTTTTCTTGACCTCAGTCTTTAAAGAATGATGTATTTATATACAAGCTAATTTAGCTAAATGTCATCTGCTGTTTAGCGGTCACTGTAAAATCTATGCACCAAACAAGTAAATAATTGGTTAGTATTAATCTTGGTGGTGTCAATATTTTTAACCCTCTCTACCAGATGACAAACCATTCACTACGTACCGGCCTTGAGGAACACACGTTCCCTCTTTCTCCAGACACGAGGTCATGCGACAGCCACGCTGCCATCAGGTTTGTTTTGCAAGTAGCCCGGGAAAGTAGGGCATCCAGGATCATGCTGCTGCGTCCTACCACGTCACTGCCCAAACTTGCCCTTCACATATGTCGTTCTGCACATTAATGTCTATCTCTTCCCCTAAATGTTAATTTTTCGAGCAAGCACTAGCTTGTATTGCTTTCTTTTTCCTCTTTTTTATAAAGGTATTACAAAATTCACAGAGTTTAGAAGTATAGCTTGATGGATTTGGGTAATTGTATATAATCATAATCGCCATTAGGGTCAAGACACCCAAGAGTTCCCTTGCTCTGACAAGTTCCTCTGTGCCTGCTATGCTTGTTCTCCTTACTCTGCCATTCTTCTGGCTTCTAGCAACCAATACTCTTCTCTACTTTCTCTGACTATACTTTTGCCTTTGTTCGAATTTCATGTAATTGGAATCATACAGTACATGATAGTCTGTGCTTGACTTTTTCACCTAGGATTATGTTTTTGAGATTTATCCACATTGCCGCATATACTAATATGACATTCTCCTTTTATTGAAGATGAGTACTCCATGGCACATAATTTTTTCACCCACTTATCAGTTGAGGGATATTTGGGTTTCTTCCAGTTTGGGGCTATTATGAACAATGTCCACACATTTTTATGTGAACATGTGTTTTCATGTCTCTTGCAATAAAACCCAAAAGTGAAATCACAGAGTCATCTGATAAATGTAGCTAACTTTATAAGTGCTGCCATATTATTTTCCAAAGTGTCTATACCATTTTGCCTTCCACTGGCAATGTGTGAGAGAGTTCCAGGTGCTCTATATTCTCACCAACGTTTGTACTATTGATCTTTTTACTGTAATCATTCTAGTGGGTGTGAAATAGTATCTATCCCATTATGGTTTTAATTTGCATTTTGTTGATTACTAGTGATGCTGAGCATCTTTTTGTGTGCTTATTGGCCATTCCATTATCTTCTTTTGTGGAGTGTCAGTTTAAGTTCTTATGTCTAGTTTTTAGTTTTTTTTTTTTTTTTAAACCCTGAGTTGTCTTATTATTAAGTGATGAGTATTCTTCATACATTCTGAATTAAGCACTTTGTTGAATATATGTTGAAGAAAATCTTCCTCCCAGTCTGCGGCTTGCCTTCTTGTGTTCTTAGCTATGTCTTTCAAAGAGCAACAATTTTTAATCTTGATGAAATCTATTTTATCTTTTTTCCCTTAGAGTTTCTGTAATTGGTGTTCTATTCAAGAAATCTTTGCCTTGGGGCGCCTGGGTGGCTCAGTTGGTTGGATGACCGACTTCAGCTCAGGTCATGATCTCACAGTTCATGAGTTCGAGCCCCGTGTCGGGCTCTGTGCTGACAGCTCAGGGCCTGGAGCCTGCTTCAGATTCTGTGTCTCCCTCTCTTTCTCTACCCTTTCCCTGCTCACGCTCTGTGTCTCTCTCTCTCTCAATAATATAAACATTAAAAAAATTTTTTTTTTTTAAAGAAATCTCTGCCTTACCCAGGGGCACCTGGGTGGCTCAGTCGGTTAAGCATCCGACTTCAGCTCAAGTCATGATCTCACTGTTCATGGGTTTGAGCCCCACGTCGGCCTCTGTGCTGACAGCTCAGAGCCTGGAGCCTGCTTCGGATTCTGTGTCTCCCTCTCTCTCTGCCCCTCCCCTGCTCATGCTTTGTCTCTCTCTGTCTCTCAAAAATAAATAAATGTTAAAAAAATTTTTTTTTTTTTAAAAAAAGAAAGCAATCTTTGCCTTACCCGGCGAGTGCCACAAAGATTTTTTTTACCTCTGCTGTCTTCTACAGTCTAATCGTTTTAGTACTTACATTTAGGCATATGATCAATTTGAGTTAATATTTATGGATGGTGTGAAATAGTTCCATGTTTGTTTGTTTTTTTCATACAGACACCCAGTGAGTCCAGCACTGTTTGTTGGACTATCTTTTCCAATTGAATTACCTTGGCATCTCTGTCAAAAACAAACTGATCACACAAGCGGGGGTCTATTTTTGGGCTCCCACTCCGATCCATTGATCTGTGTGTCTGTCCATCACTGCAACCACACAGTTGATTTGCAAAAGAACAGCTGCCAAAGCTACTTGTTATTAACTGTTCCAGATTCTATAGTAGCCCTCGATCTCCCTGAACACCTCCGTCTCCTCAGTCTTTCAGAAGACAGAACAGTGAAAAGAATGTGTTATCCATAGGCTTGGAAGGAAGGCACTTAAAACTTTGAGTGTCGGTGATAGCACGCAACATTTTGAAGCAATAGCCACGTCAGCAAAAGCTGTTAAAACTAAGTATTGCAGCAGTCGGGTCCCAGGAAGCAACGGCCTGCGTGGGACACGGCATTCTGGGGTTCACAAAGCAAGGCTTTCCAACCACTTCCGAAGCAAAGTTCAAGGTCACTCCCGATGACATTAATCAAGGCTGCACTATTTTTTAGGTGAGTTTTGGCTTAAAGTTACACTGCAGTTCCATTTGAAGATGTTTATCAAGCATGTAGCAGTGGATGCTAAGATTAGGGAGACAGATACATAGATCTGGGGAGGTGAATAGGAGCAAGATGTGTGTGTACCACATCCTCATTAACCACTCCTGTATCAACGGACACTTGGGCTGCTTCCCTATCATGGCTATTGTAAATAACGCCGTGGTCAGCATGGGGGTACATGTGTCTTTTTCAATTTGTGTTTTCCTTTTCTTTGGGTAAATAATAGTGGAATTATTGGATCATATGGTGTTTCTGAGGCCCCTCCACCCTGTTTGCCACAGTGGACGCACCAATTTACATTCCCACCCACAGTGCACAAGGGTTCCTTTTCCTCCACATCCTCACCAACACTTGTTACTTCTCACCTTTTTGATGTTAGCCATTCTGACAGGTGTTACGGATGGGCCTAGAGGGCCATGTTAAGCGAGATATATCAGACTGACAAGGACAAACACCATCTGACTTCTCTCGAATGTGGGATCTAAAAAAAACCAAATGAGGGCGCCTGGGTGGCGCAGTCGGTTAAGCGTCCGACTTCAGCCAGGTCACGATCTCGCGGTCCGTGAGTTCGAGCCCCGCGTCAGGCTCTGGGCCGATGGCTCGGAGCCTGGAGCCTGTTTCCGGTTCTGTGTCTCCCTCTCTCTCTGCCCCTCCCCCGTTCATGCTCTGTCTCTCTCTGTCCCAAAAATAAATAAAAAACGTTGAAAAAAAAAATTTTTTTTTAAAATAAAATAAAAAAAATAAAAAAAACCAAATGAAAAACAAAACAAAAAGCAGAATCAGACCTATAAATACGAGAACAAACTGGTGGCCACCAGAGGGAAGGGGCCTGGAGGGGGGGATGAGAAAAATGGATGAAAGGGTTGGGAGATACGGACTTCCAGTTATGGAATGAATGAGTCACAGGGCTACAAGGCACAGCATAGGCAATATCATCAGTGACACCGTGATCGTGTTGCAGGAGACAGATGGTAGCTACAGCAGTGGTGAGCATATCGTAAGATACAAACTTGTGGAATCACCGTATTGTACACCTGAAACTAAAGAAACATTGTGTGCCCTTGATCGATAGATAGATAAATAGATGATGGATAGATACAAGACAAGTGTATACGGCCAATTCTAGGAACAGACTGGTAATTTCAATACCATGGTAAAGTAAGAATGAGATATGTCCAACGGGCCACAAGAGTACAGAGCGAGGTGAGCAGCCCAATCCAATGACTGAAGGAATGGAAGACATCAAAAACGGAGATTAGGTTTGAAGAATACATATGACTTAACCAAGGGAAAATGAGGTGAGATGGGGATTTCAGGGAGAGCGGAAGAGTGAGCAAAGAGTTCGAAACAGCCTAATGCATGCTTCTCTAGGGCGTAAATTGCAAAACGGCATGGCGGACAGCGAGGTTGGTGATCTAAATGGATCTCGAGGTTGCCAGGAGATGGAGGTTTTCAAGACCCAGCTCCATGGCTACCTCCTCCAGGAAGCCTCCCATCAATTAGCTTCCTCTCCACCCTAGACCCTCTTGAGCTGGGATCTACCATTTTCCCCTCTTCTTGTCCTCACTGCTTTGCCTTCTCTTAGTGGACACACGTGGCCTGCATCTGTATCACTCATGAGACCCAAGTGGGAAGCGACGACGGCTGTGTCCCCAGGATCCAAGACAATCACCAGATCTATCACAATCAGGAAACAACGGTAAATTCAGCTTGTTGGAAAAGCAATCATTTCATAAATACTGGGCCACTTGCTATGTTCCGGAAAATTATCAGAACAGGTTTGAGGAAGGAGTTCAGCAGGTATTAGGAAGAATAATTGAGAGACATGTGGTCTAGCCCTAGCATCACCCCCTTATCGGCTATTTTCACATGCTCTCCCCTCCTCACCTGAGACTGAAGAAAAACTGCATTATGTTAGCACCCGGGCATCCTACACTGAATGGCAGGAATATGGTAATAATATCAACGTACAGATAGTAATATGGTGTCTCCAAATAAGCTCTCCTACAATTCAAAAGATTACAACTCTTACAACTATGGACGCAGCTTCAATAATAATTGAAACTTAAAGTTTGACTTCTATTAATATATAAACTGCGTAAGTTTGTCTGATTTGAAACTTTAAGTGAATTTTAATGAGAATAAACAGGCATCTGAGATTTGGGGAAATACACCTTTGAACATCTTATAATGACTTAAGGTACATTTGTAAACTATTTCCTACCCGACAGGGAAGTTGAATGCTGTGCCTACCTGTCCATCCAATTACCTCTAGAGAGAGTACTTACCAAGTCAGGAGTTAGATATTGTTAACAACACAACTGTAATAGTCCATTTTCCAGAGACAGAACCAACGGGATATAGAGAGAGAGCTACAACAGGAAATTTATTATGGGAATTGATGCGAATTGGTTCACGTGATTCTGGAGCTTGAGATACATCACAATCTACTGTCTGCACGCAGGAGAACCTGAAAAGTTGGTGTTACAATTCAGTCTGGGTCGGAAGACGTGAGAGCCAGGAGCCCCAGTGTCCGAGGGCCAGAAAAAGGCTGATATCTGAAGGTGGTGCGGGCATCTCTCCTACAGTGTGACTTTTCATGATCCGAATCACATACAACGCGGTACAACAGTGAGGGGACTCGATCTGCATTATGCAGGCTGCTGTTGCTTAAAGCGTGGCTGGGCAGCTCTGTCTGCAGGAAAATGCTATTTCACATGCAGCCCAGCCACCTTGTTTGGATGTCTCTTAGCTTCCCTAGACTGTGCCAAGCTCTCTCTCCCTTGGGGCCTTGACATCAGCCTTTCCCTCCGCCTGCAATGCTCTCCCTCTGGTCTCTTGTCAGTCCTTAGGTCTCGGCTTGCAAGAGGCCTCCTGTGTCCACGCATGTCGCCGTGAGCCCCTCCTTCTCGCCCCCCATCTCCGTGTCCTATCTGTTCTCTTCCGCGCGCATTGCATGCCAGACTCGTTGCGTTGATCTGATTGCTTCCACGTATCTGAAGTCAGAAGTCTTGTGTCTACGTTGGCCACGACCACAGTCCCAGCATTTAGAACAATGCCTGGCACACAGCAGAAGTCGTGACAGACAGTTGTTAAGTGAACAAATGCAGGTGATAGGGATGTGTAATGAGTGCTGGTGGTGACAGGAAAAGAAAAGAGATTACTTTTTGTTAAGGCCACAAGGTAACAAATGCCAGATTGGTTCAGTCATGTTTAAGTTTTATGGCTATATATTTTTAGGTACAAAAAATACTTCTATTATTAAGATTCCTACCGGGGGCGGGGGGGAACCCTTGTTATTGCAAGTCTGAAATGCTTTAGTACCTTATTTCCCCTTCCTATGGAAGTAATTATTTCCATAATGCACTTTTTGATGACATGAGATTCATTAAGAATGCCACAGATTGCAGAACTGAGTGTAATCCGCATAAAGCCCCTTTAAGACATCCCCTTCTTCGGGGCACCTGGATAACTCAGTTGATTAAGCGTCTGACTTTGGTTCAGGTCATGATCTCATGGTTCATGGGATTGAGCCCCGCATCGGCTCTGCACTGACAGTGTGGAGCCTGCCTGGGATTCTCTCTTTCCCTTTCTCTCTCTCTCTCTCAAAATAAGTTAAAAAAAGACACTCCCTTCTTCTACAACAAATTAGAAAGTTCACTGGATTTTAGCTGTCGCCTAAATAGGGACCAGGGTGTTTAAGGAGACTTGCTCATTTCAAACTGGCCTCGAGATCTCCCGTCCTGAGTTGGAGGCATCGCTGGCTACGTAGGAGCTCCAGCCCATCTCCCCACAGTTGGGCAAATGCCACTTTGCACGAGAGCTGCACCGCGAGAGATGGCGTGTACGTTGGCATCCTCTGACACAGCCCATCTCGCTCTCTAGGTAAGTAAACCCTTCGGGGAACTGATCTTCAACAAGATTAATCCTTTTTCTAATTTGTTTGGGCAAGTGTGAGTGGAAGGGGAGAGGAGCGCCCCCAGGGAGACTCAAAGTGCTAGCGTTATCTCCTAATCTCCTGTTTTTTATAGTTCTTCCCTCCACACTTTCTCCGATGGATCCCATTTCGTGCTTTCCCGGAAAGCAGGGTAAATGTGCTGGGGACGCCGAAATAAATACTAGAGATTTGTCATTTTCCTCCAAGGTCTCAGAGTAGGTGGGGGAAAGCTGACTTCGCAGAGCCTGGAAACGCAGCAGAAGTAAATTCTTCTCCGTAATCACTTACAGATTGTCATATTCGTGCATCTTGCAAGTATATTGCTCTTGGGAACAAGAAGTGTAATAATAACAGCTACCCTTCGAGGAGTGCCAGTCCCTGTACCGGAAGGAGGAGGAGGAGAAAGGGGATTTTTGAGTGTTGATGCACAAGGCTTTACATGCACAGCATTGTATACTCCCATAACAAGCAGGTTAGATAAATACTATTATCTTTTTAACATTTTTTTGTTTACTTATTTATTTATTTATTTATTTGAGAGAGAGAGAGAGAGAGGAGAGAGAGAATCCCAAGCAGGCTCTGCACTGTCAGCACAGCCCCATTGCTGGGCTCCATGTCAGCCCCAATAAATACTATTATTATTCTCACTCTGCATATGATAATGCCAAGGCACAGAGAGACTAAGTGACCTCTTCAAGGTCACACAGCTCATAAATGAGGGGTGCGGGGTTCTGAGTGCAGATCCACCTGACTCCAGGGGCCATGCTTCTAACTGCTACACTGTATTAATACCCCCCCACAAGACGAGGAAACTGAGGTTCGGAGATGTAAAGTAGATTGCACAGGATCACAAACCTCATGTGGCATGGAAATGATATCTGAATTCCAATCTGGAAACTAGATATGTGAGGACAGAAAGAAGAGAAAGAGGAAGATGTATGGTGGTCACAGGCACGTCTGCAAGCCTGGATGTGAAGCTTAGGTCCAGTCCATTCTCGTAAAAGCAACACTTATTGGGGGTGTTATATGTGTTGGAAATCATGCTAACTTGGCAGGGTTAGCCGTGTTAACCCTCACGTTAACCTCCTGGTGAAGATAGTACTTTCAACCACATCACAGATGGGAAAGCTGGTGCTTAGGGATTTTTAAGCACCCGTTCAAAGCCACACTGTTTCTACTGGCTTCACTTCATCAGATTAGCCTTCAAACCCCTGTTACAAATGAGACCTTTTGTAGAGGGTGGAAATTGGAATGGAACTCTCCAAAAGTTCCAAATTCCATGGCCATGACGGTGGGATAAAATACCCAGAAGGAAGCCAGGCACATACCCAGAAGGGATCCAATATGTGGTAAGTGAATTTCATTAAATAAAGAGAACTCACAACAGGCCATTTTCTCTTCAAATTCACTAAAGACGAGGGGCACCTGGGTGGCTCAGTCAGTTAAGGGTATGACTGAAACTCAGGTCATGATCTCTCAGTCCATGAGTTCAAGCCCCTCACCGGGCTCTGTGCTGACAGCATGGAGCCTGCTTGGGATCCTCTGTCTCCTGCTTTCTCTGCCCCTCCCTGCCCCTCTCCTTCAAAAATAAATAAACATTTAAAAAATTAGCTGCAGAAGAGAAGGGAACACCATTCAAATACCTGGGCTTGAAATACAAATTCAGTTGGTGCTGAATAGTAATAGAAAGGCAATAAAGTTTCTCGCCAATATCTTCCAGCCCTCTGTCTTTCCCATCCCAGTCCTTGCTATGGCTTCCTCCCACCCGTCCCTTCCTTCCCAACCTCATTCTGTCCAAGGCACAATGCCACACAACTCACTGGTGGCCTCTAGACGGTTCCCCTTCTTTCCTCTTCCTTCCATACCGTATCCCTCCTGGGGTTGCCTGTGAACATGATGACGACAATATTCATAAACAGTCTGCATTTACCGAAATGCTTACTCTGTGAAAAGTACTAAGCTAAGCACTTTATATCCATCTGGAAAAAATTCCCCATTCATGGTCGAGGAGACCAAAACACAGAGCTTAGGAAACTTGTGCCAGATCACACTGCTACACGATGCTAGAGCTCATTTTGCAAAGGGGCTGGCATAAGAAACGAATTCACGAGAAGACCTTAATGGTTGATAGTAGCTTCCTTTAACCCTCTGTGAATACGTTAAGTCAACAAATGATAATGACACCCCTTTTGTGGGGCGTCACAGACACTGATTGGTACTTTCACTTGCATTCAATTACTGAACACTCATGTTTGAGTTAGGCTCTAGTTTGATCACACACAATTGTAAATAGGGAACCCATTTCAATATAACATAAGTTGTGTTGCTTCATATGTAATATCTCTTAGGCAGCAGAAACTGGGATACAAGCAGTAGAATTATACACTCCAACAAGAATGGAAAAAAAACATTAGCTAGACTGCTGTACGGGCAGAAACACTTTCAGCTCTATTTTTTACTTATTTCTAAGTTACACTTTTTATTTTAAGATAATTACATATTATATGCACATATATATGTGTATATATGTGTGTGTATATGCATGCATGTGTGCATATATATATATATATATATATATATATATGCAGTTGTAAGAAATAATGCAGAGAGAGCCCATGTACCCAGTTTTCACCAATGGCAACATCTTGCAAAACTAGAGTACAATATCACAACCAGGACGGTGACATTGATACAGTCAAGATATAGAACATTTCCATTACCACAAAGATTCTTTGCCCCGCTCTTTTATAGCCCAAACCACTTCCCTACCTCCTCCTTAAGCCCCTCATAACCACTAAATCTTTTCTCCATTTCTGTAAAGGTGTCATTCCAAGAATGTTATATAAACAGAATCACATAGTATGTAACTTTTGGGGATTGGCTTTATTCACTCAGTATAATTTTCCAAGTTGTTGCATGTATTAAAAGTATGTTGCTTTTTACTGCTGGGTAGTATTAAATACTATGGATGTACTGTCACGTGTTTACCCACTGAAGGATGCATCTGGGCTGTATTAGTTTTTGTCTGTTAACAAATAAAGATGATATCAACATTTATGTTAAGGGTTTTGTACGAAAGTAAGTCTTCCTTTCTCTGGGATAAAAGCCTAAGAGTGTAATTGCTGGGTTGTGTGATAGTTGCATGTTTTTTCTTCTTCTTATTTCTTAACTGCCAAATTGTTTCCCAGAGCAGCTATATCATTTTACATTGCCACCGGCAATATATCAATGATCCAGTTTTACCTCATCTTCACCAGAATTTGGTGTTATTTTCTTTTTAATTTTTGCCGTTTTGATAGATGTGTGAAAACACATCACTGTGATTTTAATTCGCACTTCCCTAATGACCGATAATGCTGCCTATATTTTCATGCTTCTTTGCTACCACTTATCCTCTCTCACGAAATGTCTCTTTTTGCCATTTGCCCATTTCCTACTTGCATGGTTTATGTTTCTACTGTTGAATTTTAAGAGTCATTTATATATTCTACAAATTAGTTCTTCATAGACGATGTGGCTTGCAAATATTTGCTTAAAAAGACACAGTTTGTCTTTTTATCCTCTTAGCGGGGTCTTTTACAGAGTGAAAGGTTTTAATTTTGCGGAAATCAGATTTATCAGCTTTTCCTTTTATGTATTGTACTATTGGTGCCAAACCCTATTTCCCAGAGATTTTTTCCCCTATATTTTTATCCTAAAAGTTTTATAGTTTTACATTTTATATATAGTCTGCGATCTATTTTTAGTTCATTTTTGTGTAAGTTCTGAGGCTTAAAGCTCATTTTCTTTTTTTGGCTGTAGATGTCTAATTGCTCTAGCACCATTTATTAAAAGGCTATCCTTCCTCTGTGGAATTACATTTACACTTTTCTCAAAAACAGTTGGGCAGATTTGCTGTGGGTCTATTTCGGGGTTCTCTATTCTGTTCCATTGAGCTGTGTGTCTTTGATCCTTCTGCTGAGACCACACTGTCTTGTTTACTATGACTACATAATAAGTCTTGAAATCAGATAGACAGATTCCTCATACTTTATTCTTCTTTTTCAAAATTGTTTCAGGTATTTCTAGTTCCTCTTGTTTCCATATAAATTATAGAACAATTTTGTCTATATCTACAAAACATCTTGCTGGGATTTTGAGAGGAGTTGTGGTTTACATGCATATAAATCTGGGAGAACTTACATTTTACTATGTTGAGGCTTGTACTCCATAGACACAGTATGCCTCTCCATCTACCTAGCCCTTCTTTTTTTTTTTTTTTTTTTTTTTCATCAGCATCTTATACTTTTCAGGGTATAAGTCCTACATGGGTTTTATCAGATTTACATCTAAGTATTTCTCTTTTTTACTGGTGATTATAATTTTTTTTAACACTTATTTATCTTAGAGAGAGACAGAGTGTGAGAGGGGTAGGGGCAGAGAGTGAGGGAGACACAGAATCTGAAGCAGGCTCCAGGCTCCGAGCTGTCAGCACAGAGCCTGACACGGGACTTGAACTCACAAGCTGTGAGATCATGACCTGAGCCGAAGTTGGATGCTCAACCAACTGAGCCACCCACACACCCCTTTTATTGGTAATTATAAATGGAAAGGTAGTTTTAATTTTGGTGTTGATGTGTCAATTTCTAGTACACAGAAGTAAAAGTGACCTTTGTGTATTTATTGTGCATCTTGTGATATTGTTGAACTCACTTACTGGTTCCAGATTTTTTGTAGCATACGTGGGATTTTCTACACAGACAGTTATGTTATCTGCAACTAGGGACAGTTTTATCTCTTCCTTTCTGATATGCATACCTTTTGTTTCCTTTTCTTGCCTTATTGCTTTGGCTAAAACTTCCAGCATTATGTTATTTATACAAGAATGGAGATAGGGGGCACCCTTTACCTGCTCCTGATCTTAAAGGAAAACCATTCAGTCTTTCATGGTTAAATACAATATTAGGTATTTTTCTAGATGCTCTTTTTTTCAAGCTGGGCAAGTTTTCTCCTTTCCTGTCTTCCTGAGAGTTTTCACCATTAATGGCTGTTGAATTTTGTCAGATGCCTTTTCTGCAACAATTTACACGATCATGTGATTTTTCTTCACACTGTTATGAGGGATTATACTGATTGATTTTTCAATCCTGAACCAATTTTGCATCCCTGGAAGTAAATCCACTTAGTCTCGATGTGTAATTCCTTTTGTATATTGCTGAATTCTATAGTCAGCTCTATTGTAATGACATTGAAAACAAGCATCAGTGACTGAGACTCCCTCGCATGGTTCTGGGTTCTTGGCTCTTGGCTTTGGCAGGTGACACGTCTTTCCGGGCCCACGTGGTTCAGAGCTCCACTTCCCTCTGTACCGTTTCAGTGCCCAAGAGCCAACATCTCCATCCTGTTGTTTCGCTGCGTTTTTAGTATCTTCTGAGTCAGCCTCCAGGTTCACTCACTGAGCTGCCTACTAGAGGAGACCAAGGAGACAAGACTAATACATATAATTTGATGTCCTGGTGATTCTGGAACAGAAAAAGGACATTAGGGAAAAACGGAGGAACTCTGAGTAAATATGAACTTTACTTAATGATGATGTGTTAATATTGATTCGTTAATTGTGATAAGTGTGTCGTATTAATGCAGTATGTTAAAAATAAAGAAATTGGGTATGGGGCATAAGGGGAACTATCATTCTATAGAAATCTAGAGTTCTTCTTTTAAAAAAAAAGTTTATTTAGAAAAGACATCTCCCCCTCGAACTCCTTTAGTTCATGGTTGATACCTACTTGTTTTTATTTCACAATTTCTTGCTTTTTTTATGAATATGTCTGCCTTTATTGTTCTGAAGATTTAGTCTTCATCATAAAACTCCTTATTAAAAGGTGGCTCTAATACAGTTTTTCAGCAATGAATTCTTTTGTTCATTGAGTCTATAGGCAATTTTCCTTGATAACTGTTTTGATCACATACTTTGTAATTTTTGTTTTCAAATTCATCTTGAATAGGCATTCCTTTATGGTTTTTCTCTCACTTATGATGTTCAGCCTTCTGGGTCTTGTGGTTGTGCAGAGTACTGGATTCCGCAGTCCAGGCCAGGTTTTATATTGGCATCCCAGGCCTCCTACTTGATGGAACTTTCAGAGATGGAGTTATTGGCTCAGATCCCACTCTGTGCACCACCCAAAAGGGGCATAATCTTCGAAAGTGTAAAACAAGCCTGAAGGGAGCCAGTGAAAAAAATCCACAGTATGTGAGACTTCTAGTACACCAACTCACACACGCATGCCCTCACCTCTAACGCCAGCCATTGCTCTGGTGGACAGTTTCATGCAGGGTTGGAGCCGCTTCAGGCTGGCAGTTCCTGCACTATTGAGTGTGATGATCCTCCCTTGTTTTTTGCCCCACGGCTTCTGTCATGCCCCGGAAAGCCTGCTCAACACTCATCCAAGAGAAACCACCAATGTGGAGGCAATGAATGGCCCATGGGGCAACCTTCAGGGAATGGAGACTGGAAACAACTGTCAACTGCTCCTTCTTGCACCCTTCTGGTGAAAAATGCTGAGGCATACTGTTTTCTTCTCAGAACCACTGAGCTACTGGGATTAAACACCAGTTGTTCACCACAGGAGCCAACGTGGAGGTCTTTTGATTGACTTTGCTTCCTCCCTTATTTTATTCTCCCTCTTCCTTTACCCCTACTCCCTGTTATCATTTCCAAAATAAGCCGCTTGCACATAAACCCATTGTTGGACTCTGCTCTGTGTGTGTGTGTGGGGGGGGGGGGTGGGGGGGTGGGGAGGATCTGGGAGAACACATCAGTGTTCCCAGTGGAGCCAGCAAGAAGTCAAAGGGCAAGGATGCCCACTAATACGGTCCATAAGAGTTAGCCTCTTCAGTCACAGAGCAGGGCAGAGGGTTAGGATTCGATCTGGAGGGGCCAAGGGAAAATAAAAAGAATTCTCCACAAAAGTTTATTACCTCCTCTCTTAGGACAAAATAAATAAACTTCTGTCCACATGACATGCTCCTGTCATACAAATTCTTCTAATTCAGTGACATATGAAGACTACTAGATGTGTCTGCCTCATTCACGTAGGAAGAGCTTTTTGTCAAAAGGTGGTGGTTTGAAATTATAGTAGATAGCTGACGGAATAGAACGAAGGCAGTGATAGAACATGGCAGCAATACGATGGAGCACGGCAAAGCATCAGAAAGGAGATTCACCAGACGGTCTTCAACGACTCCTCCAATTCTAAGTCAGGGCATACGTTTCTACCAATAAAACGGAAACAGCCTCCCTCCACGCCTCCATGGGTGACATGAGCAGTGCTGACTGAGACACGCTCGAGTCGGATGCAACAGCAGAAGTTTCAAAACAGACCTGCGTGTGTGTGTGTCAGGGGGCGGGGTGGGAAGAGCTTTGTAGTCTGTATTCTCTGAAAATATGTGCTAAAGTGAACAGAGATGCAACACGGAGAAACCCAAAACGGAATGCGACCCTTGGTTTCAGCTCTCCAGCAGCAGGACCTCAACGGAGCCTTTGTTCAATATTTGGCACACTGTTCCCAAGGCAGTAATGGTCCATTTGGGGAGACATCTGACACCCTCAGGGAAACTGGACTTGGAAGAAACAGTGGGACCAGCCCATGCGGGAGAAACAGCGATGGTATGTTCTTTGACCCAGCAAGGCTGTTCCCTGCATACCAGGATGCTTCTACCAAACAAAGATCCTTTGGAAAAGAAAGAGCAGCTCCTGGCTGATGCTGGTTATGAGCAGACTCTTTTATGTGCAAGGTAGTTGTGAGAAATTGGCTCCTATTAAATGTCAGATGACTGTGTTGATTTGATTTTGTATAGTGGCATAATTTTATAACAAGTCAGATAAGTACCAAGAACAGTACATTTACTTGGAGCCAGAAAGCCTGGGAATGAGCCTCAGCTCTAACGACGACAACATCAGCCCTGCTCGTCATCTAACATAACCCCCAGAACACCCCTCTGAGGTAGGTGTTAATATTAACCCCATTCCGCAGATGTGTAAACTGAGGCACAGAGACGTGGAGTAACGTCCCTAAGTTTACAAAGCTGGAAAGTGTCAGATCTGCGATTCTGACTCAAGCCTCTCAGCTCTCGAGTCGCTGTGTTTTACGAACCGAGGGGCCTCGGTGAGCCGACTTACTCCTGAGGGACAGTTTTCAAATATTTTAAACATACCTAATAATGCTTACAGGACTTAAGGCAGAAGCACATGAATTCATTCGACAAGTGTTTCTGGAGAACTGGGGGTGTTCATTGAGTGTACTGCATATCAAAGAGAACTTTCCCAGAATAATCTCTGGTACATAGATGTGTTTATTTAGTTGAATGGGAGAGTGACTATGTCATCCTTTGCCTATCACAGCACACCACACACCCACGCCCCCAAATAATGCTTCCAGTCCACAAATACTGAATCTCCATTTTAAGACATCCCCCCCCCACCCCAGGCCGCCTGGGTGGCTGAGTCGGTTAAGCGTCCGACTTCGGCTCAGGTCATGATCTCGCGGTTCGTGGGTTCGAGCCCCGCGTTGGGCTCTGTGCTGACAGCTCGGAGCCTGGAGCCTGTTTCAGATTCTGTGTCTCCCTCTCTCTCTGCCCCTCCCCTGCTCACGGTCTGTCTCTCTCTGTCTCTCAATAATCAATAAACGTTAAAATATTTTTAAAAAGAAAGAAAAGAAAAGAATTCCCCCCAGGGGGTGTAGCCTTGGTGGGAGGTGGGTCCCACTTCCCACTATGGAAATCTGTGGGGAGAGATTGCTCTCCCGGCAGCGCACCCCCCACAGCCACCCCGTGGTAGGAGTCTAACGAGGTGAGCTAGCCGTGCTACCCTTGGACAGTTAATGGCCCTTTATAATCACTGGGGCCCCAGCATGGAGACCAGGCTCTTCTGGCAGCTCTGCCCATGTCTCCAGACTTCCTCCAGCCTTCATCCATTTCCCAGCCACAGTCAGTTCCCAGGGAGCCCTGGCCTCCCTTTGCAGCAAAGGCGAAATACCCCTCACTTGCACGACTGCAACAGCCTCTGAACCTTCCTCCCTGCTTCTACCCTTGCCTGTCCTACAGTCAACTTTCCAGCCAGCATTTTAAATATAAATCAGATCAAGCCACTTTCCAGCTAGCTAGCTACCATTCACTGGCCCCCAGCGTGCCTGGAGTCAATCCCAAACCTCTCCCCATGACCTTAAGGCCACACACACCGTCCCCGCCCACCCTGTGACCTACCTTCCTTTCACACCCCTCCTGCACTCAGCCTCAGCCACCCTGGTAAGTGTGCGTCCCCCTGGGAACCTCCGCATAATGTCCCATCCACCTTGCGCCCTTTGTCAAGGGGCTCACTCCTTGACTTCATTTAGGATTGTGCTCAAATAGTATCTCTTCAAAGAGGTTTTCCCCACCAATGCTACTGAAAATAGCACCCTCGCCTAACCACTCACTCTCCTTTATTTTTTTTCATAGTATGTTTTGTGGCCTGAAGTTCTGTTCTCCCTCCCTTCCTCTTTTCTTTTCTTTTCTTTTCTCTTTTCTTCCTTCCTTCCTTTTCTTTCTTTCCTTTCTTTCTTTCTTTTTCTTTCACCCTCCTTTCTTTCTTTCTTTCTCTCTTCCTTCCTTCCTTTCTTTCTTTTCCACTTATAATCTGTTTCATCCTCTAGAACATAAGCTCTATAAGGGTATGGCTCTTGCTTTCCTGTTTTTCTAGGGCCTACAGCTGTGCCTGGCCTGTATTAAGATCACACACACAAGTGTACAAACATAGATATACATGTAGATAGAGACAGGTATAAAGTTACATACATATATATATATGTATATATATGTGTGTGTATACATATATATATTCAATATAAACATATACTGAATGATTGAGTGAAGTGATTATTATAATACTACTGTGGTCAAAGATTTAATACCCAGTGATGATTAATTTTATGTGTCAGTTTGACTGGCCTGTGACATGCTCACGTATTTGTGCAAATATTATTCTGGGTGTGTCTGTGAGGGTGTTTCTGGATGAGATTAACAGTTTAATTAGCAGACCGAGTAAAGGCATTGCCCTCCCCAGTGTGGGTGGGCCTCAGTGGATCCTTCGGATGCCTGAATAAAACAAAAGGTGGGTAAGGGAGAATTCATTCTTTCTGCCTAATTGCTTTCAAGCTGGAGCTTTGCTCGGACAGGAAATGACACCGTCTGCTCTCCTTTGCCAGCTCTCCCGGATCTCTAGTTTACACATGACAGATCACGGGACATCACATCCTCCATAATCACATGAGGCAATCCCTTAATCAATCTTCCTCCCTCTCTCTCCCTCTCCCTCTCTCTCTCTGTCTCTCTCTGCCACACACACACACACACACATACACACACACACACACACACACACACACACCCCTCCTATGGACTGTATCTCCCTGGAGGACCATTACGAATATAATACCTTTTATGTTTCTGGCAGCAATTACTCTGATCTTTAAAATGACTCATGATTAAAAGTATCATTCTATAGCAATTTAGAAACTTAAAAAAGACAAAAACTTGATAACCTCACTGTTCAAATCCAACTATTATTCATATTTTGTTTCATTTCCTTCCAGTATCTTCCTACACATACAATTGTGTTTTTCAAGATGTAATTATACTGCATATAATTTTATATCATTTTTCTATTAAATTATAGACATTTTCATCATTAGTTTAGTCTTCCTAACCAGCATTTTTAATACTTGCACAAGAGGAGAGTATGTGTGCCATAACTGACTTAAATTCCCCCCGCTTGTTGCAAATCTAATTTGTTTCCATTTTTCATTATTACAGTAATAAACATCTGCCTGCATAAAGCATTTTCCATATTTAGAATCACTTCCTTGGGATATATTGTCAAAAGCGGGACAATTGCATCGAAGTGTACACATTTACTTAAGGCTCTGGCTACAAATTTCCAAAAGACCTTCCAATTTATATCCTCCCTAGCAGAATAAGAGAGTCCCCATCATACATACACACTGACCAGCACTGTGGGTCTAGGGTTCTTCTTTGGTTTTATAATGAAATGAAACAGTATATATTACCTGAATTTGTGTTTCTTCTGTTGCTACTGGATAATGGGGGGTGTCTTCTGACCTCTCCCTTGTTATTAACCTTCATATACACTTGCACGGAGATGCAATCGATTGCCTATTATGGCTTTGTATGTTTTAGTATGTTTAGGGCTGCTCATATCAATGCTTTTTTCCTCATAATTCTTTTTATTAGTATTGTCTCTTCTGTTTATATTTCTAGATGAATTCTGGGATCGTTCCGTTAAATTCCTAAAAAAAAAAAAAAAAAATCCCTTCGGGATTGAGACAGGACTTGTTTAAATAAATGAAGTATTCCCACTGACCCTCAGTAAAGTCTTTCCCAGGAGGAAGTATCCTCGCAGTGGGAAGGTTCAGGAAGCCTCATGGTCTCCCTTTCTGGCTTCCCCAATGCATTCCGAGGCTTTCTCTTCCAAGCAACAGAACACCCAACAACAAAGTGGTCTGAACCACTGGCAGTGACTTATCCTCTCTCCAGGAGGAAATCCTCAGGCCAGGCTTTTCTACCTTAGCTCATCAGCTCCACAATGTCTCCAAAGTTTTATGTTCTCCCATGTGGTCCATCCTGAGTGGGTCAGCCACGGGGCTGTTGCAGCCCCAGATCACGGGCAGGCTCTCCTTCCTCTCATTAAGGAGGAAGGTGCTTCCCAGAAGCGCTCCAGGGGACTTTCCCATGCATCTCATTGGACAGTTGGTGTCACGTGATCATGCACTCTTCGATCAGTTGCCTGTGGAAGGACTTGCGGTAATTGGTTGTGGCCACTCAATAGTCACGTGATGAGGCTGGGGCATGGTCTCTTCTCAGAGCACTTTTAGAGGGTAAACATGAAAATAAAATAAGGGAGCTGGGCTACCCTGGTGGCCCAGTTGGTTAAGGGATCGACTTCGGCGCAGGTCGTGATCTCATGGTTCCTGAGTCCATCCCTGGGTTGGGCTCTGGGCTGACAGCTCAGGGTTTGGAGTCTTCTTCGGATTCTGTGTCTCCCTCTCTCTCTGTCCCTCGCCTGCTCATGCTGTGTCTCTGTCTTTCTCTCAAAAAATGAATAAACATTAAAAAATAAAGAAATAAATAAAATAAGGGAGAGTCGGAGGCAGGCTGTTAGGTAACAATGGCTGTGCCCCCAAGACTTCCTCAAACTGTCCTTTGGAAAACACAGAGGATACAGCCTTGCTAAGGTGTGGATCCTGATTTTGCTGGTCTTCAGGCTTATGTATGGGGGGACAAAATATGCTATACAAAACTAGGTATGGAAGAATATTTAAAAGGAGAAAAAAATGTGTAAATTATATATTTAAAAAATCTAACAAATTACCACAAATACCACAAACACTACAAAATACTACGTTTTAGTCATCTGCCCTACCCACCTAAAACAAATTTTAAATTGGCTTAACTCATAGTTCTGAAGAATATACAAAATTAGGTCAAACACAAAAACAATTCAAAGCATTTTACTTAGCTGCAGAACTGTGTGCAATCAAATTACTGTTGTGTTACCTACACGGATGTATCGGTGTGCGTGTACAAAACTTGGGTCATGGGAACATCAGTGTCTTTACAAGATTTCACTTCATCACTGGCCATTTTGAGTGCTCTTTTATCTGGAATGTCCAACTTCCCTTAGGGCAACACATCAGCTCTGTGCATGCTGGAATGCACAGATGTGGCTTCCTGGGCCCGTGTATTCCCTGTTTGATACTCATGGTAGTTTTCTACTCCTGTGTAACCAACTATCAGAAACTTACGGTTTCAAACAACCCAAATCATTGCCTCATGATTTCCCTGCGTCCAAAGTTCAGGCGCAGTGTAGCTGGATTCTCCACTCAGGGTCTCACCAGGAAGGAAACAAGGTGTTAGCCGGGATGGCGGGTCTCTTTCAGGGCTCGGGGTCCACGTCCAAACTCCGTGGCTTCACGGGTTATTGACACGATTCATTGTCTTGCACCAATCGGACTGACTGAGCTGTCAGCCCGAGACTACTATCAGCATCAAGAGGCTGCCGGCGGGTCCTTGCCACGTGGTCCCAGTAGGAATTTCACAACATGGATGTTCGCTTTCTGCCAAGCCAGCTGGAGAACATCTCTGTGGTTTTCTCGTCTGCAGTCGGCCAGGGGAAAAATCTGTGCTTCCAAAGGACTTGTGTGGTTAGGTT
This sequence comes from Neofelis nebulosa, assembly GCF_028018385.1. Classification (NCBI taxonomy): domain Eukaryota; kingdom Metazoa; phylum Chordata; class Mammalia; order Carnivora; family Felidae; genus Neofelis; species Neofelis nebulosa. Next base: position 196,169,356 of record NC_080784.1, on the reverse strand, counting down.
GGCCCCTGCACCTCCCCCTGAATAATCTCCATATTTAAAAAAAATTTTTTTAACGTTTATTTATTTTTGAGACAGAGAGAGACAGAGCATGAACGGGGAAGGGGCAGAGAGAGAGGGAGACACAGAATAGGAAGGAGGCTCCAGGCTCTGAGCCATCAGCCCAGAGCCCGACGCGGGGCTCGAACTCGCGAACTGCGAGATCGTGACCTGAGCTGAAGTCGGACGCTTAACCGACTGAACCACCCAGGTGCCCCAATAATCTCCATATTTAAAGTCAGCTGATTTGGTAGCTTCATTGCGTCTGCAAAATCCCATCACGGCAGTACCTAGATTAGTGTTTGATTGAATAGCTAGAGAAAGGTGTGTGTAGACCAGCGCCAGGTTATATTTTTTTTAATATTTTGGGGCTCCATTTTTAATACTGCCTACAGAAGCATTATTTGTTACACACTTGTGCCTTACAGATGCAGTGATTCTACCATATTTTATAGTGTGATTCCCTTCAGGACGATAGCAGTCCATTATCGTGTATCTTCCAAACAGAAAAGCTTCTATTTTGCCTACGCATTGATGAGTACTAAATTCTCTGTTGGTGATTTCACATGACAAGACTGAAAGAAGTTCCCAGAGATTAGTTTCTGGCTCTACACATTTCAAACTTTGTTTCGTCTTCACTACCTTTGTCTTCTGAAAAAAACAAAACAAAACAAAACAAAAAACATGTTCTTTGGTCGAATGAGATCGGGCTGCATGTCAGACCTCCTTCCAGCAGGTAGCAGCCCTCAGTTCCTCATCCACAATTCTGAAATCTAGAAAGCTCTGAACCAATGCTTTACCTAACTCCGATGGTGGCAAAACAGCTTGAATTGAAGTGGGGCTACCTACGGCCCTTGTTATCTCAGTGTTCACTTTTACACGCATCTCTGGGGAAGTGTTAGTGGTTGGTTGTGAGGGTGCTGCCCGGACTCTGCAAGGAGTCTTAAGACACAGCTTTCTAAAAATTCTAAATTCTGGAAAACAACCCCAAAAGCCTAAATCCTCTGATCGTAAAGATTTTAGATAAGACAGTGTAGACTATTGTTAAAGACTAGGAGACATTGTACTGCAAAACTTTTTAACTGGCAAATGAACATGATTATTTGCTCAGGGAATGGTGCCTTCCGTCTATTCTGACACCAACTGGTGTCTTGCCATTCCATTCTGGCACTGCTGACTCAAGAATTAATGCATAGCCTACAAGTGTAAAGGGCATGGCTCCCAAAAGACTATGCTCATTTCAGACACCAGCCACAAGTGAAGGTAAGTGCCTAAGCCACACACACTTCTGACCAAATGGCTACAGTTTGGGAGTTCCCATGACCCCTTCCGATCTGACAGTTTGCTAGAACGATTTACAGAACTCAGGAAGGTGCCATACTTATAATTGCAGTTGTATTATAAAAGATACAATTCAGGAACAGCCAAATGAAGACACAAGTGAGGAAAGGACTGGGAGTCCCGAATGCAAAGCTTCTGTGCTTCTTCCCCATGAGATCAGGACACGTCACCCTCCCGGCACATTGATGTGATACCCAACCAGGAAGCTTCAATAAGCTTTATGGAGGCATGACTGATTAAATTGCTGGCCACATCATTAAACTCCTTATCCAGCCCCTGCCCTTCTCCAGAAGTCAGGCTAGCTCCAAGTCTCATCCCTCTAATCTGTGGTCAGTCTTTCCGGTGACCAGTTCCCACCCTGAAACTATCTAGGGGCCAGCCATGAGTCATCTCGTTAGCATTAATTCAGATGTGGTCCAAGGGATGCCTTAATAACAGACACTTTTATCACTTGGGGAAATTACAAGGATTTCAGAAACTCTGTGCTAGGAACATTGGATAAAGATCAGGCAAATTAGTAGACAACTTCAACTCATGTCTGTTAACATTCCTAGAATGTTCTTCCTTTACCACTAGTGGGGCTACTACCTAAGATTAATGGCCCAGTTTCTCTTTTTTTTTTTTAATTTTATTTAATGTTTATTTATTTTTTAGAAAGAGAGAGACAGAGCACAACCAGGGCAGAGGCAGAGAGAGAGGGAGACACAGAGTCCGAAGCAGGCTCCAAGCTCTGAGCTGTCAGCACAGAGCCTGATGAGGAGCTCGAACTCACAAACAGTGAGATCATGATCTGAGAAGAAGTCGACACTTAACCCACTGAGCCACTCAGGTGCCCCAGTGGCCCAGTTTCTGACTCCTATTCTTCTGTTGATATGACACCCAATTGAAAGAAAAACTCTTAGGATGTCCCCATTGAGTTAGTGCTCGGCTCGAATTCCTTTTCTGCCCCTGGGTGGGGAACAGGGAGATTTTTATTCAAATCATATTAATATTTCAGTAAAGATGTATAAACATACACACTTCTTTTGATCAAAATTATTGCTTCATATTTTATGGTTAACTGTCATTCTACTTTTGATTTATATTTTCCTTACGTTTTCAAACTAGCAATTGCTAGCTTAAAGGAACGCCACTAATTTGTATACATTTATCTTCTTTCTGGCCTCTTTACCCATAAACTGTTATTAATTCTAAAAGCATCAAAATTGATTCATTTGGATTTTTGTAAGTGCTAAATCATAGCGTCCTCACATAACCATATCCCTCACATAACCATATACTCATAACTCTTATATCTGGTTAAAGCCTTATTAAGCTGTCCAGGACATATAGAATACAATTAAATAATAATTGGGATGCTAGAAGCTTGGAGCTTGGTTTTATTCTTGATTTCAATGCAGGAACTTCTAGCATTTTATCATTAAGCACAATGTCGGCTATTTGGGAATCTACTTTGTCACATTAACAATGTATACTTCAAGTTCTTTCATATTCAACACTTGTATTATTAATAGATGTTAAGTTTTATTTATGGCCAGTGAACATCACTAATCTTCACACATTATTTATTTTAAGAAGACTGGTAACAGAATGTGCTTTGTGAGTTTTTTTGTATAAAAGGATGATGTGAAATTATTATTCTAGAATGTGGGATCATCTGTAACAGATAATTCTATCACATATATAAAGCCTCAGTTAAAGAACTCCTCCGGGGGCACCCGGGTGGCTCAGTCGGTTAAGCGACCAACTCCCGATTTCAGCTCAGGTCATGGTTTCAGCTTGTGGGTTCGAGCCCCACATTAGGCTCTGTGCTAACAGTGTGGAGCCTGCTTGGGATTCTCTCTCTCTCTCTTTCTCTCTGCTCCTTCCCTGCTCATGCTCTCTCTCTCTCTCTCTCTCTCTCTCTGTCTCTCTCTCTCAAAAATAAATAAACTTAAATAAAAATCTCCTCGAGGTCTTTTTACAGATATCTTTATTGCATATTCTCTACTTAACTATTGGACTCAAGATTTGGAGGCCTGCAGTGGGTGGAGCCGGATAAACTGCCTGGTCTACTCCAACACTTTGTAAACAGTGAATATAATGTCCTATAATAGCATCTGAACTGTTTCAGGAAACAAATGTTCTACTATAGCCGGGGTCAGGAAACCAGGGCCCGTTGGCCAAAGCCCACCCATCCACCACCTGGTTTTATAAATACAGTTCATTGGAACACAATCACTTATGCCTATTCATTACATACAATCAGTGGTTATTATCATATTATACGAAGAGTTCAGCGACTGAAACAGACTATATGGCCCACATAGCCTAAGATATTTATTATTTAGGCCTTACAGAAAAAGGTGCCTACCCCTGTTCTAGATACCAACTAGTATTCTGAGAGAAAAAAAAGAAAAAAAAATGGGAAGGACCTTCCGCCGTCAGGTAAGTCCAAGAAGTGGCACATCTCTTCATGAAAATTTCAACTTTATGCTCACAAGAAAAAAAATCTGGAGTTCTGCCTAAGTATAAACACACACATACGTGTACAAGCTCACGCATATATAGCAACTTGATTTTACACTATTACTTTGCAAACTTTTTTTTTTTTTTTTTGAGCTACAAATCCGTTTCCCCTTGAAGAACTATGCCTACCTCTCGGCTCACTACTCATGGTGCAGTCGTTATTTCTTTCCTGGTTACTGGCAGATACTCGTGTATTTTGTCATCTTATCTCTCCCCTCCCTTGATCTTCTGATCTGTTTGATGGCTTTTTTAAAAAAAGTACTTTTAAAACTTTGCTTCTTGTTCCTTTCTAATCCGTCTGCCTCAACAATTATTTGTAGCGACCGTGGCTGTTGCTATAGTCCGTTTCTGTTCCTGACAATGCTTATTCACATACCTGGAATACTTCCAAAGCAGCTACGTGGGAGGTTCCAGGAGCAGAGGACGTTTCTTGGGAGTCGGGCAAAGGAGGAGCGGTCCCACCCACACTTTCAGCTTTGGCAAGTTCCTTGACTCCTATCAGGTGACTTTCCTCTTTTGTAAACTAGAAATAAGAATATCTAGCGAATTGGGAGGATGATCTGAGTTAATGCTTGGGATGTGGCCGGCCTGGTTCCAGCAACGTAGCAAATGCTTACGAAGGGTCAGTATTCTGCTACAGAATTGCTGCTGACACCATTGAGAGAGATGGTTTTTGATTGAGGCTATCCATGGGAGGCAACGTACGGCAGTGGTTGAGAAATATGGATGTTGGAACCAGAGATTTCAATACCCCAGGTACCCCGTTTTCTGCCTCTATGGCAAGTGAGTTTCTCAACCTCTCCCATCACCTGGAAAATGAAGATAACCATGTGATTATACATGTGACTGTACGTGAGGATTAGTGAGATTAGTATGAAAAATGCTTGACGTCCCATCAATGAGAATTACTGTATGTATTAACATTATGGTCATAGAGACATCGTGCTATCGTAAAGGGAATGGAGACTTAAGAGGTTAAGGGATGCAACTTCTAGTCCTAACTTCACCACTAACCTCCTGTGTGTCCATATCTGGCTATCTAACTTATCTGAGCTTCTGTTTTACAATCCTTTCATTGTAGGTTTGAGACAGACATTGCTACACATTTTAGAGCATCTGTGGGCCACAGCATATTTTCACATTCTTGGTTTCACTTTGTAATGCTGACAGTATATCTAAGTTTGTACAAAATAAGGCTTTAGGATGACAATATACATAGATCAGAACCACTTTTTTCCTTTAGCTCTGGTCTCTCCCATGCAGCCAAATCATTTCCAATGTCCACAAAAGGGGTCCTTGTCAGGCGCTGTTTTTATTAGCAAACAAATGTTCCAACTTAATTGGCTTCTGGGCTAATGACTGTAATTTGACAAGGTAATTAACCAGTGCTCACAAAGTTTCTAAGTTATTCTATGCACTTCCATCTTTACTTGGCCTGCATTCACTGTTCTGCATGCGGGTGTCCCTGGGGCTTTCCAAGCCACTGAGGATCAAGGGGACAGACTCCATCACTTGCCTCAAGGCCCCTCTTGAGTTCATAGCTGGGTTATTCCCACACTGGACTGAAGGTTTCCCTAGTTTCATGCCTTACCTCCAGTATAGCCGCTGGGTCCTCCCTTGGGCTGAGATTTTTTGTCCTTTAAATGACTTTGGTATGAATAGAAGCACTTTTGAGGAATGGGAATCTGGCCAAGAAAAATCACCAGGAAAGAGCAGACGTGTGAATGGTAGAGGCAAGCAAGTGATAGCAGCTCCCAGTGAAATTTGCCTCTGGAGTGACTCTGGCCTACCTGTCACCACACCTGTTTGCTGTCCTTAGAAAGCATAAAAGTTAATTTAAGGCATCTATTGGTTCACCTGGCCCAATAGAATGTACCCTATGGGAGTAGCAATGTGACACTAATTTGTGGCAAAGAAAGAACTTCATCTAAAAAGACTCAAATGCAAGACTGGATCACTGAAGAAATAACTGAGAATTAAAATTCTGATGTTTACTCCCTGTAAGTCACTATTCTGAAAAATATGTGAGCACGGCTTTAGGTCACATTTTTACTACGCAAATTTTTTGCTATTTTTTTTCTCTTCCAGGTCCCTTTGGGTCAGAAGAAAAATTGGGGAGTTGTTGTGGAGTGTGAAATATACTCTATCCTCCACTTTCCTTTTTACCATTATTTTTATTATATGTACAGTACCTTAGGGTAGAAATTCTAATTCTGAGAATTTATTAGAGGGAAATAATCATATAAGTACTAACAACAATAATAATGATCGTTAAAAATTCTTGAGCCTAGTGTTTGTGAGGATTTGGGCTAACCACATTATCTGCCTCATTTATACCACCTTTGTAACCAAACATTGAAGTGCATTTTATTGTCCCCTCCACCCCATTTTTACAGAAGAAGAAATAAAATTTGGGAAGGATAAGTACATTGCCAAGGTCATACAGCAAGACAAAGGAAGTGAGAACTTGTGGTTTACCGAACTCCTAATAACTCTGATACAGTTGTGATGCATTTAACTGTATACTGAGTATTGAATATAAAAATAAAGAAATAAAAGACTGGAAGATATAAATACTAAACTGTTCATAGTGTTTGACTCTAAGCAGTGAGATGATTTTCACCTCCTTCTTATTTTCCAAATTTTCTTAACCATTAATATATATATTCCCTAACACTCTCACACTTTCTCTCTTTAAATATTTCTCCTCAATTACTCTTATTTCCAGCAAATGGCCCAGCCACCTACGCAAAAGAAAACAAAACAGCTAGGTGCTGTCCTAGGCTCCTCTCTTTCTCTTGACCTCACAAGCCCCATCAATAAAGTTATACTCCCAAATATCTCTGGTGGTCTCCCCTTCTCTCCATTTCCAGGAATATCACCCTCATCTTTCTTGACTATTCCCACTGTCTTCACCATATGGTAGCAAGAAGGATATTCTGAAAATGTAAATCAGAATAAGTTTCTTCCTCTCCTAAAATCCTTGCGTAGCAAGTAGAATAAAATGCAAATAAAATCCATGGCCATGTCCCATCCAGGCTCTCTATGTGTCACTGATTCCTGATTCTTCTCCAAATTATCTTCCTGCCATTTTCCCATCCCTCACTAGACCTTGTCAAAATTTTCCCCACGGTCTTCAGACATGCTAGAACTTTCTCTCACATGCTGTGGCACCTGCTGTTTCCAAGGCCACGGATCTCATGACCTGGCTCGTGAGGGGCTGATTCTTAGTCAACTCCTGTTCATTCTTCATGTTTCTGCTAAGACGCCTCTTCCTCAGAAAGGACTCCCTGGCCATTCTATCAAAAATGGGTTCCTCATCCCATTGTGTTCCCAAAGAACGCTGCTGTCTTCTCCTTCCACTATTTGAAATTATTTTGTGTTTCCGTTTCTTTTCTTGTTCATTATCGGCCTTCTTCCAGAAGATAGAGACATCATGAGAGAAGGGTCCTTGCCTTTCTTATCCCGTGCCTGGCACAGACCCTGGCTCCCAGCGGTGCTCAGTAATCACCACCAGCAGAACTGTATTTTGCCGGGGGCACACACTGCCCATGGGGCAAGCTCAAACAGTTTCAAACCATTACAAATTTACTCGTGAAACAAGGGCATGACTCCATGGGAGTCGGGGACCAACAGGACACCTGGGAGTCCTCGAAGTTAACTTCTGTGTAGAAGACATCATCAGTTAAAGCACAAGATGCAAATGAGCCTACCTGAAGTTTCCATATATGTTAAGACATAATAGCAACTGCAGAATGGTTTACAACCTTGAGCGGCCAAAGATTTTTTTCACAAGAGTATTTGACCGCTGACATTGTACGGCATTATGAAGACATAGCAGTAATTAAAAAACAGACTCTCAGTCAGTTTTAGTACTGATTTTAGCTTGTCTTCAGATAATAGACTCTGTCGTTACCTGAACCAGGATGAGTGCCTCCCACTGCTGGGATGAATTGGGGCCCACTGACCATTCACAACTTCTACAGCCTGTGTCTGTCCTGCTGTGGGTCCTGCTCAGGCCGCTATGACTTGGGCTCCCTCTTCTAGAAAACAGGTATACTTCATGGCTTCCTTATTGGGTTTCTGTGAGAATTAAATAAGAAGGGAGCATAATATTTTAAATGTTTGGTAATCGCATTATGCCATTTTGAAGGGTAGAGATGGTCGTATTAATCTTTTTATGTTAAGCAATAAACCAATGGTAGAAGCTTCACTGACATTTATACAAATGATGACAGTGAATCTTGTCTTTTTAGCCTCACTCATTCCACAGAGGGTCCTTAGGACCTCAGAAAATGTTTGCTCAAAGGCGTTATGAAAGATCAGGCATCGTCCCCACCAAATCTTCCCCTGAGTTGCCCTTCAGATAGGCCCTGGGTTCCTGGATTGGGTCTCAGGCAGTAAGAAGAAAGGATTTTCATCTCAAGTTCTGGTCTACAGAGGGACCTTACCACCTTAACCATTGTATCTGCTTTTGCCTTGCGTCAGCTTTCTGTTGGAAAAGCAAGGTGGACAGAGCAGGGAGCTGAAGGCAGCTGGACAGGAGTTCCAATCCCAGTGCTGTTTCTTATGGGCTGTGTGACTTTGGGCATTTTACTCAACATCTCTGAACTTAACTACTTCTGCCCACCAACGGAGGTAATACACTCCTTTTCATGGGCTTACCATGAGAATCAAATAAAATAGCATTCCATACCCAACATGATGTCTAGAACACAGTCAATGCCCAATAAATATTAATTTGTTAATGTCTTCTTTCAAGCCTTTTTTGTGGGAAGAGAGTGGGAGAAGGAGGGAAGGAGGAGAAGAAAGACAGGCTCAAAAGACAAATCATGTGATGTCTGCAGAACACAGCAGGTTTCTTGGAAAAGCCATAAAGAGCAAGAAGCAGCACTCAGCCCAGGCTGTGTCCATGACCACGGGCTAAACCCTGCTGTTTGCAGATGGGGAATTCTGGAATGGCAAATATTAGACCAAGGCAAACGGGGCTTTTGTGACTTTCTTTGGGGCTCCTTTCTGAGGAGTGTCACTTTGTGTGCCAGCTCTCCACCTCCGTCTGTTCCCTGGCCTCCGGAATGTGGCCCCCACAGCAGAGCCTGAATCGTTACCAGGGCAATGACGATATCCTTGGCTCAGAGTGTGCTGATGTGGGCTTGAATGGCTGGTCAGGGCTTAATGACCAGGAACTCCTGATGTTCAAGGGCAGCGCTGGCATTAAGACGGTATGAAAGCTGGCAGCCCCGTGGAGATTTGTTCGCTCCTTCCCCCCACATTCAGAATTTCAATTTACTTTTATCTCTATGCATCCAGGTCAGGAGCCATAGGGCTTTTGATCATGGTATTAGGTGGCATATCTCTGACTCCGAAAGATCCTGTTATGCACTGAGTGTTTGTGTCCCCCCAGATCCATACGTTGAAGTCCTAACCCCCAATGTGATGGTATTAGAAGGCGGGTCCTTCGGGAGGTAATTAGATTCAGATGAGGTCACGAGGATAGAGCCCCCATGATGGGATCTCTTATAAGAAGAAATCAGAGAGCGTTCTCTCCTTCTCTCAGCCATGTGAGGATAAGCAAGGAGGCAGCCTTCTGCAAGAAAGCTCTCTCCAAGAACCAAATAGGCCAGTACCTTGATCCTGGACTTCTCGGTCTCTACAAGTGTGAGAAAATGCATTTCTGTTATTTAAGGCACCCTTATCGTATTTTGTTATAGCAGCCAGAGCTAAGGTAGCTCCTTAGAAATGTGTGTTTTCTGGGATCACATATGCCTGGGCTCCAATCCCGGCTCTGGGGCTTCACCCCACTTTTCTGAGCCTCAGTTTCCTTGAAGAGTGGGAAGGGACAAGAAACAGAGAAAAGAGTGTTCCACTTACCTCTTTCTAATGAACCACCCCAAAACTTGGCTTAAGACAGCAATTATTCTCTCTCATAGTTCTGTGGGTTGACTGGGCTCAGTGGGGCATCCTCACTTGGGGTGTCTGGAAATGCACTCATCTGAAGGTTGGACATCCAGATGGCTCCTCCTGTGTGGTGTTATATTATGCTAGCTCTCATCTGGCAGCTCAGTTAAGACTGTTGACCTGAGAGCCTATGGGTGGCCTCTCCGTGTGGTGTGAGCTGATTGCAGTGTTGTGTATCCCACAGGAAAAGCCCCCCAAAAGAGCATTCCGAGGAGCTCAGGCAGGAACTTCAAGGCTGCTTACGATCTTGTCTTGGAAGCCCCAGAACATCACTTCCTCTGTCTGCTCATGATCAAGCAAGTCACTTGAGTCAGCCCACCTTCAAAGGAAAAAACCAGACTTCACTATTTGATGACATGGAGGTGAGATCACAACACAGTAGAGCATGTAGGATAGGAGACACTGGGGCAGCAATCTTTGACAAATATAGTCAGCCGCAAAAAGACAAAAAAAGGGGGGGACGTGAAGTTGGTTTGGTTCCCTTTCAGAAGACACACTTGTTCATTCTCTGATTCAATTTGATTCTATCTATCTCCATTGTTCACAGCTTTATCAGTAGTGGATGTGATCTTAGTCCTGTGGTCCGCATCTTTAGTCACGGAGTACTCTCTTAGAGAAAGACTGTGACATCTCACTTCAGCCTCTGCTAATGATATGTGTCCAACAACCCTTCACCAGACACGGCGTTCCTTCACTTGGTTGTCATTTGGGCGTTCCCCCTGTTCTTGCCCTCTTTTCTAATTTCCAGTGTTTCTTCAAATAGAATTCAAGAGCCACCGGATGTTCTTCCGAGGATTAGGGAGACTTGGGGATAAGTCAGGATGCCCATGCACATAGTCCAGAATCTACAAGCTTCCTAAACTGGGAAGCTGGCAGCACTAACTACAAGGTACACATGCCCAGCACTTCCTTATGGTATTTATTAATCTTCTAGGCTGCATACAAAGTTACTACAACATTCCAGTTAAAAACAATACCCATTTATTATCTCCTAATTCTGTGGGTGTGAAGTCCTTGGCTCAGATGATCACAAGACTAAAATCAGGGTGTTGACCATGCTGAGTTCTCATTTGGAGGCTCTGGGCACCCAATCTTCTTCCAGGTGAATTCAGTTTCTTGGCACAATTCAATTCCTCGTGGTTGAGGACTGAGGCCCCGATTTTCTTATTGGTGCCAATCAGATTCACTTGCATCTTCTAGAGGCCACCGGCATGCCTTGCCATGTGGCTCCTTCCATCTTCAATTCACCAATGGAAATCTCATGTACCCCATCTCCCTCCCACTTCACATCTCTGATTGCCTCAGTCTCTGATTTCTAGACCCACACAGAAAGGTCTCATGGGATTAGGTCAGGTCCCAGACAACCTCCCCATCTTAAAGCAAATTGATTTGAGGCTTTAATTGTATCTGAAAAATTCTTTCACATAAGAACCCAGACTAGTGATTGATTGGAGACTGGGAAAGGTATGAGGTATGTGTACATCAGGATCTCAAAGTTTTAGAAGTCTGCCTGCCACACCATGCTTCACCCCTCCCCAGCAGCAGCACCGGGCAAGACCTAAACGTTCTGCAGATCAGCAACATCCATCTGGCAAGTGAAGTGCCCTAGCTTCCAAAAGCGATTCTCTGAAAGCAACTCCTTTCTTGGTTTCCAAGGAGGGGACGTGTTTCATCTCAAACAATGTTGGCATTTTCCAGTGCCTCCTCGTCATCTGTGGTCCCCTGTCATTCTCACAGCTTGACAAGTGTTTGTGACTGGTCAGAGGCAGAGGCAGCAGCTAATTCTGCTACCCCTTAGAAATCTTTGGGCATGATGCTTTTATCTTGGCCTCTGATGGAGGCTTCGTTTAGAATGTGGGCTACTGGGACCTCCTTGTCCTCCAATTTCAGGGCTCCGGTAATGTCTCATCAACATTCTATGACACGATTATTCATTGGGATAATGTACCTTAGAAGCTGTGCCCTGGGAGCAAGGAAAGGACCATTGAGCCACTCTCGGACATCAAGACTTCAGAATAATAGTCTATTTCCTTTTCTTGGAAAACAACAAATAAACACCATCAGACAACACAAGTCCATGCTTGCCTATTTCCATTGCGGAAGGTTAGGGAGCCCCAAGCTGAATTGTTGTGCCATGTAGCATTCTGGGCTAGTCATTTCTCCTCACTTGATCCTTTACTTCCTGAAGAATGTTCCCTCCTGCCAGAGAGAGGTGCCAATTGGGAGGAAACACAGGAAGCTCCCATTGTATTAGCAATGCTTTATTCCTTTAACTGGGTATATGATGTTCATTATTAATATTTATACATTGGTGTATATCTAAAATATCATATAGAAATTTTTCACCATGAGAAAATGTCCCCACAGAGCCCTATAACATTGTATTAACCTCTGTAGGCTTTTTTTTCTGCTCAACTGAAGAGCTCCGTAGAACAGGGACACTTGCTTTGGTATCCACAACCACGCACGCGGTGCCCCATACAGAACTGACTCTGAAATCTATTTGTAGACCAAGTGCAGGGTGTCCTGGTAGTTTGTCAAGCTGATTTACCTTTCTCCTTCTCCTCCCCCAAATTCTACCCAGGCATTAAACCGAGCTCAGCATCACCCTTCCCTGACTCTTTCCAGAGCCTTGCAGGGATGCAGACAGTCCTCATGGACATCTCAATGAGTGTCTATACTATTTGCATTGTGTGCTATAAAAGAGGAACACTAAAGAGAATGGACATTTTATCGAGCACTAGAAGGAGACACAACTTTGTCTCATGTCACCCCACCAACACTTCTGTGGGGTACACATGATTCTCACGGTAGGGTTCGTTCATGCCAGGATAATACAGTGAGCATCTGCTATTGGCCGTGCGTTGTAGAAAACTCGGGAGATACGGCAATGGAAACACAATAGAGGAAAATGCCCTTTCTTCAAGGAGGTTTGAATCAAAATAGAAAAATAGGAACCGGGCTCAGGGAGGTCTGATTTCTCGGCAAGCCAGCATCAGACCTCAGTACATGGCTCTGACAGTCGTTACACAAGGCAGCATTCCAGGTGTTTCCTACTCTGCTTCATTTAGTCTCACGACCCAACAGAGTAAGGATACATATTGCAAATGAAGGAACTGGTGCCCTGGGCCACTTACACGGCTTGTACAAGATTGTGCAGATTGAGTAGTGACCCCTAAAATTCCACATCCACGCTGAACCTCAGAATGTGAGCGTGTTTGGAAATACGATCTTTGCAGATATAGTTAAGGTGAGGTCATACCCGACTGGGGTGGGTCCTAATTCCAGTGACTACTGTTCTCATGAGAAGGTCACATGAAAACACAGAGGGACACACAGGAGGAAGGCCAATGCCATGGCTAAGATCACCGAGGACAATGGAAAACGCCGGAAGCCACAGGGAGGCCTAGACCTCTTCTCCCGCAGAGCCTCCTAAAGAACCACACTACTGACACCTCGATTTCAGACCCCTGGCCTCCTGAACTGTGAGCCAATAAATTGTTGTCTCAAGCCACCTGGTTTGTAGTAATTTGTTACCACATCCCTAGTGAACTAATACAGAGACTGAGGCCAGAGCCAGGCCCATATTTGGTTCCAGAGTCCAGGCCCCGGTGGCCACTCTCTACTCCCTCAGCAAGGCTGAGGAGAGAATGAGCTGAGAGGACGGAAATGAGCTCTGTAAATTTTGATGTGTTCCTCAAAGGTTGTGGATTCTTTATCGTTATCATTTTAGGAGACTGTTCCCAACATTATCTGAGAACCCAGTAAAATGTCGTTATTAAATAAAATGAGATACAGATCACAACCCCTTCTCCACTATTAAATCAACTCTTTAAAATGGTATTTCCAGGGGGCGCCTGGGGGGCTCAGTCCGTTCAGCATCCTCCTTCAACTCAGGTCATGATCTTTTGGCTCATGGGTTCGAGCGCCACATCGGGCTCTGTGCTGACAGCTCAGAGCCTGGAGCCTGCTTCAGATTGTGTCTCCCTCTCTCTCTGCCCCTTCCCTGCTAGAGCTCTGTCTCTCTCTCAAAAATAAACAATAAAAAAATTTTTTTTAAATAAATAAATAAAATGGTATTTCCAGAATTCCCCCAGCTTTCACTCTGCCCCTGCTTTGTTCAAAATAACATCCTGGCTGTCCGTACCCAGAACTGTGTGAGAAAGCCCCCTAGTAATAACCTGAAAACCGGCCAGTTCCCCGTTGTAAAAGCTTGCACTAGCACGTACAGGGCCCGGACGGATGGGGACAGACAGGAGCATCCCGGACTCGCTAAAACTGTGTACATATAAACTTGGTGCCGGATTTTGTTGTTGTTTGGTTGTTGTTCTCATCATCCAACAACCACTTAAAATGTCATCTTCGCATGTAACCAGGTTATAAAAAAAAAAAAAACAAAAACAGAGTCTGCTCTCCTAAGAGGATTTCCTCAAGGACACTAATGGGCTTTAGTCTTATTTGATTGTCTGTGTCCCCTCTATTCCCTCCACAGTCACGTGCGCGCGCACACGTGCATGCACATGCATGTACACATGTCTGCATGCCTACACACGCGTGTGCATTTGCACACACACACATATAGTACATGCTCCACACTTCCCTCAGACCTCACTCACTCCTTTCTACCTTCACGGCCAGCCCTGCTTCTACTGACCTATAAGAATGTTAATAATAAAAGCTGTATCCATGCCAGGCACTCTTTAATCCCCACGGTACAGCCGTGTAAAATGAGGCACAGAGAGATTATACGAGGTGACCCAGCTCTTTCCCTAATCTTCTTGTATTCTCTCTATAATCCTTTTGTAGTTGTGTGTGGGCTTCCTGGGATTTTAAATTCCACCCTATGCCGCTGACTCCAGGATTTCGGACTCTACCCAGACCTTGTGATCCGAGCTCACATAAACAACGGCATAATTGCATCTTTCCTTGGATGTCTCAGACCTCTCAAAAGCAAGGTGTTGGAAACAGAACCCTCTCTTTCCCCCACATGTACTAGAAATTGTTCCAAAGTGGTTACAACCCTCCCCCACCCCCTTGCCTCTCAGTAAACATACTACCGTCCCTCCACGCAGTTGTTCAGTCCAAAAAACAAAGAATTTCTCACAGTTTTTCCTCTCCTATCTTTCCCTCCCTGATCACACAAGAGCCAGTGTTGCCATTTATACCTTCCAAATATACCCCTAACTGGTCTACATTTCCCCATCTCTGCTCTTGTCCAGATGCACTAGGATTTAAGAGTCTCCTGATTGGCCTCCTTACTTACACTCGGTCCAAAGACTTCCCTAAAACCAAAATCCAACCCGGAATTTCCCTGAATGATATCTAGTACATCGTGTGGTCAGGGAACGGGGCCTTTGCAATCAGTCTTAGAAAACTGGCTAAAAATGCCACCAAATGCTATTTTCAAAAATCATACGGCCACCAATTTGATAGCTTGGAAATACTGAATGGTCAGGGATGGATGAACCTCGTCAGGTGTCTAATTTGCATGTCCCTGAACACCAGGGCTGTGCCTGACCATCAGGCGCCTGCTCAGCCATTAGGCTCTGGTCAGCGTGACTTCCTCATCACCCTGGTTCTGCCGTGGCAGCCACATGCCTAGGGTGGGAGAACAGGAGCGGAGCCTGAGAAACAAGGTCAGACGTAAGAGGGCCTCATGGGTTGTGGTAAAGGGATTGGATTTTATGCCGAAGCAGTGAGGCCAGGAGGGAGCTCAGACGAGCTCATCGTGGAGGTTTCGTCTTGTGGGACAGCAGAGTCTCGATGTCCAGATCCTAACTTGAACAGCAGGTTGGAGAGCAGGTACGAAGGCAAGATGCTAGCATCCAAACAACACTGAGCGCAATACAGAACATACTAGAATGGAGGCACGGAAAGATCAATTCAGTCTGCCTAAGAAGTGTTTCTGGACAAAACCATGCAATCAACTACCAGGTCTCTCTCCAAGGCACTCTTCAAAGAAAGTTTAAAACAAACAGGAAAAGAAGCCAGGGGTAAACCTGGAACCTGAGTGAGAAGGAAGAAATGGGACTGATTAGGTGGCTGGAAGAAGAAAGTTTTTCAAAGCAGTCCTCTCTCACGGGAGCTTGCTGTGGAGACATACCCTGTCACACTGTGTGATCGAGTAGGGTAGGGCACAGAGCACAGGTGAACCGTGTGGGGTAGGGGACAGAGCACCAGGCTGGAGTCCCAGTTCTGCCACCAAATAGCTACGAGGCCTTGGGAGAGCTACTTAGTCTCACTGAGCTCCAATCGTTTCATAAGGAATATGATTACTGGGGCTCCTTTCAGCAGTCAAATTGCAGTATTCTAACACCGACAACAAAAAGAATTATTCCTGGAGAATTTAACATTTCAGCAATCTTTCAGATCATGCAACAAAAAGGGGGACAATTTTTAAGGTGGAGAGAACAGCCTGTGTGGAAGGCACAAGAAAAGGAACATACTGGTGGAAACCAGGGCTCCAGATCCGGGGGCCAGGGGAGGGGTAGGTCAGGATGGACCCCTGGAGGCGAAGAGTCAAATTCAGTCCAGGGGCACCTGGGTGGTTCAGCCGGTGAAGTGTCCCACTTCCAGCTGAGGTCATGATCTCACCCTTCCCGAGTTCAAGCCCCACATCAGGTTCCACACTAACTGTGCGGGACCTACTTGGGATTCTCTCTCTCTATCTGCCCCTCCCCCACTTGTACTCTCTCTCTTTCTCTCTAAATGAATGAATGAATGAATCAATCAATCAATCAATCAAATTCAGTCCAGACCATTGACAGTATTCCGAAGGAGCCCAATTTGAAGCAGAGGGACACATATTTGGAGTGGGGAATGCCACCGTGATAGGAGAGTTAACCATCACTTAACGGAAGGGGATGCCACAAAGGAATGAGACTCTCAATCCACTCCTGACACTCCCTGCCGGTGTTCCAGGCCTCTACTCTGTGTCCCTGCAGCGCTCTGTGCTCACCCCTTTCACGGCACCACCTGTGGCCACCGCGCTGCCTTTGTGTTTACTGTTTCATGATGTCAGAACCTAGCTTCCTGTTTAGGATACTCAGAACATAGAGACCTATTAAAAAAAAAATTAGGGGCGCCTGGGTGGCGCAGTCGGTGAAGCGTCCGACTTCAGCCAGGTCACGATCTCGCGGTCCGTGAGTTCGAGCCCCGCGTCGGGCTCTGGGCCGATGGCTCGGAGCCTGGAGCCTGTTTCCGATTCTGTGTCTCCCTCTCTCTCTGCCCCTCCCCCGTTCATGCTCTGTCTCTCTCTGTCCCAAAAATAAATAAAAAAAACGTTGAAAAAAAAATTTAAAAAAATAAATAAATAAATAAATTAATTAATTAATTAATTGAAAAGCACCTGTAATCTAATCATCCAAAACTTCCTAAGTGAACCATCTGGTGGATGCCCCTGGGCATTTTTCCTATGTGCGCGTCTATGAGTTTGTGCGTACGATCAAAATTAGGCTCATAGTATCCACATCCTTTCCTAAACTGCACTTTTTTCAATTCATAATATCTGTGTAAAAACGAATTCCAATGTCCACTCATATCCACCTGTACCACAATATGCAGTGGCTGCCTGATGTTTCACGGCATAGTCTGGGTAACCACTCTGTGGCCTTTGAACATGGGGTTGTTTCTAGTATTTCACTTTGATAAGGAAGCCACGGTGCGTACTTACCTTTTCACCTTTGTCTAAATATTTCTTTAGGATAAATCCCCAGAAATAAATTACTCTTATTAAAGAGATCTACACTTTTAAGGATTTAGAAAATGCTGCCGAATATTTCTTGGGAAAATCTCTCTCTCGTGAGTGGCCCCCGAAGGTGACCGTTTTCCCCACAGCCTGGCAAACACTGGGAGTTATCATTCTTTCTTCTCTCGACCTAACCGGCGAACAATGGTATTTTACTCTTTTATTGTAGGTCGTGTTTCCTTCATTACTGATGAGAGTAAACCTCTCAATATATTTATTAATCATTTCTGTTCTTTTCCATTTGCAAATGGCCAGTTAGTTCATTTTCTCTGCCCATCTTTCTACTGGGGCATTTGTCTTTGTTTTTTAATGATACAAAAATAGTTTTATGAAGATAAGCTTTTGTCATTGATATTGCAAAAATATTGCAATGCAGTCTGCTCTGTCATTTTAACTTTGTTTATGGTATTTTAACCATTCAGAATCTGTTTGGTGTGATGTAGCCATATTTAGCTTTTGTTTCTTTTATGGTTTCTGCCTTTGGGGTC
Source organism: Neofelis nebulosa (assembly GCF_028018385.1). Taxonomy (NCBI): domain Eukaryota; kingdom Metazoa; phylum Chordata; class Mammalia; order Carnivora; family Felidae; genus Neofelis; species Neofelis nebulosa. The sequence goes on along the minus strand of NC_080784.1, from coordinate 196,151,278 downwards.
AGGCTTTGAGAGCTCATCTCCACCCTGTGATTACGTAAATGTAAACCAGATGTCAGCTCAGTCACTCCAGCTGTGACAGCTGCAGTCCCAGGCTCTATCTGCAGCAAGCCCAGCCCATTCACCAGTTTCCATAATAAATCCACTCAAACCAATTGTTTTGTGGAGATCGAGGGAGGGCACAAGGGTGGGGCTTCGTGATGAAGGACCCATCACCATTAAGTACAACGACCCCACCACCGTTTTCTCTTCTTGCCAAATCTCCTTTCTATTTCTGTCTCTAGTGAGCACCAAAAGTTCTTTTATTATGCAGAGCAATTAATGAACCATCTTTTGATATGTAAGCATTCCTTGAGGGTCTTGACCTGTAACCCAAGCAGCGGATCAAGCATTTCTTCCGAATAAATATCCCACTGCCTTCCAAAAGATTTTGGTGCATACATATCTTTCCAAGTCATTACATAAATATGTTGCTATATTATCATCTAGTGATTAATAGTTTTATACTCAACATTTGAGTGGTTCTGTTATTATTTGTGTCTGGACTATACAACTGCAAGATGATTATTGGAATTTTTGCCTCCGCCAGCCCCAGCCATGGATTGGGAGCCAGAGGAGGGTAGCAGGTGTATTTGTTCTCTTTTGTATCTTCAGTTCTTTTCACAGCACCAGATGCATAGTAGGTGCTGAATAAATAAATATTGACTGAATGGGGAAGGTGCAGGGAAACATTATTGAGGCCAGATTTGGAATTTCCCCAATTCAAACGAGGCTTGCCCTCTCCAAAAAAAAAAACTCAAGAACTTTCTCCACTGGACTGATTGGAATTTTCCACCTTTGTTTGAAGTGGTCTGTAGAGAAGGATTTATTTTAGCCTACCCTGGATCTCTTGTCCCTTCTTTTGGCGACTCTGCCCCGGTTTCCCTTTGAACTGAGGGTGAGCAGGGTGATGCTGCTTTGGTCCAATCGGAGTACCGTGTCCCTGTGACCATGTCATTGTTTCAGGGATGGGCACGTGACTTAAGCCAGACCAATGATGGGTTCTCCAGGACTGGTGATGGAAGTTTCAGGAAAGAGATGCTCTCTTGGCCTGGGATGGAGGAGTTAATGTATTAAACTGAAAATAGTATGGAGAGATGATCTATAGTGACCATCTTGGTCAACCTGCAGAAATATGCCAAGCTAGAGGAATGTAGAACTGGGAGATGAAGACAGAATTTTACAAAGATTATCTGGCTTTACAAAGAACACTGGCTCTAGGTTTCATTCCTCTCTTGGCCAATTTGAGTTAGACTGCGGTCTCTTGAACGCTGCGAAATATTGTTCACAATCTTGACTAAGACAGACTAATGTATGGCCCCTGTATCAGAGACTTGGTCTTATAACACAAAGATGTCAGAATCATTGACAATCTTGGTAATTGTTGCCCCGGTCTCTCCCTATAAGCTTCCTAGGGTATGCTAGAATCCATAAATAAGCATCTTCCTCGAATAGAGCATTAAGTAGGATAGATTGAGCCTCTACTATGCATCATGCATCATGAATACACTTGTTATCTCTATTCTTTCCACCAGGTCTATAATGTTACTCATGAGGAACTGAGGCTTTTACTAAATCATACTAAATGTACAAGCCACCCAGGTGGTAAGTGAGCAGCAGTTGTGTGGTGGTTATGAGTGCGGTCTCTGGAGCTAGACTGTTTACACCTGCTATCTAGTTCTGCTACTTAATCTCTGCAAGACCTTTGGAGAAGTTACTTAAATTGTGTGTGCCTCACTTTCCTCATCCCTAAATGATGGTAATAAAAGAACTGCCTTATAGAGTCACTTGAGGGAGTTAATGAGGTCATCTAGAGAACAGAGGCTGCCAATTGGTAAGTGCTCAAGAGGAAATTAACCATTATAGTTTCTTGGTGTAAGTAGGCTAGGCTGGACAATCAGAAGCCCATATCACTATGAAAATCACACTGTCACTGCAATACCCCATAAGTAACCCTAAATTCACTTTAATATAGTGCTACCAGGGCCCTGTTTGGGTTGTTTAACGTGGATACCCAACACATCCCCCCCTCTTTCTTTATCATCCTGATCACAGAACAAGAAGGATATGAAGCTTGGGGTACTGGTATGATCTTTTCCTCAGAGTGGAGGAATGTATCTGATAGAGAATGTGTGTGCGTGTGTGTGTGTGTGTGTGTGCACATGAGGGGGTGGGGGACTGATAACATTATGTGGGCCCTGAGTCAACTCTTAGAAGGTAGCTTGGTCCTTGTGTTTCCCATTTATGGGAGCCAACACATCTTACTTATCTTCAAGTAAATTAGGTACCACCTGTATCAAAACCACAATGGCCCAAAAGATACAGCCTGCCAAATTTTTAAAGGACTTTGTAGATGAATGTTATCCTCCCCCAACTCCTGAAGAATTATATCTCTCAGCCAGAGCATAAGGCAACTTCATTCATTCATTCATTCACTTAATAAATTCTTACTGAGTATCTACTCTATGCCCACATGACTTAATTATTTCTGTATTGGCTATGACATCAGATGGTAGTCTCACTTTGGTCGCCATACGTCTCTCTTTCCTTTTTTGGAAAATGGTGCTAGATATCCCTAGACATTCCTTGTTGTGGTGACCAAACAAGACTTTTATTTTGACAACTCTGAAGTCTTCTGTAAAGATGGGATGATAGCTCTGTGTTCTGGAAATCGGAGCAGGGAATAAGATTTCTATAGTATTATTAATGCTGATTTTACAGCTCTTTGGGGAAGCAGATAGAATGTAATGGCTAGTTAAAATGTCTGTGGTAAATTAGCCTTACCACAAAGATTCTGTATGTGAATTAGCACAGAGTGACACATGGCGGTAAACACGTGAGTCTGAAATTGTCTATGGATTACATGGATGTTTTTCACTTTCATAGAGTTTTGAAGGCAGCCTTTCAAAGGCAGAGTAGAGCAATAAAGTACGTTTCTTGTTGCTGCAAAATAAGGTAAACATAATAACAAATTCTAAAATGCACTTTCTAAGCGCTCACTCTGCACCAGGCACTGTGCAAAGAACTCTGTAGGATTTTCTCAGTTAAATTTCACACTGCCCTCTAAGTTTGCCTCATTTTATAGATGAGGAAACTGAGAGAGGTAACAGATCCAGTCCCAAATCATAGCACTTGTAGAAGAAGGGGCAAGGCTACAGTAGATTTAGTCTTCTTAATGAATGTTCTGGGAAAGCCTCTATATAAGGTTCAGCGTCTCCAGTGTGAAGGCTCTATCTTAGGGTGATAGAACTTGGACTTGGAGAAGAAGGGGGCAGGAGAGAGAGTGTGAACACACGAAGAAAGGCATGGAGGTAAACAGCAGGATGCATGAATAGGACACAGGTTGCAAAATTGATTGGGGAATAAGTTGTTTGAATTTAAGGTAAAATTAAGATTAAAAAAATCTTAGGGACAGACTGTGGAAGGCTTTGAATGGCAGGGTCAAGAGTCTAAGCTTGTTTTGTAGGCAATGGGGAGAAATAGAAAGTTAAAACCATGACATGGCATCATCAAAATGCTACCCAAGGAGACCATTCAGCCTGCCGTGTGCAGAACAGACAGAAGAGAATGATCCCGGGCCCAGGGAGACTGAGTAGGACACTACTTCAGCACTGCAACAAGACAGACTTTGTGTCTATGAGTGAAATGTGAAGAGGAAATTTGATTGTCAACGCCAAGGAGATGTCTTTCTGATGACCTATTTAAGACATTTGGGTTTTGTTTGCTGGCTTTGTTTTTGCAGAGAATCAGCTCTCTGGCTTAAAGTCTAGTAAAGCATGTGATTGCCTTTAAGATTTTGCAAACACACAGGGAGAGAAAAGGCTACCCTCCCTGTAGCTTCTTGAGATTTCCTCATCCAGAGACTTTCTCTTCTTGCCAAGAATGTGCATGACTTTGACTTGAGCCAGCTAGTTCTGGCAATGTTCCTCATTCCTCCTGGAGCCCCACCCCCAGCAGGGCTCTCACCGGAGCCCACACTCTATCCAAAAGTTAGAAAACCTGCCAAGGCCTCCGAGCCTCCCATATGATCCCACTCCCTCCCAGTTCAAGCTTGGCCTTCTGGCTGAAAACTGCATATTTTGGAATTTGAAGAAAACATGCTCTGTTTCACCCCATGGCATCTCCAGTGTGAAGGGAAATAGACTGGCCTTTGTTACTTTGTCCACAGTAGAAGATTACGGGCGGTCCCCATGGCTGGGGGTGGGGTTGGTGGCAGGAGGTAAGGTCTGGTCAGTTGACTTAGCATAAGGCCTGCATTGTCCTGGCGGCCTCTTGGAGAAACAAAACTTTCCGAGGAGCTGAGCGGCCCACTTGGGCTCAGAGCCTGGTGGGCCTGATTACCCAGCACTATTTTCCTGAATGTTTCTCATCTTCTAGGATCTTCTTCGGCTTTGAACACAGCTGCCACATTGATATACTGAGTGGCGTCTTCCTCACATGCGATCATTAGCTAGCAAGTAGTTATGAAATACCTGCTCCAGGACAGCCAGAACTGGGCATAGCTGAATTCGAATCCAAGACCACCTGCCCATGAACTCATGATCTCTCCACCAACCCAGTGTTTTGTTCTGTTTATTTTTGTTCAGCCGTAAAGTCTTCAAATAAAATCTTACCTAGAGTGCACATTCGCAAACTCTATCTGAAACTACAGGTGGCATGCTATGTAAACAGACCTATTTGTTTAAAATTATAATAGATATTGAAAGACAGTGAAACCAGTGAGTCATTTCTAATTAACACACACAAAATTAAAGTGGAGGGCATAGACAACAGTTACTCTTCTCTGTAAGCTTCAGAATCTTTTTTTTTAATTTTATTGTACAGAGAGAGAGAGAGCGCACACACAAGTGGGGGTGGGGGGGGGAGGGACAGAGAGAGAGAGAATCTTAAGCAGGCTCACCGCTCAGTGAGCTGGACGTAGGGCTCAATCCCATGACCCTGGGATCATGACCTGAGCCGAAATCAGGAGGTGGGTGCTCAAACGACTGAGCCACCCAGGGGCCCCCAGAATCGATTTTTGAATTTTGTTTTTGTTGTACAGCATTGAACAAAGGTCTTTTCTACACAGATACATAGCTGCAAAGGATTGACGGTTCCTGAATAGCTAATCTTGAAGTCTTGGAATCTCCTTCTTTAGAAATCTAGTCCAAATATTATCGGACTGAATTGCTGTTAATGGTCACCTGAGAAATTGCCTATGTTTGGATGGTTGTCAGGATGCCATATCCTACCTCTCAACTTTCTTTGTGCGACATAGAATCATGTAAAGGTAGGGTGTATAAGGTTTCCTATATATGTATATGGTTTTACATGAGAGGAGCAAACAGGACCAGAATTGAAAAGAAAAAGAAAAAACAAAAAGCAAGATACCTTCCAAATCAATGCTACATTGCAAAGGAGTTTAGATAACACACATTAGGGATACCAGGACAGAACTTTAATATAAGACTTTCCCCAGAGTGAAATAATCTGGCAACCCCAAGTAACTCATTGATGGCCTCAGCTGAGTTAAAGTTTAATCTGTAAGGCATCTAAATGTGTGTTGTTTTATGTAGACAATTTAATAGGCATTACAAATGTGTAAGAAAAATAATTTAGAAGCACTTCCAGAATTCCTAAAGCATTTAAAAAAATTGTTTTTACGTTTATTCATTTTTGACAGACAGAGAGAGACAGAGTGTGAGCAGGGAAGGGGCAGAGAGAGAGGGAGACACAGAATCTGAAGCAGGCTCCGGGCTCCGAGCTGTCGGCACAAAGGCCAACACAGGGCCCAAACCCACAAACCTCAAGATCATGACCTGAGCCGAAGTCCGACGTTTAACCAAATGAGCCACCCAGGCGCCCCTAAAGCATTTTTTAAGAAACTGTCCTCTACCCCAAGGTTTTCCACATAGTCCCTGAGCTGCTTTCACATACAAGCCCAAGTAATAGCAGGAGGTTTAGACGAGCATGTTGTAAGTGCAGCTCCGGGCACATGAGCATTTATGTAATGATAAGTTCCTGGGCAATCATGTCACGATAGGAGCCATGTGGATGCACAGGTGAGTGGACATGGTCTCCGAGGGCTTAACTCTGGATTCGCTGAGTCCACAAGCAATTGTTGAGCACCTGCTACATGCTAGCTAGTGCATTAGGGGCATTTAGAGATCCCCCAGTGAACAGAAGAAAAAAATGTCCTTTCGCTTGCACCGTACAAATTCTATTTGGAGGAGCCAGAGCTTAAATTCTGGGAGAGCTGGTGTGAGGAGGAGATACAATAAAATGCACACACACATTCACACACACAAGCCCAATCAGAAAAACAAGGATATTAGAGGCATGGGTAGGTGCAGGGAGAATGATCAGAGGATTTGGTTTTGGTGAATGTCTAGATGGCTATTTTAGGCTGGGCAGCTAGAGGTTTCTTGGAGAATGTGATGTTCAATTTTTTTGAGGGGGGAGGGGCAGAGAGAGACAGAGAGAGAGAAAGAGAAAATCTGAAGTAGGTTCCACACTCATCACAGAAGCATGGAGTCTGCGAGCGGCTTGAACTCACAACCAGGAGATCATGACCTGAACTGAAATCAAGAGTCAGACACTTAACCAACTAAGCCACACCATTGCCCCTGTGATGTTGTTTTACACACACACAAACACACACACACACATTTTTTTCTTATGAAAATTTTCAAGCACACAATATAATGAATCTCCATATGCCCACCACCCAACCTCAACAGTTATCAACATTTTGGCCTCCTCGTTTCTTTTATCTCACTTATGCTTCCTAGACTTTTTGCTGTTGTTGGAGTATTATCCACCAAATACAAGACATCGTGTCATTTATCCCATAAACATGTCAGCATTTCTTTAAAATTCTTTGAATGTTTTATTTATTTTTGAGAGAGAGAAAGAGAGAGTGAGTACTAGCGGGGGAAGGGCAAGGAGAGAGGGAGAGAGAGAATCTCCAGCAGACTCCAGGCTCTGAGCTATCAGCATGGAGCCCGACGCAGGGCTCAAACTCACAAACTGCCAGATCATGACCTGAGCTGAAGTCGGATGCTTAACCAGCTGAGCCACTCAGGTGCCCCAACACTTCAGCATTTCTAGTCACAAAGGACGAAAACAACAACAAAGTCACTGTATCATAAATACACCTTAAGGATGCATAAGTACTCCTTCATAGTATTGAGTACCAAGACTGTGGTCAAGTCTCCACTTATTTTCTCAATAATGTCTTCTTACAGTAGTTTTGGCCAAATCGGGCTAAGATAGGGGATTTAAACTGAGATTCAAATGCAAGAAGGAGCCCAGTATGAGAAGACCTAGAAGCACAAGGAGCAGAAAGTACCAAGGTCTGAGGTGGGAGCTGGGTTGGTGTTTGTGGAACCAAGAGAAGGCAAGTCTAGTGCAGGCTCGGGTCCACAGAAACCAGACCTGCAGTAAAATAATGTAAACACTAAAACTAGAAGCCACTGTTGTTAGGGACCAGAGTCTGACTGGTATTACAAATAGTCAAGGTCAAAGTCAAGGAGACTGGCATGGCTTATAAAGGGAGAGAGAACTCATGAGCCTTGGAAAGGATACAAATCCAGGAGGACTTCCTGGAAGAGGCCCTGAAGTTGTACAGGGTCTGGAAGTCAATTCTGCAACCATCTGTTTATGCAAAGAACCTAAATTCAATTACTCTTATGGTCCCGGCAAGTCAAGTAAATGAGTGGAGACCGTGGGTAAACAAGAGAGCGTGGTAAGGACTGGGGAGTATTGAGTGAAGCATTCACGTCCCATCTGCAAGGAGGCACCATAGGCACCAACAAATTGTTTCCATGAAGATATGCTGTCTCATGGCTACGGTATCTTTCTGTTGTTATTGTTTTATAGCTGAAAAATCCATAATTTTCTATAGAATATTCTCCATTTTTTAGAATCTAGTTAACTACTTTAATTCTATAAAACTGTTCATTCAGTTGAAGCCTTGATTGGGCCATTGGTTTACAATCTTTAGTTGCTGTATAAAATAGTGGTTAGGACCTTGGGCTGCGGCACTCTGCCTAGTTTTAAATCCTGGCTCCATTGCTTACTGGCTGTGTGACCTTGGGAAATGTTTTCACCTCTCTGAGCCTCAGTAAAATGAAGATAATGGTCACCCTGTAGTACATTGAATGGTGGCCCTCCAAAAGATACTCCATGTCCTAATCCCTGGAACCTGTGAATGTGACCTTATTTAGACAAAGAGTCTTTGCAAGTGTAATTAAATTAAGGATCTTGAGACGAGACCATCCGGGCTTACCCAGGTGGGCCCTAAATCCGAAGACAAGTGTTGTGGGAAGAGACACACAGAGGAGAGGGTGGGTGTGAGAACAGAGGCAGAGACTGGAGTGATACTAACAGCCACCAGCAGCTGGACCAGGATATGGAACCATTCTCCCCCAGAGCCTGTGTAGAGAAACATGTCCCCACCAACACCTTGATTTCAGATGTCTGTCCTCTAGAACTGTGAAAAAATTAATTTCTGTCGCTTTAAGTCACGAGTTTGTGGACATTTGTTTTGGTGGCCACAGGAAACTAACACACTCTGCTTCACGGTACTGTGAAATGAAGTCAGATGCCACGCTCAGAGTAGACTTAGGGAAGGTTAACGCTTCCCCTTAACTAGTGCTTGTTAACTGATGTGAATGCCACCCACCTAGTTGGTTATGACAGAGAATTCACCGTGACAGTAAGAAGCTTTGTGCTTTAGGGCCCTCTCTTGCATGACCCCCCATAAGGTATTCCCCGTGTCATCTGTTTCTGCAAAATTTGCAAAAGTTAACACATCTTTGTATTGTTCTCCCAGGAGAGCCCACCAGATTGTGCAAGACTTGGGCCCGACAAGACCTGGGTCTGGCTCTATTTATTGGCCATGAGGACTAAAATCCTGGCCCCCCGATCTGTCACCAGGTAACATTTATCGTGCACTTACTATGTGGCAGGCACCGTGGGTTGAGTTGACTCAGACCCGGAAGTGGAGGGAGAAGGAAGGAAAGATTGTGGTTCTTCACATCGCCCTGACTTCTGCCCCAGCTCTGATGCTCCCAAGAGCCATATTTGTTTATATCTTGCCTCATGCCACCAAAGAAGTGAGATGACTCCCAGGAAACATCTAGTACCACTGCAAATCTCAAAAACGGAAGTGGTGTCAATGAAAATACTGAGTTGAGCAGGGACTTTGTGGATGAGGCATCTATGAGGATGAGGAAGGCATCTATGAGGAGGAAGTCCTAAAGCCAGCAAGGATGGGGAGGATCCTGTGGATGGGAAGCACTAGGATCAGGAATACTGGCTGGTGCTTGGCATAGGGGGCATCAGAGGGGCCTCTGGGTAAAGTCATGCAGCCAGCGAAGTGGCCAAGGGCAAGGGTGCCTGGTCTGTGGGTTCCTGCTGGAAATTGGAACCCAGGAGGCACCCGAGAGTCGTGGGCATGGTAGTGACAGGACCAGATTCATTGGTGGCACAAGGTGCCACTCAAGAATTTCCTTGTGTGATGTGGCTTCAGATCCTTGTAAGACCCTCTGTTCTTTTATACCTTTCCCACATCTTTTTTTTAATTTGTTTTTATTATTTTATTATTATTAGCTAACATACAATGTAGTATTGGTTTCAGGAGTAGAACCCAGTGATTCATCACTCACATATAACACCCAGTGCTCATCCCAACAAGTGACCTCCTTAATGCCCATCGCCCACTTAGCCCATCCCCCCACCCAACACCCTTCTAGCAACCCTCAGTTTGTTCTCTGTATTGAAGAGTCTCTTATCGTTTATCTCCCTCTCTGTTTTTACCTTATTTTTCCTTCCCTTTCCCTATGTTCATCTGTCGTGTTTCTTGAATTCCACATATGAGTGAAATCATATGATATTTGTCTTTCTCTGACTGACTTATTTCACTTAGCAGAATACACTGTAGTTCCATCCACATCGTTGCACAGGGCAAGATTTCGTTCTTTTTGATCACCAAGTAATAGTCCCTTGTATATACAGAGAGAGCCCTTTTCCTACATCTGGTTGTCTTACCCTTATGCCTCTCCCTACACCTGCTAACCCAGGGTGGTCACATGACCCAAGGTAGGCCATCATTTTCTCTTTCTCAAAATGTTGAGTGCTAACTTCAGACTTACAGATGTGGCAGAGATGGGTGGTGGTTAGAGTTGAGCTCTTTGGCAGTAATCATGGGAGTGAGGCTCACCTGTTCCTTCTTCCCAGGCCCCTGGGGGCACCCTGCTCCAAGTCTTTCCTGAAACTTTGTTATGATCCTCAGTTCTGTGAGCTCATTGTTAGCTAAAGGTAGAACCTGTTCATGCTATTTGTCATCAACCCTTGAGCATATTTACTCCCAAATCAACACTTAATCTTTCCCTCCACACCTGGTGAATGACTTGACTCCATAGTCCATTAGTTAGTTTCAGATTTTGTCACTTACTAGTAAACAATGGCACTAGGCAGAGAAGATTGGATTCTTTTTATTATTATTATTATTATTATTATGTTTTATTTTAGAGAGAGAGCACATGAGAGCAGGGAAGTGGAGCAGAGGGAGACAGAGAATCCCAAGCAGGCTCCACACTCAGCAAGGAGCCCAACTCGGGGATCCATCTCACGACTGCAAGATCACAACCTGAGTCAATATCAAGAGTCAGGAGCTCAACCAAAAGAGCCACTCAGTGGACCCTCGATCAGTCTTTTAATTAAAACAAACAAAGGAAAAAACAAACAAAAAGCTTGAAATGGAGAGTCTTGGGGCGCCTGGGTGGCTCAGTCAATTAAGCGTCCGACTTCGGCTCAGGTCATGATCTCGCGGTCCGTGAGTTCAAGCCCCGCATCGGGCTCTGTGCTGCCAGTTCAGAGCCTGGAGCCTGCTTCGGATTCTGTGTCTCCCTCTCTCTCTGCCCCTCCCTCACTCACACTCTCTCAAAAAATGAACACACGTTAAAAAAAAAAAATTAAAAAAAAAAAAAGAAATGGAGAGTCTTGCATTTATCCCTGTCCAATCTTGTGATTCTGATTTCACCTTAGCTTTTGTCTCTCAAGGTCATTTTGAATTTTGATTCTATCATTTACCCTATCTTCTCTCCCTCTCAGGTTTGTTTCACTTCAGATTTTCCCATAAGTCTTCCATGTTTTTCCCAAGGCGGAGAGAGAGGAGCCTGGCACAATTTAAGCACCTCAGAAATAAATAAATGTTGGGGAGGACTTTGGACTCCCACTGGCTGTGGAATTATGAAGTTCAAATCCAGTTACCAAGATTTCAAGGGGCGGAGGGATCCCAGATGATAAGTGGGTTACCCTTGGGAAACCTGACTTCACACAGAACTGCAAAGGCAGGCTGATTTGCACCCTCCTGCTAGGAGATCATTAACATGCTGAGGCCACGGGGCAAGAGGAAAGAGTAGCATAAATATGGAGGCCGAACGAAGGGGCAATGAAATCAAATGCAGTGACTCCCGGGCCTCCCAACTCTGCTGTTACTCGTGGTCTAGCAAAAAGCCTCTCTGGTTGCTTTCCCTCTGTGCTACGTGGAACAAAAAAGTCAGCATTCTCCTCAGGCTGATGTCATCTTTTTTGCCAACATAGATTGAGAATGGCTTCCAAAGATCACTGCCCTGTTACCTGTTATTGCCAGGCTGAGCAGACTAAGGTTATCTCCCCCCTGAAACCAAAATCCCTTTCCAATTTTTTAATGGTCGGTAAGACCAGCTGAGGAAATTCTCAAGACTAAGATATAGCATCCATACACTGTGGAAGTGAAAACTGCTCTTGGGCCAGGCTGAGGAGGTTTGTGAGAGTCCTCCTCTCTTTATCACCATGGCAATCCCATTTTTATGCATCCTCTATACAGGATTTCTGCGTCAAATCTTACCTAAGGGGATCTGCATTTAAAGAAGGACTTGAAAACACCTGTTCCTTGGTACTTTAAGAACTTAATCTATCTCCTATTTGTTTTGGGGTAGGAGCAGAGGGAGAGAGATTATTTGAGGAAAGTACTGAGTCTGCCCATAGATATTCCCTTGATTCACCTAGATGTGGCATAGCCATCTGTATTTGTTAATTGCAAGAGATAAAAACCTTCCTCAAGCAGACTTAACAACAAGGAGCCTTCACTGGCTTGTGCAATTGGAGAGTTCAAAAGGTGACTTGCTTCAGGTGTGGCTGGATCCAGGCACACAAAGGCTATCATCAAGTGGTTACCTCTCTTCTCATCCAACTATGCTTTCTTTTATGTTGGGTTCTTAATTAATCACGTTCATATGACCATTTTAAACTAATCATCTTGTTCAGAAAAATGCTGACTGGCCAGCCTGGATAGTATGTCCATATTTATGGGGAGGCTGATAGGTAGGGAAGGGACAGTCTCTGAAAAGAAAAAGAATCTGTTGCCAGAATGAAAGGAAAGAAGTATTGGTGGACAAAATGATAAAATGCATTTATCCACTTAGAAAAAGACAGGGATCCCAGAAACTAAGGAACACATAACATATGGATGACGGCATGGCATATCACTGGTGAAATGAGAAGCTACTTAATAAAGAGTGTTGATAAAATGGTTACTCATATTGGGAGGAGGAAAAAAAGGGAACATTGAATCACTACCTCACACCATATAGTGCAAGTGAATTTCAGATGAATTAGGAACCCAAGTATCAAACTAAAAACTTTTATGTAATGCATCGAGGAATGTCTTTCTCCATCTGGGGTAGGGAAAGATATTTTTAAGACACAGAAGCACTAATTTTAAGAGATTGAATATAATTAAGAAATCCCATTGATCAAAAAAAGATACATTAAGGAAAATGAAGATCCAAACTATAAACTGGAATATATACATACTACATATAACCAACAAAGGATTAGTAATGAAATACAAAATATCAAACTGTATAAAGAACCCTTACAATTCAATAACTGTACAATTAACAAGCCAATAGGAAAAGTGGGCAAAATGCATGGAAATACATATTATAAGCAAAAAATATATGTGACGAATATACTTATGAAGAGTTGCTCAGCCTCCTTGGTAATCGGGGAAAATGCACCTCGAAGTCCTAATGGGATGTGATTTTATACTTATGTAATGGAGAAAAATTTTAAAGTCTGACAATAACAAGTTTGATGAGGTTGTGGAACAAGAAGAATTCATCTATACAGCTGGGGGGAATGTGACTTGGTGTAACCATTTTGGAAAACAATTTCATGTTATGATGGACATTCACCTATCTTAGGAAGGAGCACTTTCACTCCTAGGTGGGACCCCAAATGAATCTCTTACACATGTATCTCGGCAGCCATGACAAGATGCTCAAAACAGTGCTGATTTTAGTATCAGTCAGGAAAGAACCCAAATGCCTAGTGACAGGAAAGTGGAAAAGTAATTGGTGATATATTTATACAACAGAATATTATTTAGCAGTGGAAATAACTGCATGAGGTTACATAGAACAATATAGGTAGATCTTAGCAACATAATGTTTAGTGAAGACCACGTATAGCATGATACCTTGTCAATATCATTCACTAACAACTGAAACCAAAAAATATCTCTTTCAGACATACACATATATGTGATAAAACTGTTAAAAAACAAAACAAAACAAGGAAATGACAGGTGCAGGTGCAAAACTTAGGACAGCTGTTATCTCAGGGTGAGAAGGACAGGGGAATTAACAGGCGAAAAGCAAATAAATAGGTTAAGAAGTTCCAGGTCTGGAGCTGCCCAGGCTCGTGGGGGTTCATTTCGTGGCCTGACTCCCACAGTGTGTAATGAACCAAGGGTTCTCATGTATCTAATTCTGTGTCTCAGAGATCCATGTGGTTTTTAAAGGGTCAGCTGAACAGATACATGTCAATTTGAAGGCAAAGATCAGTGCTAGAATGATAACATCTGAAGTTATTGGTACACAGAAGATGTTTAAAGCCCTGGGAATGATCAAGATGAAGACAGGGAGGACCAGGAGAGAGGAAGCCCAATGAGCCAAGAAGGTCCAGCCTCTGAGGAAGGAGGAAACCCAGTAGAGTTCAGGGGCATGGAGCTTAAGAAAAGAAAAGTATCTGAAGAAGAAGCCAGTGATTATTCGTGTTGAGAAAAGTCAGGTCTAAGAACTGATGGTTGGATTTGGCAAGCTCAACCTCATCAGTGACCATGAGGAGAGACGGTCCTGTGGAGTAAGGGAGACAAATCCTCTATATCTCTGGTACCACCGCCTGGGGTCTGAGTCTACTCATTCTCTCCCCGGTAGCATATCTACCTCTTGTCCCTCACCCACCTACCCTCACATCGCCAACACACAGGCCCAACCACGACTGTTCCCTACTTACAGCTGTAGGTGCCACATCTTTATGACAAGTCCCCTTCACAGCCAAGCCCCAAACACTCTTTCTTGCTCCATTTCCCACACCCAGAACTCCTGTCACTCCAGACTACTTTAAATTTCTCAAGTCATGTGCTGCCTACCTCCACGTGCATGGCCACGTGGGACCTTTCCACAGCAGGCAGTTCTTGAGCTTTTGCTTCTGTGACCATGTAGTGTTCTCAGACTGTGCTGGCCCTCCCCATCTTCTGGTCACTGGGCAGTACGTGCAGCCCACTGAGAGATGTGGTCACCTCACTTCTGATTCTGGCTCTGCCACAAATAAGCTTAGTGACTTGGACTAAAGCCCTTCCCTGCTCTGGGTCGCAACGTCCTAATTGCTGAAACGAGGGCATCTGACTGAGGTGGTTCTGAGAGACCTTCCACCTGGCATATTCTCTAATTCTAGGGACAGTGGTGTAGACTTATCTTCAGGACTCCTGCCGCCCAACTCGTAAAAAGAGAGGCCATTACCTTCTGCTAATTTGAAACTCATCTGGCCTGTGGCTAGTGAAGAAGAATTGGGGGTGAGGGAGACACAGTGAGCCCCTTCATGTGAAATCCACTCTGCTGGGTGTTTCCATACTTAGGATCGGGACTGTGATGGAGTAGTGTCATTTCCCTCTGACAGGTAAATTGGCCATCATCCAACATTGGCTGATGGACCCTCGCTGAGGCCAACATGGCCAGCTCCGGGTTTCAAACCCTTCTTTCGTTTGCCAAGTCTTTGGGGATTGGAAGGTAATTGTCTTTTAAAACATTGTTGGGTGACCGTGAAAGTACTCCTCATTTTGAAACATCCGGTGGCGAATAGTTTTCTTTTTATACCCACCATCTCCTGGTGAAGAAATTAAACAAATAAACAGATGCCTCCCTCTCCCTCTCTTTTTTGGCTTGGGTCCACAGACAATACAGTGCTTTCTACACCATCTGCTGGCTCTGTAAAGGTAATTAACAAACGTGCACTATTCCCAGATGAGGCTGGTTTATAAAGGACAAATCACGCCAGGCAAACAGGAGAAGAACAAAATAAGGCATGCTAGGTGGCCGAGTCCCAGACTCCACTGGAGTGTGTTCTTGCAGCCGCTTGTCAAATTTTAACTCCTGAAAATGAATTCAAACGGCTTTACGTAAGGAAATTGAGTATCACCCCCGCTGGGAGGCCCCAAAAAAGAAGTGAGGACAATTTCAGGGTGTCCAGTAATTTTGTCTGTCAGGTTTTATTTTCTGTCTTTATTTATGGTAATTTTTAAAAGAGGGAAAAATAAAAACATGGGTCATCGAAAGCTCAAGATAGAACATCATCTGGGACACTGAATTTCGGCTTCAGAGGTAGATTCTGTCTCTTACTAATTACCTGACCTTCAGCATGTCATTTTGCCACTCTGAGACCTGGCCCCACACCTGTAAGTTGGGAAACATAGAAATACCAAACGTTCAGGGCTGTAACCATGAATGAGAATAAATTCAGGTCAGAAGTCTTATCCAGGGCCTGGCCAGCCCTGTGCCCATTCTAAGTGGTGGTGGTCGTCATTGTTGTTGTTATTGTTGTTGCTAAATCTATCATTTTCAGGTGAGGATCCTTGACAGATGGCCTAATCCACCCTCAGCAGTGGGGGATTAATAGTCCTTCCAGCAAGACCCACAGAAGCACTGTGCAGAAAAGGAGGGACTGGAGGAGCTGACCTTAACAGAGAAAGTAAGTCCTAAAAGCACGCTGGGGGGGGGGGGGGGGGGGCGTAGAAAGATACAACCGCAGCGTCTACACGTTCAAAATACATAGAAAACAGCAAAGTAAGTGCTCATCTGGACAAAGATTAAGGGTTGGAGTAGGAGATGTATGGGAATTTAAAAAGTGAAAAGAAATTAAAAGATGGGTTGCAATAAGATTAAAATAGGAGTCGCAGAAATAGAGAAGTGTCTTCCTGGGAATGAGGAGGTTCTTATGTGGCATGTTTAAAGTTAGAATGGATCAGACAAGAGATGGCCCTCGGGAATCTTACAGAGGCTCTGAAAAGAGATAAGTGTGATGATGATGATGATGATGAAGATGAAGAAGATGATGGTGGTGGTGGTGATGATGGTCATGTGATAAATTCTTCTTTGTTTTCTTGGCCGTCAGAGCTCAAGGAGCCTGTTTCTAGTTGCCCAGAGAAAAACCCCCCCAGATAGTGTGGTTTTATGAGACTCCTAGGGCTGCTCAAGGCAAAGTCCGAGAGCTTGTGTTTGTTTTCTAATGACAACAAAAGACGTCCCTAGTCACTCAAATGATGCGTCCCATAGTCCACAGTCCCCTGACTGATGGCTGGAACTTGGTATTTCTGGAAGGAAAGAATCTTAATAAATATCAGATTCGCCCACACTTGCCAGCTGTTTCAGATCTCTTAAAGTGTCAGTGTACTGAGGGACACCTGGCTTGTTGCCAGACTAGCCACCAGCCAGAAGGCCAACCTGGGAGAACAAAAGACACCACTGTCCATTGCTTATTTAAGGGACATTTTCTTCTTTCTACTTAACAGGCATCAATATTGACATTCCCCTTGGTGACAGCTGGGAACTTAGGGCACAGTGACCGAAATGCCTTCAGTTCTTCCTTTGAAATAGGGGTTGGATTCTACCTCTTCTATGAAGTGTTCCCCAAGACCATGGCCAACCATGGAGAGGTGTGCGTTCACCCCTCGTCCCACCTCATGCTGGGGCATCCTGATATCGTTGTTCATCAGGTAAACGTCCTCATGACAGAAGTAACAATTATAATGAGAAGTACAAGGGGTGGGTTGATTAACTGGGCATTTGAGAGCTCAAAGAGGCTTCCTGTAAGAGGAAACCCTCAGTTTTGAGGCAAGAGTAGAGTTTTCCAAAATAGACGAAGGAAGAATGGAATCCCAGCATAGAGACCCAAGGAAGAGCTGATGGGTGGGGCCGTATCCACGGTCCTGGTTGCTGGACTGGTGTGTGCAGGGAGCCATCGAAAGGGGTTTGCATAACATACCAATGTATTTAGACCTTATTTTGTGGGCAAAGGAAGCAATTTAGAGTTTTAAACAGCAGTGGCATGATTATATCCGTGCTTGAGAAGGTTCACTCTGGTGGCCATGGGGAGAATGAACTGGAAAGTGGCAAGGGAGACCAGGGTGCTGGTTATTTAAATCACCTCTGAGAAATGATAGGGGTCTGAATTAAAGCAGCCATCTGGACGGAGAGAAGGAAAGATGTGTGAGAGGAGGGGCAACTAGCTCACGGTACAGCTAGTTGGCAGAAGAAATGTTTCTAGGCTGGGGCCATGGTTAAAGTTCTGACTGTTCCACTTAGTAACTTGGTGACCTTGGGTACACTGCTCCTGATGAGCTTTGGTTTTAAAACCTCTGAGACAAGATTGTTCTAAAGATTAAATGACATAGATAAGGAAACTAACCAGTGCCTTGAATATGGAAAGTATTCACATGGCAGCATCATAGGAGGAACAATGGGAGAGGAATCTCAGGCGACATCCAACTTGCCCGTCGCCATGTTTGCTCACGTCTCGAATCCCTCTGCTAACAAGGGAGACATTTAAGGACAGACTTTTATCATTCCCTTCTGTCTGCCCAGTGCCTGCTTTGATGCCAGACAATGTTTCTCGAATTGAACTTAATCACTGAGTTTAATGGAGTCTACTTTGGGGTGGAGGCAGGAAGAAGAAAGTATCAAGGTGGCAAATTTGGTGCTTGGAGAATGATGTTGCACTTTTCAGAAACACAAGCTCACTTGACACAGCAGATCAGTTAGAGAAGACGGCACTATATTCTCGTGATTTTACAAACGTGAGCCCAAGTTCTAAGGGGTGAGACCGTTGTGTGAAGTTTCCTTCCTCACTAGCTTCAGTGCTAGGAGAGTTGCTTTTTTTTTTAGTTTTTATTATTTTGAGAGAGAGAGAGAGAGAGCACATGAATGGGGAGGGCAGAGAGAGAGAGGGAGAGAGAGAATCCCAAGCAGGGTCCAAGCTGCCAGCGCAGAGCCCGATGTGGGCCTCAAACCCATGAAGCTGTGAAAGATCATGACCTGAGCGGAAACCAAGAGTCAGCTGCCTAACAGAGCCACCCAGGTGCCCCAGCGCCTATACTCTTAACTGCTATGCTGTGCTAGGTCTGAGATGTCTATGTCCTCAAGAGACATGCTCATGAGACTCACCTTTTGAGTGTCCCTTACTATGTGTTGCCCACAGCAGGCACTTCCGGACGCCCCATTATGTGCCAGCAGTGAGCACGGAGAACAAACAAGAATGAGACACGGTCCACTTGTAAGGCACTCAGAGTCAACTGAGATGGATGCAGGCCCACAAATCAATGCCACTCAACATCGCACGTGTGGCAGCTGAGCCTGGGTGGTCAGCGTCAACTCAAGGGTCAAGCGTCAAAGTGGTCCCACATCTTCCCGTTTGATGCCCTTCTCAAGAATTGACGTCTTTGGATTGTCCCTTACCTTTCAACTCCCTTTTTCCTTCTTCTCTCACCCTTTGTGGGGGGTGGGGTGGAGGTTGTCTTACAATCTTGGGCTGCTATAACAAAATACCGTAGACTGGGCAGCTTAAACAACAAGCATTTATTTCTCACAATTCTGGAGGCTGGGAGCCCAAGATGAAGGTGTCTGCAGATTGAGTTCCAGGTGAGGGTTCTCTTCCAGGCTCATGGACAGCCACCTTCTCACTGTGTCCTCACATGGCAGAGAGAAGAAGCTCCAATCTAACTGTTCCTCTTCTTCTAAAGGCACTAAGTGCATCGTGGGGCCCACATTCATGACCTCATCTAACCCCATTTATCACCCAGAGACCCCATTTCTGAATACCATCATATAGGGGGTTAGGGCATCAACATATGAAATGGAGTGGGGGGAACAGAACCATTCAGTCCCTCACAGAAGTCTCTAATAGAACTGAGTAAATTGGACTGGATCCTACTGGGCACAATAGCACAGTGAAGTCACACAGAAAGAGGAAACCAACGAGGGAGATACCCATTTGTGCCACGGATGCTCCTCTGCGAAGACTCTCAACGGCCTGACGCTTGGAGGATCCAACATCACTGCTTCAGGATAGAGAAAGTCAGCAGGCAGAGAAGCTCCAGGTTCTGAGACGGCCCCTCTGGGATGCAAAGACAGGGGTTGTGAGGGAGGAGAAGAGGGAGGGGACAAGGCAGGAAGAGACCTGTAGTGACCTTCCAAGGTCGATTGCACATAGAAGGACAGATAAACAAGAAAGTGAAGATAACGCTGTGGACCCCATCTAGACTCCTCATCGAGTATGACCAGAAACAACCTGCTTACCTGGAATCAGCCCAGATTCTCCTCCTGACAAAGTGAGCACAATTAAAGAGAGACAGCACCTTCTTCTTGAAGTCAAGAACCCTGCTTTGCTTCGTGCAGAGTCCGCTTTTGTACCTGCACCCATTTACTGAGCTGTGACTGGTCATTCGTCACCATGAACGAAGCTCGTGCCCTCCCTAATGCCCCCCTGGTCCCCTGGCTGGTGGTCCAGATTTAACTGCTACACCCCTGACTCTCCACTCTCCGCCGAGCCTTTCCCTCCACCCACACCGAGGGGCTACCACTCCTCTCCCTGCTCTTTGGTGTCTCCTCCCTACAGTTCCCAAGTTTTGGTCTTTATGGTTCATGCCAACGGACCTCTTGACAGCATGTATTTTTCCCTTTGGGGGCCATGGTGCTTCAGGCTGCACACTTCTCCCGGGCTCTTTGAGCCTCCTCCTTACTTCTCAGAACCTCCTTAGGCACAGGTGCCCCTGTACTGGTCATACGAAAAGTTAGACTCAAAGCAGCTGATGAGTCATGTGAGGTCACCAGAGAAAAGAGTGTCAGATCTCTACTGGGGTTCTGCTCCCCAGAACTGAGTCTGTTCTTCCCAGCCCTACTCCTCACCTACTAATTAAGAGTCTATGTGAGGAAGCAATGACATCTATGAAGCTCCCTCTACATGCAAGGCGCTGTGGAAACGGGGTCACGGGAGAAATCGTCTATGAGGGTCCCACAGACAAGGTGACAGATGACAACTGAGCAGCCCTGCGTCAGGGGCCATACTGGCCTTGGGAGCAGGTATGGCTGCATGGAAAAGTCGAGCGTGAGCAGTCTGAGGAGGAAAGGGGGGCGGAAATCTACATAATATAAAATGTGGAGGAAGCAGCCTGCCAAATGAGGGAGATGTGGCCTTGGCAGGTTTCAACCTGGCTACAAAATGCCTCTCCAGAGTCATCTTCCACTTCAGCCCCCGGCAACAAGGGCCCCAGGCATACATATGGATCCTGGAACATACCAGGCTGATTCCTGCCTCCCTGATCCTGTGAATGCAGTTCCCTGCACCGGAACTGTCTTTTGCTCTTGTATCTACTGGAAGAAGAGAAAACGGTCTCAAAGGTCTCCTCAGAAGGGGCCCTCGCAGACTTCTGTAGGCAGAGATGCCTGCTCTTTCTTCATGGCCCATCAGAATTGCAGTAAAAATAACAATGGCCTCTTGAGGGCTGTGTGTGTGTGTGTGTGTGTGTGTGTGTGTGTGTCAGTTGGAGAGTTTAAGTCACTTGTGCAAGATGACTTAGCTCCTGAGTTTGGAGTGAAACTCAGCTATCGCCTGTTAGACACTCGGAAATGCTCTCTACATTGTGCCGCCAAGAACATCTGACTCATTTACATAACCGCCTCCCCTCTATCTGGCCCTGGCTCTGGGAGCAGAAATCCAATGCACATCTGTCACGTGGAATTGACTGGAAGAGATCTGGCATCGAGAAGGCTTTGGAGAGGTGCTCAGGCCGCGGGACAAGGTGCTTCAGAGCCAAGGTGAGCAGAAGCCAGGTAGCAGAGGAGCTATGATAAGGAGCTGTAATTTGATAAGAGACGATTGGGAGCCATTCATCGAGGAGCTGGGTGGGAGGGGTGGGGGGCAGTGACAAGCCCCTAAAGAGACTCAAGGGCCTTTGAAACCTTTAACTGCTGCCTGTAATTTTGTTATTTCCATGCAGAAGTGAAGTGACAAGAGGAGCAGAGCAGAGCTGCCTTTTGCCCCAGGCTGCACTGCACTGCCCGAAGCAAGGTCACCATGAGAACACTGCCCCTCCCCATGTGCACAGAGGGGACAATGCCCAGGAGCCCAGGTCACCGTCCCTGCCCTGCGCGTTGCTGGCCCAGATCAAGGCCCTCCCTGCCTCCTGCACCCCCACAATCTACATGGCCCTTGGGATGGAAGGAACCCGCGGCGACTCTCGAACACCCCCACCCCATCATGACCTGCAGTCCCCGTCACTGTTGGCCATTCTGCAACCTCTGTTCCCCACCATGTCCCAGTTTTGAACGCTCACTGGTCTCTGCCCAAAAAGAGCGTTCATGGCTTCCTAGAATTTCAATTGTTCAGGGACAGGACGCTTCTGTCCCCTCCTCTTCCCCACTCTGGAACACCAACAGGCAGGACCAGCATGGCAAGAAAGGAAGGCGGTTGTGAAATTCTGCTCATAGAGAAGTTGTGGTGGGCTTTTTGTGTTTTCTCTTTTCTCTTTCCAAGCTGGGGGTCCCTTCACTTCTCCCACCTGGCACACAGCCACCAGGGGACCAGGGGCTGGGCCGGGCCTTCCGGAGCCAGTGAGCTCCAACAGCAGAACGGATTCCAGACACACAGGACAATGGCCTCTTCAGGCCACAGAAAGCTGCTCAGTGTTGTATTGTTTGCACGTGATGCAGCTTCTTGAACACACACAAACACTCCCATTTTCACCAGCCCCGTGACGGTGACTTAATTACCGCTGAAGATGCTGGGGCTGATGAACACTGCAAACCCCTATCCGCGCCTGCAAAGGGGACAAAAACAAAACCAAGAGCCCGCAAAGAAAAAAGAAAAGCCACACTTGTGCGAGTGCAGGCTGGGCACCCTGAAGTGGGCACAGGTGCATTAATTACACTTGACGGCGTGTTGGTTTACGGCCGCGGTCACTTGTATGCGGGGATCTGGCCCGGCATCTGTGCCGCAGGATGTCTTCGGTCTTCTGAGCAGCAAGATGAGTATTGGCCAGATGGTGACTTCACGAGGACATAATTCACAGGGCACTTCCCTGCCCCAACACAGATTTCTGTGAAGTAATCCTGAATGCCACTCTGAACAAAACAGAGCAGGAAACGCGACCCCCGAGAAAATGCAGCAGCGAGTGGAAGATTGATGGTCTCAGGTGGTGAGTCCGACAGGGGCCGAATGGTAGTCAGATCCCAGGCTCCGAGCGGCTGGTCCTGCCAACCCTTCTCCTTGTCACCTGCAGAGCAACCTGGCCTCATCCTTGACCCCTCCAGCGCACTCTGGTGGCAGGAGAGGGGGGGGAGGACAGAGGGAGGACCCCGAGGGACATGACACAGGAAACTGGGTCACTTACCTTTCCCTTTTTTTTTTTTTTTTAATTAACTTTGTGTAGTGACAGGCCTCGTCCGCACCTGCTTGCTAGGTAATTTGATTTCGATGGTGACCAAGTAAAGAATGTGCTTTTGGCTTCAGCAATAGGGACTAGTTCAGGGCGACTGTGAGGGAAAACAGGAAGAGTAAATCTCGCTTCTTGGAAAGTCTTTAAAAAAACAAGGGGGAGAGAGAGAGGAAAGAGGGGAGGGAGGGGAGAGGGAGAGGGGGGAAAGGAGGAGGGGAAGGAGGTGGGGGAAGGAGGGGAGGGAGGGGAGGAGGAGAAAGAGGGAAGGGGAGAGGGGGGAGGGGAAGAAGGGGAGGCAAGTAGGGAAGGGAGGGGAGGGGGAAGGGAAAAAAAGGGGAGGGGGAAGGGCAAGGAGCCCTGGTATTATTCCACCAAGAGCTAACAAGCAAAATAGCCCAGTTCCAAGTTGGTTTAGAAAAATTCTTGCTCTCTGAGGAGGCCGAACTCCTTGTATCTGACCCACACGGAATTAGAAAAGTAGGCTTCACACACCTGTCAGGGGCAGTTTAAATGCGGTAAGCCTGTCTGGAATCTGTGCAATTTCTACAACCTACACACTTCAGCCCTGAACCACAAAATAAGGGCATGCAGACTGAAGGTCACTCTGCTTCAAAACAAGGTCAGTTCAAGACCATTCGGAAGCAAACATCACCGGGTAAAGTATGTGGCCAGGGTGTGTCTGTATCCCTGTGGTCTCTGCCCACAGCCCCTCCACGTGGTAATGATGTGTGGGCCAAGAGGCCAGACCAGCTCCGGCCTCTTTCAGCACCAAAACTGGCCCCAGAAGCTGTGTTTTCCCCATTGTTTGTTGTCAAGGAACACATCCGTTAAAAAAGTAAATAATGGCAATGACACCGACTGAGGCCGTTTCTTGCACACCCACTAGGTGTGAGACCCACGGTTGCACACGAACCCACCAGCCCCCCATGAGCCCCCCAAGCCTCCGGCCAGGTGCACCTGTCGAGAGTGGGCCCTGGCACTGGGCAGCCAGCTCGGTCACTTACTGCATTGTGATCTCACACACGGGACTTGACCTGAGAGTCTGCGTCCCCGGACAGTCAACAGCAAGAAGAGGAAAACCCAGCTCACAAGTTGGTAAGGACTGAATAGCGAAACACTTTGCAAGCTTGGTGGGAATCCTGGCTCACAGTGCGTGCTCACAAATGGTCAGCCACTATTATCATTCCGCGCGTGTGGCCATGGAAGTGACATAGAGAGCCTCTAAGCTTCCACCAAAGGCACATCTCCCTTCAGCGGTAGAAACCAGATCGGAACCCAGGCCCTCCTGGCCGCTGCTTGCTGCTCGATGCAAATTCAGGGCAAACAGCCCCTGGGCTCCAGTCTCCCCACCGCCGGCTGGATCAGAGCTTTGGCAAACAGCCCACGGTGCCCATAAACAACCTCTATTGTTTCTCCCAAGGCTTTTTGATCCCTGCCCCCCCCCCCCCCCGTAAAATGCTCTCCGCTGCCCCCCTCCCCAGAACAGAACAGC
This sequence comes from Neofelis nebulosa, assembly GCF_028018385.1. Taxonomy (NCBI): domain Eukaryota; kingdom Metazoa; phylum Chordata; class Mammalia; order Carnivora; family Felidae; genus Neofelis; species Neofelis nebulosa. The sequence continues at coordinate 196,126,952 of NC_080784.1, read as the reverse complement.
TGTGGGGGGCTAGCTCCTCCTCTGAGGGGTCTGGGGGCGGGCAGACACCAGCCCCGGAGGCTGGGCAGGGTGACTCAGCAGAAACCGGCCTGCTGCTCAGAGCCCGCCCACCCCCGCTGGCCAGAAAAGGAAGGCCTCTGTGAGGCAAACAGAAAAGGACACTGCTCAGGTCCCCCGGGGTGGTGGCAAAGCGTCTTTTGTCCACAGAGACTTCAGACAGGAACCGCCCATGTTGACATTTCAGCTGGCAGAACAGGCCTGGCCTGGCCAGGAGAGGCAGGAACCTCCCTGGAATTCTATGAGTGACGATCCACACTCTGCAAGTCTGGCTACACCCCGGGGTCCCTGCCCGGAGCCCTTAGACCTATGAACTCATTTCATGTCATTGATAGGAGTTGTCTCTCATTGTTCCCATTTGAAGATGAAGAAACTAAAACAGAGAGAGGCCACATAACTCGCTCAGAGTTACCCAGCCAGTAAGTGGGGAAGCCGGGCTTAAACCAAAAAAAGTCTAGCTTCTGGGGCACCTGGTGGCTCAGTCGGTTAAGCGTCAACTCTTGGTTTCCGCCCGGGTCATTATCTCAGGGTTCATGGATACAAGCCCCGCATTGGGCTCTGCACTGACAGTGTGGAGCCCGCTGGAGATTCTCTCTCTCTCTCTCTCTCTCTCTCTCTCTCTCTCTCTCTCTCTTTCTGTCTCCCTCTCTCTGCCCCTTCCCCCGCTTGTGCACTTGTGCACTTGCACAAACGGGGGAAGGGGCAGAGAGAGGGAGACAGAAGATCCCAGGTGGGCCTGCACTGACAGCAGCTAGCTCGAAACAGGACTTAAACTCACCAACAGTGAGATCATGAAACAGAGCCAAAGTCAGACGCTCAACTGACTAAGCCACCCAGGTTCCCCCCAAAATAAAACTTTAAAAAAAAGTCTAGGGGCGCCTGGGTGGCTCAGTCGGTTAAGCGTCCAACTTCGGCTCAGGTCACGATCTCGCAGTCCGTGAGTTCGATCCCCGCGTCAGGCTCTGGGCTGATGGCTCAGAGCCTGGAGCCTGCTTCCGATTCTGTGTCTCCCTCTCTCTCTGCCCCTCCCCCGTTCATGCTCTGTCTCTCTCTGTCCCCAAAAAAATAAAATAAACGTAAAAAAAAAAAAAAAATTAAAAAAAAGTCTAGAGGAACCTAGGTGGCTCAGTCAGTTAAGGGTCCGACTTCAGCTCAGGTCATGATCTCACAGTCCATGAGTTCGAGCCCCGCGTCGGGCTCTGTGCTGACGGCTCGGAGCCTGGAGCCTGTTTCGGATTCTGTGTCTCCCTCTCTTTCTGCCCCTCCCCTGCTCGTGCTCCGTCTGTCTCTCAAAAATAAATAAACATTAAAAAAATTTTTTTTTTAAGTCTAGCTTCTAAGGAGGGGTGGACACAGCGGCCAGGTGTCTCCCTTCCTCTCTGTTCTGCCGTTTCTGGGGAAGCTCAGAGCCGGGCGGCAGCATTCTGTGGTTTCTTGAAGGGTTCCCCCTGCCCCCATCCCCACTTGACCAGCCCTGTAACAGGCCCCGGTCTTCCTTCCCTGGATGTTGTCACCACCTCCTAACTGGCTGTCTCTCCACCCAGGCTCCCTGTCCTGGCCATCCTGCCTCACGGCTGATACCCAGCAATGAGTTCGTGGTACTGGCCCACCCCTCTCTTGGCACACCTTTCTTCTCCTGTCTCTCCATCATTGGCTATGCAGTAGGACTCCCCTGGGACGGTCTTCAGGAGTCTGTCCCCCTCTCCTCGAGCCAGATGAGGTGGCGCGTGGAAGCTCACACACCGTCCATCCAGTGCGTGTTTCTAACACTGCACTCGAAGGACAGGGCTTATCTCTGACTTCGCATCTCCCTCGTCAGGCACCGTTCCTGACATACAGCAGGCGCTCAACAAATACTTGTTACGTAAAATGAGTGATGGGTGACCCCATCGCTGAGTCAAAGCGCTACACTTGCACGGGTCAGTGGAGGGCACATGTGGGTGACTGAGGATTCCCAACCCCCTGCCCTCTGCACCCCTGGGCGGATGACACTCCCTTCCCGGCTCCGTGAGGTTGGGGGGGCCCTGTGGTCCGTTCTGGCCAACGAGTTGTGAACAGAGTGAGATATATCAGTTCTAGGCCGAGCACTCAATTACACGGGCAGGACCGTCAGAGCGTGGTGGCCGGCCTGCTGGAGAGATGGCAGCCTGAGTCCCCTCGATGCCGCGCGAAGCAGAGCCCTGTGATGAACACGTAGTTCGAGCAAGAGATACATCTCTATTGTTTGAAGCCCCTGAATTATTTTCAGTGAAACCTACCTTGTTCTGAAGAGAGTATCTTGAGTCTATTTTTAAGTTACATACATGTCATTCTGGGCATTTGCCTAGAGGGGCCTTTCAAGCACAAGGTTGGCTGCAACACCTAATAGTAATTACAGTAAACAAAGCAGGAACTTGCAAAGTTTAATGAGTGATTGGGAAACAAATGGTCACGTACCTTCTGTGCGTTTCTAATCAGTATATTTTTGCTCCTGACCACAAACCGGCGAAAGACACAGCATACGTCATCCACTCCATTTATTACGAGAAAATTGTGGCTCAGAGTTGTCACCCGGCCGAGGTCACAGAGCAAGAAAGGTGTGGCTGCAATCAGAAGCCGGGATTTTTGATTCCCGGAATAGGACTCTTCCTTTGGGAGCAAACCTCCAAACACCCGGGGTCTTAAAATCTAATGAGCTGAGAAACCAGATTGGAGTCAATATAAGAAATAACCAGATGCCGAATCATTTGCAAAGGGCTGTAATAACCTTTGGTTTCCAAATCCTTTTAAATCTAAATAGTTATATTTGTTGTTATTTTTGATTATTGTCGTTTTTATTGCAAATAGCTGACACATATCAAAATGGTAAATACCAAGAAATTAATAACTGACATTTAGTTATGGTTGATGGGTGGCGGGTGGCCTTGGCCCACACCCTTAGGTCCTGAACCAGAGGGCAGAGACTGGTACCTGGAGGAAACACCTAGGAATTCAGATCTGGCGTCCAGCTAGCCCTGGTCTGGACCACTCATGTCCAATTACCAGCTTTTATCCGTTGATGCCCAAGTTCATATTCAAGTAGTGGTCTTGAGATCTCCACCTGCAGACCAAAGAACTTTAGGAAGGTGCCCGGCACTGGCCTCAAATGAGACCTAATTCCAGCTTCCACCTGGGCCCTCCCAAGTGTCCCCCTTTAGAGACCCTTGTTATCATCGTGCAGGCTGACCACCCAGGCTTCACATCCTGCCCTCACTCTTAGCTCCTCTCTCCCCTCACCCACAACCCCTGCTGAGTCACTGAAGTTTTTTGTTTCTTCCTTTGTGTGGTTCTTCACGCCCGCCTCTCATTGCCACTGCCAGGTCCAGTCCTTCGTGAAGTCATGTCTTAACTACTCCAATAGCTTCTTGATTTGTTTTCCTGATTCTTCCCTTCCTCCTACACTTATAACTCGCCGATCTTCCCAGAGCATTACTGTGCACACATGGCTTCAGGCTGCAAATTTCTAGGGGGCCCTGTGTAGTAACGTTCATCCCTTTCCCCAGCATCTCTGATGTTATGTACCTCAACTTCTCTAGCAGAATCCTCATCCCCTACCAACCCGGTTATTTCTTCAACTTTCCACATATATTGTGTTTTCCACACCATTTCCCATAGAGTTTCCTCTGTAGTGAGTAGCCTTTATCTCTTTCTCCATTTGCCAGTGCTAGAGCCCTCCTTCTACGGCTCCCTGGGGTGTGATACCCTTCCTGGAGCATTCCCCATGTGCTCCAGCCTCTCCCGATTGTTACCACTTTCTGAATCCTATAATACTGTCTGGACTACACATTGGATTTTAAGCCACGAATGCCTTAGTCATCTATTGTGAGGGTATCTGATCTTGGCTACTAGCATTGGAGGACAATAATAGCTAACATGCATTGACTGTGACCAAACATCTCTAATTTTTCAGAACATTTTTGAGTCAAAATATTTTGCTTGTCATACGATCATAAGCCCTGATTCTAGTTTCGGAAAATAGAGTAGATGAAGATCGTACATCTCACTTGTATCGCCAGTGCCTGGTTCAAGGGTACGTAAGAAAGACCGTTCAAGTCAGAGCCAGTCTGTCTTTAGCTATGTGACTTCCTTCTGCAAGTCTCCTTCCTCTCTGGGTCTGTTATTTAAAATGGGAAGTTGGGTTAGATAAGTGGTTGTCAAAGTATAAACCTTGGAATTCTTAGAATTCTAGAGACCTTGTCAAGAGTGTCATTGGGGAAAGGACCAAGCAGGTAGGACCCCACATCTTCTGAATCCTCATACCTCTGCAGAGATGCTCCTCTTGGATCTATTTCTGAGGGCTACTTTCCTGTCCACGGTTGGATTTCTATAAAACACTGTGCACGGTTTTAAAATATTCAAAAGTTACTAGACTAGGTAATTATTTCTAAAGTCTCTTCCAGCTTTTCCTCTGTTTTTCTGTTGACGAGGATGAAGGAGAGTAATGACTCACATGTATTGAATCCTTCCTACTTGCCAAGCGCTGTGCTAACCGCAGACACGCTGATTATTCCCATTTAACAGGAGAGGATAAAGGCTTGCATTACGATCACATGGTCATCAATGAACTTGGGATGTGTGTTGAAGTCAGTGGGACTTAACCATTTACTGCTTTTTGTTTGAGTTGTGTAGGGAGAAAGGTTAGGAGCTGGAACGCACCCCCACTTTGCCTGCTTTGTGATAAGACCGAGCAAATGACAGAGCAGAGTGCATGGTGTGCAGAGCTGTTTGGTCAAGGTGGGTCTGCCAGATCGTCAACTTAATCTCCTCTAGGAATGAAAACCTTGGATAGGGGTGTCTGTAATGTCACGGGCTGCGGATGTTCTTATCTCTCTGACTCTATTGTTTGGAGTCTGGAGGAAAACTGGGCTTGCAGGGATTTAAAGAGACCTCATCTTCTGACGGTTTAGCATTTCTGGCAACACCACTGACCTCTCCAGTAAACCACAACCTGGCTCAGACCTCAGGGTGTTGAATTGAGCTCAAAAGAACCTTCCTTATACCAGCCTGCAAACCAAGATACACAAAGCAGGTGTTTCCAGCCAGCGAATATCTTATACACAACTATGCAAATCCGAGACTATGAGAGACACCAGCGTGTCGTAAATAGAAAATATGAACAAAAGAAGCTGGCAATTCCATTCGGAGAGAACTGGTTATCACCTGAGCGTGGTTCCAAGACAAGCAAGATTTAACCACAGCCAGCCCATTTGCTCATGAACCCTCATCATCGGGCGCTAAGCCACACAATCACGTCTGTGAGTCCCCTGCATCCTGACCCGGGCTGGCCCAGCCACGCAATCAAACCCATCAAACTGTTTCCCCCTCTGCTAACAGGGGTTCTCTGTCTGCTGTGGCCTGATTGGAAACCAGAGTAGAATTTAGCAAAAGCTGCTCCGTGAGGCCGATTTTCTAGGAACCACAGGGTAATTTTGCTCCGAACTTGTGAGCCTGATTTTGAAACTGTTGATATTGTCATGGAAATTATCACTGCCCTTGATTCCAATCAATTGGATTTTTTTCTCTTTCTTAAACTAGGGCAGAGGAATTGAATGAGGGGGGAAATGAGGCCTTTCACAGAGGGAAAAAAATACAATCGAGCATTTCAGAGGATGAATACAGTAAATTATAAAGCTTTACAAAAATTGCATTTCTCTCCAGTTCTTGCCAATTTCCCGCCTCCTCCTGCTCATCCTTCAAGACATCCCCGCTTCTCGCCACAACACACAGCTGCCTTAGCTTTAGTACCTTTTGTCGTATCACCTCTCGACGTGGGAGTGGTGTGGTAATGAGGTCTCCCAAGCTGGGTTCTGGAGGACAGATAATCACTCTTTGTTGGCTGGTGTTCTGCCTTTCTTCCAAAGCTTTCGATGGCCAAAAATAAGACTCTATTGAGTCAGTACAACGGATGTTCTTAACTTTTATTTCTCTGAGTAAAAACCTGAAGGGGGTGACACCCTAGGGGAAAGGCCAGGGCTTCTATTTTATTCATTCTCAAAGTCAAAGAGGAGTGGAATTTTTAAAAAAAGAATTATGTGAATTTGAAAAATTAGAAAAAAAGGGGGAGTTCTCTAATATAGCTTCCTAAGAATAAAGCGGTGATAAAAAAAAAGAGAGAGAGAGAGAGAGAGAGGGAGTAAGAAAAAGAAGTGAGGGAAGAAAGGAAGGGAGGGAGGGAGGAGAGCAGAATGCAAAAATAAAGTCAAGACTAAAATTATCTACTGTGGAATGAACCTACCAACACAGATTCCCCCTACAGTATCTGCACTTTGCAAAAGAATATAGAAAAAATAGACGTGGCCCCACCTTCTGGCTGGGTGAAGTAATAGCAGCAATCCGATTTTTCAGATGTCTTTTGTTTTATTTATCTTTTTTACATAAATCCAAGTTACCTAACATATAGTGTAATGATGATTTCAGTAATAGAATTTAGTGATTCCTCACTTACATTCAACACCCAGGGCTCATCCCATCAAGTGCCCTTAATCTCCATCCCCCATTTAGCCCATCCTCCCACCCAGCTCCCCTCCAACGACCTTTAGTTTGTTCTCTGTAGTTAAGAGTCTCTTGTGGTTTGTCTCCCTCTCTGTTTTTCTTATTTTTCCTTCCCTTCCCCTATGTTCATCTCTTTTGTTTCTTAAATTCCACATATGACTGAAATTATATATTTGTCTTTCTCTGACTGACTTATTTCACTTAGCGTAATACCCTCTAGTTCCATCCATGTTGGTGCAAATGGCAAGATCTGATTCTTTTTCATTGCCAAGTAGTATTCATTGTGTGTGTGTGTGTGTGTGTGTGTGTGTGTGTGTGTATATATATATATATATATATACCACATCTTCTTTATCCATTCGTCAGTCAATGGACATTTGGGCTTTTTTCAGAAGGTAAGTATTGCCTTATCAATCTTTGCATTCCCAAAACAAAAACAGGGGAGAGCTGAATAGCTATCAAGGAGGCCTCAGGATCTGGCACCTGAGAACACCACACGTGTCTGCCTCTGTGGACTAGCCTGGCATCGGGGGTCAGAGTCTATGCATGTGTAGTTGCCTTCTATGTAGAAAAGCAGACAATGCCCTCTGGATTAGCTGATGGAAACAGAGAAACACCATGGATCTGAATGTTCTAGAAGGATATTCTGTCAACCGGTGCTGGCGATGAGTTCCACCCTGCAGCCCCAGAGTAACTGGAAGGTTCTTCAGTTCTTGCAGGTATGATGGGCAACACACACCCACACGAATCTCACCTGCTTCCTAGCCACGATTAATTCCTCCCCAAGACAAAAGCTCAAAGAGTGGAGACCTGCCCAGGATTTCTTTGTGCCCAAGAATTCTGTGAAGTGTTGGTGTAGGGCAGTGGGGACAGGGGGTGAGGGGACAGACAGTGGCAACAGGAAGATACAGTAATGCTGGCTTTTCTCCAAGATAAAATAAATAGAGGCCTGAGAAGTAGCTGGCTGAGCCTGAGGGTTGGATAAGCACGGATTTCTCTTCTCCTGAGGGATCTTCCCCTGGGGGTGCCTGTCTGGAGGCCTCGTAACAGGGCAGACTACCAGGGTCTTCCCAATTGAGTGGATCTGGATGAAGATCTGTGCAGGAGACATCTTCCTCCTCCTTCTCTCCTGCCCCACTCATCCCCAGTCACACACGCAGTCTCCCAACATCTCAGGGAAATAGCAATGGGGGTAGAGAGCAGATAATAGGGACATTGTTAAACCTGAAACAGGGTCGGGCTTCAGGACTATTAACTACCTACCTGGACTCTAAAACCAAGAAACACCTCAAATTCCATATCAAACCCCCAACGAAAACTGAGAGCACCTACGTGTGACATCTTGTGGCAACGATGACCACCGTCCCTCTGGAATATGCTGGCCCAAGCTTTCCCTGTCTCTGCCATTCAGTCTTGCTCCGAGTGGGACTGGAGAACACAGCTGAGGATTAGCTTCAACATAATAATAATATTGGCAGCAATAATAATAGCAGAAATAACTAATCTATATTGTGCTCTCACCATATGCTAGGTACAATACAAAGGGTTTGGGCATCAATGATCTCTTTTAATATTTAAAACAAAGCTGTGAGGTAGGTGTACTCACTCTTCCCATTCAGTAGATGAGAAAAAGGGAGATTAGCAAGGGCAAGGATACGCTAAAGATTCCCCCAGCTACTTTTTGTGCGTGCATTCACGATGTCACAATATTTTATTGAGTTCCAATGATGTCAGGCCATATTTGAGGCACTAGAGTTGCAGCAGTGAACAGAATACAGGTGGGTTCTTGTCCTCATGGAACACTCATCGGAAAGATGACAAAAAGATAATAGGTCATGCTGTGGACTGAATTGCGTCCCCCCCAAAATTTGGATGTTGAAACCCTGGCCCGTAATATGAGATAGGGCCTTTATGGAGATAATTAAGGTTACATGAGGTCATAGTGGAGGGTCCTAATCTGACAAGACTGGTGGCTTTATAAAAAGAAGATCCTTCTCTCTCTTCTTCTCTCCCTCTCTCTCTCCCACCCTCTGCTTCCCTCCCTTTCTTTCTCTCCCCTGCCGCCCTACTCCCGTCAGAGGAAACATCATGTGAGGAATGTGGCAATCAGGTAGATGTCTACAAACCAAGAAGAGAACTCTCATGAGACGTCAGACCCTCCCAGACTTTGATTGGGAACGTCCAGTTTTCAGAAATATGAAAACTTGAAATACGACATATGTTGCTCGAGCCAGCCCATCTGTGGTATTTTGTTATAGCAGCCCGAGCCGACTGACACACGTCATGTGTCATGTGGTGATAAGGAAGATGGCTATTTTATATTTCAGTGCGAGGGGAGTCATTTTACTTAGGGGTTAGGTATTTCCTCTCTGATGAGGAGACTTGAGGGAAGAAATACGAAAAAGGGGAGACGCAAACCAAGCGGGTACCCCGAGAAGGAGTGATTCAGGCAGTAAGCACCAACGAGGAAGAGTATTGGAGATTTCTGAGGAAGAGCTGGGACACCATGACTGAGGCAGAAGGAAGGTTGGGGAGGAATGAGCAGGAATTCGCAGCCAGGCAGCCTGCTCCAGAGCCGCCTTCTCCTCGCAGAAGAGACGACTGGCACGTCCTCTGATTGTTCCCATTTGCCCTGCTAAAGCTTTGTCATCCCTGCTTCTGTGGTTCTTTTGAATCGCTCATTTACAAAGTGTCCCTTGAATATAGTATAGACTTGGATTTTGCTTTATAAACCAATTTGAGAGAATTTCCTTTTCTTAGTGAGTTAAGCCCATTCATATTTGTTCATGTGATTAAGATGTTTGCTTTCAATTTTGTCTTCTGGCCTCATATTATTTTTTTTATTGAATTTTTCCTTTTAATTTCATTATAGTTCACACACAGTGTTATATTAGCTTCAGGAGTACGATAGTGACTCAACAATTGTAGACACCACCCGGTGTTCATCGTGGTAAGTGTGCTGCTAATCCAGACACTACATATTACATTTCACCCATCCCCCCACCCACCTGCCCACTGGTGACCACCAGTTTGTTCTCTGTAGTTGAGAGTCTGTTTCTTGGTTGGTCTCTCTGTCTCTCTCTTTTTCCTTTGTTTTGTTTCTTAAGTTCCACATATGAGTGAAATCATACAATATTTGCCTTTCTCTGACTGACTTATTCCGCTTAACATTACACTTTCTAGGCCCATCCATATTGGTGAAAATGGCCAGAGTTCATTCTTTTGTATGGCTGAATAATATTCCACTGTGTGTGTGTGTGTGTGTGTGTGTGTGTATATATATATATATATATATATATATATATATATATATATACCACATCTTCTTTATCTGTTCATCTGTCGATGGACCCTTGGGCTGCTTCCATAGTTTGGCTTTTGTGACTAATGCTGCAATAAACATAGGGGTGCATGTATCCCTTTGAATTAGTGTTTCTGTAATTTTTTGATAAATACCCAGTGATGCGATTGCTGGATCATAGGGTAGTTCTATTTTTAACTTTTTGAGAAACCTCTGTATTGTCTTCCAGAACGGCTGCACTAGTTTGCATTCCCAAAAGTGTGAGAGGGTTCCTTTTTCTGCACATCCTCACCAACACCTGTCATTTCTTATTCTTACTAACTTATATCATGATATATGCATATATTATATTTACCGTGTTTCCTTCTCTATTTGGTGTGTTGTCCTTTTTTTCTTTAGTGTGTACAAAAATTTTCATTTTTCATCTAGTAGTTCTTTCGGTTTTCATACTTTTTATAATTCCACTAATTCTCTACTTTACTGTCTTCTATGTCAGTTTTAAAAGGTTTCCTCTTACACCTAAAAGATTTATCCTACTTCCCACCACCTCTCTTCCCTTCCCATTTAAATTTTTTTAAATTTATTTTTCACTTTTTATTTTGAAATAATTGTAGATTCACAGAGAGCTGCAAAGATATTGCAGAGAAGTGTCATGTTGACCCAATTTCCCTTTGTAGTTGCGGCTTATAAGATGACAGCAGCATAGGAAACTGGAAGTTGACACTGGCATGATGTGTGTTCAGTTCCACATCACTGCTCACATGTGTGCGTTTCTGTAACCACCACTGCAATCAAGATACAGAACTATTCCCTGTCACAAAGACCTCCCGTGTTCCCCTTTGGCAATACACCCACTCCCAGCCCTCCCCAATACCCGAACTGATCTGTCCTCCATCTACAATTTGTCATTATGAGAATATTATCTTTAACTATGGATATGTTAAAGCTTGCACCTGCCATATATTTTTTGTTTGTTTTTTTGCCTATTCACTCTGTTTAATACCCTTTTCTGTTTCCTGCCTTCCCATAGATCCCTTGAACATTTTTTCGAATTTCATTTTGATCTACGTATAGCGTTAGCATGACTTGGTGCACTTTTCCAACTCAGGACCTCTCCACTTGCTCTGCCTTCTGGTTGAAATAGTCTTTTCTCAGCTCTTGGCAGAAGTTTTTGACTATATCTCTTTGTATAGCCTTCCTGGTGGTGACACTGTGTATTACATCACAGGCACGGGAACTTATCCCAGTCTGTTGGTGATGACATTGCATCACTTTGAGTGAAGTGCAGAAAACCTGCCTCCCGTTAAGTCTCTTTGCCTTCCATGTCTATGATAAAATTGTCTTATATCTGTCTACGTCTATATCTATATGTCTCCTGTATCTGCTGGGAACCACATCAGACAGTTCTATAAAAATTCAAGAAGACCAAGAAAATCTGTTGTGTTTATTCTTCTGCTTTTTAGTTGAATTTCCTGATAAGAATGTCCATCAGCAGGAATCTACAAAGGAGAAATCATACTTTGACATTCATTTTCTAATTTTTTACAGTAGCTTTGTATGACTGTGTTTCTACTTTTCTAGATTCTTATTTCTTTTATGATCAGAGTTCTTTGTTTAAAAACTCCCCTCTATGATGGTTCTCCCCTCTTCTGTGCAGTTTCTTTTATAGATGATTTTGGTGATGATGGAGTGGAGAAAGGAAGGCTAATTAATTTCTCTTGGAGAGCTCTTAATCTTTCCTACTTATTTCCTTCACCAATTTGTCTCTAAGGAACACCACCCCTTCTCCACGTATCTGTATCTTTCCCAGAAGTAATACTTCTCAGACTCTGTTTTTCCACTTTCTTACCCTTTCAAAACCCTTCCCTGTATTCAGTGTTCTGAACATCCAAGTTGCTGCCTGTTTGTTTGTTTGTTTGCTTTCAGCATTTAATGTTGGAATTTCCATTTCTGGAGTTATTTACGCTTTATATAGGTTCTCTGCTATTCTCTACATATCTCTTTTCTACTCTCTCACCCACAGGCAGAGCCTGTGTTGGAATTCACCATCTCCTCTACTTCTAGGTAATTGAAAGGCCATGGGGCCTCTGTCTCCTAGTAATGCCAAAGGCATGATCGTGTGTACTTTTAACTGCTCTCTTTGTTGTCTCTGTGTGTATCCCTTTGGGGTGGGTGTGGGGAAGTTTTGAAATCAAGAGGCGTCTACTGTTCTCTAAATCCAGAAGTCCCCTTTGCCTGGCTTTATTTAACATGCTCTGCAGAGAAACCACTCCTACCTAGCTCCTGCCCACACTCCGGTGTAGATTTTGCACGACGATGTGCCCCCCAAAGCTCCAGTTGCCCATTTCATTTTATTGTTTTATTTTCCCCACAAGGTATAATGTTTTCAATGAGTTTTGTCTACCAGGAAATAAAACCCTACTGACTAAGTAATAAATTCTTTATTGATTCACTTATAGCCAATAATATCCCATTGACAGCAGTATTAGGACAGAGCTAATAAAATCACCACCAAACAAAGAGGCATTTCATGTAACCAGAGCTAAACTCTTAGTGGCAGACATTTGATATTCATTAAAACTATTTAATATTGAAATGGCTGGTGAATGCTAGTTATTGCCTTTGTAAATGTCGGGAGGATCAATGATCCCTGGATTAGAAGTTATTGTTCCACCCATTCAATCTCATTTACTCAGCAAACATTTACAGACAACTAGGGTTATAGGGGGGAAGGAATCTACCCAAGTTCATAGAGAAGGTCTTTATGGACAGGGAGAGAGATATAAGCATAAATACTCAACAGGGTTATAACCACCTTAATAAATATTCATTTAAGGTACAGAACAAGGATCAGTCTACTTGGGTGAATCAGAAAAGTCTTCATGAAAGATATGTCTAAACCAAGTCTTAAGAGGATGAGTAAGGAAGTTTAAAAAATCAGCTTCTTTCAGGAATCAGTGCCTCTCAAAGCTGCCTTCCAAAAAAAACTGAGAAACACAAATTAGAACCCATCTCCATACCTACACTCCTCAAACACACACACACACACACACACACACACACACACACACACACTAAACTCAAGGAAAAAAAATGGATATATTTTCTTTTATTTAAAGATATATGGATCCTTATGGATATATGTTCTTTTATTTAAAAAGTGAGGGTTTTAATTATGGGAGTATTTCAGAATCATCCAAAGAACATTTTTGTTTTTAAAACACCCAGGTAAGAGGCCTCTCTGCTCAAACGTTTGCATCACCTTCTATGTGAATTGAGATTGGGGCATTCATGGGCTTCAAGATTTACACAACGTTGACCTCTAGTGTGGAGAGAATTAAACAAAAGGAGCCCTGCCTACCTCTCTAGATTTCCTCAAGACCCAGAAGATTTTTCTCCACAGAATTAGAAGACTACCTACAGAATGCAAAGCCACGTCAGTCACATCTTTGAGTGTTTCCAGAGTCAGATATGGGAAGACTTCAGTTTTCAAAGAATAAGTTCATGTCCTTCACGGCAGGGAGAAGGGCTATCTCCCTGGCCCTGTGTGAGGTGAATCGAGTCAATAATACCATCTGAGTGAGCTCAGAAAAATAACAAGCCACCTCTCCTGGTGCTTCTTTCTTGCAAGAAAATAGAAACCCATTAAGTTGGTTGTGCGTTCATTCCATTGTGTTTGATCAAAGGGAACAAGGAGTCCTTTGAGAAACTTCTCTTAGGTGGAAGGACCAGCTGACTGTCACTCATTATCCACCCCCACCCATTGGCACCTAATTGTATCCTGGCTAAAAGCTGTAGAACTTTATAAGTCAACCTTCCAGTTTGGCGGGACAGCCCCAGTGGGATGACAAGCAGTGTGTGGGCACATATTTCAGGAAGATGCTTAGTATTTTAAACTCAGGAGCCTGTATTTCAGCTTCTCAGGTCTACGTGCCCTCTGTATGTTTAGGTAGATAGGGGTGGGAGAAGTAAGAAAGGTCAGAGGCAAGTTAAGCGTTAAGGAGTGCTTCCATTCTCAAAGCCTAGACCTTTTGTTAGGGACGTGCTTGTAGCTATATAGCCTTTATTTCTAAACTGCCTCAGGACTCTTTGAAGAAACATAAGAAGACATCTGCTGCTTCTCTCTCTTTTTAAATCTTAAATTTGGCAGAGTTACAGATGTTATGAGAGAGACACCAAAAAAAAAAAAAGACAGAAATGAACAACCATCCATTTATTGACCACTTACTGTGGGCTGGCTACTGGGTGAAGAGCCAGGGGAATATCAATGAAGAGACACAGTCCTTGTCTTCATCAAGCTCCTGGCCTGTGGGGAGAGAGAGACATAACTCAGAATTACTGCAGAGCTTCAGACAGAAATGTGGGTGCCCCATGATTATGAGCCACTCTGCCTCCCTCCCCAACTTTACCTCAAACTATTCTCCCTCTTGCTCACTTTTTACTTTTTTCACATTTATTTCCTCCTTGTTGTTGCAGATTGTTAAATACTCGTCCAACTCTGAACCTTTGCATTTACTATGGCCTCTGCCTAAAACCCTCTTCCCCCAGCTTCCGGCAAATCTGCCTCATTTTCATCCTTCAGTTCTATGCTTAAATGTCTCCTCCTCAGAGAGACCTACTTTGAGGTCTTTTCAGACTCAGACTACACATTTTACTTTTACCATTCTAATTGTCACCCAAAAACTTTTAACACTGTCAAAGAAAACCAGAGCCAGACTCTTGTTAAAGGCAACAAGATGGATTTTATTTAGATTACTCCAGTAGAGGAGAGAGATTCCACTATAGACTTGGTTCAACTCCAACTACGACAAGGTGACTGAGTTTTTAAAAAGAGAACAGAAAAGGAACAAAAGGGGGCTATGGAGAAGCATTAGCAGGGCAGTGGGGGGAAGGATGGGAGAACTATAGGGAAAATGGAAAATTACAAGACAGGAGTAAGTGGAGAATTACTGAAAATGGTTTGGCAATGTGGGTTGGGGCAATGTACATTTTGCAGTTTGGCAACATTGTGTTCTCTTGAGCAAAGATTCAGCCCAGGGGCTGGGATTAACTTTAGGGAGATGATTTAGTGCAAGTAGAAACGAGGCTAAAATTTGGTCAAATCTCTTAGCCCAGTGTTCAGGCAAGTCCTTTGTGCCATGTGGGAATTCATAGTTCCCAACACACGTGTTTATGGGTAGTTTTTTTTTTTTTTTCTAATCAATATCAAGAGTTAATTGGCATCTGTAGCTTCTTCCACAATAAGACAAAAACCTAAACAAAATTTAAATTTCCACATATTCTTGGTCTTCTTTCATATACCATGTTGAGATCATCTGAGATTTATTTATCCAGTATTTTATTAATCAAAACAGTTTTATTCTTTGGAGTATATTTTACTGTTTTTGTTTCCTCTTTTTTTTTTTCTTTTACCCCACCTCTTCCTTTTGAATTCATTTTGCCAGATGCATTTTTTAGTAATTGTTTCAGTTAGAGTTTAAGGATGGTTAAATATCCAAGTCAGTGAAATGTGTCTATTTTGTCCTCCCATTTGAATTGAACAATAGTTTAGCTGGGTATAGAATGCTCATGATACTGTTATATTTATTTCTCGCATCCATTGTTGTGAATTAGAAGACTTCTGCCAATATGATTGTTATTCTTCTGTAGAAAAGTGCTTTTTCCCCTTTGTCTGAAAGGTTTTTGGATTTCCTATTTATTTTTGGTGGTCTGAATTTTTCTACAATATGCTTCAGTGTGGATCATTTTATATTCCTCCTGCCTGATCCCTAGTATTCCCTTTTAATCTCAAAATACATGTCTTCCTCAAATTGGATATGTTCCTTCTATTTTTTTTTACTACTTTTTTTCTATCTATTCTGTGTTCTTTTCTTCCAGAACCCCTCTGAGAAACTTCTGATTTCTTCTAGTTTCTTAGCTTTTCTTTTGTGTTTTCATTTTTGCCACTTACTTGGTGTTCTGAGAAACTTTGCCAACTAGATCTTGCAGCTGCAAGTTCTCAGTTCTGTACATTCTGCCATTAGTACCTCTACTGCATGTTCCTTTTATTTCAACAACCTCTTCTGTCCAAGATCTTTAGTTGAGTCTCTTTATTCGAATGCAATGTCCTCTTTTATCTCTCTATATTTGGCATATTTTTTTGGTTCCCTTAGTTCTCAGAACTTGTGTTTGTTGAGTTTGTTGACACTCTTTTATTAGATTGTCTTTATTAAGTGTTAAATGAGTCTTGGTTTTGCACTTGTCTTTGTATTTTTGATTGTTTGTCTATTTGAGAGCTGAATTATACTGCCTATTGCCAGTGATGATAAAACAAAGGTAGAATGTATTGCTGGGATGGTTACAATCTAGTCTTCTGGTCTGGAGACTCCTCCTTTCCCTTGAGTATTAGCAGCCACTCAGGGGGCTATTTTGCCTCTCAGGTCTAATGTCTCCATGTACTTCTTCTGCCTAGGGACAGACCCTTCTGCCACTGCCCTCACAAGTGTGGTGTGTGTGGTGGGTGGAAGGGGGAGGGGGCAAGCCATCTGGTCTCTCCTACTATGGTATTGTAGAAGTCACCTTGACTGCCAAGAGTTCCCTAGAGCTCCCTCCTGCTCCAGTGTTCAATCCTCAGCATTTAGACAAAGTATCTGAAGCTACTCCCAACTGGGAGGAAGCCCCCTCATGAGTGGTTAGGCTTCATCAATTATTCACATTCCATCTGCCTCAAACCTTTCAGGAATTCTTTATAATTGCTGGTCTATGGAGAGTACTCCTTCTTGTTTTACAGCAGTACTATGGTTAATTTTATTCTATGTATTTGGGGTAGAAAAAGGACATTGAAGCATATGCTCAGTTTATCATTTTAATAGCATCTCTTGTATTTAATTTGCAAATTTGTTTTTGATTCATAGCTATACAAGAACTATAAGCATAAGGTTATATATCCAATTTACTTGTACTCATTTAAGTAATATTACAATGAAAATAATTGAACACAGGGAAATCACTATTTGTAAAATATTCTTGGAAATGGTATCTATGTTACTCCTATTTGAGAAATATTGTTCTGGTTTTTTTTTTATTTTTTTTAATGTTTACTTATTTTTTGAGAGACAGAGTGTGAGCAGGGGAGGGGCAGAGAGAGAGGGAGACACAGAATCTGAAGCAGGCTCCAGGCTCTGTGCTGTCAGCACAGAGCCTGACATGGGCCTCGACCTCACAAACTGTGAGATCATGACCTCAGCCAAAGTTGGACGCTCAACCAACTGAGCCACCCAGGCGCTCCTGTTCTGGGTTTTTTTTAATGACAACTTATTCCATCTAGACTTGATGCAAAAATTACAGAGGGGGAGACTAAATACTTCCCATTCCATGAAGCTTTATCAATAGAAGCAACGTGAGTACTATTATCTTCTGGAACAAACCCTATCTTCAGATAGTAGCTGTATATTTTGGTCCTGCTAACATGCTGGCCAAGCAGAACAGGAGGAAAGAAGGGAAAGAGAAAGCTGACACATAAAAAACAGGGCTTATGCAATACTTTTAAAATGTCAAATAATATTCAAACATTACATTGACTTGTCCTGACAATAAAGTAGATGTTTTGATCTTATTGTTTAGGGTATTATCTCCATTTTACAAATGAGAAAAACAGAGTCTCAGAGAAATCAAGTGACCTGCCTAAGGTCTCACAACTACTCTTGATTATATGAGTCCAAGTCTCTATGAAGTATATCAGTCAGTGTTCCAGTAGGACACAGATGATAAGCTGGGCTCATGATAAATTAAGGAGGATTTAATAAAAGGATTACTTACAAAGGCGTAGTGGGGTATTGAGGCCCCTCAGGCTAGTGAGAGGGGAGCTGTTACTACTATCAGTCTCAGTGGAACATGGGAAGAAAGAGTAGCTGGGCCACTCAATTTTTATCAGTCTGGCGGCATCCAAAGACCTCATCTCAAGATGATGTTTTTAAATAAATTTGATAAAATACTTAGAATTACAAAAGAAGCTGATTTTAATAAAAGATGATGAATAAAATATTTAAATAAGAAAAGTTTGTCATATATCAATATAAATGCCTCTTTATTAGTGCATTACCTACCAAGATCTAGTGGTGGGTCTAATATAGATTGCAATTTCAAGGTAGTGAGGAACATAAAAGATAGTTGGACATATCTGCATCTTCTGTGAAGTGATATGAAAACATTTATGACAGCAGCCACAGGCATCGCTAATGCCATTATGATGTGTTGTCTAATTTGATAATTAAAGGAAATGGTAAATTTTCATTAGAGGTTAAGTGTGTGTAAAGATGTATTTTTACTTTCTTTATTAAAGTTCACAGGCCTCCTGAACTCTATCCACAGATTCTTGGTTGGTAACCCAGAAGGAGAAAGTCATGCAAGAAAACCACCTTAAAAAGAACAGTGACCTCTGATAGAAGGACACACAACCACACAGCTAGCCTGGGGAACACCACAGGCAGGGAACTGGGAAATAAATACCCTGATTTCCTTTCCCCTTCTGTCTGATCTCATTCACTTTCCACAATGATATAACCCACAATGACTGGCTTTCCAGGGTAGAGAA
Source organism: Neofelis nebulosa (assembly GCF_028018385.1). Lineage (NCBI taxonomy): Eukaryota > Metazoa > Chordata > Mammalia > Carnivora > Felidae > Neofelis > Neofelis nebulosa. The sequence continues at coordinate 196,108,512 of NC_080784.1, read as the reverse complement.
CTGGGTGAAGAAGGCTGGAGAATAAAGTCAGGGGCAAGCTGAAAACATCTGGCATCCAGCTTCAAAATTCTGCCAATCTTTTATTTCTACCCCTTGTCTACATGATACCTACCTTTTTGCTTTAGATACTTGCAACTGGCTTACTTTAGTTCTAGAAAGCATTCAACTCCTTCCAACTTCAAGAAACACCCGTCACCCCCAGCACCACCTCCGGAAAAATTTTGCCTGACCACCATTCATATCCACTTACGCATTCTCATTGAATACTTTAATTCTCACTCAAATAAAAAAAGTGTATCATTTATATAAGAATTTGTTTAATGTTTGATATCAGTGGGAATTATCTTTGGTTGCATGTGACAGAAGTCCAACACCAAAACCAGTGGTTTAAGCATATCAAGAGTTTTATTTTTATTATGTAATGAGACGTCCAAAAGTAGGCAGGACAGGGGTAACTGGTAGATGTTGATAGAGGTCTTTGCTTTTTTTATTTCTGCTCCACAATCCTTAGCATGTGGCTTTGATTCTTGAAGTTGCCTTATGGTTACAAAATGACTGCTGGAGCCCCAGCCATTGTGCATTGAGGCAGGAAGAAGGGAAAGGGCAAGGGGAAAGTTTATTCCATATTTTTATAGTTGAAGGAGCCACATGAGAAAGATTTAGCATGCAGGATGTTTGAAGTGTGCCACTGGAATTGACTCTGTGGAAGGAGGTGGAAGGAACTAGAACACAGAAAAAGTGGAACTTCAGTGCAGGCCCAACAACAGCTTTGGCTGATTCCTTGAAGAGCTCCCCAGAGATAATGGTTCTTTAGAGTTGTCCTTATTGGTCTGAGATGACCGGGACTTTATATTCCATCATCAATCGCTGTTGTGACCACTTTGGGAAGACCATGACTTTGGGCAAGGCAGTTCTCCTCAGTTGAGGCTGTCCCTGATGGGGATGACAGCTGAAGGTTGTCCATTCCCAGCACTCCTGGACACTTGGGCAACAAACCCTTCATAGAAGGAGGATCCAGATGTTCCTCCCAGTTGTTACTGCACTATACCCCACGACTTCTCTTAGCCAGCTCTAGTCATGTAACCACCACTGTCTACAGGAGAAACTGGCAAATGTTCATCCATCATATTATTCAACACCAATAAATCAGGGTTCTGTTAACAAGGAACAGGAGGAATTATACATTAGAAAGGCATCATCTGAAGTCTATGCCATATCTGGTCCTGTGCGAGATGGGGACTCTCAAATGCAAGGAATGGGTTTGAATTCCATTAATGAGCAAGCACACTGCCTGGGCCATGGTAGACAGGTAATAAGTGTCAGACCAAAAAAATGAATGATGAATGAATGAATGAATCAGACTTAGAGATCGTGAATCCAAGACCCATGTTTTTCTCTCTAAAAGAAACGAGGTCAACCATTTTTATCCCCAGATGTGATTCTACCCTTCTTATTTGAGAGTCACTGAAGGATGAAAGGGAGTCTATTAGTTTGCCAGGGCTGCCTTAACAAAATACCACAGACTCAGTCCTTAACCAACAGAAAATTATCTTCTCACAATTCTGGAGACTGTAAGTCTGAGATGAAAGTGTGAGCCAGGCTGGTTTCTTCTGAAGCCCCTGTCCTTGGTTTGTTGATGACCATCTACATCCTGTGTCTTCCCAAGTTCTTCACTCCGGGCCTGTGTCCTGATTTCCTCTTCTTATAAGGACACCCCTCAGATTGGATTAGGAACCACCCTAATGACCTTATTTGAACATAATTATTTCTTTAAAGACCTTGTATCCAAACACAGTCACATTCTGAGATACCAGGGGTTAGGATTTAAACATATACATTTTGAGTGGGCACAATTCAGCCTGTAACAGAGAGGATGCTATGTAGGGGATGGAGAAGGGGAAGGCCCTCCTGTTTCACCAGAAATCCTCGTCCCCATAAGCCGATCTCCTAGGCATCTTGATGACTTTTTATCTGCTTCAAGAAAAGCCCATACCTGGGGGCGCCTGGGTGGCACAGTCGGTTAAGCATCCGACTTCAGCCAGGTCACGATCTCGCGGTCCGTGAGTTCGAGCCCCGCGTCAGGCTCTGGGCTGATGGCTCAGAGCCTGGAGCCTGTTTCCGATTCTGTGTCTCCCTCTCTCTCTGCCCCTCCCCCGTTCATGCTCTGTCTCTCTCTGTCCCAAAAATAAATAAAAAACGTTGAAAAAAGATTTAAAAAAAAAAAAAAAAAGAAAGAAAAGCCCATACCTGCTGCAACACAGTGGACACCAGTCTGAAACTCTTCGCCCAGAGCCCAGACAGGGACACAGCTTTTCTCAGAACTCTGCTCCATTACAGCGTCTTTGCTACTAACTGCATTGACAGTGTTAACCAATCACTGTATGATGTCTCTCTCTTTGAAGGAAATGTAATATAAATTGTTCTTGATATTCATTTGTCTAGAATATGTCAGTGTTCAGAGCTGAGCTTCTTGAATTAAATAGATGCAGCTTTGAATCTCAACTTTTCTACTTATCAGTGGACAGCTATCAAATTCCCTCAGCTTCTTCATTTTAATTATATATATATAATGTATATATAATATATATTCTTAGGCGTTTAATATAGACATTTCAAGGATGTTATCCAAAACATATTTTGCAAGTTTTACAATACAGTATAGATTGTTTATATATCATGTATAAATATAAATATATGTTATATATGTAAATGTGGTCAGAATTATAGTTCCTACATCATGGATTATTGAAGATAATAAATGGGGTAACACATTTAAAAGCTACGTAGATGAGAGTTGTTATTTCGTAAATGCTTTGAATGTATACGAGTGTGACACAACAGGGATGTAGAACTAAAGGCAGATTTCCTATCCCAAGGAAGTGCACCATTTGCAAGGTAAATAGCCACATCATCGTGGGAAGCGCTATGAGAAGAGAGTGAAAGAGAAGATTGAAGAACTTTAGAGACACAAGGAACAGCGTATGCAAATCCACGCAGGCGTGACGATCTGGCCCTTGCAGGGAATCAAAACCGGTCTGCATGCTGAGAAGATCAAGCGTGGGGGCAGATGAAACCAGAGGTGGAGAGTGAAGGGGAGCAGATCTTGAATTTCCGCAGTGGGCTGGGTCTGCCTTCAAAGGGAATGATTCATGTGGGAAACTAGGTCAGAGCTGTTTCTGAAGAGGGTGAGGATTAATGGCGATCTATGTGTTACTGTTCTTGTAAAAAAAAAAAAAAAGAAAGTTAATAGTATGACTGTCTTTCTGTAGGTCTGATGCGTGCTCCCAGCTTGGTCTTTCATTTAATTGCCTGCAAAAGACACGAGAACCAACATGATCTGCCTCCACCTTATTTGTGAGTCATGATGGGATTTCTGAGTAACAGTCCTGGTCACCCCGAAACCTCACCTAAGATCAGGCTTCGGGAGAGACACGATGGAAACAGCTGGTGCCAACACCCTTTGGCAGCTACATCTTCTCTCCTTTTTGTCTTACTTTCTTCTTCCCCTATTGTTTCATCTTACCTTTCAGTCATCCCTTGGACCTTCTAAAAACCCTTTGGTCAGCCCTTTCAATGTCACTTTGAAGCTAACAAAGGTTTCCTACTGCTTGTGAGAAGCCGAGAGTCGGAACCAACAAGCTTTCATTAAGCAACTTCTGTGTGCTAATTTTGCAACTGTCCTGTCATTGCCATTTATACATGAAGAAACTGGCTTTCAAGCTTTCAAGTGCTTTGCTCTCCAATATCCACGTTTGCCTTTTCTTGGCTAGACCACTTTACCTTTGCCAGCCCGCTGGCATCTAGGTAGATCTTATGCCAAGTTCCTACCAATGGAATGTAGTGATATCAGTGATATCACCCCCAGCCCAAGGGGTGAGATGGCGTATACTCTTGCTTTTCCTTCATCACTCGGCAGCATTCAGTGGAGGACCCCAGGGCTCTTGGAGAAGGCAAAGAAGCCCGTGAAAAAGGACACTGATACCCAGATGACTATGTGTAGCAAAGAACCCCCAACCTAATCCTCCCTCCCTAATCCACCACCAAACTACATTGGACTATGACATGAGCAAGCGATATAACTTTAGTCTTTTGGGCCACTGAGATCGGGGGATTGTTTGTTGCAGCAGTTGGTTGACACTGACTACTGCATATCTGAGACAAGATTGATGTCAATCAACTAATATTTGTGTAACACCTTCTAGGAAAAGATAGCCACAGTGCACTTCAAAGAATTATAAAATAACTTTCAAGTGAGTGCTATAGGGAGTGTATAGGTGATGAGGGCTTGGAGAGGTGGCTGCCCACAGGATTCCCAAAGCAGGAGAGTTTTGAAGGTAGAACTTGAATAGTGCCCTCAATCACACACAAGGCAAAGATTTTGTTTGTTTGTTTGTTTTTTATTTTAGAGAGAGAGTGAGCAGGGGAGAAAGGGAGAGGGCAAGAGAGAGAGAGAGAGAGAGAGGATCCCAAGCAGGGTGCATGGTGGGGGGGTGCTCAATCCCATGACCCTGGATCATGACCTAAGCTGAATTCAAGAGTCATACGCTCAACCGACCGAGCCACCCACGTGCCCCATGGCAAAGGATTTTGTAGTAGCCAAGACCCTGCTTCTGGAGCCAGAGGTACCATGTTCAATTCTAGATTTACTCTTTAGTAATCGAATGGCTTTGTAGACTCTGAGTCTCAGTTTTCTCATCTGTAAAATAGGACAGAGAGAGAGAGAGAGACAGAGCATAAGCATAGGAGGAGCAGAGAGAGGCGGAGACACAGAATCCAAAGCAGCCTCCAGGCTCTGAGCAAGCTGTCAGCACAGAGCCTGACGCAGGGCTCAAACTCACAAACTGCAAGATCATGACCTGAGCCGAAGTCGGATGCTCAACCAACTGAGCCATCTAGGTGCCCCAATTCTACTCAAATTCTTTAAATCAAAAACTAAAAAGAAAAAAAATCAACATGAATTACATGAATTAAAGCAGTTTGGGACCTTGAGAAACCATAAAGCTAATTAGGATCCTGAGATACGGGCAGACATAGTGTCATACAACATACAAATTAAAAAATACATGTGTGGAAAAATACACATGAAGAGACATAGGAATTAAGAGGACATGGGACGCCTGGGTGCCTCAGTCGTTTAAGCACCCTACTCTTGGTTTTCAGCTCAGGTCATGATCTCACAGTTATGGGATCCAGCCGCACGTTGGGCTCTGTGCTGACAGCACGGAGCCTGCTTGGAATTCTCTCTCTTCCTTTCTCTCTGCCCCTCCCCCTGAATGAAGGAATGAATGAATGAATGAATGAATAAATAAACTTTATAAAATCTATAAAAAATAAAAATAAAGAAGAGGACGAATAAAGTGGTACCATTGTGCAGTGAGGGACGATTTTCAGAAGAGTAGGATCTTTGGGCTGGGGGATAGGTACCATGCAGAAATGGAATTATTATCAGGAAACGAACAAATGAAAACAAAGAAAAGGGTTGCACAGTGAGTTGTTCAGCAGAATAGAGAGGAGATACACAAACAAATGAAATGGTAGGGAAGGAGCCTCATAGCGAAAGACACTAAATGCCAGGCAAATGACTTGGAGCACCATTTATGTGTTTGGCTAAGAACTGTCACCAACACCTGTTGGCTGGAAAATCTTCAGTAAGTAGTGGATCATGCCCCCAGAGTTTGATGAGTATTTACAGGAATGGTTTATCACCCCCTGGAGCTCACACCACAGAGTCTTAGTTTCTCAGAGCTGGTCTCCTAGGATGTAAGTAGACGAAGAAGATCAGAGATTGTTCGGTGAGGGGAAGCAAGGGGGAGGGAAGAAAGAGCATCCAGAATGAGTCCACCCTGGCAAGACTCCAGACTCTGAACGAGGGTGAAGATAAAATGATATGAAGAGCTTTTAGATCCTGTTCCATTTAGGCCTTACTCAGAGGAAGTATGTCGAGAGTTTTTTCCCCTAGAAATACATATATATGGAAATAATAAGTTGGCATTGGATGTCATGGCCGAGAAGACCATGCTGGGGAAACCGTGTGCTTTGAAATCAGGTCACTTAGAGAAAAATTCCTGCAAAGTAAAAGCTTAAAGCTGGCAATTTAGGTACTTTTCACAGTCTGACTTATTGGTTCTTCTGACTAAAAACTGGGAAAGGCACTCTCTGGGTACATATCTCTTTAAAGTTCATTTGAGTGTCTCTTTCATTATTTTTATAGTGCACACATAGATCTCAAGCTGCAAGTGTCCTTTTTATCACTGTAGCTAGAAGCAAAAAAGCCATCCAGCTGCTCAGTCTGCTTATGCCAAATCGGGTTTTTTTCTGAACACTACAATTCTCATCCATCAAGACACCCCAGATGTATGGAAGGGTCAAGCAGGAAAGAGACGGTGACAATTCTGATTTTTAACTTTTTTCAGAAGATACATCACTTTGGTATCAGATCCGTCTTAGCTGGGGAAAACACTTACCCTGTTCCGAAGTCACGTTAAATTTCTTTTTAAAAATTTTTTTAACAATTTTTTTAAAGTTTATTTATTTATTTAGACAGAGACACAGAGAGAGTGCAAGCAGGGGAGGGGCAGAGAGAGAGGGGGACAGAGGATCTGAAGCAGGCTCTGTGCTGACAGTGGAGAGCCCGATGTGGGGGTTGATCTCACAAATCACGAGATCATGACTGGAGCTGAAGTCAGACACTTAACCAACTGAGCCACCCAGGCGCCCCAAATTTCCCTATAGGAATGTAAACCCAACACGCTCATTGTTTTAGAGAATAGTCACTGACACCACATCATGTTTATGTAGAAGGAAGAGAAGAGAAGAGAAGAGAAGAGAAGAGAAGAGAAGAGAGCTAACATTTAAGTAACATATCCTATCTATCACATGCTTTATATTTATGATTTAATCATCAAAATGCCCTATAATAGAGAAAATCTCTTCCCCCAACTTCTACAAAATAGGAAACTAAAGTTTAGTTAGTTTAAGGGACTTATTCCAAGTCATATACTTATAAGGAACAAAGACAAAAGCAAGTTTGTCCTGGCTTGAGCATTCATGCCACTAAGTCACAATCCAATTTTAGAGCTGTCATGAAATGCCCGGAGAAGATAAACCAACCAACCAACCATACATAAGTGCTAAATAGCACAGGGCCAGTCTCCTCCATAAATATCGAGTAAAACTAATGCAAAGTAATACTCAAATGAGGTTATTTTGAGAGTGTGTCCAGGAAGAGGTTAGATTTGAAGAGACTCAAGCCTGCTCCTTTACAGACATTATTAATTTGTAAACATCATCATTACAATGTGAATATTACAAGACAGAATACTATAATATTTTGCTGTGAAAGCTACTCTCATGCCCTTTTCTTAATGCATTTATTTCAAAAGATGTTCTTTAGAGCTCATTGCCTTTAAGTCTGACTAATCCTAATTAAATATGATTCTGGAAAGATTGATGCACAAAGCTGGTCCCTCTTGGATTCACTCACATATGCATTCACCAGTATCTCCCAGGTTTTAGGATCAAGATGCTAACGCTTTGTTTTCAAAACACTCACAGTCTTGCAGAAGAAAAACACAATCATAAAATGGTACGGCAAGGGCTATGATATTCTGTACAAGGTAGAGGATCAATCTCCCTTGGGAGAGGTCACCTAGACCTAGAAACGGTGACATCAAGCAAATAAACCTCTGAAGGGTGAGGAGGAGACAGCAAGCTGGACAGGCTAAGCGGGATGTCACAGGTCAAGGCAAAAATGTGTTCAAAGGCTCAAGGAAGTGACAGACACGTAGGGTCTTATCTGGTTTATTGGAGAGTGTCAGAAGATGAAACTTGGTAAGTAAACAGGAGCCCAACCAAGAGGGTGAGCTTCGAATGCCATGGGGTCCAGTAGACACGTTAAAAGTTGCCTTCTTTTCCTACATTTTAGAGATTACATAGTTAAGCTTTGCTTTCTCTTTCAAAGTACTTACTACTCACTTTGCAAGCATCTCCTTCTGACATGAGTCATCACCAGGACATCAGGCGTTTACTTGCTCAAGCCTCCATCATGTGGTCTTGGGAGCAAGGGTCTCTGGTTCCTCTCACAGCATAGGCACGACTATGAAGGTTGGAGTCCCTACTTCTTTTCTCCTAAATCTTTCATAATAAAGACAATTCCTCAAATGCGAAAGAAATGCCAGAATTCAGGAAGTACTTGGTGACTTCTGAGGGTGGCGAGATATTGTTTGTGAAATGCTGTGGCAGATGGCTAAGGGGCATTGAAAGCCATATCCTTCTCCAGAAAAACTAAAAAAACAGGACATTGCCATCTCACATGGTCCCATCAGAAGACAAGAATTAAGGCTGGACACGTTGTCAAGGTCATTTCTGATCCTATAATTCTGCTTCTCTGATGATAATGATAATAAAAATAGCACCTTTTTTGTGTGACTTGCACAATTTTCAAAGCTCATTCACCTATGACCTCCTCAGAGAAGCTGATGGGGAAGGCGGAACCCAGAGGACCAAGGGTGCTCCCAGCCAGACCTCGTGGTTGGAGGGCATTTTAAATGCAAACACGAGATGCCAAACAATGCATAATCCATCTGTCTGTGTTTGATACCAAAGGATGGTTTCGTAGAGAGCAGAGCTGTCCTCCCCATTTCTTTCTTTTTTTTTTTTTTAAAGAAATGTTTCTTTTATTCGTTTGTTTTTGAGAGAGAGCACAAATGGGGAAGAGACAGAGAGAGAGAGGCAGACAGAAGATGCAAATTACGCTCTGTGCTAACAGCAGAGTCCCATGTGGGGATCGAACCCCCCAACCATGAGATCACAACCAGAGCTGAAGTCAGACGCTTAACTGACTGAGCCACCCAGGTGCTCCATCCTCCACATTTCTAAACCTAAAATTTAGGAATATTCCAAGAATATCTTTTATTCTTGCATAATCTATCATTTGTATTTGTTTATAAAAACACATAACACTATTTAGATTTTTAGCGCGTTTCTACCTTGGAGAAAGGTGTTTTAAAATTTGCCATTTTCAAAAAAAATAATAATCAATAAAACCAAACTTTCCATTTTCCCCAAAATACCTTAAATGTTCCTTTCACTTACACTAAAGTTACCTTTTTGTAAATGCAAGCCGTACTCCCTAATTATTGTAATATCATTATTAACAAAGAGAATGTATTTCAAAAACATACTCATTTGAGAGAAACATGATAGAAATGTATAAGATGTAGGAAACTTGGAGGAACTTTCCAGAAAACAATAGACAGAACCAAGAATTAAAATCAAACAATGTGTGTGAACCAGGAATTAAAACCAAACAATGTGTGTGAGCTATGGGAAGAGAAGAGGGCAGGACTTAGGTAAAGGCATCCTTTCCCAAAGTGTATTCTGTGGAACCCACTCTGCTACATGTTTCTCAGAAGGAAACTGAGCTGTAATAGGCATATAAGTTGAATATATCACTTTTGAGGATATGCATATCAGCCTAGAGAAGTCTCTGAGAGGTCCTGCCGTAACGTTATTTAATCCAGAGGTTTCTTTTCTTTTTCTTTTCTTTTCTTTTTTTTTTTTTTTCCACAGATGTTTGTTTTTCCTTGCACAGGGGTTCCATGAAATACACTTTGAGAAATGCTGCTTTTGAGGAACACTGCTTTGAAGTTAGGAAAAGTGAGAGAGAGACTGACCTACATTTTTGGCAGAAAAGGAGACCCACCAAAACCTCTATCAAATACAAAAAGGTATTTTTCAATGTCCTTCTCAGAAGGTCTTTTAAAAATATGCATGATGAGGTATTTGGGGAGAAATACTGACTTCTGCAGCTCACCTTGAACTCTATTAAAAACAAGCTGCAATGAGGGATGAACAGAGCAATAGATAGTGACTAAGTATAATAAAATGTTATTTGTAGAATCTAGGTGGTAGGTACATTAGCTATTCACTGCAATTTTTTTTTACTTTTCTGAACGTTTGAAAAATTTTTCGATAAAATGTTGAGAAAAAACAGAATACGTATCCAATATGTATCAATGTCTGCACCAAGTATGGCTTAGAAGGGAGTAGAAAGATTTGTTGGGCCTTCAACTTTCCACCATAGTTCCCTTCTATTGACCACGTACTAAGGACTGTGCTGGAGGTTTCGCATGTATATATTATCACATTTCATATTTGAAGCAAATGAAAAGGAAGTTTGGGGATCTCCATTTTCATGACGAGATAAGCAAGTGTGTGTGGCTAAGTACAACTCATGACAAAATTCACTCTGATGAAGCCATGTTCATCATATCCTGTGTCTGGGGTGCCCAAATTATCATTCTCTTCTTCCCATCTTCCTGTTCGCTCGGGAAAACAGGGTAATGCCCAGGGAGAATTTTCCCCTCCCTCCAGGATCCTGTCCCTCCCTACTCTTCAGCCTTATTTTATAGTTGAGTTGTATTATAAGTCAGTGGCAGGGAGAAGCAGAAAAGTAGAGGTAAGTTATCCACCCCAGAAAGAGTCAAGATTTACTGCTAGGACGGGGACAAGAAACAGAAGGAGAAGCAAAGAGATGAGTGTCTGTGGTACATGCATGGGTCATGATGGAGGACAGGGGATGAAGGAGAAAGAGAAAAGTGTTTCAAGGCAGTTTGGGGAGGTAGTTGAGAGCAAGAGAAATGAAAGGGAGGGTTTTCAAAACATGCTGCTGTGACATAGAAGGGAGTTTTTCTTTTTTTCCTTTTCTTTCTTTTCTTTTTTAATGAAATTTTTTGTCAAATTGGTTTCCATACAACACCCAGTGCTCCTCCCAACAGGTGCCCCCCCAATATCCATCACCCACCCTCCCCTCCCTCCCACCCCCTATCAACCCTCAGTTTATTCTCAGTTTTTTAAGACTCTCTTATGGTTTGGCTTCCTCCCTCTCTAACCTTTTTTTTCCCCTCCTTCCCCTCCCCCATGGTCTTCTGTTAAGTTTCACAGGATCCACCTAAGAGTGAAAACATATGGTATCTTTCTCTGCCTGACTTATTTCACTTAGCATAACACTCTCTAGTTCCATCCACGTTGCTACAAAAGGCCAGATTTCATTCTTTCTCATTGCCACGTAGTATTCCATTGTGTATATAAACCACAATTCATCAGCTGATAGACATCAGTCTATCCATTCATCAGCTGATAGACATTTAGGCTCTCTCCATAATTTGGCTATTGTTGTACCCCAATGTTTATAGCAGCACTTTCAGAAGTGAGTTTTTCTTTAATATGCTGTGAGAGGCATGGTATAGATTGAAGTTCCTTTTATGCCTTTGTTCTCTAGACTATATTTCCTTGAACGCCATATTTCCTTTTTTAAATGTGTATAGGAAGGAGATCTTTGTTGCTGTATAAACTTCAGAAGGAGGCATACATCACATTGACCCATTGCATCAGCTATCACGTGACTTCTTCATCACGTGGTGGAGGAACAGTGTGACTGTACCCTGGGAGGGGAAAGTACAGGCAACAATATGAGCCAGACACCCTCCTTCTCGTCTTAGAACCTGCAGACTCAGCCAAGTTAGCTAACCACTCAACACCATTACGCCAGTGAGAATGGTGTTAATTGTGGGATCTTTGGCTAATTATTCCTGGTGTTCCTAGAGTCAACATCAATGGCAGCCTACTAAAGTGCTACTTGAAATATGTAACTAACACATTTAGTTCTGGGGGGCAGAGGCCTGACTTTAGCCACTAGGTAAGACCAGTCTTGGGCTTGCTTTCTTAATGCTTCAACCCCACAGTCCCCCAATTTGAAAGACTCTTAGTTTTTAGGCCAGTCGATGAAAGCCCATGATTTTCGGTCTTTATGTTGAACCAGGGATTTAGAACTATATGCTTAATATTGTCCTTCCTTAAATTAGCCACTTCCATCAGAAGCAAATACTCACATAGTCTTAGAATTTCTTATTCCAGGTTCTGTTGTATCACCCACAGGGTCCCCACACTACACCTTCCTAGGCACTTTCTTACCATTGACCATGTGTAATCACTGTTTTGCCACCTGTCAGATCACCAGAGTCCCATACCTCAACCAGACTTGGATTTTCACTCACTATGACCCTAACCAGATCAAATAAGAAAATCTAATTTCATCCATTTCTGAGAGCCTGCGGGTACAACCATGTCAGTTCTGGTACTGATGACTACCTCAGCAGAGTTCTTTATCACAAGAAAATGAGGTTGGATAATCTAACCAGAAAACCAATATATCAGAAGCATATTGGTTGATAGAGGGGAGGCTGTGGTAGTGTGGGCAGGAGGGACATGGGGAATATCTGTACTTTCTGCTCAACTTTGCTATGAACCCAAAACTGTTCTAAAAAGATAGTCTTAAAAAACAGCATGTTGGATAACATCAGCTTTCTAGAGAAGTCAGAGAACCAGACTTGGAGGCTACACAAGAAATATGCAAGCCACAGAGCTGGTCCCCAAGCTGCCACTGCCTCTGGATGGACACTGGATGCTGCTCCTAGTCACTCTACTATGTCACCTCTGTAAGCCAGTTGTGATTGTCGTAGGTGTCGCTATCTCTACTAATGTCCACAAGGGAGTATATATGGTCCCTGATTTGGAAGGACTAGTCTCCCATTCAGAGTCGGAGGACAATTCTGAATGAGAGAGCCTAAGTCATTTGTTGTCTTTAGAACACTTTCCCCAGAAGCGGAGTCTGAGATAAAGATTAGTATGCAAGTCATTTATTTAAAGAGAGTTTAATAATATATCCTATAGTATGGGAGAATACAGTATATAATAATAAAGTAATCTCGTACATATTTAATTCTTGCACTTGGAAGTCAGTATAGTGGAGTAGAATATTTGTAATTGGAACATCCTAGATTTAGGGGCGCCTGGGTGACTCAGTTAAACGTCTGACTGCGGCTCAGGTCATGATCTCACAGTTCCCGAGTTTGAGCCCCGCATCAGGCTCTGTGCTGACAGCTCAGAGCCTGGAACCTGCTTCGGATTCTGTGTCTCCCTCGTCTTTGCCCCTCCCCTGCTTGCACTCTGTCTCTCTCTCAAAAATAAATAAACATTTAAAAATTTTAAACAAAGAACATCCTAGGTTTAGATGTGACACTAAATAGGTATATTTAAGTAGGATTGCCAGAAGAAAAAAAAAAAGAAAAGAAAAATGCAAGACACCCAGTTAAACTTGTGTTTCAGAAAAATAACAACTTCTTTCTTAGTGTCAATATTCCAAGTGTTACATGGGACATTCGCGGCTTAAAAGTTGTTCATTGTTTAGCTGACATTTAAATTTAACCGGCCTTTCTGTAATTTGTTTGCGAAATCTGGCAACCCTGTATTTAAGTCACGTAACTTCCCTGATCTGTTGTCCTATCTGTGGAACCGTCTCCTATCCCGCTGGCCCACAGGAGACCCTCGGTGAACCCTCAGATTTTCTAGGACAGTCGACTCCTAATGTGGCAGAATAGGAGACAAGATATCTTGAAAATTCAAGAGCGAAGGTGTTTTTGTATTTTCTTCCTTTTGTGAATCCTGATTCAAATTGTTCCTTTATCAGATGGAAGCCTGTAAGACATGAGCGGGTGGGCAGCTCAGTGCATTGTCTGCGTCACAGCTCACTGCCTCCCCAGCTGGTCAGCACACATTATTCCCTGGGCTCAGCCGGGTGCCCAGCTTGCAGGAGGCAGCTGATAGCCACACTGGGCTGCTCAATCCTACATTCTCCCCAACGGCTCCTCCTTCCCTCACCTCTTCTGTTCACGACGTTAAAAAAAAAAAAATCACAACCTCCACTTTATTGAGCAGCTGCTTCTCTGGGACTAATCTCTCAGGCCAGAGCTGCTATGGGGAAACCCACAAAAAGCGACGCTTCAGCAATATGGCACATAACAACCCCAGAACTCTGATTTTTTTTTTTCTTTTTAGGTTAGAGAATAATGTGTTAGGCTTCTTCGTTTTCAAAATGTTTGGTTATGTCATTTCTAGGGATTTTGGGAAGGGGGAAGGAATGGCAGGGGCTTGGTCTGTGATCTTGAAATTCAATTCCTTACAGCAGAGCTTGTGAAATGCTTTCTGCAGACTCTTGCTTAGCCTTCCTGGGAACTGGAGGCAGGGCAACGTTTGGTCTGTGCCTGCCCCCACAACTGCATTGATTTGGACAGCTTGGTGCTGACTTGTGAAGGTCAAGTGGCTGGCCATTGGCACAGCTGGAGGCAGAACCTGCCTTTCCCGTCTTGTGAGTGGCTTCTTCCCCACCCCCCAACCCTGCTCCTTGCTGCCCCCAGGGATAGAGGGCACTCAGCCAAGTCTGAATCTCCATGTTCTGATCTGTTCCGGGCTTGGTCTTGTTCTTTTCCCCCAAGACACTGACATGATATGGTGAGGACCTGGGCTCTTTGTAAAAATACAGTTCAGATCTCCTAAGGAAGTCAAAGTCACAGTTTCTGGAAGGTGCCTTCTTGCCCAGGGGTTAGTTACTGACTGTGGATGTTGACTCCTTAACCTTATTTTGGTCAGTCCATGTATCAGTGAATCATGGAGCTATGTCTCAACCTGGAGTATCCAGGGTCAGATCCAAAGGCAAGGATATGCGTGAAAATGACCGCTTGGATCTCCGGTTGAGGGGCTCACGATTGATAGGCAGCCCCAGGCTTTGCCCTTCAGGATCCACCTGCATGTTGGTGGTGAGGCCAAGGTTTTCGTGGGCTAGTGGCTCAACATAGTGGAATCCCATACTAGCTACTTGCCAGCTGTGTGAGCTTGGGTAGATGACTTAACCTCTCTGTGCTTCAATTTCTTCCTAGATCAAAAGCAGATGATAGTCACAGAATTATTCTGAGGACCTCTGGCATGTGTGTATATGAAGGAGCTTTATAAACTGTGAAGCGCTATCCAAATGGAATGGATTATGCTTCTTGAATAACCTCAAACTTTCTCCACACTTCCCTGCTCTGCTCTGTTTCTTAAACAAATGGGCACATTGTCTTCTCTGGCCTTCTCCTGCCTTCCCTCCCTCCCCCGCCGTGTTATAGGAGACCTCCTTTGATTACGGAACTGGTTGCACCATCTCGACAGTACAGGATGTTTCGTTCTATTCCAACATAGCTTAGATAACACAACATTAAGAGTTTGCAATTCATCCTTCATTGATCAACGTTCTTGACTCTTACACGCTTGCCTGAACCCTGTTGTAACGCCAGAGGCTTAAGAACAATGAATGGCTTCATGTCTCTCATGTCAGTTAGGCAGCGTTTTCTTAACCCCCTCTTCCTAAGGAGGTCCCTAAATTCCACTGCGTCCTCCTTGAGACTCTGCTGAAAGAGAAGGCCTCTCTCTTTAGGAAAAAATAGAAGTGAAAGCGTATTAAGCCTGTACACACACACACACACACACACACACACACATTAGGAGCAATTTTGTGGGAATTCACACTCCCCGCCCCGAAACCCAGGGACTACAGCTCTGGGGTAAAATGTTTGGTCTCTGCTGTTGGCCGGATGGAGTTTTAAATACTGGTTGTATGTAAAGTGTTTAACAATGATGCTTGTCCACAGGAAGTGCTCAGGAAAACGGAGGTAACACACCTTTTCCAGAAACAGTACCCCGATGTGGGTAATGTTCAGAGAGACAGACAGACAGGGAGACAGGGAGAGAGAGAGGCTGGGCAGCTCAAAACCAAGATTTTAGAGGAAAGAGGTTTGTTTTCGACACTGGAACAGGCTGATGTTGGCTCTCCCTCTGCTGGCCTGTGGTTAGCACACACTCTTTGTTTTGATCCTAGCGAGTGTTGGCGTGGTCCTGGGAGAAGGCATGGAGACAAAGGAGGGAGATGGAGAGTCAGGGAGTTCACAGGTTAGTCCTGAACCAGGGAATATACTGGACAAACTAGGGTCAGCTCAATGCGTCTGTCCCTTCAATTCTGCCTTTCCTTGTAAGTTCTAACTTTTGCATTTGCTGAGCAAATCCTGTCTGGGTATCTGCTATGGGGAGGCATGGTGATACAACATAAAGCACAACCCACAATGCCGGGTCTCATTACCAGGTGTTTGTCTTTATTTTCTGACTTATGGTTTCAGTTGAACTCAGAGGGCACAGGTTTACGCTGCCTGGGGTAACGGTGAAGAGCAAGGGCTTAGAGCTCTGATTCAGTGCTGCCCTTACTAGTGGAGTGATTGCTTCCCTGGAGCTTGAGCTGTCTGAGCCTCAGTTTGCTCATCTATAAAAAGGGGCTAATCGTAGTCCCTACCTCATAGTACTGGTATGAGGATTAAATAATATGTTGGATATGTAGTGGAGGGTCTAGCAATAAAAAGAACCTTGTAAATGGCAGGTAGTAGCATTATTTTTATTTATTTTTTTATTTTTTATTTTTTTTTTATTCTAACATAAGTATGGTATTTTTCAAGTCTTTATTATTTTTAAAATTCTACAATAATGCTTGTTATATGAGATCAAACCACTTGACATTGCTAGCATTGAGTCAGTTTTGATCTACAGAGTTAGCACATTTTCAAATGGCTCAGTCTAATAGAAGAACTGGAAAATTCATATTGCAAAATAGAAATTATTCATAGCACCACCAGCCAGAGATACACATTTGGGTGTATCCTTCTCACCTCTTCTACGTATGTAAATAAATAATGCTGATTGCAAGGAGGAGTGCAATCCTGATCAGAGCAGGTTCTTAAAAACTCAATCTGACTGGTGAAAGAGGGGTCAGAGTGTCTCCAGAGGTCGGCCCAGTGATGGGTGGAGCTTGTGGGCAGTTGGGGTCACTGCTAACATCCACTCCACTGGAGGGAGATGCCTGGGTGCTCTGTCTCTGTAGGAATCTTCTGGAACAGTGGCCAGGCTGTCTATCTGTCCCTCCACTTGTCCCCTCCCAAGGGCACAGTGCTGACTCAGCAGCTACACTTGGCCTTGGCCAGTGAGAGGTGTGGCCTTGACAAGTGACCTCATCGGCTCCTTAAGTTGAGATGAATTGTTGCTTCGACTTTATAATTTTCCAACCACACTGGATAACCAGGGTTTCTGCTAGAGCTCAACTACTTACTAGAGTAAAACTGTGGTAGAGCTAAACCTCCCACCTCCTTTTACTCTGCCAAGCTTTTTTCCAACATCAACAAGCCCTCACTGTGTTTAGAATGGAGACATGGCTGTCTGGCTGTGCACAACCTCGCAAAGTGAGCACTGCATATCGAGAATTTCTTAAGTATACAGCTGCTCCTGCCCAGGGGGCAGGGGGCGCTGGATCCAGAGGGGTCAGCTCTTTCGGTCCTCTGGCGATTGGCTGATGAAACTCTCACCCACCAATGTAGATGCAATTTAACAACTGTGCTGTCACGTCCCGTAGACACTCACTTGGTTTCCACCATCCCAAACTGATGACAGTGAGCACTGTGTGCAAGAGCCCTGGACCCAAATTCTGAGCCTGCTGCTCACTGAGCCTGTGACATAGAACAAGTCACTCATCTTTCCTGGCCTGTAGCCAGGAAGGAAAAACTGAGGGCTTTGAGTCAGGTGGTCTCCAAGCCTCTCTATACCTTAATGAGAATCCTTTCTCTTCCTGTTCAGTGGGTCTATGGACTAGGAAGTGGTAAGGATGCAAATTTCCAAGGGAGAATCAGAAACTACGGGAGTTAATTTTATTCATTAAGAGCACAATTGAGAGAATGAAGAGGCAAGCAAGATTGCAATGCATGTATCTGACAAAGGACATATACCCAACATATATAAAGAACTCCTACAAATCAGTGAACAAAAGGATAACCAAGCCAAAGGAAAAAGCAAAATATTTTACCCAAGAGGGATTTACAAATAGTTGATAAATTTATGAAAATGTACCTAACTTTATTCTTTATTAGTCCTCAAGGGCATTCAAATTAAAACCACAAATAAATACTCTCCCTCTCTCTTTCTCTCTGTCTCTGTCTCTCTCTCTCTCGTACACACACACACACACACACTCACATACACACCAGAATAGCTAACATTAAGGACACCAGTGAAGCCAAAATTGGAAGAAGATGGGGAGCAACTAGGATTCTATACACTGCAGACTAGACTATAAAGTGGCACAACCATTTTGGAAAATGATATGACATTATCTATGAAAGCTGAATATATATATAAATATGAACCAGTGATTTCCTTCCTTAGGAGTATACAGAAAGGCATACATGTTTCTCTCAAAAAACTTGTACAAGAACACGGCACTTTTCCAAAGGAGCTGACAACTGGAAACCACCCAAATTTCAATCAACTGCAGAATGGATAAATAAATGTGGTATATTTATACAATGGAATTCTAAACAGCAGCGAGAATGAACACACTACTACTAAACATGACTTGAATGAATTTCAAAATATAATGTAGGGAAAAGGAAACCAAAAACAAAAGAATACATGCCATATTATTTCATTTACTTAAATAGGCAAAACTAACCTCTACTACCAGAAGTCAGGGTAGTGGTTTCCCTTGGGGGTAGGTAATGACTGGAAAGGATCCAAGGGGCTTCTGAGATGCTGGTAACATTGTGTTTCTTAATCTGAGGATTAATTACAGAGATGTCTTCAGTTTATAAAAATTCAAAGAGCTGTGCACTTGGGACATGTGTAATTTTGGGGGGTGTGTATGACACATTGACAAAAAAGGTTTTATGTAAAAAAATGGAAGTTGTAAGTTTCATTAGATGTTTGGTATTCTTTGCCTAACATCCCCACCAGAGGCTTTAAAAAAAAAAAAAAAAACTAGCTTCTGTCGATCATTCTCTTTCTCTAACATACTCTGTGTCATGTAATCCAGCATTCAATCATGTGCTATTTTTCCATAGTTCTCTGATTATTTCACTTGCTTTAATCTTGCTCTGCCAACCGCATTATGAATTCTAGAACGTGGAAGGTATGTTTTTTACTTTCGGACTCAGGCAGAAACTTGCCCATCTATGCCTTAGATGCCATCATTAGGGGACCAATATTCCCATGCCATACTATTGTCCTCAACCCCGACTTCTTCTATATTTCTCAAGTGTTTATAACCTTGTCAGTTCAGCCTACCCCTGAACTTCCCATTTATAACATGTGCATAATACCCTGTCCCTTTTTCTCTGGATCGCTCTGGCTTCACTGCTTCAATTCTGCACAAATTCAGCAGCTGATCCATGCTGGATACTATGAGATGCCCCAGGCCTGCTGAGATCATGAGACTGAGTCCTCAGCCCCAGGAGCTCTGTGGATGGCTAGGGAAGACAGACTCAGAGATGGAAAATGTCTCCATTCATTAAATATATGGAAGTAAAGAGGACAGGTACCCAACCCAGCCACGGGTGATTTAGAGAAGGCTTCCAGAGAAGGAGTCATCTTAGAATCGAGTCCTGAAGAATAACTAGAAAGTGGCCAGGTGAAGAGGGTAGAAAGTCCTTTCAGGCAGAGGAAACGGTGAGTAAAATCACAAAATCATGAGACAGCAGAGTGTGTATATGAGTGCGCATGTGCATGCATGTGTGTGTGTGTAAGAGACAGACGGCTGGGGATGGCCGATAGGGTTTTACAATCAATTGAGGGTATCTCTAGATTCTAAATGGGGGATTAGGGAAGGCACAACATTAGCAGTGGCAGTATATGAAGCTAAAGGGTTAGGTTGGGCTTTGAATGTTAAACTGAGATGTTCCAACCTAGTTATGTACAACAGAGGTTGACATACTATAGCTGGGAGCCAAATCTGACTTTCCGCTTATTTTGTAAATAAAGTTTTATTGGAACACAACCACATCCACTCGTTTATATATTGTCTATGGCTGCTCTTGCACAAGAATAGCAAATTTGAATAGTTGCTACAGGGACCACACGACTCAGGCCTTCATGACCCCCAATGTAAGAGATGATGATCCATTAAGGGGCTCTAGGTAGAGGGTAGAGATGACTCATTGTGTGTAACAGGAAAGCTATATGTCACCCCGACATAGCTTTGGTCCATGCTGTGGCATGGAGACAATTTATTTTGCTTAAGTGCTACAGAAGCATCATTGAAGGCCTTCTCAGGTAACGTACTCTATTTTCTGAGCACAGGACTCTACTTAGCTCTCCTCCACACCTGTGAGGAATGACTGACACAATGGATACAATTCCACCAACGTGGAATCCAGCAACCTTGGGCTACTGGTAGTTCTCCAACATGTAGGCTTCGGTTAGGAAACTAAAAGTACCACACCTGTTTCCCCTTTTGAGTTCACAAACCAACTGTTAGAAAATCCTAGCAATCAAATAAGTAGAAACTAAAACATTATCTTTATTGTTAGTACCCTTGAGTTAGACAAACATCGCCTCACAGACCATGGCTGGACTGACCAACTTCAGGGTTCTCCCATGAAGACTTGTTCCTGAATATTCATTTCTGCAAGTATGCAGTGACATACAAAGACAGAGAGAGGCAGACTGAGCTCCTTCCCCAAGCACACCAATAAGTCACTGCTCCATCCTTGGAGAGGGAATGGGGTGAGAGAGTAGGAGTGATACTCTAATGGAGCTCCCTCCACATGGAAGCATGAAGGCAGAGGAAAGGGAGAGTTCCATCACCAGCTCTGACATTATTTTCCATGTCTTTCAGCAACGTGCTGATGTTAGACTCTCACAGGATTATCTCTTTGGGGCCAGTGGGCCGGACTATGCGCTGAGGTCCTTGCTGTCGGTAATACTGAGAAAATGCTGATGCTGGAGGAAGAAACAGGACCAGGCACGAATCCCAAACTAGGTGAAGATTGGTTCGGCCCGTAGCGTGAAGTGCGAACGTACTGGAGTATTTGTGGTAGTGGGAAGTTAGCTGAAGGGGCAGGTATGTGGAGGTCAGGCCACCAGAAAGGAAGGGAGGTGGCCTGAGGAGACACCCTAGGGAAAGAATGAACCAGTTGAGAAGAGTTCTGAGTTCTAACACCACCACCCCAAGCACAGCCCTTCCGCCGTCTCTGAAACTTCAGTGCAATCCTGTTCTACAGCCAATCCCAGTTTTTTGTCCTGTGCTTCTGAGGGAGTAGCAGAAGGAAGAACAATGCCAAGCTCCTCTGAGGTCACAATGGTGGAAAGAGTAATAACTACTAGCAACCACCGTTTCCAGAAGACAGGCCAGCCCATCCCCCATTAGAAGCAAAGGCAGCAGCATGGCCGCACAATAGGAAACCCGGAGCCCGAGAACCCAGGGCTCACGCCCCTGAGCGTGCAAGCCACCCTGTGCCTCTCAGATACAGCCAATGACATTTTGAGGAAAGCTGCCTCCTAGGGATCGTATCGGTGGGACTCAAACTGTCACAATTTGGGCACGATGGTAAATGAGGTATTAATCTGAAATCACAGACAACATACGCAAAACACTTAGCCCGTTTGCCGGCTCATAATAAGCAGTAACTTCTCAACCAACAGGACCTCTTGTCATTTTTACTGTTGTAGTGTCACGATCAGTGCATCTTGGCTTTCCTTTCCCTAGGGTGACTGATGAATAGGTCACTGTGGCTTCAGAGCTATTTGGGGATCCCCAGCCAGGCACTTGACAAGGATTTGTGGAGAGGGAGGATTCCAGGTTATGCTTTAAGGACAGTAGGGATTTGACTTCGCAGAGATAAAGCAGGAGCTCTACAAAATGTGGGTCAAGGCCGCTGAAAGCTGGGCTGCCTGGCGGGAAGCTTGCTAACAGCCGCTGCACACACAGGCTATGGAAGGTGGGAGTCAGGAGACGAGGAAGAGAAGCAGGAAGTTTATACAAGGTGATTTTGTAGAAGATCAAACCTGACATATTTGCAGGACCTGTATAAAAAATGCAAAACAGCCATCTCTTTTAAGAACCATCTTCGAAATTGCAATAAATTCTCCCTGACAGAAACTCAGTCAAGTCCAGCATGTAATCTCCCACTGTCAAGAAGAGTAATGCCAAGTGGTATGTGTTCCTCTACTATAAAACAAACAAATAAATAAATCAATCAGAGGTTGCTGGCCTGGGAAGATGGAAGTTAATTTGCCAAAGCTGCTTCTCAGGGCTCAGCTTGCTCGCCTCGTGGGGTCTCCTTTTATCAGTCTTGTGCAACATGAGTACTTCTAGGGAAGCCCTCTTTGGCCAGTTCTCTCTGGTGCCACATCCCCCACAAAACAGGAGTAAAAGGATCTAGAATTACACACCGTGGGGCTTGAACTCTCACTCCACCAGTTATTATTAGCTATGTGGTCTTGAGCAAGTCGCTTTCCAAATCTAAGCCTCGGTAACCTCGCCCGGAGAGAGACTGAGAGTAGCACCCACCTTACAAGCCTTACTTGGAGGAGCAGGTGAAATCAGCCATGTGAAGTTAGGACGCTACAAGTTGGCACTCAGTGAGTGCTCAACGAATGCGAGTTACTATTGTCACCCTCGTCACCATCATCTTCTTCTTCAGGGCTATTGTTACTCTCCACCACCTCAGGTACATCACTTTCTTCACCCAGTGTATCTCCCTAACTCAGTATCAGAGCCTTAAGGACCCAAAGTCATGTTTGGGTCCATTGCGGAGAGCTAATTTGAGACAGAGAAACCAAATGGGCTTTAATCAGCTTTTCTCCCGCTGCTGTTTTATCCTGAGAAGTTCTGGGGTGTGTGTGTGTGTGTGTGTGTGTGTGTGTGTGACTTCCTCATTTTATTTTATTTTTTTTTTAATTTTTTTTAACGTTTATTTTTGAGACAGAGAGAGACACAGCATGAACGGGGGAGGGGCAGAGAGAGAGGGAAACACAGAATCAGAAGCAGGCTCCAGGCTCTGAGCCATCAGCCCAGAGCCCGACGCGGGGCTCGAACCCACAGACCGTGAGATCGTGACCTGAGCTGAAGTCGGACACTTAACCGACTGAGCCACCCAGGCGCCCCTCCTCATTTTATTTTAATATGTCTACGCTAATTCAACAAATAGCTATGGAGAGCCACTATGGAGCATCCTTACCAGGACAAAATGTCCCAGATGTGTACCAACTTTAAAGATAAAATAACCTTTCTAGACAGCATACCTTCTTCCAGTAACTGCCCATTTATCTGGCGGTCTTCACAGCCAGACTCTGCAAAAGAAATACCTTTGGTTGCAGTCACCTGTTATCCCTGCTCCTCTTAGCCTTCTGATTAATCTTGTTTTCCCACCATCACTGGGACGGCCCTCCCCAAATTCTAAATTCACTGGCCACATCTCCCTCCCGTGGCACTTGACCTCACTCAGCATTTGTTAAAGCTGACCTCCCCCCCCACCCCCGCCACGTGTAAAACACCAGCTTCTTCTGGTCCAGCCTTCCAGGTCTTCCTACCAGCTGTGTCTCTTCAGTGTTCTTTGCTGATTTCTTCCCATTGGCCTCGAATATTCCAGGGCATTTTCAAAGCCCTCTTCCCTTCTCTATCTATATTCTCCCTAAATGAGCTCTAGTCCAATGGCTCTAAACCACATTTACACAACTTTGAACTCCAAATTTTATTGACATATTTAACTTCTCCTCCTGATACATACACTAACTCCTATTAAATGTTATCTCTTCTTGGATATATTTTGTTCTTTAGTATGCCAAGGAGAGATTTAACCATGTCACACCCTTATTCAAAATCCACTAAAGGTCTTCAAGGTTTGTCGCTGCCTCACTCTCCAAGCCTTGTCTCAACATATTCAGATCCTTCTTACCCCTAATAGTCACCTTATGCCATAAGACCAATGGAGTTCCCCCAACAGATTAAGCTATTTTAGACTTCATCCACATTTTTCTTATGTGTTTCCCTTTTCATAGGATATAGTTTCTCTCTCTCTCTCTCTCTCTTTTTTTTTTTTTGGTCAATATTCTAGTAATTCATAAAGACACAACTCAGACATTATTTGGCCAGCTAGCCAGCGTCAAATGCCCTTCCTTCAACTTCCTTCAAATCTTGGTCACTCATCAAGTACTTATCACTTACCTGTATCATGGTTTCTCTTTACCTATCTGTCCTAGTCAGTTCAGGCTGATATAACTGATACCACAGACCGGGCAGGTTAAACAGCAGACATTTCTTGCTCACCGTTCTGGAGGCTGGGAAGTCCGCAATCAAGGTGCCCGCAGGTTCAGTGTCTGATGAGAACCCTCTTCCTGTGATCTTGCTGTGTCCTCACATGGCTAAGAGAAAGAAGAGAAGCAAGCTGTTTCATATTTCTTCTTATGAGGGTGTTAATCCCGTCACGAAGATTTCCACCCTCATGGCCTAATTATATCCCAAAGGCCCCATCTCCAAAGAGCATCACGTTGAGAATCAGGGCTTCAGCATATGAATGGGAGGGAAGGGGGACACAAACATTCAGTCCATAGCACTGTCTCTTCCCCTCCCCAGGATGTGAGCATCTCAAGAGTAGGGTCTGTGTCCTTCAGCCACATTGTCCCAGCACCTGGCAGAGTGCCTTGCAAGCAACAATATCTGCGTCAGCAACAACAATTAGCACTTACTGCGAGCTTAATACGTACCAGGAATTGTACCAAGTGTTCAGAGGAATGTTATTGTTAAGACGAAAGTTTCTTCCTCATTCTTGGTGTTTCTTTCCATGTAGAGGAAACTGCTTGTATAGTACTTCTATCCTCCCCTCCCCAGGGAAAATTGAGTGATTTTTTCTGATGCGAGAATTTAGAAGCAAAACTTGGGCATACGTAGTTTAGCTCCATCTTCTTTGGTTTCTTGTAAGAAAACATTTGCAATGAGCATTGATTTGCCTCCCCATGCCAAAAAAGGCCCCTGTGACTGGAGGGATCAGTCTTCCTAATCCTGGGGGATCGTTCTATGAATCCCATTTTTCTTGGTTTTCCAATATCCGCTTTGTCGGGTTTGGTTGTTTTTTTTTTTTTTTTTGGTCATATATTGGTCTCTGTCTAATGACCCATAATTATTTCTCCTTTGGTTCAGAGCCTAGCTAAGGGAAATGGAGGCTATTTATTGGATACTCACTCAAAGATTCCAACACTTATAAAGTCTTCAATGTTATTAGGCCACAAATAGGTTCTCAGTAAAACTCGGTTGAACTCAAAGAAAATGAAGGTTAATATATGTCAAGGTAGGGTAGGTTATGATTTGCTAACAAATTCGCTATGAAGTCATACACACAGTTTATTTCTTGTTCATGCCATATGTCTGGTATAGCTTGGTGGGAGACTCTTTTCCCTGGAGCCTTTCAAGAACCCAATCTTATGGAATTACCATGATCTTATGATTGTCAACTTAGCATGTGACTTCAGGGCCTCTGGCAAAAAAAAAAAAAAAAAAGGAGTGTTTGGAAGCTTATAGCATCCTTTCTTGTTTCTATCTGAAGTGACATTTTCATTCACAACAAAGTAATATGACTCTGTTCTAACTACAAGGAAGGCTGGGAAATGTAGCAAAGCATATGGGATGTTTAATAAGCCTGACAGCCTGCGCCACAGGGCACTTGAATGTCATAGAGCACAATGTTTGGAGAAATGGAATTCTCGACTGGATTTCATGGTGAGTAGAAGGCATGTTGTGTGCAATGATCCTGACCGGCAGGAGATCAGAGGTGATGCACAGTAAAGGGCCAGCGGCAGGTGAACTGGAGGCTCCCCTCCTCACTTCTCAAACTGAAAGCTCCGTTTCCTTGTTTATAAAATGAAGAAAATATTTCCTGCTTCGTAGGGTGTTATAAAGATTAAATTAGATAAAATAAAGAGTGCCAAGCAAAGTGCCCCCAAGTTACTTCTCAGAACAAAAGAAGCCCTATTTTCAAGGGCTTACAAGTTCTCTCCTATTACAAGAGGCCTTCTCATTACTTTATCTGAACAAACTAGGACTATGTGTTAAGATACGTTAGCCCGCAATGTACTCAATTAGTGTTAATTTTCAAAGCGATGGGGTCACCTGACAGCCCTGGATTTTTGAAAGGAAGCAAAGGAATTTGACAGATTTAGTCATTATTTCTGGGAGGAGTTACGATTTTCCGGCTGAAAGCACAAGGTGTCATTTGAAACAACCCTATTAAAGATGACTCTAAACAATTTTGAGTAAAAAGAAAGACCGGCGCACGCTACAATATGGGTGAGTCTTGAGAACATAGTCTAAGTGAATGAATCTAGTCACAAAGAGACATACTGGATACTTCCACGTATATGAAATGCCCAGAATAGGCAAGTCCAGAGGGAGGAAGCTGACTTGTGTTTGCCTCGGGCTAACCGCCCCTGGCAGCTTGGGAGGAATTGCGAGGTGGCTGTTACTGGTTCTGAAGCTTCCTTTTGGGATGAGGACAATGTGCTAAAGGTGATTGTGGCCCCGGTTTCATAACCCTGTGAACAAACAAAAAACATTGAATCGTGCACTTCAAATGGATGGATCATATCTCAATATAGATATCTCAGTGTGAACTGTATCTCAATAAGATTGTTCCAAAGAACAACTTAGTAAGTGGTTACCATGTAAATATTACAGTGACTAATGAAGGGGAAAAAATGCAAATGGCTACTGATTGCTTGAAATAAAATTTACAGCGACAGCATCGTGGATCCAACGAGCTTTGAGTCCCAAATAACCGAAGCAGGAATGGAGTGGAGGTGTTCTGGACATCTTTCTGCGATGACTCGCAAAGTGGATCTAGAGATGACCAAGGAGCAACATCAAAGAGGCATGTGGAGAGTTGAATAGAGTTGTTTCATGAAATGTGATGGTAGAAAAAGGATTTTTTTAACTAATGTCTCTTAAAAATTCCAAAGCAAGTTTTAAAAAATAAGTTAGGGTTTTTTTCCTCTTAAAGGATGAAGTGTCACCACTTGGCAAGACATTCTGCAAGCATACCATCTTCTAGAATATTGTTCATGATGCATTTTATATATATATATATATATATATATATATATATATATACACACACACACTTTAATATATAATATATAATGTGACTAAGTTAATAATATTGTGAGGAGACATTTGGCCATGTCATCAACATTTTTAACACTTATTTCATCAGATTAGCCACATAGTTGAAGGAATGTTCATATTAGAAAAACTCAGCAAGAGGGGAAGAATCTTAGGGTCCTGAAATTACATAGAATGAAGGAGTGCCCTTACTGTATTGGGGAGTCTTGCCAGTTTTATTGGCCACATGGTTCTCCATATCATGAGATTCAGGCCACACCCAGGTTCAAGCCTGACTTAGAGGGAAGACTTCTCGAAGGCACAGATTACCTAGACCAGTGAAGACATGAGTAGGTGCTATTAAAGCCAGTTGTGCAGAGTATTACAGATATGAATATTGCTCCTAAGGTATTTAACCATTCAATGTAGGAATTGTTCAAATGAGGACTGGATGATCAAACATCTGCCCGTAATTCTGTCTGTAGTCTGGTTTTAAAACCGCAGATTGCAATATATTAGTGAGACATGAAATCCATTTAGTGGGTACCCAACCAGCGCTGACATATTTTCTATTGTGTATTTTATTTAATATACATATGATCAGAATGCAATAGAAGAAATGAGGATAAAATTGAAGCATCATTATATACTGTATATGTTTGGCTAAGTAACGTTTCCTGAAAGCTTTTCAGAAGTGTGTGTGTGCATATGTGCACGTGCTTGGTTGCCATATAAGATTCATTTCTTATATGATTTGCAGCTTAAAACTCCTTGAATCACATTGTGGTAGAAGAAAATTCCTGCAGTGGGTGGGAAGCTGGATATGTTAGCCCCTAAGGTTCCATCTAACTCTTGATGGATTATTCCAGAACTCTCAGCCCTGAAGAAGAAAAAATGTCAGGCTCTTCCAAGACCGAGGAGATGGTGTGATACCCAACACTGCCGAAACACACACGTATGAAACAAGCCCCCCGACCACGTAGTAATTACAAACAGATTGCATGACAGTGTTCATCAGCTCCAGAGAGAAGTCACTGGAGAAGCAAAACCCAGAAACTCTTCCATTGCTGTAACAGGAAAGTATTTCAGTGCCGGAAGTCACAAAACTAATGAATCTAAATGGAGAGACCATTTAAATTTCTAGACAGGGGAGGCTTGTAATCAATAAACTTCTTACCCTTAGTTCCTCCTAGGAGCCCTCATCTGTGTTAATAAAATTCTCAGTTGTAGGTCCCTTACCACTGATCCTATTGTCAACGGTGCGTGGGTGACGACACTGGGGCCAGAGTCCAGCACCACAATTGAAGACATGAGCACAGTCTGCCCACAGAACACTGGAATATCTCTTAAAAATTCCAAAACAAGTTTTTAAAAATAAATTAGGGTTTTTTCCTCTTAAAGGATGAAGTGTCACCACTTGGCAAGTCATACTGCAAGCATATGTTACTATAAACATATATAACTTTTTGGGAATAAAGAGACTGAAACTGAAACACTCTGGTTAAATCATTAACTCTGCAACTGTTCGACTCCCAAAAGCAATAGTCCAACGTCAAAAGAAGTTAATATTTGTTGAGCATAAACTATGTAACAGGCAATCCTGGTAAGTGCTATGGATTGACTGAAAAATCTATCTGACATAGTTTCTGCTATGTGAAATAACAGGAAATGGGATGTAACCAAATAACAAAAACAGTGGGTGGGCCATGATGGTAAGGATCAATCTTTTCTGGGTCAAAAACCTTTTCAGATGCAATGAAAACTATCCTGTCATTCAGCACTGCCAAGGGTCAGAGGTGTTTGCTGCAGTCTTAGCTTAGGCTGTTGTCACAAAAGACCGCAGACTGAGTGATTCAACAAGAGACATTCATTTTCTCATGGTTCTGAAGGCTAGAAGTCCAACATCAAGGTTCTCAACCATTCCGTTTCTGGTGAGGTCTCTCCTCCTGGCTTGAAGGCAGCCACTATTGTGTTCTGCATCCACGTGCCCTCTTCTTTGTGAGCTTGTGGACAGACAGATGGCGAGGTCTCTGATGCATCTTCTTGTAAGGGCATTAGTCCTATCAGGTTAAGGCCCCACCTTTAGGACCTCATTTAACTTTAATTACTTCCTCAGAGGACCTTCTCCAAATAAAGCCACATTGGGGCATCAGAGCTTCAACATATGAATTGGGGGTGGGCGGGGGGACACGGACATTCAGTCTGTAACAGCTCCCAAACCTGATCTACATCGGGAAGTATATAGTTTGCTTACTAGAACGTAAATCAAGTTAACTAAAACAAGTAGGAGCTCTGTAGTAGGCAGAATGATTGCTCCCCCAAGATGTGCACATCCTAATCCTTGCAACCTATGAAAATGTCAGATTACATGACAAGGGAGAATTAAATTCATCGATGGAATTAAATTGCTAATCAACTGACTGTAAAATACACAAATTATCCTGGATTCTCCAGCTGACACAATGTAATGACAGGAGCCCTTAAAAGTGGAAGAGGCTGTCAGAAGTTAGAGACCCAGAGAGAGACAGAGGTGTGAGAAAGCATTGACCCGACTTCCCTTTAAAGATGGAGGGCGGGGGCCATAAACCAAGGAAAGTTGATGGCAAAGAAATAGATTCTCCTAAGACCTTACAGAAAGTAATGCAGCTCTACCTCGATTTAATCCAAGGTAGAGACATGTAGGACTTCTGAAGGACAGACTGTACCATAATAAATTTGTGTAATTTTAAACCACTAACTTGGTGGTAATTTGTCATACCAACAATAGAAAATTATACCTCAATAAATTGGGTTTAAAAAAAATAGCTGTTATGACCCAGTAGACTTTAAGGCAAGAAATTTTCCTGAAGCATTAGGGATACATTTTATGAGACAAAATTTTTATTTTACCAGGAAGATGTAGTATTTATAAGCAACATGGAACTAATAATATGGCCTCGAGACAACTAAAGTAGCAATAATGAACAGAGCTATACAGAAAAATATGCAAATCTACAATCAAAATGGTGGATATGAATTCAGGTCTCTCAGTAATTGAGAGAACAAACAGACCAAAGCAGTACAAATATCAAAGATTTGACTTCGTGCTGAACACATCCAACCCAATTTACTCACACAGAACATGGCTTCTAACAGCTGCAATGTATACATGCTTCCAAGTGGAGTATTTACCAATATTTTAAATAAAGCAAAATCTACAAAATTTTCACAGATTGGAATCATACAGAATATATTCTGACCTCGCAGAATTTAGCTGAGAATTATAACAAAAAGCTAATTAGAAATTAATCTTATATTTGGAAATTAAAAAATGATCTTTTGAACAACTCATAACTCAAAGGGGAAACCAAAATAAAATTTTTAAATACCTTCAAGTTAATGATAATCGAAATACAAAATGTCAAAATTTCTAGAACAGACAGAGGCTGCACTTAGAAGGTAATTTGTGGTCTATTGGAGAAAGGTAACGGGTTAAAAATCCGTGATCTCAGCATCAACCTCAATAAGTTCTTTAAAAAAAAAAAAAAAAGTCAATTAAATCCAAAGAAGGGAATAACAAAGATAAGAGTGGAAATCAATCAAATAGAAACAAGCATACAACACAAAGAATCAACAATGTCAAAAGTTTGTTACTTGAAAAGACTGATACAACTGATAAACCCCTGGAAAGAATAGTCAGACAAAAAGGAGAAGGTTAAATAAACAACATCATAAATACAAAGGGGGACAGAAGTAGAAAATTCTAGGGAAAAAAATGTAACTTCAGTATTTTCCTGGAGTAGAATATATGGGAATATATGGATCTCCTACTGACCAGCAAGGGACTTGGGGAAAGATTCTACATCTTGTTTGTTGTAATATTCTCCTGGGTCCACTCATTTGTCAAAGTTCATTGAACTGCACACTTAAAAGTCATTCACCTTGGGGCGCCTGGGTGGTGCAGTCGGTTAAGCGTCCGACTTCAGCCAGGTCACGATCTCACAGTCTGTGAGTTCGAGCCCCGCATCAGGCTCTGGGCTGATGGCTCGGAGCCTGGAGCCTGTTTCCGATTCTGTGTCTCCCTCTCTCTCTGCTCCTCCCCGTTCATGCTCTGTCTCTCTCTGTCCCAAAAAAAAAAAAAAAAAAAAAAAAAAAAAAAAGTCATTCACCTTATAGGATAAGAATTATACCTCAATAATGTCCACTTAAGGAAAAGGAGTAACTACTAGAAAGGAAGGGAAAAGCTGCCATCATTCAAAGATACGATTGTGAATGTAGAAAGGCCGGAGAACTACACATAAGCTGTGGAATTCAACAATTAATACATCAAGATTGCTGGATTCATGGCCAATATAACAAAATCAATTGTGTTGCTCATTACCGACAACAATCAGAAAATGAAATCCAAGAGAAGATACTATTTACAAAACATCATCGAGTATTCCATGGCTTAACTGCCAATAGAGTTTTACAGCCATGGTAAAATACCCATTGAATAGTGACATTAGTTTCTAAGTAGAATTATGAGGGGTTGTAATAGTGTCCTACGGACTGTGGTGACAGTCAGGGAGGGGCTGAGAAAGGCCCTACATTCAGGATTTGGAGGAGGAGGGTGATTGAAACAGATCAGTAGGTGACAACATAAGCGGTTTATTTAGAGACATGGAAATAGATACATAATAGTAACTTGATTCTTAAACTATATGCATGCACAGTTTTGACAAAAATAAAACAGCTTTAAAATGAGACCATAGGGGCACCTGGGTGGCTCAGTCGGTTAAGCGTCTGACTTCAGCTCAGGTCATGATCTCCCGGTCTGTGAGTTCAAGCCCCGCATCGGGATCGGTGCTGACAGTTCAGAGCCTGGAGCCTGCTTCAGATTCTGTGTCTCCCTCTCTCTCTGCCCTTTCCCCTGCCCACACTCTGTCTCTCTCTCAAAAATGAATAAACAGAGGGGCGCCTTGGGTGGCTCAGTCGGTTGGGCATCTGACTTTGGCTCAGGTCATGATCTCGCAGTCTGTGAGTTCGAACCCCACGTGGGGCTCTGTGCTGACAGCTCAGAGCCTGGAGCCTGTTTCAGATTCTGTGTCTCCCTCTCTCTCTGCCCCTCCCCAACTTGCACTCTGTCAAAAATAAACAGAGATTAAAAACGTTTTAAAAATAAATAAATGAACACACAAACAGTAAAAAAAAAAAAAAAAAAAAAAAAAAAAAGAACATGGACTTTGGAATCAGACAGCCCTGAGTTTGAAATCTGTCTCCTCCATTTCTAGATGTGCAATTTGGAATCACCTAACCTCCCTAAGGCTTCGACTTTTCATCTGTAAAGTGGGAATAACAATACCCACTTCCTAGGGTTGTCATGGAGATTAAAATAGGTAAAAGTGAAGTCACGGGAAACAAAATGCTTAAAACCAAAGTGATCGTAGCCTCCTCCAAAAATCTGATTGCAACCCATTCTTCCTTCTAAGAGGCAGACAGTGGAAAGCGGGCAACGGAGAAACACAACTCAGATCAGCAATGGGAAAGGTCTCTATCCAGGACAGCTCCTCCTAGAGAGCCTTGAGTGGAAGGAGAAAGAACAGGCAGAGAGAGAGAGATCCAGAAAGATAGCTCCTCGTTTACCAAAGCATTCTAATGAGCTGTGGTGGCCAGCAGTCATTTTATTTCTAGGATCTCGAACCCCTTCTTATGTGTGTAGGTCCCCACGGGAGGCAGGACCAGCCTGCAGGGGCAGTGGTGGTGGTGCAGACCCGTGACCCATGGGCCACCCACCAGCCAGCAGTGACTCCACATCATTTCCCTCTGGTCTCCCAGTCTGCTAGGAGATGGCCTGATTCGCCAGCAGCCTTGGTGGTTCTTGAGCTCTTTAATTTTCCCTCCATAAGCTCTTCTGCTTCATTCATCCGGAATCCATTTTTGTCACCTGCAACTAAGAACAATGTTGGATACATGAGTCTTTTACATGCAAAAGATGGTCTGGATTTGAACTTGCAGGGAGGGAAAAGGGCTAGGGATGAGTTGGGCAACTCTGCAAAATGAGAGGAAGAGAGTTTCGGTTTTCCCTTCTGAAAAAGAGGGGACAAAGAAAGGGAAGCAGACACAGGAGGAAATGAAAAGAAACTAGCCGAGTGGCACGGCAGTGGCTAAAGGGACATTTAGGAAAAGGATTCTGGTCACTGGCATTTGGTTTTGAATTATTTGCATTGCGGTTGTATAACCCCTGTCTCCACCAGGCCAAACAACCGGTGAGGTCAGATTTACTCACGTGGGTCTAGAGACGGGTCCGATTTGGGGTAGGGATCAAGGAAGGAGGTCGCTCCATGTGGAACAGAACAAGGAGATACTGTGTCAATCACTAGGACAGTAACAAACCAGAGAACTAAGGGTCAAAGCCAAGAAAGCTGGGTTCAAAAAGGAAATTCGACCTGAGGGCAAGAAACACGGGCATGAGGCTGAAGCCGGGAACAAGGTACATACAGCAACTCCGCCACTCATCATACTTTCCTGCCCTCGTAGATCCATTTCTCAGCTGTATTCCTGCCTTTTCCAACACCCATCCCACAAATGGATCCGTTCTGCTGTTTCTTAACTGCCTTTATATCCATTGGCTTAGCACTTACTTACATGCCATGTATTTGCAGTTGGATATTCATGTGACATTTGTCAGGGGAGTTGAAATGGGCAGCGAATATACTTAGTGACCAGTTTAATACACCTTTCTGAATTATCTCTGCCTTTCATTGTCTTTAAACTAGCTCACTCCTCTATAAATCATAGAAAACTGAGAATGCAAATTAGTCTTGTCCAGAGGAGTACAAAGGAATCATGTCCAGCGGAATGCAATTGGTTATTGCCTTGTGTATAATAACCGGTTTTCATCTATCAAGCAAGTTTATTTCAGCAGCTCTGATCCCCTCATAGTAGATAGTTTAGAATGTTTGTTGATTGAATGAATGACAATGAGGCTTAAAATAGAAGCCATAAGAACGCACCAATTCAAGTCTATGATTCTTACAGGTGAGATGGGATCAGCAGAGTACCGTGCATCTTTTACCTGCCAAGGAGCACTGTCCACAACGTTTCCAGGTCCTCAGCCTCCTCCATCAACCACCCATGACTGCTCACTGCTCTGGGTCTCTTGCGAGAACACTCTCACCTACTGCTTCTTTTTCTCCAGTCTTGGAAAGACCTTGCATAGATGAGATCTTTGATCTACCATGTGGATCAAAGGCAGCAGGCGACCTGGAAGGGAAGCTTGGGGTTACAACAGGGATACCTCGCTGTGGAATACTACACAAGAGTTAGAGAGAGAGAGATACAAAGACAGAGACAGAGAGCAGGCAGATTGATGTAGAGCTTATCTAAGATGTATAAAGGTTATACAAATCAATTGCAGAACAACATGTTAGTATGGTCCATTTTTGTTAACACACAACACACACACACACACACACACACACACACACCAGTATATTCATTAAATAAAATGAACACAATATGCCAAACCTTTGAGAGAAGGTTGGGATTGCAGAAAATGTTTTCTTTATAGGCCCTGTGTTTCTGTAATGTCTCGATAGTATTTACAATAATCACATATTACAGTTAGAGTAGTAAAAACAAGAACCATAAAGATTTAAAAGAAAAGAGGAAAGCAGCTGATTCTACAAAGAGAAGCCCCAAGACGCAGACCCAAGGCAGTTTTGCCGCGTACATGACGTACCAAACATTAGCCTTTATAATAGACTATTATTCTCAATCAAAACCAAGTGTGAACAGAAATGGGGTCAGCACGCTATCTTCAAACACAAACACAGCAAAATTTTCCTCGTAATGGCTTTCAAAGTACTCCCTGATAGAAATACACCTGGAAGAAAACAGACGAAGTCCTCCAATCATAAATTTTCACCATTTGATGGATCGTTCACAGCTTACTGGGAATATAATACCAGGAATAATGCATAAGATAAGTCTTCATATCATTTATGAATCTTGAATACTTTATAATTCTATATAAATATTAATGTTTAATGAGCTTACTTTTAGAAGCATTTGTTTGTTAAGCATCTAATGGGTGCTTGGTAGTCTAGTTTCACATGTGCCCACCCTTAAGTGTTGATTAATTTTATTTAATAGATATTCTTTTCTTCTTTCACTACATGAGAAAACAGAGGTTCAGAATGGTTAGGAAACTTGCCACAAGACAGTGACAGAGGTGACCTCATTACCACCATACTGATACCAGGTAAAGTGAGAGATGGATATGTGTGTATAAACGGAATAGAATGTTCCAGCCAGAAGAACGACAGTGATAATCAAACACAAGTCTCTCTTTTCATGGTGGACTCACCTTGGACAACTGGCCCAGAGTTTCCCCAGCTGTTTGGATCGGACACTTCCCTATACATTTTGGGAATAGGGTTTCCCCTGCTTAGGGTTTAACCTCTACAGAGGTTCCCTGAAGTCCACACATGGACTCCCCAGGAAACATTCCTGCAATTCTGAGACTGAGAAATACCTTAGGTCCCTATGAGCTCTGACCCCGTTACAGTCATCGTGAACTCATGAAGAGCAATATTTGAGCAGAAATGACCCACTCCAAAATAGGGGAAATAGCATGCCCCATTGTACTGACTTACCTGAAATAGTTCTTTCACGTAATCTAGCCATTTGAGCCTGAAAGTCGTTCCGTTCATACTTCTGGACTTGATAGACGTGGTCAGCACATTGATAGTTTAACCCCAATACCCCAATGATGGAGGCGCACGCCCACTGGCATGTTTTACCTTGGAGGTCAACAAACTTCCGGGGTCCTGGAGTTCCGCCTATATTTTTATATCACCACCAGGGGGCAGCAAAGTGCAAATAACGCCTCTCACTGCACGGGGCCTCGAAAGCTTGGGCTGGTTCGGGAGGAGAATGTATGTCTCATTCCCCCTGTGCTTCTCAGGTTTAAAATAATGGTAATGTAATCATTTTCCTTCTGCTCTGGAAACTGTTAGAACTAATTCATTTCGGATGAAGATATACTGACTATTCACATCTGCATCCAAATCAGTCTTTTCAGGATTCAGGTTCTACTCATTAAGCCTTTAGCTCCCCTAACCTTTTACTCAAGCCTACTGTAAGCCAGGCACCGCGCTGGGACCATAGCCCATCTCCTGCGGAAGCAGACCCTGGACAGCCACACCACCTTCTCAGGGCGACTTTCCCGGCCACTTGCCCTTCTTTTTCAGTGTCTCTTAAGCACGTTCTCATCTTATCATTTTTGTTGGTCTACCCTGCCCCTCTCGCCCAAAATTTTATCCGTTCTGCTTATTGGTGTATCCCCAGCTCTCAGAACAGTGCCCACACATAACGGAGGCTCAAAACGGTATGTGGCATGAACAAACATAAAGCTTCTGACACATCATGCAGAGGAGGTGGGCACATACACCTTCATCTGATCTAGACACGACCACGTGGCTTGCTCGCGCGATGTTCCATTTCCCATTCCCACCAGCGGTGGATGAGCGTGAGACCCCGTGGCAATAATATTTGCTGTTAGCATTCCAAGGAACATCACCTACACTGTCCTTCCACGGAAGAGAGACTCGAAGTCAAGGTGAAGGAGAGATCGCCCAAGGCTGCACTGGTCTCCAACGGTTGAGTTGGGTTCCAAGCCAGGACTCCTTACCCTGGTCCACCCTTCTGCCTACCTGGCGTTTTCGTTTTCCTTAAATATCACCTCCTGGAACAACAAACGGCGTATGCTAATAACACGATCTGCAAAATATTTATCTGGTAATTGGCAGACAGAAGACTTTGGCCTCTGTCTCCGGAATCCCCAGACCCACACTCTCAGAGGCTCCTCTCTGGTCAGCCTCTCTGCATGAGAACCAATACGTACATCCTAGTGCCTACATAGCGCTGGGTCCTTCAGGAATATCCAGTCGTTTGTTCCTTAACAATCCTGTGTATGTGCTATCATTATCCCCTTCTTGCTCGTGAGAAAATGTAATAATGGCATACATTCCACCTACATGGCACTTAGCATGGCCTTGAGATTGTTCTACGGGTTCCCTTAACAGCCTCTGAGATAAGGACCATTGTTGTTCCCTATTACAGAGGTGGACCCTGAGGTCAAGAAAAGGTAAGAAGCTGGCCCAAGCCACTCTGCAAGGAAGTGGCAAATCCACCCTGTTTCCTTGCTCTGCTCAGTCTCCTCAAAGAGAATAGAGGCTCAGAACTGTGAGGTCCATTGGTCCCATCTGACTCCACTTCTGTGCATGGTTTTTTCACAGTATTAGTCTACAGGTTTGGGCCAGAAAAGCCTTTTGTCAGAAAGTCACAGGCCTGAAATTCGGCAGCAAAGAAGAGACAGTGGATGTAAAAGCCGCCCAGGCTGCAAACGGTATTTCCTCCCCGGGTCTATTCTCCTCCGATTTGCTGTCATCTGCCAAGATCTTTCTGGGACACTGAAGCTTTAAGAGCTTTAACTTTGCATTAATCGGCCAAGGGATGGGCTGGACGTTCTGTGTCCACCCTTCAATCTGGGCATCCAGATGCTGGCTCTGCTGTGGGTGTGGGGGACTCCCCAGAGCTTGGCCCTTCCAGTCTAAGCTGGACAGTGAACTGAAGTTACCTCATAGCGACTTGGAAGTGGTGTTTGTGGGAACAAAGCTGGTTCGCTCTGTTATTCTGTCGAACTAATCTGGGCTCCAAGCCCCTTTGAAAGTCATCAGGAGAACACAGTCTAAAAAAGACGGACAGGAAGTAGATCTTTTGCTGGCTGGAGGTGTTCTTGCTGATTGAACTTTTACATCTGGTAGGACACGAAGGAGCAGAAAGGGTTCGGCTCACTAACGCTATACCCTTCGCTCATCTCTGTATATCTGGCTGGAGTTCTGACCTCTGGACCTGGAACGTGCTGATCAATCTCAGAGCCTCTTTCTGATGGCAAAACACAATGTGACACACAAAGGCGCCAGAATCCCACGGACAGGGAATGCGGCATCACACACACTCGATGCACGAATGTGGGCAAGTAGTTTTGCCTCTCTGAGCATCAGTGTCCTGACGCCTTGTCCTGATGCCCAAAGACTGTTGTAAATACCTGGAACTTAATATACGCTCAATAAATGACTTAATATACACTCAATAATATACACTCAATAAATGACTTAATCTACACTCAATTATATATACTTAATATACACTCAATAAATGACTATATGGGGTTAAAAGCCAAAAAGGAGCAGGTCTGAGCTGGGCTCCACTTTCTGCCATCTAGGTAGTGCCAGACAAATCATTTCCCCTCTTGCAGGGGCCTGTTTGCCACTTATAATAGTCACTTTCCAACTCCATTGTGGATGTTCAAATGGGAAGCCAATAAAAAGGGTATTTCCCAGCCTTTTATGATGGATTAATTTATGAGTTAATTTAGCCATATTGGTCTTGCAGAGTAATAAATAATTCAGGAAAAAAAACCCATAATAAACAATTCCAAATGGTCTTGGAATTCTCCCCACATACTATAGGCTTGGGGCTTCCTTTATTTTATTTATTTATTTATCTATCTATCTATCTATCTATTTATTTATGGGCATTCCCATATTTTAGCAGATCACTAAATATACTATACTAACATTGGCCAGATCATCACACATGGCAGAAGAAAAGGCAGACTTCAATCACAGCCAAAAACCGCAGAGGACAAAATGAAATGGTTTTTCCTCGGTTTCTCCCTTACTATATTTTCTATGATATCTCCTAAAGAAATGACCAAAACCAACTAGGAAACAGCTACGTATTTCTCGCATTTCACCTGCCCTGGGCAGCAGCTGATGGGATGGAGAGAATCAAGTCACTGAAATGCACGTGGTTGTTGGCTGATCAGGCAAAGCGTTTCCTATGTCAAGGTTTGGATGGGATGTTGCTGGCCCACTGCGCAGGGCAGAAACTTATCTGTTCTTTCCTAATTGCTAAGTTCCTCTCTTAAAATCCTTCTCCAAGGGAACACTTTAATTGAGAAAGGTCATAAGTTGGAAACTCTGCCAAAAACAGCAGAGGCTGGGAGAATGGACAATAAAGTTGCCACAGTAATAATTGGCCACCAGAGCTGATGGGGACAGCCTCTTTCTTCCCCCCTTCCTAAGTCACTATTTTCTATTTGGCTAATTTTTG
Organism: Neofelis nebulosa; assembly: GCF_028018385.1. Taxonomy (NCBI): domain Eukaryota; kingdom Metazoa; phylum Chordata; class Mammalia; order Carnivora; family Felidae; genus Neofelis; species Neofelis nebulosa. Next base: position 196,069,538 of record NC_080784.1, on the reverse strand, counting down.
TTGTAGGGGCATGCAGCAGATTATTAGACATCAAGACCAATCTGTTTCTTTCACTGAAGGAAGCTCTCTTAGTCTTGAACACACACACACACGCACACACACACCTCACAGGAAAGATATTTAAGGGAAATATTTCTGCCTAAACACATCCTTCTGGGTAGAATTCTGTTTTAGAATTTGTCAAATTTCTCCTATGAGAAGCACCAGCCTAGACATTCAGAGGGGCTCAAAATTTGGGGTGAGTAGGTGAGTTGTGTTAGTCAAGGGAGACCAACTGCTGTAACCGACAGCCCCCAAATCTCAGTGGCTTGACGTGCTAAAGGTTTCTTTCCTGTTCATGTCACATTCCAGTGACAGTCAGCAGGTAGGGGTGCCCTGTTCCATTCAAGAACCACACTCCTTCATCCAGTGACTCTGCTATCATTTAGGGACCCGGACTCCTTCATTTATGAGCTCCAACATCTTTGAGGACTTTAGAATCTGCCACTGGATACCCTGCATCCAAACAGCAGACAAAAGAGCGAGGAGAGGTGAATGTGGGAAATTTTAGAGACCAGGCTTCTTAGTGACACACATCTCTGGTGCCCACATGCCCACATTCCACTGTTTGGTCCTCACTGGTTGGTACTGGTTGGTACCACTTAACTGCAAAGGCAGCTGGGAAATGCAGTCTAGCTATGTGCCCAAGAGAGAAAAGGAAATAGGCACTGATGAACAAACACATATCAGTCTCTTTATGACCAAACGTATTGAGCAACTACTGAGACAGCTGGAATATGTCACAGTTTTTCAGGACAGTTTTATTATGGCTTTCTGTTTGGAGGACATTGAGATATTCTAAACACTTTAATTGCTCAGAAAATCACTGCCATTTCATATAGGAGTTCAGGAAATGAGAGTCAGAGATGAAGTAAAGGTTGGGAATAAGATGAGGCTGAGAGAGGGAGAGCCAATTGTCACCCAACTTGCAGATTTTGTTAAGGTTGGCTTTTCAGGTGGCATCTAAAGGGACACGTTTGGGATGTCATGTGCTGAAGCACGGAGAACAGTTCAAAGACAAACTCCACAGATAGCAGTTACCAAAGGCTAGTTCCGGAGAAGCCAAAGCCACTGTTGGTTCCAAGGAGAAAATATGGAGCCAGGAACAGAAAATTTAGTCAAAAGGGGTTAAGAGCCAGGAAAATACAGAATCAAAATAAAATTGGAGGCAGTGCCAGGAAGGGCCAAGAAATTCTGCCACAAACATTTATTTCCTCCATTCTCTGAACGTTCATTGAGGACATCCAATGCGCCAGGTTCCATGTTGGAGAATACGACTGAAGAGAACTCAGTCCCCGCCTGCAAGAAATCCAAGATTCTCTTTGGTTGGACGCTGGCCACAGGGAGTATGGGTGGGCTCGTCTGACCTAAAGTGCAGAGTCAACGGGAAAGGCAGGGCTCTTCCTGAAGACATCTGACAAAATGGCAGCTTTAACAGCTGCCACGATGCCTTCACACGCTCGAAACAAAAGACCCTCCCCCAGTGTGGCTTGCCTCCACCCAAGAAATTCTGAAGTCCTCCACAGCCAGCCCACCCCATGGAAATGCTGAATCAGGAAATTTTAAAGTTGAAAGTGGTCTTATAAATCACTTAGTCTGGCCTTTCTGTTTTCCAGCAGAGGAAAGGAAATCTGTGACGTGGCAGTTCCCAGTGGACTGTATGTAGACAAGCTCCACAGACTCACCTCCGTACCACGATCATGCAGTCAGCCCCATTCCCTTGATGTGCGTGTGATCTATGTGGCATGGAAATTATTAAAACAGTTTCTTTTCACGAACATCTACTGAACCCCACTCACTTTCTTGATGATCGGCCTTCCTGTCTCTGATGTCTTTTCCTTTACACATGTACCTGTGCCTCGCTCCAGTTTCCAGGGGTGGTCACGCTCTCCTCCCTGGATCTCTTTAGAATGTGTATGACCTCTCCTCCATTTTAATAGGTGTAGTTGAGTTTTATCAAACAAAAACTGCATCTGTTAGCATCTTAGCGAGAGGGAGATGAAGGATGAAGGTATTGATAAAATGTTGGTAAAGGACAAACATATTTCCAAAGGCTTGGATGGGGTAAAAGGGAACAATAGTGCCATGCGTTAACCCAAGCTCACCACAGAGGGGAGCCATTACCACCCGTACCACCAGGAAGGGCAGGGCGGGAGAGTGGTTACCGCCAGGACAGAGCCAAAGACTGAAGCCGTGGCTTTGGGTGGAAGGGTTAGACCAACAGACTGTGAGCTGCCTGGGAAGGAGCAGAGGAAGGAAAACAGACCTCCGTCTTCTCCTGTCTTCATCTCCCAGTGGAGAGCCTGATCAGATGTCAGAGGTCAAGGGAACGTATTGGTGAGGTAGATGAAAGTCATTTCCCACTCCAGAACAGAATGAAGAAGAGTGGGGCTGATGTGCAGGGGAAATCATGGGGTACCCAGCCCTCCCACCATTGCCAGGCACTATGCTATCACTGCACGTAGAGGAGCTGAGAAAATGGTCTTGGTCCTTGACTTCACAGAATGTAGAGGGCAGTCAGGGAGGGAGAAAATAAACAAGTCTGCGCACTAATGAACTTTGCTAAGTGTGTGAAGGGAAGAGTAGACTCCACTTCCAAAGGTCTTTCTGTGAATTTAACGTTTAATCTGAGGCCTGAATAATGAGAAGAAGTCAGTCAGGTGAGCAAAGAGCATGCAAATGAAGGCTTTTGACACATGGCAGCTCTTTAGACATTTGATTCCTTAAACTTAACTTGAATTTCTGTGAAATACATAAGTGGTATTTTTTAGGAGTCGCCCCCCAGATGTGCAGTTAGAGTTTTCCAGGATACATGGAAGGAAGAGTGGCTGGGGAGTCAGAAGGCCTGTTTCACTAGCCCTGCCTCTGCCCCTCCCTATCCAGAGTCTTTGTCTGGGTCACTGGGTGTCTCTTTGCCTCCATTTTTTATCTGTAAAATAAAGATGTTGGCTTGTTGGCCTCCAGAGTCCCGTTTGGTTCTAAAATCCAGTGTTGGTCATGGATTTTATTCATGTTTTTTGAAGATGCTTTTTGACGCTTTTCAAAATTCTATTTTCTGCTACGTGAATGCCCAAGAGCAAGTTAAATTTTCTTTAGATCTTCAGATGAATGGCAGTTGAATGAGATCTGCACTGAACACGAGCTGGACTCCATGCACAGTTCTACAGGGATTAAATAATATTCTTTGGTATTTGGCCAAAGGAAAAAAACACAAAGTCATAAAACTAAGGAAAGAGGCTCTGGTTATGGGCTTTGGTTTTTAGGAAGTATATTTTATAAGATCAGAGAGTATCTGGGTCATCTCTCTGACCCACCCCCCTTGCAAAGCTCAGTTCCCCCTACAGCAACCCCACCTTGCTTATATAGTCTGGAGTCAAACACTGAGGAAGGTCATGATGTTGCTGGTTAACTCTGGCTTCACCGAATGTCCCCTTGTACCAATTTGAAATCTGTCCCCAAGATGTTCCCTCAGATTCCCCATTATTCTGCTTTGGGTCCTGTGGAATTGGATGCCTTTCAGAAACTCTAATTGCCTTGATTCATCTTCCCTCCAGATTTCCAAACACTCCATTCTGTCATCCTGGAACACTGTTCTCTTCCTCTCAGAAAAAACCTCCCAGCTTCTCCCTCCAAAGAGGGATACTTCAGGTCTCAACTGAAACAGCTTTTCCACAGGACAGCCTCTCTGCACTCTCCAAATTAATCAGATCCCTCCTTGTCATTTGAGCTGAGCAGCAGACTCTCATCTGCCTTTGCTTTATCACCCTTCTCCATCCAGGACTTACGACCCAAAAAGAGCCCAGACCACATTTGCTTCTCTGTGCTGGCATCTCAAGCAGTGAGAGACATCTGGATCATCTCCTCTGGAATGAGGGATTTTGAGAAGGTCTGGGTTTTGCTGATAATTTTGGAGTCCACAGACTACAGTTAGGACTAGGAACACCTTATTACAAAGATTTAGATAACTGACCTACCACCCCCATGGGCTGTCTCTGGATGTCTGTCTCTAGTTGGTAAGAACACTTTAAACAATGTGATGAAAAGCCAAGTATCCGTTGTGGCTGAATCTGAATTGTTTTCTATGTGCCACCCATTGTAAGCAATGATATATTGAGTCAAAACAGCAAGTTTCCAAACAGGGTCCACTGTGAATCTTATTTGTGTGAGAAAAGGCTTATCCATACTCACACATGCACAGAGAAGGTCCCAGTGTTTGTGGATCTATAGTGGTGGGATATAGAAGTGTTTAGAATCTAGTGGTGTCTGGGTGGCTCAGTTGTTTAAGCGTCAACTTTGGCTCAGGTCCTGATCTCACAGTTCATGAGCTCAAGCCCCATTTCGGGCTCTGTGCTGACAGCTCAGAGCCTGCTTTGGATCCTGTCTTTCTCTCTCTCTCTCTCTCTCTCTCTCTCTCTCTCTCTTTCTGCTCCTCCCCTACTCATGCTCTGTCTCTATCTCTCTCTCTCAAAAATGAACATTTGAAAAATTTAAAAAACAAGAAATGTGAGGAATCTCATAATAAACTCAAAATAGTATAAATCCATCAAAACTTAAAAAAAACTGTCAGGATTCAAAGGACTTGAAATCTAGAGGTCTGGGCAAATGTTCATCTTTGTCTATGTTATAGCTGGAGCCACCTTGGCTGCTAATGAGAAATACTGTCCATCCTGGGGTCCACATGACTATGTGCACTGGCCTTATGTGAGGGACTTTAAGGATTTGTCAGTCTAAGACTTATTAGACTATTTTTCATTTTTGTTTTCATATCCTCAAACAGCGTCAACCAAACTTTCATTAGGCAGTGACACAGAATGGGAAACCTTTCTAAAAATCAACAGCTTTGGAACCAAATGTTAGATACGATTAAGGGTTATGAAGAAGGCCATGCTATTACCTGAAATAATGTGAAGTATGAATTTCAAAGTGAGAAATGCATGAAATGAGACAAGAATTTGCCAAAGTCATCATATAACCTGGGAAGGATAATGAAAACCTTGAGGAAGAAAAAAATCCAGTTACTTGGTTACAAGATGGGCATCGCAAAGGTGTTCTTCAACTTACACATTGCAGATTCATGTGTCCCAAGAACACATTCCACACTACTTTAGGTTTAATTCCTATAAAAGAACCAGCTTCCCAGTTTGCTCCTTTTGAATTAGGTGGGTTCTTTCAGAACCCATCCTTCACATCAAATGGAATTATACAGATAAAATCTAGGGTGATATACATTAAAATATTAAATTTGGGGCTTTGGGGGGGGTAGAATTACAAGTGACATGTGTTTTCTCTATATTTATATCTTTTCCTAGTTTTTAAAAATTAATATTCATTGACTGTAAGTAAATAAATGAAGTGTTACATAATCTGTTTCTAAGAAAGAACTAATGCCAGAGGCAGTAGACCGTTGAAGCCAGCAGCATCTGTACCGTCTGGAATATTTCCTTCATGCCAATGTGTCATGGCCTGACACAGCACAGATGTGCCCCAGCATCCTTCCTGTTGGAGGGGTTCTCCTAACCACCAAGAGTAGTTGGCTCCTGAGGATACATGTTTTGATTGCGTACATCAGGCAGGAAAAGGAGAGAGGATGGGAGGGAAAGAAAACCACTCCCCGGTGTCTTTGGCCTGTTTTGGAGACTAAGAAACTATGAACTGGTATGAATCCTAAGTCTCAGAATACTTCAAAAGACATTTTTATTACTTCATCTAAAAGTAGGTTCCCTTTCTAAGTTTTTTATCTGAGACAAATCTTTAAGTAAAATTCCACATCAATGTCCATCTCCTAGGTTAGGGTCTGAATCAGTCTTCTGTCTGAATTTTTCACAGAACCAACTGTAAGAGAGTCTCTTGATCTGGAAAAGGGATGTGGCCCTCTCGGGACTCTCTGGGAATAAAGAAAGAAGATGGAGGAAAAACAAACCTTTATACAGCCATTTCTCAAAACATTCTTCACTCATTCTTATCACTAGCTCTAGGGATGAGCAGCTGGCCAGGCCATTCAGAGATCCTTCTACTTCCTGGCCCCAGTGACTGACTTAGGGATGGACACCTGAACCAGACCAGGCCAACCAATCACTCCCCAGGTCTTTTGCTGAAATTATCTGAAAAGAGATGCCCTCTTTTCTCCAGGATCATGGTCTGGGAAAATAATACAATTCCAGAGCTCCTCTGAGCCCTCTCAGCCTCCTCAGGAAGAATGAAGCAACATTGAAGGAAATGGGAGGCAGGCCTCAGAGCATCATTTGAGCATTTGGTCCAGTCTCCGAGGCTAGGTGCACCCCTTGAGCCAGCCAGATGCCTGACACAACAACTTTACTTTTTTGATGAAAGTTATTTTAGTTGACTTTGAATGGTGGAAGGAAATGCTTGCAAATTGGAAATTCCTGAGCAATAGAATAGATCTAGGAGTGAATTCTACTCGAATAAAAAAGAAAAACTTCTTAAGACTCAGACTAACTCATTTTTCTAGTTATCAGAACTCTGAGGCTATATATTTGCTACTTGGTTTGACATATCCCAGCTAAGACAGACTTCTTGGTTTCTGATATTAATAAGTGCCATATTTTGAGCACCCATTATTGAGTACCAGGCGTTGTATTAGGCACAATGTTTACATGATCTCTAACTTCACCATGACCTTCAAGGCCCATATTACTAACCTTGTTTTATAAACAGAGTAACTAAAGTAGAACAGGATGAATAAACGTTCCCAAAGTCTCCCAGCTAGGGACGGGCAGGGCTGGCAGACGAACACAGCAGTGACTGGTCCTAAGCCACATGGGTTTCCATCATGGTGTGTTGCCACTTGTCTGCCAGGATCCCCATTATCTTCCTCTCTCTAAGAGCCTATTGGACCCTCACCTCTGTCCAATCAGTGTGGCTGGTCAAGGAGTAATGTCAGGGTCCGTCAGGGTCCATCAGAGTCATATGCTACTGATCCATGGTCTAGTTTTGTTCAGAACTCCACCAACTTCTTCAGTTTCCCTGATCTTGGCCACTACCTTGTCCCAAAATCTATTTGCCAAATAGAATTCTTAGAAACCCCATGGGGCACCTGGGTGGCTCAGTCGGTTAAGCGTCTGACTTCAGCTCAGGTCATGATCTTGCAGTTTGTGAGTTTAAGCCCCACATTGGGCTCTGTGCTGACAGTTCAGAGCCTGTAGCCTGCTTCAGATTCTGTATCTCCCTCTTTCTCTCTCTGCTCCTCCCTCACTCATGCTCTCTCTCTCTCTCTCTCTCAAAAATAAATAAACATTAAAATAAAGAAATAAAGAATTAAACAAGAAAAGAAAAAAATTAAAAGAAAGAAGAAAATTAAAAGAAAACAAGAAAATTAAAAAAGAAATCCCTGTGTGGTCCATTTAAGTTTCTAGAACTGTCCTGATTGTGAACATCAGTCACCACCTAAGAAGCAAGCTTCCCTAAGCACTTATTGATGTTCTTTGTTTTAAACTGCCCCCCTCAGTCCATTTTTCGCTCCTGATTCTATTCTGCTTCCCTCCTTGCTACTGACTTGACTAAGTCATTTGCCAGTTCCTGTGATTCTCTCCTCTTAGAAGTGGGACTTGTTCCACCCACCCCTCACCAAACATAGCTCCTCTTCAACTGTCCACAGAACACCCCCCCCTCATTGACTTAGACCCACAGCCTTCCTACTCCCGCCCAGCCTCACAGATGGCCATTTTCCTGGGCTTGTTCTTGCAGGATCCATAAGCATCAGCTGGGCAATTGAATCAGCATTCCCAGAAGAAAATGGGATGAGGTGATTGGCAGGTGTGTTACTAGGTCCTCTGAGAAGTAAACAATAAGAAAGGATTAAATATGCTGCAATTTTGTTGGAGAAATGTCCATGTAAGAGAGCACAGAGAGGGATCCAGGTGAGGTGGGGAAGCCATATGAACATCATGATAGTATAAGTGAAAGAGAGAAGCAGACGAGGTTAGGTGGAAGTATAGACTGTTCGCCATCAAGTCAAAAGAGGATTCAGCAAAGGCATCAGCAAGTCCTTGAGATAAAGTTGCCCCTCAGAGAAGTGCCTCTCAGTATCTCCAGCATGCCCAGGCCTTCAGCAAGATCTATCTGTGGGAGGCACATCTTGGGCATAAACACAACAGTGGATTTCAAAGCCCAGCAGGTAAGCCCTTACTGAACTCTTCTCTCAGTGGTTGAAAGTCTGGAGGCTCATTCTCATGAGCCCCACAGATGGAAAGACTGTCATGGTGGATTCCATTCAGTTATATATATGGAGTGCTTATGTGTATGTATGCAAATATGTATATCCAAGACCAATATGTACGGAGTATCTATGTGCCAGGTGCTGTGCTGTGTTAAAATCAAAGCCAATTTTCTAAACTAAGCCTAATCACGAAAGATTTTGGGGGGCTGGATGGTCATGGAAATTCTCATCAGCTTCCTGAAAAAAAATGGGGGTTACTCCAAAGCTACTAGGATTTGCCTCTGATTCTTTACACTCTGTGAAAGCCAATCCTGCTTGGGGAGTCCAGAATGTGGGGAAATTAGTTATATATGTACTACAGAGTATTACAGAAAGGCAGCTTGCATGATGATACAGTGGTTTTCTAGCTGTTCCAAGTGGCTCAGGAGTTCCCTAGAAAGTGACTCATAAGCACCCTGGGGAGTCAAGGAGAAGTCCATTTGGTGGAACTCCAGACCTATCAATATCACGTCAACCAGAGCAGCTGTCCACTTAGTATTTCTTGTCCTGGAATCACAAGTAGGATCTATTTGTTTAAAAAAGCATGACATAGAATTGTAAAGTATAATTTGCAATGGAATCAGGTGAATCAGATTCTCATTCATCTCCATTTCCCCAGATCCTAGCACAGTGCATCACATATAGAGATATTTAGTAAATGTTTTGTAATAAATTAGTATATGAACAAATCAGTGAATGAATGGAGTTAGCCCATGTAAATTTATTCTCAGAACTGTCCCCATTTTGCTGATCACAACTTGTTCTCAGAGTGTGCGTTGACTGGTCATGGCTAAGAGATTGCCCACTGGGAGCACTAACATTCAAATCCAGATCATTTGAATCCAAACCTAGAGACTTTCTATTTTTTTTTTATTTTGTTTAAGTTTATTTATTTTGAGAGACAGGGAGAGTGGAGGAGAGGCAGAGAGAGAGGGAGAGAGAGAATCCCAGGCAGACTCTGTGCTGTCAGTGCAGAGCCCAATGCAGGGCTCGAGCTCATGAACCATGAGACCATGACCTGAGCCAAAACCAAGAGTCAGACGCTTAACTGACTGAGCCACTCGGGTGCCTCCAAACCTAGGGACTTTCATGCTACACTCCTCTGCAGAAACTATGTGTTCTAGGGTTCTCTTTAAAATCTCCCCTCTACCTCCACAGTGTGTAACTATAGAGAGTCTAAGACTCTAACATTTCCAGTTTGTCATTGTTTCTCTCTATGAGCTACTGGCAACAACTACTCTCTATTTCCAGTTGCCCGTGAGCTTAAAAAAATAGCATGTACTCTGCTTGTACATTCCTCAGAGGGCTTTCAAATGCTCAGAGACCATATGCTCTCATGGTACAAATGGATTACAGGCCTGGGGCAAGGGAATGTGCAATCTCGTGGGTTCTCTTGAACCAGAATGGAATTATTAAACTGTGGGCTGCTGCTGATGACGCAAGAGACCACTTAGTGAGTAGGTGGGTTTTGTTTGTTTGCTGTGATTCTTGCAGGAAATTGATCTTCTTGGTACTTAAATTTTTGGATTGTGTCTTTGGTGTGAAATTTACGTGGAAGAAAAACTTTGGAAAATTGGACTCACTTGGAACATAGAAAATAATAATAATTAGCTACTTTCCCTGGGGACCATATGCTGTGCTCACGCTCCATGAAAATTACCTCATTTAATCCTCCAACAGCCCTAACAGTAGTTACAATTAATATCATGGTTTCATAGATAAGGAAACTGGGTCTCAGATGGTAACTTGGCAAAAGAAATACAGCTAGTAAGTGGGGAAGTTGACCTTTGCAGTTGACCTGCAAACCTTAGTGGGGCACAATTAAAACACAAATGCAGGTATTAATGGCAGGATTCTGTATTAATTCTGGTTAAATTTTATATACAATAAGAGAGAGGGAAGTTGTTAATAGCGTATTTTTAAATTTTTCTGAGATTAATTAGATTTCAGCTCTTAATAGCAATAAGCATATTAGTCAATATGTCATATTATTGGATTACAGAGAAGTTTTAAAAGGTTAATCTTGGAAACCTCATTAGAGTCCCTGGCTTCCCAGTTTCTGAAAGTCTTTTCCCTATTAGATTCATCCCACTTGCTGACATGATAAATGATCATAGTTTAAGGAGTCTCAATTCCCACATTTGTTTCAGTTCTTCTACTAAATCCACATAATTCTTCGACATCTTTGCAAATGTTCTTGAAAAATGTCTGTTCATGGACTATAATAACAAAAAACTCCACTGTTAAGATACACTGATGGCGGAATATCTCATTTGTGGAGTTCAATTTCTCATTAATGTCTTTTCCAAAACCAGTTATTACTAACACTTCCTTGAGTTACTCCTAAAAGAGCTCACCATATCCTGTATGGTGTGTTAATACGTATTTACGTTAGTGTGGCCCTCCGTTAGGACTTCAAAAAAACTATTTATATTTCATCTTTAAGGTCCATTCAGAGAAAAGAGCAACACATCCCATTAGGGATTCCTTCAATCCAAGGTACAAGACAAACTCCTGTTAAAAATGAACATATTTTTTAGAATTTACAAAGTACCCAAAGATAGCATCTGTTAAAGGAAAGAGCAAGTAGACTCAGTAAGTAGGATAATTCTTATCCAAACAACTTACAATAGTGGAGAAATATGAAAGGGACTTTAAAATAAGTAAAGCATGTTTCAATAGTCAAGTAAAGAAATAAAGCAATAAGGTAAGGCAGGACTTTTTAAAATAAAATTATAAGGTAGATTTTTTAAATGAATCCAAAAAAATCTAGAACTGAAGCATTACAGTAGATAAAATAAAAACTCATTAAATAGTGGACTAGACAGTCAAAGAGAAAACAAGAAAACTGTAGAATAGAACTGAGGAAATCGATCAGAAAGTAGCCCAAAGAGAGAAGGAGATGGGAAATATGAAAATGAAGTGAAGGCCTATGAAATAAAGAAGGACAGGAATGAACAGCTATCTAATAATAATTACAGAAATCAAGACAGGAGAGAACAAAGAGATAAATGTTAAAAGAAAATTAGAATATTTTCAAAAAAAAAGAATAATTGAGTTCCCAAGACAAAAAAAAAAAAATACCTCCCAAAAAAGCATACTCTTGAGCAGGAAAAAAGTAAATATACTGAATAATCACATAATATAGAAATGATAGAACATCAAAGAAAAACTGGAAAATCTTACAATCATTAGATAGAGTGATCAAGTGACCTTTAAAGACCTTCAGAGACAATAAATAACAGAAAATACTCAAATAATCCTACCAAAGTGCTGAAAAGGAAGAAAAACTCCTGTAATCTAACCTTTATTCAAGAATAGGAAGGCACCTGGTGGCTTAGTTGGTTGAGCATCCAACTCTTGGTTTTGGCTCAGGCCATGATCCTAGGGTCATGGGATCAAGCCCTGTGTCTGGCTCCATGCTGAGTGTGGGGCCTGCTTGAGATTCTCTCTTTCTCTCTCTCCCTCTGTCCCTCTCCCCTGCTCTCTCTCTCTCTCAAAAAAGAGTAGGAATAATATTAATGCATTCTCAAATGAAGATATTCACTGAAAAACTGATAGAAGGGTGTAATTCAGTGCATTGGTTATGAATACTTCCTACTGCAATTTTAGAAAACTTAACTAACTGTAAATGACACATATAGGAAATCTTTCTCCTCTAAGAAGTAGAGAGGAAAACAGCTGTTGATTCACTCTACTCATTTATTCATTTACTCAATAAACATTTACTGGGCACCCACCTTATGTCTCCCTATGTGCCTACCAAATGAGGCTTACATTCTATGCTGACCACCCAATTTATAATTGAAAATATCCCTTACCTTTTTACTTCCATGCCCCTTACCTTGTTTTACTTTTTCTTTTTTTCCATGGCATTATTATTATCATATTATTATCATGTATTATTGTTGTATTATTATTATGTATTATTGTTATGTCTATTGATTCATGTTTATCTCTCTCTGCTGAATCACAAGCTTGAAGACAGAAATCTTTGTCTACTTTGTTTATTAATGAATCCCAAATTACTAGACCAATGTCTGGCCATAGCAAGTGCCAAGTGTTGTGTGTGTGTGTGTGTGTGTACATGTGTGTAATATATATATATATATAATATATATATAACATATATATGTTACATAATAAATATATATTTTTGTATACATGTAATAAATATATATTTAAGCAAATAGCATAAATAAGCTGTTAGGTAGACAGAAAACAAACAAATAATCAAGTAAAATCTGATATAATACCAGAATTGGTCTTTCTCAGATTCTCTTTGTCTTTGCTTTATGCCCACCACCTCCTCGTAATAAGATGGTGTCTTCAGGCCTAGACATCAGGCCTCTATTCAAGGTAGGAAAAAAGAGGGAGTCAGGGTAGTCATTGATCATTACTATTATTCTAGGTACAAAAAAGGTTGGGAAATCAACTATTTCACTCTTACAGCCCTTGAGATGGAGGCAGCCATAGAAAATGGGGTTGACTTCGGAACCTGGGTGAGCCCAACTATGTCAGTCACATTCAGTAAGGAGGGATTAAAACCTGAGAGGAAAGAGATACTAAAAAATGATAATTTAAATCCATCTTCAAAAGAAAAGAAAACAACATTTTTTTGTTTTGTATCATATCTCAAGGGTCATTATCACTAATCCACAGTCTGAAGGAAGACATGAAGAACGGAAAGAAGGAAACTGAGGAGGAACAAGACAGCAGACTGCCATCTATGATATCACGGCCTGTTTCAGACATCTGGAAAAATGTTTTTTCCTCAAACCGCTTTCCCCCCCGCCAAACTTGAATTCACTCCTAATAGGACCAAGGCCCTTAATAACCAAAAGGCAGAGAAATCCTTCCTCCCACTTCTAGATAAAATTGTTTCCTTGGTTTTATCAGCACCATCGCCTTAGGATAAGAAGGAACTAGCAGGTGAGATGTAAGACAGGACTCCATTTGTGCAGAAGGCTGGAGTTGACACGCTTCTCCTCTGGGTCCCCGTGAGATCATGGAATGTGCTCTGGCTTCATTCACAAGTGAAGGGACTGCAACTGCCCCCTTGGGTTTTACTTCTTTTTTTTTTTAATTTTGGGGGTTTTCAAAAAATTAAAAAAAATTTTTAACATTTATTTATTTTTGAGAGAGAGACAGAGAGAGAGAGAGACAAAGCATGAGCAGGGGAGGGGCAGAGAAAGACAGAGACACAGAATCTGAAGCAGGCTCCAGACTCTGAGCTGGCAGCACAGAGCCCGATGTGGGGCTCGAACTCACGGAGTGCGAGGTCATGACCTGAGCCAACGTCAGACACGTAACCGACTAAGCCACCTAGGCACCCCATTTTTTTATTTATGTTTTTTAATTTAAACCCAAGTTAGTTAACATATAGTATACTAATGATTTCAGGAATAGAATTTAGTGATTCATCTCTTACATACGACACGCAGCACTCAGCACAGCAAGTGCCTTCCTTAGTGCCCATCACCCACTTAGCCCATCCCCCCCACCCCCCCCTCCAGCAACCCTGTTTGTTTTCTATCGTTAAGAGTCTTTTATGGTTTGCCTCCCTCTCTGTTTTTATATTATTTTTTCTTCTCTTCCCCTATGTTCATCTGTCGTGTTTCTTAAATTTCATATATGAGTGAAATCAGATGATACTTGTCTTTCTCTGACTGACTTATTTCACTTTTTGGAAATCTGTTTACAAGGGTATGCACCCTCCTTGCCACTCATACACAGGGGGACCCCAAGGATAGGCCTATGTAATGTCCCGATTAATAAACATATCATGTAAAATGTTACTTTATTAACAGCACTCATTAAAACTCTGATCTAAAAAAAATTTTTTTAATGTTTATTTATTTTTGACACAGAGAGAGAGAGAGACAGAGCATGAGTGGGAGAGGGGCAGAGAAAGAGGGAGACACAGAATCCGAAGCAGACTCCAGGCTCCCAGCCGGCAGCACGGAGCCCGATGCGCCGCTCAAACTCACAGACCACAAGATCATGACCTGAGCTGAAGTCGGACGCTCAAACGACTGAGCCACCCAGGAGCCCCCTCTGATTTTAAAAGAAAGGAGGCTGAAATGTCTCCTGCCAGGAGGAAAATGTTGGATTGAGGTTTGCAGGCTTTAATCCGGACCCAAGCCCTCCTCAAATCCCTTCTCCCTAACTTGGTGCCATGGCTCTGTGACCTGATTCTGGCCACACTAGGGAGACACGTAAAGGGGGCAGCGGGAGGAGAAAAGAAGGCCTGCATCCGACTTAGGATGGATCTGTTTGAAGGCAAGTCACGCCAAGACTTGGATTAAAATGTACGCACAAGGGAAACTCGCATCAAAGGCAGATAGTGAGAAAGTGCATCCAGGACTGGCTTGGACTGCCTGTGGGGCATCAGCCTCACAGACAGAGCCACCCAAACCTGGACGTAGCAGTTTCTGTTGAAAGAGTGGGTCTGGGTAGTTTCCCACTCAGTCCTATTTTTCTGACCAAATCATTAGAAGAGATGCCCGTGGCCTTGGACACTGGATTCTCTCTGGGTGAGAGAAAGTGGTCCTCCAGTGGGAATTCTGGGTGCCCTGCCATCCATGGAGAGTCCGCTCTTTCTCAAAGGCGTTTGTTGTTTGTTTGTTTGTTTGTTTGTTTGTTTTTGGCATCTGGGTCTCCCTGCTCCACCATGCTTTCTATTCAGGCAGAGTTTGCTGCTGGTTTCCTATTAAATCTAAGGAACAGTCATTCCTTTCCACGAACACCCCCTTCAAAGCAGAAAGAGGAGATGTTTATAGCACTGGTGAAAAGGGGAAGACCCTAGAACAAGCTAGATCTGATTTTAAAGGCTAATTTCTGAGGGTTTCTTCATCCTCAAGGAAGATGCCTGCCCAGCCTGCAATGCTTCTATGAGGACTAAAGATAATGTATGTAGCGTTGTCAGCACGGTGCCCTGTAAGAACCATGTGCGTCATAAAGGACTCCTGTGTATTCTGATGCCTGTTTTACTGAGTGATGCTCTTTCCTGTTACCTCACCAGCCTCACGTGCACACGTGCACACACACCCCTGAATGTTCAGGTCCTGTTGGGTAGACAAGTTAGGGAAGTACTGTGTATATATCAGCTATGTTGATCCCGAGTTACTGCCAGGTTTTATGCTACAGAAAATGGAGTGGTGGAAATGTAGCTCTAAACCATTCTAAAGGCTGCCCAGGGCTGTGTAAAATACTTGTTTGTTTCATCACTGGGGAAGGAATAATGGACTAGGGATCAGCGTTTATGGACTTGCTTCTGCCAACAACACGTATTGTCTTTACATCAAGAACATGCAGTGCAGGTGCATCAACCAAAGACTCTGCATGTCTCCTCTCAGGGGAATGGTGTCTGAACACAGAGGGCCTTTCCCCATCTCTCCTGCCCATCCCCAGAGGAGAAAGAAAAGGTCCCTAATGTGTGGCATTGAGAGAAAGAACTTAGCCACGGCTCCATGCCCCACCTCCATTAGTGGGCACATTACTTCCTGATCCTGGATTTGAGGAGCTTACAGGGGAGCACTTGGCCTCTTCCTGATGGGTGAGTGGTTGAGAGACTCCACCCCAGAAGGACAAAGGGAATAGAGGTCACGTGGAAACCCATGCAGTTACAGTCACACCACATTCCTTCAGGGCAGCCTTAGGGCAGTAAGACCAGTGTTTCAGTCTCTACCTGTGTGATTCTTGCAGCTGTCTTTGAAGGGGTTCCCGACACTGGAGAGCATGGGGTGTGTTATTTAATGGTCCTCTTGAGTCCCAGCGATAGGTATTTCCATTTCCATCTTAGTACATGAAGGATCTGAGCTCAGTGAAGTTATGTAACCTGCAGGGCTGTCCAGATAGCAGGTGGCAAAGGAGAAGCTGAAGCCAGGCCCCTTTGACCTCAGAGCCTGTGACCCACCTTCCATTCTATGCTGTCATCCCCAGAAAGCAAATGTCCATCCTTGAGTTAAGTTAAACCACCAATTTCCTTTTCACAGCACAGTCTGGGGAACTTTCCCCTCCTGCTCTCCGTTTTCACATCAGCAAAATCAAGAGATTGGACTAAACACCAAGAAAGTTCCTCTCAGAGCAAAGATTTTTCTTCCTCTGTCCATAAACCTCTGAAAACAGAAGAAATCACGTCTTATAAATTTCATTCTAATGAAATGTATCAACTTATAAATCTACAAATTAATAATTTTAAAAAATAAAAATTAAAGCAGAGCTGGTCTGGCTAGGTGGCAGGTGAGAACGCGTAGCCAAATGCTTCCAGCGATCACCATCACCTCGTCAGACTGTGAGACACCTCAGCACAAATCTGGAGCACCCTGAAACCCAGCCAGAAACTCACTCAGGTAGAACATGAATAACATGAGCTTTGGGGCCAGAGGGCCTGGGTTTGAGTCTCAACTACCACATTTATGAACAGTGTGTTCTGGAGAAGTCATGTGACATTCCTGAGCCTTGGATTGTCATCTTTAGGAGTCGTCTTACCATCTTCATGGTGGCTATGACACAGATTGTTTTAGGAAATGTCAAACTGCACACATGTTAGTCATTAGTATCAATAAGGTAGTGTATTATTTTGTGACTGATAGGCCATAGTTTCCTATGAAAATTACCAGATAGTGCCATCTTAGACATGGTATCTTAGAGACTCAAGCTTTGTGGAAAATCAACGACTCGGGCCAAGCAGGGTTAAAGGCAAGTGGGAGCAAAGAGGCCGTGGAGCCTTGCTGACACAGTCCCTCCCTGGGGCTGAGCTGTCAGCAGAGTGGGAGGAGACCCACAGGATCTCAGCCTCTCACTAAAGCTCTCCACGCAATTGTTGAACACATGTGTTTTCCATGTCATGCAACTCTGTGCTGTGATTTGAAACTTTTGAGTCTGGCAAATAGCTGAATTTCAAGATGGAATGTTGGTATATTAGTCACTTCCCTTCCTTCTACTGACTTTAGCAGATTGGACATCATTTTCCCAATGAACTTTAAGTGGCCTTTAGGAAGTGCACCTGTTGTTGGGGTGCCTGGGTAGATCAATCAGTTAAGCATCTGACTCTTGATTTCAGTTCGGGTCATGATCTCAAGGTTCATGAGTTCGAGCCCACGTCGGGCTCTGCACTGACAGTGCAAAGCCTGCTTGAGATTCTCTTTCTCCCTCTCTCTCTGACCCTCCCCTACCTTCTCTCTCTCTCTGTCTCTCAAAATAAACAAACTTAAGAAAAAAAATTTTATAAAAAGGAAATGCACCCGCCGTATGACATTTAAGACAGTTGATCTCTTCCCCCTTCCCTGAGTCTATTGCAACTTGTATATTCTTGTATCTACAGTGGATTCTCATGTTTCCCAGGAGCTAGTCTCTGTAAAGTCACTACAAACACTAACCTGATGAATACCGAGCCATTGTTTTTAAAGGAAATAAAGGGCTAGGTTCCTACAAACTTCTGGTCACATTTTTTCAACTGATCAATACATAACCTTGTTTCATGTATGTTTTCTATTTAAAGATACCTTATCTATTTTGTTGATTCATTGACACTGAGTTCATGGCCAAAAGTACTGTAACTCATAAGTGAACAAAGCTTGTCTAATGCATATTTTTCCAAACGGCACATCACACCCCAAGGGTTGTTGAACTTAGGAATACTACACTGCACTTCAGCATTGAGGGAATTACCACAAAAAAGTACAAACATGCAAAACCCATGGCACCAAACTGGCTGTGGAAAAAACACCTGATCCTTGTCCGAGAACTGAGCAAGGCAGAGCAAATCTTGTCCAACCTAGGCTGGCAGTGTGCATTGTGCAACTCAAAATTTTCACTGCTCTCTGCATATCTGCAAATGACCTGGAAAGAAAGCAACGTGACCTGGAGATTACAAACAAATTTTAGCAAATAGACTCCACAAACAACACAAACATAGACTCCACAAACAACAAGGATTGACTGTAGCTCTCTACTGCAAAACTGTTAGGAATTAATTGACCCAAACTAAGTAAAATGCCTAAAACTGTGACTACAACTATTTTGCACATACTTTTTATACATCTGTGCTTCTAGCCGCAAACTCGTTCCTAAGTGCTAGACACATATTCCCATCTGCTCAGCACAAAGGCAACTCACGCGTGACACATCTCAAGCAGAACTTACTTGCTTTCTCCTTAAAACTTGTCTTTTCTTCTTTTATTTTCCAATTTAGATGTCTTCTCTCTAGGAAGCCTCAGTGTCCACAGTCATGAAGGTACTGGATGTCCACCTTCAAGGGAAGTTATCAAAGCATTTTTCTCAATAAGGTGGCTCCCCTGCTTAAAAGGGTTTATTACAGGGGCGCCTGGGTGGCTCAGTTGGTTAAGCGTCGACTTCGACTCAGGTCATGATCTCATGGTTTCATGGGTTCAATCCCTGCTTCGGGCTCTGCGCCAGCAGTGTGGAGCCTGCTTGGGATTCTCACCCTCTCTCTCTGCCCCTTCCCCATTCGCACTGCCTCTGTCCCTCTCAAATGAAAAATCAAGTTTGTTACTTCCTGCCGAAGGAGAGAAATTTCTCCTTTATGAGAGTTCATACTTCTTGAATGCTTCCTCAGAGGAAAGTCCTCTTCTCAGCATTTTACTTCTATTATTTTATTTGACCTTGATAAAAACCTATGAGAGAGGCACAACTATTATTTCCATTTTACAGATGAAAACGCTGAGGCATGGAATGCCTAAGTACTTTGCTCAGTCTTACATCAAGTAAGTAGTAGAACCTGGATTTGAATCCTACTAGCCTGACTGCAAAGAATGAGTTATTAACCACTGTATTATTCCATTTTGATTCTGTTAAATGTAAACAATTTTGATAATCATCTGCTTAAATGTCTTCAATGTCTCTGTATGGCTTGCAAACAATAATAATAATAATAGCTCCTGGACAGAAATTTATGGTCAGGAACATTTTCTTTCCTGATTTAGCTTCCTTTGCTCCCTTCATGCATGTTGCACTTCTTTTTTTTTTTTTTTTTTTTTGTTTACTTATTTATTTTGAGAGAGAAAGAGAAAGCAAGAGAGGGGCAGAGAGAGAGAGAGAGAGAGAGAGAGAATCCCAAGAAGGCTCCATACCACCAGGGCAGAACTCCATGTGTGGCTTGAACTCATGAACCATCAGATCATGACCTGAGTCAAAATTAGGAGTCTGATGCTTAACCAGCTGAGCCACCCAGCCACCCCCAGGAATGTTGCACTTCTAATGCCTAAGATTGCTATCTTTTCTTCACTGAATTTCTACCCTCAGAAATTTGTGTTTTTATACATATGGTCCCGTCCACCTAAAGGGCCAACAAGACAGTCAGAGGTCATGATTGTTTAGTGGCAAAGGACATAAAAAGCTTTCTGCATGGGGACAAGTTCTCGAAGCAGAAGGCATTATAGCATATTCCTAGTTGGAAGGACAGCAGCTCACCCCCTAACAGTGATGTTCATGCTGTACACGGCACAGGGTTCTGCCATTCTCATTGGGTGCTGGTTGAAGGACAAAATTCAATACCCTCCCATACTTCCTGTTACTGGACTCCGGGAAATATGCCTGCCTGTGAAGAAATGCAAATGTGCAAAGTAATTGCAGTGTATCCCTGAGTGTTTTCTGCAAAACTGGTTAGTTAGGGACCAAGGCTTGACTATTATTAGGTATTTGAACACCAAAAGAACCCAGGCATCCCTGAATTCTGCTTTCTCAGCCCTGGGTGGTGCTTGTTCTGAATTTGTTTGAACACCTCTTGACCCCATATCCAGTTACCCACAATATATTTTAAAGACAATCTTGAATGTACTTGATCTTCCAAGAGGACTTTCTTTCCCCCTCTAAGTCATAAACTTGGAGTCAGATGAGGGTTTTCCTTCATATGAACTCTAAAATAATTATCTTTATCCATACTCCATATGTGGGTAGGGCAGCCATTCCTGACTGCTTCACAAGACACTACACTAAGAAATATTTCGAATATACTATCTCACGTAAACCTCATATTAACCCTAAGAGAATGGGAATTATATCTTCATTTTATAAACAAGGAAGCAGAGGCTTGAGGAAGGCAAAAGCCCCATTTAAGTCCACACAGGTAGCAAAAGGCAGAGCTAGTAATTTTACCTATTATATTAAGCAATAATATTTAAGTAACTATTAGGCCCTAGGTACAGTTCTAGAATACTGAGAATACAACGAGAGTGAAGTCAGGAAAGCTATCATGGAAGAGACAAATAATAGGCAAATAATCACAAAATCCAGTGTCTATCTGCAAATTTTGATAAGTGAAAAAGAAGGGAGCCACATCATGAAATGCATGGCATTTGGATCTCACCTTGTCTGGAAGGTCAAAAAGTTCTTTCTTCAGGGTCAGTTGCTTCTGCAGCAACCTGAGCAATGATCTGGGGTTAACTGGGGGAAGAACAGAGTGGCAGTGGTGGCAATAGAAGTGTACAGTTTTGAGAACTATTTAGGAGACAGAATCTTAGGATTTGCTGATTGAATAATAAACTATCAAGGATGACCTTAGATTTTTGAATGATCTGGAAAGACTCTGCTGCCATGCATTGAGAGAAAAACAGTGGAAGGGGCTTAGGTCAGAAGGCAGAAGGGAAATCATGAGTTTAGCTTTGGACATAGTGAGCATAAGATGCCTTTGAATCACCCCGGTGGAGAGGTTGAGTGGAGAGTTGGGGGGGGAAGCCTTGACTGATATAAATGTGTAAGTCACCAACACATGTATGATGAAACGGAAGCCATAATGTTAAGAAGAGACTGAGAAAATGATCTAAGAAAATGACCTTTGATGGAATGTAATGAGCTCCAATTTGTAAGGGACAGGAAGAAGAGTTTAGCCTACAAAGAATATCAAAAACAAAGAATATATAGTATCATTGAAACAAAAGTTTTCAAGAGTATGGAATTTCTCTAATGTCAATGAGATTGTAAATGAAAATTAAAAAAAGAAGTGATGGTATATATATATATATATATATATATATATATACACACACACACATATATACACACGCATACACACAATGGAATATTAGCCATTAAAAAGAATGAAATCTTGCCATTTGCAACAACACGGATGGAACTAGAGAGTATTATGCTAACTGAAGTTAAGTCAGTCAGAGAAAGACAAATACCAAATAATTTTGCTAATATGTGGAATTTGAGAAACTTAATGATGAACATGGGAGAGGGGGAAGAGAGGCTAACCACAAAACAGACTCTTAACTATAGAGTACAAACTGAGGGTTAGGGTAAGGCAAATAGGTAGAGGGATGGATTTAATGGGTAATGAGTATTAAGGAAGACATTTGTTGTGATGAGCACTGGGTGTTGTATGTAAGTAATAAATCAACAGACTCTATACCTGAAGCTAATGTTATGCTATATATTAACTAACTGGAATTTAAATAAAAATTTGAAGAAAAAAAGAGATTATAATTGAAAAATATCTTTTGGATTTAACAACAAAGATGTCCACTTTCACCACTGCTATTCAACACAGTATTGGAAGTACTAGTCTCAGCAATCAGACAACAAAAAGAAATAAAAGGCATCCAAATTGGCAAGGAGGAAATCAAACGCACTCTTCACAGATGACATGATACTCTATGTGGAAAACCCAAAAGATCCCACCAAAAAACTGCTAGAACTGAATCATGAATTCAGCAAAGTTGCAGATATAAAATCAATGCACAGAATATGGTTGCATTCCTATACACCTATAATGAAGCAGCAGAAAGAGAAATCAAAGAATCTATTCCATTTACAATTGCATCCCAACCATAAAATACCTAGGAATAAACCTAACCAAAGAGTTGAAAAATCTATACACTGAAAACTATAGAAAGCTTATGAAAGAAATTGAAGAAGACACAAAAAATGGAAAAACATTCCATACTCATGGACTGGGAGAACAAATCTTGTTAAAATGTCAACACTACCCAAAGCAATCTACGTATTCAATGCAATCCCTATCAAAAAAAGACCAGCATTCTTCACAGAGCTAGAACAAGCAATTCTAAAATTTGTATGGAACCAGAAAAGACCCCAAATACCCAAAGCAATCCTGAAAAAGAAAACCAAAGCTGAGGGCATCACAATTCCGGACTTCAAGCTGTATTACAAAGCTGTAATCATCAAGACAGTATGCTACTGGCACAAAAACAGACACACTAATCTTTGACAAAGCAGGAAAGAATATTCAATGGAACAAAAGACAGTCTCTTCAGCAAATGGTGTTGGGAAAACTGGACAGCGACATGCAGAAGAATGAACCTGGACCACTTTCTTACCCCATACACAAAAAATCAAAACGGATGAAAGACCTAAATGTAAGACAGGAAACCATCAAAATCTTCGAGGAGAAAGCAGGCAAAAATCTCTTTGACCTCGGCTGCAGCAGCTTCTTACTCAACACATCTCCAGAGGCAAGGGGAACAAGAGCAAAAATGAACTATTGGGACCTCCTCAAAATACAAAGCTTCTGCACAGTGAAGGAAACAATCAGTAAAACTAAAAGGCAATCGATGGGATGGGAGAAAATATTTGCAAACGACATATTAGATAAAGGGTTAGTATCCAAAATCTATACATTACATCAAATTTAATACCCAAAAAGCAAATAATCCAGTGAAGAAATGGACAAAAAACATGAATAGACACTTTTCCAAAGAAGACATCCAGATGGCTAACAGACACATAAAAAAATGCTCAACACTGCTCATCATCAGGGAAACGCAAATCAAAACCACAATGAGATATCACCTCACACCTGTCAGAATGGCTAACATTAACAACTCAGACAACAACAGATGTTGGCAAGGATGCCGAGAAAAAGGATCTCTTTTGCATTGTTGGTGGGAATGCAAACTGGTGCAGCCACTCTGGAAAACAGTGTGGAGATTCCTCAAAAAATTAAAAATAGAACTATCCTATGACCCAGCAACTGCACTGCTAGGTATTTACCCAAGGGATACAGGTGTGCTGTTTTGAAGGGGTACAGGCACCCCAATGTTTATAGCAGCACTAGCAACAATAGCCAAAGTATGGGAAGAGCCCAAATGTTCATTGACTGACGAATGGATAAAGAATATGTGGCATATCTATACATAATGGCATATTACTTGGTGATCAAAAAGAATGAAATCTTGCCATTTGCAACAACATGGATGGAACTAGAGTGTATTATGCTAAGTGAAATAAGTCACAGAAGGTAGACAAATATATGATTTCACTCATATGTGGAACTTAAGATACAAAACAGATGAACATAAGGGAAAGAAAGAGAAATAAAAATAATATAAAAACAAAGGGAGACAAACAACAAGAGACTCTTAAATACAGAGAACAAACTGAGGGTTGCTGGTGGGGAGGTGGTTGGGGGGACAGGCTAAATGGGCAAGGGGCATTAAGGAGGCCACTTCTTGGGATATGCACTGGGTGTTATATGTAAGTGATAAATCACTAAATTCTATTCCTGAAATCATTATTACACTACATGTTAACTAACTTGGATTTAAATTTAAAAAAAAAATAAAAAATATCGTCTGGGTTTAGCAGCTTACAGCCCACTGATTAATTTAGCAAGAACCTGCTAGTGGGGGAGGATGATCCAAGCCAGATTAAAGTGTCTGATCAGGAATTTGAAACAGTGATTCTAGATGACTGGTGGAAGAAGTGTCCCTGGGAAGGAAAGATAGCAATGGGTCTGCAGCTCGAGGGGATGTCCAATAACAATGGCCATGAGCTTAATCACTTCACTATTGCACTTCCCCTAGAAAGCAATGAAGGTGTTCGATTTTATATGGGTTGATTTTTCTTTGACTTCTAGACATCCAATGACAAACTGTGTTCTTTATCATTTTGTGTAACCAAACAATTGCATTTAGGCCATAGTCTGACACACAGTAGAACCTCAATTATCATTTGTTGAAGGAAAGACAGAGGGAAAGAAGGAAGGAAGGAAAAAAGAAAGGACAGAGGGAGGAAGGGAAGGGGGGAGAGAGGAAAGGGGAAAGATTGAAGAGCTCTGCACACAAATCTCTTTACCATGGAGGGTGAGGAAATGATGAGGCAGTCAATTGTCAAAAAAGAAACATCCAGGCAACTCATGGCATAAAATGTCTAATTCACACTCTCTTTATAATGGTTTCCTGTCACTACTGAGAAAAAAATCTTTGGGGTAAAAAATATCCCCAAAGTAATGCTTTCATGAATAATTATTTTTATAATCATACCATATGAAGTAAACTTCACAGAACCAATTTAGGGTGGAACAGCATTTTAAAAATTACTTAAGGCAGGCAGAAAGAATTTTGTATTGAAGCCAAATTCTTAAAAAGGTGCTAAGGCAATTTTTGTCTATTACCGAAACACATCATTGTTGTAAGGGTCCTGGAGGGCTTGGTTTCTCCATGTAATGACAATTCTCTTTTCCTGACACTTGTGTCCTGATCCCCTTTGAGTAACAGATCATCATCTGTGTGTTGGGAAGGCTGACTCACTCTGCAAAATCTTACTAGGGTGAGCTTGCCTCGTTTTGAGCTTACACCCTTTATTTCACTGTTTCAAGAAATAGGAGTCTTTTGCACAAAACAATAGCATCCAGCAGCCAAGTTTCATTTTTGGCTCTGTCATTCTGAGCCCAAACATCATACCTTTGTTTATGCAGAGCTTTTAAAATATCCTCACATTACTGTGTTGACTTAGCTAAAAACATAAATTATATCCCTTGTGTTTCAACAACACTTAAATCAGGAAAACGTTGTCCAATGAACAACACTGTGTTCACTGTTTGGACAGATGATTTGGAGCAGATTGAACTCATTTTAGGATGTTTCAGTGCCTAACTTCTGGAGAAGAAAAGTTAGTCAGGCTTCTTGTCCCAGAAACTTTGTAAGAACTGGTGCATTCAGGACAAATAACCTTCAGGAGATTGATTTGCTAAGTTGTCGCTATATGGCTCATCATTTATTGCGTGAGAAAAATACTATGCAAATAATCTATCCGGTTGTTTTTGCTTTAAGGCAATGTGGCATGAAATAAGGAGACACTCAGTTTAGGGAGGGCATAAAGGAGCAACCAACGAGATCAGCTTAGTTAGAGCCTGTGAATTTCACATTCTGCCTCTGACTGCTTCACATGCTGATTCACTAACTGTTGTCAATGTCCTTGGTCCTTCGCCTCTTGTAATATGTCTTAAGTTTCAGATTTTAACCCCCCTCAGATGTGACAATGGAAACCAATTCTTCGGTCTTGATTTTCATTTTTCCCACCAAATCAGCAACTTATAGTGGATTCTTGGCTCAGTCAATTTCTCGTCCCCCTGAGACAATGTCAGCACCCGCCAGCCCAGCCCAGGAATTTCCACACCCCCTACCACCTACATCCTGGATCCACATGTGTCCAAATTGGGGTGAATGACCTTCCCAGCAGTCTTTCTGATAACCCACTTACTCCTTGATTGTCCATTCCTTCCAGCATCACTATTGTCAAATAAATGTACAAATTCATGCTAAATACTATTAACAATGAGGCTCTTGCATAAAATTTTAAAACCCATGGGGCGCTGGGGTGGCTCAGTCAGCTGAGCATCCGACTCTTGATTTTGGCTCTAGGTTCATCATCCCAGGGTCTGGGGATGGAACCCCGTGTCAGGCTCTGCACTGACAGTCGAGCCTGCTTGGATTCTCTCTCTCTCTCTCTCTCTCTCTCTCTCTCTCTCTGCTCCTCCCCTGCTCACATGCATACACGCACACTCTTTCTCCCTCTAAAATAAGAAAAATCAACTTTTTAATAATAATGATGATAATGATGATGATGATGATGATGATAGCTAACCTACGTGTATGTTGTGGACACCCTGCAGAAACAGAAGGCCCCCCCACACACACACACACCCAAAATTTGGTCTGGATGCCAAGACTGATAATTCCGTGTACAGACAAAGATGTTATGTAAAGGTCTACCATTTACATGATGAGACTTCCTAGGGAAATCAGAGCAAGCGTCCTATGTGGGTCTGGAAATGACTTTGAGAGAGCTAGAAAATAAGACCAGCTTGAGGTTTTTATTGTGGTTAGAGGGTAGGGCCAAGTGAGGACTTCAGGGCTTTGTATAGCTTGGATCTTCCATCGGTTCAGAAGAACCACTCTGGATTTCTTATCAGCCTGTTCACATGGGTGGCAGGAAGGGAAGCAGGTAGGGGTGAAGCTTATATGCTGTCAGTAGTCAAATGTCAGAAATGGATTCAGACTCTTTATTATACTGTGGCAGGTCCTGTGCAAAGTATTTAATGTGTCGTCTCATTGGATTCTTTCCTTAACTTCATGAAGCAGCTGATTAGCCCCATTTCTCAGGTGATGAAGTCAATGCCCAGAGAGGGGCAGATGCTACCAAGGCCAAAAAGCTAGACTGGGTAGAGCCAGGACTTTGACTTATGTCTATATAATGACAAAGCCCATAAATGACTTTGGCTTTGACCAGATAGCCAGGGCAGCAGAATCCAGTCTGACAACTGGCAGTGTGATAAAATTCACAGCTGGGGACTCTCAGGCTATCAATTTCTGTCCTTGTCAGTATACACACTGAGTGTAGAAATCTTGTTTTCAGTAATGAACTTGGTGGGGTCAAGTAAGTGCTGGGGCAGAAAGGTCACATGACAAAGCAAAGACATCAGACATTGCAATCAGAGAGATCTTAGATTGAACCCTAGCTTCTTTCTTATTTGGGGAATTCAGGAAAGTTACTTATCTTCTCTGAGCCTTAATGTCCTTATCCATGAAATGGGGGCAATAATCCTTAGCTTGAAAGATTTTTATAAGTATTTTGGGAAATTTCAACTATTAGTGCCTAATAAATGCATATTGAAGCAGCTATCATTATGTGTATATATGTACCTGAAATGTATTTTTTTATTAAAGTATAATTAACATACACTATTAATTTCAGGTGTAAGCAACGTATTGATTCAACAATTTTATTACTCAATGCTCACTACAAGAAGTGAAATCTATACATGTTATAACAATATTATTGACTACATTCTCTGTGTTGTACTTTTAATCTCCATGATTTATTTATTTTGTAACTGGAAGTTTCTACCCCTTAATCCCCTTTATCTATTTCACACATCCTCTGGCAACCCCCAGTTTGTTCTCTGTATTTAAGACTCTGTGGCTTCTTTTTTTTTAATTTTTTAATCTTTATTTACTTTTGAGAGAGAGAGAGAGAGAGAGAGAGAGAGAGAGAGAGTGCAATTGGGGAAGGAACAGAGAGAGGGGGAGACACAGAATCCAAAGCAGGCTCCAGGCTCTGAACTGTCAGCACAGAGCCTGACATGGGACTCGAACCCACAAACCACGAGATCATGCCCCGAGCTGAAGCTGGACGCTTAACCAACTGAGCCACCCAGGCACCCCTGTAGCTTCTTAATTAACACAGAGAGCAAAATTCTGGAACCCAGAAGCTTCTGTTGTCCTGTTCCCATTGCCTTTGTTGAACATGTGACTTGGGTGTGCAGTAGATGTTGCCTATGCCACACATCCAGCTGAGCACTTCCTGTTTCCAGATGAGTGTTTATTGGCCAAATGCTAGAAAAATGGCATCAGGTAGGAACAAAAAGGCACAGGCAAGCTCTCCAGGAGCTTTTACTGAGCTGTGATCTATGCTCCTGCTGCTAAGGGAATCCTGAAGATGGTGTTCCCTAACCTAATCTAATATAATCTAATCTGTCCTAATCCAGTTATGGAAGAAAATTAGCGTTCCAAATGATTTCTTCTCTCTCTTGTTTGATAACAACTCCTTGGGATAGATTTTGGGAGGCTGCCCCAAACCAATTTAAAAAGAGAAGGTTGCATTTTTCATTACTTTCCTGTGAAACACAGTCAGATAGAAGTCCCAGGGAGAAACTTAGGTCAATGTCCAAAAACGAAGCTGGTTTCTCTTCAGAATGGCACAGGACCCTGAGGTGGGCCCCCACTTTGGGAGCCTCATTTCCATTTCCTTATGACCTTCCCATGTTTCTAACATTTCCAGTTTAGCTGGATTTCCTGAGCGAAAAGTGGGCCCTGGTGAGCCAAAATGACCTGCTCTGTGGCATGGAGAGAGCTCACACCTAAACCCTCTCACATCTGGTTATCACCTGAGTGTGAAGCTGGAGATACCATCCTTTAGTCACAAAAACATGACTGACCCCTCATTCCTCTTGGAACCACCATAAAATGGGAATTCTCTCATGCTTATGGACACTCTGAGGATTAAGAAAGGTACAGAAAGAAAAGTGGCCGATTGGCACCTGGTAAGGGTTTTGAGGAATGTCTCTTTCAATTGCAAGCGACAGAAATCTAATTCAAACCATGTTAATAAAAGGTGGAATTGATTTTTTATGATTCTCATAACCAAGCCTCAGTCCAAGGATGGGTTCTCTGGATGGCTTCAAGCCAGTCTGGAATGATGAAGTCAGTGCTCAAGAGAGGAGGCCAAGGTTGTGCCTTCCCTCCATCCCTCTTCTTGGCTTAATTTCAACAACGTTCTCTTTGCATGGTTAATATGATGGCCACACAGAGCCTTGGACCACACAGAGTCATGGCCTCCCAACTTAGCAATGCCATTGGAAGTAGGACTTCTCTTTCTTAATGCCCCTGTATGAATCACAATGAAGACCCTGATTGGCCCTGATTGGTTCATATGTCCCTCTCTGAACCAATCATTGTGACCAGGGAAACATAGTATTCTGATTGGCCAGCATGAAACAGATTAGCATGTCTGGATAGAGGGTAGAGTGATTTCCAAAAGGGAGATTCACCACCCCTAAAAAGGAGAATAAATGCACCACAGGCAAAAACCATAGGACACAATCCCCTTCTCTGAATAGGTGAATGAAGCCACTAATTAAAAATGTTTCCCTCCACCCGCCCCTGCTCCCTAGACATTTCAAACTCCATCTGGCAAAGCGAGTTAAGGAAAATGTATGGACCACGAGCCAACACCCAAGACCAAACATAATACCCAATACAAGATTTGCTGGTAGATAGTCTTGCAATTTTCTAAGCAGCTAAATACAATTTCTTCCGTGAATTGGATAAATAGAAGAGCAGGTTGTATTTAGCTGGAGAAATAATAGGGTGGATTTTTTTTTTCTTCTTTCAATATTTGAAAAGCCATGACTTGTAATAGTCTTGGCCCACAATCTTATGGAAATTCACATAACAGTTCCCTTCCTCTCATAAGCAATTTCCTTCCTGACAGGCTTAAGTGGATGAGTGATTGCATCCGTGCCGTCTTCTTGAGGATCTGAGAGTGAAAAGTGTCTTGGAGCCAGTACCGCAATCTTAGAATGTTGTCTGCTCTGATCAGTTGTGAAGACTGAAGTTCAGTCTCTGATGCAAACCTTAACCAAAAACATGTAAGGCTCCTCAATCTACAATTCAGGCCATGGACAAAAGTGTAATTATAGCTGAGTGGACAAAAGGATTATCAAATGTATTATAAGTAACCCTCAAGAGGTTACATAGGCAATTGGGAAAGCAATGTGACTGAGCCCCAGGATGGGTGGCTGGGTCTCCCCTGGCAGAGAATGGCCGGTGATGTTAATGGAAAGAGTCATCTGTGGGAATGGTGAGTGGTTATTCCAGGGAACTCGGTTAGTACTCAAATTTTTACAGCAGGTCTGTGATGAAAAGGAAAATTGAACCACACCTTCTGTGGCCACTGGAGTATGTCACCCTGGAGCATGCACACATGAGTGCTTTGTAGGAAGGAAACACTGAGCCAACAGAAGTGATGACACATCCCATTACCTGAGGTGCCTGTGCCGGTGGGGCCCCAAGACCATCTCCAAAACGAAAGGTCAGACGGAACACGGGGAAGGGAGTATGGGTCTTGTGTCGCCCATAACTTTGTCATCGATGAAAAGTCACAGATTAATTTTCTCATGATGCATGTGTACCCCCCTGGCAGCTCTTTGGCATGAGCCCAACTTCACTGAAATGGAAAAATGGGGCTCAGGAAAGCAGCCCAGGCTGTCAGCTATGATTGATGGCTTAGAAAGGATTCTCTATTATCCAGGTGAGCACTGTAATTGAATAAAAAGTGAGAGGCAGAGATGCTGTCTTTTGGGGCCCTGATTCCCCTCAGCAAGTGAGCCCCAAACAACAGATTGAGCTAGATGTGATTAAAGATCTCATCTCAAGATAACTTGAGTACACAAAATAACATACCGGTAATGATTCAGTGGTGAGAGAAAGTCACTGTACTTGATAGGTGCTTTGTGAATATTTGTCATATAATTGAAGGAATATCAATCTCTTTTCTCTTTTATCATCCAGTGTCCCCGAATCACAAAATATTTTTGAGTTTGAACAAATTGGCCTCTAACAACATCTGTATGGCATGTCGAAAAGGGTCTATGAAATCTTTTCCTCTTGATAGCTGAAGAATCTGAGATATGAAGAAGTTAAGTGACTTGAAGATAACATTTCATAAATTCTGGATGAGGCAGAGAGAAAACATATCTTGAACTTCCTGCTTCCCCTCTGGAGAATAATCCCATTCTTTCACTATTTCCATCAGCTTGCTGACTGAAGTTACTGTGATGCCATAGTGCTAGTAAGAACCTTGATTTCTGGGGTACCTGGCTGGTTCAGTTCGTTAAGCATCCGACTTAGGTCATGATCTCACGGTCCATGAGATCGAGCCCCACATCGGGGCTGACAGCGCGGAGCCTACTTGGGATTCTCTCTCTCTCAGTAAATAAAAAGAACCTTGATTTTCAAGCAGTGACCTGGAGCAGATCACCATGCCTAAATGGGCCAAGAGAAGCTTTCTTTCTCCTCTCTCAAAGATGCTAAATGCCCCCCTATGTTTCCTTTGGAGACTGTTTGCATCTCTGATGAAAGATCCCAATAAATTGACAACCTAGAGTGTATTTCTGGCTCAGCCAGATACTCTGGGCAAATGCTCGAGCCCACCAGCCCAGTCCAGGAACATCCACCTCCCCATCCTGTCCCAACCTGGAAAATGGGGCCAAACAGAGACAACCCAAGGGAAAGAGTCAGGAGCTCCCAGAAAATTGGCAATAGATATGACCTCAGCCCCCACCTGCCCAAGCCCACCTTCTTCAGATGAGCAAAAAGGGGTCTGCAGAGGGGGGAAGTGAAGTAACTTTGTACCCCAGCTGAAATCATACCTGGAACATGCAGACTCACCAAGGACCTTGTGTGTCTCCAGATTCATAGAGAGAGCCCTTCTAGGGAGAGAGTGGTCATTCTGTCATGAAACTACTTTTCTTAGGCTGCATGCTTTGTGAGATTAAATGAGCCACTCTGCTTCTTCTGTATTTGAGTGTCATCCAGATTAACTAAATGGAAGCAATGCGCTTAGCTCTTGAAAGAAAACACTCAGGAAAACACTCAGAAAAGAA
The DNA here is from genome assembly GCF_028018385.1 of Neofelis nebulosa. Lineage (NCBI taxonomy): Eukaryota > Metazoa > Chordata > Mammalia > Carnivora > Felidae > Neofelis > Neofelis nebulosa. The sequence continues at coordinate 196,037,850 of NC_080784.1, read as the reverse complement.
AAGGAGTCAGGAGGTTGAGGGGGTCTTTTTCATTGTTACAGCAACCCTAAACTAATTGCCTTTGGAGTAATTTTCGTTATTATGGCTAGTACAGTAATTAAGTAGTTGGTCTCATGCCAAAGAATAGTTTCATTTTGGAAAACTAAAAAACTCTAGACAAAATAGACATTTTCAAAACCCCTTGGTTCAAATACATATTAGCAGCATGAGCTTCAGCAAATGGTCCAGAGTCTGTTTCTTCATCTGAAATGAGAGATTTCAGGTCTCCTAGGATTATTTGAGGATTAAATGAAATCAGGGATATACGGGGCTAACGCAGTGCATGGAACAGATCAAGTTTCCAAGAGAAGCTGATTGCTTTTCTCTTCCATGTGCAACCAAATTCTTTTTCCTCTGACCTGGTCTTGAGAGAATGTGCTCCTGACAACACTTCCCAACTGCTATGGGATGAAACCAAGTCTGCCTCTCTCCGAGCCCTATTTCCCTTCTTCATTATGAGAGGATGGCATTGAGCCATCGTTGAGATTCCTGTGGATTGTGCCATGTTTTGATTCTCCCCAGAAATGATGCATCCCATAGCAAGGCCTCCAGAGGTTTCTCTTCCTTCCCTCTATACCTGTCCCTCCACGGGTGAGGTGTGGCAATCGTTTTCTAATTTTGGTGGCCATGATCTCACCTCTTTTATCTAAAAGGCACAAGAAAAAGCCATGCTGGGAACTCTTCTTCACCATATGCTCACACAGGAACCCCAGCTGAAGTGAGAAAGGGGTTCTAGACTTCAGTTGCCACATCAGTGAATGTTTAGTTCAAGGGCACTAGGGAATAAAGAGGAAGCCACGCTGCTACCAAACCAAATGTAGAAACTAACCACCCATCATTTCATATGTATTTCATAACAAACATTTACTCTCTACAAACTGTTTGGGACCATAAACCAATACTGCAGTCTTCATGCTGTGTAACTTTGAGCAAGTTGCCTCCTTGAGATAAATTCCTAGCTTATCTGTGCCCCAGTGTCTGCATCTGTAAAATGGACACTATAAAAGAACTTGACTTATAGAGTTATTGTCAAGATTTAAAACATAATAGATGTGAAGTGCTTCCAATAGTGCCTAGCACATGAAAACATGCTCACTGTTGTTTGCTACTCTTTTTTGTTTATATTATTCTATGCCAGAGTATTTTTTTATTTAATTTTTTTATCTTTTAAATTTTATATCCAAATTAGCATATAGTGAAACAATGATTTCAGGAGTAGATTCCTTAATGGCCCTTACCCCATCCCCCCTTCCCACAGCCCCTCCAGCAACCCTCAGTTTGTTCTCCATATTTATGAGTCTCTTCTGTTTTGTTCCCCTCCCTGTTTTTATATTATTTTTTTTCCCTTCCCTTATGTTCATTTGTTTTGTCTCTTAAAATCCAAAGTATGGAAAGAGCCCAAATGTCCATAGATGGATGAATGGATAAAGAAAATGTGGTATATATATACGATGGAGTATTACTCGGCAATCTATGCCAGAGTCTTTGTTAGTGACCAGCCATCAGCTCTAAGACGGCTACAGCCCCTACTCATAAAGAACGTTCAACCCTACAAGATTGATCTTCATGCAGATCAGTCTGCCAGTCCATACTAGAGAGTTTTCTCCATATGCTGAGCACTCTAGCTGGTACTCAAGACACAAAAGTAGACATACTATGGTCCCTGATTATATGAAGCCAGGGGGTCATGGGGAGGCCTATGTGGACATGGGCTGCCTTGATTTGAACCTAAAATGCCAGTTACTAACTATGTGTGTGACCTTGAGCAAGTTTCTTAATCTCTGCAATCTTCCATTTTCTCAACTGCAAAATGAAGAGGCCAATAACACTGACTGAGCTTTGCGCGAGATGCTATGCGTGAAGCCCTGATACAGGACACATCCAGGAAAGACCCAGGAAGCTCCTGCTCAGTACTTACAGCAAAGGGTGGAAATGTCACAAGGCAGTAGACCCCAGGTGGCCATGGAGGCCCAGGGGAAGTACATTCAGCTCAGACAGCAATGAGAGGAGGGGCCAGGGAAGCTTTCTGAAGAAGGGGGTCCTTGGGGTGACAGGAAGAACAAACCAGGGCTGACTAGGTATGGCATTTGAGAACATTCCACATACAGAAATAACAAGATCCAGAAAACGTACTGCAGGCAGAGTTCACTGCAGCATTTTCTCACCACAGGGATACCTGCAGGATAAAACAGCCCTCCTGCTGGTTCAGGTCAAAGGAAGTAAATCTTGAAATTTAAAAACTTGATCTTCAGTTAATGGCCCATGCAGGACCAGACCAGCTCAAACTGCAGAACCAAATCCTCCAGATTTGTTTATCACACAGGAACTTAGTGGGGAGGATTGGAGATCCGTCCCTGGAGTGTCATCAGCCCTTGCCACTTGCATTCCATGTGAATTTCGACATGGAATAGAGACCTGGCTTGGCAAAACTGGTTTTGAGTGGTTCATAGTTGAGCTAGATCATATCCGTCTATGCGGCTCTCAGAACAAAATTGCCAGAGTTAGGACACACAGGGGGTGGTCAGCACATCTTCCACCCACGGGATTAACAAAGGTAGACATTCTGGCAGCCTCCTTAGGCCTAAGAGAATCATAATGGCAGACTGCAATGCTGATAGCAATTATGTTTTGTAGACATCCACTGCAGGGGAAAGGCTGTTATTCAACAACATGCCGGAGACACCCTTGAAAATAGAAAATAACTTTTCTGCAACAAATGACCCCAGGAAACAAAATCACACCCTCCCCCATTCCTAACCCCTGCAGCTTTGAGCCGGAAGTCACATGCAGGGACGCTACTTGGGGATGCCAGTGGGTGTACAAGCCTGTGTACCCTAGGGGCGTACTGGACAAAGCCAAGAAAACACAAACAGGAAGATGAAAAGGATGACCAATGTAAGAACCCTCTTCTTCTGCCCTTTTCTCAGCTTTAAGAATGTCCCTGTTTGGACCAAAAATCTCCCGTGTGATTTGTAGCTACACAAGAGTTTTGTTTGTTGGAGCATTGTTTATTTGTTTGTCTGGTTGGTTTTTGATCTTCACATCCTCATTCTGGTGTCTTGGTAGATCCAGTTGCAAGGTAAGAAGTTGCTCAGGAAAACCCAAAGGTGGCAGCTGCTTCCCTGCATAAGGAGTAGCCCTGTACAGATGAAAACCATCAGTCTCTGTTATGCATGAATTTAGAGAAGAAAATGTTAGGATATGCACAGTTTTCATCCACATGTTTGTCTCAATGGTGGCAGATTCTTGCCGACTTCTCCTCCTCCATCTGCTCGCAAATGTTGCAATTCTCCCAGACTCAGTCCTGCTCTTTCCCTTCTTTCCCCAGGTAAAATCATCTATCTCCGTGGCTTTAACAGATCCATGCTTTTCATTTCCATACTAATCAGCAGGGTTGGGATATACTGCAGTAATCATCAATACCCCAAACGCTGAGGCTTAAAATAACAAAGGCTTATTTGCCTTCCACACAAAGAATACTGGGGGTCTGGATGTCTCTCTGGGTTGGCTATTCCTACATGTGATGGTTCAACATCTCTCCTCTGTGTCAGACATTGCATTATTGCTGGGGTAAGAGAAAACTGGGTGATTGGATCTCACATAGGCAATTAGTTGATTTGTCTGAAAATGACATGTAGTGCTTTTCTCCCATTTGACTTGTCAAATCAAAGCATGTGGTCCCACCTCATGACTGCCTTTCCATCCTCACCTCATGCCACTCACCCCCTCTCACTTCTGTCACACCAGACTCTGGAGATCTCCATTAAGAGCTGCATCCCCCCTGATGACTTCCCCAAGTGTGGTTGACTGTTGCTGAAATTGTCCCCCAGTGATCCGTACCTCTCTGTCCTCACTCTCTTGGTCCCCTGCCGCGTTGACTTGGAGCGTGGCTGTGTGATTTGTTTTGGCCACCAGACAATAAAAAATGTGATATAAGCAGATACTTGCTCGATGAGGCTTTCTCTCTTCTGCTGTTCTTTGGAACCCTGAGTCTACCATGTGCAAAAGCCCTAAGCAGCCAACTGGAAGAAGAGACAGCACTGAAACAGAGATGAGGCACCTCATTTGAGGACCTCTAGACCAAACATTCTGCCAACTGCTAAACATATGAACGGAACCACTCTAGAATCTCCAGTCCTGGAGAAGACACCAACTGTGCATGGAGATCAGCCAAGCCAGCCCTGCCCCAAAGAGTTGTGAGAAAGAATACATATTTGCTGTTTATGGCTGTCTTGTTATGCAGCAAAAGCTAACCAACACACAAAAACTATTCTGTTGAGAAGGTTCTTTGTCTTAGCTTTTTACTGCACTGGCTCCCTTCTTATCATTCAGGCCTCAGGTAAAATGTCAACATTTTTAGATCCTAATTATAATGATAGATTGATTTACACAAAAGTATCAGCATTTATACTTGATTTATAACTTCTGAATGGTTGGGGCCATGAATTGGTTTTTATTAAACTCTTTCTATTGGTCTAGGCAGCAATATCTATTATACCCATTTCACTGTTTATCTCCATTACCTTTGTGAAGTAAAGCCATCGCCATGCCTATATTTTTGCCTAAAACTTTTCATTTTGTCCCCCCATAGGCAATGTCAACAAATCTTCCCAAGATATCTGATGTAACTTTATAAATGTTTCTAGATATTTACTACCTGATCAGGTAGGTACTGAGTACTTACAGATGAGTAAACCACAGTTCCTACACTTGACAGTTTACAATAATAGAGCACACAATGCATGAATAAAGGAAGTTCAGAAAGTAGGATGCTTGTAGCAGCAGAAACATGGGCAGAGGCAGAGCTAGCACAGAGATAGGAGAGGCTGTCTGAGTTGTAGAAAGGAGGAAGCAAAGCAAAATCCATTGAATAAGGCTCTTTGGATGTTATTCTTGGTGCTGCATTTGAAAGGATAAGAGTTGGACAAGGCATGGGAAAGCATTCCAGGCTGAGGAAAAGACCATGAGTACATTAAAAAAAGCAGACAACCCAGGGTGTGGGTAACAAGGGTCGAGGTAGACCACAGGCAGTTGTGTGTTTCTGAAAAGTAAGGTAGAATGGGTGGCAGTAGGGAATGAGCCTTGCTGAGAAAGAAGGGGCCAGATAAATGGTACACATTGCATGCCATCCCAAGGAATGTGGATGTTCTGATGTCTTCTTCCACCTCCCTTTATCACATGGATTATTGTCTTGGAAATGAGTGAGTGAGTCATCTGTATCTCACCCATCTCCACTCAATCTTCACCACCTCTGCCACGAAGGTTTTTTTTTTTTATCTGCCTTTAGGATAACAATTTCCTGTTTCCTGAATCTGTTCTTTCTCTTCCTCCTCCACTCAACACCTCCCCTCCCTGTGTCTCCACCAGCAGATCCCTCCACCACCACAACATACACATTTCCTCCTGTCATTATTGGTTTCATTGCTAATTCTCTCCTTCCTCCTCTCCTCTTACATCATCTAATATCATAAATATAATGACTTGCAGAGGGGAGAACATATTCTAGGCAGAGACTAAGGTGTGACTGAAGGTGAGAACCAGCAGGTCTTAGGGACAGGAGGGAGGACAGAGAGGTGACCCCAACAAGGATGTATTTGTTGGGTGGAGTCAAAGGTTCGTGTTTGGGGAACAGTGGGGGTTTGGGGAGCAGAGAGCATCAAAGGAAGGTCATGGTGAAACAATGGTGGGCCTCAAGTTACAGGCTGAAGCACCTTGATTTCCAGCCTGAAGCAACAGGGAGCTTCTGCAGACTTCACCAGGTGATCCTGTGTGATACTGGACGGAAGGGAGAGGAGTCATATGCTACCCAGGCAAAAACTGCATGACACTGGAATAAAGAAAATGTTACCAGAACAAGCATGTGAAGAAGAGACCAGAAAGAACAGAAGAGTAACCATGAAACATAAGGAAAGGTGGTCACACTCTGGTTACATATCAACCGTTGTGTGTTGTATGTCAAATAGTATGACAAGCTCTTTATGTTCTCTCACTTGACCTCATTAATCCTCACAACAGCCGTGTAAGTTTGATACTACTGCCTCTATTTAATAGATTCGAGATTTAGAGATTTAGTGAACTGAGCAAGGTCACATAGCTGGTGAGGGATGGAACTGGAGTTCAAGTCCATAGTTGCTCTATAGCACTTGGGACACTTCTAGGAGAACCCCTCCAGGCCCCTTAACATGAAAGCCTGACCCTTAGGAGCTCCACACAGCCCTAACTCAGATGGGCTCTTCCTCCTCTATTTGCTCAAATAGAAATATGTGCTTGGTTAGCCTCCCACCTGTGATTTCATGTCAAAATGTATTTTATTCTCCATGTCCCCTTCCTTCAAATTTCAACTTCTATCTCTGTCATTAGTTTTCCATTTTAGAGTGACAACAGAGGCCTCCTTTGCCAAGCCCCCCCCCCACCTTTCTCCTTTTGCACTTTGGTTATTATGATTTACAGTTGGGACCTCTCTGCTGGTAGTAAGAGGATAGGTGACCTGTCCTGTTGAAAGAGTCCATTAAAACCCAGCTATCGAGCCAAATGCAGTTACGCCCCTCCCGTGATGCTCTCTCTCCCTCACACCTGCAACCACTTTCTCATCCTGTCCTCCAGGAATCCCCTGTCATCCCTTCCATCCACCTCAGACCAGTCCTGGTTTCACCCTGTTGCACGGATTTCCCCGCCTCTTCCTGGACAGTTCTCTTTGCTTGCTGTCCTGGGTCTTTCATTCACTCTCTGGTCACGAATGTCTAAGCTCTCCACTTTTTCCAAGCTCAGCTGTCACTGCTTCCTCTAAACTTGGATCTGTACCATTTCCTCCCAATTGCCCTGACTTATTGGTGCTTCATGTGTTGTTACTCAGCGGGGTTGACAGAATAATGGCTCCCCAAGGACATTCACAGCCCAATCTCCAATACTTATGAATGTGTTACTTTGCATGGTAAAAGAGACTTCGCAAATGTGATTACATTAAGGACCTTGAGATAAGAAGATTATCCTATATTTCCTGAGTAGGTCCAATGTGATCACAAGGGACTCTGCAAGTGGCAGAGGGAGGTAGGAAGGGTGGTAAGTGCAGTGCAATGTGGAAAGAATTCCAATGTGGTTCTGGAGACGGGAAAAGGAGGCCATAAGCCAAGGAAGGTGGACAGACTCTAAGAGATGGATTCTCCTCTAGAGGCTCAAGAATGGAATTCAGGCCTGCTGATGACACCTTGATTTCAGTCCAGTGAGACCTGTGTTGGACTGCTACACTATAGAGCTATGGGATAAAAAATTTCTGTTGTTTAAGCCACTAAGTTTGTAGTAATGCATCCCAGCAGCTACAGAAAACCAATATACTCCCTCATTTTTTAGAAATAAAAAAAAATGGAGCCTGGATTAACTGAAATTACTCAGGAAAGGGGAATCTGGGGTCATCCCTGATTAACTGAAGGTTCACCTGAAAACCCTTTTTGCTGGAAGCCTTTTGAGAAATATTCTTGAAATACTGTTTGTCCAGCTCAATGAGCTGAGTGTGCTCTACATGCTTGCTGCTTGCTCAGTATGGTCCATGGCCCAGCAGCCTTAGCAGCACCCAGGAGCATACTAGGAAATAAAAAGGACAAGGGGCCAACTGGCCCAGAATCTACATTTTAATAGATCTGCAGATGATTTAGACACACTTCAAGTTTGAGATGTAGTGCTCTCCACAATTACAAGTTATACTAAAATAATTGCATTGATTGCATTCTTGCAGCCAGTTAGCATTCTGTTTATTCAGAATTCCTTAAGTCAAGAGCTGAACAGCAAACCTGAAGATTGTCTATCTGGTGGCTTTCAAACATATTCACCAGAAGAACTTAATTTGAAAAGAAATTTTCCCAGGAGAACACTTTTGCACTGCTGGTGGGAATGCAAACTGGTACAGCCACTCTGGAAAACAGTATGGAGATTCCTCAAAAAATTAAAAATAGAACTACTCTATAACCCAACAATTGCGCTACTAGATATTTATCCAAAGGATACAGAAATGCTGAATCAAAGAGGCACATGCACCCCAATATTTATAGTAGCTCTATCAACAATAGCCAAATTATGGAAAGAGCCCAAATGTCCATTGACTACTGAATGGATAAAGAAGATGTGATCTATACAATGGAATATTACTCAGCAATGAAAAATAATGAAATCTTGCTATCTGCAACAACGTGGATGGAACTAGAGTGCATAATGCTAAGCAAAATAAATCAGTCAGAGAAAGACAAATATCATATGATTTCACTCATGTGGAATATAAGAAACACAACAGATGAACATAGGGGAAGGGAAGGAAAAATAAGATAAAAACAGAGAGAGAGGCAAATCATAAGGGACTCAGAAAACAAACTGAGGGTTGCTGGAGGGGAGGTGGGTAGGGGGATAGGCTAAATGGGTGATGGGCATTAAGGAGGGCACTTGTTGGGATGAGCACTGGGTGCTATACAGAAGTGATGAGTCACTGGGTTCTACTCCTGAAACCAATACTACACTGTATGTTAACTAATTTGAATTTAATAAATACATTTAAATAATAATAAAAAAGAACTAAGCAGCAAGAGCCAACTACAAAAAATAAATACTTTTTTTTAAATAAAATAAATCTTCCCAATTAGAAGAAAGGTATGTGTCCCCAGGACTCTACCTGCCTCCATCCCTCTACCATCAACCTGAGAGTCACCTCTGGGCATCTCTTTAGAACCTAAAGAGGTTCACCTTTCTGTGTTTGAAAAACAGATTTTAAGCAAAATCCTTCTTAACACGTGCAGGAAAACTAAGACTTGAAGAAGAGAAGAGACTTGCCAAGAGTCATAGGTACAATTAGGAGGCTGCAAAGGGGAGCCTGGAAGGCCCAGAAGCTTCTCAACATGATAGACTTGTTGGTGATCTTGACTACACTCCAATGAGGGAGGGTCTATTTCCATCGCTGTTGTGATGACGGTCTCTATTTCGGAAATGAAGAAACTGAGGCCAAAGATCCACAGAGGTAATAAAGGGTGAGGGCAGATCTTCCTACTTCCTGTTCTTTCCATTAAGCCTTATGTCTCTGGTAGGCTTGCTGGAAAACAAGTCTATTGTCTGAAAGAAGTAGATGTGTTTAGATCTTCTGAAGAGCCTTCAGTAAGTGTAAATGCATCTCCGTATTGTACTTATTTTACTATCAGTAAGTGTTTGAATGCATGCCTCCTCAGCTCTGGGTGAATTTCTGCATCCTCAAGGCTTAGCACAGTAAGCAGTACTCAGCAAAGGTTGACTGAATAAGTTAATACTAATGATAACTAATGGTTATTGCAAGTTCACTGTATATCAAGCACTGTTCATTTTATCTTCTCTGGCCTCAATTTTCCACTTTATAAAACAATAGATGTATGGATAGATAGATAGTTGGGTGGACAAGATGGATGGACAGATGGAGGGATGGTTAGGTGCATGAGATGGATGGATGGATAGACTGTTGGGTGGATGGATGGATGGACAGAGAAATGGAGAGACGTGTATTAGGATGGATCGCTGGGGCTCAGATAGTGGAAAATATACCTTAATGTCTAGGAGATTTTTCACCAAAATATTGAATCCGGTTGCAATTCTCCTCCTTTGTGTAATTACAAACACAATCAGCAGAGTATGAGAGCTGGAAATGTTCTTTGGATGGTCTTGATTCAGCCATTTTGGAAATTAAGACATCCTTGCCCAGAAAGTGCTTTAAAAAAACTTCATGAAGTTTCATGAAGAGAAAACAACTGACTTGCTGGAATCTCTCACAGTATATGCATGCTTCTCTCTCAGGGTTTTTAAAAGATTTTTTTAAGTTCAATTCTGCATGTTTTTTTAAAAAGTTTATTGTTTAACTAACACTTCCTCACAATAGCACTAAATAAAGAGATTGCAAGGATAATATTTTATTCATCCCTTTATTTCTACTATGAAGCATAGCATCTGAAATATATTGTTTCAATAAATACCAAATAAATGAATGAATGAATGAACTTGATTGCTATCAGAAGACATTTGAATGAACACTGAGGGTTATTACATTTGTCATTCTTTCAACAAATGCTAATAAAACCTGCTGTTCCCAAGGTCCTGCCCTGGTCACCCTGAGGGAAGCAACGTGAATGCAACACTTTTTTTTTTTGAGTTTATTTTGAGAGAGAGAGAGAGAGAGAAAGGGAGAGGCAGAGGGACAGAGATAGAATCCCAAGCACGACCGACATGGGGCTCAAACCCACAAACCATGAGATAATGACCTGAGCCAAAATCAAGAGTCAGATGCTGAACTGACCGAGCCACCCAGGGACCCCTGAATGCAACACTTTTGAGGCAGACATAACTTCAATTGGTTGCATGTGGGGAAATTGAGAAATCAGGCCACTGAGTGAATACATCCACTCATGCAACAAATCTCTATTGACTGCCCACAACATGCCAGTTAGCTGTGGATATTTTGTGAAGAGCCTGGAATACCATTCTGAGGATTTTGGACCTTGGACACATGCCAGGGACCATGTGTATGTCACTGAGGGCTTTGCATAGGGGGCTGAAGTCACAGCACAGCTGCGAAAAGAAATACAAAGACAATATGCTGCTTTAAAATTCAAAAGTAGCTATTTCCTCCCATAAATGCTTAGCTATGTTTGTCTCTGTCAAGTTCTGGTTTCTTTTTTTATTTTTTTTTAAGGTTTATTTATTTTTGAGAGAGAGAGAATGAGTGGGGAGGGGCAGAGAGAAGGAGACAGAGGATCTGAAGCAGACTCCACACTGATGCGGGGCTTGAACTCATGAACTATGAGATCATGACTTGAGCCAAAATCAAGAGTCAGCCACTTAACCGAGCCACACAGGCGCCCCTGGTTTCTTTTTTAAATCTTAAGAACTTTGTATGGAGTTTCCACATGAACAGAAAACGTGAAGTCTGGAGTCAGACAGACCTGACTTTGCCTCCTGGCTGTGTTTCTCACCAAGAGCATGATCTTGGGCAAGTAGGACTCTCTCTGGGCCTCAGTGTCCACATGTGCAAAATGAGACAAATAATAGTATCACTGGTACAGAATTATAGTGAGAATTTAATGAAGTCATGCGTGGACAACATTTAGCTCTGTGCACGGCATAGAGTAACCACTCGATGAACACCAGATAATCAGAGCACAGCGGACAATGAGGTGACAGGGCTGGCCAATTATTGAGTACCTAATTTAAGACAAGTCCTCTAGACGAAACTAGAGGTTTAAGCATGCGTTCATTCAACGAGCTTCACGAAGCCCCTGCTTGGGCGCCAGGCACTATTCTAAAAATTGGGCCCAAAACAGTGAAGAAAACAGAACAGGAACAGAAGTTCTTACCCTCAGGGAATGTCCATGCTAGGGGCATGCTTAATCCACATAGTGTGACTCAGTTTCTTCACCTGTTAGAGAGTAGTAAGAACTGAACCTTCCTCACGTGGTTGTAAGGAAAATTCAATTATTAAAAAAAAATTGGGGGGGGGGGGTGCCTGGGTGGCTCAGTCAGTTAAGTGTCCGGCTTCAGCCCAAGTCATGATCTCACAGCTCATGGGTTCAAGTCCCACATGGGGCTCTGTGCTGACGGCTCAGAGCCTGGAGCCTGCTTCGGATTCTGTGTCTCCCTCTTTCTGCCCCTCCACTGCTTGTGCTCTGTCTCTCTCTCTCTTTCTCACTCTCTCTCAAAAATAAACATTAGAAAAAATTTTTTAAGTTTATCTATTTATTTTGAGAGAGACAGAGACATCATGAGCAGAGGAGGGGCAGAGAGAGAAAGAGACAGAGAGAGAATCCTGAGCAGGCTCCACACCGTCAGTGCAGAACCTGACACGGGGCTCGAACCCACAAGCCCTGCGCCAAGCCCAAGAGTTGAACGCTTAACTGACTGAGCCACCCAGGTGCCCCTGAAAACTCAGTTATTGAATGTGAAGTGCTTCAAACAGTATCTGGCACAGAGTAGGGGCCATAGAATATTAGTGTTTTGTTCTTCTGAGTGTCGTTATTTTTGTAGGGAATCATTACCTACCTCTTGTACCTCTGGCACTAGCCACAGAGAGAATTTTAGGGATTATTACCTATCTTTTGCAAAGAGGTTAAGTGGTCTCATTAAAATCACACAGTTATTAAAGGCAGAGCCAGAACTTAAGCACAATCCATCTCCAAAATTGAAGGTCTAACTTGCTACAAACATTCCCCAGCTTCCCTTTCCACCCGCCCCTGAGAAAAATTTATTTTATATACACTGACTAGTATAAACAATTATATCATATGCTTCTTTTCCCAGAGTCATTTAAGTTCTAATAACTGGGATTTCCTGATTTTGCATTGATGGATGACAGAATTAGCAGCACTTTTGGAATTTCTACTCCCAGGCTGACCTCATTAGCCTTGTTTATAGACCAGGCAGAGAAGACAACATTACGTCCTGTAAAACAAGGAAGGGAGGACTTATAGATTGGGGCAGCTTGCTTTAATTATCCATTTTGGACCACGGAAGCCCCTACAGTAGTGATTTTTATTAAGTGTTTTAATACGAACCAGTAAGACAACTTTGGAGTTCTAAAATGCAAGCTGCGATGGGTTTTTTTGAGAAGTGACTTTTAAAAGTCTGCAAATTTGTTGTTCTTTCTTTCTTCCGGTAATGAATATTCTAGACCTTTTCTCTAAAGACAATTTGAAATCCTCTTTAATCTACAGATTAACACCTCATTGGAAATTACATTCTTTCTCTGATAAAAGGGACAAGTAGGACAAAGATCAATATTGTGTGTGGTGTGTGCCTCAAAGAGCTAAATTCAAAGTTACAGCCGAAAACTTCAGGGGAAAATATGCAAAGTATACGAGAGGGAAGTTGAAAGATAAAGAAGAAAAAAAATGGATTAATAAAAATCTTTGCCAAGGCAGGAAATCAACCTAGACATATTTTATTGAAGCCTTTTGACTTTCTGTTTGGGTTGAATTCCAATGGCTTTGAACTTTTTTCAAAAACATCGAAAAATATTTCTTCCAGAGGAGGAAACTCAGTGTGAATACAGGAATTCAGTGAGACCCATTAATTATTGCAGCTCCTGAAGTCCTTGTGAAAGTGTCTAGATTCTTCTGGTGAATGAGACTCTCCTGCTGTTTAGGAGTCACCTGATATGCTCATTAAAATGACAGGTTCCCCGATCATCAGAATCCTACAGAAATAGAAGCCCAGAGGCAGGAGTGGGGTGGGGGGAGGAGTTCATGTTTTCAACAGGGCCATGGGTGTGTCTGATGCAGCCCAGGACACTCTATTCCAATCTTTCATCACTGGTCTGGGGTCCATTTTGTGGATTAGAAAACTAAGAACCAGAGAATGGAAGTAACTCACCTCCGAATTGTTTTAGTATGGCAAAATACACCCAACATCAAATTTACTATTTGAACCATTTCTAAGTGTGCAGTCCAGTGACATTAGGTATATTTACCTCGTTATGCAACCAACACTGCCATCCATCTCCGGGACTCTCTCATCATCCCCGACAGAAGCCGCACACCCATTCAACCCTACCTGTCCGGCCCCCTTGCCCCCAGCTCCTGGTAACCTTATTTTACTTCCTGTCTCTGTGAAATGGACTCTTCCCAGTGCCACATGTAAGGGGAATCATATAGTATTTACCTTTTTGGCTTCATTCACTTAGCATAATATCTTTAAGATTCATCCATGTTATAGCATGTTTCCGAATTCCATTCCTTATTGAAGTTGAATAATATTAGGGGCGCCTGGGTGGCTAATTGGTTGGGTGTCTGACTTCAGCTCAGGTCATGATATCAGGGTTCGTGAGTTCAGGCCCCGCGTCAGGCTCTGTGCTGACAGCTCAGAGCCTGGAGGCGGGTTCAGATTCTGTGTGCCCCCCTCGCCCTGCCTCTGTTCTTCCCCTGCTTGTGCTCAGTCTCTCTTGCTCTCAAAAGTAAACATTTTTTTAAAATTGAAAGAAAGAAAGAAAGAAAGAAAGAAAGAAAGAAAGAAAGAAAGAAAGAAAGAAAGTTGAATAATATTCCATTGTATGTATGTACATTTTGTGTTTATCCAGTCAACCATCAATGGACATTGAATTTTTATTTTTAGCCATCTTGGACCAAAGACATGACATTTTCACTTAAAAGTCTTCCTTTTCCTGTCCCCATCATAGGGTCGCCAGATTTAACAAAAATACAGAATGCCCAGCTGAATTTCAGGTAAAAACAAAACAAAAAACAGTATACATTTTCAGCGTCAGTATTTTCTATGCAATATTTGAGGCACTCTATGCTAAAACATTATTCCTTGTTTATCTGAAATTCAAATTTAACTGTGCATCTTGGATTTTATCTGGCAGACCTACAGTCCACATTCAATAAAACCACAAGGAGATTCCTGTCTACTTGGAACCCTGAGTTGCCAGAATTCTTGTTTTTGAACCTTATCTTAATCAAGATTAATGTAAAGCAAGTAAAAGCACAGTATAAGCAATATTTGTACACTTTTTCTCGGCTTCAAAAGCTTTGTCTGATACATTGCACCGTTGCCTCAACCCTGCAGCCATCATCCCAATTCTCTAGATAAGGAAAATGAGGCTTGTATATGGGGACTGCCTGACCTCATACAGGTGGTAAAAATCAGGGGGTGGCTCAAATCCAACACCCCCGGATTCCAAATCCAGTCTTTAGTGTTTTTTTTTTTTAATTTCACTTTAAGTATAGAAATAGGATAGACTATGCGGGGAACAGATACCTTCATTCAATGCTGGAGGGGATAACAAATGATACAATTCCAAGAGGAGATTTGGCAATACCCATAAACAACCCAAGCAGGAAGCATTCCTCCATCAATCTAACAATACCACACCTGGAAATCCACCCCAAACATACTTCCATACTTCCAGCAGCATGAAAATACATATGCACATGGTTTTATTGCTTTATTTATAATTATAAATATTGGAAGCTACTCCAGTGCCCAAATATAGGATTTGGAGTGAATAAACTATCACACATGCACACAATGGAGTACTATGCACCTGAAAGAAAAGAAAGGAAGCCCTAAGAACTGATACAAAGTGATTTCCGGGAAATAATGTCAGATGATGAGAGCAGTGTGCAAAAAGTCGATCTTTTGGGTGGGAAAGAAGATCAAGTAAGAAACAAAGGTACATCTGCTTAGCTCTGCAAAAAGAACCACAGGAAGGACCCAGCAGAGAAAGCTGATGTCAGGGAGGAGAACAAGGTGGGGGGAGTCCCAGAGTGAGTGGCATTTCTCCGAGCACATCTTCGCCATAGATTTGACTTTCAGAAGCAAGTTTATTTCTGTGTATTTAAAAGTAACTTTAAATCAGCAAGGATAGGATGGAGGGAAGAAAATCTAGAACGGCGTACAAACTAAGGCAAATAAACCCCAAAATATTTAAAATCAATGCAAAAACCATACTGATGGGGGGGGTTGGATAACTAATCTGAGTAACACACTGTGTCACCCTTAATCTTGAGTGGGGTTGAGGACCAGGAGACAATTGAATTCCTCTTATGATGTGTGTTTTTCTCAGCGGTGTGGGTGAAGCAATTTTAGTGAGTAATGTGCCATTGATGTTGTTGGGACCCAGGGTTCTCACTAAAGAAGAAGGGAAATTTAAATATAGAATGGGAGGGTGCCAAGAACGACCCCCGGACCGGAGTTAGAGATTTCAGTCAGTGCACACTCACGATTCCCAAAACATGTACACATGTGCATACATATGTGTGTATGCATGTGTATACATGCGTATTTGCACCAGTGGCACATTAGAGACAGCCGTACTAGCTCATGAGATCTCATTTTCCAACATTAGGCACTCTGTGAACCCGTTGTTATCACAAGTGTTGTTAAAATTAAAGTACATAAGCTTAAAACTAATTACATTAAAAATGAAGGTAATGGGGTACCTGGATGGCTGAGTCAGTTGAGCATCCACCTCTTGATTTCGGCTCAGCTCATGATCCCAGTGTCGTGGGATCAAGCCCCGCATGAGGCTCTGTGGTGAGTGGGAAGCCTACTTAAAGTTCTCTCTCTCGCTCTGCCCCACCCCCACTTGTGTGTATGCTCTGTGTGTGTGTATGTGTGTGTGTGTCTGTCTCTCTCTAAAATAAAAAATATATATATAAAGATAAAAAATACACAAAATTCATAACATCCTCATTTTTTACCACATTTTACTATTGTCTATGCACTTGACGTTAGGTGCATTATCATACCTGTTCTCAACGCCATGTTCAGTAACATCACATTGGTAGCTTAAAATTGGCTGCGGTGGAAATATTTACACCATGGAAATCCATAAGTACTACAAAGCAAGGTCCTGTTTGTTTGCAGACCTGGTTGTTAAATACATACCAGCATATATTGTTTGTATGCGCATATACAACTATGCCTACATTCTCTAGTTCTGTTCTTACTATTGCAACATTAAGAATCCACATCTAGGGGCACCTGGGTGGCTCAGTCGGTTGAGCATCTGACTTCAGCTCAGGTCATGATCTCACAGTCTGTGAGTTCGAGCCCCGCGTCGGGCTCTGTGCTGACAGCTCAGAGCCTGGAGCCTGTTTCAGATTCTGTGTCTCCCTCTCTCTGCCCCTTTCCGCCATGCTCTGTCTCTCTCTGTCTCTCAAATATGAATAAACATTAAAAAAAAATTTACAAAAAAAAAAAGAATCCACATCTAGGAGCACCTAGGGGGCTCAGTCGGTTGAGCGTCCGACTTCAGCTCAGGTCATGATCTCACAATTTGTGAGTTCAAACCCCACATTGAGCTCGCTGCTGTCAATGCAGAGCCCACTTCATATCCTCGGTCCCCTTCTCTCTCTGCCCCTCCCCTGCTTGTGCACACACACACACACACACACACACACATACTCTCTCTCACTCTCTCTCTCAAAAATAAACATTAAAAAAGAAAGAAGGCATACTAAGAATTGGTGGAATAGGTGTTTGTTCACTCCCCCTTTATGGTCTGCCTCGGGCCTTTGGAACATTCATTCTGAGAGAGCAGAACCTTGTTTATTTTATGCATCGCCGTATGTAATGTCTAGAACACAGCCTGCTGTACAAGGTGAGTGGTTGAGAACTTTTTGCCAAATGAGTGAAAAGACAAATAAATGTCTAATCATTCTCTTTTAAAAATTCTGAGGGGTCCTTGATTTGTCATAGTTCTAGTAGGAGGAGCCTACCAAAGAATCCCAAGATTCTAGCCCAACTTGAGACTAACAGATGCTCTCTCTGGCAGTGCAAAGAGAATGGCACATGAATTCATTGACTTCCACATACAGGCTGGTGTCTCCCAAGCTCCCTCTTCAACACTGCCCAGAAAACTAGGGTCCAAGGGACTGTGGTGACCATTGCCAAATCCCCAGCTCCTAGAACAGGGCCTGCCACATAGTAATTCCTTGATCAATAAAAACAGCATCTCTTCTGGAAGTTCTCAAAAATGAACTTGAGGTCTCTCCCTTGTGGATCAGCACTTACACACACAGCCACTGTTCCTTAATCAACATGCATGTGACTTCAAATAAATCAAGGGAAGTTATTCTTAAGGAAAAAAAAAAAGTTGGGAGCCCAAGTATTCAAATCCAATGAATAATACTTTTGAAATCAAAGAGATTATTCACTGAAAGCGAAACAATGGCCAAACAATAAGTCACCTGGGAAAGCCAGGCAGGACAGGTAACATAGGAGGCCTACCCCATGATGCCACGGTCCACAGCCTACTTAAAAATCCAGAGTTCAGTCTTTTCTGGATGTGGGCTTTGCTGCAAACCTCTAAAATATAAAGTGCTAGCCAATCATGTAAGCACCCTCACTGTTTGAGGATAGATCTGACCTTTGATTATTTTTTTCTGCTTCTTCCTTTGCAAAGCCTTCAAAATCACATCTCCTCCCCCAGAAGCCTGATGACCTCATCCACTGCATGGACCCTGAATCACTTCTTTTTTTTTAAGATTTTATTTTTTAAATTTTATTGTTTAATTTACATCCAAATTAGTTAGCATCTAGTGCAACAATGATTTCAGGAGTAGATTCCTTAATGCCCCTTACCCATTTATCCCATCCCCCCTCCCACAACCTCTTCAGCAACCCTCTGTTTGTTCTCCATATTTAAGAGTCTCTTGTGTTCTGTCCCCCTCCCTGTTTTATATTATTTTTGTTTCCCTTCCCTTATGTTCATCTGTTTAGTATCTTAAATTTCTCATATGAGTGAAGTCATATGATTTTTGTCTTTCTCTGACTGACTAATTTCACTTAACAGAATACCCTCTAGTTCCATCCACGTAGTTGCAAATGGCAAGACTTTATTCTTTTTGATTGCCGAGTAATACTCCATTGTGTGTGTGTGTGTGTGTGTGTGTGTGTGTGTGTGTATACATATATATACCATATCTTCTTTATCCATTCATCCATCAATGGACATTTGAGGTCTTTCCATACTTTGGCTATTGTCGATAGTGCTGCTATAAACATTGGGGTTCATGTGCCCCTTCGAAACAGCACACCGGTATCCCTGCATAAATGCCTAGTAGTGCAATTGCTGGGTTGTAGGGTCGTTCTATATTTAGTTTTTGAGGAACCTCCATACTGTTTTTCAGAGTGGCTGCACCAGTTTGCATTCCCACCAGCAGTGCAAAAGAGATCATCTTTCTCTGCATCCTTGGCAACATTTATTGTTGTCTGGGTTGTTAATGTTAGCCATTCTGACAGGTGTGAGGTGGTATCTCTCATTGTGGTTTTGATTTATATTTCCCTGATGATGAGCGATGTTGAGCATTTTTTCATGTGTCTGTTAGTCACCTGGATGTCTTCTTTGGAGAAGTGTCTATTCATGTCTTTTGCCCATTTCTTCACTGGATTATTTGCTTTTTGGGTGTTGAGTTTGATAAGTTCTTTATAGATGTTGGATACTAACCTTTTATCTGATATGTCATTTGTAAATATCTTCTCCCATTCCATAGGTTGCCTTTTAGTTTTGTTGCTTGTTTCCTTCACTGTGCAGAAGCTTTTTATTTTGATGAGGTCCCAATAGTTCATTTTTGCTTTTGTTTCCCTTGCCTCCATAGATGTGTTGAGTAAGAAGTTGCTGCAGCCGAGGTCAAAGAGGTTTTTTTCATGCTTTCTCCTCTAGGATTTTGATGGCTTCCTGTCTTACATTTAGGTCTTTCATCCATTTTGAGTTTGTTTTTGTGTATGGGGTGAGAAAGTGGTCCAGGTTCATTTTTCTGCATGTCGCTGTCCAGTTTTCCCAGCACCATTTGCTAAAGAGACTGTCTTTATTCCATTGGATATTCTCTCCTGCTTTGTCAAAGATTAGTTGGCCATATGTTTGTGGGTCCATTTCTGGGTTCTCTATTCTGCTCCATTGATCTGAGTGTCTGTTTTTGTGCTAGTACCATACTGTCTTGATGATTACAGTTTTGCAATACAGCTTAAAGTCTGGGATCGTGATGCCTCCAGCTTGGGTTTTCTTTTTCAAGATTGCTTTGGCTATTCAAGGTCTTTCTGGTTCCATACAAATTTTAGGATTGCTTGTTCTAGCTCTGTGAAGAACACTGGTGTTACTTTGATAGGGATTGCCTGAATCACTTCTTGTTTGAGGATCCCAAGACACCATACTTCCTAAGTCTCTCATTGCATTGAGAAAATACTTTAGGGCTAGAAAAAGGAAGAATATGGCAAAGTTCACATGCTAGTTAGTCTCACAGCCCTGTATCAGAACCACAGGCACAGAAACAGTGGTGGAATGGACTCTTTTGCCATTTCTTAACACAGTGAGCCCAGACCCTGTCTTTTCTATTCCATGGGAATATCCTCTGGGAAGGAGAGAGCTTATTTTGTAAAGGTCATCGAACCCTTAGTCTGTGTCGGGCACTGTTCTAAGGGTGTTACAGCTATTAACTCACTTTATCCTTGCAACAGCCCTAAGTATTAGCCACTAATTATGCTCACCAAATTATTTCTGGCTCTCCATTCTGCAGGCACCTCCTGAACCCCTGTGGTTGGACAAGGTCAGGTGACTGGTTCTGACCAATGAGTTGTAAGCAAAAGTGATATGTGTGTCTTCCTGGCTAAGCTAAATTGCCAGACCCTCCAGAGACCTCTTTTCCATCTGCCATGAGTACCCACAACATTCAGGTGTCACTGGCTCTATTAAGAAGCAGTTTCTCAAACATTTTATCCTCGCCTCAATCCTGCAATCCAATGTCAGTTCTTACGATGTAGGAATTGAGGCTCAGAGAGACCCAGTGTGTTTCTCAAGTTCGCATGGACGATAATAGTTAGAGGTTGAACCCAAAACAGTTTTTTTCAACTTTATAGAAAAAAGGTAGGCAGTTATAATAAGGAGCTTCTGACAAGACAGAACAGAGTCCCAACTGACCCACCATGAAGATGGAGTATCAGAGAAATAAAAAAAATCTCTGATATTACAAACCATGAGAAATGGAGGTCTTTTGTTACGACAGCATACCCTGGACTCTCCTGACCCATTTTGTGAGGCAGAGCCTACCATTGTCCTCCCTTTGAGATATGGAAACTGAAGCATAGTGCTATTAAGTAACTTGCCAAGGTGACACAGTTGTAAGCAAGGGGTTCCTATTTGAACCCAGATGGTTTGGAAGGCGATTTATCTCGCTGTTCTTCCAGCTGGTTTGTCTCCCAGAAGCTGATGCTTCCCATTGCCCAGGTACCCACAGAAAGATTGGGACTCCTGCCTGTAAGGACCACGAATGAAGTGTGCTCATTTTAGAGCTGCCGTAAATAATTGCCATGAACGGGGTAGCCTAAAACAGCAGACATTTATTCTTTTGAAGTTCTGGAGGTGAGAAACCTGAGATCAAGGTGTCCCCGGGGCCATGCTCCCTGTGAAGGTTCTAGGGGAAAATCCATTCTTTGCCTCTTCCAGCTTCTGGTGGCTCCACGTGTTACTTGGTGCGTGGCCCCATTGCTCGAATCTCTGCCTCCATCATCACTGGCCTCTTCTTCTTCTGTACATCTCGCTTCTTTCTGTGTGTCTTTTATAAAGACACTTGTCATTGGATTTAGAGCCATCTGAAGGGTCCAGTATGATCTCCTCATCTGAAGATCCTTGACTTAACTACATTTGCAAAGACCCTATTTTTTTTTTAAAAGCTACATTCTGTGATTCTGGGTGGACATGAATTTGGGGGGATGCTAGTCAAGACGTAGAGAAGCAGAATGCTAGGCATTTACTCAGGACATTGCCTCTACGATTCCCAGATCCAAGGGTACACTGACACCTATCAAGGTTTAAACCCCAAAGACTTCAGAAAATTGTGTCAACTCTGGATAAAGTTGGAGATCAGGGGTTGGAGACACTCAATGGGAGGGGGTGAGAAATGTGAGGAGTAGAACAAATCAAGGCTTGAACCGTTGGCCTGGCTAAGCCCCTTCGTTCTTTGATGAGGTCTCACTGCTCAGGTCTCAATCCTCTTTGATTCCTTCTTACATTAGGCAAAATCCTGCAGCAATGGGTATCCCTTCAATTTCATAGGCATGTCTCCCTTTCCCACTTAAAGGGGAAAGCTGGGCTCCAGATTTTGGTCTTCCAGTTCCTTGGAAAACTGAACACGAGCTCTTGCCTAATGATTGGGAAGCATGTGACTACTTGGTCTGAGAGATAGGGATAGGAAACTAGTGTCCTCAAGAACTCAGCTACAGATGTCTTGTTTGACCAGATGCCCTAGTTCTCCAAAGTAGCCTGGACTCTCCACTATCCTGTACACAGCCTGTTCACTCATTTATCCTACTTTCCTGGCCCCCAGAAAGCATTTTGGTTTGAGCCTCTCTGGGGTATGTAAAATTAAATGTACCTCAACACCAAGAGAATTAATTTCATTCTGAAAATTCTTGTCTGGTCTACATTAAAAATTCATAATCTTGCTCCTAACATAACTGACCTCATTTCTTGAGCACTAATAACCTTAGCCTTATTGTGTGTTCGCCAGTCCCCATCCTCCCTGCCAACTCCACCCCCTCCTTCCTGCCCTGAGTCACAATACAATGGTTCCAATATTGAAGGGCCCCATGCCCCAAAAGTTTCTAATCATTAGAGAGAAGAGAGAAAGAGTCACCACAAGAGAGAAGAGTCAAAGGAGAGTTTCTGTTATCCCTAGATGCCAGGGATTTTTGCAACCTGCTGGAATGCACAGATATCATAGCAAGGTGGCTATTGCAGAGAAATGGAACTGTTCCCCCAGACAGACCCAGGCTTTGCATTTGGCTTGCAAGAAAACTTTCAGAGAAACCCCAAGTCTTGGCATCTCCATGCCTTCACATCTAAATGGGGATAGCAATACTCTACTTGGAGAAGTTAGACAAGATGATAGTAGTGAAATCACTTCTTATGCTGCAAAACCTACACAGATACAGAAGATTGCTGCCATTTTTCAATCCGCGCTTCTCAAGTTTCCTCCTACATGAAGTGACCCTTCCATCCACATCCAGACTGCCAACCAACCCTTGGTTTCTTCAGTCTGCAAAAGTTGTTGACAAGCCCATTGGAAGGCAGATGTGGATAATCAGACACATGACTTCAAAGGAGAAATACTAACGCCATCATCATTATGGTCCTGGTATGATTTCAGGAGAAGTGCTTCCTTCCTGCCCATCCTCCGCCAGCAATTGCTTTCAGGTTCCCTTCACAGAATGATTACAGTTGATCCCCAATTTGGCTGCTTATGTCAATGATAATCATCTCCATAGTCTGTAATTATTGAAACCTGCTGAGTCTCCACCAGCACCCGCCCTTGGAATAGGAAAAAGAATTAATCACATCACCAACAGATGTGACCAAATAATGGGGATGAAATATGGAAATCCACAATGAACCCTTCCTGCCATATATTCCTCCATCAATTTTACTGCAATGTGAAGAGACACAAATTAAAAATAATAATAAACATTTATTAATGTCTCCAATGTGCCATTATTTCTCTTAACCCTTGTGTATCTGTCAAGATTCTCTAGAAAAACAGAACCAAAGAATACACACATACACACACACACACCCCACAATTAGTGACTGAAAACAACATCCATTTAATAGCTCACAGTTCTGTCGGTCAGAAGTTGGGGTGGGGTGGGGTAGAGAGTCAGCTGGATTTTATATTCAGAATCTTATAAGCCCCAAATCAAGCTATTGGCCATACCCTCTTACCTGAGGGCCCCAAGGAAGAATCTGCTTCAGGCTCATTCAGATTGTTGGCAGAATCCATTTTCTTGCAGTAGGAGGATGGAGATCCTCGCTTTCCTACTGGCTGTGACCCAGGGCTCACTCTACTTCTAGAAGTCACCTGCACTTAGACTACTTCTCACATGGCCTCCTCCAAATTCAAAGCAGCAACAGCCACTAAATTCTCCTCACCCTTAGAATCTCTCTAACATCCTGTGTTGCCACTAATAAGCCAGAGAAAACTCTGCTTTTAAGGCCTCATGTGATCAGATGAGGCCCACATAGATAATCTCTCCCTCTTAAGGTCAACTTTGCCACCATATCATAAAGCACAATCACCAGAGTAGTATCTCACCCCATTCACAGGTCCCAGAGAATTCAGGTGTATGATTCCTGTGTTTTCCAACACCATCAAGCAATTCTCCACTTCTCAGTGAACACTGACCCATTGCCTGACAACTTCAGCTGACTTCTGACACTATATACCTGCAGACAGCACCAGATCCCACAAGGTAAGGGCTCAGGCTCACAAGACTACCCCCTCTCCAGACACTAATTACAAGTCCAGGCTGTCACCTGTGCTTCTGACTGACAAGCTGTACATCAGAGGCTCCCATGACTTCCTCCTCCTTGGGTTCCATCAATTTGCTATGGCAGCTCACAGACCTCAGGGAAATATTTTACGAACTAGTTACCAGTTTATTACCAAAGGATATAATTCAGAAACAACCAGATGAAAGAGATGCACAGGCAAGTTATGTGATGGCTTCCATGTCTTCTCCAAGCAGGCACCCTAGTGTCCATCAATTAGGAAGCTCTCCAGACCCCATGCTTTTGGGTTTATGGAGACTTCATTACGTAGGCATATTGATCAAATCATTGGCCATTGGAAACTGATTCAATCTCCAGCCCCTTTTTCTTCCCTGGAAGTCAGGGGGAGGGGCTGAAAGTGCCAAATCTCTAATCACATGGTTGGTTCTCCTAGCAATCAGCCCCCATTCTTAGGCCTTTTCCCCAAATCACTTCCTTAACAAAAACTCAGGTATGGTTGAAGGTGGTTTGTTATAAATATCAAGACCCCTTTATCGCTTTTGTCATTTAGGAAATTCCAAGGGTTTTAAGAACTCTGTGATAGAAACAGTGACAAAGACAAAATATATATTTCTTAACAATAATCACAGGGTAGAACATCCTTTGGAGGCTTGGAAGCTTCATCTTTGAATTCAGCCTACCACACTGGTGATTCCCATACACATAAAGCTTGAGAAGTACTATTTCACACCATTTAGAATCATAATTCACACAGTCAATTCTTAAATGTCTTATATTTTGGTTAGCAATTTGGCTAGCAAGTATGGTCCATTTTCGACTGCACTTGCATTATCTCATTTAATTGTCCAAAGGGCTTATGTATGGTAATGGATACTTCTCATCTGAGGATGAAGAAGCTGTTACCCAGAGACCCTCCGTGTTCCACCAATATTACATGGCAAGTACTCAGAACCTCTGGTATTTGATCCTGAACTCCTGCTTAAAAGTCAAACCTGCTTCCTCCCTCTCTCCTTCATACACTTCGAAAAACTCATTTTCATAGATTATTAGAAAAGCAACTCTGATATTAAGCTCATTTTTGCTGAGGCACAAGCAACTGAGAGAATTCGTTCAGTGTTTTGTGCGTGATGTGCTGTGTGTGACGGGTTTGTCCATTTGTGAACAGGACTGACTATAATTGCCGTCTTCACCAGCATGCGATATTAACAGCTAACAGACAGGGTACTCCAGGACCTAGTGGCCCAAGGTGATAGGGAAGAGTTTTAACCTGATCTAGGAGGCTCAATAAATCCTTCCACAGTGACTTGAAATTTATGGGCGTCAATTCAAAGAGAAAGAACCCAAATGGCATTTCTGAGGAGAAGATTTTGGATCAACCACTTTGCTTTGAAATCCTTCAAACCACACCCCCAGGATGATATAGGCATACTTCTGAATCTGTGTGTGAGGTAGAGAACATTTGCCTTGGATGAAAGTTTGAGACCTGGAGTGTGGGTTCTCAACCTGGCATCTGCAGCTATCATTGGAGATATCACGTGCCGGCTCTGTGCCTCAGGTTTTGAAAAACTTTGGGTGGTTTTTGAAAAAACCTCAGGTGGTAAAGTAACTCTATGATCCTTCTGTTCAAGGATGATGTCCTAGAGACAGCAGTGAGGTGTAAAGGGAACTCATGAAAGGAAGGACCAAATACCTGGAAACCATTTTTTGGAAATCATCCCAGCCCCAGTGGCCCCAGGGTGGGGTGGAGAGCTAGCAGTCATTGAGCAAAAGCCAGAAAAGCTGGTGGCTTTGGAATGGGCCAAGAAAAGGTGGCCTGGAGGTGCTTCGTTGTTGACAACTTTCTACAAATTCCCACCTCATGCCTGGAAGATAGCTGGGTTCAGTAACAATGTAGATCTCTTCCAGCTACAGGACTCAAGTCCTGCTGAAAACATTGAACCAGACCCTTCAGTGCCCACCATCAGACACTTTCTCCTTTGACATTTTAACAGCTCAAATGGAAAACTCTTGGGGACCCAGTTTCTGAAGCATGATGAGTTGTGTCATCAAGTTAAATGATGCCACCTGTATACTTTGTTTCATCTGGAAGGCTTTTAAAGTCTGGTGTCTTTTCTTTAAAAGGGTCTAAACAGCTGGCCACCAGATGCCAGTCTCTATCCCTTGAGTTGTGTTGGCAGCTTATAGTTTGGATAATTTAATGACCACTCTTCACTTAAGTTGGTGCACAATTCCTGCCAAGCTGGACTTTTATTATTATGTGGCATTTATATCCAGGACTATGGACGACTTAATGAAAAGAGGATAGAGATGGGTCTGGAAAACATTCCCAAGGATAGAATGGCTGGAGCCAACAAAAATTTTAGAATTTTTAATTTAGAACCTTATGCCTGATAAACAGATGAAAATAAATATATAAAAATAAGGCCAGCTTATAGGTAATAATTCAGAACAAGTACCAAATCATGGTACTTTTCAAGACTTTCCAATATTTACCTGAAATATATCTATGATAAAACGAACTGAAGACAACACAAGGAGTGTTTGAACATCAATAGTCATAATGTTTGCCTTCCTACCACAGGATCCACTTTTCTGAAGAGGATATACAAACTGAAGGGAAGAATCAGAATTTTCAAGATAACTGCAAAAATTCTTTTCAATACTTTTTGTCAAATTTCTTTAAATATAATTCATGTATAATGCATATAATACAACCACTTTAGGTGTATGGTTTTATGGTTCAATGAGTTGTGACAATTGCCTACCCTTGTAACCACCAACACAGCTAAGATCTAGAATGTTCTCAGTACTCCCTCCAATTTTTCTGGAGCCCTTCCCTGCAGCCCCTATGTTTTCAGTCCCCACTCCAATGCCAGATCCAGGCAATCCCTGATCTTCTTTCTCACTATAAATTGGTCTGCCTGTTCTAGAATTTCTTACAAATGGAATCATATAGTATATTCTTTTTCATATCCAATTTCTTTGGCTCAGAAGTGTTTTTGAGATCCATACACATTGTTACACAGGTTAGCCTTCCATTGTCTTTTTCTTCAGTAGCATTCCATCGTACAAATTTACCATACTTGGTTTATTTGGTCACCAGTTGATGAACATTTGGGTTGCTTCCAGTTTCACTGCTGAGTAGTGTTCTATCCTATGGATATACTTAGAATTGGTGATCCAATCACAGATAAATGTTTTGTTTCTAGTTTGGGGCTATTATGTGTTAGGCTGCTAGGAATATTTTTTCGTATTCACTTCTCCCAGATATTCTTTCATTTCTCTTGGGTAAATGGCCTAGGAGTGGGGTTTCTGGGTTTACAATAAGGATGTAGTTAACTGTGTATAAAGGCACCAACCAGTTCTTAGAGTATTTGTGCTATTCTCCTCGCCCACCATCAATACACAAGCGTTCCAGTTGCTCCACATATCTGTCCGCTCTTGGCAGTGTCATTTTTTACATTTTAGCCACAGTAGGGGGTGTGTACTGTTACCTCACTATGTTTTCAATTTCCATTTCCCTGGTGACACCCCTTAAGACACTCTTTTAGATCAGAAGAGAGAAGACCTCGACACATGTATAAGAGAGAAGGCTAATGTGTAGAGTTACCGTATGCCATAGTGTCTCTAGGACAGTTCGGGATTATACCCAGTGTCCTAATGGCATTACCCACAGCACCGCCTTACTCATTTGCTCCAGCTGCCGTAACAAAATACCACAGACTGGGTGGCTTTATTTACAGGAATTCATTTTTCCACAGTTCTGGAGACTAAGAAGTCCTAGATAGGCGCTGGCCAACTTGGTTCCCCAATGAAGCTCCCCTTCCCAGCTTGCAGGTGATCAAGCTGGAAAGAGAGAAAGAAGCAAGCTTTCTGGTGTCTTTTCTTAGGCAGGGCCAACCTTCCTGTCCTCATCTAAACCTTACTACTTCCTAAAGGTGCCATCTCCAAATATCATTGAGGTTAAGGTTTCAATGTATGAATTTGAGAGAGGGGGACACTCCATAGCAGCCCCGTTTAATTTGGATTAAGTTTTGTTGTTGAGTGTGCAATGTAGTCTTCTCTACCTCTTCACAAAACCTCCAGTAAATCCACATTTCTTACCAATCTATTTGAAATTGTAGCTGTGCTTGTAAGTCAGGTACCAAGAGCAGAAGTTACCTGATAAGACCCCATTGCATTTGTGCTACAATTATTATAAGTTTTGAAAACATTCAAAAGGATACACTACTATCTGCATCATCTTATTGAACTATTTCTTTCAGTCTAGTATTTTGGTTTGAAGAACAAAACCTACCTCATAAAAGCACACTGCAAATTAAAGAACCACTATCATCAATGAAAATATATTATTTCAACTTCTGGCCAGTTGTAAAATAACATTTTATTTTGACCTTTTGTGAATTGAAAGAATTATACTGCACATTCAGGTACAAGTTTATCCACAAAGGCAAAATAAAAGTTGAGCCAGACATTCTGTCCATCCCTAAAACCAAAGCCAAGCAAAAGTGTTTTCTTGACTCTGTTCCCATTTTCCTCTTTCATTCTGGCAATAAACCACCATCAGAATGTAACGATTTCAGTTTTACATAGTCTGTCTCTTTCCTGTTCATAATATGATTCACAACATGATAACGTCCAGTCCCAAGCATTATATCTGGTAGCACTTCATGACAGGTTAGAAATAGATGGAAGCATGCATTCATACCTTAAATTTTTTTCCATAACTCTGACCACATTTTCACCACGTAACCTTTCATATAGTTTTACCCTTATGTAGTTTCATTTGGCAAATTTTTAGCATGGATATAAATACAAGGTATCGCAAAAGGCACCATGGATAATGGAAAGTTACAAAGAAGTTTAAGACATAGTCCCAGCCTTCAAGAAACTTATACTTTAGTATGAAGAGGGGGTGGGGCACTTACATAAAGAACTATAAGATAAAGCAGAAAGTGGTAAGTACTCTGTGCATGAGACAAATGGTTGTAGCTTGGAAGCATTGAGTGTCCTTGTAGGCAGGGCTTTGCTGTTCCCAGAGAACTATGTATGCAAGAATTACTAGCCAAGTGGGGAAGAAAGTGATGCTTAATAGCTTTGCGAGTGCCCCTTTGTACCACTCCCTGGTCAGGGAGAAGAAAAGCTGAACTTTTCTGATGTTTAGTGCCAAAGCACAAGGTTTATAATTTCAATTCAAACTGAGATTTGCTGCTCCACATCTCCCACCCCTATATTCACAAAGCCAACACTGAACCCACTTACTTAATCATGGAAGCAGTGGTGGACCCACCTGGTGGGGCACTGACTTGCCCACTACCACACAGAAACAAGAAATTGAAAACACACACCTCACTTAAGCACAGGAAATGAAAGGTAGACAAGAGAACTGGCTCTGCTCAGCCCTGAGAACATCAGTTATTCCCCAGTCTACCACAGAATCAATCAGAAAAAAGCTCAGCTAGAAAAGCGTCAAGCTGTCATGGCTGTGTCTCCATCCACTCATGAACTGTGGCCAGCCTTGGACCCAGCAGATTATAACTCTGTCTTCATTAGAGGGAGGTTAGACCAGGAAAGGAAGACTGCAGAAAGGCAAGATGGTAGTATTATCTTTGTGTCTCCTGTGGGCCGAAGATGAGATGTAAGCAGGGAGATAAACATATCCTCCCTTTCCCCACAAGTTCATTACTTTAGAACAGCCTCTTTCTGAATGTGCTTTGCCCAATATTTGTATCATAATGTGCACCACCAATGACATTCTTTGAATCAAGTGTTTCTTTGAAAAATATGGAATATTTTAGCTGTTAGTCGAAGATTGATTGCACTCATGATGCAGCTTTTTCACATCTCGTGTCCATGACTTTGGTAGACTCTCTCACACCGACTCTGGGCTTGAGCCCAGACTTGCTCTGGCCAATAGGTTCATAGCAAACTTGATGCACACACAAATTTGAAAAAATAGTTGCCTATTTGCACTTCTTCTTTTGGACTCTTACAACTTCCTTACAACTACATGGCCACACTATCCTTTTGGAGAAAAAGACCCACAAAGCAGAGTCAGTTGCCCAGCCAAGGCCATCTTGGATCAGCCAACAGCCAGAAGACCAAAAGACATATGGGTCAGTGCCCACCAAGACCATAAGAAATGCCTACTAGCCAAGCACAAGCCAAGCACAGCCAAGCACAGTCCACAGACGTCAGTGGAACTGCCCAGTCAACCTACAGATTCATGAAGAATAATAAATGGTTGCTGTTTTAAGCATTTAAAAAAATTGGAATAGCTAAATGATATGCCCTAAATGAGATTGCTCTGGAATGAATTGTGTCACTCCAGAATTCATCTGCTGAAGCCCTAACCTACACTGTGATGGTATTTGGGGGTGGGGCCTTTGGGAAATAAATTGGTTTAGATGAGGTCATGAGGGTGAGGCCCCTATGACAGGATTAGTGCCCTTATAAGAAGAAGAAGAAGAGACACCAGAGTTCTCTCTTCCCACTCCATGTGAGGACACAGTGAGAAGGCAGCCATCTAAAACAGGAGGAAGAGAGCTCTCACCAGAACCTGAACACACTGGCACCCTGATCTCAGACCTCCAGGCTCCAGAACTCTGAGAAAATAAATGTGCTGTGTAAGCTACCAGTTTACAGTATTTTGTTATGGCAGCCCAAGCAGACTAGGACAGCTTTTGGTACCGAGAAGCAGGGTGCCACTGTACCAAACACTTGAACATCTGAAAGCAACTTTGGAATTGAGAAATATGAATTTGGAATATTGTCCAAATTGGAAATATAGACATTAATAGCAATTCTGGCAAGTCTCAGACAGATGAGGGACATGTTATTGGGAACTGAAGGAAAGGTAATCCTTGTTTAAAATCTTAAAATCAGCAGAGAACTTGGTTGAACTATATTCCTAGTGTTTTGAAGGAGGCAGAAGCTGTGAGCAACAAAACCGGATGTTTGGCTGAGATTTCTAAGCAAAATGCTGGAGAAGTGGCTTCCACGCTCCTGCTGCTTGGAGTGAAATGCCAAAAGAGATAAATTAATTGAAGAAAGAACTGTTACGCAAAAATGAACTATAAATTGAGGGTTTAGAAAATTCTCGGCTTATGCATATCGTAAAAGTAAGAAACTTGTTCTGAAAAGTACACGGAGGGGGTAGCTGAACAAGCATTTGATAGATCATGGGTGGAGCTCACTCACTTAGTCAGACATCTCAACAGAAGCCAAGAATAGAGATGGGATTTTATCAACAGAGACACTGCCTCTTTGACTACAGGAGAATAAAAAAGGTGGGAGAAAATAAAGGAAGGCTGTCATTTTTTTTTTTTTTTTGGATTTTACAGGATGGAACCATATCGTTCTTTGGCAGTAAACATGTACTATCTTTCCAGAAAAGGGAAGAAGGAACCCTCAAAGCAATTCAGAAATCATCAAGGCTACCACTGTCACTACAGACCCAGAATACACAGGCTCAGAGGCAAGATGGCCTCCACCACAGTTTCAAAGAGTGAGACCACCACCCAATACAGCCTCATGGGTGTGGGCACCCTGCTAAACTGTGGGGTGATACTACTACCCTCAGGCAGTCTGGAGGCAGGGCATCAAACCAAAGTGGCTTCTTCACAAAACTTAAGATCGAATGCAAATTGCCTTGCAATTGCCTTGCTAAGTTTTGGACTTGCCCGAGGCCTATTCTCCCTTTCTTCTTTCCTATCTCTCCTTTTATAATAATGTCTATCCTATGCCTGTTCAACTATTGCACTTTGGAAGCACATAACTTCTCTGGTTTCACACGTTCACAGCTGAAGAGGGATTTGCCTCAGGATGAATCCTGCCTAGAGTCTCACCCATATCTGACTGAGATGATATTTATATGAGAATTTGGACTTTAGAGTTGATACTAGAACAAGTTAAGACTTTGGGATGGAATTAATGTATTCTGAATACAAGTACAACATGAATTTTGGAGGACCCGGGGCAGAATGTTATGTATTGAATTGCGTTCCCTCCAAATTCATATGTTGAAATCCTAACACTCAAGTGATGGCACTTGGAGATGCGTCTTTGGGACATAGTTAGGTTTAGATGTCACAAGGGTCGGGCCCTCGTGATGAGATTTGTACCCTATGGAAAGAAGGAAAAGACACCAGAACTCTATCTCCCTGCCATGGGAGGACACAGTAAGAAGGTGCCCTCAAGAAGACAGAAAGAGAGCTCTCACCAGAACCGAACCCTGACGGCACTCTGATGTCAGATCTCCAGCCTCCAGAACCATGAGAAAATAAATTTTGATTGTTTGGAGCGCCCAGTTTATGGCATTTTGTTATGGCAGCCTGAGCAGACTAAGAGATTCCTATATATAACTAGTATCATCCAAACTTATTTTACTGTCATGTTTCTTCCCATGGAACACTCCAGAATATGAATCTACAGACAACACTCCAGGGAAACACTGGGATAAATAAATTGTAATAATATAAGTGCATCAGGATGCCAGACTTCAGAGACATAATAAAGAAACAATCAGTATTTTATGATGGAATTTTGGGGGAAAGTAGCAGAGGGAGTCAAAGCAGTATTTAAAATCCTGACAACCTGACAGGATTGTGGTTTTAATGACAGAATTAGGTAACTCAGGAAGAGTGAGTTTGAGGGAAAATAGTTTTCTTTTGAGATATTAAACCTGAAGAGAATGTGCTATCTCCAAGAAGTAAGATCCAGCAGGCATGAGAAAAACAAGAATGGTGTCAGGGGAGAGGTCCTATTAGTTCTATAGATTCCAAAGAGAGGGTGACCAACGCATGAAAGAAAGGTCCCACAGAGGAAAGAGAGTCAAAGGCTCAGTGTTGTGCCTCAAAGCACTGGGACACAGGTGGGGCATACATACAGAGGCCAAGAGTAGGAAAATGACTTTTCAAGGCCAGCTCAGAGTTCAGGCTATAACTCTAACTGTTGAATTCTTGGTAAGCTTACCACAGGGCTCACGAGTCGTTTAGCAATGAATTGGACATTGGTTCCCCGAAGGGCAACCAATCAAGATGGCACCCTAATTGAAGTCATGTTACGTGAAGAACAGTTAGAAAGAGCCAGAATCATCGAACTTGGGATGAGGAAAATGGGCCTGTGGGAGATGAGAATGGCTGAAAGTAGCCTTTGGAGATTGTAACAGCTTTTACGTGTGGAAAACTGAGCAGGAATATTTGCTGTTGCTCAGAGAATAACCTGGGGAAGTTGTGGCCCCTTTCCCTGGGAACAGACAAGCAGAAATGGAGTGGCCTCTGCCGCGGCTGTGAAGGAGGCTCGTGAACAGAGAGAGAGAGAGAGTTAGATTGTCCCCAGTCGGCTATCCTCTGATCTACAAACAGATAGTCTCCTTTTCTCATTTTGATGAGTGGCAATAAGCTGATCTTCTACTTTATATCACCAAGAAGGTAAAAAGGGACTTTCAGATTTGCTCACCATGACTGGAATCCATGAGAGGTGAGTTCTCGAGAAACTCACAGAAGCGGCTCTATCCCGTCTCCGTCTCTCACAGCTAATAGTGACAAGCACACAGTAGGCATCTGTGTATCATCTAACCCTCTGGAGCAGGGCAAGGGCCCCCCGAATGGCTTCACCTCGAAGTTATGACTAGATGATTCCCTACCACTCTCGATAAAGAACATTTCACTTAACTCTCCCATCTCTAAACTTCAGCAACATCTTCCAAGAGGAAGATGAAAATTTCCAACGAGATTCATTTCTCCTTTGGCCTCTTTCTCGATGTCTTCACGTATTTGATAGAACTCAGCAAAGGCTTTATTATAAGATCCAGATGAAGCCACCTGGGTTTTAGGATATAATTGGAAACTTGGCTGCTGCATGCATGCAAAGGAGAAGAAATAAAATCAACCATAAGAGCACAGACCCTAATATATGAAAAATGTTCAAACTTTATAATTACATTCAGATAGAGGACTGCAGGTTTTCCAAGAATAACAACTGGTGCCTCTAAGAGTTTAGAGTGTCTTTCACAAGTAATCTGTATTCATCTCGAATGTAATGGATGCGAAGGAAAATATATGGTGCATGAATCTTCTCTGCATTTGGTGTGGAGATTGTGTTTTAACCAGCATTTAACAGCTCAGGTACTGGAAGAACCAGACAACCTACATTCAAATCCCAGCTTGGCTACTTACTGACTGTGTGACCTTGCGCTAGTCACTTAACCTCTCTGTGCTCATGTGTAAATTGAGGATAATGTTAGTATCTATTTTATAGGATTGTTGAAAGGATTAAATGAGCTTATACACTTAGAGAGCACATGAACCAGTGTCTCGCGCATCGTTAATGCTCGACAAATGTTTGCAATTTTGCCACTATTGTTTAAAACGGTAGAAAAGAAAAGGGTCTGACCCTTTTACAAGCGTGCGTGGAATGAAAAAAGCCACACTTCTAGTGGGAAGAGCTCAAAATACTTGAGTTAGAAACAAAATGTATGGGGGTGCCTGGGTGGCTCAGTCGGTTAAGCGGCCAACTTTGGCCCAGGTCACGAATTTGCTTTCGTGAGTTCGAGCCCCGCGCCGGGCTCTGTGCTGACAGCTCAGAACCTGGAGCCTGCTTCGGATTCTGTGTCTCCCTCTCTCTCTGCTCCTCCCCTGCTCATGCTCTGTGTGTCTGTCTCTCTCTCTCAAAAATAAATAAAGATTAAAAAAAGTTAAAAAAAAAAAACAAAATGTATGAACTAGGACTTTCTGTACCTACATTTAGAGCAGTTCAAAGCCAACAACACATGGCCTGAGTAGAGGGCAGCTTTTAGGGATATTAGCTTTCAACTAGCATTAATAAGCTGTTTAGCCCATTTTGACTGAGGGGCAGCCTGGAACAGTCAATGTCAGGATGATGGCCTTGTTCTGTACACACAGTAAAATAAATGTTTGGGTAAGTGGAGTTTATACTAGTTAAATGCTAAACACAGTATTTAACTTGTAACTTGGAGTTTATAACTTCCTTTATCCCTTGCTTTGAAGGTTGCTCGTGAAATCTGACAGTGATTTAGTGGACAATTTTCTTAATAAACGCAAGCATTTTTAAAGATGGGGAATAAATGTTGTTTTCAGCATCTATTTCTGTCACTAATCTTTCTACGGTTTCCAATTTACTTAGCCCGATGGCACACAATTTTTAAACCTTCACTTTATCGTGTTCCCAACTGACATTTAGCTAGATTAGTTTTGCAAGAGATAGGAAGCGGGGATTTACGTTTACTATAAAAATACCCATCATTTGTCGAGCACTTTTTATAGTGTCAGGCCCTGCTCTGCATTTTTTGCATATATTGCCTCATTTAATCTTCTAAGAATCTTTCAAGGCAGCTATCTGTGTTAGAGTATTTGACATTAGCCGACTCTGACAAGCCCCCAAACTCAGTGGGGAGACACAGCATAGGTTTATACATTTTCCCACAATGTCTGATGCCGTCATGTGGTTCCCCCAGGCAGCATCTTCTAAGGGATGCCTCAGGGTTTGGGTGCCCTCTACTCTGCAGCTCCAGCACTTTCGCTTCCTGCCAAATGGAGAGAGAAGAGGGGAAAATGTGCCCTAGGTACACCACCGCTAACTACCTGAGCCCCAAATGAACCCTCCCTTAGCCATGCTCACGTCCCATTGGCCAGAAATCAGTCACATGGTCCACCCAACCTCAGAGGCGGCTAGGAAGCGGGAGGAATACTTGACATCACTAAATTTTAAACCTACCTGCCATAATTTACCCTTCTGGTCACTAAATACCTATTTTCTCCCCTCTTTCCTTATATATGAGGAAGAGAACGCAAACACAGAATCCGTGACTCTTCGGATTCCATCTGGTCATTGCACCCAGCTCAAAGTGCAGACTTCCGAGTTATGTGAGGCGCTTGTCAAAAGTCCGGATCTGCCATTTCTCGATCCAGTGGTCTATAAATTCAAAGGAAAGGGATCTCTATCACCTAAAAAGACAAATTAAAAGGAAAGTGATCTCTATCACCCAAAAAGACAGGTTTCCTCCATCAGGCTCACCCTCTCTCTCTCTCTCTCTCTGTCTCTCTCTCTCTCTTTCTCTCTCTCTCTCTCTCACACACACACACACACACACGTGCACACACGCACACACACTCTACAAATGGAGTAATAGTGATGATAGAACTACAACAAAAAATGTCCCTTCAGAGAGATACCCAACAGCCATTGATGCCACATCTCGCCAGGCAGACATAGGAAGAGGTTCAGGCTATGGGCCTAGCTCCCTTTTCTGGGGAGAGCTCCCTTGTCCGTTTTTCTCTGTGGCCATCAGCTCCCCCTTCTGGGAGTCTCCCCTTGCTAACCCCGAGCTGTGTATTGGGGAGCCAGCCCTCCGTACAGCCAACAGTTCACCTGCTGGAGGGAGCGGTTGTTTTTTTCAGTCTTGAAAGATACTCTGAGTACCGGCTTATAGTTATGTCAGCGACAGAAAGTCCTCAAAAAAAATTCGTAGGTTCCTAAAAACCATGAAGTTTAGGTACTGTGTCTCTATTCCCTTTTATTTCTGCGTAGAGTTTAGCCATTTCCTTCCGGGGCTCATCTCATTCTCGAAATA
This sequence comes from Neofelis nebulosa, assembly GCF_028018385.1. Lineage (NCBI taxonomy): Eukaryota > Metazoa > Chordata > Mammalia > Carnivora > Felidae > Neofelis > Neofelis nebulosa. Next base: position 196,001,449 of record NC_080784.1, on the reverse strand, counting down.
CCTTGCAAAATGCAGTCAATAGCAGCCAACACACACGGCGGATGCTTTCCCCCCAGCCTCGCGTCCTAGAGCTGCGGGGTGACTCGCACAGATGGCTGTGCGCGTTATCACAGATGTCGGTTTCACCACACGTGTCTGTTGGGGCAAAACCTGGCACTTTACTCGTCCAGCCTCCGGTATCCATTTCCTTGCCACTCAGCTCCTGACGACCCGGCCAGTGACACCGAGTGTAGGTTTTTATTACGGCAGCACCCTACGTCCATTACCAATTTTGGTATTGATCAGGGAGACAACACTAGCCACTGTGGTCAATTGCAGTGACTCACAATAGGTCCTGCTGAGTGACCCATACGTAGTGAGGTGCTTAGTTAACGGTCATTGAATAAATGCAGCATTATGTGTCTCTATACAATTAGGTTATTTAGCATATTTGTATTTAATCTTTCACAATTAAGCAAACAAATTCCTAAGGAAATTAAGTGCATATTCAAGGTCACAAAACTGGAAAATCATAGATCAAGGTCCGGGACACTACCTGTACTCGTGCCTATAGACATCTCTTCAGTAGTAGCCAGAGCAAAAATAGACTCAACCTTTTTCTCTGCTTTCATAGGAAAGAAAATCTGAAACCTGACCGCTTCCCTGCAGTTGTAGATCCTTTCTGTCTTTGCGCTATTTCAGTCAGAGGTATCATCCTCTGTCTATGGCATAACAGTTCCTTTAGGTGAGTCAAAAAACAGTGGAAAATAATCTATAGTTTTAAAATAACGAGTGAGGTTTCTGTCCTGTAATTTGTTCATGTAAGTTTACATACTTAATTGCATACTTAATAGACTGCACCTGTGTCCATATCTCTATTCTCCACCAAATGGTTTACTTATTTAACTAATGTTTTCTATATTCATCGAGGAGATTTTACTATACAATAACCATTCATTAAGTCTGGCAAGGGCACACATTGTCCTGTTTACTCTCTGCATAAGCTTTGACATATCCCTCCCCAGTGCAAACCCAAATTGTCAAAACTGTCGAATGATGTGAACCCAAATGATACTTTATTCATGCAGCATGTATTTATTGAGGACTTATTATCTCTCGGGAACTGAGCGAGACCTGCTTTAAGATATACTATAGATATTTTTTAAATCATCATTTTCACTTTAAGTTGGCTATAATTTGAAATCACAAATGCTCAGGGTGTGTGTGTGTGTGTGTGTGTGTGCGCGCGCGCGCGTGCGCGCACGGTCGCGTGGGTGTTTCATGGCAGGTGGGGAAGGGTGGTGGCACGAGTTAAATCGGTAACACTGTATGCCACAAGACTTATATCCCGCTGCATGGACACACTCTGAAAAGTAAATATCCCTCCTGGAGTTTATGATTCACATTCAGGATGCAGGTTAAAATAAGCCCGATGCGAATGACGTCATTTTAGGTATGTTCTCCCTTTTATGAAAACATCTCATACACTAATTTTACATTTTCAAGCAGACAAATTAGGGAAGAATTGCGTGGAAATAATTGTGTTAGCAAACCTGACGTCTAAACCTAATTTCACCAGGAGTAACCGTTCTATAAGTTGAGACAGAAACTTCCTATGTGCTTTTATGCATCCAGTGAAGTGATGCCATTTGGTCTCAAGGCACCGCTTGAAAAGGCAAAGCAGCTTCAAGCACCACAGCGAGAAGAGCTACGGATAAAAGAGAGAAACAGAATTGCTCAGATACCTGAAACCTTTGCCTCTCGTTTGCCTCAGTCTGGAGCTTGCGGAAGAAATTCACCCACTCCCACTCCTGCCTAACGAGCGTATATATTAAGCTCTTTGAAATGTGAGTATTATGGGAAGGATCGCAGTTGCTTTAAATTATAGACGTTGGCAAGTGGCGGGGAGGAGCAGGAGGTTGTTTAAACTGAGAAAGACAGTTGCAAAACTTCATGCAACAGCATGAGCTCCAAGCTTCAAACACATTCTCGTGCTCAGAAGAGCACTTTATTTTTCACCGAGTTACTTTTTGTATTGTTTCGAAGCGGCTTCGAATAATATACACATATTCCTGCTTTCAATTTTTTAATGGTTTCTAAATTCATGGGACAACCAAAGCAAGAAAGCCTCATGTCTTGGGGGAAATGTTGATAGCGGCAACGCCTAGAAAAGGTAAGCTCCTATTTTCATTGCACTTTTTCTCTTTTTCCCTCCTGTTTGGCCTTTGTCAAAAATATATACTGGAAGAACTTAAGACAGCTACTTGTAAAGAAGGGGGGAACTTGTAGAAAGTACGTCAACAAATGATAAATCAGAGGTTGGAAAACCTCAGCGATCATGCCTTCTCCTGCCTTCTATTCCGCTTGACCCAAACCTCTGTGAAATAGCTTTGACTATTTGAAAAAATGTCATTTCTCTCAGAAAATGTGCGCAGGTCCTCCGAATTTCCAGCCTGATACACCCCACATTCACTAGTGGGGTGATGGGCTCATTTATTGCCCGGGTCAGAGGATCCGTGTTTTCTTGTCCGGTTGTATGTAAGTCAACTTCCGGAGCTGTGATCTTTCTATTAACTCAGAAACCATTCCCAGGGAAGATTTTAATATCTTTCCAAAAATTCTCTTAAGTGTGGTTACTATGACTTCTTATAAACTTGTTTTGCAGAATATGGTTTTAAAAGTTAAATAAATCACTTGGCTTTTCCTTTGTAACGACGCGAGAGGATGTTACAGCTATTATGTCCTGGGAGAAAAAAAGTCCAATTCCAAGTTTGTGCATTCCGGTTGTCGTTGACTGACAATGCTAGTGTCTGGGTAGGGTGGCTGTGCCTTCTCGACTGTGCCTCAGATACAGGTAGGGAGCAGAGAGACTCAGATATTCCTCGGTTTTCTATTGCATTGGTCCTATGGGAAGTATGCTGTGGTTTGAGGTAGAAAGGTGCAAAAATGTGTTGTGTGTTATTCCTATTTCCCTGGGAAAGTCTCTGTTATCAGATTTCCCATCTTTCTGAGGCAGAATTCCAGGTGCAAAGAACTAGCTATCCACAGAGATCTAACTCCAAATTCTTCCAGCAGGCTGTGATTTGAACAGAGCTGTGCGTTCGTTCCTCCACACACACATATGTACTCACAGGCAGAGGTTACAGAGCCCCGTGGGTTGGACCGAGATGGAGGGGTCTGGGGCCTCTAGGCAAGCTCAGTCTACGCAACCCACTGGTACAGAAGCAGGACGGACATCCCCTCAGGCCTGGGTGAGAAGGCGAGGCTCTGCCCCGGGAAGCGTGCTTGGGTTGGGAAGGGCTCTACCTGCTTTGCCGGACCAGCTGCTGCCCTGTTTCTGGAATATTTTTTTTTTTTTTTACTTCTGTGTCAAATTCTGATTATGTAAAGTGGATTATGGTGGCCTCCCCTACCTTTTGTGGTCTCAGTGAAAAGAAAGAGGTTAAGATCAAAAGAAAGACATTGTGAGCAGAGAGACGGCAGCTAGATCATTGCAAGGTGGTCAAGGGAAACTGCCAGCTCCTTTCTCCATCCCCAGCTGTCAGTGGAGGGAGGGATCCGTGCCTGCCACCCTGCTGTCCTTCTCCCCGTGTCTTCCCGGCTCTCTCTTCCTCCTTCCATTTCTGTCCACACCGGCCATGCAATCTCAAGAGAGGGAGCAGCGGGTTGGACAAACAAGATTATTACCATCTCCTCCTCTCCACCAGTCCCAGGCCAGTTGGGGAAGCCCCCACCCTATTTGGAGGGGGGGGGTCTCCAGGACCCCACCCCATGACCTCATCACAGGCAGCCGGGGAGCTGGGATGGCCAGCAGTTGCATGGCGCCTGAGTGCACCCTGGGGAAGGGTGCGGCCCAGAAATGCGCAGTGTGGCATGACGTGGCTGCTGGGGAGTGGGGCGCGGACTTCCTATCATGGGCTCTCGTGGAGGCTGGCGGCATTTCTGGAAGCCAGGCCCGCCAGGCCCCACCTCTGAGCCTGAGAAGGCCCAAAGAAGACAAAAACAAAAAGGCAATTAGCGTTGCTAATGAAGCCCCAGGCCAGCTGACTCATCTGAGGCACAGCCACTGGGGGGCTTTGTAATGAAACCTGGACAACACCCTGGAAAGGACAGGTCAGGGTTGTCCCCAGAAGGACACTGATGAGAGGCCGAGGTGACCTAATCGTGCTCCTCACCTCGGAGACGCTGGGGAGAGGCAACATCTGCGAGGCACAGAGGGAGGACGGTGTTAACCAGTGAACTGCCAAGCAGCTCAGGAACCATGCTGTCCGAACCCGGGAAGGTTCGGAGCCAGACTCAGCCCAGGTTGGCAGCTACAATCACACCCCCAAGTCTGAAGAGCCCCAGGCTGAGGAATCAACCCCCCAGAGCAGCTGGGAAGATCATGATTCACTAAGCTCTGAGTGTCCACTCTGTGCCAGAAACTTTACCAAGGCTCTTTGAACATGGCCCTAGACAGACAGACCACACTTGGAGAACACAGAAGGGCTTTGCACATCAACCCGCTGACATCAAAGAAAGCTCCTCACAGAGTTGCATTGGAACTAGACCTTGGAGGAGGAGTAAAAGATCAGGAGACAAGGGGGTCAAGCATGCAGGCAGAGGTCAGTGAGCAAAGGTGCAGAAGTGCAAAGTTCGTGGCTCCTCCCGTGAACCAAGTAGCTTGGGAAGGCAAGGCTCTGTTTCCCAAAGTTCATCCCAAGGAACGACACTTTGATGGGATGTTCATAAGAGGATTTCGTGATCAGGCAAATCCAAGGATGTGGAAAGCCGTGCACCACAGTGGACCAGAACTCGGGTGCTGGGGTGACAAAGGTCTGATTCAAATCCCAGCCCTAACTCTTAACTGCCGTGAGAACTTGGACCATTCGAGCATCAGTTTCTTCATCTGTTAAGTGAGGATCATAATTACATCCATTCTTAAAGGGGCTAAGGCATTTGGAAGATTAAGTTAAAGAATTCAAAGGAATTCTCCTCATATAGGAGCTCAGTGAATGTTAGCTACTCTTGTTAGCTGTTAAGAGCTGGTTTCTTTACTGCAGGACTTCACATACATTTCAGTTTCCTACTGCCCCCTCTGTCTTTCCCTGAGCGGGTCATTAGAATCTAATGTTTTCCATAAGAGACTCTTAAGGACTGAGAATAAACTGAGGGTTGATGGGGGGTGGGAGGGAGGGGAAGTGGGTGATGGGCATGGGGGAGGGCACCTGTTGGGATGAGCACTGGGTGTTGTATGGAAACCAATTTGACAATAAATTTCATATTAAAAAAAATAAAAAATAAAAAAATCAAGTTAAAAAAAAAGAATCTAATGTTTTCATTAGAACTGAAAACCATGTCCCCCCACCCCCACCCCGCAAGGCGTATTGCACAAAACATGGAATACGGAATGCCTGCTGGAAAATGGCGAGGCTGAGTTGATCCAGTTGGTTGAGGCCACCGGGCCTTCAAGAGCATGCGTTTCCCGAGATTACTCTACTGGCCTCTTCACACACTGTCTTCCATATTTGTGTGAAACAAAAGCCCCACAACTGGGATTCTCATATCTAAAGAAATCAACTTTTTTTTTTAATATGGTCACCTTTTAGAGGGAAGAGAAAAGGGACAGCCAAGAAAATTGTTGTCATACCCAAATGTTACACCTAAAAGGTCAGCTTTTGCCTGTGGTTTGAGGGTATACCTCACAGGGGGCAATGCACAGGACACAAGCTAACCGAAACATGATCCCACCTTCAAGGAGTTACCGATCCCATGGGGACAATAACACGTGGGTTCCAATATCGAAAATGCAAAAGTATGGGGCGCCTAGGTGGCTCAGTCAGTTAAGCAGCTGACTTTGGCTCCGGTCATGATCTCACAGTTTGTGAGTTTGAGTCCCTAGTCGGGCTCTCTACTGACAGCTCAAAGCCTGGAGCCAGCTTCGGATTCTGTGTGTGTCTCTCTCTCTGCCCCTCTCCCATTCACCTCTGTCCTTCTCTCTCTCTCGAAAATAAATAAACATAAAAAATTTTGTAAACGCAAAACTAGATTTACAAGAAGGACTATGGGAGCTCAAAGGGAGTGGGAGCTCACAGCAAAGGAGCCTTCAGCTCCCTGGAATAATCAAAGTAATGCGTAACATTCTTTGATGTTTACCATGTACAAGTGACTAGGCCTAGTACTCCACAGTATGACCGGCCCATGTGCCCTTCGTAAGGCTTCACGGTGGGTGTGGGCTTGTGCATCTCACAGATGAGAAAACGGAGCCATAGAGAAATTCGGTAGCCTGCCTGAGATGTCCTAGGAAGTAAGGAGCAGAATACACTCTCAAACTCAGCCCCATCGAGGGCTCTGTATCCCTCACCCAGCGAAGACTCCTCAGAGGAGCTGTATGTAATTTGGCCTTGAAGGATGCATAGGGATTGGTAGGAGGGGTATTCCAGGCAGCAAGAATATTAGTAAAAGCATGAAACAGGAAAGCATGGGGAGTAGCAGGAAAGCCACCTTAGCAGAATAAAGTGTATGAATAGAGAGCTGGGGGAGATGAGCTCAAAAAAAGAAAAAAAAGAAAAGAAAAGAAGGGCAAGACTTTGTTGGAACGAGATCATAGAAAGCCTCGAACGCCAAACCACAAAGTTTAGATTTTTTTAATGGAATAATCATTAGAAGTTTGTAAACAAGAAAGTAACTCCCTGGGAGTTCATTCGGATTATGATTTAAGACGATTAATCAGGGTCCAGAAGGGGCAGAGACTAAATCTCCAATTAGGAAGCGGAGATTTGTCCAGACAAGAGATAAGAGCAGCAGGGGGGTCACACGGCAGTTAAAGGGCGGAGATGCTCCTTGGACCCAGTCCCCTTAAACTGTTTACACCACGGCCTTGACCATCCTAGTGGACTTTCTGAATAGCAGCCTCAAGGACTTCTTAAATCCGGATTCAAGCCTGTAAAATGTGAGGGAGTGGACGATGGAAGGGACAAGAGGAGCTGATTGACCTCCGAGGGCCTTCTGATATCTCAAACTCGATGGAGGTAGCCTGCCAAGCACTTTATGAAAACCACTAACTGTATAGTTCCCTATTCAATCACCTTTCCGGACTGCTCTTTCATATCAAGCAGGCACATTTCCAAGAGAACTTGAGGGTGTGCAAAAGTTTGGTGAGTTCACAGCCGTGGCAATTACATAGTAGTGGTGTTGGCACGCAGTGATTGGGGGAGGGTGTATTTCAACGTATCCCTTTGGGAGGAACATTTATCCATCATCCTGGCCGTGTGCCTTCTGCAACATTCAGCTGCCTACCTCCGGTGACCGCGGAGTCCTGCATTTCATACAACGTCAGGACCTTTCGGGGCTCCAAATGGTAGTTACTCCTATAGGTGTCGTGTGACCTCCAGCTCCCAAAGAGGTGGTCAGCTTCCAGACAGTAGGAATTAATTCATCTTTGACTATCTGCTGCCTTACGGCCATGGCAGGTCTGACTCAGTTTACAAACGCAGGTCTCCAAGAAGTGTCACATTTCCTTATTTTCTGATTTTCTTATTTTCAACTTATTATTTCAACTTATTTTCAACTTACTTTCTTATTTTCAACTTGAACCTGATCCCGAGCCCATGCCAGCAGGAACTTCAGTTTCTAAAGTTATCTGGCTCCTGTCCCCACAACCTCCAATACCAGGGTGGGCTTCCTTCACAGCAGTCATGCCCACTCTTATAAATTGCCTGTCTCTTAGATGTCTGTGGATTCTGCTTTCCAACTGGGGATCACCATCCAGTCCAGGGACCTGGTGTCTGAGCAATCCTGGGCCACCCAGAGCGAGCGTTTCCGCTTCTCACACATGCACCCATCCCCGGGCTCCCAGTCTCCAGGTCAGGGTGAGGATCCCGTCTCAAAGGTGCCCCAACTCCCCCTCTCCCAGCATATTCTCTTGGATTTGGACTTTCAGAAAATAAAGGAGCAGGCATTGTTGTCAAGAAATTTCCACCTCCTGCTCTGCACAATCTTGAAACAAGGACACACAAAGGACCAGGCCACATTCTTGGAGTAAGCTGGGGATGGAGAACACAAATAAAGTTATTTTGTCACTCACCCTATAGGTGTTTAACAATCATCAGTGAAATGCACGCCCCAGTAACTGACGAAGTGGTTCCTTCAAAGTTTGTCACCAGAGGAGGTATTATTATGATCCGCTTAAGAGAGCCTTTTTGTGAAGCACCTACCATGCGCCAATGCTTTACATATACTGTGTCCATATCTCCATTTTTCAGATGAGGAGAAGTGAGCAGCTTACCTAAGATCCCACAAGCACACGGAGGTACAGCAGGTATTTAAACTCAATTTGTGCCCGTCTCCAAAACCCATACCCTGTCCACTCAGCCACATGGACTCCTGGAAAGGATTCCTATTTTCTTTCTGGCAGTCTAGAGGCCTGCTCTGGACAGGTGCCTTTTCTCACTAAAATTTGTTTTAAATGAAGATTATTTTTTCACCATGAACATAGTATGACTCCGCTCACTATAGTAATAATCCCATAGAACGATTTACTGCCCCAGCTTGTCATACACCTGTAGGCAGCGTGGAGTCAGACGTACTCCTGTCGGAAAGACGAGACCAGGGTAAGGTGGCTCGTCCAGGACCACAGAGGCAGAAGAAGGGTTAAACCCATGTTCGTCCATCTCTACCTCCAAGTCAAGGAGAGGGAATTAGTCCTAATTAATGAAGGGCTAATTATAAAATAGCATTAAATATTTGCAGTTTAACAGACTTTTCATCTGCCAATAGCCATAGTTTATGCAGCCTCAGAACACATCCTACAGATGTAACCTAATGATATCTGAGAGCCATCAGTAAGACACCAGTTGGTGGCCTTGCCAATCGCTAACATCCTCAAAGCAGCTCATCCTCTGAAGGTGGCAAATAATTTTTTTCAGTTTTTTTTGCACCATTAATCTTATTTTTTTTTAAGAAAAGACTCTTGATGAAGTGATTTTTATCCCATTTCGCTCTAAAATCTAATTGGACATCACTGGAATCTTTGTCAAGGGATCCCTTGAACTTATTACCACCCTTTTATGTCAGGTGAATTTCTATCAGTTTCTCGGATCATTAGCGTCTCCTCTTTTCCTTCACAACAGAGACCATATCCGTCGGGATGGTCTTGGAGAGCCTTTGAAAATTTGTCTTTGGACCACCCTCCTTGTGCACATTCATCCCACCTGCCCCCCATATACCCAAGTTTACCAAATACTACAGACTGGTGGCTTAAACAGCAGGAATTTTTGTCTCACAGAGGCTGGAAGCCTGAGATCAAGGTATCAGTAGGTTTGGTTTTTTCTGAGACCTCTCTGCTTGACTTGCAGAGGGCTGTTTTCTCCCTGTGTCCTCACCTGGTCTTTGTGCGGCCCTGGTATCTCTTTGTGTGCCTAAATTTGCTCCTCTTAGGAGGATACCAGTCGAATTAGATTAGGACCCCCTTCCCGGGCCTCCTTTTACCCTTATCACAGCCTTCATGGCCTTACCTCCGAATACAGTCACATTCTGAGGTACTTCACCATGGAATTTTGGGGAGCCTCCGTTGAACCCAGAGCAACCCAATGCCTGCACAGTGAAGTCCACAGTTTATCAGGCACCCCTTTTCTCTATGTGTCATATAGGTCTAAAGAATCTAGTCCAGGGGCACCTGGGGGGCTCAGTCGGTTGAGCATCTGACTTCGGCTCAGGTCATGGTCTCGCGGTCTGTGAGTTTGAGCCCCGTGTAGGGCTCTGTGCTGACAGCTCAGAGCCTGCAGCCTGCTTCAGATTCTGTGTCTCCCTCGCTTTCTGCCCCTCCCCCACTCACACTCTGTCTGCGTCTTTCTCACAAATAAATAAACAAACGAAGAATCTAGTCCATTCCCTTGCCTTTGTGTGAATTACGCTGAATCCTATAAAATTGCTGACCTTCAACCCTTCCATACCTACCAAAGTGGCACTTTTATATGATTCCAATATAATCTGGAAACTTAACAAAAACTTTCATTTCTTTTTTTTTTTTAATTTTTTTTTAACGTTTTTATTTATTTTTGAGACAGAGAGAGACACAGCATGAACGGGGGAGGGGCAGAGAGAGAGGGAGACACAGAATCGGAAGCAGGCTCCAGGCTCTGAGCCATCAGCCCAGAGCCCGACGCGGGGCTTGAACTCGCGGACGGCGAGATCGTGACCTGAGCTGAAGTCGGACGCTTTAACCGACTGAGCCACCCAGGCGCCCCAAAACTTTCATTTCTTGATGATGGTTTTATGTGCCAGGCCCTTAAAATATCACACCAACTGTTGCTCGTGCCCCTGTTTGTCCCTGAGGCTGAGACAGAATGATATTCAGACTTTGAGAATTTATTCACAATACAGATCTCACCTCCAGCTTCAATGCCACTGGTAACAAAAATCTCACACTTAATAAGGCCGCCCCTTCCAGCAAAACACCATTGGTCAGCAGGAAGTTCTTCTTTTTTCTGCCTAGAATCTGGCCCTTATTAACGTCTCTCCATTAGTCCTTGTTCTGCATTTTAGCAGTAGCAAGGAAACGTCCAGCTCTTTCTCTAGCATTTTAAATACTCAGACGTGTCCCTGTGTGCCTTCCCACCCTCTCCCGGGTCTCCCTGCACTTACAGGGAGGGCTTTCCCCCTGGACACCATGGGGTTCACAGAGGATACCCGTGACCCTCTGGAAACAGACCTCCAGACCTGAACACCAGATTCCAGATAAGTTTCACGTCTTGGGCTAACTCCATGTCAACTTCCTGGGATGCAAGGTGACTACTTGCAGTCCTGCACTGAGAAAGGATCTGAACTCACTCTAGGGTTAGCAGGAAAGACTGTAGAAAGAAATCAGTGAATTCTAAGGGAGAATCAGGGGCTTTCTAGAGTTGGTCCAACTACTACTCTGCATATTGCCTGACGGCCCCAATTGCAGGGAGACTAATTTACGCTCTCTGATTTAAACACTCTGTTTTCCTCAATGCTAAATTTTGCATCAGCTTTGCTAGTGAACCCATCTCATAAAAAGACCATCTAAAACGCTCAGATTATTTTTCACACTTACTTGTCGCAAGGGCTATTTTGACCCGTGTTATGGTCTTGCTTCTCTTCATGGTTAACTAGAAAAAAAAAAAAATGAAGAATCAGGAACTATGATCTCTGTGTGCCATTTTTAGCCCTAACCCTTCCCGGTTGTGCATGTTATTTGAACTCTGAGTCTCTGTTTGTTCATCGTGGAAGATGGGAATAATATATTCCTATCCCACCGGACTCACTGGAAATATTCTAGTGAGATGTTAGAAAAGGTACGCATGCTGGAAGGCAATGCAAATTTTTGTTACTGTTAGGCACCTGGTATTTCTGGCCAGTCATTCAATGTTTCCCTCGTCCTCCTTGTCTTACGGAACTCCTTCTCACCAAACTGACAACTAATAGGGAATTAAAACAAAAGTCCAAGCAAGAGAAACTAATTCACACCCCCAACTCAGTAAATAGACTTGTATGTGAATGAAAGGTGTCAAGGGAAAGGACTTCAGCCGAGACGAAAGTGTTGCCATGACGCTGTCAAAACAGAGTGACAAATAAAATCCAGATTGGCTCTCTTGGGCTTGATGTGACGGGTCGAGGCCTCGGGTGTGTGGCTTGTGATGGTTTGTGCTCACCATTGGCTCACCTGGTTCTACACTGTGGCTCTAACACTTTTGCCTGCGAAAGAGACTACACCCGCTTCTCAGTGTTCTCAGCAATACCTTAGCAGAGCTCGAATCAATACATTAAGCCAAGGGCTACAGCTACCTATTGGACCTCACGGGAAGTGTGCATGACTGAATAAGCGTGTGGCAGAGACCCTGGCGACCTAGGACATCATGCTCCCCCTGAAGTGGGCAGACACCCTCCACTCTAGTGGGCTGTGTCCGTGGGACAACGTGGCCTCACGGTGTCAGATCTTCAGATTTTTCAAAAAAAATCCATACATTTGGATTTATATGTGAGATGTTCCTTTTTGAGAAACACTTGCCGGGGTGCCGGGGTGGCTCGGTCAGTTAAGCATCAGACTTCAGCTCAGATCGTGATCTCACAGTTTGTGAGTTCGAGCCCCGCGTCCGGCTCTGAGCTGTCAGCTCAGAGCCTGGAGCCTGCCTCGGATTCTGTGTCTGCCTCTGTCTCTGCCCTCCCCTGATCACACTCTCTCTCTCTCACTCTCTTTCTCTCAAAAATAAACATTTAAAAAACAAACACACACTTGCTAGGTTTTTGACCCTTAGAAATGGCAATTTCATATGGTGCAACTCACTGTAATCTAGAGACAGAAACAAAGTTCCCATTTTCTTGTTGTGTGGGAAATCTCAAGAGCCTTCGCTATTCCAAGAAATTTCCTAAATAAACATGTACACAGACATGCGCAACACTAACGGCAATACTTAAACGAGGGCACCTGCTGCCCAGAAGGTTCTCGTGTGGTAGGGCTTTCTGGAATCCTTTCCGCATCCCTAATAAGGCTGATACTGCTTACCATTTCTTACAAATGAGACCAAAGCCTCCCCATCGGTTAGCAGTGACACATCCGTACATGAGCATATAATCCCCTGGCCAACAAAGCTTGGACCCTTGTGTCTTTTGGATCAGAAGAGGAAGTGTAAAACACAGGTCACCCCAGAAGTGGGCAGGTTGAGGTGAATGCTAATTCTCCTGGACTGTTGTGGTAACCGCCAATCTCCTACCCCTTGTATTCGTGCACTTGGGCCACTGTAACAGAATGATGCCACAGGCTGGGGATTGGACAACAGAAATCTCTCTTCTCATAGTTCTGGAGGCTGGAAGTCCAAGAGCCAGGTCCCAGCAGGGCTGGTTTCTAGCAAAAACCCTCTTTCTGCCTCACAGACACCAGCTTTCATGCTGCGTCCTCACAAGACAGAGAGAGAGAGAGAGAGAGAGAGAGAGAGAGAGAGAGAGAGATCTCTTATAAGGACACCAGTCCTATTGGGTTAGGCGCCCATCCCCATAACCTTGTTTACCTTAATTACCTCCCTAAAGGTCTTGTCTCCAGGTACAGTCACATTGAAGGTTAGGGCTTCAACATATGAATGGCGGCAGACATCATTAAGGCCCTAACACCCCAAACCCTTTCCATGGACACTCCTCCTCTTCTGCCAGCCCTCATTGCCAGCCCACACCCTCTGACCCCCACCCGCCTGCCTGCCTCACCCGGCCAGCTCCCTTTCCATCACACACTTCTTTCAGACCACACTGTCTCTCTTTTCTCCCTTTCCCAACCTCCTTCCCCTTCCCTGTTCTCTGCCTATTTCTCCCTTCTTCTGCTTTTCTTGCCATCTTTTGCTGCCTTCTTGCCTTCTCTTTCTGCTTTTCTTGCCTTCTCTTTCGCTGCGGCCATCACCTTCTCCAAAATCCCATTCTCACCCCATTTTCTCCTCGCCCTCTTCACACATCCCCTTCAAGCCTACATTCCATGTTTGTGTGTGCGCCCTCCATAACCAGGGTGCCTAGCCCAGTGCCTGCTAAACAACAGAAACCCCATAAATGTCAGTGTACCCCCCACACACACAGGATTTGAGGCACATTCAAAGAGAAGGGCGAATGAAGCAGTTTACGTGGAAATAGAAAATCAAAGCCATGAGAGGAAGGAGGGACAAAATGTGCGAACCACAAGGACTGATCTGGAGACTGTGATTGAGAGTGAAATTTCACTTCCTGGCAGCCGAACCCAATCTTTCCAGACTTCGAGCGACTCGTGCGTTCTCTGGTGTGCTCAGGGTGCGGACTGCAGAAATGGGGGCCACCTCCCTTTCCGTTGCCCTGAGCCCGTCAGGCCTTGGAACAACTGTCTTTCCCCACATGTCAGCTCACTTCTCAGGACTGGCTCTCCACAGCTGTGTTGTGTTAAAATCTCACTCACATCCTATTTAAATGTTGTTTTGTGCTGTAACACATGAAAATCTTATCCTTAAGGCAATGGGTAGTTGAGGTTGCAGCTATGGTGTTGCTGGAGGGAATGTGCAATCTGTGGTGAATCAGAAAGCTTGCCAAGTGCAGGTTCAAAGGACACCTGGGTGGTTTGGGGAGAAAAGCATCAGAGAAAGCGGGGGGGGGGGGGGGGAGAAAGGAGGAGGAAGAAAGAGAAAGGTTTCTCTGAGTCCTTCCAACATTCCCCTGAAAACACTCATTTTCCTCATCTTTCTGATCCTGTGCTCTTTCCTCTCACCGTTACCTTCCCTCTGAGATCCGCAGAGAGACCCTATCTCCACCTCAGGCCGCTCCCTCCCACTGAAAACCTAGTCCTTCATTTCCAACATGTTCTGCGGAACATAGAAAATGAACCATCAGGGGAGCCTGGGTGGCTCAGTCGGTTGAGCGTCCGACTTCGGCTCAGGTCCTGATCTCACATTTTGTGAGTTCGAGCCCCGCGTCGGGCTCTGTGCTGACAACTCAGAGCCTGGAGCCTGCTTCGGATTCTGTGTCTCCCTCTCTCTGCCATTCCCCCACTCATGCTCTCTCTCTCTCTCTGTCAAAAATAAATAAACAAGAAAGAAAGAAAGAAAGAAAGAAAGAAAGAAAGAAAGAAAGAAAGAAAGAAAGAAAGAAAGAAAACGAACCATCATCAATGAACTTTCTGTGTTGTTAGCGGCCCGGCCATTCTCCCAAACGGATTAGTGTCTGAGGCTATCACTGCTCTATTAGATTCTGGACACACGTGTCAACAGGGCCATTGTCAAGCTGAAGAGAGGTGGCTTGGGTGACTGGAAGAGGAGTGTGAAAAACAAAGAACACAGAGAAGGATTGTGGGGTCCCACCGTGCAGAAGGGCAAACCGGCAGGAGACACAAGACTGATTTCAGGTATTTGAATATCTCCCTCAGGAAGGATGTCTGAAGCAGTTCTTCAAGACTGGGCATCAATTACTTAGGATTCTTAATCCATAGAGGATTTGATCCGAGTTAAAATAGCAGCTCTATCATTTTCTAGGCTTGTGTTCTGGGGCAACTAACTCTTCCCGTGGCCATTTCCCTGCTGTAAAAAATGAGGAAAATAGTATCTTTCTCATCAAAGTTTCTGTGAGGATATAATATGGTGCTCAATCGATCAGAGCTAAGATTAATATTCCTGGTATCTCTGTTGAAATGCAATAGAAGAGAAAACATTAGATATACAGGGTTATTAAGTTGTTTGGATCATAAAGTATAAGATTTTCCTCCCTCCCTTCCTTCCTTCCTTCCTCCCTCCCTCTCTCCCTCCCTCCTTTCCTCCTGCCCTCCCTCCCTTTCCTTCCTTCCTTCCTTCCTTCCTTCCTTCCTTCCTTCCTTCCTCCCTCCTTCTCTCCCTCCCTCCTTTCCTCCTGCCCTCCCTCCCTTTCCTTCCTTCCTTCCTTCCTCCCTCCCTCTCTCCCTCCCTCCTTTCCTCCTGCCCTCCCTCCCTCCCTTTCCTTCCTCCCTCCCTCTCTCCCTCCCTCCTTTCCTCCTGCCCTCCCTCCCTTTCCTTCCTTCCTTCCTTCCTTCCTTCCTTCCTTCCTTCCTTCCTTCCTTCTTTCCCCTTTCCTTCCTTCCTTCCTTCCTTGCTTCCTTCCTTCCTTCCCTATCTCTTTCAGAGATAGCTTTCTGACTAACCAAGAATTGCAGGTTTCCTTTAGCAACACTATAGCAACAATTCCAGCTATAAATTGCCTTACTCAAAAGACTGCATTGTAAACAGGATTCGAAAGAGACCCTGAAAGAGACTCAGAGGAAGTGTCTGGCAAGCAGGGGGGAAAGAGAGCTTTGCAATATTATATAAATAAAGGAAAGGGAGAGTGGAAATATAATATTGCAATATTATATAAATAAAGGAAAGGGAGAGGAAAGCTGTGGTTCTCAACCTTACCTGCACCTTAATCATCGACAAGGGAGCTTTGAAAGATCCCGGCGCCCTGACTGGACCCCAAACCATTACTTAAGAACCTCTGGGGCTAAGATCCAGAAGTAAATAATTTTTAAAGCCCCCCTCCCCCCGCTCCAGGGTGATTCTAATGTGCAGCCAAGATTCAGAACCGCTGTGTTAGAGGAAGCGGTGTCCAACAGACGGGGAAGCTGCAGAGTTGACAAGGCTATATGCTGTCCGTGCAGTGTCAGCACACTGGGAACTCTCTAAACTCTGGAGAGACTTTTCAGGAGAACTGCAGAAACAGAAAGCCTGCTGTACACACAAGGAGGAAGAGCCTATTACAGGGGAGGCTCGGTCCTTCAACACATGTGCTGGAACAGAGAAGGGAAGGGTGAGGACCAGAGCTTGAGGAGTTAGCAAAAGCAAAATACTTCCTTTTCGGCACATGGGAGACCCGAACATACTTGAGCCAGAGATGAGCCTACCATATCGTGTGTGCTTGCAATTTAAATTTTGGAACATAGCGGAAAAAAATATGTGCACCGATCCGGTCAATTTCATCTGGAGGATTTCAGGTTCATCGCAGACCAAGTGTGCCCGGCAGCTTTACACCTCACTACGACCTGTTTTGTTTTAACTGTCACTTGTTACATTTTCTGCTGTGGGTCAAACATGTCACTGGAGGCTCACAGCCTCCCTGAAGCCTCACAACCCTGTAGAGTGCTGCCATTTTACCGATGAGGAAATGCCTCAGGTGAGGAAATGAGATCCAGAGAGGGTGGGTGGTTTGCCCAGAGTCGGTGGGTGGCAAAACCAGGCTTCAAACCTGGATCTGTAGGACCCCCCAAGTCCCCTGGGTCTTCTCGCCCTGCTGTGGCACCACCGGATAAAACACAGGTTCAATCCTTGGAGAGCTAGCTGCGTGCTTCCGTCGAAATCCACACAATGGCAACGACGATCTGAAAGGTAACGTCCCGGCACTGGGGCCTCTGAAAGAAAAGAATTTTTTAAGAGTGAAAAACGTACCAGAGGCTGCAGCACCTAGTCTATAGGTTGCGGAGGGCCTGGGCGAGAGAGGGGCGGGGACGAGGTCTGTGGCATCATGGACGTGGGTGCCCAGGGAGGTAGTGGGGGAGCAGCCAGAATGGGGATCGCCCACAACTGACACTGATCTGCAAATGCAGCGTCTTGAGCTCAGGTGCGGCGGCATTCAGACAAAAACAGCCACGCTCAACATGGCTCCTCTCTGCCATCTGCCCAATTCCCCAGACGTGCAGTGCTTGCTGGCCTCTGCCTGCCGGATCATGCGACACATGTCGGCTCACTTGGCTGCCTTCGCTTGCGGAAACTAAATCTCCGCATCCCTCGATTACCCCTGAAAACTGACTAGTGTGTATTTGCAAGCAGTACTTTCCTTCAGTACGTCCAGGTGTATGTGGTCCAGAGGGCTGCTTTGATTTCCGGAATATTAGCATAGAGGAGAATGAAATCTAATAACATATATAAAATTATCTCCAAATAGCTGCGTAATCTGTGTCAAAGAGATGATTTCCACTTGGGCCAGCATCTGTACATATTATTATTAGCTATCCCTTGCGCCCCGACAGAGGACTGAGCAAGACATTGCTTTCCCTTCCAATCAAAAAGCCTGGAAACTGCTGATGCAGTGTCTGCATGAAAGAGCCAGTGACATTTTGTGTTGCCTTTTTAAAAAATGTTTTAATATAACCGTATTTTAAGAGAAACTGGCCAGCAAGTTCATTCCAGGACAAGTTTTGGATTCTTTGCGAATCAAGTTGGGTAAGACCATAACAGAGACTGTTTGGTTTGGACAGAAAAACTGCCAACATGCCCATAAAAGGGAGAACTGGCTGGGCATTTTTCTTTCGGCTCTCATTTTCAGATTTTCTTCAAAAGTGAGTCTAAGAAAAATTTGGGAGAAGCCGTGTGATATACCCATAAAACACAAAACACCTCAAATAGAGCTTGTGTCTCAGACCGAACCAGTTTAGGGATTTTGTGGTGATTGAGAACAACATTCCTGTCTCTGATATCCCTAACTGATTATAGAAGTCATCAGAATAAAGGAAAGATGGGCATTGGCTGAGTGCCCACTGTGTGTCTGATATGTGCCCTATGTCCTAACTGTTAGACAAGCATGATCTCATTCAGTCTTCCCGGTCAGCTCCTCAGTATTATTTCCATTTACCAAGAAGAAAAAGAAGCTGAGTTATGAGCTCCAGAATGAAACTACTATTTGTCCAAAATGTGTTTGAACCAACAAATGTATGAATCTTAGAAGATGAATATATATGTATATATTCATCTTCTAAGATTCATACATTCATTGGTATATGAATCTCTTAGAAGATTCATATATATATAGTGAATATATATGGTGTATATATATGTATATATGGTGACTTTATATATATATGTGTGTGTGTATATATATATATATATAGAGAGAGAGAGAGAGAGAGAATACACACACATATTATATAATGAATCTATAGGTCCTGTATCAATTCTAATCCTTGGAAATAAGAAGTTCATGTTTTGTGTGTCTAAAGCTTCAGTCGAGGTACATCCCAGTATTTGTGGATCTCCTTGAAGAAGCACCACGAGCCCCTCCACCTCCACAGCTGTTTTCTGGAAGGCTAGTTGTGTGCACTTAACCCTCATTAAAACCCACTTTCCAACTGGGGAAAATGAGGCTCAGAAGTCCCAAACTGCAAAGGAGAGAAGCCTGGACAGGGTCTTGAAGGAATGATGGGACCCACGTGTCCAGTGGAAAAACGGCAGAAAAGGCTTGCATATGGAATCCATGGGGAAGGCCAAGGAGCCCTACACAGATCAGAGAAAAAATGTTCTGGAAAGAAAAGTAGTGAGATAAAAGTTGGATAAGATTTGGACGGGATCAAACCAGGAAAAACTCAGTACAGGAGAGTTAATGCTGACTTTGTTCTCAACGAACTGGGGAACCCATCGGAGGCTTTTGAGTGAGGGGGGCATGTGGGATGCAGAATTTTAGGATTAGCCTGGCCCTGGTGTGAAGAGGGACGGAAAGTGGAGAGGCCAGAGGGAGAACTTTCCTCAGAAGGATTCCATGACACTCTCAAGGCCAAGGGTCTGAATAGCATTTGGGCTCTGATGTGTCCTATTCCGGATGAAGAAGACATCCTTATGGACTCCTGTCCAATGGGCTCAACCCTGTGGCCTTTGATATGGCAATGCCATCCTGACAGTGCAGGAATTCCAGGAACTCTTCCAGCCCCACCCGCTAATGGAGGAGGCCCCATACACTCATGTTGACCTTAGAAAGCGGGAAGACAAGATAAGCTTGTCTCCTAAAGAATTTGGGGGGGGGGGGTGGAAATGTGGTTGTCTCCTAAAGAATTTTTCCCAACGCTCTAGAACCCAAATTTAAAGTATGGGCCCCAAAGCAAAAATGTCAGAATGCGAAGAGCTCACTTGAACTTTGTTAATACTTAGAGGACTGTGTCCCAGAGAGACACTGCTTCCTCACTCCACCCCAGCTCACGTATGCAGGCACGACACCGCTAGATTCTTGCTTTTGTCGGAGCAATGTCCAGAGACTGATGCATTAGGAATATCCAGGCGAGGCCTCGCTTTGGGGCAGGTGATGGGACCATGCTGTTTACAGGTTGTAAAAATTCAGGAAGACTGAGTGGGGAAAGGGGCTGGAAAGCTAGGATTGAACATCTAGTCCGCTTTGCCAGAAGACCTTGGGCAAATTCATTCAGCTGCAGAATAGCAATAAACACATGAGGATGAGATTAAGGAATGTAAGTGACGGCATCATAGCAGAAGGAAGGAGCTAACACAGCAGTGAGCCGGGTCCTAAATAAACACCTGTGGGGCCAGGCAGATCGAATGAACGTTGCAACCCTGTGAATACCTGAGAAACTAGAATCTACTGCCCCACCCAAAGAAGGCAGCCCTGGGGACCACTCGATTTACTTTCTGATTTTGAAATAATAGCAGCTGATTCACATCATCAGTTAAACCCCAGACAAAACAGCAGATTGGGGAGCCTGGGTGGCTTAGTCGGTTGAGCGTCTTACTTAGGCTCAGGTCATGATCTCCCAGTTCATGAGTTCAAGCCCCGCATTGGGCTCTCGCTGCTGTCAGCCCAGAGCCTGCTTAGGATCCTCTGTCCCTCTCTCTCTGCCTCTTGCCCCCCACTCTCAAAATAAATAAAGAAACACTTAAAAAAATAATCCATCAGTCTTTTAAAACACATACAGTCGAGGGGTGCCTGGATGGCTCAGTCAGTTAAGCATCCAACTCTTGGTTTCAGTTCAGGTCATGACCTTACGGTTTGTGGGTTCAAGCCCCACATTGGGCTCTTCATGGTCAGTGCAGAGCCTGCTTGGGATTCTCTCTCTCTCCCTCTCTCTGCCCCTCCCTCATTCACGCTGTCTCTGTGTCTCTCAAAATAAATATAAACTTTAAAAAAAAAAGTCAAAATAAAACACATACAGTCAATTATTGCAATTTGCAGTAGTTACGTTCTATGCAAAGTCATTCCAAAGACTGAATTAGCAAGTCCTGAACCCCTGCTCCTGGGGAAAACACAGGGGTAGGGTCTTGCCAGCTTCTAGTCACAGTGTTTTCAGCAGTAGATCAATATACAACTTTGTTTTACATGTGTTTCTGTTTAAAGGCACTTTATTTAATGCATATTGTTGGTTCATTAACGTTGAACCCATGGCCAGCAGCACCGTAACTCATGACTGAATGAAGCTTATCTTACTTTCTCCATAAGGCATCTCACAGCCCTCTTGTGCTGAGGAACATGAGAAGGAACTTTTATGTTTGGGGCCCATTTGAACAGCAAAATCACCACCAAAAAAAAAAAAAACAAAAACAAAAAAAACAGAAAAACCTAAAAGTGTCCAAAATGTGGCACTAAACAGACAGCTGAAAGGATACTTGTTTATAGCCTGAGGGACTAAAAGAGGAAGGTAATACATCGCCTTGTTTGACCCCAGCTGGAAACACGCCCACCAAGGCACTCAAATCTTTGCTGCTCTGTGCATATCTGCAAATGACCATGAAAGCATCGTTGAGTATTGATTTGCAGTCACCAATAAATTTCAGCAAGTAGGCGAATTTACCAACACAAAGCCTGAGACCGTATCTAAAACTCGATTCATACACATACGATACGTAACATTTACACTTCAAGTTAGCCTATCAGAGCTCTGGTCAATTCCTACCAACTCAGTGTATATCTAAGACCCACAAGAATGTAGCCCAGAGGACATGATGGTTGTCCAAAAACAAAAAGTTCCATTGTGAAGTCGGATTTTTTTTTTTTCTGGAAAGGGCAGAGGCCCAAAATGGAATTATGCCTGAGACAGCTTTCCAAGATACTACAACAGCCTCTTGCACATTTTAGCATTAAATGATAGAAAATCTTCTTCCTATTGAATCAGACTCTCTTTCTGGAATTTTTCTGAATTGATGCTAGTTCTGTCATTGGGAACTGCTCAGAATAAGGCCAGTCCTCCTTCCACGCGGTGGTCTCTCAAATATTTGAAGACTCTACCAGTTCCGTCTTCCAAGACAGCGATTTCCCATGTTAGACACCCTCATCCTTCATAATTTCCTCATTTCCGCTGTCTTTGTGATTTTCTTGCTCTAATCTGTCAGCAATAAACTGCTATCACCCACTTACTTAGGCGCTAGAATAAAATGAGTAGCCTCGAATTCTGCCTAAAGGACAGTTAACTTCAGCAACCTTACTGGGGGGTAATTTGGCGATGTGTACCGAATTCCTTAAAATAAGCATATCCTTCTATGTCTTAAAATTCATTCTAAGGAAATACTGAGATTTACTCATGAGGATGTTTATTACAGGTGATTTACAATCCCACCATGTGGAAACAATCTAAACACCCAAGAATAAAACAACATTAAAGAAATTAGGGTACATCCATATAGCCACTAAATACTACGTAGCCATGAAGGAGACACTGAGCAAATCTACATAGACTCACACAGGTATTTATATAATCGTAATAGTAAAAAAGATTATAAAAGAGTGGGCATGGTTTGATTACATTTTTATTAAAGCATTCATCTACATTCCCAGGGGTAAAGAAAAACACTCCCTAGAGGTTAACACAGGCTCTTGAAGGTTTAATTTCAAGTGTTTCCCTCCTTCCTTATCTATTTTTTCTACAATAAGCTACGGCATTCATAATAAAGGAAAGCAGCTCTGATTAGTGTATAAAAAGATTAAAATTAAAACAACTCTGGTGTTCCCTATTGCTTTCAGGAGAAAGTCCGACCACCCTGGCTTGCGACATGGGGCCTTTTATGATCTCAACTCTTGGGGTTCATCCCCTAACAAGCCGCACACACAACATATTCCACTTTGGCCAATATGAACCATCTAAAATTCACCCAATTTGTTAAGACTCTTTTCCACCTTACACCTTCTGTTCGAGACATCCTCTAGGTTTCAAAACTGGTTTGGGGAGATTGTCCAAAATTATACTACTCATGAATGGCAAAACCAGTCCAGGCTGCCTGCCTCTGGAACCCATGGTGTCTCCCCATGATCCAAATGAAAAACTGGGACAAGTCAAGGTGATATTTTTCTAACTATCTCTGTGCCATATTTAACGTCAGCATAGGCAAACGCTTAACACCGTTTATGACCTTATCTGAGGGAGAGGAAAAAGCCATGAAATCTAGTTCTTTCCATTGTCATATAGACAGAAAGTCAAAATGATTCCAGAAATGTGTTTTTACCTTCTGAGAAGAATGATCCAGGGTATTTGGAGCAATATTTTAGCCAGACATTAAAGCCCAGTTTGCAAACATATGCCCTATGTAGTCAGATTTCACTAATATGGTCTACTTTGACTTCTTTGTCTGTTTCATTATAAGAATTTAATATTGAGTTTCAAAATCCAAATGGCATAAATAAATTCCAGATGTCTTCCCAAATCCCTAAATCTCGCACTAGAATGAGGAGAGACACAGCTACATATGAGTAGGTGGCTCCATTTTAATTCACTGAAAAAATGAAGAGAGCAGTTGGTCAGAGTTTCTTTCATGAAAAAACACATGAACTCTTTTGAGTTTCTTGAGGAGCTGAGCCTTCAAGATTTACAGCCCAGCTGTTTGACATATGTTCTGCCTTATTTCTCCCCGTCGACGGGTGAAACAGCATCATCGCAACCTAGGGCTCCAGGACCGGGCTGTCTCAATTCCAATCCAACTGGGTGACTTTGAGCGACTCATGTAACCACTGTATTCCTAAGTGTACTCGTCTGCAAAATGGGGATAACCACGGTACCTACCTTGTAGGCTTGTTGTGAAGACGAGTGAGTTTATAATCGGGCATGTTTAGCACAGCGCCAGCCATACAGCAAAACGTTGGCACTCACTGTCCCCTAACAGGTGTGTGTATGAGAAGCTGAGTGACGTCTTCAGTGGCTAGAAAATTCCTTTCTCTTCTTCCCGTCTTGACAAATAGGGCTAAGTCTCCTGAACCTCGGGTTAGGAAGACTCCCATCTTTTCCTCTGTGAGTGACCACCAAGCAAACTTCAGATCCCAGACCCCTCCCTGAAGCCTGGCCCCGGGCCCACACGTGCACTACCTGAGTCCACGTTCCCGATCTCAGTGCCCAGGTCATACCATCCCACCAATTTTGCATCCGGGCAACTCACTCACAAAAACGTAAAAGCTCTGACCTCAGAGGATTTGTGGAGGGAAATTCACGCACGTCTCCAGTGAATTAAAGGTCATATGTGTAAAACACTGAAGGATCATAATTAGTGCTCCAAAATGCTAGTTTTCTTCCCTCATTTTCCCTCCGCCATTAATGATTGGTACTGATGTGTGCAAGAAACAATCACACCCATAAAAGACCTTCACCGCTAACCTTCAAGAGACCGTTTACAGTCCGTATATCCCTCGGCATCTCCGTTTCCACACTTGCCATATCTTTTCACCTCTCAATAGCGACGAAAGCCTGTGTGACATTTTGATGTTTACAGGTCCCATACGTACGTCACCTCACTTACTCCTCCTATCAACTCTCTAAGTAGGTTGTATTATTACTGTTGTTGCTATTGCTGCTGCTGTTGTCATAATTCTGCATGCTGGGGAACGAAAGCCTCAGCAAACGGAAAGACTTGCCCCAAATTATGCAACTGATCAGTGACTCCATAAGGATTTGAACCTGGATTCTCTGCCCTACCATTCTGCGCTTTTTTTCCTACCAAACTCCACTGCTAGAGTTACAGGATTCAAGAGTGAAAACCTCATTAATTCTGTGCTATATCTCTTCCACTGGATGTCCTTTATTTAGGGGACGCTTTTGATTTTTCTGTTTTCTCTGATGTTGCTATGGCTTGGCAAGCTCGATCTCGGCAGTCTCGTGGCTAGGTCGGAGTTGTTTCTGCAGGCTATCATGGCTGTGTGCTAGATGGTTGGTTTAAAAAAACAAAAAGACATGTTTAATTGGTGTTTTCTTTCGGGCAGCACTGTGTTATACTGTGGCCAAACAATGCCTCATCTAGAAAGAAAAAATGAATGATTCCAGAAAGTTTGTTCAGAAAGAAGCCAAATCTTTTGCAACAACGAGGCATTATACACAAATCTGAAAGTATTTCAGATTGAGAAGATGATGGAAATGTGGTGTAGAGCTGTATCAGTTAGGGAATGTGCTTGACGTCATGCAACAGAAACCCAGCTTCTGTGACCCGGCCCAACGGGGGTTATGTCTCTCATCTACAATGAAGTTAGTTTGGAGCTACGCAGTCAAGGGTTTGTATGATGGCTTCAATGTCATCAGACCCAGGTTCCTTTCTGCTCTTATGTTCTGATATGTGACTGTGTTTGCCATGATCACAAGATGTCTATATTAATGTCATGACTGCATTCTTGGTGAATGGCAAAATACAAAAAACAAGAACTGAACAGGTGACACCTGTCTTTCTCCTTCAAGAGGCTTTCCCAGCAACCTCTTCCATCAATCTCTGCTCACATATTCTGGCCCCGACTGGGGGTGCCACATGGCCTTCCCTAGCCACAGAGAGTCTGGGAAGGGGGGCATTACGTGGTCACATTGCCTCCTCAAACAAAAAATCTGTTAGTACAAACAAAGGGCAAGATCGACATTCGGAAGCAACTAACAGAGACTTTCAAGACAACTACCATTCACTGAAGGCCTGCAGTGTGTCAGGCACAAACTAAGACAAAGCTAAGAAAGAAATAACCCTAGGCGAGCCTGGGTGGCTCAGCCAGTTAAGCGTCCGACCTCAGGTCAGGTCATGATCTCACAGATCATGAGTTCGAGCCCCATTTCAGGCTCTGTGCTGACAGCTCAGAGCCTGGAGCCTGCTTTGGATTCTGTGCCTCCCTCTCTCTGCCCTTCCCCTGCTCACACTCTCTATCTCTCTCTCAAAAATAAAGAAACATTAAAAAAAATTTAAAAAGAAAGAAAGAAAGAACACTATCCTTGGGGTACCTGGATGGCTCAGTCGGTTAAGCATCCAACTTCGACTCACATCATGACCTCATGGTTCATGGATTCTAGCCCCGCATCGCTGGAGCCTGCTTCAGGTTCTGTGTCTCCCTCTCTCTCTGCCCCTCCCTCTCTCTCTCTCTCCCTCTCTCTCTTTCTCAAAAATGAATAAACATTAAACAGTTTTTTAAAAACAAATAACACTATCCTTGCCTTAGACATACAGAAAATGATATCCACAGAGATATAAAATGTGAAATGAGAGGCACTGTTCTCAGAAGATTGCTATGTGAATTTTTCTCATGTAACAATGCCTGGCACTGAGTAGACACTCAAAAATGGTTTCAAATGTTTCGCTTCTCTCTGTCCTCTCTCTCCGTTGAAATTAGAGATGCAGTGCCAGCTTTCACTTGGAATGCCTTTATATTTGCATTGTCTAATTAATCTTATTATGATCTAACTATGGCTACCGTTCTGGCCTATGCACCCATATACCCCAACCTTTGGCAAACATAGCATTGCTGACTCTATTAGATCACGTCAAATCTTTCCTACTTGATATGTTCTCTCTTTTTGATTGACTCTCCAGAACTGTGATGACACTGTTTTTACTTGTCATTTCATCAGCTAAGGCATAAACAGTCTTTGGCTTGGTGCCTTATCAGTCTCTTCGTGTAGGGACTCAGTGATATCCATTGAATGAATGAATCTAGGCTTCATCAATTACCAGTTGCATGGTCTTGGGCGTGTTTCATAACCTGCCATGAGCGAGAAAAAAAAAAAATCAATGTTTTTTGTTGTTACAAACCACTGAGATTTGGGAGTAGTATTATAGCTGCAATAATTGATTATTAGATTCCTCTACAGGGGGAAGGGAATTCGTGGAAAAGAAATGATCAGTAGATAATACCAACGGGATTTACTACAGAATAGTATCCACACGGTAAGAAGACACATTGTTTTTCTAGCATTCATTACAATCAATGGGCAGTCTTGAATGATAATAATTTCACACATAATAAAGGCTAAAAAAAATGACACACAAACTTCCCCAAATCATACTGAGGTTTTTAGAGCATATATAGATTACCAACGGGGAAAAGAAATGTTTTCTGGGCAAGCACCATTCTGCTGCCTCACTGGGCAAGCACATGAGATGCCAGAGATTAAGAAAACACTCTGAATGCTTATCTCGCTGACACAGCCGCGTTTTCAGGGTGTTAGGTTTGAGTTACGGGAAACAAATTAAACAATCTCTCTGTACAGAGTAGAACGGGTAAAGGATTTCTCTTTCATAGAGGCAAAAATTGCATCTCTTGATTGTCAGTGAAAACCAAAGCTGGAGTAAATTTGGAAATCTGACATATGATCGCCTGGAGCTTTATCCCTGCTAAAATGTAAATACACACCAGGGTACAATGGGGTTTTCCATCTCATTTGGCATTCTCCTGTATTTGACTTCTTTTCATGAAACAGCCAGTGACACAGGGATTTGGGGAGCAATAAGCAGGTGTTTGGCACCATATATAAGTTCATACGTAGGGTGTGAGTCACAATTCAGTACTTTTCAAGGCATTTGTCAAATAGCAAAGGATAGCTCTCAAGAGATTGCTTTTTATTTTTCAAGAAGCATGAAGAACTGGAAATGTATTTGTGTACCTTGGAATCAAACCGACCTGGATCTGATTTCCAGGTCTCCTATCTAATAAATGTACAACATTAGGCACACTACTTATCACCACTGAGGTGTTTTTTTTTTTCCTCATCTGTAAAATGGGGGAAATAATACTTAGTTGACGCAAGTGATCCTGCCATATTTGCAGTCAACAGAAGTGGAATGTTAGCAGTTTCATACGGGTCTACTGTCTCACGGGACTGAGTTCAGAAAAGAAGACCAAGCCCATATATGTCTGCTAGTCACAACTCCTTTGTTTCATGTGACAGACACCCTACTCAAGATAGCTTAAGAAAAAAGGGAATACATTAGCTTATGTATTTGGTCAGTTTAGGAATGGTGTTGGCTTCATGCATGGCACAATCCAGGGGTTCAGATGATGTTTTGGATCCCTTTATCTCTCTCTCTCTCTCTCTCTCTCTCTCTCTCCCTTTCTCTCCCTCTCTCCCTCTTCTTCTCTCTCTCCTTCTCTTCCTCTCTCCTTCTTTCTCTCCCATCCCACTTTCTGCTGTGTCTGTTGACTTTGTTATACACAGTGGACAGGATGGCCAGTGATAGTCTTTAGGAGAAGCAAAAGGGACTTCTCTCTCCCAAGGGCTGTCTCTCTTCAGTTACACTCTCACCTCTACCAGTCATTGTTTTCAGATGTTTCAGGTGGCTTGCCATGCTTGACCCAGCCTAGTTAACTTTTTCACTCCAAGGGAGGTAGTGCTAGCCCAATTAGAACCACATAAGATAAGGAAGGAGTTAACCAAAGAATATTGGGGCACCAGGTAGGCAGGGAAAAAGAGATATCCATTACATTGTGTGCAACACTTAACAGATGCACCGAAACTAGCTAAAGCATTTTCTACACAATATCCAAAGGACATGAGAGGTAATATTTACCCAAAGATGAGGTTTCACCCAAAGACACAGTGACCAACTTTTTTCAATTTGCCCAGGACTTTTCTGGTTTAACACTGTAAGCCTCATCCCCTGGAAAACTCCTTGCCCCCAAGCAAACCATCTTAGTTTGTCTGGACTATCAGGTTTTACACTGAAAGTCCCACATCTGGGGAACCCCCTAAGTCCCAGGCAAACCAAGATAGCTGGTCACCCTGTCCAAACATGGCACTTGTAAGTGTAAATGTTAGCTGCATTTGAACTCTTAGTAAGTGAGCTTATAAGGTGCTGCATCTGTAGAAGAATGATGTAGTATAGTACATCCAAAACAGCAGCTGGTCTTATTGGAAAAATGCTTATCATGCCTGTTTGATCTAGAGTTGTAGGCTCTGCCCCTTTGCTTTTCTTCCCCCTCTGCCTTCTTTGTTTTCCTTTCATTGTGTCTTTCTTTCTCCCTTTTTTTCTACCCCCCACCCCCCCACCTTTCTTTCCTTCCTTCTTGCCTTCCTACTGACCTTCCTTCCTTCCCTCTCTTATTTTCCTCTTTCTCTTTTACTTTCTTTTCTGGTGACATAATTGACCTTTCAAATTGCATATGGCTTAGATTATGTTTCAAATCTTCAAAGGAGCTCTTATGCGTTGTTTGACTGAGATAAACTGACCACCGTACATTCATTTATCCCAGATAATGCCCCAAATAAGTGGAAAGATCATTGCTGATTAAGATGAGCAGCATATGGGTGATTACTAGGAGTTTGCTGAGAAAGCACAGTCACGATGTTGAGCATGAAAAATGAAATAATTAGGATGGGGAGCAGAAAAGACAGTGATGGTTGTGAAATGAGGAAGTGGGAGACTGGAAGAATTTGAGATTGAGTTCCTTCAAGGGACATTTTGGTTTAAGTGTTTAAGTAGAGGTTACATCTACTACCAATGGAAATTGCTAAGATTTGGGAGCTCTTTCTTCCTTTGAATCAATATTATCATTAATTAAGCAATGTAAACCAGGAAATCCTTCCTGGTTACAAACTATGCTTTGAAGCCAGCCTTGCATTTGAGTGTTTTCAATCAAAATCTTAGAATAAAATTGGAAAGAAAGCAATTTCTCATCTTCAAAGGAGAGCTATCCGTGGGGAAAACAGTCTTCTGAATTATACTTCAGAGAATGATGAGAATTTTGTTGCCCTTATTGAAGTGCTGTAGTTCTAAAGAAATAACTACACTTTGGAGACAAATCCAAATGCTCGCTTATAGCAAGGTTCCACCCACAAGTCAAGGTCATTGACTTAGGACTTCCACGAAATGTGGGTTTTTCACATATTAGTACTCACATTATTTTCATAATTTTTGTCATTGCATGGTACCACCTGTGCCATTTATTTACCTAACATCTTGCTGCAAATATATTTTTTAATTAGATAGACTAAGCCAATGCACCCAATGCAGCCAATGCAGCTTATTAGGGCTCATTAATACCCTTTGTGGGAAGAATAGTATTGTCACTCAGAAGAAAAGCAGTATACTATGGATGCATTGAGTAAAGGCTGGGAGACTCACCACCTGGTTCTCAGCTTGGTTCTACCTTCTGGTAGCCTTGAAACTTGGGATTAATTTCAATTTTCTACTCATATAGTTGTAAGGATTAATTGGTTGTAAAAATTGAGGAACAATGTTAGCACATAACAAATGTTAGCTAAGATTCTCTTCTTAGTCCATTAGTGAAGAGAGAGATTTGCATAGTCCTGTAGTGCAGAAGAGACACTTTTGGGAGGAAATGTGTCATAGCTAGGAAGGGACAAAGGACACATCATCATCTTTGTTTCTAAACTGGTTTCCCCCAGACCAGGTTTTTATCACTTGTGGCTTGAATAATCAAGAAGGGAAAACAAGATTTTGTGAATCTGTCCACACAAGTTGCGCCTATTAAGGGCCCAAGTGAGAAAAAAAGCCCAGAGTTAGGGAGAGGATAGGATGCCCTTCCTCTAAAGAAAAACCAACATCATTTTGCTGTTAACAAGGATTTTAGCTGATTTTTTTTAACATTCTATCCTCTGATTATTTTTAGTGTTTAGGTTATTTTTCATGTGTTTATTTTTTGTCTGGCAACCATATTGAATGTATATTCTTTCTAATAGGCTTTTAAAATTTGCATGCATTGTTTGGGTGTGCAACTGTGGTATCTTTCAATAATGATACATTTGCTTCTTCTAATCCAATTCCTGTACCTCTTATTTTTTGTTTCTTGTCTTATCACATATAAATTATTTTACCACTATTTAGGAATGATTAAACTAGTATTGCATTCTTGGATACACTATGGTAAGGATGATCTTGAGAATGTAACAACTAAAGCCCAAGAAATAGCTAAAAATATGTTGCAATAATTTGAATGTATTGTGACAATGCCATGGACAAAGACAATGGGTAAAAGAGCATACAGGAAAAAAAATCACTGAGTCATATGTTAATTGAATAAATGAATGAACATAATGGAATGTAAGAATCAAAGCCTGACTGTAAGGCTTCAAGTGTGTAATGACACCAGAAGATTAGCATTCATATCAGTCAGGAATCAGAAAAATAAAAATCACTCTAGGTAGGGATTGAACATGAGAAATCAAAGCCTTAAACAACCATCAAAAGAACTGTAGAGAATCTACACATAAGATTAAATTGCACTGAAATTTACAACATACAAATGAACCCATGCAAACCTGGTGAAATCTGAATATGTTCTACAATCTACTTAATAGTGTTGTACTGATGCCAACTTCTAGTTTTGATATATTACAGTGATAAAAGATGTCATTATTGAGGGGAGCTAGTTTTTGTATTATTTGGTTTTTATGCAACTTTTTTTTTTGCAACCTCCTAAGAGTATGCCATTATTTCTAAATTTAAAAAAAAGGCTGTGGAACCAATATTTGAAGAAGAGACCATGATGTTTTTCTGGAAACTCAGAAGTGCAGGGTTGCTGGAAAACCACACTAGATTATGTGATTCCGGGATCTCACCCAGAAGCTCCTACAAACTTTGCATCATTTGAGTGTCCTCACTCTGACTGCGACTGCCACCAAAGGGTGTCCCCTCATTCATTTCTGCCTTTGACATCCCTGTGGTGCCCTCATTGGCTGGTTCTAAGCAGGGAAACTGACTGAAAAAGTTTTGAGGAAATTTAGTTTCAGGTGTCGAGTCCCTGAAATATAAGAGAGAGTAGAAAGATCCAGGGATAATGCTGAGTTAAAAACCTGTATCCCAGCTCACTGACGTTTAATAAATACTAGAAATTTATAATCTAGTCTTTGAAAGGGGGATTTGAAGAAGGAAATTAGTTAAATTTTTCAGTTTGTGAATGAAGAAAATTCATAAATAATTTCATTTCCCAGCATAGTTTCTCGGTCTCTCTGCCAAGCTATCTTCATCCAAAAGAATTTCTAATAAGCAAATTTTTATAACATTTTTACAGTTTATAAAACAATTTCACATGGACTCTGTCATTGGCCCACCAAACACAGATGAGAAACAGATAATAATGAAAACACTTAATACCTATCTGGAACTTTCACTAATGTTACCACATTTCCTTGCAACACACTGACAAAAGCGTCTTCCTTGTAATTCTCTAACACAGCACGTTGTCTTTCCATATCTTTGCACATGTGGCTTCTGTCACTGAGAATGTCTTTCCTGGTACAAACTCCTGCTTGGCAAGTCCTATACCGCCTCATGCCTTGTTGCATCGGGATCTCTCTTTCGTCTCTTTCCTGAAAGAGACCAAGGCTAGAGGAGTATGAATAGGCAGCCCCCACCGTGCAGAGGGCCAGGCTGTGCTGCCCTTACAGGAATCTGAGGGTTGACCAGAAGGCTGGCAGGTGTGACCCAAGGTCCACTCCTCAGCTATTGTTTCCTATTCCTCACTCTTGATGAGCCAAATCTAGTTTCCTTGTGCAAAACAGCAAGGAGAAAAATTAATTTGGTGAAAACAGCGGGCTTAACATTAGTGGTCTAATGGTTGGAGATATTTCAGTGAACCAGACATCCCTGCCCACAGTGAAACTTACAAACCAGTGAGGAAGACAAGCATTATGCAATTATCTTAAAAATATACAGCTCCTCAACTACTATAGCTATGAAGTAACATTTGTAAAGGTGTACAAAAAGGAAACAATAATGAAGGGGAAGGATAGGAGAGTATAAGGGAGAGCTAGAGCAGGCACAGGGCAAGTCAAAGAAAGCTTCCCTGAGGTAAGGACACTGGTTGAGTTCAAACTGATGAGAAGGATTTATCAACACAGAGGAGTCTGGGAGGAAAGCAGGAAGAGAAAAAGAACGTTCTGGGCAGACTCCCGACAGCTGTCATCCTAAATTCAGTGGGGAGTCCCTAAAGAAAACCACAGAGTTCCCCTTCACCCCCTCCCCTTCTCACCGGGTAACACCTCCCTGACGTGAGGCAGCTGAGCTCAGTGTTAGCAGGAAAGAAACGTAGAGCTTGATGGCTCAGAGCCCAGGAGAAAAGAGGGGATGGAGGTAGATTGTGTCATGAAAAGAACACGGTGCTGGTCATCACAATTTACATGTGGACACTGCCACTTACTAGATTTGTGACCTTGGAAAAGTCACTACCAGCCTCTGAAAATTGTTATGAGGATTCAATGAGAAAAGAAACAAGTGGGGCCTTATACCCAGTGAGTGCTCCGTAATATTAGCTTAATGTTCTCACTTTCTCCAGGTCTGCTCTGGACTCAACTGTGTCCCTTCAAAGTTCGTAGGTTGAAGCCCTGACATATAGGGTAATGAGACTATATCTGCAGATAAGAGTCTTTAGGAGGTAATTGAGGTTAAATAAGCTATAGGGTCGGGGCCCTGCTCCACATGGACCATGGCCTTATAAGAAGAGGGAGAGAGGAAGAGAGGGAGAGAGGGAGAGAGGGAGAGAGGGAGAGATGGAGGGAGGGAGGGAGGGAGGGAGGGAGAGCCTTCCCACTCTCCATCATGTGGGGATACAGTGAGAGGCAGCTGTCCACAAGCCAGGGAAAGGGCTCTCACCAGAACCCGACCATGCTGACACCTCATCTCAGACTTCCAGCCTCCAAAACCATGAGAAAGTTAATTTCTGTTGCTTAAGCCCCCTGTCTATGGTGGTTCGTTATGGCGGCCCAAAAACTGCTCTTAGAGATGATGGAGTGCAAATCTTAACTGCAATGACATTCGAAGAATGAATTTATGAAAGGGCAAAGGAAGGGAATGGGATAACTAAACAGGACTGGGGGTTTGAGCATTTTCATCAGTGAGGCTGGTCTCGATCCATTTGCTGTCTGGCCGTGAATACTTGGATGTACAAGTACATCCTGTGTCCAGGATGCACACAGCCTCGCATGTGTCAAAACTCTACAAATGGTTTTCTGTGTGGTTGAGGAAAACATTTTCTCCTTCTTTTCATTCTTACTGTTGCATGAGAGATGGAAGGACACATAAACTCTAAGAAAGAAAGAAGATCAGTAGTGGCCAGACCGGGGATAAAGGGGCCAAGAGATGGCATAATAAGGAAAGAAAGGCAAAGTATACTCCTTAAAAGGAGAAGGGAACAAGTCCAAGAACCCAGGATAGAAGACGTGGCACCATCCCATCAACAGAGCTTTCTGTGTGAGATGCTATTCGGGATGCTGGAAAATACTTCCTCACAATTTCAAAGCCTGCAAGTGTTGATAAGCACGACCTCCATGCAGAATGCATTTGATCTTCCCACCGCAAAATGAGGCAAGCCCGGCAGGACAGGGATTATGTCTCCAGGGAGGAAATTGTGGTTTGTAATGCTTCAATGAAGTTCCCTTGGCTGATGAGTGTTAGAGGCAGTAGCCAAGCCTTGATTTTCTGATTCCAGACCCAGTGTCCTTTCTGTGGCAAATGTCCAAACATGCTCTACCTTTGCATCTGATCTTGACCTGGTTTTCCAAGGTCAAAAGTTTTCTCCATGTCCTGTCTTCTTCCTTGACCCAAGGAAATTCTCTGCCCCAACAAGTCAGATGGCTTGTTGGATGGCTTCTTCCAGAACAGAAAATAACCCTGAATGGACTATGAGAACAGAAAGGGACAAGAGAAGCATGTAGATTGGGCCCTACTGACAAAATCCCATCGTGGGGTATAATTGGTCTCCGCCTTGATGAAGTTCTCCCTCAGCGATCCCGATACTGTGAGACCACACAAACACAGCCGTTATTCTGACTCCCACTTTGCAGCCCTGAGAACTGAGATTTATGACACGCCTTCTAAAGATCAAGAGCCAGATGCCAAATCTTTGTCTCGACCTCCCTATAGGGGACGGAGCTCTGGTGTGACAGTCAGGAGGCTCTTGGGATCCAGTCCTTCCACTCATACCCCGTGTGCTCCTGGTCAAGGCTTGTAAACCCTGGGTTTCATTTCCTTCCACTGTGAAATGAAGGGACCGGAGGGCACGGTCTCTGAGAACGTTCTCTGAAGTGGCTGGTAAGAAAGCAATCACAAATATTGAAACAAAATATGGTCCAGATTCTTCATGCTGGTTCCCAGATATGATTCAGGGAGGGAGCCAACAGATAGAGGAGGCTACTTATTTTTGCTGGTGAGGTCAACAGATACTTCTTTCGAGCTCGATCAAACAAGAGGTCTGTGCAGGCCACAGCGTCATTGCACGTCATGGGGCTTGCGTGCTCCCTCTCTCCCAGCCACTGCTCGAAGCCCGGGAGAACGCTTTTGAAACCAATCAGGAAATTACTTATCAATCTGCAGCCCCGCAGAGCTATCAGGCTCCTCGCTGCCAAAGAGAAGGGGATTTCGAGTTAAAGCTCCACATCTGCGTGCACTAGAATTCAAAGACTCCAGCTGTTGGAAGGTCTTGCGAGCAACGTAAGTAAACAGCCCTCTCTCCCGATCGAAGTGAACTTCTTCAGGCTTTTCTTCTCCCACAGATGAGTCTTTTGGCTCGCGCTGGTGTTGAGCTGTTCTCTCTCTGTCCATCTATGAGGTTTGGGGGTGTTTACTGACTGGGGCTTACTCAATGAACCGTCTCCTCTGGGGGTTGCTTCTGCTGAACAGAGGAGAGAAAGCGAAAGTCGTCAGAATCGGCTTGGCTTGGGAAGGGTTAGTTCTGAAAAGAGCCTTTGACTTGGCAGTTACGCTCCTTAGTGGCTATAGATCCATAGTCAAGAGGAGCAAGAGGCTGACACTTGCGGGAGCCTCACCCGGAAACACGGAATTTTCATCGAGTGCCTACATCTGTCATCCGTGCCTACATAATTCAAATTGAAGGGCTTTCCTTCATTCTGATACACCGCAGGAGTTTGCTCGAGGAAAGGGAAACATACAAGCTAATAGTGTCTGGTGGAGATTTCCCTGTAGTAGTATAAACCTTGTGCTAGATGTCGTTTGGGTTGAGGGTGCTGATTTATTTACTGTTTATTTTATTAAACAAATGTGCTCGACATTTTACATTGCTGTGGGGAGGATAAGGCGTTCGTTGCAATACACGAGCGCGAACTGTGTTGGTAAAACCATGGGCTTGCGTTAAGAGTAATTATGAGACGGGATTGCCTAGTGTCGTACATAACACACTGTACTAGAGCATATTTCTTTCAAAGCTTTTTTGAAATGTTTATTTTTGAGAGAGGGAGAGAGCGCTGGGGAGGGGCAGAGAGAGAGGAGGACAGAGGATCCAAAGTGGGCTCTGCACCGACAGCAGACAGCCTGATGCAGGGCTCAAACTCATGAACCGTGAGATCGTGAGATCACTATTAGGAGATCATGACCTGAGCCGAAGTTAGACGCTTAACCGACTGAGCCACCCAGGCGCCCCTCTTTTAAAGATTTTTTAAATCAGATTGTGGTTAAGGACTGGGAAGTAATTACTAGAGGACAGCTCATGTAAAGGAAATAGCTCTGTTTTGATCAACATTCGCTCTCTGACACCCTGCAGCTTCCCCAGGACCTTGTCCTTTTCCAGGGTCTCTCATCAAGAACCCTACGGCTGCAGGGAACTCGCGTCCCAAGGTCTCGGACTCTGTCCCCCCATCAGACTACACATCTCTCAATATGTCTTGATTCCTACTTTGCATAATAAAGCCTGGCATCGCATCTTGGTTCTCCCACTCCCTGGAAAGCTCTCCTAAGCACAAGAACAACTGGCCTTAACTCTCCTCGATATCTGACTCGCTTTCTTTCCCTTTGAATACCTTTGCTTCACAGTTTGATGTCCTGTAAGGACGAGACCGGCTTGTTCCTCATATGCTAATGTTCCTCATATGCTAATTAACTCCTCTGTGCCTTGATGGCAGTGCATGCGTAAGGCATGTCAGAGGGCCAGGAGGCTCCAGATGGAAAGGGATGTATAACAGCCTATTTCCTGTGTAGACACCCCCTGGAGCAACTTTTAGTCTGAGGTGATCTCTAACCTTTCACTTTTACTTAGTACATATTACGTGCTTGATGTGCTAAAAGCAATAAAAACAAAAGCTGAGACGATGCTCCCCTTCTAGAACGAATGTGTTTGTAGTCTGTGGAGCCCAAGCCAGCTTTTGTTTTCATGGCAATAATTAAATAAATCTGGGCACTAGCTGTTGGACATGTGGGGTGCAATGGATCATAAAATGGAGGGATACGTGTTTGGAATGTGAAAGGAAATTATCCAAATATTGGGAAACATTTACTGGGCATTTGCCATGCATTTGGCCCTCTGCTCACCGTGTCGCGTGATGTCTTTGGAGCAGGCAACTCGCTGGTTAGGAGTAGCGGCTCTGCAACCACAGCACCCAGGGACACGTCCCAGAGTGGTCTCTGCGTGGTCACTTCACTCCTCTGTGCCTCAGTTTCCTGAGTACGAAATATGGGTAAAAACCTTGGGAGCTCATGGGAGGGTTGAGAGTTAATGTAAGCAAAGCGTTATTTGGGTTTCTCTGTAGGAGAAACTGAGGCTAAGGCTAGCTAAGTAACTCGCCCATGGCGGTGATGGCCGGCAGGGTTGGAATTTGGAGGTAAATGATCTGGCTGCATCGTAGTGGAGAAAGTCCACGTTTAGAACCAGCATCTGCTTTCCTTGCTTCCCTCATGCTGTTGGGTTCTTTGGGGTGTCTCCTTGCCAGGCCCTCACAATGCCTCCTGGGGGCATGTGACTGACCACCGCCCGCGAAGATTTCAGACCAGGAAACAAGCTCAAGATGCGAGACAACTCGCCCCTAGGTCACGCACTGAGAAATTACCAGAGCTAGGAGCTAAGCACGGTCTTTCAAATCCCCACTCCCACTTTCAAATCCCCTCTCCCACTCTTTTCAGGACCCCACACTCTTGATGAGGCCAAGTCCATACTGCCCCCTGCAGGGGAGAGAGAGCTAGTGGAAGAAGCCAGTGCTGCATGCATATCAGTGAAGGCCTTGTGGGTAACTGGCCCGCGGGCCTCATTAATTAAGGGCCCCTTGGTCAGTAACTCTCCAGAGGATTTGGATGTGCATCAGAGTCAGACAATCACATTCCTCAGCCTGTTTTGTAATCTGGGAAAGAATGCATATTGCCATATCCACCTGAAGAAGGTGAAAACTTGTGCTAAGTACAAGAGATTGGGCCTTTTCCCCATTCAAATTTTTTGGATTACCCTGTGGTCAGAATCAACCTTATTCCACAGTTAGTTACTGTCTTGTTTATATCCCGGTGCTTTCTTCAACTTCTGGCACGCGTCACCTGCTTCCAAGCCCTGTGACCACCTGAACTTGTTGTCATCAACACTTTTGGTTGCATCAGCAGAGGGGCAGTTTTCCTTCCTTTGTAGGCCTTTTATTATAAATCCGTACAGCTCCGTGGAATTCATCACCACTTAGTACAAAGTGAGCTGCTGTCTGTATAGCATGAGAAATTTGCTCAATAAACTTAACACAGAGAAATCAGCGACTTGGAGCATTTACTGTGCTGAATAAAATACAATGAGATCGATTTCTCTGAAGACTACTTCAGCACAGATAAATGCAAGCCAAACGTGTTCTCAAAACATGTGCTAGGATCTTTAGCTGCCTCAGAAAGAGGTCACAGAGGGCGTGGTGGAACAGGAACCACTGATGCTGGGAATAATTTCTGGTGGTGGCAAATGTCAGAATTGGAAGGGAAACGGCCGTGGTTTTGAACTCTGGCTTGATCACCTTCTAACTGCAAGACTCCAAGTATGTCACTTACCTCTCAGGTGTATGTAACAGACATAACCAAGCCCGCATGGCACCTAGCATAATAGGTGCCCGACCAACAGGGGTGTTCCTTTTCTCCTTAGCTCTGGTCCATTCAGTCTCCAGATATTTACTGAGCACCTACAATGTGCTATGCACTATTCTAGATATACCTGTGAAGCGAGAGCCAAAGTCTGTACCTTCCTACCTCTAGAGGGGGCAAAAATAGAATCATAAACCAGAATGTAACTTCAGAGACCGGAAAATGCTATGGAGAGAAAAGAAAGTACAGTAATGAGATAGTGTGACTAGCAGTAAATCCATGGAGCTTCTTTTAGGCCTGAAAATCTGTTTTGTCATTTCCTTTCCTCATCGTAACATCATATGCCGTGAGTAATTGCATGAAAAGAAGGAGAGAAAAATCTCTGAACCAAACTATACTACATTCATTCTTTCATTCCATCTTCTGCACTTTTTTTCAAACTGCTCTTTGTCATCAATGATAAATGAGTAGGTCTTAAGTGAATGAAGATTAATTAATTATTCTTCTTAAAAAGTTCAAATCATCACAATTCCTAGGGATTACATTGTTGGAGAGGAGAAGAACCACCGCATGGCAGATTTTAGGGATGATTTGTGCCTCTTCACCATGACTTCATGTGTGGCTGCGAGTCTGAAATTGTACATATGTTAGTGCAGCCAACATGCAGAGCTGCCAGACGTCGGCCGATCCAACGTTCTATTAGCCAAGAGTCATGTGTATGGCTTTGAAAAACAATCCACGGTCTGAAATGTTTCCTTTCTTAAAATGGTGCAGCAAACCTCACTTGGGTCTGAGACAGCGTCTCTCCATAGCGAAGGTCACAGTGTAGATAACTTGTACCGGAGGAGTCTTTGTCTTTCAATCAGCCAACTATTTGTGGCCAGAGTATACTTGGCCGTAACAATCTGGATGATTGTCTCATTACTCCATTATGCCTTTATCACCATCGTGTAAACCCCAATTAAGGGTCCACAACTTAGAACGAAAATCTTGTGTTCATGGCAACACAAACCGTGCAGGCCAAGGTTTCCGATTTTCAAATATAGCACTGATATTTTTTTTTTTTTGCTTAATTTATAGAAATGTGATCTCTCCAAATTGCAAACACATTTTTAGCAATTGTTTTGGGAAAACCAGGTCCAAAGTTAAAATCCAAGGACTGAAAACTAAGAGCGAAGAAGAAGGGACTAGGACATTGACAAGTTAATTAACCGGTCATGGGGAGTGTTGTGGGGATGCTTCTCAGGACTCCAAAGCAATCTCACCCAGAGAGTGGTGGTGAGCTGCTGTCCAGAGGCAAGAGTAGGAGAAAGAGGCTACTGTTACATGTGCACTTTTATGACAGATACCATTTTCAGCTTTTTATGTATATTAACTCCTCATCAAGACCCTAGTGTGGCTACTATTTGCTTATTCTACAGATGGGGGGCTGAAGCTTGGTGCAGTTAAGTAACAAGAAAGTTCAGCACCAGCTAGGAAATGGCAGGACAACCTTAATCCAGGACTGCCCAGCCGCACACCCCACTCTACCGCCCTGCTGGAGAGAGATAAAGT
Organism: Neofelis nebulosa; assembly: GCF_028018385.1. Lineage (NCBI taxonomy): Eukaryota > Metazoa > Chordata > Mammalia > Carnivora > Felidae > Neofelis > Neofelis nebulosa. The sequence continues at coordinate 195,961,760 of NC_080784.1, read as the reverse complement.
GTTCTCCCATCCCATGCGATACACAGTCTATGTAAGTAAAGGAAGGATGTACTGCACGTTTTTAAATGTTGAAATGGCCTTCTGAGGGAAGAGGCTGAGGAATCGTCTCTTCTTTGGAGGTCTATTAAACCCAGATTGCTTATCATACACGTCTGGTAGGACTTCAGTGTGGTCCTTTCCCAAGGTGAAAAGAAAGACAAAATGATTGCTCAAGGTCCTTTCTAGTTTTCCTGACCAAAGGCCAAGTCTACACCCATGCAAGGCAAAATGGTGGTGACATGTCAAGCCTGGTCACCCCGCTCTCCCTGCCCGACTCCATGCCGAGTGCTTTGGCTGAAGTGATGTCCAGGCTTCCTGGAAAAACCACAGTCAGTCAGATCACAGGCTCTGCTGGCCATTTTCCCACAACCAGGGAGGAGACCCAACGCTGTTCCAGTTCGTGCCCAACCAAAGGAACACCATTCCAGGGAATCTATTATCTGATTTGGTGGTTGTACTTCCAGTGTTTCGGAAATGCAAATTGGGACCAAACCGGCATAAAAATGGAACACAGTTAGAAAATAGGAATGTCTTCTAAAATTCTGGTTACCAAGTGCATCAGTTTGGATTGCATGTATCTGTGAGCATCAGAAAATCTGGGTCCTTTCACATGTAAGGGCTTTATTTTTCTCACATAACAAGAAGCCGAAAGGTAGATGATCCAAGGACGATGTGGCTATTTAAAGGTGCCATCAGGAAGCCACATTCCTTCTGTCTCCCTGCTTCACTAGTGTTGGTTAGCAAATGGTTTTCATCCTCATGGTGGCAAGACAGCTGCTGTACCGCTAGGTATTGAGTTCATATTCTGGGCAGGAAGGGAAAAACCTTCTTGTCAAACTTTGCCCCTTTAATTGGAAAAGGAAACCCTCTTCCAGGACTTCCCATGTACTTGTGCACCCCTCACAGCGAGACGATCTGGAAATTTGTGTATTGTTTGTGTATTCTGTCTTTCATGTAGAAAAAGTCGGGGGGAAACGGATTGGGGTGGGTTTTGCGAGAGTCAAACCTATAGTATTTGTCAAAATATTCCACAAATTCCTGTTTATGAAAGCCATGAATTTGGAATTTGATACATAAATAAGAACTATATTACATAAACATTTGCTAGTTGCATCTATTTTGATACTTAATTGTGAACATAAAAGTATTTTTAAAACAAGGGGCAGGTAGAGACAGGATAAGGGGGCAGGTAGGGACAGGATTCTATCCAAAGTACCACAGAGGAGGAGGAAGAGATGGGTTTGGGTGTCAGATCAAGGTCTGCATTCTGCCTCATACCTAACTAGGTGTGGGATATCTGCAGGCCGTCATTTATTTATATTTAAACTAGGGGTAATAGTAACTACCCACAGAATTACTTTAGGATTTAATAAGATATATAAGTTTATAAAGAATATACCTTATAAAGAGTCTGGCACATAATAAGCATTCAAGAAATGATAGTTCTAAGGGTGCCCGGGTGGCTCAGTTGGTTAAGCGTCCGACTTTGACTCAGGTCACGATCTCACAGTCCCTGAGTTCGAGTCCCACGTCGGGCTCTGTGCTGACAGCTCAGAGCCTGGAGTCTGCTTCAGGTTCTATGTCTCCCTCATTCTCTGCCCCTCCCCCGCTCATGTTCTGTCTCTCTCTGTCTCTCTGTCTGTCTCTCTCTCTTTCTGTCTCTCAAAACTTAAAAAAAAAAGATAAAACGTCTAGAAATGATAGTTTTCTCTTGCTTTGCACCTTTTATTCAGCAAGCGCGTAAACTTTCATGAGCTGCCAGTTGAAAAATCAACTCTTTGATTGCAAGAAACGAGGACAAATCCACCGAATGGTGTGTAGCCTTGTTCTATCCGTACACGCCAAGATTCTTTCATTTTGGGTTTCATCACATTATCTTAGCAAACCAGACAAAAATGTCCAAGTGATTGTGTTTTCTAAACTGCATCATACACTTCAAAGTGCCATCTGCTTGTAACTTGTTACAAAACAGAGTCAACAGAGCCATTTGTTGACATCTGAAAAAGTGACCAGTGTTTGTTATCAAGGGACATCATTCCTAGAATTTGTGCAATTTGTTCTGTGGTGTTGGGATGTGAAGGAAAGCCTGCACAGAAACTCTCAGCTGTTTCAATACATTTTCCTCATTTTAATCCACGGACCCAGGTCTTAAATCGTGTTGCTTTCCGTTTTAATTATCTCTCCATGTCACTCCAAACTTTGCAGTCAAAGGTGGAGATTTAAGGCTTATCACCTCACAGTCGTCATTGCAAAATTAAAAAGAGGAAATGAAACAAACCAAAAAATGTCCACAGCTTTGCCAAGTTTAAATCTATCCATCAGCCAAAATCTCATTTCTGCACTACGATCAGGTTAAAAAAAAAAAAAAAATGATAGAAAGCAATTCAAAGTCATTGGCTCCTGTTCACACATGAGCGGACCATTTAAAGTGACCTTTAGCAAGCCATTTATTGTCTCTGTCCTTACCCAGAAAAGTTAATGAACATACCCGTCCCTCCCATCCCACTCGTTTGCTATGAAGACCACTGAGCTAATACATTAGCAGTGGCATTCAAAATAAAATGATGCACTCAAGCCCGTTTTGGTGTTTTCTGTCCCTTGCATCACCGTTTGTAGCACACTGTCGTGCGTGAATTGCATGACCTTCTCGGGCTCTCCTCTGATTTCTCACCATATTTTTGCAGCCACGCCCTCTTAACAAAAGGCCACTGCTCCTCTGTCATTCTCTCTTCCATACCTAAGTCTGAATTTAGCCAATTCAACCCTTTTTCCTGACCCGAAGGAAGCCAAATTCATTTCATGCTCCTTGAATGTATACTTATTTATTGGACCGAAAGTGATCCAAACAGGCAAAAATCCCTGCCCTCCTTGAGATTGCATTTCCGTCCTCTGGCCTCACCAGCCTAGATATACTGATAAGGACACCTCAGAGTCAACCATCCAATGTCATGCTCTCTCCTCTCGCTGAGATCCTTCCCCAAGTTGTTTCTACGCTGTGCTCACATGTGCTCATGAATTTCTGTGCAGCAGTCACCATAAATCATGGTCCAAATCATAGTCCTCTATGCAAATCACAGTCTTTAATGGGGTCCATCTTGAGAATGGCAACATTCAAATGATAGATGCAATCTCTTGTTTTCCCAAAGTTGATGATCCTCATGCAGCCAGAGCGTTGCTAAGTTCTGGGCAGAGATGGAGAGAAAGCCTCTTTCCCATAGTGAGTCACCTGGCTCCAAAATAGTTTTGCTTGTACCCAAAGACTCAAGTTTTTACTGGAAATGTCTTCCTGAAAAGTTTCCCTGGAAACATTTCTTTCAACATCTGACATTAACAACTCTCTCCATAAAGCCTTAAAACTAGTCACTGGGCAGGGCAGAGAAACAATTTATACTCTCTACTGTCTGTATCTATCCCCCACCATTCAGATACGCGTGCATACACATCCCCACACCTCTCACCCTTAATGGCCAATATCTAACTTCTAGTCGGCCTTAGGTAGAATACTTTAAAAACCAATGAAATCTAGGCAGTCTAACTAAACAGTTGCCCCTTCAAATGAGTATAGTTTGGAAATAGTTATTCCCAACTGCTATGAAGCACAGAATGGCCAGGCATGCCTGAATGCCTTCAGATAGTGGCTTGTGAAGCACCCTTGGAAAAAGCTGATTTGCTTTCTTCACTCTTTATTGGTCCTGTAAGTTGCCTTTAACCTACCACCTCTACTTTCCTTGGAAGAACAGAGAAGTAGAGTGGTTAGAAATAGAGCTAAGTTCAAATTATTTCAGGGTGAGAAAGACGAACGTTTGTACAGACTGAGAGCAGTCGGCCAGTGGTGAAGTCGAAGATACCGGAAAATGACAGAAGGTTACTGAGCCAGGTAATCTAGGAGAGACAAGAGGTAGGTTGAAACAGTCCCCAGGGGGAGGGCTTGGTTTTGAATAAGCATGGGTCCTGCCTCACACCAGTGTCCATTAAGACCAGCAGGAAGCTGGCTGGCTCAGTCAGGTAAGCGTCCGATTTCAGCCCAAGCCATGATCTCGCGGTTTGTGAGTTCGAGCCCCACGTTGGGCTCTGTGCTGACAGCTCAGAGACTGGAGCCTGCTTCAGATTCTGTGTCTCCCTCTTTCTCTGCCCCTCCCCCACTTGCACTCTGTTTCTCTCTCTCTCACACAAATAAATACACACACACACACACACACACACACACACACAAAAAGACCATCGGGAAGCAAATGAGAATGGATGGGAATGTGGATAAATTAGGTATGGTAGAAACATTGAGAGGATCCAGATCATGCTCTCTGTTTTTCGCTAGGATGTTGGAAATAAGATCATTGCTTAAGATAAAGACAGCAAACTGATTAAATGTGTACTGCAAGTACCCAGCCCAGTTCTTGTCATGGGGAAGCACTAGAAACAAATTATATTTACTTCTTTCCCCCTTGACAGATTGAAATCTATAGCAAATGTTTATCTCCAAAAGACATCATATAAAAATAGCCACCATGACACCAGTCATATATTTTGCATTTTAACTGAAACACATGAGCCTTCCTGAAACTTTTATTTTAAACTCTGAACTATAATGACCTCTCTAAACTCATCTCAGCTTTGAAAATAACTTGGCTCAAGTGCAGACTGTCAGAGAAGGCCTCTGACCACACATATTCTCTTTCTGTGACCCATGAGCCTGGAGAATGTTCTGGAACCTTGCCAGCAAAGAGGTGTGTGGAGGAAGAAAGCTGAACTCTTGGAGCTTTTGATTTCAGTGCTGTAAAAATGGTTCCAGACATGACAAATGAGAGGGAGATAATCTAAAACATGGACCATTTTCATGTTTGCCCTTTGAAGATTTTAATAAGCATCAGCTTTCTTGGGGCAAATCGGGTTCTCAGCTTCCAAATGTTTCAGATTTAGACTGTCTTCCTTTGATTACTTGAAATCCTAAGGGTCATTTTGGGGAGGTTTCATGCTCAGACTCTAGGGCAGCTGGCAGACAGACACACAGGTAGTGGCCTCTCAGAGGAGAAGATGTTCTTCTTCCCCTCGATACCACCCTCGCCGGCAATGGGGTGGGGAGAAGCATGGATGTGGATGGACCAGGTCCAGATTTAGCCAGGTTTCAAGGTTCCCAAGGGAAGAACTCTCTTATGAGAACAAGGGCTAGGAGTTTGAGATTTCTAGAACACTGGTTTTCTCAATCTCTCTCTCTCTCTCTCTTTCTCTCCTCTCTTGTAAGTAAGTACGGGTTTCTTTGGCTTGTCCATTAAGAATCCTTGTTACCTACAAGACTGGTAGAGTCATAGGGAGCCAGGATTAAGTATCCACAGAGTGTCTGGAACTATTCTAGACACTCAGGGCAGGGCTGCTATCAAAACAAATGAACTCTCTCCTCTAGGTCTTACAGGCCACTTGAGGAGTATACAGACAAAAACAACAAAAGATGTGAAAACAATGAAGAGGGAAGTGGCTAAGAGAGAGATGTGCTGCTTTAGAAAGGTGGGTCAGGCAATAGCCAAAATAGGGAAAGAGCCCAAATGTCCATCGACAGATGAATGGATAAAGAAGATGTGGTGTGTGTGTGTGTGTGTGTGTATGTGTGTGTGTAATGGAATATTACTCAGTGATCAAGAATGAAATCTTTGAGCACTGGGTGTTGTATGGAAACCAATTTGACAGTAAATTTCACATATTAAAAAATAAATTAAAAAAAAAAGAATGAAATCTTGCCATTTGCAACAATGTGCATGGAAGTATAATGTACCATGCTAAGCGAAATTAGTCAGAGAAAGACAAATATCATACGACTTCACTCATGTAGAATTTAAGATACAAAACAGATGAATATAAGGGAAAGGAAGCAAAAAAAAAATGGAGGGGGGGACATAAGAGACTCTTAAATATAGAGACAAACTGAGGGTTGCTGGAGGCATTGTAGGTAGGAGGATGCACTAAATGGGAGAGGTTCATTAAGGAAGACACTTGTTGGGATGAACACTGGGGGTTAGGTGTCAGGGACGAATCACTGGAATCTACTCCTGAAATCATTATTGCACTATATGCTAATGGCTTGGATGTAAATTAAAAATAAATAATAAATAAATAAATAAATAAATAAAATGAACCTGCAGAAAGAAAGAAAGAAAGAAAGAAAGAAAGAAAGAAAGGTGGGTCGGGAAAGGCTGGGGCCACAGAAAGCCAACATTTGAGCAGAGACTGGAAGGTAGCAGAATGAGCCACGCCAGCATCTGGGTGACGATCATTGTGAGCTGAGGAGTAACAAGTTGGAGGGAAAGTATGATTGATGGTGCTTGGTTCCTTCCAGACATAGGAGGATGCCAGGTAGCTGGAATGAAGTGCATGAGGAGGGATGTGAGGTCAGAAGGGAATGAGGATCGAGCCCATCTAAGACCTCGCAAGGGCCTTGAGATTTACCTCCAGGGATGCAGGAAGCTATGGCAGGGCTTTGAGCACGAGAGTGACTGACAGGCTCTGATTTAAGTTCTAAGACCAATCTAAGGCTGCTGCTTGGAAAATGGACCGTTGGGTAGATCGTAGCATCCCTGCTCCAGCTCTCAGCAGCCTCGCCAGGCTTATTGTTATTTCAACAATAGCAGGCTCACTTGATAAAGAATTCACAGACCAAAATAAAACAGACGTGCATGAAAAGCCTGACAACGGTCCACCTCACAGCTTCTATTTTACGTTGCCTTGTTCTGTTTGAGGGTAGACCAACCCCATCAAAGCACAGTAAAACAATGCAATTAATTTGATTAAGGACATTTCTATTTGTGACATTTTACTTTACCAGCCAGAAAGCTCAAATGCCAGACTGCTTTGTTCAAAACTAGACCCAAAAGCCAAATAAAAACTGTCTGTTGCCTTTGTTTTCCCTGGACCTGTCTTCCCTGGCAATCAGAGTGATATCTCCCAGAACGCAAGAAGGATGTTTGCATCCCAGCCCCGCTCACCAGGGTCCTGGGGTCCTACTTGAGCACGTGTGACCAAAGCTCTAGCTGTAACCAGATGTTCCTTTGATGGGCCTTATCTCTTGTGCACAGGACTTTTTAGGGGGCTGGGAGTGGGGGACCGGGCTGATACAGAAACTAGCTAATTGAAGACTTAGATATGAGGAGACATGGATCCCAATCAAATACTGTTTATCATCATTCGTGGCCTTTATTTCATTGTCTCATCAAAAATTCATGTCCCTAATATGCAGCAGCTGCTGTTCCAGATGCTCAGGGCTCAGCGACAAAAGGACAAACAAGAATACCTGCCTTCGTGGAGCTTACATTTCATGGGGGTAGATAGATGATACCAAAATAAATCAAAAGCATGGTATGTTCTAGAATAATACATGCAATGGGCTTTAAAAAGAACACACAAAGAAGAGGGTATGGAATGGCTGGATTTGTAGTTTTGAGAAGAGCGGTCGGAGAGGCCTCAGTGGGAAAATGAAATGTGAGTATAGCCCTGAAGTGGTGATACAGCAAGATGATGACAGATACAGATACAGGTACAGATACAGGTGTAGTTATAGGTATAAATAGACGCAGGTGTAGGTGTAGATATCATACATGTGTACATACACAGATACACAAACACATGTAGATGTACATTACCTACACATATACAGACACCTAGGTGTTGAGGATATAGAAACAGGTATAGATATGGACAAACCTCTGAGGGAAAGTTTTCTGGGTGGGAAGAACAGTGCGTGCAAATATTTTACCTTGCGTTGTTCTGTCTGGGGGCAGACTCACCCCATCAATGCACAGTGGCAGGAATATGTTGAGGAGCAGCTCAGAGACAGTGTGGCTGGAGCAAAGGAGAGAAAGGTAGACTATAAGGTCACACGGTGGGGAGGGGCAGGCCATCAAAGGCTTGTGACTTATTCTAAGCCTTTACTTTTTAGTCTGACTAAGAAGGGAAGCCATGAGAGGGGTTGCACGGGAGTGCTCTGCCTGTTGAGCGCCTTCTCCAAGGGCGGGAGCAAAAGACCGGGTGGAAATGGTTGCAATGACTCAGGCAGGAGATAATGGTGAAAAAGGGACAAGAGTGACAGCAGTGGAGACGGTGAGGAAGGGTGAGATGCTTGAGACAGCGCTCAAGGAGAAGCACAATGAGTTGTCTCTAATGTCGGATTCATGGAAAAGAGGAGCATCAAGGGGAATCCAAGGTATTTGGTCCGAGGATCAAAAAAAAGAAAAAAATTGTTACTGATTGGAGCTCGAGGCTGGCGATACTGGGTTCATGTTTCTCTGAGACACCATGTGTAGATGTCTAGTCAGTGAGTCTGGAGTTCAGGAGGAAGGTCTGAGCTGCAAGTAGATGTTTCAAGCCATGTGATTGGATTGGATAACTAAGGGGAAGAGGATCAGTACAGATAAAAAAGGGATCCGAGGATTGAGCCTGGGCTTCCAACATTTACAGATTAGGAAGAGGATAGGAATCCAGGAAAGGAGGCAGTGAAAAGGAAAAGGAATAAGAGGGGAACCAAGAGACAGTGGTTTCTCGTGGACACGCGAAGGGAAGAAGTAGGAGTGATAGTTCAGGTACTGAGAGGACTAGGAAGTGACCGCCACCGTAGACTCGTGGGAGTGGTTGATGGCTTTGAACAGGTTACTTGCACTGGAGGAGTGGGAAGGAAGATGGAAGCCGGGTGGGGCATGTTTGAGAGACAGTGTTGGGGGCTGGGGATGAAACTCTAGGGAGGGAGTAGAGAGACTTCATTCAAGGACTTTGCTATAAAAGGGAGCAGCAAGGTGCATAGGGGCACTTGTACCCCAATGTTTATAGCAGCACTCTCAACAATAGCCAAATTATGGAAAGAGCCTAAATGTCCATCAACTGATGAATGGATACAGAAATTGTGGTTTATATACGCAATGGAATACTACGCGGCAATGAGAAAGAATGAAATGTGGCCCTTTGTAGCAACGTGGATGGAACTGGAGAGTGTTATTCTTTTTTTTTTTTTTTTTTTTTAATTTTTATTTTTGGGACAGAGAGAGACAGAGCATGAACGGGGGAGGGGCAGAGAGAGAGGGAGACACAGAATCGGAAACAGGCTCCAGGCTCCGAGCCATCAGCCCAGAGCCTGACGCGGGGCTCGAACTCACGGACCGCGAGATCGTGACCTGGCTGAAGTCGGACGCTTAACCGACTGCGCCACCCAGGCGCCCCTGGAGAGTGTTATTCTAAGTGAAATAAGTCATACAGAGAAAGACAGATACCATATGTTTTCACTCTTATGTGGATCCTGAGAAACTTAACAGAAGTCCATGGGGGAGGGGAAGAAAAAAAAAAGGTTAGAGAGAGAGAGAGAGCCAAAGCATAAGAGACTCTTAAAAACTGAGAACAAGCTGAGGGTCGATGGGGGGTGGGAGGGAGGGGAGGGTGGGTGAGGGGTATTGAGGAGGGCACCTTTTGGGATGAGCACTGGGTGTTGTATGGAAACCAATGTGACAATAAATTTCATATTAAAAAATAAATAAATAAATAAATAAATAAATAAATAAATAAAAGGGAGCAGCGAAATGAGGCACTGTCTTGAGAGAGAAGCGTTTGGAAAATGTAACATATTAGTGCTGTATATAGTATATGTAGCAATACAGATCAGTACCCAAACATAATTTACTTTATATGCATTGTTTCTATACATTATTTCATTACTATATATGTATATGCAGCTACATATATAACTTCTACATTTACATATATAATATGTATATATGTAATCTCTAGATATACATTATTACACAACTAGAGAGAGAGAGAGTGAGTGATAGATAGAAGGGAAGAAATGACCTTCAGAGTGTGCAGGACACAGAAGAGACTTGCTGGGGTGATGTCATTGAGAAGACAAGAGGGGGAAGGGAGAATGGATGAGATCCAAGGCACAGGAGGTAGGTTGACCTGGGATAGAGGCACAAACAACAATAAGGGAGTGGCAGAGCATACCCGCTTGATACAATACAAAAGGGGGTATCAGTGTGGTGGTGGGAACTTCTAGGTCTTCTCCTCTATTTTCTGAATAAAATGGGAAATAAGGTCATTCATTGAGGATAACCACAGAGGAAGAGGTGTCAAAGATTTAAAAAGAGAAGACAGGTATGAAATAGTTATAAAGGAGAGTGGGATGGTTAATGAAATGAGAAAATTGAGTATCACTGATGGGCAGCATTAATCAAGGATGCTTCTGAGGTGAGCAATCACATTTGGAGACTCAGGGCAGTCAGCCTGGTGGTGCGTTTTTCTCTAGTGCTTCTAGCCAAAGTGGTGGTTTAGCTAAATAAGGTTCAATAAAGCAAAAGAGAGGCCAAGGAGTCAAAGGTTTATTGCTGAGAGTAATTGTCATAGAATCTAAACAGGGTAAGGAAGGAGGTGAGGACTTGAATAGGGTAAAGAATAAAAATGGCAGCATCCAAGTAAAATTAAGCAGTGGTTGAATTTGGGATACTGACTGGAGTCCCAGAAAAGAAGCGTCAGTAGGACAATGGGAAGCATGAAGCTTGGTTTATGAAGATTCCGCAGTTATAGGTAGTTACAAGCTCTCCATACCAGCATGTCAGTAAGAGGCTGAGATTGGGTGGGAGACGAGACCACTGGAAGGAAAGAAGTCAAGGAACTGTTAACCAGAGTATGTGGCAGGTTTTCTAAGGAAACACTGAAATCACCTAGAATCAGGACAATAGTGTCAAAGAGAGTGACGGACAGAGGCCAGGAACTGAGACCTCCCAGATATGATGGCAGTGAAGTGAATTAGGAGATGATGTCAACCCGGAAGACCGGTGAACGTCATGGACTGATGACGTGAGACTCAACCCTGGAGGGACAGAAGGATGCAGGGAGATGAACCATCTAGAAATGGCAAGAAGGAACAGGTAGGTCCTATGCACATCAAGATCCAGCAGAATGACAACGGAGGGGTAAAGAACAGCCACTGCCTGAGTGTGCTACAGGGACAGAGATGTCTCTCAGGGGACAGCCAAGCTGCAGTCAGAACAAGAAGATGCGATAACATTCAGAAAGGAGGGTGAGGATACAGAGCACTTCACTGATGAGCAACCTTGCGTTCTGAGAGGCACCAGGGAAGGGAAGGAAGGGGTGGGAGATGGGTCAGGAAGGGGTATATGGTGATGAGAACCCACAAGATGAGTGATGGCCTGGGGGTCCAGAAGGACATGAACTGGGATAAAGGGGGTGATAAGACTCCCCTGTGTCTCAAGGCAGAGAGTGGTGATCAGTCTGTAAGTGGCAGGGAGGACCAAGGTGGGGTCTACAGGAACCATGACAGGTTTATGGAGCTTTGAAGATGGGAGAGTGAGGAGCCTTGTCTGAAGCACCCAGAAAGCTCTGGTGTGTTTTCCCTGCTCCCCGTAGAGATTTTCATGAACTCTCTTGTGGAGCCCGGGTGCATTGTTAATCCCGGATTCTAAAAAGTGAGAAGGTGGGAGGCCAGAAATGAGGTTGAGGTGGTCAGCGGGGACAGGTTATGGAGCACTGTGCACCATTTTAAAGACTTGGGCCTTTATCCAGCAGACCAGGGTTCTTAATCTTTGTGATGTGAAAGGAGCTCCTTGGAACTCTAAAGACTGTGGTCTTACCTCCACTCCTACATAGCCCTGCACACCCACTCTGCCTACCATTTCAGGGAGTTAAAGATTTGTCACTTGTGTATGTCAGTGTTCAACCAGAGAACCAGAACCAGGAGGAGATAATATATAAAAATTGATGTATGGGAAGCAACTGGATTATGCAATTGTGAAGATTATCTGGAGAGTCTGAAATCTGCAGGGGAGACCTCTAGTTAGGACACAATAGGACTTTTAGGCATGAGCAGATGCTGTAGTGTGTAGGTAGAATGTCTTCTTTATCAGGGAAGCCTCAAAGACCTTTTAATTAACTAAATCATGCCCACCAGATTACTTAGAAAAATCTCCTTTACTTAAAGTCAACTGGTAATGGATTTTAATCACCTCTACAAGATACTTTCACACCAAAACCCAGATGAATGTTTAATGAAGAACTGGGGACTGAAGCCTAGCCAAGTTGATGCATAGAACTGACCATGACTTTAGTGTATTCCCTAAAATCTACAGATCCATGGCTGGGGGCTCCTTTTGTGAGCAATCAGGAATCTGTGAAGCAAGAGGAAGAAGGTGGTCCACCTTGCAGTTCAGAAAGATCAGATCTCTGTGCTTAAGCGGTAAAAATTCTTAGTAAAGAATTTGAGTAAACAGTACTAAAAATAAAATATGACTTTCTCCAGTGCAAATCCATGTGAACTACAGTTGGTCTCAGTGGGAAATCAAGCAAGTTGGAAACAACCCCAAAGAAAAGTTATTTCAAATTTCCCTGGATATCTCAAGAAAGGGAGTAAATGAGTCCAGTATGCAAGGATTTTTAAGTAATCGTTCAAAATTCTTAATAACTACCCCATCCTCCACTGAATTTGTGCTTAATGAATCAATAAATATTTATGGGAACCTAATCAGTGCCCAGCATTCCAATGAAAAAGGAAAAAAATAATTAGTCACAGTCCCCCTTTCCCCCTGCCAAGAAGTGGTCTACTTGGGGGGGGGGGGGCGGTCTGTCAGTTAATACCCTTTCAACTGAAACTGACAGAACACCCAACTCAAGACACCTCGAAGCAAGAAATAGGGAGGGGATTTCTTAATGCATAGAACTAAAATCTGGAGTAGATTTTCTGGCTTCAGGTTCTGTTAGATCCAGTTACTCTAAGGAGATGCCCTGAACTCTGCCCACATCTCTTGGTTCTGCTTTTCCCCAAGTTGACTTCACGGTTGATCAAGTCTCTCCTTGCCATGGTAGATGGGGTCACCAACAGCTATAGGCCTCTATCCTTGTAGCTCAGCAATCCCAGCAGAACAGTCCCAACATTGAATGGATGGATGAATGGTTGTGACCAGACTAACATCACACCCTGGAGAGGCTGGAGCATTGGGTAGGAAGAACTCATGTGAGCCACAAGTTCTGAGGTGAGGAGTGGAAAAAAAAAAAAAAGTCCTCAGATGAAAATCAAGAGTCTATTCCTGAAGATATAAGAGATGTTAGATAAACAACCAAGTCAAGGGCCTCTACAGGAACATCATCACAACTCAAGATCCAGAAACCAGTGCAAGTCAGAACAGAGCTGAGAATTCCGACGGGCTCGCTGTCCTAACCACGAGGCTGTTTCCTTATCTCTAAAAGGCAGCTAATAACAATGCACGTACTATGTGAGACAAATACAAGCGTTATTAAAAGCCAAATGAGATATGTGCAAATACGCCTCATAAATAATAAACATCATACATTTAAAAAGACATGATGAGAGCTTGACTGCTGAGGTGAGGCTTGGTTTGTGCTGAAAAGGGGAAGCAGGAAGAAAGAGAACAAGCAAAAAGAAGTACCACTCTTGGGGCAAAGTTACTCACAGGTAAAGAGATTTGTTCTGTTTTGCTGATGTATAGTTAGTCGACGTAGTTAACATAGTCTTAGTTTGTATTCAGAAGTCCCATCTGCGAGAATGATGTAAAATAATAGTAGTGAAAGATACGGACTTGTTCCTTACTGGCTATGTGACTTTGGAAAAGTTTTTTAACTTCTCACTGTTTCCTGATTTGTAAAATGGCATAATAACAGTACCTACCTCCTAGGATAATTGTGAGGATTACATGTGTTAATATTGGTAAAGTGTTGGGTGTAGACTAAGTGTTCTACAAATATTAACTCTTGTTACTGGTCCTCAGAACCACCTGGATTGCTAGGGTATTCGTATCCCCATTTTTCTAAGTTAAAAAACTGATGCATAAAGGGCGCCTGCGTGGCTCAGTCGGTTGAGCATCGGACTTCGGCTCAGGTCATGATCTCGCAGTCTGTGAGTTCGAGCCCCGCATCGGGATCTGTGCTGATAGCTCGGAGCCTGGAGCCTGCTTCGGATTCTGTGTCTCCCTCTCTCTCTGCCCCTCCCCTGCTCATGCTCTGTTTCTCTCTCTGTCAAAAGTAAACATTTTAAAAAATTAAAAAAAAAAAAACTGATGCATAAAACAATTCAGTAGATAAGGTAAGATCTGAACCCAGGTCTGACTGACTCTGAATTTCGTGCTCTTCCTGTTGCAACAAAGACTTCAGTCGTGGAGAAACACGACTACATGTCCTGCCAGGGGGCTGAGATGGCGCATTCATCCACCTCGTGGTCCACACCTGTGCCCATCTATAACGCTCTCCCACACAGTGGCAGAGTGGACACAGCCATCATCACAGCCCCGCCGTACAGACAAGGAGAGACTGGCAGAGACATTTGCGAAGCAAACCTCAATCCAAGCGCTCTGCTCCTTCAGCTCCGTACCTGGCATCTTTCCAGGGAAAGCGGCCCCCGCCCCAAGGCCTTGGCCCTGCTCCCCCTGCACAGCCCCGAGGCACAGCCTGGTCCATCCACGGCCTCTCCGGGAAACCCAGTCTCAGCCCTTCCTCAGATGACAGTGTTGAGTGATGCCAGAAGGTTCCCAGGAGCCTGCAGGCAGAGCACAGGGTTTACGGAAAGAGGCTTTAGAGCCAGAAATTCCTTGGGGGTCCTCTTTGCTCTCTGTGGGCTTATTTCCTTCCCCCATCACCTAACAGTAAACAGCATAATTACCATCTAAAAAGAGCACCAACAGGTTTTGCAAGAGGGATTTGAGTGATAGGTAAGTGTAGGAGCGAGAATAATCAGGAAAAGAGGTGCATGCCTAAACCTGGGAGTTTGGTATCCTCCCCTCCTCCCCCAAGAAGGAAGTAATCGTGACAATTGCAATAGAAGCCCAGAGAGAGACTGTGAGTTTGCCTGGAAAACACAGTCCCCTGACTGAAAAACATCCGACACTCATCCCTCAGGGCGGTCTGCACAACCCTTCCTTGCGGTCAGAACCTAAGGTGCCTGGGCTGCGGGAGCTTAGAGAGCAGGCAGGAGCAGACCCTCCAGGGAGGCAAAAACACATTCTAGGACAGTGGCTCCCAGCCCTGGTCTTTCTCAGAACTGCCTAAGAGCAGGTTAGATTCCCTGGAAATTTTGGGTTTCAAAGCCACCACTCCAGGGGCACCTGGGTGTCTCAGTCACTTAAGCATCCTACTTCAGCTTAGGTCATGACCTCGCGGTCTGTGAGTTCAAGCCCTGAGTAGGGCCCTACGCTGACAGCTCAGAGCCTGGAGCCTGCTTCAGAATCTGTGACTCCCTCTCGCTCTGCCCTTCCTCTCTCCTGCTCATTCTCTGTCTCTCTCTGTCTCTTAAAATATAAATAAATGTTTTTTAAAAATTAAAAAAAAAAACAAAAGCCACCACTCCAGTTAACTTCCTTGCTGTGTGATTTGGGCCAAGAGAGTTTACCTCCTGGAGCCTGTTTCCCTCCTCTTCCAGATGGTGGCTATGAACAGCCAGGCAATGTGAGAGCACTGGCAACCCTCAGGGCTGTTCACAGTAAACACACACCTGTTGAGGACATGCTCCGTCCTAAACATGGGGGACACAGTGAATGAACAACACAGAAACTCAGTATGCACTTGGACCTTCCAAACAATAAACCAAAACCACTCACTATCTCAAAGAATGACACAGCACTCAGGGAGAAAATAGAGCAGGGGTGGGGGCACAGGGCCACAGTGGGGAGAGTTATATAGTGGGTAAGGAAAGGTCAGATGTGTGATGTTTGAGCAGGGCCCTGAAGGAGGTGAGGGCACGAGCCTAAGAAAGTCTAAAATATAAGCATTCCAGGCAGACAAACAGTCCTATGCAAAGGCCCCAGAGTCAGAATATGTTCGGAATATTTGAGGAACAGTGAGGTACGTAAGACAGTGTGGCTGAGGAAGAGGTAATGACAGGAACTGAGATCAGAGAGAAACCCAAGGATAGATAGCAGAGGGCCTCACCAGTGGCTGTAGTGAGCTCTCTAGAAATAGCAGTTAAGTCAGCACAAAATTAAAGACAGCCTAGATGTACATCAAGAGGAAAAGGCCTAAGTAAGTCATAGTCTACTCATACTACAGAACTCTGGCCGGAGGTGGGCATTCACCAAATATTGTTGAGTGAGGAAGCATGTTGCAGAAAAGAGATCTATTTGCATCTCATTTTTGAAAGAAATTTACCTCGATAGGTGTACCTGTCCACGCAGAATAAAGCAAGTGTGGAAAATGTGCACACAAATCGTTAGTAGGCATCTTTGAGGGTCAGGATTGA
This sequence comes from Neofelis nebulosa, assembly GCF_028018385.1. NCBI lineage: Eukaryota > Metazoa > Chordata > Mammalia > Carnivora > Felidae > Neofelis > Neofelis nebulosa. The sequence goes on along the minus strand of NC_080784.1, from coordinate 195,945,499 downwards.
AAGATTTATGGAGAGGGACCCTCACATTTACCTTCATATCCTTCCATATCATGTTCATTTTTTTGCAAAAAATATATTTATTTTATAATTTTCAAAAAATATGCAATATGTATCTGATCCAAATGGAATTGGCATCGACCCTTCATATTTCAGGGCTCACAGGTGAGATAGTGAGGAGTCTTATAGGTCGTGAGCCAAAAGCCTTGGCTCTGGCACTTTCTTACCCAAGGAACCAGACATCTGTCCCCAAGGGATTCTAATTACTAACAACAATTTGAACACTTCATTTGTTTCCCAAAAGGATTTGAGCAGGACTACCTCAAAATGCACCTGTGGGATTTTAACCCAGGGAGGTGACTGATAACACGGAGAGGCTGAGACAGTGCAGGATCTTTATTACTTCCATTTCCTGAAAGGAGAGGTGTACCGGGACACCCCAGACCACAGGGGGAATCACCTAGCTTGGTTATAAGACAGAGCGAGAGAAAGAAAACCCTACACCCGAATCTAGGTTGTGTTTTCTACAAGAAAAGTAAGGCAGGTCAGGGTACACAAGATTGGCTAGTTTGAATAATTCCGGCAGGCTCTGGGGCATAGGAACTCTCCCCAGCTGTCAGAAAGCTAGCCCTGGGGTGATTTAGGGCAGGAGAAATATAGGCTTGGTATGTGAGAGTTTGATAAAGGATTTGTTTTGGGGGTCTGGGCTCTGGACTGGATTTTGCTTATAAAAGTCACACCCTCCCCCCAAGTGAGCCTTTTGCCATCTCTAAAAATTGGCTAGCCCTAGAAGGAAGCAGTCTCTCCCCGGGCAGTGAGGCCATAAGTGTCAGAGCATCGTGAATATCGAATTTAAGACAGCTAGTGAATTTATTACTTGGTCCTGTTATGAATTAATGTCAAATAGATTCACAATCTAAGAAAACACAGAACAATGACCCACTGAAAAGAGGCCGGTGTCCTGGAACATAACTCAAGACATTCTCTGCCAGGAGGCATAGCTGGCTGTGGGTTGAGGGGGCCAAGTTAGGGGGAGGCAGGGCCAAGACTGGGGAATCAAGAGCAGGGCTAATAATTTAAATGACACTGAAAAGAGCAGCAGAAAATCCTAGAGCCTCCAATGTGCCGAGCAAATACACAGCACTCTTAATATATTACCTCTCATAACCCTTTGAAACAGGTGTGACTAGGGGTGCCTGGGTGGCTCAGTCGGTTAAGCGGCCGACTTCGGCTCAGGTCACGATCTCACAGTCTGTGAGTTCGAGCCCCACATCGGGCTCTGTGCTGACAGCTCAGAGCCCGGAGCCCGTTTAAGATTCTGTGTCTCCCTCTCTCTCTGACCCTCCCCTGTTCATGCTCTGTCTCTCTCTGTCTCAAAAATAAATAAACGTTAAAAAAAAAAAAATTAAAAAAAAAAAAAAGAAACAGGTGTGACTATCACATTTTACAGACAAGAAAACCAAGGCTCAGAGAGGCTAAGCGTCTCCCCCAAAGTCATCTGGCCAGTAAGTGGTAGAGGTGGGATTTCCTCCTCAGTCCATATGATTCCAGATTTAAAGCCTGATTCCTCATGAATTTGGGCCTAAACCTGGGTAGATGCTGACCTTTAAGGAGATGAACTCTGGTGAGCCAGGAGGAAGGAGGAAGCAATGGCGGCTGTCAACGCTAGTGTTCCCCAGTCAGGGCGCGGCCGCAGGACAATTCCAAGAAGAGCTGCCAAGCAAGAAATTTAGCATAACCGAAACTTTCACAAGGATCCCAGGGCAGATGTCATTCCGAGCGCAGCCAGGCGGCAGGAAAGGGTGTGGACGACCGCTTGAGGGCACCTGGCTGTGAAGACTCGGCCGCCTGTCCCTCGTCCTGGGCCCTCTTAGTCCAGATCCCCACAGAGGTGGCCTGAGCCAGTGCCAGTCAGGTTTGACAATAAGACTGGACAGAGGGACCGACTGTGGATGGGAGGGGAGCAGTGCCTCTAAGTGGGAGGGCCAGGGGGCAGACAGTGACTGGCACAGAGGACCATGCATGCAGCAAGGCAGGAGAGGTCCCATCCAAGGTCAAGTGAATCAACACAGGTGCAACTGATGCTTCTGCGAGCTTCCCATGTTGTGATCTGGGAAGAGTTGAGCACATCTCTCTCTTTTTTTTAATGTGTATTACTTTTATTTTTGAGAGAAAGAGAGAGAGAGAGTGCACAGGCCAAAGTGGGGGAAGGCCAGAAAGAGAGGGGCACAGAAGCAGGTTCCAGGCTCCAAGCTGTCAGCACAGAGCCCTGTGCAGGGCTGGAACTCACAAACCGTGAGATCACGACCCAAGCTGAAGTCAGACGCTTAATCTACTGAGCCACCCGGGCACCCCTGAGCAGATCTCTTATACTGAATCTGTATTTACGGAGCGCCAACCATGTGTGTGACACGGGGAATCATACTTGGTTTTCCCAAAAGTGAACCCTAAGACAAAGACTTGGGGGCAGGTTGGGTTTTTTTGTGCATAAAGCAAAAAAGTGGAAGAAGGAAGAAAAGCGACAGTAAAGCAAAAAGGAGGGGTATTATCGAAAGGATCAGCGCTGGAGGCAGCTGCAACTCCGTCCCTCTGGGGATCCCGAGGAGCTGTGTAAAACACACTTCACCTTCATCTCATCAAAGATAGGGAAGCTGAGCTTTTATCCACCAACCCACGTCCCTCACGGGTTGAGGGTCACCCCTGGGGCTTTCCATCTCCAGCACTTCCTGGCAGGTCACAGGCTCCAGTAGCTCCAGAGAAATCCCCCAGACTGGGAAGCAAAGGGCCAGGAGAGGCAGCTGTCCGCGTGGATGGGGACTTCCCACCGCAGATGCATGCAAGCAGGCTCAGAGGTGAGTCGAGGCCACGGAGCAGGATCACAACAGTTTCTGATCCCGCAGAGCCCTCACAGACTCTGTACTTCCATCCTGAACTGTGTGCCGTAACAGCCACCCCAGCTCGGCAGCCATCCAGGCCTATGCTCAGGAATCCTCCATCTGATTGGGAACCCCCGAACCAAGCTCCCGAGCTGAAGGCAGACATTCCTTTCCCCAAACGTCCTTTGTGAGCCTCCCTCCCTAGGCGACGATCGGCTTCTTCTGGCAGCTGAGTATCACCAGCAGATCCGTAGACAGTGGTTAAGCTCACGCGCTCCGACTCACACTGGGCTTGAAGACAGTAAGTCATGGCCCTTATCTTCAAGGGGCTCGCGGTTCAAAGCCCAAGAACATCGCAAAATCTTCTAGGCTGTAAACGCTCCCGAGTCTTTAAGGCTTCACTTAGAAACGTGCTTTCTGAGAAATGAAAACAAGCAATGTTCTTTGGAATCAGCCTCACTCTAGCTCCTAAATTAAACAGACGACACCTAATATCCCACCTAAGACTGCCCCACCCACAGCCATGGAAATCCCCCTCCTGGTGCTGATAACTACTGAGTTCTACTTCCAAGAATCCCCAAACCATCCAAACGCTTTTGAAGGTGCCAGACACACAGTGGGGTAACCACCCCACCCCAGCTCCTACCCCCATGCAGAACACATCCTCAACCAACACAGGAGCTCTTCTACAAATCTGGTCTTTATTGCTTTTTTCCTCCACCTTGGCTACTGTCAGTAATCTACGTATTCATTCGTTAATTCACCCACTCAGCCAACAATTTCTTGGGTACCAGTCATGGGTCAGATGCTATATTCTGTTCCAGCAATGCCAATAAAAATGAGGCATGGCCATAGGTAACAAGGAGCTTAATAGACCATAAAGAGGATAACTATTTTACACTTCCTTACCCAGCTGAAAACTTAGAGCACTTGGGGTACCCAAGAGTTCTAATGAACCCCAGCTAGAATCCATTTCCCAAAACCTACCAGCAAAGCCAGTGATATTAGACTTGTGCTCAACATCCAGTACTGGTCTGCCGTCAGGGGCCCAGCTCTTTCATTTGACGTCTAAATATCTTGATCAGATCCAAGCCTGTCCTCCGATACTGACCCACACAGCTCTGGGCTTCTAACGCTTGCCCAGGCTCAGGTTTCCTCTGAGTGGTCACCCCCTCCTCAGGCTTCAGGGCTGAGCTCAGGCACCCTTTTCTCCAAAGGCCTTCCATGACCATCCATCCTGAGGTAGCTGTCTGCTTCCAGTGCCCATCTCCTGAGGCGCTGGAGGCGATGGTTAAACACGTGCACCTGAGGTCACACTGCCTTCAGTGTCTGCTCAAACTCTGCTGCTCGGTGACGTGGGCCTATTCCTTCATACCTCTGTGCCTCAGTTTCCTTGTCTCTAGAGTGGGGATAGTGATGCGGCTATATCTAGAGCTGATGCACAGATTTCATGAGACGGACCATGTACGGCCGTAGCCTTGTGCCTGAGCACATGGTGAGCACTCGGTGCTAGCTACTGTAATCTCAGAATACACGCAACATCTGATTTTAGTCGTTACCTTAATTTGACTGTCACCTCCTGATGTATGTCTCGCGTAACAGCAAGCAACTGTGTATGCGTTAAGTACATGAATAAACGCACCGATAGGCCACTTGCAAAATTAGCAAAGTACTTTCGAGTAAGAGGTACTGAGTGCCCACTGGGGACCAGGCACTGCTCCAGGGGTTTTCCCGCACATGAGCTCATCAGCTCTCCCAGTATTCCTGTGGGATTAAAAAATCCACTGCTATTATAGCATTTTTGCCGATGAGAAAATAAGCTCAGAAATTGGATGCCATTTCTCTGGGGCCATGCCATTAAAGAATGACCAGGCCGGGATGTAAGCCTGGATGGTCTGGTTCTGGAGAAGAGACGTCACTATAGAACTAATGTGCAGGCAACAGACAAAACCAGAGCCAAGATATCTTCAGTTGTCTCTTGGTCCCAGTGGTAATTCAGAGATGCAAGGTTTTATTTTTCGGAAATATCTAGGGTTGTACGTACATCTTTTAATTACAGAGAGAACAAATAACTTGATCGAAAAAAAAAAGAGAGAGAAACATTTACAGATTATAAATTGCAAACAGACCTGAAGGCAGCAGCTCCCGTGGTTCTCTGGCTCTTTAGGGGATACACGGTCAGTATAACCAATCAGAAATCAACCCGGTTTGTTCAGAGGTAGTAATTGAGGCTGTTAACAGCAATACGTCTGGGCAAAAGAAGGTGTAGAAAAGGAAGCAAAGAGAAACAAAGCCAAACAAGGTTAGGGTCCACTGTTGCATTTCCCCGTGAAGGCAAGCAATCTGAAACCTTCTGCAATAAGAGGCCTTAACTTCGCAGATTCTACAAAATTTCCCCTCCAACGTACAAGGAAGTCATTGAAGCTAGCCAGTGCCCTGGACAGGTGATGGATGGTCTGCTCTGATGTACACCTTGCAGCCTGCCCTCTCCCCACCTCCTCAATGCCCAGGCTCCCTAATGGTTGATACAGAAACTGTTGGCTTTTCTTGTCCTGTATTGGTCAAAGACCATGCGGGAGAAACAAAAAAATCCCAAACTTCAGTGACTTAAAACAGCAAAAGCTTCTGTATTCTCTATTGTTATTTTTGCCCCCTACTGTTGCTGCTACAACACGGTTATTGCCACATGCTCAATGTGAGATAACCGGGTAGGCACTTAGAGAACTCACCAACCTTACGGTCTTCCTATATCACTATCATGGCACAGAGCTTCACAGTCCATCTTGGAAAGGGAAGAAAGAAGGTAGGTGGTTCATGTTACTTCCACTCGCATTTTGCTGTTCAAGCAATTCATCTGGCCACGACTAGCTTTGAGGGATGATGAAGGGTACATCTCAAAAGAGGATAGAACTAGAAATTCTGGTGGGCATCAGTGCTGTGCACCTCACACAGGGTAAGTCAGAATAGCCCTACAAATATCTACCTTCACATTGCTGATAGCTAGAGGGAAGGGAGTGGCAAATAAATGAGGAGGAAGCAGGAAGGCCCACCATGTTTATTGTCTAGGATGCCTCTGGTTGGGAGAGCCTGCTTGGAATCAAATGGGATGAATTGGACTGGGTGGGACAACTCTGGAGTCACAACGTTCCCTGCTTCCTAAGCCACACTGATCCCCTGGTGACCAGTCTGAGGGACACATTTCACTGAAGCACTTTGAATAGGAAGGCAGAGACCACAAAGTAATTTGGTTAACCACACCCCCAGACCCCCTCCACACTGTGTTGTTGATCAACATTTGCATGCACCTACTCATGTTTGAGTGATACCAAGAAAGACACCAGGCAGCAAGGACCCCAGTATGAGTATCGCAAGAGGGGGAAAAATAGGAAGAAAAAACTAAATGCTGAAGGCAGATTTAAAAAATACACAGCATAAATGATCTATGCCAGAGAACAGAAACATTAGTTCTCTTCAGTATTAAATGACTCTCAACATAGTTTTTCAAAGAAAAAAAAAAGTTCAAAGAAGGACTAGAAGTCATCAAAAAAGAAATAAGAAGAAAACCAGTTGCAAAGTGACCCGGCAGCACTCAGGAAATAAATGGAAGCTAAAAATAAAGCAATTATAGAGATGAAAGTCAACTTAGAAGAAACCGAAAATAGATAAATACCGTGGAAAGCATAGGCCATGCTTAAGAAATCACATGAAATGAAATAGAAAGGAACAGAGATCAAAATGATTGCAGACAAGACCATTCAAATTGAAGAAAAAGCCAGGCTCTCATCCTCAAACTGGTATTCTGAACAGAAAAAAAGCAAGGGAACAGAAAAAAAAAAAAAAAAACTTAAAGACAATTCAGAAAAGCTTCTTGAAGTTAAATAAAGCTAGGCATCTCTAGATTTAAAGGACATACCGTATCCCAGGAAAAATAAGCAAAATTAGAAGCATCAGGACAGTAGTGTGAGATACTGAAATTTAGGGGACGTGCAGAGAACAGAATCACGTGATTCCTTCCAACAGCCACTGCCAACATGCAACAGGGAAACATCAACAAGTTCGAAGGGACAAAAGGGGGACCCGAGAGTTTTCTACTCAGCCAAACAATGCCGTTACTATAAAAGAAACCAACGTTCCCAAACATGCAAGAATTCAAGGACTACAGTAACAAAGCATTTCCTAAAAAATATTTGAGGATGGGGGCATCCGGGTGGCTCAGTCGGTTAAGCATCTGAGTTTACTTCAGGTCACGATCCCATGGTTCGTGAGTTCGAGCCCAGCATCGAGCTCCATGCTGACAGCTGGAAGCCTGGAACCTACTTTGGATTCTGTGTCTCCCTCTCTCTTTGCCCCTCCCCCGCTCATGCTCTATCTCTCTCAAAAATAAAAAATAAACGTTAAAAAAATTTTTTTTAAATATTTAATGATGAAATCCAGCATCCAAAGGCCCGAATCAAAATTAAACACCCAGCAATGGAGAAGCCACCCTAAAGCACAACAGTGAGCTCCAGATGGATTTAAATACAGAACCAAAGCTAAGCAACCCTAGGAGTGAGCTGACAGAACAGAACACAAATGTTGCAATTCCAGGCAATCCAAAAATAATAATGTAACTAACAAAAATCAGGGAGGCCAGGGGTGGAAAGGAAAAGGAAGTGCATAAAATCCCCTTTTCATGGCACAAAGTAATGACCTATCATGTAAAGTTGATAGAAACTTTCAGTTTTTAGAAAGTGAAATCATGCCAAACTCTTCATACCTTTTTAAAATAATTGTCTCTTAACCTTAGAAATGTCTTTTAGGAGTTAATATCTCCTGTTATGAACAAATATTTATGGGGAGTTCAACAATTCCTTCAGTTTGATTCTACTTTATTTTCCTCCTGGTAAATTCCAGTGGACTCAGGTTTAATCTTTTTTTATAAAAATAGCATGCGTAGTATGAATCTACTTTTGTAAAACTGTATCTACCAAGGCTTCTGGCTAAATATGTGCCTAGAGAGAAGTTCGGGACAATGTTTGATAATGTTGGCAAAATGGTTTCTAAGAGGTGTAAGTTTTGCTTCACTCTTTTTTTCTTCGTCTTTTCTCTAAATCTTAGATTTGTGTGTGTGTGTGTGTGTGTGTGTGTGTGTGTTTTAAGTTAACGTATATATTTTTGAGAAAGAGGGAGAGTGGGAGAGAGAATCCCAAGTAGGCTCTGCCCTCTCAACACACAGCCCGACACAGAGCTCGAGCCCCTGAACCATGAGATCGTGACCTGAGCCGAAACCAAGAGTCGGACGCTTAACCAACTGAGTCACCCGGGTGCCCCGGAAATTCTTAGATTATTTGTAATAAGCAGCCACACGTCCACAAACAGTACCACTGTCTCAGGCAAGTAAGTGGCCCTGCCACCTCCCTGGATGGTCGCTGAGCACCGTGCTTCCCCCCTGCCCCCCCAGACCCTGCACAAGCCCAGCCAAGCCGGGTGCTCTCTCTGCCCAGGGAGAATGTGTCTGGCCTGCGTAGCTCTTCTGTCCCCACCGTCATAGGCAATGCATGTAGCCTGTGCTTCTCATTCAGACACCGAGTGTTAGTCTCATCCTGTCCCATCCTCTTACCCTAGTGCTGTGCTGGTTTCCTAGATCGCATAACAAGTGACCACAGATGTGGTGCTTAAAGCAACAGAAATGGATTCTCTCTCTGTTCTGGAGGCCGGAAGTGCAAAATCAAGGTTTGGGCTTGATTTGGTTCCTCTTGGAGACCCTGAGGTAGAATCCCTTCTATGCTTCTGTCCCACCTGCTGGTGGCTGCCCCGACCTCTGGGCTCTGTGGCTTGCAGACGCATCGCGGCAGCCTCTGCCTTCACGTCAGCTTTGCTGTGTCTTCTCCCCTAGTCTCCTCTTCTAAGGACATGTTAGATTTCGGGCCCACCCTAATCCAGACAATCTCATCCCCTCAAAATCCTTAACTTAATTACATCTGCAAAAAAATATATATTTTTTCCAAATAAAGTCACCCTCACAGATTTTGGGTGAACCTGTCTTTTGGGGGTCAGCATTCAATCTTCTGTTAATGCTTTCCGACTGGTGTTAAAACCAAAACTGTGTGTTTCCTCCCCCGGGTGGTTCAGGGAAGCCACCAGCGGCCCTCTAGACAGGGCCCAAGGATCCCTAGAAATCACAGGTTTTAGAACCAGGTAAATATCCAAGAACAAGTTCTTTTTGTCCATTTACTGAGCTTTAGGACTTTGGGGAAATGACTTGACTTTTCTGGGGCTTGATTTTCATCAGGAAAATCATGTGTAGTCTGCAAAGCCTGGTGAAGATTAATTTTGGATTAGAGATCATTTTTTATAAAATGCTTCATAATATGCCTAGAGTAGAGTAGACGCTTATCATGCTCCTGTTATAAATTAATGGTATTTTAAAAGGATTATGCCAGGGAGACCACACCCCTCAGTAATTTCATCAGGGAACAGGAATGTCTCAAACTCAGAGGCGTTTGCATGCATCAGTGACCAGCATCACTGAAATAGCTTGCTTCCTGATCTCAGATGTGCACTTAGGACTTTAAAATGTCAGTCAGATGGGGCGCCTGGGTGGCTCAGTCGGTTAAGCGTCCGGTCACGATCTCGCGGTCGGTCGGTGAGTTCCAGCCCCGCGTCGGGCTCTGTGCTGACTGCTCAGAGCCTGGAGCCTGTTTCAGATTCTGTGTCTCCCTCTCTCTCTGCCCCTCCCCCGTTCATGCTCTGTCTCTCTCTGTCTCAAAAATAAATAAACGTTAAAAAAAAAAAAATTAAAATGGCAGTCAGAACCAGACTGGCTGGAGTAAGGGTGTCGTGTGACCCTTAATGAGGACTAAATAGTCTGAGAGAGAAAGAAAGCCTCCAGCGTGGCTCCTCTCTCAGGTAAAGGATGTCTGCACAGCACGGTAGAAAGCGTCTTTACATCACGTCGCAATTTATTTATTTTTTTTTTTTTTCGTTTTTTTTTTTTTTTTTTTTTTTTTATTTTTAGGACAGAGAGAGACAGAGCATGAACGGGGGAGGGGCAGAGAGAGAGGGAGACACAGAATCGGAAACAGGCTCCAGGCTCCGAGCCATCAGCCCAGAGCCTGACGCGGGGCTCGAACTCACGGACCGCGAGATCGTGACCTGGCTGAAGTCGGACGCTTAACCGACTGCGCCATCCAGGCGCCCCAATCACGTCGCAATTTAATAGCACGTCTGTAACGTCGAGATCATGAGCTTGAATCCAAAGCACAAGTTTCCCAAGTTAGGTTTGGCGATTGTTTCAATTTTAACACACCATGACTTATTCAAAACTTTAACGATTTGCGTAAGATTCTGTGGAATTACTAATGCAGTTGGTTTTACTTTGCCAAGGTGATAAATGTATCAGTTAGGAAGGCTTTGGCTACAATCAACAGGATACCTAAGGAACAGCAGCTTCAACGGGTGGGGGAGTTTCCTCTTTCCCATAAACAAAAAAGTCAGGGGGTTGCTGGCATTCGTGGTTTAGCCGCTCATTCAAGCCGTCAGAGACCCAGGCTGTTTCTCTCTTCCCACCTTGTCCTCCTTAACGTGTTATCTTTCCTTCTCATGCTTGTCGTCAAATGAGAACAAGATGGCTCTGTGCTTGAGACATCACCTCTGTTCTAGTCACGGGCAGAGGAGGAGGTGGGGATGTGCCAATTGCGTCGTCTCGTGGGGAAAGCAGAAGCCTTTCCAGAATTCTCCAGGCAGTGTTTTCTTATACCTGATTGGCTAGAATTGTGTCATATGCTTCCCAAGGCTACCTGCAAAGGAGGCTGGGAGGGAGCCCTATATTGGCACCTGACAAAAATCAGAATTCTGGTAGCAAAGATAGAGGGGGTTGCATTTTGGATGTACCTTATTTGATAATTTTTAAAAAGTATTTCCATTTAAGGTATCTGTTTGCAGGTCAGAAAATGAGAAAATGTAATTGTGTAATGCTCTGAAATATTTCTTAAAAAGCTATAAATAAAATCGACTAAATAAAAAGATAGAGGGGGAATGGATATCGATTTTTTTTAAATTATAATTACTGAAGTAGAGTTGACATGCAATCTTACATTAGTTTCAGGTGCACAGCATAGTGATCCCACAAATCCTGGATATTGATTTAATAACAGAATCTGCCACAAGGAGAAACCTGGAAGGCTCAGGCAATGAAAACTCAGAAAACCATGTTCCTTCCTCCTGGCCAATATCTGTTCAGGAGTCATCACTCTCCCTCCTGAGCGTTTATCATCTGGATAAAAATTGTGGTTTAGGATAAAATTTGAGCCGAGTGATCTTTTTAAAATGAAAACCAGGGACACCCGGGTGGCTCAGTCAGTTAAGTGTCTGACTCTTTTTTTGTTGTTGTTAATTTTTTTTTTTTAACATTTATTTATTTTTGAGACAGAGAGAGACAGAGCGTGAACGGGGGAGGGTCAGAGAGAGGGAGACACAGAATCTGAAACAGGTTCCAGGCTCTGAGCTGTCAGCACAGAGCCCGACATGGGGCTCAAACTCACAGACTGCGAGATCATGACCTGAGCTGAAGTCGGCCGCTTAACCGACTGAGCCACCCAGGCGCCCCAAGTGTCTGACTCTTAATTTCAGCTCAGGTCATGATCTCATGGTTTGTGAGTTCGAGCCCCACGTAGGGCTCTGCACTGATGATGCAGAGCCTGCTTGGGATTCTCTCTCTCTCTCTCTCTCTCTCTCGCGCGCGCGCGCGTGCTCTCTGCCCCTCCCTCACTCAGCCTCTCTCTCAAAATAAATAAATAAACTTAAAAAAATAAAATTCTAAAGAAAAAAAAAAGAAAACCAGATCATGCTCCTCTCCCACTGCCTTCAAATAAACTGAACATCAAATAAAATTTAACCTCCTCCCCATGGCCTCTAAGACCAGCAGTGTAGGCTCTGTCCTGCCCCTCAGGGCTTGTCTCCCAAGCCCTCACCCTCTGTGTCTCCTCCTGTCCTGGGAACAGCCCGATTGTTCCTGCGCTGGCCTCCTTAGCGTGGCTACTCCCCTACGAGGGGCTGCTGGTCCCCTGCCCCAGTCACAGGCCACACCTTTGCCCCATCCAGATCTCTGCCCATGAGTGGTTTCCCCAGAGAAACTTCCTCTGAGCCCCTCCCAGAGACTCCCCATCCTCCTACCTGCTTTCTTGTCCTCCTACCAGGCATGGCTATTTGAAACCACCCCTGCCTGTGTTCCCTGGCCTGAGGTCTGCCTACCCCTCTCCAATGCTGCTCCCCGAGGGCACGGCCACTTTCTGTCTCATTTGCCCTCTTTCCCAGCTGCTGGATCAACACTTGGCACATCGGAAGGTCTCAGTCGGTCTCTCTTGAATCAGCGAGGATATGGACCAGAGTTAAGAACACAAACATCAAATATCCAAGCACAACAAGCAATGGCGAAGCAAGTTCGGGGTAAAGGGCTGAGAGTAGAAATGCACGGAGGGCTACAGGGCTATATACTGGAGAGGAGGGAAGGAAGAGAGCATACGCTCACTGCCCTCAAAGGAGCACACAGTCTCTCCCAGGAACCCACGCATGCCCAGACAGTGCACCCACGTGCACGGACAGTACCCACAGATGCCCAGATGGTAACCACGCGTGCCCAGACCGTACCCACACGTGCACAGCAGGGCACATGCGTGCACAGACAGTACAGGGGAATCCGCAAAGGGAAGTAAGAGAAAAAGAGGGTGTGGACCCTGTGTGACAGCTGCCAGCTTCAGACTTCCAAATTGGAGAATGGTGCACACAGATTTTGCTAGAGGGATGTGTATAATTGCAATGTTATTGGCAAAAGCAGAAATTGAAACCACTAAGCCATTCAACAATAGGGAATTAGTTAAGACAGTTTCAATACATCCATATAATGCAGTTTAAAAATTACAATCCAGAATTAGATTTTATAATATGGAAATGTGAGTACATATAGAGTACATGACAATATGATTCCAAAGAAATTAATGTATAGAATGGTTTTAGAAAGAAGAGAGGAAGAGAATGTGTATCTTTCCAGATGCAGATCCCAAAATGATAACAAGGTTATTTCTGGGTGGTCTGATGATTACAGCTGATTTCTATTTTCTTCCTTTTGTTTATCCATATAACCTAATTTTTCTATGATTAACGTGTACTAATTATGTAATCTTTTTCCACTTTGGAACAACTGAATTAGGAATCATGTTTTAAATCCCATCTCAACAGTACGATCAAAACATTAGATATCAGATGGGTTTTTTTTTTCTTGAGCAGGGGAATAGGCTGTTGTTAAATATTATTCCAGGCACACGGAAATGTTTGAGAGGTTCAGCAGGGCATGGGGACAAGCCCCTGGATGGCCACACCAATGGTACACCATGAGGAGGCATAGGTGTCTTTTAACTTGACAGCCAGTGACACCATATGAACCCAGGGAAGGGCCACCACCGGCAGAATGCCTCTTATGGTTGTGCCTCACCAAACTCACTTTAACTTCAGAACGTGCAAACTAGGCATTACTCTCCCATTTTACAGATGAGGATCCTGAAGTTCAAGGAGGCTCAGTGAACCGTCCAATATCCTCCAAAGAGCAAAAGTTAGACCCACTTGGCCTGTCCCCAAAGACCGTGTTTGTTTCCTTACATCACAGTCAATCCTCATACGTACTGTCAGCCTCAAGTCATACAAGTGGAAGACAACTAGCCAGCAGTTAACCCGGTGGACAGCAAACATTTCTTTCTGTTGTTATTCAAGAACCATTGATTTGAATAAAATTTTAATCAGAGGCAGAATCAGATAGGACACTAAATGCAACATGGTGTCTTGGATTGGATCCTGGAAAAGACAAAGAGCATTATGGGAAAAGCTGGCGAAATCTAAACAGTCTGGAGTTTAATCCTGAAAAGATAGATAGATAGATAGATAGATAGATAGATAGATAGACAGATAGATAGATATTAGATAGATAAATAGATAGATAGATGTCAGATTGATTGATAGATGTTAGATAGATAGATGTCAGATAGATAGATAGATAGATAGATAGATAGATAGATAGATAGATGTCAGATAGATAGATACATGTCAGATAGATGTTAGATAGAAGATAGATAGATAGATACATAGATACATAGATAGATGATAGATAGATAGATAGATAGATAGATAGATAGATAGATGTCAGATAGATAGATACATGTCAGATAGATGTTAGAAGATAGATAGATACATAGATACATAGATAGATAGATGTTAGATAGATAGACAGATAGATAGATGTCAGATAGATACATGTCAGATAGATGTTAGATAGAAGATAGATAGATAGATAGATAGATGACAGATAGATGTCAGATAGATAGATAGATAGATAGATAGATAGATAGATAAGAGAGAGTTGCTCTTACTGAATAATGAGCTGTGGCAGGTAGGGGAGGGCTAGCCTACTGAGATAGAAACCTGCCTACTCAGTCCTCCACCTCAGCCCCAAAGAATGCTCTAGGTTTCCCGGGGGAGACTTTGGATACCCTTGAGCTGGTCCAATCAGCTTACCTTATAGATGAATAAATTAAAGGCTGACAATCATAATAACTTGACAAGACCTTTCAGCTCGACATGGCAGAGCAGACTAGACCCAAAGTTATAGACTAAACGTTGTATCCCCACTAAAATCCACCTGTTGAAGCTTTTACCTGCCAATATGAAGGTATTAGAGGTGGGTCTTTTGGAGGTAAGAAGGTTGAGATGAGGTCATGAGAGTGAGGCTCCCATGATGGGACTAGTGTCATTATAAGGAGAGGAAGAGAGACCGGAGCTCTCTCCCCATCATGTGAAGTTGTGACAAGAAGTGGCCGTCTGTAAGCCAGGAAGAGGTTCTCACCAGGAACTGAACTGGCCTGCACCTCGGTCTTGGACTTTCCTGCCTCCAGAATGTGAAAAATAAAAGTCTGTAAAACCAAGAAAAGTTGCACCTGTTTTCTCAAACACCTATATTCCCGCGAGGCTGTATGAACTGAAATAGTTGACATATGCAGCGTGAATTTGCTATTTTTTATTGAATTGTATAACTGTATCACTGGAGCAGTGGTCCTCGGCCCCAGACCCTGCATCCAAATTATCTGGGATGCTTGTTAAAAGTCCAGCCTCTGGGGCAAACTTAGGAGATTCTAGATCATCAAAACTTGAGAATGGGTCCCCAAGACCTATGTTTATTAGTGTTCTCCCTTTACAATGGTCTTCTCAAGGAAGACAAACTGGGGAATGACAGGTGGATATAGAAGACTTATTTTCACTGTATATGCTTTTTATTATATGGACTTTTCAAACACCGTGGTGTCCTGCCTATTTAAAACTAAACTACACTTAACAACTCCCCGTGCACAGCCATGGTAGGGAGTGATTAATCTAGGGAGAGACACTGTTGGGTCCCTGAAAAACAGAGCATTATACCAAATCAGCTGGAGGGTCTCTGGGCAGCCTCGTAAGCTAGCGTCCTGTCTGAGGTAACGAGTTGTGGCACCCGACAGCCCAAAGTCTGAACCTGCTTCTGCCCCAACCAATTAGCGTTCACTTTTCTGAGCATCTTTTCTGTTAAGTCCCTACAATCGAACCTACTTCACAGACACGTGAGGATGAATGGAGACGATAAACTTAAAGCACCCAGCACAGAGCCTGGCACATAGCAGGCCTCTGTAAATGATAGATTTTCTTTCTTTTCTCCAGAGCCCCTGAGCTGGAATGGAGGTTACTTATCTAATCAGAACTGAATTGTTTTGGAGAGCAAAACTTTTCTTTGTTTCCTGAAACCCAATCAGCCGACTTAGAGCAAGAAAGCTGATGTGTTAGAATGGTCTCCGCATGCCCTGCTAAGTGCTAATAGCCAAGATTTCTCACCACGGGGTTCCTGCAATCAGCCCTAATCTAGGAAATGAGAACCCCTTGTGCATTTTCATTTGACTTGAAAATGTGTGCATTCATGATTTTCTTGCACATCTTCCACGCTGTCGTGAAGCTCTGGTTTATTGCTTTATGGTTTTTTAGCTAATTTTTTTCCTTAAATATGTAAATAGCTATATTACTAAATGTTTGGAAAATAGGAGAAAAAAGTTCACAATTCCATTGCGTGAACACAAGAGATGTTGGCGTTTTGTTATATTTTCTGCTAGGCTATTGATGTGTGAGTTAGAATCATCATAAGCATTTTATTACACCAAACACCATTTTGTCTCAATTTTTCTCCTATCAGTACATTGCAGATATTTTCCCTATAATGACAAGGTCATTATAGCCACACTTTCAACTAGCTACAAAATATTCCACTGAGTGACTAGACCACAATATATTTAACAGTCCCCCTATTGTCTAACATTTCCATTTATTCCATTTTTTTGCCGTTTTTAATAATGCTGCAATGAGAATTTTTGTATGTAGATATTTCTACTGAATTAAAAACTATTTCCTTAAGCTAAATTCACATAAGTGGTAAGTCTTCTGTTTTTCAGATATGAAATCACTTAGAGAACAGTATTATCCTAACTGGATAAACTCAGAAAAATAACGATTTCATGTGAACAAACTCCTTCTCTGGTCTTCAGAATTATCAGGGGAGTGACTTTTTTGCATAGCAGAAACAAGCAGCCCGTGATCTACCAGAGACGAACAGAAATGCAAAAAGTTCACAGGGCCACATTTTATTTGGCTGTTACAGATGCAACATGAATTTTGAATTTCAAGCAGGAAACAACACAGAGCTTTGAGGAGCATAAGTGCTGTCACCCCATTTGAATCTCACTGTCCGCATGTGAGCAGAAAGGGAAAGAAACTGCCCTTGGCCTCACTGAAAAAAAAAAAAAAGGCCGTGGAAATGAACACATACACTAACTAAAACAATCCTTGGACACTGCTCAACAGCTATCTGGTGAGCTGCTACCAACACCTGGATGCCAGCGCTCTAATCATTCTCCACTATTCCGGAAAAACAGGAATTCATTTCAGTAAGAACTTGCTTCTATTAATAACAACTTCTATTTATTGAGCACTTACCACGGGCCAATGTACTAATTATATCCATAATGTATGTTAGCTTTCATCCCATTTTATAGAAGGCGCACTGAGGCACAGAGACTGGAGTTTTCTCAAGATCACAGTTAGATGGTGGAGTGGGCTGCAAGCCTAGGTATGCTGGTTTTAGAAATCATTATGTTGAGCAGTCCCAGAGATCCCTACTCTCATGTTCCCTGGGGCTCAGGCAGGGTCTCCCGGTTTCACCTGTATTTGTTTCCTAGTGCTACTCAGATGACCACAAATTTGGTGGCTTTAATCAGCATAGTTCTTACCCTACAGCTCTGGAGATGAGAAGTCTGAAAGGGTTCACAGGGGGGTGCCTTGGTGGCTCAGTCTGTTAAGCATCTGACTTTGGCTCAGGTCATGATCTCGTAGTTCATGGGTTCAAGCCCCACGTCAGGCTCTGTGCTGAGAGCTCAGAGCCTGGAGCCTGCTTCGGATTCTGTGTCTTCCTCTGTCTCCCTGCCCCACCCCCACTCGTTCTCTCTTGCTCTCTCTCTCTCTCTCTCTCTCAAAAATAACTAAAAAAATTTTTTTTAATTTTAATTAAAAATAAAATAAAAGGGTTCACTGGGCTGTGTTCCTCTCAGAGGCTCTAGGGGAGAAGCGGTTCCCTTGCCTTTTCTTTTCTAGAGGCTATGTTCCTTGTTGATTTCCCCACCTTCAGAGCCATCAGATGGCAGCTCTTTCTCTCACTGTTTCCCTCCAGTTCCATCCTTACATCACCTTCTCTCTATAACACCGACCCTCCTGCTTCCCTCTAGTAAGGACCCTTGGTTTGTCGTCAGGGGTTGCACCCGGATAATGCAGGATGCTCTCCCTCTCGCAAGACTCATAACTTCATCACATCTGCGAGGCCCCTTTGCCAAGTAACGTAGCATATTAACAGGTGCTGGGGGTTAGGATGTGGACATCTTTGGGTGGCCATTACTCAGTTTACCACACCTGAGAAGTGACTAAAGCTAAAAGACAGCTCGGAAAACCACAAGTGTACCTGCAGAGCTATTTTCTTGGAGACGATACAAGAAGGAAAAGCTGCCAGGCTTAGAATCCCAGGGATCCTGGCAGAACCGGCCATCAAGATGGAGACAGCATTAAAAGAATGTGTGTCAACCCTTCTGTTTCTGAGCAGCTGATATGATCCACATCCTTCACTTAATCCATTTCATCATCATAACACAACTGACAGGGAGTTTCTTTGTCCCCAACACAGAGCTGAGGGGCTCAGATTAGTTATGTAACCATCCCAACGTCACACAGCTAGCAACACTGGTGGGCACCAGGCTTATGGTTAGGACCCAGGTGACTGTGACGCCAAAGCCCAGGTGTACCCACCCTGCCCAGGCAACTGGTGACAACACTTATCAAAACGAACCACACCAGCCATGTGCACAGAACCCCTCCACTACCACCCCCTGAATAGCATTCAGCACTGATTTCCTTATTCATTTGCTTGTCCACATGTTTGTTATCTATCTGTCCTCATAGGTAAGAATCCTGCCTGTTGCTGACTGGGGTCACCCCAGCTCTGAGAACAGGCCAGGCACATAGTAGACACTAAATAACTGTTTATGTAACAAATGAATAACACTTTTTTGACCTGGAGATAACCAATGTGAGCAAACTCAACCACTTGCAACGAGGATGAGATACTGAGAAGTAACAAACACCCCAAAAAGTCTTTGGAACAGCCAAAGCAAACATCTCTGAAGTCCAAGTTAATACACTATCTCTTTAGAAAACCCCTTGAGACCCAATCCGAAGCCCGTGTTCTCTTTCTGGAAAGTGATTTCTACCTAATTTGTTGAGCTCTTTATTACTCTACTTCCTGCTAAAAAGGATATGCTTCAGTGACTGTTAAAATTAAAAAGGAAGATGGTCCATCTAAAGTATATGGTCCGAGGGGGCAAGGTAACCACACATTAATATGATAGAGTTCAAGAGCCACATCAGTGAAGTTACAACCTCTGCTGGTGGAGACAAGGATTCAGAGGAACAGATTCATGCCATTTCCCAAAATGACCAGTTGCAAAGCTCCAATCCCAACACTGCTATGCCCCTCTGTCAGCCCCTCTGTCTAAATATACATAACTAAACGGAACAACCTAGACAGAGAGAGATCACGTTCTTTCATGCAGACAGGACCCTGACATTATGGTCATACGCACTTAATCATTTTTAAATTTTGATCCTGCGTGTAAATATAATACCATTACTTTTTTGATTCACACTTTGGCCTCAAATATACCTCCTTCATGGCAACGGTTCACCTCTTAACTAGTTCTCTCTCTTCCTCAGAGTGCTATAAGCTTCTTTGTGGCAGATAATTGGCTAAATAATCTTTGAATCTCTAACCTTGGTGATTGGCACCTGCATGTTGGATGAATGAGTCTTTTATCATAAAAATATTTCATGATCATTAAGAATTTCAGAAAATAGAGAAGGGTGGAGAACAACCAACATAGTCCATGATTGTGAAAAAGCAGGAAACATTTTGTGATATTTTTCTGTTTCTTTTTTAATGTAGACTGGTTTTTCTTTATTTATATTTTTCTCTTTACAAAATCCTATACATGCTTTTCTAAGTTGGGACTTTTTCACTGAACATTACAACATAAGCATTGCCCAGTGCCATCTCAAAGTTCTGAAGCTTGATGAAAGATATAGAATGCTCTAACACAGCTCTTGAGGGCACTAATTTTATGCCATTGGGCACATTATCAACTTCAACTCTGGTGTAATACAAAGAGAATTCATCCCATGTCACAGCTACTATAATTCAGGCTTCATTTCCCCAACTCAACCAGAAACTCCTTTTGTTACCTTTTACCATCTGTGACCTAAATGGAGGTGCACCCATTTCTTCCCAGCTTGGTAAGCATCAACAGCCATCTGAATCTATCCCTAAAACCATCCAGCAGGAGCCTTTTGGCAAAACCCGGTGTAGGGCACTCTCGTTCTAGTCCCGTTCTATTGGGATTTTTTCTATTAAAATAAATGTTTTCATGAACTCACAAATGTGTTAGTCATAACCATCACAGAGTTCCAGTTGATGATTAAAAAACAAACTAGGTTTGGGAAAAAATTCAAGATGCCTTCCATACTCCAAATTTGTTCCCAGTCAACAGAGAACAGGGGCCAATGCCTTGAAACCAACACATTTTTATGAAACCAAACATCATAAAACATGAGTGAGCGTACCCTTACATCACTCAGACCACTAAGATTAATAGACACGCTGAAAGCATTTGCTTCACACTTGCTCAACTGAACAAATACATCTTCTCACAAAACCAATCCAAAATCTTGGCCATTCCCAGATGTCTAAAATCCAAGACGCTTTGCTCTCAAATTCCTCAATGAGAAAGTGTAGAAGAAGAGAATTTGGGACTTTAATCAAATGTTTAAATCTAGCACCAGGAAGAGAAGGAACTAAAATTGTACATTGAAGAAGGAAGGGAAAGGGAAGGGAAGGGAAGGGAAGGGAAGGGAAGGGAAGGGAAGGGAAGGGAAGGGAAGGGAAGGGAAAGGAAGGGAAGGGAAGGGAAGGAAACAAAAGGAAAGGAAAGGAAAGAAGAAAGGAGGGAGGGAGGGAGAGGGAAAATAGAGGAGGAAAAGAAAACACACTGAGATAAATATCCACAAATAATCTCTTACGTTATCAATGTTTTATTTCTATGAGAGAAAAGACATTTCTTCTATCTGTACATGATCCTGTCCATTGGGTGGGTAGACTCAGTTTGTTTTGTTTTGATGTAGCATTCATTTGTTCACTTTTTAAAACCAGAAGGGATATGCTTATTGGCTCTCATGGAAATGTGGAAACCACAACAGGAATGAAAGTTGAAACTAGAAATCACTCATAACCCCTCCACAAAGCAATAAAGCCACATTAGCATTTTGGTATTGAGGCTTCTCATCTTCGTGATACATATGTTATTTTTTTTTAACTTTTTTTTTAACGTTTATTTATTTTTGAGACAGAGAGAGACGGAGCATGAACGGGGGAGGGGCAGAGAGAGAGGGAGACACAGAATCAGAAGCAGGCTCCAGGCTCTGAGCCATCAGCCCAGAGCCCGACGCGGGGCTCGAACTCACGAACCGCGAAATCGTGTCCTGGGCCGAAGTCGGACGTCTAACCGACTGAGCCACCCAGGCTCCCCCATATGTTATTTTTTTAAGCCAAAATGAATGTTCCAACACTGGAAACACTATTTGGCAGACTATTTTTTCCCGTTAATTAACATATAATAAATATTTGCCTTTGTCATTAAATGTTCCTGTAGAACATACATTTTAGTGGCTGAAAAATCGTCCTTTTGTTGATGTCCCATTGACTTAACTAATCTATAACTGTAGAAGAAATAATTTATAACCAAAAAAGACCATCATTATACATATAGCTTTGCCTACATTCTTAAAATTTTCTTCAAATTAAACCATAAAAGTGTCGAGACAAAGGGTGGCGTAATTTTCAGACTCTTCGTATGTATTTGTCAATATGAATTTGCAGCCCTAAAAGGTTGTACCACTTTGTATTTGTACAGCCTAAGAACATGCCTGCCCCCGAGCTGGTTTGAATTCTGTGCATCTTTGCCAAACCATCTGGCCATTAAAAATTATTTTGTTTTGCTACCATTTGTTTATTTATTAAACAAGTGCTTATCCAGCAACTTCTATGTACAGGCTCTGTTCTTGGGTGGGAGGCATTGCAATGAACACAGGCTCTGGCACAGACAGGGTTGGAATTCCAGCTGTCTCGTTCCCTCTGTGACCTTGGGCAGGTTCCTCACCTGAGCCTCCATTTTCTCAGCTACAAAATGGAGGCAAACACAACCCATCCAAGTGGTGATTCTAGAAGTTAGACACATGGACATGTGCACAGTGGTGCAGCCCAGGCGGAGTCCTGGGGCCTCTCAGTAAGTATTAATGCTTGGACTCCATCGCCCTGCAAGCCTGTGCAGCTACTCTGTTAATGCACCCACTTTTCCCAAGACATTTGATGGAGCCTCCACTGGGAAGCTCCAGCCCTCCACCCACTGTGCTCTTGTGTCTCAGACAACTTCTCCATCTGAGGGAAGAGAGACTAATTATGGGAAGCTGATACTTGTAGTTTGTCAGATCTCACACTGACATCGCATTCATTTTAAGATGGGAACTGTGGCCACACACACACGGCATCTGAATCTAATGACCTTGAAGTCTCTCCTTTTATGTTAAAGTCAGAGGCTTTAGTGGATGGAGAATTAGGCTGAAACTTGGCCAACTCTGCCTTCATGCTGAGCTACGACACTCTGATTTGCCTTAGCTCCCCTTCTCTATATGGAAGCATTCCACCATTAATACAAATAATGCTAGGGTTTTACATTTCAGATCTTTTATAAGGAAATAAAAAATGTATTTATCTTTACAGAAAATAAAAAGTTGTACGTTTAGCTAAGGCTCCATTCTGACCCTTTCCTTACTCTTCAGTTAACCACTAGCCTGGAGCTAGTACATTGCATTTCTATGCATTATTTTTTATGGAGGTGAAACAACCCGGTATAAAATTCACCATCTTAAAGTAAACAATTCATGGCATTCAGCGCATTACACTAACACAGCCACCAGCTCTAGCAAGCTCCAAAACGTTTTCTTCTTGCCAAAAGAAAGCCCCTGTAACCGTTAAGCAGTCACTTTCCATTTCTTACGCCCCCACCTCCAACCCTTGGCAACTACCAATCTGTTCCTGTCACTACAGACTTACCTATTCTAGATCTTTCATACAAAGGGACACATATAAAACGTGGCTTTTTGTGTCTGGTTTCCCTCACTTAGAATAATGTTGTCAAGGTTCTTCCATGTTGTGACACATACCCATACTTCATTCCTTTTTCGTAGCTCAACAATATTCTGTTGTATGTCTACACTGTCTAAGCCGGGTTGAGTTCCATGTACACCTACTTTCTGCCTGCTGCATTGGGCCAGCATTTCTTCCTTGGTGATGATCCGAGCAAGAGCCCCGCTTCCCTAATGTGTAAGCCTGGTGGATGGTGTGGGCAGGAAGGCCGCTGGGTGATCTTGCGCATGGTCTTTGGCACCAAAAAACGTGGATTCAAGCCACGCTTTAACGCATCATAGTTACGTGAGTGTGATAAAGGCAACCGGCCCTTCATGCCTTTGTTTCCTCTTCTATAAAATGGGGGTGAAATATTAACCACTTCATTTGGGGTTGCTGAGTGTAGCACACGAAACAGTGCACAGTGACTCTGTGCGGTGCCTGGCACACAGGGAAGTGACCAATTCAACACATTTTCAAATCATTTATCAAGTACCTGCCATGTGGCAGGTACCGTTCTAAGTGGTAGGAGTGCAACAGTGGACACAACAATGAACAATAGGTAACTCGCCGTCCAGAGAAAGCAGACAAGATAAAGTGAAAACCATCACCAGTGTGATAACAGGCTGGGGGGCTATAGGCCAGAGAGAGGGTGCTCCAGAGCTAGCTAGTGTTGACAAGGTCAGAGGGGCTCCCACAGGACACGATGTCTGATCCATCAAGACTTAAACAAAAGTACGTTTAAAATTTCTCCCTTCCTCGGGGGGGCGCCTGGGTGGCGCAGTCGGTTAAGCGTCCGACTTCAGCCAGGTCACGATCTCGCGGTCCGTGAGTTCGAGCCCCGCGTCAGGCTCTGGGCTGATGGCTCGGAGCCTGGAGCCTGTTTCCGATTCTGTGTCTCCCTCTCTCTCTGCCCCTCCCCCGTTCATGCTCTGTCTCTCTCTGTCCCAAAAATAAATTTAAAAAAACGTTGAAAAAAAAATTTTTTTTTTAAATTTCTCCCTTCCTCTCTGTATCCCCTGCCCCCACGGTGCCCAACTGGCTGCATCAGTCTCCCGGTTGGTCATTCATCTCCCCTCCCTAGCCCTCTCTCATCCACTGCCCACACCACAGCCAGAGAATCATTATAAGAATAAGAAAGATGATAGTTTCCCCCACTCGGGGGCTCCTATGATACAATCTAAACTCTTCAAGCCCTGAAGTCATTTGATCTCATCTATTTCTCTGACTGCCTCTGTTATAGGCCACTTTGCCCTTTTTAAGCCCCAACCCACTCTCCTTTCATTGCTAGAATTCCCAATGCCCTCTCCTGCCTCAGAACCTTCACGTAGGCTTTTCTCCCTTCCTGGAGGACTCCACTCCTGTCTTCACCAAGCTAAGTCATCCTCAGGAATCTCTTTAAATGTCCCGTCCTTAGTGTGGCCTTCCTTGACCCCTAGAACTAAAGTAGTCTCTGAAGCCCTCAAGACCTGGCCAGACCAGGGGCAACTCTGGTGTCCTGATAGAGCTGTCCTCTCAGGGGGACAACAAGATGACTTCAACCCAGGCATTGTGTCTCATCACCTATATCCCATCTGCCAAGGTCGGCTGAGCACCCACTATGCACCCAGCATGGCTCTAGTTCTGTGACATTACAAATGACCAGGGCTTAACCCCTGGCAGGAGCTGTGTAGGGAATTTGGGACCACCCAGCCCAGAGACAGTACAATTGTCAATACCACTGAGGAACAAGGTTCAATGTCCTCTCCACAAAACATACTGCTATGATCAAGCATCAGTAGAGGTCAGCTTTGCTGGCCTTTAAAGTTACTTCCAAATCAAAGATTCTGTGACCCTGTCTGTGTTCCAGGGACTGAGGATGCCTAACTGTTGGGGAGTTCACATTCCCCTAGATTTTGTTTTCATACAGGAATAGGGTAGTGTAAATTCACACAACCTTTTGGAAAGCAGTTTGGCAGCATGTACCAAGAGAGACATAAAACATCCAAATCTTTTGACCCAGTAATTCCATTTCTGGGAATCTATCCCAAGGAAATAATCCTAAATAGGGGTAAAGGCTTATGCACAAAAGTTTTCAATGTAATCTCATTTATAACAGGAAAAAATGGAAATAGCTTAATTGTCCAATCACAAGGGGAAAGAGATTAAATAAATTATGGTACAACTACTTGATGAATATTGTTTGGCCATTAATGGTTCCAAAGAATAACAGAGGAGAAATGCTTATTATATAATATTAGGTTAAAGAAAAAGTAAGCTGGTGATCTAGCAAGCCCACTTCTGGGTATATACCCAAAGGAAAAGAAAACAGGATGTAGAAGAGATTTCTGCACTACACTATTTATTGCTATATTATTCACCATAACCATGATATGGAAACTGCCTAAGTGCCCAATACCAGTTGAATGGATAAAGATGTGGTATATATCATAGAATATTATTCAGCCATGAGAAAGAAGGAAATCCTGTCATTTGTGACATTATAGTAAGTGAGATAAGTCAGGCAGAGAAAAACAAATACTATATGTTATCACTTATATGTAGGTTCTTAAAAAGCTAACTATGGCTACAATGGCAATCATATTATAATACAAACATATTTCAAATCAACGTGTTTTACACCTCAAATTTGCACAATGTTGGATGCCAGATATATTTCAATTACAAAGAAAGAAAGAAAAAGCAAGTAGCAACAGTGACAGATATTACACATCTCTGCACAAAAGATCTATGCACATGCACGCACACACACACACAGAACAAAAGATAACAGAAGAATAAACTAAAATGGTAACAGTGGTTATTTGAAAAATAGAACTGAAGTTTCATTACTTTTATTTTTCCACCTTTTCCTCTTCTACAAGTTTTTTTTAAGTTTTTAAGTTTTTTATTTATTTATTTATTTATTTATTTATTTATTTATTTTTGAGAGAGAAAGAGACAGAGTGCAAATGGGGGAGGGGGTAGAGAGAGAGAGAGAGGGAGACACAGAATCCGAAGCAGGCTCCAAGCTCTGAGCTGTCAGCACAGAGCCCGATGCAGGGCTCGAACTCACAAACCGCGAGATCATGACCTGAGCTGAAGTCGGACGCTTAACCGACTGAGCCACCCAGGAGCCCCTACAAGTTTTCTTTAATGAGCACATATGTAAAATAAAATATGAGTAATTCTGCATGACAGTTACACTCAGCATCCAGGACATAGAAAATAAATTCTGAGGTTAAATAGAGTACATGTATTTTGATGAAAACTTTCCAAATTATGAATAGGAAAACCTATTAGAAGGAAATCACACACACACGCAAACACACACTCACACGGCCAAACAAAAAATGAAAAAACCAAGCCTGTCACCGGTTCTATTACAAGCATGATCTGTCGTTGGATGGTTTTCTTACCTTTTTCCTTGCTCAAGGGTGCTGTCTACCATAGCCCTTCATTCTTGCTTTCCTCAATCCTTCTTGACATGGCAGTCCAAGAGACCTTTTCTTCTTTAAATGTTTATTTTTGAGGGAGGGGGGGCGGTAGTAGAGAGAGGGAGGGGCAGAGAGAGGGAGACAGAGAATCTCAAGCAGGCTTCATGCTGGCAGTGCAGAACCCGTCACAGGGCTTGAACTGATGAACTATGAGATCATGACCTGAGCCAAAGTCTGACGCTTAACTGACTTAGGCTCCCAGGCGCCCCTAAGAGACCTTTGTAAACTGTATGTATGGTCCTGTCACTCCCAATCCTACTCCTCACTAGATCCACAATGGCCTTTCCATTCCTGTGATCAGCCTCTGCTCCCTCTCCACCTGTATTTCTCACCGGTGTCTTTTCACACTCTTCTGCTCCCCGCCAACTTTCTCCTAGTTTCTCCAAGGTATCCTGTCCTGTCCCGATGCCAGGCTTTTCCTCAAGCTGTTAGCTCTGCTTTGAAAGCTTACTCTACCCCAGCTCACACCTATTTTTCCAGATACCTGACATCAGCTTTCGAGTCTTAAGAAATTGCTTAGAAGTTATTTCTTTGGGCAGTTTTTCTAACCACATACATGAGGTTATTCCAAAAACACAGATCTAGAGCCCAGAAGGGGTGCCACCAAAGAAATGCATTTCCCAGCACCAGCAAGAAGGTAAATTCTAAATATTTTAAAAGAATATTGAAAAAATATTTTTTAAAAAAATTTTAAAAAAAGAAGGAAGGTCTCTGACTTAAAATTGCTTCTCCTTTCATCAACAGAAACCAACATTTATTGCGTAGCACGAATGCCCGTCAATGAGATGCATTACTTCATTAATCTTAACGAGCATCCCTGGTTTGAGCAGTTTTCGATTTTTAATTTATGGAAGAGAAAAGTAAGGTTTAGACAGGTGATGCAGATTGCCCAAGGGCACATGGTGGGGCAAAGAAGACTTTAACTTTCAAAGCCAGTGGTCTTACTCTGCCTGCTGCCACAAGGAAATGTCAGTGGGAAGAGAAAAGATGGGGAGAGTCCTGCTAATTTAGACTGTGGTAACATTCCATTTATTTTGTCTTTTCCTTGCCAAAACCACTCTCCTCAGCTTTCTTCCCAAGCACACTATGAGTCACTATTGGATTTCCATCCACTGGGATGGAGTCAGTGAGAATGTTGTTTTGGCTGGCAGGGTCTGTATTTGCAAGTGTTACCACCTGCTGCTAAATCTTTGTCTCTGTTGGGTCTATTGTCACTCTGGACTCTGAGACTGGCTCATGTCCACTGGTCTCCTCCAAGAATGCCCCAAATGTTTTCAGCAAGAAGAAAAGCAGAGAACAAGGGTCTTCCTTATCTGGGTAGACATTTAGTGACACCCGGGAGTTGGAATACAACTGAGATGCCCCAAAAGAAGCGAGTTTAGGGGTTTTCAATAAATGTGAGCTATTGTATTATTATCACCACCATCATCACTCTTTTTCTGCCTAGATAATGTCACACAGAGACTCTCAATGGCCTCAGGATAGAGAGGCTTCATCAGTAAATGGCCATGTTGCCTCTGGCCTCCCTGCAACCAACATGGGCCTTTGGATGCTTTTCAGGTGCAAACAAAGTGGACACAGAGAACAGAGGACAGATAGTTCATCAAAGAACACAGCCCAAGCTGCAAGAGTCAGAGCAGTGGGGCTAATGCCAGCAATATTAACAAATGTCCATTGTTTGGGTTCACTTTTGTAGCACGCAAGAGCTTGGACGTGAAGGCACAAAACTGCAAGGCCAGAGAGAGCAGGTCAGAGACTGTTGCAAGAGTCAGGGGAGAGACAGGGAACAGGAGAGCTACTCACATGGCTGTTGAAACATACTGGTCAGTGGTTACCTCCAGAAGCCAATCAGCATTGAATACTCTGACATCTAATTAGCATTAGTCATTAACCCATCAGTATATGCTGCACCTCTACATTCTAGCCCTTGGCTGCGTGGGGGTAGCGCAGAGATGAGTAAGACAGGGCTCTTGCCCCATATGAGCACATTGTAAGGTGTGTATTCTTATACTTGAGTCTGTATCAGTCATAACTCATGTACAGAAGCCTGAATTCCCCTCGGAGATTGCAAACCCGTTAAAAGGAGGCATTGGCTTCTCACATTTACTGGAGTCCCTCTTCCCTTCCAGAACTCCAGACAAATTGAGAAATAAAGCAAAAGATGATGGGCATCCACATTGTGGAAATTAGTGAAGATTAACCAGATGAGAGCAAGGAAAGACTATGTACTCTGAACTTGCTATAGCAAGGGAGTCGGCCACCATCATTTGCTTTTTGGCAGAGATTCAAAGAAAGGCAGAGGGGCAGGAAAGCTTTCTAGTAGAAAAAAATGGGAGGCTTCAGGCATTGCCTGACTGGAGGCTGTCGGTGTAGGGGACAGGAGGGTTTTGGAGTCCAGCTCTGCCCCTTACCAGCAAGGCTAGTGAGCCATGGCCATCGCCACGGCTGCAAAGACAATCTTCCCCTAACCTCGGTCCCCTTGTCCACCATGAGGAAGTCCAAGCAGCTACCTCACTGGCTCGTGGTAAAGAATAAACAAGAAGTAAATGTAAAGTGCTTAGGACAGTGCCTCACCATGATAAACACTTGATGAATGGTAACTATTTTTTTATTTTTCATCATTCAAAGATGCGGCATCTCAGAAACAACCTTAAGTGTCCATCGATGGACGAATGGATAGAGAAAATGTGGTATGTATATACAATGGAAAATTATTCAGCCATAAAAAAGAAGGAAATCCTGCCCTTTGCCACAACATGGATGGGCATGATGTCAAGTGAAATAAGTCAGACGGAGAGAGACAAGTGCCGTATGATCTCACTTACATGTGGAATCTAAAATCAAAAACAAAACCTGGGGCACCCAGTGGCTCAGTTGGTGGAGCTGGACTTCGGCTCAGGTCATGATCTTGCTGTTGGTGAGTTCGAGCCCTACATCAGGCTCTGTGCTGTCAGCCTATCCGCACAGAGCCCGCTTTGGATCTTCTGTCCCCTCTCGCTGCCCCTCCCTCACTTCTGCTCTTCCAAAATTAAATAAATATTAAAAAAAAAAAAAAAAAAACAACTCCTACTGTAGACATCAGATTGGTGGTTTCCCAGGCTGGGAGTAGGGTTGGGTGGGTGGCATGGGTGTAGGAGGCCGAGGGGTGCAAACTTTCAGTTATAAAATAAATAAGTCCCAGGGGTGTCATGTACAGCATGGTGACTAGAGCGCACACTGTCTCGCAGACCTGAAAGTTGCGAAGAGAATAAATCTTTTAGCTCTCAGCACGCGAAAAAAATCATTTGTAACTAAGGGTGGTAAGGGATGCCAACTAGACTGCGTGACCACTTCACAATACGTACATCTACTGAATCACTATGCTATGCACCTGAAACTAACATAATGTCATACGTGGACCATATCTCTATGTTGTTTTTAAAAAGAACACACACACACATACACACACACAAAGATACAGCGTCTCTCACATGCCTGATAGGTCTCAAGAAAGTGTGCAAATGGAAGTCCACCTAGCCCAGAGGCATAGAGGTAGTGAAGCAAACACACTGAGATGGGCTGTCCACCTGGAGGTCATGCCCAAGTTCCCCCCTGGCCCCTCTGGTCCGACTGCCCCACGGTGGGGATAGAAGCCACTGTGCCCAGCCTTGCAGAGAACTGCTCCAGGGCAGACACACCCCATTCTACGCCGGTCGGTTGACTCTTAAGTCTCCAAAGCAACTCATCACCCCGTTGGCCTTCACATTCCAACATTCTTAGATTACCTTTTAAAAACAGCACCGGCTCTCTAGTGTCTCTTCAACAATCTCAGGACGGTTTGACAGGTTGTGTTAGTGACAGCCGAACACTGGAGCACCCAGCACCAGCACCACTCATCCTGGACGTGCTGTGTGTGGTCTTCCGTCCCAGGGTTCCCCACCCCCCAACCATCATAGGGTCAGGCCTTCCATGAACCCGCCTCTTCTTGGAATTTTTGTAACAAGTCATGGGAGAGCTTCCCGTGCACTTTGAAAACTTCGCTGAAGAAGCTTGACAGCCCCATAAAATTATATTTCAGAACTTCAGGGCACAATATGGCAGTCTGTGAGTAAAGTGCTTTCCAGACATTTTTGACTTATCTAAAGTATGCTCGTTTTTTGCTTAAAGAGGCCTCAAGGGATGATGGAGCTGCAGGGTGTCAATCGCTCTGTCACTTATTATCCAAGATGATAAAAATTGCTAGGTTTTCTGAACTAGTTATGGAATAAATGATATGATGGGTGGAGTTTGCTTCACAACACACAAAATGCAGGGAATGGGGGAGAGGGGGAAGGGACCTTAAGTGAACGGGGGCACGGGGGACACAATATTATTCCCCTTGCGTAACTTGCTGCCAGATGCTGGGTGCAGGGGACCTCATTGTATATGAAATTTTCTGCAATTTTTAAACATTTTCTTATGATTTACAATACAAGAAGTGATATTTTGAACATAAGGGGGGATCAAGTATTATAGCCTGGGATAGTACTGTTTGTTAATTCTCAATTTATCCACAATGACAGATATTTATATATATAAAGAATTTTGCAGTGTCTCCTCCATGTGAAGTCAGGAATGAGGGCTTGATGACAGGCCATGCTGTGTGAGGAGTGACTCCTGGAAGTGATACAGGAATGCAAGTTCTAACATCGTGTGTTATTGTGACCTTTGGGCAAGTCACTTCTCCCTGCATCTGTTTTCTGGTCTATAAAATGGGAAAATCAGGCTGTTGCCCTCTGGGGGTTCTTCCTTCCCTGATGGCATGAAATTCTTGCTGGAATGTGAGCTCCGTGCACATCAGGATCCTGTCTTCCTCTTTCAACTCCTATCCCCCCGGGGCCAGGGACACCACCTGGCACACAGAAGGAGTCAATAACATTTGTTCGTTCAATGAGTGAGTGAATTGCCTTATTTTTAAACATGCAAACTACTTTTCTCACAAGAGCACATTTCTTTCCCTACAGCGAAAGCAGACTGAGTTCATAAATCACACTGAACTGGCAGTTGGGTGGCTCAGTCGGTTGAGCATCTGACTTGATTTCGGCTCAGGCCATGATCTTACAGTTTGTGAGTTCAAGCCCTGCATCAGGCTCTGCGCTGACAATGTGGAGCCTGCTTGGGATTCTCTCTCTCTCTCTCTCTCTCTCTCTCTTTCTCTCTCTCAATAAATAAATAAATAAATAAGCTTTAAAAAAAGAAAAGAAAGAAAGAAACTACACTGAGTCTTTATGGCTTGTTGAACTCACCTTGAAAAGCCCAGAAAGTGCCAAT
Organism: Neofelis nebulosa; assembly: GCF_028018385.1. Taxonomy (NCBI): domain Eukaryota; kingdom Metazoa; phylum Chordata; class Mammalia; order Carnivora; family Felidae; genus Neofelis; species Neofelis nebulosa. The sequence goes on along the minus strand of NC_080784.1, from coordinate 195,913,991 downwards.
AGGCATCTCCTTAATGTATACCATCCCCATTGTTCTAACCTATCAGGGCTAAAGGAAAGTTGACAGCCTGACCCAGAAAACCTTGCCCATAGTCCTTCAAGGGTTCCTACCACTCCCCAGGACAAAGCCCAGAACCTTCCATGGGCAGCAGAGCCATCCCCCTTCTAGGTTCATGCTCTCCTTTGTTCTTTCTCAGTGGCCTTCTTCTACCCCAGGACCTTTGCACATGGCAACCCCTGCACATGGAAGTGTTTTCTCACCCCTCTTCCTGGCTATTGTCTGCTCCTGTTTCATATTTCAGGTCAGATGCCCTCCCTGATCCGTACTCTCGGCTATGTCTCCTGCTAAACACACCCGTAACACCCTTCACCTTTCCTTCAGAATGGTTTCCAGAGTTTACTGAACTTATCAAATTACCTCATCTGTCCTTAATATGATATAATTCCAAAACAACTTCATACTTCTCCCATCACTTCTTCCAATCAAATGTGTTTGGATCTTTCTTCCCCGTCCTTTCATGTCACTGCAGGCAAATTCATTAACTTTCTGGTCACTTTCAGTTACATGACCCAGTTTCATTATTTAATTGTGACTCATTTTCAGATATTAAAAAGACCAATCTAAAGAATAACTTTCATCTCACATCCAAAACACAGTTTGTTCCCTTTCTGTAATTCAGGATATACTACGGGTTTTCCGCTTTTCCTCCATCTCCTACCCCTACTTCTGCTTCACACATGCCTAGAGTCAGACCACAGGGTAAGAGAATTAGAAAAACATGATCAAAGTATTTTGAGATATCACCTCATGCCAGTCAGTCTGCCTAAAATGAACAAATAGGAAACTATAGATGCTGGCAGGGATGTGGAGAAACGGGAACGCTTTTGCACTGTTGGTGGGAATGCAAACTGGTGCAGCCGTTCTGTAAAACAGTGTGGAGGTTCCTCAAAAAACTAAAAATAGATCTCCCCCATGACCCAGCAATAGCACTGCTAAGAATTTACCCAAGGGATACAGGAGTGCTGATGCAGAGGGGCACTTGTACTCCAATGTTTATAGCAGCACTTTCAACAATAGCCAAACTATGGAAAGAGCCTAAATGTCCATCAGCTGATGAATGGATAAAGAAATTGTGGTTTATATTCACAATAGAATACTACTTGGCAATGAGAAAGAATGAAGTATGGCCTTTTGTAGCAACATGGATGGAACTGGAGAGTGTTATGCTAAGTGAAATAAGTCATATAGAGAAAGACAGATACCATATGTTTTCACTCTTATGTGGATCCTGAGAAACTTAACAGAAGACCATGGGGAGGGGAAGGGAAAAAAAAGTTAGAGAAGCGGGGAGCCAAAGCATAAGAGACTCTTAAAAACTGAGAACAAACTGAGGGTTGTTGGGGGGTGGGAGGGAGGGGAGGGTGGGTGATGGGTATTGAGCAGGGCACTTGTTGGGATGAGCACTGGGTGTTGTGTAGAAACCAATTTGACAATAAATTTCATATTTAAAAAAAAAACAAAGTATTTTTACTCAATACGTGCTATTTGCATGGTTCTCTCCTCGCACACATGGCCGTACCCCAAGTCTTCAAATGCCAGCTCTCTCTAGTTGAACATATTCCCAGGGCCGGTAGAAGCTTTCTGAAAGACCTCCATAGTATAGAGTTCCCTGAATGGATGAGTCACTCCTTGGTTGGTATTTTGCATTGCCCTGAGCCAGCCTCAGGTTCTGTATGTAGCTGCTGGCTTCTTACTGGCTTCCTCACCCTAGGAGGACTCTATCCGGGCTTAAGGTCCCATCTAATGGCCAACCCCACCTGCATCCTCCACACCATCTGCCTCTTGAGAAGGCAAGGAGAGGCTCTTTGCCTCTCCAATGGCTACCCCTCTACTGGCTCTCTTCTCTGATGGCCTTCTGCCTTTACAGAACTAGAATTCTCTGGTTTCTATGATCACATAAGACATCAAGCTCCAGGGGTGGGTCAAACTCCCCCACAACTTGTTTATCACATGTCTCTGATCCCACGAAAGCTGCAAAGCTTTCAGTTTCACAGTTTAGCTAAACATCCAACTGGAGAATAAATAGCTTCTTTCTTGCAGGCACCTTTCACATTATCAGTGATCCTTTGGGATCCTCGCCACTTGGTTGGAAAGTTGGTGTCACTCTTCTCTTACCTCCCTTATCGGAATGGAGGGGAGAGCTCCTCAGCACTTCCTTATCAGCTATTATCTCCCTACCTTGAAGCCTCTCTTCAACCATTAATCATTTTTGAACTTCTAGTTTTCTCTTATGTGCACTGAAAGTGGATGCTGGTCCAGCTATTTTTGGCAAGTCTTAAGTGGATGTGTGGGAACCGATTGCCCATTTATTCCCTACTTTGGGTCCTCATCTGAAACTCCAAGATGATAAGTCATCTTGTTAAACATAGTTCTGTGAGTATTTGATGAATGTCTGTCTTTTCCAGGAGACTTTTCCTCTATAAGGGCTCTGTGTTTACTCTCCCTTGAATACCAAGACCAAGCATTCAATGTCTAGCATATAGTAACAGCTCAATAAATATGTGATGAGGTAATCAGGGGCACCTGGGTGGCTCAGTCGGTTGAGCATCCGACCTTAGCTGAGGTCATGATCTCACTGTTTGTGAGTTTGAGCTCTGTGTTGGGCTCTGTGCTGACAGCTCAGAGCCTGGAGCCTGCTTCGGATTCTGTACCTCCCTCTCTCTCTCTGCCCCTCCCTCACTCATTCTGTGTCTCTCTTTCTGCCTCTCAAAAATAAACGTTTTAAAAAAAATTTTAAATAAATATGTGATGAGGTAATGAATAGAAAAACAATATGAAAGAGGGAGAAGACCAGATTTGTATCATTAAAACACCCTGGTTTAGAAGAACTAACAGACAGAGCATCATTCGAACAATAGAAGATCAGGCAAAGATTCCCAAAACCTGGCTATCCATCAGAATTACTCATGGAGCTGCTGAAAAATATAAATGCTTAGATCTGATCTGCTGGTATGCTGATTCAATAGATCTCATTGAGAATCCATGAGCTAAGATGCATAAGAGAGATCTAAATACTGTGCCAGGAGAGCTCCCGGGAAGGAGAAGCTGTACCTGATGGGGAGAATCAGGGAAACTTTCTGGACAAAGCAATGCATAAGGATGAAAAATGTGAGCAGGTAAAGAAAGAGGCATGGGGGGGCGCCTGGGTGGCGCAGTCGGTTAAGCGTCCGACTTCAGCCAGGTCACGATCTCGCGGTCCGTGAGTTCGAGCCCCGCATCAGGCTCTGGGCTGATGGCTCGGAGCCTGGAGCCTGTTTCCGATTCTGTGTCTCCCTCTCTCTCTGCCCCTCCCCCGTTCATGCTCTGTCTCTGTCTGTCCCAAAAATAAATAAAAAACATTAAAAAAAAATTTTTTTTTAAAAAGAAAGAGGCATGGGGAAGACATGGTTATCAGGAACTTGTAAGCCAGAGAAGATGAAGTAAGCAAGGCACTGTGACTAGAAAGAGATTAGATTCTGGACAGAATCTAGTGCTTTGGGGAGGAGGAGTCAGATGGGCATTCCACCTGACTGAAAGCTCTTTGGATGCAGAAACCTGACCTAAAGTTAGCAACACCCAGGGAGGTATATGGTGTAATGTGGTTGGGTGAGCCAACTGTGGATTAGACTGCCTATATTCTTCATCTATAAAAGGAGGAGGATTAAATTATTCACCTCAAGAGGTTATCATGAAGATTAAAAGAAGTATTGATGTAATGTCTTAGTCTGTGAGTGCTTGTTATATATCAGCTAGAACTTTTTTTTTAATAATTCTAGTACCTAACAAAATAGCCAGTTCTGCAAATACCTTCCCAACGTTGCATTTAGTCAAGGTCAGGTTGGTGGCTTGAAATAAGCCATGATGGGAAGTTTGTTTTGCTGTTGTTGTTGTTGTTGTTGTTGTTGTTGTTGTTGTTTTAAATCATTAATCATTAAGGAAATGCAAATCAAAACCATAATGAGATACCACCTTGTACCTGTCAGAATGGCTAACATCAAAAAGACAGGAAGTAACCAGTGTTGGCAAGGATTTGGAGAAAAAGGAACGCTCGTTCGTTGTTGGTAAAAATGTGAATTGGTTCAGCCACTGTGGAAAACAGTATGGAGGTTCTTAAAAAAATTAAAAATACCACATGATCCCATCATTCCACCACTGGGTATCTAACCAAAGAATATGAAAATGCTAATTCAGAAAAATATATGCACCCTCACCGTGGGAGTGTTTATACACCGAGGAAATTGGCAAAACTACAAACTTGAACCCTTTCTTTGAGATCTGAACCAACGCATTGTTAGATGCTCTGTGGATATTGATTGAATTGATCTAGATTGAACAGACTTCAGTTGAAAAGTGAGTCAAGGATACAGGAAAACAAAAGCACAAGCTGAGAGGAAAAACTTCTCTGCATAGGCAAGGCAGAGGAAGACCTTGGCCTTGGAATGACTGACAGGAAAAAACAGAATATGATTTTTTTACTCTAAGCTAATGAAATAAGCTTCAGCATATTATTTTACCCATCACTTTCACCATTGTCTCTAAAATAAGCATCAGAAAAGCTGAGTGAAATAGTCACTAACAAGCTGTAGCCCCATCAGAGCTCTGAATGCTCTAGGAGAAAATTTCAAAGGCTAGTTCTCTCTGGAAAGAAGATGTCCGAGAAGATACAGTTAATAAGGAGTTATCTGAGATGAAAAATAATTTTAAAAATCTAATATTGCAAAACAGAAAAATGCATGATACCTCAATAATACAAGAAACTTTATCATCAAATATTAAAGAGAAATTAAGGAAGTTGCAAATGACACAGGAAAGAGAATATAAATGCCCGTAAATTGTATCAACACTTGGCCAAGGGAAGGCAGTAACACAAAAATACATCTGTCTGTTTTGGAAGTCAACAAACCACTTCTAAGTTCTTTAATAGAGATTGTGCTATTTCATAGAATGAGTGAGAAAAGCCCTTTAAGAAGTCATTACTTTATATAAATAAATTAACACATCAAACGGCTAAAACACCTGAAATTAAGCTTGTAAGGACTGATATTCTAGTTCAGCTTCTTACAACACTTCAGTGTCAGAAGTGGGGAGATTCCTTCAAGTCAGATAGTCAAGGCCATCTTACACATGAAAGTGTTATGGTGTGACATTATATTGGTACTGAGCTAATGGAAGCATTTAGCCCCAGGGACCTGCTTTGCCTGTTCACGTTCAATACAGTCGTGCGGTTTTTCAATACGGTCATACGGTTTTATTTCAATGAATTGCTAGGATCCCATTTACTTTTATTAGCACATGGACTACTCAAGACCTAAATACTCCCCTCCATGAACAACCCAAGAATTCTAGGGGCTTGCTTGCTTCAAAAGTGGTCATCCCAACTTCCAACCTACTTCCAAGGAAGATGTACAAAACAAAACCTTTAATTGTCCGCCCCATCCCCCCACCGTTGATTTAGCTGTCACCAATTTGTGACATTGTTGAACCCTAGTCACGCACATTCCAGTAGATGCTTGTCCGTTTGTGGGAGATACTGTTGCTGACCCCAATAGTACCCCCTTCCTAAGTTTCAGTGTAATGATCCTTTTAATTCGCCACTATGTGTTTAACCACTATCCCCCAAATGATATCTGCTCTGACAGAATGACTGAAAGCAGACCAATTCGCAGCCTCATTCATACACTGTACCAAACCCGCCACCCCAAAATCCTTTAGACCTTTTGGCCCAGATTCCCACTTACCTCCTGGTCAATTCCATTCTGTAATCCACCGTGTCCTTTCTTGGGGTGTCCTTTCTGGATGACAGGATTTGGACCAGGCCAACCCTGTAGTCCATGACTAACTTCCCTGAAGTTGCATCATGGAGAGGAATTGGACCCTTGGTTCTTTCCTTCCAGAAGACCATGGATGCTTTAAGCAAATAATCTCAACACCTCTCCAGCCAAAAATTCCTAAGAGGAAAAAGCCTTCATCAAGCTACTATCAAGTACCTCCTTGTATGCACAGCACTAAAAGAGTCACTTGAGTGACTTCTGTCAGTAACTGTCTCCTTAACTGTACTTGTATCTCTACCCATATGTATAGAAGTGGCATTTTTTTATAAATTCCATCTCATCAGCCACAACACATTGTTAGGGGATATTAAGAACTGTGAGAAAGCTTAGAAATAATGAAGGATGCCATTTTATTTTGAGGAAGAGAAGACAAACCCAGGGACTCCATCTGATTAAGACCATACTCGATAAAATGATGGTAATCAGGGAAGGAAGGGGATAAAATCTGATGGTGTTAAGGGCACTAACTTGTAACGAGTGGTTAATAAACCTTAGAGCGCTAAGGCACAATTTGATGAATATAGATAATATTATTGTACTATAATTATATAATTTGATAACAACCACATTACAATATTTAAGTATACCAAAGAACACCATACACCTTAAACTTACACAATGCTGTATGTAAAATTGACCAATTTTTAAAAACCCTACTCTAACTAGGCAGAAAATAACTGTCTCACTTCTGTGCCCAAAGCATGGTTTTTACTACCCTATGATAGCATTCATATTTTGGACAGCCAACAAATCCAAAAGACCATTTTCCTCCAGATGGGAGGGTGGACAGCTAGGGTAAAATGAAGATCATCAAGATGGGGATCCCATCCATCTTCTTGGTCAAACTTAGCATCAGTGTTCACTTCGATAACTTTGAAAATACTTCTTCCAATTAGCGTTCTCAATGGCTTGAGAGGAATGGTGGGGAAAGCAGGATAAAAACAAGATTTTTCAGACACTGAATTTCCATAAATGACATCATGAATTATATATTGCTGTTGCTAAGGAGATGTAAGAAGTATGTATCAGAAGGAAACAAAGAAACTGATTACACCAAAGATGAGCAGTCACAGGCTTTGGAGAACCATTCTGCTTTTTGAGTTGTTATGATCAATTCTCTATAGTAACAAAGACATATCAGTCTTCTAAAAATACCCAATCATTTATCCATTCAGCAGAAAACAAAGAAAAGATCAGTGCAGTACTCATAACCCTCTTCCATTTCGGAGCACATAGGATGCGGGGCCCTTTTCCTGCCATGTTGACCAAGAATATTTACCACCTCTCCCTGTTTAGTCCACGAGACACCACCCAATTTCCAGAATTTGAAGATTCTACCTTGAAAATTCTCAACTAGGAAATGACTCTCTTCTCTAAGTTAACAACTAATTTCCAGTCAGTGAGTAATTTTTTTTCCTGAAACTTCCACTCAGTGGAAAACAAATTAAGAGGGAAAAACTTAAGTAAACAAATCTGCAAAAGAGGCCACGACATACAGAGGTGGAGACACCTCTAAACTCACCAGTCAAAGAAAGCAGGAGCTTCAGGTTTATCTCAAACAAAACCGTAATTTTGACCAGCCCCTGATTGAGCCTCACCCCATGAATGACTTCCAGGACCTCTGGCTTTTTGGGACTAAAGGAGAAAATTATTTTTAGCACAACTATTTGGAAACCTCTGAGAACTTGGATCTCTTTTTCTGTCTGGTACCAAAGCAAGTTTTTCGCTGAAGCTCTCATGAAAGATCCTCAGTCTCTTGTGGATTTAGAATCCTGGAGCAAGCCACCAACCCAGAGAAAGGTATGGTGTTTCCTTTTTTTTTTTTTTTTTAGAACTTTGGCAAATGTAGATGCAGTGGCCCATTTCATGATGGTAGCTTTGGAGTTTATTAAACAGACAGCTCTGTAAGAAAAATCCATGAAACTGAAGACCTGAGTTCAAATCTCTGGTCTGACAGTAGTTTTGTGGCCATAGACAAGTTACCTGACTTCTTGAGACATCAGTTCCCTGTCCAATCGACCACAGGGGGTCCTTTGGAAAGATGATACGGACTTAACGTTGCTCTGTAGGCTACAAAATCTTTGCCAGCTCTCAGAATATTTTACTCTTATGCCATCATAGCACTTTACATAAAGCAGTCAAAGCTTTATCAGTCATGAGCTGTTGATATAACTAAATGTTGAGGAATACATGCTTTCTTCATTCAGCCTTCACTGAGCCTCTCCAGTCTTGGTCCTAAATGTTAGCGATACAGAGTTTATATTTCGGTGGAGAAAAAGCAAGGAGATAGACAGTCCTAACACAGCGTAGTTGTGAGGTGCTGCACGCCACGTAGTGATGGGAGAAGGGAAGGTTTTCCATGGCTAACAGGAGAGGCACTTCTGAGGAGGAAAACTGGAGCCCCAAAGACAGAGATGAGGAACCAACCAGAAGCTTCTGGTATATGAACACCTAAGTTCTCTACCCTGTCTTGCTCACTCCTAGGGTCACTCCTAGGGCAGCTAGGGAAGGATAAAACCTACTATTGTGAAATGTCTTCCTTTGGGGGCCAAGGATATGTCACGTTTTGGCCACGCCTGGTTACCTATCTTTTCCCTAATGATTTCCAGGCAAAAGACATTCTCAAGTCAAACTAGTAATCGAGTCAGCCCTTTGTCATGAAGTGATGTGACAGTTTCCCTCCCATGATATGGGGGAAAACTCAAGTGTCTGGAGACAGGAAGAGCTCAGTTCAAATCCTGCCTGTGCCATTTTTATGGCTGTGTGGACTTGGGCCCTAAGAGTCTCAATTATCTTGTTTGTAAAATCGAGATAATATCACCTACTGCATACGAGTGGTTTAGGGATGAAGTAAATGCTGTTTTAAAACACCCAGCACAGGGGGCCTGGGTGGCTCGGTTGATCAAGTGTCTGACTCTTGATTTTGGCTCGAGTCATGATCTCACAGTTCATGAGCTCAAGCCCCACGTCAGGCTTTGCACTAATGGCATGGAGCCTGCTTGGGTTCTCTCTCTCCTTTCTCTCTGCCCCTCTCCTCTTCATGCTCTCTTTCTCTCTCTCTCTCAAAATAAAAAATTAAAAAAAACATAAATAAATAAATAAATAAATAAATAAAGCACAGTAATAAAAATGCTAGTATGTTCCCTGCATTCCAACTCATCTGGTTTGTTTTTTTTTTCACTTAGTGTTTTTTCTGTTATGGTAAAATATACATAACATAAAACTTACAATTTTTAAGTATTCAGCTCTGTGGCAGCAAGGATACTTACACTGTTGTACAACCATCACACCATCATCTATCTCCAGAACTTTTTGAGACTTTGAACTCATTAAATATTAACCCCCACCCCACTCTCCAGCTGCTGGCAAGCACCATTTGAACTTCCATGTCTACAATTTTGACTATTCCAGATACATCATGTAGGTAAAATCATGCAATGTTTGTCCTTTTGTGACTGGCTTATTTCACTTAACATAAAGTTTTCAAGATTCCTCCATGTTGTAGAATGGGTCAAAATTCCCTTTTAATGGTCGAATAAGATTCCATTGTATGTAGGTACTATACTGTGTCTATCCATTCATCCGCTAATTCACCTTTTTGCTGTTATGAATAATGCTATGATGAGAATGGGTGTGCAAATATCTGAGTCTCTGCTTTCAGTGCCTTTACGTATATACCCAGAAGTGGAATTGCTGGATCATATGATAATTCTAGGTTAAGTTTTTTGAGGAATTAACTTACCATTTTGCACAGCTGTTGCACCATTTTATATTCTACCAAGTATGTTTTTTCCAGGTTTACTGAGATATAATTGACATATAACATTGTGTAAGTTTAAGGTATGCAATGTAAAAGTTTGATACATATATGTATTGTGAAATGATTATGGCAATAAGTTAGTTAACACATCCATCACCATACATAATTATTATTTTTCGTGTGCACTAAGAACATGCAGTAACATCTCTTCTCTTAGCGACTTTCAAGCATGCAAGAGAGTATTAATTACAGACACCATGCTGCACATTAGATCCCCAAAACTTATTCAGCTTGTAACTGAAAGTTTGTATTTTTTGACCACCATCTCCCCATTTTCCCCACCCTCCAGCCCTGGGCAACCACCATTCCACTCTCTGTTTCTATGAGTTCAGTGTTTTAGATTCCACATATAAGTTAGATCGTACAGTGTTTGTCTTTCTCTGACTTCTTTCACCTAGTATATTGCTTTCAAAGTTCATCCGTGATGTCACAAGTGACAGGATTTCCTTCTCTTTATGGCTGAATAATATTTCATTGTATATATACCACATTTTCTTTATCATTCATTTGCCAGTGGATATTTAGGTTGCTTCCATGTCTGGATTATTGTGAATAATGCTGCAATGAGCGTGGGAATATAGATAGCTCTTTGATATCCTGTTTTCTTTTCTTTTGGATATATACGCAGGGGTGGGAGACCACTGCCAAGGATCTTTTTCTCTGTGTTCTCTTCTAGAGGTTTTCCAGTTTCAAGTCTTATATTTAAATTTTTAATCCATTTTTAGTTGATTTTTTGAGTGGTATAAACTAGTGATCCAATTTCATTCTTCTGCATACAAATATACAGCTGCCCAACACCATTTTATTGAAGAGACTATTATTTCCCCAGAAAGTATTCTTGGCTTCCTTTTCAAATATTAGTTGACTGTATATACATGGGTTTTTTTAATAAGTAAAAACATGCTATTTACAAAGAGATCTCAACCAGTGGACACATTTTCTAAAAGTTCAATTTTTGCAGTGATTTATTCAGTATTTCTCCAAGTACTTTCATGATGAGTTTAGCAAGAACAAAGGGTTCTATCACTAAAAATCTTAGAAAACACTACATGCTACATTCCTGCCTTACACATTCAAAACACATTTTTGACATAAAGAGTGTGAAATCTATAGTACCATAAAGTAAATATAAGTTTCAAAAACTGAAAACCTGTTACTTTATAATCCCTACAGAAAAATAGGATACATTAGCATCCCAAGACAGATCTGCACAAGATTAACAATATTTCCAGAGCTTTGATTTTCTCACTCCAAAGGAGCGTGATGTGGGAAAAAATACATTTTAGCACATATTCTACATAAATTTGCATATTCAATGTAATTCTTCAAAATACTTTGTATGAGGCATGACTGCAAATGTGTATGAGGTTTCTTTTTGTAGTTTTGAAAATGATCTAAAATTGGAGTATAGTATACATTGAGTTGTGTACTTTAAATTGGTCCAATTTATGGTGTGTAAATTAAATCTCAATAAATCTGTTAAAACATATTATAATGTTTATAAAACCATGACCCACATAGTGCAGTCCCAGCCAGAATAACCAAATCCACTGCAACCCAGTGGGACAGTGGGCAAAAGATAGATTATTCAATATAAGGTGCTGAAAATATACAGCTGGATCCCTACCTCACACTTTTTATCAGAAACATTCTAATGGGTCAAAGATTAAATGTGAGCAAATGAAACAACAAAGAAACTGAAAGTGGGAGATTTTTTTTTTAGTATCGTGGAGTGAGGAAAGCCCTTTAAATGGAATAAATTGAACTTCAAAAATGTTTTTATAATAAATTTTTTTTAAAATTCATGAACAAAATACAAAGGCAAACTGGGGGAAGCTATTTTCTGCTCATATCATAAACTATGTATACACACACACACACACACACACACACACACAAAGCGGCTTATTGTACTGTTGCTTATACAAGAATGAAAATATCCCAAATATCCATCAGTAGGAGACAGGTTAAATGTAACACAACCATATAGTGGATATTCTATAGTCACTAAAAAAAGGATGAGGCAACTCTACCTACTGATAACAGAAAATCTCTTAGGTACCTGAAAAAGCAAGATACAGAAAGTTGCATATTTTTTGCCAAAGTGGAGAAGAAGACACACAAGAAACTAGCAACAGTGATTGCCTCTAGAGAGGAGGACTGCATGTCTGGAAGACTGGGAGGAAGGGAGAGATTTACTTCTCATTGCATACCCTTTTTTAATTTTATAAATGTGCATGTTCTATCTGTACCAAAAAAAGGTAATTATTTAAAATATTTCTAAATACTTAGACTATGCAAAATTGAAACAACTGAAGTCTTTTGTTTGTATTTTTAAACACTGTGAGAGGGACCCACAGACCCCTTGAATATTTAAGTTCTTTTTTCTCTTTCCCTTATAATATTCTCATATTCCATTCTCCCATGTTTTTCATTTAGTTTTTCATAAAACACATACCTCACCCTGCCAAAAAAAACCCAAAAAAACAAAACAAAAAAACTTCTCTGTCCACAGCGTGAGTTTTTTATGCCAAACACTGTTCTAGATGGCTGTAGAAATCAATGACTAAGACAAAGATCCCTGCTGTATGCCCTCATCCCTTACGTTCCATCAGATGGAGATATACCATATTTTTAAATCATAATAAAGGTAATAATAATATAGTGAGTTAGAAGATGGTGGGTACAAAGAATAGAAAACAATAGAGCAGAAGGAGGGGGTGAAGGTATGAGATGGCAGATGGCAGATGGCAATGTTAAATACAGTGTAAGAATTGGCTTCAGGGAGAGGTTGGCATTTGAGCAAAGATTCAAAGAGGGAGATGAGTGAGTGAGACATGTAGACAACTTGGGGAAGAGAAGACAGAGGGAAGAGACAGCATGAAGGCCCTAAGGCAGAACATTCCTGGTGTCTTTGGGAGACACCAAGGCATCCTGAGAGACTGGAGCTGAAGAGAGGGAGAGAGAGTAGCGGAGGATGAAGTTAGGGAAGTAAGGAGGGTGGGTGCCCAATCCAGTAGACCCTTGAACCATGTACCATGAGACTTTTGGCTTTTAAGTAAAGTGAGGAAACATGGCAGGGTGATGCCACTGTAGTTTTCTATTATAACCCACACTCCTTTGTCATCCTAATAAACTGAGTCCTGAGACTCAAGTGGCCAGTTACCACCACTCTGTCATTATGTGTCAGGCAGCACAACACATTGTTCCTCGATTCTGATGAGGACTCTTAATGGATAATCATTTTGAGAGCCTTTCAAAACTTCTAATTGGGGATGCTTCCAGTATTTAGACTACCATACAGACAATATTCTAATGCATTTGTCAATGAAAGGCAAACCATTTGTTCAATGAATGCATCTGTTTCTTTCTTTTTTTTTTTTTTTTGGCTCTTTCATTATTTTCTTTTTTTTTTTCAATATATGAAATTTATTGTAAAATTGGTTTCCATACAACATGAATGCATCTGTTTCAATTGTATTAAGTTTTTACCTCCTTTGAGCACCTTTTTGCCTGGCTATTGGAAATATTAATATCCTTTCTTCCAAGCACATGTTTAGAATTTCTGCTTTTTCTATTCACCATAACCTGGAGCCTTACCCCAAGCTTCTTTGTAGACTGATCCCTGACTATTGGCGTGTTTGTGTTTTCAGCTTCTCCATCATAATGTCTGAGAAGCCACTGCCCACAGCACCTTCTCTCCAAGTAATTCCAAGTTCATCTTAGAATCAAGTCCCGGTCTCAGCTATAGGATGCCATCCCATGTCTCTTTAAACATTTAAACATTTAAACTTTTATGAGTATCTCCTATGAACATGTTCTATTCTTTCAAATTCTTTCTCAAAGCCTCCTCTCATCCATTTTTTACACAAAAAAAGCTAGCAATTTCATCATCACAGTTTTGTTTTAACTGTGGCAGGGGTATGGATAGAATGTTCTTTCATTTTCTATCATCTGGGACACCTTTGAAAAGGCTGGTATCTTTATCAGATCCCCCGGGCTTTTCAGAAAGTGCCTTCATCCCAGTTGAGCAATGGAATCAGTAATGTTGAATTTGTGCTCTATTATAAGCAGACAGTGCACAGCAAAAATGTTCTCCTGGATGTGGGGGAGGGAGAACGGTGGGGAGAGACACTGGTGATGTGGAGATTTGGTGAAGGATACAGGGCCTATATCTGGGTAAGTTGCTTCAGTTTCTCACTAATAAGATTTCTAGGAATAGACTTATTTTGAATCACATGTGCACACTGTGTTTTTCTCAATTTGTCATTCCTATGCTCTGGCAAATTTCTAGGTCTAATTCCAAGATGTTGCAATTTCCCCATGGGTATCATAAAACTGGTACAGCGCGCCTGGTTAATTTTCTGATGTGGCTGTAAGAAAGCAAGGAAGCCCCATCCGATTGCTCTTTTTACATTTCATGATTATTTCCTTTGGGCGGGTACATGCCAGGCATATACATCAAGCGATGTTGAGATTTCTTATTAAAGCACAGGTCCAACTACCCCAAAACTATTCATTTGCACTGCCCTAAAACCACGTGCATACATTCTCCCATCCAAGAAGCTGCTAATTCTAGGGACCATTTAGCCTAGAAAGTCAGGTGTCCCAGCCCATATGGCCCACCGATCAGTTTATATGCCAAACGTCATGCTAATAAACGATCCGTCATTCTCAGGATCCTGTTTGTGGAGGGAAAAACCAAGTCCTATTAGAGCACAACTAAAGAGACCTGTTGTCTGCCTCCCTAGGCACATGTGACACCATGCATGGTTTAATTTCACTCAGCTCTTTAATTGAGCCCTGGTGCTAACAGCTTAATGGTTCACTAGGGCATTGTATTCTGTGGATTTTAAATTAAAGTTTGAGCCCCCCCCCCTCCTTAGGACATACACAGTACTCAAATTAACACTAATTGGTTTTACACATGATTATCAAGTGAAAAACATGGTTTTCCTGAAAATGCCACTTCTTTTCTCCTGCTTAAAAAAACCCACAAATTCTAAGAAAATGACCATGGATGCATGCCAAGACTAGATATAAGGATGCCTAGCATAGTGTTTATATTGGCAGAAAACTGGAAGGAAATATCTACAATGGAGAATTGTTTACACAAAGAATAGTACAGAAAATGCAACATTTTTTTAATGTTAAGAATAATTTTTGACATGGGAGGATGTTCATGATGTATTGTAAAGGGAAAAAAAAGTTGGAGACATACAGGAGGGGCATAATATCATTTTCCTCCACAGCATAGACAGAAAGACCGGAAGGATGTCTGTATCAAAATGTAAAGAATAATTATTTCTAGTGGTGGGAATATTGTTGATGTTTACCTCATTCGTTTGCATTTCTAATTTTCTAAAAATAATGCATTATTTCTGCAAGAAGAAACCATCATTTTTCAAAGTCCATCATCGAGCCTACAGGAAAAAAAAATGCAACAAGTGGCTTTATTTTGAATTTTTTTTAACCCTTCATCTCCACCAACCCTTGTGTGGGACACTGAGAACCCTCTATCAGTAATGTGTTAATAGTTTGCAATGGAATTACGGGACGTAACTGAGGTTTTATACATGCGTGGAGACGCGAGCGCTGAAGTACGCGGTTGCCAATGCCCGCCCTCATGTTCATTTATGCCAAAACTACCACCTGAGAGGGTGGATTTATGTCCCTGTGTTTCTTTTCCAGAGCCAAAGATGTTTATCTTGCTCTATGTTACAAGTTTTGCCATTTGTGCCAGTGGACAGCCTCGGGGTAATCAGTTCAAAGGAGAGAGCTACTCCCCAAGATATATCTGTAGCATCCCTGGCTTACCTGGACCTCCGGGACCCCCTGGAGCGAATGGTTCCCCGGGGCCCCATGGTCGGATCGGCCTTCCAGGACGAGATGGTAGAGACGGCAGGAAAGGAGAGAAAGGTGAAAAGGGGGCTGCAGGTAATGAACGATGAAGTGCCATGAAACACCCCTCGTTCACCCACCCACCCTCCCCTGCCTTAAACCGCTTCCTTTCTCTGTTGCCTTTTCTAATGGGAATTGCTCCTGAAATCCCTTCTCTATTTCACCTTCCTTAATCATAACAATGTGTTGAGCCCTTACTATGCTTTAGATACCGCTCTGAACTCTTTACCTACACCTTATTTGATGGCAATGACAACTCTTTTGGTTATCCCATTTTACAGATGAGAACACAGAGCAATAACATGGTTAAATTAATTACTGAAGACGGAAGTTCACTGCTAGTGACCGGCAGAGCTGGACTCAAACACTGATGCCCGTGGCCACGGGGCTGTTATAGCTAGCAGGCAATGGCTGGATGTGCGAGGGCATGGATGGATAGACAGACAGATGGACAAGGAAGAGAAATGGACAGACGAAGCAGAGGCAGGAATTAGGAGCCAAAAACACAGATGCCATCCTGACCTGTACTAAATATCCTGAGCAAAGCTGCATAAAGGACTTCTAGGTTTTATTTTTCACAGATGAAATGGCAATAGCACTGTTTAGCCCACCTTTCGTAGCTCATCTCTTTCCCTCCTGTCTTGTCCCAGCTAGAAAAGTACATTCGTATCACCCTTAACAGCAACACAATTGCTCCCTACTACTTCAGGAATGTTTACTTCCCCCCCCCCAAATAAATTGGCCCAGGAAGATTGCCAGACTCTGCAATCCTTCAGAGTAAACCGAATTGAAATTCTAGAGAAGCTGGGTTAACTCTAAAAGAGGAAGCGATTTGGCATCAATCTTTAAAAACAAGTTTCCGAGTGTAAAGGCTAAGACAAAAGACAGGAAGAGAAAAGTCAATTAGCCTAAGAAACATGTCTCTATCTAGTCATTGCCCCTGATTTACTGGTGTTACGTGAAATAGCAGCATAATATACATGCAAGTTACTGGATAATAATTCATTTCTGAATTTGTCCTGCAGAAAATACTTGGAAAATCAGTAGCTACCGAATGTGTGAATATTGTTCAATATTAGATTAAAAACCTTTAGGTAAAGGTTCAACATCAGATAAAGAACCTTTAATTTGGAGCTTACATCTTAATCTATGGTCACACCTATGACTACAACTTACCGCTGTGTCATGATCACGAATAGCCTTGAAATCCTGTAATAATAACAGGACCGTCGCTACATATGACCAACCCTTTTAGTTTCTTTACTGTGTCTGGAAGCAATAATGTAGTGCTTCCACAAGCATGTATTGGAGTCAGTCTGATTGAGGCTTAGATCTCGGCTCCTTCAATTACTAACTTAGTATCCTTGGACCAATAACCGCTTGAAGCCTCAGTTTCCTCATTTGTAGATTGGGAGTAGTAAGGGTGATTGTGACAGTTAATAATACATTAATACACGGAAAACACTCAGTAGGGTAACTGCCATCTGGTAAACACTCAGTAAATGTTAGTTCTTATTACATATCACACAGTGATCTGCAAACATGAGTCATAGCTAACTTGCTGAATATCCAAACTCATGTAATAAACTCGAAATGGGCGCTCAGTTTCATTAAGTAGCTCTGATATCATTTAAAAATACACATGTGGAGAGGTGCCTGGCTGGCTCACTTGGTGGAGCGTGAGACTCTTGATCTCAGGGTTGTGAGTTTGAGCCCCACATTGGGTGTAAAGATTACTTAAAAAATAAAATCTTTAAAAATATAAGTATGTAGAGGGGCGCCTGGGTGGCTCAGTCAGTTGGGCATCCGACTTCGGCTCAGGTCATGATATCACGGTTCGTGAGTTTGAGCCCCGAGTCGGGCTCGGTGCTGACCACTCAGAGCCTGGAGTCTGCTTCCGATTCTGTGTCTCCTTCTCTCTCTGACCCTCCCCCACTTGTGCTCTGTCTCTCAAAAATAAATAAATGTAAAAAAACATTTTTTAAATATAAAAGTATGTGGATATGCATTCAGATTAAATTGAATGTTCATAATTATTACAAGGTTAACCATATGAGGTCAGCTACACCTCCATATTCATGGGTACACCCAGGCATTGTCCTTCAACAAGCTTCTTGTGTACCTGTTGTTATCCAGTATTATTCCAGACCAGTGTTTTTCAACCTCTATCCTAATGATATTTCAGGCCAAATAATTATTTACTGTGGGATGGATACCCTATGCATTAGAGGACATTTAGCAGCATCCGACTAGCTGCCAGTGGCACCCCCACCAACTATGACAACAAAAATGTCTCCAGACATTGCCAATTATTCCTTGGTGGGCAGTGTAAAATTGTCCCTGGTTGATATTACTGTTCTAGACAAGAAGAACACAAACATGAATAAGACATTGCCTTGATAAACATTTGGGTGTGGAAGGCCAATATAGAAACATATAATTACAATATTCATCATCATCATCATCATCATCATTATCATAGCCATTTATTAAGAACTTACTACATCGGGAATTTTACATTTAATACTTAATGTTTATCATAAGCCTATTAGAAAACATTATAATCAGCAATAATTGTGTTACAATGGAAAAATTGAGATTTGGAAATAAAATGACTTTGCGAACCTGAGATTATTTAAGTCCAATATGCACACATACACACATAAGGATTTAGAACATCTAAGAAAGGTAGGAATGCCTTTGTGATCAATGAAGAAAAACACACCTTATTTACAAACAACAGTAACAGAGCCCTGGTGTTTTGGGGATAAGCTGTTAATGCATCTGAAACTGGGCACAACATGGCTAGTAGTCTTTGATTCTTCTTTCCCCTTTAATGACACCACAAATGTCTTCTCCTTCATGTGCCCTTGGTAAACATCCCCACCACATCCATCCCAACCAAGCACAAGCAGAATCAAGCATATTTTTGCTCAACTTCCCTATCTTAAATTACAAATACAGAGCTTATCATACTGAATTAGAAACTTTCTATTAAAAATATGTCTCCTTCACTGGTCTGTCATAATTACTGTTGTAGCAGAATAGTACCATTTAATTTAATCTGAATGCACATCCATATAAATATCTTCAGATAGCACTGGAATCACCTCATGAAACCAATCACTCTAGTTTCTTATATGGCTTTGGATATTCATGAACTTAGCTATGACCCATATTTGCAGATCACAGTGTAATATGTAGTAACAGCTAACTTGAGGGTGAAATAGGTGTCATTCATATCAATGTCCCACTCAGTCCCTAGCATAGTGCCTAGCATGTAGTAGATGATCAATCAATATTACACAGTTTAGATGTATGTATGCATGCACACACAAACCCTGGGATGGATGGATGGATGGATGGATGGATGGATGGGAGAAAAAAATAACACTGAAGAAGAAATCTTTGTAAGCCTATTTCATGGAGAACTAAGAAATCCTTTCTCTCCAAGTGTTAGTACCTAAACATAGACTAACCAGTACTCCATAATTCTCCCTCTACGTAATCATATGTCTAACTAAATAGGAAGAGGGAGAGTGATTTATCCCTTCTTTCCATTATTCATTAATTGGCCATTAGCACAGGTGAAAACCCTTCATGCAAATAGGAAGAATTACTTCAAGTTACTACAGCTCATCTCTGATTATCTAATTCAATAACTGTAGAAACCCAAACACTGAGATGGTAAAGATCTTTCCATGGCTAGCATTGTAAATTGCATTTGTGGTTTTGTCTCAAAGAATTTTCAATAGGATGAGGCCTTAAGCAACCTAGTCCAACACCTTCATTTCAAGGACTGAGAAACAAGTCAGAGAGATGAAGCCCCTTCTTCAAATTCACATAATGAATCCATGGATGAACTAAAGTTTGCCGGTCTGCTGAGCCACTGTTGACTGCTTTTCTCACTAGGTTTGGAGTGGATTTAAATCCAGTTCTTCATATTGAAGCATTTGAAACACAGACAAGTGACTTGCCCAAAGTCATAGAGACAGGAGGATTGGAGTACATAATGAAATTTAATAGTCAAAATTGTTGCTGATGCCAAAAAGTTTTTCTATTATACATCCAAGGTCACTCATGACCTTCATCCATGAAGACAGCAAAAGTTAAGCTCCTATTGAAGATAAAAATAACAATTTAGAATTTGTGGTCCTTGATTCAAAAGTAAATTTAACATAAAATTGTATTCATATTTTATTTCTACCAGAAAGAAGCAAACATTGAAAGATCACACTATTATGGCCTTATTTCAAGAAATCAATACCAGAGTATATTCTGGCCGGGACCAGGGGAATTTCAACTTCACAACAAAAGCCATCCAGAGCTTTAGGACAGTTCTGTGATCAGTAACGATACTGATCCCAGTCACCAAAAAAAGGGGTTTCGTTCATTATTAAAATCTTTGGTGCATCATAAATTGTTAAACAACCTCTTTCCAAAACTATTAAAACAAAATACTGGATGTTTTAAGAGTAAAGCATTCATTCTAAAATTTTCATTATCCAGAACATTTTGTGCCTAAATTTGCCAAACTGAAAATTAATTAAACTCATATACTGGTGTGCATGTAATTTTCAAATAAAAGGTACCAAAGCACTATCAAGATAAAAATGTTCAACTTAATAAAGTTCCTGAAAGCAAATACATAGTTAAGAGTGAAAGTACACAGTATATCCATAATATATTTTCCCTGACTACAAAAGTCCTTCATGAATTTCCTATAATTTGGATATTTTTGAGGGTGTATCATTATACAAGCACTATCTATGGAATGGATTTGACCATAAAAATTAAAGGACATTTTTATGCTATTAAGTCACTGTTATTATATATATGGTTTAAAAATTAAATAGATGTTGCTTATCCCTTTCAACCGACGATCACAAGTTCTCTGCATTTAGCCTTTGGTTGATCTGTAGATGTAAAGATTTGGACAAACAGAAAATATTTCACTGTGGTGATTTTGAATTTGTTGAAATCCTTTCACAGATATTATGTCTTTTCTATATATAAGGAGACCCAGAGAAATTAAGGGACTTGCCTAAAATGATACAACCATTTAGCTGCAGAGCCAAACAGAATTTAGGATTCTTGATTCCAGCCCCAAAGGTAAGAGGCACTTTGATGGAGGGGAAGCATCATTACACTAAGACTTGGATTCCAGTCCTAGCTTGCTACAGAAGCCAGTTTCTCCACCTCTCTGGGATTCGATTTTCTCCTCCAAAAAAGAGCTACTGCATAGCGGTGGCATCACTATTTTTCAGTTATTGTAGCATATTGAACCCTCACTATGTGGCAGGTGCTCTTTATACTCGAGCTGCTGCCCTGGGGAGATGCTCAGGCTCCAGAGTCAGGCAGGCATGAGTTCAGATCACAGATCCATCACGTACTAGCTTTGTTCCCTTGAGCAAACCAACTTCTCTGTAGCTCAGTCTCCCCATCTGCAATGGAAGTAATAATTCCTAACTCATAAAGTTGTTGCAAGTCCTAAAGAAGCCAATGCCTGTCAATAAAATGCTGTCCCTGGTACATAGTAAATGTTGAATAAATATGAGCTCATCTAATTTTGATTAATTATTTTATTATTAAAACTAATAGAAGTAGGGTGGGACATGAGACTAAATAACCTCTAAGGATTCATCTGGCTCTGTCTGCTCCCATGACCCCACTCTGGAAAATATCATTATGCTCAATTGAATTTCTCCTGTGGTGACAAATACTGTATGTGACTGATTTAGTTGCAGATGATCCATCACCAAAATAGCACTTAAATGATTTTTCATATACTCAGGAAAATTCACCTGAAATTCTGATGAAAATCTTCTATTTGTATTTTAATGCATCAGTGATGGTTTTTAAGAGATGCATCAGTATTTAGTAGTGTCCCATTGAAAGTTGGCTGGAGAGACAAATTTAGGGTGTGCTGGCACTGTGTGGACATGCTGTTTGTGACTGTATATCTAGAGGAACTATTAAATAAACTGTAAACTCTTTTTAAAGGTTTGAGAGGTAAGACTGGACCACTGGGCCTTGCTGGAGAGAAGGGGGACCAAGGAGAGACTGGGAAGAAAGGACCCATTGGACCAGAGGGAGAAAAAGGAGAAGTAGGTCCAGCTGGGCCTCCTGGAGCAAAGGGGGACAGAGGAGAGCAAGGGGATCCAGGGTTGCCTGGAGTTTGCAGATGTGGAAGCATCGTGCTCAAATCCGCCTTTTCTGTTGGCATCACAACCAGCTACCCAGAAGAAAGGCTACCGATTATATTTAACAAGGTCCTCTTCAATGAGGGAGAGCACTACAATCCTGCAACAGGCAAGTTCATCTGTGCCTTCCCAGGGATCTATTACTTTTCTTATGATATCACATTGGCAAATAAGCATCTGGCAATCGGGCTGGTGCACAACGGGCAGTACCGGATAAAGACCTTTGACGCCAACACTGGGAACCATGATGTGGCTTCGGGGTCCACGGTCATCTATCTGCAGCCAGAAGATGAAGTCTGGCTGGAGATCTTCTTCACCGACCAGAACGGCCTCTTCTCAGACCCGGGTTGGGCAGACAGCTTGTTCTCCGGATTTCTCCTGTATGTTGACACAGATTATCTAGATTCCATATCAGAAGACGACGAGCTGTGATCAGGACTGCCGTCCTGAATGTTCCAAGATTTTTGTGGCAGACACTTTGACTTAATCTGGGGCCTTGGAAGGTGGAGGAAGCAGCAATGAGATCCAAAGAGACTCCCACTCAGATTCCAAAGCATTTACAGAAAATTCTAGCAGAATCTATTAAAACAAGATGAACCACCAAATGGTTGAAACCACACACCAAGATGAATTATATGAAACAATAACCCCAGATAAGAATCCTCCTGAAAGCAATGTTCATAAATATTTAAGCAAATTAAAGACAATGTTAACAAATTTTCTGTTAAACTCCCTGAGTGATAAAATCAGCTGGCAATGATATTGTCTCATTAAATCTTCATAAAATTACACTTTTGCTTGTTATTTAAGAGAATCATCACACCCCAGAGTCTTTAACAGTTCTCAAAAGTCAAAAACTAAAGGTAAGAGATACTAAGTGATTGATTGCAAGTAAGCGAAAGTGATAACTTTCCTTTTTTTGTTGTTATGCGTTCCTTCGTGCTCGTATCTGTATTCACTCAACAGCTCTTAAATACGCCTGTGTGAGCCAGACACTGAGGTGCCAGGTCAGATCTGATCATGAGTTTGGACAAAAGCTGTGCCTTCATACGGCTGGTGTGTGAGGAACATGCTGTCACAATTCAGGGAGATGAGCACCTGACCAACAGACTGACTCCAAGCTGGACATACATGGGAGCCGCTCTTCCTGGGAACGGGGGCCAGAGAAGGTTTCACACGTGGAAAAACACTAACCATGCTAAGTTGTGTGTGTTTAAGGAAGTGGGAGGGATACAAAGGAAACAAGGAATTCTGCAGCTGCATTTACCCCATCCCATCCTCGAAACACCACTGGTATTCGCAATCAGAAAAGGGTGGAAAACCCAGAGATAAAGGGGACCTGGGAAGGGTAATGGAAATGAAGAGAAACAAGTTACTGAGATCAGCCAAGAGGTCATTCTCCTAAATTTGTTTAGCTTGATGGTTTCCAAGACAATTATTATTCCTCTTAGCTTGCACACGAATGAGGACACTACCTTACATTGGTGGGAAGCATTATTTCTCATGGATTTCCGAGGTATTGAATCCAAATAAAAGTGAAGCGTATGTGCACTGATTTATAGTGAAATGGTGGCAGTGAACAGGAGGAAGAGGGAAAGAGACCAGACGTCTGAGAAGATAACTGTCGCTTCCAAGCCTCATGGCCCCTGCAGTCCCGCTGTCCCTGGGGGACATGATTCCACATGATTTTTCATGATTTGTACTGACAGTGATAGGATTCCCTTACTCTCTTTTTGGTGGCTTCTTTTTTTAATGTTTATTTATTTATTTTTGAGAGAGAGCAAGGGGGGAGGGGCAGAGAGAGAGGGAGAGAGAGAATCCCAAGCAGACTCTGTGCTATCAGCACAGAGTCTGACGAGGGATTCAAACCCACAAACCATGAGATCTTGACCTGAGCCAAAATCAAGAGCCAATGCTTAACTGACTGAGTCACCCAGGCTTTTTGGTGGCTTCTAATTTTTCTTCCATGCTTTCTCTCTTTGCTCACTCACTTAGTAAACGTTTGTAATGCCTCCTATGTGTGAGTCACTGAACTGGGTTCTGTGAAGGTAGAGGAATACCAAGGTAAATATGTCACAGCCCCCTGCCACTACATGTCTAAGGATACAAGAAAGGAAATGACATGTGTACACATACACAAAATACCAAGAATTCTAGAAACGAACAGGCTAAAATATGCTAAGTTCTAAACTGGACATAGAGACCAATGGTCTGAAAGAAAAACTGAGGGGGGCAGGTGTAAAATTGAGCGGTGAGAGAGGAGGCTTGGGGAAAATCTCCTCCACCCTCTGGTCCTTCAGTGGTAGGTGGGACTTGGAATAGCCAAAGTGGGGACAGCGGTGACAATGGGGACAAAGCACGAAAGTGAGAACAGAGACCCAGAAGAGCCTCAAATGCCAGTGTGACGATTGGGGACTTCATTTATGAGGAACCCTGGAGCCCCTGTGTGCCCCAGAGCCGGGCGCTGCCCTTATCAGCAAGGACATTTGCCGTGATCAAGCAGCTGTGCACAAGGAAATGCTCGCTTCTGTCATCTCCAGACCTATCTCCCATCATCCTCTTCCGCCTGCCTTGCTCTGCCCACTTGTTGGTCTCCGAGTCAGGACACAGGTCTGGAAGGCTAAGGGCAATGAAAGTATACAAAGAAGAGAAAGCAAAGGTCGTTTGAGATAGTCACCTGCCTCTAGATAACAGCTTAACCTGGAAGGCCAGGCTACAGAGGGTAAACACAGCCAAGAGCAGAAGCTGATCTGGGGATCATGAAACTACGGGCCCTTTGAAGACAGTGGGATGTGCTGGAAAAACTGGCGATGGAGGAGTTATTGCAGACAGTCGTGAGCTACAAGGTTGTTGTGTAATTGAGAACTTTTTCTGATCGTGATCCATTAATGCATTCATTTTTTTTCTGGACGTTGTTTACTTATCTTTTAAATGTTTCTTTCATTACAAAGCCTATTTTGAGTAGCTTTCTTAAACGCATGTTTCTTCAGCTGGTTCTAGGCCCAGAGATGAACTTTATTTTGAAATATCTGGTGGGATGGTGATGGGGATCAGAGAGCTTAAGTAGGAAGCCAAAGGGTATTTTGGTTTTAAAAGGAAAAACTCCTTAAGCAAACATGGCTGTCTTCTATTCCGTTAAAAAAAAAAAAAAAAAACGACAGATACAACATATCCACATTTGTGGGTATTTGTCTAAAGAAAATAGAAGACAGATTTTGGTTTAAAAACTTCTGATTTTTTAGATTCCAATCATTCTTCGTAAGGGCTGACTTGTGATGAATTTGTGTTAAGAGAGATTTATTGACTATATAACATCTTGTTTCAGAAGGATTTAGAGTCACTTGCAAAGATGGATACAACACAGAAAGAATGCATTAGTCAGAATCAGGTGAGAGGAAAGGAGCAAAACAAACAAACAAACAAACAAAAAAAACGAAAACAGCAACAACAAGTGAGACCTACACAAACGTGCGTAGTGAGCTTGAGTGTGCCTGTGTAACACGCTTTCGGGACACGTGTGTTTCTTTGTACCTGTGCCTGCTAAAGGGCATTCCCAGGTCACTTATCATTGTGAATGATGTTGTTTGTGGTGAAAAACGAAAGATTCTATAAACTCTAAATATACTTCTTCCCTGCCACTCTGTGAAAAAAAGATCATGGACATAAAAATATTTCGGAAACTGCCTAACATGTTGTTTCATACCTTCTTCCCTCTTGCCTTCTGTACCTCCATTTCCAGCCAGTGACATCCATACCCACCCTGTCACCAGTGTCACACCGAAGGACATTCCAGATGTCATTCTTCCCCACCCCCCCACTGAATTTTTTCAGTATGAAATTCTTGATGGTTCTAACTCTTACATGTACATTTCTGAATCCTTGAATCTTTCCATCTCCAAAGCCAAGGTTTCCTTCATATGCTATCATGACTTCCCTAGACTAGTAAAAAAAAAATTTCTAACTGACCCTTTGCCTCCAGCCGCAACCCTTCAATCCATTCTCCACAAATACAAATATGGTCACGTCAATCCACAGCTTACAGACCAACAATGGCCCTCCAATCCCCGCAGTATGAAAGGGGCCTTGAACTTTTGGAGGCTTTGCTATCTGGTACACATTCCATACCACTTTTCTGACATTCATACATAATTTCCTTCTGAAGGACCATCCTTTACATGCTAAGTCTTTGAGCTTCTAAATGGAATTGACTCCTGCACCATGTTAAATCACTGGTCTGATCAATCAGAGCATAGCATTCCACTCACCAAAATAATTGGCCCTGGTGACTCAATCAGAGACTATGAGACTTTTCTGGGACTTCTTTCCTGTTGGACTTGAGTCTGTGAGCCTCTATGAGCCATCTTACCATTACAGAGTATAATACCATTTGAGACAGAATCACCCACAGATGAAGTCGAGTTGGAGATAAAAGGAGTCACCATTGAAATACTAGGCATGCCTATAGCCCATCTTCTTTTGGACTTTTCAGTTATGGTAGCCATTAAATGCCATTTTTACCAAGCACTTTTGAGGTGGGTACTTAATCACTTGCAAAAGGTATCTTACCTAATATTAATACAAACACCCTTTAGCAAGGCACATTAGACCCTTTGGGATTCAGCCTCTGCTTGCTTTTGTGGTCACATCGCCAAAAGTCACCACATGCAACCTATAATCCAAGCAAATACAAGATACCTGCCGTTCTAGGACACCTTGTTCTTATGTGCCTCAGGGCCTTTACACACACTGTTTCATTTGCTCATAATGCCATTGCTGTCCTTGTCTGCCTGCTTAGCTCACCTTTCAAGACTCAGCTAGAAAAGTTGCTTCCTTTTCTCTAGTATGCCTCTTCCCCTATGCCCAAGGGGAATCATCGTGGACCTCACACATCTTCCTTATGATCTGGGAACTAGTGCAGAGTTACGATAGCCACAGTGAACGTTTAGCACTATTCAAATGCTTTACATATATCAGCTCACTTGCTCCTCACAGCAGTTATTCTCTCATTTTACAGATGAGGAAACTGAGAGGCAGAAAAGATAAGAAATGTGTTAAGTAAATAGCATCACAGTAGACCCAGGCAGTGGAGCACCAGAATCCACTCTTAATCACCATGCTGGATCCTTCTCCTATTACACGCTCATTCCGTAATCATGCCATCATTGCACTGCCCATATTTTTCTACATTTGGCTATCTCTCCTATTCATCTTTATACTCAAGGACGGCACACAATGCTGGCCTTAATATGTACTCGATTAAAAAAAATGTGATGGACTGATCAGTGCCAAGTTCTTTTTAGCCTCAATTTCTACATAGATCATTGCACTGGGGGAGGAGTGACCCGTTCCTCCCCCCTCTCTCATTGATGCTTGTAAACATCACCTTCCTCCTATTTCAGCTGGAAACTAAGCCCATCATAGTCAAGACTGGCTCCCCCATGATCAAAATATGCAGTGTGGCTAGAGCAGACAGCTCTGCAAACTCTAGGGAGACAAAGCTATTCTAACTTCCTTTGTTCTGCACAAGGAGCAAAGATGGACCCCAGGACAGGTGCCGAGTCAGTGGGTCTGGTTTAGTTCTCCCAAGGAGAACTGAGGCAATCTTTTCCAACACCATGTTCATTGTTAAGCTTACAAAAGTCAGGCAGCCTGAACTCCTCTCGGTTTTCCTCACAAGACAGTCCTCATAGTAAACGCACACACACACACACACACACACACACACAAAGATTAATCCTCACAGAAGCCAGGAACAAGCAAGCAAGACTACACTTTGCACACACCTCATGTGCCCCTCAATACAGTTTGTACTCAAGACTGAGACATGCCAGATACATTGGGAAACTGACGAGTCCTTTGGAGAAAAACATTTAGCCCACACACAATTTTCAATGAGGAGTGTTTCAGTGCTATACCAGGGTTTCCAGAGATACACTGATAGTTCCTTCTCCTTTCGTTCTACAACAGGATTTCTAGCCTTAGCAATAGTGACATCTAGAACCAGATCATTCTTTGTTCCACAGGTCTTTCTTGTGCATAGTAGGACACATAGCAGCATCCTCGGCCTCTACCCAGTAGGTGCCAATAGCACGCCCTCCAGTCACGGCAACCAATGGTTTCTACAGACACTACCAGATGCTCCCTAAGTGGCAAAACTGTCCCCAGCTGCGAACCACTTCTGTACAATCTGGTCACGGTGACAGATTCTCCTCGGTCCCCACAATCCACCTGTTTGCCAACAGCCATTTTCCAGTTGATCCTTTCTTTTTACAGACACAAAACCACATGGCCAGTTGTCAAGTAAGATATTTTTTTCCTTTCCAAGGGATCTACCAGTTGAAGAGTACCCTGTCCTCAAAGGCACACAAAAAGCAGCAAGAAACTATGCCCTCATCCCAGTTCCATCTTGCTGTGACCAGAATATTTCTTTTGTGTTTTGTCTAAGATACAAAAATCACAAAGTCTCCAATTTCCGGGAATATATCCCAAGAAAATAATTAATAATGAGTGCAAGGGTCTAATTACAGAGAAAGCCTTACAGCAAAGTTTATAACACAGAAAACCGGGAAATAGCCTAAGTGATAATAGAATATTAATACATCGATCCAACAGAATATATAAAGTGCAATTAAAAGTGATGAGAATGGAATTTCATCAGCACCAGATTCTTGAAATATAAACAGAACGAAGAGATTACTGACAAGTATTTCGGTGCTTATCCTACTTTTAAAATGTTTTTGTATATATGCATAGAAAAACTGGATAAAAATAAGTAATTAATGGGGATTTTTTAATTTCTATCCTTTGATCTTTATTTTTCCCTTTTATAATAAACATATTTTACTTATTTTACATAAAACATTTTAAAACTACTTTTTTCATTAATTTATTTTGAGAAATAGAGAGTGCGTGGGGGAGGGGGGAGGGAGAGAGAGAGAGAGAGAGAGAGAGAGAGAATCCCAAGCAGGCTTCACGCTGTCATTGCAGAGCCCAACATGGGGCTCAGTCTCACGAACTGTGAGGTCATGACCCAAGCCAAAACCAAGAGCTGGATGTTTAACTGACTGAGCCACCCAGGCGCCCTACATTTTTATGTAATTTCTAAGATAGGGTAGTTGCACACTATTATGCTCCCAAAGGATTGCAGAGAAAAGTCTAAGGAGAGAGAGAATAAATAAATAACCCTAAAACTGTAGGTGAAGTTTGAAACAAATTCACCCTTTAAGTTTTCTGGTTGCATACCTGGATGTCTATTCCAGAGGATTCTTTAAAGCAGGAATAAAACTAAATAATCCTAGTTTATATATTTTTTTAAATGATCCCACCCTAACTTGAACAGGGAAGGAAATGAGTCTTGAATTGACATCATTTTATTGAGTTTTTATTAGTCCGGAACTGTAAACCCAATGGATTAGCCACAGCATGAAGTCATTCCGAATCAATGCGTCTGTCGGATGGCAAAGGCATTTATGAGCAGCAAGATGAAGAAGACCAAGCCCATGGCTTCACTCCGGTGCCATCATGGAGGTGGCAGAACGTATTGACATTTTTATCGCCTTGCCCGATCTAGTCAAAATTCCAAGAAATGATCTCAAAGCACTGGAAGTAGAAAAAATCATAAACTCTACGGGGTTGCATGGATGCCCTTACATTACAAAAGTGCTATTTTTTACAAGATTGTTTGTGAGATGCTGCCTTGGCTAAAATAAGCAACAGGAAGAAGCAGCCTCTGTAATCTATCCCTACCACAGCTTCAGATAACATTCCTGGCACTGCACCGCATCCCTGTTGTTACTGAAATGACTCCAGAACAATGAAAGGGAGTTGCAAGGATTTTCTACAGAAAACACCCAGGTCTCACTATATTCACGACGAAAAATCAAAGCACAGTTGCCTGAGGTGTTCCAGGTGGTCAGCCTATTGGCAAAAAATAATTAGATAGTTGATAGGTGAGATGGTCAGGATCCAGAATACATATTCATCGCTATACCAAGATACATAAACACACATACACACACGCGCGCACAAAGTCCTTACCCACTTGACTCCCCCTAGGCATAAGATTAAATTTAAGATGTCCAATCAAATTTGAATTTCAGGTAACCCAACAAATCATTATAGAGTGTAAAGATGTCCCCAATATTTAACTGGGTGCCTTGTATTTTTATTTGCTAAGTCTGGCAACTCTATTCCCCTAGAATTCACCTGCAAAGGCATAATGTGAATCCAAATGACCTTCAGAAGAGCTCTGTACATAGTTTTTGATAATAAGAAGAAGCAGCTTTTCTTATGAGGAGGGATTCTTAGCTTCTCAAAAGGGCCTCAAAACTAAATGTGGCTGAATCAGAAAGATACAAGAAGAGCTAGCCGGAAAGTCAGAAGATGTAAGTTCTAGCCCTAGCAATAATGGTAAGCAGCCTTGTGTGACTTCTACCTAAATCCAATAAGTTTATTTCCACATTAGATCCACGGTGTACAATATGTGGCTGCCTTTCTTTCTCTGAACTCATGCAGACATTGCTAATCGATCTCAGCATTCCTTCCCACTGTGCACATGGGCAGCCTCAGGACCCTCCTCAACCAAATCTGCCAGCAGCCATCATTCATCATCCACTGACTAGAGTCTACCCTTGAGGTGAAATTGCTCGTCTTTCTGAACTAAGTGAGCCTTAGGTTTCCCTTCCGGCTCTAATGAAAGTTGAGAATTCTCTGCAATTCCAATTCAACGCTAAAAAGCAAGACCCTACCTAGTTTCACGCCCTCAATTAAAAGCAAAACATGACAATTGTTGTTTTTGAAGTAGAATTCTTTCAAGTTCAGAGTGGGAGTAATGGACACAGGAGTCCTGCTTTGATTGGACCTTAGGGGAGCTGGATGGCTCCAATGGTCCTTCAGAAGCTCAGTGGAAGACATGGCAGGTCCTGACTCCCACCTTCAGTAATGCCTTTGATGCCTCTTCACGTTTTCATATCTTTCTGCACACCACGGGCTTTTCATACTGCTCACTGGCTTCCTCTCCCTGTATATATCTTTTCTACCTCGTGAGTTCTGCCTTCTCACAATTCCAACCTCTCCTAGCCTCTTGTAGTACCATGCTAGTTCATGACATTTTTTTTTTGTTTCAGCTCCAATAGCTCAATCTGCCTGATTCTCTCTTACTTGCCCCAGACTGCGGGTCTCAAGGCTTAGCTGGTTCCTGTCTGCCAAGGGGCCAGTCTAGAGATTGGCTGCTAGCGCAGTCAGCACCCATTATTCCTGTCAGCTAGGACTGTAAATACCTGTTATAAAACATGGTTGCCTGGGTGAAAGTTCATCAGCAGGGGATGTTGGGGGGTCAGGGAGTTTGTTCCGTTATTTTTTTTTCAAAAGGCGGTGATGGGTACCAAGATGTCTAGTTCATAATTTTACAGGGTCTTTTCAAGGACCAAATATGATACTGTATGTGAAAAGTGACTGTTTTAGCTGGTTTCCCCCCAAAGCAGAACCTGAGGCAAAAATTGGAGTGTAAGTAGCTCATTTCAGAGGTGCAGGAAACACCGACAGGAAGGTGGGGACACAGAAGCAAGTGATGTGTGTGTTACTAAGCCAACTGCCACAGTAGTTGTCTGAAGCTTATCTCAAGGGGACGCTGGGGGAAATGGGATAAAACACACATCCCAGAGTGAGCTCATCCTAAAAGTGAAGAAGCTCGAGCATTTAAAGACCAACTCCCAAGAGTTGTTGGTTGAGGACTACTCCCCAGCACTTGGGGCATGCACTGGTGCTTCAGCAGAGTGACTTTCCAGCGTTCTGGAAAAGGGCTTCCAGCACAGACATGCAGGTAAGACATTCAGAAATCTACCAGAGCATCCTGAATCTGCTAAAGTCCAAGGAATATGGGAGAGGCATGGACATCCATTTGCTATAGCACTTTGTCAACTCTCAAATAAATGTCAACTCTATGAGGGCAGGGATATAGTGCCTGGCACATAGCAGATGCTCAAATTTGTGGGATAAATGAGTAAATGGATGAATAAATGAATGGTAGAAAGTTCTATAGAAATGAATGGGGTTTTTTAATGTTTAGTTATATTGGAGAGAGCGAAAGAGAGAGAGAGTCTCTGTGTGTGCATGAGCGGGAGAGGCAGAGAGCGACTGCGACAGAATCAGAGCAGGCTCCAGGCTCTGAGCTGTCAGCACAGAGCCTGACACAGGGCTCGAACCCATGGGCCATGAGATCATGACCTAAGCCAAAGTCTGACGTTCAACCGACTGAGCCACCCAGGCACCCCAAATGGAGTTACCAAAGTCCGACGTTCAACCAACTGAGCTACCCAGGCATCCCAAGTGGAATTATTATTACTGGGGTAATGTCACAGATCTTTCGTATTTGTTTTTTTCTTTATGCCAGTGAAGTGGAGATATAATGGGGAAAGACAAAGAGGAGCAGTTAGTGGGACAAAGGACCACTAGCTAGGACCAAACAAAGCCTGGGTTTTAATAACAACTTTTTTTGTACCACCACCATGACTTGAACAAAGCAGAAGAAACATTTTTCTCTGACATACTCCTCAATTGTACCTTAAGGACTTCTACTATTTGTCCTTGTACTCATGTTAGTTTGCTTTCAGCTTTATGAAACGACGATGAATGGAAGAGGACTATATTTGTCTTCTTTCCCTACTCCTATGTCCCCAAGAACAACCCTGAGCCCTGCTCTTGCTTAAACCCCACAACAGCCACTTCACAAACAAGACAGCCATAATACGCATTGTGAGGAGACAATACAAACCCACCTCCATTGATAGGACTTGAAACCAGCATCTGTTCAATCCTGCTTTTCTGTGACAGAGCTGAACCAACCAAGAGACACTCTCAAAAGCCACAAAAGAACCAAAACACTGGTTTTCCTACCAATAGCATAAAACCAAAGAGTACAATTTGGATATGAGGCTGAAACAAACTTCCCAATGGTTGCCTCTAGGTCGAGACATTGGGGACCATTTGCTCTGAAGATCAGAAACTTATCCATTCAGCTTCAGTGAGGACCAAGGTCTACCTTGCTCCAAGTCAAGTTCATAGAACCCCAGATGGGCCACACCTGCAAGTGGCCCTTTGCACACAGTCTGCTTCGAGGAGTCCCACAAAGGCCAGTGAGTTCTAGACTCTTGCCATCTCCACTCAGAGAAACTACCCCTCTTCCCTCCCTCCATGGGAAGGAGTCATTGAAAGATAGAGATAAGTCGCTGGCAGTTCTAAGCCAATAAGTGAGTAGAAGTTCCTATTTTTCAGGGTGGCAGAAACTCAGGAAGAGGAAAACAATGATGCCTCCCCATGCCACATCTAAGAGAGAAGAGCTGATCTGAAAACCTATTTCCCTTTCAATTCTCAGTGACCAAACAGGACCAAGCCCACCATTGGACAAGCTGAGGGGCCTGCTCTACAGAAGAATCACTTTCAATTATTCTTTCATTCTATCACACAAATAGCAATGCCTTTGGGTCTGTGCAGAAACCATGCTTCAGTAACTAGAGCTGTACTTTCTGTTCATCTCAACTCTCACTCTGAGATTGTTAGTAAACTCAGCGGTGAGTACTTAGCAAAAGGAGTCAAGACCGCGGCTCCAATATGTCAAAAGGAAAACTGCTTCTTTGGGGATATTTCTTCCTTCTCAAAGCAAGGTAAGAAAATAGTAATTTTGCTTCTCCTTCGAGGTTTACTTTGATGGCTGAATGGAATGAGGCCAGTTTGCTTTTTAACGTACTGACCTCTAGTGGCCAGAAATGATAACTACGCTGCTAGAGAACAAACTAAGATTTGACAAAGCCAACTGTGAGCATGGAGGGGCTTTGAAGATCATCTTTCTCTGCCCACTTCATGTTATGGAAGAGGAAACAGAGATCCACAAGAGATGAAGAACTTGTCAGTGGTCACTAAGATGGAACTGAAGCCAACGTCTGTCTCATTCTGTTCATCTCTTCCCACTGCTTCGCACACCTTTCAAAGCTACTCTTCCACATGTGCTGCACTTAACAAATAGAGTGACAGTGACAAGACTTCAGTTCCAGACACTCCTCTGTGACTGACCACAAGCCTGGCTAGATGCCTGTGTATGGAGGCTTCAACCCCCACAAGATGGCAAACACCTAGAAGGTAAGGATTTTTCCCTAATCATTTTTGAATGTCCAGCCCGTTTCACTACACCTGCCACATGGCAAATACGTAATAAATGTCGGATGGATGGATGGATGGATGGACAGGTGGAAAGACACATGTTAACTTGAAATTGTGAATCAACTAATACCATAAGCTACTGTCCTTTTATCCTATTAGCAAATGGCAGACCCAAAGTTTGAGGCCAAAAGTTCAGTCTGACGCTAAAAGCCACCGTCTCAACCACTTGCCCCAAGGACCCCTGCCACTAATAATGATGGCCTTCCTGAATTTCACATAAGCAGCCTTACTGGCTCTTGAGTCAAGACAGTGGATTCAAGATGAGATGGTGTTTTTCAGACTCTCAGTCATACGTTTTTGTCCTCAAATAATGACCCAGGGAAAACTTCCTTTCATGTGTTAGTTTGTTCCTAAGATCGTTCAGCATATATTTATTGAGTGTCTCCTGTGTCCTGAGAATTTCCTTGACTAATGAGATCCCAGTAGGAAAGAGAAGCACTATGCTAGTGGTAAGATTTGGGAGGACAAAGAAAGACGGAAGGCTTGTAAATGATAGCAAATCCTTCTCCAGTGTCAGTGGAGATGTGAGTTAGGAGACAGGACTGAAGAATTCTAGCCTATAGCAGTACCTCAAAGAATGTGTAAGTAAACCTCAGGATCCTTCTGTACAATAACTCAGTCAGTAGTGAAGGGTAGAATATTCATACAGTAAGTGGCAAACCCAAGACTCCCTCCCCCAACTGTTGTTCCTAAAATTTACTCGCCTTTTGAGGATTCTAGGATTCTCCACTGATACCATCCTTCGGGCTCCCACAATTCTTCTTCCTTTCCCTACCCTTCTGTCCCAAGCATGGATATAAACCCTTTCTGTAAAGTCCCACAGCATAGATGAGACTATGTTGGAACATATAAAAGATTTTAATAGTCTCACTGTCGCGACCGGCGCGACAAACACCGAGGTCAGGGTCCTGAGGGTAGGGGAATGCAAGAAAAAAGAGAGAAGAGAAAGTTTGGGAACAGGAGGGTCCCCTGGGCTGATGGCCCAAGTGACGGCTTTATTGTTGCTGTACACAATCTTTTATAACCAGAGTCTTATGGGTTAGGGCATTCTAAGAATAAACAGGTTTCACATAATCGCTGCCCACCAAAACATTTAGTTCTGTGTTTCTTGTGCATTTTCTAGACGGGTCACAAGACCTTGTTGATAAGATTGCTAGCAAAACACAATTCCCATGTTTGTTTCTATCTGACTCGGGGTAGAAAAAGGGAGGTAGCATTACTGCCAACACCTGCAGACCACAGGCTTCAGGAATTACCTTTCTCAGCCTTGACAAGGTTTTCGTATGCCCTTGAGAGTGGGGGAATGGGAGGGGGAACCACCGGGTTGGCTTGAGTCAACAGGGAACATTGCTCGACCCAGTCTCAGCCTGGCACTGGGGCCCGGCCCCCCACATCTCCCCAAAAGAGAGAGGAGTTATAGCAGAGTTACTGAAAGCTGGCAACTAGATATGATGGCACTTGGGACCCTGAGGCCACCCTCATGAGGCTGGCCAGGCTCCCATTGGATCGCTCCACTGTCCAGCCCTGTTGGGAGACATATGGCAGTGTCCATCTTTCCCAGCTGCCTTGTAAAATTCCTCAAGTATGTCAAAGCTCCTTAGAGGCCAAGCCCAAGAGAGCGGAATGGTGCCCAGTGACAAGTGTTCTTTTGCCCTGAGCTCCAAATTCCATCCTTCTAATAGTGAGAACACAGGCAGCTACCAATTTACAGATGGCTCTTACTCCAGAAATCTATTTGCTAGACAGTTATTTGGAATCTGCCATGCATTTCCCACAGCATCAACAGTGATCAAAATCAGAGGCAAGTACAAGAAAATTCTATTTATACCCTGGTCCATTTAAGGATGTTAGAAACAAAGCTTCCCAGTTTGACAGAAGTGAGGAAGTGAGTTTAGATGCTCCTGGATACCCATTATATCAGTGTATCATCTGCACCAGCGCAAGAACTCAAATCCTCCCCCTGTCCCCGGCCCTCAAGAAATCTGCACCAAAGGGGAGAGCACAGTTGTCTATACAGAGAGCTATGGCTGCAGACAGCAAAAACATGAAAATTCTTGACCTAGAATCAATAGAAATGTCATTCCTAAATTAAGTCTAGCAAACTGTCTACGCTTCCTAAGTATATTTAGCATTTGGTGCATTTGAAGGAAATACATTGCAATTTGTGGCATCACAGGACATGAGAAAATAATAGATGGATGGGTGCCCAGAGAATATTTTTATTGAGATATTGTCAGCAGTTCCTCTGTCTAGTGAGCCCAGAAGGTGTCCTTGGATAAGATCTCGTTGCAGTGAAGGGTCTTCGAAGCAACTCTTCTGGATTTTGCAAATGTAAGACACTACCCCCTGGGAAATGGGGGTACAACGGGATTTTCTACTACCTGAAGGACTCTTCCCTTTCTCAATGCCCCTTGTAGTCCTTGAACAAATTTGCAAAGCGGCAAGGAACTCCACGGGGACAAAAGGGATTTAGGCACTCGACTCTTTCCTTCTGAATTTCAACAGCATGAAAACCTTTCTGATCAACGTGGATGGTCCTAATTGAGTTGATCAGTTAGAAGGGATACTTGGCACCCTGGAGGGCAATTCAACAAGAAGAAAAGGGGTTTGGGGAGTGAAGACAGTGGTTCAAATCAGAACTCAGGTGACTGGGGGGAGGGGAGGAAGGAGTGCGTGTAATTGCTGGTTTAGGCTTGTGACTGAGGTCTTAAACCTCTCGAGATGCTGGGAACAGTGGAAAGTTAATTGATATAACCATATTGGAGAAACCAGGGTCCTATTGGCGTTTGGGGCCAATGTTTTTATGGAGAAGGGGGCTGTCCTGTGCTTTGAAAGATGCTTAGCAAGATCCCTGGCCTCTACCCACTAGATGCTGGAGGTAGGTTCCCTATATTGTGACAACCAAACATGTCCCCAAACTTTGCCAAATGTCCCCTAGAAGGACAAATTCAACAGTGGTTGAAAAGCAATGGTATAAACTAAAAAGTAAAACCATGAACTCTTTTTTAAATTTTTTTTTAATGTTTTTATTTATTTTTGAGACAGAGACAGAATATGAATGGGGGAGGGTCAGAGAGAGAGGGAGACACAGAATCTGAAACAGGACCAGACTCTGAGCTGTCGGCACAGAGTCTGACGCTGGGCTCGAACTCACAGACTATGAGATCATGACCGGAGCTGAAGTCGGATGCCTAACCGACTGAGCCACCCAGGCGCCCCGTAAAACCATGAACTCTTAAATGTAAGGAATCTGGCATGACTATTTGGACTAGTGGACACATCAATGCATCTGAGGGCAAAAGCGTTCAGCCCTCTTGGAGCCATTTACTGCAATAACCAGCTGGACTCCTTTATTTTCTCTCCTTTGGCATTTGGATACAGGACTACCCCTTGAATGGAGTAAGCCATTGTTCAAGATTTATGAACACTTCTAAGTGAAAATGAGGCTTCCAGGGGAGGCACTAGTCTTTGAGCAACTAGTTGGAAAATGAAAGCATTGTGATAATATTTATACCCTAAGCTGGTGAAGCAGGTTGTAGCAGTGAGATGCTTTTAAAGGAAGTAGCTGAAGAGAAGAGAATATAAAAATTGTAACAAAATAACCTTTTCAACAAGAAAAACATCAGAATATGAGAATTCACAATTCCTACTAAGAGTAGCAGTTTCCTCTGATATGTAAGAGAGTATCCAATTATTTCAAATTATGACATGAGTCTCCAGATAAAATGAATCTTCTAGCATTTTATTCTTGATAGCTTAGACAGCTCTCTTAGGAAGGGAGAATGTTTTGGAAAGAAGCAAATGAGAAGAAAACCATTGCAATTCGAAACAGGCTGAAAATCATAGCCCTGGAGGAAGAAAATTAAATGCTTTAATATCTACAATATAAAAATAAGCTACAGAACCAATATATCTGAGTCAATAAGTGTTTCTCTCCACTTACTATAGAAACAAGAGGTTCAGATTTGCTGGAGTTTAAGCCATATTTCAAGGGGAGATGTATATAATTCAGTGAATTGGAAAATATAAATCAAATGTTGAAGAGCATGGTTTTGTGTAATTTATGATTCAAAGGTGATTCTTCAGCTTCCAAGTTGAGCTTTGTTTTAGCAATGTGTTTTCCCTTGTGACAGATTTTTTTTTTTCCTGGAGAAAGTATCAACTACAATCAAAAATATTGTAAAATTCCCAGAACCGAGTAAGAATGACTCATTCATCTAAAGGCTGAACTTGTGTTCCACCTGTTCAGGTCTGAAAAGCACAGTTTAACCCTTACTGACCTAAATAATGGGCCATGGCAGCTCTCCTCCAGAAAGAATATAGCATGATAGTCTCATCTCAGGTTCTATGACTTTTCCATTTTGATTTTAGTGTCCTAATCTCCCAAAGAGGGTTCCAATGCGCCATGCTTTAGTGGTATACCCTTTCAGGCATTGAATACATTTGCTTATTATTTGTGTTTTAGGTATATAAGTAAAAATTATACGCCTCAGAGTCCTAAGTAAAAAAAATAATGACCATATTTCATTTGTTCATTCATTCATTTCTTCATCTATTTAAAGATGTGGCTGCTACAATTACTTGTGCTGCATAACAAATGACCCCAACTGCAGTGGCTTAAAACAATCATTTTATTATGCACGTGGATTCTGAAGGTCAGCACTTTGAACAGAGCACAGGTGATTGATTCATTGATCTCTAATCTGCTGCCTCCACTGAAAAAAAGCCGAACCCTAGAGGTGACTTGATGTCTAGGGGTTGGAAACATCCAAAGGCTTGTGACACACATGTCTGGGGCCTTGGCCAGGCTGATGCAAAGACTAAAACTTCCAAATAGAGTGTGTACCTTTCCATGTGGCCTGGCTCCCTCACAGTGTGGCGGCTTCAGGGTAGTCAAACTTATATGGCAGCTCAAGGCCAGAAGCATGAAAGGTCTAGCAAGCAACATAGAAACCTCATTGTTTCTGTGACTCAGCCTCAGGAATCAGCCAGCAAGTCAGTATCACCTCCATAATACTTGATCGTCAATGAGGTTATAAGTCCGCTCAGATACAAAGGAAAGGAAAATAAACTTCATCTCTCAATGGGAAGAATGTCAAAGAATTTGAAGGTTTTGTTTTATTTTTTTTTTTAAGGTTTATTCGTTTTTCTGACACAGAGACAGAGCATGAGGTGGGAGGGGCAGAGAGAGAGGGAGACACAGAATCCGAAGCAGGCTCCAGGCTCCGAGCTGTCAGCACAGAGCCCTACAAGGGGCTTGAACTCACGAACTTCGAGATCATGACCTGAGCTTAAGTTGGATGCTTAACTGACTGAGCCACCCAGGCACCCCTTGGAAGTGTTGTTTTAAAACAACCAGGAAGAGGTGCCTGGGTGACTCAGTCGGTTAAGTGTCCAACTTCGGCTCAGGTGGTGATCTCACAGTTCATGGGTTTGAACGCTGAGTCAGGCTCTGTGCTGACAGCTCAGAGGCCGGAGACTACTTTGGATTCTGTGTCTCCCTTTCTCTCTGCCCCTCCCCCACTTGAGCTCTGTGCCCCTCTCTCTCTCTCAAAAATAAACATTAAAAACAATTTTTTAAACAACCACAAGGGCATACCAACATAGAGCATGGGGTTTTTATTATTCAAAATAATTTTTAAAAAGATACAACTACAGATAAGTCACAGCTTAAAAATAATTAGGAATATTTTGAAAATCCTTATGCTAATCAATTTAAAAACAAAGAAAAGCGGGGCGCCTGGGTGGTTCCCTCGGTTAAGCGTCCGACTTTGGCTCAGGTCATGATCTCACGGTTCGTGAGTTCGAGCCCCGCATCGGGCTCTGTGCTGAAAGCTTGGAGCCTGAAGCCTGCTTCAGATTCTGTGACTCCCTCTCTCTACCCCTCCCCCGGTCGCACTGTCTCTGTCTCTCTCAAAAATAAATAAAACGTTAAAAAAAATTAAAAAAAGAAAAGAACAATTTCCTAAAAGTATACAGTTCTAAAACTGAAAGAAGAAGAAATTTAAAGCTTGAATAGGCTTATAAGCAACAAAGAAGTAGAATCAGCAGTCACAAACTGAGCTACAACCACCCCCTACCCTCCACAAATAACGTTATTCTCCAAAGAAGATCCATGATTAGCCAACAAACCCGATGGATTACAGAGCTCAACATCACTACTCATAGGGAAATGCAAATTAAAACCACAGTAGGATGCCACTTCATACCTACTGGAATGACTGTCAATCAAAAACGTGGAAGATGACAAGTGTTGGCAAGGATGTGCAGAAATTAGAACCCTTGCACATGAGTGGTGGAATGCAAAATGGCTCAGCCACTGCGGAAAACAGTGGCAGTCCCTTAAAAAGGTAAACCTAGAATTACCCAACAATTCCACTCCTAGGAATCTACCTAAAAGAATTGAAAGCAGCAGACACTTGTATGTGACTGTTCGTTGCAACATTATGCACTCTCATGGAAAGATGGAAACAACCCAAGTGCCCATCAGCAGATGAATGCAGAAGTTAACCGCGAGTAGCTCTGCAAAGGAATATTAATTCAGCTTGAAAAAGAAACCATGTGCTGGCACATGCTATGACACGAATAAACCTCGAAATCCTTACGCTAAGTGAAGTGAGCCAAACACAAAAGGACAATTGTTGTATGATTCCATTCATATGAAATAACTAGACTAGGCAAATTTATCAAGACAGAGAGTGGAGATTATACATTACCAGGGGCTAGGTTAGGTCTCGAGAGGGAGAAATACAGAGTTATTGTTTAATGGTTACAGAGTTTCTATTTTGGGGTGGTGAAAATATTTTGGAAACAGATAACGGTGGGTGACGGGACGGTTGCACTATGCTGTGAATATAATACACTAATTGTACTATATTAATTGTACATATTACTATATGTACTATATTAATTGTACACTAAAATATGTATTTGAAAGTTACTAAGAGAGTAGATCGTAAAAGTTCTCATTGCAAGAGGAGGCTCTTGGGTGGCTCAGTTGGTTGAGCATTGGACTCCTGATTTCGGCTCAGGTCATGAACCCAGGGTCGTGGGATCGAGCCCAGCATGGGCTCTGCCCTGAGTGTGGAACCTGCTTAGGATTCTCTCTCTCTCCTTCTGCCCTTCCCCCGTTCTCTCTCACACTCTCTCTCTCTCAAAAAAAAAATTCTCATTGCGGGGTGGGGGGGTGGGGGGAATTGTAACTATGTGAGGTGATGGATGGTAACTAGATTTATTATGATCATTTTGCAATATATACAGTATCGAATTATTATGTTGCACATCTAAAACTAATACAATGTCATATGTGAAATATATCTGAACAAAACTGGGGGAAATGGTTAGAACCACAAATTTGATGTTGTATGTATTTTAACACAACAAAAAAATCTCATCAGATCCAAACAGTTTTAGAGTCAAGTTTACAACAGATCATGTGTGCATGTGTGCGTGTGTGTGTGTGTGTGTGTGTGTGTGTGTGAGAGAGAGAGAGAGAGAGAGAGAGAGAGAGAGAGAGAGAGAGGGAGAGAAACAGAGACAGAGAGGCAGAGGGAGAGAGAGAGAGAGAGGGACACAGAGATTAGTTTGCTTTTTTGAGATTCATATATCCCTTTATCTAAATTAAAGCAAGGACAATACAAGAAAGGAAAAACAGAAGTACAATTTCACTGATGAGCCCAAAGGCAAAAATAAAATCCCAATAGTGGTAACTAAATCCAAGAATTAATTTTTCAACACAAAGGCAAAAATAAGACCCAAATAAGCGGTAACTAAATCCAAGAATTAATTTTTTAATTATCTTGGCCCAGTTTTGCGTATCCCAGAAATGCAAGAAAAACTTGGCATTAAAAAGCTTGTTAATGAGGGGCGCCTAAGTGGCTTAGTCGGTTGGGCATCCAACTTTGGCTCCGGTCATGAGCTCACAGCTCATAAGTTCGAGCCCCATGTTGGGTTCTGGGCTGACAGCTCAGAGCCTGCAGCCTGCTTCAGATTCTGTGTCCTCCTCTCTCTCTGCCCCTCCCCTGCTTGTTTGCTCTCTCCCTCTTGCTCCCTCAGAAATAAACATTAAAAAATTTTTCTTCAGAAAAAAGAAGCCTGTTAATGTAATTCACATCAAAAAAAGGAAAGAAGAAAAATCATATTTGATTACCTCAAAAGTTGCAGGAATAAAAGCTTATGATATGTGATTCAACATTTGTTCTTGATTAAAAACTCTAGCTAGCTCAGAACACTTTACCTAAAAGAGATTTTTGCATTTTGATTTAAAACAAATTGCTATATGCATTTATTTTGCTTCTATAAGAAACTTTGTAAAAAATGATGTTTTTGAATTATGCTTTTTAATAATTTCAGCACATCCTGACATATATAATTCTTATGCACTGGTTTAGTTTAGTCAAATATTAAAATATCAGAGAAGTCACAATCAGAAGGTAAATTGGCTCAGGGGTGGTGAACAGATCCTATCTCTTATCATAGTTGATCACTTCAAATAGATGATCTCGTACAATAAACATCTCGTACAATAAACATGGACTGAACTGTGTCTGCCCCCAGATCTCACATGTTGGTGCCCTAATCCTTGATGTGACAGTATTTGGAGATAGGGATTTGAGGAGGTCACTGGGGTTAAATGAGGTCATAAAGATGGGGTCCTAATCTAGTAGGATCAGTGGTCTTACAAGAAGAGGAAGAGAGTTATCTCTCTCTCAATCTGAATGCACCAAGGAAAAGCCATGTGAAGATACAGATACATGGTGCGCATCGACAAGCCAGGAAGAGAGCTCTCACCAGAAATTAATCCACTGGCACTTTGGTCTTGGGTTTCCCAGATTATAGACTGAGAAAATAAGTCTCTGTTGTGTCAGTCATCCAGTCTATGGTGTTTTGTGAAAACAGTCAGCCTGAGCTAATTAAAACAACATTCACATTTTTTCTGTGTGTTTAGTAAGATGTACAGAATTTACTATATGCCAAGATTTGACAAATAGTAACTTATTAAAGCCTCATAACAACCCTCCGGAGTGGTTACTATCATTAACCTCATTTTACAGAGGAGGAAACTGAAACCTAGAAAAGTTAAAGAAATTGACCAAGATCCCTCTTTTCAGATCCAGCACTTACCTCTGTCCTCCCTGCTTTCCCCCGGGGCTTGCGGGACACGGGGGCCTCTTCAGTGCCCCTCCGTGTCTCCCAACTACTCTTTTAATTTCCATCTCGCATGCCACATTTTAATTTTCTAAATCTCTCTTTTACACCATTAATTCTGTTTCCAGCTCTGTCACAGTTAGTTTGACCCATCCTTTGCTTTAAAAAAAAAAAAAAATCATGACTTTCAGGGCACCTGGGTGGCTCAGGTGGTTAAGTGTCCAACTTCGGCCCAGGTCATGATCTCACGGTTCGTGAGTTCGAGCCCGTCCAGCTCTGTGCTGACAGCTCAGAGCCTGGAGCCTGCTTCGGATTGTGTCTCCCTCTCTCTCTGAACCTCCCCTGCTTGCACTCTCTGTCTCTCTCTGTCTCTCAAAAATAAATATTAAAAAATAATATTAAAAATAAATAAATAAAATGAGGGGCACCTGGGTGGCTCAGTTGGTTGAGCATCCGACTTCAGCTCAGGTCATGATCTCACTGTTTGTGAGTTTGAGCCCCACATCTGGCTCTCTGCTGACAGCCCAGAGCCTGGAGCCTGCTTCAGATTCTGTGTCTCCCTCACTCTCTCTGTTCCTCCCCTGCTCATGCTCTGTCTCTCTCTCACAAATAAATAAACATTAAAAAAATTAAAATTGGGGCGTCTGGGTGGCCCAGTCGGTTAAGCGTCCGACTTCAGCTCAGGTCATGATCTCGCGGTTTGTGAGTTTGAGTCCTGCGTTGGGCTCTGTGCTGACAGCTCAGAGCCTGGAGACTGTTTCAGATTCTGTGTCTCCCTCTCTCTCTGCCCCTCCCTTGCTCACGTTCTGACTCTCTCTGTCTTTCAATTATAAATAAGCATTAAAAAAATGTTTTAATTAAAATAAATAATAAATACATAAAACGAAATTAAAAAATCATGACTTTATCAATCATTTCTAAAAGCTCTAGCTGATTCTTTTTCACATTTGCCTCATCTGTTTGATAGTATCTCACTCTTCTTTCATAATTTCAAAGCATCCCTATAAATTCTTCTATGATCATTGCTTTTTTAATATTCTCCATCTGATTATTGTATGATCAGAAGCTCTTGCATATCTAATTGTGCCCTCTGATTGTCTTCAGACTTGTGATTATTTCCTGTTGTGTTGGCTAACTTCGGATTGTGAGCTCATCTTCAACAAGGT
This sequence comes from Neofelis nebulosa, assembly GCF_028018385.1. Taxonomy (NCBI): domain Eukaryota; kingdom Metazoa; phylum Chordata; class Mammalia; order Carnivora; family Felidae; genus Neofelis; species Neofelis nebulosa. The sequence continues at coordinate 195,869,671 of NC_080784.1, read as the reverse complement.
TTATCCACAGCTTTCCTGAACTAAGTACTTGAAGATATAATCCTCCAGGAAAGTTCTGTATCTGCCTTTGTCCAGCACCCCATGGGATACAGTAGCTTGAGATTACCTTTTAAAATTTGTGGCTTAGGGGGTGCCTAGGTGGCTCAGTAGATTAAGCGTCCAACTCTCGGTTTCAGCTCAGGTCATGCTCTGCAGTGTCATCAGTTTGAGCCCCACGTCAGGTTCTGTGCTCACGGTACAGAGCCTACTTGGGGTTCTTTCTCTTCTCCCTCTCTTTCTGTCTCTCCCTGACTCATGCTGTCTCTGTCTCTCTCTAAACAAATAAATCAACTTAAAAAATTCTTTTAAAATTTTTCACCTAGGAGACTCCTAAACAATATAGATAGCACAAATAAATCAAACGGTATAGTACAAGCCAATAGTTATGAATTCTCTGAAGAATATTTTTCCCACCACAACTGAAGCACAAACTGAGGAGTTTTGTTGTCTCCTTGTGTCATTATTAGATACTAAATAGTATATTTTAACCTAAAGATTTACTCTTTCACCTCTGAGACTTTTTCTTATATTATTTCTTTGTTAACTCTATCTTCTCATTTTCTCGGTTCTCTCTTTCTATGACTACAAGTGTGTTATTTCTTAACCTCAGATCCCCTCATTTTCTCCATAATGCTTTTTGGCAAGGGCAATATGCTAGTTTTTCACTGGAGGACCCAGAAATGTCAGTATCTGGGGTCTGTTCTTTGTGACCAGAAAATAATTTTCTATGTTCTCTAGATTGGTGCTGCTGGAGGTGACACAAGGAGAGCCAAAGGTTACTTCAGTTCTGTGAGAAGGAAAGGACCTTGCCTCCTCTCCATTTCCTGCCCAGTTTTCAGCCCTGAGACACACCCACCTTCTGCTGTACCTGGGAACTTGTGGCCAGAGTGTCTCTGGCTCAACTTCCCTTGAGGAGTAGCTTCCAATCCCCTTTGGAGGTGGGGGGGGGGGGGGGGGGAGGGGGAAACAGAAAAGGGGGAGTAAGGAGGATGAGCATATTTCCAGGCTGCCAGGAGTAAGGGAGGGTCCTGAGGATCTAACTCCTCTATGCATAGCTGTTCACATCTTCGTGAATTTTCAGCCCCACTTGCCTTGGTATCTGACTAGACTCGTTTGCAGGGGAGGCCATAACAAAGTACCACATACACGGTGAGAAATGCATTGTCTCACTATTGTGGAGACTAGAGGTAAGAAATCAGGTGTTACAAAATAAACAGGGGTGCCCGGGTGGCTCACTTGGCTGAGCATCTGACTCTTGGTTTTGGCTCAGGTTGTGATCTCACGATTCATAACATCGAGCCCCATGGCACCCTCAGCACCCTGACAGTGTGGTGCCTGCTTGGAATTCTCTCTGTCCCTCACTCTGCCCTTCTCCCACTCATGTTTGCTCTTTCTCTCTCTCAAAGAAGTAAATCAACAAAAATAAATAAATAAGTAAATGTTAAAAAAATAAACAAAATAATATAATATAAAATATAAAGGAAATCAGGTATTGGCAGGATCTGTTTCTTCTGAGGGCTGTGAGGGAGAGTCTGTTCCGGTCCTCTCTCCCAGCTTCTGGGGGCTGCAGTCCTCCCTTAGCTTGTAGATGTTGCTCTCCCTGGGTCTTCACATCATCTTTCCCGTGTGCATGTCTGTCTCTGTCCCCAAATATCCCCTTTTTATAAGGACACAGTCATATTGGATTAGGGCCCACCCTAATGACCTCTTTTTAAATTGATTGCGTCTGTAAGGACCTCTCTCCAAATAAGGTCACATTCAGAGGCCCTGGGGGCTAGGGCTCCAACATACCTTCTTTTGTAGGGACAGGATTCAACCCCCACCCTCCTGAACCTAGTCCTGACCCTCTCTGGAATTCTGTAGAATGGATGGCTCATTTCTCCTCCCCCCACACACAGATACACATGCAAAGACACACACACACACACACACACACACACACACACACACAGGGTACACAGATGGATACATTTATACACACACACACACCAGAAAGGTTGGAGTGTGGCTTTTCTTGGTCTATCCATTCCATTTCTCTTCCATGTGCTTTGCCACTTCTCCCATGACCTTTGCTTTTTTTTAAGCCAATACCATTTATATCCTCTTTGAGCAATCTCAGTGGGATTCCGAAAATACGCAGATTAATCCTGGACATCCAGCCTCCACATTTAACTAGAAAACACTCACCGCTGCCCAGCAGCACCGCCCAGAACCTTGGCTGCAAATAAGTCAGGTGCACCGCCCACTCATGGTGACCTTTCGTGATTCTAAACCTCCCGCATCTGAGCATCGCCTGTCTCTTGCCAGAAATGCCCAGTGACCCTGATGACATAAGGGAGGGCGTGCTTCCTAAAGCCCCCCCACCTGACTTCTGATCAGCTGCCCCCAGCTGGTTCCTGTCTGTGCTGGGCTCCTCTGTTCCCCCAGCATGCTCCGCTACTGGAAGTCACCTGTCACTTTAAAAGAAAAAAAAAAAAAAAAAGCCGGAGTGACCTCCCTTAGGAACGTGTTGCTAAGCGGGTGTTTTTGCTCCCAGAGCTTCAGCCTCCCAGGGAGCAGCCCTGGGTCCGCCCCAACGTTCAGCCTTTCCCTTTGGACTCTTTCAGAAGATTCGACAGCAAGACTCCGTCTCTCCCCACTTTCCTTTCATCCCAGGAAGCGGAATCTGCAAAGCGCTTTGTAAAGTTGCTTAAGGTAACCAGTTCTTTCCGGGGAGCAGGGCTGCAGCAAGGGCGTCCTGCCCTCGTGACCCCGGCTTGGAGCTCAACCCCTCAGTCCCCCCTTAGCCGATTTCATGAATTGTGAGTGTAGGGGTTCTCACCACTAAGATTTACGTTTTACTTTCTGGAATTGAAATCATAGAGCGTCAGTTGGGCTGCTTTGATTTGAGCGGCTGTCTGATGTCTGGCTCTCAGGGCCGCTGGGTGGAATCCCTCCCACAGGGTTGCTCGGCTTCCGTCTTGGGACTTTCCTGCCATCCTGTCGCATTCCTGTCTCCCAGAAACATTTGCTGCGGGTTGCGTCTCTGAGTGTCTCAGTTCACGTTGGTCCAAGGGGCAAAGTGCAACTCATTTCAGGCTTCGTTTTTCTTGGCATTAGGCAGAGGAAGAGTCATTACAGACAAAGGGATGAGGATCACTGCTCCAAGAGACCACAAGAAAATCTGCGGGCTGGTATTTACACTTACAGTTTGCCTCCATTGCAAAGAGGTGCTATGGAAAGCTAACAAGGTCTCGTGGGAAGTGCACGCCTGTTATTGGATTTTCATATAACCTCTTCTGCAAATAAATTCGGCTCCAGAATGAAATCTGTCTCTTAGAGCTCGTGTAGAGTCATTCGCTCACACGTTTATCGAGCATGAACAAGGTGCCAAGCAACGGGCTGAAGTTCAGAGCAAGCAGAAATGCATTAGACCAGCTCAGTAGCTCAGAGTCTGTGCAGAAGACAGCCCTATAAACGGAGGCTAGCAGTACAAGGAGCTAAGTACCGTAAGATATTTGTAAAAGTGTCGAGCGTGCTTGAAACACAACAGATGACTCCCAGAAAGGGCCTGGGATCACTTAGTTCATCACGTGAAAGCACTGGGCATATACCACAGAGCGCAGCTCAAGAGTGGCATTTATATGCACTCTGCCAGGGTGACATGTGTTACATCGAGCCGATTGAATGATTCCATAAAGCTATCTGTCACCAACCTCAGACAAAGGGAAGCTGTGGCTGGAATGCTTTGTAGACTCAGATAATGAATTTAGAAGCAGTGTGTGGCACCTGCCAGGGGTCCAGTCTCCAACCCTAATAGGGTAGGGCAGAAAAAGCTAAGCACCATACACAGGGAGGAAATACCCATGGGCGTGAGGGCAGGGGAGGGCTTCAGAAGCACCACAAATGGAAACAGAAAGGAAACTCCCCTGGGCCCAGCTGGGGGAAGGGAAAGAGGGGACCTTGGGTTTTGGAGCCAGGAGGTTGAAGGTGGGAACCACAAATGGTAATGGGGGACTTGAATGTCACCTCAGGTCTTTCTTGTGATTCCCCCTCTGTCCCCTAAGCTCTTTTTCCATCCCTACTCCTTTTTCTACTTTCCTTCTCTAACATCACCTTTTCTTAAAAACCATACCGATATAGGGGCGCCTGGGTGGCTCAGTCGGTTAAGCGGCCGACTTCGGCTCATGTCACGATCTCGCGGTCCATGAGTTCGAGCCCGGCGTTGGGCTCTGTGCTGACAGCACAGAGCCTGGAGCCTGTTTCGGATTCTGTGTCTCCCTCTCTCTGACCCTCCCCCGTTCATGCTCTGTCTCTCTCTGTCTCAAAAATAAATAAACATTTAAAAAAAAAATTTTAATAAATAAATAAATAAAACCATACCAATATTGAGAGCCTGGTCCATGCTAGGCATTTTACCATATAGTCTATCATTTAGCCCTTATACGATAATCTTGGAGGTAGGAATTTTGCAAATTTACAGGCGAAGAAATGTATCTCAGAGAGGCGAAGGCATTTGCCCAAGATCACACAGCTGAGAAGTAGAGCTGGAATTGGGACCCAGGTTCATTTAATTTTTCACAAAGGTCTCACTATTTCTATACACCCGTGTTTGCACTGTTTTGGAATAGGACATTCACATTGTGTTAATTTTTTTTAAGCAGCCCAAGGTCAGATGCAGTGCATCTCTTATAACACACCTTCATCCTTTTGCCTATATCCTGTAGAACTTGTCACAGGGTCCTCTGGGTAGGGCTCTGATGCACTCAGCACCCTCAGAGACAGTCCATTTGTTTGGACAAAGGTCTCAGCAGTACCTTCCTAGAAAACTGTCTTTGGCTTTCTGCACGAAGTTAAATACATCATTGACCTCAAGTAACCACAGCCCTTTCTCACTGGGGCAATACTCCACAGCTTTCAATTGTACATATTTCCAGAAGACTGAACTAGCATAGATTGGTTCCTGATATGATCACAAAACAGGGATCAATGGCGAGACAGAGAGGTAGAGGGGCATGGGGAAGACTGTGGAATCACCAAGTCTTGGGGTCAAATTCTGAATGTGACATTTAATAACTATAACCTTGGACAAATCGTGTATCCTACCGGAGGTTAACCTCAGAGGAATTGGTCCCTCAGAGGTGAATTGAGGCATGAGGAACTGAACTAGAAGTCTTGTTGTAAGGTCTGGTGGTACCTTGCATCTAGACATAGCACAAAATAAGTCTGCAGTAAATTATGGCTCTTATTTGGATGTTGCCAATAGGAATATATTAACAAGTGCTCAATGCATTTGGTGATGACAAGCTACATATTAAAGTCGAACAGTATTGATTTATCTTCTCTTAGGAACTATGCTCATGAAAAAATAAATTTTGATGTCATTTGATTTCCTTAGAAACTCATTCAAAGGTAATGATCAGGAAAGAATGAGGAGAAAAAAAATCAACTCTGTTACATTTTTCATTCTTACTTCTATTTACTTCATATATGACTTTTTTTTTTTTTACTTATTGAGGAAGAATCTTTCTTTCCTAAAATACATCAGTTCTTTTTTTTTTTTTCCCAGCTCATAATTACTGGGGTTGTTTACTAGAGAGTTTTTGTGTCCTTGGGCATTTCATTCTTATTCTCTGCCCCTCATTCCTTCTAGATCACCTCCTCGTCCTTTTATTTTCTGAACTGCTGACATCAGTTTCCTTCCTCCATTTCTAGTAGCCTGTGAGGAGGTCTGGAGAGGAGACAACAGATTTCCAGATGCTTTGTTTCCCTTTAATATGCTAATTACCCATCAGGGTCACTGCAACCTTGAACACCTCAGATGAGCTGCTTAAATGACAAGGCCTAGCTGAGATTCAGATTCCAGGATATTAGGAAGGGCTTACAACTTGTCAGCCCTGGTGTTTCTCCCCACACCCTCTCTCCTTTGATCTTCTCAGCAGCCCAGAGAGGACAATGAAGATTTAAAGGGCTCCAGAATGGGGACATGGAAGACACAGCCAATAAGTAGTGATTTAGTCATTCATTTAAAACACATTTTTTGAATGTCTCCTAGGCTCTGGAGGTAAACAATGAGCAAATGTCCCTGCCCTCTTATAGCTTATATTCTAACAGGGATGGGCAGACAATAGCAAATAAGTATATATGTTGGCTGGTGACAAGTACTATGGAAAAAAGAAATCATCATGAGATAGTTAGAGAATTCCAGGAAGGTGAGGGAAGCAGATTACCATTGTATTATGAGTGTTCTGGGAAGACTTCTCTGAAGGGTCTCTGTAGGGCCTTCAAGGAATTAAAAGAAGCAGAGAGCCTTGCAGTTATCTTGGGCAAGAGAAGTCCCGGCAGAGGGAACAGCAAGTGCAAAGGCCCTGAGGCCAGAGGATTTAAGTGCAGATCATGGAGCGCCTTGTAAGCAATGGAAAGGGTTTTGGATTTTACTCTGTTGGGAAAAAGAAGTCATTGGATTTTGAGTGCAGAAATGACATGACTGCACTTAAATTTTAAACAATTCACTCTCTTCAGTGTAAAGAACAACCTGTGGGTGAGCAAGGTGAGAAGCAGAGAAGTTAGGAGGGTCTTGCAAGAAGCCATGCGAGAGACAATGGTGCCTGACCAGGTGATAACAGTGGAGGTGGATAGAGGAGGTTGGATTCTCCATATAATTTGAAGGCAAAGCCGGCAGGATTTCCATGGATTGCACGTCGTGTGTCATTTGAAAGTCAGAGCGGAGTCAGGAATGACACAATATGGCGTATGTCTGAGGTTTCTGGCCTCAGACAAATGAGTTCTGTTTATTGCCACAAGGAAGGTTGCAGGACAAGCAGATGAGGGGGCGATGACAAGGAGCTTCATCTGGGGCATGTTAAGCCAAGTGAAGGTATCCATCAAGCACCTGGATATTTGAGTCTGGAGCTCTGGGGAGGTGTGCAGGCACTGAGGGCAAGTCTGGGGGGCACCAGTAGACGGATGGCATTTAAAGGCAAGAGACGGGGTAAGACCACCGATGGGATGGGTACGGGTAATGCAGACCCCACCGTGTGGTGATTAAGAAGGTGGAGACAGACCAGCTTAGGAGTCTGAGAGGGGGTAGAAATGATAAACCAAGAAAGAACATATCACAGAAGCCGAGTGAAGAAACCGTTTCAGGAAAAATCAGGTGATGGGTCACTTTCCTTACTGACCCACTGAGAGTCAAATAAGATGAGCACTGAAGAATGATCATTCGATGTGGTGACGCAGAGTCACTGGGACCCTGACAGGAGCAGGTTCAGGGGCTGCTGGGCCCAGCAAACCTATCCAGGAAGAGAAGGTGTGAGGAACTTTCCTGTAGAAGGTTGAAAAATTGAACACTAGCTAGAAAGAGAAGTGGAGTCCAGAGACAGCCCTTTTAAAGAAGGGGCCAATCACAGCACTTTGTTCATGGAAGGAAATGAGCCAATAGAGCAGGAAGAAGTGATTATCCAGGGGAAAGGGGAAATTGTCAGGCCAAGGTCGTGGAGGAGGAATGTGCTGGGGCCTAGTGCACAGGCTGAGGTCCCAGCCTAGATGGGAGCAGAGGCAGGTAGGGTACAAGTGGAGGCAGAAGATGTAACCTGACTCCGCGGGTGGGGGAGGGGCAGGGGATGGACCTCCCCCCCTCCCCGCCCCCGTCATCTCTCTGTTCAGTGAAATGAGAACCAAGGCCAAGGGGAGAGAGTGAGGAGGGGGTGGGAAGGTGGAGGTTTGAAGGGAGAGGAGAGGCTATGAACTGGACTCCTCTGACTCCGAGGGCAGAATTTCCTCACTCCCACCCGCTGCCCAGTGGCACCAGGTTCATTGCTGGGCTCATTGCCAGGCCCACGGGGCCAGAAGGGTCTGGCATCCTTCCTTTTCCTCTGGGGCTCATTTCCACCAATCTGGGTCTGCAAGCACATATTCCTTGGGAATGGACCGTCTGCTCTAACACGGAGGTCAGCCTCATAGACATCAGTAGTAAGAACGATGTTTCACTGATTTTCAAAGGCCTGACTTCTTTGTTTTGTTTTGTTTTGATTCCCTGTCCAGGAGCAGACACTGCAGCCAAAATGAATCCCAAGGAAGAAAAAGTGAAAATAATCACAGAGGTAAGCGGTTGCTTAGATGTCCCCTGAAGGTGTGGCTGTGTGTGCATTGCACACGTCTTTGTGAGGGAGGAAGTTAGGCCAGCAACAGGCCTTTATTGCACGCCTACTGAATGCAGAGAGCACTATGTCAGGCACGCGGTGGAGACGGGGCCTGATGGCGTAAGAAACGCGTCCCTGAAGACATTCCAGGGGCTCACCTCTACACGAATGCTCTGAAGCTGCCCGGTCACCATTTCGTGACACACAGCTGTTCGGAGTGACCACCTGCTACTGAGTCAGCTCTGCGGCAGCACATTGATTTGTAGAAAACTTTAGGCTGAAGGAACCAGTTGTAGATTATAACCACCAGTAAAATCCTGTCTCGTGGAGTCCTGCCATTTCTAACTCATCGTGTACAAACCATCATTAAACACTATCTACACCAGAGAAGGGAGCTCGTCTCCTACTTGGAGACCGCAGACCTCAGTACGGAGGAGAAAGTCTCTCAACCCCAGCTTCTCTCCTGTCTGCAGGGCCCGCTGACTTGAGACCATAGAGGCCGAAACAGAGAAGACACGCTGTTTTCTAAAGCCTAAAGGAACCACATTACCCAGCTACAACCACACAGGTTAACTTTAAGCAAGATATCAAGTACCTTCAAACCACATAAATCTACATCCTCTTATTCACGCAATGAATATTTATTGTGTCGCTGGTCCCTGGGCATACCGCAGCAAAACAAAAACCCTGTGCCCTCAGGGAGTTTCCGTTCTAATTTGAGGTCCTACTGGACAGTTTTCCACTGATAGAGAATCAAAACATTATTGGAAAGCAAAATAAACTAAAACAAAATAAAGCAATTAAAAAGGCCTAGATTTCCTCACAAATCCATTCTAGCCAGTGAGAACTTAGACATGAACTAAGGACCACACTTGCACACCTCAATGTTAGCAACATTTTATAATCTAAGTTGGTGAACCCCTAAGCTAAGAATACTCCCTACCTGGGGACCCTGATTCAGGAAGCCCAGTGAGGATGGGGCTTTCACCCAGAGGATGAATCAGAGATCTCAGGTCCCTTGGACAAAAGACAAGCCCAAGCTATGCCCATTGGCCGGTCAGGACGTGGGTTCCCTCCACCAACCAAAGTTCTCATCTTCTCTAACCTCCACGGCCAAGGGCAGGATGTGCAGTTGGAGGCTGACTCAGCAACCTGCTTGACATTTCTTTGAAATCTTAAATCTTATCATTAAAATCCACCCTTTGTGTTCCAAGTTTACTTCAGTATTAAAAAAAAGTCCCATTTTCACTTTGAACACCTTTCTAATGAACTCGGTGTAACAGGGAGAGGTTCCAGGTTTACCTTGCAATTCTTCTACGCCCAGAGGTGGTGCCCCAGTTTGCAGAGGTCTAGGACCAGAGAAGTTTGCAGCTTGAACACTTCAGAGCAGTCAGCTCTAACATCTTCTCAGTAAAACTTTAGAAAGCGTCATGAGGAAAAAGAAAAAGAAAAAGTTTGCACTGTGAAAGAATTTCCGTTTTCAAGAAAACCCACGAACTTTGTCTTTGAATTGAGACTTCGTGACGATTTAACATATATCCTTATTATTCTGTACCTGAGACTGAGGCTGGGGGCAGAGGAACCCGGCCCTTGAAACCCCTGGTTTGATTCCCATGTCATCCTGTGCTGGGGTCCTCTGTCTGGCCAGACCAGCTGTCCTGGCAGGGTCCCTTGTTTTTGGCCTTCGTTAGATTGTGAGTTTTGAGGGCAGCAAGAATCTGTGTGTCCCCAGGGCCAGAAGCACTGCGGATGTTGTAGGGGTGAACGATGGAGGCTCCAAGATCATCTCATGTTTCCATTTGGATACAACTTTTCAAGACCATGTCTGCTTTGAGAAGAGTAAAGGCTGGTAGCTGCTTAGACCATGTCAACTGTCCCTTCGCCCATACTCAACTTTAGGGGTGGGGGCAGGATGGTGATTTTAATTTTAATATGTAAAATGCACCCCTCTTCCTCTCTTACCGCCATTCCCCAACTTACACACAGACTCAGTGACCACTCTTCCATTTACATTTTTACAAAGGAGTTCGATGAAAATGATGAGGATACAGGTGTGGGAAGCCAGAAGAAGACCTCAAAGATGGCAAGACAGAAAAGGAAGAAACGGGTATGTGGTGCTGGGGGCCCTGTGTCTGCCTGTGCGATCGGCCTGCCAATTGACAAGGTGTGGGCACCCTCAGGGGACCACACATCCTCCCCGGGGCACCCTGGAAAAGACAAGCGTGCAGGGGGAAGGTGCAGGGTGTGGGACCTGTGTGGGGCCTTAAGGGTGACCCTCACAGGGACGCTGTGGTCAGTACCCCGGGCATTTTCCCTCTGAGGTTTCTCCCATCTCCTGAGAGAAGCCCAGAGAAGAGGGACGGAGGCTTTTTACTGTTGTCCTCAAAGGCCATGAACTGAGGCCGGCGATAGATGGCAGTGCAGGATTACTAATCATGGGGCGCTCCCCCTTTCTCCAATTCCAAGCCCGAGCTCAGCTTCGGTCTAAACCAGAGCGCCCGCCCCCCCCCACCCCCCTCCAGCTCTCCTCAGAAGTGACCCTCCTCGGCTGAGAGCATCCCCCTACAAGGCCAGCCTTCTCAAGGTAAATAACGCCCCCCCCCCCCACCAGCCAGGAGCCCCTGTCCTCTGAGGAGGGGAGGCAGGGAAGATCTCTTTGGAGGGGCAACTTGCTTGGAAGCATCGAGATGCCAGCAGGGGAGGGAAGGAAGGGAGCGCCATTTTGAGCCAGCACCCACGTGATGGGGCTGCCTGGAGAGGGTGGCTGGGACGTGAGGAGGTGTGGACGCGGGGAAGGCACCGAGGTAGCCGCAGTCGGGGGACAAGCCCCCTCTCTGTGCCCCCACCACACTCCGGTGGGGCCAGCTGGGCCGAGGGGTGGCCTCTGCTTGCACAGCTCGGGTGGAGCAGCCGGGGGAGGAGGGGGGCGGCCAGCCACGTGGCCAGTCTCTCTGGCCACTCGGGGAGGTTTGACCCCTTCCTGCAGGGTCCCCCAGAGGCTCTGCAGCCAGGGCAGGCGACCCAGAGTACCGCCGGGACGGGTGCACGTCCTTAGCTACTGGGCCACAGGCACAGGAGAGAGAGGCAGGGACGGGGAGGGGGGAGCATGGTACCTGGCACTGCCCTCCTAGGCACCGGCTCCTGGGCGTAACCCGTGCAGGAGCCCAGACTGCAGACCTCGGAGCAGGAGAGGTTTGGGGGGTGTTGGAAGAAATCCAGAGTACCGTAGCTTAACCCCAGCGGCACCTCAGAATGGAATTTGGGAGATTTTTTTTTTTTTCCAGTCGGTGCCTGGGGTCCACCCCAGGCCATGTATTTGAATCACAATGCCCCGTGCTTTGCACCGTGGCCGATACAAAGTAGCATCTCGGTGCACCGGCTGTCTTCAACTCCCTTGTTCTACAGATGAAGAAGGAAGGAAGCGAGGAAGTTGAATAACTTGCCCCGAGTCCCTCAGTTCATCTGAGTTCAGAGGCAAGCCTTTGTCTGGCCCCAAAGGCCATCGCTCAGCCTTGGCCTCCACTGTCATCTCTGCTCACCGGCCTCTCCTCCGACAGCCTGGGGAAGGAGCCACATGCTGTCCTTTGCCCTGAATTCCCCGAGGACGCTTTGGCAGCTGTTTCCAAAAGATTTGGAGTTGGGATCACATAGTTCTGGCCGTGGCTTTCCTGCTTCCCCTTTCCACCCAATTTCTGCAAAGGTCTGCACATTATTCATAGAAATAGTGGAAGTATTTATTTTATTTGGGGATGCCTCAGTAATTTAACGAGAACCCTCTTAGACGAACTCAAGGTTGGCACCCCTTTTCTGACAGGTGACAGCACCACGGTTATCTAGATATGAATAGTACTAAGGCCTGTCCCCTCACTGAGTGACCCACCTCATCCCCAGATGAGATCTGTGTCAACCCAAGCCCTGGGGGTAACAACCTCTGCCCCTCTGCCCACAGCTGCCCGCCGCTGGCCCCGAGGAAATGGTGTCTGAAAATCCCCACCTAGGCAACCAGCCGGAGCCCCTGCAGGAAGATTCTGACACTCGCCCTCTGAGCATGACCACCCGTCGAGGCCCCCGGAGTAAGTGTCCCCCGGTTCAGTTCAGCCAGTGTTTATTGCCTATTGTAATCAGCACAGAGCAATATGGGATTTTTAATGGGTAATGTTTTTCATACATGGCTACCACCCCTCCCCCACTGCACCCCAACTCAGTGGGTACTCTTCTAGGTTAGCATCTGTCTAGGAGACAGGACACATAGTTTCAGGACGTACTTCTCTAAGCATATATGTTTGGAAGTGTTACTTGAAATAAAAATGGCACAGGTGAGGGCACCTCGGTGGCTCAGTCGGTTAAGCGCCGGCTCTTGATTTCGGCTCAGGTCATGATCTCGCTTGTGGTTCATGAGATCGAGCCCCGCATCGGGCTCTGTGCTGATAGCAGGGAAGCTGCTTGGGATTCTCTCTCTCCCTCTCTCTACCTGTCCCCTGCATTTTCTCTCTTTCTTTCTCTCTCTCTCAAAATCAATAAAGAAACATTTTTAAAAAATAGTACAGGTGATCAAATTCGTAGAAATCCAAGGTAGGGTGAAATGGTTAGGAAGCCATCCAAATCCAAAAAGTGTGGCTTGAATTCCCCCTTCCAAGAACCTCCACTATCATGGTCAATCATTAGTTATCTGCTCATTGTAGGAAAAAGGATCACCCTTTACTTGTTGCTTTTCAGGAAAAGTGGATTAGACAAGAGAAAAAGGTATGTTACACTTTTCAGTTGTTAAGCAATCATTACACAATTGTCACCCCGTTTCCCTACAGCAGGGCTGGGGCATAAAGTAACTATTGGAAACCAGAAGGCTTTGGAAGCAAGCTCATCCCAAGTCCAACCTTAAGAAAAATGTGGTTCCCATCGAAGAGCGATGATATCATAGGACTGTTACAAATTAGTAAAACAGAACCAAACTTTACCCCATATAGTTACTTCTTTATGTGACTGCTCAAAAGTACTCTTTATGAAAGATTACAACTTGTCTTAGCTCTGGCTGCCATAACAAAATACCATAGACCGGGCGGTTCAAACAAGAGACATCCATGTTCTCATAATTCTGGAAGCTGGAAGTTGAAGATCAAGGTGACAGAGCCGTGGGTTTCCAGTGAGACCTCTCTGCCTGACTGATAGGTGGCTGCCATCTCCCTGTGTGCTCACTCGGGTGTCCCTGCTTGTAAGGATGTCAATCCTATCATATCAGGGTCCCACTGTGTGACTTTGTCTAACTTTTATTACCTCCTCAGAGGCCCTCTCCCCAAATAGTCACAGTGGGCGTTAGGGCTTCAACATACGAATTGTGTGGAGACACAGTTCAGTCCATAGCACAACTATTGAATATTTAAATAGTTATTTTTTTAAGATTATGTATTTATTTGGGGAGAGAAAGAGAGAAAGAGAGCACACACGGTCAAGTGGGAGAGGGGCAGAGAGACAGAGAGAGAGAGAGAGAATCCCAAGCAGGCTTGGGGCTGTCATGGCAGAGCCTGACATGGGCTCAGTCCCCTGAACTGTGAGGTCATGGCCTGACCAAAATCAAGAGTCAGAAGCATAACCGACTGAGCCACTCAAGTCCCCCTTAAATAGTTATTTTTAAATCAAGGGAAAAAGTGTCAGAGGGGTTGGCCAATAATAAGACTCTAACCAAAAAGTCAATTCTTTCCTTATTCCTAAAATGAGGAAAATAGTATGTACTGTTATAGATATTCAAATAGTAGGCACTAGTACATTACATAGATAAACACACAGTGACGAAGGGGTTTTTTACAAGGCGAGAAAAGACTTTGGGAGTTTGCACTGGTCCAAAGTGAAATATAAACAAAACCCAGGATTTCTGATTTGGAGAAGAGGAGAACAACAGAACAATAGAAAGCTAGGATCCACCTGCCTCAACGAGGTCATGGCTAGCGGGTAGCTGGATGTCCCTGGATAGAGCTACAACTATTGCTAAGTTCGCAGCACTGGTGGGCCAAGGGGCAAAGGAAACACCCCTAGGACTGAGGTGGGGGCACCTGGTGGATAAGAAGCCTGTGGGGCCAGGCATCAGTCAGAAATGAGAGGTCAAGACCAGCAGAAAGCTAGCCATGTGGTCAAGAGAGCCGAATGGATTTCATCCATGATGCCGATGCACAGTAGGGTGAAAGATGAGGGACAGGGGAAGACGAAGAGCTCTGAGAAACACGGCAAGGGGTCTAGGCTGAGACAGAGCAATGGAGGAGCTCAGGCTAAAGGCTTGTGTGGGAGTCTTGAGGTAGCACTGCTGAAAGACGATTCCGGACAGACGGCTTGGAAACCCATAAATGTGGGCAGAAAACGGTGTGTCCTGAGCAAGGTGGAGGCAGCCGTGCCTGGGAAGTTGCACACCTTTGCCATTTGTTAGAAGTATGGCCCTAGGGGCTGCCTGGGAGGCTCAGTTGGTTAAGTGTCCAACTCCTGATTCTGGCTCAGGTCATGATCTCACAGTGCTAGGGTTCGTGGGTTCAAGCCCCGTGTCGGGCTCTGTGCTGACAGTGCAAAGCCTGCTTAGGATTCTCTCTCTCTCCTTTTCCCTCTACCCTTCCTCTGCTCACACACTCTCTCTCCCTCTCTCCCTCAAAATAAATACACATTTAAAAAAAAAAAAAACTTCTGTTTATCACTATCCCACTCAGAAATCTGTGATAAGCATCGCATAAAATCCACACTCTTTCTTTGTTCTGGGTTCCAAGACCCTATGCACTCTGGCCCCTTCCCGTTGTTTCTCCTTTTCTCCCATCTCCCCACCTGGGTGACTGCTTACTGACCCCTGAAAGCCTCGTGACCACCTGAGCACTCCCAGGCTCTGGTGCCCACCCGAGGAAAACTCCCCAACCATGTCTTCAACAAGCTTGTGGCAGAGAGGCAGGAGACTTGTCACCATAAAGACCATGGTCTTAGGGGCGCCCAGGTGGCTCAGTCGGTTAAGCGTCTGTCTCTTGGTTTCAGCTCAGGTCAGGATCTTATAGTTCATGAGTTCGAGCCCCACTGACAACGTGGAGCCTCCTTAGGATTCTGTCTCTCTCCCTCTCTCTCTGCTCCTCCTCTGCTTGTTCTCTTTCTCAAAATAACTAAATAAACTTTAAACAAACAAAAAGCCCATGTTCTTTGGGGTCAGACGAGTGTGGGTACCAGTCTCTCTACCTGTCCCTTTCCTACCCTCTTGGGCAATTTCCTCCATCTCCCTAAACTTCAGTTTCTTTATTTGCAAAACGGGAACAAGAAGAGAATGCCTTAATACCTCCCCAGAGTTTATATTCCAGTTGGGGGTGAAAGGGAAAAGGAGAAAATGAAATAGACATGATGGATATGCAGTATGGCCAGGGGTGGGGGTGCTACAAAGATAAAGAATAAGCTGGATGGGACGCCTCAGGCATGAGAGGGAGGGTTGCTATTTTATCATCATGGGAAGGCCTCTCCAGCAAGACCATCTTTGAGCCTGGAGCAAATGGGAGACCCCTGAGAAAAGTGCTCTTAATGCAAGAGTGTGTTCGGTATGTTTTAGGACCAGCAAGGAGGCCAGAGTGGCTGACAGAGTGAGCAGGGAGGACAAATGGGAAATGAGAGGAGAAGGGAGGTGCCTCGGGGCCCCTACACTTTCAGTCTGAGTGAAATGAGGGCCAGGGGAGGGTGTGCTCAGACTTAAGGGTGCAGGCTGCTGTACTAAGGAATTGAGTCTGGAAGGTGCAAGAACAGAACAGAGAACCAGGTGAAGAGCAAAGAAGCAAAGACAACATCCAAGTGGGCAGTGGGGGGGTACTGGGACCAAGTAGTGGAAGAGGTGGAAACAAAGTGGGACTTGGGGCATCTGGAGGGTAGAGACATTGGGGTTTATGGCTGGACTGAACAGGAGTTTTGAAAGCAGGAAGGACGATGTCAGCTTTTTAACTTGAGCAAGTGGGAAAATGCAGTTGCCATTTTCAGAGAGAGGAAGATGGCAGAAAGAATGGGTTTGAGGTAAAATGAGGAAAAGACAGAGTTTGCCGGATGTCCAGGTGGATGGAGGTGGATGTAGGGGTCTGGAGGTCAGGGGAGGCTTGGGGGCAGGAGAGGCCTTTGCTGACCATCTGTCTAAAAGACCACTTTCCTGAGGCCCCGGGGGGCTCAGACGGTTGAGTATCCGACTGTTGGTATCGGCTCAGGTCATGATCTCACAGTTCATGGGTTCGAGCCCCACGTCTGGCTCTGAGCTGGCATCGTGAAGCCTGCTTGGGATTCTCTCTCTCTCCCTCTCTCCCTCTCTCCCTGCCACTCTCCTGCTCGAGCTGTCTCTGTCTTTCTCTAAATAGATAGATGATAGATAGATAGATAGATAGATAGATAGATAGATAGATAGACAGATAGATAAAACTTTAAAAAAATTTTTTTTAAAAAGAGCACTTTCTGGGGTACCTGGGTGGCTCAGTCAGTTAAGCATCCGACTTCAGCTCAGGTCATGATCTCACGGTTTATGGGTTCAAGCCCTGCGTTGGGCTTTGTGCTGACAGCTCAAAGCCTGGAGCCTGCTTCAGATTCTGTGTCTCCATCTCTCTATCCCTCCCCGCCTCAAAAAATAAATAAAACATTAAAAATTGAAAAAAAATAGCACTTTCTCACCTCGTCACCTATTCTGTCCTTCCCAGGGTTCTGTTTTCCCCTAGAGCACGCACCCGCCCCCAGCATGTTCCAAGCAACTGTTTGCAAACTGCCCCTGAGAGCAGGACTTCGTCTTCTTCATTCACGACTGAACCCAACCCCAGTGCCCAGAGCGATACCTGGGGCAGGGTTGGGGCCCGGTGACATTTATGGAACAACTGTGCCCAGCAGCGTAAGAACGAGCACCTCAGACAGGGTCCTACCCTCTCAGGTGTTGTCGGCTTGTGGGAGAACTAGCTGATTAAGGACATGAGAGTAAAACTACAGAGGCCTGATGGTAAGAGAGCACCTTCCCCACCACCCCGTCGTCCTTGCTGGGCGAGGCTGGAGGCACAGGGATGGGGTGCTCTCGGCTCTACAGTGAGACCGGGTAGGCCGACTGCTCTTTGGAGACAGGAGTGTTTATCACCCAGGCACATTTCTTCCTTGACCCCTTTTATGATTTTTTTCCCAGCAAAGCACGAAGTACAAATGTATTCCCTCTGCTCACAACTCTTTAGCCCATCTATTCGGGCTTTATGTGTCTGGTTATCAAAATAGCTTTTTGATATTCTCAAGGTAAATCAAATATCACCAAGGCAAGCGCCACATCTTTAAGATCCTAAACATAATACCCTTGGGGGCCTGTATTTTTCATTAGGAAAATTCAAATGTGCACAGAATTAAATAACATTCAGTGAAATAGGGGGCCTGGCTGGTTCAGAGGAGCATGTGACTCCAGATCTCCGGGTTGAGTCTGAGCCCCACGTTGGATGTACAGCTTACTTAAAAATAATAATAATAATAATAATAATAATCATCCAGTGAACCTCATATGCCCAGCACCATATTCAAGAATTAACAAGATTTTGCCACATTTAAGGATCCTTTAAGGATCCTTAAATAATCCTTTTTCTTGTTTTGTTTTGGGTTTTTTTGCCCTTGAGATATCTATATGTGTGTGTGTGTGTGTGTGTGTGTGTGTGTGTGTGTGTGTGTGTGTGTTTAATTGTGGCAAAAATACACATAACACAAAATTTGCCATCTTAATCATTTTTTTAATGTTTATTCATTTTTTTTTTTGAGAGAAGGAGCGGGAGCAGGGGAGGGGCAGAAAGAGAGGGAGACACAGAATCTGAAGCAGGCTCCAGGCTCTGAGCAGTCAGCACAGAGACCCACGCAGGGCTCGAACCCATGAACCGCGAGATCATGACCTGAGACGAAGTCTGACGTTCAGCGGACTGAACCACCCAGGCACCCACCATCTTAATCATTTTTAAATGCACACTTCAGTAGAGCTAACTGTATTCACATAGCTGTGCAACAGATCCCTGGAACTATTTCATCTTGCAAAACTGAACCTCTGCGCCTAATTTTTTAAAGTTTATTTTTTTATTTTGAGTAGGGGCGCAGAGGGAGGACAGAGAGAATCCCAAGCAGGCTCTGCGCTTCGGGGCTTGAACTCATGAACCATGAAATGATTGGCTGAGCTGAAGTCAAGAGTTGGATGCTTAACCAACTGAGGCACCCAGGGCCCCCAAAGCTCTTTACCTATTAAACAGTAACTCCCCACTTCCCCTGCCTTCGTCCCTTGGCACCCTCCATTCTTCTTTCTATTACAATGAATTTGATGATTTTAGGTTACCTCAGATCAGTAAAATCATACAGTATTTGTGTTTGTGACTGGCTTATTTCACTTAGCGTTTATGTCTTTAAGGTCCATCCATAGTATAGCATGTGACAGGAATTTGTTCCTTTTTAAGGCTGAATAATATCTCAGTGCATGTATATGTTGCATTTTGCTGATACATTCATCCTTCATGGACATTTGGATTGCTTCTACCTCTTCTTGGCTGTTGTGAATAATGTTGCTGTCAACACGAATGTGCAACTATATCTTCAAGATTCTGCTTTCAATTCTTTTGAAAGAAGCACGAAGCACGAAGTGAAAATGCCACTTCAGATGGTAGGTCTATGCTTAATTTTTGAGGAACAGGCATACGTTTCGCGTAGCGGGTGCATCATTTTATATTCCCACCCACACTGCACAGAGTTTCCAGTTTCTCCACATCCTTGTCAACATTCATTATCTGCCGCTTGCATTGTTTCTACACTGGCCATCTTCATGGATGGGAGCTGACACCTCACTGTGATTGTGATTTGCATTATTCTGATGATTAGTGACGTTGAGCATCTTTTCATGTGCTTGTTGACCATGTGTATATCATGCTTGGAGAAATGTCTATCCTTTTCCACTTTCAAATCAAGTTGTTTTGGGTGCTGTTGAGTTATGGGTGTTCTTCACGTATTCTGTATAATAAACCCTTTATTGGATACACGGTTTGCCAATATTTTCTCCCATTGATTGTGACCTTTGACACACAAGAGTTTTTCAGTGTGAGGTAGTCCTATTTTTCTGCTTTTGCCTTTATTGGTTGTGCTTTTAGTGACATATCTAACAAATGAACGCCAAATTCAATGTCATGAATTATTTCTTCTATGTTTTCTTCTAGGAGTTTTAGAATTCTGGGTCTTATAATGTAGGTCTTTAATCCATTGGATTGCGTTTTTATATGATGTAAGGTAAGGGTCCAAGTTCATTCTTTTGCCTATGAATTGCCAGTTTCCCAACACCATTTGTTGAAGAGACTATTCTTTCCCTATTAAGTGACTTCCACACCCCTGTTGAAGACCATATGCGGAAAGGTTTATTTCTGGGTTCTCTATCTATTCCATTGGTCTGTATGTCTTGTTTATGCAACACCATGCTGTTTTGATCATTGTAGCTTTGCGATATGTTTTGAAATCAGGAAGTGTGAGAATGCCAACTCTTTTTCAAAATCATTTTGGGCATTTCAGGGTCCTTTAATATTCCATACGCATTAAGGATGAATTTCTCTCTTTCTGTGAAAAATGCCAGTCAGATTTTGATAGGGATTGCATTAAATCTCTAGATCACCTTGGGTGGTACTGACATTTTAACAGTGTTAAGTTTTCCAATACATGAACGTGAGATGTCTTTCCACTTATTTGTGTCTTTAATTTCTTTCAGCAATGTTTGGCAGCTCTCGGTGCACAAGTCTTTTGCCTACTTGGTGAAGCTTCTTCCTAAATATTTTATTCTTTGTCATGGTATTCTAAATGGAATTGTTCTCTTAATTTCCTTTTTAAATTTTTTTGTTGTTAGTGGATGGAAACACAGTTGAGTTTTTCATGTCGATTTTATATCCTGCAACTTGGCTGAACAGTTCTTTTGTGTATAATCTGTAGAGTTTTCTGAGTGTAAGACCACGTCATCTGCAAACGCAGATAGTTTTCTATTTTCCTTTCCAATTTAGGATGGCTTTGTAGCTTTTTTCTTGCACTATTAATGTGTCTGGGCTGCCGTAACAGATGCCACAGACTGGGTGGCTCATAAAGAACAGAAATTTATTTCCCACAGTTCTGGAGGCTGAGAAGTTCAAGATCAATGACCTGGCAGATTTAGTACGTGGTAAGGAGGGCCCACTTCCTGATTCACAGATGGCTGTCCTCTTGCCCTGAGGAATGGTAGAAGGCACAAGGGAGCTCTCTGGGATCTCTTTTGTAAGGGCACTAATCCCATTCATGAGAGTGGAACCCTCATGACCTAATTGCCTCCCAAAGGCCCCAATTCCAAATGTCATCGCACTGGGGATTAAGTTATAATATCAGAATTTGGGGAGGACACAAACGTTCAGTCTGTGGCACTTGCCTTACTGCTCTGGCTGGGGCTTCTACATTGAATCAGAGCAGTGAAAGGAGGCATCCTTGTCTCGCTCCCGATCTTAGAGGAAAAGTTTTCAGTTGTTCACCACTGAGCACGATGTTAGTTGTGGGCTTTCATATATGCCCTTTACTATGTTGAAGTAGTTCCCTTCTATCTCTATTCTGTTGAATGTTTTTATCATAAAATGATGTTGAATTTTGTCAAATGCTTTTTCTGCATCAGTTGAGAGGATCATGTGTTTTTTTGTCCGTGGTTCTGTTACCAAGGTGTATCCCATTGACTGATTTTTATATGTCGAAACATCCTGGCAACACCCCCAAACTGGGCTGGGCTAATACTCTGTGTAAATGGATCATCAAAGCTATCTCTCATGACCCATTTATAAATACTGTTTACATTTCCCTAGGTGAAACCTCAGATTCAGTGGGTTCCCTAGCCCCAACAGGGCAGTTTATGTTAGCACTATGGGACTTTTCAAGCTCACATGATTCCATTTTACTTTCTTCCCTTAGCACTTAGTGGTTTACCTGAGGCATCCCCACACCAAGATAGATAGGTAGGTGATAGGAAGGTAGGTAGGTAAGTAGGTAGGTAGATAGACAGATAGATAGGCAGGCAGACAGATGATACATTTGACAGTCTTGAACTCTGAGAGCTTAAGCTCATGTTCTGAGCCACTTAGCAAGCTTTCTGATAAGATTTCTACCAAGATTCCTCATTCTTCTTCCTTACCCACATCCCAGTATGTCGCCAAGATATTAAGAGAGATAAATGTTTCCATTCAGCACACCTTCCTTGAAACCTACAGGAGCTGAAATCAGACTCACTACTACTCATCACGACTTTCAACCACGGGACCTTGAGTGATAACCTCATCTTCCCAAACCAAGGGAACCTCATTTATAAAGTGGGGATAATCAAAGTCTTGACATTATGCAGCAGTTACAACAGTGAAATCAAGTGATTTCACTATGGAGGGTCTGGTGCACACGTAGTTGTCTCCTCCAGCTGAAAGAAGAACTCGTTGCCAAATAACTAACAAAAATAATTACCTTTCTTGAGTGTGAGGACAGGGCAGGCACGGTGGCATTATTTCTCAGAACAGCACTACCATCAGACATTGTTTTATTGGCGAGGAAACTGAGTTCGGAGAGAAGCACCAGCTAGAGGGTAAGAGGAGCCAGGACTTCAAGTCCAGTCCATAGACTTGTGTGCTCTTCGTGGCCACACTACAGCATCACTTGACAACCCAAATCCCAAGCCTGACTGGTCTTTAAGGCTAAGGGTTTCCAGCTGCCCACGGAAGGTGCAGTAGCAATCCTGCAATCGGCACTGTCAGCCGTGGCCCCCAGGCCCCCAGGGGACTCTTCATACGGGGCATAGAGCCAGCATGGAGCCTTCACAACACTGCCACTCTGGCTGTGCCTCTCCACCCCCCCCCCCCCCCCACCAAAGAGTGTCATTCGGGTGAATCACCTACATTACTCTCCCTACCTAAACTAACCCCTTCTCTCTTCGGGGTTTTTGTTTCTTTGTTTCTCTTACCCTGGCTGCTTACCTTTCAAAACTCAATATACACACCGCCTCCTTTAGAAAGTTTCCCCTACGCCCCAGTGTGGGCTGAGTAGAGCTTCTCTGTACTTCATGGCTCCTGCCCCCATGTGAGTGTCTGAGGTCATCTTTCTTTTGTTTGTTTGTTTTTTAACATTTATTTATCTATTTTG
This sequence comes from Neofelis nebulosa, assembly GCF_028018385.1. Classification (NCBI taxonomy): domain Eukaryota; kingdom Metazoa; phylum Chordata; class Mammalia; order Carnivora; family Felidae; genus Neofelis; species Neofelis nebulosa. The sequence continues at coordinate 195,847,379 of NC_080784.1, read as the reverse complement.
AGGGAGAGGGAGAGAGCACTGGGAAGGGGCAGAGAGAGAGAATCCCAAGCAGGCTCTGCCCTGTCAGCACAGAGCCCGACGTGGAGCTCGATCTCACAAACCATGGAATCATGACCTGAACTGAAGTCAGGAGTCAGATGCTTACCCGACCGAGCCATCCGGGTGCGCCTGAGGTCATCTTTTTATTACTTCCCCTCTCCACTGGACTAGAAATTCTTGAAGGTAGGGACTGACTTTCAGCTCTGCTTAGCACAAGGCCCGTATCCAGATGGCACTCAACAATGCTTACTGAGTGAACAGATGTCTCAACCTGGCCTGTCTGCTTTTTGCTCAAGGCCATGCTCGGGGCTCACGCGTGCTGACTTACCACCCCTGCCACGCCCACCACATCCTCCGTAACCAGGTCTGCTCTCCTGGATCCAGATCTTTGACTCCTTTGGCCATTTACTTCCCAAACCTCTCTTGGGTCTGGCCTCCCCCTTGGTGGTAGCAGCCCAGCTCCTCACCTTGAACGGCAACCCTCTCTACACTATAGCACTCCTACAGGGCTCCAGGTATTGCGAAAGTCAGACTGTATTCGGATACTCAGATACCAGCCCACGGATTATATGGCCTCTCCAGGGCACCAAGCACATGCTCAGAGGTGCCCCTGATTAACAGCAGTATAAATCATGCAGTGAAAGCTTTGGCTCCTAATCTGCTATTCAAACATACATATAGTCATGACATTCCAAATAAAGAAAGCATTTCACTGAGCAGGCACTAGTTCCAAATCAAATAAACATCTAGAAAAAAAGGACACACATTTCCCCCAAGATTCCAACTTATACCATCTCTTAAGGGACTAACTATCAAATGTTAAGTAGTGTCTTACGAACATAAATTTCTTCATTACTGACATCTGTTTTCCATTCATTCGTGTTAGTTTCTCTGATTAAAGCATCATTTCGGAGCCAACTTCTCAGTACTGGTTGAAAAGAAAGTAGGGAATCTGGCGAAATCTGATGCAAACTTAAGGAAATAGATCATTCATTTTAGGCATACTTTTTAAAAGCCATCCAGTCCTGGAGAGACTGACCCAGGAAAGAAATGTTACAAAGTACAGTATGGGGCACAGAGGAGACCCGCCCAAAAGATCTGGGTCTTGGCAGCTACCTTGGAGTCTAGCAGCTGGAGAAGCAAAAGAACATTCTACTCAGAGCAGGCACGCTGGGGAATGTTCCGGCCGAAAGGTTCACCAACGCTGGCATTTGCTACCTCACCCAGTACGGAGGGGACTAAACTAACATATTAAAACAAGAATGAATAAATAATACATTGTTTCCATAATTTTTTCCTGGATATTATGATGTATGAGATCTTTAAAAAAAAACTTTCTGGGTTGAGGAGACTGTAGCCAATTCTTAGAGGTGGCAAAGGGCTCAGAGTGGAGTGTGCCTTTGATGTGTTCACTAACCAACCCAGAGCCCACCATTTTCTGGTGGGTACAACCCCAGGAAGCAATATTCCTCTGCCTGCATCATCCCAGGGCCAGGCACCGGGCAACTAACTAGAGATAGTAGCTGAGAGCCCCCCAGAATAATTCAATCTAGCCAGCTCTAAACTGCTAACACCACCTTGCCTTTTTCCCTCAGAAATTCCAGTAAAGACCGTAGCCTAAGGTCTCGCATTGCTCCTGTCTTCACCTCCTGACCACCCTGCTGTCATTCCATGTGGCCCTGCATGGAGTGCCATGCCTCCTGATTCTAGAACTCGGGGGGTGTGATGAACTTTGTTTCCTGAGCCTCTCCTCGGTCTCCCGTGGCCACACCTCACTGACCATCTCAAGGAAGAGTACAACAGATACCAAAAAAAACCCACACAGAATCATCACTATTAGCTGTCAGGAAAGGCATTTTCCAAAAGACTCCTTGAGAGCGACACTGCTCCAAAGTCATCTACCCCTATTTTTGTCTCCAGTCTTGAACCTACTCCAATCTGACTCACATCCCCACTCGCCACCGGCATTGCTCTTGTTGAGGTGGCCAGTGAATTGCCCATTTGCCCAATTCACTGGTCAGTTCCCAGTCTTCATCTTCCTGACCTTCAGCGGCATTCGGTGGAGTTCACTGCTGCCTCCTCCTTTTGCTCTTTGCTGCCAGCAACCTGCTCTTCTGATCTTACTTCTCCCTCACCGGCTCTACCTCTCGTCTCCTTGCTGGTTCTTCCACCCCCAACCTCTAAATGTTGGAGCACCCAGGCTCAGTGCCTGGCCCTTTTTCCTGCATCAACACTCATCCTCTTGTTCACCTCAAGACTTCAAATTCTAACATATACATATCACGTGTGTAACTGACCACTCCCAAATGTATATCCCCAGCCTAGGGCTCTTTCAGACTACATGGGCAGACTTCTACCCAATGTCCACGTGCACCTGTCCAATGAGACAACTCACATTTCTAATAGCTTTATTGAATTTTAATGTGCATATCGTCACATTTACCCGCTGTCAGGATACCATTCAATGATTTTCAGGAAATGTATAGATTTGGACAACCATCACCACATCCAGTTTTAGAATGTATCATCACCCCAGGAAGTTCCTGTGTGCCTATTTACAGTTAATCCTGACTCCCACCCCAGCCCTAGGCAAACACTGGTTTGTTTTATCTCCCTATAAATACGGCTTTTCCAGACATTTCCTGTAAACAGAATCATACAGTTTGCAGTGTTTTGTGTCTGGCGTCTTTCACTTAGCACAATGTTTTTTGAGATTCATAAATGTTGTAGCATCTATCCATGTTTCATCCCTTTTTCATGCTGAGTTCTATTCCATCACACAGATACACCACATTTTACTTACTCAACCACCTGTTGGTGGACGTTTGGATTATTTCCAGTTTGGGGCTCTTATGAATAATGTTGCTAAGAACATTTGCAACATGTCTTTGCATGGATGGATGTTTTCATTCCTTTTGATAAGTAGTAGAATTTCTGGGTCATATGATACATTTCTATTTAACTTTTAAGAAACTACCAATCTGTTTTACAAAACGGCTTTGTCAATTTACTCTCCCACCGACAGTTTATGAGAGTTGCCAACACATGGTATCATCAGTCTTTAATTATAGTCTTTATAAGGTGTATAAAGGCATTGCATTGTGCTTTTAACTTGTATTTCCGCAGTGATTAATGATAGTATTTTTTCATTAGTAGCCATTTTTGTATCATCTTAGTAAAATGTTTATTTAAATTTTTGCTCATTATTAACCAGATTCTTTGTCTCACTGTAAAGTTGTAAGAGTTCTCTGTATATTCTGGGATACAAGTACTTTATCAATACATAATCCACAGATATTTTCTCCAAGTAACTATCTTATCTTTTTATTTTTATTTTCTTCTTTTTTTGAGAGAGACAGAGAGAGCATGCCTAGCAGAGGAGAAGGGCAGAGGGAGGGAGAGAATCTTAAGCAGGCCCCATGCTCAGCATGGAGCCAGATGCAGGGCTCGATCCCACAACCCTGGGATCACGACCTGAGCCAAAATCAAGAGTCGGACACTCAACCGACAGAGCCACCCAAGCACCTCTCTTTTCATTTTCTTCATCATGTCTTTCGAAGTCAAGTGTATCACTTTTTTTCTCTCATGGATTGTGCATTGGGGATTATATCTAAAAGTTCTTTGCCTAACCCAAGTTCATGACATTTTTCCTCCTATATTTTCTTCTAGAAGTTTTATGCTTTTAGCTCTTACCTTTAGCGAGGTCTGTGATCTCTCCCGAGACAACTCAGATTTTACTCCACTGAAGCTGAGCTCCTAATCTCCTCCTCCAAACCCTTTGTCCTATGGTCTTCCCCATCTCACTAAACACACATTTCATTCTTCCATGGCTTGGGTCACCCTTAACCCCTGTCTTCATCTGCCCCCATCGATATGTCCCCATGAGTCCTGTTTCCTCTACCTTCAGAATAGACCAAAAACACCTAAAGTACGCCTATTTCCCACCATATCCACCACTCCAATGCGGATCCAGGCCGCCTCCAACTCCCAATTGGAGTATCGCACGGCATCTCAGCCGACGCCCTGGCTTCTGTTCTCACCCCAGCAGCCAGAATGGTCTTGGGAAAATAAGGTCATGCCACTCCTCTGCTCCAGCCCCCCAGTGGTTCTTACCTGACTCAGAGTTTAAGCCAAAGTTTGTAGGATGACCTATAGAGTTTGTTTCCACCTTATCTCTACGACCTGATACCCTGGGATTCCATCTTCCCCCCTTACGTTTCCCCTTTCGGCTCTGGTCCTACATCAGGCATGGCCCTGTCTCAGAGTGTTTGTACCAGATATGACTTATAACTAAAATGCCCATCCCCCCGGTCATCCACGTGACTTGATCCCTCATCTTTACCTGCTCCAATGTCACCGTGAAGCCCGTTAGGGGCACCTGGGTGGCTCAGTCAGTTAAGAAGCCCTTGCTCGGCCACTCCACTTAAAACTGCACTACACCCCTCCCTTCTAGCCCTCTTTCGCCCTGATCAGTTTTACTTGTTTTCATACCACCTATTACCATCAGACATACTAGATATACGGCCTGTTTGTGGTCTCCCTTCCCTGCCAGAAAATTCACTCCATGAAGATGAGGATTTGTTTGTTCTCTTCACCGTTCTATCCTTCATGTCCCATACACATAATAGGTGCCCAGTGCATATTTGTCAGCTGAATGCTTGAAAACTGGAGGAGATTCTCCAGTCTAGCGTGTCCAAAATTGGGTTTTGTAGAATACTAGTATCCTGACAGAGATTAATGCCTGCAAAAATATGCCAAGTTCAGAAGCTTTACATGTTATTTTCCCTCTTGGAAGTTCACAAAGCTTGTTCTGAGGCCACTCAGTTGCCCTGGCACCTCTCACACAGTCCCTGACCCCCCTGAATGAGGTTTACATTTTTTCTGCTCTGCCCAAGGCAATGTGGAAGTCTCATCCGTAGGCAGAATTTTCATGGCAAACCATATCTATGAAGTCACGTTTCAGAATCTCAGCCCTGTCTGAAGCCCCCTTGCCTTATCCCACCACCATGATGATGTTGGAGCACAGGGACAGAAGGCAGGGCTGGCCAGGCTCAGTCCTGCCCACGCTGATGATCCCCGTCTCAGTCAGCTCCAGCTGCTCTAATGAAATAGCACAGACTGGTGACTCAACCAACAGACATTTATTTCTCACAGTTCTGGAGGCTGGGAAGCCCAAGATCAAAGCTCAGGATCATTCAGTTCCTGGTAAGAGCTCCCTTCCTGGCTAGCAGATGGCCGTCTTCTCACTGTGTCCTCACATGGTGGAGACACAGAGAGCCATAGTTCTGGGCTTTCTTTTCTTAGAAGGACACTAATCCCATCTTGGGAGACCTACCCTCATGACCTCACCTAATCCTAATTACCGCCCACAGGCTTCACCTCCGGATACCATCACATGGGGGTGAGGGCTTCAACATAGGAATTCTGGGGAGACAAAAGCATTCAGTCCAAAACAATCCCCAAGCCTGGGAAGTGTGCTGACACACAGAGATGTGGGAGGGAGCAAGGGGCAGAGCCGCAATCCTGGGGTCCCCGCACCCCAGAGTCAGAAGGAGACATACACCAGGATAAAGGCCCCACGTTTTCAGTTAACATGAAACGGAAATGTTAAGGAGGCTGTGAAATAAAGAAGCAGAAAAGAAGAAAGTGACTGCAGAAATCCCTCCAGACCCCTCAGCCAATGTGAACTATCAGCAGCGCTGAGGCTCAAAACACAGGGCACAGCCCGCTGTTCTCAGCCTGTTTTGACTTTCATTGTATGTAGTTAAATTTTCACAACCGGTACTCCTTTGTTTGATAAAAATTAGAAAATCGGGAGAAGGAAATAGAAGAAAATAATCGCCCACATTCTTTCACCCTAGTGACAACCACCATTAACCTGAGGCCCTTTCTTTGTGCTGGGTTTCTTCTGTGTGACAGCTGAAGACACACTATGTTCACAGAGGGCTGACAGTGGCTGGAAAGACACTCCATTTTCCTACATCCATATGAAGGTGGTTAGAGTTGATGACAGTCCAAATGATTGTCCAACTCATCACGTTTTTTCCTCTCAAGCCTTGGGGATATTACCTCTGCTCCCCTCCAATTTTTCCTGCCAAGGTCAGCTGGCTTCTGTGCCGATGCTCTCCCAACCCCCCAGCTCCATATTTACATTCTATCCAGGAATAGTATAACAGCGGGGGGAGATTATTTGGGGGAGAGGTAAGGCAGGCCAGTGGCGCGTCGGTGGCTCAGTTGGTTAAGCGTCTGATCTCGGCTCAGGTCATGATCTCGGGGTTCATGAGTTCTAGCCCCGGTTCAGGCTCTGTGCTGACAGCTCAGAGCCTGGACCCTGATTCAGATTCTGTGTCTTCGCCTCTCTCTGACCCTCCCCCCCTTGCTCTCTCTTTCTCTCCCTCTCAAAAATAAATGAACATTAAAAAAAAAAAAAAAAGGGCAGGGCAGGCCATGTTTTCCCAACCCTTTTGTCCACTGTCCCAATAAAAATTATGCTATATGTAAGTTGTCATTAAAAAGAATTCTGTCATATTTTAAATACTTTATTGATGACACAGATATATAAATAGTAATAAAATATAAATATAATAATATAAATATTAATGTCTTAAAATAAAAATGTTATATCACTGTTAAAGAATCTATATGGCACAGTGATTTGATGACCACTGTAATCTCCTTCAAAAACCAAAAACAAGCCCTGAACAGTTGGAAATCTGACACCATTCCCCTTTCTTCTTAAGCTCCTTCATTCCAACCCCCCCCCCAAGAATTTTAAGTAACCTATTTCTATACTGAATTTTTTTAAATTTTTTAATGCTTATTCATTTTTGAGAGAGACAGAGACAGAGCACAAGTGGGAGAGAGCCAGAGAGAGAGGGAGACACAGAATCTGAAGCAGGCTCCAGGCTCTGAGCTGTCAGCACAGAGCCTGATGCGGGGCTCGAACCCACAAGCTGTGAGATCACCTGAGCCTAAGTCAGACGCTCCACCAACTGAGCCACCCAGGCGCCCCCTAACAAACTGAATTTTTTATTGTGCTATTATTACAATTATCAATGGTACACAACTGACGAAAGCATAAAAATACTATAAGATTTGATAAATCTTTATTAATCATAACAAGTGAAACAAATCAATAAAAACCTTTAGAAAGCATATTCTTTAACTAGAGAGGGAAGTTGGAAGAGGGAGGTCACAAAACAGGCATCATCACCATGCTCACATATTCTACATAATCCATGTGAGTCCAGATAATAGCAATTCAAATCCAAACCAAAAACACCCCATTTCTGATTTTATGTCCTCAGAAAGTCCTGGGGTACCCCATGGTAGAGAGTTCAGGTGTCAGCAGTGAGATTCACAGAGCAATGTTTTGCAAGAAGTATGGGAATCTCTCAGCACAAGTAGGGGGAAATGGAGAAGACTTCAGGTGGTGGAGAAGGAGCTATAGAAACTTCTCCGTAAAGACAAGATCACATCAACCTGGGACAGAAGATGACAAGACTAGAACACTACTTCAAAATGAAGTGCTTATCTTCTTACAAAGTAGTTGTTTCCCGAGGGGTCAGGTTTATAGAAGTGGTTAAGAGAAAAGTGGAAAGTGTCCACCATTTCGCAAAGCCTATCCAGAGAGAGAAATGGGTATAGTGAGTATGGCGATAGGACAAAGGAGACGGAGCAGAGAAGATCTGGAAGCATCTGCAGACGGGAAGCTGATGAAGCCTCCAGATGAACAGGTGTCCTGGGAAGCTAGAGCAGCCTTGTGAGGACATCATCCTGCTGCTTCTGCGAGAAATAACACCTTGTTGGCTCAGTTGGTTAAGAGTCCGACTTCGGCTCAGGTCATGATCTCACAGTTCATGAGTTCAAGCCCCGCGTTGGGCTCTGTGCTGACAGCTAAGAGTCTGGATCCTGCTTTGGATTCTCTGTATCCCTCCCTCTCTGCCCCTCCCCATTTGTGCTCTCTCTCTCTCTCTCTCTCTCTCTCTCTCAAAAATAAACATTAAAGAAAAAAAGAAAGAAATAGCACCTTATAGAGGAAATCTGTATTTCACACTCATTGACATTATGTGTAGAGGTTTAACAGGATGCTTATTCTCATTATTCGTGAGCTCTTGCCTCCAAATCAAGTCTTTAATGATTTTTTAAAACTTATTTTCATCATCCTCTTCTTATTCCATGCCATGGAGACTTTATTTACGCCAGGTTTGCTCGTCTGTGTCAAAGAGCCTCTGTACGTATGTGTGAGATCACACCCTTCCTCAGCCTTGGCAAGTCTGTTCTTCTCCCCCGGGCAGGAAAAATAGACACTTGGGACCACGTAGCAGATCAGTAATGTAGTGGAGTAACTGACAATAAATTAGGGGGAAAAAAATGTCTTACGAGGGTTATTGGACTTCTAGTTGCTTAAAGAAACACTGCTTCATTCTACCACGATGAAAATGAAAGCACCAAATCGCTACCAGTTCTTAAGTCAAAGGGGGTGGATGAGTCCACATGGTTTTCCATGCATATCACATTCTTCGTGTTATCTGGAACAAACGGTTATCACATCAGGTTTCATCCAAATGAGGATTACGTTCATTTTGTTTGTATAATCTCCCTCATGCCCCCGTGCTTCCTTTATATGTTTTTCCTCACTGATTTAGTGCTGCACGGTGCGGGTACAAAGGTCCTCAACTCCATCCTTGCCCTCAAGTGGGGCACATTCTAGCTGGGAAAAAGACACCTCCCCAGCTAGTTGTGCAGATCAGACTCGAGAATCTCTATACCCTTGAAATGTCTTTCACTCTCGCGAACTTTAAAATATCCAGCAAGAACTGCTTTTTACCATTTTAAAATCTTTCACAGTTTTTGAAAGTAATCGTAGAGGGGTGCCTGAGTGGCTCAGTCGGTTAAGCCTCTGGCTCTTGATTTTTGGCTCAGGTCATGATCTAGAGGTTTGTGAGTTCGAGCTGCACATCAGGCTCCACGCTGACAATGGGTGGAATCTGCTTGGGATTCTCTCTCTCTCTCAAAATAAAGAAATAAACTTAAAAAATTATTTAAAAAAGGTAATCCTAGAGAAGCCATTTCATTTGTTTTATTCAGATGAGATAATGTTTAATAAAATATATTGTCTCTCTTTTAAACACTAATTCATAAAATTATTCTAGTGAATTAGGTGGTAGCTATTTTAAGTAAACTTGAAAAACTGGATTTTTTTAAGGAGGGGAAGTAAATAAATAAGGTGCGTTTTCATGCTTTTCTTTAAATTTTTTTTAACGTTTATTTTTGACAGAGAGAGAGATTGAGAGAGAGAGAGAAAGAGCATGAACGGGGGAGGGTCAGAGAGAGAGAGGGAGACACAGAATCCAAAGCAGGCTCCAAGCTCTGAGCTGTCAGCACAGAGCCCGACCTGAGGCTCAAACTCACAGACTGCGAGATCATGATCTGAGCCGAAGTCAGACGCTCAACCGACTGAGCCACCCAAGCGCCCCCATTTTCATGTTTAAAAACACTTATTATTGACTATTAAAGGACTTCTCTCTGGAGCAGAAGCCAGGTGGGTGGCCAGGCAGAGAACAGGACTGGCAAGAGCCAGTCAGGAAGCCCGCCTTTGTCCCATCAGGGAACCACACACACACTCTGTGACACGTGCCATGTGCCTGCCCTGCGTGGCTGGGGACCATGGAACCTGAGGAGGAAACGGGTATTAACCAAATAATCACACAAATGTGTAAGTTCACAGTGTGGCCAATGCCATACAGGAAAAGTCTTGGAACCCTCAGTACATGTAACAGTGCATGTGATCTGCCATGGTTACGTGACCTTCAACATGGAAAATAGTGGCTTGATGATTTTTTAAGCGAGTGAAAAAAGAACGTCAAGGGCCATCTCTTTTTTTAGTATCATTATTTTTAAATTTTTATTTATTTTTGAGAGACAGAGAGACAGAGTGAGAGGTGGGGAGGAGCAGAGAGAGAGGGAGACACAGACTCTGAAGCAGGCCCCAGGCTCTGAGCTGTCTGTCAGCACAGAGTCCGACGCGGGGCTTGAACCCAGGAACCGCGAGACCATGACCTGAGCCAAAGTCAGACACTTAACGGACTGAATCACCCAGGTGCCCCTACATATATCTAATAATATGTTTGAAATACATGCTGTGTCTATGATTTAGCCTAGGGCCATGGCTTGGGTCTCTAGAAGGGTTTCTCCGATTGAAGTGATCAGCGCTGTTGGAAAGCTGAACCCCGAACTCATTGGCCATCCATTCACCTACGAGCCTGTTTCTCATTCAACAGATTGGAAAGGCTCTTCCCAATGGTAACTGAATTGGTGTGCCTGTGCCTGGAATAGTTGAGTGTCATTCCTTTTATTCTTAGTTAAGTCGATGTGGCATTGCTGGCAGGACCAAGGTTTTCCATCTCAGTCACAAAGAAGCCAAGACATGTACTTATTACGTCAAATGGACGGCTGTCAGCATTATCTCATCTTTGCTTATGTGAAGTTCTAAATGTGCAAAATAAAATTACATTCTCCTGTTATTTTTTTAATCTAATCTTCCCGTTGGAAAAAAAAGGAAAAAAAAATGTTGTTTAAAGTAATTTTTCTGTATTTTTTTAGGCTTACCTCCAATTCCTTCAGCTTCCAGAACGGGCTTTGCAGAATTTTCCATGAGGGAACGCATGAGGGAGAAATTGCAGGCTGCCAGGGTGAGAAAAACCACATGAATATTTTGTTCCGTGCTGATTGCCGTTCTCCAGGTCTTGTCTAGAATGCTGCGTTTGCTCAAAACTGCGTGCGTTTGAATGCCGTTAAATTTGTTTTTCATGTTTTAAATATTAATGTAGTAGTTAACATTGGCACAGGTGGAAAATTATGCTTAAGAAGAATTTAATGTCCTTTTTCTTAACCCTTTCATTCGCTCCTATCTCTTAAAGAAGCGCAGCGTGTAGTTTTTAGTGACTGTCTGCCATCGAGATGGCGTCGGTGACACCACGCAGCAGTAATTTTCTGTCTGCCTTTTTAGTCCAAAGCAGAAAGCACGCTGCTGCAGGAAATCCCCACCCCTCGGCCCAGGCGCTTCCAGAGTGCCGGTGAAAAAGAACTGGAGACCGAATTTGGCGCGGAGGTGAGAAACGGGACTTCTCTACTTTGTGATCAAAGACAGTGAGGCGGAGGATGACATTGCCAGCAAAAGTTTCTAGAACAGAGCTATGCACAGAGGAGGCATTCAGTGCTGATTAGTAGTCATCGTAGCTACTGTTTGTAGAGTCCTACTCAATGCCAAGTGTTTTGCCAGGTCTTTTTCTCATGTTACCATGTCATGATCCCAGCTCCCCTAGGGGAGTGGGTTCTGTTCTCTTCATTCACATGTGACCGATGAGCGCACTGAGGTTCGAAGCACCTGCCATCCCCAGGTAGCAGGGCAGACGTGTGGAGGAGTCGGGATTGGATTCCGGTTCTTTCTCATTCCCAGGCTGTCTCGTGGGTCAGCATTGCTGGATCTGGGGATTTTCTGGGAAGCAGAGAGAGATGGGGGGGCAGGAGGAAAGTAGGGTGGATTGGTGGCGGCCTTGAATGCCACACTGAAGAGCTTCGATCGTTTTCTACAAGCCATGGCAAGCAGTCGGCCATAGGATGGGGAGGTGGTTTGAATGCACAGGAGTGATTTTTGTTTGAATCTGAGGGGCTGAGGGGCATCTCCATGTGTGCTCCTGTGATGTCTAGATACATCTAGAGATACATACAGAGGAAAGGACCGGGCCTGGAGAAACAGGTTTAGGACACATTTCTACTGCAGTGAGTTTTGAAGTTTGGAGAGGCCTTTGTTTCCTGACAGAAGACTGAATGAGGGGGGTTTTGACCTTTGGCCCATGAGGAGGACAGAAAGCAGTACAAGATAGAAAGTCTTGTCAGAAGGAGATAAAGGATTGGGGCGCCTGGGTGGCTCAGTCGGTTGGGCCTCTGACTTCAGCTCAGGCCATGATCTTGCAGTTCGTGGGTTCGAGCCTCGTGTCAGGCTCTGTGCTGACAGCTCAGAGCCTGGAGCCCGCTTCAGAGTCTTCTTTTGTCTCTGCCCCTCCCCTGCTTGCATTCTGTCTCTCTCTCTCTCTCTCTTCTCTCAAAAATAAATAAACATAAAAAAATAAAAGAAAAGAAGTAGATGAAAGAAAGGCCTGTAAGAGGGTGGAAGAAGGAAGGAAAGAGCAGAGCCAATGGCTCAGTGAAGTGTTTGCAGATCTAGTCCAACTGTTTGTTGTTGATGATGACGATTTGGGTTGTTTTTCACTATTGAGACAACGCAGGCATGAAGGAATGAATTTCTGTGGAAAGGTCACTGATTGCTTAGAGGATGGCTTCTCTTTTTCTGTAATGAGATGCAATAAAATTTTGTCACATTCATCCCAAACAAGCCAAAGATCGCATGACTACAAGGAAAGTTACAGCTGTGCACATGCGACGTGGCCCATGGTTCCTCAGTGGGAATACTCCGTGGGTCCGATGAAATGGCTTTATGATAGTTTATTACTCCACTCTGCTGAGAAGACATTTATTTTTCTTTGATTCCAATTATTTTCTTCATTGTAAGAGCCATAATTCTGAAATATTGGAAAATAAAGAAAAACTACCTAAAATCCCATCAGCTTGACACAAGCACTTTAGTTATGTGGGTAGGTGTGTGGATCCCAGCGTCTGGTCAGATGGGCTAAATGATAGCAGGGTCTGGTCTCTTATATCTGAGCTTACCTACACTTCCTGATTGATAGTCATTTCACAAAATCATGGCAGTTCTCACTTGTGCATGGGCCATGAATATGATATCCCAAATAAAGCTTCAAGTTGTAGAAGTAAAAATATACTCCCTTGGCTTATAGAGTATTTATTGCTTTTTGTGAGCAGGACCTTGACTTATATCCATTATATTCTATATCCCCTAAGAGCCACTGTATGGATTTGAGGTGTTGGAAGAGGTCATCAAAAAGACGTGACCGCTGGTTGACCCGCGAGCTGGACCCAGGCAATTGGAGGCTTCTCATTCCCTCCCCAGTCATGGAAATGTGTGTTCCACCTGCCTTCCCCACTCCCAGAAGCTGTCCCCGGGGTACAGCCTTGAGACAGAAATGTGGTGTTGGCCATCTGTCTGGTATACTTGACTGAATCCAGTTAGGACCTCTGTACAGACTTCTAAGATTTGGCAGGCAGGCGTGGGGGTCTCCTTCTCTTGCAGGCATGCCTCATAATTTCCCTTGCTGATTAAAACTGCCACCTACCAATCTAGAATGGTTTGCTCCTGTCTTTAGTCTCTCCCTCTGCCCACATGGCCAATTTGCAAAGCAACATACAAGGCAAATATCAACTGCCTTCTCTTTTAATTTTTTTTTTCAGAAAAGTTATCTTTTTAAAACATTTTAAGAAGTAAATATTTCTGAAATGGAAATGATAGGCAAGGAAAGGAGAAATTGAGCAGGAAAGAGAAAAGATGTTGTAACTTCAGGGGCGCCTGGGAGGCTCAGTCAGTTGGGCATCCGACTTCAGCTCAGGTCATGATCTCATGGTCCATGGGTTCAAGCTCCATGTCGGGCTCTGTGCTGACAGCTCAGAGCTTGGAGCCTGCTTCGGATTCTGTGTCTCCCTCGCTCTCTGCCCCTCCCCCGCTCACGCTCTGTCTCTCCCTCAAAAATAAATAAACATTAAAAAAAAAAAAAGATGTTGTAACTTCAGACACAACGTGGCCTTGAGGGCCTAGAGGTCACTTCCAAGAGTGGGACAGGGTTAACCCTCTTAGTCTTCACTTAGCTGATCCAGGGGCTCCCAGATCTTGGCTGTAACTCATCTTCCAGTCCATTGGCTTTAAAAAAAAAAAAAAATACCTCCCTTTGTTTTTTCCTCCTTGATGATCCCGAGTTGTCAAAGTGAATTTGGGTGAATGAGGTGGAAATGGCATGTAAAATTGCTTTTAGCACAGCCCTGGAACCTTAACGATACTGGATGATTTTAGCGCTCCACAAAAAAAAAAAAAAAAAAAAAAGTCTTGGTAAAGAAAAATCAGTTCTCAGGCACATTGAATGAGATAAACACGCATGTTTACCTTAGCCAACTACAAAGAAGAAGGAAAGGCATCAGCTTTGTAAATTTTGGCCTAGAAAATGAAATCGCTTCAATATTCAGTTTCATTTTTACATTTCTTTAGATTCAGGTTACTCACGATGGTGCCTTTTGAAAGTCTGATTCGGCCAGCAGAGACGGTATAACTTTCCAAAGAGAAGAGTAAGCCTAGGTGGGCAGTAACTGGGGGTGGGTACAGGGTTCAGCTCATGGCTCAGAGACCTCCACGCATGGCAGCTCTCCCTGATGGGACCTGCTGACCTGGCAGGAAGGAGTAACTCCTTTTCCTGTGAAACTGCGACACACAGGCCGGACTCCACAGTTTTTTGGGTTGTTGTTTTTTTTTTTTCTGACTCTTCCAATGTTGGACTTCAATACCATGGATGAGGGTTCGAAACAGCCAAGTTACATTAACAGTTGATTCAGCGGCCTTTTTTTCAGACCTGATCTCAGGTTTTTAACAGAACATCTCTCAGGCATATTTCTTGATGTGTATGTACCTCAACCCAGAAGGAATATCCAAAAGTGGTCCATTTATATCCTATTGAGCAAAGGAGAGAGCCCAGATGCTGGACCTTAGCTGCCCAGCATTAAAATGTTGGCAACCTCACTCACCAGCTGTGTGACCTTGGACATGTAATTTACTTACCCTCTGGACCCCACTTCCCACCTCTGTAAAAGGTGATACTACTAGAACCTAACTCTTGGTATTGTTTTGAGAATTCAATGGACTCAGGCATGTTAACGCTGTTTTCAACACTGTCTGGCACATGGGGAGCCTTTTCTATGTAAGAGTTACCTATCGTTAGAGACTGTAGAGTAAGAGGGAAAAGGAGAAAACGGTTGGGAATACTTTGGTCGGTAATCCGAATTCACCAACACCAACCTCTGTTTATTCTCTTTAGCGTTTCTTTTTATTTTGTATGAGAACAAAGCAAAACACAAATGTCTAAAAACACGTGAATACTAAAGTGAAAATAGCAGAACATTTGAATATTTGGCCTCCGCTAGAGATGACCAGAATTATTCCTTCATTTGTGGGCCTGGTTCACTGTCCCAAGACCTGTTTCTTTGATGTAGTCTATGTGTTGCCCAGCCAGCATCTACAACAGACGCCTTCCCGGCCGGTGTCCAATTGGCTCTGACAACACAACGTTACCATGGATGGCAATAGCCCAACCTAGAAGAGCCCAGTGGGGATCGCAGACATTAACGGACAATGTGGAGACAAGGTGGTTAAATTCCGTGCTGGAAAACATTTGGAGCCCACAGAAAGGGCACTTAACTCCAGCCATGAGGTTAGGTTATATAAAATTTGAGTTATCTCAATTTAAGCAGTGGTTTCTTACCCATGACTCCAAAAGCACCTGCAGCAAAAGAATAAATAGACACACTGGGCTTCACCAAAATTAAAAACATTTGTGCTTCAAAGGGCATCATCAAGAAAGAGAAAAGACAACACAGAGTGGGAGAAATTATTTGCAAATCAGGTATCGCGTTTAGTATCTTGACTAGTATGAAGCATATACAAAAATTTCAGGTGTCTACAAGACAATACAGATTAGGATGTCTCTTAGGGAATCAAAAATGTTGAATGGTAGTTTAGAAGAGAAGATTAGGGCTTGAACTACTATATTTTGTATTTGTGCTATGGTAAAAGTAATGGGACTTAAGATTGTCGTGTTCAAATTACAAGAGGCCTATAGAGCCTTCGTAGAGGACACAATAAATCCAAAGGTGACAAAAAATGCCAGCTGGATGCATGGACTATGTAGTGATCGGCACTCAGTATTTGCTGCCTTGAAGTTGAATGTACTTTAGTACTTTAAGATTATACAAATGTGTTATAGGTAACAGTTCTTTAAAATTTAATTCCACCCACTCAGTCATTTTAAGTACATTTAATGACCTTAAATGTACTAATAGAATTTTTTATTTTTTTACCGTACCAATATAAATATCATTTTAGATTTGATAAAAGTTACATAACAGACTTTTATATCAAGTGTATATACACTGTGATAAAACCACCACTCTGGCAAATGAAGCACGCCAATGAAATTATATTGTGTGAATGTAATATCCTCTGAGCCAGGAAAGTACAGGAAGAGATGGGAAGGAACAAAACGCATAAAACACTAAACTGTCGGTATGCACATATTGGGCTACCTGGAATTTAACCTACTGATTTTATTTTCTAAACTACCAGTGTTAGACTTTCTGTCGGGTCTCATGTTTTATTCACACCATTTCTCACAGATCTCTGAAAGCTAAGGCTTGCCTGTTCAGAACCAATCTGCCCCCTCTCCCAGCGGTTGACCTCTTGGCTTATTTTCCATGTTTTCAAACCCACCAGTCTGTCCCATGAGCTGTAGAAGGTGGCAGATTCTGAGGCAGACAGGGGCAGAAAGGCATCTTCAACAGCACATGAGAAAGGCTTAGCCCCATTTCGGGAGAGGATCAGACTTGACAGAGCTTTGGCAATCCCCCTGACCAAGCCCCGGAATCGGCTCTTTATTCTACCCTAATATTTTAAAATCATTTGTCCTTACACTGAATAACATTCATCTGCTTCTTTCCTCATCAAAACAACATTTCAAATTCTGGAATTTACCAAGACCAACAACTCCATACTTTGCATTGCACCGTGGGATTTACTCTCCAGTGCAGCTTCAACTTTTATATGGTTGAGTTGGTACATAACTATTGAATCTAACTTAATACTGCGAAATGAGAAAACAAAGGAAAAACGTAGAATTTTACACAAATGGGAATGGCATATATTCTCTTGATACTATGGTAAATTATACCCAACTGATATCTCGTTGTTTTTTTAAAGCTTTTTATTTTTTTAATTATTTTTTTAATGTTTGTTTATTTTGGGGAGAGGCAGAGATAGAAGGAGACACAGGATCCCAAGCAGGCTCCAGGCTCTGCGCTGTCAGCACAGAGGCCAACACGGGGCTCGAACCCACGAACAGCGAGATCATGGCCTGAGCCAAAGTCAGACGCTCAACCAACTGAGCCACCCAGGTGCCCCGACCGACACCTCGTTTTTACTCTGGTCATGCTGGACATCTAGCTGTACCTGGGTGAAATTTCATAGCACCCTGTTTTATTGCACTCAAGGATCTCAAGCTCTCACCGGCCTGTGGAGACCCGCCCAGCCACTCTGAGACTTTCACAACAACTGGAAGGGCCAGGAGCCTGGGGCAACTCTTGCACACTGGGAACAGAAGCCATGAGACAAGGATCCACTCTTCCATGTCCTAGGCAGGCAATTCTGAGAAGCACTGTCCTCAGCGGAGCTCCAGTGGGATAGAGCCCTGGTCGCCACCGCATTAGCCAGCTCAGTAACATTCGCCAGAATTGGCTTTTCCTCCTGCTTCATTCTCCCCAGTTCCCAACTCCTGTTCTTTGGTACCACTTTTCAAAATAAGCCACAAAAATCAGGCACAAAAGACCCTTGCATCAGGCTCTAATTTCTGGAAGACTAAAATAAAACTTTTATAGCCACACGATGTACATACAAGCTAGGAAGATAAAAGACATGTAAGAAGAAAATTAAGAATGTAGGGGCGCCTGGGTGGCTTGGTCGGTTAAGCGTCCGACTTCGGCTCAGGTCATGATCTCACAGTCCGTGAGTTCGAGCCCCGCGTCGGGCTCTGTGCTGACAGCTCAGAGCCTGGAGCCTGTTTCAGATTCTGTGTCTCCCTCTCTCTCTGCTCCTCACCTGTTCATGCTCTGTCTCTCTCTGTCTCAAAAATAAATAAACGTTAAAAAAAATTAAAAAAAAAAAAAAAAAAAAAAGAATGTGACACTAAGACCCACCGTTATTGAGCCGTAACTAGGGGCATATTTTAGGTGCATGGCCTTATTTGATGCTCAAAGCAGGTGGCCTAAGCTGTTAAGTGATGGAGTTGGGATTCAGGGCTAGGCAGTCAGACTCCAGAGTCCATGGTTTGATTACTAAGCTATACAAAGCAGCACCTGATGTGCCTCAGACAATAAGATTCTAGAAAAGAGTAGTCTGAGAAAGGAAGTAGCTTTGCATGGTCTGGAAAAACAGGCAGGACTTGAGAAGCATAGGTGGAGGGGCCCCAGTATGGGTGTACTATATTCCGCTCGCCCTAACTAAAGTCATTCCAGGCTGTGACACAAGTCTCAGCACAGATAATAATCTGCACGTAGAATAAGTGTGTCCCTTCTTACTATGAATGTCTAGATATGCTACTAGAATGGCTTAGAGTCGTTCCAAAGGAAGGGTTGGCATTTGGATTGTGCTGGGTGGGAAAGAAGGAATCCTCAGGTTCTAGGAGGAGTGGATTAGAAGCAGAAATGAGGACAAAGTGAGGACAGCCCCTGGTGGATTGGCCTGATCAGAGGACAAAGGGAGCCCCCATAATGAGAATTAGCACATTGAGCTATCAGAGGCAGAACTCGTTTCCAGTGGGAAGGGCCCCTCCAGGGGTTTGCAAGGACAGGCCTCGTGTCCTGGAGGCTGTTGGTCAGATACAGTCACTTTCAGACATTATTGATGCTTTCCGTCATAGACTGTTTGGAAATGGTCCTCTATGAACTACGTTATCTATTGATCTGCAGAAGAAATAGCATTTGTCATGTTAAGGCCTAGTGAGTATAAAATTCTATCTTTGTCGAGTCTTGAGAGAGACAGAAGTAAGAAAATATTCAGCAACCTTAACCTTCAAATATATTTGACATTTGTAAGCATTTCATACCTTGGGAATGGTGGTCTACACCAATGGTCTGAGGTTTCCCCTTTGAGAGTTCATGTTTATTTTAGAACATGTTTAGTTTCTTGATTTAAGTGTTCTGTCTATCCTATTTTCCACTCCTATAGCCAGGGGAGGAGGCACAAAAGACTGAACAAGAAGATGATTCCCAAAGTCGCTCGAGAGTAAAGTTCCGTGATTCTGTACGAAAAATCAAGACTAAACCCCCGGTGAGAAAGCCTGTCTTTTTAAATCATGCCTGCTTTAAATCATGTGTTTTGTTGGCCTGTTTGTGTTTTTCAAATATATCCAGTGAGAGATGCCCATATATATAGCCCGACTCTTATTGCCGTGGAGTATGCAAGAGAAAAGCATGAGAACTGATTCTTACTTTTAAAATGCTTAAATCTAGGGGCGCTTGGGGGGCTCAGTCAGTGAAGCATCTGACTCCTGATCTTGGCTCAGGCCATGATCTCACGGTTCGTGAGTTCAAGCCCCAAGTCGGGCTCTGTGCTGACACCGCAGAGCCGGCTTGGGATTTCTCTCTCTCTCTCTCTCTCTCTCCCCCTCTCTCTGCCCCTCCCCTGCTCACATGCATATTCTCTCTCTCTCTCTCTCTCTCTCAAAAACAAATAAACTGTAAAAAATAATAAAAAATAAATAAATAAATAAATGCTTGAATCTACTAGGAGAGATTAGAATACTGTCTGACTGGATGAAGAGGAGTACAGGGCAGGGCAGGAAATGTTAGCAGGAAGATTATTTGTTCAGCTCTGCAGTTGTACCAGCTTTCACTATGGGGAAAAAACGGGGTAGGAACTCAGGAGGAATCAAAACCGAAAAAGCACATTAAAAAAAAAAAAAAAAGTTAACAAACCCCTGAATTGCTCCTAATTAAACAAAACTATCTCAACAGTGGCCTATAAAATAATGAATCTACTTTTTTCTTTTTTTTTCTTTTTTTTGGCATCTTAATCATCTTTTCAAAAGCTTTTCCTGCTGTACATAAGATATTGATATGCTTATTAGAATGTTGGCTAGTTTGTTAAAGAAAAGTAACTCGTGAAAGTATTAGAGGAAGCCCCCAACTGCCTGCTGCACTTTGTTAAAGTTTGTGATGGGTCATCTCGGACCTTCGACAAAGGTAACACGTGTGGGATGCCTCCAATGTGCCCGGTACCATTAGCACCCGGCACTCACCTCAGCTTACGCAACCTGAAGTTCTATTACTCGCTGTTTCTCCGTAGGTCCCACCTGGCTTCCCTTCTGCCGAAGAAGCCTATAACTTCTTCACTTTCAACTTTGATCCTGAACCGGAGGAATCAGAGGAAAAACCGAAAGCAAAAAATAGAGATGGAACTACCCAAGAGGAGGAGGAAGGAGAGGAAGAAGAGCCACCTGTGCAGGGAATCCACAAAACGGTATTTAATATTACGACGGTTATGAGGAGAGGGATGATGATGATGTTACTGACCACAATGGTGACACTGGTGATGGTGATGACATCTTCGCCAGGGAGTGGCTGAGGACAGACTTGTCACCACCACGCAGCTCCTCCATGTCTTCATTGAAAGCAATGGGGATACGACATTGCCATTACTTTCTGTAGCCGCTGATTTTACCCCATGGTTTGGGTAATAAGGACCTTGATTAAATCTGTCCATTTCTCTCTGGTGGAAAAAGAGAAAAGCTCAACGATGTGGCTTGCAGGTTCTTGTTGCTAGACCCACACAGTGTTAGCATTCATTTCATGTGCAAATTGTTCACCTCTCCAAGGCACATGACGCCTGCTCTCTCTTCCCACAACCTTACAGGTGATCAGTTTTTTATGCCCCGTTCCACACCCGAGCTACAACTCAGACTCTATCATCGTGGGAGGTATATGTGAGGCGAAAGAAAACACACCATTAAAAAAAAAATGGACAAAGGACTTGAATAGACATCTCTCCAAAGAAGATCTACAGATGGGCAATAAGTACATGAAAATATGTTTAACGTCACTAATCATTAGAGAACTGCAAATATAAACCACAATGAGATACCATTTTACACAAATTAGAATGGCTATTATTTTTAAAAAATGAAAAGAACAAGTGTGGACAAGGATTTTAAGAAACTAGACCCTTGTGCATTGCTGATGGTGACGTGAAATGGAGGAGCTGCTGTGAAAACAGCCTGGTTATTCCTCAAAAATTTAAACATGGGGGGCACCTGGGTGGCGCAGTCGGTTAAGCGTCCGACTTCAGCCAGGTCACGATCTCGCGGTCCGTGAGTTCGAGCCCCGCGTCAGGCTCTGGGCTGATGGCTCAGAGCCTGGAGCCTGTTTCCGCTTCTGTGTCTCCCTCTCTCTCTGCCCCTCCCCCGTTCATGCTCTGTCTCTCTCTGTCCCAAAAATAAAAAATAAAAAACGTTGAAAAAAAAATTAAAAAAAAAAAAAATTTAAACATGGAATTATTATGGTCCCACAGTTCCACTTCTGGGTTTAGACCCAAAAGAATAGGAAGCAGGCACTCAAACAGATACTTGGACACTTATGCTGATAGAAGCATTGTTCACAATAGCCAAAAGGTGAAGGCAACCCAAGTGTCCATCAGCAGATGAATGGATGAACAAACTGGTGTAGACATACGATGGAAAAGTATTCAGCATTAAAAGGGAAAGAAATTCAGGATACCTGGTTGGCTCAGTCAGTAGAATGTGTGACTCTTAATCTCACAGTCGTGAGTTTGAGCATCATGTTGGACATAAGGAAGGAAGGAAGGAAGGAAGGAAGGAAGGAAGGAAGGAAGGAAGGAAGGAAGAAAAGGGAGGGAGGGAGGGAAGAAGGAAGGAAGGAAGCAGGGAAGGAAGGGAAGGAAGGAAGGAAGGAAGGAAGGAAGGAAGGAAGGAAGGAAAGGGAGAAAGAAAGAAAGAAAGAAAGAAAGAAAGAAAGAAAGAAAGAAAGAAAGAAAGAAAGAGAAAGAAAGAAAGAAAGAAAAGGAAGAAAAGAAAGAGGAAGGAAGGAAGGAAGGAAGGAAGGAAGGAAGGAAGGAAGGAAGGAAGGAAGGAAGGAAGGAAGAAAAAGATTTGGAGGCACCGGGGTGGCTTCATGATTTAAGTGTTTGACTTCAGCCCAGGTCATGATCTCACAGTTCATGAGTTTGAGCCCCGCGTTGGGCTCTGTGCTAACAAAGCAGAGCCTGCTTCAGATCCTCTGTCTCCCTCGCTCTCTGCTCCTCCCTGCCCCCTCTCATAAATAAACATTTAAAAAAAAGATTTATTTTTTTAACAAAAAGATTTGGATATGCCAATTATATCTCAATAAAACTAAAAACAGGGGCGCCTGGGTGGCGCAGTCGGTTGAGCGTCCGACTTCAGCCAGGTCACGATCTCGCGGTCCGTGAGTTCGAGCCCCGCGTCAGGCTCTGGGCTGATGGCTCGGAGCCTGGAGCCTGTTTCCGATTCTGTGTCTCCCTCTCTCTCTGCCCCTCCCCCGTTCATGCTCTGTCTCTCTCTGTCCCAAAAATAAATTAAAAATGTTGAAAAAAAAAAAAAAAAAAAAACTAAAAACAAATTTTTAATATGAAATTTATTGCTAAATTGGTTTCCATACAACACCCAGTGCTAATCCCAACAAGTGCCCTCCTCAATACCCCTCACCCACCCTCCCGTCCCTCCCATCCCCCATCAACCCTCAGTTTGTTCTCAGTTTTTAAGAGTCTCTTATGGTTTGGCTCACTCCCTCTCTAACCTCTTTTTTTCTTTTCCTTCCCCTCCCTCATGGTCTTCTGTTAAGTTTCTCAGGATCCACATAAGACAGAAAACGTATCTGTCTTTCTCTGTATGACTTATTTCACTTAGCATAACACTCTCCAGTTCCATCCACGTTGCTACAAAAAGCCATATTTCATTCTTTCTCATTGCCACGTAGTATTCCATTGTGTATATAAACCACAATCTCTTTATCCATTCATCAGCTGATGGACACTTAGACTCTTTCCATAATTTGCCTATTGTTGAAAGTGTTGCTATAAACATTGGAGTACAAGTGCCCCTATGCATCAGCACTCCTGTATCCCTTGGGTAAATTCCTAGCAGTGCTATCGCTGGGTCATAGGGTAGATCTATTTTTAATTTTTTGAGGCACCTCCACACTGTTTTCCAGAGTGGCTGCACCAGTTTGCATTCCCACCAACAGTGCAAGAGGGTTCCCGTTTCTCCACATCCCCGCCAGCATCTATAGTCTCCTGATTTGTTCATTTTAGCCACTCTGACTGGCATGAGGTGATATCTCACTGTGGTTTTGATTTGTATTTCCCTGATGAGGAGCGACGTTGAGCATCTTTTCATGTTCCTGTTGGCCATCTGGATGTCTTCTTTGGGCAAGTGTCTATTCATGTTTTCTGCCCGTTTCTTCACTGGATTATTTGTTTTTTGGTTGTGGAGTTTGGTGAGCTCTTTATAGATTTTGGATACTAGCCCTTTGTCTGATATGTCTTTTGCAAATATCTTTTCCCATTCCGTTGGTTGCCTTTTAGTTTTGTTTTAAAAAGGAAATTCTAGTTTTAAAAAGGAAATCCTAATAGATACAGAAAAAAACATTTGACAAAACTCCAATTTTTTTTGGGTGGGGAGGGGAGACATTATAAAGCCTTTTTTAATAAATAAATAAATAAATACATACATACATACATACATACATACACACATACATACATACATAAAAAGTTTTAAAAAGGAAATCCTAACAGATACAGGAAAAACATTTGACAAAATTCCTTTGGGGTAGGGGGACATTCTAAAACCTTTATTTAGCATCAGGTAGATTATTTCATTATAACACTTGTTAACTTCAAGACAGCAATTAAAATAATTTAGTGGCAGCTATCTAAAGCCCCTTGGAGCAAGATGTCTGCCTACCGTTGGGTGGAGAAGTACCGTAAGATTAACATCCTCCAATAAAGCAGCAAAGCCATACAGTAAGTCTCCATACACATTTTAAGTACATGGGTGCCTTGCAAACTTGAAATGCACATATAGTTTGGTACTTATATCTGATACATGAGTGCAACTTAATGTCTCTGGTGGCATTTGCTGCAAAAGTTGAAGCGTTTAGAAATGTTTGTCATTATGTAATGATGGTGATTAGAATCTATTTCTAGGGCATTTTGATGAATTGCTAGATTTTATACAAATTTTTAATTCAAACACCTTTTAATTCTAAGGACCTTGATTACAGAAAATTGTAAGAGCAAATTTAGAGCATGAAGGTACCTTTTCCAGTTGAATTATTTGGAATTTCCAAATCAGGAGCACCTATTCTGATTATTCTGGTGTGTTTTTTGTTTTTGTTTTTGTTTCTTTTTGGAAGTGGGAAGGAGTAAAATTGAGAGGATTAATATGAAGGAAAGCTGTCTTTTTTTTTTTTGGAGGCAAATAGCTTTTATTTAGAATAATTTTGTATTTCCAAAAGAATTACAGAAATGTTACTCAGTTTCCATACACCCTTCACCCAGCTTCCCCAAATATAAACAAATTACTGTCATAAACTATTAAAACCAGGAGATTAATATTGATAAAAATACCTTAATCTACAAACCTGATTCAAATTTTGACAATTGTCTTTTTGTGGTCCAGGATCCTATGTTGCTTTGAGGCTTCATATCTCCTTGGTCTCCACCCATCTGGGAAAGTTCCTCAGTCTGTCTTTATCCTTCTTGACGTTGACAAGTTTCAAGAATACTAGCTAGTTATTTTAAATAAGTCTCTCAACTTGAGTTTGTCTGATATTTTCTCATGATTTAGATTCAAATTACACGTTAAGAAAAATATTTATTTATTTATTTATTTATTTATTTATTTATTTATTATTTTATTTACTTTTATTTTTTAGATTTACATCCAAATTAGTTAGCATATAGTGCAGCAATGATTTCAGGAGTAGATTCCTTACTACCCCTTACCCATTTAGCCCATCCCCCCTCCCACAACCCCTCCAGTAACCCTTAGCTTGTTCTCCATATTTATGAATCTTTTCTGTTTTGTCCCCCTCCCTGTTTTTATATTATTTTTGTTTCCCTTCCCTTATGTTCATCTGCTTTGTCTCTTAAAGTCCTCATATAATTTTTGTCTTTCTCTGACTAATTTCACTTAGCATAATACCCTCCAATTCCATCCACGTAGTTGCAAATGGCAAGATTTCATTCTTATTGATTGCTGAGTAATACTCCGTTGTATATATATACCACATCTTCTTTATCCATTCATCCATCGATGGACAGTTGGGCTCTAGGAAAGCTGTCTTTTTAACATAGTCTTTGCAAAATGGCATAATCCTCTCTACATTTGAGTGCATAAACATTGTATAGAAGAGGTCTAAACACTTCAAAGTTACATCTAAAACATTCATGATAAAAACTCATAAATTAGGCATAGAAGGAATGTACCTCAATGTAATAAAGGCCATCTATGACAAGCCCACAGCTAACATCATACTCAATGGTGAAAAGTTGAAAGCTTTTCCTCTAAGATCAGGAGCAAGATGATGCTGCCCACGCTTACCTTTCCTATTCGACATAGTACTAGAAGGCTAGCTAGAGCCATCAGGCAAGAAAAAGAAATAAAAAGTATCCAAATTGGAAAAAAAAAAAGTAAAATTGTCTCTACTTGCAGATGCTATGATTTTTTTTCTTAATTTTTTTAATGTTTATTTATTTTTGAAGAAAAGAGAGATAGAGCATGAGCAGGGGAGGGGCAGACAGAGAGAGGGAGACACAGAATCCAAAATGGGCTCCAGGCTCTGAGCTGTCAGCACAAAGCCCAATGTGGGGCTTGAACTCACGAACCGCAAGATCATGACCTGAACTGAAGTTGGAAGCTTAACCGACTGAGCCACCCAGGTGCCCTACAGACGTAATCCTGACGACTCAACTAAAAAATTGGGAGACCTAATCAATGAATTTAGTAAAGTTGCAACATACAAAGTTAACATACAAAAATCGGTAGTGTTTCTTTACAGTAGCCATAAGTTTCCTGAAAAAGAAATAAAGAAATTGATCCCATTTACAATAGTATCAAGAACACTAAAATACTCAGGAATAAATTTAACTAAGCAAATGAAAGACCTGTACTCTGAAAAGTATGACAGTAATGAAAGGAATCAAAGATACAAACAAATGTAAAGCTATCACATGTTCATGGATTGGGAGAGTTAATATTATTAAAATGTGACTACTTGGGGCGCCTGGGTGGCGCAGTCGGTTAAGCGGCCGACTTCAGCCAGGTCACGATCTCGCGTCTGTGAGTTCGAGCCCCGCGTCGGGCTCTGTGCTGACAGCTCGGAGCCTGGAGCCTGTTTCCAATTCTGTGTCTCCCTCTCTCTCTGCCCCTCCCCTGTTCATGCTCTGTGTCTCTCTGTCCCAAAAATAAATAAAAAACATTGAAAAAAAAAAAAAATTTAAAAAATGTGACTACTACCAAAAGCCATCTGTAGATTCAATACAATCTCTATAAAGGTTTCAATGACACTTGCTACAGAAGTAGAAAAAAACACTCCTAAAATTTATGTGGAACCACAAAAGATGCAAAAAGCCAAAGTAATCCTGAGAAAGAAGAACAAAACAGGAGGCATCACTCTTTGATTTCAAGCCATATTATAAAGCTTATAGTCATCAAAACAGCATGGTACTGGCATTAAAAACAGACAAATAGGTCAATGGAATAGAATGGGCAGTCCAGAAATAAACCCAAGCATATATGGTCAACTAATATTTGACAAGGGAGGGACGCCTGGGTGGCTCAGTCTGTTGAGCATCAGACTTTAAGCCAGGTCATGATCTCACAGTTTGTGGGATCGAGCCCCATGTCAGGCTGTGTGCTGACAGCTCGAAGCCTGGAGCCTGCTTTAGATTCTGTGACTCCCTCTTTCTCTCCCTTCCCCCGCTCATGCTGTCTTTCTCTCTCTCAAAAATAAACAAACATTCAAAACAAACTTTTTTTTAATTTGACAAGGGAGCCAAGAATACTCAGTGAAGAAAAGACAGTCTCTTCAATAAATGGTGCTAGGATAATTAGATATTCACATGTAAAAGAATGAAAGTGGACCCATATCTCAAAATGGATTAAAGGCTTAAATGTAAGACCCGAAACCACGAAACTCCTAGGAAAAAAAAAAAATACAAAAAAAGCCCCTTGACATGGGGGCTGGTAGTGAGTTTTTGGAGATGATACCAAAACACAAGCAACAGAATCAAAATGGAATTTTTTACCTAGGCTTACAGAAGCTTGTTCCATACTAATTGGTTTACAAATCAGTATTCAGCTTGTTCTGACTCTGGATGTCTCTGGAGGTTGCAGACGAGGCCAAGAACGCAATCATTTGGAAACTTGACTAAGCAGGAGGGTTTGCTCCCAAGGTGGTTTATTCTTCTGCCCGGCGAGAGCTGCTGGCGGGAAGCCTCAGTTCAGAGGCTCCCCACAAAGCTGCTTGAGTGTCCTCATGACATGACAGCGGATTTCCCCCAAAGCACGTATCCGGGAGGAAACAAGGAGGAAGCCACGGTGCCCTTTCCTGACCTAGAGCCAGAAGCTACATACCTGTACTCGTAATCCTGCTCTTGGAAGGAATTCATTGAGTGCAGCGCCCCCAGAACGGGAGGAGAACCAGGGTCCGCTTCTGGAAGCAGGACTGGCAACAGATTTGTAGGCTTCTGAAATCATGACACTTGTCTCCAAAAGCCACCTCTCCTCTCTTTTGCGTGTTTCTCCCCTGGAAGCGACGTGTTCCTAAAACTGCCCTTTGAAATCGTGTGCAAGGTGAGGCCCCGTCCTCGTACTCCATGCGCGCTCTTGTCTGCTCAGACCCTTCCTCAGTATTTTTATGCTCAAGGTGGATTTAGTCTTTCTGGCAGAGGTTGTGGATTATTTGTAGCTCTTCTTTTCTGTCTTCTCTGCCGTATTTCTCAGTCTGTCTCTGCTCACCGCGAAGCAGAAGAGGGGCACAAGCGAGAAACGTCACACACTGAAATTAGGGCACTTTTTTCTTTTTTTTACTTTTTTGACGATTTTGGAATTCTCTGTCTTCAAGTTGCGCTGAGAGCTTGGTCACCACGTAGATTCACTTCCCCTTCTCATTGTTGTGTATATTTGGGAAGAAATATTAAGAGGCAGGTAACCAGGCAACCACCTGTGCAAATCTCCACGGGATTTTAAAAGATGTTGCTTAGGGGGCGCCTGGGTGGCTCAGTCAGTTAAGCATCTGACTTCAGCTCAGGTCATGATCTCACGGCTTGGGGGTTCAAGCCCCATGTCGGGCTCTGTGCTGACAGTTGGAACCTGCTTTAGATTCTGTGTCTCCCTCTCTGTCTGCCTCTCTGCCCCTCCCTTGCATTATCTTTAAATTATTTATCTTTAAATAAACATTTTTAAAGATATTGTTCATTAATGGGCACCGGGCTTCAATTTAAAAAAAGAAAAGTGGGGGAGGAGAAAGAGAAGAAGGAGAAAAGTAAGGTGGAGAAAGAGAGGAGGAAGAAAGAAAAGGAGAAAAAATTTGGAAACTACACAAACAAAATTAATATGCTTCAGCGAACATTTGTGATTACAGACCCAGTACTTAGAATTTTTACGAATTCTAAGTCCGATAATTCTCACAAAACCCTATGAGGTAAGCTCTGTTAAATATCGCCATCTGATGGGTGAGAAAAACAAGGATTAGAACAGTAGATAAGGTCGGGTGTCTGAGTGGCTCAGTCGGTTAAGCTTCAGCTCAGGCCATGATCTCATGGTTCATGGGTTCGAGCCCCGCGTGGGGCTCTGTGCTGACAGCCCAGAGCCTGGAGCCTGCTTTGGATTCTGTGTCTCTGTCTTTCCCTGCCCCTCCCCCACTCGTGCTCTGTCTCTCTTTTTTTGTCCCTCTCTCTCTCTAAAATAAATAAACATTAAAAAAATTTTTTAAAAAAAGAACGATAGGTAAGCTCCCCGAAGGCAGGCAGGCAATGCAGGGAGCTGGGAGGCAAGACCCAGTAGCCTGAGCAGAGTGTGGACACAGCTGTCCATGTTGTGTCCTGGGGTCCGTGCCGGTTGGAAGGTTAACATACTACATAACTTCTGGGCCCAAGTACTTAAGTAAATGTGGAAGAATGCATGCCATCAGAGGAGGCCAGAATTGTTGAGACTTCAGTAGCTTTGCCCAGCACACGCCTTCTGTCTTCAGCCCGTTCTGATTTTGACATTTCCCAAGTACGTGGAGTAGTGAAAGACAAAAAACCCACCTGTTAAATATGAAAGGCCAGACAGCTTTAGGCCTTCATTTAAAAAAAAAGATAAACAGGGCGCCTGGGTGGCTCAGTGGATTGAGCGTCCGACCTCAGCTCAGGTCATGATCTCACAGTTCTTGGGTTCAAGCCCCACATCGGACTCTGTGCTGTCAGTGCAGAGCCTGCTTCAGATCCTCTGTTCCCCTCTCTCTGCCTCTCCCCAACTCACGCGTGCTGTCTCTCTCTCTCTCAAAAATAAATTAACATTTAAAAAACAAATTTTAAAAAAGGTACACAAAAAAATTTCTTAATTTAAAAAAGATAAACGGGGGTGCCTGGGTGGCTCAGTCGGTTGAGCATCCGACTTCGGGTCAGGTCATGATCTCGCAGTTCATGAGTTCAAGCCCTGTGTCAGACTCTGTGCTGACAGCTCAGAGCCTGGAGCCTACTTCCGATTCTGTGTCTTCCTCCCTCTCTGCTCCTCCCCCTTGCTTGTGCTCGTTCTCTCCCTCGCTCTCTGTCTCTCAAAAATAAATAAATAGACATTTAAAAAGATAAACAAAAGGATGGGGCCCCTGAGTGGCTCCGTCGTTTAGGCAGCTGAATTTGGCTCAGGTCATGATCTCACGGTTGGTGAGTTCGAGCCCTGCATAGGGCTCTGTGCTGACAACTTGGAGCCTAGACCCTGTTTTGGAATCTGTGACTCCCCCTCCCTCTCTGTCCCCTCCCCAGCTCATTCTCTGTCTCTGTCTCTCAAAAAATAAATAAACGTTAAAAAATTTTTTTTTTACAGATAAACAAAAGGAAAAGGTAACTTTATTATAAGATACATTGTTTGATGAGTTTAATGTCATTATTATTTTTCTAAGTAAACTAGTAATCAGCGGATCTTTTTCCATCTGTTTAATCCGCTGCAGGATGAACAATTGCTGATTAGTGCTACAGAGGCCGAGGCTTTTCTGTGGGGCTTAGATCACACAGCTGCGGATTTTGTGGCAGTCAGACCTGCAGATTATGAAAGTGCCCACGTCCGACTACAGATGGAAAAAGAACTCCTGTTCGTGCCCAGCAGGCTGACAGGTACCTGCCTTTTTTTGCCTTCTTGCTCAGCGTGGACATCTTCGTTTTCCTTCAGATGAAATATGGCTGGTGTCTGAGGATGCCCAATTTCTAATCTGAGTTAGTAATCAAGAAATACCTTTTTGGGCCCCTGGGTGGCTTGGTCAGTTAAGCATCCGACCCTTGGTTTCGGCTCAGGTCATGATCTCACAGTTTCGTAGCTTGGAGCCCCACATTGGGCTCCAAGCTGACAGCACAGAGCCTGCCTGGGATTCTCTGTCTCCCTCTCTCTCTTCCTCTCTCTCTCCCTCTCTCTCTCTCTCTCTGCCCCTCCCCCACTTGCACTGTCTCTGTCTCTCTCAAAATAAAAAAATAAACTTTAAAAACAAAAAGAAGAAATGCCTTCAGGTGAAACTAAAATAAAGAACATGAGAAAATGCCCAGTATGTTGTGGGGGTCCCCGCATCAAATCAGCAACCTGTGCTGGGGACGGAGAACATGTGAGACTCCGAGATTCTGAGATTCGGGCTGTGAGAAGGAAACCCTCTCTGCTTCGTCCTCTACCCACTCAACCTTTCTAGAACACTTCTGTGACCAGACATGTATGGGTTTCTTCCCACACCGACCAACTCTCCAACACCAGCCAGATATCCTATAGCTTACTACCTGCCTGGGGCTAACGCAGACCCCACAAATAAGGGCTTGGCCCCACAAGACTACTGTCTACCTCAGACACCAGCCTCAAGTAGTGGGTCCCCACGTTACCCACACTTGTGCTCGATTTTGCCACAAACTGGGGGCTCCGTGACCCCCTCCTCAGCTTTGATCATTTGCTGTAACAGGTGCATAGTAGTCAGAGAAATACTTCTACTTGCTGGTTGATCATGTAAGAAAGGATATGAGAGAGCACACACGTGAAGAGATTCACAGGGCAAGGCACAAGGTGGGGGACACGGAGCTTCCATGCACCTCCGCACATTCGCCAACCAGGCAGCTCTTCAGACCCCTTCACTTAGGACGTCTATGGAGGCTTCTTACATAGACACGATCATTGTAGACCAAATCACTGCCATTAATGAAATCTGTAGTCCCTCTCCTCTCCCAGAGGTGGGATGGAGGGCACGGCTGTTGAAAGTCCCAACCTTCTACTCACAAGCCTGCCCGCCAGACCAGCCTGAGACTCTCCAGGAGCCCCCAGCCACCAGGCATGTCACTGTCATGCAAAAGGATGTTATCACGTGAGCGTTCTGAGGGAGCTGCAAAGCAGGTTGGCTGAGGTTCCTCACCTCAGGGAGGTGGAGGTCGGGAATGGTTAAGGGTATTGGAGCCAGGACCACTGGATTAACTCCTAGTGACTGCCCCTTGCTGAGTTTCTGGCCTGGGCTTCCCTTTGCTCTTTTCTCACCTGGAATTTTATTTCCTCCTGAGAGTGCCTGAGGGACCTCCCCAGTTACTTAACTGGTAGTTCACACTTAAAATGGCAGGGCGGGGGTGCCTAGGTGGCGCAGTCATTTGAGCGTCCCACTGCGGTTCAGATCATGATTTCGCAGTTCGTGAGTTCAAGCCTCACATCGGGCTCTGTGCTGACAGCTCGGAGCCTGAAACCTGCTTCGGATTCTGTCTGTCTGTCTGTCTGTCTGTCTCTCTCTCTCTCTGCCCCTCCACTGCTTGTGCTTTCCCCCTCTCTCACAAAAATAAGTAAATAAATATTTTTTAAAAATTAAAATGGCATGGCACAAAAACAGACACTCAGATCAATGGAACAGAATAAAGAACCCAGAAATGGACCCACAAACATATGACCAACTAATCTTTGACAAAGCAGGAAAGAATATCCAATGGAATAAAGACAGTCTCTTTAGCAAGTGATGCTGGGAAAACTGGACAGTGACATGCAGAAGAATGAACTGGGACCACTTTTTTACACCTTACACAAAAATAAACTCAAAATTGATAAAAGACCTCAATGTAAGACAGGAAGCCATCAAAATCCTCGAGAAGAAAGCAGGAAAAAAACCTCTTTGACCTGGGCCACAGCAACTCTTTACTCACTCAACACGTCTCCAGAGGCAAGGGGAAAAAAAGTAAAAATGAACTACAGGGATCTCATCCCCAAAATAAAAGGCTTCTACACAGCAAAGGAAACAATCAGCAAAACTAAAAGGCAACTGACAGAATGGGAGAATATATTTGCAAATGACGTATCAGATAAAGGATTAGTATCCAAAATCTACAAAGAACTTATCAAACTCATCACCCAGAAAACAATCCAGTGAAGAAATGGGCAAAAGACATGAATAGACACTTCTCCCAAGAAGACATCCAGATGGCCAACCAACACATGAAAAAATGCTCAACATCACTCATCATCAGGGAAATACAAATCAAAACCACAATGAGATACCACCTCATACCTGTCAGAATGGCTAACATTAACAACTCAGGCAACAATAGATGTTGGTGAGGATGCGGAGAAAGAGGATCTCTTTTGCATTGTTGGTGGGAACGCAAGCTAGTGTAGCCAGTCTGGAAAACAGTAGGGAGGTTCCTCAAAAAACTAAAAATAGAACTACCCTATGACCCAGCAATAGCACTACTAGGCATTTGTGCAAGGGATACTGGTGTGCTGTTTCGAAGGGGCACGTGCACCCCCATGTTTATAGCAGCACTATCGACAGTAGCCAAAGTATGGAAAGAGCCCAAATGTCCATCAATGGATGAGTGGATAAAGAAGATGTGGTATATATGTACAATGGAGTATTACTCAGCAATCAAAAAGGATGAAATCTTGCCATTTGCAACTACATGGATGGAACTGGAGGGTATTATGTTAAGCGAAATTAGTCAGAGAAAGACAAATATATGACTTCACTCATATGATGACTTTAAGAGACAAAACAGATGAACATAAGGGAAGGGAAGCAAAAATATAAAAACAGAGAGGGGGACAAAACAGAATAGACTCATAAATATGGAGAACAAACAGAGGGTTACTAGAGGGTTGTGGGAGGAGGAATGGGCTAAATGGGTAAGAGGCATTAAGGAATCTACTCCTGAAAACGTTGTTGCACTATATGCTAACTAACTTGGATGTAAATTTTAAAAATAAAAAATTAATTTAATTTAATTTAATTTAAATAAAATAAAATAAATTAATTAAAATAAAGAAAAGAAAAGAGAAAAGAAAAGGCCGGGTGGTTTGAGAACCTCTTGAGACTGAAAAGGGGGTCCTGCCCTTACCTTACCTGGAAGCTAGATTTCTTTTCAGTTGTCATGTCCTGAGTTCTAATCAAAAGCCCAGCCGAAGATAAATTGTTGTTTAATTTTGATAGTTAATTTTGAATCACGTGTGTTCAATGTATTTGTTGGACATGGCGCAGGGTGGGGGTGGGGGGGTGTGCTGCCTGGGTGGCTCAGTCAGTTAAGCCATCGACTTTGGCTTGGGTCATGATCTCACGGTTCGTGAGTTTGAGCCTGGTGTCTAGCTCTGTGCTGACAGCTTAGAGCCTGGATCCTGCTTCGGGTTCTGTGTCTCTGTCTCTGTCTGTTCCTCCTCTGCCTGCACTGTCTCTCTCGCACTGTCTCTCTCTCTCTCTCTCTCTCTCTCTCTCTCTCTCAAATAAAGATTTAAAAAAATAATAATAATAAGCAGCTGGGAAACATGCCCAAAGCTGACACCTTTGCCATAATAGTAACAGTGAACGCATCCTGTGCTCTCCCGCCAACAGGCACCTTTCTAAGCACTTGCTATGTTTCCACAAATCTGCTCTCACACCAGGGCTAGAGAAGTCGTCTCTTTCATTTTACAGATGAAAAAGCAGAAGCCCAGAGAAGTTAGGGAACTAGTCCAAGACCTTGAATCTAGTGACGTGAGGGAGGCACGTTTCTGAGCGGGGTGGCCAGCTGCAGAGGCCACACGTCTGGCACAATGCATCCTGATGCCCTTTGGGGGAGTGGAGAAACGCATTTGCAGCAACCTCAGCCAAGGAGGAACTTCCTCACCTGCGTCTGTGTGCAGAGGACTCTCACTTCCAGGCCTGTCGCTGGAGCCCCCTGGGTTGGGAGTGGAGGTTTCACCCCAGGGGCCCGCTCAGACAAGGGGTGGGGGGGGGGGGGTTGCTCGTGGAAGAGGCCTAAACTGTCCCGGCTGCACGGGGGTCCTGCTCTGAGCGGGGATCCAATCACAGATCCTTCTCCCACTCGCACTGGCCCACGGGGGGGCCCTGTGAGGAGGTGACCCTGGCCTAGCCGACAGGAGTCGGGGAGCCACACAGCCCCAGCTCCTCCTCCGCAAGGTATGACCTTGAGCGAGCTCCTCTATTCCGGGGTGCCTCGCCTGAAGTCAGCAGGAAATGAGACGCTCCTATGACGTGACCCTGGACGTTTAGTTTTCCTTTGAGCACTGAGGAAATGACATGAGTGAATTACCTGTGCTGTGACCAGCACATAGCAGGAGATCAGAAATAATAGTAATTTCTGTTACTGGTGCTGTCGTTCTTGTCACTGTTTGGAGAACGGTTGCCAAAGTCGAGTGTGTTAGCCAATGTCAAGGCTTCTACTTACACGTATTTTTAATCTCTTCCTTCCCTGATCTAATTCTGTAAGTATGATCATGCGTACACAACGTATAGGCATATGCAGGGTGGGCGAGTGCTCAAAAACGTTCCCTTGAAAAGAGTTGAAGACCCCTGGGATTAGTGATGGGCCCCCGTCTAGCCATGCGAGGGGTGGGGAACAGAAAAAAAGGTTACAACAGTGGTTTGTCCCAGGTTTTCTAAGAACTCCAAGGTAGGTTCTTCCAGAACTACTGGCATTGGTTGCTTTTTTGCGGGGGAGTTTGGGAAGCAGAGTATCCAAATGGCCACACACAGGAGAATTGGCAGATTCGAGGATTTGGCGAGGTTTAGAGTGAGGTAATTATAAGCAAAAGTGATTCTCCACCTTTCCTCTTAGCTCCCAAATTGGCTCCGGGCCCTCACAAATGCACCATCTTTTCTCACTTCTCCTCTGGCCTACTCTGCCCAAGCAGGCCCGGGGATCTTTCCAGAACTGAGAATCTGCTCGGTCACTCCCCAGGTAGAGCCTTCGGTGACCCACCCCCCTGGCCAGAACCCACTGCTGCTGGTGGCCTGAGAGGCCCTCCCTCCACCCTACTGCCCGGCACTGCTCACCACCCACTCAGTGTCCGCCCTGTGTTCCTCCCCCTCCCCTGTTCCCTGGGACACTCACACTCCCAGGTCCCCATCCCCAGCTCCTTCCTTCTCAACCCTCAAGTGCAAATGCATCGCCTCCGGAGAAAATCCTCCCTTGCTGCTCTGTTTCAAGTTTGTCTCCTTTTTTAAACTTCTTAACTTACAAAGCATTTTCTCATACTTTAGCTCATTTCATTCTCCCAAGAACCTTGTGAGTAGATACTCTCATCCCTTTTGTACGGAAGGAAAGAGTTCAAAGGAGGGCCCGGCCCTGGTTCTCTCCACCAGTGAGCCATGAAGGAGGTCCTCTGATTTGAACACTGCCGTCCCGTGCTTTGCCACACTGGTGAGTTAGGTGTGGACTTATTTCATGATTCTGCAACATGATATTACGGGTGAACACATTCCTCTTTTCCCTGGTTCTGCTTCTAGAAGTTAACATGGAGCATTTGAGGCTTCCAAGAATCTAAATGAAATCTCCAGTGGTTGTTTGAAGTCACCAAATTGCAGCTGCAAATGTTTAGGCTGGCACTAATGTTGCTTTTATTTGCTTCTGACCTATCTAGTGCCTACGTATAAAAAGCTTCCCGAGAACGTACAGCCCAGATATCTGGAAGACGAAGGCCTGTACATCGGCACAAGACCAGACGTGCCTCGCACCTGTCAGAACATCATGGAGAACCGGTTGCTGACACAGGAACCTGTAAGCACGCAGCCAGTGTCCCCCCATCCCCCCGTCCTCCCTGTCCCCCAGCCGGCAACTCTTGGAGCTGCTTCTTCCTGTGGGGACAGTCACATCATGCTCATTTCCTCCTGCCTGTAGACAGTGGTTCAATATTTTTATTTGTCTCTCAGTACGTTTGGTGATCCTCAAACCGCACAACCTCTCCCCCCCCTTAAAACCCATCTTCCGTTGGCTGGGCTTGGGATTCTCCTGCTGAGTCAGATGTCCACAACCTTCATGCAATTCACAGAAATGTTTAATCATCCACGGATAGAAGGTTCTCCATTATTTTGCTCCTATGGTTTTTTTCCTTCAATTTTTCATGCATAGAAAATACATTTTTTCTGAAGCACCCCTGTAAGCTTTTTGTTAATGCTTTTTTGGAAGGGAGTGAGGACTATATCTTAATTGTGGGGGGTGTTAGTGACGACTCAGTTGCTAATGGAAATGAGGCTTTTATTTTTTTTTATTTAAAATTTTTTTTATGTTTATTTTTGAGAGAGACAGAGAAAGAGAGAGTGTGTGAGCAGGGGAGGGGCAGAGAGAGAGGAAGACACAGAATCCGAAGCAGGCTCCAGGCTCTGAGGTGTCAGCACAGAATCTGACGCAGGGCTTGAACCCACGAACCACAGGATCGTGACCTGAGCCAAAGCTGACACTGAACCAACTGAGCCACCCAGGTGCCCCAGAAACGAGGCTTTTAAAGATCTATTGGGACAGGGGAAAGTGCATGAAATGTGTGTGTCGACCCAGAATTTTCTTGCAAGTGTTGTTTCTTTTGTAAACCATTTTCTGTCCAGTTAGAAGAAGACGTTGGGACGTCTGGGTGGCTCAGTCAGGTAGGCATCTGACTTTGGCTCAGGTCATGATCTCACAGTCCGTGGGTTTGAGCCCCGTGTTGGGTTCTGTGCTGACAGCTCAGAGCCTGGAACCTGCTTCGGATTCTGTGTCCCCCTCTCTCTGCCCCTCCTCCGTTCTCTCTTTCTCTTTCTCTCTCAAAAATAAATTAACATTTTTTTAAAAATTAAAAAAAAAAAAAGAAGAAAATGTTGTCCATCCCTCTGCTTGACCTGCAGGGAAGAAGGTGGTTCGGAGACGATGGGCGAATCGTAGCACTGCCAAACCCCATCAAGCCATTTCCTTCAAGACCACCGGTATTGACACAGGAGCAAGACTTCAGGGCAGAACTTGAAACATTGTATAAAAAGGTAAGCCCACCTTCCCTTTTTTAAAAAAGTTTATTTGGAGAGAGAGAGAGAGGGCAAGCCCACGCGGGGGAGGGGCAAAGAGAGGGAGAGACAGAACCCCAAGCAGGCTCCGCACTGTCAGCTCAGAGCCCAACGCGGGACTCGATCTCACGAATCCGTGAGATCACAACCTGAGTCGAGATAAGACTCGGACTCTTAACCGACTGAGCCACCCAGGTGCCTCCACCTCCCCATTTTTAATGCATGAATGTGCCTGAAAGTGCTTTGTTCTTTGGATATCCTGGAGTGCTAAGTTCATAACATTGTACTTTGGTTGTTTAAGTTTCTCTACGTCACACATAAAGAACAAACAGCAAGCGTGTTATATAAGAACAAGCCTACTATGCTCACCTACTTGCTTCTCAAACAAGGAATGAGCTCCCAGGTAGGAATGGCTAAGTCAGTGACTTTATCTGCGTATCCAGGTTAGCTGGCTTTATTTTTCTTCCTTTTTCTCTGCCATCTCACATATGCTGCAGGATTATTTCCCATTCATTGTCTCTTTATTATATAACTGGAGATTTTCTATCCTTGCAAATCCTTTCTACTGTGTTTTCTTAAGGCCAGGTAGCAAACAGCTTGACTTGAGTCCTGGCACTGACATTCACAGGGCAAACTTGGCCCTTAATTTCTCTGGGTCACAATCTCTTCATCTGTAGGATGGACATAATAATAGTATCTGCCTCTATGATGATTGTGCAGATTCGTTGAGACAGTACATTCGAGTGCTTAGATCAGAGTTCAGTAAGTGCTGGCTAGTGTTAAACAGACAGAGTTGCCTGCCTACATGTTTAATTATATTACTCTTGCTTTCCTGAACTGCTGAGCAAAGATCACCACCCTCAGAAACCCATGTAGTTTTGGGGCACCTGGTGGCTCGGTTGGTTGGGCGTCCGACTTTGGCTCGGGTCATGATCTCGCAGTCCATGAGTTCAAGCCCCACATCAGGCCCTGCACTGACAGTTCAGAGCCCGGAGCCTGCTTCAGAGTCTGTCTCCCTCTTTCTCTGCCCCTCCCCTGCTCGCACTCTGTCTCTCTCTCAAAATAAAATAAAAACATAAAAAAATTAAAAAAAAAAAAGAAACCCATGTAATTTTATGTTTGTAATATTTCACCATGGATACAGTGAAACAGAATGAGGAGATTTAATGATCATTCCGTAAAGCAAAGACATGGATGCAAGTCAGGGCATCTGAACTGCCCTACTAACAACTACTTCATGACTTTGGGAGGGTCCCATTTCCTTAATTAAAAAATAGGAACAATAATAGTCCTCTCTACCTCAGAGGATCATTGTGAGTGTTAAGATAATGTAACTGTATGCCGTTTTAAAATTTTTTTAACATTTATTTATTTTTGAGAGAGCATGAGTGGGGGAAGGGCAGAGAGGGAGACACAGAATCTGAAGCAGGCTCCAGGTTCTGACCTGTCAGCAAAGAGCCCAATGCAGGGCTCAAACCCACAAACTACAGGATCATAACTTGCCCCGAAGTCGGACGCTCAACAGACTGAGCCATCCAGGCACCCCTGCCCTTTATTTAAAATTACGAATTTCTGGGGCACCTGGGTGGCTCATTCAGTTAAGCGTCTGACTTTTGATTTTGGCTCAGGTCATGATCTCAGTTTGTGAGTTTGAGCCCTGCGTTGAGCTCTGCACCGACAGCTCTGAGCCTGCTTGGGATTCTCTCTCTCCCGCTTTCTCTGCCCCGCTCCTCCTCTCTCTCTCGCTAAAAAAATAAATAAATCAACATTTTCTAAAAACAAAAACAAAATGTGAACTTCTATAAAATATTGTTGTTATTACAGACAAGTTTTAATGAGTGGCTACTTCGTGCACAAATGTGATCATGGGAGTAGATTTGCAAAACAAGCACAAACCCAAGTCACTGTCCATGAGGGATTTGTCATCTGTTTGTTTCCACGCCAGATCTTTGACCTAATTAGTGATCGAGATAGTCTTCCCCTTGGGCACATATCCAGCAATATGTCAGTCTCCCTTCACTGTTCCATCCATTTCAGCAGGGCACACTGATATAATGAGACTCTATGGGTTACAATGAGAAAATAGAAGAGTAAATACGGAGGGTGGGGTATTAGGGGAGCCAATTAATCTTACCTGTCTGCTTTAGAAATTGTCAGCTAGCTGGGAAGCTGGGAATGGCACAGGGTCAGAGAGGGATGCAGGCATCAGTCGCACTATGGGAACAACCGGACAGCAGAATGCCACGGGAACCCAAGACAGGACGGGCTTCCTGTTCCGTCTCCCATGAATTAAGTCCTCGCCTGGACACAAGCCTGGTGAGTTCACCATGGGGACCGCTGAGGAGAACACGTGAGGCCAGTAAGCAGGCTTTCAGAAAAGAGCTAAGAAGGGGCAGCAGAGAACCCAGACCAATGGCTCTTGAGCTCCAGCTGGCTCTCTAGTCACATTCTTCCTTCTCTCTGGGGAAGAAGCCATGAGGATGGACAGTGGGGAGAAGCAAGGTGGCTTCTTCCCAATGCCTGTGAGACGGGAGATCTTCCCATCTTGCGTGCAGAAATGGGGAAGTCGGGAAAGAGAATAGTTCCACTAAGAAGGGGTTGATCATCCAGCATCACAGGAGCCAAAGAAGTTAGAGAAGGGAGAGATCCAAAGGGACTGGAGGTTCCCAAGGTCATTTCTTAGAGGGTCAGTCTCCCTTTACTGTTCCATCCATTTCAGCAAAGTTACATGGCAAAGTATGAAGGATATGTTGGAGTGTGTGAGAAGGTGGCAGAAGGCTTTAAATTAGAGGGAGGAGATATTATACCCCCTCTCTGATCCCCCATTACACGTTACCTGCTAAGTTCGCTGTTGAATTGTATACCTCGTTCTTTTTTTGGAGTGTCATTGTGGAAACTTCCAGTGATTCAAAACATCATGCATTTCTTTCTGGATTGGTACTTTCACAATTTTATTTACTTCCTAACTTTTGCCTTTTCCTACATTTATTCAGATCTGTCCAATGCCAAAACCCGTTCTTCCACTGTTCCATGTCACAGGGTTGCCTTTAAGAACAAACGTTAAATGCGTATGGTCTATATTTTTAGCCCTCTATCCAAACATACCTTCCATCTGGGAGTTTTGACATGATGCGCGAGCAGAGAAGGAGATGAACGGGCAGAAATGGCTTCATTGACAGGTTATTAATGCATCTTCTCTCTCCTTCCCCCACTCCCCTGAAAGTGACTCAAGGGCAAAGACGGGGTTTTCTTCTTCTCTTAACCCTAGCACTGAGCAGGAGGCTGGCACGCAAGGACACCCCAATCAAAGTACAAATTGAATATTATTAAAATTATTCAGCTGAGCTGAATGTGTCTAGAAGAGACCCCCCTCCTTATTCCTCTCCTCAGCTGTCTCTCCTGCAGAACAGTGGCTTTCCTGGGGTCTGGCTTAACCCTGGCATCCAAGTGATGGAAAACCAAGTCAGTGTGCCAACTGGGAATTGGCAATTCTTGGGGCCATTAATGGAGCCTTGGTGAATTTATGCCTCAGAGCTCTTAGGCTCGATGCTGACCCAGAAGGACTGACCAAATTCATCCCCCATTAGTATTTGGTAAAAATGTAATATTCTACTGTTCCTAATTTAAGACCTCTGTTAGAGACCATTAAATATAGATTAATACTAGTGGTGCCTGAGTGGCTCAGTCTGTTGAGCATCTGACCCTGGATTTCAGCTCAGGTCAGGAGCTCACAGTTTGTGAGATTGAGCCCTGTGTCAGGCTGTGCGCTGACAATGTGGAGCCTGCCTGGGATTCTCTCCTCTCTCTCCCCCTCCCCTGCTTGCGTGCACTTGTGTGTGCAAGTTCGGACTCTCTCCCCCTTTCTCTCAAAATAAATAAGTAAATGTAAAAAATAGATTAATAATAAATAAATAAAATAGAGAAATACAAAAAGAGATCCGATATTGTGCAAAGAACAAAATTAAACTTCAAATGAGAAAGAATGCAATCGAATACCTCTTAAGAAGGAACTGTTCCAAAACTTCAAAAATAAAAATGCCAAGAGTGCATTGCACATATGGCATAAACAATATAAAATGCAGTTTGCCTAATCCTGATAGCAAAGTAGGGTTCGTGTTGTTGAAAGCATCCCAACAGCCTCCCTCCTTCCTCCCTCCTTCCTCCCTCCTTCCTCCCTCCTTCCTCCCTTCCTCACTTCCTCCCTCCCTCCCTTCCTCCCTTCCATCTTTGCTTCCTTCCCTCCTACCTTCCCTCTTTTATTTTTAATATTTCCATCCTTAAGTGAAAGTGCACTATATTCTCAGTTGTCCTAAAGTCAGGGAGTACAGAGGTAGCAACATTCAAACAAGGCCTTAGCGAGACCGCCCCTAGCATGGGGTATGGGTAAACAGAAATGTCACGTGTTAGAGATTCTGTGAGGGGTGCCTGGCTGGCTCAGTTGGAGGAGTATGCGACTCTTGACCTCAGGGTTGTGAGTTTGAGCCCCGTGTTGGCCACAGAGTTTACTTAAAAAAAATAAATAAGTACAAGGTTCTGGGATTTGAAGTTGGCATGACATTCCTGAGGGACATTTGTGTAGGAGCCTCCCCTTTGCAAAACTGCTTACCATTTTGAGGCCTTCACCGTGATTCCAACCTCCTTGTTAATTACCACTTGAGAAGATTAGCACTTTCCCCTCTACCATACTCTCCAATGTTTCCCAGAGCATTGGTCACCTACTAGGCTCTAAACTCTGCATTCACCAGCACTCTTTGGTTGCAAATGACAGAAGCTAATGCAAAACTAACTTAAGCAAAGGGAGAGCTTGGTGGCCCACATAACTGGGAAGGATCTGGAGATAAATCAGAAAATGAAAGGAGGGGATTTAGGAACCAGGACCTCAGGGGCTGAGACCAGGGGCTCCATGATGGCAGTCTCACTCTCCACCTCTCTTTTCTCTGGTTCTCCCTGAATGTTGACTGGTTTCACTCCCTCCTATTGTAGGCAGGCCAGAATTCTCCATGTGTTAGGAGGCATGACCCTTGATGATCTAAGCGTAACAACTCTAAGGGAAAGGATCTTATCTTTTCTCCAAGATTCATATTATCAATACTAAGGACAAACTGGTCAGTTGTAAGTGGGACCTGTGACCCCCACCTCATGCCCAGAAGATGGGGATGAGAAAGCTTTCCAGGAAGACCAGAACAATGGCTACAGAATCTCCTGCAGGCTCTGGGCTGGATTCAGACTCTGTTCCTATTATTTCTCAGGGCAAATATAGAAACTTGTATGTTAATCCCACCAATGATTATTGTTTTTCCATACAACTTCTAAATTTCTTTCTCTGTTGGCATTTGTCTCCGCACACACTGAGAACATTGGCAGATAATCCATTTGCATCACCTTGATAGTTTTGGTTTTTGGTTTTCAAATGAAAAGGAAAGAATCAAATCAATTTCAAAATTAAAATACTATGCCCTACAAATATTGTTTATTCTTAGAAGAAATTGTTTCTGCTGTTTTCAGATAGTTCTCAGTATGTGGGAAAAGAAAAATATAGCAAAAAGGAAGACGTGGAACCAGGAGTCTTTCCCCTTAATAGGAAGAGAGTTGGGGTCTTTTGAGCAGTTAGCTCAGTGACTACCAGTAGTCTTAGAAGTTTGTTTTTTTTTTTTTTTTTTTTTATGTGGTTGAGCTGAGCCTAAGGTAGAGACCATCAGCAATCATTTGAACACGGGCTAATGGAGATTTGGGGAAGGACAAATGAAGTACAATAACTTAGGTCACACTTCAAGCAATGCTACCCACATACCAAGAAAAGTACAAGATGGAACCTGAAAGCCACACCTGAGTGATCTCATAACTCTGGAACCCTTTGGCAAGGGGAAAGACAAAACAAGAACCAGCAAGAGCAAAGCAATTAGAGATGAATTTTCTATTAGGTCTGTGGAATGATGTTTACTTGTACATGTCTTTGTGAAACAGAATTTTTTTTAATTAATCCCGGTGATCATAAGACACATATTGGCCACATGCAGATTAAAAACTTCTAAGACAAATGCAAGTTATAATTGAATACTTTCACCTGAACGAAAGAGAAAAGAATTATGCCTCTATTGGTGCAGTCTAAAGTGTAAGGACATTAATGATCAGAACCAGGGCTTTTATAAGGCACAAAATATGAACCCAACAGGCATGGTCTCCCCTCCCTATAAACCCAAATGGAGACTCAACTCAGCATATTCTGGAAGGTACTGAGATATAGTCAATCCATTCCTACTTACGCCTACCATTTGTAAACACATCCTAATTTTATAAGAACATTTTTTTAAGTAAACTTCACTCCCAGTTTGGAGCCCAACATGGGGTTTGAACTCATGACCCTGAGATCAAGAGCTTAACCACCCAAGTGGCCCAAAAGGACACTTTTTTTTAAGCAAAAAAAAAAATCTGTCGATCTTCTCATCAGAGACAGACTAAATGTTATTTTATAGGAGAAAACTTGTTGTTTTATTAAAATAAATAAGGATACAAAACATGAGTAGTCTACTAATCTGGGGAGGGGTGGGAAATATGAAATTGAATGGCTGAAAAGAAACAAACTCATATATTCTTATTTGTGGATCTTGGTACACCTGTTGTCCCACTGCACATCACAGCATCATTATCCAATAAGTGCTTTAACTGTGGTCCCCCCACACTCTGCTCTCTTTGACAGGCGGTAAAATATGTCCACAGAAGTCAGCACATGATTGGGTCTGGAGACTCCCCGGGAAATTTCCAACTGGACATTGATATTTCAGGGTTAATCTTCACTCATCATCCCTGTTTCAGCCGCGAGCATGTTTTGGCAGCCAAGCTGGCCCAGTTATATGACCAGTACCTGGCAAGACACCAGAGAAACAAGGCAAAATTTCTTACTGACAAGGTACACTCTTCCATTCTTACTGTCGAATTGGTTCTTCTGATGAGCCCAAGCAACAAAGACACTTTCCTGCAGCAAACTTTCTTGCACCTCTTTCACATGCTCCCTTGGCCTAGGATGTATGATAGAATGTTCTACCTACAGGCAAAAGGAGGGATTTGGCAATGTACATTTAATGTGTGAAAATTCGGTGGCACACAGTTGGCTTAAAGAGAAAAGTTTGTGCAAACAGTGCAAGTAACCTGACCTCCCAGGAGCGGGCATTAAATGGAAGATATGTGGCTGTGTCTTGCTTGTGTGACCTCAGATGCTGAGACCGTTCATGGCTTGGGCACCTCTCTGTCCTTAGAGACATTCTCATTTTCACATGTACTTTCCCATAACATGGTACCCAAACACAAGTCAGTTGTTTCAAATGATGCTCGAAGATATGGATCTCTGGCATTGACATGGGCTTTTCTGGCTTAATTTTGACCATGGGCAACTTTCCTCCCATGCCTTGGCTTCAAACCTACTGCCCAAATAAGAGGTAACTCCACCATACCTCCTTTTATGAGTCTATGATTTTATGATCGGTTCACAAAAATATCACTGTATGTCCAGGACCCAGAAAGGTCCACTTTTAGCCTTGAAAGAAACCTTATTTTT
This sequence comes from Neofelis nebulosa, assembly GCF_028018385.1. Taxonomy (NCBI): domain Eukaryota; kingdom Metazoa; phylum Chordata; class Mammalia; order Carnivora; family Felidae; genus Neofelis; species Neofelis nebulosa. Next base: position 195,802,525 of record NC_080784.1, on the reverse strand, counting down.
GAGACACACACATAAAAGTGACACTTGTCATGAGCAATTTGATTATCTGGGCTACAGAACAGGGATGGACATACACTGTTCTTTATTATTCCTTTTCTTTTTTAAGAATAGAAGAAATAGGGGCACCTGGGTGGCTCAGTTGGTTGAACATCTGACTTCGGCTCAGGTCATGATCTCACCGTTAGTGGGTTCAAGCCCCACATCGGGTTCTTTGCTGACAGCTCAGAGCCTGGAGCTTGCTTCGGATTCTGTGTCTCCGTCTCTCTCTGCCCCTCTGTTCACGCACTGTCTCTGTCTCTCTCAAATATAAATAAATATTAAAAATTTTTTAAAAAGAATAGAATAAATAGCTCTCTGTCAGAGTTCATTTTGGTGAAAGTGTGGGAACAGCTGGATGCCTGAACACCCATTCACAGACTTGTTGGCATCATTTTGCCCTGGAGAAGTGGGTGTTTGGGGCATGTAATTTGCAGTAGGCAATAGAGTTTCTAACTCAAAACTTTTATCCATTTTTTTAAGCTCCAAGCTCTAAGAAATGCTGTTCAGACAGGACTTAACCCAGAAAAAACTCATAAGTCTCTTGATACGACCCAAAAAACTATCAATGAGTATAAGTCTGAAATTCGGTGAGTATAAGTCTGTCGTTATAACTTCTACTTTTTCTTCCCTTGTTAGATGTATACTTGTTGAAAGCTTTTTTTTTTTCGATTTTTCTGAATGCACTGAATACATGAGACATTGAGCCAAATGAAATAATGAGATATATCCGTCATATTAACACCAAATTTGAAATCCAGTAAAAGAATGAGGATGTGGATATTGTGACTCACACACTCCACTGATGTAAATGAACATTGTTACAGCCACCACTTTAGAGAGGAGCCCAACCACACGCTAGCAAAGTGTGGAAAGTGTCCACAAGCTGGGATGCAGAAATTCGGGATTTCATAGCATCATTTACAAAAGTAAGGAACTAAGAATAACCCTATCCCAGAACGAACACGTCTGGTATAGTCTTACACTGAACATCTACACCACAGTTAAACTGACTTAGATCTCTGTGTACCAATATGGATAAAACAACGTTGAATGAAAACATCCAGGTGTTAAGAGGAGACTCGCCGTGTGATATGGCTCATGAACCCTAAAGAATACCCAACACAACGCTCGTCTGTTGTAGGCACACCCGTGTGTGGTACACTCGGACAGAAAAGACACAGGTGCCGGCTGCTTCCTCTAGGGAGGGAGAGAAGGGAATGAAACTCAAGAGCTCTTCACCTGTAACTATGACATTTTGGCCAAAAACAAATGGCCCTGAGTAAATATATCAAAATGTGAACAAGTGTCCCAATTATATATGACATATATTTTTCTATTTGGGGGCATTTTTCATAATTAAAATTCAAAAATTAAAGCCTGATTGTTGCCAAACAAGAAGGAAATACAGAATGTAGCAGGTGACTATCTTTTGGAGTCCCATCCCTCGGGGAAAATCACAATAACAGATTCCTGCTAGTTCTTCCACCTGTACATACACGTGTATATACTCACGCACACATACACAGATGTGTTTATGTGTTTGTATTTTGTTTAAGGAACCATTGCATTTACCATCTCACAACTTGTTTTCTATGCGAAATGCATCTCAGACCTTTTCTTATTGCAGGACATCTAGGTCCGTATCATTACTTAAAGGCTGACATTATATAGATGCTATGTCCCCTATTGAGAGGCATTTGTACTGGTCCTATTTTTTATGCTGAAACTGTGCTCTAATTGACATTCCTGTGTGTATATATATTTATGTACCTGTACATTTCCACAGGATAAATTCTTAGGACAGGAATTAATAAATCCTGGACTTTAAATGCATACTTTTCTTTTTACAACCGAGCCTTCAGTTAGTTCTTCCAGCAAAGTGGAAATTAGTGACATTGAGATATTGTCATTGTAAATGCATGAAGAGTATATTTTAAAATAAAAATTCTTGGGGCACCTGGGTGGCTCGGTCAGTTAAGCATTCGACTCTTGATTTCAGCTCAGCTCAGGTCATGATTTCACGGTTAATGAGTTCTGCTTTGTCAGAGCCTACTTGAGATTCTCTCTCTCTCTCTCTCTCTCTCTCTCTGCCCCTCCCCTGCTCGCACTCTCTCTCCCTCTCAAAGTAAATAAACTTTAAAAAAATAAAATGAAATGAAAATTCTTATTTATGCTAAAACAAAAAAAACCCAGCTGGCAGCCTCTTTGTGAAGATAATTTTTGTTTTCGCATACATTGGGTAAGAAAGGGACAAAAAGCTGTTCTGAACACAGAAGTGGTTTTCTATCGACTTGTATTTATTAATCAGCATTTGGAAGCTGGCAGAACGGTGTGTAAGGTGCACAGACCGTGCCGGGGGCCCGTGGGTGGCAGAGCCAGTGTGGTCTTTCTGCTGCCCGTGGGGATGAACAGCTCTGCGGCTCAGCATTTCTGGCCCCGTGAAAGAGTGGGTTTTAGTCTTTTACTGATGTTTAACTATTGCTGAAACCAGTTCAAAGCAGACGGCCTGTTCCCACATGTCCCCTCAAGTGGGCCCGTGTGCGGCTGCTGACCTGACCAGAGGCCGGGTGAGCCCCCGCCGGGCATCGGCCGAGTCAACAGCCAGCACAGCTCCACAGCGAGCATTTTCCATCATTTTCCATCTTCTTTTCTGTAAATGGCATCACAACCGCGTTGCTGGCCCTCTGAGCTGCAACCAGCTGGACAAGGAAGGAAGCACCTTGTGGGTGCAAGACAGGGAGACATTGTATTTCACTCTCCCTACTGGCTCTTAACCCTCAGACCTACTCAGACTTGAACATGTAAAAATCCTGCCACCCTAGAGCCCCATCTGGCTACGGCTTTCTCTCTGTGTTTCCCTTCACAGCCAAACTTGTGGCAAACATGAACCAATCTTTCTGCTCGGCTCCCTCCCATCCCGTTCACTGGAACCCATCCTCATTCACCCACCCGCTTTTCCTCTGAAGTGATCTGGCCACGGTCCCTAGGGACCTCCGTCTTGCCAAGCCCCTCCTGCTACCTGGCCTCTTGACAGCGAGGGGCCTTGTCACCAGAGGGGACTTTTGTGATGTATTTCTTCCCCTCCCCTCCCTAGGCCACCCTCTCTTGGATGTCCACACCCCTCTCCTTCTACCTGTCCTTCCCACCATCCTGCCTCTATCATCCTTCTCTGCCCAGCTTCTAAATGTTCTAAGTCCCTCACAGGGTTTTTCTTTTTCTTTTCTTTATTAATCTGCATTTCCTCCTGAGAGGAATCCAGTCCCATGGTTGGAAAGATATCCAGAGAGGCCAGTGAACTCCCAGAGTTTCACCTCAGGGCTGACACCCTCATCCACACTCCGGACCCCATCTGCACCAAGTTTCAGAAAAGTGTTACCTGACTCCCCGGGCAAAACTGCCTTTGCCTTTTTCTCCAGAGCCCTGACCACAACTGGCCGTTAAATATTCTTTTGTGATGCTTTGCTTCTGTAGCTCAGATGTCAAATTTTTTTTGCTAAGAGTTCATTTTTAGCATTTCTGAGAAACTATTTTGTCAGGTACTAAAAAAGGAAATAGGAAATATGTCAGAAAGCCTCAACGTGTCCTAGAATTCAGTAAGATAATTTTATACTGCAGTTTTTAAAAAGGAGGCCGGGGAGGTAGCAGCTAAGGGCACAAGAACACAGACCACTTGATAGTGACAGGTAACACTTGGCGGACCACTTACCAGATGTCGGGCACAGTTCTAGCATTAACACTCCTCTCAACAACCCTGTGAAGTAGATTCTGTGAGCACCCCTAGCTTACAGATGAGGCAGGGAGAAGTTAAGTTGTTTGCTAGGCCAGCTCACAGATGAGAGACCCAGGGTCTCAACCTACAGAGTCAGGTTCCAACATCTGTGCCCTTAACCACATGCTTCACTGCTTCCCAAGAAGAATGTTTCTTAGTTCATTGCTTTCTTGTTTCTGTGAGGTCTTCAGAGAATCCCGAATCTTGGCCACCCAACCACTAATTGGCTGTCGTCTTCCGCCATCTTCTTTTTCCGGAGCCAGCAGTTGAATGACTGGGAACCTAGACCTCTGTGCTTCTCTGTACCATCTCCACAGACTGGGTCATCACAAGTGCAACCTCCAGACTCAGGTTTCCTTCTGGAGGTCAGGAGGTGCTAATTCATGGGGCCCTGCCTCCGTGGTTTTCTACGGCACTATCTTAGGCGAATCTCACCTTGTATATTGTAGTCATTTATCTATGTATCTGATTCCTGAGCTAAGTTGTAAATTCCTTGAGGACAGAGACACTTCCAGTCTTAGACATTCTGAATCACCTGGAATGACACCTGCTACTTGCTCAAGAAAAGAAAAATTGTCTAGTTAACTAATTGATTAATAGCATAATAGAGTACATTTGGGTTCTGGATTTGACTATCATTCATAGAGAGGGCTTAAAGTAAGGGATTGAATAATTCCCAAGCACTTTAAATAATGGGAATAAAAATGAAAACATTTCCAACTGATGCCTCTTCAAATCAAGCTAAAAATATTTTTAATCTAGTTAGCACTGAAAACTCACCAAGGCAGGCAGCGAGCAACATTAGAACTTGTGATTTGTGTTAACAAAGACAGATTTTAATGTTTGTTGTTAACGGGGACAGTAACATTTTCCTATGTCTACAATAATTTAGTCCATGAGAACTGAGTTTACTGGGCCTCTTATTTTTATAACTTCAAAGGTGGCTGTTTGTTTAAGGGAACATAGTATTATTAATAACAAGTTCAGAAGGTGATTTAGTTTAACTGACTTCAAGTTCACCTAGAGAAAACAAAATCAAATAACCTCTTGAAACAGATTGGCATCCTATGGTCTTCAAATTTCCACTCATATTTTTGGATTTCTAGTACTTAAGAAGTATTATAGGTATCAGATTAAATATCCAGTCCCTACAGCATTATTAATTTCCTTTTTAATTTACACACCTACCTGAATAACTTTTTAACATATATCAACATGTTCAATCTTCTAGGCAAACAAGAAAACTGCGTGACGCTGAACAAGAAAAAGATCGAATGTTGCTTAAAACCATCATAAAAGTTTGGAAGGAGATGAAATCCCTTCGAGAATTTCAGAGGTTTACAAATACACCCTTGAAACTTGTTTTGAGAAAGTAAGCTTTTTTCAAAGATTGTTTTATTGAGAAAATGTGTAAAACATGGGTACAGTTTGAAAAATAATTACAAATAGGAACGCCTGGGTGGCTCAGTCAGTGGAGTGTCCAACTCTTAATTTCAGCTCAGGTCATGGTCTCACCATCATGGGATCGAGCCCCGCGTTGGACTCTGTGCTGAGCGCTGTGGAGCCTGCTTAAGATTCTCTTTCTCCCTCTCCTTCTGCCCCTCTGCTGCTCACACCCTCATGCTCTCTCTCTTAAAAAAATTTTTTTGAATAAGAAATGACAAGTAAATAACAATATGACCACTCCCCAGGGAAAGAAATAGGACATTACATGCACCTGAGCAGCCCCTATGTTCTTAACCCCGCCTCCTTCCCCCTTCATCCCAGAAGTTACCATTTTCCAGACTTTTATGATTTCCTTGTTTTTATTTCTAGGTTTTCCATCTACCTGTAATTCCTAAAAATATGTAGTTTAATATCACCTGTATTTGATGTATCCACAAATGAGATTAGGTTGTATGTACTCTTTGTAATGTGTTCTTTAATACTGCATGAGATTCAGCTACTTTATAGCTATAGTTGATTTACTATATGTATTCATTATATGAATACAACAGAACTTGTTCACTTTGCTGTTGATGGACATTTGAGTTGATTCCGTTTCTCGTCTATTACAAGACAGCACTTCTATAAGTACTTTATATGTGTCTTTTAAGGTACACGTGCCTAAGCTCTCCTGAAACATACCCAGAAGTGAAATTGTTGAGTCTTAGGAGATGCGCCTCTCTAATACTCACGTGCTGATTACACTTTTCCAGAGTGGTTGTGCCGATTTGTACTTTGAGCCGTGTTCCTGTAGGTCCATATCACTCGTGCCATCGAGGTCACCTGGTTTATTGATCACGAGGTCCGATAGCATGGTTTAATTTCTAACTTCCCATTCATAAATTGTCCACTTTGATTTCCTCTGTCTGTTCAAGGCTTTTGTAGATTTTTGAACTGAACTGTTTGCCTTTGTATCTTTTTCATAATTGGTAGGAGTTTGGCATCTATCCTGGACATGGGCCCTTTGTTGATGTGCATTGCAGATCCCCTCTCCTACTCTGTACTTGTCTCCTTATTCCCTTCTGCTGCTTTTTCATGATAGAAATTCCTCATTTTACACAGATACAATACGTTCATCTTTTCTTTCATGATTGGTGCTTTTTGTATGCTGCTTTAGAAATTGTTCCCCTGAGTCAAGTAGATGTTCTATTATATGGTCTCTATAATCTTTGTAGTTTTATGTTTCTCATTCATCTTTAGTCCGTTTGGAATAGATCTTTGTATATGGTGCGGAGAAAGTATGCTTTGATATCAGGTATGCTACCTAATCCACTAGACTTTGATACATGATTAAAAGTAGAGTCATCGCAACAAAACCATATTCTGTATATTAATTAAAGAGTGTCTCTGCTGCTGGTTTTGGTCCCTTCCTGACTGTTTGTTGAAAGTAAGTGTTGTGCTATACATCGACATGAAAAGTAAAAAATATGGGCAATTATCTGATACTTTACTTTGAAGAGAGTCATGCTTTAGCCAAAGATAGCTGCAAATTGTGATTTTTAGGGTTTCATAAATTTTATAAATTTCATAATTTTCATCAGACTCAGAAACCATCCTACAGTTCCTGGGACAAAGACAAGACCGTGCTTCATGAGGGCAGGGATCTGGTCGCCATTGGGTATCTGGTGCCAAACAGAGAAGCTGCCACTTGGTATTTGCTGAGTTAATATTAGCTGATGAAAGACAGATCCAAGTAGTCTGTCCCATAGAAACCACGGATGTCTCCCAGAAATTCCAGAGTTTCAGCTTCCGAATTCCATCTTCCAGGCTGCCCCTCCCACCCAGAAGCAGAACATATTTACCTAATTGTTTTCTCCTTCTTTCCTTCAGTTTAAGATAAACTAAAATTTGTCAGAAATTTACCCTTAAGGTCCCCTCTAGGTGACACTTTTTGTGATACCTAACACCCCTTCCTCCTATAAGTAGCTGCCTCCTAAACTTTTTTGGAGTGCCCCTTTTTACACCCTTGATTCACCTAGCCACCTTATGATACGGCATAATTTTTTTTCCTGCAAAAGTCATTGGATTTCAGCTAGTTTATTTATGCCTCTACAGAACAGAGAGCAAGGCAAATGGTTCTCTATATGCCAGAGATGGAACATAATTTATGAGCCAGATTTTCTCCGATGTTTATAAATTTCCAGTGCCATTGTGTTTCCTGAGTGACTTCTTCAGCAGGATCCTAGAGCTTTAAGAACCTGTGCCTTAGGGGACTGCTAATTGCTAACCCACCAGGCCCCACGTGTAAGTAAGCAAGCACGTGTACATAAGCAAACCTGAGTCAGCCTTAGGCACCTGAGTAAGTTTATCTGAAAAGGACAGGATCTTTAGGAGTAGAACCCACAGGCCAGACTGCATTGATCGCTAAGCCTAGGCAATTTGCTGCAACAAGTCCAAAGTGCTGGGCGGGAGTGTTTGGGTGACATGTCTATCACCTCCTTCCGGGACAATCACACTGCTCGGTAACATACCACACTTGTTTAATCCCAGGTTGACTCAGCCACAGCGCCTTTTTGGCAGGGGATCTCACAGAACTAATGTTACACCAAGCACACTATGGGGAACGCTGCTTTGGGCTGGGCAGAGCTCCTGATAAAGTATCAGCAGAATCGTCAAAGAAAAACTCAAATTGTCAATCTAAAATCAGAACAGCAGTTTTGGGGGCTCGGCAGTAACATAATGAAATGGTTTCTCAGAGATTTGAAGCATGAATAAAATAAGTACAATGAAACTCTACCATTACCGGTCGGGAGTCTACAGGCACTGACTGTGTCATATTGCTATCTGGATCACTTAGCTCAGAGTGGCATTGTTGCTTGGCGGCAAATAGATTGGGCCCATATTCCAGCTCTTCCACTCACCAAATGTGTGTTCTTGGGCACGTTACTTAATCTCTCCGTGCCTCAGTCTCCTTGTGGGTAAAATGCAAATGATAGTAGTATCGGCCTCGCAGGGTGGTGAGCTAACATGCACAAAGCTTTCAGAGGAGGATCTGCCCCCCATATGGGTATTTGCTGTTATTATTACTCTCTTACTGAATTTCAAGAAATAACCAAGGTCCTGTAAATTATTTTAAAGGGAAAAGGTTGACCAGAAAGCAGACGAAGAAGCATACGAAGCAGAAATTCAAGCCGAAATAAGCGAGTTGTTGGAAGAACACATGGAAGAGCATGAGCAGAAGATGGAAGCGTACAGAGCCGCGTACCAGCAGTGGAAAGCCTGGAAGAAAGCCCAGGTTTGTCGAGTCACTTAGCCTTGAGCAGGGCTGACCTTGGGGACTGGAGGCGTCTGGGAGGCCACCACTTGAGGCCCGAGGAGGGAAACTGGACAGGAAGACTGGGGTCCCTTCTGGCTCTACCCATTGAATGTAGGGCAGTGATGCTTCTAGGCTTCCCCGGAAAATCATATAACTTTGCACACATAATCCTGCAACGTTGAAGCCAAGGCAGCAAGTTATAGATCAGGTGAATTGCAATGCCGGCCCACAAGACTTACTTTAATTTCCAGATGTGTTCTTGGCCTTTAGCCCCAATATTAATGATCCCATGAATAGCTAACGTTTTTCAGCTCTTTCTGGGTCCCAGGCCCTGTGCTAAGTGCTTTCCAAGCATTACCTCATTTCAGAAGCCCTGGAAAGAGTTTCCTATGATTGTCCCCATTTTGGAGATGAGAAAACTGAGACACAGAGAGGTCAAGAGGTTTAGTAACCTGCCTGAGTGCCCACCACTGCTTGAGGTGGGGCTAGGTTTGCAGCCAAGTCTATCTATCTGGTTCTGAAGACTGTGGTCTTGAGTGAAATTCCAAAATTACTATTTGACATTAGATTGCCTTTTGCCCAACAGAGGGCCAAGAAGAAGAAAAAGAAGCAAGCAGTCGAAGAGCATCCTGAAGAGGAGATGGGGGAGCCGTATCCTGAGGAGGATCCGGTGAAACCGGTCCCGCCGGAGCCCACCGATCGGGCCCTGATGGAGCACCAGGTGAGGGAGAGGGCAGCCCGGAGCAGGAGAAGGCCTGGGGAGCCGCTGCTGGTCCCGGAGCTGAGCCTGGCAGGGAGCGTCACGCCCAACGAGCAGTGTCCCAGGTGAGCAGACGCTCAGTGTGTAAGTGGGGGTGACCTGTGATAGGCGCTCGTGGGTGGGCAGGCATGCGCTACATGGAGGGTATATCTCCTGACTTACACATTTTGATCAGGAGAGCCGTGAACTCTGTAAGCAAGTATCATATAGATTGAACTCTATGAAACTGAAGATGTGTGTCCGTATTTTGGTGATGTCAAATGGTTCCCCTACGTCAGGTATCCCCACTGGTCACTCAGGAGTACACCAAGAGAGGCTGCCTGTAGGAGGCACACTTCATAGCCACTGCCTTTGTGGCTTTTGATGTAGAGCCTTTATGTGTAACAGCAATGGGCCCTCTGTCCACTGACCTGGCACAGACACGCAGGTCTGTCACTGACCCTCGTTTTCACCTGCCCCAGAGGCCAGCTTCTCTCTTAGAAGGCCCCAGAAAGCCTCCCAGAGGAATTGTGGGTATCCCCTGTAGCCATCTGATGCCTGTTCTCCAGATTTACATAGAAATACATTTCTAGTCATTCATATGATGCCCAAGAGGGAACCAGTCAGAAGCCCCACTTTCTGCACATACATCTATACATACAATAAATTCAGTCACCCTCAGACATAATTAGGATGTAGGGATTCATTAGGATGTCCGTTTAAGACTTTCTGCAGCCTCCTTAGTTTCAAACTTCTGTTAACATACCAATAATGTCTTTTTTTAATTGTGGCTTTTTTCCTCCCAATTTCATAGCATTCAGATACTACATATAAATAAACTATTCCCCAGCAATGAATTTGCTATTTTCAAGCCACAAATTGTATAACATATAATTTTATAATAAACATCCAAAATATGTGATTCCATGGGGTTTTTTTATTACATGTTTTTAAGAAAACATGTAATCGTGTTTGGGGGAAATTGGGGCTTGATTTGGCAATCTTTTGTCATGAGTCTCATTTTGACTGAGAATATACACCTCTGTCTTGAATTTCTCTGTTTTCACTGGGATTTGGGACTGTGACCCAAGTTACCCCAAGCCAATGACTATGATTGACCTTCTCTCATCAGGCCTTCACATGAGGGTGGCCATGCAGAAGAAGGTGCCTTAGGTCTGCTCGTAGCAGGAGGTTACTGGAATAAGCCATAAAACAACTCTGAGTAAAGTCTTTGGGTGTCTTGAATACTTCCTGAAATTTGGTGTTAAATTCCTTTATAGAAAAAACAACAACAACAACATTGAAGTCATTTGAACAATTCCATATCTGGGATGGGCCTAAATTACAGAGATGTAAAAAGTTAAAACTACCACCCTCCAGTTGAATGGATACAGGATTTCTATTTGGGATGCTGAAATGTTCTGGAGAAGGATCATGCCAATGGTTGCACGTCAGGAATATATTTAATGCCACTGAGCTGATCACTCAAAAATAGTTAAAATGATAAGTGTTATGTTGTGTATGTCTCACTGAAATTATTTTTTAAGTTTATTTATTTGGGGAGAGAGAGAGCACAAGAGGGTGAGGGGCAGAGAGAAGGAGAGACAGAATCCCAAGCAGACTCCGCACCATCAATGCAGAGCCTGATGCGGGGATCTAACCCGCAAACTGCGAGATCATGACCTGAGCCGAGATCCAGAGTCAGAGGCTTAACTGACCACGTCACCCAGGCACCCCTCACTGCAATTTAAAAAAAGACTTTACCACCCAAAAACCCCTGAGTGCATTTCGATTTTATTTTATTTTTCTAAGCTTTCCCTGTTCTTACCAAACTTGAGTAGCTATTGACTTAACCAATAACTGGAGCTGTGGGTGGGCATCTCTACAAATATGCACAGTAAAATTAAAGACTGTTCTTGGAGGTTTTGACTTGTTTTTTAACTTCCTGGCTATAAAGATGATATGCTTGCCGGGATACCTTTTTTTTGGGAATTCAAAAAGCCTTTTTAAAAAAGGAACAGTTCTTAATTCCCTACATCCAGTGAGTACTCACTGTCAGAAAGTGTTAAGAAAAGCATGAATCCGGGAGAAGCGGATTTCACCTGTTACAATATGCTATTACATGTTTGTTTGTTTTTTTACTCTGAGTCAGTCTTTATTTTATTTTTTATTGTTTATTTTTTTACTTGATCCAGCAATATAACTTTATTTTCGTTTTTATTTAAATTCTAGTTAGTTAATATATAGTATAATATTGGTTTCAGGAGTAGAATTCAGTGATTCGTCACTTATATATAACACCCAGTGCTCATCACAACAAGTGCCCTCCTTAGTGCCCATCACCCATTTGGCCCATCCCCCCACCTCCGGTCATCAACCCTCAGTTTGTTCTCTATCGCTAAGAATCTCTTATGGCTTGTTTCCTTCTTTTTGTTTTCCTTCCCATATGTTCATCTGTTTTTTTCTTAAATTTCACATACGAATGAGATCATATGGTATTTGCCTTTCTCTGACTGATTTATTTTGCTTAGCATAATACACTCCAGCTCCATCCACGTCATTGCAGATGGCAAGACTTCATTTTTTTTTTTATTTTTTTAATGTTTATTTTTAAGAGAGAGAGAGAAAGAGACAGAGTGAGAATGGGGGAGGGGCAGAGAGAGAATGGGAGACACACGATCTGAATCAGGCTCCAGGCTCTGAGCTGTCAGCACAGAGCCCCATACGGGGCTGAAACTCACAAACCGTGAGATCATGACCTGAGCCTAAGTCGGCCGCTTAACCGACTGAGCTACCCAGGCACCCCAAGATTTCATTTTTTTGATGGCTGGGCTGAGTAATATTCCATGGTATATATATGTACCACATCTACTTTATCCGTTCATCAGTCAATGGACATATGGGCTTTTTCCATAATTTGGCTATTATTGAAAAAGCTGCTATAAACATTGGGGTGCATGTACCCCTTTGAATCTGTATTTTTGTATCCTTTGAATAAACAACTAGTAATGCAATTGCTGGGTCATAGAGTAGTTCTATTTTTAACTTTTTTAGGAATTTCCACACTGTTTTCCACAGTGGCTGCACCAGTTTGCATTCCCACCAATAGCGTAAGAGGGTTCCCCTTTCTCCACATCGCGCCAACATCTGTTGTTTCCTGTGTTGTTGATTTTTATGCTATTACATTTTTAGGATAAAACATCCCGCCCAAATATAAATCACTACTATTCCTTATGGATTGAATTCACTCCAACTGAAAGGACTATGTTTCTGTTTAGTTAAAACTTCGGGGTGCAGGGGCGCCTGGGTGGCTCAGTCAGTTGAGTGTCCAACTTCGGCTCAGGTCATGATCTCACGGTTCATGAGTTCGAGCCCCGCCTCAGGCTCTGTGCTGACAGCTCGGAGCCTGGAGCCTGCTTTGGATTCTGTGTCTCCCATTCTCTCTCTGCCCCTCCCCCACACGTGCTCTGTCTCTCTCTCTGCCTCTCAAAAAATAAAGAAAACTAATAAAAAAAAATTAAAAACTAAAACAAAAACTTTGGGGTGCAAACATAGGGCTTCTTTGAAAACAATTAAAGACACTGTAATATGGTGGATGATGCTTGGACCACCGTTCTTCTGTACCCTGTGGCCTTTTGAGTGCCCGTTTCTTAGTCCGTATCAAATTTGTTATATGATGCTCCTTGAGACTTGTGGCTGATTTGGTGCAACGAGAGGTAACATGAGCGGCAGGGTCACCTCCAGGTGTCTTGTTCTGTTCAGTGCCCATTTGTCAGACACTCCAGTTTCCCCTGGTCAATGACTAACCCATCTGCGATCGGTCTCCTCTGGCAGGGTGGAGGTCTTGCGAAGGGAGGACGTCAAGAGACGCTCAATATATCTAAAGGTGATCTTCAACGACAAAGAAGTGTCCAGGACCGACAGTCGGCCCCTCGGGGCAGACTTCCGAGTTCACTTTGGACAGATTTTCAATTTGCAAATATTCAACTGGCCGGAGAGTTTGACACTGCAGGTATGCATTTTAATTACAGGCACTGTCCCAAGCATTTTTTTGGTGATCACAGGTACCAGATGGTTTTAAATCATCCATGGGCTACACTGGTGTCCTGATAGATTTTCAAGGTGAACAGAAGGTCAGCCTCCCCTGGGGCGCGTCTGTCCTTCCGTCTGGGCAGAAGGAGATCTGTTTCCCTGCTCACCTCCTGAAAATGCTGGCCACGGTGCCTCAGTGTGTACCTCAAGATGGAGAAGGGGGATGAGAGGTAGGGGCTCCCTGGCTTTTTCATCAGAGTACTTTAGTATCACTGTCTGCCTGGGTCCTAGCATGATATACCTCAGAAATCAATATTGCCATAATCAGGGGCGCCTGGGTGGCTCAGTCGGTTAAGCGGCCGACTTCGGCTCAGGTCATGATCTCGCAGTCTGTGAGTTCGAGCCCCGTGTTGGGCTCTGTGCTGACAGCTCAGATCCTGGAGCCTGTTTCAGATTCTGTGTCTCCCTCTCTCTGACCCTCCCCCGTTCATGCTTTGTCTCTCTCTGTCTCAAAAATAAATAAACGTTAAAAAAAATATATTGCCATAATCACAGGTGGCTATAGGCTGTAAGATCCCCCCAAAATAAATTGCACCGCTAGCCTAAAACCCCACCATTAGCAATGTATTTATTTGGGTCTGTTTTACTTTCCTAGGGCTGCCCCACCTAAGCCACATAAACTTGGTGGCTTAAAACAACAGACGCTTATTTTTTCACAGCTCTGGAGGCCCTGAGATCTGAAATCTAGGCTTCAGTAGGACCATGCTCCCCGCAAAAGTTCTAAAGGTGAATCCTTCCTTGCCTCTTCCACTTCTGGTGGCCCTTGGAGTCCCTTGGTTTGTGGTAGCGTCACTACAGTCTCCATCTTCACGTGGTCATCTCATTGTCTCAACCTGTCCTTTTTTTTTTTTTGTCTCTTACAAGGACATTCTCATTGGATTTAGGGCCAACGATAATCCAGTATGAGCTCATCTAGATGTTTAACTAATTAATTATATCTGTAAGAACCCTATTTCCAAATAAGGTCACATTCTGTGGTTCCAGGTAGACAGCCGTTTTTAGAGGACACTATTTAATCCACTGCAGTGTCCAAACTTGCTATTCTCATGGTGAATCCTTTCCTGTGATGCTAACAGAATTCTCTTTTATGACAGTAATAAGCCTGTGAACTACAGTTGCAAATATGTGGCACACGTGCCTTTGCTTGCCATCCGCCACCCACACAGAAATCACTAGTCCTCACCCGCCATTTATGCAGAAATTTCTCATTCCCATCCACCACCCTGGCAAGAAATAACTACATGACCGGGTCCTTTTCCCCCACTGAGCCTGGATATAACTCCAGAATCCTTCTCAACACTGTACTCCAGGCAGTTACTACCTATTGGTTGTAATTGACATTGTCTATAATTACAATTATAGCTGTATCATTATTAAAATATTTAAATACTTCTGTACTGGATTCCCAAAATGCCACCCTGGCCACCTAGACCCTACTTCTAAGATCCCCTGGACCTTGCCACAGCAGACTAATTAAAGGGTGTGTGAATGAGGCTAATGCCTCCGGGACCTTGTTCTCCTGGATGGCTGACATCTCTTCTGATTGGTTAACACTTGGCCATGAATATTCTTTGGGATTTGGAATATCAACCACTAGCAGATCTCAGTCATTAAAAACCTATTAAAACTGGCAGAGGAAGGGGAACCTGGGTGATTCAGTCGGTGGAGTGCACAACTTCAGCTCAGGTTGTGGTCTTACGGTTCGTGAGGTTGAGCTCCACATCTGTCTTTGTGCCGACGGTGAGAGCCTGCTTGGGATTCTCTCTCCCTCTCTCTCTGCCCCTTCCCCACTCACACTCTGTCTCTCAAAAAATAAATAAATGTTAAAAAAATTTTAAAAAAAAGAATAAAACTTGATGGAGAAAGTAAATAAACACAATCTCCAGAAGCCAACTTGATGCTTTGTGGTCACCTGCCTTCAGTAATGAAGGGATGCCAGAGGCCCCTATGTGAGTCCACAGAATAGGAAAAAGTTCATTTATTCAGAGTTTGCCTGCTCAGTTGAGATCCATGTGACTCATCCCCTACCCCTTCCTCCCTGCAGAGGAAAAGCTGACATGAGGAAGACCAAGATTAACGGGAGAAAGCAGATAGAGGGGCAGAGTGAAGCAAGGGAGGGCAGCATATGATAACGTGGCCAGTAGGAAGGAGAGGGAGCCCTGGAAGGGGACACCCCTCTTGAAAAGAGCACAGAAGACAGAGAGAAGGCCCTCCCCTTCCTGCAGGTGCCCATGAGAGATCAGATCCCCCACCTCTGCCCTGGCAGCCTATGGAGGCTTTTCTGCTGGGCAGTCCTCCATTTTCAGAATTACCCTAGAAGGAAAGACCCTTTCCTTCTTCCACCTCCATGAGTACCAGTGTCTCATTTCACATATATTCTGAAATGGGAGGGAAGCTTTCTATCCTCTCTCCTCTTTGCCATCTTAGGACATTAGCTGGCTCGGATGTTGCAATCAAAACAATTTTTTTCAAGTACTGTGAAAAAAGTAATTCTCTAAAATGTTATGAAATGGATTTTCTATGTAAACAAGCAAAATTTTATCCTGGGGACACCAAGAATATATTCATAGGCAGTTAGCTTGGCCCTAAGAGCTGAATCGTGTAATCTTTAAAAAATCACAAATTGGGGCCCTGGGTGGCTCAGTTGGTTAAGCGACTGACTTCGGTTCAGGTCATGATCTCACTGCTTGTGAGTCTGAGACCCACGTTGGACTCTGTGTTGACAGCTCAGAGCCTGGAGACTGCTTCGGATTCTGTGTCTCCCTCTCTCTCTGCCCCTCCCCCGCTCATGCTCTGTCTCTCAGTCTCTCAGAAATAAGTAAACGTTAAAAAAAATCACAAATTAAAAAAACTTTGGCTAAATTCCTAAGCTATCCTCAGAGATTTGATAACTGATCAAATCACATATCATAATGGCTCAATGGCATGATTTTTATGATTGAGTAGTGGTTCCAGATGAAATGAATCTAAGGACTATTGTATTTCAACTCTCTAGGAATAGAACAATGCCATTTGGAAATTTTCCACATAATTGCTATAAGTT
This sequence comes from Neofelis nebulosa, assembly GCF_028018385.1. Taxonomy (NCBI): domain Eukaryota; kingdom Metazoa; phylum Chordata; class Mammalia; order Carnivora; family Felidae; genus Neofelis; species Neofelis nebulosa. The sequence goes on along the minus strand of NC_080784.1, from coordinate 195,786,102 downwards.
TGAGATTAGAGAAGGTTCATGAATTACTGGCGGTTTTAAGAGGGTGAGAAAAAATTGCCTTGAATACATCTGTTTATGCCAGTGTTCTCAAATCCCTGACTTGAGAGCCCAACGTATTTCAGAAAGAGTTCCGAGATTCTCAAAACTTTAATGCATTCGTTGGTGACCCAACAAACAAGCCATAAATGTTCCCTGCTTGAGTGAGAGTCAACTGAGTGTCTAATCCCACGCCAAGAGTGTGGTACAGAACTCGAAGCCCTGGGCCGGAGGGGTGCCCATGGAGCTGCCTTAGGGAGCTTTATTATTTTTTTTTAATGTTCATTTATTTTTGAGAGAGAGACAGAGACAGAGCACGAGCTGGGGGCCGGGTGGGGGAAGGCAGAGAGAGAGAGGGAGACACAGAATCCGAAGCAGGCTCCAGGCTCTGAGCTGTCAGCACAGAGCCCCAAGTGGGGCTCGAACTCACTAGCTGTGAGATCATGACCTGAGCTAAAGTCAGATGCCCAACTGACTGAGCCACCCAGGTGTCCCAAGGGGAGCTTTAAATCCAGCTGGGAGATGGAGGGAGAGAGCTACAGAGAAACAGGACCGGTTTAGTGCCCGTGTCAAGGACGCTTGGCAGGATTTGATTGCAGGGTTTGATTTCGGGGAAGGAATTAATTAGAGCAACACAGCTGGACCTGGGACAGTACAAAGGAGTCGAGCCACAGCTGTCCCCAAGGGGTGGGTGAGGCTGGACTTCTCAGGACAGGGGAGAAGGCCCAGAGTCCCTCCAGAAAGGTCCTAAAAATCTCCGCAACTGAGATCTTTCCACAACAAATGTTTGGCCTTCCAAAAACATGAAATCCAATTTCAAAATAAAATAGTTTTGCAACGATCACCTTCATTTCTTTATCATTCACATCTGTATCTGTCGCTGTCCCCCCACCTGCCCAAACCAACAACTATCATGTGGTTCTGCTGGGTGATGCTTACGTCTTTTAGCATTATTATTTTTCCTTATGAATCAATCCTCTCGAGCTTTCATATTCTTGGCATGTGGACTGATTCAGGGGATTTTCCCTTTTAACTGAGCTGGCAGTTACTTGAGTTCCTTCCTACGTCCACTCCTGATTTCCGTGGCCCGTCCACAGAACCGCACTATCCGAGTGGGGAACACAGTCCTATTTGGAGAAGTGTCTTCGTTAGCCCTTAGCCAGCTCACTTCTGTGGTTGTTATTGGTCCTTTGTAGACGTAAGTCCAAAACAGATATTTTTTTTTTTACGCACACATATTTATCTACTCAATTACATGGAGCCAGGCCGCCGAGAGCAGGTAGAAAGGACAGTGACGTCTGTGGTGGGACAGCGTGCATGGGGCAAGCAAGATAAGGTCATCTACATGTAAGAGGATGTGGGTTTGGATGGGACAGGGGCCCGCAAACATGGAGAAGATCTCTGGGAAATAACACCTACTGATTATCTACCCCAAGACCAGCTTCTTCACATACGCCATCTGATGTTACCCGAAAGAAAACCACAGGTACTATTATTCTCCCCATGAGCTCCCGAGATCCTGAGTAACTACATCACCAAGCAGGTCAGGAGGCAGAAGAGAATTCAAACCCGGGACTGTTTGACTCTAAATTGTACTCTCATTTCACCATTTTAATTGGGGATAATGGTAACAAAGAGCCAAGTCTCAAATCTGACCTATCTCCGCGCTCTGAGAGCCACTTCCGGGGGGAGAAGTCTCAGAAAACAGCCTCAGGCATCACTGCATATTGAGTTGTGTGGATATTTAGTAATATCTAGTATAATGGTTACTGAGCAATTACAATATGCCAGGCACCTTCTGTGTCTAGACTCAGTCCTCACGACAGTCGCACAGGAGCTGTATCATTGTCCCCGCCATCCCGAAATGCGGAGAACTTAAGTATACCTGCTCTAAGGTCACGCAGCCAGAAAGCGGCAGGGCCCGGGCCCAGTGCCCAGACCCGCTCTCATGTCGACCTCAGCAGGCCGCACGCACCAGCAGCTTGTACGTTCCATCCACCAAGCGTCTTGTTGCAGAGACATTGCACGAGGCTTGGCGGAAAACAGGAGTCCCTGGTCCCTGGCACGGCAATTAGACTGCAGTGGGGAAATGGCAAGAGGAGCTGGTGACTAAGGTCCAGTGGGGCAGGAGGAGAAAAAAATGAAGTTACCAAAAGAGGGCTTCCCTCCCAGAGGCTTGGCAGAGAAGGGGAGGAGGGAAACGAATCAGGGATTGGAGAGGGATGGTGGTTTACTTTAGGGTGTAGTCGGTTTCAGCATGTTTGTTAGTCGTGAGAAAAGCAACCAGTGCGGAAAAGACTGGTGACTTTGAAAATAAAAAAGAAAGTGGTGGGGAGGGGGACCAGACCTGAATCTGGGTCAAGACTTGACAGGAAGTTCTTTTGGGGTGGGCATGATGACACAGGGGAGGTGGGTGGGGGGCAGAGCTGTGAAGGGGCCCACGTCAGATGCCCCCAACCTTTTCAGCGAAGGAAGGGAGTCTGTGGGCACAAGACTAGGAAGGGTTTGATGCGACCCTGAGGGAAATGGGGACATCGACCATGAGGTGACTAACACGTGAACATCACAAGCAGCCAAGCTTGAAAGGCAGCCACTTGTACCAGATCCAGCACTACCAAGTGCAAGATGGGAAGCTGCTCTGCTTTGTTCTGTTCTGTTTTAAAAGCAGAGAATCATGATTTAAAATCATGCAATATAAATGGAATGTTGGGGGTTTTTTTATCTATATGAATGTCCCTACATTTGTAAGGTTCATCTTCTCTGTACAATTCTAAATACCATTAGCAGGTAAATCTTCCCCAGATTGTTGAGTTAAAGCAAACAGTATTCCAAATAGAAGTAATAATAATTGCATACATCATCCCGAGTTGGACAAACATATGAACAAAACAAAACAGAGAGAACAGAAACAAACCCTTAAATACAGAGAACAAAATGGTGGTTTCCAGAAGGGAGAAGAATGAGGAGATAGAAGAAATAGGCGGAGGGCATTAACATGTATAAACCTCCAGGGGCGCCTGGGTGGCTCAATTGGTTAAGCATCTGACTTCAGCTCAGGTCATGATCTCACAGTTTCATGAGTTCAGGCTCTGCATCAGGCTCTATGCTGACAGCGTAGTGCCTGCTTGGGATAATCTCTCTCCCTCCCTCTCTCTGCCCCCTCCTCACTCATACACTCTTTCTCTCTCTCTCTCTCTCTCAAAAATAAATAATAAATAAATTAAAAAAAAAAAAGAATTGCAAGGAAAAATACTTTAAAAAATGTACAAACCTCATTTATAAAATAAATAAGTCATGGGAATGAAAAATACAACATAGTCAATAATATTGTAATAACATTGTGTGATGGCAGATGGTGACTCCTGCTACCACGGTGAGCATTATGTAATGTATAGAATTGTCAGATCACTGGGAATGCAAACTGGTGCAGCCACTCTGGAAAACAGTGTGGAGGTTCCTCAAAAAACTAAAAATAGAACTACCCTACGACCCAGCAATTGCACTACTAGGCATTTATCCAAGGGATACAGGTGTGCTATTTTGAAGGGGCACATGCACCCCAATGTTTATAGCAGCACTTTCAACAATAGCCAAAGTATGGAAAGAGCCCAAATGTCCATCGACAGGTGAATAGATAAAGAAGATGTGGTATATATATATACAATGGAGTATTCCTTGCCAATCAAAAAGAATGAAATCTTGCCATTTGCAACTACGTGGATGGAACTGGAGGGTATTATGCTAAGTGAAACTAATCAGTCAGAGAAAGACAAAAATCATATGACTTCACTCATATGAGGACTTTAAGAGACAAAACAGATGAACATAAGGGAAGGGAAGCAAAAATATAAAAACAGGAGGGGGACAAAACAGAAGAGACTCTTAAATATGGAGAACAAACAGAGTTACTGAAGGGGTTGTGGGAGGGGGGCTGGGCTATATGGGTATATGGGTAAGGGGCATTAAGGAATCTACTCCTGAAAACATTGTTGCACTACATGCTAACTTGGATGTAAATTTTTTTAAAAATTAATTTAAAAAAAAGAATTGTCAGATCACTAGGTTATATACCCACCTGCAGCTAATATAGCATTGTATGTTAATTAAAGTTCAGTAATACATTTTTTAAAGTTTATTTATCTTAAGAGAGAGAGAGGGGCGCCTGGGTGGCTCAGTCGGTTGAGTGTCCGACTTCAGATCAGGTCATGATCTCACAGCCCATGATTTTGAGCCCCACGTCAGGCTCTGTGCTGACAGCTCAGAGCCTAGAGCCTGCTTCAGATTCTGTGTCTCCTTCTCTCTCTGCCCCTAACCTACTCGCATTCTGTCTCTGTCTCTCTCAAAAATAAATAAACATTAAAAAAAAAATTTTAAGAGAGAGAGAGAGAGAGCATGTGTGAATGGGGGAGGGGCAGAGAGTGAAGGAGAGAGAGAGAATCCCAAGCAGGCTCTGGGCGGACAGCACATTAGCGGGGCTCAATCTGACAACCCTGGGATCATGACCTGAGCGGGAATCAAGAGTTGGACATGTAACCAACTGAGCCACCCCCAATAATACATTTTTTAAAAAACATAATCTTGAGTTGGTAGCCGTGGATGTAATTGCTATTTTGAATTCATTGCTGCCCTGCATTAGACAACAGAAAAATTTTTGAACACTTGAATGTAAGTCAATTATATTTCCTGTCATGTTTTCCATAACATTCCACTTTCAGACACACACACACAAGCACTCATTTTGCTCATAGCAGTGTTTGTCAAACAGAGGTGACTTTGGCACCCCAGGGACACGTGGCCGTGTCTGGAGACATTTTAATTCTACCAAGCGGGGAGCTGGTGGCACCTCTAACGGGAGGAGGCCAGGGATTCTGGGGAACATCCCACACTGTACGGGACAGCTCACCACAGTGAGGAATTGTCAGCAATGCCGAGGTTGGCACCCTGACTTAGGAAAAAACAACCAGGGTGCCCATTTTCTGATTTTTTGAAAATAGCATTGCACCCGAGCATTAAGTATAACTGATGCCATCTGGAAAGAGCAGGGTGAAAAGTGTGGAAAGATTGTGGGTGTTTTTTTGGCTTGGTCAGATGGAATCCATTTTTCCTTATTTAAAAAAAAAGAGGGGGGGGCCCCTGGGTGGCTCATTCAGTTGAGCGTCCAGCTTCAGCTCAGGTCATGATCTCACGGTTTGTGAGTTCGAGCCCTGCATCGGGCTCTGTGCTAACAGCTCAGAGCCTGGAGCCTGTTTCAGATTCTGTGTCTCCCTCTCTCTCTGCTCCTCCCCTGCTCGTGCTCTGTCTCTCTCTCAAAAATAAATAAAACATTAGGGGCGCCTGGGTGGCTCAGTCGGTTGAGCAGCCGACTTCGGCTAGGGTCATGATCTCGCGGTCCGTGAGTTCGAGCCCTGCGTCGGGCTCTGTGCTGACGGCTTAGAGCCTGGAGCCTGTTTCAGATTCTGTGTCTCCCTCTCTCTGACCCTCTCCCGTTCATGCTCTGTCTCTCTCTGTCTCAAAAATAAATAAACGTTAAAAAAAAAATTAAAAAATAAATAAATAAATAAATAAATAAATAAATAAATAAATAAATAAAACATTTTAAAAAATTAAAAAAAAAAAAAAAAAAACGTTCAGGGGCACCTGGGTGGCTCAGTCAGTTAAGTGCCTGTTGATTTTGGCTCAAGTCATGATCTCACGGTTCATGAGTTCGAGCCCCACATCAGGCTCCACTCTGACGGTGCAGAGTCTAGTTGGAATTCTCTGTCTCCCTCCCTCCCTGCCCCTCCCTCTTTTGTGTGCATGCATGTGAGCACTCTCTCTCAAAATAAACAAATTTTTTTTAAAAGTTGATAATTACATTCTGAAACGGTAGTCCTGGGTAGCAAAGCCTCTATTTCCCCTAGAGTTCATAATTGCCTCTGTCCTACAGACTCAACACCAAGAGTCCCCATTTACTTCCTGTCCTGACATTAAACAGGAAAGTGTTTCCAGAGACCGGGAATAAGGACGCTTCTGCTGTCATCCACAGAAATGCCCTTTCTACAATAACTGCATGTTTTATGGGTCATTACGAAACAGGGTGGCCAGCACAGGGCACACCCACAAGGGATAAAAACCAAAACAACTCTTGTGGTCCTTCCATAATAAACTATTTGATGAATTATGAAAGTCTTACAGGGATGTTTTTGTAAAGCCATTGGAGCCACATAATATAGAAACTTTCCCTTAGCTGTGCCAGCAAATCACACACTTACTTAACTGCACTGAGTGTTGGAGCATTTGGAATTCTGAAGAAGTGGAAAGTAAGAGAGTCGCAAGGTCAGAGACACAGGTTGAATCAAATATTAAACTAAATACTGCTGTCCTGTCACTTTCTGAAGCGTTTTACTGTCGTAAATGGTATTTTCTGACTACTGGTATCCTTTCTACCCCCTCAACTTGGAGTAATATCAGGACTTCGTTAACTCCTGATTTTTTAAAAACATTTTAGCCTTAATGTATTTCACTTTTCACCTCCTTGCCTTTGGGGATATAGATGATTTCATTACAAATATGGAATATGCCATAAAATTCCTATAAATCCCCAGCAACTGATTGTCTCCTTTGAAAAACATTAAAGTATCTTGAAGAGACAGATCTTACCAGTTTAAGTTTAAGTAAGAAATTCTTATGTCATAAACTTTACTAAAATCAGTTGACCAGCGAGATTTAACAAGATGCTTGAGAAGTGTAATTATGTTTCTGAAAGAGCTTTGTAAACCATGAAGTACTATAAAAATTCAGGTGCTCATTGTCAATCGTATGCCCAGAGGAAGAAGAATAAATACTCATTGAGCTCATAAGTAGGGAAGAGACTTTTCATCCGTGTCAGCTAAACTTCAGCACCGCCTTTCTAGGGAGGCTTAAATAACATCTTTGTTTTACAATGAAAGCAAAAAGCGGGGAAGGCCATGCTCAAGGTCAGGAAGCTACTGTCAATGTCAGGATTCAGACCCAGATCTGTTGGAACACAACGCTACCCTGTCCTGTCTACCACACTGCCCTCTGCAGGCTGCGAGAGGAGTGACAGTCAGGTGTGGAGTAAATTAAGACTGAGAAAATCTGAGAGCCATACTACACCCAGGTCTACCAGCTGTTCAGAGAAGAAAACCATTTCATTCCATGGATTTATCATGTCATGCTTTGTTTCTGGGGGCTCCTGGCTGGCTCCATCAGGGAAGCATGCAACTCTTGATCTCGAGGTCCTGAGTTTGAACCCCACATTGGGCAGAGAGTTTACTTAATAATAATAATAACAATAACAATAATAATAAGGGCACCTGGATGGCTCAGTCGGTTTAGCGTCCGACTTTAGCTTGGTCATGATCTCATGGTTCATGAGTTTGGGCCCTGGATCAGGCTCTGTGCTGACAGCTCAGAGCCTGTAGCCTGCTTTGGATTCTGTGTCTCCCTCTCTCTGCCCCTCTCCCACTCATGCTCTGTCTCTCTCTGTCTCTCAAAAATAAATGAAATGTTAAAATAATAATAATAATAATGCCTTACTTCTATTTAGAGTTAGCATGCTCCCTTCTAAATACATTAACTCCCAAATGGAAAGTACTGGACATTCCAAGAGAAATCAGGCAAGACCCCTATCCTCAGGAATCTCCACATCCAGTAAGACATATAATGCCTAAACAAGGAATTTCAATAGAGTGGATAAGTGTTTCTGTAGGCAAAACACAGGGTAGGGCGGCGGCACATAAGTGGGTATCAGTGGGCCGGTGGCCACTCCCCACATGTCTCACTTGGTGCCCAGTACACATGGGCAACTTACAGAGAGTTAAAGCACCCGCACTGAAGTGAGCGGGGCATACCTTTCTTGCGGAGACAGCCAACCTCTTGAGAGTTCCGAGCAACCAAGAATTCTGAGACAGGAATAGTTCAGTCTTGTGATCACAGTTGCACACGCTGAGGTGATGCTTTAAGCTCTGATTATAGACATTGTTTTTATGATACTTCATTTTGTGTTTGATTTTTTTCATTCAGATTTAAGATTTTTTTTTTAATATTTATTCATTTTTGAGAGAGAGAGAGAGAGAGAAACAAAGTACAAGTGGGGAAGGGTATGAGAGACAGGGAGAACACCAAAGCAGGCCCAGTCTCTGAGCTGTCAGCACAGAGCCCGACGCGGGGCTCGAACCCACAGACCATGAGATCATGACCTGAGCCAAAGCCGGACGCTCACCCGACTAAGCCACCCAGGCATCCCCTCATTCAGATTTTAAATACTCTTTCAATCATTGTTTCTCACCAATTTGTCTAAACTTTAATATATATAACATATTTTATATAATTATAATATATAATAAATATATATAAATATATACAATTATAATAATATAATATTATATATCATATAATATATATAATAATATATTAATATAATAATATATATATTAATATATATAATATAAACTTTAATATAGTTTCTGGTTCATCGTTTTGGCTGTAAAAGAATTCTTAATTACTTGATCACCTTTCTGACTGTCCCTGGCCCATAAGGAAGATATAGCAAAACAAGGTATGAGTTTTGCAGTGAAACAGTTGTGGATTCAAATTCCAGCTTTTTGAATTACTACATGAGTGGCTAGGGGAGTTTCTCCTCTTGGAGCTTCAAATCCATCATCCAGAATTGTTGGGTCTGTTGGCTTGCTTAATCTTCACCACAAACCGTCCTTCATAGGAATGTGCTAAAGATTGAAGAAAATACCAGGTCCAAAGTCCATACCGGGCTTCGTACAAACAGATGTCTCAAAGTTTTGGCAAAGAACAAAAAATTTCTAAAAGGAAAGAAAACCTAACATTTTCTCAAGCTGAAACTTTATTCTAGTGAGTCCATAATTTAATAGGTCAACCAAGGTCTCCTGTGCAAGAAAAAACAATCTGTTCGAGGGTCTTTGAGCTCTGTAAGATTACAAATCCACAGGCTCTTATGCAAGGTTGAGACAAGCAATAAATGGCACCCCTTTTCCCATTAGACCTCTAAGCCAATAAAAATACAGAGAAAAAGTGGTTTTTTGGAATGTATAAAAAGGGAGAAGGGTCATCTATAAGTTAATAGAGCCTTGAGGGACTTATCACTCAGTTGCACTGTATAGAATATATTTTGATCCTGATTCAAATGAAGTTTTACAGTAATTTTTGGAAACTCTGAAGGAAATTTGAAACTTACTGATATTTGACATTACTAAGAAACTATTGTGATAATAGTATTATAACTATGCTTTTTAATATCATTATCTTTTAGAGACACATTGAAATATTTACAGATGAAATGATGTCTGGGTTCCAAATATTGGTGGAGACGGAAGGCATGAGAGTATAGATGAAACCAGATTAGTCAGTCATAAGCTAATGGTATTTGAAGCCAGGTGATGGTTTCGGTTCATGGTATATTATTCCTCTGGGTTTTATGTTTGACATTTTCCATAAAAGATTTTTTTTTATTTTTTTATGTTTATTTATTTTTGAGAGAGACAGACAGAATGTGATCAGGGGAGGGGGAGAGAGAGAGGGAGACACAGGACCCAAAGCAGGCTCCAGGCTCTGAGCTATCAGCACAGAGCCCGATGCAGGGCTCAAATGCGAAATCATGACCTGAGCCGAAGTCAGACACCCAAGCGACTGACCCACCCAGGCGCCCCTATAAAAGATATTTTTAAAAGAGACCAAAACGTCATCTTTTTACTAATAAAGATGAATTTGGAGAATGTGGCTTACTCATGGGCTTCCTGCTTGCCCTGAATTAGGTGAACTTGGCCACTCCACACAGGTAAGTTCTGACTATCACAGGTCTCTTAGGGCACCCAGCCTGCTAGAAGAGCTCACAGCAGGGACGCCTGGGTGGCTCAGGTGGTTAAGCTTCCAACTTTGGCTCAGGTCATGATCTCACGGTGTGTGAGTTCAAGCCCTGAATCAGGCTGTCTGTTGTTAGCACAGAGCCAGCTTCAGATCTTCTGTCTCCCTCTCTCTCTCTCTGCCCCTCCCTTGCTTTCTCCTCTCTCTCTCTCTCTCTCTCTCTCTCTCTCAAAAGTAAATAAACATTTTTTTTATTTTAATGAAAAAAAAAAAAAAGAATAGCTCACAGTGGTATTAAGTCTGGGGTCCTGAGTTCAGTTCTTATGTAGTGTTTGTCTTTGTCTTTGCCCCAGTAGACCCTCCAAGCTCAGTCAGCCATGTGGCAAATGCAAGCTGGTGGATACCAGGGAGATGGGGCCAGGATGGCGGCCTGGCACAAAATCATCCTCATCTTCATCCTCGAAAAGAATTCGTATCATACGCCTTGTAAGGGGAGGGGGTGAGTGGAGGGGGTCCAGAGGGTCCGTAGTGTCATCTTTGTGCATTCCATCGGTAAGTGGGAAGTCTATTGCACAAGTCTATTGCAACAGCGGGGCTCTATTGCACAAGTAGAAAAATATGAAGATCTGATCAGTAAAAGTGAAAGGAGTGGAATCGGCATTTTAGAGAAACGTGTACCAGCCACAGGGACCTCTTGGAAGGAAAGAATAAAACAGGAAAGAAGCCAGCAGAACTGTGGGTATCTTGTCATCTTCTTCCACAAAAGAGAAATAACCCAAGGATACAGGAGAAATTTGATCCAATGGCACAAAGGCTCCTCTTGAAGCTGCATTGTACATTCATAATCAATGGTTGCCTTGACATTGGATTCTTAGTCTCATAGTGACGGCATTACAATAAGACACGCCACAGTGACTAGAGCCACTGTTGGTCTAGTTTGCTCCTGCTTGGGAGAAGGTCTGAGAAGGAGCTGGTACGGTTTCAGCAGCTAACAAATAAAATGAGCTCTTGAAGGGAAGAATCTGAAAGATGTACTGAATAGTAGATTTGAACCTGATACTCTAGAGTATATCTAGGTATGATACTTCTGTTGACCTTGAAGGTGGTGTAAATAAAAAATCATCTGGTGGCATGTCCGCTTTATCTCACCCAATCCACCTGAGGGCATCACTTTCTGAAATAACATAAGCCAGGAAAAGGAAGGATCCCATTCCCCCAGATAACCTGAGTATCAGTTTGAAATGGAAACAATTGTGGTAGACTGCTACTTTGATTAACCCCTCTCTCTACCCCTCTCTCTCTCTACTTTCTTGTCTGGAAAGTAGGCCAGACAAGAGGACAGGATGTCAACAACTTGGCCACAAATACAGTGCAATTTAGTCTCCATGGGAACCATAACACAACTCAGCTTTTCCACTCGGAAATGGGTGTTCTGGGCTAGAACAGTGATTAACATAGATAAATGCACTAAACTCTGGGAGTGGGCACACTCTTACTATTTTTATTTGTCTGTTTCTCTTCCTCGATTTCAGGTATACGAAACAGTTGGACACAGTGGCACCACTTTGCTGGCAGAAGTGTTTCTGCCTATTCCTGAAACGACCATTGTCACTGGAAGGGCTCCCATTGAAGAAGTGGAGTTTAGCAGTAACCAGCATGTGACCCTGGACCACGAGGGTGTTGGAAGTGGTACGGAAAGCTCATTATCCTCAGTGGCTCACAGTTTTACTGTCAGATTTGAACATAACTTTTTTTTTTTTTCGTTTTCAAACAACCAGGTTATTATAAAACTGCTTTCAGAAATTCAAATTAAAATAATGATATACAATTTTTTGCAGTCATTTTTTATACCGTTGGTGGCCAATAAATTCATAAAACTATGCAAGTATAAAGTAGTTCGACAATGTGAATCAGGACCTTTAAAATGCCTTTGATACCTTAGTTTCTTCTTCCAGGAATCTTTTCTTAGAAAATAATTTGAAATGAGGACAAAGTTTTGTGTATATAAGATATATATCTGGGGATCATTTATAAGGCTGAAAAGGTTTTAAAAACTTAAATATTATAATAGGGAGATTATTAGTTAATATTCTATTATCCCCTATAATTGTAATTACATATACAATGGACCTTCTCACTCTGTCTACCATGTTTCTTAACCTCTATAATGCATTTGCTTATCCTTTTCTTTCACTGCTGTATTCTGTGACACTTCTTTAAATCTGTCTTCCAAGTCATGAATTCACTCTTTGGCTGTGTCTAATCATTGAAACTCATCTCTGAGTTTTTCATTTTAATTATTGGATTGTTCACCTCCAGAAATTCTATTTTGTTCTTTTCCAATCTGTCTGGTCAGTTCTGATAATGTTTGTCCTTTCCTCGGACTCTCAACCATTTCATTGTTTTATTCCTTCACTACTTCATTTATTTTTAAGAACATATCACAAATATTGTTTTAACGTTCTGTAGCTGATCATTTCAGTACCTATCTGCTTATTGGTCTGATCCTGTTGCTTCTTATTCATGGTCGCTTGTTTCTTCGTGTGTCTCGTGATTTTTTATTGTGAGCACATATTTGGAAATTTATCTGCAAGAATTCTTTGGGGCTCAAATCCAATCATCAACCTAAAAGTCTGGAGACCTAGGGGTGTCTGGGTGGCTCAGCTGGTTAAGCGTCTGACTTCGGCTCAGGTCACAAACTCACAGTTCGTGAGTTCAAGTCCAGCGTCAGGCTCTGTGCTGACAGCTCAGAGCCTGCAGACTGCTGCGGATTCTGTGTCTCCCTCTCTCTCTCTGCGCTCTGTCTTTCTGTCTCACTCTCAAAAATAAATAAACATTAAAAAAAAATTTTTAAATAAAATAAAAGTCTGGGACCTAGGCTTTAGTTCCCATTCTCACACTGATAAGCTCTGTGACCCTAGTAATTATGTAATCTCTTTAAATATCTTCTTCATTCATAAAATGAATCTAAGGATACCCCCTTTAATGTCTTTTGGGGTTATTTTGAAGATTAAAGTGGATGTTCAATATAGAGGAAAGATCTCTGAAAAAAACACAAAGGTGCTATTACAGTGTAATAGTGGTATTATTTTTGGGCTAATAATATTAACTGTAAGTCCAGGACATGAAGGCACTATTTTTTTTAATGTTTATTTATTTATTGTTGAGAAAGAGAGCGAGAAAGAGAAGGAGCACAAGTGAAGGAGGGGCAGAGAGAGAGAGAGAGAGAGAGAGAGAGAGAGAATCTGAAGCAGGCTCCAGGCTCTGAGCTGTCAGCACAGAGCCTGATGTGGGGTTCAAACCCACGAACTGTGAGATCATGGCCTGAGCCAAAGTTGGACGCTCAACTGACTGAGCCACCCAGGCACCCCTAAGTCACTATTTTTAGTGCTTGAAAATCTTTTCTTCTTTTATTTGATTAAACAAACTGCCCCGAGGCTTTTTATCATTAATTTCCAATGGCTAGAAGCCAAATCAGTAAGTGAGGCTTACTGTTGCCGCAGTAGCTTAGGAATAGCTAACGTTTGTTGAGTGGTCCAAGCACTAAGTGATCTGCATGTAAGACCCCACTTAACACAAGGCTCCTTATTCGGGTGCACTCCCTCCCTAGGGCACTTGCCTTGTTCCTCCTGCCACAAATGCTCTTTCCCAAGAAATCGTCTCACTTCCTTACTTTCTTCTGGCGTTTACTCAAAAGTCCCCTCTTGTGGAGGCCCTCCCTACCACCCCATCTAAAAGTTCAGCCCTTTCCCACCCACCCCCAAATACACATTGTCTGTATACACTCCCTAATTTATGGTTTCTCTTCACACTTCTCACTCTCTAACAAACCATACATTCCTCCCATTTCTCTTATTTACTGCCTGTCTCCCCTGCTGGAATAGCAACTCCTTGAGAACAGGGATTCTCATCAGTTTTGTGTCTTTACTGCCACCTGCCGCGCCTAGAATAGTCCCTGGAGCCCAGCAGAAGCTCAAATTAGTATCCACTGGATGAGTGAATAAATGGGTGTCTTCACAGGAATCTCTTTTAGGAGGTATTATCATTATCCCTATTTTATGTATAAAGAAACTAAGGCTCCGAGAAGTTAGGTCATCTGTTTGTGGTCACACAGCTGTTAAGCGGCAGAACCAGAATATGCACCCAATGGTCCCACTCCAAAGTGCCTCATTCATTGTCACCTCTACACCCTGCTGTCAGAGAGGGAACCAAGAGGCCTATTCTGCACATCATTGCCTGAAGAATTTCAGTGCCGCTGCTGTGAATTATGTGTTCTGTCCTGCCAGCCCTATCCTCTCTTCCATTTGTATAGTGTCTGCTTTCTCACCAAGACTGGGTTCGCTCCCTTTTTCTAAACAGCGTCTGTGTAATCTGGTGTCTCCCTAGGAATGCCCTTCTCATTTGAAGCTGATGGGAGCAACCAACTGATTCTCATGACCTCGGGGAAAGTGTCCAACAGCGTGGCATGGGCCATTGGAGAAAACGGGATCCCTTTGATTCCTCCACTGTCACAGCAGAACATTGGATTTAGAAGGTGATGTGTCTATAATAAATTGATGAGTAATGTGTTTGCATTAATGATATCCGGGGGGCGGGTGGGAAGCTTGCAATATCACATTCTTTCCCTTTTTTCTCATGTGCTAGTAATTTCCTGGTTTTTTATGGTACTTGCGGTAAAGATTAAAATATTAATAGCCTAATAAATATTAGATGTTTAGCAGTGCCAGAAACAGCAAAAAGCATTTTGCCTTGTTTAATCTCTCTGGTAACTCTGTGAAGTATTCTTTTCTTCATTCTTCATTCTTCATTCTTCATTCTTCAAGTATTCTTTTTCTTCATTTTATAGACGGGGGGGAAATGCAGAGCCTCTGATTGCGTATAGGTGGTCCTCAGTGTGAATGATGATTGTCATAGAACCTTCTGGTTATATAAAGGTCCCTATTGTCAGTTCTTTCCCTTGATTGCTAGATCCTTAGGCACTCTGTACCTCACCTATTTACCCCTAGGCAGGCCCCACCTCCTTGTGGTTGGTCCCTGTCCAGGCAGCCTGGACTATGGGGGCCAGGTGGCCTGGGTTCGAGTCTGGCTTCTGTCCTGCCCCAACAGATGGGTCTTGAGTTCATCTTTAACCATTCTGGGCCTCCGTTGCCTCCACCATAAAATACAAGGACTTGGGGCACCTGGGTGGCTCAGTTGGTCGAGTATGAGACTTGGACTCAGGTCATGATCTCGAGGTTTGTGAGTTCAAGCCCTGCATCAGCTCTCTGCCCTCAGTGTGGAGCCCACTTTCAGATCTTCTGACCCCCTCTCTCTCTGCCCCTCACCTGCTGTGCTTCCGCTCTCAAAAATAATAAGCACTTAAAAATAATAATAATAATAAATAAAAGGACTTATCCTGATCATCAAGAAGACAGTTTGTAAGTCACAGACTGTCATTTTCGACATGAGGGGAAACAGAGCGGGCCAGGCTCCGCTCCCTTTCTGCCTTCTCCGTCCCGATTCCGATGTCCCTGTGACGAGAACAAGGAACATCTGGTCAGCACCTCCTCAGTCAGGAGATGGGCGGTCACGTACAGAGGAGGCCTCGAGCCTCGGCATTCTGTCCTCATTCCACTGAGTTTCACACCCAGGACGAAAGCTCCCACTCTTCAGGAGAGGAGGTAGAACACAATGTGAGCGGCAAGAGACACAGCTCCATTAACAAAGCCCTGACGCAAAGGTGCTGAGAGCACTGGCCTCCTGGGAATTCAGTCGTGTCCCAATCCGTTGTGCGTCCGTTTTTTCCTCTTGTATTTTGGCCTCAGCTACGAGGGGTCCCCAGGTGAGTGGGAAGTGAGGCTCTCAGGGCACCCTGAACCGAATGCGCAGGCTCCTTCTCACTGGCCCCGATCCAGGGACTCGGGACACTTCTACGCCCTGGGCAGGGTTGTAGGGATACTCCTTTTTCTTTTTTTGGTTTTATTGAGATATAACTGACACATGGCATGAGTTTAAGGTGTACCATGTAATGATTTGATAAGTGGATATATTGTGAAATAATCACAGTAAGTCTACCTTACATCGATCACCACACGTAGCTGCAAGTTGTGCTTTCCTTGCCGTGAGAACTTTTAAGATCTGCTCTCTCAGCAGTTTGTAAATGTGCAGTGAAGTACTGTCAACTGTGCATTAGATCTCTGGACCGTCTTTATCGTATAACTAGAACTTTGGACTTTTTGACCGCCTTTGGCCACCGCCTCTCCCGCCCCACCTCTGGCCACCACCGACCCGTTCTCTGTTTCTACAAGTTTTGTTTTGGTTTTGGGTTTTGGTTTTGATTCCAGATATAAGTGAGATCCCACCTTATTTGCCTCGCTCTGTGTGACTTATCTCACCCAGCACAACGCCCTCGAGCTCCGTCCATGTTGTTGCAAATGGCCGGATTCCTCCTTTTTTATGGTGAGTGACATCCCACGTTTTCTTTATCCACTCACCCACTGAGGGGCACTTCAGTTGTTTTCATGTCTTGGCTCTCATAAATCATGTTGTAATAATCATGGGGGCGCAGACACCCCTTTAGGACAGCGATTTTGTGTCCTTCAGGTGTATGCTCAGAAGCGGAATTGCTGAATCACATGGCACTTCTGCTTTTAATTTCTTGCGGAGCCTCCGGACTGTTTTCCGGTGTTCGCACCAATTTACATTCCCACCAACAGTGCACGGGGGTTCCCTTTTCTCCACATCCTCGCCAACACTTACTATTTCTTGTGTTCTTTATTGTAGCCATTCTGACAGGTGCGAGGTGATATCTCACTGTGGTTTTGATTTGCATTTCCCTGATGACAAGTGCGGTTGAGCATCTTTTCACGTGTCTATTGGCCATCTGGATGTCCTCTTTGGAGAAACGTCTATTTGTGGTCCTCTGCCCGTGTTTTAATTAGATTATTTGTGTTATTGCTATTGAGTTATGAGTTCCATATATACTTGGAACATTAATCCCTTATCAGATGTGTGGTGTGCAAGTATTTTCTTCTACCATTCACTCTTCTCTATGGTCCCTGAAACATGTATTTTTTAATGTTTATTTATTTATTTTTTTGAGACAGAGACAGAGTGAGCAGGGGGAGGGGAAGAGAGAGAGAATCCCAAGCAGGCTCCACACTGTCAGCACAGAGCCCGATGTGGGGCTTCAACTCTTGAGTCATGAGATCGTGACCTGAGCCAAAATCAAGAGTCAGACGCTTAACCGACCGAGCCACCCAGGCACCCCCCAAAACGTATTTAATAGCAGTCATCGAGCAAAGAAAAACGGCAAAACTCCTTCCTTATGATCAGATTTTCTCCCTTAGACATAACAGCCTCCTTAGGCAGTGCCGTCCCTGGGATTTTGCAGGCCTGAGGCAAAGTGCTCTGTGAAAAAGCCCATCTCACGGCATTAACTTCTTTTCCAGTGCTTTGAAGAGAGCAGATGCCATCTCGTCCATCGGCACATCGGGACTGACAGACTTGAAAAAGTTGGCCAAGTGGGCAGCAGAGTCCAAGCTCGACCCGAATGACCCCAACAATGCCCCTTTGATGCAGCTAATCTCGGTAACGTGGCACCATCGTGCACACACTGCATTTCTCCACTTGCTGTGCTAATAATAGACACAGCTCGACCCTTTACACGCGTTTTCTTTCGCATTGTGTTCTCCAGTGCGATAGTGTTTAAGAACACGCGTGCCGGGTTGAATGACAGGTTTCAAGGCCGGCTTTGCCCCTGCCTGGCTGTGTGATCAGGGCGAGCACTCACGCTTCTAAGCACTGTGACACCCTCGCAGTGTGGCCATGACGACGTGCAACGCCTCATCTCAACAGTTAGCGGGGCACACAATCGGTGTGCAGCAAATATTAGCTGTTGTTACGGTGTTGCTGTTCCTCTTACCGCTAACCTCTGTAAAACCCTAACGAAAGGCCTTGTTTGGCCCCTCCCCTGGAAAGGAACCTGAGTATGGGTGCTCAGAGTCACCTGCTCGAGGTCACACGGCCGGTAAGGACGCGGATCCAAGACCATTTCAGAGCACGTGCCCGTTCATCACACCTGGTGGGGCCTTTTAAGAAACGGTGGTTTTGTTCGTTTATTTTCCCGTTTGAAGATTAATTAGATTATCGTTTAGATTTAAGTATGTATGAGATAAATTGCTTGCATCTATCATAACATTCGAAATTCTTTCTTCAGTGAGTTTATAAATAAAATGGAACATTAGTCAGTAAATGATTCTCCTTGGTAGCAGATACAATTGTTTTTGCTCCCAAGGTCATAATTCCCACAAAAATATAATAAACAAGTAGATGATCCGGAAAGTGACCACAGCAACACGTTCTGTAATCATGTTCACTAGTGGGAGTTCATGAATCACCAGTTCATCACCTGGTAACTGCAACCAGGATAACATTTTCATTTCTGTCCTAGACTTTCCAAGGTAAGTCGCAAATCAAGCTTGGGTTTATTCTGACGTTTGCCTTTATAAGTTTTCCTTCCAACTCAATGATACTTCTTAGTGTGACTAAGAGAAGTATTAGGAAGAATAGACCACATTACCTAGAGCGTAGTCTGTTCCATAAAGAGGTTTCAAATCACGTTTCGATTACCATTTTAAATCAGCAACAATATAGTATAAATGTCACCTTCGTTTTTTTTTTTCTTTTTAACTATTTGTCTTCGTGTAGAAGGACAAAACACAGGGATGGCCTTCCAGACCTGTCTCTTTCTTGTTTCAATTTTTTTTTTCAATATTTGTTTATATTTGAGAGAGAGTGCAAGCCAGGGAGGGGCAGAGAGAGAGGGGAGAGGGGGGACAAAGGACCTGAAGCAGGCTCCAGGCTCCACACTGACAGCAGTGAGCCCAATGTGGGGCTCGAACTCAGAAACCGCAAGATCATGACTTGATGATCTGGCATCAGCCACAGTCCGATGCTCGACCAACTGAGCCACCCGGGTGCCCCAGGACCTCTTTTTATGGATTTTCACAGCAGGATCACCTCACCCACTGCAAAGCCCTGGCGAATCTCTGCTCCCTGGCTTTCCTTCTGCGAGGAGGAGGTTCCCACTGGCAGAGCACCCAGCAGAGGGGCAAGCAGACGCCCGGGAGAGTGTAGCCTCACCCGCTCAGCCTCCCAGCGGTACCCTGAGACCATCCTTTCCGAGCCAGTGTACGGGGCAGCGGGGACTGGCGCCCAGATCTGTCTTTACTCGGTGACCAGGGCCACGAGGTGCTGTTTGGAGACAGCATGACCGTGGAGCCGGTGATCAGCCAACTGATTTGAACTGACCAGCCAATTCTGGGGCCTTTATCTACATGTGTGCCTACGTATATTTGAAAAATCACATTTTGTTAAATATATCTTTAAAGTTATATTAAGTTACATATAGCATATATTAAATTCATGTATTAGATTTTATGGTAACACTGTGTATATACGCAACCTTATTTCCTGCAGGCATCTAGTAATACACTGATATAACTCTCCCATTTTTCACTCTGTATATTTACATAACACCTATGGGGGGAGCATGCGTACCCAAAAAAATGAACTTTATGATTTTTTTTTTTTTTTGGAAAAATGAGTTGCGGTACTTTTTATAGCCAGGACATGAATATAATGGCACCTGCCTCGTTACTATTAGATTTCAACATATGTTGTCCTTAAATGCGGGATGTTTCAAGTCTCCCCATCTAAGACTCTTAAGCTTCCGTTCCCAAACCGAGAGCCCGGTGCTGGGTTTCTTGAGATGCAATCTGCCTGCCATCCAAAGCTGTGCCTCTTCTGTTTTCCATAGGTTGCTACTAGCGGTGAATCCTACGTCCCTGATTTCTTTCGACTGGAACAGCTGCAGCAAGAATTTAACTTTGTTTCAGATGAGGAGTTAAATAGATCCAAACGATTCCGGCTTCTTTGTCTTAGAAGCCAAGAGGTGCCAGAATTCCGAAATTATAAGCAAATTCCAGCATATGATCGGGAAATTATGGAAAAGGTATTCCAGGTAAGAAATTGCCATGGAGGAGTTAATACAGTAATTAATATGTCTGTGCCATTTGGCTTGTACCATGATGAGTGTATCTTCTTGCTGTCGTGTTCTCTGTAGCGATGTTGGTTTCTCGTTTCGAACGCTTCACATAACTTTTCCATTATTTTTTTTTACACTTAATGTTTAAGTAGTCTCTTTGCCCAATATAATGACATATAAACTAAGAGACATTAGAATCGTAAGTCTGAAAAGTATCTTACGTGTTAATATGGGAAATTATCCTGCCACGTTATAACTAACTGTCAGTAATTCAATGCCATTTTAATCCATTAAATATTTAGGAAGCCCGGTAAACACTGCGGGGGGGGGGGGGAGCCCCTGGGGTCTCAGGTGGGTGGGGTGGCACGGAGGCGGGGCTGGGCACAGGCTTGGCTGTGGAGGGGTCCCTGGCAGGTGGGGAGCCTTTGAGGAACTACAGGTGAAAGGCCAGTGTAGGCCGGACAGGCCAGTGAAAGCCTGACGGGCAAGTTAGTGTTTGCTGAGGTAAATGGGGAGTCATTAGAAATGGAGCCCAGTATGATTTTTTATGCAGAAACTATTGGAGAATATTTTTGATGACTTGGTTCTTCTTTGTATTAGTTGGGACTCGTGATGGTAAGTGATAAAAAGCCAAATGAAGCTACCTCGGGCACCGAGAAAGTTTATTGGATGATGAAATGCCAGAATGGGTTAAATATCTAAGGGGGTGTGAATGGCAGGAGTTCACATGTGCCTCAGGGACACCCGATCCAGAACCTGAACACGCACCAGGACGCAGTTCCGTCCTGCCTGGGCTTCCCTTGGTCCTCGTCGTGGGCAGATTCTCTACTTGGCTGCATGGTCACCGGCATCATCCAAGCTCACATCTAGTGGCTTCAGCCAGCAGAGAGAGAGGTGTCCTCTTGTCCCCAGCTTAAAAATCTTGGGAACAGCTTGCTTGAGTTGCCCAGGCTGGGTTAGGAGCGACCCTGGATATTGAGCTGTGGCCAGAGGACTAAAGCAGAACATGGCAGCTCCCCGGCCCCCCGGAAATTTTATTGACAGAGCAAAGCACGGCAGCCTAAGACAGAGCTAACCCACCCACCACTCTCCTCCAGGGAGGCAACCCAAATCAGCTGCAGCCAGAGGCTACTTACTATTTTTGCCATTGCTCTACTTAAAATAGAAAAGACAAAAATGTAAGCAGACGCTTCGGCTAAGTTGCTTGGGTGAGCTGAGCTTCTGGAGTCTCTCTGTTATCTCTGTATCTCTGTGTCTTCCTACATGAACATCCTGAGTTGAAATTGCTCTACAGAATTATCTTCTACTTCTAAGGCAGTTCAACCAACTGATTCCAAAACCGGCATACTGCGTCAAAGATCAATTTTGAAACCAATTGTGAAGAGGAAGGTGGAAGACACATTTAGAACCATAATTTATTACTTGAACCACATGGGATAAATTCTGTCGTCTCAAGAAGGGCATGGGGGGGAGGGGTACTAGTACTTTAAAATCATAAAATTATTCCTTTTTCATCTTAGGACTATGAGAAACGGTTACGAGACAGAAATGTAATTGAAACCAAGGACCACATAGATCCCCATAGGGCCATGGTAGCCAAGTACCTCCAACAGGTAAGGAAAATCATTTTACAGAGTCCCCACCGGGGGAACATAGCCAGCACCCTAAGACTGGGGGGAGAGTGGTCTTTATTCTTCCGAGTTATCTATGGGATACTTAACTGTCACTTATTTGCTCGTAATTACAGATAAGAAATTAATTTGAACATGTGAAACACTAGGATGTATCTCAGCTTATTATCAGTGGTTATCTTACGTGGAGTATGAGTACAGGGGACACAATTTCTAAGTCGTGATTTTTCTCATATTTGAATGTTTGCATCATATCACCTTTGTAATGAAAAAGTTTTATGAGCCACGTACTAACTGCCCTAATGCACTAAAAACTTGAAATACCCGTTTGCCCTTCCTTCGTTTAGTAAATGTAACTTGTAGGAAATGCTACAGCCACTACACTACGTTTTTCCCATCCAGTTGATCTACCCTGCAGCTCCTTATAAAAAACAACTTATGACATTTCAGAGTCCCTGTATTTGAAGAATAATTAGAGGGGCGTCTGGGTGGCTCGGTTGAGCGTATGACTCTTGATTTCGGTTCGGGTCATGATCTCATGGTTCGTGGGTTCCAGCCCTGCTTTGGGCTCTGCGCTGACAGCACAGAGCCTGCTTGGGATTCTCTCCCCCTCTCTCTGCCCCGTTTGCACTCTCTCTCTCTCTTTCAAAATAAATAAACTTTAAAAAAAAATAAAGAATAATTAGAAAGTAAACCAGTCTAAGGGTGCCTGAGTGGCTCAGTCAGTTAAGCATCCGACTCCTGGTTTCAGCTCAGGTCACGATCCCAAGGCCGTGGAATCAAGCCCCACGTCTGGCTCCGTGCTGAGTGTGGAGCCTGCTTGGGATTCTCCCTCTCTGTCTCCCTCACTCTCACTCTCTCTCTCCCCTCGGCTGCCCCTCCCCCTGCTTGCACTCTTTCTCTAAAAACAAATTTAAAAAAAAAAAAAAAAAGTAAATCAATCTGAATAGAGGAAGAACTCCAGAATCTGAAATGTGTGTGCTTCAAGATCGGTCCTATTTTTTGCAATTATTCATTCATTCTGAAAAATTCCACTGTCATCCACCAGGAAATTTCCCAGGTCCCAAGAACAGAGCAGTGAACAAAACAGAAACCCCTGTGCCTTAGGGAGCTTACACTAACAAACAAAGCAGGGTGATTTATAGGGGAAGAGATCAGCGCTGGGGAGGAAAGTGCAAGTGTGCTGGGACAACTGAGGTGACATCGGGTGAACACTCAAAGGGGTTTAGGGAGTGACCTGTGAAGTCTATGTGACAGGAACATTTTAAATAAAATACACATTTGTCCTCAGGTTAGAGAATCAGTGATCAATCGTTTCCTAATTGCAAAACACCATTTTCTTCTTTCGGATTTGATAGTAGAAGAAGAAGTTCCCAATATCAGGTAAAAGCAAACAAATCTTTTGTTTCTTATAAAAATTATTTTTATTGTATTATATGAAAATTTTCACGTAAATAGAGAATTCTTATCCTTGCATGGTATGCGCTTGGGCCCCCAGTATTGCTGGGAACCAGTAAAACGTGATCGATGCCTAATGGTTACCTTAGTTGGGGGGGGTTTGTTAAGTCGCATGAGATGCTCTCCATCATATGCCCAGTAGACACCATCTCACCTCCCAAGTCCACTTCACAGCCTTTGCCAGTTCCTTGCTGCCATCAGACCACGTCTGATGGCATTGCCCTCCCGCCCACGCTCCTGCCCTCCACCTCCCCTCGTCACACTGCCCTTCACTCCCCCACACTAGACAGAGGGGGTGGCTGGGAACGAGCACTGCGGCCCCAGGTCAGGGGCTGGGGGGAGGCAGAGAGCTGCTGTGTGTTTGGTGAGGGGACAGGGGCAACAGGGAAAATGGAGATTTACATAGAAGTTGGGGATTGACTGCATTTGCTTGATTGATTTCCCTATTACTTAGAATAATCCTTACATGTTCTCAACTCAAAGTGGAAGCATAAAAGATGAAAAATAACTTTCTATACTGGTGGTCTTGTGTACCCCACTAACTTCCTGACCCTTTCTGTGATTAAATCTCTTGGTCTCCTAAAAAGGTGATTTCCTATCATGCACTTCGTCTCCACCACCAAGCTGGGAAGGAGACAAAAAATGTCTATGCATGGCAGTCCCTTTCTTGGACTTGGCCTCCGTCCATGTACAGAAGGAAGGGCTGTACCCACACAAATTCATACAAACCCTCCCTCTTCGTTCCAGGCCCAGAGTCCAGTCACTGTATTTTTTCAGTCATGAAACTTACACTTTAGAATAGATGATGATATTTCTTGCTGTTTTTCCATTTCATTTCTTTCTTTTTTCTTTTTCTGCTTTACTTTCTGCATTAAGTTCTGAAGGCTCAGGGTATGTTCTTTCTTCTTTTAATTTTGGTTTGTTCTTAGTGTTAAACTAAGATGTTTCTATATTTAATGGTCCCAGCCACCAAGATGTTCCCATGCTGACTCCTGGGAGGGCAGCCAAGTGTCCTGAGAAAAGGGGAGAAGTTTCGACAAAGGGAAAGGATGTGCCACGTTAAGACCCCCTGGCAAAGGTGTCCCTCTGAGGTCCCCAAGTTTGGGTTAGGTGGGTGTCCTGGCAGAGTGATTAATAAGACAGGTTTCAGTGGCAAGAACATGAACCTTGAGGGCATTATGCTAAGTGAGATAAATCAGACAGAGAAAGACAAATACTGTATGATCTCACTTCTATGTGGAATCTAAAGAAGCCAAACTCCTAAACACAGAGTAGAACGGTGGTTACCAGTGGCTAGGGGTTGGGAGAATCGGGGAGATGTTGCCGGAGGTTTACAGACTTGCAGCTGGTAGATAAAAAAGCTCCAGAGATCTCAGGCACAGCAGGTGAATATAGTCAGTACTGTATCATAAACTTCAAAGTTACTAAGTGTCTAGATCTTAATTGTTCTCCCCACAAAAAAGAAATGATAATTATGTGACGTTCTAGAGGTGTTAGCTAACACCACGGTGGCAGTCATATCCCAGTATCTAAATGTATCTATGCCTGAAATTTAGTCGTTCATTCTATGTCAACTATATCTCAGTAAAAATAAATTAACAACACTAAAATGTAGATAACAAGTCACACACAGAAAAAGTTTTACAGTATCACTGTCCTCACACTCTCTCTTTTTTTTTTTCTTTTGTGGGGGAAAGATAGCTATTTTTCATACCTTTACATTATGTTAACATGTGATGGGTCTGCTCTTGTTTTAAGTGAGTTAGAGATAAATATATGTAAGTATTTTTAAAAGAGGAAGAAGCTGGCTGTTTAGTCAGAGTGACCAGAGTTGGAACCCCAGCTCTCCCCCTGGGAGCCTTCAGCAAATCCTGTCACCTCCCAGACACCTGTCACCTGTCACCTCCCAGAAGCCTCCGGTTACTTCATATGAGAACTGGGGTAAAGGTTCCACTTGTCAGGATTAGAAATACTCTGCGTATGGCACCTCGCACTCTGCTTGATCATAGAAGGTGCTGGTAAACAGCAGTTGCTCTGTGAGACAGAAGACCCTGGGAACAAACAGGAGCCCCTCGGGAGCCATCCCCCCACCCAACTCCAAGGCTGGCATGTGTCCCTTGGAAAGAGGCCGCTGGTCAAGCAGGGGAAGCAGAGAAGCGAGAGCCGGCTCTGTGCAGCTGGCCTTGTCCCCTGGCGCTGGGCACGGTAATGTCAGCTTGCGGATACAAAGTCACCTCTGTGCTTCTGTTCAGGCTCCGGGCCGGCATAGAATTACCTGCTCCATGGCCCTTTCTCCCACCACGATTCCCCGACAGTGCTTGTGTCCTCCCGGAAGTGTTTACAGGATTCTGCCTCAGTGAGAGGGAAGGGATGAGGGGGCTCCTCCTGCCCTTCCCCTTCCACTGCCATCGTGTCACGGTCATCTTCCCAGCAGCCACCATTTTAGGGCATCCAGCAAGTGCTAGACCAGGGCAGGGGTGCTCTGCATATACCCCCTCACTTTATCCTCTCTGCAACCCCAGAAGGGAGGTATGATTATCCCCATTTTCCATGACGAAACAGAGACGTAAAGAGGTGAGGAAATTTGCCCAAGGTCAAAGAGCAGACCCAGGAGTCCCCCCGGGAAGTGCCCTGGGGCTCAGGAGAGGGAGCACCCCTTCCTACCGTGTGGCTGGGCCCCTGGGGCAAGGAGAGCAGGAGAGCATCTGCACAGTTGAGGGGGAGGGACCCGGGATGAGCAAGGCAGAGCCCGAGGCGGAGGGGCCCGAGCACACTTTTCTTCCTCTGTTCTGTAGCAGCTGAAATCCGTCTTAGTGATCCACCCCAGAGGCTCTCCCCAGTCTCGGGAGAATTCCTTGGCGATTTCCACCCTCCTTGAACAGACAAAAGAGTTTTTCAGGGGCCTTTGAGGGACCTAGGGGGAGAGTTTGGGAAGCTGTCTCACAACTTTCCAGATCTTTCTTTTCCTTAGAGTCCTAATCCTGTTCTGTAATCATTAGCATTTTGGGGCTAAGCCTTTTCAAGCTGGCAGAACAAAAGCGACCACTGAGGCCAAGGAGAAAAGGCCGGAAGAAGGTGACGGCCCAGAACCTGTCCGACGGAGACATAAAGGTGCTGGTGAACATTATCCGGGCTTATGACATTCCTGTGAGGAAGGCGACAGCAAGGTGAGAGCCGTCCAGACAGCCCTGGGATGGAGAGGACAGGGGCCCCGCCGAGTGGTTCACTTCTCTATAGCACGTCCGCTCCCACCTTTAACGCAGTCGCTGTTCTGTCCAGGGATGGGGGGAGGTCTTCCGGAAGCCAAAGCCCTGTCGGTTGCAGGTCATAGACCAACTCAGTCAATTTAGGCTCAAGAGGGGATTTATTGTGTCTCAAAGAACTCAAGGTTAAGAGGCACAGCTGGGGGCGCCTGGGTGGCTCAGTCCATTAAGCGTCCGACTTCAGCTCAGGTCATGATCTCAGTCTGTAAGTTCAAGCCCCGCATCAGACTCTGTGCTGACAGCTCAGAGCCTGGAGCCTGCTTTCAGATTCTGTGCCTCCCTCTCTCTGCCCCTCCCCTGATCATACTCTGTCTCCCTCTGTCTCAAAAATAAATAAAAAACATTAAAAAAAAAATTTCTTTTAAAAAGAGGCACAGCTGAACTACACAGTGGACTGTAAAGATTGGGGTGGCTCTTCTGAGGCCCCGTGGTCTCTGTTGCTCACTTCCTTCTGTGGGTTTGCTTTATTCTTCTCCCTGTGAGGGAAGCCATCCATTCAGCCAGGGTACCATCCACAAGCATTAGCTTCTCAGGAGAGAAGCTGAGGGTTCTAACTTGGGTCAGGTGTTGACCCATGGTCTAATCACCTATATAACCAGAGAGGCAGGGTCCCCAGGCCCAGCCCTGAAGGTGGGGAACAGTTCTCAGAGAAGCGGGTGTGAGCAGGGCAGATACCCGAAAGGTGTTATGTCCTAGGTTCTGAACATACACCCTCTGAGCATAAAAATGTGACTTCCCCTTAATCTGCTCTGAGAAATGAGGGATGCCTGCTGTGTTCCACGACACTGGGGCACAGGGCGACCTCTCAACCAGAGTAAGGTGAGCCTGAGTTTCTTATCCCCTTAGAGAACAGAGATGAGCAAGAATTAAAGAAAGAAAGAGTGGCTCCGGAGCTCGGGGGGGTTAGAGCACTGGTCTCGTGAAGTAAGAAGGAGCCAGAATTAAAACTTGGATCTGCCGATGCACCTACCAGTGTAAGGAGGGAGGCTGCGCTTTCTCACCCATTCGTCGGGTTCCAGACATTACACTAAGCCTCTTTCGTGTGTATTATGTCACTTGCTTCTCGCTACGATTGCTGTCTCCATTTTAAGACAGGGCAAATGTCTGGGTGGCTTGTCCAGGGTCATCGAGCTCAGTCTGATCCACAGAAAAACACCGTTCTGGCCTGTGGCACTTTCTTTCCTCCCCAGGGTCTTCCCGTGAAATTGATCCCCCATCCAGTCTTTTGCCCTATTGTTTTACTAAGTCTTCCACCCGTCACAGAACATCTGACGTCACCCACTGTTCCCAGCATTTGGTCACTAGTAAGTGTACATTCAAGCTCTTGAATCTCTGAGGAGCCACAGCCCAACCCCTTCACCTTGATTACGTCACGGCTCAACCATGGGGAGTAAAGCTGTCTTTTAAAATAACGTACAGGTGTTTCTCTTATCTTTGTCTCCATAGAATTTTTTTTTTTAATTTTCTTAAGTTTCTTTATCTGAGAGAAAGAGAGAGAGGGCAGGGGAGGGGCAGCGCAGAGCCTGACACGGGGGCTTGAACTCAGAAACCGTGAGATCGTGACCCGAGCCGGAACCAAGATTCAGACGCATAACTGACTGAGCCACCCAGGCGCCCCTCTACAGAATACCTTTTAAGTGTTAAACCATTTCATTCAAATTACAAGGAAGCTTAGTTGATCCTCTGTGCTCTACATTTCAGTGTAGGCTCATCCAGACAGCTCAGATATCAACTCGTGCATTAAGCCCGCCTGAATCTTGACCCTCTACCCTTGCATCCAACTGAATAGGATTTTTTCTTCTTCATCCCCCTCTCTGTACTCTGATGGCTCGCGCCCATCCCGATGGGCTAATGAGTATCCCACTGTATTGTGATTATTTCTTTACGTGTCTACCGGCCATTTTAGCTGGAGCTGCAGTGTGTCTGATTTGTCTTTGCAGCTCCAGAGTCCAACACAGGGCCTAAAATACAGTGGGCACTTCACAGATGTTTCTGTAATGCTGTAATCGATGGCGTTCCAGAAAGAAAAAGGGTTTCTCTGGCAGCTGTTGTGTTAAATAATCTACTCTTATTGTCTCATGGTTTGTCCGAAACTCTTATCTGGGAAAAGGTTAGACAGTTTGGTAGAAAGAGAGAATTTCTACTTTGCCTGGTAATGAATATGAAATACTTGGTAAGTCATAAACTTCAGTACAAATATGCAGGTGCGTTGTTAGGATGAGGGGAGTGGTGGCTGGGAGAGACCCTCCGGAGGTGACCTTCGTTTCTTTTTGTTAAGGATCCCAAAAGGGATGGGGCGTCTGGGTGGCTCAGTCGGTTAAGCGCCAGACTTCGGCTCAGGTCACAACCTCACAGTTCGTGGGTTCGAACCCTGTGTCGGGCTCTGTGCTGACAACTCGGAGCCTGGAGCCTGCTTCAGATTCTGTGTCCTCCTCTCTCTCTGCCCCTTCTTGGCTCACACTCTGTCTCTGTCTCTCAAAAGTAAATAAACATTAAAAAAAAAATAAAAAAAAGAATCCCCAAAGGGAAAGAGGGCAAGACCCATAGATCCTAACTCTAGCTAGGAATCTCTGAGCGCCTCTTTCCCAGAGAGGCATGGCAGGGCCTGGAGAGAGGGTCTTACTGAGGATAGGTAGCTCGAGGTTACTGGAGAGCGCAGGGTCACAGAGAATGCAGTGGGAGGGGAACTGGACGAGATGGGGCAGACTGGCCAGGGAGCTGAAGATTCGGCCACTCAGTTCCCAGAGGAACTGAGGCTCTCTCTTGTTGGGGGAACAGATTCCTCACTAGGGCACCCCCTGGGAGAGGAGTGGGTGGAGAGGACCCTTTTCTCCATTCCGGCCAAACATGCAGGCCTAGCGGTGGAAGAAGCTTTCTGAGGTGTCAACAAACTTAAGAAAATGTCTGTCACCAGAGCCATATGTCTTCGGAGAAGCCACCTTGCTGAGTATCTCATTCGACCTTTCTTGTCATTAATTTCTGTCATACATTTTCCCTCCTAGCAAATTCCAGCAGCCATCAAGGTCTTCAAGGACTTTCAGCGAAAAGCATGCTGCCTCCCCAACCACACACAGCCCAACCCACAGTGCTGACTACCCCCTCGGCCAGGTGAAATACCTCAATTCTGGGTTTCTGCTTAGAAGCTTGCCCCTTAATAACTGCCTACAAACTTTATCATCTCTTTTCCGCTTCATTTTCTTTGGAAACATACTGTTTGGTAAACATATTCTACCTCTGCTAAGAACAAAATAATTCAGCTAATTGTTCTAGACTCTCATGATCCGCTCTTGTGTTTAAGGTTTTAGTGCGTCCTTTTGTAGAAGTTTCTTTTCAACGAACGATTTGCCACACAACTACAGCTGAAGGACCAAACCCCAGCTGGAATGAAGAACTTGAACTTCCATTTAGGTGAGCATATTTTCTTCTTTAGGGAACTATAGGATATTTTGAAGAAATGTGAGTAAAATGGAGCCCCGGGGGGGAAAAGGCCACAGTGAAAGGTTCTACAGGAGCCTGACACTGAGTCCCATTCTGTTGCTCTTGTACCACAGGGGACTCCGACCAAGACTAAAATGGGAAAATGTCCAACTTTTGAAACTCGGGTTCATTGTTGGGACACGCCCATGCCTCTCCAGGCTCTGGCTTTTTGTAGCCCTAAGTTTCCCATTCCCTTGACCCCATGGCCCCTACACTGCTTTTCCTTTGTTCCTCGTCTCCCTGACTCTGGAAGCTTCAAATAACCTCTCTAGTCTGGCACTCCCTATTTTCCATAATTATGCTTTCTTCCTCGCCAGAAATAACACATAGGGATTTAAAACTTTAATTAAATGATTTTAGATATTTAAAAGACTCCTTATTTCAGACCTTGATGCTTCCTTAGAAATTACCATTCTACTTTTACAGCAATCAAAACCCACAGGTGGAAGTACCTTAGAGACAGAGCAAGGCTTAGAGCCAGTTCGGTCAGAAGAGAGGGACACGCGGGGCGCCTGGGTGGCTCAGTTGGTTAAGCGGCCGACTTCGGCTCAGGTCATGATCTCGCGGTCCGTGAGTTCAAGCCCCGCGTCAGGCTCTGTGCTGACAGCTCAGAGCCTGGAGCCTGTTTCAGATTCTGTGTCTCCCTCTCTCTGGCCATCCCCTGTTCACGCTCTCTCTCTGTCTCAAAAATAAATAAACATTAAAAAAAAATAATAATAAATTAAAAAAAAAAAAAAAGAGAGAGGGACACACACCACTATTATGCATAGAAGAAGCATAAAGAATGAGAAAACGTAAAGGCAAAATGCTTGACAAAATACACACAGTGGCCCGGTCTTGGGCCGTGCCACAGAGCAGCCAGCTTGGGCCAGGCCCGGACTCAGAGCAGCGACAGTACAGGAGAGGAACCTCGTGCCTGCACTGCGTTTGGTTATCTGTGGGGAAAGTGAGTGGGAGGCAGGGACCATTCAACCAGCCATATGACACTAGGAGGTCTATGACTGGGGAATGGTCTGCCGGAGAAGCATCTTCTACAGCCCAGTTGCTTAGGAAATCTGCATTCCGGCACGGGTGCCAGCTGGAGACTTTGAACGTAGCCTGTCCCCCGAGCCAACCCAGCTATGGCCAGCTGGCTCCTGGCAGGGCTCACCACGCAGGTTGGGGGGATGACGGGAGACTCGATGGGACAAGCCAGCAGATGGAGGGGCAGGGGGCGGTATCTCTCTGCGCGGGGCCTCTAGTCTAGTGCCCCTTCCACTCGAGTATAGGGATTATGTTATCGCATCCCAGGATAAAGATAAATATTCGAGGTGAAATCACGGCTTTTAATCCTCATATCTATGCTCATATTTGGGTATTTTTCACACTGTGAGATCTGAGTGCTCATTGCTTCCGTTTTGCCCATGTTCATAGTCCCGGGTCACGTGTCCCCATTTGCAGGGCCCCCAATGGAGACTACAGCACAAGCAGTTTGCAGTCAGTGAAAGATGACGTGTTCATTAACATTTTTGATGAAGTGCTCTATGATGTCCTCGAGGTGAGTTCACAGTGTTGAGGAGGACGTCTGCACTCATTTTCATGCCCTCCACTCATTGTAAGTCCCTAACTCATTTCCCATCTCTGTGGCGTTTGAAATGTTTGAAACTTGACATGTATAAACGGGAAAAGGAAAAGGGAGGGAGGGAACCAGCTTTCTTATTTTCAGCTGAGTGTCTGCTACCTTCCAGAAATTGCACTGGGTGCCTGGCATACATGGTCTTAATCCTAGAATAACTTTGTGAAGTAGACTGTTAAATCTCCAATATAGCGGGGCGCCTGGGTGGCTCAGTCGGTTAAGTTATCGATTCTTGATCTCAGCTCCGGTCTTGATCTCAGGGTCTTGAGTTCAAGCCCCACAGTGGGCTCTGTGCTGGGCGTGAAGCCTACTTTTAAAAAAAAATTAGTAATGGGGAAACTGAGGTTCAGAAGGGCTAAGTGACATCGTTAGGGTCACTAAACGATTAAGTCACTGAAGCAGAATGTGACTTAGGGCTGCCTAACCTAGCTCACGTAGTTTCAGCTAAACCCCCGCTACCTTCCTGTGGCCACGTGAATCAAATGTGAGGCTGAAGTTCTTAAACAATTACTGCCTCCCACCTTCCTTCAGGATGACCGTGAAAGAGGAAGTGGAATCCACACCCGTATTGAGAGACACTGGTTGGGATGCGTGAAGATTCCATTTAGCACGATATATTTCCAAGCCAAGGTAAGCACCTAAAGCCAGAATTCCATGGGAGTGGGGAATGGCTGTGTCCGTTTTTCCTATTACAGCTTTCTTGGCAGGTCTGTGCCCTCCACACTGAGGGAGCCTATATGCAAGTCGTTGTCAGAAAGATAAAAAGCCGTCGATCTTCTGTCATATTTGCGTGGCTTATTAAACATCGATCTCCCTTGGAGGTAGTAGTTAATGTAGGGCCGTTCCAATCTGAGGATTTTTCTGTCATTTAAATAGAAGTGAGGCAGAAGGTGGGACAAAGTGGAAACTTGTCAAAATGACAAAAGTGGAGTGGATGGACGCCAGAAACGAACTGGAAGGGAACAAGCAGGACAGTGATAGTCCATTGAATCAAGTGCATTCTATTAATGTTTCTAGAGTCCTCGCTATTTCAAACATGAAAAATGGTTAGCACGATCTCATTCAGCTGAGACGCTCTTCTTCAGAGTCTAATGATTTTGCTTAAGGGGACCCATTAGGTTAACAACTCTGGGACAGTGAAAGATTCTGAAATGGCTTTAATATCCTGGTATTAAATCCATGGCAACAGGAGGCTTTGAGCCGCAAGACTGTAGCTAATCTCACACAGCGACAGAGGGAACGGTTTAATTCCACACGTGGCGACCACACAGAGCAAGTGTCGCCTGGGCCACACAGTCTCCAGCAAGCCTGGGGCTTGGATGGGTTGGAATCTCCAAGATAATTGGAATTGCAGTTCTCCCCCTAGACAAAGGGACAGTCTACAGGTGACGCTTCAGTGATGTGCTGGCCAAAACATTTTCGTGTCCCTCTTTGAATAGATTTTAAATGAAAACAAATAGATTTTAAATGGAATAGATTTTAAATGGAAAATTAAGAGCTCATCAGTTTGTAAACGAAAGTGCCATGTTATCCGGCAATGCTGAATTTCACACCTGGAAGGGTACTCGAAGGTAACTGCTCCAAATCCCTTCTGGATAAATGAATCTCCTTTACTGCATTCTGGTAATATCTATACTCTGTTTGAGTGCCCCTAGAAACGGGGAACTCACGACTTCATGAGGCAACTTGCTCTCTTTGCCATAGCTCTCTGCTACAGATTTCTTCCCTGAACTGTGCCATAATCTGTGCATCCCTATCCGTAGGTCCTGGTTTGGAGCTACACATAACAAGTAGAATCCTGACCCACTAATAATAGTAGGAATGACTATACTTGTCACATATTACATGCCATTACCTGCTAGTCTGTATGTCACCTCATTTAATCTCACAACAACCCAATAGGCTTTACTGTCGCCATTTTACAGATGACGAAACAAGCCTCGCGAGGTGAAGTCACTACTCAAATCCCAAAGCTTACAGGATTCACTTTTACCAACTTCCCACAATGCTCACATTGCTGATCCCTGGGGAATGAGATTGCTAGAGGGAGAGAGAACGATTCAATGTTTGGGTTTATCCATTTCAATGTTACTTCTGAGAGTGATGTTATTACATTTGTCATTTAAGTTTTCTCTGACTCCAAAGCTCGTACCCTTACGTGTACCTGCAGGGGACATTTGGCAGGATCTGGAGACATGACTGGTTGTCACAGCTAGCGGGGGAGCCATTGCCATCTTGTCCGTGGAGGTCAGGGATGCTGCCAACCCCCCACGATGCAAGGACAGCCCCCCCCCCCCACAGACAGGCCCCAAATATCAACTGTGCCCAGGTTGAGAAACCCTGTCTGAAGTCCTTGCACCAATTATTTGGAGACAGTGCCCATTGCTTCCTGGGTCATCAGATGTGCTCCGTTCTTTCAGGTGCACTTTGTATGGCTTGTTTTTGTATCCTTGTCCCTGTACTCTCTCACCTGCCCGGGTGCAGGCTTCAGGGGAAAGTGCCGACATAAGGAGGAAAATAAACAGCAGCTCACTTAATTCCTCGCTGGAAGGCATAGTCACTGAAAGTTGAACTTCTTTCTCTATTTCTTCTGAGACATAAATGCCGCTGAAGACTGAAATGAAAACCGGATTCTCCATAAGTCAGTGAATTTCAAGTTCCAGCCCTGAATAGTTGTGTAGCCCTAGACAATCTTTAATAAACTTATTGTTGGACTGGCTAGGCCAAAATGAAAAGTCCTGTCTTTTGGAACTTCCACAGAAGCCAGGTCAATTTACGTGAGTGGCTTGTAATGCATTAAGCCCACATGTATCGAGCACCTGCTGGGTACACAAAGCGCTGCTCTACGTTGGGAAAGGGTGATAGAATCGTGGGTGAACTATAATCCTATTCATGGAGAGAAATCTGGTATCTGGAACAAAGTGACAGATGTGCATACAACTGTAAGGTCTGCAGAATGTGCCATGGTAATAGCAGAAGAAACAAACTCGATGTGGGGCTGCTAGTGATTACAAAATAATTCACAAAGGAGATAACACCTGGCCTGAGCCTAGAAAATAGAATTAATACTCTGAAAGGGGGGATGAAAATCTGGGGCATTCCAGAAAAAGGGGATGGCTTCTGGCCAACGCTTACTGAGCACTGAGCATATGCCAGGCATTTTTCTTAGTATTTTACATCTACTCATTCAGCACACGTAACCACCCTACAAATGGGTACTATTATTGTCTCTATAAATGCACAAGCTGGGACACTTGGAGTGTAATCCAGGATTGGAACCCAGGTGACATACTGTCACATCAACCTGAGTAGCTGGTACGTGCTCTGCTGAACTGGGAAGAGGCAGGGATGTAGAGAGAGCTCAGGGCAACATGCCCAGAAGGATGGGGTGAGCCTCGAATGCCAGTCTGAGCAGTCTTTGTTGGATTCATCGGACAGCGAGGAGTTGACACTTGCCTTTGAACTTGGGTTGGAAAACCACCAGGGTGTTTACCAAGTCATATGTTGTTCACAGATTGATGGGACATTTAAAATAGACATTCCCCCCGTTCTCCTGGGCTACAGTAAGGAACGGAGCATGATTATCGAGCGGGGTTTTGACTCCGTGCGAAGCCTGAGTGAAGGCTCCTACATCACCCTGTTCATCACCATGGAGCCTCAGCTGGTTCCCGGGGAGTTGGTTCGAGAAAAGGTAACCCTGTTTCCACTTTAGAATCGCGTGTCTGATGTTCATGAGACACGAGGAATGCTTGCTATGCTTTTATAAACGCAGAAGCCGTGGCCCAAGCAGAGGTCTCCTTGCCAAAGCTTCCATTCACTACCCTTTCGGTCTGGACAAAATGAGGGGAGACTGTGGATTTGTGTTTCCATTGAGCTGATCATTAGATTGATCAACAACTTAAAATTTCAGGCAACTGTAACACATGCTCCAGGTGTAGAAGAATTTTCTTAAAGGAAGAAAAAAAGCAGACTACTCTTTTATCTTGACATTTATTGGCAAGCGTGCTGAAATACATTTCCACATCTGACCTCACATCCCTGGTTGTCCTGTGTGTTGAATCAATTTATAGCATCGTAAGGCTAGGCGACCTTCAGGGGTCACCTCATTTCAGTGCCTTCAGATACTGTAGAGCACAAATACTCTAATTCTGGATGGCTCTAGAACAAAGAGTTTCCAGAACTTCCATTGGTTAGCAACTATTTACCAACCCTCATAGCTGGGAGACACTTTCTTAATATAACTTGCTTCTGCAGCACTGATGTGCGCTGTCCTCATTGGTTTGGGGAGAAAGTTACTGATCATGACCTCTTAATACCATAATACAATAACCACCACCACCACCATCATGTACTGAGTTTTTACTCTGTCCTCGGCCCCATGTCGGATAGTTGACGCACATTCTCTCTTAATACTCACAACTGTAGTGTATGGTGGGGTTTCGGATTGAGACATGAGGAAAGTGAGGCTCAACCCTCCAGATTCACCCAGGCAGGAAATGCATTTATCAATTAAATGTCTGTCTGACTCAAAATCGTATATATTCAACAAATATTTACTGCTGATGTGACAAGCATTTTTCAGGTACTGGGAATACAACAGCCTAGAAAAGCAGATAAAAATTCCACAGAGCTCACGTTCATGTGTAAGCCCAGCATGTTCCCTCCTAAACTAACCTGCATGGATTCTCATGATGATTCTTTCATTTATCCGTTGTAATCAACAGATGGAGAATGGGGAAATGAGCACATTCCTCTGTTTCTTTTTCAGCACTACAGTCTGGTTCACAGAGACACATACTATTACTATTCCCCTTTGCAAGGATTATTGGAAAAATAAATCTACGGAAATTCAAATTAATCTTACATGCTAGCCTCTGTCACTAAAGCTGTGACAAATATGGTCTCTAGAAAACATGCCAGATAGGAATGCAAGCTGGTGCAGCCACTCTGGAAAACAGTGTGGAGGTTCCTCAAAAAACTAAAAGTAGAACTACCCTACGACCCAGCAATTGCACTACTAGGTATTCATCCATGGGGTACAGGTGTGCTGTTTCGAAGGGACACATGCACCCCCATGTTTATAGCAGCACAATCAACAATAGCCAAAGTATGGAAAGAGCCCAAATGTCCATCGATGGATGAATGGATAAAGATGTATATATGTACAATGGAGTATTACTCAGCAATCGAAAAGGATGAAATCTTGCCATTTGCAACTACATGGATGGAACCGGAGGGTATTATGCTAAGCGAAATTAGTCAGAGAAAGACAAATATCATATGACTTCACTCATATGAGGACTTTAACAGACAAAACAGATGAACATAAGGGAAGGGAAATAAAAATAATATAAAAACAGGGAGGGGGACAATGCATAAGAGACTCATAAATATGGAGAACAAACAGAGGGTTACTGGAGGGGTTGTGGGAAGGGGGATGGGCTAAATGGGTAAGGGGCACTAAGGAATCTACTCCTGAAATCATTGCACTAGATGCTAATTTGGATATAATTTTTTTAAATTAAATTTAAAAAAAAGAAAGAAAACATGCCAGAATATATGCATTTCAAAATATTTCTAGGAAGTGAAACGTGTATTCTGGATGGTTTTCTTTATGTGTAAACTCAAGATAAAAGCCAACAAGCATGTTTACACAAA
Organism: Neofelis nebulosa; assembly: GCF_028018385.1. Lineage (NCBI taxonomy): Eukaryota > Metazoa > Chordata > Mammalia > Carnivora > Felidae > Neofelis > Neofelis nebulosa. The sequence goes on along the minus strand of NC_080784.1, from coordinate 195,749,100 downwards.
AAAAATGCTCCCAGACAAAAGATGATTTTGCTATTTCCACGTATTCTTAACAGAGGAAAAAGCACCCCATCTGGAGGTGAGCTTCCAAAACCCGGGAAAGCAGTCTGTCTGTGACTGTGGCTGAGAGGCTGAAAACCAGAGGCTTCTTAGCACCCGACGCCCTTCGGGGCACTAACCCCCTATCACGGTTCTGAGCTCCGAGACATGATGCCCTCCCTGAGTCCTGCAACCTTCCCGCCTCCGGCCAGGTAACGAGGCTGTTTGCTGCTGCCTTCAGTGGCATTTCACTGCCCCTCTGTGGCTGTGCGGAGCATTTCTCTTATGCCTCTGAAATGAGGGCTTAAGAATCCCCGTTGGAGGACAGGTTCTTTGCTGCTATTTGATAAGGAAGGCATGTGGACTGATGCCCCCTGATGTCCTGGGGAAAACACTACTCAGTGATTTCCCCTGCAGATTATTCGGGAAAGAGAAGCTCTCACCTGAAGATAATAGAGGCCAGAACCTTGAATTGTTTTTCCACTTGCCAGCAACTTCCAGGATTAGGAGACTGGAGTCTCCCCTCCATCATCCCATAGGGAACCGTTCCATAGGACTTCTTAAAGGGATTTACTCACGGAATTTTCTTAAGATGCGGTAGCAACTCCTCAAACTCCTACTGTAACTACTTTACATTGTCTTCATAGAAGTTAAGTTTTTAAAAGTAGATTTTTTTCTGTTAATAAAGTCTTCCTCTCATTTCTTTCTCCTTTCTTGCCTCTGATAGATGAGTGACGTACTTAAAAAGGTATACCAAGCGTTTTGTTTTACATTTGTTGGTCAGTAGTTCTAAGGCTTCTAATTAGCTGCTTTTTGTCTGCTGACACTTTGTGGAAGCTGCTGGATGCTAGTGTATGTGTGGTCCCTTGGCAATGAACCACAGATGTCTGAAGTTCCATGAAGAATGTCCAGCCTTGTCTTTCGGCCCGTTTCGTTTGGTCAGAAAGATTCTTATTTAGCCTGGAATGTAGGAAAAGTCATGGGTGTGAATGTCACCTCCATGCTGGGCACTATCTCCAGTTTCCAAGCCTATGAAATCCATGAGATGCTTCTTGCCGAGACAGCTGCAGCCCTGACGGTGATTTGTCATGGGTGGAGCTGTCTCAGTGTGGCTATTCAAGAGGATAACCACGCTTAAGTTTCAGTAAACACTGACACGAACCTACAGGTCAAAAAAATAGAGCCAGTCAAGAAACTTCCAGGTTTCATTTTGAATCAAATAGTGAATTTGTCAGTTAGTCCTTGATTTGTTTCATAATAAACCAACCCAAATTCTTTTGGCACTAAGCTTTCCCTTGGTACTTCTTAGATCACTAATAAAATGGCATACTCCTCCTTAAATCATTGTTTCGCTCCATTAAATGGCATCCTGGTGGCCGAAGCAAGTAGCAATGACCATTAAGAGATACTTATTTAAATGCTTACCTCGTGTATGCTCTGTGCAGAGAGGAACACAAAATGATTCAAACATGGGCCCTGCTCTCACAAAGCACTAGTTACATAGTCAAAACACACAACAGCACGTCCAGCTCCAAGTGGTAGAAAAAGGTTTCGGGGCACCTGGATGTCTCTGTCGGTTAAGCGTCCTACTTTGGCTCAGGTCATGATCTCGAGGTCCGTGGGTTCGAGCCCCACGTCTGACAGCTGCCTGCGCTGACAGCTCAGAGCCCGGAGCCTGCTTCGGATTCTGTGTCTCCCTCTCTCTCTGCCCCTCCCCCGCTCACACTGTCTGTCTGTCTGTCTCTCTCAAAAACAAACATTAAAAAATTTTTTTTCAAAGAAAAGAAAAAGGTTTCGACACAGTTTTTTAAACTGGGAAGGCCAATAATCAGCACTGATTCCAGGTTTCTGTTGCTCTTTCTGGGCAATGCTTATTTGGCCTCTTAAGTATTCCTCTAGCACCTGTGTATTTAGAATCTCTGGGCAAGTATCTTAAGTACGGGATTGCTTATTAATACATTCCTCTAGACTAGAAGTTGTTTGAGGGTACTGGTTCATATTCATTTATCCACAGTGCCTGGAACCTTTTAGATTCTCAGCAAATATTTTCCAAATGTTGGGTGAGTAAGTAAATGAATGAGTTTAAAGCAAATCGAGTTGAATTCCACTGGGTGCTTTGTTTCATACCACCCTTGTTTCGTAATTTTTCATCTTTGTAAAGTTACAATGATTTCTGGCATGACAATTCTGTCCTAGGAGTCTGTGACACGCCCATGCCAAAGTCTCAGAAGCTCGCCTTTTTCATTTGTTTATATATCCATCATAACCATACATTGGGCAGCTCCCACTATGCTCAGTGGTAGGTGGTACCAGATCAATCTGAGTCAGATGTTCGGATTCGGATGTCGGGGACACCCCGTGAGAGTATATAGGAGGCATCTGGAAACGTCTCCATCCTACATCCTACCTAACGCCCACAACCACTACCCCAATTTTTCGGGATACAGAAATCAAATTAGAAATTGGAGCCACAGTCTAGCTCCAGTGTAACAGAAATCAAGAATAATTAGGATAGCCTAGATTCTATCCCAAGTCAGAAAAAAGTCACAGGTTCTCTTCCCATTCATTCACTCAACAATATTTGTTACACGCCTCCTTTAGGTATTATGTGCCAGGTAGTATCCTTGGTACTGGAGATAAAATAAGATCGAGGGGCACCTAGGTGGCTCAGTCGGTTAAGCGTCCGACTTCAGCTCAGGTCACAATCTCGCAGTTTGTGGGTTCGAGCTGCACGTTGGGTTCTGTGCAGACATCTCAGAACCTGGAGCCTGCTTCGGATTGTGTGTCTCCCTCTCTCTCTGCCCTCCCATGCTCATGCTCTGCCTCTGTCTCTCATTAATAAATAAACGTTAAAAAATTAAAAAAAATAATAAGATAGAAACAAAATCTTTGACTTCAAGAATCTTATTCTCTGGGGGAGACAGAGTAAACATATCAGTGGTTTTGAATGCTAATAATAATAATAATAATAATAATAAAGTAGAGTATGAGAAGGATAGCTGGGTGCATTTCCATTCTCAAAACAAACAGATTTTCAAGCACTGCCTAGAATCTAAATCCTACTTAAAAATTAACTTTCCCAATAAAATTTTATTTGAGTTTGTCCTGAAACACTGCAGAATATAAGCAACCATGCATATGTTATTATACTAAGCAACAGAAATCTTGTAAAAACATTTAAATATCTGCTTTTGGCAAGCTATTCTTTAGTAATCGCTTTAGGGGAAAAATTACAACATGTGTCTAAGGCAACTAGAATTTGTTCTGTGTCATCTGCTTTAAGTTACTACTAAAAGTCTGGGAATTGGGGCACCCGGCTGCCTCAGCCTAAGGAGTATGCAACTCCAGACCTCAGGGTTGTGAGTCTGAGCCCCACGTTGGGTGCAGAGATTACTTAAAAATAAAATCTTTAAAAGTCTGGGAATTGGTAGCTCATCTTGGATCAGAGAACCACTTAAGATAAATATGATACACTTGATGCTAGTTCTGCTTCTTTTTTTCCCTGAGACCCATCACTATTCTGTATTACATCCATTGTGGATTTAACATTTTTTAACACCTCAGTATATATCTGTCGATTTGTTGTGCATTTAACATGAGTTGCTCGAGCTTTGCATTTGAGACGTTAGATTACTGAGCCCCTCTCCCCTCTAAAACCAATGTCAAAATACATATAAAGCTATTGCTTGTTCTCATCAATCAGAATTAGTACATCAGTTTACATTTTATAGGCTGTTCTAGTTTTCGTAGGGCTGCTTGCCTGTTGACTACTTTCTTTCAGTCCTGTTCAATATATTTTAAGTATTTAATGAATCCACCTAATATTTAGATTGTAAATATAATTAAATAAAGCCCTAGGGACACCAGGGCATGACGATATTGTAAGGGGTCACGTAATCGTAGTTCCTGAAGCATACATGTAGTTCCTGTTAACCGTAAGATCTCAACAAATCCTACTGTTGTCTCCCGTAATCATATGTAAACTCCATGGAGTCTTTGTTTGTGAAGTTTGATTCTCAGGAAGATGAGAAATTGCTACAAGCAACAGAGAAGTTTCAAGCTGAATGTGCCTTAAAGTTTCCACATCGTCAATGCCTCACAACAGTGACTGACATAAGTGGAAAAACCGTCTTTATCACTCGTTACCTCAAGCCATTAAACCCTCCACAGGAGCTCTTGGAGGCCTGCCCCAACAACCCACAAGCAACGGCAGTGAGTATTCCATGGCCAATTAGGGCTGCTGCTAAAAATATGTTAAATTTTCAATATATTGCCCTATAACGACCATATTTTATAATACTTAAGATAGTCACTCTATCGAGATCATCAGTGGTGAAAGAAATGATTAACACTTTTTTTATCACTGTGAAGCTCACTTTCTGTAGAAAAGTCTGAAGGTACCAGAGAGGGTAATAATCCTTAGTTCATTCTTTCAGTGAACAGTTGTGGGTGCCTCCTGTGTCCCGGGCACTATACTGAGTGCCGGAAATTAACCTTTGGAAGATGCTTTACACTTTAGCAACGTCTTCATTACGTGTCCTCCGTCACTTTGTTGGGATTTGAACCTAGGCCTCTGACTTCCGAACTCATGCACTTTCTACTATAGCAAGATAACTATTCAGTGTTATACTTAATATTATAGGCATCATTGAATTCAAATTAAGCAAACGTTATCTCCAAGATTTGAGGATGTACAGCATGTAAGCCGGGACCACAGAGCACATCCATGCTGGGCCACTAAGTACACACGCGCATCTCTGCCTGTTAAACATTCTTTTTTTTTTTTTCCCAAATTTTTATTTAAATTCTAGTTAGTTAACATATAGTGCAGTATTGGTTTCAGGAGTAGAATTTAGTGATTCATCACTTATATACAACACCCAGGGCTCATCCCAACCAGTGCCCCCCTTAGTGCCCATCACCCATCTAGCCCATCCTCCATGCACCTCCCCTCCAGCAACCCTCAGTTTGTTCTCTGTAGTTAAGAGTCTCTTACGGTTTATTTCCCTCTCTGTTTTTATCTTGTTTTTCCTTCTCTTCCCCTATGTTCGTCTGTTTTGTTTCTTAAATTCCACATATGAATGAAATCACATGGTATTTATCTCTGACTTCTTTCGTTTAGCATAATACACTCTAGCTCCAGCCACAGCATTGCAAGTGGCAAGATTTCATTCTGTTTGATGGCTGAGTAATATTCCATTGTGTACATTTACCACACCTTCTTTATCCATTCATCGGTCGATAGACATTTGGGCTCTTTCCACAGTCTGGCTATTGTTAATAGTGCTGCTATTAAAATCAGGGTGCATGTACCCCTTCGATTCTGTACTTTTGTGTATCCTTTGGGTAAATACTAATAGTGCAACCGCTGGGTTGTAGGGTAGTTCTATTTTTAACTTTTTAAGAAACCAACTATATGGTTTTCCAGAGGGCACCAATTTGCATTCCCACCGACAGTGAGAACGTTCCCCTTTCTCCACATCCTCACCAACATCTGTTGTTTCCTGAGTTGTTAATTTTAGCCATTCTGACAGGTGTGGGGTGGTATCTGTATTTCCCTGATGATGAGTGATGTTGAGCATCTTTTCGTGTGCCTGTTGGCCGTCTGGATGTCTTCTTTGGAAAAATGTCTATTCATGCCTTCTGCCTATTTCTTAATTGGATTATTTTCAACAGGCATTTTAACAGAATGATTATTCACCATTCTTAAGTGAATACTGTAACCCAGAACTATCTTTAGAGAGTAGATAGTATAGGGAGTAGTTGCTGCTAATAAGTCATTAACATGATAATTTAGCAACAGGTGATGGTGTATCTTTTTGCAGATATAGATATATCAAAAAAAAAAAAAAAACCACCTGTGTTCCACATTTCCTTTACTTTTTTTATTAATCAATTTGTATTAAAAACCATAATAGGGACTTCCTTCTATTCCTTCTAGTAAAGGGAAAAAAATTCCTCCCAGGAGAGAACATAGAGGAGTGATGAAGAAAATATTTAAACCATTTTTAAAATCATGGCTGACATAGAAATAAGGTGAGGGGGAAAGTCAGAGCCAGGAAACAACAAAGCAGATTCCACACGGGTGAGAGCCTGGAATAGCGTTTGCTCTGAGGTTGTCAGATAATTCCTAATGCCTGGACCTGGGCTTTAGCAAGCCACAGGGCGATCGGGGAAGGAGGTAGTGCCAGGTATGATGCCAGGGCAGGGAGGAGGGTCAAACTAGACACTCGGGTGCAGAGCTGGGACTCTTGACAGGTAATGTCAATGATGAGTAAGCCAGGAAATACCCTGCTTTGCAGAAGGAATCCTGCCTGTTTCAGCCTTGACTCTGGATGGAAGAGAAACAAGATAAGTCTCCCCAAGGAATTCCCAATAACCAAGTTGTATTTTTTCACACCAGCAACTAAAACTCACACTACCTGTATGACCAAACAAAACTTCAGCTGAAAATATAATTGAAAGTATTTCCCTGTTGGTAATGCCCCTAAATCCCTGTCAGAAGGAAACACAAATCTTTCTAGAAGAATGCTCTTTAAACTCAGCCTTAAAGAGAAAAAAAAAAAAGTTCCAAAGTTCCAAACAACACAAACATATAAAAGATCATTGAAGAAGAAATAAGTCACCATGAAGAGGGTAAGAGTTAGCAAACACAACAAACTACAGAATTGGGCCACAAAGACTGCAGATATTAGAATTATTAGACTCGGCCTATAAAATAGATACGTCTAATAAGTTTAAGAAATGTAAGCAATTGAGGGGCACCTGGGTGGCTCAGTCAATTGGACGTCCGACTTCAGCTCAGGTCATGATCTTGTGGTTCATAGGTTCGAGCTCTGTGTTGGGCTCTGTGCTGACAGCTTGGAGCCTGGAGCCTGCTTCGGATTCTGTGTGTGTCTCTCTCTCTGTGTCTGCCCCTCCCCCTCTCATGCTCTGTCTCTCTCAAAAATAAATAGTAATCATTAAAAAAAAATGTTTAATAAATCTAGGGAATTGAAAATGAAATAAAAGAAAAATAGGCAGATTGCAAAAATATTGCATAGTACTTACAGAAATATAAAATAATTAAAAATAGAAAGTGAACAAACAGCTTAAGCAGAACATTAAGTACAGTTAAATACAGACTTAAGTTACATACAGGTAAGTACAGAGAGTTAGTGAGCTGGAATTTACATGCAAAGAAATTACTTGGAATATAGCACAGATAGCCAAAAAAACAGAAGATGAAAAGGAAAGGTTAAGAGACATGGAGGACAGAGGGAGGAAGACCAAATCACATATGAAAGGAGAAAAGCAATGTTCAAAGAGAGCTGAGAATGTGTTAAGATTTGACGAAAGACAACGATCCTCTGATGCAGGAAGCCCAATATACCCTACACAGGATAAAATGAAATTAAAATCTAGGCATATTGCAGGGAACTACAAAGATGATCTTAAAGCAGCTGGAGAGAAAACAGATTTTCTACAAAAGAACAATGATCCGACCAATCAACTTCTCAGCTGCACAAATGAAGTCAGAGAAGGAATAATATCTTCAAAAGGCTGAAAGAAAATAGCCATCGAACTAGTAATTTATATCCAGTGAAACTGTCTTTCACACAAACATTGGGAGAATTTACAACCAAAAGAGTCTCACTTAAGGAATTTCTAAAAAATAGCCTTCAAAGAGAAGGAAGGCTCTCAGAAAATCCTAGGTACAACACTAAACAGTAGATAAAGAAAATGGGAAACTTGTGAGGAAATGGAGACAGGCATTGTCTTCATATCAGTAATAACAGAAGTGAGGGTGAAAAGTAGTGACAAAACAAAAATCCTGGAAAAAACTGCATATATGTCAGGACAGAATTGATGAGGATATTTTAATGCACTTGTATTTCCCAAGAGGAGAGTCAAGGTATTTATTAACTTTTAGAGTTTAAGTTAAATATTCACATTGAAATTCCTAGATTAATCACTTAAAAGAATAAAAGAAAGTATGTATAACTTGCAAAATTAACAGGAGATAAAATAATGAAATGGGGGTGAAGAAAGTGGGGAGGGAGAAAAAAAAGAAACATAGAAAAAAGTATGAGAAATAAAAAGCACAGAATAAGGTGGTTAAAATGGCCGAAATGTTTACCAGTAATCACAATCAGAGCAAAGAGATTAAACTTTCTGATTAAAAGACAAACAAAGACTGTCCGGGTGCCTGGGTGGCTCAGTCAGTTCAGGTCTGACTTTGGCTCAGGTCATGATCTCACGGTTCGTGGGTCTGAGCCCCACATCGGGCCCACCACTGTCCGCTCAGAGCCTGGGGCCTTCTTCCGATTCTGTGTGTCCCCCTCTCTCTGCCCCTCCCCTGCTTACAGTATGTCTCTCTGTCTCTCAAAAGTAAATAAAACCTTTAAAAAGATTAAAAAAAAAAAAAAAAGACAAAGACTTGTCAAACTAGATGTTTAAAACCATTTATAGTGGAACTTGACAAACTGATTCTAATATTTATATGGCAGTGCAAAGGGTCAAAGTAGCTTAGACATCTGGAGGAGTAAGAAGGTGTCGGTAGGAAGATTTGCCACACCATATACCCAGACTACTTACAAGACCATAGTAATTAAAGGAAAATGGTATTGACACACAGATAACAGAAAAATGGAAAAGAATAAAAAGTCCACTCAAATATGACCCACTCAAACCTGACACATGACAAAGCTGGCATTGGAAATTACTAAGGAAAAGACTGACTATTACATAAATTTCACTGGGATCATTGATTTTTACATATGGGGAAAATAAAAATAGACTCCTACTTCACAGCATTCAAGGGCAGATAGATTGAGTACTTAAATATGGAAGCATTTTTTTTTTTTAAGTTGATTTATTTACTTTGAGAGAAGGCAGGGGAGGAGCAGACAGAGAGGGAGAGAGAATCCCAAGTAGGCTCCCCACTGTCAGCCTAGAGTCCGATGTGGGGCTCAATCTCATGAACTGTGGGATCATGACCTGAGCCTAGACCAAGAGTTGGAGGCTTAACCAACTGAGGCACCCAGGTGTCCCTAAATACGAAGGCATTTTTTATCTGTATGACTTGAGGTAGTATTTCTTAAATAAGATAGAAAAAGGCACAAGCTATAAAGAAAAAGAAAAATACATTTGGCCATATTGAAAGTGCGAACTTAGGGGCACAAGGGTGGCTCAGTGGGTTGGGAGTCTGACTCTTGGTTTCGGCTCAGGTCATCATCTCACGGTTCTTAAAACTGAGTCCCTCCACCGGCTCTGAGATGACAACAAGCAGCCTGCTTGGGATTCTCTCTCTCCCTGTCTCTCTGCCCCTCTCCTGCTTGCTCTCTCTCTCTCTCTCTCTCTCTCAAAACTGAGTAAATAAACTTAAAAAAAAAAAAAAAGGTGAGAACTTGGGTTTATCAAAAGACACCACAAAGGAAATGAAAAGCCACAAATAAGGTGTTTACAACATATATAATAGCCAAAGGAATACCAACTAGAACATATTTTTAAAAACACCTGCAAATCAGTAACAAAACGTACAGAATACCGAAATAGAAACTCACGGTGGGACTTGTCCTGCCAGCCAGGGGCCGTTTCCCCTAGTTATAGCCAGTTGGGCTGGTGATGAGATGGAGGGTAGGAATGTCTTTTATTCTTTGAGTTCAGAGAAGACACAAGAGGCTTCAGACGGGGCCTGAAGGATTGGGCCAAACCTCGCGTCTACCACCAGAGCCCTCTTCCAAGCAGACACGTCCAAGGCCCGGCTACCTCCCAGCCCGTTCAGTGGACTGCTGTCACAGTGCACACTGGGGCCGTGCCGGCCACCGCCACCAGCAGAGCGAGCCCTTCCCCCAAAGACTGGTGCCTGGTGCGGGGCCCGAGGCCAGCAGCACCGCCTCACCCCTCCCCCACCCGTGCGTACCGGGAGCGAAGACAGAGACCTGGAGGTTCGTAGGTTTTCCAAAGGAAAAGAGAGCGGCGTTCCTAACCAGGCAAACCCTCACCAAGCAGGTAGCTTGCTGGGTTTGGAACAGGCTGAGAAGAAAAGTAGTGGGACAGCCCTTTGGAGAAAGCCATTCTTCCAGGGCCATTCTCCCAGGGCCCCTGCATCTCTTGAGCTCGGCAGGGTTGCTCACCCTCTCTGGTCTCGTTCTTGGCAGGATTCCTTGTTAGAAGTTTTATTTATGTTTTGTGCACCTCAGCTGAGCACGTGAATGAAAGAGTAGCAATTGGAAAAGCTGCGCTTTCTTCATAGCCTGTGGGTCTCCTTACAACGAAACTAGGGGGTTGTGACCCGACCGGCCTACCAACCTACTACGGTGAGATTCATTTGGGAGAAACCAGCTGTAACTGTTTAAAAATCACTGTTTCACTCTGTTAATTCAACAAGGATAGGAATGGCTGTGCCAATACAAGTTTTCTCCTTTAAAACAAACAAAAAAGAGGGGCATCTGGGTGGCTCAGTCGGTTGAATGTCCGACTTCAGCTCAGGTCATGATCTGGAAGTTCCTGAGTTCGAGCCCGAGGCTGCCTCAGATTCTGTGTCTCACTCTCTCTCCGCCCCTCCCCCACTCGCACTCTGTCTCTCCCTCTCTCAAAAATAAAGATTAATTTTTTTTTTTAAATTCAGAGAAGTGTAAACTTGAAAGGCCAAGTAAGCATATGAAAAAGATGTTCAACCTCCTTAGAAGTTGCATGAATAGGAGCTATAACTACAATGATGCCCTGATCTTTGTTTCTAAATACGATTACCCTCTAAAAAGCTCCTTGGAGAAGTGGCTGCTTTTTGGACTGGGCTAGAGAAAATACAAGATGATTGTAGAAAGTCTTTCCAGGGGTGCCTGGGTGGCTCAGTTGGTTGAGCCTCCAACTTCGGCTCGGTCATGATCTCGAGGTCTGTGAGTTCAAGCCCTGCGTCAGGCTCTGTGCTGACAGCTCAGAGCCTGGAGCCTGTTTCGGATTCTGTGTCTCCCTCTCTCTTGCCCCTCCCCCGCTCACGCTGTCTCTCTCTCTCTCTCTCTCTCTCTCTCTCTCTCTTTCTCTCTCTGTCAAAAATAAATAAACATAGGGCGCCTGGGTGGCGCAGTCGGTTAAGCGTCCGACTTCAGCCAGGTCACGATCTCGCGGTCCGTGAGTTCGAGCCCCGCGTCAGGCTCTGGGCTGATGGCTCGGAGCCTGGAGCCTGTTTCCGATTCTGTGTCTCCCTCTTTCTCTGCCCCTCCCCCGTTCATGCTCTGTCTCTCTCTGTCCCAAAAATAAAAAAAAAATAAAAAATAAATAAATAAATAAATAAACATAAAAAAAAATTAAAAAAAAAAAAAGAAAGTCTTCCTATACCATCAAGTAAGGTAGTGCAGGAAAAAAAAAAGAGAACATTTCAAAGAGACCTAGGAGCCAGTGTCTTCATCTGTAAAAGGATATTAACAGTGACCTCCTTCCTAGGATGCTTGGAGAGGGTGAAATGAGTGTTAACACAACACCTAGCTTGGTAAGCACTTAGCCCTCACTTCATTCCGCACACATCAATTTTGTGATATATAGAACTCTTACAAGAAAATGAGGTCGAATATCTAGGTATCTATTTTATCAGAAATTAATTTTTTCAAACAGGAACTGTTTAATTATTTTTTTGCTTAAACAGGAACTGGTGGCCCGATATGTGTCATTGATTCCTTTCTTGCCTGACACTGTTTCATTTGCTGGCATCTGTGACCTGTGGAGCACATCTGACGTAAGTAGTTCTCCCTCACAGATTTACCAGTTTGAGCTGACTTCACTGAATATTGGCCAAAGGCTCGTATAATTTTAAATTGCAACATTCGTTAGTCCTTAGAAAAATCCGTTTGGTCATCTGTTTGGCAGGATGAGCTAAATTCTGAAGTATTTTGTCTTTCTGGTTCAATTTGCCCAAGTTCAGAAATTAAGAAAAACTTTTGTTATTTGTACAAATAATAATAAAAAGTACTTCAGATATCTTAATACTGATTTAGCCTCCCAGTATTACCTCAGCAATATCCCAGCTTTATTCATTGAGAGAAAAAAAATCAAAACGACACTCTATATTACATTTGGAAATTACATACTCCACAACTGATGGGCTTTTTATGGCAAACCGTGTCATTATTGATTCAGTATGTATTTCCTGGTCACACACCACATATCACACACTGTACTGAACTGTGGCTATGAGCAAAATAAACATGGCCTCTGCCCTCCTGGAATTTACACTCCATGTATGTTACATTACATCCAAATGGCTCCTAGGTAGTAGGACACGAACACATACCTTATCACAGGTATTCTGCTTCTGGATCTCATGTGGTGCTGTGTTTGCATAAAATTAAACTATGTTATACAACTCCTGTTAAGGATAGCTCTAAACCAAAGAAATTTAAGCACATCTTATTATTTTTGTTGAAATTTAAGTACACTTTAAATTTTTGCTCCCCAGTCTATTTTGGCAACATAATGTTGACAATATTAGAGGTAACATTTCCGTAACCTCAAGACATCTAAAGAAAATACGCAAAGGACAGAATAATTCGTGTGCTGTAGAGCCAGACTGGCTTTACCGCTTCCTAAGTATTACCTCGCCTGTGTTTCCATTTCCTCATCTACAAAACTGGAAGATGAGTACTTCCCTCAAGGGTTTATTCTAGGATGGAATGAGGTAATGCATGCAATATGCTTAAAATAATTTGGGGGCAGGGAAAGGGGAGATATGGGTAAGCAGAGCACAAATGATTCTTAGGGCAGTGAAAATTCTGGGGTACTCTAATGATGGGTACATGTCATTACACATTTGTCAAAACCCATAGAATGTACCACACCAAGAGTGAACCCTACTGTAAGCTGTGGACTTTGGGCAATTAATTATGACATGTCACTGTAGGTTCCTCCATTATTAACACTCAGACCACTCTGTAGGTAGATGTTGATAGTGTGTGGAAACAGAGGTAGATGGAACATTTCTTCTTCCCGACTTTGCCGTGAACCTAAAACTGCTCTAAAAATAGTATTTAAAAACATATTCAACACACAGGGAGCTATTATCTATAAATTCAAAATGAAGAGTAAAACTTTGAAATTTGTCTCCCCTACTCATAGTGTTGATTCTAGGAATCCATGGAATCGATGTCAGAGAAAATACCATGTCCGATAGAAGTGTTCTGTTTTTCTTTAATTTTTTTTTTAATGTGTATTCATTTTTGAGAGAGACAGAGCATGAGCAGGGGAGGGGCAGAGAGAGAGGGAGACACAGAACCCGAAGCACGCTCCAGGCTCCGAGCTGTCAGCACAGAGCCGGACGCGGGGCTCGAACTCACAAACCGCAAGATCATGACCTGAGCTGAAGTTGGACGCTCAACCGACTGAGCCACCCAGTCGCCACTGTGTTTTTCTTTTTTAATGATTTAAAACATAGTATCAAAATCTGGAAACAGATTTTTAAAATAGGTCTATTTATACTTTAAGGCACTAATTTTAACAGTGACTTTTGAAAAATCCTGTATGTCCAATCCAGAATGAAGCAGTCAATCTACACAGTGTAATTTTTCTTTTCTTCCTGTCAGCAATTTCTTGATCTCCTGGCAGGAGACGAAGAAGAGCATGCGGTTTTACTATGTAATTATTTTCTCTCCCTGGGTAAAAAGGCCTGGCTGGTGATGGGCAGTGCTATTCCTGAGGTAAGACCACACAGGCTGGCTCCTACAGAGGAGTGTAGTTGTCTAACATGGCTGTTATGTTCCAGAAAATGAACAGTACTAATTTGCCTAGCGATCCTTCGAGTTGCAAGGCAAGTGGCCCAGAGATTCCATTATGGCAGAGAGAACCAGTGATTAGACATGAAATCGTTTTTTCAGTGGCACTTGGACTCTGATCGGTGCTTCAGATCAGGGGCTTTTTTTCGGCAAATCTGAACCGCTGACCACTCAAAGGCCCCACCTGACTCTGTCCTTGTAGTATGAGCCGACACCTGCCCATGTTGCTAAGAATTGATTCCCTTAGTGATCTAGTGTTAGATCACTAGTGGCAAGGTGAGAGATCTCCCTTCTCATGCCCACTGCTTCCTCAGGCACCTGCTACTAAGCAGCAGGTACAGCAGAACAGAGCAGACAACCTCAGCAGCAAAGAAAAGAATGTTAGCAGCTATCTTCTGATATCATTATTGTTCATTTTATTAGACTGGAGACAGCAAGCGATTAAAATTTGTTTCCCCAGCCCACAGCAAATATGCCTCAATTTGGGGTGCGTTTGGGGTAGTTGGGGGTACGAGTTTAGAAAATTCACGTGAATTGAAGCAGTGTATCCAAAGAGTGTATCGAAAAGAGGCCACAGGGCTCTAGGACTCCTCGGGAATTAAGTAGCGCGAGTTGCCACTAGGCAGGTAGGATCACATCCGAAAAATGGACGCATTCTCCACCGTCATCTTCCAGAGAGCCTGGTAAAAGGAAGAGAACACTAGGCTAGGAAGTCACAAGACCCGAGTTCCAGGCTCTGCCTATTCCTCATGAGCTGTGTGGCTCTAAGTGAGTCAGTTCACAACTCTGAGCTTTTAAGGAAACTAGGATATAATTTTTACCTGCCTTCCCCAGAAGGCTGTTGTGAGCAGTAAAGCAAATGAATACAGGAGCAGTAAATGAATAAATGTTCGCTATGAGAATTAAAAAAAAAAAAAAAAATCCAGTAAGACTCAAGTATTCTGAGTAAAAACTTAAAGTACTTCTTCAGACTCAACCCCCAAACCCACCCACCCCCTAGGTGTGTTCACTGTTAACAGTTTGGTATGTTTTTCAAAACATCTTCTATGCATTTACATAATTATAAAAGTGTATCAAGTACTAGTTAATGTAGTACTCAGGCATAATCGTTCGCCTTCTCAATACTTAATCAGTTATCCCTGTTTGGTCTATTACAAGGCAGTAGCAGATACGTGCATTTTGCAAAAAGGAACATTTGATTTCATTTCTTAAATCCAGTGCAACCTAGAACTTCAAACTAGTTTCCACCATTAGCCATTAATTTTAGAAATTAGGGGTCCAACTAAAATAACGAATTGTGTGTGCAAACTAATCTTGACTTCAATTGCATAATTAGTTGGAAGTTGTTTTAATGACTGTTTTCCTTCAGGGTCCAACTGCCTATGTTCTAACTCGGGAGCAAAGTCACTATTTAATATGGAATCCCTGCAGTGGACATTTTTATGGACAATTCGATACATTCTGTCCCTTAAAAAGTGTGGGCTGTTTAATAGGTCCCGATAATGTAAGTATTACCATTGGATGGCTTTTTAATTGACCTGATTTACTATTTTATGTATCAAAAAATGTATATAATCATATACATATACCAGTTAAATGTAGTATCAAGCACAGTGGCAACAGTAATAACTTTTAGTTGAATTAGTCGCCTGATCAGCTGAGAAGAATGAGGGTAAGGAAAATATATAGAACTTAGATGCAGAGGACCTGAGTTTGTGTCCTGGCTCTGTCCTCAGTGTGTTTTGAGAGCTAAGTGAGGCAAATCTACCACCTGGGAAAACTGGGTCCCTCCCTTCCATCCTTCTTCCTTTTTCTTCCCCCGCCCCTCTCCTCCTTCCCTTCCCCTTTTAAAGACAGACTCCCAGGACCACCAGGTGATTCTGGTTACACCCAGTTTTGGAGGCACACTTAATTATGAAGGGTACTGTAGAAGACTGGTTAAAAACAGGAGTTACGAGGTCCGAGTACCGGAGTTTAAACTTCAGTGTCATCACTTACTAGCTGTGTGAGCTTGGGAAAGTTTCTTATGTCATACAGCCTCAGCTCCTTCACTGGAGGTAACAATGGTAGCAATTATGTTGTAGAGTGTTGTAAGCTGCAGACGAGATGATCAATGCAAAGCAGCTAACAAACAGGGACAACTCTTTACTAGCTGCTGTCATTCTTTTTATCATCATTCTCTACCTTAGTGGTCTCTGAACTTTAGGCATCTGTCAGAAAAATCATTTGAGCATGCATCCCCAATGTGTATTTTGTACTGAAGTACCATTAACATAGTGTTATATTAGCTTCCGGTGTACAATACGATGATTCAATAATTTTATAGATTACTCAGTACTCACCTTAAGAAATGTGCTCTTGATCGCCTTTATCTATTTCACCCATTCCCCCAACCCACCTCCCTCCAGCAATCACCAGTTAGTTCTCTGTGTTTAAGAGTCTGGGTTTTTTTTGTTTTGTTTTGGTTTGGTTTGTTTGTCTGACTTATCTTAAATTCCACATATGCTTAAAGTCGTATGTTATTTTTCTCTGTTTGACTTATCTCACTTAGCATTATACCCTCTAGGTCCATCCAAATTATCACAAATGACAAGATCTCATTCTTTTCTATGGCTCAGTAATATTCCATTGTATATATATGTACCATATCTTCTTTATCCATTCAGTCTATCAGTGGACACTTGGGTTCTTTCCTTATCTTGGCTATTGTAAATAGCGCTACAATAAATAAAAGAGGTGAATATATCTTTTCAAATTGTTTTCGTTTTCTTTGGGGAAATACCCAGTACCGGAATTACTAGATAATACGGTAATTCCTTTTCCTCCACATCCTTGTCAACACTTGTTCTGTTTTTTTGATTTAGTCATTCTGACAGGGGTAAGGTGATATCCGTTTTGTTTTTTTTTTTAATGTTCAAATAGCGTATCATGAAACACA
Organism: Neofelis nebulosa; assembly: GCF_028018385.1. Classification (NCBI taxonomy): domain Eukaryota; kingdom Metazoa; phylum Chordata; class Mammalia; order Carnivora; family Felidae; genus Neofelis; species Neofelis nebulosa. The sequence continues at coordinate 195,732,384 of NC_080784.1, read as the reverse complement.
AATGTACTATATTTATAGAAGATATTTTTTACTTTAGAAACATTTTTATTATTTCAAGTATTTAATTAGTTAACATACAGTGTGATATTAGTTTCTTGTGTACAATATAGTGATTCAACACTTCCATACATCACCTTGTGTTCATCACAAGTGCACTCCTTAATGCCTATCACCTATTGCACCCATCCCCCACCTACCTACCCTCTGGTAATCATCAGTTTGTTCTCTACAATTAAGAATTTGTCTCTCGATCTCTTATTTTTTTTTTCCCTTTGCTTGTTTTGTTTCTTAAACTCCACATGAGTGAAACCATGTGGTATTTGTCTTTCTCTGACCATATATACTCTCTAGCTCCACTCATGTCATAGCAAATGGCAAGGTTTATGGCTGAGTAATATTCTATTGTACATAAATACTTCTTTATCCATTCATCTATCGATGGACACTTGGGCTGCTTCCATAATTTGGCTATTGTAAATAATGCTATAATAAACTTAGGGGTACATATATCTTTTTGAATTAGTGTTTTCATATTCTTTGGGTTAATACCCTGTAGTGGAATTACTGGATATGGCGATTCTTTTTAATTTCTTGAGAAGTCTCCATACAGTCATACAGTGGTTGCACCACTTTGCCTTCCCACCAAGAGTGCACAAGGATTCCTTTTGCTCCACATCTTTGTCAACGCTTGTTTCTTAGATTTTTGATTTGAGTCATTCTGACAGGTGTGAGGTGCTATCTCATCGTGGTTTTGATTTGCATTTCCCTGATGACTAGTGATACTGGAAGTCCTTCCAAATGTTTGTTGGCCATCTGTAGATCTTCTTTGGAAAAATGTTCATGTCTTCTGTCCATTTTTTAATTGGATTACTTGGGGTTTTGTTTTGTTCTCTGGTGCTGAGTCATATAAGTTCTTTCTTTATGTATTTTGGATACTTACCCTTTATCGGATATGTCATTTGCAAATATCTTCTCTCATTCTATAGGTTGTCCTTTAGTTTTGTTGTTTCCTATGCTGCACAGGTTTTGTTTTTTGTTTTTGTTTTTGTTTTTTTTTATGTAGTCTCAGTATTTTATTTTTGCCTTTGTTTCCCTTCTCTCGGGAGACTTATCTAGAAAAATGTGGCTACAGCCAATTTCAGAGAAATTACTACTGGTTCTCTCTTGTAGGATTCTTGTGGTTTCAGGTCTCATATTAGACCTCTAACCTATTTTGAGTTTTTTTTCTGTGTGTGTGGTGTAAGAAAGTGGGCCAGTTCATTCTTTGCATGTCTTCCCAACACCATTTGTTTTTCCCCTTGCATATTCTTGCCTCCTTTTAGAAGATTGACTATATAAGCATGGGTTTATTTCTGGGCTCTCTATTCTGTTCTATTGATCTATGTGTCCATTTTTGTGCCAATACCATACTGCTTTACTACAACTTTGTAGTATTTCTTGATATCTGGGATTGTGATACCTCCAGTTTTGTTCTTCTTTTTCAAGATTGCTTTGTCTATTCGGGGTCTTTTGTGGTCCCATACAAATTTGGGATTTGTTCTAGTTCTATGAAAAATGCTTTTTGGTATTTTGATAGGGATTGCATTAAATCTGTAGATTGCTTTGGCCAGTATGAACATTTTAACAATATTTGTTCCTCCCTCTATGACCAGGGAATATTTTTCCATTTGTTTGTGTCAATTTCTTTTGTCAATGTTTAATAGTTTTCAGAGTACAGGTCTTTCACCTCCTTAGTGAAGTTTATTCCTACATATTTTATTATTTTTAGTACAATTGTAAATAGGATTATTTTCTTAATTTCTTTCTGCTATTTCATTATTAGTGTATAGAACTGTAACAGATTTCTTTATATTAATTTTCTATCCTGCAACTTTACTGAATTCATTTATCAGTTCTAGGAGTTTTTTGGTAGAATCTTTAGGGTTTTCTTTATATAGCATTATGTCATCTGCAAATAGTGGAAGTTTTATTTCTTCCTTACCAATTTGGATGCCTTTTCTTTTTGTCTGATCGCTATGGCTAGGACTTCCAGTACTATGTTGAATAAAAGTGGTGAAAGTGAACATCTTTTCCTTGTTCCTGATGTTAGAAGAAAAGCTCTCAGTTTTTTCACCATTGAGTATCATGTGGGTTTTGGGTTTTTCATATATGGCCTTTATTATGTTGAGGCATGTGCCGTCTAAATCTTTGTTGAGAATTTTTATCATGAATGGATGTTGTACTTTGCCAAATGCTTTTTTTTTCATCTGTTGAGATGATCATATGGTTTTTATCCTTTTTCTTGTTAATGTGATGTATTATGTTGATTAATTTGTGAATATTGAGCCACCCTTGCATCCTTAGAATAAATCCCACCTGATCATGGTGAATGACTTTCTAAATATATTTTTTATTTGGTTTGAGGATATTTTGCTGAGGATTTTTTGCATCTATGTTCATCAGAGATACTGGCCTGTAGTTTTCTCTTTTTGTGGTGTCTTTGTCTGATTTTGGTATCAGGTTAATGCTGGCCTTGTAGAATGAATTTGGAAGCTTTCTTTCCTCTTCTATTTTTTGGAATAGTTTGAAAAGAGTAGGTATTAACTCTTCTTTAAATGTTTGGTAGAATTCACCTGTGAAGCCATCTGGTCCTAAACTTTTGTTAGTTTTTTGACTACTAATTCAATTTCATTGCTAGCAATTGGTACGTTCAAATTTTATATTTCTTCCTGACTTAGTTTTAAGTTACATATTTCTAGGAATTTTTCCATTTCTTCTCCATTTCTTCTAAGTTGTCCAGTTTGTTGGTATATAATTTTTCATAATATTCTCTTAAAATAATTTCTATGGTCAGTTGTTCTTTCTCTTCCTTCATTTCTGATTTTGAGTCTTTTTTTTTTTTTTTTTTTTTTTTCCCTTGATGGGTCTGGCTAAAGGTTTATCAATTGTTTACCTTTTCAAAGAACCACCTCCTGGTTTCTTTTTTCTTTTTTTTTTTTTTTTATCTTTTTCATTTATTTCTGCTCTGATCTTTATTATTTCCTTTCTACTGGCTTTGGACTTTTTTGTTCTTCTCTTTCTAGCTTCTTTAGAAGCTAGCATAAAAATAACATACCATGGGGAAGCATGCTCAAATGATTTTTTCTGACAGATGCGTGAAGACTGAAAGGAAGGGATGGAAAAACATTTACCATACAAATGGAAATTAAAAGAAAGCTGGGGTAGTAGTATTTATATTGGACAAAATAGACTTTAAAGACTATAACAAGAGACAAAGAATGCTATATAATAATAAAGGGAATGGTCTAAGAAGAGGATATAACAGTTGTAAATATCTATGCAACCAAGATAGGAGCACCTTAATACATAAAGCAACTATTAACAGACATAAGGGGAAAAAAATTGACAGTAATACAATAATGGTAGGGGACTTTAACACCCCACTTATATCAATGGACAGATTATCCAAGCAGAAAATCAGCAAGGAAACAGTGGCTTTGAATGACACGTTAAACCAAGTGGACCTAACATATATACAGAGCATTCCATCCAAAAACAACAGGATACACATTCTTTTTAGGTACACATGGAACTTTCTCCAGGATAGATGTGTTAGGCCACAAAACAAGTCTTAATGAATTCAAAAAGACTGAGATCATATGATACATCTTTTCTGACCACAGTGGTTATGCAATTAGAAATCAATCACAAGAAAAAAAATCTGGAAAAAACACAAATACATAGAGGTTAAATAAAATGTTACTAAACAAAGAATGGTTGAACCATGACATCAAAGAAGAAATTAAAGGGGCACCTGGGTGGCTCAGTTGGTTAAGTGTCCGACTTCAGCTCAGGTCATGATCTCGCAGTTTGTGAGTTCAAGCCCCATGATGGGCTCTGAGCCCATCATGTCAGCTGTGCTGACAGCTCAATGCCTGGAACCTGCTTCAGAATCTGATTCCCTCTCTCTTTGCCCCTCCCCCACTCATGCTCTGTCTCAAAAAATAAATACACACTAAAAATATTTTTTTAAAGGAAATTAAAAAATACATGGAGACATATGAAAATGACAAACAAAATCTTTGGGATGCAGTAAGAGCTATTCTAAGAGGCAAGTTTATAGCAATACAGGCCTACCTCAAGAAACAAGAAGTTCCATTACATTCACAGTACTATGTTTTTTACAAATTGAGGGTTTGTGGCAACTCTCTGCCAGGCAAGTCAGTCAGTGCCATTTTCCAACAACATTTGCTCACTTTGTGTCTCTGTATCATGTTTTGGTAATTCTTGAAATATTTCAAACTTTTTCATTATTATTATATTTGTTATGATGATCTGTGATCGATGATTATAATTTGCTGAAAGCCCAGATGATGGTTAGCATTTTTTAGCAATATTTTTAATTAAGATATATACATTGTTTCTTTAGGCATGATGCTATTGCACACTTAATAGACTACAGTGTAGTGTAAACATAACATTCATATGCACTGGGAAACGAAAATACTCATTTGACTTGCTTTATTGTGACATTTACTTTATCACAGTGGTCTGGAGCCAAACCCACAGTATCTCAGAGGTGTGCTTGTACCATTGAGCCTCTTTCCTTTGCTTCCAAAATGATTCAATTACTAATTATATCCCCTGCTTCTACATTCTCAGTACATTCAGACTTTAACCCTTTTAATAATCTAGCTCCTCTTCCCCTGACTCTGAGCAGCACCATTGTTTTGCTAATGGATAAATAAATCCAATGGTTTATTCTCATTCCTCATTCTCCTCTCCTTTTCTATGGCACATGACATGACTAATACCCTTTTCATGAAAAGAATACTTCCCCCTCCTTGGTTTACAGATAAAAGACTGTTTGGTTTTCATTTTCTCTGCAAGTTTCTTAGTTTTCTTTCACTAGCTCTTCTTACCCCTTAAAAGTAGATGTTCCTGAAGATTCTATATTTAGATTTCTTACAGTACCATACCTATCATTATTAATTGTAGCTCTATCTAGGTTACCCTGGCAGAGAAGTTATAATCCTGTCACTAGCCCCAAAATCTTTGGATCCTGAATTTTCAACTGACTTCCAGACTCCTAACTGCTTTATCAAAATCTCAAACTTGGCACACCCAAAACTCCAATCTTTTCCCCCTTGTCTCCAAAACCAGTTCCTCCTCCTGGCTTCCCGTTTCTATGGATGTCAATTACCCAGATTCACACTTCAGAATGGTCCTTGATTTTCTCATTCCCTTACTTCCTCCTATTTCAATCCTATTAACAGATACCAAGTCATATAAGTTCTACCTGTTCTGTTTCCCAGGCCATGCTGTTATTGCTTCACCCTGCATTACTATAAATAAATAATCTCTCCAATTCAATCCATTATTTGGTACACTAATATCTGATTAAGTTTCTGAACATTCAGCTTCATCATTCTATGGCTTAAAAAGTACTTATCGGAAGTACCTCACTACATACAGATTTAAGAATAAAATTTTCTCCTTGTATTTCAAAGTCCTATATAATCTGACTTCAACTTTTCCAACACTATTTCCCACTACTCTTCTGCACATTCCCTACTCAACAGCCAAACTGTAATTCTTAAAGACCCTGCCTTCTTAAAACAATTTCTTGGATTTCAAGTATCAAAGCCTCCTACATCACAGACTGCCACTTCTATCCTTTCCTGTTTTTTTTTTTTTTTAATTTCTCCAAATTTGAAAGAGCAGAAGCTCAAAGCAAGTTCGTCAAACATCTTTGCTATCTATACCTTCTCCCTAGGAACATATATATGCTAATGATCTCTAAATGTATCTCTAGCTCACCTAGCTCCCAGAACTTCAGACTGAAATATCCAACTGTCTCTTCAACATCTTCATACAGATGTCAGATATCTCAAACTTGATGTGCCCAAACTTGAACTCCAATTTCCTTCTGACCTCAATAAATAGCAATTCCTTTAGTGCAGTTACTTAGGCCAAAATCCTTGGAGTCACCTTTGGTTCCTCTTTCTCCCACAACCAATTCATTAGCAAATCCTATTGGCTTCATAGTATATCCAGAGTCTGACCATAGCTCACCAATTTCACTGCTTCTATTTTGGTCCACACTACTGTAGCTCTTACCTGGATTATTTGAAATAGCTTCCTAGTGGGAAACTTCACTACTTGCCCTTATCCCCTTCAGTATAGTCTCAAAGCAACAGAGAATATTAGTGTTAGAATGGAAGGCAGACTACGTCACCCCCTCTGCTTAAAATACTCCAGGGGCTTCCTTGCTCACTCTCAAAGCAAATACCTAACCCTTTAAACTAATCCACAAGGCTTGACTTGACTGGCATCCCATCCCACCAGCCTCCGTCCTCCACAGATCTCCTCTTACTTGCTCTAACTTGCTCACTCTTCCAAAGCTGCCATCTTCCTTGCTGTTCCTCAACACATCAAGCAGGTTTTGCATCTGCTATTTCCTCTGCATAGATGACCTTCCCCCTTACTGGGTATCATCAGAATATTGTCCCTCAATTCTTGCATTTCTGATCACATGTCATCTTTCCAGGGAGAATTTCCCTGCCCACCCTGAAACTCCACATCTCTTCCCGTGTCGTTTTCTCCACAGCCCTTGCACGGTTAGCTGTTGCCACAGTAAAAATAGTAAAAGCCCATCCCCAAACTAAATGGCTTCAGACAGCTATTCTCATGAATCTGTGGGTCAGCTGGGACAGCTGTGCTTCGTGTGTGTTTATTCTGGGACTCGGCAGTGACAATGACGGAAGCACAAGAAGGCAAGCAGGAACACACGGAACCCCTTAAGCTTAGATTCAGAAGTTACACAAGGGCACTTCTGTCCCATTCTGCTGGCCAAAAGTCAAGGAGCAGGAACATCTCAACAACCCTTTCAGTGGGAGGAGATGCAGACGAAGTAACATGGCAAAGAGTGTGAGTATAGGACGGGATGAAGAACTGAGCTCAATGCAACAAGCTGCTACATCATGCAACATCATCTGACAATCCCATATGTTTACTTATTCGTTCACACTATGTTCTCACTAGCTACTGCAAAAGGGTAGAAACTCCGATTCATTCACTACTTTGTTCCGAGTGACTGAAACTGAGCCTACACATGTAAGATACTTGATAAATATGTTGAATGGACAAATTTACCACTCATGCAGTCATGCAATATGCCTACTATATACCAGAAGCTATGCTATATGCTAAAGATAGTGAATAAAGCACATGGCAACTGTCCTTAAGACAAGGTAATATCTAGTGAGGAGGCAGGTGTAGGCAATTATTAACAATGATACACACTAATAATAAAAAATTAGCAATTATTGAGCACCTATGTAACAGGCATTGTTCTAAGAGGTATAGATAAATTAATTTAATCTCAACAATTTTATGAGGTGGGTACTATTACCCAGTTTTATAAAGGAGGAAAGACAGGTACACAGAACTTAAGTAAATCATCCAAGGTCGCACAGTTAGTAAATGTTGGGGCCAGAATTCAAATACAAATGGCCTGGTTCAGAACCAATATGCTGCATGCCTCAACAAGACAGGTGCTAGTCAGAGATGCTGTGGAAGCAAAGAGGTACACACCTAACTCAATTAGGAAGCTAGAAAAGCCAGCCTCTCCCAAAAAGTTTAAATTTTCTTATCAGGAACTATCTTATTTTATCAACCTACAATCAACGTAAGGCGCACCTCAAGTTCAGATATAAAAAAATGTGAAAAAATGGCCAATGACAATTTTATGTCTGATTATAAAATGCACGCTGGTTTTACAAATCAAAATGTGCAAAAAATGTGTGTGTTCTCTTGCTGTCAGCTTCCTCTCTACACATGCGCACACACTCACACACGTATGTATTTCTGCTGCCATATATGCTAAGTTAGTCTTGTCTTTTTAGATTTGGTTTAATATTCAACGACATGACTCTCCACTACGGATAAATTTTGATGTCACCAAGCCCAAGCTATGGAAGTCTTTCTTTTCAAGAAGTCTTCTATATCCTGGCCTTTCCAGTGTTCAGGTATAATTCTTCTATTAACAATGTAGACTAAGAAAAGTGGGGGGGTTTTAAATCATTATACTGGGTAGCCAGGTATTTTTTGACGTTTAGTTCTATTTCTAGATATGCAGTTAAAAATAATGTTTCTCAAACTTATTTGAGCCCACTCACAATAAGAAATTACCACCATTATCATGAACCAGTATATACAAATGTGAAAAAACAAATTTTGATATAATGAGCCCCAGGCCATTAAAGTACCACAAAATATATTCTACTTAATTTTTTAAATGCTGGACTCAATTCACTAAATTAATCATCAGATTTCATGACTGCTATTAAAACATGAAGTCATACCACAGGGCATGAGCCACTAGAGGCTCGTAAAGTTAATTTAGAGGGTCCTGGCTGTAGTAAGATTGTTACGTAGTAAGCATGAAAATTGTTTACTAATACTTTTGTTAGCTACATGTTTATATGTGTGTGTGTATACTGCGTGTGCAGTATAAAATCTTTTTACTGTGATCCAGACCTTTCCAAAAAGTTTAAAAAACGGTGCTCTAGAGAAATTCTTCCATGTGTACAAGGTGACATATACAAGACTGTTTTCATAGAAAGATTCTAGCCTAAAAACTGGAGTTAGATGAGATAAAATACATATAGTACCATAATGGAATCTTTTTTTTTTTTTTAATTTTTTAACGTTTACTTATTTTTGAGACAGAGAGAGACAGAGCATGAACGGGGGAGGGGCAGAGAGAGAGGGAGACACAGAGCCGGAAGCAGGCTCCAGGCTCCGAGCCATCAGCCCAGAACCTGACGCGGGGCTCGAACTCACGGAACGTGAGATCGTGACCTGAGCTGAAGTCGGACGCTTAACTGACTGAGCCACCCAGGCGCCCCCATAATGGAATCTTTTATAGTAGTTACACGAATGAATCAATGTCAATAAATCTTATTAGCACTCTAAAAATATGTGTTATTATCTCTAAAGGTAATGTTAAGGGAGGAAAGGCAAGCTGCATATTCACAGTATAAAACTATTGCATAAATAGACTTGTCCAATCACTATGTTGTACATCTAAAACTCATGAACATTGTGTGTCAACTATACTTTAAAAAAAAAAAAAAAACTATTACATAAAGTTTAGAAAATACCCAAACTAAAACAACACATTGTTTGGGGATACATAGATCTGTGATAAAATCATAAATACATTTTATTAACTTGCCTGTTTCTACCAGGTGTGATGTAAACACCAGGAGAGCAGGGATTTTTATTCATGGCTATATACCCATCACTTGAAAAAAATGCCTGGCTCACAGTAGTTGTATGTTGAACCAAAGTGCTAAAAAACAAATTCAGGTCCTCTGAATTTCTCTCTGTGATGAGAAAGGAGATGAAAGTGAGAAAGAACCAAACCTCCATAATTTATTTGTGTTATTGTAATTCAGGTGGGTCATGGGTACATTGGCATCCATTATACTATATCTGAAAGTCTGAGATTTCGTAACTTTTTTAAAAAGATTTAGAAAAGGATGTATAGCTATTCAAATTCAAGTTAAGTGTTTTTCTGGAATTTCTGAACTATTTCCTCTTTTATAGCCAGAAGAACTAATTTACCAGCGCACAGACAAAGCGGCCGCAGCTGAGCTACAAGACAGGTCATACAATACCCATAAATCCACATGCAATCAGTCACTAGGAGTGTAATCCCAAATTAAACAATTCTCAGCCTGGATCCATAATCTGAGCAGTTAAACTTTAGTTCATGTTTATAGACAGATACCAAATACAGATGTGATCTCTAAATGCCACAGCCCAAAGGGCGGATGGAACAAACAGAAGTGAGCTCCAGCAATGACAGGTAGTTTTCCAAAACTTTACCTCAGATTAGAGTTCAGCATCATGTTGTTATGGTTCCTGTTCAGACATGTCATAATCCTCAACTTAAAATATGCCTCTTTTGTCCAATAGTGGCTTACTGAACTGCAGCTAGTTTATAAACCGAACACATGGGGAAGGCTGGTCTCTATGAGATTTAAGTATGTTAAGTCCCCATAATCCTCATAACCCTGTAAAACAAAACGTACTCTTCCAGTTTTGCAAATGTGGAAACTGAGGTTCAGAGAGGTCAGCATACTTGTTAAGTGTTAGTGGGGGCTTCTGTGCCCAGCCAGGTCTTTCTGATTTCAAAGCCTGTGTGCTCTTTCTACTGTATCAAGCTGTGTAAAGAGCAGCATGTCAAACACACAAGAATAACTGTGACCCTTTTCAAGTTATTACGACTAGAAGACACCAATTTATTCTCAATTTCAAATCTATATAAAGCCTTACTGGAGACCCCCACCTAGAGCAACTAACTCCCCCCAAAAGTCTTTTTTGTTTCTTCTGATGGTTTCAGGATACTGTATTAATTAGACCCACATCATTTATTCTTCCAATACTGATGAAGTGTGTGGCAATTCACCCATACTCTCTTGCTCGGGCCATCTTGAAACCCAGAATGAAAATATGTATAATGTGCCAAACAAAAAGTGGATCCTACAGCTACTGAGCAGTGGGGAGCTGGCTGATTCCCTAAATCTGTGTTTGGTTAGGGATACACAGGAGGCTTTAGAATTGACAGGGTTTTGACTCAAACCCCAGCTCCCTTGCCATTGTCAAGTCACTTATCCTACTTCAAACTGTCCCCAGGTAAGTAAAATTCACCCATAGAGTCACTGTTAGGATTAATGTTTATTAACTTTTGAGAGAGAGACAGAGCATGAGTGGGACAGGGGCAGAGAGAGAGGGAGACACAGAATCCCAAGGAGGTACCAGGCTCCAGCTGTCAGCACAGAGCCCGACGTGGGTTTCGAACTCACGGACTGTGAAATCACAACCTGAACCGAAGTCAGATGCTTAACCAAGCCACCAAGGTGCCCCCAAGTCACTGTTAGGATTAAATAAAAATTAAAAAAAAAAAAAAAGCATTTTGCACAGTACCTGGTTAAAAAAAAAAAAAAAGGCTCAATAAATGGTAGCTATTTTCCTTTATTCTGTGTTTGAAACTTAATTTTTGGTATCCTGCTTTATAGCTAATATGACAGGTACTGGATCCATAGGATATAAAGCTTAGTGAGGATGGCTTTTCTGAAAACAGTTTCGAGGCAATCTAGGAAAACAATACTCATCAACAGAAATCACAGCACAGGGTAAAGAATCAACATGCGGCATTAACAGCCCTACAGAGTTAAGGCTTTCAACATAAATGTGCCTAGTGAATGACCCTGTCACCTGAATCCCCACCGTATACAAGCTGTACCTTTGCTGACAGAATCCAATCAGCAAAAGATGGAGCTTCTTTTTTATAAACAGGATTGAAAAAATACTCAAAGAGAAAATCATGGACTGGCGGCCACGGCATCTGACCAGGTGGAACAGGTACTGCACCTCCGCGCTACGACACTTCCTGCCTCTGTTAGAGAGAAGCCGAGGAGAGGACGTGGAAGACGACCACAGAGGAGAGCTGCTCAAGCAGCTGGGAGACTACCGGGTAAGTGCAATGGCTCTAAACTGAGCCTGTGGACTGCATTTCAAATTGGAAATTGCTTGGTAATGGATTTTTGGAATCAAAATGCTGACTCTGCTCTCCAAAGCACATAGATGTAGCAGCATAGGCTAAAGGATGTAATTAAAAGTTCACAACTTAGTAATTAAGCTATTATTAAACAGCAAAATGCCTCTAGACACTGAAAATGCTAAGAGAGTAATGCAATGAAAAATACCTTAAATAAAATGCATTCAAAAGTCTTGAATACAATTAAAATACCTGGCTAAATCCTATTAGGCTCAACTGTGCATAAAAGTGAAACCAACCAGGGGCGCCTGGGTGGCTCAGTCGATTAAATGTCCGACTTCGGCTCAGGTCATGATCTCACGGTCCATGAGTTCAAGCCCCGCATCGGGCTCTGTGCTGACAGCTCAGAGCCTGCAGCCTGCTTCAGATTCTGTGTCTCCCTCTCTGCCCCTCCCCCACTTGTGCTCTGTCTCTCTCAAAATTAAATTTAAAAAAATTTTAAAAAAAGGAAAATTCTCATTATACGTGTGCCTTCCTGCCTGTCAGTAGTGCTGTGTTCACATCCTACAGCCAGATAATAAAACCTAGAAAGCAGTCTCAAACTAAGACAGTAAGCCTTGTTGGCTGAACAGCGTGACGTCAAGTTGGACATTTAATTCTATTCACGGACTACAACTAGGTTTTCAGCGAGGCTGTCTTCAAGGAACAAAACACGTAATTCAGTCTTGGGCAATGAAAAGAATTCATTGGCTTATTTAAGTCACAGTATCAGAGTGCACCAGTCTTCTTGAAGTCTTTCCACCCTGCCCTCCACCGCACAGCAGTGTTGGGCTCGCTGTTTTCATGGTATCCAATAGCGGAACAGCTCCAGGGCAGGACTCACGTCTGCACACACACTGTGCAGAGCAGGCGAGAGCATCTGTGTGCCATTATTCCTATCCAGTTTCCTGAGACTCACTTTGACAGATCAGTCGGCGTGGCCACAGGGAAAGAGTGTTGATTAGCTGAATCCAGGTCCCTGGAAATACATGGGTTACCACACAAACTCGGGGCTATCAGGCAGAGGGAAAGGAAGTGGAGGGTGGCTGGGTGCTAACAGCTGTCTTATACACCAATATACTAGCAACTAAACAAAAGAGCCATCTGGCCCCTCTCCATTTTCTGTATTGCTAATATATAGTTGAATAGAACAGCAGAACTAAACAAGTGACTTTGAGATGCAGAAGAAGACAAGAGAATTAAGAATTGCGTATGTTTACATGAAGAAAAAATACAATGAAATCTTCAAGCTTCACTAATGACTACAAATCTTGGTTGTGTTTTTTTTTCCTTCAGTTCTCTGGATTTCCACTTCACATGCCCTATTCTGAACTGAAGCCTTTAATTGAAGCAGTATATAGCACTGGAGTACATAATATTGATGTTCCTAATGTTGAATTTGCTTTAGCTGTATATATCCACCCATACCCCAAAAACGTTTTGTCTGTTTGGATCTATGTTGCCTCTCTCATACGCAACAGGTAACTTTTTTCATCGTATACTTTTTATATCATGTAGAAACTATTTCATAGCACAATAATCTTAAGTGATACTCATCACATCAGAAGGAAGAAATTATTTGTAAATAATGAAATAAAATGATCGTTTTCAAAATAAGTGTTTTTATTTAGTAGTCTGTCTTGCCTTCTGCCACCCTGACCCTCAATTCAATTCAGGCTACCCACAGTTCCCCTCACACTAATAGGCTTCCTACCTATGCCACTGTGCTTACCTTCCACTTGGAAAGCCCTTCCTCTTTGCCTGTCCAGCAGAATACCATTACACTTTTAAGATCCAGCAAAACAACACAACTTTTCTGGGGGAAAGAGGAACAACTTTGCAATACGGGGTTTTTATGTTTAATGCCAAATACCTTACGACCTTATCCTACAGAAATACTGAGCAAACATGCACAAGTACACAAATGTGCAAACACGCACACGCACACACACACTCCTACTGAAGCAATATAGTATTTTAGGGGGGAAAAAAGAAATATACTTAAACATGCACCAAAAGGGAAGCCATTTAAGAAATTAAGACATGGCTATGGACCTAACGTTTGTGATCCCAATTCCTGTCTTGAAACCCAAATCCCCTATGTAATGGTATTTGGAGATAGGTCCTCTGGGAGGTTACGAGAGTGGAGGCCCTGTGTTGGGATGAACACCATCATGAGAGAGGAGAGAGTCTGCTTCCTTTCTTTAGACCATGTGTGGATACAATGAGAAGAGGGCGGTCTGCACATCAGAAAAACAGCCCTTACCAGAAACCAGATCTGCCAGCACCTTAACTAAGCCTGGACTTCCCAGCCTCCATATATATGAGAAATAAATGTTGTTTAAGCCACCCACCACTGTTATAACAACCCAAACAGACTAAGACAGACACAGACACTACTATAGTAAGCCATTAAAAGGATTAAAGGTAGGGGTGCCTGGGTGGCTTAGTCTGTGAAGCATCAGACTTCAGCTCAGGTCATGATCTCCCAGTTCACGAGTTGAAGCTCTGCATCAGGCTCTCTGCTGTCAGCACAGAGCGCGCTTCAGATCCTTGGTCTCCCTCTCTCTCTGCCCCGGCCCTGCTTGCACTCTCTCTCTCTCAAAAATAAACATTAAGGGGCAACGGGGTGGCTCAGTTGGTTGAGCACCTGACTTCGGCTATCTGACTTTGGCTCAGGTCGGGATCTCGCATTCTGGGAGTTCGAGCCCCATGTGGGGTCTGCGCTGACAGCTCAGAGCCTGCAGACTGCTTCGGGTTCTGTCTCCCTCTCTCTGTCCCTCCCCAGCTTGTGCACATGCACTCTCTCTCTAAAACTAAACAAACTTTAAAAAATTTTTAACACAAATTAAAAACATTTAAAAAAATTTTTTAAAGGTATTAAATGTATGTGCTAACATGGAAAGATGTACACAAAACAGAAATACATAAAGCAGGATTTCTCAGCAGAAGCACTACTGACATTCTGGGCCAAGTAGTGTGTGGCTGCGGAGGGCGGACCTGTTCATCAGAGGATGTTTAGCAGCACCCCTGAGCCCTCCCCACTAGATGCCAGTTGTATCCCTTCCTGCCAACTCTGCCAAGATGTGACAACCAAACATGTTTCCAGATGTTGTGTAATGTCCTCTGTGGGATCAACTGCCTCCAGTTGAGAACCAGTGATTAGCTGGAATCACTTAAAAAAAAATAAAAATAAAAATAAAGAGGGACCAATTAAGGAAAAACTTTCACCTTTTGCTTTACTCCCTTATGCCTTCCTCTATCAAATTATATCACAATTATGTATTTACAGGCCCCTGATAACTCAACTATGAACTCTTAAGGGAGAGTTCAAAGACTGACCCGTAACAGTCATTACCAGGGTAATCCACGGACAAGTTAACCTCTCTGCTACTTATTTTCCCCATAAGATCAAAATGATCACATGACTTACTTCGTCGCACTGTTTAAACAAGTCAGTATATGTAAGTATAGGTACTTAGAACACCACCCAGCACTGACTGAGCACCTGATGTCAGGCACCCCAAGGCATTTTACATTAACTTGTATTTTATTCTAAGAATGAACAGTCCCAATAATTCATGAAATCAATTACAAAACCCAAGGTAAATGTAAAACAAGTATATATAGTGTTTCATCAAATACTAAATAAGTATCCCCTGAAGTTAATGTATAAAAATTAGATATAACGTATGTTGTCTATCTCCCCATGCAACTAAAGGAGAGGTAGAGTAGGAAAACAGTGAGTCTCCATATAATAACGTGCTGATACACCGAAGTCCATTTAGCCCAAGACTGCCAAGGCCTATTTAATGGTTTGCTAATATCAAGAAGCACAGGACAAAGGGAGACACCTCAATTACCTGGTACCCCTGAGGAAATTAGCCACTCAAATTAATTAACTGAAAAGGAGAACATTTAAGTCAAGTTCTGCAACAATGAATCATGATTTTTTCCCCGTGTTATCAAAATTTCTCCTCCCCAAATAGTATACTGTTCTGTGGTTACATGGAGGATAAACTTTACTCATCACTTGATTACTCAGGGCCAGGAGTCCAGATGAGTAATTTTACTTACGATTCATGTAAATACAGACAAGATGCAGTTGGGGTTGGATGGACTCACTCCAGAAGAATTCTCGTAGTTTGTTTTACTGAAATGGTCCCTGATGGGAACTGCTCAAATCAGGTTTATTAAACACTTAAGGAAATAAAAATACAGTAACTACAAGAGAATCAACCTTACAAAATAAAACTTCAGATCCTGTAAGTGCTAAACTCAGATTTCCTTTCAAGCTAAGGGAATCAAGAAGTCACTTCTTTGTGCTTAGGCCAGACCTTTAAAGGAGGTGACCAGGTGCCACGGAACCACCTAAGAGGTACAAGCTCAAACAAGTAAGATGGTCTGCTTACACAGCTGTCTTTTCCCACATGCAAGAAACATTTTGCAAGTGTCAACTGTGACACAAGGAGAGAACCCTGACAAGAGGGGAAACTTCGGAGTCATTATCATAGCCACGCCCCAAGAGGTGGGTCTCCCCTGCCATGTTTAATTCAAATGATAGTGAGACTTAAAAGAATGGGTGGATTCCTCATCAAATGATTCTTCCTTCATCTTTAGACAGCTGTCTAAAATAGTCTTCTCTTCGCCTGAATTGAAATCTGTCTGCTGTAGTTTGTATCTTTCCTAGTCCTCCTGTCCCTCAATAAAACAAACAAAAGAACGCCTGGGACCACAAGTAACAAGACTGCAAGACTGCTTCCTCTTCCACAGACTTGCATGTATTTCCAACAGCAGATGGATGGCATGCTGCCGACTGTTCTTTTTTGGACACAACATTATACAGCACATTACAGAAAACTGATTCAGGGGCGCCTGGGGAACTCAGTCAGTTAAGCGTCCAACCTCAGCTCAGGTCATGATCTCACAGTTCATTAGTTCAAGCCCCACATCGGGCTCTCTGCTGTCAGCACAGAGCTCGCTTGGGATCCTCTGTCCACCTCACCCTCTCCTCTTGGCCCCTCCCCTGCTCATGCTTGCTCAAGCACTCTTTCTCTCTCAAAAATAAACACTTTGGGGCGCCTGGGTGGCTCAGTCGGTTAAGCGGCCGACTTCGGCTCAGGTCATGATCTCGCAGTCCGTGAATTCAAGTCCCTTGTAGGGCTCTGTGCTGACAGCTCAGAGCCTGGAGCCTGTTTCAGATTCTGTGTCTCCCTCTCTCTGACCCTCCCCCGTTCATGCTCTGTCTCTCTCTGTCTCAAAAATAAAATAAATGTTAAAAAAAAAATTAAAAATAAAATTAAAAAAATAAACATTTTTTAAAAAACTGATTCAATATGTGTTTTTCTGAATGACAGGTTCCCACTCCCACTGTCTTCTCACACAGCAATGGAGATAGACATACACAAATTCTGGCTACTGCACAAATAATTTCAAAAAAGACCATTCAGCTAAACAAAATTAGGTATCTGTCTAAAACTGCCAGGATCATGACTTCATGGGAGCTCAAAACAAAATATTTAATCTTATTTTACACTAATGTAAATGTGAAGTGAGATTTCTAATAAAAACAAAACACCAAAAAATTATTTGGTAAAGTCCTCAAAGTAAATTTTATTGATACATTTCTTCAAAGGATTGTGGAATTTTTAAAAATCCCTTCCAAATTTGACAATTTAGGGACAGTGGTAGGAACCAGGAGTATCTGAAGAAAGCAAATACAAATACATTGGTGCTTTGCTAGCTCACTGAGCTAACACCAAGAAGCCAATTTATTCTATTATCTTAAGGAACCTTATATATGGGTATGTTTGAATTGGCCCTCTGAGAATTGTTCAAATAAAGGAAACATGGGGAAGAAAAGACTGGTTTTCAAAATGTGCTATCTTTGAAAATAAAACTTCAGAAATGTATGTTTGAAAGGATCTGCAAAGCTTGGTACAGTGTTTATATATAAAGAGAACCAATAACCCCCATTGACTTTAAAACTCAAATTAATCTAAAAAATACTTCAAATGGCATGGCATTAGTGACATTCTTTTCAAAGCATTCCATTTAAAAGAAAACCAATAAAACTGTTCTCACCCTTATGAAAAGATCTAATCCCTTTCTAAAACAAAAATATGATTGCAAGAGAAACAACACTGTACAATTCACTGGTAAGTTAAGATTTCTGAGGCTGTAAGACATGGGGCCAAAACAAGTCACACTCAAAAAGGGATGGTTAACACAAGAAATGTGCTATAAGTAAAGTGCATGAAAGGAAGCCTGCTCAGCTAAATGAAGTAGACAAAGATCAGGAGTCAAGGGTCATTCGCCAGAGCGGCAGCAGGCTCGAAAACCACACTGCAAATTCTGGCATCCGCTGGCGGTATCAGCATGAGGACCTGTATAAAAACAGAAAAGTGTGAAAGGAGGAATTTCTTAGAGATCACGTGAAAGAGCTAAGACATCTGACTTTTTTTTTACCAGTAATCCATGTATAACATAGAAATAAAACATCCCAATGATTGTATAAAAAATTAGACACAAAAATAACCAACAGCAGTTCTACTTTAACTGGTCCAAAATCTATAGGAAAGAAGGGAAAGAAATAATTGTTTTGGCAACAATCTTACAAAATAAAAATCTAAGACAAAAAGATAACCCACAAAAGTAATGTTGTAGGGTAACTTAACAACAGATTTCTTAAACTGTCAACATCCTTCCTAGAAATATAATTAAGCCAAAAACAGCCCCATCCGTAATACATCAGCTAAAGAATCCACTATTCAGCAATTACAGTAAACATTATATTCAAAACTTAAATAAACTATATAGACAGACTGAACACGTTCTCCTTATTTTTATTTAACATCTGTAGCAAAACAAATGGTGAGAGTTACGTGAAATTATCTTCCAGAATTAATATAATCAATGATTAGTTAAATAAACATATCTAAGACATAATAAAACCTGTGACTCAATTAGAAAGAAAAATAAAACACTGTGGAGTAACTGACATTTTATTCCAGTCACATTATGCTACCCAAACACTAGATAAAAGATCCATTAGGGAACACAGCCCAGAGTGAGAAATATCAAAGGAGAGATATCATGGCACATACACAAAAGTTAAGTTCTTTGAATGAATCATAGTTTTCATAAAGGCAGGCAAATGTGCAAAAGGATGTTTTAACTATACCAAAGCCTTTCAGTAGGTCTGCACCATGAACAAAACCAAAATACTTGCATTTGTTATTTGTGATATGTACAGATCATACACTATGTAATTTTATACACTATGTCAAATGGATAATTGAAAAATCACAGTATTCAGGATTGATATCTAGTTCAACTCAGAAACATATTTCAAATAAGCTGTGTTTTGTTTTTTAAAATAGCAATCTGTTTTTTAAAGTAGCAATGCAGGGCACCTGGGTGGCTCAGTTGGTTAAGCATCCAACTCTTGATTTCGGCTCAGGTTCTTGATTTCAGGTCACAGTTCGTGAGTTCAAGCCCCATGTCTGGCTCTACACTAAAGTCCAGAGCCTGCTTGGGATTTTCTTTCTCTCTTTGCTCTCTTTCTCCAACCCCTCCCCTGCTCAAACATGTGCACACACTCTCTCACTCTCTCTCTCAAAAGTAAATAAATGGCGCCAGGGTGGCTCAGTCGGTTAAGCATCTGACTTCGGCTCAGGTCATGATCTCATGTTTCGTGGGTTCGAGCCCCGCATCAGGCTCTGCAGTGGCAGTGTGGAGCCTGCTTGGGATTCTCTCTCTCCCTGCCCTTTGCTCACTTGCGTGCACACTCTCTCCCTTTCTCTCTCAAAATAAATAAATAAACGTTAAAGAAACATCAAAGAAATAGATGAAATAATAGAGTAGTAATCCACTGCAAAAGAAGGCATTTATGTTAACATCAACATAAGAAAAAGACTACTTGCATCTAAACACACAAAACACTTATTTCCCAGAATTTAACTTTTCCTTGTAGTCCCAAAATGGCATACACAAAATACCAAGGGCACACTTCTTTCGATATACAAACAATGAAGTATAATGTTTATGGATTTCAATATGGAAATAACGCATCTTTAAGAAAAGAAACTAATGAACTTTACCAGCATATGTGGGCCTGCAATGGGTTAGGACTTCATTTATTTTCAAATACTTATGTTTAATTTTAAAACAGAGGTGATGCCTGCAATGTGGGGCACGGGTACGGGAGCGGGCAATGCTAATACGGCAGAAGATCGGTCACACGTTTATAACTGCCAAAGTCAGTAACACATGAGGCTTCATTGTATTATTCCATGTTTATATGTTTAAAATTTTTCCTAACTAAAAGTTTAAAATTATTTCAAATATAAAATTGAATTACAAGCCCATTTTTTATTTAATCAAAATTAAAATCTGTTCTATTTTAAAAAATTAAAAGTTCAGTGTGTCAAGTATTTAAAATTCACAAAGCAGCATTTTGTTATTATTTTCCCTGAAAACAAGACTCCAGGTTAGCCATCTTAACCAAAACCAAAATGTCCTAGAACATATTATCAGATATGTATTAGAAACTCTTCTCCCACAACCTTTGACCAAGTTTTCCTTCTAAACAGATGTGCAGCGTTTCCCCGTGCCACCTTTTCCTAGCTCGTCTTTCCTCACCCCGTAAAATACTCGTTCCTGCTCTGCTTGCCAATCACCTACTCCCGATCATCAAGAGCCAATCTCCCGCCTCACTACCATGGCCCTGCCTGACATGCAGTCCTAGGATGAAATGCTTAAACTGGTGGATTCTGCAAAAATGTATTTCTCAGTATGTAATTCTACTCTAGAGTCTTTAAAAGGGAGAAATAAGAGGAAAGAGACTTGGAGATTTTAAGACAACTTTCCAACTAAAACTCCCTAAAATACTTTAAAATTTCCACATTCCTATTTTTTAAAAGGACAGAAAGGTAAGGAAGAAACTTGATGCTGATTTCAACAATGGCCTGGGGAAAATCGGAAGTGTTGGATGAAAGCAAGTGAAGCACAGTTCTAAGGCAGGGAATAATAAAAGGGAGCTAGCTGCCAAGGGGCCAACAGGATCAAGGAAGCTCTTCTAGAGATTCCTATCTTTCCAAATACTAAACAGCTGGTCACCATCCTCTCCAAAAAAACAGGCTCAGCAGCTTCAGGTCTACCTGGGTCACTCTCTGCTCTCAAAAGTCTAAAGGATGGTACTAGAGATAACAGGGGAAGAAAAACGTGTGTACCACCATTAGGTTGAAAGTAACCCAACCCTGCTTATCTGTCAGCATCTCCGTATTAACATCACAAAACAAATTCCCCACTCACGCTGATATAAGATGTGCCCCCTCCTTCAAATATGCACTAGAATATCTGAGTTTCAATGGGATTCTAAGTATACAGAGTGAAGAGACAGAACTAATATGTAAGTGTTTTCAAATCAAAAAGTAGAATCTGCAGCGTGTGGGTGCCTCAATCAGTGGGGCATCTGACTCCTGGGTTTCAGCACAGGTCATGATCTGATGGTTTCTACCAGCAGCTCAGAGCCTGCTTGGGCTGTCCCTCTCCCTGTGTCCCTCCCCAACTCATGTCTGCTTGAAGAAAGAAAGAGAGAAAGAGAGAAAGAGAGAAAGGAGGAAAGAAAGAGAGAAAGAGAGAAAGAGAGGAAGGGAGGGAGGAATAAAGAAAGGAGGGAGGGAGGAAGAAAAGAAAGAAAGAAAGAAAGAAAGAAAGAAAGAAAGAAAGAAAGAAAGAAAGAAAGAAAGAAAGAAAGAAAGAAAGAAAGAAAGAAAGAAAGAAAGAAAGAAAGAAAGAAAAAGAAAGAAGAAAAAGAAAGAAAGAAGAAAGAAAGAAAGAAAGAAAGAAAGAAAGAAAGAAAGAAAGAAAGAAAGAAAGAAAGAAAGAAAGAAGAGAAAGAAAGAAAGAAAGAAAGAAAGAAAGAAAGAAAGAAAGAAAGAAAGAAAGAAAGGAAGGAAGGAAGGAAGGAAGGAAGGAAGGAAGGAAGGAAGGAAGGAAGGAAGGAAGGAAGAAAGAGAGAAAGCAAGCAAAGCAAAGCATTGATCCATCTAGAGAAGGTGGTGGGTACTTACACAATAACTGCAATACTATCTCAAAACTACAATCCCGTCTTAAGGTTACAGACCAGGTGTCTAATCCTAATAATCATGAAAGTGATGTCAACCATGAGGAGATTTTATTCTATTTAAAGGCCTAGGGCAAAGCAAAAGTAAAGATAACCACTGTTTTTAACTTTGGTTAGTCTCATATTGTAGTAAACAGAAAAGAAGAGCAGTTTCCAAAGCATGAAAACCATAACCAAAGTTAACAGTGAGACTCTTAAGCATCACAGGACTGTTTGAAAAGGGAATAAATGGACAGCAGAAAAAGTGAGGCAGCATTAGAAAGAAATATAACTAAGATACCTCCTACATTATTTTGCCAAGTACCTCAAACAGCCAGCTGCACTTCCATAAACACTGACAACTCAAAGGCAGTTTCCCTTTAAATATTTGACTCATCACCAGCAAACGTCTATGTTGATATAGAACAGAAAACTCAAATGGTTATAATATACAAAGGCTAAATTACATAAAGGAATAATAAAGAAACAAGGAAAATAAAATTGGCATTATTAAATTTTTAAATGCATGGTAAAAAATAAATTTTACAAGAAAGCATTTTTAAAATATTAGATAAAAAGAGCTAGAATGTTAACTATAGTTATTTCCCCAAATTTTTATTACTAATTTGTTTTTCCTGGATTTTAAGTATATCATTTATGCTGTATATCTGCACTTACCTTCACTTACCTTTAATTCCTCTTTAACTTAAATTAGAAACATAAGAAAGCAAATCATCTGAGACTGTGTCACCTCCAGAACTATGAGCTAATCTACCTTAATTCATAAATTATACAGACATGGAAATGCAGATAAGTACAAAAAGTTTATTTGCTATCATTGTCCAAGTGTTCTTCAGAGCTCCAAAACTATGCAATTCCATTTAATACTTGTTAAATGACAGAGAATTTCTTAAACGTTATGGTGAAGAAGCCTTCTTTTATATTTAAATCTTAACGTTATCAAATAACAAATGTAAATGTCATGAGGAATCATTCAGAAGAATAAAAATGGCATTTTTTAACCAGTGCTTAGTACAGTGTCTTGCTCGCAGTAGGTATTATTTGTATATCTGGTACTAACTTATCTTCTCCAAAATCTCTGCCAGTGCTTAGGTCATCTGCTTTACTTATCACTCATTATTTAGTTAATGAGTATCGTTTATCAGTATTTACTTCTTTTAGTTAGTGAGCTGGTAGCTAACTATGTACGCTTTCTTTTGACAAATACGTTTTTAAATGTTACTCAAATACTTAAAATAGTCTGTTACCTAAACATGCCCCCTATTATTCTAAGACCATATATAAAACATATTAACTACTTTCTGAAAAATTAAAAATAATAATAAAAAGGGGACCCCATAAGTGGTCAGTACATATTTACTTTGCAAACTGAGTCGTAGCAAAAGAGGCTGGATCAATGGTGTCATCTTGCAAAACTGGATACAATGCAACTTTTATTCTAACACTTTCTAGGTTGTCCATAAGTCCTTTTAAGGAAAAAATTCTATCAGAAGATTACTTTAGGAGCAACTGGCTAGAACTCCGGAACACAAGTTAATATGATAAATCATCCTATAAATTTTAAAGGATCTCCATTTCCCTCGAATTATGTTTTAAGAAGCTGTAAAGGGAGACTTAATATTGGATAATACAAACACTATCAGTTTCCTTTCAAATCTTTCAAAGTCAGATATCTTCATTAAAATTCACTTATTGAAAATTACCACTCATTTATCAAAAAAAAAAAATCATATTCAACAAGAGGAATGTAGCAGCTCCTTTGGAACACTTTAATATTTATATATTCAAAACCAGTTAAGATGAAATAAATTCTAACATCCTAACAAAATGCAAAAGACTTTAAGTATTTAACTTTACCCCATCACCTAAATTATTTCAAGAAGTTTTAAAAATTTTACATGCAAAACAAGCAGGCAGATCATAAAAATGAACTGAAATCCAATCTCCCCCACCCTGTAACATCTATATACCCCAAAACAAATCTAGCAAATTCAATTGTGACATTTATTCCAACAAACATAACCTATGCTAAAATCAATTGTGGACAATTCCAGTGCAAGACAAAGATGAGAATGTTTTCTTATAAAAATAACTGCTTACTGGTTACTTTTCATAATATGTCCTATAAACCTTGGGAAGTACAACACTGCATGTACAATGACAGCCGTGCATTAAAAAAAAAATCTCCCATCTCAAATTCACTGCCATCTACAAAAGCAGCAAATTGTTCATGGAAGCAATCAAACTTACTTGTTGTACACTTAGAGGCTGCAACTAAAACGACATTCATTCTCACCATTCCTGGATTATACACTGAAGGCAAAGAAATGCTCCTATTTAGTGTTGCTACTTCAAGAACAAGGGAAGTCATCTCTTGCGTGACCAATGTGATTCCACAAATAAAAGAGCTTCAGTCTCCTGTCTCTTTATATGTATTTAAGGAAAATCTAATCTCCCAGAAATAGCAATTTGCTAACTTCTCTGCCTACAAGTATGTCATTAAAGAGACCATTCCTCCAGTCTTCCTGGCTCCTGTCAATTGTTCTCCCTGAGAGAAACTCAGCTGATATTCCTGTCATCTTAAGATGACACAGGCTTTCAAGGAACAGTTTATGGTGTAAAAAGGTTCACAGCAGAATCTGAACTATACAAATATTTTTCCAGTTATAAATACAGGGGGTGATTTGCTTACTAATATCTGAGGAGGAGCTTTTTATATGTTTCTAGAAACTTCAGTCTCTCCTAGTGACTATCAAAAGCCCAAAAGGGCATCGAATACCTTGAAAAAACATATTCAACAAGCTCACAGGGTAGGGATAGGTTTAAGAAAAAAAACAAAACAATCAAAATAGGTATTTATCTAATGACTGTTAAAAGTAGGTTCGGGAATCAATCTCCATAACACTATAGGAATTTTAGTCATGTCTAAAGCAACTCCGCCTCTTCGATATCACATGGCAACCCCACCTCAAACTTCCATGAGATTGATTTGGAACCAGAGCCAGGATCCCCAAGAGGTTCCCATTACCAAAGTCCTCCTTTTCCAACTGCATTTTTTAAAGTTGTCCCACAAGAAAACTGAGTGATCATCCCTAAGAAACAGTGTATCTAGAACATCGATACATCTAAATTGTTAATGAGTGCTACATCACTAGAAGAGTTTCCCAAAATTTTATAAGAATTTTAGTATTTCTACAACTTACCATTTAAGAATGTATTAAACTGCTACATATTCCAAAAATCTGGCATGATAGATATTTGAAATACCCATCTGCAAGAAAAACTTACCTTTATAGGAGCTAATTAATGAAAACATGTGATTTTTTAATTTTATCAAATGTAAAGGACTACCACTGAAAGTAAAACAGTTTGGTAATTACAAATCTAGAAAATTAAATACAAACCCTAAGAATTATCAGAACTGCTAAAGTTTTTTAAATCTATTCCTTCAAAATTATCTTATTAAAAGGCATTACCGTTAATGTTGTCACAGTAGTAAAAGTATTCATCGTTTAGAGAAGGACATGCTGAGACCAAATCCTGCAAGCCTGCACCAGTTACAGTAAGACAACCAGAGAGATTAAGGTGCTCCAAATAAGGCAGCCCTCCTCCCAGAGTCAAAACCCTGTAAGAGAAACAATCCAACAATTAGAATATATTAATCTATGAAAATTATATATTCCTATGGCCTACTGGACCACTATTAACAGATCTTCCAATGTGAGAAGGACAAAATTCAAGAATTTCTATAAAACACGGTAACTAACCTCCTACTTAGGCAGCAGTAATTTACCTGAGAAAAACTTCTTACATTTTTCCTCAAGACATTCAATAAACAAGTCTATGAAATTTTTCTTTAGAAGAACTTAACAGTAACTCAATTCTTAGAAAGAAGTACTAAATCTTGGAACTATAATCTTCATTCTCCTACAGACTAAGTGAAAATTATCAAGAAAATTACAGACTAGTTTTGGCAGTTCCTCAGAGTTAGAGAGCATACGACCCAACACTTCTCCCAGGCATATGCCCAAGACAACTGAAAACATATGTTCACACGGTAACTTGCAAAGAAATGTTCGCAGCAGCATCATTCATAATAGCCAATAAGTGGAAGCAACCCAAATCTTAATTAATTAAAATGAATGGATAAACAGACATTATATAGCCATAAACTACTGACACATGCTACCAAATGGATGAACCCGGAAAACATCATGCTAAGTGAAAAAGGCCAGACACAAAAGGCCACATAGCATATGAATCTATTTTTTTATTACTTAAAAACATTTTTTTTTCGTGTTTATTTATTTTTGAGAGACGGAGACACAGCACGGTCAGGGGAGGGACAGAGAGATAGAGACACAGAATCCGAAGCAGGCTCCAGGCTCTGAGCTGTCAGCACAGAGCCTGATGTGGTTGCTTGAACCCACAAACTGTGAGAGTATGACCTGAGCCAAAGTCAGACGCCCAACTGACTGAGACACCCAGGCACCCCGAATCGATTTTTTTAATGTTTATATCTTTTGAGAGAGAGAGACAGAGAGGGAGCATGAGCCAGGGAGGAGCAGAGAGTGAAGGTGAGAAAGAACTGCAAGCAGGCTCAGCGCTGTCAGTGCAGAGCCCTACATGGGGCTCTAACCCACAAACCATGAGATCATGACCTGAGCAGAAATCAAGAGTCGGATGCTCAACTGAGCCACCCAGGTGCCCCTGTATGCATCTATTTACATGAACTATCCAAAACAGGCAGAATAGGCATAGAGACAAAGTAGATCGGAGGTTGCTAGGGGCTGGGGGCAAAGGGGAATAACTGTTAAACAGTATATAATTTCCCTATGGTATGAAGAAAATGTTTCTGAATTAGTGCTGATGCTTGCCAACCTTGTAAATCTACTAAAACTACTGATTTATACACTTTAAAAGAATGAATTTAATGGTAAGTGAATTACATGTCAGTAAAAATGAAACCCTAATGGCATATCCTAGAATAAAAACATTAATATAAATAGGATAAAATGAGAAGTGAGCTCAAATGACAATGGCAGAGCTAAAAAAATATCAGGAACAAAACTGAGAACATTAATTTTCTGTACAATATAAAGTTCTGAAAACTGAAACAGTCTATCTTAAAAGAGATGCCAAGGGGCACCTGGCTGGCTCAGTCGGTTGAGCGTCCGACTTCGGCTCAGGTCATGATCTCGCGGTTTGTGAGTTCGAGCCCCACGTCCGGCTCTGTTCTGACAGCTTGGAGCTCGGAGCCTGGGGTCTGCTTCGGATTCTGTGTCTCCCTCTCTCTCTGTCCCTCCCCCACTTGTGCTCTGTCTCTATCAAAAATAAATAAAATGTAATTTAAAAAACTATCTTAAAAAAAAGATGTCAAGAGAGGCTCTCATTGAGCTTAATGGGAAATCAAACAAGTCAAAAATAAATATGCAATTATAATACCATATGATGTACGGTCTCCCAGGAACACACAGAAGGGCACACTGATGGGGGAAGGAGAGGGACCCAAAAAGGTTTCCTTTAAGAAGGGACATTTAAACTGTGATAGAAAAAAACAGAAATTGGCCAATAAATGTATGTTACAGACAGAGAAAGCAAACACAAATATCTAAATGTAAGAAATATGGTGCCTTGGAGGAAGAGAAAATAGATGCATATGGCTAAAGATAGGATGGCTCTGTGTGTGTGTGTGTGTGTGTGTGTGAGATGTCTGTTTCTTGTTTTTTTTGTTTTTTTGGTTTTTTTTGGCAGGGGTGAGGATGTGACCAAATCAAAATTTAGAGATTTAAGAAATAAGATATAAACTACAGAGGTAAGCAAAGGCCAAGAATTTAGACTTAACCAAAGTGCAACTGAACTCACTGAAAGGTTTAGATAGAAGAGTAATAACAAGTAATAAGAAATGCATTCTAGGGAGATCACTCTGGTCTGCTTTTTACCACCAACGTCCAAGTATGTCAGGCACAAGCCTAACCCATAAAATGCAGGATGAATGAAACACAGGTTCTGCCCTCAACTGGGGAAAGAAATATTTAAACAAAGTATTGACAATATATGCAATAAGAAAACAAAAAGTTACAGAAATATACAGAAGTTATAGAAACAATACAGACCAGGGAATGATTCCAAAATAGTAATCTTTAGAGGAACAGAACAAAATCCAGAATTCAACAATGGATAATCCACATTATCTGGTATCCAATCAAAAACTACTAGACATTCAAAGATCAGGAAGGAAATCAATCAATAGAAACAGACCAATAAATGATAATGATGGGATTAATAGACAATGACTTTAAAACAGTTTTATATTTTAAATATGCTCAAGGATTTAAAAACCATACAAACATAAAAGAACCAAAAAAACACATATATTAATGTCTTTGTATGCTTTTGTATATTTACATATATTATTATATGTTTATGTGTGTGTATATACATATATATATGGAGGGGAACACACCAAATGAAACTTCTGTACTACAGATGAAAAATACAATTTCTGAAATAAAAATACACTGAGATTAGCAGTGATTAGACACTGTAGAAATGATTAGTGGACTTGAAGACACAACTAGATTAGCCTAAATAAAGCAGTATTACCACTACCACCACCACCAAAAAAAAAAAAAAAAAAAACACCTTGGTATTATGGATTAAATTGTTATCACCTCTCTCCCCCTAAAAATATGCTGAAGTCCTAACACCTGGCATCTATAAGTGTGACTTTGGTTGGAAATAAGGGCTTTGCAAATTTAATCAAGTTAAGATCAGGTCACTGGGGTGGACCTTAATCCAATATGACTGGTGTCCTTGTAAGAAGAGGAAAATTTGGACATAACAGAAAATGCCATGTGAAGACACAGACAGAGACTGGAGTTATGATGCCACTAGCCAGTCAAAACACAGGTCTACCAGAAGCTGAAAGAGTTAAGGAAGGATCCTCCCTTAGACATTTTAGAGGGAGTATAGTTTGGCCAACACCTTGATTTGGAAAGCTAGCCTCTAGAAGTGTAAGAAAATAAAGTCTATCATTTTAATTACCAAAGACACTGCCATTTAACATAGCACTTTATGTTCTAGCCAGAGCAATTAGATAAGAAAAAAAATAAATAAAAGACACCCAGATTGGAAGGGGAGTAGTGAGATTATCTTTGTAGAAAGATCTTATATGTAGAAAACTCTAAAAAATTCATACCAAAAATTGTTAGAGCTAATAAATTCAGCAAAGTAGGATACAAAATCAACATGCAAAAATCAATTATATTTTTATACACTAGCAATGAGCAATCAGAAAAGGAAACTAAGAAAACAATTCTATCTACAATACCATCAAAAATTTTAAATACTTATGATTTTAATTGAAAAGGCAAAAGACTTAAACACTGAAAACTTAAACTACTGAAAGAAATTAAAGAAATGAAAACAGGGACTCAAACACCTGTATGCCAATTTTCACAACAGCATTATTCACAACAGCTAAAAGGTATAAAGGATCCAAGTGTCTAATGATGACATCAATCGATAAATAAAATGATGCATAAATACACTGGAGTATTATTCAGCTATAAAAAGGATGAAGCAAGGAAAAAAAAAAAAGAGGTTAGAGTGGGAGAGAGCCAAAGCATAAGAGACTCTTAAAAACGGAGAACAAACTGAGGGTTGATGGGGGGTGGGAGGGAGGGGAGGGTGGGTGATGGGTATTGAGGAGGGCATCTTTTGGGATGAGCACAGGGTGTTGTATGGAAACCAATTTGACAATAAATTTCATATATTGAAAAAATAAATAAATAAATAAATAAATAAATAAAAAAAAAGGATGAAGTTCTGATACATGCTACTACATGGATGAACCTTGAAAACACTATGCTAAGTGAAACAGGCAGACACAAAAGGACAAGTGTTATGACTCCATTTCGATGATGTATCTAGGATATAGAAATGATGCAAATACACAGAGACAGAAAGTAAAATAGAAGTTACTAGAGGCTGCGAAGGAAGAACAAGGAGTTACTGCTTGATAGTTATAGAGTTTCTGTTTTGAGTCTTGAAAAAGTTTTAGAACTGTATAGTGGTGAAGGCTACACAACATTGCAAATGTACTTAATGCCACTGAAATGTACACTTAAGAATGGCTAAAACGGTGGAACACCTGGGTGGCTCAGTCGGTTAAGCATCCAACTCTTGATTTCAGCTCAGGTCATGATCTCATGGTTCACAAGACTGAGCTCCGCATAGGGCTTCGCACTGACAGCATGGAGTCTGCTTGGGATTCTCTCCCTCTCTCTCTGCCCCTCCCCTGTACGTGCTCTTTCTCTCTTGCTCTCTCTCAAAATAAATAAACATTAAAAAAAAAAAAAAAAAGAATAGCTAAAATGGTAACCTCTATAGAACATATACTTTGCCATAATTTTTTTCTTAAAATGCATACAAACCCTGGAGCAAATATTAAGTAAATGAGGTACTAGCCAATAGGAGAAATAAAACAAGATGCTAAAAATTACTTAATAAATCCAAAAGAAGTCAGGATAAGACAGAACAAGAAGAAAAGATGAAACAAGAGGAAAACAAAGAGCAAGATGGTAGGCATAAGTTTAACAATATCAATAATTATATTAAATGTAAATGGTCTAAATACATCAATTAAATGACAGAGAATATCTGACTGAACAAAAAAAGTAAGACCAGGAGCATCTGAGTAGTTCAGTTGGTTAAATGTCTAATTCCTGATTTCAGCTCAGGTCAGGATCTCACGGTTCATGAGATCAACCTGCATTGAGCTCCAGGCTAACAGCATGGAACGTGCTTGGGATTCTCTCTCTCCCTCTCTCTGCCCCTCTCCTGTACACACATGCACTCTCTCTCTCAAAATAAAATATTTTTTTTTAATCTTGATTTTTCAATGTACATTTTTATAGTCAATGCTCTTGTCACAAACCCTATATAACCAATTTGCCAGAACTAATTGCTATCCCATCCCTGAACAGAACATAATGACTAACGCAGGATATCCTGACAGCTCCCAATTAGCACCTCTGTTCCCATACATTAAGTTGTATGAGTGCATGAGTTATATCTGTTCTCAAACCTACTGACATCAGTTGTACTTATTAATGTAATTGAAATTTTTAAACCAACATAACGAATACAAAAATTGTTTTTAAAAATTAAATTTGCATTTATTTCCTTAGCCTTTTTTCCAAGAAATGCACATAAAATGCACTAACTTTATTCCAATCTCTACTCAAAAAATGCTCTTTTCAAAGCCTTTCCTGTCTATCAAATATGAAGGAGCATTCTCTGTATTCTCTACTCTATACACTAACTTTACTTTTCTTCAGAACATTCAGTCTGATATTACGTTTACTGACTATTTCTACCACTAAATTATACACTCTATGAAAGCTGGGAATGTATCTTATTTACTCTGGATCCGTAACAGTGCAAGTTATCTAGTAGGTGCTCAATAAATATCTAAATGATTTAGAAAGATTCCTTCAGGAAACTAAAGAAGTCATCTGCACTCAGATTGCAGACTTTTTTAGTTAGCTACCAGTCTAAATGATATTAGATGAGATATTCCTATGTGGTTCCCCATTATCAAAATTAATTCTTCCTTAAATTCAAACTCAAAGTGTTTATTTCAAGGATATCTCATATGTAAACTCCTCACCACTACCTGTAAAACCATAAGGCAGAAATGCAATTTATTTCCATTCCCAATAGCAGTAAAGTTTTTACTTGTTATTTCTAAGGTTAATAGTATCCAAATTTAATAATAAGTGCCAAACTCACACTATGAAGTAACAACTAAAAATCACTTTCATGCTTTTCTTCAAATTTCACTTAGGAATTCACTTCCTGCCTTGGAGGGAAGTAGGGGTGGAAACTCTTTAGTATTCAAACAAAGCCCTATAATTCTTCTGTTATATGAAATATGCCCTTTTCTATTATTTTCTAAACCTTACCAGAAAGTTTCTAAACCCTTTTTCACTGAAAGCAAATAGAAGAAACATCTTAATTAGATTCATCAAAAATTCTGACTCCCTTTGAAATTGATTTTTAACTATGCAGAATTTTTAATAATTCTGGCTTATTTAAAAATATACCAACAAAACTAAAGAAACACAGGAAAACTGCCATTTCCTCAGACATCACCGCAGTTCTGAAATATTACAAATGGTCATATGTCTTATTTCATTCTTTGGACAATAAAACTGGTCACGTTGAAAATTCAACTGAGGGGCACCAGGCTTGTTCTCAGGGTTGTGAATTTGAACCTCATGTTGGATGTAAACATTACTTAAATAAAAATTGAAAGAAAGAAGGAAGGAAGGAAGGAAGGAAGGAAGGAAGGAAGGAAGGAAGGAAGGAAGGAAGGAAAGAAAGAAAGAAAGAAAGAAAGAAAGAAAGAAAGAAAGAAAGAAAGAAAGAAAGAGGAAGGAAGGAAGGAAGGAAGAGGGAGGGAGGGAAGGGAGGAAGAAAGAGAAAAAGTAACTAAACAGAGCCACAAATAAGTTTTAATACGGCATAGTAGTAATGAAAAAGATAATGGTATTGGAAATGAATTTTAGGTTTTAAATTGAACCAAAAATTCCTTTTACTTTAAAACCAAGTTACATTCAAACACAACTAAAGCCACATCAGGAATACATATATAAAAAACACAATAAAGAAGCCTGGATGACTCAATCGGTTAAATGCCTGACTCTTGATTTTGGCTCAGGTCATGCTCTCACAGTACACAGGTTCAAGCCCCGGGCTTGGGCAACAAGCCCTGGGCTGGGCTGACAAAGCCAGAACCTGTCTGGGATTCTCCCTCTTGCGCGCACTCTCTCTCTGCTCTTCCTCTGCTCGTGCTCTCTCTCAAAATAAATAAGTAAACATTTTAAATATATATATACAATATGGGCACCTGGGTGGCTCAGTTGGTTAAGCATCCAACTTTGGCTCAGGTCACGATCTCACAATTTGTGAGTTCAAGACCCACGTCAGGCTCTATGCTGACAGCTGGGAGCCTGGAGCTTGCTTAGATTCTGTGTCTCTGTGTCTCCCTCTCTCTCTGCCCCTCCCCTGCTCATGCTGTCTCTCTCTCAAAAATAAATAAACGGTAAAAAAAAAAAAAAAAAAAAAATTAAAAAATATATATATATAGTAAAAAGTTTAAAAAGCAACAAAATGAGAATATGGTTGTCTTCTGCTTTTTATTGCTTTAACTACAGTCTATGCATTTGGGGTTGAATACACAGAAAATTAATGGAATGATGCACAGCAGCCCAACCATAATGGCAGGAGTTACCTCAGGGGGAAACACTCTTGGTACAGGACTTCTGAAAGATTTTTGTAATAACCTCATATTAAGTATCTTTTATAATGGTAGGGAAGTATTAGGTTTTGTGCTTGGTAAATTCTTCATCATAAAATATCTGACCATCTGATTATTAAAGAAATCTGGTAAGGGGCCCCTGGGTGGCTCAGTCGGTTAAGTGTCCAGCTCGTGATTTCGGCTCAGATCATGATCTCAGTTTGTGAGATTGAGTCCCACATAGGGCTCTGTGCTGACAGCGTGCTTGGGATTCTCTCTCCCTCTCTTTCTGCCCCTCCCCCACTGGTGCACACATGCTCTCTAAATAAATCAGTAAATAAGTAAGTCTGGTAACATTCAAATCTACACTGACCCTTAAAGAACATGGAGGTCAGGCATGCCAACAATCCCCACCTCACACAGTAGAAAATCTGAGTGTAACTTTTGACTCCCAAACACTTAACTACTAATAGCTCACTTTTGACTAGAAGCCTTACCCATAACATAAACAATTAACACATATTTTATGTTATATATGTATTATATACTGCATCCCTACAATAAAGGAAACTATAAAAAATAAAATGTTATAAAGAAAATCATAAGGAAGGGAAAATATATTTACAGCACTGTACTATATTTATAAAACAAAACAAAACAAAACCCTGTGTCTAAGTGGACCCACACAGTTCAAATCCATGCTGTTCAAGGCTCTACTGTATCACAGGGCAAAAGAGAAAACACTAATCAGTTTCCAAAGGCTCATATCAAAACTAATCAGGGGTGCCTTGATGGCTCAGTTGGTTGAGCTTCTGACTTTGGCTCAAGTCATGATCTCATGGGTTCGTGAGTTTGAGCCCCTGCACTGGGCTCTCTGCTGTCAGCAAGGAGCCACTTCCAATCCTCTGTCTCCCTCTCTCTGCACCTCCCCTGCTCATACCCTCTCTCAAAAATTAAAAAAAAAATTAAAAAAACATTAAAAAAAGGTAACAATTACTGCAGAACTGCTACTACTTAGTGAAAACCTACCATGCGTCACCTATTCATCTTATATAAGCCTCAGTTTAAGTGTTTTAGACAAAGCCAGTTATACAGGGGAAAAACAGTATCAAAAACAAACAAAAATCAAAAAACCAGTATCAACCTACACCAAGTCTGTCTGTCCCAAAAGTCAGTGAACCATGGTTCACTGGCATTTTCTCCAACACTTTGTGTAAGAACATTTTTCACATGGCATTTTCTCCAACACTTTGTGTAAGAACATTTTTCACATGGCATTTTCTCCAACACTTTGTGTAAGAACACTTAATAACCTAACAGAGCTCCAAGAGGGTCCTATAAAACGTAATAGAACCTAGGTGCTAAGAAGAGCTACCTCTCTGAGCTAACGAATGTCTCCCCTCCACCCTTCTTTGCTCTAAGAAGAAAGAGTTCAATTTAATCTGCTAAAGATTTTATTGACAAAAAAAGAGAAAGTAAAATATGGAACTTCTCACACATGGTCTATCTAGAACTTAAGAAGGCAGTACAAGTAGATCATGCTCAAAGATCAAAACCTCTAAACTCTGGCTACTGGATTCCAATACTACTCAACAGTGCTTTGCTTTTTGTAAAACTTAAAGGGTATATAATGGCATTAAATTACTTCTACAGACATTCCACATTTTTCAAAATCCCCAATACAATACCATGACTCATTTTAAGTTAAAAAGAGAAAAGAAAATCCCAAATAATGAAAGAATAAGTGTAATGCTGCACCCCTTAAAGATTTTTAGCAGGCCAAATTCTAGTATCAATGCCAATAAATTAGCAGAGAATTATTTTCTTTCCAAAAACCTTTACGAAGATCCCTTTCAGCTAACTTTTCTGTAGATTTAAAATAGGATTTTATTTATAAAAGTTTTAACTACAAACGTTTTTATAAGTTATTAAACCATGTGGGGTATATCTGAAATAAATATACCTTTTTTTTTATTTTTATTTTTTTAAATTTTTTTTTTCAACGTTTTTTATTTATTTTTGGGACAGAGAGAGACAGAGCATGAACGGGGGAGGGGCAGAGAGAGAGGGAGACACAGAATCGGAAACAGGCTCCAGGCTCCGAGCCATCAGCCCAGAGCCTGACGCGGGGCTCGAACTCACGGACCGCGAGATCGTGACCTGGCTGAAGTCGGACGCTTGACCGACTGCGCCACCCAGGCGCCCCTAAATATACCTTTTTGAGAGTGCCTGGGTGGTTCAGTTGGTTAAGTGTCCAACTTTGGCTCAGCTCATGACCTCGCAGTTCATGAGTTCAAGCCCCACATCGGGCTCTCTGCTGTCAGCATGGAGCCTGCTTCAGATGCTCTGTCCCCGGCTTTCTCTGCCTCTCCCCCACTCAATCTCTCTCAAAATAAACAAATAAACTTTAAATGTATATATTATATATACGTATAATATATATAATATATATATTACACACTGTATATACCTTTTTATAATGACCTAACTGCTTAAAGAACAAAGAGAGAACATAGAAGGCAACTCAAAAAATACTATTTTTCTGCTTTCCTACCTTCCATTTATATACCCTCAACCTACTTCTATATTCTACTATTGCCCAATACATATCCTTCACTACAACCAAACTGGATACAAGTCTCCTGTAAACATTCCCTACTGAGTCCAACTTAATCTGCTAAAGATCATACTTAGGAGAAAAGAGGGAGTATTAGGCTTTACGTTAGATGAACTCATTGTTTAGTTTGTCTAGCACCCCATTATTAAAGAGCCCTAGGGGCGCCTGGGTGGCTCAGTCGGTTCAGCACCTGACTTCAGCTCAGGTCATGATCTCGCGGTCCGTGAGGTCGAGCCCCGCGTAGGGCTCTGTGCTGACTGCTCAGAGCCTGGAGCCTGCTTTCAGATTCTGTGCCTCCCTCTCTCTCTCCCCTCCCCTGCTCATGCTCTGTCTCTCTCTGTCAAAAATAAATAAACATCAAAAAAAAATTTTTTTGAAGAGCCCGAGTAAAATTCAAGTCTATTATAGAGTAAAAGAGAAACACATAATCAATTTCTAAAAGTTCTTATCAAAGACAAAATAATTATTGCATATTATTAAGGCTGAGAAGAGCCATAACAGCAAAAGAACCTAACAGCAGCTCCAACAGTGTTCTACTACCGTGTGCTCAAGTCCTCCCCACTGTTTGCAATGGTACCTTTTCCCACTGCCACCTACCAAAATCCTTCATTTTTATTCAAGATTCAACTCAATGTCATCTCTTCATTTAAAAAACATTTTTTTTTAAGTAGGCTCCATACCCAACATGGGGCTTGAACTCACAACACTGCAATCAAGAGTCAGATGCTCTACTGGGCCATCCAGGTGACCCTCTTCATTAAATCCTGCGATCATTTACGACAATTGAATGAGAGGTCTCTCTCTCTGTCTCTACTTTGATCCCCACAGAATCTTCGTTTGAAATGCCTTAAACAGTGGACACAAATAGGGGTGCCTGGGTGGCTCAGTCAATTAAGCATCTGACTCTTGATTTTAGCTCAGGTCTTTATCTCATGGTTTTGTGAGTTCAACCCCACACTGGGTTCTGTGCTGGCAGTGCGGAGGCCACCTGGGGTTCTCTCTCTCTCTCTCTCTCTCTCTCTCTCTCTCTCCTCTCTCTCTGCCCCTCCCCTAGTCACTCTGTCTCTCTCTCAAAATAAATAAATAAACATAAAAAAACCTTTTTTTAAAGAGTAGACACAAGTAACACACAGCAACAGAATATGGTATACATTATCTTCTTCTTTGCTACAAGTCCTTGAGGGAAAACTATCTTATTCACCTTTACATCCACTAAGGCACCTTAGAAAATGTGTAGGCGTTTGCTAAGCACTGATTAAACTCTCAGTGGTCTTCCACAGGTCACAAAGAATTTAAATTGACTGAAATGAAACTTCGAGCTCAGGTTATATTGCTTCAATGCTCTGAAGTAGGACAGACTCCGGTGAACTCTTTTGCTTAAGTAAATCAGCTGAAAGTAATGACTTAGATTCCAATTTTTTTTAATGATTATTTATTTTTGAGAGAGAGAGAGACGGAACCAGCAGGGCAGGGGCAGAGTGAGAGGGAGACGCAGAAATCTTTAGCAGGCTCCAGACTCCGAGCTGCCAGCCGAGCCTGACACGGGGCTCGAACTCCCAAGCAGTGAGTTCTTGATCTGAGCGGCAGTCAGACTCTTAACCAACTGAGCCCCTAGATTCCAACCCAGGAGCCCCTAGATTCCAACTTTTATCTCATATTTGAGAATGTGAACATGTCCACTTCCTAATATTCTGCAACAGGTCACTTACCTGAGACCATGATCTGTGATCTGATAACATCCGGACAGACTGAGAAACAGAAGTACACGTCCAGTCTCTTGGTCAGATTTTTCACTCCCAGAGTAAATTAAGTCTTTTCCTCTGAGCAGTCTAGTCCTTGATGCTTTTTTACACGATGCAGAAGACTCTGGGAGCGCTGACATAGTTCTCAGAGCTGTCCCTGTACAACAAAACGAATGACCGCAATATGCAAAAGCCGGGGAAGCGCCATGCTGCTGCCAACAGACACTAGTCCTTAGTCCCACAATATCGTGACTGTAACAGGCAGAGGAGGAACAACTAAAGTTGGATGCTGTTTCCATTACACAAAGACTTTCAACATTTCTGTGTCTCCATTCTACAGCATCTTCAATATCAGCCAAATCTTCAGCATCTAACATCCACACATATGGAGAAGGGAAATTTTCAGAAGAAACAGGCTTAGTCCAGGGGTGTTCGTTATCCATGTCTTCTCCGATGCCTTTGTTAGTTAAATCGTGCAAACGAGCATACTGCTTGGTGGACTGCATGGTAATGTCTTTATTCTTCCATGGAGTCGAAGTAATTTTGCTCGTAGAAGTTTTCAAAAGGCCACTCTGATGAGATGTCAGAATTCCAAGGGCTCTAGAAATCTTCTCTAGAGCCACATCTGTGATTTTTTCACATCCAGACAGGTCAAGATGCCGAAGACTTTGGCAGCAACCAAGCCAAGACCAACTATAATTAAGAAGTAACAAGACTATTAGTGGATATTGTTAAAATCTTCAAAAGTAGATGAAAACTAGAAGAAAGATTTAAAATCTAATATAATCAATCACATATTTACTGAACATCTGTCAGGCACCATTTTACATGGTAGGATAGGAAAAGACAGGAAGAGTAATTAGGGACTAAGAGTACAGCTAACATAATAGAAGGGTAAGGAAAGGGTAGAAAGGTATGGAAGGGAGAGACTTCACTTATTTTTCTGAAAAGTAACCAGTGGAGGCAAGGCGGTACACACATCAAAGAAAGAGAATAACTAGTAATTACAGGAGGAAGATCCAGACGAAACAAGCTCTAGCATCTGAGAGAGAATTAGCCATAGCCAGAGAAGGGTACACCTCTCCCTCTGAAACAGGCAGAGAGGTGCTGATACAAATGCTACAGTGGGAAAGAGAAGGGTGAGGCAGAATCAGAAGGAAAGTGATAGCACCTAAGGAAATAAAACCTGTGAAGACTATGGCTTGACCAAAGTGTTATAGTTTCAGAGTATGAAGAATGTAAGCGGGAGCTTTGCCAAATGGCACTGGGAGCCCAAATGAA
Organism: Neofelis nebulosa; assembly: GCF_028018385.1. Classification (NCBI taxonomy): domain Eukaryota; kingdom Metazoa; phylum Chordata; class Mammalia; order Carnivora; family Felidae; genus Neofelis; species Neofelis nebulosa. Next base: position 195,693,717 of record NC_080784.1, on the reverse strand, counting down.
ACTAGAAACTTCTTAAAAACGTATAGTGCCAATCTACATGACTGTACAGCAAGGCTCAAAGGTCTAGACACAGTACAGGATTATAAAGACAAAAGGATGATGCAGATTCAAGTCTTGGATCAGCAGGAACCCATGGACAAAAAGCAAAGAACTGGAGGGTGCTATCAAGTTGTAACCATATATGACTGAGATCTATCTGGATAGTAACAAATAATAGCACAATTAAACTGCAATTATAAAAATAAGAAACTACAGAACAATTCTACTAATTCATAAGTAGAAATCCTTATACTGAAATATTTAAAAATAACTCACCTGTCAAATGCAGAATCTGAAATGTCAGTCTGGGTAAGATCCAGATGCTCCAAGTTAGGACAAAGTTCTAAAATTTGCCTAACCTAATGGGGAGGTGGGGGTGGGGGGGGGGGGGGGAGAGGGGGAAATCACTGTGAAAATCTGCAGACTTTTAGTTAGATTGAAAAAGACGTAACTTTTAATAAATAATATAAACCAGTAGTTCCCAAGCTTTTGTGCACGTAAAAATTATTTGGATACTGCACTACAAATATATATTCTGGGCTCAAACTCTCAAGAATCTGTTTTAGTAACCATAATACTAGACCCAGGAAATTTATATTTTTAAGGAATACCCAAGGATATTCTGATGCAGACTTTTAAAACAGTGATTTAATCTCACCTGCCCATTTTACCATGCTTTACATATAAAGTATCATATAAAACTGGGCTTTCTCACTTAGTATCTGTGAAACTGAATAAATTATTTAACCTCTCCTAGTCTTGGTTTCCTTCCTATAATGTGCACAGTTATCTACATATAAAGATACTATGAAAACTGACACGAAATAACATGGAAGTCAGCAGTGTACGCCTACCCATGGGAGAACACTCTCCTGGGTAAAAGGGTGGGTTTTTTTTCTTTTTCTCCCCTTAATTAAATTCAGAAATAAGTAAACCAAATGTAGATCACTGCTACTTTTTCTTAATACCCAAACTAGTGCCAATGTATACATACCATCTTGCTGGAAACTGCAGAGCTGTATGCTAATACTATAGTTTTTACTGAAGTACCAACATATGGTAGAACATCGTGAATTAAGCCATGAAGTAAGCGTTTTTCCATTTGTGCAATGCTGATAGCAATCGATTCTTCGGCAGACTCCTCTGTAAAATGAATTTAAAAATCTAAGAATTTGATACACTAGTGATAATTATTAGGCTGCTCAAGGAATTACCAACTTATTGCATATGAAATTCTTTTTGCCATTCTTAAACTCCCTTATGTATGCAAAGCAAATTAAATGGACAAGGTCTCACTCGCCAGAACTTAATATTTAACAAGTCTGACATTAAAAAGAGACAAAAGGAAAAAAAAAAAAAAGGTTTACAATGAGAATGAAAGGAAGACTTTTTCTCATTTGCTTCAAAGTTGAAAGCGATTTCCATATCAAAGTTGGTACAGCAGAGAGAAAGAAAAAAATAACTCCAGTTTCAGACACTTTAAAAAGTTTTGGGGGAAAAAAAACTGAATATTTAAAAGAATGGAAGCTCTTCAAGAAACTATAGGATATCAAAAGAAAAATGATCCATAATAAAAAGTATCATTTGTTCTTTTAGTAAAATAGAAGGGACAAAGAGAAGAAACTTAAACTAATCAAGTGAGCATGGGACGCCTGGGTGGCTCAGTCGGTTAAGTGTCTGAGTCTTAATTTTGGCTCAGATCATGATCTCACCATCGTGAGATCCAGCCCTATCTCTGGCTCCCACACTAGGCAATGAGCCTGCTTGGGATTCTCTTTCTCCCTCTCTCTCTGCCCCTCCCCTGCTTGCTTGCTCTCTCTCTCTCTCTCTCTCTCCCCCTGCCTCTCAAAAACAAATTTAAAACCATAAAAATTAAGTGAGCCTGGTCATAATGAATCAAGCAAAAGTAAAGTGACTTAGAATTTTTTAAGAAGTTAAAATTAAGCACAGCATTTGGTTTTTGCTTAATAACTTTTTTTTTCAGTTTATTTATTTATTTTGACAGAAAGGAGGAGAAGGAATGAGAGGAGGCGCTGACAGCTCAGAGCCAAACGCAGGGTTCAATCCCACAACCCTGGGATCACAACCTGAGCCAAAATGAAGAGTTCGGTGCTCAACTGACTGAGCCACCCAGGCACGCTCCGATGTTTGCTTAATCACTTCTGTAGAGCTTGGATACTTACAATGAAATGCAGGTCTATAACAACCAGCACAACAAAAACACTACAAATTCCAATTTGATATAAGGGGGAAAACACACACTAACTACACTAAAAAGAATGAATACCTGTATCACCTTTCTCAGGATCCTATTATTCTGTTTACCAAAGACCTAGCCTGAATGTCTCGAAACATAAAACAGTTTAACAGAGTAAGTTAAAGTCTCATTTCTTTTTTGAGAGAGAGAGAAACTGCGAGCACACAAACAGGGGAGAGGGAGACAGAAAATCTTAAGCAGGCTCCTTGCCCAGTGAGCAAGGAGTCCCACTCGAGGCTCAATCCCATGACCCTGGGATCATGACCTGAGCCCAAATTAAGAGTCAGACGTTCAACTGAGCACCCCCCCCCCCCCGCCGGTGCTCCCAAATCTCATATTTTTAAGTTTTTTTTTAACATTTATTTATTTTTGGGAGACAGAGGATAATAATTCTCAATTTGTGACTAATGTTTACATATTTACCCTAAATTCCTTGTTTAGCCAGACATATATGTAAAGTACAGAGATAAGAATTACTTTTAGCGGGGTGCCTGGGTGGCTCAGTCAGTTAAGTGTCCAACTCTAGATTTCAGCTTGGGTCATGATCTCACGGTTCGTGAGTTCAAGCCCCACAACTGGCTCCAAACTGGCGGTGTGAAGCCTGCTTGGGATTCGCTCCCTCCCTCTCTCTGCCCCTCCCCAGCTCTCAAAATAAATAAATGAAAACTTAAAAAAAAAAATAAATGACTTTCAGCACACTCTATTTATTCTGGTATAATTTTATTCCCAAGTCAGTCTTTTGATTCTATAATCCTATCTAAATCTGTATTATTTACTGTGAAATCAAAAAAATATATTAATTAATTAAACATCCTATGAAGAACAGTATCTTTCTGCAAGACTAGTAAAGACAACTAAACTTAAAAAGCACGAACATAAACACAGTGGGTAGTTTAATATGAGATACACCAAACAGCTGAACAAATATATTACCTTAAGGCTCAATCATTACAGCCTTAACCTTTCCCTTTCAGTATGAATGCTTATGGATAACCATGGTCTTTGGCTACAAGTGTGGACACAAATAGACTAAATTTGGTAAAGACTTTTAAACTCAAATTTTTCAGAGGACCTTAACTAATCACCCTATTTAAAATTGTAACTTCTTTCCTCTCTTTCTGGCACCCTTTCCTTTTTTTTTTCTCCACAGCACTAGATGCTATCCAATATGACATATATATTTTGCCTGCATTTACTGTTTATCTCTCCTCTTCAAATTTTAAGCCCAAGGATTTTTTTTTCCTATTTTGTTCACTATTAACCTCATGCTCAAGAGGGTTCTCTTGTCACAAGGTAAGCACATCACCAAATCTAACTGGCAAATATCTCTTCCTTACGTAGCACCCTCTAAATGTTCAAAACTGTAACACATAAACATTCAAAACTATGTAAAATGTGGCAACTTCACTTCAGACAAGTAAACTTGCTACTGAAATAATCTTTATATGCTTATAGTCCTCACTTTCTATATGTTTAGTTTTTTTGCCAGACCAGCTTACTATTTTTTAAGTGAGCAATTTAGAATAAAAATTCCCTAGGGGCACCTGGGTGGCGCAGTCGGTTAAGCGTCCGACTTCAGCCAGGTCACGATCTCGCGGTCTGTGAGTTCGAGCCCCACGTCAGGCTCTGGGCTGATGGCTCGGAGCCTGGAGCCTGTTTCCGATTCTGTGTCTCCCTCTCTCTCTGCCCCTCCCTCGTTCATGCTCTGTCTCTCTCTGTCCCAAAAATAAATTAAAAACGTTGAAAAAAAAAAAAATTTTTTTAAATAAAAATAAAAAAAAATAAAAAAATAAATTCCCTAAAGTTTCAGTTTTACAAAGTATTAGTGTCTTGTCCCTTTTTTTTTTTTTTTTACTATTTCATCAAGTTTTAGCAATTATTTCCTAGAACAGTACCTAAGACAGTATTTATTATCTTCCTCCCCCATACTCCCAAATAGCATCTTTCTGCACCTCTATTATGGCATTTTTTACTAAATACCTTGAATTAAGGATTCAAGGGATTCCAAATTCTCTCCCATATGAGTTCTTTAACAGCAGGGATAACCTTAGTCACGCTTGAGTTCTCCCACAGTGCTTAAAGAATGGCTACCCTAGTTTTTACAATCCTTCGCCATTTACAGAGGATTTTCGTATATATATTACTTCCTAATTCCACAACAACCTTGTGAGGCAAGTGGTAGGACTATTTACAAATGAAGAAACAGGTTCAACAGCTTCACACTCCCTCTAGGCCACAGAGGACTCAATAAACACTGCTGAACTGGTCAAATGAAATGGTCCTAAAAATCACATTGTAAACTGCAAAGTGCAATAATGGATGTACGTTACTTCAAAAGGGAGAACGGTCTTTAATTTTTTTAAGTATTTAAATATAAAAAAAACCTCTGCACACACTCAGCAATTACTTCAAACAGAATAAACTTTAAATCTGCTTATTATTCTTTCAAATCTTACAAAGTAGTAGACTTAAAAACACAAGTTTCTTTAGAAAACAGGTAAATGTTTCTTTAGAAAATGTGTAACCCGGGGCGCCTGGGTGGCGCAGTCGGTTAAGCGTCCGACTTCAGCCAGGTCACGATCTCGCGGTCCGTGAGTTCGAGCCCCGCGTCAGGCTCTGGGCCGATGGCTCGGAGCCTGGAGCCTGTTTCCGATTCTGTGTCTCCCTCTCTCTCTGCCCCTCCCCCGTTCATGCTCTGTCTCTCTCTGTCCCCAAAATAAATAAAAAACGTTGAAAAAAAAAAAAAAAGAAAGAAAGAAAATGTGTAACCCTTAACAGCACCCAGTAATCTGTAAACTCCTAACTGCTGGATAGAGTATGAATCACCAGAGTCGCACGGACTAACGTGAACTCCCAACGTGGCTTACCAGACTCATCTACATCAGCGTCCTCATCCCACTCCTGAAAAGCACGACTTTCGTCTTTTCTGTTTTTCACCCATTCCTCGTCAGGTTCAGTATCAAGTTCAGCTGCTGGACCACTATACCAGTCACCTACTCCACAAATAAGTAAGAAAACACAGTAAGATCACACTGGCTACCGCTGCCCAAAAAATCATCTATTTCCAATAAAAATCTCTGCACACAGAAAATGACTGAGTTCTAGGCAATGGGCCAGCTATTGTTAGAAATATTCAATCGTGGTTAAAATATTACACGTAAATAGTACACAAAGGATCAATTTCAGACATACTAAAAAGAATTATGAAAAATAACCATCAATAATCTTACATGCAATTTTAGAAATCATCGAAGAGAACTTAACCTTTCTCCCCTACTGTGACTTCACACTGGCACCAGTACCCTCCAAATGATGACAGCTAATAAAAGCAAGCACAGACTTTCTGCTCAGTAGTGAATAGTCGGCAGTTCAGCAACAGGTAGGAACGTAAAGTCGAAGGGGAAAGATTAAGGGAAAGCTAAACCATAAATTGTCTAAAGACCCTGGAGAATACACTGCGATTAAATTATATGATTGTGAAGTGAGAGACAATGCAGAATTAACTTACTGAACTTTTAACATTATATCTAAAGTATGGTTTCTCAATCTCAACACTGTTGACATTCTGCGCTTGGGTAATCTTTGTTGTGCACTGGAGGGAATTTAGCAGAAACCCTGGCCTCTACTCACTGGAGGCCAGTATAATCTCCCAAAATAGAACAAACAAAAATGTTTCCATAGACATTTCAAAATGTCCCCTGGAAGGTGGTAAAATAAATTCTGATTGAGAAACATTGGAAACAAACACCATAAATAAATAAACAAACATTTTTATTGCAACTTTTTGTTTAAACATATTTAAAAAAAAAAAAGCAGCATATTTAAGATCTGATGAACTCCACAGAAGTCTTGCACAGCATTTTCACCTTTGATCTTTATATCAAATAGTACCTCATTATCTTTTAATTCAAATTAGTTAACAGTTAAAAATATAACTAAACAAAAGGCATTAAATATATCCATATTCGCCTTGACTTTTCACTTAATATTTCATTTTCCTACAACTAACAGAAAAAATTATTCCACATCAAAATATTAATTCTAATCATTTGTCTACACAATACTTCAAATAGCTTTGCTCAAAAATATCTAACAACAGCTATTTTAAACATGCTATATATTAATAAAAAAATAAAACTTTTTAAATTCAATTTGTAACTTAATTATAAGAGAAACACATATTTCCACATCCAAGTCATAAATTATAGAAAACAAAAAACTTTTACATAAATTTGAGGTTAAAAGAGTCACTTAGATGAAACTGTTTTAATTCAATGACAGAAAAATGTATGCCATATTACTTGCATTTACTCCACGACTGCATTAAATGCTCATGAAAAGGAAATTTTCTTTCATTGTTCACACGTCAAAGTAACTTACCGCAGTGAATTAAATATGAAATTGTGATTTGTAGAATGAGGCATTACCAATCACAACAAAAACATGCTAAAGACAAAAACAGATTCAGTTACTTTGAGCCACTGCCAAGGCAGCCATAATGGTGCCTCATCTTTAAATTTTATGGAATTTATTCTATTATTTTTAAAATACTGAATCTATTTAAAGCTGTTCTGACAATGCATTAATTTCATTTTTAACTCTGAACACACTCAAAAGTAGGAGGAAGCAGCATTTAAAAAGTAGCATAACGAATATTCATGAACTCATCACCTATCTTCAACAATTATCAACATTTTACCAATTATTTAGCAACCTCTCCCTTGTTTTTTCCTAATTATTTTAAAAGAAATTGCACGCATCATATAAATCACTCACGGATACTTCAGCACTGCTAGTTTTTCAAAAGTAGTATACAAAGAACACGTGATCTAACTACGAAATCTACTTTTTGGTCAACCTCTCAGAATTTCCCTTCCTGACCTTGCTTATTAACATCTATGAATAATCATTTGAAAAAAATAGAAATTATTTTTTAAACAAGCTAAAAGTCACATTTACCTACCTCTAGCCCAATGAACAGGGTAAAGATGTTTCCAAAGCGATCCAGTTTTTGCGAGCTGAGACCATTTAGTGCTTACTTGACTGCATCGACATAATTCTTGAGGATTAAGATAACTGAAAATTGACAGCATTACCTCAGGAGGAAGATGGGTTATACCTGTGGATTGCTCTGACACTTCCGCTTCTGAAATAAAAAAGAAAAATTTGAACATTAAAGGCTGTAAGGGCAAATGCAGTAAGAAATTACAATCACATTTCTATAAATAAAGTTCAGTGCCTAAAGTCCACTCCTTCCTGCTTGCAAGATGTGAAAAGGAAATAACATGGATTAGTGGTAACATGGGGATGTTCAACTTGTTAAGAACCTGTAGGGTTAAACTATCATGGCCCAAATCATACTTCATCAGTGGGAGCTACAATCATGAACACAGAATTGACTTCCTCCTACAAAGGCATCACAGAAAAAACAATACTCACTTTGTAGCATAAGAAGCATCATTTGAAAAAGGAACCCAGCAGGTTTTACAGCTTCCAGTGTAGAGTCAGCCAGATGATGAGATCTCCAAGGCATTTTTAATGACACACACAAATCTCACAACACGTTCCACTCATCTATTAGGATTATGTCAGTATTTTCCTCGTGTTCCCTCTCTGATTTTCACATTTGATACAAGATGCCTGTGAAATCTAACTTCTATAACCATGGCTAACCTACTGTTTGTGAGCCAGTTGAGAAAATGTAAACATTTCTAATGCTGGTATACGTTTACCAGGAATCTTTTGTCAGCAACTATTATAAAAAATAGTCACTGAATGTCCAATTTCCCATAAAGAATTACTTTAGTAATTTTTTTAAAAATGCAAATGAGGTGCTACAATAAAGAATACAGAATACAGAATACAAAAGATTCATCAATAAAGGATTACAAAGAATTTGAGGCACTTTGTACATCTGATTTGCCCTCAAAAAGCAACTTAAATACAGAAATGCTATGATCAAATTATTTTAAACTAACCCTTTTCAAATGGCAAATGTTTAATCATAATACAGCTATAATTTGCTTTGAAGGAGTGGGAAAATTAAACGTAATAAGTGTGATGCTTTTAAACCCCATGTTGTAATTACAATTAAACTAGACACAACAGGTCTTGGCTTGGTGTCTAAGGCCCAAGCTGCATTTCAAAGTGCAGCACCCAAGTTTTATGGGTTTAATTATAGGTTCACCTATAAAAACATTTTTGTTTCAACATGTATCTCACCTACTTTGTTAAATAAAGAGAAAAGGACCAATTTCAAAGAATTTTAAGCAATTTTAAAAGGAATGTCATTGCTATTGCCCATGTAGAAACAGAAGAAATTTTTACTAGCCTGAGGATGCCAATTTTCCTCAGTGAGGCTTTTTATTTTTTTTTATTTATTTATTTTTTTTTAATGTTTATTTATTTTTGAGACAGAGACAGAGCATGAGTAGGGGAGGGGCAGAGAGAGAGGGAGACACAGAATCCGAAACAGGCTCCAGGCTCTGAGCTGTCAGCACAGAGCCCGACGCGGGGCTCGAACTCACGGACCATGAGATCATGACCTGAGCCGAAGTCGGCCGCTTAACCGACTGAGCCACCAAGGCGCCCCTCCTCAGTGAGGTTTTAAAAGGCAAAGCTATCAAAGATCTTTAAGAAAAATGAGGAAATAGTCTATGAATAAAAAAGGCAAACGTATTTTACTTGCATTTGTCATTTGTTTTCTCATAACTGTACACAGAAAACAGTACCTCTCATTCTCACTCCTGTTTGTATTACTGGATATAAGCTAAAACAGTGACACATGGAAAAGGATGGAAATAAAACTATAAGCACAACTGATTTTAAAAACTGATGGAGGGGCCCTGAGTGGTTCAGTCAGTTAATTGTCCAACGCTTCATTTTGGCTCAGATCATGATCTCACTCATGAGATCGAGCCCCATATCAGGCCCCACGCTGTCAGCCTAAGATTCTCTCTCTCTCCCTCCACCCCTCCCACATGCACACACTCTCTCTCAAAAATAAACCTTAAAAAAAATTTTTTTTTTTTTAAATGATGAGAAAAACAAGGAAGGATAAAATCAGCCACTATGGTCAATGGAGCTCAGAAAGTTGGATGATACTGCAAAAGTGCTCTGTATATGGTAGCTTTCAGTAATTTTGATTGGCCAAAATAATAATTATTACTACTACTACATGAGTTCCTTTAAGAAACACTATATTATATTATATTGCTTGTGGCCCAAATATACGGGATTTTTTTTTTTTTTAATTTTTATTTATTTTTCAGAGAAAGAGGGCCAGAGCACGAGCAGGGGAGGGGCAGAGAGAGAGGGAGACACAGAATCCCAAGCAGACTCCAGGCTCTGAGCTGTCAACAGAGCCCGATGCAGGGCTCAAACCCACAAACAGTGAGATCATGACCTGAGCTGAAGTCAGATGCTTAACGGACTGAGCCACCCAGGTGCCAACCCCCCCTGCCGCCGATGCTAAATTATCATAACATCAAATTCTTAGAAACTAGTCTTCAATTAAATGTACACTTGTAAATAAATGGTCTAAATTTATTCCTCAAACAAAATCTAAAGCTCATTATCAACAAGACACAGATGGCCTCAAAACTAAATCATTCATTATCTAAACATAGGAATCTCAGGGGCACCTGGCTGGCTCAGTCAGTAGAGCATGCAACTCTTAATCTCAGGGTCGTAAGTCCCACATTAGGTGCGGAGTCTACTTAAAATAAAATAAAATAAAAAAATAAACATACGAATCTCACCTTTATCTGACTTTTCATCCACAGAATATTTAAAAAACTTCTGTCGCTCCTCAGCTTGATTCCATAGGCTAAGACCTCTAAGGAGTTCCGCAGTGTCCTTCTGAGAGCAGTGCTGTGCAATCACTTTCTTCTTAATATCCTTAAGCTCTTCATAGGTAAAATATTCCATTAACATTGGCTGAAAAACCTAAATGAAACAAAATATTCATAAGTAAATATGCCTAACTAGTTTTGTTTACTCTACACCTTTTTTTTTTTTTTAATGTTTATTTAGTTTTAAGAGAGATAGAATGCAAGCGGGGGAGGGGCAGAGAAAGACAGACACAGATCCAAAGCAGGCTCCAGGCTCTGAGCTGCCAGCACAGAGCCCAATTTGGGGCTCGCACCTGTGAACCAGGAGATCACGACCCAAGTGGAAGTCAGACACTCAACCGACAGAGCCACCCAGGTGCCCCAGTGATTCCTATGTGTGGATTTTTTTTTAATGTTTATTTTTAAAAGATAGAGTATGAGCAGAGGAGGAACAGAGAGAGAGAGGGAGACACAGAATCTGAAGCAGGCTCCAGGTTCTGAGTTGTCAGCACAGAGCCCGATGAAGACCTTGAACTAGTGAACCTCAAGATCATGACCTGAGCCGAAGTCAAAGGCTTAACCGACTGAGCCACCCAGGCGTCCCTATACCTTTTAAATTATTAATGGCTTGAGGGGCGCCTGGGTGGCGCAGTCGGTTAAGCGTCCGACTTCAGCCAGGTCACGATCTCGCGGTCCGTGAGTTTGAGCCCCGCGTCAGGCTCTGGGCTGATGGCTCGGAGCCTGGAGCCTGTTTCCGATTCTGTGTCTCCCTCTCTCTCTGCCCCTCCCCCGTTCATGCTCTGTCTCTCTCTGTCCCAAAAATAAATAAAAAATGTTGAAAAAAAAAAAAAAAAAAAAAAAAAAAAAAAAAAATTTAAATTATTAATGGCTTGAGTGTAGTATTATGACCTCGTATTTCAAAAAAATAAAAATTTTACTTGTTGCCACCAAGTTAGTTTAGCCAAAAAAGTGTGTAAAGAATATCACCAAAGACTCTTCTTTCTACAGCTTCTCTAATAAATCCCATGGAATTTAAAAGCATCAAAAGCAGAAGTTTTTCTGTACAAACACTCTTATCAGTCTCATATGGTTAGACATTTAGATCAATTAACTGCCTTCTGATACCTCAGTAACTGAACTCTACCTCAACAGGGCCTCTAAATCATGAGAAAGGTACCCAGTGTACTAAGAACCATAAAACTCAGAGGTCTACTGAGACCTTGAACTATCTATATTTCTTCTTCGAAACAGATGCTTAGTCCCAACCTCCAATTTACAGAATTAGAATCCTGAAGAATTAAAGACAAGGCTTTTGTTTTTTAGGGTGGGAAGGGGCGGGGGGGGGGGGGGGTTCCAAGATCATTTTGATGTACATCACAGGTTAAGAAACACTATTTAATAACTCAGTGGGTTCAGTGGTGGTTTCGCCACAATGACTTGGGGACCTTTCAATGTATCCAGGCCAGTATCTCTCACCTGATTTAATTAGTCCGGAGAGAGCTGAAAAGTTTTATTTTATTTTTTTTAAATATAGATCTGATTATAAGGTGAGGCCATAAGTGAGAATGACCACAGTAACTAATCTGCAACGAAACAAGAACCCAGCTCCTCAAAATTATTTATTTTTCTATTCTTTACCCTAATCCTGATATTCACCCCACTTTAGAGAAAAAAGAGAATGGAAAAATGTTTTGCTCATCCACTCAGTGATAACCCAGTATGTGTGTAGTAGGAATAAAACTGGTAAATTTAACACTACCATTTGATTACCAAAATGTACTACAAAAAAAAGATCAGAAAAAATTCTTTTTTTTTTTAATTTTTTTTTTTTTTTTTTAACGTTTATTTATTTTTGAGACAGAGAGAGACAGAGCATGAACGGGGGGTGGGTCAGAGAGAGGGAGACACAAAATCCGAAACAGGCTCCAGGCTCTGAGCTGTCAGCACAGAGCCCGATGCGGGGCTCGAACTCACGGACCGCGAGATCATGACCTGAGCCGAAGTCGGCTGCTTAACCAACTGAACCACCCAGGTGCCCCATGTCCAACTCTTGATTTCAGCTCAGGTTCATGAGTTCGGCCCCGTGTTGGGCTCCTCCCTGACGACGCTGAGCCTACCTGGGATTTTTCTCTCTCTCTCTGTCTGCCCCTCCATGGATTGCTCTCTCTCAAAATAAATAAACTTTAAAAAATTAATGGGTTTAAAGCTTTAAAAGCTTATAACATTTATTTATTTTTCGGTGTTTATTCTATTGTTGAGAGAGAGGACAAACCGCGGAGGGGCAGAGAGAGAGGGAGACAGAGGATCCAAAGCAGGTTCCGCAATGACAGCAGCAAGCCCGATGTGGGGCTCAAACTTATGAAACCACGAGATCATGACCTGAGCCAAAGTGGGACACTTAACTGACTGAGCCACCCAGGCACCCCAGTAAAAATTCATTAAACTTAGCATGAAAATACACAAAACATTAAAAAGTTTAAAGAATCCCCTAAAGGTTCTATGAAGACATTAAGGTAACATAAAAAGCTATTAACATTCAATACAATGCCATCTACATAGTAAGAAAATAAATATTAGTTGACTAATTGAATTAAATAATGGATTCAATGAGGGACCCCGGGGTGGTGGCTCAGTTCACTAGTTCAAGCTCCAAGTTGGGCTCTGTGCTGACAGCTCAAGAGCCTGGAGCCTGCTTGGGATTCTCTCTCTCTCTTTCTCTCTCTCTCTCTCTCTCTGTCTCTGTCTCTCTCTCTCTCCCCCCCCCAAAAATAAACATTAAAAAAAAATTTTAAAGGTGTAGAGTAGGGGGCACCTGGGTGGCTCAGTCAGTGAAGCATCTGACTTCAAATTAGGTCATGATCTCACAGTTTGTGAGTTCAAGTCCCACATCAGGCTCCGTGCTCAACAGCTCAGAGCCTGGAGCCTGCTTCAGATTCTGTGTCTTGCTCTCTCTCTGCCCCTCTCCTGCTTGCACTCTCTCTCTCTCAAAACTAAACATACATACATACATACATAAAGGATTCAATGAAAAGCAACCAAGGGAACAAAATTAATGTTTTTCTTGGGGTTTTCTTCCTTTCCTAAAATGAACTGGAGGCTTATCTTCCTGTGCATTATTTTGAAGAATGAAAGGCAAAATAACATCTTAAAAATTTCATAGATCAAATTTATAACGGAGAAAAAATTATGCTTACCTCCTCCTCCTCTTTCATGTGAGGAAGAAAATCTCTTGTAAAAGCCTCCAATCTCTCTTTCAGCTGTTTTGCATAATTTAACTGCTCACATTCATTCTAGAAACATAAAAAAAAAAAATTACATCCTATAAAAGTTTTGCTTCATTATTTACACTGTACTGATCCTAGGAAATCAGTTTAAAATGCAACATAAAACATCAGGAAAAATAATAGACTGACAAATAGCAAAGTGGTCTCTGTACTTTTCAAAGCATAAAAGATACCCTTAAAGGGGCACCTGGATGGCTCAGGTGGTTAAGCATACGACTTTGGTTCAGGCCATGATCTCGTGTTCTGTGAGTTTGAGCCCCGTGTCAGGCTCTGTGCTGACAGCTCAGAGCCTGGAGCCTGCTTTAGATTCTGTGTCTTCCTCTCTCTGACTCACCCCCACTCATGCTCAGTCTCTTTCTCTCAAAAAATAAGTATCAAAAATTAAAAAAAAAAAAAAAAAAGATGTCTTTAAATTATCTTGCAAAGGAACCTTGGATTTTTAGTAATGTGATCTTATACTTCTTTAAAATGTCATAAAGTTGGGCCGCCTGGGTGGCTCAGTTGGTTAAGCCTCCAACTTCAGCTCAGGTCATGATCTCACGGTTCATGGGTTTGAGCCCCACATCGGGCTCTATGCTGATAGCTCAGACCCCAGAGCCTGCTTTGGATTCTGTGTCTCCCTCTCTCTCTCTGCCCCCACCCACCCCCTCACGCTTTGTTTCTCTCTTCCTTCAAAAAAAAAATAAACACTAAAAAAACAAAATTTTATGGGGCACCTGGGTGGCTCAGTCAGGTGGGCAGCTGACTTCGGTTCAGGTCATGATCTTGTGGTCTGTGAGTTCAAGCCCTGAATCGGGCTCCATGCTGACAGCTTGGAACCTGAAGCCTGTTTCGAGCCTGGGGCCTGCTCTGAATTCTGTGTCTTGCTCCCTCTCTGCCCCTTCCCCATTCCCACTCTGTCTCTCTCTGTCTTTCAAAAATGAATAAATGTTAAAAAAAATTTTTTTAAATAAAAAAACAAAACTTTAAAATGTCATAAAGTCTAAAAATAGCAAGTATTTGCTCAAAACTTCTATTGACTTCTAATGTCTACATTTATATAATCTCTATGTTTCTTTTCCTAATCTATGTCTGAGCAGTTCATAAGAGCCTACTGGACTATATCACTATATCACTATATTTGAGTCCCTTCAAACTCATCTGGGGCACCCTCCACTACACGATCTACAACACCTGTTATGTTATGCTGACGGAAGACCATATCTACTTCAAAAAGTCAGGTTATCAATGTACTTCTAAGGGTAAGAGGCTCCCAACATTGTTTAGTAAATCACTCTAATTCTGGACAATAGCTAAAAAGTTCTTTCTCACATGAACTCAGATCTCATCTCCCTGTAACATCTAACACTTCTACATCAGCCGTATCAACTTAAAACATGCAGAATTTTACAGGGGTACCTGGGTAGCTCAGTCGGTTAAGCGTCTGACTTTGGCTCAGGTCATGATCTCACAGCTCGTGGGTTCGAGCCCCGTATCAGGCTTTGTGCTGACCACTCAGAGCCTGGAGCCTGCTTCAGATTCTGTGTGTGTCTCTCTCTCTGCCCCTACCCTGCTCATGCTCTGCGTATCTCTCTCTCTCTCTCTCTCAAAAACAAATAAACACTTAGGGGTGCCTGGGTGGTTCAGTCGGTTGGGCGTCCGACTTCAGCTCAGGTCATGATCTCACAGTCCGTGAGTTCAAGCCCTGCGTCGGGCTCTGTGCTAACGGCTCAGAGCCTGGAGCCTGCTTCAGATTCTGTGTCTCCCTCTCTCTCTCTGCCCCTCCCCTGCTCATGCTCTGTCTTTGTCTCAAAAATAAATAAAAACATTAAGAAAATTTTTTTCTAAAAATGAAACTGTATATATGTGGGAATAGGGGCTCCCAGGTGACTCAGGTTGAGAGGCCAACTCTTGATTTCAGCTCAGATCATGATCCCAGGGTTACAGGTTTGAGCCCTGTGTCAGGGGCTCCATGCTGAGCTTGGAGCTTGCTTAAAACATATTCTCCCTCTCCCTCTCCCTCTCCCTCTCTCCCTCTCTCCCTCTCTCTCTGTCTCCCCATGCCCCTCTCCCCTGCTCACACACACACACTCTCTCTCTAAAATTAAAAAATTAAAATTTAAAATCTAAATAATAAAATGTGGGAATATTTTATTCCTGATGAGTGTTTTGTAGTCTCCTCCTTTTTGTACTAATTTATTCAAATGCTTCCCAATATTCCATCCAATGTCCTAATCTCTAAAGATTTTACATATTTTTCCTAAGCATGCCCAAGTGGCTTCCATTTCCACTTCACATGCTAATAATCATCAAATCTGCTTATCTAAATCAAATTACTCTTCTGTCCCCGAATCCCATCTATACCTCTTCCTATTAATAAGTGCCCACCTGGATTGCAAAAGCAGTTAAAACCCAACGTGTCCAAAATGGATCTTTTTATTCCCCAAGCCTCTTCTATATTCCCTATAAAGTCAGACTCAATCCTCATTCTTACTTCTTTCTCCTTCTCCTTTCCCTTTTCCTTTGTACGTAAGCACTACATTCTATCAATTTTATGTCCTAAGTTAATTCTCAGGTCTGTCTTCTTCCCTCTATCTCCTCTAGCCACTACTTTAGTTCAGATCATAATCATTTTATTGAACAAGCAATACATGAACATGACACAAAATTGAAAGAGTACAAAAGAGTATTCAATAAAAAGTAAATCTCCCTTCCATCACTACCCAGTACCCCACCCTCACCCCATCACCCACCTCTCCACCAAGGAGTTACGGTGTCTTCTTCTAGACACTACTACAGTATTTTTTAGAATGGTCTTGGTCTTTCTACTTCAGTCTTTTCTTTCCCTTCAACCCATCCTCCTCCCTGCTGCACAACAGTCTTTCTAGAACGCAAGTCTGTAAGTGAAAGGTGTGTGGTTGTTTGACAGAGTTGCAACTTAAATCTATGCTTCACCAAGCCAGAGGGAGATAAAAGATAAAACTTCACATTTCCACAATATGCAAACATAAGTAAAAGGAAAATCTTTCTATATCATTATCCTAAACTATACTCAAATAGGTCTAATTTTATGTCATACAATTACAAATTGTCCCATTTAACCATCCCTGCACCCTAAAATATGGAAAAAGGGAATATAGTAAATGTTATAGCTAACATTCAATTTTTAAATAAAAATTTTTTTAAATAAAAATTTACAAATTTTTATAAATTAATAATTTTTTAATAAATTTTTTTAAAAAGTATTCATTCATTGTAGTAACAATCTCACCTTCAGTCACCAGTAACTGCATTCATTATAGCTTTCTTCTAAGAGTTGAGCAAATGTTACCAGAAAGTAAAAATTTTGTGGTAATTAAAATTTCAACGTACAAAAACAACTTTAAGACCTGTGGAGTAACATTCACTATAAATTTTATATACAGTAATAAAGAGGTAACTAACAAAGATTCTCGTCAACCTGATAGACTCAGACTCCTTTAAGCCCTCTTCTCAACTAGGCCTCAACCTTGAACTCTGTCCTTGGC
Source organism: Neofelis nebulosa (assembly GCF_028018385.1). Classification (NCBI taxonomy): domain Eukaryota; kingdom Metazoa; phylum Chordata; class Mammalia; order Carnivora; family Felidae; genus Neofelis; species Neofelis nebulosa. Next base: position 195,676,799 of record NC_080784.1, on the reverse strand, counting down.
CCACTTAGTCTAGTTTTAGCAAAAGTCATTCTGAATCAGTTTAGCAAAAATCCCTCTACCCTTGACATTGATCATAGTCAGTATCTATCCATCCTCAATATCTCACCACCCTGATCTGCCTTCAGCAAAAATCCTCTTGAGTCAGTCTACCCTTGATGTTTCTTCTTAGAAATTTTCCTGACCCCTGCTCTGTTCCTTGGCTATAAATCCTTAGATATCCTATTCACAGTTGAGCCCAATCTCTCTCCCCTACTGCAAAACCCCAATGAAGTAATCCCTTGAATAAAGTCTTCCTTACTGTCTTTAACAGTGTGAGAATATTTTTTTTCTGTAACATAACATCATTTACTATAAAATGCTAATAGGTTTTGCTAATGACATACTAGCTAAGGACACAAGTTTTGACAGTTAAATACTCATTTTTGCAACTCACCTTAACATTCTTCAGTCCCTTTTCAAAGAGGCTAAGCATCTCAGAGAGTTTATTGTCAGAATGTACATTATAAATGGTCTGGCTGCGTTGTTGAAGCAAACCGATAATGTATTCATTTTCGATCTGCTCATGCATTTTGAACTCCTTAAAAGTAGCATACAAAGACTGCAGAAGAGCACGGAAATCATTGTTGTTGGAAAAGTTCGTTTTAGAAAGCTGAAGAAACATTTTAAAAAGAAAGGCATAATAAATATATGTAAATATACACCAATAAAAAATATTCAAATACACTCCTATTTAGTTTTGTACACAGCAAAATACCTCCCTTACACTTATTTGTTCAAGTACACATAAAGGAAATTCATAAATTGACAAATTATAATGGTATAATAAAAAGTACACTAGGGTCAGAAAGAAAATGGTCTACATTCTGAAGAGCTTGATGATACAGGAAACTGATTCATGAACCAAAAAATCACATAGTTTCTTTAAATAAAAGGGATTGGACCAGACTCCCTCCAAACCTAAGATTCTGTTATTCTACACATATACTAAATACAGATACTCCATAAAGTTATATGAAATTTTTAAATAGTTGTGTTAGGATAATATAAGTACTTTTTTCTTTGTTCAAAATGTTCTTTATGCTATTATACTACTTTTACAATGTAAAAGTTTAAAAATACTCTGTTATAGTTTGTTTAAACTTTAATATCAAGATGAGTCTGATCTGTTCCAGAAATAATTATAAAATATTGAGCTATCAGAATATTATTAGGGGCGCACCTGGGTGGCTCAGTCGGTTAAGTGTCCGACTCTTGACGTCAGCTCATGATTTCACAGTCTGGTTTGTGGGATCGAGCCCTGCATCAGGCTCTGCGCTAACAGCATGGAACCTGCTTGGGACTCTCTCTCTCTCTCCCCCCTCCCTGCTCCTGTTTGCTCTCTCCCTCCCTCAAAATAAATAAATAAACTTAAAAAAAAATTAGATGATTTTAGGGGAACTAGTTTTTGTTTTTTAAGAAAAACAGAATAAACACTTAGCAGCTCAGATAAGAAATCCTGTATTTTTCTGAGGTAAAGGCACTGCAACGGTACAACATGGAAACCTAGCACATCACGGCACGAGAAAGTAAATGCACATGAAGGAAAGGCACAAATCAATCACAAAATAAAGAAATACATACACTGCCATTTTCTTTAATTCTACTATTCAACCAAAGAAAATAACTATTCAGAAGTAATTTTAATTTTTCACACTGAATGGCAAATTAAATTCTCGTGTTTAAATGTATAATCTTATCAAGAAACCTGATTCAAATTAAAGTTCAAAATAATATACAAACCCTCCATTGCCATATTAAATCTACTTTCTATTGTATCAACTCTAGTTTCAAAGTCCAGTTTTAAGAGGGAAAACCTGATTAGGTTAAAAACACAGGGGCGCCTGGGTGGCGCAGTCGGTTAAGCGTCCGACTTCAGCCAGGTCACGATCTCGCGGTCCGTGAGTTCGAGCCCCACCGTCAGGCTCTGGGCCGATGGCTCGGAGCCTGGAGCCTGTTTCCGATTCTGTGTCTCCCTCTCTCTCTGCCCCTCCCCCGTTCATGCTCTGTCTCTCTCTGTCCCAAAAATAAATAAAAAATGTTGAAAAAAAAAAAAATTAAAAAAAAAAAAAAAAAAACCACAGACAGTGAATGGAGGGGAAGAAGCTACTGACACCACACTTCCTAGACTTGGTTGGTCAAGTCTGACCCAGTATTCCTAAAATGGAGCAGACCCTAAGCTGTCTCAATTGCCTGTCCTCAACAGGAGTAGTAGGCTTATGACAAAGCACCAGAAAAGATGGTAAACACCTAAAGTAGAACTATTCCACTACACATAGAATTAACTAAGTAGCTTATGTAAAACTTATGTGTATTAGGTATTAAGTCATTTATAGGAAACCACAACAGAGTCTCTAGGGATCAAATCCTAGTTCTACCATTTATTTAAATGTGTAACCCTGGGTAAGTTACTTTACTCCTTTCAATGTCTTAGTTTCTTCTTGATGTTAAATGAGAATAACAACATCTGTAGTTCACATGGTGGCTATGAAATTAAAATGAATTGGTGCTTAATAAATGCTAGCTCTAGTCATTTTGAAAATTAATCATTCACTTTTATAAATTCATGCACTTTTTTTTTTTCTCAATTCAAATAGTTAATGGGCAGCTATTAAGAGCTAGGCATTGTTCCTGTACTCGAGATAGGAACATCATGAACAAAATAGACATCTCCGCCTTTATGGAGCTTCTAGTCTGGTGAAGGGAAATAACATAAGGAACAGTAGCCACAATAAGTGAGTAAATTATCGAGAAACTTTTTCTGGTAAGGGCCAGATAATAAATATTTTAGGTTCTACAGGACATACTCTATAGCAACTATTTAATTTAGCTGCTGTAGCATTAAAGCAGTCATATGAATGAATGTGGCTATGTTCCAATAAAACTTTATTTATGGATGGAGAAATCTGAATCTCATATAATTTTCACATGTCAAAATATTATTCTTTTGATTTTCCCCAACTGTTTAAAAATGTAAAAACCATTCGTAGCTCCTGAGTCACACAAAAACAAGAGGCAGAACAGATCTGGTTATACTAATGTCGATTTTGTCCTAAGAAATGCTACACAAGATCACAACAAAATTCACCAGTGGCTAGTCTTAGCAAATACTATCATGGGTCATTTAAAAAAATTAAAATTAGGGGCACCAGGGTGGCTCAGTCAGTTGAGTGTCCGACTTCAGCTCAGGTCATGCTCTCACGGTTCATGAGTTCGAGCCCCACATCAGGCTCTGTGCTGACAGTTCAGAGCCTGGATGGACCCTGCTTCGGATTCTGTGTCTCCCTCTCTCTCCGCCCCACCCCTGCTTGTGCTCTCCCTCTGTCTTTCAAAAATGAGTAAACATAAAAAATGTTTTTTAATTAAAAATAAGTCTTAGAAATAACAGATAAATCTTAAAACATACTATTGCTATACAATTTTTAAGAAACAAAAACCTTGGGGCGCCTGGGTGGCGCAGTCGGTTAAGCGTCCGACTTCAGCCAGGTCACGATCTCGCGGTCCGTGAGTTCGAGCCGCGCGTCGGGCTCTGGGCTGATGGCTCGGAGCCTGGAGCCTGTTTCCGATTCTGTGTCTCCCTCTCTCTCTGCCCCTCCCCCGTTCATGCTCTCTGTCTGTCCCAAAAATAAATAAAAAACATTAAAAAAAAAAAAAAAAAAACAAAAACCAAAGCATGGCAAAAAAATAAATAATGCCCTCACATGACTTAAGGAAAATAACATCTTAAAAGACATGCAGGAAATTCTGCATACATTCTCACTGGACTATTAGGAAATCTTTCAGATTTAATAACAAGCTAAAATAAAAACCAGGTCCATACTACAGACTGAGAACCCAGTGAGATCCATGAAAGGACTCTACATGATTCATAGAGTCAATCCAGCTTAGTGGCTGCAAGTGCGAGTCTGGAGCCAGACTGCTAAGAAAGGAATCTATCTCTGCCACAAGTCACTAAATGGCTCTCTACCTCAGTTTCTTCATCTGTAACATAAGGCTAATAATATTAACTACCTCATAGAACCCTTGTTGTAATTTAATAATACAACGAAAGAACACAAAATTAATATAAATAAGCCCTGCTTGGGTTTTTCTGTTATTTTTATAGTTAGCCCAAATAAAACTATCATTAGAAGTCCTTATGCTACCCAAATCACTTCATTTCCACTTGAAATGAGCAATTGTTTTAGCCTGGTACTAAAGTCCGTAAATTTTGCAGCTAAAAAGATAACCAGAATGCATACAATTTAACTTTTAAAAAATCGGTTTACAGGAATTTTTAAAATTTAGCTTGCCTCTGCAAAGTTACTCAAACACACAAACTTGATTGAGACAAAAAACCTAGATACTAGTAATATCTGGGACATATTGAGGCCTATGATGCACTATATACTAAGTGCTGTTTGTTTGTTTAATGTTTACGTATTTATTTTAAGAGAGCTGCCAGCACAGAGCCCAATGCAGGACTCGAACCCACAAACCATGGTATCATGCCCTGAGCCGAAACCAAGAGCTGGACACTTAACTGACTGAGACACTCAGGTGCCCCTAAAGTAAGTATTTTTAGATAAAGTAGGTATTATAATTCCCATTTTATAGATGAAAACCCTGAGGCTCAGAAAAAATAACTTGCCCAAAACCATACAACTAGTAGACAACAAAACAGAGATCAAACCTCTATGATTCTAAATCTTATGTTCTTTCTGCAACATAGAATATGGGTTCCAATCATAACCGATTGTTTGTTTCCACATCCAACAAAGAGAGTGAACTGTCAGAACCTTGCTCTAAAGCAATAGTTCTCACCAAAGGTCAATTCTACCCTCCAGGAACTAATGTGCAAAGACATTTTTGGTTGTTAACCACTGCAGAAGTGCTACTGACACCTAGTGGGTAAAAAGCCAGGGATCCAGCTAAACATCCTACAAAACACAGGCAGTCACAAGAAAGAATCATCTAGCCCAAAGTGTCAACAGTGCTGTGGTTGAGAAATGTTACTCTAAAGAAGTGTTTTTCAAACACATTTAACCATGACCTTTAGTCTGAAATACAGTGCAACCTAGACACACACACATCACAAACACTTCAAACAAATTTCAGGAAACAATTATTTCCCTCTCTACCCTGTGATGTACTCCAATATATACTTTTCCATTTCATTTTTTAAAGTCTGTTTGTATCCCATGAAACTGATTCCATGACCCACTAATGGACTATAGAACACACTAGGAAAAACACTGCTACAATAGGATATAAAATTTCCTAAATGACCTATAAACTTGTATACCTTGATGCCTGGCAAACTCAACCCCATAAACCTATATAGAACAGGATACACATAGTCAACAAATAGTAACAACCCAGTAACATGGTATCTCTCATATTTAAAAGGATTTGTAACTGGCTTTCTGTCTCAGACACTCTACAACCTAAAATCTTAAAACCTGGCTTCAAACTGACTCAAAAGTTGTGTCACTTAAAGACTAGATTAAGTTCAAACATACATATATACATATATGTATATATGTATATATATATATATATATATATAATAGTATAATAAAAACCCAAACATTATTGCTTCAAATAAATTTTTACTTTTTATCTACTCAGCCAGACAATGCTATGATTCAATCAATGGAGATTTATACTCAATTAAAAAAACCTTAATAACTATCTTATGGACTAACTGTATGAAAAAAACTATGGCCCACAGGTGAAATATTTGCAGAAAATCATGTAACAGGTAATAAGTAACAAAATCAATAAGGTAATACAAAAAAACGTGGGCTTCAGAAGGGGGGAAAAATCCTATGATTAAAATTCTGTCTCTCCTAATTACTAGTTGAGTGGGTTGGGTAAATTACTAAACTAAGTCTGTTTCCTCATCTTTAAATAACAGATAATACCTGTATCACGAGGCTCTTGTAAGGATTAAAAGAAATAATGTATGCATGTAGTAAGAACTCATTAAATTCCCCTTTCCTCCACTTTCTAGTTCTCAATTCAATATTCCCTCTAATAAACCAATCTCCCCAATACCAGTCAGTAACAGCTTTTACAGGTATGCAGAGAAAAACAAAGAAACTAAATTCTTCATAAAGCTACATCCAATTTTTTAAAATAATCTATTCAAGGGGCGCCTGGGTGGCTCAGTGGGTTGAGCGTCCAACTTCGGCTCAGGTCATGATCTCACTCAGTCTGTGAGTTCGAGCCCCACGTCGGGCTCTGTGCTGACGGCTCAGAGCCTGGAGCCTGCTTCCGATTCTGTGTCTCCCTCTCTCTCTGTACCTCCCCTGCTTGTGCGAACTTTCTCTCAAAAATAAATAAATAAACATTTAAAAAAATAATAAAATAATCTATTCAAGTTAGTAGCTTATTTCCCTCTTAGGGCTTCAGTTACAAAATGTCCTTTGTTTATAAATTGATAAAGTAAATAGCACTTTTAATATCCTTACCTGAAAAACCTGGGCACTCCATAAAGCCCCCACCACTTGAATCTTTTATAACTGGCTTATGTGTAAGTCTGGGAATCTCTGTATCATGCACATCCTTAGAACCACCACCTACTTTGTTCTCAGCACTCAGTTCAAAGAGACTTAGACCACTCCTGACACTTTAATGCACAGCGGACCATATACTTCCCTTGGCTCCCACTGCACCACATCTGGATTTCCACCTTAGCACAAAATGTTAGACAGTAAACTCCTTAAGAACAGGAATCACACCTTGTATCACCAATGCAAGCTACTGACACAACACAGGGCCAACACACAGTAGAGACTCCAGACTTACTGGCAGAATTAATGTTAAATTTTGAGGACTAGAGGAAAGACTGAGGAATCGGAGTAAACTGGAAAAAGGATGTCATCCAATGAAACGTTCACTAAAATCCTCCCAATTTGGAAGATGAGTGAATTAGCAAAAAAGATTTCATAACAGACTGTTACCCAAAAAGATTTTTCAGAAACTACTATGGTTTCATACAAATTAAATCATGATATAAATAGAAATCATGATCCTGGGGCACCTAGGTGCCGCAGCTGGTTAAGCCTCCGACTCCCGATCTCAGCTCAGGTCATGATCTCATTGTTCGTGGGTTCAGCGGGGAGTCTGTTTGGAAAGCTCTCTCCCTCTCTCTCTGCCCCTACCCAACTCATGTTCTCTAGCTCGCTCTCTGTCAAAATAAACACACTTAAAAACAATTAAATTTAAAAAAAGAAAAGAAAAGAAATCATGATCCTGACTTGGGTTTCCATCTAGATCTGTAACTAACTGCTCATGTGAACTGAGTCTAGCTAATCTAGGCCTACAAGTCCCCAGCTATAAAATAGGAATAACCCTTCCTTTACTTACTTCAAAGGACTGTTGTCCAGGTAACAGTGAAAAAAACTTTCCATAAAACCTTATATAAATTTAAGAGGAAATCCAAGAGCAAAGAATTAAATTAGGTATTACACAGCAATATTTAAAATGGCCTATAACTTCAGAGTAAGTTATTCTAAGTAAACTATAGTCTAAGTATATAAATGATTGAGTTGATGCCAATAAATACACAGATGCTTCTAAAGTACATTGTACTTGAAAAGTTTGATACTGGAAATAAAACTGGCTTCTTTTATAATCACTGTGCATTCAGAATCAACATTAGAATACAGTGAAATAATATATCTTGTACCTTTTTAGTTTGAGTACAAAAACTAGTTCTCATTTTGTAAAGTTTTACTGCTGGCTATTTGAATATCCCTGGTCTTTACCACCAAACAATGGTGAAGGCAAAACTTGAGATGATAAATGAATAAATAAAAAAAAAAAAAAACAAATTAGGGGCACCTGGGTGGCTCAGTCGGTTAGGCATCCAACTTCGGCTCAGGCCATGATCTCGCAGTCCGTGAGTTCGAGCCCCGCATCGGGCTCTGTGCTGACAGCTCAGAGCCTGGAGCCTGTTTCGGATTCTGTGTCTCCCTCTCTCTCTGCCCCTCCCTCACTTGCACTCTGTCTCTATCTCTCAAAAATAAACAAACATTTAAAAATTTTTTTCTTAAATTAGTCCTTTAAGATTATTCATCCATCATAAAACACTTATCTCTCCACCCTGGCTCCCAAAGGACATCGTAGGAGATTTCCACTAGCTATTAGTATCAAGAAGAAATCTGGATATAGAATTCCTATAGTTTTTTTCTCCCTAAATCACCTTGATCTCTGATCCACAGTTTGGAAAACTGGACTTTTAATCTCCTTGATGAATATCTACAACAATCTCATTAACTACATCTAATTAAGAATTAGTGATAATTTTGACTTATGCTATGTCAAATTGAAAATGCTTTCTTAATTACTGCAAAAGGAAACATTTAAGTACTGAAAAGAATCTCATTTGACTCGGGTATTTTTTGTTAATGAATTTACTTATTTTGAGAGAGACAGACAGAGAGAGGTGGAGCAGGGGAGGGGGAGGGGCAGGAGAGAGGGAGAGAGAGAATCCCAAGCAGGCTCCGTGCCTTCAGCCCCAAGCCTGACACAGGGCTCCAACTCATGTACAGTGAGATCATGACCTGAGCTGAAACCAAGAGTCAGGCGCTCAACAGATTGGGCCACCCAGGCGCCCCATACCCAAGTATTGGTTTTTAAAATGGCACTGTCGGGGCGCCTGGGTGGCGCAGTCGGTTAAGCGTCCGACTTCAGCCAGGTCACGATCTCGCGGTCCGTGAGTTCGAGCCCCGCGTCAGGCTCTGGGCTGATGGCTCAGAGCCTGGAGCCTGTTTCCGATTCTGTGCCTCCCTCTCTCTCTGTCCCTCCCCCGTTCATGCTCTGTCTCTCTCTGTCCCAAAAATAAATAAAAAAACGTTGAAAAAAAAAATTAAAAAAAAAAAAAAATTGCACTGTAAGGGGCGCCTGGATGGCTCAGTCGGTTAAGCATCCGACTTTGGCTCAGGTCATGATCTTGTGGTCTGTGAGTTCAAGCCCTGAGTCAGGCTCCGTGTTAACGGCTCAGAGCCCAGAGCCTGCTTCAGATTCTGGGTCTCCCTCTGTCTGTGCCCCTTCCCTGCTTGCACTCTGTCTCTCTCTCTGTCAAAAATAAATAAAGATTTAAAAAAAAAAATTTTTAATGACACTGTATATGGGACGCCTGGGTGGCTCAGTGGGTTAAGGGTCCGACTTTGGCTCAGGTCATGATCTCTGTGAGTTCCAGCCCCGCGTCGGGCTCTGTGCTGACAGCTCAGACCCGGCCCGCTTTGGATTCTGGGTCTCCCTCTCTCTCTGCCCCTCCCCTGCTCACGCTCTCTCAAAATAATAAACAAACATTTAAAAAAGAATTTTTTTTAATGGCACTGTATAAGGCTGGTTAGTCTATCACGTAACTAAGTAAAACTGTGACTCTTAACTACCACGGGAAAGTCACCGCCTCGCGAAAACCACAAACACGCTGGGAAAGGGTACACATGCACAAAAATTTCCGTAACAGTTTCAAGCCATCCCCAGGCTGGCCTGCAGAGAAGACCTCATACTCCTGAAGTCCTCACCAACTTTCCCTTTTCAATTTTGAGAAAGTAAAAAAAACAAAAAAACTCCTTTTTTTTTTTTTTTTAATTTCCTGCAATTCGTGACCACCATCGGAATAACTAAGTTGAAAGCCCAGAGGAGGTAAAAACACTGCAGCGATCTAACTGAAACACTTCAGGGTCGGGCAGCCTAATGGATGGCTTACCCGCTCCTTTCGCTTCTTCTGGGTAAACGGTTCTCACCCTTGGCTGCACGGGAGCTGGACTCAGCGGAGGAGCGTCAAATTGTTCATACTTGATGCCAGGGTCACTCCCGAATTTTCAGTGCTTTGGGCACTGAATTTGGATTTTTAACAGCCTTGGGGGGCGGGGGGGGGGGGGGGAGGGCGGATTCTAATCAGCTACCAAGGTTGAGAAGCACTGTCCTGGCCCGTCCTGTTTAAGCCTATACCCGAATCGGGTTATTTTTTTAATTTCCAAAATGGAAGGAGGAAAAGGGTGGTTGTGAGTACGTTTTTAATTGCTGGTTTTTAACGTGGCTTCGCCCTGAGCCCTCTGGGCATCCTCCAACCACCTCACTGGGCTCTCAGAACCCCTCTTTTCCCTCAACAGGGCTTTTGCTTAGTGCTGTGGAAGTTCTGAAAATTCACAAAAGCTGACTTCTGGGCTTCAACAAGAGTTGTTGAAATGCTTTTCATCTGGTTCATTTCTACACGAAAACGGGCCTGCCCGAAGTTTCCAGCACCTATGTGGACATAGGTGGCCATTCTTTCCCCCAACGGAACACTGACAAAAAAGTGGGCGCTTGATACTGCTTTAAAATCCCTGCAGAAGGCCCTGAGCCATCTCCAGAAAAGTGCTTTTTCAGCTAATGCTGCACCAATCAAGAGTCCAAAAAGGTTCGCACAGTTAAACCAACTTTTTCCGAGGCCCGTTTCACTGGAGCCCACGTAAAGAATTCCAACAGAGAGTAGCGGTCGTATCACACGATCCACGCCGAGGAAAAGCTCCAGGACAATAAAAGTTGCAAGGAGAAAAAGAACTCTAAACCAAGAGCGAAGCGTCTCCCCATCCTAGACCAGGAAACCTGGGGTTTCTCCCAAATCAAGCCAGGGAACAGCCGGGGGGCGTAAGATGAGCAGGGGGGTGGCTGGGAGAAGCTGCCCCTCGAGCCAGGAAGCGAGCGAGAGGTTCGGAAGGATGGATGGGTGGCGTCTGCAAACAGACCCGGGGGCCCCCAAACCGGCCGGGAGCAGGATGAGGGGCGGCGGCGATGGGGGCGGCGGGGGACAGCTGCAGAAACGGCCGGCCCCAGGCGGACAGGAAGCCCAGCGCAGGTGGCCGGCCCGGGGTCCCCGAAGGTCGGTGGGGCGCGGAGGGGCCCCTCTCCCCAAGGGGGCGGGGGCGGGAGGCTCGGCACGGCCGCAGGCAGCGGGCCCGCCCGGCCAGGGGTACGCAGCCAGGCAGCGGCCGCGCCGCGGGCCCCGAGGGCACGTCCGAGGCCGCCGGCCGGGCGGGGGCGCGGGCTCCCCGCCGAGGGTGCGGGGGAGCGAGCGCGGCGCTGACAGCTGCGCAGGCGGCAAGCCGCGCGGCGCGGCCCCGGGGGCCACGGGCGCGGCGCAGGCCAGGCCGCCCGGGGACCGGCCCGCTCCTCCTCGCGGCCCGCGCTGCCCGGAGCAAGAGACCCCGCACACCGTTACCTTGTCGCAGTAGAGCCCCACCAGCTGCTTCATCCGCCAGTGCGGGGCGGTGAAGACGTCCACTTCTTCGGGGAAGGGCGCCATCGCCACTGCCTCAGCCTCTGCCTCAGCAGCCGCGGCCGCCGCCTCTCCATAGACACCCTCGCCGCGGGGCAGAGGCGGCGCGCCCCCCTGCGCATGCGCCCGCCCCGTCGGCGCGCGCGCCCGGCCTACTCGGCCGGCCGGGACGCGGGGACGCGCGGGCCGCCGCCATGCGGTCCCCGAGGCCCACGTGACCAGGCGCGCGGCGGCGGCGGCGGCGGCTGGAGCTCTCTCTTACCTGCTGGGTTCTTTTCGTGTTTGTCTCCTTCGCTTGCTGAGGAGAGAAACCCAAGTCTTTACCCTATTTGTTTCGCAACATTAAAACACATTATCCGAAGGCAGGGGGTGTCGTCTTGGAGGCCCTCTCAGCGCTGCCGCTACGCCCACCAGGCCTTGAGGCCGAGGCCGCCGAGCACAATGGCCGCGCTCGGGCCGGGAGCTGTGCTTGGGCGCCGCGGGCCGTGAAGCCTATTCGCCCGAGTGGCTGTTCTGGGCGCCACTGGGCCCTCCTAGGCCGCCCTTTGCCTCCCTGCCATGCCCAGGTGGCGGGCTCGACCTCCCTGCCCGCTGGTCAAAGGCCCCGGCTAATGGGTGGCCCAGGACCCGGGTTCCAAGAACTTAGGACCCACAGGGAAACGGTGCCGCGTGAACCGACTGAACACTGGCCGCCCCTCCGCTCGGGGCGGGCGCCCAGCCTGGGTCTGGGGGCAGGGCGGCATCTCCTCCCCAGCAGGCCGGAGGGGAGGGCAGCGTGGAATTCTGGCGCCTCCAAGGAAGGAAAAATGTCCCTTGGGAATCAGGCTGGAATGTACCTCAAGCACAGAAACACCAGGTCAGGGGTGTCAGAAAGGTCTGGGGGGAGGGGGGAGGGGCGAATGATCACAGAAGGTTAGTGCGGGGAAAGAACCTTGGTACACATCCCTCCATTTTAAGTCGAGATTCAGGGAGAAAGGAGACCAGCAAGGTCACTGCCGAGAGGTCAGTCTCTTCCCCACAGGTCACGTGCCCCCGCCCCCTCCAGACCTCAAGGAAACCTAGGGAGACCCTGTTATGGGTTCCGCTAATCATGATCAAACCTCGACTGGTTGGTTGGTGGACTAATGGACACACAGAGAAACGGGAGAAAACAGGGAAGGCTGAGAACCTGAAAGTGTTATTTGCTTAATGACTATAAACTGTGGGAAGGCAAGAAACAGATAGGATCTGTTCATCCTTTATCTCCCCATTATCTGTCACAGTTCCATGACAACACAGGGGTTTGATGAATATTCAATAAATGATGGATAGAAGGTGAGAAAGAATCTTGCAATAGGGCGCATCTGTTTATTTCTCATCTTACTTGTGCCCTTTATGGACAGGAAGTATGAGCAGCGGTTAAAAGCACAGACTGGAGATAAAGTAAGATTCCTGGTTTTGCCAGATACTGCTTGTATGACTTTGAGTAAGCTACATGAGGTCTTTGTGCCTCAGTTTCCTCTTCTAGAAAATAGGGACAAAACTATGGACTAAATGCTTGTGTTCTCAAGTTCATATGTTGACCCCCTGCTTCACCCTGTGATCGTATTAGGAGGTGGGCCTTTGGAAGGTAATCAGGATTACATGAAGTCATGAACATTAGGTCGTGACTGATTGTTGCCCTTGCAAGAGTCACTAGAGAGCTTGCTTCCTATGCCATGGGATAGAAGCGGAAATTGGCAGTTCACAACCGGGAAAAGGATTCTTACCACGCTGGCATCCTGATCTTGGACTTCCAACCTCTAGAACCATGAGAAATAAACTGCAGTTGTTTATAAACCATCCAGTCTGTGGTATCTTCGTTAGAGCTAAGACAAATACCTCCTCATGTCACTGTTAGGAGAATTAAGAGAGTTCCTATGTTTGACCTGCTTATGTTAGCACCTGGCACATAATAAATACTGCCTGTAAGCTATTATTATTAAAACAGCTTTGTGAGGTAGTCCTGTAGGAAACTAAGTCCTGAAGACACTCTGGTAATTGCCTAACATCCCACAAATTAGTAACCGAATAATCTGGCCATATGAATCTAGGTCCAGTAACACCCTCCCAGGCACTGTGTTAGTTGTGTGGGGTACGGAGATATGGTTTATGCACAGTCTGTACTAAAGAAACAAGAATAACAAATAATAGAACATAGATAGGGCCCTTAATATTTCTATCATCCTCTTCCCCTTTCCCCTTCTTTCTTTAAAAATTTTTTTTAATGTTTATTCATTTTCGAGAGACAGAGACAGAGCATGAGCAGGGAAGGGGCAGAGAGAGAGGGAGACACAGAATCCGAAGCAGGCTGCAGGCTCCAAGCTATTAGCACAGAGCTCAACTCGGGGCTCGAACTCATCAACTTCAAGATTATGACCTGAGCCAAAGTCAGGCACTCAACCGACTGAGCCACCCAGGTGCCCCTCCCCTCCTTTCTTTTAAACTCTGCTCTTTCACCAGGGCTTTGCTTCTATGTTTTTTAATATCCCCCAGAAGACATTGTCTCATTTCCCTTCTATTTCTTTACTTCGTTCGGATCTTTCCCCCCAGCTGTCTTGAAATGTAGAATTAGGTGAACCAGTTATATGGAGAAATGAGTTCCAAGAGAACATGCATTTTGTTTTATGCTCAGCGCTTAGAACAATGCCTATCATACGTTACTACTTAATATTTGTGGAAAAAAGAAAGAAAGAATAGAGGCACCTGGCCAGCTCGGTGGGTAGAGTGTGCAACTCTTGATCTCGGGGTTGTAGGTTCAAGACCCAGGCTGGGTGTAGAAATTACTTAAAAATAAAAGTCTTTAAAAAAAAAAAGAAGGAATGAGGGAAATTCTTGGCATTCTGTAATTTCCTCATTTTGACTGACTTTTACTACACCGTATTCTATTTCTCAATACTTGTTTGTATCTGTGTTGTTCACCCGTGTATCCCCAGAAGCAAGCACATTAAATAAGTGTTCAACAACAACAACAAGTCCTTCTACACACAGTTTTGCTGTAACCCAGAATTTGAAGCTCTGTAGTCAGCTCAACAATAATAACAGCCACTTTGGACTCTGGCCATTTCAGGGAATTTGTTCAAGATGACAAAATGAAAGAAATAAAGTGATAAAAAAATAAATAAGTCCTGTGGATCATTCTTCCCCTTGAAAGAAGCTGTTAACATTAGCTCTATATGCTGAGTAATGTGGCAATTAATCACCTGCTATATCCAGAATAAATGATTGATTTACATTAAACTTTAGCCCCAGAAAGAAGACATTGATCAGCGTAGTCTCATTATGGGTCGCTGCAGCTACAGCAGATCAGGAACTGTTATGGAGGCCAAGCTTGTCAGTTAAACCACCTCTCTCTGATTTCTTCTCCTATATGACAGAGAAGGAACTCTAACAGACCATCTAGCTATCGGCTACCTCAAGGAGACTGGATAGACATGTGAACAGAGCACCGAAAATCCACATCGCTTAGTGCCTGGTGTATTGAGGGTTCCTTCTTTCCTGCTCTCATTGTCTCTGAAAAACTGCATGACACGGGGGGGGGGATGCCAAATCATTCCATGGTGACCTAAAAATATGATGGTAGGCCTCTTGGCTAGTATTTTCCAACCCTAGTTTGGAGGGCCCTGGAAAGGCTTAGTGGTCAAGGAAAGTCAAATCTAAGGCATTTAACTCTGTTTATCTGAGTGACACAGCATTTTCCCCAACAGGGGGTGAGTTGTGAAAACAAGCGATGGAAGAATGTTGCTGTTGCAAAAACAGTTAGAATCCCAGTCCTAACTGGGTACCAGAATTGATCCTCACTGTCTGTCAAAACAGCCAATCAACAGTTTGCTGCAACAGGCTAGGTTGATTCAGGAGTAAAGATTTTACTAGGGGTGATGGCATTATTAAAAGAAAAAATAGCCAGATTTGAAATGCAAGGCCATTTTCTTTTTTTCATTTTCCTTTAGGATAGTTTATATGCAAATGGCCCTCAGAAAAGGAAATATATATATAGGCCTGTAGTTTGCCCCAAACCCTTATTTTCTTTTTTTAATTTAAATAGTGAATGCTATTTCCCCATTGGTGTTCACTGTATAATAATAGATGAGTCACTATGTGTATTAGTTTGCTAGAGCTGTTGTAATGAATATCACACACTGGGCAGTTTATACAACAGAAATTTATTTTCTCACTGTTCTGAAAGTCCAACATCAAGGTGTCAGCATGTCTGATTTCCTCTGAGGCCTCCCTCATTGCCTTGCATATGGCCACCTTCTCGTAGTGTCCTCACAGAGCCTTTCCTCTGTCCTGTGTATGTCTATGTCCTTCTTTTCATACAAGGATACCAGTAAGATTTGATGAGGGCCCACCCTAACCACTTTATTTTAACTTACCTCTTTAAAGGCCTGATCTCCAAATATTGTCACATTCTGAGATACTGAGGGTTAGGTCTTCAACAAATAAATTTAGGGGGGAACACATTTCAGCCTGTAACACTATGGAAAGAAAAGTTTGTCATAAAGATACGATAAAACTTTTTATATAATGACCAAAAACACTGGAAACAACTAGATGTCCCTCAGAAGGATACTGGATTACAGCACATTCATTCAATGGACAAATAGGCATCTGTTTAAAAAAAAGCATAAGATATGGGGTGCGTGGCTAGCTCATTTCATAAGGCATGTGACTCTCGGGGTGCCTGGGTGGCTCAGTCAGTTAAGCGTCCAACTTCAGCCTATGTCATGATCTCACCATTCCTGATTCGAGCCCCGCATCAGGCTCTGTGCTGACAGCTCAGGGCCTGGAGCCTGTTTCAGATTCTGTGTCTCCCTCTCTCTCTCTGCCCCTTCCCCACTCACACTCCGTCTCTCTCAAAAATAAACATTAAAAAAATTTTATTTAAAAAAACAAACAAAAAAATAAAGCATGTGACTCTTGATCTCAGGGTTGTGAATTCAAGCCCCATGTTGGGCATGGAGCCTACTTTAATATATATATGTATATGTACATATATATACCTTTTAACATATATACATACATATGTACATATGTATATACATATATATACCTTTTAACATATATATTTACATATATATTTACATATATTGTACATATATGTATATACATATATATATGTTTGTATATGTTTGTATATATGTATGTTTATGCTTAAAAGCATAAGCATAAGATAGATCTATGTTACTGGATGGAATGAAATCAAGATTTTCTAAGTTAGAAAAATGTAGAGAATACTTTGTTAAATAGATCTCCTTTGTGTTAAAAAAAAAAAAAAAAAAAAAAGGTACGGGGAAGCCTGGATGGCTCAGTCGGGTAAGTGATAGATTCTTGATTTCAGCTCCAGTCATTATCTCAGGTTTGTGAGATCAAGTCCCAAATCAGGCTGTGCAGTGATAGTGCAGAGCCTGCTTGGGATTGTCTGTCTCCCTCTCTCTGCCCTTTTCCTCCCCCTCTCAAAAATAAATAAACATTAAAAAAACAAAAAGTATGTTTCTAGAATAAAAACAGAAATTTGTAAACAGGGGTTCTGAGATGGGAAGCAGTTAAATACCTTTCAAATATGTACCTTTTGGTATAGTTTTATTATTTTACTACACGTACCTGTTGGTCGTCAGTTATAGAAATTCATTAATAAGAATGCATTTTAACAGAATTTAGGCAATAACTTTTAAATCTTTAATACTATGAGAGGAAAAATGTTTGATTATACATAATCAGTAGCAACAGTGCTCATTGCACAGTCATTTTACGCTTATCCCAAGTTTTTATTTGAACCTGTATCGTACGCCTGCTTTGCCTCTCTGGCTTCTCTGTGTACCCTGCCCTTTAGTCCACAATCATCTTTCCCGTAGGACTGGAGGCATCTTCGAGGATAGGGACAATGTTTTAAAGACACTGAGGAAATGGGTCCGGTAAAATGTTAAGTGAAAAAGAGCAGGATCAAAACTGTACTTACAGTATAACCCACACCCACGTTTACAAAATACATAAGAAGAATTAGAAATAGATGAGGCGAAATCTTAAAAAGTCTCCTCTGGATAATAAGAATTTTAGGTGATTCTTTCCCTCTTTTACATTTTTTCTATTTTTCCCAATGTTTTAGGTGAACATGCTCTACTTTTAATGTCAAAAATACAGAAATGAGCATATTACAATCTGATGACAATTACATTTTATAAATACATTTAAAGGGGGCTGGAAGGAGATATATCAAAATGTTGACACTGGCTGTGTTTTAGCGGTAGAACTATAGTTGATTTGGGGGAGAGGGGAGCTACTTTTTCCCTGAAATTTGAACAAAAAATGTCCCCTAAAAATTAGGCTTTGGTTTAAAGATTTCAGTGTAACATTAATCACTGTCAGAGTTACATCCAGTCTCTCAGAGGCCCATCCCACCTCACAGATAGAGTCCAAGGATGCTTCCTAGAACTGTGCCTGGAGACCTTTGCCTACATCTCGCCTCATGGTCCTATTGTTGTGACACAGGACTTCCCAGCTTGTCACTTGGAAGCCATTCCAGTGAGTTCTAGCTGGATTCTATTCTTTAGACCACCAAGCCTCTGTGGCACTTCTGGCATGACACACACATAAGACTGCCTTCACCTTGGCAAGAGCTCCCTAGCCGGCCGCCAAGGTTGATGCTAGCTCTTTTAAAACCTTAGAGATACAAGGGGCATGGAGAAGGGGGGGGGGGGGGGGGGGCTGTGGAAGCAGGGGTTGGGTGGGGGCGGCTATCTACCACCTTGTACATTTTCCTGTTTGATGGCCCTTTGTGTCCACAATGGGTCTCAGTATCCCTTTCCAGAACTTCAAGTTTGCATTTTTGGAGCACATGCTTTCCATTCTCGGCTAAGCTGATAGGGCATCAGACTGGAATACAGATGCTCCTTTTTACTGTGCCCTTTTTTACAGGTGTGGCCCTGTCTCCCC
The DNA here is from genome assembly GCF_028018385.1 of Neofelis nebulosa. Classification (NCBI taxonomy): domain Eukaryota; kingdom Metazoa; phylum Chordata; class Mammalia; order Carnivora; family Felidae; genus Neofelis; species Neofelis nebulosa. The sequence continues at coordinate 195,658,555 of NC_080784.1, read as the reverse complement.
TAGAGGTGGCTGGCTGGTGCCTTACATATGAGAAAAAGAATTGCTCAGACATATACAAAGGCATAGGATAACTGAAGAGCTGAGAAGAAGAAGAGACGTAAAAGATAAAGGGATAGATAGGTAAGAAAGAAATAAAAAAAAAGATGAACAACAGAGTGAGGGAGGAATAAAAAAGAAAGAAAAATGTATAGGTGGAAATAGAAAGGAGAACGCAATGCTTAAATTTTACTAAGGTCTTACTATGTACCAGGCATTATAAATTCTTTACATGAATTATCATGTGTAGTCCTTACAACTACTATATGCGGAAGGTTCTATTTTTTCTCATGTGACAGAAAAGGGAAATGATGTTTAGACAGAGGTCTTGATTTGTCCAAGGTCATAGAGTCAGTTAGTGGAAAATCAGGGCTATAAATCTATGTCTTACTCATCCTAGAACATGCACTTAAACTTACACTGAAAAGACAATTTTGTCATTAGTTTATGTCAACAAACTAAATGACTAACATGTGCTCTTAATCTCTGACCTGGAGCCAAAGGTTACTGCAAAGAACGCGGGCTACCCCATAAACTACATGTGTCCAAATATAGAAGTCTCAGTCCTTAGGTTACCTTTTGAAGATTAGTAGTTCAGATAATGCTAAGAACATAGTTTTGCTTCATTACAAATATGGACAAATAATGTGTATAATGGCTTCTAATGTTTCTTTGCAAAAATTTCAACCGAGTAAGAGCCTTCCATTTCCTAAACATACCTGTGTGTCATTTATTCTTAATAAATGGTGCCAAGTGAATTCCAACTTCTTGACTTCCACTCAAAGGGCCTATTATGAGCTAACAGGATGTTGCCGTGTATGTGGCCTGAGGGAAAGGTGGCTACTCTCAAAGACAACTTGACTCAGCTGTTTGCACCGTGTAGCGAGGAAAAGCATCGCAAGTTTCGGAACGGAAAGGACTGATAAGCTTCCTGTAAATTGTCGGGCTTACATTTATTGTAATGATGAAATCTGGCAGGCAATTGCTTAATCCCTGCCTACAGAAGGGGCGGGGGGGGGGGGGGATTATTTAGGGAAGTACCAGTTCTGTTTCCTTCCTCCTTACCAGTGACATTTAAATTTGAGAAACAAAACAGATGAACACAGGAGAAGGGAAGGAAAAATAAGATAAAAACAGAGAGGGAGGCAAACCTTAAGAGAGTCTTAAATACAGTGAACAAACTGAGGGTTGCTGGAGGGGTGTTGGGTGGTGGGGTGGACTAAATGGGTGATGGGTATTAAGGAGGGCACTTGTTGGGATAAGCACTGGGTGTTATACGGAAGTGAGGAATCACTAAATTCTACTCCTGAAACCATTATTACACTATATGTTAGCTAACCTGAATTTAAAGGAAATTAAAAATAATAATAAAATGCATGCAAAGAGAGAAAGAAGCAAACCAAGAAACAGACTTTTTTTTAATGTTTATTTATTTATAGAGAGAGACATAGTGTGAGCAGGGGAGGGGTAGGGAGGGGGGCACAGAATCTGAAACAGACTCCAGGCTTTGAGCTGCCAGCCCAGAGCTGGATGTGGGGCTCAAACTTGTGAACTATGAGATCATGACCTGAGCAGAAGTCGGATGCTTTATCAACTGAGCTACCCAGGTGCCCCAAGAAACAGGTTCTTAGCTGTAGAGAACAAACTGATCCTTACCAGAGGGAAAGTGGATAGGGGAATGGGAAAAATAAGTGAGAGGAATTAAGGAGTGCACTTGTGATGAGCACTGGGTGTTGTATGGAATTGCTGAATCCTTACATTGCACACCCGAAACTAATAAAACACTACCTGTTAGCTGAAAAGAAATAAACAACAAAAACCACAACAAACCTTCATAAACCCAAAACACAGTACAAAAAATATCTGCAGTTACATAAGGCAACTCCCAGAAAATTTTTAGATGCTGACAGCTATATAGGCAGAAACAGGAATGTCATATATACCTTTGATTCCCATGGGCTGATGCCTTTTTTTTTAAAATACCCTCTGCCACTACCTACCTATCCATGAGATCTTGGGCAAATCACTTGCCCTTTCTGGGAAGCTTTTGAGAATGATAAGGCGTGATAAGTAATTAATACATACAATCTACAACACCTGTAAAAAGGACTCTCCCAGACAACTGCTTACCTATTATGGGAAATTAATCACCAACCAACCAGATAAGTCTATCAAGAGTTAGTTGACCTTTACCCAATCATTATTTGCTTTGTGTAACTAGTTTAACTGTAATTAGTTTAATTGTGATTCATTTTACTGTGATTAGTTCCATTCACTTTTCCTAAAATGTCTCTACCAAGGTGATTTTAGACTATTACAGTCTCTTAAGTGCGAGATTATAATAGCACATTGACATGTGCTTGTAATTGAACTACTTGAAAAGTATTCTTTAACAGTAGAGAGATAGTACAGCAGACTGGGTAAGAGTGTGAATCCAGTTTCCTTTTCTGTAAAATGGGATAGTGAGTTCTTCCTCACTGTGTCCTGAGAATTGTATGTTGTAAGGAACTTTGTAGAGTCTAGCATAGGAAGCACTAAATATTAACTATTGCTTTTGCTTGTATAAAAGAGGAAATTAGACAAGATATTCTCTTTGGTCTCTTCCAGTTCTGAATTCTGGGCCTCAAGGAACACACCTTGAAAGCTGGTTCTTTGGGCAAATCCTATAAATTAATTAAACTGGAGAAGGGAGGGATTCAATTAGATTGGGCTGTAAGTGACTGAAGACCCAAAATAACAAGAAACAAGAGAGGTTTTCTTCTTTTTCTCAGGGTATTAGTTATCTGCTGCTGTGTAACAAATTGCTCCAAACCTTAGTGGTTTAAAACAACATTTATGATTCACAGTTTCTAAGGATCAAGAATTCCATAGTGGCCTAGCTGGGCCATGCTGATCCGGATTCCCTCATGAGTTTGCAGTCAGGCTGGGAGACAGATATCGAGATTTCACCGGGACTAATGTTGGAAGTGAGAGCACAGGATCAGACAGATTTAGGTTCCCATCCTTCCATGCTATGGGATCCAGAGCAAATTACTCAAACCTTGAATTTCTGGGTCCTCACTGATAAACTAGGAGACACCTCAAGTGTTGTGTGGCAAACACCTGAGTTAATAAGTGTAACAGGCTTTGCACAGTAAGAATTCAATGCTACCTTAACATTATTACATATATATATGTGTGTGTGTGTATGTATACATATATATACATATATACACACACATATATATAATAAGAATATTCCAGGGGCAGCTCAGTCAGTTAAGTATCCAGTTCTTGATTTCAGCTCGGCTCACGATGTCAGGATTCATGAATCGTGCTGACAGTGTGGATCCTGCTTAAGAGTCTCTCCCTCTCTCTCTGTCCTTCCCTCACTCATGCACGCATGCACTCTCTCTCTCTCTCTCTCTCTCTCAAAATAAATAAACTTTAAAAGATCGTTGTGAAATGTTACCAAACATAAATGTCCAATTTGGGTCAGCTTTAGGATAGATCGAAATAAGAGGAATGCTATTATTCACGAAAAATTACAGATTTACGTGCATTTAATCTTGCCGGCCTCTAAGTGAACCGATTCATGAGAAATGATATCCCTCCCTTTGCATACAACATGGTGCCTCTATGATCTCCTCTCTAAACACAAAGGTGTGTTTCACATTGACAACAGGCACCAATTATTGAAAGACTAACACTAGACCAGGAACCACATCATCTCACAACATTGTGAAGTAGGTTACGCCAACCCAATTTTACTGAAACTAAAGTTTGGAGAGGCAGAAGTAGGGTTTGCAGCCGGGTCTGGTGCTTTCACCACACCACAATGCTCTTCCTCTTGTACAACTATCACACTTTATTTTCTGTGAAATACAAGTCCTTCCATGCAGCTTTGCTGGGAATTTCAACAGAGGAAAGGGGTGCAGAGAGTGGGAAATGATACATGGCAGAAGAGGAGGCAGAGTGCACACTGCTTCAAGGTTCTTAGCTAAGTGCTTGCTCTCAGCTAGATTAATAATAGAAGATCTGAAATAATAACTAGGAGGTGATACTCTGTATGGTATTGGCAATGTAAGTGCCGTAAGACTTCACTCGGAGAGCCACGAGCACCTGAACCAGCCCCATCCTTAGTGTTCCTCAAAATATGGTCCTAGGAGAACCTACATTGGAATCACATCAGGTTCTTTTAAAGACCTGATTTCCAGGGGCGCCTGGGTGGCTCAATCGGCAGAGTGTCAGGGTAGAGTCTCAGACTTCAGGTCGGGTCATGATCTCACAGTTTGCGGGTTCAAGCCCCTCATGGGGCTCTGTGCTGACAGCTCAGAATCTGGACCTGCTTTGGATTCTGTGCCTCCATCTCTCTCTGCCCCTTCCCCACTTGTGCTCTGCCTCTCTCTCTCTCTCAAAAATAAACATTAAAAAATTAAAAAAAAAAAAAAAAAGACCTGATTTCTAAGAGTCACCCTTGGACATTTGATTCAGTACATTTGGGGCAAGGACTCAGGCTCTGTATATGATTCTTATGTAACTAAAGTTTGAGAAATGCTATTCCAGTTACTATGCTTCTATAACTAAAACTGTTTTTCAACCCTGATAAGGTGGTTATAGAATTCATGGAACTCATAGTATCATTTGCAAAACATGACATGATACATTAAATGTAATAGAGCCAAATTTGGAAGATAGATTACTATAGAAATAGTACAAACTTGGGGAATAAACAGAACTGAGCTCAAATCTTTCCTCTGCTGCTTAGAAGTTGTACAACTATAGGCAAGTTTCTGAACATCTCTGAGCCCTAGTTTCCACTGCTTTAAAATATTGCTTATGACACTTTAATGGGGTATTGTGAAGACTGAAGACAATATATGTGTAATGCCTGATACATAATAGCCATCCAGTAAATGATAGGTATTCTTATTTTAATTTTTATTTGAGAGAGAGAGAGAGAAAGAGAGAGTGCAAGCGGGGTACAGGGGCAGAGGGAGGGAGAGGGAGAAAGAGAGAGAGAGAGAGAGAGAGAGAAAGAGAGAGAGAATCTTAAGTAAGCCCCATGCTCAGCGTGGAGCCCAACTCAGAGCTCAATCCCACAACCTAGGATCATGACCTGGGCCCAAATCAAGTCAAATGCTCAACCGACTGAGCCATCTAGGTGCCCTGATAGGTATTCTTATTATTAAACATCGAACAGTGTATAAAATAGGATGCCATATCTTAATACACTCTAGTATTAAGAGATGTCAGGGGCCAGAGTTTTTATTATTATTATTAAATATAATTCAGTGTCAACTTGGTTTCCATACAACACCCAGTGCTCATCCCAACAGGTGCCCTCCTCAATGCCCATCACCCATTTTCCCCTCTCCCCCACCCCCCCATCAACCCTCAGTTTGTTCTCAGTATTTAAGAGTCTCTTATGGTTTGCCTCCCTCCCTCTCTGTAATGTTTTTCCCCCTTCCCCTTCCCCATGGTCTTCTGTTAAGTTTCTCAGGATCCACATAAGAGTGAAAACGTATCGTATCTGTCTTTCTCTGCCTGACTTATTTCACTTAGCATAACACTCTTTAGTTCCATCCACGTTGCTACAAAAGGCCATATTTCATTCTTTCTCATTGCCAAGTAGTATTCCATTGTATACATAAACGCAATTTCTTTATCCATTCATCAGTTGATGGACATTTAGGCTCTTCCCATAATTTGGCTATTGTTGAAAGTGCCGCTGTAAACATTGGGGTACAAGTGCCCCTATGCATCAGCACTCCTGTATCCCTTGGGTGAATTCCTAGCAGTGCTATTGCTGGGTCATAGGGTAGATCTTTTAATTTTTTGAGGAAACTCCACACTGTTTTCCAGAGTGGCTGCACCAGTTTGCATTCCCACCAACAGTGCAAGAGGGTTCCGGTTTCTCCACATCTTTGCCAGTATCTGTAGTTTCCTGAGTTGTTCATTTTAGCTACTCAGGGGCCAGAGGTTTCAAAATGGTTCAAGTCATTGTAGTGGTTCAGCACACCAGCTTTTGTTCAAATCCCAGCTGGTCTATTTTCTCACTTACCACCAACACAGTAAATCAGCCCTAAAGGAAAAACCTGCTCATTTCTAACACTATGTGACTATCTGGGTCAGGAACACCAGATTCAGTATGTCCCAAGAGTGAACTCACCATTTTCTCTGTCCTCTGAGTTTGCCAATCCTCTGTATTTTCATTTCAGTGACTTTTATTGCTGTTCACCTAGTTACCCTACCTAGAATAACGATAGCAAACAAACCTCGGCACAAGGCACTCTTCTAATGACTTTTTTGGTATTCAGTTAGATCTATTCACACAGAATGACTGTATGAGTGTAGGCACTATTACCATCCCCATTTCACAGATGAAAGAACTGAGATGGACAGGATACATGATTTGCCCAAGGCATTCCCATCCGTGGCGCCAAGATTCAAATCTAGGCAGTCTAGTCCCAGAACTCGTATCTTTTAGTGTGCAAAATACTGCCTCTAGGGGCACCTGGCTGTTTCAGGTTGTGGGGCCTGCGACTCTTGATTTTGGGGTCATGAGTTTGAGCCCCATGTTGGGTGCAGAGATTACTTTTACTTTTTTAAAGATGTATGAATCTTTTTTTTAAGTTTGTTTATTTTGAGAGAGGGAGAGCACGTGGGCACATGCTTGTGAGCAGGGGAGGGGCAGAGAGAGAGAGAGAGAGGGAGAGAGAGAATCCCAAGCAGGCTCCTTACTGTCAGTGCAGAGGCTGATATGGGGGTTCCATCCCACAAACCACGTGATCACAACCTGAGCCGAAATGAAAAGGTGGATGCTGGGGCGCCTGGGTGGCTCTGTCAGTTTAGTGTCTTTGACTCAGGCCATGATCTCATGGTTTGTGAGTTCGAGCCCAGTGTCAGACTCCATGCTGACAGTTCAGAGCCCTTTAATTTTATTTTTAAAAGTAGTATCTATGCCCAACATGGGGCTTGAACCAGACCCCAAGATCAAGAGTGCATGCTTTTCACCTACTGGGTCAGCCAGGTGCTCCCACATAGTCCTCTTAAACATCTCTCATCCCCTCTGCTCTGTTCACACTGATACAGACTAGTTTGGGCCCCACTGGCCCTCTGATCAAACTACCGGTTTCCTTGATTTTAGCTTCTTCTCATTCAATCCTTCCTCCAAACCAGCTAGTCAGAAGTTTTTCTAAAACATAGATCGGATAAATGACTCTCCATTAGTTCAAAACATTTAACAGCAGTTTCTACAGAATGTGTTGTTTGGTGAGGAACCCAGCGCATTCCTGTTGATATGAGCATCTCTTGTTTCCCCACTAAAGTGAGCCCTCTTTGAAAGTAGGGACATTTGGGATGCCTGGATGGTTCAGTCAGTTAAGTGTCCAACTCCAGCTCAGGTCATGATCTCCCAGTTTGTGAGTTCAAGCCCTGCATCAGGCTCTGCACTGACAGTGAAGAGCCTGCTTGGGGTTCTCTCTCTCTCTCTCTCTCTTTCTCTGCTCCTCCCCTGCTCTCATTCTATCTATATCTCAAAATATATTTTAAAAATAAATTAAAAAAGATAGAAAGTAGGGACACTTTTGTTCATCTTTATATAACCATATCTCCCCAAGAGCCCACAGGTACAAAGGAGGTCACAATATCGTTAACATAAGAACCTTAACGATTCATGGCTCCTCCAGCAGGTGCAGGAACTGCAGCTTTAGCAAAATCCACCATTGCTACCAAGAACTTTGGACTCCCCAGGGATGTTTCTGACATGCTCAGGAGCAGATTCTCTCCCACTGTAGCTAGGCTGCTGCCTCGCATGACAAACGAGCCACTGTGGTTCTCCCGTTCATCCTCGGGGTCCCGTGTGCTGATCATCATCATGAGCTTAGGTGCCACAGTGGTACAGAATGGCTTTCTTCCCTGTGAAATAATGTTAAAGGAGGGTTGGCTTCAGCCTCGTGAGTTTCGTGCAAGAGCTTTCACATGGAGCCCTCTAGCTCCCTGGGCATGAGATCTGTCAGGGGTCTGAGCCAGGACAAATTTGAGGTACAGCCATACCATCATATTCGAATCGCTCCTTCCCTGCAACAATGGTTTTGTATTGGTCCAACTCATTTCTTTTTCCCTTCGGATGGTCTGCCTTATTTAAGTGACCTCGGCAAATGTGGTCAAACTTCTGTGGGGCCACCCTGGCAGTATGCTAGATGTATACGATATGAGTCACAGAGTGACCACAGGGAACATACACGCCAAGCTACATCTGTCTCTCCCTCCCCACAACCCTCGGCAACCCCACTGGTTAGCACGGAGCTCTGTGCGTACGAAAATCTCAATCAATGTTTTTAAACGTAGTAAAAATAATTTATATGCCACTTGAGAAGAGCCAGAGTTTATCTGAGGAAAGCAGCACAAATTTGGATGAGATGAGACTCACTGGCCCTAAATCTACAACTACACAGAAATTCTGGCATTTCAGGAAAAAACAAAAACAAAGATCGTGGGCTCTCAGCTGAGATGCATTTGACTGTTGCCAGGACTCTGGGGACTACAGGATAAAATGCAGTGATGTTCTCCAAAGCACCCCTCCAAAGGAATCTGGGTCACAAGTGAAGTGCGCAAGACCACATGCCAAACCCTTCGGCTGAAGCAAGGGGAAGCTGATTCAGTTTTCTTGTGACCTACTGGAGACCGGATTGCAAGCGCCTATTGACACACTCTTTCTAGAAAGACCATTTATCCGGCAGTGATGACCTCCCCATGAGAACATGACCCTTGCAAAGGGTCCTCCACTCCTCCCTGGAAGAGAAGAGGAAGCACAGAAGAAGCGCCTGGGGCAGAGCCCCACCTCCTACTTCATGGGCATGAAATGCCAAAATGACCATCATCTTTAGCCATGCACAAACAGTAGTTTTGTGTGTTGGCCACTCCACTGTCCCCTGCCAGCCTGCAGAAGGAAAAACAAGGCTTACAGAAGGATGCTCCTTCAGACGGAAGCAGCACTAAAAGCATCCCGAATCAAGATGAGTGGGAAAATATCCCAATAAGCACACTTTGTATTGAAAAAAAAAAAAAAAAAAAGAGACCATTTAGTTATCTCGTTCATGTAATGCAAATCTTTTAGATTGACTTGACTTTTCAGATTCTAAATATATGAGGTATTTGTTGTTGGTTTTATTTTTATGAAACTGGAGCCTATTAAACATTAGGTATCAATGGAGAAAACTCACCCAAACTGCTAACTGGATCAGAGTTTTCAAACATTGGTTGTGTTTTCAGTTCACTGGTATTAATTAAGATTCATTTAAAAAGAAATTACCAGTTGTTGAATACGTTCCAGTTTAATGTGAAAAATTATAAACTGTATTATAGTACTATTACAAATTGCAACTATGAATCATGAAATTTCAAAAAAAGTCATGAAATTTTATCCCATGGTTAATGATTTGAATCATGGTAGGTGTAAAGGACACTTGAAACATGTCACAGTACTTAGGTTCTATTCTTTGGTTCTTGCACTAAATAACCATATGCTAATGGGCAAGATCTTTAACCTTTATAGCAATCCCTGAGAAAACACAGTAAAAGTGCCTAGCATAACACGACATATTCTACAGAAATTCGACATTTTTTTTTAAATTTTTATTATTTTTGAGAGAGAGAGAGAGAAAGTGGGAGGGGGAGGGGGAGGGGCAGAGAGAGAGAGGGTGACACAGAATCTGAAGCAGGCTCCCAGCTGTCAGCACAGAGCCCGATGTGGGCCTTGAACTTATGAACCGTGATATCATGACCTGAGCTGAAGTTGGACGCTTAACCAACAGAGCTACCCAGGTGCCCAGGAATTCAATATTTGTAAAGATGGAAGTTTTATCACATATTAAACAACTTGTATTCTTTATGAGTTACATACTAAGTAGGAATATTCTCCTATCTGACACATAAATCTGGAAAGACTCATGATTGCATTCAAATGAGACTAAGCAATGTTTCATACTGCCCTCTAAATGCAAATTAAATGGCATAGTATAGTGCTTTTTTTTTTTTTTTAATTTTTTTTTCAACGTTTTTTATTTATTTTTGGGACAGAGAGAGACAGAGCATGAACGGGGGAGGGGCAGAGAGAGAGGGAGACACAGAATCGGAAACAGGCTCCAGGCTCCGAGCTGTCAGCACAGAGCCCGACGCGGGGCTCGAACTCACGGACCGCGAGATCGTGACCTGGCTGAAGTCGGACGCTTAACCAACTGCGCCACCCAGGCGCCCCTATAGTGCTTTTTTAAACAACAGGTCACAAGCCAATTGTGAATTGAAACCAGCAAACCTTTTTAATAGAAAATGCCAGAGCAACTTGCTTAAAGTCTGAGCAAGGACTATTGCCTGTTGCCACAAATACCATCATCAATCGTAGCAACTGTTATAAGAAACAATCAGGTAGGGGCGCCTGGGTGGCTCAGTCGGTTGAACGTCCGACTTCGGCTCGGGTCATGATCTCACGGTCTGTGAGTTCCAGCCTCGCGTTGGGCTCTGTGCTGACAGCTCAGAGCCTGGAGCCTGCTTCGGATTCTGTGTCTCTCTCTCTCTCTCTCTGTCCCTCCCCCACTCATGCTCTGTCTCTCTTTCTCTCTGTCAAAAATAAATAAACATAAAAAAAAAAAACACAACCAATGGAAAGGATGTAATAAAACATGAATCACTAGGATGGTTTGATTGCTGACTTCTCATTTGCTTTCCTGGTATAAGATGGTCACCTTAACTATTGCTTTACTGGGAAAGCTCATAATTGTACAAAATGTTTGGCTAATATATTCCAATTATTTGTGGCTTAATGTGTGAAGGAATTTCATCTGCTACAGACAGGAAGTATCAAGATTTTCAGCTACAGATGTTCAGTCCATTTGTCAGAAACTATGTAGTAAGACATTTTCAACTTTGTAAATTGTAACATTTTAATCAAACTAATACAAATTGCACATAAATACAAACTGCATATAAACTATATTTAAAAAATAATAAAAAAGTATGAAGTGAAGGAATGTCTGACTGGCTCAGTTGGTAGAGTGTGTGACTCTTGATCTTGGGGTCGTGAGTTCGAGCCCCATGTTGGATGTAGAGATTATTTTTTGTTTTTTGAGATTACTTTTTAAAAAGTTCATAATTTTTTAAGTGTTAAGTGAAAACAGTATTCGAGCTCAACTTGAACGCTGAGTTGAACATTCAACTGAACATTGGCTGAACCTGGAATGTAAGGTAATGACTATATGGAGAAAAGTGTTTATTTTTTAAATCTTTTAACAGAGCTTATTTGTTTTTGAGAGAGGGTATGTGTGCGAGTGCAAGCAGGGAAGGGCACTGAGAGAGAGAGAGAGAGAGAGAGAGAGAGCGAGCGACAGAGAGAATTTCAAGCAGGCTCTGCACTGATACACAAGACTCAAACCTACGAACTATGAGATCATAACCTGAGCTGAAACCAAGAGTTGGATGTTCAACCGACTGAGCCACTCAGACACCACCAAAAATGTTTAAACAGCAAAGCTTTACTTCATCGAAGTTACATTCTTCTTCTTCCTTTTTTAAATTTTTTTTATTTTTAAGCAGTGTTTATACCCAGTGTGGGGCTCAAACTCATAACCCTGGCATGAAGAGTAACATGCCCCACCAACTGAGCCAGCCAGGTGCCGTCATTCAAGCTACATTCTAAAAAGAAAAAAAAAAGTACAGAAGATTATAATAAAGATAATTTAATTTGTGGGCTTATCAAATAATTGCTACCTTAAAAATGAAAGCATAAGATCTTTACAATCAAAAAGCTACTTGGAAACAAGCTAAAATTATTGATGAAGAAAAGGAGAAAAATACATTCAAGTCCCCAGTCTAATTTCTTAGTCCACCATTGTTACTGATGAAACTTTACTATCGTCATGAAAGCATATTGTGAGACAAAAGAGACTCACATGCTTTCTTTGATCATATTTGGATACAGTATGTATACCTTTAAGTCTCAGCTAATTAATTAAAATCTCTGCAGACAGCAGCTTATTTATTTACTATCTTATAACAATTAGAAGCAATAGTTCTTACTGTAGTCTGTAGATTTCAAAATCCAATTTGATGAGAACAAATTGCATAACACTTTGATATATGTAGCAAGATCAGTTAGTACAGATCTATGTCGTTTAAATATTACATTGCACAATACCACCTCACACTTGTCAGAATGGCTAATATTAACAACTCAGGCAACAACAGATGTTGGCGAGGATGCGGAGAAAGAGGATCTCTCCTGCATTGCTGGTGGGAATGCAAACTGGTGCAGCCACTCTGGAAAACAGTATGGTGGTTCCTCAAAAAACTAAAAATAGATCTACCCTACCACCCAGCAATTGCACTACTAGGCATTTATCCAAGGGATACAGGTGTGCCGTTTCGAAGGGACACATGCACCCCCATGTTTATAGCAGCACTATCAACAATAGCCAAAGTATGGAAGGAGCCCAAATGTCCATCCATGGATGAATGGATAAAGATGTGGTATATATGTACAATGGAGTATAACTCAGCAATCAAAAAGGGTGAAATCTCGCCATTTGCAACTACGTGGATGGAACTAGAGGGTATTATGCTAAGTGAAATTAGCCAGAGAAAAACAAATATCATATGACTTCACTCATATGAAGACTTTAAGATACAAAAAAGATGAACATAAGGGAAGGGAAGCAAAAAGAACATAAAAACAGGGAGGGGGACAAAACATAAGAGACTCTTAAAGAAGGAGAACAGAGGGTTACTGGAAGGGTTGTGGGAGAGGGAGGGGCTAAATGGGTAAGGGCCATTAAGGAATCTACTCTTGAAAACATTGTTGTACTATATGCTAACTAACTTGGATGCAAATTAAAAAAAATAAATTTTAAAAATGCCAAATAAAATAAAATGAGGAACAAAGGCAATAAATAAATAAATAAATAAATAAATAAATAAAACACTGTACAAAACTTATTTGGATTTATTTACAGGAGATAATATATTGTTGGGTAATGTAAATTAAAAAAAAAAAAAACTTGTGGAAAATCCAACGTAAGAATAGACAATAGTATAATGAACACCCTCATGTACCTAATACCAGGCTCCAATAATTGTCACCATACTGGGGCGCTTAAAAAATGTGCAATCCATTCTAAGCTTAAAGCTTAAATAACAAGCCGCAGACTAGTTTTTTGGTCTCCAGTGTATATCCATCTGCCTGAAAGACTTGACTTCCTTTAACATTTCTTGTCTAATAGATCTGCTAGTGATGAATTCTTTCAGCTTTAGTCTGGAAAAGTATTTTGCCTTTGTTTTAAAGATATTTTATTTTTATTTTTTAATTTATTTTTAAATGTTTATTTATCTTTGAGACAGAGAGAGACAGAGCACGAGCAGGGTAGGGACAGAGAGAGAGGGAGACACAGAATCCAAAGCAGGCTCCAGGCTCTGAGTTGTCCGCACAGGGCCCAACGTGGGGCTTGAACTCATGGACCATGAGATCATGACCTGAGCCAAAGTCGGACGCTTAACCAACTCAGCCACCCAGGCGCCCCTGTTTTAAAGATATTTTAAATAAATCTTATGTTTTACCTAAACACTTAAATACTTATCTTTAAATATTCTTTCTCTGGGCATAGAACTGTAGGTTGACAGGGCTTTTCCTAATACATCATGTATACTGACTTTTACAATTTGTTTCCTGAAGGAAATCTGATTTCATCCTCGTCTTTTGACTGTTTCCAAGTTACTTGCAAATAGTGCCTTTATCCTCTTGTCTCTCTCTCTCCTTTTTTTTTTAATCTCTCATTGGTATTAAACAATTATGATGTGCCTTGGTGAACTTTTTTGCATACTTCTTGTCCTTGGGATTCATTGTTCTTGAATCTGTGGGTTTATAGTTTTCATCAAAATTTAAATACTTTTTAGCTATCATTTCTTCAAATAGGTTCTTTAAATTCCTTCCCCACACCTTAGTCTATTCAACATATTGGATGCTTTTAAAAATTTCTGTTATCTTGCATTGTTTCCATTGGTAGGTCTTCAAACTCATTAATTTTTTTCTGCTGCAATATCAAATCTGCCATTTATTCCAACCGGTGTTTTATATTTCACATATTATACTTTCTTTCTATAAGTTTGGTTGGTGTCTTTCCATCTTCCATGTCTACTTGACTTTTGAACAAATGGAATAGTTACAATATAATGTCTGCAAATTCTAACATACTTGTCAGTTTCAACTGATTTGACTCATCATGGGTCTTATTTTCCTACTTATTTACATCTGGTAGTTTTTGACTGGATGCTAAACATTAGGAATTTTATCTTTCTGGGTACTAGATATTTTTTTATTTCTACAAATCTTTGCTCTGGTACAGTTCCTTGGAAATAATTTGATACTTTCAGGTCCTGCTTTAAACACAAGGCAAGACAGAACAGTGCTCAGCCTAGGACTAATTACTCCCCACAACGGAGGTGAAACCTTTCTGTGTACTCTACCCAATGCCCTGAGAATGATGAGGTTTTCTTTTCCAGTCTGTCTTGTAGGAACAGACATTATTCCCAGACCTTTGAGCTGCTCTATTACTTTCAGGTGGTTTTTTCCTCAGCTGCATATGTTGATTAGTACTCACCTAAAAACTCAAGAAGAGTCCTTCCAGATTTCTAGAGCTGTTTCTGTGCAGCTCTCTTCCCTCTAATGGTCTCTGCTGCAAACTCTACAAGGACTCTCAGCTCTGTCTCCTAAGATTTCACCAGGCTGTCTCTGTTTCCCCCCTCCCTGTGCAGTGGCCTAGAAACTCTCCCAAGGCAGTAAGCTGGAGCAATCATAGAACTCACCTTGCTTCCTCTCCACGAGGGCTCACATCCTTCGTTGCCTCATATCTTGAAAAACAGTGTTTCAAATATTTTGTCTATTTTTTAGTGTTAGTGTCCTGTCTCAAACTTTTAACCATCATGCCTCAGAAGCAAACAAACAAACACACAAACAAACATTTGATACATTCAAGAAAAATATCTGGATAGATTCACTTGCTTTCTAAAACTCTGAATCAGAAAATCAATTATACTCGAGAAGAACATAAAACATTAACACTTTTCATAAACACTGAACAATGATATGAGACATTAGCTTTATCATTCTTTTGAATGAAGACTGCCCATTAAAAAAACAGAATTACTATAGCACTACTTATTAATAGTTTTAAATACTTAATCCAATTAAAAACAAGAGAAACAGGGTTAATAGTGTATCAGGCATGTGAGAATTACCCTTGTGTATCCGACTGGAACGAACTCCTAAAGACAGCACACTCATCACATTAAATAAAATGTCGCCCAGTTTTTATTTGCATTGTGTTTATTTGGGATTATTTCTCTGTTGTATTTACACATTAGTGAAATTGCATGGGATATTTTTTTCTTACAAAGGGATCATTGCATGAAACTTTTCAGTGATATAACCTTCTGTTCTCCCTATCAGCTTACATATTTCTATTGTGTTAGGAAATAATCAAGGTAATGGCGTTTAATGATGAATTAATTTGTCATATACCTACAACCATTGTTTTTGCAAATTCCATGAGTTCACTGGGAGTTACTAAAAAAGAAAACAGTGAGTCTGCCACTGCAGGCTACTTTTACATATCAGACAGATGAAGCAACTCTAAGATGGTTCAGCGAAGCGTAACCAGGCTTATAGAAGATTTTTTCACATCACTGACTCCAAAGCATCTGTTCAGTTATATAAGCTGTAGAAGAATGTGACTTCCCTCTAGTTTTCTTATATTTTGTTACATAACTCATTTTCTTCAAATTAGTATTAACTACACCTAATATTTATAGGACAAAGAAAGTAAAATGGGAAACAAAACATACTAGTACAAAAAGAAATAAGAGGAGGGACACCTGAGTGGCTCAGTCGGTTAAGGGTCCAACTCGATTTCGGCTCAGGTCGTGATCTCACGGTTGAGTTTGAGCCCCTCATTGGGCTCTGCGCTGCCAGTGCAGAGCCTTCTTGGGATTTTCTCTCTCTCTCTCTCTCTCCCCCTATCTGCCTTTCCCCAACTTGCGCTCTCTTTCCCTCAAAATAAACAAACTTAAAAAGAAAAACAGAATTCTGACAGTAGGATTGCAAATTGGTCCAATTACTTTAGCAAAACACGTGAGCACCACTAGGTAAGCTGCACAGCGACACACTGCCATCTAGCATTTGTACCTGTATTTGTTTACCAGAATTGCCATAACAAAAGTACTACAGACGAGATGGCTTAAACAACAGACAGTTATTTTCTTGGTTTTGGAGGCTGGACATCTGAGGATCAAACTGTCAGCAGGTCCGGGTCCTCCTGAGGGCCCTTTCCTTGGCTTGTACGTGCCTTCTTCCAGTGTCCTCACACGGCCTTTCCTCTCTCCATGAGTTCTCTGTATGTTCTAACTGCCTTCTGTTATCAAAACACAAGTCAGACTGGATTAGGGCCCCCTCTCAAAGGCCTTATTTGAACTTCATTATTTCTTTAAAGACCCTATCTCCACATACAGTCCCATTCTCAGATATCGGGAGTTAGGGCTTCAACATATGAATTTGGGAGACACACAGTTCAGTCCCTAACACTACCTCTAGGCATTATCAGCCAGAGAAATTTTAGCACATGTTTGACCATGCTGATGGCAGTTTAGTTCATAATACTAAACACACTGGATAATTCAAGTGTGCTGTCTTTCTACATTTTCTTTTAATGTTTATTTATTCTTTAGAGAGAGAGAGAGAGAGAGAGACAGAGTGTGAGTGGGGGAGGGGCAGAGAGAGACACACAATCCGAAGCAGGCTCCAGGCTTTGAGCTGTCAGCACAGAGCCCGATGGGGGACTTGAACCCATGAACCACGAGATCATGACCAGAGCCGAAGTCAGACACTTAACTGACTGAGTCACCCAGGTGCCCCAAGTGTGCCCTCTTTCTAAAACGAAATGCTGTACCATCTAGTAGTGAACAAGAAGGAGCTATAGCTACATGCATAAATTTGCACTTCAGATTCTTACAAAGAGTATTAAGTGGAAAAAAAAGCAGTTACAAAAGTGTATATGTAATATACCTCCATTTATATTAAGGTGAAAAAAGGCAAAGATAAGTACTTATTTGGGGGATACATCTACGTAGCCTTAAAACTAAAATAAAGTAAACTCTAAAGAAAAGAAAGCCAATCAACAATAGCCAAAGTATGGAAAGAGCCCAGATGTCCATCAATGGATGGATGGATAAAGATGTGGTATACATACAATGGAGTATTACTCAGCAATCAAAAAGAATGAAATCTTGCCATTTGCAACTACATGGATGGCACTAGAGGGTATTATGTTAACCAAAATTAGTCAGAGAAAGACAAATATATGACTTCACTCATATGACGACTTTAAGATACAAAACAGATGACCATAAGGGAAGGGAAGCAAAAATAATATAAAAACGGGGGTGGGGGGAAATAAGAGACTCTTAAATATGGAGAACAAACAGAGGGTTACTGGAGGGGTTGTGGGAGAGGGAGGGGCTAAATGGGTAAGGGGTAGTAAGGAATCTACTTCTAAAACCATTGTTGCACTATATGCTAACTGGGATGTAAATTAAAAAAATAAATTAAATAAAAATTAAAATAAAGTCCCACCAAAAAAAAAAAAAAAAAGAAAAGAAAAGAAAGGTAATTAGTAACACAAAATTCACGATAGGGTTTCCCCTGGGAAGGAAAGAAGGGGGAATACATTCAGAAAAAGGCATAAGAAACTTACAAAGGTACCTCAGCATTCCATTTAACTTAGATGTTAGGTATATGTGTTCATTTTATTATTCTTTCATGGAGTAATAAAAAATGTATCTGATCTTAATTCCTGGTTTGGAGCTCAAAAAACCTTGGCATTTCCTGAGAGATAGGAATGTCTTGTTATTCTGGAGTCCCTTTCAACTTTATGTGAGTTTATGGTAATGAGGGGACTCGAGCAGGGGTTGGGCATATGAGGACCTTAGATTCAGGATGGAAACTGGTCAGCTGAAAAACAATCAGGTGATTACAGGGCAGGAACTTTCAGGCCCATCACCCTTTTTCCAAGTAGGGGAGAGGAACTAGAGATTGAGTTCAAATAGTCAATTATTTAATCAAACATATCTACTCAATGAAATCTCATAAAAAAACCTGAAACAACTAGGCTCAAGCTTCCAGGTTGGTGGATACAGAGACAGGCCGGGACAGTGGCATACCCAGACAGATCATGGGAGCTCTGCACCCCCATGCCTCCCTTACTTTGCCCTATAGATCTCTTCCATTTGGCTGTTTCACTGCATCCTTTACAATAAAACTGTAATAGTAAGTACATCACTTTCCCAAATTCTGTCAGTCATTCTAGAGAATTTTCATACCTGGGGAAGGGGTGTGGTGGTCATGGGCATCCCCAAAATTTGCAGTTAGCTACACAGAAGTGGAAGCAGTTTGGGGATATCAGAGATTTGTGGCTGGTGTCCTAAGTCAGGGCAGTCTTGTGGGACTGAGCCCTTGCTTGACCTGTGGCTCTGCTCTACTTATATTTACATTATAGGATACCAAGTTGGTATCAAAGGATTGCAATTGACTTTAAAAATAAAGGAGAGGGGACGCCTTGATCTTGGGGTAGTGAGTTTGAGCCCCATGTTGGGTGTAGAGATTAAATACACGTTAAAAAAAATGTTCAATATTGCTATTGAAATAATGTATCTTTATTTTTTTAAATTTTTTTTCAAGTTTTTTATTTATTTTTGAGAGAGAGAGCATGAGTTGGGGAGAGGCAGAGAGAGAGGGAGACACAGAATCTGAAGCAGGCTCCAGGCTCTGAGCTGTCAGCACAGATCCCGATGCAGGGCTTGAACTCACAGACCTTGAGATCATGACCTGAGCTGAAGTCAGACACTTAACCGACTAAGCCACCCAGGTGCCCCTGTATCTTTATTTTTTTAATGCTTATTTATTTTTGAGACAGAGAGAGACAGACAGACAGTGCAAGCCAGGGTGGGGCAGAGAGAGAGAGAGAGAAGGAGACACAGAATCCAAAACAGGCTCCAGGCTCTGAACTGTCAACACAGAGCCCAATGAGGGTCTCAAACTCAGGAACCATGAGATCATGACCTGAGCCGAAGTCAGATGCTTAACTGACTGAGCCACCCAGGTGCCCCTGAAACAATGTATCTTTAAATGAGGTATATGCATGTATCACACACTCTCTTCTCTCACTTATATATTATATATTTAATAAGGAAAAATTCAACTACGTGCATTTAAAATCAATAAGACACCGTGAAGTAGCACATACCTTTAACCATGGGGCAATCGTTACCCAAATGTTCTAAGTCTTGAAAGAGCTGGGATTGCCTGTATCCTCACATCTAATCTTTTAGCCTAATAAGAGCTTCATTCTTTTTATGCACAAAACATTACCAATCTGTCCTTTTTCCAGCTTATTTCCCAAGAATTTACTTAGAATCTGGCACACTAAAAACCCAACTTCATTGCTATTTGCCTCAGTCCTGAAAAAAAATACATAAATCAAATTATTCCCAGGTGGCATTATAATGACAACCATTTGATTTTCCCCAGGTTCAGAATTCCAGAATTTAATAATAATTCATAAGGAAGCCATAATTCATGCAAAAAAGTTATGTTAATTTCATGCATAGGTTTACTAAATATATATTTAATAGAGTCTCAAAATAACCTTTACCTGAAATAATATTTGCCAAATAACAAGAATGCAATAATTTTTGGATCAAAAAAAAGTCTTTGATCTTCTTAAGTACTCATTTAAATATATTTGCCTCAAACTGGTTCCTAAGTTTTTTAAATTAAAGCTAGCATTACAGGGGTGCTTGGGTGGCTCAGTCGGTTGTGCATTGAGCAGCCGACTCTTGCTGTCAGCACACAATCTCATGGTTCATGAATCAGGCTCTGTGCTCTATGAGATTGAGCGACCCCTACTCCTCCCATACTCACACTTTCTCTCTCTCTCAAAATAAATAAACTTAAAAAAATAAGGTAGCATTAGAAAAGTAAACAAAATAAATTAAACCTAGTATTATACAATAAATTGGCTTTTGGTTATAATATTTTATCATAGAAAATATTTATAAGGTAACTTTCATAGGACATAAATATGTGTGTGTATATACATATACCATGAACTTACTTATCATCACATATAAATTTAGACCCCTGGGAGCTGTCTTTTCTCTAAATTATGCAAGCTCTTGGGGTGCCTGGGTGGCTCAGTTAGTTAAGTGTCCCACTTTGGCTCAGGTCATGATCTCGTGGTTTCGTAAGTTTGAGTGTCACGTTGGGCTTGCTGCTGTCATTGCGGAACCTGCTTTGGATCCTCCGTCTCCCTCTCTCTCTGCCCCTCCGCGGTTTGTCCTCTCTCTCAACAATAGAATAAACACCGAAAAATAAATAAATGTTATAAGCTTTTAAAGCTTTAAACCCATTAATTTTTTAAAGTTTATTTATTTTGAGAGAGAGCAATCCATGGAGGGGCAGACAGAGAGAGAGAAAAATCCCAGGTAGGCTCAGCGTCGTCAGGGAGGAGCCCAACACGGGGCCGAACTCATGAACCTGAGCTGAAATCAAGAGCTGGACATGGGGCACCTGGGTGGCTCAGTCGGTTAAGCGGCGGACTTCGGCTCAGGTCACGATCTCTCGGTCTTTGAGTTCGAGCCCCGCGTCGGGCTCTGTGCTGACAGCTCAGAGCCTGGAGCCTGCTTCAGATTCTGTGTCTCCCACTCTCAGACCCTCCCCTGTTCATGCTCTGTCTCTCCCTGTCTCAAAAATAAATAAACGTTAAAAAAAAAAAATTAAAAAAAAAAAAAAAGAGTTGGACACTTAACCAACTGAGCCATACAGGCACCCCAAACCCAGTCAATTTTTAAATGATACATACACTCACTGTAAATGTTAGCAAAAAATGATTTCAAGAGAAAGTAAAACAATTAAAATAACTTGAAATCTCACTTCCTTCTTCTGCCTTCAGTTTGGCTAAATGAAAGTAAAATAAACTGCTACAAAGTGTATTTCTCACTCCTCTGCAGGTTCATATTTACAGACTATCATAATGTATTTAAGGTATGAACACGTGCCTCCTGAAAAAATGTTTTACTGATACCCAGAAATATAAAAACAATCCTTCAAACTACATTGTTAAGTCTTTATTCCTAGCACTGACCTAAGACTCCAAGGTATTAATAATTTCTCACCAAACTAAAATCTTTATTCTTTAATAACTCTTAAATGCCTATCCAGAAGGAGAAATTATTAAGGAAGATAGCCTTGAATAATCATTTACTCTTGCTCTCCTGTTTTTGATTTATTTCTGTTATGGAGCAAGGCAGCACAGATTTTGATTACAAAAGATTCTCTTGATTCTTCTACACACCCTTCAATCTATTTAGGAAAGATACATACAGTTCAGTTTAAAAAAAAAAAAAAGGAGAGCACCTGGGTGGCTCAGTCGGTTAAGCTGCCGACTTCCGCTCAGGTCATGACCTCTTGGTCCGTGAGTTCGAGCCCCGGGTCGGGCTCTGTGCTGACAGCTCAGAGCCTGGAGCCTGTTTCAGATTCTGTGTCTCCCTCTCTCTGACCCTCCCCTGTTCATGCTCTGTCTCTCTCTGTATCAAAAATAAATAAATGTTAAAAAAAAAAAAAAAATTAAAAAAAAAAGGAAAGAAAAAACCCACTGGTGTCAATTCAACACTGCCTTTTACAATTACGCTTTCCTATAATACAGCAATTTCTTTTCTTTTTGATGAATTGTTTATCATTGTAACTCATATTCCCACACTGTTCAGGATTTCACTTACAATTTTCTTTTCTATCATAAAACATCCTCTCGGTTATATTCCAGTGGTTCCCAAACCTCCTTCTCCTCCTCAAAACAAACAAAAAAAAGCAATACCTGTCATCCTTGGCTGCTGGGAGTGTAGAATGGACCACTCTATGAAGGGCAGCTGTCAGTACTTATCACATTTACAAATCCCTTTCCTATAAGGGGCGCGTGGGTGGCTCGGTCAGTTAAGCTTCTGTCTCTCGATTTCAGCTCACATCGGGATCTCAAGGTTTCCTGAGCTCCAGCCACCAGTTGGGCTCTGCACTGGCAAAGAGGAGCCTGCTTGGGATTCTCTCCTTCTCCTCTCTCTCTGCCCTTACCCCACTTATGCTGCTTCTGTCTCTCTCAAAATAAATAAACTTAAAAAAAAAATGCATTTCCTACTTGACCCAGTTCTCTTCAGACAATCTGACAGTTACCTGTGTAAATGTAGGATACGACATGTATTCATTAAAATATTGTTTCTAGGGGACCTGGCTGGCTCAGTCCACAGAGCACGGGCTCTTGATCTCAGGGTTGTGAGTTTGAGCCCCACCTTGGGTGTAAAGATTAAAAAAAATTGTTTTGAATATGTAAAGGCTGGAAACTGTGTACATATAGTGGATTGGCTATAAATTGGAGTATGTCCACAAAATGGAATATGTCACAGCTAAAAAAAGAAAAAAAGAGAGGAAATGTAACTAGACAGTGATAAGGAATATCAGAATATACTATTAAGTGAAAAAAGCAAAGTACAAAACAATGCAGAAAATATTGAAGAAAGAATGGAGGGAAATAAGCATGCATAGTCATATTTGCTTGTATTTGCATGAAGACTGGAAGGATAAACAAGAAACTGATTAAAAATGGTTACCTTTAGGGGCGCCTGGGTGGCTCAGTCGGTTGAGCCACCGACTTCAGCTCAGGTCATGATCTCACAGCTTGCGAGTTCAAGCCCTGTATTGGGCTCTGTGCTGACAGCTCAGAGCCTGGAGCCTGCTTCTGCGTCTGTGTCTCCCTCTCTCTCTGCCCCTAACCCACTCGCATTGTCTCTGTCTCTCTCAAAAATAAAGAAACATTAAAAAAAAAAATTTAAAAAATGGTTACCTGTAGAAGACTATGAGGGACAGTACTGGTGGGGACAAGGAAGGAGCATTTCTTCTGTGTAGTTAGTGCTTGTAAAATATTTACTGATTCATGTCGTGTGAAGTCTGAGTTAAAATAAAAACTCCTGCACCTAACATTTTTTTCTATTTCTTAAAATCATAATAAAAGGCAATAAATATACGGGCGCCTGGGTGGCTCGGTTGGTTAAGCGGCAGACTCTTGATCTCAGCTCGGGTCTTGAATCTCAGGGTTGTGAGTTCAAGCCCAGAGCTGAGTCACCACCACCACCCCACCCCCCTCCACCCCCCCATCCCCCTAACCTCCCCACCACCCCCACCACCGGTACTGGGTATAGTCTACAAAAAAAAAAAAAAAAAAGGTGATAAATATATCAACCTGAAAAGTCGCTGGTTTGTAACAAAGATGCACTTATTTGCACTGATTTTGTCAAGAATTTAAAAGTGTGTTTTGTTAAAATCATTACAGGGCAGAAACATAAATATGTACTTATATATGTATTTTAAACCTAGTTTAATGAAATGAAGATGTATGTTAAAAGTCCGTGAGCTGTTAACCTAAAGAGACACAAGACTATGATCATTAAATACAACATGGGTCTCTAAACAAGTAAACCAGGTAAAACGGTACTAAAATTCAAAATTCCCTACAATCGTCTTACGAAGGCCGTCAGGGGTAGCGTGCGCTCAAGGGTCACTCGGGGGTCCCGGGAGCGCGGGGGGACGGCGGCCGAGGCTGGGGCCGCGCTGACCTTGCAGTAGGTGCGGCTCAGCGCCACCTCGAACTTCGCCTGGTTCTTGGTGCGGCTGCTGCGCCAGTGGAAAGGCCTCCTTAACCGACAGCAGCTTCTTCTCCGCCCCCATGGCGCCGTGACTTGGCTGGGACGAGCTTCGTCCGCACAGGGGTACTGCGGCCCCGACAGACTGCGGGACCAGACTCCAAATCCGCCTCCGGCTCGGGTCCGCCCGCCGCTGAGCACCCAGGGCGGGGTTACCGCCAGAGCGTTCAAAAGAACTCCCGCGGGATAAGCAAATACCGCGAGACTACCGCGACACTGCCGGGAGGCGAAAATTTCGGCCCTGTCCGCCGTTTTGCGCGTGCGCAAAGGGTCGAGCCAGTGTTGTTTTTTGTTTTTTGGTTTTTTTTCCCGGCTGGAAGTGAGATGTTAGTGAGTGGTGAGGTTAGGCCGGAAGTGGTGTTGCGTAGGGAATGGGGGGAGGGGGGACGAGCTGAACCGCCGCTCGTCGGGCGAAGCGGGAGGCTTGTGGCGCTGGGCTGGAGGTGAGAAGAAGGGCAGCCTCTGATAGGGATGGACCAGAGTCTGCTAACGGGAGATATCCCGGGTTTCATTGGGGGAGGCACCTTCTGGTTTCGCACAGGGGACGAATTGAGGCCTCCCGGGGCGAGAGGGACAGCAATCCGGGGTCTGAGCGGAGCTATTCTAGGGTCGGTTGGAAGAGGCAAGCTGAAATTCTTAGAAGGCCTGGTTGGGCCCGAGAGGACTGGAGAGAAGTCAGGAATCCGCTGGAAAGAGGATAACATGTGAATATACCTGAAGGTGATACCTGCAAGTTCCTACCCTTAGGATCTAGTGTCCTACCTAATGAGTGCATCGAGGCAATACGGTAAACGAGAGTACAAGAGACAGAAGGTAATTTTAGGTTACGGGTTATGAGACAGATCTGCAGTGTCTTCGGGAGGGAATCAAGCCTTACATATCCTTTACAAATGTAGAATATTTTATACAGACAAAAGTATAAATCATACATTGTGTACTCGCCACCTAACTGCGGAAATAAATTACATAAATTCCTTGATAATATAAATTGAAGTCCTTTGTCTGACCCACGCAGTCTCATTCTTCCCTCTTGCCCAAGGTAGCCACTCTCCCAAGCACTTTTATGCTTTAATTTTAACAACATATATGGTAATGTTTTGCATAATTTTAACAATCAGCAGTGTATATATCCTTTTGTAGCTTGCTTGTTAACTTATGTTTTTAAGATTTACCAGTGTAACGTAACTCTGGTTCATTCATTGTAACAGCTGAACAGGTATTCCCTTATATTACTTTTTCAGTATTTATCCTTTTTTTTTTTTTGCTTTGTATGCCCAGTGCCTGATACATTGTAAGTTCCTAAATACTAGTTAAGTGAATGAATGCTGTAGCATTTGAGCTAAATCATTTAAAGAATGAATAGGATCTCAAATGACTTAAGGATATTCCATACAAACAGAATACTAGTCAGAAGCAGAATCGTGGAAGTGCAGGACAAATTTCAAGAACTTTGGTCGTCTTAGATCTTAAAATATAGAATTGTATGAAGGATAAGATGAGGCTTAGATTTAGAGAAATTGTCCTGAGGAGAATGCACTAGCTCAGAACCATTAGAGGTTTTTGAATTGTGAGAAAACTGACCAAAACTAATTTTTGTGAGTGCCTGGCAATAAAAATAAATGAAAAGCTGTACTTTTATTTTTATTATTACTTTTTTAATGTTTGTTTTTGAGAGAGATGCAGAGCACAAGTGGGGGTAGGGCAGAGAGAGAGAGGGAGACACAGAATCTGAATCAGGCTCCAGGCTGCACAGAGCTGGACACCGGGCTCGAACTCGCAAACTGTGAGATCATGATGTGAGCCGAAGTTGGGCACTTAACCAACTGAGCCACCCAAGTGCCCCCAAAAGCTGTGTTTTTAGAGGATAATATTCATAACACCATGGAGATATGTCTAAGATGTAAGAATTAGTGTCAGGGAATTAAAGATCACCTGTTATGCTTACAGCAAGAATGATCATTGCATTAAACATATAAGACAGTCATGCATACTTCCTTAAAATCCTGAAACGTTTTCCTAGACCATTCATTCATAGCACCACTTTCCTGAGGAACTGTTTCACACCTTCTGTCAAACTTGCAACATTTTCTACTTCTGTGTTCCACGTAGCTGATACCTTGCTGATACCTTGTGTCCTGTTTCAGTTAAAAAAGGACTTACCCCCCTGGAGGCCTGGCGGGCTGAGTCAGAAGAGCTGGAGACTCTTGATCTCCGAGGTCAGGAGTTTGAGCCCCACATGAGGGGTAGAAATTACTTAATTAAAAAAATAAACTTAAGTGGCACCTGGGTGGCTCAGTCGGTTGGGCGACCGACTTCGGTTCAGGTCATGATCTCACAGTCCGTGAGTTCGAGCCCCGCATCGGGCTCTGTGCTGACAGCTCAGAGCCTGGAGCCTGTTTCAGATTCTGTGTCTCCCTCTTTCTCTGACCCTCCCCCGTTCATGCTCTGTCTCTCTCTCAAAAATAAATAAACATAAAAAAAAATTAAAAAAAATTAAAAAAAAAAATAAACAAAAAAATAAACTTAAAAAAAAAAAAAAAGGAAAGGGTTTCCTAGGCTTTCGTTACCACTTGTACCAGGTCTATACCCTAATACATTCCCTCTACTATTATTGTAGGTGAATTGTCTGATTTAGGAGAGGGAGTACGCTCTTTAAGAATGCTTTTTGAGGGTGCCTGGGTGGCTCAGTCTGTTGGGCATCAGCCTCTTGATTTTGGCTCAGGTCATGATCTCACTGTGGGTCCAGCCCTGCGTTGGGCTCTGTAATGGCAGTGTGGAGCCTGGTTGGGGTTCTCTCTGCCCTTCCTCACTCCTGTGAGCATGCTCTCTGAAAAATAAATAAACTTAAATACTTAAAAAAAATATTTTTTAATGTTTACTTTTTTGAGAGCGAGCGAGAGACAGAGCTCGAGAGGGGAAGGGCAGAGGGAGACACAGAATCCGAAGCAGGCTCCAGGCTCTGAGCTGTCAGCACAGAGCCCAGTGCGGGGCTCAAACTCACTGACCATGAGATCATGACCTGAGCCGAAGGACTGTGAGATCATGACCTGAGCCGAAGTTGGACGCTTAACTGACTGAACCACCCAGGTGCCGCCCCCCTCAAAGAAATACTTTTTTAATTCAACAGTCTGAAGTATAGCCAATTATAAACTCCTGAGAGGATTGGGTTGAAATAGGAGTGATAAAAATATTTTAAAAAACAATGCTTAAATGACAGTTGGTTTTGTCTAAAAGAATAGTAATTCAAACTTATAAGTGAGATACTAGTATTTTACGTGAGTTATTTTTAGGTAGATTTAGGTGCTAAGCTTTATAAACTAAATCTAAACATAGTTTACATGTATCTTTGTATAGGACCCTTCTTTCTGCTACTTAACATTATAAGCAGTTTATTGTAAAATAGGGTATCTTTGATTATCCTATTTTAAAGAATATGTTTTACTAGCCTTTGTCTTACATATTACCAAATTGTTCAAATATAGTTTGGTAATTTATTTTTCACTGACTGGTAAAAATAGTGTCATTCATTCTCTCGTTTATTTCAAATACATTTACTGAGTACCTACAGTATGACAAACACATTCTAGGAACAGGTAGATAAGATTCATTTGTGCAAAATCAGTAACCTGAAACTACATCACATAACTATGTTAGTGCATCTTGGTATATAAGGAAACTTCCCCTACAACTAGTTGGTCAACTTAATTGAAATTCTATCCTAAAGGATGGCTATGCTATATGCACATCTGATTAAAGAGCATTATTGCTCGGAAATGACAACGGTCAACCTCAATATGTCTATCTTAAGCATCAGTGCACACGTTTATGATCTTTTAAGTTTTGGCCATGAAGGGATCTGTCCCAGCAGAGCCCATTTGGGCTGTAGACTTACACTGATGTACTTGCCCATGTTATGTATGGTATGTGTATGCTCTGATGTACATTGACTCCTAATTATGAATATGTCTCTTCAAATTAAAATTCCTCAACTTATGGTTAGACCAAAAACAGGTTTGAGCCTATCCCCCAAAACTCCTATGACTTCCCATTAAGAGAAGTTAAACAAATGGAGGGCAGACAAAAGACTTTGTAGCACATTTAGCCCCTTTTTTCTTTAGCTGTATAAGGTAAATATCTATAAAATACCTGGGGGAACATGGCATATTTTATCCTTAAAATTGTAGTGGCTTGTGGAGCATCTGGCTGTCTCAGTTGGGAGAACATGCTATGCTTCATCTTGGGGTTTAAAGTTCAAGCCCCATGTTGGGTGTAGAGATTACTTAAAAATAAAATCTTTAAAAACAACAACAAAAACCGCTAGTGATTTGAGATTTCTTGGAGGGAAAGAAGTATTAAAAACAAGAAAGCATCCTTACTGGAACTTTTAACTGAGAGGAAGAGTCAATAATTGTTCTCTTTCACCTTTTAAGGGCAGCTATGTATCTAAGTCAGATTGCTTTTAAGGCTACTGTGATTTCCCTCCAACTCTTCTTACTCATTAAAAAGAAATCTAGATGCAGTTGAGTTTCCAACAATTTAGTTCTGGTTTAAACATCGATGATATACACCGTGCTCTGACATCCAAGAGAAATAAACTCTCTAGTCCTTACCAACCTATCTTGGAAGACAGGACATAAGAAAAGCTCTGCCTTTTTCAGACCATGGTGAAATATTTGGAACATGCCATCTTTCAAGGAAACCTCTAACCAAGATTAAGTCAAGGCATCTACCAGTCCCCGAATTCTCTCCCAGATGCACATCTTTTTAAGTATAGCCTGGTACTGTATACAGTAGATTTCTAGTTACTTAGGCTACTTAGCCATCGTTAAAACATTTATAATAACTAGCCAAGCTGATATTTCCAAGCCCCTCCTAAGGCAACCAACATGTAAAATTGCCACCACTCTAATAAACCCTGACCTCTGTCCCTATCTGTAGGTCTTCCTAAGGGCACCAACCCTTTATATTACTATAAACAGAAAACTATGCCAAGAGGGTGCTAGCCTAGAGACAAGGTGATGCATTTTGTGCTGTTGCGTGTTACAACTTCATCCTACTCCTACAGCAACCCCCGTTTCCTCAGTGGCCTCTCCTGCCACTTCCCTGGCACCTTCCTGAAGCTGCATTCCAGCATTGCTCCAGGGAGCCTATTAAAGCTTTTTGTAAAGTTTTAGCCCTTAAATTCGAGATTTAACATTTGTCCAATGCTAAACTGACCAAACAGGACAGATTTCTCTTGACCAGCTCTTCACATCCCTGTTTCTCACTGAATTATGCCACATCATGTGACCCATGTCACAGCCATCTTTACTCCTGCCTGTACCTCCAGATCTGTACCCTTCAGTTCTAACTTGCTTCTGTTTTCTGACATTTCATATCAGAGACCAACAAGGTACCTGAGTAGCATGCTAGGCCGTTATGACTGATGAGATCCTTGAGTAGTCCCTTTGGTATTTGAAGTCGGCCAGTATGAATGAGTTCACATTGGCACCTTTACCAAAAAAAAAAAAAAAAAAAAAAGAAGAAGAAGAGGCATCAACAACTACACTTTGTCTATAATGTGTAATCTGTGTCCACAATTATGGTATGCTCCAGCAACAAAAAGATACACAGCCTTTGCTGATATCCTCATTTAAAATGCACCCATATGTACAGTCCAGCAGATTCCTTTGTATTTACCCACAGGAGTTGAAAAGTTATGTTCACACAAAAATCTGCAACTGATGTTTATAGCTGCTTTTTTGATAATTGCCAAAATTTGGGGATGCCTAGGTGGCTCAGGCAGGTAAGCGTCCAACTTTGGCTTGGGTCACAATCTCACCATTCATGAGTTCGAATCCTGTGTCAGGCTTCAGGCAGGCAGTGTGGAGCCTGCTTGGGATTCTGGCTCTCTCCTCTCTCTCTCTGTCGGCCCCTCCTCCACTTGTACATTCTCTCTCAAAATAAATAAATAAACTTAAAAAAAATTGCCAAATCTTGGAAGCAACCAAGAAGTCTTTCAGTAGGTGCATGGATAAATAAACTTTTATATCTAGACAATGGAATATTATTCTGTGGTAAAAAGAAATGAACCATCAAGCCATGAAAAGACATTAAGGAACCTTAAATATGTATTACTAAGTGAAAGAAGCCAATGTAAAAATGCTTCATACTGTAAGTTCCAGTTTATGACATTCTAGAAAAGGTAAAACTGGAGACATTAAAAAAAAAAAAAATCAGTGATTACCAGGGATTGGAGGGAAGTAGAGATGAATAGGCAGAACATAGGATTTTTAGAGCAGTGAACATATTCTGATATCATAGCGATGGATACATGTCATACATTTGTCAACCATTGTCAAATTATTGTTAATAGTGAAGTCCATATAGGTATAATTAATGAAGTCTCACAGAAGAATATCACCAAGACTATAGCCTTTTCTTTATAGCCTTTTCTGACATCTTTTTTGCTCAAATTTACCGTTCTCTGTGATGCCTCTTTCCAAGCTGGCTTTATAGTTGAAAGGGTAGGTCCCCACATAAATATAACAGCGATAGGCTGATGAATATTGATGGCATATAGATAATGTATGGCTCATTTTAAAAAAAAAATTTTTTTAATGTTTATTTTTGAGAGAGACAGAGACAGAATGTGAGTGGGTTAAGGGCAGAGAGAAAGGGAGACACAGAATCCAAAACAGGCTCCAGGCTCCGAGCTGTCAGCACAGAACCCGATGCAGGCTCGAACTCGTGAGCCAGGAGATCCTGACCTGAGCCGAAGTCCGACGCTTAACCGACTGAGCCACCCAGGCGCCCCTATATGGCTCATTTTTGAGAGCTGCTTGATATTCCTTATACCCATACCTTGCTTGTGTCCTAGTATACAAGTCTGCTCTTTCACTCAGGTGAGGAATTGGTGGTAGTTAGAAAGGAAAATACTTAGTGTGTTCCCCTAATCGGGATTCTAATATTCCTCTCAGGTGAGTGGGGGAAATCTGCTCACCAGACAAATAATAAGTAATCTTAAGATAATGTGTATTTCAGCTTTAACACTATGACTTCCTGGAAGAACTCAAGGGATGCAGGATTTATACTAAAAAGTAACAGGCCTTATGGGGACAATGGGATTAGGACCAAACTATATGACTTTGTAACTAGAGCAATAACAAAAATGATTCAAAACCTCTTCAGGATTTATTTTAATCAGGCATGATAAGACACACAGACACAGAAATGTCACACAGTAGGAAGTTTTCATACTCCCAGATCCCTAGAGGCAGGACATAGAGCATGCCAAGCCATGCAAGGGGCCACAGGGGGAAACAGGAGGTTTCAGGAGGCAGAGGAAGCAGAAGGGAAACTGCAGAAAAGCCTGTATTGTGGAAAAGCCTGGGTATTTTCTAGGGCAGAACCAGTGAGGCAGCATGAGCTGGCTAAGCAGGTTTAAAATTGGGTTTTTGATTGATTTCAACAGGCTCTAGGGCATAGGGGCTGTTCCCAGTTGTCAGATACCTGACTGTGAGATGACTGGGGTGGAGGGGAATATTGCCTGAGTTTAAGAGCCTGATTGGGGTGGGGTGGGGTGTGTGTGCAGGTGAGGTGGGCTCTGGAATGGTGAGTTTGCATATGAAAGTTGTGTTAACTGGTTGAGCTGGTTGCTATCTGTTGAGTTGTTTGCCATCTCTAGAGTAGTTTTGGGGGATGCCCAGTCCCTCTCTGATTCGTGAGAACCCGCAAGCCAGAGTGCATCAAGAATACAGATAATAAGAAAATATTAATGCAAATGATTCTAATAACAGTTATTCACGCTGTAAGATGTTGAATTTTTTTTTAAATTTACTTATTCTGAGAGAGAGCGTGTGAGTGGAGGAGGGCTAGAGAGAGGAAGAGAGAATCCCAAGCAGGTTCCACACTGTCAGCACTGAACCAGATGTGGGGTTCAAACTCACAAACCGTGAGATAATGACCTGATTCGAAAGCAAGAGTTGGACACTTAACCGACTGAGCCACCCAGGTGCCCTTAAGTTGTTGAATTTCTAGTAAACACTACAGTAAGTATAAGGCTTTACCTCCCTCCCCCAGAAAGGCGGAACAACTTGATGGAATGCTATGTAAGAAAGTGCTGTGTATGATACTAAGACCCAAATAACACGAAGGTCAAAGGGCAGTGCAGTGAGCACAGGTTTCCCCTTTGAAAATAGGGCATTCCTGTGAAATCCCCTGCTTTCAGAAAGTTGGTGTGAGGCCACTTTGCTTTTACCAAAGACCTACGTTAGTATGGTAACGGCTCTTTTCACAAAAGTGAAAATCCTCTTTGGATTTCTTTCAGTTAGCAAAAACAGGTATCAATGTAGGTCTGCCCTAGAAGTGAAATAGCATAACACAACCTTTTAGAAAGTGGGGGATACCTGTGCTTCTACGATGGACATACCCAAACTGAACTGGGAGGAAGTCTAAAGTGGCAGATGAACCATGGGCCTCCATGGCTCGCTGTATTCAGCTTTATTAAGTATACTTTGCAGTTTCTGATGCCAACTTCCAGGTTTTACAGACATCATTTTTTCTTTTTTTATTAAAAAAATTTTTAGGGGCACCTGGGTGGCCCAGTTGGTTAAGCGTCTGACTTCAGCTCAGGTCATGATCTCACAGTCCGTGAGTTCGAGCCCCACGTCGGGCTCTGTGCTGACAGCTCAGAGCTTGCAGCCTGCTTTGGATTCTGTCTCCCTCTCTCTCTGCCCCTCCCCTGCTCATACTCTGTCTCTCTCTGTCTCAAAAATAAATAAAAACATTAAATAAAATTTTTTTTAAATGCTTAATTTACTTTTGAGAGAAAGAGAGACAGAGACAGGCGTGAACAGGGGAGGGGCAGAGAGAGACAGAGACAGAGACAGAGACAGAGACAGAATCCGAAGCAGGCTCCAGGCTCTGAGCTGTCAACACAGAGCCCGACGCGGGGCTCGAACTCACGGACTGCGAGATCACAACCTGAGCTGAAGTTGGACGCTTCACTGAGCCACCCAGGAACCCCTGATATCATTGTTTCTATTTACCAATCTTGGTTTAGGTCATTTGCCTTACAGAAATAGACCTAAGCTGATGTGACATAGTGATGAGAAGAGCTTTAGGCCTTTTGCTTCAGGACCCATGATCTTGGATATCCTGAAGGTTGCCATAGCTGGCAATAATAACCTCTGTATTCTAAAGTTTTAATGTCATCTCTCTGCTCTTATTCCCAGGCCAAGGATGCAGTCCAAGAAAGTTCTAAAAATATATCATCAGGTCCAACTTTGTAGTTGACCTAGCCATGGAAAGCCTCATTGGATCCTCACTGGGTCAGACCATAACTGGCATTCTTAAAAACTCTTCCCATCATAAAGTATCAAGAAGGAAAATGTAGGATATATACCTACCACTTCAAGAAAGCTCCTGTACCAGCCAACAGCCTAACAGATTAGCTAGCTGCTTTGATCATCAAGCAGACGTACTCAAGCTCAGCACAGCACAGGAAAAATCTCTCTATCAACATTTTTCACATTCTGTGTGTGACCTATTAGCAGGTCATGAAATCAGTTGTGTGAGTCACAGTGAAAGTTTTTTTAAAACAGTAAAATATATCAAGTGTTTTGTGTGATTCCTCTGCCAGAATTGTGCTACCAGGAATACTAAGGTCAATTTCAAGATCTGAAAAGAAAATTAACTAATGGAGGGCATATAATGAACAGAATGTGTACTGGCTAAGAAATGGCTTTTCAAGCATTTGTCCACTGGTGTCTTGTTTCGTTTTCATAATAATAAAGTTGGTGAGCAGTCTAGTTTGTGTTCTCGTGACTTACAACTAGATGTGAAGTCTGAGATGTTCAACTGAGATGCATTTGCAAACTATATTTTTTGGGAAAGATGTTATCTAGGCTATATATATATATATAAATGCCACAATTTTTTTAGTGGCATTTAAAACATTTTAATTAGCATTACTTTTAAAATGGATCCTATCGTTTTTAAAAGAAAGAGGAAAAATGAAGTGAAATGTGCAGACACTCGTTCAAGTTCAGCTGCTGCACCTGGAAATGTGAATAGTGACCATGTTGAGAGAAATACTGACTGTAATCTGCAAACTTCAACCTCGTTTGAGCCACATTTCAAAAAGAAAAAGGTAAGTGCAAGACGTTATAATGAAGATTATTTAAAATACGGTTTTATCAAATGTGAAAAACCCTTTGAAAATGACAGACCTCAGTGTGTTATTTGTAATAATATTCTTGCAAATGAGAGCTTAAAACCTTCTAAATTAAGAAAGCACTTAGAAACTCAGCATGCTGAACTTACTGATAAGCCTCTTGAGTATTTTCAAAGAAAGAAAAAGGATGTAAAGTTGTCTACACGATTTCTCGGTTGTCCTACAGCTGTTAGCGAGAAAGCCTTATTATCGTCGTATTTGGTTGCATATCGAGTGGCGAAAGAGAAAATGGCTCACACGGCTGCTGAAAAAATAATTCTTCCAGCGTGTTTGGATATGGTGCGTACAATTTTTGATGACAAATCAGCTGATAAATTAAAAACGATATCTAGTGATGACATAATATCTCTTCGAATGTGCACTATTGCGGAACACTTAGAAACAATGCTTCTTACCCGGTTGCAGACTGGTATAGACTTTGCGATCCAGCTCGATGACAGCACCGATCTGGGGAGCGGCACAACACTCTTAGTTTATGTCAGATACGCGTGGCAAGAAGATTTCATGGAGGACTTTTTGTGTTGTTTAAATATAACCTCACACCTAAGCGGGTTAGATATTTTTACAGAATTAGAAAAGTGCATTGTTGGCCGATATAAATTAAACTGGAAGAACTGCAAAGGGATTACAAGTGACGGAGCAGCAAGCATAACCGGAAGACACAGCAGAGTAATTAAAAAATTGCTAGAAGTTACTAACAATGGCGCCGTGTGGAATCACTGTTTTATACATCGTGAAGCTTTAGCATCCAGAGAAATCCCACAGAATCTCTTGGAAGTACTGAAAAACGCAGTGAAAGTTGTTAACTTCATTAAAGGCAGTCCACTAAATAACCAGCTTCTTGAAACATTTTGTTCAGAGATTGGAGCTAATCGTACCCACTTACTATACCATACCAAAGTTCGTTGGTTGTCTCATGGCAAAATACTAAGCAGGGTTTACGAACTCAGGAACGAGATCCACCTTTTTCTTACTGAAAAAAAATCTCATTTGGCAAGTATTTTGGAAGATGACATTTGGGTGACGAAATTGGCATATTTAACAGATATTTTTGGCATTCTTAACGAACTGAGTTTAAAACTACAGGGGGAAAATAGCAATATATTCCAACAGGTCGAACGCATCCAGGGATTCCAAAAGACACTATTGTTATGGCAAGCGAGGCTTAAAAGCAGCCGTCCGAGCTACTACATGTTTCCGAGATTTTTGCAGCATATCGAAGAGAACGTTATTAGTGAAAACCTTTTGAAAGAAATAAAATTAGAGATATTGGTGCATCTCACTTCTCTGTCTCAAACTTTTAACCATTTCTTTCCAGAAGAGAAGTTTGAAACGTTAAGAGAAAACAGCTGGGTGAAAGATCCCTTTGCTTTTCGAAACCCGGAATCGGTAATTGAGTTAAACTTGGTGCCTGAAGAAGAGAGTGAATTACTGCAGCTCAGTTCCTCATACACATTGAAGACTGACTACGAAGCATTAACATTATCGGCATTTTGGATTAAGGTAAAGGAAGACTTCCCTCTGCTAAGCAGAAAGAGTGTCCCGCTTCTGTTACCATTCACGACAACCAGTTTGTGCGAGCGTGGGTTTTCAGTCCTGACCCAGTTAAAAGCAAAGGAAAGAAACGGGTCGAAAGGTGCAGCAGATATGCGGGTGGCACTGTCCTCCTGTGTTCCCGACTGGAGCGAACTTCTCAGCAGGCAAGCGCACCCGTCACCTTGAGTGAATCTTCCCTGATTTGTGTTCTTGTGTTTCTTATTTTGTGACATTTTTCTATGCTGAATTCAGATGCTAACACAGCATTGTATGTGCTAACTTGGTTTTTATTTTTGGCATATTTAAATATTAATGAAATCATAATGTAACTTTCCATTCTTTGACCAAAACTTTAATGAACTTCTGTTAGAGGCCAGGAAGTTTTCTAGAGACATTTGGGATGCAAAATGAAGAAAGCAAAGATCATTCTGTAGTGGAACTTCGTGGAACTGGCAGGGAGAGAGACAGACAGACCATAAATAACCCTTAAAATATTTTAAAGGTAATAAGTGCTATAGAAAGAGCAATAAGAAAGAAGGCTCGGGAACTGTTATATGGGCACCAAATCATGAAGGGCTCTGTAGACCATCAAAGGGCCTCTGGGTTTTTGCCTGAAATGGAAGAGCAGTTGAAGGATTATGCAGAGGAAAGATGTGATGTGAATTAGGTTTTAAAAGATTCACTTCATAGGTGCCCAGCTGGCTCAGTCAATAGAGCATGTGTCTCTTTTTTTTTATTTTATTTTTTTTTTAATATTTATTTATTTTTGAGACAATGCGAGAGACAGAGTGCAATCAGCGGAGGGATGGACAGAGGGAGACACAGAATCTGAAGTGGGCTCCAGGCTCTGAGCTGTCAGCCCAGAGCCCGACGCGGGGCTCAAACTCCCAAACCGTGAGATCATGACCTGAGCTGAAGTTGGATGCTTAACCAACTGAGCCACTCAGACGCCCCTAGAGCATGTGCCTCTTGATCTTGGGGTTGTAAGTTTGTGCCCCACATTGGGTGTAGAGATTACTTAAAAAAATAAAATAAGATGAAATAAATAGAAGACTCTGGCTGACATTTTGAGAATAAATGGAATTCAACGTTAACTTCCCTAAAGAGGATTTTCCTAACCCACCTTAGTTTTTGTTCCATTATTCCCTTTGTTTCTTTTCTTGGTAGTGTATCATTTGTAATATTTTTATTTATTTGATAACTGATTCTGTCAATCTGCTACCCTGGAATGAGTGCTTCATAGGAGCAGAATTCATGTCCATTTTGTATGATACACAGTAAGTGGGGATGTAATGTACATCTAATTAACAAATAATGATCTCTAACATCTGTAACTTGAGGTTGTACTCTCAGGAATAATTATTAAATGTGTGGCAAAGTCTCTTTCACATTTTTAAAAATATTTATTTATTTTTGAGGGAAAGAGACAGTGTGCGAGCACGGGAGGGACAGAGAGAGGGGGACAGAAGCATGCTCTACATGGACAGCAGCGAGTCCAATGTGGGGCTTGAACTCCCCAACCTTGAGATCATGACCTGAGCTGAAGTCAGATGCTTAACTGACTGAATCACCCAGGTGCCCCCCCCCATTTTTTTTTTTTTTAACATTTTAAAATTTGATTTGGTCAGATAATCTCTATAAGCATTCAAAAATGGCATTGATTGATATGGCTTCCTCACATTGTTGCTGATAATTAAGCAACTTAAATTGCTTAATATGTGTTCCTCAAATTAATTTCAACTTCTGCCTTTATATAGTCACTGATTCCAGTGGGTGGTGTTTCTCTTGGCAAGGGCTCTCTCTAAAATTGTAAAGGTGAGCAATTCCTTTCCATCAGCTACCATGCTTAGGATTCTTGTAATATTTGTGTTTTCAGATTTTGTCTTCTATTGAAGGTGATTTTTTTACTTGCCTTTTTGGTACTCGAAATAAAGTGTTGGAATACAGTTCCCCAGGAATATCTCACATGTCTGCTCAGTGTGGATTCTCTGAATGAAGGTATTTGCATCCACATTAAGAATGTTTGTAAAGGGAGATAGTTGAGGATCATGAAGCTAGAGACATACCAGGGAAGTAAAGATAAAGCCTTCTTTCCCTCCCCTGAGTTGTTTGCTTGCATTCCAGAGTAATGGATAATCTCCCTGGAGACGAGGATGGGAAGATATACCAGTAACCCCACAAAACCCTAGAGTCTAATATCATGCAACCCACTGCATGATGGAGAGATGACATCTGATCCTTACCATGTCACGCTGTGGGAGTTGGGGTATGGGGAGCTAACAAACAAAACTGATGTGTCTGCTTCTTTTTTTTGTTTTTTTTGGGTGTGAGTAATAAATTGTTTCTGACTCAAAGATCGTGTGTCTTTTTGTCGGTATATGACACTCTGCCGAATCCCTTTGTGCAAGGCACACGTTCAAGGTTTCGGGGATTAGGATCTGGACATCTGTTAGGTGGTGAAGGGGGGACTCAGCCTATCACAGTCCACTCTTACCAAAGACTCATACACATCTTGCATGAGAAAGATACTCACCCATCTTGAATGTGACCAGAAGTCTCAGCCCATTACATCAACTCAAGTCCAAAACCTCGTCCAAGTCTCACTGGCTCAAAGGCTCAAGTCTTCCACCTAAATCACCTAGATTAGGTGTGGGTACAGTATCTGGGTATAATCTATCCTGAGGCAAAATCTTGCATCTGTGACCTGTGAAATTAGAAACCAGTTCTGTGCTTCAAAATACCCAGACTGTTCTAGGGTAATAGTCACAACCCATTCCCATTCAAAAAGGGAGAAAAACATTAAATTCTGGTTCCTTTTTGTAACAGTTCCCTTCTTTTTATCTCTTTTACATTTTACTAAAAGCCACAAAAAAACCCAGGACATACCTCCAATACTTCGCTTGGAAATCTCACATAAAATCCGAGTTCGTTGCTCTCAAGTCCTGTTTTCTATATAATTATAGAACATAATCCATCCTAAACTTCCCCTTTCTATCATTCTATAACAGAACCCCAAAAAACCCAAAAACTGTTGGTGAGGTGCTTCTGAGCCCTCACAGCAGTTCTTTTAACATCCAATTATGCTACAGTTTGTTTACAACAACTCAGGTATTCTTTTTTTTCTTTTTCTTTTTTAAGTAGGCTTCACGTCCAGCAGGGAGCCCAACATGGGGCTTGAACTCATGACTCTGAGATCAAGACCTGAACTGAGATTCAGAGTAGGATGCTTGGGGCGCCTGGGTGGCTCAGTCGGTTGAGCTTCCGACTTCAGCTCAGGTCATGATCTCAGGGTCCGTGGGTGTGAGCCCCGTGCGTCAGGCTCTGTGCTGGCAGCTCAGAGCCTGGATCCTGCTTCGGATTCTGTGTCTCCCTCTCTCTCTCTGCCCCTCCCCCACTCACGCTCTGTCTCTCTATCAAAAAATGAATAAACGCTAAAAAAAAATTAAAAAAAAAAGAGTAGGATGCTTAACCTACTGAGCCACCAAGGCACCCCAGTGATACAGGTATTCTTTAAGACCATATAGGTTTCGGGTGCCTGGATGGCTCCTTTGATTTCAGCTCAGGTCATGATCTCATGTGGGGCTACACGCTGACAGCATGGAGCCTGTTTGGGATCCTCTCTCCTTCTCTCTGCCTGTCCCCCAGTCACTCTCTCTCTCTTTCAAAATAAATAAATAAACTTAAAAAAAAGGATGATATAGGTTTTCTTTACCATGCTCTTCGCTCCTGAGACCTCAGAGACCTGAGTCTTTGACACCCATATTTCTACTAACAATCTGTTTTAAGGCAATGTAGATTTCTTCTACTGTGTTCCCCCAAATGGTTTCAGCCTCCGTGCAGTTGCAAACCACTTCCATATTTTGAGTATTTGTTCCAGCAGACTTGCCAAAATTTGAAGCCAGAAAAATCTCATTGTTTCGATGACTAGCTGTCTCATCTGTTCTCCAACTTCACCTCTGCTTTGGGGCACCTCCTTGCAGATTCTGGCCAAGATTAGCCAAGAGTAACTGTCCCTGGTGACATCCCAAGCTCAGTCTCGGAACTGAAGAAAACAGGGAAACAGAAAAGGGATACTTCCAGATCCTGCTCTAACAAGCTACCATAAACCTAGTGGCTTAAAACAACATGTATCTGTTTAGAAATGAGGTCAGAAGTCCAACGACAGTCACCCAGGACTAAAGTCAAGATGTCAGCAAGGCTTGTTCCTTCTGGAGGCTCTAGGGAAGAATCAATCTCTCCTTTTTTTTTTTTTTTAAATTTTTTAATGTTTATTTTTGAGAGACAGCGACACAGACAGTGTGAGTGGGGGAGGGGCAGAGAGAGAGGGCGACACAATCTGAAGCAGGCTCCAGACTCCAAGCTGTCTGCACAGAGCCCAGTGCGGGGCTCGAACCCACAAACCGTGAGATCATGACCTGAGCCCAAGTCGGACGCTCAACTGATTGAGCCAATCAGGTGCCCCCCCATTTCTTTTTTAATATTTACTTTTGCAAGAGAGAGAGTGAGAGGAAAAGGGGCAAAGAGAGAGAGAGAGAGAGAGAGGAGGACAGAGGATCCAAAGCAGGCTCTGTGCTGACAGCAGACAGCCAGATGTGGGGCTTGAACTCACGAACCGCGAGATCATGACCTGAGCCAAAGTTGGACGCTTAACTGACTGAGCCACCCAGGCGCCCCAGGAAGAATCTTTCTATACATTTTCAAGCTTCAAGAGTCTGCCTACATTCCCTGTCTCATGGCCCCATCCTGCAGCATAGCACCCCCAAGTATCTCTCTGCTTCCATCATTACATTGCCTTCTCTGTGTCTCTGATCCACCTGCCTCCCTTTTATAAGGGAGACAGAGCGGGGACTGGACTCAGGCCCCCTCAACCCTAACCCAAAACCCAGCATTCCTTGATAGCTGGAACTCTAGGCCTCTTGAGTAGCGTTATCTTGCAGGAATGCAAATGCAGCATGCTTACCTAAAGAAGGAACTTCATCATGTAGACTGGCAGAGAGCTAACCAAACCAGCCTTCGCCAAGGTGGACCCCAGTGCTGACCTTTCACTGACTTTCTCCCTCATTATAATACTAAAAATCCTGCGGGGGCGGGGGAGGGAGGGAGGGTGGAGATTGAACATGCTAATGAGACATGCCCTACGTGCTTGCCCCACTTCCTATATCTCTTCCCACCCATTCACGCTTAGGTCACTCCTTTCCCTCCTCAGTCTCTTTAAAAACATTCTCTGGCCTTTGTTCCTGTTGGACCCCCATCAATTTCTATTTCTTGGGGAACCCAAGGACTGGAGCTGGTGATATAAGGACCCTTAAAAAGACATTGGACCATCCAGACAATCCATTATAATCTTTCCATCTCAAGATCCTTAACTTAATCACTTTTGCAAAGTCCCTCCAACTGTGTAAGGTAATGTATTCACAGTTTTCTGGGGATTAGGATATTGTGGAGCCGTTACTCTGGCCTGCCACAACGGAAAATAAAAACAAGAAGCAAATAAGATGATAAGTATTCAAAACATTCATTGAGAGAACATTATGAAACACACTGTGCTAAGACCTTTAAAAGCCTCATTTCTCTTCATCCTTTAGCAACCAAGAATGCCAGCCAACAAAAGAGACATTTTTAATAAGAAGTCCAGAATTACTGAAAACTCTTAAAGTTCAAGGAAACAAAGTACAAATTAGTACTGAGTTCAAGGTTTTTGACTTGTGACCCTAGCTTTCCTGTCAAGTCTCAGGCTACACTCTATTTATCAATAAAACTAGCTTTTGATCTTTTTCCAGAAAAAGTCCCATGCTTTCCCATTATTCTGCCTTTGCTTGAGCAATTAGTACCATCTGAAATCTCTTTCCTCCAACTCTGGATGTCAGCATTCTATTCCTTTTTCTAGAACTTCCTATAAGGGGGATAATAAATTATACATATATTTTTTCCTGTAGCTTCTTTCACTCAGTGTGAACACTTTTAGATGCTTCAGTGTATCAGTAGTGTATGCCTTTGCATTGCTGAGTGGTATTCCATTGTATGACTAGATCACAATTTGTTTATTTTTTTTCTTGTTGGACATTTACATTGTTTAGTTTGGGGGTTTTATGGACTAAGCTCAATGAACATTTCATGTGTAAATCTTCAGATAGACATGTGTTCATCTTTTTCTTGGTAAATATCTTCTTTGGTGAGGCATTTGTTCAATTATTTTGCCGATTTAAAAATTTGTGTTGCGTTTCTTGTTGTTTCTGAGTTGTTGAGTTCCTTCTATTTTCCAGACACAAGCTTTAAATCAGTAATCAGCATTCACAGTATTATGACCTGTGAATATCATTCACAGTTAAACTTACAGTATTCTATGATTGTTTCCTTTCTTGTAAACTTCCTGCTCACCCCAGAGGTAATAACTATCTCCCCTCAACCCCCAGCCAAGCTTATTTGTTTATGTACTTGGTATTCTATTTAGTTTCCATGTATTGTGCTCTGGGAAGGATGTTTCTAAGGAAATAAAAAGAAAAAGAAAAAGAAAGAAAGAAAGAAAGAAAGAAAGAAAGAAAGAAAGAAAGAAAGAAAGAAAGAGGAAGAAAGAAAGGAGGGAGGGAGGGAGGAGGGAAGGAGGGAGGGAAGGAAGGAAAGAAAGGAAGGGAAAGAAAGATATCAAACACACCACCTAAAATACAGACTGATACTTAAAAAAAATTTTTTTTTACTGTTTATTTATTTTTAAGAGAGAGAGAGAGAGAGAGCGTGCACGCACAAGCAGGGGAGGAGCAGAGAGAGAGGGAGACACAGAATCCCAAGCAGGCTTGAATTCACTCACAAGCTGTGAGATCATGACCTGAGCCAAAGTCAGAGCCTTAACCCACTGAGCCACCAAGGCACCCCCAGACTGACACTTTTGAATGCATTGAGAGATTCACGCGTCTTGCAGAGAATTTGACCATAATCATAAGTGTCCATAGGATACCAAGCACGCAAACAAAGAAGTGTGGGTGGTGGGTGAAGAATGGGGGAAGGGAGGAGGATAACAGAGATTAATTCTTTCCTCTAGGGTAAGGAGAAAGTTCACAAAAAAGGAAACAGAATCATAGAATACCACAAGCTCAGCCATGAATAATACTCACAGGTCATAATAACGTAGATGCTGATTACTGATTTCAAGCTTGAGATAAAACACTTGGGATGATGAAAGGCACAGAAAGATGCCTTCTGAGGATGTGTGAGGTTAAAATTAAAATTTCCTTTTCCATCCTAGGAAGTCAAAGAATAATATCCAAGATAGAAACATCAAGAAACAGCAGATAGCCATGTTATTTGGAAACGCAGAAGTAAGTAAAAGTTTTTTTTGAAATAATTAAAAATGCTCATTTCTGGAAAGTGAATTGAGTCAGGGAGGACTGGACAGGAGAATGTGGGTTTTGGTTATAAACTTTACAAATGAAAAAGAGAGTCAGGGCGCCTGGGTGGTTTAGTCGGTTAAGCATCTGACTTCAGCTCAGGTCATGATCTCACGGTTTTGAGTTTGAGCCCCAAATCGAGTGAGCTCGAGCCCCGCTTTGGGTGAGCCCCACTTCCCTCTCTCTCTGCCTCTGACTCACTTGTGCCCTCTCTCTCAAACAAAACATAGCAAAAAACTTAAAAAATAATAAATAAAAAATGTAGATGGGACACCTCGATGCCTCAGTCAGTTGAGTGTCCGACTTCAGCTCAGGTCATGATCTCCAGGTTTGTGTGTTGGGTTTGTGAGTTCTAGCCCCGCATCTGGCTCTCTGCTGTCAGCAGGGAGCCCCGCTTCTATCCTGTCTCCCATTCTCTCT
The DNA here is from genome assembly GCF_028018385.1 of Neofelis nebulosa. Lineage (NCBI taxonomy): Eukaryota > Metazoa > Chordata > Mammalia > Carnivora > Felidae > Neofelis > Neofelis nebulosa. Next base: position 195,615,142 of record NC_080784.1, on the reverse strand, counting down.
GCACCTCCCCCACTTACACTCTCTCAAAAATAAATACACGTTTAACAAAATAAATAAAAAAGAGAGAAAGAGTCACATAAAATGTTATAGAACCCCCAACCCCACCCCTCGCCAGCTCCCCATGTTTACCAGATGCTTGCTGTGGGCACTCCGTTCACAGCTATCATTACTGTGAGAATTGAGGATTAGGGCCTCCAGAATTCCAAGTGCAATTCTGGCAATCCTGGCTGTCTGAATTGCCTACCTCTGGGAGTTTGCATTTATCTGGAAGGGAGATTATAACCTCCCACAAGTTCCTTAACTTCCTGGCGTTTCCTCATCTCTAAAATGGGGATGAAAATAAATTAAAAAAATAAGTAAATAAATAAGTAAATAAATAAATAAAATGGAGATAATAAACCCAGCTGGGAGGGATGTTGTGAAAAGTAATTGAAAACTATGCTTATAGAGTGCTTGGCACATAATAGCAGCTCAACAAACATTAGTGTTTGTGGTTATTACTGCCTGAAAACAAAACCCACTCACCATTGACCAGTGGAAAAGAGGGCTTCTATCAGAGATGTCAGAGTTTGGGACCAGAAATACCTTTCTTTCAATGACTAAACTTCCCAGGCCTATTCCCCAACCTTGTTTCTTTGGGAGCTCTTTCCTCCTGGCCAATATTAGCCCAGAGCCTGTTTTTCTGTTTGTTTGTTGTTTGTCAGACTGGCGGTTGCCAGGACGGGGGTGGGATGGGCGAAACAGGTAAAAAGGATTAAGGGGCTCCTAAATTAAAGAAGTCAGGAAGATGAAAAGTATAGCCTGGGGAATGTAGTCAATAGTATTATAATAACCTGTGATGACAGATGTTGACTACATGTGTGGTAAGCATGCGGTAATGTACAGAATTGTCCTACACCTGAAACTGTATGCTAATTACACTTCAATTAAAAACAAAACAAAAGATGGGGCGCCTGGGTGGCTCAGTCGGTTGAGCGTCCGACTTCGGCTCAGGTCACGATCTCGCGGTCCGTGAGTTCGAGCCCCGCGTAGGGCTCTGTGCTGACAGCTCAGAGCCTGGGGCCTGCTTCTGCTTCTGTGTCTCCCTCTCTCTCTGCCCCTCACCCACTCGCATTCTGTCTCTGTCTCTGTCAAAAATAAATAAACATTAAAAAAACAAACAAACAAAAGAGCAGAAGAACAAAAGGGGCGTCTGGCTGGCTCAGTCCGTAGAGCAGAGCACGCTACTCTTGATCTCAGGGTTGGGAGCCCAAGCCCCACCTTGAGCGTAGAGATTACTTAAAAACTAAAATCTTTAAAAAGAGAAGAAGGAGAAGAAGGATGAGGGGGAGGGGGAGGGGAGGGGAGGGGGAGGAGATCAGCCAAGAGCCAGAGTCCTGTTCCCGGTGAAGTCCTAACTCAGTCCTGGAACTGAAGCAGCTGGCAGGGGCGGACAGCGAGGGGGTGGGGGTGGGGTGCGCGTCTGCGGAGCGCAGCTGGAGGGAGCCGGCTTCGTGCAGGGGAGAGGAGCGAGTCCAGAAGACAAAGTCCGGGGGATGGCAGCCCTGGGGCGCGCGTCCTCGCTGCTCTCGCTGCTGCCGCTGCTGCTGGTGCCCGCTGCGGGCGCAGGGGGCGCGCGGTGGCGCGGGGAGGGCACCAGCCCGCACCTACGGAGCATCTTTCTGGGTCGCTGCGCGGAGTACAGCTCCCTGCTGAGCCCGGAGCTGCGGTGAGCGCGGCGGGGGCGGCGGGAGGTCTGGAGGTGAGGAGGGCGTGGGGAGTCTGAAGGTCGGGGCCTGGGGGGAAGGGGAGGATCTTGACCCGAGAGGGGTGGGGGAAAGTGGGGGTTCTAGAGGTGCGGGGGGGGGGGGAGCCAAATGTGGAGAGTGGGGAGTCTAGCGGTGTGTGTGTGTGTGTGTGTGTGTGTGTGTGTGTGAGGCAGGCTGTGGGTGGTCGGCCTAGAGGGTGAGGCTTAGGTAGAGGGGAGTTTGGATGACAGACAGCATGTGCTCAGCCAGAGGGGTCAGACCCAGGAAGAGGGCCTTCCGCTGGAATTGGTGAGTCCGGGGACTTGGGCAATTCATTATCAGATCCCCTAAGGTAGAGGACTTTCTAAGTTTGAGTCTCTCTTGCCAGCACAGTGCTTTGTACTAATCTTTATACCTTCTTTGGACCTACTTTTACTGTTTTCATAATGTCCTTTTCTTGTGCCAGGATTTTTTTTTGGTGACAAGGTTCAGACAAATAAAAACAGCAGACAATCGTGTACAGAACACCCGTGATAGCCACTGCCCACCACAAGACATAAAAAGTTACAAATGCCTTGGGGAATGTTTTTGAAAAGCTAGAATGGACTTCAAGAGTGGTGGCTGTCGCTGGAGGGCATCCTTGCTGCTTCAGTGTCACCTGATGCAAAGGGTGACGGCTTGGGCGTGTCAGCAGATAGATCAGCCCAAATCCCTTGGCTTGAGCGAATGTTTTTTTGAGCGAATGTTTTTTATTACTTTCGGCGAGGAAGGAGACAGGGATAGTTCTCAAAGCACTGTCTCCTCTAACAAAAACTTCAGAGCTGCTTATATTGCCAGCCGCACCATTTTGTTCAGTTATTCTTACAAATAGGTAGCTGGTCACAGGAACTTGGTAAACTTTGTAATCTTTCCAGCATGGCTTACAAGGGGTTAGCTTAACTACAATTTCCCAGGAACATTTATGATCTGTGTTCCCAGGCATCTACTCTCTCTCTCTCCCTCTCTCTTTTAAAAAATTTCTTTAAGTTTATTTATTTATTTTGAGAGGAAGGGACAGAGAGAGTAGAGAGTAGAGGGTGCACGCGTGTGCGCGCGCGCGCACACACACACACACACACACACACACACACACACACACACACACGTGGGGGAGGGGCAGAGAGGAGAGAGAATCCCAAGCAGCCTCCCAACCATCAGTGCAGAGTCTGATGTGGGGCTCCAACTCACGAACCATGAGATCGAACCATGAGATCGTGACCTGAGCTGAGATCAAGAGTCAGACACTTGGGGCGCCTGGGTGGCTTAGTCGGTTAAGCGTCCGACTTCGGCTCAGGTCATGATCTCACGGTCCGTGAGTTCGAGCCCCGCGTCGGGCTCTGTGCTGACAGCTCAGAGCCTGGAGCCCATTTCAGATTCTGTGTCTCCCTCTCTCTCTGCCCCTCCCCTGTTCATGCTCTGTCTCTCTGTCTCAAAAATAAATAAACATTAAAAAAAAAAAAAGAGTCAGACACTTAACCGACTGCACCACCCAGGTACCCAAGGAATCTACTCTCCCGAGTAACTTTGGAGGGTTCCCAGAAACAGTGAGGTCCTCAAGGACTCATGAAGCTGAAAACAAATATGCTGGAGAAACAAGATAGTTATTTTCTCACTGATGAGACATTAGGTCCCTGATGTGACCTTATTCCTAACTAACATTAGCAGCAGGTGTAACAGCTTTTCTCAACACACAGAGCCCATGCCTGGTTTTATAAGGTCTTGTCCACCAGCCTGATCTCACCTGGCCCCTGACACAATGGACCTTAGGTCTAAATGGAGAGGCACCTCAAATTGGGGGCCTGCATTGGCTTATTGGAATTGTCATCCTCCAGCACAGTGCTTTTTCTGCTGGTCTCTGGGAGCCTGAGACAAGACTTAGGTTCCTTAGCTCTGAAACACGTGTGTAATTCCTTCTGAGACCACTTTCACGGTCAGATTCCTAAATCTGGGTTAGGGTTTGTCTTCTCCTCTTCTGAACTGGGGTTAGTGCATGAGACATGACAGTTTGCTGCCTTTCTCATGCCTAGTTCTGCAGAGTTAATAAATGGCAAAATTGCTTGTAAAGCTGTTGAACTTTGAGAGAAACGACAGTATTTCACATCACATCATGATGTCGTTGGTTTTTTTTTTTCTTTTCTTTTCTTTTTTAACTTGTACTTCTGTACAGGGACAAGAACTGCACAGCTATCTGGGAAGCCTTTAAAGTGGTTCTGGACAAGGATCCCTGTTCTGTATTTCCCTCGGACTATGACCTTTTTATTAGCCTCTCCAGACACTCCATTCCCAGGGACAAGGTAAAATGTTCTTCTCTGTCTCTACAGAGATAGATAGTGCCTGGGCCAGTATCTGTGACCCTGTGGGACCCTGTTTCAGTATCACCAAAAAATCAAGCAACAAACTCACCTGAGCTCTCTGATGGGAAGGCATCTTCACTGGTAATCCTGGGTCTCCTGCCTGTCTGGGCAGAAGGGACTTTCCTAGGTCAACAAGTCTGTGCAGGAATCACCACATAAGGACGTTGCCACACCTTCTTCCTGGGCCTCTGCCCCGAGCCAATTCTGAATAACCTGTGTCCCAACTGGCCCCATTTGGTCTGAACTTTGAGGGACTCAGAAAGGCTTTAACCTCAATATCTTCCCAGAAGACTGATCCCTCCTTTTATTATTATTATTATTATTATTATTATTATCATTATTATTATTATTTTAATGTTTATTTATTTTTGAGAGAGAAAGAGAGACAGAGTGTGAGCAGGGGAGGGGCAGAAAGAGAGGGAGACACAGAATCCAAAGCAGGTTCCAGGCTCTGAGATGCTTCACCAACTGAGCCACCCAGGTGCCCCCTGATCCCTCATTTTAAGGAACCTTAAGATTCTATCTGTTCAGTATCATTAAGAAAACCACATGTCTATGTTCTGAGTTTTTTTTTTTTTTTTTTATGTTTTGAGTTCTAATAAAATCAAAATAAATGAGAAAGTCTACATAAAATGCTTGCTTAGAACAATACCTTGAGTTTAAAGAAAGATACCTTTATTGTTTCTCTGACAACATAATTCTTAACCTGATTTTTCATTGTAAAATCAGGTAACAATAATGTTTACCAATGAGAAAATCTTAACATCATTTCTGATAGAGCTGGAAGGTTCAGTGATATAATAGATTGAAAATAGGTTGCATTTTGCACCTTGCCAGCTCCCTGCCAGTAAAAAGAGGAACGATGAATTTTGTTCTTTCTTTGGTGCTAGCTGATGAACTCAGGAAATAGTTCCCAATTTACTTCCACCTGCTGAACATTGTGCTAAGGCAACAAGTGGACAATGTGCAACGGAGAACAAAACAGCCCCTCCCCCAGGAATCTTCCAGTCTGGGCATAGACCAAGTGGACTACTAAGGATCTAATGAGATTATGAGCGGGATATCGTTATTTGTATTACTGTTGTGTGAAAACACCATAGCTTTACGGTGGAAACTGTAAAACATAATATAAAAGTCACATATTTCTGAGGCACTTTATGCTCTGGGAAGTGCTTTTTTGTGGTTACATATTATCCTGAACACAGCTGTGGTAGAAGAGAAAGGGCTCATGCTCCCCATTTTCCAGATGTTGAAACTGAGGCACAGGGAGATTACATGCTTTGCTCAAGATCACACATCTAGTGTATGAACAGACTCAGGATTCAAACCCAGGTCCTTTGATCTTTTTTTAAATCCAGGAATGTTTATATAAACGCTGCTGGGAAAGTATTTTGTTAATGTTTGCCTGATACCCTAGGAATAAGGGAAGTAAATATCGGGATACTCTCTGGGTAAACAGAGACAAAGAAAAAGAAAGTTCAGTTGTCAGGCAAGCTGGAGTTGAATGAGCAATGGACTGCCTGACTTGTCTGAAAAAAATCTGCCTTGATTTTATTTTATATGGTAATTTTGTGTTTGTTTTTTCCTTAGTCCCTGTTCTGGGAAAACAACCACCTCCTTGTCACTAGCTATGCAGAGAATGCCCGTCGCTTTATGCCTCTGTGTGATGTTCTGTATGGCAGGATTGGAGATTTTCTGAGCTGGTGTCGACAGGAAAATGCCTCCGGTAAGACTCCTGCACAAACCACAAGAAAAGTATGAGCTCTGGGGGCCTGGCTGGCTCAGTTGTTGGAGCATGCAGCTCTTGATTTCGGCGTCGGGTTTGTGAGTTCGAGCCCCCGTGTTGGGTGTAGGATTACTTAAAAAAATAAAATCTGTTTTTTAAATGTTTATTTATTTTTGAGAGAGAGAGACAGAGCGTGAGTGGGAGAGGGACAGAGAGAGAGGGAGACACAGAATCCGAAACAGTCTCTGAGCTGTCAGCACAGAGCCCGTCGTGGGGCTCGAACTCACGAAGCGTGAGATCATGACCTGCGCTGAAGTCGATGCCTAATTGACTGGGCCACCCAGGCGCCCCATAAAATCTTAAAAATGAAAGAAAAGTAAGAGCTCTCATTTAAGTAGATATTGTGCATTTGTGCTAAATGCTTTCATATGCATTTGTCTCATTTGATTCCCCCCAAATCCTCTGAGGTAGGTGGTAATAATAATTAATAATAACAATAATAGGTAGAAAGCACTTATCTTTTGCCGGGTACTCTCCAAGCACTTTACATATACAGTATTAACTAATTTAATCTCTGCACCAGCCCCAAGAGATAGGTCTTCTCCTAATTCCTGTTTCGATAAATGAGGACCCTGAGGCCCAGCAAGGTTAAGAAACCTGCTGAGGAGTGAACAGCCAGGAAGCAGCAGAGGCAGACAGTCTGACTCCAGAACATACGCTCCCAATCCTGCACAACTTGGCCTCACCACCCTCACTTTTCAGAAAGGGAAACGGACGCTTAGGGAGGTTAAATCACTGGAAGAAGCAGCGCCAGGAGTTAATTCTCTCCTGGTGGATTCTGAAGCCTGTGCTCTTAAATGCCACGCCAAGTGCCGGCAGACATTTGGAGACTGAAATCACAGTGAAAGTCACAAGGGCTGGCCTGGTGGGAATGAAAACTCTCCTCATGCATCCTCATGCATTTTATCTCCCAGATCCTTCTGGGAACTGGGGATAACAGAGCCCCCATCCTCGGGGCACTTATAGCCTTGTGAGGGACGTTCCCTTCTGTGCTGTGCTCTGACGCAGGAAAAGCCAGGTCCTAAGCAGTAGCACAGGCACCAGCCTAGACCAGGGTATCCGTGAAGCTTCCCAGCAGTTCTTGGTTCTCAGTGAGTCTCCAAGGGTGGAGGCGGGAGGGGGTGCTCCCTTGAGAAAACTGGAGGTTCCTCCTCCCTGGGTATTGGAGTCACGTTCAAAGGTAGCCTAAGCGCAGTTCTGTGTATTCTCCTCCAGTCATCCATTCATCCAACCCAGAGCCATAGAGAGCCTACTCTGTGCCAAGCCCTCCTCCTCTAGGCACTGGGAACACAGCAGAGGATAAAACAGGCAAATCATACCCCATCCTTACACTATAGACGGGAGATAAAACAACACACAGGCAAGTAAAATAATCTGTGGGAGGGTGTCTGGCATATTTAAGGAACAGCAAGAACCACAGTGACTAAAGAGAAAAGTACAGGCTGTGAGGCTAGAGGAATAAAGGAAGGCCAGACAGCATGGGACCTGTGAGGACTCTGGCTTTCACTGGTGGGGAGATGGAAAATTGCCGGGCTCAGATCAATGCACATGGTCATTTGTTCAATGGACAGTGACCAGGAAGTCTGTGGCTATCCTGCAGCAGGGTGGGGAGAATGGGGAAGGGGTGTGAGAGAAAGAACGTGAAGGAAAGGAGAGTACGGTATAATCACAAACAAATGTTTGGTCTTTGTCCCCATTTCCTGGCACACAGCTTCTAAAGCCCTGGGAATCCGAGGAGAGTGAAGAGTGTCTTTTGTGGGGTAATGAGATGACTGGTGGCTGGGGACCCCTAAATAGCTTCACATGGGGGTTGATCACCAGGAAGACCAAGGAAAGCCTGATTAGAGCCTGTGAGCTCTCAGCCCCGTCTCTGTCCTCCAGGATGGAAAGAGGGGCTGGCGGTTGAGTTAACCGCCAAACTGGCGATTTAATCAGTTGTGTCTGCGTAATGAAATCTCATAAAACCCTTGTGTAGTGGGGTTCAGAGGGTTTCTGAGTTGGTGAACGCAGATGCTGGGAGGGTGGTGGGCCTGGAGGGGGCGTGGGAGCTCCCCATACTTCCCCTCGGAAGCACATATGTTGCCCTGTTTGGTTCTCTCTAGGACAACTTGTCAGAGAGTACCTTCTCCTTTTTTATGGGACCTGATCCCATTATATGGCTGCTGAATTCTGTCATTAAAATTTTAAAGAATTAATACATTTTAACACTTTATGTATATATATATGCACAAAAATGTTTATTTGAATTTTGAAAGATTATGTAATATTATATTAGTAACATTTTAATTTTGAAGTTTATAGAATATTACTTTTTATGTTTTTTTAATTTTTAAAAGTTTTAAAATTTACATCCAAGTTAGTTAGCATCTAGTGCAACAATGTTTTCAGGAGTAGATTCCTTAGTGCCCCTTACCCATTTAGCCCCTCCCCCTCCCACACCCCCTCCAGTAACCCTCTGTTTGTTCTCCATATTTAAGTGTCTCTTATGTTTTGTTGCCCTCCCTGTTTTTATATTATTTTTGCTTCCCTTCCCTTATGATCATCTGTTTTGTATCTTAAAGTCCTTATATGAGTGAAGTCATATATTTGTCTTTCTCTGACTGGCTAATTTCACTTAGCATAATACCCTCTAGTTCCATCCACGTAGTTGCAAATGGCAAGATTTCATTTCTGTTTGATTGCCGAGTAATACTCCATTGTACACATATACTACATCTTCTTTATCCATTCATCCATCCATCGATGGACATTTGGGCTCTTTCCATACTTTGGCTATTGTTGAAAGGGCTGCTATAAACATGGGGGTGCATGTGCCCCTTCAAAACAGCACACCTGTATCCCTTGGATGAATTACCTAGTAGTGCAATTGCTGGGTCGTAGGGAAGTTCTATTAATTTTTTGAGGAACCTCCACACTGTTTTCCAGAGCAGCTGCACCAGTTTGCATTCCCACCAACAATGCAAAAGAGATCCTCTCTCTCCGCATCCTCGCCAACATCTGTTGTTGCCTGAGTTGTTAATGTTTGCCATTCTGACAGGTGTAAGGTGGTATCTCATTGTGGTTTTGATTTGTATTTCCCTGATGATGAGTGATGTTGAGCATTTTTTCATGTGTTGGTTGGCCATCTGAATGTCTTCCTTGGAGAATTGTCTATTCATGTCTTTTGCCCATTTCTTCACTGGATTCTTTGTTTTTTGGGTGTTGAGTTTGATAAGTTCTTTATAGATTTTGGATACTAACCCTTTATCTGATACATCATTTGCAAGTATCTTCTCCCATTCCATTGGTTGACTTTTAATTTTGCTGATTGTTTCCTTCATTGTGCAGAAGCTTTTTATTTTGATGAGGTCCCAGTAGTTCCTTTTTGCTTTTGTTTCCTTTGCCTCTGGAGACGTGTTGAGTAAGAAGTTGCTGTGGCCAAGATCAAAGAGGTTTTTGCCTGCTTTCTTCTCGAGGATTTTGATGGCTTCCTGTCTTACATTGAGGTCTTTCATCCATTTTGAGTTTATTTTGTGTATGGGGTAAGAAAGTGGTCCAGGTTCATTCTTCTGCATGTCGCTGTCCAGTTTTCCCAGCACCACTTGCTGAAGAGACTGTCTTTATTCCATTGGATATTCTTTCCTGCTTTGTCAAAGATTAGTTGGCCATATGTTTGTGGGTCCATTTCTGGCTTCTCTGTTCTCTTCCATTTATCTGAGTGTCTGTTTTTGTGCCGACATGTTATATATTTTAAATTTTATAAAATATCTATTTTTTGGCCAAGGACTATCACTTTCTTGGTGTATTTTTGTTTTATTTATGTCCAAGACCAGGGCTAACTGGAGAAAGCACTTCTCCCAACAAAGCCAAGTTTTTTTTTTTTTAATTAAAAAAATTTTATTTGAGAGAGAGAGAGAGAGAGAGAGAGAGAGTGAGAGAGAATCCTAAGCAGGCTCCTCACTCAGTGTAGAGCCTGATGTGGGGCTCGATCCCACAAGCGTGGGATTATGACCTGAGCCAAAATCAAGAGTCAGATGCTTAACTGACTGAGCCACCCAGGCACCCTGCAAAGAGTTTTTTTTTTAAAATAATTTCACTTGAACTTCAGTAAAGAAATAACCCAGCTAACGTGCTGATGCTCAGTGGTCGGCAGCCTTACTCATTCACTAACTGCTTAGTTCTCTGCCTTCTTCACATTTGTGCTGAGCAAAATGACACCTGTCCTGCTGTCATGGATTGGGTGATCCCTCGCCAGGTTCCTTGTGGATTGGGTGGGCAGAACTACTGTGAACGTCAAACTTGTAAACACAAGCTAAATAGATTTTGTGGGGCCAGCAAATATTTTAAATTAATTCTTCTCTGATGCAATGTTTGGAATGAAACATGTTTGTCTGTTTTCCCCTTAGGGCTCGATTATCAGTCCTGCCCTACGTCAGAAGATTGTGAGAACAACCCTGTGGATTCTTACTGGAAAATGGCATCTATGCAGGTAAGCGTGGGGAGGGCAGCCGAGAGGCTAAGCAGGTGTAGGCCTGCAAACATGAGACAGTGGGGTTCAGAGACTGGGCCCATCGGGTCATGACTTAACTTCTCTGAGCCTCTCTTCCCATCCATGTTTGGCACAGTCTGATTCACTCTGCTCCGTAGAGGTGTGAGGACATAGGAGCCCAAATACTGCAGCGCCTGGCACAGGGGACACATTCAGTGAGTGTTGGTATAGATGAGGATATTAACGAGTCACTATTACTACCACCATGCCACGGCTGCCCTAGTATTTTAAATCAATGTGGTTTTGACTGCTGTGTAAAATGGGGTGACCCTTGTTTTATGCGAACTCCTGGGACACCTGAGATCGAGATGTGGGGGTCAGAAATGTCCCTGAGACTGATATTAATGATAGAGGAGGTGATAGGTGACAGGTGAGCAGAGGGTAAACTGGAGACACGGAAATGGTCTTTTGTGGAAGGTCTATACAGCTACCAGTTCATGATAGTCTATTAACCGTTGGCTGTATTGACTAGGAGGCCAGTGGGCTTCAGGGTCTCATCACCTACAACCTCCCACCCCCTTTCAGGGCTGTCCATGTCCCTTTTTGTCCCATTCTGGATCCCCAGGTGTCCACTGGGTCCATTGTTAATCAGGGTGACTTTTGTTCGACCCTCTTCCACGTTGTGGTTTAGAGCAGGGCAATGGGCCTGCTCCAGGCAAGAGGCACTGTTAATGTCTGCACTCTCCTGCTGCGCCAGCGGGGGCACCCCACTTTTGCTCACTACCCATGGGCTTCGTTTCCAGTGGAGACTCCTCTCAGTGAGCATTGGGCTGCCAGTGCTCACGGAGGCTGTGGGTACCTCATCGCCTGAATGTGGGGTTGGTCGTCACAGTGACTCAGGGGCAATGTCAACATTCTCGTAAAACAACAACAACAACAACAACAAACCATGTACTGTTTGCAGTGCACCTGCCCCACGTCAAAGAGTGTGCTCCAAACCAATCTCCTCTACCTTCTCCAACTCTGGAATGGGAGTCCAAGAATCATACCCATGTTTTAGGAGTCCTTGGAATGAGCTGGGTCATCTATGCACAAGGAGAGGAGTTTAGCATAACGATGAGGAGAGGGTCTGAATTGTAGCAGAGAAGTATTCATTCAATAGATGTTAATAATTATTTAAAAATTTTTTTAATGTTTATTCAGTTTTGAGAGAGAGTGAGCAGGGGAGGGGCAGAGAGAAAGACACAAAGTCTGAAGCAGGCTCCAGGCTCTGAGCTGTCAGCACAGAGCCCCATGTGGGACTCGAACCCATGAACCGTGAGATCATGACCTAAGGCGAAGTCAGACGCTTAACCGATGGAGCCGCCCAGGTGCCCAATAATTATTATTTTAAATGATTTAATCTTTACAACAATCCTATGAGGGAGGGATCCTTATGAGGCACAAAGGGATCAGGAAACTTAACCAGGCTTATTACAGAGCTCGTAAGTCGAGGAGTCATGGACTTACATCCGCTGCGTCATATAGCTTCATTATATCTGCATGCATTTTTTATTACCTTTTTTTCTTATCAATGTAGTAGCTGCTCAGGATTAAAAAAATGACACATTAGGGCCGCTTGGATGGCTCAGTTGATTAATTGTCCGACTCTTGGTTTTGGCTCAGGTCGCGATCTCCCAGCTCATGGGTTCAAGTCCCAAGTTGGGCTCTGTGCTGACAGTGCAGAGCCTGCTTGGGATTCTCTCTCTGTCTCTGTCTCTCACACTCTCTCTTTCAAAAATAAACAAATAAGCATGTTTTAAAAAAAGAAGAAGAAATATCTGGACGTTCTTTCTAGACTTATTCTTAAAAAGTTATTTTTAAAAATGACAAATTATAGAAAATATAGATAAGAAAAAATTCATCGTGTATAAGTAAAGGTGACCCCTTCAGCATAGTGGTCACCAGACTTTGGCATCTGTGGGTTTAACCGTGACCATTAACATTATTTTGAAGCAAGCTAAAACGTACACAGCGTGAAGTGCACTGTCGCTTTGCTGCTGCTGGCATTAGGTGTCACTTTGTCAGAGAAGAAGTCCAGCCATGGATATCTCATTGCCACCTGCCTTTCCGGCCCCCCGCCTCGCTAACGGAAACATTTTATCAGGGAAATCGCATGTTCCAGTACGATTCTTTTTCTCTTCCTTCCTTCCTTCCTTCCTTCCTTCCTTCCTTCCTTCCTTCCTTCCTTCCTTCCTTTCTTTCTTTCTTTCTTTCTTTCTTTCTTTCTTTCTTTCTTTCTTTCTTTCTTTCAGATTTTATGTTTAAGTCATCTCTGTGCCCAACGTGGGGCTCGAACACACAACCCCAAGACCAAGAGTTGTATTCTTTACGAACTGAGCCAGGCAGTAGTATTCTGAACTGGAGATTTGGGAACTTCTCTGGACCTATCCCTTCCTTGGGAATTTTGGGGGGTTGACTAATGTTCCCAGACTTTTGCCCGTTTATTTTGAGCATTGAGGGCTCATGCTCAGTCTATGTCATCCTGCATTTCGTTTTAAATGTGAGCGCTTCTTACACTTTTGCAAATCTCGTGTGGACTTTTAGTAATGGTTGGCTAATATTTCAGACATGTGAGTACTTTGGGTTACTTACCATTCCTCTGTTGTTGCCTATTTTAGGTTGCTTACAGACAACACTGCCACACACACCTCTGTGCACAGTGCTTGTGGTGGTCCCTAGGGTTGTGTAGAGTTGTTTACAAAATATGTCTGGCTCATCTTCCACACACATGGTTTGCATTTCCCTGCCTGTTCAAGTTACTTGGGTGTGACATGCGATGGCCAAAGAGATGTGAGAGGGAGTGTGCGTGGTTTCCGGGCGGGCACCTTTAAGAACTGGTCTGTGATCTGCCACTGTCCCCTTCCCCTTCCCTGACAATCAGCGACTTTACAGACATGGAGTCTTCATCAGCTTGGGTCCCAGAGTGAGGACTTATGGAGCAAAACCCCAGTCGACCTGTGATAAACGTGTAGTGTGAGCACGAAACAACTCTTTCTTGCTTAAAGCCACTGTGATTTTGACGTTGTTTGCAATGGCTGTGTAATTTAGTCTGTTTCCGCTGTTACGATGCTGGAATCACATTGTTTCCTCAGTAGATTCCCAAACACGGAATCACTGAGTCTATGAGGTTTTGACATTTCAGAGCAATTTGCTTTACAAGATACACTAGCTGTATCCCTACCAGCTATATGGAATATCAAAATTGTTTTGAAATACCAAATTTTAGTAGATCCTTGCTAATACTGAGGATCGTTAGTTTTATTTTTTATCTTTTTACTTTTTTGAACGTTTATTTATTTTTGAGAGAGGGAGAGACAGAGCACGAACGGGGGAGGGCAGAGAGAGAGGGAGACACAGAATCCGAAGCAGGCTCCAGGCTCCGAGCTGTCAGCACAGAGCCCGACGAGGGGCTTGAACCCGTAAACTGCGAGATCATGACCTGAGCTGAAGTTGGACGTCTAACCAACTGAGCCCCCTAGGCTCCCCGAGGATTGTCAGTTTCAAAAACTTGCTCATTTCGTAGCTGAAAAATGACATGTGTTAATTTACTCAAAATAGTTGTTTCTTCTTACAGTATTCGAGGGATAGTACTGGGGTGATCCACGTCATGCTGAACGGTTCAGAGCCCAAAGGAGCCTATCCTGTTAAAGGGTAAGAATACCAGCATCAACAAATACAACGAAGAATGCCGAAATGTTCACTTTGTGTTTTCAAATGGAGGCTTAAGAAAATTGTCTTCATTCCCAGTGTAATGCTTGCTTTTGTAAATTCCAGTAAAGCAAAACAATCGAATGACCTGGAGATCAGGGCCACGTCTACACATTTCTGCCATTAATAGCTGATGAATGCATGAATGAAATAGATCACCTAAAAATAAAAGCTAAAAATAAAAGCTAAAACACCCCTCAAAACAAAAGTGATGTGTAAATCAACTAATGAAATGGAAAAAGTATCCTCTTGCTTTAAGACTTTAAGAAATGCCTTTCCTGTTTCTCAGTTTTTTTGCAGATTTTGAAATTCCCTACCTCCAGAAGGATAAAATCACACGAATTGAGATCTGGGTTATGCATGAAATCGGGAGACCAAAGGTGTAAGTCATTGTGCAAATATGCTTTTCTTGATTTTCATATGATCAAGTCCGTTTTACATTTTCATTTTTGGGGACACAACACTCTTCTCTGTTTCTTTTTAATTAAAAAAATTTTTTTTTAATGTTTATTTACTTTTGAGAGAAAGAGAGAGAGAGAGACAGGTGTGAGTGGGGGAAGGACAGAGAGAGGGAGACACAGAATCCAAAGCAGGCTCCAGTCTCTGAGCTGTCAGCACAGAGCCTGACGTGGGGCTTGAACCCACAGACCACGAGATCATGGACTGAGCTGAAGTCGGATGCTTAACTGACTGAGCCACCCAGGCACCCTTCTTCTCTGTTTCTAATGTCATGGGTAAAGAAAGACAAAGGCTTGACTTTTTTGGAAATGCCACTAACCAGTCCCGAGTCCAGAGAGAAAACCTCCTTTATTCAGATACTATTCTCAGCTGAGGAAAATTGTCCTTTCTGAGCTACCTGGGTAGCATTGGAGAGTTCCTTATGCATTCGTGTGGGTCAAAGCCAGTTTCTCCTCCTGGTTGTTTGAAGGCCCCCACCAGGAGTTCTCACAATGAACCCAAGGAGTATGTAATGAAAACTATTCTCAGAAAAGACACAGTTCTACAACTGGATCTTAGTTCACTGGCCAAGGAAATGGTTAAGGTCCATCTTTTCTGGAAAACCACCTGAGTTTATATAAATGCAAGCCTGAACTCATCCTTCTCATCAGTGAGGGGCATTGCTGGAAAAACTAAAGATAAGAAACATAAACTCAGGGACGTCTGGGTGGCTCACTTGATTAAGCATCTCGCTCTTGATTTAGGTTCAGGTGGTGATCTTGTGATTAGTGAGTTCGAGCCCCACATCGGCTGTGTGCTGAGTGCAGAGCCTGCTTGGGAATCTCTCTTTCCCTCTCTCTTTGCTCCTCCCCTGCTCTCTTTCTTTCTCTCTCTCTCAAAATAAATAAACATTAAAAAACAAAAACAAAAACAAAACATAAACCCAGTTGATTCAGAGACAAGCCGATCTGGCAGCTGCAGTGGAATGTCAAGCAAGTTGGGGCCTTGCTCTTCAGAGCACTGATGCAAAGCATTGACAACCCCAAGGACTATGTTCTGGGAGAATCTTAGCAACCTTCCCATTTCAGGCCCCTAGGACCCTCTAAGACTCACCACATAATGAGCAATTATTTTTTCCTGTGTCTTAGGCAAGAGATTAGGTTCGCAGATGACCTACTATAGTTCTACCAGATCTGCATTTCTCTTCCCAGAAGACAAAGTATACTTATGTTGCATAGAAAAGAGCGCATGTTATTTGTCTTACTTCTGTGGGAAGTTGCCTCTTGTCGGGAAATTTTGCTTCCTTGTTATTTTAACGTTTCTCTCAGAGAAAGCTTGCCCTTCGAACCTGCCTTTAGTGAGATAAGGAAATTGCAAATGATGACCTGGCCTGAAATAATCCTGTCTTTTCTTTTGCTGACAACTTCCTCGTCACACCCTCCTGCACACACAAAAGCTTTCCACCTTGTGCAACTCCTCAGGGCGCTGTTTCCTAGAAGGGTCTATTCCTGAATTGTTGAATGAAGCCAATTAGATTTTCAGATTTACTCAGTTGAATGTTCTTTAACGCTATGGAAGAGCCTTAAAATGCATTCAAAACCGTGGTGCCAGAAAACCTACTTTCAGGAATTTATGCGAAGGAAATAAGTAATTCAAGATGGGTGTGAAAAGGAAGCTTCGACAGGGTTCATTTTAGTGTGACATCACCCTTGAGGATCAACAAGAGGGGACTGGTTTTATGAATCATGTCCTGATGATGACGGTGATCATGCCGGAATTAAAGAAGTACATATACACACTTCAACAGACACGGGCCAAGGCACACTACAAACTGCATTGGACAGCAGAAGGCTATTGTTATACTTAAAAAGTCTCTGGGGCGCCTTGGTGGCTCAGTCCGTTAAGCGTCCAACTTCGGCTCAGGTCACGATCTCACAGTCTGTGGGTTCGAGCCCCACATCAGGCTCTATGCTGACAGCTCAGAGCCTGGAGCCTGCTTCGGATTCTGTGTCTCCCCTTCTCTCTGCCCTTCCCACGCTCATGCTCTGTCTCTGTTTCTCAATAGTAAATAAAAGTTAAAAAAAATTAAAAAAAGTCTCATGGGAATGAATGCATTTCAAAGATTGAGAACGGTATACACCAAAATGTGAACCGTAGTTATCTCTAGTGATGTGCGATTGGGGTGATTTTTTTCCCTATGGGTTTATTTGCATTTTTAATAATTTTTGGTTCGTATGTTCTTGCTTTCATTTAAAACATACTGTATGGGACACAAGTTGCCAGCATTCTGGGGACCTGGGGCTCTGCCCTAAGGTGTGTTGCTGGGGGGAGGGCTGCGGGGTGCCCTGTGACCACCACCATGTGCCAGGGCAGGTCCCCCCCCGCCCCCCCCCCCTCCCCAGCTGGACCCGCCAAGATACGTTCTCAGCGTTCAGCTTTCTAGGGTGCAGCGGGTTTTCCCATATTCCCTCAGAGTGGAGACTAACCCAGGAAGCACGTGGTCATGGGACATTGTAATTCACCCAGAAACAACTTCCTTCTTCCTCCTTTAATTTATTTATATTCTATGTTTTTGTATTTTAGGGAATCCTGTGGAGAAGGCAGTGTGAAAATCCTGGAAGAGAGACTGGAGAAAATGGGCTTTCAGTACCGCTGTATTAATGATCACCTGTAGGTGCTATATCCTAATCAGTGCACAATTTCCAGGGCGGAGCGGTGATTTTGGAGGGCAAGGGGCCGTTGGAAAGGGTTCTGCTGGGATCAGCGCTGAGGGACCCTGGACTGTGCCTTCTGGGTTGTCACTGGGCACGAGGGCTGAGGGTGCCTTCTGGCCAGACCTCTGCCTGGGTCCCACCCACTTTTGTCCAGAGTCTTTACGAAAAAATGCTTCAAGGGGATACCTGGGTGGCCGAGTCAGTTGAGGGTCTGACTCTTGATTTCCGCTCAGGTCGTGATCCTGGGGTCGTGGGATTAAGCCCTGTGTTGGGCTTGGGCTCCACGATGAGTGTTGGACCTGCTTAAGGTTCTCTCTCTTCTCCTGTCTCCAGCATGTGTGCGTGCCCTCTCTCTCTCTCTCAAAAAAAAAAAAAAAAAAAAAAAAAATGCTTCAAGGACAGACAGTAAAGTCCTGTTTCCTGGCTGCTTGTCTCATTTCCCCTCCCTTGCTTACAGCAATGGTGAGTCGCCTGAGGACAGGCACTGTGGTCCCGGGATTTGTGGATGCCATGGGTCCTTGCCTAAGATAGGTGCTAAGGTGGGTTTGTTTGAGATACTTACAGATAGACCTTGACAATGGACCCATAGGAAAATAGTAACAGCTACCATTTACTGAGCACATTGTAGGCTAAGCATTTTATGTATTTACATATTGCCTGAGGGCTTTCCTGATTCTTGGAAGTTTAGATAAGCTTGGCTGAAACCCTGATACCTGTTGGAAACCCTCCCCTGGACTGGGAGTTCTTACCTTGCTGCTTCCTGCTTTTCTCTGCCTCACTGCCTAAGTCTGCAGCCCTGCTCGGTTCCTCGGGGCCGGAGTCCAACACTGCAAGGCCTTAGTGGCTTTCCCCCAAATTGGCAAGGGTGGCAATTACATCTGCGGTCTTGGCCAGGCCCCACGACCATCCGTCTGGCTCTACTGTACTATACCTTCTCCGTGGCTCTGGGGGCTGGGTAATCGTCCCCACCGAGCAGAGCCCATGGGAAATGTGGGCTGTCCTCCGCTTTCCCAGAGAAGGAGCCGCACAGCTTGAAGCTGTCCCAGCGTACTCATCTGTCATTGTTAACGCTCTCAGGAAACTCAAAAGTTAGGTGTTGCCATCTTCTATTAAACACAAACCAATGTCCTCTTTTGGGGGAAATACAAACTATGTACGGGAAAATGCACAAGCCCTAAGTACACAGTTGAATGAATTTTCACAAGTTCCACACGCACCTGTCTAGATCGAGAAACAATATAACCAGCACCTCAGAGTCTCCCCACCTGCCCACAATAGTAGCCTCTGTCTAGACTTGTGGTGGATTCGTTTTGTCTGTTGTTAAGCTTTATATAAATACCCGCTTTCCATGGAGGGATAAATTAAGGGTCAGAGAAATTAAGTTTTGCAAGGTCACTACTCTGACAGAGCTGAATTTTGAACCTAGCATTGTATGGCTTTGAAGTATGCTCTTTTCTTTCTATGAGAGGACTCTTTCTTTCATTCTTTCTTTCTTTCTTTCTTTCTTTCTTTCTTTCATTTTTTAATTTATTATTTATTCTTGAGAAAGAGAGTGCAAGCAGGAGAGGGGCAGAGTGAGAGGTAGACTCTCAAGTAAGTGCCACACTATCAGGGCAGAGCCCGACATGGGGCTTAAGCCCATGAAAGTGTGAGATCATGACCTGAGCTGAAATCTAGAGTTGGATGCTTAACCTGTTATGCCCAGAATTCGTGATCCCCAAAGACCACCAGGGAGCCGAGTCCGATGCAAAAGCAAAAGAGCCTTTATTCGAGCTAGCTCGAGCTCAATCCCCTACCTGCACCAAAGGCAGTGGTGAGCTACCAGGGAGAGAGAGCGAGTTTCAAAAGGACAAAGGTTTTATTGGGGCCTAGGGGCAGTTGGTGAGGTAATGGCTATGGCCTCAGCCGATTGGCTGGGGAAGGGTCCTGGGGAAGGTCCTGTTAGGCAGGTGAGGGGGGGGGTTACTCAAGGGGAGGAGGTGTGGTCAAGGTGAAGGACACAGAACAAGATGGAGTCGGCCGGCATAGGACCCCCCTTTCAAACTGACTGAGCCACCCAGGAGCCCCTCTACTATAGGACCCTTCCTTTCTTAAAGCACCAGATTTTATTTTATTTATTTTTAATGTTTTCGTTCAAATTGCAGTCAGTTAACATACCATGTAATCTTAGTTTCAGGTGTACAATATAGTGATTCAACACTTCGATAGAGCACCCAGTGCTCATCGCAACAAGAAAGCACCAGATTTTTGTATATTTTTCTTGAAAGGCAGTTTTTTTTTTTTTTTTTTTTTTTTTTTTTTACTAAAACTGCTCAATGATGGAGAAAATTGTGCCAAAATGTTCCACATGTGAGACACTTTGCTTTGGCCCAGAACTCCCTCGAGGAAGTTGTCTTTGTAAGTCGTCAGGCCACGTATGGTGACCCAGGCCAGAGCCCAAGGTCTCCTTCCCTGCCCATGGCTGTCCTCAGGGACTTAGCCTGCTGTCACTTGCCCTAGTGTTGTCCCCACTGATGCTGGCCTTCAGGGCTTTTCCCTTGCAAGCCTGGGTCAGCTCCCCTTCTCCCACTTCTTTACTGCCCACGGGCTCTTGTGTTAAGGTGGGGTTTTGTTTTGCTCCTGGGGCACAGGGGAGGTAACAGAAGGCTTACTGAAGGAGAGTCACAAAGGGTAACAAACCAAACTCCAACCCAGATGTAACTGAGAACCTGCCCCATAAAATTCAGGTGATGTTGTCCTCTGTCCTGTGGCAGACGGAAGTTCTCTGTCCTGTGGCAGACGGAAGTTCTCCCCAAGATTCTTGCCAATTCTGGCCACATCTTCTCTTGTCATAGCCTCTCTTGCCTCCTGGTTGCTTTCTGTGAGCGCTGTCTTGGGCCAGACTCAGTGAAACTCAATGACTTTGGAGTGGGGGGCATGAAGCCACAGCAATAAACTACGGTCATAGCAAATAGCTGTGTATCGTAGACTTTACTGGAAAGTAGGCAAGCCTTGGGGAGCAGTAGAGCGTACACACATTTCCTGTTTCTCCAAAGTCCCTTCCAGCCACCTGGCCAGGGAGGGAGCCCCTGTTGGCCTGACTCCTACCTAGTGTGCCCTGTGCTCCTGTTACCCGGCTCCTCTCTTCACTACTGCTTTCCCTGCCCTCCTGGGACGCCACGTCTCCTCCCTCTACTCGTGGAGCCAGTCAGCTTTCTTTGTTGCTGGAGCCTAGGCAAAGGCCATCACCCATGTGCTTCAAGTCCAACTTTCTGGCCAAAGAACTTATCAAGAGGATTTTCCAGGCAAGACTGTACATGCTTGCTTGGGTGGTTCCGCGCTTGGGCTCTGGAGTGAGCCTGCAGGGTTCGCATTCAGCTCACATTCCGCACCACAGCCGTCAGTGTGTGTTCTTGGGCCAGTTACTCTGATCAGCTTTCTCACCTGTAAACTGGAGATGGTATTAATACCTGCTCTGTTTGGTCTTTGTGAGGATTAAATGGCAAAGTCTATATAGAAAATCTCATCAGGGGCGCCTTGGTGGCTCAGTCGGTGAAGCGTGAAACGTCGGCTCAGGTCATGATCTCGCGGTTCGTGAGTTCAAGCCCCGAGTTGGGCTCTGCGCTGACAGCTCAGGGCCTGGAGCCTGCTTCGGATTCCGTGTCTCCCTGTCTCTCTGTTCCTCCCCTGTTTGCACTCTGTGTCTGCTATTTCTCTCTCAGCAATAAATAAAGATTAAAACAAAAACAAATAAAAAAATCCATCATCCAATTTCTTGGTATGTAGTAAGTGCCTAATAAATGCTGGCTAATATTTTTAAAAACAAACAGTTTGTGTTCTTTTAGGTGAGAGACTTTGTATCCCCGGTACTTTCCAGGCATACCGTATATGTTTGATGAGTGAGAGTCATTTAAATAATCCCTTAAATATTATTTCTTTTCATTCTGTAGACCAGTGAAGCTCTTAATGTGTGTGGACCACAGCACTCATCCTGACTGTGCCTTAAACTCGTAAGTAGCTGTCCTGCCCCGACCTCCTTGCCTCCCCAAGATAAGCGGGACTATTTTTAGACCACTGATGAATTGCAGTATGATTTTACACACGCGCCCTAGAACATGTGGCTGCGGAGGGAGTCCTGTGCTTCTGCACTGAGCGGCTCGGGCTCTCTCAGCGGCTAAGATGGTGCAGGTTTGATGAACACCTGCCCAGGTGAGCTGAAGTCCATACCATCCGTTCTTCCATCTGTAAGGGGAAAAGAGTACCCTGGCTGCTGCACATTGTGCTGTGTGCGTCACATGGAATATTTTGTCCATTTTGGGGCGCCTGGGTGGCTCGGTCGGTTGAGCGTCCCACTTGGGCTCAGGTCGTGATCTCGCGGCCCGTGGGTTTGAGCCCCGCGGGGCTCTGTGCTGACAGCTCGGAGCCTGGAGCCGGCTTCGGGTTCTGTGTCTCCCTCTCTCTCTGGCCCTCCCCTGCTCGTGGTCTGTCTGTCTGTCTCTCTCTCAAAGATGAATAAACGTTAAAAAACATTAAAAAAAAAAAGAATATTTTGTTCAGTTTCCTAACTAGTCCATTAGAAAGAGAGAAACAGACAGACACAGAAAGAGAGAGAAGGAGTGCTCACCATCCCCACAGAGCTCTTGTCTCCTTCATTTAGTACGAGAACCCTCGCATTTCAGTTGGGCTCACGGCTGCCAAGAGCAGCGAGCGTGTTTCCTGGCTTCCCTTTGCGCTGCGGTGGGGCGATGGGCGCGACTCCACGTGAAAGGAAGGGACCTGTCTTCCCTGTGTGCGTTCCTGCCTCCCCATGGATGGACCTGGGCCACGCGGTGGGGACCGCCCTCAGCTGGGCACGCAGAGCCGCACAATGGGGGAGGCTGGGTGCTCCTGACCGTGGAGCTGCCGTGTCCGCTCCGGACTGTTCCTGGGAGGGAAGTAACGAGCAGATCCCACCATGACAGCATGTGACCCTGGAGCTGACCCCTCAGAGGAGGCACGCAGTTTTCTCATCCTCTCATGAAAGAGCAAGAATGTCCTATGATCCTGGGTCCTCACTTGCTTCATGTGGAAAGGACACCCACCGTCCCGTCCACGCTGCTCAAAGACCTTCAAGGTTCCTGTGACCGATCCAAACTTCTAGTCTGGCCTTCTGGGTCCTTCACACTCTTTCTACACAAACCAACCCCCAACTTCTCACCGGGAACTTTCCTGCCCACAGACTGTGGACACTGAGCCTTTGGGCGGCGGTAAGAGCACTGTGCTTGGAGTCCCATAGCCTGAGGTGGGCGGTTTTCTCAGGCCCCAAACGAAAAATAATGGAAACCACCTCACAGGATTGTCGTGGAGATTGAAGAAAGCAACAGGTGTATTAGCCCCCCACCTCCTTTCTCGACAGGACACTGGAAAGACTCTTAAAGAGCCAGGCCTGGGCACAGGGCCCAGGTTCCTCAAGTTCAAGTAGGTAGGGCATCGGTCGAAATTCTTGTCTACAAGCATCACACATCAGCTCCAGGTAGTTCAGCAGAAATGGGATATATTCAAAGATTTTAAGGCACCGCACAGAATCTTCCTGTGAGAGCCGGGGAAGCGGGACCAGAGTCCAGGCCGAACTCTGACCCAGAACTGTTGGAGGGGAGCCTGTGTGGGTACACACAGCTCAGAGAGTACCTGTGCTCACACCTGGGTGCTTCTACAATCTCTGCCACTGCAGCCCCAGAGTGCTGGTGCCTTAGGCATCCTCATGGTTAGAATAGTTTACTTTTTAAGCTTATTTATTTTGAGAGAAAGAGAGAGTGTGAGTGGGGGAGGGGCAGAGAGAGAGGGAGAGAGAATCCCAGTGCACTCAGCAGAACCCAGTGTGGGGCTTGATCTCATGAACCATGAGATCACACCCCGAGCCGAAATCAAGAGTTAGACGCTAGCCAAATGAGCCACCCAGGTGCCCCTAGACTAGACGTTGGGGGGCCCTGCTGTCTCAATCCACTGTGCTCCAGTGGGGACAGCTGGTTGGCAGAGTTTGGTCATGTGTCTGTGCGCTAACTGCAGGGCAGGGTGCAAAAGTGAGTATCTGCTTTAAATCCAGCCTCGTGGCTTTAAATCTCACCTATATGCTGGTGCCTCCGGAATGAATGTCTCTAGTCTAGGTCCTGTACGGAACGCCATACTTGCATATTTAACAGTCTACTCAGTGTTTCCACTTGGATGGTCTAATAGGTATTTCAATCTCAACACATCCCAAACCGAACTGAGTTTACCTGCTCTGGTAGGCCGAATCATGGCGCCTAACGATACCCAGTTGTCATCCTTGGAATCTGTGACTATCACCTTGTATGGCAAAGGGACTTTTCAGATGTGATTACGTTGAGGATCTTGAGATGGGGAGACTATCCTTGGTTATCCAGGTGGACCCTAAATAGAATCACAAGTGTCCTTATGAGAGGGAGGCAGAGGGAGATTCGATGCACAACACAAGCAGGCAGTGTGATCATGGAAGCAGAGATTGGACTGGTGCACCTTATTTATTTATTTATTTATTTATTTATTTATTTATTTATTGAGAGTGCAAGTGAGCAAGGGGCAGAGAGAGAGGAGAGAGAAGCGGGGCTCACCTGAAGTGGGGCTCACCTGAAGCGGGGCAGGGATCCAGCTCACCCGATGCGGGGCTTGAACTCACAAACCGTGAGATCATGACCCGAGCTGAAGTCAGATGCTTAACTGACTGAGTCACCCAGGCGCCCCTGGAAGGGTGTACTTTAAAAGGGCAGGGAAACCGATTCTTCCTTCAGGAGGCTCTCCGGAACGAAGGAGCCCCACTGACACCTTGACTTTAGTGTGGTGAGACTGGTTTCTGACTTCCGACCTTCAGAACTGTAAGAGAGTAAATGTGTGTTGTTTTAAGCCACTGATTGATTTATTGCAGTGGCAACAGGAAACTAAGACACCTCTAAACTTGGTCTACCCAGAGTCTTCCTTGTCTCAATTGATGGCAATGCCCAACTTTCCCCAAATCCCCAAATGCCTGTTCCAGAAATCTTGGAGCCGTCTTTGATTCCTTCCCTCCTCTCATGCTTTACCAGAAAATTCCACTGGTTCAACTTACAGATTGATGGAGTATGCAGTCACCTACCAGAACCAGGCTGGCCAGCAGTCAGCTAGATTACTTAGCGGGCCCTAATGAGCCTTCTTGCTTTCACCTTGTTCCATCCTTCATGGCCTGTTTGAGGCCCAGCTGCCATTTTAATTGTTTATTAGGGAAACTTCCAGAAGTTCACAAAGTATAGAGTGTAGTTCTGTAACTATTCAGTCATGGGACTCGTCGGCTCACAACTCTGCAGTCACTCCCACATCGCTCAGAGTAAGAGCCAAACAGCCTGCTCTGGCCCAGTTCTCTCCAGCTTCTTCCTTACTCCCTTCTCCTTTCTGTGCCTCAGAGTGGCCTCCTGGAACATCCCAGGTGCATTCCTGCCCCAGGGCCTTTGCCTGCACTGTTTCCTCTGCCTGGAAGTCCTTCCCCTAGCTGTCAATGGGCTAACTCTCTCACCTGCTGTATTAGCTTGTATCTCACCTCCAGGAAGTTATCCTGACCTCGGTATTTTAAATTACAGCCTGCACCATGGACTGGCTCTGTGAAACCCCTCCTGTGGCTCTATTTCTCTTTTTTATGATGTTTATCAGCTTCTGACTTATTTGCTCATTAAGTTTATTCTTTTTTTACACACTTTTTTCTTAAAGTTTACTTATTTTGAGAGGGAGAGAGAGAGCAAGAGAGAGCATGTGTGCATGCAAGTGGGGGAGAGGCAGAGACAGAGAATCCCAGGCAGGCTCCACACTGTCAGTGCAAACTCACAAATGATGAGACCATGACCTGAGCTAAAGTTGGATGCTTAACCGTCTGAGCCACCCAGGTGCCTAAGTTTATTCTTTACTGCCTATCTGCCACCTGTTAGCACATAAGCCCCAGAAGGACAGAGACTTTTACCTGTTTTGTTCACTGATGGATGTTTCCCAAGAGATTAGTATGGAGCCTGCAACCTGGTAGGCACTTGGGGGGGGGGGGGTAGAGGAAGAAGAAAGAAAGAAAGAAAGAAAGAAAGAAAGAAAGAAAGAAAGAAAGAAAGAAAGAAAGAAAGAAAGAAAGAAAGAAAAGTAGAAAGAGAGGGAGAGAAAGAAAGAAAGAAGAGAGGGAGAGAAAGAAAGTGAGAGAAAGAAAGAAAGAAAAGAGGGAGAAAGAAAGAAAAAAGAGAAAGGGAGAGACAAAGAAAGAGAAAGAAAGAAAGGAGAGAGGGAGAAAGAAAAGAAAGGGAGAGAGAAAGAAAGAGAGGGAAAGAAAGAAAAGAGAAAGAAAGGAAAGAGGGAGAAAAAAAGGGAGAGAGAAAGGAAGAAAAGAGAGAAAAGAAAGAAAGAGGAAGAAAGGAGAGAAGAAATAAAAGAGAAAGGAAAAAAAGAAGAGAGAGAAAGAAAGAAAAAGAAAGAAAGAAAGAAAGAAAGAAAGAAAGAAAGAAAGAAAGAAAAAGAAAGAGAGAAAGAGAGAAAGAAAGAAAGAAAAAGAAAGAAAGGGATTGGTTTCCTCTCTGTGGAAGTACGTGTTTGAGACAATGTCTCAATCCGGCCAGGTAGCCAAAAGGAATGACAGATGTCCTAGGGAAGTTGGAGACATGCCTGGTGGTAGCAAATGTGTAAGTTCCAGATTTCGATTGCAAAAAACAGAAACCGATGGTTCACTTAGGCGGAGAAAAGGGGAATAAGGTTGTGGGAGGATTTAGTGGCCTGGGCAACCCAGTTTGCTGGGGACTTCAAAAGGCCTGGCCGCGTAGGCTCCTTAGCGTTACAGTGTAACTCGGGTCTTTACAGTTTTACTCCGTTTCCTTAAGCAGACTGTCAACTTTATACAGATACAGATCACGTAAAGTTTCTTTTTGTAAAACCACTGGGCCCTCCACTGCCATTCCTGAAAGAGGCAAGTGGTGCCACCCTGGCACCCCGTGCCTCAGTTTACCTCCTCTGCTGCAGGATGTGCCGGGTGACTGAGGGTGGCTCTCCTTACCTCTCCCAGGCCTTTCTGAGGACTTTGGGTGTGTCGGGCTTCCAGTGAGGCAGTCTGGGGTCATCATCTTGCCTCCTGATCATGTTCCTGGAAGGTGGGCAATTTGATCCCATCAGTGATGCTGAGGGGGCTAAGTGATCTCTTAGAGTCATTCAGGACTGGCTAGAGCCACGCCCAGAATGCAAGTTCGTGTGTCAAATCCTTGTTTTTCCCACCAAACCACACTGCCTCAAAATGTCCCTGTGGTTCACATCACAGCAGATAAGGAAGGATTTTTAAAAAAATGTTTATTTTTAAGAGAGAGAGTGAGGGGGAAGGGGCAGAGAGAGAGACAGGATCCAAAGTGAGCTCTGTGCTGAGAGTGGAGAGCCTGATGTGGGGCTTGAACTCTCAAAAGTATGAGATCATGACCTGAGCCGAAGTCAGACGCTTAACCAACTGAGCCACAGGCACGCCAGGAAGGGGCTTATAGTCCCTGATCTGTTCTTTACTTTGTTTGGGCATTCTTTCAGTGATTGTTGAATAGATTTATTTATGTCAGTTCTTTCCCAGTTCCATTGAATGTCAAGAATAAAACCCTCTTGGCACATGCACCCCAATGTTTATAGCAGCACTATCAACAATAGCCAAAGTATGGAAAGAGCCCAAATGCCCATCGATGGGTGAATGGATAAAGAAGATGTGGTATATCTGTAGAATGGAGTATTACTCGGCAATCAAAAAGAATGAAATCTTGCCATTTGCAACTATGTGGATGAAACTGGAGGGTATTATGCTATGCGAAATTAGTCAGTCAGAGAAAGACAAATATATGACTTCACTCACATAAGGACTTTAAGGTACAAAACAGATGATCATAAGGGAAGGGAAGCAAAAATAATATAAAAACAGGGAGGGCAACAAAACATAAGAGACACTTAAATATGGAGAACAAACAGAGGGTTACTGGAGGGGTGGGAGGGGGGAGGGGCTAAATGGGTAAGGGGCATTAAGGAATCTACTCCTGAAAACATTGTTGCACTAGATGCTAACTAACTTGGATGTAAATTAAAATAATAATAATAATAATAATAATAATAATAATAATAAAAACCCAAACCCTCTTTCACTCGTTGCCAGATTTTCCTCCACTCTCATTGCCCTGGAAGGAATTTTACTGATCTCTTTTTTAAACAACTTCACTAAGAATATTGATGGATAATTTGCAAGAGATGATCCCCAAATGGCAAATATGGAGAATGAGTTCCTCCTTGTAGTAGTAATGAGATATAATTTTTTTAATGTTTATTTGTTTTGAGAGAGCACAAGTCAGGGAGGTGTAGAGGGAGAAGGGGACAGAGGATCCTAAGTGGATTCTGTGCTAAGAGCAGTGAGCCCGATGTGGGGCTCCAACTCACGAACTGAATGGCAAGATTATGACCTGAGCTGAAGTTGGATGCTCAACCGACTGAGCCACCCAGGTGCCCCAAATGAGATATAGATTTCATGAGGTGCAATTTTCACCACAATGTCTTTGACATACAGTGGAAAAAATATTTTAAAGATGTTATTAAATGCTTGATGCCATTATAAGTTTGTAAATTGCTTTGGGAGAAAAATTTGACAATATGTATCAGGCATTATAAAAATATTCATAATTTCTGACCTTAAGTCAGACCTTAGGGTACTTCTGGTACTCTCTTCTAAAGAAACGATTCAGAATGTGGGCACAACCTCTATGCTCAGAGATGTTCACCAAAGCATTCTTTATAAGACTGAATCAGAGGTAGATATCCAATGAGAAGTGAATGGTTACATCAAAGGGTTACATTTACTGGAATAGAATGTAGACATTGTATGTAGATTATATCTCCGTAAAGCTGGGTGGGGGAAACAGTGATAGGATAACCATACAGCAATATGGAGAAATTCTCATGAACAATTTCTCATGAAAAAATATGTAGAAAACAATCTTGTAGACTCCAGTATTGGGCAAAAATTCAGTACAATGACAATACAGGATTGGTGAGGAAATGAGAAAACAGACATACTTATGTTATTGAAATAAGGACTCCTTGTATCAATCGAGGTCAAGGAGAAACATCAAAAGTCTCATCTTGGTCGGAATTCTCTGTCCAAAATGCATTGTCTCTCCTCCCCCCACATACCCTAGGACACAGAAGTGGGAAATCCAAGCTCAACTTGCTTTGGAATAGTGGAACAAAGGACTTTTAATCTACAAAGGTTTAAAACGGAATATATAGCTGTTAATATAAATCCAACTCATATTATTAATAGTTTTGTGGAAAGTTGGGGCACCTGGGTGGCTAGGTTGGTTGAACATTCGACTATGGCTCAGGTCATGATCTCATGGTTCATGGGTTTGAGCCCCATGTCAGGGTCTGTGCTGACAGCTCAGAGCCTGGAGCTTGCTTCGGATTCTGTCTCCCTCTCTCTTTGCCCCTCCCTTCCTCGAGCTCTGTCTTTCTCTCTCCAAGATAAATCAACATTAAAAAAAATAGTTTTGTGGTAAGTTTAGGAAGAACTTGCATTTTTTGGTATTTAATTAAATTTGGAGCATTTTAGAGAATTTAGCATATAAAAATAGCCCTGTGATTCCAAATATGTATGTAACTATTAGCTGATTGTAGACTTGGGTTTTTTAATGTTGAAAGTTATAAGAGATTTTACTTTTTAGCCAAAATTGGAATGTTTAAGAGAATTAAGATGAAATTTTATACCTTTATTAGATTTACTAGAATCAAGTGTTTGAGAAGGTGTGGCTCGTTTAAAGTCACTTGAAGTATTTAAAAAAATGTAACATTTAAAAAAGATAAGTTTAAAATAATTTAGTCTAAAATAACCTGAGTTAAAAATATTCAAGGAAATTTGATTAAGTATGAAATCCCCTTAAAACTTATTGTCAGAGGCACCTGGCTGGCTTAATCTGTAGAGCATGTGACTTTGGATGTTGGGATAGTGAGTTCAAGCCCCATGTTGGGCACAGAGATCACTTTTTATTTTTTAATTAATTTATTTATTAAAAAAATTTAATGACTTATTTATTTTTGAGAGAGAGAGAGAGAGAGAGGGAGAGAGAGCATGAGCAAGGGAGGGGCAGAGAGAGAGGGAGACACAGAATCGGAACAGGCTCCAGGCTCTGAGCTGTCCACACAGAGCCTGATGCAGGGCTCAAACCCATGCACCATGAGATCATGACCTGAGCTGAAGTCAGACGCCCAGCTGACTGAGCCACCCAGGCACCCCAAGATTACTTCAAAAAAAAAGTTATTATCAGAGGTCCCTAGGTTTTTTTATTTTGTTTTAAAAGTAAGCTTTAAGCCCAATATGAGGCTTGAACTCATGACTTTGACATCCAGAGTTGTGTACTGAGCCCACCAGGCGCCCCCCGCCTAGGTTTTTAAACAGAAAAATATGACTCGTAAGTCAACTAGAAAAATGTTTGGAGAAATAAGGTGTTTGAATTTATAAGCTTAATAGCTAGAATTAATTTTTAAAACCAAAGTAATTGCAAATAGTGTTTTTTCTTTGCATAAAAATTGCCCTCAAGCACAACCTCATGTGGACAGGAAAAGTTTAAGTTGTGACAAATCAATGCCTAGAACATGAAGCCAGTCGTGAAAAGCAAAGGAAAACTACGTGTTTCTGGGTGTGCGCGATAATGGATGTCAGTGATGAAACGGTCTAAGGAGATGAGCTCCAAATTGCTACCAGTGGTTACTTCTAGAAAAGGCAGTGAGAACTGAAAAAGGGTGGAGACTCTTATTATGACTATGTTTAGTTCTGTAATATTTTATTTTCCTAAAAGAATAAAAATAAGTATACCCTTGGATTCGTTAATTATTGTAAAGAAAAAAAAATTTTTGAGTAAATCAAGTCTGAAACGTGAACTGAATCAAAAGTGCAATTGTAGTAAATGTCCAGCAGGGGGAGCCCTAGTACAAACTTGTGGCTGCTTGAGGTTCCTTTATTCCATTTTTATTAATTTGTTTTTTATTTGAGTGTAGTTGACACACAATGTTACATTAGTTTCAGGTGTACAATATAGTGATTAGACAGGCTTATCCATTATGCTATACTCATCCCAAGTATAACTACCATCTGTTAGCATATAACGCAGTATCATTAACTAAATTCTCTATGCTTTTCTTTCTTTCTTTCTTTCTTTTTTTTCTTTGTGACTTATTCATTCCATAACTGGAAGTCTGTATCTTCCACTCCCCTTCATCCATTTTGTTTTGCCCATTCTCCCACTCTCCTCCCCTCTGGCAACCATCAGTTTGTTCTCTATTTACAGGTCTGATTCTACTTTTTGTTTGTTTATTCATTTGTTTTGTTTTTCTTTTAGATTTACATATAACTGAATCATATGCTTTTTGTCTTTCATAGTCTGAATTATTTCACTTAGCATAATACCCTCTAGGTCCATCTATGTTGTTGCAAATGCTAAAAATTTCATCCTTTTTGTGGCTGTGTAATATTCCTGTGTGTGTCTGCATGAGCACGTGTGTGTGTGTGTGTGTGTGTGTGTGTGTGTGAATATCACATCTCCCTTATCCATTCATCCATCAATAGGTTGCTTCCATATCTTGCTATTATAAATAATGCTGTAATAAACATTAGTGAATGAGGGGTGACCAGCACTCAGATGGAGTCCCAGACCATGGGATAAATTTCCAAGCCAACATTTGATGGTTTCATGATTTAAAAAGATGTATCTTTGAATTGGTTTTTAAAAATTCAGTAATTTCTGTTTTAAAAAATCCAGTCAGTGGTCAGACTCTATTTGCTATGACAAGTCCATGTTTTGTTTATGTATTTATTTTTGAGAGAGAGAGAGAGAGAGCAAGGGAGGGGCAGAAAGAGAGGGATAGAGAACCCAAGCAGGTTCCGTGTAGAGCTCGACGCAGGGCTCAAACCCTCGAACTGTGACATCATGACCTGAGCTGAAGACTGATGTTCAACCAGCTGAGCCACTCAAGAGCCCCGACCAGAGTCCACTTTTTTTGGCCGGGTCCTCTCTTGGTGTCTTTAAGTCAAGATAGGTTTTTCCATGCCAGTTAAACTCTGACAATGTAATGTCGATCAGTAGGGAAGTTGGCTAGGTTTATGGTATATCCATACAGTAAGAATTCATCCATGAGGAAGAATGAATTAACTCATATGTACAATATGAAAGTATGTCCAAAATATGATGTTAGGGGAAAAAAATTACAGGTTGCATTTGTACTCAGATGAAAGGGTGTGTGAAGGTGTGTGTGGGAACATGTGTAATGCATGCATACGTGTTACGTTCCTGGGAAGACAGTTCAAACCGTCAGCAATGATTCTCTGTGGAAAGCAAGAATGGGGGAGTCAAAGTCACTTTTACTCGTCACTTGTTAACTTTCCGCACTATTTCAATTTTTTTTGCGGCATGCATGTGTATTTTTGACAGTAGGCGTTGCACACAAATACTGAAATTTTCTCTTTCCTTTTTAATTCACAGAGCAGTAACCTCCACTCGAAGAGAAGCCCCACCCCTCTGTGCAGAACAAGGTGCCAGCCTCTTCATTCCTTTCTTAGTGGTTCTGGCTTCAGTTATTCAACCGTGACTGGAAGCCCAGCTGTGCTGCCCTACCATCCCCCAGCCCCGAAGCCCGCCCTTGCACATTCCTCCGTCTTGTTCTGTGCGTACCAGGTGGTTCCACTGTCTAAAGAAGCTTCCTTCTGGGAAAAAATGTTAATGTTTTCAATGATACACAAGCTCGGGATTTCAGAGACAAGAAATTAGTCTAGTTCTACTTAGCAGGTTAAAATTGCTGCATTAGAATGAAAGCAAGTTATTAGTTTCTTGTGTCATATTGTATAAAGCATTGGGACCCAGACTATTGTTACATAATAAAATATTTTTAGAAAATTCTAGTAGAATTAGATTTTATATTTTTTCTGAATTTTCCTGTATCCCCTGTGGGGCACACTGCTTGCTTATTGATAGCTTAAGATATATATACACTCTATAAATGTATATATATTTGGCGTGCAAAGATTTATGAATAAAGGTGTTCACTTAATGGTTATGTATAATGGGGAGGAGAAACTCATAATGTCCAATAATAGGGAACTGTTTTCATATGGTTTGGTATATCTGTAGGTTAGAATCGCGTTCAACTGGTAAAAGTCATGTTTACCAATCCAAATGTCCTTCAGCTGGTGAACGGATGGGCTCACTGTGGTACATCTATACAATACTCAGCAACACTCTCTAAATAGTCAGAAAGAAAATGTTACATGAGTAACACTCAGATGTGCTAATACAAGAAGCCAGACCAATAGGCGACATACTGTATTATTCTACTTATATGACATTCTGGAAAAGGCAACACTGTAGGAATGGAGAATAGATCAGTGGTAGCAAAGGGTTAGGACTAGGGGGAGGGGGTAACTACAAAGGGGTAGTGTGAGGGAATTTTGGGGGAGTGAGAAACTGTTCTGTATCTTGATTGTGGTAGTGAATCTATGTCTTTGTCAACACTTAGAACCGTACATCAAAAAGAGCAAATTTCACTGTGTGTAACTGAAATGTTTTCAAAGAACGTTTAATGATACAGAAAAATGTCAACAATAAGTACAAGAAGCGAGATATAAAACCTTCTAAAATATAATACAAATTTAACAAATTCTATTATGATATGCATATTGTAAACGAATGAAAGAAAAAGTAATAAACTCAAAGGCAGAGCAATTATCTCTGGGTGGTGGTCTTATCAGTGATTCCTATTTTTGACTTTGGCATTTTCGTGTTTTTCGGATGTTCTCTAATGAGTATGTGTTACTTTTATAATGAGAAAAGGAGAAATCCACACACATATACACACACACACGTATCATACGTGTGTGGTACTTTGTCTTGACACAAAACATTTCCAGAAGACAAAAATAAAACCAAAAGCTTGTCACAGACACTTCTCTGTTCTCCTTATTCCTTTTCTTACCTAAAGCATGTGTGGGGGTTTCAGACATGAGAACTCCCTGATTCTGATGCCCCAGTACCCAGAAACAGGCAGCGGGAGCTCTTTCACTTCCTGCAGGGCCTGTAAATCTCTGTAAGGGGGAAAAAAAGATTGTCCGAGGGAGGTAGAGCTGTTCCTCAAATGTGTAACCCTGAGCACAGGGCTCTTTCTCTCTTACCCCAGTGCCCCTCATCTCTAGGTGAGGCCCCCCTGGCAGTGTCTCTCCTCAGTTTTTGTGGACGCTTGACCAAATAGTCCCTATACAGTTGGAAAACTGAACAGCCTCATGATCACTGTGTATAACATAGACACACATAACAACCCCATGAATAGCTAAAAAGCATCTCAGGCTGCCCTGGGCTGGCCTCATCTCTCTCCCTGGGAATGACATCAAAGCCTCTTGACTAGTTCCCTCTGTCTCCCATCTCTTTCTCTCCTGTGTCCTTCTCTCCCACCGTTACCCCTCCCTCGTGGCATCCACCGGCTCATTGGCCCATTGCTGGTGATTTGGCAGGAGAGACCAGCTAACTTCCTTAACCACTGTCATCAGCTACCTTCATGATCATCACCATCATCATGACCATAGCTAGCATTTCATGAGTTCTTATCATCAGCCAGGCACTGTTGTAAATGCCTGATAAATGATTTAATCATTCACATAGTTATCATTACTATCTCATTTTGCAGACAAGAAAACTGAGGCTTGACACTTCCTCAAGGTCACAAGGCTAGTAAGTGGAAAGGAGTTTTTACAACTAGAGTTGGAGTGCTTGCCCATCTGCTGTACTAAATAAGATCCCACAAATGTTAAGGATCCCTAGATTCTGTTTCAGAACCATCTGAATGGACTCCTTTCTCAGTAGATTTCCAACCTTGCTATCCACGTATCGTCTTTGCTTTTGCTTTTCCCTTGCACTCTGACACAAAACAGTCTCTCTTTCTCCCAAACTGGACTTCTCTCCTGTCCATACTGGCACCTCTCTTGCTTGCCTTGGCATGTTTAACGACACCTGTCAGGGTAACATAATTTCTATCTCACTTCCAAGGGCTGATGTTGTCATATCCCTACTCAAACCGCCTGAGCATTGCAGGTGGAAATTAGACTTACAGTTACATGGAAACAAGAGTTTTCCATGCATATGAGCCTGGCTATTCCCAGTGCCAGATTTCTATTTTAGTAGCTGAGATCCCATGGGTTTTTTGAGAAACCTGGTGTGGGTGATTGAATTTGGGGGTGTTTTTTATTTTTATATAAAGGTTAGCCACTTGTAGCCTTCGGCATACAATATCAGACCACGGATATCTTCCTTTAGCTTCAAAGGGGGTTGGCCAAACATTTGGCCAAGGTTTATATAAGAAGGTGGGGTGGGGGGAGAGAAAGGAAGGAAGGAAAGAAGGAAGACAAGAAGGAAGAAAAGAAATCTCTGGAGTGTTTCAAAATCCTGCCCCAGTTCCTGCACCGTGACAACCCATATCCCATGACAGGCAGTAGGGCATTGTTACAAGATCAGGCAGGATGAACAAGCTTGCCAGAGCAACTTTTCTTCTCATTGAGGCCTTGGAGTTTCATGATTTCTTCTTCCTTGTGTAGATTCCAGCGTGACACTCCCAAAATGAACTCTAAGAGGTTTCCAGACCTTACTAGATACTGTGTTATCAAGAATATCATTTGAGTTCCCCTCTCTTCCCATTATGTCTAGCAACGCTAGATTAGACAAGGGTTCAAACAATACAATCCTACCGGCCACAGAGGAGGGAGGAAGCAGAACCAGCCTCAAAGGCATGTGATCTGTGCAGGGGCCCAGGGACTCCTCCTCAGAAGGGCCCAGCTTGGTCTAATGCTCTTCTGTTTCTGTCTTTTAAATTTTAAATTTTTGAGCAAGGAACCTAGCATTTGCGCTTTTCACTGGGCCCTGCAAATCATGTGGCCGGGCCTGAGTGGAAGTAAAGTATTGCCAGACAAAGGGGGTTTTATTTTGTCTTAGGTGGCTCTGTTTCATAGATAAGAAACAGGACAATGGAGGCTCTGGCTCTGTCCCCTCTTGGAAAACAATGCCTCCAGGCTTGACTACAGACCTCCAGCATAAAGGGTGAGGTCTAGCTCCTTTGGAGCACATTTCATACGCCTGGGGGCCTTCTCACCCTTTAAGTCCTATGTCTCCAAGAAAGAAGCTAGCCGTCTGCTTCCCCCTTTGCCCTTGAAGCCAGGATGCCGATACTTGATGTAAAGCTCACCAGTTGGGTGCACGTGCTTGAGGCTTCCTTTCAGGGGACTTGCGGCCAAGGAGTCAGACTGTCCAGAGGAAAGGACAGTGGTGGGCGGGGTCCTAATGGTGACACTGCTGTTTCCGTCCGAGGTGACTGTGCCGGTGGTGGGCTCAGGATCTCTGCTGGGCGGTCGGACATGGTTAATTGGGGCTTGGTTCCGAGTTGCACAGTCTGGAAGCTTCATCCCCTGGCTCTCCTGGAGATTCTATACTTGCTCTCTGCTTAAACTGGCTGGAGTGGATTCTGTTCCAAGTCCTGACTGATCAACTTGTAATTCTAATTAAAGGTCTCCCAGCCAAGGGCGAAGGGAGGAGATGACTTGGCTCAGCCATGTCTCCACATTTTCGTAGCTTATAGGGTTTTTCATTGGTGAAGAGGGGCATCCCCCATGTGAAATGGCAGTTTTTGCCCGTGTGCACAGAGCTGGATGGACTGCTTGTCTGGGCTTGTTCTGCTGGTCGTGAGGCCCTTTGCTGTGCACATTCTTTCTAAGCCCCGTGATGCACAGCAGTACTGAGGCTTCGGCAGTTAGCGGTTTGAGCCATCACCTCTTGTTATGTGAATCCTACCAGTCCCTCCTGCCCCACAGAAGAGGTGCTGTCATAGTCTGTTTGGGCTGCTATAACAAAATACAACAGGCTTGGGTAGCTTACCACGAGCAGAAGTTTCTTTTTCATTGTTCTGGAGGCTGGGAAGTCCTTGGTAAGTCCAAGGCACCATCGTGGTCGCGTTCTAGTGAGGACCCTCTTTCCAGATCCACAAGCTCAGGCCTTTCTGCTACATCTTCACATGGTGGGGCGCTAAGGAGCTTTCTGGAGCTCCTACATATGCACCAATTGCATTCACGAGGGCTCCACCTTCCTGGGGGCCTCCCAGAAGCCCCATCTACTAATGCCGTTACTTCAGGCAATAGGATTGCAACATGGGAATTTTGGGGGGACACAAACATTCAGACCGTAGCAGGGGCTGATGCCCGAACAAACTCAGAAGAGGCTTCACTGCTCTCAACTCTCCACCATTTCGCCTGAGAGGAGTCAAACAAACTCTATCCACGAAATGGTCTGACTCCCTATGGGTTCAGATGTGCTAATCTTCTGTTCCACCTTCTGTGTCCACCAAATAACTCCAGCCCATCATCTGGATCTCAGTTCAAGGGCCTCTCCCTCAGTGATGTTTTCCTTGACCAATCCTCCCAATCGAGGTCAGGTTCAGAGTTTTTTTTTTTCTTCCTTATTTCACTTTGTAATTACACGTGTGTTAAAAACAAAGGTGGGAATTGGAGGTGGCGTTAAGAAATATTTAACCATTGTGGTACAGCCTGGTCAGTCAGAGCAGACACCCAATGGCTTAAGCAGAAAAGCCACCAGCCTTAACAATTGGCCCACCATGTTGTGGGTACCAACAGCAGCCATGGCAGGGATGAACTAACTCTGCTCATGGCTGTATCTTCAGCCCCTGGCCTAGGGCTTAGCACTTAAAAGATGTTTAATAGATGTCCAGTGAATAAGTTATTGTTTTCCGTTGTTGACCTTTTTTTTTTTTAATGTTTATTTTTGAGAGACAGAGAGAGAGAGAGAGAGAGAGACGCAGAGTGCCAGCAGGGGAGGGACAGAGAGAGAGGGAGACAGAATCCAAAGCAGGCTCCAGGCTCTGAGCTGTCAGCACACAGCTCAATGTGGGGCTCAAAACTATGAACTGAGATCATGACCTGAGCAGAAGTTGGACGCTTAACTGACTGAGTTACCCAGGTGCCCCTTGACCCTTTTCTTTCCTTTTTTTTTCTCCTTTTTTAAGATTTTATTTTATTTTTTTAGTTTACATCCAAGATAGTTAGCATCTAGTGCAACAATGATTTCAGGAGTAGATTCCTTAATGCCCCTTACCCATTTAGCCCAGCCCCCCTCCCACACCCCTTTCAGTAACCCTCTGTTTGTTCTCGATATATGAGTCTCTTATATTTTCCCCCCTCCCTGTTTTTATATTATTTTTGCTTCCCTTCCCTTGTGTTCACCTGTTTTTGTGTCTTAAAGTCCTCATGAGTGAAGTCATATGATATTTGTCTTTCTCTGACTAATTTCACCTAGTATAATACCCTCTAGTTTCATCCACGTAGTTGCAAATGGAAAGATTTCACTCTGTTTGATTGCCGAGTAATACTCCATTGTATGTGTGTGTGTGTGTGTGTGTGTGTGTGTGTGTATGTGTGTGTATATATATATGTGTGTGTGTGTGTGTGTATATATATATATATATATATATATATATATATAATCTTCTTTATCCATTCATCCATCCATTGTTGGACATTTGGGCTCTTTTCATACTTTGGCTATTGTTGATAGTGTTGCTATAAACATTGGGGTGCATGTGCCTCTTTGAAACAGCATACCTGTACCCCTTGGATGAATTACCTAGTAGTGCAATTGCTGGGTCGTAGGATAGTTCTAGTTTTAGTTTTTTGAGGAACCTCCATACTGTTTTCCAGTGTGGCTGTACCAGTTTGCATTCCCACCAGCAGTGCAAAAGAGATCCTCTTTCTCCGCATCCTCGCCAACATCTGTTGTTGCCTGAGTTGTTAATGTTAGCCATTCTGGCAGATGTGAGGTGGTATCTCATTGTGGTTTTGATTTGTATTTCCCTGATGATGAGTGTTGTTGAGCATCTTTTCATGTGTTGGTTGGTGTCTATTCATGTCTTTTGCCCATTTCTTCACTGGATTCTTTGTTGTTTGGGTGTTGAGTTTGATAAGTTCTTTATAGATTTTGGATACTAACCCTTTATCTGATATGTCATTTGCAAATATCTTCTCCCATTCTGTCGGTTGCCTTTTAATTTTGCTGATTGTTTCCTTCGCTGTGCAGAAGATTTTAGTTTGATGAGGTCCCAGTAGTTCATTTTTGCTTTTGTTTCCCTTGCCTCTGGAGACGTGTTGAGTAAGAAGTTACTGCAGGCAAGGTCAAAGAGATTTTTTCCTCCTTTCTCCTCTAGGATTTTGATGGCTTCCTGTCTTACATTGAGGTCTTTCATCCATTTTGAGTTTGTTTTTGTGTATGGGGTAAGAAAGTGGTCCAGGTTCATTTTTCTGCATGTCGCTGTCCAGTTTTCCCAGCACCACTTGCTGAAGAGACTGTCTTTTTTCCATTGGATATTCTTTTCCTGCTTTGACAAAGATTAGTTGGCCATATGTTTGTGGGTCTGTTTCTGGGTTCTCTATTCTGTTCCACTGATCTGAGTGTCTGTTTTTGTGCCAGGCCCTTTTCTTTAAATTCCACTTTTGCTTCATGACTTTCTTGGACCTAGTATTTTGGACCTTCTGAGACTTCCTAGGGTATGGATACCAGTTAGCTTTGTTCCGTGAAGCTACTTGGCACCTCACTCAGGCACCTGATGGAACAGTAGATTCCTTCCTTCAAGCCAGGACACCCTGTGGCTCCCTGGGGGTACCACCTACACAGAGAGTGGGTGAGGTTGGAAACGAGATCAAGCTCAGAATAGGTTAAGTAAACAAACTATGGGAGAAAGAATGGAAGGGAATGAAACCCAAGAAGATCGGCATGTGGTGGAATGTTCGTTAGTGTGGCCACTGGGATGGTTTATGAGTGGTGTCAACTTCTTGGAGAAGTTGTACCCAGCTGGGTACCATCAGACCATGTACCTTGTCATGACCCACATGTGCCCTACTCTCTCAGCCCTAGGGGTCTTGAACATGCTGTCTCTCTGCACTGATTTTCCTTCCTGCTCTGCCATCCATTGGGCAGACTTTTTTAAAGATCTTCCTCCAGCATCATCTCCTCATTGAATCCTCTGGCACTCTCTCCTATCGGAGCCTTGGTTGTGATTTGCCTCTTTCTCCCCAGCCCCCTGCGAATTCCCCTAACATGGTCCATCTCCACTGTCTTGTCATTATTTGGGACTATGGCTTCTTTGAAGACTCACCCATCTTTGCATCTCCAGCCCAGCCATGCCTGGATGAAGTGTACATTCCACAAGTGGGTTTCATGAGAGAATGGAGATGTGGATGAACTGGGTGGGTGATTCTTTAATATTCTTTTAATGTAATTTTATTCATGTATTTATTTTAACTCAGCTCTACGTCCAACGTGGGGCTTGAACTCATGACCCTGAGATAAAGCCTCACATGCCCTGCTGACTGAGCCGGTCGGATGCTCTTTAACTTTCTTTCAGTGTAAGTTTTGTTGGAGGAAGTCAGGGATGGTACGAGAGGAGATTGAAAGCATCATAAGAAACAAAAAGCATCATGGGTCATACTTTTCTGTATTTATGCTCTACACCCATAAGTGTATATGACATATGATTAGTGGGGGCTAGGGAAGCAGAGCAGAGGGTGACAAGAGACACAAGAACTTGGAGTACCTAGAAAGGAAGAGAAAAGGCCCCAAGTGATTTCTAGTCCACAGTTTGTGTCGGGGCCAGCAGCTTCTCAGGCTAATCCCATGGAAGCCCCAGCCAAGGCATCTCTTGGGCCAGGCTTGGAGAACACAGTGTTCACTGCCTTTCAGTTGCCTGGGTTACTGGTTGGCCTGCACAGTCACTCACAGCACACCGGCCTGTGACTTATTTAGATGCTGCCAGTGATCTAGCAAGTAAATGGGTTTCTGTGGAAAAAAAATGCTTCATTTAGAAAATAATAATAACTTTCCTGCTTCCTGAATCTAAAGTTAATAACACCTGCTCACTTGAAAGATTTTCAACAATACCAACAAGGTGGTGTTTTGGTTGACATTAGGAATGGAATCGAGAGCAGAATCATTAAATGTCACATTCTAGGCTTTCTACACATTAAAATGCTGATTTCAGTCATAGAGTTGCCTCTTGACTGGTCTCCTGGCTTCTGATGCATTTTCCCTCCAGCCAAACTTCTATAACACTGCTTGAGCAATCATCCTGAGCAAGGGTCAGCCCTACTTCAAAATCATCAGTGCAAAATAAAACCATTTTTATTTTTTAAACATTTTTAATGTTTATTCATATTTTGAGAGAGAAAGGGAAAAAGAACATGAGCAGGGGGGTATAGAGAGAGATAGAGACTGAATCTGAAGCAGGCTCCAGGCTCTGAGTTGTCAGCACAGAGCCCGACGTGGGACTCGAACTCACCAGCCATGAGATCATGACCTGAGCCAAAGTCAGATACTTACCGACTGAGCCACCCAGATGCAGCTCTAAAAACCTGTTTTTAAAAGTAACATTCAAGATCTTTTCATTTGACCCCAAGCTGCCTTTCCAGCCTTGTGTCTCCAGGGACCCTTCATGTTCTCCAGGTGCCCTCTCTCAGCTCCCCATTCTCACTCAGAGCATCCACATCTGGTACCTTTGCTCACCTCCTCCTTGATGCCTCACTTTGTTCCAGTCTCAAATGCATTTGTTTTTATGTCTCTCTTGAGGACCGAGTCTTGCCCATTTGTCTTTGTGTCTGTCACCGTGCTTCACCCTGACCAACCATGACCCAGTGAGCACTTGCTATGTGAAGGATGTGAGAAATAGGTCCACCAACCCAATCAAAGGAGGGACATGGAGACTCAGAGCACAGTGAAGTGAGGCTTTAATCAATGTTCTTACATGAGTGGGTGTCTGATGGACAGGCACACCCAAGGCAGTTACAGCAGACAATTTATCTCCTAGCATGTAAGTCCCTCCCCTGGTTCCTCATTGGCTGAGCACTACAGAGGTACTGCCTTATCAGAGAGTCGCCTCTGCCCAGGTAAGGCAAAAAATAGTCTGATTGGAACAAATGTACATTCCCTGAGGTGATGCAGAGACTTTCAGTCCCTCCTACCTTAGTTCTTTGGTGCATGCTCATTACAAAGTCCAAGAAAATAAGCCCTTGAAATGGAGAGGAGAAGAACCAGGAAGTGAAGTGTCTAAAGGTTTGGGACTCCATTATGTGGGAGGACGGGTTTGTACATATTTCCCATAGGTTGTAAACCCATTGTTAACTAGACAGCACAGTTTTTATTTGGTATTTGTGAAAATGAATCATTTCCCTTACTTCTCACAAAGGAATCAATGTTGAATATTTAAAATTTAGTAAGATTATCAGGTTTGAGGAATGTAAAGAAAAAACCTCCTCCTGTGTTTCTCCTGTGTACACAGAACACTTCACTTCTGACATTCTGGTCACCAAACATGTGGGGTTTTTTCCACATTAACCAGTTTTCTGACACCAGTTGGGTGACCTTCAATTCGACTGAATTCTGACACTATCTACCTGGAGATACCTTCAGATTCTACACGTTAAGGGTTCAGTCCTACAAGACTGTGCCCCAAACCCTCTTTACACCAATCATGAATCCGGATTGTCACCTGTGCTTCTGATTGAATTGCTGTAGATCAGCGGTTCCCATGATTTTCTCCTTGGGTTAAATTAATTTACTAGAGTGACTCACAGAACTCAAGAAATCCATTTACTGGCTAGATCACTAGTTTCATACTCAGGATATAACTCAGGATATAACTCATACAGGATATAACTCAGGAACAGCCAGGTGAAAGAGACACATAGGTCGAGGTATGGTGAAAGGATCGGGGGCTCCATGCCCTCTCCAAGTGCTGTTTTCCCCCTCATCTTCATGTGTTCAGAAACCTGGAAGCTCTCTGAACCCCATCCTTTTGGGTTTTTATGGAGGCTTCATTTAATAGGCATGATTGATTAGGTCATTGCCATTGGTGACTGATTCAATCTCTATCCCTTTTCCCCTTCCTTGGAGTCAAGGGATGGGACTGAAAGTTCCAACCCTTCCCACACCTATTTGGCTCACTTGGTCAACCCCTAGGTGTGGTCCAATGTCACCTATTAAAATAACAAAAGACACCTTAACCCCTCTCAGGATATAGGAAATTCCAAAGGTTTTATAGTGGCTTTTTGCCAGGAATGGGAGGAAGACCAAATATTTATTTCTTACTATAAATCATGATAGCACTGGGAACCAAGTCAGGTGGCCGCCCAATATTGTGGCTGACAGCATGTGTTCTGGGGTCTCACAATCTGGCCCAAATCCTGCCTTTATGACTTGCTAGCTGTAAGACTTTGGGCAGATTGTCTATACCTCTGAGTCTTTCATTGTAAATAGTAATTACAAGTGCTTAAAACAAGGGGTGTCTGGCTGATTCAGTTAGTAGAGCTTCTGACTCTTGATCTTGGGAGATGTGAGTTTGAGCCTCACACTGGGTATAGAGATTACTTAAAAAATAAGTATGTAGGAGAGCATAGGTGGCTCAGTAGGTTAAGCATCCACTTCTTTGTTTCAGCTCAGGTCATGATTTCACGGTTCATGAGTTCGAGCCCTGCATAGGGCATGGAGCCTGCTTGGGATTCTCTCTCTTCCTCTCTTCCTCTGACCCTCCCATGCTCTCTCTCTCTCTCCAAATAAATAAATAAACTGAAAATATAAGTAAATAAATTTCTGAAAACAAACAAATGAAGTGCTCAGAATGAAATGAGTTTGTGTGTATAAAGAATCCAGAATGGTGTCTGGCAGGTAAGTGAGCACTGTGTAAAAATTCGTGGCTAGTACTGTTGTTATTCCTACTATGACCCTGTTTTACAGAGGAGAAAACGTGAACATAGGGAGCTTTCCTTTCTTGGCCAAGATCCCACAACTTCGGTGCCCCTGAGAGGTCCTCCTGGTCTGGATGGCAGTCAGCTTGAGCTGAAGCAGCAACGCCAGTCGGCTTTTTCATGAGCTGACACATCCACTGCCAGCACCACACCAGCACTCAGCGGGAACTTGATGCATGTCGGCTGAGTGAGTGATAAGTGATTTGACCATAGGAGAAATGCTCATGGAAGGCCCCAGAGCAGAAATAGGCAGGTCTGTGGGAGAACTGGGTTCTGATCTTCTTTGTTTTGTTCTGGGTCTCTGTGATAGCCACCCTAAAAGGTGGTCATTCCCTCTTGCACAATAGACTTGATAACAAGGGACTTTGGAACTTGAAGAGGAAATGGTAGAAACCATGATGGTCAAGACACTGCCCACTCAGCAAGTCTGAAGACACAAGTAGCTTTAACCTGCACAGCAAGGCAGGGCTCTCTGATGGGAGCTGACTCAAAGCCTACAAGCCCGCCTGGCTTATTCAGTCCATGTCAGTGTTTCCAAAAAGCTTCATAGGTAGCAGGATAAAATAGAAACCCAATCTGGAAAGGAATTGCAGACAAATTAGGAAAAACTATCGCCATCTATGTGAGGCCTTCTTTGCTAAGACATTCAATCTGCCTGGTGCATCCATCAAGGTAGTGGAGGGACATTCACAGAGACTGGAGAATGTGGGAATGTTAATCAGGGAGGACCCAGTTTTAAAGCAAATGATGATGCTGGTCAATAAAAAGGAAGAAAAAGAATGAGAAAAAAAATCCAAAAAAAAAAAAAAACCCTCCTGAATATTGGTGGATTTAAAATATATTTGGGAAAGCACAGGTCCTCAGTCAAAAAGCATGCCAACCCTTTTCCAATGGTCTTCAAGGATATGAAGTGGGAGTGATCATATCTTGGTTGTCTGATAGGTTACGTGTCTGAAATTCACCCTGGACACAATTATTATCGATTAACTTGCGTCTGCCTCAAACTCGTATTTTGTTAAGGCAGCCCCAGCAAACCATTAATGAATGTGTCAAAAGGAAGGTGTAGAAGCACACATGTGCTGAAGTGAAAACCATCATTCATGATTCCTTCTTTCATGAGATCATGAAAATCGAGGTTTGCAAATGGTGCCAGGTAGATGTGGGTGAATATACAGTGTCACTTGGAGAAGTGATCGTGGACCCCACTCCACAGGGGACTGTCCAAAGCAGAGCTGATCCTGCTCTTAGCGCTTATTCTTCTGTAATTCCTCAGTGCAGAAAGTGGAACTCATGGAAAGGAATCTTCATCGAAAACTTTGCAGTTGTTGGAAGCTAATTAACAGGCT
Source organism: Neofelis nebulosa (assembly GCF_028018385.1). Lineage (NCBI taxonomy): Eukaryota > Metazoa > Chordata > Mammalia > Carnivora > Felidae > Neofelis > Neofelis nebulosa. Next base: position 195,570,662 of record NC_080784.1, on the reverse strand, counting down.
TGTGAAATGCAGAACTCAGCTTCACACTACACAGGGGACTTTTGGCGCCAAGAGGAAGGGGGAACTGCAAGCCTGTGCTGGCCAGCAGGGCACCAGTATTGTTGAGACTGGGAAACTGCTTTTTTGAGACCTGGTGAGGATTCTGAATATTCACGTTAATAACCAATGAAGCAAGTTGTAGAATCTGAACTTTGCTAATTTCACTACAATTATTCATTACTTATAGCATTATGTTTTTGTGTTTTCTTGGTAGAGTCGATCTTAAGATATGTCCCAATAATAAGAAATGTATATGTACTAAATTACTTTACTTAGCATTCTAGGAATATAGTTCTTTCTTTCCCTCAAAGATATGGATTGCAGCAGGTTCTCTAAAGCATATTTATTCATTGTTATGATATTTTGGTACCTTGAAAGTCATATTGTCACATAGCTGTTAAAGGGTAGCAGTCAAGATTACTACCCAAAGTCTTCATTGAAATGACCTGTTTATTTGCGAAAAATGCACAATGCTGAAAAGCCAATCCAAGTGTGTGAATTTCCACCTTGTGCAGAAGTAGAAGGGATTTAATTTGGCTTGTACCAGCTGCATCTGCAGGATTTTGTGATACAAGTGTGACATGATTAACTCTAAGATGGTTCTTGTAAAATTGTACTGTTTGGGAAGAACTTGTACATAGTTAAAAGCTCTCAGAAGAACACATTAAACTTGGATTCTGAGCGACACAGCGATCTGTACAGAATTACAATCAGAATGAAGTTCTTTACTGCTGCTGCCGTTAAAAGAATTCAGGGGACATGGTGTGGTGGTTGGGGGTGGGGAGAAAAAGAGAGAGAGACTCTCCAGACCCTCACCAACTGATCACTAAATTGGTCATGGCTCTCTCTTTTTATGTGTGTGATGGAGACACAGGGTGTTTGGGGATTGCATGGTGGAGGACCTAATCTAGTCTAGTGTCAGGGAAGGAAGACTTTCCAGAAGGAGTGACCTATAAGTTGAGATGGGAAAGATAAGGGCTCTTTAGCCAGATGAGAAGTGTGAGGGGTGAGTTGGAAATATTTCCAGGTAGGGAGACTTACATGTGCAAAGGTTTATATCCTCAACTACTCAGTTTGTTTTAAATGTTTGCACTTTATTGATTTATAAACTTATATATGCAGCCAAAATTACTGATTATCTTAGGACTCTGGGAGAAGTAGGGACACATGTCTTACATCCAAGGACACAAGACTGTTTTGAGACTCTGCTGGTCCTCTCTCCTCTAATGGATTTGTCAAACAAGGCTGTCTTAGATGAGCACGAGCACCAATGGAAATTAGCTATCATTATTTAACCACTGGATTGTCAGGCTTCCCACTAGGGGCCACCCCTGTCTAACCAAAGGTGGATAAGCCCCCGAGGATGTCACACACATGATGTGGTAACCTTGCCCAGGAGTAAACATGGTCCAAGAATTCCTTGCTCTTAACACTTATATTACGAAGTTCTTCCTTTCTGAAAGAGGGTGACGGAGGTTGGGAGGTGGAAACAGGAGAGCCTAGTCTGATAAATAGGGAGAAATGCTGAGAAATTCTGTCCCTACCCCGGATAGCCTTCATGAAAAATCACAGTGAGAGGTTCTGGGAAGCTCTCAAGCTTCACAGGGGCTTACAATGTAGTGTGTATATGTGTTATGGTTGAAGGGGAGCCATAATCAACAGTATTTTTTTTTTTAAAGTTTTTTTTTGGGGGGGGGCACCTGGGTGGCTCAGTCGGTTATGCGTCCGACTTCAGCTCAGGTCACGATCTCGCGGTCCGTGAGTTCGAGCCCCGCGTCAGGCTCTGGGCTGATGGCTCAGAGCCTGGAGCCTGCTTCCGATTCTGTGCCTCCCTCTCTCTCTGCCCTCCCCTGTTCATGCTCTGTCTCTCTCTGTCTCAAAAATAAATAAAACGTTAAAAAAATTTAAAAAAAAATTAAAAAAAAAAAGATTTTTTTTTTTTTAATTTTTTGAGAGACATAGAGAGACAGAGCACAAATTGGGGAGGGGCAGAGAGAGAAGGAGACACAGAATCCAAAGCAGGATCCAGGTTCCGAGCTGTCAGCACAGAGCCCAAAGTGGGGCTCAAACTCACAAACCGTGAGATCATGACCTGAGCCAAAGTTGGACGCTTAACCGACTGAGCCACCCAGGCACCTCATAATCAACAATATTATTGATGGTATGTGTCGATGGTCCACAGCAGGGGCCAAATTTGGCCCATCATTTGCTTTTGTACAAAAAATCCACGAGGTGGTTTTGCCTTTTTAAATTGTTGGAAAAAAAAGCAAAAGAAGAACAATATTTCATGACATCTGGAAATTACATGATGTTCAAGCTTCAATGTTCATAAATAAAGTTTTGTTGGAACCTAGCCATGCTCCTATCTGTGGCTGCTTTCAGGTTACAGCGGCAGAGTTGAGTAGTTGTGACAGAGATTGTGTGGCCCTCAAAGCTGGAAGTATTTATTATCAGTCCCTTTACAGAAAATGTTCCCTGACCTATGGTCCGAAAGTCCAAGAAGGTCAGCAGTCCCTGACCCAGCTGCTACTCTGGGAGAATCACGGACAATCTGGTTGGTGCATGACGCCTCCACTTTCTACTTTCTTCTCTGATGCACGATACAGACAAATAATATTTTATTTTCTTATAACATCTTCAGCTCAGCTCTGTGGTCACACTGTGACAAGCCTGTGACAAGTTGTGAAAAGCAATTTCTCAGGGAAGAGGAGGAGGTCCTCCCTCCCACTGGCTTTTGCTGAACTTTTTTTTTTTTCTTGAGAACCTAAAAATCAAAGAATCCCTTTCATTACTTGAGGCAGATTTAAGTCTGTTGACTGATTTTAAGTTGTTGAATTTCCTCAAAAGTAGACCCTGTGACAGAGTAAATACTGGTGGTTGATTTGGAAGGTTGTTTCCAGAAAGCACTGGTGAAGGAGTGGAAGTGAGACTAGAAGGGCAGGAAGCCAATCCAGGGTTACCAAGGGAAGGCAACTGGAGTTTATTTCTGCAGGCAGCATAGGACATACTTCCGAGTGTTGTACCTGAGGCGGGAGGAGGTTGAGACATTTATTTACCAGACACCTGCTCCATGAGGACATCTAGCCTGCACTGTGGTTACAGCTGGCTGCCGCAGCAGAGATGCATCAGGGGAATCATCAAAAGACCATTGCGTAACTTTACATTTAAAACCATATTTGGGGCACCTGGGTGGCTCAGTTGGTTAAGCATCTGACTTTGGCTCAGGTCATGATCTCATGGTTTGTGAGTTCGAGCCCTACATCAGGCTCTGTGATAAAAGCTCAGAGCCAGGAGCCTGCTTCAGATTCTGTGTCTCCTTTTCTCTCTGATCCTGTCCCACTCCTGCTCTCTCTCTCTCTGTCTCTCAAAAATAAATAAAGGTTAAAAAAATTACAAAAAAACCCCCAAATTCAGGGGAGCCTGGGTGGCTCAGTTAAGCATCCAAATCTTGGTTTCCGCTCAGGTCATGATCTCACAACTTTGTGAGTTTGAGCCCAATGTCAGGCTCTGTGCTGGCAACATAGAGCCTGCTTGGGATTCTCTTTCTCTGTCTGTCTGTCTGTCTCTCTCTCTGCCACTCCCGCACTCGTTATCTCTCTCTCTCAAAATAAATAATTAAACTAACAAAACAAGGGGTGCCTGGGTGGCTCAGTCGGTTAAGCGTCCGACTTCAGCTCAGGTAATGATCTCGCGGTCCATGAGTTCGAGCCCCGCATCGGGCTCTGGGCTAATGGCTCAGAGCCTGGAGCCTGCTTCCGATTCTGTGTCTCCCTCTCTCTCTGCCCCTCCCCCATTCATGCTCTGTCTCTCTCTGTCTCGAAAATAAATAAACATTAAAAAAAAACCTAACAAAACAAAACAAACAGGGGTGCCTGGTTGGCTTTGTTGGAAGAGCATGTGACTCTTGATCTCGGGGTCATAAGTTTGAGACCCATGTTGGATGTAGAGACTAAAAAAAAAAAAACAAAAAACAAATTCAGACTTACACAGAATTGACTTGTACAAGAGTTAAATCTTTTTAGAAAACTGTTCTGCAAGTTATCTGTTCTAGGGGTACTATAATTTACATTATGAAATAATTTTTCTTATTTAGTTTAATGCTGTCAAAGCCTCTAAAATACAGGTTACAACTCTAGTAACAGCTGTATCAGCAGAAAATCCTTCTCAAAACTTAGATGATCAAAATTATTTGTGATACGGAATTTGCCAAGAGTGACTGACAAGCTTCAGTTAAATGGGTTGACAATGAAGTTGCTAAAAGTATGAACTTTGATGACCTGATAAGTGAATTTTCAGAGAGGTTGAGCCATGGCTGTGTTTTGGGTGTTGCAATTGTGCAACATCTGGTATTGATCTGAGATCTGAGTATTTCCATTCTTCCAATGTGCAGTAATTCAGATAAATGTCCAAAGGTCCCTTTGAGAAAGCTTTGGGGAAATCATGATTTTACATGCTTGCTGTGGCATTATAGGCACCTTCTTCCCCTAAAATGATTGGATGTGGGTCTGAGATTCCAGATACAAGTCTGGGAACTGGGTGGTAGGTTGTGACCTTCCACAGTAGTAGTTGACATCTGCCTTTGGCTCAGTTGATCAGTTTTGATGGTAAAGGTGGAATGCATCTTCACTGAGTGCCCATCTCTCTTGCTGTAAGGAACTATAGGATCTCATAGTCTCTGTCTCAGATTCCTGCCTGTCAGTTCCCCATTAGCCATGTTGACTTTGTTGCCATTATGGCGGTCATGTATGCCTTGCCTCTGCTGAGTGCTGCCTCCCAGGCTCTGCTATTTCTTCTTGGCTCTAGGAAGCCCTGTCTCATAACTACATCCCCACCATCATCCCTGGCCTTCAGCACACAGTCATTCCGAGCTTCTCCATGAGGCCAATATCCTCATTACAAGCACATTCTTTCCTGCTTTAATAAATCATAATAGTCCTGTTCTTTCAAGCATGCCCATCTCTCTGAGCCTTTAACCCCACCCAACCCCTTTTTTACTGCTCTGCCAAAGTAGAGTAGTAGATACATCTTATTTACTTCAAGGCATCTTTTTTTCCTAGGTTTCAATGAACCATTCCAACAGTGTTATTAAGACTGACTCTCGGTGTCCTTGCTGGGCTGTTAAACTTGAGTGGTAGGACAGTGCTCCCTTACAATACATTCTGTCTTATCCAGTTTCTATGTTCCATATCACCATGCCCAGTCCGGTACCATGCTTAGGCATGTTTTCCCAGTTCTTGGCCTACATATTAGGCAGATCCTGTAATTTTCCTGGTTAATAATTCCTTTTCTACACGAGGGCAAATTCTCCCCCCGGGTGCATGCTTGAGCCTAGTTATCAATCTAGAAGCAACTAAGGAATGTAGATCCTGGAGAGGACAAGCATCATCTTGCAATGTAAGGCCTGTGCTGGTCTCCAGGTAAAGGGAGTTGCTACCCCCCAGGAAGGGGGAGAGAGCTGCTCCTACCAACTCTGGGGGCTCAGAGATGTCCCCATCCCAGGTCTCAGGGCCCTACACCTTCCTTATCAGGGAAGGATGTCTACCAGGATGTGAATTTGGACTTCTTATCCCTCTGCTCTGCTCCACAGTGAACATGCTCACTCATAGTACATCTAGATGTTCAGCACAGTTTGTCCTGGGCTACCTTCCTGTAGGGAATAAGGGTCTCCTTAAATACACCATAGAGGTCTCCTGACTTCACACCATGCCCCGAGTCAATGGCTAGCTGACCCTATTCTGTCATTTCCTTCCCTTAGCACTTTGTGGCAGTGGAAAAACCATCAACTAACTCCACATCCCTTATAATCACCCTTTTGCTTTCATCTCTCAGTTGTTCAAACGGTGTGTAAATCAACGTACCCATTTCCCCCAGCACGTCACAGTTTGCCTCAGTGAGGGTCGTAGTGATGTAATGTGGTAGTATGCCAGGGGAGGGGGGCTGAGACTGGGGAGGGAAGAAGCCAGTGATGGATGGATTGCTAGGCAAAGTGTCACTGAGGGCAACTAGAAATGAATCCTGCAGGGAGTTTGGGTTGGCAGGGTGGAATATTCCTCAGAGTTATCTCAGTGGAGGCACACGTGAGCTGAGGCCTTTCTCCTTCATTCCTGTCAGTCACTGGTTGAGCGCTGCTCCCAGGGAGGATGTTAATCCCTGGGCGTGTTCAGGCTGCCCTGAGCGTGGGCAGAGCAGGTTTTGGAAGTCAGAGAGGGCTCTGGGGCAGAGTTACAGGTGCTTGTCGGAAGTTGGGCGGGTATGCCCAGAGATGATTATTGCCAAAGGGACACGCATGAGGCACCAGCATTTTCTGCTATAGCCAGACTTTTTGTCACTTGATTTAATGCTTCCCAGTTGACAGTTTAGATTTTATTAATACATTTACTTTATTCAGAGCTTCTTTCTGGGATCTTTTTAATTTTGCCCCTACCTCAAAATTCTTTTATGCTTCTGGCTAAATCCATGGCAGACTTCCTATTCTATCACTATCTTGGTCACTTCCTTATTGTTTTATTTATTAGATTAACAAATCTAAGAGAGAGAGGGGGGGAGCAGGAGAGAGGCAGAGACGGAGACACAGAATCCAAAGCAGGCTCCACGCTCTGAGCTGTCAGCACGGAGCCTGACACAGGGCTCAAACTCATGAACCGTGAGATCATGACCCAAGCCAAAGTCAGGCACTTAATCTACTGAACCACCCAGGTGCCCCTCCTTATTTTTTTAAAGCCAATAATACCTTTGGAAATACTTTCTTCAGTCAGAACTGAAGTGTTTCCTTGTTTCACAGTATAAGAAGCCCAGTAGATTATAACAAAGGCAGTAGATGCGGAATGCACTAGCAAATGACAATAAAGGATATTTAGCAATCCACTCCTACCTCTTCAGCTGGAAGACTTTTTAAAAATTAAAAAAAAATGTTTGTTTATTTTTGAGAGAGTGAGAGAGAGAGAGGGAGACACAGAATCCAAAGCAGGCTCCAGGCTCTGAGCTGTCAGCACAGAGCCCGACGCGGGGCTCGAACTCACAAACCGTGAGATCATGACCCGAGCCGAAGTCGGGTCAGATGTTCAACCAACTGAGCCACCCAGGTGCCCCCTCAGCTGGAAGACTTTTTTTTTTTTTTAATTTTTTTTTTTAACGTTTATTTATTTTTGAGACAGAGAGAGACAGAGCATGAACGGGGGAGGGTCAGAAAGAGAGGGAGACACAGAATCTGAAACAGGCTCCAGGCTCTGAGCAGTCAGCACAGAGCCTGACGCGGGGCTCGAACTCACGGACAGTGAGATCGTGACCTGAGCTGAAGTCGGATGCTTAACCAACTGAGCCACCCAGGCGCCCCGTGGAAGACTTTTAATATGTGTCTCTGCTCAGAACTAGAGATATGTTTATTAATTATTTGTCAAAGAGAGCAGGATAAGTAAGATATAGATCTCAAACTCAAAGAGCTGCTGCCAGGGCTGTGCTGTCCAATATGGTAGCCACTAGCCATTTGTGACTACCAAGAACCGATATACGACCAGTCCCAAGTGAAGCGGGCTGTCAGTGTAAGATAAACACTATATTCCAAACACCGAGTACAAAAGGGAGAAGAACATAAAATATCACATTCATAATTTTTATACTGACCTCATGTTGAAGTGACAATGTTTATTTATTTCTTTTTCTGGGCACCCTGCATAACACATGCACACAATGCTCACTTTCCTGAATCAGGCTGTGCTTCTGTCCCTGGCTCTCATTTTTAATCTCACTGCATAAGCTCCGATATTTCTTATTTTTCACATATCGGATGCGTTCCTCTTTTATAACAGTTCATGGTAATGGGGGAAGGCGGCTTGTGTCAGATAAGGAAGTAAATTGCTACCAGTTTAGAAACATGCTAAAAAGCTTTAGTTTCGTCCTCAGAGCAATGGGTTGCTACTGAAGACTAAACGACTCTGACAAGGGAGATGTGTGGTCAGATTTGTGCTTCAGTCGCAAATTCACTAACAAATAGCACTGTGTGTCTAAGGGTTCTGGGCACTGTTCTAAGTGCTGGGATTACTTCAGTGAGTGGACCAAAACCCCTGCCTTCTTGGAGTACACATTCTAGTAGGCGGTGGGCATAAGCAATAAGTCAGCTCGTATCAAGTAGTAAATTGTATTTTGCAAGGTGATGCATACTATGGAGAAAACTATAGCAACGAAGGATACAGCAAGTGTTGGGCTGGCCTAGGGTTCTAAACACAGAGGTCAGGAAAGGGTTCACTTAGATGACACTCAAGCAAAGACGCAAAGTTGTGGAGGGACGAAGCTGTGCCAGTATCTGTGGAGAGAACATTTTAGGTAGAAGGAAACAGCAGAAGCAAATGCCTTGTTGCAACCCCATGTCTGAACTATTCAGCAACAGCTAGGAGGCCAGGGTGAGAGGATCACTGTGAAGGAAGGGAGGAGGCCAGATCAGGCTGGGTCTTGCAGGCCATTTCACAGACTTTTCTCTGAATGAGATGAAAAGCTGTGAGAGGGCACTGAAAGGGGCCTTGCAGGGGTGCCTAAGAGGCTCGGGTGCCTAAGTGTCCAACTCTTGGTTTCAGCTAGGGTCATGATCTCACAGTTTGTGGGATCGAGCCCCGCATGGAATTCTGCACTGACAGTGCAGAGCCTGCTTGGGATTCTCTCCCTCTCCCTCTTTCTCTGCCCCTCCCCCACTTGCTCTCTCTCTCTCTCTCTCTCTTTGTCTCTCAAAATAAATAAATAAACTTAAAAAAAAGAAAAGAAAAGAAAAGAGCCTTCTGGCTATAGTGTGTTGATGCTGAGGATGTTAACCAAAGAGAAATCACTAGGAAGGTAAAGTGTTATCCTGTTAGAGTTGTAGGTGGCAATGGATGAAACTCCTCCTTCATCATATCCTCCTCTAATATGATGTCATATCCAAAATACAGTACACTGTACTCCTCTTCCAAAAGTCAGACCGTCTCTGGAGCTCAGATAAGTCTGGGCTGATGGCATGGGGCTTCCAGAAGTCTGCTTGTCGGGGAAATTGTCAGATAATCAAGGAGTTCTGGAAAGTGGAGGAGAATTAGATGGTCGCCATGTTTGTAATGGAGATGGTCTTTGTGTGTGCGTGTGTGTGTGCAGGTGTAAGAACTAAACTTCCTGGTTGGCCCACTACCAGGCCAATTGGTGTCCTTTGTCCGGGTGTAATCATGAATAGCATCCTAATCAGCTAGGGAGAGCCCCGGGGAGAGAGAGTGTTGTGAGATACAGAGTCACGAATGGCATGGTGCGGGGACCCAGCTTTCAAAAGGTGACCTAGCCACGGCAGAGCTGAAGATTCTCAGCGAAGGTGGCCAAAGACAATGGGGGGACACAACCAAACTGCCTTGCAGAAAGGACCAGAGTCTATAACAGTCAGGGTCCTAGCAGACACAGATGATACACTCAGATTAAGATACTGTGAGGAGAACTGAAGAAAGCACCCCTTACAGAGGCAGCGATAGTGTGCTGGAACACACGGAGGCCTGAAGGGAAGAGCGGATGGGGGTGACCACAGGGATCTGGAGGGAAAGGGTCCCCTGGAGAGGTCATCTCTAGGGGAGCAGCGCCCTTCTGTCAGTGAATCCAGCAGGCACAGCCCTGCAGGGAGGGAGCCAGTTGGGGCAATGCTATGGTCTGAGTGTTTGTTTTCTGCCACTTCAAATTAATATCTTGGAATCCTAACCCCTGAAGACAACAGTATTGGGGTGTGGGCCTGTGAGAGGTGCTTAAACATGAGGGTGGAGCCTGATGAATGGGATCGTATCTTGTAAAGGAGATTCCACACAGATCTCTCACTCCTTCCACCATGTAAGCACTCAGCAAGGAGGCACCAGCTATGAACCCGGAGGAGGGCCCTCGCCAGAACATCCCCAGTGCCTCGATCTCGGACTTCCCAGCCTGTAGAACTGAGGGAAAGAAATTTCTGTTGTTTATAAGCCCCCCGATCTTTGGTGCTTTGTGACAGCAGCCCTAAAGGACTCACTGTCCTTCCTCTCTCTGGGAGAGCCTGTCGGCACAGAGAGCCAAACGAAGAGAGGTGAAGCATCTAGAAGGCCAGCGGTGCCTGGCTGACTCAGTTGGTAGAGCGTGAGACTCTTTATCTTGGGGTCATGTGTTTGAGCCCGATTTGGGGTGGAGATTACTTAAAAGAAAAAGCATCTAGAAGGCCAGATGGAAGATGTGCAGCCTGCAGCCTCTTCAGTGTAGTCACCAGTGGTGATTGAGCAGGAAAGGAAAATCTGGATAGAAGCCATGGGGCTGTGTGAGCAGAGATGAACCACTTGCCATGAGGACCTGCAGAAATAATGAAGGGGAAGACTCTCTGAGAGTGGCTAATGCTCTGCAAAACAAGGAGAGGTTTCAAAAGCTGCTGAGGTAGAGCTTTTGGGGGGTCACTGTGATCCCATCGTGAAGAGGCCAAAGGGACCCAGGGAAATGGGTATGTTTAGCTTGGGAACATTTCTGGATTTCCAAATAGTCTTCTGTTAGGCGTACACATATTCATGAGTGCTTCCTTTCTGAGGGACTTATGATAAATATTTATACTTCCTTTCTGGGGCTCTGTTCTCAGTGCCCCTGGGGTGGCTGCAGGAGGGCCAATGAGGAGAGGGAGGATATTGTCATTAGCTTTGTGTGGTTTTGAATCACATGAAGAAGGAACAAAGGATAGGCGGCTGTACACACACTGAATTTTGTTGGTTTCTCAGCTGGAGGGGCTTTGATAAGCATGCCCGATAAGAGGTGAGACCCGTGCTGTCCCCAGTGGTCCATTTTAGTAATATAAACAGCTATTTTTGTCTTAGATCATATCTGACGATGTTCACATTATTTCTGAAAAGGCAATCTATACACGTGGCTCGTAAATGGAAACAACAGCAAAAGCCTCATTCCCGCCCTGGATCTTTCGGTTCCTCCACGTTTCACTCTGCTGACCACTTTTTTCCTTGCTGGAGACACAGCACTTATGGATAAACATTAGGACTCCCTATCTTTTCTTACACAAAAGGGAGCACTCAATCCACAATACCTTGTGTCTTGCTTTTTTCTGCGTACTAACATATCCTAGACATTATATCAACACCTAGACAGATTCCTCACTTTTTTAAAAAAGTATAGCTACATAATATTCTGTAAGGAAGTTGTTCCATAATTCACTTAACCCATTCCCTGTCTACAAATTCAATGCCTACTGCGTTCAATTTCCAAATCCGTGAAGTAAGTATGGTAGTATAACCTCCCTCAGGGGGCTATTTTCAGGATTTAATAACATGATACATGTAAGAGCCCAGTGGCATGTTCAGCACCTGCTTAATGCTCGGTTAATGTTTCCTCTTCCTGTTTCCTTTTCTTCCTCTTTCCCCTCCCGTCTACTTCCATTTTTTCCTCTTCTCCCCCCCCCCCCCCCCCCCGCCATTCTCTTTCCCTCCTCCTCCTAAGAGTGATGAAAAGCAGCATATGAACAGTTCTGCCTACGGAAACAATTTTCCCTATTTCCAGGTCCAGGAGGAGTTATGGGGAACAGTGCCAAAAAGCCACCGTGTCATTGGATAGTACCATAAACTAATACATGCTAAATATACCTCGTTTCCTTGTCTTTTTCTTCCCCTTGGTTTTTCCCCAGCGGCATCAAATATGAAATGGGCTGTCTTCACATCAGATCCAGGAAAATTGGACAGAGCTGCATTAAAGAATGTAAACTTCCATAAGGGCAGGAACTTTTTAAAAACATTTCTATTGAGATATAATTCATGTACCATAAAATTCATCCTTTAAAGTATACGATTCAATTTTTTTTTAGATTTATTTTGAGAAAGAGAGAGAGAGACTGAGCAAGTGGAGGAGGGACAGAGAGAGTGAGACAGAGAATCTGAAGTTGGTTCTGCATTGTCGGCACAAAGCTGGATGCTGGGCTCGAATCCACGACCTGAGATCATGACCTGAGCTGAAGTTGGACGCTCAATCAACTGAGCCACTCAGGCGCTTCTCACTGGCTTTTAGTATATTCATAGTTCGGCAACCACCACACAGTCCAGCTTTAGAACATTTGAATCAATCTAAAACGAAACCCCATCGTCTTCACTACTCATTCCCCTAACATACAGCTGTAGGCAACCAGGAATCTATTTCCTGTCTCTATAGATTTGTCAGTGCTGGGCATTTCATATAGATGGAGCTATACGATATGTGGTCTTTTGTAACTGGCTTTTTTCACTTAGCATCATGTGTACTAATTACTAATTCAAATATTAACAATAAAGTATTAACCAACAATAAATTATTAATAAATCCAACCAGCCAAATATCAATGATACATTAACCAATTTAATTATTAACGATAGATTATCAATTAATAACCGATTATTAATTAAATAAATAATTATAAGCAGTAATATAATTAATACATTATTCATTAACTAGTATTACATTATTAATATTAATGATATTTGCTTTTTAATTTTTTTTTAACGTGTTTATTTATTTTTGAGACAGAGAGAGACAGAGCATGGATGGGGGAGGGGCAGAGAGAGAGGGCGACACAGAATCGGAAGCAGGCTCCAGGCTCTGAGCCATCAGCCCAGAGCCCGATGCGGGGCTCGAACTCACGGACCGTGAGATCGTGACCTGAGCTGAAGTCGGACGCTTAACCGACTGAGCCACCCAGGCACCCCGATATTTGCTTTTTAAAATGACATTTGCTTTTGAGTGATAAAGTTATGAGTCATTTAATTTTCTTCGTACTCTTCTTAATTTTCAAAGTTACATAGGAGCATGAGATAGTTATTATAGCTTGAAAAAAGTAATTGTAGACCTGTTACTTTGCAAGAAGGGGTATCTTTCTAAAACATAAATTTAAATTTTATTTGACTACTAATTACTTACTAAAATCAGCAGAATTTTATTTTTTTTTTTTTAAAAATTTTTTTCAACGATTTTTATTTATTTTTGGGACAGAGAGAGACATAGCATGAACGGGGGAGGGGCAGAGAGAGAGGGAGACACAGAATCGGAAACAGGCTCCAGGCTCTGAGCCATCAGCCCAGAGCCCGACGCGGGGCTCGAACCCACGGACCGCAAGATCGTGACCTGGCTGAAGTCGGACGCTTAACCGACTGCGCCACCCAGGCGCCCCTAAAATCAGCAGAATTTTAAAACTCTTTAGGGTGAAAAAAATTTAGCTTCAGAACACACTACAAAATGACCAAAATGTCCTTTAGTAAGTGAATGGATAAATAAACTTTAGTACATTCAGACAATGCAATTATTCAGTACTAAAAGGAGATGAGCCGTTAGGCACGAAAAGGCATGGTGGAACCTTAAATATCTATTACTGAGTGAAAGAAGTCAATCGGAAAGGCTCCACACTCTGTAATTCTAATTATATGACATTCTGGAAAAGGCAAAACCATGGAGACAGTAAAAAGATCAGTGGTTGCCAGAAGTTAGGGGCAAAGGAGGAACAGAGGGGCACAGAGGATTTTTAGGGCAGTGAAGCTATTCTTTGTGACACTGTAATGGTGGACATAGGTCATTTATACGTTTGTCAAAACCCTTGCTATTTCTAGGATTCAGAGCCCCGGGAGCTTTGTATTTTCTGCTCAATGTTGCTGTGAACCTAGAACTGCTCTAAGAAGTTAAGTTTATTTAAAAACAGAACAAAACAAAACAAATCAAGGGGCCCCCCGGGTGGCTAAGCATCAGTTGAGCGTCTGACTCTTGGTTTTGGCTCAGGTCATGATCTCATGGTTTTGTGAGTTCAAGCCCCGCATGGGGCTCTGTGATGGAGTCTGCTTGGGATTCTCTCTCTCTCTCCCTCCCTCTCTCTGCTCTTCCCCTGCTCATTTTTTCTCTCTCTCTCTCAAAGTAAATAAACGTAAAAAAAAAAAAACCCAACACAAAAAATAAATAAAAAATTTTAAGGCAGTAAATAATATTCAGTACCTTCACTTTCAGTGAATTTTATCTGGGGCTTTGAGTTTTGCTTTGTTTTCTTTTGAGCCTGCTCTCAAGAGTACATTCCTTGCAGTTGCCTCTTAGATATTCAAGAATGTGCTCTCCTCCCAGCTGAGATATTTGACCTTTAGCCTCTCTGTGTTGGAATAGAAGAATGGAAAGCCCAAGTGTCCCAGGAAATCAAGTAAACATCTGACAAGAAAATCTGCTGAGAAAGTTTGGGCATGAATTTTGGGGTGCTCTGGGTGGCTTGAAAAGCATATGTGGGATGACCGATCTATAAACGGCCCAAGTTGTTAGGAGTGGGCTAATCTGACATTAATCTGCGAGCTTTCCTGTTGTTTTTGAAATTTGGCCTCTATTCACCCCTCTTCTGCTGACAATATCCTGACTTTCCTCTGGGGAACTTGGTGGCTGCTGGGCTCTCAGCCCAAGTGCAGCTCCACTCCCCCAGGTCAGGCAGCTGGAGACTCAGACCCAACGTAATCAGAGCACATCAGCCACAGGATGCAGGTTTTGAACTAAAGGCAAGGATTTTCTTTCTTTTTTTTTTTCTCTTTCACCCCAAATAGCTATCATCTCTATCTATCTCTATCTTTATCTCTATCGTCTCTATCTCTATCTTTAGATTTGTATATATGTATATATATATATATATATATATATATATATATATTTTTTTTTTTTTTTTTTTTTTTTTAAATTTTTTTTTTTCAACGTTTTTTTTTATTTATTTTTGGGACAGAGAGAGACAGAGCATGAACGGGGGAGGGGCAGAGAGAGAGGGAGACACAGAATCGGAAACAGGCTCCAGGCTCCGAGCCATCAGCCCAGAGCCTGACGCGGGGCTCGAACTCACGGACCGCGAGATCGTGACCTGGCTGAAGTCGGACGCTTAACCGACTGCGCCACCCAGGCGCCCCTTTTTTTTTTTTTTTTTTAATGTTTATTTATTTTTGAGAGAGAGAGAGCATAAGCAGGGTAGGGGCAGAAAGAGAGAGGGACAGAGGATCTGAAGTGGCTCTGTGCTGATAGCAGAGAGCCTGATGCGGGGCTCAGACTCACTAACCGTGAGATCATAACCTGAGCCAAAGTCAGATGCTTAACCACTGAGCCACCCAGGCGCCCTTCAAGTATACATATATTTTAATTTAAATCCAAGTTAGTTAACGTATAGTGTAATATTGGTTTCAGGAGTAGAATTTAGTGATTCATCACTTGCATACGACACCCAGTGCTCATCCCAACCAGTGCCCCCCTTAGTGCCCATCACCCATTTAGCCCATCTCCCCACCCACCTCCCCTCCAGCAACCCCTGGTTTGTTCTCTGTACTTAAGAGTCTCTTATGGTTTGTCTCTTTTTCTGTTTTTATTTTCTTTTAAGGCAAGGATTTTCTTGCCTTAAGTGGCTGGAACGATGTAGGGGGTGTGTGTTTGCTTGGCTACCAGACAGCCTGGTGTAGAGGAGCGTATATTCTGGAGCCCATTGGGCAGGTTTGAATCCCAGCTCCCCAATTCACCTTGGGTAAATCACTCATCCTCTCTGGGCCTCAGTCTCCTCCTGTAAAATGGGGCCAAGTGTACTCCCTCACTTGTGGGTTGTTATTGGGGTTGAATGGTCATATTTGTAGGACCCGGCACGGTGTTGCCTCCCCAGCGTTTTCACTTGGGTATCTCATTGACATCTCAAATGTAACCTGCCTCTAATGAATTCTTGTACCAGAGTCTTCCTCAACTCAGTAAATGACAACTCCACCCTTCCAGTTGTCTCAAGCCCAAAGCCTTGGAGTTGTCTTTGACCTCTCTTTTGGTCTCTTTACTCTGTAAAAGATCCTCCCAATTCTACCTTCAAAAGACACCCAGAATCCAACCACATCCACAGATGCCACCCTGGTTCAAGCCACTGTTATCTCCTGTCTGGATGACGGCATCATGGCCTCCTAAGTGGTCTCCCTGCTCTGCTCTTGTCCCACTTCAATTTATTCTCAACAAGGAGTCACAGTGAGTCCGATGAGATGCAAGTCCGGGAATGTCTTCTGCCGTCGCTGCACACACACCGCCCCATCTCTGTTCTCATCTTCTTTCCTCCTGCTCTGTCTGCACCACGCTTCCCGTATTTGGCCTCTGCTGCTCCCTCAACACACCAGATGTTCAGCACTTGCACTTTGTTTCCCTCTCTGCTGGAACTCTGTGTCCCCAGATGTCCTGTGGTTACCTCACCTTCCTCAGATCCTTCCTCAGACGCCACCTTCTCAGTGAGAACATCCTGGCCTTCCACCTGACGTTGTAATCCTCTCCTCTAATCCTTATCCCATCCCCTGCCTGTTTCATTTCTTATCCCTCATCAACACCTCACATACACTATGATTTACTTTTTTATCTTGTCTATTGCAGGTCTGACCCCCCATTACAATTTTTTTAAGTTTATTCTTTATTGTTTATTTTTTAATTTAATTTTTATTTTTAGTAATCTCTACACCAGTGTGGAACTCGAACCCATGACCTGAGACCAAAAGTCATTTTCTTTTGTGACTGAGCCAGCCAGGTGCCCTAGGACAGAATTTCTTTTTTCTTTCTTTCTTTCCCTTTCTTTCTTTCTTTCTTTCTTTCTTTCTTTCTTTCTTTCTTTCTCTTTCTAGATATATTTTTAGGTTTATTTATTTATTTTGAGAAACAACATGAGCGGGGGAGGGGGGTAGGCAGAGAGAGGGAGGGAGGGAGAGAATCCCAAGCAGGCTCCATGCTGTCAGCGCAGAACCCAATGCAGGACTCGAACCCACAAACTGTGAGATCATCACCAGCCCAAATCAAGAGTCAGATGCTTTCTAAAAAAAAAAAAAATTTTTTTAACATTTATTTATTATTGAGAGACAGAGAGACACAGAGCATGAGCAGGGAAGGGGCAGAGAGAGAGGGAGACACAGAATCCGAAGCAGGCTCCAGGCTCCGAGCTGTCAGCACAGAGCCCGATGCGGGGCTCGAACTCACAAACTGCGAGATCATGACCTGAGCTGAAGTCAGACGCTTAACTGACTAAGCCACCCAGAAGCCCCTACTTTTTTTTTTTTTAAACCTTTTTATTTAAATTCTAGTTAGTTAACCTACAATGTAATATTTGTTTCAGGTGTACAATATAGTGATTCAACACTTCATATATCACTTGGTGTTCGTAACAAGTATACTCCTTAATCCCCATCACCTATTTAACCCATCCCCACACCCACCTCGCTTCTGGAGGTGTTATATATAACATTTTATTGATCGCTTCATCATTGATGAGTAGGTTGCTTCCACAACTTGGTCATTGTGAAGAATGCTGCAGTGAACATGGGTTTGCAAATCTCTCTTTGAGATCTTGTTTTTAATTCTTTTGGGTATACACCAGAAATGAACTTGCTGGATGATATGGAAGTTCTGTTTTTAATTTTTTTTTTTTGAGGAAACTTCATACTTTCTATATAGTGGCTGCACCATTTTACATGCCCACCAACTATGTGCAAGAGTTTTTAATCTCTCCACTTTCTTGCCAATACTTGTTATTTTGTGTAATTGTTGTTTTAATATTAGCCATCCTAATGGTTTTGATAATCTCATTGTGGTTTTGCTTTGCATATCCCTGATATGCCTGTTCCTCATTTGTATATCTTCTTTGGAGAAATGTCTATTCCAGTCCTTTGCCCTTTTCTTTAAAATTAAAAATTTATATCCAAATTAGTTAGCATATACTGTAACAGTGATTTCAGGAGTAGATTTCCTTACTGCCCCTTACCCATTTAGCCCATCCCCCCTTCCATAGCCCCTCTAGTAACCCTCTGTTTGTTCTCTGTATTCAAGAATCTCTTATGTTTTGTCCCCCTCCCTGTTTTTGTATTATTTTTGCTTCCCTTCCCTTGTGTTCATCTGTTCTGTGTCTTAAAGCCCAGGACTGAATTTTCTTAAAGCACTGTATCCTCAGTCCCTAAAACAGTCCACAGAACACAGAAGGTGCTTAGTGAGTATTTAATGGATGAATGGAAGAATAAGTGAATGAAAAAAAAAAGATTTGTGTTAAAGTGTGATATTCATCAACACACAGTTTTGTAGTGCCTACTAGGTACCAGGGACTTGTAAGTCATTAGAATCATACTCAAGAAAAAGACTGTTTCAGAGTTCATTTACAGTCTAGTGTGGGGAAAAAGGCGATGAGGAAACCATCCAAATCCAAAAATAGAAGCAGGAAGTATAGGATGTATGAAACCTCAAGAATGACAGCAATGAGAAAGCTCATAAAAGATGTCCAAGGCATAGGGTGTCTAAGCTGTCAGCTGAAAGTTCAGGAAGAGCAAGTAAATAGGTAATGAGGGTGGAGGGTGGAGAGAGTTGAGAACTTACTCGATCTGTTAGGCTGAGGTCAGCCTGAACTGAGAGAGTGGTTGAGAAGTTGACTTCTCATGCATTCACACCTCTACCGGTTTAACTAAACAAGCAAGCCAGTGATGCCCAAGTGAATGAAAAGCATTTCAAGGCATTCTCCAAAGTTCTACTAATTCTTGTATCATTGACAATGCAGAATAAAGAGCGAATTCAGCTCTGCTCATTTGCTGGATGTGGGAGGAGAAATCATAGCTTTCCTTGTGAAAAGGAAAAAACTACTAGAAAAAAACAGATCATCGGCTGACATCAATGAGTGTGCTTCTCTGTTGTTTTTTGTTTTTGATATTCAGCATCTATTCACTTTTTTTTGTGTGTGTGTGTGACAGAACTTTAATTTGAGGAGGTGTAAAACACCTTGAGAAGATAAACACCTTCCTAGGAAAACAAGTCCACCCCAAGTTGTTCAGTGATGCTCAGAGCCTCATGGTTGCCACAGACCCATGCTCAAGAACATGTTTCCAAAAGGCCCCACTCTAGATCACAAATCCTCTGCCAGCACAGGATCAGTGTGCCAACTCTGAGCCAGCACATAGTGGGTGCCCTTTAACTATCTGTTGCCTAATGGCACAGGGGTAGTGTTAGCTGGACAGTCTTGAAATGAGATTGTCTGGGTTCACAACCCTTCTTGACTAACTTAACTTTGGCCAAAACTGTTTACCTTTCCAAGTCTCTGGTTCCTCATTTGTAATACAGAAACAATAAACTGTTTACATGACAGCAATTGCTGTAGGGCATTGTACACAACGTATTTGACATGCGACAAGGTTAGCAATTATTGCTGAAGGAGGAAAAAGAAGAATTATGTAATTAACCCTAGCCTCTCCCATCTTTTCCCTTCAACACTGCACTTCACCACTCAGCAGATGAACAACAGATGTTGATGGATGGGTTATAGCTGGGGAATCTGTTGAAGACCTTGGACCTATTAGTTTCTCTATTCCTGGTGGATGATCAGTCTGTTGTCACTGGGTTTTTTGAAAGCATTGCTTGAATGCCAATTTCATACCAGGCATTGATCTGATGTTAGGGGCTCAGTGGTGGACAAAGATGGGCATTGGTCCTGTTCTCATGGAGTCAACCTTCTAATGGGAGGTGTAAGGAAAGGAAGAAGCCCCATTTCTAAGAAGTTGTACCAGGGTTGTTCTTTACAGGGTCTTACAAACAGCCCAAGACATGGGGAGATATACAGGATCAGATACTCAGCTCAAAGCTACCAAGGGGTGCAGAACGGGGATCTGAACCTGACTCAGTGTTTTGGGAGAGGAGACAGAGGCTGGCAGGACCAGTGTTTTGGGAGAGGAGACAGAGGCTGCAGGAACCACAGTGAAGTGGAAAGAGCAGAAATTTAAAAAAAAATGTATATATGTATATATAAAATATCAAATAGTATATAGTATAGCTACTTTTATAGCCATCAGAGATTAAAAGAAAGGCTAGAAGAAAAGATACCAAAATGTTAAAGGTAGTTGGGTTAGGGCTTTGGAACGCGGGTGAGGACATTTTTCTTCTTTTTCTCTTTCCAATTTGTAAAATGTGATTGTATTCCTTGAATGATTTAAAAATAGCTAATGAAGGAAAGAAGAGAGCTCAAAACCCACGTGCTAGGACCCACACTTCCATATGCCAGCTATGTGGCTCAGAGGTAGTCACTCCTCTCGTGCCCTAGAGTTTTTCAAGATCCTGGCAGTCCAAGAGGATGTACCAAGTGGCACTCACACTAGCATTGCCCAAGAATGCAGGTTTTTCCACATTCACACAGTTACACTCTCGGACTTGGCTTTGTCTTCATTTCTGGTTTTGAATCAGCAGTGATTTGGGAGCACTTCAGCTTTTAGTTTCTCCTTCTGTTAAATGTAATGAACCTTGGAAAACGGAATCTAAAACGACCCTGCAGTCTTTTACTCCTGCAAAGTCATTTCCTTTGTGAACCTTCTCATTTGGTATTTCTCTTTCTGCAAGTGAGGTGTTCAGCTACAAGTGTCAGACACTCTAGTATGCCCTTGGGGATAAAGATTACAAATGCAAAAGAAAGTGACCACCCTCCCAGGACGCCATCTAACTGTGTTCTGATTTGGGGCAAGTTGCACTTTTGAATTTCATTTTTTTCCTCTGAAAAATGGACACAGTGTAATGCCTACTTGTCAGGTTAAAGTAGGGATTGGGGCGCCTGGGTGGCTCAGTCAGTTGAGTGTGCAACTTGGGCCCAGGTCACGATCTCATGGTTGGTGGGTTCGAACCCCACATTGGGCTCTCAGCCGTCAGCACAGAGCCTGCTTTGGATCCTCGGTCTCCCTCTCGCTCTCTGCCCCTCCCCCCCCCAAAATAAATAAGCGTTACAAAAACACTTTTTAAAATTTTTTATATTTATTTATTTTTGAGAGAGAGACACAGACAGACAGACAGAGAGACAGAGTATAAGTTGGGGAGGGGCAGAGAGAGAGGGAGACACAGAATCCAAAGCAGGCTCCAGGTTCCGAGCTGTCAGCACAGAGCCCGACACGGGCCTTGAACCCACAAACTGTGAGATCATGACCTGAGCCAATGTCAGTCGCTTAACCGACTGAGCCACCCAGGTGCCCCCAGAAAAACTTTTTTGAAAAAGTAGGGATTACCTGGGATAACAGACATACCTAAGACAGGCTGGGCACTCGACACATGGTAATGTTGTTATTGTGGACTTATTTGCACATAGTTACAATGCACTGAGGCTCCAAAAATGGTGTATTTTGACATTCATTCATTCAATCAGTATTAGGGACCTTGTGCCAGGCACCATGATAGCTTGCTGAAGGGACAGACATAGACTGGCCTTGAGGAATCCCTGTGTAGAACAGTAAGAACACAGCCTTTCCGATCAGGTAGACCTGAGTGGGCCCTTCCCCTTGGGCAAGTAATCAAAGCTTCTCTGGAGGACAAGTTCCTCTTCTGTAAAATGGGCTTAAAAATATCTGTGGGTATCACTGAATTATTTTGAGAGTTGAATCAGGTGACATATACAGAGAACTTAGCCGAATGTCTGGCATCTAGCAAGAAGCCAAAAAATAAGTACAGTGGTCCCCTTAACCACGGGGCATGTTCCAAGACCCCCAGGGGATGCCGTTGGCACTGAACCCTATATTTATTCTATGTTTGTGCCTATACATACACACCTATGAAAACGTTCAATTTGTAAATTAGGCACAGTAAGAGATTAACAACAATAATTAATGGTAAAATAGAACAATTATAACAATGTACTGTAATAAAAGTCATGTGAATGTGATCTCTCTCTCTCTCAAAATTGTTATTGTATTGTACCCACCTTTCTTCTTATGTTGATGCCTGCGAGATCAGAGATGCAGGGAGGTGAACGGTGCCGGCATGTGAATAGCGCCAGCCCGTTATTGACCTTCTGGCGATTTTTCAGAAGGAGCATCTGCCTCGGAACACGGTCACCACTGGTAATTGAACCTGGGGAAAGTGAAGCCATGGATAAGTTGGGGGGATGGCATGAGTAGTGTTTGGATGGCTGCGTGCAGACAGGAGAGATCCCAATGAATCAGAGTAGATTCTAGGAGGGCTTTGGAAAGAAAGCGACACTAGATCACACTGTTCAAGGACAAAGAGAAAGTGGGGGAAGGCATTCAAACAGATCTGTAGGGATCACTGCAGAGTGGATCCTGGGACGTCTGGGGGCACTAGGCCTTTTGACCCCGGAAACCTACTTTTTAAATTTGCTGACACAAGAATATTTATTCCAAAATTTTATGTCATAACAAAGGAGCAGAAAATCTAAGTGCCCACTGATATGGGTCTAGTTAAACAGACTTTAGTAAGCTATACAGTGGAATCCTAGAAGTCACTTAATAGAATTAAGTACAGCAATGTGTGCTGATAGAGAATGTCTTCAACACATATCACTATGTGAAGAAAGCCTGGTGCACAACAGGACATACGATACGCTATGATTTTTATGAAACTGTGACAGCTTGCTTCTCTGTATCTACATATCTGTATGAATGCTGCTTGTTCCTTACTATAGTAAGAGGCAAGTCCAGGGAAGCAGAAAGAATGATTTTCTGCACATATCACTTTGTTCTATTTGACTTGCACTTCATGTATATTTATTATCAAAAATAAACACCCTTTCGAAAGGGGCTGTTTTGTGGCAGCTCTTCAAGATTTTACAAGCCTGAATAATAGTGGACTGCTCGGTTCAGCAAGGAATGGGTGCCAAGCTTTGTTACACATGAAGTGATTTTGTTTTGTTTTGTTTTCTTTTGTTTTGTTTTTATGAGTAGATTTATTGAAGATTGAACCTACATTGTAGAACAGGAACTATTATCCCACCAATACTTTTTTTTTTCCAATATATGAAGTTTATTGTCAAATTGGTTTCCAGACAACACCCAGTGCTCATCACATGAAGTGATTTTGACCTTGCACCGTCTTTATATATATAAAAGGACATTTGTGCTTAGGACAAGAGTGTCGAGGAAGCGAGATGATGAGCAGAGAAGAGGATGCTCAGCAAAACCAACATTTCTCATCCCATTTCCACATAATTTTGCTTAGATCTGGGATTGTGAGAACAGCTCTATGAATGCAGTTTAGAAAGGGTAGAATAATGGGTGCCACGAATAAAATTTTGGTTGGTCATTCATTTATTTATTCATTCAACAAGCCCTTGTGGATGCCACTTTGAGTCCTGGGACACTAAGGTAATAAGCTTCAATTCCTGCCAACCTAGCCGAGCAAACTCGGAGCAAACTCCGAGTCTTGTTGGGAGGGGACATCCAGAAAAAATTTTCAGAGGATGTGTTCCAGGGCTGGGCTGTCCAGACCAGAGCTTTGGAGAACAGTACTGGCCCGGGAGATCTATGGGTATCTGTGTTATTCTGTTAGGAAAGTGTTCCATTTGGAGATAGAACCCAGTTTGGCAGCTACATGGGATTTGGATAGGCTACCTGAGGACGTCACATGAAGGAGATCAGTAGGAGTTAGGACGGGGAGGCAATGGCAACTTTGAAGGCTCCGGGGAAGATCTTGGGCTGGTTGGGGACAGAGGGAAGTCTGGCAGTTCTGGAGCGCCTTGGGGTTGGGGACAGACGTGCCCGTGCAGGCTGGGGGAGTAGCCAGGGGCTCATGCACTTCTTGCTAGGTCGAGAACGAGTGGAGAGGTGAGGTCATCAGGATGATGCTTCAAAAGTTACTTCTTTACAAAGGTTGGCTAAAAGGAAGCCACCCCCCTGTCTGTGGTGGAAAGGATGATAGAGGAGGTGGGGAGGGCAGATTTGGGGAGATGGGCTGGGAGCTCTTCCTAGGTGAGAAAGAAGGTAGACTTTCTCTTAGACTAAGCCAGTGGTAGTGGAAATAACAAAGTGGATACTTAATGAATAGTGTGTAGGCAGAAGGAACCAACTTCTAGGTGGGTATGTGGGATGAGGGGAAGGAGCGCAGAAGATTTGAGCCATGGAGTGGGGATGTGGATTCTTTTTGCCAGATTTCAAAAGACCAGAAAAGGAAGGGCACCGGGCTGGCTCGGTCAGTAGAGCATGCAACTTTTGATCTCAGGGTCATGAGTTCAAGTCCCACATTGGACATAGAGCTTATCTAAACAACAACAACAACAACAACAACAACAACAACAACAACTAGAAAAGGAGACGGGAACCGGTTTGAAGGAGGAAGGTGAACAGCTCAGTTTTGGAAGGAGCGACTTGTAAGTGGAGATGTTCCCTCCTCTAGCAACATTTTGGCCTCCTAAGGACCTCCCCGGACCTGGGCTCTCCTCTTCAGTGTCTCAAACCCTCCTTCTGCCCTGACTTCAGTTTCTGCGGGCCTTTGGAGAGATGGCCCATTATTAAAATCCCATCTTTGCTTCCCTCCTTGCTTTTCTCTTACTCCATTGTACTTACCTGGGGTGATCGGCTGATCGGTGTCCCCCTTGCCCCACATTTCAATGCTGAAGGTGACTGGATTTGGAGACGGGGCCTTGAAAGAGGTAATTTCAGTCAAAATGAGGTCATTGAGGTGGGCCCTAATCTGATAAAACCGGTGCCCTAAGAAGAAGAAGAAATTGGAATGGAGATACGGGGACACACAGAGGGGACACCGTGTGAGGACACAGCAAGAGGGCAGCCGTCTACAAGCCAGGGAGAGAGGACTCAGAGGAAATCAGCCCCATGGATACCTTGGTGTGAGGCTCCACAACCGTGAGACAGTAAGTTTCTGCTGTTTAAGCCGCAACAGGCTTTGTGGCTTTGTGTGTCTGCGCTGGCAAACCCACAAACCCCAGCCTCATCACACCTCCCTCTCTGCCTACTTTCTGCCCTTTCTACTAGGCAGCGGGGAGCAGCTAGACAAGAAGAACACCCCCTCACTGACTGGCCTTTCTTTAAATTCCTGACCGCCTAACGACACCCCGAGACCATCTCTCATTTCCTTACTCCATCCACCCACTCTGCTCGCCTCCTGCGTTCTACCAGCTCTCACCCACTCATTTCACTGAGAAGCGCTCACGAGGGTGTCCACGTGTCCCTGCCGGCCAGTCCACTAAGCCGTGTTCTCTACCTTCCTTCTGTGGGGCAGCTGGACTCCCACCCACACCATCCCCCCGCCGTGCCTCAGTTTCCTACCACCTCCGCATGAGCTTTGCAAATTTTAAGCTTTTCCCAGCAATTCTCCCCTCTTCTGCATTATCAGCTGTTGCCTGTCTCTTGGGTCACCCAGTTATCCCACAGACATAAGGTTGTAGGTCTGTCCTCAGAGACAACATTTTGTCCTCCTGCTACGTCCTCATTTCTCTATCCGTTTGACAGAAAGTCTTCAGGACGAGCCATCAAGATCACTGACACGTCTTCCTCTCACACACTCTCATGAACCTACTCTCATTGGGCTCTGTCCCTCCACCTTCCTCTGCAATGGCTCTTGTCAAGCGTGCACCGGTAGCTCTCTGTCTGGTCTCAGGCTGTTGTCTCAGGGGTCGCCCTCGCCAGCATCCTTTGCCCGAGCCCTCCTCATCTTCCTGATCTTCAGTACTCATTGAGTCTCTGAAACTTCTGTTTATCCCCTTGGCTTCAAAAACTGTCTGTAAGGGGGTGCCTGGGTGGCTCAGTCGGTTGAGTGTCCGACTTCGGCTCAGGTCATGATCTCGCGGTTCGTGAGTTCGAGCCCCGCGTCGGGCTCCTTGCTGACAGCTCAGAGCCTGGAGCCTGCTTTGAATTCTGCATCTCCCTCTCTCTCTGAACCTTCCCCGTTCATGCTCTGTCTCTCTCTGTCTCAAAAATAAATAAACGTTAAGCAAATTTATTTTAAAAAAAATTTTTTTTAACGTTTATTTATTTTTGAGACAGAGAGAGACAGAGCATGAACGGGGGAGGGGCAGAGAGAGAGGGAGACACAGAATTGGAAGCAGGCTCCAGGCTCTGAGCCATCAACCCAGAGCCCGACGCGGGGCTCAAACTCACGGACCGTGAGATCGTGACCTGAGCTGACTTAACGGACTGAGCCACCCAGGCGCCCCTGCAGATTTAAATAAATAAATAAATAAATAAATAAATAAAAACTGTCTGTAGGGGGCGCTTCCTGGGTGGCTCAGTCGGTTGAGCATCCCACTCTTGATTTCCGGCCAGTCATGATCTCACAGCTTTGTGAGATCCAGCCCCGCGTGGGGGCTCTGTGCTGACAACGTGGAGCCTGCTTCGGATTCTCTCTCTTCCCCTCTCTATACCCCTCCCCTGCTCGTGCTCTCTCTCTCTCTCTCTCAAAATAAATAAATAAACTTAAAAAAATAAAAATAAATAAAAACCATCTGTATGGTAAAGCCTCCCATATTTATGTTTCCAGTACTGACCCCTTGAATTCCAGATATTTTTACCCAAATAGCTACCTGATGTCCCCTACTTGGGGTCTACTGAACATCTCAAACTCACCTCCCAAACCAAATTTTTGGTTGGAACCTTTTTTCCCCAAACCAAATCTATCTCACCCCCAGTTTTTCCATCACTATAAATGGCAGCGCTGTCCTTCCTTTGGTGAGTTACTCAGACCCAAATTCCTGGACTGCTCTTTGACTCCTTTTTCTTGCAATCCCCCTCCCCCATCTGACTCCACAGCAAATCCTTTGTTGCTGCTACTTTCAAAACGTATCCAGGATCCAACTGATTATTTTCTTGACTCTCTTGTTACTACTCTCCTGGTCAAAGTCATCATAACTGGTCTCCACCTTTCCATCCTTCCTTCCTTTCCTACAATTTATTCTCAGCGCAGAAGCCAGATTGAGCATTTAAAACGTCAAGCCAGGGGCGCCTGGGGGGCTCAGTCGGTTAAGCTTCAGACTTTGACTCAGGTCACCATCTCATGGTTTGTGAGTTCAAGCCCACTTGGGGCTCTGTGCTGACAGCTCAGAGCCTGGAGCCTGCTTCGGATTCTGTGTCTCCCTCTCTCTCTCTCTGCCCTTCCCTGCTTGTGCTCTGTCTCTCTCTCAGAAATAAATGAACATTAAAACAAAATTTTAAATGTCATGCCTGGTCAAGTCACCCAATGACCTTGAATGTGTTCAAAATAAAATTCACAGTCCAAAAAGTCCTTATCCTGTCCCACAGGGCTATTAGTGATCTGGTCCCCTGCTACCCTCTGAACTTCTCTCCTGTTCCGTCTCCCTTAACCCTGCATTCCAGCTCCAATGGCCTCCTTGCTGCTGCTGCAACAGGTCAAGGGCTTTTTTTTTTTTTGCCTCAGAGTTTTTGCACTTCACCCTCTGGAGAACTTTTGGCCCAGGAAGTCCTGTGGCTTGATTTTTTACTTTCCTTAGGTCTCCGCTGAATGTCACAGATGGTCTTACTGCTAAGGAACCTTGAGAGAGGACAGGCAGGGCATATCCGAGACTAGTCAGTCGATTATTTATTGAACCACCACTTGGAGTGCTTACGGCATGCCAGATACTTTTCCAAGCACATCCCATGGGTTATGGAAGCAGGTGGTAATAGCTAACATTTATTGAACACTCAGCCTGTGCCAGGCATGGTGCTGAGCACATTGTAAATGTGAACTCTCTTAACCCTCACCATACCCCATGAAGTAGATGCTGCCATTATCCCAGTCTTCAATCTGAAGCACAGAGAGATCAAATAACGTGCCCAGTATCACTCCAGTAGTGGGTAGAGGTGCCGAGTTTGAACCCAGGTTTCATTACTGATGCCACTTGAGTTAAGGGACGAGGCTTGAGTGGAGCTTTTGAAGAGGGCTGAGCAGGCATTTGTCAAACTTGTCAAGTAGAGGTAGGGCACCCTCCCTCTCCTTCTCCCCCCACCCCACAGACAGCATTGCTTATGGGCAGGTGCAGAGGTAGGCAGCCGGCCTTCACACTTTCCAGGAGGGGGTGTGGCTAAATTGTAAAGTGCAAGGTTGAACAAGGGAGCTGGTGGAGAAGCATAAGGATATATTGTGTTTTTCCGGGGCCTGCAGAGAAAGCTTAAGGAGGCCGCTTCTTCCTGCAACTGCAAAGCGTGGTCCTTGTCGGCTCAGGAGTCTGGAAGTGAGCGGCGGCGGTAGTCGTAGAGGCCTTTCAAGTCCTTGAAATCCTTATTTGTCCTGCCGGCCAAGGGACTTTGGAAGAGGGGGCGGGGGTGGGAAAGGAAGCCGTGCAAGATAAAGGGGAGGTGCATTTTCAGAACCGGGCTAGCTCCGTCCTCGCTTTCGGACCGGCCGCGGGTGGTCTCTCCTGCAACTTCGCGAGCGGACCCCACGGCGGACCCCATGGCCGACCACAGGTTCAGGCCCGTGTCCGGGGAGAAACCCTGCTGCGACATTTCCAAGAAAGCCCGGATCTGTTTCTGCGTGGTTTTCGGTCTCCTGGTCGTGGTGATCATCGCGGTGGTGGTGGGGATCGTGATGTGGCGCCAGCCGCCCCAGCACCAGGAGTGGAAGGGGGCGGGCACCACCGCCCATTTTTACGAGATAATCCTCGGACGGTGCTACACCTACACCCAAATCGTGCGACCCGAGCTGGGGTGAGTCGGCGTCCGGTGGCGCGCTGCGGGGCGCGGCGGGGCACCGCGCGCGAAAACAAAGCATCTTCTATTCCGCCGGAGAGCCCGCCGGCCAGTGCCGGCTGGGGAGCGCTGGCCTTGACGTTCCGCGCCGCTCGCGGGAGCGCCTGGCGTGGGCACCTGCGCGCGCGGGCGGGCGGGGAGCGCGCGGTTCCGCAGCCGATCCCTGGGCGCAGACGCCCGCCTTCTGGGCAAGGTGCGCGGCGCCGGCGGGGCCCCCCTCCGCGCTCGCCGCCGCGCTGCAGGCGCGCAACTGGTGGGCGCGGAGGATCGCAGGCGCTCTCTGCTTTGCAGGGGACTTCTGTGCGCGGGCTCTGGCCCGGAGAGTTACCGGTGACACCTGCCTGGTTAGGAGGCTTCTGGAGCCTGCAGGTGTGTGTGTGTGTGTGTGTGTGTGTGGCGGGGGGAGCGGGAGGGGAGGGGGGAGGATGGCATCAGAGGGGCCAGACCACTACAGTGAGTTTTATTCATGAATATAAAACAGCACTTCTTGGCGCCCCCAGGGATAAATGGGACAGAGAGCTCAGTGACAAAATTAAACCAAAACACTAACTTTGGAACGTGAGATAAAATTTACACTGTCAGGTGCATCGGTTCGACGCATCGGTACCCACCCTGAAAACACCACCCACATCAGTCTGCGGAACCTTTCCAGAGGGTTCCTCTTTCCTCCTCCCACCTAATCACCCCCAGAGGGAACCGCTTTCTTGACTTTCATTCCCAGGGTTTGGTTTCACCCACAGAACTGATTTTTGAAGTTGTGCATGAAGTAGAACCAGCCGGAAGCAAAAAGCTACTTCTCAGGCTGCCAAAGGCGGGCACGGGAGCCACAATTTCTGTTGGGAGTGTGGGATCGCGCAATGAATTCCGCCTGCAAACCACCGGCAGCCCGGGGAGCCGAGCGGTAAAATCCGCACCCCAACCCCCCACCCCACCAGCCTCCCCGCGCGCTTTCCGCCCCCCCCCCCCCCCCGATTCTTGCACATTTTTTTTCCAGGCCAACGATTGCCGGGGTCGGTCCGTAGTTGAGGCGTTTCCCTTAGGCTACACTTAAAGTGTTGCTAAAATCAAGCGCTATCTATCCTGACTTGGTAATGATAGACGCGGACGTTTAAGTTTCATTTCATGTAACAGTTTTAAGATTTCTCTTGTTCAATGTAAATTCACGCTATTGGTTAGATTATCATCACCGGGTAGCAAGCCTCAGGCTCCGTAGGGACCACGTGACTTTTTAAATGTTTGTCAAGGCGCCGGGTCAATATTAAACACACACACACACATACACGCAGACACTATGCAAATGGGTTAATAATTCATACGGTTCCACGTGTTTGTCACTTAAGAAATATGAAATCACCGAGTCCCGTAACAACTAACTGTGTGAGGCACTTGACTGCCGCCCCCATTTTAGAAACGAAGAAATTGAAATAGAGAGTTTGAGTCAATCGCCCAAAATTTGGATCCAGAAACTGGGCTCACCCCCTGTGCTATGTTGCCTATGTATGTCCTGTATGTAGAGTGACCGCAGAATTTACTATGTCTGGGACGTTTTGAAGACAAAGGGGATGCTGTTACTAATTATGCTGAGTCCATAGACTTATACCAGAACATATGGTCACTTTATCCTCGGAGAGTTTAAGGACACAACTTCGGGAATGACACTGGCTGGGGTTTAAATCTCGGCTCTGTCAGTCACAGTGTAGTTTTGGGCAAGATACTTTCTCTGGGCTGCAATGATCTCAGAATGGAGAATGGAATGATGTGGAAATTCTTCCACATGTGGAAATTCTGAGGATTAGGAGGAATAATCCCGATACATACAAAGTGTTAATGCTATTGTTTTTGGAAAGGCAGTATCACAGTCACCTTTTAACAATAATAAATAGAGATCAAGGCCAACATGAAAATGGATACCTAGTATTAAAGCTATTTAAATTACAATTCAGTGTATCCGTCCTCCAGTGACGGAATTTATGTTGTTTCTTTTTTTTTTTTTTTTTTTAAGTTCATTAATTTATTTTGACAGAAAGAGAGTACAAGCAGGGAAGGGGCAGAGAGAGAAGGAGAGACAGAATCCCAAGCAGACTTCACACTGTCAGCACAGAGCCGGGTGGCAGGCTTGAACTCCCAAACCTTGAGATCATGACCTGGGATGAGATCAAGAGTTGGAAGCTTAACCCACTGAACCACCAGGTGCCCCAAATTTATGTTGTTTCTAATTTTTTGTTTTACTGTTATTTTTTAAAAAATTGAACACATGGCCCTGGAGATCTTTCCGTGTTAGCACAGGTAGATTTACCTCATTATTAAAAAAAACAAAATTTTTTTTTTAGTGTTTATTTTGTTTTTGAGAGAGAGAGAGAGAGACAGAGAGAGAAAGAGAGAGAGAGAGAGAGCATGCATAGGGGAAGGGCAGAGAGAGAGGGAGACACAGAATCTGAAGTAGGCTCTGAGCCATCAGCACAGAGATCATTACCTACAACCTTATGTCTGTGGGATGACTGGGTGACCCAAGAGACAGGCAACAGCTGTCTTAACCCACTGAGCCACCCAGGTGCCCCTGATTTATCTCATTCTATAGGGTAGAGGTAACTATTTCGGTCCACAAAAATTCGTTTCCAATTTTCTTTTTTTTAATTTTAAAAATATTTTTATTTATTTTTGAGAGAGAGAGAGAGAGAGAGAGAGAAAACGAATGAGCGAGTGAGGGGCAGAGAGAGAGAGAGAGACACAGAATCTGAAGCAGGCTCCGGGCTCTGAGCTGTCAGCACAGAGCCTGACGCAGGGCTCGACCCCAAGAACCGTGAGATCATGATCTAAGCCAAAGTCAGACACTTAACCAACTGAGCCTTCCAGGCACCCCAAAGAAATTGAATTTTTAATTTAAAAACTACCAAGAAAGAAATCTCCAAGCCCAAGTGGTTTTAATGTAGAATTCTTCCAGATATTTAAAGAAGAATGAAAACCTATCCTACACAATTTCTTTCAGACATGAGGAAGAAATAATTCCCGATTTTTTTTATAAAGCTAGTATTGCCCAAACCAGACAAAAACATAAAAATAAAAAAATGAGAAAAGAAAGAAAAGAAAACTTCAGATCAATATTCCTCATAAATACAGGTACAAAAATTGTGTTTTTTAAAAAAAAATTTTGACATTTATTTATTTTTGAGAGACAGAGAGAGTCAGAGTGCAAGCAAGGGAGGGGCAGACAGGGAGGGAGATACAGAATCCAAAGCAGGTTCCAGGCTCTGAGCTGTTAGCACAGAGCCCGATGCAGGGCTTGAACTCACAAACTGTGAGATCATGACCTGAGCTGAAGTCTGATGCTTAACCAGTTGCCCCTATTTATTTCTTCTTACGGGCATTCCTTATATATTGTAGGTCATGTATATATAGTATTTTCTTTCTCTCTGCTTGTTGTCCTTGGAACACTTATAACTTCTGTTGCTCCCCTGACTCTTGAGACTTTAACTTCAAGGTTATGACTCTGGTCACTAATCTCCTTCTTTCTATGTTGTTGAAAGTCTGGCATGCTATTTCCCATGTAGTCATACTTCTCAGCATCAGAAATCTTTTCCCTGATGAATTCTGAGATCATTCCTGCGATCCTCTTTTCCCATCCACTCCCCGCTGGGTCAATGTTCCCTGCTTTGGTCTTTTATACTGGGCCAGAACTTCACTTTATGTCAATTATTCAACCTTGTAATTCCATTTTGACCTGGTATTTCTAGTTCTTCTTACCTCTGTAGGTCTTTATTATAACTACGTGTTAATATACACAAATTTGACATGTTACGTGATCCCAGGCAAAACAAAACCAGTATCAAAAACAATGTATATGACAATCGTAACTATATAAAACTGAATGTAAATGGAAGAAAGGCAGTGAAATACGGTACTGCTGGGTTAAGGGAATTGTTAACGGCTGATTCTTATTATTCCGCCACTGATTTTAGGCCTTTAGTAAGTTTCTTGTAGATTTCTTTCCTTATTATTCTTCAGTTTCAAATGGTCTACAATTGGCATCTTGCTTATCTGTGACTACATAATAAACGACTCCAAAACTTAGTGATCTAAAGCATAAAGCATTTCATTATTCTACATGACTCTTGGATCAACTGGGCTTAACTGTGTGTTTCTTCTGCTCCTTGTGATGTTGGCTGGGACTGGAGTTATTTGGGGGCTCAACTAAGTTGACATATCCAAGATACAGGGGACATCACTCACATGAGGGACACCATGGAGGGGTCTGCTGAAAGGCTGGCATTACCTGGGATGCTGGAAAGGTGGACTAACTATCACAATGTCTCTCTGCTGTCTCAGAGTCTGGGAGTCCCAGCACTGATGTTTTGACCCTGTGAACATGGTTTACTGGCAGCCCCTGGATGTGATTACTGCCTCGTGACCATTTCTTAGTTTGATATTCTTTTACCAGGAAAGACTAAGAATGAAAAGCAGCTTTATTTTCCAACCCAGCAAATCCTGACTTGGAAATGTTTGCTCTTGATTCTGTCTAAAAATGAATCTGTACCTTATCGTGTGTGGTGAAAAGAAATGAGGTGCGCCTCTGACATTCTACCTGGAAATCTCCTTAGGCAAATTCCTAAGTTCCTCAAGTATTTCTATTACTGCCGACGACAGTGTTACCACAACCATCTAACATGGGTCAACTTTTTCTTAGGCTCCAGTGACAGTTTCCTTCCTGTGTGTCCAGCCTTTAGGAACAGTCCCCTTAAGGTCTTTCTGTCTTTCTTTTTTCTTTGTAAAGTTTTATTTACTTAAGCAATCTCCACACCCAAGGTGGGGCTTAAACTCAGAACCCTGAGATCAGCAGCCCTACACTCCTCTGAGCCAGCCGGGTGCCCCTCCCTGAGGTCTGTCTTACCCCAGCCTGCCACTCACTCCCAATGCTGGTGCCACGCTGTGGTAGTCGGTGTTCTCCAGGGAGAGGGAGAGAGTGAGAGAGAGGTGAGGAGGGGCGGGGATGGGGGGAGAGGAGATGTTTATTTTAAGGCATTAGCTCCCACGATTGTGGCAACTGACAAGTCCAAAATCTGAAGGGGGTGCAGACAGGCTAGAGACCTAGGGAAGAGTTGATGTTGCAGCTTGGGTCCGAAGGTTTATTTGCTGGCAGAATTCTCTTTTTCTTGGGGGAGGTCAGTCTTTTTCTTAAGGCTTCAGCTAATTGAATGGGGCCCATCCACATTATGGAGGGCAATCAGCCTTACTTAGAGTCCATCCATTTAAGTGTGACATCCACATGTGTGTGACCAAATATCTCGGTCAAGTGTACACAGAGAATGAGCGATCATGCTCATGTGTCAGGGTTCTGTTACAAATCACCTCACTTCCGGGTTCCACTTTCTGTTTTGGTTACCTATCGCCGATAAACTACCCTAAACTGTAATGACATAAAATGACAATCACTTACTATCTTTCAAGATGCTGCGTGTTGGCTAGCATCAGTTGGATGATCTGCTTCACTGAAGTCATCTGGGGGGTTGAGTCGACTGGAACGCCCCAGACGTTGTACTTGTGTGGTGGTGTTGTGGTGCGTGGGCACAGCGGGGATGGCCAGGGCTCTTTTTCTCTGTGTCATTTCAGGGCGTCTCCTCCTCACAGCCCCCCCACATGACCTCACCATGGTGCAGCTACGTGTCTTCAGAGTTCCTCAACTCTTTCCAGGGGAGCCTGGGTCTAGACCCCTAACTAGCACAGCGTCTCTTCCACTACATTCTTCGGGTTAAAACGGTCACCAGGGCAATGAGAAAGAATGAAATATGGCCCTTTGTAGCAACGTGGTTGGAACTGGAGGGTGTTATGCTAAGTGAAATAAGTCATACAGAGAAAGACAGATACCATATGTTTTCACTCTTATGTGGATCCTGAGAAACTTGGCAGAAACCCATGGGGGGAGGGGAAGGAAAAAAAAAAAAAAGAGGTTAGAGTGGGAGAGAGCCAAAGCATGAGACTCTTGAAAACTGAGAACAAACTGAGGGTTGATGGGGGGTGGGAGGGAGGAGAGGGTGGGTGATGGGTATTGAAGAGGGCATCTTTTGGGATGAGCACTGGGTGTTGTATGGAAATCAATTTGGCAATAAATTTCATATATTAAAAAAAAATAAAAAAATAAAACGGTCACCAGGCCTGTCCAGGTTCAAGAGAAGAGAAAACAAGCTCTACTCTGTGATGAGAAGAGTAACAAAAATTTTGTGGACAGCTTTAGTCCTTCCTGTATCTTTATGTTAGCTTTTAAATTTTTTAAACCACTTTAAAAATTTATTTATTTATATATTTATGTATTTATGTATTTATTTATTCATTTACTTATTTTTGAGAGAGAGCAAGAGGGAGAGAGAGAGAAAGACCTCAAGTGCGGGAGGGGCAAAGGGAGAGGGAGGGACAGAATCCCAAGCATGGAGCCCAACGTGGCCTGGTCCCAGGACCATGAGATCATGACCTGAGCAGAAATCAAGAGTCAGATGCTTAACCAATGGAGCTACCCAGGGATCCCTTTATGTTAGTTTTAAAATTTTTTATTTCTTTCTTGTCTTTTTTGTTCTTCTGTGACATCGATTGCTCTTTATACATTATTACCTTTTATTAACTAGATTTAACAATGATAAAAAATGGTACATCCCTCCTGGAATATAAGCTCATTGAATCTAGGGGCTTTTTGTTGAGTGGTATATATTTATGACCTAAAATAGTGCCTGCAATACAGTAAGCAAAAATAGTTAGTTGAATTAAATGAACAAGCCAGTATATTACGAATAATAAAAACAAACAGAGCTGTAATAAATATACCTCCCCAACAAACTTCCATACCATTGCTCCCAAATCCCCATCAATCTCTATTTTGGGCTAATAGAGCATTGATGTTTCTTTTATATAATAGCTTCTCAGTATTTCTTTGTAGGTCTTTGGACTTTATCTTCTTTATATGTTCCTTTTCCTTCATTTTCCTTTTCCAAAATCTCTTACCCCCATACAAATCACTTTCTGTCAGTCTTTTAGTGTGGGTAGGCAAGTATTGAAACTTGTCCCTGCTTATCAAGATGGAACTTCCTTAAGTTAAACCAGGGGCAGAACATTCCGGAACAGGTGACACCTGGTTCTGCTGTCTCAAGGTCACACCCAGGAGCTGCATTATGACCCAAGATGGCCCTGTGCACGAGACCTAAGAGACGTGTGGCCAAGACTCACCAGAGTGTTATCAGATGCTTAGTGCTGACAATTTGGAAATATTGGTACTGTGGGAGACTGTCACCTGTCCGGGCAATAGTCAGGAGCCAGGGAATGTGGGTGGAGGGTGGAGCAGAGTCTGCAGGTGGAAATGGAGAGCCAGCACCCAGGGAGAGATGGGCCTCCAGGGAGGTAGCCAGAGGTGTAGTTCAGTTCCAGGAATCTTACTGCCTTGGAGAAGACCAGCCCTCCCCATGAATTTCAGCCATTGATGATAGCTGCTGGCTGTTCAGGAACAGGAGAGGGCCTTCTTCTGATAGTTCCCTTCTTCCCTGCCCCATACAAGCTTGGGTTCCTGAGGGAAGATACCGTTTTACTCACCCCTGCATCCTCTTTCATCCAGCACATTGCTTGTCACATTATAGTCCCTTGGTAGATGCCCGCTAAGGTGAACTCAGTGAAGTCCTCATCATGCTTGTTGAAACATAGACATACACAGTATTTAGAGACTCAATCAGAGAACATTCTTCATCCATCTTAACTTGCTTTCTGATGATCACAGAAAGATCATCTGCCCTGTGCCTGCATTGACTATTATTTCTGATTCCTTTTTCTTCATTTCACAATTTCTTTTTGTTTCTCCTTCCTCTTCAAAATTTCTAGCAAGATTTCTCAGGGACCAATTCTTCATTTTCACTTCCCCATGACTCCCATTTGAATGACTACAGCATTTTATTAACTTCTACTCAGTGAAATTTATGAGTCCACAATGTACAAAATACAAATTCCTACAAACACATAATAAAGATGCACGGTGCGCCTGATGCTGGGGCTCCTGCGGGGGGAAGTGGGGTTCAGAGAGGAAGAAAACACCAGTCCTGCTGTCCAGGGTCCTGAGGGGAGGTCTGGGAGGACTGAGGGGAGGTCTGGGAGGACTGGCCTGGAGACAGTGCTGCTGGGCAGTGTGATTTGTAATGGCACATGGGTGTGTACGTGGATGAGAGTGGCTCCTTGGAGGGAGGGGTGGTTTCTGTGCTCTAAGCCCTTCGCTAGATTCTGTGGGGGTAAGAGGTACTCAAGTACCTGTCAAACAAGAAAATATGTGAATTGCTCTGAGCCAAGTGCCTGCACCATGCCACAGAGTTTCAGACATGAGCACCATCCACCTGGTGGACCAGAGTTGGGAAAGACTTCATGAAAAAAGTCACGTATGAGGTCTTACTTTTACCATAGAATTTCAGCAAAGGGTGTTCTGAAGAGTGTGTGTTAACCTGTTGACTGAACCTGGGAGACAGATAAGATGGTACTCTTGGAGGAAGACTGGCCAATGAATGGACCAAAACTCTTTAAAGGCTGTAGGACCTTGGCAGGACCCCACTGGTGAGAGGGTGTGAACCTCATGTTGGCCCACGCACAACCTGGACCCTCTCAGTGTGTGAGAGAATGAGCGTGAGTGTATTTGCACAGGACAGAATTCTAGCATGTTTTCCCTGTGGGTGATGGGATGACCACCAGCTCAGTGTCTGTATTCCCAGCTAGACCCTGAACATCATTAGAGCAGAATGAAGTTCATGGCCTCACATTCACCTGTGTGTCCTCGATGCTTAGTTCTATCATGATTATGAGGCTTCCTTTAACCCCATTTTTCATTCTGGGGCTCTGAAACAGAGACCAGTAGCCAGAGTCTTAGATGCACCTGACTAAACATGGAGGGCAAAATAGGGAAAGTGAAATTGGTTTCAAAGTGTAGGCCTGGGTGCTGCTGTGATTACAAATGTGGAAGTTGGGCCACAGAGCTGAGTTATCTCTGGAAGGAAGGGTGGAGTACAAATGCAAACACAGTGTGTTTAGAACTTCCAGACTTGAGCTGCTACCAGGACACCTGAGAAAATGTAGCTCTGGGGTAGAATCTTCCAGAAGAGGAGGCTGCTTGAAAGTCTTGGGAACACATCAGATGGCTGAGTAAGGAAGGATAGAGGTAAGGGAAGAGGGAAAAGGAGAGACGTTACTTCTGTGATTTGCTTTAGAAGTTACTAGAAAGGTCACGAGTGCTCACTGCTGACATCCAGTCCGTGCTTCTTGTTCTGGTGTTATTATTAACAGCTGTGGGAAGTGGCAGTATTCCTCCTGTAGAAAACTTGTTCTGTATCACAGTGGACACTCATGACTTGTCTGCTTCCTCCTTTTGTCTTTGGAAAGAAAGCCCTTGAAAAACAGTTGCCAGAAGTCCATTTAGAAATTTTGAACAGAGAAAGATTGGGAGTCAATGTTTATGGGCTGTCTACAATGTACTCAGAAATTTATATATATTTTTTAATTTACCTTACTTATT
Source organism: Neofelis nebulosa (assembly GCF_028018385.1). Lineage (NCBI taxonomy): Eukaryota > Metazoa > Chordata > Mammalia > Carnivora > Felidae > Neofelis > Neofelis nebulosa. Next base: position 195,532,697 of record NC_080784.1, on the reverse strand, counting down.
TTATTTTTATTTATTTATTTTATTATTTTTTGCTTCTATTTTTTAATTTAAATGTTATTGAAATTTAAATTAAAAAAATTTTAATTTATTTTTGAGAGGAAGAGAGAGCAAGCGTGGGAGAGGGGCCAGAAACAGGGGGAGGAAGACACAGAAACTGAAGCAGGCTCCAGGCTCTGAGCTGTCAGCACAGAGCCTGATGCAGGGCTCAAACTCATGAACTGTGAGATCATGACCTGAGCTGAAGTTGTATGCTTAACCAACTGAGCCACCTGAGAGCCCCTAGAATATTATTTTTTAACTTATTTATTTATCTATTTTTTTTTTTTTTTGGGACAGAGAGAGACAAAGCATGAATGGGGGAGGGGCAGAGAGAGAGGGAGACACAGAATCCGAAACAGGCTCCAGGCTCCAAGCTGTCAGCACAGAGCCCGACGCGGGGCTCGAACTCACGGACCGCAAGATCGTGACCTGGCTGAAGTCAGCCGCTTAACCGACTGCGCCACCCAGGCGCCCCTTTATTTATCTATTTTTGAGAGAAAGCATGAGTGGGGGAGGAGGAGAGAGAGAGAGAGAGAGAGAGAGAGAGAGAGAGAGAGAGAGAATCCTAAGCAGGCTCCACACTGTCATTATGGAGCCAATTTGGGGCTTGAACCCATGAACCGTGAGATCATGACTTGAGTTGAAGTTAGACACTTAACCGACTGTCACCCACATGCCTCTATTTAAATTTTAGTTAATTAACATACAGTGCAATATTGGTTTCAGGACTAGACTTCAGTGATGAATCACTTACATACAACATCCAGTGCTCATCACAACAAATGCCTTCCTTAGTGCTTATCACCCATCTAGCCCATCTCCCACCCATCTCCCTCTGTCACCCATAGTTTGTTCTCTACCATTAAGGATCTCTTGTGCTTTGTTTCCCTCTCTTCTCTTCCACCCACTTCTCATATATTTGTCTGTTTTATTTCTTAAATTCCAAATATGAGTGAAATCATATGGTACTTGTCTTTCTCCAATTGACTTATTGTGCTTAGCATAATACATTCTAGCTCCCTCCACATCATTGCAAATGGCAAGATTTCATTCTTTTTGATGGCTGAGTAATATTCCATTATGTATATATTCATATATATATATATATATATATATTACATATTCTTTTTAAAAAAAATAATTCATTGTCAAGTTAGCTAACTTACAGTGTATACAATATAGTCTTGGCATTAGGAGTAGATTCCCATGATTCATCCCTTACATACAACACCTAGTGCTCATCCAAACAAGTGCCCTTCTCAATGCCCATCACCCATTTTCCCTGCCTTCCCAACCCCCCACCCCCATCAACCCTCAGTTTGTTCTCTGTATTTAAGAGTCTCTTACGGTTTGCTTCCCTGTCTGTAACTTATTTTTCCTTCCCTTCCCCTATGGTCTTCTGTTAAGTTTCTCAAATTTCACATATGAGTGAAAACATATGATATCTGTCTTTCTCTGACTGGCTTATTTCACTTAGCATAATACCCTCCAGTTTCATCCACGTTGTTGCAAATGGCGAGATTTCATTCTTTTTCATCACTGAGTAGTATTCCATTGTATATACATACCACTTCTTTATCTGTGCATCAGTTGATGAACATCTGGGCTCTTTCCATAATTTGGCTATTGTTGATAGCGCTGTTATAAACATTAGGGTACAAATGGGGTACAGGACTCCTGTATCCTTTGGATAAATTCCTAGTAGTGGTATTGCTAGGTTGTAGGGTAATTCTATTTTTAATTTTTTGAGGAACCTCCACATTGTTTTCCAGAGCGGCTGCACCAGTTTGCATTCCCACCAACAGTGCAAGAGGGTTCCCCTTTCTCCATATCCTCACCAGCATCTGTTGTTTCCTGAATTGTTAATTTTAGCCATTCTGACAGGTGTGAGTTGGTATTTCAGTGGGGTTTTGATTTGTATTTCCCTGATGCTGAGTGATGTTGAGCATCTTTTCATGTGCCTGTTGACCATCTGCATGTCTTCTTTGGAAAAGTATCTGCTCATGTCTTCTGCCCATTTCTTCACTGGTTTGTTTGTTTTTCAGGTGTTGAGTTTGGTAAATTCCTTATAGATTTTGGATACTAATCCTTTATCTGATATGTCATTGTAAATATCTTTTCCCATTCCGTTGGTTGTCTTTTAGTTTTGTTTATTGTTTCCTTTGCTGTGCAGAAGCTTTTTATTTTGATGAGGTCCCAGTAGTTCATTTTTGCTTTTGTTTCCCTTGCCTTCAGAGACATGTCAAATAAGAAGTTGCTTCGGCCAAGGTCAAAGAAATTGTTGCCTGTTTTCTGCTCTAGGATTTTGATGGTTTCCTCTCTCACATTTAGGTCTTTTCATCCATTTTGAATTTGTTTTTGTGTATGGTGTAAGAATGTGGTCCAGTTTCATTCTTCTGCATGTCGCTGTCCAGTTCTCCCAGCACCATTTGCTAAAGAGACTGTCTTTTTTCCGTTGGCTACTCTTTCCTGCTTTGTCGAAGATTAGTTGGCCATACATTTGTGGATCCATTTCTGGGTTCTGTATTCAATTCCGTTGGTCTATGTATCTGTTTTTGTGCCAATACCATACTGTCTTGATGATTACAACTTTGTAATACAGCTTGAAGTCTGGGATTGTGATGCCTCCAGCTTTGGTTTTCTTTTTCAGCATTACTTTGGCTATTCAGGGTTTTTTTTGTGGTTCCATACAAATTTTAGGATTGTTTGTTCTAGCTCTGTGAAGAATGCTGGTGCTGTTTTCATTGGGATTGCATTAAATGTGTAGATTGCTCTCAGTAGTATCGACATTTTAACAATATTTGTTCTTCCTATCCAGGAGTGTGGAATGTTTTTCCATTTTTTTGTGTCTTCTTCAATTTATTTCATAAGCTTCCTATAGTTCTCAGCATACAGCTCTTCTACTTCTTTAGTTAGGTTTATTTCTAGGTATTTTATGGTTCTTGGTACAATTGTAAATGGGGTTGATTCCTTGATTTCTCTTTCTGTTGCTCCATTATTGGTGTATAGAAATGCAACTGATTTCTGGACATTGATTTTATATCCTGCGACTTTGCTGAATTCATGTATCATTCTAGCAGCGTTTTGGTGAAGTCTTTTGGGTTTTTCATGTAGAGTATCATGTCATCTGTGAAAAGTGAAAGTTTGACTTCTTTGCCAATTTCGATGCCTTTTATTTCATTTTGTCGTCTGATTGCTGAGGCTAGAGCTTCCAACACTATGTTAACAACAGTGGTGAGAGTGGACATCCTTGTCTTGTTCCTTATCTCAGGGGGAAAGCTCTCAGTTTTTCCACATTGAGGGTGATATTAGCTGTGGGCTGTTCATATATGGCTTTTATGATGTTAAGATATAGTCCTTCTCTCTTGACTTTCTTGAGAGTTTTTATTAAGAAAGGATGCTCTACTTTGTCAAGTGCTTTTTCTGTGTCTATTGACAGGATCATACGGTTCTTACTCTTTATTCTATTAATGTGATGTATCACATTGATTGATTTGTGAATATTGAACCAGCCCTGCATCTCAGGAGTGGATCCCACTTGATCATGGTGAATAATTTTTTTTTTATATACTGTTGAACTTGATTTGCTAGTATCTTGTTGAGAATTCATTAGGGATATTGGTCTGTAATTCTCCTTTTTAGTGAGGTCTTTGGTTTCGGAATGAAGGTAATGCTGGCTTCATAAAATGAGTCTGGAAGCTTTCCTTCAGTTTCTATTTTTTGGAATAGCTTGAGAAGAATAGGTATTAACTCTGCTTTAAATGTCTGGTAAAATTCCCCTGGGAAACCATCTGGCTTAGGACTCTTATTTGTTTTGGAGATTTTTGATAACTCAATTTCTTTGCTGGTTATGGGTCAGTTCAAATTTTCTATTTCTTCCTGTTTGAGTTTTGGTAGTGTGTGTGTGTGTCTAGGAATTTGTCCATTTCTTCCAGATTGTCCAGTTTGTTGACATATAATTTTTCACAGTATTCTTTCATAATTGTTCATATTTCTGTGGTGCTGGTTTTGATCTCTCCTCTTTCATTCATGATTTTATTTATTTGGGTCCTCTCTCTTTTCTTTTTGAGAAGTCTGGCTAGGGGTTTATCAATTTTGTTTATTCTTTCAAAAAATCAGCTCTTAGATTCATTGATTTGTTCTACTGTTTTTTTTTTTTTTTTGTATTCTATATTGTTTATTTCTGTTCTAATCTTTACTATTTCTCTTCTTCTGCTGGCTTTGGGCTTTCTTTGCTGCTGTGTTTCTAGTTCTTTTAGGTGTGTGGTAGGGTTCTGTATTTGGGATCTTTCTTGTGTCATGAGATAGGCCTGGATTGCAATGTATTTTCCTCTTAGAACTGCCTTTGATGCATCCCAAAAGGTTTGGACTGTTGTGTTTTCATTTTCATTTGATTCCACATATTATTGAATTTCTTCTTTAATTTCTTGGTTGACTCATTCATTCTTTAGTAAGATGTTCTTTAACCTCCATGTACATGGAGGCTTTGTAAATTTTTTCTTGTGGTTGATTTCAAGTTTCATAATGTTGTGATCTGAAAATATTAATGGTATGATCTCACTCCTTTCGTATTTGTTGAGTGCTGTTTTGTGACCAAGTATGTGGTCTATTTTGGAGAATGTTCCATGTGCACTTGAGAAGAATGTGTATTTTGCTGCTTTTGGATGGAAAATTCTGAATATATCTGTTAGGTCCATCTGGTCCAGTATGTCATTCAAGGCCACTGTTTCCTTATTGATTTTCTGCCTACATGATCTGTCCATTGCTATAAGTGGAGTATTAAAGTCACCTACAATTACCGTATCTTTATCAGTGAGATTGTTTATGTTTATGATTAATTGATTTATGTATTTGGGTGATTTCATATTGGGGGTGTAAACATTTACAATTGTTAGCTCTTCTTGATGGATAGACCCTTTAATTATTATATAATGCCCTTCTTCATCTCTTGTTACAGTCTTTGGTTTAAAATCTAGTTTGTCTGATATAAATATGGCTACTCCAGCTTCTTTTGACATCCAGTAGCATGATAGATCGTCTCCATCCCCTCACTTTCAATCTGCAGGTGTCCTCATGTCTAAAACGAGTCTCTTGTAGGCAGCATATAGATGGATCTTGTTTTCTTTTCTTTCTTTCTTTCTTTTTTTTTTTTTTTTTTATCATTCTGATACCCTAGTCTTTTGATTGGAGCATTTAGTCCATTTACATTCAGAATGGTTATTGAAAGATATGGATTTAGTATCATTGTGTTCTCTGTAGGTTTCATGCTTGTGGTAATGCTTCTGGTCCTTTGTAGTCTTTGCTGCTTCCCACTCACAGAGTTCCCCTTAGGATCTCCTATGGGGCTGATTTAGTGGTCATAACCTCCTTTAGTTTTTGTTTGTCTGGGAAAGACTTTATCTTTCCTTTTATTCTGAATGACAGCCTTGCTGGATAAAGGATTCTTGGCTGTATATTTTTCCTATTAAGCACATTGGATATTTCCCGCCACTCCCTTCTGGCCCACCAAATTTCAGTGGATGACAGGTCTGCTGTAAACCTTGTGTGTCTATGCTTGTAGGTTAAAGCCCGTTTGTCCCTAGCTGCTTTCAGAATTCTGTCTTTACCTTATGTTTTGACAGTTTCACTACAATATGTCCTTGTGTTGACCTGTTTTTGTTGATTTTGTAGGGTGTTCTCTGTGCCTCCTGGACTTGGATGTCTGCTTTCTTCCCCAGATTAGGGAAATTGTCAGCTACAATTTGTTCAAATAAGCCTTCTGCCCCTTTCTTTCCCTTTTCTTCTTCTGGAACTCCTATGATATGGGTATTATTTCACTTCATTGAGTCACTTAGGTTTCTAATTCTCCCCTCGTGGTCTAGTAGTTTCCAATCCATCTTTTTTTTCAGCTTCATAATTTTTCATAATTTTATCTTCTATTTCACCTATTCTCACCTCTGCTTCTTTCATCCTTGCTGTCACTGCATCTAGTTTATTTTGCATCTCATTTACAACATTTCTTAATTCATCGGGACTATTTCTTAGGTCCTTAATCTCTATAGCGATAGAGTCTCTGCTGTCTTCTATGCTTTTTTCAAGCCCAGCTATTAGTCTTGTGACTATTATTCTAAATCCTTGATCAGATAAATTGTTCATATCTGTGTTGAGCAATTCTCTGGCTGTTATTTCTTCCTGGAATTTCTTTTGAGAATTCTTCCACTTCATCATTTTGGCTAGTTTTCTGTCTTCTATGTGTTTTAATAGCTTGTTATATGTCCTGCACCTGAAAATACTACTATATTAAAAAGGGGTCATACACTGTCCAGGGCTTGGCACTTTAGGAAGTGTTTTTAGAGTGTGTTGTGTGTACTCTGTTGCATTTTTTGTTGGTTTATCTCACTGCTCATAGTGGTGGATTGGTCCAGGTGTGTTTTGACTTGTTCATTAAAGTAACCCTGGAAAAAAGGAAAAAAGGAGGGGAAGGAAGAAGCCTTATCTTATACAAAGAGAGAAATGACAGGGGCAGAAAAAAAAAAAAAGATCAGGCAGAGAATCAAAGAAACTATAGGGCTTAATCCAGAGATAGAGAAAGAGAGGAAAATAAAGAAGAAGGAGATACAGAAAAGGTGTAAAGAGAATAGAATAAAAGTGCCCGATGAAACAAAGAAACACCAGAACAGAGAAAGAAAGAAGACGAAACAATAACAACAAAAAAACAGACAGACCTACAAAACCACAGGACAGTTGTCTGTTGGTGCCTTGGAACTGGTGGCAGTGCTGGTCTGGAAGAGGGGCCCTCTGGTTCCGTCAGTGTCAATCTCACTCTGGTCGATAAGCAGTTAGCAGACCCGCAGGGGCAGGGTTTGGTGTAAGTGGTCCTGCCTCCACTGGAGGCTGTTGTCCTGCTCCCTGAAGTCCCACCTTGTTGGTGATGGGAAGAAAAATGGTGACAGTCTCTCCTCCCTGGACTGAGTGTCTCAAACCATGCTGCTCAGGCAGCCTTCACAGAGTAGCCCAGGCAGGCTGGCTCGCCCTGATCCACAGTCTCCTGCAGCTCCTAGGTGCTTTGCTTGGATTCAAACCCCTATGTCTTAAGGTATCCTCCCCAGCCCGGGTCTAGGGGAGTGCCACTCTGCCCAGCTGACAAAGGGCCTCTGGCTGGTGCCTGCTGGGTCTTTTGTCCATGTGTGGGCAATAAACCCTCTTCCCACAATACTCAAGGGAAGGACTGCTCTCTCCCAGTGTGTCCTTGAGATTACTGCAGAACCTGTGGCCGGCTCCCCTCCCACTCAGGTGCACACACACAGCCAGCTCTGGTCTGGAACAAGTTGTGCACCCCTGAAAACTCTGATCTTTAGCTCCTAAGGCTGTTTGCAAGGTAGAAGCTGGCTCTGTCCGTATTTTTCGTCCTCCCATCCATGGTCCAGAGAGGTTTTTCTCTTGTCCAAATACAATCCCACACTTACACAACCTCTCTTTCTCTTCCATTTTTCTCTCCACTAAAGGGGATACCCCCCTCCATGCCTATGCTTCTCCTTTTATCTCTCCTGATACACAAACACACAACTCTGTCCTGCCAACCTGTCTCTGTATGTCTGTGGGGATGTTTCTGTCACTCTGGAGCCTGGATTCCTGGTGTTCCAACTGTTCTGGCCTCAATACTGCTGTGTTTGAGGGATGAGGGAAATTCCAATCTTCCTACTTCTCCGCCAGCTTGACTCACTGCTTATACCACATCTTTATCCATTCATCAGTCGATGAACATTTGGGCTCTCTCCCTAGTTTGGCTCTTGTTGATAAAGCCGCTATAAACATCGAGGTGCATGTGCTCCTTCGAATCTGTATTTTTGTATCCTTTGGGTAAATACCTAATAGTGCAATTGCTGGGTCATATTGTAGTTCTATTTTTAGTTTCTTGAGGAATTTCCATACTGTTCTCCAGAATAGCTGCACCAGTTCACATTCCCTGGGTCTTTTGTCCTTGTGGGGGCAATAAACCCTCTTCCCACGATACTCGAGGAAGGGACTGCTCTCTCCCAGGGTGCCCCTGAGATCACTGCAGAGCCTGTGGCCAGCTCCCCTCCCGCTCAGGTGCGAAAGTTGGTTCTTTTTAAACTTTATCAGAATCGTGTCAGAAAAGTCTCGGGATGCACATCCTGTGGTTGGGGAAATGGAGCCTGAGAAAGGTTAAATAATTTGGCTTACCCTACAGTCAGAACAGGCTGGGTAATTTGTGGGTCCCAGTGCAAAATGAAAACGCAAGACTCATTGTTCAAAAAGCAAGAGAAAGCTCTTACTTTCTTCTGAGGTCTTGTCACACTGGTCAGATGGTTTTTACTTGCTATTTAATGTTGAGATCCTTGGACACTGGGATTCTTGCAGGGACAAAGCTGACCCTCCCAGGTACCTGGGGCCACACTCTACAATTCAGCTGATCCTTACCCTCCTGCACTCATGCTCCTGCGGGGGGTGGAGGGTGGCAGCCGGAGAACCTTCCCTCCCTTGGGAGGTGAGAAAACAGTAAGAGGTCTGAACAAAGCTTCAAGCCCCTGGTTCAGGCTTCAGTTGCCCATTGGCCTTCTCCTACAAGACACAAAGCAATGATAAAATTATTGAGAATTTCTAGACAGCAACTGCAGAGCATTAAACTCCAAGCATGGGAACTTTCTGAATCCAGGGCCCCATGTGACTGCTTTGGTCAGATGTCCACGAAGTCGGTTTTGTAGTTAGTACATGGCAGGGTGGGGATTGAAAGTTGTCTTCTTTCCATACTTGGGATCATCAGACCCACCAGACTGATGGAGAAACTGAGACATGGAGTGATTCTTCTAAGGACCAGGGCTGGTAAGTGCGAGAGCTGGTTTTTGAACTAACTGCACAGCCTGCAGCCATTGTATCCTACAACTTCCAAAAGACTGTGTTCTCAGCACATCTCAGGGCCTGAGGCAGCCCATTCCTAACATAGGAGCATTTGTGTAGTCTCCTGATGGAGGCATCTGTTATTTTGTCTGTCTCAAAGGTGAGTCATGAGGCCGCAGTGTGAGGTCCTTGGGCTCCCCCTTTTAGGGAAGCAAGGTCCCAGAGCCCAGAGCATCGTCGTACTGTACTTACGGATCTCTGCAGGTAAAGCAGCAGAATGCTGTGTCCTGCCTGGTGGCCAGAACATTTTCTTTGTGGCTTATCTCTCCTCTTGAACCATCACCTCCTAGAGCTGGGTCAGGAAAGATGGTAGTGTATGCTCTGCTCTCCTAATCCTGTGCCTGTGGAAGGCATTGCTGAGTGATCCCAGCACACCGGGTGAGCCTGGCCCAGCCTCAAAACTGTCTACACAGCGTGCCACATAGATGCCTACAGTTGGCCGGAGTTGGCCGGAAAGATACATTCCAAGAGATCTATTCGTCATTCTGTGTCAGAATTGTGTTGCTTGTCAGCCTAAGTAGGTCAATGTAAAGTCTTATTTATCCCACCTGGGAAGAGCCACCATCATCCCATCTGTTTTCAGTCCTAGGTGCTTAAGTTCAAGAGTGACTAACAAGTGAGTTGATCCTGAAGTGGGGGCAGCAGGAGAAGAAGCTGGATAAAGAAGTTTGAGGGCCTGGGGCTGCTTGGCTTGAAGAAATCTGATGTGACAGAGTATGGGTGACTTGGGGGTCTCTTTTGGGTGAAGAATAGTCTCGATGCCAAGGGATCAGGCGGGTGTTGTGTTGCTCTCTCTGTAAGGCAGAATCAGAGCCTCAAATAGCAAAAAGTCAAGAATAACAGCCAACATTTGCACAGCTCCTCACGACTGGAATTTATGTGTCAGGGTAGAAGTTTCACCAAGTTAAGAATACGCCTTTCATTAATAGAAGCAACGCATGCCAAAGATTTATTTACTCATTTATGAAGAAATCAGTAAAATGATAACGTCAGTTCAAAGAACACCTTGGGGGCACTAAGAATTTATACATATTTAAAGTAGAATATTAGATAGGTTAGGCACAAAACTGGTTAATGCTCTGCAAGTTAATTAAAAGCCATAACCTTTGGGATGTATCTTTTCTATCAGACAAAAATTATTTTCATCTTTAGCCAACAGGATGTATATTGTTACCACCTAACTTCATAAGCTTTGATAGTGAATAAAAATAACAAAGATACATTCTGCTAGATAATTAAATAACTGTCGGGGAAAACCTATCAATTGCCCGTTAAGACATTGAAAGGACATCCTGCCCACTCGAAATTGTAAATATTTTCATAACACATTTATCCCATAAGTATTTCTCAAGTTCCTGTTATGTCCCAGAAACTCTTCTCAATCCTGGGGAGAGAGTAGTGAATAAAACAGACTACGCCCTTGCTCACATGGGTTTTTATTCTAGTGGGATTGGGGTCCAGACAGTGAATAAAGCAGGAAAATATACCGTGTGGCAGATGATGGAAAGTGCTATAACGTGGGCTCGGGGGTGGTGTTAGGTACAATAATAAAATAAGAAAAGCTTCACTAAAAGCTGACATTTTAGCAAAGACATGAATAAAGAGGGAGAGCAAACCCAGAAATGTCTGGGGGAGAGCCTTCTAGGCAAAAGGAAGAGGTGCAGAGGCAACGCGAAACAGCACAAGCCCCAGTAGGATTGGAAGTTTTTGTTATAGAAATGTTCAAAAAAAAAAAAAAAGGCAAAACTAGAAAGAATAGTAGTTAACCCCATTTACCTAATACCCATCCTTAATGATTATCAACATTTTGCTGTCTTATTTCTTCAATCTCCTCACTTTTTTTTCCCTCTAAAGTACTTTAAAGCAAATTCCAGACTTCATGTCATTTTGTGTATAAATACTTCAGTCCGTATCGCTAACAAAAAAATGACATTTAAAAAACATAGTTGAAATGCTATTGTCATACTTGACAAAACTTGATTTTCATAGTTAAAAAAAGGTTTTTCTTTTTCCACTTATCCAATTTATGTATGGTGCAATTAAATTATATAATTAAAACAAGTAAAAACATATTTACAAGTTTGTGGGTTTATTTTTATTTTTATTTTTTAAGTAGGCTTCATGCCCAAAGTGGGGCTCAAACCTACAACCCTGAGGTCAAGAGTTGCACGCTCCACTGACTGAGCCAGGCAGGTGCTGTAAGACCAAGTTTTCTTTAGCATGAAGATGTTAAGAACAAAACGGGAAGCTGGATGAGATAAAATCAAGAATTGATTTCATGTGCACACATGCGCGCGCGTGTGTGTGTGTGTGTTTCGCGTGTGTATGTGTGTGTGTTTCAAAGACTCCGGGTTTGGTAGGGGAAGAATAATTTTTTTCATGGATTTTTGTAGTTGACCTCAGTGGGGAATAGGGCATCATCTTTTTCAACAAAATATCACCAGTAAATATCTACTCTGAAAGGATGGGATGATGAGAATCTTGTTTTGAAGACAAAAAAGAAAGTGAAAACTGACATCAGAAATTTCAAGAATAAATGGAGAAAGACAGTAACTTTCTTTGTCCTTGCAATGACTTATTTTTTCCTAATTACAAAAATAAAACAAGCCTATTAGAGTATATTCAGAAAAATACATAAATATAGAGAAGAATACAAAATCACTTGACCCCCAAAATGGAATTCTAAATAGTGATGAATGCCACAATTACCAAAAAATAAAAAATAAAAAATAAATAAAAATAAATAAATAAATAAAAAGGGAAGTGTCGAGCTGCTTAAATGGATGGTTTCAGAATAAGCAGTTTTACAGAGCTAATTTAAATACCTTGTATAATATGATATTTACAAAAATTGCTAAGGTCCAGTTTTCCACTTCCTAGTAGGATGTATCAAATATGAGGTATCCACGTGGTAGAAAGTTATCTACATCTTTGGTCCTTGGATGCTTCGAAACAGTAAAGTCTGACTTGAAGGGACATTAGAAATTCCCCAAGGCATATATTTCTTTGGTCTCCATCCATGTTTGCCTTGATTCTGTTCAAATGTTACTTTTATTATGGCTATCAAGCAAATATTATAGTTATTGTGGTGTTGGGACCGCACAGTTTATTTTTGTTTATTCTTTTTTAAAGTTTATTGATTTATTTTGAGAGAGCGAGTGTGTGAGCGGTGGAGAGGCAGAGAGAGAAGGAGAGAGAGAGAGAATCCCAAACAGGCTCCATACTGTCAGCACAGAGCCCAACACCGGGCTGGATCTCATGACCATGAGATCATGACCTGAGCCGAGATCAAGAATCTGACGCTTAAGGAACTGAGTCACCCAGGAGCCCCTCATAATTTAAATATTATCAAATTCATAATAAAATTTCCCTCCTCATTATTGCATCTCCTGGGAGTAAGAATTGATTGATGAATGAACTTATCCAGAGCAGTGTCAAAGTTGGCAGTAACCAAATCTCCTTGGGAATTCTTCAAGAGCAAAGAAAGACTAAAAACATACAGACACTGAGAGATGTAAAATTTCAAAGAAGGTGTGAGACTTAGGTCAAAGATGGTCGATCACATTTCATGTTTTAGCACTTTCAGATGCAATTTCTTCAAAAGGACTGTTGAACTGCCGGATAGGAACACATCCATTTACCACCACCAATAGCCTCCTTTGTATTTACCTGGCTAGATGACGTCATCTTCCCTCTCAAGGGACGTCTTTTGCTTTCTTCAGTATTCCTTATTCTCACGTCAGTATCTCCTCTAGATTTGTCTTTTTTTTTTTTTTTTTTAGGCTTAAAGAAATAATGTGTGACCGGGAAAATCAAAATACACCTCCCTTCAATTTCCCTTCTTTCTCAGAGGCAAATGCTGCTGTGTGTCTCTCTTGCATCTTTTTAGAAATGCTCTCTGGATATATAAGCATTTTTCCCATATTCTCTCCCCCGCCCCACACATTGTCCCCTCTGTGCCTCACTCTTCTGTTTTCATTTTACAGTTGTATCTTGATTATTAGTGTAGTTCTGTCTCATTCTAATAGTTACATCATATTCCAGTGTATGGATTTACCATATTTTAGATTTGTACTGATGGGCAATTGATGTTTTTTAAAAAAACTTTTGTAATATCTTACAAACAGTGCTGCAATAAATTCTTGTGTGAGATAGAATCTTGAAAGAAGAATCATTAAATTCAAGGCTATACCATTTTTAATTTTGAAAATAGCCAAATTTCTATGAGGCAAATCACCTCTTGAGGCAATAAAAGTTTCTGTTTTGCCATACCTGTACAATATAGGGTGCTTTCAAACTTTCTGATTTTTTTTATCAATCTGATAAGAGAATATGTTACTGCATTCTGATTTTAATTATTTATTTTGTGTTTTGCCCTGCAGAGTAAGCTTTGTTTTTTCCCGTTACCAATGTATTTTGGTAATCGTAATCATGTTGTTTTAGAGATTTATCCTTGTGGATATATGAGCTCCAGTTCATTTATTTCAACTCGTGTATGAGATCCTGCTGAATGACCATATCTTACATGAATTAATCTATTCCCTTATCCTCAGTTTCTGCTGGCATAAACAATGCCAGAACACAAGTCTGCTCGTGCATATGATTTCCTCCTAAGGCATTTAGCTAGAGATAGAAATACTAAGCCAGGGGGCGCCTGGGTGGCTCAGTGGGTTAAGCGTCCGACTTCGGCTCAGGTCACAATCTCGCGGTCCGTGAGTTCGAGCCCCGCGTCGGGCTGTGTGCTGACTGCTCAGAGCCTGGAGCCTGTTTCGGATTCTGTGTCTCCCTCTCTCTCTGCCCCTCCCCTACTCATGCTCTGTCTCTCTCTGTCTCAAAAACAAATAAACGTTAAAAAAAAAAAAAGAAATACTAAGCCATGATGTATGTCATCTTCCCCTTTATTGAGTGTATTAGTTTGCTAGGACTGCAGTAAGGAAGCACCGCTAGCTGAGTGGCTTAACAAATGTATTGTCTCACATTTCTGGAGCCAGAAATCTGAAGTCAAGGTGTCAGAAGGGATTGTTCTTTCTGAAGGCTGTGATGAAGAATCTGTTCCATATCTCTGTCCTAGTTTCTAGAAGCCTCGGCTGTTCCTTGTCTAGTATAGGCCATTTTCCCTGTGTCTTCACATTGTCTTTCTTCTGTGCGGGTCTCTCCCTGTGTCCAACTTGCTCCCTTTTATGAGGATCCTGGTCATATTGGACTAGGGTCCACCCCTATCATCAGCTTAACTTGAACATCTTCTAGGACCTTATTTCCAAATAAGTTCACAGTCTGAGGTCGTGGGGGGACATCTTTTGGGTGGACACAATTCATCCCATAACAGTGAGTGTACCAATTAAGATGCTTTTGGCTACAAGTAAAAGAATACTCAGATGAATGTAGTTTACTTATTTACTTATTTAAAATATTTTTTAACGTTTACTCATTTTTGAGACAGAGAGAGAGAGAGAGAGAGAGAGAGTGCACGTGCGCACACAAGCGGGGGAGGGGCAGTGAGAGATGGAGACACAGAATCTGAAACAGGCTCCAGGCTCCGAGCTGTCAGCACAGAGCCTGACTTGGGGCTCTAACTCATGAACCGTGAGATCATGACCTGAGCCGAAGTCGACGCTTAACCCACTGAGCCCCCCAGGTGCCCCTGAAAGTAGTTTAACACAAGAGGTTTTTACAGACACACATAACCAGCCAACCAGAAGTGACGTGATCCTAGAGTCCGGTTCAGCTGCTCAGTGATGGACCAAGTCTTCTTATTCACTCTCCCATCTCCCTGGGTGGCTTCTGGTCCCAAGATGGCTGCTGCAGTTCCAGCTATTATGTCTTTCCTTATAGAACGATGCCCAGGGACAGAGAACAGGAGGATGGCAAGAATGCCCCCATTTCAAGTCTCTTTTTATCAGAGAATAGCATCTTTCTCGGGAGACCTCTCTCAATTGCCTCTGTGCTGAATTTCATTAGCCAGAATAGAGCCACCTGGCTCCCCAAACTGGAAAGGATGCTTGTGAGCTATTTGATATTTTGAATCAACATGATAGGAGGCATGCTTTGCCAAGAGGGAAGAAGAGTGAGGAAAATCTGTTTGGGCTGGGAACCAGCAGTGTCTGCCATATTACCTACGGCCAGACTGGTCTCCACATTTGTGGTGTCACCTGACTTTCGGAAAAGTCCTTGTTGCTCCGTCCTCACCATCGCTCGGAACAATTTTGCGCATTTTTTGTGGGTTTAGTTTTCATTTTCCTGATGACTAACACAACTGAGCATCTTTTTATGCAATTACATTGGCCGCTCTGGGGTGTGTGTGTGTGTGTGTGTGTGTGTGTAAAGTACCTATTTTTGTATTTTGCCTGTTTGTATGTTGAATTGTCTGTCTCCTCTACACATTCAAGATCCTAATTTTTTGTTAGTTTTGCAGATTGCAAATATGTTCTCCCAATCTGTGTCTTGACTCTTGACTTTATTAGATTCCTTGTATTACTGATGATTTTAATGTAATCATATTTATCTTTTGTGGTTGTGCCTTTTGTACCCTATTTAAGAATTTATTTTCTCAGAGGTCACAATAAAGGTCACATGTACTCCAAAAATGTTAAACATTTGCTTTTTGCAATGAACTCTTTTATCCACTTGGAATTCGTCTTCGTGTGTGGTGTAAGGTAGGGACTTAATTTCATTTTTTCCCCACAGATGGATAGTCAGTTGTGTGAGTACTATTGATCAAACAATTCATCCTTTCCTAAGGGCTTTATAATGCCACTTCTGTTTGCATTTCAGACCTGTTAGCTTGTTTCTGGGTTCTCTAATCTGTTCTATAATCTATCCCTAAACAACTACCACATTGTTTACATCACTAATGTCTTGATATCCAGCAGGCACTGTCTGATTTCTGTTACTAGATATTAGTTTACATTTTTTGGGAGTACTTATATAAACAGAATCATATCCCGTGTACTCCTTTGTGTCTGGCTTTTTCATGGCCTCCATGTGATGTTTTCGAAATTCATCCCTGTTGTATGTATTAATAGTCTGTTCCCTTTTATTTCTGAATAGTAGTCCACTGTGTGTTTATATACCTGAACTTGTTTATCCATTCCTCTTTTTTTTTTTTTTTTTTTTAATTTTTTTTTTTCAACGTTTTTTATTTATTTTGGGGACAGAGAGAGACAGAGCATGAACGGGGGAGGGGCAGAGAGAGAGGGAGACACAGAATCGGAAACAGGCTCCAGGCTCTGAGCCATCAGCCCAGAGCCCGACACGGGGCTCGAACTCACGGACCACGAGATCGTGACCTGGCTGAAGTCGGACGCTTAACCGACTGCGCCACCCAGGCGCCCCATCCATTCCTCTTTTGATGAACATTTGGCTTGTATTTCACTTTGGATATTGTGAGTAAAGCTCCTATGAACAAAGTTTCTGTGTGGATATACAGTTTTGTTCTCTTGGGCAACTACCCAGAATTGAAATAGCAGAGCCACATGCTTTAGCTATTTAAGAAACTACTAAACTGTCCTACAAGGTAATTGTATAGTTTTACATGTTCACCATCAGTGTACAATTATTCTAGCTGCTACACATTCTTTTTTTTTTAACCTTTATTTTTGAGAGACAGAGACAGAGCATGAGCAGGGGAGGGGTAGAGAGAGGGGGAGACACAGAATCCGAAGCAGCTCCAGGCTCTGAGCTGTCAGCACAGAGCCTGACGTGGGGCTCAAACTCATGAACCATGAGATCATGACCTGAGCTGAAGCTGGCCGCTTAACCGACTGAGCCACCCAGGTGCCCCTAGTTGCTACACATTCTTACTAACACTTGATATTATCAGACTTTTACACTTTTAGCCATTCTGATGCATTTGTAGTGGTATTTTTATGGTGCTTTTAAAAAAAAGTTTATTTTGAGAAAGAGAGAGAGAGATGGTGAGCACACAACCGGGGGAGGGGCAGAGAGATGGGGTAAGAGAGAATCCAAAGCAGGCTCTGATCTGTTAGCACAAAGCTCAACGTAAGGCTCAATCTCATAAACTGTGAGATCACGACCTGAGCCAAAATCAAGAGTTGGACATCTAACCAACTGAGCCACCCAGGCACCCCTTATGGCACTTTGAATTTGCATTTCCCTCATGACTAATGGTGTTGAACATTGTCTCGTGGGCTTATTGAAGTATGCTTTCAAATCTCTTGCCAATCGTAAAAAAAAAAAGTTGGTTTTTGTTCTTACTATTGAGTTGTCAGTTTAGGTATTCTGGATGCAAGTCCTTTGTCAGATGTGTACTGAAAGTTTTTCTTTCATTTTGTGACATGCCTTTTATTCTTCTTTAATGGAGGCTTTTAAGGAATCAAGTTGTTTTTTTTTTAATCTTGATAAGATCCAACTTGTTCACTTTTTCTTATATATATCTTGCCTGACTTATGATGGGGTTACATCCCAATAAACTCATCATATATTGAAAATACCATAAGTCAAACATGCATTTATTACACCTCACCTACTGAACAGCATAGCTTAGCCTAGCCTACCTAAAGTATGCTCCGAATTCTTACATGAGCTTACAGTGGTCACAACAGAGCATCAGACTGCATACCTCTGGCCTGGGAGGAAATCAAAATGCAAAATTTGAAGTACGGTTTCTACTGAATGCATATCCCTTTTGCATCAAATCATAAGTGGAACCATCGTAAGTTGGGGACTGTATAGCTTGTGCTTTAGGTCTGTCCTCAACTCCTAGTTAATTTTGTGTAGGGTATGAAGTAAGGTAGATTTCAGTTTTCTTTCACATATGAAAATCTATTTGCTGTCGCATCATTTATCGAAAGAGCTTTCCTTTCCCCATTGAATTGCTTTGACACTTTTGCTGAAAATCAATTGATCATGCCTTAGTCTGTTTGGACAGCTATACCAGAACACTATAAATCAGATGACTAATGAACAACAGAAATTTCTTTCTTCTTCTTCTTCTTTTTTTACTTTTTTTTTTTTTTAAAGTGTATTTATTTTGAGAGAGACACAGGCAGTGTGAGTTGGGGAGGAGTAGAGAGAGAGGGGGAGAGAGAGAGAGAATCTGCCAGTGCAGAGCCTGATGTGGGGCTTGTACTCCCAAAACTGTTAGTTTATGACCTGAGCTGAAATCAAGAGTTGGACAACTTCACTGACTGAGCCACCCAGGTGCCCCCAGAAATTGATTTCTTACAATTCTGGAGGCTGGAAAGTCTAAGTTAAAAGGCCAGCAGTCTCAGTGTCATTGCATTTGGAATTAAAACAGCCCTTCCCTGATGATAATTCAGACAATCAGTTCTCAGTCTTCATATTCCTTGGCTAATCAAGAGCATCTGACACAGTCCATCACTTCCACCACCTTAATACACTTTCTTCACTTGGCTCCCAGAATAACCCATTCTCCTGCCTATTGTCCTACATTCCAATCTTTATTGGGTTTTTCTCCCCACCTCTTCTGTCAGATTGCCTCAAGGCTCAATCCTTGGTCATCTTCTCTCTTTTGTATTTTGGTTGCTGATTTCAGGTAGTTTCATGGCTTTCTCTCTCCTGAACTTCAGGATGAGACACCCGTCTGTTTAGTCCACAGCCTCACTTGCACATCTAATAGAAACTTCAAGCTCAGCGTGTTTGAAACAGAACTGATCAATGCCATCCCCACTAAACCTCTCCATCCCAGTTCATGGCAACTCCATCCTTCCAGTGTCCCAGGCTACGAACTTTGGAATTATTATCGACTCCTTATTTCTTTAACACCACACATCTAATCCATTAGGAAATTTAAGGCTAAAGGGAATCTATCACTTCTTACCATCTCTCCTTCTACTACCCTGGTCCACATCACCGCAGCAACTTGCTCACATTACTGGTCTAGCTTCCTCTTTCGGACTATACTCACTGAAGCTGTCAGAGAAATCCTTTGAAACTTAAGTAATATCATGTGCTTCCTGCGCTGTGGATCCTCTATGGCTTCACGGTTCTCCATGTGTAGAAGCTCCATTCCTGACAATGGCTCTGGGAGCCCCACCCACTATGCCTTCCTTTCTGTCTACTGTCCACTTGGCTTTCTCTGCTCCAGCCACCAGCCGTACTGGCTTCTTTGCTGTTTCTTGAACATATCAGGCATTTCAGGCCAGATTAATGGAATTAGTGACTGCTAAGCTTTCCTGAAGATTTTTTAAAATATAATTTATTGTCAAGTTGGCTAATATACAGCGTATACAGTGTGCTCTTGGTTTTGGGGGTAGATTCCTATGATTCATTGCTTACATACAACACCCAGTGCTCATGTCAACAAGTGCTCTCCTCAATGCCCATCACCCATTTTCTCCATCCCCTCCTCCATCAACCTTCAGTTTGTTCTCTGTATTTAAGAGTCTCTTATGGTTTGCCTCCCTCCCTCTCTGTTTGTAACTATTTTTTCCCCTTCCCTTCCCCCAGGGTCTTCTGTTAAGTTTCTCAAGTTTCACATATGAATGAACACATATGATATCTGTCTTTCTCTGCCTGACTTATTTCACTTAGCATAATACCCTTCAGTACCACCCATGTTGCTACAAATGGCAGGATTTTATTCTTTCTCATTGCTGAGTAGGATTCCATTGTATATATAAACCACATCTTCTTTATCCATTCATCAGTTGATAGACATTTAGGCTTTTTCCATAATTTGGCTATTGAAAGTGCTGCTATAAACATTGGAGTACATATGCCCCTATGAAACAGCACTTCTGTATCCTTTAAATAAATTTCTAGTAGTGTTATTGCTGGGTCATAGGGTAGTTCTCTTTTTAATTTTTTGAGGAACCTCTACACTGTTTTCCAGAGTGGTTGTACCAGTTTGCATTCCCACCAAAAGCACAAGAGGGTTCCCGTTTCTCCACATCTCGCTAGCATCTGTTGTTTCTTGAATTGTTAATTTTATGACTCACTATGACTGGCGTGAGGTGGTATCTCAGTGTGGTTTTGATTTGTATTTTCCTGATGATGAGTGATGTTGAGCATCTTTTCATGTGTCTGTTGGCCATCTGGATGTCTTCTTGGGAAAAGTGTCTATTCATGTCTTCTGCCCATTTCTTCACTGGATTATTTGTTTTTCAGGTGTTGAATTTGATAAGTTCTTCATAGATTTTGGATACTAACCCTTTATCTGATATGTCATTTGCACATATCTTTTCCCATTCTGTCAGTTGCCTTTTAGTTTTGTTGATTGTTTCCTTTGCAGTGCAGAAGGTTTTTACCTTGATGAGGTCTCAATAGTTCATTTTTGCTTTTATTTCCCTTGCCTTTGGCGATGTGTTGAGCAAGAAATTGCTGCAGCTGAGGTCAAAGAGTTCTCCTCTGGGGTTTTGATGGTTTCCTGTCTCACATTTAGGTCTTTCATCCATTTTGAGTTTATTTTTGTGTATGGTGTAAGAAAGTGGTCCAACACTTTCATTCATTCATTTCATTTCATTCATTCTGTATGTTGCTGCCCAGTTCTCCCAGCACCATTTGCTAAAGAGACTGTCTTTTTTCCATTGGATACTCTTTCCTGAAGAGTTTTTTAGGTAAGCTCTATGCCCAATGTGGGACCTGATCTCCTGACTCCGAGATCAAGAATCCACAGACTGAGCCAGCCGGGAGCCCCAAGAGTCTTCTTCTGTCTTAACACCCTACTTGCAAAATTCTGACTTCCTCAGGGAATCTTGCTGGTTGCTCTCTTCGCCCACAAGGTGGCAATCTTTGCCTTCAATTCAGGCTCCCTCAGTCTCAAATTAAAGAATTAACCACTGAGTTAACGGGCTCTCGTGTTTTCTTTGGGCCAAGACAATGTTCCCTGCAGGACTTCACGGCACGAAAAGTTATAGAATGAGTGTAACTACCCCTTGAGATCTAAGTGTTTTTAGGGATGAGGATTTTAGGCTGTGAGAGCTTTCTTGGGGGAGCAACATATTACGTAGTTGATGTTGCTTTATTGGTGGGGACTTTGAAATAGAACTATTATTTGTGGGAAGGGTGACAGCATATCCTGAGAGGTGACAGCACCAAGTTAGGAAGTGTGAAGTAGGCTGACAACATACAGATTTAACCACCAAATGTACTGGTTTTCACCTTGGTATAAGACTTTAACTCTCTGCCCATCTCCTGTACCCTATTGGCTTTATCCCTTCGCTTGGGAAACAAGTGTCTATTCTGATCTGTACCTTTGCATGCGATCTAGGGAAAGGACAGCCCCTCTGGGGTCTTAGGTCCTCATTTCTGTTAGGAACAACTTCACCTCCTGTGGGGGGCAGCATTGTTCAGAGAAAGAGTGGAGTTTGGAATGTCAGATAGGTCTGCCCCTTGCTAATTGTTCGGCTTTGGTCTTGTTGCTAAACTCTGAGCTTCAGTAGCTCTAATGATAGGAACTTCCCCACAGGGCTAGTGTGAGATTTAAATAGTATGAGTTAAGGAGTAAGCACAGTGCCTGGCACATGGGGAGCACTCTGTGGTGGTCATACACTTTTCCTTCTTCCTTCGAGTGCTCCCTCCTGCCTCTGGGCTCCTGGAGACAACTGCCAGGGTAGGTCAGAAGTAGGGAGAAGGGGGGAGAAGCCAACAAGAAGGGTCGACTCATGGGGGATAGGGCAACTGAGGAACTGTCTGGGGTCTGCTGGAAGGAATAGAGTGGTAGGAAGGGGGAGGATGTGCCACTGACCTTGAATCCTAAGGAGGCAGGCAGAGAAATACTGTCATGGCTAAGACACCAGCTCAGCCTGCAGACTTTCTTACTAACAAATCGAGTCTTCCAGAAGCTGCTTTTGGAGCTTCTGCCAAGCATAAACACTGATTAAGGCATGCTGGTTTTCACAGGCCCTCTGATTCTTGAATATCCTTCTCAAGATTGGAGGTTACTGTCATTGTCCCTCAGCCCAAGACCACCAGGAACAAAGGGCAGTTGAACAAGATGGGCTTCATCTCTCTTTCCAAGAGTGAGCCTTAGTACGAGGGCCCCCAGGGCAGGGGAGGGTTCAGTGTGAGCATGTTAGAAAGGATTGATAGGATTGGAGCTTGTTTTATGATCTTTTGGGGGAAAGAGGCTGGCTTTGCCTGGATGCTGCCAGGGAGCACAGGGCAAGGGGGTCATTCTGTGATAGGGTCTGCCAGGCTGCAAGCATGAAGCAAAGCCAAAGCTGTCACTGGTAAAGAGGGAGCAGCCACTGATACTTACTACAATACAAGGGTATTTGGTCTGTGTGCGTGTGTGCGTGTGTGTGTGTGTGTTGTGGATATTGTCTGTTGACATCACAGTCTCAGGGTCACAGAGAGGCTTTATTTGATGTCAGGTGCCCTTGAATTATGTTCAACAGGAGAACACCAGTACAATGCAATTCTCTTTTTCATCGCCAACATCTCCATATATAACCTTGTGCTCTCTGGGTCCCCAGGAGGAAGGAACTACAGCAGCTGGGCTGTGATGGCTTTACTTAATTTTGGAAGAAGGGATGATCCTGAGGGGAAGAAAGAAGGCAAGCGAGTGGGCTAATGGTCTGGTCAACTGGACCTCCAGGTAGATAGACTAACACCATTTGCTAGAACGAAGCGGCCTATGTCGTGAGTCCCCTTAACAGGATGTCCTTGGTTAAAGATGACTTAGAGAAAATTGATTCATCATCTGTGAGGCGTGATTCCCTGGAAAGTCATGTAAGCAGTGGAACTCTCTGGGTAATAAAATGGAGATATTTCATCCTTTTAATCCTTCTCGTTGTGTAACGAACCCTACAGAACCCAAAAGGTCACTTCATGGTGTTATCCGTGATTCTGGGCCAGAAAGCATGTGTCTCATGCAGGAAGGCAGGCAGGACACCAGGGGCGATATAGGAAGTGGCATCCCTTCCTCCCTTCCTTTGACTGAGCCTCTCAATGACTTGTCTCCTTGATATGATTCATCAAGTCTGACTCTGAGTATGATCTGTGATGAGGAGTGATTTGACAACCCAGTCTTGCTTGAGGATGCAAGAAAATCTTTAAAGTGGAGACAGTTCCACTGGAAAAAGTCTGTGGCCCTAACCCCTACCCCTCCTCATATATCACATCACTGGGCCTTGAGTGGTGGGGCCAGGGCATCTTGCCTGATTACATGCTATTGTTTTTAACAGGATGAGGGGTAGAAAAGACACTTTGTAGCTAGCAGATGTGAGGGAGGGCGCAGAAATGATGGGTGGTGACGGAGAAGACATCCTCTTCTGTTTCTGCTGGATACAGGAATTCCTAAGGTGGTATGTTTTCTTTAAACCCAAGTCCTAGGCTTCCCAAGATTCTCAAGTGTTTGGTCTAATTGCTCAAGCTACTCTAAAAGAAAATAAAAGTTTTGTTATGATCGCTATTGTAATATATGTTTATTGTAGGAAAAGTCAAAGTATAAGGATGGGACGATTACAAGGCAACCTTATACTCCTCACAACCAGATATAACTATTTTAAAACATGGTTTGAGGGGCACCTGGGTGGCTCAGTTGATTGAGCGTCTGACTCTTGACTTCTGCTCATGTCATGATCTCACGGTTTGTGGGTTTGAGCCCTTCATCCGGCTCTGTGCTGACAGAGCGGAGCCTGCTTGGGATTTCTGTCTCCCTCTCTCTCTGCCCCTCCCCCACTTGCTGTCTATTTCTCTCTCTCAAAAAACAAACAAGCAAACAAACAAACATGGTTTGATTGCGGTGGTTTCTTTTCCTTTTAGTTTTAAAAAATTGGTTGTGGGGCACCTGGGTGGCTCAGTCGGTTGGGCGTCGGACTTCGGCTCAGGTCATGATCTCACGGTTTGTGGGTTCGAGCCCTGTGTCCGGCTCTGTGCTGAAAGCACTGAGCCTGGAACTTGCTTCGGATTCTGCGTCTCCCTCTCTCTCTGACCCTCCCCTGTTCATGCTCTGTCTCTCTCTGTCTCAAAAATAAACATTAAAAAAAAATTAACAAAAATAAATAAAAATAAAAAATTGGTTGTGATTTTGCTATATCTTCATTTAAAAAAATTGAACTTCCCTTCCCCCCTTTTTGGCTGGCTTGGATAATCCATTGTTAAATTTTTTCTTTTAATGTTTATTTATTTCTGAGACAGAGAGGGACAGAGCCTTAGGGGGGAGTGGCAGAGAGAGAGGGAGACACAGAATCCGAAGCAGGCTCCAGGCTCCGAGCTATCAGCACAGAGCCCGACGCAGGGCTCGACCTCGCAAACTGTGAGATCATGACCTGAGCCGAAGTCGGTCGCTCAACCGACTGAGCCACCCAGGCACCCCTTGGATAATCCATTTTTATTGTAAACCAACAATACAGAAAAATATGAGGTGAAAGTGGAAATTTGCCTTTATTTTTCTTCCAAGAGACAACCCCAATTACCAGTTTGGTGTGCATCTTTTTCCTGTTTTCTAGAAGGTGAGGTCTCCTTTCATCACTTACCATAAAATAAATATCCCCCAAGTGATTCCAAGCTCTGTATAAATACGTTGTTCAAAGGCTGCTTTGTTTTCCACTGAGCAGAGACACCTTTTGACGCCATTCCCTTCTGTTGGCTACACAGCTCTAATCTCTGGAACCCATCAAAGGCAGCAAAGCCAGAAAGGGGGCACATAGAAACCCTGGGCGGTTACAAATATAGATAGATTTTGCATGCCACAACAACAGGGGAGCCCACAAAGAAAAATCATTTTCAAAAAAGAAGACTGCTTAACATTTAATCAAGGAGTTTTTGTTTTTGTTGTGTGGTTTTAAATCCCGTGCCTATCCTCTGTAGTAGACAATTAGAAAATATTCCACTATTTATTGTGTTTTCAAGTTTTAGTGCCTTGGGCAAAAGTCACCGGTGCTTTGATTGTAATTAGTTCTGGTCTTTCTCTGCCCTCAACCATCATCTGAGTGCCTTGAGGATAGCTCTGTGCCTGGTGGGAGGCTCTCGGTAGGACCCCGGGAAGTATTTGTGGAAGGAAAGAGTGAGTGATGAAGCAGCCCAAGTGTCCACGGTGGGTAAACGGATACCCAGAATGAGGTGTAAGCCTATAGTGGAATGTTGTTGAGCCTTTGAAAGGGCAGGGGATTCTGACACCTGCTACAACACGGGTAAGCTGTGAGGACATTGCACTAAGTGAAATCAGCCAGTGATGGAAAGACAGGTACCCACAGTAGTCAAATTCACTGAGATAGAAAGTGGCAGTGCAGTTCCCCTGGGAGGAAGGGGGAAGGGGAGGCTTCTGAAAAATTCTCAGTTCTACTCTTTCCACCTTTGCCATTCTGACTTGGTTGGCCTGGAGTCGGTCTTTTCCGAAGCTCTCGGGTGATGGTCAAGTGTGGCCAGAGCTGAGAGCCACAGGACCCGATGACTTCCCACAGTCTGATCCGGGCACAGACAGCTCTTGGGAATAGCCCTGGGGCTCACAGTCTCTATCCCAGGCAGCAGGTCTGCCTGGAAATAGCACCATTTTGGAATGGAGAGCCATTTTTAATGCAAAAAACAAAACAAAACAAAACAAAACAAAACAACAACTTCCAGAAATGGCTCTTCCTTCCATGCTGCTTCTTCAATTTTTTTATGTTGTTTTTATCTTATATTTGAGAGAGAGAGATCAACAGAATGTCAGCAGGGGAGGAGCAGAGAGACGGAGACAGAACCTGAAGCCGCCTCCAGGCTTCAAGCTGTGAGCGCGGAGCCCGACGTGGGGCTCGAACCCATGAGCAGTGAGATCGTGACCTGAGGTGAAGTCAGCCGCTCAACCGACTGAGCCACCCAGGGGCCCCCCATGCCGCCTCTTCAGTCAGAGGCGCACCTCCATCTCTGTTGGACACAGACGTTCCTGAGGCCACCTGTTTCTTATAACCGGCCAATTTACTCGGAGCAGCTTGGCTTGGCTATCATTTGATCTGATGGAACGGTGCTCTACCCAGGGGAACAAACATGAACACGGGGGATTCTTGCAAAGAAGCCACACTAATGAACTTGAGGCTCCTTTCCGCATTGACATCTATAAATGAGTACTGCAGACACCTCCCTATAGTGCCATCCCAACGCCTTTTTAATTCTATATATGTATTTATGCCGATCAAAACAGTGACTGGCACGTCCAGGGTGCAATGTTTACTTTTGAGTTTAAGGATAAAAAGAAACTTCAGGGGCTCCTGGGGGGCTCAGTCACTTAAGCATCTGACTCTTGATTTCAGCTCAGGTCATGATCTCAAGGTCGTGAGATCGAGCCCCACATTGGGATCCGTGCTGAGACTCGGACCCTGCTTGGGATTTTCTCCCTCCCTCTCTCTCTGCGCCTCCCTGTGCTTGTGTTCTCTCTATCTCTCAAAATAAAGAAATAACACATTTAAAAAAAAAGTAGCTTCATAAAGCTTGACCCCAGACTTCTGATTGCTCCTCCTCATTTTCTCTCAGTTGTGGACACAAGGAGGCTGTGATCTCTGAGACAGAGAAAGGGAAGGCAGTTAAATCATAAACTCTTCTCACGTCTGCTCCTTCTAGACAAGGAGCTCCGTTAAATTATTATCAACCTGGGGATCCTTGAGCCCAGAAGGTAGTGTCTCCTGAGCTGGGGGTCTACATACCTAAGACACAGAAAAACAATTTTAGAGGTTCGTGAGTTCTCCCGGAGGCTCCATCAAGTCTTTGGTGATTACATAACATGTTCATAAAAAACATCTGGTAAACAGTGGGTTCTCGGTGCACGTTCATTTCTCTTTCCTGCCAGATTTTTTTTTTTTTTTTTTTTTTGTAGTGGAAAATTCTCTTGCTCTTCATCTCAGGGAGACATCTCTCCCCCTCCAGGCTTTGTCTGCCCCAAGTTCTGCAGATGCTGGTAGAAGAATTGTATGAGGGAGTTGGAATCCGGAACAGGACATTGTTGAGAAGGCCACTGAATTAAATTAATGGAAGTAAAACATGATCCCCCAAAGTGACATAGCCACCAAACACTTTTCCTCTAAACTTGCCTTGATGGTGCCCCATACATTTTGATTGACATTGAAGTACATAATGCAATAACCTGTTTTCTTTGAAATGTGCAGTGTATGGAGAAAGCCAGATGGATAATGGTTTCCTGGCCCAGCTTTGGAAGGCAAGCCATGAGGCAGTTGAAATGTCCTGTGCAGACTGGGGAGTAGAGGGATCTCGGCTTGAAAGAGCCCTCCACGAAGCCTGCAGGTGTTGTGTGTGAGCTCATCGAATTCTCTCGAACCTCCCATGAGTGAAGTGATATGACCTCCCTTTCACAGATGGGGAAACTGAGGCTGGAGTGCTTTTCTAGCCTGCCTTCCAAGGCAATGCTGTAGTAGGGTGGTGGGAGCCTGACCTTCAGGGTGACACAGACTTGGGACCTGTCCCGGCTTTCCCACTCACTCATCCTGTGACCTCTGACCGGTTCTATAACTTTGGAGCCTTCAAGTTTCCTCATCAGTAAAATGGGACAACGGTAGGATCTCCCTGTGACCAAGGCCCTTTCTTCTCTAGAATCGAAGTAGTGATTTTAGCTCTGCAATGGCCATCAAGGTGAAAGATTGCTTCTCACCTTCCTTGGCAGCTAGGTGTGGCCTGTGATAACATCTTAGCAAATGAGATGAGAGCAAATAGAACATCTTCTAAGAGCCTGTCCTTAAGAAGCAGCCCACGTGCCCACTGCTGCTGCTGCTTTCCCCTCTTCTTCCTTCTTTCTCTTCCTCTTTCTTTTCCTTAATCTTTCCTGTTGGCTGGAATGTAGTCATGATGGCTGGAACTGAAGTAGTCATTTTGGACTGAGCAGATGGGTCTCTGATATGTGCAATGGCATAGAAATCCCAGATACTGGCCTTGAGCTTGAGATATGAGCAAGAAATAAAATTCTCTGTTGCGTCCCTGCAATTTTAGGTCTTACTAAGTTGAATCAAATACTGATACATTTGCTCAGAGAAATGATAGGAGATTAGATGAGATATGTATGTGAAATATATATTAAGCCCCCAATAAATGCTACCTTTTGTTGTCATTGTTTATTACTACTACTACTACGAAATTATTATTATTATTATTGCCTCAGCCCACCCAGCTACCGGATGACTGATCTGGAATTCTGTCCTGTGGCTTTTGCATATCAAAGCCATTACATTTTACAGGCTGATTCTTACTATGAGTGGAAGATCAAGGAGACAATCATATTGCCTGCGGACAAGGGGATGGGCAGTACTGTTGCCCTCTGGGTTGGGTTTGCATCCTAATCTGACCCCAAGGGGCCGGGTGTTCTCACCACCCCAGGTGCAGGACATACTAACTCTGTGTGCCCTTCCGGGCCCTGTGAGGATGAGCCCCATTCCTAAGTTGGCCCAGGAGGTATATGGGCCACGCCTGCCTCTATGGGCTGCAGATGACTGCTCACAGCCAGCAAGGTCTGAGCAAGGGGCCCGAAAAGAAAGACAGGAAATATTATTGCTGATGTTGCGTGAACCTTTATTCTGTACTGGGCAGTGTGCCGAAAGGATTTACCATGTGTTTTATTTAAGCCCCCAAAGGTTGGGGTTTATCCTGATCGTGATACCTGAGCGCTCCCAGGGGAGACCCACCTCTTTGTCCCGAGGAAATGATGGGTTTCTGTGCACCTGCTAACAGGAACACAAGGGATTTCAGCTGCTGTCTTCTTAGCCCCTCTCTGTGCCCCCATCCCTCCTCCCTCCGCTCTTTCCCACCCACCTGCCTCCTCATGGCTGGGGGCTGTCTGGAGGGGACGAGGAGTCCGAATTCTATTTCAGAGACTTCTATCTTTAGGGCCAGCTCAGAATTTTCTAGTGGTGGCTCAAAAAAAAAAAAAAAAAATCAGATGAGACCACTCTCATGCTTAAAATGATCCAATGGCTTGCCAGTAATTAGAGTAAAATTTGAGATCATTTCTTTGGTCCAAAAGACCTAAGTGATCTATCGCCTGATGATTTTTCTGACCTGATTTCTTACCACTCTTTTCCTTCTTCCTTTCTGTGGCAGCTGTGTATTTCAGGGCCTTTGTCCTTGTAGTAGCCTCCGTCTGGAATGTTCTCCTTCTCATCATTCAGTCTTAGCTTAAATGATCTTTCAGGGACACCTGTCCTGACCAGCCTCCCTAACCTGGTCATTGTATCCTGCTGTCGCCCCCCCCCCCCCCGCCCCCTTGATTTTCTGAATACTTGGAATAGTCCGTACCGATTTTGTTAACATATTTGTTTGTTTGATTACTGTCTGTGTCTCTAACCGGAGAAGCAGCTCTGGGAGAGGCAGGGACGTTGCAGGGTGGGGAGGATAACGGTCATCTCTTAAAAAATGCTGTCCGGATGTGCGTGAAGTTCTAGGCATGCAGCCCGTGCTTCGTAAATGACACGTGCCCAGGTAATTATGTTCAAAACCTAACCTTTCATGTTTTGTTTTGTTTTCCGTGTTTTGTCTCACAGACATAAAGATTGCCAAAAGATAGGGAAGGCATTCACAAATGCATTTCTTTCTAAGGATCCTTGCGGCAGCACGGAACAAGACTATCAGCCATTGATGGAGCTGACGAATCAAACTGTACCTTGTGACAAGGTAACGGGATAGAGTTATTGATTTTTTTTAAAGTTTATTTATTTATTTATTTAGAGAACCAGCAGGGGAGGGGCAGGGGGGGTGGACAGAGGATCTGAGGTGGGCTCTGTGCTTACAGCCCCTGATGTGGGGCCCAGACTCATGAACTGTGAGATCATGAGTCAAAGTCAGATGCTTAACTGACTGAGCCACCCAGGCACCCCGAATTATTGATTTTTAAAACTGAGGATAAAAAAAGGTGCCTGGGTGGCTCAGTCAGTTTAACATCCAACTCTCGATCTCAGCTCAGGTCGTGATCTCAGGGTTCATGAGATTGACCCCGCATCAGGCTCTGTGCTGTCAGCTTGGGATTCTCTCACTTCCTCTCTCTGCTCCTTACTTGTGTGTGCACTCTTTCTCTCAAAATAAATAAACTGCAAAAAACAAAACAAAACAAAAAACAGGGGGCGCCTGGGTGGCTCAGTTGGTTAAGCGTCCAACTTCAGCTCAGGTCATGATCTCGCGGTTTGTGAGTTCGAGCCCTGCGTCGGGCTCTGTGCTGACAGCTTGCTCAGAGCCTGGAGCCTGCTCCGGATTCTGTCTCCCTTTCTCTCTGCCTCTGCGCTGCTCACATTCTGTCTCTGTCTCTCTCAAAAATAAATAAACATTAAAAAAAACCCAACAAAGCAAAACAGGATAAAAGCCAAAGGAAGAGACCACAGGACCAAATTTTGGCCAGGATGAGGGAGGAGAAAAATCTAGAGGTTAGGGTGTATGCGTGGTTGGCCGAGATGGCGTCTGTGGAGATTTTGCGGCACCTGGATACCATCTGGATTTGGGACATCTGAGGAAGGAAATTAAGAGAGAACCGGGGACAGGGAAAGTGGAAGGAGACGTGACCAAAAATCAGGCAAAGCAAACCTCTGGGAAACCCAACCAACCCAAACAAAAAGGACCCAACTTTATATAACTGCGAAACTCTCCCTTGACCTCTGACGATGATGATGATAATTCATAGCCACCCTGCAGAATAAACAAGTCAAGAGTCAACACCCCCATTTTACTGGTGAGAACACTGAGACTTGGTGAGGTTAGGCGGTCAGTGACTGCTCACGTTTGGTGGCCTTGAAAGTGACCAGTTGAAATGTTGGTAGCCTGGGATTTGGAGCCAGAGAGGCCTGGGGTTTATACATAGACTGTACTGGAACAAGTGTGGAATGGCGTACAACTTTCCTCAAGTCAGCATTTAAGGTGAAAATTCAGTGCACCCCAAATCATCTTTGTGTAGCCTCCGAGCCAGGCACCTATTATAGCCTCTCATCCCCTCGGTGGAGAGCTAGGGTTATTCCAGAGAGCCGGCCAGGTGCACCGACACGGGGCATACAGAAGAGCTGCTTGGCAAATAACCCCAAGGATCCCTAACTCCGCAACAGACCCGGGACTAAGCACTTTTTATTTGTAATTGTCTCATTTCATCTCACGTCCTCGGGTTCCTTACAGTCACTATCGATACCATTTTACAGATGGGGAAAGTGAGGCTTAGTGATGCTCTGGCTGCCCAGGGTCAGACAGCTATAAGTAGTGACGCTGGTTTCACAGGGCATGTGCCTCTGGGGCCCACGCTTCAAACCACGCCCTCCACGCCGTCCTATCGGGAAGCAGTAGAGGGGCACCTGGGTGGCTCAGTAGGTTGAGCCTCGGACTCTGGATTTTGGCTCAGGTCATGATCGCATGAACCATGAGATAGAGCCCGAGTTGGGTTCTGTGCTGACAGTGTGGAGTCTGCTTGTGATTCTCTCTCCCTCTCTCTCTCTCTCTCTTTCTCTCTGCCCCTCAACCCCTCACAAAATAAAGAGATAAACTTAAAAAAAAAAAAAAAAGAAGGTGCCATTTGCAACTATGTGGATGGAACTGGAGGGTGTGATGCTAAGTGAAATTAGTCAGAGAAAGACAAATATCATAGCACTTCACTCATATGAGGACTTTAAGATACGAAACAGATGAACATAAGGGAAGGGAAGCAAAAAGAATAGAGAAACAAGGAGGGAGACAAAAGCATTAAGAGATTCTTTTTTTTTATTTAAAAAAAATTTTTTTTTAAAGTTTATTTATTTTTGAGACAGAGAGAGACAGAGCATGAACGGGGGAGGGGCAGAGAGAGAGGGAGACACAGAATGGGAAGCAGGCTCCAGTCTCTGAGCCATCAGCCCAGAGCCCGACGCGGGGCTTGAGGCTCGAACCCACGGACCGCGAGATCGTGGCCTGAGCTGAAGTCGGACGCTCAACCGACTGAGCCACCCAGGCACCCCAAGAGATTCTTAAATATGGAGAACAAATAGAGTGTTACTGGAGGGGTTGTGGGAGGGGGGAGGGGCTAAATGTGTTAAGGGCATTAAGGAATCTACTCCTGAAATCATTGTTGCACTGTATGCTAACTAACTCGGATGTAAATTAAAAAAAAAAAATAAGTAAAAATTAAAAAAAAATTAATTTAAAACTAAAAAAAAAAAAAAAGGGAATAGATCCATGGGCTGAAGATTGTTCTGGTATTTGACCTTTACAAGGGACCCTAAAAAAATTTACCGTATTTGTTCTTTCCTTTCTCTCCTTTTTCTTTGTGGGAATAGGAAAGATTTGGGGAAGGAAACAGGGTTCTGGAGCCCTTTAAGAACCCAAGAGTGGGGCGCCTGGGTGGCTCAGTCGGTTGAGTGGCCGACTTCGGCTCAGGTCACAATCTCACGGTCTGTGAGTTCGAGCCCCGCGTCGGGCTCTGTGCTGACAGCTCGGAGCCTGGAGCCTGTTTCAGATTCTGTGTCTCCCTCTCTCTGACCCTCCCCTGTTCATGCTCTGTCTCTCCCTGTCTCAAAAATAAATAAAAAACGTTAAAAAAAAATTAAAAAAAAAAAAAAGAACCCAAGAGCACTTCTCCCAGAAAATAGCACGTAGACACAATTGTTTTGCAGATGACTTTAGGAATTTCCTAATGTCTCCTCCAGATGTGCTCTAGTTCTGTGTTTATTGTAAGATTCTCATCCGTGGCTTTCAGACTTTTTTTCACTGCCGCCAAAAATAATAATGTGACCTACAAAACGCACACACACACACACACACACCCTCCATCCATGGACGCAGAACACAGTGATGCACTCAGCAACGCTCACTTTTACTCTAGGGGTTTTACTCTGGTCTTTTCTATTTTTCTCTCATTTAAAAAGATGTGGATTTTGTTTTTGTTTTTGCTTTTTGACTCACTGAATCACTCTCAATAACAGGTTGTGTTTTTCTTTCCTAGACCCTCCTTTGGAGCAAAACAAATGAGCTGGTGCACGAATACGCATGGGTCCAGCGGGAGCTGTTCACCCTCGAGAACACACTGCTGGGTTACATGGCGGACGGCCTCAGGTGGTGTGGAGACCCAGGCTCTTCTGGTGAGGGTCTGGGCTGTCTGGCGTTGCAGGGAGTGCAGGGCGAAGGAGCCCTGGGCTCTGCCAGGGGCATCGGTGCGGTGGGAGGAGCCACAGGTACCTGCCCTGATGCCATGTACACACTTAACGATCATTCGGGTTCCCGTAAAATAGCGTTCCTTAGATCAATTCAGCGTTGGGAAAAAAACTGATTTGCGAGGCTGGGCCCGTCTGTGCTCCCTGGTCTGTCCACTCTGAGAGCAAGGGTAGCCTGCTTCTGACCTGGAGGTGTTGGCTCTCTGTGAGGGCATCATTCGGGACTAGAGAACGGCAGAGCGGGCTGAGGCCCGAGAGGGAGCCAGGCCACAGCCCTTGTTCCACGGAACGGCCACGGCAGCAGGTGGATGGGCTCCTCCACGTCTCAGGCCGGCGCGTGGCTCTGCTGTCACTGTTCAGAGGTCGCCTTATCTTGCCCAGAAAGACCCAGGATGCCTCACTGCGGGGAGGTGCTTTCTACCCAGAAAACTCTATCGAGCCCGTTTTTACTTCTTTGTGCTTTTCTTTCTCTTTTTATTTATACGGTGGATATTTTTATTTTATGTTGTTTTATTCTTTTTTTTTTTAATGTTTATTTATTTTTGGGAGAGAGAGGGAAGGAGAGAGAGAGACAGAGGGCAAGCAGGGGAGGGGCAGAGAGAGAGAGGGAGACACAGGATCCGAAGCAGGCTCCGGGCTCCGAGCTGACAGCACACAGCCCGACGTGAACTCACAGACCGGAGCGCAAGGTCATGACCTGAGCCAGGTTCGACCCTTACCTGACTGAGCCACCCAGATGCCCCACTTATATTATTTTGTTCTTATTTTTATTGCTTTTGACTGTTTAAAAAAAAACTTATTATGGTAGCTTCTTCTTCCCAGGTTTACATTATTTCCAATTATAAAAAGGCTGCATGCTTATTTGCCAAGTACAGAAGTGTTTAAAGAGTGCAGGTCACCTTGTACCTTCTCCAGTCCTCCATTTCCATGTTATTTCCCGAAGGGGACTGTCGTCAACAGTTCGGTAAGAATCCTTCCACACATGGCCCCGTGCTCACATAAACACATGTGTTAAAAAGTACGCATACACGATCTGCAAGTTTGCTTTATTCGTTTAGAATTAGTAGATAGAAATTACAGCCATATTTTTTCAAAAGCCCTCACGTATCTCCTCTGGGGATGGTACCGTAATTTATTTAACCCAATCTCCAATTGATGGACACGTAGGTTGTTTTTAGATGTTGTTGCTTAGCAACTGTTGCTTCTGTGCACAACAGACACTCACATGCTTACACACACCCACACTGGCACACACCCAGGGCTCACATACAGCCGCGTGCTTGTGGAAGCACTTTGGACAGATACATTTCTACAAATGAGATTTCAGTGCTGAATACACTGTGGTAGAAACAGATACATTTGTCATTCAAAAGGAGATCACCATTTACACTCTCATCAGAATCTGTTACATTACTTATTCACCCATACCCTTGCCAACACTGGATGTTCGCACTTATGAAAATGCTCTTGCCAATCTGATAAAGAAATAATACGTCGGCTTATTTTGCACTTCTTTGGTTGCGAGGCCAATCGTGTTTATATATTTCATGGTAGATATTTCTATTTCTTTTATAAACTGGCTGTTCATATATCTTGATGATTTTTATTGGATGCCTGTTCATATATCTTGACTATTTTTGTTAGTTCTATATGAATTAATAGTAGTAGCTAGTACTTATTGGGCACTTACAAAATCCCAGCCTTTGTGCTACATGCTGTGTGAGTATCCACTCAGTGAGTCCTTCCTTACAGCCCCAGGAGGTCCCGTGATGATCCTATTTTACAGATGAGAAGCCTGAGGCTGAGGGCTGTTATATGATTTTCCCGTTAGTAAGTGCTCCCTGAGCACTAACTCCCTGAGTTAGTAAGTGGCAGGGCTGGGAGCGAACCCAGGCTTCCTGGCTGGAGCCCTTGTGTCTTAACTGTGTGTCATCTCACCTCTTCTCTGGAGTCCTGGTGGAAACCCTATTTTTGTCAGTTTGTATTTTTCTTTTAATGCTGTTTGTATTCTGTCTTCTGCTGTACAGAAAGGCAGTGAATCTGCCGACCCTTTCCTATTTGGCTGCTGGGCTTCAAGTCGAGGTTAGATTTTCCTCCGTCTAGATTGGGGACTCTTCATGTGTGTTCGTTCCATTGTCATCAACATTTTTGCCCCTGTTGAGAGATGATTCAAATTTAATTTTGAATGATAATTTAGTAATTATTTACATCTGTGCATGGAAATGTTTCCTTTTTTATTTGTGTGATTTTGTTTTTAAAGCATACCCCCCCCCCTTTTATTGCTTATTCTTGAGAGAGAGAGAGAGAGAGAGAGAGAGGAAGAGAGTGCGCGTGCATGAGCTCGGCTAGGGGTGGGGCAGAGAGGGAGACACAGAATCCGAAGCAGGCTCCAGGCTCCGAGCTGGCAGCACGGAGCCTAATGCAGGGCTTCAACTCAGGAACCATGAGATCATGACCTGAGCCAAAGTCAGATGCTTAACCAAGTGAGCCACACAGGCACCCCCACGCATGTACTGCCCCTTCTAAAAAGGATACCACTCGGGGCGTCAGGGTGACTCAATCAGTTCAGCATGCCGACTTTGGCTCAGGTCATGATCTCATGGTTCACGAGCCTGAGCCCTGCATTGGGCTCTGTGCTGATGGCTCGGAGCCTGGAGCCTGCTTCGGATTCTGTGTCTCCCTCTCTCTCTGCTTCTGCCCCCCACCCCCACCCCCGTACTCTGTCTCTATCTCAAAAACAAATAAACATTAAAAAAAAAAAAAGGGATACCACTCCTATTGGACTAGGACCCACCCACACTAATGACCTCATCTTAACCGATTATATCAGCAAAGACCCTTTTTCCAAACAAGGTCACGTTCCCAGGTACTGAGGGGTTAAGTCTTTAACATATCTTTTGAGGGCACAAAATTTAACTCATCACGGGAGGAGGTAGAAAGACGGCTGCTTCTCTAGGGTCAGCTGTACACATATCCACAGAGGAAACTGCTGCCCCATGCCTGCCTTTTGGGACAGAAGAAAGTTCCAGGGCCTCTCGTCATGCACCTGCCCTGCCTGCTTGATAATTCAGAATTGAAGTCAGACGGCTGCAGATTCTGCCCTCATTCTCACTCTGCCCTCCGTCCCGTATCCAGTCAGTCACCAACGTGTTTGCCTTTTCTATCGCCATTTCTGCTGCCTGAGTCCAGCACTCGAACGCACCCTGCTTTCTTGGTGGGACTGTTGTAAGATTCTTACTGCTCTCTCCTTACCTCTCTGGGCTGGCCTCCAGGTGGCCACCACAGTGGGATGGTTTCTGTCTTTGACCTGAAACCTCAATTTCACCTCTAGGATAAAGTCTAAGTTCCTTAGCATGGTCTGGGCTCTGTCTTTCTTATGCCTTATCATCCATCATTCCCTCCTCAACCGTCTGTTCTGGTGGTGCTAATCTAAACCTGTTGGGCCTTTGCATGTGTCCTCTCTGCCTAGAGCACCTTTCTGTCTGGTCTGGACGAAGACTCCTATTCCTCCTGCAAAACCTAGCGCAGCACCAGCCTTCCCAAATGGTGCTGCATACCCCCTCCAGCCCAGGTTGATCTTTCTCCCATTGATTTGGTTGTATTAGATCACGTGGTCTCTGAAAGCAGGGCTTCTATCGGATTGGTCTCTTTATCCTCGGGACCTAAGTCTCAATGATTGTGCGTGTCGTCAAGTGCAATGGATAAAACAGAGGAAGTATGTACACGTACACACGTACAGACACAAGGGAATATTATTCATCCTCTTTTTTAAAAAAGGAAATCTCGGGGCGCCTGGGTGGCTCAGTCGGTTAAGCGTCTGACTTCGGCTCAGGTCACGATCTCGCGGTCCGTGAGTTCGAGCCCCGCGTCGGGCTCTGGGCTGATGGCTCGGAGCCTGGAGCCTGCTTCCGATTCTGTGTCTCCCTCTTTCTCTGCCCCTCCCCTGTTCATGCTCTCTCTCTGTCTCAAAAATAAATAAAACGTTAAAAAAAATTTTTTTTTAAAAAAAGGAAATCTCATTTGCAACAACACGGAGAAATCTCAGGGCACTTTGCAAAGTGAAATAAGCCAGACACATGACAAGTACTGCATGATATCAATTATATGTGGAATCAAAAAACAAACAAACAAACAAACGAAAAACGTCAAACTCCTAGAAACAGAGAGAAAAGTGGTTTCCAGGGGCTGGGAGGAGGTGTGGGATGAGGGAGAGGTCGGTAAGAGGGCACAGACTTCCAGTTATGAGGTGAATGGGGTCTGAGGTTCTAATGTACTACAGTTGCTAACACTGTATTATCTAATTGAAATTTGCTAAGACAGTAGAAGTTAAATGTTCTCGAACACACAGCTCACACACACAAAGGTAAATGCGGGAGGTGATGAATGTGTTACATTAACTCCACATGGGGGAATCTTTACACAATGTCTCTATGTATATGTCTCTATGTAGGATCCTCACATTGTACACTTTCAATGGCTTATAATTTTAGGGGGCGCCTGGGTGGCTCAGTTGGTTAAGCGTCCCACTTCAGCTTGGCTCATGATCTCACGGTTTGTGAGTCTGAGCCCTGGTCAGGCTCTGTGCTGACAGCTCAGAGCCTAGAGCCTGCTTCGGATTTTGTCTCTCTCTCTCTCTCTCTCTCTCTCTCTCTCTCTCCCCCCCCCTCCCCACTCACGCTCTGTCTCTGTCTCTCAAAAATGAATAAACGTTAAAAAAATTATAAATATCTTACAATTTTATGTGTCAATTATACCTCAAAAAAATTTTTTTAAACGGTGGTGCATTAAGGCAGATACATTTGGGGGAGGTACCTCAGAAACAATTGTGCTCGTGCGCTGTATCTGCTGTATCTCACCAACTCCTGAGCCTGTCTCGATGGGGGAGAGTGAGTGTAGATGGACTCGGGGGCTCTCTGAGCCTGGGGCTGTGGAGACTGCATCAGGAGGGGAAGGAAAGCTGTCAACAAGGGAGCTGGCAAGAAGCAGAGGGATATTTGGCAAGAGTGGCTCCTGCGGGCCCAGCGTTAGCTCTACTTTTTCCTGGACAAGGGGATAATGCCGAGGGCTTGTCTCTGTCAGATGAACTTCAGCTGCAGTTTCCCAGAATCATGACTCAAACCTTGTCATTGTGTTCCTGTCTGGGATTTGGAGGGTAAGGTAAGGACTTGGAAGGGATTCAGGGGCATTTAGTCAAAGTGGGGCGAGAGGAGTCCATTGTCCGTCTTCCATCTTGGCAGCCATGCCATTGGAAAATGGCTCCACGGTGATCAAACAGCCTGGGAGGAATGGACTTTAATTATACCCTTTCTTTCCTACTTTAATTATTCTCTATAAACTATGTCTTTTAGAAATGAACTATCAATCTTGTCCAGACCGGAGGAAAGACTGTAGCAACAACTCTGTTTCTGTATTCTGGAATACTGTGTCCAAAAGGGTAAGTACCAAAAGGGAAATTTTAGCATTTTGGCGACTGAAGAACTGAAGAGGTCATCAAGTCAGTGGTTGGTGTTCATTCTCTTTGGACCACAGGCTCATTTAGAAACAAAAGTTTAGGATTCTTCCTTGAGAAAAAATGTACCAAAGCACATATCAGAATACTTTCACATATAATTTTAGGGCATTCATAGAGGTCCCATAGGCTCTAGATGATGAGTCCTTGCTCTTTTCCATTTTTGGGCTTTGCTGCCAGGAACCTCCAGCTTGGTTTAATCCTCTGGTCTAGGCATTGACCTATCTTAGATTCCTGGGAGAGTCTGAATAATCAACATTTACAGACCACTTACTGTGCACCAGATACAGGCATCTTCATGTGGGTTAAAAGCTTTCACCCCCAGAAGAATCCTATGAAGTGGGTAGCATGAGTATCATACTCATTTTCTAGACAACGAAACAGAGGTGCAGGTAAATAAACCGTCTACTAAACGTACGTAGTAAGTGGCAGATCTGGGAGTTTATCCCAAATTGTCTGACTCCAAAGCCAGAATTCAGGCGAGGAAGGACTCATCCCTTCCCCACTGCTATCTATTTCTGACTTCACTGTAAGCTGCCTTGGGACATACTTATTTTTCTTATAAGTTGCTTCTTTGCAAGTGAACTAAGGAAAATGGGAAAGAAAGGAGGAAAGAAAGAACCGAAGGAGAGAAAACGGGAGAAAGTAAGTCTATACTATTTATAATTCTCTGGAACTGAGTGTAGACATCTGAGGAGCTGGGGCAAGTGAAACTCACATTTGTTGAGTGCCTATTTATGCCAAGTCCTGGACCAGGAGCTCTGCCTGTGTCTCCTCATTTAATCCTCACAGTAGGTGCTGTGGGAAGGTGCAAATCCCCATGTTACAGGTGAAGACACTAGACTCAGAGGTTAGGTGACCCATCCAAGGTCACTTGGGCTAGTAAGTAGTGGAGTCAAAAGCCTCACACCCTTAAGGAGATTCTGGTAAACTCTGGCATGGTGGAGATGAGGGGCTAGTCTGGGATTTGAAGTAAGGAGACCATTTAAACTTGGACAGATTCTTTAAACCGTTCTGACCTTCAGATTCCTCACTTGCCAAATGGGGATGAGAATAATACCTGTCCCATGGGGTTGCTGCTATGTCGAAATGCCACTATCTTCGCTAACTCAGAATGCATTCCTTTAACAAATATTTGCTGAGTACCTACTAAGTGCTGTATAATTATACACAGGCACTGTAGAGTTTGTTGTTATTGTATGTTTGCTTGCTTGCTGTTTCTGAGAGAAGTTCCTATTTATTTTCTCCTTCTCTGATATGTTTTGGGACAGTGCTGTTGTGAACAACTTTTATTTTTTATTATTTTTTTAATTTTAATTTTTTATTTTAGAGGGAGAGTGTGAGTGGGAGAGGGGCCGAGGGAGAGAGAGAATCCTTTTTTTTTAAGTTTATTTTTGAGAAAGAGAGAGTCAGAGAGAGAGAGAGAGAGAGAGAGAGAGAAAGGAAGACAAAGATTGCCAAGCAGGCTCTGTGCCTACAATGCAGAGCCTGATGCAGGGCTTAAACTCAGAAACCATGAGATGGTGACCTGAGCTCAAATCAAGAACTGGTTGCTTAACCGAACAAGGCACCAGGCACCTTGAGAGAGACAGAATCCTAAGCAGGCTCCACACTCAGTGCAGAGCCCAACAGGGGGCTGGATCCATGACCCTGGGATCGTGACCTGAGCCGAAATCAAGAGTCAGACGCTCAACCAATTGAGCCACCCAGGCACCCCTGTCACATTTCATATGTGTCAAGCACCTACTTGGAGCTAGGAGCGAGCACAGTGGTGAAGGTGACCAAAGATGCCCTGCCATCCCCTGGGGCCGCAGCTTTCTGTTGGCCAAACGCTCGTAGATGTGCATAGACAACCTTGTTTTATCAGACAAGGTCCTTTCTTTTTTAAAAATTTTAATGTTTCTTTATTTTTGAGAGACTGAGAGAGACAGAGCACAATCAGGGGAGGGACAGAGAGAGAGGAAGACACAGAATCCGAAGCAGGCTCCAGGCTCCGAGCTGTCAGCACAGAGCCAGATGCGGAGCTTGAACCCATGAACTGCCAGATCATGACCTGAGCTCAAGTCAGATGCTTAACCAACTGAGCCACCCAGGTGCCCCAAGATCGTTTCTTTTTCTGACAAAAGAGAGCTGCTTGGGGTTTGAATCCCCACTCTGCTTCCTTGCTTCCAAGTGATGTGACCTTGGGGCAAATTAACCCAATGCTTATTTCATGGGGACTCGAGTTTTTGGTACCCCGGAAGGACTCTGTTGACTTAGCACTTTGATTGGTACTAATGGGCCTCTTTCTACTTTGTCCGAGTAGAAAAACAGAAGCTGCACTGGATTCTAATAATTTGGTTTCAGATTGTTCAGTGGTGTTTTCTCACCTGCAGAATAAAGGCCAGGTTCCTTGGCCAAGCATTCATGGTGCCCTGAACTCACTTTTCGACCCAAATTGCACATCCACTGAGGGTTTCACCAAACTACTCTTTTCTCAGACCCCTTGGCCTTTCTGTTTGCAGCTGCCTCAGCCTTTACCAGGTGAGATCCTATCTGTCCTGCTGGACTTAGCTTTTGTTGGCCTCTGGGATGCTTTTCCTGTTCCTTTCCTAATCTCCATCGCTGAGTATTTGGACTTCCTGCTTCCATTTCCCTCCCTTCACCTTCCCTCTTTTCCCTCCACAGATTTTCTCTGGGCGCCCATTCCGTGCCGTGCACTAGCTCTAAGACTCCAGGGCTGTGGTGACAGGCAGGACAGCCAAGGTCACAGCTCTCAAAGAGTGCTCATTACTGGCGACTGAACCCACAATGAGCTCATTGGCACAGTATCATACAGGAGTGGACCTGAGCTGGTCCCAGGGGCGTGGGGGGTGCTTCTTGGAGAGAACACATAGATTGTTTTGCTTCATTCATTTTGTTTTTCAGCACCTGGCAAAGATTCCAGCTGAACGTTTATTGCATGAAGAAATAACTCCCTGCTCAATGATATATTCGTTCATTCATTCTCTCTTTCCCTTTGCACCTGTGCAGGCCTGTGACACCTTCTCTCCTCAGTTTCCCCTTTTTTTGTGTCCCCTTTTCCTTTGCCCCTGAATTGTCCACGCTGCTCTCCCTAAGGGAAATATGCAGCGTCTACAGTGCATGGCACCAAGAAAGCACTTTTGTCTTCCTCCTCCAGCAATATTTCTCTTACTCCCTGGACTTCCAACTTCTGAGCCATCAATTTAACGACACTGTCGACAATAATGTTGACCTTCATTGTTCAAACACAGATGGGAGCATCTGCTTCCAGAATTCTCATCTGAAGCAGAATCCTGCCAATGGCTTGGGATGAAAATTACATCCACCTGGCATTACTGAGCTAGACACACACAGGCTACTCCCTCCTTCACCAGCTAAAGCCGAGAGTTATTTTGGAAGGAGCTGCTGGAGTGTGGCAGTGAAATTTGTGTGCTGAGGAATGGCCAGCTTCTTGTCTTTTTCCTTTTAAGTTTGCAGAAGATGCCTGTGGTGTGGTCCATGTGTTGCTCAATGGGTCCGTCCATAACAGCTTTGATGAAAGAAGGTACTCGTTTCTTTGCATCCTATTTGCAAGTGTTAGCACAGCCTCCTCGTAAATATTTCATCCCTAGAAGAATATGCTTTTCATGGTTAAGTCAGTACTGAAGATTTGGGCTGAAAAGGTAAAATGTTTGTTTTCTACGGAGAGATTTGTCTAAGTCAGTGTTTTTGTCTGGTGTCTCCTTTTCATAAAATCCTCTAAATGTCCTAATGGCCCTTGCACTGTGTCCAGTCCCTCCTCTTGGCTTTTTGAGGCCTGGTGCAGTGTTCTGAGCTCTCCCACTTCCCACCTTTGTTCATGGGGTTCCCTCATGCCTGGCTCCCCTCCCCGCACCCACCTGTTTAATCCTCTCCATCCACGAAGACCTGCCTGGTTTGACTCCTCTGTCCCCTGTGAAGAGTGGGCATCATAGTTGAGCAGTCAAACCACTACTGGGCTGGGTTCTTGGCCCTTAACTATCTCTATAGGCATTGCCCCTAACTTATGATAGTGTTAAAAGTAGGGGCTTTTAACTTCCATATTATGATAGTGTTAAAAGTAGGGGCTTTTTTTTTTTAATTAATTTATTTATTTATTTTATTTATTTATTTTTTTTAACGTTTATTTATTTTTGAGACAGAGAGAGACAGAGCATGAACGGGGGAGGGTCAGAGAGAGCGGGAGACACAGAATCGGAAGCAGGCTCCAGGCTCTGGGCCATCAGCCCAGAGCCCGACGCGGGGCTCGAACTCACGGACCGCGAGATCGTGACCTGAGCCAAAGTCGGCCGCTTAACCGACTGAGCCACCCAGGCACCCCAAAAGTAGGGGCTTTTAACTTCCATATTATGATAGTGTTAAAAGTAGGGGCTCTGGTCTTCCTGTGTGACCCCTGGGAGCCCCTGTGGCATGCACCTGCAGAGGTGTTGATGATTTGAAGATGAACTGAGATAACGTATGGAAAGTGCTGAGCTCTGTGTCTCACAACACAGAGACGGCTCAGTGAGTCGCAGCTATTACTCTCTCATTTAATCTGCAGCGCTGAACTGGGCCACACCAATGCCTTCCCTCTCTGACCTCTTTCTATACAGTTTTTACCACATGGTTACTTTTCCAGCCTTTGTTTGCCACTCTTCCTCTGGATAAGGCTGGATCGAGAGGAGGGGCAGCTATTGATGTGCTCCTGACACTCTGGGTACCCCAAATTAATTTTCCTTCTCTCCGGTTTTGATATTGACTTCTGCAAAGAAGCATCTGTCTTTTTGTCTTCTTCTTTTTTTTTTTTAGAGTTTTTTTTTTAAGTTCATTTATTTTGAAAGAAGGAGAGCACGTGCACGTGCACGAGCCGGGGAGGGGCAGAGAGAGAGGGAGAGAGAGGGAATCCCAAGGATGCCCAGTACTGTCAATGGAGCCCGACACAGGGCTTG
Source organism: Neofelis nebulosa (assembly GCF_028018385.1). Lineage (NCBI taxonomy): Eukaryota > Metazoa > Chordata > Mammalia > Carnivora > Felidae > Neofelis > Neofelis nebulosa. The sequence continues at coordinate 195,489,312 of NC_080784.1, read as the reverse complement.
AACTCACGAACCGTGAGATCATGACCTGAGCCAAAATCAAGAGTTGAACACTTAACCGACTGAGCCACCCAGACGCCCCATCGTCTTCCTCTGACCCCAAGCTTGTAGGCTTTTGGGTGAGAGCGTCAACATTCCGGGATTTCATAATCTGATATTCGGGGTCCAAGTTCTTGCCGTAAGAGTGGCAGCTGTCCGAGACCAGTGGAGAAGAGTTTAGGACTGGGGTCAGAGCAGGGCATCTGGGGCTCTCAGAGGAGTGCATCTCGAGCCTCACTGAGTGTGGGTCGTCTGGGGACTGTTTGGCTGCAGATTCTGATTCAGCAGGTGCTGGTGGGCTGAGATTCTCTAGGTCTAACTAGGTCCCAGACGATGCTCAGGATGTTGGTGGGAGGCTCCTCTTTGAAGAGCAAGTGCTTGAAGAATCATCATCAATGTCCCGATGAAGAATCTTATTTTGAGAATCCTGTTCAGCGAGGGTCACGATGAATGAGAATGGCCGTTTCTAGTGCAAATCATGGGTCAATCCCACAACGCAGGCTCGGTCCAGTGGTTCCCTGCCTGCTGGTTTTTGACGAGGCCTGTGGTTGGGTGAACGATTCCGTTTGGGGTTAACAATGTTCTCTGCCTCTTCTTACCTTAGCACTTTTGCACGTGTGGAAGTCTTTAATTTGCATCCAGAGAAGGTTCATACGCTACAGGCCTGGGTGATGCAGGACATCAGAAATATTTCCAGGTATATGTTACTACGTTGTGCATGTATATTCTCAGGGTTATCTTAGGAATCAGTCCAGGGAAAAAGCCACAGTCACAAGAATGCATTGAGAACAGGTTGGCTCAGGAAATGATGGGCTCAGCATTCGGCCCATCGCAACAACCTCTCAATTTCATCGCTACTCCCCTGCTGGCCTGTGAGCTCTTAAAAGCAACTTCTGAGGGCACCTGGGTGGCTCAGTCGGTTAAGCGGCTGACTTCGGCTCAGGTCATGATCTCGCGGTCCGTGAGTTCGAGCCCCGCGTCGGGCTCTGTGCTGACAGCTCGGAGCCTGGAGCCTGTTTCGGATTCTGTATCTCCCTCTCTCTGACCCTCCCCCATTCATGCTCTGTCTCTCTCTGTCTCAAAAATAAATAAAGGTTAAAAAAAAAAAAAAAGCAACTTCTGCTTCCACTTTTCCCAGGGGCTTGCCCAGGGCTTGCTACCTAGAAGAAACCGAGAGACTCAGGGAATGGTTGCAAGACCTTGTCATTTAACTCTTTTTTTCTTTCTTTCCCAGTGACTCGTGTTCGGATGCCTCCATTAAAAATCTGAAACTGATTCTAAGCAAAAGGAATATTACATTTACCTGTGAGAATAATTACAGGTAATTGACTTCTGGAAAAAAAGAAATGGCTGTCTTGCCATCTATAGGCATTTTTTCCCCCTTTCCTCAGCCTCTTCTGAGCCAGGAGGGCAGTGGGAGCCCCTCTCGGGCCTTGATGGTGATCTGGGATGATGACCTTTTCCTGGCTTCCCACATGAGAGGCCTGACACAGGGGTGCAAACCTGCTGACTTGCAGGGGAACAAAAGCACGTTTTGTCAAATGCAAAGATTTTGTACAACGTTTGTGACATGGCAATATTTTGCATGTGAAGTTTCTTTAGTTGGATCTCAGCATAGATGCCTGACTCTTGGTAAGTTGCCACATGGAAGTCTACCAAACTTTATCTTTCATAAATTAGAAAATGCAAAAATCTTAATTTTTTTTTTTTACCAGTAATATGTGTTTATTAGGGAAAAGTTTACAATTACAGATAGGTATATATTTTTAAAGTCATCGGCAACTTTGCTATCTAAACTGGGACCCTCACTCATTTCTAAGCAGGGACTCCTTCCAGAAGCATCTTTGGAGATTTTCCCATAAGTGACGGCTTACAATAAGACTGATGCAGAGAGTAAAAAATTCTCAGAGAACACAGAGGTTGGAATCTGAGAACCCTTTTCCTGTCTCCTTCTGTCACCACCTTCTCCCACCAACCCTAGCAGAAAGGCAGAAGGACAGATTCCAAGAACATTCACTGAGGGCTTTTGTCTCAAAATGACCTGAATTCCCCCTCAGTCAGCTGGCTGCTCTCTGGAAACTGCTCTCTGGGAAGAACACACGCTTTCCACCACAGTCAGATGGGAAAACAGTCAGAACAAAGGGACAAGAACAACTGTAAAAGAAACATTGCAGACATCTGACCCGTCTAAGTTACTCAAAGATGTGTTGTGTCGGGAAAATGGGATGCTAAAGACCTAGGAGAAGATTGGGGAATGGACCTGGGTCTCATCCTCAACTATCCTCAACATCCTTCTCCCCTCCCCCCTCATTTTAATTATTCCCCTTTCTTGTATTAATGGCCATCAGTCAGCCTCATTCATGCCTACTGCAGACTCCAGTTGAGCTCACTCGTTCTCTACCTGGGAAGATGCGAAAGCCTACCTTCCATCTGGACTTGGCCCACATCAAAGTGGCCAACATCAAAGGAAGTGATTTGTAAGCCAACACCTGTCATGCTGAGCATCAGCTCATGTGACCTCAAACTTGGGGGTCATATTTGAAGTCACTGGTCCTTTTCTCCAACCATGAGGCTGTAATATATTCAGCATGATTCTTTAAATTACCAGCTCCTCAGGGCCCCTTGTATGGTAAGAGTTCTGTGGCTTTTCAAGAAAGCTGCTTGTCCCCACAGGAGCCTACAGCGAATATCATGCATATCGACATATCCTGAAGTTGAAATCACTCCATGTCAGACGTACCTTCCAATTTAGCCAACTTTTGTCCAGCTGTTTTGGTGTGATTGTTTAATAGGCAAACAGAAGTGTGAATACATTTATATAGATCAGACTTCCTGTGGATTCTGCTGTTACCCCTTTATAAATCCCACCTGGGGACGAATACTATTAACCTTTGGCTGTATCCCCTTCACGTCCTTTTCCTTTTTTCTGCATGCACACACTCACAGTCCTGATGCAATATGTACAGGATTTCTTCACGTTTTCTTCAGGATTCTACAGGATTTCTTCATGTTTTAACCAGGGGAATCAACAGAAGGCTAACAGTACTTTTTTGGATTACTGGAAAAATGTCAGTGTGTTTTTCTGTTAGTGCCCCCTTGTGGCATATTTTTTAAGAACCTAAAGGGTGCACTACTCCCTGTAAGTTACTTCAAAATATACTCTGTCTCTATCCATCAGCATGTTGTCCAACATATCCAAAGTGTGTCCATTTTATTGGAACACTGGATATGAATATTTTCATATTTATGGAGAGAGAGCATCTTAACAGCATAATTGCTGCTTCTTTTCCAAAATTGAGTTTCCCCAAATTAAAAACTAGTTAAGGAACGTATTCCTGTTCTCCTCATTTAGTATAAAGCAAAGGTGCCTTCAGAATCTTAGCCACCTTCTCAGGTCTTAGAAGGATTTCTTTAAATTTTTTTTTTCAACGTTTTTTATTTATTTTTTATTTTTGGGACAGAGAGAGACAGAGTATGAACGGGGGAGGGGTAGAGAGAGAGGGAGACACAGAATCGGAAACAGGCTCCAGGCTCCGAGCCATCAGCCCAGAGCCTGACGCGAGGCTCGAACTCACGGACCGCGAGATCGTGACCTGGCTGAAGTTGGACGCTTAACCGACTGCGCCACCCAGGCGCCCCGAAGGATTTCTTTTCCATAGCAGTATCTCCTTAAGGAAAAGGACACTTCCCCCCTCCCCCCCCCCCCCCCGAATGTATTCACGTGGAGAATTCCAGGTTACCATATTGGTGAGGATTGGAGCCACTGTGTCCAGCTGGTCATGATAGTTGGCTAGAGACAAGCCTGAGATGGCCCATCCCAGAAGCCCAGGGGTGCTGGTTGCTGCCTCTAAAGATTTCTCTCTTTCTTGACTCACATTTAACAAAATCAGGTTCAGCTACAATTTAATGGACCACAATCCTCACTATCCACTCTTCTCCATAGACCAGCCACTCCCACTGGACCCTATTGATTTGTTATCTCATTTTCATGAAACTGAGAGGCCCTCACTGGCTAGATTCGTATCTAGGATTTGTTCTGTGCAAACGGTGTGCGGTCTTCCTCCTGGTGGCCACCAGCCTTCCTCCAGAGAGTCTTTACCCTCTCTCTATCTCTGACCCTGTGGCTCAATCCTCTCTCAGGAAGCTTCTGGAGAGAAGAAAGCAAATCAGCAGAAAATATTGGAGAGCCCTCATCTCAGGCTGCTGCCTCTGTTGTTTCTGGTCATCAGCTGACATTCATAGCACATACTTGTGACATGTTAGAGCCAGACATTTGTTTTCATCTCCACACATTGTCATCAAACATATCTTCTCAGTATTTATTTCTCTGGCTTTACAAGTGACATGAAACCAGATTGGGCCACGCTTTAAGTTGTTCACTCCTGGATTTGACCTTTCTCTGTGCTGTCACTGCAGAAGAGGAAATTGTTTGGATGTTGAGTGGTTCATGTATTCTTTTGTTGCTAATGAAGAGGCTATGTGCACTGGGGAATTGAACCATAGATATACTGTACTGCCTCTTGATCTCCTGTTTTTGTTTTTGTTTTTGTTTTTTTCCCTCTCCCTTGTCATAGGCCTATCAGGTTTCTTCAATGTGTGAAATATCCTGAGCATTCATCTTGCAGATCTAAGATATGAGCCAGTCAGCATGGTGGTTTCAGATCTTTGAGTCTTGTGGTCTGCATCAGCATGGGTAACTCAGGAGACACGCTACTGCTGGGAAGCTGAGGACTTGGGGGGGATCTTCTGTCATGATGCCAACACTAGAGCTGGGAGCCTTTCCCCCAACGTTTAAAAATAACTTATGTTATTGGAATAGTTTTTACGTTGACTTTCTAATACTCATGAAAAAATTATGGTATGAAATTAAAACGAAAATTTTATGTTAAATTATTTCATTTTAATTTTCATATGTGCTTTTATGTTGTTTATATGTTGGTAGCGGCCTTTTTTTTAATGTTTATTTATTTTTGAGAGAGAGAGAGAGAGAGAGAGGACAGAGCATGAGTGGGGGAGGGACAGAGAGAGAGAGAGGGAGACACAGAATCCGAAGTGGGCTCCAGGCTCTGAGCTGTCAGCACAGAGCCCAACGTGGGGCTTGAACTCACGAACTGTGAGATCATGATCTGAGCCGAAGTTGGCTGCTTAACCGACTGAGCCACCCAGGTGCCCTGGTAATGGCCTTTGTTTTGAAGATGACCACCCTAAAGCTTTCTTATTGATACAGGTAATTAAGGGAAGGTAAATACCGACACTTCTCAGAAATGATACATTTCTGAATGAATGACCTTGTCTCAGGATCTTATTTTGTATCCTTTCTACACATAGTTAATGTATAAATGCCATGGTTATGGGTCATGTTGGGGAAAGAATTCTGTAGGATAGAAGCCACCCATGTGTTTTACCTCCCACTCTTCCAACAGCCTTATGAGGTTGGTATTATCATCTTCCATTTAGTAGACTGGAAGTGGAAGTTCAGAGAGATTATATAATATGCCTAAAGTCATACATTTAGTTCAAGGTGGAGGCTGGATTTCAGCTCAGCTCTGTCTGACTCTAAATATGTGCTTTCTTTCTAGGCCTATAAAGACATGCTTTATGTTCTTCTCTAATAAATGCATGTGAGTTTAAATTGAATATAATAGAATCTGAATTACGATTTTTATGGATGGCTTCAAAACAAATACATTTTTCTCCTCTTTCTCCTCCTCCTCCTCCTCCTCCTCCTCTTCCTCCTCAGTGTCTTACCTATATAATAGGCAATTAAAACATATATTTGTTTCCGATACTGGCAATTTGTTGTCCCTTTCTTTCCTGATTAGTTGTGCTTGAGGATTTATCACTTTTATTACTCTTCCAAAGAACTGACCTTTAGCTTTGTTTTCTCTTTCTATTTAATTGTTTTTCACTCTTCTCTTTATTATTAGGGATATAACAGTTCTTTCTAATTTCCTTGGGCTTCTTTATTCAGCTTCTTTCTTTTTAATGTTTACATATTTATTTTTGAAAGAGAGAAAGTGAAAGAGAGAGCAGGGGAGAGGCAGAGAGAGAGAGGGAGTGAGTGAATAACAAGCAGGCTCCATACTGACAGCACAGAGCTTGACGCAAACTCATGAACCATGAGATCATGACCTGAGCCAAAGTTGGATGCTTAACCAACTGAGCCACCCAGGCGCCCCACTTTATTCAGCTTCTTAAGATAGAAGCTTAAGACAAATCACTGATTTTCAGCACACTTTCTTTTCTTATTCATCAGTTAGTACTATAAATCTTCTTCTCAGTGCTGCTTTTGCAGATCTTAAGTTTTCATGTGTCTCTTTTTATTATCATTCAATTAAAAAATATTTTCTACTTTAATTGTTATTTAGAAATGTGTTGCCTAATTTTCAAACATCCGGAGATTTTCTAGGTTTTTCTTTCTTTCTTTCTTTCTTTCTTTCTTTCTTTCTTTCTTTCTTTCTCTTTCTTTCTTCTTTCTTTCTTTCTTTCTTTCTTCTTTTCTTCCTTCCTTCCTTTCTTTCTTTCTTCCTTTCTTTTTTTTTGTGTAGAATTGTTGAATGAAGAATAAACTAATCTGAGGGTCTTTCAGGGAACACATTAGATTTATTGAAAACAGCATGAATTTTGGAGGCAGGAGTTTCTGGGTTCATATTTTGGTGTCGCTCTGTTATCTTGAATAAAATACCTAATTTTGAACTTTGGCTTCCTTGCCACTCAAACAAGGATTATAATTTACCCCCATGAAGGTGTGGTGAGGACTAAAAGATGACAACAGTCAACAGTCTTTCACAGTGCCTTGTATGTAAGCAAGCACTCCACCAAGTTTGACCACTTTCTGCCAGCCCCTGGGTGGCAATCCAGTGTCTTTCAGGAGCCATGGCAGTTACAGCCACTGTGGGCAGTCCACGGATCTTTACTGGCCCCCGTGTCCACATAGGCACGTCCTATGGGCTTTCATTTGGGCTGGACATGAAAATGGGTGCTCAGGACCAGTTCTGATTAAGACTCAGGCTTGCCCCAGGATTCAATGAACTCCACCTGCAGCCTGTCTTCAGTGATAGGTCCCTGCTAACCCCCTGGGTGACCTGGTTGTTTTCCTCTCAGGACTCTCTTTGCCTTACTGATGGGTATGCTTGCTGATTTCTGGGCTCTCGAAAGTACTTTCCTTCTTCACCAGGATATTTCTTGAAGTGTCAGAAAAATTTTGTTCTTTATGTCCCCTTCTAGATAAAACAGATTGAGCAGTAGTCAGTTTGTGAGAGGCTTCCCCCAAGAAGACTCATTTGAGTGTTCAAGTTCAAAGCTGGGGGAGACTAAGCAGAGGCAGCTGGGGAATTCTTTCCTTGTGTACCATCTCTGTATCTTCATTCCCATGATGCCCATCCCTGCTTCCTGTCTGCGGTTCCAACTTTGGGTATCTTTGCCACTGACCATACAGCCGTCTCTAGCCCTAGGGACTTTCTGGTCCACATACATAAATAGATCCTCCTTATCCCTCTTCTTATAAGTGACATCTTCAACTGAGTTTCTTACTGCTCATAGTCTCATTCTTTACTCATCGCCCCATTCTATCCGTGTTTGCTCTAGAATATGCTCTTACCATCCCAACTTGTACCCGCTATCATACTTAATCTGAAGGCTGGGATCCAGGACCCGAGTTCCCTTTTCTCACACCAGAGGGCTCACTACTTGCCTTCTGTAGTAGTCCTTGACCTTATAATATTTGCGACACACTTTCAAATACAGTTCTGAAAGTTTAGGTTAAATACTTGAAAGAATATACAGACACATAAACCCACACTCGACCCATGTCTGCACATTCCCTGATACAAACGACCCAGTGGGAACACCGTTGATTTACTTCCTGGCATATCACTTCTCCTTAAAACAATTCCTAAGACTGTGATTTGAATTTTTCAGGTAGAATCCATACCACACAGAAGGGTTTTTGTTTGTTTGTCTGTCTGTCTGTTTGTTTGTTTGTTTTTAAAGGCAAGGATGAATGTTATGCATGGCAAATTAAAACTGTGTATGCAGTAAAATGTTAAAGTAAGCCTAGAGTATGTCATAACTTTAAAAGGCATTATGTGAATGCATTGTTAACCCTGGCATTTTCCCATAGTTTTTTAAAAAATTATGAAGCAGTTAATTTATTTATACCACTCAGAGTTGTCATTTTAATATATGTATATTTTTTAAAGCAATTTACCAGGAACTCAGTAGCTGGGTGTGCTGCCCTGAGAGGCAGTGATTAGCTGGCCCTCAGCAATCACTCACAAGGCACAGAAGGCTTTGAACTGGTCCCTGGCAGAGCATTTATCCTTGAACTTGATTCATATACGTGCGCAGAGCCATTCATCCTCTGATCGACGTGCAAACAGAACAAGGTAGTGAAAACCATGGAATTAACAGTGACCCATTGGGCGAGTTCGTGACTTCTGTAAATGTCAGGCTCAAAATATACTTATAACAGACATGAATAAATTACACCAACAATAAAAGAATAATACAAGGCTTTGTGGAATTATTCTTTTAAAAACAGTTATTTCCGCAAATACCAGAAGATCTGATATATATGTGGAATCTAAAAATGTCAGACTCCTGGGGTGCCTGGGTGACTCAGTTGGTTTGAGCATCTGACTTCGGCTCAGGTCATGATCTCACAGTTCGTGAGTTTGAGCCCTGCGTCTGGCTTGCTGCTGTCCACACAGAGCCTGCTTTGAATCTTCTGTTCCCCTCTCTCTCTGCCCCTCCCCTGCCCGTTCTCTCTCTCAAAAATAAATAAAACATTAAAAAATTAAATTAAATTAAAGTGGTGGTTGCCAGGGGCTGGGGGTGGGGAAAGCAGGCAGACAAACCTGGTCTTTTAGGTACAGGAGGAATATGTTTTGGAGACCTAATGTATGGCATGGTGACTATATAAATAATACAGTATTCTGTGCTTGCAATTTGCTAAGAGAGTAGATCTCAAGTGTTCACACACACACACACACTGTGTGAGGTGATGGATATGTTAATTAGCTTAATTGTGGTAATTGTTTCACAGTGTATACATATATCGAAACATCACATGTATACCTCAAATACATACAATTTTTGTCAGTCATACCTCAATAAAACTGGAAAAAAACCACAGTCAATTCTGGGCTTGAAAAAAGAATTAAGGGGGTGCCTGGGTGGCTCAGTCAGATAGGCTCGGGTCATGATCTTAAGATTCGTGATTCGAGCCCTGCCTTGCGCTCTCTGCTGTGAGTGCAGAGGCCGCTTCAGATCCTCTGCCCCCCTCTCTGTCTGCCCCTCCCCCACTCTCACTCTCTTGCTTTCAAAAATAAATGAGCATTAACAAAAATAAAAATAAAGTGAAAACTCAATTAAAAAAAAAGAGAGTTAAGAAAACTGGGGATACACTCACTGCCAAAGGCATTAGTTTCTCTCACGAGCCCCATCCCAAGGTGGGGGAGTTGGGCAGTTGGAAACAGGATGTTTCATCATCCTGAGTGTGTCTCATGAGTAAAGTAAACGAGGTGGGAATCGATACCCAGAAGAGTCTGAACTTACAGTCTGTTGAAAAGCCAAAAGTCTTCATTCACCCCTCTTTATCCTTGAGACATCAAGGAAGGAATAGCGCTGTTTGCTTTCCAGCAACAATCTCTGCTTTAAGAATCACATGATGATGCACTTTTGTTCTCTATGAAGAAAACTCACCTTAAGACCTCCCAGTAGTTTAATGTGATGGCATAGCACAATGTGTGATTCTTTTTTTTTTAAATGTTGAATTTTTTTGTCAACTTATTTTTTTTAAGTTTTTATTTATTTGAGAGAGAGAGAGAGAGAGCGTGAGTGAGGGAGGGGCAGAGAGAGAGAGAGTGAGGGAGAGAGGATCCCGAGCAGACTCCACACTGTGGAGTGAGGATCCTGACATGGGGCTTGAACTCATGAACCGTGAGAAGGTGACCTGAGCCAAAACCAAGAGTCGGATGCTTAACTGACTGAGCCACCCAGGCTCCCCGTGTGATTCTTAATAAGGTACATAAACATTTAAAGGCTGAATGCACAGTGCAGATCTGCAGAGAACAGAAAACTGATGTGTGGCACACCAAGCACTTCACATTTTACATCAGCCAGTGATCTCAGCCACAACAGAATACAACTCTAGCTGGAAATAGATTGCTAGACAATATCGATAGCTTATGGATTCTCCAAGAGGGCAAGGAAGCAGTCTGGAAGCCTCTTAGCTAAGAACCACACCCCAAATTACTCCACAGACTGATCAGGTAGAGAAGTTGTTCTTGCCCTGAGGACCCATGGCTGCCATCTTACCACTGCCAGATGTGGCCCCTGCTGTTTCTGGGACTAGAAGTCCGGTGGCGTCCCTACCCTTATCTGTGCGGGATACATTCCAGGACCCCCAGTGGATGCCTGAAACCATGGATAATACCAAGTTCCATATATACTAGGTTTTTTCTTGTACATAAATATGGTAAAGTTTATAAATTAAGCACAGTGAGAGATTAACAACAATAACTATTATTAAAACAGAGTAATTATAACAATATGCTGTCAATAAAGTTAAGTGAATGCGGTCTCTCTCTCAAAATACCTTGTTGTACTGTACTCACCTCTCTTCTTTGATGATGTGAGATGACAGAATGCCTGCATGATGAGATGAAGTGAGGGGGATATACAGGCATGTGACATAATGTTAGTCTACTGCCGACCTTCTGACAACAGGTCGGAAAGAGGATCATCTGCTTCTGGACTGTGGTCAACCATGGGTGACTGAAACCACGGATGAGGGGGGACTACTGTAACCAGAGTGCGTGGTGGATGGCAGGTGATGCATGGCACCTGCCTCCTTGGCTCACTAGCCTCAAGTTCATGGCTGTGCAGATCCGTCTGGGCTTGATACATGTAAAATGCTTAGAACAGAGCTCAGTTTCTCTACCTATAAAATGGGGTGATAATAGTGCCTGCCTCTTTGGGTTATTTTGAGCATCAAACAAGACGATAGATGTACAATTCTCAGAATAGTGTTTAACACATAGTAAGGGCTCTATTAAGGTTAGTTTTTTAAAAAAAAAATGTTTATTTATTTTTGAGAGAGAGACAGAGCATGAGCAGAAGAGGGGCAGAGAGAGAGGGAGACACAGAATCCGAAGCAGGCTCCAGGCTCTGAGATGTCAGCACAGAGCCCTACATGGGACTCGAACTCACAAAACTGCGAGATCATGACTTGAGCCGAAGTCGGCCGCTTAACCGACTGAGCCACGTAGGTGCCCCAAGGTTAAAAAAAAAAGTTTGAACTGTTTTTATTCTGGAGGCAATTCCTTGGCAAACCTGTTGTTTAGAAGCTGAGACCCTGGGGGCAATGGAGAAGAGGGTAGGGTATGGCCATATTGCCACCCAGCATGGTCATTCCATCCCAAGTTGGATGCTGACAAACAATATCAACAAAGCCTCCCTGCTCCAACCTCCCCACTGCCCCAAGTCTAAGAATTTGACATTTGTAATATTTATGCTTCAAGCCAACCAGGAGTTCAACAGCCTCCCCTGACATGGCCAACCCAGTGGCTGCTCTCTGGTGACAGTAAAGGTATGCAGCTCTCCTTGGTAGATGAAATCAGAAGGAAAAAGGTGCTGGATGTAGACATTGTTTCCCAGTGTAATGAGCAAACTGAAAGAACATTGGAAAAGGGTAAGACCTAGAAAAAATGGGGTAGCCAACACAAGCCTTCACTTAGAAAGGAATAAATCTCCCTTTGTGAATGACACAATAATTAGTTCAGTTTCCTCAGAGCTGCCTTCCAGGAATTTCCCTGAATGGGTAGCATAATAAGACCCATGTTGACTGTTGGACAGAGAAAAGCTCCTTTGGGAGCCACTAAGTCTCAGATTACTCTTTGTTGCTCAGAGTCTTATGACTTTGGCTCATGGCCAAAGAAGTCTGGAGCTTCTCCAGGCACAGCTTGGTTGGGCTGGTGAGGTGGGAGGAAGGAAGCTCTGTGTGGTGGTGTTAGGTGTCCTCTCTGCTGTCAGCTTTCTAGAACATGGGGATGAGTCATTGAGTCTGTGCTGTGAGATGGGTAATTGTGAAGATGGGTTATTTTTTCAGGGTCACCCATGACCATTACCGTGTCAAATACTTTCACAATGAAAGTAACAAAGTAGACGTTTCTGTAATAATATATTACAGAATCATGAAAGAATTCTGGAACATTATGGCTACAGAGCAATGATTCCACTCCTTCCTTTGACAAGGGAAGAAAAATCCTTCTTTTTCTGGGTGTTGAGTTGTAGGCAGTAGCCTCAGAGTCAAGGTTGTCCCCGTGGATGTCTCCCTTCTTTTTTTTTTTAATTTAAAAAAATATTTATTTTTCAGAGAGAGACAGAGTGCAAGTAGAGGAGGGGCAGAGAGAGGGAGACACAGAATCCAACAGGTTCCAGGCTCTGAGCTGTCAGCACAGAGCCTGACATGGGGCTTGTACTCACAGACTATGAGATCATGACCTGAGCCGAAGTGGGATGCTTAACCAACAGAGCCACTCAGGCGCCTGTGGATATCTCCCATTCTTATCACAAAGCCTGAGAACTCACAAACAGGAATGGTAGAGATTGCTGACTGTTGCTTAATATCCATTATTTCCTCCTTTCTAAAAATAAATGGTATTTCCCCACCTCCATTATTAACTGGGAGCATGGTTTCCAACCACAGAATACATTCCCAGCTCAGTGGCTGGGTCTGACCAGTGGGATGTAAACGGACATGATTAATGCAATTGACTGGTGGCCTTAGAGACAAAGGCACTTGCCCCAGATTTTCCATGTCCTCCCTTCCCTTTGCTGGAAAACAATAAAACTCCAGTAATAGCCTTAGAACTAGAGATGGAAGCCACAGGCAGAGGGCAGCAAGCCCCTTCCCCAGCCCCATCCATTTTCATCCTTAATCTCATCCCGAATCTCATTCCAGGATGCAAGACTTGATCTGCTTTATCTTCAACCCTGGGCATGTCATAAAACTCAGAAAGTATTTGCTCCCATCTCCATGATACCCTGTTTGATTCTTGCCTTGCCTCTGCAACTCAGTTCCCTCTTCCATGTTTGGCTTTGCTGGCTGGTTCAGCCTCACTATTAAATACTTGATTTATTGTTTATTCATTCAGTCACTGCTATTAGTGCATCCTTTTCTGACTGCCAGGTGCTAGGGACAGAATATTGATAGAAACAGACAAGGGCCATCTTCATGGAGCTTATGGCCGACTCTCTGTCGATAAAGAGGGGAGGCTCTTTGCTGCAGCTTTGGCCTGGAACTCATTACCCTGCCTCACTTCACAGTTGCTCACTGTGTTGACTGGGAAACTGGTTTTTCAAGAGAGCTGAAGATGACATGGTTAGCACCGTCAAGGATCCAGATATGCTCCATGGGCCAAAAGCACACTGCTGGATGGCAGGAAGCAGAGGATGAAAACTTCCCAAAGAGAGGGGATTGATTAGTTTTCCTTTAAAATGGTTTTATTAGCCAAGTTCCCGTTTCTTCAAAGTAAAGCCATACAGATAATAAAAAACAAAAATGAAATCATTGATAAGCTTACCACCCAGGGGTCATCTTATGCATATATTGTACATTTTCATGTAAATCACATTTTTCATATAAATCACACGTTTCCCCACATTTTGGAATTTCTGAAATCAGGATATGTCTTAGAATCGATGTTTAAAAAGGAGCATGTCATGATTTAATTGGCAGTATCTTTCTTCTTAATGATGAGTATATTAATGGCCCATCTTGCATCTGATAACATCCAACATTTAATGAAATAGGTAACATGTTTAGAGAAATGGTATCACCCTCCAGTGACTTGAATTTTCCAATATGTTGTAAACATCACACAACTCAATAGAGCTCTATATTGTCATTTTTTTGTTTTTTGTTTATTATATTTATTTTGAGAGAGTTAGAGAGAGAACATGTGTGCATGCAAGCAGGAGAGGGGCAGAGACAGAGGGAGAGAGAGAATCCCAGGCAGGCTCCGCACTGTTAACGCAGAGTGCAACATGGGGCTTGAACTCATGAACCATGAGATCATGACTTCAGCCAAAGTCAAGGGTTAGATGCTTAACAGAGCTACCTAGGTGCCCCTGCATTGTCATTTTTAATTGGCACGATATCCCACGATGTAATTGTACCATAATTTGCTTATTCATCCCCTATTTTGCTACATTTATTTATTTCCATTAAAAAAATAACCTTGGGGCGCCTGGGTAGCTCAGTCGGTTGAGCGTCCGACTTCGGCTCAGGTCATGATCTCACGGTCTGTGGGTTGGAGCCCCGCGTCGGGCTCTGTGCTGACAGCTCAGAGCCTGGAGCCTGCTTCTGATCCTGGGTCTCCCTCTCTTTCTGCCCCTCCCCTGCCCTCACTTTGTCTCACTCTGTCTCTCAAAAATAAATAAATGTAAAAAATAAAAATAAAAAAAAAATAACCTTAGTGGAAGAGGCTATATGTAGTGGGGGGCTGTGCATATTTGGAGCTAGAGGTTATATAAAAACTTTCTTTACTTTTATTTCAATTTTGCTGTAAAATTAAAACTTCCCTAAAAAATAAAGTCTACTAAAGAGAAATTAAAAAAAAAAACAGGGGCGCCTGGGTGGCGCAGTCGGTTAAGCGTCCGACTTCAGCCAGGTCAGGATCTCGCGGTCCGTGAGTTCGAGCCCCGCGTCAGGCTCTGGGCTGATGGCTCGGAGCCTGGAGCCTGTTTCCGATTCTGTGTCTCCCTCTCTCTCTGCCCCTCCCCCGTTCATGCTCTGTCTCTCTCTGTCCCAAAAATAAATTAAAAAATGTTGAAAAAAAAAAATTAAAAAAAAAAAACAAACAAACATATTATGAGCAATGCAAGTCAAAGCAAGTCACATGGCCAAGCCCATGTGACCTTGTTGATGTGTCCTTTCTGGAACATTCCTTTGGGAGTGGTTGAAGAATTTATGAATTAAGGGGCCTCCAAGTCTACCCAGAACTACTGGGAGATGCAAGACAGCTGGCGACTCCCCTCAACTTTGGAGGGACAGGCTGCACGTCCCTCTCAGTGGCTGGTGCCCTTCAGGGTGCTGGTGGAGGCCAGGCTGGGCAGATGGAGCCTGCCAGAGAGATGGAACCTGAAGGGAGGCTGTGTCTCAACTAGAGAGCCATTTTTAAAATAACAATCCCCGCCCCACCCCCCTTTATAACTGAGCAGTAAGAAGAAAGGTAACCAAGATCAGTGGTAACTGGGGAGGCTTGTGACCCTGCTTGTCTGCAGGCCTCTCACCTGACGACATTCTTCCTCCATGTTCCTCAGCCCCAGCCTTGGTAGCTTCCTTGGTGCTTGCTCTTGCCATCACCCCTCAGCACGCACTGTCTGTGGCCAGGCATATTCTGTCTGGCAGTAAAATTCAGTCGTTGAATAAGGCTCTGGGGCCCACTCTGGGCTTGAATCCCACTGCACCTCTTATGAGTTGTGTAACCTTGGCCAAAGTTCTCTGGGCCTTGGCTTCCTTAAGTGTAAAATGAAGAGTGCCTGGCTAGTCACATGGATTCAATAAATAGCTCTTTTGTTATTGTTGTTATTTTATTTTTTTAGAGCTTATTCTCACATGGAGCCCCCATTTGAAAGAGGGTGAGAGTGAGAACAGGAGTGGTCCCAGAGGATAGCATGGAGTCTTCACCAATCCCAGGCTCCAGGACTGTGAAGATTCCAGCTCTTTCACCCACTGTCTTAAGCTTATTGAGCTTTAGTTTCCTGGTCTGTAAAATAATAACTTAGCTTGATGAATTTTAGTAAGGTTGAAAATTAGTAAAAATTAGATTTATCTTCAAGTGACAGAAACCCCATAATAACAGTGGGTTAAATCTGATAGGTGTTTATTTGTCTCTCATGTAAGAGCCCAAAGGAGAAGGTCTGCAGCTGTTAATATGGCTCTGCTCAGATGGTCCTCGGAGACCTGACCTCCTCCCTCGTCACTATGATGCATCCTCTTGGTTTCATGGTCCAAGATGGATCCCAGTCATCAAAATCTTGCTCTGTGCAGTAGGAGGGAGGAAAAAGGACGACAAAGAGCCAAAGAGTAAATTCACACTGTCTCTTTTTTTGAACAAGATAGTCAGCTTCTCCTTTGAAGCTTTGAAGCCAGTATTTTTTTTTTATTTTTTTAAATACGAAATTTATTGTCAAATTGGTTTCCATACAATACCCAGTGCTCATCCCAACAGGTGTCCTCCTCAATACCCATCACCCACCCTCCCCTGCCTCCCACCTCCCATCAACCCTCAGTTTGTTCTCAGTTTTTTATTTATTTATTTATTATTTTTTTTAATGAAATTTATAGTCAAATTGGTTTCCATACAACACCCAGTGCTCATCCCCCAAAATGCCCTCTTCCATACACATCACCCACCCTCCCTTCCCTCCCACCCCCCATCAACCTTCAGTTCTCAGTTTTTAAGAGTCTCTTATGCTTTGGCTCTCTCCCACTCTAACCTCTTTTTTTTTTTTCTTCCTTCCCCTCCCCCATGGGTTTCTGTTAAGTTTCTCAGGATCCACATAAGAGTGAAAACATATGGTAGCTTTCTCTGTATCACACTGTCTCTTGAGTAAGTTTTCAGAAAACTGCCATAAGGCACTTCTGATAACACCCCATTGGCCAGAACTTACTCATGTGACTTCACCCAGCAGGAGAGAAGGCCAGAAAATGAAGGCTTTATTCTGTCCAGTCATAAAAATGCTATTCCTTTAGAGGACGGTTGAAAGTGGGTTTTGGAGAGACAGCTGGTTGGCTCTGGCCCATTGCACCATTTACTCCTTAGCACATAGTAAATGTGCAACAGATGCCTGTTATCATGACTCTTATTGTCCATTTATGTACACTTTGCTCATCTGAGAACTCAGGAGAAAGACTCTCAGCTCAGTTCTAAGGTTTCTGGCACTCCACTATTCTGATCCCTGAAAGCCAGGCGCAGCCCTTGGGACTGTGAAGCCAGAAGTATTCTTCTGTGTGTCCCTCCAAAGGCTTCACCCACGGGTTTGAAACTATCAGAAGGAAATCAATATAACTGTGTTTTTTCTAGAAATTGGGAGATACATTCTTCAAACGTATTGAGGTAGACAGGCCTTCGGTCTTCATGGTTTAAAATAGAGTCTAATCTTAGAATTGTATTGAAATGTCAATATGTTTTTTTTTTTTAATTAAAAAAAATTTTTTTTTTTAACGTTTATTTTTGAGACAGAGAGAGACACAGCATGAACGGGGGAGGGGCAGAGAGAGAAGGAGACACAGAATTGGAAGCAAGCTCCAGGCTCTGAGCCATCAGACCAGAGCCTGACGTGGGGCTCAAACTTGCTGACCGCGAGATCGTGACCTGAGCTGAAGTCGGACGCTTAACCGACTGAGCCATCCGGGCGCCCCAAATGTCAATATGTTTTAAAAAATAGCTGATAGAGAGGAGCCTGGGTGGCTCACTTGGTTGAGCGGCTGACTTCAGCTCAGGTCACGATCTCGCAGTCCGTGGGTTCGAGCCCCGCGTCGGGCTCTGTGCTGTCAGCTCAGGGCCTGGAGCCTGCTTCGGATTCTGTGTCTCCCTCTCTGTCTGCCCCTCTCCCACTCATGCTCTGTTTCTCTTGTTATCAAAAATAAATAAACATAAAAAAATATTAAAAATAGCTGATAGAGATAGATTTTATCCAAGTCAATTATGTATGGAAGAAGACAAGTTGGTAGAATTAGATGGAAATGATAAAGTGTTTGAAAATGTAGATATCAAGATGGGGTGTTCCTCTTCAGTTGACACAAGTAAGACATTAAATTCATGCAATGTTACCAAATTGGGCATGCATACATATGTTTTCAGTCAGAAACTTAAAAATGAATAGGACACTTCAGAGCCAGGTCAAGCGTGTTATCCATGTCTGTTCTATTTGGCAGAGTCGGGACGAGGGTGAATTAAAATTAAAGTTAAAAAGAGCTACTCAGGGCACAAATTTTAGGGAGGTGTCACTCTTAGGGCCTTACAATTCCCTGGGTGTCATATTTATCTCACCTAGTTTTGTCCTTGCCATTCAACGTGTAGTTTTTCAATGGACAATGTTTAAAAAAAAAAAAAAAAAAAAGAGGCAGTCTTTAAAGATTCTGCACTGAAAATTTCAAAATATGTGAAGGTTTTTGGAATATACTAATTAATATGTAAAGGAACCATAGAAGAAGACTCACCGGAAATAATCTGAGCAAATGAGAAAATTTCAGTTAATATCACTGAAATGCTACTAAAATATTTTTGGGAAACATGATTTAGTTTCTAATAATACCTCTCAGACACTGTCAGATAAGAAAACTCAGGGCATCTTACTTTTTAAAGTATATAGTAATTAACAATGTTCAGTCACTTATGAATTCATGACTATAAAATTAACAGGGCAGTTAATAAAATAATATATCTTCTCTTTAAATGTCTCTTACAGAAGTATTTTGTTTTGTTGGTAAAAGTTTTCTTTCATAAGTGAAACAACAATTCATCCAAAGGGAACTGATAATAGCCTATCTGCTCAGAGCAAAAGAGTGAGTTCAGGATAGCAGCCACTTGTATTTCTGCCATACAAAACAGATAAAATTCTCAGAAGGTACATTCAAAAAGCTCTACTACGCAGATGGCCACAGAATATGACCATTTAACCATATTACTGGTGATGACAATGTGACTCCAGACGTTCCCAAACTCTACCACTCAACTTGAGCTCTCATTTTAGGCTTGATATTTTCCTTTCCCAGTTTTACTAAGGATACAAACATGATTTAAATCCGTGATGTATTAATTATAGTCAAAGTCACATCCTACAACACATGAATCCAGAATTTCATATCCATCCAACACAGTCTGATTTAAGGGAGCGCTTTCACCAGCAAACTTGCAACGCTGACCACCTTTGGATTAAGCTGCTTGACTAAGGAAAGCAAGATTTGTATTGTTTGGCCAATGCCAATTCTATCTATAGCGACCAAGACATTCTTTCCAGTTAAAGTTGCAAAATCATCTCCATAAATTTATTTTACAGCTCCAATTGAATGGTCATTACAATAGCTCTTCAGTCTCATAAAATCTGGAGTCAGGGGAAGGATCTATTACAATTTCTGTTCAGTGCTTTGTTATAATCCAGGAAGTCAGTAGAGAATTTACAGTCCCCGCCCCTCCCCTCCCCGCCCCCGGGGCCTGCAGCTACCCCAGCTGGGCTGCCCTGTGATAGCCTCTTATCTTCACAGATTTTTTTTTTTTTTAAGATTTCTTTCTTTCTTTCTTTCTTTCTTTCTTTCTTTCTTTCTTTCTTTTTTGTTTACTTATTTATTTTTGAGAGAAAGAGAGAGAGAGAGAAAACAGGGGAAAGGCAGAGAGAGAGGGAGACACAGAATCCAAAGCAGCCTCCAGGCCCTGAGCTGTCAGCACAGAGTTGGATGTGGGGCTTGAACCCACGAACTATGAGATCATGACCTGAGCCGAAGTTGGAGGCTTACCCGACTGAGCCACCCCAAGTGCCCTCACAGATTTTCAAGCGTAAGCCGTTTTGTTCTGTACATGATTAGTTCTTTAGGAATAGGTACCTTTTCTAAATCCTCAGTGTAATGATTAGATATACAAAATAAATCTAGGTCATAACCTGGTTTAGGATCACCAATCGTGATGCAGGGCTGTGGGCCACCTAACGGAACTAGCTGAGCATGGGGAGCACCCAAGACTGTTTTTAACTAGCCTTTTGAAATTGTTAACACAGGTTGGATGACCAGGCCACCTCAACAGCAGCCTCTTTTAGTAGAAAGAACACTGGACTTGGATAGAGGGTGACCAGTTTGTCTTGGTTTGCCCAGGACTGTCCCAATGCTGACACTGAAAGTCCCTCATCTTGGGAACCTCCTCAGTCCCGGGCAAATGGGACCCCTGGTCATCCTCACTTGGAGTCAGAGTCCCAACTCTGCTATTAACTAGTCATATGACTTCGAGCTCGCTGCTTCATTCCCTGAGTTTGTTTCCTCATGGATACAACAGAGGGAGAGGCACCTCTCCTTCAGGTCTATTGTGCAGTTCTTGGGTGAAAACAGTGCCTGAGCCTTGGATTCCAGTATCCAGGCACTGCTCATTCCCAGGGACTCAGCTGATTGTCTGCCACTCAGTGAGAAGGGGTCCTCTGAACCCATATAGACGTGGCTGACTTGTATATATAAGGTGTTTTTGACTCAGGTATTTGTAACCCAAGGACTCCTTTTCTGTATTTACTAGAAGAAAATTCTAAGCCTTGGTGGTTTGAGATATTACCCTATTGGAGGCCCAACATCTCATTATGCTGATAAATGTGTCTCGTGTTTGGTTACGGGGCCGTAGTTTATCTTTGGGTTTTTAATGTATTCAGTGTCACATCAGGGGGATTTATAAGAAACACTATTGATGTTTAAATGCATTTGTAGAAAACCATTTTTAGTTTTTGAATTACAACAAGGATGTCACCTGATTTTCAAGAAAGTCAGGAAAAGCAAGGCTGAGTTTCAAACTGGAGAAAGGGATCTGGGCTTTTCCATTTTCCTGAGTCCTTAAAGGCACCATCCTGGGGCTGGATACTGCATCTACCGCAACTATTGGGGCTGATTTGAAAGGCAGTGGTCAGGTTTTCTGAGTACGTTGTTTCTTAAATGTCTTTTCTTTGCTAAAGACTAACATATTTTTCAGCAAAGGCAGGAAAAGAAGAGGATAAGTGTTGGCTGAGTGTGTGACCCAAGTGGATTGAAGTTGGATATAAAAATATTCTGGAGGGGTGCCTGGTTGGCTCAGTTGGTTGAGTGTCTGACTCTTGATTTCAGCTCAGGTCAGGATTGATTTCAATCCCAGGGTCATGGGATTGAGCTCCACATTGGACTCTGTGCTGAACGTGGAACCTGCTTAAGATTCTCTCTCTCTGTCTCTCTGTCTCTCTCTCTCTCTTTCTCTCTCTCTCCCTTTACCCCTCTTCCTTGCATGCTCTTTCTCTCTTTCTAAAATTAAATTAGATTAAATTAAATTAAATTAAATTTAAAAAAGAATATTCTGGAAAGTTAAAAATGCCAAACAAAGGCAAGCTCTTACCGATTTCTTCAAATTCAAGAAGCTTATTCATTTCACATTTCAAAAGTTCAGAGTATCTTAAATTTGGTATCTTTTCTGAAAAGCTGTTATTTATTGATGACATATTTCACAATTATTGGCCACTTATAGTAGAGAAAATATGTTATTCCAAATTCTGATATCCTACTATTTCCCACTGTTATCCAAATCCAGAAAAGTTCAGTGGTGGTTAAAGTCCATCATTTCCATAAAAAAGAAAAAATAGAACTGAACAAAACAACTTAATGTAGCTTAGTAAACAACAATAACAACAAATACATATGTTTGTTGTTGTTGATGTATATTATATGTATATATACACATGCATATGCTGTTATATATAATATTATATGTATATATATGTTAGATATAATATTATATGTATGTATATGTGTATACATCAGGTAGTAGACAGATTTAGGAAAGATGAATATTGAAGCCAGAAATTGGTACCAGGCTTAGAGCTCACAAGAACAATTTTTCACTGGTCCTGCTCTGTCTCCTGGGCCCTTCTGTGTGGCACAGATCAAATCTGGTCACTTATCTGGAGCATAAATTCCCCCATTCAAAGGTGACTCTCCCAGATCTGGCAGCTCTTTGAGCAAGACTCTTGCTGACAGCACACTCCCCCAAAAGGCTTCTCTGGATGGCTTAGAAACCTCCTTAATGGCAAATGGAAATGTTAACTTTGAAAACTTAGCAGTTAACATAAGATTGCCTGTTCCTATATCCTGATGAATAATACAGTTAAGAGCACGGAGTAAAGAAATGACAGTGCATTCTCAGGAATCAGCTCCCTTCTCTTCTCCGTCCCTGTCCAGCCACCTCTCGAGGGATTGTGTCTTTTCATATCGTCCAACACAGTGCCTTGAAGCATAACCAAATCACGATGATTACAACCACAGCAGCAAGAACAGCCCAGTGCTGACTGCTCTCGATAGTCTTATCACCTCCCTTCATCTTTGCCACGATTCTGTGCAGTGGCTGCTATTATGATTCCTTCTAAAAAGGAAACAAGGGAGGAACAAGGCTGAGAAAGATTTAATAAAGTGCTCAAGGACACCAGTGTGAACTGGTGGAGCTTGGATGTGAATCCAGAAAGCAAGATTCCAGAGCCTAATACTTAATCATATTTGAGTCGATAAGGAAGGTCTCAATAAATGCTCATGGAAAAGGTCAACATGTAGTGTTTTACAATTGTCAATAGCTTTTCCATGCATTTGGTCCTCAGAAGCACTCTGTGACTCGAATGAGTATTCCTCTTTTATGGATGACAAACTAGAGGCCCAGAGAGGTAGAAAGACCTGTCCAAGGTCACACAGAGAGTCTAGATCTTAAACATGAGTCTTCTGATGCTTAGTCAAGGGAGATTTCCCAGCCAGAAATTCTTTGAGCTTCAGATTCCTTACCTGTAAAGTGAGGACAGAACCTACCCACATACCTGCTTACCTGACCGCTATGACACGTCTCAGAACACAAGGTAGGCACCAAAATTAAATCGTCCTATGAGTCAGCGCAAGGTCACATGTAATTAACATTTGAAGTTTTCTGAATTGAAGGCGAAATGGAAGGAGAAAGTGCAACACTCTCCTGAGAGGGGAAAAGACAGAGAAATGCCCTGAGTCATGCTCTACGTAGGACAAGATGGCTGTAGGCTTGGATGTCCAGACAGGAAGAGAAAGCCAGGGCAAGGGTGGGGTGTGGGAAGAAAACAGTGTGGACTCTGGAACTGGGTTCAAATCCCAGCTCTGGAATTTCGTGAATCACTCAGGCACCGTGGGCAAGTCAATTCCCGTCTACTCTTCAGAGAGTGGACATGCAAAATGGGGTTAGTAATGGAAGCCACTTCACAGAGAGGTGGAGGGTATTAAATGGCCTGGTGTACTTGTTACAGTTGATGCTCTGCCTGGTGTGGCTTTAGAAGGCAATAAATAGTCCCTATCACAAGGGAGATTAGGGAAACATTACATAAGACTGAAAGCACTGTTATGGTGGGTGTCTGTCTATGGTTTTCAAATTATCCAAGGTTTCCTGTCATATGAGGCACATTTTCCAGTGACAAGAAGACCGGATTCATGGAAAAACATTCTACCTCAATCCCAGAGAAGAAAGTCCCACCTTTTTGAGCCTCAGTATCTTCTTGTGTAAAATGGACATCTTACCTACCTCATGGAGAGGATATGAGATCTCGTGAGATAATGCAGGAGAAAATGTGGGGAAAAGCCGGACACGAAAGCGGATTGCTGGTGTGGCGGTGATAATGACGATGGTGACATTATGGTTTTCCAATTATCTTGAAGTTTAAGGCAACAATAGAGTCTTTATAAACCCGACTCTAAGATGCCCTTAGATGCAGGGGCACCCGACTCTTGATTTTGGCTCAGGTCATGATCGCACGCTGGTCATGAGTTAGAACCCCTTATCCGTTTCCGTGCTGACAGTGAGGAGCCTGCCTGGGGCTCTCTCTCTCTCTCTCTCTCTCTCTCTCTCTCTCTCTCAAAATAAATAAATAAATAAAGCTTAAAAAAAAAAAAAACCAAACCCAAATATATAAATGAAAGCTATGGCAACTGTTCAAGGTAAATGTGTATCAGAATATCCACCCAACAGCCAGTGTGTAAACCGAAATACAAGGATGGCCAGCAGAGGGAGGCAGACATGCACGCTGGGGTAGCAGCCCATCTTCCCAGTACTCAGGGTGAACTTGACAGTGGCCCTGTGTGCGGACTGAACTGGACCGTAGGGCATCCGCGTGCTTGCTCTGGCTCCTGTTCCGTATGCTCTGGGATTCAAGGGATTAAACGTTTGGACAAGAACTATGGCTCGAGGGGGCTGATGTTTAAATGGGACGGTCCTCTCCGAGGCCACATTTCCACAGCTCTTCTTTACTAATTCCTGCCCTGGGGCCTTCCTCACCGTCTGCTTCTCCAGTCCTCTCCCAGAACTCCCTCATGCTTTCGTAGTGCCCGGTACTCCCCCTGTATTACCCTCCCTCACTCTTCTCTCGGCCCCACATCCAGCCTACAGAGGATCCCATTAGCTCGACCTCCAAAATATACCCGGAACCTGACCACATCTCACCATCCTGCTCAAGCTCCTAGCTTCCTGGGGTTCTTGCAAAGGCCTCTTTGGTTTCCTGAGTCTGCTCCTTGGCAGTTATTCTCCCCAGAGCAGCCAGAATCATGCTTTTGAAACACAAAACAGATAGCATCACTCCCCAGGCTAACACTCCCCAAAGGCTTCTCGGTGCACTAGAGCAAAAGCCAAGATGGACGGAGTTTCAGGGGCTCCTCCGCTTCCCCCATCCATGCCTCTCTGTCCTCATCTTCTCCTTTCTCTCCCTTGTTCGTCTGCTCTTGCCACACTGGCCTCCTTGCTGCTTGCCATTCCCCATTTGGGGCCTTGTGCTGGCTACTTCCTCAGCCTGCAACACTTGCTAGCTATCTGCACGGCGAGTTCCCTTTGCTCTCCGTGTCTTGGCTTAAATGTCCTCCTGTGAAGTCTTCCTTGATCACACTGTACTCCTTCATGCAGCTTATAGCCCTCTGCCCCTTCTCTGTGCGCTGTTTTTTAAAAAGTTTATTTTGAGAGAGAGAGAGAGAGAGAGAGAGAGAGAGAGAGAGAGAGAATCCCAAGCAAACTCCTCACTGTCAGCACAGGGCGCGATGTGGGGCTTGAACCCACTACCCGTGAGATCATGACCTGAGCTGAAATCAAGAGTTGGATACTTAACTGGCTGAGCCACCCAGGTGCCCCTGCACACTTATTTAAAATTTCATAGTT
The DNA here is from genome assembly GCF_028018385.1 of Neofelis nebulosa. Taxonomy (NCBI): domain Eukaryota; kingdom Metazoa; phylum Chordata; class Mammalia; order Carnivora; family Felidae; genus Neofelis; species Neofelis nebulosa. The sequence continues at coordinate 195,464,350 of NC_080784.1, read as the reverse complement.
CTTCCAGTGTGCTGGAGATTATCATTAGCACTTCCAAAATATCTTGCTTTCTTCTCAAAACATCCCCTACGATGTGAGCCTTATTACTACACGCACTTTATAGATGAGGAAAGTGAGGTACAAAGAAGTTATGTAGCTTGACCAAAGTCCCAGAGCTAGCGTAGGGTGGATCCAGGCTATACACTGTGCCCGGGCTCCCTTCCAGGTCACTTAGCACCATGTGACCTGGTATTTACATATGTACTCATTTATTTTCTCTCTCCTTTCACCAGGCTGTAAGTTCTAAAAGGGCAGGGACTTTTGTCAGTTTTATTCATTGCTGTATTCCTAGAAAAGGGCTAGCACATAGTAGGTGCTCAGTAGGCATTTGTTGAATGAATCACTAAACTTATCATAAGTAAAATACATAAAGAATAGTGCCCAAGGTCTTGTTTGTTTCTAACCCTCAGCGCCTGGAGAGCACTTGGCCTGGAGGAGGCACTTAATAGGTATTCTCAGATGGAACAGTGAAGAGGTTCCCGCTTCCTTATCAGTAAATGAGGTAGATGACCTTTAGGGTCCCTCCAGCTGGCAAACTGGCCTTGCCTTTCATTCAAGTTTTCTTTCCTTTAACATTGAGGAGGAGAATCACTGATGATTTACTATAGAAAAGTCACGTGATCTCCAAAGGACAGCGCCTGGCACGGCCGTTCTCCATAAACCATTACTGACTCAATCAATGATCAAAGGAATGTTTTTGGAAGAGCTTCCTGTGTGGTTATGTGGATTGTGCTGTGCATTGAAAGGAACACAAGCAGGGCAGGGAGGGGACCGATGACGGTGTTGCCACAAGATCCAAGTGAGAGGCGGTAAGGGCAGAAGGATGTGAGGCACAGGGCAGAAGCCACCAGCCAGCTGTGGGCACAGCTAGTGGGAGGTGCCACGTTCCATCCTGGGGTGGCCGAGGGAAGAGAGCTACCCCCTGGGAGGAGACAAAGGAGAGAGTGGTTTGGGGAGTGATGGGTGTGGACAACGTGAAACATGCATTCGGAGAGGTCCACTCAGGACCAGAGCTGGGGTGAGGAGTTTTACAGAAACCAGCAGAGATGAGATCATCAGAGAACAGAGCAAAGAGAGAAAAGGGCCAGAAACAGATTCTGGAGGGACTTCCCAGGTCCAGGAAATGGGGGTGAAGAAGGGCAGAAGAGGGACAGTCAGGGAGATAGGAGAACCAGAGAGCACAGTGCAGTGCAAATCAATGTGGAGATACGTCCACAAAGAGAAGGGGAGCAGCCCCAACACCTGCCCAGAGATCAGAACGAGCTGGGAAATTGCAAACCACTGAGCCTCTCAGCTGGGGAGGGCACTGGGGGTGCCCAGTGGTGAGGGGGTGGAGGGTGCATGCAGTGGCCAGCCCTGTCCTTTGCTGTCTGCTGGCTGTGGCTTTGGGCAGGTTACACATGTACCCTGGGCTTCAGCTTTTTCATCTATGAAACACCTCTAGCATCATGTACCTCCATCAGAGGGCTGTGAAAGTTAGACAAGACGAAGCAAATAAGGTTCTTAACGCCCAGTAAGTTTTCATCACATGTAAACTGCAATTAGTGGGAAGTACAATAAAAATCAATGGGGATAAGTTTGGAACTGAAGGGAATGGTTACCTTGGACTCTGAAGCATAGGTGGGTCAAGGAAAGTCTTCTGTGAAAGGTCACTGGGCTTTGCCCTTGGTCACTCCTGGCAGAGATTCTGCATAAGAAAGAATCAAAGAGGCCAGAGGTGGGTGGTTAGCCCAAAGTGTCCGAAGGGAGGCTGGGAGACTGGGAGGCTGGGAGGGTGTGTCCCAGGGAGGAGGAGGGATGCCCTAGACTGGAGCAAAGGGCAAGAACAGAATGCAGGGAAGCAAGTCATGAGTTTGAAAAATGCAGAAAAGGACAGCTACTCCAGCAATTGAAAAGTTTAGCATTCTTGGAGTTAATTTAGACCCAGCGTTCCACGCAGTATCCTTGGATGTTTGCTTTCCATTCTAAAAAGCATAGATGGGGTCCAGCTCTGGCCAAACCTGGGATACAAAGACGAATCAGGCTGAGTCTTCACCTTAAAGAGCTTACAATCTAGAGGGGACAAACACAACGACAAATTCATTCATTCATTCATTCACTTATTCATTCACTCATTCAGCAAGTTTTATTAAGCCCATTTTCTATGGCTCATGGCACTAAGACCCACCTCAACTCTCCATGCACACCTCCAAAACATGGCTTATAATAATGGTCTATTTACATGTCTGTTTCTCTGCGCTGGCTAAGCTTTTAGAAGGCATCTGTCTTTTTCATTACTCTATTTCTAATAACACAGTGCTATACAATAACATAGCTCAGCATATTGATTGAAACTGAAGTATAACATATTAAAAACCAAAATGAAATCATCAAGGGTGAAATAAAGCAGACCCTAAAATCAATACAGACAAGCAGCAAATTAACTCAACTGTATATCACATTGATAACCATCCAGACAATAAGAATTAATTCAAGACTTGTTTTATTTATTTATTTATTTATTTATTTATTTATTTATTTAGAGAGCTAGAGAGTGAGAGAGGGAGGGGCAGAGAGAGAGGGAGAGACAGAATCCCAAGCAGGCTCCTCACTGTCAGCACAGAGCCCAGTGTGGGGTTTGATCCCATGAAATGTGAGATCATGACCTGAGCTGAAATTAAGAGTTGGACGCTTAACTGACCGAGCCTCCCAGGCTCCCAGATTCAACACTTGTTTTGTTGGAACATCATACCTCGGTTGTGCATTATTAGTGTGGTCTATTCTAAGGGCAAAAAAAACCACAAATAAATCTTGAACTTTAATTAATAGGTTTGTATTGACATCATGTTTTGCAGGTTAGACCAAAAGAGTACTTGAATGGAGATGTAAAATGGGGGAAGTTGAAGATTTGAATTTGTGGGGTCATTGTGAATGCTTACATATTTGCAGATGCAAAATCATTTGGCTACATTGCTAATTTTGCCATATTTATTTTAATTCCTCTGAGGTCTTAATTCAACAACACTTGTAGAACATTTACTATATTCTGGACACCATACTGAGCACTTTACATGAATTATTTCATTTAATCCTCACCCACTACTCTGTGTGATATATATAACTCTTATTAGAAAGGTGAGAAACTTGCTCAAGTTGATGGCAAAGCTAAGTTTGGTCTGACCCCAGAACTGTGCTTATAATCCAGAGATAAATAAGACTATTTGTATTTTAGCTGCATTTTAAAGCACTGCATTCCTTTGTGACACTCAACTTGATGTTACTGCTGAAATAAGCAAGCCTTATGGGGGAATACGGGACTCTTTGGAATCACCTAATTTGTCAATGAAAGCATTTGTGCTCATTTTAAGGGGCCTGGGAGGCAAGAAGGTGGGGTTTTAGACCTGGCTCTGCCAACCTGGAGCAAGTACATTAGACCTCCTGAGTCTCTGCTTTCTCTTTTCTGAACTGAAGGAGCTGGAAGACACAAGGAGTCGCTGACTCAAATGTCCACAAGGTTTGACGCAAATGAATAAGATGGCCTGACGACCTGTGTCCTGTCTATGGTGTCAGTGACCTCTCACCTCCAGACGTGCACACCTGAGGTCACCAGATCTTCTTCCTCATGAAGAGGAGCCAGGAATGCAGACTTTTATGTGACATTTTTCAAATCTTAAGTTAAAAAAAAAATGCTTGCGTGGATAAAAAATAGACGCAAAAAAACACAACAACCCCAAAACAAAACCAACACTACCAGTATGTGGTCCTTAGGCCAACGCCGTGTGGTTTCTAGATCAGATGATCTCTGAAGTCCTTTCAAGGACACTTTGTAGAAAATGAAATGGTCCCTTCAGGCATGGAGCAGATGTTTTGGGCCTTAACTTGTGATGCTCGGAGCTGATTATCTCGTTCATCTTCTCAAACTCTTCAAGGTTACATTGGGAGAGTGGACATGTCTATGTACCTCTTTGGACTTCCATCTGCTTACCTGTGGAATGAAGACACTGAAGGTCTTTGGGAAAGGGGAATAAAACTAATATCCATTGAGAACATGCTGTATGTCAGCGACTGTTCAGGAATCATACCATTTGTATTAGTTGGGATTCTTCAGAGTCACAGAATCAAAATGATGTGTGTGTGTATACGTATATATATACACACACATATCTGTATGTGCATGTGCACACACACACACACACACACAGAGATTTATTTTAATCTTTTTTTTTTTTCAATAGGCTCCACACCCAACATGGGCTCAAACTCATGACCTTGAGATCAAGAGCCACTATTCCGCCAACTAAGCAAACAGAGTGCCCGGAGAGATTTATTTTAAGTAATTGGCTTTTGTGATTGTGAAGTCTGCACAGTGGGTTAGCAAGGTGGAGACTCAGGAGAGCTAATGGTGCAGTTCAAGATTGAAGGTTGTCTGCTGGCAGAATTTCTTCTTGTTCAGGGAAGGTCAGTTTTTGTTTTATGGCCTTCAACTGACTGGATGAGGCCCACCCACTGAAAAAATTATATCCTTTACTTAAAGTCCACTGATTTAAATGTTAATCTCATCTACAAAAAACACAAGCTCGGAAACATCCAGGGTAACATTTGACCAAATATCTAGGAACTGTAGCCCAGCCAGACTGACATAAAATTAACCATCATACTGTTTGATCATCACAATGATCCAACTAAGTAGATTACTGTTCCCATTTTACAGATGAGGAAAGTGAAGATCTGAGAAATGAAATGACTTATCAAAAAGACAATTAGGGGTGGAGCTGGCATTCAAACTTAAGTCTGTCTGACGCCAAAATTCATTTCTTTACCCACTTCTAACATGATACTAGTTATTAATACTACTATTTGACATTAATACTACATTAATATTAGACATTAATACTACTATTTGATAACATTTGATTTGGTTAGCTCCACGTTAGCGATAGATTCCAGGAGAGAACTGCAGGACCCAGATCTCCAATCTAGACATCCAGAGAGACCTCCACAAGAGGATATTGTCAGCCAAGTTGCCTTACATGGACTATATCATGGATGCTCCTTCCTTGGATCAGGCAATGAACCAGGGAATCATTTTCTTACACCTGGGCCTTTTTCAAGATCTGCTTTCCAACAAATATTTGCTGGGCATTTCCTGCATGCCAGGCATGCTTCTTGGAGGCTGTTGATACAGAGGTGCATGAGACACATCCTTGGCATCAAGTTGCTGTGGGTCTAGTTAGGGAGCAAGGCAAATACAGGCTTGTAAATGGAGCCCTGAAGGGAACCAGAGAAAGGAGATCTAGTCCTTTGTCCCTATGACTCTGGAGTCCAGGTCTGCCTGGATTTTGTATCCTTGGAGCCTAGCACTCTGTCTAGCACATAGTAGGTGTTCAATAAATGCCTGCTGAACATCTGCATGAGTGAAGGAGTCAAGGAAAATTATTTATTCACATGTCTATACCCTTTACTACATGGTTATCTCTTTGAGGGCAGGGGAAGGAGCTAAAACTGTGGGCTCATGACTTGGATCATCTGACTCTAAAGTCCAGCCACCCCTTACTGGCTGTGGAATATGATCACTCCATGGCTCAGTGTCTTTGTGAAATAGTGCTAATAGTAACACTTGTCATAGAGCCATCGTGAGGATCACAGGAGTCAATGAAGTGAAGAAGGTGCTCAGTGGAGCACCCAGCACAGAGCAAATGCTCTGTGACAAGAACTGTTTCATTGGCATGGTCACCATTAATTTCTATCTTTGGGCTATATCCAAACTCAGTAAATAATTGAGGGTCATCAACGGGTGACTGAACTAATTCATCTCGGGCTACTGGGGAAGGCAGGCAGGCAGACCCTTCCTTTCTTTTCCTCTCTGGTTTCTTCACTTCATCTCACTGCTCCATCTCCCTCAAAGCCCCACTAGCCCTATGACCTTGGGGATTGGGGCAGTCTAGTCCCTAAATTATTCACATCTCAAGTTGAGTTGCCTGTTCTCAAGTGGATGAAGAATTTGGGCCTTCTTCAAAGCGTGTAGGAAAGAAGAGCAGGGGGCCTTCCTCTCTCCTACATACACCTCACTAGATGTTCATTGGAAACACATTCCATTTGGACATCAGCCACATTAGCCCTCTTTGGAAAAGAGTAACTCTCTGCAACTGTTTCCCAGCCCTCCTGGTGAAGCCGTGAGGACTTTTCTGGGTCTCTGGCTTCCCTCACTTTTCCACATACTATCTCTTCAGTGGTAGGAATATTTTCAACCCTTAAGGAGCATGTGTCTGATGCTCTGGGCATCTCTGCATAGAGGCAGATAAGTGGAGATAGGCTTGAGGATTGAGTTAGCATGGAAACAACTTGCTTTGTGGCCTTGGGTGAGTCACTTCACTTCTTCAGGCTTCAATTTTCTCATGCATATAGTGAGAGAGAGAACTGGACGAGGTGATTGATAACATCATTCTTGCTCTAAAATTCTATGATCCTCAAACCATGGAGTCAATAAATTGCCTTCAGCACACATGTGTGAAAAAAAAAATGCTGTCTTAGGAAGATTTGTCTAACTGTAGCTTGTAGAATAGATTGGGGAACTAGTAGACCCTGCAAAAGAGGGGACCATGTAGATGCCCATTAGAATCCGGGAAGGTGACCACTCCTCGTGTTCACAATCAGAGCAACCAACGTACTCAGTGCCTCCCCTTTCCTACCACATGCCATCTGACACCCAACCAGATTCCAGTGATTCATAGCAATGACTGCCACCCTCCCTAATGAGGGCAGCCTAACATACGCAATTCTTTTAATGAATACTCTGCGATTTCCTTGAAAAGGATGAACATGACTAATTCCCAGAAATCCCTGCTATACTTTGGTTGTTCCAGACCAGAGTAGGGAACACTGTTTAAGGGGATCAACTCTCTTGGCTTCTCATTTCCCATCTCCTTAGTTACACCATGTTGTACTAGATCAGACAGTGCCACTATGGATGTGACTTGGCATCATGGCCAGAATTAAAATTTGGAGCACGTCAACTTATCTTACATCTCACCCTTTATCTTGGCTTGGCAGAAATTATTAGCAATGGGAAAAGATTACATAAAAATGTCCACATTTCAATTAACCTTCAGGTACCCTTGTTTGAATTCAGTCAAAAGTTTTTGCCACAGAGATGCAATAAAATATACTTATTTGAGCCAAGACAGGGGGTGTGGGGGTAGCAAAACAAATATATTTTGGAAGATGGAATAATATTCAAAAATATTTGCCTATGTTTTGTCCTTTTAGCTTTAGAGTGACAATATGTCCAATTCTCTCTCTGAATTGAAGACCAGTTGTAGTCATTTAAGAATATATTCTTGTTGTAAAAAGTTTATTTATTTTGAGAAAGAGAGAGAGAGAGAGAGAAGGAGAGGGAGAGGGGCAGATAGAGAAGGAGAGAGAGTGTATCACAAGCAGGCTCTGTGCTGTCAGCCCAAAGCCCAGTGTGGGGTTCCATCCCATGAATCATGAGATCATGAACTAAGTCAAAATGAAGAGTCAGACACTTAACCAACTGAACCACCCAGGTGTCCAAAAATATATTCTAGGGGCGCTTGGCTGGCTCAGTTGGTTGAGTGTCCGACTTTGGCTCAGGTCATGATCTCATGGTTCATGGGTTCAAGCCCTGTATCTGCCTCTGTGCTGACAGCTCAGAGCCTGGAGGCTGCTTCAGATTCTGTGTCTCCCGCTCTCTCTGCCCTTCCCCTGCTTGTGCTCTATCTCTCTCTGTCTCTCAAAAATAAAGTAAGTTAAAAATAAATAAATAAATAAATAAATAAATAAATAAATAAATAAGAATATATTCCAAATAGAAATGTGAGAAAGAAAAATTAATGGATATAATCTTTGGATGACAGATTCCAGATTGAACTGATAAATATCAGAGCATTTAGGGTTTGGCCCCAAACTTTCAAGTGTGGGTTCTGCCTTCCTTGTTGCCTATGATGTCTTTGTCAAAGACTCAATGCTGGGAAAACTTTATGATCCCTTTGTCATATAATATGTCTGAGGTCAATGGTAGTCTCTCTCTCTCTCTCTTTTTTCAACTTCAAAATACAAATGATTCAGAAAACACTCAGGCTATTTATTTCTGGACTAAAGAACTAATGACAACTCTACATATCCCAAATATTGATATTCAAAACTTGATCTTCAACTTCTGTTGAGTTGACACATCTTATTTTTTCTTATTTAAAATTTTTTTTAATGTTTATTTATTTTTATGTGAGAGAGACAGAACACGAGTGGGGGGAGAGGAAGAGACAGAGAAGGAGACACAGAATCTGAAACAGGCTTGACTTCACGAACCCCTCTTTCCTCCTCTCCAGAAGTAAACTTGTTCAGCTTTTTTTTGATGTATATTACAATGGGTGGTATCTTAGATATGATGAATTGAGGTATATATCAAGAAAGACTTAGAGTCAATACTCTTTACTCAGATGTTTACTGTAGTGTTATTTCTACCCCAAATTTGGAAACATAGCCATAGATCAAATACATAAACAGGGTATGATTCCCTCCAGTTGGAAAATTCATTGTGTGGCCATAAAAACAAGCTTCAGGAAGACTTCCAATGACTTAGAAAATTCCTATGTGGCCATGTTAAGAGGTATAAAGTGGGCTAGAGATATCTCATGAGAGATGATGGATGACACACAAGCATTTACTTTTTCTGACTTCCAAAATCACACCAAATGAGAATAAGTGAGACATATAAAGAAAAACAAATCTTTCAGGATAAAGACTTTAAAAGAGAAGTTAATGCTAACTAAAATTTGGAAAGTAGACAGCAGCTGCACTTGAGTGGACTTAACAAATCCAAAAGAGCTAAATCTAGCTGGCACGGGGGAAGCCAAAGTTATTCAATTTTATACTGCTTGTTATGGGTTGACTTATGTACCCCCCCCATCATACTTTGAACCCCTAATGTCTGGTACCTCCGAATGTGATTGTATTTGAGATAGGACCCTAAAGAGGTGATTATGTTAAAATAAGGTCATTAGGGTGCGCCTTAATCCAATTTGATTGGTGTCCTTATAAGAAAAAGAAATTAGGACACACACTTGCAGGAATGCAAACTGGTGCATCCACTCTGGAAAACAGTGTGGAGGTTCCTCAAAAAATTAAAAATAGACCTACCCTATGACCCAGCAGTAGCACTGCTAGGAATTTACCCAAGGGATACAGGAGTACTGATGCACAGGGGCACTTGTACCCCAATGTTTATAGCAGCACTCTCAACAATAGCCAAATTGTGGAAAGAGCCTAAATGTCCATCAACTGATGAATGGATAAAGAAATTGTGGTTTATATACACAATGGAGTACTAGGTGGCAATGAGAAAGAATGAAATATGGCCCTTTGTAGCAACGTGGATGGAACTGGAGAGTGTGATGCTAAGTGAAATAAGCCATACAGAGAAAGACAGATACCATATGGTTTCACTCTTATGTGGATCCTGAGAAACCCATGGGGGAGGGGAAGGAAAAAAAAAAAGAGGTTAGAATGGGAGAGAGCCAAACCATAAGAGACTCTTAAAAACTGAGAACAGGGGCGTCTGGGTGGCTCAGTCGGTTGAGCGTCCGACTTCGGCTCAGGTCACGATCTTGTGGTCCGTGAGTTGGAGCCCCGCGTCAGGCTCTGGGCTGATGGCCCAGAGCCTAGAGCCTGCTTCCGATTCTGTGTCTCCCTCTCTCTCTGCCCCTCCCCCGTTCATGCTCTGTCTCTCTCTGTCTCAAAAATAAATAAATGTTAAAAAAAAAAAATTAAAAAAAAAAAACCTGAGAACAAACTGAGGGTTGATTGGGGGTGGGAGGGAGGGGAGGGAAGGTGATGGGTATTGAAGAGGGCATCTTTTGGGATGAGCACTGGGTGTTGTATGGAAACCAATTTGACAATAAATTTCATATATTAAAAAAAAAAGAGAAATACACAAAATTTCGTAAAAAAAAAAAAAGGACACACACCTGCACAGAGAGACGACCTTGTGAAGATACAGGGAGAAGACACCATCTATAAGCCAAGGAAAGAGGCTTTGGAAGACACCAACCCTACTGACACCTTGATCTCAGCTTCTTATTCTCCAGAATTGTGAGAAGATGAATTTCTGTTGTTTAAGCCACTCGGACTGTGGCACTTTGTTGTGGGGGCCCGAGAAAACTATATACTGCTGATCCCTAAAAAGGAATTAGTAAAAACAGATACCTCTGGAAGGGAAGGGAGAGTGGTATGTCTGACCGGAGTATTCCTTAATGGTCTGTATGAGAAGTATTTGAAGTCCCTATATCACCCCCCCACCCCGAATTTATTCGTCTCCACCCTGGCTGATGATTGGAGGTTTATTTTCCAAAAAGGATAAAATAGATAGGATCTTAGACAGGTGGTCATGGTCACATGTGAGAGCAGGGGTAAATACAAAAACAAAATGAAGTATCAGGTAAAATTCTCAGTGCAGAGACTTTGCTCCTACTCTTCTTTTCCCACTCAGTCTTTACAAAATTGAAGGGTAGCTTTCCATTCAAAAGAGATTTGAATGGAAGAATCTGGCCCCTAGGTTCTGATGACACATCAGAATCTCCTCTAGTAAATTTGACCAGCCTATGACATTAGAGGTTTCCTTGATGAAACAGCCCAGTCAAAACACCCTATAGTAAAACCCACACTCTAAAAGCATCCCTGCTCCTGTCCCTTGTGCTCAGGATTTCCAATGACCTAAGTCATTATCTTCCCTGGGCACCCATGATGCCCTTCCTCCTGAATTCCCAATTCAGTTCTCTCAAAGGGAGTCCCCTTCACACATCCTCTCTTTAATCTCAACTCCTGATCTTTCTGTGCCCTGTACAAATCACCTTGTTGGCAGAAAACAGCTGGCACACTCATAGGGCAATGAAAGAGAGTTGGAAGAGGGCTCATCTTCCAAAGGTCTGGGCAGCGTTAATGGAACCGACAAAGAATGGGAAGCAGCCAGTGGGTAGTAACAGGGCAGAGTTGTTATCACTTCTAGGTATGAGTGTTACACAGAACCTGGGAAAAGCTGTAATCATTGGAGAGGGACCACCTGCCAAGAAGAGTAGCCACACCTGAGGAAAGAAGCTACTGCTACAATCTCAGACCAGAAAAGAGGAGTAGGAGTGACAGTCATCTGATTCTGGCTGGTGTGGGCCCTCGACTGGAGCCGTTACCTGACTCCACCATGTTGGCACCATGAATATGCCTCAGGAAACTTGTCTAAGCAATCTCTCTTTTTTCCTATTGCACCCCCATCTCCAGCCAGTGTCTTCCATTGTCTGAACCTAACCAGAAGCCAGAGGGCATGGGAGCCTGGGGCGAGCACACCATAGAGATCAATCCTCAATGTCTGTGAGGGGTTTACGACACTTCTTAGTCACCTGCCCTTTTGCAGATGCTCAGGACTGTGACATCTGACTCGCAACTCCTTTGGTATCTGAGATCTATTTTATCTGTATATCTCAATTGAAAGGTCCAATTTACCCTTTCGTGACAATTGCCAAATCAGTTATATCATTAAGTTCTAATCAGAAAAAAAAAAGAAAGAATTCTAGGTATTTACAACAAAAGAGACTTAATGCAAGGAATTTATTACATTGGTAATGAAAGAGGCCAAGAGCCAGATTGGGACTAGAGATGAGTAACTCCAAGAAGCCATCACCACCCCCTGGCTGGAAAACCAAATGGAGGAAAATGTGTCATCAGAACCTAGGGGCCAGGTGACTTGACTGGAGATGGGACCGTGACGGGTCTGAAGGGCAGAAGTGCTGGTGACAGACTTGCTGCTGGAAAGGCTGACTGAGGCCGAAAGAGTTCGAGAGTAGCACCCACTTTTCCCTTCCCCTTGTCTTCCAGGCTCCCATGAACTCTACCACTGACTGAACTCAGCAAGAAGCCAGAGGGCACAGGAGCCCCGAGTCAGCCTCCCTGGATTCAGAGTAGTGCAGGGCAGAATGATAAACCTGAGGGTGATAAGGCCCAATGTAGTCCCTCAAGAGCAGGAAGAAGGACTCTTATGGTGTCGACCTTCTCCTCTTCAATCCTCTGAGAACCTCAGCAGTCTTATCAGTGCAAGGGAAACAGTTTAGCTTTCAAATGTCCTAAGCACAGAGTCTGTTTCCCGGTCACGCTGTGCCACTGCAGAACATGGGTCTGACATCACCAGTAAAAATGGAGTAACTCTTCAAGGAGGTCTGACTCTTTGTCACACTTGGACAATGGGGCCCATGCTTGGGGCTCCCATGGTAGGAAACTTTGTGGAAATTCAAATGCTTAACAAGTCCCCAGAAGCATGATCATCAAGCCAGCATGGTGGGGTCAGGTGGGGATTCCATACAAGCCAGAATCACCCTTTCTATCATGGAAACTTGGTCTGGAGCCTGACTTTCCACTTCCTCATATGGAAATGCGCCCTGGAGGCATAACCTCAGGCAAGATCACTCCAACCACCAAAAACATTCTGCTAGCACTGAGCTGCAAAGAGAAAGTTTTCAAGTTTTTATCCCTGTTCTCTCAGGAAGCTCTCTGACCCCTAAGAAAATTTCCCACCTCTAATCCAGTAACCAAATGTATATCAAAGGAGGATTGGGAGAATCAATTTTGTCAAGCCAGAGGCATTCTACCAGCATTCCCCCAGGGCAATATATGTCCATCCAAGTTAGCTGAAGACCTTGTTAAAAAACAGATTGTTGGGGGCGCCTGGGTGGCTCCGTCCGTTAAGTGTCCGACTTCAGCTCAGGTCACGGTCTCTCAGTCCATGAGTTCGAGCCCCGCGTCGGGCTCTGTGCTGATGGCTCAGAGCCTGGAGCATTTTTGAGATTCTGTGTCTCCCTCTCTCTCTGCCCCTCCCCCGTTCATGCTCTGTCTCTGTGTCTCAAAAATAAATAAACGTTAAAAAAAAAAAAAAACCACCAGATTGTTGGGTTTCTGCTTCAGGAGGTCTGGGATGGGGCCTGGGAACCTGCTTTACTAACAAATTCCCAGGTGATGCTGATGCAGCTGGTTTGGGACCACACTTTCAAGGCACTCTTTTAGAATGTGTATGCTTAATATTAAAGAAACAATATCAAGCTGATGAACCCTTCTCTGTAAGACACAACATCACAAGCATGTTCCCCTGAAACACTGCAAACTCAGAATGTGGAACTCTTGCAGATTCTCTCTAAACTTTGGAGCTTAAGCTTGGGGGTTGATGCAGTCGGCTGACCTGAGCAGAGACTTTCATGTTTGGGTAGAAAGTGCCAAGGAGCTTTAATGGTTGAAGACAGTTGTACGTTTGTATTGTTTGTACATTTGTATGTCGGGAGAGTAAGTTGTGTTGCTTTCTGCCATCATCTGGTGTTCAATTATTTGTGTTGCTTACAAGGCTAGCATGAGCTGTTCAAAACCACTTGTTGCATCAGAGACAGGGAGCTGTATATAAATGCTTAGAGAAGAAGAAATCCATCCAGAACCCCGTCTTAAAATCTCATAGTTATAACAGGCTTTTTTTTCTTCCCCATCCTCACTTGATTCCCAAGTTCTAACTTAATACCTATGTTGATAGTATTTTTCTTCTCTCTTGTTTCCATCCCTCTCTGATTTTCTTATCCTTACATATTACCTCTGGCCTGAACTACGGCAATTGCTTCTTCCATCAGTTAAGAATGTGACCAGTTGTAACAGAAAATCCAACCTGTCATGGCTTAAATAAATGTGGGTTTATTTTTCTCGTGTAACTCAAGTCCAGAGATTGATGTTGGTTAGAGTTGATTCAGTGGCTCTGCGTTGTCAGTGGTTTTGCACTATGATTTTCTTGGTCTTTCTCTCATGCTTGCTACCTATTTGTTGCAAAATGACTGCTCTACTCCAAGATACCACATACGACTTGAAGGGGAAATAACAAGTAAGACTGGCCTCTCATGTCTTTATCTTTTGTCAAACAAAACAATGGATATTTTATTGGCTGGAAGTGTTTCATTGGCACATAAATAGTTCTAGCTGTAGTGGAGCTTCAGATAGTAATTTTCTGAGCTTCAGAAAGTAAAGCTGAGCTTTAGAAAGTAAGTTTTTTCTAGCCTCTAGAGTAAAAGTGGGACGGGAGACAGAGGTTGGGAATATCTATCGATTTGGTTAAAAAATAGTTTTCTTTTTGGTTTCCTCATATATCTTCCTCCCTCTAATATTTCCTTCTGAATCAGAGAAAATTATGTACATGGGGGCACCTGGGTGGCTCAGTCGGTTGAGTGTCTGACTTCGGCTCAGGTCATGATCTTGCAGTTCGTGAGTTTGAGTCCCACATTGGACTCTGTGCTGACAGCGCAGAGCCTGGAGCCTGCTTTGGATTCTGTGTCTCCTTCTTTCTCCGCCCCTCCCAGCTCATGCTCTGTCTCTCTATCAAAAATAAATAGGGGCGCCTGGGTGGCGCAGTCGGTTACGCGTCCGACTTCAGCCAGGTCACGATCTCGCGGTCCGTGAGTTCGAGCCCCGCGTCAGGCTCTGGGCTGATGGCTCGGAGCCTGGAGCCTGTTTCCGATTCTGTGTCTCCCTCTCTCTCTGCCCCTCCCCCGTTCATGCTCTGTCTCTCTCTGTCCCCAAAAAAAAAAAAAAATAAATAAATAAATAAATAAATAAACATTAAAAAAAAATTAAAAAAAGAAAAAAATGAGGTACATGGCATTAGGTCTCTTAAAGCCACCATGAAAAATTGCCATAAAACAATGAAAACAACAGAAATCTGTTCTCTTACAATTCTGGAGGCTAGAAGTCCAAAACAAAGGTATCACTGAGCATGGCCATGCTTCCTCTGAGACTCTGGGTAGAAACTTTCCTGGTCTCCTCCTAGCTTCTGGTGACAGCTGGTGATAGCTGGTGACAGCTGTTGATTATTGGCGTTCCCTGGTTACAGCTTCAGCTTTCCAATCTCTGCCTCTGTCATCACATGGCATTTCCCTCTTCCTATAAGGCCATTAGTCCTATTGGTTTGGGGCTCACGCTAATAATCTCATCTTAATTTGATTATATCTGCAAAGACTCTATTTCTAAATAAGGTCACATTCACAGGTTCTGAGGGTTATGACTTTAACATTTTGGGGGAGACACAACTCAACCAGAACATGCATCTAAGTGTTACCAGTTTTTCCTAGTACTTACTATCCTTATGCACTGCAAAGATCTCAGCTTTTAAAGCTATATCTCAATTTAAGAAAATCTAACCCGCTTCTAGGACAGAAAATGACCCTAAGTGATTCATTACCTTAAAAATGTTTCAAAATCTCTTTTAAAAAGTCCACTGCTGATTTTCTTTAAATGGAAACTTCTATTTCATTAAAATGTAATTTAACTTACAGCAGTTTTATTTATATAAAACTTTTTTTTTTTTACTTACATAAAACTTTTAAAAGATTGGTTTTATTGTGAGAAGTAAGGCCTACCTATAATAAATCTAATGAATATTCTTCAAAATGCTGTCAAGTAGCACATTCCTTTTGCTGACTTCTGAGAAATTATAAATTAAAATATGTCTGATTGAGTAATTAGAGAGTAGAGTAAGTCAGTATGTAATTCAGAGCCGAATCGTGTGGTACCAACTAAACATGCTTGTTCTCTGAAGCCTATCATTCTGTAATTAAAATCTTGAAATTCAAGCTCTTTATACAGCTAGAATGGAATGTGAAGAGGAAGAATAAGAATTTCATCATCAATCTGGGAAAGCCTGGACTAGTGTTCTAATCTCAGTTCTGCTGTGTATTCTTTTCGTGACTTTGGGTAAGGTAATTACTCATCTGAGCCTCGGCTTTCTCAAAATTTAGTGGCTCAGAAAAAAAACCACCTTACTATGCACAAATCTATGGGCTGGGAATCTATCCGAGTCGGGGTCCAGCTGGAACAACTCAAATGTCCCCCCATGTGGTCTCAGCTGGCATGGCGTGTGAGGGACTGGAGGATTCAAGATGGCCTCACTCATGCATCTGCTGCCTTAGCTGGAATGGTTTGAATGGCTGGGGACTGACTAGGATGACTGGGTGTTACTCTTTTGGTGTTGGCTGGAATCACTCATATGTCTGGAACCTAGATTTGCCTCCATGTGTTCTTTTCCATCCACATGGATACCCTGGACTTCTTTCTATGGTTGGCTGGATTCTGTGTAAAGGAATCTATGAGGGCTTCTTAGGGTCTGGGCCTGGAAATCCCGAAATATCACATGGGCTGCATTCTATTGGTCACAGCAAACCACAAAGCCAGCCCTGATTTTGAGGTTGGGGACACTGACACCTCTCCTGATGTGAGGAGGGGCATAGTGATCATCTTTGCAGACAATCTATCACAAAGACCAATGAGGAAAGTCAGCCTTTGCCACACTTCTCCATGAACTTGACTTCTCTCGGTGTTACTCAAAGTTGAAAACTGAAGAGTACTCAAAGCCTATCTGTGGCGAGGACACAGTCTTGAAGGGAGAGGAAGGAATAAAAAAATCATTCTGACAAACTTGTACACACGTAAACCTAGGGTTGCAAATGCAGAGCAACAGCTATGTCTCAGCAATCCTGTGTCCACTGCAGACAGCATGCATCAACAACAAAATCCATTTGTGTCCTTACCATCCTTTACAAGACAAGGCTCTAGGCCACCGTTACAAATATAGCAGCTTGAAAAAGAGCAAGTGCCTATCCACCACACTGGCTCAAACTTCTGAGGGGCAGGGGAGATGTGACTATTTTGAATACGCTCCACAGGTTGATCCTGGCATACACTGCCCTCTCCAGGCTGAGGCCACCACTTTAGCCCCTTAGTTTAGAATGGCAGAGTGCCCCTAATAAAGTGGTATTTGAACAGGATTGTATTCGGTTCTCACACCTCAGATGAAAGAGGAGAAAACTAAGACTTGGAGAAATTGAACAATCTGCCCAAACTCCACCGTGGGATACTGGTGGCTCCAGGCAATCTCTTCTACTGTCCATAAAGCCTCACATAATCTCAAACTCTCAGAATCCTAGACCATGGGAGATGAAGTAATGGCATCAGGACTAAGCCCTTTGTTTTACTGGTTAGGAAACAGAGGTGTAGAAAGTGAAAGATCTTTCCAGTGTTCAAATCCCACAGGGCAACTTAACCTCAAGGTTAGAGCCCAGGGTTTCCTGATTCCTAGGGAATTGCCCTTAACCTCAACTTCAGCAGTTAATCAGTGCAACTTAGCTGACTTCAAACTTTTGGCTCATCCATTTGGCTGATCCGTGCTATGAAATCAAGTAGGGAGGGAGGTAGTTTCTCACAGAGTCTGACCTACAGCCTGAAGCAGCTCTCATATCTTAATTTTGTCATAAAGGCTATAGAACATTTAAATAAATCTTTGGGTTTAAAATCAGCCTATGTAAACAGGATACCAAAGATATGAAATATTCTGCTCTTCCAATGTTGTTTTTGCCTTTGATTTAATATTTTAATAGGGAGGCATTTTATTAAGAATGAAATGTTTAAAAAATTTGATGAGTTATTTATGGATAAACTTAATCTCGTTAGCTTCTTATATTTATTTACTAGACATACAACCTCTCAGTACAGAGATTCCCACACCTGAAAATTGTGATTTAGGGACAATAAGACAAGTCAGTGTCATTGTCATTTTTTGAGTACTATTGGGAATGAGGCACTCACCTATATTAAGTCATTTTGCCTTTATAAAATCTAGGTGAGATAAGCATTATATGTGCCAGTTATGGATAAGGCAACTGAGAATATTTCCCCCCAAATTTTCCACTGGTTTCTATTAATTGTTAGCTTTTTGCTAAACATTATTAAAAAAAATTTTTTTAAATGTTTTTATTTATTTTTGAGACAGAAGGGGACAGAGCATGGGCAGGGGAGGGGCAGAGATGGAAGGAGACACAGAATCCAAAGCAGGCTCCAGGCTCCAAGCTGTCTGCACAGAGCCCGACGCGGGGCTCGAACTCACAAACCAAAAGGTCATGACCCGAGCCGAAGTCGGATACTTAACCAACTGAGCCACCCAAGCACCCCTGCTAAACATTCTTATCCGCACACAAACATGCAGCTAATTTTCCCATTTAACAAAATGCAGACACGCAAACAGAAAGATGCTTTTCTGGACCCCTGGATTCGTGATCTTCTTAGCTCCCTTTTGCAGCAAAATTCAATGAAAGAGTTAACTAAAAAACTCATTGATTCCTATTCTTTTCCTCCTAGGCTTTCTTGAAGTCACCATCAAGAGATGGTGATGCCTTTTGGCCCATCACACTACCAAATGAGCTCTGGCCATGGTCATAACGACCTCCATGTTGCTAAATGTGTTGGCCATTCATCAATGTTCACTCTCCTTGACATCTGACCCAGTTGACCACTGAATCCTCAGAAACATCCCTACTTCCTTTGCCTCCCAGGATATCATACTCTCTTGCTTATGTCCTACCTTATTGACAGTTCCTCTTTTGTCTCCTTTGCTGCTTCCTATTTTCCACACAGACCTCTTCATGTTGGAGGCCCAGGTCTCAGTCCTAGGACTCCACATATTCCCTTGCTTGCCTCTAATCTCATGGCTTGAAATACCACCATGCACTGATGGTTCCCTCAAATTATGTCTTCTTTTCAGACCTCTTTCCTGAACTCCAGACTCAACTATTCAAGTATCTCTTGAAACCTGCACTTGGCTTTTTAAGAGCTATTTCAGGGGTTCCTGGGGGGAGCTCACTTGATTAAGTGTCCAACTCTTGATTTCAGCTGAGGTCATGGTCTCACAGTTCGCGAGTTTGAGCCCCGCATTGGGCTCTGTGCCGACTGCAAGGAGACTGCTTGGGATTCTCTCTTCCTCTCTCTCTGTCCCTCCTCTGTGTGTGCTCTTTCTCTTTCTTAAAATAAATAAATAAACTTAAAAAAAAAAAAGCTATCTCAAATTTAACATATCCCAAATAGACTACTCCCCATCCATGATGTCCCTTAAACTCCTACTCAATTCTCAGGCTGCCCCTGTCTCAGTTGTTGACAACTTTCTCATTCCAGCTGGTCAGGCCAACACTTTTAGAGTTGTCCTTGGCTTTCTCTTTATCTACTACACCCCATGCAAGGCAGTCCAATCAATTACGCTTTCAGAATATATCTAGAATTTGCACATGTACTGGCATTTTTCCTGTTACCTCCGTGATCCAAGATACTCTCACCCCTTATCTGGATTCTGGGAACAGCCTCATACCTGGTCCTCAGTTTTGCTTTTGCTGTTCCTAGTATCTTTTCCACAAAACAGCTGAAGATTTTCTTTTAAAATGTAAATCAGAGCAAGTGCCCTATATTGTTCTTAGATCTTTATTGTTTTTTAGAAAAGCAAACAGTGAAGGGCATTTAGGTTTTTATGTGAAATTTTCAGCATTTTAGAGACTGTAGTTGATCCTTGAACAACCTGGGATTTAGCAACAGTAACCTCCTTGCACAGTTGAAAATCCATGTATAACTTTGACTCCCCTAAAACTCAACTACTGGGGCTCCTGGGGAGCTCGCTTGGTTGAGCGTCTGACTTCAGCTCAGGCCATGATCTCATGGTTTGTGAGTTTCAGCCCTTCATCTGGCTTGCTGGCTGCTGTCAGTGAAGAGCCCACTTCAGTTCCTCTCTCCTCCTCTCTCTGCCCCTTCCCTGTTAGGTTTTTTTCTCTTTCTCTCTCTCTCTCTCAAAAATAAATAAATGTCAAAAAAACCCACTCAACTACTAATGACCTACTATTGACCAGACTTACCAATAACATTAACAGTTGGTCAACACATATTTTGTATATAATATGTATTATATGCTCTACTTTTACAATAAAGTAACCTAGAAACAAGGAAATGATTAAAAAAAATCATAAGAAAGAGAACATACATTTATAGTGCTGTGCTGTATTTATACATAAAAAAAGATATCTACATGTGAGTGGATCCACACAGTTCAAACCCCTGTTGTTCAAGGGTGAACTATAATTACAAATGTTAAAAATACTGTCTAGGACACCAAAACCCACATGTCAGCAGGTCACCTTTTCTTCCTTTTGTGCTAAGATCAGCTCCTAGCTGAAAATTCTGTTCTGGTCTCTCACTAGACTCAAGTCCCACTGCAGTGTGTTAGTAGCTTTGGTATTCTTTTTCTCTTCCTATTGGTGTGTGTGTGTGTGTGTGTGTGTGTGTGTGTGTGTTTTGGGAAGGGTAGAGCCTTTTTACTTTTACTGTGTTTAACATACACACATAAAGGTACACAAATTGTAAAAAAGCTCATGAGTTTTTCACAAGATGAACACCCATATAACAAGCCCTCAGGTCAAGAAACCACATTTTTGCCACCCCAGAATCTTCTCTCATGCCCATTCCAATAACTACTTGTCACGGATAACCACATCTTATCATCCTACAACAGGGAGTATTTTTGCCTCTTTTAAACTTTATATAAATGGAGCCATAGAATATATACTCTTCTGTGTTTGGTGTTTTCAGCTAAGCATTGTGCTTGTGAAATTCATTCCTGCCATATGTTGTTATAATTTTCTCATTCTTATCACCATACAGTATTTTGTTGTGGGAATATATAATAATTCATTTACCCATTCTCTCGTGATGAGCATTTGGGGAATTTCCAGTTTTGGGGTATTAGAAACAATGCTGCAACCATCTCATACATGCCTCTTGGCAGACCTATGTACACATTTCTAGTGGGGACATATTTGAGGAGTGGATTGCTGAGTCATAGGTTATGCATCAGTGGTTGCTACCAACAAAGTTTTCCAAAGCGATTGTCACAATATACACTATCCCAGTGAATGAAGGTTCACATCCTTGCCAACACTTGGCATTGTTTATCGTTTCCATTTTAGACATTGTGGTAGGTGTCAGGAGAGACTGCATTGTGGTTTTAGATCTGCTTTTTTCTTTTGTTCTTTCTTTCTTTTTTTCTTTCTTTCTTTCTTTCTTTCTTTCTTTCTTTCTTTCTTTCTTTCTTTCTTCTTTCTTTCTTTTCTCTTTTTTTAAAATATGAAATGTTTTGTCCAGTTGGTTTCCATACAACACCCAGTGCTCCTCCCACCAGGTGTCCACCTCAATGCCCATCACCCACTTTCCCTTCCCTCCTACTCCCCATCTACCCTCAGTTTATTCTCAGTTTTTAAGAGTCTCTTATGACTTGCCTCCCTCCCTCTTTTTTTTCCTTCCCCTCCCCCATGGTCTTCTGTTAAGTTTCTCAGGATCCACATAAGAGTGAAAACATATGGTATCTGTCTTTCTCTGTATGACTTATTTCACTTAGCATAACACTCTCCAGTTCCATCCACGTTGCTACAAAAAGTCATATTTCATTCTTTCTCATTGCCAAGTAGTATTCCATTGTGTATACAAACCACAATTTCTTTATCCATTCATCAGTTGATGGACATTTAGGCTCTTTCCATAATTTGGCTATTGTTGAAAGTGCTGCTATAAACATTGGGGGTATAAGTGCCCCTATGCATCCACACTCCTGTATCCCTTGGGTAACTTCCTAGCAGTGCTATTGCTGGGTCATAGGGTAGATATATTTTTAATTTTTTGAGGAACTTCCACACTGTTTTCTAGAGTGGCCACACCAGTTTGCATTGCTACCAACAGTGTAAGAGGGTTCCCATTTCTCCACATCCCCTCCGGCATCTATAGTCTCCTGATTTGTTTATTTTAGCCACTCTGACTGGCATGAGGTGGTATCCCAGTGTGGTTTTGATTTGTATTTCCCTGATGAGGAGTGATGAACATCTTTTCATGTGGCTGTTGGCCATCTGGACGTCTTCTTTAGAGAAGTGTCTATTCATGTTTTCTGCCCATTTCTTCACTGGGTTATTTGTTTTTTGGGTGCGGATTTTGGTGAGTTCTTTATAGATTTTGGATACTAGCTCTTTATCCAATATGTCATTTGCAAATTATCTTTTCCCATTCTGTCTGTTGCCTTTTAGTTTTGTTGATTGTTTCCTTTGCAGTGCAGAAGCTTTTTTATCTTCATGAGGTCCCAATAGTTCATTTTTGCTTTTAATTCCCTTGCCTTTGGAGATGTGTCAAGTAAGAAATTGCTGCAGCTGAGGTCAGAGAGATTTTTGCTTCCTTTCTCCTCTAGGGTTTTGATGCTTTCCTGTCTCACATTCAGGTCCTTTATCCATTTTGAGTTGATTTTTGTGAATGGTGTAAGAAAGTGGTCTAGTTTCATTCTTCTGCATGTTGCTGTCCAGTTCTTCCAGCACCATTTGTTAAAAAGACTGTCTTTTTTCCACTGGATGTTCTTTCCTGCTTTGTCAAAGATTAGTTGGCCATATGTTTGTGGGTTTAGTTCTGGGGTTTCTATTCTATTCCATTGGTCTATGTGTCTGTTTTTGTGCCAAAACCAGTCTGTCTTGATGATGACAGCTTTGTAGTAGAGGCTAAAGTCTGGGATTGTGATGCCTCCTGCTTTGGTCTTCTTCAAAATTACTTTGGCTATTCAGGGCCTTTTGTGGTTCCATATGAATTTTAGGATTGCTTGTTCTAGTTTCGAGAAGAATGCTGGTACAATTTTGATTGGGATGGCATTGAATGTGTAGACAGCTTTGGGTAGTATTGACATTTTGACAATATTTATTCTTCCAATCCATGAGCAGGGAATGTCTTTCCATTTCTTTATATCTTCTTCAATTTCCTTCATAAGGTTTCTATAGTTTTCAGAATACAGATCTTTTACATCTTTGGTTAGGTTTATTCCTAGGTATTTTATACTTCTTGGTGCAGTTGTGAATGGGATCAGTTTCTTTGTCTTTCTGTTGCTTCATTATTAGTGTATAAGAATGCAACTGATTTCTGTACATTGATTTTGTATCCTGCGACTTTGCTGAATTCATGTATCAGTTGTAGTAGACTTTTGGTGGAGTCTATCGGTTTTTCCATGTATAATATCGTGTCATCTGCAAAAAGTGAAAGCTTGACTTCATCTTTGCCGATCTTGATGCCTTTGATTTCATTTTGTTGTCTGATTGCTGATGCTAGAACTTCCAAAACTATGTTAAACAACAGCGGTGAGAGTGGACCTCCCTGTCGTGTTCCTGATTTCAGGGAAAAAGCTCTCAGTTTTTCCCCATTGAGGATGATATTAGCTGGGGGCTTTTCATAAATGGCTTTTATGATGTTTAAGTATGTTCATTCTATCCTGCCTTTCTTGAGGGTTTTTATTAAGCAAGGATGCTGAATTTTGTCAAATGCTTTTTCTGCATCCATTGACCGGATCCCATGGTTCTTTTCTTTTCTTTTGTTAATGTGATGTATCACATTGATTGATTTGCAAATGTTGAACCAGCCCTGCAGCCCAGGGATGAAGCTCACTTGATCACGGTGAATAATTCTTTTATCAAAAATCTCCCAACAAATAAGAGTCCAGCACCAGATGGCTTCCCAGGGGAATTCTACCAGACATTTAAAGCAGAGATAATACCTATCCTTCTCAAGCTGTTCCAAAAATTAGAAAGGGAAGGAAAACTTCCAGACTCATTCTATGAAGCCAGCATTACTTGGATTCCTAAACCAGACAGAGACCCAGCAAAAAAAGAGAACTACAGGCCAATATCCCTGATGAATATAGATGCAAAAATTCTCAATAAGATACTAGCAAATCGAATTCAACACATAAAAATAATTTTTCATCTGCTTTTCGTTTAAATTTGTGTGAGATGGCTCTTCCTGATGGCAGCACTACTATTTAACCTATACAATGCTTGAGGAGCTAATTTAATTTAAATTCCTTAATGGCCCTCCACTGCTTTTGGGAGAGAGCTAAAACTCTAAGAAAGGTCCCCCCTGCTATTTCCCTCAAGTGCCTTCACTCAAGTCACATGGAGCATTTGCTCTTCATGCCCCCCCCCCCTTTTTTCCTCTTTCATGCTGTTTCCCAGATTTCGTCTATGTGTATAGTTTTCTCTGCCTGGAACCCATTCTCTGACATCAGTACCTGACTGGCACATATTCAGTTCTTATGACCAAGCCAAAACATTGTTTCTTCCAGGAAGCCTGTGCCAATCACCATGACTTAGCTGCTTATACTGGGCCAAAATGCACACTCTGCTTGTTCACGTCCATCAGTTCTTCAAGGGCAAAGGTAACTTATGCTTGTCACAGTGTATAAGCGGCAAATGTTTGCTGAGTGAATGAACAAACAAATGAATGCATTAATATGGGGGATTTGGAAATGGGAGCAGAGATTTGACTGTGTTATTTATCTAAGAGGATTAACAATAATGTTGGTAATAATAATAATAATACCCTGTGCTTCCTTTTGCTCAACTGGCTTCAGCAGAGGGTTGGTTCTGGAAAGCACAACAACACATTCTTCATTCAGTTCAATTCCAGTGTTGAAAGGACATTGAGAGACACTCCAAGTTTATGCGAAAATGAATTCCTTTAATAGCAGTTAGTCAATAGGCCATAGGAAAAGTGATTGAAATAGATGATTCACTGCTGGGTTCAGTGAGAAGTAGTTTCAACCCTCCCCCGAGTACCTGGCAGGTAGGGAAGCTTGATGTCCTTTCGGCTGTCTTCAGACTCCAACATAGTCAACACAGGTTTGATCACTTAATATTTCTTTCCAGATTTCTGAAATAGGGAAGCTCTTATAATCCAAGAATTATGTATGGAACAACGGGCCACCAGTGGGTCACTGGATTTAGCTTTAAATATCAAAGTGCTATGATTCTTAATGAACAATAACATATTGATTGGTTCCAGACTTAAAAGTAGTGATGGAAAAAAAAAAAAGTAGTGATGGATAAATCTATCAGTCTAGTTTAAGAAACACTGCTCTGAAGCAGTTACCAATGTATGCCAGTGATACTGGGCTAAAATAGAAAGAAAAGGGGTGTCTAGCTGGCTGAGTCAGTGGTGTGTGTGACTCTTGATCTCAGGTTTGTAGGTTTGAGGCCCACACTGGGTGTAGAGATTACTTAAAAATCTTTTTTAATTTTATTTTTAATTTTTTAAAATTTACATCCAAATTAGTTAGCATCTAGTGCAACAATGTTTTCAGGAGTAGATTCCTGAATGCCTCTCACCCATTTAGCCCCTCCCCCCTCCCACAGCCCCTCCAGTAACCCTCAGTTTGTTCTCCATATTTATGAGTCTCTTCTGTTTTGTCTCCCTCCTTGTTTTTATATTATTTTTGTTTCCCTTCCCTTATGTTCATCTGTTTTGTCTCTTAAAGTCCTCATATGAGTGAAGTCATCTGATATTTGTCTTTCTCTGACTGATTTCGCTTAGCATAATACCCTCCAGTTCCATCCACGTAGTTGCAAATGGCAAGATTTCATTCTTTTTGATTACCGAGTAATACTCCATTGTATATATATACCACATCTTCTTTATCCATTCATCCATCGATGGATATTTGGGCACTTTCCATACTTTGGCTATTGTTGATAGCACTACTATAAACATTGGAGTGTATGTGTCCCTTCAAAACACACACCTGTATCCCTTGGATAAATGCCTAGTAGTGCAATTGCTGGGTCGTAGGGTAGTTCTATTTTTAGTTTTTTGAGGAAACTCCATACTGTTTTCCAGAGTGGCTGCACCAGCTTGCATTCCCACCAACAATGCAAAAGAGATCCTCTTTCTCCGCATCCTCGCCAACATCTCTTTTTGCCAGAGTTGTTAATGTTAGCCATTCTGACAGGTGTAAGGTGGTATCTCATTGTGGTTTTGATTTGTATATCCCTGATGATGAGCGGTGTTGAGCATTTTTTCATGTGTCAGTTGCCCATCTGGATGTCTCCTTTGGAAAAGTGTCTATTCATGTCTTTTTCCCATTTCTTCACTGGATTATTTGTTTTTTGGGTGTTGAGTTCTTTATAGATTTTGGATACTAACCCTTTATCTGATATGTCGTTGCAACATATATGTGCAAATATATGTTGTAAATATCTTCTCCCATTCTGTCAGTTGCCTTTTAGTTTTGTTGATTGTTTCCTTCACTGTGCAGAAGCTTTTTATTTTGATGAGGTCCCAGTAGCTCATTTTTGCTTTTGTTTCCCCTGTCTCCGGAGACGTGTTGAGTAAGAAGTTGCTGCGGCCAGGATCAAAGAGGTTTTTGCCTGCTTTCTCCTCAAGGATTTTGATGGCTTCCTGTCTTACATTGAGGTCTTTCATCCATTTTGAGTTTATTTTTGTGTATGGTGTAAGACAGTGGTCCAGGTTCATTCTTTTGCATGTCGCTTACTTAAAAATCTTTAAAAAATAAAATAGAAGAAAACATTAAATCCATAACCCAGATGGAACTGCCAGCTTTATTTTTTCAAATTCAAATAATCAGGATTTGTTGAAAGAAAATTACCTGCTAGTGAAAGTCATTCATTAGAGTTGCTTTAAGGATACAATGTTATTTTAAAATTGTTTTCTTTCTGTAAAAAGTAACAGAATGGGATCAAAACTACAATGAGATGTCACCTCACACCCGTCAGAATGGCTAAAGTCAAAACCAAAAGAAACAACAAATGTTGGTGAGGATGTGGAGAAAAAGGATCCCTCGTGCACCGTTTGTGGGACTGCAAACTGGTGCAGGCACTATGGAAGACAGTGGTGTATAAGAGGCAAATGTTTGTTGAGGAGTTGAGTGGATGTTCCTCCAAAAGTAGAAATAGATCTACCACACGATTGAGTAATCGGACTACTGGGTATTTACCCCCAAAATACAAAAACACTAATTCAAAGGGATACACGCACCCCATGTTTATTGCAGCATTATTTGCAGCAGCCAAATTATGGAAGCAGCCCAAGTGTCCACTGGTAGATGAATAGATAAAGGGGAGGTGGCGTATATACACAATGGACTATTATTCAGCCATAAAAAGAGTGAAATCTTGCCACCTGCGGCAACATGGGTGGAGTTAGGAGTATATTACTAAGTGAAATAAGTGTCAGGGAAAGGAAAATACCATATGATTTCACTCATAGATGAAATTTAAGAAAGAAAACAAATGAACAAAGAGGAAAAAAGAGAGAGAGAGAGAGACAAACCAAGAAACATATTCTTAGCTATAGACAATAAATTAATGGCTATCAGAAGTGAGGGGGCTGGGGGATGGGGGGAATAGGTGGTGGGGAGTAAGGAGCATACTTGTGATGAGCACTAATTCTGAGTATAGAATTGTTAAATCACTCTATTGTACACCGGAAACAAATGCAACACTGTAGGTTGACTATACTGGATTAAAATTAAAAACTTGATAAAAGAGAAGAAGAAGAAAAAAAAAAAACCACCCCCAAACGCCAAAACCAAAGCAAAGCAAAACAAAACAAGACAAACAACCAGTTCCTCACCGTGCATGTCCAGGATGTGGCCTTCATTCCCAAGCTCCAAGATGCCAGCTAGTGTTGCAGGATGCTTCGAGCAGCAGGATGGAGGAAGGGACCAAAAAAGGGGAGCAGAGTACCTTTTTTTAAAAGCAGATTTCTACGGGTGCCCAGGTGGCTCAGTCGGTTGAACGTCCGACTTCGGCTTAGGTCACGATCTCACAACTCGTGGGTTCGAGCCTCGTGTCGGGCTCTGTGCTGACAGCTCGGAGCCTGGAGCCCGCTTCGGATTCTGTGTCTCCCTCTCTCTCTGTCTTAAAAATAAATAAAACATTTAACAAAATAAATAAATAAAACCAGATTTCTGTTTACATTCCATTGGCCAGAGAGTAATCCCATAGCCACAGTTATGGGAGTACAGGGAGGGCAGGGGCATATACTTTTTATATACTTTTACATAAAAGTAAAGTTCAATAACAAATCTTTTGTCTGTAAGACAGACATAGTATTAAGCCTTTGTCCTAAGAAAATTTGAAGCAGAGGAAGGTTACCCAGGTACTGGATGGCCAACTTAAAATTTAGGAATTCTAGTCTGTGTCATTATACCATGTCATCTCTCAATCTCTTATTTAACAAAGTAAATACATGATTTCTACACCAGTACATTTAAAATTATAAATTTTTAATGTACTAGTGGAACTGGAAACATACTATTGACCCAAGGGAGAAGGAAACTAGTATGTTCCAAGAGGGGGGAAAAAAAAGGAGTAGCAGAATGGGGAATTCTATGTATCACCCTTGGAAAATGCTTGTGTTCTTTGGGGGACCACCCAGTACGCCACACCCCTCCCACAAGCACGAGCTCCACAGAGGTAGGGACCATGTTCTTTGTCTCTACCTTCCCAAGGCTTGGTGCAGAGCCTGGGTCTGATAGATGCCCAATAATCCTTTGAATGAGATGGCATTTATCACCCACACATCGGCCGTCTCTGTGGATTTTGTTTTCGCTGTGCAGCCACTTTTGAAGCGCAGCTCAGCACTTTCTTACATCTATAACGAATGAATTGCATTAGCTTCCAACGTCCATTTGACTGAGAGGTTTTTAGGGAAACTAGAGAAAAAAGCTTACCTTAACAGAGCGTGACACATTTTGTCCTCCCTCAAACATGCACTTCTCGTCTCTCACTCTGTCTTAGTTTTCAGCACTGATTCCTTCTCCCTTAGAAGTCTATGTTTCCCAAGGAGTAAGATACATATCCATAAGAGACGCTTTTTGTTGTACATGGAACAATTTTACATCATTCCTAGAAATGATGTAATATCAAATCTTGTGGGCTGAAAAAACTATTCTTAACAAATTTTTTTCTTAATCCTTCTGAATACGCCAACGAGAATGATTTCAGTTTGCTATTATGTCTCCTTTATTTTTGCATTTGTTCTATGCCTATCTTTTTGTTGTTTTTTTCCCCCCCCTTTTTTTTCTTTTTCCTCTTAACAAAAACTAAGTAGTACTCAGGCCAGAACCTAGATGAGATGGTGGTTTCTTTTCCATTTTAAAAAATGTTTATTTATTTATTTTGAGAGACAGAAAGAGAGGGAGAGTGTGAGTACAGAGGGGCAGAGAGAGAGGAGAGAGAGTCACAAGCAGGCTCCACACTATCAGTGCGGAATCTGATGTGGGGCTTGAACCCATGAACCGTGAGCTCACGACCTGAGCCCAAAATCAAGAGTTGGACACACAACTGACCCAGTCACCCAGGCACCCCGAGATAGTGATTTCTAGCTAGACTTTAGTACCTTAAATTTCTTCAAATTGTATTCATTTTTATAATTACTTCTGTATATATAAAATTATACTAGCTTTTATTTCTTTTATTTTTAAGTTTATTTATTTATTTTGAGAGTGAGAGAGGCAGAGAGAGAAGAGAGACAGAGATTACCAAGCAGGATCTGTGCTGTTAGTGCAGAACCTGATGAAGGGCTTGAACTCATTAACTGCAAGATCATGACCTGAGCTGAAATCAAGAATTGGAGACTTAACTGACTGAGCCACCCAGGTGCCCCTAGCTTTTATTTCAATGTAGTGCAATAGATCTTTCTTCTAGAATAAATTTAAATTTAAAATTCAGTCAATTCAAAGAAAAATAGTAATTGATGATTGAGAACTTTAGAAAAGTAGAAAATGGTAATATTTGGGGCTTCGAGAAATGGCGTTAGATTGAGTTGGATTTTTCGTTATTATTGTTGTTAAGAACAGAGACTCTGGGATGGCATAATGGCTAAATTTATGTGTCAACTTGGCTAGGCCCCTGTACCTAGATAGTTGGTCAAACATTATTGTAGTTTTTAAAGATATGACTAACATTTAAATCAGTAGACTTTGAGTAAAACAGACTATCCTCCATAATGTGAGTGGGCCTCATCCAATTGGTTGAAGGCCTTGAAAGAAAAACACTGACCTCCCTCATGTAAGAGGGAATTCTGTCAGCAGACTATCTTTGGACTCAAACTGCTACTCCTCCCTGGGTCTCCAGCCTGCTGGTCTACCCTGAAGATTCTGGACCTGCCAAGCCTCCACAATCATGTGAGTCAATTTCTTAAAATAAATCTTGCTCACTCTGTCTCCGTGTCTTTCTTCTTCTTTCTGTCTTCATACACACACCCACATACACACACCCACACGCACACACCCTATTGATTTTGGTTCTCTCTGGAGAACTTTGACTAATACACAGTGTTACCTGCATTTTAAATGAGGCTCAAAAGTTAACTGACATCCCTTAAACGTGGCAGGGCCAGGACTCAGCCATGGTTCCGAGTCTGTCCATGATCCCATGTGGCCTTTGCAATTACAGAACCTGTTATAGAAGAAAAAGAAGACAAAAGTGTTTTCAAACTTTAGTCATGGCCCAAGAGATCCAAAGGGTTCACAGGTCAGGAGAAGCAGGTAAAATGGATGTGAAATCCCTGTGGCCAAAGAAAGATTCCTCTTGGATGTCATCCTTCAGAAAGTCCCTAACAGTGCCCGTGCATGCCTGTGCGCACACACACACACACACCAAACTAATACAGAGCTCAGGTCTAGGATCAGTTACTTGTATTTATTCTTCAATGCTTCTTTATGAAAATATTGCTGGAACAATCATCAGCCAATCTGAGTTTATTGCCACCTTGACGGTATAACAGAATATCAGAATTGGGTGGGGGGCAAAGTCAGGATATTTGGATATTTTGAGGTGTGAGGGTCTGGTTTAAGACAGGTCTTTCAATGCAGGGGCTTGATTAGGATCTGTGGACACAACGAGGCAGGGGCTACCAGGGGGAAGGTTTAGAAGCGTCTAAAGGTATAAACAGTCATTTGATATTCTCTATTGAAATATTGAGCAGTCTGATGTTCACTTACATCTGTTTGATTTCAGAAAGTTCCTAACAGGAATAATAAAGTCATTTGCAACTTTTTATCTTCCTGGGCAAGAGTTTCCAAATAATAAAGTCATGTTGTCAAAGACAGTAATGGTGCAATTTGTTTTTGCCATTTAACAACTTTGCAGCACGACTTAGTTGTTTTTTTTTTTTTAATTTTTAATTTAATTTATTTTTAAATTTACATCCAAATTAGTTAGCATCTAGTGCAACAATGTTTTCAGGAGTAGATTCCTGAATGCCCCTCACCCATTTAGCCCCTCCCCCCTCCCACAGCCCCTCCAGTAACCCTCAGTTTGTTCTCCATATTTATGAGTCTCTTCTGTTTTGTCTCCCTCCTTGTTTTTATATTATTTTTATTTCCCTTCCCTTATGTTCATTTGTATTGTCTCTTAAAGTCTTCATATGAGTGAAGTCATATGATTTTTGTCTTTCTCTGACTGACTGATTTCACTTAGCATAATAACCTCCAGTGCCATCCACGTAGTTGCAAATAGCAAGATTTCATTCTTTTTGATTGCCAAGTAACACTCCATTGTATATATATACCACATCTTCTTTATCCATTCATCTATTGATGGACATTTGGGCTCTTTCCATACTTTGGCTATTGTTGATAGTGCTGCTATAAACATTGGGGAGAGCACAACTTAGTTTTTGCATTCACAAAAAAACTTGTATTGCTGTACAATGTTGATTTCACTAAGAGATTTTTTAAGGGGCAGTAGAAAAAATAGGTTTGCCTTGCAGAGTAAAGTCATGTTGATAAAGACAGTAGAATACTAATGTCATGTCAAGGTAGACAGCATGTGGGTGTTCATGGGTTTGTTCTTAGGATCAAGATTTTTGGTTACAAGTGGCAGAAAACACAACCCAAACAGGAATTTCAGACAAAGAGATTCTGTTGGCTCATGATCCTGCAAAGAATCCAAGTGCAGGCATGCCTAGAACCAGGGACTCTCACTGTTACATCATCTGTTATGCATATATGATTATTGAAAGATATATCACTACTGTGTTCCTCTCTATTTCCCAACTCTGCTGTCTTCTATTTCAGCCATATTCTCAACCAACCCCCTCTACTTGTGGGGAGTAGTACCATGGAAAATGATGGAGGGGTGCTATTTTAGAGAGACAGACCAAGACTGTCTCTAGGAAGAAGGGATTTAAATCAGCCATGTGAATGCCTAGGGCAGGCCTTCTGGGCAGAGGAAAAGGCAAGGGGCAAGGACCTCAAGTCAGGAATAAGTTTGGGGTGTACAAAACTGGGAGCAGGCCAGTGTGATTGGAAAGGGTAAGCAAAGCAGAGAAATGAGTTGGAGATGCTGCAGATTAGAAATGAGACCAGAGAGAGAAGCAAGGGTCGGATTATACAGAGATTTACAAGCGGTCAGACTTTATTCCATATGTGACAGGAAGACTTTGGAGGGTTTGGGCAAGGAAGTGACAGGTCTGTCTTATGTTTTAAACCATTCTAGGTGGAGAATTCACTATAGGGGAATGGAAGCAGGAAGACAGATTAGGATACAAGGTGAGAGATGAGGGGGGTTTGATGACAGATCAGCAGGACTTGCTCATGGACCAGACGTAAGGCATAAAGGAAACAAGGGAGTCAAGGATGGGTACTAGGTTTATAGCCTGGATGCAGGGATAATTGTGCCATTTATAGAGGTGGGGGCACCTGGGGAAGGAGCAGGCTGGGAGTCAGAGTTCTGGACATGCTTCCTTTGAAATGCCTGCTGGACGTCCACGCAGTGTGTCAAGCACTTGGACAAAAGGGTCTGAACCCAGAGGACAGATTGGTCTTGGGACACTTTGGGAGGCAGAAATGTAAATGACAAAAGCATGGTTCCGAGAACCCATCCTTGGGGCACTCCAACATAGAGAGGTTGGGAAGACACGAAACTGCCAAAGGCAACTGAGAAGTGATGACCCGTAAGGTGAGGCAAACCAGGAGTATGATGTCTGGCATCCAGGTAGAGTGAGTATTCCCGGAAAGACTGAGTGATCGATATGTCAGAGGTCCTCAGACTTTGAGTAAGGCAAGCTCTCAGAGCCCACAAGCAGAACTGAGTGCATTACAATTCAGATCTACAAAACACACATTTTCTGTGGATCACTGGTTCTGTGCTTTGAAATCCTCATTCCTGCTAATGACGGTGGAAGAGGGGGTTGGGTGATTCAAGATTCCTTCCCTTTTTTTTGGATTTTAATTATTCTCTCTGGGAGTAACTCAATGTCTTTGGGGTCAGTACTAAGTTCAAAGGTAGAACTGCTCATCAGCGTTATTTTTCCCTCTCTCAAGGGATTTCTCCTCCACCACCTTATTCTCAAAAAGGCTCTGGTAGCAGGAGGGAATATATGGGGCAGGGGTGGGGCCACTGGGTTCTGGTCTTTTCTGGTGTGTGTGGCTCCTGACGGATGGTTCTTTAGTCTTGGCACTGTTCCTGCTCTTGGCCTTTGTCAGCCTCCCAGGCCTCTTTTGCTGCATGTTTGAGGCCTCCCTTCTCAGGATGGGGAGCACAGCGCTCTGGGGGTCTTTCACTGCCCTTTCAAAATCCCTCAGCCATGGCCACCTTAATGTGGGAGCCTTGCTAAATGAAGGCATTCTCTCAGGGTCTTGCCATTTACCTTAGTGATGAGAGGAGAGCAAGAATGAAGTTCCTCCCTTATATTGATTCCAACCTCATGTAGATATTTCTATTGTCCTTCACTCCCTTCTACATTTAGGGGCTTTTATCTTGAGTGGGCATAGCCAGGACACTTCCTTCTGACCCCTTTGCCCTATTCTTCTTGAATTTCCTTTTCTTGCAGAGGCACATCACTTACGTCATATCCAGGGGTCTTCCCTCTGGCCTGTGGTGTGATTCTGTGATCCTTGGCAGCCAGATTTGGTTCTAGATAAGTAAAGGAGAACTTTTCCAATATAGAGAAGACTTTCCTGAAAAAAAAAAAACAAAAAAAAAAACAAAAAAACCCCTTGGTATTTAACCCTACTGTGTCCCTAGGAAGTCAACTTTGAGAGTCAAGGCTAAGAAAAAAAAATTTTTTTAAAGGAATGAGTGTTGAAATTTGTCAGAAGTTAGTCAGCACTTATGGAAATAGTAACATAATTTTCTTCTTGAATCCATTGATGTGATGCACTCTATTCATGAATGTTCTTATATTGCTATATCATATATTCTCTTTTTCAACTGAAGTATACATGACATACAACATTGTATCAGTTTCAAGGGTAGAACACAATGATTCACTATTCGTATATATGGTGAAATGATCAGCACACTAAGTCTCGTTAACTTCTTTCACCACACACAGTTACAAAGTTTTCTTTTTTTAATGAGAACTTTTACGATCTATTCTCTTAGCAATTTTTAAATACGCAATATAATACTATTAATGCTAATCACCCTGCCGTACATTACATCCCCATGACTTACTTATTTCATAACTGGAAATTTGTTCTTCTTGTGTATGAAGTTAATCAGAAATACCTTCTAATTAGCTCTTCTTCCAAAGCAGGATCCATCCATCCATCCATTCAGTGTGATATGGAGCCACAGGGCAATATTCTCTAAAAGGAATGAGAAATACAACTATTTATTCAGGCGCACTATTTTAATAACATTATCTCCTTTTTGTCTGGCCTCTTACAACACTGCCTGGGGTAGTATCATGAAATAATTGCTCTTACTTCTCGTGGGCTTTCCGGCCACATCAGAGCAGTTGTCTCTCATTCCATACACTCGAACCACTCAAACAGTCCGTGTGCAGCGGTGGGGGCGGGGGGGGGGGGGGGGGGGCGGAGCTCCGCTTCAGTCTGCTCCTGCCTTTGCCAGACAGACATTGTCAGACGGTCCTGAATTCAAATTGTGTTTCTTGCATCCCCATATGTGTGACCACGTGTAAGTTACCTCTGCTTTCTGAGCCTAACTTCTAACATAATTATAAAATGTGCATAATAACATTGATCTCAAAGGATCATTGCAAATATTGAAGGGAATTCATAAATGTAAGAAGCTGGCTATGGAGTTGGTATTCCAAAAAAAATACAATATAAGAGTACTTAAAAGGGAATTCAGATTTCTGATCATAGCCTCCAGGTCTGGTGGCTGGGCACTCTCTATGTCCAATGATTTAAGAAAAAAATTTAATGTTTTTATTTTTGAGACAGAGAGAGAGCGCGGGAGCATGAGCAGGGGAGGGGCAGAGAGAGGGGGAGACACAGAATCTGAAATGGGCTCCAGGCTCCGAGCTATCAGCAAGAGCCCGACACGGGGCTCAAACTCTTGGAGTGTGAGATCATGACCTGAGCTGAAGTCGGACGCTCAGCCGACTGAGCCACCCAGGCGCCCCTCTACATCTAATGATTTTTCTGTCTAACCAGCCAGTCCCGCAACCCCAATGGGGTGTCAGACAATTCAGTTTGGTTCTGTTATGCCCAGAATTCATAATCCCCAAAGACCACCAGGGAGCCGAGTCCGATGCAAAAGCAAAGAGCCTTTATTCGAGCTAGCTCGAGCTCAATTCCCTACCTGCACAGACGCAGCGGTGAGATGCTGGAGAGAGAGCGGGTTTCAAAAGCACAAGCTTTTATAGGGATCTAGGGGCAGTTGGTGGGGTAATGGTCGTGGCCTTAGCCAATTGGCTGGGGAAGGGTCAGAGTCCCCAAGCTTCCTACACTTTGGTCAAAGTTTGGCTACAAAGTCAAGGGTTCCTACCCCTCTCCCTCCCCCTGGTTCCATAATTTGCTTCTATGATTCACAGAACTCAGGGAAATGCTCTGCTTACTATCACATTGTGTTATAAGGGATGAAAATGAACAGCCACATGAAGCAGCATATAAGGCCAAGGCCAAAGGCACCTGAGCACAGGAGCTTCTGTTCCGTGGAGTTGGACTGCATCACCCTGCCGGCACACGTGACTGCCAGTGTGTAAGCTCTCTGAGCCCATTGTTTAAAGCGTTTTACGTGGGTTTCATTATGTAGGCGTGATTGATTAGATACTTGGCCATTAGTGATTGAACTCCACCTCCAGCTTCTGTCCCCTCCCTAGAGTTTGGGGCATTGGGCTGAAGGTTGTAACCCTCAAATCCTGGGGCTATTTCTTCTGACAGCTAGCCCTTACCCTGAGGCTCTCAAGAGTTACCTCATTAGCGTAAACTCAGGTAAGGTTCACAAGGGCTCCTTATGAATAACAAAAGTTGCCCCAATCATCCCTGTCACTCAGGGAATTCCAAAGGTTTTAGGAGCTCTGTGCCAGGAACTGGGGACGATGACCAAATTTATTTTTATTATTATTATTTCACCAGCTTACCGACAGATCCCTCACAGCAAAATGATCATACCTGTCAGAGCATTCACATCTGATTTAGTATTTTAAAAACAGATACAGCAATAGTACCAATATGAATACACCTAACAGATTTGGAGAAGCCAATGTAAGCTAAAGATAGGTTTAAAGAAATAACTAATTTGTCTCATGAAGCCATTACATACACTTTCGTATTCTTGACAATTACATGCATTTTCTCCACTCTGCTTAAAAGTTTTCCACGCACCAAAACCAGGGTGATATGTATTTCTGCATAGCACACTGTGGCACATGGGGCTGCCCTTTGGTTATTTTAAGATTTGATTGCTAATTGCATTGCTCTTTTCCCCTATGATCTACCGCCTTTTGTGCTTCTCAGGAGCCTGGGCAGAACTACTTAGCATGGAAATCAGCTGATGGTTACCTAGATCCAGTTCCTCCGCAGGCCAGTCAATTTCTGTAGGTGTTCTGTCCTGAAGAGCTTTTGACTCAATCCCCCAATACATTTGATAACCAATATCAGTGTTATCACAAGACTACACGAAGTACTAGCCTTACCGACAACATCAGTATTACTCCATATGGCAGTAGGGTCACGGTACAACTTGGTACCATGAAAAATCTGAAAAATAGAAGCCCAAAGATACAGTTGTGTTACCAGAGCTCCTTTTGTTGGAGAAGTGGATAAAGGGCACCGAAGATGGCTGATTGGACTGAAACAAACTCTGGTCTCTAGCTTCGAGACCCCTCCTCCGGTTTCTTCTTCCTTTGTTTGCCAGGCGCGCGAAAACCCCCCCAGATATGGAGGCTGTCAGCTATAAATTACGCTCCTCACTTGCATTCCGGGCTCAGACCTTTGGAAAAACAGCCGCCTCTGAGTTTGCCGGTGTAAAATAAATCTCCAATCCACCAAGATGTCCGAGTGCCGCTTGGTTTTTCCGCCAGCGTTCCAGCCTGGTTCCGTAACACATTTAGTCATTAAGGGATGGTCCAGTTCATTCTCATATCACATCATATGGCCAGAATGCCTTCCAGGGCGATCTCACTCAGATTTGCAGACTGCCATTTGACCTTGTCAGATTCCAGAAGCAGGAGTGGTCTTGGCAAACACTAGCTTCACACTTCTGGGTCTCCAGTATAACTGTGCTAAGAGATAATACTATTCCTTTGCTCTGAGTCTCTTTAGAGGTATTAATATAATTAATTAATATAATTAATATAATTAATGTGAAATCCAATTATTATATAATAATTGGATTTCACTTGTTGCATAGCTCACTTATCATTTCTTTACTCTCAGCTATTATTTCTCCTTCTCTCCATTTTTTTAAGTTTATTTATTTATTTGGGGGGGGGAGGGGCAGAAAGGGAGGGAGAGAGAGAATCCCAAGCAGACTCCATGCTGTCAGTGCAGAGCCCGACATGGGGCTCGGTCCCACAACCATAAGATCATGGCCTGAGCCTAGATTAAAAGTTGAATGCTTAACCAACTAAGCCACCCAGGCAACCTTGTTTTTTTTGTTTTGTTTTGTTTTGTTTTTACACAAACTTTTTCACCTTTGGAAGGGACATTGGTCCAGATATCTGGCAGTAATACTAGCCTAGCAACTGCCTACCCTTCAGTCCACTCCCATTCATGTAGGGTAGGGTGACACATGGACAGAACTAGTGGGCCATCTCAACCACAGGCAGCACAATAGCATTTACTCTCAACTCCAACTTTCCCAGACGGGGTGCAGACACAATCTACCCATCGGGCCTTGAGGAGTTCTGACATAAAGGTTTAAAAGCGTTGTTATGGTTTCCTACTGAGGAATCATCTCTGCTTCCAGTAACTGCCGTGGGACCCCTGGCTCTGGAAGCACTGCATCATGTAGGAAAAAAGAAAGTCATGGGAGAGAACTGTACGACTGGGCCAGCATTCCCCCTCACCCCTGTTCCCAGATATCCCAGAAAATTAGAGGGATCCATCCAGTGGGGACCCTTAGCCCCACTCGTGTTGAGTGTGAACACTCAGTCATGAGGTTGTGTAAGCCAGCCACTCACACATTTATCTCTCCCCTCCCCATTTTATTAACAAGTTTCTTTAAGATTTTCTTTTGAAGGAATCTTCACACTCAATGTGGGGCTCGAATTCACAATCCTGAGAGTCGCGCGCTCTACCAACTGAACCGGCCAGGCGCCCCTCTCCACTCCCCATTTAGACAGCAAATGTTCAACTGTCCATTTGAATTCGCTATTAAACCTCTCCTCGGAGAAATGATGTGCAGCTCATATGCCCATTTGATGTGATACCTCTTGCCTGCTGTTGGACACTATGGGCTGTAAAGTGCATCCTTCGGTCTGAAGACATGTAACTCAGCCACCTCAATTGATCCAGTATATTCTGTTCTGATCCTTTAATAGTGGTGTCAGCATTTGCACGCACTTGGGCACACACGGCCCAGTCTGGAGTAAGAGTGTTCCGCTCAGGGCCCACGTATAGCCTCCTGGGGCCACCAGCATTTTTCCGATGCATCCACTCACCACCTGTGGGTGGGACTTTTCCCCCGGGGAATTTTCCCCATTACCACTTGCAGCCTCTCTTGTTGGCAGACAGAACAGTTCTTGGCATTTTGGGACTCGAGAGGGTGCACGAGGAATGAGTTTAGCCACAGCTCATCTCCACGTTGCTGCAGCACTGCCCTGCCCTCTCATTTCATGGACTCAGGCAGTCGCTTCCCGGGAGAACACCAGAAAGGCCCCTTGGTGGTTCCAATCACCTTCTGAACCTGGAAAAGAGTTCTTCTGATGGGCATCAACATGTCTAACTTTAATACAATTCTTAAATTCCCAGAGTGATTTCCATAGGGCTGCACACTATATAGGCACCCTTGAACAGGCCAGTTTTCTGCTGCTCGTTTACCTGACCACGTGGCCAGGCCATTGGCTCCTGCCCATGAGTTGGTGAAAACTCAAACACAGGGACCTTTATCATTGTTCAATTCTGCCATCGCCACTACGAAAAGGGCATGAAGTTCAGCCAGTTGAGCTTATTTATTCTTCCCTCCTTCAGAGTCTTTCCATCCGCTGGTCTTAGACTTGCAGCCTTGCAAACAGGATACTCTCCATTCGCCTTGGAACTGCCCCATGAACCAAGTGGCTTGGTTGGTCAGTTGAGTGCTGTTCATGCGATAGGTTTCAGCAATTTCTGAGGTGATCCCAGTCAGTCGTAGGAGAAAAGCGGCTACTTGCCTAGGTGTAGGGGCAGGTGCCTCCTCGGTTCCCCTGGTAGCATGCTCCTGTAGGAACTGTTTCCATTTTCTTCTGGAACTCCTCTGGACCCTGCCTTCCTTATTAGAGTGCCTCTCTGATGTCACCCAAGGCATTATGGGTATCTCAGGGATCGTGGTTATTGCACATCTTTCAGTCATACAGGCAGTCTCAAATGCCCAAGAGCAAGCTAGTAATTGTCTCCCAAATGCTGAGTACTGGGCAGTGGCATGTGGAATTTTCTGGTCCAAAATTCAATGCTTGTCCCTGGGAGACACACACAGGTTTTTGTCGTAGGCTTCAGTCTGCATGTACAATAGCAGATACTTCTAAAATTATATCTGAGCAGGGATCACAGGGCTTAAAAGCACTGAGAGAGTTATCCTTTTATATAATTGAGACGTGGCCTACTTTTGGTCAGCTCCCGGCTCAAACATGGCCTTCTCTAGGGAAGTCTTGTGAAGCTAGCAATATTTCCAGATGTGAAATATGTGTTCTCCAAAATCCAGATAAACCAACCAAATGCAGGGCTCTTTGTTTGGTCCTAGAGGTGGGTAATAAATAACAGCGGTTTGTTTTCAGTCACTTGTGGAATGTGCTGGATGGTTCCTGCCCAGATTAGTTTTTGAATATCGCTGGTTGAGTAGGTCCTTGGATCTTTGTTGGATTTATTAATCTACCTTGCACGTTCATGTGAGTCACTGCAGTGTTCAAGTCAGCCCTAGCTTGCTCTTAGGTTTCCAATATTATCATAAAGTCATCATCAATATAGTATATATTACACTTGGGACTTGCACCAAATCCAATCCCTTCTGACCAAATTATGACAGTGAACTGGTGGATTCAAGATCACCCTGTGGCCGTAAAGTAGATGTATATTTGGATCCTTTACACATGAGGGCGAACTTCTGTTGGTTGTCTTTTGAGACTGGAAAGTGTTTGCAAGATCAATCACAGAGTATTTTATGATCTGTTTTTACTCATAATACTTCCGACAGTAAATGTGTGTGTTTTTTCCCCCTCCACACCAACCAATTCCACTTTCTGGATACCAAATAGCTGTTCTACGATTCAGTTTGGATCTGAGGCCAACCTCTTGCAGTTAGTCTCAGACTCTACAGCTTAAAAACTTTTTTTAGTGTTTATTTTTTAGAGAGAGAGACAGCACATGAGCAGGGGAGGGGCAGAGAGAGAGAGAGAGACAGAATCCGAAGCAAGCTCCAGGCTCTGAGCTGTCAGCACAGATCCCGATGCAGGGCTCGAACTCATGAACTGTGAGATCATGACCTGGGCTGAAGTCGGACGCTTAACCAACTGAACCACCCAGGCACCCCCAGAAACTGCTATATTCCTAGTTTGTCTAGTGTTTCCTCCCGGTGTCATTTAAGTTGTTCCTTAAGCCCCTGTATTTCCTGCACTCCTGATGATATACAGATACTTGACTAGATTCACATTAAATACTTTTTCCCAGAATACTTAGCTTTCCTATAGCTGCTGTAACAAATTATTACAAATAATTTGTGTGGCTTAAAACCACACAAATGCATTACCTTGCAGTTCTGGAGGTTAGAAGTCCTACTCAGGTCTCACTGGCTAAAATTAAGGTGTCGGCTGGGCTGTGTTCCTTTCCAGAAGTTCTCGGGGAGAATCAGTTTCTTGGTCTTTTTCATCTCCTAGAGGCTGCTCACGTTCTTTGGCCATGGCCCCCTCGTCCACCTTCAAAGCCACATTGTATCCCTTTGGCCATTCTTCTGCAGTCACCTCTCCCTCTGAAAGTTCTCTTTTAAGGGCTCCCATGATTAGATTAGGCCCACCTGGATATTCAGGGTAAGCACTTACCTGCAAAAGTCCTTCTGCCAGGGAAGATAACACATGCACAGATTCCAGGAACTAGAACACGGGCGTTTTGGTGGGGATCCGTGTCATGCCTACCACAAGTTCACAGGTGATACTTCGTGGGTCATCAGAACAAAAGCCCCATTAGGAAACTGTCCTTCTACTAGTAAAGCCAAGTTTCAGGGGGTTCAATAACGGAGAGGAGAGCAGTTAGCAAAGCCATGTGGGCACAGAGCTACCTGGGTGTGCGAGGGAGGGGATAAAAAAATGTAGCTGCCAGAACCCTACCCCAAAGATTCTGATTCCTTAGGTCAGGGCTGGTAGCTGCCATACGACGTCCTCTTTCCTCCTACAGAAGTGGGTGAATCACCCTTGCCCAAGCCTGGGGCCCAGTTTTGGAGGAAACAGGCAGGAGATTACAGGTAGAAGCTTGTTTTCTTGATCTCCTTCTGAGGTCTGGCCTCTCAAGGGCACCTAGTTGGTGGAGTCATTTCCCCATTTGCCAATAGTCGCCAGCAAGAACGAACATGCAGGTGACAGTCAAAATCGGTGAGCTTCCTCAGGGAAATGGTCACTGACAGATTTACTTCCGTGGGAGACAGCAAACTTCTTCATCCAGGTCATTTGCCAGAAAAAAAAAAAAAAACAAAAACAGGGGCTGACAAAATTTTTTTGCAATATTTAGCATTTAAATTATATGACTTTAAAAATGTGAATTTTAACTGATTATATTAATTTAAAAAAGGCAGTAGAAAAGTTGAAAAAAATCAAATGTGTAGAAGATAAGCCTCCTTCCCTAGTTCTCCTTGTTAGAAACAGGAGATTGATTGTCTTGTCAGTTCATCTCCTTGTTATCAATTTGTTATGTATCCTTCCAGAAAAATATTCTGTTTCCACAACATATTTATGTAGACATGCCTATATCTTATACAAATGAGACCATCCTATACAAACACCATTCCATATTTTGCCTGGACCTGACTTCATATCAGCATGTAAAATCTCCCACATTCCTTTTACAATTGCACACCTTGCATGGGTGACAAGGATTTATTGTGCTATCTCCCTATTTATGTTCTTTTAGGTTCTTTCCAGATTTTGCTACTACAATCCTGAAGTAATTACTAATCTTGCATAAATGGCATTTCCCACACATCTGAGTCTGTTTTAGGGCAAATATCTAGAAAGGGATTTCCTGAGTTAAAGGGTTTGTTTATTTATAAGTTTGATTAGATACTACCAAAAAGGTTGTGGCAGTTATAGTCCCAACCAACAGAGTGTGAGAGTGTCTATTTCAAAACACCTTCTTTCGGGGTGCC
This sequence comes from Neofelis nebulosa, assembly GCF_028018385.1. NCBI lineage: Eukaryota > Metazoa > Chordata > Mammalia > Carnivora > Felidae > Neofelis > Neofelis nebulosa. The sequence continues at coordinate 195,421,889 of NC_080784.1, read as the reverse complement.
TGGGTGGCTCAGTCGGTTGAGCGTCCGACTTCAGCCCAGGTCGTGATCTCGCGGTCCGTGAGTTCGAGCCCCGCGTCGGGCTCTGTGCTGACGGCTCAGAGCCTGGAGCCTGTTTCCGATTCTGTGTCTCCCTCTCTCTCTCCCCCTCCCCTGCTCATGCTCTGTCTCTCTCTGTCTCAAAAACAGATAAAACATTAAAAAAAAAAAAAAAAGAAAAAAACACCTTCTTTTACCCACTTTAGGCAACTGGAATCTCGAACTAGAGTCTATTTTAGGAGATAGGCCAGGTTTCTGAGCGTGAGGGAAAGAGCACCAGTCTAAAAATCAGAGCAAATAGGCCCTAGTTCTGGCTCTCTCATTCCTTAAAAGACCTTGGACCACTTATTCTTGGGACCCAGGTTTCTCTGGGACCCAGGTTTCTCATCTGATAACAAGACGTTTGAACTAGAGACATGTTGACTCCACGAACCCATGTGACTCCTATCCAATATGGTGATGGTCATTCACCACAATGTGTAAAGTAGCTCAATCCATACACTCTGATCAAGTCCCCTTATGAGCCATCGTCATGTGTTCGGTGGTAAAAAAATAAAGCGTGAGCCTTGACCTTTTAAGAACCATAGCTAGCAAACCTCAGGGAAGTAGCAAACTACAAATGACAGCATATAATCCAGGGTCGTACTGGGTGGCGTGGACTATAGGGCTGAGATGGTTCAGAGAAGGGAGGCCGGACACCAGGCACTTGGTTTCAGCAGAGGATTCATAGAAAGGTGCTGTTTCCTTAAGATTTTCAAGAGAAGTAGAAATTTACCAGGCAAGGCTGGCAGGAAGGAACCTGGGGGCATATGGTGTTGTGAAAGCCCAAGTCACGTAATGGAACATCACACTGGGGCACGGGGAAAGCCCCCACACCCAATGTGGTTGTGCCTTATCACTTGTTGGCATGATCACTGAGAAAAGTGAAGTCCTAACCTGACATTCCTTCCATAGCATTTCCTGACTCAGGTGATGGTGGCTCTCTTCTTTGTTTGGTTAAACCTTCAAATCACCGTGGACTCCTCTTGTTCGTGTCCGGGCAATCGCCAAATCCTAATGACTCTATCATCAAAAGAGATCCAAAATTCAAGTCCTTGTCTCTACCTTCACGGCTCCCACATCTCTCAGCTCGAGTGCTGGGTATTCTGTTTCTACGCGTGACTGCTTGCCTGCTATTCTCCACATAGAGGTCAAGGGATCCTGTTAAAATGAAAGTCAGATCATGTCACTCTGATGGGCTCCCATGGAACCCAGAGTGAAAATCAGTCCTTGTAATGAAAAGATGCTACAGGATGTGAGCTGTCCCTCCTGTCTCTCCCCAGATCTCATCTCTGTCATTCTCTCGTCTTCATTCACTCCTTCCCTTCTATCCGGCCCTACTAGCTTCCTAGTTAACTCCTGGCACACTCCAGCATCAGGACTATTGCACTGGATGCTCCCTCTGCCTAGAAAATTCTTCCCTAAGACAGTAGCAAGCTCATACCCTTGCTGCCCTCTCAATGAGTCCTACCCTACGATCCCAACCCTCTGTATCATGTTCTTTTTCTCCCAGCACTTACTTTACTATATAATAAAATCATGATTTTCTTACATTTATTGCTTACTGCCTAGCTCCTCCAAACCCCTGCCCCACTAGAATATCAGGTCCATGAGGGCAGGAATTTAGGTCTGATCACTGCACTGCCTTAATATGGTGCCTGGCTCATAGAAGGACTCAACATATATTCATTCGAGGAATGAATAAGTAAATCATGGCATTTTCCGATGAGCTACTAATGAAGACAGAATGGGCTGGACAGTCACCATCAAAATGGGTATTTTCTCTTGCCCTGTTTGTGTGTCTGATAAGAAAATTGGTATCTCTATTCTGATTCTCAACTGGATGCCAACCTATCCATTATGGAGTCAGAGAGGGAAAAGCAGAGTGATTGTACCAATAACTTCGCTTCTGGTTCTGTCACTCTCCCTGGACCTCATTTTCCTGTTTGATTCAGTGCAAACTGGGGGCAATGATACAAACCTCCTAGGTTAAATAAGAAAACATAAAAAGCATTTTAGTAGGACGCCTACTTTGTAAGTACTTAAGAGATTTTAATCAATTACTGATATGTAACAGAGACATTATGTCTTCTCCTAGAACCATCTTCAAGAAGGGCCTCAAAACTCAGGGGAAGCTCCTGGCTCTACGGAAATTCATGGCAGAAGTGGGTGGGTGTGGCCTGCCAATCACGCCTCGGGGCTCTCACCCAGGACACCCTCTTTTCACTGCACACTCATTGCACCTGCAGATTTCCCCCAGGTTTGCATTTCCTCTTCTGCGAAGTCACCTTCCCTCCCGTGACAATCTTTTGCCAGCAAAGCGGAAAAAGCCAGTTTGGGTCTTAAAAAAATAAATAAATAAAATAAAAGCTAGCTCAAGGCCAACCTGGTAAGAACTGCCCTACCTGCCAGTGACTCCTTGTCTCTCCTTCCCCTCCCCTCCCCTCCACCCCTCCCGCAGGAATTAAGGAAAAGAGGCCGTCAGAAGGCACGGGGCGGGCAAGAACAAGGTGGGCACGTCGAGGCTCCGGCGGCCGGCCCGGCGAGCGAGCTCAGGTAGAGGAGGTGCGGCCGGAAGGGCGCTCGCACCCTGCCCGCCCCGCCCTGCAGGCTCAGGTGCCAGCCAGGTAGCAGGAGAGAGCGGCGGGAGCGCTGATTGGCCGGCGCGCGTGGGGCGACATCAGGCGGTGGGGCGGGGGACGGGCGCGGCCGGCCTGGGGCGCCCGCTTTGCCGGGGGCGCGGCCCCTGCCCTGCTTCTTTTCTTCCCCGGGTGCGAACAGAGGCCCCCCCCCCCCCCCCCCCCCCCCCCCCCCCCCCCCGCTGCCAAGTGGGTGACTGAGTCAGCTTGGTGGGAAAGGAGAGCGAATTTAGAAAGAATGATAAAGGTTTCCGGACCGACAGGTGGCCGCCTCCAGAGGGAACCCGCCCTATAAAAGAGGCATTTCATTGGCCGCTGTGATGAGTATCTTACGTGCTCACCCAGTGGATTCTCACAACAATCCTAAAACGCAGGCAGTGTTTTAAATTCCCACTTTATAGATGAGGAAACTGAGCCCCAGAGAGGCTAAGAATTACCCAGACCTCTAGAGTCCGCAAGGGGCAGAATCAGGCTTCCAACCCACGGCTCTTTGCCTCCGAAGGGACTGAATTGCTAGCCTGCGTTTTTTGTTTTTTAAAGACTGTTAAGTTTCCGTTAATAAAGCATCTTCTTTTTACAACTGAAATATAATTGACATGTAATACTATATTAGTTTCAGATGCACAACATAGCCATTCGATATGTGTATATATTACAATGTATATCTGATACATATTCGATACATGTATCGGTGTATCTATTATGATGATATACCATGAATAATGGTCACAAGTCTAGTTAACATCTATCATCATACACAGTGACATTTTTTTCTTATGATGAGAAACAGCCATCATTAGAATGTTTGGCTTTGTTTTGCTTTGTTGTTTGTTTGTTTAAGTTTTAATTTTAATTCTGGTTAGTTAACATACAGTGTGATATTAGTTTCGGGTGCACAATTAGTGATTCAACAATTCTATACATCATCCGGTGCTCCTCACGAGTCCTCCTTAATCCCCATCACCTATTTCTTCCCTCCCCCTACCCACCTCCCTTCTGACAACTATTGGTTTGTTCTCCATAATTAAGAGTCTGTTTTTGCGTTTGGCTTTCTTTCTGTGTCTCTTTTCCCCCTTTGCTTGTTTGTTTCTTAAATTCCACATCTGAGTGAAATCATATGGTATTTGTCTTTCCCTGACTGACTGATTTCACTTAGCCTTGTACTCTCCAGCCCCATCCATGTTGTTGCAAATGGCAAGATTTCATTCTGTTTTTTTATGGCTGAGTAACGTTCCTTTGTGTATCTCTCTATACCATATCTTCTTTATCTGTTCATCAACTGATGGCAACTTGGGCTGCTTCCGTATCTTGGCTATTGTGAATAATGCTGCAGTAAACACAGGGGTGCATGTACCCCTTTGAATTAGTGCTTTTGCGTTTTGGGGGTAAATACCCAGTAGTGAGATTGCTGGATCCCAGGGCAGATAGAAGTTCCTCTACCACTGGGCCACCTGTCACCCCTCACCTATTTCTCTGCAACTCTAGCTCTCTCCCTTCCCTCTCTCCATTTCCCTCCTTCTCCTTCTCCCTCACCTCTTTCTCTTTTTCCTTCTTTCCTCCAACTTCCCTTTTCACCTTCCCCCAGTCTCTATCCCCACCTTTCTCACCTGCCTCTCTGCTTTCCCCTACCCCCTTTCTTATCTCTTCTCCATCCCTGCCCCCCTCCTTCCCTTTCTCCCTCCCTCTTCCTCTCTGACTCTCTCATGGGACAGAGAGGTCAGCTGTGGAAACAAGCAGAGTTAGCTCATCATGATTGACTTGGTTTCCTGGGAACGTGTTCCATTCCAGAATCCTCTCCTTGAATTCCTGACCCACGTCAGGTGCTATGCTCAGGCCTAGGGAAACACAGGGAAAAACCACCCTCCCCAGCCTAGGTTCACAGGGCTATAAGGAGTCAGCTATTCAAACAACTAATGAGCACCTACTGGGATCCAGGCACTGGGTGCTTGCAGGGGTGAAACTGGCTTTACTCTGCCCTTAGGGAACTGGGAACTTGCCAGCACCTGCCTTTGGTGGCAGCATAACAAAGATGGAGGGGCACTGGGGGGTGTAAGGGGACTACCGCTCCACTGGCCTGAAGGGGTCAGGGGTTAGCAGAGGACTGACAAAGAGCCTGGAACTATGCTTTCAAGCTGAGTTAACACCTGTCGAGTGGGTTCCCCCATCCACTCCTGATGGGAACATAAATTGGGATGCTATTCAAAGGTGGAGAGTTGGCACAAGCCATGAAGTGAAACTGCAAATATCCCCTGGCCGAGGTCTCTACCCCGTGGGATTTTAGTCTATGATTTCCTCCCAAAAGCTTGCCCGGAGACGGGTGCGGCGGTGTTCACGGTAGCTTTGTCTGTCATCGAGAAAGCACAGGAAACAATCCCCAGGGCTGGGTTCAAGAAAGGAATGTGCTGGAATGAGTGCAGCCCAGAAAGAGGCAGGTTTGTATATGTTGCTACAAAAAAATAGCCAAGATATAGTAAGTGGAGAAAACAAGATGCAAAACCATGTAACTCATCATCCCTTTCTCTAAATGGGTTTAATGGGGGAGGAGGTGGATATGCTGGTCTGTGCTTTATAGATCGGGTGGGTGGGAAGCTCAAGAAACTGTCTGTAGTGGTTCCTTTTGGGAAAGCCATAGGAAAGAGGAAAAAAAAAACCAACAACCCACATTCTGTTTTTATTTTGCATCTTCTGTTCTGCTGGAGTCTGTCTGACCTTGTGTGATGGGCTGAATTGTGTCCTCCCCAAATTTCCTGTGTTGAAGGTCTAACCCCTCAGTACCTGAAAATGTGACTACGTTTAGACAGGGTCTTTAAAGAGGTGATTAAATGTAAATGAGATAATATAGGTGGTTGTGACCCAACATGACTATTCTCTTTATGAGAAGAGGAGACTGAGACCCCGATATGCTTGGTGGATGTGGGGAGAAGGTGGCCATCAACAAGCCGAGGAGAGGCGTCAGGAGAAACCAACCTGCTGACACGTTGATCTTGGACTTCCAGCCTCCAGAACCGTGAGATGACACAACTCTGTTATTTAAGCCCCTCCGTCTGTGGTACTTTGGATGGTAGCCCGAGCAGACTCATCTACCATGTGAATGTATTACTTTTGAAATATATATTTATATGTATATTTGATATATATATTATATACTTCTCAGAAAGTCAGTGGAGTTATTTTTTTTTAATGTTTATTTATTTTTGAGACAGAGAGAGACAGAGCATGAATGGGGGAGGGGCAGAGAGAGAGGGAGACACAGAATCGGAAACAGGCTCCAGGCTCTGAGCCATCAGCCCAGAGCCCGACGCGGGGCTCGGACTCACGGACCGTGAGATTGTGACCTGAGCTGAAGTTGGACGCTTAACTGACTGAGCCACCCAGGCGGCCCAGTGGAGTTATTTTTTTAACATATTTATTTATTTATTATTTATAGACAGAGAAGGAGGGGGAGGGGCGGAGGGAGAGGGAGAGAGAGAGAGAATCTTAAGCGAGCTCCAAGCCCAGTGTGGAGCCCCATGCAGAGCCCAGTGTGGGGCTTGATCTCACAGCTGTGAGATCATGACCTGAGTCGAAATCAAGAGTTGGACATTTAACCAATGAAAAAAACTCCTGGTAAGTGTCATGTCAGGAAATCCACTGTGCTTGGCCCAGTTTGGGAGGTGGGGAGCAGGGGAGAGGGGAGCAGAGTGGGGGAGTTAAGCAAAAGCAGGGACGTGCAAGGTCCCAGGGTGCTGGTGTGGTGGCAGTGGGCAGGGGGTGGGGAGGTATGTCTCAGTGAGCAGGTTGCTCAGGGTCAGAACTGGCAGGACTTTGGGCTCTGGAGGAGTTTGGTCTTGCCCCTGAAGGTGGTGGGGATGCGTGGAGGGTGTCCCGCAGGGAACAAGGATGTGGGCTGACTATTGCATGGAAAGACCATACAAGGGGACAAGGGTAGCGAAAACCAGACGGGGATCTGTTGTGGAAGTTCTGAGAGGTCACAGCAAGCCAGAACCTACGCAGGGCGATGGGCAGGGACTCTGGGGCCAGGCCACTGGATTTGAATCCACCTCTGTCACTTAGTTGCTGTGTGACCTTAGGCCAGTTGGTTAATCTCTCTGTGCCCCAAATCCTAGCTGCAGGGCAGGGATACTGAGAGTGGAGGGCGGTCGGAAGGCTCGACTGGATGAATATATGCCTGTGGTAAGCACTCTCCTGTGTCTGGTTTGCTACGTTGTTACCTTCCCAAGGGTTGAACACATGATGCGTGATATATGCTTAACCCATTCTCCTGGGGTGATGGAGAAAGCGTGCAGCCCCGGGTTGCCGGCTCATATTAATTAGATAAGAGAAGGGAGTGTCCCAAGTCCACGCAATTAGAAAGGTGATGGGCTGGAATGTGAATCCAGTCTGTCTGTCTCCAAAACCTGAACTCTTAACACTATGTAACCTAACTTGGGCCTGCTACTTAGTAGGACCTCAGTGAGTCATTTCTAAGTGAGTTGACTGAAATTAAGGTGCACAGAGCTTAAATGACGTGCCCAGGACCACACAGCTCGTCAGCAGCCGCTGGGAATAGAACCTTGCCTTCTAGTCGCACAGGCACATCTCAGGCCACCAGAAAGTGGGGAGGTCTCAGTGGTTGTGTGGGAATCCTCTGAGGTTCCTGGCGTCCATGTCTGTGGAGTAAACTCTCCCTAAATGAGCAACGATGTGGCATCACACTGCATCAGAAGCGTATCACGGGATCTGCTGCTGGAGCTCGACTCTCTGTTACCGGGCAAGTTCCGTGGCATTTCACTCCATTCCAGCAGCATATACTGGTCAGCCTTGCTCTCGGTAAAACTTGGTAACACGCTGGTCACCAGAGATCACTGACCTGACAATGTTGGTTGTTCAGTCCGGACAGGAATGAGGTTAAGAAATCACCTTCGGGAGCCCGATGGAGCTAGTTTCGGAGCCCTGCTGCGTAAGTTTCCAGCCATCAGTCTTGGCGCGCTTAGCTTGTCTTTAAGCCTTGCCCACCCCTCCTGCACATGAGAACAGGAGAGAGTAAAGACACCCGACTCTCAATTATACGAATAGAAATTAGTATCCCTTAATTTTCCAGAAAGCTATGTCTCTTCAACCATTGAAATAGGTATTAACTGGACACTAAAGCTTGTATGTACTGACAAGTGAATACATGCTTCAGCCTTCACTAAAAGCTTAAATATTCTTATTTGGGTTGCCTGCTCTACGGCCTGCCGTACCCCCCTTTGAATGAACTTAAGAGAGCGAAATGTATAGAATTTATTTTCAAACACATTTATTCACAAGGATTCCAATTTTGTAGGTTGGACCTGGTGAGATGATAGAAAATACGTATATTGGTCTCTGCCCCAGTTCCTGGCACAGAGCTCCTGAGACCCTTGTAACTTCCCCAGATACTAGGAGCATCTTCTGTTCCTTTGTCTATGACTCAGTTCCTGACCCAGAGTTCCCAAACCCCTCGGAATTTCCTGGGTGACAGGAGCGTTTTGTGTTCTAATGAAGTGACTCTTGGTGGGCTCCTGGATGGGGCTGGTCACCAGAAAGACGAAACCATGATTAGAAGCTTGGAATTTTCAGCCCCACCTCTCATTTTTTAGCGAGGGCAGAGGGGGTAGAAATGGAGTTGATGGCGAATATGCCTCCACGATGAAGCCTCCATAAAAATCCCCAAAATATGGGATTCTGAGAGCTTCCAGGAGATGACACACCCCACCTCCCTGGGGAGAGAAACTCCTGTGCTTGAGACCCTCCCAGACTTCACCCTATGTGAGGTCTCTTCATGTGGTGTTTCACCCGTGTCCTTTATCATATCTTTAAGAAGCTAGGAGGGGCGCCTGGGTGGCGCAGTCGGTTAAGCGTCCGACTTCAGCCAGGTCACGATCTCGCGGTCCGTGAGTTCGAGCCCCGCGTCGGGCTCTGGGCTGACAGCTCGGAGCCTGGAGCCTGTTTCCGATTCTGTGTCTCCCTCTCTCTCTGCCCCTCCCCCGTTCATGCTCTGTCTCTCTCTGCCTCAAAAATAAATAAACATTTAAAAAAAAAAACTTAAGGGGCGCCTGGGTGGCGCAGTCGGTTAAGCTGCCGACTGCGGCTCACGTCACGATCTCGCGTGATCTCGCGTGAGTTCGAGCCCCGCGGCGGGCGGGGCTCTGGGCTGACGGCTCGGAGCCTGGAGCCTGTTTCCGATTCTGTGTCTCCCTCTCTCTCTGCCCCTCCCCCGTTCATGCTCTGTCTCTCTCTGTCCCCAAAATAAATAAAAAACGTTGAAAAAAAAAAAAAAAAAGAAGCTAGGAAACTCAGTGTTTCTCCGAGTTCTAGGAGCTGCTCTAGCAAATAAATGGAGCCCAACGAGGGGGTTGTGGGAACCTTCTGATTTGTAGCCGAATGGGACAGAAGCTGTGGGTACCCTGGGACTTAGTACTTGTGACTGGCATTAAGTGGGGGAGGGGAGGGGGTGGGAGCAGTCCCATGGGACTGAGCCCTTACCTGTGGGATCAGATGCTGTCTCTGAGTAGTGGGAGTAAAGTTGTAGGGCACCCACGGGTGTGGCAGGATTGCTTGATGGGGAGAACCCCCCACATCCAGTGTCAGAAATGTTATGAGTGTGGTATTGGTATCAGAGCAAAGGTGGTGGGGCAGGTGGGAAAGAGTGGGTTTTCTGACCCAGACCTTTATGCTCCTTAACTTGCGCTATGGACACCTTAATTGAAGGAGGCTGTGGGATTTTTTTGTTTTAATTTTTTGTGTGTGTGTGATTTATTTTTTAGAGAGCGAGAGAGGCAGAGCATGAGCAGGGGAGGGGCAGAGAAAGAGGGAGACACAGAGTCCAAAGCAGGCTCTGGGCTCTGAGCTGTCAGCACAGAGCCCAGCGTGTGAGATTGTGGGGTTTTATGGAAAGAATATACAGACAAGCCGCACTGCAAAACACAGGCGCATGAGAAGCCCTAACTAGTGTTAGTTGTCTCTGTTTTAGGACTGTCAAATTGCCAGTGACTCACCTTGTGCCCCAGGCCCTGCCTTCAGTGTGTTAATCTCAGAGAGACAGAAGTTTCAGCACACTCAAGGACTGGAAATAGTCAAAGACCCTTTGTCCTCAGCCAAGAGAAACTAAGCAACATTCAAACACCGTCCACACCACTTCCAGCCCTTGGCCCAAGGCAGGTATTTTATTTTATTTTCAAAATGTTTATTTTTCATTTTTGAGAGAGAGAGAGAAAGAGAGAGAGAGAGAGAGAGAGAGAGAGAGAGAGAGAGAGAGACTCTGAACTGGGGAGGGGCAGAGGGAAAGAGGGACAGAGGATCCAAAGCAGGATCTGCACTGACAGCAGCCAGTGAACCCGATGCGGGGCTCGAACCCATGAACTGGGAGATCACGACCTGAGCCGTAGTCGGACTGAGCCACCCAGGGGCCCCCCAAGGCAGGTGTTTTAAAATGTAGGTTTCATCTTTATTTCGGTTCAGTGGGGCCCGCAGGCCAGAAGATGATTGCCATTGAAAAAATAGTTTGTTATTCCCAGTTCCCCAAGAGAAGGGGGCACATCATACCATTCGAGGCCACTCAGGGAGGTGCCAGGGCGGATCAGGAGGCAGAGAGAGCGCAAGGAACTCATGGCAAGAGTCTGTATTGTGGTTTCTGCAGAAGCGATGTGCAAGGCAGGTTAAGCAGGCTCAGAAATCGGCCAGTCTGAATAACTTCGGCAGGCTCTGGGGCATAGGGGCTGTCCTGAGTTGCATGATGCCTGGTCTGGGATGATGAATGCAAGGGAATATTAGCCAGTAGTGAAACAGTCCTGTGAGAACCTGAGGGAGGAGATGTTTGGGGTGTGGGCTTTGCACGTAAAAGGAGCCCTTGCTGGTGGGTCCTTTGATGTTTCTAGAAACTGGCTAGCCAGGGGAGGAGGAGTCCCTCTTGGGTCAGCAAGGCTTGAAGATGTCAAAGCGTCAGTGAGTGTAGAAAATAAAAAACATGATTAATATAGTGGGGCGGTGACCTTGGCTCTATGATGCCCTCAGAGAGGTTGGGCTGTGGAGCACAGCCAAGCTCTGCAGCCATGAGGAGCTAATGGAAGGTGCGAGATGTCCAAAGTCCTGTCACGCCCTCTGGGACGGGAGTCCCAGCTGTCCTACGTGGTTTGCACTGCAGCGCAGCAGGGGTGAGTGTTGCCTCTCTATTCTGTAGCAGAAACACAGCACTCAGCCCGGACGACCTCCCCAGCAAGAAGCCTGGCTGTGAGAACTTCCATAGGCAGAGCATTTTCTCCTTTTTCATAGTGATTTCATTTTGTTTGTTTTCCAGGAAAAGGATACATCGGAGGTCGGTGGACTTGCTTCAGATTTAGTTAATTCTATTTGTTTCCCCAGGGGAGGAACGGTCACCAGTGCTGTCTGTCCCGTACAGCCTCTCCACCACCACTGCCCTGCTCTAAACTGAGCCCTCACCCCATCTGGGGCTGGGAGAGACAGCACCTTGCTCACATTCACCTCTTTCTGATGGGAAGTGGTAAGAAATGCATCCCCACATCATTGGGTGAAGGCACACTATTCATTAGTATAGCGTGTCAGCATTGTTTTGTTTATGTATATATTTTAAAATGTGGACAATACTTAGTCGTTGCTAATACTTACCATTGCTAGAAAGCATTTATAATTTTTTTTTAATGTTTATTTATTTTTGAGAGAGAGACAGCCATGAGTGAGGAAGGGGCAGAAAGAGAGGGAGACACAGAATCCAAAGCAGGCTCCAGGCTCCGAGCTGTCAGCACAGAGCCCAATGTGGGGCTCGAACTCATGGAACATGAGATCATGACCTGAGCTGAAGTCGGACACTCAACCCATTGAGCCACCCAGGCGCCCCATAGAAAGAGCATTTATCAATATTCATCATTGTGGCATCGTGAGCTGAGTTTTTAGAGAGCATCTGTGAAGGAGAAAGGTCAGTAAGGTTCCCAGTAGGTGTCTCTGTCCCCTTCCCCAAGCCCCTTGGAATCCAGCACCAGTGTGCAGAAGCAGAGAAAGTCACAAGTCCCCGGGTTCTCCAGAGAAGCCTGTGGACCCTCGGGGACGCCGGCCTGGCCCAGCTGGGAGAGTTCTAAATGACCAGCAGAGCCAACAGGAAGAGGGGAGGGTGCCTGAGAGAGCGAGGTGAGGCCAGGCACAAATGAATGACCTGCTTTGTCTTCTCAGAGCCCTCTGAGAGGGAATTAGGTAACAGATTGCCTGAAGCCACAGTTGTCCCCCAACAAGAGGGTCAGGGAAGGCAACTGGGAAGACAGAGAAAGCTGATGGTGATTTTCACTGTATTTCGTCTTCTAAAGAGGGTGAGTTCTAAGCGGGGGTTGACTACCTGCCCGGTGTGTGCCAGCCTGCAACCTCTGAGAGGCTCAGAGAGACAATGAACTCATTTTGGAAAAAAGAAGGAAGAGTTCTAGAAGCATGGGAGAGGGGAGGGGTTGGAGCCCTGGAACAAAGAAGTGAGGCCCCTGTGGCCACAGCACAAGGTAGGGGAAGAAGAGCGTGGTTGGATGGAGATTGCAGAGTACGTTCTTCTCTGTGACATGCGACGGAGCACTCTTTTCAGACTCTCCATGACACCCTCAGTAAAAGGTAGACCCTTCATCAATGGCATGTTTCAGGTTTACTCTTCTGAGCATTGAGTCTCACTCCTTACCCATCCCCTGCCTCTGGTGCCCAGCACAGTTCTTGATAGATAGTAGGTGCTCAATTAGTGTTTACTGCATGAAAATGTCTCCGTGATTTGCCTTATCTTCCCATCACCACATCCCAAGTCCAGGATGGACCTGGATTATTCCAGTGTCTTTTCCACAGCTCCCATCTTTCCAGGCCGTCCCATTGTAAATGTAGCCTGCATTCCATTGCCACTGATCTCCAACACCACCTGGATGGTAGTTTTCATTGACTGATCAAACTTTAGCAGTTCTATCCTTTCCTTCTTGGAAATCTGAAAGGGCCCCCCATTGCCTAGAATCCCATCTACATTCTCCATCCCGAGGGTTTAAGTCACCTGGGGAGTTTGAAAAATGGAAAGAACTCAGGTGTGTCAAAAGTTCTTGCAAAACATTCTGAGTGATACAGGTATGAGTTTCCTGTGGTAGTCATTACTCTTTCCAGTTTTCTCTCACCCAGATACACAGTAAGAGGGCATGTTCCTGCCTCTTAAACTTGGGTGTGGTTGCTGGATTTGCACTGGCCAAAGAGTGGAAATGAGTGTATCACTGGGTGGAAGCTTTAAAAATCTATGCCTCATTTGCCACACTCTTCTTTTCCAGGAGTAAGACCACCCTGGAAGGTCCCCAAACCGTCCTCTGGGGTGAGAACCTCACAGAAGAAACCCCCAGGGCTGATGTGAGACAGGCATATGGTAGGAATTACTGTTCCCATTTACAAAACAGGAACCATTACACCTCGTATGGCAGGAGGGGAGTGGGAGGGAGGCTCTTACCCAGGTCACTCTGCTCTTCAGGGGTAGAACCAGACCTCCCTGCTTCCAGTGGGAGACCTCATCACCAAGGTGGCCACACCTGGCCCTTCCAGGAAGACACATGGGTAGAATGAAAGACACAAAAACTTTGTCATTAGACAGACCTGATTCAAATACCAACTTTGGTGTTTGCCAAGGAGTCCCAGTTGACAACAATAACAATAGTCTGTCCTATAAATTTATGGGAAAGGTGAAGTAAGCTAGGGTGGGGAGCCCTGGCGGGCATGCGTAGGTCAATTAGCCTTGTCTCTTTCCCGGTTTTGCTCTCCTCTGAAACCCTGGAATGATCACAACCACTGTCACCTCTGAGATCTTGCTCAAGATGTTCTCCCTGATTATAAATCCCTCCCCACCTCCTCCCCACACTCCTCTTAGAGCCCAGCTGAAGTCCCTGCTTTTCCACACTGCCTTCTCCTGTGTTCCTATTCACACTCTTCTCCCCCCACATGGATTTAACTGTTTCCCTGGTGAGAAGCTTATCTCCCTAACTATACCAGACCTACCTCATGGGCATTGACTAGCCTCAGCTTCCTGCATCCTTACTGAGTCAGTGGCTCTGGGCACCTCCTTTCGCATCACTGTGCCTAATTCCTCCCTTATCCATGTGGGGACTCACTCGAGGGGCTCTGAAGACTCTCCCACCCATGGCCATCAGGTGAGTAAATTCAACAACTGGGCCTAGTCTACAAGTAGGAAGAGACCCCTGGGAATGGGTTGGCTTTCTTGAGCGCCTCTATGGACCAGGCATCGTATCCAGTGCCTTGCATTATCTCTAGCTGTCAGAAGGACTCTAGGTCGTGAGGTGTTTATAGATGAAGAACACAAACTTTGGCGGTATTTGGCAACTTAATTGGCAATGATCAATTGAGAATGACTTCTTGTTAATAACCTGATATTTCTGTGTCAAGGACTGTGCTAGCGATTCAGAGAGGTAAAGAAGGCAGATGTGATTCCTAGTTCCATGGAACTCACAGCCCAGCTGATGAGACATTCAATGATTCTGTGAACCCTCCTCCTCTGCCACATCCTGTTCATTATATTCCATGTATGAGAAGCACCATCATCACTGCAGTTATCTCTAATTCAGCACCTCTCATAAATTGCCACCAAGTAATTTTATAGACACTATCTCATATACTTCTTAGAACATTCAGAAGGAGAGGTATTATTGTTCACTGATGTCCTCTAAGTGCCCAGCTTAGTGTTTGGCACACTGCAGGGGACACTTTTAATTGAATAAATTTCCATTTTACAGATGAGGTTCATGGGGGTTTTGCCCCTGCCGATGGGGAACACGAAGCTGGGATCCAAGGAGTGAGCGTGTTTTTTTTCCTTCTTAAAGGAAAATACCGGCTCTTTGCTTTCCCCTTTTACCCTCACCCTCTTCCCCAAATGACATTTCTTGTTTTGTCTTTCAGTGTGTTCTGAGCCAATCAGCATGCAGTTGACTTTTAAAAAATCTTTTTATCTTTTTTTTTTTTTTTAAATTCAAGTTAGTTAACATACAGTGTATTCTTGGCTTTAGGGGTAGAACCCAGTGATTCATCATTTACACACAACACCCAGTGCTCATCCCAACAAGTGCCCTCCTTAATACTCATCACCCATTTAACCCATCCCCCCCCATCCCCTCCAGAAACCCTCAGTTTGTTCTCCATATTTAAGAGTCTCTTAAGGTTTGCCTCCCTCTCTGTTTTTATCTTATTTTTCTTTCCCTTCCCCTTTGTTCGTCTGTTGAGTTTCTCAAATTCCACATACGAGGGAAATCATATAATATTTATGTTTCTCTGACTGACTTATTTTACTTAGCAATATACCCTCTTATTCCATCCGTGTCGTTGCAAATGGCAAGATTTCATTCTTTTATATTGCCGAGTAGTATTCCACTGTGTGTGTGTGTGTGTGTGTGTGTGTGTGTGTGTATACACACACATCTTCTATGTGACTTTCTTGGTTGATGCAGCCAACTGCGGGCCCAAAATAGTCCTATTGCCAGATAGGAGGGATGAGCTTTGGAGGACATGGTCTTTGAGACCTCGCCCAAGTGAAGCAAGAATCTCTTCCTCAGCTGTTTTTGCAAGTGGCCAAACCTTTAGTTGTTCTGGGAGAGAAATTCAACTGGAGACCAAAAGAAATGCCTTGAGAAAGAAACAGACTCCTCCCACCTCCACCCCCCTCAAGATAAAAAGTGAAATAACACACATCACAGTAGACTCTTACAAGCCAAATTAAACGAGCTAATAAACACCAGTGCTGTTCAAATGTTCAATTCATCTAAACATAAAGATTGCTGGTTTCCAGCCTGTCTGGCTCTAGTCCAACAACTCTCACTAGAGGCCTTCATTCAGCCTGATAGGGTTGGGGGTTTTGTTTATGGGTATGTGTCTTTTAAGTATATCTGGAAAATTTCCTCACTGAAGACTGTTATGTTGCTCAAGGTGCCTTGAATTCTGTTGGATGAGTTCACGTTTTGAACCTTAGCCTCCTGCAAGTTGCAGAGAGAAGCATCTTTTCTTGTGTTCTTATAGTGCTGAATATCCATCCAGCAATCCACTCAGTCATTCATTCACTCTTCAAGCACTGCATGAGCACAGCCCCGTGACAGACAATGTGCCTGACACAGCAGATGTGAGCTCCCATCTAGCAGTGGCATTTGGGGGTCTGGACAAATAATCAGGCAAGGAGTGTAAAGGGTGGTTGGCCCTGGTCCCTCCAGGTCTGGGCTCCATCAGTGATCTCTGTTCTGAAGTGTGATCAGCTTCTCCCTCTTCTCTGCTTCTCCTTCTCTACCAGTTCTTTTTAAAAGCCTATTTCATATCATAAAGCTCCACACTGAGCTGGTGGTCCTTCTAGGTATCATTCTACTTTTCTCCCTCCTCATTCAGACTTGTAAGCAGAAGAATCGACATTCTCAGTGTCCACCTCTTCACTTCATTCCTCAACCCATGGCACTCCATTCACCAACTTCAGTCATTACTGCTCTTTTGTTGTTGTTATCGTTGTTTAGCTTTTATTTCATGATCATATACTTCGCTCTGCAATCCAACTGAACTTGGAGGGGAGTGAGGAAAACAAGGGACCATGGAACTGCAGAGGGAGCACGAAGATTATAGGAGATTTCGAGCAGATGGGGGCAGAAGGGCGCTCTCCCGAGCTACAGAAGGAACGTTCTGGTAGTTAAGATAAAAGTCAAGTCAAATTTATTAGATTTGTCCACAGTCAGCAATGGCAATCTTCTTGCTGGTCTTGTGGCTCCTGGACCCAAAACGTTCCATGGCTTTGGCGATGTTCGTGCCCTCCTTCACCTTGCCAAACACCACGTGCTTGCCATCCAACCACTCCGTCTTGGTGGTGCAGAAGAAAAACCGGGAACCGTCGCGTTGGGTCCAGCATTAATCATGGACAGGATGCCAGGACCTGTGTGCTTCAGGATGAAATTTCCATCATCAAATTTCTCCCCGTAGATGGACTTGCCACCAGTGTGATTGTGGCGTGTGAAATCCCCACCCTGGCACATAGATCCCGGGATAATCCTGTGAAAGCAGAGACCTTTGTAACCAAATCCTTTCTCCCCAGTGCTCAGAGCACAAAATTTTTCTGCTGTTTTTAGAATTTTGTCTGCAAACAGCTCGAAGGAGATGCGGCCCAAGGGCTCCACATCCACAGCGATGTTGAAGAACACAGTGGGGTTGACCATGCCTGGGCGGCGTGGGTGGTTCTGGGGTGGCAGCGTCTGCAAGGCCCATTACTGCTCTTTCTGAAGACACTCATGACCTACTATGTTCTGACCAGCAGCTGCGCTTATCTTTTTCTTTCTACAGTATTTAATGGTGTTGGTCCTCTAGCCTCTGCTCTCAGCAGCTTCATTCTCCTGGCTCTCCTTGTCTTCTCTGGTCTTTCTCCTTGTCTGTCTCCTTTGTAGTGGTTCTCCTCCACCTGCTTCTCGGTGCTAATACTCCCAGACAACTTGGCTGTCTTCTCTGGACATCCCTTTTCCTGGGACATCTTATTCACTCTCATGGTTTTAAACTAGAATTTACCTACTGATGGCTTTGCTATCTAAAGCTGTAGATAGAGACCAATCAGTATTTGGATGCAAATCAGAATATCTGCTAGATATCTACATTTTGATTTTTCATAAACAACTTAGATTCAACTTGTCCTGAATGAATCTTGGTCATCCAAGAGGATCCTGGCTTTTGTCTTCACTAAGAACCACCAATTTCTATCTTTCTGGTTTAAAATTTTTTTTTTAACGTTTATTTATTTTTGAGACAGAGAGAGACAGAGCATGAAGGGGGGAGGGGCAGAGAGAGAGGGAGACACAGAATCGGAAGCAGGCTCCAGGCTCTGAGCCATCAGCCCAGAGCCTGACGCGGGGCTCGAACCCATGGACCGCGAGATGGTGACCTGAGCTGAAGTCGGACGCCCAACCGACTGCACCACCCAGGCACCCCATATCTTTCTGTTTTTAAAATCGAAGCTTAATCTCTTTCTTTCATTCTATTTATGCCCTTTTCCAGTTCCTTGTCATCTTTCACCTGGATACATTCCATCTCCTTCTATCTCTGTCTCTTATTCTTCATCATCTCTCACCTTGGCCCTTCTTTTCTCTGATCCAGCAGGTCTCCCTAGCTCATGCCACACTGCTTGCAGCTCTGTCCACTGAATTACTGCCATAGAGGTCTTTGTGAAAACCCATATCTGACCAGATTGCCTCCCTATGCAAAACCCTTCAATGGCACTCATCACTAATGGGATAAAACTCCTTAACCTGGAAGTGCTGGGTGGTCTCCATTTGTCCTTCCAGATCGACTTGCCACCTTTCTCTACCCTTCTCTGACCTAGGAGACTGACCTCATAGACTGGTTCAGCTGGGCTCATTCACCCTCTGGCCTCTGCTTGGGTTTGGCCATGGGGAAGCACCAGAAAGATGTCAGGAGGCAAGAGGAGAAAGAAGCTGGATATTTTCCTGCTTCCCTCTGGACTGGCCAGAGGTTCTCTTACCAAAGGCTCCACATCCAGTGTGTGTGTGTGGGGGGGGGGGGGGGGGGCGGGGGGGGTGGAGTCTCTAGGGTCAAAGTCACCATTTCCACCTTGGGCTCTAGTAAAATCCTCTCTTTTTGCTCCTTCTGGGTGAGTGCTGGCTGCCTGGCTCGGAGTTGCTGGCCCAGGTATCCCACTACTCCTTGGTGATTTCCCTCAACTCTGGCAACATCTTGCAATAGTCCCTTCATTAAACTCCCTTTTGTTGCCCTGCATCTTACACCTGTATCTGGCAAGCACTCGCTCGATTGGTGGCAGATGAGGCTTTCTGTAGCCTGGCCACTGCTTCGTCTTCTCCGTTCCATCCGCAGGCATTGCCCCCCAGCAACATCCCGCTGCTTGAGGCTCTCCGTGGAGCCACGCTTTCACTTACAACCATGCCCTTGCCCATGCTAACCCCGTGTCTAAGTCCTGAGGCATCACCTCATCTGAGAAGGCATCCATGTGTCCAAGCTGGGTTTAAGGTTCTGTGTGTTTTCATTGTATTTGTCGCTTTCTTATTAAACTCGTCTTTTACCTTGATATTTAAGAGCATCGGATTTAATGACAGATAGCTTGGGTTCAAACCCCCATCCTGCCTCGATTTTTCCCTCTGAAAATCAAAAGTCCCTCCCTTGTAGGATTGCAGTGTTGGTTAAGTGAAGTAACACATGCTGAATGCATAATGCCATGCCGGGCACATAGCAATGTCCGCTAACTGCGAGCTTTTAGCCCATGTCTGCCTCTTGCCCTTGAGAATTAGTTCTATGAAGAAAAGGATCTTTACTTCGTCAACTTTCGTCGCCCAGATGTGATTTAATGACTGGCATAGGGTGGGTGCTCAATGCAAAATTGTTGAAATAAAGAAGGAATAAAAGATGGGAGGAAGAAGGGAAAAGTTAAAGAAGAGAGAGGAAAAGGAGGGATGCCAGACTTGAGGGAAGCACAAGGGCACCAGAAGTCAAGAAAAGGAATCCTGGCTCAGCTGGAGACGGGAAGGGAACAGAGGGTGGGGAGGAGCATTAGAAAAGGACTCTTACAGTTGGCCACAGGCGCAGTGGAGGGGGAGGGTCCTCCAGGCAGACACAAGCATGGGCAGTGGACAGAGGCAGTTGGCTTGAGAGGGCACAGGGCACTCTGGAAAGGGAAAGTGGTTGGATTTTGTTGGACGGTTATCTAGCAAGAGCTGAAGGTCGTGGGAAGAGGGGATACTGGCAGGGCAGGTGGGGCCGAGCACCTCCTGTATGCTGGACTACATTTGGATTCTATTCTGAAGGCGATGGGGAGCCACTGAGGAGTTTGAAGCAAGGGAGTGACCTGACCAGATGTGCTGCCCACCACCCTTCCTGGTCTCTGAGCAGTCCATGCCAAGCAAACAACACCTGCCTGGCGTCTGCCTCTCCCAGCCGGCATCATCTGTCACCAGCTAGCATCTTTGACATTTGTCACATCCAGGGTGACCGTTGGGAGAAGGAGCTTTGGAGTAAGACGGACTTAGGTTCTAGGTTATTGGACTTGTTGAAACCTCATTTTTCTCCCCTGTAAAATGGCACAAGTTCCTGCACCTTTCTGAGGGAGATGTTATGAGCTAATGTGCTAAGGCTCTCAGTTGTCTCCTGCTTTTCCTGATGTTATAGTTATAGCCTCAGGGCTGTGGTGTCCCAGCTGCAACACCCACCCATATGACATGCTCCTGGTGAATCAGAACAATTTCAGCCATCTGTGAGAGGCCCTCCAAGTCCCTGGCAGGCTCTGGAATGTGAAGAGCCTCGGGCTGGTTTTCATCAGATGCTGCCGAGATTGCTTAAGTTTCTTTCTTATCGCTTCAAGTGAAAAAAAAAATTGCACAGAAGCCCTGGGAACAGATAGCTCCCACCTCAATCAGTGGCGGAGGGATGATTGGCTTCCGAGTTTGGGTTTGTTTTGTGCCTTCGGCAGCATGTGGAGCTGACGGGAGAGCAGACCTGGTCTGGCTCTCAACTCTCCTTCGTCTTAAGTGCATTAAACAGTCCATAGAGTCTTGAGAATCAAGAAGCCATTCTTGGAGACTCTTCTGAAAGAATCGAGCTCATGGGATGTTGCCTGAATTTCATCTTAACTCTGAAAGGACAACGAATCGCCCTGATACTGGAGGGCGTGATATATCACTGGTCACCTTCTTACTGAAAATGTCAACTCCAAAGTCGCATTCCAATATAATAGCTCTTCCTGACCATTTAAAATTAGTTACTTCTTTTATTCATAAAGGAATAGTACCATAAACCACATGAAATTGCTGTTTTGTGGGTCAAAAATGACGGAATGTTGGCAATTTCATGTGGCTTAGATTACTCCAAAGCACAGTGAATGAATTTTAAAGTACAAAGTGTAAAGAGGTCGCTCTCCTATTCCAACCACCTGCTTCCTCTCCCCAAAGGCCATAGCTGCTGCTAGTGACTTGAGAAACCACTGGATACAATTTGAGACAAGCTTTACACACGTATTAGTTTATAAACATATGGAGGCCTGATAAGCATGCTGTTTCATTAAACCTTTATTTCTTTAGTTGCATCTCTTAGAAGTCATTCCAGGTAGCTCATTCATGTTTTTAAACTGTGCCTATGGATATGTCCATTGTTTCCAGTGTTTTGCTATTATCAACAATGCTGTACAAGCATCCACACATGCGCATCTTTGTCACGTGTAAGTAGACGTAGCTTAAATCTCTGAAAGGGAAATTATTAGACTAAAGGGCTTAAGATTTAAAATTTTGAGAAATCCTGACAAATTCCCCTCAAAATGGCTTATACAATTTACATTCTCTCCAACATAAGAGAAGCGAAGGCATGGGGGGCTGAAGCAAACTCATCTTCTAGACTCCCTTGCCCACTGGCTCCTGTTAGGATTGGCCAGTGGAGCAGAGAGGGAAGAAGCCAGGACACTGCTCTCTCTCTCTCTCTCTCTCTCTCTCTCTCTCTCTCTGTATTTCTGCTGTCATTCCCAGTAGTCACTGATACAAGTTCCCCCGAAGGATTCCTTCCTCCAGGGTCCCAGCTCCAGATGGGTGCCCTGGCTCCTGGACTCACTATGCCTTGTCTGTCCTTTTAGCTTTTCCAATATCTTTGTAACTAATTCCCCATTCTAAATCACCTCTATTGAATTATTTGCTTTAGTTTTGTGTGTTTGATTCCTTCCTGCCACCCCACCCCTTAACTGGACACTGAACCGGCACACCCAGAGTTGGAAGAAGTGAGGAGAAATGGCCATGTTCTTATACTGTTGGTAGGAATGGAAACAGTTGCAAAATTTTTTGGTAGGCAGTTTGGCAATATGTTCCAAGAGCTTTAAAAATGAGTGTGCTCTTGCCCTATCTTTTAGAGATATGTGTTGAAATGTTTATGAATGAAATGATGTATGTCTGTCACTGGCTTCTAAACAATCCAGGGGGGAGAATAATTGGGACATCGTGTAGACCAAATGCGATTTGGGTTGATAGTTGTTTAAACTGGGTGAAGGATACTTAGACATTCATTACGCCAATCTCCTTCCTTGTGAATGTTTGAATTTTTCAATAGTAAAAAGTGTCTTTCAAAAGCCAAATCTTGGGCATTGCAGTCTACTTTCCAGGGATTTATCCTAAAGAAAACAAGTTCCTCAATGTAAAGACGAATAAATATCTTTAAAGATAGTTTTTTGTTTGTTTGTTTTAGAGACGGAGTGAGTGAGTGAGACTAGGGGAGGGGGGCAGAGGGGAAGAGAGAGAGCCAGAGAGAGAAAGAGAGAGAGAGAGAATCTCAAGCAGGCTCCAGACTCAGCACAGAGCCAGTTGTGGGGCTCAATCCCATGACCCTGGGATCATCACCTGAACCAAAATCAAGAGTTTGATGCTCAACAGACTGAGCCACCCAGGCGCCTCTAAGGATAGTTTTTAACAGCATTGTTTATAATAAACAATTGGAAACAATCTAATTTTTCAACACTGGAAAGGTTCTACGGTAATTTCAATATATCACATACCGCAAACTGTTTAAGCTTAAAAAAGGTGTTGCAGAAACAAGTCTATCATCAGAGATGTTCATGCCTTTTTTTGGTTCATGACAATTTAAGTAAAAAAAAAAAAACAAGTTATAAAAGCATGAGGTATTGTAATCCAATGAAAATATTTTTACATGTGTCTAAGGGAGGATGTGAGGGATCCATACCCAAGTATGATCAGTGTTGTCTCTCTCTCTCTCTTTTTAAAGTTTATTTATTTATTTTGAGAGAGAGAGAGGCAGAGGAGAGAGAGAGAGAGAGAGAGAGAGAGAGAGAGAGAGAGAGAGAGAGAGAGAAATGTGGGGTGACCGGGAAGGTCAGAGGGAGAGAATCCCATGCAGGCTCTATGCTGTCAACACAGAGCCCAGCTCTTGATGTGGGGCTTGACCTCATAAACTGTGAGATCATGACCTGAGCTGGAATCCAGAAGTGGATGTTTAACTGACTGAGCCACCCAGGTACCCCAATCAGTATTGTCTCTTGACGGATGGGGCTGTGTTCTTTCTTCCTTACTTGTGTGCACTTTCTGGTTCATTTGTTATTGTTCTTGTTATGATGTACTACTTTGGAATTACCAAAAATGACTAGCACATTCTTTCTCTGCCCCCCTCCACCCCAGCCCCTTCTTTTTTTTAATGGCCCCTTTCAAATGGACACTGCCCTGGATGGAAGGTGTGCGTGCACTCATTGTGATAAGGAGAGGAAGGGGGTCACACCTTAGCTTCTTTCTAGCAAATGCCAATTATCTGTCAACCTTTGCCAGGCAGGGCTTAGGAGAAAATGAGCAGTTTGGGGACAGAGGGAGGGAAGAGAACAGTGGGTGCTAAGGGAGATGGGGGCGACCACAGTGGCTTCCACACTTGGCTGACACCTGTGATCGGGGACTCGGGTGAGAAGCTGTGGATGACAGGGACAGACACTGCCTGGCATGGCCCCATCACATGATCCTGGCTATGCTGGCCTTGTCCCCTTTTACATGCCTCTGTCTATCAGACTACTGGTCCCCCCGCCTGGGATTGGCTTCGGTTTTGCCTTTGCTTGCCCTTCAGCACATGATGCCTCCTGTTTCGAGTGATGCTCTCTTCTTGATATCTGCCACCCCACCTGCTGACCCATTTTTGTAGTCTAATAATGATAAAGAACCAAGAAATAAATGATGCACCAGAAAGACTATAAGAAGCTTCACAAACACCATCTCATTAAATCACCAGTGCTCTGTAAAAGTGACAACATCCCCCTGTTCGGCAGACAAGAAACTGAAAGAAGCAGAGAAATGAACTGACTTCCCCAAGCACCTCCCCCCACCCCGCCCAGGCACCAGGGGGGCGGAGTGGGTTTCAAACCGAGGTCCTCGCTCTTTCTGCTCTTTCCGTTATGTGGCAGTTGCTTTCATGCCGGTATTTTTGCCTGTGCGTGTGGGCTCTGGAAGCAGGCAGCCTGGGGGAGATTCTAGGCTCTGCCTCATTCCCACTCTGACCCTGGTAAATGGCGAACTTCCCTGCATCCCCGGCTCCCTATCTGTAGGACGGTCTTGACCACAGGGCGGTCACTAAGATGAAATGAAATCATGCAGGGAAAGCACGGTGAACAGTGCTGGGCGGAGCAGATCTCAACCTTAACCAGGCATCGCAATCATCTGCGCAGCTTGAAAAATCCCTGTGCTTCGATGACACTGGTCTGGGAGCAGCCCGGGCAGTGCGGTTTTCTCAAGCTCCCCGGGTGATCCTGACCTGCAGGCAGGGTTGGGAGTCACAGCTCCTAGTATCAGAAAGCACCCTGTCTGGTCCTCCCACCTGCTTCTGTGTCTGGCCCTGCCTGGTTCCCAGAGTCCGAGGCTCCAAGCTCAAGCTTCCCGGACCACAGTGGTGTGTTTCTTCTGGGTTCTTAGGCTCCTCCTGGAACCCATCTGGGTTCTCGGACTCCTGCTTTTGCTGAACCCCAGCCTGCCCTGGGGCTCCCAGTACTTGGCTCAGAGACACCCCCCTGCCCAGTTCTGGGAAAGACAATTCCAGAGCATTTGTGCTGCCAGAAGGGCGTGCAGAAGGTGTTGAGGCTTGAGCACCCTAGATGCTCCGGAAACCCTCTGTGGTCCAGCAGACACACCCCCTCCCCTGCTGGTCATTATGGGGGCTGTCACTTGACTTTGGAAGCCAGTTCTGACTGCATACAGCACACCACTGCCATTGCCGAGTCATATTGCACATGGCCGTCAGGTTCTAGGGTCAGTACCTGCTTTGTAGAAATTCATTTTAGTCAAAATTGCCTTGGGGCGCCTGGGTGGCTCAGTCAGTTGAGCATCGGACTTCGGCTCAGGTGGTGATCTCACAGTTCCTGAGTTCAAGCCCCGCACGGAGCCTGCTTTGGATCCTCTGCACCTCTCTCTGCCCCTTCCCCACTCTCACTCTCTCTCTCTCAAAAATAAATAAAACATTGAAAAATTATTATTTAAAAAAAAAATGCCCTTATGGACTTTCTTTGGCGGAGTGCCAGAAGAAGTCATTGGTTTGCATTTAATGCTGAAATAAACAGGATGATTCTCAACACTGGGAGTGACAGAGTAACAGCCAAGTCACCTCTTCCACGTCGCATGGAAACCCCTGCGGACCCCCTGCTGCATTCTCACCTGGACACTTCTGTCTCCACCCCAGGCCCTCGCAGTGTGGAACGCACTGTGCACCCTGAGGATGTGTCACAATTTCCCTGTTGTCCAGTCGTTCTCTAATAGGGGAGAGTCCGTCCCCAGGGCACCTAGGACCCCCACACCTAAAGGCGTGCTGCCTCTTTGTGCCTGATAGGCTGCAGGAGACAAGGGATTGAATCAGAGACCCCCGTGTGGCCAGGACTGCTGAGCAATGTTTTGGTCCTTTTATGATGACGGTTGAGAGAGTCTTTCCAAGCTCCGCAGGGGCCACTCTCTGTGCACATTTGGTTTGCCCAGGGAACCCCCTTTCCCTAAAGGTCTGATCTCCACCATCATGTCTTTAGGGAAAGCTTCTCTGACCTTGCGACCACTCCTCCCCCTCCTTTGGCTACACTTGCTGCCTAAGCGGATTGCACTTCCCACCCCACCAGTTGGCCCTACACCATGCTTCCAGCCCCATGGCATGTTTACACTGGAGCTTCCAGCTTTCGAAAGTGCTCTAGTGGCCAAATGAAGGGCCCCTGCAGCCAGAACGCTTCGACTCGACTTCCACGTCTGATACTTACTATGACCTCGAGCGAGTTTCCTAACTTCCTCCGCTCCTTCAGAGGAAGAAGGGTAGTGCCTCCTTGTGAGGGATTCTGAGGATTAAAGGAGATAATACACGTGGGTAGAGCAGGGCCTGGCTTGCGGTACACACTCCATAAACACTGGCCATTCTGGTGACTTATCCCGTTGTTCCTGGTGGCCAGCACACAGAAGGCACTCAGTCGCACTTGCTGGATGAAGGAAGCGGGGTCTCTGAAACGTTGAGGAACACGCCAGGGTCGCACAGCTAGTAAGCAGCAAAGTCAGGATCCAAATCCATATCTCAGGAACTTGCCATATCCCAGGCTCTTGCCTCCAAGCCGGTCTGCCTGCAAATGCACAGCTCCTCTGAGCCTCTCACCCCACCCCCCCTCAACTCACCTGGAGGAGATGGTAAGCCTGGCAAGAGCTCTGAGCCACGGGGCAGAACTGGCACCCCTTCCGGAAAACAGGGCCCTTTGCTTCTTGCCTACCAGAGAAGGCAGCCTGCTCCGGTCCTTTCTGATTTCTCCTTGCAGACCCCCACTCTGTCCTGGCCCCTCTGCTGGCTAAGCTTCTTTCCTGTTCTCAGCAATCAGATTATCTGGGGTCCACGCTACACTGATGTGTTCTTTCACTTATCCTTTTTTCTTTTTTAATGTTTATTTATTTTTTGCCCGAGTCCAGCTCCAGCAGGTCCAGGGGTTCCCGAAGGAAGAACGGCATCGGTGAAAATAAAATAAAACTAAAATAAAACAGTGGAAAATAAAAAACTAAAATAAAAAACTAAAACAAAAATAAAAATGGACACAGGCAACAGCAGTGTGTTGAACTGGCCGATTTATTGTAGCAAACGTGAAATTATATTTGCTAGCGATTTCCTTGGAACATACGCCATCTATGTTTTTCTACATTACCTAATTTTGAGAATGTTCCTATGTGTAAACAACCTTTAAGAAATAACATGGCGATTTTCCCCTAACTTTCCCGCATACCCTTTGATTATAGATGAATTTCTTACATTATCCCATCATGCATCTGCGTTTATCTATAATGTACAAAGCATTCGCTTTGCTGTTCTCGTGAAAGGCCCTCCATTTCTCAACACCTCAAGTGGAACAGTTACAGGGACATGACCTCCTAACCCCATGAGGCCAGAAGAACAATGTGTTTGCCTCGGTTGGAGGTGCCAGAAAGGGGCCGAAAAAGCCTTAGAAACCCATGCCTCATACGTTCCCAGAGAGACAATGCATCTAGGAACCAATGAACCATTCTGTAGCTTAACCCACTAGGTTTAGTCATCATCTGGAATGCCTCCAGGGGGCCAGGTGGGCCTAGGGGTTGAAGTCATCTGTGCCCAGAGATATACTCCTTAGTTGCTGGAGTGAGGCTTTCAAATCCATGTCTCTCCTTTACAGGACCTCTTTGCTGGCAAAGGTATGAGGCTATCCTTCCTGTAAGTAAAGGAGTCTCCATAGGGGATGGCAAGGGCTAAACGTAAGGCCTCGCAATTTCTTGCGGAACCTTATTTTCTTCCTAATGGTTCTTTTCCCAGGGGGCCTGCCGAGGTCAATTCCCCGACAGACAATACCCCAGGTAGTTTTAAGGCCAAATTACCTAAAGGCAGGAGTACAGAAGCTTCACTGTCGGCGGGCCGCCCTGCAGTTACCAATCCATCCACAGCCCCGGCCCTGCCCCTCAGGCTGGGTAGCTCGGCTTCCAGCAATTTTTGAGAGAGATACAGATTGCAAGTGGGGGAGGGGCAGAGAGAGAGGGAGACACAGAACCCGAAGCAGGTTCCAGGCTCTGAGCCTCCTAGAACATTTCCTCCTTGTCTTCTCTCTCAACTAATTGGCTCATTCATTCATTCATTCACTTATAACCAAATCTTAGTGAAAATCTAATGTTGTAAGCATCTCACTTTAGACTTTAGTTAAATCATGTCTAATTCCTATTGGATGGATACTCAGACCCCTTTTATAAACAGGGAATCTGAGACTAAGAAAAAATAACTTGTCTCAGGTCACACAACTAGAAACTCAAACCCAGTTTCATTTACTCTGAAGCCCATAATCTTTGCCCTTGCCTTGATTTCTCTCCTGTTTTATTCACTCAACCAGTATTTACTGAGGATCGATTATATGCTGGCCGGTGACCTAAGTGCTGGGCTGTAGTGATAGATGAGACCACTTTCGCTGTGTGATTTCCCACATATCCAACTGCCTTGATGAAAATTCCCCTTGGATAACCCACATCAAGTTCATGAGATTCTGAAACACCCTTTTTCTGGAATCTCTTCCATTTTTCATCCCTATCCCTCATTTAGCAGGGTTCCCGATGGGTGTTTTCTTGCACATTGTTCATGAAGTCTCACTTCATGAGAGACATTTCACGGGGAGTACTGTGTATGTGGCATTATGAGAACCAACACCACAGATGACGGCTATCCTCGCGTTTGTCGGCTCTAAACACTTTTGCCTCCTTTCCTTGTTCTGCCAAGAACAATTCCAGAGGGAGCCTGGGGAAAGAGGTGAATGGGTAGGAGGCCAGGTGAGATGGGCTGGACTCCAGAGATTCAAGTCAGTACTGGTATGGTTGTGAATTACTACACAGAGCCAGTGCTGGAGGCAGGGAAGAGGCTCTCTTTCTGCTGAGAGGTAGTTTTATAAGGAATACAAGACAATCCCATTGCTGAGCTGCTTAGGGAATGCAGACATGCCATCCTGAAACACCTCTTACCTATCTGAAAGTGTCCTGTCTCTTGCTATTAAGAGGGAATCGTATCTTAAGTGTGCACACACACACACACACACACACACACACACACACACAAGCTGGCCTCTCTGCTTCACATTCAGAAAGTCTCCAGAGAGAAAATATTGAGTGGCAAGTTGGATGGAAGCTAATGAAAAATCTTTGTTGTGTTTTAAATTTGTTTTTTTTTTTTTTTACTGTGTTTTTAAAACATTGCCTTGGGATATGACTATGAAGGAAGGCTGAGCATGAACAAAAGCTTTAGCTTCTGGAACTTACTTTTTGTAGAGCATGGAAGAGGATACGTGCATGGAAGTGACAGGCATCCTGTTCACATCTTGGTCCAAGTCTAAAACCACAAATTTCATTCTTCTCCCATCAAGCGAAGAAAATCACGAGCTTCAGACACAGAAAGGGTGGGGGGACCTCTGGACCTGGCTTTCTCACTTACAGCCTCTGCCATTTCATGCTTTGTGACCCTGGAAAGTTGCTCAGCTTTTCTGGGCTTCAAGTTCCTAATCTAGGAAATAAGGATGGATCACACTTACTAGACGGGAGTGTTGGGGGTATTACATAAAAGAAGAGGCAAAGCCACTGGCACATATTAGGTTATCAATATACTGGTTCCTATTCCCTTTTTGTACTAAAAAAATAATAAACTCTAACTTTTAAAGGACAAGGACCTTTTCAACTCCCTCCACAACTAGTGCTGTGAACTTTAGACAATCACTTGTGTTGAACAGCTCCTGAGCAAGCAGTGGGTCACTAGGTGCTTGAGATTTATTGACCAATGTGAGTCTTACAGCAGCCCTTAAAGGTGGGTTTCATTGTCTCCATTGTTGAGATGAGTTCATTGGAGTTCAGAAGAGTTACATACTTGGCACAGTGATGCTGTGCAGGAAGCATTAGAGGCAAACCTCCAGCCCAAGTCTAGATGACTCCACCATGTTGGAAACAAACCACCTCCCAGTTTTTCCAGTGGCCAAAGTCCATGAGTGAACAAGAAAAACCACCACCTCCTGGGCTGTAAATGACCTTAAAAGTCTTTGAATCTAGTTTGGTCAGTTCTTCAATGTTTATGTCACTCATAACATAGTGTTATTTTTTAATGACCCCTGGAAGTGTTCAACAGGACTATGTAGAACCAAAGTGTATGAGTAGGGGAGAAGATCCAGAAAGTTCACAACCTGTGTCCCTCCTATGGAGTGGCTAAGACAAGCTTGGGACAGACTGGGATGGTGGTTCAGTTCTCTTGCAAATGGGGGTAAGGTTCATAAATCAGGTCCTGGGTTCTGTCCTGCAATGGTTCTGCAACCTTTGATGTTTCTGAACATGCCAAGCATGAGCTAGTCATTGGAATATAAGAACCATGAAAAAGAGAGATTTTTTTTCTTTTTGTTTGCTGCCATTTTCTAGCCCTAGAACAGTGTCTGGCATATAGTAGGAGCTCACAGTAGGCAATAAATAAACTAATTAATTTCAGGGCATTTGCACTGACTGTTCCCTCCGCTTGGAACCTCTTTACCCCAGAGAGTTACCAGCCTTGCTTCTTCACTTCATACACATCTAGTCTCAAAAGTTACCTCCACAGAGAAGTCTTCCCTTACCGTCTTGCCTAAGACTGGGTACCCTTCATCACTGTTACCCTGTTCTCCTTTACTTTCCCTGTCTCTTGTATGTTTTTGATTTTTTCATCACTTTCTCTACTGGTAGCTGCATGGGGGGCGATGCAGAATATCCACGCTGTGGACTGATGTATCTCCAGTGCCTAGAACAGACTCTGGCAGAGTCAGTCCTTAATAAGTTACATGTTGAATGAAGGAGTGAATGAGTGAATGCATGCAGACACCATGGATAGAGCCCAGTGTCTGGAACATAGCAAGTGGGAGAGAGATGTTAGTGGTGATAATGTGAATAATGACATTCAAACGTATCTCTGAAGCTGTCACACTAGATTGGCCACTGACAATCCTCAGTGTAGGTCCTGGTAATTTGGTGAGTGTAAATGTCTACTCTTCCATCCCACATGCCATTCCTCCTTATAACTTTCAGAGATTCTAAAGTGCAGGGTTTTTTTTAACCATTTTTGCTCCTTTTGCTCTTAGTGAAATTGTGACAAGACATTGGAGCTACAATCCTCCTTTCTCCCCAGCTCCTGAATAAAAACAGTTTCAGATCCTTCTTACTAACATGTGAATGACTAACAGTAGTGTCATCCCTACATCCCACCATATTCCAGCCACAAGTCTTATCCCAGCTTCTAGGATTTTTATGTTTCTTTGCTTTCACACATGCTGTCATCTGTCCAAAGTGCTTCCATTCTGCCCTATTTCCTACCCAAGGATACTCTTTCCAAATTCCAGCTCCATAATACCTCCTCCGTGAAGTTCAACCAGAGTTTTTCCAGTTACTTTCACCTCCTCTCTCTGGTTTTCCACATTGCCTTTTCCTCTTTCCTTCGGAATTTTCATCACAGGACACTGTACTTAACCAAGCCCCTTTTCCCCAGGCCAGAAATGAGCTTCTCAAAATCTGGGGTCCCAAATATAGCAAGAAGTAATGTCCAGCCCTGACCTAAGTGGAGGGCATTCCTCTAGCTGTGTACTTGGCTGTACAGAAGTTCTGGGTTCAAATCTTGCCTCCCTTCTTACCATCTGTGAGACCCTGATTTGTGTTTTTAATTATTCCATGCCTTATTTGTCCCACTTGAAATCAGGGATCCTAATTATTACAGTGCAGTTAGCCACAAACCCCATGGACCAATGTGTATGGTATCTTTGGACCAATCCAAAGATAAGGATTCTTGAATGGGTCATCTTTGGGGATGACTTAGGATGGGTGGGAAACAAAACATCATTACTTAGATATTTTTTTTTCCACAGATATATGGGGACTGTTTATGAGTTCATTGAAAGTTGACATAAACAAACAAAAAAATTGTCTGAACATATTTCTGAAAAACATCCAGAGCTTTATTAACTTTGCTAATTCACCAGAGAGTGCATTGCACTGAAATCATCACTCTGGCTCATTCAACTCAGAAAATGGTCCTTGCTCCTCGTCTACACATAGCTTTGTGGGCCATGGAAACATATGCTGAGGGAAACAACCCCTGAAAGTAAAATTTAAGGAAATGAATATAAAGCAAATTCCAAAACACAAAAACAAAAATTATAAAATCTGTTTAAATATTCTACTGCACTCTCACAGCACAAATGTTCATCTTACTCGGAGAGCTTTACCACATGCTAAAGAGGTTTACATAGCACCTCCTAAAGGACTCTGTTCTCTTTTGATCTCATTAGCATGTATTGTCCTGGATCATGGTGATGAAGAATTTGCAGATGGAGCTCCAGGATTCCCCACAGTAGTCCAGGGCCATCTTCTGCTTTATCAAGTCTGGGTCCTCTGCACACTTGGGATCCTTGGTGGCTGTGGTCTGGGTCTCTGCTGGGCCAGAGGGGATGTGTTCTTTGACCTTTATCTGCTCCTTAAGGGATAACCCTTTGGCTTTGTTAGGCTCCATGAGGGAGGCTTCACTGGCTTTGCTCTGCTCCCTGGATGAGGGTTCCATTAACTCCTGGCTGGGTTTCTTGTTCCAAATCAGGGTGGAATTCACCAGCTTGAGATTGGATTCTGGAAACTTCTTTCTGCACACTCTGGTTTTCAGGATGGTTTTGGCATCCCCACAGAGGATCTTCTGAGAGCGCAGGTTCCGGCCAATTTGTTTCCAATAGACATTCTTCTTGTTTGACTCTAGGCAGGAAGTTGGATTGCCCGTAAAGGCACAGGAAAACTTGTTGTCCTGTCGGGTGCACTCGACCTTCAGCACTATGCCCTTTTCTTGCTCAGTTACCTCCCATCTGCATTTGGCATTGTCTTGGGTGACAAATTTGCCTTTGGTCAGGCGCTTGGGTGGCTCAATCTGGGGCTCTCCCAGAGTATGCAATTTCTCTGTGGTGCCTTTGCTGACATGTCTATTCTTTGCTTCCTTTTTGCTCTTCACCAGTGACACCTGAGCAGCCAGAAGAAGGAAGAAGAACAGGGTGAGGCTATGGATCCTCATGGCTTCAGTGTGGTGGGAACCTGTTTGACAAGAACAGGTGAATCAGTGCTTGGCAATAGTTCAGCAATGCAGGGCTGCAGATGACTCTCCCTTCATGCCGACATGTGTCTCCTTGCTTAAGAGTGAGGTCAAGAATCCTCCGGCTCCTGGAATTACTAGACCAGCAGCCCATCTATTCACATTTCTGCTTGACCAGAGTCCCGAATGTCAAAAACCTCCTACTCTTCCTTCCTTCATTCACCACGTCCTGAGCCAAATGAACTCTCATCCCTCGCTCACTGGTCCTTTACTCCTGCATTTGCTCACTCACTCGCTCCTTCATTCACTCATTAAACAAGCATTTATGGAACATCTACTATATACCATGCACTAGACTAGATGTTGGATTTATCAGTGTGAATGAGGAGGTCGCATCTTAGAGATTAGAAGAAACTTTTTGAGGAATTTAAATAGCATTGACAAGTAGTCTGGCCCAATTCGGCCCCCAACTTGATCTTGGCCAAGTCACTCTCCTCTCTGATCTCAGTTCCTCTGGATATCGAGGTGTTAGATGAAATAATTGCCAAAGTCGCCTCTCGCTCCATGTGCTGGATTTCTAACCCAGTTCTACATGGACTCAGGTGATCACACAACGAGAAAGAACATGGAAAGTGGCATGAAAGGTGATGATTGGCCGAAAGTTCAAGATGTGTGGCGTTTGGCCACTCTGAGATAGATGGGTTTGTGAGAGGGGGCTGTAAGAGCCTAAGGAAAGGCATGAAGGAGCAGAGGTAATCCAATTTGACTGTACAAAGTAAACCAGATGGATGGGGTGAATTTCTACCACAGCATTTAGACTAGGAAGTTGAAGGGAAGGGTGATACCTAATCGATTTCTTGAGCCTTGTTGTGGCACAGTGCTGACCATGTAGAAAGCTCTTAACCAATGCTTTTAAAAATAAATAACTGAATAACTAGGATGACCTTGAATGCTACACTAAACTGCATGGATTTTATCAGGTTAGCATTACAAAAAATGTTGAGGGGAGAAGAGAAATAGTGCTTCTACTTGACACCTACTATGTGCTATGCCCTCAACCACTATTTGATTCTCACCTTGTTTAATCCACTCAACAGCTGTCCCTGGTAAGTAAAAATAAATCACCCCCAGGTAACAGATGTAACAGTTCAGGCTCGTCCTGGCAAATAAATTGCTCAATATCCCATATTGGGCAAGTGAAAAGGCTGGGAAAGAAGCCAGACCTGATCTCTTTGGTCTTTTGTATACGACCAACTTTGCTCACCTCTTGCCTTTCAACTTTACTCTGTCCTTTGGAAAATATTGACAACAAATAAGAAAAGTTATGGATTACTCAGGGTTTCATTTGGTGTCGTTCATGATAAGATGATTCATATTGTCCCTGCTCCGTTTTAAAAGAAAACACAGATTTTTCTTGTATAAGGAGCAGGCCCAGAAAATGGTTGAGATCTTATTTCCACCCTGGGCATGTGGCCTCTCCTTAAGACTGAGAGAGGGAGACAGTCACAGGTGTGTGGGCTCCTGAATGAAGGGTGGACAGGGGCCCAGGTATACCATGTGAATACCCCCTTGTTTATTAGAGCATTGGGACTCTGCCTCCATGTGTCCCTGATGGGATCCATAGCCCAGGCTCCTGATGTACTCAGGGGTATGAGAAAAAAAGGTGGAGAATGAAACTCTTAAAAGAGCCAGGCTCTTACCTTGCTCTCAGTATGCAGATTCAATGCAATCCCAGATGTGAGAGTGAGCTTGCTGGCCCTCAGCTGTCTCGTCTGCAGTGCCAGCCACGGAAGGCCCTTCTTTTAGGGAGCCCTGGAAGAAAGGGATTTTATAACACACACACCTGTCAATCTTTATCGCACGCCTCCCAGCCACGCCCCTTGGGAGGGAGCCAGTTCCTGCAAGGAAAGTGGTTGATGTAATCCTATGCGAGTGGGGTACATGCAGAGCATTACACTTGCTTCTTCTAAGTGCTCCCCTTTCCCCCAGGGCCAGGATAGGAGGACAGCTCAGCCTTGCAGAGACCCTCCTTGATGGGATAAGGACCCCAGTAGCAGTATCTGTGGGAGAGTGATAAACAATAACAAAAACTATCATAGCTTCCAAGCCCTGTGCTGCCCATTTTACCTAAAGCTCTCCCTGAATTCCCATCATACCCACCCCCAAGATATGGTAACTAGGATTCTTACCATTTTACAGCTGGAAAATTGGAGTATATTGATAATTCAGGGCTTGTCCAAAGTCACAGAGCTGGGAGGATGAGGAACCCAGAGTTGAACCCTGGGACTACCAGCATGCATTGTCTGAACTTTCCTACCTGTCTCTCTCAAGAAATACTTGGTGAATGATTAACTGAGGCTGGGGAAGCCATCTCAGTTTGAGCCCATTTTCACTGAGGCACATGAAGTTACTGTGTGGGCAGAGGAATCCATGGGCTCTGAGAGGCTGATAGAGAGTATGTTCCTGGTTGGGGGGTTTCTGCTGAAAATATTCACTTTCAGGTCCCATAAAAGGACTTCTCTCTGGTTGGCCTTCTATTGGCAGAGTCTCGTACCAGAATGACCTATGTGGAATCCGGAGATGGCATTCTTTTAGCTCTGTGACCTTACCCCAAACAATAACCTCTCTGAATCTCCATTTATTCATCTACAGATTGCTGACAATAACAGTAGTTTATTTGGGGCTACATGCTAAGTATTTTATGGGGTTGAGCTATTCACAGAAAGTGAAGCAGAGTAAGTTTGGCTCATATTGGGGTTTCAAGTTGTATTCGTTAAAAACAGACATGCTTGGTTTTTATAATAAGTATATTGAAGGAGACTCATGTCATAAAGAAGGTGTGGACATTGCTACATGTTGTCACCCCACTTTTCATTTTATTCGGGCACAAAAAATTATTTATTTATTTTTATAAGTCAGGTATAAAGAAACAATAACACCAGAGTGATAGTAAATGCCAATTGACCCTTGCCTTTGGGACAGGGATAATAGAAACAGCAGGGAGTGTGACAAACTGGATGGTTCCTGATATCTAAGTGTTAACACACAGCAACAGTTGACTGAGAACGTGTTGGCATGAGAGTCAGTACTTTCAGATCTCATGAATTCTTTTCACATATAGTTTTGTAAAAATAAAAGAGGAGACTTCATGTACTTCTAAGAGGTACATTAACACCCAGACGTGTACATATGAAATTGGGTTGGCATCTAATAGAAATTTTCTAAAAACACTGTCCTGGCCCACAATAAAGATACCAAAGGTCATAACTATGGTTGGTTTCCATTCAAAATCCACCTGTTTGGGAATTCCAAGGTCACAGAGATAGGGATATTGACTGGTTCACTCAGAGGTTCAAAGAGTTTCTTCATTAATTCCATCAGAGGTGGCTATTTCCCCCAAACTCCAAGCTTCTTATAAAACAAGATCACCCCAAGATCCATCCCCATACACCTTATTAAACCATGACCTCCATATACACACGCTCACAATGTGGTATTTAGGGGGATTATTTGGAAATAGGAAAAATGAAACTGCTTGGTTTCCCAGGGAGCTATAGACCACAGTGGTCTCTTGCAAAACAAGAAATTTGTCTTGATCCTCGGGTGGCAGCCATGTTCTTTCTGGAAGGAGACTGTAGGTCAGAACATGAAGTATATTATAAGGAAACATGGACCCCAGAATATTTTTCTGAGAATTGTTTCTGGCCTTTGCTAGGGAGCATGGAACTTCACCCACTGGCTTTGCATGGACCTTCAGCCTTCCTGTGATCTCATTCCAACTTCTGCCTTGATTGTTCTTTTCCAACCAGATGGAAAATATTACCCTAAGCTGTGTAGCTCTTCCCCTTTTGGCTCAGCCTGTCATTCCAAACTCATTTACACACACACACACGCACACGCACACACACACACACACACACTCTCTCTCTCTCTCCATTCTGGACACACTCAACACCCCCCCCCCCCCGCACCACCAACATTTCCTGAATACTTGGTGCATTTGCTTCTTCCTTCCAGTTGTTGATTCTGCTGTTCCCCTTACATGGAATGCCCGCAGTCCTACTTTACCAGGCACACACCTGCTTATCTTCAAGATTCGGCTCAAATGTCATCTCCTCCCTGTTGGTGTCATTGGTCCCTTCATCCTTAGTCATGCCCTCCACCCTTTCATGGATGTTCGTGGAGAGAAATAGACCATCATTGCCAGTTAGTGTATACAGTGTGCCAGCACTGTGCTGAGGCTGAGCTATTATTTCACATGTTGATATACTCAGAAAATGTTACACTTGTACTACAGTGCACTGGGGAGACTGGAGAGGCTTGGGGCCCCAGCAAAGCTATCCACAACGGGTTCCCTCCAGCTCCCCATGCTCCCAGGACCAAGGGGATTACTGACTCTTGGAGAAATATGTGAGGCTCATTGACTTTTTCCCACATGAACCCTAGGAGGAAGTACATGTGGATCTTCAAGGTATAGACATGGAGCTGAGGCTCAGGTGGGCAGAGCATATGCCTGGCACACCACTGGAGAAGAATTAAATGGAGGCCGCTTCCAATGTTCTTATTAAAAAGAAATTAATGCTCTCAAACTTTGGTAAATTGTAAACTCTCATTTTTTTCTCTTCTCATTCTAAATTCACGTATTTTCAAATATAAGAATATTATTAGCCTTACAAAATAATTGGTATGTTTTTAAGTTTATTTATTTATGAGAGAGAGAACACATGCCTGAGCAAGTGAGGGGCAGAGAGAAGGGGT
This sequence comes from Neofelis nebulosa, assembly GCF_028018385.1. Classification (NCBI taxonomy): domain Eukaryota; kingdom Metazoa; phylum Chordata; class Mammalia; order Carnivora; family Felidae; genus Neofelis; species Neofelis nebulosa. Next base: position 195,384,834 of record NC_080784.1, on the reverse strand, counting down.
GAGAGAGAATCCCAGGCAGGCCTAGTGCTGTCAGCTCAGAGCTCGATGCAGGGCTTGAACCCATGAACCGCAAGATCATGACCTGAGTCGAAATCGAGAGTTGGACACTTAACTGCCTGAGCCACCCAGGCACCCCTAGCCTTATAAATAATTGTAAAGTTGGTTATCTTGCTCCACTTCTCACCCAAGTTTTTCTATCATTCATCTTTTACATTATAGTGCTACATTTATAAAACCATTGAGCCAATAGAGATATATTATTACTGGTTGAACTTCATCCTTTGTCCAGCCCTCCAGAAAAATTCCCAGAGAATTACCACATATACCCTGTCACTCTCTGACACAGCTAATGACACTTGACAACATCGTCCACTGGAGAGGTACAATTATTATAGTTGATGAGCCTTTCTTGGCACATTATAACTACTCAAAGTCTACAGTTTCCAAAATAGCTCACTCTTGGTGTAAATCTATGTCTTTTGACAAATGTATAACGACATGTTTCCACAATTATGGCATCATACAGAGTACTTTCACTGCCCTAAAAATCCTGTGTGCTGCCTATTTATCTCTTCTGCCCCCATCCCCTGGTAATCTTCAATCTTTTTTACTGTTTTCATAGTTTTGCCTTTCACAAATATACAGTTGGAATCACACCAAATTTATTCTTTTCAGATTGGCTTCTTTCACTCACTAATATGATTTCAAATTCCTACCATGTCTTTTCATGGCTTGATAGTTCATTTCTTTTTAGCACTAAATAATATTTCTATTGTCTGGATGGACCACAGTTTATCCATTCTCCTACCAAAGGACATATCGGTTTCTTCTGACATGTTTTTGCAGTTATGAATAAAGCTGTTATAAACATTCATGTGGGAATTTGGATGTGAACATAAGTTTTCATCCCCTAATGGATGATCCCAGCCAAGATTCCACATGACAGTTAACATCATGACTCTTCAAGTTCCTCTTGCCTGTGATGACTCTTAGCTGTTCCTTCTTTTCTGATGACCTTGAGAGTTTTCAGGAGGACTGGACAGGTGTTTTGAGACTGTCTCTTTTGGAGCTTGCCTGGGGTTTTTCTCATGATTGGGGTTATGTCATTCTTCTTTTCATCAAAGATTTAAATGATGGATGTCAGGTTTCCATGGGGGGGAGTCCATAAAGTCTGAACATAATTGGTGATACCCACAGATTAAGGCTGGTAGTTGAATGCATGCCTCATGCATTCTGGTCACTGGCAGGTGGTTTTAAGTTCAAAATCTGATTTTACTTTTTACTCTCATTTGTTTGGTACTGCAATATGGTTCTTTGACATAGGGGGCTGGCACCTGTAAGTGCAGTCATCATTCTATTACTGGGTGCGATTTTGTTCTGAGCTGAATCTTAACTCCGCAGTGATACCAGGCCATACTTGGTAGAAAATCAGTCCCTTTGTCAAAAGTGACCTCATGCTTAGACAAAATGCCGAGTTGCTGCATGAAAGTGATATTAATCTGTCACATCATGTGCTTTGAAAACTTAATCAATGGCAGAAAAGGAGGAAGTTGGCTAAACAACATCAGCTGAAAGCTAATTAGGTGGCAAAAAACATTCATCTTAGACCTGCTGAACAGTATTGGCATTCCAAGCCTAAACTGCTCATTAGTCATGGGATTTCTGAATTCCTATTTAGCAAATCAGGTGGTGCATAGTGCTAAAGGTTTACTTTAGAAAAATAAGAACCTGCAGAGTTGATAAGGGATAGCATTTGGTATGAATGCAAATTGAAAATCTATTAAAGTTTATTAATCCTAGCTTTCTTGCAGTGGGTTTGCCACCAGAACAGAGGTATCATGAAAGCCACCACTAAACCTAAACCAAAATGGGAAAGGAAAAGACTCATTTCAACATCATCGCCCTTGGACGTGTAGTTTTGAGAAGTCTACCACTATTGGTCATCTGACCTACAAATGTGGTGGGATCCACAAAAGAACTTCAAAAAAGTTGAGGAGGCTGCTGAGATAGGCAAGGTCTCCTTCAAGTATGCCTGGGTGTTGGATAGACTGAAAGCTGAATGTGATCATGGTAATACCATTGATATCTCCCTGTATAAATTCAAGACCAGCAAATATTATGTGACCATCATAGGTGTGCGGGGACACAGAGACTATCAAAAACATGATTACAGGCACATCTCAGGCTGACTGTGCTGTCTTGATCGTCACTGCTGGTGTTGGTGAATTTGAAGCAGGTCTCTCTAAGAATGGGCAGACCTGTGAGCATGCCCTTCTGGCTTACACACTGGGTGTGAAACAACATATTGTTGGTGTTAATAAAAGGATTCCACTGAGCCCCTGGAAGTCAGCACCTACGTTAAGAAAATTGGCTACAACCTTGACACAGTAGCATTTGTGCCAATTTCTGGTTGGAAAGGTGACCACATGCTGGAGCGAGTGCTAACATGCCTTGGTTCAAGGGATGGAAAGTCACCGTACAAAGGGCGATGCCAATGGAACCACTCTGCTTGAAGCTCTGGACCAACTTGTCCAGCTGATGAGCCCTTGCATCTGCCCCTTCAGGACATCTGCAAAATTGGTGGTGTTGGTACTGTCCCTGTGGGCCGAGTGGAGACCGGTGTTCTTAAACCAGGCATGGTGGTCACCTTTGCTCCAGTCAATGTTACAAGTGAAGTAAAATCTGTTGAAATGCACCATGAAGCTTTGAGTGAGGCTCTTCCTGGGGACAGCGTGGGCTTCGATGTCAAGAATATATCTGCAAAAATGTTCGTTGTGGCAATGTGACTGGTGACAGCAAAAATGACCCACCAATGGAAGCAGCTGACTTCGTGGCACAGGTGATTATCTGGAATCGTCCAGGCCAAGTCAGTGCTGGATAGGTACCTCTGCTGGATGGTCACAAAGCTCACATTACCTGCAAGTTCGCTGAACTGAAGGAAAAGATTCATCGTTGTTCTGGAAAAAATCTAGAAGATGGTCCCAAGTTCTTGAAATCTGGTGATGTTGCCATCATTGATATGGTTCTTTGCAAGCCTATGTGTATTGAGAGCTTCTTTGACTATCCTCCTGTGGGCTGTTTTGCTGTTTGTGACATGAGACAGATGGTTGCTGTGGGTGTCGTCGAAACAGTGGAAAAGAAGGCACCTGGAGCTGGCAAGGTCACCAAGTCTGCCCAGAAAGCTCAGAAGACTAAATTAATATTATCCCCCATACCTGACACCCTAGTCTTAATCAGTGGTGCAAGAATGGTCTCAGAAATGTTTGTGTCAATTGGCCATTTAAGTTTGATAGTAAGAGACTGGTTAATGATGACAATGTATTGTAAAACCTTCAAAAAGAAAGGAGAATGTTTTGTGGAGCATTTGTGAGCGTGTGTGTGTGGCAGTTTTAAATTATTAGTTTTTAGTCAGTACTTTTTAATGGAAATGACCAAAATCCTGTCACAGAATTTTGAGACCCATGTGCAAAACTTGGTTCTTTTTCTGAATCCATCTAAAAAGTAACTCATGGTTTTGTATTAAATTAAGCCAAAAGAAATTGCTGTTCGTGGTAGGTAAAATTGGCAGAGGAACAGAAATTTTTAATAGATAGACCTAATAATAATAGTTAAGGGCTTTTACCTTAAGTGACAGAGCTGTTTCAATGTTTTATATGTTCCTTAAAATTTTTTTAGTGTCTTATAACAAATATTCCATAGAAGGAAAGTTCATTGATCATTTTCGTGTTCTTCATACCTTTAAAAAAAACCAGAATACCACTCCAAAACATCGCAAACATCTTTTAAAAAAGTCTGATCCTTTTGGATAAAATTGCCAAAGTACACAGATGGCTGTGCACCTATGAAACATGCACACACATGCACACACACCTATATCACATGTGGGTATACACATGTATACACACCTGCCACCTCAGTATCTCGGGGCAGAAAATTCTCCCTTTTAAATTTTCATTCTCTAACTGATGTTTGTTACAAAGCGTGCCAGTTGCCACTCTGGAAAGCTGGCAAAGGGAGAAGACAAGCTTCCCTTTTTCTGTGTTACTGCTGTGAGTCACCATGAACTTGGGCAAAGGAATTGCTGCTTCTGTCACATGAAGAGGTGAAGATATTTAGATGAAAGTCATCGGAAAACAGCTCTGAAAAGGACTTTAAGGCACCTGAGGTCAATGGCACCCATGCCCAGAGAACCAAACACTCTCACATGCTGACATTGGTTAGCTCTAGGAAGTACAGGGCTGACCTCTAACCAAATATCATTCATTCTGCCATGCAATCATTCATTCATTCTGTCATTCCTTCATTCTTCTATTCACACAAAGAGCACTCACGAAGCATCTAAGGTGTCAGGCTCTCTCTGTCATTGGCTGGAATGCAGTTCAGAGTGACATGTCTTTTTCATTAAAAAGATGGCAGACAATGGGGGGAAGACAAGGATATCAATCATGACAATATAGGAGTAATTGCTATATTGGAGGGAAAGCTGGGGTGATCTGGGTGAGGACATCTAACCTAGCCAGAGGCAGAGAGAATTTCTTAAGAGCCTGAAACTGGCTAAGAGACACTCAAGAGCTGGAGGAAAAAGAACAGTATTTATTCAATCATTACTCAGTAACCACCATATGCAAAATGCAATATTAGTCATGGTGGAGAATGCAAGATGAGTGTGATTTGTCTCCTACTCTTGAGACTGCCAGCTTAGTCTCTGGCTCACTATCTGATGATTGCTATGGTGGTGACATAGTGTCACTTCTAGCCTCAAGCCTCTGATAGTTTTTTATCCGCTTATAGAATGGGGTCCAAATTTTTGAGTCTGATATATGTGGCCTTTCCCTTCTCGATCCCAGTCAGCTTCAAGGTCAATACCCACTACACTATACACACATGTCCTTGGGCTTCAGTTGTATCTTACTATCCACTCTTCTCCCCACATATCAGGCTGTTTCAGGACACATACCTCTGCCCAACTGCTCTTTGCCTAAGATTCCATCCCACCCTTATCTACCTGGCAAATTCTCCCAGTACTTGACTCCCTGAGCCCTTGACAGATTTCAATATTCTTTCATCTGGGTTCTCTTAAAATTTTTCACAGACTTCACCATTATTATAGTTGATTTGTCACCTTGTTGTGGTTCATTCATGTACGTGCCATTGTCATCCTGGAAAGTGACATCTCTAGCCCAGAGCTCAAATATGAAGCGTAGAAAACATCTAGTACATACTTATTAGTTCTAATTGAATTTTGCATTTATCATATTGTTCTGATTGTAATAATAGGAAGAAAACTGAAAAAAGCAGAAACAAAATTGGGAATTCATTAGAAGTTTCTTATAACTCATGGAAGGTAAGAGTTGTGTAGGACTACTGTCTCCAAGTGTACCTTTGAGATTTTAATTTATGGGAGTGACTAAATGGCTGTCGGAGAGGCCAATGGAATTGAAAGAAAAAATTATAGCTTACATTTCCCAAGAGAAGGGGGCATGCCATGCCACGCAGGGCCACACAGGGAAGCATCTGGTTTGGTCAGGAAGTAGAATCAAGAGGGAGGGGAAAGCTGGAGCCAGAGCCCTTATTATGGTTTCCAGGGGAAAGGTCAGGCTGGGCAAAGTAAACCGTTTTGGATTGGCCAGTTTGAATAATTTCAGGGGGGCTTTGGGGCCTACAGGTGTTCCTAGCTGTCACGTACTTGGCTTTGGGTGGAGTTAGGGTGGGGTGAATATGAGCTTGCTATGTGAGGGTCCATCTTGCTTGGGATAAAAGAAGAGCTTAACTTGCACATGAGAAGTATTCTTCCAGTTGCTGTCATCAGGAAATAACTAGCCCTGGGAGGGGCAGTCCATCCTCAAGTTTGTAATGCCCTCCGAGATATCAACACGTCATAAAATACAGAATATTAAAGCATACTTAATTCAATCTATCATCTGATATTTTGACATCATATTAAAGAAATCTTGGTGTGATGGTCATGGAAACTTTTAGGGAGTAGGGCATAAGTTGCCCCAAATAGCAAAGAAAATATTTTATTATGAAAGTAGTATGGAGGAACACAAGTAGAGGTATATGGAGTCCTTGTAGGCCAGCCCATAAATATGCTTTTTATTATATGGCATAATCCAAGAAAATAGAGCTAGAGTTTTGGGAGGTCTCTAACAACAATACCTTGGTGGCATTAGGAGCTGTTACAAAGTGTAGGTTTGACAATAATCTCTCGGTGCATTTTTTGGGTCAAGGTGGCAAGTCCAGCAGTTATGTTGTTGGAGGGTATGAACTGATAAGTTAGTAAAGTATATGTAAATATTAGTGGGATTATGTGTAACTAAGGGGAAGGACTCGTATGGTGATCATGATTGGAGACCAAGGCAAAAGGCAGTGGTGCTAAGCTGGCGGGGATAGTAGGAGAAGGCACTGAAGAGTGGGTGGTCCTTTACCCAGTGGGTCATGGGATTGACTGATAAGAAGCAGGTATCTCCGGGTGACAGCCATAATTTTCATTAATTTCTTGAATGGCACAGGCAGTAGTAACCTTTACCAGACTTCCCTTTAGATACGGGGGGGAGGGGGTTCATTTTGGCAAAGAGCAAGGAGTCTAACAGGATCATGAGCTAAACACATGAACTCAGAAACACAATAGATTCCTAATATCAAAGGAAGAAAAGCAAAAAATGTACCGTGTTCAATTTGTACCTTAGGATAGGCAGCCCATGGGCATAGATTTCAGATTAAAATGAAGTTGTCTGTGGCACAGGGGTTGGATTGGAGTCTAAGGTGAAGTCTTGGGTAGGGTGATGTCAACTGAGGCTGTGTCATTTCCAGGGATGAGCTGGGCCAGGTGATGTCGTCTGGGATGTGGGACAGGGATGTCTTTCTAAGTAGGAACCCACTTGAATTGATATGGGTCTGAGCATATTCCATGTTTGATTGAAAAATTGGCTTATTTGGGGTATTTGGACCTCTAGACTATGCCCAGGAAAACCCCGAGACCAGGAGTAATAAAACCACCATCCATAGAAGGTATACAGCCGCACTAGACCAGTTTTGTGTTCCGTCCAAGTATAGGTTCAAATCAGTCCTATGTCACATGAGCAACCACTTGACTTTGGAACAACATATGGCGTATGGGTTTCAGAAGAATATGCGCCCTGGATCCGACCTCCAAACCTTAGGGGCTGGGGGCGAGATAGAAAATCTGTTAAAATAGATTAAGGCCTGGTACAAAATAGAAGCTCTTTTAGAGGTTTAGTTGCTAGTCTGGAATAGTAAAACCAGTTATTTGAGAAGTGTCTCTCACTCACATTGGTTACCTGGGAACTGTCAGGGACATAGCAGATTTATTATTTATTTATTTATTTATTTATTCATTTATTTATTTCCAGAAGCCTGGCATTGTGTATTCTGAGAAATAAAATGTGTGTCTTAGTATTTGTAAAGCCTGTAACTCTGACGGGAATGGAGAATGCCCTGGCATGGCCTGGTGTTGTGGCCTTAGTATACACAGAGTCATGATTTTGATTGATGTTTTGGGTATCCGTGAGAAAAGAGAATCCCGAGTTCTTGAACCTGAAGGGGACAATTTTTAGGCAATGGGCCAACGGTTTATAACAAATATGAAGATAGAGCCACTTATCCAATTGAAATTAAAATAAGTCTCTGGCCCTTGTTTTGTTTTGAGAGGCAGATTAACTTCCAGAGACTGGGATTGTCTTTGCCAATGATTTAACTCAAGTTTGGTGCAAGAATTTTACAAGGCAATAAGCATACAGGATAATGTCTTTTAATAGGCTGTAAAGAAATAACATACCCCAAGCCAATGACTGATTAATCATATTGTCATTTCAGGCAAGGAGCGATGAAAGGAATAAAGTCCAAATTTAGTTGGGGTGGACTTTTATACTAGTTGGTATTAGAGAGAGAAGTTCAACGGCCAGTACAAAGTAAAAGTCTCTCATCGCTAGACACGTTGCTAGGGAACAATGGTGCTGGTGTTGACAGGCAAAAGTGTCTTTTTAGAGCTAGGCTGCTACAAGGCTTTTGCCACTGCAGGTAAATAGTGGCCTTTACTGTGGCAGGAACTCATTGCCCCATGTCTTTGGAAAGCTCTTTCACATCAGCAAAGTGTAACCTTGCCCAGACCAAACACTCTCAGATTGTCCTCACAAACTCTTGGTGTTGAGTTAAAGTGTCCCCTTGCCATAATGGTTTCTTCATATGTTTTTCTTGATAGAACCCCAGTGGGGCCCCTCACCACATGAGCTGCTGACTTCTTATCAAGGGCAAAGGATAAGATGATGACAATCTCATATGGCTTACTTCATTTTTGTATCGGAACAACTTTGCTTCTAAAAACAAGTTCATCTTTCTGTCTTTGTCATGAACAAATGGGTTCGAAATCCCATTACACCAATACATAACAATACATATATATTTTTTATTTAATTACCCTTTTTTCTCTCTCTACTTATACTTAGGGATTTTTTGGTTTGCTTGTTTAAACTTTTTAGTTGCTTACAGCCACAGTTTTCAGTTTCTGTTTCTGGCTTACGGGAGAAAAAGGGGAAAGGAGAGGGGCCAGTGCCTTCAGGTAGCATCCTCCCCTCTGCCTGCAAATTAATCATCCTTTTCACTCTACTCCCTCTTTTTTCTCTTAAACAAAATATTTTAGAATGACATATCTCCAGAAGACTAAAATTGTCTTTTTTTTTTTTTTCCTCTCCTGTCTGGAGGACCATTTTTTTCCCCCTCTCTGGGTATTTACCCAATAAGCTCCTAATGGTCTTGAGTAGCTTCGGTTGTGACTGGCAGCCTCCCTTAATAGGGGGTCCCAGTCAACCTCAGAGGGTCTGGGGTCTACATAAAAGAAAGCAATGGTGGCAGAATCCTGAGTTTATTTTTTATTTTTTTAATATGAAATTTATTGTCAAATTGATTTCCATACAACACCCAGTGCTCTTCCAAACAGGTGCCCTCCTCAATGCCCATCACCCACTCTACCCTCCCTCCCACCCCCCATCAACCCTCAGTTTCTTCTCAGTTTTTAACAGTCTCTTATGGTTTGGCTCCCTCCCTCTCTAACTTTTTTTTTTTCCTTTCCCTCCGCTGTGGTCTTCTGTTAAGTTTCTCAGGATCCACATAAGAATGAAAACATATGGTATCTGTCTTTCTCTGTATGACTTATTTCACTTGGCATAACACCCTCCATTTTCATTCATGTTACTACATGTTACTACTACAAAAGGCCATATTTCATTCTTTCTCATTTCCACGTAGTATTCCATTGTGTGTATAAACAACAATTTCTTTTTTTTTTCCTGAGATAGGTTGCTTTTGGTTTTATTTATTTATTTTTTTCATGAAATTTATTGTCAAATTGGTTTCCATACAACACCCAGTGCTCATCCCAAAAGGTGCCCTCCTCAATACCCATCACCCACCCTCCCCTCCCTCCCACCCCCCATCAACCCTCAGTTTGTTCTCAGTTTTTAACAGTCTCTTATGCTTTGGCTCTCTCCCACTCTAACCTCTTTTTTTTTTTTTTCCTTCCCCTCCCCCATGGGTTTCTGTTACGTTTCTCAGGATCCACATAAGAGTGAAACCATATGGTATCTGTCTTTCTCTGTATGGCTCATTTCACTTAGCATCACACTCTCCAGTTCCATCCACGTTGCTACAAAAGGCCATATTTCATTTTTTCTCATTGCCACGTAGTATTCCATTGTGTATATAAACCACAATTTCTTTATCCATTCATCAGTTGATGGACATTTAGGCTCTTTCCATAATTTGGCTATTGTTGAGAGTGCTGCTATAAACATTGGGGTGCAAGTGCCCCTGTGCATCAGCACTCCTGTATCCCTTGGGTAAATTCTTAGCAGTGCTATTGCTGGGTCATAGGGTAAATCTATTTTTAATTTTTGAGGCACCTCCACACTGTTTTCCAAAGCGGCTGCACCAGTTTGCATTCCCACCAACAGTGCAAGAGGGTTCCCATTTCTCCACATCCCCGCCAGTATCTATAGTCTCCTGATTTGCTCATTTTAGCCATTCTGGCGTAAGGTGATATCTCAGTGTGGTTTTGATTCGTATTTCCCTAATGAGGAGTGACGTTGAGCATCTTTTTCATGTGCCTGTTGGCCATCTAGATGTCTTCTTTAGAGAAGTGTCTATTCATGTTTTCTGCCCATTTCTTCACTGGATCATTTGTTTTTTGGGTATGGAATTTGGTGAGTTCTTTATAGATTTTGGATATTAACCCTTTGTCTGATATGTCATTTGAAAATATCTTTTTTCATTCAGTTGGTTGCCTGTTTCCTTTGCAGTGCAGAAGATTTTTATCTTCATGAGGTCCCAATAGTTCATTTTTGCTTTTAATTCCCTTGCCTTTGGAGATGTGTCGAGTAAGAAATTGCTGTGGCTGAGGTCAGAGGGTTTTTTTCCTGCTTTCTCCTCTAGGGTTTTGATGGTTTCCTGTCTCACATTCAGGTCCTTTATCCATTTTGAGTTTATTTTTGTGAATGGTGTAAGAAAGTGGTCTAGTTTCATTCCTCTGCCATGTTGCTGTCCAGTTCTCCCAGCACCATTTGTTAAAGAGACTGTCTTTTTTCCATTGGATGTTCTTTCCTGCTTTGTCAAAGATGAGTTGGCCATACGTTTGTGGGTCCAATCCTGGAATGTCTATTCTACTCCATTGGTTTATGTGTCTGTTTTTGTGCCAATACCATGCTGTCTTGATGATTACAGCTTTGTAGTAGAGGCTAATGTCTGGGATTGTGATGCCTCCTGCTTTGGTCTTCTTCTTCAAAATTACTTTGGCTATTTGGGGTCTTTTGTGGTTCCATACAAATTTTAGGATTGCTTGTTCTAGCTTTGAGAAAATGCTGGTTCAATTTTGATTGGGATTGCATTGAATGTGCAGAATGCTTTGGGTAGTATTGACATTTTAACAATATTTATTCTTCCAATCCATGAGCACGGAATGTTTTTTCATTTCTTTATATCTTCTTCAATTTCCTTCATAAGCTTTCTATAGTTTTCAGAATACAGATCTTTTACATCTTTGGTTAGGTTTATTTTTAAACAATTTAGTTGTAAGAGAAGGCTCTTAGTGCGTTGATAAGCAGGAGAACTCAGGAGTACCCAAACACTTTGTCCAGGTGAGAAGCCTCTTCAGGTGTTTCAGGAAGAGCAGGAACCAAATGATCTTCCTTTTTTCCTTTTTCATTAAGCACTGGGCCATCAGTATTCATGGCTGTGATCCCTTATATCACACACAGAAGACTACAAATTACAACAAACAAACAAACAAACAAACAAAAATCACCCAACACTTCAAAAACCCACAAGCCCATGGATTCTAAATGACATACTATTAACCAACCAATGGGTCAATGAAGAAATAAGAGAGGAAATGAGAAAATACTTTGAGAAAACTAAAAATGGAAACACAATGGTTCAAAATCTTTGGAACACAGCAAAAGTACTTCTAAGAGGGATGTTTATAGCAAGCAGGCCTACCTCATGAAACAAAGAGTCTCAAATAAACAATCTAATTTTACATCTGAAAGAACCAGAAAAAGAACAAAGCCCAAATTTAATACAAGAATGAAAATAAAAATCAGAACGGAAATAAATGAATTAGAGACTAAAAAAAACCCAAAACCAACCAACCAACCAACCAAACAAAAAACCCACATAAAAAAGATCAATGAAACTAAGAGCTGGTTCTTCAAAAAGAAACAAAATTGATAATCCTTTAGCCAGACTCATCAGGAAACAAAGAGAAGTCTCAAGTAAATAAAATCAGAAGTGAAGAGAAGTTACACCAGCACAACAAAAGATTATAAGAGACTACAAAAAATAAATGCCAAAAAATATAAAACTTAGAAGAAATGGATAATATTTCAATATTCCAATGTTGAAACAGGAAGAAAAATAAAAGCTGAAAAAATTAATTACTAGTAATGAAATTGAATCAGTAAGCAAAAAACTCCCAACAAACAAAAGTCCAGGACCAGATGACTTTGCAGGTGAATTTTACTAAACATTTAAAAAAGAGGAAACACCTATCCTACTCAGATTATTTCAAAAAATAGGAAAAGGAAGAATGCTTCCAGATTTATTCTACAAGGCCAGCATTTCCCTGATACCAAAACAAGACAGAAACATTACAGAAAAAGAAAAGTACAGACTAATCTTGGTGAGCATAGATGAAAAATCCTTAATAAGTTATTAACTAAAATAATTCAAAAAATAGTAAAAGAAACAGTCATATGATCAAGTGGAATTTATTACAGGGATGTAAGGATGGTTCAATATTCACAAATCAATCATATGATACAACACACTAGTAAAATGAAGGATAAAATTCATGTGATCACCTTAAAATGTGCAGAAAAAGCATTTGACAAAATTCAACATTTGTTCATGATAAAAACTCTCAACAAATGGCTATGGGGGGCACATACTTAACATAATAAAGACCATATATCACAAACACATAGCTAACATCATAGTCAGTGGTGAACAGCTGAAATCTTTTCCTCTAAAATCAGGAACAAAATGATTGTTCTCTCTCACCACTTTTATTTAATAGAGTGTTAAAAGTCCTAGCTGCACCAATCAGATAAGAAAAAGAAATAAAAGCCTTCCCAATTGGTAGGGAAAAAGTAAAGCTATTTGCAGATGATATGATAGTATATATAGAAAACAGTATAGACTCACCAAAAACTATTACAACTGATAAATGCATTCAGTAAAGTTGCAAGACATAAAATCAATATACAGAAATCTGCTGCATTTCTATCCACAAATAACAAACTAGCAAAAGGAGAAATTAAGAAAATTATTCCATTTACAATTGCATCAAAAATAATAAAATGCTTGGAATAAATTTAACCAAGGAGGTGAAAGACCTGTACTCTGAAAACTGTAAGACATGAATGAAATTGAAATTGAAATTGAAAGTGATATGAATAAATGGAAAAATAGAGCATGCTCAACCCCTATCAAAATACCAATAGTATTTTTCACAGAACTAAAATAAATAATCCTAAAATTTGTATGGAACCACAAAGGTCCCGAATAGCCAAAGCAATCTTGAGAAAGAGCAAAGCTGGAGGTATCACAATCTCAGATTTCAAACTATAGTAAAGCTGTAGTGATCAAAACAGTATGGTATTGGCACAAACATAGACACATAGATCAATGGAACAGAATGGAAAGCTCATAAATAAATCATACATATATGGTCAATTAATGTATAAGAAGAGAGGGAAGAATATACAATGAGGAAAAGGCAGTTTTGTAAATAAATGGTGTTGGGAAAACTGGGTTTGCAAAAGAATAAAATGGATCACATTCTTATACCATATACAAAAATAAATTCAAAATAGATTAAAAACCTAAATTTAAGAAATGCAACCAGAAAACTTCTAAAAGAAAACATAAGCAATAAATTCTTGGACATTGACCTTAACAGTATTTTTCTAGATATATCTCCCCAAGCAAGGAAAACAAAAGGAAAAATAAACTAAAAAGCTTTTGCACAGTGAAAGAAACTATCACAAAAAGAAAAAAACAACCCACCGAATGGAAGAAGATATTTGCCAATGATATATCTGATAAGAGGTTAATATTAAAAATATATAAATTCATACAATTCAATACCAAAAACCAAATAATTTGATTGAAAATGGGCAGAGAATAAAAATGTTTCCAAAGAAGACATACAGATGGCCAACAGACACATGAAAAGATGCTCAACATCACTCATAATCAGGGAAATATGCAAATAAAACCACAATGAGATATCACCTCACAACCTGTGAGAATGGCTAGTATTAAAAAGACAAAAAAAAAAATAACAAGTATTAGCAAGTATGTGGAGAAAAGAGAACCTTTGAAACACTGTTGGTGAAACTGGTACAACCATATGGAAAACAACATGGCGGTTCCTCAAAAAATTAAAATTAGAAACTCCATATAACCCAATAATACTACTAGATATTTACCCAAAGAAAATAAAAACACTAATTTGAAAACATATACGTACCCCTATGTTTATTGCAGCATTAATTATAATAACCATGGTATGGAAGCAACCTAAGTATTCATTGGTAGATGAATGGGTAAAGAAGGTATGGTATATAGATACACAATAGAATATTACTTAGCAATTAAAAAGTAAGAAATCTTGCCATTTATGACAACATGAATTGACCGAGGATATAATGCCAAGTAAAATAAGTCTGAGAAAGACAAAATGCCATATAATTTCATTTATATGTGGAATCCAAAGAACAAAACAAATGAACAAATAAACAAAACAGACTCACAAACACAGAGAACAAACTGGTGGTTGCCAAAGGGAGGGGCCTTGGGGAAATAGGCAAAATAGGTGCAGGGGATTAAGGGGTTTGAACTTCAGGTATAAAATAAATAGATCACAAGAATGAACACCATAGCATAGGGAATGCAGACAATAAGATTGTAATAACTATGTATAGCTGCAGAATGGTAACTACATTTATTGTGTTGAGCATTTTGTAATGTACATCATTGTGGAATCACTATGTTGGACACTTAAAACTAATACTATATGTTAACAATATTTCAATAAAAATGAAAAAAAAGCCTATTAGGAAAAAAGAAATGGAAAGGAAAAAAAGACATGATCAGTGTCTTTAATAAATGTGAAGTCTTTTCCAACTCTATTTTCTAAAGTATTGATAGATATATGACTTCAGGGGAATGTAAAAAAAAAAATACTATTAAAGGACCAGTCACAAGACCTCCCAGATGCCACCAGGATCAGACTTGAGCTCCACAGGCAGGAAAAAGTCCTTCGTATATAGTGTCATGTTATCTTCAAATAGTGAAAGTTTTACTTCTTCCTTACCAATTTGGATGCCTTTTATTTCTTTTTCATGTCTGATTGCTGTGGCTAAGACTCCTGATACTATATTTAATAAGACTGGTGGGAGTGGACATCCTTGTCTTATTCCTGACCTTAGGGGAAATTTTTCAGTTTTTCACCATTGAGTATGACATTAGCTGTGGGGTTTTCATATATGGCCTTTATTATATTGAGGTATATTCCCTCTAAACCTACTTTGTTGAGGGTTCTTATGAATGGATATTGTACTTTGTCAAATACGTTTTCTGCATCTATTGAAATGATCATATAATTTTTATCCTTTCTCTTGTTAATGAGGATGTATCATGTTGATTGATTTGCAAATACTGAACCACTTTTGCATCCTGGGAATAAATCCCACTTGATCATGATAAAAGAAATTGAAGATGACACAAAGAAATGGAAAGACATTCCATGCTCAAGAATTGGAAGAACAGATATTGTTAAAATATCTATAGTATCCCAAGCAATCTACAAATTTAATGCAATTCCTATCAAAATACCAACAGCAGTTTTCACAGAACTAGAAACTACAATTCTAAAATGTTTGTGGAACCACAATAGACCTCAAATAGCCAAAACAATCTTGAAAAAGAAAAACAAAGCTGGAAGTATCATAATTTTGGACTTCACCTTACACTATAAACTATAATAATCAAAGCAGTGTTGTACTGGCACAAAAACAGACAAAATAGCTCAATGGAACAGAATAGAAAGCCCAGAAATAAACCCATGATTGTATGGTCAATTAATCTTTAACAAAGGAGGCAAGAATATGCAATGGAGAAAAAGACAGTCTCTTCAACAAATGGTGTTGGAGAAACTGGATGGCTATATGCAAAAGAATGAAACTAAATCATTTTCTTACACCATACACAAAAACAAACTCAAAATGGAATAATGGCTTCAAAATAAAAGGCTTCTGCACAGCAAAGGAAACAATCAAGAAAACTAAAAGGAACCTACAGAATGGGAGAAGATATTTGCAAATGACATATCTAATAAATGTTAGTATCCCAAATAAGTAAAGAACTTATACAACTCGACACACAAAAAAGGAAAATAATCCAATCAAAAATGGGCAGAAGACATGAACAGACATTTCCTCCAGAGAAGACATACAGGTGACCGACAGACACATAAAAAGATGCTCAAAATCACTTGTTATCAGGGAAATACAAATCAAAACCACAACGAGATATCACCTCAGAATGGCTATAGTCAAAACCACGAGAAACAACAAGTGTTGGCGAGGATGTGGAGAAAAAGAAACCCTCGTGCAAACTGGTACAGCTACTGTGGAAAACAGTATGGAGTTTCCTCAAAAAAAATTAACAATACAACTACTATATGATCCAGTAATTGCACTACTGAGTATTTACCCAATGAATACAAAAACAGTAATTCAAAGGGATATATGCGCTCCTATGGTTTATTGCTGCATTATACATAATAGCCAAATTATTGAAGCAGCCCAAGTGTCCATTAATAAGTTAATGGACAAAGAAGATGTGTTATGTATACACAATGGAATATTATTCAGCCATAAAAAGGATGATTTCTTGCCATTTGCAATGACCTGGATGGAGCTAGAGAGTATTATGCTAGATGAAATAAGTCAGTCAGAGAAAGACAAGTACCATAGGATTTCACTCACATGTGGAATTTAAGAAACAAAACAAACAAAGGAAATAAAAGAGACAAACCAAAAAACCAGGCCGTTTAACTATAGAGAATAAACAAATGGTTACCAGAGGGGAGATGGGTAGGAGATGGGTAAAGTAAATGAAGGGCATTAAGGAATACACGTATCATGATGAACACTACTGGGTGATGTATAGAGTTGAATCACTACATTCTACACCTGAAACTAATACAACACTGTATGTTAACTATACTGGAATTAAAATAAAAAAAAAATCTTTCAAAGGGTTTCTTTAGCTGATTATAAACTGCAATCGTTCCGGAACTCAGAGACCTGAATATATTTGCAACTAGACACATAGCAAGGGACTTCTCATGCTCATACTTTTCTTAGCCATTTTATTCAAAGCAGTAATATCTATCCATGATCCTATACCTCTCTCAGACATTTATTAAATGCTCCTCACATACTGGGATGGTGGTTCAAAAGGTCGGTAAGTGTCCCAGTGCCCAATGTTCAAATACTGTTTGGATCATTGAATGTGAGAGAAGGAGTATGTACCAGAGACAATGTAGTTAAAGGTCATCAGTTTAAATTTATCAATTCAGTTAATTTGGCAAACATTTACTGATGCTCCTATATAAAGCCCAGACAGATTATGCGCCGCTCACGAGGTCCTAGAGTCTGTGAAGCAGCAGAGGGTAGTAGCTGAGTACCGCCCATTGCTACAACAGTAGCACCCTAACCGTGGAGGCTTCACACACTGAAACGTCCGTTCTTCCTCACAAGAATCCAATGTGGGGGTTTCCATGGTGGACTATCATGAGCTAAATTCAGTTGTTGCCTCTAGAACCATGGCCTCGTCAGACTTTGTGACTGCAGCTAAATTGATTATGCATTCTGGCAGATTCTGTCTCGAATACGGCCAATGCCTTTTGCTCGATCTCTTTGGCCCAAAGTGTCAAAGATCATTTGTGTGCAAGCTCACCTGGACCCGCAAACATGTTTCCTGTCCTGCCACCGGGACCCTGGATGCTCACACTCGGTGCCACCAAGGCAGGGCCAGTAATGGGACAGGTCTTCCTCCCTCAGGGGTGACTGCACTGATGACCTCAAGCTGATGGGCTACCAGGAAGAGCAGGTGGAAGCCACTTAGGAGAAGAGTCCTGAGGGACCAGCCTCTAATCAGTCTTAGGAGGACTTGTGGACTGAGGCTTGAAGATCTGGTCCTGATACAGGAAAGGAAAAGTTACTCCCCTACAGCCCCCACAAGCCAAGTGGGAAGCCTGGACTTAGTTCGACTGTTTGGGGAGAGGAGTCAATATGTGCTTCATCCTGGTATTTTGTTGAGGTTGAGCCCTGTGTACAAATGGACCAGAAAATCTGCCAAGTTTTCCTGGCACCTGAGTAGCAGGTGTGTTAAAGGCAGCACCACAGGTCACCTACCCCGGGGCCTGTAAACCCCAAGGACCATGCTGGAATCCAGGATTCTGACTCTGGGAAGTGTGTTGAGTGGCACCTCTGGCAGTGGAGGCACCTCTGCCTAGAGTCACTTCTTGGGCTCTGACTTCCTGCCTACATGGCTCCCTGCTGTGTCGTACCTGACACACTGCTGCTGGCCTACTATTGGGCACTTGTGGAGAGTGAGTGGCTTTAGGGAGGACTGCCAGTTATCACTGTGTCCAGGTGTCCCCATCCTGCATTGCTCCCTCCCCATTGCCTTCTGGGAAGGCAAACATTTCTCATAAAAAATGGAAATGGAACATTCCAGAACAGCAAGTCAGGTCCCACAGACAGGTGCTCTTCACACAAGGGGATAGTGCCTCATCTTTAGGGACCATTGTATCTCCCTTGATCACTCACACAGGAGCTTTTTGCTACCTGGAGATGGCTCCCAGGAAGGTCTCAGGATGCCTGGGCCTGGGTCACTGAAGGCTCATCCCCTATAAGATGATGTGTCCACGGTGTAGCAGCAGCCCTTTAAAGCCAATGACAATTCTGTAAGACCTACTGTGGTAGAAGCCCATCAGCCAAGCAGCTAAATTCAAAGCCACAGCCCTTAGGCAACACTCAACTACCAGGAAAGCATTTTATCCCCTCTTCTTAGGCTCTGGTTGGCATGGCAATCTTGTCAGTAGGTGACAATAACGGTTTCAGTAGGCACCCCTCTGTGGAATTAAGTGCTCTGGAAAGCTGTTGCTGCAAGCTTGGATGACATTTTCTGTGCCCCCAGGCAGATGCCCATGGGAAGGTGCAAGCTTGGAGCAGACTCACTGGAGCAATGTGGCAGCATCAGTATCTCCACCCATTATTGGACTGGGCATACTAATCTGCCATAACCCAACAGGCTGTAAAGATGGGCCTCCCTATTCTTGCCAAGGAGACTGAAATGGCTTATCAGGACTGGCTCCTGTCAGCAGTTGATCTGTCTGTCTGAAGGTGAACCAGGACTCAGGTCTCTGCTTGGCCCCGCCCATGTCTAGCAAATTGAACACATTTGTCCTCTACTGCCATCATGTGGCTACTCTGGCATCTCTCGGCTTTTAACAACCCTATAAGGAGTTGCCATCCCGGTGCATGGGGTGGATTCTGGCCACACCAGAGTAGTACCGGAAATTAAACTGTGCCATATATTTTAGATATGGGAATCACTTCTGGTCACATGATGTCATTCCATTCATAGCAAAGAGGCTCTGACAGTGAGCTAATGACAGTGAGCTAATTCAATGGACATTTCATGTTCTTTTTCATTCTGACGCTGGTGGCATCATCGAGAAGTAGAATAAACTTTAAAAGAAATGGTTGGAGGAGATTTCTAGATAAACCATGTTATCAGTACTGCACACTACTCATATAGCCAGACAGTGTGAGCATTAATTCAGGTGATGCTTATAAGGAACATTCCCTTTGAAGCTATTGCTTGGAAAGGATTAAAGCAGAAGATACAGGGGTATGGGAAAATTGGCTCTTCATATCCATGAATCCACCCTAATAACCCAACCACTGCTCTTTTTTTTTTTTTCCAACTAAC
The DNA here is from genome assembly GCF_028018385.1 of Neofelis nebulosa. Taxonomy (NCBI): domain Eukaryota; kingdom Metazoa; phylum Chordata; class Mammalia; order Carnivora; family Felidae; genus Neofelis; species Neofelis nebulosa. Next base: position 195,365,250 of record NC_080784.1, on the reverse strand, counting down.
CCGAAAGTGTGGGAAGCATGACTCTTTTCATCATCAGGTGCCATCATTGGTGAAAACATGGAGAGGATGTTGCTTCTACACTACCTGGTTTTGGTAATTGGATATAAAGCATCACACAGCATGAGAATTATAATCAGTAGACAGAATTTGTAAAGCCTGGAGTACTCTTACATTGGCTCAGTTGTGAAGCAATAGGTGATTCCATTGAACAATGGAAGTTCTACTATGGTGCCCTAGCCCCTATGGTTCTGACCCATCTGGATGAAAAGTCTGAGGGTGAGTGAATCATGGGTTGGCAAAGGGAGATGTAGTAGTTGCTAGATTAGGACAAACAGATTATGTAATTATGAAGGGAAAGCACATACCTAACTCCTGGGGAAGGAACACCTTTTACATTTAGGAATATAATTGATTTTCAGTTAACGTTTATGTGTGGAGTGAGGTAAATTTTTATTTTTAAATTTTTATTTTTTTTAAATAATGTTAAATTTTTATTTTTTCCTCATATATATCTAGTTGTTCCAATGTAATTTCTTTTCCTTTACATTTACATAAAAACTAATTTTTAAAAAATTTTGGTAAAATACACATAACATAAAATTTACCATCTTAAACATTTTTAACAGTTCAGTAGTATTAAATACATTCATAGTGTTATATAACCATCACAACTTCTATCTCTTGAACTCTTTTCTTGCAAAACTGAAAACCTATGACCATTAAACAATACCTTCCACCTCTCTGTAGCCCCTGGAAACCACCATTCTCTTTCTGTCTCTATGATTTTGACCGCTCTAGGTACCTTATATAAGTGGAAACATACAATATTTGCCTTTTTGCCCCTGCCTTATTTTTCTTAGTAAATGTCTTCATGGTTTATTCATATTGTAGCATAGGTCAGAATTTCCTTTTTATGACTGAATAATATTCCATTGCATGTATATACTACATTTTGCTTGTCCATTTATTTGTCGATGAACATTTGAGTTGCTCCCACATTTTGGCCATTATAAATAATGCTCAAAAATCCTGTTTTCAAGTATTTTGAACATGTATCTAGAAGAGGAATTTCTGGATCATATGGTAATTCTGATTTTTAATTTCTTAGGAAATATCATACTGTATTTGATAGAACTGTACTATCAACCTTTCTATGAAGAGTACACAGGGTTCTGATTTCTCCACAACCTTATGAACATTTGTCATTTTCTATGTTTTCTTGACATAGTAACCATCCTAATGGTTGTGAGGTTGTAAATCATTGTGGTTTTCATTAGTGATACTGGACATTTTTCATGTGCTTATGGGCCATTTGCGTATCTTCTTTGGGGAAATGTCTGTTCATGATCTTTGCCCATTTTTGTGTTGTACTGTTCTTTTGTTGTTGTGAGTTTTAGGAGTTCTCTATGCATTCTGGCTCTGAATATTCATATATTCTAGATACTACTTCTTTATCACACATACTATTTGCAAATGTTTGTTTAGGTTTTAGACAAATAATTGCTTTTGTTTAAACTTACTAGTCTTTTAAATCATGTAGGAAAAACTGACAGTAGACTTACAATTTTCTTTCAATTATACTAGCTCCTATAATTGCTCACTTATTTACCTTAATTGAGATCTTTATTTTTTCATATAGCTTGGAGTTACTGTCTAGTGTCCTTCATTTCTACTTGCAGGACTTCCATTTACATTTCTTGCAGAGCTGATCTAGTGGTAATGGACACCTTCAGCTTTTGTTTATTTGGGTAAGTCTTCATGTCTCTTTCACTTTTGAAGGATAGTTTTGCTGAATATAGGATTCTTGCTTGACAGGGTGTTTGTTTTCTTCTTTTTAGCACTTCAAAGATATCAACCTACTGCCTTTTGGCTTCCAAAATTTCTGATAGGAAATCTGTAAATAATCTTTTTTGAGGATCCCGTATGTGAAAAATTGCTTCTCTCTTGCTACTTTCAAGATTTGTCTTTGTCGTTTGACAACTTGATTATAATGTTTCTAAGGGTACATCTCTTAATTCATCCTACTTGGAGTTTGTTGAGCTTATTGGATGTTTGTATGCATGTCATTCATCAAATGCATTTTGGCCATTTTTTCTTCAAATAATCTCTCTGCCTTTTTTCTCTTTTCTTCCTTTTCTTTTTTTCTTTTCTTCCTTTTCTTCTAGAACTCCCACAAGGTATGTTTGTCCACTTGTTGATCCCATAGGTCCTTTAGTCTCTGTTAACTTTTTTAAAATAGTTTTTATTCCTGTTTCTAATACTCAACAATTTCAATTGTTGAGTATTGTCCTATCTTGAAGTTTCAATTGTCCTATCTTGAAGTTTGCTGATTCTGTCTTCTACCTACTCAAATCTGCCTTGATTCTCTCCAGCAAAATTCCCACTTCAGTTATATTTAAGTTGTAGAATTCTTTGGGATTTTTAAAGGTTTTCTATCACTTTTTTGGGTGTTTCTATTTTGCTCATATATTGTTTTGACTTTCTCCATAACCTCCTTCAGCTCCCGGGCACCTTTAAGACAACTGTTTTAAGTCTTTGTCTAGGATATCTGTCCTCTCCTCTTTCTAAGGCACAGTTTTGGTTGCCTATTCCCCCCCCCCCCCACCTTTGAATGGGACATAATTTCTGTTTCTTTATATGCCTTTTTGTTGTTGTTATGTTGAAAATTGGACATTTCAATCTAATAATGTAGTAACTGTGGAATCTAGATTATTCTCATTTCTCAAGGCTTGCTGTTTTTATTGTTGTTCTTTTTGAATGTTGTGGCCTGTCTCCATGCCATGTATCAGCCTGGGGTGTAAGTCTAAGATCTTCTCAGTTCTTTTCTGAATCTACATCTTTAACTGGGTGTGCCAATGACTTTGTAATTTCCTCTTATATGTGCGGTTGCTTTGGAATGTCCTAGTTTTTAATATCTGGCTTTGAAAAGGAGAAAAAGGGAAAAATGAAAAAATACAAAAAAGGCACTGGTTCTCTAAGCACCTGGAAATTTCTCAAGCCAGAGATGCAGTGAATTGCAACCATGGGGAAGAAGTGAAATAATGGCTGGTGTCTCTGTGTTTGTACCTCTGTAATTAGAAGAAGCAATTTGTGATCAAAACATAAACCCATATATTTGGAATATAGAATCCTTATTTCCCAACTGATAGTCACAAGCTGCATGCAAACTGGCTCATGAACATGTTTAGAGCTGCCTGCCACAAGACTGAGGTAGAAGATGCATAGCCTCTGCTATGAGAGGAAATCTCAGCTAAGAGAGGAAATTGATTTCAATCAATCACAACTGACTGTCCAAGCCATCCCCTAGAATTTGTAAGTTCTCAATAGACTAAAGAGTGCTAAAATAGTACACTGGACAGATTCTGCTAATATAATTGTTGACTGGGTGGAGAGACAGATAGATACGTGGTGCTTCCCACTCTGCCATCTTCCCTTCCCTTTCCTTTCTGAACTGAATGAGGACACTTCTTCATTATATGTCATGATAGGTTAGCCAACCTATGAATCTTCCAGTAATTCCAATAATAAGGACTTCACTACATCACAGAGAACCTCGATCTGTTATTTATCGAAAGCCTACTATAGGCAAGTGGTATTGGCCCATATTTATTAAGCCTTATTCTGTGCCCAACATCACGTAGGCCATCACATCTACCCAATGAAGTGGGTGCAATCATCTCTCTATTTTTCAGAAGAGGAAACAAGACTTAGGATTTTGTGTAATTTCTCATGGGAGACTCATTTAAAACGTGGTTCTGAATCTAGCATCTGTTCATACTGCCTCTAATGGTAAAGCATCAAAGAAATTTAAGATATAAGCCTTGTGTACAAGCGTTTGAGATCTTGTTGGGGGAGAAGATTATGAAATAGGTGCTTCTTTAGGGAAGAGAGAGAAGTGATAGAACAAGTGCTTTGGCCTGGGGAAGCATAGCAGTAGTTCAGGAAAGGCACAAGATGGAGCGGAAACACTTGTATACAGGAAGATGGGAATGGAGACAGACATTTCCAACTGAGAGTGGGCTTTGATCATGGTGGTTAGTCCTGTAAAGCTCTCCCATGGAAACACTCTTAGGATTTCCTCCCCCTTTTCCCTTTTCTTGTACGAAAGTTATATATGCATAGATTGCTCTGTCAGCAATCTGTCGTTTTTGATTGGGCTGAGCCACAGCTTTGGGACAAATACTAATTTTTAAAAGGATCAGGACCTTTCTGTTTAGGGTGATTTAAAATATTGCTTGGCCAACTTCATTGTACTTAAGACTCACCTGTAAAACTGTTAAAACACACATTCGTGTGTCTCACCTTCAAAGACTTTAGTTCAGTATGTCTGGGTTGGGACCTGAGAAGCAGCATTTCAAGCTGCCCAAGTGATGCAGATGTGTCTGCTCCTCAGGCCACACTTTGAGTAGCACTGATTTAAAGTGCATTTCATCTTTAAAAAAATACCGGGCAGCTATATAGTGGTTTTTCTTTGTACTTTTTTTCCTTGAGAGTTGTTCTAGTGAGTTTGAACTTGGGCATAAAGCAGTTGGTGCCCAAACTCATGCTAGACTGTGATGTTTATGTATTAAAAGCTACAAGCTATAGAATTGGGTAGACCTAATTCCCCTTTTTAGTGTAAAACCTCATGATCTGTTGGATTTTACACGACTCACACCTCTCTAAATTGCTAGAGTGTAGTTTATAATTAGGAATAAAACTGCTAACCTCATAAGGATGTGATGAGGATTATATTAGGGACAAGTGAAAGTTACAAAGCCTTTTTAATAAACAGAATTGATAAGTGTGTCATAATAGATGGTTGTATATTTTTGTTAGAAACTCAATGGCAGTAAACCTCCTCTGTCCTCTATCCCTCACCCATCATACTTCTGTATCTCTACACACTCATCAAATGTGTTGTCTTGGTCCCACCACTGACTCTGAGTTCCTAGGATGTTAGACGTAGTCTGATACATCATAGCAGATCATAAATAATATAAAAAGGACAAAATGCATGTACAGGTTGAATTAGTATTTCTTAACAGATTTCATGTGGAAATCACCTATAAATTAAAAGAAAATACCACTGCCTGGGGTACACTCCAGAGATTTTGATTTAATTAATCTAGGGCAGTGTTTCTCAACCTTGGATGTGCTTTAGAATCACCTGGAGAAATTTAAAAATCCACGTGTCTACCAATTACTTCAGAATCTCTGGAGAGGGGACCCAAGCATCAGTAGTTCTTAAAAGTTCTCATACGTAAGTTCATTGTGTAATATGGGCATCACTTGACTAAATGGAGAGACAACTAAAGTACATAAGCAGTAGATTCCTAATGTGTTCTTAGATAAAGATAAATATAAAATTAAGGGAAAGTGAGTCACTATTTTGCATGTGCCTGATAAAATCTTATTGTCTGCCCTTTCCAACTTTGTTCACTTAATTTACTTTCTGAGTGTTTAGAGCTGCTCTCTTTCATGCTCACTTCTCTCTCTTTTTGGCTATTTGCTATTGCTCTTGGGTGACTGTGCTGGGTTGAATACTTTCTCCCAAAACTTCACGTCTATGTGGAACCTGTGAATGTGACCTTATTTGGAAATAGAAACTTTACGGATGTAATCAAATTAAGATGAGGTTGTACTAGACGAGGATGGACTCCAGTCCAATGATTGTTGTCCCTCTAAGAAGAGGGAAATCTGGATACAAGACACACAGGACCTGACTCCATGTGGTGACAGAGGTCAGGATTGGAGACATACTGTCCAAGCCCAGGTGTGCCAAGGTTTGTCCGCAGCCACCAAGAGCTAGATGACAGGCCTCTATTGCTTGTGTGGCCCAAAACAATTGTACAGGGAGTCTGGGGAAGAAGGTGGATTGATGGATGGCCAGGGAGATGTGTTGGCACTGCCGTGGTTGTGGGTTTCTGGGCAAAGCCAGTGCTGAAATGTGGTTTTCTGAGGGAGGAGAAACCTTTCCAACACTGAGCAATGTTGAGAGATGCAGACATGCCATCCTTCAGTACCTCTTACCTACCTGAAAACCTCCAATCTTTTGGTATCCAGGGGAATTATTCTTTAAGGGACACACACACACACACACACACTGTCTTTTTCACTTCATATTCAGAAAGTCTTCAGAGAAAAAATATGGAGTGCCAAATTGTACAAGGTAATGCAAAGTTTGTGTTATAGCTTTCTTTTTATTTATTTTTTGTACTGTGTTTTTAGAGGAAACTTTCAAGATGGGACGTGATGAGAAGGTTGAGCAGGAAGGGAAACTTGAGTTTATGGAACCTTCTCTTTGTACAAAAATGGAAAGGGACATACTCATGGAAGAGATTGAGGCATCCTGTTCACTTCACAGCTTGGTCCACATCTAAAACCACAAATTTCATTCTTCTCCTACCAAGTGGAGAAAATCATGAGCTTCAGACACAGAAAGGCCTGGGGGACCTCTAGCCTTGGTTTCTCACTTACAGGCTCTGCCACTTCAGGCTTTGTAACCCTGGTAAGTTGTTTAGGTTTTCTGAGCCTCAGTTTCCTCATCTAGTAAACAAGGATGATAACACCTACCAGACAGAGTTGTTGGGGGTATTATATAAGAGAAGAGGCAAAGCCACTGTGGCATGTAGTAGGTTATCAATATAGTGGTTTCCATTCTTTTTTGTACTAAGAAAAGATCCCCATTAACTTAAAGAGTTTACATCAGGAAATGTTGATCTCCCTCCATAACTGGTTCTGTGCTGTGAACTTTAGACAGTCGCTTGTGTTGAACATCTCCTGAGCAAGCAGTGGGGTACTAGGTGCTTGAGATTTATTGACCAATGTGAGTCTTAAAACAGCCCTTAAAGGTGGGTTTCATTGTCCCCATTGTTGAGATGAGTTCATTGGAGTTCAGAAGAGTTAAGTACTTGGCACAGTGATGTTGTGCAGGAAGTATTAGAGACAAAACTCCAGCCCAAGTCTAGATGACTCCACCATATTGTAAACAAATCTCCTCCCAGTTCTGCCAGTGGCCAAACACCATGAGTGAACTAGAAGAATCATCACCTTTATGGACTGGAAGAATCTTAGGAAATCCTTGGATCTGGTCTGGTTGGTTCTCCAATGTTTCCATCACCCAGACCAGACCAGGGTTATTATTTAATGACCCCTGGAAGCATTAAGCCATTTTTATTATCTCTAAACTATATGGGACAGAGATGTATGAGTGTAAGAGGGGAACCACAGGGATGACAGTCTGTGTAGAGTTTAAGGAATATGTCTTTCCTATGGTGTGCCTAGGAGAAGCTTGGGGAGGATCAGGGATGTTGGTTCAGTTCTCTGTGGTGTGGAGAGGTCCTGGACCCACTCCTACAATGGTTCTGCACCCTTTCATGTTTCTGAACATGCAGAACATGAGCATGCTTATATTCATGGAGCATGCTTATATTCATTGGAATATAAGCACCATGAAAGAGGGATTTTTGTTTGTTTGCTTGCTGCTATTTCCTCTTCTTAGAACAGTGATTGGCACATAGTAGGAGCTCAGACTAAATAATAAGTAAACTAATTAATTAATTTCAGGGCATTTGCACTGATTGTTCCCTCTGTTTGGAACATCTTTACCTTAGAGAGACACCTGGGTTGATTCCTCACTTCACTCATGGTAGGCTCAAAAGTCACCTCTAGGGAGAGGTCTTTTCTGCCATTGCATCTAATACTGGCTACCCTCCATTGTTTTTACTGTTTTCTCCTTTACTTTTTTCTCTCTATTACTTGTATATATCTGAGTTTATTATCACCTTCCCCACTGGTAGTTTTGTGGGTACAAAGCATCCATCTCCTGTTCACTATTGTACTTCTAGCACCTAGAACAGAGTCTGGCACAGTCAGTGCTCAATAAATTATGTGTTGAATGAATGAATGTATGTAGACTCCGTGGAAAAAGCTTAGCACAATGCCTGGCAAATAGCAAGTGAGAAGCAAATGGTAGTTTTGATGCTGCTGCTGATGACATCCAAATGTCACTGTGAGGCTGTCACACTCTGGATTGGCCACTGATGGCCCTCAGCATTAGTTCTGGTAGGCTGGTGGGTGTAAAAGGCCAGCCTTCCACCTCACCTACCATCTTCCCTGCCACCACAGGGACTCTACAGAACAGTGCTTTCACCATTTCCTGCTCCTCACTTTTTGTTCTTTGTGGAATTGTGATGAAGCATTTGGGGGGCACATCATCCTCTCTCCCCAACTCTTGAATTAAAACACTTTGAGATACTTTATAGTGAGATGTAAATTACTAACAGCAATGTTATCCCTGCATCCCACCATATTCTAGCGATGGCCTCTCCCATGTTTTAGGGTTTTCTCATCTGTTTTCACACATCTGCCTAAAGTGTCTCCATTCTTCCTCATTTTTTACCTAAAGGTACTCTTTCCAAATTCTAGCTCTAATATCACCTCTTCTGTGAGGTTCAACCTGAGGTCTTCCAGCAGTTTCTACCTCCTTTCTCCAGTTTCCCATGCTGCCTTTCCACCCTGCCTCAGGAACCTTAAACTCAGGACACTGTACTCACCCAGGACCCTACCCCCCTAGATCAGAAAAAAGCTTCCTAGGGTCAGGGGTTCCACAAATTGAGGGTGGCAATGGACCTTGACTTGAGTCAATGGCAGGCATTCCTCCAACTTGTTGACTTGGCTTACAGACCTCTTGGGCTCAAATTCTGACTCCCCTCTTTTCATCTGTGAGACCCTGAGAAGTGTCTTAATGACTCCATACCACAGGTGTCCCACTTGAAATCAAGGATCCTAATTACTACAGCTCAGTAAGCTTCAAACACCTCAGTGTTTCAACAGTGCTTCAAAGTATAAAGATAGGGATTCTGTAATGTGTCACTTTTGGGGTGACTTAGAGAAATAGGAAGTCACTCCTGAGAAATTTTTTTCACTTGAAATATGGTACCTGTCTATTAATTCATTTGGAACCATATGCAGAGCAACCAAATAAAACCATAATTATGTATTTAAAAATTTTTCAATGTTTATTTATTTTTGAGAGAGAGAGAGAGAGAGAGAGAGAGAGCGAGCAGGGGAGGGGAAGAGAGAGAGGGAGACACAGAATCCGAAGCAGTCTCCAGGCTCCCAGCTGTCAGCACAGAGCCTGACATGGGGCTCAAACTCACGAACTGTTAGATCATGATCTGAGCTGAAGTCAGACGCTTAACCGACTGAGCCACCCAGGTGCACCAGCCATAATTATATTTTTTTTGAAAAATGCTGTATTTTCTTTACTAATTCGACAGAAATTGTATCACACTGAAATTATCACTATGATGATTGAGCACAAAGACTCATCCTCAGTGCCTTTAAATGCACAACTTTGTGGGTTAGGAAAACATGTACTGAAGTAAACAGCCTCTGAAAATCACACACAAGGAGGTGTGACAGCAATTTTCAAACACAAAAAATTACAAATCCTGTTTAAAAATCTGCTATATTCCCATAGCATAAAAGTTCCTATCTCATGGGGAACTTGGAGAGCTTTACAGCCTATAGAGGAATAATAACATGACAACTCCTAATAGTCTCCGTTTACTTTGACCTCATTACAATTATTTGTTCTTTTAATAAAGGGCTGAAGATCTTGCAGAAGGAGCTCTCTGATTCGTGAGAGTAATTCAGGCGTCTCTAGTGGACTGTCTTCTCATATATACTCTGGTATGTCTGGCAGATTATCTATGGAAAATCTGCTTGATCTTGATATTTGAATTATCCCTACAATTGGATTTGGTGGTAGTAGCTTCTGGAGCGGTGGTCTGTTCTGGGGTGGTTCTCTTTGACCATGGTCTGCTGTGTAGTGATGGTGTCTTCCTCAATCAACTCCTGTGGTTTCTTCAGTTACAAATGGGCACTGTGGGGGGTGGTCTTTAGGACTTCAATCACCTTTTTAGGTAAGGGCGGAATAGTCTATATCTGCTTCTTGGGAAAGTAATGTTTCACATTTTTAAAACTTGTTGGGGGAGCTCTTTTGACTAGGATAGGCCACCAGGGGTTAGGCTCCACAGGATCATAGCTGGGACTATAGATATAGTTGGACAACACCAATTTGAGACTGGATTCTGGAAACTTACCACCACATACTGGCTGGACCTCAGAACATGCTTTGAGTCCTCATAGATGTTATTCTGGTGGCTCAAGGAATGAGCAATTTGTCTCCAGTAGATCATCTTGGGTTTAAAACACCCCATGCAGGAAGCTGGATTACCAGCAAGGACAAGGGAAAACTTGTAGTCTCCCAATTTGGAGAAAACAGTTTTCATGGCGGTGCCTTCTTCATGCTACATCACAATCAAACTGCATGTAACCTGGTATATGGAGTGACAGTCATGATAAGGACCATGTACTTTTGTTGCCAGGTCCCCTGCACACACTGGGGGCTTGCCCAGAGGGATCCTTGTTTGCTGCGCTGCTTTGCCCTTTCCCAGATTCCTGTTGGCCCTCCACTAAGAATGCCTGAGAGCTGGAGGAGGAAGAGAGCACGGTGAGGCTATGGATCCTCATGGCTTCAGTTTGGTGGGAACCTGTTTGACAAGGACAGGTGAGTCAGTGCTGAGAAGTAATTCAGCAATGCAGGGCTATAGGATGACCCTCCCTCCACCCTGACACATGTCTCCCTGCTTAGGGAGATCAAGAATCCTTCTGGCTCCTGGAATCACTAGACCAGCAGCCCATGTATTCACATTTCTCCTTGACTTGAGTCTTGGATGTCAAAAACCTCTTTCACCATTTTCTGAGCCAAATTAGCTCTCAACCCTCACTTACCGACTCTTCCATTCACTCCTTCAATAAGCACATACGCAGCACCTACTGTGTGCCATGCACGAGACTAGATACTGAATCAACCAAAGTGAATAAGAAAGTCTTATTTATGTATTAAAAACTTAAAGGCAATTTTTGGGGGGAATTGAAATAGCACTGATGAGTTTGCCCCAGTTCTGTCACCAATTTGATTTTGACCAAGTGACTCTCCCTCTGGCCTCGGTTCCCCTGGATATTGAGGTGTTAGATGTGATATTTGCCAAAGGAGAAAGACTGTAGAACACAAAGCAGATTTAGAAGGAAACACGTGGCTTTTTTCTGAGAAGTGTCTCTAAGCTTTGGCAGAGAACATGGAACTTCCCCTCAAGAGCTTCCCATTGACCTTCAGCCTTCCTGCCATCCCAAATTCTGCCTTGATCTTTGTAAACAGGTGGCGAAATATGAGACCAGGCTATGTAGCTGTTTCCCTATTGGCTCAGTCTGCTATCAAAACTCATTTGCAGGGGTGCCTGGGTGGCTCAGTTGGTTGAGTGTCCGACTTCGGCTCAGGTCATGATCTCACAGTCCATGAGTTCAAGCCCCGCGTCAGGCTCTGTGCTGACAGCTCAGAGCCTGGAGCCTGCTTCAGATTCTATGTCTCCCTCTCTCTCTGACCCTCCCCTGCTCATGCTCTGTCTCTCTCTGTCTCAAAAATAAATAAAAACATTAAAAAAAAAACTCATTTGCAGCCACACACATGCATACACCCTCCAATCTGGCCACACTCAACCCCTTACCCAACATCTCCTGAATACTTGGTTCACTTGCTTGCTCTTTTCCACCCTTTGATCTTGCTGTTCCACTTACTTGGAATGGCCTTCCAGTCCTGCTTTGCCAGGCACACACTTGCTCATCCTTCAAAATCCAGCTCATATGTCATCTTCTCCTCATTGGTGTTATTGATCCCTACATCCTTGTCTATGTCCCCAACCCTTTCATGGATGTTCATGGAGAGAAATAGACCACCATTCTTAGTTAGTGTATACAGTGTGCCAGCATTGTGCTGAGGCTGTGCTAGTATTTCACATCCATATACTGAGAAAATGATGCACTTGTACTACAGTGCACTGTGGAGACTGGAGAGATTTGTGTCCCAGCAAGACTGTCCATAGTAGGTTCTCTACATCCCCATGCTTCCAGGATCAAGGTGATCACTGATTGCTAGACAACTATGTAAAGTCTCTTTTGACTTTTTCCCCCACACAAACCCCAGGAGGAAAGTGCACCTTGGATCCTCATGGTAGAGACATGAAGCTGAGTCTTAGGTGGACCAAGTCCCTTGGCAAATGCCCTGAACTCTGTATGGCAGAACCTGAACTGACGGTGGGTCTGTTGTTGGTTAACCTCCCAACAGAGTATTTTGGATGTTGCCTTATGGCTCTGAGACTTGAATATTTCTCAATTCTACATTGTGAGGAGAAGACAATGCCCTGCTGTCCTATGTACCTCCATGTCCTTATTATCCACAGCAGTTCCTGGCTTATACTGGGTGTTTTCATGAGAACTGTTGAAGTGATGAGTTCAACAACTCAATTTCATCCACTGAAAAGAATAGAAGAGGAAAACACTTATTGACCTATTTGGGCTGTAGTAAGAGTAAGATGGTTTAGATACATATAGATCCAAGGGGTGAGATACATCTCTCTGTCTCTCTCATTATCTCTGTATTCTGTGCACTCTCTGCTGTCTAGCTTCATCCTCAGGCAGGTCCCTTCCATTTGTCATAGAACAGAACATGACCTTTCATCCCTAGCACCATATGAATGCCCAGAAGAACTCTGATAGACCATCCCTGGTACATTTCACTGAGTCTGTTGCAGGGAGCAGAGACATGTGGTGGACAGCCCACCAGAAGCACAGGGAGTGGAGGATGGACAGTTTTCAACCAGAAAAGGGGCTTCTGTTATCCACAGAAGGTGAAAAAGTGGACAAAAACAACCAATCTACATTTCAGCAGGTTCTCATTTAACGGGGACAAAGGCAGATAATGAATTATATTGGAATTCGCAGCTGTGGGTTAGTTGGCTACCCTCTGGAGAATGACTTCCTTCAGGCTAGGTAGGACTTCGCTAATTAGGGAAGCCATATCAGATTCATGGGACAGAACTGTTCCTAATCTGTTTGAGGATCAGTAAGTAAACTAGTTGCCTAAGGAGAAGGTTTGTGACAGGAGAAGGAGAAGGTTTGTGACAGGAGAAGGTGGATGATCAGATCTCAAAGTCAAAGAGAGGTCTTGAATGCAAAGCTGAGGGTTTTGTTCCACAAGCTGAGGATGACAAAAATTCAACCCAGGAGCCCTCACTTTCCCTTCCAGTGTCCTTGGAAGACTGCCAGTAGGCTGTGCAGGGCACTCCTGCTGAGCCCAGAGACAGCCTCAGAAGTCATTTCAACCCAGTTCTCCAGAGAGCCACTAATCATCTATCAGTATTAACATGAAGGACAAAACCTATTTGCCATTCCTGCCATAGATGGGGCTTTTGACTATTTCTGATATTTTTACCCAGAAGAGTGAGCAAACTCATACCTTAGAGAATCCACAAGCTTTACACAAAAAAAGTGAACCTGTATCAGGAGTGGGACTTACCCTGAAAATTTGCCTTTCCTTCACATTTAGATTCAGATTAAATAACCCTTGAGAAAAAGAAAAACAAATAGCATGTGTACCCAAGGGTCATGTGTCTTTCACTGATCTAAGAAAAGATTTATCTTTGGCCAACCAATCCCCCAGTGGAGATGGGAGGTAGAAACAATGCTATAGAGAGAAGACCATGGAAATGAATTCAAGGAAGCATACCTGGCTGGCTCATTTGGTAGAGCATGCAACTCTTAATCTCGGAGTTGTGGGTCAAGCCCATTTTGGGTGTAGAGATTACTTAAAAATACAATCTTAAAAAAAAAAAAAAAGTTCATGGAACCAGAAATCTGAACATTGCCTTGATGTCATCAAGACTGTGTCTGTTGGGGATATGATGTTTAGAAATATTCACATAACTAAGATCATTTTATCCTTTCATCAAACTGTGAGACATTATCCCCATTTGATAATTGAGGAAAGTGATATTAAGCATATTAATATCACTCAAGATATCTAGATGATAATGATGATGATCCTGATAGTAGCATCATAACATAGTGCTTCTACATTCCAAGCATCAGTCTAAAGTGACCTCACTTCAAATCATGACAACTCTATTATGACTCCATTTCTATAATTATAGAAACAAAAGCACAATCAAGATAAGAAACCTTCTAGATAAGTTACTTAAACCTGCAATGTCAGATTATCTCATCTGCAAATGAGGAGAATTTGTACCTACCTCACAGGGTTGTATGATTCTTAAATGAGATATGACAACCGTGCTTAGCACAGTGCCTTACACAATTAGAGAAGAATTAAATGAGGGCTACTTCTGGCATTTTTATTAGAAATGAACTAATGTACCCATACTGCAAAAAATTCCCCTGTCCTTTCTTTCTTTTTTATTCCTCTCATTCTATCATAATAGTTTTTCAATCTTAGAATAATTTCAGATTTACAGAAATATTACAAAGAGACTTCTATTGCCCCACCTCTCACGTAGGTTGTCCTATCATTAACCTCTTACCTAATTAAGCTACATTTATAAAAACTATTAAACCAATATTGATATTTTATTATGAAGTACAGGCTTTATTCAGACTTCCTTAAATTTCACCTAATGTTCTTTTACAGTTTAATAAAATTAATAGATTTTATTTTTTGGAGCAATCTTAGGTTAACATCAAAGCTCATCAGCAAGTACAGAGTTCCCATACATGGCTTCCCCATACATGCATATCACTCACATGTAAACACCCCTACCAGAGTGGCACATTTGATCCAATTGATGAATTTACATTGATGCCTCATTACCATCCTAAGTTGACAGTTTCCATTATAGTTCACTCTTAGTGCTGTGCAGTCATGGGTTTTGACAAATATATAATGACATGAATCCACTACTAAAGCATCATACAGAATAATTTCATTGCCCTAAAAATCCTCTGGGGTCCACTGATTCTTCCTTCTTCTCCCCAACCTCTGGGTATCCTCAATCATTTTACTGCCTCTTTAGCTTTGTCTTCCTGAATGTCATATCGTTGGAATCATGTAGAATTCAATTTTTCAGATTGGCTTCTTTCACTCAGCTTTGTAATTTTAAGGTTCCTCCAAGTTTTTTTTATGGCTTGATAGCTCATTTCTTTTTACCACGGAATAGTATTGTGTCATCTGGATGTATCACAGTGCAGTTATCCATTCACTTTCAGGAAGACATCTCAGTTGCTCCCATGTTTCAACAATTATGAATAAAGCTACTATAAACAACTGTATGCAGGTTTTGGTATGTACCTAAGTCTTCAACTCCTAATGGTCTTTTCTGTCCAGGATCTAATTCAAGGTTAGCTGTGACAGTTTTTCAGTTGTTCCTTGTTTTTCACAACCTTGAGTTTTCAGGAAGATGGGGCAGGTGTTTTAAGACTGTCCCTTTTGGAGCTTGCCTTGTGTTTTTCTCATGATCAGATTGGCATTAGTCATTCTTCTCTTCATCAAGGATTTAAATGATGGATGTCAGGTTTCCATGGGGGTTTCCTTAAAGTCTGAACATAATTGGTAACCACTCACAGGTTAAGGTTGGTAGTTAAATGCATGTCTTGGGCACTCTGGTCACTGGAAGGTGACTTCAAGTTCAAAAGCTGATTTTACTCTCATGTATTTGTTACTGTAATATGGTTCCTTGACCTAGGGGGTTGGGACCTGTGGGTGCAGTCACCAAAATTCAACAGTGGGTGGGACATTATTCTGAGGAGATCTTTTAACTGTGCCATAATACCAGGCCAAATTTGGTCAAAACCAGTCCTTTCTTCAAAAAAGACTTCATGAACAGGAATAGAAAATTCTTAGTTGCTACATCAAAATGATATTAATTTTGGGGTCAAATCATGTGCATTAAAAGTGCTTTCATTGTGAGGAAATGAGGAAATTGTCTAAATAAACTTCAGCCAAAATCTTATTAGTCTGGCAAAAAGCATTAATCTTAGACCTACTGAACAGTATTGGCATTCCAAATTTAAAGCGCTCATTAGTCATGAGGTTTCAGAATTCCTGCTCAGCAAATCAGATGATGCATAGTGTTAAAGTTCTACTTTAGAAAAATGAAAAATGATGAAGGGTTGATGGTACAGCATTTGCTATGAATGCAAATTGAAAGTTATGAAATTTATTAATCTTAATAGGAATATCCCATCTCACACCCTATATATTGAACCCATTTTGTTAGAAACCATGTGCAATATTTTATTCTTATTCTGAATCTACCTAAATAGTAACTCATAGTTTGTGTATTAAGTTAAACCATCTGAAATTGCTATTTTTAGTGGGTTAAAAAAGGTAGAATATCAACAATCTTAAATGAACCAAACTAATAACAACAGTTTTTTTTTCTCAATAAGACTGTTTCAAAACCTTATATGTATTAAAAATAGTTATTTTTAGCTCTTTGTAACAAATTCTCCATACAAGGCAGGTTCATTGATTATCTCTGGGTTTTTTATATCCTTGTTCTTAGGGATATCAATCTTACAACATCCTTTTATTTTTATTTTTTATTGTTAAATATAATTTATTGCCAAATTGGTTTCCATACAACACCCAGTGCTCATCCCAATAAATGCCCTCCTTCCATCACCCACTTCCCCTCTCCCCCCCCCCCCCCATCTACCATTGGTTTTTTTCTCAGCCCTTAAGAATGGAGGTTCCTCAAAAAATTAAAAATAGAACTACCCTATGACCCAGCAATAGTGCTGCTGGAATCTACCCAAAGGATACAGGAGTGTTGATGCAGAGGGGCACATGTACCCCGATGTTTATAGCAGCACTTTCAACAATAGCCAAATTATGGAAAGAGCCGTCCATCAACTGACGAATGGATAAAGAAGATGTGGTTTATATACATATTTTTTTAATGTTTATTTACTTTTGAGACAGAGAGAGACAGAGCATGAACGGGGGAAGGTCAGAGAGAGAGAGGGAGACACAGAATCTGAAATAGGCTCCAGGTTCTGAGCTGTCAGCACAGAGCCCAACGCGAGGCTCGAACTCGCGAACCGCAAGATCATGACCTGAGCCGAAGTCGGATGCATAACCGACTGAGACACCCAGGCGCCCTAGAAGATGTGGTTTATATATACAATGGAATACTGTTTGGCAGTGAGAAAGAATGAAATCTGGCCATTTGCATCAATGGGGATGGAACTGGAGGGTATTATGTTAAGTGAAATAAGCCAGGCAGAGAAAGAGAGATGTCATGTGTTTTCACTCATAGGTGGATCCTGAGAAACTTAACAGAAGACCATGGGGGAGGGGAAGGGGGAAAAAGTTACAATATCCTTTTAAAGAAAGCTGCTCCTATTGGATAAGATTTTCTAAGACACATGAATATCTGTGATTCTCTACACACACACACACACACACACACACACACACACACACCATTCTGCCTCAGTATTTGGGGATAGAAGGTAAGGTCTTAGAGATTCTCTTTTTCAAATTTTTAGGCTCTATCCTATTTTTGTTACAAAGAGAGCTAGTTACCACCCTGGAAAGCCTGCAAGGGGAGAAGACAATTTGCTCTTTCTTAGTGTTATCTTGAGCCACCATGCATGTGGATGTATGTATTGCCCTTCTGTCACAGTAAGAGGTGAGGATGTTAAGATGAAAAGCACACCCAGGACCAGTGGATCACACTCACACCCAGAGAGCAAAGCACTCTCACATGCTGTGGCTGTGGGAAGTCAGGGACGGGCAGGGGAATAAGACACTGGTTGACTCCAGGAAGAACACGGTTGGCTTCTAAGAGACCTAATTCTTTCTGCCACTCAATCATTCATTTATTCTATCATTCACTCATTCTTCAATTCATCCAAAGAGCACTCATAAACACCTAAGGTCTCAAGGTTACATGGTCTTTGTCCTCAAGGAGATGCAGACAGTAAGGGGAAAGACAAGGATCTCAACCATGACAATAGAGAGGCAATTGCTATGTAGGAAGGAAGCCTGGGGTGATCGGGTGGGAACACCTAACCTAGCCAGAGGCAGAGAGAATTTCCTAAGAGCCTGTAACTGGTTAAGGGACACTCAACAGCTGGAGGAAGAGATGTCACTTATTCAATGCTGACTCAGTAACTGCTCTAAGTCAGCTGTTAATATCAGTTTAGAAAATCAAAGGTGAATAGGATTTGGCTCCCACCTTCAAGGTGGACTGGTCTAGTCTGTACCTCATTATCTGATGACTATAGTGGTGGCACCTGTCACTTCGAAACATTCAGCACCAGATGTTTTTCACTTTTCCACAGAATAAAGTCTTAATTTCTGGGGGCAACACACAAGAACTTGCTTTTTTAAATTCCAGGCAAATTAGGTCCAGCATCATCACCCCCTATATGACATGTCTTTAGGCTGCATTTACATCTAAGTGTCTATTTTTCTTCCCAAATATTAGGCTATTTCAGAAGACTTTCTCTCTGCCAGACTATTATCTTCGTCCAAAATTTCCAGCCTGCAAATAGTTATTCTGATTTCTTATACCCACAACAGAATCCATGGTTTATATTATGTCTTATATCCATGACAGAATCTTTATGTGGGATCACCTAATTTTTTATAGACTTCATTGTTATTATAGTTCATTTGTCATTTTATTGTGGTTCATTTACATTCTTGCCAATGTCTTTCTTTATCCTGGGAAGTGACATATCTAATCCAGATCTCAAGCATGAATCTTAGATAGTATTTAGCAAATATTTTCTGGACTGAATTGGATTTGTATTACCCGAGAGCCTTCTTGCAATAAAAAATTATTAAATATAGCAAAACACAGAAAGTTGAGAATTTATTGAAAGTTTCTTATGAATCATGGAGGCAAGTATTGGTCAGGACCTTGCAGACATACAGAACAGGGGACTTAGAAGCAGGAGAACCACCTGCTTTATATCACATTGCAGTTTTCTCTGCATGTGTGTTTTGATTTCTTTCCCTGTTTTTCTCCACGTGGTTGGAAACATGGGTGTCAGTAGCTCTGAGCTGAGCTGTAGTATGGAAATCTCAGGCCAAGACTTTGATACTTTGGGCTTGAGTCACATTCCTGCCATTGGGTTCCTCCCCCCCTGGCAAAAAGCAGGATTCTGGGGTGGAGGGCCCAGTCACCTACAGCATGTAGTTGGATTTACAGGAGGAACAATTTTTCTCAAAGATGTGGAGAGCTGTTCCCAGCAGGGAGGGACTCTGTAGGTTTCATGTCTACACTGGAAGAAAGTTATGGATAAGGTAGAGAAGAAAGTGGGCAGGAGGGCATTCTAGATTCACCTGAGGTTACATCCAGACCAATGGCTCCCAATCTTTCCAAGCGTGAGAACCATCTATGACACCCACAGCCTGGGCAGACCTCCTTACAGCACTCACACATTTACTAAAAGTGCTGGATCAACAGGGATGCCTGGGTAGCTCAGTCAGTTATGACTGAGTTTTGACTGAGTTATGATTCAGTCAGTATATGACTTAGCTCAGGTCATGATCTTGCGGTCCTTGAGTTTGGGCCCCGCGGCGGGCTCTGTGCTGACAGCTCAGAGCCTGGAGCCTGTTTTGGATTCTGTGTCTTCTTCTCTCTCTGCCCTTCCTCCACTCACACTCTGTTTGTGTCTCTCTAAAAAGTAAATAAACATTTTTTAAAAAGTGCTGGAACAACAATTTGGTGAAGGTGACAGCAGCTCTCACAAGGGCTATTACTACACATAGTTTGTGTTGTGAGCTCATTCAGTACCTGCTTAGCAGAGGGGTGATAGTCCTAGCCACATGCTGAAAGGAGGAAATGAAAGATCACAGACAGCTAGTGACTGGTGAAGCCAAGGCTCCAAATCAGTTCATGGAGACTCTAAAGAAATCCTTGCACTTACCATAGGCTGCTGTCAAAAGGTGCCACAAAGGAAATGGTAATCTATTTGCATTGGATTAACTACAATGCTATCTATTGTCATTTGAGAAAGAGTTGTGCATCTATTTACAAGATTATCAGTAAGATCCTCCTGTACCCCTGCCACACCTCCCCCAAGTCCCACACCCTCTCCACTCCTTCCTCCTGACAGCCCCTGCTCTGGGGCCTTTGGTCCAGTGATTAGAAAACTCTGAGATCACACAGGCTGCCAGCTTCACATGGGAAAGTCTTGGAAACTCCATTCTGGATGGGGAGGGGGTGATGGGACCAGTAGTTCGTCACCAGCTCATCCAGGTTTGTCTCCAGAACTTACACAGTTTTCAAATAGGAGAGCTGAGCTCTGAGAGTGACAGTGTCATCTGAGTGTGCCAGCGGGCAGGGACAGACAATAGGGCTTCAGCCATGGGGGCCCAGATTGTTTTGGTGACTCTTGGGACTGTCTTATTTCTTCTGCTCAGTGAAGCTGTCCATTGTGGCCCTAACTTGTCAATAAAAGTGATATTTATTGAAGAAAAAGATGTTCAACTGAAAGCGGTTAGACTCCACTCATAGTATATGCACCTCTCGGGCTTGTCTTAAATCCTTCCTACACACAGTAGGATGGTTTTTAAAAAAGGTCAGGAACCAGCCTGTGCCCAAATTGTCCCATGTTCATATAAACTTTGACTCACCAAATGTAAGAAGAAGGATATGTATTAGAGATGAGGAGGTCAATACCATCAGTTTAAATTCATTAATTCAATTAATTTAACAAATATTTATTGATGATCCCAGATGGGGCCCATATTATGTGTCTCTGACAAAGACTTAAGAGCCTGTGAATAGCACAATGTGTAAATTAGGGGATGCAGTAGCTGTTCCAAATGCAGCCCCATGTCTTGGGGGCTTCACACACCGAAAAGTCAATTCCTCCTCACATGAATCCTATAAAGGGGTTTCCACAGTGGATTATCTTGAACTAAATTCAGTTGTTGCCCCTAGAACCTCAGCCTTGTCAGACTTTGTGACTGCAGCTAAACTGATTATGCATTTTGGCAGGATTCTGCCTTGAATATGGCTAATGCCTTTTGTTCAATCTCTGGCACAAAGTGTCAAAGATCATTTGTGTGCAAGCTCACCTGGACCAGCAAACATGTTTTATGTCCTGCCACAGGGATACCTGGATGTTCACACTCAGTGCCACCAAGGCAGGGCCAGTAATGGGACAGGTCTTCCTCCCTCAGGGGTGACTGCACTGATGACCTCAAGCTGATGGGCTCCCAGGAAGAGCAGGTGGCAGCAGCCTAGGAGAAGAGTCCTAAGGAACCAGTTTCTAGTCAGTCTTGGGAGGACTGTGGACTGAGGTTTGAAGACACAGTTCTGAGATAGGAAAGGAAAAGTGACTTCCCTTACAGTCTTCACAAGCTAAGTGGGAAGCCTGGGACTTACTTGGACTGTTTGGGAATAGGAGCCAATATGTGTCTCATCCAGGTATTTTGTTGTTGTTGAGCCCTGTGTATAAATTGACCAGAAAATCTGCTAAGTTTGCCCAGGGACTTGGGTAGCAGGTGTGTTACAGGCAGCCCCACAGGCCACCTACCTCAGACCCTGTAAACACCAAGGACCTTGGTGGAATCCAGGATTCTGACACTGGGAAGTGTGTTGATTGGCACCTTTGACAGTGGAGGCGACATGTCCACCCAGAATCACCCCTCAGGGCACCAACTTCCTGACCACATGACACACTGCCGCTGGCCTACTATTGGGCACTTGCGGACAGTGAGTGGCTTTAGGGAGGACTGCCAGTTATCATTGTGTCCAGGGGTCCCCAACCTGCATTGGCCTCCCCAGATTCTGGGAAGGCAAACAGGTTTCTCATTAAAAATGGAAATGGAACATTCCAGAGCAGCAAGTCAGGTCCCACAGACAGGTGTTCTTCACATAAGAAAGTAGAACCTCATCTTTAAGGACCTTTTGTATCTCCCTTGATGACTCACACAGGAGTGTGGAGTCCCAGGAAGGTCCCTGGAGATGGCTCCCAGGAAGGTCTTGAGGATGCCTGGGCCTGGTTCACTGAAGCCTCATCCCAACTACAAGGTGATGTGTCCCTGGGGTGGCAATGACCCTCTAGTGCCAGTGACAACTCTTTAGTACCTGCTAGGAGCCCATCTTTAGTACAGTGCTAGGAGCCCATCAGCCAATCAGTTAAATTTAAAGACAACCCCTTCCCTTAGGGAATACTCTTAACTACCTAGAAAGCCTTTTATCCCTTCTTCTTTGGCTCTAGCTAGCAATCTTGCTAGAGGGTAACAATCGACTGGTGTATCTTTTTGGATCCTGTGTGGATGCCCGTGGGAAGGTACAAGCCTGGATGAGGCTGACTGAAGTGATGTGGTTGATCAGCTCTGCCTAGCCCACGTGGCAGCATCAGTACCTCCATCTACTATTGGACCAGGTATACTAACCCTGCCGGCATACAACGGGCTCTAAAGATAGGCCTCCTTTATATGCCAAGGAAACTGAAATGGTCTACCAAGGTTGTGGTACCTGTAACTGATCTGTCTCAGGGTGAACAAGGACTCTCAGGTCTCAAGGTGGGTCCTGTCCATGTCTGACAAATAGAACACATTGGTCTGCTGCTGCTGTCATATGGTTGTTCTGGCATCTAGTGGCCTTTGACACTTAACCCCACAACTAGAATTGCCATTCCTGTGCATGTGGCAGATTCTAGCCATACCACAGTTGCATTTGAGACCAAGCTCTGCCATAGTTTGGATATCTGGGACATTTGCAGTCATATGCTGCCACAATGCCACATATGCTATCACAGCAAAGGGACCCTGACAGTGGGCTTAAGAAATTAACATTCAGGGGACATTTCATATCCCTTCTGATTTTCAGGATGGTGGAATCATCAAGAGGCGTAATGAACTTTAAAAGACTTGACCGGAAAGGATTGCTGGATAGACCATGTTACCAGTATTGTAGACTCCCCGTATGGCCAGGCAGTATGAGTGTAATGCAGGTGATGTTCAGAGGAAGCATTCTCTCTGGAGAAGGTATTTGGATAAGTTTAAGACAGAAGCAGTGGGGGGTGGGAGAGACAGCTTTTCATATCCATGATTCCACCCCCACAACCCCAACCACTACTCTGTGTTTTCAAATGATAATACTGCTTGTGAAGCCTGTAGCAGGTGGCATCATAAGTGACAACACAGAGACTGACTCTAGTCTGTTGTTTCTATGGCCCCTGGTTGATTATTTAATATGGAATATTACAGGCAATTAGAATTACGATGAGTTGGCTGAATTTGCAACCCCAGTGTAGTCTTACACTGGCTCACAGGGAAGCAATAGGGAAGTCATTGAACATTGAAAGTTCTCTTATTTTGCCTCTGTCTCATGACCCTGATCCATCTGGATGGAAAATCTAGTTTTGGGTGGATAATTGGTTGATAAGGAAATAGTAGTGGCTACTGTATCAGGACAAACAAGTTGTGACCATGGAAGGAAGGCAACACACCCAGTGGTTGGGGAGGGAATCCCTTTTACAATTAGGTCTATAGTCCATTTTTTTTTTTTTTGCATATGGTTAGAGGCAATGGTCAATTTTCATATTTTTTTCTTATGGATATCCAGTAGTGTCAGTAAAATTTGGTGAAAAGAATTTCCTTCCCTTTCTGAATTGAATGGAAACATTTCTTCAGGGTATCTTGTGCAGAAGTGGACAGGTCTGCCAGTCTTTGTTTGAACCGTTAGTGAAAAGGAGTTTGCTGCCTCAGAAAGAAACCTGATCTGTTATGTATTGGAAGCCTGCTTATGGGCAGGTGACATTGGTTCCCTTTTACTGAGCCCTACTCAGTGCCAGGCCTGATGCTGATCGTCTGCCCAGTAAAGTAGGTGCAATCCCTTCCCCTTTACAGAGGGGGCATGTGGCTAAGGGAGCCTGTACTGCTTCTCAAGGGAGAGCCACATGGGAACCCAGGCTTCTGAGTCTGATACCAGCCCGTTCTGCCTCTAAAGGACCATGGGAATCAAAGGAACCTAAAGACATGGTCTTTGTGAACAAGTGTTTGAAATCTTATTGAGGGAGAGAGAAATGAAATAATCACTCATTGAGAAGATTACAGAAAAGGAGTGGGAGTGTCCAATCTGACCTAGGGAATGGTAGCAGTAGCCCAGGAAAGGCACAAGGGGGTGCAGGAACCCCTACCCTGGGAGGACAGGAATGGAGACAGTTATTTCAGATTGACAGTGGGCTTTGGGGCTGTGGTTAGCCCAGTAAACCACCCCCCCCCCAACCCCACCATGAATACACACTCAGAACCAACTCTACCTCTCCCATTTCCCCAGCAGTTACATAGCTACTGATGCTCTGTCAAAAATCTATAGTATGCAGTGGAGCTTAGTCATATATCTTGGGCAATAGCTATTTTCTAAATGGATCAAGACCTTTCCCTTTAGGCTGATTTGAAATATTCATTGACCAACCTTACTGTGCTTCAGACTCATCTGGAAAGCTTGTTAAAATACACATTCTTGAGTGATATCAATACGTTGGCAAACTAGGATGCTCTATGTCCTCTGTTTCCAACAGAATTAACAACAACGTATAGCCAGAATAGTGTCATGAAAACTCAAGAGACCAGTTGAGAAACTACAGTTTCCAGATAAAAATAAAACCAAGAATGTATTCTGGTGAAAGCAGTAGAAAATTGTATGGCATTTCGCATTCCCATCTATGCCCCCTTCTGCTGCTAGGCATAGTGTGGTACAACTAAGAGGAAGCCTCTCATACTGGGGCTCTGCTCTAGGGACCTGTGCCCAATGTCCTGGAATGTCTGGGGGCTGCCAAAGGCACTGTTTCCTGTCTTGCCTGACTCAAAGCCTGGATGGGATCAGGCTTAATTTGGTGGCCAGTGAAAACAGTGAGCACCTTAGCCAAGTTAGAATGCAGTCCCACAGGAAGCCACCAAAGAGAGGAAGAGACCATGGGCTTCTGAGAAGAAGCAGGAACAAGCTCCTTAGGGAATATGGGACAGTTTAAAGCTCATGCAGGATCAAAAGAGAAGACCCATCTATATGTTGTCTATAAGAAACCCACCTTAAATATAAAGACATTTATAAATAAAATTAGATTGATGGAGAACAATGTACCATGCTAACACTAATCAAAAAGAAAAAAAAGCTAGAATAATTCCATTAATTTCAGAGAGAGGAGGCTGTAAACAAGAAAAGTTGTAAGGGATAAAAAAAAAGGCATTACATGAGGGAGAGCAATGGTCTAAGAAAGCATAACTATCCTTAATGTACATATGCCTAACAACAGAGCATCAAGCTATGTGAGACAGAATAATAGATTTGCAAAGAGAGGAAGGAGTCCACCATCATAGTTGGAGACTTCAACATACCTCTATCAAAAATGGGAAGATTGAGGAAGAAAATCAGTAAGGACAGAGCTGAACTCAATACCACTAACAATGAACTGGATCTAATTGACATTTATAGACTATTTTATCCAACAACAGCTCAATACACGTTCTTCTCAAACTGACCTAGAACACTCACCAAGGTTTTAACAAATTTAAAAATGTAGTCATCAGTTTTCTCAACACCGTTTGTTGAAGAGACTTTTTCCCATTGCATATTCTTGCTTTCTTTGTCGTAGATTAATCGGGCATATAATTGTGGGTTTATTTGTGGGTTGTCTATTCTGTTCCACTGATCTATGTATCTATTATTGTGCTAGCATCATATTGTTTTGATTACTACAACTTTATACTGTATCTTGAAATCTGAGATTGTGATATCTCCCATTTTGTTCATTTTCAAGATTGCTTTGGCTATTCAGGGTCTTTTGTAGTTCCATACAAATTTTAGGATTATCTGTTCTAGTTTTGTGAAAAATGACATTGGTGTTTAATAGGGATTGCATTAAATCTGTATATTGCTTTGGGTAGTATAGACATTTTAATAATATTTGTTCTCCCAATCCATGGACATGGAATATCTTTCCATTTGTTTGTGTTATCTTCATTTTCTTTCATCCATATTTTTAGAGTATAGGTCTTTTGCATCCTTCATTAAGTTTATTCCTAGGTATTTTATTATTTTTGGTGCAATTGTAGATGGGATTGTTTTCTTAATTTCTCTATTATTTCATTATTAGTGTATAAAAATGCACAGATTTCTGTATATTGATTTTATATCCTGTGACCTTACTGAATTCATTTATTATTTGTACTTTGTTGGTGGAGTCTATAGGGTTTTCTATATATAGTATCATGTCATCTGCAAATAGTGTAAGTTTTACTTCTTCCTTACCAATTTGGATGCCTTTTATTTCTTTTTGTTTGATTGCAGTGGTTAGGACTTTTAGTACTATGTTGAATAAAACTGGTGACAGTGGACATCTTTGTTTTGTTCCTGATCTTGGGGGAAAAGCTCTCTTTTTTCACCACTGAGTATGATGTAAACTGTGGGGTTTTCATATATGGCCTTTATTATATTGAGGTATGTTCCCTATCAACCTACTTTGTTGAGGGGTTTATTATGAATGGATGTTGTACTTTGTCAAATACTTTTTTCCATCTTTTGAAATGATCGAATGGTTGTTATCCTTTCTCTTGTTGATAAGATGTATCACACTGATTGCTTTGTGAATATTGAACCACACTTGCATCCCAGGAATAATTTCTAGTTGATCATGGTGATCTTTTAAATGTATTGTTCAATTTGGTTTGCTAATATCTTGTTAAGGATTTTTGCATCTATGTTCAGTTACATGCAAAAGAATGAAACTGGACCACTTTCTTACACCACACACAAAAATAAACTATAAAAATGGATTTAAGACCTAAATGTGAGACCTGAAACCAAAACATCCTAGAGAGAATGTAGGCAATTTCTCTGACATCAGCCATAGCAATGTTTTTCTAGATATGTCTCCTGAAGCAAGGGAAACAAAGCAAAAATAAACTATTGGCACTATATAAAAATAAAAAGCTTCTGCACAGCAAAGGAAACAGTCAACAAAACAAAAAGATAATGTATTGAATATGAGAAGATATTTGCAAGTGATATATCCAATAAAGGATTAGTATCCAAAATATATAGAAAAAGGAGACATCTGGCTGGCTCAGTTGGTTGTCTAACTCTTGATTTTGGTACTGGTTGCGATCTCACAACCATGAACTTGAGTCCCACATCAGGGTCTGCACTGGGCGTGAAGCCTACTTAAGGTTGTCTCTCTCTCTCTCTCTCTCTCTCTCTGCTCCTCTACCCACCACCTCTCTCTCTCAAAATTACAAACCACAAAAACAACAAAATATATAAAAAACATACAACTCAACACTGAAAAAACCCCCAAATAATCCAATTAAAAATGGGCAGAAGATGTGAAAAGACATTTCTCCAAAGAAGACATACAGATGGCCAACAGACACATGAAAAGATGCTATCATCACTAATCAGGGAAATGCAAATCAAAACCACAATGAGGTATCACCTCATACCTGTCAGAATGGCTACTACTGAGAAGACAGGAAATGACAAGTGTCCGTGAGGATGGGAGAAAATGGAACCTTTGTGCACTGTTGGTAGGAATGCAAATTACTGCTGCCACTGTGGAAAACAGTATGGAGTTTCCTCAAAAAAGTAAAAATAGAATTACTATATGATCCACTAATTGTACTACTGGGTATTTACTCAAAGAACAAAAACACAAATTTTAAAAGATATATACACCCTGATGCCTATTGCAGCGTTATTTATAATAGCCAAATTATGGAAGCAACCCAGGTATCCATCAATACATTAATGGATTTAATGGATAAAGAAGAGGTGATACACACACACACACACACACACACACACACACATCACATGTATATATGTATATATGTATAATAGAATATTACTTAGCCACAAAAAGAATGAAATCTTGCCATTTACAATGACATGGATGGATTTAGAGGGTATAATGCTAACTGAAATAAGTTAGTCAGAGAAAGACAAATGCCATTTGATTTCACTCATATTTAGAATTTAAGAAATAAAACAAAGAAAAAAAGAGACAAACAAAAAAGCCCCAGAGTCTTAGCTATAGAGAACAAACAGATGGTCACCAGGAGGAAGGCGGGTGGGTGGATGGGTGAAATAGGTGAAAGGGATTAAGAGTGCACTTATGATGATGAGCACAGGGTGATGTATGTAAGTGTTGAATCACTATATTGTACACCTGAAACTAATATAGCACTATATGTTAGTTATACTGGAACCAAAAAATAAAAATGTATTTAAAAAGTATAATTTACATACAATAAACTGTACATATTAAAACTGAAAGAAAATACTGGTACATACATCTACATGCTAAAAATTTATATTAAAGAGAGCAGATTAAATTTGCTGCTTAGTTCCTCACATTTTTTCACATTAAAATACATTTGGATTCTTTTTCTAGCTGCATATAGACACTTTTTTTTCTTCTTTCTTTCTTTCTTTCTTTCTTTCTTTCTTTCTTTCTTTCTCCTTTCTTCTTTCTTTCTTTCTTTCTTTCTTTCTTTCTTTCTTTCTTTCTTTCTTTCGAGTGTGCAAGCCAGGGAGAGGGACAGAGGGAGATAGAGGGATAATCTTAAGCAGGCTCCACATTCAGCAAGGATCCGAATGCAGGGCTCAATCCCACAACGTTGGGATCATGACCTAAGTGAAAATCAAGAGTTGGATGCTCAACTAACTGAGCCACCCAGGTGTCCCATTTCTTCATTCTTTTTAATTAAAAAAAAGTAATTATATAATATCTGCTTTCAGGCCCCGATGGAATTGAACTAGAAATCAATAACAGAAGGATAACTGAAAAATCCCCAAATACCTGGAAATTAAACAACACCGTTCTAAATAATAAATGAGTCAACAAAGAAATCTCAAGAGAAATGTGTAAATGTTTTGAACTACATGAAAATGAAAATACAACTTACCAACACCTCGGGATACAGAGGAAGTAGTGCTTAAAGGAAAACTTATGGCAGTGAATGCATGTATCAGAAAAGAAAACAATATGTAATGCAAAATATTTAAGTTTCCACCTTAGGAAACTGGAAATAGAAGAGCAAATTAAATTTGCATTAAGAAGGAAAAAAGAAAGTATTATTATCAGAGAAAACATCAATGAGGTTAAAACCACGAAATCAATACAGGAAATGAATGAAACCAAAAGGGGCTGTTTGAAAAGGTCCCTAAAATTGATAAGACTCTAGTCAGACTAATTAAGAAAAAAAGAAAGAGAACACAAATGACTAATACCGGAAATAAAAGAGGGGATATCACTCCAGATCCTATGGACATTAAATGCATAATAAAGGAATACTGTGAACAACTTTATGCCCACAAATTTGATAACCTATATGAAATGGACCAATTCTTGAAAGACACATTTGCCAAAACTCACATAAGAACAATTGATTGGGCCTATATCTATTAAAGAAATTGAATCAATAATTAGTAACCTTCCACAATATAAAGTATCAGGCCAATATGGGTCCAGCAGTGAATTCTACCAAACATTTAAGGAAGAAATTATACAATTCTCCATAACCTTTTTCAGGTGACAGAAGCAGAGGGAATACTTCTGAACATATTTTATGAGGCCAGCATCACCTGAATGCTGAAACCAGACAAAAACATTACAAGAAAGAAGGTTCAAGAGCAATATGTCTCATGAATATGAATGTAAAACTCAACAAAACACTAGTAAATCAAATCCAACAATGTATAAGAAAAATATATACCATGACCAAGTGGGATTTATGTGCTGTTGTCTCTTTCTCCCTTCAATTCTAGTCTTTTGACTAGACTTCAATTTTGACATAACCTCAATTCAAATGAGTTTGTTTCGTATATTTAGGAGCTCTGATGTTTGGCCTAAATATTGTTTTTTCTTCTTGGTGAATTAACCCCTTTATCATTATATAGTGACCTTCTTTGTCTCTTGTAACAGTTTTTGATTTACAGTGTATATTAGTGTGGCCATCTCTGCTCTTTTTTGGTTGCCATTTGCGTGAAATATCTTTTTCTATGGTTTCAATTTCAATTCACATGTGTCCTTAGATGTAATCTGAGTTTCTTGTAGACAGTATATAGTTAGATTATGCTTTACTGATAAGGAAGGACTCACTCTACCATTTTAAAAAATTTTACAGGTGTTGGCAAGGATGTGGAGAAAGGGGTACCCTCTTGCACTACTGGTTAAATGAAAACTGATGCAGCCACTCTGGAGAACAGTATGGTCGTTCCTCAAGAAACTAAAAATAGAAGTAGCCTACAATTCAGCAATTGCACTGCTAGGTATTAATCAAAAGATACAAAAATGCTGATTTGAAGGGGCACATGCACCCCAATGTTTATAACAGCACTGTCAACAATAGCCAAATTATGGAGAAAGCCCATATGCTCATCAACTGATGAATGGATAAAGATGTGGTATATATATATATATATATATATATATATATATATATATATAATGGAATATTTCTTAGCCATTAGAAAGAATGAAATTTGCCATTTGCAATGACATGGATGGAGCTAGAACGTATTATGCTAAGTGAAATGATTCAGTGATAGAAACACAAATATATGATTTCACTCCTATGTGGAATTTAAGAAACAAAAGATATGAACATATGGGAAGGGAGAGAAAAAGAGAAGAGAGGGAAACAAACTACAAGAGACACTTAATGATGGAAAGCAAACTGAGGGATGATGGAAGGAGGTGAGTGGGAGATGGGCTAAATGGGTGAGGGGTAATTAGGAGGCCACTTGTGATGAGCACTGGGTACTGTATGTAAGTGATGAATCACTGAATTCTATTCCCAAAAACAATATTGCATGGTATGTTAACCAACTAAAATGTAAATTAAAAAAAAGTTGAAGAATTAACAGCAACCCTCCTCAAGCTCTTCTAAAAAGTTGAAGAGGAGGAAAACTTCCAAACTCATTCTATGAGGCCAGCATTACCCTGACACAGAGCCAGATAAAGACACTACAGGAAATTAAAACTACAGACCAACATTTCCGGTAATTATCAATACAAAATTCCTCAACAAAATACTAGCAAATAGAATGCAACAGCGCATTAAAAAGATTATATATCATGGCCAAGTGGGATTTATTCCTGGGATACAAGGATGGTTCAAAATAAGGTAATCAATCAATGTAATACACCACATTAACAAAATGAAGAACAAAAACCACAAGATCATTTCAATTGATGCAGAAAAAGCATTTGACAAAAATCAACACCCTTAAAAATCCCCAACAAGCTTGGATTAGAAGGAAACTATCTCAGCATAATAAAGGCCATTATTAATCTCACCACATTAAAGCCCACAGTGTACATCAAATTCAATAGGGAAAGACAGAAAGCTTTCCGTCTATGACCAAGAACAAAATAAGGATGCCCACTGAAAGCACTTCTCAGTAGTATCAGAAGTCCTAGCCAGAACAATGATACAAGAAACAGAAAAAAAGGAAAAAAAAAAGTCATCTAAATTGGAAATAAATAAGTAAAATTAGCTCTGTTCGGAGATGACATGATTGCATATGTAAAAAATTCCAAAGATTACACACACACACACACACACACACACACACCACAGATAAATTTAACCAAGTTGCAAGTTACAAAATTAATATACAAAAATTATCTTTGTTTCCATACACAGACAATGAACAACCCAAGAAGGAAATTAAGAACACAATTTCATTTACAATAGCATCCAAAAGAATAAGATACAAGGAATAAACATAATCAAGGAAATAAAAGAGCTGGGCACAGAAAACTACAAAACACTGCTGAAAAAAATTGAGGAAGTCACAAATAGAAAGACATACCATTTTTATGGGTTGGAAGACATGATATTATTAGGATGTCAAACTACCCCCAAGATTTATAGATTCAACACAATCCCTATCAAAATCACAGTGGCATGTTTGTAGAGGTAGAAAAAATCATCCTAAAATTCATATTGAATCTCAAGGGACCTAGAATAGCCAAGACAATTTTGAAAAAAAAAAGAACAAAGTTGGAAGGGTCACATTTCTTGAATTCAAAACATATTACAAGGTTACAGTAGTCAAAACAGTGTGGTACTGACATAAAGACAGATATATAGACCAATGAAATAGAATAGAGAACTCAGTAAAAAAAAAAAACAGCAACACATATATTGTCCAATTATCATCAACAAGGGTGTCAAGACCATTTGGTGAGAAAAGGACTATCTTTTCAACAAATGTTGTGGGGAAACTGAAAAGTTACATGTAAAAGAGTGAGGTTGGACCTTTATTTTACATAATACACAATTATTAATTCAAAATGAATTAAATACTTAACATAAGGTCTCAAACTAAAAAGCTTCCAGGGGACAAAAAAAAAAAACAGGAGAAAAGTTTCATGACATTGGATTCAGCAATGATTTCTTGGATAAGAAAGCAAAAGCATGAACAACAAAAGCAAAATAGACATAAGGGACTGTCATATGTACATCAAAGGACAAAATCCACAGAGTGAAAAGGCAACTTGTGGAATGGGAAAAAATA
Organism: Neofelis nebulosa; assembly: GCF_028018385.1. Lineage (NCBI taxonomy): Eukaryota > Metazoa > Chordata > Mammalia > Carnivora > Felidae > Neofelis > Neofelis nebulosa. Next base: position 195,332,848 of record NC_080784.1, on the reverse strand, counting down.
TTTGCAAATCCCATATCTGACAAGGTGTTAATACCCAGAATATATAAAGAATACCTACAGCTCAACAACAACAAAAATGATATAGCTCAATTAAAAATTGGGTGAAGGAGTTGAATAAACAGCTTTCCAAGGTAATATATGATTGGTCAACAAACATAAAAAGGTGCTTAACATCACTATTTTTTAAAAAGGTTGTCTGTGCATAGTTTTGACCCTACGAGGCCTCATAAGAATGAGCTTGGGCCTGAAACACTTTTTCACCAAGAGATAAGGAGTGTATACAGCTTGTGCTGGATTTATCACCTTGTGTGGGATTATCTTTCCTTGTTTCAACTTGTGCTCCTTTGTTCTGCTTAAACATGTACATTATGTGGCAATGGGGCCAGTCTCATTACTGTATCTGTTCTCTGCGGAGAGGGGATAGAGTCCTTCTGCAACAGCATAGGAGGGATGTGCTATATGCTAATAGCCCTGAATCAGCTGCCAGGAAGGACCTATTGGACATAGGGAACTGATGCCCATGATGCCCACTGCTAAAACTGATCTTGCTCTTTCTCTTTTCTACGTGAGTAAAGCGTCTTTCCATCCAGGGTGTGACTGCATGGTTTTCCTTGGCGACTCCAATACCACGATGCAATGAGCAGAAGTGCTTGAACTTCCACTCTTGAGAGCAGGCAAGAGGTATCACTTGCTCAACACTTATCACTAGACGAATAAAAATGAAAACCACAATGTGATATCAACTCACACCAGAAACCAGAATATAACTAGTGTTAGCAAGGTTGAGCAGAAACTGGAACCCTCTTGCACTGTTGATAGGACTATAAACTGGCACAATCTCTATTGACGACATATGCCTGTTCCTCAAAAAATTAAAAATAGAGCAATGATGTGATCCAACATTCCTATTTCTGGGTATATTTACAAAAGGATGGAAAGCAGGATCTTAAATACATATTTGCAGACCCTTATTCATAGCAGCACTGTTCACAATAGTCAAGAGGTGAGAGTAACTCAAATGTCCATATGTGGATGAACGGAGAGACAAATTGTGGCATACACATACAATGGCGTATTATTCCACCCGAAAAAGGAAGGAAATTCTATCACATGCTACAACATGTGTGAACTTTGAGGACATTATGCTAAGTGAAACCAGCCAGTCATAAAATGACAGACAGGGTACGGTTACACTTATAAGGTGTCTAGAGAAGCCATATCCATAAACACAAAAAGTAAACACAAAAAGTGGGGGACCTGGCTCCTCTTCTGGTCCAGACACATGAGCTGTGTGATGTTAGACAACTGACCTCTCTAAGCTTCAGGTCACTTCATTTATAATTGGGAATAAAACCGCTGACCTCATAGGGATGTAGTGAGGATTATGTGAAGTGACAAGTGAAAGGCACAGAGCCTTTATAAGAAACAGATTTGATAAGTGTGTCAAAGTAGACGCTTGATTCATATAATTTTAGAAACTCAATGGCAGCAAACCTCCTGTGACCCCCGCCACCACCCAGGCTTCTCTGTCTCTCACACACCTCCAATGGGTTGTCTTAATTCCAACACTGACACTGAGCTTCTAGGAGGTTATGCCTTGTGTGTTAGATCACCTTTGCTTTATCCAGTGTCTTGCACAGTGCTTATATGATAAATAAATATATATTAATTGTATAAAATACATACAGAAGCTGTATTAGCAGTTCTCAACCAGGGTATCACGTGGAAAGTACCTGGGATTTAAATACAAATATGGCTGCTGGGTTACACTCCAGAGATTCTGATTTAATTAATCTAGAACAGTGTTCAACCTTGGTTGCACATGTAGAATTACCTGGGGAAATTTAAAAATCCACTGCTCGGGCCATATCTCCTACCAATTATATCAGAAGCTCTGGGCATGGTACCGAAATATCAGTATTTTTAAAAAGAATCTTCAGGGGCGACTGGGTGGCCTGGTCGGTTAAGCGTCCGACTTCGGCTCAGGTCAGGATCTCACGGTCCGTGAGTTTGAGCCCCATGACGGGCTCTGTGCTGACAGCTCAGAGCCTGGAGCCCGTTTCAGATTCTGTGTCTCCCTCTCTCTCTCTGCCCCTCCCCTGTTCATGCTCTGTCTCTCTCTGTCTCAAAAATAAATAAACGTTAAAAAAAAAAATTAAAAAAAAATAAAAAGAATCTTCAGGTGAACACACTGTGTAGCAGGACTGGGCAGATTGGAAAGACAATTTACATACACAAGCAATGGACTCCTAACCTGTTCTTAGAGGAAGACAAAAATAAAATTAGGAGGAGAGTGAGTCACTATTTTGCATGTGCCTGATAAAATCTTATTGTCTGCCCTTTCCAACTTTGTTCACTTAATTTACTTTCTGAGTGTTTAGAGCTGCTCTCTTTCATGCTCACTTCTCTCTCTTTTTGGCTGTTTGCTATTGCTCTTGGGTGACTGTGCTGGGTTGAATACTTTCTCCCAAAACTTCACGTCTATGTGGAACCTGTGAATGTGACCTTATTTGGAAATAGAAACTTTACGGATGTAATCAAATTAAGATGAGGTTGTACTAGACGAGGATGGACTCCAGTCCAATGATTGTTGTCCCTCTAAGAAGAGGGAAATCTGGATACAAGACACACAGGACCTGACTCCATGTGGTGACAGAGGCCAGGATTGGAGACATACTGTCCAAGCCCAGGTGTGCCAAGGTTTGTCCGCAGCCACCAAGAGCTAGATGACAGGCCTCTATTGCTTGTGCGGCCCAAAACAATTGTACAGGGAGTCTGGGGAAGAAGGTGGATTGATGGATGGCCAGGGAGATGTGTTGGCACTGCCGTGGTTGTGGGTTTCTGGGCAATTCCAGTGCTGAAATGTGGTTTTTGGAGGGAGGAGAGACCTCTCCAACACTGGGCAGCGTTGAGAGATGCAGACATACTACTACAATTGTAGATGTTTCTGAACATGCCAAACATGAGCCAGTCATTGGAGTATGAGCCCTATAAAGAGAGTGACTTTTTTCTTCTTCTTGGTTTTCTACCCTTTTCTACCCCTAGAATAGTGTCTGGTGCATAGTAGGAGCTCACAGTAGATAATAAATAAACTAAGTATTTTCCGGGCATTTACACTGAATGCTTTCTCCCTGTGGGACACCTTTACGCCCGAGAGTCACCTGGCTTGGCATTTCGTTTTACTCAGGTAGGCTCAAGTCACCTCCACAGAGTGGCCTCCCCTGTTGTCTCATTTAAGACTGGTTTTAGTCCATCACTTTTACCCCTTTCCCCTTTCTATCACTTGCATGTTTGTGACTTTATCATCAGCTTCCCATTGGTAGTTCGACGGGGCAAAGCGTCCATCTCCTTTGAGCTACTGTATCTCCAGGACCTATAACATGATCTGGCTAAGTCAGTGCTCAAAAAATTATGTGTTGAATGAATGAGTGAGTGAATGAATGCATGCCGGCTCCATGGAATAGCTTAGCACAGTGCCTTGTACATGGCAAGGGAGAGATAAATGTCAGTGTTGATGTTGATAACATCAAATGTCACTCTGAGGCTGTCACACTCTGGATTGGCCACTGACAATCCTCAGTGTAGGCAGTGGGTATTGGTGAGTGTAAAAAGTCACTCTTCCACCCCACCTGCTATTCTTCCCTGCCACCAGGAAAGACTCTAAAAAATAGTGCTTTTGCCATCCGCTGCCCCTGACTCTTTGTTCTTTGTAGAATTGTGACAAGGCATTGATGATCACATCTTCCTCTGTCCGTAACTCTTGCATTAAAACACTTTCCGATCTTTCTCACTAACATGTAAATGACCAAAAGCATTGTCATCCCTGCATCCCATCTTCTAAGATTTTCTCTTTTCTTTCCTTTCACATATGCTGTCATCTGCCTTCACTCTGTCTCATTTCCTACCTATGGATACTCTTTCCAAATTCCAGCTTCCCTACCACTTTTCTGAAAGTTCAGTTGATGCCTTTCTGCTGTTTCCACCAGTGTTGTCAATGCCACTATGGCCCCTTCTGTTGGTGTTTTCACACAGGTCATTGTATTTTCCCCCCCTCCTCTCACCCAGGCCAGATGAACGTTCTGAAGCTCATGGGCCCCACATATGGTGGGCATAATGGACTCTGACTTAGGTCAGTGAAGGGCATTCCTCCAGCCTGTGGACTTGGCTTACAGACCTCCTGGGTTCCATTCCTGCCTTTCCTACCATTTGTGAGACCCTGACAACTGTCTTAATCACCACATGCCCCATGTGTCCACTTGAAATCAAGGATCCTAGTTATTATAGTTCATAAATAATCAAATGCCTCAGAACAATAGATGAAAGTATGCAGAGAGGAATTCTGAAATGGGTCACCTTTGGGGACAGCTTAGGATGGGTGGGCAACAGAATACTCTTTCTTAGATATTTTTCGGTGATATATTGAGAACTGTTTATGAATTCATTTGGAACCAGACATAGAGAAGCCAAACAACTATTGGACATATTTCTGAAAAATGCCCAGAACTTTATTATCTTTGTTAATTTGACAGAAATAGCGTCACACCGAAATCATCACTCTGGCTCATTCACCTCAAAGGCGGATCCTCCCTGGGCATATACACATAGCTTTGTGGGCAATGGAACTATACTCTGTGGTAACAGCCTCTGAAAATCACCTCACAAGTGAATATGAAGGAAACTTTAAAACAAGAACACAAAAATTACAAAATCTAAATATTCCACCGTACTCCCATAGCACAACACTTCATATTCATGGACAACTTGGAGAGCTTTGCAGCATACAGAGGGACAAAGGACATGACATTTCTTAACTGACTCCATTTGCTTTTGCCTCATGATGATTATTTGTCCAGTAATTCAATGACTAAAATTTTGCCAAAGATACTCTTACTCCTCACGATAATCAAGGGCCATCTGCTGGGCAGTAACTGGATGTACCTGCTGTGCTGTCTTCTGAACTGTACCCTACTATGGCTGCAGGTCTGTATCCAGGTATGTCTGCTGGAACATATCCAGGTCAGACTGCTGGAACGCATCCAGGTCGGACTGCTGGAACATATCCAGGTCGGACTGCTGGAACGTATCCAGATCCATCTGCTGGAACGTATCCAGGTCCGTCTGCTGGAACGTATCCAGGTCCGTCTGCTGGAATGTATCCAGGTCCGTCTGCTGGAAAGTATTCAGGTCTGTCTGCTGGCTTGTCTTCGGCTTAATTTTGATGGTAGAGTCATCCTTAAAATTAGGTTTGGTGGTAGTGGTTTGTATCTCCACTGGAACGGTGGTGGTAACCTCTTTGGTGTAGAATGATTCTGTGGGGGTGGTTTGTTTTGGGGTGGTCTCTCTGATTGTGGTCTGCTTTGTAGTAGTGGTCTCTTCAACCAACGGTTGGGTGGGGGTGGTCTGTTCCGGGGTGGTCGTGGTTGGCTGTGTAGTGGTGGTCTCTTCCACAACCAAACGTTCTGTGGGGGTGGTCTGTTCTGGCGTGGTCTCTGTGGTCGTGGTTGGCTGTGTAGTGGTGGCCTCTTCCACCATCAACCGCTCTGTGGTGGTGGTCTGTTCTGGGGTGGTCTCTCTGATCGTGGTTGGCCGTGTTGTGATGGCCCCTTCCATAACCAACAGTTCTGTAGGGGTGGTTTGTTCTGGGGTGGTCTCTCTTACTGTGGTCTGCTGTGTAGTGGTGGTCTCTTCCTCAACCAAATCCTCAGGGGTGGTGGTTTCTTCATTAACAATGGGCACTGTGGGAGTGGTCTGTGGGACATGGATCACCTTGGTAGGGAAAGGAGGTATGGTTTGGGTCCGTTGCATGGGATAGTAGTGTTTGACATCTTTGGAGCTTGCATCAGTGTCTCCTCTGACAAAGATACGACACCAGGGGTTGCGCTCCACATTAAAATAGCTGGGATCGTGGATCAGAGAGGAGTACACCAGCTTCAGATTGGATTCTGGAAACCTCCAGCTGCACACCCTGGTCCTCAGGACCATCTTGGAGTCCTCACAGATGTTGTTTTGCCAGCGTAAGTTCTGGACAATTTGCCTCCAGTAGATTATGTCATTTCTAAAACATGATATGCAGGAGGTTGGGTTGCCAGCAAAGACACAAGAAAACTTGTGGTCCAGTCGGGTGCACTCCACCATCAGGGCGATGCCTTCCTTCTGATCAGCCACAGTCAAATAACATGTAGCCTGGTCTCGAGTAACAATTACGCCCCTGACCACGTGCCTTTCTGGCCATCTTCTCTGCACAATTTGAGGCTTACCCAGAGGGATCCATTCATCCCTGGCTTCAGTGCTGCTTTGCCTTTTCCATAATTCCTGTTGGCCTTCCACTAAGTGTGCCTGGGCAACCAGGAGGAGGAAGGAAAGCAGCGTGAGGCTGTGGAACCTCATGGCTTCAGCTTGGCGGGAACCTGTTTGGCAAAAGCAGGTGAGTCAGTGCCTGGTTGTAGTTCAGCAACACAGGGCTGCAAGATGACCCTCTCTCCACCCTGACACATTTCTGCCTGATTAGGAGTGAGATCAGGAATTCTGGCTCCCGGAATTACCAGACCAGCAGTCCTTCTATTCACATTTCTGCTTGAGTCCTGAACGTCAAAACCTCCCACTCTTGTTTCCTTCATTCACCATGTCTAAGCCAAATTAAATCTCATCCCTCACTCACTATTCCTGCATCTGCTCACTCACTTCTTCATTTATTTATTCACTTAAGAAGCACCTACTGTATGCCATGCACTAAACCAGATGTTGAATTAACCAAGTTGAATAAGAAAGTCTCATATCTTAACCTCTTAGATGGAACTCTTTGGTCAATTTGAATGACATTAACCAGAAGTCTGTCCCAACTCTGTCTTTAACATGATCTTGCGCAAATCATCTTCCCCCTCCAGGTCTTGGTTTTGTCAACTGGATATTGAGGTATTGGATGCAATGCTTGAGACTCTCTTATAGCTCTGTGTACTAGATTTGTAGTATAGGTTTATATGATGTCATTAGACCATGTAATGATAATGGACATGGCAAGTGACAAGAAAGGTGATGATTGACTCAAAATTCAACATGGGTGGAGTTCAGACACTCTGAGATAAATGGGTTTGTGAGGCTGGGCATTTGAGGTGTAGTATGAACCCAAAGAAAGGCATAAAGGAGCAGAATTTATCTAATCTGAATGGGCTAAGTGAGCCAGGGTGGATGGGGTGAATTTCTGCCAGAATGTTTAGACTAGGAAATTGAAGGGAAGGATGATGCTGTCTCAATTTCTGGAGCCCTGTTTTGGTACAGTTCTGGGCGGGTAGAAAGCTCTTGACCAGTGCTTTTAAAAATAAACCATCGACTAGAAAGGGTGACCTTAAGAACTTACACAACTCAAATACCATAAAAAACCCCAAATAATCCAATTTAAAAAACAGACAGAGGACCTGAATAATCATTTTTCCAAAGAAGACAAATGGCTAACAAACAATGAAAAGATGCTCGACATGACTCATCATCAGGGAAATGCAAATCAAAATCAGATCTTACATCTTATACCTGTCAGAATGGCTAGAATAAAAAAGACAAGAAAAGTTCTGGCAAGAAAGTGGAGAAAAAGAAACCCTTGTGTGTTGTTGGTGGGAATGCAAATTGGTGTAGCTACTATGGAAAACAGTACAGAGGTTCCTCAAAAATTAAAAATAGAATTACCATATGATCCAGTAATTGCACTACTGGGTATTTACCTCCAAAAATGAAAACACTAATTTGAAAAGATATATACACACCTATGTTTATTGCAGGATTATTTGTTTTTAAAGGATTTTAAAAAAATGTTTACTTTTTTATTTATTGTTATTATTTTTGGCATGAATAGATTTAATGAAGACCTATAAATTTGCTAAACGTAAGTCACAAATCAATTTAGCACAAAGGTATTTAGCAGGTTAAACATGATCAGTTATAAGATCCACGCAGCTTCCTGGAAGGTAGCAACAAATTCACTGATGCAGACACTCATGATCATTTCTAGTCCTGCAAACAGAGAAATTCATATCTAGGATGTAGTGTCATTCCTTCATATAGGTGGATTCATGCAGTATTTGTCTTTCTGTGACTGGCTTATTCCACTTAACATAATGTCCTCAAGGTTCATTGATACTAATGTCTATTGCAAAATGTCCTTTTTCAAGGCTGAATTATATTCCAGAGTATGTATACACTATTTTTTCCTTATCTTTCACCTGTTGGACAATTGGATTGTTTCCATGCCTTGACTCTAGTGAATAGTGCCACAGTGAACATGAGAGTCCTAATATCTCTTCAAGACCCGATTTCAATTCTCTTGGGAAATATCCAGAAATGAATGGAATAGCTGGATCATATGGTAGTTATATTTTTAATTTCTTGAGGAATTAAAAAAAAATTGTTTTCCATAGTGGCTGCGCCATTTTGCATTCCCACCAATAATGTGAAAGGGTTCCAATTTCTCTACATCCTTGCCAACACTTTGTTGTCTTTTTTTTCTTTTCGTATTTTATCCTTAGACCTTTATTACTTACAGATAATATTGTGTATATATTTAAAACAAAACAAAGGTCAAATTAATATGATTTAACCCCCAAACTGTTGGCGATATTGTAAAATATAGGCAACAGAGGCTCTTACAAAATACTTAAGAGAAAAATTGGCTCACTATTTTAGACTTTGAAATTTAATTAGTACACAAATGTTCAAGCTTAAAGAAAATTTCTAGTATTGATTTCTCTCAATTTAGACATTTTTAAATGGTTACATTATTTTCTTTAAATATGGTCAAACATTCTTTCAATGGTTTATACAAAACATGTTTCTCTGGAATAAATATGATTATTTCAAAGTTCCTATTTAATGATAGCAATCATAAAAGCAAAATAATAAAAATAATGAAAGCTCAGTTACCAAAAACCTTGGACATTTTTCCAGTATTTATAATGAATCAATTGGCTTCCTGGCATTGTTCTATGGAAACATGATTGAATAAATAACCTTAGTGGTGCTACCTCATCCCTGTGGAGAGCAGCTGGATTTTATTTTATTTATTTATTTTATGAGAAATAAATTACTTTATTATCTAATTTTTAAAAATTTAAATCCAAGTCAGCTAACATATAGTGTAATAATGATTTCAGGAAGGGGTGCCTGGGTAGCTCAGTCATTTAAAAGTTTGACTTTGGCTCAGGTCGTGATCTCACATTTGTGGGTCTGAGCCCCGTGTCAGGCTCTGTGCTGATAGCTCAGAGCCTGGAGCTTGCTTCAGATCCTGTGTCTCCCTCTCTCTCTGCTCCTCCCCCGCTTGTGCTCGGTCTCTGTCTCTCAAAAATAAATAAATGTTAAAAAAATAACGATTTCAGGAATAGAATTTAGTGACTCATCACTTACACAACACCCAGTGCTCATCTCAACAAGTGTCCTCCTTAATTCTCCTTGCCCATTTAGCCCATCCCCTCAGCTAACACCCCTCCAGCAGCCCTCAGTTTTGTTCTCTGTATTTAAGAATCTTTTATGGCTTGTCTCCCTTCTGTTTTTACATTATTTTTGCTTCCCTTCCCTTATGTTCATCTGTTTTGTATCTTAAATTCCACATATGAGTGAAGTCATATGACATTTGTCTTTCTCTGACTTATTTCACTTAGCATTATACACTCTAGTTCCCCAAAGCAATCTACATATTCAATGCAGTCCCTATCAAAATAACACCAGCATTCTTTACAGAGCTAGAACAAATAATCCTGACATTTGTATGGAACCAGAAAAGACCCCAAAAAGTCAAAGCAATCTTGAAAATGAAAACCAAAGCAGGAGGCATAACAATCCTGGACTTCAAGCTGTACTACAAAGCTGTAATCATCAAGACAGTATGGTACTGGCACAAAAACAGACACATAGATCAATGGAACAGAATAGAGAACCCGGAAATAGACCCACAAATGTATGACCAACTAATCTTTGACAAAGCAGGAAAGAATATCCAATGGAAAAAAAAAGACAATCTCTTCAGCAAATGGCGTTTGGAAAACTGGACAGCGACATGCAGAAGAATGAACCTGGACCACTTTCTTGCACCATACACAACATAAACTCAAAATGGATGAAAGAGCTAAATGTAAGACAGGAAGTCATCAAAGTCCTCGAGGAGAAAGCAGGCAAAAGCCTCTTTGATCTTGCCCGCAGCAACTTCTTCCTCAACACATCTCCGGAGGCAAGGGAAACAAAAGCAAAAATGAACTATTGGGACCTCATTAAGATAAAAAACTTCTGCGCAGCGAAGGAAACAATTCGAAAAACTGAAAGGCAACTGACAGAATGAGAGAAGATATTTAATTTATCAAAATCAACACCCCAAAAAACAAATAATCCAGTGAAGAAATGGGCAAAAGACATGAATAGACACTTTTCCAAAGAAGACATCCAGATGGCTAACAGACACATGAAAAAATGCTCAGCATCATTCATCATCAGGGAAATGCAAATTAAAACCACAATGAGATACCACCTTACACTTGTCAGAATGGCTAAAATTAACAACTCAGGCAACAACAGATATTGGTGAGGATGCAGAAAAAGAGGAACCCTTTTGCACTACTGATGGGAATGCAAACTGGTGCAGCCACTCTGGAAAACTGTATGGAGGTTTCTCAAAAAATTAAAAGTAGAACTACCCTACGACCCAGCAATTGCACTACCAGGTATTTATCCAAGGGATACAGGTGTGCTGCTTCAAAGGGGCACATGCACCCCCACGTTTATAGCAGCACTATCTATAATAACCATAGTATGGAAAGAGCCCAAATGTCCATCAATGGATGATTGGATAAAGAAGATGTGGTATATATATATATATATATATATATATATACACAATGGAGTATTACTTGGCAATCAAAAAGTATGAAATCTTGCCATTTGCAAAAACATGGATAGAACTAGAGTGTATTATGGTAAGTGAAATAGGTCAGTCAGAGACAGTTGGAGCTAGAGTGTATTTATTTATTTTTGAGAGAGAGAGACAGAGCGGGAGAGAGTGTGTGCACAGGTGGGGGAGGGGCAGAGAGTGAGGGAGACAGAATCTGAAGCAGGCTCCAGACTGAGCTATTAGCTCAGAGCCTGACATGGGGCTTCAACCCATGAACCGTGAGATCATGACCTGAGCCGAAGTAGGATGTTTAAGTGGCTGAGCCACCCAGGTGCTCCTACTGCAGCATTATTTGCAATAGCTAAGATATGGAAGCAATCCAAGTGTCCATCCGTAGATAAATGGATCAAGAAGATAGAGTGTGTATATACAACAAAATGTTACACACTCATAAAAAAGGAATGGGATCTTGCCATTGCAGTAACATGGATGGATTTGGAGGGTATAATGCTAAGTGAAATACATCTGATGGAAAGGCAAATACTATACAATTTCACTCATATGTGAAATTTAAGAAACAAAACAAATGAACAAACAAAGAAAAAAAGAGACAAACAAAAAAAAAGACTCAAATACCAGGAACAAAATGATGGTTGCTAGACAGGAGGTGGGTAGGGGAATGGGTGACATAGGAAAAAAAAATGCATCACCTTAAACAGTACATTAAACCTCATGGATTTTATCAGGTAGCCAGTAAAAAAACTACACTTGAAAGAAGAAAAATAGCATTTGTCTTTGTGTTTGATACCTATTTACATGCTATGCCCTTGACTAGCATTTGATTCTCACCTTGTTTAATCCACTCAAGAGCTATGCCTCATAGGTAATAAAAAATCACCCCCAAGTGCACCTGGGTGGCTCGGTCGGTTAAGCGTCTGACTTCGGCTCAGGTCACGATCTCGAGGTCCGTGAGTTCAAGCCCCGCATCGGGCTCTGTGCTGACAGCTCAGAGCCTGGAGCCTGTTTCAGATTCTGTGTCTCCCTCTCTCTGTGACCCTCCCCCGTTCATGCTCTGTCTCTCTCTGTCTCAAAAATAAATAAACGTTAAAAAAAAAATAAAAAATCACCCCCAAGTAACAGATATGACAGTTAAGGCTCATATCACACAAGATCCCCCAATCAAGATCCCCCCCAAAGATAAGGCAGCCAGACCATATCTTTCTGGTTCTGAATGCCATCACTTGATTGATGGTTGCCTTAAACTTATTGTATTTTTCAGAAAATATTGGCAACAAATAAGAAAACTATGAACTACTCAGGATTTGCTTTGGTTTAGATGATAAGATGATCCATATTATTGTGGATTCACTTTAAAAATACATTAAAATCCATTTACAGTGCTCTACCATAAAAATAAATTCAGAATTTTGTTTGCATAAGGAAGACAGTCTTCTGTCTTTTGAGGATTGAGAAAGGGAGACAGTCTCAGGTACGTGGGCTCCCGAATGAAGGTTGGTGGGGAACTAAGTACACCAAATGAATATCCCCTAATTCATCAGGGTATTGGGACTCAACCCCTAAGTGTCCCTGATGGCCTCCAGACTTAGGATCCTGAGGTCCTCTGAGGAGCTAGAAGGAGGATGGGGGCAGGTAGTGAAACTCTTAAAAGAGCCAGGCTCTTACCTTGTTCTCAGTATGCAAGTCCACTGCAATCCCAGATGGGAGAGTGAGTTGTACGCTTACAGCTGTCTCCTCTGCCATGCCAGGCAGGGACAGCCCTTCTTATAGAAGCCCAGGCAGATGGATTTTACAGCACACATATCTATCAATCTTTATCACACTCCTCCTAGCCACACCCTTCGGGAGGGAGCTAGTTCCTACAGGGAAAGTGGATGGTGTAATCTTGTGTGTGTGTGGGGGGGAGGTGGCGGGGTGGGTGGGGGGTGGGGAGTACACGCAGACATTAGACCTGCTTCCCTCAAGCCCTCTCTTTCCCCTAGTGGCCACAATAGGAAGACAGTTCAGCCTTGCAAAGGCCCTCCTTGATGGGATGAGGATTCCAGCAGCAATATTCCTGGGAAGAGTTATAAACAACAACAGAATTATCATAGCTGCCAAGCCCTATGATGCCCATTTTACCTAAAGCTGTCACTGAATTGATGGCAAATGACATCTGATCTTTTTCTTTGACACAGCACAATGGAGAATTGTGTGGACTGTGGTGAACTAGAGATCGTCTGCCTCTCTAAATGTCAACTCTCAGTTCCATTGGCTGAGTACACTTGAGGGTGGGGATCAGCATTGTGAGACTTTCTGAATTTCCAAATGCCTGAAATCCAGATGTTGATACGAAATTGGGTTGACATTTAACTCATATCTTCCTAACGTAGTAATATGTTCCAATGATATACAGATCAAAAATTATAACTGTGGTTTTATTTTATTCAAGATTCACTTGTTTGAGAATTACAAGGTCACGGAGACATGGATGTTGACTTGTGCACTCAGTTTTTCAAAGAGTCTCTTCATGAATTCCACTGGAGGTGGCTATGTCCCCAAACTCCAGGCCTTTTGTAAAATTGTTCATTAGGGGCCATCTCTATTATCTTGGTCACCACCATTTAAACTCCTGATCTCCATAAAGGCAGATCTGCAGGGTTATTTGGACAAGGGCAAAATAAAGCAACTTTGTTCCAAAGAAAGATATAGTTCAAGGTGACCACCTAAAAAACGAGAAATTCATCTTGGTCACAGAAGGCAACCAGATACTGCCTGGAGGAAGACTGTAGGTCAGAATACAAAGCAAATTTAGAAGGAAACACATGGACTCCAGGATCTTTTCTGGGAAGGGTCTCTAAGCTTTGGCAGAGAACATGGAACTTCACCCAATGGCTTCTCGTGGATCTTCTGCCTTCCTGTGATCTCAAATTCTGCCTTGGTCTTGTATTACAAACAGGTGGCACAACGTGAGACCAGGCTGTGTAACTTCCCCTGTTGGCTCAGCCTGTCTTTCCAAATTCTAACACACACACACACACATCTGGCCACACTCAACTCCCCAACCAACATTTCCTGAATACTTGGTGCACTTGCTTGCTCCCTTCCGGCCTTGATCCCACTGTTCCCCTTACTTGGAATGCCCTTCCAGTCCTGCTTTACCAAGCACACACCTGCTCATCCTTCAAGATCCAGCTCAAATGTCATCACCTCCCTGTTGGTGTCATTGGTCTCTTCATCCTTGTCTATGCCCCCCACCCTTTTGCGGATATTCATGGAGAGAAATAGACCATCACTCCCAGTTAGTGTATACAATGTGCCAGCATTGTGCCGAGGCTGTGCTATTATTTCACATGGAAATCCTGGGGAAATGGTGCACTTGTACCACAGTGCACTGGAGAGACTGAAGAGGTTTGGGGTCCGAGCAAGGCTGTCCACAGCAGAATCCCTCCACCTCCCCGTGCTTCCAGGACCAAGGGGAAACCTGCCTTCAGCTGACTGACTATGTAAAGACTTATCCCCTTTTTTCCACAGGAGAAATGTGGGATCACCTTGGAGTCTCATGGTACAGAGATGAACATGAGGTTTGGGTGGCCAAGTGCTTTTTGCCAACCTCTGAATGGCAGAGCCTGAAATGACTGTGGGTCTGTTGTTGGTTAACCTCCCAGCAGAGTATTTCGGACATTGTCTTATGATTCTGAGACCTGAATCTGTCTCAATTCTACATTATGTGGAGAAGACCCTGCCATGCTGTCCTATGTACCTCCTTGTCCTTATCCACAGAAGTTCCTGGCATATAGTAGGTATAGTAGGTGCTTTCATCAGAATTGTTGAAGTAATGAGTTGAAACCCTCAACTTCAACTGGCTTCAAAGACAAAAACATTTGACTGGGCAGTTGTAGGAGTAAGGTTGGTTCAGATACACATAGATTCAAAGGTTTAAAAGTCTCTTCTCTGTGTCTCCATTTTTTTTTCTGAATCTCAGACTCTGTCTCTCTCACATTCTTGCTTTCTCTTCTGTGCACTCTCTGCTGTTTAGCTTCATCCTCAGGCAGGTCCCTTCCATTTGTCATAGAACAGAACATGACCTTTCATCCCTAGCACCATATGAATGCCCAGAAGAACTCTGATAGACCATCCCTGGTACATTTCACTGAGTCTGTTGCAGGGAGCAGAGACATGTGGTGGACAGCCCACCAGAAGCACAGGGAGTGGAGGATGGACAGTTTTCAACCAGAAAAGGGGCTTCTGTTATCCACAGAAGGTGAAAAAGTGGACAAAAGCAACCAATCTACATTTCAGCAGGTTCTCATTTAATGGGGACAAAGGCAGATAATGAATTATATTGGAATTCGCAGCTGTGGGTTAGTTGGCTACCCTCTGGAGAATGACTTCCTTCAGGCTAGGTAGGACTTCGCTAATTAGGGAAGCCATATCAGATTCATGGGACAGAACTGTTCCTAATCTGTTTGAGGATCAGTAAGTAAACTAGTTGCCTAAGGAGAAGGTTTGTGACAGGAGAAGGAGAAGGTTTGTGACAGGAGAAGGTGGATGATCAGATCTCAAAGTCAAAGAGAGGTCTTGAATGCAAAGCTGAGGGTTTTGTTCCACAAGCTGGGGATGACAACTATTCAACCCAGGAGCCCTCACTTTCCCTTCCAGTGTCCTTGGAAGACTGCCAATAGGCTGTGCAGGGCACTCCTGCTGAGCCCAGAGACAGCCTCAGAAGTCATTTCAACCCAGTTCTCCAGAGAGCCACTAATCATCTATCGGTATTGACATGAAGGACAAAACCTATTTGCCATTCCTGCCATAGATGGGGCTTTTGCCTATTTCTGATATTTTTACCCAGAAGAGTGAGCAAACTCATACCTTAGAGAATCCACAAGCTTTACACAAGAAAGTGAACCTGTATCAGGAATGGGACTTACACTAAAGATTTCACATTTAGATTCAGATTAAATAACCCTTGAGAAAAAGGAAAGCAAATAGCATGTGTAGCTCAGGGTCACGTGTCTTTCATTGATCTGAGAAAGGCTTTATCTTTGGCCAACCAATCCCCCAGTGGAGATGGGAAGTAGAAACAATGGTACAGAGAAGAAACCAGACAAAAGACTGTGAGAGACCAGAAATCTGAACACTGCCCCCACGTCATCAAGATTGTCTCTGTTGGGGATTTAGTTAGAAACATTCTCCTAATAAAGTTCTCTTGTTCTTTCCTCAAATTTGTGAGACATTGTCCACATTTTACCTTAGCAGAAAGATAAGTTAAAGATATTGATGGAGTGTTTTCCCCTCAAGATAGCTACCTAATGGTGGTGATGGTGATGATGATGATGATGATGATGATGGTGATGACGGCGGTATATAAGCATGGTCACAGAGCCTCTACATTTCAAGCACCATTCTGAAAGGTCATCTCGCTTTATTTGTACAACAACCCTATTATTACCTCCATTTTACACATGTAGGAACTAAACTACACCAAAGGTAAGGATCTTTCTAGACAAGTTACTTCAACCTGGGAAGTAAATATCTCAGCTGCACATGAGGGAGAATTATGCCTACTTCATAGAACTGTTTTGTCTTCCAATGCAATACGTACAGAAAGTGCCTTGACCGTGGATTGACACACATTTTAAATCTCGTACATGATAGACACTTCCAGTATTTTAAAAATGAAATAATGTACTTATACGTTTAAAAACTCTCCCTGTTGTCCTCTTATTCTATTAAAGTAAAAAAATTAAAGTTTTAGATTTATAGAAAAAAATAGAAAAAAAAGGACCCCTGCCCCACGTCTCACTCAGGTTGCCCTATCATTATTCTCTTATATTATTATGGCACATATATAAAAATTTGGGAGCTGATATTGATACATTATTATTAAAGTCCATACATTATTCAAACTCTTTAGAATTCACTTAATGTTCTTTTTTTATTATTTTCTTATGTTTATTTATTTTTGAGAGAGAGAGAGAGAGCACAGGCAGGGGAGGGGCAGAGAGAGAGGGGGACGGAGGATCCAAAGTGGGCTCTGCACTGATAGCAGTGAGCCCAATGTGGGGCTCGAACTCATGAACTGTGAGATCATGATATGAGCTGAAGTCAGATGCTCAACTGACTGAGCCACCCAGGCACCCCCTTAATATTCGTTTTAAAGTTGTTAATAGAGTATTTTTTAAGGCAGCTTTAGGTTCACAGCAAAAGGGCTAGAAAGTATGTAGAACTTCCATATACCTCCCATCTTCACACATATACAGACACCCTAATTGTCAACATCCAGCACTGACGTGTACATTTGTTACAGTGTTTGAACTCACATTGACACATCATGGTCAATGTTTCCAGTCCATAGTTTACAGTGTAGTCCACTCTTGGTGTTCTCCGTGCCATGGGTTTTGACAGATATAATGATAATGTATCCACCAATATGGTCTCAGAGAGAATAGTTTCATTGCCCTAAAAATTCTTTGTGTGCCACCTATTCATCCCTCCTTCTTCCATAACATCTGCTAATCACGGATCTTGTTTCAGACTCCATAGTTTTGCCTTTTCCAGAAAGTCATATGGTCAGAATCATACAGAATTTAGTTTCTTTAGATTGGCTTCTTTCACTAACTTTATTATTTTAAGGTTCTTCTGTGTCTTTTCATGGCTTGAGAACTGATTTCTTTTTAACGCTGAATAATATTCTAACATCTGGATTCACCACAGTTCACTTATATGTTTACCTACTTAAGGACATCTCAGTTGCTCCCATGTTTTGGAAAAATAAATAAATAGCTGTTATAAACACTCATGGTTTTATTGTGACCATAAGTTTTCAACCTCTCATGGTCTTTTCTGTCCAGGATGCCAGCCAATGTTCCACATCACAGTTAGCAGTCCTGACTTCATAGACTTCTTTGGATGGTTTCTCAGCTGTTCCTTGTTTCTGATGACCTTGAGAGTTTTTGGGAGGACTGGGCAGGTGTTCTGAGAAGGTGTCCCTTTTGGAGTTCACCTGGTGTTTTTCTCATGATCAGATTAGTGTTATGTCATTCTTTTCATCAATGATTTAAATGATGGTTGTCAGGTTTCTGTGGGGGGTTTCATAAAGTCTGAATACAATTGGTAACACACAAAGGTTAAGGCTGATTGTTGAATGCATGTCTCGTGTAGTCTGGTCTGGTAGTTGACTTCAAGTTTAAAAGCTAGTTTTAACTCTCATGTGTTTGTTACTGCAATATCATTCTTTGACTTAGGAGGACGGCACCTTAGGGTGCAGATACGAGAGATTCCTCAGTGGGTGCAATTTAGTTTGTGAGTTGAGCTTTGGCTGCAATAATACCAGGCTAAATTTGCTTAAAAAAACAAAAAAACCCCACAAAAACATAGCAAAAACAAACAAACAAAACAGTCCGTCCTTCAAAAGTGACCACATGAATGCACTAAGAAAATGCTGAGTCAGGGGCGCCTGGGTGGCTCAGTCAGTTAAGCGGCTGACTTCAGCTCAGGTCAT
This sequence comes from Neofelis nebulosa, assembly GCF_028018385.1. Classification (NCBI taxonomy): domain Eukaryota; kingdom Metazoa; phylum Chordata; class Mammalia; order Carnivora; family Felidae; genus Neofelis; species Neofelis nebulosa. The sequence continues at coordinate 195,314,486 of NC_080784.1, read as the reverse complement.
GATCTCGCGGTCCATGAGTTCAAGCCCCGAGTCGGGCTCTGTGTTGACAGCTCAGAGCCTGAAGCCTGTTTCAGATTCTGTGTCTCCCTCTCTCTGACCCTCCCCCGTTCATGCTCTGTCTCTCTCTGTCTCAAAAATAAATAAACGTGAAAAAAAAAAATTACAAAAAAAAAAAAAAAAAAGAAAATGCTGAGTCAGTGCGTCAAAGCAATATTAATTTGTTGGGTCAAGTCATGTGCACTAAAAATTTATTGTCAGAAAATGAGGAAATCGTCTGAAAAATCTTAGCTAAGATCTAACCAGTCTGGCAAAATGTGTTTATCTTAGCTCAACTGAATGGTATTTGCATTCCAAATTTAAAATCCTCATTAGTCATGAGATTTCGGAATTCCTGTTCAGCAAATCAAATAATACATAATGCTAAAGTTTTCCTTTATAAAAATAAGAGACAGTGAAAGGTTGAGAGTACTTGGTATTGAGAACTGAAAGCCTATAAAGTGTTTACCTTAATAAGACGTCCAGATTCACACCCCATAATATTGAACCCATGTTGTTAGAAGTCATGTACAATGCTTTGTTTCTATTCTAAATCCATCTAAAAAGAAATGCACATTTTTGATACCATTTTCAACCATATGAAATTGCTGTTTGTAGTAAGTCAAAAGTCTTAGAGTATCAGGCTTTTTCCCCCCTTCAAGTAATAGGGCTGTTTCAGCCTCATATGTCATTACAATTTTTTTTTAGTGTTTTATAACAAACTCTCCAGGAAGCAAGTTCATTGACCACCTCCAGGTTTTTCGTATCTTTGTTTTTAAGGAGAACATTGTAAAATAGGTTAAGCATGCTTTAAAGAAGTCTGCGTTTTTTGAATAATATTTCTGAGACATTCAGAAAAAGGCTAGTGGCCCTTTTGAATTTTCATGTGTTACAAAGAGAGCTAGTTGCCACCATGGAAAGCTGGCAGAGGGAGAGGACAAGTGGCCCTTTCTCTGTGTTACTTCGGTGAGCCACCATGCATGTGGGCATATAAAACGCAGCTTCTGTCACAGGGAGAGGTGCAGATGTTAAGCTGAAAAGCACACCCAGGACAAGTGGATCACACACCCAGAAAGCAAAGCTTTCTCACATGCTGTGGGCTGTTTAGGGGAAGTCAGGGATGGGCAGGGGAATAAGACACTGGTTGGCTCCAGCAAGAACAGGGTTGGCCTCTAACCAGACCTCATTCATTCTGCCACGGAATCATCCATTCATTCTATCATTCACTAATTATTCCATTCATCCAAAGAGCACTCATGAGACACCTAGGGTCCAAGGCTCTCTCTGTCATTGCCTGGAATGCAGTCAAGGTGACATGGTCCTTGTCCTCAAGGAGATGCAGACAGTAAGCAGAACGACAAGGATCTCAACCATGACAATAGAGAGGTAATTGCTATGTAGGAAGGAAGCCTGGGGTGATCTGGGTGGGAACACCTAACCTAGCCAGAGGCAGAGAAAATTTCCTAAGAGCCTATAACTGGTTAAGCGACACTCAACAGCTGGAGGAAAAGGAATGTTGTTTATTCAGTGCTGACTCAGTAACTGCTCTATGCCAGTTGCTAATATCAGTTTAGAGAATCAAAGGTGAATAGGAGTTGGTTTCTGACCTCAAGGTGGGCTGGTTTATTCTGTGGCTCACTATCAGATGATAGCTCTAGTGATGACACCTGTCACATCGAGACATTCAGCAACAGATGACTTTCATTTTCCACAAATAGAGTCCTGATTTCTGAGGGCTACACAGGAACTTTTTCTAATCCCGGCCAAATTTGGTGCGGTATCCTCTGTTCCTTTTAGGCATATCCTTAGGCTCCATTTACACCTGAGTATCCATTCTTCTGCCCAAATATCAGGCTATTTCCAGAGACTCAACCTCTGCCAAACTGTTACTTTTGTCCTAAAACTCCATCCTACCATTGTCTACTTGGCAAATAGTCATTCTGATTTCCCGTGCCCACACACACACACACACACACACAATCCATGGTTCTTTATCTGGGTTTCCCTAAATTTTTACAGACATCACTATTATTACAGTGGACTTGTCATTATATTGGGTTCATTTACATTCTTGCCACTATCATCATCCTGGGAATGAATCTCCAGCCCAGATCTCTGGCTTGACACCTTAGAAAAAACTTAGCATATATTCCTTGGATAAAATTAGACTCTGTTTTTCAAGAACCTTCTGCTTTCAGTAATAGGAACTAATTATTTTTAACATATTAAAACAAAGAAAGTTGAGAATTTGGTGGAAGTTTCTTAAATCAGGGATGCATGCATTGGGAGACCACCCAGACAGAGTTTGGGCCAGAAACTCTGTGGTCACACCACATCTCAGTTGTCTCTGCATCCATGCTTTGATTTTTCTCTTCTGCTTTTCTCCATGTGGTCGGAAACATGGGTGTCAGCAGCACTGAGCTGAGCTGCAGTGTGGAAATCTCAGGCTGAGACTTTGATAAATTGGGCTTGAGTCATGCTCCAATGCCATTGGACCCCTCCACCCTGGCAAAGAGCAGGATTCTGGAGTGAAAGGCCCAGTCACCTAAAACATGTGGTTGGATTTGCAGGATGAACAATTGTTCTCAAAGATGTGGAGAGCTGTTCCCCAGCAGGGAGGGACTCTGTAGGTTTCATGTCTGCACTGGAAGAAAGTTATGGATAAGGTAGGGAAGCAAGTGGGCAGGAGGGCATTCTAGATTCACCTGAGGCTACATCCAGACCAATGGCTCCCAATCTTTCTAAGCGTAAGAACCATCTATGACACCCACAGCCTGGGCAGACCTCCCCACAGTGCCCACACTTTACTAAAAGTGCTGGAACAACAATTCGGTGAGGGTGACAGTAGCTCTCACAAGAGCTATTACTGCACACAGTTTGTGTTGTGAGCTCACTCAGTCCCTGCTTAGCAGAGAGGTGCTAGTCTTACCCACATGCACAGAGGAGAAGATGAAAGATCACAGACAGCTAGTGTCTGGTGAAGCCAGGGTTCCAAATCAGGTCATGGGGACTCTAACAAATTCTTTGCCCTTACTCTAGGCTACTGTCAAAAGGTGCCACAAAGGAAATGGGAATTTGGTAATCTGTTTGCATTGGATTAACCACAATGCTACCTGTTGTCATTTGAGCATGAGTTTACATCTGTTTACAAGATTATCAGTAAGATCTTCTTGTACCCTGTCATACCTCCCTTCAAGCCCCACATCCTCTCCGCTCCTCCCACCTGACAGCCCTTCCCCTGGGGCCTTGGGTCCAGTGGTTAGAAAACTCTGAGACCACACAGGCTGCCACCTTCACATGGGAAAGTCTTGGGAACTGCACTCTGGACAGGGAGGAGGTGAAGGGACCAGTAGTTTGTCCCAGCCCATCCAGGTTTGTCTTCAGAACCGAACACAGTTTTCAAATAGGAGAACTGAGCTCTGAGAGTGACAGTGTCATCTGAGTGTGCCAGCAGGAAGGGACAGAAAATAGGGCTTCAGCCCCAGGTTTGGGGGAAGAAGTGGGGGGGGGGGGTAGGCTGGGTTTAGTAACATGATGCCCTCTTCAGTGAGTATCAAAAGACCTAAAAGCAGAAAAGCATCAGTCACCTTTTCTTAATTTCTCTTTAAAACAATCATCTGGGGGTACCTGGGTGGCCCCGTTGGTTAAGCATCCAACCTTGGCTTAGGTCATGATCTCACGGTTTGTGAGTTTAAGCCCTGTGTTGAGATATGTGTCTTCTCTCTCTCTGCCCCTCCCCCACTCATGCTCTGTCTCTCTATCTCAAAAATAAATAAACATTTAAAAAAATTAAAAAAATAAATAAGCATCTGAATGAATTCAAAGACTTATTTTGTCTGAGATTTAAACTTGTTCTAACCACCTTCTGTAACAGATTATTTATGGTTCAAGTCAGGCCTATTTAGGCTGATGGCCTTCTTGGTGTGATTGGGGGACCCAATTTCACTGTTTTCACGAGCATTGGTGACTCTATATCATAGCTATGTGGTGCTCATATACTGGAAAAACAGATTGGGATATAAAGAGCTTTTCCTCTCCCTTGAATATTTCCATATCTTTTCTCTTGATTGATGATCATACTACACTCCCACATGGCACCATGTCATTTCTAAAGCCTTCACTGCACCTTGCTATGTGAGACCTTATCACAACACCATCAGGAATGGCTGTTATTTCAAACAGAATTAACAAGGAGCTAACTGACCTAAACGACTTCCCTAAAGTCCCAAACTCATTTCTCTCAGTTGCACTAGATCTCCTGCTCCAGGTGCAGCCTTCTTTCTGCTCTGATATAATAAGATGAAAAGTGATACCATAACTCCAGACCAAGCCTGATGGCACCTGGGTGCAGAATTCTGGAAGAATCCAGGAGGAGAAGTCCTGGTAAGACTCTGGCTTTCAGCCTGGCCTGGAGTGGCTCCAGGGGAAGAGGGGAAGGAGAGGGAGAGAAGCAGAAAGGGAACAGGGATACCTGGAGGTGTGGTAGGGTGGTATTGGACATGGAGAGGTATTGGGTGTGGAGATGGACCACACAAACATGGTCATTATCTTTAATAGGTCTGAAGTTTTTCCCAGCTCTAACTTCTAGAGCATGGCACGCATGACTTCAGGAGACCATTAAACAATATAATATATATATTATATTATATGCATATATAATAATATATATATTATTAAAGGACCAGTCAGAAAACCTCCCAGCTGCCTCCCAGATGGCGTCCGACTTGAGCTCTTACAGGCAGAAAGAAGTCCTTCCGAGGGTTCCTCTGTGCTGATTATAAACTGCAGTTTTCCAGGAGCTCACAGACCTGGATGTATTTGCAAGTGGACACAAAACACGGATTTTTCATTCTTGCATTTTTCTTAGCTATTTTATTCAAGGCAGTTAGACCCCGACCATAATATATGCATCCCTCAAGGCATGTCCTAAATCCTTCCAACAAATGGTGGGATGATTGTTAAAAGCTAAGCAACTGGTCTGTGCTTAAACTGTCTCATGAACATATAAACTTTGATGCACCAAATGTGAAAGGAAGAGTATATATTAGAGATGAGGAGGTCAACACCATCAGCTTAAATCCATCAACTGAATAATCTGACAAATATTTGGTGATAGTCCTTTAAGATACCTAGTCAGATTATGAGCCACTCACAGGGTGCTAGAATATGTGACCCAGCAGAGTGCGGTAGCTGGGTACCGACAGTTGCTGTAACAATAACATCCCAACCTTCAGGGCTTCGCACATTGAAAACTCATTTCTTCCTCATGTGAATCCAAATGGGGGTTTCCACAGTGGATTATCATCAATGAAATTCAGTTGATGCCTCTAGAAGCCCAACCTTGTCAGACTTTGTGACTGCAGCTAAACAGATTACGCATTTTGGCAGATTCTGTCTAGAATATGGCTAATGCCTTTTGCTCGATCTCTTTGGCCCAAAGTGTCAAAACTCATTTGTGTGCAAGCTCACCTGGACCAGCAAACATGTTTCCTGTCCTGCCACAGGGACCCCGGATGCTCACACTCGGTGCCACCAAGGCAGGGCCAGTAATGGGACAGGTCTTCCTCCCTCAGGGGTGACTGCACTGATGACCTCAAGCTGATGGGCTACCAGGAAGAGCAGGTGGAAGCCACTTAGGAGAAGAGTCCTGAGGGACCAGCCTCTAATCAGTCTTAGGAGGACTTGTGGACTGAGGCTTGAAGATCTGGTCCTGATACAGGAAAGGAAAAGTTACTCCCCTACAGCCCCCACAAGCCAAGTGGGAAGCCTGGACTTAGTTCGACTGTTTGGGGAGAGGAGTCAATATGTGCTTCATCCTGGTATTTTGTTGAGGTTGAGCCCTGTGTACAAATGGACCAGAAAATCTGCCAAGTTTTCCTGGGACCTGAGTAGCAGGTATGTTAAAGGCAGCACCACAGGTCACCTACTCTGGGGCCTGTAAACCCCAAGGACCATGCTGGAATCCAGGATTCTGACTCTAGGAAGTGTGTTGAGTGGCACCTCTGGCAGTGGAGGCACTTCTGCCCAGAGTCACTTCTTGGGGTCTGACTTCCTGCCCATATGGCTCCCTGCTGTGCTGTACCTGACACACTGCTGCTGGCCTACTATTGGGCACTTGTGGAGAGCGAGTGGCTTTAGGGAGGACTGCCAGTTATCATTGTGTCCAGGTGTCCCCATCCTGCACTGGCCCCCTCAGATTCTGGGAAGGTAAACAGATTTCTCATAAAAAATGGAAATGGAACATTCCAGAACAGCAAGTCAGGTCCTAAAGACAGATGCTCTTCACACAAGAAGGTAGTGTCTCATCTCTAGGAACCCCTTGTATCTCCCTTGATGACTCACACGGAAGCCTTTTGCTACCTGGAGAAGGTTCCTAGGAAAGTCTTGAGGATTCCTGGGCCTGGGTCACTGAAGGCTCATCCCAACCCTAAGGTGATGTGTCTACTGGGTGACAGCAGCCCTACAGTGCCAGTGACAACTCTCCCACTGTGGTAGGAGCCCATCAGTGGATGGGCTAAATTCAAAGCCACTTCCCTTTCTGTGGACAGTACTCTTAAGTACCAGGCATGACTTTATTATCTGTTCTTGGACCTAACAACCTAGTTCGTGGTTAAGAATGGCACGTATATTAGAAACACCCGTCTCTGGAATTGTGCGTTCTGGAAAGCCGTTGCTTGATGAAACTCTTCTTGTACCCGATGTGGACGCCCATGGGAAGGCACAAACTGAGATGAGCCTGACTGTAACAATGTGGCTGTTCTAGCCTGTAAGTACCTAAGGACAGTATTGGTACCTCAATCCATGTTGGACCGCGTGCAGTAATCCTGCCACTAACTGGATGCGCCCAAAGGACGATCCTCCATCTGTACGCCAAGCAGAGGGAAATGGCCTACCTATCAGGACGACAGTACCTGTTTGCAGCTGATCTGACTTCCTAAGAGTAAACAAGAACCCTTAGAGCTCCAAGGGCCATGACCTTTCCAGGCAAATAGATCGCATGTGCCCTCTGCTGCCATCTTGTGGCAACTTGTGGATTCTTGTGGCCTGTGACACAATAACTGAAATTGCTATTCTGAGGGGGTGGAAGATTCTGGCCACACTATAGTAGCACTTGAGACCAGGGTCTGTTATATTTTGGATATCTGAGATATTTACAGTCATATACTGCCAGAGGGGCCTTGACAGTGGGCTAACGGACATGACATTCAGTGGACATTATATATTCCTTTTCATTCTCAGCTGGTGGCATTATCAAGAAGTAGAATGGATTTTATTTATTTATTTATTTAGTAGTAACTTTTAATTAATTAATTTTATTTTATATGTAATTTATTGTCAAATTGGTTTCCATATAACACCCAGTGCTCATCCCAACAGGTGCCCTCTTCAATGCCCATCACCCTCATTCCCCTCTCCCCCACCCCCCATCAACCCTAAGTTTGTTCAGTATTTAAGAGTCTCTTATGGTTTGCCTCCTTCCCTCTCTGTAACTTTTTTCCCCCTTCCCCTCCCCCCTTGTCTTCTGTTATGTTTCTCAGGATCCACATATGAGTGAAAACATATGCTATCTTTCTCTGCCTGACTTATTTCACTTAGCATAACACTCTCCAGTTCCATCCAAATTGCTACAAATAGCCAGATTTCGTTCTTTCTCATTGCCAAGTAGTATTCCATTGTATATATAAACCACATCTTCTTTATACAAGAAGTAGAATGGACTTTAAAAGACTTGATTGGAAAATATTGTTGGGTAGATCATGTTATCAGCATTGTAGACCCCCCTTAGAGAAGACAGTGTGAACATATGCAGCTGGTCCTTGGAGGGAGTGTGACAATGGCTGCCCCCTTCCACGACTGCACCTCTGTGATTAGAAGCAGCGGTCAGTGCTCAGAATACAGCTCTCTGATGTCTGAGGGACAGGGTCCTTATGGCCCCTCCTGGCACTCAAAGTCTGTGTACCAGCCACTCCAGGAACACATACACAGGTACCTGTCATCAGACTTGGATGAGGGGTGGGTTGGAATTGCAGAGCTAAGAAATGAAGTTTACTGAAGTTAACCACAATTTACCATCCAAGACTCCCTTGGAATTTGCCATGCCTTCAATAGATTTGGAGTTCCAAAATAGTTCATCAGAAAGATTCTGCCAGTGTAATTCCTGTTTAAGTAGGGAGGTGGGTCCTGATGCTTCTTAATCTGCCATCTTCCTTTTCCTTTCCTTTTTGAACTGAGTGAAGACTCCTGTTCATGACGTCTCACAATGGGTTGACCAGCCTTTGCTTGAACCACAGGGACAAGATCACTAGCTCTGAAAGAAACTTGATCTATTTACTGGAAGGCTGCCATGGGCAGGTCACATTGGCTCCCTTTTACTGAGCCCTACTCAGTGCTGGGCTGGATGCTGATCATACAGCCGATAAAGTGGGTGCAATCCCCTCCCCATTTTACAGAGGGGGCATGTGGCTAAGGAAGCTTGTACTCCTTCTCAAGGGAGAGCCACGTGGGAACCCAGGCTTCTGAGTCTGATACCAGCCCGTTCTGCCTCTAAAGGATCATGGGAATCAAAGGAACCTAAAGACATGGTCTTTGTGCACAGTGTTTGAAATCTTGTTGAGGGGGAGAGAAATGACATAAATGCTCATGGAGAAGAGGACAGAGAAGGAGTGGGAGTGTCTGATCAGACACAGGGGGTGGTAGCAGTAGCTCAGGAAAGGCACACGGGGGTACAGGAGCCCCTACCCAGGAAGGAATGGAGATGGGCATTTCAGACGGAACTGGGCTTTGGGGCCGTGGTTAGCCTTGTAACCCTTCCCCCACTCCATGACCACTCTGGACTGGCTCCACCTCTCCCATTTCCCCAGCAGGAGCGTAGCTGCTGATGCTCTGCCAACAATCTGCAGCTTGCAGTGCCACTGAGCTGTACATCTTGGGCAATAGCTATTTTCTAAATGGATCAAGACTGTTTCCTTTAGGATGACTTGAAATATTGCTTGGCCAGCGTTACTGTGCTTCAGACTCATCTGGAAAAGCTTACTAGAACTCACATTCTGGGGCGTTACCCTCAAAGACTGGGATTCAGTGTATCTGGGGAGGAGTCTGAGAATTAGCATTCCCACAGCTCCTCAGGCCATCCAGATGCTTCTGGTGTTCAGGCCATACTTTGGGTAGCACTGATTTATATTGCATTTTGTCATTAGAAAATACCAGACAGCTACAATGTGGTTCTAGTTTGAAATACTAGGAATGCTTAGGAAATGGTTTGTGCCCAGACCCACCCTAGCCTGTGATGTGCACGGACTGAGAGCCAGGGGTTTACATTCTGGGGGACCTGGCTCCTCTTCTGGTCCAGACACATGAGCTGTGTGATGTTAGACAACTCATGTCTCTAAGCTTCAGATCACTTCATTTATAATTGGGATTAAAAGTTCTGACCTCATAGGGATATAACAAGGATAGTATGAGGGAACAAGTGAAAGGCACAGAGCCTTTATAACAAACAGATTTGAGGGGCGCCTGGGTGGCTTAGTCAGTTGAGTGTCCAACTCGATTTTGGCTCAGGTCATGATCCAGGATCATGGGATTGAGCCCCATGTCAGGCTCCGTGGTGAGCATGGAGCCTACTAAGATTCTCTCTCTCTCTCCCTCTGCCTTTCTCCCTGATTCGTGCTCTCTCTAAAATAAAAAAGGAAAGATTTGATAAGTGTGTAATAATAGGTGTTTGATTTATACTATTTTATTTATTTATTCATTTTTTTAAATATGAAATTTATTGTCAAATTGGTTTCCATACAACACCCAGTGCTCATCCCGACAGGTGCCCTCCTCAGTACCCCTCACCCACCCTCCCCTCCCTCCCACCCCCCCATCAGCCCTCAGTTTGTTCTCGGTTTTTAAGAGTCTCTTATGTTTTGGCTCCCTCCCTCTCTAACCTCTTTTTTATTTTTTTTTTTCCTTCCCCTCCCCTATGGTCTTCTGTTAAGTTTCTCAGGATCCACATAAGAGTGAAAACATATGGTGTCTGTCTTTCTCTGTATGACTTATTTCACTTAGCATAACACTCTCCACTTCCATCCACGTTGCTACAAAAGGCCATATTTCATTCTTTCTCATTGCCATGTAGTATTCCTTTGTGTATATAAACCACAATTCCTTTATCCATTCATCAGCTGATGGACATTTAGGCTCTTTCCATAATTTGGCTATTGTTGAAAGTGCTGCTATGAACATTGGGGTACAAGTGCCCCTATGCATCAGCACTCCTGTATCCTTTGGGTAAATTCCTAGCAGTGCTATTGCTTGGTCATAGATCTATTTTTAATTTTTTTGAGGCACCTCCACACTGTTTTCCAGAGCGGCTGCACCAGTTTGCATTCCCAACAGTGCAAGAGGGTTCCCGTTTCTCCACATCCTCTCCAGCATCTATAGTCTCCTGATTTGTTCATTTTAGCCACTCTGACCGGCTTGAGGTGGTATCCCAGTGCGGTTTTGATTTGTATTTCCCTGATGAGGAGTGACATTGAGCATCTTTTCACGTGCCTGTTGGCCGTCTGGATGTCTTCTTTAGAGAAGTGTCTATTCATGTTTCCTGCCCATTTCTTCACGAGTTATTTGTTTTTCGGGTGTGGAGTTTGGTGAGTTCTTTATAGATTTTGGATACTAGCCCTTTGATATGTCATTTGCAAATATCTTTTCCCATTCCATTGGTTGCCTTTTAGTTTTGTTGATTGTTTCCTTTGCAGTGCAGAAGATTTTTATCTTCATGAGGTCCCAATAGTTCACTTTTGCTTTTAATTCCCTTGCCTTTGTGATGTGTCAACTCAGAAATTGCTGCGGCTGAGGTCAGAGAGGTTTTTTTCCTGCTTTCTCCTCTAGGGTTTGGATGGTTTCCTGCCTCACATTCAGGTCCTTTATCCATTTTGAGTTTATTTTTGTGAATGGTGTAAGAAAGTGGTCTAGTTTCATCCTTCTGCATGTTGCTGTCCAGTTCTCCCAGTACCTTCTGCATGTTGCTGACCAGTTGTTAGACTGTCTTTTTCCATTGGATATTCTTGCCTGATTTGTCAAAGATTAGTTGGCCATGCTTTTGTGGGTCCAATTCTGGAGTCTCTATTCTATTCCATTGGTCTATGTGTCTGTTTTTGTGCCAATACCATTCTGTCTTGATGATTACAGCTTTGTAGTAGAGGCTAATGTCTGGGATTGTGATGCCTCCCACTTTGGTCTTCTTCAAAATTACTTTGGCTGTTTGAGGTCTTTTGTGGTTCCATACAGATTTTAGGATTGCTTGTTCTAGCTTTGAGAAAATGCTGGTGCAATTGTGATTGGGATTGCATTGAATGTGTAGATAGCTTTGGGTAGTATTGACATTTTAACAATATTTATTCTTCCAATCCATGAGCACGGAATGTTTTTCCATTTCTTTATATCTTCTTCAATTTCCTTCATAAGCTTTCTATAGTTTTCAGAATACAGATCTTTTACATCTTTGGTTAGGTTTATTCCTAGGTATTTTATGCTTCTTGGTGCAGTTGTGAATGGGATCAGTTTCTTTGTGTTTCTGTCACTTCATTATTAGTGTATAAGAATGCAACTGATTTCTGTACATTGATTTTGTATCCTGTGACATTGCTGAATTCATGTATCAGTTCTAGCAGACTTTTGGTGAAGTCCATCGGGTTTTCCATGTATAATATCATGTCATCTGCAAAAAGTGAAAGCTTTACTTCATCTTTGCCAGTTCTGATGCCTTTGATTTCCTTTTGTTGTCTGATTGCTGATGCTAGCACTTCCAACACTATGTTAAACAACAGCGGTGAGAGTGGGCATCCCTGTCATGTTCCTGATCTCAGGGAGAGAGCTCTCAGTTTTCCCCCATTGAGGATGATATTAGCTGTGGGCTTTTCATAAATAGCTTTTATGATGTTTAAGTATGTTCCTTCTATCCCGACTTTCTCAAGGGTTTTTATTAAGAAAGGATGCTGAATTTTGTCAAATGCTTTTTCTGCATCGATTGACAGGATCATATGGTTCTTATCTTTTCTTTTATTAATGTGATGTATCACATTGATTGATTTGCAAATGTTGAACCAGCCCTGAAGCTCAGGAATGAATCCCACTTGATCATGGTGAATAATTCTCTTTATATGCTGTTGAATTCGATTTGCTAGTATCTTATTGAGAATTTTTGCATCCACATTCATCAGGGATATTGGCCTGTAGTTCTCTTTTTTTGCTAGGTCTCTGTCTGGTTTAGGAATCAAAGTAACGCCAGCTTCACAGAATGAGTCTGGAAGTTTTCCTTCTCTTTCTATTTTTGGGAACAGCTTGAGAAGGATAGGTATTATCTCTGCTTTAAATGTCTGGTAGAATTCCCCTGGGAAGCCATCTGGTCCTGGACTCTTATTTGTTGGGAGATTTTTGATAACTGATTCAATTTCTTCACTGGTTATGCATCTGTTCAAGTTTTCTATTTCTTCCTGTTTGAGTTTTGGAAGTGTGTGGGTGCTTAGGAATTTGTCCATTTCTTCCAGGTTGTCCAGTTTGTTGGCATATAATTTTTCATAGTATTCCCTGAAAATTGCTTGTATCTCTGAGGGATTGGTTGTAATAATTCCATTTTCATTCATGATTTTATCTACTTGGGTCATCTCCCTTTTCTTTTTGAGAAGCCTGGCTAGAGGTTTATCAATTTTGTTTATTTTTTCAAAAAACCAACTCTTGGTTTCATTGATCTGCTCTATAGTTTTTTTTTTTTTTTTTTTAGATTCTATATTGTTTATTTCTGCTCTGCTCTTTATTATTTCTCTTCTTCTGCTGGATTTAGGCTGTCTTTGCTGTTCTGCTTCTATTTCCTTTAGGTGTGCTGTTAGATTTCGTATTTCGGATTTTTCTTGTTTATTGAGATAGGCCTAGATTGCAATGTATCTTCTTTTCAGGACTGCCTTCGCTGCATCCCAGAGTTTGGATTGTTGTATTTTCATTTTCATTTGTTTCCATATATTTTTTAATTTCTTCTCTAATTGCCTGGTTGACCCATTCATTCTTTAGTAGGGTGTTCTTTTTTTTTTTTTTTTTTTTTAACGTTTATTTATTTTTGAGACAGAGAGAGACAGAGCATGAACGGGGGAGGAGCAGAGAGAGAGGGAGACACAGAATCAGAAGCAGGCTCCAGGCTCTGGGCCATCAGCCCAGAGCCCGACGCAGGGCTCGAACTCACGGACCGTGAGATCGTGACCTGAGCTGAAGTTGGACGCTTAACCGACTGAGCCACCCAGGCGCCCCAGTAGGGTGTTCTTTAACTTCCATGCTTTTGGAGGTTTTCCAGACTTTTTCCTGTGGTTGATTTCAAGCTTCATAGCATTGTGGTCTGAAAGTGTGCATGGTATGATCTCAATTCTTGTATACTTATGAAGGGCTGTTTTGTGACCCAGTATGTGATCTATCTTGGAGAATGTTCCATGTGCACTCGAGAAGAAAGTATATTCTGTTGCTTTGGGATGCAGAGTTCTAAGTATATCTGTCAAGTCCATCTGATCCAATATATCATTCAGGGCCCTTGTTTCTTTATTGATTCTGTGTCTAGATGATCTATCCATTGATGTAAGTGGAGTATTAAAGTCCCCTGCAATTACCACATTCTTATCAATAACGTTGCTTATGTTTGTGATTAATTGTTTTATATATTTGGGGGCTCCCGTATTTGGTGCATAGACATTTATAATTGTTAGCTCTTCCTGATGGATAGATCCTGTAATTATTATATAATGCCCTTCTTCATCTCTTGTTACAGCCTTTAATTTAAAGTGTAGTTTGTTTCGTATAAGTGTGGTTACTCCACCTTTCTTTTGACTTCCAGTAGCATGATAGATAGTTCTCCATCCCCTCACTTTCAATCTGAAGGTGTCCTCAGGTCTAAAATGAGTCTCTTGTAGACAGCAAATAGATGGGTCTTGTTTTTTTTTATCCATTCTGATACCCTATGTCTTTTGGTTGGAGCATTTAGTCCATTTACATTCAGTGTTATTATGGAAAGATAGGAGTTTAGAGTCATTGTGATGTCTGTAGTTTCATGCTTGTACTGATGTCTCTGGTACTTTGTGGTCCTTGCAACATTTCACTCACAAAATCCCCCTTAGGATCTCTTGTAGTGCTGGTTTAGTGGTGATGAATTCCTTCAGTTTTTGTTTGGGAAGACCTTTATCTCTCCTTCTATTCTGAATGACAGACTTGCTGGATAAAGGATTCTCAGCTGCATATTTTTTCTGTTCATCACATTGAAGATTTCCTGCCATTCCTTTCTGGCCTGCCAAGTTTCAGTATATAGGTCTGCCACTAGACTTATCGGTCTCCCTTTATATGTTAGAGCATGTTTATCCCTAGCTGCTTTCAGAATTTTCTCTTTATCCTTGTATTTTGCCAGTTTCACCATGATATGTCATGCAGAAGATCGATTCAAGTTACGTCTGAAGGGAGTTCTCTGTGTCTCTTGGATTTCAATGCCTATTTCCTTCCCCAGATCCGGGAAGTTCTCAGCTATGATTTCTTCAAGTACACCTTCAGCCCCTTTCTCTCTTCCTCTTCCTATTTTATGGATATTGTTCCGTTTCATTGCATCACTTAGTTCTCTAATTCTCTCTTCATACTCCTGGATTTTTTTATTTCTCTTTTTCTCAGCTTCCTCTTTTTCCATAATTTTATCTTCTAATGCACCTATTCTCTCCTCTGCCTCTTCAATCCGAGCTGTGGTCACCTCCATTTTGTTTTGCACCTCATTTATAGCATTTTTAGCTCCTCATGACTATTTCTTAGTCCCTTGATCTCTGTAGCAATAGATTCTGTGCTGTCCTCTATACTTTTTTCAAGCCCAGCGATTAGTTTTATGACTATTATTCTAAATTCTTGTTCTGTTATATTGCTTAAATCGTTTTTGATCAATTTGTTAGCTGTCGCTACTTCCTGGAGTTTCTTTTGAGGAGAGTTCTGTTTCGTCATTTTGGGTAGTCTCTGGGGTAGAACTGCAGGGCACTTCCCCTGTGCTGTCTGGAGTAAATTGTGTTGGTGGGCGGGGCCATAGTCAGACCTGATGTCTGTCCCCAGCCCACCGCTGGGGCCACAGTCAAACTGGTACGTACCTTATCTTCCCCTCTCCCAGGGGCGGGACTCGCTGTGGAGTGGTGTGGCCCCTGTCTGGGCTGCTTGCACACTGCCAGGCTTGTGGTGCTGCTTCGATGGGATCTGGCCAATGGCGTATTAGCCAGGGTGGATCTGCAAGGTGCACAGGGGTGGGAGGGGCCCTGCAGCACCAGGAGGGAGGCTGATCCATCAAAAGCTTGGACCCACAGAAGCACAGTGTTGGGTGTTTGCGCGGTGCAAGCAAGTTCGGTGATGGGAACTGGTTCCCTTTGGGATTTCGACATTTTTTTATTTATTTTTGGGACAGAGAGAGACAGAGCATGAGCGGGGGAGGGGCAGAGAGAGAGGGAGACACAGAATCGGAAACAGGCTCCAGGCTCCGAGCCATCAGCCCAGAGCCTGACGCGGGGCTCGAACTCACGGACCGCGAGATCGTGACCTGGCTGAAGTCGGACGCTTAACCGACTGTGCCACCCAGGCGCCCCTTTTTAAATTTTTTTTTTTCAACATTTTTTATTTATTTTTGGGACAGAGAGACCCTTTGGGATTTCGGCTGGGGGATGGGAGAGGGAGATGGCGCTGGCCAGCTCTGTCTTCCAGGGCTCAACAACCTTCCCTTCCGGTGTCCTCTCGCTCTCCTGCTCTCCGAGCAGAGCTGTTGACTTATAACATTCCAGATGTTAAGTCCCGCTGGCTGTCAGAACTCATGGGGTCCGGCCCCATGACTCCCAAGCCAGGTTCAGGGATTCCACCTTGCCGGCGGGCTGCCCCTCCACCGCCCCGGCTCCCTCCCGCCAGTCCGTGGAGCACGCATCGCCTCTCCACCCTTCCTACCCTCTTCCGTGGGCCTCTTGTCTATGCTTCGCTCCAGAGAGTCCATTCTGCTAGTCTTCTGGCGGTCTTCTGGGTTATTTAGGCAGGTGTGGGTGGAATGTAAGTGATCCGCAGGACACAGTGAGCCCAGTGTCCTCCCACGCCGCCATCTTCTTTCTCCAATTCATACAATCTTAGAAACTCAATGGCAGCAAACCTCCCTTGATCCCCACCACCACCCAGGCTTCTGTGTCTCTCACACACCTCCAGTGTGTTGTCTTGGTTCCAACACTGACACTGAGCTTCTGGGAGGTTGGGCCAATCTGCTAGCTCACCTCTCTTCCATCAGCGTCTTGAACTTGCTTGGGACATAGCAGATGATAAGTAGTTACCTATTAATCGGATGAAATGCACATAGAACTGTATTTGTAGCTCTGAAACCAGGCTGCACGAGAACTGCATGGGGTGTAGCCCAGAAAGTGGTCTGTTAATCCAGGGAAGTGTTTCTCAGCCTTGGCCATCTATTAGAATCATCTGAGGAAATTTAAGCATCCACACGTTCAGGCCACTATATCCGAATCTCTAAGGGTGGGTCCTCAGCATCAGCCACGTGAATCCATTGTGTGGCAGGGGCCAGGCATCATGGTGTTAGATGAAGAGACACTTTATGCTCACAAGCAGTGGAGTATTAACATGTTCTTAAATAAAGAGATGAACATAAAATTAAGAGGAAGATGAGTCACTATTTTGTGTGTGTCTAACAAAATTTATAATTTTTCTATCTTTTGTGATTTTGGTAATTTAACTTAGTTTCTGTGTGTAGAGGTTGTATAGTGTTGCTCTCCTTTGAGTTTCCTTCCCTATCTTTTTGGCTATTTGCTATCACTGCTGGATGACTGTGCTGGTCTGAATGGTGTTCCCTCCCAAATTCATATCACCTAGAACCTGCGAATGTTTGCCAATAGGTTATTTGCAGATGTGATGAAATTAAGATGAGATCACTCTTGATTAGGATGGGCCCTGATCCAATGACTCCTTAGAAGCAGAGGAAATCGGGACACAGGCACCCAAGGAAGACTCCATGGGAAGACAGAAACAGAGACTGGAGTGAGTGTCCAAGGAATGCCGTGGATCATCTCAATCATCAGAATCTAGGAAAAAGGCATGGAACAGACTCTTGTGCAATCCCCCTTGGAGGAACCAGCTGTGCTGATGAATGCATTTCAGACTTCCGGCCTCCAGAACTCTGTGGGAGAAGGTACTTCTGCTGCTTTAAGCCACCCACCTTGAGTAACTTGTTACAGCAGCCTCGAGCAAATGACACAGTGACATAATCGATGTCTATAATATAGGTATGTGTTTCAATAAGAAGATTAGAGTCAGATTTCTGAAATCACTTTTATTGTTCACACACACAACTGCTATTTGCTGGATTTTGTCTAGCTACAAGTCTAGGTTCCCAAGCAATGAAATGTGACACAATTCATGCCTTGTTCTGAAAACTAAACTGGAAATGAATGAATGTAATACATATTGGAACTTTCATAGAAGGCTCAGATGATTAAAGCAAAACTTCTGGAGAGAAAACAAAACAAAAACCAAAACAGCTGTGAATGCACACTTTTTACTCTTTGGCGCATCAGTCAGTGTTGCATACAAAAATCACTAAACTCTGTAAACTCTGGAAGGGAAGGTTTCTTTTCCAGTATTCAGAGACGCTGTAGATCAAGAACTCGTGCCGTTGGATCTGTTTAAAAACTTTGTTCATACAGTCTGAGTGGAATGATGTCTATGAAAACCAATATTACCATTTTCCATACTGTAACAAAAATAAATACACCAAAAACACCATGTTATCTCTAAGATGAAGTATTCACATTGTGAGCTACAAAGGCGATGCAAGGGGTCATGAAAAGCACGGGAGCATTTGTTAAATCTACAAAGAGAGTAAAAAAGCTATATTCACATTCTGCTCCCTTTAAAAACCAAGCACTGAAACAGCCATTTTATATATTAATAAACCTAACCTATAAAAATATCATTAACTTAACAAGTATTCCTTCAGTGCCTTGTGTGTGCCGGCCCTGTTGTAGGGGCATCAGCACGGATTTTTATCTGGGCATATCTAACGTTGTCATGTAATTTTAAGATGCTATTAATTCTGTTTTAAAAGTCCATCACATAATAATAAAGACCTCCCCAGTCCCATCTTAGGAATATGGTTTTAAAAAAAAGAAAAGGCTTACTTTTTGACGGATACAGTTTCAGCACTATAAAATACTAAAAAGGGAGATACAATTATTGTTTTTAATTACGATCACAGCTCGACAGCTGGATCCCCCACATTTTTTTTTACCCTAATACAGACACTACCCAAGTACATTCAGGAGAGACACACATCACGAAGGAGGTGAGTGGAGTAAAACACAAAGCATAAAGGTATATACTACAGAGTCAAAGTGAAAACTAGTAAACACAGCTATAAAGTAAAGTGCCAAATCCCCAAGACAGAGGAACTGCAAACAAGAAATAAGAAGGCTGGTTAAGGACACTGAGAAGATGAAGCAAGAGGGAGAACAGTTAAAACAAGCATAAGAAAGGTACAAAGAAGACACCTGACCAGAGTGACCCCCTACTTTAAAAAAAGACCAAGTTTAATCTCATCAGAGCTCGTTCTGAAGTCAGTGCCTCTTAGAAAATGACCCCCCTCCCCCAGCCTCTGTAGAAACGTGTCTACTTACTCCTCATACACATCCTCTGAATCCATTCGACGATAGTACTTGGCCAGCTTTACAGCAAAAATGAGAGCCGGAAGTAGAAATATGGTGGCTTTTCCTATGCCGAACCAAAATAAATTCTAGGGAAAAAAAGAAAATCAGGAGGATCAGATGCCTCAAGACGGGAAAATGGAAAGCAGCGGTTGCTTTTTTTCTTTTTTCTGCCATTGTTTAATGAGGTTTAATTTTGTTCACTGAAACCATTTGTAAATGCAACGGGAGTCATCTACTGTGTGAAAGGCTACACGTTGATCCAATTCATTAAATCTCTCTGAAAACCTTGACTCGATCCTATTATATTTATTTTACAAATGAGGACCAGTGGGAGCAAGTGGGGAAGCAAGGGTTTGCATCTAAGACCCCACCAGATGGCGTCCCTTTGCTGCCTACGATAGGAGCATGGCGGGCCAGCAGGCCTGAGCTTAATCCCTTTTCTGAGTTGTTTGACGCGGCTAATTCACCTTTCTGGCTTTGCTCTGCATCAGAACCGCGGGACCGAAGCATCTTTATCCCATAACACTATTGTGTGGAGAAGGCAGGATCGGCGCTCGGCACCTGCTAGGCTCTCAACAAACATTCCATATTTAACTTAACCAAGCTTAAGGGCAGATCATAGGCTGCATTCAACCCTATTTTGTTTAAAAAGCATGTGAAGGTATTTTCAAAAGATAGTTGCCAACATTCCTAAGTCAGGCTTCACACAGAAATCTGGAGTCACGTCTTTCTTGAAGAGCCTTCAAGTTCAGTCTCATAAACTGAGCCCCCATCCCCGCAAGGCAACACCAGCGGCCGCTGAGTGGTAGTTCTTCCATCAAGAAGGTCCGCGTTTGGTTGGGGCCTGGCCACACCACTAGCTTTTGCAGGGGTGACGCCCAACGCTGTTTAGCCTTATCCACCAATCAGAAGAGACGCAGCTGGAGACCCCGACGACACCATACACCAGCCAGTGTCTTACGCTTGGCCTGTAGAGGTTCGGGTCTATGGCCGCTGCCTTAGGGTGATGTTGTAGGTAACACCAGGACAGCCTCCCCAGCCTACTGGGAGGGAAAAGGCAGCTTGGATGTGACAGCGGCCCTCCTCCGCTGCCCTCCAACCCTCACAGCTCAGCCACTGACGTTCTGCCTTCCTCCGGACAGAGCGCACTGTCGGATGGCAGTGGCACCTCTTGACCCAGAATTTCCAGTAAATTTGTTCTCCTTTCCCCACGTGTTCTTTTATTGGTAGATTTCTGTGCATTCAAACCTCACTTTGAGAGGCTTTAGAGCTTTATGACAACCAATCCTTTTACTGGAAGCTGCCATAATTCTTTCGGGAACAATCAAGGTATAAAAGAAACATGTTGGGCAGCCTGGGGTCCACTTTCCTGGCAAAATCAATGCCCAGAGCTCTTTCTTACTATTTAAACCACCTCGCTACAAAGCTCCAGCCTCTAGGCCTCCCTTCCACTGGTCCTCAATTACTGGGGGAAAAGCATCGATAGTTGGGTGATTTGACTGGCTGGGGGCAGGTGGTGAAGACCGAAGGCAAGGAGATCAATTCAGAATCCACCAGGTTAGGGGCACCTGTGTGGGCTCAGTTGGTTCCACGTCCGACTTCAGCTCAGGTCACAATCTCGTGGTTCATGAGTTCGAGCCCTGCGTCGGACTCTGTGCTGACAGCTCAGAGCCTGGATCCTGCTTCAGATTCTGTGTCTCCCTCTCTCTCTGCCCCTCCCCACCTCATGCTCTGTCCGTCTGTCAGTCTCTCTGTCTCTCAAAAACAAATAAACATTAAAAAAAAAAAAGAATCAACCAGGTTAGCCCAGGACACACCTACAAAGCCATCAGCAGGGGTCCAAGAAGCAGCACAAAGGGATTAGGGTCTGGGGAGGAGGGAAGTGGCCAGGAAGCCAAACCTTGGGGACTGCATGGCTAGAAGAGGACAGGAGCATCTCCATTCAGGTGTCAAAGTCCGTCCAGCAGATAGATGGGCATGTGGATGTGGGACAGGGAGATGACAGACGGAGCAGTACAGATGCACTTGGACAGACAGCTGTTTGATCATCCTTCATTCATTCAACTGCCTGTGCCAGGCAATATGCCAGAGGACAGGGACACAGCAACGCACAGGCCCTCTGCTCAGGGGGTTGACAGTGTTGCAGGGGACAGGTCTTTTTGTTGTTGTTTTTTTTTTTTGTTTATTTATTTTGAGAGTGGGGGGAGAGGCAGAAAGAGAGGGAGAGAGAGAATCTCAAGCAGGCTCCATGCTGTAAGCACAGAGCCCGACACGGGGCTCGATCCCACGAACCGTGAGATCATGACCTAAGCCAAAATCAAGAGTTGGGTGCTTAATCGACTGAGCCACCCAGCCGCCCCTGAAGTATCCTAACACATTCATCTCAATTTTAGATTTCAGGTCTTGGATTCTACACCTGTTAACAGACCCAAGCACAGAACTATTTTATATCATAGGGTGTACTACAATCTGCAAACAAAAAATGAAGATTGATGAGTTTACTGTATTTCCTGATTTTGAAAGATGAAATTTCACCATTCTTACCATGGGGTCGATAATGTAGCTGCACAGAAAGACGTCAACAGCAGAGTCTAAAGCGGTGGCCACGGGTTTGCAGGCTGCAATTTTGTCAGTAATCTAGGGGGTAAGAAACACGAGTGAACTTTGAGGCACACGCACAAAAATCCACAAGAATCAGACGTGCCATTTATCTTTGACCTATTTTCACCAGAAGGATCTCTACACCCTCGTTGACATGGAGCAGAATGCTGATTTCTATGGATGAGTTTGACAATGTTTAAAAGCAGGTACTTGAAAGCAAGATGCTGATTCTCTCTGCCTCTCGGTCTCTGGTTTCTACACTTGTTTTATGGAACCATAACACCCACCCTTACCAGGCTCCTGAGAGAATGAAGTACAAGTGTCAGGTCCAGGGTCTCGGGCTGAATTTCTTACCCGATCCCTTTGAGATCTGACAAAGGATGTGGAAGAAAATGGAAAGCTAACAAATCAATAATTATATATTTTGGACCAGGGCTTGGCAAACTCTTCCTAGAAAGGGCCAGAGAGTAAATATTTTCTACCTCACAGGACAGACCAAGAAATTTCTGTCACAAGTGCTGGACTCTGAAAAAAAAATGGTGAAAGCAGCCACAGATGATGTATAAACCAAAGGGGGTGGCTGTGTGCCAATAAAACCGTGTTTACAAAAACCAGTGCTACCTGCAGACCCCATTTTAGAAGACAGAAACTAAAATAAATAAGGAAATAAATAAATAAAATAAAATAAAAATAAGAAGAAAATAGGGGCGCCTGGGTGGGTTAGTCGGTTGAGTGTCCGACTCTTGATTTCAGCTCAGGTCCTGATCTCAGGGTTGTGGGTCAAGCCCCACTTTGGGCTCCGTGCTGAGCATGGAGCCTGCTTGGAATTCACTCTCTCTTTCCTTCTGCCCCTCTCCCCCCACTCACACACACTCTCTAAAATTAAAAAAAATACATTTTATTTAGAAGGCAGAAAACTATGTACTCATTAATGAGTTTAAAATAAACACGTTTACTAAATCTCAAACAGATGCTCCAATCCCATTGACTTACGATAGCTATAGTCATGCGTTTTAAAAAACTTTTGGGGTGCCTGGGTGGCTCAGTCAGTTAAGCGTCTGACTCTTGATTTCAGCTCAGGTCGTGATCGCATGGTTTCGTGGGTTCGAGCCCCGCATTGGGCTCTGGGCTGACAGTACGAAGTCTGCTTGAGATTCTCTCCCCCTCTGTCTCTGCCCCTTCCCCACTCTTGCAGTCTCTGTCTCTCTCAAAACAAATAAATAAACTTAAAAGAAAATCTTTAAAAAAAAAAAAAGAACTTTTGAGTACATACAATGAGCTCGATGTTAGCTCATTTCCTTTATTGGTTGGTAAACCTTCCCTTTTTCTTCCACCACCTATACTTTCCAAGGCAATCCATGTCAACAACATCATTTTCACCAAGCTCAACCAACCTACCTCTTTCTTCATAGGCTTTTTCACTGCCGGGTTTTTACAAAAACTGGGGTTGGAGTCATACTCTGTATGCTTTCTGCATCTTGCTTTTCTCCTTTATTTATAACCCTGTGAAAATCTCTCCTAGCCCCACAGCATAGCTCTGATCCATTTGGTACCAACAGTCACCCAATATTTCCATGGCATGGCTCTCGTATGACTTAACCATTCCTGTCCAGATTCCCTTTGGTTCCCGGTATTTGTTTCATATTCTGGGTATGGATGTGACTAAAATGTGGTTCCTTGATCTGGTGGAGAATATGCACAGGGTTCAGTGGCCGTGGCGGCAATGACGATAATGTATCTCTTCCGCCGCTATTCACCCACGTGTGCACACGCCTCATGCCAGCACTGAGAGGACCCTGCGGTCTTCCCATCTGGTTGGTGGGAGGCGTCAACACAGACATCAGGAAGCTGGGCCTTGAAGGAGAACCAGATACACGAGGCCCAGATGGTGGGGACTAGAGGTAGGGACTGGGGAGGGGGGTATGACACAGAGGAAATCACATGGAGAAGTGTGAACGTCTCAGAGAATCAAGCAGTGGGGTGTGGCTGGAATCCGGGGTGGGGCAACAAAGAGGTAGGAGATGGTTGGTAGTCTGGGCTCACTCGGTCAAGGGCCAGGAATACACGTGAGAAGCTCATGACCGCTTGGAGGTAGTCGAAGACGTCCTGAGTCCCCAGACTTCTCAAAGCCCGTCTTGGCTAACAGCAAGTAGCCCAAGTGACTCAGCCCAAGTTGATCAAGTAACTCAGCGGCAAGCATCTCCCCCCGACCAAACCCTGCCCCAGTGGAATAATCCTCAGATTGGGGAGCTGGCTCAGAGCCCAAGATGACAAAAGGCATTTTCCAAGACACTATACTTCTCCACAAGCTGGCTGCTGGGAGCAACGTGCTGCCTTGAAACCACCGGAAACTTCACTCTGCTCCTCGACTTTCCTCTTCTAATGTATTCAGGGAGACCCCACTGTTGTGGACCGAATTGTGTTCCCCCAAATTCGTGTGTTAAAGCCCTACCTCCTGGTATCTCAGAATGTGACTGTATCTGGAGGTAGGGTCTTTGAAGAGGCAATTCAGTTAAAATGAGGTCATTAGGCTTGAGTCCTAATCCAATGTGACTGGCATCTTTATAAACGAAGTGGAAATTTGGGCACAGACATGCACAGAGGGCAGACCTCGTGAAGACACATGGGGAAGGTGGTTGTCTACGACCCAAGCAGAGAGGACTCTAAAGCAGAGAGACTCTAAAGGCTCTGAAGAAACCAACACTGCTGACACCTTGATGTCAGACTTCCAGCCTCCAGAATTGTGAGAAAACAAATTTTCTGGAGCTCAAGACACCCCTAGTCGACTGATCCACCAACAGCATGGCAGGCTGAGCGCTGCCCCAGCCACCATTGCAAAAGAAGCTCACAGTTCACTGGGGAGACACAGTCAAGTGTGGCCAGAACTCCTACAATGGTGAGCAAGGGAGCTGAGGGATGATGTGAGGGGCACTTTCTCCCGCTCGGTGTCAGGCCCGAGAAGGGGTCCAGCGTGGACAACACGTGCTGTGTCTTACGCCACCTCCCATCATGGTCCCTGTTCGAGGCCCTTGACTTATCTCTCCTACCCAATTACTAGGATTTTAATTTTATCTCCTCCTGATTGTATCCTACAACATGGCCATCCTAACACATGGCCCTCTTGTGTTCATAAAAGAGAAATTACTTACTGAGATTTTGACCCACTGCAGATAGCGTTCAAAGTATCCTACTATCATGTTCCCATACTTCTGACTTTCCTGGAAAGAAATCGAAGGGTAGGAAAACCGTTAAAAGGATGCTATGAGGTCACGTAGTTATGGGCACACGCCCACTTACTGGCATACATATATATTTTTTTTAATATGAAATTTCTTGTCAAATTGGTTTCCATACAACACCCAGTGCTCCTCCCAACAGGTGCCCTCCTCAATACCCTCACCCACCCTCCGCTCCCTCCCTCTCCCCATCAACCCTCCGTTTATTCTCAGTTTTTAAGAGTCTTTTATGGTTTGGCTCCCTCCCTCTCTAGCTTTTTTTTTTTCCTTCCCCTCCCCCATGGCCATACATATTTTTTAAAAAGAAAACTTACTTCAACAATAACCGAGGAAATACGGGTTGTGAGGAAGTCCTGAGCGGAATCCAAAGAGGAAAGGGTATTGTTCACTTTCATCTGGAAAACACAGCAATCGACAAGTGTCACGTGACGAAGGGATTTCACTAGTTTGCCTGTCGGTGCCCGTGCGGTCAGCTCAGCCCCATCCCACGACGACCTGCTAGTCAAGAAGACGACTGAGCCGGCCCAGCCCTCTGAGGGCAGGGGGACAAGAGATGTCATACTGAACACTCACTTTGTGCTGGACACTGGGCTGGGCCCTTGATCCAAATCGCCTCCCTGAGTACAGGAGGTCCCCCTTATCCACGGTTTCCGTTACTCAGGGTCCAGAAGCAAAGATCCTCTTTCTGACAGATGGTTAGAAATGCTGATAACAGCCTAACGCTCCCTCACATGCCTACCTCATCCCCCCCGGTCAGGCATTTTTACCACGTCACATCCTCGCAAGAAGGGTGAGTCAGAGATTTTGAGAGTGGGACCACATTCACATAACTTCTAGTACAGTACATTCTTATAATTGTTCTATTTTATTATTGATTATTGCTGTTAACCCCTTACTGTGCCTAATTTATAAATTCAGCTGTATCGTAGCTGTGCACGCACGGGTTCAGTACTGCCCGTGGCATCCGCTGAATGTATCCCCATGGATAGCGCGGGGGGCAGGCTCTTGTACTCACAGGCCGTAGGAAGGCATTATCAGGCCCCCTTCACAGAGGAGGTGGCTGACCCTGCTTGACGTCACCAGGTTGGGGGCATAAGAGCCGGGATGTGCACCTAGTTTCTTGACACAGGTGAGAACTCCGACATGGCAGCTTGGTGCAAATTAGAAAAGGTGCCCTTTCTGTTCTGCCCGGAGACCTCAGGGCACTCAGCTTGGCCAGTGGGTCAAAGATGCATTTCCACCCCAACTCGCCCCCACACTGACCCCTCGTGAAGGGCAACGCGCAGCTCACGCTGTCACCATGAACGTCCAGATGCGTGGGATGGCAAGGGACCCGCACACAGTTACCGGTCTGTCCCAGGCTCCCTTGGCCCAGGATACACATGTGTGAAATGGCAACTGTGATGAGAGGAACAGTGACGGTCCCCAAGCCGAGCAAACCTCACAGAAGAGCCTTCAGGGGAACTCAGGGTCTCCCGTGCCAACGAAGAAGCAGGCCAAGTGCTGCCCGGGGAGTGTGCTAACTCCTAGTGAAGGAGCTCACGGTTCACGGGGACACGTGTCACACAGTCACACGTGGCAAGAAGGCCTGTGACCAAGGTCTGCAAAAAGAGCTCAGAGAAAAGCACAGGGAGGAACGAGGAACGTGGGATTTTCGGTTGTGGGCTGACATCCCCAACCTCTCATGGGCAGCCCAATCCGCTCAATAAAGAGAGGTTTCTTGAGTTGCCCGTTGGCACTGAGGGTACGAGACAAACACATCGTAGCCGTGGAGCTCGGTTTCTGTTGTGGGGGTGTCTGCAGTCTGAAGGACCCCCTGTGGTCGACTGTATTAACTGCTCCTGACTGCTGATACCTTTTGAGCTCTGGCTTCTCAGCCCAAGATGATGGGCCTGGCAGCCTCACTTGCTTTGGCTAATGGAACGTAGATGGAGCGGCCGGTTCTAAGAAGTTGCTTAAAGGGCAGCTAGTGTTTCTACCTCGAGGACATGAGGTGGCCCAGACAGGAGCTGCTCCCTCAGCCTGGGTCTCTGGGTGGGAAGGTGGGCGGACAAGCCCGCAGTCAACCCAACGGTGAGAATGAGTCTGTGGTCAAAGGCACTGGATTTTGTAGGCAGCATTAGCTCAGTGAGAGTGACCAGTGTACCTTCTGAGCTTACATTCTACGCATCAACTCACGGCTTTCACCTGTGTATCTAAGTGTGCCAAGGTGAGAGGTACTTGCAGGAAGCAAATGGTAGGAAAACCCAGTTTGCATTTAAAATGGGTGGATAACCAAGCTTTTTAAAAAAAGATTTTTTTAATCTTTATTTATTTTTGAGAGAGAGAGAGAGAGACAGAATCTGAAGCAATCAAGTTCCAGGCTCTGAGCCGTCAGCACAGAACCCAATGCGGTGCTTGAACCCACGAACTGTGAGATCATGACCTGAGCCGAAGTCAGATGCTTAACCGACTGAGTTACCTGGGTGCCCCCCGCCCACTTTTTTTGGAAATAAAGTCCACTCAAAACTGTGGGGCTTGAACTCATGACCCAGAGATCAAGAGTCATGAGTTCTACTGGCTGACCTAGCCAGGTGCCCCCAAAGGATTTTTTTTTTAACTTAAATACTTGTAAAACCATTACCTCTGAAAGGCTGTGTGTGTTTTTATAATAAGACTCCGTGGCAGAAAAGGAAAGTAAGTCCTTACCCCCAATCCGCTGCTTTTTTGTTGAAGTTCCTTGATGCTTTGGTATACAGAGCTCTGGTGAACAAGCATACATAATATTTTCCAACTTATTACACGAACATTGTGTCTCCCTCTCCCCCTCCCCCCGCAGCCAGCCATCAAATACGACTTTACTGTGCAATATAGATGCAAGTAACCATGTGAGCCACACAAACCTCTGGTGTAAGAAAAGTGGAAGAATAGCAGGATCTGTATTCTAGAACTTTGAAGGGCAGCACATCCCACACGAGGTGTCCAAGAGACCACTCGGAGTAGGGTTGGCTCAAAGTGGCAGGCGGTAATTACAAAAGTCTACCCTGACTTCCCAGAGTAGTTCCATCTGAATGGTTTAGGTCAGGAATTGGTAAAACAAAGGCCAGATAGTAAATATTTTAGGCTTTGTGGGCCACACAGTGTCCAAAGACTCAACTTTGCTCTTTTAGCGGAAAACGGCTGCAGTCATCTGTAAATAAGAAGGCATGGCTGCGTTCCAATAAAATTTTATTTACAAAAGCAAGCAACGGGCTGGATTATAGTTTTGGGGCCATAGTTTGCTAACCCTAGGTTTACATCATCGGTCACCTGTACACAGCAATTTGCCTATTTGTAGACAGATTGCCTCAGCTCTGCAAAGGCCCAGGAGGCTTGTGTCTACTTGAAGGAAAGCCGTTAAGGAGCATGGAAAAACCAGCTTAAAATGTTAACAAACTTGTGCTAGGCATAAACAAACAGAGCAGAGAATTATGATGAGTGCAGCACACATATTAAGAAAATTCAGTTTTCCTTCTGAATGCTCCAATGAGTTAGAAAGTCGGGAAGGAAGAGAGAGAGACAGATTGAAGTGGTAAAAACTAGTTCTAGGAGGTTCCAAAGCTGAAGTCAAGTGGACTCGTGTGCTTCTCCAAACCTGAGCAAGCCGACTCTGTAACAGGTCTCCCATAGCAGCGTCACAATAATCCCTCCTGTTTACAGAGTCTCTCTGGGACATCAGGGCTTTCGTCTCCAGGAAGCAGGTTAACAGGAGGGCAGGAACCGTTCTCCCCATTTTCAGATGAGAAAATGGAAAATTCTAAGACTTTGGGGAGGTAGAAGCAGGGTCTGAAATCAGTTCCGCCTGAGTGCAGAGCCTGTGTTCTCTCTCTGCTACAAACTGCCTTTCCGGCATTTGGGAAAGAAGCCAGAAGGCAGCCGGAAGCAAAAGAAAGGGGAAGTCACAACAGAGGCTACGAGAGAGGAGACAGGGAACGCGGCCCATCGGATCAGTGAACGGAGCTAAATGAGGCAGGGGGAAAAGGACTTACCCTTGCCTTCCCATATTTCTTGGCAGGGTATGGAGAAAAAGAATTTGAAAGTAAGTGTGAGGGAGTCCAGAACACAGACATCATCACCCCAGCCAGGTGCCTGGCTTTGGGGGCCTATTGAGCCACAGGGAACCAGAGCATAGTGTGTGGGGCAAGCACGGGGTTAACCTACCTGGTCACACCCAAGTGGAAAAGGCAAGGAGATAAAGCATAAAAGGAGTGGGTGGTAACATTGAAAATCTGTCTTGTTTAAAGCCCAGCTACTATCATCTATTGATTTATTGATTTTTAAAAGTTATTTATTTATTTTGAGAGAGAGAGAGAGAGAGAGAGAGAGAGGAAGTGGGAAGAAGGGCAGACAGAGAAGAGAGAGAATCCCAAGCAGGCTCCATGCTGCCAGCGCAGAGCCTGATGCTGGGCTTGAACCCACAAACCATGAGATCCTGACCTGAGCTGAAACTGAGTTGGACGTTCAACCGATCGAGCCACCCAGCCGCACCAACTATCATTAATTTTTAATTTCTTAGCCTGAGGCCAACTGGATTTGACCCCCGCGTGAGGTGCAGATGCTTTATTAGGCTACATGAAAGCCAACTAGTGACATGGGATTTGCTCGGGTCACAGGGAAATGCCGGAGGTTGTCGAGCGTTACCATTGACTGTTCCAAAGGGATGACTTCGCTACGGTGAATCGTCCTAATTGTCTGTGCATTGTTTTTCAGGAACTGTTTCAGACTTCCGTGGGGCTGCAAAGAGAAGAAAAGAAACAAAGGTCAACACCACCTTTCCAGACTTTGTTTTTTTTTTTTTTTTTTAATTTTTTTTTTTCAACTTTTTTTTTTTTTTTTTTTTTTTATTTTTGGGACAGAGAGAGACAGAGCATGAACGGGGGAGGGGCAGAGAGAGAGGGAGACACAGAATCGGAAACAGGCTCCAGGCTCCGAGCCGTCAGCCCAGAGCCTGACGCGGGGCTCGAACTCACAGACCGCGAGATCGTGACCTGGCTGAAGTCGGACGCTTAACCGACTGCGCCACCCAGGCGCCCCTCACCTTTCCAGACTTTGGAGCACTCTCTCTAACCACAGGGGCTCAGGGCAAGGTAGCTGTGACCGGCATGCAGCCCTCCTTGTATGCTGTGGGCGTGGGGCCCACCAGATGTGGGGCAGTGCCAGGACACCCTATTTCAAGGTCACAGGACTGTGAACTCTCAGTGGCCACCAAACCCATCAGCCTGTCCTGAGTGCCTGAGGCTGTGCTCTCTTTCTCACCTCTGCAAAATACAGCCACTGGAAAGCCACTTCACAGCAGCGATAGCCCCGTCTCGCAGATGAGAGCAGCAAGGCTCAACTGAGAAAGTTTTCATTTGACCCATACTTAAAAAGTGTTTAATATACTATCGCATGGCATATTAATGGGCTCATTAATACATTAATGAGCAACTTTATTGCTTCCGTTTTACAGATGAGGAAACTAAGGCACGGAGGAGCGAAACATCTTGTCCAAGTTCCCATAATTAGGAAGTGGCTGCGCCAGGATTTAAATCCCAGTCTTCCTCCTGAGCCCAGGTTCCTCATGGCCATGCTCTGCTGCTCCATTCATGATAGCCATTTAGTCACTGGCCAGCAGGGGAAGTGAGGAAGGGAAGCTTACGGGGCTTGGGTGGCGTCTTTGCCTTCCGTTATCCACCTGTCACTGGCGATGCAAAGCACCAAATGGAAATCCCCCTCCCGTGTCCTCAGTTTCCATTCCCTACACTGCAAGAAAAATGGCACGCATGCGTGCACTTGCACATGTGTTTGGTGGCAGAGGGGTTGATGGGGTGAAAACAGAGCTGGTGCTAAACAGTGAGGGCACCCGCGCCACCAGCAGAGGTCGGGAGCAGGCGCGGGCACCCTGACGCCACCCTGGAAACGTCCACGTGCTCACAGACTTCCGGGCGCCACGGCAATGGCTGCTGGTGGGAAGTCTTGACGTGCACACGAGACACATCTTTAACCAAAGCTTACTTGTGGTGTATGGGAGCGAAGAATAGTACTGACATTTGACACCTGTAGTGAATACAGCATTTAAAACGGGACTGTTCGAACTCACCAGATGGTTGGCTTTTACTTCTAGATCATCTGCAAAGGATAAAAGGTTCGCTTTGGTGGGGGCTTTACTCAGCTGCAAAAGAGGGGAAAAGAACTGCGTCATCAACGTGGGATTTTTAAGCCTTAACGGTATCTGATAGACAACATAGTGAACCATCGTCCATGGCCATAAAGGCTGGAAACTTACACAGGCGACTCCGGCTACATTCTTATTTATACATACAAAACCAGATTATTTTTATCCAACCACATCCAGCCATAAGAAGAAATCAAGTGCTGATCCGTGCTATAATGGGGATGGATCTCAAAAACTTTAGGCTACGTGAAAGGGGCCTTTTAAGGCCATCAGACACAAAAGGTCACATGCCTTAGGATTCCATTCAGATTCCATTCAAATGAAATATTCAGAATAGGTAAATAGATGGGTGGGTACCAGGGCTGGGGGGTGAGGGTGTGTGGAATGGGGCACAATTGTGTAATGGGAATGGGGCTTTCTTTTGGAGTGACGGAGATGTTTTGGAGCTGGATAGAAATGATAGCTGTGTAGCATTGTGATTATACTACATACTAATGAATTATTCACCTTAAAAGAGTTCATTTGTGTTATATAAATTTCACCTCAGCTTAAAAAAAAAAACCGCCCAAGCTAAAAACAAACAAACAAAAGAAAAACAGAAAAACAAAACAAAACCAACCCACGGGTATCTGCTGTGATTTTCCCCAAAAGATCAAGCATGAACTCATGGTCTCACCTCAGCCAAGTAGATGTTATAATTTATGGCGTCTATTCCTGAAAAGCTGAAATCCATAAGGTTTTTTCTTCCTGCTTCATCCAGCAGAACGATATTGTCAATATTTACTTTCATATTTTGAAAGTCATTGCTTATGTTTCCAGCATGCTGCATGATAAAAAGAAAAGTTATAAATAAGTCCATTCTTCAAGATAGTCACATACTTAGAGCTTTAAAAGAGCAGTAAAGTGACAAGGGACAAAATACACAGACATGCCCCTGACTGACATTTCTTCCCGGTAACCTTCTCTTCCCTTCCACCCCTTCCCCGCTTCCCCGGCTCCTTCCTTATGCCCCACGCCACACACTATGTGAGGAGGTCGGAGGCAAAGCAAAATAATATTCCATCTGCACCCTCAAAGTCCTCAAAGGGAGAGGCAGTGTCATAATAAAGCCACATGAACTGCATCAGGACACCAGGCACAGGAGACAGTCCTCAAAGGTAGGGGACTGGAGAGGACACCAGAGAGGAGGTGGCTTCTGAATGAGCCTTGGCAAATACAGATGCTGAAAGGGGCCAGGCAGGCTGCATCCCGGGGGAAGGAGGCAGCACACACTGGACTTGGGTGGTGGGGGACACTTGAGATCATGGGGACACGGTTGATGACTTGGGGTTGTCCTAAGCGGCAGTCAGTAGTTTTAGGCAGCGTGTAGTGCCTGAGTGTTCCTAGTGCTCTGTCTCTGGTCCACAGAGAAAATGAAACATGGCATGATGTCAGATGAGTAGAGGGTATCTAGTTAGGGCTAGATATTTTATTTATGTATACATGCAAGGGATATTTAAGAAGGATAATCAATACAATAGAAAATACAATGCAATACAAAATTTTGTATCCACCTTTTTTTTCTTTTTATTATATATAGAGAGAGCACAAGTGGGGGAGAGGGGCAAAGAGAGGGAGAGGGAGAGAGAAAGAGAGAGAATATCTTAAAATTTTTTTTTAATGTTTATTTTTGAGAGAGAGAGAGACAGAGAGAGAGAGAGAGAGAGAGAGAGAGAGAGAGAGAGAGAGAAAGAGTGCGAGCAGGGTAGGGGCAGAGAGAGGGAGACAGAATCCGAAGCAGGATCCAGGCTCTGAGCTGTCAGCACAGAGCCCGACACAGGGCTCGAATTCACGAGCTGTGAGATCATGACCTGAGCCGAAGTCAGATGCTCAGCTGACTGAGCCACCCAGGTGCCCCGAGAGACAGAGAATATCTTAAGCAGACATCATGCTTAGCACAGAGCCTGACTCCAGGCTCCATCCCATGACCCTGGGATCATGACCTGAGCCGATATCAAGAGCCAGATGCTCAACCACTGAGCCACCCAGGTGCCCCTGTATTCAGCTTTTAATGAACCTCTTCATATCTGAAAACTGCCAGGCCATCATGGTTTCATGGTGCTTCTGGAAGCCTTCTGTGATGCCTCAGTGGCAAGCTGTGGGGTTTGGGGAATCACCTCTTTCCTCGGTATCTCTTGGTATCTGCTTCCATTTGGAAGCCCAGAAGAAAGAAGTCTCCTTAAGTTCTTTCCTACAAGAAGGCCAGAAGGCCTCCAGATGTGGGGAGGCGGACAGTGCAGGCTGAAGGCACCCTAGGCCTGGGCAGCCGAAACTCTCTCGCTCTTTCTTCTGTCAAGTGTGCTGTGGAGTGGCCTCTCCTCAGAGTCTTAAGGCTCAAGACTAGAGTGTGGGCTTGGGCAAAGGAGAAGAGGAAATCATTCCACCCTGTCTGCTTCCATCATTGTGGCCATGCTGTCTTGCTGAGGGCCAGCAGACCTCAGCAGAGTCCACATGGAGTCCGGGGGCCACAGCCATGAGTCACGAGGGGCCACGACTGTGTGGACCAGAGTTCTCGGTGCCTCGTTCCCTCTTCAGGGACCCGGCAGAAGAGGCTGGCCAGTGTTGGAACGCCAGTGTCCCCTGGGTGTGTCCCTCTAGGAGCAGCGACACACAGCAATATAAAATCTTCTTATGTAGTGTCCACAGCAAGACCCCTCTTGAGCATTGTGCGGTCTACTAGAGAAACTCATACGTCCATAAAGACAACTGGTTGGGGGTGACGAAAATGTTTTGGAATTTGACAGATGTGAGGTTTGCACGACCTTGTGAGTGTACTAAATGTCACTTTCAGATGAATTTTGGGGAATCTGGGTGGCTCAGTTGGTTAAGTGTCGGACTCTTGGGTTTGGCTCAGGTCATGATCTCATGGTTCGTGGCTCGAGCCCCACGTCAGGCTCTGCACTGACAGTGTGGAGCCTGCCTGGAATTCTCTCTCTCCTCTCCCTCTGCCCCCACCTCCCATTCGCACTGTATCTCTCTCTCTCAAAATAAATAAACATTAAAAAAAAAAAAGAAAAGGGTGAATTTTATCTTATATGAATTTTATCTCCATAAAAAAAAATGAAAGGGGCCTCCAGGTGGCTCAGTAAGTTGAGCATTCGACTTCAGCTCAGGTCATGATCTCAGGGTCCGTGGGTGGGAGCCCCGTGCGTCAGGCTCTGTGCTGACAGCTCAGAGCCTGGAGCTTGCTTCGGATTCTGTGTCTCCCCTTCTCTCTGCCCCTCCCCCACTCATGCTCTGTCTTTGTCTCTCTCCTTCTTTCAAAAACAAACATTAAAAAAAACTTTAAAAAAGTATTTCTGAAGAAAATGAAAGATAACTGGATTTACTAAAGAAATATGTCAATTTCATGATTGGTTCCAAGTCCTTACCTCTTGAATATTGAGATGTTCACTGATATTATAGCTATTCTCTAGCTTAAGTGTGGCATAAATGCCTTTATTTTCTTTGCAATCACTGTGGGAATAAACAGAGAAATCATGATCTAGAAAGGTAGCTGTGGCTGCCTCTGTCCACTGCTAAGGATGGAGAGAAAGGTTCACGGTTTATCTTTGATTTCAATCTGTGAGCAGAGAAGGAGCTTCTAAGCGCCGACGTGGGAGGAGGTCACCAGTGGACCCCCCCGGAGCCTCCCATTCCTGACTTCGTTCCCTACTTCGCTAAATGTCCCATCTTTGGAACAGATACAATAAAACTGGTAAATCAGCCTTCTGTCTGTCTCCTTCGTGCCTTTGGAAAAAGCCATGAGTGATAACAAGTTCACAGATTGGGAAGACATCAGTTCTCATAAAAAACAAACGGCAAAGAGCAACACCTGCTAGAAAGAGGTGTGTTACAAAGCATATCATGGGGTTTAGGATAAGTTTCAATCAAACCCCTGCCAGACCATCGGCCTCCATATTTTCACGGTTGAGCTTCACTCTCTTAACATATGGTTGGATGTATATTCTAATGGCAGGATGGAGACAGGGAAGGGGGCCACAAATACCCAGATGGTGAGGACACCTAGCTTGACCTCACCTCTCTGTGCTTCTCTAACATGTGCAAAATGCCTCCTCGACTGAACTAAGAAGGGCGGCTTTATCCGATGCATATCCCTGTTGCTGACACAGCCACTTCCTGGGAGTGCCTCTTCCACCAGCAGCCAGAGCCCTCTAGCCGAGGGATGCCTGGGAGACGCAACTTTCCCACATCCCTGGGAGATGTGATACTCCTCTCCAGGGAACCCCGAGTAGGCTGGTGGTGTTGGAACAGAAAGCTTAATACACGAACCAGCAGAGGGAAGACTCTGCAGGAGCCAGAGTCACAAAGAGCTGGCAGGCCAGGCCAAGAAGCTTGGCTTTGTCCTTTCAGCCCAGGGATGGTTCAATGGTGCGTCTGCCTGCATGTTGCGGAGAAGGATTCTGAGACTCTCCGGGCTATGGACAAGGCCACAGCTGACTACCGATGTCTACCACGAGGGTCAGGTGCAATGGGTGGGCACGTGAGCTACTCATTTGCTATCTCTGCTAGAGGAGCTGGGGAGCCTTTGAACACTATTGAACAGAGAGGACGTGAAACTGCCCAAGATCACCAAGGCCTGCTCCCTGGTGGCAGAGTCAAGACTGGAGCCCAGGCAGCCTCACCGCAGAGCCTGGCCCTTCAGCTGCTTCACGATCAGCGTGTCTGAGATTTGGACCCATTGCTGAGTTCTTGTTATACATGGTGTTCACTTGGGGCAGGGTGATTTCTGTACAGGAGTTTTCAGAGGGTCTCATCAATGCATCTTAGGGTCACCTTAAGCAGTGAGGTCTAGTGCCTACTGGACAAAGGGACTTTGAGACATCACCACACCGAAGTCTAGCAGGTTTTCGGGGGAAGGATTCTCTTTCTGGTCTTATTTCTACTCTCTTTGCCAAGACTAGAGAACAGCTTAATTCTGAAGCTGGAAAGTCTTATCGAGTCTTATCAAAGACACTTTGAAAGTAAAATTCTCATTCTGGAACAGCAACATTTCGGTAGCAAAAAATGCATAATGCAATTATGTATACCTGTAAACTTGTTCAAAAGTGAGATTAATATCCGGTTTGTTAAATACCATGCCAGAGAGATAGTGTTTCCAATTCTCATTTAGTAAATACGGTGTGTCCAAAACCTAGAACAAGTTAAAAAAAAAGACTCTTATTTTTTTAAAAAAGATACTTTTACACTAATATACATGCATATAATAAAATATTCTGTTAAACATATTTCAGGGATTTTTCAGATCATGGTTTTCCTCATTGATTTCCAACTTAAAACCAGAAAATAAGACTATGATTGGAAAAAACTGACTGACCACTGGGTAACATCAGTAAGAATGACTCAAGTTGCCTTTTTTTTTTTTTTTTTTTGGAGAGCACTTCTCTTAGTAAGACAAACTCATAAGAAATTGTCAAAGAATAGACAACTTGATTCAAAATAGCTAAT
Organism: Neofelis nebulosa; assembly: GCF_028018385.1. Classification (NCBI taxonomy): domain Eukaryota; kingdom Metazoa; phylum Chordata; class Mammalia; order Carnivora; family Felidae; genus Neofelis; species Neofelis nebulosa. The sequence goes on along the minus strand of NC_080784.1, from coordinate 195,278,238 downwards.
AGAAAGCCATAAAGCAGCTGGCCCACCTTTTCACTACTACTTCTCTATAGATAAAATGAATTAAAACTTTCATACTCTCTCATTTCATATCATATATTTAAGATGGCTAACATATGTAATGTAATATGTTATATATAATAAGATGGGCTCATTAGTGCATGATCACATATGTGCTTGAGGAACGTAAAGGGTGTCAAAATATCCCTTATTTTTAAAGAAGTTCTTTTCAGCAATTTAATATGGCATGGAAGATAATAAAGTCTGGCTTGATGTATCACTATAATTTTTCATTAAGAGGCCAAATGGACAAAATTTGACAAACTGACACTCTCAACTTAATTTTCTTCAATCAGCTGAATAAATAGAACACCATGACAACTTGTTACCTTAGTATCTACTCACCAGATTTCATAACAGATTTGAGGCAAAAAAAATATATATGCAATAAAACAAGAAAACAGAAATATATCTTAAAAATTATTTTTAAATGTTTCTTTTTGAGAGACAGTGGGAGCAGGGGAGGTGCAGAGAGAGAGAGAGGACACAGAATCCAAAGCAGGCTCCAGGCTCTGAGCTGTCAGCACAGAGCCTGATGCAGGGCTCGAACTCATGACCCATGAACTGAAGTCGGATGCTAAACCGACTGAGCCACCCAGGCGCCCCAAAGAGAAATATATCTTAAAAAACAGCATCTGGAGAAAAGCACTGAAAAGCCAGAGTGACAAGACCCAAACAAGGGCCAAAATTTCCTCATTAATTAGTGAAGCTGAACAGAGAACAGGTCCCTAGAGTCCACAAGACTTGGTTTCAGAGGGAGAAAGTGAAGCCTGAATTCATTTCCTAACAGCCTCGTCAGACGTCTACCAGGGGCAACACTGGGCCACAAGGTGTGGAATTTTTTGGTGTCTTTCACTACAAATTTAGGGCCTCAAAACCATCTGTGTGGGCAACTGTCATTTGAGAAACTCTTTAAAATGTCAGGAACCTCCTGGGGTACCCCAGCTTGGGAATTTTCTCCTCCAGCTTATTACAAACCACATTGATGAAGAGGCCTTAACTCCTGGTGCTGATTTCACCTGACATTTGACAAATAACACCACCATGGGGGTGTCTGGGTGGCTCAACTTCGGCTCAGGTCATGATCTGGCCATTCCTGAGTTCAAGCCCCACGTTGGGCTCTGTGCTGACAGCTCAGAGCCTGGAGCCTGTTTCAGATTCTGTGTCTCCCTCTCTCTGCTCCTCCCCCACTCACGCTCTGTCTGTCTCTCTCTCAAAAATAAATAAACATTACATTAAAAAACATTTAAAAAAGAAAGAAAATACCACCATATATATTTTTTTTTTCTCTGACAAAGTGAAGGGATCTTAACTTACTGAATGAAAACCAAACTGCTCATCTTTTTTTGCACCCACAAGATATGGGGAAATCAAAGTTTCTAGTCAAGCCTTTCCATAACAGACCCTGAAAGCATATGTACCTGGAATAACTTCCTGTTTTGGTAAGGCTCACAGAGCAGTTTTTCCACATTTGCACCAACGACAAAAGTGAGAACCACGATGGTCATCAATATCCAACAAATCAGGAAGCTGACTCCAGCCCCACTGGAAAAAAAGGAAAAACAGACATAAAATTAAGAGTTCTACGGTAGATTATTCAATATTTGGGGGTGTCTGGCCCTCAGTCGGTAGAGCATGTGACTCTTGATCTCAGGATCGTGAGTTCGAGCCCCGCGTTGGGTGTAGAGATTACTTAAAAAAAAACAAAAAAACAAAACTACACTTCCCATATTACCTATCAGTACTTACTAATTCTATGTATGCAACGTAGGAAATGGACCTAGGTCTTCACTTTGTACAGGTTAAGTGAGCCGATTGGCTCAGGATTGGAGACAGCAGTAAGCACTGTTGACTCTTCGGTCCCAGGCATATAGTGAGGGAGTCCTTCGACTTAGGTCTCTGGTCTCCCTGCAGCCCAGTACTTTGGTGCAGACATAGCCTCCGGGGTCGCTTGAGTGAACCTAGCCTTCCGCAGGGCACACAGTGAGTGGGGAGGTTCTGAGGCAGGAGAGGTACCACTGGGAGTCCGAAGGGGGCCAGCCTGGTTCGGGGAAGGAGGGCCGTGAGTGGCACGGCTACAGCTCGAGAGGCAGGCCAGGGTGCACGAGAGGGGGTCTGGCTGGTCCAGTAAGGGGAGGCTGCTGAGGGCCTTGATGCACAGGAGGAACACAGCCCAGTTTCTCTCTGAAGAAGAACACTCTAGGCAGAGCCCAAGGATGGGATGGAAAGATGCCCACGTGGACGGGGCTACGGCTGATGAGGCTGTCATCCTGGGGTGGTGGCGCGACGTGGCCGGAGGCAGTGGTGAGAAGTCAGCGGACGGAAAAGACACGGGATGTGCTGAGGATGCTGCACAGGAGGAGGAGGCAAGGGGGGCCGGGGGTGAAGCCAGAGCTTGTCAGCAGGGAAAGGAGACACTGGGTGCTGAGGAAGGGAAGAGAAGGCGGGATCCGGTCCTGCTGCCGGGAGACGTGGCAGTGGAGACGCTGCGGGCAGTCAGCTGCGTCTGGAGCACACGTAGCTGGGCTGCGGGCCTGCACGAGGCAATCGGCTGCTTAGAAGTGACCTCTGGTCCCCGGAGCTGAGACTGGAGAGAGAAGCAGCCCGGGGCCGGGCCTGGGGACTTCGCCATTTGAGGAGCAGGTGGCAGAAGGGCAGCCAGAGGATGAGACCGCTAGGAAGACTCATAAAGTAGGAAGGAAACCGGTAGCGTTGCTGATGGGGAAATAAAGACGTGTCTGCAGGAAGAGGGGGCGGGAAGCCGTCCCAAACCCTGCAGACAGGGCACACTCCAGGGGATCTGAAGCCAGTCCAATGGCTGGAGGCAAAGAGGCTGCTGCTGACCTGAGGGAAGGGGCGTGGCCTTGCCCAGGACTCGGAGGTGAGGAAACAGGCAGCAAGCATCATTACTTTTGATGTCTGTGAAGGGAAGGAGTGGTGTTGGGAGAGGTTTTCGGTTTTCATGGTGAAAGAGAGACAAGAGAACACGGTTAAGCGTTGAGAAGCAAGTCTGGGAGAGGAGAAGAGATTGAGGACACGGGAGAGGGAAGGGCTTATCCATGACACCCTTGGGCTGTGTGCAGGGATTGAGATTGGGAAAGGAAGGTGGGATGGGCCCAGAAGAGAGGGATTGCTCTGCACTTGACCCTGCACACGTGTGAATGCAGGTGCACTGGAGTTTTGGTGATGGGAAGTTGTATGATGGCTTTTATTTCCTTTGTGAAGAAGGAGGTAGAGTCAGCTGCTAAGCGAGGGAGGAATAAGGAGGATGGATGTATCAGTGTGGAAAAAGCCATTGCTGAGCAGAGGAAGGAGGGAAGGAGGGAGGGAGGAAGAAGGAAGGAAGGAAGGAAGGAAGGAAGGAAGGAAGGAAGGAAGGAAGGAAGGAAGGGAAGGAAGGAAGAAACTTACAGGGCTGTGAAGGATCCATGTGAGGTGGGGAATCATAATTTTGTAGGGATACCAATGTGCCCACTGCATGACTTCTCTCTAGAGTGCTCAGTTACTCTGGTGTAGACACAGACAGAGCAAACTCTTGAATCAGTCTAGGTGGAGTAGCCAGATCATCACTGATGATTGCACCGTCACTGGTGCAAGCAGGAAGGACCCTCCGAAGCGTGTACCAGGCTGATGTACTTAGTAACAGTGGCATCCCTTCCTAAGGGCATGATTCTGCCCAGTGGACACCATTAAGGAACAATTTCGAATATTTGCCTGGTTTGGCTGAAATAAATAACAAGATGTGCCCACTGGAGGGGCCTCTGTCAGCCTGAACTTCTCTGACCTAAAAGGCTTTTGAGCGTGAAGAAGGGGAACATGTGGGAAGCATATGCTAGTCACCATGGTTTGAACCGTGTGCATGAGCATGTGTGTATATTAGAGTTATAAAAAAAATTGGAAACCTTTGATAGAGCATTTCAAAACAACACTGCTAATCTTAAAGAGCTTATGTCCAGCCTTTATTTCTTGAATATGCCTATATCTAGATAAGGAACGCAGCACTGCCAGAGGCCTGTTTTTGTAAGGTCACTCAGATAAGAATGGCCAATGTGTGTTGAAAGTGTTGCAAAGAAGGAAAAGGAGAAGAAGTAAAATAAGAACAAGAAAAATAACGTGCGACAAAGACCGTATGTGGCCGGCCGAAGTGAACGTATCTATTATCCGGACCTTTACAGAAACGTGTGCTGACTCCCGCCCGATCTACACAGCTGTGAGGAACATAGGCGATAGTCTTGTGAGCCCTTGTTGAACATCTTAGGGACTTTGGTCAACAATCCAGGGTAGCCAACCTAGTTACATTTCACTGGCCGCAGGAATGTTCTACTCCTTGGTGGCTGATGTTTGTGTCATTTCCAATGCCTCACTATTATAACTAAAGCTGCAAAAACATTTCTCTGCTTGTGATACTTTGTCCATAGTTGGGTCCTACTTCCTTAAAACCGATCCCCTAAAATGGAATGACTTGGCCAAGGAGATTATTGTCTCTTTATGGCCCCTGCTACAGCATGACAAAATGCTTTCTGAAATATTTGTAACCACTGAACGGCCACTGGTCATGTAAGGGCACCCATTTTGTGAACCCATGGCTATACTGGGTATTAGTCTTTCTTCAAAGCTCTGGGTAATTGGAGCATGGTTTTCAAGAACTAAAACTAGAAGTTTCAGAGTGGGCTTCAGTACAAGACTGTTTTCTTGCTGCCTTGTTTAGGTGTCCTTACCTCCAGGGAAACCTTCTATGTGCCCCTGAGACAGATGTACATTCCTCGCTGTATCCTCTTTGGCCCCCAAAATGCTCCCTGGACCCTCAGAAGACACAGGATCAGAGCAGAGCCAGGGCTCTCTGTCTTTCCTCCCCTTAGACCTTCTGGTAGGATCCCCCTGGGAGATAAGGATTCTTGCTTGGTTTCTGAAGAGACCACACTCTTCAACGTCAACGTCAACGGATGGTGTTACTGTTTTTAAGAGCAGGTGGTGTTGTGGTTGCAGCTGAACAAAATATACTTTCTTGTTTCTACAAGTAAATAAATGATTTTTAAGAAATTACAGTCTTCTAATGAGTTGTATCATGCTTTCCCCTTTATAACTCTCGAGTTGTTTACCAGATGTCTCAAGAGATGGAAGCTCCTGCCAAGCAAGATTTCCATGTTGAGCCATGGGTGGCAACAATACAGACCCCACAGCCACCAGTTTGTTTCCTATCAGGTGATAAATCCCCTTGTTCCCAAGCCACATGCTTGCATGTGACTTTGTCTCTTCGGAGATTCCTTCCTCTGCAGAGGTGAAAATTATATCCAAACTGAAGTAATTTTAGCCTCCATCAAATTGCTCATGACTCCCCTGTTTCCATTTTCTTTGAAACTGGACAGCACATATTTTGGTTTTGTCCCTTAAAAATGTTCAAATAGAATGTTATGAAAAGTGCACATTTTCAGAACAATTTAAGCCCTCCCATCAAGCAGTTAAAAAGATGTGATCTATAGAACCACCATCAAAACACTGACAAAACAGCCAAGTCCCAGGATTAGTAAATCCTGAACATTTAACTCATTTTCTATCTGTAGCTGCATACATTTAAACCAAAAGGAGGGGCAATATACTCTTCCTTGCTGCATGAATTAATTTCTTAAGCGTAGCCATGTGAGCAAATAGGCTTTTCCGTGCACGGAGTTCTGTTCAACTTTGTCTAAATCTGGCAGACTCCTGTGTTGTTAGTTTTAAAGTTATTTGTAAAACTCTTGTGCTTTGATTTATGTGCCTTTCTTGGCTTGTTGTGCTATCCTGGAGCTGAAAGGTTTCAGGGCAAAGCTTTACAATCAGAGCTCATAAGTCTGATTCATTACTGTGGTGACCCAATGTTTGAAAAGGCACGTTAGTGCATGACAGTGGCTTGCGGCTTCTCCCAGCCTGGTACTAATGACATAAGCAATGACAGCCATGGCTGAGGTGTTGATTCTCCATGGCTCCAAGGACTTGTTCCAAATCTTTACCTTGCTCTCCAAACCCATCACACTCCCTGCTGCCGATTCTTGATGTACTTATTGGAAAAGGAAATATCGGTTTGGAACCCACACAGCTTCCTCTCTGGGGAGCATTCAAAGCTTTAACCTCTGCCTCCGGGTTTATGTTTCTGGCTCCAAGTGCAGTCACACCCAGTTGGTGCCCTCTGCGCTTGTCACACCCTAGTAAAGATTTTTTACGTTTATTTGTTTGTTTGTTTTTTAAAGTTTATTTATTTATTTTTTGTTAAAGGGCCAATTCTTTAAAAAAATTTTTTTTACTCTTTATTTTTGAGAGAGAGAGAGAAAGACAGAGTGTGAGCGGGGGGAGGGGGGGAAACAGAGAGAGAGGGAGACACAGAATCCAAAGCAGGCTCCAGGCTCTGAGCTATCAGCACAGAGCCTAATGTAGGGCTCAAACTCATGAACCATGAGATCATGACCTGAGCTGAAGTCTAAATCTGGCAGACTCCCGTGTTGTTAGTTTTAAAGTTATTTGTAAAACTCTTGTGCCTTGATTTATGTGCCTTTCTTGGCTTGTTGTGCTATCCTCAACCAACAGAGCCACCAACAGGCGCCCCTTAAAGTTTATTTATTTATTTTGAGAAAGAAAGAGACAGTGCGAGTGGGGGATGGACAGAGAGAAAGAAAAATCCCAAGCAGGCTCTGCACGCAGGGCTTGAACTCATGAACTGTGAGTTCATGACTTGGGCGGGAAACAAGAGTTGGACGCTTAACTGACTACGCCACCCAGGTGCCTTGACAATCTCTTTTCTAAGTCAAGTTTCCAGAGTTTCAAAGCAAACAAGCTGAAGAAACTGGTGACCACAGAGAACAATGTCTGATACCAGGCCAATCCTCAGCAAGTTTCTGGTGAATAAAATGGATGGATGGATGGATGGATGGATGGATAATAATCCATAATGTGCAGCCCAGAGGCCACCAGATTCGTGTCATCAGTCTGCTCTTCTCCCCTCATTTCCACCTCCCACGTGGCAAGGAAGAGCAAACACTCACACCATGAGGAAGATGCCTCCGGTGTTTGAGACGCAGCCTCGTCTGGTCGGTGTGGCATTCCGGTCATAGCCACACGTGCCACACAGCAAGCCCAGGTAATAAAAAATCACGACGAGTGTCAGCAAACAGCAGACAACCAGGCCACCCAGCCACCTGGTGAAGCAAGCACAGTGTTATCATCCATAAAAGAGGTGGCCTCACAATAACGCAAAAGCTATCGGACTGAGGCTGGAGCGATTGAGTGATACTTGGCAATCAAATATCTGATTGGCCCGCAGATTCCTCATAGGGTGACGTTGTAGTGAAAAGATCGCTTCCCACCCCTAGTCCTCCACCCCAGCCAGCAGGAAACCTTAATTTTTATCTTGGTTTTGAAGAGATCTAGCTCGCTCACTGGTCAGGAGAGACTATGGCTTCCTTCCCTTGCTTCATTTCTGCGGGGGTCCTAAGCAGGGCCCTTGCTCCATTCTCCAAAGCCACTGATAACAATACCCGTTTAAGACTTGGAAGTTCTGTCAAGTTTCCTGCTGCTGCGAGCGCTTATTGCAACGTTGATGACAACAGGAGGACAGGTCATGATCTGACAACAGATACAGAAATACCCAGCTCTTTTCCCGGGTCTTCCTCTAAAATGCTCTGTGGTTGCGGGAATATTTGGGAGGGGACCTTGCATTCTTTGCTGAACCAGAAACTCTACATGGGGAACGTGCTGCATATCTTAGAATTTATGAGCATCCTAAATCAAGTGCCTGCAGAACGCAAATCTCAATTTCGTAATGGTCCTGCGAGACATTTTAGGATAATGGAGCCTCAATTAGGTCTTACTGGCATTCCCGGAAGGTACAACAACCTTTTCCAGCAGCCAAGGAGGATTCAAGGGTAGAAATGCTGCCCAACCATTAAAACACTAAAAAATAAAGTGTTTACTTCTGCGACAAAAGCTGCCTCTGAAGCTTTTCATTAAATTAAGAGCAATCTCATTAGTTGTAATGGCCACCTGCACCCTTTCTGTGGCATTTTATTCCAGATACTGGGGATGCCAAATTAAACAAGCCATGGAACCTGGCCTCAGAAATCTTTTACAGTGAATGCATGCTTCATCTGCTTAGTTAGATTTCCTTTAAAAGTAACCTTCTAGTCTCAGGGCAATGGGAGTGGACGTGTAGATAGTAGTTGTATCATTCTTTCCATTTGTGAAATTCTAACCTCTTAAGAGATTGTGAATTCATTGAGAAACGGTCTGTCTTTTTTTTTTTTTTAAGTTCATTTATTTATTTTTGCGAGAATCAGAGACAGCATGAGTGGGGGAGGGGCAGAGAGAGGGAGAGAGAGAGAATCCCAAGTAGGCTCCGTGCTGCCAGCACAGAGTTGACGTGGGGCTTGAACTCATGAAACCATGAGATCATGAGATCATGAAACCATGAGATCAGCCGAGCTGAAACCAAGAGTTGGACCCTTAACTGACTGAGCCACCCGGGCGCCCCAGAGAAAGGGTCTGTCTTATGTTTGCCCTGATACCTGCTGGAGGGTCCCAGCCACACCGTAGGAAAATGGCTTACTAATTACAGGGCAATATAGACAGAGTATAGTCAGATGGGGATTGAAAACCCACCTCTGCCACACTGTTGTTGGCTTTTTGTAGGTCATTCTACTACCCCGAGCCTCAATTTCCTTGTCTATGAAACAAGATTACAAATAGAACACAACCCTGGAATTTTTTTCTTCTCTTTTCTTTTCTTTCTTTTCTTTTTTTTTTTTTTTTTTTTTGGTATTAAATGAGAAGTCACACGTATAGCACTTGGAGGGCACATTGTAACTGTTCCTGAAATGCTAGCAGTTATTATTTTATTATTTATTATTATTTTATTATTTACCTTGAGTTCTTGCCTAATAAATAACCAAGCAGGACTGGAACTCTCTGGAATCTCCACGAGTTCGGACAGTAAGAACGATTCCCAAAGTGGTAGGGCGTGGGGCTGAGTGTTTTAGAGAGGACAGCACATCTTATATCTCGCATGGTCGTCGAATAACTCAAGTCTGCAAGCCTATTGTTCCCTGAGATGTCCACTGTCATCTCCAGGGCCCAGACCCCATCACTAACATTGTCTAGTGGGGCAATCAACAGCTGGGGTCTAGAGCTGCTTACCTGAGGTCTCCAGCAAGCTCCTTATTTCAAGGATGTTTTTCTGTAAGAACCAACCTCTGTGTGTTTATTTTATAAGCCAACGAAAAGAAGAATATTATCCAAATGCCCTCCTTAATTACTTTAAGGCTTTAAAATCCTTTTCCATGTGTTAGATAATGATAACTAAGATTATAGAAGCCATTAATGACATAAAAATTGCAAAGTATTGACCACTTGGCTCAAGAACTTACAGTCTCCAATTAAAAAAACATACATAATACTCCATGATTTTGCATGCCATCCTTGTGCAGGGATGCTAATCTTCCCTGTATAGTTCCAATTTTAGTATATGTGCTGCCAGAGTGAGCACTCCAACTTTTTAAATAAACATAAACTAGGATTAACACATATCCGGTTACGGCTTCTTTGTACAATTTTCTCCCACAAGATGATCCTGCTTATCATGTCAGATTTCTACCCTGTTCTAGAGCAAGGCTCACTCTCTAGTTTGCTAGCTCAAGGGGGGCACTCACCTGTACGAATCATACTCTTCCAACGTGGGTAAATTGCGGTGGATGTAAGTTTCAGTGTCATTAATGTAACCCATGAAATTCGACAGCTGATCCTGAATAGGAATCTGTTCGCCTATACTTTCAATATCTGAACCAATGGAATTCAAGGTACTTTTGACATCTGAAAACAAAGATACCCAGGTTATGCATTTTCAAGCCCAGGGGAAACAGGCACTTTGTTTTGGAGCCAAAATGAAAAGCTTCAACCACTTTTAGTTTTCCCCATGTTATGTATGTGGTTAAAACATGAAAAGGTTCTACAACAAGCACGAATGTAGCCAAGACCATCAGAAAGCAATTACTCAACAAAACAGCAAGCTATGAGTGCTGACTTTAATGATATGGTGCTGAATTCAAGCCAGAGTTTTCTTCTGTTACTTACTTCACTAAAAAATAAAATGAATCTGATGATTAAAACTTATGGTGTGCCTACCATGGGCCACGCACTTTGATATAAATGTTAGCTAATTTATTCCACTGAAATAGATATTCTTATTTCCATTTTACCAACAGTGACCCTGAGGCCCATAGAGGTTAAATTACTTGCCCATAGGTCTTTTTTTTTTTTTTTTCCAGAAAGCACTAGAAATGAAATTTAACCTTGGGTTCATCTAACTCCAAAACTTCTGTTCAGTGATTTTGGAAAAAATAATTTAATAAGAAATAGCATTCAGGAATGCAGTAATTCTCCAGGACCAATTTTTTGAACAAGTGACCCCAGGGGATATTTTTCTTAAAATTTTATTTGACTCATACAAATTGAGACTTGTTAAAAGTACATCTGTGTATCTCATATGCAGAGAGCAATTTATTCCCAGTGGTCAAAGAGTTTCTATTAATATCTACCCTAACCTTTCAGAGAGAAGGTAAGTTCCAATTTTTGGAAAGTGTTTGTCCCTTGTGACAGGTCCTGGGATCAAAGATACTCAGGACACGGGTGTCACTTCATTTAATGCTCACCTAGGTCTGAAGCTGGTGTTATCTCAACGTGTGATTTTCGGCACGGATGTACTAAGAACATGCTAATCAGTTAAATATCCACCGGTCCTGGAAGGGAGATAAACCTCTTTGCAACAGCAAAGACAAGGTTAGCTGTTCTCACAGTGTGATCCCAGGGCTCCTGGTGAACTTTGGGTACCGGGTAGCATGACCCATGATGGAGTTACATAAAAGGGTGGGAATCTTTTTCAAAGTGTGTTGTTCACACAGATACGTTGAGACAGAGTTACTAGGAGGAGGCCGTTATCCACAGTGGCTCAATTCTCCTCCAAATGGATTGTGCACCCAAAGGCCTCAAGATCCTCAACAAGGTGACTCGGTGGGTCTCGTACTTAACTCTGGGATTTCTGGGAGTTTGTAGAGATGTGGTCTGCAGATTCCTCCTCTGAACACTTCCCGAAACTCAGAATGGGGTTCCTTCTGCTTCTCAGGCTGTCCTGCCTTCCCACACAACATGGCTCCCTGGCTTTGCCAGCTTGGGTGACTCTGTATGTGGCTGGCGTCCTCTCTCACTGAATGCTTCCCTCGGACCTCAGTTTTGATGTTGCTTCCTCCAGGAAGCCTTCTGCTACCCTCTCCCACCTTGGATCTCTTGCACGTATCCCATCATGTTACCAGAGTGTGATAACTGGCATCTGTATACATGCCCTGCTGAGCGGTAGGCAGGGCTCACGCTTTATTCATCTCCCATTCCCAGAGCCCAGCAGAGCCTGGCACACAGTAGGCACTCAAAATAGGCGTGCAGGGTGGGACCGGATGATCAAAACGTGGGAGCTAAGGGTTTTTATTCGTTTTGGAAGGGTACGAATCTAAGCAATTAAGATTCAGGCTGATGGAGTGATATTCTCCCAGACCCGGGAAAACTCTGGCTTGTGTTTAGGCAATGACACCATGTGTGATGGGCCTCGCTCACACATACTGCACACCTCGCTTTGCCAGACTTACAAGGGAGGGCTGCATGTATTGGCAGAAGAGGTCCAGAAAGGGGGAACAGAAAAAGTAAACACAGAAATTAGTAAGCAGGTGGCTATTAGATGTACAGCATGTGTTAGCCTTCAGACGCTAGCACAGGAAAGCGTGAACTTTGTCTTTAGTATCAGTATTTTCAAGCAGAATCTTAGATTAAACAAAAAGGAACCCACAAAACATCTAAAGCATTATGTAATAGGATAAAATACTTTTTACCCAAAGTCTTAATGGGTTGAAAGAACACTATTGGGGGGGAAAATCAAGTACTTCTAGCACAACATCTTAAAATCACTTGGTCAACAGATAAAAGGAAGCACAGAGAAGATGATTTAAAAGAAGATCTTCCATAGCTTCAGAGATTTCTTCTTTAAGCAAAGAACCCACGTTTCTTGCCATTACTGACCCCAAAACTACTTATACTGCACTGTTTCTCTGTACCTTCACCCCAAATACCATGACCTGAATACAACATACTTCAATCATTTAAGACTAGCAGAATTCTCTCAATATCAGTTGTCTTTCCAAAATCGTAAACAACCTTATGAGCCTAAAACACATTTATAGCAGCATCAGAAGGCAGATGTACATCTTCCTAAAAAGACAAAATCAATCCTTAAACATAGTAATTCTGGAAAAAAAAATTGATTTTATGTTCTTTTAGAACATATAATACTCTACAGTTTTTCCCTAGTGAAACCAGTCAAAATGTGACTTTCCACGGGGCGCCTGGGTGGCGCAGTTGGTTAAGTGTCCGACTTCAGCCAGGTCACGATCTCGCGGTCCGTGAGTTCGAGCCCCGCATCGGGCTCTGGGCTGACGGCTCGGAGCCTGGAGCCTGTTTCCGATTCTGTGTCTCCCTCTCTCTCTGCCCCTCCCCCGTTCATGCTCTGTCTCTCTCTGTCCCAAAAATAAATTAAAAAAAAAAAAATGTGACTTTCCAAACAATAGCTGTCTTTAGCGCTGACAGTTCATGATGACGGCTCATCATTATAGTGTGGTCCTCAACCTTGCAGCCTCTGGCCAGCAGGACCGTGTTAATCAGCGTTCAATAGGGTTATTATTTCTTAAGATCAAAATTGTGGTGTGAAAGTGGCACAATTAAAAAGCTCTGATTCTCATTTACTTTTCAAGATCAGTGAGAGGACTTTTTTAAGAGAGAAAAATAATACAGTTCTTAACAATACATTTTTTTGTCCTGATCATCCGTTTCTTAACAGAGAGAAAAAAAAAAGGACTTCAAACTCTGACTCACCTGATATGATGTCTGTGGTTTGATTTTTCACCATCTCAGGAATATCATTAAAGGATTTATAGCCCTAAAAAATAATTCAAAGTAGATTGATGGACATAGTGAATGGGAGGGCAGTTAACGAGTACCCATTTTCTAGCTTAGTTTGGAGTAGAGAAGCAAACTAAAAATGAAACAGTCATCTTAAGGAGGAAATGATCGCTATATGGTCATTAAAAGACTACAAAAAAGTTCCCCTTTAAAGAAGATTTTCTTTAAGTTGTATCCACTGAAGTTCCCCTGAAAAGTTTGTTACTTAAAAAAATTTTTTGGGGGGTGCCTGGGTGGCTCAGTCGGTGGAGCGTCCGACTTCAGCTCAGGTCATGATCTCACAGTCCGTGAGTTCAAGCCCCGTGTGGGGCTCTGTGTTGACAGCTCAGAGCCTGGAGCCTGCTTTGGATTCTGTGTCTCCCTCTCTCTCTCTCTGCCCCTCCCCTGCTCATGCTCTGTCTCTCTCTATCTCAAAAATAAATAAAAACATTAAAAAAAATTAAAAAAAAAATTTTTTTAATGTTTATTTATTTTTGAGAGAGAGAGAAAGACAGAGGCAGAGCATGGGCAGGGGAGGGGCAGAGAGAGAGGGAGACACAGAATCTGAAGCAGGCTCCAGGCTCTAAGCTGTCAGCATAGAGACCGATGTGGGGCTCGAACTCACACGTGAGATCATGACCTGAGCTGAAGTTGGACGCCCAACTGACTGAGCCAGCCAGGTGCCCCAAAAGTTTTTTACTTTTAAGCTTTTAACTTATCTATATTAGCGTTTCTCAATGGGGGGAAATTTTGTCCTCCAGGGGACATATGGCAATGTCTGGAGACATTCTGGTTATCACAACTGTGGCACTGTGTGAGCAAGGTCCCCTACCACGCACAGGACAGCCCCATAACAGAGAATTATCCAGCCCCAAGTGTTAATAGTGCTGAGGTTAAGAAACACCTGATCTGTACAGTGTACCATGTGCAGATATAACGTGAATTTCCAGAACTGGAATCGTAATTTCCAATGCAATTACGAACCAAAACTAGAGATCTCGTCTTACAGAAAACAATAATGCCCCCAAACACAGCTTATAGAGAATATAAATTATAGTGAGGCTCCAGTGAAAACAAAAACAGCAATGCCAAGCTCTGTCATTTTGGGGCTAAATCTGTGACGGGAAGAGGTCATTACTTCCCTCCAAGCAGCTCAACTAAATATACAGCTTTTCCTCTGGAAGAGGTTTAATTTGTGTTTCTTTACTGTCTGCTGCTGTATTTAGCCAACTGCTAGGGAATACGGTATCGATTACAACTTATCATGGACTGAATGTCTGTGTCTACCTCCCCCGACAGTCAGCATCGTATGTTGAAATCCTAACCCCCCCCCCCCCCCCACGTAAGTAATGGTATTAGGAGGTGGGGCTTTGGGGAGGTGATTCATTCATGTGGATGAAGCCCCGTGGATGGGATTAGTGCCTTTATAAAAGGGACCTCAGACAGCTGTCTTCACCACACGAAGATGCAATGAGAAAACAGCCGTCTGCAACCTGGAAGGGTCTCTCACCAGAACTCGATCATGCCGGCCCCCTGATCTTGGACATCTAGCTGCCAGAACTGTGAGAAATAAATTTCTCTTGTTTAGAAGCCAACCGGCCTATGATATTCTCTTACAGCAGTCCAGCGTAAGTTACAGACTTTATAAGATTTATGGTGCCAGCAAGTTTCCAGTTTAATCTAGAAGCACGAATGCCGTAAGAAGAACATCTACCACTTCCGTTTCCTCAACGGTGACTAAGTTCGCAGCCTGTTTGGATTACTGTCCACCTGACCTTCTACATTTATCTGCAGTTGGACTTGTGGAGGCCCCCCACTGTAAGAGGTTTTACGGCCAGAGAGGGCCTTACAGATCTCCTGGTTCAATTCCCTCATTTAACAAATGAGGGGACACCAGGACAAATGACCAAGAGTTTTTAATGACTTGTTTAAGGGGACACTTAACTTTGTCAGTAGATGAGTATTTAACAGATACCTGATGATCTTTTTATATCCCCTGCTAAAAGACATAAAGGCAAGAATAAAACTGTTCTCTCCCTTTCCTGCAGGCCCCAGCACTCTTGTTGAATCATAATCTACAATCTATTGTGCGCTCAATATATAGGTTGAATAAATAGCAATAATTGGTAGGCTACCAGGGAAATGATGATGCCCTAGACCAAAGTGGTCCCTGCCATTTTCAGGGTTTACACTCCAGTGGGACAATAGAAACATTAAAGCAATAATCACAGTCAGGAGGATGTTAACAGAGAATATCTGCTGTACTGTAGGAACGCATTAAAAAGGGTTTGACTTGGTCAAGATGCGCAGGAAAGATCTCATTAAGAAAGTGATACCGAGGGGTGCCTGGGTGGCTCAGTTGGTTAAGTGTCCGTCCGACTTGGACTCAGGTCACGACCTCATGGTTCAGGAATTGGAGCCCCGGGTTGGGCTCTGTGCGGACAGTTCAGAGCCTGGAGCCTACTTTGGATTCTGTGTCTCCCTCTTTCTCTACCCCTCCCCCACTCACACTCTCTCTCTTTCTCAAAAATAAATAAACATTAAAAACATAATAAAAGAAAGAAGGAGATACTGAATGCTTTAAGTAGTTAGTATTTAGCAGCATAAGTAGTTCGGTGAAGGAGAGGGAGAAAGGAGAGAATGGTGGGCATAGCTCACAGCATGTGCAACTGTGCAGAAGGGGGAGGAGACAAAAGCAAGGGGAGTGACTCCCGGCACAGTGGGAGGGACCTTGCCTCAGAGTCAGTATGGGGTTCAGCACCACCCCTAGCAAATTCTGAATCCCAGGAAGGTGAGATCAGGTTTTGCTTTCTACCTCCAGCATGGTGCTGTGCACACAACAGATGCTTAATCCCAATTTCTCAAAGTGAAATGAGCAAAATTATCGGGAAGATAACAGTTATGTCCTTGGCAAACCCCTTTCCAAATTTTCACTGCTTTTTTGCGGTTACGTGTTTTCTTATGTACTTGTCTACTCTTTAAAGTGATGTAAAATAAACTACAGTCTAAACTACTGTATGTTTTTTTCCCCCAAAATACGTACCTGTTGAACCAGGCTGGACAAATTTGTTTGAAGAATATCATTAATCTTATCAATTGGCTTATCCAAAGATGGGAGCTGAAATTTGTAAAACAAAACATAAGGCAAAGTGGTTACTCCCAACATTATTTGTCATAAAAAGGGAGTCATCTTATATCCAAAGTCTCTATAGTCTCTTAAGAGATTTAAGTCTCTTAAGTCCCAAAATCTCTATATTTAACTTGCTTTTGAACAATAGAATATTTATTGGGGGGGGGGGGGATACATTTAGCTCAGGGTGGCCTCTACAAGCATCAAGTTTTAGATGTTTGGTGGGTTTCTGTTGCAGTTAGCTCAAAATGCAGGAAAGAAATTTAACACAGAGCGAATGTGGATGACCTCACAATTTCAGGTACCGAATACTGTTGAACAAAGATGTAAATAATACAGGCAATAGTTATACTGGTGAGTGGTCTGGAATGAAGTTTCCATTATAGCATCATACCTGGGTTTAAAGTGTTCTGTTTCTTGTCAACATTGAGACAAACATCATGGACCTTCTGACACGATGTACCAAGAAGGACACAATATCACTCTTGTGATACCCCCGGGAAACATGCATAACTCAAATCTAATCACAGGGGAACACCAGATAAACTTAAATCATGGGTCCTTCCATAAAACAAATGGCCTGTGGTCTTCAAAAATGTCAAAGTTAAAAAGGAAGAAGATAGGCTGGGGACTGTCCAAGATTGAAGGGCCTAAACAGACATGACAAGTAAAGACCAGGTGTGACTCTGGACCGGTGTCTAGACTGGAGAAAGAAAAACAGCTGCCAGTTTTTTAAAAACATCCACAAAATTTGAATATAAACTATGGACTAGTCAGGAGTCTTGGGTCAGCATTATATGTCCTAATTTTGATAACTGTCCAAAAGGTTGTGTACGTTTAGGAATTGCACGGAAATAGGGGTAAAAGGACATATTGTCCACAACTTATCGCCAGATGATTGAGAAAAACACAACATGCATCATACTTTATATGTATACATGATAATGAGTAGACGGGAGATACACAAATGGAGAAACAAAGAAAATATAAGGAAGCAAATGAAGCAAAATGGTGGCAATTGGCAAGTCAGAGTAAAGGGTGAAGGAGTTCCTCTTACCATCCTTGCAAATTTTCTGCATGTTTAAAAAGACAACAGAATAAAAAGTTACCTCCCTCCCCAAAAGACTTGAGTTCAAACAATTTCAATGCAAGTGAAAATCCCAGTCTCTGAAAAGCTATTCAATGGTGACCACAGTGATGGTGGTAGATATGTAGACACAGAGGCAGAAGATGAAGAGTCCGTAGTATTGGCCCATGAAATAGGAAGGTGAGAAGAGTAGATTTTATATATTAAAATATTATTTTAGAAAAAATGTGGCATGTATATACCCCTATCTCGATAAATTAAAAATCATGAGTAGATGTGATTATTTTATCTGTATCTTGGGACTTTATATTTTCAAGATGCTCCAAATTCTTTTTTTCCCCCTAATTTTCTCTTGGAATAGGAGAATTACTTCTATTTAGATATAAATGGTTAATGTAGTAGGCATGCCCTTTGAAAATATATTTTAATTTTTAGAAGTCTACAAAAACACACGCTTCTTTCTTTTTCTTTCTTTCTTTCTTTCTCTTTCTTTCTTTCTTTCTTTCTTTCTTTCTTTCTTTCTTTTAATGCTTATTTATTTTTGAGAGAGAAAGAGAGAGAGAGAGAGAGAGACAGAGCAGGAGCAGGAGAGGGGCAGAGAGAGAGGGAGACACAGAATCCAAAGCAGGCTCTAGGCTCTGAGCTGCAAGCACAGAGCCTGATGTGGGGCACGAACCCACAAGCTGCGAGATCATGACCTGAGTCGAAGTCGGATGCCTAACCGACTGAGCCACCCAGGTGCCCCTCTTTTTTCCTTTTAAAGCTGAATTCATTCTGGTAGCTTCCATCAAATCTATTGCAGAGAACACTTGAAAGGGGTTTCCCATTATCCTTTCTCTCCTGCTGCAGCCATGCCCATGTGGCGATCAGATAACCAGGACAGGCTGACAGACACCCGGGCCACTGTCCACTGGACAGGTGTACCCACACTGAGTCTTGCACGGTTGTCCCAAAGACACTGCTCCATAGCAGAGTCCCCTCACCTGATCCATGTTGGTATTGTCATCCAGCTGGCTTAGAGACGTTCTGATGTTGTTGCAAGTGGTAGCCACTGGAGGTGCAGAGCACATGGGGTCATTGAGTGATTGTTCCAGGTCCCTTTTAACGTCACTGAGGCTGGTGTTCAGTTGTGCGCTTGACTTTTTCAGCTCCTTTAAGGTATTGTTCACATTCAATAGGGCTTCTTTGGTCTCTTTGATTGCTGTAGGAACACACCTTGCTTTAGAACAGAGGCACCCACCAGGCTGCCAATGGCAAAATTCCTTCTCATCTACCAGGTACCCTAAAGGAACTTGAGGCGAACTTCTAGATGACACTGGAAGGCAACCAGAGGAGCCTAAGAGGGGAATATAGGCAACCAGAGGAGTCTAAGAGGGGAATATAGGGGAATATAGGGACATGCTTGGCTTCCTCAGCCAGCAACTCCAACCAACTCAGCTTTCCCGCCTGCACGCTTTTCAGACAAAAAGAGAGAGCAAGAACCAACTCAGGGACACAACAGGGCATGTAGGTGTAGCATTAAGTGGCCTGCACAGGAGCAGTAACGGCAGGAAAAGGGGCTGTAGCCCCAACAAGCTGGCATCTTCAGCCCCGAGCAGTTTCGACGCACATAAACACTGATCACGCCCAGACCTAGCTTTGCTAGGAATATTCAAATAGCTGGAACCAAACACAGAGCAACAGTTCAAGAACGTGGTTTTGGATTCAGGCAGGTGTAGGTGCAGATCCCAGCTTTGCTATTTTCTGGTCACCGGAAACTGAATCCTGAATGTTCTTTAGCAATCTCCTCATCTGAAAATGGTGAAACCACCACCACAGTCATCATGAAAGGTGGGGGTCGGAGCGATCAGAAGGAGCTCCTCCATGGCAGTGAGTCCATCGGTTCTATGTGGGCAGCCTCACAGCCTAGGACACGTGCTTGCATTAGGAAATCCTTGATAACTGTTTGCTATCCTGGTTTTTCTCAGCTGTGGAGCTCTGTATTCATGGCCATGCAAAAGAGTATGGCAAAACACACTGCACATCACACAACACATACCTCACATTTTAATGTGGTTTACCCCTCCTAGTCCTTTCCATTTAGAGGCAAGGTAAATTTTTAAGGCAAGAAATAAACAATAACCTAAAATGATGGATAATAAAATAAACTGAGGGTCCAGAATACGTGTGTCCATTGAAATGAGGTCTATAGACATTCTGGGTTATGGGCACTATTCTGTCAGAGCGAGAAAGACTCAGAGGTAATAAATATACATTTTTCCCCAAAGGCTTCGAAGCATTTTATGTCTATAAAATATCTACTGGATCCGGGAGTCATTCCAGACCCAGCAAGATCACGTATATTATGCATCTGAAGTCACTGGAAAGATATTTCAGATTCTCAATTTTGGTTAATTAGCATTTTACCAGCTCATAGCACATTTCCTTTGTAGGCCCTGATCTGAAGCTCAAATAAGATTTACACAAATCAATATGCGTGTTTCTGCTCTCTGCAAAGCCACTAAACACGGAAAGCTGCAAAGAATTTTAAGCAAAAAAATTGTCAAGGCATCGCTTCTCAGCCTTTTGGCTAAGATCCAGTGTAGTATCTGTTCTTAGCAGTTTCGTATCAGGTATGTCCTCTGTCCGAGGGTAATAGATTAAATGGATTTTTAGAGCAGGGAGACTGAAGAAGGGTTTCCTCTGTCTACTCCATACATTGACCTGGTCCTGCATTACCTCCAGGAGAGTGACCCCTCAAGGACAAAAATATATTATCAAAGCAGTTTATTAAGCATACTTTCAAAAGCTCTGACAACACCAGAAGCTGAACTGTAATTTACTCAGGCTGTCTTAAAGACAAATAAAACTTTAACCCTATTGCAGGAAGCACTGAAGAGAAAAATAAAATCCGCTTTAATTGCCTTTACTCCAAAGAGAATTCTAATTCAAACATTGAAGATTGGGCAAATGATGGGCCACAAGTAAAGGTACATGCCAAGCACATTACATCATTCGTATATTTTTGCACAGAATTTACCATCACATAATTTTGGAGCTGGAGGAGATCTTGGAAGACCAATTTTCCAAATGCCTGGCATCATCCCGTGGCCACAGCACACTCGAACTCCAGATTCCTAACTCCTCTCCCAAAGTTACTCTGTGCTGTCTTTCCATGGACAGCACAGAAACACCCTACATCTTAACACTCTCAAATGTACCCAAATACCATCTAGTGCAGACCAGGCAACACAGGCTTTACAGGCAGACCCGCATCTGAATCCCAGTCCACCATTTCCCAGGTACCTGGTCTTGGACAAGTTACATCATCTCTGAGCCTTACTGTCTTGAGTTGGTACAATGGAGGCGACTATACCCATTGCACAGAGCTCTTGGGAGCACTGAGAGGGTTTAGGAAAAGTACCTGCTATGTGGCAGGCCCTTAACACTCAAAAGCTTTCTAAATACTACTTTACAGCCAATCATTTCTACAAAAACTTGCTGTGGACTTTGGTGGTTGGCATCTCGGAAACCATGTCACCTGTCTCCTGTGCTGCAGCAGACTTGTGTTTCAATCACATGGGTCCCACCTCTGGCTTAAGGAGTGGGGCCTGACTACCTCTAGCCAAACCACTTCCCCTGTGTAGCACTGGTCCACAGATGGCCGTAGAAACCCAGATGGCCCAACTGGAGGGAAATCTGGTTGAGGAGGAGTAGTGATGAGGCTGGTGTTAGCCCTCTTGCAACTACAGGGGGAGTTTGCATTAGAGTGATATAGGCGTTATAGAGAACAGCTGGGTGGAGAGAATCTCACCACTAGATCAAGCCTTACCTGAAGCCAGATATCAGTTACATGAGCAAATAATCCACTTACTTCAAAGCCAGATAGAGACAGATGTTCTATATGTGTCAGGGAAATGGCACATAGTTACTCAAGAGATATTAAAAGAAGACAAGACAGATGACTGGAGACATCTGACTGTCAATGTCACAGAGCCAGCCCACATCATCTTCAATCCATTGGTGAAGACACACAAGGCTATGATGAGGGGACATGGCGGATCATCAGCAAGAGCAATGCCAGAGATGTGGGCAGTGGAAGGTTGGCATTTTCCAGGAGTGATGGTCCTCCCAGTGAGGGAATGAGGAGCCAACAGACCCTTACCTCCTTCCGTAGTCTGATCCTGGTGGTGATGTAATATCTCCTACTAACCACAGGACAGGGCAAGAGCATGAAGGCTCCTTGACAGTGCTGAACCCCCGAATCCACCAACTTTGGAACTGCCATACCTGCAATATCTTGTCCTGTGTGATAGGCTTCCTGTTGTTTACGCCACTTCAACGATCTTTGGCATTGATAGCACATCAATGGCACC
Organism: Neofelis nebulosa; assembly: GCF_028018385.1. Lineage (NCBI taxonomy): Eukaryota > Metazoa > Chordata > Mammalia > Carnivora > Felidae > Neofelis > Neofelis nebulosa. Next base: position 195,256,613 of record NC_080784.1, on the reverse strand, counting down.
TCCCAAAGATCTCTAAGTGTAAGAACTGTCTGCAAAGTTCCCAAAGCAAATGAAAACAACTGTACCCTGATTTGAATAGATAGATATATCCATAAAGCACATCGAGGGCAACTAAAAAAAATCAAATGATTACAGACATTAAAAGTAAAAGATCAGGAAGCTCATGAAGTCGAAAGGAGTTGCCTCGCAACTGAGGCAGGACTACGAAAGAATATAATCCATTTTCTACTCTATAACCAGTGAAGTTACAGGATTCCAAACTTGGAAAATGAAGGTAAGGGCTTCAGGCCTTTCTTTATACGTTCCAGAAATGAGAACCTACTCCAGGCCAGACACTCCGCTGGGCTGTCCCCAGACACAAGTTAGGGGAATAGAGACATGAGCAATATCAACACGTCTTGCCCTTAAGGAGCTCGTTGCCTATCAAAGGTGGGGGGTGGGCGGGTAGGGGGCGGTGCTGTAAATACCACAAATGAGCTGTACGTTTAGGGTCACAAGGTAAGGAGCAGAAATTAGGAGGTTGTCATGCTCTGGGACGGGAAAAGGAGACATGAGGTGAAGTGTGCAGAGAACAGAACACTTAGCTGTGGTTTGGTATGTAGTAAGAAGATGTTGGGAAGGTCCTGTGGCACTTCACACAGAGAAAGCACACGCAGTAAAAGGGTCTGGGAGGGAATGATGCCTTTGGAGACCACAGAAGAATAATACTGAGGTTCATGGCTTGGAATGGAAGGTTTGGGGGCTGGAGGGTCGAGACAAAAAATGATTGGAATGATAGGCAGGGGCCAGGTTTGGAAGGAAGGCAGGAAGGGAGGGAAGGAGGGAGGGAGGAAGGAAGGGGCTACATGTAAAACTCTAAGAAAGGAAGGCAGGAGGCATGGATGCTTGTCCTGCAGTCACATCCCTTCTCTGGGCCTCAGTTTCCTTGCATTGGTAGGACAGGGTTGGTGATGCGGAGAACAGGTGTTGGGCGGGGGGTGGGGGGGTGGGGAGCATCTAAGGCATTAACAGCAGAGGTCACACCTTCAGTTGCAGGTAGACCTTTTGCAGGGCCAAGGAGAGAGCAAGGAAAGACTGATCAGTTGGTTAAAAGTAATCTTACCAACTCCTGGCCTGTTCTGCACATCACCCTGTTTCCATACATCACCTGAGTCTTTGAACTCTTAAGTGGGGGGTGTCAGGGAGGAACGCCAAAATGAGCGGGCATAATTTTCTCACTTCTACACTGTTCCTTCCTTTGTGGGCTGTCTTCTCAGGAATACTGGCTCATGACAGCCACATTCATGGTGGCTGAATGACGAATGTGGCAAGTAGGTGACATTGTCCTCTCTATGAAATACTAAGCACAGACATCTCCTCAACATTTGGAAGCATCTAGGAGAGCTTTGACTCACTGCAATTGAATATGTAGTTTCTTCAAATCCGCACATCTGCTCACTTATATCACTGTCTGTGGTGTCTTAAAACGTGTGCAGATTCTTCTTTCCCAAAGGTGGTTTTTTCCAGGGAAAAGGAAAGAGTAACCAATAGACCCCACCCCCACCCCAGACCTAAAATTCTCTAGGCTGCTCATCTTCTATAGCAAGAGCCCACAAGCTTTTTTTGTAAAGGCGCAGAGAATAAATAGTTAGGCTTTGTGGTCCACGGGGTCCTGCCAATGTTCAACTCTGCTGTCAGCCGCAGCGTGAAAGCCACCTTAGATGCCACCTCACCAGAGGAGCGGGGCTGCCTTTCTAGAACTGTATTTACGAAAAGACGTGGCAGGCTCCTATCGGATTCTGCTGTTATTATTTCAAAGGACTTTGAGATAATGAGTACAACTTCTCAGGCACAAGCTTTTTAAGCAAACAAACCAACAAGCCACACCATTGCCACGGCGTGTGTCTGGACTCGACCTGTGGGCATGTCCGCATCCAGGAAAAATGAGAAAAGGGGAGCGGGATCCTGGGAAGCCAGAGACCTCCAGGGGGAATGTTCTCTCGCCCATTTCCGTCACGGTGCTTACCTTCTGCCATGGCTTTGATGTCATCAAGCGCGGGGATCACTTTAGGTCTCAGCTGTTCGTGAATTCCGCCTCCTAGCAATGATTTAACATCTAAATCCCAAGAAGCAGAAGGGGCTATGAGGGTAGGATCCACGAATTTCTGCCCCCCCAACCCTTACCTGCATTCTTCTCCCCCTGTGGGACTTCCTTTCCTAGAAAGTCATCCATCTGTGGTCTCGCCTGCCCCGAAGGCCCTTTTTTCGTCCTCCACCCCACCTACGTGCTGATTCTTGCCGAGATTTTCTTCACGCTATTCAAAGTTCCCACACCCTCAAGTTCCCATACCTGCGGACTCGGCATTTAAACGCGCAGGTGTCCCCGGCTCTCCGGAAGTTCAGACTATGCATGTTTAGCCTTTACGAAAGACCTACGTTAGTACCAGTTTTCACTAAGGTAAAGGATTTTTGCTTTGATGAAAACATCGCTCATCGCTGGTTTTGCAGCGAGACGAGCCCAGAGACAGCAAGAGTGGCGCCCCCCAGCGCCTTCCGCGGGAACCACACCCAGCATCTCAGGCGCAAGCACCAGAGCTCCGAGCCGTGTCTGTGAGCATCTGGGCTGTATCTCCATCAGTCGTATGCATCCGTTAGCAAGATGTGTCCCATGGTATCAGGAAAGCCTAAGAGAGGTGATTTTGGGGGTCTGGGAACGCTCAAAACATTTCCCGTATAAATTAACGGTAATCGTTTCTTTGCTTTATGCCATTTTTAGTTTACAAAAGTATTCACAGGAATGCTCAGCATTCGGTTAGCGGTTAGCGCGGGCGGGGGCGGGATCTGTCCTGGAAACACAATGTTGATGAAGTTGAGCTGCAACCGTTATCTCTAATCTTTCCAGCAAGGCCCGGGGTTCCCAACATTGGCACTATCAATGTCTTGAGCTGGATAATTGGTTGTGGGGGCTGTCCTATGTGTCGTAGGGTGTCCGGATGCATCCCTGGCCGCTACCAACAGGTGCCAGTAGCTCTGTCCCCACCCTCACTGTAGGGACAACCAGAATGTCTCCAGATGTTGCCACATGTCGCCTGGAGGGCAAACCAGCTCCTGGTTGAGAACCACTGAGCCAGGCTGTGTGTGAACTCCTCGCGGACCCGCAGGGACCAGCACTGCCCGCCCCTCGATTTATGAAGCCCACTGGTTTCTCTGGGGAGCCCACTGCTGTCTGTAACAAGGGACCTGACAGAGACCCATCTCCTCTGTCACAAGGGGAATGAAGAACAAACACTTCTGACTAAAGAAAGCAAAAGCATTTTTACAATAAAAGCTGGGCTTTACTCATCAGGTAACAAGCTGCAAATTGTCACTGTTGGGAATTGTTCTGTTTTGCTCCAACTTTCATGAAGAAATTGTAGATATCGCATACTTTATCCCTTAGCCCATGTTTTATGGGAGATGGTCCTCGCATCTTCTAGCCAAAACAAACAAACAAACAAACGAATGAATTCGAGGCAATTTTAAGTCTTACTCACTATCCAGATCTGAGAATGCCTTTTCCTTAGTGGTGGTGTACTGGCTCAGGATATAGCTGATTTCCTAAAAAAGTAAAATAAAATAAAGTAAAATTGCATGAGACCTCTTCTAAAGTTCAAAGCCACAGTAAAAAGAGATTTAACATACAAAAACTATCCTGAATCCAAACATTAAAAAAAAAATAAAGCAGGTTCTTAAAGACGCTTATATGTTCTGATACCCAGACTTCCTAATAACACTCCAAAACTTCTTGGCTCAGGAAGCATGATTTATACTTTCTCCTGATTCTGAGAGTCTGGGCGGGGCCGGCTCCCCTGGGGACAAATGGGCCCCTCTCCTGACATGGCCTCTCATCTTCCAAGTGGCCAGTCTGGGTGTTTTCACATGATGGTCCTGGCAGCAAGGGAATGAGAGCGAACACTGCAAGGTCTCTGGGAGCTTGAGGCCAGGGTCACGTGCACTGCGTTCTTCTTGCCATGGCAAGTCACAGGCACAGACCAGATTCAAGGGGTTGGAAACAGATCCACCTCTCTCTCTTTTTTTTTTATGTTTATTTATTTTTGAGAGAGACAGAGTGCAGGGAAGGGGAGGGGCAGAGAGAGAGGGAGACACAGAATCCGAAGCAGGCTCCAGGCTCCGAGCTGTCAGCACAGAGCCCGACATGGGGCTCGAACTCACGAAGCATGAGATCATGACCTGAGCCGAAGTCGGCCGCTTAACCGACTGAGCCACGCAGATGCCCCTAGTTCCAACCACATTTTAAAAAACTGATACAATATTTAATGTGTTAGTATTGTTTTGGTAGACTAAACTTAGAAGAGTGCATTTCTGTGTGAAAAAGCCCATGGATCCTAGTGGGCTCTGATTAGTGAATTCAACAGGAGGGCATCCTTCTGCACATTCTGGTACCCATCAGCCCAGCATCAATTATTTAAGCTGCTTTCTGCTCAGGTGTCTTTAAAAACAGTATTTTGTACAGGCAAGACATTAACATGCTTCTGGGATACAGAAAAAAATGTGCCCTCCAGCCATCCTGTTCCCCTTCTCCCCAAAACAACTTCTGAGTGTGCGTGTGTGTGTGCGTGCATGCGTGTGTGTGTGCATGTGTGTGCATGTGCATGTGTGTGTGTGTGTGTGTGTGCATGCATGTGTCTCAGTGTCCCCTTCCCGAGGAATTCTACACAACTGTACAGATACTAGCAAATGGGTATTTATAAAGCAGAAAATTTTCATGACAAGAGTAACTGCACACAAATGTGCAGTTGTGTGCACATGACTATGTGGACACATGGGGGAGAGAGAGAGAGAGCAAGGGGCCCCAGAGTGAAATGCTGGGGTGGGCAGGTATACTCAGGTGTTAGTGGGAGACAGTGTGTGTGGGAGAGGGGCAGAGAGAGAGGGAGAGAGAGAATCCCAAGCAGCCTCTGCACTGTCTGCACAGAGCCCAACATGGGGCTCGAACCCACAAAACCATGAGATCACGATCTGAGCCAAAACCAAGAATAGATGCTTAACCGGCTGAGCCACCCAGGAGCTCCTGTTGTACCTTAAAATAAAGTAAAATAAATAAAATAACAAAATAATGACACCAGTTCTGCAATTACGCTTTTATACTCTTTTGAAAATCACTTGCTGGGCCTTTATTTCCTCATCTATAAGATGAGGATAGCACCTGTCTATGCTGATTTACTGGGTCTCTAGACATCCAAAGGGGGTCCCAGATACATACAGGGACTCTGAGAGGCCCAAACACAAAGCATCACGGATGTACAAGTGTGGTTTTTACCGCTGGAGCTCCGTTCAGGAGAGTTCTCAAGTCTCTGAAGTTGCTGTCTGCCAGTTTCCGAGTCTTTTCGATCTGGGCCCTCAGGTGGTGGTTTGCCACAAAACCATAGATGATACCAATGCTGCAGGAAATGAAGAAGAGAACAGAAGAGCATTCAGTGTGTGACCCATGGTCACCTGGCCAGGCACAGAGCAGCTCTGTAGATGGGAGGGGAGCAGGGCTTCTGAGCAGAGGCCCCATTACGGCAGGACCCTCTTCCCCACCAGGCCCTCTTCCCCTGCCACAGCCTTCCTGCCAAGATCCCATAATACAACACGTGGGCCACAAAACAGGACTCCGTCCTCTTGGAGGAGGCACATACCCATTTAAGATATGCTGTTCTGTTGAATAGGAAATCTTATAAATGGAACAATGTTCCCAAGAAATTGTGGAGGAAACAGAAGGAACAAAGGTTATAAGACAGAGCGCGTCAGAGTCCCATTCCTGCACACATGTGAATATGGAGGTACATCCTCCTGCACAGTGCACGCATAAACGCACCTCCCATGCATACCTCTGCTCCCTCCAAAGGCAGGGATCTCTCTAATTGTCTCTATTAGTTTTATTTTACAGGTTAAAAAGAAACATGAGTTACTTTAGTATTAAAATGCCACATGAGAAGCTGTAAACAAAGCATACATACTGTATCGTTCTATTTTATATAATGTACCACCTCGAGAAAATGATGGTGCTAAAACTCAGTGGTTCTGTTTGGGGAGGGGTGGCTAATGACATCATCTGCACGTTCACGACATGGAAGTTGACGCCTATGTACTTATGATATGGATGCTCCAGTCTATGTAAAATAGACTTAAATAAAAGAGTTTAAAAAACACTATGAAAGGCATTGCTCATGGAAAGCTACTGTACATGAAAATTAAAAGCAGAGTTTTCAATTCATCTAAGATGTCTGCATTTGATCACTTTAAGCGTTCTTTTTTTTTTTAACGTTTATTTTTGAGACAGAGAGAGACAGAGCATGAATGGGGGAGGGTCAGAGAGAGGGGGACACAGAATTGAAACAGGCTCCGGGCTGTCAGCACAGGGGCCCGATGTGGCGCTCGAACTCATGGACCGTGAGATCGTGACCTGAGCCGAAGTCGGCGCTCAACCGACTGAGCCACCCAGGCGCCCCACTTTAAGCGTTCTTAATACTAACTAGTTACTAATAATCTCCTGACTTAAGTTAATTTGACCAGCTGGTTTTTGTGTCGGAGCCTTCCAACGTTAAAATGTTACATTGAAAATTGGGAATTACTAAGGCTCTTCTGTATTTCACCACTAGATGGCAGCAAGGAATTACACAAACTCCTAACAGAACAGTAATCAACCTACAGAAATGTACAACAAATCTTTTGTTTGTAACTATCCGGTGGAAGATGTGGATATGTTTCCAGAACAAAGTTTTGTAAGTAACAGACAAACACTGTGGCCAAGTGTCTGTTTTTTTGCACCCAGAGTCCCATGTTCTCAGGCAACTTCTCCATCTTGGGAAATGGGGATAATCATTCACCCTATGTATAGTCACGATTCATTCCAAACAGCATTGGTTCATTGCTGGTCTCACATAAAACGTATTTGCCCTGAGCAGTATTACACAGGTACATTACGTTTGCCAAATGAAGCCAAAAAAAGTCTGTAAGAATACACAGTGTTGAAAAGTATTTCTTATGGTTAACAAGTTGCCATGGAACGTGTACTGGAGTAGGAACATGAGACTCGGGTTCTAGTCCTTCTACTGCCAGTAACTTACACTGTGGGAGCTTGGGAAAGTCACTTTCCTTCTCTGAGTTTCAGCCAGTACTGCAAAACTGAAAATTAAACTGGATAAGTACTTCTCTTGTTGCAAAGGAGAGGGGTAATGGATGTCCACAAGTTCTCCAGGACTTTTTTTTTTAATGTTTATTTATTTTTGAGACAGAGAGAGACAGAGCATGAACGGGGGAGGGTCAGAGAGAGAGGGAGACACAGAATCTGAAGCAGGCTCCAGGCTCTGAGCTGTCAGCACAGAGCCTGACGCGGGGCTCGGACCGTGAGATCATGACCTGAGCCGAAGTCGGACGCTTAACTGACTGAGCCACCCAGGCACCCCTCCAGGACTTTTTTCTAAGGTTTGGGTTCATGCGGATGGTAATTAAAAAAAAAGCATATTAACAATAACCTGTGCCATTTGGAACGATCACCTTACAATCCATCTTTGCCAGTCTTAAGTCCACCTTTGTACTCATGAGGCAGACAATATAGCATAAAAGTAATAGTTATCAAATGATGCACCCATGCCAAATGAGGCCAAATGAGGCCAAATGACCCAAAACAAGGACTTTGGAGTAGTGTGAACAGAAAAATAAAGGAAAGAGTTGGGTTGTAGCAACGCACCTGGATCTTTATTTACCAGGTCCAGTTTCAAACATTCCATCCCATGACGAGTCAGTGCTAACACCTGAGTATACCTGCCCACCCCAGCATTTCACACTGGGGCCCCTTGCTCTCTCTCTCTCTCTCCCCCGCGTGTCCACATGGTCACCCATCATGCTCCAGACCGATTTTGTCATGTAAGAAGGTAGAATGAACTTGAGAAACACACAGGTCCAAGTCCACTTGGCTTTCACCGAACCCCCTAGACGGAAGAACCACCTCCTGGCCCCGAACTCCCAGAGCGCTCTCCCTGAAATTCTCGTGGGCCATTGCTCACTTCATACTCTATTTTGTCTTTATTTCTACCTGTATTTAATTTCCCTAGAAAGAGGTGGGAACTGCTTCTTTGTCAACTTTAGGTGAACGATGGGTCTCTAGTCCACGGGGCGGGGGTGGGGGGATGCTCAGTGAAAGTGGGTTTAAAGACTGGGCTTTATTTCACTTGATCCATTTAGAAGATTAGCCTTATGTTTGGAGAGTCTTGGTCATAAACTGTGTTCCTTTACTGGATAGATGCCTTTACTCAAAAGATCATCAATCAGTAAAAATGAAATGCAATACAACTCTGCAAAACAATACTGAATTTCAATGCAACATATTTAAAAAGACCCACATTTCTGCCAATCAGTTACGAATCCAATTAAAATGAAAGCATTGATCTTTTTTTGAAAAAACCAAACTGTCCTACACAGAATTCTGGAATAAAATTCAGCAGCTTTCAGAGCTGATTTTCAGACCCATAACACATTGTAAATCTTATATGAAGGATGGCAAATTCAAATGCCTACACAGAAACCACAAAGGGCAAAACCTACAATATGAACCGCTAGGAGCTGGGAGGTGGCAGGTGGGGGTGGGGGCAGATGCTCTGCCCTGCCAGACTTTCCACTCATTCCAAAAATCCGGAAAGCTGTATTCTTACGTAAAATTTCCCCCTTTAAAATATTACCAACTAAAGGATGCCTGGGTGACTCAGTCGGTTAAGCGTCCCACTCTTGGTTTGGGTTCAAGTCATGATCTCACGGTTCGTGAGTTCGAGACCTGAGTGGGGGTTCTTCACTGACAGCTCAGAGCCTGCCTTGGCTGCTCTCTCCCTCCCTCTCTCTGCCCCTCCCCCACTTGCACTGTCTCTGTGTCTCTCAAAATAAATAAAAAGACTTTATTAAAAAGATAAAATTTTACCTACTAAGTAAAGGGAAAAAAAAAAAAACTAAATACTAAGCAGACCAACTGACAGTCTCCATTTACAATCTCTAATTTAAAACTCTTATTTAAACACAAATAGGGGCGCCTGGGTGGTTCAGTCGGTTAAGTGTCGGACTTCGGCTTAGGTCACAATCTCGAGGTCAGTGAGTTCGAGCCCCGCATCGGGCTCTGGGCTGATGGCTCAGAGCCTGGAGCCTGCTTCCGATTCTGTGTCTCCCTCTCTCTCTGCCCCTCCCCCGTTCATGCTCTGTCTCTCTCTGTCTCAAAAATAAATAAAAAACGTTAAAAAAAATTAAAAAAAACACACCACAAATAGAGAATAAAGAAGTTATGCTTTTTGTTGCCCTTGATTTAGAAAGTCCTATTACGCAATATGTTTTGTTTTCTTTTTTTTGTCTAGTGTTCTGTTTTGAGAGAGAGCACGTGTGTGCGAGTGGGGGAGGGGCAGAGAGAGACTCATAAGCAGGCTCCGTGCTCAGTTCGGAGCTCGGTGCGGGGTTTGAACCCACGATCCTGGGATCATGACCTGAGCTGAAATCTAGAGTCGGTCACGCGCTGACTGAGCCATCCAGGTGCTCCCTCAATATATTTTTCAAGCAGAAAAAAAATCACATGAATGTGTCAGCCAACTATTAGAATAGGAGAACACTGAGGGAACTGTCTCACACAAAAAGGGGAATCTGGCATTTGACATAAAAAATATTAAGAACATATGCTTTTATGCGGTACAACAAGATCTCTTGAACTTTTTAGCCAAATATAGGAATTTTAATTTTTATGGTATATTAATATTACATCTTCTATATTTTTAACGGACAGACCAATCTTCTCGCATATACACTTAAAAGTGAACTTAAAAGTTTTAAAAACTGAGGCTAACCCTTTAAAATTTGTAGCAATTTTTTTTACCAATTTCCACTGACTTGATGAAATTAGCCAATAATTGCCAAATAAATGCTCTCAGTCTATAACTGATCTCTTGTTTTTTTTAAAGATAGTTTTTTAATTTTAATTTTAAATAACTCTTTCATTCACATCTTGAAAATCTCATGATTTTCAGGCATGCTCAGTTTCTTTTCTAGAACCTTGTGGCCTCCATGCCAGGAATTGACCATCACAATCCTAATTAAAAAAATGAATTTTGAAAACAGCCATCTTCCTGAAAGAGACTGGAATTCAATTTTCACCATGGCAACTGGAAAAGCTGGTTTGCTGTAGTCAGAAACTTAGAAATATACTGGAAAAATAAATATGGCGATTTGTTCCTCTTTTGTTACTGTCCATAACCTTTTGGAATTCTAAAAAATGCAGCGATGACAAAGTGTAAAAGAAAGAAGGGAGGGGAAACTTGGCTTTTTCTGGAGTAACACACATCTGCTTCAACAGTCTACAGTGAGAGATGGAAATTCAATTCTGCTGATGGTCAAAAAGACTTACATAAACATATGTCAACGTCTATGAATTCTAACATTCCACAGCTGCCTCTGGAAAAGCTCAGAGAGAGAACATGACCACATATATTCCATATGTACTAGGGGACCTTTCTCCTTAACACCTATGCCTTTCTCAATTAAAAAAAAGATTTAATTTGTTTTAAATTAAAAAAAAAAAAAGGATGGATGAAAAATAAGAGGACTGAAGATGCATTTAAAAACCAACGTCGGTATTAATTGTGATGTAGTGGAATGCCACGAAATGAAATTGAGCCTGATAAAAGGCAAGTAGACTGCTCTCAGCTTACAAAAAAAATCATATCCAAAAAATAAAAAAAAATTAAAAAATTAAAAAAATCGTATCCAAAGATTATTTATCAATAGGACCCAATCTCTGCTGAGGTCAGTGTAAGCCGGAAGCAAATATCTCTTTTTTCTTCTTTCTGCCTCCTAGCTTTATTGACATTCTTTCCTCTATTATTTTTATCTCATATGATTTCATGGACATACTCTTACTCTCCTTTCTATCGAATTGTAACAGAAATCTTCACTTTCCCTTGGTCTTTAACCTCTTTGGCTAGTTCTGATTACTTTGCAAAGAATATACAGCTAGTATTTGACTCATGATGTTGAAAATACTTGCGAACAAATAGAGGTTTCAAAAGACATCATGATAGCGATTCTAAGTTTTACACTTCCAGCCAAGAAGTTTAAACTTCTAGTGTGACTTTAAAGTAAACTAAGTAATCTCAAATGGTACTCCTTTTTGGAGCTGTCTATAATTCATATATAAATTCAATGTATTATGTAAAATTTGTTTTAAATTTGTCACTTGGCCTCAAATAGGTGATCAATTTTTTTTTTTTAATTTTTTTTTTTTAACGTTTATTTATTTTTGAGACAGAGAGAGAAAGAGCATGAACGGGGGAGGGTCAGAGAGAGAGACACACAGAATCCGAAACAGGCTCCAGGCTCTGAGCTGTCAGCACAGAGCCCGACGCGGGGCTCGAACTCACGGACCGCGAGATCATGACCTGAGCCAAAGTCGGACGCTTAACCAACCGAGCCACCCAGGCGCCCCTCAATTTTGTTTAAATTATATTGAAATTTGAAGTTATGGGTTTTAACTTAGTAAGTTTTACTTGAGTGGGGAAAAATATCTAAACTGAATGTATACAAGGCTGTAGAATCACAGCATGTATTTTTTAAAATAATTTTTTAAACTAAAATATCCCTGGGGAGAAAAAAAAAAACACTTATCTAAATTTGTTTGATGGATCTGAGTTCTGAAGAAAAAAAACTGTCACCTTCATTTCACATATAAATGAAAGTCAAGTTTATTTCCAACTTTGTAGCTTTATTGTTAATTATATTTTGGTATTTTAAACATAATATAAATAATTCAAACAGTTCCGGGGGAAGTATGACATATGTGACACATAATTATACGTAATGTAAATAAAAGCCCAATTTAAAAGTAGAAACCCAGGGAAGGAAAAATAAGACAAAAACAGAGAGGGAGGCACACCATAAGAGACTCTTAAATACAGAGAACAGACTGATGGCTGCTGGAGGGCAGGTGGGCGGGGGATGAGCTAAATGGGTGATGGGCACTGAGGAGGGCACTTGTTAACATGAGCACTGGGTGTTATATGGAAGTGATGAATCACTAAATTCTACTCCTGTAACCATTAATATGCTATGTTAACTGACTTGGATTTAAATTTAAAAAATAAAAATAAAAATAGAAACCCAATATAGAATATGTGCTTCATTCAAAAAAACCTGGGAAGTCCATTATTATATATGTAAACATTTATCTGGGTAAATAGGTTAACTACATGCAACAAAGACTTTTCCTGAAATTATATCACATGTATTTATATCAAGTGAAAACTATTAACTATTAAGTAATCATGTGAACAAGAAGCCCTAAAGGCGAGTATTTTTACATGACACTTTGTCATGTGGGCGTCATTTTGGATGCTCAGGGTATGCCTCTACAGAGGGAGAAGCATGGCTGTCCAAGTCTCTGGATGAATGAAAGATGGAAGTTTTAGGCTTAAAAGAAATGCACAATGATCTCTGCTGGGTCTGACGTCTCTTTGGACTGTAACTAACACTTTCCTGGTAGCTGGGAGGAGGTAACCACTTCCATAGCTGTAAGGTCCGTGCATTCCTGAAAAGACTTCAAACACAAAGCAGAGAGACAGGGACATCTGAAATCACCATTGACCTGATCTCAAGCTGCTCTTCAGAATTCAATGTGCAGAAACAAATTATTTACAGAGAGAGGTAGAGAGACAGACAGAGAGACAGAGAAAACAAAAATAACTCCCTGGTGGTCAAACAAGGGTGCATGAAATTAGCAATGCATTCACTTGGGTCCTGTTTGCACATAGACTGTTAAGGTCTATTATTTAACTATTTGCAGCAAAAGTGTGTCTTTGTTCCAAAAAAAAAAAAAAAAAAAGATTGCCCTGGAGTCAGTGGAATGCACTGCCTTTTAAGCTTTTTCTGAAGATTTTGTTTGGTTGTTCAAGTTTAATTTTTGGTGCAATGAAATAAGTAGGTAATATCTGAGGCATGGTAGGTAATTCAAAAGAGACAAAAAAAAATCTATATGCTGTGAGAAGTGATTTCCTTCCTACCCTCCACAACCACCAAAGTTCCTTCCCAGGGGCAACCACTGCGTCAGGGTCTTGGCAAGCCTACTACAGATGCTCTGTGTAAATATAACCAAGTGTTTGTGTCTCTCTCCTTTTTGTTTTTGTCATAGGGACCATGTGGATATATACATGGTCTGCCAGTTGCTTCTGTGAATTCATCTCTCTTGGGGACTGGTTCATATCAGCACTTCGGGATCAGTCCAGTCCCTTCCAATACTGCCTTCCTTTTTTCTTTTTTTTTAAAGTTTATTTATTTATTTTGAAAGAGAAAGCGTGAGTGGGGGAGGGGCAGGGAGAGAGGAAGAGAGAGCGAGAGAGAATCCCAAGCAGGCCCTGCACTGTCAGCATGGAGCCTGACGCAGGACTCGAACCCATGAACCACGAGACCATGACCTGAGCTGAAGTCCAACGCTTAACCAACTGAACCACCCAGGCATCCCTAGGTATACCGCCTTCCAATGAATGATCACCCCAAAGCGTAGGTGTTACCAGGATCCCACTAATAGCCACAATTGAAGAACTTTTTAAAACTTCAGCGGGTAGGCCAGCTTAAATTGTTCTGTTTAATCCTGTTTTCTGCTTAAATTCCCGAACATCAGTTATTTAGTGAAACCAGAAAAATCTTACAGCTACTGAGCAAACACGGTGCTTGGAGGAGACAGCGAGGAGGAGGCTGACTGCCAGTCCTCACGGTCTCTGTGCCTCCTTGGGGCCTAGCACTATTCACATCATAAGCACTTTACTTCTGTCGCTAAATGTCATGACATTCATTGGCTGAATGAATGAGGAAATGTGGAACCATGACCAAATATTGCAACCAGGGGACCCTAACATGAAGCACATTCCTCAGCCGAGGATTCTGATTTGGACTCAGCAAAATGCTACTGTCTTAAGAGCAGTGTACTCCTGATCTGTCAGGCAGTTGGAAAGCTGATGGAGCAGAAGGGACCGTAGAAGAAACACATCCTAAATTATGAAGTGTGTTCCAGGCCTCCGCAGAGGGTAGCAGCTTAACTGCAAATTCAGGAAAAGTGGGTTTATTATTAGAAAGTTAATTCTGTTCTACAGTGTTCTCACATTCCCCGATTCAGGGACTGTACCCATCCTTCAGGATCCCTTTGGATGCACAAATCAACAAGCAAATTCTCTGCCTTCTGCAGGCCGCCTGTCTCCAAACAGCTATTTAAGGAAGGAGCTGCTGGGGCGCCTGGGTGACTCAGTCGGCTGGGCATCCGACTTCGGCTCAGCTCATGATCTCACGGTTCATGAGTTCGAGCACCACGGTGGACTCCGTGCTGACAGCTCAGAGCCTGGAGCCTGCTTCAGATTCCGTGTCTCCCTCTCTGTCTGCCCCTCCCCTGCTCGTGCTCTCTCTGTCTCAAAAATTAATAAACATTAAATTTTTTTTTTTTTTTTTTTAATTTTTTTTTTCAACGTTTTTTATTTATTTTTGGGACAGAGAGAGACAGAGCATGAACGGGGGAGGGGCAGAGAGAGGGAGACACAGAATCGGAAACAGGCTCCAGGCTCCGAGCCATCAGCCCAGAGCCTGATGCGGGGCTCGAACTCACAGACCGCGAGATCGTGACCTGGCTGAAGTCGGACGCTTAACCGACTGCGCCACCCAGGCGCCCCTTAAATTTTTTTTTAAAAAGGAAGGAGCTATTGTTCTGCGGGGTAAATGCTTTCTACAGGCCAAGATTTATCAGCTCGTCTTCGACACAAACAAGCACCGAAGGGTTGGCTTGGCACCCTGATGACAACCCTAACTTCTGGTTATGGTAACATTGTTTTGAACCCCCCGGACAAGCATTTTTGTCTTCTTCTGTTTTATGGCTGTATTGTGGTGGTTGTTGTTTTGTATTAAAGGCATGGGCTGAACAGTTCAAAACACAATCAGCTGTCCCCCAAGATTCTACTCGCCTTATAAATATAGAAATCACCAAGAGGGAGACCGCAAAGCACTTCCTCAGGAAGGGCCCATTCTTCTTCTGACGCTGGTGCATCTCTCCACCGCACTTGTTACAGCAACGACACAGACCGAAGCAGAACCCTACCAGGGGCATCAGAATGACAAAGAGCAGTCCCAGGACAGCACAGATGATGACCCCGATTTCATAGTAGATAATCTGCAAGTCAAACAAAAGAAACAGCATGTCCTCTAACACAAAATAACGAGTAGAACATTCCACAGTGTACCTGTTTCTTTTTTTTTAACCTACTTGCCACCGTGAGTTGAATCTTAGTGTGTGTGCGTGTGTGTGTGTGTGTGTGTGTGTGTGTGTGTGTGTGTGCTTCCATTTTGATGCTCCTTCTTGAAACAGAAGTAACAGAGTGGTGCCTGGGTGGCTCAGTCAGTTAAGCAGTTAAGCGTCTAACTTCGGCTCAGGTCATGATCTCACCATTTGTGAGTTCGAGCCCCATGTCGGGCTCTGTGCAGACAGCTCAGAGCCTGGAACCTGCTTCAGATTCTGTGTCTCCCTCTCTCTCTCTCTACCCCTCCCCTGCTCGTGTTCTGTCTCTCTCTCTTCTCTCAGAAATAAACATTAAATTTTTTTATTAAAAAAAAGAAGTAACAGAGATTGGAGTTATCAGAATGTGTAAACAAGTCATTACTATCTTCTTTCAACTCACAGTAAAATGTCCAAATGCAAGGTCAAGTTGCAAATGACTTACTTTAAACCCCAAAGATATTTTGTTTGTGTTTAAATGGTGTAACAAATTTTGGCAGAAATACTTGCATTTTGAATAATCTACATGACAGGATGCTTTTCACCAGGAAGACAGGACCAGTAGAAGTTATTAAGAATTCAAAGGAGTTCAGATCGGATCAATTAATGACAAACCCACAGTTACAAAAGAATCTGGAATATATCTAAATTTAGGAAAAAAGCTCAGACTTTCTGAGTCAGATATGTTAATCACTGGCCACTCACTTTGTTTCCCTATCCGTATGCTGGGAGTAATAATACGCATCTTGTAAGGTCATTGTGAACATTACAGATAGTGTCTGATCAGTGATAACGTGTCAGGGGAAGTATGTGGCCCAGAGCAGACACTTAATAAATGGTCTTTTCATGCCCTGTGGGTGAGGCTGGGCTTGTCGGCCCGTGTCTCAGACAGTTCCCTACGTTCCTAGGAACTAGCACGGCTTCTGGATACAATCATGTGACCTAAATATATTTTTATAATCACTGCTGGCTTTATTCTGGGATAAAAAAAATCAATGCCACTGGATGACAAAACTAGAGCTTGCTGCAACTCATGTTTCCACAAAGCAAGACATTTTTTAAAGAATGACAATTACAGGCTGGCTGTTCACAACTAATGGACCGGCTCGCTAACAACACATTCTGAAGCCAAGCTGAGCGAAGTAAAAGAAGACACAAGTGTTGTTCCTCGAAACGAATGTGAGGTCTTAACACTGAACTGAGAGCCAGAAGACCTGCTTTAAATTACACGGGGTGGGGACGGGGGAGGGCTTCTGGTTCCCTAAACCGGAATTAGCATTAAGGTCATAAGCATATTGTGAGGGTCAGATAATTAAACGATTGAATGTGAAAACAGCCAGCCAAGTGCCCAGCACACAGCAAATATTCAGTCAATAGTAATTAAGTCTGTGGACAAATGCCTAAGAGGACCGAGGTGCACACGACACCTGAATATTATGTACTTTGAGATTAAGGATAAAATGCTAAAAAAAAAAAAAGTGGTTGAATTTTGCTTCATTCATCAAATACATGCTCCCGCTTAAACCAAGCCCTATTCCATGGCCACAGAGAGTCATTACCTACTGGTGCTTGTAATCTGCCCTTGAGGACCCACATCATCGGCCAATTGAGATACTCCAAACTCTTATTTCTCTATCATTTCCCAGAAAATGATCTAAATTATTTACTATTTTGAAAATATTTTTTTAACATTTTTTTTTTGAGAGAGAGAGAGACAGAGCATCAGTGGGGGAGGGGCAGAGAGAGATGGGGAGACACAGAATCTGAAGTGGGCTCCAGGCTCCGAGCTGTCAGCACAGAGCCCGACGCGGGGCTCGGACCCACGAGCGGTGAGATCATGACCTGAGCCGAAGTTGGATGCTTAACTGACTGAGCCACCCAGGTGTCCCAATTATTTACTATTTTAAAAGGAATTTAAAATCCTTTCTGAGTCCAGAAGACACTGAACTCAAATGCAGGAGAGAAGGTGTTTTCAAAATGTTCTAAATGCACTATGTTTACCTCCAAGTACAATTTTCACACTTGATACACAACCTTTCCAACGTTACTGACTCAATATTATGTCAAACAGTATCAGGATCAAGGTATATGTCATCTCAAGAGTTCACTTCTGGGTGAAGTCTGGCCAAGGTCTGGCAAAGACCTAACTGAGTTTCTGATACGCCAGGATCTCCAGAACGCTTTGTGGATTACGAGGAGAAGATCAAGATGGAAAGTTGCTGAGGTGGGTCGCTATTCTTTGGTGAACTACTAAAACTGGAAGAGAAGATTGATGACGATTCCATAAACAAAAATGAAAGGAGCCATTTAAAACACCATCACAACGGAGACGACAGTGGAAGGACAGGAAGTTCTGGCAGAAGGATCTCATTCCCCTTGGCTTTAGACAGAGTCACGAGAAACAGCAAACAAGGACTTTACCTTCAGGGTCAAGACTACATTTTCTGGCTGTGGAAGTCAAGGCAGTGGAGGAGTTGAGGAGAGTAAGGCAGACGCAGCATGCATCAAGAAAACAGAAAAAGTTACATGAGCGATTAACCACAACTGAGAACATTAACATTCCATACAGCGCAAATCAAGTGAGAGGTTGGTCCACATAAGCCAGGAACATAAAACTTGAGTGTTTATTAGAGAAACAAATGGAATTTACAGTTGGAACGTATATTTGGATTTCCTGAAATGTTCTTATCAGGATGCTAATCAGGTGTGGACAGAATGGGGGATATTAGAGGGAAAGTGACACAGGCTTGACACACGAACCGTGTGGTCTTTACACAATAGAGGATCAGCCACTGAACCCCAGCCGAAGGCAACAGTTTCCAAAGTGTCCTTTCTAAACTGAGAATCGGATGAGGTCATTCTCTTGCTTACCTGCATTTCCTGGATTCCCATCATGTTTAATTCCAACCTCTTAATGTGGTCTTGTTACTTAATCCTGGCCCCATGCCTTGTTCTTCTTGGCCATTCTAGTCCTAAGAAGAAGCCTCATGCTCCCCCTTCCTGCCTCGAGCTCCCTGGCAATGCCTCCTTGCCCAGAACATTATTCCCTTCACTCCTCTGCTCATGGGACTCAAGTCTGCCTGGATGTTGCTTCCTCCTGGAAATCTGTCTTGATAACCAGGTCTGGGTTTGCTTTCATCCCTCCTTCATGCTGCCTTGGAGCCCACACTTGCCGGTTGTCAGCATCTGCTCCCACAGGAGCCCTGCCTGAGCGGCGTTGTTTGCTCCTGGAGAGCAGAAACCATGAGGTCACGCCCACCGTTCTCTGGCAAGCACCCACCCGGGGACCCGGCATGCAACAGGTGCCCAGTCGGAAGCAGGTAAACTGGTGAACCAAGGGAGTTCCCTCAACGGTGGTCCAGTGATGGGGATGGACCACCCTGCAGGAAGACAGAAAAAGTAAGGTGCAGCGAGTTTCCCTTGAGGTGAAATTTGTTCAGTTTATCCTTTTGGTGGGGAGAGGGGGGTGGTATGTGCGTGAGAGGGGACAAAGTTAATACGGTGTTGTTGTTATGATGGGTGTTAAATGTCCTTGGGTGGCAAAATAAACGTTAGGCTCTGTGTCGTTCCCTGGGTTACTTTCTTGCAACTGTGTGCTCTGGGAAATCCAAAAGTTTGGAAACTATCGCTTTTAGATGGCAGATTTTCAGAGGTGGGAGAACAATGTTTGTGATATTAGTACCTGTTAAATGAGGCATCCAAAGTGTTGGGGTGGGCAGTTCAGGTACACATGCCCCCAGGGTCACATGGGGCATCTTGAATGACCCCGGACTCCCTTCCTGGGCATGGGCCCCACAGTCTCCCCAACTTACCACCATAAATGTGTGAAAAACACTGACTCCAGGCTCCTCCCCTAGAGCGGGTATCAGGAGATTTGGGTAAAACCAGGAGCCTGTCTTTAAACCAACCCTGGCGTCATGGCCTGATCAGGTGGGTTTGGGACACCTGCTCTCGGCTCCAAGGGCAGATGGTGCTGGGCTAGGGCCAGAGCAGAAGCACCTGTAAGCTACAACAATCAGCTGATTCTTTGGGACTTAATATTCCCACCCAGGAGTCAGTCTGGTCTGATGTATTTGATGGGGTACCAACAACCGCCCCCCCGCCCCGTCCCCGGTGGAGCTGGGTGAATCTTCATCTTTTTCCTGTTCGTGCCGGCTGTCACACAGTATGAGGTTACGACCGTGCGGTGCCGCAGTTTGAATCCGGCTATGCCGCTTTGCGTCAGTGACCCCCCACTCCACTTAATTACCCATCATCGTCTCCCGGGGACCTTTTGAAAAATATCAATAACCAGCCAGCCCTGACCCATTACATCAGAATCCCTGGGGGACGGGCCTAGGCCTTGTTGCCAATGCTACTCTGAGCCTTGGTTACCTTACTGATGGAATCTGGATCAGCAGAGGCTCTATTTTATGCAGTTTTTCAGAGACAACAAGAGAAAACGGTGAGAAGCAACATGCTCAGTGCCTTATTCTGTTCTAAACGCTTTAAATGTATGCGAGGTGAGTTAATACATGTGAAGTGCTCAGACCCGGGTGTCCCAGGGTCATGCTCAATCAATCGTCATCACCATCAGGAAGATGATGTTTAACAAGAAGATGTAACGATCAACACACGGTAGCCTTATTCCCATCCCTCAGCTCCAGCAAGCCCCAGACATGATCCTGGGCACAGACTGCCGTGCACTGCTTGCTCTCTAAATGCTTCTGAGATCTCTGGAAGGTGCTTCTCTTGCCGGGAAAGGGGAGTGTGCTCTTCCAGGCAGCATGCCCCGCTCTCCTGGAGGGCAGGAAACAGGGAACTCATTCACTTACCTTTCGCGGACATGCAGGGTGGGTTCCAAACACCACAATCCCATCTGGAATAACGACCTGACGTTTCCTAAGTGCCAAATCGATATCCAGTGACTGTCAGCACTGGTGAGGTCAAGAAAAGCAGCAGGGATGAGGCCCAGGCCCAGCACCTGCCCCCAGAGGAAGCGTCAAGAAAGGGAAAGGTAGAGGCGCCTGGGTGGCTCAGTCAGGTAAGCGTCCCACTTTGGCTCAGGCCATGATCTCACAACTCATGAGTTCGAGCTCTGCATCAGGCTCTGTGCTGACAGCTCAGAGCCTGGAGCCTGCTTTGGATTCTGTGTCTCCCTCTCTCTCTGCCCCTTCCCTGCTCACACTCTGTCTCTGTCTCTGTCTCTCTCTGTCTCAAAAATAAATAAACATTAAAAAGTTAAAAAAATATAGGGGCGCATGGGTGGGTGGCTCAGTCGGTTAAGTGTCTGACTTCAGCTCAGGTCATGATCCCACGGTTCATGAGTTCGAGTCCCACGTCAGGCTCTGTGCTGACAGCTCAGAGCCTGGAGCCTGCTTTGGGTTTTGTGTCTCCTCCTCTCTCTGCCCCTCCCCAACTTGTGCTCTGTCTCTCTATGTCTCTCAAAGAATAAATAAATGTTAAAAAAAAAATTAAAAGAAAGGGAAAGGTAATGAATGGAAGGTGAGGAATTTCATCCGAGGAATGAAATGAAGGATGAAGATACAAACCAGCCAACCAAAAGGCAGCCAACCAAGAGGCAGGAGTGGGGATGGACTGTGGCCACAAGGAAACAAATCCAGGAGGTCATTGCAAAGAAGCCGTCCATTCCGACGGACCGGGATGTACAGAATCAAAAGATGGAGGTGACAGGCGTTGCTGGGACAACTGTCCCCTGGAAAGGTTTCTAGAGGTGCAGGTGGCACTCAGGGGTTGCTGGTGGGAAGCGATGGGAAGCCATCCACCTACACTCCACACTACGCATCCTTTGAAGACAGGAATTGTGTCCTTTTATTTCCTTGGGGGGGTCACCACCCGACAAGCTAGGCTGAGGGGCTCTCTCTGCAGAAACTCCACGTGAGCTTGGTGGAGGGGGAGGTCATGCTGTTTTCCCTGGGTTTCCGTCAGCCGGCGCTCAGAGAACCCGGGAAGGGGTTCGCCCGCTCTCTGATCCCCGAGGGAATGACACCCAGGGGCTTGGCGCAGCTCAGGTTGTATCTGGAGCACGGCGCTTGGCACACGCTGAGTGGACAGATGAGTTGCCCGTGTCATCTCTACCTTAACACCTCGAGTGAAGACAGACCACTCCTGTAAAGTCTAAACGGGTTAATACTCGTAAATCATGACCAAGGGTACCTGCCTCACTGTGCGTGCTGTAGAGACGCTAGAAACCGGCGGTTATTAGAGCCGTTCCTCGGATTTCCGCGGCTTCGTCTGCCGGGTCCTCCCTTTCCCTCATTTCCCTTCCCAGGGTTAATTACCCACTGTAACATTTTATGGTTTAATAAATAAAAGGCATGGCACTGAGGCTGTGACGGTCTTCTCACACAGCTCAGAATACTCAACGCGAGCTGCTTCCAACAAATTAGTCACTTTAGGACTCCAGTACAGTGGCTCGGGTTGAGCTGAATTTTTGTTGGCCGCGCATGTGTTGGTTTGGAGTCAGACCGGTCCCGGGAAGGATCCCACCTTCACCACTTAGTCACTGGGTGACTTTGGGCAAGTTCCCCAGCCTCTCCGAGGGCAGGATTTTCTTGAGCGTGCAGCGCAGAAATACTTCTGCCTCGGACAGGTTTCATTGTGGGGGTTGGAAACGATGTCAAGTTCGGGCGCCTAGGTGGCTCAGTCGGTTAAGCGTCCGACTTCGGCTCAGGTCATGATCTCACGGTCCGTGGGTTCGAGCCCTGCGTCGGGCTCTGTGCTGACAGCTCAGAGCCTGGAGCCTGTTTCAGATTCTGTGTCTCCCTCTTTCTTCTCTGACCCTCCCCTGTTCGTGCTCTCTCTCTCTCTCTCTGTCTCAAAAATAAATAAACGTTAAAAAAAAAAAAAAAAAAAGAAAGAAACGATGTCAGCTCATAAGCCAGTGTTGGCCCAAGGTGGACAAGAAACGGTGGCTGTTGTCATTACAGAGAGGACGATGACCCGGTGTAAGCTTCAGAAGCAGTGGAGAAGCTTTGTGCTTCGAGCCTCATGCTCATAAAGAAAGGCTGTAGCTCTCGTTTGCGCTACATGCCTTGAGGTCTCAGTTCGTTTATTTGTTTAATATTTAAAAAATTGTTTTTAGAGACAGCACAAGTGGGGGAGAGGGGCAGAGGGATATAAAGAGAGAATCTCAAGCAGACTCTGCGCTCAGCATGGAGGCTGACGTGGGGCTCGATCCCACAACCCTGGGATCATGACCTGAGCCGGAATCAAGAGTCAGACGCTCAATGAGCTGAGTCACCCAGGTGCCCTAATGAAGTCTCAGTTTAAATGCATCCCAGGTGCAAAACCACTCTCCCTCCTCGGGACGTTCTTGTTCACGGCCCTCTATCAGAACTTCTTGCGTGATGTGTGTCCCCCTCCACCTCCACCAGTCCAGCTGTGGACTGCATTAGTCTGCTGGAGCTGCCTTCACAAAGTGCCACGGACCAGAGTGCTTGAACAACAGAAAGGTGTTTCCTCACAGGTCTAGGGCCTGGGAGTCTGAGATCAAGGTGTGGGAAGGTTTGGTTTCTTCTGAGGCCTCCTTGGCTTGCAGATGGCCGTCTCCTCCCTGTGTCCCCACACGGTCTTTTCTTTGTGTGTGTCTGTGTCCTAATCCCCTCTTCTTATAAGGATACCAGTCAGACTGGCTTAGGACTCACTAATCACCCCGTTTTAAGTTAATTACCCTTGTAGTGACACTATGTCTCATACGATCCCTCTCCGAGGTGCTGGGATTACGACTTCAACGGATGAATTTGGGGCACAATTCAGCCCATAACATCCATGCGTATTTCTTATCCCACAACCTCCCTTCCACCAGCTGAGAGTTGGCGGAGTAATGGCCACCCTTTCACAAGTTTGTCCCCTGCGACACACTGCTCCTAGCCAGCACTCTGTAAAATGGATACATGAAAGAGAGAAGTACATA
The DNA here is from genome assembly GCF_028018385.1 of Neofelis nebulosa. Taxonomy (NCBI): domain Eukaryota; kingdom Metazoa; phylum Chordata; class Mammalia; order Carnivora; family Felidae; genus Neofelis; species Neofelis nebulosa. The sequence continues at coordinate 195,233,406 of NC_080784.1, read as the reverse complement.
AAAAAATGTCAAGGAGGAGAAGGGGCCAAGGATCTTAAAATATTACCTTTAACTTTCAGCTGAAGTATAAAGAGGAGGCAGTTCTGTGAAAAGGAGTCCTATTTCCCTCCCAAAGTCGGGCCCAGCGCTTGGAGCAAAAGGTCAGCTGAATGCTTCTGAACCTCCTTCTGAAGAGAGTTCACTAAAAGAACACCCAGCTGGAAAGTCACTGACCCCGCGGCCCAGGCTCCTCCGCCATCTGAGAACTCACCAGAAGAGGAAATGCTCGACTCAGGACAAAAGCTGAAAAGACTCCCCAGGGCCCCTCGCCTGGACAGACCTTACCTGTGAGTGCAGTAATTAGAAAGCCAGTGGGCACTGGTCAGTGTAGAAGACGCTGCTGGGGCTCCCACATCTCTCAGGCCTCAGTCATCTCCATGTACCTCCTCAAGCTTCTAGCTACTGGCATCTTTCACTCTGTGCTCGACAGCCTTTTCTGGTACCACGGCAGGTCAGAAGTGCTTAGGGCTTAACACAGTCCCCCACCCCCACACCGCCCCTAACCTGTGCCCCTTCAGTCTTGGTGTCTGGAAACCTCAGCTCCCTCACACTTCCCAGGGACTAATTTGGACACTGGGGTTTTACACCATTGCCCCGGCAATTCTACAGGATGAAGCTTCAGCCGTCCCCTGTGGCCGGTGGCTTAATGCCACACCCTTTCCAGGCTGCCCTCTCTCCCTCGTGTTACCTCTCCACTTCCTGGCCAGTGTCCCCTGCACCTCCCAAACCAATGACGTGACCGCGAGGCCTTGACTCAGGGTCTGCTTCAGAGGACTCCAACCCAACACAGCCGGCATACGTCAGACTACGAGCAATCAGAGAGCGCCCCTCCTGAGGTGTCTGGCTTCTCCGGTGTCTCTGCCTAACCAAATCCCTCTTTCTTGGACAACAGTGGAAAACGTGACTCGATCCCAAGTGAAGGGGGAATTCAGGTCATGCATGAGGACTCAGTGCACTTGTCCCCCATGCCAATGGTGTTGGTCCATTTGCAAAGGCACCTGAGGTGGAGAGGAAATCAGGCACCAGGGAGATCCCCAATTTCACAGGAGCTCCAAATCTAATACCAAGCCAGCCATAAAGGACTGGCCCAACTAAGAATCTCACCACGGGTAGTTGCTGAGGTGCCCAGAGTCACCTCAAGGTCTCAGGACCCCATCCTCAGAGGCCTGGACCAGGTGAAGCACAACCCCCACCCATTCTTTGGCAGAACTAGCTGGCATTCGGGCCAGGCTGCTAATGGCACGCCATTTTTCGATATCAATGTACAAGCAACAGTCATTTTGTTCTGCCCAGGGATGCAAGCAGACATCGGCAACCACGTTTGGGAGACATAGGAAGCCACGGGCATTTCACAACGAAAATGTTTTTCCACAGTACTAGGGAAGGCTGTGAGCGCTAGAGAGAAACTAATTCGTGTCAATGGTCTTTAGATAAGGCTTACCCTTTGGCATCTGTATTTGTTTTCTCTTGGGTATCACTTTATTGCAAACTGAGAATATGAGGCACTGTCACCTCCGCATCTGAGGTGACCATTCACTGGGCGAGAGATTACTGCCCTCCCCATACATTGCCCCCACCACACTGGGACACTGTCATTCACGTTTGCTGTGCTGGCCATTCAAGAATGTCCCCCGTGTGTCTGCTTATATTGTTCTCTTGATAACCACTTTCAGGAGAGGACAAAGTACTTAATCCTTCAGGACTAAGAGCCTGACAGATTCAACTATTTTTTTTTTTTTTAATTATCCTAACATTCAGTACAACAAGCATCTGTTTATTTCACTGGCAACCTGCACTCATCGCAAACCAAAAGCAAAGGACACTCTTGTGTTTGGGTAATCCATCACAGATGCAAACAGAATGAATGCGCGACACCTTGGTATTCAGCAGGGGCACGCGAGGTCCTTTAATACTTTCTGAAAATACCATCTGCTCATATTAGCGAGCGTTCAGGGTCCCAGGCCGCCTTTCCTTCCTCTCCACTCTTTCACACCTTGTCCTGGTGGCTCCCGTGGTCCCCGAAGCCTCGAATGCCAGCAAAGCCACCTCCCCACCTGCTCCAGCCCTGCTTATTCTTCTTTTTTTACAACAAGCCCCCCAATCACCTTTTATGCAAGAACTCCTGGTCAGAATTACGTTTTTTCACCTACGTTCCTCTTCCTGTTACTTATAAATCTACTTATTTCCTTCTTCTCCTTCTACTTTAAACAATCAGGTATGGTCTCTGCCATCTGGCTCTTTGCCTCCTGAGATCAAGGGCGATTTTCCTTATCCTTAGCCCAGGCAAGTGCACACACAGAGCTCTCAATACACCTGTTCCTGTGTGAAGCTGCTTTTTACCAAACTGTATTTTATTTTTTTATTTTTTAAAAAATTTTAAATGTTTTTATTTATTTTTGAGAGAGAGACAGAACGAGTGGGAGAGGGGCAGAGAGAGAGAGGGAGACACAGAAGCTGAAGCAGGCTCCAGGCTCTGAGCGGTCAGCACAGAGCCTGACGCGGGGCTCGAACTCATGAGCGTGAGATCATGACCTGAGCTAAAGTCGGAAGCTCAACCGACTGAGCCACCCAGGCACCCCTACCAAACTGTATTTTGAAACAAAGTACACATCCCTGTTTCTAGAAATGTTCAAACAATTCTACTTAGTCTGGGAGTTCTCTCCTCCCGTAGCTAAGAGAAACCTACCCCATTACTTCCCTTAAGGAAATTTCAGTTTTTAAATACAGAAATACATACAGCTTAAAAGGTGAATGTTTTTTCAAACGCTACTTTTGGAATTTCTGCTTTAGAAATCAAAGGGGATTTATAAGATGTTTCAATATTCCACAAAAATTCTTAGTCAAAGAAAATTATAAAGTTCATAGGTGAACTGATTGCTTAAAGATTTACTTTCAAGTCAACCAAAATTTTGTTCATACTTATTTTTACTAACAAATGTATCAATAAAAATTACCTTCTCATAATCAGTTGAGAGGTCAAACTTCTTCTGTAGAATTTTTCTTAAAATATCTGGGGGAAAAGTCACAAAACAATAGCAAGGTTACTTTTACAGTAAAAACACAACATGTATGTTTAGAAAATAAATTTTATATATGCTTACAAATTATTGTACCTCTATGTAGTATTCTTATCATTTTATTTCTATTTCTTAAGGTAGGTAAATAATTAAGCTATGAGGCTCTAAACAGAAGCAAAGAATGGAGGGCAAATATTTTTGACTTACTATTTAGCAGTGGTGGAATTAGACAGTTGCCATTTTCGAGTTTTCGGTTTCTCACAAGACACCTTGATAGTTACCAGCATATAGGTCCTTAATAATTACTGATAAAATGTTACACCGAAATTGCTCACTCTTAATTTTTTGAAACCACAAACAGAAATGCAACTTATTCTTTAGTGATTCTACATTTACATAATATTTTACAAATAAAAAGAACCTTACAATTAATCCAAGCAGTGCATGAAATCCTGAAATAATACGCAAAATGGTATTTTTCCCGCCATGTTCATTTTGGGCATTTCCAAATTCTCATATAGGTTAGGATTCACCTCTTATCCTGACTCACCAATCTAGCAATGATATGCCATGACTGATGCCCAGACAGAGAGAATAACTTGTCTAAAATCTGGGATGTGTGAGGAGGCCAGACCAAGGCCCAGGTGGGTCGTCATTTTTCTGCCCCAGGGTCCTTCCCACGCTGCACATTGTAATTCACCCTGGGAATGAGCTTCTGGAATGCTGTGGCTGTATCCTGTATACATCACTTCTAAAGTGCACTACAAGGGGCACAAAGGAAAACTTGTTGTGAATGCTTATTTAAAGCAAGAAGTATAGATTTACATGCCGGCCACCTCCCCGCAGGACTTTTTGGAAAACAACTTCTGACCTGCACAGACTAAACGCAACGACCTGCAAACTAAATAAAACAGATCTTTAAAAGGTGTGCTGTAGGAGCAGGGATCAAACTGGTAGGTTTGGGATGCTTACCCTATCCCTAGGGTACTGGGAGTCCTAGTTATTCATTCCTCCAAGGGAGACCCAAGGACGGGAGAAACCTGAGTCTGCTCAACCCCGCAGATCTCCTCCAGCCTTGAGCTAGTCACTTTGCTTTGGTTTGTTGTACAGATTAGGCTTCTGTTCTACATTTCATTGGATGAAAATGTCCACCGGCGATTTTTTTTTAATTGGGAATCATCCATTTATTTCAGTATATTTAATGACACAGGTGACGTTCCTGTGTGGCATTTTGGGATCTTGATCTGGTTAAGAGTTGGGATGGAGTCCAAGCTGCGCTACTTTCCACGGTGTCTCCTCCTGGGTGAAGAAGAATTACCTGCCACAAGCCTCCTCATCTGCCAGTGGGTTGATATTAGTCTCCACCCTCGAAGGACCACTTCAGGTTAAGTGAGATCATGCAGACGAAGGAAAACGGTACAGGGCCTGGCACACAGCGGGCCCTTCACTGTTCTGTGAAAGGGTTTTAGGAAATGTCTGCTGCAGAGCAGTACGCAAGGAAAGTATGGCATGGAAGGTGTTCTTGCGGCCACGGAGTATGCATTCACTTGGCTCATCTTTATAAAACCCGAATGAGAACTTTGAGTCTCTTCCGGGGAGCCGCCCCCTCCTTCCTCTCAGGTCACAGTGACCAGGTAAGCGGTGGGCATCCCCCACTGGCCTCAGTGGGCACATCTCTGAATGTGGTCCGCGGACCCCTTGGAATCGTCATGATATGTTCAGGGTGCCCACGAGGAGGAAGCAGAAGATGTGATCCGCCTTTCCACGGTGTTGATATTTGTACTCAGGGTGCAAAAACAACGGTGGCAAAGACTGTTGTAATTTAGCAGGAACCACATAGCATCCATTCTATTCTTCGCTGCCATCAACTCATGGAAAATAGAAGCTCAAGTCACGAGAATGATCTCGAGGATTATTACAATCATAGCGTCCGACTTCAGCTCAGGTCATGATGTCACAGTTTGTGGGTTCGAGCCCCACCTTGGGCTCTCTGCTGTCAGTGTAGAGCCCGCTTCACATTCTCTGTCCCCGACTCTCTCTGCCCCTCCCCAGCTCACCCGCTTGCACTCTCTCTCTCAAAACTAAACATTGTTTTAAAAAGAGAATAATCTTGATGGAGCATTAAAAACTCGTAATTGTATTAAACTTCAATCTGTGAGCAGCCATCTTTCTATTATTCTGTGCGAGGAAATGGTAGTGTGAGTAAGGTGCTTTTGCTGCACACCCGTTTCCAGCTGACTCCAGAAAGAGCCCTGGGTGCTGGTCTTGAGTTGGGAGCTAAACTCACCACATTTCTCACGGAGCACGATTTTCACGCAGAAGAAAGAGAGACAAACCATGGTTATCCAGACTTGAGGATTTTGGAGACACTTTCTTTAAAATGGAGGGAGTGGAGCCCACAGCTTCGAGAGGGCGACTCACAGGACTTGTTGCCAATGATAAAATTAGAGCATTTAAGCAAAAATTAGAATTTTGCAAAATCTGCTTCCCTGGGGTTGACAGACGTGGGATTTTACCACATCGTTCTCACCACACTTGAACACATGAAGCAGGTGCGTCTCTAACAGACTATGTGGAGGCCAGTGAATATGGGACACATGGATCACACGTTGGCCACGGCCCCAATGAGACAGTGCCAGTCTTCCAGTGCCAAACAGATGCTCCCAGCATTTGCCGGAAGATCCCCAGCCCCTCCCAAGTACCCGGGATCCCGGTGGTCCCGGGTGCTGAAGAAGGGTCCCCGCTACACCAAATGACACTCCTTACTGACAACTGACCCCTGCCCTTTGTCTGCCAGCTGGCCCCATCTCTCTGCCAAACTGATCTTTGCCGTGAGGACCAAGCACCCATCTGAGATTTGGGGGCAGGAATCTTCTCCCTCCCCCTGGTTTAAAGCAGCGCTGCCTAATAGAAATATATTACAAGCCATACAAGTAATTTCAAATTTCCTAGTAGCCACATTTAAAAAGTGAAAAGAAATGGGTGATTAGTTTATTTTACATTAATTTTAATAATATGCTGCCCTTAATCCAGATATATGCAGTACACTGTCATTTCTGTATGCCATCAATATAAAAATATTAATGAGCTGTTTTACAGTCACTAAGTATTCAGGTCTGGTATAGATGCGCTCAGTACATCTTAGTTCAGACTAGCTATAATTCAGGTGCTCAGGGGCCACACGTGGCCATGGCCTCTGTACTAGACAGCACAGGGTTAGAGGCTGTAGGTCACCGACCTTGCAGGCCTCAGTCCTTTTCCTCATCCTCCCTCCCTCCCTGTGACAGTGTACCCTGTCACAAGAACACAAAATGAGCATCCACCATATCCATTTGTCCTCTGCCTTCCCTGTGGATCTCTAAGTGGTCTCAATCCAGGTAAATGAACATCAGCACAAGGCCTGTAGGATGCAGCCCAGCATCTTCATTTGTGAGGTCTTGGCATTAACTCTGCTGTTCACGCCTCATGCGGGAACTCATGAGCCCCCCCCCCCACCACCACCGACACACACTAGGAAACTCCATCTCAGTTCTAACACGTTCGTCGCTGTTGAGAACTTTTAATCGATTATGGTCCATCTCAGAAAGCGTGTGGAAGACCCAGGGTCCCACTTCTGCTCCCCTACCCCCCCCCCCCGCCGCCGCCCCTGCCTGGGGGTCTGGCTGCACTACAATCCTTTGTCTTTGTCTCTGTCCTCCTGGCCAGCTTCCAGTGGAACCAATCTCTACCTCTGGATCTCCTACATTCCCAGAAAGTTCCAGGGATCCAGCACCATTTGTGGTACTGATGCTGCAGAAACATAACATTATCCAAAAGAAAGTGTTGCCTCCTTTTTGTAGATCAGACGGGATCCCTGAGGTCTGTGACTAGTTCCTTGTATTGCCTGGTGAGCGAGGTAGCCAGTAGCATTTGGATCACTAGTGTTATCCTGACCTCTGTGAGACCTCAGTGTGGACAACAATGGCCACCTTGTCCTTCCTAAACCGAGGGAGGATCTGTTCCGACAGAGCCTGATAGGCACTTAGCATGGGCCAGACAACTCCCAGAGGCCAAGGAAAGATCCTCCCTGCCCTGAACTCAGGGAGTTATCTGGCCACCTTTCCCATGTGGCAATTCATTTTCCACTATAGAAATCCCATGCTCTTTTCACAACATAACAGTTGTCTCTTAAGATATAGCAGTGGGAGGGAAATATGGACTCCAGTGAACGAAGAAGCTCTTGTCATGGTAGATTGTTTCTCAGCATCTGGTCCCATAAAGGGGCTCTGTGGGTCTTTCCAGAATGATGGTGGCTATGAGCCTCTCTTCATTCAACTCTTGGTACAATGCCCTCTTACCTGGGACTTTTAAATTTCGTGTGATGATGGAAATTAAGAAAGGTAGCAGCCAGGGCTAATTCTGACCTCTTGTGTCACACCATCAACTTAGAAAGTAAGTTGCTTCGGTTTGGTTGGTTGGTTGTGTGGTTTTTTGCTGTGTGTGTATATGAATAATTTCTCTATGAATTTTTTTTGATGTCTGAAGCCATACAAGTAAGATAAAATAAGAAAGTGCCTTGTGCAGGATCCATATATTAAAAAACCCATCTTCCTTATCTTAGTAGAAACACATCTTTGACTAAGTAAGATATTTCTGTTTCCTAACTGGGCTTCTTTTAATACACATGTAGGTTCTGGTCCAAGCTAGGCAAAATAAAATTCTACTCTTGGAACGTTCTCTTATAAAATGGATAGACAATTTTTTTTAATGTCTATTTTTGAGAGAGAAAGAGAGACAGAGTGCTAGTGGGGAAGGTGCAAAGAGAGGGAGACAGATTCCAAAGCAGACTCCAGGCTCTGAGCTGTCAGCACAGAGCTGGACACGGGGCTCGAACTCACGGACCACAAGATCATGACCTGAACCAAAGTCAGATGCTTAACCAACTGAGCCACCCAGGCACCCTTGGATAGACAACATAAAACAAACAAACAAACAAACAAAAAAACAAACAAAAAAACCCCAAACCTGCTGTTGCCAGTTGATTCGTCGGATTTGTGACAAACTTACGTGCTCTCACAAAGATCTCGTTGCTATCTATTTAATGAGACTTACCTGGCTAGGTCTCTAATTAAAAAGATACGCTACCTGATAGCTTCTAAAGTGTGTTCCTGCCATTTACTGGGAACAGAATCTCTCAAAGGTGCTAAATTATATTTAAAAGTTTTTTTAAAGAGATTTTTATATCTGATATAAATAAACATTTAGTATGTGGCAAGCCATTCTTAATCTATGTAAAACAATATTATTTGTAATGCAGTTCTTGAGAAAATATTTTTTTGGAATGTTATTTTGTTCATAGCTGGTAATTTTTCTGCCAAAGTATTCTAATCTTGGCTTGTTTTATTTTAAAACCTTTTAAAAAAGTTTAGTAAAGTTTTATGTGCAGGCCATTTTAATTAATCTTTTGCTCCTCTCTACCTGATGTTTTCTAGTCTCTTTAACTAGAATTTTTTTTTTTTTTAAATTTTTTTTTTTTTTCAACATTTTTTATTTATTTTTGGGACAGAGAGAGACAGAGCATGAACGGGGGAGGGGCAGAGAGAGAGGGAGACACAGAATCGGAAACAGGCTCCAGGCTCCGAGCCATCAGCCCAGAGCCTGACGCGGGGCTCGAACTCACGGACCGCGAGATCGTGACCTGGCTGAAGTCGGACGCTTAACCGACTGCGCCACCCAGGCGCCCCTAGAATTTTTTAAATGAAACCAAAAATTAAGTGATAAACTTAGAAGCACTATGGTGTTAAACATCAAAATTGAGAGATTAAAACATACAGAACAGGTTTTTCTTTGCGGACAAATCTTAGAAAATGACTCTTTTTTTTTTCCTTTTCTTTTTTAAATTTTTAAAAAGAATGTTTAGGGGCGCCTGGGTGGCGCCGTCGGTTAAGCGTCCGACTTCAGCCAGGTCACGATCTCGCGGTCCGTGAGTTCGAGCCCCGCGTCGGGCTCTGGGCCGATGGCTCGGAGCCTGGAGCCTGTTTCCGATTCTGTGTCTCCCTCTCTCTCTGCCCCTCCCCCGTTCATGCTCTGTCTCTCTCTGTCCCAAAAATAAATAAAAAACGTTGAAAAAAATTTAAAAAAAAAAAAAAAAAGAATGTTTATTTATTTTTGAGAGAGACAGAGCACAAGTGGGGGAGGGGTAGAGAGAGACAGAGACACAGAATCCAAAGCAGGCTCCAGGCTCTGCACGGTCACCGCAGAGCCCCGTGCGGGACTCAAACTCATGAGCTGTGAGATCATGACCTGAGCCAAAGTTGGATGCTCAACTGACTGAGCCACCCAGATGCCCCTGACTCATTTTTTTCTAAATGTCAAGTTAGATGTATTTGTACTCAGAACTCTTGTTAATGAAAATTAAACCCACGCCCGCGAGCGCGCGCGCGCGCGCACACACACACACACACACACACACACACACACACAAAGTAAGCTCTCTTCAGGCACTTGAAGTGTTTTCTTGGAAATGTGATTAACTAAGGGCGTAAACAGTGTGAAATGTTCCCTTGTGGAGCCACCACAGTGTCCCTCTTTGACCTCCAGGGACATTGTCTGAGACTCCAGTAGTGTGTGGGGCTCTCTATTAAGAGTGACTTAATCTAGTATTTTGTGCATGAAATCAACACTGTCACACTGAAAGAGATTGTTCAAGTTTTTACTAAAAGTAGCATAAAATGATATTCAAGTTCAACTTAGAAACCTACAAAAGTTAAGTTTGCGAACGTAAAACTTTCATGACTAAGTGTTACTTAAAACTTTAGTCATTTCTTTCCAGGCACGAAAGACTTTCTGCAGGCTCTTAAATTTTTTTTTTAAGTTTATTTATTTATTTTTGAGAAAGAGAGAGAAGAGAGAGAGAGAGAGAGAGAGAGGATAAGAGGGGGAGAGAAAAAGAGAGAACCCCAAGCAGTCTCTGTGCTGACAGTGCAGAGCCCGAGAGAAAGAGAGAGAGAGAGAGAGAGAGAGAAGATAAGAGGGGGAGAGAAAAAGAGAGAACCCCAAGCAGTCTCTGTGCTGACAGTGCAGAGCCCAATGTGGGGCTAGATCCCATTAACTGCGAGATCAGGACCTGAGCTGAAATCTAGAGTGGGACGCTTAACTGACTGACCACTCAGGCGCCCCTCTGTAAGCTCTTAAACATCAATTTGACAACTTGCCCCCCCCCCCAACTCTAGACTAAATTCCTGAGGGGACAAGGGGCAGGTAGGCACCAAGTGGAATGCCTGACAAGTGCAGATAAAACACAACCCTGGACAGTTCAAAAGTATTAACTTCGCAGATGTGCTGGTATTACGCAGGGTTGGAAGAGACAGAGGCATTCTGCCCTATGAGAAATGTTCAGTATGGTGTTTGTATATGATCCACTAACATGGAAACATTAGCGTCTCCTACTTCCATTCTGTACCTTTTCATGCTCTGCCTTTTCCTGTCCTTCAGCTTGTGGTACAGAATATGAATGCCCAGAAGAAGCCATGTGTCACCTCATTTTCCTTGGCCCACTGCTTGACTACATTCCCCAGCCCCCAAGCACTTAGATGGGACACATGACTTGAGTCCTGGCCAATGGAACATGGGCAGGTGTGCGGGCACAACGCTTCCAGACCCGGCCTCCAAAACCTCCCACAAGAGGTTTGCATGCACACCCTCTTTACCCATCTCCCAGCCAAATACGAAGGACCTAGTGGAGAATCCTGAAGCCCATGGTGATAGAAGGCCCATTAGATGGAGGGAGCCAGAGTCCTAGGACCTCTCCACTCCATCGCTTCTATATCAGACCATTAGACAGCATTTTTCATCAAAATTTGGGCTTGTTTGTTATAACAAATGGTGTCACGTTCCCTAACTGAAAAAAGCCTTAGCCAGTGAAGACTCCCAACATTTTTGTGCTGCAGGCATCCTCTACCTGTTCCCTGTCTTGCCAGCTTTGACGAAACAAAGGTTAACTCGTTTTTCTCAGGAGCAGGTACACATACACATAACACAGCAGACTGAGGTTTGGTGAAGCCATTATGTTGGCACTAATGGAGACAGATTTCAAAAGACATCTTCATTAAAAGGTTGAGCTTTCTGTGTTTATAAAAGAGAATGCGTGGCAAGGCATTCAAACCCAGAAATATCACTATAAAACGTGGTACAAGGTAGCTCAGATACAGCATCTTTCTAACTGCTTCTCATCTGTGGGTCTATAAAAGCTCTGGAAAACATCCACAGCCCTGCCTTAAATCTCCATACGCCCTTCAACAGCTTCACTACCAACTGAATTTTCCTGATCTACAAAACACATGTTCAAAACACGCTGATTCAGGCGTGTGTCTACTGCCAAAATATTTAAGGAAAATGCTCTCAGGTTACAGTGTGATCCTGGGAAGTTTGCATCGAAAAGGAGTTACGACTAAGTTGGCTTAAGATCTTGGGACCATCTCCAAGAGTCATGGGCACAACATGGCTGCTTAGATGGGTTGAGACCACCAGCTCCCAGGGCCAGGCTGCTCTTTCTGGAGCAGAAGGCCGATTGTCATCAAGATGACAAGTTAGTTGGTGAAACTGTGAACATTTATGTGGTTCCTACGCGGCCCTTGCACTTTCTCCAGAGCTCCCACATGAAGGGGTCTTTAGACTACAGACAGGAAACTCACTGTGGTTGAATCTTGTCCTCCCTCACTGGGCTCAACTTGCTGGGTTTTGTTTTTGTGTTTTAGAACTTCCATTCAGAGTTCCAATGAATGAACATTTATTTCTTCTCGTGTCAGGGAAATATTTCAATGTGAACAAATCGGAAATCTTCTGGTTATTTGGATTATTTGGTTCAGTTCACCTTTTATCAAGAAAAATGTTTAAGGAGCCAACTCATTGCATGAAATATGTTTAAAACTACATTAAGCCAGCACAGTAAGTATGATCAGTTCTGATATCCGATAGGTTAGTCGAAAGAGACAAAGCAGGATAATCATGCCTTAGATGTTTTAACTTAAGGCACATGAATACCCATTTGTTGCCCATCATTGGATGTGAAGCCAAGGTCCATTTTTGAGTATGAGTCCACTGGCCAGAATGGAGGTGAGTTACGGTAAAAGAAATCTCCTCTCTTATTTCAAGGTAGACTCATGCCAACCACTCCATCTCCAAACTGTACCCTTAGGGTACATGAGGAGGAGTCATTGTCTCACAAAATTACACCACCTACACATAGTGTGGGTCCTCCAGAGAAAGCACTTGGTGATCACAGACTCTGCCTCAAGATATGGGGGTCAGGGGGGAACCTGGCTGATTCGATTCTTCAGTGACTGAAATGGGGAGTGGAGGGGTAGGCTTTACCCCAGCTACACATTCCCTGCCCCCCAGTCCCCAGACATTGAAAATGATTGCCTATGTCAGTCAGGGTTCGCCAAAGAAACACCATCAATGAGCAAGGAGATAGAGATAGAGAGAGAGGAGGATATGTATTTATTTATTTATTTAATCTTTTGGTGAACGTTTAGTCACTTTTTGAGAGAGACAGAGTGTGAGCAGGGCAGGGGGCAGAGAGAGAGGGAGACACAGAATCGGAAGCAGGCTTCAGGCTCTGAGCTGTCGGCACAGAGCCCGACGCGGGGCTCGCACTCACGAACTGTGAGATCGTGACCTGAGCCGAAGTCGGACGCTTAACCGGCTGAGCCACCCAGGCGCCCCGAGGGTTTTTTAAAGAGATTATGGGGGTCAGACAGTTTGAAATCTTTAGAGCAGGTTGGGAACTCAGACAGGGGTTCATGTTACGGTCTCAAAGCAGAATTTCTTCCTCTTGGGGAAATCTTAGTTTTTGCTCTTAAGACCTTTCAGCTGATTGGAGGAGCCCCCCCACATTATGGAGGGTAATCTCCTTCACTTAAAATCAACTTATTGTAGGTGTCAATCACATCGATAAAATACTTTTATGGCAACACCTCGATTAGGGCTTCATTCAATCGCTGGGTGCCAGAGCCCGGCCAAGAGGGCCCAGAAGACCCCAGCCCTGCCCCAGCCAGCTGTGTTAGCCATAGAAGGGTCCCACCCCAGAGCTGTATCGGAACCGAGCATATCTGAGCAGCCCTCTTACAGAGCAGGGGGACTCACTGTCACTAACGGCAACTACTGACAAGCTGTGCCAAAGGACCGCAATCAGGGGCCCAGTGAGTGCAAGGGCAGGGGATCACATGTAGTCTCAGAGGACAACTGATCCTGAATGATTTTCCTTAACCAGCCCCCACACTGACTTAAGTTGGTGTGCGCTAAACTACGAGGCAGGCAAATAAATGCCATTTGAAAAGATGTCCCTCAAAAGGAGCGGAACAAAATCTGTCTGGCACTTGCATGGTTAATTGCTTCCCTGAAGAGTGTACCTAGCAAGGCCCATCTTCCTGAAGCCCTGGTCGCTTTTATGTGTTTGCTGTCCTCTGACACTGAGATGAACACCCTCTGCCCAGAGCTTGGCTCACGTCTTCCTGTGGCTGATGTGAGCGAGGCTGAGCCTAAAGAAGTGATCTGGGGACCTAAACAATGCAAGTGCCTCTGGTCTGGGCGTTCATCAGATTCCCCGAATGAAGCACACTTCCTTCTGGAATGGCTGCCAAGAGCCTGTCTGAATTTAGTGCTCCAGGGATATGCATTTGAAGAATCACTTCGTGAAGCAACCGTCCTGTACTTTTCAATCGCACGGAGCACTTCATTATATGGTTCCAGTCCTCCGGCAACAAGACGAGACTCTGGTTTGCTTTTTAATACGGGGATTGATGCTTCAGAAATTTGGGAGCCAAGCCGCGGGGTCAATGGGAACTTATCAAATGTACTCCCCCTGCCTCCGAGTACATAAAGTTTTCCGGAAGGTGAGTCCCCTTTTCCTTTGTTTAAAATACAGTGTGAACACCCTTGCTTTGCTATTTCCTTCATTACAGCTGTCAACACAAGAGTCTGTGTGGTTCTCCTTTAATTGACTGGAGTGGCTTCTTGCAGAAGCAATGAGGCACGTTGGCTTGCAGTAGAATTTGATGGCACTGACTCAGGCTCCAAGAAAAGAGCTTGGGAAAAGTGCTGCCCGGGAAGCTATTCTTAGGAAAACATCTGGGACCATTCTGGCCCGTGCAGCTTTCTCCTTGCTATGTGCTCACACTGATTGTGCACTGGGGTTTCGTCTTAACCCTTAGCATGTGGCCCGGCCTGCCCTTAAATCACCTTGAATTCCTTTAGAGGAGGTGGGAGCTCCAGTCGCACAGGCGGAGGGAAACTTCTGGGGTCTCCTGGGGCCCAGGGCCCTCGATAAAGCTGCATGTGGTTCCCCGGCCTCAGTGCTGGGAGGGGTGTGGGGAGGGGTCTCTGTTCCTGGGATGGACTAGGGGCTGTGTTGCCACCACCCGTGAATCCAGGGAGGGGAGCAGGGAACACAGTCAAAATCTCTGTCGATTCCTGAAGTTTTTTGGTTCGTTTCCTTCCCTGAGACATTCCTGGAAAGCGTAATTCCATTCGCCGCCTTTGTCTCTGCTGTTTGTTGGGGAAAGTTTGCCTTGAGAATCTTGGAAAGGAGCACAACGTGCATGAAATCTTTTGTTCTGCACCGGGGCCCTCATAATCTCACATACACGCCCGTGAGAACGTGGGTCCGCTAAACCCCACTTTGTCCTGCCTTGTGACAGAAGGCTCAGCTGTTGGCAATGGGGTCTTCCCGACTGGGGACAGAGAGGGACTAGGGGCAGAGCAGAGGGGGACTTTTGTTTTCTCGAAGGTTTTTTGAGCTCCCGGGAATTTCTGAAAGAATATTTAGCAATTTTTTAAACAAGGTACTCTTACTTACAGGCTCTTCCACCCCCTTCTCCCTCAAAAATGACATTAAAAAACACAATTGTTAGGGTGCCTGGGTGGTTCAGTCGGTGGAGTGCCCAACTCTTGATTTCAGCTCAGGTCATGATGTCATGGTTCATGGGATGGAGCCCCACCCACGTCAGGCTCTGCGCTGACAGCGTGGAAACTGCTTGGGATTCTGTCTCTCCTCTTTCTCTGCTGCTCCCTCCCTCTCTCAAAAATAAATACATAAACTTAAAAAAAACCCATAATTCTTAACACTATCAAGTTAGACATGCTACTTCCTGTAAATGTAAGTCAGATTTTACCATTATCTTGTGTAGCCTGGGGCCACTTTTACAGCATTTCAAACACATACGGTTTGTCACCAAAAAACTGGAAAAGAAATGAGGCTGAAATCCGCAAAATTGTCCATGCTTCCCAATAGTCTTTGGAAAAGTAATAATGAGATATTCAAGATCTAGAGAAGCCTAATTTTGTCCCGGTAAGTGTTTGGTTCAGGCAACATACACTCTTCTAGTGTTTTGTTAATAATGTACCAGAACCAACTTTTTTTGTGGTTGTGTGTCCACCCCCTCTGCTTGTGCAGTGAAGCTGTAGGTTCCCCAAGACGCTCTTGTCTTTGTCCCCAGAGAGCTTTCTGCTAGTTGTCCTTGATGCAATTGCATCACTTAACTGAATATTATGTAAACAGATAAAGAATGACTATAAAGAGCAAATGTTGCTGTTTATATAAATTCTAAGTTGAATGTTTTTAAAAGCTCAGTAAAGAAGAGGGGTCTTAGAAAGAAAAGATCTGTTGCATTCAACGTAGGGGACACAACTGAAAAAGCTCAGCGTGAAAACCAGCAAAAATCTAGGGGAAAAAAATCAGCACTGAGTCTACACCGTAAATTCTTGTTGCTTGAATAAAATCCAGACTGGAAATCATAAAAGTTGTGTTGACAGGGAAATTCCAGTCGGGAGACTCACACTCACCTGATATTAAGTATGTAGGAATCTGCAAAGCAGTGTCCCTCCCACCAGCAAGAAGAACTAGCTAGACGAAAGACGATGTTATGGCTTTAAAAATTATTTTTTTAATGTTTACTTATTTTTGAGAGAGAGAGAGAGAGCGCAGGGGAGGGGCAGAGAGAGAGGGAGACACAGAATCCAAAGCAGGCTCCAGGCTCTGAGCTGTCAGCACAGAGCCTGACATGGGGCTCGAATCCATGAACCGTGAGATCATGACCTGAGCCGAAGTTGGACGTTTAACAGACTGAGTCACCCAGGAACCCCTGTTATGGCTTTTCATGGGCACCCCCCCCCCCCCCAGACAGCTGAGCCTGCAAAGCAGTCAATTCCACACAGAGAGCCAAGCCCCTCTGAGGAGAGACAAGGGATACACAACCTGTTTCCCTTTTGGCGGTCTGGTGAAAAGAAATCACTGAAAATGCTGACAAGCTCTTAAGGCTGAGTGTGGCTGGCATGTCCACTGTGGGCCCAGAAGGCTCGGAAATAATGAGGAATTTGCATTTGCTTGCGAGCCCCCAGTGAGTGCTCATGAGAGTGACTAGGGCAGGGCAAGTGACGGGAGAAAGTCTCCCTGGTGGCATAGGTATACAGGAAGTGGAGGGTTGCAGCTGAGGACAGGCACGGAGCCCGCATACTTCCCTAGGCCTTTCTCTCCAACAAAGCAAAAGATTTAGAGCCACTGAGTGAGAGGCAGGGAACTCTCTCAGTCCTATGGCCAAGGCAAAACTCCATTGTTCCTAGGATGGGGGTAAAAGTAAAACTCATCTGCTTGTGGGGAAGAGGCTGGAAACCCTCCCACCTATAGGATACAGGTAAAGGCTTATTGCTGCTGGGGGACAGGGCAGAAGCAAAGCCCCTCTGTGCCTGGGGACGAAACCACTCTGAGGCACACTACTGTTGAGATCAGGGCAAAAACACATGCTCCTCCCCAGACCAGTACAGATTCCAAGTAGGAGTTTGGCTGTCATGGGAGAAGGTACAGGAACAAAGAGAAAGCCCCACTCCCCAGGCTCAGTGGCACATGGCCTGCCTATGCCTGAAGCTGGACCAGTTCAACAGAGACCCGCCATGAGCCTGGCACCAAGTGACAGGCACCTCCACCATGGGAGAAAAAGCAGGGCTCTCTGTGCCACAGGTAAGCAGTGACTGTTGAAAGCTGAGGGTGAAGCAAGAACACTGAGTGACACCCTCCAGCACATCAGGCCCCACACCACACACAAGGTGAGGAATTTAAAGCCTGTGGCCCATTGGAGGTGATGGCAGTAACAAACTGACCCAGGCCAGCTCAACTCCTAACCAGAAGGACTCAGTCCCCCACACAACAGCCTGATGGGATGGAAATCATGTCCACATCCATGGGTAAAGACAATTCACCCCACTTTCTACCAGTCTACACAGGATGTCCAGCATTCAGTGAAAAATTACAAGACACACACACACACAAGAAAGAAAAATGACCCACTGTCAAGAGAGATTCGGACCCAGAGATCATTCAGATGGTAGAGAACTTTCTGACAGGAAGTTAAACATAGGTTGTTGGGGGGAATTTACATTTATACCTCAGGGTAAAATAAAATGTTTCATGAAAGTGTGTAAAATGTTTAGCTTTCTCAATATTTACCAACTTTAACCAACTAACTACCAGTCATATTGTTGAACAAGAGGGTTCTACTCTCCCTAAATTAGTCTTGATTTTTTTTTACCATAAATCAGCCCTAGTGGCAATTCTATAGGAATTATGATAACCTGTCCTGCTCTATCCAAGTCTCTAACCTATGGATTGTATTCCCCTACTCTATCTTCTAAGTTTCTCAGCGTGCCTTAGAAGAAAGAGAGGGGGATGAGAGGAGAATATTAGCTGTCACCATGAATTACCCACTGAGCTAAGTGCTCTGGGCCATGTGGCAGAGCAGTAAGTGCGGGGACTTGGCATCAGCCGGAGCTGGCTTCAAGGTCTGCCTCCAGCACTTAGAAGCTCTGAGGCTGGCTTGAACGTGGACCAAATTACAAAAACTCTCTGGGTCTCAACTTCTGCACCTGTAAAATGGACAGACGGCAACTACTTGTGACCTTATCAAGAAGATCATGAACGACTCAAGGTGGCCGTCTCACCTTCCAGCAAATGTAGGAGGGGATGGGACATCATTCCTATTCCCAAATGGGGAAGCCGGGCCTTAGGAAGGCTGAGTGGGTTGCATTACATCACTCAGTGGGGCAGGAATTCAAACTCAGGATCACTTTCCACTACACAACTCTGGGCAGCTTCAGAGTCCAGGGCTGGCCTTGCTGCCCAAGGGCACATAGACTGACTCAGGCCACTGGCTTCAGTTCTCTATGCTCCCATGTTCTCATCTGTGAAATGGGAAATCATACTTACCTTGCTCAACTATCCTAAGCAAGGTAAATGGTATGTGTAAAAGCACTTGGAAATGGTACGTGACACAAAATAAATGCCCCCAAATAGTGGTGGTGATGGCGGTGATGGTGGCCGTGGTAGGGGAGGAAGCAGTAGGTCTAGGGGTAGTTTATGAAAAGATAGACCTCTGGGATTTTCTTGTCTTTTCTTTCTTTTTTTTAATATAAGTTTTTTTTTACCTATTTTGAGAGTGACAGAGACGGTACAAGTGGGGGAAGGGCAGAGAGAGGAGGGGAAAGAGAATCCCAAACAGGCTCCACACTGGGCAAGTTCCTTACCTGCCTCGGGCCCTCAGTTTTCTCATATTGACATGGTCGCACTATACTCACAAAGAGACTTAACAGGAATGAACATGTCCCAGACCCTGTTCTGGGTGCTAAGGATACAGAGATGAAAAGATGCAATCCACCCTGTTAATGGGCTCACAGTCTGTTGGGAAGATATGGAAGTGAATCAGATGAAATGGGGGTGCTAAGATGTGGTCCCAGGAGGTTCAAAGTCAGTAGGCTAGGTGGGGGGGAGGGGCCTGTGGGGACTAAACGAAGATTTACCTGAGCAGACGATATTTGAACTGTGGCTTAAAAGAGAAGCAGACATGTATTAAGTGGAAGGAAGGAACTTCAGGGAGAAAGGACACAGTGAGGACCCAACCTCTGACCCTGGCTTAGTGAGCCCTGTACATGAACACTTCCAGTTCTTCCTCACGGCAGGCATGAGGCCAGAGTCCTGGGATGAGCGGGAACCTGGTGGCCCCCAAAGACAACTCTCCAAACCCCAAGACAAGCACAACACATACTTAGTTGCTTCAAATCCTTGTTACATAACTTCCTCTTTTTTATCTTTTTAAATGTTTATTCATTTATTTAGAGAGAGAGAGAGAGCACTCAAGCAAGGAAGGGGCAGAGAGAGAGGGAGAGAGAGAATCCCAAGCAGGCTCCACACTGTCAGAGCAGAGCCTGAGGCAAGGCTCATGAGATCATGAACTGAGTCGAAGTCCAGAGTCAGACGCTTAACCAACTGAGCCACGCAGGTGCCCCCAGGAGAATGGCTTTTTCTTCTGGAGTATTGAGCGGTGTGGCAAAATATTAGCAACTGATGAATCTAGGTAAGGGCTCTACAGGAGCTTGTTTGTAGGATTCTTATAACAGTTCCAAAGGTTTGAAATTATTCAAAATAAAAATCTGGAAGGAGAAACATCCCTAGATCTCATCCCATCTTTCTCTATAATCACTTTCCCTTTAACTAAACTGTTTCCAATAGTCGGTGAGCCAGTTAACCTATTTTCCTATTTACTAGGCTCAGAGGTTTTGATGGTTTCAGAGAGTAGCAATGTTTTATTTCTTGTCGGGATTCTGACTCAAGGGAAGAAAGGAATCAGTAATAAGCTGGTTGGAAGAATGTGGATATTCAACTTAATGAGAATGAATAATAAAAATTAAAAATTCTTATTAATTTTTGTCGGTTGGTAATCATGCTGTGGATAGTAAGAAACGCCTATATTTTTTTAGAAATGCACATTGAGATGCGAAGTGAAATGATATTATGTCCACGTTTGCTTTAAATGTTCCAGCAAAGAAAAAATGGGAAGAAAAAAGGATTAGATAAAGCAAACATGACAAAATCAGATAATTTTTCATCTGGGTAGTTGGTCGGGTGATTCATTGTATCATTCTTTCCAGTCTGGGGTAGGTTTGAAATTTTTCATTATAAACAATGTACAGGAAATCTTACTCCTCTCGCTCTCCGGTATCCCAGCCCTTCATCACACACCTAACCCACTTTCAGTGAAGCTTTTAGTGACTAATTACTCCTTTGGGCTCTATCTCTCTTCTCTCCATTCCATTCCACACAGTGCCGCCAGATGAATCAGTCTATAACCTCCTTTATGTGGCCTCCATTAATTACCTTTAGAGCTATCCATTATGTCACCCTATCCTTCCAATTAAAATCAAAGTAAGCACAGTCTTTGGAGACAAGGTGGTCAAACATAGTTCTTGGTTTGCCCAGACAGTCCCGGTTCACACTTATGGCCCTGACTAATCATTACCAGTGTTCCCTTTTTACTCTTTAAATATCCTGGTTTAAATGATAAACTGAATGTCACCCAAATCGAGTGATCCTAAGTTCAAATTCAAGATCTAATACTTAATGCTGCACGATCCACTTAATATTCTTGACCCTCAATTTTCTCATTGTTGAAAACTAATACACAAAAAGCCCTGAACAGGATGCCCAGCACATATCAAGCAATCAATAGGCAGTTGGTATCATTATATCTCCCTCCAAACAAGATGCCCTTAATCCAGCCAGATTTCTTCCTTGGTTCCCAAACCAAAACGAGCCTTCCTCATGACCCCTTGAGTCTTCTTGATGCTATTTCTCCACCTATAAAAACCCTCCTTTAAGATCAAAATTTGAGGTTCTCAGCCGACTTTCCTCATCACTAAATACCTACAACTCATCACTCACTTGTGACCTTTAATGGTCTACCAGCTTATGTGTTCCCTGGACTATTTATTCTCTGTAAATATATTTATCTCCTCAATTACAAACCATTCTTTCCTTAAAGCAGGAAAGTTCTCTCTCCCACATAGATCCTGTGACCCCTAACCTGGTGCTATGCACCTGTGGCAAGAGCTCAGTAAAACTTATATGCCCTAAACGAGACACCTAAATGAGACCCAAGAAGCTGACATCCTTCTAGGAAGAATATTTTCCTTGAAAAAAGAATCTACAGATACAGTCATGGTAGTATCCATAAGAAGTTGAGCCTCTGACTCTTGATTTTGGCTCAGGTCATGATTCCAGGGTCGTGGAAATGAGCCCCGTGTGGGTCTCCATGCTGAGTGTGGAGCCTGCTTAAGATATTCTCTCTCTTTCCTTTTGCCCCTTCCCCTGCTAGCGCTCTCGCTCTAAAATGAAAACTAAAAAAAAAAAAAAAAAAAAATTTAAAGAAGTTCCTTTTTGATTAAGTCCCAAAGGGGGTGAGGATGGAAAATCAAAGACTTGCTACAAACTAAAACACAATTCCAAACCCCCATTATTGTTGAACTTTAAAAACCCCAGTCCTTCCAATGGTACATAAAACATCAGACAAAATATGATTTCCCTCGGCTCTAAGTGTTTAATTCAGTCTAGTTTTTAAATGTGCAACCTATTTTTTAAGTCTCATTTATCTTAATAAAAGAATTATTAAACCCTCAAGCACAGTCAGGTTGGTAATCTGCATACGCAAGAGACCAACGGGTAAATGGTTTGAAACCAGATGATCTAAATATCTATTTTTCATCTTTTTTTTAAGTTTATTTATTTATTTTGAGAGAGAGAGAGAGAAAGCACGAGCAGGGGAAGGGCAGAGAGAGAGAGAGAGAAAGAGAGAGGGAGAGAGAGAGAATCCCAAGCAGGCTCCATGCCATCAGCACAGAGACAGATGTGGGGCTCGAACTCACTAACCACGAGACCATGACCTGAGCCGAAACCAAGAGTCGGACGCTTAACTGACTGAGCCACCCAGGCACCCCTTTCTGTTTTTCTTCTAGGTCATAACTTCATGCTTCCATCCTATATGGGGTAAAATGTGACTTTAGCTATATAAAAACAATAACAACAAAAAAATCTTTGCCTAGGAAAAAAAAAGTCTGAAAACATTAGACCAAAATGTAAACAGAGGTTATCTTTGGATGGGAGAATGAATACTTGTTTTATTTCTGTTTCTGTGTACTCTGTATGAATGTATTCTACCTGCAAGATGGAAATAAATACAGGTGTGTCTGTTGCATTAGCAATGAATGACATCGCAAATAATTATGCAATTCGCTTACTTAAGTCAATTGAAGCACAGTCATTCAATGAAAGCTCCCGCTGTGCTCCAAGAACCAGGAATCTGTTTTGAACAACAAAGACAGCACTTCCTCCGCCTCCCCGCGTGCTGAGAACCGTCCCAGGCAACAACATCCCCTGTCCCCTTTCCTGCTTGCTGATCCTACCAGCTCTCATTGGCTGTACCGGCTTAAACAAGCAAGCCTCCTATGTCCGGGCCTCAGTGTTCTCATCCGTACAATGGAAGTAATAGGTTGGATGATGATTTCTGATCAGATGATGTTCCCCACATGACAAATTCTCTAAATCCAAATGGTCTAATAGCAATTACCAGTAGACAGATTGGGCAAAGGGTTTCTGATGTCATGGAATCAATACAAAAAGGACGAACTCTGCATTTCACAGAAAAACTCCCCCAAAAGGAAACAAACACATAGGAACACCATCCATCTCACTAGTAGTCAGAAATAAATATTAAAGTACTAACATGCTATATCCATTGCAATTAATTCATTCTTAAAAATGCCCAACACGTTACGGGTGGTGGCATAAACCATCACAGAACCTTCTGGTAATTCTTTCTAAAACTGAAAATGATCAGATCTTTCCAATCACTCTTCTTGGGGCAAAGAATTCTAAATGCCTGGATAACCCTGAGTGAAAACTGGAAATAAAAGTAGGGAGGGAGGAATTAGTTTCTATGTGATTCCATCCGTTTTCTCCATGGAGTCTGAGGTCACTGGCTGGTGGAGGAGGGTGTAGGGTAGAAACTGGAGAAGAGTGGAGAAAGTAGGTAAGTGGGAATAGGAACGTGCTCTCAAACATACATTTTAAACTTTTTTTTTTTTTAATGTTTTTTTATTTATTTTTGGGACAGACAGAGACAGAGCATGAACGGGGGAGGGGCAGAGAGAGAGGGAGACACAGAATCGGAAACAGGCTCCAGGCTCCGAGCCGTCAGCCCAGAGCCCGACGCGGGGCTCGAACTCACGGACCGCGAGATCGTGACCTGGCTGAAGTCGGACGCTTAACCGACTGCGCCACCCAGGCGCCCCTCAAACATACATTTAAAGTGAGCCCAGCAGGCACAGCGAGCGGCTCTGACAGCAGCCTGAGAAAATGGTGCATCCAGGTTTGGAATTGTGTAGGAAGAGAATCAAGGTGGCAGGCGGGGGGAAGGGGGCGTCTACGACCCAGGGCAGTGGGTGCTCACAGAGTGAAGGTGGGGGTGTAGAGTCAGAGAAGAATAATTGAGGAGGAGGCTTGCCGTGTTGTGTTGGGGGACCACCACTGAGGAGGAACCACGGGCAGAGATCGCGAAGATACAAAGGAACTGGCCTCCCAGAAACAGGATGTAGGGCACGCAGGTGGGAGGTACAGCAGGTGCAAGGGCACTGGTGTCACAAAGTAACTTGTCTGTAGGAACCGTCTAGGCCAGTGTGACTGCGACACAGCGAACGGGTGGGCTATGCGAGAGCGGATCCACTAACACACGCAACCAAGATTTACATCCTACGCGCTGTCCCAGGCTCTGGGGATACAGTGTTGAAGAGGTGAACAAAATAACATCCCCTCCGTGAAGATGCTTAGAGGCTAATAAGCAAGATAAACCAGGATTTACTATAATACCAAGATCCGTGTTACAAAGAAAAATGAAGCAAGATAAGGGAGTGGGGAGCTGGCCAGGGACAATCTCTTCAAGGGGATGAAATTGAGCAAAGCCCTGAGTGATGTGAATAACAAGCCATGCAGAAGAGTGGTCGGGAGGCCACTGCAATGGTCCCAGTGATGCGCAGCCTCAGCTAGGGGAGCACCGTGCTGACACAGAGAAGTGGACAGATTCGACACATATGTTCACAGTAGAACATCTGGCTTTACCAGCGAACAGACCGGTCTTCAAGAAGACCGGTCTGTCCCTGTTATTGTAATGGGATACTTAAGAGGCACTCATTTCTGAAGTCAGCTATTGACTTGATTTTCACAGTAGATACTCATTTCTACTTAGCTTTACTCCTACTGCATGAGTTATACCTGGACTGACTCTTTAGAGAAATGTCATTCCTTGCAACATAGGCACCCAGGGCATCCAGTCATTTTGGAGCCCAGTAGACGTGGTGGCATTAAACACAGCACGTCACAATAATTCCTCTCCGAGCAGCCTGCTGTCCAAATCTCATTAGGCTGAGTTTCTGGGTCAGCCAATTTCCAAGAGGATATTACAACATACAACCCCCTCTTCCCCAGGATATACGAGGCTATTTAATTCCAAATCAGGTTTGAAGGGAGCCTTCCTCTCAATTAATAAACCTGTGCCATTGAATCAGCGACCCCATCAAATTAAAATATTTTAAAATTAAAATTCAAGAACTCACTGGTTCCTGCCTGATGTAAAACTGCTAAAGAAATGCCAGACAAACATAAACAGTTCTGTCACCACCTTTCGGCTCCCAGTGTGGACTACAAAGCTTCCTCCCCACAGAATGAATACACAGACACCTTGTCTCTCAAGCTGCAATCTGGAAGCTAACCACCACTCTCCCTGCAAAGCTCTAGAGACTTCTTTCACCTAAGCTGCTGCCCTGGGGGTCTTCTCCAACCTTCTTCCTCTAGTTTTAAATGAGGTAGTTCTTATTTTTCTTAATCCCACTCAAGAAAAATTTGGCCTTTAGGGTTTCTTATTTGGCCTACAAGACAGCATGAATAAGAAGAAAGAGGAACCAGGCCAGGGACAGAAGCCTAAACTCCTTAGCTCCCTGTGGACAGAGACGTTCTGACCAGTGGTTCCATCCCCCACGTGCTTTTGGCATTCGTGGAAAAGGATGACGTGAGGCAAAGGGCACACGGGAGGCTCTTGTACCAGTGGCCAGAGGCAGAGCCACTGTTCTAGAATGCCCAGAAGCCACCTGCAATCACCTAGACCAGTTGTTCGGGAAAAACTCAAGCCTAGAAAGCAGGTTTCTCCCCCACGCGCTCTCACCAAAAGGAAACGCTGAGACACCATCAACAGCTGCCTTAACAACATCCTGACGGTAGCTGGTAACCAAAGAAATGCCAGAAAATTCCAGAAAGCAAAGAGCAGAGATGTGTGAGAGGAGCGCTCACCACCAGCCATCAGGGGGCACAGCTCACAGCTCAGAACAGAGCCCAGGCAGTGGCAGAAGGTACCACTGGAGCATTTAAAAATAAACGGACCAGAACAACTCACACTTAGCCTGTGTCCTTTATTCCTTTTCAAAAAGGTAAAATGTACTCAACTGACATGAGTCCAATGGGATAAAAGAGAAACTCAGAAGATAATTATTAGAAATTAAAAATGAACATCTATATTTCAAATCACAGGATATAGCTGAAACTATCTTTAATAGATTTGAATGTATCTGTTAGGAAATGAGAATAAAAAAGAAATAACGAAATGTTTAAGTCAAAAAGGTAAAGAAGAAGAGTACCTGGGTGGCTCAGTCCATTAAGCGTCTGACTTTAGGTCAGGTCATGATCTCATGGTTTGTAGGTTCCAGCCCCACGTCGGGCTCTGTGCTGACAGCTCAGAGCCTGGAGCCGGCTTCGGATTCTGTGTCTCCCTCTCTCTCTGCCCCTCCCCAGCTTGTGCTCTGTCTCTCTCTGTCTCTCAAAAATGAATAAACATTAAAAAAAAATTTTTAAGTTAAATTAGAAAATTAAGTAGACTTCCAAATGCAGAAGGGAAGAATTACTAAAAATAGATTGAACAAAATAAACATAATTGTTTATTTTAATGTTTATGTATTTATTTTGAGGGGGGAGGGGCAGAGAGAGAGGGAGAGAGAGAATCCCAAGCAGGCTCCATGCCACCAATGCAGAGCCTGACACCGGGCTTGAACTCCTGGACCGTGAGTTGAGCTGGAACCAAGGGTCGGACACTTAGCTAACCAAACCACCCAGGTGACCCCCGCATTTTTCATTTAAAAAACATGCAGGAAGCCGGCTAAGGCCAGTCCTTACTTTTGAAGTTTATTCCTGTTGCGGCAGGGAAGGCTGATGTGGAAAACAAGCTGTGCGGTGTCTAAAAAGGCACCTGGAAATGTTCTCACATCCAGGAGTGATAACTGGACCGAACCTTCATATCAAAAGTTAAAGTCATCCTACTTCTTATCCTTTCTAGACTTCTTGCAAGTAGAGTGTACAGAACATTTTCCATGAGGTGCAATGTTTGATCCCACTAAAAGGCATCATGCAATAGCTTCGCCTAAGAGCAAGATAAGAGGAGTAAGAGGGGTGCCTGGGTGGCTCAGTCGGTTAAGCGTCCGACTTCAGCTGAGGTCACGATCTCGCGGTCCGTGAGTTCGAGCCCCACGTCGGGCTCTGGGCTGATGGCTCGGAGCCTGGAGCCTGCTTCCGATTCTGTGTCTCCCTCTCTCTCTGCCCCTCCCCCGTTCATGCTCTGTCTCTCTCTGTCTCAAAAATAAATAAACGTTAAAAAAAAAATTTAAAGAAGAGTAAGATCCTGAAGCCCGACAGATCTGAGTCCACACCTCTGCTCTGCCCACTCACAAGCTGTGTGATCCTGGCTAAGTGAGTTCCTCTCTTGGAGCCTCTATTTGCACATATGTAATACAGAGGTGATGTCCACCTTATAAGACACTAGACAACATCAGTAAGATTTTTTTTTTTTTTTTTTGCATTACCAGTGTAGGTTTGAACTGGACCAACCTTTTTGGGGTGCAATTAGGCAACATCTATTATAAGCGAAAATTCATAATATCATGTTGACTTGGCATTTCCATTTCTAGAAGTATATCCTCCATACATACTTGCACATTTATGAGGCAATTAAAGTGACACATAACAGTGTTTGTGGTAGCCAAATGGTGGAAATGAGCTAATAAGCATTGGTCTATTTTTACAGCAATAAAAAAAAGGATGAAGAATTAGATCTTCATATACTAATATAAAATAATGACCAAGATGTATGTTTAAGAAGAAAGCATTGGGGCTCCTGGGTGGCTCAGTTAGTTAAGTGTCCAACTCTTTTGTTTTTTAATGTTTATTTATTTTTGAGACAGAGAGAGACAGAGCATGAACGGGGGAGGGGCAGAGAGAGAGGGAGACACAGAATCGGAAGCAGGCTCCAGACTCCAAGCTGTCAGGACAGAGCCTGACGCGGGGCTCGAGACCACGAGATCGTGACCTGAGCTGAAGTTGGACGCTTAACCGACTGAGCCACCCAGGCACCCCAGTGTCCAACTCTTGACTCAGGTCGTGTTCTGATGGTTTGTGGGACTGAGCCCCGTGGCAGGCTCTGCACCAAGAATGGGGAGCCTACTTGAGATCCCTGTTCTTCCTCTCTCTTTGTCCCTCCCCTGCTCTCTCTCTTTCTCTCTCTCAAAATGAATAAATGAATAAACCTAAAAAAAGCGAGGTGCCTAATGATATGTTATCATTTGTGAAGAAAAGACACAAATGTCCTTTTTGGCTTGTATAGGTAGAAAATAAATCTGAAAAGACACAGTCACACAAATAGACACATAAGACTGAGGCCAGCGATTGCCTGTAAAGAAGCTAACTGGGTGGCTGACAATCAAAAAGGGGACAGAAGCCTCACGTTGTGTATCTTTTTGTACTTTGACGTTTTGAGCCATGTAAATATGTTACCTATTCAAAAAATTAAGTATTTTTAAAATTCAGTGAGATACTGGGACAAATCAAAGTGGAAAACACCAGTAATTGAACTGAAAAATAAGCAAAGGCAGGGGCGCCTGGCTGGCTCAGTCGGTTGAGCGTCCGACTTCGGCTCAGGCCATGATCTCGCGGTTTGTGAGTTCAAGCCCCGCGTCGGGCTCTGTGCTTGCAGCTTGGAGCCTGGAGCCTGCTTCGGATTCTGTGTCTCCCTCTCTCTCTGCCTCTCCCCTGCTTGCTCTCTGTCTCTCTCTATCAAAAATAAATAAATGTAGGGGCGCCTGGGTGGCGCAGTCGGTTAAGCGTCCGACTTCAGCCAGGTCACGATCTCGCGGTCCGTGAGTTCGAGCCCCGCGTCAGGCTCTGGGCTGATGGCTCGGAGCCTGGAGCCTGTTTCCGATTCTGTGTCTCCCTCTCTCTCTGCCCCTCCCCCGTTCATGCTCTGTCTCTCTCTGTCCCAAAAATAAATAAAGAACGTTGAAAAAAAAAAAAATTTTAAAAAAAAAAAAATAAATAAATAAATGTAAAAAAAAAAAGAAGCAAAAGCAAAAACAGGAAGTTCTTTGAAAAATGGAATAAAAATGTATAAAAGGCTATGACTCACCAGTGATTAGAGAGACACAAATTGAATCATGTTTTTTTCCTATAACGTGTCACACTTGTTATGATAAAAGGTTTAATAACCACAGTTGGAAAATGTGTGGGTAACCAAGCACTTTCTGGTCCTAATACTGGGAGTGCAAATGGGTATGCAAATTAGAGAACAATTTGGTAGTATCAGTCAAAATTTTAAATACACATACCATTTGCCACAGTAACTCCTCATCTAGAGGTTCCTCCTGTTGGATTTACTTGCTCAGGAACATAAAGCGAAACATTCAAAAGTGGTCTTTGTAGCAGTGTTTGGAGTAGCAAAAAGACCCGATAACCCAAGCATCCACCAAGAACAGTGAAATGCACCGTCTAATCAGTAGAGCACTGCAGCAGTTACAAGGATGAGGAAGAGACTAAAAACTATCACCGGAGGACAGAATAAACACAACGTGGCTTACTCATTCAATGGGACGTCTGCATAGCTCAAATGAATGCATTAGAATCGATGGGTTTCAACGTGATGAGAAACCCAAAACTTAACAGTGGGTAAAAACAAAAAACAAAAACAGAGGCGCCTGGGTGGCTTAGTCGGTTAAGTGTCCGACTTCAACTCAGATCATCAAGTCGTGGTTTGTGAGTTCGAGCCCTGCGTTGGGCTCTGTGCTGACAGCTCGGAGCCTGCAGCCTGCTTCCGATTCTGTGTCTCCCTCTCTCTCTATTCCTCCCTTACTCACACTCTGTCTCTCTCTCTCTCTTTCTCTCTCAAAAATAAATAAAGATTAAAAAAAAATTAAAACAAAAACAAACAAAAAACACCCCTGCCCCCCCAAAAAAATAAGCAGACACAAAACAAGACACACACAAAACAAAACTCTCTGGGTATGTGGAGTGAGTAACATTAAACCATGCATTGAGAGGAAATGAGTTTCCGTGGAGAAGCAAAGGAGGGAAGGCAGGAGGGGAATGGGATCAGCGACGGTATGTAAAGGGGATTCCGATTGTGTCAATTATGTTTTCTTTCTTTTATTCAAAACAATCTGACTACTTATTCAATCTGGGAGCATAAGAAAACTACCAATGTTTCATTATTTTTTTTCTGTACTTTCCTGCATTTTGTGAAGTTAAAAAGAAATGAAATGGATGTCTAGAAGAATCTATCAGCTATGTTAAGTTGAAAAAGCAAGGGGCTAAGAAAATGTTGAATAATTCCTTTAAGAAACTGTGTGTGTGTCTGTATGTGTGTGTGTGTGTGTAAAACATTTTTTTGGATGTTTTTTTTTCCAGAGTGCAGAACACAGCCTGGTACTTGATAAGCACTCATAAAATACACACTGACTGACTGACTGACTGAATGAATGAATGAATGAATGAACAGCTGCATACAAAACTTGGTAACAATCCTTACCTTTGAATATTATTTGCTTTTTATGTGTACATATTGCCTTTACATTTAAAAATAAATTTAGCTTTAAATTATTTTAACAAATACTGGGCCTGAAAGTAATGAATATAATTGGCCCCATGTAGTGATTTAGATTTAATTCAATATTTATTCCTTCTCAGTTCAAGTATCTCCAGGACTCCTTGTCACCTTTAGTCTGAATCACATATGATGTTCCTCAACCTCAAGGCCTTCACAGATATTTAATTCCTGTTAAGTTTGAAAATCCTGTTGGCTAAAACATTATAAACTTGAGTTTTCCCAAACAAGCAAAAAAGCAGTAACCTTGGAAATAAAGTATTAAGTCTCTGAAATATATATAGCTATCATAAAGCCCATGCACCTTGAATTCTACAGGAAAAATGGAGTCACCCACTGCAACTCAAGTGTATAAAGTGAAGCATTAGGATTCTGGAAAGCAGAGCTGCATTAACAGCTGATTACGCAAAAACAAAAGAAAAAGTTGCATGGGGCACCTGGGTGGCTCAGTCGGTTGAGCGTCCAACTTCGGCTCTGGTCATGATCTCTCAGTCTGTGAGTTCGAGCCCCGCGTCGGGCCCTGTGCTGACAGCTCAGAGCCTGGAGCCTGCTTCGGATTCTGTGTCTCCCTCTCTCTCTGCCCCTCACCCACTCATGCTCTGTCTCTCTCACTCTCAAAAATGAATAAATGTTAAAAAAAAAAAAAAAAAAAGAAGAAGAAGAAGAAGAAAGTTGCAAACCTGACAGTAAGGGAAGTTATAGAAGAAAATTTCAAAGGAGAGCAACACACTCTAGAAAGACACATGGCCCTGAGGGGTTTACTGTATAATAATAGCTCAGTGGTATCACCATGACACCAGTATTTCAAGAAACTACACATAGCAAATACTCACCTTTGTCAAGTAAATAAACTTGGTAGGGAAGGAAAAGTATAATCTTTTTTTAAATTCAGAAATCCCAGAACAAAAGCAAGATATGATGAAGGATCTCTGATGTGCCAGGCATTGCCGACATCAATAAGTTTATCATCTAGGACTGCAAACGATCACAAGGCAGTGTTACACACATAGCACAGTGAGAAAGTGATACAGAGATAGTACAGACAAAATAATGAGGTCAGAGGTTCCAGATTTCCAGAATACAAATCATGTGGGGAAGGTTTTTAAAGAAACAACAGGACTTTGCTTGGAGGCATGTGGAGGGTGGGAGGGAAGAGAATGAGGTGTCTGATCTTGAAGGGGCTTGGGGCCTCGCATCAGGCAGGGACACCAGTGAACAAAAAGCAGATAGAGAGGAATTATCTCTGAAAATCCCTTAAATCTCTGGCCTCAACCATCAATGCCAGTTTTTCTTTTAAGCGCTGATGGAGGCAGTAAGTCCTTCAGGTGAAAACTACGTGATGTGGTTGTAGATTGGTGGAGAGACACAAACATTTCGACCTTTTGTTCCTTTGCAGAACATATTGTTGAATCTTCATGAATTAAAGTGACTCAGATGTATGTATAAATGCACAGTAGAGATTTGCGGAGCTAACTTCTCCTTTCCAGCTGACCAGATTACCTCGCCATCAGTTCCTTTCCTCAAAAACATGGCTGTTCGCTGTCCTTCACCGTGAAGTGACCACCTCTGCTGGATACACTGCCCCCCCCCCCCGCCAACAGTTCACTCATCGACTTCCCGGGTGAATACGTTGGCTAGGCCTGTTGCAACAAAATACCACAAATGGAGTGGCTTAAACCACGGGAATGTTTTGTTTCACAGTTCTGGGGGCTGGAAGTCTAAGATCAAAGAGCGGACAAGAGTATGCTCCTTCTGAAGGCTCTAGGGAAGGGTCTGTTCTCCATCTCTCCTAGATTCTGGTGGTCTCTTGGCTTGTGGCAGCATCCCTCTGGTCCTCACATGACACCCTCCCTCTGTCTATATCTGTGTCCAAGTTTCCCCTCCTCAGGACACTAGTCATATAACTTTGGAGGCTCATCTTAACTACTGGCATCTGCAGGAACCTTATCTCCAAATGAGGTCACATTCTGAGGTACCAGGGGTTAGGACTTCAACATATCACTTTGGGGCAGGGGGAACAATTCAACCCGTAACACCCAGTTTGCTCCCAAGCTTCTTTCTACCTCTTTATACGTGTAATAAGTTCAACGTGTAATTAAATATTATACAAACTGAGAAAATATGCACATAAAAAGAATTGAGCATAGAAAACTAAATGTTCTATAAAGACTTAATAAAGACCATTCAATTGGATGACATTATGTGTGAGTAAACTTTAAAAGTCTGGGAAGAAAAAACAAACTAAAAATACACAACTATGAACTCTAAGTGTTTTCTCTGAATTCAAAGAAATCAAAACAAAGAAACCAAAAATTATGGAGGATACATTTTGGCTGCTATTTATATCAGAAACACTAATCAGGAAACTTCAAACAATTAACTCATGGTAAAAAAAAAATTTTTCAGTCTTGGCTCTACATCAAAAGGTTGGGGAATAAATGTTTCCAGTTCCTTGTTTAAAAAACCTTTCTAGTTTGGGCAACACCCAAACAGGAACAGGTACGGAAAGATGTCCATGAAATATATTAAGTGAAAAGGTGCAGTTACAGAATATGCAAGGTATTCCATTTTGTTTCTTACGAGTTTTGATAGTTAATAGTATCAAAACTTTTGATACTTGAAAGCATGTTTGCAAATACTACTGAAAGGGCTGGACCCATTATGAATGAATGAATGAATAAATGAATGAAACCAGACGGTGATCATCAATGCTGTTAACATCATAAAAAGAAAGACAATCAGACAGGTAGTATCCGTATCCATACAATATCATCTATAAATGGCTTTTGTGCCCCAAATGAACTTGTATCTGATCTTTATGAATACTGGTTTACAGGAAATGAAGAGGACAGAGAAACATGTTAAGAACACCAATGAAAATGGAACCAGTCAAGTTCAACCTGTAAGAAATACTAAAGGAAAAGTAACTAGGTTCTTCAGCAAACAAACTGCAAGGAAGAAAAAGACATAGAGGAGTATCCTATAAATTCAAAAGAGACAGAAGGAGGGGCGCCTGGGTGGCTTAGTCGGTTAACTGGCTGACTCTTGATTTCAGCTCCGATCATGATCTCACCATTTGTGAGTTTGAGCCCTGCATCGGGCTCTGCGTTCACAGTGCGGAGCCCGCTTTGTATCCTCTGTCTCTGCCTCTCTCTCTCTCTCTCTCTCTCTGCCCCTCCCCAACTTGCTCTCTCTCAAAAATAATTAATTAATTAAGAAAAGAAGATTAGATCACCTTGGAAAACTGTTTGTTCATGTGATAGAATAGTATACAAAAGCAAGAATAATATTTACAACTACATGTAACAATCTGGGTGAATCTTACAAATAAAATGTTGAACTGAAGAAACCAAAAACCAAAGTGGCCATACTGTGTTGCATCAGGCATAACTAATCTATGCTACTGACAGGCAGAAGAGGGGTTACACTTGGGATGAGTTGGGGGACAATGAGCAGGAAACAAGACAGGGTTCTTCTGGGACCTTGTTCTTTTCCTTGATCTGGGTGCTAATTACACCGATGTATGCAGTCTGTGAAAAGTCATCAAGATGTAGATTTAGGGGCACTTTTCTGTATGCATATTATGCTTCAACACAAAAAATGTTTTCAGTAATTTTTAAATTAAAAGAAAGATTTTGATTTGCTAGATAGGGGGTGGGACCTAGGAATTGGCGTTTCTAATAAGCTCCCAGGCGATATGGAGGCTCTTGTTCCAAGTGCCATGCCTCGGGTAGCACTAAGCTAGGCCACTAGTGTCCAAGTGTAGCTGAGAATTTCCAAGAACAGGCTCAGTGGACAATGCATCCTCCCCGTGGCCTCCTTCCTGTAGCTTAGGTCGGGGGGACAGGTTTACTGAGCGATGCTCACCCTTCACTGTCAGCAGATCCCCAGGTAGATGTGTTGGCATCTCCCCAGGCTGATGGCCTGGCCATCTCTCAGGCAAACAGGGCTCTAGCCTCATATCCAGGCCACATCCTGTGAGCCCCGTCTCAACCTGCATCACTCAGGCCTCTGCTTATACACCTGGGACGTTATCCTTTGCTTCTTGAACCCTTCCACACCCTTACGGCTCAGTTCAAATGCCACTTCCTCCATGAAGCCTTCCGTTGGCCCCATCGTGACTAAGTCTTCCTCTGGACAGCCAAGAGGCCACTATTGACACTTGACACTGATCGAGGACAAGCATGCCCTGCATAACAACAGATGGCGGTCTCCTCACTCAATGTTAGTCTTTTGAGAACAGAGAAACCCAGTCTACACCATTTCTGCCAAACAGCACCAGGCGTGGCCTCCAGTAGGAGCTCACTACCTATCTGCAGGATTAGAACGTGAGCACTTGAAATCAAACAGTCAGGTTTGAATCTGGTTCCATTTTTCAGAAATATGACCTTGGCCACATTACTTGATATTGCTGAGACTTTGGGGAAGACTAAAGAAGTCTGTCATGGGTGTGTGTGTGTTGAAAGGTAGCCTTCGAAAAAGACATGTCCAACTCTCGACCCCAGGAATCTGTGAAAGCGACCTTATTTGGAAAAAGGGTCTTTGCCGACCTAATTAAGTTCAGGATCTTGAGATGATATCATCCTAGATATAGGGTGATCCCTAAAGCCAATGACAGGTGTCCTTATAAGAGAAGGGAAGAGGGAGCCAGTGACACAGAAGGGGGCCATGTGAAGACAGGCAGAGATTAGAACACCTAGAGCCACCAGAAGCCGAAAGAAGCAAGAAGGATTCTCCCCTGGAGCCTTCAGAGACAGCGTGGTCCTGCCGATACCTTGACTTTGGACTTCTGGCCCTCAGAAGTATGAGAGAATAAATTTCTGTTGTTTTAAGCCACCAAGTTTGTGATAATCTGTTATGGCAGCTTTAGGAAACCGATACAGTTGGGGGTCAAATAAATACTTGTTCTTTTGTCCATGTGACCACCCCAAATCTGACATTAACTTAAAAGCTTTTAATGAATATGAATTTTATACACTCCTATCTTATTCGACACACACCTAGCATTTAGTGTGTATGAGACACTGTCCTAATTGCTTCACAAACATGATTTATTTAGGAATTATGTTGCTCCCAAAAGTACCTTGATTATTCTCTCCCTTTTACAGAGGGAAGACTAAGGAACAGAGAGTTTCAGTAACTGGCCCAAGGTTACAGAGCTAGTAAACAATGGAGCCAGGATTAAAACCCAGGCAGTGGCTCCAGGATGGGACTTCTTCACCACGGCTCAAGTGTAGGGCTCCTTTCCGAATCTAGATCCCCATCAAGCAGAGGATACATGGCAGGACTGCTGGGCCTCTCGTCTCTGCTGCTAACGTCCCTGCTGCTAACGTCTGTCCTGCTCTGCAGTTCTGACCCAGCACTGACTTCCCAGCACAGGCCGGACTTTACAGCTGCTTCTCCAAGTGCAAATTTTAGGACTTCTCTCCCGCTCAATGCCTGTGGACAAGTGGTATTTAATACCGCACAGCTTCTTCCAGCAGCTGCTGGGGTGGCCTATCTTTATTTACATTCATACTTAAGCTCTCATTTCCTGCATGTACTTGAAGGCTTCCTAAAAGGACATCATCGCTAGAGACCAGAAGTGTAGGAAGATTTTCTTCTTGTGTCTTTTGTGGGACTGGCACACATTTCCCCAAAGAGCAGAGCCTGCCTCTTCTGTTTACACAAAGAAAGTCAGGAGCACGTTCCAGCAGCACTTTGTAGACAAGGTTACAGGAATATAGTCAACCAGACTAGATTTTTAGGTTAGCGCATAAGCTGTTCTATGAAGCAGAAGACGTGTAGAATGGATTAGAGTCGTGCCCATGATAGTCTATGGACGTGTCGCCTCCCACCCAAACCCTGCCCCACAGGTCACTGGGGACATGTAAATGCAATCTGTACAGCAGAGCTCCTCCGCAGAGGCGACATGGTGCAGCACGGTGAGGTGGCAGGCAGGGGGAGGAGGACAAGTCATGAGCCCTGGGTCAAATCCTGGGTTAACCACTTACCTATCAATGTGTGTAACCTTGGAACAGTCCCTGAGTCTCCTGAGTTGCTGTTCAGCAAATATAGGCAGTGACTATGAGCCTGGACAATAAAGCCAGCCTACCTGGATTCCAATCTTACTCTGCCACTGACTAGTTGTGTGATGCTGGACAAGTGAGTTATTTTCTGGACCTCAGCTCCCTTTTCTGTAAAATGAGAAGAGTACCTAGCTCACAGAGTTACTGAGTTGTTCAAATCCCGGAAAGTGGGCACATCATAGCTGTTTGCTCTTATAAACGTTAGAATGGAAAGCGATGACAGTTGTAGACTGCCCAATGTATTGAATGATGCCAGGAAGGAAGGATCACTAGATATTGGTTCTTTCCCTCAATGACCTTTTTTTTATGGCCAGGCCCGTTGCCAATACAAGTCATGTGATCTAAAGAAGACAATGCCAGCTTTGTCTGAATTAAGTAAGAACACACAGGTGTTGGATATAATACAACATCCTGATTCCCAATGGACATTGGCCAAGACACAACTATTGGGCCGTCCACCCAGCCATCCTCTTTCCCGGGAAGCACCACCCTACCTGTGATGCCACGGGTAAATTGACGGCTCACAGCACAGGACCATGAGCTGTGATGCTGGCTGGCCACTGTTATTCAGTGGGTCCACGGTTGGTCACTGGCCCAGGCAGGACTGGAATTGGGGCTGGGGACTTAAAGAGAAGAACTCCCAACCATTCTCCAGGAAGTTGGCCTGAAATCTATGATGCTGGCATCCTGGTTCTCTGCCATGAGTAGGGCAAGAGTGGAAGAACTCAGAGGGAGGGGGATGGGAAGGCGAAGTATGAAGTGGCTGTGTGCAGAGAAGAGTCAAGGTGGGAGGCAAGGAGGCCCCAGGTGAGACCTA
Source organism: Neofelis nebulosa (assembly GCF_028018385.1). Taxonomy (NCBI): domain Eukaryota; kingdom Metazoa; phylum Chordata; class Mammalia; order Carnivora; family Felidae; genus Neofelis; species Neofelis nebulosa. The sequence goes on along the minus strand of NC_080784.1, from coordinate 195,196,646 downwards.
GTCTTTGGTGGCTGGGTGCCACGAAGAAACCTGGAGTCCTGGTGATAAACTCTTTTTTGACTCCTTCAACTAACAGGTTTCTGTTACCTGGAATGGAGGGAACTCCCATTCACTAGAACAACCTGCCGGATCTCAGATGCACTCTTCCCTCCTCCCGTGCCTCCTGCTCACCCAGCTCCAATCGGGCATGCACCAAATCCCAGGCTCAAATCAGATTAGCCCAGAACGCTGTTAGAAACAGGCCAACCGGCCTAAAGTCCCGTTTGAAAATACACCAAAACAGAGCAGAGAATAATTTTAGAGACTTTCTATAAAAATAAAAGCAGAGAATGCTTTTTTTTTTTCCACTTGCTCCAATAGAACAGCTCTGATCTGGGTCATGATTTATGCCAAATTCATCACAGACACATGAAACTGAAAAGGCACTAGTCAGCATCCACACCAGATGATCTTCTGCAGCACACGCTTTTAGTGTGTAAAAATTACCATTTTTTATAGTGACCCGCAGACACTTTTAAAGCACTGTGGTAAAGTAAAAGGGAAATAAACTACCCACAAGGTAGAGGCTGTGGAATATAGGAGAAATAACTACTCCTGGAGACAGGGGTTTCTCAATCTGCCAGAGGATGATTGTGTACCTTGAATACATCGTCTCCTTCTGACTTCAGCTTTCCAATCTCTAACGGTGGGTATAATAGAAATAGAAGGAGAAATAGAAATAGAAATAGAAAGAATAGAATAGAATAGAATAGAATAGAATAGAATAGAATAATAGAATAGAAATAGGACCACCAGTTCCACCATCGTCTACCTCCCAAAGTTGTTGGGAGAGTCAAATGAGCTAACACTTAGCAAAGTACACCTTACAGCAGATACTGGGGACAGCAGGGAAGAACAAAGAAACAAAAACAGATGTGAGTGTTTTTGTGGAGGAGTAAAGAGCACTCAGTAGACAAGCCATGCACCCAAGCCCTGCCTTCTAGACCCCATTCTGCTACTGTGGGGCTTTACCAGGAGACACAGCCCGCTAAACTTCAAAAGTAATGGAACTAATTCTTACAAGGCAACTCCATGGAGAATATTCCTGATAGAGCAGCAGCAAGGACATTTTAATGATCCCTCCTGGAGACATCCTTTTCCCACGTCCCTTTTCGACACCAATCTTGGCATTGAATTTGGTCAATTCTTCCTCTCAAATAATATTAATAGCAGCTACACTGATTGAGGATTTGTATCTACGCCTTTCGGCCACAGTTTTTTTTTTGTTTTTTTTTTAAATTTTTTTTTTTCCAACGTTTTTTATTTATTTTTGGGACAGAGAGAGACAGAGCATGAACGGGGGAGGGGCAGAGAGAGAGGGAGACACAGAATCGGAAACAGGCTCCAGGCTCCGAGCCATCAGCCCAGAGCCTGACGCGGGGCTCGAACTCACGGACCGCGAGATCGTGACCTGGCTGAAGTCGGACGCTTGACCGACTGCGCCACCCAGGCGCCCCTCAGCCACAGTTTTAAACATAGGCTTTACATACGGCCTCACAGACAAAGCTATAAAGCAAGGTATGATTACAGTCATAATACATCTATGACAACAGAGGTTCTGAACATTAACTTGGCCAAGGTCATTCGGTAGGTAATAGGCAAGAGTATGTTTGAACCAAAGTCCTTTGAAATGAAATCCATGAAATGGATCCTGCCTCTGTTTTCCCCATTACCTTTGCCTTGTGCTAAGTTAGTCCATTATTACCTCCTTCTGGACCTCTACCTCCCTAATACGTCTCCTACCAGCCACTATCAGATTCTTTTCCCAAAACTCAATTCCCCTTCCACCCTGGCTCACAACCCCTAGCAGGTATATAACAGAAAGCAGGGGCTCTCAATAAATGCTTGCCAAATGAGTGAAACCTTTGCTCATGCGGATTTAGGTTCCTTCTCTCTACAAAACTCCCCAGCCTGCCAGTCAGGGTCCTCTAGCTCTGGCTCTCTGACCTTCGCAGACTTATTCCATGAATACCCACCTCATGGGTCCCCCTTGAACCACTATCTCCACCACTCCCTGGGCATGCTATTCCCCATGGCTAGAACACCCTTCCCTCAACTCCCCCTGGTCATCCTGCCATTGACACCCTTTCTAAGTTGAATGAATGGACAAGTGGCTCCTCCCAAATGTAAGCCATCGCTCTCTTCTTAGTTCAAGCCCAAGACTCAGTATCCTTCTTGAAGCTTCAGACCAGGGCAGGTAGTTATGAAGTACCCACACCAGGTTCTTGGGCATATTCTGTTGTGGCATATGGCAGTTACCTGTATTTCTGGTCTGCCCAGGAAGTTAAGTAGGCCTTTGTCTCAAGTCCCAGCTAAACAAGACCTTCCATCTTGTATTTATAAGGCTACAACCCAGGCTTTGCTTTAGAGAGTTGCAAATGCAAAATGTAGTATGCTGTTTTGCTCGGACACAGGAGGTAAAGTGGAAAACTTCCCAGTCCAATGGCATGAAAAAAGGGAGCCCAGGCTGGAAGGTCCTCCTTTCTCTCCCACTCCTGCACTGGACCCCGACTCTGAATCTAAATCACTCCATTCTTGGGCGCCTGGGTGGCTCAGTTGGTTAAGCGTCTGACTTCGACTCAGGTCACGATCTCACGGTTTGTGAGTTCGAACCCCACGTCAGGCTCTATGCTGACAGCTCAGAGTCTGGAGCATGCTTCAAATTCTGTGTCTCCCTCTCTCTCTGCCCCTCCTCTGCTGGTGCTCTCTCTCTCAAAAATAAATATTAAAAAAAATTTTTTTAAATAAATAAAAAATAAATCACTCTACTCTTCCAAATGAAAGAGTATACCTAGGGGATCATTTTTTCTGCGAGGATGTTATTTTATAGAAGACCTCTCCTGAAGTCATCTGTTTCGGTTAATGCCTCACATTAGTTAAGCTACTAAATAGGATTCCTTTTCTCTCTCTATCTCTCTCTCTTTCTCTCACTGTTGTTGTTTTATATCTTCAATTATGAAGACACCTGCCTAAGATCTGGTGCTCATGCAATGCGCTGGCCCCGGCAGGAAAAAATGTGTCTCGTATTTGTCCTTTATGTGACAAAGCACCTAATGGACACTTTGAGACCAAGACCATTATGAAATCTAGTTACTAGATGAAAAAATTTAAATAATGGGGTGGTGGGAAAAAACCAACACTCCATGATGTCACCTGTGAAATTCAATATAATATTCTTTAAGGAACCTAAAGAGTTTTGTTTTGTTTTGTTTTGTTTTTTGAAAGGGGCACTGCTGGTCTGCTCTGATCTCCTGTTGAGACTTTTGGGAATTTCTTCTTCCAAAGTAATAAGTATTGATGAAGGTCAAGGGACAAGCAAGGCTAACACCCTCAGATTACAGCAGGATTTAAATTCTTCAGACGCCTCCTTCTAGACTAATAATGATGCTGGAGTTCAAAATCTTAGAATGCATTGGAAGCAAAATGCCATTTGACCTGATTGTTTGAATGAAGACTTTAAAAAATATGGCTTTCCCTTGTAAACTAAGGGCGAAGAAGCTGCCCTATGAAATCTAGAGGAAGCAAAATAAAGCAACATATGGAAAGAGATTATAGGATTAACTAATTACATGATATGCCTTAATAACACATGGATGCTTCACAATCTTTTTGAAGATGTCACTATAAATTCATACGAAATAACTGAATTCTATTCCTTTTGCATAAAAAGCAAAGAAGCTAAGACTAAAAACGCTAGTAGGTATTTGTTTATTCAGTAATACTTACACCAACGCTACAAATAAATGAAAAGGTATCTACTAAGAATAGTGAACTTGTATCCAATATTAATAAATAAACTGTTTATTTTCTACTTGTGTCTTTTGGATTTCCAGATTTAGTCTCTTAAGCAGGGACATAAATAGTAAGTAGTATTTGTTTAGGATTCTCTTCAATGACGATAGGGCCCAGAGTGATTTGTTTCATTGAATTAAAACTTAAACTAACAAAAAATTAAGAACTACACTTCGAACTGTTTCTGTTGCTTAATCTAAGATAAATAAATGAAAAAATTTTCTTTTTTTTATTTTAAAAAATTTTAGTGTTTGTATTTATCTTTGAGAGAGAGAGCGAGCATGAGCGGGGGAGGGGCAGAGAGAGAGGGAGACAGAATCCGAAGCAGGCTCCAGGCTCCGAGCTGTCAGCACCGAGCCCGACGCGGGGCTGGAACTTGTGAACTGAGAGATCATGACCTGACCTGAAGTTGGATGCTTAACCAACTGAGCCACCCAGGTGCCCCAATCCAAAACAATTCCAATATAAATGTGTCTTAATGAAAATCTACCAATGCCCATAATACAAACAAATGTTAAAGTCCACTAAATACATTCTCTTTCCCTCTCACCCTCTCTCCATCTTTCTGTCTCTGTCTCTCTCTTTCACACACACACACACACACACACACACACACACACAATTCTCTTATGAACAACAGCTAACCAGTTAAGGAAGATGATAATGATTATCACAAATTTTTAATTTGTATATTGTGGTAAAAATAGTGTTCAAATCTTCTTAGTTTAAAAAACAAGCCTAGAAGAGATTTAATATTAAGTCAATAAATATTTAGACTGCCAAACCCTAATAGCACATACTTCCCATAGACCATTTAAATCTTCATAATCTCATTCCTGAAAACACATACCCGCAGATTTCTGAGTACAGGGAGTAGGACAAACACAGTGGTCCTCACGAAGTGTGAGGCACCATGCCATCAAGGCTCCAACAAGGAGCCATCCCTCCTTTCCTCACACGTAAGGTCTTGGAACTGAAGCAAACAGTTACTCAGGTAAACACACTGGGTCAGGCGTGTCTTTGTCTTAAGCAATGTGAAATTGCACTTTGTGGTGGGTGGAGGAGAGGCCAATTTGTAAGTGCAGGTCTAGCCACCAGAGGTAATTATTAACTTATTTGATGTCAAAGAATTTGCATTTTTACCCTCATTTTTACGTGCAGTTTGCACTGGAGAGTAAGTCATTGCTCTAACCAGGAAGGAAAAAAAAAAAAAAAAGAGGGAGGGAAGAAAGATCAAGAATTGGAAAACCAACTTAGCAACATAGTTTGATTTCATTTCTTATAATCACATTCCTGACAGTCTATTTAAGCTGGTGCAAGTTTTCTTAACTTCTGTCTCAATACTTTCTGCTCCTGTGCAGTCCAATCACTTTGAATCTCATGCTTTAAAATGCTGAGTATATTACATACTTACTATATCGTTATTAACAAACAATATCGTGTGAGCACACGGCAGCGTGTTTGGGGACAAGTCCTCTCTGTTCTATGCAACGGGCACTCACCTTCGGGGAAATCATTGGGCTGCACCACGCGGAGGAAGATGTGCACGATTTGAAAGAGACCGCCAATGGGCCCAGCTTTGTAGGAGTCTTTGGTCTCATAGTTCGTGGCAGGCAATTCCAATTCCAAGACCTCTGTACCCTTTGTAGATGACCGTGATCCCAGGGAGAGGGTATTCCCGCAGAGCTCCAGCAGCAGCAGCAGCAGGAAGCCGAGGAGGAGGGCCATCGCTAGCAAGGTCCCCCACGCATGAGGTGGAGCTAGTGGCCTCCTGTCTCAGAGGTTCTGGAAGCCTTGGGTGAGACAGGAGCCTGCGTTCCTTTTCCTGCGCGGAGAGCTTGGGGTGTGAGGAGTCCTCCCTTTCCTGGCTGGGCTGGCATGCAGTGAACCGCGTCCAAGGGCCTTCTGTGGGTGTGGGTCTGGCTCCGTGGCTCAAGGCACCATCCCTGGTGGGAGAGAAGGGCAGCAGTGACTTGGCACGCAGCCTGCCCGCCCCAGGACCTTCCCTGCAAAGCTTTAGAGCCAGCACTCTGCCTAATCCGCTGTGTGGGAGGCAAACACAGAGCCTGCTTAGCACTGCTGGGGCAAGAAAGCCAGAAGGTCCCTCCCCAGGGGCCAGACGCAGAACACAGACCTTTTATGGGTTCAAGAAACACCCTATGGTGTAGAGAAGGCTTAGAAACTGACACTTACCGGCCACTTACTATGTTCTGGACAACGTTCTACATGCTGTGCTGGCTGGACCCCATTTACAGATAAAGAAACAACCACAGAGAGGACTTCCCAGGGACTTGCCCAAGGTGATGGCTGTTTTAATGGTGGGGCCACGGTTCAAAACCAGGACTTTGCCTTGAAAGCCCAAGCTCTGAGCAGGACACCAGGACACCCTTCCTAAAGAGCCCTGTGTCTCAGGGGTCCAGAGGCCTCCTGCCATAGACTGTTTTTCTCCAGGCTGCTGTTGCTGTCCGTACCTCTGGAGATTCATTTTCTCTGCCTTTTATTCTACTCATTTGCTCACTGACCTTATTTCAGGCATCCCCCTCTCCACCTCACCCTCAACCCAAACTAGAAGGCCTCAAGGGCAGGAACCAAACTCTCTAAGGCTGGATGACACTGGAATCTATCTTTCTAACATGTCCACTGGGTAATCGTGATGGAAACTTCTGCCGCCAAGTCACTACCTGGAAACTGGGGGTCCCAGTGATGAGAGACAGGGCACCCGCCCCAAGGGTCGGTGGGAGAAATGAATAGGAATTCTAGAAGCAGCTACCAACCCAGTGTCTAGTGAGGGCACGAGACCTAGAAGGTCTCCAAAGTGGACCCTGTCCCTTTGTGTTTCTGTCCCCAACCGTGAACGCGGGACAGGGCACAGAGTCAGACGCAGTAAGTGCTACAGGATATAAATCAAAATGATGGTGTGGCTGGTGCCACTGCGAGGAGCTAGGAGCACCAGAACAGAACCTACCCGAAGACCTGGGATGCTGTGCTCGTAGTCTCTGAACTGGGGTCAGGAACGCCCTGATCGCGTACCATTTTGTACATTAGATACACACTCAGTAACTTTCAGAGTAAGGGCAGGGTGCTCCTGAAACACCGTGAGAGGGTGGAAGGGGGGTCCAGACAGTGACGCGTTGCACAAGGGGCCGGAGGCCCCACTGCCTGCATTCCCCCAAGTCAAAGAAAGCTCCAAACAAAGGTGGGATTTCAGGAACTGAGTGTTCCTGAAAGATGTTAATTCGAATTTAATCCCCTGGATGTTGCCTCATCTTCTAAGCCCCGTCCCACTCCAATTACTTCTGCACAGAGCTCCCAACAGAATGACCCCAAACACTCTCTCTATCTAATCACAGGCTACTCAGCCCCTCTGGCTCCCGGCACCAACCAGGTTAAGCCCGTATGGGCTTCCGCGTCCGGGCTCCATCGCACCCACGGGTACACCAGGACCCTGGTGACTTTGCACTGGCCCTTCCAGGCCTGGCTGCTGCAGGCGCCCCGTCCTCGGTGCTGCAGGCTCTAGCCTTTCACTGGTCCTGACTGGAAGCCACCCGCGTGTACGCTCAAACACGGGCCTGCTCTGCGCCACCTTCCCATCGTCTCCAGAGAGGACAGATGAGAAAGACACGAAGCAAGCCGGCCTCTGCAGGTCACTCTGGACGGGTCTCCGGGCCACCCCGCGCGGGAGAGAGAGGGGAGAGGAGACGGTGTGTGTTATTCAGGCTGGCCGCTGTCCTTTAGACCAGCGGGCAGGCATGCACACACACTGACACACACACACACACACACACACACACACACACATTACACAAAACATCCACATAACACACACTAACACACGGATACATCACACACTGATACACTACACATTCACACACCACACATACGCCTACCACACACACTAACACGCTCCATACATGCCCGAAACTTACATACCCACAGCACACACACTCACCACACGCCCATCTTATCTTGTTTGCTGCTAAGGGAGGGGCAGGGAGCACAGCAGCTGGAAGGATTAGAGGCTCAGCGGGTAAGAAAAGCTGACTTCCTGGTGAGGCCACCACCGGGCCTCAGCCAGGGAAGGAGAGAGACGGCAGGAGGCCCGAGGGAGAGCTTGGAAGAAACAGTCTCAACCTTCCTCCTGAAAAAGCGGGGGAAGGCAAATCACACATGAGAGGCGGCCCCACTCATTGCTATGAGGCTGGAAGCACCAATCAAGCCAGCCAGGACCGCAGCTACCGTCCAGATTTCTTCACTCTTTGCTCCAAAGTGTGGTGCCATCCCCCCTAAGTGTGGGCTGAATATGAGGAAAATACTAAACTCTCACGACTTAGGAAACCCCAGATAATTAATAAAAGTCAAGGCGAAAGGCATCTCGGCGGGGTCCTCACCTGTTAAGCTCAGGGGGCAGCCAGGGCATCTCAGGGCAGCTCCTGGAACTGCCCGAACACACGGAGGCCAGCTCTCCCGGCCCCAGAGCAGCATCCCCACAAAATGGGGTATTTATATAAAATGCTAATTATTGGGCACAGTGTCAGCAGCCATATCCAGGGCCTTGTGGTGGCATCTGTGGCCACACACCAAGTGCATTAATCTGCACTTCTAACACTCTTCCCGGTGACTGATTCTCAGCACAACTGAAGTTTGAGAACCAGCACTGTTCCCGCGCGCTTCCTCACCTAACTCATGCCAGTTGGCAATGACGCCTTCCCCAAATGCCCTTCTTCTATTGCATTGAGCTGATCCATCCCAGCTGCTGTGTGGGGCCCCTGATTTACTCCTCTCTGTACCTCGGAGTCGGGCACACAGTAGGCACTCAGTAAGGATTGCTGAAATCCAGTGGTGAGGGGTAGAGGGAGAACTGACATGACATGGTCATTTTTACCTATTTCAAAATTGTATCAAGTGTTTATCGGTGGTCCCAAAGCCTCTGGAAGGGAGGTGTCGGGGTGTTTGTCGCTATTCCCACAATATATGCAGCAGATTGTCTCCTTGCTGGATTTACCCATCGCACAGCAACTGGTCAACCATCCTGGGGCAGTGCCTTCTGCTGGGACCCTCAACTTTGCAAGCCTTGGAAACTGTTCCCTCGGGGGCTACCTCCTCACACGGGCACTGGACCAATCAAGAAGTCGAATTCACCACTTTTCCGATTTATGGGGTGCAGATTCCTGGTGTCCATTGCAAATACACCGAGTTCAAACTGGAAAGGGGGCCCAAGAATGCGAGGTTTGAGCAAATATTTCACATGATTGTGAGCTTGGAGCCCCGAGGATGGCACTTCCACAAAGACTGTTTGAAAAACAAACATGGTGACCATCTACCTTCATTTCTTCTTCTTTTGATGGAGTTTCCTTCAAAAGGAGCTTTGTAGTAGGAACTGGTCATCTGGGATTTTGGGGGAGGGATGAGCTGCTCAACTTCAGAGTCCACCTGTGTGAGTCCTATGGGCAACACCCCTGGGTTTCATGGTGAGGTCAGTTGAGGTGCCCAAATTGTGCCCTGGGGGGTGCCTCAGACTCACCAAGCAGATGCTTACTCCTGGGCTTGTGCCTGGAGCGCACACTCACGCAGGGGCAGTTTCTAATTCATTCTAGCCACGACGGCACAGTCTCAGCAGCCATATCCAGGGCCTTGTGGTGGCATCCGTGGCCACACAGCAATCAGGGGTCCTCTTGTATGTCCCGCATGAGCTCCTGAGCCCGGCTAGCCAGCCTCCTTGTCACTTCTCTAAGCTACCCGGTCCTCAGTCCCATTTCTGCTAAAATTACCGAGAGTGGGCTTCCGTCACTTGCAACAAAGCATCCTACCCCTTAACATATCTGAGATAGCTCTTGGTCCCCTGCAAAACCTTCATATTTGAAATGGTACCAATAAAATAATATTTGGTTTAAAGCCTTATTATTTTGATACACTTGTCCTTTGATACACTTGCTTGCTTCACGGTGCTGGGAATGCACAGAAATAGTCCACGGCAGAAATCATAAAGAAGTTCATTTTAAAAAAATTATGGGGCATATCAATAAAACAAAACTAAACTAAAGGTCATTGCTGAAATGACAACAGGCCTCACTTGAGACAGGGCAGGAGTCTCTAGTCCCCCTCACTAACCTTGCCATGAGAAGTTGCTTACCTTCTCAGTGCTTTCCTTTGCTCATCTGTAAAGTGGGGTTTTGAATGGTGTTGGAGGGTGAGACCCCGAATGGGTACAGCTCCCCGGCACACAGCTGCTAGTCAATAAAGGGTCCCTACTGCCATTGCCAGGATCAATTCCACAAACCCCACCGCGGCCCTGGGCTCACCCTAATTTGACAGGACAGCTCCGAAGATACTTTCAAAAGAGTGAGAAAGTCTTTGAGCCACAAAAACGGCTCCATTTCGCAAGGTTCAACCTGACATGTAAAAGCAGATGCTTGAGTCTCCAGTGGGGCGTTCAAGGACCCCAATCATTCACCTGCGTGTCTTCACAAAGGTCAGCCGCAGCCCACAGGCGGCCTGGAAAGCCTCTCGGAATCCGGGAGCCCGGGAGGGAGAAGGGTCAGTGAGCCGCCTGGGGCTAAGGCTCAACCTGTTGCTGCAGGAAGCCTGGGGCGCCGGCTCCCCCCCCCGGTCTTGCTCTCCAACCCACCGCCAGGCCGGGCCCCCTCCTGCCCTCTCTTCCTCCGCCGCAGGAGGCTCTCCCGGGCTGCGGGACACAAAAGAATGGGCTGCAGGGCTGGCGCGGGAAGCGAGGAGACTCAAGGAATCCGCCGCCGCTTGGGGGAGGGGGTTGCCGGAGTAACTTGGCTGCCGGAGCGCGTCCGCGCGGGTTCCCCGCCGCCGCCCCGGGGAGGCTGCATCGGGGTCGCCTGGGAGGAAGGGGACCGGAGCGGTGTGCCACCCCATCGGATCCCCTCCCTCTCGGCGCGGGCTTTCGGGGAAACTGACCTCGGGCCCCGCCTCTCCCGCACCTCGAAGCTCCTTCCTCTGTCCACGCTTCCCTTTGTTGTCCCAGCCGGCGCCGTACTGGCGAGGTGCGCCGGGAGCACGCAGCACCCAGTGCTCCACGCGGCAAACGCCGTAGGTGCGCGAGCTGTGCACCCAAGGGGGCAGGGGGCTGCGTCAAGCCAGGGGTGCGTGCGCTCTCCCATGGGCGCGGGGAGACGGCCTCTCATTGCTCCCCCAGGGTCCCCCTCTTGCTGCGGCCCTTTGCACCGCGTACTCCATTTGGAAAAGCCAGAGGGAGGTGACCCCTTTCCATCCCCAGCAGGGAAGGCTCCGTGCCCCGCGACCTCCTGGCCTCCCCCAACACTCCACTCGCCGCAGAACAGTTCCCCAACTCCCTGAAGAGCCTCCCCTCGGTCCTCCGCACTCTCTGAGAGCGAGCCCCCGGCCTCGGGGGTCCCGGTCCCGCTGGCGTGTGCCCTGCAACCTGGCGCGCCGCAGCCGCCGGCTCCCCTCCAGGGGATGGAAAGAAGACCCACCACACAGCCACCCGGCAAAGTTTGCGCGCGTCCGCCCTCTGCCCGGAACTCCCGCTGGCCCCGGCGCCCGGACCACCTCGCCCACTTTGCAGCCCCCTGGCTTCCCGGCCGCTCTCGGGGGGGGGGGGGGGGCTCCTACTACCTGCTGCCGGGCCAGCGGGAAGAGGAGGGCGCACAGCGAGCCTCTCCGGTCCCGATTTCCTGCCCCCAGCCTTCTGGCCGGGGGTGCGCTCGGGCCCCTACCGTCTCCGCAGACGCCTCCCGGGCTCCGGGATGAGGACGCCGCTACTCACCGTGCGCCGGGTCCTGCTCCCGTTTCGGCCCCAGCGCCGCCCGCCCTCCCCCCTGCGGCGGGGCTCGCCCGACTCCGGCTCATGAATGATTTATGAGCCGCTCGGGGGACCACCGGGACGGCTTCCGGAGTGGCCGCCCGGCCGCCCCGCGCGCCGGTCAGTCCCCGGGACGCGGCGCGCCGGGAAAGGCACCGGCCCTGGAGGCGCGCGAGCGAGGCCCGCGGGGTCCGCGGGGACCTGTTGCGGCCTCCCCCTGCTCCCGGGCGGGCACTCGCGGATGGAGCCTCGGGAATGGCAGTGCTATCTTGAGCGTACTCACCCCCCCAGCGGGAGAGCTGAGCTGGCGGCCCGGTTCCCGGTCCGGGACCGGCTCGGGATTTTAAAGGTAGCTAACTAAGCCTGGGGTTCTGGACGCGCCCCGGACTGGGTCGGCAGGGCTGCTTCGCCGCGACGCCCCGAGGCACCCACCGGCCCAGGACTGCGTGCATTTCCTGAGGCGGGAGTCCTGCTCGGCCGCGCACGCCCCTCGCACAGTACCCACGCCCCCTTCACCTGGGCCGAGCCTCCGGGTGGAATGCAGCCACCCCGCGGAAAACTCCTCCTCTCTCTGGCCCCAGCTCGATGGACCTCGGTTGACCCCGCCCCCAGCTTTAGATCTTCGATTGCCGACCCCCAACAGACCTCTTTTCTAATTTACCCAAACAAAACCCAACCCAAATCGTTTGGTGCGTTCGTCTGTACGGATCACAAAGCCTGGAAAACCCGCCTAAAGCTGTCCTTGCTCTCGTGTACGCATCTAGGCATCTGCTGTAGCACGAAGCAGGATGTAATTGCTCTTTTCAGATGCGGGGCGGAGAGTCCCCTGACATCCCCTCGTCCCCGAGCTGCAGCGGGTGGAAACCGGCCCTCGGCACTCCCTCCCGCCCCTAACTGCTCTCACCAACGGGCACCTCACGCCTCACTCACCACTTCCTGTCTCGAATTGAGATACCCTTGTAGGAAAGGTAAGATTTAGGGAAGACTAGCACCATCGGGATGCTACCGGATAGTTCCCGGTAGGCGTTTAATGTTTGCGATACGGATGGAGGGAAGAATGCACAGGAACATTCCCAACGTAGCTCGCCCTTACCCCAGGATCTAGCATAAAACCGCTGCTGGAAGGAGCATTGTTTGTTTGATTTAAAGTTTAAACTGATCTTGAACGTGCATATTTCTAGGACGACAAGTGTTAGTTCAGGACATTTCTGAAAATGACACTACAGGCATAGCCCCGTTTAGGTGGTAGTTTAAGTCTTCTGATCAGGCCTAAGGTTTCGCTCCTACTGGTCAGAGGCCTCTGCCTCAACACCTCCAGAGGCCTCCCAACACCTCTGCTCAAAGGCAGCCCTCGCAGGGCTGGGCCCAGAGGGGAGTCCTCCCTTCCTGCCAGCAGCCAGCTCTGACTTGCCTAAAACCTTGACCCTGTCCCTTTTTATCACTGTGACTTTGGCTGCTTAGTCTCCCCAAGCCTCAGTTTCCTTGTCTGCAAAATAAAGATAATCATGCCTCACAGGGCTCATGTTTATTCCTACCAATAATAGTAAAAATAACAATGATGACAGTAATAGAAGTGAGCACTAACACCTAATGAATATTCCCTCTGAACAAGGCACTAGGCCAGGTGCTTCAAGTGCATTATTTTGTATAATCTCAGTGACAAAGACAGCCTCTTATCTCCATCTTAAAGATAAGGCTAAACACAGGTTCAGTAATTTGCCCGAGGTCACAGAGGTACTAAACGAAGCGCTGAATTTAAACCCAGATCTGGCTTCCAGAGCCCATCATTGCCCTAACCCCAGGATATCAGAAGATAACATAAAACCCTCTGACCGGTGCTCCCCTGATTGACAGTGTGGCATGGCATTCTAGCACCTCATTGAAATGGTTGGCCATCTGTCTTCCTGTAGGCACTGAATGCTTCAACTGTTTGTATCCATTTTCCTACACTCTCCCCCCACCCCCCAGCACCTACTCTATGTGGACCATTGTAGGGGTTCAATAATTAAATGAATATGTAATAAACATAGAACACAATATTAAGATCTGTTCTGAGCAGCCTTAGGCAGATAGTAATGCAGGACTTAATGATTTGTTCTGTTCAGTTCAGCTTGGAGTCCTAATGCTAGTCTTCTAATCTCAAATTAGAAATTCTAGCACAACTGAATTTCTCTGACTGGAAGAGGTAATATTATTTGCATTTTTCCACCCAGTCGTTAGGTGCAAAAATTAGGCCTTCCTTTCTGAAATCGCCCCTCATTTTTCCTGCCCAAATGAAATCAAAACATGAGGCATCGTGGCAGCTGGAGAGAGCCCGGAGATTCATTCAGGTTCTGTCACTCACTGCCAATGTGGTCCCTGGGAAGTCATGTAACCGCCCTGGGCTTCACATTCCTCATCTGTCCAATAGCTTTGCTCAGTGACTATATAAGGCTAGAGGCTGGCATTTGGGACCCCGGAGATCGGAGATCGGGGACATTTTCATCAGCACAGGAAGGTCTAACGGATGGCATTGGTTTAAATAGTGAACCGTAATAAAGCAAAAATGACAACAGGATGGGATAAGAAACTTAAGTTTCCACGGAAATGATCAGGGTTCTGTGGCATTAGAAATGAAGTGTTGGGGTGCCTGGGTGGCGCAGTCGGTTAAGCGTCCGACTTCAGCCAGGTCACGATCTCGCGGTCCGTGAGTTCGAGCCCCGCGTCAGGCTCTGGGCTGATGGCTCGGAGCCTGGAGCCTGTTTCCGATTCTGTGTCTCCCTCTCTCTCTACCCCTCCCCCATTCATGCTCTGTCTCTCTCTGTCCCAAAAATAAATAAAAAATGTTGAAAAAAATAAAAAGAAGAAATGAAGTGTTGACATTAATTACTGTGAGTATACAACGCTTGGCCATTCAACAATCCTCAATCTTTGACAAGCCGTTCCTTATAAAAGACTTTGGATAGCCTTCTCTGAATCACCAAGACTGAAATAAAATAGGTTAGTGAGTATATTATTCTAATTAATATGACATTTCCTACTATAAATAACTATGTCCCTCCCCAATAATGTGTTTGTATGACCAACAAACATGACAGCGTATGACCCTTCAGGAAAATAAGTTTGTGTCATTTCAACATCTGCTGCCCTGTCTTAAGACTGAAATTTGTGTAAGAGACGGCTAAGGAGAGAGGGAGAAGTTGAGCGGGGGCAGGAGGTGGGAGTTGTGGGGAGAGAGAAAGAGAGAAACTGATTGTTCCAAATAGAAATGCCACTCGTTTTCAAAGGAATGGCTTCCTGCAAGCCAGAGTTCTCCCATAAACGTTTTACCTCATACTTTCCTGTTCGTTCATCTTGCTTTTTCTCCCCTTGCCTCTGGGCTTAGAAACCAAAAATAGCATTGCTGATGTTTAATAACCCAAAGCCAAAAAAACATTCTTCTTGAACCTCAAGAACCTTCAGGTAAGATTTGTAACTCATTCATCAAGCCCATTGTGTACGAATTCAAAGGAAGAAAACTTCACCCCAGTTTGGACAAAGAGGAGGAAAGACAGAGCGAGGGCCAGACCAGGGCCAAGACCAGTGTCTCAGTGCTTGGATTCTGAACTGGGAATTTGGAAAACCCCATCCCACTCACTGGGGGCCAGCGTGGGGTGGTTTTATATTTTATGTGCTGAATCTGTCTTCCAGTAACAGTTTCAAATAAATGCTTCATCTCTAGGGCTGGCTTTCATCTGTGCCGACATCATTTTTAACGCACACTAACTCAGACAGGGCTTCATAATTTGCCTTTCATCACCATATGGGAAAAAACAAGCGGCACAGGGCAGAGAATTACAAAGTGTTAGGATACTTGATCTCATTTTCTCAAGGAGGGCGAGGTGCCTTCGTCTCAATGCTTGGACTGAGATTGAGGAAGGGGGTAAGCAAGAAAGTTCCACAACTTCTGGTTCTATAGTTGTCAGTTTTTATCATATCCCCTAAAAGGCTCACCCAGGGACATGTAATTCATACAACAGTAAAACTGACCTCTACGCTAAGAAGTGTTTTACCCCTCTGGGAATAATTGCTACTATTACTTCCTTCTAAGAATTGGCACTTCTCCGCCCATCATATGAAAGCTTTCCTTAAGGCATTTGTTAGTCACTCATTCAGTAATTTTTATGCAGCACCTACCATATAGGTCAGGAGCTAGAGATTCCACTTCCTTTGATCCAGAACATTCTTGGGGGAAAAAAAATAATAAAACTTTTATCAAATGCTATCTCTCCTCTTATTTACCCCTTGTGTATTTCCCTCATTGTGAGACTTTTATTCATTTATTTTTAAATGTTTATTTATTTTTGACAGAAGGAGAGAGACAGAGCGTGAGCGGGGGAGGGGCAGAGAGAGAGGGAGACACAGAATCCGAAGTAGGCTACAGGCTCTGAGCTGTCAGCACAGAGCCCGACTTGGGGCTCGAACTCACAGACCGCGAGATCATGACCTGAGCCGAAGTCAGACACTCAAGTGACTGAGCCACCCAGGCACCCCACTTTTTTTTTTAATTCATTGTGAGGCTTTTAAAACATCATTCTCCTTTGCTTCATACTTTATCTGCCACTTGAGCTATAATCAGGTATTTATTTTAAGCACAATAAACTGTCTGCTCATTAAAACACTCATTTTTGCCAGAGTAACTAAAATGTTATAGTCCCACCCACCTTAATGCCTTGAAGGCATGAAGCCAAGTGAAATAAGTCAGAGAAGAGAAAAAACAAATACTGTATGATCTCACTTATATATGGAATCTAATAAAACCAATTCATAGAAATGGAGATCAGATTTGTGGTGGCCAGGGGCAGAGAGGTTGGGGAGTGGGGGAAAGGGGGAAGATGGTCAAAAGGCACCACCTTTCGTTTATGAGATAAATTAGTTCTGGGGATGTAATGTACAACATGGCGACTACACTTAACAATACTGTTTTGTATATTTGAAAGTTGCCAAGTGACTACATCTTAAAAGTTCTCATCACAAGGAAAAAGAATTTTCTCAGTAAAACTGGAAAACAAAATAAAGTAAAAACTATGAAATACAATATAAAATATTATAGCTCTGGGGCGCCTGCATGGCTCAGTCGATTAAGCATCCAACTCTTGATTTCAGCTCAGGTCATGATCTCATGGTTCATGAGTTTGTGTCCTGCTTGGGAACCTCTCCCTCCCTCCCTCGCTCTCTCTATCTCCTTCTCTTTCTCCGCATTCCTGATTGCCTACATAAATGTCTGCCTGTGCATGCATGCTCTCTTTCTCTCTCTGCATATAAATAAATAAACTTAAAAAAAACTATAGTTCCATCCAGCTACTTACTCCATGGAGTGAAGAAGGACAGCTATTTTTTGTGATGTAGTGTAGTGGAGAACTTATGGGATGTGGTGTTTGAACACATACGGGAATGAGTCCTTGCTCTGCTCTTTCATTCATTCACTCATTCATCCATTCATTCATTCGCTCATACATCGCTCATACATGCATTCAATGGATATTGACTGAGCCCCTTCTGGGGGCCAGACTGAGCAAGATATGGCAGAGAATAAAACAAAGGGTAAGCCCTTGCCCTCCCAGAGCTCACTCCCTTACAGAGAACATGAAACATGGAAGCCACCAAATCAATAAGCATGTTCACTACATACCCTTGAATAAGTTACTTAACCTCTGTGAACTTCAGTGTCCTTACGTACAAAATAGAGGGGTTTGCAAAGATTAAGTGAGCTGACATATGTAACATCCTTGGCACAGAGTAGGCAATAAATGGTAGTTATTATATCTGCTCTTTTTTGAGAGAGAGAGAGAGAGAGAGAGAGAGAGAGAGGGAGAGAGAGAGCGAGAGAGAATGCTTGAACAGGAAAGAGGGACAGAGGGAGAAAGAAAGAGAGAATCTTAAGCAGGCCCTATGCTCAGCACGGAGCCTGGAACAGGACTCGATCCCACCAGGTGCGAGATCATGACCTGACTGAGCCACCCAGGCGCCCTTCTATCCGCTCTTTCTATTTCTTTGTCAAACTCTCTCTCTCGCCCCTACCCCCCTTTTCATTTCCAATTTCATAGCTTAGGAGAGTGAGGCTGTGGGATACACAAGCTAAATGTTCACCCCACAGATACTTACCTATTTCACCCCAAGGATTGGCAAGGCTTCACACCAGAAAAAAATATGTTGAGGACATATTCCAATCTCTGCCCTGCAGAAGAAGTTGTCCAACACGTGGAAATGGGCAACACAGATGATTGGCATTTTGTCGGTGTGGCAAGGGGCATGATCTAAGGGATGTTCAGGGAACTTGCAGCTTCTATAGAGGTGTATACCTTTATTTGTATTTCTATGGACTGGGTCATATTACAAATCTGTAAGCATCTAGTGACATGTTTTGCAACTACTGGAAAATATTCATTTCAGTGTTGCTGATTGCCTGTGTAAATGTCTGCTCTTCAACGTGTCCTCGGAACCAGTCATAACATCTTACTAGTCCCCTCAGTAATTACTGAGTTGAGTAAAATCTTTGATATGCATCCACTGTACATTTACATGACAATCATGTTTTTAATTCCTCGAAAGTTACAATTTAGAAGCCCCGATGGAGCTTATGGTCTGTAGCAACTGGCAAATTTTAACAATAATTAATTCTGTAAATTAAAATTTGAATATATGCTGGAAAGGTGAAACTCTAAATCTTTGCATAGGTTCTAATATTGTAACAGCCTCTTCGGTGGGACAGAGATGCTGTAAGTGCCACACTAAAGTTCCTGCCAACTTCTCTCCCAAAGCCTCCCTACAGCCAACTCATTTAGAGCAGCCTTTGACCCAACACTCCAAGAAATTGCTAGGGAGAAAGATTTCAAAAAGATTTCAATAAACTCTGACGGCTGAGAACACAGAATAATTTGTTTTTTAATTAATAGGTTTAAGGAAGGGAGGGGGAGAGAGAGAGAGAGAGAGAGAGAGAGAGAGAGAGAGAATCCCAAGAAGGCTCCATGCTGTCAGCGTAGAGCCTGAAGTGGGGCTTGATCCCATGAACTGTGAGATCATGACCTGAGTGAAATCAAGAGTTGGACACTTAACTGACTGAGCCACCCAGGTGCCCCAATAGGTTTAAGGTTCTTAAAGATCAAGGAAAGTGGCTGGGAAGCAGTTTCAAATGTTTACAAATGAGGTTCTTTCGTCCATTCTCAGAACTCAAGTGCACACCTCACCCACGGAAGATCAGGGAATGTGGACGAAGGACTGGAGTATGTGCAGGAACCGTGCTTGGAGATGGGATAATCCCTTCCAATGGGTAAAATCTGGGAGAGAATTCCAGAATAATTTTCATTATGGAAGGAGGAAAAATTACAAAGTGAGAAAATTGTTCTAGATGAGGGTTTTTTTTTTTTAACTTCGTTCCTCTCAACATTTTGAACCGGCTAATTCTTTGTCACGGTTGGTCCTGGGTGTGCAGGACGTTCGACGGGATGTCTGACTTCTGCCCACCAGGTAAAAGTAACACCCTCCTCCCAGCTGTGACACCCACAAGTATTCAACACCTAGAGTTCGATTTTTTTTTTTAAGGCATAGGAAAAAGTATTGAGTTTGGACAGAATTTTATCAGGTACATTAAAGAGGGACTCCTGGTAGCAGATTTGGCAAATGCTAAGGATCTGGGACATAAACGGAAGCATATTCGGCACCCAGGTCACTTAACCACTCATATTATCTACCTGGCCCTGCAGAACCAGCTCCCGTGTTGACTTCACATCACCTCTACACCTGCCCTGGAGGAGTTGCAATGTGAGATATTTCAGGAAAGCAGTTGGCCTACTTGTATTCCTCCTGGAGACATTCAGAAATGTCCCACACTGGGGGCTGGGTACTGGGTGCTTGTTCTGAGTATAACCTAGCTTGGAGAAACTCAACATTTTACTTATAACTTGGAGCAGAGAAGCATCCAAAAAAAGGGAATCGGACTGTAAATGATATTAGCCATGACTTAATGAGAAAGGGCCTGGCACATTACAGGGCTTCAATAAATCTTAGGGAAAAACATGAGGAACAGGTGAAACTATTACCCCATCATAAGAAGACAAATAAATATAGTAACTGCAAGACAGTGCTGAAAGGTAGAAAAAACACATCCAGTTTGTGTACTCGTTGTCACTTATTAACTAAGTACTATCTATCAAGCACTGAGCAAAGTATTTTCCATTCATTCCCTTATCTAATGAACTCTCCTAAGGGGGTATTATTACCCCTATCTTCCCGGGAATCAAGACACACCAACCAAGACTGCGTTTTATTGGTTTTATAATAAGAGTAACAGTTACCATTTATCAAAGTAACGATTACTCTCAATATCTCATTTAATATTTATGATAATCATAGGAAGCAGGTATTGTCCGAGCAAATTAAACAAAAGTCTATTGAACACGATGTTCCAGCATGGTGCTAGGTAGCGGGGACATGAGAGCAGACAGTCCCTGCCCTCATCAAGTGTATAGTATAGGAGAGAAAACAGACATGAACAAATACTTACAGGTGGGATGATTCATTTCAAATTCCCACCTTCCCTCTCCCAGTTGGAAGCTCTTACCACAAAAATACAGATGGCAGCTTTCAGACCTAGGGCCAAAATAAAGACATTTTCTCAGTGAGCTTTAAATAAACATCTAACCTGTGCCAGCCAAGGGACAGGTTGGAATGTAGGGACACAGAGGTGACTTCAACCCCATCCCAATGAGAAACAATTTGCTTGGACCCGGCTGCCCAAATACTGTAGTTACGTCATTAAACTCCATCACACGGCAAATAACAGTGGTGATAGAAAGATAATGTAGAAAGAAGATGTAAGAGGAACAACAACAAAATCCTGGAATCTGTTGGAACACAACAAAACAATGATGATAAGCCTGGGGAAGCAGGGCCTTGGAAAAAACTGAGCTGGGGTTAGGGGATTTGAGAGCTTAACTGGGACAAAAGACAGAATTACAGACGTGCGGAAAGAAATATCTGCATGGGGGTCATTCTGCAAAGCATTTCAGAAGCCACTTAACGCTGTCTAAAAGTGCTAAGATGCATAAGACCAAAAAGAGGGTTTACTGCTTTTCGAGGCATCTCATTTGAAGAAGTAGGGGCTGGAGGCAACCAGAAAAGTAAAATTAAGCTTGAATCCTAAGGAAAAGTCCCCCGGTAAGGAGACCTAGTGATTCAGGGAACACTAATGAACTTTGGAAGCGTGCACTGAAGTAGAATTTAAGTCAGTAAAATTACTGAAGCTCAGTAATAGGTATCAGGGGTTCTGTTTCATGCCAGTTTGAAATTTTCCACTATAATAAGGTAAAAAAAAAAAAAAAAGTCAATGGCTGGAATATTGGGCAATGAGAAGGGGCCCTGGGGCCCGTCCATGAACTTCAGTGAGAATGAGATGGCTGCCGGGGCTGAGTTGAATGTGGGGTGAAAGTGCAGCCAGCAGGCTAGGAGAGAGATCTGTCTCATCTTGGCTACTTTTGACACATTAGTTCTTATGGAGGGAATATGGCAAATGCCTGGGAAGTTTAATAAACAAGGGGCAGTGATGGATGCAAATTGCTCACGCTTGGTTATGAACCAGGGAGTGACATGGATTCTGGAATAGTGGACCGTGGAATAGACCAGGCTGGGTTTGAGTCTGGCTCTGGCACACTAAGTCCATGTGTTGCCTCGGACGTATCACCTAACTCCTGTGAGCCTTGGTTTACCGCACCTGAAAAGTGGAGTTAACACAGGTAGTACCACTGGGGTTTGAGAGCATTAAAGGAGATCTGCACATCGGAGAGTTCCAAGGAGAGCTGGTCCTTTCCTCCTGACCACTCCACCCCTGATTGTATCTAGGGCAGAACAATGATCCTTCTTTACTCTACCTTGCTTTTTCCCATCCCATGGGTCTGTGGCTGGTTGGATTAACTGGATAAAGTGATATCAAAAAGACACGGGAGCTACAGATCATAGGATGGCTCTGATGCCCCACTCCTAATCCCCACTGCAAGAAGGCAGCTGCTCACTAAAACCGTACTAGAAGGTGTAAGAGGGCCACGCATCCCCACAGCTTTTCACCACCATGGAAAAGAATCCAAATGTGTCCTACTGGCCCTCACCTATGTGTGAAGTAGAACCAGAACACAAATCTGAAAGTAAAACCAATTTAGTATATTTTTCCCTTTGCCAGAGTTTTCTATCTTAATTAATGGCTCTACACAATCTCTCGGGAGAAATTCAACCTTAGCTATATTTAGTATTTGCCATTTGTAGAGTTGTCCTGTCCAACACTCAATTTCTTTTCTAGCTGAAACAGACATCCCTCCGTGGGGGTAGTCGTGGGCTACAGTCCAACATCTCCCACCACAAAAGCCAAAAGATTTTCCTCCCATTGACCTGTCATGCACCCAAGGCATTGTCTTATCCAGGCCTGGTCAGTTGGCTACTCTTGCCTGTGACTTTGACTCTTGGATGTGTGAGATGGCAAATAGGGCCAATCAGACCAACAGAGGGTAGCAGTGATGGTGGTGTGGGTGGGTAGCAGGTGCCAACAGCCACATCCTAACCAGGCTGTCCCCACTGTCCTTGGTTCTGATTCTGCTCTCCAGCCTCCTGACAAGGCCAGGAATCACCCAATACATTGCCAGTACATTCCTTCTCTGGCTAAGATTGGCCAGGATTGCTTCCTGCTGATGTCTGATGGATGAATACACAACCTCCACTATCTGCTTTGCCTTCACCTTACTTTCTAACCCACGTCCTTCTCTCCGGTCTCACGGTGGCAGTTGCTAACTCAGCCACTGAGCACGTATGTTGGCAGTCATTCCCTCTGAGCAAATTGTTTAGGCCAGGACTCAGGGGAGCTGAATGTCTCCTAAGGTGCAGGATCAGATACCATCTTTTCTTAACATACTGATTTTTTTCATCATGGAGTTGGGGCATAGATATTGGAGTTTTAGAAAATATTGCATTAAAATATTATTTATCCTAATTAATGAGCTCTGGGGGCACCTCCTTATATTTTGTGCCGGCCTTCACATGGCTCTATGCAATACTGGTCAAGACCAGAGTTCACCCATACATTTCCCTTCATTCACTAAAAAAATTCTTTAGGGTTCTGCTCTGCACCCCATTATACTAGGCTGTACACATGCAGAGATGATTCACACCAAGTCCAGCCCTCAAAAATGTCACCATCTTGTGGGGGAAACAAATACAGGGCACTCTGAATTCTAGGTGGCCCGACAGAGGGAGAGGATGAGGTAAATATGGGCATAAAGATAGCAATGAATACTGAGTTCAGCCCTGAGTGGGTCAGGAAAAGTTTCTGACCATGGGCTCAGAAACTAATCCTTTGGAATGAGATGTTCATCAGGTGGAGAACAAGGAAGACATTCTGAGCAGAAGAGTAACCTACCCAGGTGTGTTCAGACTCAGCCAATGATATCGTGAGGCTGGATTGTAATGTGCCTGGAACATAGTGTTGGAGAAAATGAATAAGGAGAGATAAATCTAGAGCAGGAGAATGGAAGGGGTCAGATTGCCATACCAAGGGATTTGGACCATGTGAAGGCAATGGGGGGTAGCCATGTGAGGTTGTAAAGTAGAGGGGTAATGCTGTTATGTTAGTTTCAGGAAGGTGAGCCCGGAAGGAGGACTGGGGAGGAGAAAACTGTGCAGCGTGCAGACAGATGAGCCTGTCAGGAGACGGCCTGGGTTGGGGGGTGCTCAGGGACTGGTTCGTGAGAGCCTCGGTGTCCTATTAAGGAATCCAGCCTTTTCCTATAAGTTGAAGGCTCTGGCCTTTGGAAGAATCCATTAGATCTAACATCTTGTGCTGCCTTTCTCCTTCCAAGTGCTGATTAAAAAAAAAAGTGCAATTATTATGTGTAGCAAATGTCTGCAGGCCTCAACATCTTGGGTCTACACAATAAACTTTCATTTACACTTAGGTCACAGTTAGAAACTCCATGCCCTGCCCCACTTCCTCCCCTCCCCAAGCAGGAAATTAGATGCAGGGAAGAGGCTCCAGGACACCTCCGCCATCGTCCTCCAGGGCTCCAGCTTCCTGCTTCTCAAGGTGAAGCCTGAGACAGCCAGTGCGGAGCCCAACCCAGGAAGGTGGGCTTGGAAGGCCAATGTCCTTCAGATGCCGCATCAAGGCCTGCTGTCCCTTCCTCTGTTACACATCACCGAAGTTATAGGTTTCCATGACCTGTAAGCTCTGTAAGCTTTGTTCACTCAAATATCCCATGAGCCTAAAACTGTGCCTGGCAGAGAGTAGGAGCTCAATAAATATGCCTCTATTGAAAGTGTTTAGTATAAGCACCCTAACCTGGCTTCAGATGTGCTTTGCTACATGCTGGCTGAGTCCCTTTAGACTAATCATTTCACCTCTCCAACCTAAGCGTCCTCATTGGAAATGGGCCTGCCAGTGCTTAGACATTCCTCCAGGTATTTTAAAAATAAAGGTATTTTTAAAAATAAAAATATTGTAAACTAATACATACACAAAGAAAATTCAATATAGAGAGTGCTTGGCACCTAACAGGTGCTAAATTCCTTTCCTTCTTCCTTCTCTTTCCTTTCCCCTTCCACCCTTTCTCCTACAAATATTTATTGAGTGCCTTCTATATGTGCCAGGCATTGCCCCAAAGACATGGCAGGAACCACAACAGAAAAGGGTCAAAGGTTACTGTCTAGTTTCTGAGATACACAGAAAAATCTGTACACAAATCAACCAAGTGGACCATTTCAGACAGTGTTAAGAACTACGGAGGAAGTCATACTGAATGAAGTAATTGACCACGGAGGTGAGGGGGCAGTATTTCTGAAGCCATGTCCAGATTTTAATTTGGGTAGAAATTTCTTTTGCCCTGGGCTTACAGACCAAAGCTACATGCTAACTGGGGTCAAGAGCTGGGAGTTCTGGACCTGATGGTCCGTCGGACTTAGAGAAGTACCTAGTGCTGGGGGCCCTCTGTTTCCTCATCCAGGTGCAGAGTCTCTGAGGTTCTTCCCACAGTCAAACACTTCTGTGATTCATTGTTCTCCCCAAGTCCAGCACTGTGTCTGAGCCAGTTTGTGATTTGTAGGGAGCTTAATATTTTAATTTAGGAAACGACTGTTAAATTAGTTAATAGACACGCTGTCGTGCTGCTTGGCAGCTTCCTCGGTCCATCCTGAGTTTTATTTTATTTTATTTTTTTAAAGGAATCTTTAAAAAAATGTTTACTTATGGGGCACCTGGGTGGCTCAGTCGGTTGAGCGTCCGACTTCAGCTCAGGTCATGGTCTCACAGTTTGTGAGTTCGAGCCCTGCGTCGGGCTCTGTGCTGACAGCTCAGAGCCTGGCAACTGCTTCGGATTCTGTATCTCTCTCTCTCTCTCTCTCTCTCTCTCTCTCTCTCCCCCTCCCCTGCTCATGCTAGGCCTCTCTCTGTCTCTCAAAAATAAATAAATGTTAAAAAATTTACAAAAATGTTTACTTATTTATTGACTGATTTTGAGAGAGAGAGAGAAAGAGAGAGAGAGAGAGAGAGAGAGAGAGCAAGCGTGGGCTGGGGGAGAGGGAGAGAGAGAATCCCAAGCAGGCCCTTTGCAGAACCCGATGTGGGGCTCGAATTCACGAACAAGAGATCATGACCTGAGCCAAAACTAAGTCAGACACTTAACCAACAAGGACACCCAGGCATCCCCCAATCCTGAGTTTTAAACTTAAGCCAGGAATCCCATGGTGACCCTCAGTGTGACTGTGGATACCATTAAGAGGCATATAAGAGCTTATTCTGAGCTTCCTACATTCACGTCTGCTTGAACCAGCTTGTATTCTGGTCCAGGTTTCTGGACACCCCTCAGAACACCCTACACTAGAGGTGACTTTGATCGTGGCATTTCAAAGACGTTTTGAGTAAACGTGCGCTCTGGGAGCCACTGCTCTGTGACACGGGCTCCAGAAACCCTTGGGTATGACAAGCCTGTTCCCTGTAGGATCAGTTCTAGGTGAAAACGGGAAGTAGGCATGGGAGGAAAACTGTGGGCTTTGACCGAACAGACTACGTGTACGGCCTTTGGTGTGGTTTTGGCATGTCTTCCGATCTCTCAGAATTCGTTTGACTGCGGACAAAATGGGAATAACGATGCTTATTTCACAGTTACTACAAGGGTTTTATGAAAGGACGCAGTGACGCCCATAGATACTTCCTGTGGGCCTCCTCTGGGTGCCTGCACCTCTGTGGTGTTCTTGGGGTGCTCTGCCACTCCTCTGCTTTCTCCACCCTCCACCCCAGCTTTGCAAGCTCTGCCTGTCCCTCTTTCTCCTTCTGTTGAGCATGAGCGCCCAAGGCATTCAGACACCTGGGGAGCACCTCTGTCTCCCTGGGGAGACCCTTGGCGAAAGGGCTACAGCCATGAACCTGAGTTAATTTCCCCCAAATTGCTCAGGTTCAGACTTTCTCACTGTGATCTCATCAGGTGCTCATGACACCCCATCGTGTGTCCCCGGCTCCCCTGCAAGGTCTGGCCATGGTTGGGGCCCAGCACCTGGTGGTTGGCATCCCTCCCTTCCTGCCCTCCAGGGAGACTAGGTGGGCTAAGAATTGCCAGCCTCACCCTGTCACTTCCTGGGGCCTGTGAGGGTTGCTTACAAGCTTTAAGGTATCCAGAGACTTGGGGGTACCTCTCTTCTTGATGTGACCCTCTGAACCCTCTGTTAAAGGGGCCCCAGGCTAGCACTGCTTATCTTTCTCCTGAAGACAATTGGGGGAAATGTTCCTTTTGTTTCTACCTCTCAATCCCCTCTCTGGAGATGCAGGCCTGAGGCCACAGGATACTGGGCAGGACGGAACAAAGAAGAAGACCACAGAGCTGGCAGTCCAATCCTTGTCTGGGACTACCGCTCCACCCACCTTGTCTCCCGTGGCTCCCCATCCCAAGTCTGAGTTACCTCCTGGGGAGGCCTTGACCCTCCAGCCACTGCCTCCCAGGGACATTCCCACCACCTCACTGGCCAGCCCGCACTCATCCTGTCCCAGCACTGCAAATGCCCCCAACCGCAGCAGCCACCCGCACAAGAGGACACTGAGACTCCCAGAGACTGCTCATTCGGCTTTTTCCATCAGAAGGCTTCAGTGCTGACATTCTGGAGGCCAACTGCTGGGTATTTACCGCCCACGTCTTGCTGGACACCCTGTGGAACCCCCTCGGTGCTACAGTTTCCTGGTCTGTAAGTCGTAGCTAAGACTAGCACCTTATATGGCGTCAGATTGTGAGGTTTTGGTGACAAAGAACTTGCACAGGGCTGACATATAGTATTACTCAGCAAATATTCACTGCGAATCTGCCGTGTGTTAGCTGGTATCTTCTCCAAGGTCACAGTGCTGACCACCGGAGGGGTGAGTGATTAAATCTCGGGGCTCTCAGACTCAGAACCACCGCTTTGCCTGCGACACATGTGCCTCCATCTTTTCAGGCCAGAGAAAGAAAGGAAGACTTGAAACACATCAAGCACGCCCTCCCTCTTCTCAAGGTCAGTGCTGAGCTTGGGCTCAGCTACTCTTGTTTCCCAGATGTAGTTTAAGGAATCCCTGGGCCTCTGACTTCAGAGTCAAGTGGAAGCTGTGGAGGCCCCCATTGGCGCAGAACCATTCCTGTTAATAAGGAGAACCCGGGACATGGTTCTCCCCCGTGGGCCTCCTGGCTCCGGGCACCCTAGTTGCTGAGGATAGAGTCAATAAGGCCACAGGACTCCCAGAAAACACCTGGCCCCTGGTCCTCAAACTCTGGCCCATCCATCACTGAGAGCTGGGCCTGGAGTTTCCCCATTGTAACCCAAATAAACTTGGAACTTCCTGCCTCTTTAGGCCTGCCTGAACACGCCCTGGCGTTCTAGGCACAATACCCACTTATATATCTGCCTCCAAAATGCCCTGTGTGGTGATTGTGGCTGTCTCCTGAGGGATGCTGGAACATTGCCCAGCAAGGGTCTGCCTGCAGACCTTCCTTATAGTGCCCTGCCCTTCTCGTCCTGCAAAGCGTCGCTCGGATCTGCCCCCCAGCTCTGCTTTCCATGGACTCCCCGCTCACGTGGCCCTGCTGCTGGCACAGAAGCAGCAGGAGTCAGGAGGCGAGAGCTAGAGAATTACTAGAAGGTGACTATAGAGAGTCTGGGTTCCTCGGCTGAGGAATCCTATAGGGGACAGCAGAATATGGGGAAAGACCACACTGGGCCCCTTCATCATGGAATGAGGGGGAAGCTTGGGGATGGAAAGGTGTATTCGTCTGGGGCCCGCTGGCTCTGTGACCTGGCACAAGGGATTTGCCCTCTCGGAGCTTCGGTTCTGCTCCGCAAAACAGCCTGACAGGGATGTGCGTCTTACAAAGCTAGCACTCGGTAAAAGTCTATTTATGCCTTTGTTACCAAAAGCCTTGTCTCTAAGGACTTCCGGTCTGAGAGTGTGGCTTTCTGCCTGTGATACATGGAGCCCTGGACTTTGCCTGGACATCCCCCAGACTCCCAAGGCCTGTTTCAAGGACAGCAAATGCCCAGATGTCAGTTACACATATTAGGTTACTGAATACAATTCCCACTTAAGAAAAAGCATTCTATTCTCTCAGCCTCAATTCAACATTTAAAAAAGGTGGGCCTAAGAAAAGCCCTGGCCTTGATGAGTATTCAAGCAGTATGCAAATAATGAGGATGTAGCCCAGACTGCTCTTCCTCCATCAATTTCCACTTCCCCTCCTTCTTCCACCCGGAGATCTCGAACTAAGCAGCATACATGGCCTCCTTGAGGAAAGATATGTTTCGCAGCCCTCCTTGGAGCTGGCATGCCCATATGACTAATTCTGATCAAACGGAATTATGCAGTAGTGGTGTGTGAAATCTTGGGAAAGGGTCCTCAGAGGCTGTGTTACTCAGGATTTTCCAGAGAAACAGAATGAATAGGATGTCTAAGAGGTATTAGCGGGAGCTGGCTCACGTGGTTTGGAGGCCATGAAGTCCCACAGTCCACCACGTGCAAGCTGTAGCCCCAGGAAAACCAGTGGTGAACTCGGGCTGAGTCCGAAGGCCTGAGAACAAGGAGGACCAATGACACAAATCCCAGTCCAGGAGATTCTCCCAGGGCAGGAGAAGGTGAAATGAAATGTCCCAGCTCAAGCAGGAAAAAAAAAAACCTTTTTGTTCTATTCAAGCCCTCAACAGATTGGCCAATGCCCCACCACATGGGGAAGGCAGCTTCCTTTACTGAGTCCACTGATTCAAAGACTAATCTCATCTGGAAACATTCTCACAGACACACCCAGAAACAGTTTAATCTGGGCACCTGCAGCCAGTCAGGTTGACACATAAGGTTAACCATCACAGAGGGAGAAGATGCCTCTTTCATTTCTTCCTTCTACCTGCTGGCCAGAATTTGCACTGATGGCTGGAATCCAGCAGCCATCTTGGACCATGAGTTGACCTTGAAAATAGAAGCCATGCACGGCCCAGGAACAAGAGCGGAGCATCAGTCTAGCCCCGCACTGGCTTCCCTCTGCCACTGTGATCATGACTGACAAATAAATAAAGACCCTAAGAAGGCTTAGGTTACTGTGATGCTAGCCAAACTTCCTCTTAACTAAGAAAATGCAAATACACCACACTCAGTGGAAGATGATGGGTCCTGTGGGGGCTTCTTTAATTGCCATTCATTTTCTGTCTAGTGTGTTTGGATTTACACTCTCCCCCCAGCCCCAGATTTCATTCAGGAAAGGCCCAGCTACATGTGCCACACACTTGTTACAGAGAGCAAGAGTCTGGGAGGAAGGGGAACAAATTCCAAGTCCAGAGCAGAACGAGCCACTTCCCCCACCCCCGCTCATTTGTCCTTTCATGTAGCCAATGCTGACCGATGCTGTGCAGGCCCTATGCAGCATCTCACCTAGTCTTCACTAATAACGCAATGATTTTGGCATCATGCCCATCTTCCAGATGAGGAGACCGAGGTTCTGAGAGGTAAGGAAATGGCAGAGTAAAACTCAGGCTGCCTCCCTTGATCATGCACTGATTATTTTTTTCGTCATCAGGCCTATATCTGTTTGACTAGTGGGAACCCGTCTTAAGTATTCCATAGATATACTCCAACGAGGCAGAGAATGAAGTGCCCTGTTTCCAGGTCAGGGTTGATAAGAGGGTGGGGTTGGTCAATCAGTGAGCCCCTATCTATCTTGTGCATCCTATGTGCCGTGCGCTGTCCTTGTGGTTGGTCATCACTGATGTCTATGGGACACCTGTTGCCCTGAAGTGCGAACATCACAGTTTTCTGTGAAGAGCCTGCGTTGCCCTGGCACAGTCTTGTGGTTCAGAAGGGAAAATACTGGCCAGGGGTGCAGAGCGCTGGGTCCGGTTCTGTCTCTACCACCTACCCACTGTGTATTTTCAGATGAGCTGGGCCGCTGAGAGCTTCCCCTTTGCTTGTGTTCCTTTTGAGTCATTCAGACTTGGCCAAAGCTCATCAAAGAAGTGCTATTTAAGGTTGTCCAGGAAATTACACTCTCAGTGGAAATTCAGGAGCCTTCTGTTAGGCCCCCAAAATAATTCACATAAATAAATATCAGGCTTCAGTTTCAGCTTCTTTTTATAAAAGAGAGGAGATATTTGAGAAGGAACTGTTATTGGAGTTGAAATAGTCACTGTGATCGTGTTTTTATGTCCTCTTTGACCTTTCTTTTTTGGGGACTTCTCTGAGAAAGAGTCTCAGTGAAATGTGTTTCCAAGACTTACGTGGTGATAAGAATCACTTAGGGCTCTTGATTAAACTGGCGAACACACAGAACCAGGATTCCAAGGCGATCTTGGAGTCGTGATTCTGTCGGCTGGTGTGAGACCAGGAATCCGTGTTCGTAAGAAGTGCCCAGTGCCCGGGAGCTTCTTGTGGTCAGATGAATCTGGGGAACACCAGAAGGGCATGAAGTCGGAAAGACACTCAATGTCTGATGCTCTCTTTGTAACGTTGGAAAATCGAGGGCCAGAAAAATGAAATGGCTCTTTCATGAGCCATCAGGAGCTGGTGCTAAAAAAGTCAAGACTTGAGTTCAAGTTCTGAAGCCACAGGAAGTTGGAGAGAAATTTGAACCCTGATCTTCCTGCTTTTTAGCTGTGTGATCTTGGGAAAGTTTTCTATTCAACTCTCAGAGTATTAATTAGCAAGTGTCCACACTAGGTGCCAGGTCGTGTGCCTGGCTTAAGTGCTGATGGGTGAACAAGAGAGAAGCTAGCCTGCACTTGGGTGTTCTGGAGCCCAGAGGGGAGACCAACAAAGAGTGGGGCTCTCAAAGGTGAGGACTGCAGCCAAAGTGGAGGGGACCCTGCCGAGGTACCCAGCCCACGTGGCTTGGTCTGTGGAGACAGGATCAGCTGTGGTTAAGGGTTCAGAGGATGAGCAGGACTTAGCCAGGTGAGCAAGTGGGAGGAGGGCACTGCAGGTACCAGGAAAGATTTAAAAAAAGTCCAGGGAAATACCTGAACTCGGGCCCCTTGAGGAATCAAAGAGACAAGTCCAAAGATGATGGCCGTGAGGGAGCTGGGGAGGGAGGCTGAGGCAGACCATGTGGGATCTCATCTGCATACATGAGCTCTATTATAAAGGCAAAGGGAAGTCACTCAAAGATTCTAGACGGTCATGGTGCCATCAGATTTTTGAGACATTCCTGAGCCTCTGAATCTTCATCTGGAAATGCGGGTCATAACTTGCCCCTTCTGCTCTCTCTCTTGCCCACTTATGGGCTAATTCCCCACAGTAGGGCCAGAGTGAAGCTTTCACAGTGGAAGCCAGATCCCATCACTCCTCTGGTCAAGCGTCCCCGGGGGTCCCCATCCCAACCTGTGCTCAGAACCACATCCGAAGTGCCCAGTGGGACCTAGACCTATCGTCTATAATCCTCGACCACCTCCCCCAGTCTTCCCTCCTGCCCCAGGCATGCAGGGAGCACTTCCCCTCTGGGCTGTGCATGGACTGTGCTCTCTGCCTAGGGTCTCAGCCCCAGACACCCACATGGTTCTGAGACCTTCGCTGATGACACCCCTTGCTGTCCCTTGAGGTAGCTCAGGTTTTCTTTGGGACACTTTCACCTGTCATCTCCTGTACTTGTGCGCGCAATTCTATCTTGTGTCCCCCCCCCCCCCCCCGTTAGAGGGCAAGCTCCACAGGGTGGGGGGCTTAGTGTCTTCTTGCTGCCTTCTCCCCAGGGTCTGACACAGAGCTACCAGCCCATGATATTTGTGAGTAAATGGCTGAACAAGACTGATCTCGCGGGGTCACTGAGAAGCTCGAATAACAGAATTGCTGTATATGTAGTACTGGGAGCAACAAGGACTTAGCTAGTGGCAGCTTCCTTCTTTCTTTCTACCCCATTCCCTCTCCTTCCAGACCCCCAGTTAGAAGTCCTTCCCAGGGCACCATTTACCCCTGGGCCCCCAGTTGCCCCTGGATCCTCTTTCTGCCTGCCAGCACTAGGCTCTATCCCCGACTGCCCTGTCCTTTCTGTGCTGCCCAACGCCGGCTTGGCTGTGTCCCTAGAGGAAATGGGATGTGCCACAGTTACCACACATGGAGGCTGACGGGGGGGTGGAGGCTGGCCGTTCAGAACTACTCATTGTCCTGGACCTGTGGGGTCAGAGCCTGGCTGAGGCCATCACACCTGGGCGGCATCAGATGCATGCCAGGGCATGTTTTGCAGGCGCAGAAAACACAAAGCACTTCCTTAAGCCTTGACTGATGGCTTCTTTTCTTCTGCCCCTGACACAAATAGGCTGTGACCCCAGCAGTGTGGACATGGGATCACGAGGGGAAAGTCCCCTGCCCCACCCCAACGGCAAGGTTCACAGAGATGGCCATCTGTGGTGGGGAGGCCCAGGCAGTGTCCTGGGAAGGCTCTCCCCTCCTTTGCTTCCTACTCAGAACTCATGGGGGGTGTAAATAAATATACGGGGGCATGAGCTGTAAGCTGCCAGGGGCGGCCTTTAAAATCACCTATTTCAGGAGTGTTGCCTCTGAGGCTCCCAGCTGGCTAAGGGGTTTGGACATGGGTACCGAACTTTCATACGAGTTTCTGTCTAGTTTCTGTCGAGAGAGGCTTTGTTGCAATTTTAGCTTCTCAGAACCCACCTGTATAAACATCCGGCCTGGAGATGAGAAAGAACTCACCTACAGTCATAGTGTGAATGGCAAACTCAGTCTCCTGCCGCCCCCGGGACCTCCATTTCCCAGGTCACCAGTACTGTTGAGGAAGAAACAAGAGTCAGATAAGCAACAGCAAACGCAGAAACAATGAAAACCTAGCTTAAAAAAAAACAAAACAGAGCAGAGCAAAAGGAAATATACTAACATATGAGCCATGATTGTCTCAGGGAACAGTGTGACAAAAGTCTTTTTTCTTTTCTAGTCTTCTTAAAATTTTTCCAGATTTTCTATTAAAGAAAATCTTTTTTCTTTTTTTTTTTAATCATTAAAAGAAGAAAGAGTTCTCTGAAGGAAAAAAAATCACTGCAATGTATCAAAGTATCTCCATTCCATCCTTCTTTTATGATTTTTTGGGGTTCTTAAAATTTTTTTTACTGTTCAAGTTTGTGGGTGATACATTTCGGAAATCCGCTCTTCTGGAAAAAGCATGAAAGTTAAAAAATGCATTAGCTTTCACACTGGAAGTATTTAGTTTAAGAAGTTCATGGAAATGGTTTAAAGGACAATCGTCATGTTCTTATAAATTTCAATAAACGTCAGCGCATTAGTTGGAAACATACCTTTTTTTATGGATAGCGCTTTTTTTTTTCATTTAATCTCTTGTAAAGATTTATTTCTTCAGGGACTGAACTAAATTCAGTGAGCTAACTTTGCCCCCATGATACCACTTAGGGCCACTCTCTTATTTTTCTATTCTTAGCTTCAATGGAGATTTTAAAAATATCAGTTTTAAACAGTGGCTTCAGCTGATGAACCCATGTGATAGCTACTGAACTCAGTAATTATAAGATTTCCTAGAATGAATTTAATTGCCAAATTCTCACAATCAGCTGTTACTGTTGCTATAAATACCCCTCTTGCCTTTTTAAGCCCTGAGTGAGCTACAGTGGCTGTTCTGGCCTCTGGAAAACTGTGAATTAGGCATTACCAATTTATGGGACCTCACTGTAAGCCAACTGCTTTGATTCATCTAGGGCAAGTGTCTGTGTAGTTCAGAGTCTCCTCACACAAAAAGAAGACAATTTTGAGTTATTTTCATCCTTGTGGAAAAAGGACACACTGTTTTTATTTACTTTTTGGCATGTTAGAATCAGGTGTACAGGGGCGCCTGGGTGGCTCAGTCGGTTAAGCGTCCGACTTCGGCTCAGGTCATGATCTCACGGTCCGTGAGTTCGAGCCCCGCGTCGGGCTCTGTGCTGACTGCTCAGAGCCTGGAGCCTGTTTCAGATTCTGTGTCTCCCTCTCTCTCTGCCCCTCCCCCGTTCATGCTCTGTCTCTCTCTGTCTCAAAAATAAATAAACGTTAAAAAAAAAAATTTTAGAATCAGGTGTACAAACCCATGCTTCTTTGTGTCTAGTTACATCATCTTCTAGAATTCTATGAATTTATAAGGACTAAAATAATTTAACTGAATATAAACCATCTTGTCTTTTTTTTTTCCCAAAAATTTTACATTTTTATTTGTGTTTGAGAGAGAGAGAGAGAGAGAGAGAGAGAGCATTAGCAGGGGAGAGCCAGAGAATCCAAAGCAGGCTCCTGGCTCTGAGCTGTCAGCACAGAGCCCAACATGGGGCTCAAACCCACCAACCACAAGGTCATGAACTGAGCTGAAGTTGGACGTTTAACTGACTGAGTCACCCAGGTGCCCCAAAGCCATTTTGTCTTTTAATAAATAAGTCTGACTTTAAACCCTGGTTCTATATCTTACTAGCTGTGTGACTCAGGGCAGCTCACACAACTTCTCTGACCCTCACTTATAAAACAGAGATAGCAAAATAGATTCAGTAAAACGGTTGTGCTTTGGAAATAAGGACTTTGGAAAATCAACTACGTGATGGCATTTATTAGCACAGCGCATAGCACACAGTGCATATTTAAATCTACTTTCTTTTCTCCAGCCAATTGTCAGAGGACAATCCCAACTTTTTTCCATTAGGCAAACATGAACTGAGCACTTACAGGGAAAGTATGAGAGATGCCAACACCCTGTTCCGCAGCTTTAAGGATCTCACTGTCTCATGAGGAGGACAGAGACCTGTTTGTGTCCTAATTACTCCAGACCTGTGAAAACTGGTTTTTAGAAAACATTTCTTTAAAAAAATGTTTATTTATTTATTTTGAGAGAGAGAGAGAGAGAGAGAGAGAGAGAACGCACATACACGCAAGTGGGGGCGGGGCAGAGAGAGAGAGAATCCCAAGCAGTCTCCATGCCGTGACTGGGGGAGACTCTATCTCACGAACCGTGAGATCATGATCTGAGCCAAAATCAAAGGGCCGGATGCCCAACCGACTGTACCCCCTCAGGTGCCCCTCAGTAGACATTTATCACCTTTGATCATTCACTCAGCAAGTATTTATCGAGTGTTGACTATGTGCCAGGCCCTGAGGCCCTTGGGAGTCACCGGGGAGCAAAAATACAGTTCTTGCCTCCATGGCAAGAGTACATTCTACCAGGGCAAACAGATGGTAATCAGATGAACAAATACACATCTTGTAGAGCATAATTTCAGGGAAGGAGTGCTGTGAAGTAAGAAGGTGTAGGGAGAGACAAGAGTTGCTGTTTTCCAAGGGGTGGTCAGGGGCGTCTCTCTGAGGTGATACGCGATCTGAGACCTGAGTGAGTCCTTGCAGGCAAAAGGTTTTTTGGGAGAAGTAGGGCATGTGCAAAGGCCCGGATATGGAGTTGCTTCATGTGCTAACGGAACAGTAAGGAGCCTGGGTGATTTCAACGCAGTGGTAGAAAACAGGGCCAGAGAGGCGTGAAGGCACAGATGAAGCTTTCTAACTCACCCTCATCCTGTTCTGACCCTCCGAGCTTGGTTCTCCCTGAATTTAAGGCCCTGCCTGGGCTTTCCAGGACAGGCTCTCCTGGCGCCTGCTGGCTCCCTCTGCCCTGACAGGAACCCCTGACCCACATGTGGCCACCGCACACAGGCCTGGACGCCAGTCTCGGGAA
The DNA here is from genome assembly GCF_028018385.1 of Neofelis nebulosa. Lineage (NCBI taxonomy): Eukaryota > Metazoa > Chordata > Mammalia > Carnivora > Felidae > Neofelis > Neofelis nebulosa. The sequence goes on along the minus strand of NC_080784.1, from coordinate 195,160,850 downwards.
AGGAAGCCCACAGAGAAGGCGCCTCCCCCACCAGTGTCCTCAGCAAATTCTCACCTTGATTCTGCAAGGTAGGTAGCAGGGGAGAGGTTCTCACCATGGGAGGGCCGTGTCAGTCTTGCCTCCGAGACTCCCCTTTCTCTCCGGGGTCCGCTGGTGTCATCACACCCCTGATGTCCAAGGTCCTGCCTCTTTACGCCCTCTGACCCAACCCTGAACACAGAACTTTCCCTCAGTTTGCCCCAGCCCAGCTGCGATGGGGCTGGGCTGTTTAGCAAGACTTTATAGGGAGTCTTTGGAGCACCGAAGGGGCGTAAACAGAGTAACTGACAACTACCACCAACATGACTGCTTTCAGAACCCTCGAGGCCATCCACATTGACCCCTGCCTGGCCCAGCCTCTTCCTGGGCAGCCGCTGCCATGCTTCAGCCCTTGGCACGCCTCCTTCCGACCCCCGGAGCCCACGTCCCCACAGAGGGGCCCACAGACAAGAAGGTGGCAGTTCCTCACCAGTTTAAGACCCGCCTTCCAAGCCACTTCCTGTCCCAGCATCCTTCTCTCCCCCACCCCCCAACCCCCGCCCTACTGACATCAGAATTGTCCACTCTCATCTGGAAGACCTGCCCCCCGCCCCCAGAGGCTTGAAGCCCCGCTTATCCCCATCAGAGCACTGTCCCTTCGGTGTCATTCAAAGGTCTCTGATATTCCTGTGGGAGGGACTCCTCACAGCCCCACCCGCTGTACCTGCACTCGGTCCCCTGAGCTGCTTGGGGCAGGAATCCCCGCCTGGTCATCTCGACCCACCAGCCCAGCACAGAGGAGGCTCGGGAGCCTGGCAGGGGCTCAGCCCTCCCTGAGCAGAAGCTGGGTCTTTGGTGGTGGTTGTGGTGGGCTCGCTGGGGACGTCCTGAAGGAGTCTCGGGAGGGTGGGGAGCATGGCTCCTCGCACCCATCATGCCTCGGGCTGAGGAGGTCTTACCCTGTTTACAGGATACGTACTAAAGCAAATGGTCCAGAGCTGTTGTCCAAATTCAAACGGGACGCAAAAGGAATGGGGCCCAGAGAGGCCGCCAGGGAAAAAAAGACTAAAAAAATGGCAAGCCTTGTAACACAGGTGCGTATAATGATATTGCATATATGTGACCTTGAGAGACTAGATTCAAGATCGTATTATACCCCAGACATAGAGATTCATTTTCTTGATTCCCTGGGTGAAGAGACGTGAGCAAATGCCATTGCTGGGGAATGGGGGGGGGGGTGGTGAGGGGGGTTGTTGGAAGGCAGACCGCCCTTGCCTCTGGGCTTGGGGTTTTGACCACCACACTCGATGGCTTGGCAAGCAAAGAGGCCTGAAGGTCAAGGAAGAGAAAATAAGGTCTGGAAGGATTCACGGAACCAGGTTTCTGGGCCACTGTGACATTTTATGCTGAACTCATGACCCGTGTCCATCAAAGAGTGTACTTGGAATTGTCTGGAATATGGTAGGAAACCGCCCAGTAAGAGCTGCTTTGGTCAGGGCAGTGGGGGGATTCAGGTGCGCTGGGGTTTTCCCACACCCGGAACAAGCTGCACCCTCGTGCTGTAAGCAGAGATAGTTCTGTCTGTAATTATGATTACTCGCTGCCCTTCTGTGGTTGGTAACAATGGTACCAGAGGTCTCCTGGGGTGCCCCGGGCAGGACTGTTCATTTCCTGTTTCTCTGAGGCAATCTGATTCCTGGCAGCCAGGGAGAAGAAAGGCCCAGCAGCGTATTTCCTTATTCTAAACCCAGGAGCCTTATCTTGGGAAAGTAAATATGGTGGCTGCAGGAAATTTTTGAAAGTGAAATGTGTGGCTGTGGGCGGCTGTCCCCTGTCCCATGCTGTTGTCTTCATCTCGAGGCTCTGATTTAACTGAACTCCTCCAGGTATGGACAGGCTGGGATGGGGGAACACCCTGAGGAGGGAGGCACAGGCCACTTTTAAGGAAACTAAGGTTCCAGGAAGCAGAGAAACAGCCCAAAGGCACCCAGCTAGTTAGTGTCCAGAGCAGAGATTCAAGCTTGTGTTGTCTCTCTATAGAATTCATCAGGAGATCATTACCGAGCGCTTGTTATTTGTACGAGGGAAGAAGGAAGAATGTAAACACAGCCAGCCCTTCTAGACTGTCTGGAATTGGCTCCTCTGAGCCCTTTCTCCTTAAGGGCCCCCTCACTAACTGGGTTTTCCAGCCGTTGCCAAAAGCAGGGATCACATTGGTCTGGCCACTGAGGCCCCCAAGACCACCAAGCAAGTCCAGTGCGACCACCATCCTTTTGCAGAACTGTCTTCCGAGAAGCAGCTGAGCAGGGAGAAAACTCCAGGTTGTAAGATTGCTTGGGGGCTACTAAATTCTACCACTGCATTTCTGTCTTGTTAATCCTGTGAAATCAACTTTCCAGTTTTGTGCTTCAGGGGGACCCAGGGAGTCGGATTCAAAGGAAGAGGGTGCTTATGGGCAAAAAGGATTTACCTTGAATAACTACATCAGAGGTAAAGAACAATGATTAAGTCCAGAGCAGGCCCCAGCACTCAGTCAGTCCCACCCCACCCCCCGCCCCTGTCACCGCCAGGCCCTGGGGTGGGGGGGTGCTGCACCAGGACCAATGGGGGCTACATCGTAGGGCAGTTTTAACAAAGTGGGGAGGACAAGATTGTCATCTAGGAAAGACTCTCCAGACTCCAAGAGGCCTGTCAAATGCCTCCTGCCCCTCCAGGGGCAGCAGGGCCCATAACAGGGGCGCTGGCCTCTCCCCAAGAGGCCCCAAAAAGCTTCGGGAGGAGGAATTTTCAGCTGAAGCTCCTGCCTTGACAAGAAGAGGGAGGGTCATTCCAGCAGATTCAGCTATTGGACAGGAACAGGCTACAGGTATGATCCCACTGTCTCCCTTTTTTTTTTTTAACTTGAGGTTAAATTCACATAACATAATATTAACCATTTTAAAGTGTACAATTCACGGCACTTAGCACATTCGCAGCGCTGTGCAGGTACACCTGTCTTTGGTTCCAGAACCTCTTCAGAACAAAGCTCATTTCCCCCATTACCCCTTCCCAGCCCCTGGCGACCAGCAGTCCGCACCTGTCTCTGAGGCTACCTGTTCTGATATTTCATATGCATGGAATTGTACCACGACCTACAGGGCATCAGGCTGAGGGCGGTTGAACTGTGGTTTTCCTTTTGATAGATCCCAAGCTTTGTTGAGACTTTTGTGTGTGTGCAGAAGTGATGCTTTTCATGGTGCAAACCCTGGACGTTGTCAAGAGCCTCTCCTCCTCCCGTCTTTCACAATCGGGATGCTAGTATCTCAGAGAAAAGCCTTCTATGTTACCCCCTTGCAAATGTTGAGGAATATCTGGGCCGCTTGCCCGGTTGTGACCCTTGGGCTTAACCTCTTGGTCTCATGTCCTCACTTGTAAAATGCAGATGAGACAGTACCTCCTTCACGGGTTTATTGAGAGGAGGAACGAGTGAACACTACAGGTGGAGTGAAAGTGGGGTGAGCCACAGAATAAATGCTCAGTCAATGCCTACACTTCAGCTGTTATGTTTTTCCCAATGTAGGGACATGGGGAGTATCATATCTGTGGAAGGGAGAGCCAAAAGAACTTGCCAAAAGAAAGCAAATACGTGTTTTTTTTTGAGTGCCTATGTTTGCTAAGTCATCATCACTGCTCCATTTCACGGAGGAGGAAACTGAGGCCCTGAGCGGTTAAGTGTGCCGGAGGTCACACAGCTAGTTAGGCTGAAGGCCTTGGGCGTTCCTCTATCTGGCCCCAGGGTCGCCTCCCGTGGATCAGAGGCCCCTAATCTGGGGTTTAGAATCACACGGTCAGGTCCCCTCACCTCTGTGCGGTTCCAAGCATCTAATTCCGCCTTCCTGGCTTCACAGGGCTGCTGTGGGCTTCCCGCCTGGCTTGTCGCCCTCGTCATCTGGCTGTGACCGGAGACACTCATGCAGTGCTTCCAAAAAGTAGAGCTGTGGAAGCAGGCTTTCCAGTCACTGGGTTTCTGCCGCTGGAGCCGGCCGGGTACCGCTCGGAGACCATACAAGGCCCTCGGGTGATGCCTTGCCCGGAAACCCCGGCTGCTGCCTGCTTGGGGCCAGGCACCTGGCCTGCCTTTACTCGCGCCATCTCATCAAAGTCTCCCGACTCCCTGGAGAAGGGGAAGCCTTCGGAAGCAAGAGGGAAAGGAGCCTCAGGGCCAGTAAAGCAAAGAAGATGTCTCAGGCTTGGCTTCTTGTCCAGCAACAGCACCGGCTCGCCGTGGTAGGTATTGGATCCTGTTGCCAAAGCAAGCCGATGGGCCGTGGAGCTTTCCCTGAGATTCCACAGAAGGATGGCGAGGCTGCAGCCTTTTCCCAGGATGCTAATTAAAACTGCAAGTCGACCAATGCAGCAGCATAAATAATTCAACTTGGAGGAGCATGGGGACCAGGGTTCACACGGCTGCTCAAATCCCTCCAGAGCTCGCAGTCCTGGTTCACATGCCCCAGAGAGGACAGCGTGCACCGGTGGGAGCTGCCCTGCCTCGCGGGGAACCCTGGATGAGAGGCCTGCACGGTCGCCTTGGTCCTGGCAGCCCATGGAACCTGGGCGTGGCCACTGAAGCCCCATCTGGGGGTGCTGCCTGGTCCGCCTATAGCTGCCAAACGGGAGCTGAATCTGGAGGACCGATGTCCCTCCCCCTGATGGCGTTTCAAGCGCCCTCCAGTTTGGGGCTTGGCCTGGACTCATGTAGGCCTTCTGGTTTCTGATTCCCAGAGCGCCCACAGGTGAACCCTTCTGACACCAGCCTCCTGACATCACTACCTCTTCCTAGTAGAGTCCCAGGAGCCTGGCTGGCACTGCCGGGGGGCCGCGGGCCCCACTCTCCACCTCAGTGGAACCCAGCTGGCAGCTGTCACATCGCCCTGGGATCCTAGGAGGTCAGGGCGAGAGGTGCCAGAGGTGCCTTGGTCCTCTTCTGCATTTTCCACTGTCACCTTTTGGGGCCAGGCATTCCCTAAGTGACCAGCACGTCACCGTCCCCTGCACTCGTGAGGGGAACACTCTTGTGACCCTCACCTTCCAGAGAGACCAGCCGGGGTTCACGGAGGTTGTACGGACTGCCCAAGAGCACACAGGGGTGGTGGTGAGGCCAGAGCCCACAGTCTTCATGAAGGTCCAAGTCTGCGTAGATCTGCTGGTCACGGGATGGCTTATGGAGCCACGCTCGGCAGTTGGGAGAAGAAACGAGAGGCTCATGAGGAGGAGGAGGCAAGGATGTTTAGTTCCAAAGCCACGTCAGATGAAGAGAAGGGAGCACAGGAGACACCACAGCTGACAGCAGAATCTGTGGATAAACTGACGCCAGGGCTGAGTTTCTGGCATGAGTCTCTTAACTGTGGATGGCCGCGGGGGACTTGATTCACAAGCTCAACACGCCCTCTCCTAACTCTTCCTCACCCTGGACTAGACAGACTCCATCCTTGTGTCAGAGCATTCAGCAGTTCATGTGTTAGCTTGCTGTATTTTTTTCTTTTTTTTGAGAGAGAAGGGGAGGGGCGGAGAGAGAGAGAATCTGAAGCCGGTGCCACATTCAGCACAGAGCCCGACGCAGGGCTCCATCCCATGACCCTAGGATCATGACCTGCCTGGGCCAAAATCAAGAATTGGACGTTCAACCAACTGAGCCCCCCAGGCACCCCAGTTCCCTGTTTTTTCTGAACTAAGAACTGAACTGTGGTGATGAGAGAGACCCATCAAAGTAGTTTGACGTCACAGTGAACAAATACCACTACTCCGTCCTTCTCAGACAGGGACCTGATCCTCCTTGCTTTCTTCTGTTCACTATGCATTTTCCCCTGGTTTTCAAAGTGTGTATTCAAATCTCTTTTCAGATGTATATCTTACCTTGTGTACCATTATTCCTCCTGTTTTCAAAATAGAGGCTCACAGCGCTTGTCAAACATGAGCCATTCGTTTATTCCCTTGGAAGTACCAGGCCCTTCCCTGTGTGTCCCCGAATTCAACACAATGAAAAGTTTTCTGGAAAGGTGCATGTGTGGGGAGGGCCTAGGGTATGTAGAATTTGAGCCTTGCTCATGGGAAAAACAGAACCTATAAAACTGAGGGATAGTCGCTTGGCTCTCACTACTGGATAAAGCCCTCACTTCTTCCGGCACACAGACTTTTTATGAGATAACTAAAGCTTTATTTTAAAACCTTCTGTGTCCGTGATCTTTTTTCCACTCTGTGTGCAGAAAGAATCACCCACAAGTGAGTGAGCCAGACTGCCTGCCCGGCACCCGCATCTCGGTTCACCCCTCTCTACACCTGTGGTCATACCCGATATGAAATGTACTTGGTGCATTTTGTGGGGGCATTTACATGCTATCGTCGTGTTCCTGAATTTAGAAATTACAGAAGACTCGGAACGTATCCGTTGGGAATGTCAAGCACCCACGAGATGATGAGGTGGCTAAATGTGTATGGAACACTGTTGGTGTAATGGGTGTGGTCTTGAGATTCCAAGCTTGAAAGGCTTGGAATGTCCACACCAGATAGACATGAGGGGCGTGCGATGCCTCAGGTGGTCTCTGTCCACCTGACCTCTTTCCTGGGCCTTTCTGAACTAATGAAAAACTCACCTGATACACCTTGACAAATCTCCATCATTCATGACCCATGGGTGAGGCCCCCCAAGACATGGAGAAACTTCCAGAACTTTGACTTTACTTTGACTGAGGCATCAGAGTGACCACAGTTGCTCCCTACTCCAGACTCTACTCCTATTATACGTGTGGCACACCTTCCTGGTTGTATTCCACGGCTGTCCACACACTTCCCTTGGTGACAAAGCTCTGACTGGGTCTGGTATTCACTGTTCCATGTGCCCAGGGGAGCCGGCCCCTCTGTGGCCACAGGTGATGAAGGTGACCAAGTCTAAGCCAGTTGTGGTCATTTCATTTCCCGTGACCATGATCATTTAGGCACCGGCATGGGAGGCGATCCTAGCTTCTGGCGTGAAAGGAGGGGTCCTTTGGAGATTTGGGGGAAAGAGTTTCCTCCCTGATGAAAAGGATGTGAGGAGAAATCGCCCTTCCTGTTCTTGGACGTGATTCTATACAGATAAGCTATTGGAGGCCGAGGCCACATCTTGTGGCAGTGAGATAGTTGCCGGTGAACCTAGCAGTGGTATAGGAAGTACCCACACCCTTGACCTCTCAAAACTAAACAACCTGCTCCCAGCCATCTTTGTACTACTTGTTATATTAGATAACAAATCCTTTGTTGCCGAAGCCATTGATTTCCAAACTTCAGTGTGTGTAAGGATCACTCAAGGAGTTTGTTATAACACAGAAATTCTGACTCAATGGGGCTGGAGTGAGGCCCATGAATTTGCATTTCTAACGTCTAGTGATACTGATGCTGGTCCAGGAACCACACTTGAAGTAGCCACGGCTTAAACTAATTTAAATTGCACGCTTGACTTCTTGCAACCCAAACCATCCTGGCTGCTAAGTGCTTTTGGAGGGTACGTGACAATGGATACTTTTGCTTCCTACTTGCAAAGCTCTGATGTGATCCTAGTTCATTTGATCCTCACCACAGGCCTAGGAGGCAGCTGATTTTGCAGAAGGGGGAAACCGAAGCTTAGAAACTTACGTTTTCCAGAGCCCTTTTATTTGCGAGTGACGGAAACCTGGTTCCAAAGGAGTTTAAGCACAAAGGGAAAGTTGTTGACTCAGGTATCTAGATAGAATAGGGGCGAACCTAGGAACAGCTGAATCCGATGGCTCATATTGTGTTGTTGGTCTCTTTCATTTTATTCTTAACTGCTGGCCAGCTTCCTTCAGGTAGCAGAGAACCTGACCACCGGCTACCCAAGGCTCCCATCCCATGACACTGGATTGGGACTCCAGAGGAGAGGGTTACTTTTGCCCAATGCCTGCACATAACCTCCTGCACCCCCTAAGAATGGACACAGGGAGAATCACGGGGGAGAGACAGTCAGTCACATCTAGGCTGAAGACAATAATGGCTCCCATCAGGTGGGAGGCGTGAGGGTTGTGGAAAGCAGTTGGATGTGTTTAGATTCAGATACCATTGTAAGATTTCCATATAAACATGTTTAAAAATCAGAAGAGACTGCTGATTTATCAGAATTCTTTCTGCAGGGTTTGATCCTGAAAATGTGGTCCCTGTGATTATAGCTCTTATTTGACTCTGTAGCTTGTAAATACTGATTATTACCTCCCCCACTAGGTAATATGGACCCTGACAGCAAGAAACATTTAATTCGTTTATTTCCTCAGCAAAAATGTATTGGCCCTGCTGTGTGGCTCAGGGAATGTCACTGATAATGTTGAGTCTGTTCTAGTTAGGAGGTGGCATCTAGACAGTTTGACTCCAGGTGGGTCGGGTGTTCTGGGAGAGGCAGAAAGATCCACTTTATCACACTCTCCAGAAATGGAAACTTGTTTAATCAAGTTAATTTTGCTAACACACACACACACACACACACACACACACACACACACACACACACGAATGGGTTTGACTACATATACAAATATAGGGCTTAAATAGATAGTTAGAAGGAGGGAAGGAGGGGAGAAAAGATGCTGAGAAGACCACCAGCCATACCTATCATAATCTATATGTGTAATAAGATGCTCTGAGATTGGACCTAGTACTTTTGAAACTTCAATGCACAGAAGTGGGAACAAACCACTATTTTCGCCTAAAAGCTGAAGTCTTCCTATCGCCCTAGGGCAGACTTCATCTTTTGGTGAAGACTGCACATTGATTTTGCAAGGACCCTGTAATAAGTCTCCTGTCATCCAACAGAAAAGGTCAGAGTCTCTTCTGAACTGAAGGAATTCTGAGCAAGTTGTTGCAACCCACTGGTTGCAAAGTGACATGGGTAGATGTGTCCATGAAAGGCAGTGTTGTCTTTTTTTGGAAATCCGCGTTTGATCCTTCCTTTGGCGTTGAAGATGAAAGATCCCTGGATCTAGCAGGGAGAAACGGCAAAGGCTGTCATCCCATTTCGGAGACCAAGCTGGTAAGAGGTAGGATCCCTCGAGGGATCCCTCAAGGTAGGACTTGGCCTCTGGATCTCTGGAGCCATAATATTTTGTATCTTGTTTAAGTGATTTCTTTTCTTTTCTTTTTTTTTTTTTTGATTGCTTTTTGAGAATGTTGCCTACAGGAATAATTTATTAACTATCTGAGCCTGGTCTCAGTGGTGGTCTGAGGGTTAGGGAGGAAGTAGTCATGCTCGGGAAGGCAGCGATTATAAAATAGTAGGGATATCTCTAGGGAATGAGCTAGATTCGGAGAGGTTGTTGGAAGAGGAAGTGACAAGGGACATGTAGGGCAGGTTTTGAAACACGCTTGTCTCCCTCTGGGACCTCTGGGTGGGAACCTATTGAAACCCTGTATCCTGCTAAATGGATTATTTGGGGCATGACCTTACCTTGGCTATTTAAGGAGAGATTTTCTTGTAGATTGAGCAATTTGGGAATACCTGGGGAAATACTAAAGGGTCACAAAATTTGACTTTGTTCTCAGTGTTTGTTCACATATATGATTGCATTTGGCCTTGTCCTTTGGGAGGCTAAAGAGCCAAGTGTCTACCTCTTCGTCATATCTGGCATCTCTGAGCTTATTTAAAGATGCATTTCATCCTTCTACACCAAGAAAAGGCTAAATTTGTGTGCATGCAATGAAAACGGAGGTGTGCTGGACAATCAGGTGTGGTTTTATTCCCTCGAAAGCAAATAATATTGCTCCATTACCACATTCCTAGATCCAAAATTTGAGAACACATTTTTTTCAAAGGATGATGTAAAGCAGTAAGTACACCCCCAAATGAAATTGCAAGAAGGGCAATAACCTTAAGGGCACCTCTGCAAATATTAATGAAGCATCTTCTTTCTTTGGTCCTAATCTGTAAGCCTTTAATTTCTTATTCTTGTCATGTTGCACTTAGGTGGAACTTCTGGTACAATGTTAAACAGCAAAGGTGAGTGAGGACTTCTTTGTCTTGTTTCCAGTCTGAGGGGGAAACAGTTCAGTTTCTCCTCATCAAATATGATGTTAGCTATAGGGTCTTTTCATATTCCCTTATTGTATTAAAGAGGTTCCCTTCTATTCTTAGATTTTTAAGAGTTTTCATTATTACACGATTGTATGGTTTTTTTTTTCTTAAGTCTGTTAAAATTACATTGATTGAGGGGCACCTGGGTGGCTCAGTCCATAAAGTGTCCGACTTCAGCTCAGGTCATGATCTCATGGCTTGTGAGTTCAAGCCCTGCGTTGGGCTCTGTGCTGACAGCTCAGAGTCTGGAGCCTGCTTCCAATTCTGTGTCCCTCTCTCACTCTGCCCCTCCCCCACTCATGCGCGCGCGCGCTCTCTCTCTCTCTCTCTGTCAAGAATAAATAAAAAAACATTTAAAAATTTTTAAAAAACTACATTGATTTATGACTGTTGAATCAGGCTTGTATTCCTGATTCCTGAATCACACTTGGTTGTAATGTGTCATCCTTTTTATATATTGCTGGGTTCTATTTGTCAATATTTTGTTAAGAACTTTTGCATTCATATTCATGAGAGATAATTGGTCCACAGTTTTCATTTACTGTAATGTTTTTATCTGCTTTTGGTATTCGGGTAATTCTGCTCTCTAAAAATGAGAATGGAAGTTTTCTGAACAAAAATTTGTAGAGAATTGGTAATGTGTTTTTCTTAAATGTTTGATAGAACTCACCAGTGAAATTCTAGTGTTTTCTTTTTCTGTAAGAGCTTTAATTATCAGTTCGATTTCTTTAATATAAAGATATGAAGGTTACCATTTTCCTATGTGAGTTTTGATATCTGTTTCTTTCAAGGAATTGGTCTGTTTCATCTAAGTTATCAAATTTGTGAGGAAGTATCTTCTTTGAGTGCCTAAAGCTTTGGTTTGTGAAATTGCTTCTGTGAAGTTGCCTGAGCATTAGAAACCAAGCTCTCAACTCAAGTAGGTGAAAAGATGATAAATCTTTATTTTAATCGCTACTCTCAGAGTTTGGGAAAAGCCTGGTAATTAATTTGCTGGCAATGTCAGCTATACTTCTCCCGACGGAGTTGGCCTAACATATCTTCCTTTCTCAATAGTGGAAAGTGAGCATTTATTTTGTGTAACAAATGAGCGGGATAGTGACTTAGCAGCTGCACAGCAGCTGGGGGTGATGATACAGAGTTCCTACACTACCATTTCAAGCTTTAAAATTGACTACTAAGTTGTGGGGCATCTTGGTGGCTCAGTTGGTTAAGTGTCTGTCTTAGGCCTAAGCATGATCTCACTGTCCCCGAGTTCGAGCCCCACGTCTTTGTTGACTACTAAGTTGTTTTACTAACAAAAATGTAACATTGCTTTTTTTTTAGTTTTCAAAAAAATTTTTTAATGTTTATTTATTTTTGAGAGAGAGACAGAGCATGAGCGGGGGAGGGGCAGAGAGAGAGGGAGACACAGAATCCGAAGCAGGCTCCAGGCTCCGAGCTGTCAGCACAGAGCCTGATGTGGGGCTCAAACCCATGAACTGGGAGATCATGACCTGGGCTGAAGTCGGACGCTTAACTGACTGAGCCACCCCGGTGCTCCTAAAATTAATGTATTTTGGATAAAATATCAGATTTATTTTTTATTGCCTGATTTTATTCTACTATGAGTGTAATATTCAGCTTTTGCTTTACCAAAGACTGATTTTTATCATTTGCCAATTAAGAGTTTGGCCAAATACAGGGGTACCTGAGTGGCTCAGTCAGTTCAGTGTCTGACTTCAGCTCAGGTCCTGATCTTGTGAATTCGAGCCCCATGTTGGCTTGCTGTTGTCAGCCTGTCAGCACAGAGCCTGCCTCAGATCCTCTGTCCCCTTCTCTCTGCCCCTCCCCCACTTGTGCTCTCCCGAAAATAAATAATAATAATAATAAAATAATTTGGTCAAATACCTAATCACTGTGCCTCAAAAATGCACACACTTGAACATACACACACCCCTCATTATCTCAAGGTCTTTAACTCTCACCAGGCTGTACTTACGATCCCACTGGGGATAATCTCTATGGTTTTCAAGGAGTGCTTTTGTTTACATTTACATTCTGGGCCTTTCTTACCTTAAAGTGCATAGTAACTGGGTCGTAATGAACCTCAAATATTAACTTCCAAATTATTTTCAGGTCCCCGGGACTCTACTCAGTAGCTTAAGTCTTGAATCTGACTTGTTTTGCCAAAATCCCACCCCTCTTTTTAATTCTCTTGCAAGCATCCTCCAGCACTTTCGGTGGCTGTGTAAACCCACCCCTGCCTTGGTTCACAGAAAGACAGGGAAATCACAACGGGAGCTTGCCTGCAATGTCTGTGACTCATCTCACGTCTGTATCATTTAGGCCTTAGGATTAGCCTTCCTACATGTGACCAAACCATTAATTGACAGTGGTCTAAACAAGACAGATGTTTACCTCTTCCTTATGTAAATGGACTCTAGAGACGGACTGTTCAGAGGCCAGAACAAGGCACAATAGAAGAAGCAAAAGGGTACACTCTCTTCCTTGTACTGAGCCTTCTTGGAAGTTCCACATAAGACTTTTGTTTGTGTTATGGCTGCAGAGATGCTTCTTGTCCACGAACACTAACCTCCTTAGAAACAGAACATCCCATTTTTAGCGGGGTTCATAATTGTGTGAAATAAAAGCTATCTCAGACATCTAGCCAATGGAAAGGAGACAGACTGTCATGTCTAACATTTAGAAAGTATCCTTAAGGACAGGAGCATGCCTTTCTTCCTCCCTCCTTCTCCTGCTGGCTAGAATGCAGAAATGTTTACTAGAGCTCAGAAGGCATGTTGGACCATGGGGTGGAAGCTATATATTAAGGGTGTGAAGCAACAAGACAGAAGGAGTCTATGTCCTTGACAATCCTGGAACAGCTCTACAAAATTTGGTTTGCATCCAAGCAGACTGTTTTCTTTTGAGAGAGACATAAACTCCAATTTTGTTATTTTTGACCCTTGTAGCAGCTGAAAAAATATCACAACGTACACAGATGGATAATGCATCTAAACTGGAAGATTGGGGGTTGGAACTGGAGAGCCACGCCCTATTTGGGGGCACTGAGAGCAATCTCCAGGGAGCGTTCAGTAACTTTGCATAATTTTCCAGCCCAGCCTCCCATTCAGAGATTCTGATACAACCCCCCCCCCCCCCCCGCATCCTATCTGAAATAATATAGAACGATGTCACTGATGGACATGTGTTAGATGTGATAACAATGTGGAGGCAGGAAAGACCTTGAGACGAATTATGCTGGAAGGCTGATGGTGACATGGGCAGAGTCAGGAGGACAAGAAGGGGAGGTGGATGGTCCGAGCTGATGGCATCCACGTGGTGATGCCCAGCAGCCGGTAGAGCAGCCATCTCAGAAGCCTCCTCAGGGAGTTTTGCTTGAAGGCATGAGAGGAAGCTGGTGAAGCTACAAAGGAGGGCAGCCCCAAGAGGGAACTCACCCTGGAACACATCTGGGGTTGAAGGGCAGAGAGGAAGTAGAGAGATTCAGTCAATGGAAGAGACGAAGAAGAAAGCAGCCTGAGGAAGGGCAAACGGGGCATTGTAAGATGTTCAAGGGCAGGAACAGGTCTGGGGGAAGGAGAAATGGAGTGGAAGCACCAAGAAATCAGTCAAGTGGGGCTGGCAGCAGCAGAGCAGGGGGTAGGTCTGGTATTCCGGCGAGGGTGTTGCTCAGGGGCTATTACAAGTGGGACAGATGGTGGTTTCACTAAGTCTAAGTCAAAATAAACAGTAAAAATAAATAAATAAATAAATAAATAAATAAATAAATAATAAATAAAAGGCAGCTGTGAAAATAACTTTGATGGATTGGACCATTTGCTAGTAAAACAAAGGTTATAACCAGCCCTTACATTTGCATGATGCTTGGTGCCTTCCGGGCAAGACAGGCGACATAATTTGTAGGGCCTGACGAGAAATCAAAATGTGGGTCCCTGCTTAAAAATGACTAAGAATTTCAAGATGGTGACAGCGGAGCATTGGAACATATGTGAAGTGCTGTGTGACTGCACAGGTTGCACGCCCGGTGAAGCCCGCCTGCTTCCGAGCAGTTTCCTCCTCTAATTTCAGAGAGAATCTTCGAGATGCTCTACCCCATCCAAGTCATTTGGAGTGGATAGCTCTTTTTTTGCTGTCCAGCATTAGACCACCCCTCTTGTCTGGGGGATGGAGGGATTCCCCCACTGAATTGGTGCAGGTGGGAGGCATGGCCCCTCCACCACGAAAACCTTCTCCCAGCCCCCAGGACACCAGGGATCCAAGGACACACGTGATCCAAGCTAAGCTCATCAGATGCTTCCTCACGGGATTTCAATTTTTTTGCATTACTCTTAGGATGCAGGACTCCCAGAGATGCTTCTCTGTGGCAGTGGCAGAATCAAGAGGCCGGGGCAGAGGCGAGGATCCAGACAGAGCAGAGGTGAGTGTCCAGCGGGAACCAGGGGTAGTGTCCCATCCCACGTTTCCCTGGAAGCTGCTCTTGGATTCCCTGCTACTGACCACTCCTTCCTGTTGCCCCTTTTCCAACATGTAAGTTCAGGAGAGTCCCCAAGGCCACCCTCAGGTTCAGCAACGCGGACATACTCACGTTGACGCTTTTCTACCGTGAAAGCTCATAGATTAAAATCATCACTAAGAAGAGGAGGCCAGTGGAGGGGCCAGGAGGGCTCCAGGAGCAAGCTTCCCCTTGTCATCTCCCACGGGAGTTATGGGCAGCCTTTACTTCTCCCACCAACCGCGTGTGACAATCCTATGCTCTGAGTATTGACGCCAAGGGCACTCACCCAAGTCTTGGTAGCCAGAGTTTCTATGAGTGCTCACCATGTCGACACAGCTGACTGCCCTGCCCACAAGACTGACTTTAGTATCCAGTCCCTCCGGAGGCTGAGCTGATACTGTGTGGCCCGAGGCCCCGGCAGAGTTCACAGTGTTAATGTGGACTATCTGGCACGGCTCAAGAGCCCCCCAGTAAATAAAGACCTTCTTATCGAGCAGAACATCCCAAGGCCTTAGTGGTTACCTCCCAGGAGCTAGAGGCAAAGGCTACACCCTTCTCTGGGCAAGGTTAGTTACTGCACACCACGCGGTCCCCAGCTTTCCTATCCATTTCTCCAGGTGCCCCAAGCCCTTTTGGGAAGCCCTTCCAAAGCATCTAGCTGCCTGGATCTTCTAGATGCCTCCTGAGGTGAGCACAGCCGGTGCTGTGATCTCTGTTTCCCAGATGACTCAGCTGAGGCCCAGATGGACCCAAAGTCACACAGATTGTTCTGAGGCGTCATGTCCGGTGACCTAGCCCCATGTCCTTTTGGCTGCACCTAGAGGCCCAGGGGCAGGAATTACTCCACTGGGCAGCAGCTGCCCAAGAAGAATCAGTCATTGGAAAGGTCAGGAGATGGAGGTCATTTGAAATTCACCTCAAATATCTGAGGATGTGAATTTTTCTTTTTTCTTAACTTATTTTTATTTTTTTATTAATTTTTTTTTTAATTTACATCCAAATTAGTTAGCATATAGTGCAAAAATGATTTCAGGAATAGATTCCTTAATGCCACTTACCCCTTTAGCCCATCCTACCCACACCCCCTCCAATAACCCTCTATTTGTTTTCCATGTTTATGAGTCTCTTATGCTTTGTCCCTCTCCCTGTCTTTATATTATTTTTGTTTCCCTTCCTTTATGTTCATCTGTTTGTATCTTAAAGTCCTCATATGAGCGAAGTCATATGATATTTGTCTTTCTCTGGCTGAATAATTTCACTTAGCATAATACCCTCCAGTTCCATCCATGTAGTTGCAAATGGCAAGATTTCATCCTTTTTGACTGCTGAGTAATACTCCACTGTACATATATACCACATCTTCTTTACCCATTCATCCACTGATGGACATTTGGGCTCCTTCCATACTTTGGCTATTGTCGAAAGTGCTGCTATAAACATGGGGGTGCATGTGTCCCTTCAAAACAGCACACCTATATCCCTTGGATAAATACCTAGTAGTGCAATTGCTGGGTCGTAGGGTAGTTCTATTTTTAACTTTTTGAGGAACCTCCATACTGTTCTCCAGAGTGGTTGCACCAGCTTGCATTCCCAGAGGATCTGAATGTTTCAAAACCCATCTAAGCCTGCTGAAATTAACCAAGGCTTGGCCATCCACTGGTGTTCTCAGGAGAGTATAGAGGCAGTTTGTGGATAAATTTCTGTAGATATTTACAAGTTTCCAAAAATACTCTCCCTTTTCTATGTTGGGGAAGCTGGCCAGTCTTCCTGGGAGACATGGCAATACCAGGGGGCATCCTACATCCACTGAATGGAAAACAAGCCTTTAGCAACTAGGTGACTTCCCCGGGCCACTCGTCCCCCACCCTGACCTAGAGGTGAAAGTCCTTTGTGAAGCACAAGATTTGTCTCCTAGCCAGGAGGGCAATTCACCCCCAGCCCTACCGCCAGCTGGTCCCATCTGCAGTGTGGAGCCCTGGGAGAGAGACGATCACTAAGGTAACCACAAAGCCCCAAGGGTGGGCAGATGCAGACACACAGCAGCTGCCACGGCTGGGCACACAGCCTGCGCCCTGCTCTGGAGGGACTCCCGCGGGCCTTCCGCCAGCTGAGGCCTCAGACCCGTGGCATGCAGGGTTGCCTGGAGAGAGCTGCTTGCATAGAGGCTTCCTGGTCTCTGCAACGCTCTGTTGGATCCTAGAAAACCCTGGCATCTCTGAGACCCATCTCTTCCCACTGGGGAGACCGAGGCCACAACTGGGAACTTACATTTAGCAGCAGAGCTGGGACTTAAAGTTGATGTTCCTGACGCCTAGTCCTCCTTTAGGCATGACTGTTGGAGGCAGTGGGCTCTCCAGGATCTCATAGAAAGGGGCTGGGTACCCCTGCAGTGGATGGGGCATACATGCATTCGTTCAGTAGACACTGAATGTCTGCTGTGTTCTTTTCCCAGAGCTACCATCACAAATTATCACAAACTTGGTGTCTTAGAGTGATGGAAATTTATTCTTGTGCAGTTCTGGAGGCAAGAAGTCCAAAATCAAGGTGCTCACAGAGCCGTGTTCCCTCTGAGGGGGATCCCTGGGAGACTCCTTCCCTGTCTCTTCCAGGTTCTGCTGCTTCCCAATGTTCTTGGCTTATAGTTGCATGTGTCTGAACCACGTCTGTCTTGATGTGGCCATCTCGTCTGTGTCTCCTTCCTTTCTCTTGTGAGACATGTGCCATGGTTTTAGGGCCCACTACTTTTTTAAATGTTTATTTATTTTGAGAGAGAGTGAGAGAGGGGAGAGGCAGAGGGAAAGAGAGAGAAAATCCCAAGCAGCCTCTGCACCGTCAGTGCAGAGCCTGATGCAAGGCTCGAACTCACCAACTGTGAGATCATGACCTGAGCCGAAGTCAAATGCTCAACCAATGGAGCCACCCAGGGGCTCCCTAGGGCCCACCTTAATCTGGGATCATCTCATTCCAAGTTCCTTAACTTAATTATATCTGCAAAAACCTTTTCTCCAAATAAGGCCACACACATAGTTTCTGGTGGGCATATCTTTTTGGAGGGTGGGGGGAGGGGTGCACCATTCAACCCAGTATACCTACCACGTGACACACTCTAACCCTGTCTAAACCTTGGATACAGCAGGAAGTGCGGCTTCACAAAGTTTGTATTCTGGTGGGGGAGAGGTAAACAAACAAACTACAATTTAATGTAATTTCTGATAGAACCACTTCTGAAGTGTACTTGGGAAGGGTAAAGGGGCAGAGATGATCCGGGGGTGGGGGGTGATCTCTTCAAAATAAAGTAGTTGGAGGAGTCTTCTTGGAGGATGCAATGCAATGAGAGGGATGGTGGTCGGCTCATGTCAATCCCACACACACAGACCCCCACCTATCCAAGCCCAGCAGCCTGGTAGGCAATATTATGGAAACTCGGAGAAAGTAAAAATTTGGTAGCTTGTCTTTTATAGAGCATGCATAGGAATACAGCTTTTGGGGAGCCTTTGTGGCTGCAAATGTCTGCACAGCAATGAGAAATGAAACGGTAGTAGTGGCATGGAAGATGTTGGAATTTGGACATTTAAGACTGCCTGTTATTGAGTAGTGTGAACGAGGCACTATATCCATCTTCCAGCATGCTAGATTAGACTTTTACTGTCTGGAGAGGTTTCCTGAACTTCTCCAATTGAAGGTAATGGGTTCTCACATGTCCTGTAAGGGGGTGGTAGTCACATTCCCCCTAGGAATGCCCATATCTGCAAAAACCTGTGACCCTGGCTCACCATGCTCCTCCTGGGTGAGCAATTCAGAGATTGATCAAAGGCTATCTTTTTTTTTTCTAATGTTTCAAATGTTTATTTATTTATTGAGAGAGAGAGAGAGAGAGAGAGAGAGAGAAAGGACAGAGGGAGAGAATACCAAGCAGGCTCTGCACTGTCAGCACAGAGCCCCACACGAGGCTTGAACTCACAAAGTGTGAGATCATGATGTGAGCTGAAACCAAGAGTCAGATGCTTAATTGACTGAGACACTCAGGCACCCCTCACAGTCTGTCCCTTAAAGCAAATTCACAGATGTGGAGAATGTGTGTTTCTCCTTCTCTCCCAAACAAAAAAGAAACAGGCGAGCTCCTCATCCCAAAAAGGGGCAGGGGACCGGAGGAGAAACCCTGGGAGAGGTGAAAGGTGCAAGTGGGCCAGTCTGGCATCGCTGGACTCAGCACTGAATGTCTCCTGAGCTGCTGGAGAGCAGGCCAGGGGCCACCGCAAGACCAGAGCGCAGTGTGGTGACAAGTGGCACCCCTTCCCTGGATGCACAAGGAGCAGTGAGGGCAGCAAAGAGAGCGTCCTGCATTCCGAGAGGCTGGTGGGGCCAGAATCATGGGAGTCTTCTTGTGGCCAAGCAATTGCCAAGGAAGGACCCAGACCAGAGTCACCCTGGAGAAGACACTGCCCTGGGGGCTGCTTGCTGAGGCAGGGGACCTCCATGGTGAACTTCAGGGAATGTATCTTTCATGCCAAGGGGTCCTGGGGGTTCAGGGATGGGAGTGAGCAGGTGGGTATCTTTGAACACACAAAAACACTCCCTAAAAGACAGAGGACAAAGAGGGCTGTTATGTACGGGTTGACCTGTGTCCCTCCAATAGATATGATGAAGTCCACAACCCTCCAGTACCTGTGAACATGACCTAATTTGGGAATGAGGTTATGGCTAATGTAATTAGTTAAGATGTGGTCATACTGGAGTAGGGCAGACCCTTGATCCACTGTATCCTTATAGGAAGAGGGAAATTTGGACACTCAGAGAGGAACAGGGCATTTGAAGACAGAGGCAGGGACTGGAGTGATATGGCCACAAGCCAAGGGAGGCTGGAGCCACCAGAAGCTGGAAGAGGCAAGGAAGGATCCTCCCCTAGAGATTTTAGGGGGAGCGTGGCTTTGCCCAAACCTTGATTTTGGATCTCTAGCCTGCAGAACTGTGAAAGAATAAAGCTCTGTTGATTTAAGCCAGATTGTTCTGTTGATTAAGCCAGATTGTGGTTATGTAGTTATGGCAGCCCTAGGAAATTAACATAAGGACCAACCTTTGGGGATCCACCCCAGCAGGTGTCAGTGGCCAGAGGAATATCCAACAGGAGTCCAGCAGGACTGGCTTGTCTTCACATCTTCTGTCCCCTTGACTACCCTTCTCCCCCTAATTCCAGAGAAGCCGAATAACAAGGCATAGTGGGGAGAAGAAAGGAAACAGATGAGCTGAAGGACACCCCCCTGCTCCATTTCTGCTGCTCTTCTGCCTAAGCTGGGGGGAGAGGCATTGCTTTGAATGAGATGTGAGATGAAAAAAAAAAGGAAAAGAAATTTCTGGCTTAAGTTGGACTGGAATCTTTTTTGCTACCTGAACGTGACCAGAACAAGCCATAGGATCCACCTTAATGTGGGAAGCTGCCTCAAGGAGCCAGGACTAGGAAAGAACCCACAGGAAACACACAGGTAGAAATAGCTGATGGGCCCCAAGCCTCCACGGGTGCCAAAGTTGTCTCCAGCAGACTCGAGAGGCAGCCAAAAGTTTTCTGGGATTCTCTGCCATTCCTTGGGCTTTTCCATAAATGGAAGGAACCCTCCTCAGTTCAGCTTCACAGAAGTCTCGGATTCCTCCACTCCGAGAGCTGAAACCTAACCTAGAGCCCGGGTCACTGCAGGGAAACGATCCAGACCTCAAGGGATGGCCAAACACTTGCTCAGGCAACAGCTTCACCTGGAGGCTGGCCAACGAACGTCATGTACTGGCCAGGGCGACACTCTGGGGCAGGGAAGTGCTTTCAGGGGGGAAAACCTGCGAAATGGTAGATAGTGACAGAAATGCCAGTGTAAACAAGCAAGTCTTCTGGCATGAGGGCTTGGGTGTTCGAGGCGGATGGCGTGGGGCTTTGTTCCTGGCCAGTTGTGCAGTCTGGGTAAGTGGCTTTACTGTCAGGATTAGCTGTAGGAAACAAAAACCGTCTAGTGGTTTCTAAGCAAAAAGAGACCTTGTACAGGGAATTGAGTGCCTACAAAATCGTCTGAAGGCTGTTGAGGAGTGAGGGGTTCTAGACTGGGTCTCCAGGAGCGTTTAAAGAGTAGCTGGGATTTGTTTCGATCAAGTATGGTGAGACATACGGGCATAGGAGGGACTGTCATGGAGGAAGAAGCGTGTTATCGTCACAGAGCCCTGCAGCACGCTATGCGGGGCCACAGAAGGAAGTGTCTGGGTCCGTAGGGAGGTAGAGTGAGCAAGTGGAAATGTGGACAAGAACCCTTCTCATAGTTTGCAGGGAAGAAATGTGCTACAGGACAAGCAGGCTTGGGATTGGCTAGGGTGCATAATTTCAGCGGACTCTGGGGCATGGGTGCTGACCCTTGTTGTCTGTACCTGGCCCTCTGGTGATTAAGTCAGGTAGATTGTGGCTGAGGTGAGACCTTATTGAGAAGGTGGTTGTGGCAGGGGCTCTGGATTGGTTGGTTTGCACAGGAAAGACTTTTTTTTTTTACAAGTCAGCCATTTCATATCTCTAGGAATTAGCTATCCTGGGGAGGAATGGTCCTCCAGGGCCATGATGTCAAAGCATCAGGAACACAGAATAAAATGATTTAATTAATACAGGAGGGCTTTCTTTATTTCTGTAGAACTGACTGATTAGATGAGGAATGGCTTCTGTAACCTTCTGGAAGGCAAGGAAACAGAAGGCCGCAAGGAAACTACTGAGCCCAAGAGAGTGAAGAAACCAAGAGTTGGATGCTCAACCGACTGAGCCACCCAGGTGCCCCCCAAAAGACAGACTCTTAAATACTGAGAACAGATTGGTGGCTGACAGAGGCGAGGTGGGTGAGGCGGTGGGTGAAATAGGTGAGCAGATCAAGAGTACATTTGTCATCATGAGCACTGAGTAATGTATAGAATCATATTTACGCCTGAAAGTATAATAGTGTATGCTAATTATACCTGAATAAAAAAATAAAAGTAAAGGGAAGATACACGAATAGACAAAAATTAAGGCCTATATTTTAAAAACCACATAAGGGAGGGGCACCTGGGTGGCTCAGTCGGTTAAGCGTCTGACTTTGGCTCAGGTCATGATCTCCTGCTTTGTGAGTTCGAGCCCCACGTCGGGGTCTGTGCTGACAGCTCGAATCCTGGAGCCTGCTTCGGATTCTGTGTCTCCTTTCTCTGCCCTTCCCCCACTTGTGCTCTGTCTCTCTCTATCAAAAATAAATAAATGTAAAAAAAATTTGAAAATCACATAAGGGAAAGAAATCAGAGTCTGATCACATATACGTGATCACTCAGCAGTCTGACCCATATGCATGCAGTTTCTGTAAACAGAAACTTCTTATATAAATAGTTTCATGTTATAGGGTTTTAGCCTGTTTTTCTTCACTCAGCAACATGCTGTAAACATTTTTCTAGGTCAAAAAAGACTTTATTACATTTTATGATATCTGCATGTAAATCCATTATGTAGATGAACTACAATTTATTTAAACACTCCACATTCTCAGACATCATCTTAATTTGTGTTAGTATAAATACACTGTGATAAACATCACATGTTCTTAGAGTGAATTTTTAAGTTTTTTTTAACGTTTTCATTTTATTTTTGAGAGCGAGAGAGACAGAGTACGAGTTGGGGGAGGGGCAGAGAGAGAGAGGGAGACACAGAATCCGAAGCAGGCTCCAGGCTCTGAGCTGTCAGCAGAGAGCCCGATGCGGGGCTCGAACCCACGGACGATGAGATCATGACCTGAGCGGAAGTCGGATGCCCAACCCACTGAGCCACCCAGGCACCCCTAGAGTAAATTTTTAATGACAATAAAATAACGAATATTTGTTGAGTGGTTAGTAAGAGCCAGTGACTGAGTCCTTCACAAATGTCTGGATTCAGGAACTCTCAGAGAACCCCAGAAGGCAAGTCCTATAATTAGTCTCATTTTACAGGTAAAGCAACTGGTGTTGGATATAGGAAACGACTTGCCTGGTAAACAGCTAGTAAATGATCGAGGCTGCCTAGGCTTATCTGATTCTCATTAATAATTTCTGATGCCTAAACATACCAAATCAGTTCCTGTATCTTTAATCCTTTCCATACCTTTTGTTAAAGAGCCCTCAAGAAAATTAATGCTAATCTATACTCCCCACTAAAAATGCAGGAAAGTGCTCACAACCCCCATCCACACTTGTGTTACAGCCCTTTGTAGTATGTGCGTTAATCTGATAGGCCAACAAATGGGCTCTTGTTTCAATTTGTAATTGTTTAAAGTTTATTTATTTACTTATTTATTTTTTGGGGGGGTGGGGGACAGAGAGAGAGGGAGAGAGAGAGAATCCCAAGCAGGCTCCACACTCAGCACGGAGCCTGATGCCAGGTTCCATCTCCCGATGGCAAGATCATGACCTGAGCTGAAATCAAGAGTCAGATGCTTAACCGACTGAGCCACCCAGGCGCCCTTCGATTTGTCATTTGTAAGTTACTTGAGAGATTGTCTATTTTGATACTTATTGGCTGTATGTGTTTATTTTCTCAAGAATCGATTTTTCATGGGCCTTTGTTCTCTTTCAATGGGCCATTTATCTTCTTTGCATTGATTTGCTTAGCCATATCCCAGCTGTCATGTACTTTCCAAATGTTTTTCACACTTCATGCTTTTTTATTGACAATTCCATTGACAATTTCCATTGTTTGTTCATTGAAATTCTAGGGTTGGGCTCTGAAAGCAACCCCTTACTAACTCCTCTAGGCACCAGACGGGGGCAATAGCCCCACAGACCAGAAAGCCGACCGAGCCTCAGAGGCGCCTCCTGAAATGCTTTAAAATCCATCCCTGCTTTTACTTTCTCTGAGATCAAATCCAGAGTAAATATCCATATTCTCTGCCCTCTGTCACAGAAGCTTGGAAAACATGTCAGATGTAGAAGGCCAGTAACAAAAGTGCAATTTGGAACTCAAATTTGGTGTAGAGAAAATAAATACTCTCTCTGCCTCTACCCCGCTAGTGTTCTCTCTCCCTCTCTCTCCCTCTCTCTCTCTCTCCCTCTCAAAAATGAAATTTGGAGCAGAATACAGCACACAGAATACAGCAGAGTCCTCCTCATTTATTTGCTAGCTGGTTTTTTTTTTCATTAAGATATTTCACATACTATAAAATTCACCATTTAGAAGTCTCAATTTCAGTGGTTTTCATTATATTCCCAAGGCTGTACCACCCTCCCCACTTTCTCATTTCAGAAACTTCTCGTGGCTCCAGAAACTCCATACCCATTCGTGGCCATTCCCCAAACCCCCCAGTCCAGCCCTGGCAACCACTAATCGACTGTCTGTATGGATTAACCCATGCTGGACAATACCTAGAAATGGAATCCTACATTATGTGGCCTTTGGATTTTGCTTCTTTCACTTAGCCTAATGTTTTTCAGGTTCATCCACCTGTGCCTGGCACATGTCAGTACATCATTTCTTTTTTGTGGCTGAATAATATTCCATCCTATGCAATGCTGTCTATCCATTTAATATGGATGGACATTTGGTTGTTTCCAAATTTTGGCTGTTATGGAGAATGCTGCTATGAAAATCCATGTACAAGTTTTATTT
The DNA here is from genome assembly GCF_028018385.1 of Neofelis nebulosa. NCBI lineage: Eukaryota > Metazoa > Chordata > Mammalia > Carnivora > Felidae > Neofelis > Neofelis nebulosa. The sequence continues at coordinate 195,136,631 of NC_080784.1, read as the reverse complement.
TTTTAATTTTTTTTTTTTGAGAGAGAGAGACAAAGTGTGAGTGGGGGAGGGCCAGAGAAAGAGGGAGCCACAGAATCTGGAGCGGGCTCCAGGCTCTGAGCTGTCAGCACAGAGCCTGACGTGGGGCTTGAACTCACAGACTATGAGATCACGACCTGAACCGAAGTCAGATGCTTTAAACGACTGAACCACCCAGGCACCCCAAAACAGATCTTTATGTCTCAGTGTCTTATCTGTTTATTTATTTTTGAGAGAGAGAGAGAGAGAGAGCTCATGAGAGGGGCAGATGAGCAGAGGGAGAGAGAGACAGAGAGACAGAGAGACAGAGAGAGAGGGAATTGTAAGCAGTCTCCACACGTGGAGCCTGACATGGGGCTCAGTCTCATGACCTGAGCTGAAATCAAGAGTTTGACACTCGAACCAACTGAGCCATGCAGGTGCCCCTATTATTATTATTTTTTTTTAATGTTCATTTATTTTTTTTGAGAGAGAGAGAGAGACAGAGCACGAGCAGGGGAGGGGGAGAGAGAGAGGGAGACACAGAATCCGAAGCAGGCTCCGGGCTCTGAGTTGTCAGCACAGAGCCCGACAAGGGGCTCGAACTCACGGACTATGAGATCATGACCTGAGCCAAAGTTGGAGGCTTCACTGACTAACCCACCCAGGTTTTCCCATGTACAAGTTTTTATGCAGACCCATGTTATCATTTCTCTTGTGTAGACGGCCAGTAGAGTTGCTGCACCATTGGGTAACTCCGTGTTTCATGTTCTGGGCACCTGTTAGACTGTTTTCCCCAACACCTGCACTATTTTTTGTTTGCACCAGCAACGTGCGAGGGGTCCGATTTCCCCACATCTCTGCCAACACTTACTCCTAAGGTTTATTTATTTTTGTAACAGCCATCCTCATGGGAGAGACTTCTCTACTGGATGAACTCGGAGTCAGTTTAAATAAAGACAATCCTTTTGAGTGGGTTTTCAAGGGAACCAGCAGTCAGGTCAAACAATGACATGCTTTTGGGAATGACATTTTGGAAGAATTCCAGCTCCCTTCTGCTCCATCCAATACGGGGAACGTGGACTTACTTTTCAAGGCTACTGTTGAGCTGGAGAGTGGAGGATGGGACTGGAGGAAGTTAAAAACCAGAAACCACATGTTTAGGCAAAATTTTTGGATTTTTCAAACACCTTTTGATGGCTGCAACTGAAAACACTTGTAGATGAAAACCAACTGTGGGCCCCAGTTAGAACCTTGGGCGTAGACGGAGATGGGTTGGTGGAATAGAAACGTTTTCAATTATTTCAAGGCAGTAGAAACGTTTTGTTAGATAGAGTTGCCTTCAGTACTGGGGCGCCTGGGTGGCTCAGTCCATTAAGTGTCCAATTTAGGCTCAGGTCATGGATCTCGTGTTTTGTGAGTTCGAGCCCTGCATGGAGCCTGCTTTGGATTCTGTGTCTCCCTCTCTCTCTGCCCCTCCCCCTCTTGTGCTCTGTCTCTCTTCTGTCAAAAATAAATCAACATTAAAAATTTTTTTTAATATGGAATTTATTGTCAACTTGTTTTCCATACAACACCCAGTGCTCATTCCAACAGGTGCCCTTCTCAACACCCATCACCCACCCTCCCCTCCCTCCCACCCCCCCGCCATCAACCCTCAGTTTATTCTCAGTTTTTAAGAGTCTCTTATGGTTTGGCTTGCTCCCTCTCTCTTTTTTTTTCCTTCCCCTCCCCCATGGTCTTCTGTTAAGTTTCTCAGGATCCACATAAGAGTGAAAACATATGGTATCTGTCTTTCTCTGTATGACATATTTCACTTAGCATAACACCCTCCAGTTCCATCTATGTTGCTACAAAGGGCCATATTTCATTCTTTCTCATTGCCACGTAGTATTCCATCATGTATATAAACCACAATGTCTTTATCCATTCATCAGTTGATGGACATTAGGCTCTTTCCATAATTTGGCTGTTGTTGGAAGTGCTGCTATAAACATTGGGGTACAGTGCCCCTATGCATCAGTACTCCTGTATCCCTTGGGTAAATTCCTAGCAGTGCTACTGCTGGGTCATCGGGTAGATCTATCTTTAATTTTTTGAGGAACCTCCACAATGTTTTCCAGAGCGGTTGCAACAGTTTGCATTCCCACCAACAATGCAAAAGAGATCCTCTTTCTCCACATCTTCGCCAGCATCTATAGTCTCCTGATTTGCTCATTTTAGCCACTCTGACTGGCGTGAGGTGGTATCTGAGTGTGGTTTTGATTTGTATTTCCCTGATGAGGAGCGACGTTGAGCATCTTTTCGTGTGCCTGTTGGCCGTCTGGATGTCTTCTTTGGAGAAGTGTCTATTCATGTTTTCTGCCCATTTCTTCACTGGATTATTTGTTTTTCAGGTGCAGAGTTTGGTGAGTTCTTTATAGATTTTTGGACACTAGCCCTTTGTCCAATAGGTCATTTGCAAATATCTTTTCCCATTCCGTCGGTTGCCTTTTAGTGTTGTTGATTGTTTCCTTTGCAGTGCAGAAGCTTTTTATCTTCATGAGGTCCTGATAGTTCATTTTTGCTTTTAATTCCCTTGCCTTTGGAGATGTGTTGAGTAAGAAATTGCTTCGGCTGAGATCAGAGAGGTAAAAAAAAATTTATTTTAAAGAATTTCAATCACAAACCAAAGGCACGGGCACCCACTCATCAGAACAGACTCAGGCCTTAGCTGTGCCAGGTGCTGCTGCCCTTGAGTGGCTGGACTGCGGGGACGTGACAGGGGGTCCAGGAGGGTTCCCTCCAGGAGCAGCCCCCAGGGGAGATCTGCCTGCCACAGATTCTCAGATGAGACTCTTGTGCCTGGACGTCCTGCACCACCCTCACTTCCTACAGGGGAAGGGGGGACCCAGAGCTCTGGAGAAGAGTTTAAAACATCCTGCTAGAGGATAAAGAATTGCCACCAGCTCCTGGGTCTCCCTTGCTTTGATCTTTTGGGGATGTCCCTCTCACCCAATGGAGGGTGGGAAGGGAATTACTAGGGTGTCCCGGGGCGCGGGGGCTCGGCTCTGGCACAGGGGTGGGGGATCTCTGGGGACCCTCCCATTCCCCTCCGCAAGGGTGGCTACCCCTTCTCGGGAACCTGCAGACCTGCTGTCCCCACTACTCCTCTGGGAAGGTCGCGGGGTGCCCCAGGCAGGCTGCTGGGACAGAGGTGGGAACTGCCACCTGCCGCCTTTGTTCCCGCATCCCCACCGCTTCCGTACCTCATGAGGGGGTGCTTCTGGAGAGGGGTGTCTCTGACATCACCACCTCTTCCAGCACTCCAGCCCCACCGGCAACTCCGCCCTCTTTGCGTGGGAGACGCTTTCTCCCCACCCTCCCCATTGTGTGGTCTATAGCCTGGTTTTGCTGGGTGCCCAGGTCTCCCGGGTGGGTCCCTCTGAACCAGGTTCAGTCTCCCTGCGGGACAGAGCTGGCCGAGTTCCACGCTTCTGCCCCGGAAGGAAACATGGTCAACGTGAGCATCGATCTTTCTTGAAAACAGCCACATCTCGCCTCCCTTAAGGAAGGCGTATCCGTCCACTGTGTGTGTTGGACCCCGAGCCTAGAGAAGCAAAAGCCTTGGCATTATTGAAGTTTTACTCAGGAACCTCTGACTCCTGCCTAAGCCCCGTTTATACTGGGAGTCTCCTCAGCTGGCAACAGGCTCCTTAACTGTCGTTCATGATCAGCACCAGGCCTGGCAGGATTGTTTTCTCTGCTGCCGTTTCTCATTCAGCCTCAAAGGCATGGTCTTTGGTGTCAGCCAAGGTGGTTTGACATTTCCACAGCTGCTGAGTGATCCTAGGGGCTCGCGGGGTCTCTGTGGACCACAGACTCCTCAGTTATAAACCTGAGATGAGTCTTTCCTCTTTGCTGTGAGGGTCCAGACGGTGTGGGGCAAGTGCTCCGCCCTCTTGCAGGCCAACGCCTACAAGAGTAGGTCATCAACAGAAGCGGGTTTCATTCTCTGCCCCCTTGGCTCCCTGTGCTCAACCAACTGATGTCCCTGCCATCTGGAGGGGCCCCTAGGAGGGTACGATGCTCTGACCGTCCGCTGCTCTGCTGGCCCTGTCTGCGCCGTGGACAGGACCGTGATCCAACTGGCAAATATGGGCCCGGTGTGCGGAGACGCTACAGTTAGAGCCGAGTGGCACTGTGGGTCCCAGTGGGGTCTGGAGGCAGACTGCCCGGGTTCGAATCCTGCTTCTGTCTGCCCCTTACTGTGCTCCTTTGAACTTGCATCTTCTCTGGAAGTCTGAGTCTCACCTGCTGGGACTAGGCTGCAACGGTAGCCAGTCAAAAAAATATGTGCAGCGTGAACGTCCCAGGGCTCTACTTTAGTAGATGTCCAGATGTGGTACAAAGCACCCACGAACCCAAACTGGCACTATAGGGCATAACCTATCAGGGCTGCCCTGAACATCCCACGAGATAATGGCATGTGGGCTCCTGGGGAATTGTAAATGGCTATTTACAAATAAAAGCTTGTTGCCTTTTGGTCAAAACAGCAGAAGAGGGAAAATGGCCAACTCCAGGATGAAACCCAGGGCTTGGGAGTCTGCCTTGCGAGTCTGGACCGAGTTCGTGAGTGCACAGAGAGAAGATTCTAATTCCCAGTTGGGATACTGTTTCCACACGGAGATGCAGCCTCGGCTTTTTGAATCGGGTCAGCAGCTTGCTAGGGGGGATGATCCTGCTGCCTAATTAAATAGTTGGAAGTAAAAGGACATGTGCAAAGTGGAGGAAAGTCTACTTCACTATCGGGTCATCTATGTTAAAGTGACAGCTAATTAATGCCATTTTAATTAGGGACTGACAGGAATTTAATTTGTAGTGGCAGTAGGGTGCTCTCTGCAGGGGTGTAGAGGGACACAGGTCAGAGCCGCAGGTCAGAGACCTAATTTGGGTGGATCTTGTCTCTATCACCAGCCACATCTGAGCACCCAGGTCAGGCTCTCCAACCTTTGCTGGTCTTCTTTTTCCTACGCTGAAAAATGAGTACAATTAAACCTATTTAACCAATTAAACCATTAAACCAGGTAATTGATGGGAACCCACCGCAGAAAGTATTAAGTCCATCCCGTTGCCACCATTTCTCTCGTCACCAGTCCAGGGGAGCCCAGCGTTACCAGAGAGGGGTGACGTTTGTCTCTGTGTTCCTTCATTCTTTGTTGACCACCATTTTCCAACAAGGACTTGAAACGGCACATAGAAACAGGGAGTACAGACAGCATCATTCCAACAAATGCCCGAGTGGGTTTCAGGAGGCTGTTTCTTACAGGTGAGACAGTGCAGAAAAAGTGATTATTTGGGAATCTTCTTCCCACTTGCTGTGCTGAAGGAATGAATGAATGAATGAATGGAAAACAATGAGTTGAGATTAGCTTTCAGTAAGATTCCTTTGTACAGGGATATAGACATATTTCATAAAGACTGTGGGTTTCGTTCCAGACCGCTGCAGTAAAGTGAGTATCACAGTAAAGCAAGTCAAACTGTTATTATTTTTTTGGTTTCCCAATGCATACGAAAGTTCTATTTGCACTATACTGTAGTTTATTAGGCGTGCAATTGCATTACGTCTAAAAAGTGTATATACCTTAATTCAAAAATATCTTATGGCTAAAAAATGCTAATATCATCTGAGCTTTCAGTTAAGTCATAATCACATCACCGTATCAAATACAGTCATGACGAAAACGTTTGAAATAGTGCAAGGACTACCAAAATGTGACACAGAGACACAAAGCGAGCAAACACTGTTGGAAGAATGGCGCTGATAGGCTTGCTCCAGGCAGAATTGCCACGAACCTGCAATTTGCAAAAAGACACAGTATCCGTGAAGCAAATTGCAGTCGAGCGAGGTACGTCTGCTCATACTTTTGCAGTCCGTGATAACCAGTCGGATAACCTCTGCCTCCTAAGTGTAAGCCAGTCACAGAGGCATCATGGGAATGGCATCCCTTTTCTGTCTGCCATCATTGGCCATCACCTATATGATGAAGAAACTGACACTCCAAACGGACAGGAGCCAGGACTCTCATTAGGGTGAGTATCAGATCAAAGATCTGGTGAAGCCTTAGTCCAACAGAATGGGAAAGAATCATTGGTAAAAAAAAGATGCTTTATTTCTGAACACGAAGAAAACTGAGCAGAGCCCTTTCGGGGGGAAGGGAATTTGGTATCCAGTCTAGACAGCGTGGGGATCACTTCGTACCCAGTTGCTGGGTCCTCGGCCCGCCGGGGCAGCAACAGTGAGGGGCAGTGAGAGAGCGCTGAGTGCCACGTCCCAGAGGCCGGTGTGGTTCATCAGACGCTCTGGGTGCCGTGGCTCCCGGTGCTGCGGGTCCCATCGCGGGTGACACATGTTCTGGACGACACGGAGTTGTCCAAAGCCACTTAGGGAAACAGCCAGATGATGAGTTTAAAGACGACTTCGGGGGAGCCTTTGTAATGACTGTACACTTGAAAAGACATTAAGAAAATGTATTTCACGTGAAAAAAATAACTCACCAAATGAGTTCCAACCTGAGTGCACCTGGAGAGCAGCCCTGAGCGGGGTCAGCCTGTTGTTAAAAGAAACGAGTCCTGGGAAGAAGGGCCGCCGGGCATCTGAGCATCCCTGCCCAGGGATAACCCTCTCTGTTATGGCCTGAATGTGTTCCTCCATCCCAAATTCATATGTCAAAATCCTACCCCCGAAGGTGGGGCCTTGGGGAGGTGATTAGGTCATGAGGGTAGAGCCCCATGAATGGGATTAGTGCCTGGCTTCGTCGGGGTTCTCCAGAAAAAGAGAACCAGTAGGAGATACATAGTTACCAGAAGAGGAGGCCTACTCTGGGCTTTGGCTCACCTGGTAATGGAGGGCAGGAAGCCCCACAGTCTGGTCTGCGAGCTGGACAACCTGGGGAGCCGAGGGTATCATTTGGTCTGAGGCTGAGGCCGGAGGACTGAAGAAGTTGCTGGTTTTAAGTCCCCAAGGCTGAGGGCCCAAAAGAACCACGAGCTCCGGGCTCTGAGGGTGAGAGAAAACGGACACCGAAGCTCAAGGACAGAGAATTCACAGAGAATTCACCCTTCCTTCACTGTTTTGTCCCAGTTGGGTTCTGCGTGGATTAGGTGATGCCCATCCACATCTGTCCTCAGCGCACTGAATCAAACACTAATGGCTTCCAGAAAGGCCCTCACAGACACGCCAGAAATAATGTTTTCCCAGCTACCTGGGTCCCAGAGCCCAGCCAGGCTGACGAGTGAAATGGACCATCACAGTTCCCTTATCAGCAGGCAGCAGAGAACTTGCTTTCTCTCCCTCTGCGCTCCACCATGCCAGGACACGAGAAGCCGGCCATCTGCAAACCAGGAAGAGGGTGCTCACCAGTTATCGGGCCTGCCTTGCTTGTTTGCAGCCTCCTGAACTCCAGTCTGTGGTGTTGATTATGGCGCCCGCACTAAGTCACTCCCTCAAGAGGCTCTCCTGGAGCCTGGCAGCCAAGGTCCTCTGTGGCAGGCAGGGCTCAACCAACTTTCCCAGCGAGCCTCCTTCCACACATCCCAGAGCTCAGCTGGCGTGGTGCCGGGCACACGCACGCTTTCCCTGCTCCGACCTCCTCTCTCTCACCGGGGCTCTCCCAGTCTTCACCTGCCTACACCCGGCCCACCCTTTAAGGTCTGAGGGTGACTGTTACATGTCTGCTTGATGTCTACCTCCCTCTTATCCTTTGCTAATAAGACCCTGACTTTGTTCAGGGCCAATATGTTCAGGCAGCTGAAGCTGTTGGGTCTAAGCCAGTGTTTTTCAAACTATGGGACACAATCTATGGCAAGATTATGGACTCAATTTAATATGTAATGACTAGCGTTTAAAAAATATAAATAGAACTACCCTACGACCCAGCAATTGCACTACTAGGCATTTATCCAAGGGATACAGGTGTGCTATTTTGAAGGGGCACATGCACCCCAATGTTTATAGCAGCACTTTCAACAATAGCCAAAGTATGGAAAGAGCCCTAATGCCCATCAACTAGTGAATGGATAAAGAAAATGTGATATATATATATATATATATATATATATATATATATACAATGGAATACGATTCAGTGATCAAAAAGAATGACATCTTGCCATTTGCAGCAACGTGGATGCAACGAGAGGATATTATGCTAAGTGAAATAAGTCAGTCAGAGAAAGACAGATATCATACGATTTCACTCATATGTGGAATTTAAGAAACACAACAGATGAACACAGAGGAAGGGAAGGAAAAATAAGATAAAAACAGGGAGGCAAACCATACGAGACTTTTAAATATGGAGAACTGAGGGTTGCTAGAGGGGAGGCGGGTGGGGGGTGGGCTAAATGGGGGATGGGCGTTAAGGAGGGCGCTTGCTGGGATGAGCACTGGGTGTCATATCTAAGTGGGGAATCACTAAATTCTACTCTTGAAACTATTACTACATTGTATGTTAACTAACTTGAATTTAAATAGGTTAAAAAATAGATATAGAGAGACAATATTTGAAAAAATCAGAGTAAAGGTAGGCATTGTTTGGTAAAAGTTTACTTTTCAGGTATATATGTGTGTGTCCACTGGGTTTTGACGTAAAATATATTATGGGTCTCCTTTCTATTTGGGTCTTCCTACTATGGGTCTCTTATCCAAAAGGTTGAAAAACGCGGGTCTAGGGCAATCAATAGGTTCTCAGGTCCCCATTTCTTTGTCCTATTTCCAGCTACCACTGAGAAGAAATATTAAAGATACAAATACGCACATCACTAAAATGAAAAATATTTCATAAATATATTAAAAATATCTAATCAGACTCATAAAACTAGGTCCCCTTTTTAAGCCACTTGTCAAATTGGCCAGGGTGAGGACAGTCACCCGGCCCAGGGCTGGTGAGAGCGTTCATACACTCTGTGTCTCTGGAAGGTGATTTTGGAGCAACACATCAAAGGTGGTTTGGAGCCTTTGCCCAATTCCAGCTCTAGGAATGTATCCCAAAGAAATAACCAGACACATGTACAACAAGAAGGAATTGATCAGATAAACTGTCATATGGCCGTACGTGGAATTCTATGCACGCATTGAAAGTATTGTACGCTGTTGACACGGAAAAATTCCCACCACGTGTAAAGGAAATGAAGCATGCCAAAAATCAGCACGTAGAATGTCACTGACACATATTTACGTGTACAAACCCGTACCTGTGTGTATAGTCGCAGGAACAGTTGGAAAGAATATGCATCAAATTAAATGCTGAAATTCCTCCTTTCACCCCCACCTTTTTCTTAGCGGCTTTCTGATTTTCCAACAATGAACACGTATTACTTGAGGATCAAAACTAATAAAAGCTTCAAATGTGTGGCATTCACCACTGTCCCAGCCAGGAAGGATATGCTCTCCCAATGCTCCCTCCTTAGTCTGGGGCCTGCAGTGCTAGGCGTGTTATGACCATGTGTTGAGTGACCTTGTGCCCTGTGTTGGGTGGGGAGTCCTCCTGTCTGGACCAGGCACTACATCCAAGCAGCTGGAAACTCAGGGCCCTGGTTTCCTGGTCGGCACATGGACATCTCGATCTCTGTTGTACCCACCTTGCAGGGGTGAATAAGAAGCCAAGGAGAGACTATTTGAAAAGTGCCAGGCGTCACATAAATCCGCGTTGTTATGCCTCGTCATGATTCAGCAGGGAGAAAAAAGGTGATTCGCCAACAAACAGAACCAGAACAGTCCGTTCAGAATCCAAATTCTAAAAATAACACTCAGCCGTGCCAATCTGTGGAGCATTAGAATCATATGAGAGTCTGGGAAAGGTGAACCAAAGGAGGTCAGAGGGGGTGGAAAGTTCGTTAACTACACATGCTTTTGTTAGAGAACTCCTGGATGCAAGGAAAAAAGATCGTGTGTGTGTTGGGCTCCGTGCCTTGGTGACAAGCTGACATTCTGCCGTCACAGGGGCCGGGCTTTAAATCTCAGTCCCTTTCCTCTCCAGCTGGGTGACTTGAGAAAAGAGCCTCGTACCCTCGGTTTCCACATCTGCAGAATGGGAGACTTACTATAGGTATTTCCCATCCCAGCTAGATGACAACCTATCAGGGGTGCAGGAGAAACCCATTATACTCACAAGGGAAAGTCATGTTCTTTCCTGCTGTGTTTTGCAATTAAAGATGGACAGAATCTGAAAGTGCATGGCTTTATTTCACTTGCCAACGGCTTCTTCCCTGCCTGGGTCCAAGGCAGGAGGGCTGAGCCCAGTTCCCTGCTACTCAGCATGGGCCCTCGCTGCTTCCTTCCACTATCTTCAGGAAACGTGGTTTCTGTCGCGGGCCAGGGAGCAGCCCGGCCTGCCCCGGGGAATTATTTCTACAGAGCAGCACCTCTGGAGGCTGCTCGTCACCACGCCCATCCAACGAGAAAGTCAGACAAAAGTGGATTTTGTGTCCGCGTGGAAGAAACGAGGGGATCAGGTCTAGGTGGAGCCCTCTGTTCTGTGACTGCATTGCCAGTGGAGGTTTAGAGGTTCCTGCAGAGGCACCAATGGTTTGCCTTTCCCGGGTGCAGACGGGGCCAGGTCAGTCTGGGAGACTCCGGGCCCGGCCCTGGTGTGATTCCAGGCCGGCCTGAGCCCAGTGAACTCCCTTCAAAACAGTCCTGTCACCGGTCTCCCTGATTCCGCTTGTTAGCTGCTCTGCGACCCAGTCTCCACAAGGTCAGAGAAAAGCAACATCCTAACTCCTTCCCTGGCCCTCGGACCAGCAATACCCTAACTCCTGTCCCTGGGCTTGGACGGCATGGACCCCACCCCCCCGTGGCCTCCGACTCTGCCCAACTTCCTTCTGCTGGTAGAATACACGCTGCTTGCTCTGATGCCAGCAGCCTTGAACTTGTGGCTGTCTGCCTCCATGACATTCCTTCTTGCTCAGGCTGCAGCTGACACAGAGGTCTTCCCGGACTGTCCAATTTCAAGAAAGCAAACCCACCTTTTCTTTTATTAAAAACATTTTTTTTAATGTTTATTTAGTTTTGAGAGAGAAAGGGAGACAGAGAACAAGCGGGGGAGGGGCAGAGAGAGAGGGAGACAGAATCGGAAGCAGGCTCCGGGCTCTGAGCTGTCAGCACAGGACCCGACACCAGGCTCGAACTCACGAACCGTGAGATCATGACCTGAGCCGAAGCTTAACCGACTGAGCCACCCAGATGCCCCAAGAATCTGCATTTTTAACATGTCCCCAGGTGATGGATGCTGCAGGTTGGGGACCACATCTTGAGGGCCAATAATCTAGGCTACGAGGACTTGGGCGATGACAGTGAACAGCCTCGATTCGCACAGTGCTGCATCATTTACAAACCGAGTGTCAGACGCCCTCTCATTCCTCCCAACGACCCTGAGAAGTGCGTGTTATCAAGCCCGATCGACAGCTAAGCAGGTGTGCAGTGTCACAAAACAACCCTCTGACTCCAACCCCACACAGTCGGTTGGCTCTCCCTGAACTTCCTGGAGGGGCAAACACCCTAGACACCCAACATCCCAAAGGTCGCCACAGCCTACATCCTGTAGGTCCTGTTCCTCTGGCAGGAAGGACCGTGGTGGCCCCCTTAAGGGTCTCGTGGTTTCTGCTTCTCTCTTCCCTCACAAGCAGCAGAGAGCCCAGAGGTAGAGGGCACAGGCTTCTCCGGGAAGGGGTTTGGCTTTCTGCTCTGATATGTGCTACGCATGTGACCTTGGACAGGTTACCTCTTTACGGTTTACAAGTAGCTTTTTGTTCCCCATTTATCCTCTCATCTGAGAATTCCCACGATCCAGTGTAAGATCCCAAGTAAGCCCCGTTGCCTGCAGGATCAAGTCCAAGACTCTTTGTAAGGCATTCAAAGTTCTCCAGATCGAGCCCCTGCCTCCTTCTCCAACTGCCCCCTGGAGCGAAGCTGTTCCTTCTCGTATTCTGAGCACGACAGTTGGCGCTCGACAGGCACTCAGACATGCACCCAGTGAGTGGACGCAGCCTGTGCTGTCATGGTGTGCTTTCCTCCTTCGTCCGTGTCTGGCTTGCCCTTCCTTTCCTATCCATCTAACTCCTTCTCTCTTTTTAAGATAGTCTCAGTGCACATTCTCCACGAAGAGTCCCATGTTTATTCATCCAATGTTTATTGGCCACCTGCACGTGCCGGGAACCATACAAGATAGACGCTAGGGCCCCAGCGGGACCCCATCTGAATGAGAAGCTCTGCGGCAGCCAGTCCCCATGGTTATGGTAGCAGTTGACTCATGGGACTGTAACTGCCAAGTCAGTTCAACCATCTGTCTGCCCGCTAGACCTTCGATGAGCTCTGTGATCAGTGCTTATCCACTTCTGTGCTTTCCACAGTGACTGTGCAATTAATACGTTAAATCAAGCCCTATGAGATATTTATGCATTTTTCTTCTATCTCACTTTATCTGGTTAATAACCTTGACATTACAGCAATTTCCCAGTGTTTACATTCTTACATAGACACATCTAAGACGGAATGAGAATATGCTTATTAAAAATAACGGCAGTTTCAAAAACGATTGTAGGCAAGCCACCCTTCAAGAGCTTAGACATTCTAGAATTCCTGATCCAATCTTTTTTAAGAGGTGCCTCATGCACTCCAGGACCCCCCTCCCCCCACCACCCTTACCTTCCCACTGCCAAAAAGAGAGTTGCAAGCTGACAGTGAAATATGTTGTGTGGATGCCTACCCCCCTTTTTTTTTTTTTCATTAAATATCGAACAACTTCAAATACAACCTTACTACACGACGTCAAAACATGGGTTTTACTGACTTGTGCATATGTGTTAATGATATTTTCTTACTGAAATTTAGGACAGCAAGGCCCACTGCTGAATATCAGGTGTTCCCTATACGCAGACTTTTCAGATCACGAAAACTCCCTTCGAATGCCAATTTCTTTAACCCCTTCCGCCTCAACTGTAGACGTTTCTACCGGATCAGATTCGACATAAGCGAAACCGTCCCAGATGTCTCCGGCACTCATGAATGCCACACACATCATGCTGAAGCAGAACACAGGGATATTTTGAGCAATCACTTGCACGGAACCATTTGCCTCAAACTGGCCCCAGATGATCGTATTTTTGCCGCTCTCTTGATATATTCACTCCTTTGCCTCCACTTCTCCGTGCTGTTAGACTATACTCATCATCTACTCTTCCTGTACACGATTTCCTGAGAGATAAGGGACAACGCATATCCGTTCGGTAGAGTATATGAGCAAACAGGACTTCGCAATTGATGAGCAAATTTAAAGTTGAGTTCGAGATGGCCAAGGGTGCTGGGAGAGCCACCTCTGAATGAGGGGGACGTAGTCATCTTTATCTTTTCCCTACAAACAACAGAGTACATACGAGAACCCAGAGTGTTTTCGAAGTGTGTGTTTTCGAGGCCTTAGACCTCACTCCATTTGTGTAAAGATCTCTAAATAGACCCTTCCAGATTTCTTAGTGTGTTAATTTGGGCTGTGACATTGACCTTCTGGATTCAGTGGCTTAGGAACAAAGGCATTTATTTCTCTCTCATGTACGGTCTGAGTGTTCCTAGCGGACAGGCGGCTCTACTCCACAGAGGCATTCAGGGGCCCGGAATCCGTCCCTCCCGTGGCTCTGCCGTCCTGTGGGCACCGTGTTGACCTGCTTGGTTGGGGCAAAGTCACACCTTCTCTGGGTTCCAGTCGGTGGGAAGGGAAGAGAAGGTGGAGGGGAGTCCATAATGGCACATATCCCTTGACTTACATCCCTTGGTGAGAACGCCACTGGTCCCCAAGTAACAGCAAGAAGGACTTGGGATTGTAGTCCCCAACTGCCGCCAGCTACGTGCCCAGCTATAACTCTGTGTCCATGGAGAACAGATTCTGATGGACAATTGGCAGTCTTCAGTATTAAAAAAAAAAAAAAAAAAAAAAAAAGAAGTATTTTCTTGTTTTATAGAAGTACTGTGAAACCGCTACGTAATTCTCTTACTTTACACCAATACAATAGGAAAACAAGTCAGACTGCTATGAAGTGTTAAAGAACTAGATTTGTTTTAGACCTGAGCTAAACCTGAAAGATCCTCTCCCTGGTCACTAGGCCGTGTGTCTCCAGCAGACGTTATCCCGCTGACGCATTTGCTCTCACCCTTTCCCAGAAGAGCAAGAGCTTTGCTCAGGGCTGATCCCAGCATCTAGAACAGTCCCTGATACATAGAAGGTGTGGATAAATCTCTGTTGAAAGAATAGATAAATGAACCTGAAACATATCAAAATGTTGCTATTTTAAATTATTTTGTGAATCTATAGCCTCCTCTGCTGAGTTACCAGGGTGGCAGAAACATTTTGGAGGATCTAATGAGAAGACATTTCTTCCAAGCACATGGATAATGGGTATGAGGTCTAAATGCTAGCCAAAGGACAGAGTTGCAAGGCACAAAGAAAATTTGGACAAGCTCCTGAATGACCCTTGGTTGTTCCACTTCTGTTCTAAAGGTAAAGCTCATTAGAGTGACCTATGTTGTGTCTTAATTTAAAAAAAAAAAAAAGTACTGTCTTGAACTTTACTCCCAGATGTGAAAAACACATTGTGTGACATTCAAAACACCTGCAAAATGCAAGTATCTCCATCGGCTGAGAGATATTAAACAATCTATGATCAAGTACCAGACTTTTTTTTTTTTTTCAGCATAAAAATCAAACATTTTGCCACCATTAAGACCAAAAGAAGAATTCAAATTAGACAGTCCTGTCACTTGTCAATTAGAAGTAAATTCTTATTACAGAGTGGGAAATTTATGCCAGCAAATATAGCAACAAACCTTATTAAAATAAATTCAGTGACCTTTTTAAAAAAGATTACAAAATTGAATTTATTGAGTTTCACACAAGATGCACTTATAAAATTAGTATTGAATGCCATTTTAGCAGAAGAAATGAACATCATTCCCAACTCCCAATATATCCTGCAAAGGAAATGAAATCTTCCGAAAATGACAGCACAATAATAACAGGCTAATTCAAGCTGAGTGGAAGGATATACCCAAATCATATTCTTGCACGGATCAGGGCTACATTTGGCAAAGGTCCCCCCCAAACTATTCCATTCACATGGACACTGTTCCTTTTGGTGGCGAAGAGGGGATAGAAAAAAAGTATAATTCTAAAATGGGGCTTCATTGAAACATAATACAAAAGTCTTTTCACTTTTAACTTAAAATACTTCCTGGTTTCACCGAAGTATTTCAGTAGGACTTTCTTCTCTACCCTATGTGAACATTAACCTTCAGATTTCCTTAGCTGATGCAAAACATTAAAATCCACTTCCATATTTCTCATGAAGAAGCCAAACGTTAAAGCTTGCTTTATATTTCACCCAGGAAATAGAGAAATCCCCTAAAATTACTTTCTGCAGGTCACATGCCTGAAATATCAGCACAACAGCTGAACTTCAAAATGAAAACGTCAAAGGCAATGATAGTGAACAGTAGAACATGTGGACATTTTGAAATGAGACGCTGTAAAATTTTTATAAAAATGCAGAAAGGTTCCTCGGGCTAAAACTGGTGGGGAATAACTTGTCCTCTGCTGTAGGCCACAAACTGGTAGCTAAACAGAAATGGAATCTTGATCTCAAACAAAACCAAGAAGCACCTTTGGCTGCTGTTCCCAGCATCCAGACACAAAGGTCTCCCCACACAGACAGTGGCCCACAGACCCCGAGCCCATGGGTACCCCCAGCTCGGGCACCCCCACGGACACTCCAGTCAGAAAGACTGACGTGTTTTTTAAGCCCAAGCAAGATGCTGCCCAAACCGCTTAGAATGTTTACTTTAAAACTGTCACTTTAAAAACTCAGTTCAAGTGGACACCTTAAAAACCTTCGGGTTTTATACAATGAGAGTCCTGCAGCCCACTCGACATCCGATCCTTTTAACTGTAACAATTTGTGAAGCAATTAGTTTTAAAGCGAAACTGGTTAACTATACACGAAAGTTAACACTGCTCTGCTTTTTCAGTATAAAAAGTGCCTTTTCGTAAGGGTATTTCTATTCTCTCCATTGCAATTGAACAACACACAGCTCACATTTTGCTTTAAAGAGTAAACTGAAAAATCATGAAACGTTTTCTCTGTGATGCATAACTTTCATTAATGAATATTTTGTAAATAAACTGGCTTAGGGTTTCTTCCTATAAAATGCTACTATTCACCATGAATTATTTTAGGTAGCCTTTTATTCTGATTAATTCAGATACATCTTCAAGGATTATTCTGGTGGTAAGAACATTTATCTTGACTTACGTTTTAATCTTTTTTTTTTTTTTTTTTTTAATGCTTTGGCAGATGAAGTCAAGTCTGAAACCTGTTTGTGAAAACAGCATGAGCTGGAAAGGTAATGTCATGGTAGAAGCTTCACAGTTTTCCAGGTGTATCCTTGTATGGAAGAGGCCTCGAGGGAGAATTCGAGGTTCTGGAAGCGCGGACGGATACGGCAAAGTGATTGGGAGGTGGCCCCCGTGAGGCCCAGAAGTGACTGCCCTCTGCCAAGCCAGGGGCTCCTCCTCACCCGTCAGGTTCCAGAGTCCAGGCTGGAGGTCGCTGCTGTTCTGTGACCCGACCTTCAGCCAGACCACGTCACCGGAAGAAAGATATTAAGATTCGCTTTCCATTAATAATTTAAGTTTTTAAATAAATATTTAAGTGCCAGTTTTCGCATCTGTCCATCCCAGTAGCAGAGCGTCTCCCGCCCCAGGACTTGGCCGCAGAGCTCAGTCGATTCGGTTTCCACAGATTGTGAACCTGTCTACCTCCAGCAAATCTTTCTTTGACGATCTGTGCTTTAATTCCGAGCTTTCCTGCGTTATGTCTTTCTCATCACCATCTGGAGTCGTCAGAAACTGATCAGAACTGCTTGTGACAAGTAAGGGTATGATGTTTTCTTTCGGATGAACAGGCTGGCTGGTGACCGAAGCAGACAAGTTTTCTTCTGTGGAAAAACAGATGCCGTTGGTTAGAAAAGGATTTCCCCTCAATTTATAATAAATACAAGCATACCAACAGAGCGGCAATGAGAAAAGGTGGCCCCGTTCATCTTCTAGGTAGAGCGAGTGACAACCGAATAGCACGTGGCATGTCAGCGGCCGTGGTTCATTACGAAACTCAGCGGCTATGCCATTTCTGTTTGCTCAATAAAATTCTACAGAAGGGCTATTATGTGGATCCTGAGAAACTCAACAGAAGACTAGCGGGGAGGAGAAGAGGGGGAAAAAAAAGTTACAGAGAGGGAAGGAGGCAAACCCTAAGAGACTCTTAAATACTGAGAATAAACTGAGGGTTGATGGAGGGGTGGGGGGAGGGAAAGTGGGTGAGGGGCACTGAGGAGGGCACCTGTTGGGAGGAGCACTGGGTGTTGTATGGAAATCAATTTGACAATAAGTTCCCTATTAAAAAAAAATTCCACAGAGGGATATTATGTGGATAGCATCACACAAATAATACCACCACCTGACTTTGGTATCAGAGCTCCTCTCTGACAAACTCCCTCCTGCATAACCAGGTCCTAATATGATTGTTGCCTCAACAGTTACCACTGGCTCCTACGCTCAAGACGTCAAGGAGAAGCAGATTCTAACACATCCTACCTCTCCTGGGTACCGGCACCAGCCCTTTTTTTGTCCCCCCTGCCCAGGACAAAGATCAAACATTTTGCCACCATTAAGACCCAAAGAAGAATTCAAATTAGTCCTGTCACTTGTCAATTAGAAGTCAATTCTTATTACAGAGTGGGCAATTTGCGGAATGAGGCGCTGTAAAATTTCGCTTGACTCAGCAGTCCACCTGCGGGAAGTCCAAAACAGGGAGAAACAGACCGACCGACAAGACCCAAATGTGTACTCTGGGTCACGGGAGTCCTGGAACCCGGCTTGCGGGACGGCTCGGTCAGGGCCTGCAGCCACCGATCTCTGCGTCACACATTCAGTCCTTAGGAGAGCAGCTCCATCAAGGTAAGAATGACAGCACGTGAGCTGAACATACTTAAGATGAACAATCTGATGGGTGTGGATACACGCATACACCTGTAGAAACCACCACCACAATCGACCGTGAACACGGAGTCTATTTTCTTGCCCTCCCTGCCGCCCCCACCCCCACTGCTGTCCTTTGCTTCTTTAAGAACATGACGAACACGACACTTGTTTTGAGAGCTGCCCCTTTTTTCATCCTTGAATTGAACCTGAGCCACCTGACTTACAACACCTTCCTCAACAGTGTCTGTCTGGCCTGTGGTCTCCTGACCTCCAAAAACACCCTACATGGACACTCACACTCTCGTCCCAAATGCACTTCTTAGTACGTGGCTCTGGAGCCAATGGCCTCGAACTGAGGTGTGCACTTAAAGGTTTCACCTCCTGCGTCCCCCATCAGACTGGAGTCCCGACTGCATGACCGACACTCATCTGTCAATGTGCGGAAGGTGCCTAGCAGGCACTGACCCGGTCGAAACACACGCAATCCCGTGTTACTAAGAGTATTTACATGCTCTCTGTTATGACGAACATTATTTTCCGGTTGTTGGACAAGATTTCACTTTCCTCCTGGCTCCCTAGAAAGCATGCATGAGCACGGCACTCCGTTCAGCCTGGACTTGGCCCCTTCCCACAGCAAACGTCGCACCCAGAACACTGAGCTGCTAGTTCCTGGCTGCTTTTCAGGCCTCTAGACTCGGCTCAGGCCGGTAGGTTTCTGAAGTGCCCTCTCCACCCATCTTCGCCTGGGCCCACTTCTCATCCTTCAAAACTCAGCCCAGGCTTCACCACCTCTAGGAAGGGACACCGTCCTGTCTCTTCCACACCTGTCTCCAACCCGCTCACGTATCTGGATTATCCACTCTTACCATCTCCTCTGTCTGTGAGGCCCTGCGGCACGATTTATTTACCTGTGTATCTCCAGGATCCCATATCACCCGCACACAGTGGCTCCGTATATTTAAAGGTAAGTCAATGAACGCAAAGTCCTATGAACAGGTACCACGAGAACCGGGAACTGCTATCTAATGACAAATCTGACGGCAGGGCCCCGCTTCTTCCTCCAAACATTCCAGGCCAGCAGCTCTGGAATCCTCCACTTCTCTCCCACACTGTAAAACTCATCAGCAAATCCTGTGCTCTTCCAGACCTTTCCAGAATCTGGCCAACTTTCCTGGCTCACACCACTCACCCCGGCTCTGAGCCAAGCAGTCTCCCTACTGACCTCCGCCTCTGGGCTCACTCTTCCCGAGTCTACTTTCCACAAAGCTCACAGCTGGATCACGTCCCTCCTCTGCTCCAAACCCTGGAACGGCCCCTTCCCCACAGTAAAAGCCACGCTCTTCACAACAGGCAGCAGGGTGGCCTCTCTGATGCCTTCTCCAGTCCCTCACTCATGGCAGGGGTCCACTCCAGCCACCTGGCCTTTGTTGTCCCTCCACACGCCCGGCAGGTTCCTGCCCTGGGCCCTCACACGCACCGGCTGCTGGCACTGAGCCCGGGAAGGCTCTGTCTCCTTGGCTGGGGGAGCTCCTGACTCCCGCTCACACTCCCCTTGGTGGACCCGCTGGAGTTTTCTCTGTAGCACTACCGCCCCTTGGCTCTCTCTGTCTCCCGGTCAGAACCAGTTCTGTTTTCCCCACCAATGTATCCCCTGAGCCTGTCATGTACCAGGTGCTCAAAAATCATCTACTGAATGATGAACACATGGAAAAACTCAGAGCACGGCATGGGGGTGTATCCGCAATGAGATCTAAAATAGAAACATTGAAGACAACTCAGCAAAGTGAAATCAAATCTTGAAAGCAATGTCAAACATCAACTGAATAGGGATTTCTTCACTAGGGAGAATTCAGACCATTAACTCTGTAGAAAACGATTCACACAGTGATGAAAGGAACAGAACGTACCTTGAGAGGGTTTACATTTGTTCTGTGACTTATGGGGTGGTTTGCCTGATGTGCTGGCCGGAGGAGGATTGAACAACTTTTCTTCCATTTTGGCCTCCTTCACATACTGACATGACTTCCCCAACAGCACGATGCTATTAAGGACTTTCAGGGAGATCAACCTAGAACCAGAAAGAAAGAAACAACCACAGCTGGAATTCATCTCAATGACCACAAACGCCATATCCCGCCACAGCTGCAGAGGAGGTGTGGGGCCTGGGTAGGAGCGTGGCCTGGGGGTCGGAGGCTCGCATCTGGGGTGGACGAGGTTCCCGTGAAAGCCCGAATTCCTGAGGCTGTTTTCCCATAAGGGAAAACACTTGGTGAATTCCTTAGTCCTCAGTACAAGAGAAAAACTGTACCACTTACAAGTTTTACCTGGTCCCGAGTTATTTAGCATTTACTCTCTTATGCAAAACCAGTACGTGTAGTAAATACAAATGAACCAAAAAGAACTTAGAATCCCATGCCCCAGGGCTACTCACTGGGACATTTGGTATATTATGTCCTGGTAGTGTTTGCTATGACTTTATACTAATTTGTACCTTCCCACTGTTCAGAAATTGGGGCTATTTTACAAGGCAGAAGCGGATGGAGTTGGAGGCTGAGCTGATTCTGGGCATCAAGCGCTTGAGTTCAAACCTGATGCGCTGCTTAGAACCCGTGTGGACCTGAGTGAGTTTCTTACCCAGTAGTAAGAGATGATTCTAGTTAAGTGCTCAGAACAGTACTTGGCACACCGAAATGTCAACCAATGTTATTTCATTAGATGCTGGTGTTGTTTTACATAACAATATTCTTAGTATTATTATGACTATTTTCCCTACCAGTTAATGTTCCTCAGTGACATTATTTTAATGGCCTTAAAATATCACTGTTTAGGTTATCGTGTAACAAAGCCCCCAAAAGCCCTTAACTTTTGGATATTTGGATTATTTCCAATATTTTGTTTCTATTTAAAAGTTTCTAATTAGGAAAACTTAGGTGAAATCTGTATTTCCTTAAGATAAATTCCTAGATAGCTATAATTATTGAAGTGGAATTTCTGGGCCAAAAAATGTACATGGCATTTTCAGGTACTTGATACAAATCTGACAAAAAAAATCTGAAAACCTGCTCTTCGAGCTGATATGTGCTCACGTGACGTTCTTCAAATGACAAAGAAGCACAGATGTCACTGCCAGCGAGTGAAGAGGCAGCTGCTGTCTCTTATGGCTGAGGGGAGGTCGTGGCAATGACAGGAGGTGGCGAGTCAGTGGGGGTGACGCCAAGAAGGGGCCTGGCAGGGGGTCAGAGCAAGGGGCAGACAGGTTTCCTTCACCGTCCGCAGCCTCTCCAGTCCAGGAGCTCAGAATGCCACCACGAGGGAGGGCCTCACACAGATCCTTGGCCCTGAGGACCTACACGTGCGGAACACTCCCCAGCTCAGCCCCAGGCCCAACTTTGTCAGGAACTCCTTACTCCTACCTTCCATCGCTTCCCTGACACTGCCTTGGGGAAGTCTAACCGGATTCCAAACTTACTAAAGCCAAGCCAGAATTCTTGATTCCGATCCAACCCTCCAAAAAAACAAAGGAAAACAAAACAAAATCACACCCCCGTGTATCTCTTACAGGCTCCCTTGTCACGGTAATTCTACTACACTGACTGCTGGGCCCCAAACTCTGGAATCACATCGGATTCCTTTTATTCCCTTACACCTCACGTCCCATCACCGCTCAGCAAGTCCTGTCTGGCTCCACCGTCAAAACAAACACACGCCAGCGGACAAATCGTTACCACTCCGCCGCGACCACCTCAGTGGCAGCAGCCACGGTCACCTTGGGCCTAAGGTCTGCCTCTCCTGCCACACACGCTCCAGCCCATTCCCCACGTGGCAGCCGGATCTGGCACGCTCTTCTGCTTGGCAGCCTTCGGGGTCCCTCCCTCCCTCAGCTGGAAGCCCGGTGGGGCTGCCGGGTCCGCCGCTCAGTGCCCTGTCGGGACCGCCACACTCCCAGCCGCTGCGGTCAGACTTGTCCCGCGTCCCCTCTGTGAGTCTGCCATCCTCCCGGGCATCTGCACGGCTCTCTCCCTCACTCCAGCTCTCTCTCCCTCTGTCTGGTCTCCACTGAAAAACACCGGCTCACCAGGGAGGCCCCTGCCTGCTCGTAGGCAGCCGTGTCCCTCATTCCGCATCTCCTCACGCTGCTCTTTCGTACTTCCTGATGCCGACCACCAACTGTCGTCTTACGGTGGTTTGCTTTTCTGGGTGCTATTTTTCCACTAGAGTTTCAGTGCCATGAAGGCAGGGCACCGGTCCCACCCCAGGACCAGTACCTGGCGCCTAGAGGGCTCTGACTGAGGCGTGCTGCCCAGATGAGGAGGGCAGAGGCTGCGAGCCTTCCCTCTGCAGCTTGGCCATAGCAAGCCTGGAGGGAAAGAGGCTGAAACTGAGGGGGTGGGGGTGGGGACACAGCACTGTGTGCCAGGAGGGTCAACTGAATTCTGACTGGTCTGTGCTCAAGGGAGAGTCCTGGGCTTGGTGGAGTTAAGGAATAAAGAAGGCTTCACGGACAAGGTGGTTTGGGAAAGATTTTGGAGGAGGAGAGGGTCGTCCGGGCACTACCCTGATCCAAGGCGAATCAGGACACATCAGTCGAGGGGAAAGATCAGTGAGCAGGTATGCCTCTCTGGGCTATCGGGGGGAACAGTGACAAGACGGGGGAGAAACATGGGGGAAGGTCGTCACTTTTCAGTCATGTGGATTGAAGCGCGTCCACTTTGGTGAATTACGCACAAACAACAGTCACTAAACGAAGGTTTTTAGGTGTAGTGTACACATGCTTCACTTCCTGGGTTGTGTCACAAGAAAAATACAAGAATATTCTGTTAAACAAACGTGGGAGCAATGACAGCAACACCACTCGAGGAACGAGGCACAATGCCAAGAACTCTGGAGGGCTGCGTGAGCATCTGGACCAGAGGAGGAGCTCAGGGTTTTAATGTCAAAAAACTGAGAGAGGGGTGTGGTCCCCTGAGCTTCAGACTCTGGGAGTCAGTCCCTGCAGTATGAAGAAGGGGCAGGACCTGAGGGGAAATCCAGACCCCGGACCCCTTGCCTCAACGCAGTTTCTTACGTGCCTCGTGTCAGAGCAAAGCCACGAATCAAGGTGCTGACGATATGGCTTGGGACAATGCGGGGACAGAGGCCTGACAACCACGTGGAGGCGTCCGCCTCCTAGAACCTGAGCAAAGCCACGGTGCGGGGAGCCCCAGGGATTAACGGAGTTAAAGATGTTTTAACACAGGAGAATGTCTGACTGTGATGGCAGATTTTATCGTAAGAGGAAATACGTGTACAACTGAAATCCTAAGCAGAAAGAGCTTTAACAGACTCCTTTCGCTAAAGATTAAAATAAAATCGAAAGTGCTGTTCATACTAGCACCAAATAGCAGCGCATTTAACTGAGTCTCACTCAGCAAGTCACAGACACACCTGGAGGCAGGTGCTGCTAAGGGGACCCCGGGACAGTGAGAATGGCTACAGTGTGAGGTGGTTGATACTACTGTCCATTACACCCTGTATTTGTGCTTTATAACCAAAAAACATGTTCCAGAACAGTTAATCTTACCCAAAATAGAAGAGTATGACGCAGGCATACGACAGGATTCCTTGCACTTTAATGGAGCTTGTGACGACTCTGATGAGCTAGTGAGAAACAAACCGAAACAACACACACACACACACACAAAACACACAATCACAGAGTTATTAGTTAATATTTAAAGACCTGTTCACGCTGATTTTAACACTTTAGGTGCACCCCTGTGGCCCCTGCCTGAACCCAAGTATGTCGTTTCAGCTTTGACAATTCCTATACAATCTGGCTGCCTGTGACAACTCCTGCGGCTGATTTGGGTCTGTTCAGGCAAACCTAAGGTGCCACGTTCAGCTGCTGGTGAGTGTCAAGTCGGGCACTACGTCCAGGTTCATGAGTGACACATTTAGTTGTACCTCACAGAGATGCAAATCAGGTGATCTTTAAATGAAAAGTCACTCTGGGAAATACAAATGGGTTCATCCTACTGCGCATCCCCCCGACCAGAGCTAGAACCACTTGGTGGGCATTTCCCTTGTTCTTGCTTTGTCTTTCATGGACTCTTTTTAGGAACCCAAAGGGACCTACAGGGAGGAGAGAGAAAAGGGAGCCTTAGGAGTTTTGTACTGTTACCAAAAAAAAAACTGAATAGTATTACAAAATTAATTATAAAGGATGGACATTTTCTGTCTCTTTTGGATAGTTATGGTTAAACACATGTTTTCTTCCTTATCTCAGAGAAATACAGGCTAAACAGCACTGTCCTTGGAAATGTGTAGAATAAATCTGGTGGGATCTGTCACCAAAAAATATTTACACATTCCAGGTCAGGCTTCATAATGTACCCACATATCAGGGTCTAGGGGGACTGCTACGTGGAAATGGAAAAGTCAAGGAAAATAACTGATATCCGCAATGTGAAGTTATCATCAAGTCTACTAGAGCGTCTTAAACAAGTATCCTAAGACACAGTTTAAACACTATTTACAAATGCTTTCAGTAAAAGAACAGCTGGGTGCAGACAGAAGGGACTGTAGTATGCCCAGTGAAGGTCCCTTAGGAGAAAACGGATATGGAAGTCGCCATCTCTCACACAGGCTGTGACGGGGAGACAACCCCCGGACACACACTTGGGATGGAAGTTAAGATGGCTCTAGGATTTGACTCATGAATACGGAAGGCAAGCCATCTGCCCCATTCAAGGCTTAAGTAATTTCATTTTTATTTAATATATTCTTAGGTAATTTTAAGATACATAGGTCTAAAGTTTAGTTTCCATAAGACCTTAATATGATATTACTTTGTCTATTTGGGGTCTTTTGTGGTTCCATACAAATTTTAGGATTGCTTGTTCTAGCTTCGAGAAGAATGCTGGTGCAATTGTGATTGGGATGGCATTGAATGTGTAGATAGCTTTGGGCAGTATTGACATTTGAACAATATTTATTCTGCCAGTCCATGAGCATGGAATGTTTTTCTGTTTCTTCACATCTTTTTCAATTTCCTTCATACGCTTTCTATAGTTTCAGCATACAGATCTTTTACATGTTTGGTTAGGTTTATTCCTAGGTATTTTATGATTCTTGGTGCAATTGTGAATGGGATCAGTTTCTTCGCCTTTCTGTTGCTTCATTATTAGTGTATAAGAATGCAACTGATTTCTGTACATTGATTTTGTATCCTGCGACTTTGCTGAATTCACATAACAGTTCTAGCAGACTTTTGGTGTGGAGTATCGGGTTTTCCATGTATGTCATCTGCAAAAAGTGAAAGCTTGACTTCATCTTTGCCAATTTTGATGCCTTTGATTTCCTTTTGTTGTCTGATTTCTGATGCTAGAACTTCCAACACTATGTTAAACAACAGTGGTGAGAGTGGACATCCCTGTCACGTTCCTGATATCAGGGGGAAAGCTCTCAGTTTTTCCCCATTGTGATATTATCACAATCCCAGACTTTAGCCTCTACTACAAAGCTGTAATCATCAAGACAGCATGGTATTGGCACAAAACAGACACATAGACCAATGGAATAGAATAGAGACTCCAGAACTGGACCCACAAAAGTATGGCCAACTAATCTTTGACAAAGCAGGAAAGAATATCCAATGGAAAAAAGACAGGCTCTTTAACAAATGGTGCTGGGAGAACTGGACAGCAACATGCAGAAGGATGAAACTAGACCACTTTCTTACACCATTCACAAAAAAACCCCTCAAAATGGAAAAAGGACCTGAATGTGAAACAGGAAACCATCAAAAGCCTAGAGGAGAAAGCAGGAAAAAACCTCTCTGACCTCAGCCTCAGCAATTTCTTACTTGACACATCCCAAAGGCAAGAGAATTAAAAGCAAAAGTGAAGTATTGGGACCTCATGAAGATAAAAAGCTTCTGCACAGCAAAGGGAACAATCAACAACACTAAAAGGCAACCAACGGAATGGGAAAAGATATTTGCAAATGACATATCGGACAAAGGGCTAGTATCCAAAATCTATAAAGAGCTCAAAAAAAAAAAAAAAAAACAAAAAAAAAAAAACAAAATCTATAAAGAGCTCACCAAACTCCACACCCGAAAAACAAATAACCCAGTGAAGAAATGGGCAGAAAACATGAATAGACACTTCTCTAAAGAAGACATCCAGATGGCCAACAGGCACATGAAAAGATGTTCAACGTTGCTCCTCATCAGGGAAATACAAATCAAAACCACACTCAGATACCACCTCACGCCAGTCAGAGTGGCCAAAATGAACAAATCAGGAGACTATAGATGCTGGCGGGGATGCGGAGAAACGGGAACCCTCTTGCACTGTTGGTGGGAATGCAGACTGGTGCAGCCGCTCTGGAAAACACTGTGGAAGTTCCTCAAAAAATTAAGGATAGATCTACCCGATGACCCAGCAGTAGCACTGCTAGGAATTTACCCAAGGGATACCGGAGTGCTAATGCATAGCGGCACTCGTACCCCAATGTTTATAGCAGCACTTTCAACAATAGCCAAATTAGGGAAAGAGCCTCAATGTCCATCAGCTGATGAATGGATAAAGAAATTGTGGTTCATATACACAATGGAATACTACGTGGCAATGAGAAAGAATGAACTATGGCCTTTTGTAGCAACGTGGATGGAACTGGAGGGTGTTATGCTAAGTGAAATAAGTCATACAGAGAAAGATACCATATGTTTTCACTCTTATGTGGATCCTGAGAAACTTAACAGAAACCCATGGGGGAGGGGAAGGGAAAAAAAAAAGGGAGGGAGGCAAACCATAAGAGACTCTTAAAAACTGAGAACAAGCTGAGGGTTGATGGGGCGTGGGAGGGAGGGGAGGGTGGGTGATGGGCATGGAGGAGGGCACCTGTTGGGATGAGCACTGGGTGTTGTGTGGAAACCAATTTGACAATAAATTTCATATTAAAAAAAATATATGCATGAAGCCACACAGTGCCTAAATGAGACTTCAAAAGCAGTTACTATAAATAAAGAAATTTACTTGCAAAAAAAAAAAAGACATTAATAAATAATTTCTTTTACTTCTCCTGGACACAAATGCATTTTAGGACATAAGGTAGCATTTAGAGAGAAATTTTGTCACTCGTGGGCCTCAGTTAAAGAATGTGTGGGATTGCTGAGGCCCTGGAATATTCCTCAAGGCTCCTAGCTATCTGCCAAAGCTACTGGCTCACTCTGGAGCTCTGTGAGAAAAGCGCTGGAGGAGAAAACCCTCTGGATTCCTGCATAACAGCATAACCCCATCTGAAAATAACCCCCCAAGCATTTCGTTGATCAATTAGTAGTTAAACTTAAATCTTTTGGTATAACAACCATAAAAACTCATTTAAGGAATAAAATAAAGGCTGGAGAAAAATTTAAAAATACTAAATTAAAAAAATCTATATTAATTATGAATAGAGTTTTCTGGCAAATAAGTTACTAGTCAATTATTATTTGCAACGAAGGGCCACATTTAAATCCAATCACTTAACCAATCCTTAAAAGAAACAAAAAATCAGGCAACCTAGGTTTATCCTTATACTACATGTATTATGATTCTAGTTGTAGGAAATAAATGTAGAAAAATTTAGTATTTTATCAATCTCTTATACTTTAAAGAATTTTACTCTTTAAAATATCCTGTTTTTCCAAAATTCTAGGAGTTTCTCTTCCCAAACAAAATAAAGCTATATTATTATATAATAAACAAGTTACTAACAGAATTGAAAACATTTAGGATGTGGCTGTCTGGAGAGTTACAATGAAATATACATAACATTAAATTTATCAGTCTCCCTTCCTCTAAAAAAAGGTCAGGCAAACTAGTCTAAAATAGTTGGTATCACTTACAATTGCTTTTTACATCTCTTAGCTGACTTCCATGACACTTTGCATCTACAGGAGAATTCTAGATGTCCTTTGGCAAAAAGATGGTTGCATTTGTTTTGATGTGAGACTAGGTAGCCAACAAGGAATATAATCAAATACAGGTGCAGCCAGCAAATCTTCTTAATTAATATTATTACAGCCCGATGTGGCTAGTAACTTTCTACAAGGCTGTTCTGAGCAATTCATTAAATTATTCAAGGTTGGTGACATTATCTTGGATTGATCTAATACATTTCAGTGCTATTACTTAAAAAAAAAAGAAAAATTATATATATATATATATATGATATTTTCTGGGTATAACAGTAAAAATTTTCATTGTAAAAACTTTGGAAAAATTTTAAAAAGTAATGACTACAATGGATAAAGACTACTTCTTCATTTGAGCATACCATAATTTATTTAACCTATTTCATTTCTTTCCAAAATTTTACTACTATAAATGCCACTGCAATGCATAATCTTGCCTATAAACCATCATGTGCCTTTTATGACTACTTTCTTAGGATAGATTCCTAGAACTGGAATTGCTGCATCAAAGCATTATACTGTTAAACTGCCTTTTAGAAATGTTGGATCGACTTCTTATACTTCCGCTAATACATGCTACAGTGGCCATGCCAATGCCTACCACTAGGCATCTCCATTCAAAACGAAAAATCTTTGCCAAATGAGTAAGTAAAAATGAGTACTCCCATTGCTAGCAAAGCCATTACATAAAATGGTTTGTTAAAATTATCTACTGGACAGTTCAAAATCCAAAAACATAATGCCACAACTTAAAATTTCCTTCCCATTTTATATCATGTCCTTCTGAAATAAACTTAATGATAATCCACTTATTAGTATTCTGTAATGGTGGCTCTCTCATCATAAAAAAAGGGAAAAAAGTATGAACTTACTAAAACAGCTAGTGGGAGAGGAATGAACCCCATCCTCCGTGCCACAGAGTCACTGTAATCAGTATACGCCTGGACAGAGAAAACAGAGAAGGATTATGGCATTTAAAAAGTTCGCTTCCACTCATCAACAGCAAATGTTCTCAACAGGCAAGACTATGCACAAAAACAGAAGCCGGCACCTATTATTGAGTAACTGAGTAAAATACCGTGAACATTATCTAAATGTTCATAAGAAGTTTTAAATCCAAAGTTGTATAACTATTACAATACTACAGAAATCTTACCCTGCTTAATATTAAGGACTATTATTATTTTACTAAACACAGTGTAGAGAACAGAGATTAAGAGGAAGTTGAAATTTATGGACCTTTCCCTTAACCAATATTCCATGCTAAATTAAACCACTGTTAATTTCAGACTATGTCTCTGTTATAATGCTCACATTTTTCTGTCGGCTGCTAACAAGGTCAAAAGCAAGGCTGGCTCTATATTCACTGTAGACCTAAAGACAAATAAAAGTGATATATTAAGTAATATAGTGCAAATATACAATGTGCACAGATTCAGACTTTGTAGATGAAAATGTTTAATAATTAGCCGGGAAAAAGGTGTTGATCACCAAGCAGACATCTGGGTAGTGTTTCTCTATCTTCCTAGACTAATGGTAAAATAGTCCTAATTCCCCCATCTGTTATGTTTATGAGCCTTTCAAAGATTTCCCTTCAAAGAGCAATAGTCAATGATTATGACACTGAGAGTTTAGAATTGGGGGAAGAGGGGCTATTTTAAGTAGTATAATATATATATATATATATATATATATATATATATATATATATATATATATAAAATTTGACATTTTAAATGAAAAGTTTAAAAAATTATTGACTGTCTATATATATATATATATATATATATATGTATATATATACACACATAGACTGTCTATATATAACGATAATGATGCCTTCTTCAAAGAATGGATGCTCTGCAAGATATAAAACTGAGAGAACATAGAAGTTATGAAGGGACTGTAAACTGTCATTTCACTAAAAACTGCACTGAATCAAGTTTATTAATTTTGACCTCAGATGCTGAGAAGATGATTCCATTCTGTACTGAGGAAGCCAAGAGAGTAAACAGTGAAATGACTCGATCACTGCTTTACAAAAGAATACAAAATCTTATTTAAATATATATCAAATCATCACACAGTAGCAGTTGCAACCACATTAGATTTCTGAAATAGTACCTTCTGAGACAGTACTATAACAAGACAAAGTATAAACCAAATAAAATGTAGGAAACTGATGAAATTAATGTTTATTTTGGGCCTGAGGCAGGAATGGGGAAGATGCTAGGAACTCCCATGGTTTTGTACCCTGAGCCTACAGCACATGTCTATTTCTGGAAACTCCACAGAACAGCTGGCTGAAACACAAAACAAATCTCTCGAATGCTTTCACCAAAAAGTATAAGGCTCTTGTTTTCTAGAACTTTTCAGAAATCCATAATCACAGAAAAAAAATCCATTTTTAAATATAAAATACTTAAAAAAAAACCTAGCCAGAGGGAACAGTTTTGATAGTCTAATGCTTAAATAGAAACAATGGGATTTGTATAAGTTTAAGTAAACAAATTATGATGCTATTAACAGTTTATAATGATTCTGAGTCAGTGACACTCTACTCTGACCTGAACTATTGGCCGAACTATAGTCCCACCCAAAAGTATGGAACAGGACTGTTCAACATTGAAATAGTATACTTTCTGTACTATAATTTTTAGAAATTGAAAATTATAATTCTAAATTTAAAGTAGTAATACTCTTATCTTTATAAACGCAGTAAACCTGGACTCGTCATTTTACAACTTCATAATATTAAGCAGCAGCAGTCAACATTAAACACTGAATTGCTTATTAAAATACATACATCTGCAGTAATGTCATTGAACTTGGTGATAAAGGCATGTTTTACAATATCCACAGCAGTTTCTGATGCAATCACCATACAGACATCTGGAAACAACACCCAGAGGTGATCTAGAAAGTGCAGGGAAAAAGAGACAGTTGAATGTCTTCATAGGAAAGGGGTATCATGTACCATAATAGTATCACACAGGCAGCTACAGAAATCTGCAATCTCCACATGGCTCAACTATAATGCTGCCAATAAATGATAACTGAGGCAAAACTAGCATTCAATTAATTATCAAAAAACCTCTATTTTATCAAGTTAAAGGATAATACACTCAATAGATAACCTATTTTGTATTTTCTCTGTGCCAAGCCCTTGAGGGGCAGGTCACAGAGGTGAGTGGAGCCCCTGAATTCCTTCACACAGCTAACACACTGGAAGGACGACTAATTGAGCAGGCTTGTTATAAAACCCTTTAATTCTATAGCTGCCTAGTATGCTAGTAAATAGCTAGTTGGGACATGTGCTGGAGTCAATGGAACGATCTTCCTCTCTTTGCTCCCTAAGATGCAAAGATTTTGATCATTTATTTCAGTATCCCACAGATGCAATCTGTCAAGTTTGCGCACCTTTACCATTATTTGTTAAGGTGTCAATTCAGTACCAAGCACCTGATAAAAAAAATGCAAACAAATAACCTCCTAAGACCCTGAAGAAGGATGTGAGAGTGTGACAGAGCAAGAAAAAGGTTAGAAATGTCAACAAGGTCCTAGGCCGTTTGGGATCTGGGCACTGGAGGGCAGGGTGGAGAGAATACAGCTCAGGCCATCCGAGCTGACGGTTTTAGTGGGTCTGGCATTGCGTTGAGGTTTTGGGAATCAGGAAACTTTTTTCCACGTCAAATTCTGCCACTAACTAGCTACATGACTTTTGGCAAGTTTCTTCATGACCTAAGTTTCAGTTTCCTAATCTACAAAATAAAAAGCATCTGTATTTCACCACTATGAGAATAAAGACGGACAGCGCAAAGTGCCTGGCACACAAAACAGCTAGCATTACTCTTATGTTATTCATGATCTTGCAGGCTTACAGGAAGCTTCCGTAAATGGCATTTTTTAAGAAAAGAAATTAAAAAAAGAAACTAAAGAGAGAGTGAAGGAATGATGACTCACCAACATTAAGTGCTCCTTTCATCACACTGCCATAGCAGTAATAAAGAAGACCCAAGCAATTTGCTGAAAGTCCCAGGACAAATGAGAATATGACTTCAAACCTCCAGCTGTCAGCAGGCTTAGGACTACTGTCCTTTGGCACAACAGCTTGCCTCAAGACTTCTGATCCCATGTGGGCTCTGCTGAGACCAGCCACACATGCCCTCTACCCAGCCTCATGCAGACACCATATTAGCTACCGTAGCTGTAAACCAAGAACACAGCTACACAGAGAAAATCCCAGTGTGTGGAGCACGGCTTTGCTGCCACAACTCAGGCAGACTTTGGATCTATTCAGACAGGAACGCAAGCCACTGTAAGATATATTTCATCTTATGCTTTCCACAAGAAAATTACTTCTGGAAATGTATTTCCAAGATCATATATCTCACTTAACATCTGTTTCTGGTTTCTCACAGGTACCCAAAGACTAGACTAGCAATGAATCAAAATAAATTAACAAGAAGTTATTAAAAGCCTGGAAAGTGTATCGCATTGAAGGTAATGAATAAAATGCAAAAAATAAGCTTGTTCCTTAAGAACAAGGTTGTATAAAAATGTCAGAAATAAAAAAAACAAAAAAACTCTTAATTACTTGAGACACCTGAGCACATGATCCTTTCCCCACCAAGCTCACTTCAGCATTACCAGACTGTGTTTAACTACCTATTTTCACTATTAGCCTGAAAGTCCTACACATATCTCAGTACTGTCTATGCGGGCCACAGTGCCCAGCCTTATGTAAATGTCTGCTTTATGAATGGATGATGAAAATCCATAGAATCTTATTTTATTTTAGAGAGACAGAGGGTGCATGTTAGTGGGGGGAAAGGAGCAGAGGGAGAGAGTGAGGGAGAATTTTTTTCATTTATTTTTTTAAATTTACATCCAGGATAGTTAGCATATAGTGCAACAACGATTTCAGGAATAGATTCCTTAATGCCCGTTACCCATTTAGCCCATCGCCCCTCCCACAACGCCTCTAATAATGCTCTATTTGTTCTCCATATTTAAGAGTCTCTTATGTTTTGTCCCCCTCCCTGTTTTTTATATTATTTTTGCTTCCCTTCCCTTATGTTCATCTGTTTTGTATCCTAAAGTCCTCGTATGAGTGAAGTCATATATTTGTCTTTCTCTAACTTCACTTAGCATGATACCCTCCAGTTCCACCCACGTAGTTGCAAATGGCAAGATTTCATTCTTTTTGATTGCTAATACTTCACTGTATATGTATACCACATCTTCTTTATCCATTCATCCATCGATGGACCATTTGAGCTCTTTCCATACTTTGGCTATTGTTGATTGTGCTGCTATAAACATGGGGGTGCATGTGTCCCTTCGAAACAGCACACCTGTACCCCTTGGATGAATTACCTAGTAGTGCAATTGCTGGGTCGTAGGGTAGTTCTATTTTTCATTTTTTGAGGGACCTCCACACAGTTTTCCAGAGTGGCTGCAACAGTTTGCATTCCCACCAACAAGGGAAAAGAGATCCTCTTTCTCCACATCCTCGCCAACATCTGTTGTTGCCTGAGTTGTAAATGTTAGCCATTCTGACAGGTGTGAGGTGGTATCTCACTGTGGTTTTGATTTGTTTTTCCCTGATGATGAGTGATGTAGAGCATTTTTTCATGTGTCGGTTGGCCATCTGGATGTCTTCTTTGGAGAAGTGTCTATTCATGTCTTTTACCCATTTCTTGACTGGATTATTTGTTTTTTGGATGTTGAGTTTGATAAGTTCTTTAAAGAGTTTGGATACTAGCCCTTTATCTGATATGTCGTTTGCAAATATCTTCTCCCACTTCGTCGGTTGCCTTTTATTTTTCCTGATTATTTCCTTCGCTGTGCAGAAGCTTTTTATTTTGAGGAGGTCCCAATAGTTCCTTTTTGCTTTTGTTTCCCTTGCCTCTGGAGATGTGTTGAGGAAGAAATTGCTGCGGCCAAGATCAAAGAGGTTTTTGCCTGCTTTCTCCTTGAGGATCTTGATGGCTTCCTGTCTTACATTGAGGTCTTTCAGCCATTTTGAGTTTATTTTTGGGTATGGTGTAAGAAAGTGGTCCAGGTTCATTCTTCTGCATGTCGCTGTCCAGTTTTCCCAGAACCACTTTCTGAAGACACTGTCTTTATTCCATTGGATATTCTTTCCTGCTTTGTCAAAGACTAGTTGGCCGTATGTTTGTGGGTCCATTTCTGGTTCTCTATTCTGTTCCATTGATCTGAGTGTCTGTTCTTGTGCCAGTACCATACTGTCTTGATGATTACAACTTTGTAGTACAGCTTGAAGTCCGGGTTGTGATGCCTCCTGCTCTGGTTTTCTTTTCCAAGCTTGCTTTGGCTATTTGGGGTCTTTTCTGGTTCCATACAAATTTTAGGATTGTTTGTTCTAGTTCTGTGAAGAATGCTGGTGTTATTTTGATAGGGATTGCATTGAATATGTAGATTGCTTTGGGTGGTATTGACATTTTAACAATATTTGTTCTTTCTATCCAGGAGCATGGAATATTTTTCCTGTGTGTGTGTGTGTGTGTGTGTGTGTGCGCGCGTGTGTGTGTGACTTATTTCTTTCATAAGCTTTCTATAATTTCAGAATAGATTTTTCACCTCTTTGGTTAGATTTATTCCTAGGTATTTTATAGTTTTTGGTGCAATTGTAAATGGGATCAATTCCTTGATTTCTCTTTCTGTTGCTTCATTATTGGTATATAGGAATGCAACTGACTTCTGTGCATTGATTTTATATCCTGCAACTTTGCTGAATTCATGGATCAGTTCTAGCAGGTTTTTGGTGGAATCTTTTGGGTTTTCCATATAGAGTATCACGTCATCTGCGAAGAGTGAAAGTTTGACCTCCTCCTGGCCGATCTGAATGCCTTTTATTTCTTTGTGTTGTCTGATCGCAGAGGCTAAGACTTCCAATACTATGTTGAATAACAGTGGCAAGAGTGGACATCCCTGTCTTGTTCCTGATCTTAGCGGGAAAGCTCACAGTTTTTCCCCATTGAGGATGATTTTAGCATTAGGTCATTCATATATGGCTTTTATGATCTCGAGGTATGATTCTTCTATCCTTACTTTCTTGAGGGTATTTATCAAGAAAGGATGCTGTGTCTTTTCAAATGCTTTCTCTGCATCTATTGAGAGTATCATGTGGTTCTTGTCCTTTCTTTTATTGATGTGATGAATCATGTTAATTGTTTTGTGGATATTGAACCAGCCCTGTATCCCAGGTATAAATCCCACTTGCTCGTGGTGAATAATTTTTTAATGCATTGTTGGATCCGGCTGGCTAATATCTTGTTGAGGATTTTTGCATCCATGTTCATCCCGGAAATTGGTCTGTAGTTCTCCTTTTTAGTGTGGTCTCTGTCTGGTTTTGAAATCAAGGTAATGCTGGCTTCATAGTAAGAGTTTGGATGTTTTCCTTCCATTTCTATTTTTTGGAACAGTTTCAAGAGAATAGGTGCTAACTCTTACTAAAATGTTTGGTAGAATTCCCCTGGAAAACCATGTGGCCCTGGACTCTTGTCTTTTGGGAGATTTTTGATTACTGATTTGATTTCTTTACTGGTTGTGGGTCTGTTCAAATTTTCTATTTCTTCCTGTTTCAGTTTTGATAGTGTATATGTTTCTACGAATTTGTCCATTTCTTCCAGATTGCCCATTTTATTGGCATATAATTGTTCATAATATTCTATTATTGTTTGTATTTTTGCTGTGTTGGTTGTGATCCCTCCTCTTTCATTCTTGATTTTATTTATTTGGGTCCTTTCCTTTTTCTTTTTGATAAAACTGGCTAGGGGTTTATCAATTTTGTTAACTCTTTCCAAGAACCAGATTCTGGTTTCCTTGATCTGTTCTACTGTTTGTTTGGTTTTGATAGCACTGATTTCTGCTCTAATCTTTATTATTTCCTGTCTTCTGCTGGTTTCAGGTTTTAATTGCTGTTCCTTTTCCAGTTCTTTAAGGTGTAAGGTAAGGTTGTGTATCTGAGATCTTTCTTCTTTAGGAAGGCCTGGATTGCATATACTTCCCTCTTATGACCTCTTATGCTGTGTCTCCGAGGTTTTGGGCTGTGGTGTTATCATTTTCATTGGTGTCCATGTACTTTTCAATTTCCTCTTTCACTTCTTGGTTAGCCCATTCATTCTTCAGTAGGATGTTTTTTAGTCTACAAATATTTGTTATCTTTCCAAATTTTTTCTTGTGGTTGATTTTGAGTTTCATAGCATTGTGGTCTAAAACTATGCACGGTATGATCTTGATCTTTTTGTACTTGTTGAAGGCTGATTTGTGCCCCAGAATGTGACCTACTCTGGAGAATGTTCCAAGTGCACTGGAGAAGAATGTGAATTCTGCTGGTTTAGGATGAAATGTTCTCAATATATCTTGTTAAGTCCATCTGGTCCAGTGTGTCATTCAAAGCCATTGATTCCTTGTTGATTTTCTTTTCAGATGATCTGTCCATTACTGTGAGTGGGGTGTTGAAGTCCCCTACTATTATGGTATTACAATCGATGAGTTTCTTTATGTTTGTGATTACTTGATTTATATATTTGGGTGCTCTCACATTTGAAGCATAAGTGCTTACAATTGTTAGGTCTTCTTGGTGGATAGACCTCTTAGTTATGATATAATGCCCTTCATCTCTTGATACAGTCTTTATTTTAAAGCCTGGATTGTCTCATATAACTATGGCTACTCCGGCTTTCTTTTGTTGACCATTAGCATGATGGCTCTCCATCCCCTTATTATCAATCTGAAGGTGTATTTAGGTCTAAAGTGGGTCTCTTGTAAACAGCATATTGATGGATCTTGTTTTCTTATCCATTCTGTTACCCTATGTCTTTTGATTGGAGCATTTAGTCTACTGATGTTTAGAGTGAGTACTGAAAGATATGAATTTACTGCCATAATGTTGCCTGTAGAACGGAGTTTCTGGTAGAGTTCATTGGTCCTTTCTAGTCTTTGTTGCTTTTGGTCTTTTTTCTTTCTCTCTTTTTTTCGTCTCTTCTCCTCTCAGAGAGTCCCCCTTAAAATTTCTGGTAGGGCGGTTCAGTGGTCACAAACTCCTTTAATTTTTGTTTGTCTGGGAAACTTTTTATCTCTCCTTCTATTTTGAAAGACAGCCTTGCTGGATAAAGAATTCTTGGCCGATTTTTCTGATTCAGCACATTGAATATATCCTGCCACTCCTTTCTGGCCTGCCAAGTTTCTGTGGATAGGTCTGCTGCAAACCTGATCTGTCTTCCCTTGCATGATAAGGACTTTTTTTCCCTTGCTGCTTTCATGATTCTCTCCCTGCCTGAGTATTTTGTGAATTTGACTATGGTATGCCTTATTGATGGTCAGTTTTTGTTGAATCTAATGGGAGTCCTCTGTGCTTCCTGAGTTTTGATGTCTGTGTCTTTCTCCAGGTTAGGAAAGTTTTCCGCTATGATTTGCTCACATAACCGTTCTGCCCCTATTGCTCTCTCTTCCTCTTCTGGGACCCCTATGATTCTGATGTTGTTCCTTTTTAATGAGTCACTGATTTCTCTAATTCTTGAATTGTGCTCTTTTGCCTTAGTCTCCCTCTTTTGTTCTGCTTCATTTTTGTCCATAAATTTGTCCTCTATATTGCTGAGTCTCTGCTCTGCTTCATCCATCCTTGCCGCCACGGAATCCATTCAAGATTGCCGCTCATTACAACATTTTTTATTTCATCCTGACTAGGTTTTACTTCTTTTATCTCCTCAGAAAGGGATTCTTATCTATTTTCAACCCCAGCTAGTATTCTTATTATCGTGATTCTAAATTCTGGTTCAGACATCTTGCTTATATCTGTGTTGATTAAGTCCCTGGTGGTCGTTTCTTCCTGCTATTTCTTTCAGGGTGAATTCCTTCATTTTGTCATTTTGGAGAAAGAAAAGGAATTAAGAAGGTAAAAAAAATTAAAATAAAAAAATTAAAAACAACACACACAAAAAATCAAACAAATGATGCTAGATCCTAGGTGTGTTT
This sequence comes from Neofelis nebulosa, assembly GCF_028018385.1. Taxonomy (NCBI): domain Eukaryota; kingdom Metazoa; phylum Chordata; class Mammalia; order Carnivora; family Felidae; genus Neofelis; species Neofelis nebulosa. The sequence goes on along the minus strand of NC_080784.1, from coordinate 195,098,627 downwards.
TGGTCTGGTTGTTGAAAAGAGCTTGATAGATTAAAGAAAAAAGGTAACAAAAAAAAAAAAAAAGAAAGAAAGAAAAAAGGAAAACGTTTGAAAATTTGAAAAATGCATACAGTGAAACAGAATAAAATGAAATGATGGAAGTAAAATACAATTTGAAAAATTTATAAATAATAAAAATATAGAAAAAATTAAAGAAAAATATTTTAAAAACTTGAAAATAAATTTTTTCTCTCTGTATTCAAGAAGCAACAAAAAAGAAAAAAAGTAAATTGAATACTAGTGAACAGACTGCAATACGACTGAAATTACAACATTTTCCCCTAGAAGTCAAACTCTGAAGCACTTTATAGTCCATAAACTAAGCAGGCAGAGAGACTAGCGGTGTTCCAGAAGAGCAAGGGTGGCTCAGCTGGGTGGGGCTTAGTGTAACGGCGCTGTAGATGGCGCTGCTTAGCCTACTGAGGTGGATGTCGTGGCACTTGTAGGTGTGTATGCGCATGTGCAGATGGGGTGAAAATGGCGTCACCCAGCTACCCAGTCTCTAGTATCGAAAGTCTGTTCTCCCCGATCAGCAATCGCGCACCGCTCCTCTGTCTCTGGCTTCTATCCACTCCCCGCTGAGAGTGAGAATTTTAGGCAGGCTCCACACCCAGTGCAGAGCCTGACACGAGGCTCCATCCACAACCCTGGGATTACGACCTGAGCCGAAATCAAGAGTCGGATGCTCAACCGACCGAGATACGCAGGTACCCCCAAAATTCATAGAATTTTCACAACTTCCTGTTAACCCTGATTTAAGGTGTGTAAGTAACCAAATTTACTGCCTTCCATTATATTTCTTCAATTTATCCTTATTCAAAATGCCGATTAATAGGCAGTGAACGAGTAAGAGACAAATGTTAATAAAGAACAAAAGTTTTTCTGGTGAACCCTGTAAATGGAAAAGAGCTATGTTTAGATAACGCCAGCACGTTAAATAAATAAACAGAGAGGCTGCAGTGCCCAGCAGGGTCCGCCCAGCAGGGTCTGCTCACCACCGAGTCCACCACTCTAGAGACGCCGTGAGATTCACAGGGAATGCCGGCCGAAGACTGCTTCCCATGACGCGGCATCCTGGCACACCTCAGAGAACATACTCAATCCCTCCTATTGAAACAGGTATTTTCAATACCCGAGGAGTTGAACGGCTGATGTTTTTGAAGCTCTCTGCAATATTCATCTTATTGCACGTAAAAGAATGATTTTTGGTTCAAGAGTAAAATTCGAAGGCACTATATTTGTTGAGTTACATACCTGGATTCCAAGAAAACTGCTCCATGTTTCTTAGACACACGATTAGCAAAAGCACATAATTCGTGAATCGTTCCTTAATATCTGAAAAAAATTAACATAAATACTGCACTGCATACAAATAATAGTAATATAGTGCATGTATAATTTTCTTTTAGTTGGAACATAATCAAAGTATTATTATGTACAAATGTCTGCAAAATAAATACACTATTTTATATATAGAATGATGCTACATCGGTAAGGCATTTACATCTTTCACTGACTTAATTCTAGTATGGAAATTCCAGTTTTGTATATGGTTGAACAGATCAGTGTTTTTTTTTTTCTTTTTAATACCTGAGGAAGGTTTCACAGAATGGCTCAACTACCATTTGTTTATCTGCTTTCTTGCTGATAGACATTTGGGTTGTTTCCAGTCTCTGGCTGCTATGAATAAAGCCGCCATATTTCTGGTACAAGTCTTTTGTGAAAATGTGTTCTCACTGCTGAGTTGCACGACAGGCAAATACTTCAATGTGTCAGAAACTGCCAGAAGTTTTTGCAGAGCAACTGCAACGTCTCCTACTCACACTACCAAATCCTGAGAATGCCCATCACTCCATGTCCTGCCGACATTTGGCACTGTCACACCACAGGAGCAGCCACTCTGGGGTGTGTGCAGTGGCATCTCCTTAGGGCTTTTTCAACTCCATTTTTTACCACAGTGAAAATGTCAATGTGGTGAGAGATAAATCATATATTCATATCTTGATGAGACAGTCTCGACTTGTGAACTCTCTTCCAGGGTCTCAGGAATACCCCTCCAGGGTTCCCTGGGCTATACTTTCATATCCAAGCCACTATGCTCCTTTGATTTTCATAACTATGAAAGATAATTCCAGGGATAGATGTTGTGCCTTCAGGCTTCTCAAGGTAGTAAGGAGGCAGTAAGGCATAACTGAAAAAGCTGAGAACAGAGAGACAATCTGACGGTTACGTCGTAACTCTGCTCTTAGCGTCCGTGTGGGTGACCTTAGGGAAGTCAAATTACTTTCTGTGTTAGTTTCCACGTCTATAAAAGGGAATATCATCTGTTACAAAGAAATTTCTGGATGAAGAGGAAACTCTGAAAGTATGGTAAGGTGCTATGCCATTCTTTACCCTTTATCATGTGAAATATCTTGAGATTACAATAACCTAGAAAATAGGAAACTCGGTGCAGATGTTGAGGGAGTAAGAGAAAGCAGAGCTTAAGTATAGGAAACCGTAACCCGGAGGCAATGTGACACCCCAGTTTCAGAATGAATTGCAAAACAATACTGCATACAGCTGCCTGTAGAAGCCAAGAGTACGTACCGCTATTAGACATTTGAAAAAGATTGTTCTTTTCAAACTTCTTGAAAACACTTCCTTTAATTTCAACAAACTGCAATAGTAAACAAAAACATGACTTTTATCATGATAATAGATGAAAAAATGGACACGCTACATATAAAACTTCCTGGAGAGTAGATAACGTGAAAAAAAATAACTTTGTCCCACCCAGAATATTACCACTAAAGTGCCGTATGACCTCAAAAATGTAAAATGAAACCTCATACTTACATTATTAGACATCATGATGGTGAGCAGTGACTTGTTGTGTGAGTTAAAAGCCACGTTGAGAGTGGTTGCTTGAACCATGATGAGAATTGCATGCAAAACTAGTGGGCAGTGACATCAAGGAAAAAGCCCGTTTTCATATCATATCAATAGATACAACTATACAGTTTTGAAAGTGAACAATGTGGGAGGGGGGCATGGTTATGCTTTCTAAATCCAGTCTTGCGTTCATGCTTTGTTTTCTTATTAGCTATAGGTGATACGAATTTGACAGGTAAGACGTACGGGACCCATGTGAAACGAAAGCAGAAATGAGCCTCTGCACATCCATTCACTTGGACCGTTGAGTCCTGGAAGATGGTTGTCTGGTTCTTTCTGGATTTCTGGTATTTGGCACAAGGCCTGGCAAACAGGCCTTGAAAACAGGTTGTTAAATATATGGAATAAATTATGATAAATACTGAGAAAAGAGACTTAGCTAATTTGCCTTCTAAACAGAAAAGCACACAAAGTAAAAGTCTGGAAGCAACTCACCTCTGTAGTTCTGCAGGGGATGGGGACTGTAAGATAATAAGAAATGTCTAATAATGAAGTTTCTTTACATGTCATTTTTGCAAACATCCACAAGTTGCAGGCATGATATCTGTATGACACTTGGACTAGTTCGTTTACATGAAAAGAGTAGCTGTTTTACTTCCTATACTTGGAACAAACTTTTATGCTTACAGAAATCTTCCCACTTAGTCCCTACATTTTCCAAGTGTTAATCCAATCCTTTCAAGTCTCACTCTTTCAGAGACAGTACAACTCCCGAGAAGGAGCCCTGACCCCACGTGGAACTGAAGTGCAGCTACTCACAAGTGTGTACAAATGTACGTATGGGTAAACACGCACGCGCACACAAAGTTTATCTAGTAAAGCCTTTGCTCCTCAAAAGAAAAGCTTTAAGATGGGGTGTGGGGAACAGAGAAGATAAAACCTCCAAAATTCCTCTCAACCAATTTCAAATTCTACCTCTAGATGAGCCGTATACATTTTAAGCCCTAGGATTTAACAAAGAATTCACAGGCTTAAAGATAACTTCCACACAATTCCAGTGTGGGTATGAAAGTTATACAGATCACATAAAGTATGTATAAATATAAACCCTTCATTCTCAAGTTCTTCCATATAATCAGTTACACTGAGACGAGAGCTGCTTTTTCCCAGTTATAGGGAGCAAGCATACACAAGTCTCTTTAATTTATAATCACTACTACAGCCAATTTACCAAAAGAAAGCAGACATTTCACACTAATCTTCAGGATACACACTCCTCCCCCTTTAAATCTGAGAAGCAGCTAACCAAATAAAATGATGTACAATATGCACTGACTTGAAATTCCCAGTAAGTTTAAAGGATACAGACATAGAGAACGGCCATGAAAAAGTGAGGAATCACTCCGATATGGGCTCTTTTTCTTTCTTTAGGCTCTGTTGCTGTCCAGTAGAGAGCATCTAATATATCTTGTCCAAATGATGAAAACAGACGATCTGCTACCTGAGGAGAAAAATTATTGGCAAGGTGTTTCCTTTCCTTTTTTTTTTTTCCCCTGCAACGTGTTTCTTAATATTCCACCGAAGTATGTTACCACAACTCAGATGCAACTCAATCCCAACTGAGTTGGGATTTTTAAATACCGCTGGAAGGCAAGCTATAAAAGAACAGAGATCTTTGTTTACTTATGCAGGGGTGTTTCTTTATTCTCTCACATACAGTGAGTGCTCAAATTCTTGTACACTTAGACTCATTATCTATATTTATAACAAGGAGTGTCTTACATGGGGGCAAAGATAAAAGGGAGAGGCACATGAAAATCATGGGTCCTGCAGTTTTAATTCTCTAAATTCGGATTCAGGGTCTGAACTTAAATCCTTTAGGCCAAATATATAATTTGACAAATATAATATTTGTAAACAATGGTAGCTGTAATTTGTTTTGGATTAATTACATAGTTTATAATATGCAGATTTACTTCCTCAAAACATTTTCAGGGACTGATCTCCATGAATATAGTATGATAAATAACCGGAAGCACACTGAAATTAAAAACAAAAGAAACAAAAAAAGGAGGGCACAGGTCATTCAGGCTTCAGCTATCATGTGCATCCACACCCAGATCATCAGCCTTGGGCTCCCACAGTCTCTAACCCATCACTCTGTTCTTTTTCACCATGCTATTTATCATTTCCTAATATCTTCTTGTTTATGGTCTTTTTTCCACCTGCAGAATATAAGCTCCATGAGAACAGGCTTTGCTCACCTCTGGATTTTTAGAGTCTAAAGGCAGTGCCTGGCATGCGGAAATTGTTGATTAAATATTTGCTAAAGGAAGACATAAGAGCTACCCACCGTTCGGGGAGTCTCAACGCATGTGTGGCACCGTGCTAAGCCCTACGTACTGCCTCACTGAACGTTCCTAATTCCGCTAGCACCCGCGGTTCACTGGTGAGACAGAAAGAGTTACAGACACTCCGCAACCTGCAGCCAAGTTCAGGACAGCAAGGCGGTAAGTGAAGAAGCAGGGTTCGGTCAGAGACGGTTTATCTCTAGATGAGAGTCTGGACTCCTGTCCACTGTGCTGAAGCCACATCGTCAACCGTAGTCTGCAAAGTGAGTATGTGTTTCAGCCGTTCTGATCAGCAATTTACGGACCCTTTTCCTTAGGGCCTATTCGCGAATAATAGTACTGAGGCCACCCCGTAGAGGGCTTCGTATGCTAGGGGGCGCATTACGTTTGGGGGTAGGTAGAAGCCCTCGGCACCTACAGTCCCCTATGAGGGAAGGCAGGGAAGGGAACTGGTAGGCTACTGGCAGGAAGAGCCACTCACGCGGCAGAAGGAAGGAGATGAGCCCGGGCTTTTCTGTAGGTGAGAGGGCGGGGAGAGTGGGGCGGCTACTCTGCCTCAAAAACCCGCTCCCTCCATCTGCATCCTGCCTGGTGGGGCCGAAACGAGAGCACAGGCAACGAGCCTAGAATCAGGAAGCTGGGTGTGGTTTTAAGTCACGTTGGTCAATGAACTGAGGAGTAACCAGGACCGGCCAGAGTTCCATGGCTTCCGTGACGATACGGAGAACCCTCCTCCACCACAGCAATGCAGTCCCAGGGCAGACAGGCCGGCAGTCCCCACACCACTCCACTGCCCAGCTCAGTAGGGAAAGTCCTTTCTTGGCTCATTTAAAAGGTAAGGAGACTTTACTTGTGTCCCTGAAAAGTAGTATAGGAAAATGCATTTGAATCTCAAAAGTTTTGCTGTATTACCTAGGGTAGCTTACTTACTATTTTAAGAATTTATTAAAGCAAAGCCTTTTTTTTTTTTTTTTTTGCTTTGTGTAGCTGCTTATTTTTGTACGAAAGCAGATTTTCATATGTTGACTGCTTTAAAGTGAAATATATTGTATTAAAAATATTAAGTACTTGGAGAAATTGGGAAACTTCTGTTTGCTTGCTCTATGAAAAACTTCCAAAGCACTTTAAAATATACATCTATTATAGCAAACACATATAATCCTATCATTTTTCCATAATTTTTAAAGGTCCAGTGAGAAGTATATGTGGGTTTCCAATGAATTTGCAAACAAATTTCCCTAACAACTGACAACCTATATTCTCACGGGGGTTCTGACTAAACTCCAGGCAGCAGGCACCCTTCTCTCCCACCTGAGGACAATACACGCCCTGGGGACCCAGGCCCAGCAGTGGGCACCATCTCGCCAGGATGAGATTCTCCAGCCTCAGACCAGAACCACTTAATCAGAATCTGTATTTTTAACAAGGTCTCTAAGTGACTCTATAAACATCAAGGCCAACAACAGTCCTAATACTAGAGTCGGCGGGCAAGTATTCCATATCAGAAGGCCCCAAGTCTGTGCATCAGCCAAGCCTGTCACGGTCTGGGAAGCTAGACCGACCGTGTGAGTGCCCTAACTCACCTCGAGCATATTGTAGATGATGTACAGCTTGATGACTGACTGCCCCCTTATCAGGTGATACATCATGGAGTAGTCAACGTAGTGCATCATGAAATAGCAGATTACCAAAATGACACCCTTCAGGATGTCACACACCTGAGCAGGCTGAAGCAAACGTCTGTCCCTGAAATGCATAAGAAGTAATAAAAACATGAGTTTTATTTTATGTGTTCTCAAAATAATCTTTACTGAACATGCACTGGCATACAAAAATAAAAATGAGAATTACGTTGATATTTTAAGAACTAACGAATTCTACTGACTATTCAGCAGTGTGAAGTTTTCTGTCGAGTACAAAATATAAAGATGTGAAACCAGAATTACTATTAGAAGTGGGCCCTCTTAACAAGCAAACGCAGAGGGCGGGCATCTGCTGATAAAGGACTTTGAAGCAATGGATTTCCATGATTTCGACACAAGACTTTCACCTCAAAGCCCTGCGGCCCGCTGGCTCAGCCCCTGCGGTACAACGGTAGCCCTCGGCACTTTTTATCTATAGCATAGAAGGTTTCTCCTTGTCTCTTCACAAGGAGTTCATACGTCCATGATGGCGTCCTGGTCCACTGTGTGGATGTGCCGTAATTTACCGGACACCACTGGCAAATGTCCAGTCTTCTGCAGCCACAAACCGTGACGCCATGTACATGTCACGTCTCATATATTAACGTATATCTGCAGGATAAACTCCTAAAATTGGACTTGAAGGGCATGTTCCCTGGACAGAAGCAGCAGAACTGCCCTCTCTGATGGCTGTACCAATTTTCATATCCACTAGTGGCTTATGAGGAAGCCTGTAGCCCAAGCGCATCAATCCAGGGATAGATCAACTTCCGGATCTCTGCCAATCCCACTGCTGAAAAATGGCATCTAGCGTAGTGGCCATTGATTTTTCCCAATGGAAAAGTGCATTTCTTTATATATTTCAGTTATTTACATTTCTGTGAATTCTCTGCTCGTATCTTTTTCTTACTCGCTTGACCCAAGTTGCAAATTGTTTTACTAATTAATATGGGCAGAATCATTGTTTACTTCAGATGGTGTTCAAGGCAATCCACCCCCAAGTATGCCAATGTGGCATATTATTTTGAATTAAAGTGACTGAGGAAACAGCTGATACAAGGACACTCTGAACTCTTCTGTCCCCTTGAAAACAGGAGATAAATTCCCCCATGAATGGCACCCTCCCTGCACCCGGAGTGACGTAGAAGGCATCCTGATCACCAGAGATAAGAAATCCAGTGCTGAGAAGGCTGTACAAGCAACCCTTGTCACTTCTTCATTAACTTGCTACCCCAAGCCCGAACACCTGGATCTTGTTAATTCTTCACAAATTTACTCTTTCTTTGTCTTAAAGGCATAAAAGCTTCCTGCTTGGTCACTTCTTTGAGTCTCAAATATTTTTATAAGCTCCTGTACATATGAAATCAAATTTTTCTCCTGTTAGTCTGTTTTATGGTTAATTATTGGATCAGCCAGAGTCTAGAAAGGAAAAAAGAAAAAGTTTCCTCCCCTACCCTTCTGAGATCACAGCATAAAGAGCTAAACCTAAATTGTGCATGGAATCATCTCACTAAATCACAAGGGAAAACACACACACACACGCACACACACGCACACAGATGCACATGCACACACACACACACACACACACACACACAGAAAAGAGGAAATTTAAGATTACTTTCAGTGGCTATGAAATTCCCGTGACAGGAACGGAAGCGGTTCTGTGTCCGCAGGCGAATTCCTCACGACAGGAAATGCTCCCCCTCCCGTTCGCACAGCTGTTCTGCCCAGTGTCATCAACAAAAGCCCTGAGTACTTTCTTCAGGAGTTACAGAATCTCTTCATTTCCGCCCCAGTGACAACATTCTAGCACCAGCCTAAGGGGTCGGCTCCTTTTCCAGCTGGCCCTCGACCTTCTAAGGTCTCCGTATATTCGGTGTTGTCTGCTGACCTATTCTGAGGCTCTTTCCCAACCACTGTCCCCACTTGGATCAGGGGCTCTTTTCTTTCACAGTCTTGCAGAGATCAGCAAGGAATCTGCAAGCCTTCCCGTTACCCGAAACGCTGTTTTACACAAACAGCGAAACATCATTTTACAAACGAGGTTTGCGGTATCAGCTCCACGAGCAGTTGATACAGGACCTCATTCTTATTTCCTATAATGCACACCACACGTGTTTTCAGCCAGATATGAATTCGATCTGTTCATAGAACACGGGATACTGCAAAAGTCCTGAAAAGAGGCAAATTCTATGAGAACTAGGTCTACAAAGGTTTCCAAGTAGATGGGAAGACACTGAACTGAAGCAGGGAGTCTGACTGGGGAGACAGGTCAGAATGTGTCTGTGTCAGACCGTAGGTCTTGAGACCAGCGCTACAAACTGACACGCCAAGGGAAATTATTCTTAGCAGCTGAAGTTTTGGGCAAAATTGCTTCAAGGACAAAGCTGATGAAGATCTATCATTATTTCCCTCTCCCCCTGACTCTTTTCTCCAGTGCCGTTCCTCTCTCCCACGTGGAGTCTGGCTGTTTCTCACCGCGGCCCATCTCCCAAGCACCCAGCCCAGAACACAGATCTCTGTCAAGGCCTATTCGATTATCAAGGCAATTCCCTGCCCCTACTTCCACAAGATTAAAAACAGAAGAGGCATTACATTTGTTGAGAGGTGGAACTAAACATATTTTTAATTCAAGCAATGAGAAGAGGAGAGTTTGAACAGGTGGCCTATGTGTGACTGCCTCCCCTGCGACAGCCAGGGGACAAACCGGCAATGGTACGGAGTTCACTTCCCAACGCTTCCCCAGAAGCGCAGGTGCAGCTCTGCATACGCTGACTATCACAAATCGCCAAGAGCCGTGGGTCTCTGTATTTAGAAACTATAGGTCATGTTTTATGAATTAAAGAAAATGATAGATACCAAAAGTAGGGCAGTATTAATTAATTTGCATTAATTACCAAGGTGATTTTGATTACTAATTAAACTAAGAAAACTATACTTAGAGCTTTCGGTAATAGATTGACATCTACTTAGTTAAGTGATCTCAGCCAAAGTCATTTTATTTAAGAGACAAAGGGCTTTTACACACACACACACACACACACACACACACACACACACACAATTATGTGTCTTCATAAACATTTACAACAAAGGACCAATGTGTTGCTATATCTATGAAGGAATACTATCACTAATTACAAGTCATTGTTGGGAATCAGAGCTACCAAACATGGGAAAAATATATCCCAAAATAACACAATATGACACATTTTGAACAAAGATGATAATAACTCACAATTAAGCATAAACAACTTTAATTTAGCTTTATCTTGCCTAGGATTAAACCAGGTTGTAAAAACGACAGAAAAGTTGTAGAAACACCTTATATGACAGTTCAGTTACTATGCGGCAGGCACTGTTCTAGGCACTTGGAATATACTCATTTCCGTGTTCACAATAATCCTATGGGCAAGGTACTATCACCATCTCAGTCTTACAAATGAGGCAAAGTACAGTCAAGAATGTGCCCACAGCTGGACAGTTACTAGTCAAGCAATGGAGGAGCAGGGATTTGAACCTTGGCAGTCTGGCTCCAGAAGGCGTGTTCTTTACTACCATGGTAGTCTCTATTACCATTCTAGACTTTTCTTTAAAAGAACTTATAAATCCACAAAATGGTACCCTTTCTCTTTCAGCATAATAATTTAATTCCATATTACTTATCACTGTACTGACATCTCATTTGGAAAAATTTTGTGCTAAACAGCAAATATATCCATCATTTTTGTTATTTCTAAAAAGAGAAAAAAAACAGGACCATATTTTCCCGGACCCACTGCTTTCTGTGTGCTCTCTGCTCTGGTGAAAATATCCACTGCTAATATCATAAGTGGTTGCTCCAGAGAGAACTTTGATTTTCAAAATGAAGGAGTATCATTTAAATAAAGAATAAAAGTAACAGACCTCCTAAGAAACAGACTCTTATTTTCAGATAAATATCCCTGTTAGTAAAAAAGGAAAGTTGCAAAAATTAAAATTATTTCTAAGGTGGCATCTTAAAAGGTATCTTTATCTATCACAGCATCTCTGAGTAAGCAAAGACCTAACCTCAAAATAAGTTCACAGTATTAAAAGAACTTGAACCAGTCCCAATATAGGTTTCCTTCTCCATCAAGATATTTTTAGACGACTATCTGATAAGCATTTCCAACTCCAAAAGCAGCTTATCCATAGCCTTGCCAATCAACTTGGAATGGGCTTTCAAACAATACTTTCAGGTTCATGTTCTCCCTTATAAAATGTCTGTGAAGTGGTAGTTACTGGCAATTCATTTGGCAAATGCTAAAAATCCTACACGGACACATAAATAAGCAGAGGAAGCTGCTGGACAAAGTGAAAAACCCACTAAAGTCTAGGCTTGGTTGTGAGTTACTGCAAGACGGGTAACATTAAACAAGATACTCAACAGAACTTAAAATATTTTTAAAATTTTCACGTCAAGCCACTCATACAGAAACCACATTTTCTCATTTCTAAATTTCACCTTTTACTCATTCAGACGCTTCCCCTGGACATGCGCAATTGTCTATGGAAGCACTGCCGTTGTTTCAAAGGGCTCAGAGATTCATGGGAACCCAACAAGGTAGTGGACAAAGATGCTCTAGGTAGGCTTCTTCCTTCCGCTCCATGGCAGAAGGGAACGTGCTGAGACTAAAGTAAAAACTGGTAGCATACAGAAAGATCAAGAAAAAAGAAAAGGTAACACAAATGAGCAAGAAAAATGGGATAATCCCTGCCTGGTTGATTTTCAAATTGGTGTAGAAAGGTGTCGAGCTATCAGCACGAGATATTTCATTATAAAATACATAGACTGAATCTTTCTTTCTTTCTCTCTGAACGCTTTAACTGTTTGTAGTATAACTAAAAGAATGCAAAATTTTTAAAAAATGTAAAATGTTATATGGTTCCCATTTTTAAAAAAGAAGTCCCTTTATAATTTAGAAGTAAATTCAAACACAGTATTGCGATTAAGATATTTTCCTTGGGGCGCCTGGGTGGCTCAGTTGGTTAAGCCTCCGACTTTGGTTCAGGTCATGATCTCGCAGTTCATGGGTTCAAGCCTCACTTTGGGCTCTGTGCTGACAGCTCAGAGCCTGGAGCCTGCTTCGGATTCTGTGTTTCCCTCTCTCTCTCTCTGCCCCTCCCCTGCTCACGTTCTGTGTCTCTCTCTCAAAAATAAATAAATATTAAAAAATTTTCTTGTATTTAAAAAAGATATTTTCCTTAATTAGGAAACAGTATTTTAAATCTTAAGTTCTGTTGACATACAGTAGGAAAATAATGACTAAATGCTGAAATTGAATGATTATAAGTCTTTCCTTGGGTTTCAAAATACTTTCAAACTCCCCTAGGAGAAAACCCAACTCGTTTAATAAAGCTATGCTCACTATCTGGAATAACGCAAAATAAAAACTGTTTGGATGGAAGCGGCTAAGCAGCTCAGCTGACTCTGCTGTGGCATCGAGGAGAAAGTATTGCTGTCAAGTCTGAACAAGTGTAATTAAAGATCATTTTACTGGTGATTTTTCTATGTTGGGTGAGATCATGGTCAAAGCTTGCAAAAATGTGGACAGAGCTTTAGGACCAACAAAGGACAGGGAACCATGTTTTCTTCAGGTGGCCATCTTCAAACGTTTACGTCTGCCTATGCCGTTTTGTCGTTTCCGTTATAATTAATATTCGTTTGCACTGATGTCAATTTGGCCAAGAGTAGAGAAGGAAAAATCAGGGTTTACTCACCACAAGGAGTCCCTGTGACACCACATTCCATTCTATAAAGGAAGTGAAAGTGCTCCTCCCTTGGGTCTGATTTACGAGAGAGAAAGAGAGAGAGAAGGTTGTCATGTCGCTACACTACTCAGAGTGCCATGGTGAGGAGACGGGACAACAAACCCGATTTAAGAGGACTCTCTAATTAAACAAGTACACTGCTCTCGACACATCAGCCACGCAGATCAACCCTGATAAGAGGAAATCACAAACATACTTGTTTCCCCAGACAGAGCTACCAAGAGCTCTCCCTCCATGTGCTGTAGGGGGTAGATTAACCATTCAGGGCAAAATTGAGGCTCAGGCCTAAGAAGAGAAAAGTCCTGTGTGTGTGTGTGTGTGTGTGTGTGTGTGTGTGTGTGTGAAGTGAATTTGGGGTGAATTATCTTGAAGGAGGTAAGGCTTATAGAGGAAACCCAACAGCTGAAGAAACCCTCAAGCATTTGATATTCGTAATTCTTCTGAGAGACGAATGCCTTCCTAGGGGATAAACTCTCCGAGGAAAAAGACACTATTGCCTCTTAAAAACAAAAAGGTCCATGAAACCTCAAGTAAGAGTTCTAAAACCGAGGTGAGGCCGGAAAATTTGCTTGCACATATTTTATTAGCTCTGATAATACAAGAAAAACACTCTGGCATTTATCACCTAAGCCTACTCTATACCTACTGCCGTCTAAAATGGTTCAGCAAAGTTTTCAAAAATACCAATCAGTTCTTGGCACCAGAGAGCATGGTTTTTCTCTATCATCTCCCTCAACTTTAGCTCAAGTGTTATGGAGAATTCTAAAACACAAAATGACGTCACAAGTTTGAGAAGGAAAGAGCATTCACAAAAATGTCAGGTAAATTAAAAACACTTCCACAATTGGTTATTCTATATTTACTCTAGAAGTAAATTTGGAAAAATGACGTCTGATACCTCTTTCGCACAATATAGAGCAGTCCACTTTTCTAAAAAATGAAATACTTCCATTCTTCCAAGAAACACAGATAGTTCACATAATCAATCAAAAGGGAAGAAACCTAGGAATCTGCTTTTAAATAATCTGGATGTCTGGGGCACCTGGGTGGCTCAGTCGGTTAACCTTCTGCCTCTGGCTCAGGTCACGATCTCATGCACGATTCAGGAGTTTGAGCCCCGCGTCGGGCTCTGTGCTGACAGCTCAGAGCCTGGAGCCTGCTTGGGATCCTGTGTCTCCCTCTCTCTCTGCCCCTCCCCAGCTCGTGCTCTTTCTCTCTCGCTCAAAAATAAATAAACATTAAAAAAATTTTTAAAAATAATCTAGATATCTTTCTTTTATTTTAGTCTCCAACAAAACATTTGGGGGCAAAAAATTTTCAAGACTGTTAATTCATTAGCAAAAAGTTGTCAAGTAAGTATTCCTGAGATCACTATACTTTTTAGGGAAGCAGTGCCTCCTTTGTAGGCAACACAAACACACCCACCACCTCAAGATAATTACCCTGCCAACTTCTCAAAATGAACAATGTTTAAACAGGGTCAAAAGCTGGCAAAATGCCAGCCAGTGGGGCCATCGCAATGAAGGCTGGGTTTTCTTGAGGGCGTGGAGAATGGCCTTGGCCCTCAGCCGGAGTGAAGGGCAGAGTCCTCGTGTACTGAGATGTCAGTAGAGGCAAAAAGCAAACCCAAACCAAAAACCATGGGAGGTTTACAGAATATTTAGGACTCGGTTCAAAGAATAAATTTCTAAAGCAGAAAATCCGGGAGGCTGTCAGCTTTCAAAAGCATCTCACAAACGCTGCCGGAGATAAGCTCTGCAAGCGGAGGAGGCAAACACGCTGATCTCCAATATGGAAAGAAGGCAACAACGTTACACAACTACTGACGTGATCTGGAAACAGTACTGGAGACCACAAAGTCACTGTGTTCATGTCAGCATCCTGATTACCCTGACAAATATCCTTCTCCCCGCTTTGTGGGGGAAGAATTCAACAGAACTAAGAGACTAGGAAGACAGCAACTTTCTTAGAGAAAAGAGACTGACATATAGGAATATAAGAATAAGGGAACAGAAAAAAAAAACCCACAATCGAATTCTTTATTGGTCTTTTGAATTTCCTTTTATCCCTTTGAAAAATAAAGTCAGACTGAAGGAAAGAGCACTTTTTGCTTGCTGAAAAAGTTGGAACATAACACAGCTACTGGTGAAGACAAATCAACCTTTAATGGAAGTAGAGAATGTTGGAAGAAAAGGTATGAGAAGGCAGAATTTGGCTATTTCTAAATAGTAATTCTGTAAAAACAAATGTGTTTTTCTATTCTTCAAAAATTAAAGAGGTCTTAGGCATAATATTAACAATAGCTTTGTTAATATACTTTTCTTATCCTAGTTCAAGTTTTAAACACTTCAACTTTGGTGCTTTTAAAAATAATGCCCCAAAAGACACTGTTCTCTAAATTGTTCCAAGAAAATATAAATTGGAATGCACGCTAATGGAAGTACGAACTACTCAATTTGGATAAGGCATACTTAAGGTACTAAGACAAAGTAAGGCAGTATTTTCATATTCTGTGTAATCTGGCCTACATTCACACAGAACACTGAAAGTTGCTGAAGTTCTATTACACAATTTTAACTGCATTTCACATTAGATACATATATATGTATACATGTATATAATATTTATTAGAGAGAGCATAAAATGTAATTTTTTAGTTGGTCCACATTGCAGAAATGGCAAGGGTTTGCGCTGGGAAACTTAACGGAGTCCTGCATGTAGGGTAACGCGCTGCCCTCTAGTGTCATTTTAGCTCTAAAACCTTGAAAACAGAACACTTTTTATTTGATTTTGAAATGTTACTCAAATTAATTTACACTGAAAGTATGTTAAAGTAATATACAAAAGCAATCATCTCTACTTTATGTGCTAAGAAAAATCTTCAAATATCTTGTAAAGGTCGGCTCCAGGGACCATCAGCCACTCACAACAAAGCCAACGGGAGGAGAGGAACGAAAATGTGCCAGCTCTCTGCAACACCTCTTTTAGTTTTCAGAACACACACTGAAAGACTACTCTCATGCTATTTTGGTGTCCTGCTTCCCCCAAGTGACAAGAAACACTAGAAATGACACAGTTCTAGATGCCCGCACAATAACAAGATGGGTCTTCAAACAGAACCTAAAAAAGGCCTTCGGGAAAACACTGACAAATCTCCACTGCCACTCATTCTGTGAGCCTCCACTGTGTGCTAACATACCCGAGGAAGGACCCACTCTAGAAGGAAGAGAGTTTTTAAGTTGTATTTCCCTCTACTGTTTTATCTCATCACATGCCAACGGCCATACGGAACACACTATGTCTTTGAAAGCCATTCACTTAAAGATGGCTGGAACACGAACTTCCCTCACATTGCTGATCAGAGAAAAACTAAAAAGCTAATTCAGCTCACAGTGTAGACGTGAACATCTCTACATGGCATTAGTTATTTTATGTCAGGTAGCTTCACCTGGCTCTATCTGAATTTCTATGTGTCCATCCTGGCTATGCGGTCCATATGAAGACTTATATTCAGTAATGTTTCATTAGACACTTTTTTCTGGTCTTCTGAAAACTAAAATAACCATAATTTTACTGAGCCCCCAATAGTGATAAAAGGAAGAAAGCTATATGAGATTAGGCTTTGCTGATGTTAAAATACCATGCTATAAATGTCTTCAAAAAGGTTTGCTAATAAGAATGAAGCATTAAAAATTCTCCCAAAGGTGTAAAGAATGAACCTGAATTCTGAAAGCTGATGATCAAATTTCTAAAAAGAATCTTCCATTTGTAACACAATTCTCTCGTTCTGGTAGGTAGGGTTACAGAATGTCAAGCATCACATATAACAGTGATGCGATCTTAATTTGTATCATTGTTTTACTCCATGTAATGTGGCAAAGAATTTTTACTCTTTCCACAACATGGTCATCATGACCAATAAATTCTTCCCATTTGTACTGGAATGATTTCTTCCTTATTGAACTGACTAAGGTTCATTTCTAAACGGACTACATGTGTTATTCAGTGCTTACTAAGTATGAAGTATATGCCCATTTACTACTTTAAAAGAGAATCTTCCATGACTTTAGACATTAAAAAAAAAAAAAAAAACAACACGTAATTCTGTATATCGACCATTAATTTTGTACCTCAGCTTCCATGGTTAAGTTGCTGATAATTTTATTAATCATATTTTTATATATCATGGAATCACTACCTAATTTATAGTTAAATGAAGTTTATTATTATTGTCCATTTCAGTGTCTTAAAACTTTTTCAGAATGAAATGTGTTTAGAAAAGGGATCCATGTGAGAAACGTCACTTGGGCAACTCTACTAAGAACCGTAAAATGATGTCATAGAGAATGACTCCATAGAGTGGAGACATGTTGGTGTATCTGTACAAAAAGAGAAACCTGTAAAACCCAAACTTCTAACCTCAATAAAGCATTAAGATCCATGTAAGCTTAACGTTTTCATCTGACTGTTCCTAGTTTTGGTAAAGAAGAAAGGAAGGAAACTAGTATTTGTTCTGATCTACTATGAACCAGGCATCGTGCTGGGTATTCTCTGTATGCCTCCCAATCTTTGTGGTAAAAGATGCTGGGCTCTCAACATCCCGTTTGTACTGTGATGTGGAAACAGGCTTAGAGAACAGAGAAGTTAGTTCCCCACATCTCGCCAATTAATCAACGTTGGGCTGGGCTGCGCTTTCCCACTAGGACAATGCTCTCCGAGAGTTCCCCCCTCTCACAAATTGGAGGGAGAATCAACAGGAGTCAGTAACTAAGGCTCCACAGCCACTAAGACAGTGATCCTTAAACGAGAGGATGAGAAACCCCTGAAGTAAGAGCTCCTGAGGAGATCCTGGTAACTGCCAGCCCAGAACCCAGTTCTCACCCTACAAATGATGCCCAGGCGGTCAAGGGACTTCAAGAACCCAAAGGTACTGGGCAAGGTGGCAACAGTGGCCACAAGGGCCTTGGCTCTCAGCCCCCAGGCCTTCCCACTCTCCTACATAGCCGTCTGCATTATTATTACTGCACGAGCCGAAGCAAATGTCTAGTTCAAAACCATTTGGAAAAAAAGCGTGCACGAAAAAAGTACAAATATTATATAAACACATTATATAATATTCATTAATAAGACAAACAGAATTAGTTAATGCATTAAGGGCCCAAGTATAAATGAAAACTGTATCAATTATCCCTATTCTGCAAAATCTATCCAAGTGATTATTTACTTTAACAACTACAAGTAGTAAAATACCACTTTTATAAGTAGCAAAAATAATTTAAACATTTAAAATAGCTCACAATCTTAAACTTACCTTAAGCCATAGCAAGGCAGAGTGAAGAGCCTGAATAGTGCCAGGAAAACTCTTAAAGGAAGCAGGGTGAACACATACAGAAATGCATCCAGGCACAGAAAGATTCCAAAAACCATGAGCTGGATTTTAAAAGGAGAGAAGAAAACAAAACAAAAAAAACAAAAAACAAAAAACAAAAACAAAACATAAATATTCTCTAAACAACTGTAGATGAAAATTTCAAATGAGGACTTTCTAAACTTGGTCGGAGATTCGGTACTCATAACTCAGCTACGCGAATAACAAGTTAATCATTGTACATGTGCCACATTTAATGATGAATCCCTTTTCAAAGTGCAGGTTTGTAGTTCTCCCCACAGAACCTTTGGTGTACCACCTGGAGAAGTCAATTACTCAAAAGACAATCTGCTTCGACCATGACTATGAAACACCTGATGTGCACCTCCTCAGACTTTAAAGATACTGTTGAAAATCTTTCAGATAAAGTCTTTAACTTTACTCTTTCTGATTTTGCTGTCTCCTGTTTATCAGAGTGCTTCGTGGATAGGGAAAGACTAGGACATATACTGGGCTCAAACACGGTCTTTTTTTTTTTTTTATGTTTATTTTTGAGGGAGATTGAGTGCAAGTGGGAGCAGGGCAGAGAGAGGGTGGGGACACTGGATCCGAGGTGGGCTCCATGCTGACAGCTCAAACTCATGGACTGCGAGATTATGACCTGAGCTGAAGTAGGACACTTCACCAACTGAGCCACCCAGGTGCCCCTAAAATACTGTCCTTACGTCACAAATGTGTAAAGGGATTACTAATTCTAACACAATTTCACATGCACTCAAACTTGTTGTACTTAGAAGGCATTATATTTTTAAGTTTTTTTAATTTATTTTGAGAGAGAGGGACTAACAGCACAAGAGGGGGAGGGGCACAGAGGTGGGGAGACAAAATCCCAAGCAGGCACCTCGATGCCAGCATAGAGCCCCACGTGGGGCTCGATCCCATGAACTGTAAGATCATGCCCTGAGCCTAGATCAAGAGTCAGATGCTTAACTGACTGAGCCACCACGTGTCCCAGAAGGCACCATTCTTTTTTTTTTTTTTTAAACATTTATTTATTTTGAGAGACAGAGATAGAGCACGAGTGGGGGGAGGGGCAGAGAGAGAGAGAGGGAGACACAGAATCCGAAGCAGGCTCCAGGCTCCAAGCTGTCAGCACGGAGCCCGACACAGGGCTCGAATTCACGAACCACAAGATCACGACCTGAGCCGAAGTCGGACACAACTGACTGAACCACCCAGGTGCCCTAGAAGGCATTATTCTTAACTGGAGGAGTAGCTGCTAACGTTTGCACCTCTTCCTCTTTCTTGTTCTCTTGCCACATCCTTCCTATTTTTTAGTAATGTTATGCATTTGTCCTGTTAAATGCATGACATATTTTGTAGGAAGGTGGAGTTTTTTGATGGCTTGGAGAAGTAGCCACACCTAGGAGACCAAACTCTGCTCTTGTAGGAGCGGTGACTTTCTGGGTCTGACACACAAGCACGGTGAGATCCCAATGTCCTCACACGTTAACACTCCATGAAACCTGAGGTAATGAACTATCCTATGTAAATACATTAAGTAGTTTAAAATTCACAATGTTATGGGCAGAACTGTGTCCTCCCCAAATGCCTATGTTGAACCCCTAACGCCCAGGACCTCAGAGGGTGACCATGTTTGGAGGCAGGTTCTTTATATTTAAAGAGGTAATTCAGTTAACATAAAGTCATTACAGTGAGTCCTGATCCAGTATGACTGGTGTCCTTATTAGATGCGGAAATGTGGACACAGACACAGACAGAGGAAAGATGATACAAATATACAGGGAGAAGACATCATCTTGTAAGCCAAGGACAGAGGCCTCAGAAGAAATGCACCCTGCGGACACACACCCTGATCTCGACTTCTAGCCTCTAGAATTGTGGGGAAATAAAATTCCTGTTGTTTAAGCTCCCCCCCGCCCCGCCCCACCCCGGTCTGTGGTGCTCTCGTAAAGAAGCCCTAGCAAACCTTTAAGAGAAGAAAGCACACATTAATGTTTTGCAAAATGTCTCAAAAGAATATATACATATACGGACGAGGTTTCTTAATCAGAATACAGACACCCTAACAGCTGTTCTGTTTTTTTAAAACAACGTAGGCTCACTACGAACACCAAGGGGAGGACCGAGTCATGTGCTGCGAACCACGTTCCAGGGTTCCCTCCGTGGCAGCTGGTCAGTCAGGTGTCCTGTCTGCCAGCACAGACCTGCATCTGCTTCCTTGTTTCGCGTGCAAAGGAGTGTTGTAGGAGACTGAGCATGGTCCACGTAAAGCTCGTGGCCCTTATTTACTGCTCTCTCGTCGCCGAGAAGCCTTCCTCTGTTTCCTGGTGGACCGTTGGTTGCCCTCCAAAGGCAGAAACTACTAGAAGCCTGCATATCCCAGAAGGTAATTTCGGTGTGCATGCAACTCAGGAGACGGCACACTGGGCAGGAGACTAAGTGGTCGTCTTTCTCGTGACCTTACACTGGGGAGGAGCACGTTACTCATTCATCCAACACCCCCTAAGCTGTGAATATGGGCCACGTAACGAGCTCAGCCCGCCAGGCGTGACACCAGGATACGATTTCTGCCCTCACTACACTTATTCAATTTTAGCACGCAGACACCCACAGAGACTGCTGCTACAACAGAACCAAGTTTACTAGGAACAGGGGAGCCCTGGAGAGAGAATGGTGGAACCAACTTGGGGAGATGTGGGAAACACTCCAGGGGAGACCCTTAAAGATGTGTGAGAAGATGAGGGCTACTGCCACACGGAGAGGATACACTGGGCAGAAGTCAGGGCGGGGAGGGGAGGGGAAAGAAGTTTCCAGAGGGAGGAAGCAGAGCAAGGGCACAGAGGAGGAAAGAAATTATGAAGACTGTAACTTTCTCTTAAAGAATAAAAGTGCAGTCACCTAGGGGCGCCTGGGTGGCTTAGTCGGTTGAGTGACCGACTTCAGCTCAGGTCTTGATCTCACAGTTTGTGAGTTCGGGCCCCGCCTCGGGCTCTGTGCTGACAGCTCAGGGCCTGGAGCCTGCTTCGGATTCTGTGTCTCCCTCTCTCTCTGCCCCTCCCCCACATGCGCTCTGTCTCTCTCCCTCAGCGTCTCAAAAATAAAGAAAACTAATAAAAAAAATTAAAAAATAAAAAAAGTGCAGCCACCTATCTCTGGCTTAGAGGAATTAGTATTTGTAATCGTTCACGGTGAACAAGAGTAACAGATGTCTACTGGCCTTTCTCTTTGGACTTTATTTTGTTTTGTTTGTTTATATATTTTAATGTTTATTTATTTTTGAGAGAGAGAGAGAGCACGAGCAGAAGAGGGGCAGACAGAGAGGGAACACAGAATGTGAAGCAGGGTCCAGGCTCTGAGCTGTCAGCACAGAGCCTGATGTGGGGCTTGAACCCAGGAACTTCGAGATCGTGACCTGAGCTGAAGTCGGACCTTTAACCGGCTGAGCCACCCAGGTGCCCCTCTCTTTGCATTTTAAACCAGCCCAGCAAACCAAGTGGGCAAGCAATAATCTCACACAGTATGCTAACCGTGGACTGTCTGGAGCTGCCGACATAAACAGACTGCAACAGAAAAATGGAAGGAGGGCAAGTGGCTGTGGTCTAAGGAAATTTCAGCTGGGTGGGGAGAAAGCACTCATGTGGTGAGAACACACAATGCACAAGAAAAGCAACACAAATGCCTTTCAGGGTTTGGAAATGTGGGAGAGGGGACTCAACTACTGTCCCTGCTGTTTGGAGGTTGCACTTTCTCAGAGAGCAAAGATTCTTTTAAATTCCTTACGAGAAAACTTCCTAATAAACAGGATGTGATCCTAAAACCATTCATCCTCGAAGGAGGTAAAGCCAGCATGCGAGGCACAGCGTGAGCCTGGAGCCCTGCGGGACACTCACCGCGTGGGTATTTCTCAGCTAATTCACGCGGCCACTCCGGAGTTTGGGGGGGCTGGACAGCAACGTCACCCGTGCTCACACCGGCCAGCCACAGTGGTAAGAGCCTGCTACTTCATCCTCCTGACAGCTCTTTGAGGTAGTTATTACCATCCCTCCTGGACACTTGAGGAAACCCCAGTTCTGGAAGCTGAATGCTCGCCCACGGCTGCGGGTCAGAGTAAAGGAACTGGCGTTCAAGCCCGAGTCATCCTGACCCAAGGCCCTACACGCTCCGTTCAAAGCAGTTTGAGCAGAGCCAAAAGAACTTCCGCCCTGTTTTTACTAGACCTACGGATTAACACGGTTTTCTTTGTGCTAACTTTTCTTCTGCTAATTTACCTAGTGTCATTAAAAAATGCAAATAAGACATTTAATGAATCGAACTTATAAAAGGCAAATAAATTTCACATATTGAGATTTATAGCTAACTTTGAAAACACGTTACTAAGAATTAAAAGCTGTGGGTGTGGTATATATTAGGAAGGGAATGATGTGTACTTTCACACCTTCAGTTACTTTGCATGGCATCTTGGTAAAATAGGCCCTTAAGATTTCCTTTCTCTTTGGACCCAGAGTGATCAAGCAGTCTGAAGCAACGCCTAACGAAAATCCCTCCGAAATATCCAAGGTATGACTGTAATGGAATTGGTGTCATATACCACGCTCTGTTTCCCTTTTGAGAAACACAAAAGCCTCCTGCCCTCCTTTAAATGCCACTTGCAGACTCAAAACAAAACAAAACAAAACAAAACAAAACAAAACAAAACAAAACCCCACTAGGTTCTAACTGAAATTAAACAGCACAAGGCTTTCTGACTGTGCCTCTTTTTACAGCCCGGGTGCAAATCTGTCCCATCAGCTAGCAGTCATGCCTTGTGCACTGGACCCTCGCTGGGCTCACCCATTTCTCCATCGTCCTCACCCTCTGCAGCACCGCCACCCCAGGCTCAGCACGCTTTACCTTCTTGTGGATTTGGATCTCATTTCATACCCATCTCACCTTTACAGGCCAGCCCTTAGAATGAATACATCACCTCTTCACACTGACCACTACATAAATAACAAAGAGCAGAAAATGAAAATACGGCAAAGAACCAAAGCATGATGAAAATATTCCGAGAAGAAATCAGACACTGGAATTTTTTTTTTGTTTTTTTGGCTTTTGCTTTTCCATTCTGTGCATTTGCCCAGGGGAAGAAGACGAAACGCTATACACGGTCTTGTGTGAAACATTCTCAGGGCTAACATTCTTTGAGTTATTCCTCCTTTCCTCTTAATCAAACAAATATTGAACAGCTCTCATGTGGCAGAGACTGTGATAGCTGAATCGACTATTTTAAGGTCGGTCTTAAAAAAAAAGTCAAGTCTTGGGGTGCCTGGGTGGCTCAGTCGGTTGGGCGTCCGACTATGGCTCAGGTCATGATCTCACGGTCTGTGGGTTTGAGCCCCGCGTCGGGCTCTGTGCTGACAACTCAGAGCCTGGAGCCTGCTTCCGATTCTGTGTCTCCCTCCCTCTCTGGCCCTCTCCCATTCATGCTTTGTCTCTCTCTGTCTCAAAAATAAATACACATTATAAAAAAAAAAAAGAAAAAAAAAAAGTCAAGTCTTGTAAAGGAGCAAATTGCCCAAAGAAGAGCAATCAAACTCTGACCAGGATCCACCAATAGAAACACTGTTATGATTCACTACACACGTATTCATATAACGCAAAAACCCAAAAGAAAAGTTTTGCCAAAGTAAGATTCACTTTTATTCCATAAGATACAGGTTGATATCTTCTACTTCCCTTTTATAACGCAGTACTGGTCTCCCTGAATTCCCAACCCGCTGAAGGATGGTAATGCACTCTCTGAAACACAGGAAACCTACAGGGATAGGCTGGTTGGAACTCAGTTCCCTTCATGGACAGACACAGGGGCAGTGAAGACAGTTCAAAGTGGCTACAGGTAGTTTGGCAGAGAGTTTCGGGGTAAGCTGGGAAGCTCTTTGTACAAAAATGAATGAAAAGCACTGAGACAAATTGCAGATATTCACTTTGAAAAGATCTTTTTTTTTAAAAGCTTACTTATTTGAGAGAGACAGACAGAGCAAGCAGGGGAAGGACAGAGAGAGAGAAGGAGAGAATCCCAAGCAGGCTCCGTGCTGACAGCACGGAGCCCAACGTGGGGCTAGCACTCACAAACCGTGAGATCATGACCTGAGCTGAAACCAAGAGTCAGACACTGAACCGACTGAGCCACCCAGGTGCCCCAATTTGAAAATGTCTCTTAAAATTCATCCTCAAAGTAGAGACTTATTAAAATTTACATGGAAATAGATTTTGAAATAATCTGCTTGATTATTTCAACCTACTACTATTGCCCTTCGTCGTTTGAAAAATACTCACCTCAAAAGAAGTAAATAGAAGTGCCAATCTCCATGGAGAATGGAGCACGGTTTCTTAACCTTTTTAGAATCTGTCCCCTTTTGACAAAAATCTCCTGCCTTCCTTTTTAAATTGCAAAGTAAATAAACTTCTATGGCTAAAACTAAAATAGCACATTCTGGAATACACCTCTCTGAATGACACAAACCACCCTGTGGCAATTCGGAACACCATCTCCTCCACCACAACCACCGCTCGGCACCCGCAGGTGGAGGGTGGCTGGCCTGGAGTGTTAGCTGGAAAGGAGGAAAATGGGAAGCGGTGTTTCCCTTTTCTTCCCTGGTCTCACAATTTATAGAGCTCTGGGTCTCCTCCTGTAAGAGCAGAGACCGTATCTGGCTTAATTCTACACTGGGGATAGAAGGTCATTAGGAAGGACACGTTCCTCAGGGAATTCACAATCGAGTGAGCCGGACGCAGGCCAGGTAGTAAGTGCTGGTGAATGATGTGCTCTGGGAACACTGCAAAGAGATTAGGTCTGTGCAGGGTGGGCACGTGCGGGAGTGGCGCTGGGGAATGTACACCCAGGGGAGGGAGGAACAGAGTCAGCAAGGATCTCCCACAGGGGAGACACGATGGGCACTAGATTTTGGCAGGCACGGCAGGAAGGAACAGAATTTTGGAGAAAGAGAAGGGCACGCCCGGGTGCAGTGTGAGCAGGAGCCTGCATGGCCAGGATGTAATCACTCTACAAGAGGGACAGAACTCATCTCCAGTAATCACTAAGGAACACATACCTTTATCCTACATTCCAGAAGTTCTCAACGAACCCACATGCAGGGATCCATTATGAGAAGAATGGATTATCATTCTTATGAGAATGAGTTGTCAATTGAAAAAGTTTACAAATGACTGACTTTGAAAGCAATTACTGCTCCAAGGTCATCCCTATAATAACTTTTATTCACCTGAATTAAAAAATTCACACCCCCCGGGAAGTCTGCACTCCAGGGGAAGGCCGACAATGGGATTACCACCGTGAACCTGGGACCTTCATGTGAAGCAGCATTACATATACATATGTAACCATGGAAAACAAAGTAATTTTGATGAAAGCCTTCATAATAATCAGAATCTACACCTGACATATATTTTAACACGAGGAATACATTTCTTAAGAGGTAAATGAACTGAAGGTTTTCATTTGTAAAAAGACTCTCTACGTGGAAAGGTCTTGGATTTTCTTGCCTCTCTTTAAGTCACGTTGAATATTGTTACATTCCAAGCCCTCGACCCACATTAACTTGTTTACTCCTCGCAACAGCCCTTGTGGCAGGGACCATGACTTGGCATCTGCAAAAACAAACAAGGCTGCAACGCACAAGGGAGAGTCATGATAAGGAACAGGTCTTAGCAGCTGCTGCCGGCTGGTGGTAACACCGTACCACTTCCTGGCTCCAATCTACTTTCTTAGGGAGGGATCAGCAGCGTTGCAGCAGGCTGAGAGAAGCCGAGGGGACAGGTAAGGAGAATAACAGTCTCAATGAGAGATCACAAGGCGTGATAAAACCCAATGGAAAGAGACAGGAAGGGAGAGATTTAAAATTGTTTCCAGAAATAAGTTACTGATTCGAAAAGATCAACAGAGCCCCGCGGTGCCAACTTCACAAGTTGTCTTTTAACTACATCAGTGAACAGGGCAGAAGCGTGAAGTCTTTGGCTGGTTACTAGAACTCTCGGATGCGTCCCCTATGCCCAATAGGTAGCAGGGCCTGAGAGGCCCTGGATGCCTGGTGCTCCCCTGCCTCCGAGCCCCACTTCTGGAGGGGCTGCTGGCTGTCCTCAAAGAGAGTCAAAAAAGGTAAGACCGTTGCAGAAGGAGTGAGGGACTGCCGTCACCACCACCCCAATCAGGGGCAACAAGCCTCAGACTGAACCAGAGGGGCACCAGCCTAGGCTGCTGAGGTGCTGGATTCTGACAACTGTGGATCCCGCGGCTTTCCTGCTTCTTAGCAGTCTCGTGGTGGGGCGTCTGAGTCAGGTCGTGTCACAAACGAGAGCTGCATCACGAGAAGAACTTAGTGGGGTGATTCCCCAAACACACTTCCATGAAATTAGAAACTGAGCAGGACGTCCAAGAAATCGCTGCCATAAACATGGGTCTGGGTAAGTACTCTCTATTCGTTTCACCATGAAACCCCAGGACTGTTCTGTTGACATAAAGGTGACACAAATGGCTGTGACATTTTCTTAATGTTTCTGAACACTCACACGGAGAAACAACGAAAAGGTTTTATGTGATATTTTGAGTAAGTTCGTAGTTTTGAAAACAACGTGTTAAATTATTTTTTCTAAATGTTACACCCCTGGACCCTCCAAAAAGCAGAACTAAGTTCCTCCATTAGATTAGTAAAATTTCCTTTTCTGCGAATCTTTCCATTCGCTCCTGTTTCCTCTGTTCCTCATATGCAAACCCATTCAGAGTCACGGACTCTCGGGACGCCCTAGTCCAACCCCCTGATCTTTGACAAAGAAAGTCAAAGTCAAAGGAGGTTCAACACCTTGATCAGGCCACTTGGCTGCCACCTGCAGATCTGAGAAGAGAAGTTAACATTACTGAATTCTGACCCCAAATTATCCCGTGTGACACTACTCTTTCTCACTTTCAATCACAGCAATAGCCTATGTGGAAAAACAACAATATTCTGTACCCACAGCTGACAAATTTAAAGCCTAGAAGAATTTACTAGATTCTTAAGACAACTAAGTAGTTCCATTCAAGACCAAGCAGTTGAGTTCTATTTTTTTTTTTTAATGTTATTAAATAACTGTAACGTACAAAGGATGGTAACAATGAAATAAAGGACTGCCAAAAAGCATAGAATTACCAGACAAAGAATGGTCAAAAATACACTTTTATTTTAGTTCTACTTTTCATGACAGGCAAAGTCGCATAAACATACGTAGCCACAGGAGGAAGTAATTTTGGTAAAAGACTTTGTAATCATCACAACCTACACCTGAGGTGTATTCAACACAAGGACTACACTCCTTAAGAGGGAACACAAATAAATCAATCTATTTGGCTCTGAAGGAAGATGACGTACGTGGATCTTGGGCTCCTTTTGCTTCTCTCATTGCCAATCCACGTTGAACACCGCTCTCCGGTTTTCAGCCGCAGAGCTCTGGCCGGTGGCCAACCCAACCGCCATTCTCCATCCGCCTCTCCCTTCCTTGGAAGACCTGTCGCCCCCCTCTCCTTTCGGAGGGTAATACAGAGGCAACGCCTGAGGCTGTGGCTGCTATCTTTCTATTAAAAGGCAACAAGCACGAGGACCAGAAGCCAATTTGCCAACGATGGCAGAATGGAGACAGAGAAAGGACCCAGGCTGGCTTCATTAGTCGGCTGGAGCCATTGAGATCTCTTTCCTCCAGACTCATCAAAAGTTTTTTTAAAATGTGTCCAAGCCTCTGTTAGGTGGTCTACCACACATATAGGTAAAAGTATTCCTGGGAAACCCTCCCAAAGCTAGCTTCCACTGCTGAGTCTGACCACTCACAGTTTCCTGGGTCCGGCCTACCCTCCCACTGTCCCTCCTGTCCCTAATGACTTCCCACCTCTGGATCTTCCTACATACCCACCCATACCCCCCAGCCCTAAAACGCAGGTGCGAAATCCACCTCCTTTTCTCATCACCTTGCCATTACCTTCACAGGTCTGGGGTGGAGGCCTGTGCTTCTGCCGTCCGTGTGCCTGAACACAGCACTCAAAACACACTGAGAAAACCGATAAATCAGTGAACAAGTGACCTGTATCTCTTTAAATTAGCATTTAAATACTATTAAGGAATCTTAAAGAATACTTTCGTGAGCATTTCCTTATTAGTTCCTGCAGTTTGGGATTCACACAGATGAATCCTTGTCCCAGGGCTAATTTTGTATGTGGTACAGGATAAATTGTTCCCAGGGGGTCCAAGTGCAGCACAGACACCAGCAAGATCGCCATGTCAGGGCACACGAAGAAAATGGGACTTTATGAGAACATGTATCACATGTGGCTGTGGGGGAGATTTAATGCTAATTCACTTAAAGTGCCTAGGACAGTGCCTGGCCCCCAATTCTTATTTGATAACCACTATCTGCTTTATTATTTTTTTTAATTTTTTTTTAACGTTTATTTATTTTTGAGACAGAGAGAGACAGAGCATGAACAGGGGAGGGGCAGAGAGAGAGGGAGACACAGAATCTGAACAGGCTCCAGGCTCTGAGCTGTCAGCACAGAGCCCGACGCGGGGCTCGAACTCACGGACAGCGAGATCATGACCTGAGCCGAAGTCGGATGCCTAACCGACCGAGCCACCCAGGCGCCCCTATCTGTTTTATTATTAACACAGAAACAGCTGCCAGAGGTGGGATGTAAGTGGCCAAGTCAAGGGGGGCTACGGAGCAGTGAGCACTTACCCACTAGGAATTTTCTAAGAAACTGGTGACCCTGCCCTGATTTCACAAGGCTTCTGGTTAAAGCGGTGTGGTCTGACCTAACCATAAACTCTAGTCATGTGCCTGCTGAGGCCAGACTCTAGAGGGCCTGACAGAAAATGTCAGGGTGATGGGATGTGTTACCTCTTTTGGCCATCAGCTAAATCCCTCATGAAAAAGACATGCTTTACTCTAAGACCGCCTGGTTACAAAGACAGAGGGAAAGAAACAGTTCTCTCCCACAGGCTCCTTCTGCCTGTGGTCAGCAATCCAAGAAGGCAGAGAGTCAGAAAATCATGCCTTTGCTGGGTCAGAAAAGTCAAATTTAGCAGCAAATGAAGTAGGAAGATTAAAAGTATCATATAAGATCAGAGTGGGACATGGGGAAACCATGGACACCAGACATCTCCCGGTATCTATATATACCCTACTGTACAGGGGGCCCCAAGTAGACAGCTACCCCTACTATGAGGCAACATCCATTGGAATGCAACCTGAAGACAAGAAAACTTTCAAAATGTCTCTTGTTCTCCTAAGGCAGGGCATTCCCCAACTTGCTGAAGTGAGGGCTGTAAACCAGTTTAAAACACTTACATAGGGGATACCACACAATTAATATACAGATGAGAAAACGGAGGCAAATGGACAGAAGTAAATTGGCCTCACAGCTAATAAATGGTGGAGTCAAGATGCAAATCCAGGCAGGCTGGCTTTAGAGTTCGTGCCCTTGACCACTGCACTATCCTGCCTCTCAGTTCAGAATGCAGACGAAGTGTAGTTCAGTGTCCCCCACTGTATAAAGAGAAAAACGCAGCCCCTACACAGACGTGCCTGTGGTAACAAAACCAGGACAAGAACCCAAGGAGTGTGTGGGCACAGGGGGAAGGAGTTTGTGGCAGAAAAAAAAAGAAACACTCTCCAAAGCCAACAAAACACTCTAAAATTTTATCCCCTTACATCAGAATGAGAAGTTCAAATGTGAAAAAAGTGCCAACCACTAGAAATACGATTTTACATATATAAGCGATTCACCTTTTCTGAATATCAAGTGTAACGGGTTTATCCACTGATAAGATTACACAAAAATTCTGGGATTTTTTTTTTTTATATATTAAGTAAAAAGGTTCAGTAAGAGATATTGAGTTGACCTTTCTCTTGACTTGAAAGTATAAACATTAATTAAGTGTTTTATAGCATGTGCAACCCTTGTAGAAGCAAAATGCTCTTTAATTATCAAGTTTCTCATCCTGAAAAGGTTGGTGAAAATATCACAGCATTTACCAGAAAACAAGAAAAAAAAAATGTATAAAGTGTTAACTATCAGAAGTGTTCTATATCAGGGAAAGGTATTACATATTAGGTAGCACATATCAGACAATGAATTTATTGACATGAATGTCTAGAAAGCCCCCCCGCCCCCAACTCTTGTGATAAAAGCCTGAAGTGAAACCCTACCCAGAAAATAAAGGCCTCTGAGACACCAGAGGGAACTCACACTGTTACGAGAGATATTTATGCCGATGATTAAACTGAAATCGGATTCTGCTTCCCTCTACATTTCACTTACTCTGAGATGTTAAGAAGAAACTTCTCTAAACCGAAAAACGCACATCCTCTTGTACATCTGAGGCAATAAAGCTTCTGAAGTGTTGTTCTAAGAGACTAAATCAAATTTTCTTAAATAGACCTCAAGCAAAAGTCTCTGTGATGGGAAACAGGGCTAGAAAATTTCTACAGTCGTGCATGAGCAGTGTTAATTCAACTTTCCAGACGTTACACATCTTACGTGCACACAAATAAAACCAAAGTTTCATGAGAAAATACCCTCCTATAGGCAACACACACTGATGCTTTTCTATCTTCTCTTTAGAAACAAGTCCTAATTGATTGCAACCTACCACGTGGGTTAGCCAACCCGTCAGTGGTCCCTTCATGCACCATGGTGTGAAAAACACTGGTTTATACTGAAGTCCTACCAAGACCTGCGGGCATTTGCCCCGGAAGACAATAGTCACAATAACAAATGTGAAATGCTTGCAAGTTTCTGCGAGAAATCTACTCAGAAACTGCTTGGCATTTCAACAGAGCTGGTAAAGGAGAGAGAAGGACGTGTGCATTGAACCTGCCTCTGATGAGCTAATAATCATGAGGGCTGTTACTGCTGCTCACCGTTTCTGCTACAAGAGGGGTAATAAAAGGGGTCAGACACACACTTCTTGCTTTGAAGCGACCCCCTGGGCGTGTCTACAGTTTGGCTGCGGATTGCAGGCAAATCTCTCCCCAGAGAAAAATGGGAATTCACAACCATTCAGACAGGTGGAAGAAGAACTTTCCCTCGAAGAGACCAGGTAGATAAACCTTGACCACGGCCGGCACTGTCCTGGACGAGGAAACAGGCACAGGCTGACCATCTCCCCAACTGCCTCTGCGGTGTCCTCACACTCCCCTGCCTTGGCTTATCGTTGGAAGGAAAAAGTGAGCTCAGAAAACAAAGACATAATAATAATGCCTACAATTATAATTATTATAAATATAATAGATATTTATATGTTTACATTTAATAATAATAATTACTAGTATTATTATTGGCAAGCAGAAGAAACATTACCCCCCATCCCTGGCCAAAATCTTAAACAAATTCCAATGTGCAAAATCAAGGTGCCGTTGCCCTGGGGACGCAGTGGTGCACAGCACGCCCCACCCTCCTCCGTCTCACCCACCGGGCCCTATGACTCCCTGGAAAAGCAGCCACACTATCATAACTGGGCATCAGGATCCCGACCACAGGCAACAACCGTCTCACTGTCTCGACTGCTCTCTCTCCGGTCTGCGCTCGCTCCCACCGCTCCCCGCCCGAACACAGAACTCCCTAAAACGTCAGCCTGCCACGCGCCACCAAGAACCCAGGTGAAGCAACGCTTCTCAAACTGTCACGCGACATCTGACTCCCTTCCCCCTACCACACTGATGGACTGTCAGAAATAAAAGACCATCAGCCAAGCCAGCAGGGTCCTCACTTCTCACCGTCGACCGCACCCCTTTATAGAACACTCTGGTCAAGCTAACCAACAAAACTCTTCTGAAAGCCACTCCGCCAGAAAATATGATTCTAAGGAAGTGATCAGACCATTGGTAAGTTCTAGGTTACCATGAAAGTATGAAACTGTATTCCAATATAGCTGAAGCTGAATTATTTCTTAATCCTTTCTTTCTAGCAAGAAATCTTGGAAGTGCCCAGACTTACCAACTGAAGCAACACAGAGGAAAAAGAGCGGCCTTCCTGTCACATCTGACTGGTCTTCACGGACTCGAGACACAATCAAGGGAAGGCGGTGTGCACGCATTCAGTGCTGTTGTGGCTATGCCCACCCCAGGATGTGTGAGGTTTTGTGTGGCAATGATGAAATGAATCGTCTTTTTCCTTGAGGAGACTGGCATATGTGTTTTTAGATATGAGGGCTTTCTGAGAAACCGAAACCTTTAAAAGGGCTGAAATTAAGTAATTTCCCATGCCCAATGGGAAAAATACTGCTCCTACTACAATAAAACTGATGGGAGCTAAGGAGTGGGTGGAAATGAATTCCCCAGAAGTGATCTGGATGGGACACAAGTGGAAATATGGTTAAGTTGAATATGTAGCAAAGTAAAGAAACACTGGATCTTACTTACACTAAAAATATAAGTTTTAAAGCCTCTTCCTACATGGGAATTCCTACTCCCCAATATATTTAATTACCTATGATCGCATTATTCCCAATATTTAAAAAACTCAACTCAAGGTATTCACGGTTTGTTTTCATATAATTAACATGTTGACATAACTTTCAAAATGATGTCTAGTAAAAGAAAAAAAAATAGTACCTTTTCCAATTCTCTTGGTATTCGCATACAAGTGTATACTCTTTCTCTTCTTTCTGTATACTTGGCCTCATTATGTTCAAGGAAGTACCCTCTTGTTAGTTCAGCACTGAGGAACCTCAACAATGAAAGCTCTACAGGAAAAGAAAATGACACAAAATAAAAAGAACAGTATTTATCAAGAAACTTATATGCTCGCTGGGGTCACAGATAATACATATATAAAACAAAAAGAGAATTAAAAAAATCTATAATTCTGTGCCCAGAACTGAACAGCTACATACAAACGATCAGTAAAAATTGTTGACAATTGCTACTCTGTGTGGTACAAAGGGAAAACGCCACAGACATATATAAGGAATGATTACTCTTAATCAGAATAGTTAGAAAAGTGTCTGTAAGAGCCCAGTCCTGGGTCTTATAGGTGATATAGGACCTGGACTGATGGACATAAGGGAGGTAAAATGAGTCGAGAGCAAGTATATATAAAATGAATACTATATACATATATATACGTGTGTATGTATGTATGCACACACATACACACGTATATGACTCTACATACGCTATAAGGGAGTCAAGTCACCTAAACAGGCATGGATCCAGTGCAAAAACCATCCCCGGGGGAACTACACTGATATCAGTGCACCTTCTTCCTTCTTCAGCCCTGGAGATCCTGCAAAAGTATCTACATAATGCCGTTTCCCTAGGTGAAGGCTTACTAACCGGATAATAATCACAGCAAGTCATACAAAGTAGAACCTCAAGCAGATCGGAACGACTTCCCTTTCTTTGATTGGTCCACCTGTTCCCTCTGTTCCTCCAAAAGAGATTCACCCAGAGTCATCCCGTCTCACGTGAAAGTAAGGCCAAAGGAGGTGGAGTCTTTCCCCTTGGCTGTGCCTGGAGACTTTGAGATGAGAAGCTAAGGTTCCAACCACTTCCAACATGTTACGCTTCCCTGACAACCCATCACCTCAATGACTTTTCAGTACCCCAACTCACATCACCTTCCTATTCTTACTCACCAGGAGGCCAAGCCCTCTGCCGGAAGTCAGGATAACAAAGATTTCAAATTGTCCTCTTTGCTCTGAACTGGCCCTTGTGGTCCTTTTACCAGACACAGTATTGGTGCCTCCAAAAAACAACGGAAAGGGAATGTGCATTTCATTTATGAGTACTGACTTATGGAACTGCATCTTTTGTGAGGGCTAGGATTGAAAGTCTAGAGGTATGGGGAAGAGTATATAGTCAAAAAACACCGCTGCAAGGCCCTGACAAAACCCAGAAGCAGTGGGTCTTCCCAGTGAGCCTAAAACAACTTACTTCCTCCAGGACTGAACGGATGGCTAGTTCTCAGCATCAGGTCAATGGCCTATTCATGTAAAGAAGTTATATTACACACAAAGGTATACACATGCGTGCACACACTTCTGTAAATTCCAGATTCGTCATCTCTCTGGAGAGGTGGTGATACCATGAGAGGTATCTGGGGACTGAAACAGACGGAGAGAAAAGCAGACTTCCACCCACTCCAGCCCCATGCAGGGCAGGCCAAGTCATCAAATGTGCTGCAAGCCTCATGCTTTCAGTACATGTACAATGAGCCACGGACACCGGAGGTGAACAGTACTGTTCACGCATTAACAGGTGTTCAGATCAGAAGGCCTTAGTATCACCAAATCCATGTAGAGCACAACTTTTGATTAGGGACTTTCCAATATGTTGTAGGCTGGGTACATCCAGAACAAGATCGGCTGTTTGAAGGGGAGAAAAAAAAGCCTTCTGAAGCGCACACAAGAACAGTCAAACCAGTGAAGGACAAAATTTGTACTCTTACTCAGTTCAGTTTTCCAATGAGAGAGCAGAGGATGTTTTGATTAGCTGATACTTACCAATAAACATACCATAACTATCAATCTTTTTGTGTGAACACTGAGAAGCAGCAGGCCTCTCAGAAGGCAGGAGAGACTGAACTTAACACGACTTTCCTCCGACACCAGCGAGCCCCAGAGGTCACTGCCCCAGGATCCCCGTCCCCATTCCGCCTGCCACCCTCCTCTCTATGATCGCCCGACTCTTCTGACCTGGGCATCTTTGGCAGCTCGTCCTCCTCCTGACCCGTACAGGTCTGCCATTCCGCGTTCCAGTCCCTGTGTCCTAACAAAGCACCAGCTACAGTAACAGTAATGCAAGGCTGTATTCCCTGACATGCCCTCGATCACCCTCTCTTCGCTCCTTTATTCTCTATATATACTCTCCTTGCACAGT
This sequence comes from Neofelis nebulosa, assembly GCF_028018385.1. Lineage (NCBI taxonomy): Eukaryota > Metazoa > Chordata > Mammalia > Carnivora > Felidae > Neofelis > Neofelis nebulosa. The sequence continues at coordinate 195,063,591 of NC_080784.1, read as the reverse complement.
CTAAGGTTAAAACCACCACCTGAGTCCTAAAGTCACCACATCTGATTCCCAGCTGCCTCCCGGTCAACTGCACCTGGAACCACTCTCCGCCCACCCCCACCACTTTAATCTGCAAACAGAGCTCAGGATCTCCCCGCTCAGCTCAGCCCGCCCTCCCCTGCAGCCCTGACTCTAGTTCCTGCACCACCAGTGACACATTCGTACGTTACAAGCTGGGGGCCAGCCCTCCCCCTCTCCAGGTCCCACTGATTCCTCCCCTGGAACATTTATGAACTTTCCCCTCTCTCTGTGTCACCTTCCTCTGGTCCTCCTCTCCCCCTCCAGTTCCCGCACAAGCTTCCTGACTGGCGCCCTCCCTCCAGTCTTGGCTCCCTTGCGTCCTAACCCCTGGCAGCCAGGCCCTGCGGGTCGTGTCCTACACCTTAGGAGTGGTGACACAGCTCCCTTAGGATGTGGCCCCCTGCTGTTTTCAGTTGTGCCTCACACCCACCTCCCCTGAATCTCTGGGCCCCTAGTTACTAGGCTGCTTCTCCTTTCTCGAAAACGGGAGGTGGGCTGGCGAAGATTCCCTTCCAGTGTCCCACAGGCAAGTGCACAGAGGCACAGACGCCCTCTCCGTGGGGACGGCTCCAGGTCCCTGAACACAAGGCAGCCTCTCCCTCCTCGGTTCGCACCCTTTCCTGTGCTTCCCGTGCCACACTGTGCACTTTCTTGCCCAGGTCCCTCCCTCACCTTGCATCCCCCGTGCCGGATGGGACACACACCAGAGGTGCTCAGCAGGCGTGGATCGGAGGAGGAGGGGGCAAAATCACGGAGAGGAGCATGGCAGAGAGAGGACAAAAACAGAATCAGAAACAGAAGTGGCAAAGGCAGAGAACACCAGATTCTCAAGAAAACAGCCCGTGACTGGAAAGAATTTTCTGAGGCTGGGAGGGTGAGCAGAGGAAGGGTGACAGGCCCCAGCACCCCGCTGGACGCAGCAGAACCAAAGATAAGGAGCCTCTATGCCGTGTGCGTGTCTAAGTGACTGTCAAAGGTCACCCACCAGGTATCAGAACCTCTACCCCAAAGGACGGGGTGCCACGGCGGCGGGCACAGCCAGCATGTGCCCTGGGGTCTGGGGTCTGGCAAGGATCTCACATCATCCACAGCAGGGGCAGGGAGGGCAGCTGGGCAGCCTGCCGGCATGTCGGCCGTGGTAAGGAAATACAGAAACAGGTCATTACAGAATCTTACATTTAAAACAGCAAATTAAAAGATTGAGACAGCTGTACCCTGTTTACTGAGAAAATTATCCTCCGCAGTGGCGTCTTCCCTGATGACTGCAGATGACCGAGTTTTACCATAATAAGAGTTTTGTTCAGATCCATAAGAAAAGCAGGGACTGGCGATCAGAAGAAGGGGGTTCCGGCATCCTCTCTATCACATGTTAGTCCTGTGACCCTGCTCAAGTCATAGATGTAGCTTCACAGAAGAGAAAACCGAGGCCTGCAGTAGACCATCTGCTACCTGCGTCGTCCACACAGGACGGCCAAGGGGCCCAGTCAGGGTTTGCATGAAAGCACGTGACAGTGAGAAGCAGGACACGAGGTCTTGAGCTCCTTCTTACTGAAGGACCTGAGAGGTATTACTCAGTTCTGGTTTGGGGTTCCCTAGCGTTTACTGATGCTACTTCTGCAAGCTTGTTTTCATGGATAAAGGGCAATGCGGCAAATAGACATATTCAATGAACTATAGAACCTAATAACTAATTTTTTGTAAACAAGTCATATAATATAAACCCACAAGTGTCTTAACTATATTCTAAATATAAAACAGTGGTGTGTCAGGATTCTACTTCTAGAAATGCAGGAATTTTAAACACGAATTTAAATTCCACAATGCACTTAAACAAAATCAAATGATAAAAACATGTTTTTAGTGCACAGCTCTCAAAACTATGGAGCACAGTCTACTGTTACGTCCATTTTGCAGATGAAGAAACCAAGGGACAGAGAGGGTAAGGAGGTCTCCAAGATCACACAGGAAGCCAGAATTCAAAATCAAGCAGTCTATCCCCACAGCGTGGGCTTTGGGGCACTAGACTATTCTGCCTATCATTGTCTCAAGTGCGTATGTACTTTCTGGAAAACTGGGAGCCGTCCACTCTCTCCTTTTTCTGTCTGCACATACAGCACCCTGGGTTCACCTCTACGATGTTACACTGTTAACTGGTCGGCTCCCTAACCAGCTCACGAGCTGTTTGGAAGCAGGCACCATGTACCCTGATCTTCCCGATGTCTAGCCCCTAGTGAGTCCTGAATCTAAAGGAAGTGTCCGCTTACAATGACTGATGGCCTAGGGAATGGTTTTTAAAGATGCGTTAAAGCAATATTAACAAAGGAACCAAGCTTCATGGGGTGAAATATTCTGGAAGCTTTGTCTTACCTTCTCCCTCACTGCTCATAAACTGGCTCGGCTTAAGGATTAGGATCCTCCCGCTCTGCCAAGAGGCAGTTTGCAAAGGTCTTGCACACGGTACTTCATAAAATTCTCACAACAAGCCTGAGAGCTACAGAGAGCAGATAATGTCCGTGTTTTACAAATGAAGAAACAGAGGGTCGCGGAAGTTAAGAGACTTGTCCGAAGTCACTGAAAGGTAAGAGGCAAATAGGGAATAGAATCTAGATCTCTGACCTCCAAGTCCAACGTGCTCTCTCCCTTACAGCACAATTAGCATCCACCTATCTGTCAATCACACAAGATAACCTCACCCTAACCTGGCTTCAGCTGGCCAGAAAGAGCCCTTTGATTCCTACCGAAGGAGAAGAGGCTTACACTGGCCTGCAGCTGGGCAATTAAGTTAGGCTCCTGGTTTTGTGAGTCTGCTCCTGCCTTTCCGTAGCCATAGACATACTCAGCAGGATGCTCCCTAGTCTTCTGTTCCCAAGTATAGCTGCGTTTCACTGTTTTTCTTCTTGCTCTTTTAAATATTGTTCTCTAGCATTCTACAGATTTGCCTGAGCTTACTTGTCCCGTTCGAGTGGGCAGAGCTGCCTGGCTAATTCCTTAAGAAGCCTCTTGTTTCACCTGTGGGTGCCACCCCTCAAGAATTCTAAGTATACCTTAACTTTTTCCATACTGTGGTGGCATTTCATTCCTTCTTAGCCAACGTCACTCTCGTTCGTTATGCCAAACATCTGTCTTTATAGTTTAAGAGCAAATTATTTTCCAAACTAAAATAATCCAAATGTTTATTTTCTGAACAGTGACTTAACTTTTTAGATGCCAACCAATTTTAGTTCATTTACCCAGTTCTCACCAAGAAGAAATGTCAGCATATAATATACACAACCGCTTCTACATTAGAAAACTAAGTTTTGCCACTTGAAATATATGAATATTTCATATAAGGAGAATAATACCCATCATAAATGCAAATCAGTTCCTCCAGAGTATTTTTAATCAATATTCATCTTTCACCACAGAAATGTTCTGTGATCAGTATTTAATTATTTTTTTGATTACGTTTATTTACTTTTGAAAGGCAGAGACAGACAGAGTGTGAGTCGGGGAGGGGCAGAGAGAGAGGGAGACACAGAATGTGAAGCAAGCTCCAGGCTTTGAGCTGTCAGCACAGAGGTCGAGGTGGGGCTTGAACTCAGGAACTGCGAACCTCAAGATCATGACCTGAGCTTAACCGACTGAGACACCCAGGCGCCCCTGTGATCCAGTATTTAAAAAAAAAAAAAAAAAAAAAAAAAATTAACATTTATTTTTGAGCGAGAGAGAAAGACAGAGCACGAGCTAGGGAGGGGCAGAGAGAGAGGGAGCCATAGAATCCCAAGCAGACTCCAGGCTCTGAACCGTCAGCACAGAGCCCAACGCAGGGCTCAAACTCACAGACCGTGAGATCATGACCTGAGCAGAAGTCAGACGCTGAATTGACTGAGCCACCCAGGCACCCCGATCTAGTATCTTAAATTGAGGAAAAGTATAGTATAAATTGCTCTCCTCATCCCTCAAAGATGACTATGTTTAATTATTTTCTGAGATAGCTTGTTTTAGAAATAAGAACCCAGGATACAAAAGTATTAATTAAAAGTAATGAGTAATCATAAATATATTTATATGTTAAGTAATATGTCCAAATATATCTTTCTTAAAATAGCACTGACCCCTAAAAAATTGGAAAGTAATATTGGTTAACTGTTAGGAAAATACTACAAAACATACAAATCTCCACAGTCTTAAATAACGTAAAACCGTAATAAACTTTACTAAGGTTATGTGAAAATATTATAGGTAATTTTATTACACAAATACAGAGGTACATCTTTGTACAAGGCCAACTAGAAATCAATACCACAGCAATTCTGTCTTCCTAAGTCAAATAGTAGTAAAAGTATCATTCAAGTTTTTAAGACCCTCATACTACTTATAAATAGTCTCATTTAGGAACGTTAAGAATAGGTAGAATTCTCATAAATTTATACATTTATAGATGGAAAATAGGGACGCAGAGAAAAAAGGTCACAAGGTTACAGGGTTAAGGACTAAAAATGTCATTAATCTGACAGTCAATACTACTGTCTTTCCAAAGACCTGTTTCATGCAAACATTCCTCAAACCCGGCCACAAATAAGCAGCCAGGGCTGCATTTTGGAGGGTAAACTAGGATGAAATTAAACAGTTTAAAAAGCGAGGATACTGAACTGGTCAAAGACCAAAATGAGTAATTTTTCATTGCTTGTTTAGTTGACACGTACTAGTTAAATAAAGCAAGTGAGAGTTTTAAAAGCAGAGGAGTAGCTTGCCAGAGTGAAGAAGCTAATTTTATCTTACCTATCTCAGGGTTGTGGTTACTCCAAGTTACTTCCCAGTTTTACAGTTATTAATACTTCCTTTTGTAAATGAGAAATTAATTGCCCAGAGTACAATATCAGAATAACCGCCTTTAATCATCCGTGGAAGATGAGGTCCGGTTAAATGAAAAGGTATTTATTTATTTTTTTAATGTTTCTTTATTTTGAGAGAGCGTGTGAGTGTGCACACACGAGAGTGGGGGAGGGGAGGGGCCGAGAGGGAGGGAGAGAATCCCAAGCAGGCCCCACGCTCAGCTGGGAGCCCAGTGTGGGACTCAGTATCACGACTGCGAGATCATGACCTGAGCCGGAATCAAGAGTCTGACACTTAACCCAGTAAGCCACTCGGGCATCCCATGAAAAGATATTTTAATAAAAATAAATTATTTGTAATAATTTACACAAATAATAGGGCGTAAAAAATATGAACAGTTAAAAACTTTGTCCCACTCGAAGGCCTCTGCGGGAACTGTGAAAAGGAGTTCAGCTGGCCTTTCTGGGTTGAGGCTTTCTTCCTGCCTCTGCTCATTCCCTCATGGAGGGAAAGCAAGAGGTCTAAAATGGGCAAAAGAAAGAGAAAAACAGCAAAACAGATGGATAACAAGTGTGAGCTCTAGAAGTGGAGAGTCACCATTTGAACAAAAGGACAAACATGGGCCCCACGGCACTGTTGAAATCAGACATGATACTATTCAACCATAACCTTGCTTGAAGCTTTTCTGTTTTCCAGACAACACCCATCCCTGTGCATATTCCAGCACCTGCACTATATAGGTACTGTTTCCTCCTCACCAGTAGGGGAGGCTTATTTTACATCAAGTCTTCTACTGTTAAGTCTCCACGGGCACTAGAGCCAACTTAGGTGCTGCAGATACTAAACTATTTAGTAGTGGAGTCATGACACAGAGCCAAAGAATTAGGCAAACGGTCTAAGCAAGCACAGAGTCTACAAAGCAACTCAACAGCCGGAGCCAGCCAAGAACAGATTGCCTAATTCTTAGTCCAAAGTTGACGTGCTGGACCTGGATTCCTAAATGGGAACATGGCTGATACAGAAACTCTCCCGCCTAGAACTTCTACAGATGAGAGGCACCTGGGTGGCTCTGTCGGCGAAGCATCCGACTCTTGGTTTTGGCTCAGGTCATGATCTCGCAGTTCGTGGGCTTGAACCCCACGTCGGGCTCTGTGCTGATAATGGGGAGCCTGCTTGGGATTCTCTCTCTCTCCTCTCTCTCAAAATAAATAAATAAACTTAAAAAACAAGCAAACAAACAAAACTTTTACGGATGAGTCAAGTGGGGAATGAGTACAAAACTATGGTAACATGTACTTATTATCTGAGCTTATATCAGAAAGGACAATAGAAGTTGGTCGTATTTTTAAGAGTAGGAACAAAAGACAAAAGAGATGAATCTGCAGCTCCACACTATACCCGGAGTCTAAGAACAGTGACCACATGAGGCAATAGGGGAACATACGATGCACGTTTGAGAGAGAGACAGAGAACAGGCATGGTGAGTGGCATATCCCTTGCACGCTACATTACGGTAGAAGTTGTAGGACCAAAGAAAAGTTTCAACCCACTGCCACGCCACGTATAAGTCAATGAAGGCATTCAGAAAATCAAGTGATTCGAAGAGTTTGAAATGAGGGGAAAAAAAAAAAAAGAAAGCTTACACTTGATGTAGATACCTGTATGTGGTACAAATAACTGCTCATACACAAACTGATATTCGTATATATTTTCTAAAGATATAAGTGAACCAAGACAGGTATAAAGCAAAAATATTAACCTCAAACACTAGGTTTGGAATTATTTTACTTGGACGGGGAGAGTGTGGATAAGCACCTCGCCTGTGTATTCATTCAGGAAATCCTAGGCTGTTAGGACAGGCCAACAAACTCTAAATTCCTCGGGAAAATAGTAAAAAGAATTTTGGGACTAACTGATGGTTGGGCCACCAGGACATTAAGATTGTGCCTTTCCAAAGGCAAAACAAAGACTGCCCTCCACTGGGGAGGAGGACGAGAGGATCAGAGGCAGAATCAGAATTAAAAAACAAAAACAAAAGCACAAAACAAAACAAAAAAGGATATGGTGACAGACAGCAGCTATACTTGCGGCCAGCACAGCATAACCTATAGAGATGTTGAATCGCTATGCCGTCCACCTGAAACGAATGCAACCTTGTGTGTCAACTACACTCAAGAACAATTTTTTTCCAAAGGATGAGGAACACCTTAAGGGCAAGCAGCAAGACATCGAAGACATGTGATTCAGGGAGAAACGCTTCCCACATGACACCAGGTGGTGCCGCTCAAAGGCCCTCTGGCCCAGACCAGCCCCTGGGGAACAGGTCTCTAAGTTCTAGAGGAGACACAGGGAAAGGTTACAGAGCAGCAGAAAAGGGCGATGCTAGAAAAGCCAGGTGAAGCAGAAGCCGCTTTGCAGCCTGGCTGTCTAAGAATGGCTGTAAGTGTGCTAATCTCCAGAGAGTGGCTCCAAACAAAGTGGCATCCGACTCACAGGGTGGACACCAGCAGGGCAAGAGCTGTATGACTGGCAGAGAAGGGACAGACACCTGGGGGAAAAAATAAGGGGTCCACAAGGTACAACGCTGGCTGGTGACCCCTGTTGAAATATTCCTGGGATTCTTACCGAAGTCTTGATCCCCACGGGTTTCCACCGTCTATCTCCCCTCACAACAAGACTGATGGAATTAGGGGGACAAGGAGGACTACCCCCACAGCTAAAGCTGGAAGTGTCTCTCAGATAGACTTTCTGCAACTATGGGTTAAAAGTCCAGCTTCCAACGTGTTAAGTAAGCCATGCTCAGAAACTCATGCCGATGAAGAATACGTGTGTCGGGTGTGAAGTCTCTGGAAGTTCATGGTACCAGGTATTCAGACCCGTCTTGGGAAGGGCTAAGGAAGGGATGTTAGGGGTTATTCCAAGAGCCTAATACATCTGTGCTCATCAAAAGGCTCCTGACAACTTCATTTTCCGTGTATGCAAACAATACCAAAAAAGGCTTTCATAATATTGGCTTGCCTGAAACTCCGAAATATTTCAAAGACATTGTAGTGAAACCTGGCCACACTCGCTGCCATTGGCACCAGAGTGTCTTTAAGGTTCAAGTCTAAGTCAGTAAACAGACAGCTGAGACTTAATACTTTGTCTTACTTAGAGCCTGCCAATTCAGAAAGCAAATACTCTTGAAAGCAAGTATTTAACTGACAACTAAACCAAACACAGTGGAGAATTTTTAAGTGGTTAATTAAAAAAGACTGAACAAGGCACAGTCTGTACTTCATTTTTCAAAGACACGGATCTCTTCAAAACCTAACCTACATCTAGTTCAGAGAATTAACAAATCAAACAGGATCTCACCTGATCAGCCGTCTGATATTTGAGTATTCCTACATTTTCAATATCCAAATACAGTCACTGATGCAGTAAGCCTGAAGACTGAACATTTATTTGCAGGAATTGCAGGAAATGATGGCTAATGCAGCCCCTACTGCCCATGAGAAGCAATTTGGGGGGAAGAAATTCAATGGAGTTATGATTCAGTAGCTGTTCAAAACTTAAAATTACAAAAATAATTAAATGTTGTGATCACTGTATTCAGTGAAACATATACCTCAAAATTTTTTTCTTTTAAGCCTAATATACAACTACGCTATGAATACAAATGCAATTTAAAATTTAAAAAAAGAATCCTACAGTTTACAAAATATTATAACAATATGCTTGAAATTGGTCGTTCAAAGTAGGATTTACAAAGTCATCTTTTCCTATAGAGTCATTTTTTTTTTTTTTTTTTAAGAGGCTTAAGTTTCGATTTGGGAAAAGTTCACAGGTAACATTTTCAAGACAGCTAAATATTTCTGTTCTGGGGAAAAGTACTGAACTTCACGGTCATTGGTCACTACCACATTGCTAGCTGTGGCTGAGGAACACATATTTGGAGGGCAAGTTAACAGGTTTCTATGGCTCAAGTTCGCTTAAAATACACAACGAAAAAGTCACCTTGGCAGGAAAATGATGAAGAAATCAGCCTTGAGCTTCTCAGTTTTGAGCTCCCTGAGACGTGGGAGACGCTCTCCAACGAGAACTGGGCGTGAGGATACCCCGGGGGTCTTTCTGAAAGACCTTGCAAAAGCGGCCAAGGCCCCCGGGACAGAACTTCCCGGGCCGCAGCGCGGTCTCTCGGCCACACCTGGCCGGGCGTGTGCCGCGGAGACCCCGGTGCCGCGCGCGCGGACCCCGCCCGACGAGCTGTCAGCGGCCGCGGAGCCCCGGCAGCCGCGGCGGCTCGCGCGCCCACAGCCCGGGCGGCCCCGGAGGCAGCGGCGGCCGCGGGACAAGGACCGGGGTCGCACGACGCCCCCACCCCCACCCCGCGCCGCCCTCGGAGCCCTAGCCGCGGCCTAGCGCCGCCCGCCCGGCCGCCTCACCTGCGCGGCTGCGGCGCCGCTCCCGCCGCCGGTCGCTCTCGTAGAAGCCCAGCGTCTCCGTGTGCTGAGGCGCCGGCGGGGGCCCGTGGCCGCCGCCGCCGCCGCCTCCGGGCTGCTCCGCCTCGCCGCGGCCGTCCCGCTGCGGGCCGTCCGCGCCGCCACCGCCGCCTTCTCCCGGGGCGGCCGCATCGCCGACGCCCGCCATGTTCCGAGCACAACAAACTGTCCCCGCCGCTTCCCTCCAGCCTCCGGCCCGGCCTCCGCCTCCGGCCGGCCCCCTCCCGGCCTCGCCCCGCCCCTCGCCGGAGCCCGGGCCGCCGCCGCCGGCGCCACCGCCGCCGCCATCCGCGGCTCGCCGGCCGGCGCGCGCCATTGGCGTCAGCGGCGCGTGGGAGGCCGCCGCCGCCGTCGCCGCCGCCACCGCCGCCGCCATCTTCTTCCTGCCCTCGGCGTGGCGCGCGGTGGCTTCTCGCGCCGCGGTGGGCTCGGCCGTCCGGGACCCCGCGCCAGGCTCCATGCAGCCGGGCCGCGCGGCCGGGGACAGCGGCCGCCTCCGAGGCTCGGGTCGGGCGCCCGGCGGCAGCGGGCCGAGCGCGGCGGCGGACGGAGGGTCGGCGGAGGAGCCCCGGGGCGGCGGTCTCTGCGACCGCTGCCCGCCGTCTGCGAGGTGTGCGGCGGCCCGCCCGGGGCCCCTTTTGCAGGCTCGGTGACCGGAGTGCGCCGGCGCCGCCTGCCCGGTCTTGGCACCGCCTGCGCGGCCGCGGCAGCGAGGGCCCGGCTCCAGATCCCCGACCCCCGCGAGCCCTGGCTCCATACGTCCGCTATTTGGGCTTCATCTCCTCTGCATATTTATGATCTCCCGTCACATTGTCTGGCCTCTGGGTTTCCGTTGACAGTTTCCAAAACACTCGAGCAAGAAGGAGCTCGGGGTTGCTGGCCTACAGGTGGGGGCGCGGAGGGGAAGCCCGAGGAGCCGGGTGCCTTGTGCGTTTCAAGCGCCCGCGGGCGTACTGCACTGTTTTTCGGGATGAGGGTTGGGGTACGGCTTTTGGCCGCCGCGGTGCCCTTGCTCCGTCACCTGGGCGTCCACTTTGCTTAAACGCACCGTCCTTTGCCGCTCTGGGGTGTGACTCCGCACCGAGCGCGGCGTCAAGACCACCAGGCTCAGGAATGGTGCAAGTGAAGATGCTCCGTGAAGGGACCTAGGGAGGGCCTTTGCCACCTGCCTCCCACGTGGTTGCTGCGTGCTCCATTTAGGGTGACTGTGGCGAGTCCATTTGCCAACTTCAGAACTGACCTGTGTCTGTTGCCCTTTTGATTAGCACAAGGAAAACTGTGATTCTTCCCCTAACATTAAGCTGTCTGGAATTTTCCCTAGATCTAAACTTGACAGCCAGCTATAAACAGGTATGAATAGAGCAAAATCGGGCTCATGTTGATTCATCAGAGAACCTTGAGGGTCCTGTTGTCACTAGCGAGGACCTGGTTCCAGACTCTGAGCAAATTTAACAGTGTACGGTCTGGGGCAGCATGCCGAGAGCAGCCACCTGCCAGTCTGACAGCAGGGTAAGAGCCCAGATGAGGGAACAAGATGGACTAAAAAGGCTCCAGAGCTGGCACCTGACCCTGCTTGGCCTCGGAAAAGGAGGAACCAATGCCTTTGGAACATCCTTACCCTTTTTCATAGAACAGTTCGCAGGTACACAATTCTAAATATTGCTGTGACCATTTTCATGAAATTCTGTTGTGTTACACTTCGTCAAAGCTGAACCTTAATCAAAAACAAACGGTCTGGTCAAAACTTCAGAGTCATTTTGAAAATCAAAAGGTAATGAAAATGTTATGCCCTCTAAGATTCCTTATAGCTTAAATTCTATCATTCTCTGATCTTTTATAGTGTAAGAGCATCCCTATTCCATTGTTTACTGATCATCAAGAAGGAGGTAGACTTGTATTGCTTGTTTGTGTCAGCTCTCATTTATTGCCTCATCACAATTAGTGGCGTATTGCCCCTGCCTTTAACTCAACAGGAGCTGGAAGGGAAGGAATCTGAAATCCTGTTTTCTAAGGCAGCCAGTTGTAGGGATGGATTTCTCTCATTTTCTGTATCAGGCCGGAGGAGAAACACTGTTCCAAAGTCTGTGCCTATCATTTAAAATAGTCAGCAGAGAGGAAAGGAGCGCTGTGTCCAGACTAGGTACGAAGGTGTCACATGCTGAGGAGCAAAGTGAAGACGGGAAAACAGAGACTTGCAGCTTCTCATCAGCTGGGTCTTCCCTGGAGCTGGTTATTTTATTTAATGCTTTGTGAAACTGCCCAACTTCAAACCCATTATGAAGTCATACTAGAAAAACATTTTTAAACAGTATAAAACTTTCATTTCACACTATTCTTCCCTTGTATAGGTTTTGGTCATTAGACAATCAAATACCTTATTGCATACAAAAACTCGTTTTCTTTGGGTTAATTCAATTTACTGCAACTGATTCAGAATCCAGGAAAGGGTGTTTTCAAATGCATATGCTAAGTCTTGGTAAGAAATAGTTACACAACATTGAAGCACCAGGTCTCTGAGGAAAATAATTAGGAGTTCAGAAACAACGTTTTTTATATCAGGTGTAAAAAGATACAGGCCTAGATTTATAATAGCACCATTAGGAAACAATAGGAATGTTTCAAAAACATGACAACTCTCACCATTAAAGAGACGTCAGATGGCATTCTGAGTTAAACTGTAAGAGAAAAACGATTTTGGGGTGCCTGGGTGGCTCAGCCGGTTGAGGGTCCGACTTCGGCTCAGGTCATGATCTCACGGTTTGTGAGTTCGAGCCCCGTGTCCGGCTCTGTGCTGAAAGCACGGAGCCTGGAACCTGCTTCGGATTCTGTGTCTCCCTCTCTCTGCCCCTCTCCTGCTCACAGTCTCTCTCTCTCTCTTTCTCTCTCTCTCTTACAAAATTAATTAAAGATTAAAAAAATTTTTAAAAGAAAAACGATTTGGATGACAGTCAGCTACAGCAATTTAACTTAGTTCAACGAAGAGTGAGCTGGTGTGCTATTAATATGTCACTGTCCTAGCTGCTGATGTAAGAAATAACATTATTGATGGGAAATAGTTTTAATAGAGGAAAGTGAAGAGTAAGAACAAGAAGTTGGGAAGAATCTTATATGTAAACAGCAGAAAAGAGAAAACCTCAAGCTGAAAAACCTTTCTTAAGAAAGGGAATTCTATATTCAAAGTTACATTTTAATATACATGTGTAACAACTTTGATGATATAAATTTAATTAAGAGTTTGTAAAATTGTTGCATGTATTTTTAATTAAGTGTGTATTCTTGTACCTTCTAATTGTAATGTCTATCATGTGGCTATTGTATTTTGAAAATAGCAAAGCACAAAATATCATTTTTTAAAATAATGGAAATTTGGAAAGAAGTATCACAGTTTAAAAAAATAAATTGTATAACTTCATATTTTAGTAATTAAAGATTTAACAGTTGTGATTTTATGGCTAAACAAAATAAATTGAATGCATTATGCATGAATCATGGATTCAAGCTCCTGAAAACTGTCATGAAGTCTATAAACTGGTTCTCTGTGCCTTTTCATTGGTAAATGGGCAATACCTATTCTACAATAGGAGCTGAAAAAAAATACTATTTCTACTTTTCTTTCTCTTTTACAGATAATTTTGAATGTTTCCTTTCATTTAAACTTATAATAGGTTTTACTTTTCAACTACAAAGCATTTTATCTCAATGGCACTTTATATATGTGCCGCTAAAATATGTTTGAAATTCGTTCTGTATACTTTTCCTGAGTAACAAAAACATCAAATACTTTATTTTTTTTTATTTTTTTTTATGTTTATTTATTTTTGAGAGAGACAGAGACAGAGCATGAGCAGGGGAGAGGCAGAGAGAAAGGTAGACACAGAATCCGAAGCAGGCTCCAGGCTCCGAGCTGTCAGCACAGAGCCCAACGTGGGGCTGGAACTCACAGACTGTGAGATCATGACCTGAGCTGAAGTCGGACACTCAACTGACTGAGCCACCCAGGCACCCAAACTTCAAATACTTTAATGGCCTGTGAGGACTCTAAATCAAGAGAAGGCCTGGACGCTCTCTGACTCCAGTTAAAGAGTCTTTTGACCTAAGGTAACACATGTGACCACTCTATGCTTCATTTTCCTTTTCCCCCTATAACATATTGGACTAGATTACCCTTATGGCCTCTTCCAAAATTTGGGGATAAAATCCTTGCAAACCCTTTTTCAGATTCTTGGACTCGGGTTAAAAATAGCTCGCTATGCCTATATGATGAAGATGTGTAGAAAAGTATGAAATCCTTATTTACAGAATGACTTTGTAATTTGGTCTAAAGTCTGCATGCAGGGTATTAAAATGTGGTTACTTTATTGCCAAAGCATCAAAGACATGTAAGTCTTTAAAGTACCTCCTTTTTGGGGCGCCTGGGTGGCTCGGTCGGTTAAGCATCCGACTTCGGCTAAGGTCACGATCTCACGGTTCGTGAGTTCGAGCCCCGTGTCGGGCTCTGTGCTGACAGCACAGAGCCTGGAGCCTGTTTCAGATTCTGTGTCTCCCTCTCTCTCTGACCCTCCCCCGTTCATGCTCTGTCTCTCTCTGTCTCAAAAATAAATAAATGTTAAAAAAAAAAATTAAAAAAAATAAAATAAAGTACCTCCTTTCTGATCTATGGGTTAGTTTATCATGCCTTTATGAGAACTGATGGGCCCTTGGTGACCTTTCCAGGCCTCACCATAGGCCTCAGGGTTTATGCATTTTATTTTATTTTATTTTATTTTATTTTATTTTATTTTATTTTAATGTTTATTTCTGAGACAGAGAGAGACAGAACATGAATGGGGGAGGAGCAGGGAGAGAGGGAGACACAGAATCCGAAGCAGGCTCCAGGCTCTGTGCTGGGAGCACAGAGCCCGACGTGGGGCTCGGACCCACAGACCGCGAGATCATGACCTAAGCCGAAGCCAGTTGCTCAACCGACTGAGCCACCCAGGCGCCCCAGGGTTTATGCATTTTAAACAACTTTCCCCGGTCATAGGGTAGGTCTATTTTTAATTTTCTGAGGAACCTCCACACTGCTTTCCAGAGCGGCTGCACCAATTTGCATTCCCACCAACAGTGCAAGAGGGTTCCCGTTTCTCCACATCCTCGCCAGCACCTATAGTCTCCTGATTTGTTCATTTTAGCCACTCTGACCAGCGTGAGGTGGTATCTCAGTGTGGTTTTGATTTGTATTTCCCTGATAAGGAGCGACGTTGAACATCTTTTCATGGGAGGGAGGGCAGGGTGGGTGATGGGTATTGAGGAGGGCACCTTTTGGGATGAGCACTGGGTGTTGTATGGAAACCAATTTGACAGTAAATTTCATATATTAAAAAAAAAAATAAAAAAAATAAAATAAAATAAAATAAAATAAATTAAACAACTTTCCCATATTGTACCCAGGCATACCTAAGTCTGAGAACGCTGCTCTAAGGTGGCATTTAAGAGCAACTGAAATGGTATTTGAGACGATTACTGTTGTACAGTTACTTTTGGTAGTATAGCTTCAAGCACCGGACAGATCTGCAGTTTTAATTCTGTATTTCTTAGTCAAAAATTTACTTCAGTAATGCGTGGCTTTTTCTAAACCATAAATGCCACCTGTCGAATTTGTAAAATGTGTTGCTGAATTTAATTCGTCATTTTGTCTTCAAAGGGAAAAGTAAGAGTTGGTATTTTTTTAAAAATTGGGACAGCTTTGCAACTGATGTTCTAAAGAAATAAAATATAGTGCCGGGCCCAGAGCAAACCTTGCAGCAAACTAATGTGAGTTTATTGTATCTCCGAGTTTGAGTACTAATATTTTCTATGTTCGGTAGTCACTTTTGGACTAATACTCATTAAGTTTTATCCTGTCTGGGCTTTATTCCATGCATTTCTAAAGGATACCAGTGCAGTTTGTTTCTGGTAGATATAGCACAAATTGAATAATGTACCTCTGATTCCAATGTACCTGTTACAAGTTAACCAGAATAGTCATGAGCCAAATCTTATTTCTCAAAGCATTTCTGTGGCACGAGAATATAGGACTGAAACCATTTGTTTCAGACCCTACTGAAAAGTGTATTTTGTTAAAAGGGATATGCCATTAAAAATGCTCTGTTCTGGGGCGCCTGGGTGGCTCAGTCGGTTAAGCCGCCGACTTCGGCTCAGGTCATGATCTCATGGTTCGTGAGTTCGAGCCCCGCGTCGGGCTCTGTGCTGACAGCTCAGAGCCTGGAGCCCGTTTCAGATTCTGTGTCTCCCTCTCTCTCTGACCCTCCCCTGCTCATGCTCTCTCTCTGTCTCAAAAATAAATAAACGTTAAAAAAAAATTTACAAAAAAAAAAAAACGCTCTGTTCTGACAAACTAAAGTAGGTTATGTTTATGTAATCAAAGCATATGAATACAAATCCGTATTTAGTAGGCAATAGGGCATTTTGTTCACGATTAGATAAAAGGTTTAGATTTTAAATTTCTGGAAAATTGCACAGTACTAGTGAAAGGGACCACGGTGATGACTTAGCAAGCTTTGCATTCCAGATTTCTCTCTTTGAAGAGAAAGAACATTATTCATTTTTCATTATACCCATAAAAAAAAAAGACATGCCATGTTAGAATGGTTTTAATCATTTAGTTAGCTAATTAACGAGCATCTGCAGAGTGAACTCAGACTTCCCAGTAAATTTTTTGATAACTGTCAAAATCCTTCTTTATAATTCCATCTAGCAAAGGCTTTAACTTCAGAATTCACCCAACACAGGGGATTTTAGCATTGAGTTCATGTTGGCTAGCCCTTTTGGATTTTGCCTTTCAGAATTTTTAAGGTCTTGTTTTCATTGTTCCCTGGTGGTGAGTTATTTATTGCTTCTTTTGGCCACTTATCAAATAGTCATTGGTAATCAGAGGATTTTACAAGATGTTTAGGATACATTTTTAATTCTCATGGATCAAGATAACAGAGTAATTTTTCTCTTTACTTCCATGCCCATTAAGTTCTTTTGGGCTGTGATCCCGCCCTTGTGATTTGCTCTCATTCTGCTCATTCATCACTGTTTCCATCTTAATTTTTTTTTTCTATTCCCTTATTTTTGTTTCTAAGATAGTGAAAAGTAAATGGACTTTCTGGGTTTTATAAACATCTATTTTGTCTCTTCGTACACAAACCTAAGTATTTATCCTTCTTTTTTCTTTGTTAGCAAAATGTATTACAAATGCATAGTAGATTTTAAGACTCTCAGAAAAGTCTCCTTTTAGGGTTTCTGTTTTCCAAATTTTAGAAATGTGTTTATCTGAGTTCAAGGCCTTGGATTTTCAATGTTCTAAGTTTATGTTTATGGGTAAAATCCTTCTGTTGTTTCTGACATTTTCTAATTAGGCATCAATTTCAAATAATGAACAACTTTTACCTCTTATAACTTAGTGAACAGTTATGTGGCTAATTTTTCAAAATAGCAATAAAAAGAAAACATGTATTGTGGCTTTAGCAACGATTATTTTCTGGGGACAGTTCTGTCTTCCTAATTATCTTTTGCCTAAGCTGACACTGACATTAATTCACATTCTCGTAAGCATATGCCCACTGATGACAGATATATATGCTGCAGTTAAAAATCTGGCATGTATAATTCATACATAAATATTTGCTAAGAAAACTGATCATTATTTGTCATCTCTTTATTTTCACTCTGATCTTTCATCCATATACTTAAGTATGTCATAATACCAATTGTATAAATAAAAATTCACTTCTGGTGCTGTGAACCATTTTGAAATAATCAATTTTAATGTTCATGATGCTGGAATTTATGATACGATGTGGTTAGATACCCTTTTTCTAAACAATATTGAGTTTCATGCCATTTGATTTTGTTTTTACAAGGTTTGTATGCTCTTTCACAGTTTCTAGTTTATCCTAATGCAGACAATAAAATCAATCTCGTATTAAGTAATTAAAGGTACAAAAATAAACCGATGCCATTGACTTTGGGCAACTTAATGTTCACTCTAAATATTCTACTTTTGTTTACCTCTAACATTTTAATAATGTTTTACAGAGAAAGCCTGATTGGTATGATATGATCTTTTCACTGATGTTTTATAGACAGTGTTCTGTTTTATATATAGAGTATAAGTGGCTTCACCCAGCAAAGCAAATAAATTTCTTTGTATTAAAGGTATAGTTTTTAAAGTGACATATCAACAAGGATTTTTCTTCGGAGCCTAAAATTTTTTAAACCGAATTTTGAGATAGGCAGTGTCCGTTAATCCTTCAGGGGCCTATAGAAACACACAGGTGGATTCACCCATGCAAACATTTGTTTCTAGCTAACGGATGGTTTTCTCAAAATAATCTGGGGTGTGTGTGTGTGTGTGTGTGTGTGTGTGTGTGTGTGTGTGTCTGCACCAAAGTAGGTAGAACTTTTGTTTGAGACTAGACCCTAGAATTTAGTCTCCACTAAATTCTCAACTAAAGACTCACAAAGGTCTTTCAATGGAAACAGCAGAGTAAACAGGAAAAAACTACTAACTTGGTGTCCAGAGCCCTGAGTTAGGATTCTATGCTGCTGCTCACTAGCATGAAACCTGGGATGAGATTCAGGTCTCAGTCTTTTGATCCATATAGCAGAGGGTGGGCGAGATGGTGTCGAAGTTCTCTCTCAGGTCTAAGATGATAAGATTTTAGGTACCTCGTTATTTTAAGCTGAAGTTAAATGTTGACTTGGCATTAATTTGTAATATTTTCTTCTGATGAACTCAAGCACCCGTGCTAAATTGTAATGTTCACCCTAAATCGCTTAACCTTTAATCAACACACTTTATTATTGCTTATCCAACCAACATTTGTTGAATATTTTTTATGGGCCAGGGATGTGCAAAGCCCTAGAGTAGCAAAGATAAATGAGATGTGTTTCCTGCGCACAAGTAATGATGTTGTAGGGTAATAAGGACCACAGTAGACGATTGAAATGCCATGGTAGTCCCAAGAAGCGACCGAGTAATCCTGCCTTGCGGAGAGCCGGGAGAGCTTAGAAAGCAGTGGCAACAAATGGGTCTTGGAAGATGTGTTTGCCAAGTGGGAGATGGGGCCGAGGGAGGTAACAAAAGGGCCTTACAGACCAATGGAAGAGCATATACAGAGGGAAGAGGGAGGCCTAGTGTTTGAGTGGAACTTCTAGGTTGATTCCATTTCCAGGGCTAAATCCTGGGGAACAAATGGTGGGGGAGGCAGGGCACTGAAAAGACAGAAGAACATGCCAGGATGGCTGAAGGGGAATGAGGCGATAGGGGATTAGCAGGTTGATAACAGCACCTCTGGGCCTTCTTCCCAAGTTGAAGATTAACTCAAATCTTTTTGGAGCCTCAGATGTACTGAGATTTGCTTGTGCTACTCATAATTGTTGTCAGAATGTTAGCCCGAGCCTGGGGAGCATTTCCCATGCATTAAGTCTTACTCTCCAAGTCCCAACTCCAACATCTAGTTAAGAAATACCACGAACAACTTTGTTGTCCTGAAAAATTTATCTTTGTGTGATATTTGTAGAGCAAACATTTTTTAAAAATTTGTTTGGCTGGGGCACCTGGGCAGCTCATTCGATTAAGCGTCTGGCTCTTGATTTCGGCTCAGGTCACAATCTCACGGTCGTGAGATTGAGCCCCGTGTCAAGCTCCATGCTGGGCATGGAACCTGCTTAAGATTCTCTCTCTCTCTCTCTCTCTCTCTCTCCCTCTCTCTGCTCCTCTCCCCGCTTGCTATAAATAAGTAAATAAATAAGTAAGTAAGTAAGTAAGTAAATAAATAAATATTTGGCTATCAGGCAAAGGAAACTATTTTCTTTTTACAAAGAATTACAGATACATTATAATGATAAGGAACGTATTCTTCACATAGAGACTATCACATTTCACCTCAACATTCCAGATTAAGTCATTTCAGTGTATTGAAGGGATAAAATGGGATGAGGGCTTGGAAGCTACTTTTCATAGACTTTAAATTGTAGGTTGTTTGAATAATTATAAAGGTCACAAAGAATGCACTATTCATTAAATCTTATGTCTTGACTCTAATTCTTCTCCTCCCTTCCCCAACTATTATGGAGTAAGAACTGTATGTCAACTTGGAATCAGACTCTGTTTTGAGCCATTTAATTTAGACACTTATTATTTTAATGTAAGCGCTTTTACTTTGGCAGGCAGCATACAATTTTAATTAGCACTTGGAACACAGCAGAATAGGTTGATGAGGTATAAGACATGGAGAAATACGTTCATAATGGCCTGCCTGAGGACTCTGGCAGAGCCCAGAAGAGACACAGCATCCTGCTCGGTACTTCTGAGAAATCACCTCACTGGCACTTAGACTCTTACACATTCAATCACTTCAGTGTGTTTTGAAACGTTGAAATATTGGCATTAACAGCTTCGTCATCTACACTACACGCAGAGAGAATATTAATTTCTTAAGCTTATTCGATGCAGCAACTGATGTAGAAGAAAACTGAACTCATTTTCTACGTCTGCCGAGAAATCACTTCCCGGCTTTGCCAGTTAAGCTCTGACTCATCCTTTAAACCCTGGTTCTAATGCCCTCTCACAGTCTTTCCTAGTCTCCTCTTCCCCACGGCCATTCTCTTTTTCTTTATATACATAAAAAGCCCATGTGTCTAAAATGGCATGGACACGCTGTGTTCCAGTGATTTTTTCAATGCATTATTCTCTCCTATTGACTCAATGCTGTGTGTGTAGGAACTGTGTCCCCATATCTCTATTTTGGTTGCATGCAATTAAAAAGCACCGCATTGTGGAATAAAAAGAACATGCACTCGATAGCTAAAGCCCTAGGTTAAATCTTGAATGCTTCTTTCTTGCTATAGGAACTTGGACAAGCTATTTAACTTCTTTGAGCTTCTTTAAATAAGGGGAGTAAGGCCTGCCATGGAGGATTGTCGTGAAGATAAAATAAGATCCATCCATCACTCTAGCAGATGCATAGAGAGATCCTATCAGACGTAAGCCACTGTACTTGGTACTAAGAATATAATGATGAATAAGGCATGATCCTGCCCCGAGAACTTTATAATTTAGTGGGAGAGACAGACACGAAAACAGACGATTGAAATTTAATTCTTAAAGGATGAATAGAAGTTCACTAGCACAGGGGTTCTAGGGGTTGTGGTGAAGGTAGCAAGATTGGGAGCGAAAGGGGAAACAGGCGTGTTGGGTTTGCGCCAGAGGGTGGTGCAATATAGTAGCGACTGAGGGGTTGAGGCTGGAGACATAAATACCATGAGGAGCCTTGCAAGCCAGGCACCTGGCAGAGAAACTGCAAAGAACGTCTACTCAGATTTGCCTTTCAGAAAGACCTCCTTCCTTGGCAGTGTGTGGTGTGGTTTGAGATGGTCAAGCAATTGACATGACCCCTTAACAGGCTGTTGCCTAGCCGTGAAGATGGCCTCCACTGCAGGAATTAAAGGGGGATAGGGAGGTGAGAGTATGTTGGGAGACATTCAGGAGCCAGAAGAGGCAGGATGTGGTCAGATGTGGTGGGAGACAGGTGGTAAGAAAGGGAGAGAAAACAAGAGAACTGATGGGGGGCGTATGGGGAAGGGAAAGCGACTCCAGTCTGGAAACTGGACTCTGAGTACCCATTTTGACTGCATCATTATGAGCTCCTATACATTTCTGACGCTGCTGGTTTTTTTATTCTTGAGCATAAACATCTATGTTAGGATGATATCAACACTGATGATGAATTTTGTGGCAAAGATTTATTGCAGAGTGAATTCCATTAAGGCAATTTAATTCCTTGGTCCATTATATCATATTTAAACTGTTCCCATTTTTTTCCACTTTGATTTTTATTTTACCATGAGGATAAAATCTTACTTGTGTACATTTTACAAGGAAGTTTATTGATTTTTCACCTTCTTTTTCTTGCTCTTTGTGAAATTTGTACAGATTATAGCTTTCCCGTGATAGGTTTTCTTTTATTTCTAGTATTTTTACCATGTCAAATTTTACACATGCAAGCTTTTTAAAATTTAATTTATTTTTTAAATTTACATCCAAATTAGTTAGCATATAGTGCCACAATGATTGATTTTAGGAGTAGATTCCTTAATGCCCCTTGCCCATTTAGCTCATCCCCGCCTCCCACAACCCCTCCAGTAACCCTCTGTTTGTTCTCCATTTTAAGAGTCTCTTACGTTTTGTCCCCCTCCCTGTTTTTATATTATTTTTGCTTCCTTCCCTCATGTTCATCTGTTTTGTATCTTAAAGTCCTCATACGAGTGAGGTCATATGATATTTGTCTTTCTCTGACTAATTTCGCTTAGCATAATATCCTCCAGTTCCATCCACATAGTTGCAAATGGCAAGATTTCATTCATTTTGATTGCCGAGTAATATGCCATTGTGTGTGTGTGTGTGTGTGTGTATCTATATATATATCTATATATATGTATATATATATGTATATATATAGATATATATCTTCTTTATCCATTCATCCATCCATCGATGGACATTTGGGCTCTTTCCATACTTTGGCTATTGTTGATAGTGCTGCTATAAACATTGGGGTGCATGTGCCCCTTTGAAACAGCACACCTGTATCCCGTGGATAAGTCCCTAGTAGTGCAATTGCTGGGTCATAGAGTAGTTCTGTTTTTAATTTTTTGAGGAACCTCCATACTGTTTTCCAGAGTGGCTGCACCAGCTTGCATTCCCACCAGCAGTGCAAAAGAGATCCTCTTTCTCCACATCCTCGCCAACATCTGTTGTTGCCTGAGTTGTTAATGTTAGCCATTCTGGCAGATGTGAGGTGGTATCTCATTGTGGTTTTGATTTGTATTTCCCTGACGATGAGCGATGTTGAACATCTTTTCATGTGTCGGTTGGCCATCTGGATGTCTTCTTTGGAGAAGTGTCTATCCATGTCTGTTTCCCATTTCTTCGCTGGATTCTTTGTTTTTTGGGTGTTGAGTTTGATAAGTTCTTTACAGACTTTTGGATACTAACCCTTTATCTGATATATCGTATGCAAGTATCTTCTCCCATTCCATTGATTGCCTTTTAGTTTTGCTAATTGTTTCCTTCGCTGTGCAGAAGGTTTTTATTTTGAGGAGGTCCCAATAGTTCATTTTTGCTCTTGTTTCCCTTGCCTCTAGAGACGTGTTGAGTAAGAAGCTGCTGCAGCCAAAGTCAAAGAGGTTTTTGTCTGCTTTCTCCTCGAGGATTTTGTTGGCTTCCTGTCTTACATTGAGGTCTTTCATCCATTTTGATTTTTTGTGTCTGGTGTAAGAAAGTGGTCCAGGTTCATTCTTCTGCATGTCGCTGTCCAGTTTTTCCAGCACCACTTGCTGAAGAGACGGTCTTTATTCCATTGGTATTCTTTCCTGCTTTGTCAGAGATTAGTTGGCCATATGTTTGTGGGTCCATTTCTGGGTTCTCTATTCTGTTCCATTGATCTGAGTGTCTGTTCTTGTGCCAGTACCATACTGTCTTGATGATTACAGCTTTGTAGCACAGCTTGAAGTCTGGGATTGTGATGCCTCTTGCTTTGGTTTTCTTTTTCAAGACTGCTTTGGCTATTCGGGGTCTTTTCTGGTTCCATACAAATTTTAGGATTATTTGTTGTAGCTCTGTGAAGAATGCTGGTGTTATTTTGATAGGGATTGCATTGAATATGTAGATTGCTTTGGGTACTATCGACATTTTAACAATTTTTGTTCTTCCTATCCAGGTGCATGGAATGTTTTTCCTTTTCTTTTTTACACATGTAAGCTTTTATAAAATATTTATAATTGTTCATTTGTGAGCAATAATAATTTTTACCATTTGCTGGGTTTGCTCTTCTTGGCTATAGTTTACTTTTTTTTTTTAGCAAGCCCAGTATTTTCCCGAAGTAAATTTTGCGGTTTTCAGATTTACCAACAGTATGTGATTCTCAAGTAAGCTTTTTATCTATAACCAATTTTACTGTGTATCATTTTGGCCCTTGTCAGTTTCATTTTGGTGCTTAAGATCAAATTGACTCAAAATGACAGAATAGAAATGGCACGCTTCAGCCCATGGATAGCCAAGGGGAGGTGTCCAAGGCACAGGATATTTCTGGACAGCTAGGGGGAGTGTGGAGAGAAACCTGGGATCAAAAATAAATTTGAGAGTCATTTTCATCTGGGTGTTGAGGCCAAGGGAAGAGGTGATACCTCACAAGAGTGTGTGTAGACCATGAGAGAAGAGCACCCAGGAACATTAAGAGGAGCACCAACATTTGGGAAAGAAATGGCTAGAAGAGGAGAAAATGAGGGAGAGGCAGGAGGTAGGAAGAAGCCCGCAGGAGGCATTATCATGGAAGCCAGGTCAAGGAACGGAATGGTGGGTGACGATGGATGCTGCAGAGGTCATGTAGGACCCATACTGAAACGCGTCCTTTGGATTTAGCAACAACATCATCACTGTGCTCAGTGAGAGACATCTCAGGAGTGGAGAAAGAAATACCCAGCTGGATATATTCGTCAGAGGAGTGAAAAGGAACTGAAGGACGGAGACCATCGTACAGCCATTGTTGGCTGTAAGAAGGTAAGTATGTTTATTTATTAACTAGTTTATTTATTTCCTTTTAGTAGGAGAGAGCCTTGAGCGTGGTTATGCACTGATTGTTGGAGGGAGAGGATGAACGTACATGAGAATTGGAATGGGATCCCCAAAAGAGTGCGATGGAACTCTCCTGCTGTCTGGGGGTGGGATCTGACATCAGTCTTGCTGCCTTAAAGCTCCATATCCAGTGAGGCATCAGCGGCCATGTGCCCCAGAAGACATAACCATCATAAATCAGCCCATCCAACTGGGCTCCTAGTTTGGTGTCTCCCAAATAATCCTGAATCCTGACTGGACTCGGAGCTCTACCCTGAACTATTACCATTTGCTCGGCACTCACACACCTCAGTCGAGGGGATCTTAAGTATTGTCCTTAAACCCACAATACTATCAACTGCCCTGACCCTTGAAAATTACTGCCTCGAAAATGCCCTGTCGCCACATTCTGCCCACGGCATCAGATAATGCTGCAATATCCTCGCTCAACAGTTGTGAGCTGGGCATTTTACCACATCTACTCAGATCCACCACTCACAGGGCAGATAAAACAGAAAACAACACCACTTTGCCATGACCCCGCCCGTTCCCTGCTCCTTCCATTTGTCGTGGAACTACACAAGTTACGGCAAAACCTGGGTTGCCTCCCACATAATGGGGCAGTTGCCAAGGCACATGCCATCTGTCCATCTAGGAGCGCCCACCTAGCCATTCATCTGTCTCTTCACTTCATAATTGTTGGGCACTTAACAGCACCAGGCACGGTGGTAAGCCGTGGCGGTTAAACTATGAAGGGACGATGTCTCTGTGCTCTCAGAGCTCATGTCCTGGCAGGTGAGCAAATCTCTGTTGCAATATCGTGTGACAGACGGGCAAGGGAAAGAACCAGTTCGTCTAGGTAAGCAGCGACTGGGAGGTTGCCTTAACTTAATTTTATTTTATTTTTTAAATCTGTAACAATTTTATGAGGTCAATTGAACATATGAAGTGTGGGCTTCTTATCCCAATGTAATTATTTCATGTGCCAGTTCACACAGTTCCAAAGGTTAACTTTATTTATGGAGGTGGATAGGTTCCAAGATGGTGATTCCCATAAAGAAAACCTGTTTCCATGGGTCATGACCAAGATCAGCTCCTGAACTTGCAGGACTCCAAAGAAAGGGCATTCTCTTTGAATATTTTTAGCTAGTATCCCCTTTCACCCTGTCCCTGTTCTCCTGTTATTGTCGATGTTAACCTTCGGGATGAAGTGCAGGACAATCCTGTTGGCTGTTCTGGAGTGAAGTGTGTTTGTTTGACTTCTGTGGAATTTAGTTGTGGGCACATGAATAAAATAAAGGTGGACTGAGGGGTCAATCTGCATCTCTCCCTGACAAGTTCTCCAAGCTTCTGCCTTTGTGTGCTTTGCCGTTTCCTGACCCCAACTGACATGCCACTGCCTCCGGGTCCGAGCACTTGGCACCCTGCATGTGGATGGGACACTGAGGCAGGACAGCAAGGGGTTGGGGGAGCCCTGAGAAAGCCAGAGACACCCTGCTTGGTTTCTGTGCACCAAGCTGCTATTCCCCTGGGGGTCTAAGCATGTCTGATGAGGTGGAGAAAAAAATCAGAGGTCTTGGGCACACATTTCATCCCCCAGATGGAGATGTGTAATGAACACTACAGTAAAATCATCTCTAAACCAATTTAATACGAACTTTACACTCACATTAGAACAGAGCGTTGGAGAAAGAAAAGGGGAGGAAACCCTCACTCCGTCCGGGGTTTTTCTGCACTTTCTCTCTGACACATGTCACAGTTCCTGGATCTTGCGGCCTACCAAACAATGGGTGGGGACCCATTTAATCTTTGTTTGCAGTCCCCAAAGTTCCCTGTGCACAATGCTTTATATCGAATGGGTCTCACCGTGTTTCCCTGTCTTGCCTGGAGCACAGGACTCTGGCTAGGCTGCCCCTGGAGCCCTCTGCCCAGAGGCTTCTGGGCCTATAACCATTTCTTCTTTTTTTTTCTAATGTTTACTTTTGAAAGAGAGAGAGCATGAATGGGGGAGGGGCAGAGAGGGGGACAGAGGATCCTCAGTGGGCTCTCTGCGCTGACAGTCTGATGTAGGGCTCCAGCTCACAAGCTGTGAGATTGCCACCTGAGCCAAAGTCAGACACTTAACCGACTGAACCGCGGAGGTGCCCCATGTAACCATTTCTGGCACGAGTGTTTCCCTCCCTGCCTGGAATGATAGATCGTGTTCTCAGAACCCCAGATGTCATTTCCCCCTTCTTCCTCATGGGTTCCTAGGGTGGGGGGTGGGGCAGTGAACGTTAGCCAGGCAGGCCCTTATCTTCTACCCTCCACATCTGCTCCCCGAGGCAGTGAACCCACAGCTGCCTCCTGCTTCAGTCCAGCAGGGAACTGGGAGAGAAGGAGGAACTCACCGGGAGAGGAAAGTCACCTATTAGTGTCATAAAACAGCACCCTGCCCCACAAGCACAACTGCTAATAGAGAGTCTTCTCTAAATATTTAGAAAAAAGTATTTTTAACTTAAAAAAAAGTAGCAGTGAGTGAGAAAGATTTCAGGCAAGGCTGAGGGAGAGTTTGCAAACTGGTGGAGAGAAGGTTTGGGGAAGTGCTGTCTTGTCCCTGCTGTTCCTCCCTTCCTGTCCTCTTGTCCCTTCGTCTTGTCTTGGCCGTTGTCTTCCTGAGCCATACTGTCTTTCTCTGTCCATTCCCCATCGTCTTTCTGCCACAGTCCTTCACTCTCATCTGACACCGATCCTAGGAAAGCCATGCAGAGGCTTGACCAGGCACTCATGGGTTCCCCTACTTTGGGAATCTATTCAGGGGGCCAAACGCCATGGTTTGACTTCTCCATGGGAATCGCTTCTGTAAAATAGTCCTAATTTCTGCATGAAGTATTTTCATTGCTTTTTTTTTTTTCCTTTACATTTAATTTTGCCTTTTGAGTATTTGTAACATTTATGTGACTCCAAAGTCAAAATCATGTAGTTAGACACAGGGCACTCTAGTTTCCGTCCTTTATACCCTCCACCCTGTTTGCTGCAGCTGTCTACAGGGAATTAATTTTGCTACTGCTTTATTCTTCCAGCGTCTCTTTTTGTGAATGTAAGAATATATATATGAAAGGTGGCATATGACTTAGCAGTTTGGACCTTGCTTTTTGTGCATAACAATTTATCTTTCTATACACAGGTAGATAGGGAACTTCATTTTTCTTTAAGGCTCAATATACAGAATCGTGGGAACATATCATAGTTTATAAGTCCTCTATTGATGAACGTTTGGATTATTTCTAACCTGCTATGATAAATAATGGCACAATGCATAGTCTTCTGTATCTGTCACTAACTTTATTTTAATAAAAAAGAAAAATAGGAGTAGAGGTGGGAAGGTAGAAGGAGGTGAGAGGGAGACATGAAAAGAGAAGGAAAGAGATGCTTGAGTTTTTAAAAAGATAGTCCCCTGAATAAGAATATGTTTTTAAATGTTTGTTTTGAGAGAGAGTGAAAGAGAGAGAGAGGGAAGAAGAGGGGCAGAGAGAGAGAGAGACAGAAGATCTGAAGGAGACTCTGCATGACAGCAGAAAGCCCGATGTGGGGCTCCAACTCACAAACCATGAGATCATGACCTGAGCCGAAGTCGGATGCTTAAGCAACTGAGCCACCCAGGAGCTCCAAGAATATTTTTGAAAGAAGTCCTGGATGTCCTTTAGGGAGTTAACTGACATTCCAAAGTGTTCCCTATTCCTTATGCTTTTGTGCCCCATGAGAGGACTCCAAGAAATACCCCTGTTGGTCTACAGCCATTGGCTTACTTAATGGGAGACCCTGATCTGTGTGGACATTTAGGTTTGTCTTGGTAGGTAGGGTTGACTTGTCCACGTAAGCAGGGTAGAGTCTCAAGATACCAGGAAGCCTCCTCTCCAGCATATTCTCTTGATTGTTACTGATTCCTTTGACAGAGGTAAGCCTTTCACTCAGAGCCACCAGTAGGAGAGCATGTGCTGACCTCAGTGTGTAAATGGCATCTTAGGATTTTGGGGTGTCAATTCCAATGTGTGGGTTCCCCCCCACCGCATATCAAGCAAACTTCTGACGCCAGCTGGGTGTTCTACAAATCACCTCAATTCTGACGCTGTCTACCCAGAGATGGAATCAGATTCCATAGGTTAAGGACTCAGTCCCACAGGGCTGTCCCCACTTCAGATGCCAGTTGTAAGTCCAGGCTGTCACCTGTGCTTCTGGCTGACTGGCTATAAATCAGAGGTTCCCAAGACTTCCTCTTGGGTTTGACTAAATTGCTAGGGCAGTTCACAGAGCCTAGGAAAGCAGTTTATTCACTAATCTACCAATTTATGAAAAGGCTATTAAAGGTTTCAAATCAATAGCCAGATGAAGGGATACATAGGACAAAGTCATTAACAAAGGAGCGTCTGTTCCTGTAGAGTTTGGGGCCTGGTACAGTGACACATGGAAGCCTTCTAGTTCCCCAATCTCAAAGCTCTCTGAACCCTGTCCCTTCGGGTTTTTATGGAGGCTTAGTTACATAGACATTGTTGATTAAACCATTGGCCATTCGCGACCGACTCAACCTTTAGCCCCTCTCCCCTCCCTGGAAGTCAGAGGATGGGACTGAAAGTTCCAACCCTCTAATTATATGGTCTGTTCCCCTCCCAGCCAGCTCCCATCCTTAGCTACTTTCCAAAGACACCTCTCTTACATATAAAAGGCACCTTTAATATTCCCAACCCTTAGGAAATTCCAAGGGTTTTGGGAACTCTGCCAGGAACCAGGATGAAGAACAAATACATTTTTTCTTATACAATCACAATATTGCACACCTCTAGCGGGCACTTCCTTTCGAAGACATTTTGACAGAGCAGAGGACAGAGCAAGTGTGATGATGTCCAGTCGTGGAAGACAGAGAGGGTATCTTCGGACAGAGGGAGGAGAGACTGCGAGTATATCACACATTTCCCAGGGGTTCACCGGAAAGTCTCCCACGCTCTTCAAATGTAGCACGCCTCATGCAATGATAGTATTTTCACCCCCGAAGCTGTTGCACCTCCTCGTGTGAATTCCGATCCCCTTTCCTTGGTTCACTGAAAACTAGAAACGTCAGTTATTTGTATTTACTTCTTTGCCTCACCTGTATTCACCCTGCAGACGTTCTTGTTCTGTCCCCAGCTCTTCCATCCTCTGTTGCCCTGGGACCGTTTTTCCATGGGTCTTGCCTGGACAATTTCAGCCGAGTGGAGCAGAAAGGCCTTCGGACTCTGGAGTCAGACTCCCTGGGTTTAATTCATCGCTCTGTATTCACTAGCGTTAACCCCCTGGCAACTCACTTAACCCCCCTGTGCTTCACTTTCCCCCTGTTATTTGCGCACAACAGCATTTGTCACATTCAGTCATGGCGAGGATTAAGTGAAATCAAATGTGGAAAATGCTTGGAACAGTGCCTAGCGTGTCATAAATACCCAATAAGCTCTAGAGACATTTCAAAAGCCTCCTAACTGGTTTCACTACCTTCTCATTTCTCTTTCTCAATTTCTCTCTATCTCCAACATGCTAAGCAGATTGGCCTCTATAACATATATGAGCCAGGCACCAGCCACAATTTCCAGGGCACAATTTCCAGGATGCTTTGGACCCTCGCAAGCTGGTTCTGCCCAGGGTCGTCTCCTGCCATGTCTCTGCAGGACTCTGTGCTCACCTGGTCCCAGCACCGCCATCTGTGTTCACATCTCTGTACCTTGTGGGCTCTCTTGCTGGGATTTCCCTCTTGCTCCTTTCCTCCTTGGTAATCCACCTCATCTTTCCAGGCACAGAGCAGATGTCATATACTCTGTAAAAATGCTTCTGACCTCTCCCTCCTCCTCTTCAAGTAATGTTGGTTGCTTCCTTGTCTATGGGCCCCGGGGCAGTTTATACATCCCACCAACTTAACCCAGCTGCCCTCGAAATGTGCGTGTTCACCCCACACCACCGGTGCCCCATGAAGGAGGAAATCACCCCATCCTGTGTATCTCAGTTCTCACAGGATTTCCTCATGACCAGATCCCTGTACACCCATTAAAGAAAGAGACAGGGGCACGTGATGACTCAGTCGGTTCAGTCTCTGACTCTTGATTTCCACTCAGTTCATGATCTCATGGTTCAAGGGATCCAGCCCTACGTTGGGCTCTGTGCTGACAGTGTGGAGCCTACTTGGGAATCCTCTCTCTCTCTCTCTCTCTCTCTCTCTCTCTGTCTGTCTCTGTCTCTCAAAAATAAATAAATAAACTAAAAAAAAAAAAAAAGAGGGGCACCTGGGTGGCTCAGTCGGTTAAGCGTCCGACTTCAGCTCAGGTCAAGATCTCGCGGTCCGTGAGTCCGTGAGTTCGAGCCCCGCGTCGGGCTCTGGGCTGATGGCTCGGAGCCTGGAGCCTGCCTCTGATTCTGTGTCTCCCTCTCTCTCTCTGCCCCTCCCCCGTTCATGCTCTGTCTCTCTCTGTCTCAAAAATGAATAAACGTTAAAAAAAAAAAATTAAAAAAAAAAAAAAAGAAAGAAAGAAAGAAAAGAGACAACAGGCACCAAAAGGAGTTACTTAGGCTAAGCCCAACGTCAACAAACCAAGACTTAATACCTCCCCAATTTGCAGTTTCAGCTTCTCCCGGGAATGTGATGTTTACCCAGTCAACCTGGAATTACCGGATCAGCCCTAGTGAGGTGATCTGCATGATAGACCCCCGCCCTTCCCCCAAAAGAAGCCTGGCCGAAATAGTCCACTCTACTAAAACTTCCATTTCTACCCCCATCTACCTATAAAAGCTTTCCATTTTGTACACTTCCTCAGAGTTCCTTTTTACTTGCTAGAGGGGATGCTGCGTGATTTGTGAATTGTTGAATAAAGCCAATTTGATCTTCAAATTCACTCAGCATTTTGTTGTCGTTGTTGTTGTTATTTTTTTTAACATGCCTTCCCTCACAGCGTCACACATTCCACTTTGCAACACTTGCCACGGTCCCTAAACGAATTGAGGGAAAGGTTCTTTACTTTGTGGATAAAAGTGGCTGGGGAAGAAAATGGGAGAAATGAGTTTGGGGAAAGGCAGATTTTCAAGGGTCTAATGATCTCATTCCTGTGTTTTGTCTTTACTTCAAGAGCTTTTAGAGCGGCGCCTGGGTGGCTCAGTCAGTTAAGCATCCGACTTTGGCGCAGGTCATGATCTCACTGTTTATGAGAGTTCGAACCCCACATTGGGCTCTGTGCTGACAGCTCAGAGCCTGGAGCCTACTTCAGATTCCATGTCTCCCTCTCTCCCTACCCCTGTCTTGCTCATGCTCTGTCTCTCTCTCTCTCTCTCTCAAAAATGAATACATGTTAAAAACAAATTAAAAAAAAAAGCTTTTAGAAACATTTAAAATAATGCACCTGTCAAACTCTGGGAGGGCCCTGCACCAACGATTTTCTGTCCCTTTCTTTGAGTGCTCATTTCCTTCCCCAGGAAGCAGTTAAGAGAGGACAGAATAAAAGCCCCTCAAACTACAAAAGAGATATGATATCATCCTATTGTCCTACACAGAGAAGAGGGGGGCATGCCCTGTGGTTGTCCACTCTGGTAGTCCTTGTTTTACCAACGTGGCACTGAATTCAAATCTAAACGTTGCTGTTCTATGTTGGATCATCATCCTCCTTCAGGAAAAAATCTACTGAACACAACTGTGTCAGGTCGGGTTGCCCAGAAGCAGAGCCTGAGACAGGAATTGCCATGAACGTGATGTAGGGAATGAATGGAGGTATTGAGTCCTCAGGAGAGAGGGATGAGAGAAGAAAGCCTGGCAGGGGTATGGCTTCATCAGGGACTAACTTGGGGCCGATTCCACAGGGACGCTCCGGAGCGTGAATTGCACCATAGAGCCGGTCCCCACTTGAGGCAGAGTTGTGGTTTTCTAAAACTTGTGTCTGTGAGTCATTGTCCCCTTCTCTGAAGGGGGGATGGGAGAAACTTAATCTCCTGGATGAAGTATCTGCCTTTTGATTGAGCACCCATAACATCCATGACACCAACAATCTTAGAGCAGAGGAGCGGGGAAAGGGGTAAGTCAGAGGTTGCGCTGAGCACTAGAAGCAAGCTCCCTGGGGTACCTTGGGGAGAGTGACGCAGGGATGGGAAAAGCGTGTGCCTGTGGTGCCTGTATGTGTGTGCCTGTGTCAGGGGAAGATGGCCGCAGGGTTTCCTGAAGTATATGGTACTGGGGCCCAGACAATGTTATTAGGATATTTAAGGAAACGATGACCTCAGAAGACACAAGTAAAGCAGCAGACATTCACTTTTGATAATCCAGGGACTATTTAAAAGGCCAGAGCTATTCTATGTTTGTACCTTGATCTGGCAGCAATTGACTGAGGCTGCGTGTTATGCTTTCTGCCTCATTTGTCCACCTTACTTGGGATTTCCACCTGGTTTTGTAAAGTTTACTCCACATAAATAAGGCCATTCCAAAAGGGCAGTGGGGAGTTACTACAGGAAGCTCTGACTTGAGCTCTGCCCGCCCTGAGAGCTAGACAAAAATGGGGTGAGTGTTGGCCTATAAAGTTCTTATTATTTGAAAAAGAAAAAAAAAAGAACTATGATGTGAAGAAAGACACAAGGCTTTAATAACCCCTCCCAGTAATCTCAAGCCAAGTGGGCGGGACTCCTTGTGTAACGGGGAGCATTGTCCTTAGATGGCTCCAAACGTGACTCTTTGGTCCTCCTAGAGGTTCTAGAGCTGCCTAACGTCCTTAAGTAAGTTCCTTTTAAGAATGAATGGCCCTAGAAAGCTGGGGGACTTGAAGACAGACGTGTACCAACTTTGTAGTTTTATTTTGTTATTATTTTTTTATTTTTTAATTTTTTAATGTTTAGTTATTTTTGAGACAGAGAAAGACAGAACATGAATGGGGGAGGGGCAGAGAGAGAGGGAGACACAGAAGCGCAAGCAGGCTCCAGGCTCTGAGCCATCGGCCCAGAGCCCGACGCGGGGCTCGAACTCACGGACCGTGAGATCGTGACCTGAGCTGAAGTCGGACGCTTAACAGACTGAGCCACCCAGGTGCCCCCCAACTTTGTAGTTTTATATATTTAAGGGTTTTTCAAATACCCTAGCTTGTTAGTTGACTGGATATCTGTGGGTCCTATAGATATTTTTACAGCCATCAGAAGGGCCAGCATTATGTTTCTAAGGTGTTCTTTATCTGGTCTTCAGTGGAAATTCTTATCTCTGCAGTCACCATTTTCTAGATGCCTGAGTAAGATCTTGCAAGAGGAGGGTTACACCTGGTGAAAGGGCCTACATGAGCCAAGTGGAGTCTTTAGATCTTAAGAACTAGATATTGTATTTTTATGTGTACATGTGTGGTTGAGGCCTATAGATTCAGAAGGTGTTTCAACAGCTCCTTAAAATAATCTCCCACAAGTCTGTAATTAGTAGCTTCTCTCCTTTTTTCTTTTAGAAGTCTGGTGCAGAAGAAATAACGGACAGTCACTTGTAGGGGTTCAGTCATTTGGGTTCTGGCTAAAGTCATAGAAGGCTCTAATGTTAGTTAGGAAATGATCTGTTAGGCCACCCAGAACACAGTAATAATATTATTTGAAAGTATTTCCAGAAAGATATTATTTCGAGCAGAGATCTATTTAACATACATATGCGTGTGCTTCTATCTATAGTGAGGTGAATTTTACACAAATCCGATTATATGCGTGTGATAGGGTGCCTGGTGTGGTAAAACTTTTTTTTTTTTTTTTTAATTTTTTTTTCAACATTTTTTATTTATTTTTGGGACAAAGAGAGACAGAGCATGAACGGGGGAGGGGCAGAGAGAGAGGGAGACACAGAATCGGAAACAGGCTCCAGGCTCCGAGCTGTCAGCACAGAGCCCGACGCGGGGCTCGAACTCACGGACCGCGAGATCGTGACCTGGCTGAAGTCGGCCGCTTAACCGACTGCGCCACCCAGGCGCCCCCTGGTGTGGTAAAACTTTTTATTTAAGAGTGAATGTTGAAAGCCATACTGGAGCTGCATCCCTTCATACAAATATAAGAGTTAAGGCATGTCTTGACTTTGGAAAATGGTATACAATAAACTTAAAAAAAAAAAATCTGCTGCAAAACCCTTCTTAGTTCATAGAGGTTTGGGAAGAGAACGGATGTGTCTGCATAGGATCCTAAAAGCCCACTGGATGGGAAGAAAGGAAGTCAACAACCTATTCAACCGGGGTTAAAATTAGGTAAACCTGCCACAGTGGACTGTGGTCATCCTCACCTGGGTACAGTGACAAAAGAGGACACTAAGTTTTCCCAAAGGGGAATGGGTCACAGAGAAAGTGGGGTCTGGCAGTGATCTGAGTTCCACACAATAACCCCAAGTCAAAAGTAAAAGCTCAATCTGGCATACTGCGAAACTGAATTCAGAACATCCACAGGTGGAAACCAGGAAACCACTGATCTTGCGTGCTGTGACAATGAGCTGAAACATTCCATGTTGCTCTAAGGGCCACCGAAGAGTTTTAAGCAAGACAATGGCTTGGTTTTTGTATGAGAGAGCTCATTTCAGTGACCGATGTGGAGGACATATTTAAGAAAAGCAAGAATAGAGTTTGGGAGGCTGTTGACATGTTTCAGAGCAAAAGAACAGGGCCTGGGTGAACCAGTGATAAAAGGAAAAGATTCCAGCCGGAAGAGGTAAAGCTATCATGACTTGGTAATTGATTGGCTCAGGGGGACCAGTGCCTAATTTGTTTGTTATTTATGCTCTTTATTATTATTAGAAAAAGCGTGGATTGGAATAAATGGCCAATTATTCCCTTCCTGATCATTTGTTTCAGTTGTCGGTCTCTAAAAAGAAAATGATGAAGATGGGGCTTTGATTAGCTCCACTCACTTTCATAATGACTGTGGTTATCATTTCCAGTTTATTGAATGGAGTCATTGTTTTAATTTGCATAAGTGGCGTTTGGATATGCAAAAATCCAATTACGTTAAAAGCTAGGTATCAATTGATGTAGGAGAACAATTATCTAGATATGGTCGTGACATTAAAGGGAACAAATGTCTGACTCGAGAGTTTGCCAACATTTCCATTGAGTTAATGCTGGCTGCCAAAGATTGTTGGGAGGAAAACATAAAGAAAGTATAGATGATCTTAGCCAAGTAGTACCTCTGCAGATTAGAAGAATGAAGGGTATGCCTTTTTAAAAAAATGTTTAAATTAGAAAACCAACAAACTTTTTGTTGGAAAACGACAACAATGATAATAACCTAAAATAATATAATGGTGTGTATATTGCAAAAATTCAAAAGCATCCTCTCCCACAGCTTCCTACTGGCCAGGACTTGGGTGGGTAACTATTGTTAATAGATAGGTGGCATTCTTCCTAGTAGAAAGTGTCCTTAAAGAGATTCTGGAGCCAAGAATATACAATGGAGAAAGAACAATCTCTTTAATAAATGGCGCTGGGAAAAGTGAACAAACACATGCAAAGGAATGAAACTAGACTACGGTCCTATACTACACACAAAAACTCAAAGTGGCTTAAAGACATGAATTAAGTCCTAAAACCGTAAAACTTAGAAGAACACACAGGTGGTAAGCTCCTTGCCATCAGTCTTGGTGACGATTTTTTGGCTCTGACTCCAAAAACAAAGGCAACAAAAGCACAAATAAACATCCAACTAAAAAGCTTCTGCACAACAAAGGAGGTCATCAACAAAATGAAAAGGTAACCTACTGAATGGAAGAAAATATTTGCAAATATCATATATATGATAAGGGGTCAATATCAAAAATATATATTTTTTAAAAAATCATACAATTCAATAGCAAAAACCAAACAATTCAATTGAAAAATGGGAAGAGGATCTGAATGGACATTTTTTTCAAAGAAGGCATACAGATGACCAACAGGTACATGACAAGATGCTCAACATCACTCATCATCAGGGAAATGCAAATCAAAACCATGAGATGTCACCTCACGCATGGAAATGGCTATCAAGAAGAGAAGAGATCACAAGAGCTGTTGAGAATGTGGAGACAGGGCAGCCTTGTGCATGGCTGTGGCTATGTAAATTTGTGCAGCCATGTACTTGTGGAAAATGGTATGGAGGTTTCTCAAAGAATTAAAAATAGAACTATGATATGTTCCAGCAATTCCACTTGTGAGTATTTACCCAAAGAAAATGAAAACACTAATTTGAAAAGATAAACTCACTTCATGTTCATGTTAGCATTATTTACAACAGCCAAGATATGGAAACAACTTACATGTCTATCAGTGGATAAATGGATAAAAAATGGGGGGATATGCACGCACACATGCACACACACACACACACACACACACACACACACTGGAATATATCCAACCATAAAAAAGAGTGAAATCTTGCCATTTGCAAAAACATGAACGGACCTTGAGGGCATTACACTGAGTGAAATGAGGAAGACGGAGAAAGACAAATACAGTATCATCTCATTTATAGGCAGAAATAAACAACACCAACAAAAACCCAAGCTCATAGATACAGAGAGCAGGGTGTGGTTGCTAGAGGCCGGAGTAGGGGGTGGGCAAAATGGGTCAAAAGGTATAGATTTCTAGTTCAGCATGGTGACTATAGTTAATAATACTGTTCATATTTGAAAATTGCTAAAAGAGTAGATCTTAAAAGTCTTCATTACAAGAAAAAAATATATTGGTAACTATATATAGTGATGAATGCTAACTAGACTTAAAATAGTTTTTAATCTGTATTGTTTTTGAGAGAGAGAGAGAGAGAGAGAGACAGAGCGGGAGCAGGAGGGGGACAGAGAGAGAGAGAGAGAGAGAGAGAGAGAGAAAATCTGAAGCAGGGACCAGGCTCGCAGTTGTTAGCACAGAGCCTGACATGGGGTTCGCACTCACGGACTGCGAGATCATGACCTGAGCCCAAGTCTGACGCTTAACCGACTCAACTACCCATGCTCCCCTTAACTAGACTTTTTGTACTCATTTCACAACATACACAAATATGGAACCATTGTGTTGTACACCTGACATTAATATAAGGTTATAGGTTAATTATACCTCAATTTAAAATTTTTTAAGTAAATAAAAATCAAAAATTTAAATTGAGCAAATAAAGGGAAAAAATCACAGTCATTCCAATAGATTCAGAAAAATCAGTGGACAACATCCATCACCCGCTCAGAACAAACAAGCAAACAAAAAGGGAAGAGAAATTCTGTTGGTTTTACAGAATCTATGACAGCATGTCTTTCATCAAGGTAACCTTTGACCTATTTCCTTATCTGATAAAGTGTATTTGATGATTCAGGTCATGGCTTGCCGGATGGCCGAAAGCTAGAACTGCCTCTGGCAAGAGGTGCCGTCACATTGGGACAGTTGACAGTGAGAATAACAGAGACAGGACAGAGAGCCAGGAGAAAAGGGTCAAGTGAAGGTTGAGTACAAAAGACAGATGCCAGGCATAAAAATAGGACAAGCTTGGGAACAGAGGTTTGCAAGTCCGCCTTTTCTGCCTTCATTCTTGCTGGGATCCTAGTCACCCTAAACCCCTGCTGCCAAGTTTTACCCCCAGCCTTCTATGTATTCTCCCAAAGGTCACCAAGGGACCATTTGGTCACCTCGTTTGATGACCTTCCCTCCAATTTCACCCTCCTTAACCTTGCTCAGCGTGTCACACTGCAAACCGCAGGGAACCTTCATGAACCTTCCCCCTTTCCTTGGCTACCATGACAATGTGTTCTTCCAGTTCTGAAACGTCCCTGACCTTTCTTGTCCTAACGTCCATCCTCACACCTCCTCCTCTTCCAGTCCTCAAACTGTGGGTTTTACCTACAACTTTTCTTCTCCTGCTTTTCCTTTTTCTTCATTTAAAAAAAAAAAATATTTATTTTTGAGAGAGAGGGAGCATGAGCAGTGAGATGCAGAGAGCGAGAGAGGGGAATGGAGGATCCAAAGTGGGCTCTGCCCTGAGAGCAGAGAGTCCCATGTGGGCTTTGAGCTCAGGAACTGTGACATCATGACCTGAGCTGAGTTGGATGCTCAACCAACTGAGCCACCCAGACACCCCTCTTTCTCTGCATTTTCTATTTCATGACTATTGAATCTGCATTTAGGGCTTCAATGATAACCCCCATGAAGGAGACTCTGAGATTTTATAGATATCTAATATCCATAGCTGTGTCTATATCTATCTATATCCATATCTCTGTTTTACATAAATAGATATAAGAGTATGAATCTGGCCCTGACCTTCCCTGGAGTTCCCATCTTCTGTTTTCTGTTACCTTCTAAACACACACCATTAGCATTTCAAGCTTGGCATCTCCAAAACAGAACTTGTCCTCTTTTCATCCAACCAGCCCCCTTAACATGGCCTAAAGGGGTCTTCAAGACCTGTCCCTGCCTACCTTTCCAGTCTCATCTCCTGCCACTCTCCCACAAGCCCCCTCTTTTCTGGTCCTACCTACCTAAATGTTGTTGCACAGACGTGTTGTGCTCCCACGCATCTCTATGCTATTAACTATGCTCCGCCCACCTGAGATGCCCTTCTCCCCCAGTCTGATTTTTTCTCCCCAGACAACCCTTCTGCAACCCTCAAAACTTCTCTGAGGTGTCACCTTCTTTAGGAAAACTTGCTTGAATTCTTGGATCCAGTGCCCCACCACCAATCTCCCACAGTACCCCCTGGAAGCTGCTGCTATAGAACTCTTCCCACCACGGTGTATTTGGTTGTTTCCTTGCTTGTAAATGATGAGCCCTCAGAAGAGGAGAACTATGACTTTGGTATCCGCACCCATTAGGGCCTAAAAAAGCGTTTCACACATACTAAGTACTTAGTAAGTCCTGGGTAAGCGTAAGAACCAGTTTCTCCCTCCTGGCTTTTGTATTTTTGATGACGGCAAAGCCCTCTCAAATGTATATCTCTAACCCTGACCCCTCCTCCTAACTCCAGAATTATATCTTTGCAACGTCTCTGGGTTTATCACAGACAAAGGCTCTAAGCAAAGCTCCTGTTTCCTTTGTCCATGATTCCCTATCTCAGTAGGGACACAGCTATTTATCAAACTGCTCAAGGCAAAAACCTTGGAAGCATTCTTAATTTTTTTTTTCTTCCACTCCGATCAA
This sequence comes from Neofelis nebulosa, assembly GCF_028018385.1. Classification (NCBI taxonomy): domain Eukaryota; kingdom Metazoa; phylum Chordata; class Mammalia; order Carnivora; family Felidae; genus Neofelis; species Neofelis nebulosa. The sequence goes on along the minus strand of NC_080784.1, from coordinate 195,024,457 downwards.
ATCCAATAAAGAATCTTATAAGCCTTGTCTTACCTACTGTAAACAGATTCTGGCTGTTTTTCATCTTCTCTAACAATATCACATTAGTCCAATGATCGTCAATCATCGGCATGTTCACACTTGCCCCTCTACAAATGACTCTCCACCATGGCCAGAGGTCCTTAGCCTGGCTTACAAAACCCTTTAGGATTTGACCTACCCCTCATTTGTCATTTATCACTCTATTATGATAGACTCATTTCCTACCACCCCCACCTTGTGGACTCTGCTTTGCCTGCACAGGCCTCCTGGGTGCTTCTTGAACATGCCAGACCATTGCCTGCTTTGAGGATTTCCCTTTACCGTTCTCACTGCCTCAAATACGCTTCTCTCAGAACTTTGTGTGGATCTCTGACTCCCTCCCGTCTGGTCTTTGCTCAGAAGTCACTTCCAGAAAAAGGACTTCTCTGATAGCATTATCTTAAAAAGCACCTGCCTGACCCTGAATTCACTTACTCTGATGTTCATCCTTTTCCTCCCAGGTATTTTAATTTTATGTTTCTTTACATATCTATCGATGATTTCTTTTCCCTAGCACATAAGCTCCCTGAGGATAAACGATTTGTCTATCAGGCTCTTTGTTATAGCCCAGCATCTGGAAGGATTCCTGGCAGTGTAGTAGAAGCTCAATAAATATTTGACTATCGATTCACTTATCCTAGTTCTTGAGGGCTGTGGGTCATCTTTAATGCCCACTTGCTCTCCTTCCTGTTTATAGTCACTGAGTCCTTTCGAGTGTCCCTTGCTCTTATTCAATTAACAGTTATTGATAACTCAGGGTATGTCTATCCTTGAGTGACTTACTTTTCGCAGCTACCACATCACATGAGGTAATTAATGCAACAAGAACTGTAAACTCTAAAGCACGATGCAAGCCATTTGCCTTCCCATCACACTGTGATGGTACGAATGAGTGTTCCTTCCACTTCCAACCTGTACAGGAGCCTCTGACTGATCTTCCTGCTTCCAAACGCTCTCTAGATAATACATTCTGAACCCTGCTGCCCACTTAATCTTCTTAAAGCCTTGCTATAATTATGTTCCTCTCTTACTCAAAAACTTTGACTGCTTTCCAATTCCTGACCAAATAAAATACAAACTCCTTGGCCTGTAACCAAGATCCTCTCCAACCTGGCTCCAGATGGCCTCTTCGCTGTCTGCCTCCGGTCCCCATCGAAGCCTTGGTTTTCACGTCAGTCTAGACCGCCTACTTTCCCTAAGCACCTTTGCCTGTGGCCCCCGTCTTCACTCATGCTCTGCCTCTGACAGGAACGCTGCCTGTACCCCTTCCCCTGAAAAATGCACACCTTGTGGCCCCAGAGCAAACGAACATCATGACGTCCTCCTTGGGTGTCTCCACTTCCAGGTGATCTTTCTCTACTCTCTGCACGTGCACAGCATTTAGCTCTGTCATTTGCTTCTTGAAGGGCCCTTCTTATCCCTCATCCTACCTTTCCTTCGCGAAAGGAAAAAGGAAGGAAGGAAAGGAAGAGACACAAGGAACGCTGTGGTATCTCTCTCCTCTCTTACCGTCCTGATTTGGAAGGCAGGGGAGTCCGATGTCTGCTTGTGCAAGCATGTGTGATTGTGTGTCCCTGCCTTCAAAAGAGGCCACCTGTTTGCCTCTCAGGGCTCTGCTGGCCAATGACAGGCGTGCAGTTCTGGCCCCTGACTGCATATGGCAGGGTTCTGAAGACAGGCTGTCATCTTGCCTTGCCGAATTGGGTGGGGGGGGGGGGGAGATGGGGAGCCTACATTTGCTATAGGATAAGCAACATTCTCCAATAGTCTTTCTGAATGGTAAGGCTTATGTTTGGGTCTCCATGCATATGACTCCATTTCTTAATTAGTTCTGAACTCTGAGGAGAAGGAGCAATTAATTACCACCCTTCTTTAAAATCAAACATCACCCAGATGACCCTTTCTATGAACTGCTCTGTAGTACAGATATTTATAATGTCTTATGCAGATTTGTAACCAGTATCACAAGCGTAAGAAAAGAAGAGACAATAATATATATACTGTTACTCTTCCTAAATCTTTCTTGGACTTTCAGGCCAGTATTTATTTGCCTGGAGGTCATAATGAGCTAATAAATCCGATCCTAAGAAAAAACTAAAAATAAGGTATAAATGATGAGAAATGGGATGTTTTCTGTTGGAATTTTGGCTGATGACCAAAACTAGTTACATTGTATGACAAATTCATTATAAAGAGCAACGTTGGACACATTTGTGGGGGACTTTGAAATGAACAAACGGGTCCTCTGACTATCAATTCCATTAACCACCTTCAACTATGTAGGGAAAAGCTTGAGAAGATGCTTTAAATGGGATTCACGGATGTAAGAGCATAATGGCATTTCTCTGATCTTCCCAACTCTGGGGGAAGAGAGGAGGGCTTATTCCTGAAGCCAAGTTAGGATGGTCCTCAAAGCAAACCTAAAAAAGGGGAATCTCTGCCAGGAGGGAATACTGACACCTCACCCCCGAGACTGATGCCTTCTTATTGCCTAAAGAATTATGAACATGTGGGGGTGGCCAAAGCTGCCTGAGATGGCAGATGAAGATTAAGGGCAGGAAGGGCACTGACCGAGACCACTAGAATTTGGTAGAGCAAGCATGTCCAAGTGACCCCATTGAAGGCACTCAGACTTGAGTTGTCTTAACGCAGTCATACCAAGAGCAAGTGTGAAGTCAGTTGTGGGAGAAAAATTACATTAACACTCATGTAGTGCTTATCCAGGACTAGGGAGGGAACATGGATTATTTTATTCATCTTCACAATGCCCCTAAGAGTGGTACTTTCATTTCTGTTTTACAGATGAGAAATGGAGGCATGAAGAAGTCGTGTGTTTGCTCAGGATCATGGGATTAGCATTGTTTGTAACTGGTGTTTAAAGAGACAAGTCCTTGTACATATCACTTTGGTTTTAATACCATCTATCTATTGGCGATACCCAAATTTATTACTTCCAGCTCTAATCTCTCTCTCTCCCTGGAACTCAAGTCTTGTATATCCAACTCCTTACTTGATAGCCCCACCTGGGTCTTCAGTAGGCGAAGGAAAGCTCATATGTACAAAGCAAAAATTCTTGATTGTAACCTGTTCCTATTCCACTCTTTCCTATCTCAGTTGCTTAGGCCAGATTGTCCTTATCCAATACACCCAGTTCATGCTGGCCTTGAACCCATCAACCTCTTTCCATTTCTACTGCTAAGGCACCATCACTTCCCTCTCTTTGTTTTCCCCTCTTCAGTCCTCTCTGCAGTAGACATAAAATTCTTTTCATTCCCCTCCATTGGCCTTTCATTTCTCTGAGAATAAAAGGCAAACTCAGTACCATGAAGTCTTGCAAGGTCTGCCTTCTCCTTCCTGCCCCTCCCCATTTCTCACTGGACTGGAGCAGCATCAGCCTCCTTTCTGTTTCTCAAGAGCCCAAGCACCTGTACGACTCTTCTCTCTGCCCACAATGCTCTTTCCCACCATTTTGCACGGTGACATAATCTTCATCCTTTAGATAGCCCAAGGTCATCTTCTCATTGCTACTCCTAGTTTCTCCATCTCTCCCCCTCATTTATTTTATTTTTCATAGCCCTTCATACAATTGATAAGTATATTGCGTATTACTTTCGGAGTTGTTTTCTGAATGCATTCATTTCCACCTCCTTCCCCCAACTAGAACATATGCTGCCTGAGGAAGTGACCTTGCTTACTTCTCATGCGTCACTGTATTCCCAGAATTGAGCACGTTGCCTAGTGTATAACGAGTGCTCAACAAACACTTGTTAGATAAATGAATGATTATTTCAGTAAATGCTTGTTGAAATGAAAGAATGAAGAGAGAACCAGGTGTCAGATGTCGTATACTGGATATGGTGACTTTTTAACCCAAGGGACTTAGAAAATATATTGTGGGAAGTACGATAATTGTCATGACTGAAGGCACACCCTCTTTTGGAGACATTGATGTTATTTAAAATGTTTTTAAGTTTATTTATTTTGAGAGAGAGAGAGAGGGCAGGGGGAGGGGGAGAGAGAGAGAGAGAATCTCAAGCACCAGAGATTAGAGAGAATCTCTGTGCTGCTAGCACAAAGCCCAACACAGGGCTCAACCTCATGAACCGTGAGATCATGACCTAAGCCAAAATCAAGATTCAGACACTTAACCCACGGAGCCACCCAGGCATCCCTATCATCCGTACTTATTCCTGTATTAAAACAACGTTTTCTATTTTCTCATGTTCTAGGCACTAGATTTGTGGCTGGGGATCCAATGAAATAGGCATAGGTCCTGTCCCAGAGCTTGTGGTGAAGCATTCCCCTCTGGATAGGAATAGGGAAAAGTGGGGTGGGGGCAGGAATCAGAGAAAATCTCCAGCAACTCCTCTGCTCTGCGATAGCCCCAGGAAGTCAAAGCCACAGTTTTTTTCACCTTAAATACGACGTATAATAAAAACACAGAGTCACTATGGTAAAATGCCCATCCTTTGGAGATTAGAATTGCCAATGAACAACAGGAGCACAGTTGCATCTAGAGATCAGTTAGCCGTTGGAATGCTAGCCTTTCTGCTGTGAAATGTAGAAGTTGCCGATGCTAAAGCTGAAAGCGAGAGCTTAATCCACTTTTAAGCCATTTAGGCACTGCCGTAGCCCTGTTACTCAATACTTCTGCCAACATCAACTTGTAAGGCAAGAACGGAGAATGCAGTGGGTGGGAAAACCTTGGTGAGTGCTCTTGCTCTGTTCCTAGCGGCTCTTTAGTGTTGAGGATGTTACTTAATTTTTTTGGTGCTAGTTGACTCATCTAGATATTGGGGATAAAAAAGAAAAGCCTATATCTCATGACATCGTTGTAGATTAAATTAGCGAATCCGTGTAGAGTGCCCAGCATAGGGCCTGTCATCCAGCACAAAGAATGTTAGCTAATATTAATATGATTTTGAGGGGGGTGGGGGGATTATTATGTTACCACCTACATCACAAGGTTGTCATGAGGAGTAAAGGATGTGTGTGTGTGTGTGTGTGTGTGTGTGTGTGAGAGAGAGAGAGAGAGAGAGAGAGAGAGAGAGAAGATTGATCGTGGTGCTTGGAATGACAGGAGCCAATATAGGTTAGTTAAAAACCTTTGTATGGGGGAAAAAAAATAAAAAGAATGTTCAAAACATTCCCTACCAGCCAGGTATAACACGTCACACGTTTACAGATCAGTAGCGCAGGGATACTGGCCAATCAGAATACATGCCAGCGATGGCTCCGAAATGGGCTTCCGAGGACCTCCACTCTGCCAAGCATGATCTTTTGGCTTGGAAATTGTGGGAAGGTCTTGGCGCAGTCCCAAGCAGGGACTAGAGGAGAGGAAGAGATGGTATGGGGCTGGGGGGGCGGGGGGTTTGCATAGGGTAGCAGGTGTTTTCCAGCAAGGACAAGCAATTTTGTGATTTCAGAATCTGGGTTGACTGTGTTGGTGCCTATGATCGGAGGCAGCTCTGTCCCCCAAACTAAGCCCTCCATAAAGTAGATTCGAAAGGAGAGAGAATACAGCTTAGCTATGCTGTTCTCCATTTACTTCTCATCCTAACCCAGGGTTGTTTGCCTGAAAGTAAAGCTCTGTCAGTGAACTGGGTCAAAGAGAAGACCCAGAGAGTTCTCCATCAGAAGGCTGCTAGTATTACATCACGGATCTCAACGAGGCGGTCTGTTTTTGGAACTACGTGGGTGAGTTGCCAATTGCACCAGCCTTAGCTGCTGCTGCTCTTGATAATACATCATTAGTCATCTTTATTCCAACAGAATCCTCATCATTCTCTCTAGATGTGCTGCTGAATTTCAAATCCACTTTGTAATAATATTTATAACTGATAGGTTAGAAACCCTGCATTATTTGAAGAAAAGCAGCTTATTCGAAGATCAGAGGGGAAGTCGGGGAATAAACAAGCTCGTGGTCATTAATTATTGTGTGTGTGTTTGTTTTTTTTTACAAGTGCTACTAATGAATTGAGGCTTAGCCTACCTCTGTGTAACTCATATCAGATATGAGCATTCAGTAGCTGCTGTGGGCTTTGGCGTTTGAAAATTAGCAAAGAGAAATGGAGAAGGGATCACAAAAGTTTATATCCCTTTTCACGTGAAAGAATTTTGAAAAGCCCGTATAAGCTGATTGGCACAAATAACTTTCATAATGCACCTGCTGGGTAGCTGATGTGAAAACACTTTTCATAAAGTGTATTAGCCAGGACTCTGAAGAAATAGAACTGACATGATGTGTCTGTCTCTATCTCTATCATTTGTATGTCTCTAATCTTCATATCTAACTGCATGTCTATCTAATCATGTATCTATAGATATATTTTAAGGATTGGCTCATGTAATTACGGAGGCTTGGCAAGCCCCAAGTCTGATGGGGTGGGCCAGCAGTCCGAAGACCCAGTGAACAGTTGCAATTAGAATCCAAGGGCATTCTTCTGACAGAATTCCTTCTTGCATGGCTGAAGTCAGTCCTTTTCTATGCAGGCCTTCAACGGCTTGGATGTGGCCCACCCACATTATGGAGAGCAAACTGCTTTACCCAGAGTCCGCTGATGTAAATGTTAAACTTTCCCCCCAAAACACCTCCCAGAAACGTCAAGAATAACGTTTGACCAAATATCTGGGCACTGTGGCCCAGCCAAGATGACACAAACTTAACCATCCCACAAGGTAACCTGAAGATGTACCAGTTCTCGTCGGGAGTTATCTTATTTCCAAGAGAAAGCTGCCAAGATGGCAGAATGAGTGTTAGTTGAGGAGCGGCTGCAGGTTGAGATGCTAAACTAGAGAGGAGAAGAGTTAGAGGCACAGAGTAACACAAAGTAACAATTCCCGGTCCTCACCACCTGCAGATCTAAAATGTGTGTGTAAGATACACATCTTCCCAATGCTAGTATGTCTGCATATGAAAGGTGGAGAGCAGAACCAAGACTCTCAGAGGAGACAGATCTTGCCTCCAGACCCATCGGGAACATCAGGAACTGATGACTTCTCCCAACAGCTGGCCCTGAGCCGGCTTAGGACTGACTGCCATTCCGTGGTGAGCTGGTTTCCAATCCCTCACCATGGCCCACTGCAAAGTTTTTTCTCTCCCCTCAAGCCCCAACCCCGCCCTGTCCCCTTGACCTCCTGCTCTGCAGGGACAATAGGCCAGTTCTGCAGCACCCCCTTCAAAACACCTCTCTTTTTAGCCCTTCTTCCTCCCTATTTCTGTGAACTGGTTTCCTGGATTCTTCCCAAGGCCAGTTTCCCCGCTTCCACGCTTGGCCCTATGCTTTCCACCTTCTCCAGGTCCTTGTTCATCTGGTGAAAATAAATAGGAGATGTCCCCTGCACTTAACTATTTTATGGCGATCGGCTTTTAAGTCCCAGTGTCTGCTATGCTAAGCTTATGGCTGACAGCATTTTTATGTAAATCAGATGATTGGTATCAATGTATTTATGAAAGCTATATTGGTACGTTTGGACTAGTGCAGCCATGAGGGTGGCAGGAAGATAAACAGATGAACAAAACTGAGAACAAAAGATTAAAATGTGAAGCATTTGTAAGGTGGAGGGACTGAGGATTCTTTGCTATTTGTGTTGAATCCATATATGTCATATATATTTTATTTATTATATATTCATATGTATTACGTATATTATATTTACTTACATGTAAAAATATATTTATAATTATATATATTTATTTATAGATACAAAATATTCTTATGTCTCTGGTACATGTATGTGTATATATATATTATATATATGCATATATAATATATTGTATAATATATAAAAATATAATATAAATATAATATTTCCATCAACTCTGTTCCCGGTATTCAATTGTTTCTGTATGGAAGAGTGGGTTTTCTTCCCCTGCTGAGCCCTCACCAGTACAGCATATTTGAAAGAGGCTTTTTGAAGGACGTTGGTTAGAGACTATGCCAATATCACCTTAAAAAAATGGATATGTGTGTGTATAATTAATGCTGGAAGAGAATTTTACAATTTGTAAAGTACTAATACAAATTATATCGTGTAACCATCTCTCCCTATTTTCTCCCAGTGAGCCGCAGATTATAATACTGCATTTCAATGAAGACAGTGAACCTCAGAGAAGTTAAATAATTTGGCCCATGTCATGTATCTAGGAGACAGAGGAGTTGTAGTTTGAGCTCTAGTTTCTGGTACAATTTCTAACAACCCTTGTGGCCACTCGAGTGGCCACAGAGCATGGTATTTGAGAACGGACTGTGTGAATGCGGCCAAGTTATTTACATTATCTGTGCCTGGTTTGCATACCTATAAAATAACAGAATTCACTCATCAGCAGATTTTGAGGACCAAAGGAGATAATGTGAATAAAGTACGAGAAAAATACTTGACAGAGGCACATAATAATTCCACAAGAAAAGATAGCTATCACAGCCATAGCGATATATGTAATTAGATACTACACAGGATTTGCACTGAAAATTTCTTTGATGAAAGTTCATCGTGAGCTTTGTGTGGTCAGTGGAGTGGTAGCTGTCCATGAGCCGTGGCTTACCAGCCTTTAGTGAGATAAAGTTTAGAAACTTTAACATCAGTCTAATATTGCTCGAACATCCAAGAACATAAGCAGTAAGCGCATTCTATTTTCACCGCATTATTTCGATTTACAAAAGCATCCGTCTGTGGTGGGTTGGGGGAAGAAAGTTCCTTTGCCGGAAGACAGTTTGAGAAGCACTGGAATAGGGAAACTCTCCATCTTGGCGAACCCGGGAGATTTAAGACACCAACGTCAAGAGGAAAGGGAGAAGTAGGAGCGAGGGGCCAAGAGTCCCATGGGGTGTGTTTTGAGAGGGAATCAGAGGGTTTTAGTGGCGATGGATGTCAGGAGATGCTTTAAATTAGAGGTCCCAGACGGAAACCCCCAAAGCAACCGGATGGTACCGTAAATGAAACACGAGGCCTCAGTCTACAAATAGTCCTTTTTATTTTCATTAGAAACACGTAAGAATCTTTTCCTTGTTTTCTTGTCGAACTATGTGGCCTTTCCACTCATCATTTTCTCTTTCTTATCATTTAATAGAAATGTTTGCATAGAAATAGTTCCATTTCCTTTAAACTCTATTCTGAAAAAGGAAGAGTGTATGTTTCACAATAAATGACAAACTGACTCTTCGCCAAGTGCAGTAAATCGGATTCTGAGATCTGCCTCATGTCACAGTGGCATGTTCCATTATAATCTCTGTACAATCTCTGGAACTGTGATTGAGGGAGGACATCACTCTTATGACTAGGTTGTGTCCTCTAGCACACTGACTTTCGGTAAGGGAGAGAAACCTGGGTGGGCCTGAACTAACTAGCTGAGTTCTTAAAGGGGACCGGGCTACTTCTGCAGAGAGATTGGAGGCCTGAATGGGATTTAGTGCGTGGTAAGTTCTCCCTTGTTGGCTTTGAAGAGGGAGGCGATCACATGGTGAGGGACGCAGGCAGCTGATAGGAATTGCTGAGAACCAGGAAGGAAATGGGGAGCTCAGGCCCACAACTGCAAAGAACCGAATTCTGCCACAACCATAGGCTTGGAAGAGGATTCTAAGTTCCAGATGGGGTTGCAGTCTGGCCAACACACTGATGTTGGCTTTGCAAGCCCCTGGGCAGAAAATGCAGGCCTGGATTTCTGATCCACGGGACCATGAGCTAACGCGTGGGTGTTGTTTTAAGCTTCTAAGTTTGTGGCGATTTGTTACATAACAATAGAAAACAAATATAGCTGGGGCACCCTGGCGGCTCAGTCCGTCAAGCTTCCGACTTCAGCTCAGGTCACGAATCTTGCGGTTCACGAGTTGGAGCCCCACGCTGAGCTCTGTGCTGACAGCTCAGAGCTTGGAGCCTGCCTCAGATTCTGTGTCTCCCTGTCTCTCTCTCTGCCCTTCCTGCACCTGCACTCTGTCTCTCTCCGTCTCTCTCAAAAATAAATAAACATTAAAAAAATATAGCTAGGAAATAGATAATAGAGCCAGAGGAGATAAGAAAAACTTAAGGGCTCTTGCTTGGTCAAAAAGGAGCAGCCACTGTTTGATTCCAGCCTCTTGTTGCGTGTGAAAATATGGGATCTTCTGTATGCTCCAGATAACCCAGGGATCTGGAGTTTTGTATGAAAGAGTGTGAATTCGAATATGGACTCTTCTTAAAACACACACACACACACACACACACACACACATACACACACACTTCAGGCCGAGCAAAACATGTTCATGCCCCGAATTTGTAGAATGACCTTTGGCCTTAAACTTCTCAGTTGGATTGGTATGTTTCCCTGAAATCTTGAGTTTCTTTTCTAGATCATTAATTCCAAATAAAATTCAAGATCTGACTTTGAGAAAGGCTTTATTATAGCTGAGTCTTTAAATTTTTCTTTTAACGTTTTTATTTATTTTTGAGACAGAGAGAGACACAGCATGAACAGGGGAGGGGCAGAGAGAGAGGGAGACACAGAATCTGAAACAGGCTCCAGGCTCTGAGCTGTCAGCACAGAGCCCCACGCAGGGCTCAAACTCATGGACCGGGAGATCATGACCTGAGCTGAAGTCGGATGCTTAACCGACTGAGCCACTCAGGCACCCCAACTGATTCTTGGTATCTGTTGAAAGCTGTCTTGGCTAGGAGATCGGTTTTCATTTCCTTTAGTTTAAATGTAAATGAAGAAAAGATGTGTCAGAGAATCCAACCCTTCTACCCATATCATACTTCAGTCTCAAGAGTTTGTACTTAAAGTAGAAAGTGTGAATGTGTGGAGTAAAATAACGCCTCTAATAGATCCACAGGACTCTAAAGTTAAGCTGAAAGTTACTCAAGTTCTTTTATATTCTTTCAGAGTCTTTGTGGGACTGACATTTGTTATGAAAGTAGCTTTTCGCTTCATGCCCTTGTAGTACCATTATTCGTTATTATATGCTGCCCCCTAGTGGAATAGCCACGGGGCTGTGCTGGTGATTTCAGATTTTGTGCTTTCTGCGCCTGAATTCTGGTTAAGTATTAGGATTCTCCTAAGTTTTATAAAGCTGGTATAGGAAAGATTTCCTACAAATAGAGGGTCTATATAACACATATCTTTCAGTCTTTTTTTTAAACAGATGAAGAGTTACTTTGTTAGATTTTTGGAGGACTAAAATAAAATTCGAAAGCATGTTGTATATTTTAAAATGTTTTATACTTACACAGAGCTTGCTTTGTCTTGAAAATTGCTATGTTTCATTTGCCAGAGAGGTGGAAGTTCAGAAAAAAAGGGGAATTTTCTGGGGGAAAAAAAACGTCGTCATTGGTTTCAGCGTTTGAAGAAAAGTGTTCCTGCTCTGCCAAGCTCCACCGTAGAATTTCCTAATATCCATCCCCCTGCCATCATTTCCCTTCACTGCAACCTTCTTGTGTTCAGTTCTGAGGATTTGTTTGTTTAATTTCTCAGCATAATTCGGATTTGAAATTCCCCGTATGAAGAGCAGGTCACCTATTGCAATAAGCATTTTCCTCAACTAGAAATGACCTCAGACTTTTAAAAAATGTACCTCCCTCACTTTATAGCGTAAATATACACCCAAATGGGTGCCGTGGTTTCCCCTGGTCTCAGGCTTTCTTCCAGACTGAGCTGAGCTGAGTTTGAAGTGCCTTGATGGCCATCAAGCATCCTGGACACTAGGACGTGCTCCTTGTCCTTGATAAGGCTGAGCTGGGATGGGGAAGAGATGGAATGCTGACCCTGGTCAGAAGAAGGACTCTCAGCTCTTGCAGTGTCTGGAATGGTCTTTAGCCAATGAAGGTGTGTTTATTAGCAATGTCTTATCCACCCAGCCTGTGGGCCCTGCCCTCGTCTCCACCTGGGCATGCAGGGAAGAAGAGAAATGACTGCAATTATAGGGCATGCATCCACTGTCCCTCACCAGAGTGGGTGGCCTAAGCAAGGGGATGCTGAGCTCATGGGCTGGCAGCTGGCTTGAACGGGGGTGAGCCCAAACCACCCTCCTTGGCTCCTGTAACACTCTTCTATACAAGCTAAAAATTTTTTTTAAAAAGTAGTCATAGCAATATCAATATGAGCCTAGTCATTAGTAATTATGAATTATTAATATTGTCTTAAAATACATTAATAATTAATATTAGCTTTTTCACGGCAATAAAATCATTGTAAGAGATAAAGTCATCACCGAACAATAAATTAAGCAATTCTCTGGGAAACTAAAATAGGTCTGAACTCGTCTGCATCTACCAGCTTTATTTTCAAAATATTTAAACCAACACTGAGAGAATTTCAGGGAGAAATGGGAATATTCTTACCAATCCTGGAGAGTCTAACATATCTTTTTTAGAATCTGATAAATAAGGCAGACAGCATCTTTAAAGAGTTTAGGAGGTTTGGACAATATAATAAAATAGGCATAATAAAACCACCCTGATCCCATTAATTAAAGAATAAACATGTATAAATCCACAAAAAGTCTTAGCAAACACCTGAAAACAAATACGCTATAGACTATGTTGTTCTACTAAAAGGCAATCAAACTAGCAATCAATACTATAGACAGTCCCCATAGTTTTAAAAATGAAAAAAACCACCACAGTAATCAATAATGTATATCGCAAGACCAAATTGTAATAAATATTATAAAATATTTAGAAAACCAGTACAAATAAGGGATAATGGGGTTTAGTGATTATAATACTTTACATTTATGGAGTTAATACATTTATTTGACAAAAAAAAGATTTAAAAATTACAAATAAAGCTAGAAAACAAGTGTCAGAATAAACCCAAAACAAGAGAAAGGGGTAATATTAAAGATAAGAACAGAAAATAATTAAATGTGAAACAAAAAATTATAGACAACCAATAAACATTAATTAAAACAACTTCTTTGAAAACACTAACAGAATAAACTTCCAGCAATATTGATTGGCATTAATATCAGTGGTAAATGCTAATTGCTGTTAAGAGGAAAAAGGAATCATGACTGCAGCTACAGAAGGGATTACAAACAAATAAAGATACAAAGAGAGTATAGGAGAATATCATGAACAGCTTTATGCCAATAAAGTTCTTTAAGCTTGAGAAATGACTCAAGAGGACATAGAAAATCTGAAGAGTCCTAGTAACATCAAAGAAATTGAATCAAGTTTCAAAAATAAACACACACACACACACACACACACGCTCCCTCACTCCCACGGATCAATTTTCAAGATTCAGTCTACCACATCATGAAGGTAGTTTTACTTATGCAGACTGTTCCAGTAATAGAGAAAGAAAGAAAGCTCTTAAATTCATTTTATGAGGCTGGTATCCCTTCAAAACCAAAACAAGGAGAAAAAGAGAAACTCTAAACTTCTATAAGAATATATACTTTAAAATTTTGAAATAAAATTTTCATACATGTAATTCAGCATGTATTTAGGAATTAAGGAAGGAGACAGTGTCAAAAACTGGGAAACAAAAATTGTTAATTTATACCATCTTAAATTTAGCAACATTGCTGAAAACATGATCACTAAGACTATTTGCTTTACTTTTTTCTTTTCCTTCCTCTCTTCTTACATTAAAAAAAATTTTTTAATGTTTATTTGTTTTTGATTTTTTTTGTTTTAAAATTTTTTTTAACGTTTATTTATTTTTGAGACAGAGAGAGACAGAGTATGAACGGGGGAGGGGCAGAGAGAGAGGGAGACACAGAATCGGAAGCAGGCTCCAGGCTCTGAACCATCAGCCCAGAGCCCGATGCGGGGCTCAAACTCACAGACCATGAGATCGTGACCTGCGCTGAAGTCAGAGGCTCAACCAACTGAGCCACCCAGGCGCCCCTCTCCTCTTACATTGTTTAGGAAAATTTTTATTCATAAATTTTATTAATCCTGAATTTATCTCAATCCATTACTTGGTTACCACAGAGGATAAATCTCTCATTCATTCATTCATTCATTCATTTCACAAACATACCTTTTCTCCTAAGTGTGAGATAGCATGCCAGTTTCAAATAGCTTTCCCTATCCTCCCTACCTGTTAAAACCTATCCATGCTTTAAGGTTCTACTTAATCTCAAATTTTACTAGTTCTGAAGTAGATCAGAAGTGAATAAGATGCATTATTTTCCTTCTATGAACTTCCAAATTGTGGGACGGAAGTCAAATTAAAAAAAAAATTACAGTAAAAAGGGAAAGCAAAGAAATCTTATAAGAGAAACACAAACAATCCTTGAGGGCTGAGGGAATTTTTAGTTTTTACTCTATACATTTCTATACTGATTTTATTTTTTTATATTGTTAAAAAAACCCAAAGCTAAAGCAGAAAACAAACAAACAAACAAACAAACAAACCCAAAACAGCTAAACCAAACTGTACCATGGAGATTTGATGAGTCAGATAAGAGGTAGATTTGGGGATGAAGAGGTGTAGGGAAAGGCTTGGCATTGGTCTTGTTTGAGATGGGCCTTTTTAGGTTGGGTACAGTGAAAATGGATGGAGAACCACCCTGGCCACATATTCTTGTTTACCTCTGGGCACAGCCATGTTTCTTTTCCACGGAGCTCACTGGACATTTAATTATGTTCTATTTGGTGTTGTTAGTTTTTAAACTACATTTTATCTCCTTGAAAAGATTAGAAAAAAATTAGGGGAAAAATGAAGGAGAAAAGGGATCATGACTGTCACTGTTTCAATTCAGAAGTAGACAGGGACTAGCAGGACTGAAAGAAGATGTCTTTCTATCTCTTAGAATCTCTCACCGAAGGCCTGGAAATTGTTTTTACAGAGAGGGACTGGTCCTGAACAAATATTTATTCAGCTCCTACTGGATGAGAGACACTGCCTTGGGTGCCGGAACTAATATGCTTAGTTAGAGACATTGCTCCTGTCTTAAAAGGAAAGGATAGTAGGTTGGCACTTTGCAACATCTAAATGTTCTCCTACTGCAGCCCCAAATTAAGCTCTGTCCCATCCTTACCCTATTTTCACATCAATGTGTGGTTGGAGGTGGTGTTGGTGCTCATTCTGCTGAAGTGACCCTCCCTCAGTGAGTACTTTATGGAGATAAAGATAATTGCTCCCGACATCTGGCTCCCAACTTAGAACTCAGAATGGCAGTTACTTGGCACCTTTTACTAGCCTGGTGTTAGGTGCTTTCTATAGGAGAGCCCCAACCGTAGCCCCGCTTCTGAGTGGCTCTGGCTTTTGCGGAGAGGTTTAACCATGACTCTATTCCCAAGCCTCTTCTCACTCAGTGAGCCATACTTGTCACTGATGGCAGCTATTGTCGGAGACAACTGGTGCCTGAGGCTGTAGGGAATCAGGCGAGCGTTCTTCTAAGAGACTGGCCAGTGGAACTCAGAACCTTCCCAGGGACTGCAGCGCTGGTGAGCCAGCTGCTCACCACCAAGATGAGTTATCCTAGAAGATGATACCAACCGCTTGTGTCCTCTGCAGGGCTTGGTGACTAGACCACCACTTGGGATCAGAACATGACTGGGTGAGCTTCCGGTCGGCCACCACTGTTTCTCTGAATCAAACATGCATTGAAAGACGCCAGTGCCTTGACTATATCCTCCACTACCACACCTGACCCAAGACACCTGTGGGCACCGGGGAGTCCTGAATGCAAAGCACTGTGTGTGGTGGAGTCCAGGGGGGAGACCTGGGGACTCATTTCCTGCTGTTTTTGGCAGCTGGGAGGTCAAGTGTCTCACTCGGAGTACCGAGGGGGGCATTATCTTCAAATTGAGAGCTGGGTAGAGGATTAAATTTCCCAAGATGCCAGTGAGCTCTCAAATTTTAGACCCATGGATCTGACTCTTGGGAAGTGTTCAAGTTAACATGCATCAAACTCTGGCTACCTCTGGAGAGCCTGATAAGTGTTTTGGACAGGGCTAGGAGTGAAGGACCAAGACGTAGCAGCAGCAGAAGCAGGTACTGATTGGTGCCTTCTAGGAGCAGGGGAGGCAGGAGTATGTCCCAGGCCTGGGCTTCCTTGCTGGTCATCTGAGACCCCATAAGGGGCAGCGAGGACACTTAAGGTTCTGGATTAGTGACTTTGCTGTCCGACGAGCAAATGCCTGCAGTTTTACCAAAAGACGTGGGTTCCCTGAGCCAGTAGGGCCCATGGGAGCAAAGAGGCATGTATCCTCACTTTTGCAATTTCGGTTTTTGGCAGGGCTTGGGCGACCTTGGGAGTAGTGGTCACACACCGTCTACCTGCTCTAATAGTAACTTTCTCCTGGTATTTAGTAACTGAATCCCCTTCCAACTGGAAAAAGTGCACTACAATCTATGTACAGCAGCTGTAAACAAAGTTCTAAAAAAGAAATTGTGGAACCGGCAAATAAAACCAAAAACCAAAAAACCCCCCCCAGCTCCCCCCAAACTTGAATAATGGCAGTATCATGGGATATCAGTAGCCCCAGGGGAACTACTATGGAAGCGGCATAAATCCTTGTACACAGATGTCAAGTAAGTGTATTGAGTCATTATGCTTTAAATCTTATTTTGCCTGCCCCCATAGGCTATTTTTCGGAAATCTTAATAATCACATTTTACATGCTCACAATGCTTGCCAGTATCAGGCTCTGCTCTAGGAAATCCGCATGTATAACTCATTCATTCTCCCAGCAATCCTTGGAGGAATGTATTCTTGCTCTCTCCATTTTCCTTGTAAGCAACTTGCCCAAGGCCACACAAGCTCTCAACTGGAGGAAGTGAGGTTCAAACCCACATGGTCTATGCTGAGAGCTTGGTTCTCAACCACTGCTTCCACTGCTTCTGATGGTATCGTGTACTCACAGGATGTTTCCAAATGTCAAATGACCACAAACAATCTCTAGAAACAGCACCAATTTACAAGATGATCATGACCTTCTTCTCATGCCCATCCACTGAATGCCATGTAGATCTAGCTTAAATTTCTCAGGAGAAGCGTATCAGTTATGGTTCCTTTTTGGAAATCCACAGAAACCAGTGCTGGTTAGGATCATCTAGGAGGGGAATTTGTTAGAAGGACGCTATGTGGATCAGGGAATGGGAGTGAAGCTAAAACACCTGGCCCAAAAAGGATGAGAGGAGCCACAAACAGATGTCATGTTTGCTGTGCAGGCAGGGTCGGGGGAAGCTGCTGGACGGGCTCAAAATTTGGGCACTGCTGCTGGGATAATGGGCTCCATTTTGTAAGAGTCTTGGGGGAATGACTCTGATTATCCAACCTCAGGTTCTGTGCCCTTCTGGTGGCTGTGCAGAATGGGGAGAGAAAAGTTTGATGAAGGAGGCTTTGGGTACTTCCCCCAGAGGTAAAATGTGTGGGACTCAGCAGTGGAAGGAAAGGACCTCATGAGCTGCCATAGCATGGCATGGTGGAGAGGTGAGCATGAATGGGGAGGAGCAGGGACTCAGAAGAAACTGATTTGAAAGTGATCATAACAGAACAAGTGGGTGGTGATGTAGGACTTATACTTGGGTAACAGAAAAGAGACTGGGGGAAAAAAAAGGTTTCAAGTGGATGACTGATCAGCAGTTTCCTTTTTCTTTGTCCTCCCCTGTTCTTCAGATTGAGCATCACCTCTTGCCCCAGGTCTATTTGGGCAACTCTGAGAATGAAAGCTTGTCTATTTCCATTCAGATCTTCTGGCCCAAAGACCCTCAACAGCTGACCCCCCTCTCAAATGCTAAATCTCATCTCGGTATCATTTTGTTCCCAGTGTCTCAACCCAAAGTCGTTTTACTTCTGAGAGAAGTAAAATGCCTACAGCAAGTATGGTTTATCTTTTTAATATACATGTAATTTCAGAAGCCAGACCATGCCCCTTGATTATAGGCAAAATCAAACCTAATATTAGTTTGGATTTATTTTACTGTTAATATTATTTACCTTCTCAAAACACACTAACCCCAATTAGCATTGTGAATTGTCTGCCCTGTAATGACCAGATATCCCATTCTATTACATTACTGAAATCATTTGCATAGTAATTATGGTTTCACTTTATGCATAATTGGAATTGTTTCCCTCCTGGTAATGTTGTGCAATGGTCTCTCATTAATCACATGGAAAACCTTGCCAGATGGCAGAATTAAGGAAGTACTCTCATACACTCCCAGCTAAAGTCATGGTCATTGTAGGTTGTAAACCAATGATTCAGTTTGCTTCATTGTCTTCCTTCTCATGTTTTTTTTTTTTTTGGAGGGGGGTGGTTAAACCACTCATGCAACAGAAAAACAATTTAAACTGCAAATGTGATACGTCTAAGGAAATTTTATTTAAAAGTTTGAGTGTGAATTACCCATCTTGTTCCTCCCCTCTTCCAGATTTCTCCCTCCTCCAATATGACAGATGAAGCCTGAAAGCAAATATCATAGGCTATTAAGGCAATTGAGACATATTTATCCATTTGTGTGTGTGTGTGTGTGTGTGTGTGTGCGCGCGCGCATGTGATCTGTGTTAAGTAAGCTAAATGTAGTATAGGAAAACCCAAGCTTGAATAACAGAACAAAACTGGGGATGTGGCGTTCACTTCATAAAAGAATTCTTTTAAAAAATATCTTTGAAAAAAAATACCTTTGAATCCTAAGTGCCTTTGGTGCAATTAAAATATTATTTAATTGGTAACCTTTAAATTTTTTTTTAGAAATAGGAATTTAATAACACAATCTAAATTCGTATATGTTCTTATACACGCCTATATGGCACACACTCTCCCCTATGCATATACCTCCCCTAAACATGATCTGAGGCAAAATGGCGTGATGGGAAGAACACAGGCGTGGAGCCAGGCAGGGCTGGTCCATCCATGGCCATGAGTGCATGTAAGGCATTCTGTCTGTCTGAGCACTAGTTTCCTCATCTGTGGAACAGCAAGAATAATAATCAATCTATCAGTGTTAGTTGGGATACGGTTTGACACTTGTAACGAAGACCTCAAAAAATTGTGTCTTAGGCAAGACAGAGGGTTGTCACGCCCCACACAAACAGCCTAAGTCAGAAGCTCACACTCTCTCTACCTTATTCCCTGTCTCTGGGTGGGGGCAGGAGGGTATTCTTGTTCACAAGATCCAAGATAGGCCACCACCACATCCACATTCCAGCCTGGAGGAAAGAGAAGGTAAGGGTGCATCCCCGGCTGTGAACAGCCTGCCTGGAAACTGCACGGACCACTTCTCTTCACAGCGATTGGAGAGAACTTGGTGAGGTAGTTACCTCCGGCTGCAAGGGGAGCTTAGCATCAGCAGCTTTCCTTTGTTGTCTCTCGTTTACTTTCTGCTCATTTGCTTTGTGCTGGTTTAAAACTAGAGGCCCCCGGATGGCTGGGTCGTTTGGCATCGACTCTTGATGTCAGCTCAGGTCTTGATCTCAAGGCTGTGAGTTCGAGCCCTGCATTGGGCTCTACGCTGGGTGTGGAACCTCCTTAAAAATGATAAAAATTTTTAAAAAGCTAGAGAGGGTTCTACTACTAAGGAAGAAGGGGGAAATGGATGCTGGGGGATGCCTAACAGTCTGCCACCCCATGCTACATGATGGTTGGGAGAACTAAATGAGATAATGATACCTGGCACAGCCTACGTTCAAAATAAGTCCCTTTGCACACCTATATTCATCACAGCACTATTCTCAATAGCCAACAGGTGAGAGTAACCCAAATGTCCATCGGTGGGTGAATGGACAAACAGAATGTGATAGGTACATAAGAGGGACTCATTCAGCCTTAAGACGGAAGGACCTTCTGACACAGGCTGCAATGGGAAGGAATATTTAGGACAGAATGCCAAGCCAAGTACGCCAGTCACAAAAAGACAACTAGAATATGATTCCGCTTGTGCGAGGCATGTCGAGGAGCCAAAGTCACAGAGGCAGAACATAGAATGGTGGGTTTTGGGTGCCGGGGGAAGGTGAATGGGGAGTCAGCTATTGCTTAATGGGGACAGAATTTTAATTTTGCAAGAGTCTGCAGGTGGATGATGGAGATGCTTGCACGACAGCGCGAAGGGCCTCAGAACCTCTGAGTTATACACGTAAAGATGGGTATGATGCCAAATTTTATGTTATGCGTTTTTGACCACAATTTAAAAGAAACAAATCCACAAGAGATAAATCCTGCTGGACACTGTGTCCCGCCCAGATCCCCTTGGGTCCATTTTACTGCGTCTGGGAGCCCCTCTCCCGATTTCAGAGCATTTTATTCCCGAACGCTATGCTTGGGACTCTTTTCTGAGCACTGCCCTTGGGCTCCTGGGGCCAGCCCGTGCTGAGTCCAGAGTGCATGCGGCTTGAACCTCCATGGAGCAGCGCTTAGATGATGACTGAAAGCCCAGATCCCAGATGTCCCAGCTGTCAGCTGTAACACCTAATCATCTGTCTCCATGATATTTCAGATGGTACTTATAGTATATATATGGAACTTCTTAGTGGCCTTTAAACGTATCACTTGGTTTCTTTGAACCTCAGTTTTCTGCCTTCAAAAAGGAAGTAAAATACTACTTCCAACCTAGGGTCCCATAGGAAAGAGCTGTTGCCCAGGCATCCGGAGACCTTCTGCTCTAGGTTCGAGATGAGGCCTCTTCTCTCCTTCAGAATTCTCATCTTATGGAGGAATTCGATCTTGGGGGCAGTTGGGAAGAAACATGGCTCTCAAACACATCTGGATCCTCAAGGGGCTCCGCTGAGGACTAAGTTGGGGATGCTCCTTGGATTGGTGGCTCTGCCCTGGGTGTTGTGCTGCTGGGAGTAGCCATGCATGCAGGGCCTGTGAGGTCTGCAGTCCTTACGGCCCCTGGCCTTCTCCTCTGTGGCCTGGTCAGGGGCCACCGCTTTTTCTCAGCCCACTTGGCCTCGTCTCAGTTTTCATTTGCACCATAGAACTCTTGGGCCCCTATCACGTCCATATGTAGCCTTTGGCCACGGGGGAACCATGGCAGGCAATTAGCTCTCAACTCAGCTCCCTGCTGTGTCTTCTTACCCCATTCTTTCCACGTGGAAACTGAGGGCCTCTCCGTCTCAGCAGCATCAAATCTATCCCCTTTGCTCCTCCTCGATATCTCGACTTTGATGACTGCCAAACATTTCGGTCCTTAACATGGACACCTGATCTGCCCCCCCGCCCCCCCACCCCCCACCCAGAGCGTCTCTGTTCGCATCTTTTCCACCTCGGGCACTGTCAGCTCCACCTTCCAGTTGCCTATGGCCAAGGACACTGGTACCATCTATGACTCTCCTATTTTTCTCCCATGTCCAAGTCCAGTGGGACAGGAACTCATGCCAGCTCCATCTTGAAATGTTTCCCAAATTCAATGACTTCTCCCCACATTACTGCAACACTCTGTTGGAGCCACTGGCATCTTTTGCCTTAATTACCATGGTAGTTGTCAACACTTAGGCTCCCTTAGAGTCCATTCCTCCCATAGCAGCCAGAGTCATATTTCAAAACCCCGACTAAAGACAATTCTCTATAATTCACTTAGGAATCACATTTACTATTTGTCTCTCTCCACTGGAACGTAAGCCTGATGAAAGGAGGGAATGTGATTTTGTTCCCGATGTATTGGATCAGTGTCTCATGTGCCAAACGCACCCAGGGAATATTTTCTCAGCGGTGCTGCTGGGACATTCCGGGAGGTGATTGCTTTCCAGAGCCCCAAATGTAAGTGTGGCGTGCACCCTGTGCTTTTCTTATTCTCTCATTTCTTGGCTGCACCCTCTCCTCTCCCAGCCAGAGCCCAGGGAGGGTAAGTGAGGACACATCTGTCTCTTTGGCTGCTGTTTACTGGCTGGGACCAGAATGGGGAGGGGATATTCTATTCCTCTCTCTTCCTGTCTCTTGGGACATCCTTTCTCATGTCCAATCCAGACATGGCAGGTACGGATCCTTTAATCTTCCTACATCTTGTTCTCTTTCTTCTTAAGCTAGCCTCATGGCTAAATTTTAGTGATGAGCAGAATGAATCACAAGTGTTCAGGCTTATGAAATTTGGGCTATTTACCTGGAATGGCATTGCTTTAAACTGGAAGAAATTTAGGGAACTTAACTTCATCCTACTTGGGTGAGGTTTTGTATCCATTTGGATGCAGAAGACCGGCATTAGACATAATAAAATTTTTTTTTCCTGCACATCGGAGTCCACACCAATGCCTGTGACCTCCCTTCACAGCCAGACAAGGAATGTAAATAAGCAAAGCAGGCAAAATATAAAGCAAAAGGCACTGATGACAGTATTTGGAAACTGGAAGACTCATGCCCCATCCACACCTAAGGGAAGAACCATTGCTCAAATCCAAAAAAATGTCCCATGTGAAAGGCAGAAATCTGGATTATTATAGAATTCTCCAGTAATTTAAAATACTGTCTGGACAACCCAAGAAGTAACCTTTGGGTTTCCAAATTTCACCCACTGCTGTAAACATTTTTAGAGGAACTTTGAGACCAACTAATAACTCTTTATACAAAAGTCACAGACTGTGACTTTATTAATGAATTATTGTAGAATCTCCTTGTCTTAGTCTTGTATCCCAGCATTTAGCACAGCGTCTGACCTAGAGCATGTGCTCAACAATATTTTCTTAATGAGTGACTAAATTAGTGAATATCTCAAGTACTCAAAAATCAAGACATTGCTTTTATTTGTTTTTTTCCCATTATTATTTGTTTTTTTTTTAGGGAGTTCGCAAAATAGCAGCATAGCAATATAACACCTAATATGTGTATGGTACTTTACTGTTTTCAACACTTCTGGATAATCTGTTTCAGTCAGAGGATGTGACTCTTGCAGGAAAAATTGTTTGCATCTTTTAAGCACAAAGGGAATAAGCATTAGGGTGAAGAATTGGTTGCAATCTATAAAGTGGAGAGGTGCCAAGATCCCTGACCCTGAATGATGTCACTGAGTCTCCAAGTGTGCTATTGCAGAGGCCTTTGGCTGTCTGTGGGTTTCTGTGTATATTTCCTTCTTACTTAACACAGTTCTATTTAGTTCTATATTTCCTAATTATTTAAAGAAGTCCTCAGCTCCTTGACGCTAAATGCCTTCTAAGTGATGCAGCTATCATGTCACAGAACTTTGTCAGGGGGACACTTTACCTCGGTGATTTACTGGAAGAAGCAGGGGATAGATGGTGGGCAGGTGAAAAGTTAGACCATCTCCTGGACACTGTTAGCAAAGAGTAAAAACGGTGTTAAGATCAATATGTTCTGACTCCAGGTTCGAGTTCTTTCTACTGCCACAAGAATGGGCAAATGTTTGTTTCAAGTTCAAGAGGGTAAATATTTTAGGTGTTGCAGGCCTTAATATTTTCTGTCACAGCTACTCAAGTCTGCTGTTGTAGTGACCGCAGCCACAATAATATGGAAATGAGTGTGTGGTAATCCCTACCTACGTTAAAAATGAAATAAGAATTCTGATTCTAAATGTCCCTGTTTTCTTTGGCCTATTATTCAATAATAATGTCGAAAATGATTTTTATATATTGGGAAACCATAACAATGGAAATTTAGAACATTGGCTTCCTGTCCTGGATTTCTGGCAATCTGCCTGTGAGATGTTGGACAAGTCTTGTCACCTCTCAGGGCCTCATTTCCTTTACCTGTGAATTGAACGGATTGCAAGAGGAGATCTCAGATGCTCTTTGTGATTCCCAATACTGATTTATTTACATCTCTTCTTTGCTAGAGAGTAAGCTCATAGAGGGCAGAGACCACATTTGTGTTGTTCACCATTTTTATCCCAACACTGATCAACAATGGAACATAGTAGGCTTCCAGCTCATTGTTGTAGGATGCATAAATGCTCTTCAACTCTATCTGATTAAGCTGCCATGTTTTCCTCCATCACTTGTCTCTAAATTCCCTTCATTCTGTGATTTTCATGAGACAGCTATCAAATAATAATGGAGTGAGTTCTAGAACTGGTGTCAGGATTGGCTCTCTCTACTTGTATCTTGAATAACTACTCTGAGCCTCAGTTTCCTTATCTCCAAATTGGTAAAACTATTCCCACCTCATGGAGTTGTCTTATTGAGTAAATTTCATAATGAATATGAAAATGTTTTGGTAAAAAGTTATACAAATATGAGTTATGGTTATAGTGGTCTTGACTATTGGAAAGTTCTTGGCATAAGCAGTAAGTTCTAGATTTAATTTAATTTTATATCTATTAATAATAAGCATCTTGAATTATTACTGAGAGATAATGATGACAACAGTCTTTCTTCCTTAAATAAAAAATGGTTCCTCCTTCGGGCAAAATGTGAGCACTGAAGACTATAAATAAATTATTTCTTTTTATTCTCCTAAAATATTAATGAGAATCACTAATATTATTTTTCATTCAGAACGATTGAAAGACAATGAAAAATTTTAGGCTGGGTTCTGGAAAATTAAAAAGAAAGAAAAATCATTTATGTTAGAACAAGTAGGAAATTGTAGAAATATGTAGAAAATTAAACATTATAAAAGACTGTATATTTTAGGGGCATCTGGGTGGCTCAGTCAGTTAAGTCTCTGACTGTTGGTTTCGGCTCAAGTTGTGAGCTCACAGTTCCTGAGTTTGAGCCCCATGTTGGGCTCTGCACTCTCAGTGCTTGGGATTTCTCTCTCCTTCTCTCTCTCGCCCTCCCTGGCTTGCTCTCTCTCTCTCTCTCTCTCTCTCTCTCAAAAAGTAAATAAATAAAGATGAAAAATGTAAAAGACAGTATATATTAAAAGCCATTGGCAATAATTCAGTTTAAATAAATAAAGAACAGTGATGTTGGGGACAGGTCATACCACCCTTCATACTATGTCCTGCTAATGTGTCATACGTAAAAAAAATCTACCAAAAGTGTCTGAAGAGGGACTGGAATCTATTACTAACAAATTAAAAGACAGAGGACAATAATAGAGAAACTGAAAAATCTTTTATATAGGATCATGAACTTCAAAAAATGCAGAGATATTATCAAATTGGAAAATTCAAGTGTTTGAATACAGGTCTAAAAATTAAGCCTGTATCACAGAGATATGTGTTTAAACCAAAGTGGGGGAGAAAATGTCATGTGTCATTAAGATGACTTTTCCTATTTGTTGTCTTCATTATAAGGAAGATTGACATACAAGAATTTTATTTATATATAATCTCCAAAGGGAGGGGGCATCAAAATTGAATACATCCAAATTAACGAAATAGGTTTACCTCTGAGAAGCCCATAAAATAAATTTTCTTGTATTGAATGTCAACGTTCAGTGCTTTCCATTATCTGACTGGAGACTCATTTTGATTAAAGGTCAAAAATCCATCCAACAAATACTGATTTTTCCACGATTTCCTGGGAACAGCCTTAGATGTGAGGATACAACTGCAAATAAGATGGATGGAACTTACTTTCAAGAAGCATCTTGCTTTACTCACTCATTCCTTTGGCCAATTTGCATCGGGTACTTAGTTTTTGCCAGGGCCTGGAGTCAAAGGAAAAAATGTCAGAGCTGGTCCTAGTCCTCTTGGCACTTATAGATACATTAGTGGGAACAGTGATTGCCACCAACTGTCTTCACTGCTTGCCATGTGGCAGACACTAGGCTCAACAAATAACTTTTAAAAAAGTTTTTTTAATGTTTATTTTATTTTTGAGAGAGAGTGAGAGACAGAGCATAAGTGGGGGAGGTGCAGAGGGAGACACAGAATCCGAAGCAGGCTCCAGGCTCTGAGCTGTCAGCACAGAGCCTGACGTGGGGCTCGAACTTGTGATCCATGAGTTCATGACCTGAGCCAAAATCGGGAGTTGGATGCTTAACCGACTGAGGCGCCCAGGCACCCCAACAAATAACTTTTTATACTGATTGCCACAACACTTTGATGTTAATATTATTTCATAGATGAGGAAACCAAGGCTCAGAAATGGTTAAACAACATGCCCAAGGTCAGATAGCTAGTAAGTTGCCACTGTGAGTGTTGAACTCACATCTCATTGACTCAAACTCTATACCCGTATCCACTCTGCTGTCCCATTTCCTGCTGCTGGATCTGTTTCTGGGAAACAGCAAGAAGTGAGAACAATGGTGGCTGATGTATTTGTTGGCTAGGTACACTTCGCTAAATCCACAGGGTAAGAAGAGAGAGAAAAGGCAAAGGATTGCTCTTTGGGGTCTAACATTTGTTGGACATCTATTAGCTTCAAAGCAATTTACATACAGGATCTCATTTAATTCTTTCAATAACCTTATGAATCAGGTAATCTCCTCTGACAGATATTATTTCATGTAGAGATGCTTTTTAAAAATCCTGAAGAACTGTTTAGGGCAGATGCAATGAATAAGAGTTTGTTTTCTTCACGCAGGTTTGGTGTTCACTCAGGAGTTCAATAATGGCAGGGTTGACATGTGGGCAATTCTTTTGCCTTTTCTTCATGGTTGCAAGATGGCTGCCACAGCTTCGGCCATTATGTCTGCATTCGAGGCAAAAGGAAGGGAAAGGGGTGGCATTAGTTTATTTGCACTTTAAAAAAAATTTTTTTTAAGTGTTTATTTATTTTTTGAGAGAGAGAGAGAGAGAGAGAGACAGTGTGAGTAGGGCTGGGGCAGGGAGAGAAGGAGACAGAATCCAAAGCAGGCTGCAGGCTCTGAGCTGTCAGCACAGAGCCTGACGTGGGGCTTGAACTCATAAACCATGAGATCATGACCTGAGTTGAAGTCAGATGCTTAACCCATAGAACCACCCAGGTACACCTATTTGCACTTTTTTTTTTAAAAACTGGAAGAGTAACATTCCCCAGAAGTCCCCTCTAACCTCAGAAGACTTCTATTTACATGCCAGAACATTGTCATGTGACTGTATCAAGCTGTAAGGGAAGTTAGGAAAGTATTTAGCCTTGCCACCATTACAATGGAAGGTGAGAAAAGAGACAGGAGACGAAAATAAATATGGGACCGGCCAAACAAGGGGGTCTGCCAGAGTGTACCAGAGGTTAAGTAACTTGTGCAATGTCACATAGCCATTCACGCGCATCCCTGCTGGCTTCCAAAATGTGTGTTTTCACTAAATCACGGATCCTGGTCAGACTCTTCTAACAATCTATGGAAGTGCTTTATGAAGAAATTAATAGACCAGATTAACTCTGATAGCCATTCCCTGGCTGTGGAATCTCAGTTACAGAGTTGTCCATGAAGGGTCTATGAGAGGAAGTATGGGAACCCGTTTAGACAAAGGAAGTACCTAAGAAGGGAGTGTTCACCTCTCCGAGGTGTCTGCCTTCATGCAGATCTCCCTGGTCAGTAACCAGCTTACCAAGCCAAGATGAAGATTGCCAGAACAGGAGAGAGGAGGGGAAGCTTAGGGAGAAAATAACAGCTAACATTTATTGAACACTGAACAGCAGGTACTCATTATTGTCATATTGTCACTGTCATCATTCCATTTTTTTTAGATAGGGAAAAAGACACAGATTTCTGCAGCTGAAATTCTAACCCACCATCTCAGCCACTATGAATCGTTTCATGTTGTCCACATGGGATAATGCCGGAGGTTCTGAGAGGCCTTACCTGTCATGGACAATACCTCCTCGGGCTTCTCACTGATCCTGACCCTCCTTCACCTGCAGACAAACGCTGTTATAGCTTAATAATAAGGGTTTAGGTTGTCTTGTAATTTCCTGGTTTTATTTAATTCCCGAAGCAACCTTGGGAGTGGTTTTGGCAAAAGTGAACACCTGAGTGAAATTGTGTCCTGGATCAGGAAATTATTTTCTGATCACACAGGAATTAAATACTGGAGGTAGAGCTGAAACTCAGGACATTTGATTGTAGGTCCAGTACTCAAGCAGAGCAACCAATGAGTCTAAAGATTAAATACAGATGCCCACGGGGAGAGATAATACAGGCATGGGTAGATTGGAGTAAAAGCGATCCATGACAAAACAGGAGTGGGGGAAAGAGCAGACACGAAGCCCAAGAAAGAGAAGAGTACTGAGGTGGTGGAGGGAAGTGATGCTGGAGACGCCAGATAGGCTTTGCCAACTTCTAACTTTCGCTAGCAAAAGTATGGACAGATGCCTGGATCAGGGGTGGAATGTGTGCCCCACCACTTGCCCCTGACATCTGCAAGGCAGGTATATTACTTGACCATGCTGGGATCCCAGTGTCCCCATCCACACAGAGCTGCAATTAACCACTGTCATTCAGATGTTATCCTGTGAAATTACACCTGGCTGCCTTTCCTACTCTGAAGGATCAAAAAGTAAAACTTGTGGCTTTCAGTCAAAAAAGGAAACTCAGTGTGGTCAAGAAAAGAAGCTCCAGAGAAATCTTGATATATCCTTAGAGTACGTAGGCCTTTTTCTAGAGTAGCTAAGCCTTGGTTTCCTCTTCTAGAAAATGATGATAACAGCGCTCACTTCAGAGGGCTGTTGGAAGTGGTAAAACCATAATCCTACACAGCATTCGTTTGAATGCCTTTTTGCTCTTACTACTAGTTATAGTTACTGGGTGGCTACTGTTTCCCAGCAATATCTTTAAGTATACATAGAAGAAGACAGACTCTATTCTCTAATTTGGTTCCCAACATACAGCCAAAGCCATTCATTCATTTATTTATTCACTCATCCTTTCCATTCATTCATTCATTCATTTGAATTAGTGAGTAACCCCCATGTCACAGCCACCTTGTTGTGCATGGGAAATACAATGGTAAACAGATCGGTTGGAGCTCAGTGTCTTTCCCACAATCAGCTTCAGGGGTAATACAACTGTGTAACAGACTCCTGATTAAGGTTTTTCCTTGCCTTCTATTATTGGTGACTAGGACCCAAAGCTGAAAACAAAAAAGTGTGGAGTATGCAGCATTTTAAAGAGAGCTGCCAATCTTTGATTGGGATCTGATGACTCCAATTAGGGATTACATACAGGTGGGCAAAACAGGCTTTACCACTATTAGCCATGCTTCACCCCTTCACCCAAGTGCAGCACTATTGGCTGTGTTAGGAAGGAGAGGCATACTTCCCTCCTCCAAGAGCCCAACCAGGGGATGCTCCAAGAAAGCCATGTGTAGGGATCAAAGGTATCTGCATGGAGGACGGCCATCTTGCTTCCCTACCAGTAGCTTGCTGAGGTGCAGCAGACGATGCAGGCCGCCTGGCACTGCAGACTGGAGTGGACGGTAGTAAGGAGTTCTTGGGACAGCATGACATGTCCCCTGAACGATGTTAATTATTTTTTGCTTCTATATTCTTGAGGGCAGGAGACTTGTGAGAGCCCACTGTGCTGGACAAATACCTAGGAGGAAAAGAGTGAGAGGAACACCTACCCCATTTGCTCAAATGGTGATCCTGAGAAGAGAGCCCCATAGCCCCTTAGGCTCCCCGTGAGGGAAACAGAAGTCAGAGAGTAAGGTGGGAGCAGAGGGGCTCCTCAGGTAGTCAGTAAGAGAACCCTCACTCAGAGAGAGGGCTGAGCATCTCTCCCCACAGCAAATATTTCTCCTCCCTTCTTCCCACCAACCTCAGGAGAGCAAGACCAAAAAGAGGGAGAGGATGTTTGTGTTTCAGGGCTAAATACAATTCTTCTTCTGCTTTAAGGGCTCTGGGATCGAGGAGAAAGAGTAGATCATGCCCCAAACTCCTATCCTAATCCCTCATATCACCAAACTAGCCTGAGTTGCATGGTAGTTAAGGAGGTGTAGAGAGGAGATGAGATTTAAATAGTGTTTAAGTGTGAAATTTTAAACTGGTCTGGACTTTTAATAACTGAAGATGTCTAGAAATTTTTACTTTATTTTATTTTTTAAATTTACATCCAAATTAGTTAGCATATAGTGCAACAGTGATTTCAGTAGTTGATTCCTTAATGCCCCTTACCCATTTAGCCCATCCCCCCCCCCAGACCCCCTCTAGTAACCCTCTGTTTTTTCTCCATTTTAAGAGTCTCTTATGTTTTGTCCCCCTCCCTGTTTTTATATTATTTTTGCTTCCCTTCCCTTATGTTCATCTGTTTTGTGTCTTAAAGTCCTCATATGAGTGAAGTCATACGATGTCTTTCTCTGACTAATTTTGCTTAGCATAATACCCATCCACGTAGTTGCAAATGGCAAGATTTCATTCTTTTTGATTGCCGAGTAATACTCCATTGTACATATATACCACATCTTCTTTATCCATTCATCCATCGATGCACATCTGGGCTCTTTTCATACTTTGGCTATTGTTGATAGTGCTGCTATAAACATGGGGGTGCATGTGCCCCTTCGAAACAGCACACTTGTATCCCTTGGATAAATGCCTAGTAGTGGAATTGCTGGGTCATAGGGTAGTTCTACTTTTAATTTTTTGAGGAAACTCCATAC
Organism: Neofelis nebulosa; assembly: GCF_028018385.1. NCBI lineage: Eukaryota > Metazoa > Chordata > Mammalia > Carnivora > Felidae > Neofelis > Neofelis nebulosa. Next base: position 194,994,096 of record NC_080784.1, on the reverse strand, counting down.
TGTTTTCTAGAGTGGCTGTACCAGTTTGCACTCCCCCAGCAGTGCAAAAGAGATCCTCTTTCTCTACATCCTCACCAACACCTGTTGTTGCATGAGTTGTTAATGTTAGCCATTCTGACAGGTGTGAGGTGGTATCTCATTGTGGTTTTGGTTTGTATTTCCCTGATGGTGAGTGATGTTGAGCATTTTATCATATGTCGGTTGGCCATCTGGATGTCTTCTTTGGAGAAGTGTCTATTCATGTCTTTTGCCCATTTCTTCACTGGATTATTTGTTTTATTGGGTGTTGAGTTTGATAAGTTCTTTATAGATTTTGGATACTAACCCTTTATCTGATATGTCATTTGCAAATATCTTCTCCCATTCTGTCAGTTGCGTTTAGTTATGCTGAGTGTTTCCTTCGCTGTGGAGAAGATTTTTATTTTGAGGAGGTCCCAATAGTTCATTTTTGCTTTTGTTTCCCTTGCCTCCAGAGATGTGTTGAGTAAGAAGTTGCTGCGGCCAAGGTCAAAGAGGTTTTTGCCTCCTTTCTCCTCGAGGATTTTAATGGCTTCCTGTCTTACATTGAGGTCTTTCATCCATTTTGAGTTTATTTTTGTGTCTGGTGTAAGAAAGTGGTCCAGGTTCATTGTTCTGCATGTCGCTGTCCAGTTTTCCCAGCACCATTTGCCGCAGATACTGTCTTTATTCCACTGGATATTCTTTCCTGCTTTGTCAAAGATTAGTTGGCCATACATTTGTGGGCCCATTTCTGGGTGCTCTATTCTGTTCCATTGATCCGAGTGTCTGTTTTTGTGCCAGTACTATACTGTCTTGATGATTACAGCTTTGTAGTACAGCTTGAAGCCCGAGATTGTGATGCCTCCTGCTTTAGTTTTCTTTTTCAAGATTGCTTTGGTTATTTGGGGTCTTTTCTGGTTCCACAAAAATTTTAGGATTATTTGTTCTAGTTCTGTGAAAAATGCTGGTGTTATTTTGTTAGGGATTGCATTGAATATGTAGATTGCTTTGGGTGGTATCGACATTTTAACAATATTTGTTCTTCCTATTCAGGAGCATGGAATATTTTTCCATTTTTTTGTGTCTTCTTCAATTTCTTTCATAAGCTTTCTATAGTTTTCAGGGTATAGATTTTTCCCCTCTTTGGTTAGATTTATTCCTAGGTATTGGTATGGTTTTTGGTGCAATTGTAAATAGGATCGATTCCTTGATTTCTCTTTCTGTCGCTTCATTGTTGGTGTATAGGAATGCAACCTATCTCTGTGCATTGATTTTATATACTGCAACTTTGCTGAATTCACGGATCAGTTCTAGCAGGTTTTTGGTGGAATTTTTTGGGTTTTCCATATAGAGTATCATGTCATCTGCGAAGAGTGAAAGTTTGACCTCCTCCTGGCCGATTTGAATGCCTTTTATTTCTTTGTGTTGTCTGATCGCAGAGGCTAAGACTTCCAATACTATGTTGAATAACAGTGGCAAGAGTGGACATCCCTGTCTTGTTCCTGATCTTAGCGGGAAAGCTCACAGTTTTTCCCCATTGAGGATGTTTTTAGCATTAGGTCGTTCATATATGGCTTTTATGATCTCGAGGTATGATTCTTCTATCCCTACTTTCTTGAGGGTATTTATCAAGAAAGGATGCTGTGTCTTGTCAAATGCTTTCTCTGCATCTATTGAGAGTATCATGTGATTCTTGTCCTTTCTTTTATTGATGTGATGAATCATGTTAATTGTTTTGTGGATATGGAACCAGCCCTGCATCCCAGGTATAAATCCCACTTGCTCGTGGTGAATAATTTTTTAATGTATTGTTGGATCCGGCTGGCTAATATCTTGTTGAGGATTTTTGCATCCATGTTCATCCCGGAAATTGGTCTGTAGTTCTCCTTTTTAGTGTGGTCTGTGTCTGGTTTTGAAATCAAGGTAATGCTGGCTTCATAGAAAGAGTTGGGATGTTTTCCTTCCATTTCTATTTTTTGGAACTGTTTCAAGAGAATAGGTGTTAACTCTTCCTTAAATGTTTGGTATAATCCCCCTGGAAAGCCATTTGGCCCTGGACTCTTGTTTTTTGGCAGATTTTTTATTACTAATTTGATTTCTTTACTGGTTGTGGGTCTGTTCAAATTTTCTATTTCTTTCTGTTTCAGTTTTGGTAGAGTATATGTTTCTAGGAATTTGTCCATTTCTTCCAGATTGCCCATTTTATTGGCATAAAATTGCATAATATTCTCTTGTTATTGTTTGTATTTCTGCTGTGTTGGTTGTGATCCCTCCTCTTTCATTCTTGATTTTATTTATTTGGGTCCTTTCCTTTTTCTTTTTGATCAAACTGGCTAGTGGTTTATCAATTGCGTTAATTCTTTCAAAGAACAAGCTTCTGGTTTCATTGATCTGTTTACTTTTTTTTTTTTTTTTGGTTTCTATAGCATTAATTTCTGCTCTAATCTTTATTTTTCCTGTCTTCTGTTCTTTTTGGGTTTTATTTGCTGTTCTTTTTCCAGCTTTTTAAAGCCTAAGGTTAGGTTGTGTAGCTGAGATCTTTCTTCCTTCTTTAGGAAGGCCTGGATTGCTATATACTTTCCTCTTATGACCGCCTTTGCTGCATCCCAAAGATTTTGGGTTGTGGTGTTATCATTTTCATTGGCTTCCATATACTTTTTAATTTCCTCTTTAACTTCTTGGTTAGCCCATTCATTCTTTAGTAGGATGTTCTTTAGTCTCCAAGTATTTGTTACCTTTCCAAATTTTTTCTTGTGGTTGATTTCGAGTTTCATAGCATTGTGGTCTGAAAATATGCACGCTATGATCTCGGTTTTTTGTACTTATTTAGGGCTGATTTGTGTCCCATATATGGTCTATTCTGGAGAACGTTCCATGTGCACTGGAGAAGAATGTATATTCCGTTGCTTTAGGATGAAATGTTCTGAATACATCTGTTGAGTCCATTTGGTCCAGTGTAGCCTTCATAGCCATTGTTTCCTTGTTGATTTTTTGATTAGATGATCTGTCCATTGCTGTGAGTGGGGTGTTGAAGTCCCCTACTATTATGGTATTACTATCAATGAGCTTCTTTGTTTGTGATTAGTTGATTTATGTATTTGGGTGCTCACACATTTGGAGCATAAATGTTTACAATTATTAGCTCTTCTTGGTTGATAGACCCCTTGATTATGATATAATGCCCCTTCTGCATCTCTTGATACAGTCTTTATTTTAAAGTCTAGATTTTCTGATATAAGGAGGGAGATTAAGGCAAAAGAGAATGATTTAAGAATTAGAGAAATCAGTGACTCATTAAAAAAGAACAACATCAGAATCATATGGGGTCCCAGAAGAGGAAGAAAGAGAAATAGAGATAGAAGGCTTTCTTTTGTTGACTATTAGCATGATAGATGGTTCTCCATCCCCTTACTTTCAATCTGAAGGTGTCTTTAGGTCTAAAGTGGGTATCTTGTAAACAGCATATAGATGGATCTTGTTTTCTTATCCATTCTGTTACCCTATGTCTTGATTGGAGCATTGAATCCGTTGATGTTTAGAGTGAGTACTGAAAGGTATGAGTTTATTGCCATTATGTTTCTTGTAGAGTTGGAGTTTCTGGTGGTGTTCTCTGGTCCTTTCTAGTCTTTGTTGCTTTTGGTCTTTATTTATCTGTTTTTTTTTTTTTCACCTTTTCTCCCCTCAGAGAGTCCCCCTTAAAATTTCTTGCAGGGCTGGTTTAGTGGTCACAAACTCCTTTATTTTTTGTTTGGGACGCTTTTTGTCTCTCCTATTTTGAGTGACAGCCTTGCTGGATCAAGAATTCTTGGTTGCATATTTTTCTGATTCAGCACATTGAATATATCCTGCCACTCCTTTCTGGCCTTCCAAGTTTCTCTGGATAGGTCTGCTGCAAACCTGATCTGTCTTCCCTTGTAGGATAAGGACTTTTTTCCCCTTAATGCTTTCATGAGTCTCTCCTTGCATGAGTATTTTGTGAATTTCCCTATGATATGACTTGTTGATGGTCGGTTTTGTTGAATATAATGGGAGTCCTCTGCTTCCTGAGTTTTGATGCCTGTGTCTTTCCCTAGGTTAGGAAAATTTTACACTATTATTTGTTCACTTAACTCTTCTACCCCTATTTCTCTTTCTTCCTCTTCTAGGACCCCTATGATTCTGATGTTGTTCCTTTTTAATGAATCACTGATTTCTCTAATTCTTAAATTGTTCTCTTTTGCCTTAATCTCCCTCCTTTATTCTGCTTCATTATTCTCCATAAGTTTGTCCTCTATTGCTGATTCTCTGTTCTCTCATCCATCCTTGCCACCATGGCCTCTATTCAAGATTGCAGCTCAGTTATAGCATTTTTATTTCATCCTGACTAGCTTTTACTTCTTTTATCTCCACAGAAAGGGATTCTAATCTATTTTTGACTCTGGCTAGTATTCTTATTATCATGATTCTAAATTCTGGTTCAGACATCTTGCTTGTCTGTGTGTTGGTTAAGTCCCTGGCTGTTGTTTCTTCCTGCTCTTTCTTTTGGGGTGAATTTCTTCATTTTGTCATTTTGAAGGGGGAAAATGAATTAATGAGGCAAAAAATTTAAAATAAAAAAATTAAAGTTAAAAAATATTAAAATTAAAAACCAACACACACACACACACACACACACACACACAATCGAATATATGATGCTAGCTCCTATGTGTGTTTTGGACTGGGTGTTAGAAGGGGCTTCATAGATTAGAGAAAAAAGGGGAAAGAAAAAAAAGAAATCATTTGAAAATTTGAGAAAATGAATACACTGTTGTAGACTAAAATGAAAGATGGAAGTAAAATAGAATTAAAAAAAATTACACAAAAGTAAAAACTATAGTTGAACAAAATTAAAGAAAAATATTTTTAGTAAAAATTGAAAATAAAAATGATTTTTTTCTCTTTCTGTATTTAAGAAAAAGAAAAGAAAAGAAAAGAGAGAAAAGGAAAAAGAAAAAGAAAAAAAATGAATAGATGGACTGGTGAACAGACTGAAATACATCTGAAATTGCTTTGTTTTCCCTTAGAAGTCAAACTATGAAGTGCTTTATAGTCCATAAACTAAGCAGGCAGAGAGACTTGTGTTCCTGAAGAGCCAGGTTGGCCCAGTTGGGCGGGGCTCAGTGTAATGGCTCTGCTCTCCACTAGATGGCGCTGCTAGCCTATTGGGGTGGAGTGTTGTGGTGCTTGTAGGTGTGGATGCCCATGCGTGGGAGCGGTGAAAATGGCATCACCCAGCTACCCAGTCTCTAGTATCAGAACTCTGTTCTCCCCGATCACCAATCGTGCACCCGTCCTTTGTCTTCAGCTTCTGTCCACTCTCTGTTTTTGCTCAGTCCGTGACCAAGCCCCAGGCAGCACCTCCCTCCTGAGTTTTGTCTCAGATGCAGCTGTTTTTCCCGACCCCTTATTTCTGAGGGACTGCAGCCTTGACTGGCTCCGCCCCTCTGTGGGAGGGTCTCACTGAGCAATGGCCGGGTGCCAGCTGCACCCAGGAAAGTTTGCAGGACCGTGTTGCTGTCGATGCCCAGAGACTGTGGCCAGGTGCCAGCCCACCCCAGAAAAAATTTGCAAGATAGTGTAGCAGCAGCTTTTCAAGGATTATGGAGAATCACAACACACATCTGGCACCAGGTTTCACCCCGAATGACCTTGTTCCAGCACCAGCGAATGTGGTTGTTCTCCTGGGCCCACTGGGGCCTTGCCTTTGGGGGACCCACACAGCCTCTACCAGTTGTCCTCCCAGCAGGGGAACTGGCTCTCCCCGTGTGGCCTGAAGAACCCCGGACTCCACTCTGCTCCTGGGGATTCGCCCTTCCCACCAGAGTGCTGCCAGGTATCGAGCTGCAGAGTTTCAGACTCTGTGCTCCCCATGTTTATCGTCTTAATGGAATTTAAACCCTCTCCTTTCTCCTTTCTCCCTTTTTAGTTCAGTCCCTGCAGCTGTTTCCACTTTTCCACTTTCTCTCCAGCTGCTTTTGGGGGGGTGCTTTTCCCATATTCTCCCCACACCCCTGTCCTCTCTCTGCACACAAAAGCAGCCCCCTGCCCTCCGTGGCTTCTTTCTCCCCCAGTTCACCTCTCCGTGCTGCGTACCTGCTGAATTCTGTGGTTCAGGTTGTGCAGATTGTGTTAATCCTCAGATCTGGTTTCTAGGTGTGCAAGATGGTTTAGTGTTGGTCTGGCTCAAGATGTCTAGAAATTTTAAACTGGTCTGGACTTTTAATAACTGAAGATGTCTAGACTGTTACAGAATCTGTCCAAATGGCCCTAAATATTTCAAAGGACACTGAAGGCAATAATTGTAAAAATATAAATGTTTAGTTTTCTATTTCTATGTCCCACTGAAAGGGTACTTCTGGTTAGAAGTGTATATTGAGTTATACATTGAATCGCTGCAGAACCAAGGATCACCTGTAGGTGGAGCCACACACCTTTCCCCAAGTCATATCATTTTGAGTTGGGAGTTAGTTAACTTTGTAGCAGTTGATGCCAAATCTGTTTACATCTTTGGGTATTACCTGAGAGACTGTAAAAGTATAGATTCCTGGGCACCAGAATCATAGAGATTCCAGTTCAGGACGTCTGCACAGGGCCCCAGCAATGGAGATATATGTTTGAGAATAGGCTGTATTTGAGAATCACTGCCCTTGAAGAGCTTCTAGCTTCTAACCTTTGTGCTGACTTTGGGAGACATATCACTAATTCTGCCTGATGAGTTTGCTTATCATTCTCATGAGGAGCAGGAATTGTTACTTATGTTTCTTCACAAGACCAAACACCATCCTCAAAAATCTGTGCTTGATTTTAGGTTTCTATAAATTGGGGCTGCCTCTTCTCTATTGATTAAGCCATAACATTGATGTTTGGATTATAACAAAAGAAAAGTCAAGACCCCAGACACTGAGGACAGCCAAGGAGTTTTGTTCTCCTTTTACTTCTTGTTCAATAAAACTTCAGAATCTGTACTGTTCCTACTTTTGACCAGAAGGTGGTGTGGGACAGTAGAGAAAATATGTTTATGTTTCTACATGGTTGTTAGCGCTTTCTAAGCAATGAAATGAGACTTTGGTTTTAGGACCAGACTGGAAAGTTAAAGCATGATTAAGTAACCAACAGACCTCAGGAAGGGTTTAGAAGCTTGTCTCTTTCTCTGTGTTTACTCCTCAAAGGGGGATAAAACCCTTGGTTATAAATGCCAGTTTGTCTCATCTACTCCGTGGGGGACATTTATTACATTCTGAAGAGGAAAAACTGACGAACTTTCACCTTCTCCTCCCAAAAGGAATACATAGACTTTAAGGAGATTGGGTTTCTCTCCCTCTCTGGAGTGGAGGAGGCAATATGTATACAAATTCTCAGATTTATGTTTTCAGGGCTCTTCCCTTGCTGGCGAGGGTCTCATGGCACCACCTCAGAAGGGGAAAGAATTGGTGCATGAGGAATGGAGACAGCTACTGCTGTAAGTAAGAATGATTGTTTTGATCCAATGACCTCCTGTTTGCATTCAGGATAATAGAAATCGATATAAATATTAAAAGCCTATCAGGTGGTAGTCTGAAGACTGTTAGTGCTCCAGAGATGGACTATTTTACTCATTGATGGGGGCTATCAGGAGATGGGTTGCCCAGGTTTACAGCTGAGCCTCTTTGTGCACAATGGTGTAATATCTAATGTAGGAGTGAGGAGGCAGAGGAGGGACATGTTCTCACCCTTCTGTTTGTTTGTTTCAATCAGCAAAGAAATAAAGAGCTCATAGTGATATGTAATCACTATCTTTCTTTGTCATCTTGGGCATTTTATGTTTATTTGTCATATGTGGCATACAGGGGTGTGCTGGTAACTGTTTAACAATTAGCTCTCTGGGAGAAGGGAGCAGTGGGGAAGCCCTGATTTGTAGTGTTTGCCAATATCTGTGGTGTAAATACTCCTACCCTGGTTGATTTCAGGCTGCCAAGATATGTCAACCAGCTTGCAAAATTCCTGAAAATTTAACAATAGACCCTCCAAAACTGATATGAGCCAACTGTTTCACAACGCCGACATATGGCAAAAACAAGCAAATAAAACAAAATGGAACGTATACATCAAAGAGCAAGCAATAAAAGAGAATTCCAAATATGTGTGGATGGTCCCCCTCCAAGACTTGAAGTTTAATTGCTACTCCCCTTCTTCGCTACCTATTCGGCGTGGGCTGTGCTCAGTGACTCTTTCCAAAGAATAGCATAGGGAAAGGGAAAAATAGTGTCTTACCAGTGGTGAAACCTGGCAAACACTAGTTTAACCAGGTGATGAAAGTTAACATCATCATGTCATGTGATATGGTGTCATGCAAATATGTACCCCCTAATCTGATGTAATTAGAAGGATAATTCACATCTTTAGTTTCCAGAAAACCCATCTTAAAAAAAAAAAAAACCACCTGTAATCCCAGGCTTATCATGAGAAAAACATGAGACAAGTGCAAATTATGGGGCATTCTGTAGACTACCTGGACAGTCTTCTTCAAGACTTTCAAGGTCATGACCACCAAGGAAAGACAGAGAAACTGTCACGGAGACCAGAGGAGACTCAGAAGACATGACAGCTCAATGCAATGTGGTTTTCTGGATTGGATCCTGGAACAGATAAAAGATATTAATGAAAAAAGAAATGAAAGCAAAATAAAATCTGGAGCTCAGTTAATAGCAAGGTACAAATTTCAGTTCCTTGGTTTTGACAAATCCACCCTGACAATGTAGGATATTCACAACGACAGAAACTGGTTGAGGGGTGTACAGGAACTCTGTAGTATTTTTGCAACTTTTCTGAAAATCTTAAGTTATTGCATAATAAAAAGTTATACTGAGATTAAATTTTTTTAATGTTTATTTATTTTGGGGAGAGAGAAAGAGAGACAGAGCATGAGCAGGGGTGGGGCAGAGAGAGAGGGAGACACAGAATGCAAAACAGGCTCCAGGCTCCACACTGTCAACACAGAGCCCAACATGGGGCTTGAATCCATGAGCCATGAGATCATGACCTGAGCCGAAGTCGGACACTTAACTGACTGAGCCACCCAGGCACCCCTAAGATTTTTTTTCTTTTAAAGCAAGCATGACAGGGGAGAGATGGATGAACAGGTGGAACATAGAGGATTTTTTTAAGTTTTATTTATTTATTTTGAGAGAGAAAGAGGGAGAGCACAGCGTGGGAGGGGCAGAGAGAGAGAAAATCCCAAGTAGGCTCTGTGCTGTCAGTTCAGAGCCTGACGTGGGGCTCAAACCTGAACTCACAAACTGGAGACCATGATCTGAGTTGAGCTCAAGAGTTGGAGAGCCACCCAAGGACCCCTAGCACAGAGGATTTTTAAGGCAGTAAAACCATTGTCTCTGATGCGGTGATGGTGGATACGTGTCATTATACATCTGTCCCAACCCATGGAATATAAACAACACTGAGAGTGAACCCTACTGTAAACTGTGGGCTTTGTGACATGTCAGGTGTAGGTTTATCGACTGTAACAAATGCAACATCTGTGGGGGATGTTAACAGTTGGGGTGGCCATTGTGTGCAATGCAGACAGGGTGTGTATAACGCTCTCTACTTAGTGCTTAATTTTGCTATGAACCTAAAACTTCTCTAATAATAAAGTCTATTAAACAGCAACAATGACAGCCGATCAAGCATGATTTCCGAATAGAAATCACTTTTAATGGCATCGTATGTTTTTTCCCTCATAATAGGTGTATGTGGTCTGTCTCCGAAAGGGCAGCATTCTTGTGTCCTCATTCTGAGGCATTGGTAACACAAAGCAGTGGTTCTCAAAGCTCTCTGACCATACATACAGGTCTTTCTTGGGAGGCCTTTTAGAACCCCTTCATCCTTTGAAGTAAATTCCTTAAGTCAAAAAAGCACTTGCTGCTTCTTCTTGTGTTCTTCTGGATATTTTCAGAACGTGATCATTTTTTATACAAGTAGAAGTCTAGACACTGGGGTTCAACTGTGTGTTTATACATCTCAGGTTGTCATCAGATAGATATGACCAACTTGATTTCCAATCATTTCAAATGAGTAACTCATTTGAATGAGATATCTCATAGCCATGAATGGTCATCCCATGTCTCTGTGAGCTGAATACATAGGAGAGGAAATAAGGGCAAAATTTCATAGAGATTTAGCTCCCTTAAGGTCTCTGAGAAACGAATGGAGCTACAACACACATCCATCTTCACTCCCTGACAAGCAAACACTACTTCATGTTCCGTTGGGTGAGAATTGAATGTTCCATGGGTCTGACCCATGGCCCGACAGAGGAAAACTGAGCCTCAGTGATCCGCTCAAGGTGACTCAGCTAGTGACGAAGGCGAGTCCCTGGGCATCTTGTCTCCACACCAGGGCTCCCGCCGTTACACGCAGGTGTTCAAAGTACATCACAACACAAGGAAGAACCACAACAGAGTTGTCGACTGAATAATGCTGAAAAGAAAAATGAGTATCTCAATGGCACCTAAACAAGCATCGTTTTGTTTTCAACAATAACCATGTCTGGGAAACCATCATTTATCAATATCCTGACTTCTATAGCTGCTTAGTCTTTCTTGAGCAAAAATCTTTAAAATATACTCTAAAACTTTGCTTTTAGCTTTAATTATCCATCCACCTGCCTCCATTTGGGAAGAATGTCATATCTCTTTTCTTCCCCCTTCCCTAATTCAGAAATGGCTGGTGAACTAAGGGTTGGTCTGCATACTGAGGCTCCAGAGAACAATTTCAGGCATAGGATGACTCTGTGTAGATAGAAAAGGAAGGCAGACCATGTCTCCTCCCTTGAAAGCATCCTTTGAAATGAATGAAGCAATAGAAAAGATGGTGTCTCTGAGAACGTGAATAAAAACAATACTAAATTCCCAGAAAGGAAAATAGTGGCTGAGTCACAAAGTGGAGGAAAAATGGCAGCTCAGATGGACGGGATGAACACTGCAGTGAGGGAGGCTCTCTTGTGTTTGTGTCTCACTCACACATTCTCTGCCATTGTAAATCAGAAATAAGAGTATAAGCTCAGCCCTGACTGGAGGCCAAAGAAAAATGATACATGCATTTGGGGTGGCAAGCAAACAACAGGTGAGGGCAAACCTCTTCATTCCTCTCTTCTTATCAAGGAGTAGATAATTAGATTATAGTATTGTAGCATTCAGGGCAGAGGTCCAGACAGGATCTTTGAAGGCTGTTATGGATTGTGGGTCTCTCAAAATTCCTGTGTTGAAGTCTTAACCCTCAGTGCTCCAGGATGCAATCTTACTTGGAAGTAGGATTGCTGTGGATGTAATTAGATAAGATGAAATGATACTGGACTATAGTGATCCCCTAATCCAATATGGCTGGTGTCCTTATAAAAAGGGGAAATTTTGGCACAGGCACACACAGAGGGACGATGCCATGTAAAGATGAGGCAGGGATTGGGGGAGGCTTCTACAAGCCAAGGAACACCAAAGATTGCTAGCAAAGCACCAGAAGCTAGGGGAGAGGCACAGAACAGATTCTTCCTTATAGGTCTCAGAGGGACTCAACCCTGCCCATCTCTTGATGTTGGATTTCTAGCTTCCAGAACCACAAGACAATCAATTTCTCTTGTTGAATCCACCTAATTTGTGGTACTTTGTTAAAACAACCCTAGGAAACTAATAGAGAGACCAGTTGCCTGGTAAGGAATTGGAAAGATTGAGAAGAATATAGAATGCCAAAGAGTCAGCGTTCTGAGGTATGGTCCCCTCTCCTCCTTAAACTCACCAGGAGAGCAACTAAGAACTGGAGTTTAGCCTCTCCTCCTGGTACCAACTACCCAGGGCAGATGTGAAGATCCACATACCATATTGGTGTCATAAACTATTAGAACTAGTGAGAGATATCGGTAATATTAGCGAAGATCATTCAAGCTTTCATGTCCCCTATGCCAGCAATAAAAAACTAAAAAAATATATAATGGAAAATAACATGATAGCATTGATTCATAACACACCTAGGAGTTTATTTAACAAAAAATGCATGAGGGGTGCCTGGGTAGCTCAGTCAGGTGCCCGACTTCAGCTCTGGTCATGATCTCATGGTTTGTGAGTTGTAGTCCCGCGACGGGCTCTGTGCTGACAGCTCGGAGCCTGGAGCCTGCTTTGGATTCTGTGTCTCCCTCTCTCTCTCTGCCCCTCCCCTGCTCACGCTCTGTCTCTCTCTGTCTTTCAATAATAAATAAATGTGAAAAAAATTAAAATTAAAAAAAATGCATGAGATCTTTACAGTGAGTAAAATTTTATTAAAGGACATAGACAAATATCTGAATACATGACTATACCATCACGTTCACGGATGGGATGACTTAAAATTATAATGGAATCACATCTCCTAAAATTAATTTATAAATTAAATACACTTCCAAAAATTTCCAGCATTATTTTTTGATAAAATGGAAAGATTAATTTTTAAATATGTGGCTAATATCCAAAGTCAATTCAGTTTTTGAAAAGGTGAGCAAATAAGGGGAATTCCTTGGCAGATATGAAGACATACTAACAAGCCATGGTAAGGAAAACAGTACTGGTACAGGAATAATCAACTACACCAATGGGAAAAAAGGGCAAGTTCAGAAGAAGATCCACATGTATCTAGGAACTTGATATATGGCAGAGATGGCAACACAAATAAATGCAGAAAGGACAGATTCTAAAGAAGTTGATCTTGGTAAAGGCCAAGTGAGATCTCTACCTCACATCATACACACAGGTGGTGGTACTTTTAGATAATTCGATACTTAAATGTGACACAGGGGGACCTGGGTGGCTCAGTGAAGCCTCTGACTCTTGATTTCAGCTCAGGTCATGATCTCACAGTTTGTGAGACAGAGCCCTGTGTCGGGCTCTGTGGCTGACCATGTGGAGACTGGGATTCTTTCTCTCTCTCTCTCTCTCTCTCTCTCTCTGCTCCACCCTTCATACTCTCTCTCTCTCTCTAAATAAATAAATATTTTAAAAAGGGCATTAAATGTGAAACATAAACCTGTAAGGTAATGAAAAAATAAGAGAATTTTTGAATGCGATTGACATCTAAAATATGTGAAGTATTTCTGCAAGTCAACAAGAAGAAGGCACGAAAACCAACACAATGGTTAAGGCTTGAATAGGGGAGCCAGAATGGGACACTTATGTGACTTACAGTAGAGGAAAAGAGTTCAACCTCCCCAATCGTCATGGAAATGCCCAATTTAAGCAGCAACGAGACACCACATGATATCTGTCAGTTGAATCAATCAGATTTTCAGAGACTATGAAATTTGACAAGGATGGCAAGGATATGAGAAAACAGGAAGTTCACATTTCAGGTGCTGTGAGTATTCACTGGATCAACACTTTAAAGACTAATCTGGCAAGTAATATGGCAAAACTCAGGAAGATATTATGAGATATTATGTTTTTAGTTATAAAACAAATACACTTTTAATTAAAAATATGAGCTTCTGCACAGGCTATTTTGCACCAAAAAATCATCGTATAGGACATCAACGAAGTTATATCAACAGTAATGAACACATCCATGAGTGGCAGAAGCCCAGGCTCATTCTTCTCTGGCAATGTGGTTTGGAGGGAAGGACACGTCCTTGGAGTTAGACCCTCTTCCTCCAACTTCAGTGCCTTTTCTACTGCATCATGAGCAATGTGCCAGTGCTGTTAAAATGACGATTGCCACAAGACTGTAACCGGCCACAGCAGATTACTCTTGCCAACTATTGGATCACACTGGAAACCCAGCTGCATAGGCCTAAATAAAATAGGCTTTAAAAAATTCCTTTCGTAAATATTATTAATACAATAATGCCTACTGTGTGGGGGCATCTCAATATCGATTGAGACATTTCAAAGATTTCCCCCAAAGAGCAAAATGCTGATTCATCTTTGTATCTCTAATACCTGGCTCAATTCTTAAAAGTTAGGGACTTCTTAATCATTTTTTTTAACTAAAAGAAAAGAAAACCCACTCATCTCCAAAATCATAGGAAGACTTTTGTTTAGAGACAGTGACCTCAGCCTTTTCCTCCTCTGAGGACCCTTTTGTTTAAAAACATATTTTGATCCCCAACTATGTGCCAGGAACTGAACCAAGTGTATTCCATGCATGACTTCATTGAATTCTTCAAGGATCCACATGTAGGAGCTATCGGACCTCTGTGTACAAATGAAGAACCAAGGCTTGGAAAGCTTAACCTTTCTCATGCTCATATCTCAAGGTATAGAGTAAAAAATTAAACCAAGTCTTTCAGCTTTACAGATATTAAAGGAGTGACTACAAGGTAAATCCTTCCCTCTAGTATTATAGAAACTGCAAAGATAAATAGAGCATGTTGCCTTTTCTCAAGAGCTAACCCTTTACTTGGTCAGTTATCGATTGTGGGAAGTCTGAACTATTTTATGCAAAGAATTTTTAAAAATGGCCTAAGAGATAACAAAAGGAAAAGGTTAATTCTTTCTGATTAGGGAGAAGCTTCCCAAAGATGGTGGCATATGAGCCTGACTTTGAACGGCTCTGAATTTGAATGTATCCAGAAGTATTTCTTGAGAGGCGGTCAGCATGATTAAACTACAGGAAAGGGCAAGATGTTTAAATCAGGAATAGTGAAGGAAGCTGGAGTCAAAGGCCTGAAGATAGAAGGGCCCGTGAGCATCTGAGATACATCTGCATAGAGTGATAGTTACAAATATGGGACTCCATCACATCGCTGAAGGTAATGCTGCAAAGCAAACGTTCCAAACATGGAGTCAGGAGCTTCGTGAACCCCCTAAAATTTTTGGCAAAAAGGCATATGCATATATGTGTGTGTGTGTGCGTGTAACTCAAAACATGGGATGACTGGTCAACCACTCCCAGCGAGGATGAGAGATCAACAAATTGGTTCTCCCAGGTGTGATCATCTGTGTTTTCTTGGGTTATCAGGAAATTATTTGCGGCTTCTAACGGATGCTTTGGAATAATCGAGCTAATGCAATCATGGCTGAAAACTAAACCCTATTTAAAAACTATCCACAAGATGGCACTATGGGTCAATAAGAATATTCATCGGCCCTTCACAAATGAATTCTGTTTACCTTCTTTTTTCTTTATCCTTTACTAATATACTGCAGCCTGATCCGCTGCATTATTTGTCCATTAAAAATACTGGCATTTGGAAATAATATCCCTAATTTTCACGATTCCTGCTTACTCTTTATATGATCATCGGTAGACTTTGGAAAGCCTTCATTTGAATCCCAGTTCTAATATAGGAAGTTGGATCTCATCTCTAATTTACTAAAAACCCTCAGAAGCCTGGGTGTAGTCATTGCTGGCATTTATTGGTCCTTGAGGAGCTTTGAGACTGGGAAAGAAAGGAGAGAAATAGGAGGAAAAGGAGAGAAATGCTTGCAGTTTGATCAGAAAAGCGAGGAAAGCAAGCTTCAGCCATGATTGACCCGGTAAGGGAGAAAAGCAGCAGGGAAATCCATGAAGGTACAATGTTGCTTTCAGGAAGAAGAATCTCATTTTCCTGGTGTACATATAACTTGGGACTGGCACTTAAAAACCTCTGTTTTCAACGTTATTATGATGATGCAGAAAGAACAAATGGCTTAGACACCAAGAAGAGGTATTAAAATTTATCCTTTGACCAAAGGAAATCATAATACAATTGTCCACTTATATGGCACTACCTGTTTACGAAGTACTTTTGTATCTCCATCATCTTGTATAATTCTCAGAACCACCCGGAGGGGGTGGGTGTGTAAGCAACCCCACTTTCCCGCATCAGGCTGCCGTGACTCAGAGAAGTTCAGAGCCTTGCTCAAGGACACATAGCCACCGACTGAGAGAGTTGGCGTGAAAACCTAGGTCTTTAATTTCCTTATCTGTGAAATGGAGCTAATGACACTTACTGTTGCAAAGATATCTTAAACACAATCACATAGTGAAGGTCCAGTCAGAGAGTCAGTTATACGTTAGCTGGTTTCTTTATTTAGAAAGAATAGGTTAAAATGCCTATTTCTAATGATATATACATCAAGGATCTTTGGTGGCAACAACAGAAACTAATTAACTTGCTAATAATCTGCTAAATTACCTCTCATTATACACCCCCCCCCCCATTGTGTAAAAACAGAGTTTACTGGAAGAACACAGAAGAGCTGAAGAATCAGAGAAAAAGCAGATGAGCCTGGCTTTGAAAGTACATGAGAGGCAGGACACATTGGGATTGATCCACTTTGGGCCCCACGTGTAATCCATAGCTAGGGGAGGCAAGGCTGACACACAACTCTACCAGATGAGGGCAAGTTAACTGAAAGGGAAATTGGGCTGCTATCACGGAAGAAGAAATAAATACCTGGCAGGGAAAAAAACCCAAAAACAAAAAAACAAAAAAACCCACAAAACCCACAAAACATCAGATATCATTGCACAGGGTATTTCTAGAATGAAGACCTTAAACATAACTTTATGCAGAGCCAATGGTAATGGCTATATTTACTGAACACTTACATGCCGGGCGCTATGACATTCACTAACTTGTTAATCTTCAGATAATCCTACTAAGCCAGTAGTAGTATTCGTACCATTTTACAAGGAAGGAAACTAAAGCACATTGGACCAGAGTGGCAGAGGTGAGTTTCAAACTCAGCCAGAGCTTCAAAGCACCAGAAAACAACAGCTTTTAAAAATTTTTAATTCTAGTGAAAAAAATTCTTTTTAGTTTTTTATTTTTGAGAGAGAGAGAGAGAGAGAGAGAACCTTAAGCAGGTTCCCTACTTAGCATGGAGCACAATGCGGGGCTTGACCCCGTGATCCTGGGATTGTGACCTGAGCTGAAATCAGGAGTCAATTTTCAACCAACGGAGCCACCCAGGTGCCCCCGGAAAACAACGGTCTTTAGAAGATGGTTGTCAAAATAACAAAAGGTGATAGTAGATGGAAACATGAATTGCCGGTAGTTAGCCATTTTGAGCCTAGAAAAACAGCCGTTTCCGAGGACTTCGTGTAATAGGCTGCAGAGCTCAGAACAGCGCCTGGAACACAGTCAGTGCCCAATGATGCTTCTCATTATTAGATGATCCCACCTGTCAACAGGTCGGTGGGCTTTAAAAACTAAAATTGCACAGGGCCATTACGAATTAAACTGGACTGGGAGTACAAGCTCAGGAGGGTGTTACCACATTGAAGTTTCCCAAGGTGACCTAGACATTGTGCTTATTCTTCTCCACGTATGATCTCTGTGCATCTGTACCACTGGCTTCCTGTCTTTCTTCTCAGATGTCAGGTTATCGCATAGTCCTTGGGACTAGGGACAACACAGCAGCCCAGGCAGAAACCCATGCCTTGTCCTTTGGGGCTTGATCCCCTCTCCCTGCTCCCTCCTTCCCACCCTGTTGGCCCTTCCGGCTCTGCCACGGAAACTACCCTGAAGAAATCCCCTGTGTGACCCAGAGCGGGCAGAGTCTCTGGGAGCCCTTTGAGCCATTTATCAACAAGCAGTTGGGGGCAGCGAATCACACTGTTGCGAGAACGGTGGCAGGAGATGGCCCGTGCCTTGGAGTAGCTGCTACCAGCCAGCCCTGGGAGCTCTCAGGTTCTCAGATAAGGTGGGACAATCGATGAGTCCGCGGTTCACGACAGATCCACACACCAGCTCCGAAAGAGAAAAATAATTCCTGAGTACAATTCCATGCTTCTCCTTCAAACACAAGCCTCGCTGCAATCTGCCTAAAGGAGCGAGGCTGCGCGTGAGCCAAGGGTTACTTATTTTCTGGAAGGATAACTGGAGACCTCTTTTCAGCGCAACTGATTTCCAAGAAGCATGTGTCTTCTTGACTGCTGACCCACTTCTGGATCCAATCCTGGCGGCTGAGCTTTCGAGAATATCATCAGCACACCTTCCTGCTGTGAGTCCGTGTTGGAACCTACGTCGTCCTTAAAAGGCACAAATAGCTGCATTGCATAATGTAACCTGATGTTCTGACAACCCCACTTAGACTCAGGCTAAATGTAAAGGTCACCATTGCGGGGAAATAGTGGCAACAGAATGAAAGTGTCTTAAACACGAATTTCACAGACATTTTCTCATTTTGAGAATCTTGCACTGTAAAACAGAGGCCAAATCACCAGTGAGTTTAACAAAATATACGAGCATAGAATCCATTTCTTGGGAGCAAGGTAGCTTTAGGAAAAATTGTACAATAGGCAGACACAGGTGTGAAATGGTCCAAGTTTGTCTCAGATGCCCTCTCAAACATCATTCATTCTTCTTTCCCTTGATATTTATCCAGGCTCGGCCAAGCCCTGTGAATCAAATGGTGCACAAGACAAACAGGAGATAAGGTTATAAAAGAGGAAATAGAGAACACTGGGGAAGCAGGGTGTGGACAAAGGTGTGGACAGCACCTTCCCCAGGGAAATAATGCTTCGGTTGGGAACCAAGGAATGAGCAGGAGCAACGCATTTTAGGAGAAGGGAAAGGATAATGCAGATAGAAGGAATGGCATATCTAGAAGCTCGGAGAGGAGAAAAAGCACATTGGAGCCGACACTAAAGGTAAACTAGAGCAGGCTCAGCAAATTATGGCCCACAGGCCAAGTCCAGCTTGGTGCCTACTTTTGTAAAAAAAAGTTTCATGGCAATGCAGCCACATCCGCCTGTTTCCTTATTGTTTCTGGTGGCCGTTGCTCTACGGTGGTTCAGTTAAGTAGTTGCGACAGAGAATGTATGGCAACTAGCTTACAGTAGGCATGAAATAGTGGCTGTCACAACATCTGTGTTCTTCTCATTTTGCTGCTGAGAACATCGAATTGAAAGGGCTTCAAGGGAGAACAGAAAGTTCCTAGCCTGCTAGGAAGCGACTCATTTTTCTTTGGCCAAACCTGGTTTTAAGCTCATCCTCATTGATTAATAACCACCCTGCCTTAACACCCACAGTGCTGAAGGGCATCAAGTCAGCAACGGTGTCACACAGGCATCCGCAGCTAAAGGTCAACCAACCTGTGAACATCTTCACCTCTGAAAAATCCATCGGTCCCTGAATTCTACTCTTCCCAAGTAGCTCTATGTAGCCCCAGCTCTCAGCTCTGCCTAAAGAGACTGGACTTATAAGTTGTTATTTTTCTCTCTAGCTATGAGGGCCTCGTTTTTGGAGATGTCCAAAGTAAGAAACGTGTCTGAACCAGGATTCAAATCCAGGCATATCTTTTATTTAAATTTTTTTTCTTTTAATGTTTATTTTATTTTTGAGATAGACAGAGTGTGAGAGGAGGAGGGGCAGGGAGAGAGGGAGACACAACACAGAACCCAAAGCAGGTTCCAGGCTCTGAGCTGTCAGCACAGAGCCCGACGTGGGGCTCGAACTCTTGAACCATGAGATCATGACCTGAGTCAAAGTCCAACGATTAACCGACTGAGCCACGCAGGTGCCCCCAAATCCAGGCATATCTTACTGCCATCCCGTGTTCTCTTGTGCGCCCTTGCAGCTCTCAAGTTTGGAATGCATACCTCTGGTGTCAGCTGAGATGAGGGTAGGTGGTGTGCAAGTTTGGCGTTAAATAACATCACATCACATAAGGAAGGAGTCATCTCCTTTTCCATCTTTGATTTTTTCACATAGCCGTGAAGCAAACAGGCCCTGGAAGCAGACTGTTCTCCTGTATCAGTTATCTTTTGCCGTAAAACAAGGCAGCCCCGAACCTAGAGACTTAAAATACTAATACAAATCTATTCTGTTACACAGATCATGTGGGCCAGACACTTGGGAGCAACGAAGCCAGGTGGTTCTATCTCAGGCTCTGTCATCTGCAGTCCTCTAGACGACCCTCTTCCAAGATGGCGCACTCACATGGCTGCCCAACTGGTCCTAGAGGAGGCATCAGTTCCTTGCCATGTGCACACGCGACAGGGCTGCTTGGGTGTCCTTATGATACGGAAGCTGCCTTTCCCAGAGCCTCTGAGAGAGGCTCTCTGAGAGCTATCTGAGAGAATAAGGGGGAAACAACAGTCTCTTTTCTGACTTACACTTGTGTCTTAGTCAGTTGGGGGCTGCTATGGCAGAATAGCACAGATTTTAGTGGGCGGAACTTACAAACAACAGAAATTTATTTCTCACACTTCTGGAGGCTGGAAGTCCAAGACCAGGGTGCCAGCACCGTCTGCGTCTGGTGAGAACCCTCTTCTGGTTTGCAGATGGCCTTCTTCTTCTTCTTCTTTTTCTTTTTCTTCTTCTTCTTCTTCTTCTTCTTCTTTCTTCTTCTTCTTCTTCTTCTTCATCGTCTTCTTCTTCTTCTTCTTCTTCTTCTTCTTCTTCTTTCTTCTCCTTCTCCTTCTTCTTCTTCTTCTTCTTCTTCTTCTTCTTCATGTTTATCTATTTTTGAGAAAGAGAGCACAAGTAGGGCAGGAGCAGGGAGAGAGGGGGACAGATGATCTGAAGTGGGGTCTACACTGACAGGCTGACAGCAGTGAACCCAATGTGGGGCTCAAACTCATGAACTGAGAGATCACGACCTGAGCCACCCAGGGCCCCCCATGACCATCTTCTTGCTGTATCCTCACATCATGGAAAGAGGACAAGAGAGCTCTCTGGAATATCTTGTACAAGAGCACCAATCACACTCATAAGGGCTCCACCTCCGTGACATAGCTACCTCCCCAAAGCCTCACCTTCTAATATCATCATCACAGTGGCGCTTAGGATTTCAACATACGAATTTTGAGGGAACACAAATGTTCAGTCCATAACATCTTGAAAATCGTCCCTTCTGCTGTTTTCTTTGGTCACACATACTAATTTTGATACGATATGGGAGCCTACTGCACAAAGGCGTGAATAACAAAAGGCAAGGATCACTGGGGGCCACTTTGAGGCCATTTTGGAGGCTACTACTGTCACTTATGAGCGTGTTGGACAAATTATTGAACTTCACTGTGCCTCAACTTCCTTATCTGTAAAATGAGAATAATATTATCCACTTTTAATTCTTTTAAAGAATTAAATGAGGTAATATCAGTAAAGCCCATAGAGCATTACTCAGGAATAGAATCTACTATGAAATGTCCACTCTGAGTATTTTTATACCTCTTTAATTCACTGCTAAAGAGCCAGTCTTTAGCCCCAGCCATGAGGCAAGGGGCTAAACATGAATGTAAATCAGTGCATCGTTTCCTTCATGGAGGGAGTTGTGCTACTAAAAAAGATCGCTGTAAATTAAAGATAATTTTTAATTAAAAAAAAGCCAATTGAACACAATACTGCATGTAGTGATGTAGCTGACTTACATTCTGGAGCAAGCTGTTAACTGTTCATGGATTGAGAAAGCAGTTGGCAGACCAGCAGTCAGCCCACGAACCACACTTTGAGTAGTGCCGTTCTAATTTTTAATAAACTTCCTTTTTAACCACAGGGGTGTAAGCAACAGGGGTTAATGCCATTGTTTTCTTTTTTCTTTTCTTCTCTTTTCTCCCTATTTTCTCAACATGTAGAAAGAGGTGGGTGAACTTCAGAAGAAGGATGGAGAGAAACAGCTAAGAGGAGTCGCTGTTGATGGGTGGGGATGTCATGGAAAACAATGGTAGGGCGGTTACCATCTGTCTAATGGCAAATGGTTGTTTCTCTCCATTTACAGATATGTTGCAGAATTTCTTCTTAAATACACTTATGGCTTAGCCTGGGTTCCCTAAAAGCAGAGCCAGAGACAAAGACTTGTCTGTAGGCTATTCATCCGTGAAGTGATTCCAGGGAGCAGTCACTGGGGAGAAGATAGGGAAGCAAATACTAGAACTAACTATTGAATTGACCATTGCTGCAGGCGATGGTGTTTTGTCTCACCAGGATCTTCTGAGAACTTTTTGATATTCCTGTCTCCCTGGGATTTAAAGAGGAAAAACATTTATCCACGGACTTCTTTCCTCTATTGGTCTTAACTCTCCTGTACTTTTGGGTTGCATGTTATGCCTAAGTGTTGCATGGGCTCCCACGGGGAGTTGAGGGCTGTGTCACAAAAGCTCCAAGCCAGGAAACAGGATGTATGTAGCTGGAGGCCAGGTGCTGCTCCAGGTGTAGCTGGAGCAGGTGTAGCTGGAGGCCAGGTGCTGCTCTGTGCTTATTTCTTCGCAGACCTCCTTGAAATCTACTACTTGGAATGTTCACAGAAGCAGCTACAGCAATATATAGGCTCTAGGAGCTTTCTGTGGATCACAAGAAATGTCCAATAGAATGCACTGAAATCAAGAAACACATTTTGGAAAAAAAAAACCAAACAGTAAATAGGGACTTCAAGTTTCAGCTCAAACATGTAAAGAGCTTAGAAGCCACCACTCTTATCGTTATTTTAAAAAGCTGGATATGGGATGCCTGGCTGGCTCAGTCAGTTGAGCGTCTGACTCTTGATTTAGGCTCAGGTCACGATCCCAGGGTTGTGGGGTAGGGCCCCACTTTGCGCTCTGCACTGAGCAGCGCTTAAGATTCTCTCTCTCTCCCTCTGACCCTTTCCCCCACCCGCACTTTCTGTCTCTAAAATTTAAAAAGAGAAAAAAGAAATCGGTTACATATATAAAAGATAATAATCTAATTATCGCAATAATCACTTTGAATATGAATGGTCTAATTATGTTCATTAAAAGACCAAGATGGCACGACTGGCTAGCAAACCCCAAAGAATCTACAAAATACCCCCAACCACTCTTGGATCCTATAAGCAAGTACAGCAAGGTAATTGGATACAAAGTCAATGTACAAAAGTCAAAGGCCTTTTTTTCTTTTTCTTTTTCTTTTAATATTTATTTATTTTTGGGAGAGTGCAAGCAGGAGAGGGGAAGAGAGAAAGGGGGACAGAGAATCCAAAGTGGGCTCTGTGCTGGCAAGCTTCACAGCAGTGGGCCTGATGTGGGGCTCCAACTCAGGAACCATGAGATCATGGCCTGAGCCAAAGTCAGACACTCAACTGACTGAGCCACCCGGGTGTCCCTAAAGGCCTTTCTTACCAACAATGAACTCAAATCTGAAAAGAAAATACCATTGCTAAATGCATGAAAAAAATGTAATAGATATAAATCTAACAAAATATCTTGCCATTTGCAACGACATGGATGGAGCTAGAGTGTATTATGCTAAGATAAATAAAAATAAGTCAGTCAGAGAAAGACAAATACCATATGATTTGACTCATGTGTGGAATTTAAGAAACAAAACAAATGAGTAAAGTTTAAAAAAAGAGAGAGAGAGACAAACCAAGAAATAGACTCTTAACTATAGAGAACATACTGATGGTCACCAGAGGAGAGGTGGGTGGGGGGTTTGGTGAAATAGATGATGGGCGTTAAGGAGGGCACTTGTGATGAGCAGCGGGTGATGTATGGAAGTGTTGAATCACTACATTGTACACCTCAAACTAATATTACACTGTATGTTAAGTAAGTGGAATTTCAATAAAAACTTGGAGAAAAAAATAACAAAGTATATGTAGAAAATGCGTATGGAAAACTACAAAACACTGATGACAGAAATGAAAGGAGATTAAATAGATGAAAAGATACTCTGTGTTGATAGGTTGGTTGGAAGACACAGTATCACTTAGGTGTCAATTATGTCCAACTTGATCTATAGATTCAATGCAATTCCAATCAGAAGCCCAGCAAGTTATTTTGTAGATATCAACCACCTAATTCTAAAAAAATGTAGACTTTAAATTTTTACATGGACAAGCAAAGGACCTAAAATGCCTGGCATAATACTGAGGAACAAAATTGGACGACTTGCATCGTCAAATTCAAGACTTACATTAAAGTGAAAGGAATCAAGGTAGTATTGTATTGACAAAAAAAATGGACACATTGACCAATGGAACAGGAGAGCCCAGAGATAGAACCACAAAAATATAGTCCACCAATGTTTGACAATGGAGCAAAGACAATTCAATGGAGAAAGGATAGTTTTGTTTAACAAATAGTATTGGAACAGACATCTAATTGGAACAATTAGACACTAGACACAGACCTTACACCTTAACAAAAATTAACTCAAAATGGACCATAAACTTCAATGTAAAATGCAGAACTACAAGGCTTCTAGGAAAAAAAAAGAAAAAGAAAAAGAAAAAGTCTCTGTGACTCTGGATTTGGCAATGGGTTTTTAAATATATGATTCATGAAAGAGAAAATAGGTAAGTTGGCCTTTGTTAAATTAACAACTTTTTTTTTCATTGAAAAAGATGATTCATGAAAGAGAAAATAGGTAAGTTGGCCTTTGTTAAATTAACAACTTTTTTTCACTGAAAAAGAAGACACTTTTAAGAATATGAAAAGGCAAGCCACAGCCTAAGAGGAAATACTTGCAAAACGTACATGATAAAGGACTTGTATCCAAAATATATAAAGAACTCTTGCAACTCAACAGTAAGAAAACGAGCAACTCAACTTTAAAAAATAGGCAAAATATCTGAAAAAGACACCACCAAAGAGGATAGACAGATGGAAAATAAGGACAGGAAAATATGTTCAATATCATTTGTGTGGTAGAAAGTATAATGGCCTTCCAAACATGCACACATTTCAATCCTCACAACCTGTGAATATGTTACCTACCGTGCCAAAGCACTTATGCTTTCAGTTAAAGACCTTGAGAAGGAAGATTATCTTGGATTATCCTGGTGGATCCCATCATGTGAGTCCTTAAAGCTAGAAAATGTCCTGGCTGCACTCAGAAGAAGATCGACTGACAGAAGGATCACAATGATGTGTTGTTATTGGGTTTGACAAGGGAGGCAGGGGCCATGAGCCAAGGAATGTGAGCATCCTCTAGAAGCTGGGAGTCCAGGGAATAAATTCTCCCCTAGAACCTCCGGAAAGGAGTGTAGCCCGGCTGACACCTTGATTTTAGCTCCCTGAGACCAGCGATACCAGTGTGGGACTTCTAACCAATTCTTTTTTTAAATGTTTAACTTATGTTTTTATTTTATTTTTGAGAGAGAGAGACAGAGAGAGAGAGAGTGAAGAGAGGCAGAGAGAGAGAGGGAGACACAGAATCTGAAGCAGGCTGTCCCGGCTCTGAGCTGTCATGCCGCTTAACCTACTCAGTCACCCAGGTGCCCCGACCTATAACCAATTCTATGGAAATATAACACTTTTGTGTTATTTAAAGTCACTTCGTTTGTGGTAATTTGTCACAGCAGCAGTAGACGAACACAATTTGTCACTGGAGAAATGGAAATTAACCCTACGACCGAGATACTGTCGCATAGCTGTGGGAGGGCTGAAATGAAACATTAACAATGTTAATTGCTGGTTAGCATGTGGAGCAACAGGAACTCTTGTTCGGATCGGAATGCAAAGACCGGACGGCCACTTTGGAAGACAAGGGAAGTCTCTTACGATCCCCAACTGTGTTGTCATATGACCGGGATTCATATTCTAAAGTATTTCCCCAACGGACCTGAGAACCGATGTCCCCACAAAAACTTATGTGTGAATGTTTATAGCCGGCTTAGTCATAATGGCCAAAAACCAAAAGCAAGCTGGTATGTCCTAAAACAGGTGAAAAGATAGACAAACTGTGGCACCTCCACACAATGGACTATTGTTCAAGGACAAGAAGGAATGTGCTACCATATAGATACATGGATGAATCTTAAATGCATATTGGTAAGTGAAAGAAGCCAGCCTGAGAAGTCTAAATACTGTATGATCCCATTTATACGACATTCTGAAAAAGAGAAAATTATAGTCTACAAAAAAACAAACAAATGCACACCCGCACAAACACAAACAAAAACAGTAAAACAAAACAAAACAGTGGCTTCCAGATTAGGGAGAAGGTGGTTGAACAGGTAGAGCACCTGTGATTTTTTTTTTATAACAGTGGAACTATTCTGAATAATACTGTTGTTGTACTGTGTATTTGCCAAAACCCACAAAACACTAAAACATGAACATTAAAGAGTGAGCATTAGCATATACCACTTAAAAATAATCCTTTAGGAGGTTGGGACATATCAGGACGGGATGCAGGACGTTATAAAACAATCTGACTCTATTGCACATGTTTGAAATAACCTCACTGAAGAGGGTGGGGGGAAGGTACTGATCCTAGTAACTGGAAAAAAAGTGGAGTCTGTAAGATTAAAGGCAAAACACAGTGCGCATAAGTATTGTACTTTAGTTGATAAAGTTATCTCCCAAAGGGGTAGTTAACAATTCTGAGACCGCTAATACATATATTGAAATTGAATAATGAAGTAAACAGGTGATGGATGGTGGGAGCCAGGCTTCTCACTGTTGGCATAGCATGATACAGACAGGCTAGGGAAAAGGCTAGAACGGTTCCTATGGTAACAAATTAGAATTGGAGACATCGGTATGAACTCATGTTAAGTTTAAAATTGATACAGTTGGTTATATATAGAAATGTTTATAGACATCTGTGTATCTCAGGTTAGTATATATGTATGTATTTCCCTGCTCTGGAAGCTGAGAGGGACTGTAAGCGACAATACCCAGTGACAATGGACATTTCTAGAACCCAGATCTTATTTCCTAATATTATCCTCAAAAAAGGAACAAATGCTCATTGAAGAACTGACTGATTCTAGGACTGGGGTAGGAAATATGCAAGATTAGCCTGGAGTCTCCTATACTGTCAGAAACTAAGGAAGTGCTCATAAAAAGAGAAATCTCCCACGAGGGGGGCATATCAGAGGAACACAGGAACAAAGTGAAAGAACTCCTTGTAGCCAACGCTGGAACAATTTGAGCAGCAAAATGAATAAAGCCGTATTGGGTTGTCACCTAAAGAATCCAGAAATTATCCATGTGCCCATACTGACGTGCATAAATGAATTGAATAGATAAGTGGGGGAGAATAGATAAGTCTCTCGTGCAGAAGACTTCCAAATAATTTATGTAGATACTTACCCAAGTCCTCAAAATGGTAGAGCATAACTCTCCACTTCTTATTTTTTTAATGTTTATTTATTTTTGAGACAGAGAGAGAGAGAGAGAGAGAGAGAGAGAGACCGCCAGTGGAGGAGGGGCAGAGAGAGAGAGGGACAGAGGATACGAAGCAGGCTCTGCTCTGACAACAGCCAGCCCAATGCAGGGCTCAAATTCACAAACCTGGAGATCATGACCTGAGCTGAAGTTGGACGCTCAACCAACTGAGCCACCCAGGCGCCCCTGACTCCCCACTTCTTACGTGTGGGCTATGCATAGTGATTTCCTTCCAAAGGGTATAGTATGGAAAAGGAGGCAAACGGGTAACTTTGCAGTGGAGGATCTTGACAAATGCTCCTGCCAGTTGACCAAGGACAAAATCAACAGTCAAAAATCATATTGACAGCATGTACCCTCAATATGATGTGACAAGAATGGCCCTTGGCCTCTTTGATCTTTCTCCTTCATAATCCCATTATCATCATAAAACTATCAGACAAGTCTCAATCCAAGGACCTTCTACAAAATACCTGACCAGTACTCCTCACAGCCATCAAGGTCATCAAAGTCAGGGAGGGTCCGAAAAACTAAAATGGCCACGAGGAACCTAAGGACACAGGATGACTAACTGAAATGTGGGACTCTGGAAGAGAAAAAAAAAAGACACTAATTAAAAAATTAAGAAAATCTGAATAAATTTAGAGAGTGTGGTTAGTGAGGTACACTAATATAGATTCATTAATAGCGACGAAGATATCATACTTACATAAGACGTTAATAACAGGGAAAATGTGGGATGTGAGAAATACGGGAGCCCTCAGTAGCAGCCTCACAAACGTTCTGTAGCTCTAAAACTGTCCTAAAATAACTAATAAAAAAATAAAGTTAAAAGTAACACAGGCATGGCTATTCAAGAGTCACAAAATTGACACTCAGATGGCTGAAGTTTGGGACTCCTTGCTTTCTACTATGTTGTGTCTTTATCCCTGAAAAGCTCAAAAGAAGGAGGGAAGACAAAAAGCTGGATGCGAGTCGCAAATGCATCTGGGAGTGTAAACGCAGAATGGAGAGAAGGAGCTAAGATTAGATTTCATGGCTTGAAAAGTCATGGAAGAGCGTGGAAGGGCATTCCAAACAAAGGGAACAGGCTGAGCAAAGTCGTGGAGGCAGAGTTTTCACTGTTGATGGCCAGGAGCTGGGCCAACCAGAAGCCTGGGAGCTATCTTGGTGCTTTTCCTTTGTCACCCATTTCCAATGCTGTCGAGTTAGTCCTTTGTGATGTCTCTTGAATTAATATTGTTTTCTATACCTCTCCCCAAATTACTTTATTTTGGGCTGCATCCTCTCTCACCTGGCAATCCTAACTGGATTACTGGTTCAAGTATTGAAACTGAAGGTGACTTAAGTTCTTTGGGCCTTGCTTTCCTTCTCCTTGAAATGGGGATAATAATACCACCTAACCTCACAGGATTTTTGTGAGGATTGTACTAGCTGATATAAGAAAAAAGCTTAGGATGTGACGTGTCTGGCATGCAACATTACGTAAATGTTAGCTATTATATTTTCCTTCCCTTTGTTTTCGACTTTTGGCCAAGAATTACTTACGGCGTGAAACATTAAGACACAAAAGCACTAGATATGTACATACACGCGCAGATAGATATATTTGCCTTGACCTCATCTCTGACTGATCGGACAATGCCCAGGCAATTCAACTGTGATATATACGTGCATGGATGCTGACTCCAAGTCTTTCGTCCTTAGCTTTGACCGTATTGGTGGTGGAGACTGTGTGTGTGTGTGTGTGTGTGTGTGTGTCAGGGGAGGTATATTTGAAAAATATACTGAGAGGCCTATTACCAACCACAAAGGCTAATCTTGAGATTTTTCGAAGTCTGGGTAGGGAGGACAGGGGACATTGTAATTACAAAATTGGCATCAGAGGAGTTCTGATCTCTCAACGGAAGCAGCCCTCGTAAGGAAGGCAGGTGCAGCAGGTAGTGGTGACCACGTGACTGGGTATCAGCGAGCCTGCAGAGGTCACTCTGAGCAGGTAGAGTTTAGAGCGTCAATGAGTGCACTCTGGAGAATGACAGGCAGGGTTCCCTCCTCTGTCACTTGCTCACTCTGTGAGCTTGGGAAAATTCCTTAACCTCCGAGCCCCGGTGTCCTCATCTATCAAGCAGGAATAACAGTACCTGCTTCTTTAGGGTCGTTGTGCACTTTAAATGAGTTGATGGACTTCATGGCCCATAGGGGTAACTTCCTGAGGAGGAAGAGACCCTAGAGAAGTGAGTGTCCCCATCCCGACCCATTCGTGTAACCCCATTTTCCAAAGCTGCTTCTGGGAGGCCACTTGGGCCGCTCTGTGATGTTGGCCACGGCCACAGAGAAAGGCAGAATCAGGGCTTGTCAATGAAGCGGTCGCCACTGTCATCGGCAGTGAAGCTCTTGGGAATCTCCAATGACAAGCAGATCGTGGACTTTGGATTTGGATTGTTCTAGCTTTACAGTCCTAATGGCCAGACAGGACCCCCTTCCCACCTCCAATATGAGTTGAAAGCTTTCACCCGTTTGTTCTACCCACTGACTATGGTTTTGCCCACTGGTCAGAGTAGACTTAATCCTTCTACCTGACACTCTAGCAAAGGCCCTGGAGTCAGCCATAAAGCCACTTTGAATCTTTCCCTCTTCAGCCTAACGCTGGAACGGTAAGAATGTCTGAGTGCCTCGGGAGGTCGACTCAAGATATCTGAAATAAGCACAGTCTGTTCCCTTGAAGCCATCTCATCAGAACCTGGGACTGTCTAGTCCTGACTAAGCGCGGTGCCGTGCGTGTTTGGGAAGAAGGGATGATTTTAAAGGTGTTTTGTTAGCCAGTTTGCTTGCCTAAGGGCCTGCACGCTCTGATTTCCTCCAAAACCCTCTAGAAACTCCATTTTCTGATGATCAGTGGTAAAATCCCCAGAACAGGATTGGTCGTGTGAAATTTCAGATTTTATGCAAGTTCATAGCTAGAACCCATGCACAATTACTGCTAAGAGCTGATTTTGTCACTGTGAAAGCCCCACGGATTAGGCCTTTCAGAAGAAAGGACAAAGCCGCCTCTGAACTTTTAGCCTCCATTGGATATTCCACGATAGAATAGTCTCCACACTGCCAGTGCATTTACAATGTAAACGTTTTCTTTTCAAGGTCAGGGTTTTAGAGCCCAAGGCCACTACTGAAACTGCAGGGGCAGAGCCGGAACAATTCTGCTGGCATTCTAAAAATAAGATGCTTTATTTTCACACTGCAGGATGTGGTTTAAAAGACAGTCTCAACAATTTGCTTTTTTGACTGCCACTTGGATCCCTTTCTGTCAATTTGGCCTGAGAGAAAGAGGCCGGTCCCATACAAACGGAATACCAATTTCTGAGCATTGCATAAGATTAACTTTTTTGGATTCTTCAAACTTCCCCTCCCTTTAGGGCCCAGGTGATGAGCTGTTAGATTCATGGTGGCTGAGTCCTAAGCAGACCTCCATCAGACACACCGACAGGGAAGCAATTCTACATGGAAACCAAAGCTGCAGTGATTGACAGAGCTGGAGTGCTGGAGGCCTTGACGAAAAACTTCCCTTTGCCTTTCTAGAGGCCGAAATGTGCACAGGAGGCAGGCTGACATTCTGGGTCCTCTTCATTCCCTCCTTCTGTCTGTTTCTCATCCTCAGTGGAAAGCATAAAAATGCAAACGAGGCATTCAGTAAGAGGGCACAATAATAGCACCTGGAAGGTTTGCTTGTCTTGAAGATGATTCCCTCACTTCCCCCTGAAATCTCTGGAAGACCCTGGTGCAAGTCAACCTTGGCCTCTCCAGACGCTGACCTTTGCCTTGACCATGCTGGACTCAGGCCGCCTGAAGCTGGGGCTCTGAGGGATGAGTTTCCTGTGGGGAAGGGAGATGGAAGGAGGTCAGAGAGTCTGAACAAATAGTCCAGGGGTGAAGGGCACTGCCCCATGTGCATCTGAGTCCTGAGTGAGTGTGGATCGAAAGCTGACTCCATAAGAACAGCCATAAGAACACGAGCCAGTCTTCTTACCTGGTTCACGTCAGGAAGCAGGAAGTCTGTGTATTTTCTGTTAATGGATTACACCAACAGGCCCATCCAGACTTTGCTGGGCATAACAGCAGCCTCTCACGTATTTTTATATAATATATATAATGAATTATGTATATTACATATATAACTATATATAATACATTTGTGTGTATGTATATATATATATATGTTATGTGTGTGTATATATATATATATATATGCATATATATATGTAATATATTTTTTCCCAGCATCGTGTTATTCATAAGACTTTCCTTGATTTTGACGAGATCGAAGTAACCATTTTACCATGATCCTAGCCATCATTCTCTTTTCTATCGTTCTTTGGGGATTTTTGAGTGACACTTTTTTTTTTTTTTTTTTTTTTTTTAAGTATCGTTTAGAATTGCTTTTTTTGGTGCTTGAGATTCCTGAGTGACTGTGTGGCTCTCTAAATGGAAGACTTTAATATGCATCTGAGTGCTTTTCTCTGTTC
Organism: Neofelis nebulosa; assembly: GCF_028018385.1. NCBI lineage: Eukaryota > Metazoa > Chordata > Mammalia > Carnivora > Felidae > Neofelis > Neofelis nebulosa. The sequence goes on along the minus strand of NC_080784.1, from coordinate 194,962,555 downwards.
TTTCCAACCCCGGAGCTAAATCATGTTATCTGCCTCCGTGCTGGAGTCATGTCACAGATTTGGGCTATCTATGGAAGTTCAACATCAGATATGTAGGAGTGTATAAAAGAGGCAGCACGGTGTAAGAAGAGCAAGCTGGCTGGCATTCAAGAAGCTGACCTTTACTATGTGGCCCAAGCCTTTCGAAAATAATCTTTCTGAACCTCGGTTTAGGCAGCTGTATAATGGGAAGGTTAGGATGGGTCAGTGGTGGTCAATTTTTTAAAATACAGGAGTTGAAACTCCCTGTCTCGTTCTTTAACTCTTCCCATCAATCCTTTTCAGTACAAGGATTTGTCCTCACAGGCCCCTGCTCCTATATTCTTATTTCCCTGACTCTATCCACAGTTGATTCATTTTCTTTCATTCTGTAAAACTTCCAGTTCAAAAGTTACCCCCTGAGAGAGGCCCTTCTAGTCAGTCTAAGTTGTTGAAGTTGTCCTGTCCCCTAAAATCATCCTGTTTGTGCATATGTTGTATACATTGTCTGTCTCCCCCGTGAAGGCTGGAATCTCATGTGTCTCCGTCACTGCTGGACCGTCTGAACTTCAAGTGCCTGGCGTATAGCAAAGTGCTCAACATCTATGTTAAGGTGAAAGAATAACATACTTTTCACAGAATTAACCTCCCTCCGTGCATTCTTTGCTATGATAGTTTAATGTCTTTTTAAAGTCTTAATTTACTGGGGCGCCTGGGTGGCGCAGTCGGTTAAGCGTCCGACTTCAGCCAGGTCACGATCTCGCGGTCCGTGAGTTCGAGCCCCGCGTCAGGCTCTGGGCTGATGGCTCGGAGCCTGGAGCCTGTTTCCGATTCTGTGTCTCCCTCTCTCTCTGTCCCTCCCCCGTTCATGCTCTGTCTCTCTCTGTCCCAAAAATAAATAAATAAACGTTGAAAAAAAAAAAAATTAAAGTCTTAATTTACTTATTTTGAGAGAGTGAGAGAGAGAGAGAGAAAAAGAGAGAGAGCGAGCGAGCGTTCACAGGTTGGGGAGGGGCAGAAAGAGAGGGAGAGAGAATCCCAATCAGGCTCTGCCCTGTCAGCACGGAGCCCTACCCGGGGCTCAAACCCACGAACTGTGTGATCATGAGCCGAGCCAAAACCAAGTGTCAGACACTTAACCAACTGAGCCACCCAGGCATCACAGTAGAGTTTAATGTCTGAATTTCACCAACTTCAGGGTCGTGAGAGGTGGGGAGAGTGTGATGGCTTTTGTATTCTTGTCAGTCTGTCTCCCGGTCTTCTGGTCTAGGCTATGTGGGAATCTCCGGAATCCGAGAGTGAGGCCGGGTGCCATGGGTGGGTTGAATAATCCAGTTGCCTTCTGGCTGCACTGAAGCACTGACAGGGCTCTTGTGACCATCTCTGGCGGAGCAGCTGGAGGACCCAGTGATCATCTCTCGTGGAGGAGAAATCACTGGAAGAATCTGCTATTGCTCCTTATGTCAAACGATTAGTGTAAGTGATTCAGAGTTCACACCATCAGTATTTGGGGGGAAAGAAGGGTGCTAGCATTACTTACATATAAGTCTCATACTAATAAACTGAGGTCAGGGAACAGCTGCTTTCTTCACTTCCTCAGAGAAAGTTCTGCATTCTTCCAAACTCTTCTATACCATACACAACAAAGTATACCAGTCAGCCAGCAAATATTTCTTGCACGCTTCCTCGCCACGTGACATGCTGTGATGATGGAAAATCTCTTGTCATAACCTCCCTCAACTTAAAAGCACCCAGGAAGCCCTTCATGGATAGATTTTTAGAATGATTAAATGGGATCCCAAGCCGGGCTTTAGTATAAGTGCTGGATTTATCAAAAACATCTATCGTTCTTAAATGGTGTCACAAAGTTGTCACTTTCTACCTTTCATTTTTCAAATCAACACCCAAAGGGGTTTGTTCACCTCTTAAAAAATTGGCTCGTGAAATGTAATCCTCTGGTGGTGGCTTGCTAAGGTCACATGGTCCAAGTATTATGGCAAAAATCATAGGCACTCTTGTCTGAGATAAGAGATTAGCATCTTGCTATAAGGTTTTTTTTTTTTTTAATCCAAATGAGTTCTCTTTAGTAAAAGAGAAAAGCATGTGCAAACCTCAAGCAAACCTTATAAAGTTCATACTTCAGAGTGACTCTTTTCTTAAAAGGAAAGTTTTATTTTCTAAGGAGAAAGAAGACCGTAACAGACAACTGGGTACTTTTTCTTTCCACTTCTTGGTCCGTATTATTAGTAGAAATTGCCATCTTATTTCTAGTAGGATCACGAGCTCTGATCAGTAATAACCTGGAGTTTCACAGCTTTGGCAACAGCTTACCCATCCCCATGCCCTTTCTACAGAAAAAAGAGCAAAGGAAAACACTCGACAATCTCAGAAGCACAAGATAAGTTGGGAGAAACATTTCCAACTCATGTCCCAGGCAAACGACTAATTAGGGAACTGTAAGAGAAAGATCCAGGGTTTCAAAACCTTCACTCCTGGTCTCTCCATCCTCTGATGCTACTACTGTACTCACAACCCTCTGACACCAGGTGTCTCGCAATTCTGTGACACCAGCTGCGTGTCCTACAGTGTAGCCCAAATCCAATGCTGTCTACTGGGAAATAGCGTCAGATCCCACAGGGTAAGGGTTCAGTCCCGTGAGACTGCCTCTACGCTCCACTTCAGACACAAATCCAGCCGGTCAAGTCCAGCTGGTCACCTGTGCTTCTGACTGATCGGCTATAAATCAGAAGTCCCCATGACCTCCTCCTTGGGTTTGATTAATTTGCTGGGGGCAGGGGGCGCTCATAGAACTCAAGAAAAGTGTTTACTTGTCGTTTATGTTTAAGTTTATTATAAAAGGATATGCTAAAGGATACAGTTGCACATCCAGATGGAAGGCACGCATAGGACAAGGTATGTGGGAAGGGCACGGAGTTTCCATGACCTCTCCAGGCATGGCATTCTCCCTACACCCCTACTGGTTCACCAACCCGAAAACTCTCTTAACCTGTGCTTTTGAGATTTTTATCTTCATCACATACGCCTGATCCATCATTAACTCCATTTTCACCCCATCTCCCTTCGCTGGAGAATGGGAGGGGAAGTTGAAAATTCCAAATTTCGAATCATGGTTTGTTCTTTCTGGTGACCAGCCCCCACCCAGGAGCCCACCAAGAGTCCCCTCATTAGAACAAAAGATACTCCCATCACCAAGAAATCCCAAAGGATTTAAGAACTTGGCATCGGGAAGCAGAATGAAAAACCAAACATTAGAACAAAGCAAGCTCCTAGTGTTCTTATTACTTACAAAATTACAAGGGTTTTAGGAGCTCTGGGTCAGGAACTGGCTGCAGAGATCAATATACGTGTTTTCTATTATTTCACACTCACCATCAGAAGACAAAAAGGCAAAGGATGTGAACTGAGAGAAAAAAAAGATATAAATGGAAATCTAAACCATGTGAAAAATGTTCTACTTACTCCAACAAAGAGAACCGCAAATTAAAACTATTGAGGAAATGTCATTATTCACCTTCTAGACGGGCAAAAATCCAAAATTTAGAGCCACAGGAGAGCAAGTACTTTCATATATACCCGGAAGCAGTGCAAATTTGCACAAGTCTACAAAAGACAATTTGGAAGCAGCTCTGAAATTTACAAATGCATGCATTCTTTGACCTGGTCCTTCTACTTCTAGGAATTTATCCAACATTTATGCTCCTCTGTGGGAGAAACGCTGTCTGTGCAAGGTTATTCTTTGCATCATTATTTGTACTTGCAGAAGATGCCTAAATGTCCATCAGGAAGGGGCTGTTAAATAAATTTTTATTCATCTGCACAATGAAGTTCTTCGTGTATATTTATAAGAAGATTGCCGAGATGTATTTATTAAAGAAAAAGTAACGTGCAGAAAGTATATAGTAGTCTATCGCGTTTCAAAAAAGGATAAGAACTTCTATCTTTGCATGTATTACTAGTAGGCAGTTAAGTATTTGCTTGTATACGGGTGAAATGGGTAAAGGTGGTCAAAAGGTACAAACTTCCTGGTATGAAATAAATAAACAATGGAAATGTAATGGGCAGCACGACGGCTATAATTAATAACAGGGTACTGCATATTTGAAAGTTGCTAAGAGAGTAGATCTTAAAAGTTCTCATCATTAGAAAAGTGTGTAACTAGGTTGGTGATGGATGTTAATTAGGTGTATTGTGGTGATCATTTCGCAATTTATGTGCATATCAAATCATGTTGTATACCTGAGACCAAGAGAATGTTATACAACAACTACATCGCAGTAAAAGAGAAAAAACACTGACCCCTATGAATCGGGTACCTTATTCATCCCATTGTACAGATAAGAGCACTGAAACTCAGAGAGGCGAAGCTATTTGCTCAAGGTGAGACAGTGGCAGAGATGGAATGTGAGTTCAGATCTGTCAGATGCTAAAAGCCATGTTCTTAGATATTTATCTGCATGGCAAACTGTGTCACCCCTCTGAGACTCAGTTTATTCAGTTCATTCTTTTTTTTTTTTTAATGTTTATTTATTTGAGAGAGAGAGAGAGAGAGAGAGAGAGAGTGAGTGCACCAGCAGGGGAGTGACAGAGAGAGAGGGAGACACAGAACTCAAAGCAGGCTCCAGGCTCCAAGCTGTGAGCACAGCCCAACATGGGGCTCGAACTTACAAACTGTGAGATCGTGACTGGCGCCGAAGTTGGACATTCAACCAACTGAGACATTCAAGCACCCCCAGTTGTTTCAACTGTTAAATAGGGGCATGGATCCATCTCACTAAAATCCTAACGTTGTTTGGAATATGGTCATATATTTTTGAAAAATAAACTAGATTTCTAGAAAATACAAAAAGTAATATATGCTAGTAAAAAAAGAAGTCCAAGAGAGTGAAAGGCAATTATTTTCTTGTTTTTATTTTTTTCTGATTTTTTATTTATTTTTGAGAGAGTGAGAGAGAGAGACAGTGCGAGTGGGAAAGGTGCAGAGAGAGAGGGAGACTCAGAATCTGAAGCAGGCTCCAGGTTCTGAGCTGTCAGTACAGAGCCCAGCACAGGGCGGGGCTCTAACTCATGAACCGTGAGATCATGACCTGAGTTCTGTCCTTCCCAGTGTACCCTCCACTGTGCCGACGGTGTGATTCCTCATGCCCAGATCAACTGTGCCCACCATTGGCTTGAAATGCTTTGAGCTGCTCCACTGCCCTCTGAATCACGTCCAGATTGCTCAGTGCAGCACATAGTCCACTGTGATGTGGTCCCCCACTGTGATGTGGTCCCCCACTGTGATGTGGTCCTGACCTCGTCTCTCCCAGCCCTGTCTCCCTGAACGTGATTCTCCAGCTCTCTTATACCACTTGAGTCTGGCCCATCAGCCTAAAGCTGGTGCTAAAGCCCATGCCTCTGGGCTTTTCTGCCCCATCTCCCCTTCCCTCTTGCTCAGGCCACCCCAACATTTCAGACATGGCTGTGATGTTCTCTTTTTGGTGGACTTCCTCAAGGACCCACTCTCCCCTATCCCACCGCAGGCTAATTTCAGTGCCCTCTTCTATCCTCCTGAACTACTCCATATATGTCCTTGGGAAAAGTGGGGGGGTGGGGAGTTCAAGTTTGGTGCTAGAGAGAACTTATTCTCTCTTATTCCATCTACTACTCCATATCTTGGTGACTTTTGGTCAACTACTCAACCTGGCTATAACCCTGTGATCTCGTCTATAAAATGAGTTAATAATCTTATTTTTCATGATCACCAGGTGGCTCAAACAGGACAATGTATATCAAGCCTGATTCACAATGTCTGACTCCAAATAAGCTCTCGGCCAGAGCACCTCCTGCTGTAGGTATTATTGCAGGTGTTTTCCCTCTATTGCCACTACTGGAGCATTTCTATTTCCCCCATCAAAATATCTGTTGATGTGTTTTGTTCCTTTGGGTTTTCCCTTTGCCACAGAGAGACCATCTTCCATCATCTCTGCATCTCCTGTGCTCAGTGAAGAGTATACCTCTTATTAGGCACCCCGAAGATCTTTACTGAAATCAACCTATAAGGGGCGCCTGGGTGGCTCAGTTGGCTAAACATCTGACTTCAGCTCAGGTCATGATCTCACAGTTCATGAGTTCGAGCCCTGCGTTGGGCTCTGTGCTGACAGCTCGGAGTCCGGAGCCTGCTTCAGAGTCTGTCTCCCTCTTTCTCTGCCCCTCCTCCACTCACACTCTGTCTCTCTCTCTCAAAAAGACAAACATTAAAAGATAAAACATAAAATATGTAATATACAATACCATAACCCAGTCATAATAATGGTGGTGATGGCAATGTATATTTGCACAGCTTTGCAGCTTAACAAGGCACTTTGGCATACTTTTTATTCCTCACTTCATTTTTCGTTACCAAAGAGCATCCATTATTTACCAATGCTCCCACTTAAATGAAAAATGCATTACTTACTGCATCAGTTTACATGTACCTAAGAAATGTATCTGTGGGCTCTTTGATGAATTTGACCTATAATCTGATTATATAAGAAAACATCTCTGCAGGGGCTCCCTGAAGAAACAGGAAAGAACACAGGAGATGAGGAAGAGCTGATGGTATGGAACTCAGCCGGTGCAGGGAGGGGGTGGTGTCGTTAATGAAGAAGAAGAAGAAGAAGGAGAAGGAGAAGGAGAAGGAGAAGGAGAAGGAGAAGGAGAAGGAGAAGGAGAAGGAGAAGGAAAAAACGACGACAGAGGATTTTTGTCTAAAATGAGAAAAGAGGAGAGAGAAAACCAGCTGCATTTATACAAGATAGTATGATTTGCTTCCATTTATGGGCATAATGGGGAAAAATAACTTGAACGTCGGGGTTAAAATTGGGTTGAATTGAGAAGAAATCCAGCTGGATACAATGGCAGATCTGAACTAAAATGTAAGGTGTCGTTGAGATGGCATTAGAAATGTGAGGAAAATGGTCATACTTCAGGATGGGTGATTGCTCTGTGACCCAGAGGAGTCTGGGGTAGATACTCATTTCAACTTGCCTGGTTTCCAGCCTATTAGAGCTCACAGAGAACTCGGTTTTGTTGGTCTCACTCTGTGCCAGGTAAATGGAGGGCTGGACTGGCCTTCCATGGCAATCCGTGTACGAGGATGCCTGTGCCTCTCCACCAATATTTCCCAATCCTGGTGACGCTGCCGATCGGTATAAATTGAAGCACCGCCTGCTTCACCTCCACTTTGTCACTCAACTTGCTGTTATCTGTCACCCAACGGTATCACAATTCTCGTCTAGCCATGACAGAGACCTTGATGCCATTCTCTTCCCTCCTTTTCTCTCAACTTCCTTATCCAGTCCATCAGCAAGTGTGTCCATTTTACCCCCTAAATATGTCTTTGATCTGAGCACTTCTTTCCTTCTCCACTCCCAGGATGTTGGTCCAAACTTCCAACATCTTTTGTATCTAATTGGGCTGTCTGCTTCCTCTCATGCCTTTTGTGTATATATATATATATATATATATATATATATATATATATATATATATATAGTTTACTTATTTAGTTGAGAGAGAGAGAAAGAGAGAGAGAGAATCTCAAACAGTCTCTGCACTGTCAGCTCAGAGCCTGATGTGGGGCTCGATCTCACAAACTATGAGATCATGACCTGAGCCAAAATCAAGAGTTGGATACTGAACTGACTGAGCACCCCATGCATACCCAGTTTCCTAATGGTAGCCATAAGGAGCTCTTAAAACTGAAATCAGGCCTTCAGTGGCTTGAAAACCAAGTGTCCTTTGGCCTACCAACCCTGCATCACGTGACTCACACCCTCCACTCCAACCCCTGCTCCTATCATTTTCCCTCTCATCTAACACACTCTAGCCCCAGCCTCCACTCAGGGTTTTCATTTGGGCATGCATATTCCATTCACTAGTCACAGTTGGGGTTCCCAAGACTTCCTCTCCCAACCTCTCTTGAGTCCTCAATCCTTCAGGTCCATATACACAATCCCAAGGTATCCAACCTTGACCACCAATGTTCTGACTCCCTCACACCCCCCACAGACATGGTTACCTCTGCCTGAAACACTGGTCCCTCCCCCCTCCATTCCCTCCTTGCTAGAATGGTGAAGAGAGACAAATCTAGACCATCTTGAAGTCCCATTTCTCCCCCCACGTAGAGGCTTGTTAGTAGCTGGCATAGTAGGTCTGCCTTCCTCTCTTCCCATGCACGTGCTGCCGTGGATCCAGTCCACCTGTGTGGGGGTGGAAATGAGTGCTCGGGAGGTTGCATGCCTTGTGCTACTTCTCCACATTTTAGCTTCTCCCCAAGAAGCCCATTTCATATACTTACAATGCATGGCCCTAGTGTGTGTGTGTCCGATGACCGGCTTCATCTCATTCCCATCTCTAGAATATACACTACACAGGGGGCAGGGCACCCACCTGGCTACATTTACCTCCATCTTCTCCCCTCCTCCTCGCAAAGTGATCAAGCGTGCTGACTCTGGCACCCAACAACCAGTGCACAATCTTGCCCGAAAACTTACTAGATGTGTCAACTTGAAAAAGTGACTTCAAATCTCTGTGTCTCCTTTTTATCCTCTGTAAAATGGGAAAAGTAACAGAAACTGTGTCTTAGGCTCTTGAGGATTAAATGAGTTAGCATACATCAAACACTTAGGACAGTGCCAGACACTTGGAAGGTCCTATGTCAGTTTGGATTTCCCTTTTCATCATAGATGCTCAATAAATATAGGAAAGAATGAACAAACAAACTATGTAAGTATCACCTCTTCCATGAGGCCGTCCCTGAAATCCCAGCTAAAGCAGGTTCTTCTCCATCAGGGCACATTGTCACGGTTTGTCCTTTTTCCTTTGTGTCTTCATCTCAGGGGTCTCTCTCCGTGACTAGGTGTGAACACTCCAAAGACCAGTCCCTGTTTGCTCCATTGAGTCATTTTCCACACAGTGCCCAGCATATGGTGTTGCTCAAGATCAAGTACTTAATGAAAGAAATGGCACACAAAAAATGGAAAGCTTGTGGAGTTTGTCCAAGTGACTGTGTTTCAGTAATGCAGGACATTGGAGGCCAAGATTGGATACTCTGGGATTGCATGTACATGGACCAACATGGCTTTGGTGATACAGGGGAGCTTTGGGGACCTACATGCAAATGATTACAGGAACTGATAAACTTGAAGGTCCATGTTTCTGCCTTTCAAGTCAGAACAGAATCACCTGTGTCTAAGGTCACGGTCATGGTCTTTGGACTCAGAACTAGTTGTGAATCTTGGGTCTGCCACCTAAGACCATGTGACCATGTGACCTAAGGCAAATGCCTTAGAATTTTTGGGCCTCAGTTTCTCTGTCTACATGATGGTGTATCATTGCCATTGATCTCACTGTTGTAAGGATTAAATAAGAGAATACATGTGATTTGCTTAGGATATATTAGTATCAATTATTTTTTAGTTTTATTTTTTTACATTTGTTTATTTTTGAGAGACAGAGCACAAGCAGGAGAGGGGCAGAGAGAGAACGAGACACAGCATCCGAAGCAGGCTCAGGCTCTGAGCTGTCAGCACAGAGCCTGACATGGGGCTCGAACCCACAAACTGCGAGATCCTGACCTGAGCTGAAATCGAGTCAGCTGCTTAACAGACTGAGCCACTGGGTGCCCCAGCATCAATCTTATGTGTGCCTCCTTCTCTCAGAAAAGAGAGAAGCAAGAGAGGAGAAAACAGAGTATGACAAATAACGACACTTCAGAAGCACCCAGAGGAGGGGTAAATGGCACAGCAGAGTAGAGGAAGCAGAGCCTCAGTGCCCACAGGGATGGGTGAGGGCATAAAGTGAGCCTATGTTGGCCCCGTAGAACCCAAGAAAATTTGAGGACTTGGAAGCACCATGAACTGCTGAAGGCCAGAGGTGAGGACCAAGACTGAAAACACCAGAATGAAAAAAAAAGAAAAAGAAAAAAGAAAACACCAGAATGGCTTGGAAGTCTGACACATAACAGTGAGACCCTAGATCCCCTTCCTCTTGCTGCCAGGAGACAGCCCTTCTTCCCTCCTCCATGGACCGGAGGTTTGGTCTCAGGCCTTGAGGACGCTAGTCTGAGTGCAGTGAAAAGAGAGGAATCAGGTTGAAAGAAGAGGCATCGAGTGAAAGTCTGTAGACTGAATGCTGAGACACTGGAGCCCACCTCCAGTCCCTGCTTCCTGACTCATTTCCAGAACATCAGCCAGGGACCGTCCATCCTTCTCCGATCACCGCCAATGCACGCAAGGAGATCACAGATTCTTTGGAGATATGGGACTGCTGAAGAGAAGAACTGCTACAGATGTGGACACCCTGGCCACGCAGAAGTCTCCCTGCTGAAAAACCCAGTTTGCCTCCAAAGCATCTCGGCGAGGCTCACCAGTACAGAGCTGCCACTCGTGTTTCCGTGGCTCATTCTCTCATTAGCACATCACTCGACACTCGAAAAATTCCAGAAAGATGCCAACATGAAAGACAGAAATCAAAACAAAAAAAGAAACTCAGAAGAAATAAAGACAAAAAAGAAGGCAAAAGAACATTTAAAAAGTTGTATTGTTAACATCTTTAAGGATATAGGGAAGATACTGAATCCATGAAAAAGACAGGATGACTTAAAAAAGGAACAATAAGAAAGGAATAACTCTTCGATTTAAAAAATATAATAGCTAAAGTGAAAAATTAAATAGAAAGATTGGTACAAATGTCAAGAAAATCTTTCAAAAACTGGAGCTAAAATCAAAGAGGTGAACAATAGAATAGAAGAAATGGGAAAAATTAGAGAACCGACCTATGGAATCGAATATCCACCTAACAGGGATTCCAGAAAGAGTAAAATGAAGAAAAACTGGCAGGAAATTTTCAGAGAAATAGTACTGAGAACTTTCTCAGAATAGAAAGACATTGCTTTTCATATTGAAGGCCCCCCTCCCATCCCCATCATGGTGAATGAAAAGAGACCCACGGCAAGGCACAACAGCAAGAAATTTTAGACTACCAGTGAAAATGAGAAGAATTGATGTTTTTAGATGAAAAAGCAAATCAATACAAAAAAATTAGGTTCAGAATGGCATCAGAGAGTACAAGACAAAGAGCAATGTTCTCAAAATTCTGAAGGACATTTATCATTTTCAACAAATAATTCTCCATGAAGTCACCTTTTAATCAAGCCTGAGTATAAACTAAAGCTATTTTTAAGCAGTAAAGGATTTAAAATTTTATTTCCCATGCACCATTCTTATGAAGCTATTGGAAGATGTATTTCAGCAAAACCAAGGAATAGGAAAACACAGGACCCAGGGGATCCAACAGAGAGGGAGTGGAAGGAAGTTCTAGATCATAGCTATTGAGTCCTCCTGGGGATTCATCCAGTCTAAGTTCAGATTTCCAGACACGCACAGATATAGGAAACCAGGAAGAGCCCAGTACACTCGAGGCGTTGGAGAGATAGATGTGGGGGGCCCAGAAGGATGAGGCAATTAAAGGTCACAGAGTATAATATCAACATGCTGCCTGGAGAACTCTGGAGAGGTACAGAGGGTCACCTCCCTCAAATATACATCTGAGTAGCAACCCATACGAGTCTGTGTGGAAGCCATTCAAGACCAAGGAAAGAGCCACCCAAAAAGATTACAGGGAGCAGTGTCCAGAGCTTATACAGGAGTGGGAATTATGCCATTTTTTCCCCGACAGCCAAAGCAGAAAACCTCATAATTTACAAGGCATTTGTGATAAGAGTTTTGCAAGAATATCTATCACCCAATCAAAAATTATCAGGTATGCAAAGAAACAAAAACATGTGACCCAAAATTAGGAGAAATATCAATCAATTGAAACTGATTCAGAAGCAACCCAGATGATACAATTGGTAGAGAGAGCATTAGAAGTTACTACATCTGCATTCCATATGTCTAAGGAGCCAGAGGATCACTGAACGCGTGAAGGAGAGACATAGCAGGGATTTTAAAAAGACCCAAATCAAAATTCTAGATACGAAAATGATAATGTCTGAGATGAAAAACACACTAGACGGGATTAACAGCAGATTAGGCACCGTGCAAACCTTACTCAAAGATCACCTTGATTATTTAATAGCTACAACATATTTTTAAAATCCTGGAGGAAGCAGTTTCCCTACCTTAATTCTCATTTATAATCAACATCGGACTTTCCTATTGACAATACCTGTGAGTTATTAAGAAATAATTCGGCATTGATGTTAAGAAACCTGGCATGTCCTTCATCAAAATAGACTCTTTTCAGGCCATGGGGATAAATGCTACCGGTTTAATGATACTAAGTGGTTGGCTCATTAGCTCGTCAGGAATAAATCCCCTTTTCCAAATACCTGCATGTCATGTTTTTAGCCTTTTGTGCTACAGATAAAAGAATCTAGTGGGCAAGGCCAGGGATTTGGAGGTCTGGTTTTCAGTAACATTCAATAACTATGTATTGAATGTGTTGTGTTTTCCAGGCATGATGTGAGGTGCTGAGGACCCACTGGTGAGCACGTCATAGCACCCATGTCTCACGATGCTCAGAATGTAATGGCAGGAGACACACAGGAAACTTGCTGTTCTGACAGCATGATAAAGCTAAAACTGGAGAGAAGAGGTGCTCATGGGAGCCTGTAGGGAAGCATCTCTTCAGATTTGGAAGCCAGAGAAGACTTGCCTGAGGAAATGAGGTCTCCTATGGAAGCAGAAAGATGAACGGGGGTCCATACATTGGAGAACTGGAAGAAGATGGTTCTGGGAGAGGAATTAACCACAGTCTCACTCAAGAGCAGGCAGGGCATCCATAGGAAACTGTAAGGTACTCAGTGTGGTAAGAAGTTTGAGACTGGATTCAGTGAGAGCTACGCTGGGGGAGGTTCAGTTTGGGTATTGTCCTGAAGGAAAGGGAAGGAATTAAAGGGATTTAGAATGTAATCACGCTTACTTTTTAAAATATTGATGCAGTATGTAGTGTCAGAATGGAAGAGAGGGATGCCACAATAATCCAGGTGAAATGAGATGTCAAACACAACTTGGACAAAAGCTGCAAGCATGGGGGGAAATGGACACTTTAAAAAAAACATTTATTTACTTTAAGTAATCTCTACACCCAATGTGGGGCTCGAACACACAACCCTGAGATCAAGAGTCTCTGCTCCTCCTACTGAGCCAGCCAGGTGCCCCAAGAAATGGACACTTTCAAGGGAAACTCAGGAACTGGATTCAACGAATGTGGCGATTGGTAACTAATGGGAGGTGGAGAGAGTTCGAGGAATCATAGGTCTTTGTCGGCCAGAAGATCTATAAGCCCCATCCCTGGATCAGTCTATCCAGCTTCCTCCGTTGAGTGCCCACCTGGTTCCTGGTCACTACTGCTACTGTGGACCAGTGTGTGTTTAGGTTCCTGGTCTTTGAACTCACCTGGGTCTTCAATGTTTCCTGGTAACACTTGTGCATTTCTTGGGTCAGCTCTCTTTCCAGTTCTCTGCAGTGTTCCACACACCTCCACTCTCCTTAAAGCCTCCACCCAACATCATACCCTTTTTGGTTCACAGACTCACCTCCTATTTTCTAAAAACAATCAAGGGAAGCCACATTGATGTCCTTTACCTCCTCGCCCCATGTGCTCATCTGTCCTTGAAGCTTTGCCTTCAAGGATTCCCATGCTCTGTTATGAGGATAAGCCCATGCTGTGCACCACCAGATGGCCTCCCTTCCTACCTGAGACATCTGCTCTAGTGCTCCCTTAATTATCTCCTCCCTCTTCAGCTTCCCTTCTTCCCATCCTCACCTAAATATTCCCAAGCTTCTGCCACCTTGCAAGACCCCCTCTTGAGTCTTTCTGGTTTCCATAACTTTATCTTTCCATTATGGTTTCCTAAAGACCTGGCAACCTTCTCTCTCACCACTTCTGATGTCCCATTGACTCCTCAGCCACCTGAGGCCATCACTGCCTTTGGTGGGCTAAAGCCAATGGGTATTTTCTTAGCCTTTATATTACTTTTCATAAAGAAGCAGTATTTAACATGGTTGAAACTGCTGGACACTTCCTTAAAATTCTCTCATCCCTTTGCTGTTCCTTTTGGTGAGTTTGCCTGCCTGTCTCTTCCTCTGCTGAAACATAGAATGTTGATATTACCTAGGGATTTGTGTCCAGGACACTTTCTTCACTATTTAAAGGATTTCAAAATTATCTGACTTTCTATTATTTACACAATGAATGCATGAATGTATCTCTTTAAAACCATCAATCACTTCAGATAAAGCCCAAGTTCCCTTAAAATACCACCCTTGTTCCTCTCTACACTGTGGAGGTGACTGGGGCTATTCTTTGGTGAGATTCATTCTTGATTATTTTTTACATCGGGACCACCTATATGATGCAGGATAATCTCCCATTTTCAGATCCATAATTTACTCATCTGCAAAGTCTTTTTTCCATGTGAAGAAATATATTCACAATTTCCAGGCATTAGAAAGTGGATATCTCTTGAAGGCCATTCTCTTGCCCACCTCAAACCCCATAGATTGCCGTCATTTCTTCTTCCATCTTAACACCCTCTCCCTGGCCGTCTTCCTCATTCTTATGGGTGACGCCACACTTGCATCTCCAGCTCCAGATGGAACTATCAGGCCGTCTCCCCTATGATGTCCCACAGCTCCTGGAACTCATGCTCTTTCCCACCTTTAGGTCTTTACACGCTTGGCTATCTTGACATGAACACTCTTGTCTCCTTCTGTCAAGTAACATGATCTTCTTTGTCCTTCAAGGTGCAAAGCATGTGTATTCTTCTCTAGGAAGCTTTTTTCTCAGATTAGTTTTTATATACTTCAGAACTATGCCTATTTTAATTTTCATTCTGTATTGTAAATGCCCGTGTTTACGTGTCAACTTTCTGTGTTTAATCACTCCTCCTAAACCCAGTGTTTGGACAAAGACTCAATAAATATCTGTTGACTATGTTAGGTCAGAAAGAACAGTCCTTGTAGCCTGAACTTATTTTTGAATATTCCCTCAAAGGTGGAGCTGCCTCCAGTTTTCCAATCCAGAAACTTCCAACATTTCCCTACTGATACAGTCGAGGAAGAAGGGATTGCAAATTTGCCTTCATGCCACCTCTCGGTTGACCTCAGATCTTGTCAGATGCCTCTCTCCTTACAGCGACTTGCTCTAAGGACCTAGTAAGTTTGCCTTCTCTTTTCCACTTCAGGATGAGACATATCCTGCTCCTGGATGTCACTAGGTGCAGATCCTGTATTATTCCTTGGTGGCTTGTCTATCTTTGCCCATCTATGCAAATACTCTCTTTATGATCCTCTTCTTAACCTATCCAACTTGAATATGCTCTCTGCTTCTTGTCAAATGGGCAGTGGGCATACTGAATCAGTAACAAGGTTTCAATATTTAGAGTCTGTATCTCAGCACTCAGTTAATATTTATGGAATGAGTATTGAATATTCTATGATAAATATTACAAAGGTTGTTTACTTTTGTCGTGTCATGCGGTAATCATGGAATGTGATACTGGACCTGATCTTAAACATCTCCCAGCTAAGATCCATCATTTTATCTAACAGGACTTTTAGCGTGGCTTATGGCAGCACTGGAGTGTGAAAAAGCGGGATGAGGAAAGACCTTGGAGTTACATAGCCTTGGGTTTGTATCCTAGAGCCACTACTTAGTGGCTTGGGGACTTGAGCATACTCAGTTTTATTAATTACAAAATGAAGACAATAATAATTAAGTCATTGCGTTATTTGAGAAGATTAGATGAGCTAATGCATCTGAGTTCCCAGGCACAGAATGTAGCACTTGGCACTCACTGACCACCATTATCAGCAGAACCCAGATTTCCAGTTCAAGGCACACATTCCATTCCCCCACTGGGCCAATGAAACTGAAAAGAACATGAGAGAGTTCAATAGATAGAAAGGACTTGTGTGTCCCAGCTTCTAGTGTGAACTTCTTTGCTGCTAGATTGGCGATAGGGTGAAGGAGGTTTGCATTTGGTTCCCAGGCTTCTTTTCCTCCAGATCCTGATTTGACATTTGTGTCTTCTCCTCTTTTTTTTCATCTTGCCTTTTTTTTTTTTTGACCTTTTTTGATTTATTTAAATTCAAGTTAGTCAACATATGGTGTAGTATTGGTTTCATGAGTAGAAACCAGTGATCCATCACTTACATACAACACCCAGTGCTCATCCCAACAAGTGCCCTGTTTATTTATTTATTTTTATTTATTTATTTATTTATTTATTTATTTATTTATTTATTTTTTAATATAAGAAATTTACTGTCAAATTGGTTTCCATACAACACCCAGTGCTCATCCCAAAAGGTGCCCTCCTCAATACCCATCACCCACCCTGCCCTCCCTCCCACCCCCCATCAACCCTCAGTTTGTTCTCAGTTTTTAACAGTCTCTTATGCTTTGGCTCTCTCCCACTCTAACCTCTTTTTTTTTTTTTTTTCCCTTCCCCTCCCCCATGGGTTTCTGTTACGTTTCTCAGGATCCACATAAGAGTGAAACCATATGGTATCTGTCTTTCTCTGTATGGCTTATTTCACTTAGCATCACACTCTCCAGTTCCATCCACGTTGCTACAAAAGGCCATATTTCATTCTTTCTCATTGCCACGTAGTATTCCATTGTGTATATAAACCACAATTTCTTTATCCATTCATCAGTTGATGGACATTTAGGCTCTTTCCATAATTTGGCGATTGTTGAGAGTGCTGCTATAAACATTGGGGTACAAGTGCCCCTATGCATCAGTACTCCTGTATCCCTTGGATAAATTCCTAGCAGTGCTATTGCTGGGTCATAGGGTAGGTCTATTTTTAATTTTCTGAGGAACCTCCACACTGCTTTCCAGAGCGGCTGCACCAATTTGCATTCCCACCAACAGTGCAAGAGGGTTCCCGTCTCTCCACATCCTCTCCAGCATCTATAGTCTCCTGATTTCTTCATTTTGGCCACTCTGACTGGCGTGAGGTGGTATCTGAGTGTGGTTTTGATTTGTATTTCCCTGATGAGGAGCGACGTTGAACATCTTTTCATGTGCCTGTTGGCCATCCGGATGTCTTCTTTAGAGAAGTGTCTATTCATGTTTTCTGCCCATTTCTTCACTGGGTTATTTGTTTTTCGGGTGTGGAGTTTGATGAGCTCTTTATAGATTTTGGATACTAGCCCTTTGTCCGATGTGTCATTTGCAAATATCTTTTCCCATTCTGTTGGTTGCCTTTTAGTTTTGTTGGTTGTTTCCTTTGCTGTGCAGAAGCTTTTTATCTTCATAAGGTCCCAGTAATTCACTTTTGCTTTTAATTCCCTTGCCTTTGGGGATGTGCCGAGTAAGAGATTGCTACGGCTGAGGTCAGAGAGGTCTTTTCCTGCTTTCTCCTCTAAGGTTTTGATGGTTTCCTGTCTCACATTCAGGTCCTTTATCCATTTTGAGTTTATTTTTGTGAATGGTGTGAGAAAGTGGTCTAGTTTCAACCTTCTGCATGTTGCTGTCCAGTTCTCCCAGCACCATTTGTTAAAGAGACTGTCTTTTTTCCATTGGATGTTCTTTCCTGCTTTGTCAAAAATGAGTTGGCCATACGTTTGTGGGTCTAGTTCTGGGGTTTCTATTCGATTCCATTGGTCTATGTGTCTGTTTTTATGCCAATACCATGCTGTCTTGATGATGACAGCTTTGTAGTAGAGGCTAAAGTCTGGGATTGTGATGCCTCCTGCTTTGGTCTTCTTCTTCAAAATTACTTTGGCTATTCGGGGCCTTTTGTGGTTCCATATGAATTTTAGGATTGCTTGTTCTAGTTTCGAGAAGAATGCTGGTGCAATTTTGATTGGGATTGCATTGAATGTGTAGATAGCTTTGGGTAGTATTGACATTTTGACAATATTTATTCTTCCAATCCATGAGCAGGGAATGTCTTTCCATTTCTTTATATCTTCTTCAATTACCTGCATAAGCTTTCTATAGTTTTCAGCATACAGATCTTTTACATCTTTGGTTAGATTTATTCCTAGGTATTTTATGCTTCTTGGTGCAATTGTGAATGGGATCAGTTTCTTTATTTGTCTTTCTGTTGCTTCATTGTTAGTGTATAAGAATGCAACTGATTTCTGTACATTGATTTTGTATCCGGCAACTTTGCTGAATTCATGTATCAGTTCTAGCAGACTTTTGGTGGAGTCTATCGGAGTTTCCATGTATAATATCATGTCATCTGCAAAAAGCGAAAGCTTGACTTCATCTTTGCCAATTTGGATGCCTTTGATTTCCTTTTGTTGTCTGATTGCTGATGCTAGAACTTCCAGCACTATATTAAACAGCAGCGGTGAGAGTGGGCATCCCTGTCGTGTTCCTGATCTCAGGGAAAAAGCTCTCAGTTTTTCCCCATTGAGGATGATGTTAGCTGTGGGCTTTTCATAAATGGCTTTTATGCTCTTTAAGTATGTTCCTTCTATCCCGACTTTCTCAAGGGTTTTTATTAAGAAAGGGTGCTGGATTTTGTCAAAGGCCTTTTCTGCATCGATTGACAGGATCATATGGTTCTTCTCTTTTTTTTTGTTAATGTGATGTATCACGTTGATCGATTTGCGAATGTTGAACCAGCCCTGCATCCCAGGAATGAATCCCACTTGATCATGGTGAATAATTCTTTTTATATGCTGTTGAATTCGATTTGCTAGTATCTTATTGAGAATTTTTGCATCCATATTCATCAGGGATATTGGCCTGTAGTTCTCTTTTTTTACTGGGTCTCTGTCTGGTTTAGGAATCAAAGTAATGCTGGCTTCATAGAATGAGTCTGGAAGTTTTCCTTCCCTTTCTATTTCTTGGAATAGCTTGAGAAGGATAGGTATTATCTCTGCTTTAAACGTCTGGTAGAACTCCCCTGGGAAGCCATCTGGTCCTGGACTCTTATTTGTTGGGAGATTTTTGATAACCGATTCAATTTCTTCGCTGGTTATGGGTCTGTTCAAGCTTTCTATTTCCTCCTGATTGAGTTTTGGAAGAGTGTGGGTGTTTAGGAATTTGTCCATTTCTTCAAGGTTGTCCAATTTGTTGGCATATAATTTTTCATAGTATTCCCTGATAATTGTTTGTATCTCTGAGGGATTGGTTGTAATCATTCCATTTTCATTCATGATTTTATCTATTTGCGTCATCTCCCTTTTCTTTTTGAGAAGCCTGGCTAGAGGTTTGTCAATTTTGTTTATTTTTTCAAAAAACCAACTCTTGGTTTCGTTGATCTGCTCTACAGTTTTTTTAGATTCTATATTGTTTATTTCTGCTCTGATCTTTATGATTTCTCTTCTTCTGCTGGGTTTAGGCTGCCTTTGCTGTTCTGCTTCTATTTCCTTTAGGTGTGCTGTTAGATTTTGTATTTGGGATTTTTCTTGTTTCTTGAGATAGGCCTGGATTGCAATGTATTTTCCTCTCAGGACTGCCTTCGCTGCGTCCCAAAGCGTTTGGATTGTTGTATTTTCATTTTCGTTTGTTTCCATATATTTTTTAATTTCTTCTCTAATTGCCTGGTTGACCCACTCATTCGTTAGTAGGGTGTTCTTTAACCTCCATGCTTTTGGAGGTTTTCCAGACTTTTTCCTGTGGTTGATTTCAAGCTTCATAGCATTGTGGTCTGAAAGTATGCATGGTATAATTTCAATTCTTGTAAACTTATGAAGGGCTGTTTTGTGACCCAGTATATGATCTATCTTGGAGAATGTTCCATGTGAACTCGAGAAGAAAGTATATTCTGTTGCTTTGGGATGCAGAGTTCTAAATATATCTGTCAAGTCCATCTGATCCAATGTATCATTCAGGGCCCTTGTTTCTTTATTGACTGTGTGTCTAGATGATCTATCCATTTCTGTAAGTGGTGTGTTAAAGTCCCCTGCAATGACCACATTCTTATCAATAAGGTTGCTTATGTTTATGAGTAACTGTTTTATATATCTGGGGGCTCCGGTATTTGGCGCATAGACATTTATAATTGTTAGCTCTTCCTGATGGATAGACCCTGTAATTATTATATAATGCCCTTCTTCATCTCTTGTTACAGCCTTTAATTTAAAGTCTAGTTTGTCTGATATAAGTATGGCTACTCCAGCTTTCTTTTGGCTTCCAGTAGCATGATAAATAGTTCTCCATCCCCTCACTCTCAATCTAAAGGTGTCCTCAGATCTAAAATGAGTCTCTTGTAGACAGCAAATAGATGGGTCTTGTTTTTTTATCCATTCTGATACCCTATGTCTTTTGGTTGGCGCATTTAATCCATTTACATTCAGTGTTATTATAGAAAGATACGGGTTTAGAGTCATTGTGATGTCTGTATGTTTTATGCTTGTAGTGATGTCTCTGGTACTTTGTCTCACAGGATCCCCCTTAGGATCTCTTGTAGGGCTGGTTTCGTGGTGACAAATTCCTTCAGTTTTTGTTTGTTTGGGAAGACCTTTATCTCTCCTTCTATTCTAAATGACAGACTTGCTGGATAAAGGATTCTCGGCTGCATATTTTTTCTGTTTAGCACACTGAAGATATCGTGCCAAGCCTTTCTGGCCTGCCAAGTTTCAAAGGAGAGATCAGTCACGAGTCTTATAGGTCTCCCTTTATATGTGAGGGCACGTTTATCCCTTGCTGCTTTCAGAATTTTCTCTTTATCCTTGTATTTTGCCAGTTTCACTATGATATGTCGTGCAGAAGATCGATTCAAGTTACGTCTGAAGGGAGTTCTCTGTGCCTCTTGGATTTCAATGCCTTTTTCCTTCCCCAGTTCAGGGAAGTTCTCAGCTATAATTTCTTCAAGTACCCCTTCAGCACCTTTCCCTCTCTCTTCCTCCTCTGGGATACCAATTATGCGTATATTATTTCTTTTTAGTGTATCACTTAGTTCTCTAATTTTCCCCTCATACTCCCGGATTTTTTTATCTCTCTTTCTTTCAGCTTCCTCTTTCTCCATAACTTTATCTTCTAGTTCACCTATTCTCTCCTCTGCCTCTTCAATCCGAGCCGTCGTGGTTTCCATTTTGTTTTGCATTTCGTTTAAAGCGTTTTTCAGCTCCTCGTGACTGTGCCTTAGTCCCTTGATCTCTGTAGCAAGAGATTCTCTGCTGTCCTGTATACTGTTTTCAAGCCCAGCGATTAATTTTATGACTATTATTCTAAATTCACTTTCTGTTATATTATTTAAATCCTTTTTGATCAGTTCATTAGCTGTTGTTATTTCCTGGAGATTCTTCTGAGGGGAATTCTTCCGTTTGGTCATTTTGGACAGTCCCTGGAGTGGTGAGGACCCACAGGGCACTTCCCCCGTGCTGTGGTGTATAACTGGAGTTGGTGGGCGGGGCCGCAGTCCGACCTGATGTCTGCCCCCAGCCCACCGCTGGGGCCACAGTCAGACTGGTGTGTGCCTTCTCTTCCCCTCTCCTAGGGGCGGGATTCACTGTGGGGTGGTGTGGCCCGTCTGGTCTACTTGCACACTGCCAGGCTTGTGGTGCTGGGGAGCTGGCGTATTAGCTGGGGTGGGTAGGCAAGGTGCACGGGGGCGGGAGGGGCAGGCTTAGCTCGCTTCTTAGGTGATCCACTTCAGAAGGGGCCCTGTGGCAGCGGGAGGGAGTCAGATCCGCTGCCGGAGGTTTGGCTCCGCAGAAGCACAGAGTTGGGTGTTTGCGCGGAGCGAGCAAGTTCCCTGGCGGGAACTGGTTCTCTTTGGGATTTTGGCTGGGGGATGGGCGGGGGAGATGGCGCTGGCGAGCGCCTTTGTTCCCCGCCAAGCTGAGCTCTGCCGTCCGGGGGCTCAGCAGCTCTCCCTCCCTTTGTCCTCCAGCCTTCCCGCTTTCTGAGCAGAGCTGTTAACTTCTGACCTCCCAGACGCTAAGTCGCGCTTGCTGTCGGAACACAGTCCGTCCGGCCCCTCCGCTTTTGCCAGCCCGACTCGGGGGCTCTGCTTGGCCGGCAAGCCGCCCCTCCGCCCCGGCTCCCTCCCACCAGTCCGTGGAGCGCGCACCGCCTCGCCGCCCTTCCTACCCTCTTCCGTGGGCCTCTCGTCTGCGCTTGGCTCCGGAGACTCCGTTCTGCTAATCCTCTGGCGGTTTTCTGGGTTCTTTAGGCAGGTGTAGGTGGAATCTAAGTGATCAGCAGGACGCGCGGTGAGCCCAGCGTCCTCCTACGCCGCCATCTTCCGGAACCCTCATCTTGCCTTTACAGTTGTTTTTATAACTCTCAAATTATCATTCTCCTAGAAGCCAGACGGAGGGAAAAATGTGGTTCAAGGGTGCTTGATACTTGTTCCCTTGAACCTTCCTTCCTTCCTAACCCCAAGTTTCCTTCTGGCAAGGCTCTTCCCAAGCTGATGGATTCTCCATGAAACAAATGTCCTATGTGAAGGCTTCAGCAAGCTCTTACTTTCAAGGATAGAGTTTGTGGGTCTGCATTCCTAATCCAGCAAATCTCTTGATATAGCAAACATTTCCTGGAGTCTTATTTCCTTCCCAAGTATTTTGGAGCTTGCAAGCTCAGATATAATGAATGGAGCCATTAGAGTGAACAATCACTCAACAGCATAAGTTATTTTAATGGGCCCATCACTTGAAACTAAACTTCCACCATCTGTTCTACCCTTTAACTGCAAATGCAAAAAAGAACACCATTCCCAATGGCATCATAAAAAGTTAGATATAAGTGATTTAAATGCATGTTTTGGTTCTGTATTCAGTGCAATATAGATTTGAAAGAAGGCTCATATTGGATTTATTTTTTTATGGCAAAATCAAAATTCAGAGTAAGAGAGTGTCTCTGCTCACAGAAGAGTGGCTTTTTAGTTGGCATGGGACATATTCTACCATGTGATTGATTGAGTAATTGATTAATCTATTCATTCAAAAATTTTCCCCCAGAACGTATTTATGGAATGCCACCAGGTGCCTGGGATTGTACTAGATACTGGGAATATAGAAGTTTATAGTGATAATTGGCAAGACCTCTGACTCTTCCAAAGGAAAATAAAACATTTCTGATGAGCATAAACATAATATAAAAACCCAAACATAAATTTTGCTTTCTGCTTCAGAGTGGTAATGTGTTAGAACAGAAAATTTGCAATTATTCAGATCTTGGCTTTAAACTCTAAGGGTGCTTGGGTGGCTCAGTCAGCTGAGTGTCCAACTTCAGCTTATGTCATGATCTCAGGGCTTGTGAGTTCAAGCCCTGCGTCGGGCTCTGTGCTGACAGCTCAGAGCCTGGAGCCTGCTTCAGATTCTGTGTCTCCTTCTCTCTCTGCCCCTCCCCTGCTTGCTCTCTCTCTCTCAAAAATAAATTTTAAAAAAACATTAAAAATAAACTCTCAATTCCTCCACAGTAGGAGCTCTCTGAGTCTGTTTCCTTATCTGAGACTTATTCACATATCTACTTCCTCATCTGGAAAATGGGATCAATAACATCTTCCTTATGGGGGTGTTGTGATTGAATGAGTTATATAGACAAAGCTGCTAGCTCGTAGTTGGCGCTTTATAGCGATCCTCTTTCTACTTTCTAATTTCCATTTTTAATAGATTTTGGGAAATTAGTTTTTAGACATAAAATGATAGACTCACCGAACACCCAACTAGGAGTGAGTCTAAGAAATATTCAGCTGTACATTCAATGTTCCTTATTTTATAGACAATCAAATTTAATTTGCAGTGATGTCTAAAACATTGTGTCTAAAATGGTGTCTAAAACAATTCATATACATCAATCACTACACTAACATATTGTGTACCTTATAAAATACATGATAGAAATAAAGAATGAGGTGGTGATGGGGAGCTTGGGTGGCTCAGTCTGTTAAGCATCTGACTTCGGCTCAGGTCATATCTCATGGTTCATGAGTTTGAGCCCCATGTTGGGCTCTGTGCTAACAGCTCAGAGCCTGGAGCCTGCTTTACATTCCATGTCTCCTTCCCTCTCTGCTCCTCTCCCACTCATGCTCTGTCTCTTTCTGTTCCCCAAATATGAATAAACATTAAAAAAAAAAGAAAGAGGTGATGATGAATTGAACAATACTTGTTGTTTCATGAGTTGTGATGGCTTTGTACTATGCTTAAGGCGTACATCCTAGTCTCTCGGGGAGCATTATATACTTAGGTAAAGTTTATTACTAATATGAGTTTTTTTTTTAGAGAGAGAGAGAGAGAGATAATCTTAAGTAGGCTTCATCCCCAGCATACAGCCAGACGCGGGTCTTGATCTCATGACTGTGAGATCATGACCTGAGCCAAAATCAAGAGTCATACGCTTAACCAACTAAGCCACCCAGGTGCCCCTACTGTGAATTTTTAATTCCTCAGTGCAACAATTTTGAAAAATATTTTTGAGAGATGTTTACTGATTTAATTATTTCTATTTTGTAATGGAGCTCACTAAGACTGAATATCAGAGGGGGAAAATTCAGATCTACCATTTTCTTATTTTTCTCTTGTACTTGTGTTATTTTCAATCCAGTTTCCTTGCAGGAGTGTTTTTAGTCCTTTCTCCATTTTGTGATTATTAAGTTGGTTAAAACTGGACCATAAAATGCTCAGAGTCACTTAGCTACCTGCATGTTGGTATACTGGCGGTGAATTGACATGTGAGGAAGCTGCAGGTGTCTCTCGTGCATCACAGAACTTGTTCTCGGGCTTCCCCTGTGGACATTGAGTGGCAGGCATGTGAACCCTCTGACATAAGGGCCAGAGGAGGGTGAGAGTGTCAGTCTTATATCAAATACTAGTAAGGCTTTTCTTTTAAAAGATAACTAATTAAATAATTGCCCCAGTATTATCTTCTTATACCTCAAAAGATGATTTTGCCTGTTTCACTTTGGAAGCCATTGGGTGCAGGGAAGAGGAAAAACCAGAGTCTGAGTCTACTGATTTCCCAATAAGGGTTTTTTCCTTAAAAAAATATAAAGAGCAAATATCAAAATTTGTATTTTTATTGTAGTATAACATGTGTTCATAAAAACGTACATGTTACAAGTATACATCTTTGTACATTTTCCCAGAGTGAACCCACATAACCAACTGTGAAGGTCAGGAATTAGAACCTTCCCAGCCCTCCAGTGTGGTCTTGTGCTTTCTCGTCCCTGCAGATGATTCCTGTCCTGATCTGTTTTTAAATTTTATATTTAGAGAATCATACAATATGAATTATTTTGAGACTGAATTTCTTTTGTCTAATGTTATCTTTGTGAGATTTGTCTGTGTTGGTAGCTAGAAATTTATTCATTTTCTTTGCTATGTAGTCTTTCATTGAGTATACTACTATGTTCTTATCCATTCTGAAGTTGATGAATATTTGAGTTGTTTCTAATGTCTGGCTATTAGGAATAATGCTCCTGAGCCTTCTTATACATTTGGTGTGTATATGCCTGCATTTCTTTTGGATACGTAATTAGGAGATATATGTAGCAGTGAAATTGCTGGGTAGACATATGTTGATCTCTAGAATGTAGAGCAAATATTAATCAACTATTATTATAATAATGAAACACAATTAACCACATCAAAATGAGTTTCTTACAACAGTAAGCATTTAACACTCACAAATCTGTGGGTTGGCTGGGATGCTGATGATCTAAGCTGAACTCAGCTGGACTTAGATCTGATCTGGACATTCAGTTCAGATCTGCTCCATATGTCTGTCATCCTTCTTGGACCCGTGGCTCATCGAGGCACATTTTTTTTTTAACGGCCAACGAAGCCTCTTCTCAAGGCTGGAACCAAGATGGTATTAATTGCTAAAGCACATTTGGAGTCTCTGTGCACATTATGTCCACTAGCATCCATTGAATAACACAAGTCACATGGCCAAACCCAAGAGATGGGAGAAATTCACTCCACCTCCCATAAGGTATATTTGTTAGGGTGTGGATATATGATTCTATTACACAGAAATGAAGAGTTAGAACCCATAATTCAATTAACCACCTAGTCTCGTAAAGCATTCCAACATACCCTGCCAGCAATGGTGTCAGAAAAGTCTCATTATTCCACATCCTCGATATTTGGGATTTTCAGTCTTTTTAAAGGTAGTCATTCAGTGTCATGACTTAATTTATGTCCCTCAAATGATTAATGAGGTTGCATGCCTTCTCATATATTTATTGGCTTTTTCTAAACTGTTTGCTCAAGCCATTTACCCAGTAAAAAGAGTAGGTTGCCAGTCTTTTTTTTATTGATTCATAAGATACATTCTGAAATTAAATCTTTGTTGGTTATCTTTTTTTCACTCTGTGTCTTGTCATTTTACTCTCTTTACTGTGTCTTTGCATGAACAAGTGTTTTTAATTTGAACGTAGTCCAATTTATCAATCCTTCCCTTTATGATTAATACCTTTTACGTCTGGTTTAAGAAATCTTGGCCAACCCTGAGGTCATGAAGATATTCTCCTGTGTTTTCTTGTAAAAGCTTTATTGTTCTCCTTTTCATATTTAGATCTACAGTCTGTCTGGACTAGATTTTTATGTACTTTATGAAGTAATGGTCCAGATTCACATGGATATCTAAGTGACACAATACCATTTATTGAAAAACCATCTTTTCTCTACTGCACTCCCTTGCCATTCTCATGTCAAGTGTCCGTTATGTGTTGCCCATTCCTGGACTCTCCATCCCATTTCACTGGCCTATTTGTCTGTCTTTAAGTCAATACTATGCTCTCTTAATTAGTGTAGCTTCATATTACATCTTGATATCTGACACCATAAATCCTCCAGCTTTGTCCTTCTTTGAGACTGTCTTGATTTTTCTTGACCCTATGTTTCCATTAAAAATATTTAAACCAGCTTGTCAATTTTTATAGCAATCGTTCTGGATATTGATTTAAATTACAGTGATTAACTTGTGGGGAGTTAATCATTACAGCATTTTTTTTCAATCTATGAACATGATATATTCCTCTATTTTTTTAGGTTTTAAAAATGCTTTTCTCAATAGATTTCTCTTAGAGGTCTTGCACCTTTCTTACACCTTCTCTGTTTCGGTTTCTTTTATTCCTAATCATTTGATGTTTTTGATCCTACTGTAAAAAAGTATCTTTTAAATTTAGTAGTTTGTTGTCAGTATATAGAAATAAGATTGAATTTTTATATTAAGTAATTATCCAGTGACCTTGCTAGGTTTGCTTATAAATTCTAATCTCTATATTATTTTAGATTTTGTATATACACAATAATGTTATCTGGGGATAATGACTCTTGCTTCTTTTCCAAACTCTATCTATTTTATTTCTTTATCTTACATTATTACTTTCAGTATCTTACCCTTAGGTAAGATGTTTTCTGAAGTTTTTTTTTTTTTTTTTGTAGGTGGTCTTAATCAAATATAATACATTCCCTGCTAGTCCTAGTTTGCTCAAAGTTTTTAATGGTGAATTTTATCAAATTTTTGCATAATTAACATGCTCATATAGTTTTCTTGTGTTATTCTATTAAATATGATAGATTACATTCATTGATGTTTGACTATTAAGTTAGCTTTATGTTCCTGAACTAAATATGATGTTGTTATAATGTATTAATTATCCTTTTAATGTGTGGCTGGATTTGTTTTGTTAATATTTTGTTTGATATTTTAAAAATTTATGTTCATGTTAGATATTGGTCTCTAATTATTTTCTTGCAATGTCTTTGTCAGGCTTTGGTATCAAAGATGTACTGGCCTTATATAATGACTTGGGAAATGTACCTTCTTTGATGTACTGTCTTTGTCTATACTCTGGAAGAATTTGTATACTATTGATGTTATTTTTTTCTCTAATGTTTGGAAGAATTCACCAGTGAAGTTATCTTGGTCTTGAATTTCTTTATGGAAATATTTAATTACTTTCATATCTTCAGTATGCATAGGAATATTTAGATTATTTCTTCTTGTGTCAGTTTTGATAAGTTTTTTTAATAAATCACTTACTTAAGTTTTCTAATTTATGGAAACAATTGATCAGAAAATTTTGTTAATTTTAGTGTTTATAAGATAATTTAGGTTTTCCATTTATATTACTTTTTTGCAAATTAGCATTTTTTTCTTGATGTGTTTTGCAAGGAATTAACTAATTTTACGAAATTTTCAAGTATCAATGTTTGCATTTATTGATTCTCTTTGCTGAACATTTGTATTGTATTGCATTAATTTCAATATTTTTTCATTATTTTCTTCTTGACATGTCCTCCTTGCTATCATCTTATATCACTGACTTCTAGTCATTCTTCCTACCTGATGTATTTAATTGAAGCTACACATTTTACTATTTGCATGGTTATAGCCACATACCGTAAGTTTTAATGTCTTGAATTTTTACCATCATTTGGCTTAAATTATTCATTTATTTATTTAAAAATATTTATTTTGAGAGAGAGAGAGAGAGCATGAGTGGTGGGGAAAGGCAGAAAGAGAGGGGAGAGAGAATCACAAGCAGGCCCGACATGGGGTTCGATGCCACGAACAGTGAGATCATAATCTGAGCCGAAATCAAGAGTCAAATGCTTACCCATGTGAGCCACCCAGGCGTCCCAGCTTAAATTATATTTTAATATCCATTTTGATTTATTCTTTGTCTCATTAGTTATTTGAGAGTGTAAGTCTTAAATTCAAAATGTTAGGGGATTTTCCAGCTGGCTTTTGTTGTTCTGTTCTTGTTTAATTTCACTATAGTCAAAGAATATATAGTAGTTTAATCATTTTAAATTTGTTGAGACTTACTTTATGGTATAGCATAAATAAATTTTGGCAGCTGTTATATGGGAGTCACAAAAGGATATATTTCCTACACTTGCATTCATTATTTTATGTAAGTCAATTAGGTTCACTATTCTATATATGTTCAAATCTTATGTTTCCTTAAGGACTGTTTTTGATGGCATGTTCTATCAATTACTGAGAGAAATATGTGAAAATCTTCCACTATGATTGTGGTTTTGTATATTTCCCCTTTGAAACTTTTTGTTTTGTTTCGTTTTTTTAATTTTTTGCTTTATATGTTGTGAAGCTATGTTATTTTGTGCATATAAGCTTAGATTTAAAAATATTTTTCTGGTAGGTTGACTCTTTTATCATTACTATATATCCTTTTCTGTATCTAGTAATATTCCATCCTTTAAAATCTACTTTGTTTCCCATATGTCGCATGATACACAGGTTACATTCTTTTACTTTTATCTTTTTGTATTCTTATATTTAAGGAACATCACTGGAAAGGAGCAGAGAGTCAGGTTTGTTTTTGTTTTTGTTTTTTTAAGTACAAACTAACAGTCTTTTTTTTTTAGCTAGAATACTTAATTTGTTGATATCTTATGTAACTAGTGATATATTTGGATTTAAATCTATTATCTCATTACTTGTTTTTTATTTGTCCCACTTTGTGTATTCTCCTTCCTTTCTTGCTTTCTTTTGAATAAAATTTTTTATTATTTCCCTTTCCCCTGCTATTGCTGACAAATTTTACTTTCTTTCTAAGGCTGGGCTCCCTAGAAATACAACCTGAGATGTAGATCCTTTTTTTGAATAGTTTATTGGAGAAGTCTTCTCAGAAGAGAAATACAGGAAGCAGTATGCGGCAGGGGCAAAAGCTAAGCAAGAAAGAGTCTCAGCTTAAAGTCCAGCTTAAAGGAGATCTCAGGGGGACTCTCTGGAGCACAAATTATACTGTGGAGTTAGACCTACCTTCCAGGAAGTGGGCTGGCTATTTGTACCTCTGACTGTCAGATATTGTTCAAGTTCTGTTCTGGTGGCTGGGGAGAGAGTGAGTGTACGTAACATACATTTCCCTGATTTTTTAATGAGGTCAAGTATGTTTTCATGTTTACTGACAATTTATGTTTCTTCTTCTGAAAAATGCTTATTCATATATTTTGCCCATTTTTCTATTGGATTATTGGTCTTTTTCTGTAATTCTTTGTATATTCTATATATTAATTCATTGTCAATTAAGTGTTATAAATTTTTTTCACTCATGTTTTTAAATTTTTTTCTAAGTTTCTTTATTTCTTTTGAGAGACAGAGCACAAGCAAAGGAGGGGCAGAGGGAAGGAGAGAATCCCAAGCAGGCTCCACGCCATCAGCGCAGAGCCTGATATGGGGCTTGAACTCATGAACTATGAGAACATCACCTGAGCAGAGATCAAGACTCAGTCACTTAACCAACTGCACCACCCAGAAGCTCATCATTCATGTCTTTTTATTAACTATATTGCTATTGACAAACAGAATTTCTTGATTTTAATGTGGTTGAATTTAGTAGTCTTTTCATTAGAGATTGTAATTTTTATTTCATATTTTTCTTGTTTAAAAAACTTATTTCGGGGTGCCTGGGTGACTCAGTTGGTTAAACGTCTGACTTAGGCTCAGGTCATGATCTCACAGCTTATGAATTTGAGCCCCACATCAGGCTGTGTGCTGACAGCTCAGAGCCTGGAGCCTGCTTCAGATTCTGTGTCTCCCTCTCTCTCTGCCCCTCCCCTGCTCATGCACTGTCTCTTTCTCTCTTTCTCTCTCTCTCTCTCAAAAATAAGTAAAGGTTAAAAAATTTTTTTTAAAAAGAAACTTATTTCTACCACAAGGTCAAAAAATATTCTTATGGTGTCTTTTAAAAAATTTATAGATATGATTTTTTAAAATGTTTTATTTATTTTTGAGAAAGAGAGCACGAGCGGGGGAGAGGAAGAGAGACAGAGGGAGAGAGAGGATCAGAAGCAGGCTCTGTGCTGACAGCTGTGAGCCTGATGCAGGGCTCCAACTCACAACTTGTGAGATTATGACCTGAGCCGAAGTCAGGTGCTCAAGCGACTGAGCCACCCAGGTATCCCTAGAGTTATGTTTTTAACATGTAAGTCCTTATTTAAATCCTTATCGGGATTTATATATGGTATAAGGTAGAGCTCCAAATTGAGTTGTTCGATGGGAATAACTAATTGTCTCAGCACCTCTTACTAAGCTGTCCAGCTTTTCCCCACTGATCTTTAATACCCCTCCATCATATATCAAGTCTCTATGTATTCTTGGGTTCTCTATGCTGTTCCATGTTCTCTCGTCTATTCCAGGAGTTAATTTATTTATCGCTAATACCATACTGGCTTAACAAATATAACCGTAGTGTAAGTACTGCTTTTTCACAGGGTAAATTTACCTAATTTGTTCTTCAGGATATCTAGATTTTACTTCGTCCAATGTAATCCCATATAACTTTTAGAAATAAATTTTCATGTTCTTAAAAAAGATAATTAAGTGTTTTTGGATTTTTACACTGACACTATAGAGAAAGGTGGCATCTTTATGATATCATGTAATACAATCCATGAACAGATTTTCTTCCACCTATTTAGTTCTCATTTTATATCTTTCAATAAAGCTTTATTATTTTCCTCGTAATAGCTTCACATATTTCTTGTAGATTTATTCCTGTATACATATATAAATGGTAGAGTTTTCAAAATTTATAATTTTATTTTTTATTTTTTTATTTTAAATTTTATTTTTTTAAAATTCACATCCAAATTAGTTTGTATATAGGACAACAATGATTTCAGGAGTAGATTCCTTAATGCCCCTGAGGCATTTAGCCCATCCCCACCCCCCACAACCCCTCCAGCAACCCTCAGTTTGTTCTCCATATTTATGAGTCTCTTCCGTTTTGTCGCCCTCCCTGTTTTTATATTATTTTTGTTTCCCTTCCCTTATGTTCATCTGTTTTGTCTCTTAAAGTCCTCATATAGGTGAAGTCATGATATTTGTCTTTCTCTGACTGACTACTTTCACTTAGCATAATACCATCCAGTTCCATCCACATAGTTGCAAATGGCAAGATTTCATTCTTTTTGATGGCCGAGTAATACTCCATTGTGTGTGTGTGTGTGTGTGTGTGTGTGTGTGTGTATATATATATATATATACATACCATATATATATATACATACCACATCTTCTTTATACATTCATCTATCGATGGACATTTGGGCTCTTTCCATACTTTGGCTATTGTTGATAGTGCTGCTATAAACACTGGGGTGCATGTGTTCCTTCGAAATAGCACCCCTGTATGCCTTGGATAAATGCCTAGTGCAATTGCTGGGTCATAGGGTAGTTCTATTTTTAGTTTTTTGAGGAACCTCCACACTGTTTTCCAGAGTGGCTGCACCAGTTTGCATTCCCACCAACAATGCAAAAAAGATCCTCTTTCTCCACATCCTCGCCAACATCTGTTGTTGCCTGAGTTGTTAATGTTAGCCATTCTGACAGGTGTGAGGTGGTATCTCATTGTAGTTTTGATTTGTATTTCCTTGATGATGAGTGTTGTTGAGCATCTTTTCATGGGTTGGTTGGCCATCTGGATGCCTTCTTTGGAGAAGTGTCTATTCATGTCTTTTGCCCATTTCTTCACTGGATTATTTGTTTTATTGGGTGTTGAGTTTGATAAGTTCTTTATAGGTTTTGGATACTAACCCTTTATCTGATATGTCATTTGCAAATATCTCCTCCCATTCTGTCAGTTGCCTTTTGGTTTTGCTGATTGTTTCCTTCGCTGTGCAGAATATTTTTATTTTGAGGAGGTCCCAGTAGTTCACTTTTGCTTTTGTTTCCCTTGCCTCTGGAGACGTGTTGAGGAAGAATTTGCTGCGGTCAAGGTCAAAGAGGTTTTTGCCTCCTTTCTCCTCGAGGATTTTGATGGCTTCCTATCTTACATTGAGGTGTTTCATCCATTTTGAGTTTATTTTTGTGTCTGGTGTAAGAAAGTGGTCCAGGTTCATTGTTCTGCATGTCGCTGTCCAGTTTTCCCAGCACCACTTGCTGAAGAGACTGTCTTTTATTCCATTGGATATTCTTTCCTGCTTTGTCAAAGATTAGTTGGCCATACATTTGTGGGTCCATTTCTGGGTGCTCTATTCTGTTCCATTGATCTGAGTGTCTGTTCTTGTGCCAGTACCATACTGTCTTGATGATTACAGCTTTGTAGTATAGCTTGAAGTCTGGGATTGTGATGCTTCCTGCTTTGGTTTTCTTTTTCAAGATTGCTTTGGCTATTCGGGGTCTTTTCTGGTTCCATAAAAATTTTGGGATTATTTTTCTAGCTCTGTGAAGAATGCTGGTGTTATTTTGATAGGGATTGCATTGAATATGTAGATTGCTTTGGGTAGTATTGACATTTTAACAATATTTGTTCTTCCTACCCAGGAGCATGGAATATTTTTCCATTTTTGTGTCTTCTTCAATTTCTTTCATAAGCTTTCTATAGTTTTCAGGGTATAGATTTTTCCCCTCTTAGGTTAGATTTATTCCTAGGTATTTTATGGTTTTTTGTGCAACTGTAAATGGGATCGATTCCTTGATTTCTCTTTCTGTTGCTTCATTGTTGGTGTATAGGAATGCAACCGATTTCTGTGCATTGATTTCATATCCTGCACCTTTGTTGAATTCATGGATCAATGCTAGCAGTTTTTTGGTGGAAGCTTTTGGGTTTTCCATATAGAGTATCATGTCATCTGCAAAGAGTGAAAGTTTGACCTCCTCCTGGCCGATTTGGATGCCTTTTATTTCTTTGTGTTGTCTGATTCCAGAGGCTAAGACTTCCAATACTACATTGAATAACAGTGGCGAGAGTGGACATCCCTGTCTTGTTCCTGACCTTAGGAAGAAAGCTCGCAGTTTTTCCCCATTGAGGATGATATTACCTTTGGGACATTCATGTATGGCTTTTATGATCTCGAGGTGTGCTCCTTCTATCCCTACTTCCTTGAGGGTTTTTTTCAAGAAAGGATGTTGTGTTTTGTCAAATGCTTTCTCTGCATCTGTTGAGAGGATCATATGGTTCTTGTCTTTTCTTTTATTGATGTGACAAATCACGTTAATTGTTTTGTGGATATTGAACCAGCCCTGCATCCCAGGTATAAATCCCACTTGCTCGTGGTGAATAATTTTTTTTAATGTATTGTTGGATCTGGTTGGCTAATATCTTGTTGAGGATTTTTACACCCATGTTCATCAGGGAAATTGGTCTATAGTTCTTCTTTTTAGTGTGGTCTCTGTCTGGTTTTGGAATCAAGGTAATGCTGGCTTCATAGAAAGAGTTTGGAAGTTTTCCTTCCATTTCTATTTTTTGGAACAGTTTCAAAAGAATAGGGGTTATCTCTTCCTTAAATGTTTGGTAGAATCCCCCTGGAAAGCCATCTGGCCCTGGACTCTTGTATTTTGGCAGATTTCTTATTACTAATTCGATTTCCTTACTGGTTATGGGTCTGTTCAAATTTTCTATTTCTTCCTGTTTCAGTGTTGGTAGTGTATATGTTTCTAGGAATTTGTCCATTTCTTCCAGATTGCCCATTTTATTGGCATAAAATTGCTCATAATATTCTCTTGTTATTGTTTGTATTTCTGCTGTGTTTGTTGTGATCTCTCCTCTTTCATTCTTGATTTTGTTTATTTGGGTCCTTTCCTTTTTCTTTTTGATCAAACTGGCTAGTGATTTATCAATTTTGTTAATTCTTTCAAAGAGCCAGCTTCTGGTTTCAGTAATCTGTTCTACTGTTTTTATGGTTTCGATAGCATTAATTTCTGCTCTAATCTTTATTATCTCCTGTCTTCTGCTGGTTTTGGGTTTTATTTGCTGTTCATTTTCCAGCTCCTTAAGGCATAAGGTTAGGTTGTGTATCTGAGATCTTTCTTCCTTCATTAGAAAGGCTTGGATTGCTATATATTTTCCTCTTATGACCGCCTTGGCTGCGTCCCAGAGGTTTTGGGTTGTGGTGTTATCATTTTCATTGGCTTCCATATACTGTTTAATTTCTTCTTTAACTTCTTGGTTATCCCATTCATTCTTTATTAGGGTGTTCTTTAGTCTCCAAGTATTTGTTACCTTTCCAAATATTTTCTTGCAGTTGATTTCAAGTTTCATAGTGTTGTGGTCTGAAAATATGCACGGTATGATCTTGATTTTTTGTACTTATTTAGGGCTGATTTGTGTTCCAGTATATGGTCTATTCTGGAGAACATTCCATGTGCACTGGAGAAGAATGTATATTCTGCTGCTTTAGGATGAAATATTCTCAATGTATCTGTTAAGTCCATCTGGTCCAGTGTGTCCTTCAAAGCCATTGTTTCCTTGTTGATTTTTTGATTAGAAGATCTGTCCATTGCTATGAGTGGGGTGTTGAAGTCTCCTACTATTATGGTATTACTGTCAATGAGTTTATGTTTGTGATTACTTGATTTATATATTTGGGTGCTCACACATTTGAGGCATACATGTTTACAATTATTAGGTCTTCTTGGTGGATAGACCCCTTGATTATGATATAATGCCCTTCTGCATCTCTTGATACAGTCTTTATTTTACAGTCTAGATTGTCTGATATAAGTATGGCTACTCCAGCTTTCTTTTGTTGACCATTAGCATGATAGATGGTTCTCCATCCCCTTGCTTTCAATCTGAAGGTGTCTTTAGGTCTAAAGTGGGTATCTTGTAAACAGCATATAGATGGATCTTGTTTTCTTATCCATTCTGTTACCCTATATCTTTTGATTGGAGCATTGAGTCCATTGACGTTTAGAGTGAATACTGAAAGATATGAGTTTATTGCCATTATGTTTCTTGTAGAGTTGGAGTTTCTGGTGGTGTTCTCTGGTCCTTTCTAGTCTTTGTTGCTTTTGGTCTTTTTTTTTTTCATCTTTTCTCGCCTGAGAGAGTCCCCCTTAAAATTTCTTGAAGGGCTGGTTTAGTGGTCACAAACTCCTTTCATTTTTGTTTGTCTGAGAAATTTTTATCTCTGCTTCTATTTTGAATGACAGCCTTGCTGGATAAAGAATTCTTGGCTGTATATTTTTCTGATTCAGCACATTGAATCCATCCTGCCACTCCTTTCTGGCCTGCCAAGTTTCTGTGGATAGGTCTCCTACACACCTGATCTGTCTTCCCTTGTAGGTTAGGGACTTTTTCCCCTTGCTGTTTTCATGATTCTCTCCTTGCCTGAGTATTTTGTGAACTTGGTTGATGGTCGGTTTTTGTTGAATCTAATGGGAGTCCTCTGTGCTTCCTGGATTTTGATGTCTGTGTCTTTCCCCAGGTTAGAAAATTTTTCCACTATGATTTGCTCACATAACCCTTCTACCCCTATTTCTCTCTCTTCCTCTTCTGTGACCCCTATGATTCTGATGTTGTTCCTTTTTAATGAGTCACTGATTTCTCTAATTCTTAAATCGTGCTCTTTTTCCTTAATCTCCCTCTTTTCTTCTGCTTCATTATTCTCTACATGTTTGTCTTCTATATCGCTGATCCTCTGTTCTGCCTCATCCATCCATGCCGCTGTGGCATCCAACCATGATTGCAGCTCAGTTATAGCATTTTTAATTTCATTCTGACTAGGTTTTACACTTTCATCTCCACAGAAAGGGATTCTAATCTATTTTCAACTCCGGCTAGTATTCTTATTATTGTGATTCTAAATTCTGGTTCAGACATCTTGCTTGTATCTGTGTTGGTTAAGTCCCTAGGTGTTGTTTCTTCGTGCTCTTTCTTTTGGGGTGAATTCCTTCATTGTCATTTTGAAGGGAGAAAAGTAATTAATGAGGTAGAAAAATTAAAATTTAAAAAATTAAAATTAAAAAATATTAAAATTATAAAATTAAACACACACACACACACACACACACACACACAAATCGAATAAATGAGGCTTGATCCTAGGTGTGTTTTGGTCTTGGTGTTGAAAGTGGTTTGACAGATTAGAGAAAAAAGGGGGGGGGGGAGAAATTGTTCGAGAAATTGAAAAAATGAATACACTGAAGTAGACTAAAATAGGATGATGGGAGTAAAATATAATTAAGAAAATATACACGAAAGTAAAGAATATAATAGAAAAACTAAAGAAAAATATTTTAGTAAAAGTTAAAAATAAAAATGATTTTTTTTCTCTTTCTGTATTCAAGAAAAGAAAAGAAATGAAAAAGGGAAAAAAAAGGAAATCGTTTAAAAGTTTGAAAAAGTGAATACACTGAAGTAGACTAAAATAAAATGATGGAAGTAAAATAGAATTTGAAAAAAATTACACCAAAGTAAAGAGTATAGTAGAAAAATATTTAAAAAATATATTTCTAATATATTTTGGTCTGTATTCAAGAAAAAGAAAAGAAATGAAAAGAGAAAAAAAAAGAAAGAAAATTGAATAGACCTGCTAACAGATTGAAATAGGACTGAAATTACTTCATTTTCCCCTAGAAGTCAGTGTATGTAGCACTTTATAGTCTATAAACTAAGCCGCTGGTGAGACTTGTGTTCTTGAAGAGCCAGGTTAGCCCAGTGGGGCGGGGCTCAGTGTAATGTCTCCGTTCTCCACTAGATGGCGCTAGCCTACTGGGGTGGATTGTTGCATCGCTTGTAGGTGCGTATGCGCATGTGCGGGAGCAGTGAAAATGGCATCACCCTGGCACCCAGTCTCTAGTATCAGAACTGTGTTCTCCCTGATCAGCAATCGTGCACCTGTCCTCTGTCTTCAGCTTCATCCATTCCCTGCGTTTTCACTGCCTGTGACCAGGCCCCGGGCAGTACCTCTCTCCTGAGTTTTGTCTCAGATACAGGGGTTTTCCCTGGCCCCTTACTTCTGAAGGACTGTGGCTTTGACCCAATCTGCCCCTCTGAGGGAGGGTCTCACCGAGCAATGGCTGCATGCTGGCTGCACCCAGGAACACCTGCTGGACCCTGCTGCTACTGATGCCCTGAGACTGCAGCCAGGTGCCAGCCTACCCCAGAAAAAGTTTGCGAGACAGTGTAGCAGCAGCTTTTCAAGGATTATGGAAAATCACAACACACACCTGGCACCAGACTTCACCCTTAACGACCTGTTCCAGCATCAGAGAAAGTGGCCGTTTTCTGGGGTCTGCTGGGACCAGGTGGCTTCAACAGTCTCTACCAAATGTCCTTCCAGCAGTGGAACCGCTTTTCCCTGTGTCACCTGAGAACCTCCCGGACCCCACTCTGTTCCTGGGGATTCGCCCTTCCCACCAGAGCACCGCCAGGTATCGAGTTGTGGAGTTGCAGCCTTTGCGTTCCCCTTGTTTACAGTCTTAATGGAATTTAAACCCTCTCCTTTCTCCCTTCTTAATTTAGTCCCTGCGGCTGTTTCCAATTTTCCACTGTCTCTCCAGCTGCTTTTGGGGAGGGGTGCTTTTCCCGTATTCTTCCCCCCACCCTGTCTCCATCCTCTTTCTGCCTGCAAAAGCACCTCCCTTCCCGCAGCCTCTCACTCCCCAAGTTCACCTCTCTGTGCCGCGTACCTGCTGAATTCTGTGGTTCAGGTTGTGCAGATTGTTGTGTTAATCCTCCAATCCGTTTTCTAGGTGTGCAGGATGGTTTAGTGTTGGTCTGGCTCTATTTCATGGACGCGAGACACACAGAAAACTTCCATGCTGTTCCGCCATCTTGGCTCCTCCATTCTCAAATTTATAATTTTAAACTGTTGCTGATGTTTAAATTGTTTGGTTTTGATACTGCATTTGCTGAAATTCTACGTTAGTTATAATAATTCATGTGTGTAGTCTTTTGGATTTTCCCATGTCCGTTATTCTCTCATTTATAAATAATGGCTGTTCTGGTTACTTACTGCTACAAAAAAACAAAAAAGAAAACAAAAAAGAGAAACGAAAAACAAAAACTACCCCCAAATTTAGCTGATACAATAAGCATTTTATTATGTTCATGAATTCAGAGAGTCAAAAATTCAGACAGGGCACAGTAGGGATGCCTTTGCTCTATGATAACTGAGGTCTAAATTGGGTTGGCATAGACTAGATGCTGCTGGCATCTTGCATCACCTGGAGACTTTTTAATTTACATATTTGGCACATGGGATGGGATGTTTGAAATCTGGGCTCACCAGAATTCTTTACTAGAATGCCTACTTGTAACTTCTCTGTGAGGCTTCAGTTTCCTCAAGCACACCAGTCTCTGACCATCTGTGGGACCAAAGGCTCTGAACTTTTGATCCTTCCAAAGAATTTCAAAAGGCTGTCCAGTCACACCTTTTCCTGGAAGCAAACGTCCCAATTTTAGCATTTTCTGTCATCCAGAATAGCTGAACATGTCCCAAGTCGTCAGGTCCTGACTCCATTTTGCTTACTAGTTCTTCAACCTATGTCTTTCCATTTTGTTATAGAACCAAGAAGAAACCAGACCTTAAATCTATTCAGCTAGCTGGCCAAGTTCACTGTTTGTGAGTTTTTCTTACACGGAACTGCAGGACACAAGTCAGCTACGCTTTCTGCCACTTTATAAAGAAAGAGTCTCCTTTCCTCTGGCTTCCAATAACGGATTCCTCATTTCTATCCATCTCTCACTGGCAGTTCCTTTAGTATCATATTTCTACTAATAGCCTGTTCTTGATGATTTAGGTGTTCTCTAATAGGATATAACCTTTCTCTCTCATGATTCTTACTTCCTTCTAAGTTCTCACTAACAGAGTAATTCACATCAATATTTCTACTAACTCTTTTCAAAGCCATCCAGGCATTTTTGTTTTATATCATGCTCCTCAAAAAGTTTCTAGTCTCTACTCATTGCATAATTTTAAAGCCACTCACATTTTTAGGTATTTGTTTTAATAGCACCCCACTTCCAGGTACAAAATTTAAGTTAGCTTCCTGTTGTTGCTGTAACAACTTGCAATAAATTTGGTGGCTTGAAACAACGTAAATCTGTTATCTTACAGCTATGGAGATTAGAAGTCTGAAAGGGGTGTCGGTGGGCCACAATAAAGGCATTGGCGGGGTTAAATTCCTTGTGGATACTCTAAGTGAGAATGTATTTTTTTTTTTGCTTTTTCCAGCTTTCAGTGGTGGCTCATACTCCCTTGGCTCTTGGTCCCCTTCCTCCATCTTCAAAGCCAACAGTGTCCACTCAAGTCTTTCTCGCATTGCATCACTCTGTCTCTTTTGCCTCCTTCTTCCTCATTTAAAGACCTGCGCAGTTACACTGGGCCTAAATAATTCAGGATAATCTTTTTATTTGAAGGTCAACCGATTAACAACCCTAATTCCCTCTTGCCCATACTGTTTTATAACATATTCTGCAGATTAAGAGTTTTGGAATTAAGGTGCATACAAACATGCCTACCTCATGTTGCTGTAGGTTTCTGTGAATATTTTTAAACAGTTTTTCATGAATATTTTTTAAACAAATAATTAAGCAAGTGTCTTTGAAATTTCATGAGACGCAGTTGTATATTCATCCACTCATTTATTCATTCATCATGTGCATGTTTTTGGACAACAGTCTTTGTTTTTAGTACCCTGGGAGGTGTCAGTATGGAAACTGTCTCTGAGAGTCACTAGAACATTGTGGGTAACCCCACAGATTCTAAGAACTTAACTGCCTGGGCTTGAATCCAGAACCTCAGCAGAAACACTATTTATGAGCTCTCTGATCTTAAGATATTCTCCCTGAATGCCTTAGTTTCCTTATCTTAACAAAGTGCTTAAGATAATGCCTAGCATATATAAAAAATAGATAATTTTTTTTGAGAGAGAGAGAGAGAGAGTGCAGGGGAGGGGCAGAGAGCAAAGGAGAGAGAGAATCCCAAGCAGGCTCCATGCTTAGCACAGAGCCCAACTCAGGGCTCATGACCTGAGCTAATATTGAGTCAGATGCTTAACTGACTGAGCCACCCAGGTGCCCTGATAAATGTTTGCTTTTATTATCATTTTCATTTTCTGCCCTCAAGGTGCTCAAGGTTTGGCTGTGCCTTCACAAATAAATAAATTGTGACTATTTCCATGATTGAGGCAAATTTTAGATACAATGAGGCTTAATTAATTCTGGCTACACTATAAATTCAATTTTCTGAAAAATGAATTCTTTTCTCCTCCTGCTCTCTAATCTGCCCTTTCTCCTGTGTTCCCACAGGGAATGTTACCACGGTTCTCCATTCATCCATGTTCGAAATCTAAGTGCTATCCCGCTCTTCCCTGGCCCCCATCCCTCACATCTCATTGGTGGTCCGGTCCAGTCAACTTTCTCTCTTTAACATCTAACCTTCCTCTTCCCTTCTTGTCATTCCTCTTGCTATCTCCTCTTCTAGGCGCTCATCACCGTTAACCTCTATGATTTTTAACATTAGCCATGATGGCTGCTGCAGCTCCAGACCCCTCATCCATGTTCGAGTCAGGAAAAAGGAGGAAGAGCAAAAGACTTCTCTTTACATCTTATTGGTCAGAACTGAATCCCATGTTTACTGCTCAACCAACCACTGGAGAAGGAGAATGATTAGTTTAGGCCAGTCATGATTTATTCCCTAGGCTGGAGAGGGGGTTGGCTTTGATAAAGAGACCTCTGCATGTCACTTGAATTGAGGTTCTGTTAGCAGAGAAGAACTAGCAAATGATGTTGGTGCTATAGACTGAATATTGTGCCCCTCAAAATTCATATGTTGAGACCTTATCCCAAATGTGACGGTATTTGGAGGTGGGATCTTTGAGAGGTGATTAGGTGATGAGGGCAGAAGCTTCAGGAATGGGATTAATTCCCTAACAAAAGAGACCCCGGAGAGCTTCCTTGCCCATTCCACAATTCTGTATCTGAGGACACTACAAGATGTTGGCAATCTGTGACCCAGACTAGGTTCTACCAGAACTCGACCCTGCCGGCACCCTGATCTTGGACTTCCAGCTTCCACAGCTGTAACAAATAAATTCTGTTATTTGTAAGCCACCCAGTCTATGGCGTTTTGTTATAGCAGCCTGAACGAAGACAGTTGAATAAGCCACAGCCAGCGTCTGCCACAGTATACACTCCTGATCTGTCCCAGGGACACCTCCCCAAGCTAATATTTCCTCAGTCATTGCTGCACTGCCAATCCTCCTCTCCATCGCCCCCCCCCCCCGCCCCCCAACCTCAATCTGAGCTTCAGGTATAGGTGATTTTCTAAGGTGCCATTGGTGCATTGGTGCCTTTTCTGTCTGTCTGGTGGCCCTCATCTTCCTGGAAGACGTGTCCTTTTCTTTTTGTTTTTTTGATAGCAGGAGAGTGAGAGTGTTCGCGTGTGCACGTCGAGGAGAGGCAGAGAGAGGGAGAGAGAACCTTAAGCAGCCTCCATGCCCAGTACAGAGTCCGATGCAGGGCTCCGTCCCACAACCATGGGATCATGACCTGAGCTGAAATCAAGAGTTGGACACTTAACCAAGTGAGCCACCCCAGGCACCCCTGAAAGACGTGTTCTTACGTTAAAAGAAAACTGGAGCATCAATCCCTTTTGAAGATTTTCTTAGAGCTGTCTGTACTTTCAGTGTGCCAGAGAATGAACTGTATCTCCCCGAAATTTGTATGCTGAAGCCTGAACTACCAACGTGATTTGGAAATGGGGCCTTTGGGAGGTAATTAGATTTCAATAAGGTCATGAGGGTGAGCTCGTCATGTTGAAATTAGTGTCTTTATAAGAGATGCCAGAGAGCTTCTTTTTTCTTTCTCTTTACCCATAAGCACCAAGGGGAGGACAGGTAAGGACACCATGAAAAGGAGATTGTCTGCCAGCCAGGAAGAGCGCTGTCACCAGAAACACACCCCGCCAAGTCTTTGGTCTTGGACTTCCAGCCTCCAGAGCTATGAGAAACAAACTCCTGTTGTCTGAGCCCCCCAGCCTGTGGTATTTTGTTATGGTATCTCTAGGAGACTAGCACATGCTGTAACCCGCACACACTTCTGTCCCAGAAGGTATTGGATTTGTGGCACGTCTCTTTCCCCTCCCTAGACAGTAACCTCCTACAGGGTGGACCAATGTGCTACTGTCTTTGTACCCTCAGCATAGCACCTGGGACAAAGCTGCTCTCTGCCAGTACTTGGCTGCCAAGGAAGTTTCACAGCAGAAGGGATGACTGAACTGACTGGATGGTGAAGCATGAGCAGGCTTGGCTGGAGATGCCATGAAAGAGGCGTCCCAGCAAGAAGGAATAACCTCCCTTTCCTAAATGACCTTTAAGTTCTTCCGTAAGTCATCTCCCCTGATCCTCGTGCCATGAGGTCACTTAGGTCACCCTGCTACGTTTCCACTTTCCTTACACAATAATTTTTTTAAGTTTGTTTACTTATTTATTTTAAGAGAGAGTGCTAGTGGAGGAGGGGCAGAGAGAGGGAGAGAAAGCATCTGAAGCAGGCTCCACGCTGTCAGCGTAGAGCCCCATCCGGGGCTCGAACTCACGAACTGT
Organism: Neofelis nebulosa; assembly: GCF_028018385.1. NCBI lineage: Eukaryota > Metazoa > Chordata > Mammalia > Carnivora > Felidae > Neofelis > Neofelis nebulosa. The sequence continues at coordinate 194,919,315 of NC_080784.1, read as the reverse complement.
GAGAACGTGACCTGAGCGGAAACGAGGAGCTGGATGCTTAACCGACGGAGCCACCCAGGCGCTCCCATTATCACAACATTTATTTCCCCCCCATCACCTTCCCTACCTACCCAGTCTCAGCGAAGGGAACCACCACTCATTCACCCAGTTACGCTGAAAACATGGTACTCTTTCCTATTTCTTTTCTTGCCGAAGTTCCCTACCTTCATGACAACAGCATCCCTTGTCAACTCTGCCTCTTTTTCTATCAGCTATGGTCTTGCCAGTGCAAACCAGCCGGGCTCTCACTGTGTCTTCTGCCATCACCTGCCAACTGGCTCCTCTACCGACACTTTCCCTCCTCCCCCCATCTTAGTCCATTCAGGCTGCTATGACAATAATACCATAGAGGGGTGGTTTGTATTTCCCCAGTTCTGGAGGCTGAAGACGTCTCAGATCAGGCTGCTGATGGGTTCGGTGTCTGGTGAGATCTCACCTCCTGATTTCAGATGACCCTCTTCTCCTTGTTTTCTCAAGTGGCAGAAGCAGCCGGGAGCTCTCTGAGGTCTCTTGTATAAGAGCGCTAATCCCATTCATGGGGCTCCGTCCTCATGACTTAATCATGAGGGCCCCACCCCCCTCCCAGGGGCCCCACCTCCTAATATATCACATTGGGGGTTAGGGTTCTGACATATAAATTTTGAAGGGACACAAACATTCAGTCCATCGCACTCCCCACTCCATTCTTCATCCGGCTGCCCAAATTTCCCATTACATTTGGAGCAAAACCCGTATCCTGGTTCCCAAAGCCCTGTGTATTCTGGCCCCTGCTGACCTCTTTGGCCTTTCTCCTGTCCCTTCCTCCCTTGCTTGCAATGCCCCAGTCCTCTTTCCCTTCTTCCTGTTTCTGGCTGTTCCCTCTGCCTGGAAAGCTCTTCCCTGCGGTGTCTCACAGGACAGGCTCCTTCTCAAAATCCACATCTCTTCTCATTCAGATAATGTCACCGGGACACTGAACTGGTAAACAGTGAGGGATTTGCTGCGAGACTTCCTGGCTAAAATTCATTGCTTCTCAGCCGAGGTGCATTAGCAAGTCACTGAAATGGTCTTTGTGTCAGTTTATTTATGAAGGGGTACGATAACAATACAGCCTATCTTAACTTTAAAATGTGTAAGTACTTAGTAGAGACTTGCATATTTAAACAACATGCAAATGTTGGTTGTTACTGTTGTTTCAAATGAAACATCACCGTTTTTTGGAGAAACTTCTTTTAACTACTCAGTCTAAAAAGTAGCCCCACGTCACTGTCTCTCGTATCCGTCAGGTTGAATTCTGCATAAGACCCACAACATCATCTTGTTTATTTCTGCATTGCGTCCTCCTCTGAGAATATGAGCTTCGAAGAGCAGAGGCCATGTTCCTGCTCTGTCTGCAGCATCGGGAACAGAGTCTAGCACGTGGTAGCTTTCAATAAATAAATGCTGAATTGTAATCACACATACACACACACGCACACAGGCGCGCGCACAGGCAGGCACTCTAATGGTATTGGAGTAAGATCCAGACTCCCCGCTTCATCCTACAAGGTGGATGTGACCTCACTCCTGCCCCTCTGACTCCATCTCTGTCCTCCCTTCTCTTACGTCATGGGGCTCCTTCCTGTAATATTATGATTTATAATAAAATATATATACAGTAAATAGATGTATTTAGTCTTTGTCCCAGTTTCTGGCCCACAGCTCCTATAACCCTTGGTGATGAAAACTATCAAGATGCCTTTTGTTATGTTAATGGAGTGACTTTTGGAAAGCACCTAAGGATGGGGGGCTCGTTGCCAGTGGAACCAACCATGTTGATTAGAGTTAAAACTCTCAGTCCTATCCCCCTGACTTCCAGAGAGGGGAGAGGAGCTGTTGAGTTCAATCACCACTGGCCAATGATTTCATCAATCATGCCTGTGTAATGAAGCCTCTATAAAAACCCAAAAAGAAGGAATTAGGAGAGCTTCTGGGCTGGGGCACCAGCACATTTCCCTGAGCCACCAAGCCAGACCCCAAACTCCAGGAGGACAGAAACTCCTTTGTTAGGGATCTTGCCCTATGTTTTTCTTTATCTGCCTGTTGATTCCTATCCTTTAACATCCTTTCTAATAAAATGGTAATCTGAGTAAATGGGTTTCCTCAGTTCTGTGAGCTGCTCTAGCAAATTAATCAAGCCCAAGGAGGGGTCATGGCGACCTCTGATTTATAGCTGATCAGTCAGAAGTGCAGGTGACAACCCAGACTTGTGACTGGCATCTGAAGTGGGGACAGTCTTGTGGAACTGAGCCTTCACTCTGCAGAATCTGATGCTATCTCCTGGTAGATTGAGTCAGAATTGAGTTCAATTGTAGGACAGCCAGCTGGGGTCTAAGAACTGGGGACAGGGGAAAACACCGACGACACTTTGTGACTGGTGTCAGAGTATCACTTCTTTAGTGTAATTTTTTTCCTACATGACTCCATTGAGCACCCTGCAAATTAGCTGCCTGGACTTTGCCCACCTGTCCTAATATCTCTCGATTTGCAGCCAAAGCACAGCTTAGGTCTGTTGCTATAGAGACCCTACTCCAGCGTGTGCCACGACTTCCTCCCTGAGTCCTATTTCTTTCTATACTTTTAATCAGTTCATGTGTCACGCAGCTCCTGTCTCCTGACTACCCCTCCCTTCCAGAACCTTCAAAGGAGTTTCGTGCCATGCTGTTTGGTTACAGATTGAATTCTAGGGACACTGTAAATAATATTAACATACTTCCTGCCATTCTTGTCTTTATCTTCTATACACTGATTATAGCCAACAACTCACCATGGGTGTATGATTCCAATTCTTTTAAGATATAATTATCATTCTATTTGCGCGACCCCCAACCTGGGAGGTAAACAACTAAATCATTGTGATTTTACATGCCCACAGAGATATAAAATGATATGATAATAACTACAAAGCTATTATGTTGGTTAATTACAACTTTAAAACAATGTATTGGTTGAGGGGAAAATAATTAATAAATAGGTGGGAAAGTAGAGAAATTATGGCACCCTGCATAAATATATCTCTGACGACACTCATGTGTAAATACAATCCCTTTACAAACGGGGTTCTGATGTCAAATATGCTTGGAATTACATACCTGGTCCCAGATTGATACGGATGCGGAAAAATGCCTTCAGATGGGAAAATGTAGGGCCAAACTAGAATAGTGAACACGTTAACCCAATTCTTCAAGAAGAAGAAGAAGAAAAAAAAAAAAAACTGGAATAAAATAATTAAGTACCCTTTGCCTTCTAAATGAACGGCATGCAACTGTATCCAATTTCCCCTCTGCTTTCCCTTTGATCTCTTGAAGCTTTCCCTTGGTCAAACCTCTTCTGTTTGAATTGCACTAATTTGTAACTCCGCGTCTTCCATCTGGGGATACAGATTTTCCACGCTGGGCTAACTTTGCCCAGCACCTGGCTGAACATATTGGTTTCGGCATATTTACCCAAATTGTTAGTAAAACATCAGAAACAGTAGGCTCCTGCGAATCAAATCGCGAGCGGAGCCCCTGTCACTTACGCTAATACAATTTAGACCAGAGTCACAAACAGAAGCGCTGCATTTCCATTCACATCAACTTGGATCCACAACCCCGGATTTAGCCCTTCAGGCATCCACAGAGAGGTAGAGAAATGAGGGAGCAGTTCGACTGGTTCCAGCCTCGTGTTTTGTACACATGCAGCAGATAATTTTTCAACTCTTCCCTTTCACCTCGTTTGAACCTCCCCAAGCCCTGTGACTAGCGCTGTGTTGAGAGCGGTTGCCAATCTCATTTCCTGTGGCCTTTTCAAATCCAATCTTTTTTAGCTCCCTCTGTTTGGTTGAGGGATTAGAGCTTCTTAGCCTTAAAGCCAGTTTTGGAATGCGGGTTGAGGGTCGATGAAGAAGAAACTCTTCCCTCCCCCCTTCCATTTCTGTCTGGAAGTATCCTTTTTAATTTACATGTCTGGAAATCGACAAAAGCCTTCTCTCATGGTTGTAGCAGGAAAATGGCCCAGATCCAGCCCAATCCTTTACAGGAAAGATTCCTTGCCTCTGTTCTGCCTTTTGCTGTAGAATTTATTATTGTAATGCCTTATTTACTTACATTTCTGTCCCGTGATAATGAGCTTTTCGGCCTTTAAGATTTAAGGTCGCTGGTCATAGAGGGAAGGCCAAAAAAAGAGACAGAGTTGGGAGGGGTAGAAGGTCTTGCTCAGGACTAGCTTCTTTGTGCTCATCCTGAACATTATTAACCCTTTGGGTCCTCCCCATCCCACCTAAAGAAGTGTGGATTTGTGAGTGAAGCAGACTGTTCTAGCTCAGGGTCTGGCTGCTGTGTCAGAACTGAGGGTGAGGTGAGTCACGCGGTATCCCTTCTAAGGTGGCAACAACAGGAAGTGCTGCTGGAAGAGGAAGGTCTTCAGCTGGACCTGTCATCTTCTGCGGCAGAGAGGAGACCCCTGCTCTCCCTGCCACCCCCCCACTCCCCCCCCTCCCCCCGCCACAGCCAGGAACGGAGGGCCACCCTTCCTTCCTTTCCACTCTCCTGCAGACCCAGCAGCCTTAGGAAACCAAATACCAGGTTTGAATATGATTTTCCAAGGAACGGACTGAATGTGTTTCCATGTTGTTGTGGTTTTGAGTCAGAATCCGTGTGTTTTCTCTGCCAGTACCAGCCAGAGAGGTAATTTTCCACGATATCCATCGGTTCACTCATCTACTTGCTCTTCATTCATTTCTTCATGTGGTCACTTATCGATGCTTGTGCCCAAGTGCCTACCGTCTTCCAGGCCCTGGGCAAGATCTGATGACATACCAGCACATAATGGTGTATCGATTGGGAGATCGATACAAAAGGTAGAAAGAGGCTGGAGAACCACCCCCATTGCAATTCATAACTAGAAGACATTAGTCACCATCCTTATTGGGATGGTGAGAGGGGGTGGAGGGTCACAGAATTCTATCAAGTTAATTAGGCAACCATATATGTTGTTTCAAGAGGTAAGGGTGAGGTAGGCAGGCTTCTGTCTCCTCACATCAGTGATGAGTTGAAAGAAGTTACCTTAAGAAAGGGGGTTGCAGAGGTAGATCCCAGCCAGAAGACTTGGGCTTGGAGCCCCTTTGATATGGCGGGCAAGATGTAAGAGGGTTGCACTGGGTGCCAGGGTCCAGTGTCCTTTTCCGTTTCTCTCCCCATCATAGGAACCTGCTCCCTCTGACTGGGGAAGCCCGTCATGGAACGCTTGATGATATCTGGCATAGCCTTGCCTGCTGTGGCAAGCGCTGGAGGACAGATTGTAACTCTTCTTTGTGGCTAGTGCGTTGACTTATGCCTTAGATTCAGTTAATCAGGAGCAAATGCCTGAGACTTTGCACGACAGGTGATTGATGTAAAGAACAGAGACAGCAGAGCCTCCGTTCTGGTGGCCAGCGGAATAGCTATGATGGAGCGTCTAGCTTCTGGACGACCAGTAGCCACTCTGCCAAGGGCATTGTCAGGGTCCAGTGCCTGCAGCACTGTGAGGCAATGGAGGCAACGTTGTCATTCATCCTTAGAAGGAAATACAATTTTAGGGACTCTTCTGGAAGCACAGACTCAGAAACTACTTTCATAACCTTCCTTGAGCTCCAAAGAATCCAGTATCTTTTCAGTAGATCAATTTTTGATTCTTTGTTTAAATTTGCCAGTGCTTTTCTATCATATTGATAATCTATCGCTGAAGTTTGATTTTCTTTAAAGATACATTCAAGTTCATAGGAACTCATTGCAAATCTTACTTTTAATTTTTTTATTTAAATTTCTTAAAAAAAATTTTTTTTAATGTTTATTTGTTTTTGAGAGACAGAGAGAGACAGAGTGTGAGCAGGGGAGGGACAGAGAGAGAGGGAAACACAGAATCCAAAGCAGGCTCCAGGCTCTGAGCTGTCAGCACAGAGGCTGACTCGGGGCTCAAACTCACAAACTCTGAGATCATGACCTGAGCCAAAGTCTGAAGCTCAACTGACTGAGCCACCCAGGCACCTCTTTTTATTTAAATTTCTAATTAAGCTTTTTGTTTTGTAAAAACAACTATAAAAAAGTTGCAAGAATATTGCACTCTACCTACTGTTTACCTCAAATTCACCCATTGTTAACATTTTTGCCTCATTTTTGGTTTTTCTCTCTCTCTCTCTGCAAACATGCACACATTCTTCTTCTTCTTTACATTATTCTCATTATTATTAGTAGTAGTATTTTTGCTGAACCTGTTATGAAAATCTGACACTTCACCCCCCAATACTTCAACATGATTTTTCTGAAAACAGTGGCATTCTCTAATATAATCACCATGTGATTATCGAACTCAGGAAATTTCAATTTAATACAAACTACTATCCGATATATAGTCCATATTCCACTTTGGTGATTGTCCCAATGCTGCCATTTTCCTCCCCCATCCAGGATTCGGTACGGGATCGTGTACTGTATTTAGTTGTCATGCCTTTTTGATCCTCTTTCTTGTCTTTCTCTGTCTCTGTCTCTGTCTCTCTGTCTTTTTTTAAACATTGACATTTTTGAAGGGCACAGTCTGTTGTTTCGTGGAACGTCTCTTAATTTGAGTTTGTCCGATTGTTTCCTCATGATGTGATTCAGGTTCTGCAGTCACCACTTTTTGACCAGTCCCTTGACTTGGCAACTGTGGTCTCCAATCTCTGACAACCGTGGATCTGTGATTTTGATTGCTGCCATGGGGCCTGATGTGGTAATTCTATTATCTTTGGTCGGATAAGTGACTTTGTAACCTAGAAAGGTATAAAATGTAAATATATACATGATGGAGAAATAAATTTGGCATTTAAAACTTCATGTAAATTGTGATTATACCAGTGTGATAGATAGTTTTGCGGGGTGCCTGGCGGCTCAGTTGGTTAACCAACCGACTCTTGATTTCAGCTCAGGTCACCATCTCACGGTTTGTGAGTTTGAGCCCTGAATCAGGTTCTGCACCAACAGTACGGAGCCTGCTTGGGATTCTCTCTCTTGCCTCTCTCTGCCCCTTCCCCTCACAGTCTCTCTCTCTCTCTCAAAATAAATAAACTTTAAGAAGAGAGAAAGTTTTGTATTCATTGTGCTGTTTGGATAGAAGATGTCTGAAATATTTAAGAGAATCTGAACATTCTAGAGAAACTAGACTTGAGATTCTAATTTAAAATGTTTAGAGGTTTTATCCAATTACATTTGTTTAAAAGCTTAGGAGATTCTACTTTACTGAATTTATACATTGCTTTCAGAGATACTGAAATGCTTAACTATCTCATCTACTCATTTTATAAGTTCCGATTTATTAAAGCTAAGAGAATCTTGGGGCGCCTGGGTGGCTCAGTCGGTCAAGCGACCAACTTTGGCTTAGGTCATGATCTCACGGTTTGTGAGTTCGAGCCCCGTGTCGGGCTCTGTGCTGACAGCTCGGAGCCTGGAGCCCGCTTCGGATTTCTGTGTCTCCCTCTCTCTCTGCCCCTCCCCCACTCATGCTCTGTCTCTCTGTCTCAGAAATAAATACACATTTAAAAAAAAAGTTAAGAGACTCTTGGAAGAGTTAGAGTGATTTTTGTTGTCAGGATAACACATCTGTCTTGTTGACTATTTGAAGTCTTTGAGAAAATGAAATATTTTTTGATATATGGTCATAGTTTGACATGATAAGAGAATTTAATTAATGATGTTTTAGATAACATGAGAGATTTTAATTTGTTAAGTTTGTAACTTTTTGTGACTTTTATTTTATATGTTTAAGAAAATCTGATAAACTTTAAAAATAATGTTCACGGGCTTAGGGATAATTAATCTGTAAAATTTATCAGATAAATTAGTAGAAATAAAAAATAGAACAAATAATAGCATTTCAAAGTTTCACATCCAATTACTAAATTTATAGGCAAATATATTGGGCTTGAAAATTGAATTTAAAGGCTAAAGGAAAGATAGATTCTAAATTTAAAAATTTAAGTATTGACTATTAGTGAAAACCCAAGGCATGGTAAATATTTCTTTTTCACATGCTGATTCTCCCTTGGACACTAAAAAACAATTTAAAACAAACAAATGACAATAACAACAAAAGTTAAATCATTAAAAAATTTGCCAATTGATAGGTGTTAGGTACACAGTCCCTGACCTGATTACTAAGTCATCGGAAAGAGAGACAGAAGGAACCAGGCATAAGATGTAGAAGAGGCACCTAGGCTGGTCTCAGGGAGGAGTAGGGTCAGGGAATGGTCCAGGCGGATGATATCAGAGCTGAGTCTGATACGGGGAACAGGAATCGGCCAGTAGAAGAATGGGACGGCTTTTCCGATGCGAGCAGCAACATGGAGGGCTGATCATTGTGAGTTGCTGGGTTTTTGAGGTGCGACAGAGGCTGTGACTACCAAGATCTAACCAAGGCTCACATTTCATAAGACTCTAAGGATTAACTTCACATTATTCATTTATTTATGGAGGGGCTACTGTGGGCTAGCGTCTGTGTTTCTTGTTGAGTGTAAAAGAAATTGGAAGATCCAGACTGTCTGTATCATGATACTTATTATATTGTACTCTATTGACATATCTACTTGACAAGGCTGAGAGCATCTTTGGGGCAGGGTTACTGATTTACATTTTTCTGTGTCACCAACACTTGGCGTAGAGCCTAGAACATAGGAGGCGCTAGATAATATGACTAAAATAAACCACTAACTAAATAAATAATAGCAAGTAAACCAAGATTTTTTAAAAAAAATTTTAACGTTTATTTATTACTGAGAGACAGAGAGAGACAGAGCATGAGCAGGGGAGGGGCAGAGAGAGGAGGAGACACAGGATCCGAAGCAGGATCCAGGCTCTGAGCTCTCATCACGGAGCCCGACGCGGGGCTCGAACTCACAAACCGTGAGATCGTGACAGGAGCCAAAGTCAGACGCTTAACCGACTGAGCCACCCAGGCACCCCGCAAGTAAACCAAGATGTTAAGTGTGATAAGGATTAAATTTTTCTTCAACACATGTATAGGCAAATATAGTGCTTATTGTGTGCCAGGCATTTTTGTCTAGAAACTTTGATGCATCAGTGAACAAAAATGTCAAATGTCCCCATGTCTTTGGCAGGATTCCCTAGAAGCAGAGCCTGAAGTGGGTGTTCTTGTTGTAGTGATTTACCCAGGAAGTGCTTATAGGATAAGAGGCACAAGGGAAGCAAGATAGGGAGGGGAAAAGAGCTAAGCAAGAATGTGCTTTTAACTGAAAACTAGCCTTAGTTTGATTGCATGGGGAAACTCTGAAGTACAAATAATGTAATAGGATTAGTCTCACCTTGAGAACAAAGGTGACCAGCCTTTCAAACCTCCATATCAACCAGTCATTAACAAAGGTCTGTCCCCAAGAAGGATATAGGATATAATCTCATGGGACTAAAGTTAGTATGTTTGCCCATTTATAGGACACGGAACTACCAAGAGACATCTCCATGGAGGTGGTGGAAAATCACCTCCATGACTAACTTACTTTTTCTCATCTTGTTATATAGCACAAATTTTGTATCTTCATGAGCATTAGGGTCTATTGCCCTTACTGGTATAGAAACTGCTTCCTGTGACTGTTGGCTTACTGCCACAAAGATTTCAAAAATAACCAGGCAGCACTCTTCTGGGTCCCTTGGTGGAAGCATCCCCTTCCTTGGAGACCAGGGCATTTATACCTAGAGTCTGAAATTACAGGCAAAGGAAACCCAAATATCCTAAATAGCTCACCCTTCTCCCACCCCTCATTCTCTCACCCATTTGTTCTGTCCACTGGACACACATCACCATGTAATAGCCATTCGTTTAAAGTGGATACCACATCTTACATACATGCAATGGAGTATTACTCAGCAATCAAAAAGAATGGAATCTTGCCATTTGCAATTACATAGATGGAACTAGAGGTATTATGCTAAGCGAAATTAGTCAGTCAGAGAAAGACATCGTATGGCTTCACTCATATGAGGACTTTAAGAGACAAAACAAATGAACATAAGGGAAAGGAAGCAAAAATAATATAAAAACAGGGAGGGGAACAAAACATAAGAGACTCAAATATGGAGAACAAACAGAGAGTTACTGGAGGGGGTGTGGGAGGGGGGATGGGCTACATGGGTAAGGGGCATTAAGGAATCTACTCCTGAAATCATTGTTGCACTATATCCTAACTAACTTTGATGTAAATTTAAAAAATAAATTAAGGGGCGCCTGGGTGGCTCAGTCAGTTGAGCCTCCGACTTCGGCTCAGGTCATGATCTCACGGTTTGTGAGCTCGAGCCCCGCGTCGGGCTCCTTGCTGACAGCTCAGAGCCTGGAGCCTGCTTTGGCTTCTGTGTCTCCCTCTCTCTCTGACCCTCCCCCGTTCATGCTCTGTCTGTCTCTGTCTCAAAAATAAATAAACATTAAAAAAATTTTAAAAAATAAATTAAATAAAAAAATAAAGTGGATACCACATCTTAAAGAATATCACTCCATCTCCAAGGGTGTCATCTTCAACCTGGCCCCTCAGCGGTACCCTCAAAAAATTGTTTCATCACTTTAACAGGCCAACAGCCTCTGGATGGTTTGCTATCTGGTGGGACTAATGGGTTCCACAGTGATATACCCACCACCATCTTCAAGATATCCAAATGGCCAAGATCCTTTCAGACTATATAATGACAAGGAATGGGAAAATTAACATAGCCCTAGAGCAGCCTGTGAATTTGTACTATTTTATGTCCCATGAGAATATGAACTGCCTCTGATCCTCCTTTTCTGTAGGTTTGGAAAAGAACACATTCATCAGATCAATAGCCATATACTGTGTATCTTAGGCCATATAAATATCCTCTAGTAAAGACGCCGTATCTGGCACAACAGCCACAAATGAGCCTATGCTTGGTTAAGTTTGTGGTAGTCCACGGACATCTACTGTGATCCATCCAGTTTTTGCAATAGCAGATGGTATGTGAAAGTCATGTTACTGGGCAATCATGACTTTCCACTGGGGTAGCTGACTGTAACCTTCTGATTATCCATATTTACAAATTCCTTGGTTATGTATTTTAATCAGCAGACTTGCTATTTGTCCGTCTGCATGGTATTGTCCCTAAGAATTCCATGTTTTCTGAACCATTTCCAAGATCCCTATAGATCATGTGCCCCTGGCTGCCATATGAATCTTGGTGTCCATCATGGTAAATAGGTTCACTTTATTTCTGGTTGCTAAGTGCTGCCATTTGACCTCTTATCATCCTCATTGCTATTAGGAAGCGCAAGTCTGTAGCAGCATCTGCTATCATTAGTCCTGATCTACAGAATAAAACTACTACTCAGTTTTTCACTTCTTGTCACTCTCTCACTAGAGCGTTCTTCATCACCTTGGTAAAAAAAAATTAAAAACATAAAATAAAAATTGTCCTTGGAGCCCTCCCAAGGAGAATGTCTAGTTGGTACATTTTCTGGTCTCAAAGAATAGACGTATTCTGGTATGCCTTCCTCTCTGAGGCTCGTTATTCCTTCCTTCATGGTTTTCTGGTACCTCTCCTTCCTATAAGGTGGGGTCTCCTTTGCCAAGCTCCCAAGAGTTACCCTGGTACTGTGTTACAACCATCACTTGGAGCCTTTGTCAAGATGTTAAATGCTGTATTACAGAGAAGCATCCCATATGGAGCTTTCTATTATCCAGTGTTACATTCTTCTACGTTGGTCCAGCATGCTCAGGATTCACTCCCAGTCATATTCTCTGGCCCTGGCAGTACATGTTTGCTTGGTCCTACAGCTCCTTTAATACACAATCTGTTTCTGGGTTTAGCAAGATTGGCATTTCTTTGGTCATGCCCAGCTAAGAGTCACCCTAATATGGATTGGTGGCCAGCAGCAAAGATGGAAAGATATTCTCATGAGAGAAAGTACTATGTTGTAAAGTATCTGCTTCATTGTAGACTACTGCGTAGTTTCAAGCAAGGGAGATTTCTTTCTTTTAAGAAAGAGGGGTGGACCACTTCTTCAGGGTCAACCATTCAAGAAAATTTGGACATCAGTGTTCTCACATACATCTGTCCAGATACCTCCTTCCCAAGCCTCAGAGTGCTACTATTTTTGTATCCAATGACTTTTTCATTGGATATTTACCTAGGCTGATGATTCAGACCTCTCTGAAATTCTTTAATTCTTGCAATTTAGTCTTGTGCCTGATCTTAAGCAATGTCTGCCTTGTAGCTATCAGAGATAAAGGTCTTTAAATATTGTCAAGAATGCCCTGTGGCTCTCACACTTTGCTTTAGATTGTTGATTAATAGAGCCAACCCTGTCATTTTCTCTTTTAGCAAATCAATGTTGCTTAGGAACAGCTACCTGATTCCATAGTTCTTATAATGATTATTTCCTCTACATGTCTCAAGTCCCAAAGCCATGTACCGGATAGTGTACCTCTTTCCAACTGTCTAAGGTGAGAATCACAGCTATTGCAATACTGGAGTATACCACGAATGGTCTATTTCACACCTAATACCAGTGATGGAGTCTTCATTGCCTTTCATTCGGCGAGTAATCCAATTTGAGAAACCCATCCTTAGAGCTTCTGAGGGGCACCCCAACTGGGTACCCATAGTTCTGGGGCCAACTGTCTTAGTCTGGGTTCCTTGGAAACAGATGATTTATTGGGGACATGCTTTTCAGAAAAGGTGACATGAGGGCTGCAAGATAGGGCAGAAAAAATGCTAAGCAGGAATATAGCATCAACTGACAACTAGCTTCGGTTCCATCTTGTAGGGAAGCTTGGGAAAACAATTTGCACCACTAACTTAGCTCTACCTCAAGGCAATGGGCCAGCTGGTTTTTTATTAAAATTTTTCTTAATGTTTATTTATATTTGAGAGAGAGAGAGAGAGACAGAGAGAGAGAGAGAGAGAGAGACAGAATCTGAAACAGGCTCCAGGTTCTGAGCTGTCAGCACAGAGCCTGACGTGGGGCTTGAACTCATGAGCTGTGAGATCATGACCTGAGCCAAAGTTGGATGCTCAGCTGACTGAGCCACCCAGGCGTCCCTGGGCCAGCATTTTTGTACCTCATGTCAGTCAGTCATTGGTTGTGATCTGCTCAGTAGAGGGAGGACTAGCCTTGTTGGCTGAGGAAAATTCTATAAAAGCCACAGCACGGACGTGACAGGTAAGCGTGGAGTAGATGAAGGGGGTGTGTGTGTGTGTGGTTAACAAGGGTGTTTTGTTGGTGGCGTTCTTTTAAACTATATTAAATATCGCATGTTTATTTGGAATAACCATGTAAGAAGCGAGAATGTAAAGATAAGTGAGAGAGGAGAATTACTGTAGCTGAGTGCCTAAGTGGGAATAGAATGCAGTTTAAAGGTGAATGGGCTTATCTACGCTAGAAGCATGGCATTTCATCCACAATAACAGCAGAGAAGGAGTATCTGTAGATGCTACAGTAGCGTGTGCTCAGGTCTCCAGGAACGTGTCCTGTGAGGCTACCAAGCAGATGCACCAACCCTGAGTGGTGCTTGTCAGAGTGGAATGAAGTCTACTTGACAGAAGCCATGTTTGGTCTGCATTTAGAGCGGAGTGAGTATTGTTTACATAGAAAAAAGGTAAGAGAACAGTTTATATTTTGTGGTTCTCTTGGCTGAGGCATTTTTATTACTTTCCAAATTAAAGCTTCTCTTCTGGAAAATATCCCACAAACATCCTCCTGAACCAAGGGAAACAAAAGAGGTCAACTTTGGTCAAGACCTACTGCACGCCAGCCTAGCAAGGCAAACCCATACCATTGGGTACAGAATGCTGAATTTCCTCCTGGAACTTCCTACTGGAAATCACAAGGTTCAAAAGATGCAGCCCCGTTTTATGACCTGAAGAGCTTTAATCAGGCTGTCTACTCAGGAATAAGATTTCTTTATAATTTTATTAAATCAAATGTTACAACTCCTTCCCCATACACCCCACCAACTTCACTGGTTCCTGTGTACATCGTGTCCTAATTTCACATTTCTTCATTTTGTTGAGCTGATCGTGTCTCCAGTATAATACCTTCCGATGTCTGCCCTGTTGAGTGGATGCCATGTTAGTGATTAACACACTATTAGCATCATGTGCTATAGTCTTGGACTTCCCGACGTCCCACCTAGTCACACAGGACATGCACATCGCCAAAGTAATGGGGATGGAGATGATGTTGATGATGGTGACGGTGAGGTGGAGGGTCGTCGTGTGCGTTCTCAGTGTCTATAGTGTAGTCGGTACATGGTAGACTTTTGATTTTTGATCGGTTGGATGGATGGAGGTAGAATGCATAAATCAATGGATATCCTGAAACCAGAGCCATCAGACACAGTTACCCCTTATGTGGATACACTCTTTTAAGTGTAAAAGAACCCCAAATCTGTTATCCAGCCATTAGCAAGGTGGCTTTGTCTTTCTCTACAGGTAATTATGCTGCCAAGGGCTGGGCTCACTCTTTCCTGTCAGGAGAGGCACGAAAGGAGAGTGATGGGAGGAAAAGAATATGGACTTAGAATGTGAAGACTGGTGTTAAAGCACGATTCGGTTTCCTCCTAGCATTGTTATCTTGGAAGAGTCACTTAACCTCTCTCGGTCTTTCTCCAAATCTGCGAAAGCAAAACAATAACACACTCTGTTGTACGGGATTTTGGTAGGATTACATGAAACAGTACGTGAGCAGGTGGTTTGTGTGCCTAAAGCAACACAGAAATTTGAGCCGCTAGTATTCTCTTTGATGTGGACAATACCAGTGGTCCTCTCTTTGTTGAGTTATTAGGAGCTAAGCTTTTCAGATTTCTTGTCTTTTCATTTCTGCTGAGAAAACATAAAGATAATGTGAATGCTGCTAATGCACAGGAAAATAAGCAGAATAATGAGAACACGTCACCTCTGCAGAACTGAACAGCTTACACAGTGTGTTCCCACACACTGTCTCATTCAGTCCTCACCACAGGCCCAGCCAGTGGATGTCCAAGCCTTTGTGCCCTGGGCATTCCCCTCTGGAGGGAAGGGCTCCATGGGAGCAGAATCGACCCTGCAACTGAATTTCCTGTTCAGAAAGTGGACCAGAGGAACAGTGGCCAGGGCTTGGAGGTCTGCTGTCTGGCTCACTGTTGACACTAACTGGGATGCTTAATTTGATGTCTCAACTTGACTGGGCCACTGGGTGCCTGAACATTTGGTCAAATGTTATTCTAGGTGTGTCTGTGCAAGTGTTTCCGGATGAGATTCACATTTGAATTAGTAGACTGAGTAAAGCAGATTGCCCTCCTTAAGGTGGGTGGGCTTTAGCCAAGCACCTGAAGACATGAATAGAACAGAAAGGCTGAGTAAGAGTGAACTCCACCCACCTGACTGCTTGGAGCTAGGACGTGGCTTTTCTTGAGTCCTGAGCCTGCTGGCTTTTGAACTGGAGCTTACACCATTGGTCTTAGAGGTTCCCAGGCCTCCAGTCTTTGGCATTATGGAAGATTAGATGTTAACTAAAACTCTTGCCCTAATAGCTCATTTAAAAATGCTGGATAGGGGCAACTGGGTGGCTCAGTCTATTGAGTGTCTGACTTCGGCTCAGGTCATGATCTCACAGTCCGTGGGTTCAAGCCTCGCATCAGACTCTGTGCTGACAGCTCGGAACCTGGAGCCTGCTTTGTATTCTGCGTCTCCCTCTCTCTCTGGCCCTCGCCTGGTCATGCTCTCTCTCTCTCTCTCAAAAATAAATAAACATTAAAACAAAAACAAAAACAAAAAATGCTGGATAGAGGTGTCTGGGTGGCTCAGTCGGTTAAGTGTCCAACTTCAGCTCAGGTCATGATCTCCCTGTTCGTGAGTTTGAGTCCCACATCAGGCTCTGTCTCCCTCCCTCTCTACCCCTCCCTGATTGGTGCACTCTCTCTTTCTCTCTCAAAAACAAATAATAATTTTTTTTTTAATGCTGGAAAAAGTTTTTTTAAAATAAATGTTAAGTTTTAGAACAATATTTTTAGCTTTATAAAAACATAGCAGATAGCACAGAGAATTCCCATATACTTCATACCCAGTCTTTCCTAGTATTTAACATCTTACATTGGCATAGAATATTTGCTACAGTTAATTAACCAAATACTGTTTACATTATTTATTGAAGTACATACTTTTTTCAGACTTCCTTAATTTTTACCTACTGTCTTTTTTCTGTTCCAAGCTTCCATGTAAGATACCACATCACAGTTAGTTATGTTTTCTGAGCGTTCTTGTGGCCATAACAGTTTCTCAGACTTTCCTTGTTTTTGATTACTTTGATGCTTTTCAGAATTACCTGTCAGATATTTTATAGGATTGCTCCTCAATTGTATTTGTCTGTCATTATTCTCATGTTCACACTGAGTCAGGAATTTTGGAAGAAAGATCATAAAAGTAAAATGCCATTTTCATCAAATCCTATCAAGGGTACATACTAACAATGTGACTTTATCACAACAACATGACTTTATTATTTGAAGTTGACTTGATTACCTAGAAGAGGTAGTGTTTTCAGATTTTTTTTCATTTAAAAGTTACTCCCTTCACCCTCTCTTTCCATACGCTACCATTTGGAAGGAAGTCACTATGCCCAGCTCACATTCTCCAAGGAGTCCTGGTTCCTTTTCTTGACGAATGGTGTTCAAAACCAAGGTCTGGGTGCTAGGTGTGCTCATGGCTGTTGGAGCGTTGTTACTTTTGGGTCTTCTCAGATGACAAAACAGGGGAATATATGCATGAATATTAATTAATATACACAAAGGTATCTATAAATATTTCTTTTTTTAAACGTTTCTTTATTTTGAGAGGGGGTGAGGGGCAAAGAGAGAGGGAGAGAGAGAATCCCAAGCAGGCTCTGCACTGTCAGTGCACAGCCAACCCAGGGCTCCATCTCACAAACTGTGAGATCATGACCTGAGCTGAAATCAAGGGTCAGACGCTTAACCAACTAAACCACACAGGCTCCTGAAGATATCGATAAATACTTCTATATGTGACCATCTGTATGGATATTCAGCCAAACATGAGCTCATATTGATGTTTCCAACTCCAGTCTATTGTCGGGATCATTCTAGCATTTCCCCTGGTATGCCTGCAATCTTCCACTCCAACGATGAGAAACCACCATTTGCCATCCATATACTTAATTGTTCAACTTATAGACGATCTAATTGTGCTTATGTATAATTTATGGTGCCTTCAGTTTTACAAACTCTACTCATTTCCACATTTACTTAGGTGAGTACCTTCTCCTCTAACCTCTTCAGGAAGGTTGTTTCGTACATCTGTAGTACAGTTAGGTTGTTTTGTCACATTCTGCCTTCCATCCTGGGATTCCTCTGACCACTTACACAGTTTTTAATTGTGCACATTAAGATGAACTCTTGCAAAGTAAAGTTCAATGGATGCTTAGTGTCATATATCCACAGTATCATACTAACTCATACTTGATAGTTTTACCTCCCTAGAAAATATCTGCTTTATCTATTCAACTCCTTCTCTTCTCCTTTGAAACCTGTGGCAACCACTGATCTTTTATTGTATCTATAGTTTTGGTTTTTCTGGAGTGTCATGTAAGTGGAATCATATAGTACTTAGTCTTTACACATTAATTTCTTTCACCTAGGAATATGCATTGAAGATTAATCCATGTATTTTCGTGGCATCACTTTTTTTTATTGCTGAATAATATTTTATTGTACAAATGTACCAGAGTTTCCTTATCCATTTATCTATTGAAAGATGACCTTGATGGTTTCCAGTTTTGGGTAATAATGAAAAAGCTCTATACATATTCATATGCATGTTTTAGGTGGACATAACTTTTCAAATATGTTGGGTAAATACCTAGAAGTGCAATCATTGGATCATATTTAGCTTTGTAAGAAACTGTCAAACTCTTTCCCAGGTGGCAGTACAATTTTGCATTTCTGTGAACAACGGAAGGGGGTTTCTATTGATGTGAATACTCACCAAAAATTGGTAATGTCAGTTTTAAAAAAAGTTTCAGCTATCCTAGTGGGTGTGTGGTGCTATCTCATTGTTGTCTCAATTTGTAATTTCCTTATGACAAATCGTCTTAGTCCATTGGGCTGCTATAATAAAAATACCATAGACGGGGGGCTTATTTATTTCTCACAGTTCTAGAGGCTGGAAAGTCCAAGATCAAGACACTGGCAAATTCAGTGCCTGGTGAGAGCCCATTTCCTGGTTCATGGATGGCTGTCTTCTCTCTGTATCTTCACATGGCAGAAGGGGCAGTGGAGCTGTCTGGGGTCTCTTTGATAAGGATACAAATCCCATTCATGAGGGCTCTATGAATGACCTAATCGCTTCCCAAGGGCCCCACCTCTTAATACTGTCACACTGGGGACTAGGTTTCAACATATGGGTTTTGGGGGAACACAAATATTCAGTTTAAAGCACAATGATTTGAGCAGCTTTTCACGTGCTTATTTGTCATCTGTATATCTTCACTTTTTCAAATGTTTATTTTTGAGAGAGAGAGAAAGAGAGAGAAGGAGGGAGAAAGAGTGTGTGTGTTTGAGCAGAGGAGGGGAAGAGATAGAGACAGACAGAATCTAAAGCAGCCTCCAGTCTCTGAGCTGTCAGCACAGAGCCCTATGTGGGGCTGGAACTCATGAACCGTGAGATCATGGCTTGAGCCAAAGTTGGATGCCTGACCAACTGAGCCACCCAGGTGCCCCATACATATATATCCTTTGATGAGCTGTTTGTTCAGATCCTTTGCCCATTTTTATTTAGGCTTTTAGTTTTCTTATTGTTGAATCTTCAATATCTTTATAAAAATGTTTATTGACTTATTTTGAGAGAAAGAGAGAGAGTGCATGTGTGTGTGTGTATGTGTACGAGCTAGGAAGGGGCAGAGAGAAGGAGAGAGAATCCCAAGCAGGCTCTGCAGTGTCAGTGCAGAGGGGCCCAATCTTACAAACTGTGAGATCGTGACCTGAGCCAAAACCGAGAGTTGGACGCTCCAGTTAAGCCACCCAGATGCCCCAATATGTCTTTTTAAATGCATGATATACTTGCAGGAAGGAAGAAAGGAAATTCTTAAAATGCATGAAATATCAAGAAAATATTATTCCATGGGTAAGCAAACTCTGGAACTAATGTTTTCTCGGGGCATTTTTGTCAATACCTGGAAATCTGGAATTTGGTGTTAATGTGTCATGCAGTGGAGAACGGAAGAGAAAGGCTAGGGCCTAAATAAAGGGAGGTTATATGGAAGATTAATCCTCAGCCCAGGCTCCATCAGATGGAACCTGCAGGAAATGAAAAAACAAAAACAAAATCAAAAACAACATCTAACCAACCAAATCAAAAAGCAAAACAAAGCAAAAAACTTGTTTTACAAAGGAAGTAGCAAAAATTATTTGTTTTTTTTCAAGTCTCTGTATGGATATATGGGGATAGGGAGGAGAAACGATAAGCAGGGGTAGAACCAAGTCTACACTAAGAATCCTAATAATAACTCCAATTCCTGTGGGTATGGGTAAGAATTCACACCATCCGAATGGCTGCACTCACAAAAATCTCCAACTGAAAAGTCGCTTAATTCTTAGTCATATTTTCTATTAAAAAAAAAAATCTCCCTGACAGTATTAACTGTAACTTCCTCTTATCTACCTTCTAGTTCACATATTCTCACTCTGGACTATAAGATCTTCATTAACCTGCTAGAGGCAAATTCCAATTATTTCTGGATGAAAAAAATTTAAACTTAGACCTCAAACAATAATCAAACATACAATTTTATAGAACATGAGCTCTCTCTCTCTCTCTCACACACACACACACACACACACAAACACACACACACACACACACACACATACCACATCACCAAAAGCACAAGCAAAAGAAGCTATCATAAGTCAGACAGAAGATATAAAAAAAAAAAGTGGAATCACATTCCCAAACTGGAATTTTCAGGTATAGAATAAACATATTTAAATGTAAAAAATCTTAGTATTGAAAATATGGTAAAAATATAAGAGGCTACCATAATTGACTCATCATAATTGGAAGGAAGCATATACAACATCTAGAATTTAAAAAGTAAAAGTGAATATTAAAATTCACCAAAAAGATTAATGTAGATTAGACACAACAAAAAAGAGAATAAGTGAGCTGGAAGATAGTTATGAGGGAATTACACAGGATCCACCTCACAGAGACAAGAGAGGTAAATATGAATGAAAATAATAGAATATAAGAATTTAGAAAATCAAACATAAGTCTAATGGGAGTTCCAGAAAGAGATGATGGAGAGAATCTCAGTCATAAAAATAATGAAATCTTGCCAATTGCAACAACGTGGATGGATCTGGAGACTAAAATGCTAAGTAAGATAAATTAGTCAGAGAAAGACAAATCCTATACGATTTCATGCCTATGTAGACATTAAGAAACAAAAGAAATGAACAAATTAAAAAAGGGACAAACCAAAAAACAGACTTTTAAGTATAGAGAACAAACTGATGGCTACCAAAGGAGTGGTAGATGAGGGGATGGGTGAAACAGATGAAGGGGATTAAGAGTACACTTCACGATGACTACTAAGTACTTGCTGAATCACTGTATTGTACACCTAAAACTAATACAACATTGTAGATGCGCCTGAGTGGCTCAGTCTGTTAAGCGTCTGACTCTCGATTTTTGCTCAGGTCATGATCTCCCTGTGAGCCTGACATTGAGCGCTGCACCGACAGTGCTGGGCCTGCTTGCAATTCTCTCTCTCTCCCTCTTCCGCCCTCTCTCTCTTTCTCTCTCAAAATAAATAAATAAACTTTAAAAAATAATATAACACTGCATTTTAACTATACTGGAATTTTAAAAATTGGACAATGACATGCCGTAATTTTTTGTAACAAATTAAAAATTTATTGAGAGACATTAAGAAGAGTTACGTAGACATAACATGTGTATGTATGGAAAATAGTCATGTAAAGATGCTAATTCTTCCCCAAACTGATCAATAGATTGAGTGCAATTCCTATCTCTATCTCAACAAACTTTCTTGTGGAAGATGATAAAAAAAAAAAAAAAAACTTCTAAAATGTTCACGAATGTGCATAGGTTGGGTTCTCCAGGTAACAGCTACCAAGATGGAGTTAGAGGTGTAAGAGGTTCTTTTGGGTGTGATGCCTGTGAACGATAAAGGGAAGAAGGAGAAGCAGTGGACAGGTATGTTGATGGACAGACTAGTGTGTGGATCTGACCTCTGTCAGAAAAGAGAGGAAGAAAGGAGGATAAGGCAGGAAGAGACTGAGTGGGCAGTGCAGCTGTGGGCTATCTCCGCCAGCCCAGAGGGGACCTTGGGAGAATGACTGCTCAGAGAGGAGTCCTACTCCGGCCAGGTCTGGTGAGCCTTTGCTCAACCACCATTGTGCTCAGTTATCGCATGACACCTGACTGCGGAATGCATGGCCTCAGGTTTAAACAGAAGTAGGTTCTGAAGGAACTTACAGCCGGAGACTGTCAGCTGCCTGCACCCCCTATGGCAGGATCTGTCTAGGAAGAGAGATCTGAATAGTGTGCTTTTATGGCTGCCACAGAAGGAAAAGTGCCAAAATTAATCAAGACATTCTTGATGAAATGATGTCCCCCTGGGGTGTACATTTGCCCTTCTAGATATCAAGACTTGTTAAAATAAAGCTACAATAATTAAGGTATTGTGATTTTGATATAGGGATAGTTAGGCAGATCAATGGAAAAAACAGTCTGTCAGATCTGCGCACATTCAGAAGCCTGTTCGATGACTGAGCTGGCCCTGCAGATCAGCGGAGAAAGAATGGAAAATTCTATAAGTGGTGCCAAGACAATTCTTCATCTAGATGGTAAGAAATGAAAATGGATCCTCACTGTATCTCAGACACAAAAATCAATTTCAGATGGATTGAGTACTTAATGTGAATGGCAAAACTTTAAAACTTTTAGAAGAAAATATGGAGAATTCCTTTATGATCTTGAGATAGGAATAATCTCTTTAGATATAAAAAAGCACATACCATAGAGGGAAATACTGATAAATTCAACTACAGTAAAATTGACAACTTTGTTTCATCTAAATACGTTCTAAACAGAGTAAAATGTAATCCATAAACCAAGAGAAGCTATTTTAATACATGTAATCAATAGAGTACTGTTGTATACAATATGTTAAAAAACAAAACAGGGGCGCCTGGGTGGCGCAGTCGGTTAAGCGTCCGACTTCAGCCAGGTCACGATCTCGCGGTCCGTGGGTTCGAGCCCCGCGTCGGGCTCTGGGCTGATGGCCCAGAGCCTGGAGCCTGTTTCCGATTCTGTGTCTCCCTCTCTCTCTGCCCCTCCCCTGTTCATGCTATGTCTCTCTCTGTCCCAAAAATAAATAAAAAATGTTGAAAAAAAATAAAAAACAAAACAAAACAAAACTCTTGAGAATCAACAAGTAAAAAGCCAAATGATCCCAATGGATAAATGAGCTAATGAAGTGAATAGGAATTTCACAAAAGGGGAAACAGAAATGGTCAATAAACACAAGGAACAATGCTTGATCTCCTTAGTAATGAAAAAAAAATGCTAATTCAAATATGAGATAAAATTTCACAACTATTAGATTAGCAACGAAAAACCTCGACAATACCAAGAATGTAGAGTAATGGGAAATCTTGTACCCTGCAAGTGGAAATGTACATTAGCATATCAATTTGGAAAACATTTTGAGATTATCTAATAAAGTTGAAGATGCCTCCATTCTATGACCTTCAGTTCTACTCCTAAATATATATACTGTGACAGTGGTCTTCAAACTGGGTGTGTATATTTCCTGGGACTTCATGAAGATTTCCAGGGGTTTGCAAACACTGGTGACTTTAAGTGAATTAATTTTTATACCTTCAGTATCTATAAATATTCTTTACTAAAATTGTTCTGACAACATGTTTTGGATTAAAAAAAACCCCAAACATCCTGTTGGTTCTCCTTTTCCCAACTCCCCCCTTAAAATCACCCTTGTCGTGTTAGGAAAGAAAGCCTCTCACTAAACTTCTCTTGCTCTGGTGTAAGAGTAAGAGATATTGCTCTACGAAATAAAAATCCTTGGGGGTGGGGGCACCACAGAGGTAATACAAGACATTGTTACTCGGCAGCTTCCTTCAATTAAGACACCATAAACTGTGGCAGAGCTTTGTGATTTTTCTGGTCCTGTAAACTATTCTAAGAGCAAAGTATTGTGTTAGAAATGGGATACTTTGGGGGGCACCTGGGTGGCTCAGTCAGTTAAGCATCCAACTTCAGCTCAGGTCATGATCTCAGAGTTTGTGAGTTCAAGCCCTGAGTCAGGCTCTGTGCTGATAGCTCAGAGCCTGAAGCCTGCTTCAAATTCTGTGTCTCTTTCTTTCTCTGCCCGCCCCCCACCCCTGCCTCCCTCTCTCAAAAATAAATGATGAACATTTAACACATTTATAGCGATGGGATAATTTGGCTTCTATTAGGATGTTCTGCATCCAGCAGAAGTGATAACTATTTTCATTTAATGACATTACCTCTGGAAATCTCTGACTGCTCTCCAAAATACATCAGTCCTATGAGTAACAAAGACGGCGGCACCTTATTTCATCCGGGTAACAAATTCAGAGCAAGGCTGTTATCTCAATAACTTATCTATCTATCTATCCACCTGCCCATCCATTTATCAATCTTAGAGTTACATAACAAAAGTAAAATGTTTGTCAGGGTTTCATAGTAACACATTTATTTAATTTAAGAATGAAGCCAGATTTTCTTCTAACACAAAGTGTATCTGGCCTGGCTGATTGGTTAAAACTAAAGACTTAGTTTATCTGCTCAGTTACCTACTGGATACTATCCCTACATTGATGGAGTTATAGTCTTGCTTCTGAGGTTTCGATAAAAATATCTTAAGAGACCTTGATAAGATAAAAAGCATTTTCTCAAAGATATTGTATCAGCAAAATTTGATGAAAATAAACAGGGGTTATTTTTTCTAACCCTTTTCAACTACATTAGGTTAAGCAAGGTTACTGGAAGTGAAAAAATTATCCATATGATGGATAGTCATTTGATACATCTTTCTGGAATAGATATATGATGAAGCCTCTTTGTTATGTTTCTGAGAAACTGAAAAACTTTATACCTAAATGACTGAACAGCTTTTACAAGTCAAAGAGTTACAATTCTTTACTTTCAACCAAACTGACAAAGGATCCAATCAAGTTGCCAGCTGATGGGTCACTAAAAATAATGTTTACAAATGCTAGGTTTTTGCATACATTTTTCCATGAAATGCTACTGACTTTTTGCATAAAACTTAGAATTCAAAGAAGTGCGTGACTTTTCTGTAATAATATTACATTCATTTCAAGCTTAAATACCCACGGGAATTCTTCTGTGTCTTGAAACTGTCCAGAATGTCCAGAAAGGTGGGAGCAATTCCAGAATCTCTACTAGAGGGAGGCTGTTTTCTCAGCCTGACGGAAGGAGTCCAGACTAGGAGATATCTGGAGATACAGGAAGTCACCTCCCATCTTAGGTTCCCTGAAACAGGGTCGCCCACTGTTTCCTCATCTAGCTTCATCCCCTCCTTTACATCCCCCTCCCTGTCCCACTCCTGCAGAAGATAAAAGCTCATTGGAGAACAGGAATATGTGGAACAAAGTTCCAGCCACTAATGGTTTTTTATTTGGATTGGCCTGATCACAAAGCCTCACCATATTTACAGTATGACAAATATCATAGCCTTTGCAACTATTTAAGCCTCTACTGAAAATTTGTACTTATTTTATTTTTAGAGGCTTACTCAAAACTATTGAGGAACATTTAGCTTTACAAAAGCTTTATGCAGATAGGCAAAAATAAATAAACAAGCAAA
The DNA here is from genome assembly GCF_028018385.1 of Neofelis nebulosa. Taxonomy (NCBI): domain Eukaryota; kingdom Metazoa; phylum Chordata; class Mammalia; order Carnivora; family Felidae; genus Neofelis; species Neofelis nebulosa. The sequence continues at coordinate 194,894,352 of NC_080784.1, read as the reverse complement.
TGAAATAAAAACTCGAGGAGCATTGCTCTAGGAAAATTCTTGGACATATGCAATAGGACCCCTATATGAGATAGTTTTGGGGGACACCTGAGTGACTCGGTTGAGTGCCCAACTTCAGCTCGGATCATAATCTCATGGTTTGTGTCAGCTGAACTGACACCTCGGAGCCTGAAGCCCGCTTTGGATTCTGTGTCCCCCTTTCTCTCTGCCTCTCCCCTGCTCTCTCTCTCTCTCTCTCTCTCTCTCTCTCTCAAACACAAATAAACAAAAAAAATTTTGGAAGCATTTTTTGTTCATCATAGCAAAATTCTAGAAATAATCAAATGCCCGTCATAATACGGTTACAAAATAATGTATAATATGTTCAAACAATGGAATACCATACAGCAATGAAATTTAAGAAGTGAGAGTTATATTTTTCATTACAGTTCTCAAAACGGAGTGAAAAGAATGAGTTACAAAAGAGTATATACAGTATGATGTTTGTAACCCAAATTTCAGATCCCAGCAAAACTGACCATTATATTGTTTTTGGTTTACCATGGCAAAATCATAAAGAAGAGCAAGAGAATGATCAACATAAAATTCAGGATAGCAGCTTTTTAGGGGGATCGTGAGGAGGGTGAACGCGTCCATTAGTCGTGCGGAGGGACTTTGCAGGCACCGACAATGTTCTATTTGTTAAACTCCAAGGTGGATACTGGGTCCCTATCTTATTGTTATGAAAATTATAAATATGCATCATATTGTTATGTATAAAGTATTCTCCAGTATGCATAATGTTTTAGGAGTATTTTTAGGAGAAAATGGGAGGGAAATTCAGGAGTATCTTAGGCTCAACACTACAGTCAAGGGATAAACGTAGAAGGTAAAATGAGCAAGAAGCAGATGAAAACTCTTTCAGACTGTGACCTTTCATTTTCTTGTTGGGATCTTCTCCTCTTGCCCTCATCCCCACTCAGGAACCTCCAGGCAGCTGGGATGTTGGGCTCAAGAGGGTAGCAAAATTCTTGTTCTACATGGCTTTCTGTCTTGACACAAGACCCTTTCTGGTGGCTGGGTCATAGAAGCAAAGTCATGGTGAGGACGAGGTCTGCAGGAAGTGAGGAACTGAAGCCCTTATCAGAAACCCAACTGGAAGTTAAGGCAGACACAGTGGTGGTCAGGTGTCAGCGGGCTTGCAGGGACAAAAGACTTCCCCCAGACTTGTTGGATTCCAAGACTGTGACAACAAGAGCAATTCCAGATGCCACCAGCCCGTGAGCCTGGGTCCCTCAACCATAGTCTGCCTTGTTTAGAGCCTTCTCAGGACATTCTTGTCAGCATGCACCCTGGGCTTTAAAAGCAGGCTGACCCCTTCACTCACTATGTCCCCAAGTCCATTTTTCTTAACGCCTTGGACCCATTCTTTTTGCTTCCAGAATCCCTTTTGTTCTTGTTTCTTGCTCATCTTTAGTGGATAAATGGGCTTGGAATTGTTGGATTTTCCTATTGTTTTACTCCTTAGACTTGAAAACTGATGTCCGAGTAAGACACCCTGGTTTAACCTCAGCCCTGCCTAAAAATAGTACTTATATAGTCTCACTCCAGCTTTTTCTCCACTTAGGGGCTCTAACTATGAACTCAAGGCTGGTTCTGACTTATTATAGTGTCCTGAAGGAACTCTTCATGCTGGCTCTGAAAGGCACTGAGGAAGCAAGGATTGGCAGTAAATCCACACTGTGCTGTGTTCTCCTCATGATGCCTAAAGAGTCTACTGTGAGGCTAGCTGAGGACTTCAGTGGAATCTGAGCCAAGAACATTGACCTGAGTCATATTTTGTGGAAAGGGAACACAGGGCTAGAATACTTTCTTCAGTATTCCCCTGAATATGCCATGCAGAGAAAGCACAAAATATTGAATAACCGATCCTCCCCTTGGAAAGTCTTAATGGCTCTGAGAAGTCTTGCAATAAAGATAATTTAATTCTGTGTTTGCCAAACATAAAGGATCATGAAAACTCTTCCTTTCTTCCTCCCTCCCTCCATCCCTTCCTTCCTTCCTTCCTTCCTTCCTACCTTCTTGCCCTCCTTACTCTCTTCCTTTCTTTATTTCTCCTCATGTCCCAAAGGACTGGACTTGTTTAGAATATACTTTGGGTAACATAGCTCTACCAATCCACAATAGCAAGAGAGAGGTGGGCTTCACAGACATTGTGCACTGACCAGCCCCTGACCTTGACCTCCTGGTGCACTTGAGGAGGTACAAATCAACAAGCTCTGTGACATCACTGAAAAGAGCATGTTAGAAGGTCACTCTGACAGATGTTCCCCATGATTAGTTGAGTTGGATGAACTCATTATGCCTAATGAGAATGAATTTATGTTACTTTATTGACATAAATTTACCAGTAAAAATGTGGATCCAAATAACAGAATGGTCCCTTTGCACATAGTTCTAGAATCTTTCGACATATTTCCATGATAAATTACTTAATTGGCAACTTCTGTCATTCTGGTGACATTTTGCCTACTGATCATATAACTAGTTCTTGGTTATTGATGCTCTACAACTGAATCATAGGGTAGACATTCCAAAACACCGCATGGTGTTTAAATCATTTATATGTAATCTTAGAGAGCATTCATTCTTTCTATAAACATTAGGAACATCCTGCGATCATAGTTCCACATTAAGCCAGAGAAATAGAGAATGGAACAAACCAGTTTCACTTCCTTAACAAATTTTGAAAAGAGTGAGCCTCCTGCATGCAAATTGGAGAAACAGGGCCTGTTCCTATTCCTTGAGCATTTAGTCAGTCGACATTATTATCTTCATTTGGCAAATGTGGGACGTAAGACTCGGAGACATTCAACTTTTCCAGGATTACTTATGCAGCGAGGTTACACCTGAGAGGAAAATACAAGACACTCGATGCAGGCTGCACACTTAAGTAAGGAGATTTCACACTACTTGAATCAGCAAACTTTACAAATGATGGTAATGCCCAAATGGTGACTTGAGCTAAGAAAGGGCTGCTCAAACCTCCCTGCTGACTGATTTATGGGTCTTTGACAATCCCCTCCCTCCCCCCCAGCAGTGCTGTGATTTAAGGATTTTATGATTCTCGCCAAATACTGTTTGTAGCCAAATTTGGACTCTTTCTGGCAGTCAAGAGCAATGGTGTCCTAACTTTTAAAGAAGCAGTACTTAACCCTTTCTTCAACTGAACTAGTTCACAGATGCCTGACATATAGTAGCTCTAGGAGGGTCTTCTGTGCCCTTTCTCTTCAACTTCTCCTTGCCCTTGGCATTGGTGACTCCAGCGTGTCAATATGAAAGGAGATTGGGACCATTAATCTGATTTTAAAGGGTGCCAGGGACCTGGTCTTACACTATGATTAAATGGAAAAGTTTTATCAAATATAGGTTATTTAGGATTTTATTATATATAATTTATTATTATTATCATTATTATTATAAGTTATATGTTCTATAACTGTATATACTATATATAATAACACATGTTATAGATTATGATGATGATGATGATGATTGTAGGCCTTTATTAGATACAGGCTATTATATGAGTTTTGTTAGATACAGGATTTTATTAGATTATAGGTTATTGTGTCTTGGGTAACCGGTCGGTATATTGGCTAATGAAGGGTTCGTTCACCCAGGTACCCACCTGATGCCACCTTTGTCCCCGAGTCCCTCTGCAAAACCCCGTGGCAAGCAGTTTGGACAGTTTTGGTGTAGGCTTAGAGCCTGGCTCCCAGCTTTTGAAGATGTGCATCCTGTGACCTCGGCAAACCTCTCTCTCCCCCTGAACACATTCTCTGCAGGCACAAAAAGATTCAGCATCTTCCCCCGAGGCTAACCCCCAGGGTTTTCTGAAGATTATGGAAATCAAGTCCACAAAGCCTTCTCTGTTCCTTGGAGAACAGGGAGATGGAGGGAAGATAAGAGAAAAGTTATCCTTAGATGAAATTATTAGGTCTGGCCACACTAGGGTAACATTCCTGAATCCAGCCTGTTGCATTCGAGCTATCAGTTATTTTATGTACAAAAGGGCTCAGAGCCTCCCCCTGCTTCCCCTTGTACCGGGAAAGAATTTGAGAGTGATTGACAGTTTTGTCTTTCTTCTGGCAGCTTTTATATTCTCCTCCTACACCAAACCCAACAGAGATCTGTGGGCCTGAAACACGGAGGCAGAGGAAGTGCGATCATGTGACCAAGAGCTAAGCTTCCATCCTTGACACAGGCTTAGGGGGTGATCCGGCCTGAGACAGGGATTGGTGAATTACTGTAAAGAGAAAGCCTCTTCTAAATGCTCAGACTCCCTGGCTCTCACCACAGGCTTGAAGGATTTGACTGTGAATACTTCTGGAATCCTCCCATCCTTGTTCTTGATTAACCATTGAGAGGACAGTCTACATTTCAGGGAAAATGGCCCTCACTCTGCTGCTCTAAGCAAGAAAAATGAGATATTAAGCATTGTCCACAATATTGGTGAATTGATTGAGTGATTCATTCATTCATTCATTCATTTATGTATCAGGCATTGCGTAAAGCAATGGAGAAACAGAGATTAAAAGAATGACATCAGTACCATGGTTCTTCACCTGGGCTTTAGAGGTCTGTGGACCCCTTGATTTTGTAATCAAAATGCATGCTTATGCTAATATGCATTTATCCAGAGAGAGAATGCAGAACTTCGATCAGGTTCTCAAAAGTTTAAAAGTTGCTGGTTCATGGGAAAGATCTGTTGTAAAGGCTTTTGAGAGAGATAATGGGTAGGATATAGCGGTCCAATCTGAGTTGGGTGGAGAGATGGTGGGGTGTGCACATGAAAATATCAATTCCTGAGGGTGGACAAAGATAGCCAAGTGTCATAGCATCCAGACAGGACAAGCAGCAACAGTTTCTCCTGGGGTGTCTTCACCCAATGCCTGATAATAAAAAACTGAATGCAAACACTTTGTGTGGCAAGACCTATGTATGGCAAACCTATGGAGAAAGAAGTCTGAATGGAGAATCTGGGTCTTAACAGTTCTGAGGAGTCTGGCAATATTCTGCAAAAACAGAGCAAATATGTTTTCCCCACTACCAACACAGAATCACAGTATTCTTTTACAAACGTGCTCTGGACACCTTGACTGCAAAGGGTGAAAAATGTCCCGCCCAGTGGATGTTTGTGGCACCTAAGTGAGCAGTTAGCAATTATCTCCTAAGCCATTTATTGACACCCTCACTTGAGCTCTTTGAGGACAACCACTGTGTCTTATTCACCAGTGTGTTCCCAGTGTCCACCCTGGACACTGCCTGGATGTCCTAGCCCCCGCCCCCCTCCATGAGCTGCGCTCCCCTGCATCCCGCCCTTTTGCGTGTGACTTGTTTCGGCCAATGGAATGTGGCAGGAATAACATCATGCACGTTTTAGAGTCTAGGACTTAAGAGACCTTATAGTTTCTGTCTTTCCGCTCTTGGAACTCTGAGACACCATGTTCAAGTTATCTTACTAGTGAGACCACGGGGAAAGACAGAGGCTGGAGGATTAGAGATTCGGTATGAAGTGAGAGAGAGAGCCAGCCAGACTGCAGGCTTTCTGAGCGTCTGAGCAGAGGATCCAGATGTTGATGTGAAGTCATCTGGTATCCTACAAGCCCGGCTGTGCTGTCCCAGCCAACACCACAGATACGGCGGTTCCAGCCCAGACCTGCCAAAATTGTAGAACGGTGGTCAATTGAATGGTTGTGGATATTGAAACCTCTCAATTTTTAATTTTCATTCACTAAGTTTTGAAGTGATTTATTAAATAAGAACAGATAATTGATATAGTGGCCGATAGACGATACTCAACAAATATGCATTGATGAATGAATGAATGAGCGGATGAATGAATAAAACTGGTATTCCCTCTAACGAGCTGCAGATTACCTATCGGGGATGCCTGGTCAATGGTATGTACTTGATAACCGCTGAGTCTGTGGGACTCACATAAATAGTCCCATCAATTTATACAGTTCTCATTATCTTTATATCAGCGCTCCCTGGTGGATGTCTGGAAAATTCCTTCCTGCTTAACAGGACAAGGAAGGAAGTGTTATGGACAAAGAGTGCACAGAGCTCCAAGGAGGTGGGGATGGCAGGAGCATATGCCCGCCTGGGGTGGCAAGGTTTCAGAGGGGATGGCTTTCGAATGAGGGGGTTTCCTCATCTAAAGCAGCAGAAAGAGCTTTGCAAGCAGTAGAAGCAGAACGTGCAAAGACACCTAAGCTGGAGAGGTTCCGCAGAGTGCTTAGAACCACGAGTATTGTGTGAGACCGCTGTGTTCACCAGACCTTACTGCCCGTTAAGATTGCAGGTTTGTGAGAGAGCAGTGGGTGGGTAGCTGAAGGGAGGTGCCCCTGGGGGAATGAGTGAGACCCTGAGTTTGGGCAGCCTTTTTGATCCATAGGAACAGACCCTTTCTCTAAAGACACAGGCAGCATGGAGGGATTTTAAGCAAGGGTTTGACATGACCTGACAGCTCTCAGGTTTCAAGACTTAAGAAGCCCTCTAGCTTCCCAAGTTCCTGACCCCACGTAACAGGCTCTGCTTTCTTGCTGACACTGGCAGCCGTGCAAAAAGGGCGCTCCTCCAAGGCGACCCCAAGTCCTTGATCCATTCTTTCCCTCCTTGATAGAGATCTTCAAGGGTTTTGTGTTAGGATCGGAACCACTGCTAATTTATGAACTTGCTCGTCAGGTGTTGCTGTGGCTAACAGGCCCCTGGGCCAGCATTTTCCTCATGTGGTCAGAAAGCAAATAAATAGCGCCTCGAGTCTCTATGAATTCCTGCTTACGGATACTGAAGGCATAGAAAACAGTCTTCGGATAAGGCTTTATTTTCGTACATGATTTGGAAATATTTTTGAGTTAGCAAGTTCTGATTTTCTGCACTAACTTTCTGAGGTCTTAGTACAAAACATGAGCAGACTTTTATGAGTGGGGTCAATGTCATTCTGGAATGTGTTAGACTCCTCCAGCCACAGAGTTTGGTTCTCCCTCTGATCCCTGGGATTTATGACATTCTTAATCAAGAAGAAGGAGCTGCAAGATTTCTTCCAATTCAAATGAAGGCAAAATTTATGTGTGGTTGGGTGAATTGGCCATCTCTTTCTAGAAAAGGCCATTTCATTCCCAGTCTTCATTTAAAGTTGGGATTGATTTATCCCCTTGGTTAAGTGCCACACAGTCCGTCCTGAACCAGGGTGTATGTGAGATGTTTATTGTGGCTTGAAGCTGATGCACCTGCTCCCGGTGGGTCCCCCTGTCTTTCCCTTCACCAAACTGCTGCCAAGCTGAGCCGAGGCACGCTCAAAGCAATGCCAATACCAAACCGAGGATAAGCGCAGAGAAATTCAACCTCTACCAAAGCTTCTACAAGATTTTAAATAAGATCTCAGGCTCATTTCCAGTTAAGCATTTTAAAAGCTACTTTTTCCATCTTTGCCATATAGGCTTTGTTAGCATACGCCACCTCCAAACCCTGCTTCTCTCTAAACTCCCTGTAAAATGCTTTTTCAGTGGGATCACCAGAGATTTTCAGTCTTTCCTCCCTTTTCCTTTTGCAGCTTAGCTATTAGGTCAGTCAAAATCTTCCCCTGCTTCTCAGGATCTGGGTGGAGCCGAAGAAGAGCCAGGAGTGAACGTCACCAGAATCTTCCTCCTTCAGCAAGAGGGCGTCAAGATGGTCAGGAGGAGTTCTGAGTTCTGAGCCCAGGCTTTATGAGGTGTTGGTGCTTCTGTGCTTTTTCAGAGCAATGTCGTAAGAACAGGCCAAGATGCCCGTGGGTGAACATGTCTGTGAAGCCATTCTCAACCAGCCAGGCTGCAGCCTACACACCAAATGATCTCAGACCGTGAGCAAACCTAGGGGAGGTCAGCCGAGTCTGGTCCAGGTCAACAGAACCACCCAGATGTCCCACAGAATTGTGAGAATTAATACATGGTTGTTGCTTTAATCCACTGGGTTTGGGGTTGATTTTTGTTAAGCAGCAATATCACAGCAATAGATAGTGAATGATGGCTGTCTACTGTCTTCGTACATCTTGATTCAGTTCAAGACCTAACTTTAATCTCAGCTTATCCCAAGGGACATCTTTGCCTACTCTAGCCTACCTTGATTTTCCTCTCAGCCAAGTTTCTTTACCACAGAAGTAGGTATCAATGTCAACTTTGTCTCGTGACTTTTCCTATTTTTCTCTTGTACTTACGAGGCTCACTGCATTATCTCACTATGCTATCCCCACCAAAATAAGGTCTGATTGTAACATCTCACGCTGTAACGTCATTATGACCCATAGGGAAAAAAAGGACTTTCTAATTGTCTACGTAAAACCAATAACATCGGTTGCTAAATCTAACTCCTGCCTTTTGTTCTACAACAGTGTAGAAACAGTTGAGTGCTACCTAAGGGGAAAAGTGGTCCACCAGGTTAGAATCTGCTCTCTCTACTAGATGGCAAGCTTCCTGGGGTCAGCATCCTTCCTGTTGCCCTTCTGCATCCCCCTCAAGATCTCATGGGGCACCAGGAACATAGGCTGTCATCAATGACTGCTGACTGACCTTCTGATGGGTTCCTTAAAAGGGGTAGAAACTCTCCCTTCTCCTCCCAATCGATGGATATTTGCAATTCTTGCCTGCTTGTTCTCTTTTCCCTCATTTCTCCTTGATTACTGCCAAGGCAGATTCCACCGTCCTAACCCCTGGGAGTCTATTTCATTTCCTAATTACTTTCCCTGCTGAGAACATTCTTGTATTGCTGTATCTAACCCAAATTTCCCTTTCTGTGGCTTCAGGCCATTGCTCCTTACTCTAAATCCTCTGAAAGGAAGAATAATTCCCTTGATTAATTTATATTGTAATCTCAAAGCTGTTTATACATCACAATTTCTGCTTCCCTGGAGTCTCTTTTTGCTAGATTAGAGGAATAAGATTTCTCTCTCTCCATTTCTTCTCTGTACCTAAATTTTTGGTTTATAAACCTCTAAGGTCTTTCTAGGTGCTGTATTTAGAGATTTTTCTTTCCAAACTGATGTAAAAATAATTGCTCTCAATTATTGACTATTTCCTCTACGTGCTAGGCAGTGGACTAAGCATTTTTATACACATTATTTTGTTTGACTCTTTGAATGGGGTAAGGGCTGTTGTTAACCCTATAAAATCCATGAAGAAACTGAAGCTCAGAGAGGTTAAGTAACATCTGAAAGTTCACACAGCTTGTTGGCTGGTTGCATTTTGATCTTTTCACTCTTAAGTGTGGACTCCTAATTGTTGAGCTGTATTCTCTTCAAATATGGCCATTGCTCATGGTCTTTCTATTGATTCTCATCGGGCTACCTACATGACAACATGGTCTCTTTTTCAGCTATTTTTTAAGGATATTGAACATTTAAAAAAAATGTTCATTTATTTGTTTTGGTGAGAGAGAGAGAGAGAGAGAGAGAGCACAGTGGGGAGTAGCAGAGAGAGAGGGAGACACAGAATCCAAAGCAGGCTCCAGGCTCTGAGCTGTCAGCACAGACCCCAACTCAGGGCTCAAACTCCACAAACTGTGAGATCATGACCTGAGCTGAAGTCAGACGCTTAACTGACTGAGCCACCCAGGCACCCCTCAGCTAATTTACTTTTATATGCTTGAGGAAATATGTGCTTTAAGTGAGTCCCGTGATGGGGATTGGAGTATTACTTTGAGCACCAATTGACTCTCCGGGCCTGGAGAGGTTATTTTTCAATCTGTGAGATGAGAGAGTGATCACACTTCTTGTGACGTTCGGAGAAGATAATGTCTGTGATAAATTCCGATCACAATACCCATCAGAGCAACCTGTTTTGTTACTCCGATGGTATATTTTTCTTACTGTTCTTTGTTACTATCTTTATTACTGTTATCGTTAGTTTCCAGAGTGAGAAATTGGAGAATTGGAAGCTTGGTCAACTCAGGAGTATAAAACAGCCTGTGGTTCTGGGGCGCAACAGCTTAATCTGGAATTTAGAATTCCATCCCTGTCTTTTATCCCGGGCACTTGCACGAGCCTCAGTCGATCACTGATGTTCTGGGTCCACCCATTTACTTCTGTGTCACATCATAATTTCCCCTCCTTGTCAGCGGAAAGGTAAATTCCGTTTGCGGGGGAGATCTCTCAACCTCCCAAGATTTCTTTTCTTAAGGACTGGTGAAGTGGTCTTGGGTGAATCTCCAAGGGAAAGGCCATTTCTCAGGGCCAGTCCTTGCTTGCATGTACAGTTGCTCAGTCGTCCCTCCAGCCTCTCCTCCATCGGGAGACTCTCTCTCTTCCCTGCCAGCCTTGGAGAATCAGAGTATTCTTGTTGTTTATTTCTTTAAGAGAGCCAGCAAATGTCTTTAACGTACTTTAATTCTCTCATCTTCAAGGTAGCCATGAAGTTACCTGTTTTTCAGGTAGGATAATATGAGTGAATGAGTATCAGACTAGTTATGAATCTTTAGCCCAAATGCTTGGCCCTTCTGAACACGTTCTCCCTTTCTGTGAAATGAGATTGTTGGACTAGATGAGGGGTTGGAAACGGAGAAAGCTGTCGTGTCTGGACAAGTGTCTCTGATGATTGCAGCAGGCGGGTGTAGGCTTGGTAAAGGGGAGTCACTGCTTACCCCCCACCAATGGGCACCGTGCGGGATGCACACACCTAGGGCTGACAGCTTCTAGATTTTTCCAAAAAAAGTTAGGGATCAGATTTCTTTGTGATGTTCTTGCCTTTTAAATGTGGGGGAAAAAATCAGTTTATAGTAATTCTGAGCAAGACAAAGCTTGGTAGACCAAACAGAGACCTCGGATGTTGAGCAGCCAGGCGAGGCGGCTAAAGTGGCACCTCAGAACGTGCACATGAATTGCCTGGGGATTTGCTGACAGGCAGAATCTGATCCAGGAGGTCTGGCACTTGAGACCTGAGATTGTGGGATGCTAACAGGCTCCCAGGTGATCCAATCCTGCCGGTCCAGGGACCACACAGAAAGTTGCAAGGGGGCTGGATGATCTCAGAGCAACTTCCTTCATCTCAAGCAGTTGGTGGTGATGTTGGGATTCTTAAACCTCATTAGGCCAATCTATACTTGTCTTTTAAATCTGTACTCCACCCACCTGACCGACATCCTTGCCTCTGTCCCTCTGTGTCATGTCCCTATCATACTAAGATCCTGAATTCCCTTTGACCTTAAAGTATTTACAGACTTATTTGGTGATTTTGGATGCTTGGTATTTCTGGATATTGCAAATGATACATCCTGATGTAAGAGCATTGCAGATTTTTTTCCAGGATGATTACACAGGAATTATCATAGGGTATTAAGAGCCCATGAGCAGAGCTGAGATCACTAAATGGGAAACGTGAACATCTTTGTATATCAAATGAGGGTCACAGCTTCAAATTAGGCTTTGGTCTCTCCCGATAAAGCCCTCATAATAAGGCTTGTTCTGGTGACAGGGGACAGAAATTTATTCATTCATCCATTTAATAAATACTTATTCTTTGTCTGTGACATGCTAAGCAATATCCTAGATGCTGGGGATATAACAGTGAGCCAGACAAAATTACTTGTTCTAATGAAGCTACATTTCAGTGAGAGAAACAGATAAGAAGCCAGTAAACAAACAAATAAATAATATAACGTCAAGCAGTAATAAGTGCTGTGAAGAAAAAAAAAATATCAGGGTTAGAAGACAGAGATTGCTAGAAGAGGTGTGTGAGCTATTTTGAAGAGAGTGAGCAGAAAAGTGTCTCTGGGGAGTGGCATTTGAGCAGAACCATAGATAATATGAAGGAGTAAGCCATACCAATTCCTGGAGGAAGAGCATTCCACACAGGAGGAGTAGCCAGTGCTGAGGTCCCAAGGTGGAAGTAAGCCAGGAATACCCAAGAAGCAACAGAAGGCCAGTGTGGCTGAAGCAAAGTCAGCAAGGGCTGAAGTGGCAAGAGGTGAAGTCAGTAAGGGAAACAGGGCTGCTCAGAGCTGTGGGGGGAGGGAAAGACTCAGTTTCATCAAGTGTGGTGAGAGGGTCACGGGACTGGTATGAGCAGGGGGCTAATTCTTCTTGATTTGTGCTTTTTATGAGATTAAGAGGTATAAGAATCAGTCAGCCCACAGACTATTTTTATAAATAAAGGTTTATGGAAACATGGCCACACCCATTAATTTAGTTACAATCCCTGGCTGCTTTTGTACTACAAGGATAGAGCTGAGCAGTTGCTACACAGACCGTATGGGCCACAAAGGACCCATCTTGTGTCAGTTCATCTTCTCCATGGGCACCAGAGACACCTGTCTGAAGTATAAGCCTGAATACGACAGGCCTGCCTCACTTGTGTCGGTGGGTCTCCCTCACTCAGGGCTAAGTCCAAGTTCCTTTTCATGGTGTCCAAATCTTTCATGATCTGGCTTCAGCCTCACCTTAGACTTGCTACACTACGTTAGGAATGTTGAACCTCATGCATTTTTCTCCTGTTTTTCTTTCTGGCTGTTCCCTCAATCTGACATGCTGTCCTTCCCTAGCCCCTACCCTAATCCATTTGGTTCTTATCCATCTTCTAAGGCTCCACCTGGGTGTCTCCTCCTTGACCTGCCCATGCAGCCACTTTCTCCACTGGGATATCCTGCCACCCCCTCCTCAGTTTTCCTTTTGTACTCTTCAAATATTCAGCATTGCATCCCAGGTTTCTGTTCATTTGTCTCTATTCATTAGAATGAGACGAAGTCAAAATGGTTGAAATCATGAGGAAATACCTAGACCCTCGCTGCTGGGAAGGCAGAGGCTGATTGGACTTCACAGTGGACCTAATCTGGAGGCTTCTGCTCAGTTTATCTGTAATTATTTTGGTTCTGTTGTCCTCTGGCTGCTGGCTTCATCTTCAGGTTGAGCAAATCATCACCATCATGGTTTCACTACATCCAATGGCCAGAGAGAGACGGCAAACTTTCCCTCTTTACTTCATTGACTTCTCTGAGGTCATGTGTCTGCTTCTGAACCAGTCTTGGTAATTGGGAAGACCGGGTGCTGAAGGGCTCAGGCCTGGGTTCCTGCACTAATCAACTCACTGGCAAGGCTTACGGGGTTCCTTTAGAACCAGCATCCCCAGTCCTCAAGCTAGAGATGCGGCCATCTTGTTCTGGGGCTCATGAATAACTGAACAATAACAGGAGTCTTTTAAGAAGGAGGAGGGGGCTATAGATGCTGAGCAAGCTGTCAACAGTGTTTTGTGCTGTGCTCAAATCCACTGCTAAATGGATCACCTTGAAGACAGTGATGTGTGATGTTGCCTCTTTCATTTTCATACTCCCAACCCTGGGCACAGCGGCTCACATATAGCAGGTGTTCAGTATAAATATGTGGAATGACTGATTAAAATGACATTAAAACGTAATTTAGTTAGAAGGAAGACAACCTTCAGAGAAAAGCCATACTTTGGCCAAATGCAAAAAAATCAATGTATCTTTCTCAGCACTCTATTCCCTACCTCCATAGCTGATCTTGACCTTTGTTATTCCAGATGATTTCTGTCCTCTTAATTATAGAAATGTCATTATCAGTGATTAAAATTGAGTAGGTACCTACTGAACAAAGGTTCAGAGGACAATGAGTGCGCTAAAAATGCAGGCTGATGGACCACTAATGAAAAGCATATGGAGGCATGGTTTCCACCTTTGCTGGGTGCTGTTGAGGGCAATCGCTCAAATTAAATGCTGAAGGCAGAAACTCACTGAGTTCAGACTATATCCAAATGTTCTGAAGCTGTTGAGTGAATGATTTCTGAGAACTTTAATCACTGTATTTGAAGTCCCTCAGGGGACAAAAACATTTAGACTTAATTAATATTACTTTCGGCACTCTGCATCTCGCCCTGGGCCTGCCGAGTGGTAGTGGAAATCTGTGCAAATCTCTTCTCGTGAGTCACTTTCCGTACTAGCGTTCCAAGGGACGTGAACCTGATCAGAACCAGCCTGTGATTCTGAAGTTGTTCTCAGAGTTAGAAAAAGGGCAGAAACCTGGGCTTGGAAGAAAGGGCAATTCTGGGCACTCCAGGAACTAGACAGATGGTAGACAGATGGCTTTGACCCCACCATGATGTACTCTTTCTCCCACTTGATTTTCCTTCTCTCTGCTTTTGAGCATCCTTCTCTCCCACTGTTTTCTATACAAGACTGGCCTCATAGCATCCACAGCTTTTTGCTTTCATCTTCTCAGGCTGGCTTCCAGAGAGACAGAAACTCTCAGGAAATACCCTGATTGGCCAAAACGTGGATGATGTCCACACAATCTGGACACTTGAGTGGTCATGGGTTAGGTCCGTGATAAGACCAGTCTGGGTTAGTGGTCTACCCTCAGACTAAGTACTGTGTCTAGTGTGCTAAGTTCATGCACCAACTTTTGCCTCAGTTGTAGCAGAGACCATATGGGGAGATGAGCACAGATCCTAGTGATACCGTGTAGCTGCATGACCCTGGACAAGCTGTTTAACCCATTATGCCCCATCTGTTACCTATTTGAAAATGGAGATGATAATAATAATGTGGATATTGTGAGATATATATATATATATATATATATATATATATATATACATATATATATACACACACACACACATTCATTTTTACATTATATATGTATTATATACATACATTTCATACATATAAGTACTACCTATACACTGTGTGTATATGTAAACAGATCATTTGTTTTCATAATGTTATTATTATTGAGGATAATGAAGATGATTGGGGACAAGGGTGGAGACAATAATACAGATATCATTAAAACTAAATATAAATGTGTATAAAATATATGAGGTGAAAAGATGTATATATAATATAGGTAAGCACTAAAGATTTTGTCTGAGTATGTATCTCTGTATATATCTTTATCTGTATGTATGCATGTGTGTATGTAAAACATTCACTAGTTCTCACTTTGTCACAATGTCCACGCTATTATCACCCCCACTGCTTAGAACGGTGCCCAACACATTATACGTGTCACATAAGTATGATGGCTTATTAGCTATGAACCGGGGAAGGACTGGAAGAAGTGGTTCTTCAACAGGAGGGGGGCCTTGGGTCACTGCTTGACCTTACTTGTTTCTCCTAACTGCAGTGCTAAAATTGTGGCCCCGAAGGGTAGCCTTGTCTCTTGGGCTCAGTTGCCTGTCACTGGATCCCATGAACACTGGCCAGATTTGAATTCAGGAGGACTCACTTCTGGGTCATCTGAACCATTCTACTAGGGCATTTTTAATTCTCCTGATTCAGATCAAGCTTGGTGTGTCGGGCCACATCTGCATGGAAAGTCAAGTGTCTTCTCTGTTCTTCACGTGCCATTGCGGTTGTTGGCTCAAAAATGCAACCCTGGGTTGCATTCTCCAGAATGAGGCATTAATGCGTAACGTGTAAGACCTTCTCGTCTCCTGTCTTTGGTGTGAAGGGTCAAGGTTAAAAATACCACAAAAATATTCTGCTTTGTTCAGCCTGTGTCAGACTTGGGAATCAATCACTACACTTGGGATCACTATAGTTACACTTAAGACATCTTCACTCCTTACAAGCACCACGGACAGAATTGGGAGAACAGGTTGAATCAACAAGCGCACAATATTACATGATACTCTTGGCTGACAGAGGCATCTGACAAATCTCATTTCTATTTTCCCAGAGTGAGTGGCCTTGTGAATGAGTCTCCTGGCTCTAAGGACTGAGTAATCTTTAAAAATATATATGGAACTGTGGCGTTCTCTAATTTACAAAATCTTCAGTACTTCTTACAAGTCTTAAAATTTGCAATCCTTATCAGGGCCTAATCTGTCTAATATGGTGTCTTCCAGTCACATGTCACTATTGCATTTAATTTAAATTAAAATTTCAAATGGAGTTTCTTAGTCGCAGTGACCTCATTTCTGGCAAATAGCCACATTTGTTTTGGGCAGTGCAAACATAGAACATTGCTCTTATCCCAGAAAATTCTATTGGATGGTGCTGTTCTGCATAGCCTAGCCTTGACTACCTTACGACATCACCAGGGGGCTCGCATTTCAGACTCTTTCCTATTTTCTCCAATGCACCCAACTCTTTCCACTGTCACTCACACTTCTGCCCTCTCCCCTCTCCACCTCTCTAGCTCAACGAGTCTCTGGCTAAAAGACCCTTTGCGCAGAGAAACCTCCTATGACCCCACCTCCAATCTAAACAAGCTCCTACTGTTAGCCCTTCTCATACTAGCTTGTACTTTTTGTTTATAGTACTTAGATCTATGGAGGTATTTAGGTATTTTCATGGGTGATGCCAAATGTCCCCTTTCAGCTGTAGGCTCATCAGGGCAGCCACACATCACTACTTTAACCCCAGGGCCCAACACATAGTAGGTGCTCAGTAAATATTTGTTGCCCGAATGCACGATTGAATGAGTTCTCCCATGTGCTATCTCCATGAAGTACAATCTTTCCAGTTTCCAGATGATACAGAGGACTTAATTTTCTCTTTCCATGTCCATCTTCTTCCTCCTTTTACTCTGCAAGGGTCACATTCAGATTCCCTTGGAGTTGGCTGGAGCCTCTCTCTGTGGTATGTCTATGCCATCACCACATTATCGACATGTATGGTTTCCTGGGGAAGAAGAAAGGTAAGTTGGCAGAGTAAACTAAACTTTCTTGTCCACAGTCTACAGCTTGTTTATTTTTCATAATAATAATTGGCAGGGTAGAATATTTTAATTTCCCTATATCTACATAATTAATATGTTCACATTAGAAATCAATTATCCTTGATAATTACCATTGGTGCTATGGCTCATAAGCTGAACACTAGTCTTGCTAACGAACTGAATGAGACATAATTTCTTGTTGTTCAAAGAGATGATCAACTCTAATCAGCAGCAAATTCAATCAAAACTTACTGACATCAATTGAAATCATATTAGAGTTTGTAAAAATAGGATAATTATGCTCATCTTGTAAGTTGCAGGTATTGTAACAACTCTAAAATGTGGGCCTATTTGAATAAACGCTTACGTCTGCTGGCTCTACACTAGCAGATGCAGAAACATATAATCTGCATAAATAAATTAAGAGTCTTTTTTCCCCTTCATAGCTCTTTAGTTTTGTAGGATTCAATTAATTCAACATTTTTTTTTTTAATTTAATGAGCTTAGAATAACGGGCTAAGCAGACGCTGCTGTGTAGGGCACTGAGGTAGGGTAGCCCATGATATAGAGTTGTCAGTATGAGTCCTTCTTTTTTATCTTCCTTGATTCATTAAAGAGAAATTTAATAGTGGTTACAATAGTGGATGCTAGAGCATCCACAGAACCTGGCTGGGTTCAGACCCCAGCTTCATACTCAAGAGCTGCATCTTGGCTAAGTGTAGGGAGAGTGCTGGTGCTCGGCTCTCTTGCCCTTGACTCCCTTCACCGTGGATCCCCTAGGATGATACTTAACTAATGACTGGGGAACACAGGAGTGTAGAAGGCTCGTCTCCCTTGTCTTGGGTTGGCAAAACCGAGATCACTTACAGGCAGAGTATAGGTGCAAGATCAGGCCGATGCTCCTCTCTGCAGACTGCCTGATTTCTTACCCTTTGCTTGTCTTCCTCTTCTTCCTGGTCCCACTTTCCCTGCTCTGTTCTGCTAGGCTGAAAGGCAGTTCCTTAACAAATCACTTGTACGTGAATCTTCCTCAGAGGGTCTGCGGCTGGAGAGCCTCATGGAAGACAGCAAGTTCCTTCAATGTCGTGCTTCATTTTCCTTGTCTATCATGTGGGCATAATAACAAGGCTTTGCTCATAGATGGGTGGGAGTTAATTCATGGAAAGCACACACAGCTGTGTCTGACAGGCCCCATGCAGAAGTTAGATGATAGCAATAAAATGATGAGGACTTTATGAAATAACAATTCTGTCCTGATACAGTACACTGTTGTTTAGCAAAGAGATCTGAGGTGATGGGCTTAAATTTTGGATGTGTTGTTGACTGTGTGTCCTTGAATAACTTTCCTTAACCTCTCCGGACCTCTGTTTCCTCATCTTGACGTAGGGATAGTGATGTGATATGTACGTCTGATTCGGCAGTTGTGAGAATTTAAAGACAGAATGATGGTCATAGGGGCAGGATCACGTCGGGCTCATGGCAGGTGCTCGATAAACAGCTGCTTCCACTTATTACACTTGTTGTTATTAATATGCCAAGTATTGGGAGCATCTGCTGTAGCAGGAGTGAGCACCCAAAGATCCGTCCAAACACTCGAAGGACAGAGCTGGCATCATAGAGTGGTTATGACTGTGGCGTGGGACCAGAGAGTCTGGGTTTGAAACCAGCCCCACCACTTACTGCTTGACTTAAGTCGCTCACTCTCTCTCTCTGCTCTGCTTCCTCATCTGTAAATTGGGTTGTTTAAGTATTAAATAGATGCATGTGTCTGAAGCCAGACCCACTTTTCCATTAGACATTGTAGGCATATGGCTGGAGGTTGCAATACTAAATTTTAGGAGCCCAGGAAAATGTTCTAATTTTCTGCAAAACCAAAAGGGAAAAAATGACCTTTCTTGGTGGGAGAGGGTGGGAGAGAGTATTTTTAATATGTGATACCACCTTTATACCAATGCACTCACAAAATATAATTTTCCATTTTTTGTTACTATTATTATTTTCACGGAGGAGGGGACTCATGAAGGCAACGGATGTGCCATTCACGGAAGTTATAATGTGGTCCTTCCTGGTAGGAAGTATTCAGACCAGAGCTTGGCACCATCCAGGGTAGGTATTAAGCGTCCCCACCTCTAGAGGGCTCTGCAGAGTTAACTCAGAGCCCCTGGGGTTGGGGGATGCCCAGTGCACCCACACATTCTGCCCTCCGGCTCTCTTTCCACAAGAACTCCTCTGCTTTATATGCAGCAAGATAAAGAATATACCCTTGACCAGACTTTCTCTTAGGAAGAGTGTCAGGAGAGCTCATGGGTTGGAAAGGTGGACCTCAAAGCAGAGTTGAACATGGATGGATCTGTTTTGGCCAAGACCAGGGAAGACCTCGCTCATAACTCAGGAGTATGTGTCTGCAGTTGGGGGAGGTGGGGCAAGAAGATGATGGGAAATGCTGGTGGGTGGATCCAGTGGGGTAGAAAATTCAGTGTTTGGTGCATGTGAACTCCAGCTGTGACCCTCCACAGCCTTCAGAAAGGTTACCGAATGCACAGACCTTCTCCAGCCGCATCCCTGAGTAGACTCACTCCGGCACATTCGGGACCGCGGGCATAACTGGGTCATGGTGTGATGTGGCGGGGCTGTGGCTGTGAAGAAAGATGACATTACAATTCTTTATTCCATGGGATGCACTTGAATGCCTCGTTTCTGAAAGCATGGTCCAGCAGCGTTAGCAAGGACAGTGTTGGAAGCACAGAATCTTGCACTTTAACAGGACGGGTGACCCATATGAACTTTAAAGTGTGAGAAGCACCGTCCTCACTCAGGGGCTGTGTGGTCACTGATGTACAACTGGATCTGGGACTCCGCCTACTCGGGAGAGGGTGAAATCGCTGTCTATTTCAGAGAAAAGGGAACAGGAAGGAAAAGGGGGGAAAAGGAAGCAGCCCCTAGAGCACCCACTTTTGGTTTAGGTCAGTGTTTCTCAGCCTGAGGGGCTCGTTAAATTCCCCCAAAGACCAGGTAAACCAGAAACCAGGAACAGAGACTGGTATGTTTTAAAAGTTACCCAGGCAATTCTCTTATGTGGCCAGATTCGAAAACCGCGAATCCAGGCCTTAAGCTGAAGGATTAAGTGAAGGAATTTCAGTGTTCATCACCCTGCAGTGGAGAATTCCCGATAAGGCTTTAGGATCAGATCTCCAGCGACAACAACGGGAGAGTTTGCCTGGAGTATCTCTGCACATGTGATGTCAACCACAGACTAAGCGGCTGGTGGAGGGTAGGGAGTTCGCTCTGTGGCCGGCTCGATGGTCCTCATCCTATAGGAGATAAAAACAGCAGGAAGAATCTGGAGCTGCTGAAAAGAAGACCGCTGACTGGCAGGTGTCCTCCAGCTTTGAGCATCTGGGCAAATCTGAGGCAAAGATTTCCTGTAGGAAGACAGGGCATGATGCCGGGTGAGAGTGATGGTCAGATGAGAGGGGGCCTCTGTGCTGCTTATTCCCGGAACTGTTTCAACAGCAAGCTTCCTGTTTTGTGGAAGAAAAGAAAAAAGAAAGATGTGAAGTGGAACTTGAGGATGTATAAAATGGGGTACAAACTACTCTGTAACTTTTGAGGTGGACAAAATGTCACACTTCTGAATTTATTGAATCAACCCTGGCTCAGATTCCCACCTCACCAAGGTCCATGAGAAGCCCTCAAACGGCCATGGAACGGGGCTTGCCTTGGGACTTCTGTGCACTATAACATGGGGAGGGGGCTGAGGTCGCCTATCAGCCAACACTGGTCACGCTCCTTCTGCTGCACAATTCAGGGGTCAGAAGCTGCTCCTGCAGTGGCCCTGGAGGCATCTCTGCTGCCAGCAACTTCAGAGACATGGCTCGGCAGATCCACGCCACGCCTCGGGGACCCTCACTTGGCCTCAGAGTCCCTGTGCTTGGTGGCTTGACTCTCCCTACGAGCCCCCACACAACCTTCATCTGAGGTCCTGTTGTTCCTAGAGTATTTCTGAGGGTGAACCCCCAGCCTCCACCCTGTGTCCTCCCCTTGTTGGACGGACTCCAGCTCTCTGGTAATGAGCCTCTTCTCTTCCGCTCAGAGCACAAGAGCCACCATCCGAGATGGTGGCCACCAGCTCCAGGTGGCTCTGCTGTTGAGCACCTGAACTGTGGCCAGTCCAAACTGCAATGTGCTCTAAGTGTAAAATGCACACCATATTTCGAAGATTTGGTACAAAAGAAATGTAAAACATATGAATAAT
Organism: Neofelis nebulosa; assembly: GCF_028018385.1. NCBI lineage: Eukaryota > Metazoa > Chordata > Mammalia > Carnivora > Felidae > Neofelis > Neofelis nebulosa. The sequence goes on along the minus strand of NC_080784.1, from coordinate 194,873,404 downwards.
AATTTTTATGCTGACCCGATGATGAAATAATATTTTAGGGGCGCCTGGGTGGCTCAGTCGGTTAAACATCTGACTTCGGCTCAGGTCATGATCTTCCGGTTTATGAGTTCGAGCCCCATGTCGGGCTCTGTGCTGACAGCTCAGAGCCTGGAGCCTGCTTCCGATTCTGTGTCTCCCTCTCTCTCTGCCCCTCCCCTGTTCACTCTCTGTCTCTTAATAATAAATAAACGTTAAAACAAATTAAAAAAATAATAATTGTAGATATATTGAGTTAAATAAACATAATTAAAATCAATTTTATTTATTTATTTATTTATTTATTTATTTTTACTCTTTAAAGTGTTTTCTAGAAAGGTGAAAATTCACACCTGGCTCACATTACAGGTGACACTTGAACAACAGGAGTTTGGACTGTGTGGATCCACTTACACGTGGATGTTTTTGATAAATACACCGTGGCATTGTAAATATATTTTGTGTTCCTTGTGCTTTTCTTACCAGAACTTTCTTTTCTATAGCTTACTTCATTATAAAACTACAGAATGTAATATGTGAAACATACAAAATATGCATTAATCGACTGTTTATGTTATGGGTAAGGCTTCTGGTCAATAGCAGGCTATTAGTGGCTAATTTTGGGGAGTGAGTAATTACATGTGGATTTTTGACTGCATGGGAGTGGAGGCCCCAATCCTGTGTTGTTCAAGGGTCAACTGTGTTTCCATTGGGCAACACTGCTCTCTGCCCACTCACTTCATGCTGCCCTCCTTAGAATAAAATGCCAGGGCCTGAAGCCACTAACTCAGTCGGCCGGTTCACCCTCCTTCTTGCCCCACCTTTTCCTGGGATCTCAGAACTCCACACAAAGGTGCCTATTGCCCTGGCCACCTTGAGGCATGGGGGGGGGAGGAGAAGTGGGGAGGCCCTTCCATTCCTTCTATCATGTGTCTGTCAGGAGGGGAACAGGGTTACTAAATTGTGAGCAAATGTCTTGGCCTCTTTTATTCTTTTTTTGTTTTTTTAAATATAATTTATTGTCAAATTGGCTAACATACAGCGTGTAAAGTGTAAAGCTCTTGGTTTTTGGGGTAGATTCCCGTGGTTCATCACTTACATACAACACCCAGTCCTCATCCCAACAAGTGCCCTCCTCAATACCCATCACCCATTTTTCCCTCTGTCCCACTCCCCCCCGCCCCATCTATCCTTAATTTGTTCTCTGTATTTAAGAGTCTCTTGCAGTTTGCTTCCCACCCTCTCTGTAACTATTTTTTTTCCCCTTCCTTTCCCCCAAGGTCTTCTGTTAAGTTTCTCAAAATCCAGATATGAGTGAAAACATATATCTGTCCTTCTCTGACTGGCTAATTTCACTCAGCATAATACCCTCCAGTTCCATCCACGTTGCTGCAAATGGCAGGATTTCATTCTTTCTCATTGCCACGTAGTATTCCATTGTATATATAAACCACAGCTTCCTTATCCATTCATCAGTTGATGGGCATTTAGGCTCTTTCCATAATTTGGCTATTGTTGAAAGTGCTGCTATAAACATTGGGGTACGAGTGCCCCTATGCATCAGCACTCCTGTATCCCTGGGGTAAATTCCTAGGAGTGTTATTGCTGGGTCGTAGGGTAGTTCTATTTTTAATTTTGGAGGAACCTCCACACTCTTTTCCAGAGCAGCTGCACCAGTTTGCATTCCCACCAACAGTGCAAGAGGGTTCCCCTTTCTCCACATCCTCACCAGCATCTGTAGTTTCCTGATTTGTTCATTTTAGCTACTCTGACAGGCGTGAACTGATATCTCAGTGTGGCTTTGATTTGTATTTCCCTGATGATGAGTGACATTGAGCATCTTTTCATGTGTCTGTTGGCCATCTGGATGTCTTCTTTGGAAAAGTGTCTATTCATATCCTCTGCCCATTTCTTCACTGGATTATTTGTTTTTCGGGTTTTGAGTTTGGTAAGTTCTCTATAGATTTTGGATACTAACCCTTTATCCAATATGTCATTTGCAAATATCTTTTCCCAGTCTGTTGGTTGCCTTTTAGTTTTGTTGATTATTTCCTTTGCAGTGCAGAAGCTTTTCATCTTGATGAGGTCTCAACAGTTCATTTTTGCTTTTAATTCCCTTGCCTTTGGAGATGCGTTGAGCAAGAAACTCCTGTGGCTGAGGTCAAAGAGGTTGTTGCCTGCTTTCTCCTCTAGGGTTTTGATGGTTTCCTGTCTCACATTTAGGTCTTTAATCCATTTTGAGTTTATTTTTGTGTATGGTGTAAGAAAGTAGTCTAGTTTCATTGTTCTGCATGTCGTTGTCCAGTTCTCCCAGCACCATTTGCTAAAGAGACTGTCTTTTTTCCATTGGATACCCTTTCCTGTTTTGTCAAAGTTTAGTTGGCCATACCTTTGTGGGTGCAACTCTGGGTTCTCTGTTCTATTCCCTTGGTATATGTGTCTGTTTTTGTGCCAATGCCATGCTGTCTTGATGATTACAGCTTGGTAGTAGATTGGCCTCTTTTATGCTTAATCTTATCTCTCATTTTACAGACCAAGAGGCTGAAGCCCAGAGAGGGCAAATGACTTGCCTCAAGCCACAGAGTGAGTTTCAAGAAGGCAGAGCATCCAGGGAAATTTGTCCACACTACAGTGTCTGCTGCCTTCCCCAAAGGCAAGAGGCAGCAACAGGAAGAGTCAGAGAGGGAAGGGAGAACCCATTAGAAGGGGTAATCATGCATCGTGAGTTGCGGGTATTTATGGCCCATGATGACTCTTCCCATCCCCCATCTTGAATTTGTTTTCTTTTTTTTAAAGTTTATTTATTTTGAGAGAGAGAGAGAGAGAGAGAGAGAGAGAGAGAGAGCCCATGTGCAAGCAGGAAGGAACAGAGACAGGGAAAGAGAGAATCCCAAGCGGGGTCCACACTCACTGTGGAACTTGACACAGGGCTTGATCTCACAAATCGTGAGATTATGACCTCAGCTGAAATCAAGAGTCGGATGCTGAACCGACTGAGACACCCGGGCACCCCAAATTTTTCTAATTTAAATGTTTGCTGGCCTCTATTTTTAGTTCTTGTTTTATAGAAACTATTTTGGTCACAGTAGTACATTTGTTTGTTCATTTATCCTTATGATTTTTGCTGAAAATGCTTCAAACTCCTTGGGGAATAAGGCAAGGAACAAACAACAAAAGAAAGCACAAATCACAGGGATTTCCAAGCATCACCTGTGGTGTTGCCTCATGGAAGAGCTCCTGGGAAGAAGACTGAAGCCCGGGCTCTGCCTTGCATGGCACACAGCTGCATACATCCAGGGGACAGGGGAATGACGGGTATGTTTCATTTAATAAAATACAGAGCAGCCTCAGGGTGAAAGGTTATGAGAGCCCTTGGCAGGCCTGGAGAGAAGTTGAAAGACACAGGATCAGGTTAAATTCCCTGCAAGCTTCCATTACAACTTCAGTTTCTTCCCCCTTCCCCACTCCTTGGGGGATAGTGTTGTTTTTCTGCAAGAGAAACTCTAGGAGGAGAGGGTTGTATTTCTCGGAGGAACTTTACCCTTGTTCTTATCTGCAAGCAACAGCAGAGATTTTTAAGGGCAGACCGGGATTTCTTTTTAGGCAGTAATAAAAATCCTTGAAAGTTCCAGCTCACATCATTAGTTCCCCAATACTATCACAGCACGGGAGTTGGAGAAGGGGCCCTGGGCCCCAAGACCTCGTTGCTGGTGCTTGCTGAGAAGATGGCCCATCACGGAATAGTCTGATTACAGAGAGTCAACTCACTGAATCAGCCCTTCCTCAGACCACATCTTTAAAGAGAACTTTTCAGGAAGAGTGGATTAAATAGGTATTCATTAGAAGGCAGATGAATTATCTCATGGGAACTCAGACATTTCATCCTTTAAAAGTCCATAGCATCATGGTCATTGCCATATTTTAGAGCACCTACTTTGTGCTAAGTCATTGAAGTTCATTATCTTGTTGAATCTTCATGGTACTCTGTGAATTGGGCATTATTGTTCCCCTTTTACAGATAAAGAAACTGGGGCTCAGGGAAATAATGACTTGCCTTGGGTTCCACGGCTAGAGGTGAGAGTGTAAAGTTTCAAGCAAGGTCTGCCCACCTTCAAAGTCAGGTGAGATCTGGGAGTAAGACAGGAAGCATGCTGAGGCCCCTTTCAGTTCTAAAATCATCACTACTGATCCTAATATGATTTACAAAAGCAAATTTGATGAACCACATTCCGTCAACACACATTTTCCATCACATTTCTCCATATTTTCATCAAATGGGCATGTTATTGCTAAAAATAAGTAGAGAACATCTTGAGAGAAGGCTAGCTCCCGAGCAGCCCTCCTGAAGGGCCCCTGTTGGGAGCAGACGAATGTCCAGGGAAATACTAAGCCCACAAAGCCCAATCACTTTGTCGAGTGCTCATGGGACCCGTGAGCTCCCCTGTGAGATCTCTTCTGCCCATACAATGCCTCCAAAAACACTTTACCTTTTGGTGCAGTAACCTGGCCCCATTTTTTTTCACTTGGTACTGTGATCCTTCGAGAACCAGCTCCATGTTCTTTCTTCTATAGTGTCTTTTTTGTCTCTTCCTCATCCCTTTGACCTCTAGGAAGACTATCACTTCATTGCTAAGCTCCTAGAACATGCTCTTAATTTCTGGACTGTCCTTGGAGCCAGGACACATGCAACAGAGTGATTTGCAATTGTTGGAAGGTCCCTGCCCAAGGATTCAAAGCCCGTGTGAGGGGTCCCTTCCTCCTGCCAAATGCGGGGACCATTAACAGTGGGAAAGCACACAAATGAGCATTTTGCTGTCTTCCTCTGTCCCCTACTTCATTCCTTCTGCACTACAAGATAAGACATTGTATTTCTAAATGACCAAATCTCTCTAAATTCAGAAAACAAAAGGTAAATTTTATTTTGCTAATGAACTGGACCTCTGCCTAAAGGGATTTTGTGAAGGGCATAGAAGATGGATGTATAGCCAAGAGAAGAGGCCATAGCTCTGAGACTAAGAGATAAAGAGGGTGTGAATAGAAACCCAAGTGGTGATTGGACAACGCTCCTATTTCTCCCCTTCTCCGCCCTTTTGGAAGAATCCTGACTCCTGCTGAGTTGCTGGGCTTTTGTGCTATAGAGATGGGAAAAAAAGAGCCAGAAAGAAAGAAGTCTGAGACCAGCATGGGGGATAAAAGCAAGAACAGGACTATGGAGTCATGGACTTTGAAAGTATTGGAACAGAGAGTCAGCATTGAAGATTGTAGATACACATATCGGCAGGGTGGGACAGGAGAGTAATGGAGAAGAGAAAAGGAAGGGAAAATAATTTTACTAAGCATGGCAATAGACAGCTAATTTGGTCATCTTTAAAGTCCTCTGAGAGGTGTGTAATTGGAATTCAACCTGGTGGCCTTTGTGGCTGGAATGTGTTTCTGCGGGACACTGAGCCTAGACAGATTGCTTGGGGTCCTGAGGTCCGCGTTGGCTGCAGAAGGAAAACAATGGCTATGAGCTGCAGCCCACAGAGAAAGACGGGACGAAAAAGCATGAATTATGGAGAAGCCATGGATGGAGTGAGCAACTTGCCCCTGGGCATTTTTTGCTGGCATGGCCTTTTGTGTGTGGCTTGTTGGCTTCGCAGAGACTGGACATCAGCTGGCCGGGCCAGACCTCTCACTTGACTGCAATGAGTATAACATTTTGTGGGGCACCTGCCTCCGGGGTAGCAAGGACTCTGTCCCTCCGGATGGGTTTGGATGGGGTGACGCTTGCCTGGGGCTGTTTTGGAAGTCAGGGATGGAGAAAGCAGGGTTGTCAGACACAAGCGTGAGAGAGGACTTCCAAAGTCTAAGTGTGGATAGGAGGAGAGGAGGGGGAAAAGGGGAGAGAAGTCCCTGAGAGTCTCAGCAGGGGGTGGAGTGAGCAGTGGAAATTCCATGGTGCTGACACAGCCAAAGGAGCTTTTAAAAACAACATTGTTCTAATGCTCAATTTAAAATTGCTTGTTTTTCCATGATGTAAACCCCTTCTCCATCTCCCCCGGCTCCCCTGCAAATAGTCAATGAAGTGCGCTGTGCACGTGCACTCACAGATCGTTCCTGTGAGCTGTTTCGTGTCATTGCTGGTGAACTTGAGGAAGGATTTGAACTTCACCTCCAGATTAAGATTTGTAGAACACTGTTTCAGCAGAAGCAATATCTCGAAGGCAGAGAAGAGAGAAGGCCATAATAATATGATTGTCACCCTCCCCCCCCAACTCCATTTTTGAAATATTGGCAGAAAGTTTTGGGATTTTTACAGGTTGTAAAATAAAGGTTCTAATCCTATCAAGATTTCAAGAGCCTGGGAGAAAGCAGACATTTCTGGTCACATGTTATTGGATAAGTCTGTCTGTCTGTCTGTCTGTCTGCCTCTTCTCTGTGATCTCTCTCATCTTAAGCCTGTGTACAAGAATCTACATGTAAAGCTATGGGTCGGTTGAGAAAGATTTTATAAAACCCCTTTTAGGGAGTTTTGCCTGCCAAGAGGATAAAGGGGTATATAGAGGCAGTGGATGGGGAGAACCTACTCTACGCATTACAAATGCTTCTCGATTTTTCTATCATGTACAAGGTTTTGGGTAGGGAACCTCTATATAAGATATAGCACCACATAAGTTAGTATATAAGTGAAATGTACATATATGTTTTACCTTAATTTTGCAAAAATTTTGTTCATTGCTAGGTACCATAGCCAGCAAAGCAGAGGCATATTATACCTCAGCTCAGGATTGGTCATATAAATCTTCCAACAAAGCCATCTATCATATCTCATGCCAGGAGTTATTCAGTGTCTTTTATTGCTCATATAAATTGTCTTTATCAATATCTGCCTTCAGGTCCGGCTCTGTTAACCCCTGGGTGCCCACAGCATGTTGCTAGCCTTAGAAATGCACCGTTATCGTTATGGACATGTTAGTATCTAATCTGGCCATATATATTTCAGGCTTTTCTATCTCCATTTGAGTGACCTGGGCGTCTCCCAGAGCTTCCTGATAAAATACTGCTTTCTTTGCTATAGTAGACTTATAGTTTACTTTTAAAATAACTCACTTGAAATTTAATAGGAGGTTTTAAAAGTCACATCTGATTTAAGCCACATAGGTTTCAGCTTTTAAGAACACCCTTGGCACATCAACCTTGGGATTTTCTGAGCTATGGACAGGAAATCCCAGCTTGCCATTGTGTTGTGCCTCATTACTGTAGCAACTATATATCAAAACACGACACAACACAACAAAAAGACAAACTGGAGTAGCCTATTAATAAACTAATTGACCCACGATAAACAACCGAAGTGTCAGAAACTGTGGACACATCTTTTTTTTTGTGGGGGGCACATCTTGTTTTAAAAGTAAAGTGTTGGAGTGGCACTCTCAGGAGAAGGGAAAGAAAACACAAACCCTTTAAGATATGAGCTTATTAGAGGGGCGCCTGGGAGACTCAGTCGGTTAAGCATCTGACTTCGGCTCAGGTCATGATCTTGCAGTTCGTGGGTTTGAGCCCCGCGTGGGGGTCTGTGCTGACAGCTTAGACCCTGAAGCCTGCTTCAGATTCTGTGTCTCCCTCTCTCTCTGCCCCTCCCCTGCTCATGTTCTCTCTCTCTCTCTCTCTCTCTCTCTCAAACATCAAAAATAATTTAAAAAAGATATTAACTTATTAAAGTCAGTGATCTTAAAAAGTGAAGAAATCACCAGATCAATGATCAAGCTGCAATGTAAAACAGTAACTAATGGGGCTTCTGGTTTTTTCCTTGCAAACCTAAGCATCCTCGAGGAAGGAATGGGAAGGGGTTAGGCGAGCATTCAGCTTCACAGGTGAAATCCTGAGCAAGAAGCCTACACCAACATCCTCTCTCACGGATCTCCTGACACTCCTGTGTGAAGATAGCAATATTCCCATAGTACAGATGAGAAAACCGAGGCCCTGGAAGAAGGGGTGGGATATATTGTCACACATCTAAATCTCTTTGGCTTTCAAGCCCAGCATCTTGCTACTCTATCTAGCTACCCCTGTGCCTTTCTGGTACTCACGGTTCAGTCTTTTTAGGCTCCTCTGGATACCCCTTCAAGATTCAGTAATAGATCTCCAAGCAGAGCATTTACATTCTTAAACAGCATCTCAGCTTGACTGGGGAATAAAGAAATAAAGTACAAGTAGCTCACTGCTCAGTCTCCTTTACAGAACAGCATTTGTTTTTGTATGGTGTTGATTTCATAGCGCTCCCTGAAGGCATCCTTGCTGCTCAGGGAGTTCTTCCTGCTGTTCCCCTTGTTGGATTCCACTTTGATTCCTTCCATGGAGAGAAGTCTTGCCTTTAAAGATACACACACACACACACACACACACACACACACACAAACTCTATTCTAACGTGGCCTTGATTTAAAATATGAGGAGAAGTGTCTGGTTTCAGCTCAGGTCATGGTCTCATGATTCATGGGTTCCAGCCCCGCATCAGGCTCTGTGCTGACAGCTCAGAGCCTGGAGCCTGCTTCAGATTCTGTGTCTCCCTCTCTCTCTGCCCCTCTCCTGCTTGTGCTCTGTCTCTCTCCGTCTCTCGAAAATGAATAAATGTTTAAAAAATAGATAAAATAAAATAAAATACGAAGAGAAATTTGCATGCGGTTGTGAGCTCGGAGAGACACAGACACCTCCATGTTCTGCTGGTAAGTATGTTCGTCAATAAAACTATTTTGCAAAGGGATTGTGAAAACCTCTGAGCTTAGTCATTAATTGTGTTTCCAGAAATATATCTTAAAAAACAGTAATCTCAAAGGTAAAAAGCACTTTGTGCATAAAGAGATTCCCTAGTGGTGGTGTTTTTAGTGGTGGTGAAAAAAATAGGCAACAATTTAACTGCCCAACAACTGGATAATGGTTATGTGAACATAATGCATCTACTAATAAACAGGATGGAACCAGTAAAAATGATGTTTATGTATATTTCAACTTTAATGTGACAAATTAAATATATATATTTGCATCATTTTGTCTCCAAATCTAACTAAAGTGACAGTAAAGGGTTAAAAAAAAAACCCGCCAAAACCATAAAACCATTGAGTCCAAGATAATGATACAGGAGACTGAAGCAGGTGGCAGGTATCAGCACATTTCTAAAAGCTGAAGAGATCTACTGCCAGTCACTGGGTTCTGTGGCTGTGAAAGCTGAACCGTAAGTACCCACGGGGGCAAAGATAAGAAGGAAACAGATCCAAGTTACAGAATCCTGGAAAGGTCAGGGACTCATGGCATCAGGTAGCACTGGAGGCAGGGAATGTGATGAGCTGAAAGCAAAAAGTTTGCTTGAAAGTTCTTACGGGAGCAGTAAGAGCCTAGATTGTTTCCCCAACTAGGCAACCACCTTGCCCCATCTGGTAGAAAACTGGGAGCTTGTTCTCTGCAGAGGCTAAACCACATAGACTCCGTACTCTGGACTCTGGGGCCCGAGACATAAGTAAGAAAAGACAGAAGCACTATAATAACAAAAAAATGTGCATTGTGTGGGAGTCTACGTACTCAGCTGCGAAATTCTCCGGCTCCTTTTCCCAACGGTGCTAAGAATGTGAACGAGCAAACCTATAGCCTCTCACAGGAGGTTAGAGAATTCTCCGGGTAGAAACTAGTAAGCCTAGGAAAAAATCTGCAGATACCAACAGCTGTGGAGAAAGTTGCTGAAGGATGGCCACGTCCAAGTCCCATCACTTTGAAGTCTGTTACTTGGTGAAACTTGCCGACGCACAGAGGTTCCAGGCGGCAAACGCCTCAGTCCTGAATAAGGGTGGGTCATCTGCGGCACCTGGGTGGCTCAGTTGGTTGAGCCTCTGACTCCTGAGTTCAGCTCAGCTCATGGTCTCACAGTTTGTGAGTTTGGGCCCCATGTCTGGCTCTGCCCTGATGGCGCGGAGCCTGTTTGGGATTCTCTGTCTCCCTCTCTCTGCTCCTCCCCTGCTCCTATGCTCTCTCTCGAAAATAAATATATATATATTTTAAAAGAGTGGGTCATCTGACATTTGCAGAAAGCATCTAATGTAAAAAAAAAAAAATAGGCACCCAAACACGCCATCAACAGAAAGAAACCCAGAGGCAATAGACACAATGTGGTAACTAGAAAAAAAAATTCATGACACAATCATTAATACTACTTCTTTAGGAAGGTAAGACAAGGTATTATATCCATGAAAAGATTTTAAAGGAATATTCATAAAAGTTTAACAAATAATCTTGGAGACGAAAAATATATATGAGAGTAAGAAGATTAAAATTTAGCGAAACAGTTGGAAGGTAAACTTAAAGCGATCTCCCAGAAAACAGAATATAAAGTGGAAAAAGCAGAGGCAAGTTCCAGGAAGAGCAAATAGAGGAAAATGAAAGGAGGAATCCATGGAAATCATATAAGAAAATCTCCCCGGGATGCCTAGATGGCTCAGTTGGTTAAGCATCCAACTTCAGCTAAGGTCATGATCTCGCAGTTTGTGGGTTTGTGAGTCTGAGCATCGCATTGGGCTTTGTGCTGGCTGACAGCTCAGAGCCCGGAATCTGCTTCGTATTCTGTGTCTCCCTCTCTTTCTTCCCCTTCACTGCTCACACTTTGTTTCTCTCTCTCTCTCTCAAAATAATAAACATTAAAAAAAAATTAAAAAAAAAGAAAGAAAATCTCCCAGATTTTAAAGGGCACAACACAAAGGAGAGCAACAACAACAAAAGAGACCCTTATCAGTGCGTCTTAGAACAAAATTTCAGAACATTGGAGATAAGAAGAAGATCTTAAGTCCTCCAAAGGGAGAAAGCCAGCAAACTTACAGTGTCAGGAATCAGAACGACATCAGACTTCTCAACAGTTGTGCTGGAGGCTGGGAGGCAAAGGAGCAGCTTTAAATTCAGAGGCTAGTTACTCTCCATTCCAGGGTTCTGTGTCCAACAAATGATTATTCAAATGGGGTGCTAGAACAAAGACATTTGCAGCCATTTGAGATCTCAAGAATTTTTCTTCTCATGCTCCCTCTCTCAGAAGAATATGTCCACAACACAAGTGGAATGAGATTAGAAGCTGGGGGGTATGAGATTCTGTAGAGTAAATTTAACACTGCAGAGCAAGGAGAGGCTTCATGGGGTGACTGGAAAGGATGGTTTTACAGCAGCCTTCGAAGGGTACCGAGCGCCAGAAAAGCTGAAGCAGACGGACACTGTAGAGGTTTTCTGACAGAGGTCCGACTGATGGGTGTGTTGAGAGGGGTTCTCAGAGGGTTTGAAAAGGGATTTGTGATAGGTAAACAGAAAATTTAGCAAATTGAATGGAAGGCAATTATTAACTTGAGGGAAAATAAAATGTTTCAGAAGGGAAGCCTAATAATGTATAAATAACATGTACACAAATCAGTCTGATATGAGTAGATCAAATATTGCTATAGAGCTACACCGGAGACACACAGGGAAGGAATGGTGAGTGCGTGTGCGTGTGTGCGTATGTGTGTGTGTGTGTGTGTGTGTTGATGAACATCACAGAGACTGCTGTTTGTCCTCCCATTCCAGTTTTCCGCTGTGAATTTATCAAATTTGCATCTGCAAAGATCCAGAGGTCAAGGCTGGTATGGAAGCTTCGGGGTCCAGCCTGAAGAATCTTGTGGCCTTAGATGATGAACATATGACAGCCTGTGGACAAAAGATCAGGAGGACCTCCTTGAATATTCTAAATAATTTCAGGACTGGAGACTGGGGGAAGGCATCCAAATGATGGTTGCGATTGGCTTTCTCAACACTATATATATAAAGTTTTGATTATATTTTTATTTGATATGCAAAAAAAGCAATAACATCTTTCATGAACCTCAGTATTATGATGGAAATCACACCTAATAAAAAAAAGTAATTGCAATGCCTAGTGGTGAGGGCTGTGATAGATGAGGCAAAGGGTGCTGTGGAGGCAGGCAGGTATAGCCTAATCCAGCCTTCAGAGTCAAATGCTTTATACACAAATCTATGAGCCTCAGCTTGGAAAAGAACAATCTCCAAAGACTAGAGACTGTCAATGTTACTCCATGAAGTACCAGAGGATGAAAATAGAAATAGCAACAAAAAGAGTTCAGATAAATGACTGGGTGATAGTTCTATGGATGTGTATTTTGAGAAGAGATTGAAGATGTTTAGAACACCTTTTCTTAGGAGGGATACATAAAAGTGAACTCTCTGGGTGTCTTCCTATCTTTTAAATTAGACAGCCGACAGTAAACCAAGAACACTAACAAATTAGCCTTTGTGGTAAATGTCAGAGTTGGAAATACAATGTCACCCACTGTGGGCTCCAGAATCACAAGGCTTTGAATCAGAGGAGACCTTAGAATCTTATCCCCTGTCTGAAAGTGATTAAATGGGTTAGTAGTTCCATTTAGCACCTACCGCATTATAATATTTTATTTGTATACATAATGCTATTATATCATAATCCTCCCCATTGGAACTCTTTGGGGGCAAAATGGCCCTATCATCCAACAATTAGCTTTAGATTGTCAAATAGGCCTGTGAACCATAACAAGAGGACTTCAGCCACTTCCCCCAGACATTCTCTTCCTCTTTGTCTCAGAGACCAGACTTGAGGAGTCTAGGTGTCTGGGGAATGGATGTACTTAAAAAAATACTTCTGTAGTGGAAGGGAAGATGAAAGTCACCCTGTAAATCAGATGATCTAGATACACATTGCTCTTCTGTTTGGATTTCCACTTATCATGTCCTGACCTGTAATAAAGTCTTCTTAGAGGTTCCTCTTTGGCATCAGCAAAGACAGGGCCATCCAGAAGAGAACTGAATAAATCTCACCAAACCCCTCATTTTACCAGTGGGAAAAGGTGGGCATGAAGTACAGAAGGATCAAGTGTTCATGGTCATTGAGAGCTGACAGAACATTCCTTTGTTTCTCTATTCTAGCCTCCAAATTGTGAAGATTCCTGTGGTTTGAAATAGGTAGATCTTTTACCATGAAGCTCCAATGCCTCTGGGAACATTCTTTGACTCCAATTTATTCAGTCATTGCCAATTTATCCAATCAACTATTGCCATTTTTGTGCATGATTCACATCAAAAATTAAGTAAACCAAAAAAAAAAAAAAAGAATCCTAGATAATCTATGTAGTGGTCTATTCTTTTTATGTGTATGAATGTACATTCAATCTTGTGGCCATGAACATGAATGAGAAAAATTTTCCTTTTGGAGTGATATTCTACCCTCAGAGGATGTCTGGTTGCCCAGAACACTTCTGAGAAGCATCTGCCATTAGAGCAAGTCTCACAAACAATGATGCATGGACCAACTTCAGCCCACAGCCTATTTTTTGCAAATAAAGTTTTATTGGACCACAGCCACAATCATTCTTTTACATATTGTCTATGGCTGCTTTCTCAAATGGCAGAGTTGAGTAGTTATGGCAGAGACTAAAATATTTATTATCTGGCCCTTTACAGATATTTGCCAGTCCTTGCATTAGAGCATGCTTTCTTTTTGTAGAATATTGGTGCTCCTGTCATACTGACTGATTGTAAATCAGCTCTTTCTACAGTCTTCTTTTCAATTCCTTCCATGATTCTAAACACATCCAGAGAAAAAAAGGTATCGTGAACAGAAGTTTCCAAATGTGACTGATTAGAATTTCTTGGGGGAACATTTACATTAAATGTTTCTGGGCCTGTTCCCAGAGATTGTGATTCAGTAGGTCTGGGTAGAGCCTGGGAAACTTGCTTATATATAAATGATTCTGGTGCACAGGCGGGAGTGAGTAACCCCATGAAAGCACGTGGAAGTTGGAGACGGAATGAACAAGATATGAATACTGACTCAGTCTTACTGTGTCACCATGGGCTAATCACTTCACTGAGACTTGGTTATCTCATCTGTAAAGTGAAAACAACAGTTCTTCCTGCATAGGAATGTTCTGAGGACCAAATGAGATAATGGTTTAAAAATGTCTAGCACTGCACTCACACATAGTAGACACTGGGTTAATGACCGTGTCCTTTCCTCCACTGGAGTCCAGGGCTTTGGAAAGCACCTCAAGCAGATTTTCTTCACTTTGCCTGGTGTGTTCCATTTCTATCTCTGTTTATGTTAATTTTGCTCTTGTCAGACTACACCTGGACCCACAAGACCTTCTCCATATGTATTAAAGCTAAGGGTGGTTTTTGCAAGCTTGTTTCAGGAGACACTCAGGAAGTTGAATGGCCCTAAATGGCTTGTAAGCCACAAGGCTGCCAACAGTCTTGATGAATTTTCTGCTAAAACATAATGAAGCACAAGCTTTTCCAACCTTTCCGATTTTTGTAAAAAACCTTGATGCAAGATGATAGACCTTTTAAATTCCAAAGACAAAACACTGGACAAATTGGGATGCTATTTAATTAGATTCTCTTTCCATAGAAATAAAAAAGACTAATTTTGTCTCTTTGCCTTGACATTCTAAATAATGTCCAGCAAGCAGTCTCTGAGTAGCAGACAAAGTTGAGGCTTTGCCCGTATGTCCTCTTGCCCTGCCCAAGTTGACCAGCAGTCCCAGAAGACTTGCCAGTGGGCTAGCTACTTGCAACCTCAAGTAGCTTTATCTCTCATTTTTTTTTACCTAAAGACTTTCTCTGCACCTCTGGAGCTTGGTTCCAGTAGTCAGACACAATCTGGAAATAAGGGAACCAGGGGAAGGTAAAGTCCTCGGATAATTATTCCAGACCCTCTGCTTCTACTGGGACAATACTGAGGGGTATTCTATATTGTTCTTTAGAGGGTCCCCAGTGGGATTGAGTCTCACTTTCCCAAAGTGCTTATCTACTGTCTAATGTATCCCTTACTATCTTTCTTTTATTTTATGCCTCAGTTTCCCCCACTCCTCACTCGGGCTTTATGGGATCTTCTTCCAGATAAACTACCCGTTCCTAAGTCCTTGTCTCAGGTTCTATGTTTGTCGGAAGTGGGTAGAAAAGGGGCCTTCCTATTCTCTTTAAATCACAATATAAGGAATAATGACAGGCCATATTTGTTGAGTGGTTACTATATATGCCAAGAATTGTTGTAAGGACTTCACACATAATAACTTATTTAATCCACATAAAAATTTCCTGAATCAGGTACAGTTATAATCCCTATTTTATAACAAAAGAAGTTGAAGTATAAAAAGATCAAGTAATTTGCCTAAAGTCACCCAGCTTGTAAGCAGAAGGTAGAAATTTGAACTTGACCAACTTAGCGCTGAAGGCTATGCTTTCCACCACTACTCCAGACTCCTGCTCTGCCAACTCTGATCCAGCCCTTTCCATTGGTGGCTGAGATTCAACAACTGAATAATTGCTTGGGTTAAGGTATGGCCCCTATTAAATTCAAATGTCAAAAGGTCTAATGTATCATTCTGAAGGTATTTATACCTTATACATAGAGAGATATAGCTATTGACTCAGCTGCCTATGGCAGAGACCCAAAATGAAAGAGGCTTAAAGAAACAAGGAAGCTTAGTCCTCTCTTGTACAAAGTCCAAGGTGATCAGATAGCTTTGCTCTGAAAGTTTTCATGGCCCAGACAGCTTTTGTCTCATTCCTCTGACATCTCCATGGCACTATCCTTACCTTCGTGGTCTCCTACATTTCACCATGTATCCATCTGCCAGGCATCAGCAGAGAGGAGAGACTACAGAGAAAGCCTATGCCTTCCTTTAAAGCACATGTCCTAAAAGATTCTCCTATCACTTGTATTCACATCAACTGGCCAGATCTGAGTCACATGAAAGCTGCAAGGGTGGCTGGGCCTGGATGTCTTTAGTGCAGTTGACTCTGAGATCACCTAAAAATTCAGTTCCTGTGTACCTTCTGCTCTTAACCTGATACCTGAGAGAATCTTCCTGATTCAAGCCTAGTACCCGTAACTAATTCTGTCCTGTGATATGGTTGGAGTCTAAAGTGCACCCTTTACTGGTCTCATCAAAAGTCAGTGTCACTGAGGCAACAGTAAAAGCCAGTTGTCTCTGTCTCAGGTTAAACACTCGCTTTTTCTGTCACTTTGTTAATAATACCCACCTGGGTTTCGAAAACCTAGGTTATACTGGTTTTCTGATGTTGGACTAATAACTGAATCTCCCTAAACCAGTTGTCCTCAAGTAGGGTAATTTTACACCCCAGGGGACATTTGTCAATGTCTGGAGACATTTTTGGTTGTCCTAACTAGGGGAAGGGATACTATTGATACCTAGTGAGTAGAGGGAGGGATCCTGCTAAATATCCTACAGTGCACAGGGCATCACTACAATATAAAGAATGATCTGGTCCAAAATGTTATTAGTTCTGAGTTTGATAAGCCCTGCTCTAAGCTTTAGGTTCTTTACAGAAAAATGGGGTGACCATGAGATCTGCTTCATAGTATGTGTGAAGATCCACTCTACTAACACTTGTAAAAGATTTAGCCGAATGCTTGGCCCATGGTAGGTTCCAGACAACCTCTGTCCTCAGGGACCCTTAATCTCCTTGCTTAGCCTGACTTCTCTAGGCTTGTGTTCTTGCAATATTTGATTCACAGCACATACGTCTCTTGGGATGGGAAATGAGGAAAATTAAATTTTATTGAGGAACTGGTAGATGGCAGGATTTCAACATAAACCATTTCATGTAAACCTCTCCCAAACTGTGTGAGGTTGTTATGACTGTCCCTAATTTCCAAATGGGGCAGTGAGGCTCTCGGAGATCGCCGGACGTCCTCATGAAAGCAAAGTTAATCAGTGGGTGTGCAGAGATGGAAAGTCAAAGGTGTTTGACCCCAATACTTGTAGATTTCAAATTTGGCCCCTCTTAGTCCTAGGATGTGGAAAGACTAGGAAGACAGAGAGGATCTGAGGAGCTAGAATGCTCTAGGGAAAGTCAGGAGAGACTAATGTGGGGAGAAAGAGGCAGACACAGGAAGGCATGGAGACAATACAGACTCATGCTTTTACACCAGGCAAGGCTCAAAAAGGTAGTTTCACTGTCACATGTTTAGGAGCTTTGGCCATATTATCTTGCCCACAATATAGTGGGAAGTCTTATCATCTTTTTTCTTTGTTTCATCCTAGGAATTGGGGTCTGTATTAGTTTCTTCGGGCTATCATAAAAATTACCAGAAACTTGGTGACTTAAAAGAAATGTATTCTCTCACAGTTGTGGAGGCCAGAAGTCCAAAATCAAGGTGTCAGCGGGATACCTGAAGGTGTCTGAAGGCTGACAAGGAGAATCGGTCCTTGCCTCTTCTAGCGTCCGGTGGCTGCTGGCGATGCTTGGCTTCTCTTGGTTGGTGACAGCCTTGCAGTGTCTTCTGTCTGGATCTCTGATTCTCTACACGGCCTTCTCAGGAAGACACCGACCACTGGATTATGGCTCATGGCAATCCAATAGGATATAATTAACTTAATTACATCTGCATTGGCCTGATTGCCAAATAAGCTCACATTCACAGATGCAGGGGTTTGGACTTGAACATATCTTTGTTGAGGATACAATTCAATACACATCAGGGTCTAGACAATATTTTTAATGGAAAGAAGCTCAATCACAGTTCCTCAAAATAAATCAAAAGCCGTGGTAACTCAGTGGCAAATTTGGATATATGAGACGGCTCGAAGAACACTCCCAGTATCCTGGCAGTGCTGGTCCTTTCTCGGGACAGGAGGCCTCCACCACCCCAGCCCAAGAATCTCCTTCTTGACACCTACAGTATTTCAATACATGCTAAACATATAAAACCTCCCCTTAGCATTTGGGAAGAATATTTAAAGGTAGCATTCCGTAGGTTTCTGTTCTTGGTTTGTTTGTTTTTCTCCCCCTCCCCTCATGCTTTATTTATTTATTTTTTTAAAAATGTTAATCTGCAAATGCAGATTAGGGTAAGAACCGTTTAACTTTTGGAGGTGATTTTAAAGCAGAAGTCCTCCCCAGTTCTGGTCTGTATATGGCGTCTTTGAACAGAAAATCTTAATCATGCCAATCGAGACCACATCCTTTTACAACAAACTATGCATTATATTTTCCCTTCTAGACAAAGAAGAACATTTATGCAATTAAAATAGGCTGATTGAAAAAATGCGTGTCAGGCACAAGCTTGGATTTATACTTTCAGGCCCAAATGACTGGGAAACATTAAAAAAACTGCAAAACTGAGCAAAAATGGTCTTTTTTTCAGCACATATTTTGAAGAGGAATGAGCAGTTGGCTTTCCCCTCCTCATTAGTCCACTGCAGAGCTGGGGCTGCTCCCTCAGGCCCTAATCAACTTACTCAAACAGGCTGCAAAATCGATCTGACAGCCCATGAAAGGGAGTTTGGAGGTGGGGAGGGAAGCACAAGAGAGAGGCTGATTTCGGTAATGTGGAATTCTGTAATTTCAAGGATTTGCCTTGTGTCAAGGGCTGTGACATCAGCAGGGCCCTCTGATCTTTGGGCTCCAAAATAGTTGTGACAAGGACCCTCTACTCTGTGTGTGTGTGTGTGTGTGTGTGTGTGAGAGAGAGTTAGGGGGTGTCTTCTGAGTCTGAGGCTTGGAAACACTGATTTGAAATGGTGGGAAAGAAAGTTTTCTTTGATTTAAGCCTGAATCCCTTTGAAGTAAAGAACAAAGGCAATTAGCATGTTGATCATTTACTAAATATTAAATATGTTCCGTTTTTTTCTTTCAATCCCCGTAAGAACCCCTGAGTTTCACATTATCGCCCCATTGTACAGATTGGGACACAGAGGCTTGAGAGCAAGAAGCCTACTCAAAATGTAACAGCCAGAAAAGACAGGCAGTGACCATTTAGAAGCACGCTGGCAGTGGTCCTTGAGTTCCCCCAGGACAGGGTTGGAACGGCTGTGGTAGTGCCCCAAGGAAGCTTGAGACAATGACCATTTGTAATAAGTACAAAAATATTTCGATGACTAGCAGACCATATACCAGGTAAACTGGCTGTGCTGGGGAGGAAAGTTAGCTTCCCCTAAGGCAAACCATTTGCAGTGTGTGACTTGGGATTTGAACTCTGCAAAGATAACACTCTCTTTCCAATGTGCCGTCCTCTTGGCTGCTCACTGCGTCCTTTCTGTGAGGACAGTCTTCAGACACGCTGGGGAGGAGAGGCCACTGGCAAACTCTCTCGTGAGGGGTCAGCGATGTCAGAGCCTTTCCTGTGAATATCTTTGTCAAGGTGATGGAGAGATTCTCCAACAACCTTGAGAATGCGGGAAATGAATCACGAGGATCAGAGAGACAGTATTTCAAAAGGGGAAAAGGTGTCCAAAAGGAGAGTTGGATCACTGAAAACCAATATTGCCTACATCTTTCATTTCCCCCAGAGTTAATACTCCCTTTGTGGTGTGGGAAGTACCAAGATAGATGATCCAGATGCTGCTCTGGGGGAAGGTAGGTGTTCTGCTAACAATACTTGGACAAAATACCACTTATAGATTGGATGGTTATGCTACACGTATTGTGAAAACTACAGTGAAGATTTTGTTTCTGCCTCGCACATAAGACGGAGTTTGGACTTGAGCAAATTCATAGTCTTCCGTGGCTTTTTCTTTATGGATTGATGCAGGCACATTAAAACCTATGCCACTTGTATCCATTCTCATATGTATGAAGAGACATACATATGGACACCCCAGAGCTACCAATGAAAAGGTGTGATTAGATATTAAAGGAGAATGCCCTCTCTGTCCTGTTGAAAAGGAAGAGACATGTAAAATCCTTTCATTTTTTTTTCAAGTGAGAGAAAAATCAATATTCCTCTTCAGATGCAAACAGAAATTTACTCACTGTCTCTGAATAAACAAACGAGCAAACAAACAAAAAACCAAGTCCAGAATGGACACATTTGCCTCTCTCTTGCTACGCTACGTTTTCTTTATTGAGCTAGCATCATATCTCCCTTCCTTCATACAGATTCAAGCCCCTTATGTGATAATCACAGAACTGTAGCAGCAGAAGGCAATCGCCAAGGTGCGGTCTGCACATCCTCAATGGTGGGCCAGGTGATCACAGGTGATAGTCAATTACCTTTTCTTGTTTTAACAGCCATGGATTTATTTTAATGAGTATTAAAGCACAGAATTGGAACATCAAGCTGTGATATTACTGCCGAGGACCATGCTAAGCTTTAAAAGTGACTCTATTTATGCTCAATTAAAATATGTTGAGAAAATAATGGCCCAGGTAGTGTGTGGATATAGCAAAGAACATAAATGATTTGGGAGACAATTCTTTCGAGCATTCTCTACCATCGGCTGTAGTCTTAGCAAATAGACAGCCAGCTTCTGCCCACAAGGAAAAAAGGGGACCACAGAGTGAAGCACACATAGGGCAAATATCTCCTTTCCTGAAGTTTGGTCAGCCTGACATGCTGTTCATGTTCTCAAAGTGAAGTCAAGAGCTTGTTCCTGCTGCTTGCCCACAGAGAGCACAAATTCGAGACTTAGATCCTATCACTCCAACTGGAAGAGGAGTTACTTCTACTGTGGAGAACTAGAAGAATATGCAAGAACCCCAGAGCAAGCTCGGCTGGGGTCCTGTGCCAGGTGTTTCTACGCTGGCTGTGTCAGGGGAGGGGACCATGGGGGCTGACCTTGGGCAGGCCAGTGCTCCCTGCATGTGGCAGAAGAGGTAGCAAAAGGCAGAGGGAAAAGAGAAATGTCGCACTAGCCATAAATTAGCTGCGAGCTGTGGAACTCAGTGTTCTGTTTATGAACGTAAATTGGGTGGATCTTTATCTCAACTGTGTTTCTGTTGGAAAGGAAGAAGTGCTTTGCTAAGGAGCGGATTTACACTAAATGTCTAGTATCTTCACCACTGCGTTACTTAAGACTGAATCACTCAGACCTTGGAAAAGATACAGCAGGCTATTGGTTGTTTGGGCTTGACCATGGAGTCTGTCCTTAATGCTAGAAAAATAACAGAGAGGAATATGGGATGGATTTGTTCAGGTGGATAGTTTCCGGGCAGATCATACAGCTGACGCTAGAACCTCTCTTTCCCAAGATCTTGTCTCTGGGAAAAAGAGTCGGGTAAATGACCTCTTAAACCCATCTCAGTATTACCTCCTCCATCAGGTTTTTCCTAACCATATCTTCCCCCTCTCTTTGCTTTTTGTTCTTTCATCTCCTGTATCTCATTAGCTGGACAACTCTTTGGGCGAGCACACTTGCTGATTATGTTTTTGTGTAAGCCGCTCCATGATCATCCCTGCACTCTGTTTGAGGCCCAGATCAGTGCAATGTGTGGAATAATGACACAGAAAAGTGGGAGTGGAATTGCAGAAAATGGAAGAAGTTCAGAGATAGTGTCACACTCAGCAGGATAGGGCCATGTGGCTACAGAACTGCCCAGGAGACAAATGTGCCCAGCTAGCCCTGAGTCAATGTTTGTTGAACACGTTGCGGCTAGTTACTGCTGGCTGAGTGGAGAGGGAAATCCCAAATAACCTTGGCTGTTCTAGATTCAAGGTTTGTCTGACTCCTGCATGATCACAGTGTGCTGATTATTCTGGAGACGATTTAGATTGTCTCTAAAAATACGCCAAGAGATACTTTGTGTTCATGTACCCTTGACATGTCCCTACTCCTTTGAGTTAGGATCATAGGTCTTAACAGTTTTCATATCTCTGCAGATTTTGTAAAATCTAGAGGTTTTATTTGCAAGGTAGCGGTGGCCAAAGGAACCAGATGGAAGAACAGGTGCTCAGGTGTATGTTGCTTGGGAAGTCAGAAAGGAAGCAGTTTGCCTCCCTCCCTCTCTAACTTTATTTTTTCCCCTTCCCCTCCCCCATGGTCTTCTGTTAAGTTTCTCAGGATCCACCTAAGAGTGAACACATATGGTATTTGTCTTTCTCTGTATGGCTTATTTCACTTAGCATCACACTCTCCAGTTCCATCCACGTTGCTACAAAGGGCCATATTTCACACTTTCTCATTGCCAAGTAGTATTCCATTGTGTATATAAACCACAATTTCTTTATCCATTCATCAGTTGATGGACATTTAGGCGATAAAGAGAGAATTTTAAAAGAAGTAAGAGAAGGGGCGCCTGGGTGGCTTAGTTGGTTAAGTGTCCAACTTCGGCTCAGGTCATCATCTCACGGTTCATTAGTTCGAGCCCCACATCGGGCTGTGCTGACAGCTCAGCACAGAGCCTGCTTCGGATTCTGTGTCTCCCTCTTTCTGCCCCTCCCCCATTCACACTCTGTCTCTCTCTCTCTCTCTCTCTCTCTCTCTCTCTGTCTCAAAAATGAATAAACGTTAAAATTTTTTTTAAAGCAGTAAGAGAAAAAAGAACAATTACATATAAGGGAAGCCCCATAAGACTATCAGCTAATTTTTCAGCAGAAACTTCACAAGCCAGATGGGAGTGACATGATATATTCAAAGTGCTGAAAGAAAAAAAAAAAACTTGAAATCCACAATACTCTATCCAGCAAGGCTATTATTCATAATAGAAAGAGAAATAGAATTTCCCAGACAAGTAAAAGTTAAAGGAATTTATGACCATTAAACCAATCCTACAAGAAATTGTTAAAGGGGGTTTATGAATGGAAATAAAAGACCATAAGCAGGAGTAAGAAAAGTAGGTACCACAAAAGCAGTAAAATTAAGTATATCTATAAAAATCAGTCAAGGAAGTCACAAAATAAAAGTGTATAAAGTATGACACCATATACCTTAAACATGCTGGGGATGGGGTGGGGGAGAGGAATAAAGAATGGGTTCAAACTTAAGTAACCATCAACTTAATATGGACTGCTATGTGCATAAGATGTTATATATAAACCTAATCATAACCACAAATCAAAAACCAGTGATGGATATGAAAAAATAAAGAGGAAGGACTCGAGGTATATCACTAAAGAAAGCCATCAAACCATGAGAGAAAAGAGTAAGAGAAGCAAGAACAGAGAACCACAAAAACAACCATAAAACAAGTAACAAAATGTCAATAAGTACGTACCTTTCAATAATCACTTTGAATGTAAATGAACTAAATGCTCCAATCAAAAGCCACAGGGTGACTGAATGGATAAAAAGCAAGCCCCATCTATATGCTGCCTATAAGAGACTCATTTCAGACCTAAAGACATATGCAGATTGAAAGTGAAGGGATGGAAAACCGTCTATCATGCAAATGGAAGTGAAAAGAAAGCTGGGGTAGCAATACCTATGTTAGACAAAATGGACTTTAAAATAAGGCCCTAACAAGAGACAAAGAAGTACACTATATAATCATAAAGAAAACAATCCAACAAGAATTATAACAATTGTACATATTTATGCACCCAACATGGAAACACCCAAGTACAAAAGCAGCTAATAACAAACATTAAAGAAGCAATTGATAGTAATACAATAATAGTAGGAGACTCCAACCTCCCACTCACATCAATGGATAGATCATCCAAACAGAAAATCAGTGAGGAGATAGTGGCTGTGAATTGCATATTGGACTAGATGGGTCTAACAGATATATTCAGAACATTCTATTGTAAAAGAGCAGAGCACACATTCTTTTCAAATGCACACAGAACATTCACCAGAATAGATTACATATTAGGCCACACAAGAGGTCTCAACACATTCAAAAAGACTGAAGTCATGCCATGTATCTTTTCCAACCACAATGCTATGAAACTAGAAATCAGCCACAAGAAAAACTTTGGAAAGAACACAAACACTTGGAGGTTAAATAATATGTTATAAATAATGAATGTGTTAACCAAGAAATCAAAGAGAATATCAAACAATACATAGAGATATAAACTTAACCAAAAAGGTGAAAGACCTGTACTCTGGGAGTACCTGGGTGGCTCAGTTGGTTGAGCATCTGACTCTTTTTTTTTTTTTTAATATTTTTTTAACGTTTATTTATTTTTGAGACAGAGAGAGACACAGCATGAATGGGGAAGGGTCACAGAGAGAGGGAGACACAGAATCTGAAACAGGCTCCAGGCTCTGAGCTGTCAGCACAGAGCCCGACGCGGGGCTCGAACTCATGGACAGAGAGATCATGACCTGAGTTGAAGTCGGATGCTTAACCAACTGAGCCACCCAGGGGCCCCTGAGCATCTGACTCTTGATTTCGGCTCAGGTCATGATCCCAGGGTTGTAGGATTGAACCCTGTGTTGGGCTCTATGCTGAGTGTGGAATCTGTTTGAGATTCTCTTTCTCTTTCTCTCTCTCTCTCTCTCTCTCTCTCTGTCCATCTTCCCCACTTTCAAATATCTTTCTCTCTCTCTAAAATAAATAAATAAATAAATAAATAAATTTAAAGAAAAAAAAGAAAGGAAAACCTGTACTCTGAAAACTGTAAAACACTGATGGAAGAAATTGAAGACAACACACACAAATGAAAAGACATTCCATGCTCATAGATTGGAAGAACAAATATTATTAAAATGTCTATACTACCCAAAGCAATCTATACATTTAATGCAATCCCTATCAAAATAACAACAGCATTTTTCACAGAACAATCCTAAAATTTGTATGGAATCACAATAGACCCCAAATAGCCAAAGAAATCTTGAAAAAGAAAAACAAAACAGGAGCACTGACAATTCCAGACTTTAGGTTATATTACAAAGCTGTAGTAATCAAAACAGTATGGTACTGGCATAAAAACAGACAAGTAGATCAAAAGAACAGAATAGAAAACCCAGAAATAAACCCACAATTATGTGGCCAATCTTTGACAAAGGAGGAAAGAATATCCAAAGGGGGGTTGGGGGACAGTCTTTTCATGGACATCTACATGCAAATGAATGAAACTGGACCACTTTTTTATACCATACACAAAAATAAATTCAAAATAGATTAAGGACCTAAATGTGAGACCTAAAATCATGTCTCTGACATTGGCTGTAGCAACATCTTTCTAGATATGTTTCCTGAGGCAAGGGAAATGAAAACAAAAATAAACTATTGGGACTACATTAAAATGAAAAGCTTCTGCACAGCAAATGAAACAACCAATAAAACAAGGTTTCCAACAAAACTTAGTGCGGAAGGAGAAGATATTTGCAAATGACATGTCCAATGAAGGGTTAGTATCCAAAATATACAAAGAACTTACGCGATTCAAAACCCAAATAATCCAACTGAAAAATGAGCAGAGGTCACAAATAGACATTTCTCCAAAGAAGACCTACAGATGGCCAACAGACACATGAAAAGATGCTCAACATCATTCATCATCAGGGAAACGCAAATCCAAACCACAATGAGATAGCACCTCACCCTTGTCAGAATGGCTACAATCAAAAACCTAGAAACAACAAGTGTTGGTGAGGATATGGAGAGAAAGGAACCCTTGTGCCCTGTGGTTGGGAATGCAAACTGGTGCAGCCACTGTGGAAAACAGTATGGAGCTTCCTCGAAAAGTTAAAAATAGAACTACCCTACAATCCAGTAATCATATTACTGGGCATTTACCCCCTCAGATATAAAAACACTAATTCAAAAAGACATATGCATCCCTATGCTTATTGCAGCATTATTTACAAGAGCCAAATTGTAGAAGCAACCCAAGTGTCCATCAACAGACGAATGGATGAAGAAGAAGTAGGTATATACAATGGAATCTTACTTAGCCATAAAAACCAATGAAATCTTGCCATTGGCAACAACATGTATGGATCTGGAGGGTAAAACGCGAAGTGAAATAGGCAGAGAAAGACAAATACCATACGATTTCACTCCTATGTGGAATTTAAGAAACAAAACAAACAATGGAAAAAAGAGACAAACCGAAAAGTAGCTATACTGGAATTAAAAATAATAATCTATATTAAAAAATCCTTACATTTTATGCCCTGAGGACTTGGGACAGGGCACAGCGTCTGGGGCCATGTGAAGCACAGAATGGAGTGGGAAAGCACGGGTGTTTCTGTTAGCAGATGGGGTTTGAATCCTGCCCGTATCACATAATAATGTGTGTTACCTTAGGCAAGTTGTTTAACCTTTCCAAGGTTCGGTGTTTTTCTATTAGAAAATAGATTTTATTTTTTTTTAATTTATTTATTTATTTTTATTTATTTTGGGGACAGAGAGAGACAGAGCATGAACGGGGGAGGGGCAGAGAGAGAGGGAGACACAGAATCGGAAACAGGCTCCAGGCTCCGAGCCATCGGCCCAGAGCCCGACGCGGGGCTCGAACTCACGGACCGCGAGATCGCGACCTGGCTGAAGTCGGCCGCTTAACCGACTGCGCCACCCAGGCGCCCCTAGAAAATAGATTTTAAAACATTTGGCCCCAGTGCTCAATAGTAACTATTCTGATTATTATTTTAATTCTGGATCTCATCTAATCCTAAAACAACTTCATGAGTGCTATATCAATAGCCCCATTTTACAGATGGGGAAAGCAAGGTAGTGGAGGCTTGGAGAGTATAAGATTGCCCTTGGCCACAAAGAGGCAGAGCTGGGTTTTGAATACATACTCCCAGGCCAATCGCTGACTCCACTAACCCCCATGGGTAACTATGCCTATTGGTAAATTGTGTTCTTTAACCAGAACAAACATGCTGGATGTGTAAATCTGAAAAGTTGTCAACTGCCATTGTCTTCCAAGATGGTGGAAAGACTCAGAAGTATAATTTAAGATGTATTTCCGCCCTCTTCAGTGGAGTGCCATACTGGATCAAAATCCAGTAGCAGTTGAACGTCTAGTTGTCTGGGAGCAGACAAACCACCTTTTCTCCCCAGACTTCAATGTCTTACTTGAAAAAAAGGGAGTTGACCTTCTGGCTCTAACATTCAGTGGAACACAAAAGGGAGAGATGCTTCACTGGGAAAACAGATCTTGTTTTTGGACAATAGAAATAGGGACAGAAACAGGAAGATGATTAGAGCTTGACAGATGAGGAATCCTGAGTTGTAATGTGGGTGCGAGGGAAGAGGAAGACCATGATGGGTGGGGAAAATGGGACAGATGTATGGTTGTTAGGGATTTCATCTAGAAGATTCTCCACAAATCTCAGGAAGCATAAATGATTTTTGAATAGAGAGGAGTGAAATTATTTGACTCAGAAATGTAGACAGGGTACTCCGTGTGTGTGTGTGTGTGTGTGTGTGTGTGTGTGTGTACGTGGGGAAAATTGATAAGCAGGAATGAGCCACAAAGCGAGCCTCTGGTCTCCTTGCTACGGCTGCTAGGAAACACAAGAGTCCATTTTGGTTTTAGGATTGGAGAATATAAATGAAATTTGGATTGCGATCCGAGGGTGGGTGTAAGAACTGGTGAGAATATAATAGACAACTTGCGTTTATGGGATCGGATATGAGTAGCATAAGCTGTAAAAGCAAGATATGAGTCAGTCTCATTTTCTGCGATTCTTCCAGTTACCCCCAGAGGGAAGAGATAATGACTGGGCACATCCATTCCAATAAATAAATAAACACATACACATTTTGCAATGATTGCTTTCTGCCAATATTTAATATACCTCCCAAGTTGGGAATATGGCTCACAGTCTCTCACCATCTTGCCTACCCTGCTGTCTCCCCAGATCCTCTCCTCCTTTGGGGCTGAAGGCTTCATTAATCAGCTGAGACACTGCTACCCACGTATAAAAATACGCACTCGTTCTCTCAATGACTCCCTATCCCCGATTGTGCTAAAAAGGGCCTTCAAGGCCTCAGATAGGGACATTTTTTTTTAATGTTGATGGACTCACAGATATCATAGACTCCAGTGGAGTGCTGACAAGAGAGGGAGGGGACGTCTGTGCCAGTCTGCAAAGAATATGAGTGGGAAGCAGTGAAGACACCCCCCTGGATTGCTATAATGTCTTTCAACTGGAGTGCAAGGGGAGGGTTATCCTTTGTAAGCCGTCCAAACACGTTTCAGTAAATGTTGAGCGTTTGGACTAAAACAGGATCTTGGCTTCACTTTAGCTCCCAATGGCCAGGGAGAAGGGAACACTCTCTCATCGGGTACAGAGGAGAGGAATCTTGGCACTCTGCCTAGAGTGAGGATTTTTCATTTTAGAGAGACAATTTAGGGAGGACATCTCGCAAGAAGCTGTTGATCAGTGAAATGTGCATTTGCTCAATACGCCCTTTGCCTGCTGAGCCCCACCCATCCGTTCCAGATCTTCCTGGCTGGGTCCTGCTCATTTGGCTGCCCGGTAGCCATGTTTGAGACAGTTTGTAGAGGATTTTACTTTGAAGAGTTTCAAAGTAATTCTGCTAATGCAGGAGCTTCTCCTATTTGATGGATCAGAAGGCATTTGAAATCTGCTTTAGCCACAGTTAAGAGCATCAGAAAAAAAAAAAAAAAGCAGGCATTTATAAAACAAAGTTACTATATGCCAGACCCATTCTGAGTACTTTAAAAACATTAACTTATTTAAGACTCACAACAGACAGTCCTTTGAGGTATGTGTATTTATTATTCCTGTTTTTGCAGATGAGAAAAAATGATAAGTGATTTGCTCAAGGTCACATAACTAATAAGTGATGGAGACATTGTTTCATCCTAAGCTGACTCCAGAGTCCACGCTTGTAAGCACACTACTATGTAAGAAATAATACCTACTTTCAAGGCTTGTTCCAATCACATGGAAGAATTAGGATGATTTATATAATAATGTAATATAGGATAAACTCAAATATTTGAGTGTTTCTGTTCATCCTTCTTGATTCAAAAATCAGAATGCCAAGAACTTATATTTTTTCTCTCTCCCCTTCTCTCTCATTTCCGTCCTTCCTTCCTTCTTTCTTCCTTCTCTCCTCCCTTCCTTCCACATTCCAAAAGGCGTCTTAGTGGGATCAAGGATCCAGGCATCTGTGGCAGCCAATGAAAAATAGAAGGCAGGCAGGTGGGCAGGAAGCAGGCAGGAAGCAGACAGGCTCTCTTTTCTCTTTCACTTCCCTTCCCCTCACTTCTGCGCCTCGAGCTCACACTTCCAAAATAATTCATTCACACATAAGCCTTCGTCTCAGACTCTGCTTTCAGAAGAACCCAGGCTAAGACTGTCTTTTCTTCCCAACCTCCCTGTTCTCCCTTCTTCCCTGATTCTTTCCTTTTTCTCAGTGATATTGATTTGTTTTCTCAGATAAAGAAATATTTTGATCTTAGTGGAGTCATCTGGTTGGAAGGCCCAGTTCAATTGCAGAAGGTTTGGAACAGGTACCCCGTTGGTATCCGCTCGCCTCTGTGTCCCACAACCTAACAATCTGGCACATGGCCAGTGTTCAATAAATGTGTATTAAATTAAAAAAAAATTCAGGGGCACCTGGGTGGCTTAGTTGGTTTAGTATCTGACTCTTGGTTTTGGCTCAGGTCATGATCTCAGTCTGTGAGTTTGAGCCCCATGTGGGGCACTGTGGAGACTGCTTGAGATCTCTCTCTCTCTCTCTCTCTCTCTTTCTCCCTCTCTCTCTGCTCCTCCTCACCCCTCTCTCTCAAAATAAATAAATAAACAAAAAA
This sequence comes from Neofelis nebulosa, assembly GCF_028018385.1. Classification (NCBI taxonomy): domain Eukaryota; kingdom Metazoa; phylum Chordata; class Mammalia; order Carnivora; family Felidae; genus Neofelis; species Neofelis nebulosa. Next base: position 194,843,916 of record NC_080784.1, on the reverse strand, counting down.
AATGCAAACATGTGGTTAACCCACATTGCCCAATCCACCAAAAACATAAGGTGCAAGGTTAGTTTTAAATTAACAAAGTTAGAAAGTTATGGTGGGTTTTTTTTCTTGTTTTTTACAGCAAAAAGTGTTGTCATGCCACATTTGGAATTTCAGTAGTCTGGGAAGGCAGGAAAAGGAGGGGAGACACTCTGTGATGTATCAGTTTTGCAATGCCAGAACTTTTTTCTGTCCATGCCTCTCAAGTTACAATTTTGAGGATCACTGGTGCACGGATGCTTCTATCTCTTTAAATTCTTAATCCAGACCAACCGCTTAGAATGAACATTGTTCCAGGAGAGACTGTTAGCCAGAGGTGGTGAGGTATAAGGAGGTCAGCTGGTGAGGCTCTGACAAGTGTGTACTATAAAATGAAATCATCCCACCAGAAGATCAGAAGTGATGAATGGAAAGTGAAGAATGGAGATGTGAACAGAAGAGCAAACTGGCCACCTGGCAAGTCGAAAAACCTAGAATAAAGGACTGATTGTGCTTCATATAATAGAAGTAGTCGTGGTCTTATGTGTGGATGGACTGACTTATCATTTGTGTGACAGGTACTCTGCCATGAGCTGCTATAAGTATTATCACAATTAATTACAACTGAAGGCTGTAGTCCATGACCTTTAGAAGGCTACAGGCTTCTTTGATTTCCTTTATTTCATCTCTAACGAAATGAAGCCGTGATCATAAGGCAATGCCCATCAACCTTTTTTTGCTGCCCTTTTATGTTCGAAGACTTTCGTACATTACGGGTTCACTTCTCCCCCAGACAGAGCCAGAAATTCACCTTTCCACATTTCCTGGCTGGAATGTGACTGAGGCTCTGGAACACAAACAACTGCATGCGATTTCGATCTAGACACCAGCTAAGAGAAGATGCCAGTGCTGGGCAGAGTCTGTGCCGGTGAGGCCAGTGACAGGACCCAGCATGCAAAGGTGGCAGGGGCAGAGGTTCTAGAAGCAGCAATGCCATCCGTGTATCTGTGCCCAGAAGTGCCGGTGGGGGCGACGTCACCAGGGCAGCAAACCTCTGCTATAATTTGGACGTTCTTACTAGATCTGTAGGAGTTTTCAAGTGCTGTTCCCAAATTTTCCTAGATGTCTAATTAAACCAGTTAGAATAATTCTGTAACTGATTCCATGCCTTGCTTATATTTCTAATTTCAAAGATGGTGGCCTGAAAAGTCTTTAAAAAGTCCCCCTTCATCATCGATGCATGATATAAAAAATGTAAAAAATAAATATGTTAAAAATGATAAGTAAATGAATAACACCGGCACTTCATGGAAAAGAAACTGTGAAAAATTGTTTGTAGAAGAGATAAGATGTATCAGTCATCTCTTGCTGTGTAACAAATCACCACAAAATATCAGTGACATATGGTAATAAACATTTACTTCTCATTCATGAGCCTGTGGGCCAGCTACCTGGTGTTGTTTCAAGTGATGGGATGTGAGTTGGCTGGCCTATAGCCAATCTAAGTCAGGCTCAGTTTTTTTCTTGGCTTCAGGCAAAGGGTTGGGTTTAGACATTTCCCCCAAGTTTCTCATTTGTCTGGGACCAGGAGCTGCACACGAATGTTCTTTTAAAGAAAGTGGCAAAAGTTTAAGAAAGCAAGATCAACCATGAAAACAAGTCCCTACTCATGTTAGGCTTGCTAATGGCTCATCAGCTAGGGAGACTCACATGGCCATGCCTAATTTCAAAGGTTCAAGTTTGCATACTCGTTCTGTGGAGGTTGGATGTAGAGGGAGTAAATATTCTTTGAATAAGCATGTGATCCCACAGGATATTACAGCAATTAAGGAAGGTTATCATCCAGCCCAGTTCACATACAGGAGAGCCGAAGACTCACTAAATATCTGAGCGAGGCCCTGATTATGAAACAGACTGTAAGCCTAAAAATGATAAAACTGTATATGTAAGGAGATAGAGTGAGAAGTCAAGAATAGGCAGAATACAACTTTTAAAAGCATATTCAGGGGCGCCTGGGTGGCTCGGTCGGTTGAGCGTCCGACTTCGGCTCAGGTCACGATCTCACGGTCCGTGAGTTCGAGCCCTGCGTCGGGCTCTGTGCTGACAGCTCGGAGCCTGGTCCAGTTTCAGATTCTGTGTCTCCCTCTCTCTCTGACCCTCCCCCGTTCATGCTCTGTCTCTCTCTGTCTCAAAAATAAATAAACGTGAAAAAAAAAAGTTAAAAAAAAATAAGAAAAAAAAAGCATATTCAATATTAGCTGAGAGAGAAAGAAGAGGAATGGAGTAATAAATCCAAAAACGGGTGTGGTGAGAAAAGACTAAGCAGGCAACAAACATAACTAGAGATTTTAAAAATGAAAAAAATATGCAACTGTTGAAATGGAAAACTCAACTGAAGCACCCAACAGGATGGGCACCGCTGAACGATGATTTTGTGAGTTTGAATCTGGTGTTTTCATGTAGTAAGTGGATGTTAGATGAATGCATGAATGCGTAAATCAAAAGGAAACCTTATTAGATCATGCAGTACAATGTGTCCTAGTGTTCGACATGTGTCATCGTTCTACGGGGACCAAATCACTCAGTTATATCTACATATCTCTAATCTTTTCCCAGTGCAATCCACCACTGTCTTTGTCCTATTATCCCTGTTTCCCTGTCTCCTCTCATCTACTGCTGCCCTGTCCTGATCTACTGAAAGCATAAGTCACTCTTTTTTGTTTTTAAACTGCTCCTTGGCTTCCGTCTACAGGGCACCGCACACACTCCCAACCTCATCTGCTACCACTGTCCGCATTGACTGCATATCAACTACACTAGCCTTCTCTTACTTCTTCCAGTCCATCAAAATAGTTCTAGACTTGGGACCTCTGCCCAAGCTGCTCCTTCTGTGCGGGATGCTCACATCACTCCTTTTCTCCAACTTGCTTAGCAAATTTCTTCTTTCTCTGGCTGAATGAGTTTAACCTCATCTTAAATATGTCGGCGTAAATATCACATCCCTATTTCCCCAGGCTAGAATAGGTTTCCTCATTATACACTCCCATGGTGCCTGTCGCCTCTCCTTTGTGCCACTTAATCACAGTCATACTTACCCATTATATGCGGTGCTTCCTTTAAAGTCTGTGTCTCAAATGGGACTGCACAACATTTGAGGGTCGGAACTGTGAAGTTTTGTTCAGCGCTGTATTGTGAGCTCGAAACCCAGTGTTGAGGATACGGTAGATGTTTAAGAAATATGAATGTATGCATGTTTAAATAAACAAATCTATCAGGGTATCCCCAGCTGAATTGTAATAAGAGACCACTGAATTTTGTGAACTTACCTTTTGCGATTGAGTAAATCCTACACAGTAATAAAAGGAAGAGCTGTAGGGAATTTTCCAGTATTTGGTTCATCAAAAATAGGAAAATTAATTTGTCCATCATTCTAAGATTGAGGATGAGTTTTTGTCATAATAATGTTGAGCTTTACCAATGAACTAAATGGCCATGTTAGTCGTAGCGCTCTTCAGGAAATACACTCTCCTCCCTCTCCCCCTTAATTATACTATTTTTACACTATCCTCCGCTTCACAGCTTCTATCAAAACTTGGAGTACCTTCAGGAATGTGGCACCAGGCATTTTTAGTTGCCTACCTAACATCCTACCCTCTTTCTTTTTTTTTTAATTTAAAGATCATTCCTTTATTTTGAGAGAAAGTGTGTGCATGAGAGAGGGGGAGGGGCAGAGAGAGAGTGCTAGAGAGCAAGAGAATCCCAAGCAGGCTCCACACTGTCAGTGCAGGGACTGACATGGGGCTCAGACTCATGAACTGTGACATCATGACCCGAGCCAAAATCAAGAGTCAGAGGCTTAACCGACTGAGCCGCCCAGGGGGACCTCCTACCCTATTTCTTTTGGATAAAAGCCTAATTTTGTTCAGACCTTTCAACTGCAGGGCCAATGGCCTTCTAAGGGGCAGCTAGAGTCCCGGTCTTAGGGGTGAGTCTTGATTAGTCTCACCCAACCATGATAATTAATTATGGATGTATTTTAGGCAATTTAGGACTTTGGAAAAGTAGAAAACACACTGATGTTTCACTATACAAATGCAGCCACTTCGAACATTTTTTTGAAATCCCTTCCAATCTTTTTTTTTATTCAATCGTCTTACCCTATATCTTCATCATTTTATAGATTTTTGAGTTCTATTTACTTGTAAAATATTGTAACCTTTTTTCTAAATAATGACACAGTTTTAACTTATTTTCAGTGGTTGAATATTCCATTGAGAAACTGTTTTTCAATGAACAGAATTATGTGTTATTATCTGCATTGGTTTCTCAGGGCTGGGGTAACAAATTACTACAAACTTGTGCCTTGAAACAACGGAAGTATATGTGCTCACAGTTCTGGAGGCTAAAGGTTCAAGATCAAGGTGCCAGCAGGGTTATGCTTTTCCTGGGGGCTCGAAGGGGGAATCTATTCCATGGGCTCTTCCTTGGCTTCCGGTGGCTGCAATCGTTGGTATTCCTTGATTGTAGATGTATCACTCCAACCCTCCATGTTCACGTGGCCTTCTCTCCATGTGTCTCTGTGTCTCTTCTCATACAGACACCAGTCATATTGGATTAGGGGCCACTCTTCTTCAGTGTGACTTCATCTCAACTTGATGACTCCAGAGGTAACATTTGCAGGTGGTGGAGGTTAGGACTTGAACATACCTTTTGGGGAGATAGAATTCAACGTCTCACACCATTGTTCTGAAGTTGAAGAACTGTTACAATTGTTCACTGTTCCATATCCCACACATTTAACATCTTCATTCACAGAGCGTTCCCTAGATCTAGAATTATTGACTTAGGATAGATTCCCCAAAGTGGACTTTGTGGGTCAAAGTATGCAAATAAGCATTTTAAAGTTCCTATGCAAATTGCTTTGTTCCTTTTCAAAACTACCCATGAAATTGCCATTAGTAATACATGAGGGCCTCTGTTTCCCCTCACTTTTTACCCTCACTTTATTTTATTTTATTTTATTAAGACATACACAGATAAAATGGCTGACCAGCCAAAAATAGTATCCCGTAATGATCACTGAGGTCGAACGCTTTCTCAGATTTTATTTACAGCTTCCTTTTTGGTGGATTTTTCTTTCCACTGCTGACTCATCTACGACGGGAGTCTTCGTGCTTTTCTTATCTGCTGTTCACATTTGTTGCATTATTTTTCTTAGTTTGCCAGTTATCACCATATTTTTGTTTTCACCCCACAAACATTTTAGTTGATGTGTAATTGTCTACAAGAGTGATGTTTAAAATGAAAACAAGTACAATGCGAGTCGGAGTCCATCAGGGTGGGTGCTGCCTGCGTGCCCCACCAGGATCGTGTCTGTCCAGCTTTCCTTCCATGAATTATTTTTAGAATAATTCATAGAATTTGCTAGAATAGAAAGTTCCTCCTTCCCAGACAAAGCAATGAAACTGAATTCTCTTTTAATTTTCATGTATATATGTTATATTCTGTAATTAGTCAGAAATGCCTTTTGGTATCCCAAATGAGGTGCTTATTTAAATATCTTGTGTTCCAAATTGTTAGCAATTGTCCCAGACTTGTTTATTGAAAAACTGTAGCTTTTCTGGGAATTGACTTGCGATGAATTCTTTATCATATATTAGAATACAATATATGACGGGACCATTTTTTCTGGGTCATTGTCTCTGATGTTATTTTTGTACCATTGTCACATTCTTTAAAATTTAATCACTTTATAAAATACGGTGTACTTCCCCTTAAAACATTTCTTAAATATCCTGTTTATTTGTTATAGGTTAACCTTAGAATCATTTTGTCAAAGTTAGGTTGGGATTTTTATTACAACTGTAGCAAGCCACACAATAATTGAAGAAGAATTTAAACCTTTGTAACACTCTTCATCACCATGTGGTCTCTCTCTTCTTGTATTCCAGGCTTTTACATCTCTTGTTAAAGTCTCCCTTTATATAGGTCACACAGTTTTTATCACATTATTTATATCATTTTTGTTGCTACTGGAAATAGGCTTTTAAAAATTATTTTATACATTATTTTTGGCAATCTTTGTTTATCTTGGATTCAAGCTCCTAAGTGTTACTAAATTTTGATAGTTTTTACCACATTCTTTTCATTTCTAGATAAGTACGTGATCTATAAAGAAGAAATTTTTCTCTTTGTAATATTGCTATTTGTTATTTTATTTCTTTTTCCTTTGGTCAGAATTCCTCAACCAATGTCAAATAGAATGATAAGAAGCCTGCTTTCTTGGTTCTTGATTTTGATATTTTACCTTAAAGTGACTGCCAACTATTATTATGAAATATATTGCCTTTTTATGGTAAGCAGCTTTTATATTCCTACTTGAATTTTTAAAATAGAAGTTGGTCAGGGCGTCTGGCTGGCTCAGTCAGTTGAGTGTCTGACTCTTGATTTCAGCTCAGGTCATGATCCCAGGGTCATGGGATTGAACCTTGTGTTGGGTTCTCCACTGAGTGTGGAGCCTGCTTGAGATTCTTTCTTTCTCCCTTTCCCCCTGCTCCTCCCCCCGCCTCCAAGATAAAAAAATTCTAAAAATTAAAAATAAGATAGAAATTAGTCACAAATTTTGTCAAGTGTTTTGCACCGTTTATCCAAATGATATAATTTGTGTTGCCTTTGACCTATGGCTGTCATATGTGATAACAGTAGCTTTGTTATTTGCAAACCATTGTTGAAGTCTTAAATTATATCTTGGATATCCCTGTTAAAAAGATACAGTTGAATTACACTTAATATTTCATTTTATTAATTATTAACAATGGTTCGTTACTAATAGAACGAAAGCAATTCTTTACTTTTATCACATGGACCTCATCTTATATAAAATACTTTTATGAGGTAGAGAATTGGTCGGGTGGAAGAACATGGGGCCACTCCAAGATCAAGGTACTACTCATTTACTTATTCATCGATTTGGCATTCATGTATCCCTTTGATGTAAATTCACAAATATTTTCTGAGCAGTTCCTAGTCTGCACAGGACTGGAAAAGTTCCCATCCTGACTCTGTTATTTACTGGCCGTGTGAACTTGGGCATGTTGCCTAACCTTGCAAACCTCCCTTTCCCTCATCTGCAAGATAGGATAATAAATAGCACTGACTGGAGAGTGGATTCAAAAATAGTATCTGCAGAGCTCTTAGTGTCTGCACAAGCAATCTTCATACATGCTATTGCAATGTTGTGATTACCTCCTGGCAACAAACACGAGTAGGTCTGAGTTCATGCCGGGCGGTCGGGGTTATGGGCTACCTGCTTGATCACCCTGTCCTTCCAAGGCCTCTACTTTCCCAAATTGTATATTACTTGTATATTACTCTGCAATGCCAGTCCACTTCCCTTCCTATTCCTCAAATTGGCACATACCCTCCTCATTGCCCACCCATCTTCTCCTCCATGTCAAGTCTGCTAGATAAGAACTAGACTACTTTGAGAATTATAGGAGAAGGGCAGCCTTATAGCCAGGTCACTTGTGTCAGGAGAGTTGATGACTTCTTAGGGAAGTTGACCTGAATATACCAATGGCAGCTTTCTGTTAAATGTAATATCAAGTCAGTATCCTAGAGCTCACTTCTGAGGGTGATCTCACCTGGCTTTTACAACATACATCAGCATCCTCAACTGCAAGGACAATTCAGAATGTTCCTTAGTGCCGTCCAGATAGCCCCTCTCACCAGCTCAGTTTCAGAGGTCTTGGCCTCGACCGCCTGTAAACGAGCGCCCTTTGTGCTGCACATGCTCTGTCAGTATCATCAAGGATGGCCGGCTGTTAGTTTCCTGGTGATTGGGATGGTTTGTTTTATTTTGCAAAAAAGACTTATTGTTCCGACCTCCCCACCTTTGGAGAAGCTTAGCTAAGTTGTCTTGTCTCCTTGGCCTCTGCTCCAGCCCTGTCTAATAAGTCACGTTTCAGAAGGTGCACCTTCAACCCCCCCTCCCTGGCCATGGGTAATTTAGATCTCCCAAGTTGCCGGATGGTATCAGCCTGGGAAACAAGAAGTTTGTTATGTATATTGTGTCAGCTGCAGACATAATTCACTAAACTACCCCAGACACAGGATGTCACCAAGTGACACTTCAATTTACAGTCTCTCAGAGGTCCTGTTGGCAAATAGTGCCAGTGGAAGCTGGGAGGGTTTCAAAAGCTTGGGGCATGTTTTTCAGCCCCTTGGTTCCCCTCCCCTCCCTCCACCTTGCCTCCTCCTTCCCCTTTCTGCGTGGGTTGTGCTGTGTGCCCTCAAGATTCTAAGGCCAATTAGCAGGTTAGAAACTGTCAAGGCATATTGACCTACAAAATCACAGTATTAGCTGTCACCATAATTTCTCATAATATTGAGGCTTATGCCGGCCCTTTCCGCGGCTTTGTTCAAAGCCTGCTGGTGAGAAGGTCATTTATATATTGTAATCAGAATTCTTGAGCTGAGCCATTTTTTAATTATGGCTTAGGTAGAGGGGGTGGGGATTGTGCAGTTTGGGAAAGGAGGCCAGCTGGGAGTTAGCCTCTCTTTGATCACTAGGGTGAGTGATTTGCTTTGATCACGGAGACAACAGTTGAGAAAAGAGCCTGGTCTCTTCCTGAAATTTGCAGGTAAACAGAGCGATCATTTGAACCCATTGTGGAATGAGCAATTCAGATCCCAGACAATGGTCTTCTTTGAACTAGATTTAGGGGCCTATTGATTAACATAGCAAAGGGGACTGGTGACTTTAGTCCAGGAAGGTGGTCAACAGGCCACCAGTTGGTCCTTTGTGGCTGAACTTCCTGGTCTTGCGTGGACCCTTCTGTGGGGCCCAAATGGTGTTTGGGCAAATCGGTGTAAACATGAGCATCACAGGTAACCCCGAAGGGGAGAGGATAACTCATTTTAAAATAGGTGCTTGGAAGTGTAGAAAGATTGCAGGCTTTGGAGTCGGGGGAATCGGAGATAAAAATCCTTGCCTTGGGGCGCCTGGGTGGCGCAGTCGGTTAAGCGTCCGACTTCAGCCAGGTCACGATCTCGCGGTCCGTGAGTTCGAGCCCCGCGTCAGGCTCTGGGCTGATGGCTCGGAGCCTGGAGCCTGTTTCCGATTCTGTGTCTCCCTCTCTCTCTGCCCCTCCCCCGTTCATGCTCTGTCTCTCTCTGTCCCAAAAATAAATAAAAAAACGTTGAAAAAGAAAATTTTAAAAAAATAAAAAAAAATCCTTGCCTCTCCGTTTATCATGTGGTTTCAGAGGGCTAGTTGCTTAAACCCTTCTATGCCTAAATATCTTCCTCTGTACAAATTGGACATAAATACCTCAACGGTTATTTTTAGGGTTTGATGGCTTGCCTTTTGGGAAAGGAGGCCTGCTAGGTGCCAGGCATTCTGGGGAAGAAGAAAATACTGAGGTGTCTGCAAACCGGACTGGAAAATCGTATCCCTATGCCACAGAGAGGAAGCTTTGTGATGTTTTCTCTGCATGCAACTGTTACCTGAATAAATCACTTGATTTTACCCCCAGCAAATGGTTTTAAAGTGATATTTTTCTGAGTTGCGTTCTGATGCAAGAAGTTTCATTTGTTTAAAGAATTTGAGCTTTGGGGGGTTGTAGAGGGCACTGCCACATGGGTGAAACATATAGCCACTCGTGGTCAGTTTTAGAAATATTAGCTGGAACGGGTATTAGGTAGCATTGGAAGTATTTAAATTCTGTTAGTTGTGAATCTGGAGTGTTCGATTTGGTTGGTTCCCCGGGGCAAGACCTTGTAACAGCAGTCAGCTGCTATCTGACTACAACATACAGATAAGTCGCTGCTACCTGTGAGTCATTGTGAAAAAGACATTGGTCCTGAATAAATAAGCCAGTCCCCTTGGGCAGGAAGGCAGAGGCCCAGTGCCTTGAGACTTCTCAGCTTGTTCAGAGAGAGTGGACGCCATCGGAACAGTGGTCCCCCAGACTGCCTTCCAGTCTTCTTATAACTACCCGGAGCTCCGCTTTCGGCCACTTGTATTCTGAGCCACGGCCAATGCATCTTTCATGGAGGCATCACAGAGGCCCGGGAAAGGCAGGGCCACGTGGGGAGGGGACACCTAAAAATTCCTGCCAGGGAAGTGAGGTGTGGGACTCCAAGCCTGGAAGGGCTGCAGGCCTGCAACACTGTCCCAGGCCGCTTCAGTTGAGTCGCTTTTGAACATGTGTGGCATTAATTTTCTAGGGCTTTCATAACAAAATATCACAGATGCAGGGCTTAAACAATAGACATTTATCTCCTCACAGTTCTAGAGGCCAGAAGTCCGAGATCACGGCATGGGTGAGGTTGGTTTCTTCTGAGACCTCTTTCCTTGGGTTGCAAGTGGCCTCCTTTCTAAGGTCTTCCCTCTGTGTGTCCACATCTGTGTCCTTATTCTAAGGACACCAGTTATACAGGATTAGGGCCCACCTTGATGACTTTCTTTTACCCTGGTTACCTCTTTAAAGGCCTTGTCTCTAAATATAGTCACATTCTGAAGTGGGGGTTAGGACTTCAACCTATGAATTGGGGGGGGGGGGGGCGGGGCGCGGGTTACCATCCAGCCCATTATACCTACTACACGTCAGGTGCCTGGGTTAGCCCTTGAGGGGCATTATAGACCAGACCCTGCTGCTGCTCTTGAGGTCCCAGTCTCAGCAAGTTGGTGAGAGCCAGAACAGCGCTCCCATGTTCCGTGACCCGTAGGATGCCAGGGCCTGACTTCTTTCATCTGGCCGTGCTGAACACACCTGTTTGTCAAAATCTGTGTCTTTGGCGCCAGAGACAAAGTTCATTCGGGCATAGTTCGTCTTTTACCCCTGTGACCATTTCATCTCTGTGTCCTCATGAACAGGGCTTTTTGGTGTTCCTACAGGTGTGTGTTGTCCACTTTTATCTCTAAATAATCTTCCTTGGGGCCTCGAACATTCTACTACTTTGCGGCTTCAAATGCGGTCTGCAGACCAGCCACGTCGGCTTCACCCAGAGCTGGTTAGAAACACTGACTCTCAGGACCCATCCGAGATCCACTGAATTGTTATCTAGATTTCTAGCAAGACTCCAAGGTGATTCGTGTGCCCATTAAAGCGTAGAAAGCGCGTTTTTACTGATGTTGGCTCCCTCTGCCTCCGGTCAACCTCTTATGTCCAGCCTCCAGACTTCTACCAACGTCCAGCTGTCTGTTGAGCACCTCTAAGATGTCCCATGGCCCTGGCCAACCGACCTCCATCCTGTCTCCCAGTGCTGCCCCTCTTCCTGCATTTCTGGTTTCAGGGAACAGAGCCCATTACACCACTTGCGTAGGCATTTGAACTTCTCTTTGTCCTGTCTCTGCATGCAATCAATCAAGTCCTGCTGATTTTTTTTTTCTTTTAAAATATTCCCCTCTCTCTCTCTCTCTCTCTCTCTCTCTCTTTTAACAGCACCTGCCCTAGTTTGGGCTTACATCTCTACCCCCTGGACCAGCTAAAGAGACTTCCAATAGATTTATTGGCAGGCAGGTTTTTTGCCCCTTCTACTGTCAATGCTTCTGTCTGTAACCTCCCGCTAAGCCGCCACCCCCTCCCTCCCCCCTTCCCCCCCCCCCCCCCCCCCCGTTGCCTGGCCACACTCATTCTTTAGGACTCAGCTCAGGAATCCTCCCCAGAACCTTTCCTCACCCTACCCCCACCCCTAGGAACCCTTTTCTCTGTTCCCTCAGTAACTCCGCCTCAGTGTCTGCACCTGTGAAATGGGATAAATAGAAATGTTTTAAGGAGTAAATGAGTTAAGTTCATGCAGCAATACTGACGCAGAGTAAATGTTTAATAACTGCTAGTTATTATTTTAGCAACCATTTCATCTTCCTGACAGGCGGTCTGGAAGTTATCCTTCCCTCTGCCTAGAATGTGGTTTCTGAAAGCACGGTGAGGTGGCCACCAGTGTCCATAACAGTGGGATGGATCCAGGGTGGTCTCCGGTCTGAGAGGCCCAGGCTGGACATGACCTCTTGGGAGCAGGATTGAGTCTGAGGCACCTGCGAATCCTGGACCGACTTCCACTTGCGGCCCATAACAGGTGCTCCTTGGATGTTGACCACGCCAGGTGACAGCTGGAAATTTTAGGTGGCTATAGTATTTAAAAAAATAGAGCTACAAATGACTTTGGGGGCATTTCCTAAATGAGGAAGCTGAGGAGGAGAGTGCTGTCAGCTTGGCCAATTTATAGTTTTGAATTTGTGCCCAGAAGCTGTTTGCAGAGAGGGTATTTTTAGAAATGTGAAAATAAATACAATTAAATTAGAGAGATGTGTCAAGTAGTTTTTTTCTTATTAAGACTGTCCTCTGACCATTACAGCTTAGGTAATGACAACTCTTTGAATAATGGTGCCGTATTTCCTAATTAAACAATCAAGGCTCTGCGATCACTACTTTAGTGAAGATGGGGTCAGAAGCCTAGAACCTAAAATAAAAGAGATTTTACATGGACAGAAATGGCAATAAAAATGGAAATATTTTCCCTGTGTCTTATTAACTCTTTGTATCCTACACACCTTGTTTCTCCTCATTTACTTAAACAGCTTTTTGTCCCTTGATGTAAACGTCAGCCCATGGAGTACAGAAAACACAAAGAAAGGTTAGAACCTGGCAGGCTTGCCTGGGTTTGAATCCTGCCTGATCAGCTGTGTGGCCTTACATGGGTCTGTAAACCTTCAGAATCTCAACTTTTCTCTCCTTCAGAACTTAGTATCAGGTCCATAGTCTGCCATGGGAATTAAAATAGATAATGCATGTATAATGAGTAGGTTTTTTTGCTTCATCATAATCAGGGTATAAGGAATATTGCTTTAATTTCTTTTCTAAAATTAAAAAAAATGTTTATTTTTGAGAGAAGAAAGAGAGAGACAGAGTGTGAACAGGGGAGAAGCAGAGAGAGAGGGAGACACAAAATCCAAAGCAGGCTCCAGGCTCCGAGCTGTCAGCACAGAGCCCGATGCAGGGCTCAAACTCACAGACCAAGAGATTGTGACCTGAGCCAAAGTCAGACACTTAACCGACTGAGCCACCCAGGCATCCTTAATTTCTTTTTTTTTTTTTTTTCTAAGCCAAATCAAATGGACCCAACCCATACCAGAATCGGATGAAAAAAAATCCAAATTTTTAGTGACTCCTTCACAGCGTTGTTACAAGTTGGGTGAATGGCTACAGGAGTTTCTCAGGCTGGTGACATCACCCTGAGATTTGTCTTGCTTAGCCCACGTGGGGCCGAGCTCCTCTGGCAGTATATGCTTCCCACTTACGAGCTCGCTTAGCTATGGAGCTGTTGGCCTCAGCTCTCAAGTGTCTGGGAACAAAGGCAAGATCTCAGGCAACCATGCAATCAAGCCACTATTAGTTACGACATCTGGAATTTACTTGAGCATACTTCCTAATACAACATGTGATTGTGTGTGTGTGTGTGTGTGTGTGTGTGTGTGTACCTGTGTGTATTAGACTACCACCCACATGCTACTCACCTCCTGATCAGAAGACCACCCTCCCCCTCTGAAGAACTCTACTGGTACCAGACAGGAGCCCCACGCTCTGATGGAGATAGACACAGATGTCTGTTCCCCTATTGGATCGATCACTTGGGTTTTGCTGAGCAACCTAGTGAATGTCTCAAATAGTATTTTTCTGGTGACATTAGCTTGCTCATCAGAGCGATGCATGTTAGAAATGGATTCTCAGTGGTGATGAGAAGGGTACGTGGATCTGCTAGAACATTCGGGGACACTCTCCAGTGATGATGCCCTGGGCTATCGCTTGCTGGCTCTAGCTCTCTGTCCCTGTTTGTACCACCTGCTTGGCACCTCTCTCCATGCTCCCTGGCCCGGAGCGCCCCCCATGCTCACACAGCTCCCAGGCGTGGAACTGCCACCCACGTGTCTCCCTCGAGCACGTGGCTCCTACTCTCATCTCTCTCAGCCCCATTGCCAGATGGACAGATGGAGCCACCGCAGGGGTCCCACCTGAAAGCCACAGCTGGGATGCCATGTGCTCTTCGTGGTATGGGGAGCCAGAGATCCTGATCCTGCATCACAGCAAGACCACTGGCAAGCTGGTCCAGGCCACAGGGTTGCGCTCTGCATTGTCCTCTGTCCTGCCCATGTAGTCTGACTTGACTTCAGGACTCCTTCAGGACTCCTAGCTGGTGCATGAGTGTGCCTCCCTCTTCAGGGCAGGGCCTTCCCTCTTTCCTCAGCTTACTCACTCTCTCAGCTGTTAACATGAACTGAACGAGCTACTTTCAAAAAAAAGTTTGCCCTAAGGTTACTTCAAAAGTGTTTAACTAATAAACTAAAGGTAGATTTGGATATACAAACATTTAGCTCACAAGCAACTCCTTATCCCCATTCATTCTTCCCGCATTTTTGTTTTTAAAGTGTATTTATTTATTTTGAGAGACAGAAAGAGAGAGCAAGCAGGGGAGGGACAGGGAGAAAGGGAAAGAGAGAATCCCAAGCAGGCTCCAAGCTGTCAATGCAGAGCCTGATGCAGGAATTTAACTCATGACCTGTGAGATCATGACCCGATGAGAAACCAAGAGCCACCCGGGTATTTATGAACTCTTATTCTCTAATAGTTGCTGGGAATGCAGTGGAGCCCCCAGACATACTGCTCGAGCCCTTGAAAAGCTGTGAGTGTTGTAGGACACACTGGTGAGTCAGCCATCAGCACCAACACGATGTGCTAAGTGCCCCAAAGGGGAGTGGGGTGTTGTGGGAGGATGAGGAGAGGTCCTAGAGCGGACGGGGGGCACTATGAATTATACCACTAACAAGGCGCTTTGCAGTGATTTGCTCAGGTCTGATCCCCCCCATAGGTTCTGTAAACTGATGTCAGGTCCAGATATTCTGCTGCTATATCTTGGGGGCAAAGTGTGGTTCTGTGTGACAGACGCACAAAGTGTAAAATGACATGTATTGTTCTGGGAATGTGGCCATGTAAGTTCCGTTCATGGATGGGTCTCACACAGTATTGTTTTTAAACCTGAACTTGAATGAGCAGGAGGGACTTTGAAATGAGACCACCTTGAAAGAATGAAACACCATTGCTAAGACATCCTGGCAACTGAAAGAAAGAAATTCAGCTTGTGGAAGCAGCTGTGGGGGGCCTGTGCACTCAGAGTTTGCCACTCAGAGTTCCAGAGAGTGGATGACTCAGATGGCCGGGTGCCCACAGGCACGTGCATCGGAGCAAGAGGAAATCCAGGTGTTCTAGCCATACCGGGTGTCTTTCAGCCACATCAGAGCCCTGCCCTGGACGTGCGACCAGACAGCTGGACATCTCAGGAGAGGGAGTGTTTTCTTTGAAGATAGATTCGTGCCTGGCTTTCCTGAAGAAGGCTATTTAGGCTCCAAAGCGCCTTTCCCTAGGTTGGGTGATTCATATCGGCAAGGGATTTATACTGATCTCTGTCCACGTACAAAAGAGTTTGATTTTTGCAGGTGCCCCAGGGATATTTCGATGTGGAAAGCATAATGCGCGGAGCTTCAGAAGGGACTTCTGCTCTTTCTGAGGTTCCGTCTTGTTTACCTGACTCAAACAGTGCAGGGGAGGCGGTTCACAGTCACAGACAGACCACACGTGGCTTGGAATCCCAGTCTTTCCGATTATGGGGTCCCCCGAACTTCAACCCCATAGTCAGGGGTGAGTCTGCGAGTGGCAGAGACACCGGGGCTGGCGGGAAGCATGTGAATGTCAGAGACATGGGCACGGGGCCAACTCTGCCTCCAACTGTCTGAGTGCTTCTGGACAAGTTCTTTAACCTCTCTGACCTTCTGTTTCTTTATCTATTACATACGGACGATGATAACTTTCTATGGCTTATGGTAAGGATTAAATGATAAGAAAAATAAAGCAAATGGTACATAACAGATACTGGGGATGCTAGTTCCCTTCCCTTCCTCCCTTCACCTACCCCTCCAGGAGTCCACTGGAAGTGCCAATGCCAGCAGACCAGGGGTAGGTACACTGGGATAAGTTGCTAAATCAATTCAGCAATTTCACTGAATTGGAGGAGAAAATGTAGACTGAAATTAGGCAAATGCTTAGTAAATTAGTTTTGTGAATTCACATGACACCGATTAAGAACTGGGTAGAGTTTTTACTTTCCAGACCGGGTAGTCGGCGAACATAAATCTTAAAGAAAAGACGGGGTCAGTGAGCTCCCCAGCGGGCAGACGGCACATTCTCCCAGCCCTGCCTCTAACCCTACAGACTAGAGAACAACGTCTTTGTCAGACTTGTCCATGTCTCCATACATTATTGTGTGTGACCCTCAGAGAGGGTTCCGGGATTAGATTGGGGAGGAATCATTATCTCTTTTGCAGAAGATGAAAAGAGACACGATGTTTGGGTGTGAGGAGACTCACAGCAGAAAACAGGACCTGCTGCTTCTGGATTCTGCCCTGGTGGCAGGCACTTCTGCTCGGCTGTTCAGAGTCCACACCCCCTCCTTTGTCCTTTGCAAAAGTATGCACGTTTTGTTCACATATTCATCTTTCTGTACTGGGCCGTGAGCGTAACAAGCTGGATCCCACATCCGGATATCCGAAGCCAACGACGGGAAATCTGGGAGGAAAAGGGATGCTAAACAAAGCCGTGTAAGTGGTGGCTCGCAGAAGCCACGGCTCAGGTGCTCAGGGCCGTGTGTGACAGCAGCCTGACGAAGAGCTGAAAGGGCAGGTAGAAGATTTGCATCCTGGTCGAAAGCCATGGTTCTCAAATTTGAGTGTGCATCAGAATCACCTGGAAGGCTTGTGAAAACAGATGTCTGGGATACCCATCCAGAGTCTCTGACTCACGGGTTCACGGGGCAGGGGCCCGTGAACCTGTGAATCTGTTTTCCTGACATGTTCTCAGGTGATGCTGATGTGACTCGTCTGGGAACCACAAGTGGAGAACCGCTGAACTTACGGAGTGGTTCTTAACACTGGCTGTACATTAGGATCCCTGGGGAGCTTAACTAATTCCAAATCCCAGACTGTATCCCAGACCAATTTAATCCAAATCTCTGGGGCTAGGATTTGAGTTCGGTAGTTTATAAAGCTCCCTGGGTGATCACAAAGTGCAACCAAGTATGAGAACTAACTGGGGAGTTTAGAAGGCCTGGGATCAAGGTCCATGTGTGATTGAGGGAGTTGGTTAGGGGATCACATCAGGGATTCTCCTCTATGGAAGAGGGAAGTGTTGTACCATTGTATCGCTCTTCACGGGCAGACATCACACTTACTCTTAATATAGTCTTAATACTCAATCCATTATGAAATTTCAAAAATTAAATAAGTGCATGGGATTTTGTATGTTGGCCCCGAGGAGGCATGGATCATGGTGTGCAGGAAGGGGTTCACGTGGTAGGCTTGATATTGCTCCTTAGATGGGCCTGCTTTTGAGCTGATCCTTGGCTGGCATCCGAGAACTTGGGTTTTAGAGGTTTCCCTATGTTACTAATGGATAAGGCTATTTTGCATGCCTCGGGCATTGCTGTACAGCTCACCTAGATGGCAAACAGTGTGAGTGGTGAACACCTGCTTTCCTCCTGGGAGTGACCAAGTACCTGGTGACCAGCACCCAAGAAAAGCCCTGCACCCTGGGTCTTAAAGGTGCTTCTTTACACAGAACGTGGTGCATATAGTGATGCAGGAAGGAGCACTTTCTACACGAGCATCCCCTTGGGAGGGGAGCATCGAAAGCCTGCCTGTGGACTCGGGTAGACTCCCTCCACAGCGTTATTTTCATGCTGGTCCTGCTGTGCATCTTTTCATTGCAACAGAGCGTAGAGGCAAGAACAACCACCTCTGAGGCCTGTGACTCCTTTCCATCAAGTCACCAAATGTGTGTGTGGAGCTTCCAGAAAAGATGGGTGAAATTGTTTGCATTAAATTAGAGATAAATTTTAATATGTAACATATACTAAATAGGGAGTTTTATGTGCAGACAGTTACCGAACTAGAGAAGGGAGATGATGCAGATTTAATATTCCTAAAACTGCAGCAAGAAGGACTGGGATGACGTCTGGGCAGATGATCGAGGCTAACCCCATCTATGGGAACATCGGGTGACGGATAGGTGGCTTTACCGAGCATGTGAACTTGTCTCTCCTGCTGATGTGGCTGTGACCAGAGAAAAGAAACCAAGGATTCCTGAATCTGTACCCGGTCCTATCCCGTCTCTCACCACACCTTTTCTGTGTGTGATGGCGGAGCCCGTTTTCTGGGTCATTAGCCATCATGACAGGTGGCCACCTGGCTTTCTCTGCCAGACTCTCGATATGACCAAAGAGGGACCAACCGTCCCCACCCGCTCCCTGACGAAGGAGAATAGAATTGAAGAAAGGGTTTCAGAGGTCAAGAATCACTGGCAATACATTCTCTAAAGATCCTCATGACCCTGAAAGTCTGTGATTCAGAGTCCCTGACATTCTGAGTATTGGTCTTCTCATCTGTACGATGGGCACAATGCCTAACCAGCTGCCTCACAGCAGTGGAGAGAAGATGGACGGATGTTCCAAAGAATAACAGATGATCAGAGCTTAGCTAAGACTCTTCATTAACTCTTTGCTGTCAGGCCAGTATAGAAACAAGTTGGCATCTTTGTATGAGTGCCTACCACGTGCTAGACGCCTTGCAGATATTATCTCACTTACCCCCCACAGCTGTTAAAGATGAGAACACTCAGAAGTGAAGGACTTGCTTAGGGTCACTTGGCATCAGTGTTTTAAATATAGATCTTCTCTCATGTACAGTTTCCTGCAGGTATAATAGAATTGATAGCATTTCCTGAGCGCCGACGGTATGCCAGACATCATACATTATCTCATTTAATCCTTGCATCAGTGCTAGGAATGAATCATGGCCGAATCCTCTAATTTCATCCACTCCGAACGCAGCAAGATCCCCATTAAATCATCACCAAGTATGTGCTAAGTTATTAAATCTAAATGCCAGCCCTAGGGTCCTGAACCCAAGCCAAATGACGGTGATGGAGATTGTAAATCCGATTTAGGGCAGCATTGAGATTAAAGCTTTCTTACTGGACAGACTGTAATCTAATTTCACTGACTGAAACCAGCTCTTCCCCCTAGTGCTCCTGGAAATGCGGGTTTCCATCTCCTTCCAAATTGCCAGGCCAACCTCAAAGGTTAAGGGTTTGGTAGTCACATTGGCCTGAGATTGAATCCTAGGGTTGATTATTCCCCCAGGATCCAGGCAAGTTGTTTTAACTCCGTGAGCCAGTTTCCCCGTTTAAACAATGAGGGCATATGCATTAGAAACTATCCTGTTAACTACATAAGATATTCAACAACTAGTCCAGCGAATACACCAACCCATCGGTGCGGGTGACTCTCCACAGAAGTCCCCGGCTGTTCTGGATAACCAGGTGGGAACAGTTCAGAGTCTCTTGGGAGAAGTCAGGGCAAGCTGCCAGTCGAGCCTTTCCCCTATTTCCTCTATTTCAGTTTCCTCACATATGGACTGTGGCCATGACCTTGGAGTGGGTAGAGAGTGATTTGGAGGAGGGAACCAGAAAAAGGAAGTTGGAAAGTGGCCGAGAGTAGCCTGGGAGGACCACCAGCTGGGAGGACCTGTCCTCGAATAATAAGAGGACATTGTAACTGACACCATGAAACCAGAGGGAGGTGACGAAACTACTGAGTGGCCATTCTAGACCAGGTGGTGTGAGAGGGTTGCGGTGAAACTAGGTAGACAGTCTGGGTGTGATCCCAGTTCCATCCCTTACTAGCCGTGTGAGCTGGAGAAGGTTTCCTAGCCTCTCTGCAGCTCCCTCTCTCCATCTGTAAAATGGACGTAACAGTCGCATACACCACATTTCGATGTTGCAAGAATTAAGTGAATTAATGGGGGTTAAGTGCTAACGGGGGTCTGGAAAAGAAAATAAGGTTTTGAGGGAAAGAAATCCTCTGCATGTTCTGACTGTGGGAAACATTCTCTCCGAAGGCAAGTCTAATTAGACAGCATAGACTTCACACTAGGGAGGAAATGTGTGGATGAAGTGAGAGAGAAGGTTTTCATCAACACATCTAGGAATGAAAACCTGTGGATATTCTGGATGTGAAAAATCCTGTGGCAAGAAGCCCAACATCCCTGTATGCAGAGATTCACAACAAGGTGAAATTCTGCCAGTTTGGTGAATTAGGAGAAGCATGTTCTCCCAAAACTAATGATAGAAGGATAATGATGCTAGAGGGTGATATATTTTTATAGGATAGACTTAATTACAAAGTGTATCTGTATCTATATTAACCGTGGATATTAAGCTGTGAAATCTGTGAATAAATGAAATCATCACGACAATAGGGAAAAGTGTACTGGCTATTAATATTGTCATTAATATTACATTTGCACATTTTACTTCATTTGACGATACCACAAACTTCTATTATGCTCCCCAATTCATAAATGAGAATATTGAGGTTAAGAGAGGGAAAGTAAGCAGGCAAAGGCCACGCACGTGAAAGGATTGATTCAGGGCGAGAACGCTAATCTTTCCAACTCCAAATTCAAACTCTCCCGTAAGCCCGCACTTAGGGAAAAAGTGGCAGGTCATGTCACCTGAAACAAGATGAGAATAGAAGAGGTTCTAATGATATACATGGCAATTTCACGGTGTCTCACTAAGTGAGAAAAAAAAAAAAAAAAGCGGAAAAGGAGGAAAGACCAGACCCAGGTTCAGAGCAGCTAACGATCTCTTGTGTAAGGGGAGGGGGGGGGGGTGGAAGAGACAGGAAGGCTGTGCGAGAGCAGCGTGTCCCAACCCGAGGAGGGCTGGTTGCTAAGGCGTCAGGAATTTTGTCGGCCGGCTGACATCCCCGTGGGAGCTTGCAATGACTACCCCAGGAATATTTACACCACTGACGCTGGCAAACATACTGAAAAGATACAAATGAATACAAAATGGTTAACTGTGATGGAAGAGAGACGGGGGAGGGATAAGGAAGAGAAACAAGCTTGCTCGGAATGGACTTTTCTATAGAGCTTTGACCTTTAAATCATGCACGTACATTGCCGTTTAAGAAATTAAAGGAAAAAAAAAAAACTCTTAAATTGAAAATAAACAAAAGGACCCAACCATATGTCAAGTTGGCAGCACAGCCGCACAGAGAACAAATTTATTTCACGGGCCTGCAGAACACCGTAATCCTTAAGGGGAAACCGTCGAAGAATGAAAAGTGGTACCAAGAAACTTTGAACTTTCATACATTTGATAGCAATTTCAGCACTGGTACTCTGGAACTATTTATGCTGTCGGTTAAAGCAAACAACTAATCGTGTTAATGCTCTTAGAAGTCATTGTTTTCACTGGAAGATACAGTTGTAACATCAGATAAAATGTTAAAATTGAAGCATCAAGAAGCCACATGATTTTACAACACACACGTACACAGTCACGGTTGTTCCTATCCCTAGTTATGGAAATGGTAGCAGTAAGCACTCCTCTAGCATTCAGATTATGGCTTCTAATTCAGTTACCCAATAAAAAGCACTGGAGATTCCTAGAAAAACGGCAAATTCCAGCTCTGGGGCCGAGATGAACTTGCAACATCTTATTGTGCCAAAAAGCAAGGAAATTTGCAAAGTTTAACAGTGTAATATAAAAAAGACCCAGGAGTCAGCTTAAAAGTTGTCATAAAATGTTATGGGATTTGAACAGGAAAATGATAATTATTATAGTAGATTAAAACATTTAATCAATAAAAATCCATGAGTCCGTAATAATAGTTTAAAAAGAGAGAGAAAAAAACCTCATTTATTATCATCTGGGGTAACTTTTAAGATAACTGATTACTCTGAAAATCAGTAATTATATGGGCAGCGGTAAACATTTATCCCACCTTTCCAATAGAACCTACGTTTTGCTATTACAAAACAGCCCTATTTGATGAAAGAAATCTCTATTTTATAGGACAACATTAATTAATAAATAGGAGGAATGAGAAAGTAACAAATCTCATTTTATAAACCCTCTGGAAATATTGATTGAAGTGAAGATTGTCTGCGGGCATTAAAACAATAGATGAATGCTTCCTGGAGAACTGGACAATTGAATAGTGCCAAAGAAATATCTCCCAGGTTGCTTTCTGGATGCAAGAAAAACACTGTACAATGATTTGGGTAGGATTCAATCTTAGCCACCACCGCTCCCCCCACCCCCCACCAGTGATGAGTGTATTAGTTTTGCCGGGGCCTGCCATAGCAAAGTGTCACAGACTAGGTGATTTAAAAAGCAGAAATTTTTTTTTTTCTGACCGTTCTGGAGGCTACAAGTATAAGATCTAAATGTCAGTAGGATTAGTTTCTTCCTTGATCTCTCTCCTTTTCTTCTCCATCCTGTATCTTCCCATGGTTGTCCCTCTGTACCTGTCTGTCTCCTAATCTCTTTTTCTTATAAGGGCATTAGTCATAGTGGGTTAGGGCTCATCCTAATGACCTCATGTTAACTCAATTACCTCTTTAAAGACTCTATACCCAAATATAGTCACACTCTAAGGAATTGGAGGTTAGAACTCTGACATGGACCGGGCGTGGGAGAAGGAAGGGACACATTCAGCCTGTAACACATCTTGCACATGGCTGCCTTCTAGATGTTTCCTCAAATGGGAGAAAGAGTTGGGGGGGGGTGAGCTTTCAGTTGTATCTTCTTATAAGGGCACTAATCCCATCATGTGGGCCCCACTCATTCTAATTACCTCCCAAAGATCTCCATCTCCAAATAACATCATAGTGGGGCTTTAGCATACAAATTTTGTGAAGACACAATTCAATCCATAACAATCTCTCCAAAAGCTGATTGATTGTGGTAGTAGATATAGGAAACTACACATGTAATGAAATTGTACAGAACTAAATACACACACACACGCACACACACACACAAACACACACACAAACAGTACAAGGAAAACTTAGGAAATTTGAATAAGATCGGTCATTTGTATAAGAGTGTATGTCCTGCTTGTGATATTGTACAATAGTTTTGCAGTACATTACCATTGAAGGAAATTGGAAAACGGTGAGGAAATTGGAAAATGGTACATAGAATCTCTGTATTATTTCTTACAATTTACAGTTTTCTCAAAATGAAAAGTTTAATTAATAAAAGATAGTTTACTGGGATACCTGGGTGGCTGAGTCAGTTAAGCTTCTGACTCTGGTTTTCTGCTCAGGTCATGATCTCACAGTTAGTGAATTCAAACCCCACATCAGGCTCCGTGCTGACAGTGCAAAGCCTGCTTGGGATTCTCTCTCTCTCCCTCTCTCTCTCTCTTCCTCTCCCCACCTCACTCTCTCTCTGTCTCTCAAAATAAATAAAAAGTTTAAAAAAATAAAGAACATTGAAAAAAGATAGTTCACTGTTTAAATAAAAGTAACAAAGTAGTATGTGATTTGTAACATTACATAAAAGTAAAATGTATGAAGATGATGTCACCCAGGTGGAAGGGGAAACTCAGAGGTAAGAAACATTGTAAGTTTCTTATACTATACATGGAATTGTATACTATCGTTTGAAGGTACACTGATAAGTTAAAGATGTATACAGTCAACCCTAGAGCAACCACTACAACAAAGAGCTATAGATTATAAGCCGAAAAGGAGATACAATGGAATCATGAAAGCATTTAATTCAAAAGTAGACAGAAAGTAAGAGGAAAAAATGGAGCCAACAGCAGATGGGGTGAATAGAAAACAAACAGAAAGTGATAGATTTAAACCTAGTTATATTAAGAATCATTTTAGCACAGGTTATCAGAATGAATAAAACATCAGGTCCCTCGATATCCTGAGTACAGTGAATACACTTTAAACGTAAAGGCACAAATAGGTTGAAAACAAAAAGATGGGAAAAGCCATAAAAGGCTGGCACTAATGAAAGGAGGCCGGAGGATCTGTATTAACTTCAGACAGAGTAGATTTCAGAGGAAAAACTCTTTCCAGGGTTGAAGAAGTCCATTTCGTAATGGTAAAGGGGAATGTTCATCATGAGAACATGCCAATTTAGAAGTTTTAGGCTGCTGATAAGAGGGCATCAAAATATATGAAGCAATAAGTGATAGCACTGAAGGATCAAGATAATCCAGGATTACATCTGGAGATTTCAATACATTTCTTTGTGTAACTGACAGAACAAGGAGACAGAAGACGCATAAGGATGCTGAGGCTTTGAAGATGCCCAGAGATGGCAGAGGCAGGATCCAAACCCAGGCAGTCCTGCACCAGAGTCCTTACCCTCAATCTTTACACGGTTCTGGCCTGTATGTGGTAGCCATCGGGATATTTCACTGTGTCACTGGGTAGACAGGCACAATGGACGCATTCAGAATGAATTCACTGAGCACTGAGCACCAGTCTTCCTGGATTTTCAGACAATTTCTTTCTTCCTTAGGGAGGAGGCTTGGAGGAGATGTTATCTATGCACGGAGCTTGAAGACCAGGTAAGGTTTCCTTTCTTGTGAGGCTGTCATTCTCCTAGAAGAGGAAAGGGCTCCTGCAACAGGCACTGAAGTTGACATGGTCCGTGGCTTGGTCAGTCTCTGGATGAATTTCTTCCTTGGATGAAACACTCTGATATCAAAGGAGTACCTTTGAGCAATTCGCAAAGCACGTAGAGCTGGTCTTACCTGTTGCAGGCTTCCTTCACCTTGCCTGCAGGTTCACATGCTTGGTGGAGGGCTCTCTGCCTCTGGTCCCGCCTTTTGCTTCCCTGCTTTGTGCTTTTAAGAACTTTCATCCTTGAGCTTTAAAGTGCAAACGTCCCTCACCAGGTTGATATGTTTGGGCTTATGACCTCATTATCTACCGCCATGAACACTGTACTAGGGATTCACGTCTCAGATCTGCTGCTTATTAACCATATATTTAGCTACTCTGGATGTCAGTATCATCTCTTTTCAATTGGGTTCACAATGGTGGTTGTGAATATTGAATGAGATTATGTTTCCTACTCAGTACCTGCTCATCTGGCCCTTACCATTGTTTGCTTTTCTTCCTTCCTAATGGATGACAAATAATAAGGAAGAGACCCAGGACCAGAACAGAGAGGAGAGAGAAGAGGCTGGCGGTCCATGTGAAAGAGCCGATTTTCCTCATCTGCATGGTCGTAAGTTGCTTCGTATCTCATTTTTTCCCCTGCCAAAAGCTACCCTGCGTCAATAAAATCAGCTGAAATAAAATTTTTATTTTTTATTTTTTAAGATGCTGCCAGAAAGTCTGCCTCAAGTGATAATATTCCAGGCTACTGCAGAATTCGCTCTAACTTTGCTGAGTATTTGATCTTGGAGCAGAAAATTAGCAAATGGAATTGACAATGCCGCCCATCTCTGAAAGTAGCTGATGGGTTAATTCACTAAGTAAAGGTTTAAACATAACACCTGAGTTATTTCAGAGCCATTTTCCTAAAGAGGCTGGTGGAGCTACTGAAATAGTGTTCTTAAAAGCTTTTTCGGTCCTTCAACCCCCAAGAGATCATTTAAGGAGAAGAATAAAACTTTATGTGATGAAATGAGCACTGGAGGAGAATATGATAAGAAGTGTTTAATGACGACACCAAGTCAAGTGTTTGCTAAATGTGTCCTAAGTGTGTTGACAGGAGAGACGCCACTGAAAATCCACATGGCCATTCAGGAGGGGGGTTCCTGACTGGATCAGAGTCTTATGAAGTTTTGGAAGCCACACTTTTAAATTAAAGCAGTGCAAGAGAAATAATGTCTTCAGAGGAGATGTTTCTAGTCCTGTGAAGATGTGATATTAATCATTCTTCTCTACATTGTCGTGTCAAGATCTATACAGTGGGAACGGTAATAATGCTCACCTCAAAAAGGTTGGTATGAGGATTACATGAGAAAATTAATTTAAATGTCTTAGAATAGTGCCTGGCATACAGTAAGCACTCAAGAAATTAACTAGTCTTAATCTTATTAATTCACTTCTTTCATCAAGCCAGTGTCACCTCCCCCGTGCTTGGTGTTATGGTAAAACATAGTATATTAGTCGGGCTCATAGTTGCAAAACAACAGAATATACTCTAGGTACTTTAGGCAGAAAGGAACTTCTCAAAGGACATGTGGTAGACCGTAGCATCTCTGGGAGGGCCAGCTATTGTCCAACATTGGCAGCTGCTTCCATGGGACTGCTCCAGTGGACCCTCTGCCTTTGCCACTGAGGGGACACCTCTCCATTTGCAGCTATTACTGAAAGCCAATGTCCACCTTGCTGGAATGGCTTTCACATGGTCTCCCCTTCTTCAAGATACTACATCTGAACTGAAATTTCTCATGAGTTTTTCTGACTGGAGGAGCCTAGCTCATGGGCTAGATGCCCAAGCTGCAAGGCAATCTGGAAATGTGAGTTCTAGATTTTAACTTGGAGTAAGATTCCCCAAAAGCCATGACAAACGTCCATTGGACCGAGTCTCTGCCTTCCAAGAGCCCATTCAACTGCCAAAGTCAGAGATACAGATACATGACTACAACATCAGGAGCATGGGAGTTGGTATTACGAGACAGCAAATACTCACTTTCACTCTGCTTGACGCTATGCTTGGCCGTGTGGCTTGCTCTTGTTTGTGGAATTGTGAGTGGAAAGGAGTGTAGTCTGCTGTATCCAAGCAGAGGTCCTAAAAGGTGTCACACATATTCTTCAACTTTTATTTCGTGTTCCCGCCCTCTACCATGAGAGCGTAACGTTCCTGATTAGGGATGGTTCTTCAGCCTTGAGTGAGAAAACACATGGATCAGACCCAGACTCAGTCATAACCGGGCAGAGCCACAGCCCTTGACCCACTGCCGCTGAAATGCAGCCCGAGCAGGAAAGGCATATTTGTATTTATAAATCTTGGCGATGCAGGGATTGTTCTGTACTGGTGTTGCAGACAAAGCTGACTGAAGACACAAGGAGATACAGAAAGATACAGATACATACCAAGTGCTGAAGGAAACTCAGGGAAGGGAATAAGGAACTGGAGACGCCAGGGAAGGCATGATAGAGGAAATAAACCCTGTGAAAACACTTCGGAAGCATTTAGGTTTTATCCAGATAGAAAAGCACGGGGGAGTGTATTTCAGGATGAAATATCCATATGCAAAGGCACGGAGAAGTGAAGTGGTCACTTACGTCCTGGGAAATTCAGTGAGTCACCTTAGCATTTCCAAATTGTAGTAATGTCAGTATCTCCCATCATACCTGCAAGCCACTGGTGCAATTTACCTCACATTTTTGTTCAAATAAATTTACATCCCTGCCTTGTTCCTTTCCTTGGTATCATTATCAATAAAACTATTTCTAAAACCTCAACTTTGTTAGACCGGTCATTTTTTCCGAATACGCAATTAAACTGAATGCTTAACTATTAAAAGTTAAAACTATAGTTTTCCACGTACCACCAATGCCGTGTGCTCGGCATTGTGTTCAACACCCCTGGAGCCTACGAAATATCCTTTCATCCCTGCTGTCTACCGGCAGAACTCCATTTGGTTTGAGGCGGGACTGGGCCTGGCTAAAAGTGTTCAC
Source organism: Neofelis nebulosa (assembly GCF_028018385.1). NCBI lineage: Eukaryota > Metazoa > Chordata > Mammalia > Carnivora > Felidae > Neofelis > Neofelis nebulosa. Next base: position 194,816,330 of record NC_080784.1, on the reverse strand, counting down.
CTCTCCAGACTCTTTTGCAGATATGCCCTGGGAACCCACCTGACCCAGTTCTGGTCGAGGAAATGTGACTCCACTGGGTTGTGTTGGGGGGAAGGCTACTGATTTCCCAATGGAAAAGGACAGATTTAGCTGGCAGGTGCCTTTTGCATGTTATTGCCCTATTTCCTCTTCTCTTCTTTTCTGGAGCGCAGATTCAGTGTCTAAAAGTGTAGCAACACCACGGGCCTGTGAGCGATGAAAGGCACATGCTGAGGATCGCAGGGCGGGAAGATGGCAGGAGCCCGTTGCCTTCCTCCAGCAGCTCCACTAACCCCAGCTCTATTTTCAGTTAAGCCATCACAGGTGAGTGTCTGTTAGATGCAGCTGGATACAATCTCACTGATACATTGGGATCTGGGGAGGCCCTGGGCTTGACCCACAGAGTGAAGTTTGGGAGAGCAGGAGATGATGCCTAAAGGCAGACAAGGGCCGCGTCCCAAAGGGCCTCGCGGAGCAGCCAAGCAGGTGGGGGTTTCATTCTACGGACAACGGAGTGGAACAGCTTGGAAGGCAGCGCTTCTTGGGTGTAAGGCCTAGTCCTAGTCTTCAGTGTTCTTCCTGTCTAAACATCTCGACTGTATTTAGCCCTTCTTCCACTATCATCAAACTCATCTAGGAGCCTTCACTGTAGATCTTGATTCTATATCCAATTACGTTAACTGTGAGCTTGAAGAATCACAACAGCTTTGGACTTCAGTTTGTTTACCCATAACAGACACATGAAAAGATGCTCCACATCACTCATCATCAGGGAAATACCAATCGAAACCACAATGAGATACCACCTCACACCTGTCAGAATGACTAAAGTTAACAACTCAGGAAACAACCGATGTTGGTGAGGATGCGGAGAAAGGGGAGCCCTTTTGCACTGCTGGTGAGAATGCAAACTGGTGCAGCCACTCTGGAAAATAGTATGGAGGGTTCCTCAAAAATTAAAAATAGAACTACCCGATGACCCAGCAATTGCACTACTAGGTATTTACCAAAGGCTGCAAAAATGCTGATTCGAAGGGGCACATGCACCCCAGTGTTCATAGCAGCCCATCAACAATAGCCAAAGTATGCAAAGAGCCCAAATGTCCATTGACTGATGTGGACTGATGAAAGATGAGGTGATGAAGTGAGATTCTCTGTGAGATGTTGTATATCTATCTATCTATCTATCTATCATCTATCTATCTATATGTATATGCATATGCATATGCATATGTATATGTATATGTATATGTATATGTATATGTATAGATATACATGTACATACATGCACACACACATACACACAATGGAATACTACTTGGTGTTGAAAAAGAATGAAATCTTACCATTTGCAATAACATGGATGAACTAAAGTGTATTATGCTAAGTGAAATAAGTCAGTCAGAGAAAGACAAAAATCACATGATTTTACTCTTATGTGGAATTCAAGAAACACAACAGATGAACATAGGGGAAGGGAAGCAAAAAAAATACAAAAATGGAGAGGGAGGCAAACCATAAGAGACACTTAAATACAGAGAACAAACTGACAGTTGTTGGAGGGGAGGTGGGTGGGGGAATGGATTAAATGAGTGATGGGCATTAAGGAGGGCACTTGGGTTGAGCACTCAGTGTCATATGCAAGTGATGAATCACTAAATTCTACTCCCGAAATCATTATTACACTATGTGTTAACTAACTTGCATTTAAATTTTTAAAAATGCCACGGACGCCTATGTTAGTTTCCTGGGGCTGCCATAACAAAGAACTGCATGCTGGGTTCTATGAATATTGTCTCAGAGTCTGGAAGCTGGGAGTCTCTCATCAAGGCATTGACAGAGTTGATTCCTTCTGAGACCTGCAAGGGAGAAATGGTTCCAGGCTTCTCTCCTAGCTTCTGGGGACCTCAGAGATTCCTTGACTTATAGCTGGCATCCTTCCTGTGTCTTCACATCACCTTCTTCTGTATGTGCCTGTCTCTGCAACCAAATTTGTTTCACAAGTACACAGTCATACTGGATTGAAGGCATTCTTGAACATAGACATCTGCAACAACCTTATTTCACCTGCAAAACTAGATCATCTGCAAAAGCCTTATTTCCAGGTGAGGTCACATTCACAGGTATCTTTTTGGAGGACACAACCTGACCCATAACAATGGCCATCTCTTGGGTTTGTTTGTAGTACCTCTCATGCATTGGTATGGATTGGAAAACCGGGGGCTGTGGAGGGTGAAGAATTTCAATGAATGTGTTCTGGTTCTTTGAAGGAAGAGAACATGGCAACCTAAAGAATCAAAGTGATGGAGAAGAAGCCCCAGGCATGAGTCGAGACACTGTCACTCTCTAGCCAGTGTCTGGGAAAGCCATTTCCTTACTTTTGTTTCAGTGTCTATGAGTGTATAATAAACAATCTCAACTGGTCCCCCTCTGCCAAGTGTTTTGATGTTGTTGGATGTTCTGGGACAACACTTTGAACTTCCATTGAAATCTTTCTTTCCCCAGGGCTTTCTGATGTCAAGCCCTGACCTAAGCCAGGTGGGCTCTTGCTGAGGTGTGAGTAGCAAAGAGCATGATTGTGGTAATGAAAGTAACAAGTTTATCATAATAACGGAGCCAATTGGACCACTCTTAGAAAGGTCTGAAATATTATTTATCTAACTGATGAGAGGATTAGCTTGAGCTGAGAGGGTTTCTGTGGAGCACAGCAGTTGATTAACATGGATGATGGGGAATTCTCTACGGTGTGAGCTGTTTGTTGTGAGAAAAATCTCGAGTAAACAGGTGATGAAAATGAAGGACAAGTAACCCCATCCTCTATCCCTAGAAAAGGTGTTCCATTTCTTGTTCAGCTCCTTTAATTGGTTTATGAAAAAAAGGGTTTTTGTTTTCCAGAGTAAAATGTTTTAAATTTGCCTGGATTTATAATCGGTTAAGGAGGTCATCGCCAACTCAAATGTCCAAAGAGCCAGTCATAAGCATATTATGCATAGAAGCAGTGGGCTACACGGAGCGAATTTTATTTCCAAGATGACAGTTTCATTTAAATTCATCTTGCTCATACGTGGAACGGGAGAGGGTTTCCTGTGAAATTAACAAAGCACTATTTCTTATCCTGCCTTTGCTTTTCTAATTAAGGACTCAGATTTGTGGCTGTCCTTCCAGCCAGCTTTACTCTGAACCAGGAGACTCAACTGTTTGGAAACAGAACGTGGGTTCTGGAGTTCAATATTCCTTGATTCCAGTCCAGGTTCTTCCATTTACAAGTGCTGTGACTTTGGAGAGCTCATTTCTGGGACTCAACCATAATATGGAGACAATAAAATAAAGCAGCAAGTTTAAGTTGACCTCTGGAGTGGATGTACAATAAACTTTTAGTCTCCTTTTCCTTTTACAGAATCTTCCTCCCAGGATTTCCTGCACTAGATGAATCTTTGAACCTGCTTGATTTAGTCATTTGTTTGTCTATCTATCTATCTATCTATCTATCATCATCTACTTACCTACCTACCTTCCTATCATCTACCTATAAACATTCATCCATCCATCCGTCCATCTATATTTTGACCGTATTTGACCTTCCCTTTTTCTACCACTCCAAATTTATTCTTCCTGCGTTCTGTCCTAGAAACTCTCTGGACATCTGAAATGTATCAGATAAACCAATTCATGGGAATATTTATAGGCTTAAAAAATAGAACATTTTAAACCTAGGAAGATTTTGGGGATTTTAGTTTATAGCTCTCAGTTTACTTACGAAAACAGGTTGAGTAACATGGGCAATGATTCAGGCTTTAGTGGGAATACCACACCAATTTGTGTAGGTTCTCTGGCCTTGAACACAGTAAATCTAAACAGATAAAGTATTTCTCCATGCTTGTATTTTATCATGAGGAAAGATAATGATGACGATGATGGTGGTGGCGGTGGTAATGGTGCTGATGATAATAATAGGCATTCTTCTCAGCCCTTATCATATCACCAGGACTATACTTCTTTTTTTTTTTAATTTCATTTTACCCTCCACAAAACCCTTGGAGACATATGTTGCGATTTTATATATGAGAAAACTGAGACAAAGAGAGGTTAAGTGATTTGCCTACGGTAACACAGCTGGTACGTGGAAGAATCAAAATTTGAAAATTCCAACTAAAATTCTTTGTTGTCGTTCAAATGCATATGCTTAATCTCTGCCTTCTTTGGCTGGTCTAGTCAGGCCAGAAAGTGATGCTGCTGCTGCTTCTGCTGCTGAGATGATGATGGTTTATGGTGGTGATGATACCACCAAATGCTTATTGAGCATTTACTATATGCCAAGTACAGTTTGGGGTATGTATTAACACATGTAACCTTTACACCATCCCAACGAGGTCAGCACCATTATTATGCCAAGGCACAGAGAGGAAGTTAAGGAACTTGTCTTCCAGCTGGAAAGTGGTAGGCCAGAATTTCAGCACAGGCACTCTGATTTCAGTGACCCCACTCCAAACCACTGCATGGGGCAGCTTATTTTGCAAAGGCCAGGAGTCTTGTAGAGGCTGGGCTGTGAAGCAGAAAGCAAGGCTGTAGAGCAGTTCCCACAGGAAAGCAATGTAGAAAGTGTAGGCAATGTGAGAAAAGTAGGCAAAGGTATCCTGTGAACTCTAATGCACAGTCACGGTTACCATTGCCCATCCTTAGCCTTACCTATGACGTGACCAACAGCAGTCCGTCAGGTCGATTGCCAGTCAAGAAAACTTAGTGGCTGTCCCTGGGATGCAGACTCTATCTTCTGATGGCTCATAACCAGAACAGTCTGGAACGGGGACTGCAGACACAAATACCCATGGGGCCAGGGGAACAACGTGATTGAGTGAAGGTGCGAGGTAAGAAACGTAGCTATTATTTACAGACGAAACCCATAGGAACAGTCTTTACTTCCTAAAAGAAAGAAAAAAGACTGCTCACATGTTTCTTGGCACACAAAATCAGTTCTTCCTTTATTTTCCAACTTTTAAAAGAGAGAATATTGGAAATATCACTTTCTTCATAATTCTCCCTAAAGGGGAGTGATAAATAACCTACCTGTTACACAGCCTTGGAATTGGAGGCAGATGGGACCTGGGGTAAAAGACTGAGTTCTGGACTCATCAGAGGGGGCAGGGTCTACTTAACAATTGATTGTTGGTATGAGTACCCTATATTGGTGAGGATGTCTCGGGAAAACCAAAACACATCAATCATTTTAACATGGAGAATGATAAGGAATAGTTAAGCAGAAATCAGAGAACTGAAAAGGCATAAGGAGGACACTGAGATAATGCTGAGCTGATAACTGCGAGAGCTGCCATGTTGCTGGTGCTGTGGAAATGAGGGTCAGAGAGAGCGGGACCCCTAGAACCTGCAGCTGCGACATCCAATATGGCAGCCACCAGCTCCGTTTGGCTTTTGAATGCTTGAAATGTAGCCAGTCTGAGTTGTGAAATGCTCGGTGTGCAAAATACATGCTGGATTTTAAAGACTCAATATGGAAAAAAAGATGTAAGTTATCTCATTCATGACGTTTTTAATATCGATTACATGTTGAGATCATTGTTTGGATAGATTGAGAGGAGCAAAATTTATTACCAAAATTCATCTCTCCTGCTTTTTTTTTTTTTTTTTAAATCATTTTTAAAGTGGCTACTAGAAAATTTCAAATTACTTCCCTGACTTGCATCTGTAGCTCATTATCCTTCTCTTGGACAACGCTAACCTAGAAGCTGAGAGCAGGGGCCCCATGGAGTTGGGACCCACACATCTGAGAGGGAACGCCAGCTGGCTGGTACCTGTATCCCAGTGAAGGGTCTAACTGCAAAAGTTTGGGAGGTGTGGGAAAACCACAGACTGCAGCCTCTGCCCTGCCAGGGTCAGGAATTGTTACTCGGGTGGCAATGACAGAAGAGAAAGGACCCAGGAAGGTATGTGTTCTTTCTTCCTCCTCCAGCCTTCCAGACTCTCTGTCTCTAGCACCTTCTATCGGCAGAGCCTAACAGGGAACCAGCGGGCACAACGGCAATGTTAGCAGAGTCCTAGTGCCCACGTCATAGACCAGATGATGACAGGATGAGTTTGGGGCATGGAGCCTATGGTTTAATAGGCTTATGGTTTAATAACATCATGCCTGGCACTGTAAGAGTTACTTATTTTTCAAGAGAAGCGACTCTATACTTTTTTTTTATGAGAAATTTTCCTGGTTCTAAATGCTGCTGACTAATTAAATATTTTCCAAAACACTATGCATCCAAAGTACATCTGCAGGTCACATCGCCTATAGGCAATAATCTGGGGACTTAAGTTGAGATGTCCTGAGATCCCCTCCAGCTCTGAGAGTCTATAGTTCAATGAGCATTTAATTGAGTGTAATAAAGATAATAGAAATTCTCTGGAGGAAGAGCACTGTGGGCTGTGGTCAGGGAAGCCTTCCTTGAGTTGAGGAGGCCTGGACTGGGGCCTTGTTGTTCTTTCTGGTAAGCAGACCTTCCTGCAATGTCCCTGGTCAATTATTTGAAGCTTTTTCATCTGCTTGCCTCCAGGAGACTGCAAATACTGGTTCCAGCACTGATTATACCTGAGGGTGAGATTTACTTGGGTTGCAAGCTGGGCTCCTGATCGGGACCCAAACAAGGAGGCCCACTGACAACTCCCAGAATGCCTCAGAGACAAATGATGACTTTCAGAGCAGGAGTGGGGGCTGCGGGGGCATCTCGAAACCGTTCAGACACAGTGGCTCTTCCGTGTTGAGGTATTTTTGTTGTTGTTCCTATCAAAAGGGGGTGAATCTCACGAATAGGAGTGTTTCCATTTCCAACTGTTTGTGCTCGTTTACTGATAAGGGAGCAATAATATGTAATAAATCTTTCAGAAATTAAAATGCTAATGCTAATCTTAAAAGTTTAATAAGGAAGACACTTTAAGTGTGCTTATGCAAATCTAACACGGAATGATTATTAGCATTTTAAAATTCTGAAAATTAGCCTGGATCATAATGTTGTCCAGGCCAGGCTTTCCTCTAAGGGAAAACAATATGCGTTCTGTTGTTTATAGGAAAAAGTAGTAGCAGGTACACTCTCTGATTGATTCACCCCTGATTTTGGCTCCTTCGTCCTGCAAGAACCCCACTCACCCGGATGTCCCCTTCATTCAGGCGTCTTTATTAGAGCCCACTGAAGGCTCCAACTTAAGGAATCTCTACAGCCCCTAGAAGCTTGGAGCTTCTCATTCTCCACGTGTGCGTGTTTCAGTTTGTGCCCTGTGTCTGTGTGGCTGGTTGGAGGCTACTTCTGAGTCTGGTTGGGATAAGCCGATGGTGGCATCTTTAAAGACCCTCTATTCCCTGGACTTTGCTCCAGGGGAGCAAATGCTTCTCTTCTAAATGCTTCTCTTTTGGATAAACTGCTGATACTTGTGACTTGAAGACGAAAGCAGGTCTATTGCCCAAGCTCCAGCTGTGGACAATGCATTAACATGTGAGCAAATGGTGACTGACCCAGAAGATTGGTTGTGACACGGCCAGCCACCTCCAGCGTGACTTGGGATAAACTCAAGCTAACAGGGATGCTTCATGCTGAGTGGTGGCAACATCAACAGACCGATTCCTATTTTTGTGGAAATCTAAATTCAAGACGAACAAGAGAAGGTACCTCATTCAGGGTTTCTTTCTGAAGCAATGATGAGTGTTTTCTTTGATTTTCTGTTGACTTTAGTACATACTCCGATGTCAAAGTTGCTGGAATGCAGTTGTATGGTTGATTTATTCTTTCACATTTGTATTTATTAAAATGTCTAACGTGGGGGTGCCTGGGTGGCTCCATCAGTTAGGCTTCTGACTTCAGCTCAGGTCATTATCTCGCAGTTCACGAGTTCAAGCCCCACGTCAGGCACTGTGCTGACAGCTCAGAGCCTGGAGCCTGTTTCGGATTCTGTGTCTCCCTCGCTCTCTGCCCCTCCCCTGCTTGTGCTCTCTCTCTCTCTCTCTCTCTCTCTCTCAAAACTAAATAAACATTAAAAATTAAAAAAGAATAAAATGGCTAATGTGGGACAATTGCTTTGCTAGACACTGGGCATATGACCAACCACAAAACAGTCTTTATGATCATAGAACACACTCCCTACCAGTGGGGGAAGACAGTAAAAAGATAACTATAAGACAGTATGTACATTCTGTAGTGGAGGAAAGCACAAGATGATATGGAAGCACAGAGAAGGCAACATACCTGGTCTGAGGGAGTCAGGGAAGCTTCTGGAGGAAGTGTGGCATAAACCAAGGACTGACTTATGCATGGGAGATAGCCATAAGAAGGCGGGCCTTTCTATGTGCAATAAACCTCCATTTTCAAAGGTCACCTGTGCATGACCTTGGGTCTTTAAGAACTTTTTCCCTAGTTGACTAGTTCAGAGTCTAGAGCTTAGTGGCCTTAGCGGATAAATCTTTGATGTAGAGAAACTCTGATCCTAGCTTCCCACCCTGCCTCCAGCCTTGTGTTGGATGTGATTAGAAAGTACGGAGGGGTGCCCACAGGCAGTCATTTTAGAGAAGTCAGAAAAAGACAGTGGGTAGCTTGGACCCTTCTCTGACCTGTATGCACAGAACTTCAGGGAAGGACTAGATCTTAGAATATGGAAAAGACAGTGGCACATTCCCAGAAATTGAACAACTCTTTCTAAATTAACCCTGCCCTTTACTAGCCGTGCACTTAGGTACAAGATGAACCACAACCTCAATTTTATCAATCCCTGCCCTTACACAAAAGCTTAATTCAAAACTCCTCTCTTCTCAAGGTAGAATAAATACTTCTTTCTTCCTGTATGCCCATAGCACATTTTCTCTGTGGGTGGCCTCTGGGTGTCTCCAAAACCCTGAGTAGGTTGAGCACCCCTAGAAAGCAAGACCCACTTTTTTTTTCAGGTCCTTGCACACTGTAGGAATTCCAAAAATAATTTTTAAAATGAATTGTTGAGTTGAATTTGACCTACACCACGGCCACCATCCTCCAGACGGTTAACTTGGCTTTTCTGCTTACTGATATTTGGTTAGGAAGGTATCTACAGGTGAAGAGAATGATGGAGAGAATTTGAAACTTTGAGGGTCCAACACGCATATCCCTCCCAAAACTTGGCTGTAGCTCCACATGACATCTATGACAAAAACCTTGGGCTTTGGAGAGTTAACTTCGGTTCTGTTCCATAATCTGTATCTCCTGCTGTGATGTTGTCACAAGGACTACTTTCCTGGATCAGTGTCTTAGGTGACTCTTACCAGAAGAGGTCAAGGGCTATTATAATGGAGTGTGGTGAAAAGCATGCTCTCAATAAATACGAGTTCAGTTCTTATTCTTATCTCACAAATCTGAAGACTTGGAATCTCATCGGTGAACTCAAATGGCAGAATGGTTTTGAGCCTTCTCCTTCTTCCTTTTCTCTCTATCCCTCCTCAATACCATGACCCTCTGAAACCTCACTATGAGTAGTTCATTCCTTTGTAAGTAACACAGTCCTATATTAAAAGACATATTCTCTCCCCTGTGGGGAGTACCATTCAGATCCTATGAACAAGTCTCAAAGATAATTTTTCCTGTTGTTATCAGTATAAAGGCATTGGTCTTGAAGAACATGGAAGGGGTACATTGCTTTGAAAAGGAAGTTCAGATCATAGCACTGGGAATTCAAGTTTCAGCAGGAGGAATATTTGCTTTCTCAAAAACTGTTTAATCTTTGGACCCTAATGTGGGAGTAGGGTAATGGGATGTGTGTGCCCCATACCTCGTGCAAGGACATCCACTGGCTTAGTGCTCCTGACCTCTGTTACCCTTCCTGCCTGGGCAATGGAGTGTCTCACTGGGTCCATGACTCTGAGAAGGTAAACTAGATACAGCCCTCTGTCCTCTCTTTGCTGTCGTGAAGGAAGCACACACTCAGCTGGCTTGGCTTCCTGTCATGTGGTGAAACAGGCTTCCAGGGGATTCTTCAGGTCTGCAGGGCCACCTCTGACTGGCTGGCTAAGTCTCTCTAATTCACTCCAGGAAATCTGAGTGCGTGCAGATGTAAGTCACGTTCTCTGTATCAGCATTTTCCATAATAAGGCTGTATTTTGATAGCCATATAACCTAATTCATATTCAACTCTAAAATGATTGAGAGTTTGGTTGGGAAAGTGGTTCCTTTGGGATTCCCCCACTCTGACATATAAAAATCGTCATTCATAATTCCCCCATTGCCTTTAACCATCAAGAAACCCAGACCCTAAATGGTTAAGTGGTCAACTTAAGTTTACTCATACACAGCAAAATGTAAATAAAATGCAAAGGGATTTTGAAATAACTTTTCTACTTTCCTCGTATAAAGAACTGGTGAAAGCATTTGGCCAGTTGTGAATAAAAGAACATTTTTTATTTGTCATGGTCCCAATTTCTCTTTATTTGTTGCTCAGGCTCAGCTAGCTTTTGCTAGTTTATCCCTATAACTTTCGTCCTGGGTCAGTTACCCGGGGTGTCTGGTCTTCCTTGATTATTGACATGCTGTGAGATTGCAGAACAAAATCTCGGCTTCTGCATACCACTGTTCAAGACGAAAATCTTAAATATGAGCATTTGATGAAAACTCTCTCCAAAAAGGTATTGTCCCTGGAATGGATGCCCTGTGTTTTCATGTGACCCTGCTCATCTCAGGCTCTGACAATGCTCGATGTCTGCCTTTCTTCCTCTCCAGTCTGGCTGGCACTGTGTTTATAGTCCACTCCTCTTGGCAATAAGAGCAACCGTTTGATTGGGGTCTGATCTGAAAATGGATTCCTCCTTTGAGCAGAAACTCAGACGCTATTACATCGGCTATAAAAATGATTAAACATGTTTCCCTCTTTCCCAAGCACAGCAGCTGGAGTTTTATTGTTTAACCACTTCATGCCCACGGTAATGGGGTTACAACTTCATCTCCCGGAGCCTCAGATTTTTCATCCTCGAGGAGCCAAATATATGTTCTCTGGCCTTGAGCCCCTGCTGTCCCCTCTCTTCCTTTCTAAGTGAAGTCGATCTCCATGGAAACAATTGAAGACTAATACTCAATATAGAGAATCATCCATTGCTCTCTGAACAATACAACAAAAATAAAGATTATATTAGGAACAATCTAATACTTACAACAAATTAAGAGGTCTAATGGCAGAATAGAAGTGGAAAGGAAGAGGCCACCCCTCTAAACATATGCTTGAGCTTCTGAATATAAAAATCATGAAGTCCCGAGACAAACATTTATCAGACAAAGGAGCATCAATTTTCATAAGCCTTGGATTTTGTCACTTAATCAATACTTCCTAGGATCAACTCCTGCCAGACTTCAGGGGTACCTTGGCGCCATCCATATTTATGGTAAAAAGGATGCAGGTCAAGTTTGTTCTACTGTGACCTGAGGTTCCTCACGAGAGCAGCTGCAGGTAGGTTCTAGCCTGCTCTCATGTTTCGGGTTCTTTGTGCCCCATCACCATTTGAGATTACTTATTTTCTTTCTTCCCCGACTACATTTCCTGGGACCAATCTTCTGAATAGTCTGTTTGGATCACAAGCCACATCCTGGGCTATAGGAGAGAGTAGAGCACCTTGATTTCTAGTTCTACCAACATTTCGCCCAAGAAAGTAAAGGAAATAGACCATTGTTACTAGAAGGGAGGATAATGGATGCTACAAGACTAGAAGACAATTCAGGTCAGTTACAGAGTGACAGAGAGAGAGAGAGAACAAACGCAGATGCAGGGGGGCTGCATTGAGCCATGACAGAGGGAAGGGATGGTTCATGGACATAGTGGGGAGTGGCCTGGAATACCTCTGGTTTGTCAACCTGGGAGTGTGAGTTTAGTTAGTAGACTGCACCTGACATCTGAGAGACAGGTACACAGCTGCTGTTAAGTTTATATTTCTTTGATTAATGATGGGTTGACCGTTTGCCATGTATTTATTAATAAGCATAGTTTTGTAAATTTTATTATACTCTTGGCCTATTTTTCGTCTCTGAGTTTTGTCATTTTTCCAATTAATAAATGCTTTTTATTTAATAACAATGGTAACCATTTGTGTAATAGATTTGTAATACTTAATTCATCCAGTTAATGATTTCCTTTTGATTTTCATCTTGTGAAGAAGTTTAAAATTTTATAACATAAGATCAAGTAATTTTTTTTCATGCAACTTTCTTGTATTTATACTTGGGAAGTTGGTCTTTTAGATCAGACATATAATAAAGCTATATTTTCTTCTTATTTTATGCTTTTGTGTTATACATTTAGCTCCTTATTCCATATGGAATTTATTTTTTTCTCTTGTGAGTGCTGAGTACTTACAAGTATGTCATTCGCTCATAGTTAGCTAATTGTGGAAATGTCATTTATCAAATAATTTTTCCTCGCTACGAATTTGTGATGTCATTTATGTCATTAATGAGATTCTTAAATATACTAGAGTTTATTTCTTAGCTATGTATTCTGGTTTCACAACCTATCAATTGTCATTAACTCTAGTATTTTTGAATTAGTGATGCTTTATAATTCATTTAAATAGGAAAAAACTCTCCACGTCAGTTGTTCTTATTTTTCCAAAAACTTTTTTAGCACTTGTGCCTGATTGTATTTCTTAAAGAAAGTTGGACTGATGTTTCTCACAAAAATTGATTTTAGAATTTCGATGTGATGTTTGTGTTAATTTGAGATGAACTTACATCTTCCTAGAAACATAATCATAACAGTGCGTAGTATTTAATGAATACTTTTGAAGTCCAAAAGGGCTACCTAAATATGATCTCATTTAATTCTCAAAATGATCTTGTGGAATAGGTACTATTGTGGGATTCATTTGACAAGTGAAGTCTTGAGAAATTATTTACCTTTCCGAAAATTACATAGCTGATTAGAGGAAGAGTCAGGGCTTAGGCTTAGGTCTGTCTCAAGTATTGTGTATGAGAGATCCTCCAATTGCTTTGTGTTATTATTTTTTTTTTCTCTTAGGAGAGTTTTATTATTTTGCCCATAGATATTTTGTGGTTTTATTGTTTCGCCTATAAATATTTTGTGCTTTTAAAATTAAGATTATTCTGGGGCGCCTGGGTGGTTCAGTCGGTTGAGTCTCTGACTTCGTTCGGCCCAGGTCATGACATCGCAGTTTGTGAGTTCAAGCCCCGCTTCGGGCTCTGTGCTGACAGCTCAGAGCCTGGAGCCTGCTTCGGATTCTGTGTCTCCCTCTCTCTCTCTGCCCCTCCCCCTTTTGTGCTCTCGCTCTCTCTCTCTCTCTCTCTCAAAAATAAACATTAACAAATTAAAATAAATAAAATTAAATTAAGACTGTTTCTAGATATTTTATTTGTACTTTCACTTTTGTTTATTCTATTTCTCTATGGCTATTTGTGACATATCTAAATAGTGCTCATTTTTATATTTCTAGTGTACCTGGCCAACTTACCAATCTGTTTAAAATGCTTTCAGCTGCTTGTCTTGGATTTTCACCAGCAAAGGGTGATCATATTGATATTAGTAAGATGGCAACACTTTCCAAATTGATCTACAGATTCAACATGATCCTCATCAAAATTCCAGCTAGCTTCCTTGCACAAATGACAAACTAATTCTAAAATTCATATGGAATTGCAAAGGATCCAGAATATCTAAAACAATTGTATAAAAGGAAAACAAAATTGGAGAAAACACATTCCCTGATATCAAAACTTACTACAAAGATAAAATAATCAAGACAGTGTGGTGCTGGCAGAAAGACAGGCATACAGATTAATGATATAGAATTGAGAATTCAGAAGGAAAAAAAAACACCTCTTACATTTCTGGCTAATTGATTTTCAAGAAGGATGCCAAGATAATTCAACGAAGGAAGGAATAGTCTTTCTAACAAATGGTGCTAGGACGACTGGATATCTCCATGCACAGGAATGAAGAACTTAGACTCTTACCTCATACTGTGTACAGAACTAATTCAAAATGGATGACAGCCCTAAATGTAAAAGCCAGAAGGATAAAACTCTTAGAAGAAAACATAGGCATAAATCTTCATGATCTTGGACTAGATAATAATTTCTACAAATGATCATAAACTCATGAATAGCTCAATACCATCAGCCATTAGAGGAATTCAAATTGAAACCACAATGAGATAACACTTGACATTCACAAGGATGGCTATAATCAAAAAGATAGGCAATAATTAATGTTGGTGAGGATGTGGAGAAATCGGAACCCTCATACATTGCTAGTGGCAATGTAAAATGGTGTAGGCACTTTGGAAAACAGTCTGAAAGTTTCTCAAAGATTAAACATAGCATTACTGTATGACCCAGTGATTCCACTCCTAAGTATATACCCGAGAGAAATTAAACCTATATCCACCTAAAAATTTTGTACACATATGGGCATAGTGACATTATTCACAATAGCCTGAAGTAAAAACAACCCAAATGTTCATCAGTTAATGAATGGTTTATGAATATGTACATCCACTAAGTGGAATATGGTGATAAAGAGAATAAAGCACTGATACATGCTACAACATGGATGAACCTTGAAAACATCATTCTATATGGAAGAAATCAGTCACAAAAGACCACAGATTATATGATTCCACTTTTATGAAATGTCCAGAAGAGGTAGGTTTATAGAGATAGAAAGTGGATTAGTGGTTGCCTAGGGCTTGTGATGGGCTGGCTGTGGGAAAAGCGGAGTGACTGCTTACGGGTATGGGGTTTTGGCGGAGTATGATGAAAATGTTCTAACATTGATTGCAGTTATGGTGGCTCAATTCTATGAATGCACTAAAAAACACCGAACTGTATATTTTAAATAGATACATTATATGTTTTGTAAATTATATTTCAGTAAAGCTGTTGTAAAAAATAATTCTGTATTTTTTTTCTGATAGCCACATCTATCATTTTCTGTCTTGTTATGAAAAGTCAGAGACCCAGCAAATATCACACATGGAAACATGTGCTTTCATGAATGCTGGGCCTGGACACTTAATGATAACCTTCTAGGTAACCTTCTAGGACTGGACCCTGCTAGACTTTAGCGGACCTGGGTTGCCATTTTGTTTGATTAGGCAAAACTTTTAAAATGGCTGACTTTCTTATATTCTTACTATGTGCCTCTTACCTTTTCAGGTATTTTCTTCTACCTATGTTACTTCATTCAATTTCTCAACCATTATCCTCATTTTAATATGTAAATAAATTGAAAAATATTGAATAAACACAATGGGAAAAATAACAGTGAGAGTGTTAATTCTTATAAAAACTTGAGGGGCCCTCAAACACTGTCACTAGATGGAAATTATTAGTTTCAAAGTGTATCATTCTCAAACAACAAAGAATGAATATTAAAGAGTCAAGCTTCAATTCAGAGAATCCCAAAAGCCCAGGGAAATAAAGGTTAGAAAAACAAAATAGAAAATACTCCTAAAAATAACAGAAATTAATTAATTCTTATATCAGTTTGAAGTGAACTTAAATCTCTGAAGAAAAATCATTATAGTGCTTTCAAAAGCACTCTGGGGTCCTATAGTTACACCTAAACTATACAAACTATTACAGAATCCAGAAAAGATAGGGCACTTTCAAGCTCATTCTATGCAGATAGCATAATTCTGATGGCATAATGGAGTAAAAATAGAACAAAGGAAGAAAACAATAGCCTAGTTCCACTCTGAACACAGACCTATGCAGCATAAATGAAATAATAACAAATATCATGTAACAGCATATTAAGAGAATAATCTACCATGACCAAGTAGAATTTAACCTAGTGAAGTTAGGAAATAAATCCACAACATATATCTCACTAATAGCACAACAGGGAAAAGTAAACTTGATGATGTCTTTAGTTGACAAAATGGCATTTGCTGAAATTTAACTTCTCTTGGTGACTGAGTGACAAGGATTAGAAAATCTGAAAATATTGTCTACATATCATAGGATTGACAGCATTATGTTAAATGAAGAAACACATAAGAATCAATTTCATTGAAACCAAGATTAATACAAAAATGCCTGTAATCACCATCATTATTTAACACAGTTTAAATTTTAGCCAGTGCATTAAGCAAAGTAATGAAAACAGAAGATACATCTATTGGAAAGAGAAAATTTTCAATATTCACAGGCAAATTGGTTATACACTTTAAAAAGCACACGAGAATGAAATGAAAAACTATCAGAATTAATGAGAAAATTCAGTAAAGTTGTCCAATGAAGACATCAGTGTACAAAAATCATAGCAATAACCAGAAAATAGAATAGGAAAAAATACCATAGGTTTTTATGAGCAATGGTTTCAACTTTCTTATTTCAAGATAGCATGTGCATAGTAATTTTATTTTTTCCGTGATCCAATTGTTATTTGGGAGAACATCTTAAATTTTTAAATGTCTGGTTAAGAACATTTTGTCTACATTTCTGTTAAACATTTGTGTTATTATATTGTGATCAAAGTAGGCAAACTGTATAGTTACCACACTGGAAAAATGCCTTAAGGCTTTTTTTTTTTTTGGACTTATTGTTTGGAAAGTTTTTGCATATATTACATCAAAACGTGGCATACTTGTTAATTATCTGTCTAAAGATAAATATGTGTCTATTATTTCAACCTGATTACATTATTTAATATTCTATTGTGCGGTATTCAAATTCCTGATTCTAACAGTCTTTATATTTTAATGCTATGTTACTTGTAATATAGTGGCACTTTTAATCAATATAAAATTCACAATTTTTAAGACAGATTTTAACTTGTCTAAAATTAATATTTTTTAAAATGTCTAAATAATCTCTACACCCAATGTAAGGTATGAACCTACAACTTGGACATCACGAGTCTCACGTTCCACCAACTGAGCCAGCCAAGTGTCCCTATTAATATTTTAACTCTCGATTTCTTTTTGTTTATGTGTAACTCATAAATCATTTCCCAGCCTTTTCATTGTCATTGTGGGTCATTTTTACTTTCATGCATCTTTTCTTTATTGCTGAGCATCGATTCTTTCCGTCTCAGTCTCTCTTTTGTGGCTTGCCTTTTAACAGAGGAGTTTAAATTTGTTAAGCTTATTATCATAACTCTTAACCCTGCCCTTGTTTATATTGTCTTGTCTTTTCTAATTTTTATATGTTCTTGAAATTCACTTTATGTCTTTTACCATAAAAATATTAATAATTCGTAATGATAATTGATTTCTTCGTATGTGTTACATCTTACATATCATATCACATTTAATTCACAATATAACCTTTTGAGTCGGAACTATTAAACAGGTTTTTTTTACAGAGAAGGCACAGGGAGTCAGAGAAGGTGACTAATTTGCCTCAGGTCACGGAGCCAATAAGTGTCAAGATCAGGGTATGGACACAGGTCTAACTCTCTCTGGAGTTCAGACGCTTCACAATTCAATATTGTCTACCAAATGTGTGTATTGACAAAACAAAACGAAACCGTCTTTATAGTCTTGGTGTTTAGAGAAGAGAGGTATTTCTAAATTCCTATTTTAATGATTTGCTGTTTTCTTCTACTGCTTTTGTTGTCTTACGTTGAAGTCTTTAATTCACCTGAAATTTTTACATGTGGACTAAAGTAAGATAATCATTTTGAAATGTATAGCCAATCAATTAACTGATATTTAATCCCATCCTTTTCTCATAAATGTAAAATACCCCGAATTCAGATATATGTGCTGATGTGTTTCTGAGCTCCCCTGGTGCGTCCGCTTCCGGGCTCATTTACGCTCCGCTTTGGGATATCTTAGGGTCAGGCTCCCCTCATCGCTCTTCATTTTCAAAAATGTTTTGGACAGTGCCTTCTGTATTTGGTTTTGATGGTTGTAACATCAGTTGTCCTCTGGTTCAAGGGCAGTGGTTAGAAGTCGTGGTAAACTGGGAGTCATTTTAAATCAGAAGTTATCCAGGAACCTCTTTCCTGGGACTACGAAGCAAGAATTAGTCTGGTTCTTTAAACTGTGGAGCCAACCTTGTGCACATATTGAAAGGATGTAAAGAATGAAGGATGTCGGTGGTCTCAACGGCTAGGGAGATTCAATTTGCTAGTGGAGACAATTTACTCTCTTTGAAAGAATAATGGGTTCTCACTTCCTTACACCATACACAAAAATAAGTTCAAAATGGACGAAAGACCTAAATGTAAAACAGAAAACCATCAAGATTCTAGAGGGGAAAACCGGAACAATCTCTTTGACCTCAGCCACAGCAACTTCTTACTAGATATGTCTCCAGAAGCAAAAGAAACAGGCAAAAGTGAACTATTAGGACCTCCTCAAGATAAAAAGCTTCTGTACAGTGAAGGAAACAATCAACAAAATTAAAAGGCAACCGATGGAATGGGAGAAGATATTTGCAAATGACATATCCAATAAAGGGTTAGTATCTGAAATCTATAAAGAACTTATCAAACTCAACACCCAACAACTAAAACACCCAGTGAAGAAATGGGCAGAAGACATGAGCAGACACTTTTCCAAAGAAGCCATCCAGATGGCTAATAGACACATGAAAAGATGCTCAACATCACTCATCATCAAAACCACAATGAGATACCACGTCACACCTGTCAGGGTGGCTAAAACTAACAACTCCGGAATCAACAGATGTTGACGAGCAAGGGGAGAAAGAGGAAACTTTTGCACCGTTGATGACAATGCAAACTGGTGCAGCTGCTCTGGAAAACAGTATGGAGAGTTCCTCAAAAAATTAAAAATAGAACTACCCTACGATCCAGCAATTGCACTACTAGGTATTTATCCAAAGGATACAAAAATGCCGATTCAAAGGGGCACACACACCCCAATGTGTATAGCAGAGCTATCAACCATAGCCAAACTGTGGAAAGACCCCCAAATGTCCATCAACTGATATGAATGGATAAAGACGATGTGGTATATATGTACAATGGAATATACTTGGTCAAAAAGAATTAAATCTTTCCATTTGCAACCACATGGATGAGACTAGAGTGAATTATGTTAAGCAAAATAAGTCAAAGACAGATATGATTTCACCCATATGTGGAATTTAAGAAACACAACAGATGAACATAGGGGACGGGAAGGAAAAATAAAATAAGATAAAAACAGAGAGGGAGGCAAACCATAAGAGACTCTTAAACACAGAGAACAAACTGAGGGTTGCTGGAGGGGAGGTGGGTGGGGGGACGGGCTAACTGGGTGATAAGCATTACCAAGGGAACTTGTTGGGATGAGCACAGGGTGTTATATGTAAGTGATGAATCACTGGGTTCTACTGCTGAAAACAATGCTACACTGTATGTTGACTAACTTGAAATTAAGTTAAAAATAAAATAAAAAGTACTGTGTCCTTCCATTAAAAATGATAACCTGGGGATTATTGCCACCTCATTGTCTGAGTTCTGCAGTGAGAGGTAAGCAACATTCTGTCACTCTTGGGTGGTGGTATTGTGTAGAGGGTTGAGTTAGAGAAGGGCCCACCCTGGAGACGCCTCCCCCCACCCCCCACAACTTTCTTTCCTAATTATTTGTAAAGAATCTCCCAAAGTGCACTTGGCAAATGCAAACTGTCCAAACCCAGTTGCAGAAGTAACTGGATTGAGTGCAAAGGGGCCATAGATATTGCTAACTGCTTTCTGGACTTCAGCAAAACTACAGGCCAGTCATTACGACAGGCTGGATTAGTCTCCATTGCAATGGAAAGGGACGTTTTCATTGGGCCAGCTGGGATAAACCTTGGCTATCTGTGGTAGGTTCCCAATGTCATTTGTCTGAATACTTCCTCACCGGCCAAATGCCATAGCGCACAGCAGCTTTTTCGATCGTTAGCGTGACTGAGCCAGTGGTGTTCTCTTGCAGCCTAGTGACAGTGGGAGAATACAGGTGTAGACCTGACTTGTACAACCAAGACTCTGGTTCTTCAGGATTTTTTCTGGGTTTCACGATCTCTGATGCTTGACTGTTTCTCTTAGTTAACTTTATATATTGCACTTCCCTTGGTCTTATTTAGAATAAGAGTTCAAAGCCATCGATGTAGCAGAGAAAGCACAGGCTGTGAGCCAGTCACACCTGAGATTGCATCTAAGTTCTGTTGCTTATTTGCTCGGGGTCCTTGGGCATTTTCCTTAATGTTTCTTCACCTCAGTTTTCCTACCAGTAAAACAATAACACTAATGCCCCCCTTCCTTCCCAGAGTGGGTGTGTGAGGTGCCTGGAATGCAAAAGATGCTTTGTAGCAGTGCCCACTGATTATGCATTTGTCTGTTTTGCTGCACATATGGGCTGGGCTGCCTGGAAGTGAGGAATTTCCCAGGATGAGGGACATTTAGTGCTAAAATGGGGAAAGGGGAAAGCAGAGTTTTCTATCATAGGAAAACAATCCTGTGAATTCCAGAGACCTCTACCTTTGAAATGCTTTGTGATTTAGGGCAGAAAGGCAAATCCAGGGAAATCTGAGCCCTCCTTTACCTCAGTGGTAGGCTTTGCCAATATTCACACCCTTCTTCTCCCTGAGTGAGCTCCTCAGAACCTCTCCTGGAACAACAGGACTTGCCAATATTGGTCGGTACTGGCTAGAGGAAGTGAAAGGTGTTTGATCCCTTAGATAGTGCCCAGGTTTTCCAAAATTCACTTTTTCTACGAAATAGAAGTTTTCACTTTTGTGACAATGGACTTCAGGTGGGCTTCAGGAGTTAAAGCCGTTTCACAACCGTTTGAGACTTTTTGCAGATCTTTCCGAAAACATTAACACTTTCATAACAGAAGAATTTGCAAACCCCCAAGGAGCGAATACTACTTTTAACAAATTAAGAATTAAAAGAGAAAGAATGGCTTCCTATTGGAGAAGAGCTCAAGATACATCATGTCCACTCTGGAAGAGACACAAAGAACTTCCTTCAAAACAAGTTTGCTTAACTCAGGAATCAATACTTTCCAGAAATTCTTTGGAAGTCATTGAGAAAGAAGAAATGTTTTCTTTGTCCAAGATGGCAAAGTTCTGGAAAGAATAGGAATGGAGGAGAAGGTAGGGCTGGGCAGGGCCATAGACAATGCTTCACCAGTTCCCTTAATTTATAGTTTTAATAACCTTTCAATGCCTTTTCCAGCTTAATGGCTTCAAGTGCTGAAAATACCTTGACGTAAACAGCAAGAGTGCTGATACATTAGGTTTTGTTCAAAACCCAAACTCCTCAATATCCCCAGCGATCAGAGACATCATCTTGACAGCAGTGATGGATAAAAGATGAAGCCAGAGAGCGAATTGTGAGAGTCAGCCAGACACTCAGATGTGGGTGCGTGTATCGATGCATTGTCCCCTCTTGCTCTGTCACGAAGTCATTCCTGCCAACACTCAGTCACAGCATTTGCTGTTTCCCCGAGGGATTTCCTGTGGCATACCAGCAAAAGAACAGGCTTTGGAGTCATGTGTTGGTTCAAACTTGACCTTGGCATTTTCTATCTATGTGACCTTGGGCAAGGTGTTCAACTTCTCTGAGCTTCCTGGACAAAACACCCACATCCTCCGGCTGTGGTAAAGACGAAGTGAGATGCAAAGCAAGACACAGACGTGGTAGAACACAATGAGTGTGAATCAAATGCCTTTAAACTCCTAGAGGTTTTATTCTCTGTGCTTTGTTGATCCTCTGAATAGATTCAGCCTTATATGCTTGGACAGCATTTTATGTACTTGTTCTCTATGCCAAGTGAATTATAAGCACTTTGAGGGTGGGACCAGGTACAGGAATCCCATACAACGCTCAGAATGGTGCTGGGCACGTGGCAAATACCCAATAAGTGAATTTTGATTTAACAAACTCTAATCAACCTTGGACCAGTTTAATGATTATGAAATTCTAATGAGATGTAAAAAAGGGAGTTGACCAGCCATAAATAAATGGCTTAATACATTATGGTATATTCCATTAGTGGGTCATTACGTGGAAATTAAAATCATGTTTTTAAAGAATAGTTAACAGAGGTGGCTCATGAGACGATATTATATGAAAGGGCAGGATACATCATTGTCTATTCTGTATCTTATCAACATTGTAATGTATATGAGCCAAGAATAAAACTGGAAAGATAAGTATCAGAGTATTAGCAATGCTTATATTGGGGCAGTGGAATTACTTTTCTTCTTGTTCCTGTGTGTTCAAATGATCTACAATGAGCATGTATTACTTAATCAGAAACAAACAAACAAACAAACAAAAAACCCTGGTAAATGTTTCTACGGAGAATGGAAAGGTATCCCATTATAAAATGAATTTCTCAAGGATGCTGCCAATCCTGATTTAGGGACATTGATATTGTTGACCTTGTTCCCTCTGCGGCCCACCCTGTGTAGTATCAGTGCAAGTTGTGTCTTCCTATTGCATTAAATGCTCACCTCGAGGTTAAAAAGAAATGGAGAGAGAAAAAATTTCCTGCAGGGACTGGGTCACTTATTTCTAAATCCCTTGTCAGATGCCCTTGAGATTTCAAGGTCTTAAAGGGGGCCTCCCCACTTTGTTCCATTACCAGGTCAGTGGCAATTCTTGATCTCTGGCAGACTCCTCAACAACCCCTGAAAATACACAGCAAATGGTAGAAAGGTGGATGCCAGGACCCCTCTCCCAGGCCAGAGAACACCTCCAAACACCCAACATGCAGACCGTGTACATGACAGTAAGTCTAATAAAGTGGTTCACAGAGTCAAGGTGACATGATGTTGTCACTTGTGACCTCCATGACTTTGGGGAAGCTGTTTAACTGCTCTGAGTACCAGCTGCCAAATGGAGGAGGAGAACTTTACCTTGCCCACAGGAACAGTGCAAAGATTCAATGCGATCCTGCTTGCCACGTTCCTAACCTAATCCACAGAGGCTGACCCACTACCACTAAACCAGTGTGGCTTGCTGAAAGGAGCACTGACTTTGGCCCTGCAAGCCCACTTTAGTACTTACCAGCTATGTGACAAACGGGCTCACCTAACCTGCTTGAACATTAGTCTGCACATCTGTAAAATAGAGCCAATGATGTTGACTTCCGAACGTGGTTTTAAGGAGTAGAGAGCATGGGTGTAATAGATACAGTAGCCTGTGGAAGCCAGCCAGGTGGAGTGCGTGAGATGGGTCAAGTGTGCCACGGTGGACAGCATCCAAGCAGGGTAGTCATGCCTTGACACCAGCCAACTGTCACCATCCAGGGATTCAGAAATGGGAATCTTCGTTAATTTTTTTTGCATTGTTGTTCGATACGATTTGTTAGGAGCAGCACAAAATTTTAATTCCAAAATCAGTTTTGAAGTGTTGGCAAACAATTAGACGTTTCTTCAGGCAACATTGTGTAGGTCACCAGTGGTTGACTAGATTCCCACTTGTTTATTCATACCCTTTGCCATGGGACTTTGCAGGAGGGAGTGTATATTTCCCCACCCCCACCGATGTGAGGCTTATCCTTGCAACTTGCTTCGGCCAGCGGATGCAGGGTGAGCAGGCGTATGTGTGATTTGGCCTAACTTCTTTTCACTTTTTCCAGAGTCTGCCAAGAGAGGAGCATGCCCCTCTGTCCCAGAAAGAGATCTGAGGGGCAGACCTGATGGATGCCCCAGGTAACCGACAGCCCCTTTTTTCTTTTTTCCTTTTGTTTTTACCTGAAGAACACTCCTTTGATAATCTTGTGCCCCCAAATCCTGATCTCAGGCTCTGCTTCTGAGAATCCCAGCCTAAGACACGTGGCCTCCCATAACCTCTTTTTCAAATTCGCCTTTCCAGATTTTGCCAAGATGATAAATTAAAATCACCCAGCACTTAATACACATCCAACAAATGCTGACTTCTTCTCTCATCTTCCTCCCTGGTGGAAAACAAAGTGGAAAAACACGAGGAAATTTCTTTTAAGAAACACGTCCTCAAGTGAATTTTCTGTAGTCTCATATAGCAACTTTTTGGAAAAATGGGCAAGCAAGACATTGATCTTTAAAAATGGAGATAGCAATGCCAACTTTGTGAAGCTTTGGGGATTAGCTGAAATAATATCTGTGGACCTTAAGAAGGGCTGTTTGGTGCAGAATCAACACTTGTGGGGAAGCCACCGCTCCTCCACTTGCCAAGCTGCAGCACAGGCCAGTTCTTGCTTTCTCATTGTTGTGTCCACGGCAAGCATGTGCCCAGCACACAGCAGACTCTCACACATCTGCCCAACTGAACCACAGTGAGCAGGGAAAGGAATCAGACTTTACAAAGGATGGCATGGCTGTCACAATTCCACTCCATTTGGACTCCGGGCAATAAATCCAAGCTCAATACTTCTCATGATCGTGGGCAGATTTCTCCCCCCGCCGCCCCCCCAAGCCCTCGCCAAATGCTCACAAACAGCCAGACTCAGTTGCTTTGGTCGTTAACACAGTTTATTATTGGCACACTTATCAGTAAAGCATACATAAAATACAGCTGTTTTATAACACACGGAGCCACTGTGTCTTTACATGTGTGGAAGAACATATTAATATGCAAATGGAAAAATTAGTTCTCTTATAAAGTTTCACATAAATACACTGGAATTGCCCCAAAGAAGAATCCCCATAAAAGAAACCAGGTGAGGGCTTTACAAAATATTATACAAGAAATATACCATGAAAAGAAACAACAGTCAACTCAGATACAATAAAAAACACAAAAAAGTTTCAGATTTATTAAACTGCCCACAAAATTAATGGATTACATGGCTTGAAAAGATTTGGATCAACAGCAATTTTACAAACGAGTGGGTTCTCGAGGGGCCAGGTGTCTGTCTTTACATAAAAATCTGCCTTGGTGTCTTCGATGACAAAAAGACATTTCTTGTTTCAGCCCTTGGGCTCAATTGAACCAGCTGGGGTTGGAGAACCGACTGACATTAGCTCACCCAATAATTACCCTGCAAGGCCCTCTTAGCTGTTACCCAATGAAAGAAAAGGTGAAGAAAAAAAATAATAATAAGGATACATTTAAATTACTGTCCAAAGGCTGATTTTTTTTCTTTTCTTTTTTTACTGAAACAAGAAACTCTCAGATGCAAGTCAAAAAGCAGAAAATATTTTACAATATTAAAAAGTCATCTGTAGTTAGGGTCGGCATATAACGAGACCCTGAGCACTGAGGGCGTATTGACAATATGGCCTTCGTCGGGGTGGGGTTGGGGGTGGGGTGTAATTAACAAACACGTGGTTAACACCGAGCCCGGAGAAGCGCGAACTTTCGCTCTTTTCATTAAGATCAGTGCCACTCTCTGTGTTACCTGTGAAGGCCTCCAGGGAAGGGTCAGGGAAGTTTATTGGAACGATCCTCTCAATTCAAAAAAGAAAAAAAGAAAGAACAAAGAAACCCAAACTCAGATCATTGTGGTTTAGAAACAGGTATTTGCGTGGAAGAGTTTTTTATTTCTCCTCCTTCCTCTCCTGCAAGCAAGGATCTGCAAGCGTGAGCGTGCCCCACGACCTACTGACGGCGGGTGCGGGTGCGGGTGCGGGTGCGGGTCAGTGTCAGTGTCACTGGGGAGCCTGGGGTGGGGCGTTTTCTGATTTGGTCTCTTGAGCGGCGGGGGGTTTACTGCTCCACGGGCTGCTGTTCCCCAGGGCCGGGGGGCTGTTGAAGTCTTCCTCGTCGTCCACGCCGTTGGCCGCGTCATATTGCGTGTTTTCTAATCTAGTGATTAGCCTTTCGTCCTCGTCCCCAAACTCACCTCCCATCAAGGTTGGTTCGCCTACCACCATCACATCCTGTGAACAGCAGCTGACATTATTACAGGGAAACCTTGGGACAGGGAAGCTCAGCTTAAAACACTAGCGGGAGAAGCTGGGGGGGTCTAGGACAGACACGCTCGTGTACTGTGCACCGGGGGTCAAGTCTCAAAGTCGGGGGGCGGGGGCGAGACGCATATTGGATTTCTACAGGAAATAAACATTGCCTCCTGACGTGGAACAACCACGCGAGTTTATGTCCTTAGTGCGCAGCCTGACACCGGAGAACGAGCAATGCTAGCAATCTGCAGAAATAAAAAAATGGATTTTTCAAGATTAAAAAAATCCACGCTTTTAACTTGCCGACGTTGGGGACTTTTAGAGAGAGGGCTGTGGAACCTTCTGCTGGGTGCTCTCCACTACCTCCAAAAATCCGCCACTTTTTATGTTAGGGCCTCTGAATGGCTTCAGACTAGCAGCCAACAGGGGGAGGGTGCAATTCTGCAGTATTCACGCAACTCATTCCAAATGGCGTTCTCTCTGTCCCAAGGACGGTATACATTTTAATTGAAGGCAGAATCTCTCTTTTTTTCCACTCAGCCAGGCCCTTTTATGCAGCCAATATCCTTGACATTCTGCTACTTAATTATGGTAATTAATTTAGGTAAAGTTTTCGATAAAAACAATGTTCACACTGATTTGACAATTTGCATAGCTAATTAAGTCATTAGCAAAAACCTGCTGATTGCCAACAAGCCCTGAATTTACCATCTGTTATTTCATGGTGCCTGTCACCTATCCCCACACAGGCAACCCTGCCACCAATCTGGGCAGTCAAGAGAACCAGTCTGTCCAGCTGGTGCCATAAAAGGAAGAAGAAGAGCACTAATTATAATTACATTGATGAAGCTGGCAGTCATCAGAAATGGAAGCGTGCAAGAAGAATCCATCTAATCACTCCTTTAAGCACAGATTGTCCTTCCATGCAAACAAGGAAGCCACCTACTGTAGCCGGGAGCATCGTGGAGGCCACAGCTGGAGAGGCCCCGGGGCCAGGGGAGAAGGGGGCATACACAGGGCACGGCTCCGGCCTCTTTGTTCAGAGGGGGCTGTGTGGGGTTGGTGGGTGGCCTGGGCATGGGACAGGACACCTGTCAGGTGATACTGGGTGATACTTGCTGGGCAGGCTGTGAGCAATAATCTACTCAAAAGTGCGGTGACTCCAGGTGAGTGCCCAAGGCCATCAGCTTCCGCCTCTGCCAAAACAAGCAGGGCTGAGCCAGATGCTTTTGGAGACGTAAGGGTGTGTTTCCTGATGCGGAGGCTAATTTGATGAAATGCCTTGGTAACTGGGCGAAAATTTTGTCTTCACTGGGGCAAAAGAGGCTTTCCTGGGACGGTATAGGAGAATACTGCCTTTGGTCAGGAGACGGTCCATTGGGCCCTCCCGTTTCTTTCTAGAATTATGAAGGTGCCAATTGAACAAAACCCTTGCTTGTCACCTGGTTGATTTTGCAGTGGAAAACCTTGTTTGTTTGTTTGTTTGCTTGATTGACTGATTGATTGGTTCCCCTAGAATTATGGGGAGATAATCAATAGATTTCCAAACTGTGTTTTCTGACTAATCGATCTTGTGATTTGATAAACATGATTTTAAAGAGATATGTCCCAGATTAAGTAAATGCCTCAAATATGCGCTGGGTAAACTCAGCAAATATAGGTACTGGCAGGACAATCAGAAGTGTGCTTCGAAGAACGTACTGACTATGCAACGAAGAGCCAGACACGACATTGACATGTGGGGAGACTCATGAGGGCTCAAGGTGAGGTACAACACAGAGACTCTGATTGGCAAGAATGCCGACAGGACTGGAGATGGAATGTGGCCTCCAGAGAGGAGGGGACATTATCGGGTTAGCCATATGACCCGTTGGGGGTGTTCTGGACAAAAAAGTGCCACTTGGTTACAGGCAGTTAGGAGACAGTGCTTATGATCAGGAACAAAGGTGGGGGGGGGGGGAGAATGGGGCAAGATTGGGCAGAGGATGACACGGGTTCATCTCATTTCATGACTTACGTGCAGCACACGTTGAAAGGGTCGGAAAACACATGCATAAGGTGTCACAGGGCAGGGGAAGGGTGTGGGAAGTGACCACATGGGTCCACATTAGTACTGTGAGTCCAAGGTCATCGAGAGAGGCTGGGGCAGTGTGAGGAGGTAAGCGTAATTTGGAAACAGAGGAGAAAAATCAGAAGGCAGCTTAAGCGTGACATTAGAAAAAGTTCTCGACACCCCAGGTGCCTTCATTGCATCAGAAAATAACAGTTATTCAAGAAAAGCACTGTGAAAATAGTGATTTGAATCACTTCAAATGGGACTGATATAGGCTTGTCATGTTGGGAACAGGCATGGATAGTTGTAAGCATCCTAAATTTCAGAGTGATGCCACATTTGCCTTCCTGATTGTACGAGAAAATCCTTAGCCAGATACATAATCCTGTGTGTACCTGTGCGGATGAGTGACAGATGGCAAGCTATGACAGATGTGTGCCGTGGGCTTCTCATGTGCATAGATACCTGAGGCCGCTTAGGCCGCTATGCACGGGGCTCTACCTGCTTCTTCTAAACCTACAGACTCAAAAAGTGGTTCTCTGCTCGGGCAGTCTCACTTGGTTAGCCTCACACAAAACGAACGGAGACACAGTGCACGTTCTGGGCTGCCTCTACCTAGCGGATGTTGGCCCCGTTTTCCCCACCCCCCCATCTTTAAAAATCCCCCCAACGTTCAACATGAGTAGTGAGAGTTGCATTATCCTTCCCGTCTCTGCTATCTCGTGTGTCCCACAGGAGGCAGGGCTGGTCTGTCTGAGGGTAACCCCAGGATGCCCTTCGCTCCCCCTGAGGCAGACCTCTGCTCCTCGCCGGAGGCCTGGAGGCGCCACGCCCATTGTCACATCTTCTCACTAATCCCCCGTGCAAGGACCACCAACCTCTGAGGAGGACTGGAAGTGACTCCTTTCAGGGCCCCTCAATGCTTCTCCTTAAATTGGCCAGAAGGGGTCACTGCTGTTGAATGACACAGGTCTCCATCCCTCCCAGGGTTGAGGCTGCAGTTCGGGATCGCTCCTAGCCCCTGCTCATGGAGTGAGAAGCAGAATCCAAGGATTAAACCCTAGTCCTCGCCGGACACGCACGTTTGCTGCCGTGGCAGCCAGGCGGACCACAGCTGTGGTCACGGTGGCACAGAGAACCTGGCCGTGCCTTCGAACGAGGCAGCCATTGTGCCTGCAGATCGCGTTCTAGTTCAACAGTCAAATCGTGTCGGTAATTCAGTACACAGGGTTAAAAGAGGGGGTCGCTACAAGCCAGACGATGCCTATCGCGGAAGGTCCATTCAGCAAGAGTGCACCCCGAAATGTGCACATTTTCCTAACGTGGCGGTGGCTTTTTCCTGCCCACCCTTGGCCATCTGTAAGCTTGACTTCATTGAAACGTCTTGAATTGCATGGTGCGGGGGTGGTGCTGGCGTTCTGCTCTCGCTTTCTAATGGTGCCTTGTTCTCTCGAAGTCCAAGGGGTCTCACTTCATTAAAAGCCCTCTCGACACAGGGATCCTCCACTAAGATGTAGTTGTTGGCTTGGAGGGTAGGAGCATAAGGGAACGGAACAGACTATGTGCCCTTTAAAATAAAATTGAAATGTTTCCGACGAGGCTAGGGATGTCGAAATCTGTGACACACATACCGCTATTCTACACCTGAGGCAGACATCACCAATGGATGGCCCACCAAACCCAAGGCTTCAGAATCCTGCTCAGTGCCGTACCCTGCTGGCTGACACCGGGAGACTGAGCTGGCAGGAGAGACTGAGCTCTTCAGTGACCGACAGGGCCTGGGTTTTTGTTCTGGTTGTTTAATCTCGGTATTGCTGATATCTGGTACGGTGTGGGGCACATAGTAGGAGCTCAAAACAACTGTTGAACTGAACTGAATTCTTGCAGTCACTGTGCCTTTAAGGAGCAATGCTACAGTTCCAGAGTTCTCTGGAATGCACTTCCATTTGCTAGAGGAAACTAACAAATGTTAGTTTCTAAAACTCCAGGAGTAGATGAATAATAGGCTACTTGTGTGCA
Source organism: Neofelis nebulosa (assembly GCF_028018385.1). Classification (NCBI taxonomy): domain Eukaryota; kingdom Metazoa; phylum Chordata; class Mammalia; order Carnivora; family Felidae; genus Neofelis; species Neofelis nebulosa. The sequence continues at coordinate 194,786,456 of NC_080784.1, read as the reverse complement.
CTTTGGGGTTGATTTATTTATACCAGGCCATTTTCTCTGTGTATTTTCCAATTTAACCAGAAGTGGGCCTAACTTATTGGTACCTTAATAAAAAGACTCTGTTTTTTTTTTTCTTTGATTTTTTTTTTTTTCTGACTCTTTAGCCAGTTCAGAAAACAGAGGTGAGTCTGGCATTATTTAAAAACTATAATTCCTAGCGGTCTTAAAATTAAAATGGTACCTTCCCCACAGGCTGGCCACTCTCTCCATGACCCTTTCTTTCTAGTGCAGTGATGATGAAAACCATACCCTCTGTCTATGGAAGACAGGAGAAGAGTCTCAGTGGCCCAGGTGATTCTCAGGTACTGATGGGGTTGCCTCTAGCCAAAGAAAACCGACCGATGGAAAGTGGGTAAAAGTGGGTTGGGGCCAGATTTGAAAGACACATTTAGAAGTAAGTGGAGAATCCCCATGAAAGAAGAATCCACTCTCACATGGGGAGAGATATGAGGACAACAGACCAAGACAGGGAAAAAGGTGTGAAAGAGAAAAGGTAAAATTGTACTGGTTGAGGGAAGTAATAAGAAATAGAACACATTTCCGAAGACATGGTATCCAAGGAATAGCCATGAAGCACCACGGAAGTATCAGGGTTCAAACGACAGTCAAACGCCGGGAGACAGGGTGATGTGACAAGGGCAGCAGAGAAGGACACCCACAAGTAATCGTGGAGGGGACGAGGGACGAGAAATGTTTACAGGAGCATGAGAATTTAAAAGCAATAAATGATCTAACACTGGGCTGAGGAATCTGGAGTCAGGAAGGAAGTAGGCAGACAGGACAGAACTTGAAAAAAAAAAAAATGGAGATGAAGAAAGTGCCCACACGGGCAACGCGCTATTTGGGGACACCCGTCAGCTGTCAGCCTCGGAGTTCAAAGAAGCCCCCTTCTAAGCGGCCCATTTCCTCTGTCAAGACCCAGAAATGAAAGAAAGGGTCAAGAGGTCAGGAGAGTTGAGACCAAACCAAGGGCGGACCCTCCCCCTGAGCTAATGAAATGGGTCAAGTGGCATCCACTGAGCTGCGATTTTGGTGGCCGAGTTAATTACCTGAGTCTCAAAATGAGAAGGGCACCCATGTTGGGAAGGCCCAGTCAAATTACAACATGGAGCCTGAACGCCGGAAGCTAGTTTCCAGTGGAGCACAGGGGTCCCCGGGGATGGTGCCGAGGGCCCCTTCTCTGCCGCCAGGCATGGCGCTAAGTGATCTTTTAATTAAACCTTACGTGACACATCTCCTGTCTGTGCCTCTGACGGCTCTGTAATTCAGGTCCCTGTGCAGCACAGACGCTTCATATTCCTTCCTAATTCCCAGTTTGCAGGGGAAGGTTTCCACGGTCGAGCTCCTCCCGCCCACCCTCCCCCTGCCCTTGCCTGGCCCTCCCCCGCCCCCAACCCAGAAGGCAGGAGCGGCTAAAGGGAACTTTCCCTGGGCCCCCAGCAGGCGGAGGACAGGCGGAGGCGGGATTTCGGGCCTAAGAGGAAAGCGAGACTTACAGGTACCTGACTGGACAGACTCAGGTTAGCGGCTGGCGTCTTCTTCTTGCTGCCGGTGCTGTTGGCGGTGTTCCCGGCGCTGCTGTTGGACGTGCTGCTGGTGGAGTTTTTTCTTTTTCTCCGCTTCGTTGTCGGCTGCCGTGTGGGTTCTGCTGCAATACGGACAACGGATGGAGGGTCAGATCTGGGGCAACCGTCACCATACCGGCCCCCCAAGGAAGCTGTGCTTGTAAATGACAAAGAGCAGACTCTACATTGTTGCCGTTTCTTTTAGCTTCACGCTAAGTGAAGGGAGGAAGCCGTGGCTTTATCCTTTAAGCACCAAATGGGTGCAACTCTTTTCTTTGGTCTCTCGATCAAACGATTTGTGCTTCACTGTTCTCTCTACCGTTAGACACGTGCCTGCAGTCTAGTAAATGTATTTTAGGGGCGAGCCGCAAATACCACTGTTAGAGTCGCGTGAAACATGTTATCACCGTTACAGAATTTGAGAAAACCCTTTTCTCTGGACTGTTGGCTCTTTAAGGGGAAAGGAGGGCTCTGCGTTCCCCCGGGGGGCCTCTGAGGAATGACAGAAAGGGTTAAAACGAGTTAAGGTGGTAGGCCAGCATCTCCCAGTCTGCACTTGGTTGCAGGCCAGCGCAGACCTTGAGATGCTCAAGTACAGAAAAGAGGAAGCATGAGTTCTATCAGCTGAGAGTGTCACACGTAGGGTCCCTGGCTCAGTACAGTTCTCAGGTCGCATGGTTTGGACGCCAGCGTTTAAAGAATGCTGCTCATTTCAAAGTTGCTGGGGGCAGAAGGTCGAAGTGTGCTAGGGCCAGCATCTGCACGAAGGGGAACTAGATCTTTGCATCCAAGTCCCGCTTAGAAACAGAGGAAAATGTTGCGGACCCGACAGCTGAACAACGTGTTCGTGGAAGCAGAGGGACGTGTGGTGATGTGGGGCCGGAGGAAGGTTATTTGTTTACATATTAGGTAGTGTGAGTAGTACACAATGTTTTCATGCTCGTAATGGTTTCATCTGCTTCACGTGTTTTATGTCATGACTATCGTATGTTCCTGGCAACTCTGTTAATTCGGTTCTATTCTGATCTTTGTTTTGTAAATGAGAAATCTGCGGAAACTTTTTCCAGGCATTTACTAAGTTGGAAATGTCATGTAAAAGCATCCTTTTTGCTAACCCTCTTTTGAACCAGCGCTGATGGAGAGAAGGTGAGCCAGGGACCCAGCGAGAGAGCCTTGTAGCATTTTCTTAAAACATTTATGTGCTTCTGATGGGCAGTGGGGAGGATTTCCTTTAAGGCTCATTTCAAAGGCCACTTAGTCCACCAAATTACCCCTAACATTTGAGGAAGAAGAGGATTGCGTTCCTATTTATATACCAATTCTTCTTTTGTAAATATTTTGTCTCTTATGTGCAAAGATTTTCTTTTTTCTTTTTTTTTTGTAAACATGATTAATTTTTTTAAGTTTATTTATTTTGAGAGAGAGCACAAGTGAGTGTATGTGTGCAAGCAGGGGAGGGGCAGAAGGGGGGGGGGTTGGAGAGAGAGAATCTCAAGCAGAATCTGCACTGTCAGCACAGAGCCTGACACGGGGCTCGATCTCATAAACTGCGAGATTATGACTTGAGCCAAAATCCGGAGGGAGTCGCATGCTTAACCTACTGAGCCCCCAGGTGCCCCAAAGATCTTCATCAAAGGTCCTAACATGTCTATCTGTAGAGAGTTATGGGTGCTGCTCCTAAAAGTTGTGGAAACAGGAAACAGAATTTTTCCAGCTCATGATGCTGGAAAAGAGCTGAGTGACACATTCAAAGTCAATCAAATACTTAGTTCCCCTGACAAATAGCTTCTTCCATTACCTCAAGAATTAAAACTGACTACTTTTTTTTGGGGGGGGGGGTATCTGTATTCTTTCATGAAATTTGGGGGAAATATATCGAAACTGTGTGCTCTGGATTATTCCCATTGGCAGCAGGTAGCTGAGGTAAGAGAGTCATGAACTCTGGAGACATAAAAACCTATTGTGACACAGGCCTCCTTCATTGATGAGCTATGAGACTGACCTTGGCAAATTACTACTTTAAATTTCAGGCCCTCAGGGCGCCTGGGTGGCTCAGTCTGTTGAGCCACGGACTTCTGCTCAGGTCATGATCTCACTACTCTTGGGATCTTACTGCTCATGGGCTGACAGCTCAGAGCCTGGAGCCTGCTTCGCATTCTGTGTCTCCCTCTCTCTCTGCCCCTCCCCCCTCGTGCTCTGTCTCTCTCTCTCTCTCTCTCTCAAAAATAAACATTAAAAAAAATAAATTTCAGGCCCTGTATATTTAAATAGGAAATAATAAGTACCTCATAAGGTTATAATGAGGATTCGGCAAACGAATGGAAGGTCCGTGAGGGCTGGGATTTCTGTTTCATTCAGGGCTGTACCTCTAGTGACTAGAACAGTGCCTGGCACCTAGGAGGGGCTCAATAAATAACTATTGAATGAATGTTTTAATTAATAAATAATATATAAATTATATATGCATATGTTGGAAAAGACAGGTTCTCAAAGCATTTATTGAGTGAACTATTTTTTCTCATAAAGCCCTATTGATATTGCAAGAGAATATAATTTAAGCACATTTAATGTGTTTGAAAAATAATGCTCTAAATGTCTAAAATTCCTCTAAGAGGGGGATGTAACTATTCTATGTAAAATAATGCCCATTTTCTCAGATGTCTGAATATGTACTTGGCTAAGTCCATCTTCATTTTATAGAAAATGCCTCGCCAATTACCAGTGGAAGGTGACCATTATATTTTGTGATTCAGAAAGCTGTGTGCTTCGTGTTAATAATTACGCTTTATAAAAATAATTTTTAGCGAATGGATACGTTTTGCTTTTATGATCAATGAGGCTCGACACACGCCCGGGAGTAAAAATGTATTAGATAGAATGACAATTAATGATAACTGGAAGCAGTAATTTCAGAACCTCAGCAGGAGACTGTAGTATCGAAACTGCCTTCTAAGGAAGTGAGGAAAATGGAATCTTTTATGTATTCTCTTCATGATCAGAGTACCCTTTGATATTAGATCTATCTTTAAGAATGAAACAATTTATTTATTTTTTTCTGTCTTTCCTTTTTCCCTTCCATCCTCCCTTCCTCCCTCCTTTCGCTCCTATAATTTCTATGATTCTTAAGCAGGCAAACAAACAAAAAAACAAGCAAAATAACAACAGACTGTGAGAAGCCGTCAGTCCTGTCCAGTGGAACAAAGACTAGACCGGGAGACAGGAAACCCTGGTTCTGATTTCGGCTTTGCCAGCGACCTTGGTAACACTGAATAAATCAGTTGGCTTTTGTGGGTCTCAGGTCCCAAGGGAGATTGCAGATGATTCCTAGGGATGTTTTTATTTTACAAATTAGATGTCCGCCAGTCTAAATACCCATAATAAGCTACCTTTCCTGATCACTTTATGCTTCCTTCCTTCCTTCCTTCTCACGTCATTTCATCCCCAAAAGAGGCCTGCCTCGGAAGACGCGTTTTTAGAGCGGGAGGGAGGAACGAGGTCGTACCCGGTGGTGCTACCATTCGCTGCCACTTCTGAAATAAGCAGGTCTTCAGGCAGTCTCGTGGACTGAGGTGGTAAGTCTTATGTCTCGACATCAGCTCCTGCATTGGCTCCAGTATGACACACAACTGCAAAAAAGTGCAAAGACGTTGGCGTTTCGCTACTTGATAATATTATTCGCGGTAAGTAATGTCAACAGCTGGAAACAATTAGAAAGCTTAAAGGTGCTTCTCTTGTTCTGCTGCTTTTGATTTTCTCTGTGCAAGTTTGGAGGAAGAGAAATACTACCAATACCTGATAACGCCCACTTCATTTACTATTATTTATACTGCCATATTATAGCTGAGTGTGATTTATACCCGCACACACGCACGCGTGTGCATATCCAAGGACACATTCTGTACAAACTCTTGGGTGGATGTATGTAGCTCTATTCTGAATTCAAATGATTCTTTCTGGTTAAAGGAAAAAAGCTCTCTTCCGTGGAGCACAGCATGCTCTGATTCCTACCCTGGTTTCTGCTGTTGTTCCTGTTTGTATAACCACACACTGTGAGTTACAATGCTAGTTTATGTAGATTACGTGGCAGTGAAAGCCATCTTTTAAACTCTGGAGAACAAAGTGGCAACTGGAAGTACTTTTTTGATCCTCAGTCGTATCCAGGCCCATGATGAACACTATTTTATTTTTATTCATGTGCTCATTTGTATTTTACACATAATGATAATGTCAGTAACATATGCCCACATTAGTTGAGCGTGGGGGCTTTTTCTGTGGCGCTGCACACTGTTGCTTTCTTCCCTCCTTTGGTTAGATGTTTCAGATTTACTTGGGTCCAAGACATCTGATGACAAAGATTAATGAATGAAACGAGACCGTAAATCCATTTAGGATTGCCTTGAACTTCTCTGAATTCCTTCTCCCGTTAGAAGCTCATCAGAACACTGCCACATGGAGAGTGCCCTATCGAAGAAGACAAAGACCACAACCTGCAATGATGTATCCAGTACTGTTGCAATTACAACCACACAGATATTGGCAATGCACCCTCCCATGTGGAAAAACACTAGTTCATTATGAAAGGCAGATGTGCAATCTCCTCCTTCCTCGGCCCATCGCTCTGACTACCCCCTTCCGTTCTGTCATTACTCAGCAGACACGCTGGCTTTTATCCACTGGTTTCCCTCTCACCTGGAATTCTCCCCTCCCCTCTTCTTGGCCAAGAATGCCCACTCGTCCTTGCGACAAGGTCGCTGCTCCTGTTACGCCTTCGCCTTCATCTCCAGGTTTTGCATCTCCCTACGCAGGCTGAATTGGGTGCCTCTCTATGGTTCTCTCCATGCACCCAGCCCTTTCTGCTTTACGAATGTACTCACCCATGTTTTGCAACTATCTGCTTCTAGTCTTTCTTCCACTTGACCTTGAACTCTTTGAATGCTGAGACTGTGCCTTGTATCTCTGTGTCCCTAGGTTTGGCTCAAGTGAATGGATGCATTTAAGGTGTCTTTAGAAAGACCAGAGGATTTTTCCATGCCAGTGTTCCTGAAAGTATGGTCTAGGTAACACTTCCATCGGAACCAAATGAGTTGATAATTAAAAATGCAGGCTTCTAGGGGCACCTACGTGGCTTAAGTCAGTTAAATGTCTGACTTCCGCTCAGGTCACGATCTCGAGGTTTGTGGGTTTGAGCCCTGCGTGGGGCTCTGTGCTGACAGCTCAGAGCCTGGAGCCTGCTTCCGATTCTGTGTCTCCCTCCCTCTCTCTTTCTTCCCCTCCCCCAATTGTGCTCTGTCTCTCTCTCTCTATCAAAAATAAATAAACATTAAAAAAATGCAGATTTCCAGGTTTTTCCCCTTCTGTTTCACTGGGTCTGGAGCTGGGGTCCTGAATCTGCCTTTTGGAAAAGCATGCCCCTGTCGTATTCTGATACAGACTCCCGAAGTCTGCTGCCCTACATATGTGCTAGGCTTTAGAAAAGATACATATAAACAGCAAGACATGTGCAAATTCCCTGTGGTTTCCAGCTTGAATTCCACTCTCTTCTCACTCAACCCCATTTGCCCATGCTGCTCCTCTCTTCTCAAGCCTAAGCATGATAATCAAGGTTACCTTCATCTAGAAAACATTGTCTGCTCTTTTTACCTAACAATGATCTAAACTTGACCCAAACCGCTAACTCCGTTGAAAGACAACTGTAATCTCTTTCCCATTGCAGTTTCTCAGGAAGAAGAGAGGAAGACTTCAAAGCCTAAATGACACATGTACAGTGTCAGCCAAAGAGACAAAGCCACTCAACCCTAGTGGATCAGGCTGTCAAGTAATGAGATCTGGATGCGTGATGGTACATCTTCAATCTTGTCTATCTTCTTGCTTATTTGGAGTCCTCCCTGAAACGTAAAGTGTTAGTAAGGAAGACCCCATGAAAGAGGGGAGATTCCTGTGCAATGAGCTCCACATTCCCACACCGTGAAGACTCGATGTGGACATTACTCCATTAAGAATTCCTCGCTGGAAATCAAAGTACGTGCAAGCCATAGACGGCCGCAGGTCTCCCCCAACGGCTGATGCTCAGCGGACCAGAGTAAAGGATTCCATAGTCATCTCTACAAACAGAGATAAGGGCGGATTATCCATCAAAGGAGGACCACTGCGAGATGCAGACCGGGTCGGAAGATGTTTGCATCTATTACTAAGCTAGGTTAGTAAGAAAGGAAAAGCTTTCAGGGAAGTTCTAAGGGCTGGGAAAACATTTTTTTAATTAAAAAACCCCACAACGTTAAGTTTTCAGGCCGTTTCCTTTTAGCCCGCTCCCCGTTCTTGAGAAATGGGTGTATAGTGGTGGTAAAATACATAGGAGGCGAGAGGTCTAGGTATGGATTTTAATTCTGCACTAGGTATGCACCCTTGGGGGAGTCCCTGAAGAGTGCCGGGGCTCTGTCTCACCTGCAAAAGAATACCCATCTTGTGAGTTGTTGTGAGAATTTGAGGTAGTACGTCTGACACATCAGAGGTCAACAAACAGTAGATATTACAATTACGTGTTAACACGTACAGCACAGACAGTCAAACAGATGACATTTCTATTACTTCACATCCACAAGCATTTACTGCGCTTTCTTCTAAGTGTCAGGCACTCTTGCTTTGGCGCTGGGGACCTAATGAGGAGAATAGGATCTCTGCCCTCAGGGAGTCTTCGGCCCCCTTCGGAATGATTTCAGGATAGTAAGAAAACTCCCAGAGTTTCCACGTCAAGCATCTCCGGGAATCACATCTCTGTGAAGCAAGTATTTTCGTTACACGACAAGTCAGATGGCCAAAGTGACCTTTGTGGACCCAGAGGGGCCCTGGGCAGGATACATGCTGGCACACAGGAGAGTTGCCTTTATCCTGAGAACCTGCGAGCTCATCATCTACTTCTTTTTGTGGTGCCTTCCTTTCCTTTCCTCTCTGGGCTTTGGGGCAGCATTTTTTTTTTTTTCAGGTGCTAATCCTCAGGATTGATCCCTCCCCCTTTAATGTAAAAATACTTTGCCATCACGGCAACCCACCCCAAAGGAACTCGTATCTCTGAATACTAATCAGGAATCCCTGAAGCCATGTTTTTGCCTTCCAGGGGAGGGTTCCCAGGATGGAGAGGCAGCCCTCCCCTGGATTCCTGTGTGCAAACAAGCGCGCCTGCTGTGGAGGTGCGCTGGCTTTGCTGGGCTGCATGCTGTAGGTGGCAGAACTAACTCAGACAAGAGCCTGCCTTCTCAAGCAGCAAGCCAGTGCCTTCGGGCCACAGCCAAGGCCTGGGGCGTTATGAAACGAGATCAGGAAGACAGCTGGGGGAGCGGGTTCCCGCAGCCACTGGCCAGTTCCTTCTGGAGCCAAGATTCCTGCTGTCCCTGGGGTCTCGGACCCCCCTGGGAAGCTGGTGCAGGCTAGGCAGCCTGCCTCTCGAATTTTGTACAAAATAGCTGGAGGTTTATGAACCCTCTTATACTCCCAACGATAGACTCTAGGGAAAGAGTTCTCTGTGTGTCATAAGTGTAAACCAGGCTACGGTACACGTGCCTTTTGCTCCACCCCATGCACGCACACGCGCGCGCGCACACACGCACATCAGTCGACTGCATGTTAATGGAGCTAAGCATAGTAACAGAGTCCTTTGATTTAGAGGCACAATTTCATATGCAAACTTGGACCTGCTGCAAACGTCTTAGTGGTTGGGTCCCTTTGCCTGAAGAGGAAGGTCCCAGACAGCATTTGAGCAACTTCTGTAGCACCTTGCGTGCAGGGCTCTCATTTAGTTTGGTTTCCTCCAGTGGTGGTGTTGGGGGAGGGGGGGGTACCAGGAGGAATTCTAGAACACTGTGGAAGGGGGCAGGAGTCAGCAAGGCTTGAGATCTCATTTTGAGTACGAAGCCCCTGAACGTTCAGCCCCCACCAGGTCCAGCTAGGATCCCAAAGAAAGCTATCGCCCACCCCAGCAAAGCTGCAAGGACACCTTTTTGCAGATTTAGTGAGAATTTTAAGCTAGGCTTGATCTCCTTATGCTTCTGACTTCATGTTCTGGGATTCTGGCCCCAGCACTGACCCTTGGGTATGGAATCAATGCCTGTAGCTACAACAGTGACTTGCTGGGTGAGTAAAAGGATAGATGGATGGAAGGATGGATAGATGGGTGGATGGATGGATGCGTGGATGGATAATAAACAGCTTGGCCAGATTTATAGCAAGGAGTCATTTGCTAATAGCAGACAAATCAGGCATCGTCCCGGGGGCTTAGAGGTGATGAATTTGTCCATTTGATAAATAACCAATTGCCTCCTCTATACAGAAGGCTTTGCTCAAATGCACATGCATGTACCCAATTACTACATGTCCAGACCAGGTAGGAAGATCTCAGCTAGTCCTGGGACTTGTCACGGTAACAAAGGGCCGAGCAAATGTAGACAGTGTTGTGTTTTGCTTTGTTTTCATCGGACGGTTCTCCCGGAGACATTTGATTCTCCTTGTTCTTCTTGTTCAACTCCCTGCCCAAAGCCAGTCCCAGAAATAGGTGATGCTTGTCAGAGGCAAGCATCTCCTCTGGCGAGGAGAAAGCTAACGCCCTGGGGCTGGCAGTTGGCTAACTCCCAAACCTAGGTCCCGTCTACTGCCAACATTCTGATCCACTCTTTTCTGGATGATGGATGACATCCTCTGAGCCTGAGCCACCTAGTCTTTGTATATAGGTTTGCCCAAGGTTACTCTTTCAGTGCCAGCTCAGGCCTTTCTTCATGTTGTGCTTTTCACCTAGAAGTCCTCCCCTCATTCCCAGTCCTTTTAACCAGAGGTTGGCAAGCTATAGTCTGTAGGCGGAATATGGCCATGCTTACGCAATGTTGGTAGCTGCTTTTGTGAAGTGACACCAGAATTGAATCGTTGTGACAGCATTCATATAGTCCGCAAACCTGAAAATATTTACTATCTGGCCTTTCACAGAAAGATTGCTGACCTCTCTTCTAAACCGGTGCTGCTCAAAGTAGGTGGTCTACAAACTCTTTGTTGTGTTTCTGTGACAGGATAAGCAGCTTGAGGCACAGTGTAATTCAGTTCACTGCTTCCTTCACTAAGAAAATCTTATGTCAAAAAAAAAAAAAAAAAGTCAGATGAACTAAACAATGTGTTCAACGATGCAGTTGATTTATATTCCAGAGCAAGCTTCCTTGAGTTTACAGTCTGGTACTGGCCTGAAAACCACATTTGAGTCATACCAATATGACCATTAATGTCCTCCAAGGTGCAGCTCAAAGCCCACATCTGTCTTTGACCATCCCCACCCACAAGGGACTTCTGCTTCTATAGCACTTATTACGAATCTAGGTACGTCCTCGTGTTTATATTTGCATTAGGAATATTCCTTTCCTGTGGACTTGTTTCATCTGCTTATCTATAGCAAGCCATATTTCACTTTTCTCTCCCTTCTATTTAACACAGTATTAGGCATACTCAAATATTTGCTGAGTCGTAACTTAATAATCACGGTGGAGTATCTAACCTATGCCTGTCCCTGGAGTACGTACCTGACGTATATTAGATCATTAACCCTCACCAGCTACTGACCCACTTTCACAGGTGAGGAAACTCAGACTCAAAGCCATTAAGTCACCTAGAGCTGATAGTAAAGAGTGTGATTCCTATACCGTACCCAAGGTTTTACAGCTATTCGAAGGGCAGAGAAGAGGTTTGTAGTCAAGTCTGCCTGATTCCAATGATGTGTTCTTAACAACAAACTGTTCTGTTATCTACCTTTCTAAATATGAGTGGCTTAAATCGCTACTAAGATACCAAGTTCAAAGGCTCTCTCATTGTGAGGTGCCTGGGTGGCTCAGTCAGTTCAGCGGCTGGCTCTTATGTGCAGGTCAGGTCATGATCTTGCAGTTTGTGAGGTCAAGCTCTGTGATGACAGTGTGGAGCCTGCTTGGTATTTTCTCTCTCTCTTCCTCTCTCTCTGCCCCACTTGTGCATGCTCTCTCTCTCTCTCTCTCTCAAAATAAGTAAATAAACTTAAGAAAAGACCTCTTCCTTAAAACATGCGTGTGCGCGCGCGCACACACACACACACACACACACACACACACATGCTCTCATTGCCTTTATATGGCTCCTTGTACACGGTATTGACCTCTATACAGAGAGGTAGGTCATACACGAGGGGTGCAGGCTTTGGAACCAGATTCATGTGGGTTCAAACCCCCAAGTGTGCCATTTACTACTGTGTTCTTGGCCAAGAATTTAGCCTCTTTGAATCTGTTACCTCATCTGTAAAATGGGGATAATGATACTTATATTTGACAGTTTGAAATAACGTATTTAAATATTTAATGCAATGGCTGGCACAAGGCCAGTACTCAAAGGATGGAAATTGGTATTATGATAAATACTAGTGGCATCAATGGCTCCTCTGAGCCAGATCAATGTGTGATGTGATTGGTTAGCTACTGGGGAGTAAATCAGTTGGTCTCCTTGAGACTTAGGGGGTCACTAGATATAATATTCCAAGGGGTGTTAATTACAATTACATTGCATTTTAGCGGCTGATGTCTCTGATAAAAACCCATTTTTACAATTCAGTGATAAATACAAAATGTTCGAATCCACAAACCAGAGATTTTTTTGCCCCTGCTCCTCTTCCTCCAGTAACTTGCTTCTCTGGCTAAATTTGAATTAAAAAGATACCAGAGTGTGGGGGTGATTAAGAAATAAACTCTTATCTAAGATGAAGGAGTATCTCTTAATTAAGAGACATATCACAGAAATATATTTTACATTAAAACAATAGAAAGATACAGAGAATCTAAAAGAAAAACAAAACGAAACAAAAAAAACCCAAAGCAAAATAAACAGATAATCACACCTAGAAGCAGATAAGAATGAGTAACAGACATCCACATGAGTAAAACCCACTGTGCCTCAGAGGATGAGAAACAAGAGAGAAGGAAATGCTTTCCCTTAGAAGCTAGGCAATTCTAAAACATCAGATTATGATTTGGGTTTATTTCCTGATAGGATTAAAGGTAGATTGGTTGTCAAATTCAAAACATTCTCTCTCTCTCTTTTTTTTATCTGAAGATTCAACCAGGGGAGGCTTTGCCTTTTCTCAACTGTTTTGCAAATTGATTGCAGGGAAAGTTATCACATCCAGCCCTGGAGAAGGCAGCCTCTTCTGCTCTGGGAGAGGAGGTGGGTGGTGGCCCGGGGGAGCTGACTTTCCCCAGCAGCAGCTGCCACCTCAGGAGCCATCCTCCTTCCAGAGCAAGGAGGCCAGCCATGCACATCTCAGTATCTATGCCTTGATCTCCATTTTGAGGCCACCAGAGAGGACTCCTGTGTGCGACCGCTGGCTGCTTTTCTCACCACCCCCACCAGAAAAACGCGGAGCTCGGGAGGCCCCAACAGACTAGCCACACTCAGCGTTTCTGCCGTACCTGTCAGGTCAAGGAACAGAAGGTTCAAGGCCCTGGAAGTACATTCTCTATCCTTCTGATCCTAAGGACTTGATTTTCCCACCATGTCATTTGGTATGGGCACCCCCTTCCATAGTGCCCCTTCCTTCCAGCTCTGTATTGACGAGGACAGACCCCTGCACACTATTTACCAGCTCTTTTGCCAGCAGGCTTCACGTGAGGTTGGGCCGGCTGGAGGCACCAGGGAGAATGGAGGGAAGTGGGTTGGGTTAGTTTCCTAGGGCAGCTGTCACGAAGTGCCACAAACTGGTGGCTTTAGCCAACAGAAATGCATTTTCTGTCAGTTCTGGAGGCTGGGAGTCTGAAACCAAGGTGTTGGAAAGGCCACACTCCCTCCAAAGGCTCTAGGGTAGAATTCTCCCTTGCCTCCCCCAGCTCCTGTTGCCTCCCCCAGCTCCTGGTGTTTCCTGTCTTGTAGCTACGTCACTCCAGTCTCTGCCCCCGTCCTCACGTGGCCCTTTCCTCTATGTCCCCGTGTCTGCTCCTCTTCTGATGAGGACAGTGGCCATTAGATTTCCCAGTAAGGACACACCATGAGGTTCCAGGTGAACATGAATTTTGGGGAGATCCCATTCGATCTACTACATGGGCAAAGAAAGAAGGAAGGGTATTTCTTGTCTTCTCTGGTTCAGACGGCCTCTCCCACAGCTGTCACCAGAGGTCCTATAGCTTCTATCAGGTGGCAGGCAGTAACACCTCTTGCTTTGTCCCCTGGAGTGGCAGTTGCTACTCTTGGGGTTTCTCATCTTCTGCTGGCTTTTCCAGCTCCAACATCTTTGTACATAATTCACCATATTAAATTTCCTCTATGAAATTACTTGGTAATTACTGGATAGACTGATTGACATTGTGGTTTGTAAGAAATTAGGTAATATATAAAAGATGAAGGACTTTGGGTGTAAGGAGGCATCACGTGTAGTGGGGTCGAGCATGCAAATTCAGCTTGGGTTCAGATTCCAGCTATTTAGTAACTGAGTGACCGTGGATGAATTATTCAGTCTCTTGGTGTTTCAGGCTCCCCATCAGGAAAGTTGGGATAACCATAGTAGTCAACTAACTGGGTTGTTAGGAAAAACAAGAAAATCCACTTAAAGTACTTACCTGGGTCCTATTCCTAGCATATGGAATGTGCTCTGTGCGTGTTTATTATGATGGGGTATAACCAAGCTGGGGGCCAGGGGCTTTCTGGAAGACATTTTGAAACTTGTCAAGACATACTTGTTAAAAATTTACAGATGTTTCTTGCCCTATGTATATGTGTATGTATGCACCCAGCCTAAACATTAGACTTTGGTGAAACAAGGGATGTCTCAAATGTTTAGTCAATTTGCGTTTCCTATAAATACCTTGTCCTGACCACGGGGCCATTGCCTCAGATACCCTGTCCAGGTGTTCTGCCAGCATCTCTAAGTTCTACAGCATGGTCCTGGAATGTTTCAAAGGAAAGAGAAAAACTCTGCTTGGAAATACTCTACAATGATTAACAAACATTTAAGGAGTTCTGTCTGTCACTTGTAGGGCTCGGAGTAAATTTCAGGTAAATTTTAAAAATTCTTCTTGACCCAATGGTGTGCCTTTGGATGAGTCAGGTAGTGAAAATGAATACCAGTGGCTCAGGATTATGAAGGGGCCTCCTGCAGACACTGTCTCTTTATTGCCCATGACTGTATTAGTCAGGGTTCTCTAGAGAAATAGAACCAATAGGAAGTGCATGCTTCCTGTGTATTTTAAGGGATTGGCTTTCCCACGATTGTAGGGGGCCAGCAAGTCTGAAATCCAGTTTCCATGGGCTGGAAACTCAGGCAGGAGTCAGTGCTTCAGTCTAGAGGCAGATTTCCTTCTTCTCCAGGAAACCCCAGTTTTGCTTTTAAAACCTTCAACTTCGGGGGCGCCTGGGTGGCTCAGTCAGTTAAGCGGCCGACTTCAGCTCAGGTCATAATCTCACGGTTCCTGAGTTCAAGCCCCGCGTCGGGCTCTGTGCTGACAGCTCAGAGCCTGGAGCCTGTTTCAGATTCTGTGTCTCCCTCTCTCTGACCCTCCCCCGTTCATGCTCTGTCTCTCTCTGTCTCAAAAATAAACTTAAAAAAAAAAAAATTAAAACCTTCAACTTTGTCAACAAAGCTCACCCAACAGTAAATCTATTTTACTTCCAGTCAGCTAGTTATAGATGATAAACACACCTACACAATATCTTCATAGCAAAACCTAGATTAGCATTTGATGAAGTAACTGACACTA
Source organism: Neofelis nebulosa (assembly GCF_028018385.1). Lineage (NCBI taxonomy): Eukaryota > Metazoa > Chordata > Mammalia > Carnivora > Felidae > Neofelis > Neofelis nebulosa. The sequence goes on along the minus strand of NC_080784.1, from coordinate 194,771,122 downwards.
TAGCTGCTATGAACTGAATTTGGCCCCTCAGATTTATATGTTGAAGCCTAACCACCAATATGACTGTATTTGGAGAGAGGGCTTTTAGGGGGCAGTTAAGGCTAAATAAGACTGTCATCTGACAGACCGGTGGCCTTGTAAGAAGAGGAAGAGACACCAGAGAGCTCTTTCTCCGTGTGCGAATGCTGAGGAAAGACTAAGCAGGAACGCAACAAGAAGGTGGCCATCTGCAAACCAAAAAGAGAGCTCTCACCAGAGTTGAGCCTGTGGTCAGAGTTGACCATGATTTTGGACTTGACGGCCTCCGGAATTATGAGAAAACAGACTTCTCTTGCTTAAGGCACCCAGTCTATGTTTTTTTTTTTTAATTTTATTTTTTTAATTTACACCCAAATTAGTTAGTGTATAGTACAACAATGATTTCAGGAGTAGATTCCTTAATGCCCCTTCCCCATTTAGCCTATCCCCCCTCCCACAATTCACGCACATTGTAATTGTAGTAACTTGGGTAGCAGGGATGTAGTGGCGAACACTGCACAATCCCTCCCTGGAAGCCTCCATCCAGAAGGGAGACAGGTGATAAACGAGATTTCTAGTAACCCTCTGTTTGTTCTCCATATGTAAGAGTCTCTTATGTTTTGTCCCCCTCCCTGTTTTTATATTATTTTTGCTTCCCTTCCCTTGTGTTCATTTGTTTTTGTGTCTTAAAGTCCTCATATGAGTGAAGTCATATGATATTTGTCTTTCTCTAACTAATTTCGCTTAGCATAATACCCTCCGGTTCCATCCATGTAGTTGCAAATGGCAAGATTTCATTCCTTTTGATTGCTGAGTAACACTCCATTGTACATATATACCACATCTTCTTTATCCATTCATCCATCGATGGACATTTGGACTCTTTCCATACTTTGGCTATTGTTGATAGTGCTGCTATAAACATGGGGGTGCATGTGCCCCTTCGAAAGAGCACACCTATATCCCTTGCATAAACACCTAGTAGTGCAATTGCTGGTCGTAGGGTAGTTCTATTTTTAGGTTTTTGAGGAACCTCCATACTGTTTCCCAGAGCGGCTGCACCAGCTTGCATTCCCATATGGTATTTTTTTAAGGCAGACTGAGCAAACTAAGACAATGGCCTAGCTAAGCTGACACATAAAACTTCCAGTTTCCCGCTAGATGGTAAAGAACTGGAAAGCTGGGCTGTGTCCTGTTTCTTTCTTTCATTCATTCATTCATTCATTCATTCATTCATTCATTCAATATTATCTCACACCAAGCAATGGATCTAATGTTTGTGGAATGAATGCATGGTTGAATACATGAATATGACCGGATGGAGAACAAACCCAAAAAAGGTGATTAGACATCCGCAAACAGGTCAGCTCTTGCTTCACGCACGTTGTAATTGTAGTAACTTGGGTAGCAGGGATGTAGCGGTGAACACTGCACAATCCCTCCCTGGAAGCCTCCATCCAGAAGGGAGACAGGTGATAAACGAGACTTCCAAATGGATTGGCTACTATAAAGGAGAAGGATGAGGGCTGTCAGGAAAAGTTGCCAGGAAGAACTGATATTTAAGTTGAGACCTAAAAAAAATGACTGAAGCGTCGGCCAGGCGAAAGAAGAGGCAGCTGGGACAAAAGTTGGGTGGACATCTTCAGCAGGGGGAATACAGATGTGACTGCAAGAGAGGACACGGTGTTGGAGACGGGGAATGATTGGAACGGAATCCTTGGAATGATTGGATTCCATGATGGAATCAGGGAGCCAGCGACAGTGGCGAGGCAGGGGTCAGGTTTGTCAGGGCCTCAGTTTCCGGCCACAGCAGAGCTGAGAGGTGCAGCTGATACAGGCGAGGGCATTCCGCGCATGACGTGGCCCCACCGGTGCCATCAGCGTGGACGCTGCCGTATGGTGCATATCAGACTGTTTCTCTTTCACCCACGTTTCCTAAGCATGAGAAAAGCATCACCACTCTTTTGATGTGTTTGGCTACACAAAAGCACCAAATATCCCCGAAGGCAAATATTGGCTGCTCGGAGGCTCCCGGCGGTGGAGACCGCCCCCCAGGCTGAGTGCCGTTGATCACAGCGCTGGGGGCCTTCGCGCTGGTCCGCGCTGGTCCTCACCGGAAATAGGGAGCATTTGTAGCGTGCTGGTTATTTCTCCCAAGGAACTAAGAGACTGTGCGCTTACAACGAGGTAACATTTAAGCACTAGCATTTATAAATGGGGCCTAATAATCTTAATACTGCGAGCAGGGGAATCTGGATACGGTCCTTGGGAGCCGTCAGTGACAGTTTCCAAGGAACAGGGCTATCTTGTTCGTGCAGTTATAATCCCTCCTGAACATTAACTGTGTGGTGATGCCTGCCTCCCGCCCTGGTACAAATACCCACAAGGCTGTTAAAGACAGCATTGTGCTCTGGGGTGCGGGCCAGCATCCCCATGGCCACCGTTTAGGGCAATGTGGGGATAGGGACTTCTTGGCCCTGAGCACCCAGTGCATGGCTGTGTTTTGAATGCCTGCCTGCCTGCCTGCCTTCTTGGGAGTTTCTGCCAGGCAACGGCCCTCCAGCTCCGCTCCGACTCAAAGGAAGGAGCAATTGTTCAGCAATGCAGCGTTCAGCTGCTCGGTTGCTCCCGCCAGCCACGATCAGGTGCACCTGTGGAGCCTATATATGCAGCCTTGTCCCCACCCAGGAACAGAGGTGAGGTTGGCGAAAAGCAGGGTTCATGCAGACGTCGGCGATGCCGTATGAAAATGGGGTTGGCAGAGATTGGGATGCATTCATTCGTTCACTCATTCAACACATATTTATTGAACTTGTACTAGGTGCCCCCTGTTTGGTCCAGCTGCTCAGATTACGGTAAACAGAAATGAAGAAAATCACTGCTCTTATGTAACAACATTCCAGGGAAGGAGACAGATAAAGAAATAAGCACGTGATATATGTCAGCGACAAGTATCAAAGAGCAAAAGCAAGCAGGGAAAGGAGGTAGGACATGTGAGAGTTGGGAGGGTTTAGAATCTGGGTACTCTGGCTAAAGTCACTGCTTGGAGGGGTGGCTCGGCAGAGGTGTCCGGGCCCTAACCCCTGGAGTCTGGGAATATGTTAGGTTACTTGGGAAAGGGAATTAAAGTTGCCCATCAGCTGATCTGGGGAGGGAGCGATTAGTCTGGATTATTCAGGTGGGTCCAATATCACAAGAGCATCTAAAAGCAGAAAAGGGGGCACCTGGTGCCTCAGTCGGTGAAGGGTCCGACTCTTAGTTTCAACTCAGGTCTTGATCTCATAGTCATAGGATCGAGCCCCACATTGGGCTCTGCCCTGACAGTGTGTGGAGCCTGTTTGGCATTCTCTCTCTGCCCCTCCCCTGCTCTTATGCACACGTGTGCCTTCTCTCTCTCTCTCTCTCTCGAAAATAAATAAACTTAAAAAAAAGTGGAAGAGGGGATCAGAAAGGAGAGTCAGCATGAGAAGGACCTGAGGTGACCTTGGGGCTTTGAGGACAGAAAGGGGTCAAGAGCCAAGGCCTTGGCTCTAGGTGGCCTCTAGAAACTGGACAAGGCAAGGAAAGAGATTCTACCCTAGAGCCTCCAGAAAGGGAACACAGGCCTGCCAGCACCTTGAGTTTAACACGGTGAGACCCATGCCAAGATTTCTAATCTACCGTAAGACAATAAATCTGTAATTTGTCCCGGCAGCAATAGAAAACTATTACAATCACCCAGAAAGTGACATCAGAGTAAAGATCTCTGGTGAGGTTATCATATTTGGCAAATAAAAATAGAGGGTGCCCTGTTACATTTGAATCTCAGCTAATAAAGAATAATTTATTATAATAATTAAGAAATAGAATAGTAATTTATTCATTTTTTATCTGATATTTAAATTCACCTGGGAATCCTCTATTTTATCTGGCAATTTTAATCTCAGAGGAAACTAGGAAGAGAGGATTTTTGGGGGGAAAAACACTTCAGGCGGAAGGAACAGCATTCTGAGTAGAGGGAACAGAAAGGGCAAAGGCCTGGGAGCTTTGAGAAACATCTAGGAGAGAAATATGGCAGCCATGGTGAGAATGAGAACAGGAGAGAAAAGGAGTCCAGAGAGGTTGTGAGGTGTTGAATCATGAAGGTCATCAGGAGGATGTTGGCCTTTGGTCTGAGTGGGATGGGAAGACATTGGAGGGCTTGGGGCAAGGGAATGCTGATGTTTGGGGTCTCTGGAGAATGGAGAGATGCTGACTGTAAGCGACTTGAGGACAAGGTCTAATCCACTTTTGCATTGCCCTGGACCTAGCACAGAGGTAGGTTATCAAGCACCGTGGAGCTGGGAGGGCAGCAGGCCCTTTAAGGTATAACTCAATGCTGGGCCACCCGCAGAAAGGTATAGGGACATGTGTGGTAGGAAAGGGGAAGATTTTAAGAGGAAAGAAGTGGTTCTTCAAGAGAAATCCAAAGCATGTAGGGAGATCTGTAAGGATGGGGAAAGGACACGTGTGCGGGGACTTCCCGGAGGCAAAGACATTATGCACAAAGCTGGATATGACTCCGGAACTCAAGTGTTAAGAAAACTCAGGAAAGAGCATCACGTCCACCGTCTACTCCAGTTAATTCCGAGCAGCAGAGTCTAAACCAGGACGTGAGGAAGCCAGATTTCAACTCTTCGAACACGTGAAGGTTTCCTCGAAAAAGTTACAAGAGGGAAGAGAACTGTGATTATAAAACTTTTTGTAGCAGCCTGCTAATCTGTCACTCACTACCCCAAAACATGGCGGGCATGTGGTATTCATGCCCGTGGGTTTTCTCCCTTCATCTTCTAGTATGTCAACTACATACAGATGAGGAACGGGAGACCAGAGAGGGTGGGTTACTGGCCCAAAGTCACAGAGCTTTCAGGGATTCCTTAGCTTTGACTTCCTTGCCTTAGCCCCCAAACCAACCAGTTACTCCCTCTCTTACCTTTAAGCCCATGCTTACGAACACGTCTCTATCACCCAGCATTATAACAAGCTGCTTCCCTAACAAGACTGGGATTCTGGTGGAGTTGCCCACCTTTCCATCACCAGAAATTGGCACTGAGTAGGCAATCATAAAAATGAATTGATACCGAATGAATGAATGAATGAATGAAATGTCCTCTAAGTCTCAATGCACATATTTCAGTGTAAAAAGACTGATGAGGCCGGGCCGCAGGTAGAAGCAGGTGCTTGTTCCTTCCTTCTCAGCACTGAGAAGGCACTGAGGCTCCTGCCCCTTTGCTACTTTTCTTCTGGAGTTACGTGAAAACTTGAAGATGCATCGCCTCTAATTTCCCTGTGCTTATTTTCCCACAGTGGGTATTAAAAGTCTCAAAAGGGATCACAGATTATAGTTCCTGTTTTTATTTTTTCCTTCATCTATCTACAGTTCTGCACACTGGAAGCTTCCCTTCCTTATCTTTCTTCATGTGCTTGTCTAATTGTTTTCCTTTCACTTCTGTGCTCCAAGAACATCTCTGGACCCTTGACAGAAGATCTGTATACAGTGATTGAAAATCTGCTCCTGTTCTAGCCATTAAATTGATCTAGCCTGCTGGGGCTTCAGCCTCCATTCTTTTCGTGTGTGTGTGTGTGTGTGTGTTGAAGAGAGTTTTATGGGAGACATCTGCCTGACCTTGCCCTCTTTGGCCCTTCGACGTGAGAAAGAATGTGTTCCTCAGGCCCTCTGAGAACAGTGAGGAGCTTGGGGTGAGCATCTTCAGGGGAGCTGGTGGGACCAATTAGCAGAACTACCACGGGGGCCTTCCAGCAAGAAATCACAAAACCTAACTACAAGTTCATACTAGGCTACCACATTTGGATGGAGTCACAGAGTCTCAAATTATTTATAAATCAGTAAGCAGATAGCACGAAGCTCCTAAAATGACAGGCTTTTGAAAGCTGGAAATCTCTTAGCCGTTTTTACAGCCGTGGAGACAAAACTTCATAGGGTTCAAGAAATTCTGCCTGGTCTCACACCGTTGTGTTGCGGTCAGCCGGGGAACTGTGGTTCTTTTCTCTTCTTGCTCAGGGTCTGTGCTTTCCATCACACTGTGACACTTGGTAAGGTGTTCTCCTTAACAAATAGGACATTTTCTTTTGGGTCTGGTTTCCGCCTTCTTGGAAAATCCTTGCAACCTGAGATTCTCTCATGGCATCCAGAACTTTCTGTGTTGCTCTGCTGTCATGTGTGGGCAAATCTCAGTTTGGCCCCTAGGAGAAATAAATTCCCCAGGGGTACCATGCAAGCGGTATCTCCATGACCCTCATGATCTGAGGCAGAACTTAATACCCTAAGTCCTGAAGAAGTGTCAGATCATTTTGGTTAAAAGCACATATTCATTTGGTGTGAACACAGACAGGTTGGGGGACATCATTTTTCGCATGATTAAAGCACAATTAAAGCCTGGAGAACTTCCCAATGTGACAAGTTCCCATTTCCCCCCCAGAAATGCTCTCAAAGTTTGTTCTTGAATTCTGTTCACCTGAGCCACTGTCAAAAAATCCTAAAAAAGGCCATCCACTATTTTGGGAGGTCTGGCACACAACCAGTCGCTGCTACCCCATTTAAATTTCCCAATAGCTTAGGTATTACTATCTTCATTTTAGCTTAGGTATTACTGTCTTCATTTTGCAGATGAGTAATCTGAGATAAAATTTATCTCATTTTATCTTAACCAAAAGTGGATTAGGACTGATTATCCCCATTTCCAGAGGCTACCATCAGAGTTTTACAGAAGCTAAGTGCTTTGTCCCCAGACCCGCAGCTAGACGTTAACGGAGCCAGACGTGAGCCTAACTTCTTTAAATCCTATATCCAGAAAGGTGCTCAACAAATAGCAGGTGCTCAATTAACATCACCCGAAGAAATGAATTATCCCAAAGGCCACATTCTTTCCACGACCCTCGACTATTGCAAAGCTGCTACCTCTTCCTTTGGCACATGGTTTTGAAACCAAGGCTGATCAAAAGGCATCCTGCCAAGTTCTTGTTTCTCCGGCTGGCTCTCGGCTGCCCGGTTCTCCATTACCTCCCTGTAACCCTTGGCTCCCAGCGGTATCTTTCGGAAGCAGCCTAGGAAATGACAATTTCCCAGTCTGCCATCTTTCTTCGCTATCTTGTGCGAAGCTGCAGAATGACACTTCCTTCCTCTTAATTTCTCCAAAAGGCAAACAACACATTATTCAGAGGTTCTGCGTCAACTCCAAACACCTGATACGTCTGATATGCAAACTGTTCACTTTTTCTGTTTGTGCAGCATTGAGACCTTATCACTCTTGCCGCTCTTCGTTTTGATTATGAAATGCATCCCCTGTCCCTCTTCACCTGTGTCCTTGGCAGCCCCCTCAGGTTCACATGGCTTCTCAAATGCTATTTGTCTTGTTCGAGTTCTTCGGGGTCCAAAATAAATCATGGATTTAGGGAAATCATCACTGTATCATCCAATGCTTGCGTGCTGGCATGGCTGATAGGCAGACAGACATTCCAACCAGGGATGGGGGTTCGGAAAACCTTACTATCGGAAAACTTTTTATCTAGGAATTTTCTGTCCAAAAGCACCCAAAGAGGATGTAATTTTGTAAGTCGTCATATAAGGAAATTTGCCAATCAATCATTTTTCCATGGCCACTTTGCAGTTCAAACTGATGAAGGAAAGGAGAATAGGACATAATATGAGTGCAACACAGTTTTCATTTAGGGAGAAGAAAAGGCTCTAATAAAAGGCTCTTCTGGGGATTCATTCTAGCTTGGCAGGATCATTTTGTTCACTAAAAATAAACAGAGATTATGCATAGCTAGGGTTGTGGGGGGAAAATCTGCTTCTGTTTTTATCTTTCTCTCTCCACTTTTCCTTTTCCTTTTTTTTTTTCTTTTAATTTTCAGTATGCCAAAAAAGAAGGTTTCGGGAGAATAAAAAATGATAGATTTCAGGCATCATGATTTTTTCTCCGGGAGCATGCATACACACACACACACACGCACACACACACACACACACACACACACACACCCTTCCATGTTTCTCTACCATGGCTAAAGCAGAAATGCAGTGTTTTTCACAGAACTGATGCTATTTTTAGACTAAATTGTAGGAAGTCTGCAGCATAATAAGTGGACAAGAAGCACAGAACCACGGTGCAGGGTAATATGCCAACGCAAAAGCTAGCTTGGCCTCTAGCCAATGAACTGTGATTCGATGTTGCAGCAATGAAAGTAAAAACACCGCTTACAAAGGAATGATTAATAAGCTGACAAACTTCCAGGCATTTATTTCCTATTTCTTAGTGCCAGCTATATGAATACTAGCATATTTTCAACTTTATTAGTAAAGTCTTACAGCCTGCTAGTCTTTGGTGTGTACATGGAGGGCTTCTTAAATCGGCTGCAAATCATCTGCAGTGGTGAACATTTGATAAACATAGCTTTTCCCCCCGCCGCCCCCATCACCCTGTAGACCAGGTCTGTTTATTTGTCTCCATGACACCTTGCACTGAACAATAACTATTACGTTTCCCCAAACCCAATGCTGGAGGAAATCTTCTCCGACACAGGGATTAGCATCTGGTGGTAGCTGGTCCACGGGCCAGTTAGTGTGACTTTTCTGGGTCATGATTGTTATGGGAGAGTTCTGCCCCTCACGGTGACAAACCGCTCCCTCCATGTGTTAGTTAGACATCCTTTGGACGTCAGCCACTTCCTACAGAGGGAGCCAGTCGATAGACTCCAATCCACTCTCTTGGATAAACTCGTGATTTTAGTCATCTGGGGAGATGGAGTAAAATGAAGAATTAGGGATGGAATTAGGGTGACTATCTCAATCCAATTTGCTTGGCATTGTTCCAGAGTTTAAAAGTGGGAGTCCCACTTCCCAGGTAAGCTCTCAGTCCCATCCAAATGGGACATTTGGTTACCCTAGATCAAAGAGTCACCAACTTGGCCCTATGAGAAGCCGGGAAGGGGCTTAAGCTTTGGAGTCAGATCTAAGTTCAAATCCCAGCTGGGGTCTACCAACTCTGTAACCCTGGTAAGATTTCCACGTCCTCAAGCCTCAGCAGTACCAAAATGCAGTAACGATGTCGAGTCTTAGATGGTTATGAGGTTTACGTAAGATACGGTATTTAAGCTGTAGAACACAGTGCCCTCCCTCCAGCCCATCCACACGCCACTTCTGAAGTTATAAAACCATTCATGTCTGTAAAAATGAAAATAATAGCGGCTACCCCACAAATCTGAGGGGACAGAGCAATATCGTGTGTGTAAAAGTGTCTTCTCATTCAAGAAACAGCAAACTTTAGAACCCAGGTCAATGGGCTCCAAAGTGGTTTGAAATACACTCTCAAGAGAGCATACTAAAAAAGTGACAATGAAAGACGGAGCAAAACCATATCTTCTGTGGCGTTCTCCTCCTTTTGATTCTGAATGTGGTTTTGTTCTTATCCATAAAGTTGGAAGTTTTCCTGGAGAGCAAGACTCACGGAGAAGGCCAGCCCCCAGCACCACCTCCTGGACACCAACAGAGGCCTTGTCTAAGGACATCACCCTGGCTGGACAGATGGGTGCTTATATAAAAGGCCCTGACCTCCAATAAAATTCCATTTTGGGGTTACATAAAAAAAAAACGATTGCTAGGAAGTCAAAATTTTTAATTAAATGTATTCAAAGGGAGTACAGATTAATGCCTCTAAGCAAGAGAGTATTTAATGCTTACGGACCAGCTCATGCTAAAGCAAAAATCTCGCTGCCAGCAAAGCTTTTAAGTATTGATATTTCCTGCATTAATAATACTCTAAACCACATTCATAACAATATAATTAGCAACACAATTCATGTCATACAGCACACGAGGACTCTGCATTATTAATTGCGCCAACAGAGCCTTTTTGCTGAGCACCAATGCTCTAATTTTAGCCTTCAAGGTAAACGATCCTAAACTCGGGGGTGGGGGCGACACGCAGAGAATGAAGCCTCCGCACAGTTCATGTCTCTCTGGTGATCACTAAATAACAGTGAATGTTCTGTCCACAAAGCCTTCGGGGATGACACCCGTTTTAAAGCCCAAGCCTGAGTGAATTTGGCTGCGTTCCCAAATGTTCTATGTAGCAAAATAAGACCGATGCCCTAGCATTGCTTATTCAACTTCAGATTCCATCTTATGACCCGCAGGACATCATGATACTTTCATGTGGATGAGACCAGGATCTCAGTTAGGGTCTTAGAAACGGAGTCTCACCCCAGTGGGCTCACCCCACCATCTCCACCCCCCTGCTTGAACACTCTGGGCTGCGCGTTGCAGGAATTCTTGTCTGCAGTCCTAGGAAGCACTGGGGGAAGGGAGGTTTTATCGTCAATGGTTCTGTTAAAGGCCCATGCTAGTCCTGAGTAGGGGAAACAAAATATGGAAACGTATAGCTGTGCTAATTTATATTCCAAAGGGGCATCCCTTTTCGTATATCTTCCCCAACACTGTGTATTATCATTTAAAAAAATAATTGCCGACTTGATAGATGAAAAATGCTATGGGATTGGGTATTTTCATTTTCCAATGTGAATTTGGAAGAGCACAGCTCAGCTGAGATGCCAACAAGAAGGAGGTTGCTAGACCCAGATAGTCTGAGGACAGACTCTGATGAAACTTCTGGAAGAGTCCCCCTGGTTACCCGCCTAGCCCCACACTGTACTGCCTCCCCCATAAAGCCCTTCCTGAACCTCCCATTGACTCAAGAACTCCGGGCTCCAGACCGCCATTGCAAGTGTTCCTCCTCCAGCAGAATCTAGCATTTCATTGTTTCCTTACTCTTTGAAAAAAAATTTTTAATGTTTATTCTTTACTTTTGAGAGAGAAAAAGAGACAGAGCACTAGCAGGGGAGGGTCAGAGAGAGAGGGAGACACAGAATCTGAAGCAGGCTCCAGGCTCCGAGCTGTCAGCACAGAGCCTGATGTGGGGCTTGAACCCACGAATCGTGAGATCACGACCTGAGCTGAAGTCGGATGCCCACCAACTGAGCCACCCAGGCGCCCCTTAAAATTCTTAACGTTTACTCATTTTTCAGAGACAGAGCATGAGGAGGGGAGGGGCGGAGAGAGAGGGAGACACAGAATCCAAAGCAGACTCCAGGGTCTGAACTGTCAGCACAGAGCCCGATGTGGGGTTCAAACTCACGAACCGCAAAATCATGACCTGAGCCGAAGTCCGACACTTAACGGACTGAGCCACCCAGGGGCCCTGTTTTCTCACTCTTTACATTAAATTCAAGTAAAGGATCAAAGAAAGAGTGTTTTTCAAGGATCTACTAGACATTAGGTGGATATTAGGAGAGCTTCTGGAGATGCCCATTTCATAAGCCCTGTTCTTTAGCCCAGAAGAGCTCACAGCCTAGGCAGGAAGATGGGCAAGTAAAGACTAAATTATAATTTGGTGTGGAAAACAAAAGCATAAATAATCACAGAGTGATTATTCTTTCTTACCCATCTTGAGTTACAATGTGTGAGTATGTTCAGAAGACAGCAGTGGTCTTCACTAGAACGTTATGATCGGTCCAGAGTAATGGGGAGCATGTTGGCTGGGGTCTTACCAACTGGTTGAAACCCCAGTGAGGTGTGGCCCACTGGGGCCTCTTAAGAGTGCTCTGGTCCCTCTTATCACAACTGGCTCGGCAGGGATCCGTTGGCTCAGAGAAGGGAGTTGTTGTCTTTCCTGGGTGAGGGTCAGAAAGGAATCCCCAAAGAGGAAAATCCACTGAATGAGGTTCTGAGTGTGAAAAGGAATTTGGCAGGCAGAACAGAGGGAAAGTCATGTGCAGATGTATAGAAGGACACGGTGCTGTTGTCTACTTGGGGGGTGTCTGGGATTACTGGGGGAAAGATCGGTAGGAAATGAAGCCTGCTTTCATAAAATGTATATTATCAATATTTCCTATAATGTATTTTGCAGATATTAAAAGTGTTAGGCAAGACAATTAAGAAAATCCCAGGTTGAAGGAGTTGGGGAAAATATACTGAGTGAATTAAAATTAAGCAACTTTTTCTTTGCTGCAGGACTTGGCAGAACTTTCAGCTCAATTCCCAAGAGGAGAATACAGGATTTCCGAAACTTCTCACTTTACTGGGTTGGATTTTTGGTAAATCAAAATTGCCATTTTGTAGGTAAATTAACAGTCAAAGAGTGGTAATTTTATATGATTCAACCTAACATTTTGCCACCACGCTATTTGCTCAGGGACTTCCGTTTTGGAGAACAGTTTATAAAATGTGAACACAAATATTTTATCAAACCAGAACATAATGCCCAATGAAGAGACACATGTCATAATTTCTTTGTGTACCACCCCCACTTTGAGATGAAGAGTTATTTAGTAAAGTTTTTTTAAATCAGGCAAAATTTGGTGGACTTTTCTACGGGACAAGAAGACCTGCCCACTGGTGGCTGAAATGTTTCTAGGTCATCCTTGATACACCTGAGGATATAATATGCAAAAATGGAAGTGGGTCAGCCACAGGCCCAAGGTCAATGAACTGGCCTCGAGTGTTTACGACGAAGGCAACTGCCATTGGACCAGCACACCTCACCCCATTCTGGAGTCCAGAGCCAAATAACACACTAACGAATGTGAGAAAATGAGAAAGAATGGTGACAAATCTGATTTGGGCCTTGTGCCGGTCTCAGCTCTTCCCCAAGTGACACATGCCTTTCATTTTTGACAGGTTAAAAGAAAGCAAGATTTTCTTTAGTCATAGTAATTGCAACAAACCCTTCCACGCATCTGGGATGAGGGGTCCGGTGAGCGAGCTGCTGGGACTTGAGTGAGAGGAAGGCAGAAATGACTTCGGTTTCCCAAACAGAAAATCAGTCGGATGACCAAAGGCGAACCAACGACTTTCACAGGCAGGAGAGACCCTCCTCATAATATGATGCAATATAAAAGGCATGGATGGAATTTAGGGGCCAGCAGACCTGACTGATGACCCTGGCCATCTCTTCCCATCATTGTTAAGTCTCGTCTTCTCAGGCCGCCTTAATTAGCAACTTTGGTGCTTTTACTAGTGTTTGGGCTCTTGAACATGGCAGAGGCCACAGGCTCTCCTTGTATTCTGTAATTAATTAATGAACTCATGTAACAACTATATTTTGAGGGTCCACATTCTGTGCGACAGGTTCTGTTCCAGATGCAGAAAACAAAGCAGACCTGATCCCTGCCTTCAAGACTGGGTGATACACAGTATTATGGGGGAATGATAAGAGCTGTGGAAAATACCAGGGAAGGACACTCACGCCCACAACTGGTGGAGGGAGGCTCAGTGTCTGCAAATGCTTCCTGGGAGAAAAAATTATCAGAGTTGAGACCAGAGGTTTAGATGTTGATTCTGGTAAATGTTGAATAATAACAGTTTCCGTACTTAGTTGATGGTCCCAGCGAGGAAGTGCAGAGCTGGGAACCGAACTTGGCAAACTGAGTCATCAGAGGTCCTACTGCATTATACTGCTTGTCTGTGAGCCTTGGGAAAGATCCTTGGAACACGATCTTGGGAAGAAGCACTGAAGCACCATTTGCAAAGGAAGATGGGGCAAAACAGCATGGAAACCCAATCCCAGGGATCTAAGGGCATAAAGAAAGTTGGAAGGAACACCAGTTTACAAAGGGTGACATATTAGCCATGAAGGATGGCTGGTTCTCCTCCCAGCCACCACCTTTGTCTTCTGTACAGGACACAAGACATGTGGCAAATACGGAAGATACTCATGTATTTTCTTTCTGTAGGAGAAGAAGTAACAAGCATCAATCCTTTTTTCCATGGCTACATGCAACCATTATGATAGAACTACATGGGGAGACGTATCACTCATGCTTCGGGGTGGTGGGGGTCTGATGGCCGTAGCTTCTCAAACTTTGTATGGGTCACCATCACCGTGCTGCCTTCCTATGCTGTCTGTGGGGTGTCTGCTCACGCATGCTGGTTGGTAGGTCAAGTGTCCCGGGTGTTCAGCCACTGCCCAGAGAAGTCGGCGCTTCTTTCGGATGCTTTTGCCTCAGGTGACACAAGAAGCCCTGAGAGCTTGGTCAGGAGAAGAAGCCAGAGGTGTTATGGACAGGCACTGTGTAACCTCCAATTGGCCTGTGTTGAGGACATCGGTTCCCTTAACACCGTTGGTTCCTGCGGTGGAGAGAACCCTGGTTGTGCCATTCTCGGGAATCAAGTGACTTGGGTGGCTCTGGTGAGGGAGGATGGCCAGTCAAGGCTGCTGCAACCCTTCAGAAGGCTCAAGGGGCAGGGAGGACGGCCGAGAGAGACGAGCACAGGTTAGAAGTCACACAAGCCCGGTGGTTACTCCTACTCCCCATTTATGGACTGTACAGGCTGGGGGCACTTATTCAGTCTCTCTGGGCTCAAAATAAAGTGCCCTTCTTAGGGCTGCCCTGAAAATTAAGCAAGATGATGGATGTGCCCCATACAATGCTGGCACGTAGCAGGCGCTCATCATCAATCGCAATCTAACTTGAGTTTTGTTTTGTTTTTTCCTGAAGTTATATTTGTATATTGTCCTTTTGGAAGTTTTTTAAAAGTTGGTAATTGACTGTCGTATGCATGTGTGTGCGGCTACGAGTCTGAGTTTTGTTTTGGGGAGAGGGACTTTCTTTCCCTCTAGCCACCTGGGTGGCTCCTTTGGTTAAGGGGCCAACTTGATTTCATCTCAGGTCCTGATCTCATGGTTCATGCATTCGTTCAGCCTGGCATTGGGCTCTATGCTGACAGTGTGGAGCCCTGCTTGGGATTCTCACTATGCCCCTCTCCCCCCCAAAATAAATAAACATTAAAAAAAAACCTCAAGATCTTAGAAACATCATCTTGCCCCCACCTGACAAAGCAGGAAAACAACGTGAGAATCTGACAGGCAAATCTGGTTTGGTTTTCACTAAGTAACACTGAGTTTCCCTTGATCTCCCTTCTTCTAGAAGGAAATACACAGATTTCCTTGGTTTCTTCCTTCTGCATGAAGACGTAGCCATAGAGATCTTGCCTCCCAAGAAGGGATAGTTCAGGAAAAAACAATGCATGTGTGAAACACATTCCAAGCGAAAACATTTTTACAGTCCACAACAGCCTGATAAGTCTTATATTCTTCCCTCCTTTACAGACAAGACTGTAGTTTCTGAATGACAGCAGCATAAGGGGTTGGGAACTTGGCATAACACAGGGTCTGAGGTCGACACTCGCCTCTGTCCTCTGTCTTTATGTGAGCATTGATCATAACAGTTTACAAAGAGCTTTCCTAGAGGACGGTTTATGGTTCCTGATGTCCTAAAAATCCCGAGAGAAGGGTCAACGAGGGGCTCCCTTCATCCTTTTACAGGCCCTCAAAGCGCAAGGTACAGATGTTATGTGCAACACCCCCAGGTCCCTAGCAGGTCAATACTGGAGTGGGGCTAGAATCTGCGTTTTCTGTGGTCTGTCCGTGGCTGCTGCTGGTGTCTTAAAGCACCCTCATTCCACTTAGTTGCCTAGAGTACAGGACAAGGCGGTCACTTATTACTTACAGAAGTCATCTCCAAGGGTAAGAAGGGCAGCCAAACTGTCAAGGGTGGGAGGTCCTTGGATTTCTATCATGTCACTTTATCTCTTTAAACGTCAGGGCCTGGGACAAGGGACATGGGCGTGGGTGACCTGGCACGTTGGTGACCAAAGAACTTGATTGTGAAAAAGGGCTCTGAGAGTGTCTACTCACAGACAGAAGTGATGCTCAGGGTCCCTCCTGCGTTTATGCATTACACTTAAACCTCCCACTTGTTTGGCTTGTGTCCCAGGACTCCTTACCTCCCCTCTTAATGCAGCAAAAGAGGAAAGTGTAATCACTCTCTGAGGGGCCTGGACCAAATTGCTAACAACAAACCCTGTTTTGCTTTCTCCCAGCATCAAGGAGGCATTAAGAATAAAGACTGACTTTGTGAGCTGGGCTGCAGAGCGTTGGATATGACCTGTGAAATGAAAAATCCCTGCTCTGCGCCCAGAGCCTTCCAATCCTACTGCACGGGCTGTTTTCCTTTTATATCTGCTGGAAGGAAACCAGAAAAGTCCAACCAGCAAAAAATATCACAATAGTAAAGATTCAGCAGGAGACGAGGCATGTTCTCCTGGGGCTTCATTCAACACATCCTTTCCTTTCCCACCGTTCTGATCGGGGTCATCAGTTCTCATGTTTACTTCACCCATTTGTTGAGCACCTGCTGGGTCCACATATTTATCAGGAGGAGGTTTTAGACTCAGACACTCCCACTAGCTGTGTGACCTTGAGTCAAAAACCTCCCTGAAGCCTCAGTGTCTTTACCTGTGACATAGTGCCTCCTGAGACTGAGTCAGTTAATCACCCATTCATTCTTTCATTTGCCAAATATTTACTGAGCGCCTACTCTGTGCAGGTATTATTAAGCACCCTGTGTGTATTTTTTATTTAATCTTCATGACAACCCTGAGGTAGTCCGTTTTGTTTTTACACCACAGATGAGGCAACAGAGGCAAAGATGGGTGAAATTCCCCATCTGGGGTCACACACCCTTTCGGTGGTTGAGTTGGGATTGGAATTAGTCTCAGTCCTGAGCCTGCTCTGCTGAATGGAGCATAAGACTCTGTCCCTGATGTGAAGATGCTCACAACCTCGTAGGGGAGACAGACACATAAATGATTAAATGACATGTAGGTAAAGTTTCACAACAGACATGACATAGGGAGGAACCCTAAGCTGTCTTAGGGTTGGGGGTCAAGGAAAGCTTTATAGATCAGGGGATTTTGAGTTAAGCCTTGAGGGACACATGGATATTTTTTGGATGAAGGAGGGGAAGGGAAGGGGGGAGCATTCCAAGCAGAGAAAGAAGGATGGACAAAGGCAGAGAAAAGATCAGGCACGTCGGGAAATTCTCAGGAGTACAGAACAGTTGGAGCGCAGGATACTTAGAAGAAACAGAAGAGAAACAAAGCTAGAAAGATAAGCAGGGGCTTTAATTCTCTCTGGTCACATACACAGACCACGGCAGTCTCTGCCCTCCTCCACTCGGTAACCATGGTGATGATAGTGGCGATGCTGATAATAGATTAGATTTGCACAACACCTAGCAGTTTATAAAACACAATCACCTACATTACAGTATATCATTTGATCCTGTGAAGAAGGCAAGGCAGGGAGTATTTTTATCCTCATATTACACAAAAATAGTTTAACTTCCAATTGCTTACATGAATTTGTGCCAAATTTACTCTGCCGGTCCAAAAAGCATGGTCAAACAAAGGGTTTTCCTTTTCTTTTTTTATTTGGAGTCCAGGAGTTCACTGCTCTCTCTCTTCTCCAGTTAGGAAACAAACAAACAGAACAACTAATCAGATTCACCAAAGGCTCCCCATTACTCTGGCAGAGTGACTGCTCACCAAATATCCACGTGCTCCACTGGGTCCCCCAGCCTTGCCTGCCATTGAGTTGAAGTCACATGACTAGCTGTGACCAATGGGCTGCGAGTGGGAGTGAGGTATCACATCAGGCTAAAGTAGTTCATTGCTCTCCCCTAAATGCTTTTTTCCCCCAGGCGGCAATCTTGGATGTCATGTCTCAAGATGGAGGTGGTGGCCAACCCAAGCTGGACTTCCACAGTAAGAACCAAGTCTTCACTGGGTTAAGCCAACTGAAGTTTGGGGTCTACTCTTTACTCCAGCATGCCTTCTCCTATCCTGACCACTACAGTTTTCAAAATGTTGGCACTTTTTCCTCACCTTCTCTCATTCTTCACCTCAAGTTGACGCGTGCCTTCTGCAGAATAGCGAGAGAGAGAAATATTCCAGGAAACACCGTAGAAAACAAGGTACTGCTAACCTTATACTCCTGAAGACCAGCTGAGATCACTTCTATTTTCTATTCTTGCTCAAAAGTCCTCAATGACACTTAAATGCTTAAGCAGATAATTTCTGAATTACAGACCCTGACATATAAGGTATTTAATGATCTACTTGTCTTTATATTTTATTTTCCACTAGCATTTCCTCCCCAATGTACCTTTTTTTTGGGGGGGGGCTTGTTGGACCACTTAGGTTCCCTGGATATGTCCTTCAAGAATTATTTACAGCTAGTCTCCTCTTCTCCTACTTGATTGTAAATTCCTTAGGAGCAAAGCTGTAACAATCATTTGGGAAAAGAAATAATTCACAGGAAGAGTCTGGCACATACCAAAAAAATCTGCATAGGACCAAATTTCATTGAAAAAAGGAATTTTGAGAAAGGACCATTTTGCTTGGGACACTTTTAGATACCCACGGCAATTTAGTGGGTTTTAGTAATGATATTATTTAATGTCAGATGAGTCTCTGGCTAGTTTTTTTGTTTTTAATTTTTTTCATGTTTATTTATTTTTGAGAGAGAGAGAGAGAGAGACAGAGTGTGAGTGTCAGAAGGGCAGAGAGAAAGAGAGAGGCAGACACAGAATTCAAAGCAGGCTCCAGGCTCTGAGCTGTCAGCACAGAGCCTGACATGGGGCTCAAACCCATGAACCGTGAGATCAAACCCATGACCTGAGCCGAAGTCGGACGCTCAACGTACGGAACCACCGAGGCGCCCCTCTGGCTAGGTCTTTTAGTCTTGGACAATGTTTATACCTTATCTTTGCTGGGCTTTACATGAATTCTGAACAAGAATTCTGGCCTTTACGTGAGAGGCTGGGTACGCTACAAAACAAAAAATAATGGTGTCTACCAAATCTGTAGCACGAAGATTGATTACAAATAATGACAATCTGTTAAACATTAAAATTGTGCTCACAACACAAGAGAACCGAAGTATTTGGATAGTTATGTGTGGGGCACAGAGCTGGTGAAATCCGAGTATCACCGTGATTGGGGTTCCTAAATCTTTTCTTCCTCTTCTATGACAGACATGATGGATGGCAGCCAAGTATACCTCACCCTGCTTGGGACATCCCAAACAAGGGCTGGACAGTAGGCCAGGAAGCCTGTCCTATTTACAACCCCTAGCACACCACTTATCACTTCATCCCTCAGTGGTGCAAGAAAACTTATCAGAATCTAATGAAAGAGAAGAATAGTAAAAGAACGACCTTACATCTCACTTGGTCTAGGGCATAAAAGATAAATATCACCCCAAATTTGGTAATTTGCCTACCCCCCGTGGCACCTCTCACAATGAACTGTGATGCCTCAGAGCTGGAAAGTGCTATTCCAGGAAACGTGTGAGGAGCTTCTATTTAAAAGTTCTTTTTTTTTTTTTTTCCTTCCTAAAGGAAGGAAGATTCACCTCGTTAGGTTTGCTATGACAGTTTCTTTTCCAAACGATTTTATGCCTCAGTCTTTCCAACTTCCTGGAGTCCTTTCTGGCAAGACCTGTAGCATTCTGTTCTGTTGCCCAGGGGCCCAACTCACTGCCTTGCACAAAACAGCAAATCTGTAAATAGCCCTCATCTGTGATGTTATCAGGAAAGGGCAGGAGAACACAAGGAAAGTCAGTGTCCCGGAAGGCAGCCTCAGTTACTCGTTCACTACACGAAAGATGACAGGATACCCACCATGTGTCAGGTGGAGGTATAGGCCCTTGGCACGCCCCACTGAGCAGGACAGACAGAGAAGGCCTCTGCCCACATGAAACTCATGATCTAAAGGGGGAGATAGAAAAGTTAGGAAATAAACAAGACGTTTTGGATGTGGATAAAGGCCATGAAGATAATAAAACATTATGTGATAGGAAGTAGGTAGAGAAAGGGATAGCAGGATTGGTGAAGGTCTTTCTGAGATGACATTTGAGAAGGGCCCAGCCATGTCATGACCTGGGCAAAGAAGCTTCCAGTAGGCTGGAGGGACTGCAGTAGACTGGGAAAGTGGAGGAGAGGCAGAGGCCAGGTGATGGCAATCCTTCAGATCCATATAAAGATATGTGGATCTTTCTGTAAGCACAATGGGAGGCCATCCAAGGGTTCCTCTTGGACATTATTATTAAGGGTTTAAGTCTCAAAAGACCATCCTATCCATTGGTCTGCATTTCTGAACTGAACTTTAGGCAATTTTTGAGAAAGGTTTTTCTTTGTCTCCTTCTCTCTCGATCATTCATTCTATTTTTATTCTCAGTACTGACATAACACCCAATCTATACCAGATACTGTGCTCCACTGTGGAGACACAACAAACAGTGCACAAAAACTAAATTCCTGGGGCGCCTGAGTGGCTCAATTGGTTAAGCATCTGACTTTGGCTCAGGCCATGATCTCACCGTTTGTGAGTTTGGGCCCCACTTCAGATTGTCTGCTGTCAGCACAGAGCCTGCTTCAGATCCTCTGTCTCTCTCTCTCTCTCTGCCTCTCCCCTGCTCACGCTCTCTTTCTCTCTCAAAAATAAAATAAACACTTAAAAAAACTGAATTCCTGATTTCATGGGTCATATAATCTAGTAAAGAGAGAGAAGCAATAAAAAAAAACATATATAGGGGCGCTTGGGTGGGTCAGTCGGTTAAGCGTCTGACTTCGGCTCAAGTCATGATCTCAAGCCTCAAGAATTCGAGCCCCACATTGGGCTCTGTGCTGACAGCTCAGAGCCTGGAACCTGCTTCAGATTCTGTGTCTCCTTCTCTCTCTGCCCCTTCCCCACTTGCTCTCTCGTTCTCTCTTTCTCTTAAAAACAAATAAACATTAAAAAATATATATATAATGGGTTAGGAAGTATTAAGCTTTACAAAGGAAAAATGGAAGATGCTAAGGAAGACAGTGCCATGCATGTGTGTAGGTGCATGCTGGCTGTTTTTGACTGGGGATCATGGATGACTTCTTTGATGGGGCGATTGGAGAAAGGGTTGGAAAGAGAGATCCCTGTGAACACCCGAGGGAAAAGCAGTCAAGGAAGTGGGGACCCCAAGTTCAAAAGCAAAGCAGGAAGAGCTGAGGAAAAGCAGGTGGCTGGAGGGATGGAGAGTGGCCGGGGAGGGTCATGGGAGTGGCTGGAGTCCAGACCGTGTTGGCCATCGTGGGCCGAGGACTTTCACTCTGAGATGGGAAAACACTGGAGAGTTTTGAGCAGAGGTGCTGCAGCATTATTCAATTTAAGCTTAAAATGATCACATCAGGCTGCTGCACAGAAACCAGAGTGAGTGGAAACAGGGAGACTAGTGGGACTGGTCTGGCCACGGGAGATGGGCAGAGTCATCCGACTCAAGACAGAGTTTGAAGATGAGCCAGCAGGATTTCTCAGTAGGATGGTTGGGGGCTGGGGAATAAAGAGGGGAGCTGGGAAATGCCCCCGGTACTGGATGAGAGTATATAGAAAAGGCAAGTCTGGGGAAAGGGGTGGGGGAATCGGTCCAGTTACGAACAAGGGGAATTTGACCTTGTTCTGTTAGACCTCCACGTGAAGATGTTGAGTTGGCAGTTGGATCTCTGGGGCTGGGAATTAAAGGAGAAGTGAGGGCAGGAAATATAAATTAAAGAGTTGTCAGCTTAGAGAGAGCATTGAAAGGCGTGAGGCTGGATAGGGTCTCCTAGGAAATGGGTTAAAAATGAGCCAAGAAGAAATCTATGCATGGAGTCCTGGGGCAAGGGATTGAGACAAGGTAGCCAGTGTGGAAAGAGGAAAACCAAAAGAGCATAAATCAAGGAAAAAAAAAAAAAAAGGTTTGGAGAAACAACATGAACTGTATCAAAGGAAAGGATAACTGGATTTTTAAAAAAATTTCCTCCTTCCCTTCTTCCTCCCTCCCTTTCCTCCCCTTCCTTCCTTCCTTCCTTCCTTCCTTCCTTCCTTCCTTCCTTCCTTCCTTCCTTCCTTCCTTCCTCCCTTTCCTTCCTTCCTCCCTCCCTTTCCTTCCTTCCTTCCTCCCTCCCTCCCTCTACCCTCCCCCTCCTTCCCTCCCTTCCTCCTCTTTTCTTCCCTTCTTCTCTCCCTTCCTCTCTTCCTTCCTCCCTCCCTCCCTCCCTTCTACCCTCCACTCCTCCCCTTCTCTCCCTTCCTCCCTTCCTCCTCTCCTCCTCCCTTTCTCCCTTCTTTCCTTCCTTTCTCCCTTCCTTCCTCCTTTCCACCCTTCCTCCCCTCCCCTCCCTTCCTTCCTGCCCTCTCCTTTCCTTCCTTCCTTCCTTCCTTCCTTCCTTCCTTCCTTCCTTCCTTCCTTCTGTTAGTCTAAGATCCCATAGGCTAGATATTCTCTGGTCCTTGTCATGGAACTGAGGACTCTAGTTTTCCTCCTGATCCCCCACCCCCTGCCCAGTTCATGCAAAGACACAGCAGATAAAGATATCTAAGCACAAAATAGATAAAATCAGATCTAAGCACAAAATGCATCCCTTGCACTCTGTTATTATATTAAAAGTGCTGCTGGTACTTTCCTTCCAACTTTTACCCATGGAGAATTGAAAAGGCACTCCAAGTGAAGGTTCAGAATCATCAAAATGTGTACACGATCAGCATAAATGTCTCATTCTAGATGAATCCACTTCAATTATATATTTAATTCAGCCAAGAGCTCCCCAAAGAAGGGTTATTCTGTATTCACCAGCAAAAGTACCTCCGATAGCCTCATGGGGACAATGATTTGCCAAAAATTCATGCAACCTTTTTTATATTAATGCAGAAAAACTTGAAGGTTATTAAGTCCATGCTTCTGACAGCCCCTGCAGTTACAAATAAAGCAGCTAATGAGAAGAAAAACTGCTCCTACCGCCTTATTCCCAAATCCCCAGCCATCTTTATGCAAGAATGCTGTGACAAATGATACTTTTCACCTTTCTCCCATGCCCCTTCTCCGATTATAGATTTAGATGGATAACATGACCACAAGAGTTAGGCCCCGAAGCAGATGATTGCCTCTGGCACCCGCCGTACGCAATTCGGGTGAAATTTCCAAGAGCCAAATGAAATAATTGTAACAGGGTAGGTCTAACTCTGCAAGTGAATTTATAAAAATTAAAAGGTCTGAGAGGTAATGCTCATGGACCCATTTGTCACATTTTTGCTCATTAAGATTTAATTGAAATGAACTCTGGTAACTGTAAGAAAAGTTACATTCTTATTTTAGACTAGCAGATAAGAGAAGGTAATTTTTTAAGCCTCCGAACTTGGGATCAGCTCCGTGCAAGCCACTTCACAATCGACGCTAGTGCAATCATGCTCGAGAAATGTAACGTATCGGAAATATCGCTTAATGCTATCAGAAATGGAGCTGAGTTTTGACATCTCCGGAGCACGGGTATCTGTGTTTGAAGGCACAATTAAAACAGCTTCTGAACAACCTCTAAAACATGAATTGGCCCCCTACCACGTAAAACTAATTTAGAGGAAATGGAAAGTCAAAATATTGTCATCTAAAATAATTGCCTTATATAGGCAGTCATTCATATATATCTGCACTTTGGTATGTTTTACGAGAGAGTATTAATGTAAAGCACGTTCTTATGTATGCATAAGAGATGGAGTGTGAGAACGGGAGAGTGTCCTCACCGGGGTTTTTCTGAGGCTGCTAATGTGTCTAATGCCATTTAACAGCTTGCAAATGGTGTGATAGCAATGGCTACCAGAATTTCCAACTCCAGGCTCGTCCCTCTCCCATCAGGACTATCAGGCTAAAAAACAACACAACACAACACAACACAACACAACACACATACACACAAAAACCCAAACCAACAAACGAACAAACCAAACTGTTCTTGCCAGAAACCTCCATACTTCTTGGGGGTACCTGACCTTGCTGCTCAGGCCGTGCTTTTTAAAAAAAAAAATTTTACATTTACTTATTTTTGAGAGACAGAGAAACAGAGCACACATGAGGAGGGGCAGAGAGAGAGAGAGAGAGAGAGAGAGACATAGAATCCAAAGCAGGCTCCGGGCTCTGAGCTGTCAGCACAGAGCCCGATGTGGGGCTTGAACTCACAAACCATGAGATCATGACCGGAACCGAAGTCAGATGCTTAACCGACTGAGCCACCCAGGCACCCCTAAGCCGTGCTTTTTATATATAATACACTCCCCTTGCTTTTCTAGGTCTCCTCTCTCCTGATTACTTCCTCTGTGTCTGGGGGCTTCTTTCTGGTTGCCTCTTGGCATTCTCCATTTGTCTCTCCCCTCAGAGTTGATCCTCCCCCTGTGTTCTGCTTAAGTTCCACTTGCCTCCTTGCTCACAACCTCCTCAGAACGAGCTCCTCCCTGTAGTGAGTTAACTCACTCCCTGTAGTGAGTTAAATAAGGTCCATCAAAGAGATACACCCAGGTGTCTGCAAACCATTTGAAAATAGAGTCTTTGCAGATGTAATGAAGGATCTCGAGATGAATGATATCCCGCTGGATTTAGGGTGGATCTCAAATCTAATGGGAAATGTTCTTACAAGAAAACAAAGGGGGCACAGAGACACAAAAGGGGAAGGGGGCCAGGCGAAGATGGAGGTGGAGGATGGGGATATGTGGCCACAAGCAAAGGAATGCCCGGGGCCACCAGAAGCTGGGAGAGACAGGAAAGATTATCCCCTAGGGACCTGAGAAGGAATGTGCCAACTCTTCGATTACACACTTTTGGCCTCCGTAACACAGAGAGAACACGTTTCAGTTGGTTTATGCCTTCAACTGTGTCACCATGTTTTGAAGAGCCGTAGGAAACGAACGGGTTCACCCTGAGGAGATTTTAACAGCTACCTTGAACCCGGTGGCCATCAGTTCCGTGGCTCCAACTCAGAACTCTCACCCGAGTTTCTGACCCTCCGGACCTGTCTGTCCAGTTGTCTTAAAAAGAGCTCCCTCTTGAGATGCACCTCCGCCTAAAGGCTCTGTCTGCTCCTTGACTCTGCTGCTGCAGCCAGCCCAAGACTGTTGGCATTACTCAAGAACTATCTGCACAACCAAACTGCACCCCGATGATAGAGACAGAAGCAAGATGCAGGAGCAAAGAGCATGGATTCTGGAGCCCGAGTCTTGGGCTTGAATCCTTTTTCAGGCACCTGCCAACTGTTCCTACTTGGGCAAGCTGTCCATCTTGTTACCTCAGTTTCCTCACCTGTAACACAGAAGAACTCTACCTACCCCCAGTGAGCACGATGAGAATTGAATTAATTGCCATTTGTAAAGTGTCCAGTCCCTCAAAAGTACTATTTGTTTATTTATTTAAGTTTATTTATTTTTGACAGAGAGAGAGAGAGAGACAGACCGAGCATGAGTGGGGAAGGGCAGAGAGAGGGAGACACAGAATCCAAAGCAGTCTCCAGGCTCCAAGCTGTCAGCACAGAGTCCGACGCGGGGCTTGAACTCACGGACCGTGAGATCGTGAAGTCGGACGCTCAACCAACTGAGCCACCCAGGCGCCCCTGTTTATTTTGAAGTAAGTAAAACTTTTACAAGTACCTGGAACTTTCTTGGTTCTTGACCCAAACTCAAGGTCAGCGAGCCCTCACCCTCATCTGGGAAGGAAAGCATAGGCATTGACCAGATGGCTCTGAAGGGTATCTCTGGGTCCATCTGTGCAGTGCGCCAGAAGCCCACATTCCACAGTTTACCGTGTGATCTCTTTCCTCCAGGGGGTTCCTTGGCTTCTGGCCCCCAATCCCTTTCCTTTCCCTGAAATGGTCTTCCTTTTCCCCTGCCATTCTTTCCTGTTCTCTCACCCACCTTTTTTTCCCAGGTTGGACTCAGCTAAGATGAAACCTCTTCCAGACACTGTCCACTGACCCCAGGAGCTGAAGTATAATGATCCGTCTATTAATCTGTCTCTTTTACTTGACTGCCAGCTCTCTGCAAGCAGCGATTGTGTTTTCTTCCTATCCGCACCTCCAATGCTTGGAACGCTGCCTGAAGAGAGAGGAGACGCCAGCAATCCTTGTGAAGTGAATCGCCATTTGTTCAGCAGCTTCTTCCCTCTGGGTGGTGACTGTCTGGTGGAGGCCTGAAAAAGGACCTTGGCCGCCAAATTAGAGCCCTCAAATCCTCTATTTTAACAATTAGCTAAAAGCCTTCAGGGAAATGTAATAGTTACTCACTATTTCGATTCCTACAAAGCGCAACACCCTACACTCACGGTTTAGATTCCTACAAAGCAGTCCTGCCTGATTAGATGCAGAATACACTTCACAAAGCACAGCAAAGTGTGCCAGTGGCAGAGATGTGATAATATGGAGATTAATGGCAAGGAATCGGATTTCTAGAAGATTAAGGGCATAGAGCAAGACCCCAGATACTTGTGCCTTGAGGCAGATGAAGGAAATAGAAGCATGGCGTCCTCTGTGAGTAGGGGGCATTGGAGCGTCAAGGCCTTCATGGGTCCTGAAACCAAGTTGATTGAGTTGTGACCTAGAACTAATGCAGAGATCTGACACCTGCCATTCTCCTATTCAGAGTTTTTTCTAGATATCATGGAGCCAATGAGAAAACAACTAAGAGTCTCTTGCAACCGAGTGTCTATTCAAAGTTTTTTCTAGTTTCATCTAGATGTCCAGGCCACAGCCTTTAGGGGAGCTCAGTGGTCTTGTTTTGATGCCAAACTGATGGTGGAGGCAAAGCAAGGGTCTCTGAGAGGAGACACCTTGTGTCAGGTGTCTAGTCTTTTGGTTGTTTTCCAATGTTTATTTATTTTTGAGAGAGAGCAAGAATGGGGAAGGGGCAGAGAGAGGAGGGGGGGCGGGACAGAGGATCTGAAGCAGGCTCTGTACTGACAGAGGCCAGCCTGATGTGGGGCTCAAACTCATGAACCATGAGATCATGACCTGAGCTGAAGTTGGAGGTTTACCTGACTGAGCCACCCAGGCGCCCCCTCAGGTGTCTATTCTTAACAAGGCCACCTCCACCTTTTTTCAGCAATTTTCTGAGGAATGAGTAGGAAGCTAGGAATGGCTGCCCCTTTTTCTCCTTAAGTCCACATGGCGTCTCCCAGGGAACACTGTTGGTGTTACAGTGAATCCAGAAGGCCATCGCCACTGCCATGACTCAGCTCCAAACCCCGCCATCTTACGTCTGGATTTCTGCAACAGCCTCTGGACCTGTGTCCCTAGTTCTACACTTATCTGCCTCCCAGGTATTTTGCTCAGCAGCTGGTCTTCCTGCCGAAATTAAGTCGGACCATAGTGTTCCCGTGCTCAAGACTTGCAGTATCACCCAGATCAAACTCCAGTTCTCTCTGAGGTCTGCAGGACCTTCTACGACCTTCCTCTAGAAAGGATTAGAAAATCTACTTCTCCGTGGCCTCAGTGCCATTAAGCTCAGCTCTGAGAGAGGAATATGGCAGACTCTTGCTGACACCGCATTCCCCCTCCTACGACAGTCGCAAAATATTTTGCTGACCGGCAGGAAAAAATTAATGACTCTGGCTGAGGGGCCGAAGCCAACAGAAAATTCAAATGATGTGTGTGAGTCAAATCAGACATCTGGGTGAGTCATATTGTGTGAGGCATGCTCTTTCACTCTGTTCAGAGCTTACCCAATCCGTGTCCACAGGACTTTGGTACCAATGGCGACTTTGGGATTTCTTAAGCAATGTGCAGTCTTTGGGTCCACACTGACATTAGAGACAAAGATCCAGGTTCAATTCCTTCCTTTACCATTTGCTCACCCAGGTGTGTTACGGTGAACCCCCTAGACCTCACTCTCCTCACCTGTAAGATGGGATAACAGTAATACTTTAGAGGATTACGTGCATTCGACCCTATTTATCTTGAATTCTGTTGAGACATCACTTTCTGCTGTAATAGAATCAGTTTCTCCCTTCTGTGATTTCCCTTCCTACTCGTAATAAATTATCAAAGCATTTATCATGTCTTCGTATTTGTTTTGCATATCCGCCTTCTCCTCAAGAGTTCCTGGATAGCAAGGAGATGTCTTACTTGTCTTTGTATTCTCAAACTGGTCATGTTTGTCGACTAAGTGCATGAGATCTCAGGACTAATTGGAAGGTATATTTCTTGTATGAAAGTCAGTTGTGATTTTTGTATTTCCAAGAGATTTGTTCCTTCATGCTGGCAGATTATATCACTGTGCTAGAAGAAAAGGAACTGTCGTAAATGGAGAGAGAAGGAAAACAACGCGAAACCATTTGATATTAGTATGATTGGTGAAAATCCCAAAGCTAACTTTTTACAGGACAGGAGCGGTGGAGACCTTCACACACGCTTGGTGGGAGTGTGAATTGCTACAACCCATTCGGAAAAAAAAGCTGCAGATGCACATGTCATTTCACCAACCATTCTACTCCCAGGGATCCGCTCTTGAGGACCCGTGCACGCACAAACAAGGAAGTTTATATGAGGCTACTCACAGCAGCACAGTTTGTAAGAGCGATAAAATTGGAAACCATGCAACTGCTCATTAATAGCAAAGCAGATGTAAACAGTGACATATTCCTACACAACTCCTTACAGCAGGTGACATGAATGAATGAGAAGAACACTGGTTTGCAGAAATAAATCTCAAAATCATACTGCTAGGAAACAAAAACTGAGTTGCCAAAGAATGTATGAAATAGGGTACACCATTTCTGTTAAGTTTAAAAACAGAAAGATAAAGCCAAATATTATTTCTGGTTACACACGTATATGATAAAGTGCCAAACCACCCAAGAAATGGTAACCACAAAATTTTGAATGGTAGGGTTGGGAAGAGGGAAATGGGCTTTAGGAAGAATCTTCTAACCCAACTGTAATGTGGTTATTTCACAAATAAAAAGACTCAGAGAAAAATATGCCTGAAGGCTACAAGTTTTAAAGGTTGTGTGGTAAATGCGTGATCATTCATTACAGTCATCTTAAAGTATCTCATACAAATTTAAAAAAATGTAATGGTTATTCATTGTTGGGGGCGGTGCAGAAAGAGAGGGAGACACAGAATCCAAAGTAGGCTCTGAGCTGGCACAAAGCCCAACACAGGGTTCAAACCCATGAACCGTGAGATTGTGAGCTGAGCCAAAGTCAGATGCTCAACCGACTGAGCCACCCAGGAGCCCTTATTTCATAAAAATTTTTTAAGAGAGTTAAACAAAAATCTAATCTCAGCCATGGAAATTGCTTGCCAGCTAATTATTTTCGATGCACCTGTGAAACAGCAGCCTTCATACGTTTTTTTAATATACAAACTCTACTGAACAAGTCCCAGAATGGACCAGCTCCGTGAAAAACCCTTCTGTATATATTTGTTCTTTCCTTTCCACTATTTTTCGCCTCATATTTTTGTAATGGAAATATTTGGGAGGGCATAATGCACTTGAGTTTCTTGAAGATATCACGAAGTACATGGTTTTAAACACCCCCTGCATTCTTTATAGAATAATTCTCTGTTCCTTTCTGCTTGATAAGTCTTATGTGTATAGTTCATTTGTTCGTTCATTCACTCATTCTTTCATCACCTGCCCAACAAGTATTTGCTGAAGCAAAACTATTTACACCCTCTTCCGAGTCCTGAGCGTAGATTGTTGAAAAAGGGATCATCTGATTCAGTCTTTGTCCTCACTCGCTTGTTTTATAGTTCTTGTATCTGTTTCAGCTCCTTGAAGGCAGCAATGGAGAACTTCTCACTGTCGCGCCCAACACAGAGTGAATGCTCGGTAAATTGAATATATTAACAGATGGCGCTGACTTAAGAGTGTGTTCACAGCATTAACAAATCCTAGTCTTTATTATTTAAGTTCCCTTGAATTTTGCCTTATTGGGAATTTTTCCATCTCTTATCTAATGTCCTCAATGATAATTTTACGAATAAAAGTATTTTCCTTGAAAAATACCTAACACATTAAAAATAACCAAGCCTTTTCTGTTCCTTAATAATCAACAATTCCAGCTAATTAGGATTCAGCCCTCTTTTCTCTTTGGTGCTGGTACTGATATCTGTCAAACAAAAGATATCCACAGGATATCTGATGATACGTCAGGTATATGTCAGATATACATCAGATGATGCATCTTCAGAGGGAACAATGCTTACTGTTCTCCCATCTTTGCTCCACCCCCACTCATCCGAATATCACGATTTCTCCTATTCCCCAGATGATGGCTCCTACCACACAGAGTTCCCAGCAGCCAACTGCTTTAATACCCAATGCAAGCAAAGACACAGACCAACCACTCTCAATGATCCCTGTATCACCGTTCAACAGACGTTTCTCCAAACGTCTTATTTTGATACTCTCTGGACTTGGATGGCTGAGAACAAACATGTTGAAGTACAAAAAAATGAACAGGTACAAGGACGGGGTCTCTACAGGCAGGTGACATCACTCTGGCTGAGAAAGGATCTGTCCAGTTTAGCAGGGTGAGACATAAGACAGGCTGGGCCAGGGAGGGTCCAGGAGGTGGAAGGAATCAATTGTACCCAGGGCAGGCTCCTTCATTGGCCTGAAATAGGGTCATCCCCCAGGATCTCAATCCCTCTCACACATTTAGCACAAACAAGCATCACTGTGAATCCCATGCATTCCTGAGAAACACGTCACAGCAGGAAATCGCATCAGGTAAGCAAAGAGGGATTTTTTTTTTGGGGGGGGGGTAGATTTAATGTTCCCAGTAAACTGAACACAGGGTATTTTTATGATTGCCATTCTCCAGGTGAGGAAGCTGGGGCACAGAGAAGTGGTTTTATTTTTAGACCTTGATTGGGACCCAGACTGCATAGCCAGCAGAGGTACAGAAGAAGCTGGTATTCCTAAAACTGAGAGCTTAAGAAAGGTCCTTTTCATATTGAGTGGCTTAGGCTTAATTTTTTTTTTTTTTTTTTTAAGTTCCCTGCCCTGTCCCTGCCTTAGCTGCTCTTCACAGGAAAGAACTGGCATTTATAAAGGGCATCTGATGCATCAGTTTCTGTTCTGAGTCCTTTGTGTGAATTAGCTCATTCAGATCTCATGATAAGCCAGGTCTTGCTGCTACCCCATTTTATACCTGAGCAAACTGAGGTCTGAGAGATTAAGTGATGCACCCAAGGTCAGCCCGGTAGTAAACTGGCTGAGCAGGGATTCTCAACGACACCCTCAGTCATTTAGCCACTGCTGTCTGGATTATGACACCACCCTCAGAAAGCGGGAGTTAGTCCCCTGTGTCTCTTGCTCTCCTACCCCCCCCCCCCATTAATGAGACGACTAGTATCATTATTGTAATTCAGTGGCCTGAATGTTTTTGAAATCCATCCTCTCTTTTCTGTTCCCATTGAGTGCTGCCTCCTCCAAGATCTCACTCTTCTTTATTATGGAAGCCTCCTGGCTTCTAATCTCTGCCAAGCACCCGGGGAGTCTCTGTCCCTAAACCACCAGCGCTCAAGCTTGGTTACACATTGGAATCACTTGGGAAGCTGTAAAATGTCTGGGCACACCCACAAAGGTCCTGATTCAATTGGTCTGGGATATATCTGAGCTTCAGAAGTTTAAACAGCCCCCTGCCCCTGCCACTGATGGTGATAATTCAGTGGAGCTAGAAATACTCTTCCAAATTTACAAATATGAGTTTATAAGAGGTGCCTCACCTATTAAAAGACCTCAGTTACTATGGGATAGTCCTAATTCCTTAGCGTGGCTGATGGTCCTGCTTTGCTAATGCCCTGAGCTGAATTTCTAAATGCATCTTTTTTTTTTTTATGTTTATTTTTTATTTTTGAGACAGAGAGAGACAGAGCATGAACGGGGGAGGGGCAGAGAGAGAGGGAGACACAGAATCGGAAGCAGGCTCCAGGCTCTGAGCCATCAGCCCAGAGCCCCACGCGGGGCTCAAACTCACGGACCGTGAGATCGTGACCTGAGCTGACGTCAGACGCTTAACCGACTGAGCCACCCAGGCGCCCCCTAAATGCATCTTTTAAGACGTCCGACTCCAATCCCCCTGCTTGTGTGCACGTATGTATACACACACACATGCACACCAGCTAACATTCACACGCTACATATACTCCAGTCATACGTGCCTTCTGAACACACCGTGTTCTTTTATGTTTCCAGGTGTCCTAGTCTGTTTGGGTTCCTGTAACAAAATTCCACAAGCTGGGTAGCTTACACACAACAGAAATTTATTTCTCATGGTTCTGGAGTCTAAAAATTCAAGGTCAGGGTATCGGCATGGTCTGTTAGGTCCCTCTTCCGGATTGCAGACTGCTGACTTCTTGCTGTGTCCTCACATGGCAGAAAGGGTGAGGGATCTTTCTGGAATGTCTTTCACAAGAGCACTAATCACATTCACGGGGGCTCCAGCCTCACGATTTAAACACTTTCCAAGGTCTCATCTTTGAGACTTAGGATTTCAACATGTAAATTGGGGGTGGGGGGCACAAACATTCAGACCACAGCACCAGGTCTTTGCACATTCTGTTCTCTCTGCATGGAACAGCCATTCTCTCTTATCTTGATTACCAAGCTCCTGTCCATTTGTAAAAACCTACTTTTATGTCCCTCTACCTGGAAGCTTTCTCTCATCTCCAACCGAATGGCCCTCTCCCCTCTGAGCTCACAGAACAGTCAGCACATGACATGACTCCGTGATGCCCTTCTCCTGCCCCCCCCCCAGTTCAAAGCAACTCATCCCTCACTCAGTCCATTCATCATTTCCTCAGGGAAGACTTCTGAGATCTCTCCTAGACCAGAGATGAGTTCCCTTTGTAATATTCGCTCACAAAATCACGTTCCAGTGTGGAATTTACTTAGCAATTCTACACACATTTGTGTGTGATTATTTGGTAGGTGCCTTTCCACTTGATCATAAGCATAGGAGAGCAGGAATGTAACTGTTCTCGTTCCTCTTTCTACTTCCAGCATCTACCGCCATGCCTGGCACCTAGCAGGTGTCTGATAAACATCCGTTACAAAAGTGAATGAACGCTCATCACATAGTAAGTGCTCAGCATATTTTAGTTAATACTCCTAAGCTTGGTAAGAGCAAACAACACATCTTCATTTTTATAATCTCCAGATTTCGGAGTACAGGGACACTCAATAAAAGGTTATTTTGTATATTATCAAACCTAATGACTATTGTTTCCACTTCATCTAATCATCAGCATTTTAAGTATATCAAAAGTATTTTTTTCCCCATCATAAAACCAGGGACAATAAACACTGGGTATTTGCATAGTCATTGCCACAGCTAAGTATTGCCTAGAGCCACTGGGAAATTAGTAAGAAGATAATGGTTTTCAGAGGGGTGAAAGACCTCGAAGAAGAGAAAACCTAAGTGAACATATGTAGTAAAAAGTTGATCAACATGTAAATATAATTACAGAAACCATGGTTATAACTGCCTTTATTTAAATGAGGTATTCTCTTCACCAATTTATAGTTACATTTAATAAAGTCAGTCTACCAAACATTTTTTTTTTTTTTTTTTTTTTTTTAGAAAAAAGAAATAACATGGAGACATTACTTAGACTCATAGTTGGGGGAAGGCAGATTCTAGAGTTTTCTGGAAAACTCTACATCCAGAAAACCAAGTTAACCTTTGTTAAATAAAATTTTAAAAAGTAACTCCATGTGTTAATATTATCACATCCAGAGATTATTCCAGAGAGTCATATTAAAACTATATAACACTCCCTTCCATAAATAATTTGTGGGGTTTTCATAAGCAGGCAAATCTCCCTCAGGATTCCAGGCAATGGCTTCTACATGTGCATCTGGACAGCAGAACTTTTTTTATAGTAAAAGCCTCTATGTCATGTTCAAGAGGCTTTTTGTGTACATGTACTGAATTACAAGACATTGTGTTATTAAAAACATTAAAAAAAAACCCTCAGAGATTCTAAAACAACATAACAAAAAGACTAGAAGGCAGTCACATCACTTTACATCTGACCCAGGACACCAAATGTCTCCTTTAGGAGAGAAGCCCAGAGCCCCCAAAGTCCCCAAATCAGAGCTGGTCCTTTAGAGGATCTCTAGACTGTCCCTCTTAGAATCCCCAGAAGCCCTGAAAAAGAATCTCAGTGGCTAGCAAAACAGACCAATTCCCCATCTGATGGGATTGTTCAAGAATAGCACTCTTGCAGAGACCCAGGCTCTCCTCTTCCTTTCTCCTTCCTTCCTGGGCTTCATCCTTCACGATGATCCTCAAGGTTTTAATGATCAGATATTCAGAAGATTCACAGCTTATATGCAACTACTTTTTTGACACCTCTAGATGTCTCAAATGCCTTCAAAGACAACATATCAAAACACACACACACACACACACACACACACACACACACACACAGAAACCAACTTAATGTCTCCCTATACTTGACCACCCCATGCCCACCGTACATGCAATCTTCTTCCTATCTCTGCTCTCATCATCCGGCCTGTTCTATAAGCTAAAAACAAGGGCACATAGTTGATAATTCTACCACTGTCAACCTCCTCATCCAATCTACTCACCCAAAGGTACTAACTTTTCTTTCCTAAAAACTTTCAAAGGCACCCGCTTCTCTGAGCGAGCTTTCCTTCAACAGCTTCTCATTGTTTTAGGGTAAACTTTTTAACATTGGATGGGCTTAGCTGCTATCCTCAGCCTCAGGTTGAACGATGCTCGCCATCTTGCTCTTTGTCGTCCAGCCACATCAACCTTCGTTTGGTTCCTTAAACATATAAAAATCCCCTAGCCCTGCGGGGATTGTATTCATTTTGGAAGGGTTTCTCCTCCACCCTTCTTCAAGCTCCAACCTCTATGACTTTTACTTTCTCTCATGTGACATGTGTTTCTCTCCTTCCTGGAACTACTGTGATTGTGATTTTACATTTCTAAGTTTTTTTCATTTAATGTGCACAGCTCCCATGTGTTAAACTATAATGACAGTTAAAAAAATAATCTGATTAAAAATGGGCAAAGGACCTGTAAAGACATTTGTGCAAAAGAAGATATATGACTAGCCAACAGGTCCATGAAAACATGCTCAACATCACTAATCATTAGGGACATGCAGATGAAAACCACAATGAGATATCACCTCACATCTGTTAAGTGGATAGCATCAAGAAGACAAGAGATACCTGCTGGTGAGGATGTGGAGAAAAGAGGACTTCTGTGCTCTGCTGGTGGGAATGCAAATTAGTGCAGCCATAATGGGAAACAGTATGGAGGTTCCTCAAAAAGTTGAAAATAGAACTACCTTATGATCCAGCAATCCCACTTTTGGGACTACATCCAAAAAAATGAAAACACTATGTTGAAAAGATATCTGTACCCCAATGATCATAGCATCATTATTCACAATAGTCAAGACATAGAAACAACCTAAGCATTCATAGTGAAATATTCTTCAGCCATACACAAACAAATAAGCAAAAACCAAAAACCAAAACAAAATAAAAAACAAGAGGAAATCATACTGTTTGAAACAAAATAGATCTTGAGAGCATTATGGTAAGTGAAATAAGTCAGATGGAGAAAGGCAAATATTGTAGTATCTCATTTGTATGTGGAATCTAAACAGAATATAAATGATAATAAATCCATAATAAAAGAAACCAGATTTATGTTACCAGAGGTGGAGAGTAAGGGGAGAGGAACTTGGAGGAAGGTTATCAAAGAGACCAAATTTGAAATTACTAGATAAATAAGTACTAGGGATGTAATGTACATGATGACTATAGTTAACATTGCTGTATGATGTATATGAAAGTTAAGAGAGTAAATCATAAGAGTTCTCATTATATGTATGTATACATATTTATATATTTTTCTTTTTATATATTTTTTGTCTATATGAGGTGATGAATGTCAACTAATCTTATTGTGGTAATCATCTCACCATATATGTAAGTCAAATCATTATGCTTTATGCCTGAAATGTATACACTGCTGTATGTCAATTATTTCTCAATCAACCTGGGAAGAAAAACTATACTGAAGACAGGATCCAAATAGACCAATTTCCTAGAACAAATAAAGAAAATTTATCAGAAATCCCCTTTCCACACACACACACACAAAAAAGCCCAAGGCCCAGATGGTTTCACAGGAAAATTAGGCTGAAGTAATCTCATAAGGAATTCTACAAAACATTCAAAGGCAAATAGCTTCATTCAAATTATTCTGGAAAAAAAAATTAAAAAAAAAAATGTTTCCAAAATGTTCATGAGGCCAGGATACCAATAAGACTCAATACTGGCAAAGACATTATAAAAAAGAGAATTTAGCTAAATTTTTCCTTTGAATGCTGATGCAGAAATTGCAAATAAATATTAACAAATGGAATCTGTGACCCAGTAAAAGGAGGATACCTTCTGAACAAGTAGGGTTTGTTCCAGGAATGAAATTATGACTAGCTATCAAGAAATCTATTAAGATGAACCTCTGTACAGTGTTTATACACAAGGCATTGGCCTGGATCCAATCTCAGCTCTGCCACTTATGGGTGATCTGATCTTGTTCAAGTTACTTGACCTCTGTGAATTTGAATTTTCTTAACTTTAAAGTGAAAATCAGAGTAGTAATGAGTTCTAGATTGGGCAAGGATTAAATGAGTTGATACATGTAAAGAATTGAGATACTGCCTTGGATATCAATTGCACCAAATAAGGATCGATCATTCTTACTAATAATCTTAATCATAATAATAAAAAGAAAAAATAATACCATCTCCTTGGACACCATAAGTACATTGGATAAAATTCAATATCCATTTTTTTTTTACTTTAAATAGCTCTTAATAAAATAAGAATAGATAGACATTACCTTAACATGAGAAATATATCTATCTCAAATCATAAGCCATCATCCTGCTTAATGAAAAAATCCAGAAGCATTCCCATTAAAGTCAGAGACAAGATAAGGATGTTAATTATCCTCACTATTATTTAACACTTTTCTGATGATACTAGCCAATGTAATTAGAAATAAAATATAAAAATTGGAAAAGACTTGGTAAAAGCATCATTATTTGCAAATGATATAACCTTGCTGGAACACCCAAGAGGATAAACTTAAAAGAAAAAAAGAAACTATTATAAATATTACGAAGATTCTCTAAGGTGCCTACGAATAAAATTAAAATACAGAAATCATAACTTACATAAATACAAATAAAACCAATTAAACTATAAAATGGGAAAGACCGTATTTATGATTCTAAGCACACACACACAAAGATTATCTAGGTGCAAACTAAATACATACATCTGTAAATAAAACCATACACATGGGGTTCCTGGGTGGTTCAGCTGGTTATGTGTTTGACTTCAGTCTCATGGTTCATGAGTTTGAACCCTGCATCAGGCTCTCCACTCTCAGCGCAGCACCCACTTTGGATCCTCTGGCCTTCTCTCTCTGCCCCTGCCCCCCTTTCTCTCACAAAAATAAACACTAAAAAAACCTGTTTAAAAAAAATAAAATAAATAGAATAAAACCAAGCACACATGCACAAAGACATGCCCTTATAACACATACAGACAGACAAAGAAAACCCCCAAAATATTACCAACCAAAGAACACAAAAAAGACCTCAATCCCGGAAAGGCTACCCAAGATTTTGGATACAAAGAATCAATATCATAACGATAACACTTCCCCCCAAATTAATTTGCAAATGTAACAGAATTTCAACGGAATACCACTAAACTCCTTTTAAAACCAGATAAGCTAACGTACAGTATAGATGAAAAAATAAACACAGATTTCAGAATCCTAAAAAGAAGAATGATGATATGATGCCAGCCCTACCAGATCCTAACATGTATAATAAAACAAGAGCAGTTTGTTTTGAAGTGTAGCATCAAAGAATATAAAGACAAATTAGCAGAACGGGAATCGGGGTCCAGAAACAGACTCAAATACCTCTGGCAATTTAAAACATGCCACACTAGCATTTCAAATCAGTGAGAACAATGTGTATTAATCAACAAATGATGTTTGAACAATGGGGCATTTAAACAGGCTCCCCACACTTCTTGCCCCCCAAATTCCATGTGGATTGAAACATAAACACCCCCCTCAGTGTTCAAAGCGGCATTAGAAAACAAAGAGGAATATATTTTTATTATTATAGCTCGAAGAGGGCTAATGCTAAATACAAAATGCAAAATAGAAGACACTGGTGAACATTGCTTCATTTAACACACACACACACGCGCACACGCACACACACGCACACACACAAAACTAAAAAATATTCCGTGAACAGAGCCACCTTATGCAAATTTTGAAAAAATAAAACCGCAAACCTGCAACGTAATTTCAATTATATCACGACGAAGTGTGTACTTCTTTAAAATATAAAGCCCTACATATCT
Source organism: Neofelis nebulosa (assembly GCF_028018385.1). Lineage (NCBI taxonomy): Eukaryota > Metazoa > Chordata > Mammalia > Carnivora > Felidae > Neofelis > Neofelis nebulosa. Next base: position 194,732,936 of record NC_080784.1, on the reverse strand, counting down.
CTAAGAATAACAACCCAATAGAAAAATGGATAAATTAGGAGCAAATAATTCACAAGAAAGGAAATACAAATGGCTCTTAAGTATATGAGAAGATAATAAATCTCTCTTGTAATAAGAAAAATGCATATTACAATGAAAATGAGGTATCATTTTTCACCCATAATATTGGAAAATAGGAGAAAAATTCGATAACCTCTAGTTGTTGAAAAGGGTGGAAATAGTCATTTTTTACATGTTGCTGGGGAAACTGAAACCTAGTACAATCTCTAAGTTGAACAGCTTGACAATATCTACCAAAATTACAATGTACATGGTTTTTGACTTGGCAATTTTATTTCCAGGAATCTCTCCGACAAATTTAGTTTTGTAGTTGCTCCTGCGAAAAACCAAATCTGGAAAGATATTCTCACACAGTTGTTAATAGCAGGAAAAGATTAGAATCAACCTAAGTGTTCGTCAATAAAGCGCTGGTAAAATAAAATATGATGTATCTCTCAAGTAATATACCTCCTCGGGATATATGTCTGCTGCTTTTATAAAAAACATTACTGCTCAACGCTTAGAACTCCATGCGTAGTAGATTATCATTTGTGTGCAAGTGTGTCTATGTGTGTGTTTAAAGCAAAATATGTTTGCATGTGTATAGAATGTCCAGGAAAAAAAAATGCAAGAAACTGGCAATGTTGAGTGCTTCTGGGAAGGGGAACTCAGACGTTGGGGACAAGGACTGAAGGCATAGATTTTAAAGGTTTTTGCACTTGAGTTTTGCACTAGTACATGAGTAAAATATCTGTTTACAATATAAATAACTAAGTTTGAAAGTGAGATTAGCAAGGTTAGTTAAGTAATTTTCAGTTCCTGGCACAAAGTCACCAGACAATAAACGGCTATTGTGTTTACAATCATGACGCTGAGTAGGAATTGGATGATGATAGTCGGAAATGAAAAAAAATCGTAAGGCCCAACAATTGTTTCCTTTTTCTATAGGGTCTTGTTTCTTAAATATTAGCATGAACCATATGAAATAGCCAACATTTGGCAGGGTTTGACATGCAAAAATAGCAATTTCTTATCATTCAACCCCAAATGATTTTCTTCTGTAGAAACTAGACTGTTAAGTGATAGTGGCAATAATGGCGGCTCTTAGCTCAACTATTTCTTGCCATCCAAACTCATGTGGCTTCCAGATTTGGAGAGCGAGAATTAAGAGACTATGCCGGGTGATGAGGATCCCGAACTGTATGAATCAGTTTAGTTCCCGAGGTCTGGACAACGAGTAACTTGAATTGCAAATAAAAGATACATTTACAATTTTATTAAAAACTCATGGATTCCTGAGTTAGGATAGCAGAAGTTTGGACACGGAGGGTTTGGGTAGTAACTGAAAAATAATCTGTTTTCATAGGAGAACTTTACAGCTTACAAAGCATTTTAGTGTAAGTGGCCTCTTGTATTCTTCAATCTCTGGAGGTAAGTATGAGTCCACCCTCCACCCAATTTCACAGAAGCGGAACAGTTTCCGCTTTTAACTGTAAGCAGAACAGATGTAATACAATTGGTGTTGAGGAAATTGACAAAGGACTAGACCGACTGCCAGATCATGGCCACCTTCAATACTAAGACTATGTTTCTTATTCTCTTCAAAGCAAGCACTGGTCCTTCCTGCTCCTGTCTGTTAGTGAGATACCCAAAGTCCTAAAGTTCAGGAATTGAGTGTTAAGGGTAGGATTGCTACCATTTTGCAACTGTTTGTAAATTCTGCTTATCAACATCAGGAAAGCTTTCAATTTTCCCCTTTAGCTTCCAACTCATGGTAAAACTGTTAAAAAATTATGATAGATGGCCACAAATTTCTTCTGTAGGTAAAACCCTGACAGAATCAAAAGAGGGTGCTGGGAAAGGAAGGAAGAGAAACAATTTCATTGACTGGCTCCTAAGGCTACTGATACTTTCCTATGAAATCCACATTGTGAGGTTTCTGGAGTTGAGTTTTACTCGTAGACCAAAAGTTTCTGTGATGATCCTTGGCACTATTGAACTGAAAAGGGGTGACTCCCTACCTTATTTCGCAAAGATTGGGAGAGGCAAGACGAAAAGAGGGAGAAATTAGCAACCTTCTTGGGATGACTTCCAGTCTTATGCTATGATTGGCCTATAAAAGATTTTAAGGATATCGGAGGCAATGTTTGTGAGATTCTCATTAGCCCAGACATATTTATTATCAATATAGAAATTGATAGCTAGAGACCAGAGTAGACTTAGACATAGAGTAGGTGATCAGTAAACATTTGTAGATTAAATGGATGTGAATGGTCCTGCAAACAGAGTATGAAACGAAAAGAAAACCAGAAACTATCCTACACTAATAGGCAGGTAGACTTGGGTCAGCCTCAAATCACTTGGTTTGTTTCTTCATTTCCAGCATTGGGTTTATTAATATTTTACTTGTGGAATCAGTTAATACTTTTGTTTTGCCTTCCTTCTCTTTAATGTTTAAGGAGAAGTCCTTAGAGGTCATGCTTATCTCCTTTTTCTTACAGATGAGGCACATTTATCAAATAAAGTGAATGACCCTCATCTACTATCCCAGACAGGGCTGTTTATAAATTGCAAAGAAGAACATCAAATCCTTGGAGGAAAGTGCTGCAGGCATTCAGTCCAGGAAGTCAAAGATGGCTAACAACCTTTCCATGAACATTCTCAAGTATTCCAAGGCTACACTGGGGTTTGGGATTTTATAACTGGTTTTCTCTTTAAAACTTCTGACTTGTTAAGGAGTGCATCTGGAGTGGAGTAGACTTAAACTCATTGACTTTCTAGTCACTGCATATCTGGTCCTGTTACAGACATCATGGAAGAAGAAACAAGATTTCTGCTTTCCAAATATATTCCAGTGACAGACATGAAAGGTCAGAAGGTAAACAGCGGGACAACAGAAAGGTAAACTGATGATTGTGTAAGATAATTCAAGCAATGAAGACGCTACGGGAAAAGTAAGACAGGCAATGAGGTGTGATGGCAAGTAGCTGCGGTGGCAAGGTCACGTGAGATGGGCTGACCAGGAAGGAACTCATGGAAAAGATGACGTGCCCGAGACCTGAATAATAATGAGCCAGCCATGCAAAATCTGGCCAGAGCATCTCAGGCGGTAAGAATGATGATGATGATATAGCAAATACTTACTGAGCACTTACCGTGTGCCAAGATTTATTTGAAGCCCTTTGCCAGTACTGTTTTGTTTAACTTTCTCAAAAACTCATTGAGGTCAGGGACTATGGATGAGGAAATTTTATTGATGAGGAAACTGAGGCCCTTGAAAGAGTAGACAATTAATTAGCCAAGGTTCTATAGCTAGATAGATGGTCTGATACAGAAGTCCAGAGACTCCACCAGAGAGAGGAATTTGGTATGCTGGAAAAGAAATATCAGGCTGTGGAGCTGGAGACTTCTGTGAGATGAAGGAGGGAGGTCCTATCCCTTAAGGCTTTATAGACCAACCTAAGGATTTTGGATTTTCACTGGATGGTTTTAAGCAGATGATTTTAAGGGCCACCTCGGAGGAATGACACATCCTGACGTATGTTTTTAAGATATAAGTTCAGGCACTAGCTATACTAGTCCAGGTGTAGTAGGGGTAAAAATATGTATGATGGGTAACAGCCTTGAGGCCTGGGATTTTTCAGAAGTCTGAAAGAAACAGGGACTGTGAGATGGGTCTGGTCAGGGCCTTGACCCCATGACACTCAAGTGTTCAGAGTTGTCGATCCATTGACTCTGTTGACAATTTGGCAGAACTGCTTGGTCATCTCAGTGGAAATGAGCAACCTCATCCAGGTTTTCAACCCTGCTCTAGTTAGGAGGTGACATTTCTGTAGCATGACAGAATGATGAGGCATCAGGCCAACATGGGATCCAGTCCCAGCCTGGCAGTTTACCCATTGAGCCAACACTTTTATGAGTCTCAGTTTCTACTTCGGAAAAATGAAACCATGGACACCCGCCTCCCAAACTTGTTGTCAGGACTCAGTAAAACCAAGTCAGCATCTTGCACATAGTAGGCAATCAACGTTTCCAGGTCAATCAAGGCTTTCCCTTGTCCTTTGGTGGAATATGCCAGACATTGCAAATTTCACTCGTTTTCTCTTAATTATGGTACACATTTATAGCCATTCCCAAGCTCATTGTGCAGATCAACAGACTTTGGCCTCAACTGCCCCCCTCCCTTTCACATATTTATTATCTCCCTAATATGTTTCTTGAACTCTACTCGGGCCATGCGATGAGGCCGTACAATCCAATAGCTGTTACTATATTCAAATAATTTGAGTTTTCTGTGTGCAGGAAGACGGTGCCTATGCAGAGGTGGGGAGCATCCCAAGGCCAGATGCAGAAAGCTCTCAGGCTGAGCAGTGAGACCTCCGAGCCCCTCTTCTTATTTCAGGCTACTTCCCTGCCTAAGCTCTTAAATTCGAATAGCTCTCCCCTTCCCCCCTTTCCTGCATTTTCCTGACACACTTTCTTACCCATTCTAGACAATTAGGAAGGCAATTTCCCAGCAGAATTAACTCTAGGCTCCATCTTGCACTTAACTACCGTCCCTCGGCTTTTCTTCCCCCAGAGTGCCAATTTCCCACCTGGCCATCTCCCTTGATTTTCAGTGTCTTGTTAAACAAAAATTTCTTTCTCTTTCTCTCGTGCCCGAGACTGAGAAATTACTTTCTTTAATCCGAGCCCTATTTGTACTTTTAAAGCCAAGAATTTTAGAAGCATTCATGGCTCTGAAATTGTTTTCAGTTAGGATTGCTCTGCTAAAATACTGTTGTTGTTGTTGTTGGTGGTGGTGGTGGTGGTGTGTGTGTGTTTCTTTTAACGTTCTGATAGCCGTTCCCTCTGGGTTGACTTTAGAAATCACTGTTTTCTAGACACTGCGATGTCTGTATGTTACGGTTATTTCACTTCCTTAAGAGTTAACTACTTTAATTCCTTTATCATACAGTCATATGTACTACCTTTCTATCTCCAAATGCAATTAAAAGTGTCCTTCGGGTGTTCCAAGTTTTAATCATTCTGTGTGTGGAGCATTCCCATGGCTCAGAAGGGCTTTCTCTGTCTCCTCTCAGATGGAGCCTTTCTCGGAGGAGAAGGAGGAGGAGGAGGAGGAGGGGGAGGAAGAGGAGGAGGAGGGGAAGGAAGAAGAAGAGGAGGAGGAGGAGGAGGAGGAGGAGGAGGAGGAGGAGTGGAAGAGTCAGAATGAGGTGTGACAGCTTTGTTCCAGAGGCCAAATTCCTCACTTGTTATAGCATTGGCTCTCTTGCGTGGGTCGATGCCAAGAAACCGTTTCTCATCAGCAGTGGCTGTGCGTAGTGGTCTTGGGGGACAGGCCACATGTGAGTCCAGGAAAGCACTGCTCTCTCCGACTGGCTCTGTGATCATAGGCAGTTACTGATTCTGACCTGTAAAATGGGAATTATAACACCTATCTCATTGTTTTATTGAGGATCTATAGAAGTTCCTCCAAACTGATGGTATTATAATGATATTTGTTCTTCAGGACGGTCCTTGGGAAAAGCTGGCCCTCGTCTTTTAATCAGGTTCATGTCAGTACTCTACATACAAGTGCTCATCAATCTGTGTGTGACATGCGCTCCTCTAGCCCTTGGTTGGTGGCCGCTTGCGGTGCAAGTTTGACGATACCAGAACGGCCCTAGATCCCAATCAGTGCGATGAGTCTACTGGTCGTGCACTTGGATGTCCTGGCAAAATGTCAAATTGCTATCGTGGTTCTCACGTTCTTACTCTCATTTTTCCGGACTTCCTCACAGAGTAGTAACAAACAGTTTCAAACCTGCAACGATCCATGGACCACGTCTTGAATACATACTTTCAGCTGTGAGCCTGTCGAGAGTCTAGAACACGTAAGCATTGTGGGAGGTGCAGAAGGTCTGCTGGCACGGCTCTGCCCACCCCCTCAAACGTCAGTGCTTAACAGGGTTTGTTGCCAGTCTGAGTGCGTAAATGGTAAATGGTCTGCCCTGATGCCAGCCTGTTCTGACCACCAGTAAGTATGCCTCATTTCCATCACTAAGCGGGGATTCCTATTCCATCCTCAGGCTTGGCTTGGCATTTAGGTGGGAAACGGGATTGGATTGTCATCCCTTCTCATGTTATAAGACCAAGGAAAAGAACCTGCTGGCAGTCAAAACCTTACCAAAAAAACCCAAGACACACTGGCAGGATTCCAAACACTGACTCCAACTACACTCACTCTCCTAGAGGCCACTTCATGTCGTTGGTGTTGGGGATCACTTTCCAAGGCCAACTACCTAATTCTCCAGGGCACTGGACTCTACTCATTTGCTACCAGTAGAGGCTACGTGTGGGGACCGATGTTCTTCCAGTACGACAATAACAACAAAAGTCTTCATTCACTCGGGAAATTCAAGGTACAGCGGCCAAAAGCATTAGATGCCTTCATGCCCAGCTGCTGGTAATGCTTACTTGAAGAGTTAGACTTATTCAACAACACCAACAGCAGAAGGTTATAAATAGTGTTGAAAACACCCAGTGATAATGATTATATCCTTGTAATAACATTTGTATTGGGAAGGGGGGTAGCAATATACGGCACGTGTCTCAGACTCCCCCTCGCCTCCCTCCTTGGCAGATATTAATCAATCGCTTCTCTGTCTTCTGATCTATCATAGGGCTTCAGAATGTCGGCATAGAATTCAAGGCCATGGCCAACATATAGGAGATGATGAATGGGATGAGACTCCCTCAGCCTTCTAGTGTCGTAATTTAGAGTTAAATGTGCTTTTCACGTGCATTATCATTTCAGCCCTCACCTAGGATGCTGTTACTATGATTCACAATGTACATAATCAGAAAACTGGGGCCCTGAAGAATTAAGGCAGCTGGTGGATATCATACAAGAAATAAGTGGCCAAAGTGAAAGCCGAGCCCTGATCCGCTACGCTCAGATAGCAAAGGAAGGCCCTAGTATTTATTATGCTCCTTCGGAGTGCAGGCTTTTATAAACCATAAGTCATTTAATCTTGTGAATCATAACTCATTGCAACCTGTGAGGCATTATTCATCCCGATTTCAGGAGGAGGAAAGTGGGGCTCAGAGAACTGGAACAACTTGTTCAAAGCCACTACAGGTAGTAAGGAGGGGAGGATTTGATCCCCCTTTCTCTGAATTCAAAGCACATTTGTTTCTCTTAGCACGTGGACCCCACAGTTCAGCCTCTGCTTACATGGAGCACTGCAAATGCTGTGGCATTTGCAAGGATGTGGCAAAGGTGTTCAGAGGAACAACATTAGAGACAATGACAACTTGAACATGACTTCAGTGCTTGATACTTAGAGAATGATTAAATAAACACTGTCAGAGCACCACACTGGAATATTTGCCACTATTATAAACGGATGATATGATGACTCTGTAGAAACATGCAAAAGTGTTTACCAAATAACATTAAGAAATCATATGTATACTGATTACATTTATGCAGAAATTATGCATATGAATGGATAAACGGTAAGGGGAAACACAAAGAAAATATCTCTTGGTTGGGATGCAGGATAATAAGACGTTTTAAAGTCATGTTAGGCATGCTGCGGGGGCTGGGGGGGGGGAGGTTTATGTACCTCAGTATGAAGAAATTCTGGCCAAAGAAAATAGACAAAAATAATCACCCATTAGGAAATTTGTCTTTAAGATTTGAAAGAACACATTTTTTTTTAGTTTTTTTTTTTTTTAACATTTATTCATTTTTGAGAATGAGAGAGGCAGAGTGTGAGCAGGGGAGGGGCAGAGAGAGAGGGAGACACAGAATCCGAAGCAGGCTCCAGGCTCCGAGCTGTCAGCACAGAGCCAGATGTGGGGCCCGAACCCACGAACCGTGAGATCATGACCTGAGCCGAAGTCAGACACTTAACCAACTGAGCCACCCAGGCGCCCCTGAAAGAACACATCTCCAAAATAATGAAAAGAGCGTAATGGCATTTAGAATAAAAACTAAATACTGATTCAGAGCAAGTGGACGTGGCAGTATTAGAATAAAAATTTCCCGTTGGGAACTTGGGAGAATTTCAGTGGAAAATTTTGCACACGAGGGGGATCTGGACGTCCCATGCCTGTTTCCTTTCATTTCCTCAATGTGTTCAAATTTTCTGCTCTTGAGATATCATGGTGAAGTTCTAGGTAGTGATTTTGAAAATCAATCACACATTTTTCCCCCTAGATACTGTTGGGCCAGTGACTTCATCTGAATTCTACTGTGTGTTTTTGGGGGGAAGAGGGAAGGGGGTCATTCAAAATCTAGTTTCCACTTACCAAACTCCCATCCACCAGCCATCCATTCAAGAGACATTTACTGGGTACTTATTGTGATCTAGAGCTTATGAAGCTCTGGAAACACAAGACAATCCATCCATGTTCTGGTTGCTGAGTCTAGAGCAGAAGACAGACGAGTGCAGTGACAGTTCTTACCCAGGACCTACCAAGAGCTAAGCGAGAGACCGTGTGCAAAGAGCTCCAGGAGTAGTGACGAGGGGCAGCTGCCCTGGCTGAGAGTCTCAGAGAGAGAGTCTCAGAGGAGGTGACTGACAAACAAGTCTTGAGGGATGAGAAGGAGATGGCCAGGGAACACTGGGAATACTGGATGGGAAGAGAAAGGTAGGAACAGCGTTCCAGGCAGTGAGTCAAGCAAAGTCATACTGCGCTGACTCACGGAGGCAACAAACAACACATTAGGGGAGCGGCCAGTGGTTTATGTGGCGATAGGACGGCATGTGAGACGGGGAAAGGATATGGGGCGAGGCTGGGTAGCAGCAGAGGCCTGAGCATGGAGGGCCTTGAGTGCCACGGTAAGACAGCATGGGGGAGCAGAGCAGTCAACCAGTGCATGGGAAACCACAGAGTCCAATTGAAGTCATATGCTGAGACCAACGAGGCAAGGTTTCCTCGCGGATATTACGAGAGAAGGAAATTGGGAGATGACCCAAGTCCTCCACCAAGGAGGCAATGCGAACTGTAAGCAGACCTACTCGTTCTGGTACCTTCAACAGCTAGGGAGAGGGAGTATACCTTATCCATTCTTGTCAACACCCCACCCCATCCCCTTTTGTTCCTGGCACACAGTAGATGCCACCAAAATGTCTCTTGGTTAGATGATCTGACTTAAAACTTAAAAACAAAACCAGAGGGGTGCCTGAGTGGCTCAGTCGGTTGAGTGTTCAACTTCAACTCTGGTCGTGATTACAGCTCGTGAGTTCGAACCCTGCATTGGGCTCCGTGCTAGTGGTGTGGAGCCTGCTTGGGATTCTCTCTCTCTCTCTCTCTCTCTCTCTCTCTCTCTCTCAATAAGTAATTAAAAAAAAACAAAAACAGAGCACCTTAAATACCCAAGGTGGGAGAAAACTGTTCAAGCCAACATCACCCTGCCCGTGTTGAGCATACAAGGATCGTCCCCCTCCGTCATGGATGGGAGATGAATGAAAACTGTGCTTGCCACTCACGGCATCTTGGGATTTTGCATCCTCCAGGTCTTGTCTAAGTCCTTATGGACACGATTTCTGTATTGCCCACTCCCATTCTCTTTGTGGAAGAGGAAATGAAATCAACATCAATTATTTCTTTTTCAGTTGGAAAATCAAATTCATTAAAGTCATTCAAATTTAGGAAACTGCATACCGTAAACACTCACATACAAGAAGTGCTTACAGGAAATTTGAAATGATGGCAATTTCAAACCCTGAGTGAGAAAGGACTTTCACTTTGGCGAAATAAAAGGCAAGAGTTAGGAGGAATTGTGTTGTCCTCAGGGGTTCTTCTCAGGAGCTCCAAATCCAGGGGAATCCAATGAACAACTCAACTCTTCCCAGAGACCCTCACGAAAGCACACTTGGCAAATAAGAGATGGGACCTCCATGTACCTCTATCACTGCAGTCCAGTGAGGGGGGTGTAATACCCATTTTCCAGACAAGGAAACTGAGGCTTAGAGAGGTTAAGTAACTTGTCCAGGGTCACACAGCTGGCAAGTGGCTGAGCTCAGATACATACTCCTGCCTGCTCCCAACCCACGTGCCAGCATGAGGTGCTCTCCCTGACTGGGCTGTGTTCTTGCTGGAACAAAGCTCTCTCCAGAACTGTGCCACTCAGCTCAGCTATACATTCTGGGTCACAACACCTACCTTGTGCCGGTGCCTAAAACAAACTTAACACTTACATTTCAACCACGGGAAACTGCCTGGAGTTCCCCAAACCCACTAACTTTCTCCATCCTTCTGTGTTGCCACGTGAGGTAGCCCCTCTGTCCAGTCTACCTGGGACCACCTACCTGCCTTTCAGAATCAATTCAAGGGTCATCTCCTCCGTGAAGGGTTTGAGCCTCCCCTGTCCACCCTCCAACAACCGTTCCCTCCTTTGTGCCTGGACTCAGGCCGTAGGATCAAATCCCTCCTCTGCCACCTACCAGCTCTGTGACTCTAAAACATTACTTCTCTGTGCCTCAGTTTCCTCACCTGAAAAACAGGACTAAAAAGAATCTCCAGTTCATAAGGTTGTCGTGAGTATTAAGAAAAGACTTCCGGGGCACCTGGTTGACTCAGTCAGTTAAGCATCTGACTCTTAATTGCGGTTCAGGTCACGATCTCATGGTTCGCGGGTTCAAGCCCCGCGTCTGGCATCAAGCCCCCACGTCTGACATTGTGGAGCCTGCTTGGGATTTTTCTGTCTTCCGCTCTCTCTGCCTCTCTCTGTCTCTCTATTTAAATAAACAAATAAACATTAAAAAAAAAAAAAAGACTTCCTAAAAAGTCCACAGCAAGAGTACCTGCACATACTAAGTGCTCAATAAATGTTAGCTATTACGTTGTTCACTGTACCGAGGACAGATTTCTTGCACAAATCTGGTTTTCTTGTGTACTTAAACATACAGAGACCTCCTTGAAAATTGTGGAGACCTGGCACAAAGACGGTGTCTAATAGTTGCATGTGGAGCGAACAATGAACAATGAACAGCGCCATCTGGCAGGAACGACAAGGTTGCACAACCGGGTCTCAGGGACTCAGATGCCACGATCCTATCAAGCTGCTCCCTGCCTCCCTGTGGTTGCTGGACTGGATCTTTTTCTGAAATGCCAGGGGGATGGCAGGACTTGCTGTTTTCCAGCAATTATGGCAAAGGACACATTGCCGAAATCCTAGCTCCTTCTCCCCACCTATAGGTCTCTGGTTTCCCCACTAGAGGGGTTCTATCACCCTACACAGGGAAACAACCTCCCTCCCCAGGAGTTGGCGGACACATTTTGTGAAATGCATCACATAGTTTCTAGGAGTGTCTCCCAGGCAGGAAGCAGTCCCGGCTACCGTGCTGCACCCGCCCCTTCCTCCAGCGATGACAGTCACCCCAATCGACTCTCCACTGTCCCTGACCACCGGCCGCCATGAGACTGATTCGGAATGTCACGGCAGTGAATGACGCTGTTTTGGCGAAGCTAGATGGCTGTAACTGCTTACCTTCTGTGCTGCTTTATTTTGTGACATAAAAGACACAGCATATTGAAATTTAAGATGTCTGGAGTATTTCAAATCTCTAGCCCTTCTTTCTAAAGCAGGATGCACCAATTTAAAAAAAAAAAATTAAAATCTTCTGCTGGTTTAGAAGGCCGTGGATTAATATTTGCCAACACTCGTGTCTGACCTCTTTTTCTGATCTGGGCGTGGTTTTGGAGCTCTTCATTAACAATCTAAACAATGCTTCAGATGACCCCCTGAAGCCAAAGGCAAGGTCCTGGCTCCTCAGAAGGATGGGGAGCTCCAGGTTTTGTTTTGTTTTGTTTTATTTTATTTTATTTTATTTTATTTTATTTTATCTCATCTTACCTTATCTTATTTTAAAATTTATTTTCAAATTAGATCTTGAGAAACTTAACAGAAGACCATGGGGGAAGGGAAGGGGGAAAAACAGTTACAAACAGAGAGGGAGGGAAGCAAACCATAAGAGACTCTTAAATACAGAGGACAAACTGAGGGTTGATGGGGGGTGGGGTAGAGGGGAAAACAGGTTTATAAATGAATGCACTTGGTGACTGCTCAGCTGTCTTGCGAATATCAGCTGATAAGAGCACTAGGGAAATCTGGGATCCCACTTCTAATCCGAAAAGAAAAGCTTCGTTTGTCATTCTTAGCAACCACTAACCAGGCCAGGTCTCATCACGGAAGCCAAAACAGTGGTTTTGGGAACTGAATGTGAGGTTCCGCTCGGCCTTGACCTACCAAGTGGTCCACGGCGGCCCCGAGTATTTGCTAGGAGGGGTGGCTTCTATCCGGAGACCAGAGGACCCCTCCCTGGGCTCTCATGAATCCTGTGGGTCCTTCTTTGTCAGCATACCTCACTGGAATTGTGGCCAACCATACCCTGCTCGCCTCACCCAGCCCTGGAAGGGGCCACATCTTCTCCACACTGAAGGCCCAGCACCTGGCAAGGCCAGGAAGACAGAGTAGGCTCAATGAAAGAGTCCTGAGACAATCAGTAGATGAAGAAGTGATCAAGGGAGTGAAGAAAGGGAGCAATGGAGGCAGGATGGTCAAATAGCTGCCCACCCAGGATGCATGAGCAGAGGAAGTAAAGGAGTGTTAGGTGGACCCAGAGTGGGAGTAAACAGCCAGGTGCCATGTGGATCTCTGTGATTCCAATAGGAACCACGATGATGGACACATAGTAGGCGTTCAATAAATTATGCCAATGAACAATAACTGGGTGCCTTCTGTCCCTAGACACTGCTCTAGGCCATTTATAGGGATTGTCTTGCTTAACTTGCACATGAAAACCTACCAGGAGCTGGCATTACTTTTGGCAAAGTGGATTAAGGGCCCATGATAGATGTTGACTCCCCTGGGCAGGAGAGACATGATCCAGTTCCTGTCAATATCATCATCCTTCATTCTTACTAGAAAAGCAGCAGGACTCTGCATGGAACACCAAGGATTCTATAGCCAGACAGCCTGAGTTCAAGTCCCAGCCCAGCCACTCAGTGGTGTAAAGCCGGGCGACTGAGTTCATTCCCTTGCACTCTCTGTGCCTGGCTCTCTTACATGAATGGTGCTTGTGCACATGGGCCATTGTGAAGGCTAGTGAGTCAGGACACGCATGGATGGCGAAGGCATGCTGTAAGTGCTACATTTAAGTGGTAACCGTGGAAACACTGTTCTGTATTGCCCAAACCCCCACATGTTTTCTTGTATCACTGCTGGGAGAGGGGTTGGTACCAGTCTCCCTCAATTTGCAAATATGATCTTCTCAGTCTCTGTGGGTGAAAATCAGAGAACCACAGAACGTGGGATCCAAGTGGGTCTTGTTGACCCCAAAGTGAAGGTCACCATTTTACTGATGATAACAACAGGAGGAGCTAGGGAAAGGGGAGGAAGAGAATTTAGCATTTATTGATTTGCATTAAATGCGGCTAAAAGACTTAATAAAGAATCTGTCCAGATTTCACCAGAGAGTCAGTGATCAAGTCTAGAATAGAATCTAAAATCCCAGACTCCTCCGTGGAGTCTGTTGAGGACACAGAGTATGGAACTTCTTTCTCTGCCTGAGAAGAGGCATCTTCAGATAGTTTAAACTAAATCTCTCATGGTCTCTAGCATGATGAAATGCCTAGCAGTGGAGAACAGCCTTCTGAATTCCTATGGCTAGAACATGCCAGAGACCCCCATTTCCCCAGTCCTTGCTACTCACTTCTATTGCTCCGGTAGTCCCATGGGGGCAATTCTAAATACAGAGCCTAGAGATTTGGAAAAACCTAGTTGCAGCTACCCTGGCTGGGGTCACTTGCCTGTCCACCCATCCTCCTGGGCAGACCCTGGATTCCTTCTGAGCAGGGACCACAGGACTATTTACTGAAGAACAACCCAGTTCAGGGCTGCCAAAATGGTGGTGGTGTTGGAGCAAAGTAGGGTGGTGGGCAGCAAAGCTGATCCAGCTCTTTCCTTGTCTGGATTTGGCTTTGGGGCATCTAGGCTGGATGGAAAAGGGCTCTTCTCCTTCTACTCAGATGGGGGACACAACCATACTCATGGTTGATCCTTCCGGAGGCTTCTGGCCTGGCAGCCCGAGCGGCCAGTTGCTCCAAGACCTGGCTCCCAAGTTACTCTCCCTCCTGACTCTCTTGGCTTCTCACTCCATGTCCCAGCATCATTAAACTGCTTGGAATTCCATCCCCTAACCCATCATGCTCCTTCTTTTCCCTCTGATGGGAGTGTCTTTCTTCCCCTTCCTCTTGTTTGCCTTTGTTCATTCTTTCATACTCAAGTCAGGCACCATCTCCTCCATAAAGCTTCTCTGATGTAGTCTTCTGAGAGGTCTCCCTTCTGCACTCCCATTTTTCCACTTGGAGCTTTCGGTCATGGCATTTACCATTTTGTATATAATGTTCTCTCTATGAATCTAGCCCTCATAGGAGTGGGTTTCTTCATGGCAGGTGCCATGACTTTCGTCTCTGAATCTTCACTGTCTAGCCCAGGGCGTGGCCCATGGCACTGAGTGCATGACTTGGAAGCATTTATTCAAATCATTGTTAATTCACAGAAGAGAAAGTCCAGCCAAAACATTTCAACATTTCCACATATGCAAAATGATTGTGCATAGAGGGTTGTGAATTCAAAACAAAATTCTCAAACCTACACAGCACTCAGGAATAAAGAAACAACAGCATGAACTCCATGATGGGGTGGGGGCCTGAAGAAGTGGCTGCAAGTGACAATGATGGAGCTCAGAAACAAAGGAATGTGGAATGTGGCCGCTGCCTTCTTGTGGAGTTTGGAGGACAATGCTTGCCTTATGATGGAAATCATATTCTCTACCTGCAACATGGCGACCGCAATTCTACATTACACACCACTGTGACATATGTTACCCTTTTAGACCAAATATGGAAGCTAGAATTATTATGTAGGCAGAGAATCTTGCCTAACCCTTAATTTTTAAAAATAAAAACTGACTTCATATCCAACCCAAAAAATCTGTTACGTGTTACCCAGAGAGTTCTTAAGAAGACTTAGAAATAAATGTCTGTGTTACACCGTTGGGCTGCCCTCTTTCTGGAGGCACACAGAGTCTCCTCAGAGACACTCCTTGGGTGGAGATGCAGAGGCAGTGAACTCAACAATAGTACATTCGAAACCCGAGACAACCACAAGGGGCATAGCACCCAAACATTTGATGAGCAGACATTGCTAGCCTTTGAATAATGAATTCCAAGAGTCATACAGAGAGAGAGAGGGAGTTCAATCCTGATGATGTCTAAGTTTGCTGTTTTGTTAATTAAACCCCATCCCCCATTGGACACACACACACACACACACACACACACACACACACTGTGGCGTAAGACAACATACATATTATGCTATATTGCCTCATTTTAACTCCTTGGTTCAAGATACATATAAATCTCTAAAGCACTTTTCAAATTCATCAGGAAATGTAATCATCCCATTGGTCTTACCCTGAGGTAGTTGAGGGTGAAATTTGTTAGTCCCATCCTGGTGATGTTTTTGGATAGCTGATCCAGGACCTGAGGATCTTGTGCCTAAAACAGGAAAAGAAAATCGTATTTTTTATCTCTGCATCATGGTGCCAGGAAAGTCTCGGATTCTACTACAGTTGCTAAGAAATGAAATCTTGACACTGTTGGTTTTTCTCAGAGGGGAGGTTGCTGGAGATAATTTAATTTACATTTTGAAGACACTTGAATATAATGGCTCAAGAACATTTTTGGATCACTGGTGCAAGATCTATGGCCAGGTAGAACCAAAATGAGTCAGACAAGCTTTCAGTCCTTGGGAGAAATAGCTTTACTTCCTTCCACCAGTGAGACGCCACGCGTCTTCAGGAGGAGGGTCATTAAGCCAGGACACTTTCAAGTCTTTGGCACTCGCCAGAAAAGGCAGGGCCCCTGGATTTGGTAGAGCCATGCTTTAGGACTGGCCTTTGTTTTGTGTTGTGGTAGTGTTGTTTTTAACAGCTTGGAGTCCAAGACTATATTTGAAAACTTTGCCATTTCTACCAAATGGCAATATATATATATATATATATATATATATATATATATATATATATTACCATATATACCATACATATATATATATATACATATACACACACACACACACACACACATATATATATATATATATATATTTAAGAATTCTAACATTCCTCCCCATTAAGCTAAGGCTAGCAATAGATGTTCTCAACAATTTTCACCCCGCACATCCTCCAGGACTGTAAGGGGAAACATCACATTTTCCAAAATATCCGCCACGTGTAAAAGAGCACTGTGGCATTCCATAGGCTACCCCAGTGTTCTGTTGGGCTAGAAAAAAAAGAAAGTTCTTTTGGATTGCCTTGTAAAGTGAGTCTCTTGGTTGATGCTCTTTCTTTCGGTTTGTCTTTTCTTCTTTCTTAACTGGTAGAAACAAATTGGAATGAAATAGACTCAAGTAAGCACCCTTTTGTCTTCCTGCCTGCAGTCATGAGACAATCTAGGTTGTTCTAACACTTTAATTTATTCTTTCCTGTACTTAATTCTCCTCATAGTCACACAACCACTTGGCGTTGTGTATATCAGTAAAAAAAACAGATGTCAGCAAGAAGAGAGCTGGTCACTTCTCATGTCAATTTCTGGAAAGGGCGTCTTCTGTGAGTATGGAGCCAGTATTTATGGAACCCCTTTCACGAGCCAAGAAAAGCTGGTTCTCTAGATATTCTCTAGTCATGACCGACATCAAGGAGCTTCCTTTGCACAAGGAGGACAGGATAATAATAAATGAATGGAACTATGTTGCTGCTGCTGTTAAAAGCCAGTCACCACTACTTGAAGAGGACCTACTGTGTGCCAGGCACTGTTTTATGGCCTTTACATGCATTAACTCTTAATCCTCATACCAATCAATCCTCTGAGGCAGACTCTATTACTGTATCCATTTTACAGATGAAGATCTAGAAGCACAGAGATGCCATGCCACTTGCCCAAGGCCACACAGGAACAGGGATACACCTATGTGGTCTCATTTTAGGGCCCAGGCTCCCGACCACTAACCTCTGCTGTCTTTCTGTCTATTTTGAAAACAATAAGAGTGACAACTCCAAGCTGCTTCAAGGGGAGCAAAGGATGTGAACTGGGCTTTGAAAGTTGAGAAGAACTTGGGGGTATGGATAGGAGGGAAGATTGGAGCAGGGGAGTAGGGCGCCACAGCAGAAAGTGCAAGGTCAGTGAAAAAGGTAGAGATTGGGTTAACCAGTCGGGAGGAGAGGGTCGAGGACAAAAGCCTGGGGACACAGACTGGAATTGGATGGTTGGGAGACAGCTTATCAGCCTGGGTTCTGGAGTCGGTACCAGCTGAGTTGAAATCTTGATTTCCCACTTTCGGGCTGAGAAGCATGGAGTAACTTATCAAGCCTGAGCCTCAGTTTCCTCACTTCTAAAGCAGGGAGAGTGATAAGGCACCTCTCTGGGTCACTGGGAGGATTAAATATAATGTGTACAATACTTAGCACAAGGCCTGGCATAGCAAACAGCCAGTAAATACTAGCTATTGTTATTGTATTCTCTTTTGATTGTACAGGGTCTTAAAAATCAGGCTCATTAAGTCTGATTTTGCTCCAAAGCTTTTTCACAGAAACTGCTGCATCATGCATTATGGAAGAGGGATTTATTTAGTCAATGCCTTTGACGCCTTCTTCAGGGACTGCACTCAGCTAGCTCTTAGCAAGTCTTACCCCTCACACACATCCCCAACTTGGCATTGAATCTGGCCTTGCACCTAGTTGGTGCTCAATAAATGTGTCATGGTTCATGGTTGAATGAAACCGAGAGAATCCCAAATCGTCTGCTTCACTCCAACACCATGGTTAGGAGGGACGTTGACACAGATCTGAGGTACATGAGCCCCACGTCTTGTCAGCTGGTTCTAATCAAGACTGGAAACTGTTTTTCTTACTTCTTGTTTTATTTCTTTCCCCAGTTATACATAACAGGTTTAATAGCCCAGGCAGAGCAATACTTGATAATGACTCCATGGAATTTAAGAAAAGTACAAACTGTTTATTGCGGTAACCTCAGTTTGGAGTTTAAAATAGTAAAGTATCAAAAAAAAAAAAAATCTCACAACACACCAAGCTCACAAACAAAGGAGAGGGAAAAGGGCCTGTGGAATAAAATGGTTGAGGGAAAAGCTCAAAATTGAGAGTTCACTGCCCAGCTTGTGAAGATTGTTGGCATTCTTTACAGAGAGAGAACCGGACTTTTTCTCGTTGAAGAAAGAGGGAGTAAAAGAAAAGACAGTAAAATAGTGATGAAATTACTTACGTGCATGGCTAGAATGCTCCTTGGGACTAACTCTCTGTATTGTCTAATGGTAAAGTGCCATGTTTTTATTCTCATGAGATCATCAAAGGTGAACTCCAAGATCAGTCTGCCTTCTGTACATACCTAGAAGCGACAAACATCACACTCATTGGCTGTGCACCTTGTGAATGCCACATTTTTGTAACTCACACGTCAGCTACTCAGCGGGGTCTCCCTGACTGTCCTTGGGCAGCACCGTATCTCAGTAAGGATGTGACACACAAGTGCTTTATCCACAGCACAGTGAGGCAAGTGTGAGCCCTAGAATCTGTGGGTCCCGAAGACGGCACAGTTGCTCACTAGCCATGATTTACTAGTAACTTTACTGGTTGCCACGAAACTCTATGAGCCTCTGTTTCTTCATTTGCACATAGGGGACCAAAACCCACATTATTGTAATATTATGTCAAAAGTGTGTACCTGCGAAAATAATACCCTCCCCACCTCCTTTTACTTCTGTTGTCATCATCTTTCTACCATCAGAGCTTGAAATCTTGTTCTAATCGTGGTTGCCCTACTCTGGGAGGAAGTATCTCCTAAAATTATTTATGCTTACGTGTGACTTACTACAAGGTTACCCAATCAGAGGAAGTTTTCATTTTTAGAGACAAATTCCAGGCATGTTTAGAGTGTATTCCTTCAATCACATGCTATGAATAGTGACAAATTTTGCTTGCATAGAGGCATGCTCTCTTTCGAGGAAAAATATATACTATTAATGAAACAGAATTTGTGAGGCTCTCTTGGGGCCTCTGGCTGGCTCAGTTGGTGGAGTGCGTGACTCTTGATCTTGGGGTCATCGGTTTGAACCCCATGCTGGGTGTAGAGATTACTTAAAAATAAAATCTTAAAAAAAAAAAGAATTTGTGAGGCTCTCTTCCGTGACGAAGTGATCTTTGACACGGTAGTAATTTTTTTCTTCTTTTGATATTCAGGTCAGTTTTAGCATGTAGTTCCTATTTTATTTACCTATTTTGTTTCACCGTTAATGACTGTGAAATAGAAAATACTAGGTAGTCAGACACCACTGATCCCACTGATCCAACTTCAGCTAAAAAATAGTGGCAGTGTATGTGTCCAGTTTACATAATTACAACTGCTTATTCAGTTGGTCTTTGCTTTAGAGCAGGTGGAGGCTTTGATATCAAAGTCCTAGATTCACATCCCAACTCTACTTTGTACTTGTTTTGGAACTCTGAGGCAACTGAATACATCCCCCGCGTTCCAGTTTCCTCCTCTGTGAAATGACAATAATACTAACCTTACTCTGGGTTGCTGGGGAAATGTATGATGATATTGTGTGTGTCGATTGCCCAGTATTATACTTGGCACACAGGAGGATGATAGCAAATGATAGCTCTACAGATAAAAGAAACACAACCGAAGAACCCTGGACTGGTGGTTGTCATAAAGTGCTCTCTGAGACCTAGGGATCCACGGAGGCGTCTCAGGGGCTCTGCTGGGAAGAGTTCGGCCTTCTCCTAGACCATGTGATCTCCACCCATTTTTTCAATTCAACCAGAGCAGCTTCAGTTCTACTGTTTCAATACATTGGACTTCTGCTCAAGCTTTTTTGGAGAAAGCTTTCCTATGCTAAGAACAAACATATAAAACTTTGGAAGCCACTGCACTACACAATTTTTAAAACTCATAAATAACAATTCATTCAACAAGGGGCATGTTCATTCTGAAAATTATACTCCCTGAAGGTAATTAGCAATTTACCTAACTTTTTATGAGATGTTAACAATCATTTCTCCCTTTGGGAATCTAATACGAAAGGCCGCCATTCATTGAGTTCCAACTATGTCCTAGGCACTGGGTTAGGTGCTTTCTGTTTACTCTAATTTAAGGTAATGTTTTTTTTAAACGAACTAACAACCACTACAAAGAGAATTAGTAACATGTGTTGATAGGGCACTACTTAAGAAAGATGCTATTGCCATGTGCCATTTTCATTTTTTCAAAAGTCTCAGGACTGTGGGATGATTACTGATGACATGGGTGAAGACCTCTAACTGAGCTGCTACTAGCAGAATCTGCGGGTAATTTCTGGCATTTAAGGCACTTTGCCCCAAAACTGCTCGAAAGAATGGTCTTCAGGGCTTCCTTCTGACATCTTAGCCATGATAGTTGTACACTCTGAAAGAGGGGAAGACTTTCATGTCCCCAAACCACTCCTCTAGAACACCCTTAGCACTGGAATTAATTCACCAAGGGTTGCATGGAAATTAAGTTACACAATTCCCCCTGGGGTGTTAGTAGGACAGAAGCCACCTGCATTGAAAGCTTTCACAAAAGGGAGGTGACCGCAGCCAGCCCGTGACAGTTGAAATATCCTGACAGTAGAGGACAGGGATATTTGGATGCTACACCTTTTTAAAGAAAGGGTATTGTTAGGTGTTTAAACAAATATTAGCCCAGTTAAATGTCATGCTTTTTTTTTATTATTATCTAATCTATTTGTTTTGTGTTTATTAACCACAAACTCAGGGCAGACGTAGGTTCTGGATTACTTCTACTGGAACAGAATTTCATAATGATAAGGTATGGATGTAGTCCTTCTGATGAATTACTCAACTGTAGTGTCTGTAAGGTCAAGTAAAATTGTGTTCTCTGTTTACTGTGACGTAGCAAACCAGTTGAGGACCCTTATTGCTATCAAAGCGTCCTGGGTCTACAAAAGGGGAAACTATAATAAGCCTTGGGCTCCTCCTTTGTCAGCCAAAGCCAAGAAATCAGCTTTCTCCCAAGCAGGTCACGTGCAAGAGAGGAATCCTTGAAAGTGAATCCACATTGACTGTTTTGGATGTTTTCCTGAAGGAAAATTCAGTGACTTCCTTGAATGGAAGAATGGAGAAGAATTTGGTCACTGTTGGTCTCCCCCAAGTAGTGATACCATGGCCTACTCCCAAGCCCTATTCTGCCTCACTGCCTCCTGCCCCCATCATGGCAGTTGAAGGCTTTGTGATTTATTTCATATGCAACAATCAGCAAATGGAATAAAGGCACCTAAGGGGGGGGGGATATATATATATATATATATATATATATATATATATATATACATTCCTTGTTTGGAAATGGTAAAAAACAGACATAGCTTTTAAAGGGGAATTAATATTTTCTCTTTCCAGAAAAATTCTGTGCATTGCTCTTAATCAATACAATTAACATAGCTTTTATCTAAAGTTGGCCTTTTTTTTTTTTTTAAGCTGCCTTTCACTTGGAATCCAAAATCAAAAGGGTCCCCAATTAAGAAAACATTTTCTGTTGTGCTGAATTCATGTTACCGTACTGTGAGCTCTGACATTTTGTTTCTGTGGTAACCAAAATCAGCTGATTAGTTGGCATGGCAACAGAAAAGATGTAATCCCAGCAGACACGCTCTAATCAATGCCCCCAGCACAGATGGTCTCCGGAGGATCAACAAGAAAGAGGCTGGCAGGCATTCAGCGGATCACGTGCTAGCTTGAGACTAGGCCAGGAACAAGAGAACTAAAAAAGAACATTTCTCAAACTAACCGGTAGCTTTTTAACCCTTTTCTTTCTTTGGCTAATTGCGAAGCAATGTTGACCATGCCATTGCACAATACAGTGATTTTCATAGAGCTGTTACGAAAAGAAAATGTGCTTTTCAGGTAGAAGTGTTTACTTAATTTGCTCAGTCTTTATGCATGAAATACTGCTTTCAAATTAACAAGCGCACAAAGCTCATTGTATTTTATGTAGAGATACTCTATCTGTAAATGTATATTGAAATGCATATATATACATATATTAGGGCAATATGATCGTTGATATTATAATAATTTGATTGGAGTTGGGCTAGGAGTAGAAACATATAAATCCTGGAGGATGATGTTGTAGACAGGCTAAGATAAGAATGATGTCAAAGACATGAATGAGTGTTCATCTAGGAAAAGTGGCTGGGGCATTTCCATGGTACTTTTCTATAGTAATAAATAATTGCATAATAAATAATTGAGACCAGAGAAAGCATAAAGCTGTATTTACAGAGTGATAAGGGTGTTCAGTCCTGGCTGTGATTATTATTTCAGTTTGTAAAATCTAAAAGTAACCAGATGTGTACCCCAAAGAGGAGCCCAAAGAGGGCTCCTCTCGGCATCTGCCGGCATCCACACCCTCAAATATAATTCAAGGGTCTTTGATTCTGAAAACCTTGGTGATTGCCCTTCAGATTATTGAGCCTTGTTTTCAATTTGATTCAAAATTGAATACAGAAAAGAAAGGCTTCGTAATGTGTGTCTTAAAACTCTAATTACATATTTATCCATAATCTATAATGTTCCTAGGATCAGGAAATTGCAAAATGCACACTATACTCCTGGGTAATATTAAATATTACTGTTGATTAGGACTGCAGCTGATTTTTGATTCACCAGTTGACCAAATTTTCATAAAAGCAACTCGGAACCACTGGGTCAAATGCTATTGGGGGAATTAGAGTATATTGATAGTCTAAATTAGAACGATGTGATACTGCCTGTACTTAATGTGCTAAATAATTCCATGTACAGCAGCCTCCCCTTTAAAAATAGAGCATCGGCTTCCAGGCTATATTTTTCTTTGTGGTACTGAAAGGTCATTAGCTCACTGTTTCATACTAAATAGTCATATTTTATTACATGAAGATGGCTTATTTTTAATTAACATAAGAACAAAAGAAAAACTGGAAGGATTCCTTGGGTAGTGTAATGATCACCAAGGAGCAAAAAAAAAAAAAAAAAAAAAAGGAATGCTTTAGAATTTTCTAAAAATAAATGTGCATAATTAGCATCTGGACTAAGTCCACATAGCTAAGCTACATTTCCCAGAAAGTGGTATTTTTCATCATGGTATGGAAATATTCATTACAAGAGTTGGGAACGTATTGCCATGGAGGAGAGGGAGTGGTGATCTAAATAACTGAAGCTTGGGGCCGAAAGAACTGAGTTCAAGAGGATGCTCCCACCGTCTTCCTGGTGACTATCTCGGATGCCTGAACAAACCACTCGGCCAGCTGAGAGGGGCGCATCCGCAGATGAGGAAGAGTCAAGAATCAACAGAAGAAAACTTTAGCTTCTTGATTTGAATGAAAAAAAAAAAAGAGCACTTTATTATTGATTCATCAAAAGAATGGGATTTTTTTCAAATTTAAAACCAGTCCTGACTGTATGGCACTTTAACCTCAGAGCAACTGACTATGCTCATTTATGAGATAGCTTTGGCCTGAAAAGAAAGACATTGGAAAAATATGAATGATAGGGCTGCCTTTTATTATATATTTTACATGCATATAAAATGTTATATGTTTTATTTTAAAATTATTTATTATAATAAAATTATTATAAAATATTATATTATTTTACTTCCATAAACTATTTTATGTGTTATGAAAGGGCTACCACAAAATGCATTTTTACTTTCCATGGCTGTAGGCTTTGGAAGTAGCTTCTTCATTATAGCTGTTTTATTTAATTCTCATGGATTTCTTTTTTCCCTTAAAGCATAAGAAATTGGTGTGTTTTTCTTGATTACCTAAATATAATGCTAAGTTTAGACAAAAACAAAACAAACAAACAAATAAAACCATAATGAGCTAGCAGAGAAAGCTTTTCTCTGTGGGGCTTTGACTTTGTAACATTCAAAATAGGTTGTATAACCCATCTAACATACAAGATTATGGAAATATTTTACATCTCCAAAATGAAGTGAGGCATGGGCAGATTAAACCATCACCCAGGTGATCATTCCTTTCCACATATCAAAACTCTCTTCCCAGAATACAGTGGGAATGTACTTTGTCCCTGATCAGCAACCTTCCTTTCTGCTCAACCGTTAAAAAGGAAGAAAGAGAAAAACCCAACTCTTATCCTGTATTTAAAAATGTCTATTGACAAAATCAAGATACCATAAGATCGATGACATTTGATGATTTGCTTGGCATTTTAGAACTATTTTCTTTGCCCGTGTGTGTGTGTGTGTGTGTGTGTGTGTGTGTGTTTTAACATCATTGTGAGCACCAGAAAGATTAAACTGTACCAACAAGATCAATGGATACTTTACATGATAAACATTTTATTTCTATTCTTTCAGCAAAATTGAGCACAGGTAACAAATACATCTTCAGTTTGGTAATTTGGGCTTTTTGCAATTAACCCTGATAATTCAACTTCTGAACTATAAACAGAGGATCATCGTGTGTGTTTTCAACTAAAAGAGATAGGTGCTATCATTAATATTACAAATTAGTTCAAATTGAGTCTTTGTGAAAATGCAATGAACTAGTGTGCATTAAAACAAATTTCGGTTTGTCAGAATCTCTAGCTAAATATTTGTTCTGAGGAATGTTTCTACTTGGGAGAAGACATAAAGGGATTGTCTGTAGTGTCCCAGAAAGGTCTTTGCCCAGGGGGACGTTCCATCTGTCAACTGTCTGTGGACAGGAAGGGGTCATAGGTGTAGAACGTATAGAAGCCAGGTTGATTCTCTATCTCTTCTCTTTCATTTTACATCCTTCAAGGTCCTTGAATTCTGCCTCAAAGAATGTGTCACTTGCTCCTCCCTCCACAACCCTTCCCCTGTGTTCCTATTCTCTCACAACCAGCCTTTGGCTCTACTGTGCTCACTTGCTCACTGACCAACCAGCACTTCCTAGAATTTGGGGAAACAACCTTTAAACTCTGAATTCCCTAGTTTCATTTATGTTTTTATGTTCCCTAGAGATTACAACTAGTTCAGTTGTAGTCAGTTGACTTTTTCCCTGTTTGTTAACATTTGAATTTAGCTTTAAAAAGTGTGTCATTTCAGAAACAAAACACAAATACTGACCACACAGCAATGGGGAAATGTTATTTTAGCTGTAGAAAATTCTTTGTATTACAGTCAAAATTCTAATTTAGCAACTTGGGTTCGACAGACAGCCAATGCTCTCTCCCTCTTAGTTCCGAGGCTCTGTCATATTTGACTTTCAGGTGCTCTCTACCACCTGCACATATCTTAGAAGAGTGTTCACCAAGAGTCTAGCCATGCCACAAACAAAAGAGATGATCTCATAGTGCTGAGAGAGTCTGAGATGTGAGAAATCAGCTCAAAGTTCCAGAAGAAAACCACAATCATTATCCTTCAATACACCCACAGAGAAACAAGCCATGTTGCTGAGGGTGTCCTGTACCTTGGTAAACATGGGCTTCCCATGCTGGGTGACCATAGCACACTGGTCGCAGTCCACTGTGATGGATGAGTTGTGGTATGACTCTTTCGAGTGTTTGAGGATGTAATACAGGTCAGTCACCCCTCCTTCAAACACAGTGCTAAAGTAACGAGGGATAAGGGTCCTGCCGATAGCTGGGAGAGAAACACAGAGAAATAAACCATTAACACAAATATCCAAAGGTCCCATGCACCCCACATTGTTGCCAGACCTCCAACAGCTACGAATCATTTCAGGAAACCAATCATACCAGGAGACAAATGTCTTTCGTTTATAAACAGCCATGACCCTTCTGGGTTACAGTTAGTAAAACAACATCTCCAACTATTCAGGGAATATTTGTACGTTCATCTCTTCAGATTTTGTGTCCACTGAAAGTTGATCATGTAAGGGTTGATACTTTAAAAATAAGGGGAACAGAATCATTGACTCCTTTGGATCTCATAAGTATCCTCTAAGTGGACATATTTTCTTTTTTTTTAAGTTTATTTTATTATTTATTTTTGAGAGAGGGAGAGAGACAGAAAGAGAATCCCAAGAAGGATCTGTGCTGCTAGCACAGAGCCCAGTGCGGGGCTCGAACCCACAAACTGTGAGATCATAACCTGAGCTGAAATCAGGAGTTGGAGGCTTCACTGACTGAGCCACCCAGGCACCCCAAGTGAAAAAAAACAACAAAAAAACCCACGTTCAACTGACTTGGAATTTTCAATGAGCTGTTTATAGAGCAGTCATCTAATCATATTTGATTCATAATAATGTAAATTTTAATAATGTAATGCTTTTTAGTGTGCAAAGTATTTTGGGGTGTTATTTCATTGGATCTTAAGAACAACCTCAAGACAGTAAGGAACTGGAACTCAAAAGGATTATTATGCAAAAAACCAAAAAGGTTATTAGGACTGTATCAGAGTCACATGACTTATAAGTAGATAATTGGGGTCTCTAACTCCAAATCTGCAAACATTTGCTCTTTCCAATACCTTGTCTCCAAATGCTTTAATGAATGGAAATTTTTAAAATGCGATCAGGATCAGAATATACGAAGAGGTCCATACCTATGTAAATACTGATTATTCTATCTGCTTCTGGAGCTGGATAAGATTTCTTTCTAGAACAAAAGACCAATTTTAAGAGAACCTGATACCTTCTACTTGGTCTAAATTGGTCTCTTTGATTGTATGTGTCCTGCCTGTCCTGCCCCATTTTAGTTTGAACGATTGGTAAGTAGCTGGGACTCTCTGATATAGGAAGCCTAGAAACACCTAACAAGCCCTTGCTTTAGCAGAGATTTTAAATCCTCTTATGCTGAAAATCCCAACTCATAATATCAGGAATTTTGCCTATGTGCAGATTTTAAGGCAAAGTACTAAAGCACTCTCAAGCGATCCAAGGTTTTTAATAAATCTCTTACATTCACTGTGTAATGCCTTCTGAAAGACAAAAATGATATTTAAGGTAAATAAATTACCAAAGAGAGCTTCAGTATGAAAGATCATGCAATCTTCACTTGAATGTTTTAAAATGTTTAATTTCATTTTCAAAGAATCAATATGAATCCATTCCATATGTATCTATATCTCTTTTGTACATGGATTTGGAAAGAAAAAAAAACTGTAAAAAGAATATCCTGCCAAACTGTGCTCTGAAGTAATCTCTAAAGAATCCTGCTGTGGATGACTAGTCTCTGAATAATTTATATAGTTGTTATTGCTTCATATTTATTGCAGTAAAATCAATCAACAAGTGTGTGCTAAATATTCCAGGATTTTTGGCAATTCCGTTCTAAATAATCCTTACACATACATTTTCCAAATACTGCTTAATCCCTAACAGCGCATGTTCATTTGCTAAATATAAAATTCAAACAAGAGTGATTTCAGTCCATCATGTCTTTAAACATATGCACAGCTGATACCATAAAGAAAACTCTGTTAATGCAAAAAGCCTTATTGTACTTTGCTAAACAGATAAAATTAAGTTAATGCATTTCAAATATTCCAACCTAAAACGAATTTCCATAAAACAGCTCTAGTAATTTGACATTTTGGGATCGGTACTGTGGAGAATAAATACAAACCATAAAAATGTAGATGCAGAGTGAAAATATTTCACGACAATATCAAAGGAATTGTCACACTAAAAAGGTTACTCCAAATAAACACCACTGGAGTAGCCACATTATAGTTTATTCATTATGGATCCTGCACCATTTAATTCCTTTGCAGTAATCTCTGTGATGTATTATCATCATTTTCATTCACAGAAAAAAAAATTGAGCAGGGAAAAAGTTTGTGACTACTTAACTTTAAACCTAAATTTTAATTACCTCTCCAATTCCAGAATACGTACGAACTATATAGTAAATATACTTAGAGGGAATGGAGCTTTGCTTTATTTAACATTTTCAGGCACTCTTGGAACTGACTGTTAAGGACACCTGAGGTTTGTGTCCGGTCTCCTTTCTTTGTGGGACGGCCCCTACAATTTCCCCCATGGTCTTGTTTGGACCATCGCTCACAAAGCTCTATCATCCACTGTGGTAGACTTCTACAGGTGGCCCCGATGAACCATGACAATGACGTTTACATCTTTGTGGATGCAGTCTCCTCTCCTTACATCTGGCCTGGATTCTGTGATCCACTTTAGTCAGCAGACTGTGGCACAAATAACCTTCTTTCAGTCTGGGGCGAAATCTCACCAAGGCTTAGAAGCTTCCACTTTGTGTGTGGGTGAGAAGTCAGTGGCTATGTACAAAGTTTACTCTAAGACAGCCATACTTTGAGAAGCCCAACCATTTGGAACAGTCACATGAAGAACCGAGTCTTCCAGCCGACACCCCCAGCTGAGCTCCCAGCAAACAGCCAGCACCGACCTGCATGAGGGAGGCTATCCTGGAAGTGAATCCTAGAGCTCCAATTAGCTGCCTCGAGCTGGTGTCACATAGAGCGGACAGGAGCTGTCCTCCATATGCTTTGCCCAAATCGCAGAATCATGAGTAAATAAAATAAATGGTTGTACGTTTAGCCAATAAATGTTTCATGTAACAGTGGATAATCTTAACACCCTTTCAACTAATTTCCTAGGCTACAATGATGAGCAAATCAGAATCCTTCTCTGAAAGATAGAGAGGGCAGTCTTGCTCCTAAAAATGTGAATTATAGAAATACAGAAGCTTGCATGGAGAGGAAAGCAGATTAGAGAGACAGAGAGTCTTTGTAGACTGACCCGGGACCTCATTATAGTTAGGACTGAAAGCCAGCCCCGTCCCTGGGAGGTCCCGCTTCTGTGAGATCTGCACCCTGCTTCTTCTGCTGATGTCAGTTTGTGTTTGCTTTTTGTCATTTATAAACAGAGGAATCCTCATAAATGCTGTCCTACTCTAGCATGGATAGGGTAACGAACACTAATGTGAAAATAGAAAGGAAGTGAATGAGAAAAATTCACTACGAGAGGGAGCGGAGTCTTTTTGTGCGACATCTTGTGTTAGTAACTGATGAGGATACACAAGCTGTGTCAGAGACCGTATTCGTTTTTCTGTTGCTGCATAACAAATCACTGTACACTCAGTGGTGTAAACTCTCTCTATGGATTATCTCATCGTTCCTGATATTCTGACCTGGGTCTTGCTGGGCTAAAATCAGGGTGTCAGTAGAGTTGTGTTTCTTCCTAGAGGCTCTAGGAAAGAATCTGTTCTTGCTTTTTCCCACATCTAGAGGCTACCTGCTTTCCTTGGCTACGTCCCCTTCCTACTTCATCCAAGCCAGCAATAGTGGTTTGAGTCTTCCTTGTCTGCCTCCCCCTTCTGCTTTTGAGGACGCTTGTGATTGCATTGGACCCACCCAAATAATCCAGGATAATCTACCATCACAAAGCGACATATTCTCAGGTACCAGTGATTAGAACCGGACATCTTTGGGTGCCATTGTTCCACAGAGGCTATCTTTGTTAAAGAGTTTTTGTTGTACAAGAGAGTACACTACAAAATACCATGCGCACACAGACACACACACACACACACACACACACACACACGACAAGCAATATATAGATAATGTGCAGTGAATGGGACAAATAGCCAGAAAAAAAACCACTTGTGCTTAAGGAAATCACTCTACAACTCATTCATAGATTTCTTTTATAAACATTCACTGAGCCCATAGTAGGTGTAAGGTTCCTTGGTAGGCGCTGGACACACAAAAAGAGATTTTTGTCCTTGTCTTTCAAACTCAGTTGTAGCAAGAAAGTTAACAAATATGTAAGTATTTATAATACAATGTGATAATAGATTAAAAAAATGGACTTGTGATTTTGAACTCTTTGCCAATTTCTTCTGAATCCTGATTTCAATGTACAATTTTATTATATCTGAAGCGCTGAAAAGATGAAAATGTCCTTTTAATTTAGTAAATCGTGCAACCACACTGCACACCCTCATATAAATTGCTTGAAATCAGTGAACATTTCAGAGTCGAATTTGGTGGTCTCCTAACTCCTCAGGTACACCAGTTCTGAATCGATTTAAGTTTTATACTGTCATGTTCATAGGCTTCACTTACACTTTACATTTATATTTTAATCCTTGGAATTAAAAACCATTTCAATAACGATACACCTAAATCTGCATCGTGCTCCCATGAAAAGGATTGCATCTTTCAAATATTCTTGAATAGATAGTAAGACTATAGTAGATTCTAAAAGAAATTCCATTGTTCTTATACATTTAGGTCAAAGTTCCAGAAGCTGGGAAGGGGAAGTGAACATGACAGCACAGGGAGATTTTCTGTGGGTGAAATACAGGGAGATGGAATACAGTATGTATTATTTATCTATGTACTTATGAAAGACAAGAAAATGACAGATTAAATTATTCAGGAGCCTGAAATGTGTATAATGTCTAAATAACACTCTACATTGCAGGTAAACATTTAGAAATAGCTAAAAATATACTCCTAGGTAATTTAGATGCTGAGCTCTGAATTCCAGTTCCTTGGGAGGTTTTTGTTGTCGTTCTGTTTTGTTCCCAACCATTGACTCCCACTCTCCAGAAGTTCTTGCCATTGGAGTTGGGAGGCTGACGGTGTTGTGGAGCATTATCTAGCTCCCATCTTTTCTTGTAGGTGTTACTTATAGGACGATATCTACACCTGCAGATATTAGCGATTTTTTCCCCATTTAGAAACCAAATGGTACACACTGGGAACTCTTAATCACTGAGAAGCTATAAACCACCGTGCGTCTGTTGTTTTGAGCATTCCGTCTCTGTTAATCATAAGGAAATACTTTTTAAAACTCAAGCATGTGTGTAAGTAGTTCACATGAAAGAAATTCTGAGCAGAAAATAATTGTATGGGAAAATGTTCGAACTGGCAATCAAAATACAAAATAAGGTAATAACGACAAAAACATAAACCTGGCGAGGTTGTGGTAAAACAGACATACCTAAGCACTTCTGGGCGATTCAACGTAGCAATTACTCCTCATCTTGAGAATCTCTAGTTCTCTAATAGCTTATTAGGTGTAAATACTCTTGCCCAACTGCAGTTCTAACGTGCAGCTCTTACGTGCTCTGAAGTTCTCCAAGTCCTCTGAGAAAATACTGTCTAATGTTATGACTTTTTGCTTTGGGGTGATGATTCACTATTCTAAATGCCTATATTTTCTAACTTTCAAAGACAATTCACTTCAAAAAAAATGAAAAGGGTTGAGAACCCTAATTAAAATGTGGAATAAAACGATATACTAGTATTGGTACCACTTAACACTTGGCAATTACTTAACTAATGATTTTTCTCCTGGCTGGAAAGAGAAAGCCATATAACCACATATTTGTGTTTTCAATTAGGCAAAATTAATTATAATAAAATCATCAATTACTACGGTTTAAAAAAAACCCTTTTTTTGGTAGAATGATAAGGACACATTGGTTGTCTGAATCTGGGTAGTTTTATACAGTTGTTCTAAGGCTGCAGTACCTCAGAAATCCACATCAAAATTCTACTACTGAGATAAATAATAAACACAAAGATTCATTCAACTTAAACTTATCAGTATTCAGAAATAAGTGAATGCATTATTCTAACATGTAAATGGAGATGCTCTTCTTAGCGAAATAAACAATACTGGTGATTTCGTCTATGGTAAATAGCATAAATAGCCAAAACAAAGGACATAACATATGCTTGAAATTAAAGGGGGGTGATAGAGGTTCAAAGCAAATTCCTTCGTCTTGAAAGGAAAGCAGGTCAAACGAACTTCACTTTCATAAATTGGCATTTGGAATCTTTTATTAGCATATCTTTTAATTCCAACACCTTTTACTTCTTTCCTCAATCACACCAATTTGATTTCAATATCTTCTTTCTGATCACGTCTCTTACTATTCCAAAGATTCATTCATTTAATATATGCTTATGAAGCACCAATTACGGGCCAGACATTGTTCTCGGTGCTGGACATAAACAGCAGAAAAGTGGAGAGGTAGATGACCTTGGTGGGGAGGGAGGGCAAGCTGGTTTAGACTGGATGGCCTAGAAGGCGGCAGTGAGAAGGTGATAACGGAGCTGA
The DNA here is from genome assembly GCF_028018385.1 of Neofelis nebulosa. NCBI lineage: Eukaryota > Metazoa > Chordata > Mammalia > Carnivora > Felidae > Neofelis > Neofelis nebulosa. Next base: position 194,700,730 of record NC_080784.1, on the reverse strand, counting down.
TTCCTGATTGCACAGGGCCATAAGATCTGGGAATGAAGAGGTCCAGGCCCCGGCACCGGCAAGGGCAAAAGCCCCAGGACAGGAATGAGTTTGGGTTCAATGAGCTTGGTGTACCACAGTATCGGGAAGAAGGCAGCTTGGCAGGTGCACAGTCGAGGAGAATGAGATGAGCTCAGAAAAAAAGAGGCGGGACCAGATTATGTGGGGCTATCTAGACCATGGCAAATGGCTTGCAATCTATTCTTAGTGCAAAGAGACCTCACTGGAAAATTTTAGCCAAGGATAAGATCTGATGAACATACTCTACTCTTCTTACATGCGTTATTCATCTGCCAACAAAATCCCAAAACTCCGCAAAAAATGTTTGATCCTCCCAGAAATCTAATAGGCATTTTTTCTTCCATTTTCTACTCACGAAACAGTTAATAACTTGACTAAGGCTTTACCCACACCACCTTGCGTTAGTTGCTGGAGAGACAAGGATGACCACAGTAGATCCCATCTTGCTCTTAGGGAGCTTCTGATCAAGCAATTCTTAAAGCTATTAATTCACTAATTAAGGACAAGTGAGATGTGTGTCATGGCTCTCTCTTGTTCTGCACTGTTTATCCCATACTTGACACACAATTAGGATCTATCACATATCTGCTGAATGAGTTGATGCGATCCACGAATGGATTTATGGGTTTCAAGTTATAGAAACTCACATGTAAGTCTGTCTCATTTCATCTCATTTAATTCAACAAACACTCTGGCATATTCAGGTAATACTGGTTTCTGATTCTGTTAGCTATATCACGGGGTATTTCTCTCAGATGTGTGCCTTTCATTGTGGGCAAAATTCTTTTACCCCTTTATCCAAGGTACTGACAATAACATAGTGCAGAATGGTCCACAGCCATGGCTGGACTTCCTACCATGAGCCAATATCCTTTGGGTATGAATTCAAAATCCTTTACTGACTCACAGAATAAGGCCATGCTCTAGTTACTGATGCCTTAGGGACCTGGTGCAGGGTCATTAAGGTGTTAGAGAAAGACCTAAGCTACAGGATGAATTGATATCAATTAGGTATAGGGGGCCAAGGGAGCAGCATGTGTTAGGGAGCACGGTGCATTTCCCATGATTTGGGCTGCTGCCTAGACCAGACATTATATATTTATACCTTAGAGGGTCTTATCTGGATGAACTACTCTATTACATAGATTTGTCTCACTAACTTCCTGTGACAATACCTTATTCTATTACTTATCCAAAGTTTATCATGCAGTTTACATCTGATAGATTTGTTTCTGCCCTCTGCATTATTTTTATTTCAACACTTTCATAACTATGTTCTCTTCTTCAAGATGGGCCTTATGATAATTTTGAAAGCTTCCTTTCTCCTCCCACCCAAAGTTGGAAGGAGGTTAATTTAAATTAAATTTGATTTACTAAGAAAGATTGACATCTCTAAAATAACCAGTCTTCCCATACAGGAACATGAAATGTTTATCCATTTGTATAAATCCGTATTGCTATCACAAAAAGATTCTGTTGTTTTTCTGTAGTTTCTTAATATATAAATAGCTAAGATTTCTTGTTAAGAGAGTTGTTAAATATTTTAGTTATGTTGATGGTTAATATAGTTCTTTCATTATATTTCTATTTGGAACACAAGACACCTAATTGAATGCTCTTATCAATTTTAATAGGTTTTTGGAAGATTTGAGTTTTCTAGGTGAAGAAATTGATCATTCCCAAATATTGATAGTTTGGTTCCTTTCTTTCTTTCCAATATATTTATAGAATTACTTCCTCATCTTATTGCAATGTTTAGAAGAGAACTTCTAGGAAAATGTATTAAATAACGAGGGAAGTAATAGGCTTTCTTTCTTTTTTCCCCCTGAATTTTTCAGGGAGTGCCTCTAGGATTAGGGGAAGTGCTGTATGTTGATCTGAAATTAGATCACATTACTTATAATGGGAAGAAAATCAAATTATTCTTCTAATTTTTGTTTTAATGATTTTCTTCTTTTTTATACTGATGGATGTTTAATTTGATCAAATGACTTCTTGGTTACTATTGAATTGGTTGTCTAATTTACCTTAGAAAGCTATCTATTAAGATATTTTCAAATATTGAATAATGTTTTTATTCAGGATAAACCTTGCTGTCTCGTGCACACACACACACACACACACACACACACACACACACACACATTTTTGTACAAATTTTTGCATAAATTCAACTTACAATTCACTGATTCCTTTAACAAATATCCAGGCAAGTGGTGCCTTATATAACGCACTATCCTACATACTAGATTAGAATGTTAGAGCCAGAAAAGATCTCAAGTTTAGTTCAGTGATTCCCAGTAGCATTTTCTAATTCTAATGGACTTCTGGAGATTTTATTTTTATTTTTTAAAATGTTTTTTAAATTTTACTTTTGAGAGAGAGAGACAGAGACAGAGCACAAGCAGGGGAGGCGCAGACAGAGAGAGAGGAAGACACAGAATCCGAAGCAGGCTGCAGCCTCTGAGCCGTCAGCACAGAGCCTGATGCAGGGCTTGAACTCATGACCTGCAAGATCATGACCTGAGCTAAAGTTGGATGCTTAACCGACTGAGCCACCCAGGTACCCCAAGGGCTTCTGGAGATTTAAAAATGTACCCCTAGATAGTTCCATGTTTCCAAAATGCCATTAAAACCAAGACTATGTTTAGCATGTTTCTCTGATTTGAGTAGGAATGAACTCAAATTATGGCGATACTGATTAGCTCCTGATGAGTGATTATGAATAGTGCTTAACATGTGTGGAAAAAACACAATACAAAATACTAATAATTATTTAATAAATGTAATTATGTTATCCATGATTATATTCCACACCATCATTTTACTGCAGAAGAACGTAACAGCTAGAGAAGTAAAACTGCATTAGCTACCTGGAGCCAATGTGGGATAAAGTAGAATGCTTGTTGTTTTTAATCAACCAGGATTGGTTTATTTTTATACCTAAATTTGATTTTTATTAATTTTTAATAAATCACTGTTTATTATATCTGATTTCTTTTTGTAAGCATAGAGCCAGACCTCACTTTCTAACTCGAAAATATATTTCACCTTGCCAGCTGGGTGCTGCCACATCATGGAGCTGTCACCAGTGTCCACTGGGCATTTCCATTGTTTTCATTTTTTTCCACCAAGTAGACATCCAGAAGAGAAATTCAACTTCCAGACATGGCAAGTAAAATCCTTCTGTGTAACTGGCACACTGTTCCCTACCTCTGATGACCAAATCCTGAAGACCTGGCAACGATTCCATGGACCCTCGTGGATGGAAGAGCCAGGAGATGGGAGGTGTATGGATCCCTGAATTGCTAAGGACCAGCTGTCACATATTGGGAAAACCCACTTGAACTTTGGAGCAAAAAAGGCTTTTCTATTGCATTAAGCCACTGAAATTTCAAGATATGTTTGTCTAAGCAGCTAGGGTTAACTAATACAATTACTATAGTTCTAATGTTTCCATGACCCTTGATGGACCCTTGTATCCATCAAGGCGAGTGACTTCACCCCTCCCTTTGTTATCAGTATGTTAGGTAGCCTTCTAGATTTTTAAATTATACATTTATCTCCATATATATGTCCCCATAGAAGACACATATCATTTTGTGTGGGTACTTTTTGTCTTGTTTTACGTAGAAGTTATCATAATAAATGTATCTACGTGGAACTTGTCTTGTTTTACTCAGTAATATATTTTTGAGCTCTAAGGCTAATTCATTAATTTTAAACACTGCATCGTATTCCAGAGTGTAGCTATTTCACACGTCATTTCGACACTGTCATGTTGAGGGATGTAGGGATTGTTTTTTTAATTATTTCCAGTGGGGTAGACACTGAAAGAGGAAAAAAAATATATCTATTTAAATTTAACTAGTTACCAGTAATCACCCTTCCCAGTGCTGTGACAAATTTACTCCTTACTAGTCCTGATAGTAGGAGTACGGGTTTCACTCACAACTTCACCAGCACTGAATATTGTCAAGGTGTACATTTTTTTTTGCCATTCAGATCACAAAGTGTGTCCCTTCCAGAGGGACGGTGGCAGTCGTCTAGTCCTCAAAGCCTTCTCTACATGTAGATGATGAAATTAAGTAGTTACTCCAGCTCAGGTGGTTATTGCTGTGAGTGAATCATCCACATTTAATGTTTTCAGATGATTTGCGGGATTTTTTTTTTTTTTTAATTTTTCACACAAAACCCATTCACTTGGCTCAAGGGAAAAAAAGGCCCCAGGAAAAGAAGTGAGAAAATGACATTCCTTGTTTTTTCAAAGGTGCCAAACTTCAAGAATTCTTACGACATTATTTCAATATGATTTATTGGGCCATCTCAAACTCAAACCCATGGGGACACCACAAGTCATTCAATTTTATGTTTTAATATCAGCACAATTCAATGGGGTTAGAGAAATGTTGCCAGAGAAACAGACAAATGTGTGTGATTCCAAACTTAATAGAAAGCAGGGCTTGGCAACCTTCAGCAATGAATGCCGAGAGACGATTTCCTCCCTGCAGAGAGGTGCAGACTTGGGTAAAGGGGCCTTCCCTCCAGGCTGGATATTATACAAGACATTCCCTCTAAGGTGCTAAGTGGTCACTAAAATAGAAGCTAATAAAATTTGACCTTTTAAAGTGGATTTTGAAGTCAAAGGAAAGGTTTGTAGAATTAAAATAACAAAGGGGCTGTTTCCGCCCACCTTTCTATTGACTCCACTGCAGTCCCATCCATTTCTAGTGTTTCCTTCCTTGCCGAGCTCCTCCCAAGTTTTGCCCCAGAAGCATCCTCTGCCTCAGGGTCCTAGATCCTCCTCTTTTGCTTCATCCTAGGTGTGAAGCATCCTTATACCTATCTACAGCACCACAACCTCTGGTTGAGCAAGATTACAAACTTGGGTGCTGCAGTGAAACTTCCGGATGCACATACCGGCTGGGCCATTTAGTCATTTGGTGGACGCGGACAGATGACTTATGCTTTTGACACCCCAGTGTCTTCCTTGGTCAAACAGGAATAGAATACTCACTAATTCGGCGAGCAGCTACAGGTATTAATAACATCACTGCACGTGTAAAGAGCTGAGTACGGAATCCCACTCCGCTAAGCATGAGTCAAAGTCATTACCCCCTGAACACTCGTCTCTGCACAGTCCGTGAGACTTACCTTACTGCACTGTAATCGCCATTTTATTGTCTTTCCTTCAGTGACTGTAGTTCCCCGAAGGCAGGGAACATTCCCTGATCATTTCAGGACCACGGCACATTCATGATGTAAACAGCTACTTAAGAGAGATTTGGCACAGGATGAACGCGGACTTGGCATGTCTATGGAGACAGTCAGCCAAGCTCAAGCTGGTTATGCGCACATGCAGGTTTCTGACAGAGGCAAAGCCACTTCCAGGGTTTTGGGCAGAGAATCAAAATCACAGGGAGAAAATAAGTTTTTAGGGGCCCGTATCTGGAATTTTCACGTCTGAATGCTCTAGTCGTGATAATTAAGGATTAGAGACTAATCATTTTGAAAGATTCATTTTGGGGATTAAGGGTAATTTTGAATTTTGCAGGTAAGAAAAACGTCCCATCTGAGGAGACTCCTTAGTTACAATGGGCTTCTCTCTTATTTTGTTTTTGTACAATTCATGCACATTTGAAGTTCATAAAAGAAAAAAAAGATGCTTCTTTAAAAAGAAAACACAAGAGGGGCACCTGGGTGGCTCGGTCAGTGAAGCAGCCAACTCTTGTTTTCTGGTCAGGTCATGATCTCATGGTTTGTGAGTTCGAGCCCCGTGTCGGGGTCTGCACTCACTGCATGGAGACTGCTTCAGGTCCTCTGTCTCCCTCTTTCTGACCCTCTCCTTCTTGCACTTTCTCTCTCTCTCTCAAAAATAAATAAATGTTAAAAAAAATGAATTAAAAAAGAAAAAGAAAACAAAAGAAAAAAGAGAGAGAAACAGAAAGAGAGAGAGGAAGAAAGAAAAAAGAGACAGAGGAAGAAAGAAAAGAAAGAAAGAAAGAAAGAAAGAAAGAAAGAAAGAAAGAAAGAAAGAGAAAAGAACAAAAACGAAAGAAAGAGAGAAAGAAAGAAATCCTCCATTTGCACGCCAAGTCAGCATTCCAGGGGCACTTTACAGGGAAGTAAAAATCCTTGGAAACGAGAAGTAGTCAAGGAGGGTCAGCTTCGCATTCCACACAAGTCCACTGGGGGCTGTGCCTCTGACCCTTAGATTGTGTCTACAAGAAAAGGAACAACCATTCTGACAGTGAATTAAATGTTGCAGAGTCTTTCTGACAGCAGGACGTAAGGGCCAAAATGCACCCACCCAAGTTTGATAAAACCGCATGGGCGCCAGCTGTTGGAGTCTCACATGCTGCGTGCAGACTTTCAGAAAGACTGGAGGATTCAGGCCAGAGGAGGAAGCCTCTGGGCATTCTGTGGGGTTCCGCAATGGGTCCAGTTTGTCTGAGCCTTGGTACCAGCGTAGTTACCAGGGCTCGCACCCACCTGTAACGTTCCTCGTGGGCCAAACAGCATGAAGAACTCCCATCACAAGCCACCGCTCCGTGACAGTCCCTTCCCTGAAACTGGGCTGTTCCTCTCCAGTGAGGGGACTGTGGTCCCATTCCCCAATATGAAATGACACTCCTGGCCTCTGTCTGCACTCCATTGCCTTTGGGAGGAGAGGTAATTCTCTCTTTCCGCGATGGATCGCATGCGCCCGAAGCAGGGCTCCCGCATCTCCGTGTGCAGGGCTCTGGCTTCTCGCTGGCTCCCACCTTCCTCCTCTGTCACTATTAAGAACTGATAAAAAAAAAAAAAAAAAGTCCAGGGACCCTTCTGGCCCTGCTCCTCCCAGGCCTCACCAGTCCTGATCTCCTCCCTGGAGAGGGCGGCAGGGTCAGAGTGTGGAACTAGAGCCCCCCTGCCTAGACTTGAATCCCAGCTCTACCCCAAAGCAGCTGTGTGACTTTGGGCAAGTTACTTAATGACTCTGTTCTCAGGTCTCTCATCTGTCAAAGGGGGGACAAGAACAGTGCCAGCCTCCCAGGGGTGTCATACAGAGCACATAGAAACATCTACAAAATACTCTCGTTTCCAGCCTGACTCTATCCCCCCTACCCTAATTAATTTTTCTTCATAATGTTCATCACTACTCATACAAGGTTATTTTGTTATGTTACCTCCTTCTTCGCAAGAATATAAGCTCAAAGAAGGGAAGAATTGTACCTGTTTGCATCTGGCTACATTCTCAGCACGGAAAGCAACACGGACCACATAGTAGGCACTTAGCAAATATTTATTGACTGGCTGGACTATGTACGCCACTGAGAGCCGTCACTTTATTATATTATCCTCAATTATTATTATTATTACCAGCTTGCCATGAGAATTAAATAGCATGGAGAATACCTGAGTATCGTGTGTGTGTCTGTGCTCAACATACAGTGAAAAAAAACTCTAGAAAGAGAGGAAGAAAGGTTGGGAGACGGAAAGCGAGAATGGACGGAAGGAAAGAAGGGTAGGCATGTTCCCACACAGACGTGCAGAAGAACCAACCCCGTGTGTGGGAGGCGCTGAAGGAAGACAGTGGTCAGTCCTAGGAAGCGGGAGCCACGTAAATGCTTGGCCAGGCTCCCGTGGGGGAGTGAAGCTTGGGAATCAGGAAGACGAGGCCACCAGAAAGTTTGGTGGAGGGACCAGACTTTTTCTGGTGGCCTCGTCTTCCTGACTAGGGCTAGGAAATTTCCCAGGGCTAGGAAATCAGGGAGACAGACCTCGCTGCCTGCTCAAGTGAAAGGTCCCCAGACTTTCCTGTAAAGTCAGCTGGCTCTGCTCTCTTCCACTCTCTTACTCACGAGGTGGCTGGAGAAAAATCAGCCTGGCGCTGTGCAAAAAACACGGGCTCTGGAATCAGACAAACAGGACCGAATCCCACTTCTGTTGCTACAGGGAGCCATGGTTGAGGATAGTTGACAAAAATGAATCCACTCGTCCTTTTTATCTGCAACCTCCCACCTACAGCCCCATATAAATATACATGTAGCATGTACCTAGCTGGCTGGTCACATGCTAGTTCCGTGGGTATGATTTTGTTTCTAGATGACCTTGATGATTCACTGACATAGAAAAAGTACATTGAGTGTCTAGCCAAGCTCCTAGGGCACAGCCGTGTTCAACAGATCTTACCAGCTAGGGAGGCACAGTTAGGGCCTTTGCATACAGCAAGTATTCAATAACTGCTCACGGAAGAGGAGAAGAAAGGTTAAAATACAAACACAACATCAAGGATCATATAAATCTTGTCTACATCCCGCCATCTACACATAAAAAAAAAGGGAATTCTAAGCGTTTTCCAAAAGGAATTTGCACGATGCTTGTTAGAAGATTTACAGATGTCAGCACACGGTCCCCACATCATGCTTTCTCCCTTTCTTGCAAACCCAGGACTAATTTCATGGACTCATCCACAGTTCCTGACTTGTCCAAGATTCTAAAGACTTAAAACAGCAGGGCAGGTTAACCTAGGTGCATTTCTCCTGCCTTTCTCTTATTATTTTCTCAAACCTTTGGAGTTTGTACGTGTTCTTTTTGTTTGCATTTGCATGACTTCTAGTATGTCCCTTGCTACTAGAACATGTCTTCAAAAATTTTCCCCCTCCATCTCACCCTCCCTCTGTCCCCTCCCCCCTTCTCTTTTCCTTACCCCCAAGGCTTTTGTTGTCAGAAATTCACCCCCTCCTCAGAGGGAACATTTTAGCAGCATGGGTTTATGGCTACCGTAAAGAAGAAAGTTTGAAAGGCAAAGCCGGAGACGTGATCCCCAGCTTTATAACAAACTCCTGTCAAAACATAACAAACCACAGCCAGACATGAGCCGCAGTAACAGAATGCAAGACCATAAAGATGATGGAGATCAGACGGGACAGGCACTTTATAGAAACAAACACCTTCCTTGCAAACAGATAGAGCGAGCCTAGCACTGAAAACCCTTTCTGAGGACAAAAAAAATGGTCGGAAGAAATAAGGACAAAAACATAAAATTCAAATGACAACTCAGCCCAAGGAGATAAACCCAAGGCAGACAAAGAATCCAATTTTACTAAATCAAGCCGACATCGCCTCCTGACTTTAATTGACCTCAGTAAGCTGGATCCTGAACAAACATAAAATTAAGAAGCGGGTAGAAATCCAGTGGAGAAATGGACCATCAGTTTGGAGATGTTTGAAATTTCACTCTCTCAGGATATTCTTGGTTCTGTATAGGAGATGTGACATCATCCATTTCATTGGTGGTAGTCATAGTGCTTGGAATGAGATCAGAGATTCAGTGCCTGAGAGCACCACACAGAAGCTTCCAGATCTGAGGTCTGGATTCTGCAAACTGCCCAAACAACAGTTGAGGTTTCGATGGTGTTGTCACTATTGGAAAGAAGTAAGTGCAAGAAGAGGACATGAAACAAATGTATGTAGCTTATCAGGATGCCAAGGAAAACCTGGTCTTCTATTACATTGGAAACATTACAAATGGAGGAAGCAGCACACTGGTCTCTATTTACTGGAATCCCTTAGTGACTAAGCGTCGTATGTTTTGAAAAATCTGTCCATAGTCTCTCTGGCATTCCTCTGCTGGGCATTCTTTCTGAGTCTTCTTCCTTCCTTTATGTCTTTCTGGATACTTCTTTTCTTCAGCTCCCAACTTGGGGACTATTTCCTCCAGGGCCCCCTCTCTGATTTCCACAGGCCATACTGGCTAGGTATATCTCCTGCAAATTCCATTGACAACCTACGCTTCTCTGTTACAGTTTATCACATGCCAGTGGCTCTCAAACAAACTCTACCTGGGGAGCATCTTGGGCTAAAGATCCCCAGGTCTTCCTCTCAAAGGCATCTTCGTCAGTAGGACTGGGATCGGGCCATGGTCTGGAATTTGTACCAAGTGTCCCGGGTGCTTTAGATTCCAGCTATCCCCAGACCACATTCAGAGACACTCTACCTGATTTGAATTGTCTCTTTGTTCTCTTAGTATGTAGGTTCCATAAGAACAGATGCCACATGTGCCACATTTTACAGTTGTATCCATAAGACTTGCTCGAGCACCCAGCATATACGTATGTGTGCATATGGTATGCACATATATGTGCGCATAAATGTTCCTATCTGTATACATGTAGATGCACACATGTACACATCCATAGAGCTGAGTGAATGTGACATGAAGTTGTGTTTGGTATGTTATAGTTCGCCCTGTTCAACAGGGATTAAAATGACCATGGCATCAAGTACTGGGTGTGGTCTCTCATAGCCTCCAGTTATCACGGATTCCTCCATGATGGGTTGTCAAGAGAATGGATGCGGTTCTCAGAAAACAAAACAAAAGCAAAAACTCCCACTTACTGTTACTATTAGGTAACATGCTGGCCACCTCCATGCTGCCAGAAAGTCTGCATCGTTTACCCTGCTGATTACTCCAGGGCACAGACCTTGACCAAGGGAACGCGGTACCACCGAGTGGGAGCCTCCCCTAAGGGCACTTGTACGGAGAGGGCAGATATTTCCATTTCAAACAACCCCAACTGCGGTGAGCCCACATGGCAAGATAATTGTGGGAAACAGATCTGAAAGGTGAAGTCTCTTTTCTAACATCCCCAAACTGTTCTATTTCTGAGACTACCCACACTTCACTTAACATGTGAAAATACAATTGAGTGCTGAGCTTTACCCAAGGTTCATTATAGTGGGGACTTTGCATGATGAATTTGTTGGAGACGAGGGATTTGCAGTAATCCAAGAAGGTAATTCCCAGAGCCACCAGGCCATTGTGAGCATGTATGAATTGATAACCAGGGTGATCATTCGTGCAATTTCAGGCTGTGGAGATACGAACGATATCTCACTAGTGGATAATATCAGTTGTCAAGCATATGTTTTATAACCCCCAAAACTCCCTCTTGTTTTTGCAAGCTGCTGGTGGATAGCTTTGATTTTTTTTTTTTTTTCTGGCTGCATAAAACTTTGGGAAGATATTCTTCTTCTTTTTTTTTTCCCTCCTTCTCCCAGGGAAGTTAATAGTAGAGAAATTTAAGAAGAAAGAAACATCAAAATAGTAGATAAAAATATTATGAATAACCATCTTATCAGCACGTTAAATACCATTGAAAGGATTTTAAATGCACATTTTAATATCTACAGCCAATGCGGGGAAGACCTTCTCTGTGTCAGATGTACCGCTGTCTCTTCCTGCGGAATGTTCAGGGATGGGATGTGATCGTCTGCTACATCTCTCCAGGTCCTGATTGTCCAAAAGTTCCACGAGGGAAGGGAGAATATCTATCTCAATCATCCCTACATCTTCAATGTCCAAAACAGTGCTTGCCACAATAGCCATATACTTAATGTGTTCATTCATCACATTGGGTCTCCAACAGTCAGAAGACAGGGCTGATTAGGTAGATAGGATCCAGGAAAAGGGATGAGCCTATAGGTGGAAGGTGTAGGCAAGAGAAATCAGATGGGAAGGCAGTAATTTCTGAAATGTAAAAATTAAGAGATTTAGGCCACTTAGAACAGGCTAAAATAAAACATGAAGAACACAAACAGGGAATAGGTAAGAAGTGGGTTCCAAATCAACAGAGAACTGGGTGCCAGAGAAAGTTTTTTTCAGACTCTTAGGGTTCTTTGTTATGAATGAATCTCCATGAGGTGACACTCCCCATCTCTCTCTGCCTTTTCATTCATTCCACCTGGGGGAAGCAGGGAAGCGAAAATCTTAGTGTTTCAAGTTCAAAAGGAGAAAATGGGCATGTGTAATCCAGCCCTTTCCTCTTCCTTTTCTTGTAGACAGGCCCTACAGGGTATGTGTGTTCTGTTCACCTTCCCCAGGGCAGACTCTGTCCTGAACAATGAGAAAGTGACACTGATGACTAGGTATGGGGGTCTACATGTTTTTGGATTTAATATTAGGAAAGCTATGTATAGCTATAGATATAAGCCATGTTCACAAATAACTGTTTGTGGCAGAATTATGGATGGTGTGTATTATATGTGCCATTTCTTTTGTCTTAGTTCCCAGTTGGTTCAGATCAGATCCCAGTTGGTTCAAAAACTGTGTCATTTTGTGTACTCTCAAATCACACAAACAGTTGGAAGGTAGCAAACAAATTCCAACTCAATTCAATTTCCCAAATGTTTTTCACTCACCTATTATGTGTACAGTGTCATGTTGCATTTCAGAGTGATTACACCAATACTGAGACAAAATTCCAGGCTGGGGTACCTCCATAATGTTCTAGACTCAAGAGAGAGGACTGGGTCTCTGATCTCATGACCAATGACTCAGTGACAAAAGCCACTGTCCAGTGTCCAGGTTCAGATATCCAAAATCTTTAGTGGACCCCCTTCTGCAACCCCAAATGTATCTTGTAACGTGAGCTGCTTGAAAGCAAGAACTCTGAGTCCCACTCTTGGTCCCAGTGTGTAGAACAAGGCTTGGCAAAGAGTATTATAATGGGATGATTGGCTGGATAAATGGATGGATGAGTCCTGCCAGATATCAGAAGATGTGTGTTGAAAAGAAAATAAAAATCATCTCCACCTCAAATGATCATAGAAAGATTTCAGCTCTCCTAACAATTTCACTTCCAAATAAATTACGTAAATTTAGGAAGGTGTTTTCAAAATTAATATAGTGGGGATTTTTCCCAGATTAAGAACCATATTTCAAGAATACAAATGGAGGTACTTCGAAGTTAAGACAGATGATGACTGCTAGGCAGGTGGATAATAAATCTATATAATGAGCCCCCGCCTTTTCCTACCATGAGTCTTTTCTTTTGGTCATACAGCCAGGAAATAATCGTGGAACAGTGAAACTAGCATTTTGATAGGGAAGGCTACTTTGATTTTCTAGATGAATGGGCCAGTACCAGTTGGAGAACCAATGGTGAAGGCTTATTTAGACTCAGAGAAACCACAGATGGAATTAGATATTTCCATGGGAACAAATAAAGACAAAAACAAAAACTATAAATATCTGGCACACAGGAGGCATTCAAGAAGTTTCGGTTGAATGACATACATGAAATAGATGTGTGTGTCCAGAAAGAAAGCCAGGAAGGGTACAAATCACACATCACTGAGATAAGGCCGTGCTTCCAGTTACGGCAATAGCTTTTGTATAATTTCCCCTCTGCACCAAAGCCCCTGAGTCTTCAGGAGGCCTTGGGGATTAAAGATAAAATATCAAAACCAGCAATAGCTATCGGCTAACTTCATCCGGCAGTTTTGAATGAAAGCTTTAGAGTCCATCTTTACTCTGCATACACAAGTTATTAACCAGTTGCAGCAAGGCAGGAGTAGATCTGGATTTAAATATTTCTCAGCTTTAAATTTCTATGACTTTTTTATTTTTGGTAATAGCCCAGTATGACTTAGTTTTCTCTGTTAATGTTCGTATCAAATGACTGAGGAGCTAAGAGGGAATTTTATGGATCTGGTGTGGGGTGAAAGCACGCGTTAATGGGGAAAACATGCAAATCCCTATGTGCAGAAAGAGTCATTTGTGTAACTCTAGAGACTCAATCAAAACCTTACAAAAACAATGTCATGAAAAAGCTTTGTCCTAAGGTCTGGGATCCTTGATAATAGCCTCATCCCGATGACCTTATTGCTGTATCAGAGTCTCGTTTTACTATGTTTATTTTTTATAAGCCAGAAGTACCTCTAGATACTTCTAAACAACGCCAAAAGGCTATTACTGCTCCCTTCCCAAGCCAAAGCTCTGACTAGGATGTAAGTTGCAAGAGAGAGGGCCGTTGTCTTTTGTTCATTCCTCAATCTCCCAGCACCCAGCCTGCATCCTGGCACAGGAGTACGGTAGGCACTCAGTAACTATTTGTTGAATAAACAAATGAATGATGACTGCTATGACTTTAGCGAAATGACACTCATTGAGAGTAACCGGAGGAAAGTGAGGGGGACAAAAAGGTTATGCAAAATAACCAGAAGGGACAAAATGCTCTGCAAAGAAATGCCATTTTATTGCTTTGACACATGCTCTTTGTAATCCATGACTATCAAGTGCTACCAATTTAAGTGCTACTTGGAGAACTTGAATAAACCAATATGGCTACATTTATAATGACCATATGGCATATGTGCCTAGGAAATGGCTTAAAGTACTTGAAATGTATACGTAGACATTTTGAAAGAGTTTCACATCTCCAACTCCTCTGCTATCGCCAGACTTTCTGTTAGTCATTCCCGAAGCGATCTGGTTTTGGTCCCATGGAGAAAAGAGTTTCATAACTAAACCAAATAGCCATGATTTTGAATTTTAGGTGTCCAAATAGAAGATATTTCATTGCAACTGGTAAAATCATAGTAGTAACAGCCTCTCATTGCTGTTACAACAAACTCTCTGCCGTTCTCAGCTTCATGAAGGTACCAATATGATTACTAACATCCCCACCATTATTACTGAGAATGAGGCGAACAGCTAACTACATTTAAGTTCTTATCATGCACCAGGCGTTAGATTAAGTGTTTTGCTTGTACTGTCTCTTCCAATACTCTCAATGACTTTACAGATAGATATTATTGTCATCCCAATTTTATAGGTAACGAAACTGAGGCTCAGCCAGATGAGGGGCACACACCTAAAACCACCTGACTCCAAAATCAATCCATCCATCCATCGATCAGTCATCTATCTTTTGTCATCTCTTTTGATTGTGCAGGACAGCTATGAGTCTCTTGCAGTTTTCTTTAACTTTGTGCACCGTGGAATCCCTGCTACACCCAGTAGGGTGTCTTCTAAGTCTTGCTAGAAAGTTTCGCTAGATAGATGCATTCTGTGAATGAAAGTTACAAAAATCCAACTGACGATTAAAAAACGTATGAAATAATTTCTTTCTCTGGAGAACATTTCAAAGAGAATACAATAGTATCTGTTTGGGAGGTGTTGAATATCTAGGGACCTTCAAGATCATCTAGTCTAACCACCTGCCAACTGCATCCAGCCAAGGTCAGTAGCCTCTGAAATCTTTCAGTGGTGCCCTCATTGCTTTCAAGATGAAATCCAGACTCTTGAATAGGAGTCGTAAGGATCTTTGTTGCCCTGGTCGGTCCCTACTTACCTCGTCCACCTAACTGCTTGCCACTTCCCCTGCCTCTCTGTCTCTCCTCATCCTCTCCTGCTTCTCTCTGGGTCCCTGCCTCCCACCCCCCCCCCATCACAGACAGACATGCACTCTTGGTTCTAGCTACGTGGAACTTCTCTGAACCCCACAGCTCTACTTTACTCCTGCCTCTCAGTTCATGAGGTTCTACCTGCTTGGAATGCCATTATTGGTTAATTTATCCTTTACGAACCACCTACAGGAAATTTGGAGCCAGTGTCTCTTAGCAGTGTTTCTGCTGTTCTCTCTGCTCTCCGGCGACAGCATGTATCTCACACTGGATTGAACCGCGTACTTGATCCCCATGAGATTGTAAGCGCTCTGAAGGTAAGACTACAAGTCTCCATCTCATTGCTGTAGCCCTGTCATGCCAGGGACAGAGCAGACTGGATATATATTTGGTGGATAAATGAGGTAGACCTAGAGACCAGGATTTCAGATGCCTACTAAGTTCTCGTCCATGAATATATTAGCTTCTCAAGTGGGAAAAAAACCCAAAGGCAATAAAGTCTTTGTGCAGTACAGTCTTCTGAACAGAAGGGATGGTTTTCATGTAAGAGGCAGTTTGAGCTACCCTGAAAACTCACAGAGGCTTAACCACAGCCCTGAAGCATCCTAGTTTCTGTGGCTTCTTAGCAATGGGAAGCACTTCTTGACCTGAGCATGCCCTTTCACCTGTGATAGCATCCTTTATTGTAAAGGATGCCTTGAAGCTTCTTAGGAAGACAGGTCACTCCTGCTTCCCACAATGACTACATGCATCCCTCATTCTCTTCTGCTGTGTCCTGGAAGCATGAAACAGTTCAAAAGAAGGGTCTCTGAAGACCATCTTGCCCAATACCGTCATTCCACTATGGGTTGATACAGGACAGGGCACTGAAATGCTCAAAGGCCCCTAGGTAGTGGGCAGAACAGTGCGTATTTGAACCAAGCTTTCGTGTCTTATCTTGGTTCATCGACATCACAACCTTATGAGGTAAGGACCGCTATGGACCCGTTTGTACAAATGAGGGAGGGGAGGCTTCAAGATCAGTGGCTTGTCCAAAGTCACAAAGCAGTGGGACCATCTAGTATCCTACTCTTTCTGTCCACTGTTCCAAACCACTGCATTCCAGTCAGAATACACATCGGTTCCTGGACTCCCTAGAGCGGCTAAGCTCTGACCCTCATTACCAATCTAACCCCTGGCTTTCATTTGCCGCATCGTATTCTTTCTCTCACTGTTTGACATAGAACAATGCCGGACGTCATCGTACTCGCTCTCAGTGCACCTGCCCTGGGAGATATGTCATCAGAAAGCCTAACAGTCAGAAATTGGTCGTGAGTGAGCAGCATATGTTGACAACTTTGATAAGACCTTATTCCCCAATCCTACTCATTCTGCCCTCTAATCCCATACACCTGAAACCTCACCAGGTTCTCAGAAAAGTCAGGTAAGTATAGCTTGTACCTTTTCCCGGTGGTCAGTTCTCTGGCCAAACCTTCATTTTCTTTTTTTCAAAGCTTCATTTTATTGCAAACCATCACAAATATTTTTTTTTATTGACTAGCAAGTTTGCTCATCCTTACCATATCTTATTTTGTCATCTATTAAATTGAGTGACAAGAACTCCTACCTCAAATGACTGTTGTGAGTTTTAGACAAGATAGCTTATGTAATGTCTTCGAGTGACTCTCAGATTTAGGTACCTGGTGTCTCGAACCAGAAATATCCATTCCATAGTGCAGCTCACAATACGGCAACTGGCTTCCCTCAGGATGTGCCAGCAAGGCAGGGCAGCCATGATGGCTAGCCTCGTATATAACCCACATGAGCATCAGGAGAAAACTTCTCCGGCCCTCCCCTCAGAAGGGATGTCAATATCTGGATGGAAATGCTGCGGCAAACAAACCCCTTTGGGTGGGAGTAAAGGGAGGCCTGGACTATAGACAGGATTCTCTAAGAACTGTGAGAGGCTGAGCAGAGACAGCTGCATGGTAGTCCTATTAAAGGCTGCTGCTGCTCTATGGAAAAGCATCCATTCGTCAACTTCTTCCCTGATGGCTGTGTATTCATAGCCAGGACTCTTTGGCAGTGAAACACAGTGCATGAGTCACATCGGGTTGCCAGTGACTAAAGAATTATTCCCTTCAGTGTCCTGCCTAGCACACCATAATTCTACTTTCCACTCGCTACTTTATGCACTTGAAACTTCTGGAAAGTAACTCATTATTGAGGTTACTAGAAATATATGTGGTGGTTATTGGTATGGTCCATACTACTGGGGCAGTGTGCTTCTATTCCCTTCCAGCTTGGTAGAAGATGAGTAATGAATGTTAAAAGAATTAGGTCCACTCACTCAATCTACCTGGCCATACAAAGGAGCACCCCTATAGGTGCTCATGAGAACCTCCCCCTACCTCTGGAAACAAGGAAAGAAAAACTAACATTCGTCATCATCAACATCATCATCATCATCATCATCATCATCATCATCATCATTATTTTTGACTGCCATTTATTACATATCAGGTCCTTGACATTACCTGTCTCCATTTTGTGGGTAGAGAAATGAAGGCTTAGTACAATTAGATTCGGCCAACTTCACACAACTGCTAGGTGGCAAAGAGGTGGGATTCCTCCTGTGATAGGCAGCTTCTAAGATGGCCTCCAAATATCTTTGCTACCTAGAGTTCCTTCCCTTGTGTAATCCCCTCCCCTTGAGTGCGGGCTAGATTTAGTGACTGGCTTCTAGCAGTAAAATAGAACGTGGCACAG
The DNA here is from genome assembly GCF_028018385.1 of Neofelis nebulosa. Lineage (NCBI taxonomy): Eukaryota > Metazoa > Chordata > Mammalia > Carnivora > Felidae > Neofelis > Neofelis nebulosa. The sequence goes on along the minus strand of NC_080784.1, from coordinate 194,682,748 downwards.
GTGGTGGAATGTCACTCTCAGGATTTGCTTACAAGAAGACGGTGGCTTCCATCATGGTTGCTCTGTGTTGCTGGCACGTCCTGAGGGAAGCCAGGTGCCATATTGTGAGCTGCACTATGGAATGGATGTTTCTGGTTCGAGACACCAAGAACCTAAATCTGCTAACGGTCTCAGGAGTGAGCCTGGAGATGAACCCCCGCCCCCACCCCCGGTTGAGTCTTGAGATGAGTGCAATCCCAGCTGACATTTTGATTACAGCTTTGTGAGAGACGCTGATCCAGAAGCACCCAGCAAAGACACAGCGGAGTCCTAAACTACAGAAACTGTGGGATAATAAGTGTTTGTTCTTTAAACTGCTACATTGTGGAGCAACTTGTTATGTAACACTATTTAACTAATATACTAACTCCGTTTGGTCGATTCCATAGCCTGGCCATTGGGCTCATTGTACATGTCACAATAACCTTGAGACACTTGCTTTTATATGAGAATGCTGCAAGTCAGTGTTCGGGGAACCTCATTTCAGTGATGGTCCACAATAGGGCATAACACAGCAAGGCGGGGGCTGGGAAGCAGAGAAGAAAGAGCAAAAGGAAGCCGGTTAAGAAATTCCAAAGACTGACACGTCTGCTCTCTACCATTGTTGAGCTCTGAGGAGAACTGGGAAGCAATGAGTCTACTAAGTACTGGAGCTCAAAGGGTCTCCATTTCATCGCCAGCTGTGGCATACGGTAGGTGCTGCATCATCTGGACAAAACTGTTTGCCTAACAATACACCTCTATAGGCCTCAGTGCTTTTCCCTTGTGGCACCTTCCACCAGGACTGCTATCTCCTCCCACCTCCCTTTTTTCCTTCCTTCCACATTTATTATCTTCCTGGTGAACTTCTACATATACTTCAAAACCTAGTTCGAAGACCTTTTTTTTTTTTTCTCAGGAAGTCTTTTTTTTTTTTTTTTTTTTTTTTAATTTTTTTTTTTCAACGTTTTTAATTTATTTTTGGGACAGAGAGAGACAGAGCATGAACGGGGGAGGGGCAGAGAGAGAGGGAGACACAGAATCGGAAACAGGCTCCAGGCTCCGAGCCATCAGCCCAGAGCCTGACGCGGGGCTCGAACTCACGGACCGCGAGATCGTGACCTGGCTGAAGTCGGACGCTTAACCGACTGCGCCACCCAGGCGCCCCTCTCAGGAAGTCTTTACGGACCTCTGGTGATCAGCTCACACCCCAAATCCCAGGCTGGGTCAGAGAAACCACCTGTGTCTTCCCATAAAACCAAGTATTTCTTCTAATGTAATATGCGTCACACTATTATAATTATCTGTATGTATGTCTTTCTCCCCTATTAATGGAGTGCCTGGAAGACAGAACCTATGGCATGCATGTCTGTATCTCAAAAGTATTTTTGAAATGAATAAATGAATGTGAGGGGAGGCCATGGGAGGCAAAGCAACCCCACGCAGGAAGACTGGATGCTTGGCTCCTGAGGTGGGACTGGACAAAGACTGCACAAAGACGCTCTGGCGTCTTTTAGTGACGCCACGAACGTGTCACGGAGTGACGTCCACTCCGTGAAATTCACTAATTTTAGTGAATTAATACACGTCCTACTGCAGGGTGAGAGAAACTGACTTCTCAACACTGGCCTGACCACCCAGTCGCTGCAGATGTGGAGGGCCAGCCGCTGACGGGCCGATCTGCCCCTCTTTGCTGTGTGTATACCACTGCAGCAATACATCCTGATCCCTGTGTGGGTAATAAAAACCCAGAGGATGGGGAGCCTGGGTGGCTCAGTCAGTCAAGCGTCCGACTTCGGCCCAGGTCATGATCTCACGTCCGTGAGTTCGAGCCCCGCGTCGGGCTCTGTGCTGACAGCTCGGAGCCTAGAGCCTGTTTCAGATTCTGTGTCTCCTTCTCTCTCTCTGACCCTCCCGCATTCATGCTCTGTCTCTCTCTCTGTCTCAAAAATAAATAAACGTTAAAAAAAAGTTTTTTTAAACCCAGAGGAGCTTAGAAAGGCTCATGAATGGGCCAGAAAGTCCCTGAGCTTGGGGTTAAACACCAGGAAGGGAAAAGTAGGCTCTGTTTCCAATGTTCTGGGTTTAGTGAAACTGGATGGTGCACCTTGCCCAGCACCTCTTCCTCTGACTTCCAAACCCTCGTCCACTCCGTGAATCAGAAACATACGAGTCGCATTCCTCTGACCCAACTCATCAAAATATTTTTTGTGAGGATTATGTGAATTTCAGGGAGCCTTTGAAAGGTGGCATTCCTTTATCTCCTGCCCCTGATGCTCCAAATAGTCCCCCAACATGGGAGGGCGTCATTTGACCTAGAATCTCTCCCGAATCGCACTATCCCTTTGACTCCTACAGAAGGCTTGCCCCAGAATATTTGATTCTACCCCAAACTGATAGCCAGTGAGTTTGCCTCAGATCAGTTTGCCATGCTCTGTCTTCTTAACGATTTTAGGACGAGAAAAATAATCTGGGGGAAGGCCTTTCTCAACTTTCTTACTTGACAAAATCCTACTCATCCTTCAACACATCTAACCCTTGCTACCATACCTCACCACCATTAGGGAAAACCTGTCTTAAATGTGGAAAAACCCTATCCATTTTTTTAAAAGTTTATTTATTTATTTATTATGAGAGAAAGAGAGAGAGCACGAGCAGGGAAGGGGCAGAGAGTGAGAGAGAAGCCACAAGAGCCTGACCCGGAGCTCGAACCCATGGACCGTCAGATCATGACCTGAGTCAAAATCAAGAGTCAGACACTTAACCAGCTGAGTCACCCAGGTGCCCCCAAACCCCGTCCTTTCAAACAGTCATCACTTACATGGAAATATGGAGCGGATGGGAGTTCCTGGATTCAGTTCAAAGGACTGGAAATTAGTGCCCGAGTGCCGTGTGGAGAAAGATTCTGCAGCCAATACAAGGATGTCTCGAATTAGCATCAATGAAAAGAGCTATCAAGATTGACTTCCGGTGTCGGCTTTGTTTAGATACAGGCGGAGGGAGTGATGAGGTGTGTGCCATTCGCTGTCTGTGGATTGTGCTGTAAGGCAGTCATGCCCTTAAGGGCTACTGAAAGGCACGCGGGGAAGTTCATATCTGTATCAAGCCATCACGGCATTTATGCTTTTGAATTCTGGTGTTGGGGAGAAGGAAAGGGAAGAAATCGATTCTGTGTCCTCTTTTTTTTATGCCATCACCTGACTCTTTTGTGTTGGCTTGCCAACGGTAGCTGCCTTTTATTTGCCGAGTCTCCCATTAATTAGAGAACCAGGTACCCAAGCCTGCTGAAAATGTGCACAAAGAGTAAAATAACAGTTTCAAATCAGGGCTCGTGAACTCCGGTATGAGCGAAATACAGGAGCTTTGCTGCATGGGATTTATCATTTTGGAGAGGTGGGCTTTTGTCATTTTTTTTTTTTTATGTCCTAGTTTCTCAGACGTGTTCCATACAAGCAGCAGCTCTCACTGAGAACAGTCCCTAAAGGCTGGAAGAAGCATGACCATCCAGGTGGTTAGCCATCTAGAAATTTTGCAGGGTTTAGGATTGTTTTAGACGAGGGCATATGCCGCGGAAAGTACCGTCACAAATTACTAAAGTGGCCATTGAGTTACACTGAGGGTCAAATCCTGAAAGTTGCGATTATGCCAACCCCATCTCACAGATGAGAACGCCAAGGCCCAGGGAGCTAAAGTGGCCAGCTTAGGGCCATATCACCATGTCAGAGGCAGAGCCGAGATTCCAGTAGGCCTGGGTCCACGGGGAGTGTGGCACGAATGCAGAAAAGCCCTTATCGTTCTCTGCTGCCCCGCCGGCCCACGTTTGCTCTTCCTCTCCGAAAGTCATCAGACCAAAGAAACTGGAACCAGGGGCGCTCAGCGATCACACTTCACGGGCACGAGGCCGAAGGCAGCCGACCTTGATGCCCGGCTGCGGGAGTCTAGGGCAGTGTCGTGTTTCTGATAAGGCTCTGATTATTAAGGCGGGACGCTGATCTGTAGACAGTAAGATCCTGTAACTTACCTGACGCTCGTTCCTGCTGTATGACAATTCCTATTTGTGTACTTTGTTTTCATCTCTGCATCTTTATTCTTTGAGGTTGATAATAAGAATCATTTTGTTGCCCCAAATCCTCTTACATGTGGATAGGGGAATGCAGGGGGGAGGGGAGAAGAGGGAGCAGTCTGAATTGGTGAGAAACCTAAACCATCTAATGATTTTAGAGAGATGACATGGTTTTTAAATTTATAATTTATCTGCCAGCCAAAACAAGCAGAACAAAAAGGCGCAAAGCAGTTTGGTGTATTAAACCTCATATACGTCAAAGCAGTTCAAACACGATTCACACAAAGGAGAGCTTAGAAGCCATATAGAAGGAAAAGCAATATAATTGCCCTAAGACATTAGGAAGCACTATCTGTGCTGCGTTCAAGTTTACTCTGCAATTTGCACTCCCTGATAACAAAGACTCTCCAGATAGGAGTCCGGTCGGTCGGATCTGCTTTAATGGAAATCGGAACCCCACATCTGATCACAACCCATTTAAATGCTGAGATTCCTCAAAACCATTTTGCTGTAGGAAAAACAAAACCTGGTACTGTCTTGTTGTAGTAAATCACTGACTTTGGAAGCCCATTCTTCAGCCCAGCCCAGCCCAGGTAAAATATTCAGTCTACATTTATGGAGTCTAAATCAATGAGGTTTTAGTTGTTTTCCTCAATTTGGAATCCCAGTTCTCTGAAAGAAAGGTCTGAATGCTCTAAGAAAATCCTTTCCCGGGCTGTTATTTTATTTTATTTTATTTTATTTTATTTTATTTTATTTTATTTTTTGCCACATCCCCTTCCCTTCTAGAGAGGGAGACTTTTGAAAGAGGGCTGGTATTCATGTAAGCAACTAAATGGGTGCTTAAGTGATACACTGTGACTAAAAAGTTAAGGATGAATGAAACTAAAAAGTTTATTCATGAATTTCACAAATGTTTCTGGAGTGCATACTGGGAGCCAGGTGCAGGGCTGGTGACACCATCAACGGAAGGTTCCCCTATCTGTCCTCGTGGAGTTTAAAATCTACTCAACAATAAACCAGATGATTGTGCCCATGAACATATAGTAATGAGTTGTGATACAAAGAAGACTGGATGCTCAGGAGAGTGTAATAGGGGTGGGGGGCTTCGTCAAGATAGGGGCGTTAGGACTGGCGTGGAAAGAAGTCAGGAAATAAGACAGTGGGGACAAGGGCATAAGAATGAATTACTCTTCAGTGTCTTAATTGTGGAGTTTTCTTCTTCCATTCTTCTACTGAGAATTGGCCAAGAAATAGTAGCTGAGGCTGATGTTGAGATAAAAACTGAACTAGCCATGCCCTCTGTCAAAGCACAGGGAGCTGAGCATACTGGGCTCTGGAGACAAGTGCCAAGGTTCCAATCCCGGCTCTGCCACTTAACTGGCTACACACCTTGGGCGAGTGACTTCACCAATCTCTGCTTCTTTTCCTCTTCTTAAAAACGGAATGTTAATGGCATTCACCTCGTTGCATTATAGGATTGTGAGGATTCAATGAATTAACACGCATAAAGTGTTTTAAAACAGTCCTTGGCACACAAGGGCTTTGCACGTGTGTGTGCGTGTGCGTGGGTGTGGGTATGTGCGTGTGCTTGCAACTATATATGGAGTGTGTAACCTCCAGGGAAAGAATAGTTACAAATGTCACTATAACCTAAGTGAGGGAATGGGCTTTATGACCTATGTACTGCGAGAGTGCAAAGAAGGGAATAATGGGTTCCACTAGAAAATGTATCTAAAAAAGACTCAGCATTGCAGAAGGAAATACGTTAGACCATGCTGAGCGCTCTGTTCTTTCTTTTTTTTTTTTTTTAACGTTTATTTTTGAGACAGAGAGAGACAGAGCATGAACGGGGGAGGGGCAGAGAGAGAGGGAGACACGGAATCGGAAACAGGCTCCAGGCTCTGAGCCGTCAGCACAGAGCCCGACGCGGGGCTCGAACTCACATACCGCGAGATCGTGACCTGAGCCGAAGTCGGACGCCCAACCGACTGAGCCACCCAGGCGCCCCGAGTGCTCTGTTCTTTGATTTAACGTCTTTTGCTTCCATTTTCCTCCTCTGTATAATGGGCATGACAACTTTCTGGACGGCTGTAGCCACAGGATGCTACCCATGAGAGCTCTCCACGCGGAGGAAGCACTCAGCCAGTATTTGTTGGATGAGCACTCAAAGCAAGAGGGGAGCTCGGGAAGTCGCCCAGCCCAGCTCAGTCAGGTCTAGCTCAGGCTTCCCCGAGAAAAGAGGAATGAGTACTTTAAAGTTTTTTTTAATGTTTATTTATTTTTGAGACAGAGAGAGAGAGAGAGACAAGGTGCGAGCAGGGGAGGGGCATAAGAGAGAGGGAGACAGAATCCAAAGCAGACTCCAGGCTCCGAGCTGTCAGCACAGAGCCCGACACAGGGCTCGAACCTACGAACCGTGAGATCATGACCTGAGCCGAAGTCGGACGTTTAACCGAATGAGCCCCCCAGTCGCCCCAAGGAAGGAGTATTTTAAACAAAACTTAAAGAACTCGCTAAATGAAAGGGAAATGGGAATAACTTTAATGATATCCCATGGGTCAATCTTTTCCTCTATTTTCAAATGAACTTTTGCAGCTTCTTTCTGTTTTGCCAACCCTTTCCACATCGCACTTTTTTTTTTTTTAACGTTTATTTATTTTTGAGACAGAGAGAGACACAGCATGAACGGGGGAAGGGCAGAGAGAGAGGGAGACACAGAATCGGAAGCAAGCTCCAGGCTCTGAGCCGTCAGCCCAGAGCCCGACGCGGGGCTCGAACTCACGGACCGCGAGATCGTGACCTGAGCCGAAGTCGGACGCCCAACCGACTGAGCCACCCAGGCGCCCCAACATCGCACTTTTAAAGTCTGCGTCTTCTTTTGTTTCTGCACTCATTTGGCAAATATTTACTGTGAATTACTTGTACCTGCCAAGCACTGTTTTTAGGGCAGAAAGGTAGGCACTGTACATTTCCTGCATTCAAGTATATCATCTGGGACTCCGCATAGATAAGGAAGGATTGTTACAATAAGACACAAACATATGCTCTGTGACAGAAGTGAGCACATGATTTTATAGAAGCAGAAATCTCCCGTTCGGAATTTGTAAGATACCGTTTTTTTAAGTTTATTTATTTTGAAAGAGGGAGAGCTAAAGTTTATTTATTTTAAGAGAGAGAGAGGGAGAGAGAGAGAGAATCCCAAGCAGTCTCAGTGCCATCAGCCCAGAGCCCGAGGAGAGCCCAACGTGGGGGCTCAAACTCACAAACTGTGAGATCATGATCTGAGCTGAAATCTAGAGTCAAACGCTCAATCGGCAGAGTCACCCTGGCACTCCCGTAAAATAACTTTTAATGCTTTGTTCCCTCCTCATGCAAAAGACAACAATAAACTCAGGCTTGGATTCTTCAACTTTGAAATAAAGTTTCAGAGACAAGTTTGAGAGCTTTAAAAAACATGGATAACGTTTGCAGAAGGAGGAAAGCAAACTAAATAAGAATTATAATTTTTACTTGGTTTCACATTTCTCCTCCTGAATAATTACATGTAGAATTAATTCTAGACAAAGTGTTTCTAACATTGTCTAGGGGGAAAAACTTGCAAATTTCTGTTGCCACGTGAAATAATTTAAAGGTTAAAAAGCTAATTGTGCTAAATTGGGTCTATAGGAATTTGGCATGGGCATGCCTTGGCTTCAGAGAGAGCTCTAAAACAAAATCCAAAGATAGGTCTAACATTCCAAGCACATACCTGGTGAAAACAAATCTTTTAATGAGAAAAGTATCACGGTTATGATGAAAGAGAATAAGTGTAGAGGAAGCTGCAACCAGAGAATTTTCTTCAAGTGTTGAAGGTAGCTCCCATTTCAATTTATTTCTTCAACGAATACGTAACCAGAGCCCTAGCTGTGCAACGAGCAGGAGACACAGGGCAGGTGGATCTGATGCGACTCTGCCTTCAAGGCACTCGCCGTCTTGCAAAACAGCCAGAGAAGACAATCACATCCATCACGCATCTATTTCCAAACGACTTCGTAGTCGTCTCACTTTGTTAAGTGGTTAATCCCCAAATTTTCATCCATCCAACTTCTGTTCATCATCCGTTCATTCATTGTTAGACAGCTACTAGGTGCCCCCCTATTTTATATATTTTTGTAGGATCCCAGACCTTTCCTTTATAGTACTTCGGTCAATTAGCATGCACTGCTTACGAGTCTTATTACCCCTTTATTCTGTAAGGAATACAAGGTGACTTGTGGGTCTGCAAAAAACAATTTACACAATGAGCAAATAGGTCAACTAATAGACTAGTGAAGAAAGACATGGGTAAATGGAGAACCATAATGCAGCCTGGGAAATGTAGTAACAGAAATTCTCCAAACAGGTGATGGATTCTACAAGGTTAACCGAGTTGTTAAGAACCACCTAAGTGTGCCAGGCCATTGGAGAAGCTTCAGAGATGGTCCTGACGTTAAGGAGCAGAAATACCCCACAAGGCCAATACTACAGATAATATATCTATCCACCCCTTCCTCCTCCGTTCCCCAGATCCATGGAAGAAAGGAAAATAATAGTAACAGCTAATACTTTTTGACCACTTACTGCCAGCCAGGTACTATTAAAACCACTTGCTACTTGTAAACTAATTTTTTTCAAGTTTTTATTTATTTTGAGAGAGACAGAGACAGCATGAGTGGGGGAGGTGCAGAGAGAAGGAGAGAATCCCAAGCAGCCTCTGTGCTACCAGCATGAAAACTGTGAAATCACGACCTGAGCCTAAACTAAGAAGAGTTGGATGCTTAACCGACTGAGCCACCCAGGCGTCCCCAAACTAATTTAGTCCTCACAACAGAGTCTATGAGGTGGGTATTACTATTATCCCCTATCTACATATAAGAAAACTGACCAACAGAGAGGTGTGGTAAACTGGCCCTGATCGTACAGTTGGGAAGTGACATATACAGGATTCAAAGTCGGCTTGTCTTGCTCCAAATTTTCCTCTGGAAAAAGCAAATTCTATTTTAAAAGACTCCTAATAAACTGTTTATTATTTCATATCTAACGTAAGACTCACATTTGGAACTGGTCCTTATTAGAAAATATTGTCATTTTAATTTATTTTTTATTTTTAAAAAATTTTTTCAACGTTTATTTATTATCGAGAGGCAGATATTATCATCAAGAGAGACAGAATATGAGCAGGGGAGGGGCAGAGAGAGGAGGAGACACAGAATCTGAAGCAGGCTCCAGGCTCTGAGCTGTCAGCACAGAGCCCGACACGGGGCTCGAACTCACAAACTGCAAGATCATGACCTGAGCCGCAGTCGGTTGCTTAACCATCTGAGCCACCCAGGCGCCCCATAAAATAGTCATTTTTCTTTCAAAGTCAACCATGATAGCTAGATGACACTTTGCATTTACGTTGAGCCCATTTTTACTCGAGGCTCGGAATTCTTGCCTTCAAGATGCAGTGGAGCAAACCAACGTCTCACCGGTCTTCTGGAAGGTTCAGCCTCGCTTTCATCGTCAGTCTCGGGCAGTTAACAGAGTACAGCCTACACCAAAGCCTTAAAGCCTTAAAGTGCTCTTCACTTCCTAACCCAGGACTGCACAGTTAAAAGACAGGGGATACCTGTTCCAACGCTAGCGGAGAGTGGAAACCTATAAAGAAGAGAAAAATAAGGCTAAAGAGATGGAAACTTTCTGAATTTGGGCTTCCCTCAGGGGGCCGGACGTACAGAAGGGGGAGATGATATTTCTCTGATGAGTAAACAGCTTTTTAAGGGAAAGAAACAGGAAGGGCACTGTGAGAGAAGAAGACTTCATTTCAGGAGATGACGGTTGGGAAACAGGACGTTGGTATCTGAGGAGGAGCCAGAGTGGCCAAGAGCTTTTGAATAAAGGGGCTTACCTTTTAGTATCAATGAAAAGAGCAGAAAATGAGTCTACGCGGAAGACATCGCATTCAGTGAGAAAGGAAGAAAAGATAAAGTTTGTAGTGGGAGACCCCAGTGGTAAGTATGTTGGGAAAGCAGGTGGCTCAGGGGGGAAAAAGACACACACAATCCCATAGGGGGGAAAAAAAAAGTCAGAGAAGTAAGGACAGGGACTAGGGCGTACCTTAATATGAAATTATATTAACAAAGAAAAGTAAATAGCAGTGAAAACGCCCCACAATTACTCAGAGTAATCAAAGTAAAGGGGAGTGACCTAGTGTAATGCAATTTAAGAACCAGTAGCCGAGGGGAAAAAATGGCAATTCTGAAGTGGAATGGAGAGTTGAAAAACAGCATGTCTTCCAGAGCTGGTCTCATCTCCAGGAAATCATTGCCTTAGAAAAGAGAATCTTTTAGAAGGGAAAAATCAAAGCAGTTTCAGACTGTGTAGGAGAGAACAAAGGGGTCGTGCCCGCTCCGTCAGGCCAAGTAGGAGTCTGAACTTCCTACCGTGATTAATATGACAATGAACTACATGGTAATTACAGGAATATACGAGAGGAAAATGATGTTTTTTAAAAAGAAAAGGAAAAAAGAAAGAATCCAGAAGGTAGAAGCACAACAACCCCCTTCTAAGAAAAAAAGAAAGAAAGAAACAGGGAATGTCCCATAAAAGCTACATGATATAGAACAACTTGACAAGAACATGAATTCAGCAAACCAAAAACTTAGAGACAGGATGAAGAAATACCCGAAGGAGATAAATTGAAAATTAAAAATAAAATCTAATAAAAGACACCAAGGAATAAATAATAATAAGTACACCAAGGAATAAATAATAATTATCCATGTATTTTCCATAAACCCAGATTCAAGGTCCATTTGTTTTCTCACTGCCAATGACTCTCCTGCAGGTGGGCATGACCAAACACTTGGAGGTATTTCTCACAGAGAAACCCATGGACCTTTATTCCATATTGTAATTCTGTGTTTAACGATTGTCCTATCTAGACTGTGTGCCCCTGGAAAGCAAACGTTCTCTCTTACTATTCATTACATCCCCATGAGTGAGTGCAAACACTTAGTGAGTAGATGTTGAATAAACAGACAGATAATTGGTCTTAAGACCAATGCCTCATTTTCATGCAAGCTTAAGATGGACTAAAAAGGAAAACAACAAAACAAAACAAAACAGAAGAGGGTAAGCAAAATAACTTTCTCTTCTTTATTTTTCCTAGGAAATGGGAACGTTCTCCTGCCTGAATTGGAGGGTTGGTTAAGATCCTGGACCTCCACCTTTGGTGCTAGTGGAACCACCTGTATGGGAACATGTTACATCCTGGACATCACAGATTTGTATATTTATCACAACAATTTTTCCGGTAGAGGGCGGTAGGCTGTTTTGGTCTACATAATCAGTTTATTATAACAACTTTTTTTTATTTTTTTATTTATTTATTTTTTTTTTTCTTTTTTTCTTTTTTTTTTTTAATTTACTTTTGGGACAGAGAGAGAGACAGAGCATGAACGGGGGAGGGGCAGAGAGAGAGGGAGACGCAGAATCGGAAACAGGCTCCAGGCCCCGAGCCATCGGCCCAGAGCCCGACGCGGGGCTCGAACTCACGGACCGCGAGATCGTGACCTGGCTGAGGTCGGACGCTTAACCGACTGCGCCACCCAGGCGCCCCTATTATAACAACTTTTTAACAGATGGGGATAGAAGTATCTTGAGGGAGAGGCACTTTGTCCTAATTCCCATGGAGACTCCATATGTGCTAATTGCAACAATGCCCAGGGCCTGGATTCAGACGTAACTATGTTCAAATCCTCATCCCACTGGTTACTAGCCGCAAGATCTTGGAAAAGTAACATAACTGTTTCAAAGATCCTCCTTTATGAAAAAAGTTGATACAAGTTCCTTTCTCCTAGAGCGGTATTAAGAAGTCATTAAGACAACACAAGTAAAATATTTAGCACAGCTAATTGTCACAAAATAAGACTTAAATGTTGCTTGATATCATTGTTATTACAATTACCATTGTTATTCTATTATTCTATTATTATTATTCTATTCGATTATTCTATTCTATATTCTATTATTATTGTTAAATGGTGCTAAAATCTTGATTCCTTTGCATTTTCCCCACACAAAATGGATGTGAAGATCATGGCTGAAAGTATAGCAGTTATTTCAAACTAGTCAGATACACTCTATGTTATAAGCCCCTCAAAATATTTTGTTATTTGCATATAGACGTTTTAAAATAACTTCCACATTTTGGGCTTTGATGGGCAGTAATTAATTTGTGATCTTAAAAAAAAAAGATTTCCAGTCATTCAGCGCATCTCAGAAATAAAGTGTAAGGAATCAACTTATTGCATCATAGTATATTATTTCATTTACTGACTTTTTCTTACAGATTAGAGTCTTGAAATGCATTCGGAGACATAATGTTTTAGTGCAATGGCAAAAACAGCACTTTGACTGGTTCTTCCTCTGTTTCTTTGGTATCTCTTAAACAACAGACAACTTCTCCAAGTGCTGCTTTTTGAGTAATTGTTGTTTGTCAATGTTTTGTCAACTTGTCAATTGCTCACACAGTTTATGAACACTCTCGTAGCACAGCTGTCTACAGTCTGATGAAGAAGCTCATCCCTTTGGAATGCCATCGAAGATGGCAGCCCTGTTTGAGTTAGTGCTGTTTACATCTAAGAAGAGAGAGAGAGTTCCCGGGAGATTTATTGCCGCCATTTTGGCAAATTCTGATTTTGACAGAATTTCTTTGAATACTGAATACCTACCGATGCAGAGACACAAATGAATGGTGTCTGTGCTTCAATAGTTCATCCCAAGCTCCAGGTGTTTCCTTAAGGAATGGTTGATCTAATGCCATTAGCTCCTACCTCCAGCAAGATACCATTTTTCACCACCAACCTCATCATTAGGTATTTCACACAAACCGGTTTCCATCGTAGACTTTCTGATGAGGCTCCTCTCTTTCATAATTCCACCATTTACATCCCAGTGATCCTCTCTTGTTAACTGTATCTTTTCTGTTTTCCTTCCCTATTAGATATTCAGGCCAATTACGTTTCCATACATCCTTGCTTTCCCCTTCTTCCTTCCTCACCATCACTCTGTTACTATTCCAGCTACCTTCTGATGATCCCATTTGCTCCCAGGCACAAGAACAAACACTTTTTTTTTGGGAAAAGAACAATCCTAAGTAGTGTTGAAATAAAACAACTTCCTGCTCTACATGACCCCTGTGTTCAATCTGGGGACAACTGAAGCCCATTGATAAAGGACAACACCTGGTAGGCAGTAGATTAAACCCCAATAACTCAGATTGCAGCCATTCAGAGCCTAAGCGAATTCACCTGGTAGTTCAGGTGTCCTTTTATAACAACTCTGATGAAAAAAGAAAGGGTCGATTAGGTAGATTCAAAGTACAAGCCAGACTGTAGGAGGAATGTTTTACCTACTTAATGACAAAGAGAAACTAGGATAAAATGAATAAGAGAAGGTAGATTCTGGTGAAGAAAGGCAGATTCAGAACCAACAGAAGAAGGACTTCTATCGCAAAGCATCTGGGGTTGTGGCTGCTCTGTGTGCCTTGGAGTCAGAGAGCCCCACGCTTAAATCTCAGAACTGCCACTCCGTAGCTGTGACTTTGGCCCTGATCCTCCTAAGTGTGTTTCCTTGTTTGTACAATGCGATGATAATAGCATCTACTTCAAGGGCTTCCCTGCAAATAAGTAGAACGTAAGTAATTATTATGAGAATCACCCAGGGTGGCTTGCAGAGGACCAAGCTGCCTCAGGAAGAGGCTATCATCCACCCTGGAGCCAAGGTGTCCTTTAGCATATTTTAGTGATTCAACGGACAGAATGAGATGTCCCTTAAGGCTCTTTTCACCCCCAAATTTCATTATTCTGTGAAGTGACCAAGAATTCAAGGACTCCTCGAGCCCTAAAATGGAGTATGTAAAATCAATGGGCTAAGTACAACTATTTTCACCTTTTCATTAAAGCACATCTCCAGAGACTGGCTTCTAAGTTACTATGACTTTCTCACATTTTAATCTCAAAAAATAGGCTATAATTTGGAAATCTCTCTTCCTTTTCTTTCTTTCTACTTCCCCATTCGCCATTTTGTCTTAGAAAAACTCAGTTTTCGGGGCGCCTAGATGGTTCAGGTGGTTAAGTGTCTGACTTCGGCTCCGTCATGATCTCACAGTCTGTGGGTTCGAGCCCCGCATAGGGCTCTGTGCTGACAGCTCAGAGCCTGGAGCCTGCTTCGGATTCTGTGCCTCCCTCTCTCTCTCTCTGCCCCTCCCTCGCTTGCTTGCTCTCACTCTCTCTCTCTCTATCAAAAATAAATAAACATTACAACAATTTAAAAAAAAAGAGAAACTCAGTTTTAGAGTACTGTAAATTCCATACTGACTGTGGAATATTGGATCATTCTCCCCCATCCTTTATTCCATCCTTATAATAGGATAATATAAACGCACGCTTTGCCATGTGACACTGCCGAACTTTCCCGAAAAATAGGCAGAGCAAACTTACTTATACCATTGACTTTTGGGGGGCTTAGCTGTGTGACTTGCTTTGGTCAAAGGAATGTTAGTGGTTTGACACGTCATCTGCCGTGCGGATATGACCTGGGTAGCCACTAGCCCCTGAATGAATCTGACCTACAGACTCCAACCAAACCCTACCAATCTTAGCAGAAGCCATCAGAGTTACAGCTGACCCGTAGATCTAAGAGCAAGAAATAAGTATTTGTTATTGTATACCACCGAGATTTGGGGTTGTTATGCAGCACGATCACCATAATGGCTAGCCTACTGCCTAGACTCGCAAGTGAAAAAATACTGAATTTGAGCTGTATCTCTTTCCTCTGGCGCTCTTCCCCAGACGCATGGTTACAAAAAATTGCCAAGATATCAGGCGTTAAGAAAAAAGGGGGGAAATGGTATAGTCACTGTAGAAAAGGATTTCCAAAGGTATAAAAATAGAATTACCATACAATTCAGTTATACCACTACTGTCATCTACACAAGAGAAATGAAAACATTGGTCTACACACACACTTGTACGTGAGTGTTCATAACAGTGCTATTCATAATAGCTCAAAGTGGAAACAATCCAAACATCCATCAACTGAGGAGTAGATAAATAAAATGGGGCATACGCACGTAACGGAATAATATATGGTCATAAAAACGAAAGCAGCACTGACACGTTTATACTATAATATGGGTGAACCTTGAAGACATTATGCTAAGTGAAGGAAGTCAGTGACAAAACACCACATATAGTATAATTCCATTTATGACATATCCAGAATAGGCAGATCTATAGAGACAGAAAATAGATTAGTGGTTGCAGGGGCTGGGACAAGTAAGTAAGGCAGCTGACTGCTAATGGAAATGAGCTTTCTTTGGGAGGTGAAAAATAATGTTCTAAAATTGGACTATCACCACAGATGGTTCCACAGATCAATAAACATAGCAAAAACCAAAGAATGGTGGACTTTATTTTTTAAAGTTTATTTATTTATTTTGAGAGAGAGCATGCAAGTGAGGGGGGGACAGAGAAAGAGGGTGGGGGGACAGAGAGAGAGAGAGAGAGAGAGAGAGAGAGAATCCCAAGCAGGCTCTACACTGTCAGCGCACAACCAGATGAGGGGCTCGAACTCATGAACCACAAGATCATGACCTGAGCTGAAGTTGGACGCTTAACCACCTAAGCCACCCAGGTGTCCCAGAATTGTGGAATATAAATAGGTGAATTGTATGATACGTGAATTGTATCTCGATACGGCTGGGATATAAGAAAAGCTAAAAGAAAAGAGAAAAATATTCCTGAATAGTGTACAATAAGAGATGTGCAGCCAGATCCTGACGTTGAACTTCTTTGGGTCCCAGCAGTGGGTCCCAGGTTCCATTTGACTGTACATCTCCCCCGGTCAGGGTCCCCAGGATGGAGCCCATGCTCCTGGAAAGGCAATCAAGTTTCCCCCACCAGACTCTGCTTCAGCTGGGCAACCCACAGTTCAAATACCAATACTGTTCGCAGACCCTCTCTGTGAGTCCTTGTTGACTCTTAGACCCACCTTGAGAGAAGGAATGCATCCAATGTTTAGTATACTTGCAGCCAGAGTTAGCACACCCAACAGGCTTCCTCAGCTTTGTCCTACCCCAACCCTACCCTCTCGACATATTTCTATCGTTTTATGTCTCTCAATATACTCTCATTATCTCCCAGTAATTAGAGAATACTGGTCGGTCCAATATAGAGGAAGAACTAGTCTGTCTTCCTTAGTCAAAGGTAAATTCCTCCAGAAGTGACTTTCTTCTTTTAGTAACTGAATTAATAAATGTGACTTTATTATTTAAAATTTTTTCTCACTGAAGTACAGTTGACATATAATATTATACAGTTTCAAGTGTGCTTCATGGTGATTCAACAATTATATACATTGCAAAATGCTCACTATGGTAAGTGTGGTTACCATCTGTCACCACATGAAGTTATTACGATATTACTGACGATATTCCCTACTCCCTACGTTGTACTTTTCATCCCCATAACTTCTTTATTTCCAGAAACATTCTTAGTCCTTCATACAGCATTGCAGCACATAGCAAGCATCCAATATATGTCTGTAATTAAAGCAGATGATCTCAGCTGTGGAGACATAGCCACTTTAAGAAGTGGCTGTTCTTGGGGCACCTGGGTGTCTCAGTCAGTTGAGCATCTGACTCTTGATCTCGGCTAAGGTCAAGATCCCAGGGTCATGGGACTGAGCTCCAGTCAGGCTCTGTGCTGAGCGTGGAACCTGCTTAAGATTCTCTCTCTCTTCCCCTCTGCCCCTCTCCCCCACTCACTCTCTGTCTCTAAAATTAAAAAAAATAATAATAATAAATAAAAAGGTGGATGCTCTTGCCTTGTACATGAAGGAGTCAAATGGTGAGAGTGTTCAGTAACTTGCTAAAGCCCCAGAGCTAGTGAGTGTTACATCCGGGACTGAAGCTCAGAGCCCCAACCTCAGATCCCAGTTCTTTCCACCCCCTCCTGAGAAATGAAGACATTTCTACCAGATATGAGGAAAGTGCTTTAAGCTATTCAAGCCACAGACGTTGATGGGAGGAAAACATAGTCTAAGGTACGTGCTCTTCGGCAGGCAGGCATTGTTCATCCATCTTTGTCCCTCCGCGTCTCTTCCTTCTTGGTTCCCCAGCCTGGCGAACCTTCTCGCCAACTGGTACCAGGAAAAGCTCTATAACCTATTATGTGCTCATCCTTTGCGGTGGTAAATGGTCACAGCTTCCTTTCACGTGTCTGCAGGTCAAGTGAGAGAGATGCTCCGGAGTCTGGTAAACCCCATTCAATTCCCTCCACCTTGACAGTAAAGCTTATAAGCTGATTTGAAGAATCTCAGGAATAAAGTATCTATAACATACGAGCCCAATATTTTAATGCAAAAAGACTGTATCCTATTTAATAGCTCCTTTCAACTTAACTCCTTGTTTTCTTCCTTAAAATTTCTCTATTTTTTTAAACTGAAAACTCCAAATCTCTCTAGTTTTTTTTTTTTTTGTTTTTTTTGAACCCAGCCATGGCTGGGGCAATTTCATTTATATTTATAGCTAAATTCCAACTGCATACACTCTGCCCATGATTAATTCACAGATGAAGGGCTCTGAAGTTTGAATGTTCTGAGTAACTACAAAGCAGGGCAGAGTTAAAAAAAATGGTAGCTGAAGCCAATAATTTGAATTTATAAAAAAAATAAGAAATCACAGTCTCTGGTTTAAAAATTTATGATCTCTTAGAAAACTACTTTTTTATGTAGAAAAGGAAAATATTAATCCTCTGTTAACTAGGTGAAATGAAACCAAATCTGAGCTTCAAACTTCATTTCTTTATATCTTCTCTTGGCAAAACCCTAGTGGAATATTACCCAGAACCTTCTGCTGTCCAGAGGTGACTACAATATTTGGCCTTCAGGGTAAAGCTGAAGTAAGAATTGTAGGTCTAGCTAGGCTTACACTGGGAATGAAATACTTCCATTCCTCACGGTGAAGTATAAGTTTGTCCAAAATGTTCCCTATAAAATATGTGACCGAGGTCTAATTGCTCCAATGTGTTATAAACTTTTCACTTTCCTTAGGTTTCTGCACACACAGACAGATTGGCATAGATTTAAAAAGAAAGGAAGAAAGTTTAACAGATTTCTCTTACACAAAGAACTGCAAAACCGTGATATATCTTCCACGTTTGAGTAGAGTAAGTTAGGACAAAGGGTACTTTTCTTTACTCTTTTTTCATTACAGGTGCATTAAGACCCACCAGGAACCATGGGAGTGGCTGTACATCCAGGCTGCCCGGATCCCAGATCTGCCACTCAATTAGCTCTCAACACCCATGCCTCAGTTTCCCCATCTGTAAAATGGGAATGCCAATAATTGTGCCCTACTGCACAAGTCTATACAAAGCGCTTAGAACGGGGGCTATAGCTCAGGGGCAGAGCATTTGACTGCAAAGCGCTTAGAACAGTGCTTGGCATATGGAAAACACGGAATTAATAGTAACTCATTATTATTACTATCAGAACTTAGAGACTAACACAAATTACTGAAAATTAAATACTGAATGCCACACTCTCAAACTACCTCAGAAGCGAGGGCTGTTGAGAACAGTGTTTTAAGGAATTTATCAAGCTGGTAACTGTCACAGAGAAAACAATCCATTTGAAAGAAGATTTATCTTTTCCCTCTACCCTGTAGATGCGTGGGGGGGGGGGAATGGTAGGGGTAGGGGGGCTGTCTCACTTTTTTCCCGATTCTGCTCCCAAGTGTGGCCCATGTCGTGGATCTTTCTGAGATTGCTCATTTAACACAAGAGAAAGCACGCTCCCCTCGAAAGAAAGCTTTTCTGCTACTTAAGCAAAGGGGTGGTTAGAGGCACAGTCCTTGGAACCAACATGACTAATCTCCCCTCCTGGTACTGCGACCTATACGTTGTGTGACCCTGCGGAAGTTCATTGACCTCTCTGTGCCAGGTTTCTTCATCTGTAAAATGGAGATAATGACAGAACTCAAGAGCTATGTGAGGGCTCAACGAGTTAATACAGGCAAAGTACTTGGAACTGGGCCAGTAACACAGTAAATTCTAAACAGCACATTTACTGCCATTATTATTATACACCTTCTCTGTGCCTTGTCACTTTGCTTGTTGTAATTCTTTCATTCACCCAGTAAATTATTTCACTTCCTGAGGGTTAACTAGTTGCACCGAGGTTCATGGCTCCATGCATCGGTGCGGAGCCTGATGCGGGGCTTGATCTCACGACCCTGGGATCATGACCTGAGTCAAAATCAAGAGTTGGATGCTCGACCGACTGAGCCACCCAGGTGCCCCTGTGTCTGTGTTTTGAAACACCAACCCTGTGAGGTGCGGCAACGGTTGATAGCATTGCATTGTGCCATCTCTTCAAGTGAACACATTGCAAGACATCCCCCAGATTCTCAGAGCCCCCCCCCCACATGTGGCTCCTCCTGATACTGTCTTTCATATGCTCCTACCATACTGTCACATAAAGGTTCACTCTCCTTTATCTCAGAGGAGACAAAACTTCCCTCTCAAGCCCCGGTTCTACTTCCTAAACTGAAATGAAAAAGCCCTTCTAGAATAATAGTCTCTTCATTCCTAGGACGTGTGGGTTATCCCATTTACGGGCAATTCAGTTTTTGCCAACTTTCCTCCCACTTTCTTCCTATGTCCCTCCATCCCCGGAGCGTCACACATTCATTTTATCCATACAATTTAAATAAAATCAACTTGAGACTTTGGCAGGATTTTTATATCTGTGTTTTACATAGTTTTGAGAATGGCTGTCTTCTCTAGGTTTGAGGAAGATCTACACTGTGTGTTCAGTTCTGCATCAGGAATCAGCCATTCACATGGCTGGAATCACACACTCGTGTGTCTGTAGTTCCATCCACTCCGTCCAGGCACTCATCTTAATGGTGGTCAGAACAGGTGAGGTGAGTGTTAGATGTGACAGCAATTAAGACAGTTAGGATGCATTTAGGACTTCGTTGCAACCCCACTGTTGGGCTAATCAAGTGTGTATTTTAAGTACAACTCTTTGCTTTTACTTAAGTCTTTAATGCTCATGAATCAATTCAAATGCTTTAGACTTTCCATAATTATTTTCACATGCCGCTCCAGAAGGCAAATTCCAGTCAGTATTCCCCCTGGGAACAGCGGTCCGGGGAAGGGCTCTGTCTGTCCTGGAGTTAACACGGGAGCACCAGAGCGAGTTGCTTTTTACTTCCTCGGCTGAACCTCTTGGAACGTGGGGGTTGTTTTCTTCTTGTAAAAAAAAAAAAAAAATGTCCAGGCTTATAGTAAAATATGAAAGCTCAACATATTTCCCCCAGGTAATGGGATTGAGAATAAAGATGAAATCTTCCCTTGGCTTTGCCATCAACAGGATCTAACCACGGGCTTGTGTTCTCTTTCTCTTTGCCAAGGGATCCAGATTATTCCCCTAATGGACTTGGTCACTCAATCCTGACTAAAGAATATCAGCAAAACACAAGGTTTCACTTTGCGGAAGATGGCAAGCCATAGTCCCGGGGTATCATTAGGGTACTTGCCCTTCGAGAAACCCCCTTATTAGCCACAAGATCCAGACAACGCTATGAAGCCTGTACTTTTCTTTTTTCAAGTAAAAAGGGTCATTTCGTTTGCGTGCTAGCAACATGTACCCAAAGCATCCCAAACTAATGGACCTTAGAGAAACAAAATGCCTTCTGCAGAACTGAAAAGCCACTTAAACGGATTGGTTTATTCCAAGACCGAGAACCGGAAGGTCAAGTGTGAGGCCAAAGACAATGTTTTGTTGCTGCAGGAAAAACCCCGAACAATTCTGAACATAGGACACGGCCAGGCTGCCAGAGTTTTAAACTTGCCCCGGTCCTAACAGAGGCTTCTGCCCCAACCCCGGGGGCTTGAGGGTGGGGCCGGTCTACAGAGACACAGATCTGCAAGGAGATGCCTGAAACGCTGGACACTTCGGGGATGTCCCCAACCTCCACCTGTCTGCGGGCACAGGGGAGGAAGGAACAGCTTTAATGAAGCCATACCCCCGATACAGCGGGTGCGACGCAGGAGGCACAAGGAACTCCCACCTTTCCAGGGAAGGGGGCTACTTCGGTGGCACTTGATTACATTCACTCGTTCACGCAGCTCCCCGGAGGACACGGTTTTTATTTTTAGAGGAGCCTCCATTTGCTGACTGTCGTGAAGGGAACACTCAGGAGGAGCTATTAGCAGTCACTTGTTTCAGTAAACATTGAATGTAACATATGCCTCTCAAGTAATGTGTATCCAAACATACAATTTACAAATAATTAACATCATGTTAATTAGTCACATTAATTTATGCCACTTTGTGGAATTATTTCCTCAGAGTGTTTAGGAACGCTGCCAGGAGCTTGAGCCAAACAGTGTGAAAATGTGCTTGAAGTTGACTGTTGTGAGTAGCTGTGAAACACAGCTTGAGCACGTTGCTGCCGGGGCCCTGCGCGGCCGGGAACGCGCCCACCGCCCGGCCGCCCCGCCTGGCAGGGCCCTCAGACCCCTTTCCTGACTCACACCCCCTCTTTCACGTTCAGGGGTCTGCTGATCGCTGCTGAGTGCCCGCTGTCCCCGCCACCGAACACACACTGCCAGGTACGTGCAGGTGGGGGGAAGGCAGACGAACGGCGATGAGTTTCACACGCAGCGATACTGTGCTGACAGCCGGTGGCTGGAGATTGAAAACGAAGACAAAACTAAAACTAAAATTATTTCCCGTGAACAAAGCTCCTTGAAGGCACCGTGGCAGAAGCGAAGGGTTAAGTTTCCAAATAAAGGGGGATCTGCAGAAGCATTCATCTGTCTTTGAAACGTTGGCAACCTCACAAAGACCGAACCCCCGCCCCCCTCTTCTCAAAGTGCTGAAAATCGGGACAACGGGATGGCTAACTCCAGCCGAGCAGCCGAGGAAGAAAAAAGAAAGATATTTAGAGAAAGCAGACTTGAGAGACTTTGCAAACAGAGGGCAGGCTCGGTAAGAAAAACACAACCGAACAATACGATGAAGTCGAGATAAGGGTCCCAACGGGGGCAGGTTATGATTTAGGAGTCTGTGAAATAGGCCACGATCGCTCCTTCTCGGATCTGGTCACTGTCAGCACGTCTTTGTGTTGGGGTAACTAAGTGGATAAGAAGGGATGAAATTCAGAATCCCTTTCTGAACTTTGCAGGATGAATTCCAGAAAGTTCCAGACAAGACATGCAACCCCTTCACCACTGTGGTTTGGGCGATGATTCTGAATTAATGATACATAGCAGGACTAAACTATCTATAATTGACGTACACTCTCAAGGTGCAAAGAACTTGCACGAAAAGGTCAGTGCAGACAAGCATTTGAGGATGAAGACATTGACCAACATAAGGCAGTTGTGGGCAATACAAGGAACGGGGATCTAGGAATCTCTCTTGAATCTCCGCACACTAGTGGAAACAAGATTAGAATGGACTGTCAGCACGATTCCTCCCCTCCCAACCCTGTTTCATCTGTTTATTTGCAGAATAGGTCATTGTAAGCTGCCCTACCGGAGCCACATCACCTTGTAGACTAAGCCAAGGGACAAAACGATGAAGAGTCTAAGGGGGCAACAGAGAGGCAGTGAGGTGTCAACACCCAACGTCATCCCTGTCCTCGCGGAGTTTAATAACCTAGCAGAAGAGGCAGGTGTGCGCATGAAAAAAAAATTACATAAAGGATGATAGAAATGCCAATAAAGTATTATATAGATGCCAAAAGCGAGCCCCAAAAACGTATTGTGGGAGGTAAAGAAAACCATGATCCATTCAGAAAGTTTGGGAAACTTGGCCCAGAGAAAGTTCCTTTCTTGATATCTGTTCCTAGCTATCTAAAGAGATAAATTCGGAGCTTTATTTCCATGTGGACACACGGAGACATATAAGTAGAGCATATATATATTATATATATATATATTATATATATATAAATATATATATATATAAAAAATATATATATATATATATTTTTTTTTTCCCCGTAAGAAAAAGCTGGAATTGGAATTCATTGGAATGAGAATCACATGTAGTCTATAACTTCCTCAAAAGTCGCGGTTAATAACAATATATTTTAAGTGTTGCTTTTTTAAATTTTATTTAGGGCCTATTTGATTCATTTTAACTTGGATTCAATTTGGTTCTCTTTAATATTTATCCAATAATGTTTCAGAATCCCAAAGATGTGAATACATGAAAGCTCTTCCCTAATGTCCAGGAAACCATTGAGAATATAAAAGCAGCAAAAAATCATCCTAGGGTTTAAGGACGTTCTGAAACTTCAAAGAGATTCGAATGAAATCTGCACCTATTTTGCCCAATCTGAAATTGCGCTCGGCGGGAGAAGCACTTCTCCCCATGCAGAAATGTGAAAATGCATTTGAAAAAATAGATCCATATTTTAATTAAAAGGGGCCATTCGGAGCCCAGCATGTGAAAGCATGGCATTAATATTTGTGACACTAGCCATGGGGGACAGGGGGGCAAAGAGGGTCTTGCATCAGCAGCGGGAAGTCAAAGTTGATCCTTCTTGAAATCCAGATTCTCACAGACATTAAGGGGTCTGTTCTTGCTTCAAAGTATTACCCAAAGACAAGGCACATTGATGGCAGGTCTAGACACCCGTTAGGGGGGCTGCGGCAGGATCAAAGTTGAAACAGGGTAGTGCTTCTGGAGAGGAAAATGCTTATGGCTATAGATAAGTGTGGGGCTGTGTGTGTGTGACAGCCAGCAGTAACCCCACCTATCACACAAACACACGAATAAGTGTCAATCCACAGTTATACAAATTTTAAAATGAGTGTAATTTGCTCAACAGACTTGAGAAATGTTACAGTCTACTGAATACCGATGGCATTTATTGGCTTTGTTTGTTTGATAGGTTGTGACAGCTGTTGAACAGCCCCGTGTTTGGCGTTTGACAGAAACGCACGTATTCAGCAAACCAGTGGCCGTGACTCCTTACAGCCATAATATGGACACCTGCCATAATGGCTGGTAGCCAGTCCTGGCCTGTTCAGTGTTGCTGGGTTTATGGACATGTATATTTACACCATGACAGGTAAAAAAAAAAAATCATGTTCGTGTGCGTGGGTCAATTTTTGATGTCCAATGGATCATTTCTTCCTTTTAAGGAAAATGTTCATTGTTCTGCGGGGAAAGCACCCTTTAAAAATGTAATCTGGTTCCTAAGAGCTTGGTTTCACATTCCCCTGACTTGTTTGTTAATGGAATGCCATAAGCACACCCTGGTATTTCAGTTTTGGGTACCCCAGGAGAGAAGAGCGGGGAGTAAGCTGGACAGTATGACATTTAGAACCTCTTCTCTGCTCTTGAGGCACAGGAGAGGTGAGGGCAGGCCCACCCAGCTCTACCCCTCCCTGGAGCAGCACTGTCCAATATGGCAGCCTCCAGCCCCACGTGGCTGGTGAGCCCTTTAAATGTGGCTAGTGAGACTCAAGAACTAAATTTAAATCTTACTAATTTTTTTTTTAATTTTTTTTTCAACGTTTTTTAATTTATTTTTGGGACAGAGAGAGACAGAGCATGAACGGGGGAGGGGCAGAGAGAGAGGGAGACGCAGAATCGGAAACAGGCTCCAGGCTCCGAGCCATCAGCCCAGAGCCCAACGCGGGGCTCGAACTCACGGACCGCGAGATCGTGACCTGGCTGAAGTCGGACGCTTAACCGACTGCGCCACCCAGGCGCCCCTAAATCTTACTAATTTTAACTGATGTGAAGTTAACTTTAAAAACGGGAGCAGTGTGCAGTATTTGTCCACCAAGCACCTGACATTTCCGTTTCACTGCTGCATCACATAAGATAACACTGTCGTTTTTGCAGTGAGTGCGTCAGGTACATGAGTCATTTCTGCCCTCGCACATAAACACCAGGCAACGTGTGTTAGTCTCTGTCATCAGATTGACTCAGCTACAATGACTTTTATCTTTGCACCGTGTAACATTATAATGTGTGTATTTAAATACGTTATGCAGGTGGCACAAGTTACGCGTTAGTAGGTAGGGATAACTGTGATTCACAATTCGGAATTAAATAAAACTAATTTGTTCTAATTATAAATTATTAGATTAGTTTCTCGTGAAAACAAGTAAGTGTAGACAGATCTTAAAATGTCAAATGATGATACCTGTGCAAAATCGAGGGGCAGATAACAAAACAGTTCTGGAACCAGAAAAGTTAAGGAAAAAAAATGATTAGAAGAAGGAACATTCCAACTTTCAGGAGGGATGTCCATTGCACTTAGCTGCAGCGCAGCAAAACAAGGTTGTTTGTTGCGTAAAAGAAATTTAAAGATAATAAAGTGAGCAATACAGAGATGTTTTTTAGTAAACATAGAGTAAATTTGAAGTTTTTCCCTCAACATTCAAACCCAAAATGTTCCTAGAATGCAGTTAGTAGAAACTTTAAAGTTACACATGTGGTTAGCGTTATCCATCCGTTAGACAGTGTCAGTAGATGATGGTGAATGATCAAAATCTGTCCCGAATCTGCTCCCACTGCTGCTGTCACCCTCTGGGTGTCCCCCACCACCTCTCGCTTGCTCTAAGAAACCACTATGTGGACTCCTGGCTATACTCTTCCTTCCTTGTAATCCATACAGTACAGAGCGGCCAATGGGATCTTTAAAAATCAAAATCGGGGCACCTGGGTGGCTCAGTCTGTTAAGCATCTGACTCTTGATTTCAGCTCAGGTCACGATCTCACAGTTCATGAGTTTGAACCCCGAATCGGACTCTGCACTTACAGCATGGAGCCTACTTGGGATTCTGTCTTCTTTTCTCTCTGCCTCCCCGCCTCTCGCTCGCCGTATCTTTCTCAAAATAAATAAAAATAAACTTAAAAAAAATCAAAATCAGGTCTCTCATTCCCCAAATTTCTGTTTCCCTAAAATATGGAAAGCGTGCCACAAGGCCCATGGGCCCTGCATAAACCAGCCACTGTTGCCACTTCCAATCACTTTTCTCCCCCAACCTCCCTGGCCTTCCTTCTGTTTCTTGGATCGTGTCCAGCCTGTTCCCATCTCAGGACCTTTGGAGTCTCTGTCCCTTGTGCCTGGAAGACTCCTTCCCCAGCTCTGTACAAATCTGATGGTTAAGAACATAAATGGATGTGGGGTGGGGGGGGAAGGGTGAATTGGATTAGACATTGAAATTTCATCCGTCCGTCAATGTTTTATCCATTCATCCATTTATTTTAGCGAACAGACATTACTTAGTCTCCACTACTTGCCAGGCGCTAAGCTAGGAGTTGAGAAGCCAGATGTTTTAAAAACCTTCCCTTTATAGGAAATAAAGGGGAAACTGGTTTCTGCTTGTGTTCTCTGTTCTCCCAAATTTTAGGAAGACTAAACTTATCTATAGCTAAATCACGGCCATAATTTTATGCTGTCAGTGTATCGAAAAAAACAAAAAGACAAAACAAAACCTAGGGCCGGACCAGATGATGTCCTAAGCAGAACAGAAAAAGTTAATGCTGTTGTGAGTCTCACCCCGGGTTGGAAACAGAAAACAGAAACTCCAACCCAGAAGAGGTCAGCAAGAGCAGGTTCCTCTTGGGCTGGGGCCATATCTTATTAAGTACTGCCTCCTTGGTGCCAGGTCTGTAGTAGGAATTCAGTAAATTCCTGCTAGATTGAGATCATCACTTACAATAAGCCCTTAATGAGACTATGAGTTCCTTAACGGCAGGGTCTATGGCAGTAGATGTCGGAATTCTTGAGGTCTCCAATGACCAGAGTCTCCATAATTGTTTACGGGCATTGTGGCTAAAACCTTAAGTCCTAAACATTTCAGGCCCAGGACATAAATGTGTGAAGCAGGCTGAGAATCAGAGCAAGGCAAAGCATCAGAGAATGATGGAGATTGGGACCTAGGGAGTATGTGCTCCATCTACATGGTCCCAGTGTTGCTAGATCTTCAGATTATTTTATTCAAAATCCTACAATGTAGATTTTTACTTGACATCTCCAATTTTTTTTAAAAGCATAATTACGTATTTTGGGAGAGACAGAACGCAAGTGTGGGAGGAACAGAAAGAGGGAGAGAGAGGGAATCCCAAGCAGGCTCCACAGTGCCAAAGACAAGCCTGATGTGTGGCTCAAACCCACAAAGCGTGAGATCATGACCTGAGCCAAAATCAAGAGTCCGATGCTTAACCGACCGAGCCATCCAGGCACCCCTTAAAATCTCCAATTTTTTAAAATTGGCAGTTAATTCAGAATGTTTGAAAGTATTTTGCAGATAAAAATACATGCAGGCCACTTTGGGCCCATGGTGTGGTCAAATCAAGAGAGGGGAATCGTCTTGTGCCGTTGGTGGGAATGCAAACTGTCGCAGCCACTCTGGAAAACAGTATGGAAGTCCCTCCAAAAATTGAAAATAGAGCTATGCTACAATCCAGCAATTGCACTATAGGTATTTACCCAAAGGAAACAAAAATGCTGATTCAAAGGAGCACGTGCACCCCAGTGTTTATAGCAGCACTCTCAACAATAGCCAAATTATGGAAAGAGTCCAAACGTCCATCGACTGACAAATGGATAAAGAAGAAGTAGTATACATATATATCTACAATGGAATTTTACTCAGAGATCAAAAAGAATGAAATCTTGCCATTTGCAACAAC
Organism: Neofelis nebulosa; assembly: GCF_028018385.1. Lineage (NCBI taxonomy): Eukaryota > Metazoa > Chordata > Mammalia > Carnivora > Felidae > Neofelis > Neofelis nebulosa. Next base: position 194,654,916 of record NC_080784.1, on the reverse strand, counting down.
ATGGATGAAACTAGAATGTATTTTGCTAAGCGAAAGAAGTCCGAGAAAGATCAAATATCATATGAGTTCACGCATATGTGGAATTTAAGAAATAAAACAGATAAAAACAGAGGGGAAGGCAAACCATAAGGGACTCTTAAATACAGAGAACAAACTGAGGGTTGCTGGACGGGTGTTAGGTGGGAGGATGGGCTAAACAGGTGATGAGCATTAAGGAGGGCACTTATTGGGGTGAGTACTAGGTACTGTATGCAAGTGATGAATCACTAAATTCTACTCCTGAAACCATTATTACCCCATATGTTAACTAAATTGGATGACAGGTAGATAGATAGATAGATAGATAGATAGATAGATAGATAGATAGATAGAGAAAGAAAGGGAAAGAAAGAAAGAAAGAAAGAAAGAAAGAAAGAAAGAAAGAAAGAAAGAAAGAAAAAGAAAGAAAGAAAGAAAGAAAGAAAGAAAGAAAGAAAGAAAGAAAGAAAGAAAGAAAGGGAAAGAAAGAAAGAAAGAAAGAAAGAAAGAAAGAAAGAAAGAAAGAGAAAGAAAGAAAGAAAGAAAGAAAGAAAGAGGGAAAGAAAGAAAGAAAGAAAGAAAGAAAGAAAGAAAGAAAGAAAGAAAGAAAGAAAGAAAGAAAGAAAGAAAGAAAGAAAAGAAAAAGAAAGGAAGGAAGGAAGAAAGAAAAGGGGATGGGAATAAACACCTTTAAGTGTCTATTCATGTCGTAGCCACTGTAGGATCCATTCCACTTCTGTTCCATGTCTCCTTACCTCCCCCAACCTTCTGGAGTGGTGCGCATCATTAGCTCCACTCATAGGAGAGAACGATAGGACACAGAAGGGGTATGTAGTCCACCCAGATCACACAACCAGTAGGTTGGTGTGGTAGGGTCTGAAAGTGAAAGCCATTGATCTTTCAACTATATGGGCTGCCTTCCAATTACAGACACCAGACCAGTTCTTAAACAGAGAGAAAACAAACAAACAAATGAACAAGCAAACAAAAAACCACACCAGTAGCTCCTTACTAACAGGCCTACCAAATGGGCTTGAAGTTTAGGATGGGGTCATCTTTACAAACAACGGGAGCACCACCAGGAAATGCTCTCCAAAGACAGGGATGTCGAGGTTCTGCTGTACTTTTTCAAGCATGGAGAGACCAAGCCTGCTTTTAAGTACGCAGGCTGTATTTATGAAAAGGGTCTGAGATACCCTTGGCAGTTTGATCTTTCTGTCTCTGGCTTGCAAAGGCTCATTTTGCAGACATGTGTTTTTGCTTAGAAATGCACAGAGGTGGATAAATCACGGGATCAGCGGCCCCAGAGCCAGCTCCATTAACTTTCTTGGCATGATCTCACCACTTAAGTCAACATGACTTAAGAGTTTATATAACATTTTATTAGGCTTTAATTCCATACTTTTCCTGAATTTCAATGTTCATCTGTTGGGCAGAAAATAAATGTTACTCATGACTTAAAGACCAAAGTTTTCTAACTTTAAGTTATTTTTAATCAATTTATTTGGCTAATTTGAATTTCAAGTAGGCAGCAAGGAGAGAGTTATGAATACTTATGAAGGAAAAAATATCATAAAGTATATATTATATATATGTGTATATATATATATATGTGTATATACACACACACACATAAACACACACACACATAACAAAATCCAATGGAATCAGCCTTCTGAGAAAGATAAGTGGACAGAAGTTCAAAGTTTAATACAAAAAAGAAAATAGAATCATTTTGCTGTGATTATGAGTCATGCGACCCTGGTGATTATATTCGACTTTGCCTCCTGGCCCCTAACCTCTTGTTCTGTAATCCTTTCCAGACTTATAGTACCTACGTAGCTCCGTGTTCTCATTTAAAAAAAAATTAATAAATGAAGTAAATAATATAACCAGAACTCAGTTAATTGAAAATTTACCATTTGGACAAAATCATTGGATCTTGACAAGGGACAATTTCGCTCCCCAGGTGACAATTAGCGACGTCTGGAAACATTTTTGTTGTCATGACTTGGGGGAGTTGCTACCAGCATTGGGTGGGTAAGTGCATTCTATAATACATAGACAGAGTATAACGGGAGAAATTCCCTGAAGAGATTATGCAAGCATCTTTGATCTCAGCAGGAAAAAGAGGTGCATATTTCTCTAGTCGCTCTGAAGCAAAAATCTTATTTTGCAGTTGTATATTGGCAATGCCTCCTACAGATATAGAGAAGGCACAAAACTTGAGAAGGCTGAGCCCGGGACCCACATTTTGCACAGGCCACCAAACCGTCTCGGACAAGGTCTTTAACTAATTGAAACTTAACTTCCTTGCTTATAAATGAGGCTGATGAAGATGATGATCCAATGATACTACAGGACACTGAGAGATTTCAGAGACAATGCCTCGCAGGCATTGTTGGAGGTCAACACCGCCCTCACCACCATCATTATGCAGGAGAATCAGAGATGCCCACAGAAGTAACATACTTTTCATTTTCATTCATTCCTTTTTGTCATTCATTTATTCAGCAAACATTTACTGTGCACCTGCTGTATACCAGGCATCCTACTAGGTTCTGGGGTGATGATGAAGACATCAATCCCTTTACTGCATCAATTCTTATTCTCCGTGTCTTCTTATAACCGCTGGATAGAACAAGAGAAACAAAGATGGCAACAGATGATACAGATGAGTCTCGGACTCCTTATTTCAGAGTCCCCTTCACTACAGTGATCATCAGAGAAGGACACAGATAAGTGTGTGGCTGGAGACATGCATTGGGTTGGGTTAGGAATCAGACTGCATAAATCAGCTGGGGTTTGGCCCAATCAAAGCCATCACAGGCTCACCCCAATCCAGAAGCACTGGGAAGATAGCCAGCGTCCTACATAGGGTTATAGAGAAGACTTTCACGTGAGAGCAAGGCTCCCAGGGATGCAAATTGGATTCTCCTGAGAATCTGTAAATAGACTTCTGATTTTTAAAGCCAAAGTCCACCCTGTCCTTTCCAACCTTCCTTCCAACACTCAGGAAGAACTGCTCTCTCGACAATTAACAGTCCCTGTCACAATGCTTCGCACACGACTTGTCACATGGCACATGGTGTGAATGTGTGCACACACATTTGCATATTTAACGTATCTGTCTCCACTGTCACCCAGTGAAATTAAGAAACAAAAGGTAAAGACTAAACACATCTGGACAAACAGCCCACTATACGCCAGGTACTATCGCCATGGAAATGGTCTTCAACTTCGGAAATACATCAGAACGTTTGCGGAAGCTTCATACAAAGATGGAGGCTGAGTAGCACGGCAGTTAAGACACGGACTGAATGGGGTCAAATGCCAGCTTCCACTTACTAGATTTGGACCTCGACCTCTCTAGGCTGCAGTTTCCTCCTCGTTGATGGGGATGATAAAATTACCTACCTCCCAGGGTTGCTGTTGGGATTCCATGAGGCAATGTATGCACAATAGAACAGTGCCTGCCTCCTGATAAATGTTGGCTGTAGCTGCCGTTACTACTGCAGCTACTATTTTTATTGTCGCCATCATCATCATCATCATCATTATCATCATCACAGAGGCCCTTGGCATCAGCCCAAATGCATCCCATCAGTTTCAAGGGATCAGGGCCTCAGCATCAGTATCTTTTTAAGTGGTCCCCAAGGTTGAAAACCACTGACTTAGCATGCAGTAGGCACTCCATTGTGATTGGAGAATAAATGAACGATTGAATGAAATGACCATGTGCCACGGAAGACCTCCAGAGCAGAGTGTGAGTCGGGGAAGAATGGAAGCCAGAGGGACCTCCTGCCAGTGAGAAATCAGGCCCTGTAGGATATTGGCCAAAGAGCTCATGGAATCTTCTTCTCTGGGAACTTTAATTAATGGGGCAGGTAACATTCATTCTTGGAAGCTTTCCACGCAGATTCCAGCCTGGAGCCAGAGGAGACTTTGATGAACTCTTGGGCCCCTTCCAGCCTTGCAATTATTTATTTCTCCTTTCTCTAAGGCATAGGTAGAAAGGGGGAAGGTAAGCGACTGCTGAAAAACTTTGGGTGAATTCTAGGCAAACTCTTTGTAGATATCTTTCTGTTTGCATTGCGCCCAGTAATAGTTTGGCCACCACCTCTCTCAGGCATTTCCTCACCACTCTGCCCATTACACTGTAGGCTCTGGCCCTTTGCCACACCCCGCCTCGTCCTGGGAATTAGCATCTTATTAATCTTTGCCCCAAACACAGGAGATGCTCACTAATCACTTGTTGAAAGATGAAAACAACCCAAAAGAAGCTTGTGGGGAGGGCAGCTCAACACCCAGTATTGGACAGAGACTTGAGAAGCCCCTGCCTGCCTATTCCTGCCTTTTGTGAAGGCCACCGTCTCCCACACAAAGCCTTGCATAAATTGATGTGTGGTGAAAATATGTCACCTGATCATAACAAATAGCGAGGGGTATTTGAAAACAACACTTTATGCCACATAGTTTTTATTTTTCCTGGATAAGAGGATGACTTGGGACATTACAATAACAAGCAGAAAAGAGGATCCCCTCCCCCAATGCCTTCCTGGAGCCTGGAAGAGAAGTGAACTACCCCCAGCATTTGTTTCCTTGAGTCAAAGAATAAAGGAAATACAGCTTTTCTTCCAGGGAGCTAAAAGCTTTTCCTTTTGTGTACTTTCTGAGGGTCTCACAGTTTCCCTTAGAAGCATGTGTGATTCTTCTCACTGCACCACAGAGATGCTAAATGGTTTGCTCCCAAGTGAATTACGAGTCAAAAAGAAAGAAGGAAGCATTACCTGACTTTGATAGAATGCTGGTAAATGTTGAACAACCAGGTCTCCAGAAACAAAAAAGCCCTGGTTTGCGGTGCTCACCAATTTCTGTGGTGTAAATACTCCCCACGTGGCTGCTTTCAAGCTATGCACTGGACATAACTGAGGACAGAGTTGGGAAAACATTGGCTGCTGTGAACCGTTGACAGCTGGCCCCAGTGTCCCACCGTCTGAATTCCAAGCCAGCTTCGTTCTTATAGATGTCACGGGGGGACGACTTCCATCCCCTCTCTCCTGCCTTCATGACATGTACAAATACAGTTTTTGAAGCTGTTCTATTTCAAAGCACAGTGCCTAGGGGCACCTGGGTGGCTCAGTCGGTTAAACATCTCACTTCGGCTCGGGTCATGATCTCACGGTTCATGAGTTTGAGCCTCAAGTCAGGCTCTGAGCTGTCAGCACAGACAGCCTGCTTCGGATTCTGTGTCTCCCTCTCTGTCTGCCCCCTCCACCCCCAAATAAAATAAGCATTAAAAAAAATTCAAAGCACAGAGTCTATTTCCATGAAGCTCTCTGAAGGCGAGATTCAGCCCTTTGTGTTTCTGGTGTTCAGTACAGTGTGGCTGGTTAATAAACAGCTGCTTCTAAGGATCATATATATAATTTAAGATCCTTTAAATGAAACTCGTCATGCCCCCCCCAAAAGTTCTCCTTTTCCTGTCTGCTTAGGTATGTTCTATTTACCCTATTTTGTCCTGATATACGATCTAAACTTCCCAGAGTGTCAGGTTGGTAAGAGTCCATTCTCAAGGCAACTCCTGGGAGCAAAAATCTGTCCTTGAGGGCCACAGTCTCCCCAAGTGACAGCTGTCACTATGGGAAAGGCAGTCCAAGCGATGAACACTGTACTGACATGATGGATGTGCGCGAGTCACTGTTTCCTCCAGCACTCTTGGCGCTCGGGTAGAGGCTGGAGGGGCAGAGCAGTGAGTGGTGACAGAATAGGCTGTGATAAGAGTAGGAGAGAAAACGGAACTTGGAAAAGATGAGGAACAGAACATTGGGGCAGGGGCAGGACGGCAAGGGTGGTGGCATAGCTGCAGGAACACAGAAAGGGAGAGCTGGGTGGGAACCAAGACCCTCATTGTTTGATATCAACTCAGAAAAGAGTTCTTGAGTTTCTATTTCTTCTGCTACCAGTGAGTTTTTTTTTCTTTTTCATCAGGAAAGACCACCCGGTATTTCTTCACCTTCATAGATGTGATTTTTTTAAGATCCCCACTATTTAAGTTTGCATTCCTTACCTTCCTATTCCTAATGCATGCCGAAAAGACACACACTTGTACTTTGGCGCGATTCCAGAACTTTCTGACTCGCTTCTCCACAGAGACTCCCAAGGTACTGGGCTGTGCCTCCCTTCCTTTGGGCAGCGAATGTTAAAATAGTAGGAACGCCTTCATGAAAAAGAGAATGCTCTAAGATAATCCATGCACCTAAAGTAGGCCTTTCCTTTTTTCCATTGGAAAGAGGTGGCAAAAGCAATAACCAAGAGCAGTGCACGCGCAAGATGGCAGGACACAGCTGTGTGCAGACGGACATGGAAACCGGAACCACTGGATAAACAGAGACCATGAGTGAAGGCGTAGGGACCTGGGGAAGAGATTTCTTTGGAGATGACTGCTGTCTTCATAAGAGACCCCACCCTTTCTCCAGGGCATGGGGTTGGCCATCTTTGGACCCCAAGCCTCCAAGGGGAGGCTTCAGGGACACGTACTTCACAAATCTTGGCGTGTCCCTGGCAAAGATTTGTGAAGTACATTTCTGACAGTTGGAAGTCGCAGATCCCTGGAGGCTGACCTGCACCCGAGAAAGTCAGAGAGAATCAGGGATGGGATTGTGAGCCCTGGGAAGGGGCAGAGGATGCTGAACGGCTACTGGGAGGCCAACCAGGAGAGGAATCCTCAGCGGGGCTGAGCTGAGCCTGCATCCAAGAGGTCATGGGGGGCAAGTGTCATGTGCATGCTTCCCACGAGCCAGAAGTGCAAAGAGAGCGAGCGCAGGTCCAGTAAAGCCGTTCTGCTGGCAGTGGCTGAATGCCGGGTCTCAGAATCAGTTGCATCGAGGGGATTGCTGGAGAGAGGGGACCAGTGTGGGACCCACAGGAACGTCCAAAGGCCCCGTGCTTTCATCAATAGTTAGGCCTATGCAGAGTCTCCCCTTTAGATATTGGTCAGGCCCAGATAACATGAATCCACTCAGCCAAGTGGGAACTATCCCAGCGTGCCCACCTCACCCACCTCAGAGCCTGAAAAAGAGTGAAACGGCAGATGTATGTAGGGGGAAGGAAAGACGTAAGCAGAAGAGAGTAGGAAGCAGAACAGTGTTTCTCTTTCCCACACACGTCTTCCAGTTGGACTCAGGGCTGAGCTGCAGGGGAGAAAGACCCCAGCTCAACTTTGAGCTTTGGCTGTTACTGAACATTAGATACTCTCGTTACTAAAGGGAGACCATGTTTGAATCTCACGGTGGTTGAATCCTACTGGAGAATGAGCAGAAAAGATGTGGCCAGCAGTCTCCAGGGATATGGGAGAAAAACCTCCATCGGGGGGTAGAATAGTAGCCCCCGAATGACGCATCTACCTGGAACCTGGAAATGTGACCAGAAATGGGAAAAAAAAAAGTGTTGACAGATATGAGCAAGTGAAGAATCTTGACGTGCGATCATCCTGGATTCGGGTGGGCCCCAAATCCAATGACAAGTGAGAAGGGAAAGAAGAAAGGGAAAAGAGACACAGGACACAGGGAAGAAGGACACGCGAAGACCGGGACAGACATTGGGATGTTGTGTCTCCAAGCGAGGGAATGCTGAGGGCCCAGGAGGCCACCAGAAGCTAGGGTAGGGGCATGGGACAGCTTCTCCCCCATGCCTCCCCGCCCACCGGTCACCTTGATTTCACACTTCTATTGTCTCCAGAATTGGGACACAGGAACTTGGTGTGATGTGAACCAACAAGCGGTCATTTGGTAAAGCAGCACAGGAAGCAAGTACAACCCAACACAAATTTGCAGAGATGATGGGAACAGAAAATAAGGCCGTGTGTCATCACGGTCCACAGGACAAGCACGGGCCATACACAGATTACAGGGGTTTTTGTTTTCCCTGCTCTGGCTCACGTGGGGCGGTAATCGAGAGATGAAGCTTCACCGAGCCCAGCTCTTGTCCCCAAATGCTGCCCGAGGCAGAACCAAAAGGCGAAGGGGCAGCACTGAGAAGGACAGGAAACCTCTGTGCCTGGAACTAACTGCCAATTTGCAGCCTCACGGAAGGTCAGAGGTCAGAGGTCGGAGGATCATGACTCTTCCCTGAAGCTCTTCTTTCTACCTCTGCAAGCAAGCAGGTTACCAGAGCGCGTCGACTACATGCAGATACCAGCAGCTTCCTGCCATCAGAACGAGCTGCTTCCTTCTCTGCTGGTTCTGGGGGTCTTGCTGTGCATTAAAGAGAATCAGGGTTCCACCAGGTTTCCCCTGTGGAGATGCCTCCCTAAGCTTGGGCTTTGTGCTGTCTGGGGCTTTACTCCAGTTACCTACTGTTAGGTGACAGTTTTATGGAGATAGGCCGTTAGAAAATCCACGATATTTTGCAAAATCTAAGAAATGGAAAGACTCGGGGCGGGGGGGGGGGGGGGGGCTGGTAAACGGCAACAAATTGGACATGTGCCAGTGCAAAAGCAGAGTTATAATCTCTCCCCCTTGACTCGATTTTGACGGAACAGGCGGCTGTTGTTTTCTGACAGAGCCTCATTGTGTTTTAAAAACTGGGGGAAAAGGCAAAGAAAAGGACCTCCTTCCATCCACATTGGTGGCCCAGGACTCGCCTTTTGAAAGGGGGTTGGAGGATTGGGGGTTAGCACATGCAGAAGGTGGGCGGGCCCCTGAGCACCATGTCTATCTGTCGATTGAGATCACCATCGCAGAAGAAGAATATCAAAGATCACCTACTCCCACTTTTAATAATTTTTTAATGTTTATTTATTTTTGAGAGAGACACAGAGCACAAGCAGGGGAGAGGCAGAGAAAGAGGGAGACACAGAATCTAACCGAAGCAGGCTCCAGGCTCTGAGCTGTCAGCACAGAGCCTAACATGGGGCTCAAACTCACAAACTGTGAGATCATGACCTGAGCCGAAGTTGGACGCTTAACTAACTGAGCCACCCAGGCATCCCCATTCCCATTTTTTTAAAAGATGATTTTAATTTTTTAATTGATTTTGAGGCAGAGAGAGTGTGTGAGTGGGAGAGGGGAGAGAGAGAGATTGGGGGAGAGAGAGAGAGATTGGGGGAGAGAGAGAGAGACAGAGGGAGAGGGAGAGAGAGAGAGAGAGAGAGAGAGAGAGAGAGAGAGAGAATCCCAAGCAGGCTCTGCTTGAATTCATGAACTGTGAGATCATGATCTGAGCTAAAATCAAGAGTCAGAAGCTTAACTGACTGAGCCACCCAGGTGCCCCCACCCACTCCCATTTGAATTTTGCTTACAGAGAAGTAACATGAAGCACAGACACTGATATGCCAAAAGACACACAGAGACACGGAGGGGACCTGCATCACAGCCCAGAAAGCTTTCATTTCTAGATCTGGCCCTGCCGAGTGTTTTCAGGGTGACCTTGAACTAGTGCCTTACAGAGCCGAGAAGAGGCATTCCCATCGAGCCACAGGGTGTCCCAACTTGCTGACCCGATGGTGGCCGGGCAAGGACATGGGCATTTCTTGAGCACTCGCAGTGGCCAAGGCCTGGGCTCCACGCTTCCTGCTGTCCTTCTGACGAGCCCACAGGTAACGTGTTGCTGCTATTCCAACTTTAGGATGCAGCGCACTGAGGTCAAGAGGAGGAATGATTGAGCCCGTTCCCAGCGGACCTGGGACCTCCTGATTCTGCACTGGGTGCTCTTTCTGTTACACCTGCCAGTCCTGGCCCTGCCAGATTGGAGGAGGCAGGAAAAAAAGAATAAAGAAGGGCTCTGGAACCAGGCGGAACTGGCTTTCAGACCGGACTCCGACCTTGATCAACTGACTCGTGGATGGCAAATAGTTTTCTTCTTAGGGAACGACTGTTTAGAGAGAGCGGTTGAGAAGGATTTGGAGGCCAAATCCAGGCCTGGAAGGAAAGAGCGTCGGGATCAATTAGCAGAGCCTGACTGGATGCAGCTGAGGGAGTAGAAGGGCCTGAACTGGGCAGAGCTGTCCCTGACTGGCCACAGGCTTTGCTTCCTGTGTGCGCTGTGACACTGTGGGAACCGGCTACAGGTCACTGTGTGCCTCTCGAGGCCAACCACCTCCCTCTCACTGTGGATCTCTGCTGGCTTTCTGTACGTTCTGGCCTCACAAAGGACAGCGGCCCCCAAAACCGGTAGAGGAAACGAGTGCTTCAGCTCATACTGAAGCTCATCCATTCAGACATTCGGGAAGATAAATGTCGTGGTAGCCCCAATACCCAGGAGAGGATATTCGTTTCTCCCTTCGCTTTCTAAAAGTGCCTGAGATTTAAGGACACTGGAACCTCATCATTCCCTGACTTCTTGCCTTTATTTACTTACCCCGGCCTCTCTCCTTCTCACCCACCCTCCAAGGCTTTCGTGCTTTGTGAAAACTTTCAGGGCCATCCAAACATCACTCCCCGCTGAAAGTTTAGCCTTGTCCCTTGCATCTGAGTCCATCATATGCTAGCATACGACATGTCTTGTATTTGTGGTTATTTCAGGCTTCCTCCATATGGCTTTATGTAAATGGTGTAGCAGAAGGAACTTTGTACTCAGATTCAGTTATGGATCTTGCCCTTTTTTATTTGTGAGATTTGCAACAGAGGGCATGTCTTGTAGCTTCTCTGAGTTTGTTTTCCTCACCTAGAAATGGGGTGGTGATATAGCCACACTAGGTTCTGCAGATGAGTACACGGAATTACGACGCGAAGAACCTTTGCTCATCACCTAGCGCAGAGTAGGTGCTCAAAAATGTTATTCAGTAACAACACATCTGCCTCCAAGGATGGTTTCACGACAGTCTGGAAATTGCAAAAACCACACAACAACATGGTAATGAAAATCATTACAGGGCCAGATTCCCATGAGACATCAGCAGAAATGTAAAACGGTCAGGGCAAAGAAGATTCGACTCCTTTAAAGTACTCGTGAGATCATGTAGCCCACGGAGGGTCCTTGTGAGCTGGGATGGAAAGGCATGGAAAACCTGGATCCCAGTTCTGGGACGTGGGGATGAGATGTCTTTTTCTGGAAGCCTCACTGCTACAATGGTTCTTAACCGATGGCCCCGTCCAACCCACTCCATTTGTGAGAAGGGACACACTGAGATTCAGAAAGGGTGACCTATTAGTGTTGCACAGCGATCCTCATAAGAGCCAATCCTGGGAGTGAGATCCCAGCTCAGGTCTGTCTTCACTGCTCCCAGATCTGCTTCCGAGCACCTTCTTGAAGCCTATGGCTCCCTGGGGTCCATGAGACCCAAGTTATGCATGTATGTCTATGGTTTTCCAGCTTCTCTGTGATCACCAGTGCAAGAATACAGTCAGAGAGTACCCGCTGTAAGCCTGAATCCTTAAAAACAAACAGACAAGCCATCATACCAAAGGGGTTATGGATGAAATATCTGTGTCCCCTCCCCAATTCATATGTTGAAATCCTAGCCCAGCTGCCATTGTAACGGTATTAGGAGATGGGGCATTGGGAGGTGATTAGGTCATGACGGGGGAGCCCTTAGGAGTGAGATTAGTGCCCTTATCCGTGGATGAAGGGACCGGAGCTCTCCTGCCACGCGAGGCCACGGGGAGAAGGTGGCCATCTGCAACCGGGAGGTGGCTCTTCCAGACACCAGATCTGCCAGCACCCTGATCTCAGACTTCCAGCCTCCAGAACTGTGAGAAACAAATTTCTGTTGTTTATAAACCACCCAGTCTATGCTAGTTTGTTACAGCAGCCTGAACTAAGACAGATGGACATAGAGATTTCGTTAAGGTAATTCTCAATCCTGGTTACGCACGCTAAACCCTTCCGAGGCTGCACAGAGAAAGAAATGGTAGATAACGTAAGAGGAGTTAAAAATACCCTTTATGTGTGAAGAGACTTAAAACAGACTCTTAAACAGAGTCTAAAACAGAGTCTTAAAACAGACTCTGATACACAGCAAGTTACCAATGCAATGTGAGTAATAATCATAACGACCATATTCCCAGTCCTCCTATCACACTGCCACCCTCCTCGTCGCTGCTGTCCTCACCATCACTGCTACCCTCACCCTTACCACCAACCTCACCATCACCACCAGCCTCATCACCACCACCTCCCATCCTAGACTAGAATATCCTACGTAACACTATTTTTCGAGGCGACGTCGGGATACGTTAGAGTTTGTGGAATCAGATTGTGGAGTCCAGACCGGCACCTTGAAGAATGACGCAGAACAGAACAAATAAGACATAGTAGACTAGAAAGCGATCAAAATGCATTTCATATAGGAAAAGGACAGTTCCGTGAAACAAATTTCCATACATAGGTATGTACTTGCGTACTGGGTCGCATGTAAAATGCATTGAATACTGAGTCACGGTCAAATGTTTGGAAAACAATGTTGGGCAAAGTGCTGGTGCTGGAAACACCTAGATCCTGAAAGGGCACGACGTTGCCTCAGACAGTGTCTGTTCCCTCCTGGCCGAGAGGCTTGTCCTGAGGCAACTCCTTTCCTCACCCGGCCTGAGCTCTGCCTTGTGGAGCGACACGGCACAGAGCAAATGCTTCTTCCCCACGACAGCGTTCAGACCCTTCGAATTCTTTTTTCTCCCAAGCCAAGCATCTTCCTTTCTTTCACATTCTCTTCCTCTGACGGCATTTCTGGACCCCACTTCCCCGTTCAGACACCGCCAGGGCTACTAGTCTTTTTCACCATCCCTTTAGCATTTTGCAAAGTACTTTCATAAATAAGAAGCATGAACACTATATGATTTCGAACCCTTCCTACCTGCCAGACACTGTACCTGCTTTACATATCCTATTAGCCCGTATCCCTCAGTGCCAGAGACAGAAAGACAAATCAAAGCGGCTGAAGCAAAGACAATATTTGCTCACATGACTGAAAACTCAAGGGATTCAGGTGCAATTAGATGCAAATAAAGTCGTTATACCTCCGCTTCCTTTGTTCCAGGTCACCTCCGCTTGGCTTTGTGCTGACCTCCCTTACAGGTGGGCTTTCCACAGGGTGCCAGCAACTTGTGACCCACATCCTAGCTCCTCTAGCAGAGAAGGAAAAGGGCCGCTTCTTCCCAAGAGCTGCAGCCGAAGTCCCAGTTATGGTTCTCATTGACCTTGCTTGGGTCATTACCGGAAAATGGATAGAAGATCCAATTCCATGGATCTTCAAAGGCTGAGCCTGGGCTTGCGTGATGCTCAGAAGAAAACTGAGAGGCAGAAAGTTTCCGCTAAGAAAGGGGGACACCAGACACCAGATCTGCAGATTTGCAGAGCAAACTAAAGCAAGAGCCACCTACCAGGGTCCTCACAATTTTGTAAGCAAGATGGTATTTTTAGTTGTGGAAATGAAGGGTCAGGATGGTTATGTAATTTGACTAAGATCTCATGCCAAGAGGTGACAGAGCTGGGATTCTAGCCCACAATTCCCGGTGCTTGTTCTTTGCCTTCTGCTATGCTTCTTTGACCACACTGACCTCCCAGTTCCGGTTGGCTGGGCCGATTGACCACCAGTTCCCTTGATCCCCACTCCCCAACCCAGATGTGCATGGGCAGAGATGCAGCTGCCTTCGGAGGGGCCAGACCACATGGCTGGTTCATCCCATACTTTTGGTCAACAAAAATCTGGACGCTGATATTTAATCAAGTTCTTCCAGTCCAAACCTCTGTGTGTTACCTTCTGAAGATAAATGGAGGAGTCTATATTCATCCTTGTGGAATTAAAAATATACTTCACGTTCATATATTGATAAATATCGTGATATATTTGGTCTTTTCACAGATCCACAGAGGAAGGTTGATATTCTCTATGTTACAAAAGACACATGTGTGATTCAGAAAGATTAAGTGACTTGAGTGATTTGTCAAAGTTAGACAGGCCTAATTAATGGTAGACCTAATTAATGACAGAGGCAGAATTCCAATCCAGCTATTCACATAATTTCTAATGCTTAATACCTGACATTTTCCTGGACCATTGAGAGCTTTATGATCTTCATTTTCCTCACCCACCTTTCACCGAGCCCTCTTTCCTAGGTTGTTGCCATTACTAGTGTCATAACTCTGCCTTCCGTGCCTCGAACTAAATCTGAGGTCGGCAAACTATGGCCAGGGGTCCATCTCACTGGATTGGCCCACTGCCTGTTCTTATAAATAAAGATTTATTGGAACATAGCCATACACATTCATTTAAGTGTCTTTCATGACTACTTTTATGCAGTAATGCTAGAGCTGAGTAGTTGTGAGAGAGACCTAATGGTTCGCAAAGCCTAAAATATTTACAGCCTGGCCATTTACAGAAAGGTTTTTCTAATCAAAACCATTGATGAAGAAGATGGGCCGTACCTAGTCAAAGATCTGCTCTATTGCCTGCCACTGGAGACCTTCACCAGGGGCCAGGCATTAGTACTGAATAAGTACAATTTACTGATGTGAGCCAGTCGAAGCAACTCCAGTTAAAGCAACTGTATTCATCCATTCGATAGTGTGTTTTCCACTAACATAAGCCAAATGATCCTGAACAGCATCTCCAAATGCCTACCACCTCCTTTTGTTTGGGAAGACATTTCTTTCCTCATTTCTGCGAATCTCTTATTTTAGAGGCTGACTGCCATGCATGTTCACACAGCAAATACTAAGTCCCCACCACTGGGCTCCTTGTTGGGCACTATCCTGAGCAGCTTCAAGGGCAAAGTCACAGCCCAGTGCCTTCACAGTGATCTGTGACACATCCATAATTACTGCTTAATAACAATAGTTAAATCCTGAGGTTCAGGACTAACTGACCTTAAATTTTTTTAAAAAAATAGCCTATTCACAGGGCGGCTGGGTGGCTCGGTTAAGCGCCTGGCTCTTGGTTTCGGCTCAGGTCATGATCTCACAATTCATGGGTTTGAGCCCTGCCTGTGTCCAGCTCCATGTTGACAGTGCAAAGCCTATTTGGGATTCTCTCTCTCTCTCTCTCTCTCTCTGCCCATCCCCTGTTTGAGCTCTTTCTCTCAAATAAATAAATAAGCTTAAAAAAAAAAAAACCACACAGCCAATCAGATGCAAAGTAAAATGTGACACAAGGTGCAGAAGCAGTTAAAGATCAAAGACCATGAATTAAGTCAAACCTACCCGAGTTTAAATCTCAACTCCACAGCTTTCTGCTTGCGTGGCTTTGGGCAAGTCACTTACCTACCTGTGCCACAATATCCTCATCTGTAAAATGGGAATAATGCTAGTACTCATCTGCAAAAGGTTTCTGCAGAGATTAAGTTAGTTAAAATAGGTGTCCCCACAGTAAGAGTACTCGGCATATTGTAAGGGCTGTATAGAGATTTAGCTACTGTCACTCATGGAGTGCTTATGATGTGCAGTCGTATGCTAAGAGCTTTGCATAGATTATCTTGACCTTGTACCCTGGCCTCCGTCACCTGATTTATGACACACTTCCACAAGAGAAAGAAGGAATTAGTTACAGCTGGTGTGGGGGGGAACTGTGTGGCACCCACAGCCTGTGTTATCTATACCACATTCAGAAATAGATCTTTAACCAGATGATATCATTACTCAAATGCTTGGAGAATTTATTTTTAAAATACCACATACACAGAAACAAGAGCTTAGAGCTTAAACCCAATTTTTCTTAACTTCCTCTTAAAACTTTTGGAGGAGGGCTTATTAAAATAATAGATATATTCCTGAGCGTATCTCAACCATGTGAACATCATTCATCAAGTATATCTTGCAAGAAAAATTCTTGCAAATCTCTATTCTGGGGTACTTAGAATCACATTTCCCCTTCAGTCCTTCAGGAGTTCCTTCATCTGTAAAGAGGCTCCCAGGTCCGTTGTGAGGAAGAAATGAGATTCTCCAGGTAAAGCCTGTTTCCCGCAGCCCCTGGCTACTGACGCACAGGCTACCGTCGCCACCAGAAACCTCAGGTCATCTGGCACTGTCCCATCAGTTCTGGGCTTTCCCAGCAGCCCGAGCCCAAGCATGGTCCCATCCTGGGGCTCAGCCAATGCCCCCAGAAAATCAACCTACAATTAGAACTCAGGGTTTAGAGCCTGCAAAAGAATGAGTACCTCATGCCAACACTGTCTGGGGACCCATAAGGCCAGAATTCTAGACTCTTGAGTCGGAAGGGCCTGGCGGATGAATCACGGGGTCCAACCTCTCCCCCACTACAGGCGGCGGCCAAGCCACTGAGAAACACGCAGAGCTCAGGGACAGCCACAAAGTACAGAGATGCTTCCACATGCGTAAACCTTTTGTACCGAGCTCCTCCACAGCAGTGGGGTGATTGGGCCGATTGCATCACGCACGCCAGGTTCAAAAATAACAGTTGTTTTCTGCACAGGACGAAAGTGGGCTGCAGCTGGCTTGCCCTTCTTTTAATGATACACCATTAAAAAAAGTTATTTTAATGTTGATATCTTTTCGACAGACACACACACACACACACACACACACACACACACACACACACGCATGCCATGTGAGTGTGGGAGGGTCAGGGAAAGAGAGAGACACAGAATCCAAAGCAGGCACCAGGCTCTGAGCTAACAGCACAGAGCCCAATGGGGGGCTTGAACTCACGAACTAGGAGATCAGACCTGGGCTGAAGTCAGACGCTTCACCGACGGAGCCGCCCAGGCTGAATCACCCCAGTGATTCACCCTTGTCTTAGTCTGAGCAGGAGAAAATATTGCCCGGGGTACCCGGAGGCAGTTTGCAGACCTGCCTCCCAGCTCCCTGGCCAGGTGCATGGAGAAGACCAGGCCTCCAGGGACACAGCCTAGCTGAGAGTGATGATAGCAACTGTGACCGTTTACGAACCATTTCCTGGGGACCTCAAAGCTGCTTCTTCCATCATCGGTCGGAAACACGCCCTTCGAGGAAGGTGCCGTTATTACCCCATTTTTACCGCTGAGAAAACCAAGACAGGGAGATGTTCACCAGCTACCTTGAGGTCACATGGCTTGGGAGTTCCAGAAATGTATGAGAAGACAATTCTGTTTGGTTTAGAGACGGCAAACCTAACCTCTAACTTTAATGGCTCCCGGGATAAAGATGTGTCCAGTAAGACATTATCTTGTGGCCAAGTCAGAGGAGGAGGAGGAGGAGAACACATGGGGGAGGGGGAGGGGAAGGAAAGCTCGAGGAGGGGGAGGGGGAACTCTGCGGGTAGTTCTGGGGCCCTCTGAGCCCCGGTCTCATGACCAGAGAGGCAAGAGTTAAAGGAATGGAGCTGTGCCCTTGTTTACTTGTGTTCTAGTTTCTTTTTTCAACTATACTACTGGGAAGGACTACAAGACTTTCCCGCTCCTTATTAAAAACAGAAAATCTGTTTACAGCAGCTACAGCACAAAGGCAGATAGATATATTACAGGCAAAAAGGAGCCAAGCTACGGGCAGGACGGCATCAGTGCAGAAGGGGCTTGGCGTCAGCCTGTCAACAGACCTCAGGATCTCTAATTAAATATTCCGCCTCTCTCACGGTCAGGAAAATGAGAAACAATGGCAAGTCTCATTCCCCACAGTGACAGAGAGACAATGTTCCTTCAAGGAAAGAAAAGAACTCTTGCTTCCCTCCTGCTCCCCTGCCCTTCCCCCTTGCCTCCCCACTTGTTCCCTCCCTCCCTTCTTTCCCCTTCCTTCCTTCCTTCCTCCCTCCCTCCCTCCCTCCTTCTTCCTTCCTTCCTTCCTTCCTTCCTTCCTTCCTTCCTTCCTCCCTCCCTCCCTTCCTTCCTTCCTTCCTTCCTTCCTCCCTCCCTCCCTCCCTCCCTCCCTCCCTCCCTCCCTTCCTTCCTTCCTTCCTTCCTTCCTTCCTTCCTTCCTTCCTTCCTTCCTTCCTCATCTTTTAAGATTCTGGTATGTGACCATAGGGGCTGGGATTCTGAAGGAAAGTGGTACTTACCACTCTTTTCATTTTTAGCAATAAAGGAATGACTCTGCCTCGCAGGAGATACTTTTGCTTAAAAAATCTATAAATACCAAGTCGTTATTTGATGAGATTTGCTGACAACCCAGTCCAACTTCTGACCCTTGGGGGTTTCTAGGCCCCCAGAGCATCAGCATGTACATATACCACTAAGAGACTGTGTTGAAAACATTTGCGGATACTCAATAATTGTTGAGTGAAGAAAGGAATACTAGAAGTAGAACTCCCAAATCAAGGCTATTCCTGCAGCTCTAGCGTGGGATCTTGGAGCTGGGATGGTGTGTCACGTTTTAAAATAACTATCAAGAGGGGCACCTGGGTGGCTCAAGTCAGGTAAGTGTCTGACTCTTGATTTCAGCTCAGGTCATGATCTCACATGTTCATGAGATCAAGCCCCATATCAGGATCTGTGCTGGTAGCATGGAGCTTGCTTGTGATACTCTCTCCTTCTCTCTCGGTCCTTCCCCTCTGCGTGCAAGCGTGCACTCTCTCAAAATAAATAAATAAACATTTTAAAAAACTAAAATAAAATAAGTACCAGTGGGAAAAGTTCTTCTCACAATGTGCCCTGTTGCCATATTCGCCCTCCGTTGAAGAATAAGTTTTGGTGACCTCTGAAAATTGTTCCATTAGCTTTCTGGAACCATCAGATTTTTGCAGAGGGTTTGGGGCTCCTTATGCTGCTGAGTGTGCTCTTTCTCTTTGCTATTATAATCAGTGAGCCCTGGGGGGCGTGACTTACTATACGGAACATCTGGCAATGTCTGGACACACTTCTGGTGGCCACAAGTGGGGGGGTGTAATAGGGCATCTAGTCGGTGCAGGCTAGGGATGCTGCTGGACATCCGACAGTGCACAGGACAGCCCCTCCCCCCGACCCTGGGACAGAAAATCACCCAACCCAGAGTGCCTGTCGTGCTGGGGTCGGGAAACCGGGTGGTTCTGACAAGGGGGTCTCGAAAAAGAGGTGAGCCGTGAATATCAAGATGAGAACATCGTTCCCTCTTTTGCATTTCTTCCTCACTTTCACAATACCCTTAAATTCATGGGATATCTGTGCCCAGAGCGCAGAGAGAGTCCATAGGGAAATTAGAGCAAAGATCAATAATAATAATAACAGTAACGACTCACATTTGTATGTCGTTTTGCTGTTTACCAAGGACTCTCTCCACATTAACTCCACTGGAGCTATGCCGGGGAAGGAAGTTGGAGAGATTTCCCTAAGAATATTTCCCATTTTATGCGTTTCCAGAATTAACGGTTTAAAACAAATTAGAAATAGATTAAACGAAGTACCTTTGGTCAAACAGAAAAGCAATTACATGATAGGAAATTGTAATAATCCATCACAGGCATCTGCTTCCGAATCCCAATGCCGGCTGCAGTTTGTGCCGGCATCCCTCATTGGATGCACAACTACAGAGAGACCACCCCTTCCTTCTTCTTTGAGACCCCAAGGTAAGAGCAGTCACCATGGAAGACGTGATCCAAGAGGAGACCTGGCTTTTCCCAGTGGTGATTCAGGAGCGCCTGTCTTTGTGCTCAGTACCCACATAATGGGCTGGACTGACCTTTGGGTGGGACTCACCTGCTATAGTCTCATTTCTGAGCACCATATTTTTGCTGGGTAAGAAGTGTCACTCACCCATATTTGATGGATAAACTAAGAAGTTCTACAACTGCTCAGAGCACACAAGAAAGAACAACTGGGAGCCGGGATTCAAACTATCGTCTGCCTCACCCCCCACCCCACCCCCAGTGCACACATTATCTAGAACATCACTTGAGCTGTGCAAACACTCAGTATCCAGTACACAGAAGGTACTGAATTAACATTTGTTGTTATTGTCATTTTCCCAGGGAAAATTAAAGAAGAGATAAAAATCTATTGACAACACACACACAAACACACACACACACACACACACACACACACACACACACCTCCTTTCTTTGGTGTAGTCCGTGTCAGTGGTAAAAAAGTAGTATATGGCTGGGGCGCCTGGGTGGCTCAGTCGGTTAAGTGTCCAGCTGAGCTCCGGTCATGATCTTGCAGTTCACAGGTTCGAGTCCCACTTCGGGCTCTGTGCTGACAGCTTAAAGCCTGGAGCTTGCTTCAGATTCTGTGTCTCCCTTTCTCCTTCTACCCTGCCCCCACTCGTACTGTCTGTCTATCTCTCTCAAAAATAAATAAGCATTTTAAAAAAAAAAAGAAGCAGTATATGGCTTAGTATATGGCTAAGTATATGCTAAGTATATGCTATATGTACTTAGTATATAAGTATAAGTATAAGTGTGTGTCCCCGTGTTCACAGGTTTAGTTTTATGCAATTTTATCACACGTGAACTTTATTTTGCTTTATTTTGTTTTGTGTACTCAGTGTAACTTCAGTATATATCATTAGCACCAAACAATGATGAGGCACATTTCTAATGTAGATAGAACAGTTCAATTGGTTCACTGAAGATATTCTCTGTGCCAGGCACTTATACAAGATAAAAAATACTAGATGTGAAAAGAAAGAAAACACTGAACTTGTGGTCTCCAGGGAGAGGCAGGAACACAGACAACCACGGGACCCAGTGAGTGCAAAATAAAAGAAGCCCTTCAATTAGTTGCAAAAATAGTCAAGTTGAATAAAATTATGTATTTCAGTGGTTATTACATTGGCCTTGATCCCAAAGTCATTTAAACCCTTAACACTATACATGTCTTAATATATTACGAGTGCTCATGCAACATATGTTTAACATTGAAAAATATTAGCTCTAATGATCCATCAATATGGTGTCTGTGTATCTTTTCCAATTGCAACAATTCAATTCAATATGTTGAAATATAAAAATATATCAACTCCAGATTTGATTTATTCAGGCACAGACTTCCCCATTTCTTTATTATCAGATTATTTAGAATTCCATAAAATACATATATCTGTCTGTGTTTCATTAAACAAAGATGGTTGTCAGATGAGAAGGGAATATCTGGCATATTGACAAGTGCTCTTTAAGCTTTTATAAATAATGGTAAGAAGAACAGTATTTCATGTTCACATGAAAGCCTCTTTTGGGAGAAGCCAGAGGAGAAGCGTTTTATAGCAGAGAAACATCATGTCTGAATACGTGACACACTCAGTTTCCCATGATGGGCCGTGTATCTGTGTGTTTAGTCGCCTCACCTACCACTGACTCCAAACGCATTTTTTTTCTCTTTGTTACTAAAGCCGGTCCACTCTCTCCTGGAGTCTGTTCCCAGTTCAGGGTTCAAGAGCCACGGGAGATCGTGGGAGATGTTGACGCAAGGGGTAAGACAGGACTGCAAAGCATTTCGCCTCTTTTCCACTCCATCCCCATTACTGCTAGAGAGTAAAGAGCTAATCCAATTGTGTTTTAACTGGGAGAGACCTGAAGTACACGAAGGCATAGCCTCTAGGCCAGGATCACAGCACACACTGGTGACCTGGCTGGGATGACAGCCGGCATCTCTACGTTCCCATGTTATACAAGGCACAAGAGCAGTGGCTATGGGGGATTTCAAAGAGGAAAAATCTATCAACCGGGAAGCACTATTCACTACCTGTGGACTAGATGGCACAGAGCTAAGTTCCAAAGATAAACAGCTCTAAGAAATCATCTCTACCTTTCAGAAGTATACAGGGTAGATTCAAAGCCAGAAATTAGAAGCATTTCCAGGGTGATATAAGAATGACATAATACTTGATTTAAAAAAAAAATCATCTGCTCTAAACTATAAACTATAAGAATACCAAAAAGAAAGGAGAAACAGGTGAAGTGTGCCTAGAGTTGGAGGGGGAGGGGCCAGGGGCCAGCAGAGGCCAGAACAAAGACTCTGCCTTTCAGTGTTTGGATCAGATGAGCTGAAATTTGATTCTTGGCCCTTCGCCTATTAACAGTGAGTTTGAGAAAGTTCCCTAAACCCTCTGAGACTCAGTTTCATCTGTAAGCGGGGATAGGATAGCACCTACACGATGGGGCTGTGGTGTAGTTTGCATTTGTTAAGGCCTGTGAGGCACTTAACTTAGTCAAGAAGTTATAGAGGAAGACAGCTATAAGGGTGAAGGAGACAGAAGAGGAAGAGGAGGGATGAAGGGCAGAAGGATGGATGGTGTTCGAGGGGGATCTGAAGCCAGGCAGAAGAACTGAGCTTCTTTCCAAGCTGCAAAGGGTCTTCTGATCTAACCTAACTGAGTAAAATGAATAAGCAAATGTGCATCAAATAGGTAACAAATTAAAAATCATTCACAGCCAACAAAACAGAATGGAGAAAAGCAGTGAAGTATATGGGTCAGAACAGCAAACGATAAATGGAGGGAGGGACGGAGGGATTGGATGTGAACGAAGATCAAAGCTGAGAGACATTTACTGGGAACAGAACGAGGGTGCAGTCAACATCCCCCAAATTCAGAGCCTCAACTCGGCGGCATGGCTATGCCAGTCTCTATTAGACAAGACGCCTCCTCAAGAAAGTTCTGATGGTTTACTAATCTGAGGTGCTACCCGATTCCATATACCTCCAAAACATGTTTTGTTTTTAGGTCAAATATCTTGTTCCATATAATTAGAGTGTTTGTATCGCGTATTATCCGAAGTGGGGGAATTTTGTTCTGACAACTGCTAAACCAGATAGGATATCAGGAAAATGGGGGTAAATTGGAACTCTCCAGCCAAATTGAAACAAGTGCTTGAATTGCATACAATCCACATAAATAATATTAAATTTCTGGTTTTGGTCTATTCTAGAAACACCAGGAAATGGCTGGACATATTTCACCATATTTGGTGGGTATATTTAGAACTGCCTGAATTAGAATATGGATCTCTGTAAAATTTACATTGAGGGATCTGGAAAATACCTCAAAGATGCGGACAGCATCTGAAATGATTATGAGAGGTTCTGGGAACTTCTATGTGGAAGAGACGAGCCATTGTATGAGGACCAGCAGTGGATAGAGACAGCAAGCAGTGTTTGCTCGGTTCCAAATCAGAAGTCCCCAGGCAGGATGGCCACGGCTGCCAAACAATGGCTGCCAGAGACCCAGTGAGTCACTTCTTGATTCTGTAACTCTATGGCGCATATTAAGGATGAACTGTAGTGACATTTATCTTCTCCAGAGCAACACAGCAAAAGCGCACTCAAGAGTTAACATTCGTTGTGCAATTATTTTGTGCCAGGCCTGCTGGTAGATTTTTTTCGTTTTCAATAACTGTACTGAAGTGTAAGGGACATACAACAAACTGAACACATTATTGATTTGGGGGTGTTCTTAATTTCGTTTGGTCACAAGGTATCCCATTTACGTGTGCCACAAACATATGGTGTGCAAAGTATAACACTGGGCACGGGTGGGGTTTCAGAGGTCTGAGGGGCACCTTGCCTCGGGCTTCAGGTTTCTAAGTGGAGTGGCCGACACTAGAGCAATGCCCTGGGCCTCTCTTGGGACCCTCCCTCACTCTGTCTCGGGAGATGTGGAATGAACTATTTGGCAAATTCTGGAAGTGACTGACAAAAATCTAGCTTGGCCCCCTCTTCTCTTCCATGGGAGGGACCTGCAGAAAGGACCCAGTCTCAGCTCCTCAGTCACATGCTTTTCAGGGCAGGGCTTGGACAGAGATTGGTGCAGGATTAGGGACTGTTAGCACTGCCCCTGTAGGATGAGGGTGTCTCCTCCGGGGTCCCCTATAGGAAAGCCCGCTTGGTTCAGGGGCCCTGAGGCCCATTTTCTAACACAGCTTTTTTCTTTATAAAGCTGATTTTCGATTTCCATCTGCTTATGTTCTCTTTTATTTTCAAATAAGTGTAGGGACAAGGGGTGCCATTTATGAGGTTTCCCCAAATCTCAACAGTAGGTAATCGAAAAATATAAAGCACAGTCTCTGATCTTATTGCCGGGTTGTGGAGGCAAAACATATCTGTATCTGTATCTATATCTATATCACATAAGCCATATATATAAATATATATAAATATACAAATTAAGAAAATTGGCAAGATGTTAAATACAAAAATCACATCTTCTCAATGCCTTGTAATGATGTAAATGGTACTAAGGTGAGTGTTTTAAGCTTCACTTTTCATCCTTTTCATTCATACGATCAAGAACCGAAAAGCAACGCAACGAATAAAAGAGTTTTCGCCGAGTGACCATGGATGAATGGTGCTTCTAATTTTCGATGTTTTGAAACTGGGTAGGAAAGACAGGGAGTGGCCAAGAGTGAGAGAAGGAAGAAAAGAAACAGCAGGAGGACGCAGGAAGGGGAACTTTTCTAGGTTGGCTGGCTACAATAGCAGTAACACTAACAAAGCTAACGTCTGCCAAGCACTTACTATGGGGCAGGCACTACTCTTCCTTCCACCTTCATGAGCTCATTTCATCCTCACAGCAATGCCATAAGGCGGACACTGGCGTTTTTCGTGTCCGTTTCAAAGACGAAGAACATGTGACAGGTGGAAGTCAGTGACCTGTTTGCAGTCACGCGACCAGTAAGGGGCAGGGCATGAGGGGAATCTCCACAGACCACCTTCTGCCCACGTGCTCCTAACCTTTATGTTCTGCAGCCAATGATGATGGGCCACCGAGAGGAAGTGGGGAGGATATGGGTGAAGGAGGGGCAGATGAGTGTTCCAGAAGGAGGAGGTGATGTGAATAAAGGGTGGGGGGGGGGGCGGCCAAAGGACCTTCCGCGGGACGCCTGCCAGCCAGCCCGACTAGAGTGGAGGTCTGTGCAGGGGGAGAGGACACAGATTATCCCTTTTCTGCTTGGAAATGTTTTCTTTTCCTTGTTCCTTCCCCTCTTTCTCAAAGCTAATTTCAACTTTCACCTTCCTCTAGACTCTGACATGGAAGCTGAGAAATGCCACCTGTTTCTGGCTTATCTTTCTTTTACCAACTGCATTTAAAGACCACCCCTGGGAATGGGTACCAGTATTTGCATCCTTTTTTTTTTTTAAGTTTATTTATTTATTTCGAGAGACAGAGAGATAGAGAGTACACGTGTCCATGTGAGCAGGGGAGGGGCAGAGAGAGAGGGAGACAGAATCCCAAGCAGGCTCTGGGTAGGAGCACAGTGCAGGGCTCAGACTCATAAACCATGAGATCACGACCTGAGCCAAAACCAAGAGTCAGATGCTTAACCAACTGAGCCACCCAGGCATCTCACCAGTACTTGTCTTCTTAAAACTCACTATGTGAGCAGTTACATTAATCGCCATTTACAGGATCCTTACAATACACAGGGATCCGCACCGAGGAGTAGTTCCACTTACTGCTTGGGAAGATCACCCAGGAAGACTCTGTATCTGGTTTAGGGAGAGGAAATGGAGGCTCAAGTAGGCTAAGGAACATGCCCCAGGCCACAGAGCTAGCAAGTATAGAAACAGTGGATTAACTCCTGTCCTATCCCACCCCAAATTGAGGCTCTTACATGTTGTCGCACACTTAACCTTTCTCCACTTTTTCAGGAATTGGCAGAGGATGTAAGATGGGCGGAGGACAAATGTAAATGAAAACAAAAGAAAAACAAAGACCCTTCGTACAAGCCACTCTGCGCCCTCCTAGCTTACTACTTAGAATGCACAGCACCCAATGCTTCTGTAACCAACAACAGGCAGAAACATCCACACCGAACTGACGTAAATCATCAACTTGGGAAGTCGCCATTCAGATGAAAAGTCACACGAAAACAAAACGGTGGTAGGCAGAGTTCGAGGACGGCACTGTTGGGTCCCGAGCCCTGCTTGTCCAACGCAATACTGACCTCAGAGCCACCGCAAAGGGATTTGAAGCTATCGTGAAGTCCCAAAGCAATCGTCCTAAGATGTAGAGATTATCCAAGGGCATGAATCCAATCACGTGAGCTCTTCAAAAGCACAGAATTTTCTCTGTGCTCGGACCACAGCGAGCAAGAAAACGGACACCTTCATCCTACGACCACGGAAATGGAATTTTTCCAACAGCCTGAACGAGCTTGGAGCCCAACCCAGTTGATACCTTCGCCTGGGTCCCGTAAGAGTGTAGCTGAGCCTATCTGGACGTCAGACTTACAAAACCTACAAAAATAAATGAGTGTTACATTAAACCCTTAAGGTCGTTGTAATTTGTTAAACAGCAATAAAAATGAATGCAAGGACTTCACTGTGATGGTGTGAATTATTGAAATGCACTCTCTTCCTCATTTTAATAAAACGAATGCATTCCAGCTCTGCAAACTGAGAGCTGGGGAAATCTTCTCTACTTTCAGCGGCATTAAGTTTAACCATCGGGAGACCTAGGCAACGGGAGCCTATTTATAAATGAAGACTTACAGTAATGTGCAGCAATGACTGATTTTCCAGGCAAGCATGTATCTTTTTTAAAAAAAGTTCCAATGTCATTTTGAACATTGCTCATTAACATGTTTATTTTATAAAGACAGAGGGGAGACCATTGTGTGAGATAGTTGACAGGATCTGAGTCTTAAACGAGAGAAAAAGTGTGTGTTCCCACATTGTTATGGTTTTAATCTGCCAAGAGAAAAAAAGCAAAGCCTGAGGAACATCTCAGGAAGCAACCAGCACAAGTTTAAGTCTGCCAGCCCGGGAAGAGCAGGCAGTTTCATCTTGCAGAGGAAGTAAGAGTGACTCCAATGCCTGACCAAAGAAGAATATGGGAGCACCAGGCTCTGCCAGTGGGCTCCCCCTTCATTTGCCCACCGACCACTGAGCCTCTTCACAAGACGGCCAGGAAGACAACCAATGTTACTTCGTAAAGCACTTAGAATAATGAAAGTATTGGCAGATACTCAGGAGAGATCCCTCTTCTCTCTCTCTCTCTCTCTCTCTCTCTCAATCTCTCTCCCTCCCGCCCACCCCAATGCAGGCTAAAACTCCTGAACTGTGAGATCAAACTGCTGAACTCTGCTCCTAACGTTTCTTTCCTGGGACACCAGCTCAATTAATTTAAGACCATTGTTGGGGCGCCTGGGTGGCGCAGTGGGTTGAGCGTCCGACTTTGGCCAGGTCACGATCTCGCGGTCCGTGAGTTCGAGCCCCGCGTCAGGCTCTGGGCTGATGGCTTGAAGCCTGGAGCCTGTTTCCGATTCTGTGTCTCCCTCTCTCTCTGCCCCTCCCCCGTTCATGCTCTGTCTCTCTGTGTCCCAAAAATAAATTAAAAAACGTTGAAAAAAAAAATTAAAAAAAAAAAAATTAAGACCATTGTCATGCTCAGCTCCGCCCCTCCCTTCCCCCTTCAAGAAGTCAGCTGTTCTTCCAGAGCCCGACTCAGCTCCATGGGAGGGGGCTTCCTGGAGAACAGTTTTGCCTGCCCCCTGTTCTGGGATTCTGAGCCAGGAGCCCTCATCCCAAGTCCTCTGATCTGACTTCTCAATGATAAAGGTGATATTTCAGGCTAATTTTTCCAAGATCAGATGAGATTGGGCACATTCCGTGGTATGGCCATAGACTCAGCCGAATTTTTAATGCTCTGTTTTATGTTTCCACATGTTCAGAACCAAGATGGGAAATGGGGTGCTCGTTATTGGCATTTCTATTCTGAGCTCCCAACAACACGTTCAAGAAACTATCACTCATCTCTGTTTTTTTTTGAGGTATGTGATTAGGCTACCAAAAGCAGACTCTCTGATTGTAGAACATGTCACTTAGTGGATGTCCCTTCTTATTTATAAATGTCTCTGATAAATTATGGTAAGCAATTTCTCCACCTGACAACTCACCCAAACTGGGAGCACTTTACCCCAGAGATAAATGGGAAGTGAACTTGAATAAATGCTATGGGGTCTAGAAGGTAATAATATTGCACCCTAAATAATCCATTACAAAATGAACAAGTGTATGAATCTCCAAATATATTTCTGTTTTGGAAAATCCCTCTGGGAGATAACTGTACAGCTGAAAGATGTCACATAGCCTACTTCCTGCCTTAATGCTAATATTACATTTTCCCCAACCCCAACAACTAACATCATTTCAAGAATAAACTAACATAAAATTAAACGGTATACCATGGTAATGTTAAAAAAAAAAAAAAACCCTAAATTTCATTTGGGTGGGGGGAGTGTCAATCAAGACACCTGAGATCTAGAGCCTGTGCTGCTGGTAATTAGCAATGGGAACTTGACCCTATCACTAGATGTCATTTATAAACTTCAGTTAATTATCTGTGCAGAAGTTGGTTGGACTGTGATTTCCAAAGTCCCTTCTGGCTCTAAAATAGTGCCCTTTGTTAGGGCCAATTAACCAAGAACAGAAGAGTAGAGCTGCTCAGAAACGTGGAGAAGTGTCTGTCCAGAAGAGGGTTGGCTTCCGTGGTGAGAACCACTGTCACTGGAAATTGTTCACACTAGAGGGATGCCATGACAGAGAAAAACAGAATTATAGATTAGAGTATTAATTAAAGTAATGTTAGCTGCTGTAGCAGATACAACTCCCAAATCCCAGTGGTTTAGCACAACAGAAATTTGTTTCTGGCTCACTGACTCTCTGATGGGAAGGTTCAGCAGTGACTTGAGGACCCCCGATCCTTCTGTCTTGTGGCCCCATCAGAGTTTCTTTTTTTTCTAAGTTTTTAAAAAAAAAATTATTGTTATCTTGAGAGACAGAGCGCTCATG
The DNA here is from genome assembly GCF_028018385.1 of Neofelis nebulosa. Lineage (NCBI taxonomy): Eukaryota > Metazoa > Chordata > Mammalia > Carnivora > Felidae > Neofelis > Neofelis nebulosa. Next base: position 194,626,327 of record NC_080784.1, on the reverse strand, counting down.
CACAGGGGGAGAGCAGAGGAAGAGGGAGAGGGATAACCCCAAGCAGATGCCATGCTGTCAGCACAGAACCCCATGTAGGGCTCAATCCTATGACTGTGAGATCATGACCAGAGCCAAAATCAAGAGTTGGATGCTTAACTACTGAGCCACTGAGGTACCCCCCCCCCCCACCTTCAGGGTTTCTAATCCTTCAATTCCATACAGTATGGAAATACAGAGTGAAGAAGGCACTCCTTCACCACTCAACTAGAAAGCACCACATATCACTTCTGTCACATTCTATTGTCAGTAATTGGTCATAAGACCTTGCCTCAACATACGGGGGCAAGAAAGAGGGTATGGAATTCTAGTTCCTGACTGGGCATCCACTTAACAGCAATAACTTCCCTTTATGGAAAATGGCAGTCAGTCTTTGGGGATCGAGAGCCATATTTTTCCCAGTTAATGTGATGTGCTCCTCACAGATAGGAACGTCCTATTTTCTATGGCAACTTCCACATTAGTAACCAATTTCTGCTTTATCTGGCTTTAATTATGTGACACAAGGGTGCCAAGTGAAACAGCACCATTCAGGACGAAAATTAAGCTAAACTCAGCTGAAATCTAGTGTGTGTTTTGCTCTGTGTGCCTTTTTGTTTTCAATGTATGTAAGCAGAAACATAAGCCAGATGACGGTAAGAAGAAACGTGACAGCAGTTACTTTAGTCAAACTGTAATAAGAATGAACACATGAAGAATGACTGGATTCAGGTAGAATTCAACTCATCAAGAATATTCCACAAAATATGTATATATTCCTTGATTGCTCATTCATCATATTTTGGCTTATTGAGCTGCTGACAGGGTTATATTTCTCATTTGGTGGGGAAAAAATACTTTGAAAAAGTGTCGTGCTATTATCTGGATAGCTGAGCCTTGTTCTAAATTTGCTCTCTAAGGCAAAGAAAAGTCTAGATTTAAAAATGCAGGTTTGTGTGGAGCAGAAACATTTGGGCCTTTGGATCTGAAATTTGATAACATCTCCACAACACATCGTCGTCTATCAATGAAAAACAAGAACTTACTAAAAATATAAATTTAGACCTTTGGCAAACAAGTATCAATTATAGCATGGGTGGGGAAACTTTCTATAAAGGGCAAATAGTAAATATTTTAGGTTTTAAGGGCCATGTAGTCTCTTTCCCAACTACTCAACTTTGCCCTTGTAGCAGGAAAACAGAAAGCAGTCATAGTTGCTATGTAAACAAATGGGCATGGCTGTGTTTCAATAAAACTTTATTTATAAAAACATGCAGCAAACTGGATCTGACCCACAGGCTGTAGTTTACTGATCCCTAAACCAGAGGCAAGATGGCAGAAAGTCCTAAATGGAAAACTTCCTCTGCCGTGACTGGGAGAGGACCTCAGTTTTCCTCTTCCATTTTGGAGCTGGACCTTCAAAGTTTGTTTGGAACTTCCTTTATAAAATAAATAACATTTCTATTATCAACAGGTGATGAAGGGGAAGGATATGTTCCAGCTCGTACTGAAGACAATTTGAGACCCAGGAGACCAAGTTCTAATTCTGGTTCTGTCAGGATGGAAGATGTGATCTTGCCTCATTTAACTTCAATAGGCCTTTGTTTCTGCTTCCCCAAAATCAGGGAGTTAGGTGAGATTACCTCAAATATCCTTTACATCTCTCAAATCCTTTTTAGACTGGAAAGCTAACTGTGCTGGAAGAGACTTCAGATTTAGACTTATAGCCCTACAACTTGATACACGTACCACCCCAGACGAGTTACTTAAACCCTCTTTGCCCCAATCTCCTGAACTGTGCAATGGACTCGGGGCTCCCCACCCAACAGAATCAAATGAAAAAAAATGTATGTGAGAGTAAGCAGCGGGGGGCCAGGAGCAGATTGGATGTTCCCGTGTGAATCTAATCCAAATGTGGATTCCAGGACCAATGTAAAGAAAACTTCACCCCAAGAACCCTGCAAACACAGTCAAAGCTACCCCTACCCCCTTAAAATCTGGATGCATCCTCTAGCAAGTGATCAGCCAAAACCGAGTAAAAGTAAGTAAAAAATACATAAATGTGACAGGTCGAGGCTAGTCACAAGGTCTCAAGAACTCAGTTCCACAGGGAAGAAGGCTCCAAGCAGGGAGTGGCCATGAATGGAGATCCCTCCAAATCCTCAGTAGATGTTCACAGAACAATGGTTCAACTTTTCCCTTCTTTGCGGCTGTTCCTTTTTCATGGACTAAGTCAAAACCCCACATCGTTTTTAAAAAATTTTTTTTTAATGTTTATTTATTATTGAGAGACAGAAAAAGACAGAGCATGAGCGTGGGAGGGGCAGAGAGAGGAGACACAGAATCCAAAGCAGGCTCCAGGCTCTGAGCTGTCAGCACAGAGCCCGACGCAGGGCTCAAACTCACAAACCTCGAGATCATGACCTGAGTGGAAGTTGGACGCTCAACTGACTGAGCCACCCAGTGCCGAATGCACAATTAGGATAAAGTTTATTGCCTCCATTGTGACAGTCACCACACTGGCATCTTAGGACATTTCTTCTCACTGGACTTTTACAACCTTGACCTGTACTTGGCATGACAATTCCCATTTTCAAGGATGAGCTGGGGCTCCACAGGCTCCATAACTTGCCCAAAGACAGAACATGCGGGAGGACTGTTTGAGTCCACAGATCGTGCTCTTGCTTGGGCACTGAATCTCAAGAGAAGGTAAGACTCTGGGCAGAAATGATGACGAATTGAGGCAGGGATTCTGAAACCAAACTTCCCCATGAACCTAAAAACCAGAGACTGTCACCAGGCAAAGCACAGGACTCTCAGAAGACAGATAAAGCAGGGAGACAATCAGAATCCAAGTCAGAAGTAGTACCAGATTGTTCCTGACGTTGGAACAGAGCCTTGTACATTGCAGGGGAACTCCATGGTTTGAATCAATGAATGAATGAAACCATGAAGAACTGGCCTCTATTCGGGCTGCCAGTGCCACACGGTCCATGGATAAAAATGACCGTTGTTCTGATTTTTTGTTTTTGTCTTTAATGTATGCCCTGGCTCTTGCTGCAAATCACACTCTCGTCCTTATTCATCCAGCTTTCACCCTTTCCAAACCTGACCTGTTTTCTTTGGCCTCATATTTTTCTCCCTTTGCTTCTGCCTTTCACCCTCCTTCATCTTTATCCCAAATGCTTCCGGAAAGAAAGCTTGAGTACAAATTACGTTTTCTTTTTTCACCAGCAGAACACGGAGCGAGAGGGATTTCTCATTTTTATATATATTTAGATCGTACAACTTTCCTCTATAAACTAAAAGAAAAAAAGAGAAGCATTAATTTGAGTTCATTAATGGGATGCCATGTGCTTTGTGTTAAGAACCCTCTTCTCAATCCTGGGAATAATAATAAGGCAGAGGATGATTTAAGGAATACATAAATTAAGTTTGGATTTTGCTCAAAACCAAACAATATCAGACCCTACTGGGAGATATCCACTTATGCCGACTAACGTGCACTCATTTATGCAAGGAACCACTTTCCCCTCCAGTGCTTCCTCTGTGTAGGATGCTGTTCTGGGTCTGGACCAAAAAGGACTCCAGGAAAAAATTTAAAATGTGAGAAATATGTGATTTTAGGAACTGTCCCATGAGTTTTCAGGACAGAGAGTCTAGCAAGTTTGGGGACTGGGATTAACCTTGTTTATCATAAACAAAAATGTGGGGAGTAACTGCTTGAAAAAGAGTCCTTGTCCAATTTAACGCACATTACCTGTGTAAGTATTGGGAAACACTTTCACGCTTGTTCAGCACCTCTCCAGTGGCAGGCACCGGGCTCGACTTTCTATATTAAATTTTAGCTTCAGAACCACTTTATGAGTCAGGTTTTAAAAAAATGAAACATAGGGGCACCTGGGCGGCTCAGTCATTTGAGCGTCCGACTTCGGCTCAGGTCATGATCTCACAGTCCATGGGTTCGAGACCCACGTCAGGCTCTGTGCTGACAGCTCGGAGCCTGGAGCCTGCTTTGGGTTCTGTGTCTCTCCCTCTCTCTGCCCCTCCCCTGCTTGCATTCTCCTCCCTCTCTCTCTCTCTGTGTCTCTCTCAAAAATAAATAAAATATTTAAAAGAAAGAAAGAAAGAAAGAAAGAAAGAAAGAAAGAAAGAAAGAAAGAAAAAAGAAGGAAAGAAAGAAAGAAACATAAAGACTTAAGTGAATTACTCTAAGTTCCAAAATGTGGAAGCACTTGAATGGGGATTTGAACTCCAGTCTGTTGGACCCCGAAGCCCATATTACTGTGGCAACCACTCTGCATCCGTGAGTGGCCTCTACCCAGCAGGAATAGAGGCATTCAACAGCACATGGATGCAGGAACTTGGAAGCAGACAAAGGAAATGCCCACGAAATAAACATCTGTTGAATAATGTGGGTCTTGTTTCAGAGATCACTGATACCACCAGATTCAGGCCGGTGCTTCTGCACAGAGGAGGAGGCAGGTCCCAGACACTGGGCAGCTGCCTGAGCCTCCAGCAACACTGCAGCACTCGTGGGGCCATGGAACAGTGAAGAATTGCCTAAGTGAGGGGAGGGTCAGCACACTCCGGGATGTTACTGAGTGTGAGCAGGACAGCTCCCGTTTAGGGTTTACCATGGGACAGTCATGCTGAGTTTTATCAAGCACTTTGCACGTATGATTCCATGTCTCCTGCATCACCCTTGGAAGAGGTATCATTATTCCCATTTATTTATTTATTTATTTATTGATGTGTTTGTTTGTTGATTTATTGTTACTAACTGAGGAAACGTTTGCTTGGGGGTTTGCTTTTCCAGAGGCCACAATTTGGTTGGTAACAAGGCCAGAATTCAGGCCCAGCTTTGCCTCATCCTCAAATCTGTGCTCGTCATCTTGAATCTTGCTTGCTGGGGTACAATTTGGAGCCCATTGTGGAGTCTTTTCCAAACCACACAGGACACCCGCTCTTGACTCCATGCGCTGGGATCTGGATTAGTCTGCCATGTGGGTGTTTCTTTTGGGAAGAGGAAGACAGACAGACAAGAAGAGGAAAGCGGCCTCAGGATGACATCTTAGGAGCTCCTGAGGAAGTTATAAGGAAAGGAGAAAGCTCTTTAGGTCCAAAAGAGGAAATCAAGTAAATTCTAGTCCTTTCTGAGCAAGGCTGGAAAGATGCTCTTCTGTCACCTGGAGGGAGGAGGAGAAGGTGCTGGAACACTGGTAAAACTAAGGAGACACCGCTTGTACTTAAGGGACACTTAAGTGTTGAAATCTGCTCAAATGACAGAAAGTGACAGAGGCCACAGCAGCCACTGCCATGGCCCACCCACTGAACAGATATGAAATTATAGGTTCTTGCTTTCCCTTTTATTCCATTTTCTTAAAAAAGCACAGAATGGCATTTTAGTCCATAATTACTGTTCCAGCATTAGATTATATTATGGGATCTGAAGATAAATTTTTTTAAAAACGTTGTAACGTAGCTTTGCTGGCCTGAGCATCACGTGTGACTTGTCCAGGAGACCTAGTCTGGGGCTGTTTCAGTTTGGCTGTGTTTCAAACAGAGAATGGGTAGAATTTCAATAAGGTAGTCCCACAATGTAAAGTTCTCCACAGCAAATCTGCAGGCTCAATGTCAAGAACAAACAGGCTCTGTAGCCTAAATTCAGAACCTCTGCCTTCTATTCTATTCTTGTCCCTAGCAGCCCTTGCTCTCTCCAAAGTCATATGACCCTGGTCTTGCTGGGTTCTTTTAAAAAACAATATGCCAGTTTGATAGTCTGGGATTCTGCATCAGGCAGGGTCCACTCAAATAAACAAACACCACCTTCGGCATTTCAAGCAGAGGGAATATTATGCAGCAAACTGCTTTCACTGAGACCACAAATAGGGGACACTGAGCAGTGTAGAAATTACCCACAGCAAGAAGCTCTCTGACTCTTGGAGCTGGAGGGAAAGACAGGAACTTGCGATCCAAAGGCACGTGATAGGCGCTGGAACCTAACATGAGCTGGGCCATGGAGAGAAGGACATGGGAGCTGGGTCAGGGGAGATACAGCTTCTGCTGGGGACAACATCCAAAACAGAGGGTGGGGGGCATGCTAGCTTCTCCCCTCCTTCTCTCTCCAGTTTTCTGCCAGTTTCTACCTGTGGCTGAGCTTGCCTGGTACCCAGAGGGCAAACAAAAAGGGGAAATTCCAACTGATTCCTTCTGGTTTGTTTCACATACTACTTCCTCTAAGAATCCTCCCCTTTGCATTCGTCAATCCCTTTACATAAACTTCCTCATGATGCCACAGTGGCCATCCGTGACGGTTATGTATGTAGAACAGCTGTGAGTCCCCAAAGAGGAGTCCTACAGAGGAGTCTTCGTGATATTCTCAGGCCTGCGGCATAATAGATACAAGTCTGATAGACTTGGCTTCAAATCCTGACTCTCCCATTTATAAGATTTCTGATTCTTGTTAAATTATTAAATCTGCCTCAGTTTTATCATCTATAATAAGGAGGAATTAAACTCATTGCTTTAGGGCCAATGTGAGGATTAAGTAAAATAGCACCTAGCTCTGGAAAAGAGGAGATTCTTACTGTAATGCGGTCTTGCCTGGATTGCAAGTGAATTATGATGCATTTGGAGAGCTAATATTTTCTATTGGTTCATCTCCCTCAATCACTCACTGTATACTACCTAATGGAGTTGACTGTGCCTGGCTAGAAAGTTTTAAGAATAGTTAGGCCTTGAAGCTGTAAATGTGAAAACCTATTTGCAGAGCTCTACCTTCCTTAACCTCATCCCTAATGAGAACATTGCAGTAGACAGCAGCTTCAGAAGGAGGCTGCAAAAAGGGTCAACCCAAATTTGGGTGTAACACATACATATACTTAGTGAGTGAGCTTCATTCAGCTCACCAATCAGATACACAGAAATGGTTGTGCTACTCTCCATTGGCCACGATGCTCTTTACAAAGAAAGCAAGGGAAACAAAGCAAAAAGAAACTATTGGGACTATACCAAGATAAAAAGCTTCTACACAGTGAAGGAAACCATCAACAAAACAAAAACACAACCTACTGAATAGCAGGAGATATCTGCAAATGATATATCTGATAAGGAGTTAATATCCAAACTATACAAAGAATTTATACAACTCAGCACCAAAAAAGAAAAAAAAGGAGAAAGAAAGAAAGAAAGAAAGAAAAAAGAAATCCGATTAAGAAATGGGCAGAGGACCTGAATAGACATTTTCCAAGGAAGGGGTACAGATGGCCAATAGACACATGCAGAGATGCTCAACATCACTCATCATCAGGGAAATGCAAATCAAAATCAAAATAAGGTATCACCCTACACTGGTCAAAATGGCTAGACTCAAAAAGACGGGACACAACAAGTACTGGCAAAGATGTGGAGAAATAGAAACCTTCGTGCACTGTTGGTGGAAGGTAAATTATTGTAGCCACTGTGGAAAAAAATAGTGTGGCGGTCCCTCAAAAAATACAAATAGACATACCATATGATCCAGTCATTCCACTACTGGGAATTTACCCGAAGTAAACAAAAACACTAATTTGAAAAGATAGGTGCACCCCTAATGTTTACTGTAGCATTATTTATAATAGCCAAGATACGGAAGCAACCTAAGTGTTCATTGACAGGTGGATAAAGAAGATGTTGTATATAAATGCAATAGAATATTAGCCATAAAAAAGGATGAGATCTTGCCACCTGCCATAACATAGATGGACCTAGAGGGTAATATGCTATGTAAAATAAGTCGGAGAAAGACAAACGTCATGTTTTCACTCATATGTAGAATCTAAAAAACAAAACAAAACAAATGAACAAACAACAACAAAAAACAGAAACAGCCGTAAATACAGAGAACAAACTGGTGGTTGCCAGAGGGTTGGGGTGGAGAGATGTGCAAAAGGGGTGAAGAGGAATGGGAGATACAGCCTTCTGTTATGGAATGAGTAAGTCATGGGGATGAAAGGTATAGCACAAAGAATAAACAAAGGAGGTGGGCGGAGACACAGAAAGAGAATACACTGTCCTCACTAACTCATGGGGGAGTTTATCACAAGGATACGTGACATAAACAATGCCATACCAGCTACTGCCAAGACTTTCCAATCAAGAACCAAATATTTAGAAGATCTATGGATTTTTACACTTGCTATGATCATCTTGAGAGCTGGGATTGGTCTTAAACCAATGGACAGCCTTCAGGCTCAAGAGAAAGAGAATGAACAGAAATGTAAATCGTATCAGCCCAGTTTGGCTAAAACCTTCAACACAAGATTTGAAACATGCGAAACTTACCAGGAAGAGAGACAAAATTATGACACTTCCTGAAGTTTAAAATAATGGGATTCTAGAGAGGCTTTAAATATAGTTTAAGCCCACTCTGTAACTGACTAGAAAGAAATAAACTTGAATCAGATAAACAGTTTCTCCTGAGTTTCAGAAAAGCCATCTCAGATTTCCTCTCCTACCTTTTAACAATAAGCACTCCCCACCACCACGTACTAATCATCTATTTTTCACCAGGCAAATTATGTTCATTAATGATTTCTAAGTCTTCTTGCATAAGTGCAAGGTATGAATCATTATCCAAATTTAAGAGATGGGGAAACCATAATAATAAGAGAGGTTAGGTAGGCCCCCAAGGTCAAACAGCTTCCAGGTAGTGAGGTATGATTCCAATCCAGGTCTGCTTGTGTCTAAGGTTCTGTGGACTTTCCTCTTTCAGCTGGACCACGGTAGCTAGGTCTCTTATGTGAGACGGCATTATTCATTCACTCATTCATTCAACAAATAGTTAATGAGAGCCCACCATGTGCATGAAACTGTATTAAGTTCTGAAACAACAAGAATAAACATGGCTGGGAGCAGCTTTGCAAAAGCAAATTATTCACAGTCACTGTTAAGTTCTCTGCCCTGAAGGGAAGCAGGTCATTCTGTAAATAAGGACTGCATGTGCTATTATACGCATTTACATGGTTCTATCCATCAGGCAGATGAGACTTGTTAACCACGGGACAGACAGAAGGAGATGAAATCAGGAGTATAAGAACCAACATCACTCTTTCTTCCAAGTACAAGCAATGCAATATCCAATTTCAAGAATAAGAACTCTGGCTAGCACATCTGAGGATCAATCTCAACTTGGCCGGTCAGTTTTGGTGGCTTTTGTTTTAAGCCTTTTTTGGGGAATAGAGGTAGTTCACCATCTTCTAAACTCTGATTCTACCATTTTATTATTCTTAAAATTTTTTTTAATGTTTATTTATTTTTGACAGAGAGAGAGAGAGAGAGCGAGTGAGCATGAGTGGGGGAGGGGCAGAGAGAGAGAGGGAGACACAGAATCCGAAGCGGGCTCCAGGCTCCGAGCCGTCAGCACAGAGCCCGACGCGGGGCTCGAACTCACAGACCGTGAGATCATGACCTGAGCTGAAGTCGGACGCTCAACCGACTGAGCCACCCAGGCGCCCCATACCATTTTATTATTCTGAAATGAAAGTTCACCTATATTCTTTTCGTGATAATGACCACCAAAAAGAGTTTAGGTGCCTGAGGCATACGGGTTTTCATTCCCTCTGTCAAGGACCCCTTCCTTTGCTTAAATTAATGATCCTTTAAGCATCTTCTCATGTATTCGTTGGCCATCTGTAAATCTTGTTTGGAAAAATGTATACTCAGGTCCTCTGTCCATTTTTTAATTGGATTAGTTGGATTTTACTGTTGAGTGGTAGAAGTCCTTTATACATGTTGGATATTAACCCCTTCTTGTATTTGCAAATATCTTCTCCCATTAAGTAGGTTGCTGTTTCATTTTGTTGATGGTTTATTTCAGTGTGCGAAGCTTTTTATTTTGGTGTAGCCCCAGTAATTTATTCTTGCTTTTGTTTTCCCTCCCTGAGGAAACATATCTAGAAAGAGGTTTCTATGGCTGATGTCAAAGAAATTACTGCCTATGTTTTTTTTCTAGGAGTTATATGGTTTCAGGGCTCACGTTTAGGTCTTTAATCCATTTTGAGTTTATTTTTGTGTATGGTGTAAGAAAGTGGTCCAGTTTCATTCTTTTGCATGTAGCTGTCCAGTTTTCCAAACACCATTTGTTGAAGAGATGTCTTTTCCCCATTGTATATTCTTTCTCCTTTTGCCAAAGATTAATTGACTACACAAGTGGGGGTTTATTTCTGGGTCTCTATTCTGTTCCACTGATCTTTGTGTCCACTTTTGTGCCAGTACCATACTATTTCGTTTACTATAGCTTTGCAGTATAACTTGAAATCTAGGACTGTGATACCCCCAGCTTTGTTCCTCCTTCTCAACATCACTCATCATCAGAGAAATGCAAATCAAAACCACAACCAGATATTACCTTATACCTGTCAGAATGGCGAGAATCAAAAGACAACAAATAACAAGTGTTGGCTAAGAAGTGGGAAAAAAAGAACACTTGTGTGTTGTTGGTGCGAATGCAAGCTGGTGTAGCCACTGTGAAAAATGGCATGAAGGTTTCTCAAAAAATTACAAATAGAACTACGATATGATGCAGTAATTCCACTACTGGCTGTTTACCCAAGAAAACAAAAACAAAAAACAAAAATTTGAAAAAAAATATACACACACCTGTTTTTTTGCAGCATTATTTACGATACCGAAGATATTAAAAGCAACCCAAGTGTCCATCAATAGATGAATGGATAAAGAACTACTATATATATGTGTGTAAAACCTTGGTTTGCGAGCATAATTTGTTCCAGAAACATGCTTGTAATCCAAAGTACTTGTATATCAAAGTGAATTTCAAGAACCATTGGCTCATTTGTGATCATGTGACATTTGACATCACACACTATTTGTATTTCAAGATGTCGTTCATTTATCATATTGCAAGACATCGATCATCTATCAAGTTAAAATTCATTAGAAATGTCTGCTCATCTTGTGGAATACTCACAGAACAAGTTCCTCCCAATCCAAGGTTTTACTGAGTGTGTGTGTGTGTGTGTGTGTGATGGAATATTGCTCAGCCATAAAAACGAATAGGTCTTGCCATTTGCAACAACCTGGATGGATCTGGATCTAAAGGACATAAAGCTGAGTGAAAGATATCAGAGAAAGACAAACGCCATACGATTTCACTCATAGAGTTTAAGAACAAAAGACAAACAAAAAAACCAGGTTCTTAGATACAGGGAACAAACTGGTGGTTGCCAGGGGAAGGTGGGTGGGTAACAGGTAAAATAAGTGAATGGGATTAAGAGTACACTTATCGTGATGGGCACTGAGTAACACAGAGAATGAGTGAATCACTATACTGTACATCTAAAATTAATATGACACTGTATGTTAATTATGCTTCAATAAAACATAAGATAAAAAATATGACAAATGCACAAACTAACAATAAAAAAAAAAAAAAAGATTCACGATGCTTCGAATAGCTGCTTCCTGTCCTGAACTTTATTTACATCCTTTCTCTGCCTGCTAATTACCAACATTGTTTGTGGTTACGAGAAGTTGATTTCCTGACCTTTTCTCTTTGATATTCCAGTGACTTTTTTCTGGCATGGGTGACATCCTGAGTTTCCAGTATTAAAGCAACATAAATATAGTGTAAAAGTAGTACCATTTGCTTGATCTTAAGAGGCAAAAACACGTACATGGAGAGAGAGATCCTGTATGAAAAGAAGCCTCACGCGAGGATCAAAACATCAAAATGTATATGAATTTATGTGGTCATACCTCCTAATCTGATACAGTAAAAGCTAAATGTAAATACAATGGCTCATGCCTGGAGGGTAGAAAACAGAAAACAATCTTCCATTAATTGCGGAGATCTTCAGAATAAACATAGTCGAGGTCCTCTTATCAAGTCTCGCTAATATACAAACAAGCAAAAAGTTAGGTGCAACCTTGTCACTAGAAATGCATCAAGCCTAAAATTCTATCACAGCAGGAAAGGGGTTATTTCCAACCTAGCCTCAGAATGTGGAGATATACCGGTACCAGTTCCCCAAGCATGTAATATTTATAACAGTCATACAACTTTAATTTTTTCTTCTTTGCTGTGGAAAGAAAGAATACTTCTTTTTTTTTTTCTTTTTTGTTACAGCTTAGCACTGCAGGGGGAAGGGGAAAAAAAAGAACATCCTTGGTCTGGAATTTTCCATTGCCCCCATCAGTCTAGTTAGGCGAACATAGCAGGGGACACAGAGCCAGAAAGAAGTGCCCAGGCAAGGATTTGTTGGTGAGTTTCAGAAATGTTTCACTGTCCCCACGGCTGATTTCACCTTTGCTAAGTTAGTGATTATGCCTGATTCGCTTTTGCATTCTTTATGGATACTCATAGTGGCCCATACGTACACAAGCAAAGCGTGAGGCTGACGTGTGGTATAGAAACCCAAGGCAATTTGTTCCTTGCTGTTGGATTAATTCCTGTCTTCCTTTGGGTAGAAATTAGTATAAAAGTACTGACTCCCCAAAATTCCTTTTCCCCCAACTCCAAGGCCCATTTATTTTTACAGTGAGAATTAGGTAATTATCTGGACCAAGCCCCCTGTAATTCTCTTAAAAAGCAAGCAAATAAAATGAGATTCAGGGACCTTGGCTTGGCTTCGTGTGGGATATTGGCAGCTAGGACACCAGGTCATGAGACTTGTAAGGAGTGAGTCCCAGAGAAAGAGAATCAAAGACTTGAATACTTATGAATCATGATTTTTATCTGAGCCTCATCAATTCTGGTACCTAAGAATCATTCTTAATTTATTTATTTGTATTTTTAATACTTTATTTTATTTTGAGAGGCAGAGTGCAAGCAGGGGAGGGGGAGAGAGAGAGAGGGAGACACAGAATCCGAAGCAGGCTCCAGGCTCTGAGCTGTCAGCACAGAGGTCAACGCGGGGCTCGAACCCATGAACATGAGATCATGACCTGAGCCGAAGTCAGTTGCTCAACTGACTGAGCCACCTAGGTACCCCTCTGGTATTTAAGAATCTTTGGAGAGAAGAGCCAAGCAGCCTAGAATCTTCTGGCAATGTTGTACCTGTGTACTATGAAGTACTTACTCCCTAGAGCAATGATTTTTACACTTTTTGTGGCCTGCATCCCTTTGAGACTCTGACAAAATCCCATACACACTGTCCCTAGAAAAACGCACAAACACACAGACATATTAAAAATTGTTTACATGTTTCCAGGGCACTGACAGGCCTCTGAAGCCCCCTCTTGAGGTTCCTTGGACCTCAAGTTATGAATCCATGCTACAGGAATCTATGAAATAATAAAAACCCACTATTCACCAAACTCCAAAATACCTCATCATTACCATCATCATCATCATCATCATCGGCAGTGGGGAAGGGAAGACAGAGAAAAAGGAAAGGTAAATACAGAGATTCCTGTACACAGAGTTTCTGTTCTTCGATCCAAACCGTTGCTAAAAAGCCGTAGACATCTTGCGTTGATAAAAAAATAAAAGTTATAATCATAACCCTAGTGTTACATTTAAGAATGTTTACATGATGTTCAACAGTGTTAAATAACGATTATGTGCCGGCCCTGTCCTACACCTGTTGGCTTTCAATCTGCACGAGGACCCCGGCAGGTAGGTACTTTGTCCACTCGCATCGGGTGGGTAAAAGGAAGAACAGAGAGAAGAAATTATGAATCGAGGCCAGATGATGTTAGAGCCTCCATGATGGATAAGGCGCCACTGGTTTCCACGTGGTTCTGTCTCCGTGGCAGGGCCTGCAAGACACAACCCATTGGGAGTCGCAACCAAGAGCCCTGTCAAGATTCGGGAGAGCCGGAGGGGACGATGCCTTGTAGGAGGGGGTACACGAGCCAACGTGGTGGGTCTGCCCCAGAGGTGGATAGCTTGGATGCCTGATTCAGTGTTTTGCTTTTTGCATGGAAACACTCTTCATGAAAATAAACATGAACTACTTCCCTTTCATGCAGCGAATATTCTCTCAGTCATCTGTTCTACCACCAGCTGTGATCGTTCAACGTTCTTAAAACAGAGGGGAAGGAAATGTGGAGAGGAGGGGGCGGAGGATACAGAGGAAACCTCTTTGGAGTTTCTTCTCCAAATCAGAGGAAAGTGTTAACGTGCAAGTAAATACGGCAACGTGTTTGTGAAATGCTGTCTCACAAGCAACTAACAGGGTCAGGAATCCATTCAAATCATTTCACTAAGTTATCCCAAATGTGCAGACCAAATCCTAGCTGAAGAAGCTTCCTTACTGGGTGGGCACTCAGCTCAACTCTGCAGCTTTGGGGCAGAATACAATAAAACCCGCCCAGATTGCACTGACAGCCTCTGGGGCGGTCAGTCAGAGCCGTGGTTTTCAGCTTTCATTTGGACTCAGTGGCACAATGTGGCCAGTCAAGAGAGGCAGCAACAAACAACTCGAACTGTTCAAAGTCTGAACGATTCATTTTGTGTAAATACTGAAGCTGGCTTAAGTTTACACCCATAAATTTGCATCCTAGTTTAATTCCTATAGAAGGAGGGAAAAGGCTAGTGGGTCAGGTCATCTGCTGTGCCTTGCCCTGGTTAGTATCAGCACGGGAACATAGGCCTCGGTTAAAAAAAAAAAAAAGAAAAAGAAAAAAAATATATTTCTATATACACACACACATACTAATGAGAATTGCTGAACTCACATTCCACAGGGACATGAATACACCAGGGAGCGCTGGTTCTCAACTTTGCCCCTGTCCTTTCTAAATCTCTCTGCAGTGATCGGGATTTGTCATAGAACCAGAGACACGAGAAAAGCTTTTAAGAGAATGGAAAGCCCAATAAAACACCGCAAAAAGAAGTTATATCCCCAAAAGTGCAGTGCTCTAAAACGTACCTAAATAGTTTTTAGTATGAGTACCATCTAATCAGAGGAGGTTGAACCAGGGATTGGCAAACTTTTTCTATCAAGAGCCAAATGGTAAATGTTTTAGGCTCTGTGGGCCAGGAGGTCCCAGTGAAGCCTACCCCAATCGACCATCCCACGGGGGGAGGCACCACAGGCCATGTGGACGGGACTGGACATAGCTCTCTGCCAGTAAAACTTTACGGACACTGAAACTTGAGTTCCACATGTTTCATGTGTCATGAAATATTCTTCATTTAATTTTTTTCCCCAAGTATCTAAAATATAAAAACCATCCTTAGCTTGCAAGCCATACACAGAGACCGAGTCTGCTTTGAGCAGTAGTTTGCCAGTATCAGAATGGTGGGTTCCTGGGGCACCTGGGTGGCTCAGTCAGTTAAGTGTCTGACTTCGGCTCAGTTCATGATCTCCTGGCGTGAGTTTGAGCCCCGCATTGAGCTCTGTGATGACAGCTCAGAGCCTGGAGCCTGCTTCGGATTCTGGGTCACGTCTCTCTCTACCCCTCCCCCACTTGCACTCTGTCTGTCTCTCTCTCAAAAATAAATAAACATTAAAAAATTTTTTTAAAAAAGGAATGGTGGGGTTCCTGAGTGACAATGATCTCAGGCAATTCTGGGGTGACGCTGGGGCACCAAAGGCCTACAAGGAAAGGGGAAAGGACAGTAGGACTTGCCTCAAAGGGGTCTTCTCAGCCTTTCTTAATGGTGAGGGGCACAAGGGAGCCTCCTACGTAGAACAGGAGCTCTGAACTGCTTTTGATTCTGAGGGAGAAAGGAACCATTTTTTCTCCACCACCATCCTGGCTCCTAGCAGGCAGTGAGAGGCTCTGCTGAAGAACGGGTTCTTTACGTGGTCAGACGGTACAGAGCCTAGAAGGGGGCTTATCCTTGCCCCTTCAGCCATAGCAGCTCGAGTCTGCAGGCAGCAGATGTTCTGGTGAACAAACGAATGATTACTCTGACAAAATTAAATTTAAAAAAAAAAAGGAAGTTGCCACTTACGGTTAAGAAACTTTTGGGTGGGGGGGTGTCTGGGTGGCTCAACTGGTTAAGCGTCCAACTCTTAATTTCAGCTCAGGCCATGATCTCACGATCTCACGATTTCTGGAATCAAGCCCTGCATCAGGTTCTGCATTGACAGTGTGGAGCCTGTTTGGGATTCCCTTTCTCTCTCTCTCTCTCTCTGCCCATGCTTGTGCTCTCCCTCTCTCTCAAAATAAATAAACACACATAAAAAAAACCCCACTTTTTTTGAAGGAGTAAATAGATGTGGGGGGTGGGGGGAAGTCAGCCTCAAGAATCAGAATGGGTTGTCTCTCCACAGCCTGGTTTTGACGCTTTAGAAACCAGGGCCGTAATTCCGGGCTGAATACGAGCTGGGCCGAGATGTAGGAGGGCACCAAAGACAGGTGACCTCACCACAGCGGCAACAGCCCCCACCTCTGTCTGTTGTAAATTGGTCATGGAAGAAAGTATATTATCTGTTTCTGCCCATCAGGATGTCATTTTGTACCTTCTGTGTTTGTGAAAGAGTTGGGCTTTTTTTGTGTTTTGGGGGTTTTTACCGAAAAGCTATCAAGCCCATTCCAACCACTCCATATCCATATCCATATCCAACTCACTCACAGAGCTTTGAAGCAAGCAGATTCTCAGGGTCCACCCAGATTCCTTCGGATTCAGTAGGTTGGGTGTGGCGCGGGGGGGGGGGGGGGGGGGCGGGAGGGGATGTATTTGAAGAAAATAATAATAACAAAAAGTCATCCGGTCTAGTATCAGTAGGCTTGGAGCTTACTTCTCTAGTTGTTAACTAGACTCTGTAAGCTAGTGGGGGGGAGGAAGGAGTTTGGAAATGGTAGCTTAGAGTCTCCATGGACATCACAGTGGCCAAGAACAGAATGAGCTTCAAGGACTGCCAAGTGTGTTATTTCTGTCTTTAGTAACACTGAATTATAAGTTCTTCAAAAATCTCGTCTTTGCTCAATCCACCACACCATGTGTCTGCCCCAGGAGAACTATACCCTCCCCAAATATATTCATTTATTCACAAATTCCACACCCCCCCCCACCCACCGAGTATATCACTTTCAGTCCAACTACCAAAAAGCATTTGTTGAGCATGAACTATATGCACAACTAACCTGTTGCCTTCACTTGTGACCCCAGGTGCCATTCTCCACGGCCATAATCTCACGCTGTCGAGCAGAGCACAAGTTCCTAATTACGTCGCCAAGATGCTTCTTCCCTCCCCCACCCAGGGCTAGAGACGTGCAGCTCCCTCTGCCCAGATTGATGATGTGCTCCTCCATCAGTGAGTAACTAACCACTACCTGCTCTTCCAAATCAGCCAAACGACCGCATCCGCCTCCAGGAAGCTCTCCCTGCCCTCCCTGGTCTCTCACCTGGACCACTGAGATGGCCCCAGCTGCTCTCTGCCGCGCCTTCCCCCTCCTTCAGAGCATTCTGCACATAGCAGTTGGAAGATCTTTGAAGAACACAAATCACAAGTCACTCCCCTGCTAAAGACCTTCTGGGACTTTCTATCAAACTTGAAGGATGAAGCCAACTTCCCGCCTTGGCCTCTGAGGACCCACAGGGCCTGGCCTCTGCACCCCCAACTCGACACCTCCCTGTGTCTCCTTTCCTTTCCCTCCTCCACCCTCGCCGGCCACCCTGCTTTCCCCAAATTTGCCACCTGTGCTCCCACCTTCTGGACTTGGGGCTTGCCTCCCCTCTGCCCGGAAGCCTCTACCCTTTGATCCAGACAGAGCTGGCTCTTCTCTTTGTTTCTGACCCTGTGTGCCTCCACAGGGGGGCCTCCTCAATCCCAGGCCCAGTGTTGGCAATAGGATGGAGGACAGGAGGGAGAAAGCTCCCGCTCTCTTCCATTGACCCTCTAGTGGGAGAGGACGGACAGAAAACAAGAAATGCGTAAGACTGGCTTAGGCAGTGGTAAGTAACGTAAAGGAAATTAAAACAAGATGATATGATAGAAACGTGTTCACCATTGCAGTGCCAGGCACTATAAAAGTACTCGAAACACTGTAGGCATTGAATAAGTATTCGCCGCGAAATGAATTCCCCTTTATGTACGTACAGTCTTTCTTTATATTTAAACAAAATGGATCATAATTTATGCACCGTCCTATGTTCTCCTTTCTTCTGTTAATAATATATCTTGGAGAGTTTCCCACATAATCGCATGCAGACCTACCCTGTTATTATTGTCTTCCTCCTACTGAGTTGCACAAATAGTTTCTTTGTATTTATCCAGTTTCCTGGTGACAGATTGTTTCCGGTTTTGTTTTTCCTGATTTTTGGGTGATTCCAAACGCTTCACCAGACATGCTTGAATATCTACCTGGATACACTAGGCACCACATTCGTGAAGAACATTCCTGGGGTAAAATTATTGAGTCAAAAGAATATGAGTAATATAATTGTGATAAATATGGCCCAAATTATCCTCAAAAACCAAAGGCGCCACTTGAACTCCCATAGGCCCCCAGCGTCGGATAACCACGTTTCCATCCACTTCACAGGTGCCCTTATTATCAGACTCTCAGTTTGTCGATCCCATAATCTCTCCTTGTTCTGTTTGATTTGCATTTCTTTAATTATGAATGAGGTTGAGCATCTTTTCATATGTTTATTGGCCATTTACATTCCTTTCTGAACTGCCTTTTCATATCCTTTGCCCTTTATTCTATCGGACTCTTCATCTTTTTTCCTTCTTCTTTTCTGTGGGTTCTTTGTCAATTAAGGAAATTTACTTTATGATTCATAGTGCAAATATTTCTTCCTGGTTTGTCATTTTTTTTCTTTTCGTTTCTTTATTTCATATTTATTTATTAGTGTCTTTTTATTGGGCCTACAGAGAAGTTTTTAATTTGTATAAATGCAAACATATTTTCTTTTATGGTTCCTAGGCAGTGATTTATTTTTCATGCAATAAGTGTCTCATCAGAAACAAAGTAATTGTCTTAATCCATCTGGGCTGCTATAACAAAATACCGTAGACTGGGTGGCTTGTAAACAGAAATGTATTTTCTCATCATTCTGGAGACTGGGAAGTCCAAGATCAAGGTGCGGGCAGATTCGGTGTCTGGTGAGAGCCCGCTTCCTGGTTCATAGACCTCTACTTGCTGTGTTCTCACACGGTGGAAGAGGGAGGGGGTACTTTTCCATCTCTTTTAGAAAAGCTCTAATCTCATGTTTAAGGGCACCGCCCTCATGACCTAATCATATTCCTATAGGTTCCAACTCCTAACGCCATCACATCAGGAATTAGTTTTCAACATGTGAATGTGGAGGAAACATTCAGACAATCGAACAACTGAACACAATTCAGTGGAAACAATTTAACAGAGACATTCAGTCCATAGCAAATATATAAAAGAAAGAAAAACTCCCAGGGCTTTGGCAATAAAAGACCTCTTAAAGAAAACCAAGGAAGACAATCAAGGATGATCCCTTCCCTGATATCTCTGGTGGAAGATTAGCCAGATTCTCCTTCGGTTTCCTCAGGAACTAAGTGTCCCATTTTCAGAGACAGCCCTTTATGTTGGTAAACAACTTTTTATTCATTGTTCAAATAAGAGGTAGAGTCAAGAAGGCAGCACACACAGAGGTCAAGGGCAGATGGTGGTGTCTTAAGGGGTTACACATTCTTAAGTTTTCATGTGGCCTAGCTCCTCCTGATACGCAGCCAGAACCCACCCCCTCGTGTTTTCTCATGATTTTGTGACAAAGTGAACATATTTGAAATAAAAGATTCCACCAATCTTTTTGAACCATGCTGCAAAAATCAAACCAACACTGCATGATAAGGATCATCACTAACTAATTGCATAGTAAATTCTGGCACAGATTTCAGTCTCTGGTGATATTATCAGGTAATAAGTATTTCTTTCCAGTTCATGGGAGTAGGATGTATTTCCTTGAGTTTGCCTGTTAAAGAAGTTCTGTATATCAATACCATTTCCACTGACTTTTATTATGTAATTAGGTATATGATGACCTTGTATCAACAACCATTATGCAAATAGAGATATGTTCTCATGGAGAATATCTGAGATGAAGAAGTATATAGAATACCTAGAAAATATAAAGAAATTGCACAAAGAATTGTGAGACAAATAAGGCAATAACTCCAACCCTCAAAAATAAAAACTGTAGAGAAGAGGAACAAGGAAGAAAAGGCCAAAGATAGATTTATAGCTTAAAATGATCATTACCCCAAAGAAAATCAGCCCTTCATTGCTCATTTCTCTTCTGTCTGGGAGGGAATAGACAGAAGCACCCGAGAGGCTAGCGTTCCCATGATGCACTCTGCTCCCAAGATAGCTGGCACTGCATTCAGTTAGCATACATGGATGGTAGGGTTGCCAGATTCCGCAAATAAAAATACAAAACACCCAGTTAAATTTGAATTTCAGACAAACAGTGAAAATTTTTCAGTGTAAATATGTCTCAAATTCCGTATTCTCTCTGGCGAACCAACGTCTGGTTTTCCCTTTGGAAATTCCAAACTCCATAAAGATGACTCTGAGGTGACCCAACACATACAAGCTCTTTAAAGTATGTGCTAAATACATTTGGTTGTCATCTAATAAGACATCCTTGTCCTGAAAACTTCCAAACATCTTAGAACCACGTATTTCACTTACACGTATATACATATTTCACTTATACATAAACACATTCTGACCTAAGAAACGATTATCACTTCCTTCCCACTGCAAACTTCCAATGGGTTAAGAAAAAAAATCACCCTATTTCTCCTATTTCAAGTGACGTTTCATATTCAATCACATCGTACCTGCAAATAAGGTCTTGAATCAGTGAGGTGAGTTATGGTGAACAGAAGCCAGACTATATAGTGAGAAGTCCATGGAATCCTCTTACCAATGTTTCCTTGTAAACATACAAAGTGTGAAGACTGAAGATGAAAACAAAATCTCATAAGATTGTAAATAAAAACAATCACTTTTGATATTTCGTGGACCAGTCCGAATACAAAAGCAGTTTAGGTAATGACTTCACAAACAAAGTCCCTTATTCAACAGGTAAGAGTAAATATCCTCATCAGCTAACACAAATGAAGGGACAAATGAGTGAGCAAATCACAGTCTGTGCCAAAGAATACAAATATAAATAGCTCTCATTTTGCATTAAGTGTGTTTTATATATATTAACTCAATTGATACTCAGACTAGTCCTGTGAAGGAAGGAGTCTTATTGTCTCAGTTTTACTGCTAAAAAGCCTAAATCACAGAAGAATGAAATAATGACCCAGGGTTACACTGCTAGGAAGTAGCCAAGATGGAATTCAAACCAAGGCAGAGGATATGATGTTTCCTTTTTGTGATGACACTTTCTCCTCAGACTATCCGACAGGCAAAAGAAAAACAAAATTTTCTCACTATGCACGCAGAGCAAATCCAGCATTCTCTCCAGAGGCTTCATTCTGATTCTGTCAAAATCCTTACCAGGCAGGCTCAGCGTCCACAACAAAGACCTAAATGTTCACTACATATCCTTTTAGCTGATCAGCATAGTGTTAGTCTACTGACCAGCTTCACCACTTATTATGCTCCCAGAAGCAAAGTGATGGCAAAGTGATGCCAAAGAGTAGAGTGGATTGAATGTCTGAGACTTGCCTGCAAGCCATGTGACTCTGGACCAGTCACAGGCCTCCACATTGTAGTGGTTTCCTCACCAGAATGGAAACTGACAAAATGATAATGGCGGTCAGCCTAGAGCAAGTTCCTGCTATCTGTAGGCACAAAGCCAGGCATTTAGCATACATAGCATTGAGAACACTGGAAGCATAACTTTTTAGATATATTCTACACAAGCTGACTATTACTATCGCTGTCACTATATTCATGCCCTTCCTATTTTGCCACATTGTGTCTCTCTTATAAAGGAATGATTTACAGCTCAAAAGGTCTGTAATTCCTGAAATTCTAGAAATCTGGAAGTGTGAGGAGAAAAAGAAAATGAAACAAAGAACAAAGTTTCTTAGAAGGGAAGAAATCCTTATGAATGGCTGCTGGGAAAAGATCAAAAACAGAAAAGATCTGGAATATCCACTCCTTTGAATTTCAAATACTTTATTCCCATTTGCTTCATGATATTGAAATGCCAACCCTACGCATGAACTTTGAAAGTTCTCTCCTTGGTTATCAATATATTTCTTAAGAAGGAAGGAATATATGTATCGATATATTTCATTTTGAAATTAAACATCCAACTGCATGCCCTGCACACTCCCATTCTTTTCACCCCTGCACCTGACAAGACACATCGCCCTGAATCGCCTGAACATAGATTGTTTTAAAAGTCAGCACTGGAGGTTCTGTGGGTCCCTCTTATTCAACGCCTTCTCTCTTGCAGGGTAGTTGCAAAGGGTAGGTAAGCGGGAAATAAAAGTGAAAGAAGCTGCTCTTGGTTTCTAGGCTTTGCTAGACGTTAGTTTCCTAGCCCAAGTGCCTCTGCCCTGTGGACTCTGTAATGTGGGTTAGAATCATTCTCTTTTTATCTACTTCGTTCAGGAGGAGGTGGGATTGATGGCTGTTGGAGGTCCAGGTGCCTTGGTCTGCATGGAAATCAGTGAGCGAGGCCCAGTTCCCAGCAGTGTTTGCACAGACACGTGCCCTTGGAAGAACACCAGCAACATGGCTGGAGCTTCATTCCTTACCATGATGTATAGGGCTACTGATGAGTGCCCTTGATGACCTTTCATGCCCTCTCTCTCCCACTCCCCCAAACTGAACTGCTCCCAGCCCTTGAATGCCTGATGCACAATCCCTCCCCCTATCCATGTCTCTTACAAATAATTCTTCCATATGGAAAGCTCTCTTCCCTCCCTTGCATGCCTCTACCCATTCTGAATGGCTAAGTGCAAATGTGGCATCCTCTAGGAAGCCACTCCTGATCACCAACCTGGATGAGTTATCTTTTGCATGTATTTAAAATCCCAAGCATCAGTCACCCCGCTTTGTCAGCATCGTCTATGTGCTAAGCCCAGCTCTAAACAATAGAGAAAATAAGTTTGAATAAGTCAACATGGGGAGAAAAATAGCAACATAAGTGAGACCATTTCAGGTAGGAATAAGATCTATAACAGTTATAACAGGATGATGTGGTAAAAAGTAAAAAAAAAAAAAAAAAAAAAAAATCTTACTACAATTTCTTGCAAAATTGGAAAACCAGATACAGACTTTCTAAAGAAAAGGAACTAATATATTACCAGAATCTTAAAGGCTGAGAAACAGCCACCCATGGAAAGATCTGGGGCAGAATGTTCCAGCTAGACGAAGCTATGCAAAAATGCTGAGGCAGTAATGGGTTTGGTACATGAGCAATGAGTTTGGACAGAGCTTCTTAGAGGAGAATACTAGTGGCTTATTGGTATGTCAATAAAATCATTGTCATGGTCAATTTACATTCACTGGTCATCTGATAGGTGATTGGACATATGAGTAGAGCTTTAGAATAATGGTCACCTCCACCATGTATTGGCTGTGTGGCCTTGAGCACGTTATTTAACCACTCTGATCATCAGCTTCATCGGCACATGACAGTTCTTAAAAGCAGACCTTAGAGTCAGTCAGACAACTGCTCTTTTGATAACTGAGTGGCAAAACATTTAACTTTTCTGAAGCTCACGTTACTTACATGCAAAGTGTGCTACATATATAAGCCTGGAAATTTAGGATATGATCAATACATTGTGCACATTATCGTTGTTGTTGCTCATTAGTGTGAAAGGAATAATACCACCAACTCACAGGTCTTTTGAAAATTAGATATAATTTATATACAGCGCCCCAACTTTAGTATTTACCATGTTAGTGTAATGGATGTCTCCTGCTTTGCATCTGCTGTGCAATTATTCCCCCAACTACCAGGGCCAAGAGTTCCTTTGCAGAGGACTTCTTCCAACGGGATATATTCAATGGGACTGTTAGCTGGGTGCCCCCCATTTCCCCGGCCAAGTGACCCACAGAAGTCAAGCAGATACATTTTCCTGGGAATCTGAGTGGAGCAGTCAACCAGACCGAAAAACGGTGGCATTCATTCATCCTGGCAATGGCACCCAAGTAATTCTCTTCCTGTGAAAAACCACTGTTGCGATTTTGGTTTCCTCTGGTCTCTTATAAGGCCTGTTCTCCTTTCCCTATTCACTCTAGAAGCTTCCCATAGCCTTGAAATACATTCTCTTTAGCTTACAACAACCAGGGTTATGTTCTTTTGCTTGTACCCAAAAACTGGAATCAATCCACATAGCTATGTTCTTGTTCTTCTTCTTCTTATATTACTCCTATTAGGAAAGAAAGTTTAACTCACATTATTATGGTTCATTATGTCTTTTTTTATGGTGGGGGGATATAACCTGCCCACAAATTTCTTGCCCAAATTGGGAGTGGATAATAAAATCAAAAGCAAGTGACATAAATCTTTACTCACTTCCTCATTTATGCCCACACCTGCTCTTTACACACATCTATTCACATGGCCTGTGTGATTTGTAGTTAAAGAATAAATCTTGGCTGAAGTTCAACACCAAAAAAATTTACAAATCATAGACCAAGCTGCTGGTTTCCTGTCTATTCTCAAGGTCAGTGACACAGACACACCTAAAGAAAGCCTCTGATCAAATATTAGTAGTAAATGATGCTAGGCTGGGCTCTCTGTAGGGAAGACAACATGGGGTGAGGTCTCCCCTCCATGTGAAAGGCACAGACAGCCATCGCGAATGACTCTAATGCAACACTAAGGGAGGGAGATGGAAAACAAAGATGAATAGGTAGCGTTCCAGAGGATCTAGAAGGGTCCTGTGTGCTTTCTCTAGGTCTGCGACTCTGCGGGTCTATGATTTTATTGATTTTTATTGATTTTCGTGTGTGTAGATGCATGTGCCTGAGGATCATTGATTTAGAAGGTAATTTTACACTGTAATCTTAACTGGCTCAAGTTTCTTATTTCTATACTACTAATAACATGACTCCTCTTACGAGCTGCAAAATAATTCTATACGGTCCTCTCATCATTTATATAACTACCATCCTGTATAATGTACAAAGTTGTTGTAAACAATAAAGGTAGTCCTGTGCCTGTCCTGCCTCACCACCGTGGCAATTGTAGACAAACCACTTCTCATTTTCTCCCTGTATTAGCATCACACTCTCACTGGCTTCTGACTTTGCCGCTCCTCCTTTCAGAATGAGTCCCTATATTTCCCTGCCCATAGAGATTGGGTATGACCACGTGACAAGCTTTGGCCAATGGAAAGAGGGCAAAAGAGAGACGGTGCCCCTTCTGAGCTGAAGTCTCCGGAGGCAGAATTTCCACTTCCCCTCCCACAATTTGCTCTGAGAACTGATGTGCCCCAAAGCTGACCCGAGGAGAATGGCTAAATCCAACCAGTGGCCTAGAGCTCAGCCCAGCCAACCGGCAGCCTGATACGGAGCTGCCCCAGCTTACCCAGACCATGATGCAAATAATAGTAGTAATAATAATAATAATAATAATAATAACGTTTGCAGTTTTAAGCCTCTCTGCTTTGGTTTACACAACAAGATTGTGACAATAGCTGGGAAATATTTAGCCCTTATCACACATGATATCATCTTTTGAGTGGTTTTACACTCAGAGTCAAGATCTATCTGGTCCATTGTTGTTTCCTCCATTCCTTAGGATAGGTCATGGCACATATTTCATAGCTTATGAGTCTACTGCAGCATCCCTTAGCTTAGTACAGTCTTCTCCCATTAATAAGCTGTGAATTTAAGGGGTGCCTGGGTGGCTCAGTTGGTTAAGTGATGGACTCTTGGTTTTGGCTCAGGTTAGTGAGTTTGAGCCCCATGTCAGGCTCCACTCTGAAAGTACAGAGCCTGCTTGCGATTCTCTCTCTTCCTCTCTCTCTCTCTCTCTCTCTCTCTCCCCCCCAACAAAAAAAACAATAAATAAACATTAAAAACATAAGCTGTGAATTTAAGAGAAATAAGCAATCCTACTTTAAGAATGATATCCACAGGGGCGCCTGGGTGGCTCAGCCGGTTAAGCGTCCAACTTCGGCTCAGATCATGATCTCACGGTCTGTGAGTTCGAGCTCCACATCAAGCTCTGTGCTGACAGCTTAGAGCCTGGAGCCTGCTTTCAGATTCTGTGTCTCCCTCTCTTTCTGCCCCTCCCCTGCTCATGCTGTGTGTCTCTCTCTCTCTCAAAAATAAATACACATTTAGGGCGCCTGGGTGGCGCAGTCGGTTAAGTGTCCGACTTCAGCCAGGTCACGATCTCGCGGTCCGTGAGTTCGAGCCCCGCGTCAGGCTCTGGGCTGATGGCTCGGAGCCTGGAGCCTGTTTCCGATTCTGTGTCTCCCTCTCTCTCTGCCCCTCCCCCGTTCATGCTCTGTCTCTCTCTGTCCCAAAAATAAATAAAAAACGTTGAAAAAAAAAATTAAAAAAAAAAAAATAAATACACATTTAAAAAATGATAACCACAAAATACACGAGCTCATCATTCACTTTTCCCGATAACCGTATAATGTTTTGCTGCTAAGTGAGCAAAATAAACAGGCAAATCTTGTGGACAATAGCTCAGCTGTCACTTCAAAAATGTTGGAGAAAATATTTACTGCTTCTTTGAATGGTGGTAGCTCCAACAATGCTGGGAAAAATCATTGTGAATTTGTGTATTCCTATATTCACTGAACAAGTCTTCTGATAGAGAACCTACTTTGTGCTGAGCCCCATATTAGGTCTTTGAGATATGGAGAGTAGGTTGATGGCTGTTGGCCTTCAGTCACATATACTACGGCGGGAGACGCAAACCACAGGCACTTGAAGCTTGGTGCATTGTTTGGATAGAAAGTGAGTTCTTCCTTTTTTAAAAAAATGCTTAATGTTTATTTACTTTTGAGACACAGAGCATGAGGCGGGGAGGGGCAGAGAGAAAAGGAGACACAGAATCCGAAGCAGACTCCAGGCTCCGAACTGTCAGCACAGAGCCCGACATGGGGCTCGAACCCATGAACTGTGAGATCATGACCTGAGCCGAAGTTGGACACTTAACTGACTGAGCCACCCAGGCACCCCTAAAGTGAATTCTTCCTACGGAGGCATAAAAGAAGTATCCAACTCAGACCTGGAAGAAATCAGGCGAAATCTCTTTGAGCTGGTGATAGCTGGCTGCATTTTAAATGATGAGTAGGAGATAGCTGAGTGAATAATAAAATTGAGAAAACTAAAATATCATGCACAGCAACTCTCCTCAGGAACATCATGGCTGATACGTTAACCAGGATCTCTCAGTTACAAAGCAGCGCATGTTTGCAAAGTGGAGTGTTTAAGCACAGTGTTTTTTCGGTTTACCTTTATTGACCACAATTCTTTCCCATATATTCCCATCCTCTAGGAAAATGTTTTCTATTTTGGCAAATAATCCAGAATGAGGCAAAGTCTGTGACACTTTTAGACAAAATATTCACAGTTTCCATTTATTTGACCTCCATAATAAAATTAATAGTAATCCTATCCTACTTAACATAAGGGACAGAGGCTTCACTTGGAAGTCTAAACACTGACTTAATGAATCTGATAATTCGTGAATTATCATATAACTCCAAAGATAATGATTTGGGTCATTTTATGTCACTGAGAATTTCACCTTACCACTTGAGCCATAGAACTCAACTGCCATCTTTCTATTATATACATTTTGGCAAATCACTGAGCGTAATGATGAGACACAATTCTAATTTTGTGCTCTAACCTCTTCGAGGAAGAAAAAAAAAATCATATAATTAAAATATTATACAAAATGACCAAATGGACGCAGGGGTAATGTAAAATAAATCCCGGAATTTAATGAGATTTTTAATCATCACTAGTTAAGACAATTGGTTGGGCCTGTTATTTTCAGTAGCAAGCTAAAAATCATTTCACGTGATAATTTCGAGGGTTAATTGTTGCAGTTTATTCAATGCAATCTCCTCCAGCGGCTTTATTTTTATCTGCCAGTACACCAATACGCCATGATTAGCATAAATTAAACTAAATGAATTCTGTGGGTTACTAAATTATTTTACACTGGTCTTTTTTTTTTTTTTTTTTTTTTTTTTTCCTCTCCAAACATTTAAAGGTTAGGGATGGGTGAATGGTCTGATGGAAAATTCCAACATCCAGCTGCTCAGCCTCGGCTCAAAAAGAGAAAAAGCCTTAAAAACCGGGTGATTGATTTTCAGAAATCTCGGGTAGAAAAATACATCGTGAAAAATGTCATCATGCAAGATGTTGTATCATTATACACTGACCTTTTACAGAGGCCCACATGACTCACGGCTGGGAAGCAAGGAACTCGACATGCAAACTTAGATAATGCAGAAGGAGAAAGATTCCTGCGTGTGCCTCAAATGAGAGATTTCCAGTGTTCAGACTGACACACAGTGACCTTGGATGGCTCTGGTAACATGTGTGCTTAATAAAGTGAGTTTTATCTAATTTAGAAACTCTGTTCTTTTAACCTTGCCTTATTGGCGGTTACTCATCTTTCACCGAGAAGCTCACCACAGGGCCCCTTGACTTCACCCAACTTTATTTTTTTTTAATTTTTTTTAATGTTTTATTTATTTTTGAGAGAGAGAGAGACAGAGCATGAGCAGGGGAGGGACAGAGAGAGAGGGAGACACAGAACCCGAAGCAGGCTCCAGGCTCTGAGCTGTCAGCACAGAGCCCGACGCGGGGCTCGAACCCACAAACTGCGAGATCATGACCTGAGCCGAAGTAGGATGCTTAACTGACTGAGCCACCCAGGCGCCCCAACTTCACCCAACTTTAGAAAGAAGGTCTCTTACAGAACAGTCAGTGCCCCCAGGACCCGCTTCCCACCTACCTTATCACCATCCAGGGCCATACCCATCCAGGGCCCCTTCGCTCATCCCTACATATCTGGTCCCATGGATATGTCCTCTTCCCACCCACAGATATGCCTTTGTCTTCACCTTCACCTGTGTGTGCATTCACCTGCCACCTACCACTTTTTCTCCCCTGCAGATGTGGCCCCAGAGAAATTCCCTCCTCAGGCAGCAAAATTTATTGTGCACCTGTGAAGTGCCAGATTCTGGCCCCAGTGGTGCTGGGGATGCATTGTTGGACAAGGTCCAAATGGTCATTGCTTCACAAAGCTTAGAGTCAAAAGGAAAGATAGTAATTACAATAAAGGCATAGAAACTCTACATCTGGGATAGTACTCAGACCTACAAAAACAGAAGAGTGCCTCTCCTCTCTTTTCAGGTTTCCCAGGTTCTCTCTGGAAGCCACATCTCCCCGCCACCCCTGCTTCCTCCCCTAACAGCAGGTGTGAGGGCCGACACTGTGGCTTTCATTGGAAGGGCACAGTTGACAACAACAATGTGCCCCTCCCGCCCTGGTGCTTCCAAAGTGTTGGAAAGCAAGCCAAACCCTTCTTGACTTCCAAGGTAGGGGTCGAGGGCCGATAGCAGCTGTCCATGCTATGGAAACTGTTTATTCTGCCCATCACTGGCTTATCATGTGTTTGCCCAGTGCCCAATAAATATGTCTTGAATAAGTTAAATGAATAAACATTCATTAAATTAATGAATTGTTCTAAGAATCATCACATAGTCAAAAATGGTGGATGGTGTTTGCAGAGACCACAAAAGTAGACCACACAAAATTGTTCTGCAGTGTATCATAACATAAAGAAGTTCAAAACTATCATGAATCTACTTCAAGACCCAATGGGAAACTCAGCCTATCAGCTGTATACCAATTGCCTCTGACAAAGGGGCCTTAAGTCCCAAACACCTGGCTAAGTCTGCCAGTTCCATGAGCACAAAGGGGTCTATCTTATCCGACATTGAGTCCCTATCACTTAGCACACACCTTTAGCGCAAAGAAAGTGCTCAATTAACATTTGTTGAATGTATTAAAGGAAGGAGCCAAAATAAACTTTTGGCTCACATTGGCTCCCATGACATTTGTATCTTCAGGATTTCTCTACAAGAATTTTATCTAGAGGTCTGCAGAGGCGCTTGGTTTGATGTGCACACTGGTGTTGTTGTTGTTTTATTTTGAAATTTTTAACAACATAAAAAAATTTTAATATAAGAACATCTGACATTTAAAAAATTTGACTTTAACATTTCTTTGAAATATCAAAGGATCCAAAAATAGCACAAGTGGAAATAATGGCAAATGGGGGATTCGTCTGGAACTTTGTAGGGCGATCTTGTTCAGATGGGGCATGAACTGTATACTTCACAATGGCCCCTACCCTGCCTGCCTCATGCATCCATACACCCTTTGTGACCCTGACCTAAATAAACATACTAAGGAAGAAGCAAGAAAGATCATTTGAAATTACGAGCCCTAAGGCTCTCTCAAATTCTTAATAATTTGTAGTTTAAATCCTTTGCCTATTTTTTTCCCCCACAGAGAGTTTAAAATACAGAGTGATGGGATGGGAAGAAACGCAGCTTTAAAACATATTTCTGCCTTTATAAATAAAACCAGAAATACTCCTAAACTAGCCAAACCAGCTGAAAAGAGTAGGGTGGGGTCAGCTACCTTGTTCTCCACATAGTGTCTGCTGGCCTGTGAGGCAGAGAACGGATGACCATGAACACACACGGCCTAGAAAAGGCTAGAAGAATGCATTGTTTGACAGTGAGATCAACTGGCACCTTTAAAAAGTGGAGTGGTTCCATTTCGAGTCTGGCATCTGACAGTCAAATTATTCTTCCACGGGTTACCCTCATCAGTAACATGATGAGGGAAAATTATGAGAGTCTGTGGATCCAGACTTCCTGAGAAGTCTAGAGTCATTTATGTGTGGGTAAAACCCTAGAAGGTGACACGAAAGACAAATATTAGCTATTGAGATAGGATAAAAGAGGCTCTCCATGTGGAAAGCAACCTTAGAAAGCCATCCCTTGAATAGCTGACAGGAAAGATTTCCTGTGCCTCGAAGGACATACATTTGATTTACATTGGGACATAAGACTCAGCAATTTATCCTTAAGCAATATTCAGACTGAGCTCTATCATTATGCCAAGAGCTGTTCTTGTTTCATTTTTTCACTCTTCTTGTTTCTAGTCCATTGTTTATTGGCTCAGAGCCATCTTAGAATATGTTGAGTCAACAGGGAAAGATGCAAAATGGAGGGTGGGGAGGGATAGGCTCCAGAAAGGGCCAAAAGACAACTGGCTCTGCACTCGTTGCCTAAGGCTGGGAAACAATGTTATTACAAACTGTGATGGATCCAGACTCCACAGATCTTGAGGTATCCTTGGCTAAGTACGCCATTTCTGAAAAACTCTAAAAGATACAATTCAAAACACACATTTACCCATTCATTCATTCAATGATGTTGTTAAGCATCAGGCATTGTAAGGACCAGTGCCGAAACTCTTACAAGCTAGAGGGATGGATAAACAAGTAAACGTGTAATTACAAGGCGATATGATAAAGAGTGTGATAGAAGCATTTCTAGGGCACCTTCAAGCCCATGGCAACAGGGGAAGATAAGAGCAGAGAAAAACTTCTCTGGAGTTAACCAGCTAAAACAGAAGAAAACCAGCTAAAGAACTTCTGGCAGGAGTTAACCAGCTAAAACGAATAAGATGGTGTCCAGGCAATGACTACAGTATGATTCATGGTGTGTTCACCTTATATAATGGATATTTACCTTGCGTCAGGCACTGTGGTTGGCTCTAGGCCAGTGTGCTACTCTCTGGCACTTAAGGATCCTAAAGCATATGGCACCATTAGGAAGCCTGGATAGCCCAGCCACACTGGAATAAAGGGTGAGTGAGGTAGAAAGAGATAAGGAAGAAGGGATAGGCGGGGCAACAGTGCCAAGGTAAAGTGTAGGAGTTTTCATTAAAATTAGAGCAAATGAAAGTTTTTACACAGAGATGACAAGTCAGATCTGAGTTTTAGAAAGATCTCCCTGGATGCTACAAAAGGCAATGGGTGGAGGCAGGGGAACCAGTGAGGAGAATGATCTGGTAATCAAGGGAAGAACAGATACGTACCTGACTTCAAAAGTTACTATAAAGCTATCGTAATACAGTATGGTTCCAATATAAGAATCGGCTTATATATAAACGGCATAGAATAAAAGTACAGAAGTAAATCTTTACATTTATAGTAAATAGATTGAAACAAAGATGTCAAGACAACTCAATAGGAGAAGAAAGTCTTTTCAACAAATGGTGCGGGGGTAACTGGATACCCACACACGAAAGAATTAACTTGAGCCTCTATGGCACATCAAACATAACAAAGAACTCAAAACAAACAGTAGATCTAAGTGTAGAAGTTAAAACAAGAAAACATTCAGAAGATAAGGTAGACTTTGGGGTAGACAGAGATTTCTCAGGTATGACACTAAAGCATAATCCATAAAAGAAAAAAAAATCAATGAATTTGCAGTCATCAAAATTAAAACATTTTGTGCTTCAAAAGATGTTATTGAGAAAGTGAAAAGGAAACCCACAGACAGGGAGAAAAGATTTTAGAATAACATATATAATAAAGGACTTGTACTCAGAATATCTTAATAACTCATTTTTTAAAGTTTCTTTCTTTCTTTTGAGGGAGAGCATGAGCGGGGGAGGGGCAGAGAGAGAGAATCCCAGGCAGACTCTTCACTGTCAGCACAGAGCCCGACGCAGGGCTCGAACTCCTGAACTGTGAGATCATGACCTGGGCTGAAATCAAGAGTCAGTCACTTAACCAACTGAGCCACCCAGACGCCCCTATTAGTAATTCTTCTATTAACAACTCATAAGATAAAATAATAAAAAGACAACAAACAAATGAATAAATAACCAAACTAACAATAAAAAGACAAATGATCCAACTTGAAAATGGGCATAATGAGTGAGTGTGCACGTCTCCAAAGAAGATATGTGAATGGCCAAAAAGCACCTGAAGAAATGCTCAACGTCCTCAGTTATTAGGGAAATACAAATCCAGACCACAGTGAGATGCCACCCCACACCCACCCAGTTGGTCACAGTCAAAAAGAGAATCACCGGTGTTGGAGAGAACGTGGGGAGACTGCAGCCCCCACACACCGCTGGTGGGAATGTGAGATGGCCCAGCTACCTTGGAAAACAGTTTGGCACTTTCTCAACGTGGTAAACCCAAAATTACCATGTGACCCGGGAATTCTACTCTTAAGTATCCATTCAAAAAAATAAAAACATATTTCGACACAACTTGTTCATAGCGGCATTATTTATGAGAGCCAAAAAGTGGAAATGGTGCAAATGTCCAAAGCTGGTGAGTGAATGAATAAAATGGCGGCACATGCACGCATTGGGCTACTCTTTGGCAATGGAAGGGAATGAAATGCTGATACCTGTGACACCATGGCTGACCCCTGAAAACATCATGCTAAGTGAGAGAAGCCAGGCACAAAAGGCCACATATTGTATGATTCTGTTTATAGAAAATGTCCAGAAAAAAAGCAAAAAGAAAGGCAGAGGGTAAGATCAGTGGTTGCCTGGGGTTAGCGGTAGGAATGGGGTGGGGACAAATGGGCCCCAGAGGTCTTATTTGGGGTGATAGAAATGTTCTAAAACCGGACTGTGGCTCCAGCTATATAGTTCTGTAAATACGATTAAAAAATTATTGAATTGTATACTTAAGATGGGTGAATTTTATGGTATGCATAAAATAAACAGTAAAGCTGTTGAAAAAAAAAAACAGATAAGAAATGGAAAGAAGTGCTAGGAACCAACAATAAGAAAATAGCATCAGCAGACCTTGGGAACAAAAAGGATATATAATAAGAGTGCTTGGCCAAAAGAATTCTACAGTTAAAAGCAAGGACAATACTGATGGCTAATCTTAATTGAATGACCATTATGCTGGACACTGTTATTCGTCCAATATGAATCAGTGCAAAGTTTTCATAGAAACCTTATTAGGACTCATGGACTATTATTATCCATGTTTTAAATGTGAACAAACTTGGGGCGCCTGGGTGGCGCAGTCGGTTAAGCGTCCAACTTCAGCCAGGTCACGATCTCGCGGTCCGTGAGTTTGAGCCCCGCGTCAGGCTCTGGGCTGATGGCTCGGAGCCTGGAGCCTGTTTCCGACTCTGTGTCTCCCTCTCTCTCTGCCCCTCCCCCGTTCATGCTCTGTCTCTCTCTGTCCCAAAAATAAATAAAAAACGTTGAAAAAAAAAATTTTTTTTAAATAAATAAATAAATAAATGTGAACAAACTCTGCTGGGGCACAGAGAGGTTAAGAAATTTTCTGAAGTTCACACTGTAAAGCGATTTGTGGAACAAATAGGACAAGAGGAGGGGATGCACTTCATAGGCTACCCTGGCAAGCCATTATAATGCTCGACAGTCCTCTGTCTCCTGACATTCACACAGCCCATCTCGATCTACCCAGGAGGGAGGACATTCTTCTTTTCCAGCCGTGGACCCTGGTCAGAGCAAGCCAATGCCGGGTTTGCCATCATCTTCTGCACAAATGTCCACTGACAGATTGATTATTTCTGCCCAAGACCGTCAGGAATGCCAAATGGTAGGTCAAGGACAACAGCCAGAAAGAAATTAAAAGCAAATAGGGCTCACTCACTGGTGAGAAGATATTTAAAAAACAATTAGCTTCCTTCTGACAAGCGGCCCAAAATAGTCATGGAGAAGTCATGGGGTGGAAACCCGCTTCCTGCAGGAACTAGAAAGGCATCTGATACCTATTTCCTGCTAAGAAGTTTGTCTTGAGAAAAAAACTGTTTTTGTTTTTCCTTTTTTAATTATCATTCAAACCAGGGTACCATTTTGTTTGGAAGATGATACTGGAAAGTAATAAGTACATGCTCGCTGTGTTCCTTCAGCAGGAATTTTACCTGCTCAAGAAATGAACAGGTAGTTGTGAGAAAGCCCACTCAACCAAGGCTCTGCTACCCTGACCAGGCACGCTTCTCCTGGGGAGATTGGCATGGTGTGGGCAGCGTCCAGAAGATACCAGCTGACCACCCGGAGGCCTTCTTTGCACCTCAGACCCTTCCAATGTTGTGCTGCCTGTGTGACCTTGGGCGGACCCCACCACATGTCTGGGCAGAAAATGGGAAGGCCGGAGGAGATGGGTCCCAAGGTCTCTTCTAGCTTAAATGTCCTCTTCTATTTTAGTCTGTGCAACAGCCAGGCTTCCAGTCTGTCCCCTTACAGTTAAAATAGTATATTAGTCCCCTAGTACATGGTAACATATCACCACAAAGTGGGTGGCTTAAAACAACCGAATGGTATTCACTCACAGCTGTAGAGGCCAAAACTTCAGAATCAACAATTTCCACAGGGTGAATTCCTTCTGGAGACTCGGAGGGAAAATGTGCTCCACGCCCTTCTCCTGCCTCTGGAAGCTGTTGGCAATCCTTGGTGACCCTTACTTTCTACACACATCACTCTGACCTGTTCCTGTCTTCACGTGGCTTCCCCACGATGTTCCTCTCTGTGTCTCAAATCTTCTCCTTTCGTCTCGAATGAAGATATTATCTTGAGATCTTTACATCCGCAAAGACCCTATTTGCAAATAAGGTCACATGCACAGGTACTTGGGAATATCTTTTGGGGGAACACCATCAACCTGCTAACAAACCGCTAGCATTAATTAACTTGAACACATACCTGCAATGTTTTCAGATGCTTCGGGTGTATTATGACATTTAATCCGGACAACAACCCTATGTGGTAAAAACTTGCGTTGTATCCATTTGATAAACGAGGGACCAAGAGGTTGAGTGACGTGCCCACGCTACTCAGCTACTAAGCCAGGCATGCAGAATGCCTCCCAAGTACACTCTCCAACACGGACTCTGTGCTGCCTCCCATGCAGGCATAAGCACAGGGTGCCAATGTCATGCAGGTGATAGGTGCTTCCAGATTCCAGTCTTTCATTCATTCAACAAACCACACAGTGGGGGCTCAACACACATTTGTCGAACGGAGGAATGCCTGAAGAACCACAGGCTCTGTACTGGACAACAGAGTACAGATGTCAACGGGTTCTAGTAGGCTGTGGTCAAAGATCAGAAACGGCTCCTCTCCAGCGAGGCCTCATCTGGGGTTGGATTAAAACCAGCAGTAAGACAAATATTCAAGACTCCCAGAGCCAGAGATGTGACGCCAGAATAACCCCCTCTATCCATTTTACAAAACGGTATCAAACCATAAATATCATGGGACTGTGCATTATGGGTTTTTCACATGGGTTTCTGCCGCCTGTTTGTGAAGTTTCTCCCTCTTTGTCTCTCTCTCTTTCACACTAGGAGGATCACCTCAACTTTATTCTTTTGTGAGTTGGGGGCAATCACTAAGTTTCGACTTACAAGCAAGGGTCTGCTGTCAGGAACGTGGATGCCTGACAAAGGGGTGGGAGTAGTATCAGACCTTTTTATGACCTCTTATGGGCAGCCTGAGTGGCAGGCACGGTCTCCACTCAGAGCTCCCTTAGCTCGTTGAAGGCCGAGTTACTGTTTCGGTCCCTCTTCGTCCTTAGTAATAACATTTGAAGGGTAGCAGAAATTGCTACCCCAAATAGCCGCTTACACATAAGGATTGTGTTGAGGGAAAGACAATTGAGAAGAAGCAGAAAAGTAAGAAAAGTTCTTCCGATTTCCCCTATTTGCCTAAAAGTATATATATTCAAAGCAATCGATGGTTAGATTAGTGTGGAGTAAAGGGAAAGTTTGACCAATGTCAATAATGTTAGTTTCTTCACTTTTTGTCAAAGTGGATAGCAAATAATGATGATAATCATGGTGATGATGATGCCTAGATTCATTTCTCTCTCCTTCCTGGCTCCCTTTCTACTAAGACTAGAAACAGGTAAACTGCAGATGACTCAGCAGAAGGAACAGTAGCTTTGGATATTTTACAAGCCAGAAAAAAACAGGCCTGGTTAATTAGGCGTTAGCTGGAGAAAACTGGATTCTCACCCTGAATACAAAGCATATCCTCTTCCCCCCACCCCACCCCACGTTCATCAGATGCATTCTGGAGAAGTTGTCGGTAATGCAAATAACTGCATATGGAGTCATTATTCATTGACTTACTTACACTGGCAGGGAAGTTTTCCCAGAGGAAGAAAAATGATCTCAAACTATGATTAAAACTCATACTTTAAGAAGCTTGATAATCATATCAAAAAGCCTTCTGTATTTCTCAATGCATGAGCTTTTAACTACCCAACAGCCCTGCAGGTGAACTGTGAATCCATGGGATCATCTTACGTTCATTTACTGCTATGTTTCTATTACATCCAAATCTCTTATTTGATCAACACCCCCCTTGGATGGACTGATTATGTTGCTTGGTATTTTGCCTGAATTGTCAAGTCAGTGATTCTCCACGTGCATTTGTCCCCTGTAAGTATTCCTGAAAATGGCAATGGCGGCCTCCAAGGCTCAAAGCACCTAAAACACATTATTTTCCCCCAAATATGGCTGCCACGATTAACTAAAATATCACGTTTCTTTGCTTTAGGCAGAAATTTTAGAAACTCAGTGTGATAACAGTGTTTATCTCCTATAATCAGAAGCTCTATCTTTCAATAGCAAACAATGGGAAAAACAAGTTCAATGCTATGTAATAAATGCCGTTCAGTAGACAAAGTCCTCCAAAATGTGGAACCTGGGGAGGATTAATAAAAGATACCCATGTAAGTTTAAAAATGCAAATAAATAAGAAGCATTGTTCCCTCTGGGGAGAAAAATAAACGGTAAAGGAGAGTTTTATTGGTGGGGGAAGAGAGGATATTGATGGTGCACATTCATTTACCTACTAGAGAATTATGTATTCAGGTTCTGCTGGGTGCTGGGCATTGTTCCAGGAAACTAAAGGAAATAGAAATAAGACATAAGAAATTCCTATCCTCAAGGAATTGCCAATCTAGAAGGGAAAGAGTTTTAATGTGTAAATAAATAAGTATATAAATGTGTGTATGCATACATTCTTCAACTCATTTAATAAGTTGAGTCTAATGCAATGAAAAAAAAATGAGAATAGTTTGAAAGAATTTTCAAGACAAGATTGAGTTTATGAATTTTTAGTGGCTTTAAACCGAATGTCATTCTGACAACTTTTATTCTTGCCACTATCTTAAGACATAAGACAAATTGGCAAAATGGAGACCTGCACATTCGAGGCAGCCAATCCGTGTATGTGTAGTCATTGACCTAATGGCTGTTCTATCACTTCTCAAAGTATGTCCTGTAGATTATCACCCTCAACAAAACAAACCAGAGGGTGGGAATCACTGAACACTTCCACTCCGTCTTAGAGATCCATGACGGAACTTCACATTTTAAAGCTGTATAAGGGTACTGCATTAAGGAACCTCATTTAATTTATGAAACCCGTCTTTCCCAAACGTGCTTCGTCATGGATGGAGTTTTCTTTTTTGTTGCACCTATTGACATTCCATCGAGCTAATGCTCCCCAGAACATTCTCTTGGACATGCTGTAGTAATAGATAGTAAACATACATCTATCGCTCTTAAAAGAATACTTATAGCCACTTGTACCCTTGACCCCAGTGACTTTACAGAGATTAAACTGCCAAACTCTGTCACGCACATTTCCACAGCCTAATGTTTGTATATCGAAGCAAACTGTGGGAGTTGAAACTCAAGATAAGTAGGTACCTAAGAAGGAATAATCTGTAGCATGAAAGGTTGTGACCAAATGCAAAAGAAAAATGGTTTTACACAGAGTAGCTAATCTGTTGTTAAGCAGCCTTTATGAACTCTTTGGCTTTCCTTATTTCTTTCTTCTTGACATAAACATGATTCACCTGTTTGAATTAATCTTTTACACGAGAACTTTGTTAGCCTCAAGTTGGGGATTGCTCCTTCAGAGAAGGCTCAAAATAATTCAGCAGAAGACATGGTCAGCCAAAGGTAGTCAGGTTCTTCGGTTTTCAAGAAAGAACCTACAGAAAGCCATGGGGAGTGAATTAGCCTGACAGAATATATTCATAAGATCAATGAAGTAAGTCAAATAATTCTATTTCCATTATGTTAGTTCTATAGACAAAAAGTATCCCTTTAGCCCTTTGTTCTTTGACAAGGCCTTCCGTAGCATCAAAAATTACTTAAAAATAGACCTCATTCTCTGGGCGCCTGGGTGGCTCAGTTGGGCATCCAACTGCAGCTTGGGTCATGATCTCACGGTTTTTGAGTTCGAGCCCCGTGTCGGGCTCTGTGCTGACAGCTCAGGGCCTGGAGCCTGCTTCGGATTCTGTGTCTCCCTCTCTCTCTCTCTCTCCAAAATAAATAAACATTAAAAAAAAATTTTTTTTTAAATAGACCTCATTCTCAAAGGGTATAGGTTTCAGTTCTGCACGATGAATAAGTCCTAGAGATCTACTGTACAGCATAAAGCCTACAGTTAACAATATTGTCTTGTATATTTAAAAGTTTGCTAAGAAAGCAAATCTCAGGTCAAATGTTTATATCACAAAATAATAATAAAATAATAAATATAGGAGGACATTTTTGGAGGTGAGGATATATTTAGTGAACGGACTGTGGTAATGGTTTTACGGGTACATACGTATATCCAAACTTGTCAAATTGCACATATTAATTATGCACAGCTTCCTCTATGTCACTCATACCTAAATAAAGTCATTTTTAAAAAGAGGTAGAGAGGTGCCTGGGTGGCTCAGTCAGTTAAGTACCCGACTTGGGCTCAGGCCATGATCTCACAGTTCCTGAACTCAAGCCCCGCATCAGGGTCTGTGCTAACAGCTCAGAGCCTGGAGCCTGCTTCAGATTCTGTTGTCTCCCTCTCTCTCTGCCCCTTCCCCGGTCACACTCCGTCTCTATCTCTCAAAAATAAACAAACACTAAAAAAAATTTTTTTAAATAAATAAAAAATAAATAGATAGATGGAAAAAATGAAATAAAATAAAATAATACACTAAAAGTTACTCCATCATCCATCCAACTGATTCTGTTGAAAACGCTACTGTCCTAGAATCCCACTCTTTGTGTTCCTGGCCCAGTGAGGTCTTAGTGAAATTTTCTCTAAGATGACTATAGTTAGAGTTATAGTTATTAATATTAAGAGTAATGTTTACTGTAGCTCTTACATGAGGTAATATAGGTGATACATCTATACCAGCAGCTGCCCAGAGTATATGTTGCCTAAATGTTGGCTATTATTATTATTTGTCAGTAACTGAAATTCAATCTCTTCTTCATTCCTCAGAAACATTAGGTAGATGCTATTGTTCTCCCCATCTTTTTTTTTTAATTTTTTAATGTTCATTTATTTTTGAGAGAGACAGAGCATGAGTGGGGGAGGAGCAGAGAGGGAGGGAGACACAGAATCCAAAGCAGGCTCCAGGCTCTGAGCTGTCAGCACAGAGGCCGATAAGGGGCTTGAACTCATGAATCGCGAGATCATGACCTGAGCTGAAGTCGGACACTTAACCAACTGAGCCACTCAGGTGCCCCTGCTCTCCGTATCTTATAGATGAGGAAACTGAAGTTCAGTGATACTATACAACTTGAAGCAAAAACCAACCAGTTAAGGATCCTGGGGATAATTTTAAACGTAATCAAAGGCCCATTCAAATATCTATCTTTTTGTAATTCATGAAACTCTATTATATTCCTCCTTTCACAGATAAGAAAAATTAATCATAGAAGGGTTTAATAGCTCCCTCTAGGTCATATAGTCAATGGTGGAGCCTGGTGTGATGGTCAGTGTTATGTGTTAATTTGGCCTGGCTCTAACCCTTTGTAATTCAATGAAATACTAATCTAGGAGGCCTTGGGAAGGTATCTCGTAGAAGTAAGCGAAGTCCATAATCAGTTGACTTGAAGGAAAGGAAATTATTCTAGGTAGACAGATGGGCCTGATTCTATTAAGAGCAGGGCCCCCGGGTGGCTCAGTAGGTTAAGTGTCCGACTTTGGCTCAGGTCATGATCTTGCGGTTTGTGAGTTTGAGCCCCGCGTTGGCCTCTGTGCTGACAGCTCAGAGCCTGGAGCCTGCTTTGGATTCTCTCTCTCTCTCTCTCTCTCTGCTCCTCCCCCACTTGTGCTCTCTCTCTCTCTCTCTCTCTCTCTCTCTCTCTCTCAAAAATAAATAAAGTGTAAAAAAAAAAGAAAAAAAAAAGACCTTAAGAACAGAGCTGATGTTCCCCTAAAGAAAAAGAAATTCACCTGTGGACTGCAATATCAGCTCATGCCTGGGAGTCCCATCCTGCCCTTCCCTTCCCTATAATTTTTGGATTTGCCTAGCCAGACTCCACAATTGCATAAGACATTCCTTACAATAAATTTCCTAATATATGCCTGCTACTGATTTTGTTTCTCTAGTTGAACCCTAACTGATATGCCTGGATTCAAATCTGAATCTCTGCGTTCAGAGACAGAGTTCAATTCTCAACCTCTAACATCATGGTAACCATCGAAACTGAACTCATTTAGGTCAAATAGATCTTGACTTTATTAGGTCCCCATTGACTCAGTTAAGCAGCTTTATGCATATACACCATGAATAAGCTACGCAAACGTTCTTTTTATTTATGTACCACTACCTTTTGTCCATTAGTTCTAAGACAATAATAGTAATGCTAAGAATAATTAACATGTACTAAGGAATTGCCATGTTCCAGCCAAGGACCAAGACCGTTGAATTCATTATCTTGTTTAATGGGTGTAAGCTATAAACAGGTAAGATTCTGCTCAACACAAAGAAAAATTTCCTAGGCACAAGAGCAACCTAAAGATTGGCTGAGCTGATCCAGGAGAAGGAAAACTCTCCATTGGTCAAGATATGCAAGCCCAAGTTCGAGTCACTTGACAGGAAAGTTAAGGAGGAAGTTCAGCATTGGATGGTAGCTAAAGATGGCAATCCCC
The DNA here is from genome assembly GCF_028018385.1 of Neofelis nebulosa. Lineage (NCBI taxonomy): Eukaryota > Metazoa > Chordata > Mammalia > Carnivora > Felidae > Neofelis > Neofelis nebulosa. The sequence goes on along the minus strand of NC_080784.1, from coordinate 194,584,471 downwards.
AAATTCCCTTCTTCCAAAACTCTGTCCTCTAGCAATTTATATATTTAATCCATATCATATCTTTATTAATCTGCCGACAAAACTGCCCTCAAATGACCGAGTACATACATGTTTGGACCCTTTCTTTTTTTTTTTGCAAAATTATTAATAAATCAGTGAACCTTTTCTTTTGTGGTCTCCCACAAGAGTAACTACAAAGATCTATAAACAGATGCTCAAAAAATTCAGGTTAAGTTAGAGTGAATTTTCAATTATCCACATTGATAGTTGAAGCAAATGGACCGATAATCCAAATAGCAGATACATGCTGGAAGTATTTGTATTTGGCCTTTACATTCTGCACCCCACTCGCTCCACAATCAAAAGGTGACAATGGCTCAAAAAGTGCATACTTCCTTGGTAGACTTCTAGTCCCTCCTACTTTTGAGTCTCTAGATGAAATGTACTAGAATTTTTCATTAAATCATTAATAAGAATTAGCACCAAATTAAAAAAAGATTTTTTTTCTCCTGGCTTCCCTGAAGGTCAAACCATTCAACTGAAAATTTGAGACAGAAAGGGCAAAATGATTACACACAAATGCTTCCATAGTATATGGGTTAGCAAACCTAAATTGTGAAGCTAAATGTTTTGTCTTAGATAAAAAGTTCTTTGCATCATAACGATGGCTCACAACAAACCTGCCCACTTTGGAAGGCACCTTGTCTTATCTTGACCCGGAAACTTTTCCTGCCTTTGCTCTCTTGATAGGATTGGGCTGCCGGTCAGTCAGTTTCTAGATGGTTCTAAGACAAAAAACTAGAGAGTACCAGCACAGAGACCTTTGCAGGTGGTTTCAGAGTTCTAGGGTGATAGATAAAGAGATAGAGCCTGAACCAACCGAATTCGTTTTCCAAAACATGAGCCATGACTGGGTAAAGTGAGAAAAAGTTTCAACTTCATTTCTGCTTTGTTTAAAGAAAAACTGAAAACACCACAAAGTATTCCAGGACAAAATGAAACACCATGCTCAGGAGAGACCTCTGGACCAGAAAATAGACGATCTGGGTTGTAGACACAAAATACTGATCGGCTGAGAATTACCTAGAAGGCGAAAGGCAAGTTGCTTCACTTCCAGGCTGCAGTTTGCTTATGACGGCAACCCCTGCTTTCTTACTATGTCACAGCAAATTTTCTAAAAATACGTTTGCATTTCAACTCCCAGAATCCTCCCCATGACCTTAAAAATATGTACCCTTAGTAAGCCCATTTTACAGATGGCCAAAGAGAGGCATAGAACATGACTTGCCAATGGCAATGCCATATATTGGGATCAAATAAGATTCCAACCCCCACTCAACCGTCATGCTCTATTGCCTCTCAGCTAGAAAACAGAATTGAATTAGATGTCCTCTCTGGATTCTTTAGCTCTTGTGTTCTGTGATTCTATGACACAGCAAAAAAAATCTATTAAATAGAAAATTTGAAAGGGCCAGCCTCAGAGAGAACGTCTATTAGAAGAAATATTCATCCTTCTAGATCCAGATCAAATGTTACCTCCTCTATACCTTATACACATATGCCGGTGTATCCTAAGTGAGATAAGTAGTGCCTTAAATCCTGGCTTTGACACTCATGATACCACAAGGTACTGCTGTTGGCTTCTCTTCTAGGCCAACACCATGACTCATTCATCTTTGTGTGACCCCAGAAGCTGTAACATAATAGGTGGTCAACAAATATTTAAAGTACTTATTAATAGCATATAAGCTGCAGAGGCATTAAGGAACCAGTTGTAGCCAAAATTTTCAGGAAAGAATATTTAAGAATAGGGAATTATAGGGGCACCTGGGTGGCTCAGTCGGTTAAGCTTCCGACTTCGGCTCAGGTCATGATCTTGCTGTTCGTGGGTTCAACCCCGCGTTGGGCTCTGTGCTGACAGCTCGGAGCCTGGAACCTACTTCAGATTCTGTGTTTCCCTCTCTCTGCCCCTGCCCAGCCCCCTCACTCTCTCTCTCTCAAAAATAAATAAATGTTTAAAAAAAAGAGTAAGGAATTATAATAACCTGGCCTCCTTTTCCTCACACCCATGAAATCACCCTATCTTACATCCTTACCTGAAAGGCCCTTCACTTGGATCCTCGTCACTCATTTTAGATGGGTGCTAAAATGCCAATGAGTCAGAGTCCTTCACTGACCATCCATAGCAAGGAGCAGCACCCCGCACCCTGCTCCCTCCCCACAGCTGCCTCTTCTTGTGGATGGCATTGCCTACCGCCTAAAACAGGACAAATACGTTTTCATATAGCTTGCTTTTCCTCCAAATCAAATAAAGGTGCCATAAAGTTAGAAACCTCCATCTGTTCAACTACTGCTGGGTCCCCAGTGCCTAGAACAGTACCTAGCACACTGTAGTCAATCAAATACTGCATAGGTAAATGAATGAGTAAAATGTTTTTCATCATACAGATATTGAAAATGTTCCTTAAGAAGTTTGGTATAACAGCAGTAAATTTAAATGTGAAACATTAGGATAATAACAAAGTCCATCTCTGCTCAGTTTTCTGGGCTGTGGCTTGTTATGAACGTAAATGTTCTTAACAAATATTAAGAAAACTACCAACAGAACATGCAGCTAGTTTCTTCGTTGTGATGTTTGGATGTAAACGGTCCAACACTGAAAGGTAGTGTGAGTTATATGGGTGCCTTGGATGCAGCCACCTCCCCGGGTAGAGGGGGAATCACCTTAGTGCTGGCAACTAGGTAGTTGTGTTACTGAAAATTTGCCTCTCTGTGTACTCCCCAAGGTCACAAATCCTGTCTCCATGATCTCAGCCCTTAATGATGGGGCCTGGCAGGCAGAAGAAATGTTTTACATGCTCACTGAGTGGACAAAGCCAGCATTGAACTCAGACGTCTCCCCCTGGCACTATTTCAAGTTCCCCATGCCTGGGGTGTACCCTCAGCTGGGTCATGGCAAAGTTCTGAAGCCACGTCACTTCCTCTGGAAAACTCCCCTCCTGGATTCACATTTATAATCTATACCTTCTAAGCCAGATCAATACTTTTTGAATACTCCCACCCCAATAGTAGGAAACCAAACTTATGAGGAAGGACTGTATACAAATATGAGCTCAGTCCCTGCACACAATATGGCATTTGAGACTGAAAAATGCTACCTAAATGAATAATTAAAGATTTCATAGAAAAGCTCCCCTTAGAGATGGGTGAACACTTCAGAGGGAGTTCCCAGGGCATGTGCATGCTGTTCTTGTCACTTAGTTCACTGGTAGGTATTGGGATTTTTCTTCTACAGGTATAGGGAGGGAAGCCCAGAGACAGAATGATTTGCAGGTGGTGACACCACAAGGCGTTGGTAGAAGCAGGAGAAGTCTGAGGTCTGTTTACTCTGCTTCAGAAACCAGAAACTGATTTGAATAAGGACTTGCCCTGTTCTCTCTTTTTGCCGGCTGCAGGAGTGTCCCTGGCTTACTGCTACTTACTCACTGTCACAGACTTGAGTTATTAGTAATGAGAAGCCATTAGCACATAAGATGTCCAAATGTCTATCTCTCTGGAGGAAAGAGAGAGATAGATGATAGATAAATGATAGATAGATAGATAGATAGATAGATAGATACAGACATATCACATATACATGGAATTGAATCATATAACAAATATATATATATAGTCCCTATCATATATATAACGTATATATACATGTATGTATATAGAGAAAGAGAGAGAGAGGGAGAGAGAATATACATATGGACAATGGTCATACCATATATAAAAATAGAACCTTGACCCACAATCTATAACAACCTTCCCAGGAACCAGACCCCTTATCTCCCATAAACTACCCAGGAAGCCAGCCTGCTGTAAGTCACTGTAGGAAGCCAGATTTCTTTTTTTTTTTTTTTTAATTTTTTTTTAATCTTTATTTATTTTTGAGAGAGAGACAGAGTGCGAGCGGGGGAGGAACAAAGAGAGGGAGACACAGAATCCGAACCAGGCTTCAGGCTCCGAGTTGTCAGCACAGAGCCCGATGCGGGGCTCGAACTCACAAACTGTGAGATCATGACCTGAGCCGAAGTCGGACGCTTAACCGACTGAGCCACCCAGGCGCCCCAAGGAAGCCAGAATTCTGTCTCTAGCGACGTTCCAGAAAGCTAAACAGTAACTTCTCTGATAATCAGCCTAAACTGGCCAGGTCTTGATTCATCAACAACAAAGCTTCCCTAGGTTTTGTCCCCACCTCCAACTTAGGACCAACTAGAGAAAGCCAAATACACACTCTTGACCAATTACATGGTCCTTGACCAATTGGTCCCTGACCAATTACCCTGCTCCTAGTCAGCCTACCTCCAGCTTCCCCATGACCACAGCTTCCAGTCAGGGCATGCCTGAAGCCTTCCTGTTTTCTACTATAAAGCTTTCCCATTCCTCTACCTGCTTTTGAGGAAGTGATGGTGGCTCACTCCCTCTCTGAAGCAGGCTCTGAATAAATTTAGGCCTCTGCTCTTCTCATGTGGTTGGAGTTGGTTTATTTATATATATGTAATTAGTATGTAAAATATCTGTATGTATATACGTGTGTGTGTGTGTGTGTGTGCGCACGCACACATATATAAACTTATTTTATACCATAGATATGCATATCTAAATTACTTATATACGTGTGTACATATATCTGAATTTATACCCAACATAACTAGTGAATTATTGTTTCTTTAATATTTTTCTTTACATATATGCCTTATAAAAGTCTTTACATTTTAGTTTAAATTTTTTTAGTGTTTATTTATTATTGACAGAGGGAAAGAGAGAGAGAGAGAGAGAGAGACAGAGAGACAGAGACAGAGAGAATGAGTGGGGGAGGGGCAGAGAGAGAGGGAGACACAGACTCTGAAACAGGCTCCAGGCTCTGAGATGTCAGCAAAGAGCCCGACACGGGGATTGAACTCACTGACAGTGAGATCATGACCTGAGCCGAAGTCGGATGCCCAACCGACTGAGCCACCCAGGCGCCCCTACATTTTAGTTTAAAATTAATTTCCACATTACCATCTTTAAACAGAACAATAGTAATTTTCTAATATGCACTAAAAACAATGCCTGTTAAGTTAATCTGTTGCTTCAGTTACCACCTCAAAACCCTTCACATACTACCAGTATTTAGTGTGCACAACTTCGTTAGGCAAACACTGAGTGCAGGAACAAAAGCCCTGTGTTTGAACTCCATTCCTCTCCTCACCTGCTGCGTGGCCTCGCACAAGTGACGCAGGCTCTCTGAGTCTTGGGTCCTCACCTGGCAAATGGCCGTGAAAACTCCAAAATAATAAGGTCATGGTGACGATGACATTCAGTGGCACTTGTGAATGCCCCAGGTATGACAGGTGCTCAATAAATACATTTATATTTTAACAAATGCAAAATGACGGAAAGTAAGAAGGATGAGAAGACAGTGCAGCCAGAAGAATAAAGTTCCTTAACTTTGTCCAAATCCAAAGGAGTATCTGCAGTCCGCCATGGGTCAGCTGCACAACAGCCAGTTAATGTTCATCCACGTTAAGCAAAGTGCTGGCAATGAAAAGCTATTTAAAGCACCTTAGCCTCACCAGGGTATTAGCTATGAATAAGGCTTTAAGGGGAGGGAGGACCAGCCTGTGGTTGTTGACAACCAGTCATTACCAATAACGTGAGTTCAATGGCCGCTTACAGTGTCTTTGAACGTTGATCAGAATTAAACCGAAGAAAGAGAAAAAAATTCAGCAGATGACAACAGTCTAGACTCCATCTTGGCACATTCTCCAGAAAAGATTAAGTCTCTTACAAAAGCCTCAAGCAGACCCTAGCAGTAAGAAACCTGGAACATGGAAATTGCGTACGTACATTATAGGTCTATGCGTATAATTATTTTTTAACGTTTGCGCTGATGCGGGTCAGGTTGCTTTCGAAAACTGGCATAATTAAGGTGGTTTGATGGCAAGTTATTTCATAAGTAACTGCACAGATTAATAAATCAATGGAAATGCATTTAAATGATGGGCGAAGGGGCTCAGTTCTCTTGGGGTAACTTGGAAGCAGAACCAGTAAGGTAGATGCTCCCAGGGTTCCTGATTCATGGACGCAAAGGGGATGCAAAATGCCCGGCCACCAGAAGATGGAACAAAAAGAGCAGTGTTACCAGGAGGTGCCCCCAGGAGAGGAGCAGAGGAGGTTCTATTCTGCAGAAAGAACAAACCACGCTGGCAATTTCCAAGCTAAAGCTGATATACCAGGGGCAATATAAAGCAAGACCAGAAGTTGTCTCTGTCCAAGGAACCCGAGTCTTTATTGAGGCACACTCCACAGCCCTCTCCATAAACCAGGTGGACCAGGGCACGGGGTTGAGGGCAAGTGGTTGAGATGTGGCTCAGAAACCCTTTGTCCTCACCTGGCTTTTCTCCTCTATTCTGTTTTATTCTTCAAACACAAGAGCTAATACTTTGCCTTTAAAGAGAGATACCTTACAGCCACTTACAAAATCTTTGTTTTGCCCTATCAATAAGCATGTCTATTTTTCTAATATCCCTCAAGCTAATTTTTAGCCAGCAGCCCACTCTTCCTGTGCTAACACTAACCACACTAATTTCTAAACTGTGGTTAAGGCTTCACCTTTCATTTCTCTGTTTTGCTTTTTAAATTGGAGGTAGATCAAAATAATAATAAAAAAAAATAATAATAATAATAAAATAAAGTGGAGGCAGATCCTATTTAGTTAAATGGATGGGCATATAATAGAACATTAATGTGGAGAAGGAGCCTTGGTTTTTACCTGGCTCCAGTTTTACAGATAAAGAAATGGAAGCTCCGGAAGTTTTACTTTCTAAACATTCTCGAGGCCATAGGATCAGCCAGCCATTGACAGACCTTTCTCATCTTCCCACAGTCTGAAAGTTGTGTTTGTTGCTTACTTCTGCGTGTAAGAATGAAGGGCCTAATTAAAGGAATGAGGACATGTGACGGGGGTGGGAGGAAAAGAAAGAAAACATGGGATAACATAGGGAAAGAAGGAATAACCGATGAAATCTGCCTGAATAGAAAAACAAGGAAACACTTGGAGGCCGAGACAGGCCAGATGAGCTGTCAGAAGTGGAGCCCCCTTCGAGAGGCTTAAAGAAGGCAGCTTTTCCACGAATTCTGCCTTTTTAAAAAATGTTTGCTTATTTATTTATTTTGAAAGACAGGGAGGGAGGGAGGGAAGGAAGGAGAATCCCAAGCAGGCTCCACACTGACAGCGCAGGGCTCAATCCGATGAACTGTGAGATCATGACCTAAGACAAAATCAACAGTCAAATGCTTAACCGACAGAACCACCCAGGCACCCCCAATTTTGCTTTCTAGTATATGAGAGGAGAGGGAAAGAGAATGAAAATTAAACAGTACAGTATTAAGCACCAGGCAAAGCATTCATAGTAACCTGAAGCATGTTTAAGGACTCAAAAACTAGCAAGGGGAAAAGGGAACTATAATTTTGTTTTGCTTCTAAGAATATGTGAATGGCAGTCAGATGGATATAGATATAGATAGATATAGATATATAGATATAGATATATAGAGACAGATATGTATACATATATAATGAATAGTCTGTAACATATAATTAATAGTCTATAATTATCTATATAATTAATAGTCAATGATAGAGTCACAATTTGAGCATCATTATCACATAGCCCACTAACTAACATAATGTGTCTATCCTTCATATTGATGCCATTTCGACCAGACACAGTGTGGAAACATCCGGTACCTCAGTCCCCGTGGATTACCACCAGAATGGCCTCCCTTGGAGGGCAGGGGCCACATCACATGCATCTCGGTATCCCTCAACAGGTACAGCCAAGGCTTTGTGCAGCATGAGAACACAATAGATATTTGCTACATGACTCAGTAAGAGAAAGCAATGGTCTCGCTAACAAATAAAGGGGGAGCGAGTCTAAAAGGACGCCACGCAGGACTGTTTGCCCCAGCAGCCTGCATGCAAATAAAGTGCTAAACCCTGTCAAGAAATCAAAGCCACATTTAAAAATCAAATGAGATCCCTTTTTTATTGGAAGGACTTGGGTCTGGATCTGTGGTCTGCTAATGCGTGAAAGATGGTCCATGTCATTATCAGCCAGATCCTGAAAATATGGATGACAAGCCCCTGAATTACACAGAAGGGACAAGTCTTTGCCTCACTAAAAATTCAAGAGCCTCCCTTTTCTTATTGTATTCCCGATTATTTCCAATTTCAAAGCAAACTTCATCACTCACGTGAAAAATACAAGCCCTCTGGCCTTTTCTGCTCAGGCTGCAAATGCTTCTCATATGAAAAGAGGCTTTATAAGTTCGGCCTTTATTTGCCTCATTATTTATCATAAGGCCACACTGTATAAGGATAATATGTATTTGCTTACAGGGGATCAGCCAACGTCACAGAGCTGGGTGACGTGACATTCCGGCCAAAATTCAAGTTTAAAACTAACCATTTTCTCTCTGAATGGCAACGGAAAGAAAAAAGAAAACACAACACACACCGGCTCAGCCAGGGAGCAAGAGGGGGAGGTGGGGAATTAGCAAATCTCTGAAAAATAAAGCTGCATAATCTGCTATATTTCAGGCCGCCTTTATCCTCCAAATACCCCATCTTTGTTCAAGCTACAAACGGACTCTATAAAAATCAGCTCACTGGCCTCCCCTATTATACACCTCCCTGCACAAATCAAATGAAGTCTTGCCTGAAAAGCTGATAAAAAAAAAAAAAAATACATCACCACAGGACACATGAGCAAGCTGATGTAGTTAAAAAGTGGTTATTATTTGTAATTCTTTCCTTTCTCTCCGGGGACTGGAGCATCTTCCCGAGGAACACACAAAACTCTGGCACTGAGCACACTTCGCCCCTGCATTTGTTTTGAATGGGGATTTTCTAAAATCGCCACCACCCCAAAGTGTTTCATCATCAGCATTGATCTTTAACACCTCGGGAGAGAAGTGAACCGTCGTGGTGTAACTGTTTAACATCGGGGCATACCCAGGACCACCTGCGAGCATCTGCTTTCAAGATCCAGCTTTTCCTGGAGAAACGCGTTCTTCTTACACTGACATCAACACTGGCACGCACCTTCCAGGTACTGGGGTCTGTCCCGTCTCATTCCACCTGCGTTTCTACTTAGAATGAATTCTCAATTCCGGCCAGCAATGTCAGAAGCATATGGCTTTCTTGTCCTGGCTTTCTTCCTGATTATTGGCATAGTGGGAGACCCTGACATGCTCAGCGTCCATTGCTCTGCTCTCCAGGTCCCCAATCCAAACCCCCGTGGCCCTTTGCCCGGCGGCACAGCACCGGAAACCTCGGCTTCACAGTCACTATCATGGCAACAAGTGCATAATGTTTAACCTTTGACTAACGCCTATCTCGCCTGTGACACTGGGGGTTCCACAAGGGAAGAGCTTGAATCCTCCCTGCCCGGCCCAGTGAGCTAGGCGTGATAAAGACTCAAGAGTTCACCACTTACTACATTACAGATTTTTTTGGTAATAATAATATCAGCTAATATTTACAGAGTATGTACTATCAACCAAGCGCTTCACACATATCGTCTCACACATGCCTCCCCCCAAACTCTGAAAGGTGGCCACTGGTATTATCCTCTCATTTTTCAGATGAGAAATAGAGGCTTCAAGAGGCTAAGTCATTTGCCCAGATATTAAATCATGGGATAGAATCGGGGTTTAAGTTCACAGAGGCCAGCTTCAGAGCCCCGGGGCTGACCCGATACATCTATCTCTTCAAGTAGCTGCGTCCCACACTGGGCCAAGAAGTGATCAGGATGAGACTGTCGTGTCTGATTCATCATTGTAATTCCTGATACCGGGTACTACGCTTCTTGTCCTGACACTTTCCTGGCACATGAAACAACCCCGTCCTATTAAGTATTATCGCTGTTATTAACCCCATCGACTGTTAAGAGCACGGCCACTCAGACATCAGGTGAGTTCTCTGAGGCTGTATGGGATGTAAGAAGCAGAGTTTAGTTTAAACTCATGTTTTTTGGGGGCAAAGTTTTCCCAGCGTTTCCAAAGAGGAGCTGGAATTGGGGAAGGGGGTGTCGTGGGGAGAATTATTCTTGCCCACCAAAAGTAATCAAATAGAAATAGGGAAAGGGTATACTTAGGAGAAGGAAGAGGAAGTCAAAGGACACAGTATGCTGGGCTCATAGCAGGGACTCAAGGAGGCATTGGTTCAATTAGCATGGAATGGAATGGAATGGAATGGAATGGAATGGAATGGAATGGAATGGAATGGAATTCAAACACCTGGCCAGCTTCGCCCTCGGCACAGGCCTATTCCAATTTCTGGCATATGGGTTGACTCACCGCCATGGACTGAATTCATATGGCCCTAACCAGGACTTCATCGTCCTCAGCGTGATGGTATTTGGAGATGGGGTTCTGGGCAGCTCATTGGGATTAGAAGAGGTCATGAGCAGAAAGTCTTCATAATGAGATTAATGCCCTTGTAAGAAGAGGCTCCGGACAGTGTGCTTGCCCCTCCCGTCCTACTGTGTGTACAGAGAAGAGGTCATGTGAGCACAGGGCAAGATGGTACCACCTACAAGCCAGAGGAAAGCTTTCACGGGGAACCAAGTTGGCCAGACCCTCGATCCTGAACCTTCCAGCCTCCACAACTGTGAGAAAATTAATTTGCGATTCAAGACACCAGTCTGTAGTATTTTATTACGGCAGCCTGAGCTGACTAATATACTCAGACTTTCCTAAAAGGCCTTTGGGGCCCTCTTCTGCCTGCTTCAGTTTCTAAATCCCTTGGCCTGACCTAGACTGTCTTCAGCTAGTAACGTTCTTTGGGAATGTTTTCTGCCCATCTGGTCTGCCTGCTTCCGTTCTAAAGTAGTCACTTCAGGAAAGCAAACCAATACCAATCCAAAGCTCTCTGAGGCAAATCTAACTCCTTTTTCAAAACCTACCCAGTTGGAGATTCTGAGAATGTCCCAACAGGAATTCAGAGGCCTCGCCTTGACAAGTAGATCTGTTCCTTCAAAGCAATTTTTTGTAAACAATTTAGCCTATCAATCTCAAGTTGTGCAGATTCCAATCTGCCTTATTATGGATTCGAACCTGCTGTACAGAGAAAAAAAAAAGTCTCCCTCCCTAAAGATCCGTTATTTCAAACACCCAGCTTTATGATTTTTCACCTCCCAGCTCTGCCTTTTCAAAGGAGCTTGGGACTTGGTTGGAGCTTTCTTTTATAAATGAAATGCAATTATTACTTATGCATTTCAATACATCCTAAAATGGTAAAGAACAATACTACAGCACTCACAATAACAATACCTTCCTCTTTATCCCCTGCCGAGCTCCAAACGTTACTTCGTTAGTGCGGATTTGATCGCAATGCTCTTTGCCACCATAGTGTGTATTCCAGAGCCCAAGGAAGCTGCAAATGCTGGATAATGTATGATTATTAACCTACATCAAGCAAATCACAGTGGCTCAGTATACTGTTTTTTCTCCCAATTCAGTCCCTCATTAATAACTTTAATTATTATGCATGGATAGAATAGGATTTATATAGTTGAGAAGCCTGAAATTGCCATGGCAAACTCATTACCATCTCCAGCTATAGTTCTATACAAAAGTCAAGTTGGAAAATGTGAGAAATCGCCTAATACGGAAAGTTGTATTTTGATAGAGAAAGCCGAGGTGGTTTCTCATCTGCTTGGACAAATACACAAATCTGAAGTATCAGCTGTTGGGACAAGGTTGAGGGTGGTGCAGAAAGTGGGATGCATTCTTCCCCGGAAAGGGGTTTGCCAACAAAGCAAAGCCAATGCAAGCTTAAAATGAACACTCTGCACTTAGAAAACCAGATTATGCAAATCCATCCACTGTCCACCTAGCTACTGTTATGCTCTCCTGGCTGACGGCTGACTTTGTTAAGTTGGGGAGAAAGGCAAAGGGGGTGTTTGTAATCATCTGCACTAGTGGCTGCGGTTACACAAACCACAGTTGGGGAAACTACCCTCGACGGAAACTGGACACACATCTTTAAAAACCACCAGAACAACAGAAAAATGAAAGTGTAAATGAGGACAAGCACCAAACCCAGGCCCCTTCTCCGATGGAGAGTTCAGACGAAAGGTCAGCACAGAGAAAGATAGGGTCCCAAATCAAAGGACCCTGCTTCTTACCTTGATACAGCGTATTTCCCCAACTTTAATAATAATGCAAAGGAAGGAATAAAAAGGGATCTAATGTAGTCATTCATGATTATAGCGTGAATCGAGGCGGGGGTGGGGGGACGTACAATTTCATCCTGCAGAAGATGCTGTCAGCAGCATAATTCAGATGACTTTTAACAAATACCCCATTTTTGTACAGGAATACTTGGCATCTTGTATTGACTCTTGAATCTTGAACTTGATTCTTGAAAAGTTCTGGAAGTTCCTGACAAATACAAGGTGCCCAAACGCAGTCCAGGAATTGGTCTTGGCATCAGGGATCTGGCTGCTGACAGAGCCCAGGCAAATGACTCTGGGTTATAAAACCGACCATCTACAACTTGGGGGGTTACTCTATCTGCCTCAAAGGGAAGCTTTGGGATACGATGGAATAATGGAGGAGAAAGCCCCATGGAAACAGCAGCGCGGGGTAAAAACTTACTTGTGTGGCGCCAGTGAATCCAGAGTTTGCTCATTTTCCAGTTATCCACTAATAGGACGAATGTTGCCTTGCGGAATAGCAGGCAACGTGATCCGATGCTTTACTCTGTCTTAACTATCATACACAAAGTACGCTAGTCATCCAGGCAATAATTAACTTCATTTCTATGTTGCCTAATTGCCATGTTTACTTTTCACGTTATCATCACATAGTGTCTTATTTTTAAAAATATTGTTATTAGCGGTAACAGATAAATAAAAATCTATTTTTATTTATAGTTGGGGAAGCTACATGGGAAAGATAGAACTGCAGAAGGCAAGGTATTGTTTTAGGGATACATCTTGACACAGCAAAAGAGAAGAGGGTTTGGACTGGGTAGAAAAAAAAAACAAAACCCAATAATCTGAGTTCAGATTTTGACTTGATCTTCGTTTTCCCATCTGATAAATGAAAATAATAATAATCATCTTTTCAGAACCCGACAGAAGAGATAGAAAAGATGCTTTATGTGATATTCCTAGCCTAGTTTGTGGATCATAGTAGTTCTCCTTAAGTGGCTATAATACTAATGATGATGGCCAAAAAAAAAAAAAAAAAAAAAAAGCCCATTGTGTCTGACCTTTGCAGTAAGATGTTTGAAAGCCCACACACTGAGGCAATTCACCCAACAGTGACATATTTAATCTTATTGATTTAGTAAGTAAATGCATGAATGAGAGAAAGAATCCTATTGATTTAGTAAGTAAATGCATGAATGAGAGAATGAATGAGAGAAAGAAAGAAAGAAAGAAAGAAAGAAAGAAAGAAAGAAAGAAAGAAAGAAAGAATAAATGAAAGAAAATTTAAGAAACACACCAACATTACTAGTCACTAAAAATTTCAAAAGTTGAAGCTCTGCTCCTTAGAACAGTGCCTGGTGCTCAGAATGTATCATAGTGAATAAAACGAAACTGTATTAAACAAAATTCCCAAACACACATGGTTGCACTGAGGGCCACCATTACCTGGCCTTCACCTTATGCTACGCGGACGTGTTGACCTGCACACTCCCTCTCTTGACCAGCCCCTATCCCTCTCTGCCATCACTGGTACCGTCCCTCTGGCTGTTGCCCACATCCAAGAAGCCCCGACTTCCTCGCCATTTCCCACCAAGGATGAAGCAGAACTGATTCCCGTCTTCTAAGGACTCATGCAAACGGTCAACATTCCTCAAATGTGGGGACTGATTATGTATCCAGATGGGGTATCAAACTATGAGTGCTTGTTCATCTCAAGGCCCCTCGTAGTTTGTGTTCCGGTTCACCTTCCTCTCCTGAACTACTTGCCCGTGGCCCCCTGACACTGCCATGGTGGGAGACAGGGAGGGGGAAATAAAAAGGGTCCTGGAGGGCCTATAAAGACAAGAGCAACCATCCATGAATCTGGGCCTGTAGGCAGGTGCAGGCATGGCGCCACAGCCTCTGAGCGGCAGCCTGTGTGTGTCCAACGACACCAGCCACGGCAGATGGAGGCCACCCCCAGCCTCCTGCTCCTCTCCCAGGGCTCCTTCTTCTCTCCCACTCTCTGGGCCCCTGATCCTCAGCTCTAGGCAGGAATGGCCCATCCACCCATCTGCTCCCTGTGGCTTTTCAATAACGCTCACTGCACAGACTCCATCTCACCTACCTCATTCACTGGCATGCATTTGCTCCTTAATGTTCATTTATTTTTGAGGGAGAGAGAGATGGGGACAGAGCGCAAGCAAGGAAGGGGCAGAGAGAAAGGGAGACACAGAATCTGAACCAGGTTCCAGGCTCCGAGCTGTCAGCACAGAGCCAAACATGGGGCTCGAAACCAAAATCATGACCACAAGATCATGACCTGAGCCAAAGTTGGACGCTTAACCGACTGAGCCACCCAGGTGCCCCTCACCACCATGCATTCTTCTCTAAACTTCCATCCCTCTCAGACAACTACAAGAAGGAAGGAAGGAAGGAAGGAAGGAAGGAAGGAAGGAAGGAAGGAAGGAAGGAAAGAAAGAAAGAAAGAAAGAAAGAAAGAAAGAAAGAAAGAAAAGAAAAGAAAAAGCAATAAAGTAAAAACCTTTCCAGATAGAAAAATTAAACCTCCCCACATAGTCTTCCTGAGTTTGTTCCCTCAGAACACAAGAATCCAACCTTTACATTATTGATTTGCCCACATTTTTTAAAGGCTCGTTCCACCCTCAACTTTGACTTGACTCTTTTATCTAATACCTAATCTAACATTTCTGCAGTTCTTTGAATGGCATGAATAAAGCACTGGGCACGAGGGGATGTTAATACTGCTAGTAGAAAACAATTTAAGCAGAGGGGAGCCTGGGCAAGTCACAGAATCTTCATGACCGCACAATATCAAATTGTGCAGGTTTGAAATATAATCTATATCATATCTGCAGACCTTCAGACTCAGAAGTATTGACAGTTTATTCTTCAGTTTATTAAACAAACAAAATTCTACAATTTACCTCCCTTTGCTTTTAAATAAAATGTGGTAGAAATTCCTGTCAATAGAGACCTCTACACAAAAAGATTTGCTATCAAATATTTAAATTAAAAAAAACACAGAAAAACTTTCAAGTGTTTCTCTGAGGTCTTAAGTTTTTTTTTTAAGTTTATTTATTTATTTTGAGAGAGAGAGATTCAGGAGAGGGGGAGAGAGAGAGAGAGGGAGAGAGAGAATCCCGAGCAGGCTCCACACTATCAGTGCAGAGCCCAACGAGGGGCTCGAACCCATGAACCATGAGATCATAACCTGAGCCGAAGTCACGAGTTGGGCCCTTAACTGACTAAGCCACCCAGGCACCCCCTTTTTTTTTAAGTTGATTTATTTATTTTGAGAGAGAGAGCATGTAAGTGGGGAGGTACAGAGAGAGAGAGCAAGGTCTTAATTTTTATCTATTCCCCCATAAGAAATTATGTTAACTAATTTATACTTAGTTTTAAATATAAATATTGGCAAAATGGATATTTTTATATATGTAATTACAGGGGGTGAGAATAGAAATTTAAACTATATTTTTTATAATAATAACTAGTGCTGCTAGGTATATAAGAAAATAGACTTCTGTATATATGTTTTTTAATTTTTATTAGTTTTCTTTATTTTTGAGAGGCAGAGAGAGACAGAGTGCGTGTGGGGAGGGGCAGAGAGAGGGGGAGACACAGAATCCGAAGCAGGCTCCAGGCTCCGAGCTGTCAGCACAGAGCCCGATG
The DNA here is from genome assembly GCF_028018385.1 of Neofelis nebulosa. NCBI lineage: Eukaryota > Metazoa > Chordata > Mammalia > Carnivora > Felidae > Neofelis > Neofelis nebulosa. The sequence continues at coordinate 194,568,542 of NC_080784.1, read as the reverse complement.
CGGGGCCGAACTCACGAACCGTGAGATCATGACCTGAGCCGAAGTCGGACACTCAACTGACTGAGCCACCCAGGCACCCCTTCCTTATATATTTCTGACAGGAGTTCAAAGTGAAATAAACTTAAGGAACAAAATTTGCCATATCCATTAAAAATCTTTAAATATAAAAATAGTTTTAAAATCTACACTTCTTCTATCCAGTACTTTCTGTTTTATGAATTTATTCAAAGGAAAAGAGTACCTTTCTTCTCAAAGATTTAGTAAGGGGATGTTCATTCAGACACAATGAACAACAGTACAAAAAAAATAAAGATTCAAAACAGAAGATCAGCTAACTATATGAAGTTCTTTCATGAAATAGAATATTACACAGGTACTTAAAGGGATATTGTAAAAGAAACCTCTATGAGAAAAGATGCTGATTATATATTGAGCTAGGATAAGAGCAACTTACAGAAGGCATACAATGTGATCTCAGTTTTGTAAAAAAACAAATAAACATTTGAACATGGAAAACAAAGATCAGCAGTATATAAGCCAAATATTAAGTGATTTGTCTCTAAGCTATGCATAATTCTATTTTCCTTTTTTTCTCTTTTGTCTCTCTCTCTTAATAATTTATTGTCAAATTAGCTAGATACAGTGTATACAGTTAGTCTTGGCTTTGGGAGTAGATTTCTGTGATTCATCGCTTACATACGACACCCAGTGCTCATCCCAACAAGTGTCTTCCTCGATGCGCATCACCCACCTTCCCCACCCCCCCAAAACTCCCACCCCCATCAACCCTCAGTTTGTTCTCTATATTTAAGAGTCTACTATGGTTTGCCTCCCTCTCTATTTGTAACTTACTTTTCCTTCCCTTTCCCTATGGTCTTCTGTTAAGTTTCTCAAATTCCACATATGAATGAAAATATACAATATCTGTCTTTCTCTGACTGACTTATTTCACTCAGCATAATACTCTACAGTTCCATTCACATTATTGAAATGAGCCAAAGACATGAATAGACATTTTACCAAAGAAGACATCTTTTCTCTCTTTTCAAAATTGTCTTCAAAGACCATATATCACTGATTTTTTAACAAATGTATTATTTCTCAAAGAAGGGACTTTAGACTAAGGATTTACCTCTTATGGTCATTCAATAATTGTTGAAAACCACTAGTTCCTAGAGTCATTGAAATGGGTTTGTTTTAATCCGAAATTACTTTCAACCTAGTTTAATAGTTAAGTGTAGTAGTTAAGCTGACGGGTATAGAGTCAGAAGTACAGGACTTGAGGGATCCGTTTAGAATATCCAACCAGTGGTATCAATGTGTGGTGTTGTCAGCTGTTTGGGAGGGATCCATAAATGGGCTATGTTGCTCAGATAGAATATTGGGAAAACATTTAGTAATTCCATTAGCTGTGTCATATGTATATCATTGTTCCTCACCGACCTCCCACCACCAAAACTTTTGTCATTGTGAGACCAAAATAATGACAGTGATATTTCTAAAAATGAAGAAGAGGAAGGAGGAGGAAGAGGAAGAGAGAGAGGAGTGCTTAAGGATAAAACACACAAAGAGCTTTGAACACTGGAAATTATTTTTCCGCAACCTCCATATGATATATTGCCCAAAACTCGAGACTATCACCAGCCTTGATGACTTTTGATGTTTATTCCTACACTACATAACATTAATTTGTATTTTGCTACACACATAAAAAAAATCCAGATTTATTTATGTCAAATGGAAAGACGTGCATTTGCTTTCAAACAGTCTATAAAGGCTTTTAAGGCTACCAGAGGTGTCCTCAGAGGGACGTGAAAATCTAGTTCATATGTATTAAGTACAAGGAGACAGAGAACATTTGGCAAATTATTGAACAAATGTTAGGAGTGTTAAGTGTAGAATGAATGAATATGCAAATAGATGAAATAACATTTGCAGTCCCATATTGAATAAATTCTCATCGTGGATTGTTTACCCGTAGTTTATGCAAATCTTCTCAATTCACGCTGGCTGATATTTCTAGAAATTTGGGGTCCTTTGATGAAGGGGGCAGCTAAAAATTCTGAACCCACTTCTCCAGAATTGGAAAATCTCTATCCCTTTAATTATCTGTCCAAAAATCTTTGTGATAGGAGAAGAAATGAAAAGTTAATTTTTAAAAAAATTGGAGGAAGAGGGAAATAGTGAGAGAGACAGACAGCCTTCCAATTCTTCCAAGTGGAATTTTCAACTGGGCTTTTCTTTAATTAAACCAATCTAGGGAACCCTCAAAATCATTTTCCTTTAGAATCTTGAATCTTCACCCCCACCCCCCGCTCCATCAGTTTCTGAAACTCCTTTTGATGATCTAAATATTTTAAATTGTCTTTTGCACATAATTTTTTGGAGGAGTTGACAGAGAGTACAATGCAGAAAAGAAAAAAAATGAGTCAATTGTTGTGGTTTTAAAGTACCCTAAAGCCACTTATTTTTTACTGAAGTCGATTATATTTTATATCAGAATTCAAATTTTTATACTTCTAAAAATTATAGTAAAAATGCATGGTAAAAGCATGTGTTCACTTGTTAGATTATATGAGGGCGGTTCCTCAAATATGAAATAAAGGAATCACGCCGTAACATGGTTCAAGTCATATGATTAATGGCAATAAAAAATTTAAAACTTAGGATGGAGACGGGAAAGAGATACCACAGATTTTATTGCAAGACCTCGACGACTATTTCTCGGTTTTGCTGGAGTAGCACTCAACTATGACGTCTCCATTTGAAAGAAATCAGCTTTGTTTTGGATTCTCTAAGAGACAGTTTCCATCATTTCTTTCCTGTGGATGCTTAACTGTTGAAATTCTTCTTTCATCCTGTTGCATTTGGTTATGTTCCCAGCTTACCCTGCCCTAAACAGGCCTCTTGTGAGTCGTGGAGGTCCATAGGTGTCTATCAGGATGCTGTCTCTAGCAACAGTTGCTTACCTACATCGCAGATCTTTGGTTCTTTGCCCATGGATCAATCCCACCAGGCATCCAATAGTGTGAGCTGTTCATTTGATTGCCCCTCGATATCCTTTGCCTTTCCTGCTACTAAAATCAGCATGTCAGGTACTAATTCATGAACTTCATGTATCAGTCTGATTTTTGTCTCATGCTAACGTGATACCTGCCTAATATAATTCATGGCCTTCTGGAGCATACCCATTCCTTGGGATTCTCTTTGCCCTTGGAGAGCTGCGTTCGGGATGACTTTTTCTCAATGTGCATGAATGCATATTTTTCTTCTATACTAAGTGACACAATTATTCTGTCTGTCTTGATTTCTTACTCTGCCCTACAGGTGTATATTCATTCATAGTTTGACAGACTTTTCCGTTCTAATGACTACTTGGACTATTTCCTTAATGTAATCGCTGAAACTTTAGGTATACTTAAAAAAATTTTATCTCCTGTATCACAAATGTAACATTCAGAAATGAGACCAAAATGCATAGCTCAACTCAGAAATATATGGCCAGGAAGGACTCTCCCTATCAAAAAGTCTACTTGTGGGCGTAAATTGAGCCCTTTAAAGAAAACGCATAAACGTTCTCAACTGATCAGGATCAAAAACATAATTTGATAATTGATAATAGTTATCATCGAGTTTTACCAATTCTATTTTAGTTCTGATTCAGACACACAGAATCATGGGACTTTTGTTGCCTCCGGGGATGCTGAGCTCTGCCTCTCATTCGGAGGCAGACCATTTCATGTTGGACCACTGTTTTTTTGAAAGATCTTCCCTTTAAAGCGTGACAGCCTATCAGCATGTTAACTTCCATCACTCCCAACTAGTTCTGGTTTATTCATTCAACAAATACTATTCAGTGCCCACTGCAGTGTCAGTTGAAGTATCAGGTATTGGAGAGGAACGATGAAAAGACTGTAATCACTGTCTGAAAACACCTCCAATGAGGTCCCACCTGAGCCTGTTTATCTCGTGTAAACAGATAACCATGAACTACGAGAACTAGGCCATGACGGGTGCCATGTGCCACATGTCACAAGCACAGAGTGAAGGGAGCAATTTAGTCCTCTGGAGAGGTGGATCGTGAAGGATGAGAACTGGGACACCAGGCAGGGAAGACACGGAAAGCACCCAGGATGGTTCATTCTATCCCCAGTTTAAAAATTCTTGATGGATGTAGGACAACCCTTGTGGTCACTCTAGTTGGTCTCTTCTCCCCGGTATGCTTACTTTCCTAGGTTCTGTTCACCCTTTGTAACTTCCTCAGGGAGGTTTAGCTTGGCCTGCCTTCTACAGCCACTTCTGTGGAGACCAGTTTAAGCCTCCAATTTGCTCTCATGGCATCCCGTATATTTTGGTCACAGCACTTATCACAACTGAAATCAAAGACGAATGAATGTATCTTCATTTTATTGGCTCTCTGTCCCTCAAGAATCTAAAGTCTAAATCATATAGAGTTATCTAGACACCAGAGTCTAGATTATAAACCTCATGAGAGCAGGGACCATGGCTGTCTCGTTTACTGTATCTTCAGAGGAAAAGCAGACAGGAGGGCCCAGAAGAACACAGTGCGTATTTATCGAACAGACACACGAATGAATAAGCGTGCTATTTCTTACGCAGCGTGGTTTGGGATTCTTTAACCTACAGCGGGCTCCAGTTGGTTTAATGTGTAGGTTTACAGAATTGAACTTATGCTTGCAGACTTGTCCATCCTGCTTCTAGACACAGGGGACAGGCCTCCAGAGAATGGCATTTTATGAACAGTAGATGCCTCAGAATTTAGAATTCTCTGTCAGAAAGGGTGGAGAAGAAGTAACTGTTCCCAGGCCCTGAAGGGCGATGACCCCAGAGAGGATGAGGAGCCTGTAAACAAAGGACACACGGTCAGCCCATCCTCCCTCATGGACCAGTCAGTACAATAAAAAGTAAAGGACACTCATGGAATCTGACAGCCCTCCTCCAATTTTCTATAGGTTTCGTGTACTCAAAACCCAACAGCCTCTTAAAAACCATGGAGAAGTTCGTTGAAGCCAAAGCAGACCATATATCATTTCTGCAAACTGCCTCCTTTGCCTCCCTCGGAATGTGCTTCTTTCACTCTATTCCCTCCTCACTGACACCGCTCACCATGACCTCTGCCCCAATTCTACCCACTGTCTCCTCCAGGCCTAGCAGCCCCCACCCCCCTGCCAACAAGAAATAGCTTCTCTTCGTGGGCTTGACGGGGCAGTTGACACTTGTTTGATGACACTTGGGAGGAAGCCTTGCATCATAGCTATGTACTCGTCTTATACGCCTGGTGGGCAGAATGCCAGGATGGTCCCCAAGATTCCCGTTCCCTGGTGTATGTACCCTGCAAAATCGCCTCCCCTCGAGTGTAAGACCTGAGACTATAATGTTATATCACTCCGAGATATGTTACATTAAATGGTAGAGGGACTGTGCAGATGTAAATAAAGTCCCGAAATGGAGGAGTCTGTGTTCATCCAAGGGGAGATTGCTGTCATGGTGGGCCTGACCTAATCGGGCGAGTGGAATGGCAGAGAGAGTTGAAGAGAGAGAGAATTCTGTCGGTCCTGCAAGAACAAGCTGCCACGTTGTGCAGGGAACCATGTGCCAGGAAAGAGTGGGAGGCTCCTAGAAGCTGAAAACATTCTCTAGTTAACAGCAAACAAGAAGGTGGGAACTTCTGTGCTACAATATCAAGAAACTGAATTTTGCCAGCAACGTTGAGCCTCATGTAGGATCATTGTCCCAGCTGAAACCTTGATTTCAACTCCGTGAGACCCTGGACAGAGGATCCAGCTAACCCGTGCCCGGACTCCTGACCCACAGAAAATGTGAAATAATAAATGTGTCTTGTTTTCAGCTGCTACATTTGTGATAATTTGATATACTGCAATAGCCAACTAAAACACCTATCAGATAGGTTGTCTACAATTTTTTGCACATCATTGAATTCAATGAGTTTATTGAACTTTCATATTACAGTTGGCTTTGAGAGATTTCAAAGATGATTCAAAGAAGAAAATTAGGTAATATATGGTCTCTAGAAACCACGTTACTTCAAGACTATATCCACAAAAAAAAAAAAAAAAGGGAGAGGAGTGTAAAAGTTTTAACTAGTCACTAGGTAGACTCTTGTGTTTTATAAAGAATCGAGAGACATGAATTTGAATCCTGGCTCTATCACTAACCAGCTGGATTCCCTTGAACAAGTCAAAGCCAAGGAAACTTCTTGGTATGTTATCTATGAATAATCATTATAATAGCTACTTCTTGCTGGTAAACTTCCATGTACCGGGGACTGCATACATATTATTTGCAAATAGCATTATATCACTGCCAGATAAGCATTATGTTCATTTTACAGATGAAAACAGTGAGGCTCATAGTGAAGCTCAGAGATCTTAGGTGTAACAATCAAGGTCAGATGGTTATTGCAGGACAAGGTTGATACCTAAAGCTTGTCTATCTCACAGTCTGGGTTATCTGCCTTTAAAACGAGGGGTTACTGTAAAGTCCTCTCTAATCAGACCATCCTGGAAATGCAGACTGAGTGTGCAACTTGCACAGCATAAGGCAAGGAGAGGACGCTCCTCCCCCGCACCTCAGAAGGGAGTCACATGTGAGTTCCTGGCACTCCAAATATGGCCAGGCTGAGACAATGACAGAGACCCAGAGCCCAGGCAGGGAAACGGCACGGATTTAAGAACTCGTTTACTTAGAACAGTGGAAAAGGAAGTCAAGCGTGAACTTCTGAGCTTCAAAGATATTCTCAGGGCCCATTTGGGAATAAGCATAAATCTTCAAATTTATCCAAAGTTTAGCAAATTCACAATGACAAATGTAACAGTTCCCCTAAATTGAAGTTCATCTCTTGGCAGTTTCGAAGGCTTGGAGAAAATGCCAGCAACAAGGACTTGGAAGGAAATAAATCTTTAGATTCCCTGAAAACATAGATAGTTATTATGGAAGACATATGGAGGATCCCATACTGCGTTGAAAAAGAAAATTTATAAATGTCAGCTTCGTAGCAGCAATGTTGGAGGGATTTAAGCAATCCACACTTAACTATGATGAGAAAAATATGCTGGGGGTATGCATTTGCCATTAAGAACTAATTATTCTTAACCTGTGCTGTTTCTGGGAGAAGCGGATGAGGAAAGAAGGAGAGAAGGCTCCAGAATCCAGAGCAAGAAATTAGATTATTTTTTTTTTCATCCAACAGATGACATTTAAAGATTCTCTCCTGTTTAAAAAAGGTGCTGAGAAGCAAGATAAGGTCCACAACGCAGGCTTCTATGGCAGGAGAGTCGAGCTCTGAGACTCAAGGGGCCTCACTTTCTTCACCTCTGCGGTACAAATGGTCAATCCAACACCTGGGAACGTAGTAAGGATGGGACGAGACACTGCCATGCAGTCCTGCTTAGCCACTATTTACCACGGACCTCCTCTCTGTCCCCTGGAGCAGCAGGCACAGAGGCTACGGAGACGAGTAGCCTCCACGGGCTTACAGATGGTCCTGATCTATGACAGAATTTTATAAACTGCAAAGCATTATCAGAACGCTGGTCATTTGAACTCATTCACCAGCCCAGGAGATTACCACTGGACACATTTGAAAAATGCCAACACAAGAATCCACTAAGTATCTGCTCATTTTTCTTTCAAATGATAATACCATAGCAAGAACTACTTATTTTGGACTAAAAATTGGAATCTGTGCCTCTTTTTCAACAAAACCATAGCTAATATTAGAGGGTCTTGTTTTTGTTTTTTGGTTTTTTTTTTTAATTTCCTTTCCAAAAAGAAGTAATAAAATTTCAATTCAAAACCAGGGAAAGTAGGAGAAAAGGTATCATATGCGCTCCCTGTGTCCCTGAGGGTCGGTCATCTTTCCTTCTCTTCCTGAAGGCTCTGAATGCAGATGCTGCCAATTAGTGCCCTGGTTACAGCAAAGCTCAGAGCTAAGAATGGGAAGAACACAGTGGAAATGCCGACTGTCAAGAGATGCAAAGAGACCTCAGAAAGATACTACAAATATCTCACGAGAAATACACTACTTTTGAGAACTTCCATAACGAATGCCGATGAAGCAATGTTGCAAATGAGCCTGGGTTTAATAAATCTTTTAATATTTCCACAGCTGGGCCGGCTTGCACAGGGCCGGCGGACCATTTTCTTCAATAAGGCATGGTGTTGGTCTATTAGTTTATCAAGGCAATTATCAAGTGAAAAACAGTGGCCTCGCTGCCGTGAACCTGAATAGTAACTCTCATAATTACTGATTTGGGGGCCCATCTTTAAAAAAAAAAAAGATAGATCTCTAAGTACTAAAGCATTTTATAGGAAATACATTTGGGTACAGTGTCTAGAAGCATGAAGAACAATTAAGGGTATATTTCGCAGTTTGTTTACATAATCAGTCAGACACCAGGTACCATTTCTCTTATGGTTCTATTGAAGAGAAACAAATAAGCAAAGGAACATTGCTATTTTATGCAGTCAACCTTAGAAAAGTTGACCGTTACTATTTTTTTTTCAACATAAAAGTTGGACTTTCTTAAATACATCCACAAAAACGTGAATAAACGTAGCTGGCGTCATCAAATGCGGGTCCTACTTCACACGTATCACATGACAAACGTTTCCAGAGGAAATTTCATGTGGATTTTAACATCTCTCAGGTAGCTAACTTCCACGTTCGAACTATTTTCAAAGCTGGCCTTAATTCCGAGACACAACACGCAAACAGTCGTTCTTTCACTGAGAACCATCGGAAGGGACAGAGAGGAGCGGCACAGAGATATCATGTGCAACTGTGAGGCAGTACCCTCCCCAACACGACTGACTAGGCTCGCCTTCTGATAAGATTCTGGAAGAATGCTTTGTTTTTTCATTGCTCTCAAGGTAACTAACCCAACCTGGCAGAGCAAATAATGTATTTTTCAAAGTAAAACGAAGATGAACGATCAACGCGTAAGATTATGCAAAGGCAGGATGAAGACACACGTACTTTTAGAAAAGTTTGTAACAATAACGTAAGGCTCTGTTTACTCCAGATAAGATGGAGAACTCGTCTCATAAAAAAGGAGTAGCTTTATTGCCATGCTCCCAAGTGACCTTACTTCCTCCTTCTACAGATCTTCAAAATGATTATGAGCCTCAATTGTTGTCGGTTTGAAGTCTTCCTGACTTATTGAAAAGCCAAAGATACATGTTGCACCAGGGAAGCTATCATCAGAGAGTAGATTAAAGACAACACCAATTGGGAAAGGATCAACTTCATGAAAATAAACAAGTACATCATGATAGTTGCGTGAAGCTCATTCTCTCAGAATGAATAATAAAAGCAAACTACATGAAGGCACCAGGTTCTATAAGCTCCTGATTTCAGATATTCCAACATGACTACCTTGATTAAACAATAAATAATGAAACACACCATGATAGGTGATCTAAAAATCATGGACCCTCTACATTCTTAATGAAATCCACCTGAACGTTGCTTAACACAGTTGTCGAAGAATGCTAATTTATCCCGACTGTAACAAATCCTCTATTTGACTTCATTTGCATAAATAAGGTGCATCCACAACCTGAAAACACAGCAAAATGTGACGATTAAGCTATACACTGACTAGGGGGGAAGATGCTTAAATAAGCTCACCCCACTGAACAAGAACGTCACAAGCCAGAGTCATACAAAGGAAATACTGCACACATCCCAGCTCAACACTGGGTTTTCAAAATGCTTTATGTTAAAAATATACCAATATTGCATTTGGATATACAGTCTAAAAATAGAGTGGTGACCCTTATTAAGAACAAGTTCACAATCAAAAGCGGAAGGCATGTATTTTAAAAGATCTGGCTAAAACCTAACAGTCAAGTCCTACAAACAATAGTTCACTAAACCTTTAGCTCCTCCAAGGCAAGCGATGTTGCTCATTCGTCTTCTTATTGCCAGGGCACAGAAAGATGACACATGGAAAGTCCTCGAGAAATGTTCAATGGATAAATAAGTGTTTCAACTGAAATTCTGTCCATTAAGATTCACTCAATGAGACTCATGCACCTAGTTAACCATTGCTGAGGATTACTTATTCTATGAAATTTGGTGGTACCATCAGACCTAACAGATTAGCAGACGAACCAAGTAGTGAAATTACCAACCCATAGCCCAAAGCATTAAAGGGAAAAAAAAATCAATCCTGGTGTTGTAGGTTGGGTAGATGTGAATCTCAAGTCCTTATTCTGCTTGTGGCTAAATTTCCAAATTGCTCTTTGACATTTTTGTTTCTCCATCACGCAAACTGAGTTGCTACAACTTGAGATTGTGATGGTAGAAACGTATTAAACCAGGGGGAAATCATATGTGCAATAATGTGTTTGTGGTCTAAATAATCAGACCCCTTGAGTAATATTTGTACTATTGACCAGAGCTGCATTATTCACTCAATCCATTCTGAAAGCCTCATATTTGCAAGGTATTGTGGCATGATGGTTTCCGTCACAGCTGTAAGAAACAAAGGGTTTTAGGAGTTTAGAAAGAAGTCTTTGCCAGCCTGAGTCTTTTTTCCACTAAAAGCATATTTGATCACTCATTTCTCAATGCCCCATGGTACTTTGCTCCGCCTACTCCTCCAGTGTTGACGTTATTGCATTAGAGTTCATTGTTTATGTGTCTGACTCCCTCGTTAAACTATAAGCTCTTTTAACACAGGCGATTCTCACACTCATGCATGTATGCCCAGCATCTGCACAAATGTTGGCAAAGTCAACTGTGGAATGCCTGCAAGGTGGACTTTGGATTTAAATTTAGGCAGGCTTCACCCTGAACTCCCACCCTCTATTGAGGTGTTTTATTCTTTAGGTGGGGCTGGTGAGTGAGTACATTTGCTGAAAATAAACAGAAGCAAGACCACTGTGAATAACAGGAACAGGTAAATCTCTTAGAGTTTTTTTTTTCTTTTTTCATATGCTGAGTCATGCTCACATTGCTTTGGAGCTGCTCTGGAATTATCAAGATTTCATATCTAAGAATAAACTGGGATACTTGAAGGATCAAGTATGGCTCCCAGATTTAAGAAAGAAAAACACAGGATACCTAGTGAATTTTGAATTTTGGATAAACAACAAATAATTATGTAGCATAAATATGTCCCAAGCATTACGTTTGTGTACTTACATTTTATCTAGCAACACTGTCTTTAAGATGATGAATAAATTGGAGGTAAAGAGCATTTGGTGAGATGTTTCTCGATAATTTTTTGTTATGTGGCATATTTATTTTCTTTAGCCCCCAGACAATAAATAACACTAGCACCTCCTGCCATTGTGATAACAAAAAACATGGCCACACTTATCCCTCTAGATCGTATTGCCATCTTGGTCTGAGAGCCATAGGAAGGACATAGGAATAGGAATGTATCCATGAAACCAAGAATCAGGAAATGCATGTGCCAGGATCCCATAGATATCTTAGTCACACAGAGTCTCAAAAACAACACATAATGTCCATTTCCTAGTTAGTACCTCATTCAGACCTCCCAACTAAGTTCTTAAGGGCAGTCAGAGGCCTAACACCCTCAAGTCTGTGTATTTGATAGTGAATTTTAACCCTATGAAGGAAGATCCAACAATCATCCCAGGTTTCTTAACAGTTTGACATATAAAGGGAAAATTAAAAGTCACCAAATCCTAAAGATCAATTATAAATGCAATGATATTATACCTTTAACTTGTATAGCACTTGAAATTTATTCAAAACACTTTTCGGTCCATTAGCTCACGTGACCATTAGTATGGTACTTATTTATTGGTGAAGAGAGAGAATGTAATGTCTGCTCAATCTATTGTTACCGCCTATTTGCAACTGTTGATATCATCAATTTGGAACCACAAACAGGAAGGTATGTAGTCTCTTTTTCTCCCTTTCAGAAGGCTGTCTGTTCATCTATCAGTTGTGAGCTTTCTCTTAAGTCTTTTTTATAGCTGGTCATAGATTTTGTATTAATGTCCCAAGAATATTTTCTTTTTGAGCTACTAGCTGATTGTATTAACTTAAGGTAAGAGTTTTAAATAGAATGAAATCAAAAGTAGATGGAAAAAATTCGTGATGAACTGTCCTCCTTTCAAAAATTGACTGTCTCTTTATGACAATGTCTGGCAAATAGCAAACACTTGTTGAGTTCTGAATGAATGAATCAAGGAATGAGTGCAGGAGCAAATGAATTTCAAATGAAAGGCTGCTTTCATCCTAACTTAATTTACTCCAAATCTTGCCAGCTTAATGAAGACTGCTATTTAAAAGGGCTACATGCTAAAATCATAACTTCAGAGGCTAGAGTCATCCAGAAACCATTTAGTGCAGCTCCACGCAAAGGAAAGCATTTTTCAGAGTCTTCTGAGGCAAAGACATCTACATCCATATGAAACAAAAATGCCAGAGCCATCCAGTAACTTACCATCAAGGCTTACTCTGAGTGGGTGCATTCTTTTCCGTAAGATACAGGGTTGTTTTTATGTTTTTTTTAAGTTTATTTATGTATTTTGCGAGACAGCACAAGTGGAAGAGGGGCAGAGAGTCAGAGAGACAGAGAGAGAATCCCAAGTAGGGTTCCATGCTTTGTGGAGCCCGACGCAGGGCTCTATCTCACAACCACGAGATCATGACCTGAGCCAAAATCAAGAGTCAGACGCTCAACTAACTGAGCCACCCAGGCGCCCAAGCGTTCAACACTTCCTTGCTCCCTGAGCAGAACAGAGGATGGAAATCTCACCCTTCACTGGACAGGTCACACTTGTAATAACTTAGGACTTGTTTATTTAAGTCATCATCTTCCATTCAGTTTTTCTCCCAATTGGTCTTTAAATTCTTAAGGTTTCCATATAGAAAGAAGACGGGTCTGATCTGCCCAAATCCCAAGTTTTCCCTGCTATGTGCCAAATGACTGAATGAGTAATGGGAATTATCCTCTATTTTCATTCCGTTTACTTATTCATACAATAAATATTTATCGTATGCTCTCCATGGGCAGCACTAAGCTAAAGTTACATGCTATTCAATCTTACTTAATGTCCACAAGTATTCTCTGATGTTGGCATTATTATTATCTTAATGCTGCATGTGAAAAAACGGAGGTGAAGATAGTTTATGCAACATGCCGAACATCCTGTCACATGCCTATATCACACAGCTGTAGGGGAACAAAGACTCAAAATGAATCTGCATGGATCCAAAGTCCATGATTTTGATCTCTACCACCATAATTTTTTTTTAAATAAGGAGTTTTCAGGGGTCCCTGGATGGCTCAATCAGTTAAACGTCTGATGTGAGTTCAGGTCATGATCTGACAGTTCATGAGTTCGAGCCCCATGTCAGGCTCTGCACTGACAACACGAAGCCTGCTTTGGATTCTCTCTCTCCCTCTCTCTCTCTCTCTCTCTCTCTGCCCCTTCCCCACTCGTACTCTCTCCATTTGTCAAAAATAAATAAATAAACTTTTTTTTAAAGGAGGAGTTTTCAGAGAAACAAAATTACTTGACTGAGGAAGATCCCAGGGACCAGCTAACAAACGTCTCTTGAGAAAGCACAGGGTTTTTAGGTCTCAGCTACACAAACCTGTGCCTTCTAGATCTCAGGTGAACTCTATAGAGGTGTTATTCATAGAAAATACACAGGCACAGATTCTCGCCTTGTAAATCCCTTCTCCCCATGTGCTGTAGTGCATGCTCTTTGCAGGTAACTTTTCAAAATGGCCACATCTGTGCCCCAGTAGTTATTAAATGCCGTGTCCAAATGCCTATGCATATATTCGAGGAATGATTTTCTCAGAAATATATTTTTAGTCATTCAATATGATATTGGAGAAAGAGAAAGTTGGGGAGAGAGGGGAAATGCTTTCAGAATTCCTGTACAGCAAGCACAATAAAAACACAGCTGGATGAGGTGAACCAATAAAAAGCAGGAGAAAAATAGTAGCCAGAGATAGTGAAGCTAGTTGAGCCTCATAGAATTTCCCTACCTTAGGGGGAACACATCCGAATACACAACACATAAAAACACATATTACAAGACAACGTTGAAGAACTTAGCCAATATTGCAATGGTACCAGAGCTTTCGAGAAATGGCAAAAAAAAAAAGGGATGTGAGAAAGAAAATGTTAAGGAGAAACAGCAAGTGTAGAAATGGCTCCACAGAGAGGCCGACTGGCCGGTCTTCACAATATCAATGGGACTTGATGGCTGAGGAAAACAAGAAAATGATGATATGGAGGATGATATGTCTTAGAACAATTTTCTTTTGTTGTTGTTGAGTGAGATGTGCCCCGAGCAGCCACAGAGAGAAAAACAACAGTCTTTGGCTAACATGACTGTGTGAACGTGTAGTCGTGCCAGAAATCCTTAGTCCAGACAGAATATGGAAGTCAAGATGAAATCACAAGTATATGATAGAAAATTACTGGGCCCCCCAGCCCCAAATTGCGAATAATAGTTAAGGGATTAATGACAATTTTATCTGAATTGCCTCGGATCTCAATCTAGAGTCAGCAAGGCACACATTAGAATTCAATCAAAAGACGGCTACTTAAGAAACATTTTCAAGGAGCTGGAAATATACATCACTGCATCAAGCCCTCACTGTTCACATGAGGCCACTGATGCTTAGAAAGTGATGTACACCAAACCACACAAGTAGCAAAAGGCAAAGCCACATTTGAGCTCAGGTATCAGACCCAAAGCCCCTGCCTGAACCCTGTTCCTCGCAAAGTAGGCCGATGAGAAGTGCCTTGAAACACGATGGTAACTTAGTAGTTACGTCGCTTTTTTCCCTAATGTCCAAGGCAATGCCAACCTACACCTGGTTTAGCGTCTGGAGTCTTCAGCCCCCAGAGGTACAAAGCCCCACACATTCTCAATCACCCTTGCCCTATTTCTCCCTTCCTGAACATAATCTACATGCCAGAAATAACAGTGAATGTGTGTAGTTGAAAGCTGGGGAGGATATAGTCTTCAATGGGGCATTTCAGTAGAAACTGCCCATCAGTGAGGTCGTGTACCTCCCAGCTGACCTGTGAGTCTCTGCACTTTGAGCCCACTTGAAAAACACCTGCCCAATGGCACGCCTCTTCAAGGCACAGAAGCTACAGTAATGCCAAGGCCGTGCACTGTTATCGATAATAATAGTGCT
Source organism: Neofelis nebulosa (assembly GCF_028018385.1). Classification (NCBI taxonomy): domain Eukaryota; kingdom Metazoa; phylum Chordata; class Mammalia; order Carnivora; family Felidae; genus Neofelis; species Neofelis nebulosa. The sequence continues at coordinate 194,553,342 of NC_080784.1, read as the reverse complement.
AGGGGCGCCAGGATGGCTCAGTCAGTTAAGCGTCCAACTCTTGATTTCGGCTCATGTCATGATCTCATGATTCGTGAGTTCAAGCCCCATATCGGGCTCTGCGCTGACAGTGTGGACCCTGGCTGCGGTTCTCATTCTCTCTCTCTCTCTCTCTCTCTCTGCTCCTCCCACATGTGTTCTCTCTCTCTCTCTCTCTCTCTCTCTCTCTCTCTCTCTCTCTCTCAAAATAAATAAATAAACTTAAGAAGAAGAATAACGGTCAGTGTTTCAAATGGTCTGAGGCTCTTGGACTATATTATCTCACTTAATTTTCACCCCAAGCCAGTGATGGTAGTCTTACACCTTACAGATGAGGAAATGGAGCTTCTGTCCACCCATCAAAGCATGATATGACAACCAAAAATGTTCACATGGGATCCTCCTGCCCTTTCTGCTACACGGTGCAAACTCCCAGGCTCTCCAATGTCGTGAGAGCCAGGAGCACTTTTTCCTTGCATCTCTCTCCAGCAAAGAGTGAAGTGGGAACAGATGAAGACCATGGCCAGCGTGGACCTGGGCACAGCCTAGGTCTCTGGAGGGGCTTACCATACCGTTACCCAAAGGGTGTTTGTGACGGTCACAGAGGGAGAGAATGGTGCAGGACACAACTCCACGACATGCTCAAAAAGGGCCAGAGGACTCGAAGTGCTTTCTGGAGGCTCCCCGGGAGGGATCAACCTGAGAGGGATCACTTCTGCACACTTAGGGAAGGGAGACCACACACCCCATGGGATGTAGAATTAGAAAGTAAGTGTGCAGGGGGCTTTGAGAGCCCCAGTCCTCCGCTTCCCTTGCCTCCCCTGTCAACTAAGCCACAGTAATTATTTGTGATTTATGTTCCTGGGAACGTGTGAATTGACAAATCCATTCCTTTCCCTTTAGCTATGGGATGGTGTGGAGATAGGAAACGGAGAGGGAAGGAAAGGTGCCCTGACTTTGACTTTGGAGTCAAACGGCCTGAGGCCCAGTGACTCACCAGCTGGGGCTCTCTGGACCAAGTTTCCATTTTTGGAAAAGACGCTTTGCAGCTCTAACAGTCTTTAACTACCGATCTGCTGACAAAGAAGGAATTGCTTGTCCCTGCTCTCTTCCCCACCTGAGATTCCGTGTCATCCAGGGAGAAAACTACCTCTCGGAACTGCCCACTTCTCCAGCTGCTGAAGAAACACCTCCCTGAACCTTCCACAAGGCAGGGGCAGGGACGCACAGCTCAATTTCACAGTCTGGTAATATTGTCCACCTGGCACCTGTCCACACCAACCTCACCCCCAGCCCCAGTCTTCCAGGAAAACATCAGCAGTCTCCACCTGCTGCAGCCATATCCCACCCTGGCGGGGGTGGGGGGGGGGGTGGGGAGGGAGTCCCACCCCCCTCAGGAGAGGAAAGGTCTAAGGACTAGAGTGGTTGAAGGAACATGATCAACACAGAGGAGCTTTCTGAGAGAAAGAGTAATAGATCTCGGAAAGCATAATGATTTCCTGAATTATTATCTCACTAGTTCCCCCCCCTCTCACTTCAAGTAGATCAGACCATATCCTATGGCCTATGAGAAAACACCAACGGAGTGCTGTGGATCACGTTCTTCCCATTTTAGAAAGTCCAGTGATCTCGGTCAAAGAATTGTTTGGCCAACATTCTGTTTGGTGTTACGAACTTCCCCCCAAATGTCCATTACTCGTTCAACAAATACTTACTGAGCACCTATTATGTACAAGTCCCAGTATTAATCTGAGAATTCAGCAATAAACAATATGAAGCTCATGTTCTCAGGGAGATGACATTCTAATAGGATGGCGACAGACACAAAACAAATAAGCAGACACATAGGATTTACTCTAGCTTGGAGATAAGATATCTTAGAGCCAGAGGGACCCTCTAAACGCATAGAGATGCAAAGAGAGAAGGAATTTTTTTTTCCAGTAAGGGCTAAATAAACCCCATCTGGCATATTTCTTGGTACCCAGGATAAATGTAATTTGGGGTGATTCTTTACATATAGAAACATAATAGTCAAGTCTTGTTTTCTTTCTCAAAAACGCAAGGCTGTCAGCTCCCTGGGAGGCTTCAAGGAAGAGCTGTAACCTCCAGTCCAGGGCCGGCAGGTGTTTTCCCAACCTGGCACGGACCGCCTGGTGCGCGCACGGGTTAACGTGGCGTCGCCAGAGCTCAGAGCCCTGCATAAACAGTGTGCATCAGGCGTTCTAAGCATCCTTCATCTCCCCTGTCTCCCCGTCCTGGGCTGTCAATCAGCTGTCACTTGCCCGCACATCAGCAGCATGTGCACATCACCAGGCTGTCAGCAAAGCAGCTGATGAGACTCCACTCCAAACTGTCAATCATCTTTGTTTCCCTTCTCTGCTCGGGAAATATTTTGGCTCACGGAAACAAAGGAACCTGGACAACAATGGCTTAGAGTCAGGCGTTCACTCCTGTGCATGGATATCAGTAAGATCTTAAACGGATACTGATCGTGCCTCACCCTCCAATGGTGTTGGGGTGGGATGGTGGGCAAAGGGAAGATCGAGCCCTTGCTGTATTAGTACAGGCTTCAAAACTGTAATTCTAGTTCCCTGAGCAGATTCTGATGGATTCACAAAAAATAAAAAATAAAAAAAAAAAAAAGGAAAAAAAAAGGAAAAAGCACAGGAACATAAAACAATGATAACTTGAAGTTATCTGAGCTTATGCCTCAAAAGAAAATAAGAAGGCTCAGAGGATGGACGACTGCATGGCTCAAAATTATTCACCATTGATCAGGCAGGCTTTTGGGGAGAGAGTAATTGTTGGATTGCTGAGTTCATTTATCTCCCGGGACTTCGGAAACAGCAGCTTCTCTGCACCGGACTCTTTTACTCCCCAGGGCGTGAGGCTGCCTAGAGGCACCCACACACAGGAGAGCGAGTTAACTCTTCAGGACCCCACGAGGTGGGCTCACCAGTGCTTATGACAGGAGTCAGTAAGTTGAATGTCTCTGAAACAGCCCGCTGTCTGGCAGACCCACAGCCCCCCTCACCCAAAATGCTTACTGGAAATGCCCATGCCCTTAAAAGCCCACAGCAAAGAAGTCTAAAGACATGCTCATGGCAATGAGTTCCAACTGGGCAGCGAGTTCAAGTTGTCCTGCCGTCCCCAGTGTGCCATTGGGCAAAATCACCATACATATGTTAGCGTAATTAATCAGCCCGTCACAGAATAAGTCCAAATACCATTAAGTTGTCCAAACTCCTCTAAAGTTTAAAAAAAAAAAAAAACACTCTAGCAGCCTTGAAATACATATAGCAACAATCAGACCTTTTCGTCATGTTTATCATGAGCCTTATTATCTAACAATTGCCCAGTGCTCTGGATTGACTTGTTCAGACATACAGTGGTTGGTTCCATTGTCTCCGTGTTTGTGACATTTGGGATGTCTTATCCTCTGACAGAGCCTTTCATACGTGCAACGCTGATTTCTGAAAACACATCTCTTTCTGATCTAACCAGACGTTAATTGCTTTTGTGCTGATGTATCTTTGCCTCTTGGTCTTATAACACAACTAGCAAATCTGATCTCTGACAAGTTAGCTGAACCTAATCAGGACAGATCAGCTGTTACCCAAGGTGCCACAGGCAGTAATTTGAGGATCTTTACAGAGTTATCACTCTCTGGAAAGACAAGGAACTATAATTCTGTCAACACTAATCCCAAACTGTATGCTCAAAGCTGCTGTGGCCTCCCCTGCCCCTAAGAAAAGATAGCACTTGTCAAATAAATACCGGAGATAATTGATAAGAAGAAATTAGAAGGATGTGGCTGCTACAGTGACTGAAGATTTCTTTTTTTAAAGGAACCTTCAGAAGCAGAACATTGGGTCTCAAGTGCCAGCTGTCAAGGATAAAGGAGGGTCACAGGAAAGAAATGGATGGAAACTCCTCAATCCAGCTCCCACTTATCATTGGGTGATTTGGTTCGTATTTGTCTCGCTCTCTAAACAGGCAGGTGCCCAAACATTGTAAGCCTCGAAGGAAAGCTCTCACAGCCGACTCTGCCTGCCACCCGGCGACAATGCCTTGATCGGAAGCAAGAGCCTTGTCAGGAGCGGAGAGGATACTGTCGGCCTGTCAGCCTTGTGCTATTCTTTGACGACCCCTGTGGTTTTCTTACAGGCGCAAAAAAAAAAAAAAAAAAAAAAAGGAATATTAGAAAAATAAACTGCTTTCTTACTGTATCGCTTTGGTCCATCTTCCAAACAAAATGAAAGGGTTAAGGTGGCGTCATCTTCAAAAAACTCAGTGGCAAATGCGTCCCACCAGAGGTTGTCGCTATCCTGCAAAGAGACAGATCATTTATTTAACAGGCAAGAACAGAAAATATCTCAAAAGAGGAAAAGGAAAAAGAAAGAAAAACCCAGTCACCATTCGCTTGTTACTTAGCATATGTGTGTGGGTGTTCTAGAAGGCGGGTGGGCGAGCGTGTGGTCACTCTTCAAATTAATTGCCTCAAATGGGGACCAAATTCCAATTCGATAAATGAGTTAATGCAAACTGGATGAAAATTAATTCTTGAGGATGTGTTTGGGGAGATTTCATAAATGTACTTTGGAACACAATGTGACATTTTTTAACAAAAGGGTTTACATTCCACGTAAAACGCATTCAACTTCTTTTTGTCTCTCCCTGTCTCTCTTTGCTCTTTTAAGAATTTGATTTTACAAATGGAAACCACCATATCACAAGTAGCTTAAGGGGAGTACATTTTTAGAGATAATTAACTCAAAAAGGGGTTGGTGTAACTGGTGGCCCTGCCCTGTGCAAATATGCCCATGAGATACGTGTTTGCCACATGGGTCTATCCAGATGATACACAGGGATATACAGCGGCAGAAACACCCATCACATGCATGTGGATTGTTCTTGAGAGTTGTTTTAAGATTACGGGCAGTCTTGTTGCCTTGTTATGAACATGATTATTAAAAATAGAGCAGTCCAGCAGAACGCAAACTATCCATGTGAACTGTTTGGGTTGAGCCTTTCTCTTGCTCGTCCAGAAAACACTTGAACATTGGCCCAGTTGAAGGCAGTTAAAATCGTTGTTAATCGTGATGGGGCAGGGGGCTCCTATAACTGTGAATTAGGCAGAGTGTCGTATTCAAAAGGGGAAATCATACCTGGCCTCGTGCTCTATGTCTTACACCATGTGCCGTAAATACTTTTTTTTTTAATTCATTTTTGAGAGAGACAAAGAGAGCACAAGTGGGGGAGGGACAGAGAGAGAGAGAGAGAGGGAGACACAGAACCCGAAGCAGGCTCCGGGCTCCGAGCTGTCAGCACAGAGCCCGACGCGGGGCTCAAACCCACAAAGCGTGAGATCACAACCTGAGCCAAGGTCGGACGCTTAACCCACTGAGCCGCCCAGCCACACCTACCCCTCCCCCCACCCCCCAAAAAAAAAATCTGAAGCACAATCTTTTTCCAGAGAATGACTGGTTACTGGCAGACTTTAGGAGGAAATGCTCTGCAGCTGTCTGTCAGATGAGGGAAGGGAGGGAGGGGCTCGCAGCCCCCACTGCTTGGCCGGGGCAGAAACACCGCAAGCCTCTCTCCTTCCCGTTAAGTTGCTCTGCTTATGACAACATTAAGCCCTTGACACTGGCGGGCGTCAGGAATGAGCCTTCAGTCCTGGCAAGAATAATTAAAGGGCCACTGAAGGTTGATGCTGTCTGTCCCTTGTTCCAGAAAAGCAACTGCTCAGGCAAATGAATCTTGGGGTCTCTTTTTTTCTGGCTTCCTCCCAATCACCATACCAAAAGCGAACGCTTTTCTTAGTAAAACACAGTAAATATAAAAGCACCCGGGGCAATCCCTGGCTCCACATACGAACTACCACCCCGCCCCCTTTTTCCCCCCCCAAAAACAAATATTTATTGAGCACTTACTACGTGCAGGCTCTCAGAGTACACAGCTGATTGAGAGACCGCTCCCTCCCCTCAAAGGGCTCAAACCTACTAGCAGGAGACAGCCAAGTGAGCAACGAACAGACAGCCTTCCTCCAGGCCCGAGACCCCAGCACGAAGCCTGGGTGCCGTGGAAGCTCTCAGGGTTTCCAGAAAAATCGGTGGGCTTAGAAGTGGAGGAGGCATCTGGGGAAAGAAACCCTATCTGAGAGCCTGGGCACACTGGTTTATTTTCTTTCAAATTGCTACACAGATGGGAAAAGAATAATAGTTAACATTTATTGAGTGCTTACCACATGCCAAGCATTATTCTAAGTGCTTCATGTGTATTTTCCCTCTCACTCCTTAATACCTCCCTGTTTCTTTTTTTCTTCTTCTCCTTCCTCTCCAGTTCATATCATTTTCTTCTGAGGAGGGGCTGTGCTGTGCTCACTGCTCTATCTCCCAGGCCCCTGAATGGCGTCGAGCCCATGGTGTTACTCAATAGCAGCCGTTCAGGGAATGAATGAAGCTGCTCACATCATGTATCATCCCTACTGTACAACTGCAGGAACCGAAGCACGGGGGGTAAATGGAACTTGCCAGGTACACTCAGCCGATACGGAGTGCAGCTGGGATTCCGACTCAGACCCTCCGACATCCAAGCCCCAGCCTCTGCCTGCCTCCTTTCTCTGGCAGACTTCACCGAGGCAGGGGTTAGGATTTAGAAAGAAGGGAGGGAGAGGGCAAAGGAAGGATTTTGTCTCAGATTGGTTTCTCCGTCCGGCTCCTTGCCTCGCGGTCCTGTCCCGGTTGCCAGGACTCACGCCCCGGAGGATGCTCAGCATCCGGCTTAGCTCGGGGCAGTTCGGCAGGTGATACTCTGTCAGGGATGCAACTCGCTCCTGCCAGCAACCCTCATTCCCAGGCTACATCCCTCTTCCCAGCTAAGTGAGCGTTCACAATGTATCTCACCTTCCTGAGCCTGCCTCCTAACTTGCACGTTGAGGGTAACGATAGCAAGAGCACAGTAACAATTCTCTGGCAGAGCACGTGGGTCAAGGGCAACAAAGCAATAATCATCTTGTGGGATGGGTGTGAGGATTAAATACATTTGTGAGTCTAACGTGCCCAGCAGAATGCCCAGGACACGGTGAAGATCAGTAAAATGCTCCTTTCCGGACTCTACCTTACCATCTCTTCTTTTTTTTAAATTTTTTTAAAGTTTATTTATTTTCGAGAGAGAGAGAGAGAGAGAGAGAGAGAAGTGTGCGAGCAGGCAGGGGCAGAGAGAAAGGGGGACGCAGAATGCGAAGCAGGCTCCAGGCTCCGAGCTGTCAGCTCAGAGCCCGACGTGGGACTCGAACTTACCAACCAAGAGATCACGACCCGAGCCAAAGTCCGACACTTAACCAACTGAGCCGCCCAGGCGCCCCTGCCTTACCATCTTTAGTATCATTTTTAAGGGGTGAGACATCACACGTTCTAAAGAACTGCACCCCAAATGTACTTTATAAAGCTGCCTGTTGGTAAATCAAAAAGGTTTCCCTAGAATTTCAACTATTTGTAGCCCATTTACCTGGCAGTGGCTCCTGTCTGCAACTCGGAACAGAAATGCATCCACTCTCTTTTGCCCTGGTGATTATTCAAAGGCCCAGTGACTAGATCAGATCCTGCACCTCCATTGCTCCGTAATCTAACTCTGGGTTTCTGGCATTTCTGCCAGGAAATGGAGCAGTGGAAGGGAAAAGCCCAGGGAGAACCAAGGCTGGCCGGAAGTCACTGGGAAAAAGGGAAGGACTCCGGTGAAGTGAGGGGTAGCAAATGCTTAGAAGCAGCCGCACAGGGGCCACGTTGCCTAGACGAGTGAGTGTCGGCGAGAGCCGAGCATAACGATGCAAGAAGTGATGATTCAACCAAGTGCAAGGGAACATAAGACGAGTCTGCGTCTCAGGAAGTGTCAGGACAGGTGCGGCAGGGGCAGGTTAGATCAGGGAACCATACACACGAAAAAAATCCATTGGTTTTGGTGAAGAATCTTAGAAGAACTTCTCAAAACTAAAGATGAAATATGTACTTATCCCAGACACAGAAAAGGTACAAAATACATATATTGGGGGTTGGCGGATAGAATGAATGAATGAATGAATGAATGAATGAAATTCTTTATTGTACCGTCACAAACCCAACTCAAGAAACTCACTCTCCAAAGTTCTCAAGAGATCTTGATTGCTGTGACCCTACTTTGTCTCTTGGCTGATATTTCTAAAATGGCACAATTTTTTTTATATATTTTTAAATTATCATTGTCAACTGCTGCTAAACAGACATATATAACGCTTTTGAATTAGTCCTTAATTATGAGAGGACAGGTGTTTATGTAGGAAAGGGAATAAAAGGAGAGAAGCTTTAACAAAAAACTTGCTAAACGTCAAGTATAGGCCAGTCTTGCGTTGAGTGTATGTGAAGGAAGCAGATTGTGGAAAGAACACGTGGTGGTGGGGAGGTAGGATGGAGGGGGAGGGGTCTGGGTTAATAGTAGTATCCATAACCCGGTATTTTCTAAGTGCTGTACATGACTTGAACTCTCTTGTATTCACAACTGTCCTGATTGCTACCAAGGAGCAGAGCAGGCAGCCTTATAGAAAACAGACATCTTTAACCTCGATGTCACATTGAACTTCATACATGTAAATTCTGCCTCTTATCAGCTGGAGGAACTTAGTCAAGTCACCTGACTTCTTTGCATCTATTTGCTCATGTGTAAAGTGGGAATAATAATTTCGGTGGACTCTGAGGACTGAAAAAGTAACTGTCCAGCACATAGTAGCTTTTCAAGAAATGAAAGCTATTATTATCCATTATTGTTTCATTTGACCCTTAAAATAGTTATAAACACAGAATCTGAATTTCAGAAAAGTTAAACTGAATAAAGATCAGACAGCTACAAAGTGGTAAATCTAAAGTTCACTTAAAAGTCTGCCTAACTCCAGTCCATTTTTTAAAATTGATTTCCTTTTGCAGAGCAGTTTTGGTTCACAGCAAAATTATGACAGACTACACAGATATCTGTTATATTCCCTGCCTCCCCCCAATACAGCCTCCCACATTCTCAATATCCCCCACCACAGTGGTACATTTGTTACAATTGATGAACTACCAGTCCATGATTTTCCTCAACAAATTCTACTTGAAAAGTGGTTTTTCACCTTAAGTTGAAGACGAAGGCAGCTGGCATTGCCGAGAGGAAATTCTGCCTGAGCAGATCTCTGACTCAGGTGTTTTCAGATGTTGTACCCTTTCCCCCAACTTCATGACGTTCTCCTGGCAATAAACTTCCTCTTTGCACACCTCTTCCTTCCATTTTGCTGCTGACTATCCTTCCTGGCATCCCTTCGGCAATTTGGGGGAAGACATTTGCATAATAATGACGCTAGGGGTCCAGGCTGGCTGAAATGCAGCCACAAAGGCTTCCGAGAAACCAAATAAGAAACCTCTGGCAGAGATCTCACAGTGCCTAGTGGTAAGAGCTCACGGCCACCTCATGCGCTGTGGACAACGATGACAAATCAGTCCCTCCATCATTCAACTTCACGTTGTCAGTCACCTAAAATGACACCAGCCTTGCAAAGGCCGAAGGCGCTCTGCCTGGTCACAGGAAGAACGGTAAGAGGCCGAGGGGATATAAAGAAAGACAGACTGGTTAACATTCTACAGTTGAACCTACAGGTTAGCACCCCCGCCTCTTGACCAGAAACCTAGCACCTCCGTCTTTGGAGAAATGGAAGAACCACAAAATTCCCAGTTCTCCTTCCAGAGCAGAGAGCATAGCCAAGTTTAGCAAGTTGACCAGTAGGAGGCTGTGTGAGTAAAGTTGCCAAGCTGCTTAGAAGCCAGGATTCCAGAGAGAAGCTCACTAAGTCAGAAGTTTGAAGGGGACGAGGTGTGGCTGACCACTCTGACTTCACGCAGGCGATAATCCCCTCACGTCAGACTAACTTGGAGATTAGCCAAAAAGCGCCTTGAGGTTGACGAGTGAGTCAAGACCAATGTTTTGGGACTTCCAAATAAGGGTTACGGTAAATGACCTCAAAAGCCAACCAAGGCACAAGGTCTTATTGCTAGGCGGTGGGTTGGGGCACGCACCTCAGTTACTAGCAGTGATAATAGACACGACATTTGGAATATATATGGTAAAAGGCATTCCATCCAGGGGCACCTGAGTGGCTCAGTCGGTTAAGCATCCGACTCTTGATTTTAGCTCAGGTCATGATCTCACAGTTCATGAGTTCGAGCCCTGCCTTGGGCTCTGTGCTGTCCTGCTTGGGATTCTCTGCCTCTCTCTCTCTCTCTCTCTCAAAATAAATAAATAAATTTAAAATTAAAAAAAAAAAAAAGACATTCTATCCAGGGAAAAGCTATTCTTACCACACTATAAAGGAGCCAGCACTAGTCGTTTTCCTGTGCGTAGGCAATGGACCTCGGGCAACTTACCTTCCTGAACCAAGGGTTCCTGGTTAACAGTGGCCTCCCCCCCCCCCCCCCCATCTGTGAATAGGTTGCTCTTTTGGCCCAGAATGTGCAGCAAAGGCCAAGTCCCAGTCTTGGGACTCCTTTTGCACTGAATCTTGAGCTAGGAAACTTCGAAAACGACGCCCCCGTTAGAATGCAACTCAAATTATGATTGAATCACATTCTTATAATTGTGTAGTAAATGGCTTGATACTTAAGGGAGGGACTAGGCATTAAGTATTGTTCATCCTCAGCAGGGCTCCCACCTGTCGATTACCCAATAAAGGAACAGAAGAATGGAATACGCACACGAAGACGCCATACCCACACAAATTCTTCCTCTAATTTCGTAGGAATCTTTTGAGAGTGTAAACTCAGTGGCCAGGGAACCAAGATGGCATCCCAGCTAAGCCCCCTCTCTGTCACACCTCTGTTGTCTCGCTTTCCATCAGCGGATATACCACCCCTGCATGTGAGAGGTTCACATGGAGACAGAAATTTTCAAAATTATCTCACACCCACGTTGCCATTCTACTGTGCCACCTCTTGGGTATTTTTCTTGTCCTTTTCAGCAAAACGTTGGTTAAATGAATATACTTTACTGACTGTAACTTAAGTAAGTGAGGTTTTACCTTATTAATTTTTTTAAAATTTTTTTTTTAACGTTTATTTATTTTTCAGACAGAGAGAGACACAGCATGAACGGCGGAGGGGCAGAGAGAGAGGGAAACACAGAATCGGAAGCAGGCTCCAGGCTCTGAGCCATCAGCCCAGAGCCCGACGCGGGGCTCGAACCCGCGGACCGCCTGATCGTGACCTGAGCCGAAGTCGGACGCTTAACCGACTGAGCCACCCAGGCGCCCCATTACCTTATTAATTTTTTTAAAAAACAGAGAGTAGAAGATAATGTAAAGACCCATGGGTCCATTATCCAGAATTAACAATTATTAAAATGGTATCTTATTTTCCTCTTTAAGAGGAATTAAAAATTATAAATAAAAATAAATGCCCTGGGTCCCCATATCCTGCTGTTTTTTTTTCTCCCCTCCCCCAGGCTCCCATAAACAACTGTCTCCTAGAGTTCAAGTGACTCTTCCTCCCCCATCTTTTATATTCATACACACACATGACTCCATTCATATACAGTCTTATTTTATGGTTCTAATATTTTATTTGAATGGTATCATACATTATGTTCCTTTCTTTAAGCTTGCTTTTTTCATTCAACACTGCTTTTTGGAGACCTATTTTATATATTAGAGCCTCTTATTCTCTTGTATAAGCTACATGGTAGTGCACTGAATGCATGTAATATATTTTACTGAAGCATCTTGCTACTTATCTCTAGACAGCTTCTAATTTTTTGCTATTACAACATTGTTGTGATAAGTATCTTTATAGTGTCCCTTTGTGCACCTGTGTAAATTCTCTGGGGCATATATCTAAAGTCCCTGTGCCGAGGCACAGGGTATATACTGGTCTCTATTTTGGCTCATACATGACGAGCATTCTGTTCTTCCAAATGGAAGATTTCTGGTCTGACTGATGCGTGGGCAAAGATGAAACAAGGTGCATTTCTAAGCAATGTTTTTCCAAGTGGGATCTAATAAGAGGATCAATATAATTACAAAACAGAGTCCAGCCTGCCCGAAGAAGGATGGGCATCTAAAAGTCCAGAGAAGATTCAATAATGGAATAATAATAAAATATTAAATTAAAAATGAAATTAAACTATTTGCCCATTATTCTCTGAAGGCAGAGTGTGTCTCAGGGGCTTCATTAACCAAAAGGAGGATTATTTCTTGACACTGAGAGAGGAAAGAAAGCATAGGCTCTTTGTGGTCCTTCAAAATAACTCCCGAAACTGAACCAGCGTGGGAGGAGGTGGGGATCTCGCTGTGTGCATCCCGCCACAAGGCTTCTGATCAGGGCCACACCTTTTCCACACAGACAGGTCCTTCCAATCCCTGCTGTTGTTTGGTGTCTGAACAGTACATATTTAGCGTTTAGTGAATATTAATAAGGAAAACTGGATTCTTTTCCCACAGCTGGAAAACGACAATAGCACAGAGTAGCCTCCAGGTAAATAAAGACGAAATTAACTCAGCCTAAACACAGGAAGGGGGAGTGGTATCCGTGATTCTCATATATTTTAATTAGGCAAAAATGCCACGGAAGCTTCTCCACTCCAAATAAGCTTCTATATGCATTTCTGTGATTAAAATCCTTGGTCCTTTTGTCCCATCACAGGTGAGTCCCAGAACCACTGGCAGCCAAATCATGTATCAGGATGAGAGATGCACTCAGGTCAAATAGCAGAAGAGAGGCTTAATTACGTTCAAAAATCCACAAAAGCATTTTCCTTCCATCCCAGATTCTCTCCTGCTCCCATCTCTGTCCCTCTCCACCAAAACCAGGACCCCGGTGCGAGGGCTGGCCCCCGGCATCTGTAACTTAAGCACTGACAGGTTATGTGGGATTTTTGCCAGAGTAATTATTTTTCAATTCAACAATAATGAGAAATTACCATGGCAACCACTGGTCACATGACACACATACACCCCCTCCAAAGAATGAAACCATACATAAAGCATCTATTTCTTGAAAAATGTGTGTGTGTGTGTGTTTTATTAAAACAAACTTAAACAGGTCAAAGTGGAGCGAGTGCATGAAGGGGTCTGGAAACAGGAAGATGAGAAGAGCATTGACTTTCTTCAGTATCTCGTGGTTCTAGAAAATAATGATGTCTTATAACCCTACCTCCTTGTACACACACATGGACAGCACTCTATTAATTTGTATCTTACCATTTCGGTCACTCCCATTTTGCACATGTTGGCCAACCCCTCTCAGGAGACACTGAAGGAAGAATGATACGCTCAAGGACAGAGGCAGAAGTGTGTGTGGCCATACCGGCTTTCCCTAAATTTATTTGCTCGTCACACTCCTACTAGATTGAGACAGGAGACAGTAAAGGAGCCCAATCTCGTGCCTTTCCTTTTGTGGACGGCCCCTCGTGCGAAGGGAGCGCAGGTCAATGATGTTCTCTAACTAACAAAAGTCTTATTCACTTCCTTAATCCCCAGCTGCTTTTTCTTCAAACCTGGGAGCCTTGCATCAAACCGTGTTTATTCCCAACTAACCACATTTAATAACAGTAGACAACAGTTTCAGAGCATTCACTGTGTGCCAGCCACCATTCTGAATGTACTGGATGATATAAACCCTGTGAAATGTCATAGCGACCCTATAAGTCCTTCTAAGAAGCCCATTTTATAGATGTGAAGGCTGAGGCACAGAGAAGTTCAATATTCACTTGAGATCACACAGTGAGTTCAAACACACGGATGCTGGCTTTTGAGTTTCGCTCTTAACTGCTCTATTATGATGTTCCTTCAGCCAGAACAATATTCTCCGAGACATCTACTGTCCTCTTACTTGTTTCAACATCCAGTTAGGGCTAAGTGCACTGACTATTTGGGGCTACCCCTCTTGAAGACACAGCCCAAAGCAAGGCTGTCCGCCACATCTGTGGAATGCTACATCGAGACCCAAGGATGAGAGGAATAAGGAAGCATCATTCGCTCCAACCAGCTGCTAACTGCAGGAACACGCGATGGACGCAGGGAAAGCATTCTACAGCCCCTTTGTTATTTATCTTTGTGGGACTGTGTTTATTCTCCCGGCCCTGGGATTGCATTTTTCTTCTCTCCTGCCATCTACGATTCCGCTCATTCTCAGCTAAATCGCATCTTACTTAACAATAAACACGAGCGATCATTTTAACGGAGAAATTTTAAAATGCCACGTTATCCAACAGTAAACTAGGTGTCTTGATAGAATATCTCAGGGTTCAACTCACAATGCAAGGCTTCCCTTCAGAAAGTGCTCCCTGAATTTCACTCTTTAGTGCAAGTGGAAGCTGCCTTGGGAAAGAAGGGCCGGAAAACAGGCAGAAAGACAAGACTTGGCAACCGGCAGATAATGGCTCTTGAGCAAAAGACACATCAGCGCCTTTTCCCCCAAACACCTGGGAAAATTCATGTATTTCGATCTTCATCCTTGACCTACTAAACCGTTAATTAATTGTGAGCATTCCAAAGAGAAATGTGACTTATGATAATCTAAAAATAATAACTAAAATGGATACATGTTTTGTGCACCCAGAACTCAGTGGGGTTTTTTTTGCCACCGGACTTATCATAACTATAATAAAAGAATAACTTCCTTTTAAAGTTTGGGTTTCCGTAAGATTTATGAGGGTAGCATCTATATGCAACTCTTGTACATTTTGCCTCCATAGCCCAAAACACCTAGCTGGTAGGCCACAAATAAGTACTTGATGCTGTGATTATTTAAATTACATAATTTAAATATTTATTCAGTGAAAACGAAGAGTATTTCAGGGCGCCTGGGTGGCTCAGTTGGTTAAACATCTGACTCCAACTCAGGTCATGATCTCATGGCTTGTGAGTTCGAGCCCCGCATCGGGCTCTGTGCTGACAGCTTGGAGCCTGGACCCTGCTTCGGATTCTGTGTCTCCCTCTTTCTCTGTCCCTCCCTGGCTCACGCTCTCTCTCTCTCTCTCTCTCTCTTTCTCAAAAATAAATAAACATATTTTTTTTTAAAAAAAGGAAAAAATAAAGAAAACCAAGAATATTTTCCAAACTCTGAAGAAAAACAATAGTTGTCTTTTCATGATTGTGGAACACTTCCACTCTCTGCTCACATGCCTGTTACACAAGGGTGTTAAATATTTAATATATGAATCAATGAAAATGCTACGAGTTTTGCAATGAACTATTTCCTAGTCTTTACAGTATTCCAATCAAAGCGGTACTTTCGTTATCCCAATTTAAATGAGGAAACTGATGCCCCAGGGGGTACCCAAGTACATAGACCAAGTAAGACACAGCACTGGGATTTGATTCCTAATCATTCTGATTCCTAGACATGTGGTCGTATCCACAGGGCTTGAGTACCTGTTCTAATCTGTATTATGCTGGCGTGAAGGAGGACTAGTGTTTTCTCCATAATTAAATTTCCTGTTTTCTACTCAACACGGAGACATGCACTCTAACATATCAAAAATAATATATCGGGGACCCCACGATAATCCACTCTGAAAATGACACGGTGAGGCATTACTCTAGAAGCAGCGGTCTCATTGGTGGCCCCTCTGTGGCGGTGAGCACCGTACCTCATATTACATCACATCACCTAGGTGCAAGGGGTCCTGAGATGTGGCATAATGGGATGAGGCAGCAACCTATATATCTTGAGAAAAGCTCATCATAAAATAAGGCACAAATCTTCCGTTCCAACATACACACAGCAGGCAGGAGAACATTTCTGGAAACGCTTGCAAGATGCAAAAGCTTGTTTTTGTGACCTGCCCAATTGCACCTGAATCCAGTGACAGGAACACTTCCTGGAGTCATAGCTAAAAATTGGAAGACCAGGCCAGGGCTGAGGCATTAGGGAGCCACTGGAAAAGAAAACTCAAGTTGTTCTTTCTTCCTACTTGAGAAAAAGGCAGAAAGGATTTTTGTTCACAAAGATAAATACAAGAAAACAAACATATTCAGAAGATAAATCTGTTATCAGATTCTCTCTGATTTGCCAGGGACAGCGGACGTCTGTGTCACGACCCTCAGGTACTCTCTGGGGCTCCTCAACTGTGGCTCCAGCTGCCCCACTTGTGAACCCAGGAGACATGGCAGAAGGAGCATGTGTAAAGCCGGACCTACTCCCCTTTCCACCCCACTCCGAGCCTTTTTTCTTTTCCATCTCAACAATGTAATTCCAGTTTCCCAGTCGCTTAGGCCAACCTTTTCGGGCATGTTCTTCCTTCCTCTCTGTTGCTAACCCCACACTTCGAAACTGCCAGCAATCCCCAGGAATCTCCTTTCAACATTTAACAGAACCCACCCACGTTTTTCTCTCCTTCTACCCCCGCCCCTTGTCTGGGCCCCAGGAACTGCAGCCTGGACAACAGTAACCGCTTCCTAATCCTTCCCTCGGCCAGGCCCCCGGTTCCCCTAGAGCCTGTGCTCTGCAGAGAAGCCTGCCTGACCTTTAAAGAACGTCCACCGGTTGCATCTCTCCCTATTAGAGCCCCCCACCCCCCATGGCTCCTCCACGCCATTTCTCCAGGAAGCACACTGCCCTGCGGTTGGGACTCCGTCTTCCTCTCTGGCTTCGGTTCACTTCCCTGTCAGCACACATTGCAGATCCTGGCCCTGGCTTCTGCTCCGGGGCCACATTCTGCCCCTCCACAGGGCCCCTTGCATTTCCCATTCCGCCACCGAGTGGATGCCTTTCCTCTACTCTACTTGGCCTGGTTTTCTCTTCCTTGGCATTCAGCTCTCAGCTTCCTTATCATCTGTGACCATGCAATCTATAGGATCCAACTCACTATTGCATCAGTGTTTTTCCTCCAGGAAGTACTTATCGCTCGATTTTATTTGTTTATTGTCTTCCTACCTCCTTGAAAAACGTTAAGTTTCTTGGGAGCGCAGGACTCTGCTGCCTGCTTTACTATGGAACCTTGCACATAATACCTGCTTAGTAAATGGCCAAATAAATAAATATACAAACAAGAAAAAAGAAAAGCTAAATCTGTTGAGGAGTCCACGTTCATTGCTTCCACAGGGCAGCCATTCTTGGACTCAGACTTGTCGTGGCCCAGTTGACTACAACTACATAATAAAGTACCAAGAACTTACCAGAATCTTTATGCACTGTAATTTTTAAAATAAATATATGCCATGAATTAAGAGCATTAAAAATATTTATGCCCTTTGACTCAGTAATTCTATTTCTGGGAATCCATCCAAAAGACATAATCCAAAAATATGTAAATGCTCTATACACAAAAATATTCACCATAGGAGCTTTCGTAACAGCATAAAAACTAAAACAATGCGCAGCGCTGAAAGAGAGGAATGATTCGAGAAATCATGGTAGGTCCACTAGGAAGAAAAGAGGAATCTTTAAAAATAGTGTGTGCCCATGGTTTATAATGACACAAAGGCATTCTTACGTTATGATGTGAAAGGAAGAAAGCAAATGGAACTCAGAGCGAGACAGCATTGCGGCCCGGGAAGCCGGGAAGCCGACAGAAGCTGGGTTCATGGTCAAGATGGCCATGCTGGGGACGGCGGGGAGGATGGACTGTTTGATAAGCAGTGTTGAAACAACTGGCTTTTCACATGGAATAAATCAATAAGTTTGATTCTACCTCACATGACCAAACGCACATTCCAGATGGATTAAACATATAAATGAAGAAAAACACAATGTTGAAGCTGTTAGAAGATAGCAGAATACCACATGCGATCTCAGAACAGGGGAAACTTTTGTCAACAACACACTACAAGGATAAAGCACAAGAAACAAGCCACCCACTTGAATATATCAACACAGAAACAGACCGTATGACACAAGAGACCTTAAACAATGCTTCAATATGAGTGACAGGCTGGGAGAGTAACTAGAATATATAATGAACTGTAAAAATCCAAAATCACGTTGAATCGCTATAGTGTAGGCCTGAAACTAATATAACACTGTATGTTAACTAACTGGAATTAAAATAAAAACTTTATATTGAGGAGGGCACCTTTTGGGATGAGCACTGGGTGTTGTATGGAAACCAATTTGACAGTGAATTTCATATATTGAAAAAAAATTTTTAAAAATAAAATAAAAACTTTAAAAAATCAGTAATCAATAAAATGTAAAAAAGCAAAAGATATGAAAGTATCATTCTCAGAAAATGGTCAATAGAGCTATGAAAAGATTCTCTATTTCACTTGTAATCAAGAAAAGGTGAGTCAAAAGTAAGCCATTGTCCACCCACGTAGTTGTCAAAAAAAAAAATCAAAACACTGAACAATACCTCATGTTCTGGACGGGTGGGGGGACACAGGAACTCACGGACTGTGGACGCGTCTCACCGTGGTCTGACGGCAGCACACAGAGGGGCGGATTCCAGGATGCTCGTCCACTCATCCCCTACCGCCCTCCTCGTCGGCCCTGAAACCCGACAAGCTTTGCCCTTCATCCCCTCCACCTGCAAATTCCTTCTCACCCCACACGCTCCCCGCACTCTTTCCCAACCATCTGTGTTACTTCGTGAGGACCTCCACCTGAGTCTTGCCTCCAGCCGGAAGCCCCCAGGCCTTCCAACCTACTGAAAAGTCACCATTTTATAGACTGAGATACATTTTTTTTTTAATTTTTCAACTGGTGTGAACTTCACGCTGAGTACTCCTCTAGTACCATATTTTTATTTTATTTTACATTATGTCTAGTTATTATATTTTCACGTCTCAGCAATTAGACTCCAAACTCCATGGGCAGATACATTATCTTCCTTGGGTTGTTCTTTGTATTCCCATCGCTTACCTGGCACACATTTACTGTGTGTTTAATTATGAACTGAACACTGTGCATTATCTACTTGAAGCATTTGAGCATTTCCAGGCAGCTACTGTTATTAACCTCATTTCGCAGATGGAAAAACCAAAGCTCAGAAAGGTTACTTTATCTTCCCAATCACACATCTGATACACGTTGGAGACAGCGTTCAAATCCAAGTCTTCAGATTTCAGAACCTGTCCCTTTTAACTGATGTGTGTGTGTGAGAGAGAGAAAGGATTGTGGGAGAATATCAGTAGTAAAAGGTCCTACATAAGACTTGTGCATGAATGTTCATGGCTTCATTATTTATAGCAGGCAAGAAATGGAAACAATCCAAATGTCCATCAAATGATGAATAAATAAACCAAATGTGGTATCTTCATATAATGGAATACTATTAGCAAAGAAAGGAATGAAATGTTGACAAATGTTATAACAGATATCTTGAAAACATTATCCTAAGTGAAAGAGGGCAGACACAAAATGCTGTATATTGCATGATTCCATATATTGTATGTATTGTACAATGCCATATATTGCATGATTCTGGATATCGTATATATATATATATATATATATATATATATATACATTATACTATACATTGTATTATATATCCATATTATATATCCATATCATATATCCATATTATATGTCCATATTATATGTCCATATAATATATGCAGTACCAGAGTTCTGGCTCCACCATTTACTACTAGCTGTGTGATCTCAGGCAAATTACCTCAACTCTCCATGTCTGTTTCACCACATGTAAAGATGCCTCATCTTGCACTGTGAGGATTAAAGTAGAGAATGCATGGACCAGGGACTGGAACAGAGTAAACATCCAGTAAAGAGCACTATCGTTAAGTGGTGGGGAAAGTCCCAAGGCCAGGGCTACTGCGAATCTGAAATAATATCCATCAGGACCGCACCTCATGATACAGCCCGCACACTTGCATCCACACAGCCTGGGTCTAGACACCAATGCCAGCCCTTTTTTTGCTCTGTGACTTGGGGCAAGTTACCCAGTCTCAGGGAAGAAGAGAACAACAATGGTAATAATTGTAGAGCTGTTACAAGGTTGAAATGAGCTGATACATCCAGGTGCTTAGCACAGTGACTGGCAATAAGCTAAGTTATTACCCGTCATTATAGTTCTGGCCATCAGTGTTATAAAACACACCCAAGATAGGGCTCCCTGTTCTCGGAAAATGTATAACCCAATTAGTCTGTCACAGTATCGCCACTGACCACGGATTACGAACAAGGCACAGCCTTCTGGGCATCCACCTCAGGAGACTGAAAACCCCTTGAGGGCGGGATCAAGTGTTTTATTTGTGACTGTGTCAATTGTGCCTTACACAATGCCTGCCTGGGAAGAACAAGGATGCACATCTATCAAAGTGAGTTTTCACGCAGCCCGACAGAAGCAAAGTCTATTTTGCACGCCAACCTTAAATCCACAGTTGCGTGTGGTTGGGGCTAATTTGCATCTCAGCATCTCAGAAAGCTCTGCATTTAGCTATTCGATTTGCTTCCTTGTCAACTAGAGATCACAACTCGCACGGCAAAGAGAGGTTTAGAAAACTGGTTTGCCTGCCAGCTCCCATATATGGTCCAGCAGGATTCTTCACTTCCCCCCTTCCATCTCCATGGGAGGCAAGAAACTGGTTCTGATTCTAATCCTGACACTATGCTGGGTGACCTCAAGCAAACACAAATCAAAGGAAAAAAAAAGAAAGAAAAAAAACCAGATTCTTAACCATTATGCCAAATCAAAAAAAAAAAAAAAAAAAAACAAAGAACAAAAACCAACAGAATCTTAAGTGTCCATAATGTCCTTAAAGGATGCACTTGTGCCTTGGTTTCTCCATCTGTCAAATATAAGGACAATTCTTTTTTTTTAAACATTTATTTATTTTTGAGAGTGAGAGAGTGGGGGAAGGGCAGAGAGAGAGGAGCCAGAGTATCAGGCTCCTCACTGTGAACGCAGAGCCCATCGGCTCGAAATCACAAATCCCCTGTGAGATCATGACATGAGCTGAGACCACGAGTCAGATGCTTAACCGACTGGGCCACCCAGGTGCCCCAAATATAAGGACAATTCTCAGGGTACTTTTAAAGGCATCCTGCCAGAACACTGATTTAGTCAGGAATTTACTGCTCACCAAAAGAACCTGCCCACCTTCCCCACTCTGGCCTTTAGGGAAAACATTTTGGGGGGGGATCTTGGTCAGAGCTAAAATGGAGGCAGGATCACCACCAAAGGATATAAGAGGAAAGATTTCTCCTGCCATCACTTTCCAGGTTCAAGAATGGTCTCCACAAGGACGGCAAATGGATTTCAACCCAAGGGGCCTCTCTAATGAGCTGGTGATTGTTACCGATGACTCTGAATTCATTCATACATGCAATAAATATGTACTGAGCACCTACTATGTGCTAGAGAATGTTTTAGGCATTAAGGATAAAGCAGTGAACAAAAAAAAAAGGATACAAATATCTGTCCTCATAAAGCATACATGTCAGTGGATGACAAACAATAAGGAAGATAAGTGAAATATATCATTTATTATAGAGTGGCAGGTTCACAGAAGAAGAACAAGAGAGCAGAAAATGAGGATAAAAAAGGGGAGGGTGAAGGGGCAGTGAAATTTTACATCGGGTGAACAAGCACGGCCTTGATGGGAATGTCTCTTCTGAGCAAGATTTCTCAACCTCAGCATTACTGATATTGGAGGCTGGATGGTTCTTCGTCGTGGGGGCGGTCTTATGCACTGCCAGATGTTTGATAGCATCCCTGGCCTCTACCCATGAGATGCCAACAGCACCTCCCTCAACGGTAACAACCAAAAATATCTCCAGACATTTCCAGATGTCCACCAGGTTGAACATCACTGGCTTAGAGTTAAAAACCTGAAGAAAGGGAGAGAGGAAACCACACAGAGATCTGAAAGGATCCTGGGTAGGCAATGGAGGCCGAGTGGCGAACGAAGCTGGCCTCAGCCCCGACCTAGAGGCAATTTATATCAAATATAAATATCTTGTCAAGTATACTTGCCCTCAAGATGGAGCTTGGTCACTTTAGGCAAAGAAACAGCAAGGGCCCCAGCCCAGAGATGGGAGAACTGTGATGCATTTAAGGAACTGAAAACAGGGCATCTGAGCCAACTACTGGGAGCCAGGAGACAGAGGCCAAAGATGAGCCTGGAGAAGGCCTGAGGTAACTTGTCACAAGCAAAGAGACCTCACAGGGAGGTTTTAAGCAGGGAAGTATTGTGATCAGTTTAGTATTCTAGGTTCCAGGGACCTTCTATGACAAGCCCAAGTAACCTCCACTCCCGAAGAGCTGTGTGACCTTGGGCAAGTTCCTTCACTACACTGGGCCTCCATTTCCTCACCTATGAAATCGGGAACGGGGACAAGAAGAGATCTACTTCGTGGGTTTCTGGTGAGGACCGAATGGGTGCAAAGCACTCAGACCTTGTGCCTGGTACACAGAACATACTTCAGGAAACTCTTAGTTTTGATGAATATCACTCTTCTTTCCTTTCCTTCCCTTTCTTTTCTTTCCCTTTCTTCCCTTACCGATGCCCAAGTGACATTTATTGCTAGGTTAAGCTTTCATATCTACCCTCCTTGTCCCTGCCCTGTCTCCTGCACCCACCCGTCAGGCCAGCTCATGCCTCCGCTCCCAGGGCCCTGGCTTTCTATTTCTATTGCACCACCTGCCTGCCAGCTTCTTTGCAAACCTGGCCTTTGTATTACCTATCAATAGTCTTTACCGGGGGCAAATGCTTCCACTTGAAAACTAACGTCCAGGAGGCCTCTTTCTTGCTTCAATACATTAAGATCCCATACGTGTGTATCTTAAATCTCTGTCCTATCTTGGGAAGGTCTTCTTAAACAATCAACTGTCTTTGAGGGTCATGAAACCACACCCCACCCAGTTAACACGCACAAATGATATTGCACTATGTCCTTATAATCCATTAATGCCTACACAACTCCCCTACATGTACAGCCTCCCTTCCCATTTTGTGGTCCAGAGAATTTCTACTAGTCAACACCTACTGGCGTTTCCCTTCCCAGCCTCCACCCCCACGCCCACCCAATCCCTTTTCCCCGACACCTTTAGTATCACTAATTCCATTTTGCTTAGCTGGAAATGCCAGCTTCTGGCTCTGGGCCTGGCACTAAGCAGGGGCCCCTCCCTCCGCCATCAATATCCACTGGAGGGTTGATGCACACACAGCAATGTCACGTACCACATCCCAGTTCATCCTTACACCACGCTAGTAAAATCAAAGGCATAGGTGTTGTACATGTGAGACCAGCAAGGCTCAGAGAGGTTGAACAACGTGTTCAGAGTTACCCAGGAAGCAAACAGCAAAGTCATAAGCCATATAAGAATTTCCTAACTTCCACTGGTGAGATGCCTATTTTGTTTTATTTATTTTTTTAAGTTTATTTACTTATTTTGAGAGAGGAGAAAGTACAAGCAGGGAAGGGGCAGGGAGAAGAAGAGAGAGAATCCCAAGCAGGCTCTGCACCGTCAGCGCAGAGCCCGATGCGGGGCTCGAACTCACGAACCGTGAGATCATGACCTGACCTCAGACCACGAGTCAGATGCTTAACCGACTGGGCCACCCAGGCACCCATAAGACTTCTATTTTGAATAAACGTGCCATCTGCCAAAACCTTACATTTTAGATTCAAACTGTGTACCATACACGTGTAAACAGAAACATTACCTATAAGTTGCTGGACTTACTGTCATCACAATAATGTGGTGATTATAGCAAATTATATCACTAACAATTATTGAATATTTTCTCTGACACAGGCAGTGTGCTAGGCCCTATACAGAACTGTCTCATTTAATTCTTGCAACATTCCTGTGAGGTAGATATGATCATGTCCAATTTACAGATAAAGAAGATAAGGCTCAGAGAAGTTAAGTAATCTGAGCAAGGCCACCCACCTAGTGAATGACAAACAGAAAATTTTTTTCCACTGTGATGGTTAATTTTGTGTGTCAACTTGGCTGGGCCACAAGGTAGCCAGATATTTCTAGGTATGTCCCTGAGGGTGTTTCTGGATGAGATTTGAATCAGCAGCCTGGGTGAAACGGATTGCCCTCCTTCATGTGGGTGGGCCACACCAAATCAACTGAAGACATGGATAGAACAAAAGGCATGAGTAAAACTCCACCTGCCTGACTGGTTGGGTTGGCACATTGGTCTCCTTTTGCTCTCAGGCTGGAACTTACACCTTTGGCTGAGTTGCTTCTCCAGCCTTTGGATCAGACCAGAGCTACATGATCAGATGCCCTGCGTCTCCAGCTCACCAACCTACCCTAGAGATCTTGGGACTTGTCAGCCCCCATAACTACATGAGCCAATTCCTTATAATAAATATCCTTCTATACACATATATCCGATTGGTTCTGTATTTCTGGAGAACCCTGACCAAAACAGTGGTATACACCTAAGCCTTAATATGTTACTATCTCCTACATTAAGTAACAATAGAATTCCTTTTACTCCAGGTAGAGAAGAAACATTAATTATCAATAGCATGCAGCAAGGAACTCACTCAAACACTTTATTAGATGCAATTTGTTTTGTGCCAACATCTCAGAAGCAACTTGTTCTCCCCCTGCTCACTTATATTTCAGGAAAATACACCACACCTGGGAACAGAGAGATGGCTTTGAATTTCCAGGAGCTTGGCTGGCCTTGTACCTCTGACACACTTTTCATGGATGAGCTTGGATAAGTCATTTTACCTCTCCAAGGAGGTAAAATGTGGATTACTTACACCTGTGTGCCCCAGGGTGCCGTAAGGTTTACATGAGATCAGATATTGATTATTTTTAATTTTATTCTTCCCCAAACCACACACAAAAAAAGTTAGCAAGCAACGGGAACCGTTGACTTCAGGAGCAGTGCACGATGCAAAGTAGATGCTAATTCTGTTTAATCTGATTCTTGTCCAGTCATCCTAACTGAAGGCTAAAAATGATTCTGCAGTAATAAAGGGAATTATAATACACAATTGCAGAGGCTTGGAGAGCAATTCCAGCACAGAACCAAGCGATTATACATTGCAACAAATTAAAAACTCAAAAAAAAGCAGGGGAGGGGGGAGGAAACCAAAGACCACTCAAATCCCTTAAGAAACGCTATTTAATAAAGCAAACTCTATTTTCCATAGAATTCCAATCAAGGAGCATGTGGGCTCCTTGGAAGCAATTAGAGACATGTATGATTTAATGAAAATGCAAAAGCCAAGGACAAACAAAATAACTGTGTAACAAGAGGCCCCTTCCCTATCCCTGCCTCCAAACCCACAGAACATAGAAGAGGTGAAAAGTTTGTACCAGAGATACACAGCTAATATCAGCTAACATCAGAGCCACAATCCCCCAAAAGTCAGGTCTGCTTTGCCTTTTGTCAGAACACAAAGGAAATGAGACTTTCAAGTCAAGTCCAGGCTTAAATGCCACAGCGAGTGAGGACAGCCTCCATGGGTGGCCATTTAGACCTGTGATCTCAGGAGGAGAAAATGTGAGGTCTGGCATCTCCTCTCTTTGGCCTTGGTCAAACCCTAGCCCCGTTCCTCCTACAGGGTCTGGTCATTTTTGGGGTTCCCCTTTGTCAACCATACACCTCAAATGTAATATTGATTTTAAGCAACCTCCCTCACTGCAGAAACACATAGGTCGCTGTCCTATGACTGGAACTCTCTGGGGTTCAGAGGAAGAAGGAGGAGACAAATTTGACACCTGATGTGATCCCCTACCCCTTGGTCCGCATGCCTTGCTCACCAGCTTTCTATTCTCCAAACACCACGTGGTAACTTCTGTTTCCGATCAACCTGACCCCTTACCAACCGCCCCCCTCTAGCTACTGAGCCCCAAGAAAGCAGAAATGATGACCTTTTATTTGCTCATCATTGTGTCCCCAACTGCTTGTACAATTCCTGGCACTGAAGAGGCATTTAATGACATCAGTAGAATGAATACATAAAATGATGGGTTGCTTGGAGCTTTGCAAAGTCTTTGGAAAGACTGCTTTATTTTCTTTGTTCGTTCAACATTGTTGAGTGTCGAGTATGTTCCAGGAGCTGGGGATAGAGTGATGAATTAAGCCTGGATCTCTGCCCACAAGGAATTCGGGGTAGAGGAGGAGAGAGAGAGAAGGAAAGAGTCCACCAGAGTACGATGTGAGGTGAAGAATTAGGGCACAAAGGAGTGGCCAGCACTTGGTAGTTGGTAATGCTTCCTGGCCTGAGGAACGTAATTCCGAGGTCCTCACTGGTAAGTAGCTGGGTGTATTAGTTTCCTGTGGCTGCTGGGACAAATTGCCACACATTTGGTGGCTTAAAAACACAGAAACTTGGGGCACCTGGGTGGCTCCGTCAGTTAAGCGTCCAGCTCTTGATTTTGGCTCAGGTCATGATCTTACAGTTCGTGGATTCAAGCCCCACACCGAGTTCTGAGCTGACAGTGCAGAGCCTGCTTGGGATTCTCTCTCTGCCTCTCTCTCTGCCCCTCCCCTGCTCATGCGTCTGTCTCTCCCTCTCCCTCTCTCAAAATGAATAAATAAACTTAAAAAAAAAAGAAATATAACAACTTATTCTTTCCTAGCTCTGGCGTCTGGAAGCCTGGAATCAAGGTGTCAGCAGAGTGAGGGCTGGGAAGAAGAATCCGTTCCGTGCATCTCTTCTAGCTTCTGCTGGTTGCAGGCAACCCTTGGCACCCCTTGGCTTGTAGTTGTGTCACTCCAATCTCTGCCTCTGTCTTCACATGGGCTTCCTCCTGTGTGTCTGTCTCTGCGTCTCAGTTTTCTTCTAAGCACACTGGATTCGAGTACATCCTAATCTAGTAGGACCTTAACTGAGTACATCCACAAAGACTCTGTTTCCAAATAAGCTCACTCATTCAGAGATTCCAGGATCCATGGTGGTACAGGGTGGGGAGGGGAGTGAAGAAAACACTATTCAACCCAGTACAGTTGGCTATGTCGTAGTCTTTGATTCTGGAAAGTATATTTACTTTCACAAGCACCAGTTGTCTGATGGATTTAGTGTGACAGCATTTTACTCTCTGCTGAACACATGGATATGCCACAGTGTGAGGAGTGACCCACATACTTCTCCCCCTGATCTATTCAATGTTCCAGAGGGGATGAGGAGCAAAATAGGTCACTGGCTGGCTGCCGACTCTCCTTACTGCCATGCCTTCCCTCCTCCGGCCTCCCTGAGCTGAGGGCTCCTTAGCTTTATGCTCTAACTCGGCAGTCTGCTCTGGGTTCAACCAAGGCAGCTGTACAAGCCCAGTGAAGTGCTCCTTCTTGGAGATGCTCTGGGAGAAGACTCACTCTGAAGCACCCAGGACAGCTAAAGAAACTGCCACAAAGTAGAGCCACTTCCGTGTGGCCCCTGAAATCCTGGCCACGCCCCCTGCTGCCTCTTCTTGTTTGTTTAGCTTGGTTCCTGGTCCTTTGCTCTCCCACCCTTAATCCATTTTTTCAGGGCTTCCTTCCAAGGCACGGTCTTATCCCATCAGTGATGGGAACTGAGGTTTCTGAAGCCCGAATTAAGGGTTAGTCATTGGTCCCCTCAGTGCAAGGGATCTCAGCCACCTCTAGGTAACCCGAACCCCAGAGATGTCCAGGAAGATCCACAAAGAGAGCCTCAGTAAAGAGATGATGGAAATAGAAATCGAAAAGCCCAGAGTCCAAGTCTGAGCTCTAATCTTTATAGACATCTCACCGTAGGTCAGTTGCTTAACTTTCTTAGTGGCTATTGATTGTCTCATTTACGTTAATTCCTACCAAATAAGATTAAAATATACATAAATTAAAGAAAAATAAGAATGCATTTGGCACAGTTCAAGACACACGGAATACGTTCAATAAATGTTTTTGAATTGCACTAAGAAAATTGGAACACCTATATAGAGCTAATAAAGTTTAAGGGAGTGAATATACCGGATTGAGGTCTGGAAAGAAATACGTATATTTTCGTTATATACAAAAACATGTTGTTCCTCCAGGGCTTGTACCTTCTTGTTCTTCGGGTAACTTAAATATCAACTTCTCAGGGAGGTCTTATCAACCTTTTACCTAAAAGACAACATCTGCCCTCTATTCTCTGTCCGTCTTCCTCATACCACTCATGTAAGCGATGATTTTGTTAGTGTGTCTATTGTCTGTCTCCTCCTCTACGCTTTTTGCTGCATGAGGATACTAAGTTCATCTTGCTCTAATCCCAGTGCCTGGTATAGAGCCACATGATCAATACAATTTGTCAAAAGAAAGAATTAGGAAGTCAATAAATCCTGTCACAGCAAATAGAGAAGGTGCCATATTTTTATCATTTTAGCTCTTTTTTTAAAAATGGAAAATGTTGGGGCACCTGGGTGGCTCAGTCGGTTGAGCGTCCGACTTCAGCTCAGGTCACGATCTCACGGTTTGTGAGTTCGAGCCCAGCGTCGGGCTCTGGGCTGATGGCTCGGAGCCTGGAGCCTGCTTCCGATCCTGTGTCTCCCTCTCTCTCTGCCCCTCCCCCGTTCATGCTCTGTCTCTCTCTGTCTCAAAAATAAATAAACATTAAAAAAAAAATTAAAAAAAAATAAAAATGGAAAATGTTTGGGCTGCCTGGGTGGCTCAGTCAGTTAAGCCTCTGACTCTTGGTTTCAACTCGGGTCACGATCTCACAGTTTGTGAATTGTACCCCTATATCAGGCTCTGTGCTGATGGTGCAGAGCCTGCTGGGGATTCTCTCTCACTCCCTCTCTCTCTACCCCTCCCCTTCCCACTCTCTCTCTCTCTCTCTCTCTCTGTGCATTTTGAAGAAGAAAATGAAAGAAGTCAAAGTAATTGCTGCTAGTGGGATTATTAAAGCCAATTAAGAATGTCAGGAACCTAGTATATAATCTAGAATAAGTATCCAAGGGATGCCTAAAATTTTCGGACATTCCTGGCCATTGTGTTTACAGTCAAATGAACTGAAGGTAAGACATCAAGGGGACGAGGGAGAAATTAGCTTCCCCTATTCCCTCATCTCCCTTGGCTACTTGGCATTAGGGCTGGTTTACCACCTGAGGGCCCTAAATATTAGTCTCTTAAAAAAGAAAAAAGTAGCAGTCAAACACTGGGGGACACAGCCATGGTTCCCATGACCCTTCCTCTTCTTCAAGCTAATCATCTCTGGGTCTTTGAACTCTTTCTCCGGGGCCTGGGTTTTCATGTTTTCTCATCATCCAAGATGGCACCACTAAAGTGAAACAGACATTTAACTTGCCACCCAGTCTCCTTCCTATGCGGATAACAGTGTGAGGGGAAAAAGACACATAAACCTGGGCCATCCGCACTTAGCAAGCGCATTTAGATTTCCATAAAGCCATAAAAGGTTTCAGATGACACATGTACTTCAAAAAAGACAGATTCTTAAATGAGAGCGGTTTCAAGAAGATCAGGCATCCTGTGGTGCCCTTGGGCAGGGAGAGCAAATTGCACAACCATTGCTCATCTGAGCAGCAGCGAGAAGTCCTGCCAGCAGGGACACAAGTTCAAATCCCTGGGCCACCTAAGCCAAGTTTTGCAAAGAGATTCCCCTCTAGCTCACTGCCCCCCACAGCTAGATCGCCACACTAACTCATTCTTCCCGTTGCGTTTCCCTGAAAAGGGGAACACAAGAAAGATAGAAAATGAGCTTTGTGAAAACCATGCATCTGCCCTGAAATTTTCCTCCTCTGAGTTATAGGTAGACAATGAGATTGAGACGAAAGAGCACTGCCCTGCGAGTCAGGCTCTTTATATCTAATTTTAGAACTGGAAGGACCCTTCGACACGAGCTAATTCAGATCTCTCATTTTACATTCAAGGACATTGAAACTCAGGCCACCTTCATTAAGTAGTTATCCATGTGACCTTAGCAAGTTGCCACGACTTGCTGGCCTCAATTTCCTAATCTCTAAAATGGAGATGATGACAATGCTATCTACCCTTAAGCAGTTGTGATGATTAAATGACATGGGACAGTGCACGGGACGGGTCTGGTAGGGAAGAAAACACTCCATGACGGCTGGCTCTTTTTATTTTTCATTCGGCAAATAGTCATCGGGCTTCTGCTATGTGTCAAACACCACTCCAGGGAATGGGGACACAGCAAGAAATGAAGGGATATGGGAAGACAGACATTAAAACACAATTCGTAGACAGTCTTGATTACAGCTGGCTGAGTGTCGGTGCTTAAGATCACACAACCTGGAACTAGAATCCAGGTCAACCAGCTTAGAGAGTCTTAATTTTCACAAGTGCTGTTGTCATCCCTCCCCCCTTCCTCATCTGTACCGGCGAGGGAGCTCGGTGAACTATAATGCCGGGTGGTGTTACGAGAAGTCCCCTCTCCTCATATTTGATGGGCCTGCTGTGGAGTACTAACTCAGTTCTTAGAGCCCTCTCTGTAAATGAGATGTGGCCCATTTGGAACACAGTCTGCGGACCAGGATGGAAAAACAATAGTATACAAGGAACTCTTTGGAGATGGAAGGGAGGGGAAGGGAGGGGAAGGGCTCTGGTTTCAGAACCAAACACTACTTTTTTTTTTTTTTTTAACACAAACTTAACTATACTCTCCACGAGCTATGTGACCTTTAGCCAATTATTGAAACTTGCTAAGCCTCAGTTTCCTCATCTGTAGATTGGGGCTGGTGTTTCCCACCTCAGAAATTTGCCTTAAGCATTAAATAAGAAAGTGCACACAAAGTGCTTAGCCCAATAAAGCATGCATTAAACATTCAATAACTGCCTGCCAGGGTTAAGCAGGAGAGAGGGGAGTAAAAACACGGAGTTCAACACAGATCATGTCCCTTCTCTACAAAAACCCTCCTAGTAGCTTTCCAATTGATGTAGACGACAAAGAAATCTCTAGAATCGTCCATAGGCCCTCAGCAATCCAGATGGTCACTATCACTTCTCAGTCCTCATTTCCATCTACGTCCTCTTGCACACACGTTAGTCTAGCCATACCTCATTATGCCTGCACACACCCCCTACGGGCCACCTCAGTGCCTTTGAACTTGCCAGCCCTCCTGTAGAAGGCAGGGTAGCACAGTGGTTAAGAACATGGGCTCAGGGTCAGATCCCTAGGTACGTATCCCAGCTCTGCTCCTTACTTAGTGTATGATTTGGGCAAGTGACTTAACTTCTGTGTTTTGATCTCCTCATCGGTGACATGAGCATAATATCACTACTACCTATCACGTAAAACTTAAGCTCTCTATAGCGGAAAAAAAAGAAAGAAAGAAGACCGAATGCAGTTTGTTGAAGAGT
The DNA here is from genome assembly GCF_028018385.1 of Neofelis nebulosa. Classification (NCBI taxonomy): domain Eukaryota; kingdom Metazoa; phylum Chordata; class Mammalia; order Carnivora; family Felidae; genus Neofelis; species Neofelis nebulosa. The sequence continues at coordinate 194,522,102 of NC_080784.1, read as the reverse complement.
GACTAGCTGCTGGAAGGTCTAGCCGATATATGGTACCAGCACTTTGCATACCTCACACCTAATCCCCAGGACAATTCTGAGATAGATTATCCCTTGTCTCATTTTCCAGATAGGGAAACTGAGGCCAAGAACAACTAAAGCACATCCAGGACTCAGACCCACCATGGCTGACTCCACAGGTCTCTGTACTCTCCGCCCATCCTAAATCTGTTCACGCAGCTTCAGGCTCCAGTCTAAACTACGAGGTCTTCAAGGGCACACATTTGCATATTGCCCCCCTGGGCCTGTGTTTCATAAAAAGGACCTACATCTTCTTACCTGTCCTGTGGGCACGAGTGAACTAGAAAAGTCTCGGGCTTTCCTGCCCTGCAGAGGCAAAGTAGACAGACCCCTGCCAGAGGAAGACAGCTCCACGCGTCTGGGACCCACACTGCCTTGTGGTCAACTCATAAACAAGTGGGTGGAAGGCTGAAAACACTTCTTTGGTGACTTAAATCCCCCCAGCCTTTATCGAGCCCCCAACCTCACAAAGAGTGAGTATCTGTGAAGAGCTTGGCACATTCCCGACGGTGTCGGATCTTGCTTTCCTTTCCTCCCTTGGCCAAGTGTCTATCACCTCCACCCCCTCTGATCCAGGCGGACAGGAGAGAGCCCTGCACGTGTGCACGTGTGTGCAAATCACAGTCGCCAGAAGTGCTCATCTGGGAGGGCCGGGTTGCTGGAAATACAGGGCACTACTGGGAAGTGTTTTATGACCAGGTGGAAGAATGGGAGAAGGTACAGACGTGCTCTGGGACAGAGCTGAAGTCTCTAAAACCCATGTCCTAATCCTACTTGAAACATGGCCACATACAGGAAGTCCTGTTTCTCTGCCCGAGGATGAAAGGAATCAGTAGGCTAACTCCACCACCGTATCAAAGAGGCCAGGGCAGGAACAAATACTTCATCATCATAACCCAATCATGGAGCGCCCCATGGCCCTCCCAAGAATGGGTATGAAATTGAATTATTTCTGAAAAATCATCTTCCAGGGCCTTGGGATGGAAAATGTTAGATCAGGAGGATTACCAGCAGGCAGGGAGCTATGCTTAAGGACTTGTTTCTGTGCTCACGGCAATGATTCGAGATTTTCCTTTTACTGGCCATTTGACATTAGATTTCATCAATACCACTAATGTTAGATTACCTCCACTACAGGAATAATAACGATAACGATGATAATGTGTGATGACGATAGTGATTATAGTTACCGCTGTCTGAACACTTTTTTACATGCGCCAAGCACCAACACTAAATATTCATGCTCGTGCCCTGTGCTATTTAAACCCATCAACAACATTGCGAGGCAAGTACTCTGTTGTCCCATTTTACAGATGAAGACAGCAAGGCCTAGACAGACAGGCATCTCACTCACAAAGATGAGCGCTTACAGCCATTGCTGTGTCTCTCTAATTTGCTCCACTCCGTGGATCTTTTTTTCGATCTGCACAATTATGGGGTTATACACCAGATCAAGTGATTTCTAAAGGAGCGCGGGACACCAGCATCCCAAACTTCCAGATCGTTATGCAGTCTTCAGAGGGAGATAGAAAGCACCATCGCTTTCCAGGGTCTCAGAGACAGGTCCCACGCCTGGGAGTCTATGTCAACAGCCTCAGTTCATTTCTTTCTTCCGTTCATGAAGAATGGCTCAAAACCCGGAAATGGTTTCAGAGGTCAAGGTGGCCAAAGTCTGCGAATCAAGAACACTGAGCTTTGATTTAAGCCCACACCTAATCCTTCTCTCCACTGGTCAGAGTCTTGAACAAAATTCCCTACCTAAAAAAAAAAGTTCAAATTCCTCAGTAGACAAGGCAGGGCTCCCTGGGTTCTAATCTCAACGTGCGATGGTAGTTTATCAATCTCTTTCCTTCCAGCTTCTGCCCACAACTCTATCCCTGGCCCATTCCAGACCACAAGAGCTCCTGCCCATCTTTACATTCTCCCTAAAGTAGTGACAGAAAATATCGTTTTAGCAGTGCTAAAAGATCCCGTTTAGTTGGAGGTCTGGCTCCCGAGGCATAAATTGCCACATCCCTTTGCACCTGCCACCCTTAAATATTCTCTGTTCCCCTACAGTATCTAATTTTCTGTAATAAATGGCTGCTCTGATCTGGATGCTTGTGTCCTCCCAAAATTCATAAGCTGAAACCTACTGTCCGATGTACTGGTACCAGGAGGTAAGGGCTTTGCTTAGGTCGTGGGGGTGGAGCCTCATGAGTGGGATCAGTGCCCTTATAAAGAAACCCCAGAGCTCTCCCTAGCCCCTTCCTTCCTTCCGCCACGTAGGGTCCCAGCAGTAAGAAGAAGGTGGTCTGCAGGTAGGGGTGGGTCCTCACCAGAGCCCTGCCGTACTGGCACCCTGATGTTGGACTCCAGCCTCCAGAACTGTGAGAAATAAATTTCTGTGGTTTTTCTGTCTGTGGCACTGTGTTATAGAAGCCCAAATAAACTAAGGCGATGGGTGTTGCCTTACGATTGAGGAAAAGAGGTATTTTTCAATTGTTAATAACGACATGGGAAGATGCTTCCGATAGAATAGTGAAGAAAGAAGCACCATGTAAAGTTAAACGTATACATGCATGTGTATCTTTAATGCCCCCAATTTCGTAAATATGCATTTGTCTTTTAAAAGCCTAGAAGAAATTCTCTGGGTGGTTAAATGACCCAAAGACCCCAGGCCACAGTAACCCCAGTGCTCAGAAAGAGCAGAGAGGGAAGAAAGCCCAAGTCCATTCCAACCTTTTCCCAGTCACTTCCAGGGCCCTAGTTCCAGGGCCAAGGCCACCACAGAAGAGGGCAAGGTCAACTCCCAGGGGAACCCCTCGCGCTCCGCTGAGATACACAGGGGCTTGGCGGTAAGGATGGACACATCACCGTAATACACAGTTGCAAGTGCCCGTTCTGGTTCCACGAACAGGCCAAACTGTAACGTGCAAGCATCGTCTAGCTGTGACTTCAGTGGCAGGGAAGGCTCTGCATGGGGTGAAAGCAGAGAAAACAATGTTCTATAATGTTCCGTCGATAATAAGCTCTAGCCAAGCGTGGGAAGTGGTTCTGGAGACACGCAGGATGAATAAGCAGGACGGCGTGGAGGACATATTCGCGGGCTGGCAGGCAGGCTCGCACGTGGCTGCTGGCTTGCTGTCTCCCCTCCCCCTCCACACCCACACCAGCTGAGAGAATGACCTAGCTCCTCTGTCGTTACTCAAGAAATCCACATTTCAGGGTCTGTTCCCGGAATCACATTAGTATTTTTGCTTATCCAGAAAGGTTAAAAACTCTCACGACCCCCAACCAGCTTCATTTGTCTCCTCAAGTTCTGAGAGCAAAACTCAAGGGACTTTCCCCAAAATGAATTATGCAGAAGATATGATAAGATGAGATTCCACCTGCTGCTAAGGGACTCGCCTTAGAAAAATGTAATCAGATATTCATTTCCTGATATTAACAACCACTAAAAGGGAGCTCTGCTTTCTGGAACAAATACCTTAAGAAGAAAGTTTAAACATATACATTTTAATTGAATTTCTTCCTAGCCAGGTTGTAATTGATAGAACCCTCTATCCATCATGATCCACAGGCGTCTGTAACTCATAAGTTGGTGGATCTACCAGTATGACTTTTCTAGGTTCTTAACCCTCTTATCAACCACTCAAGTTTCCAGGGAGACTCATTAGCAGAGCTGGCAAATGCTGAAGTCGGCATCATTACCGACCACAAAAGTTTGGAGCATCTGCTCCCCTCTATGTTTGTTTATCGTCTGTCTTACCCCAAGTAGAATGTGACCACAATGCAGCAGACATTTTTATCTGTTGTGCTCACTACAGCAGCCATGTAGCACCTGGCCCTCAGGGGTAACTAACACATATTTGCTGACTACTGGAGACGACTAGAATCCGCCACCCCAAGACTATGCCACTTTGGCCTGAGGATAATTTTGAGCTGAAGGCAATTGAGAGGAAGCAGATACAAGAAAGCTCTGTGCCTTACCCCATACGACTAAAAGCAAGACATAAATTTATAAAGGTGATCCTCCCTCCTTCACCAGGAAGGACAGAAGTCAATCACTGAGACAACTCTAGACCCATCTTAGGCCAGAAACAGCCCCAGAGGAAACTACATAATAAACTTTGCTAGCTAGCAAAGACCTGATCTTCCCATTTGTTCCCCTATATTTTTACCTTCCCACAACTGTCACCCCAGAAGTATGAAGTCCTTTTCCTTTGTCTTGGCACTTCTCAACAAATGTACTGTTCTTTTAAGATGCTATATAAGCCCAAGTTCTAACCACCTCTTTGAGTTATTCATCACTGAGTGCTCCCATGTATATGCACAATGAAAATGTTAATCAACTTGTTTGTTTTTCTCTTGCAAATGTGTCTTTCATTTGGCCTATTTTGCAGAGCCCCAATCAGAGAATCCAGGATTCTAAGAGGAAAAAGATTATCTTCCTCCCTTACACTAAAAATTTCTTCTGTACTGAGAAACTGGAGCCTAGGGACTGCACACAGGTCCTACCATAAATGAACTTTCAGTCTCCCTGACTGGGTGGCAATGGGCACACGTGAAAAAACACACATTCAAACAGAAATTACGGCAGCATATTCTAAGGTTCAAAAGCTCAGCACAGACATTAAGATTTAAGCAGGGGTGAGGGGCACCTGAGCGGCTCAGTAGGTCAAGCATCTGATTCTTGATTTCAGCTCAGGTCATGATGTTGAGGTTTGTGAGATTGAGCCCCATGGTGGACTCTGCTCCAACATATGGAGCCTGCTTGGGATTCTTTCTCTCCCTCTCTCTCCACCCTTCCCTGTTTGCATTATCTCTCTCTCTCTCTCTCTCTCTCTCTCTCTCTCAAAATAAATAAATATCTTTTTAAAAAAGATTTAAGAAGGGGTGCCTGGGCAGCTCTGTCGGTTAAGCCGGCTGACTTTGGCTCAGGTCATGATCTCACAGCTCCTGGGTTCAAGCCCCGCATCGGGCTCTATGCTGACAACTCAGAGCTTGGAACCTGCTTTATATTCTGTGTCTCCCTCTCTCTCTCTGCCTCTCTGCCCCCCCCTCTCTCTCTCTCTCTCTCTCTCATAAATAAATAAATAAATAAATAAATAAGTAAGTAAACAAACATTGAAAAAAATTAAAAAATAAAAAAGATTTAAGAAAAGGGAGAAATCACACTCTCAGGACAAGAAGTTCTCTTGCTGCATTGTCTCCTCCTTAACAGTGTTGACATAAGACTTAGAACAACTGGGAACTCCTCAAATCGTCGAGCCTTCCTGTCCTTGGAAAATACTACACATGTCACACCCAAATCCAGGGACGTCTGCCTCTCCTTACCATACAGAATGGAGTTCCAAGTCCTGCAGACCCTGCTCCTGAATCATTCACGAAGGCATCCCCGCCTCTGGCAGAGTGATGACCCAGCATGCCTCTCTTCCCTCTGCCGTCTTACCTCAGAAGCAGAGTTGCCTTATGAGCACTGAAAGGGAGGGGAATCATTTGTTGATATTTAAATAAATTACACCACAAAACGGAAGTGAAAATCTTCCCTCTGATGTTCTCAAGGCTGCTCTAGAGAGGGGAGGAGGTACCAGGTGCTGAAGAGGCATTCATTCATTTGCTTCCTTTTTCACACGGTAAATGTGTGGTGGCCAGCTGTGCCCAGGGTGGGGACACAGGCGGAACCGTAAGGACACAGCCCTGCCTCAAAAAGTATACGGCTGACTGAGAGAATACACAATAAGGAGGTAATACAAATACAGTGTGATAAGACTCATTGTAAGTGAAACCCAGCGTGCCAGAAGAGCAAAATAGGGGCATACCTCCCTTCCAACCCTAGCTCTACATGAACCCTAGTTTATTTAGAAGGCGTCACTTCCTACTGACCGGCCCTGATTTTTATTCAAAACGTGGGAACATTTTCCTGTCTTGTAGCACTACGGTAAGGATTCAGTGCACTTCCATAACTAAAGGGCTTAACGAAGTGCACGGCCCACGGCAGACAAGCACTCGATACATTGTTAATATTGTTACTAGCAAGAGGAACGCAAGGACCTGAATTGAGATTTGCTTCCCGCGGCTTAGGTAGGGGTGAAAGCTTGGGATGTGGGGTAAGTGTATCTCATGGCTCCCCTGCTGCCCGGCTGCAGAAATGCTTCCCTTCTTCCGTGTCTGATGGGCACTCCCCGTAGAGCATGGAAGTTTGATCTTTAAGGGGGGATTTGAGCATCAGGACTCAGACAGATGTGTGCTCTCTAGCTTTAAAAAAGCTAGACCTAGGTCACCTGGGTGGCTAGGTCAGTTATGTGTTAAGTGTCAGTTAAGTGATCTCAGCTCAGGTCATGACCTCACCGTTTGTAAGACCAAGTCCCACGTCAGGCTCTGTGCTAGAGCATGGAGCCTGCTTGGGATTCTCTCTCTCTCTCTCTCTCTCTCTCTCTGCCCCTCCCCTGCTCTCTCTCTTTCAAAATAAATTAATAAACTTAAAAAAATTTTTAAAAAGGGCAAGAAAGTCCTGAGGTCTTCCTTACTGCCCTTCAGCCATGGTAGGAGTGGCCATGTTGCTCCTTCCCATTCTATTAAGATGAGGCTGTGACCCCCAGGGGGGGTAGGATGCCCAGGGCTGGCTTAGGAAGGATTTGGGGGGGAGGGGGAGGGGTGATGGGAAGGGAGAAGAGGGGGCTGTGCGTTGTCTGTGTCACATTTCTCCACCTCAAGCAGCCCAGATGAACATAAAGTCAAGGTAAGTGCTTGCTGTGTTTATTTTTCAAACGCAGAATCATCCCGTCTCTGGACGATCCACAGGGTGGGGCCTATCGAAACGTCTAACCGGAAACCAAGAGAAACCAAGAGGCAGCTTAGATTCTAGACCAGTCTTCCAAAACGTGTAGGCTCCTAAGACACCCCATCCCCAACAGAGTTCCCCCCGGAACCAGCTTCTGCTCTCTGCTGTAATTCTAACACCCAGCACATCCTGGCAAATAGCAGAAGTTAGATGAACATTAATAACCACAAAAAAAAATGAATGAATGAGCTCAGGAACAAATGGATAAAGGGAAGAAACAGCTTGGGATTGGGAACTGCCTTCTTTCAAAGGACACCAAGGGCGAATCTTCGAGAAGCAGGGAATGTGTAGGGCGGATGTTGTCCTGACACTGCAGGCAGCAAAGGGGCACCACCCTGCAATTAACTCTTTCCGGTAGGGCTAGTGGGGAAGGGGGCGGCCCTCAGCAGCGCAGCCATTACGCGCCCAGTAGGGGGTCCAAAAAGCTGCCAGACCGGATTTCATTTCGGAATGAACTCTTATGATTTTTTTTTTTTTTTCTCTGCTGTTCCAGCAGCGGCAACAGCAGATTTACTCCCCTAATTATGTTTGGCTTTGGTTAAATTAGTTTGCATTCCCTGAGCACACACAGGGTGGGGGAGGGGGAGCAGGCAGGAGTAGGAGGTGGCCGGAGAAGATGCCGAGAGGTGGAGAGAATCTTCTCAGAGAATGATGCACACAGCAGAACAATCCATCAGGCCCTGGGCAGCGGCTGGACAGACAGCTACTGCGCGGTGCTCCAGGGATCCCCAAGGGATGGAGAAAGTGGTGTTCCGCCTAAATCTCTATTCATTCATTCATTCATTCATGCTACAAATATTTATTGAGGACTCAAGATGAGTCAGACATTGATGTGAAAGGTGCAGGGAATTGCAGTGAACCAGACAACTAAAGGCTCCCTGACCTCATGAACTTATATTCTAGGAGGGAAGCGAGACAAGAAATAAGATAAGCAAAACTTTCAGATGCCATGAAATCAATGGAACAGAATAAGGTGATGGGGAATTTCATTAAGTTGTTTTTGCTGGCAGTCTCACCCAATAACAAAAATAACACAACCACCATGAATCCACGTACTCAGGGATATTCTAGAACCCACATATTCTAGAAGCTCACTAACCTTTCATTGGACCTTCACAGAAAACCCTGAGATGAGTATAGTTACCCTTGTTTCACAGATGAGGAAACTGAGGCCCAGAGTGTTTTAGTTACCTGCTGGAGGACATACAGCAGGTGACCTCCAATGCAATGTTGCCCCTGTGCCTTTCAAAGTTCTACAGTCAATAACAGTAACCAGTGATTAAAGCACCCGTTAACTACCAGGCATACAATCCTTGCAGCACATTCTCAGTATCAGCTGTCGGCAGTTTTATCCATTGCCTTTTACCAGCCAAGACCCGGAGAGCCTAGTCAGTTGACCCAGCATGATAAGTCCGTGAAGGAATAAAGGCAGGATTGGGACTCACATCTGAATGACCCCTCAGTCTTGTCACCGCCCCCACCCCAGAACATAATACAAAGTAGCTGCTGAAACTAATATATTTTTTTCCTTGATAACCAGGAGGAAAGATTCTGATGTTAGAATGTCCTGTGGTCGCCATCCAGAGAACCCCTGGCTAGGACCAACATTTCCTCTGACTTTTCTGGCTGTTGTTCCAGGTAACCAGCCGGCAGCTAAGCTTAACACTCTTGCAAACTTACTTTGGGGAATAAACCAGAAGCAGAAAAATGCCTAGAACTCAAAGCAATGGTGCAACTCTAAAAGGGCCTCTTGTTAAATCGTGCTGTCCTCAACAAAGACACAAATAGGCAACCCAGGATTTAGTGCTGTGTGCAGATGAAAACTGCCTGTATCTTTACGCCAGGCCTTCCTTAGTATCCTATCTGATCAGTGACCTACGTTCTTCTATGCTCTATGGAACTGCCCCTATTTTCATAACTACCTGTCCTTACCAACTGCTGAATTAGATTCTCCATAGATAGCCCAGCCAACATCTCAAACCACCTCAACAGTTAAGGGCGTTTCAGAATTTCTATGATAAAACCTGTTCTTTATTCTTTTTAACACCTTGTCTATTTTTCACATTTGTAATGGACTCAAACCTGAAAGGGGAATTGTCAAATCAGAATTTTTTTTTTTTTTTGAGCAAAATGCCATTACAACCAGAATCAGCTGGTTTTGATTTATAAACACTGTAATCTTCCCCAGGCCTTAGATTTTTTTTTTTTTTTTAACAACATTCAGATCAGAACCAATTTAATTTTGAAAGATAGCTAATCAAGTAATTTGTTGCAGCACCTCTCTGGTTCTTGCTGTTGCAGAGGGGGTTGGTTGCTGCGTATGGATAAACTAACACTTTATTGAAGATTATAAATGGACCCTTCAGGTATCATGAAGTGCTTACCTATAATCTCCAGAAACACAATAACTTCTATACGTTCATTTAGCCACTAACTTGAACATTTCAGTGATTCACACGGAATGATCCACTTATGTGGTTAAGACTTGAAGCTCCAAACGTGTTTTATATGCAATAATTCTTTTTGTTATTAAAAATGTTTATTTACTTTTGAGAAAGAGAGAGAGCAAGAGGGGGAGGGGCAGAGAGAATGGGAGACAGAGAAACCCCGATGGGAGGCTTGAACTCCCAAACTGCGAGATGACCTGAGCCAAAATCAAGAGTCAGATGCCTAACCGACCGAGTCACTTGGGCGCCCCTGCAATAATTCTTTTGAAATGTACTAACTTTTTAGAGACGCATATAGATGAATTCCCAATTTTGGAGAAGAAGAGTACATCAATCTCCATCTTGATTTTGCAATTTTCTTTATAGTAGTCCCCCCCCTCACCTTATCTGTGGGGATACATTCCAGGATCCCCAGTGGATGCCTGAAACCACGGATGGTAATGAACCCTATATATATTATTTTTTTCCTGTGCATACATACCCATGGCAAAGTTACTTATAAATTAGGCACAGTAAGAGATTAACAATAACCAATAATAAAATAGAACAATTATAACAGTATATTGTAACAAAAGTTATGTAAATGTGGACTCTCTCTCTCTCTCTCAAAATATCTTACTGTACTGTACTCACTCACCTTCTCCTCGGGATGATGTGAGATGATAAAATGCCTCTGTGATGGGATGAAGCGAGGTGCCTAATGTAGGCAATGTGACACAGAGAGTTAGGCCACTACCGACTTTCTGATGACACCCCAAAGAGAGGATCGTGTGTGGCTGACTGCAGGCAAAGGAAGCTTCAGAAAGAAACCGCCGATTGGGGGCGGGGGAGGGCAGGGCTACTATACTCCCGACACCCTAACATGTACACACTTAATGAGAAACAAATGGGACATGGATTTGAGAATTCCACATATTTGGGGATCGTTATAGTCACCCCAAGCTTTCCATTCACCATACTTTCATTAAGCATGACTACATGATGGAATATAGCCTACCCTTGGAACTCGTGTTCCAATAAAGACAGATGGTAACCCATTGCCTTCTCCTTAGCAAATACCTACATTCCTATTCGGTGCCAGTCTCTGTTCTAAGCGCTTTATAATTACTGAATCCTCGAGGCGCCTGGGTGGCACCTGGCTCTTCCTTTCGGCTCAGGTCATGATCTCATGGTTGTGACATCGAGCCGTGTCTGCTTAAGATTCTGTCTCTCCCTCTGCCCCTCACTCACTCACTACAAATAAATAAATAAATAAATAAATACTGAATCCTTGTAACAATCCTGTGAGGTAGGAACTGATTTGCCCCCTTAATTTTTTATTCTTTAAATTTGATCTGACTTAAGTCCTAGCCATGATATTCTGTTCCTCTTTACTGCGTGGGATAGCCAGGGCATCACCCAGGATAATTGTTTTCAGACCTGTTTCACATTCTAAAGCAGATGAAAGCCTCATGGAGTTAAAGGCTGCTCCTGGTGTGGTTAGTCTTCTACCCCAGAAGCAACTAAATAATTCCTCTTTCTGAGCAACTTCTCATTTCCTTTCAAAGGAGGCACGGGGATTGTGGAGAAAGTACCAAGCCCAAAGACATTACCCTGCCAATCTGGGCAGATAAATGGGAAGACCCGGCATTCCTCTCAGGTGTCCACGTCCCTGTCACCTTCCCTTTACTCTGGTCATCTCTGAAATTAAGCGGTCTGCTGGTTGACTTGCAGGCAGGAATTAGGAAAACTCCTGCAAGAAGCTTTCACGGGAGGAAGGAATGAAAGCATGCGCTGATACATTGTATTAATGTGCTGGGAAAGTGTTTTCCACGTTTTATGGTAGAAATAAACATGGGCATGGGCTTCAAATTCCAGCTTTGCCCCATGCTTGCCCTGTGACTTTGAGCAAGTAATTTAACTTCTCTGAGCTGTCGCCTTGTTTATAGGAAACCTACTTAATAGATTTTTATGAAAATTGGGTAAACTTCAATTATATGATACAATATAAGCATAATGGCCCCTTGTGGTTGCTTCATAAATGTTGGGTCTCTCCTCATTTCCTCCTCCTTCCACGTATGTTTCCAAGGCAACCTGCTACCACAAGTACCAGATAATAAATAACAAGTGACGTTTCAAAAGAAAAAAAAAAAAAAAAGACCCTCCTCACCCCCAAAGTCCTGGGAAGGAAATGTTCTGATTTTATAGATTTGCCAAGGTGGGCTGATTTCCACCCAGTATACCAATTCTGTCCCATTTTGCTGCCTCTATAATGAAGAAGAAGGAGAAGGAGAAGGAGAAGAAGAAGAAGAAGAAGAAGAAGAAGAAGCAGCTAACATTTATTTTCTCATTTATTTGCAATGTAGGGAAATAGTCCCAAGTGCAGGAGGGAAGGAAAATGGCAGTTTGAGAGGTCCTGATGTTACCACTCTCAGTGACAAGGTAGACAATCCAGAGCCTTCCTCACACCCAAAAGGAAAGAAATTGGACCCCAAAGCAACTGCTCCCTTGGCTGCAATGCCTTGTAACAGGATTACAGGTTATGTAAGTCAAGGTCGAAGACGGCCATTTTCTTTGTACGGCTCAAGCATTTAATTTTCCAAATCAGGAAACTTCATTTCTCAATGTGCTCAGTAGAATCTATCGGCTTCCTTCAGCAGACAAAAGAAAAGCAGCTGAAAATTGGCATGTGTGTTGCCTTTAATTTAAGCTTTTGTGCCCCTATTCTTGGTCCTTACGGTTTAGGAGGTGCAGCTCTTGCCCCCAGGGAAGAGAACGGTATCAAAGCACCTTCGAACCAGGGCTTGAGGAGTCTGGTGACCTTAGAGCCTCAACTCTGAATTTTCTGGCTTCCGCGGGTTTACATCCAATCCACAGTGTTCCTTTAGGTGGTGTTTTATGCTTAATTATACTTAAAGGTTCAGCGGGTGGGATTTCATCCAAAGCCCAAGACTTTGAGCCATCAGCTCCTGGGGATGTCATTTCAAGCTTCTCATTTCTAATCACCTGGGTCTTTACCCAAGATGTGTTTTAACTCAAGTTAAAGGGGTTTTTGTCTTGTAAGCAACCATTTTAAAAAGCAAAGTGTTTTGTTTGTGGAAAAAAAAAAAAAAAAAGAAACATCTGAATAGATCTAAATCCTTCCTGTAAATAATTCACAAATTATTATGAAGGGATTTGTAATGTTTGAAACCTGTGTTTGCAGCCTCAGTCACTCTGTTGGGGGCGGCATATGTGACATGCTTCTGGGAGTGATCTGAACCGTGACATGGTGAGACCCACCAGGCAGACTGGAGGTTCAGAGAGGCCAGAGAAAACTAGAGCAGGCAGTAAAAGGATGTCGAAGCCATCTGAGGTCTTCGAAAGCTATATACAGTCATTAGAGCAATTAAAGCCCTTTTCTCAGCTTTTTCAGTAAAATCTTAGCTTTAACAGCTAAAGACCATGAAACCACATTGCCTCCCTCAGTAAATATTACCATATCCAAAGTCCATTTGCCTTCTTCCAGGAGAAGGGCCTTGGCAAATGGGGGGGAACAGTCCTCTGCCTTGCCAGAGGACTTGAAAGGGACTTGCCCTTTCTGAATCCGTTGAAGACCCTGCTTGAATCCCACAGCAAACAGCACAATAACATGGCCTCCAGAGGGTGAGGTGGTGGGAGGTTGAAATGCTGGGGCAGAGCTAAGATGCGTTGGCTGTAAACCCCCTGGGATGCCAGGCTGTGGTCCATATGTCCTTAAGGCACCTTGGTTGACAGAAGGTGAGGGCGAGAGGTGTCCAGGCTGAGGGAGGAGGTGTGATAATCTCAGGAGGACCATCTGAAGGAAGATGGCTGTAGTTCGTCCGAAGCGGTCACTTCACCTTCAGCTGGCCCAAAAGATCTCCAGGAAAGGTGCACATCTCCTCCTCCTATCCCCTCCTTAATGCCTCTCCAGGTGCCCCAGCCTCTTTGCTTCCAAAATAAAACCTGAGCTTCAGAGTTCTGAAGCAGACATCCTGGGATGGAGCCCTGGTTTTGTGGCTGGGATGTTTGACCTTGGGTCTGTTATTTCCCTGTGCCTCAAATGCTTCATTGATCAAATGTAAATAATTGGAGTATTCCCCTAATTGAGTTGATAACATCAGAAATGAATTCATACATGAAAAGAACTTAAAACACGTATTAAATGTTTGGAAATGTTAGCCATTATTAGGTTGAACCTTATGAATAGTCAGCCATTTTTGGCTAACTGACAATTTCATATGGTTCAATCACTTATTAAAGTTCTCAGCCTTCGGGCTCCTGGTTGGCTCAGTCAGTTGAGCATCTGACTTAGGCTCAGGTCATGATCTCACAGTCCATGTGTTAGAGCCCTGTGTCGGGCTCTGTGTCGGCAGCTAGGAGCCTGGAGCCTGCTTCAGATTCTATGTTTCCCTCTCTCTCTGACCCTCCCATTCTCGTGCTCTCTCTCTCTCTCTCTCTCAAAAATAAATACAAAATTAAAAAAAAATGTTTTCAGACTTCCTGAAACCTCATCTTTTCTTCTCTTGAGAAACACTCAAGCATCACCTGCTCCTGGAAGCCTTCCATGATGCCCAGTCTGTTCATTCCCCCATATACTCATGTGTTCACTTACTCAACAGCAGAGTATTGAGCATCATGGCCAAGTACCAGGAACTGAGAATTAACGATGAGTAAGGCCAAATGGTCTTTCCCTCAAAGATCTCAAACCCAGAGAAGAGAGTCAACCATGTACTGACAACTGATGGAGTAAGTGCCTCTCCAGGCGGGTAGAGAGACTATGAAAAAAGTTACTTAACAATAGAGTCCTGGGGCGCCTGGGTGGCTCAGTCGGTTAAGTGGCCGACTTCGGCTCAGGTCATGATCTCGCAGTCCATGAGTTCGAGCCCCGCGTCAGGCTCTGTGCTGACAGCTCGGGCCTAGAGCCGGCTTCTGTTTCTGTGTCTCCCTCTCTCTCTGCCCCTCCCCCATTCGTGCTCTGTCTCTCTCTGCCTTTCAAAAATGAATAAATGTTAAAAAAAAATTTTTTAAAAAAACAATAGAGTCCTGATGGAGTACATGGGTTAAGAGCAGGGAAATCTTGGAACAAGTAATCCTTACCTAAGACCTGACGGGCGAGTTGAGATTGGTCAGATGAAGAAGAGACAAAAGATTGTTCCAAACATCTAGACTTTTCTGTGAAGGTCCAGAAGTGAGAAAGAGAGAGAGAGAGAGCTCGTGGAAGAGAAGGGTGTTGGGTGTGGCTGTAATGAGACAGAGGCTGTCCTGAGAGGGCAGTGAAAGGGAACACAAGCAGCAGAGGCCCAGTCATAAAAGGCCTTGTAAGTCACCTACAGACTTTTGGGCAAACTTTAAGGAGGCATTTTCTCTCAGGGCTACCCAAGGTTCTACCTGACAGCAAGTATCTCCTTAATATCTGCCCCCTCAGTACCTCATTCTACTGCTATCTCTGTTGGGCCAACAGGAAGCCCTTGAAGGGATTTCAAAAGGAAAAAGACACCTTCCCCCACTCACTTTGGCTCAACTTGGCTGATGAACCAGAGGGAAGCAAGGGGAGTCGGGACAGAAAGCTGGGGCACTTATTCAGGCAGTGGGGCCCTTTATACAGGTGCCCAGAACATACCGGCTTGCTTCATACATATCACCCAGGATGCTGACCTTCAACTGTCTCTCTATATGTTTATGTTCCGCTGGACTGAATCCCTTGAGAATAGGGACCTAGGAGTCTGTCCCACCACCTTACCTCCAGGACCAGCACCATGCCTAGGACAGAACAGATAGTCAATAAATAGTAACTATTATTATTATGACTAATGTTATTTAATACTTACTGCTGAAATCCAGACACACAGATGCTCTTGCTATGGTTCCACATGGTAAAGTGATTCCATGGAATACTACTATTCTGAGAAATGTTAAGCAAAGTTTTGGCCATTTGGGGGGAGGCCTATATTCAAAGTTTGAAAAACATTTGCTTAAAAACATGAAATGGGGTTAACTAAACTGTGTCTACTGAGCGGCTCTAGAATCAATAGCATCCCAGTAGCAACATGCTCACTAAGCACCCAGATTCTCCAATAAAGAGGAATCGGGGTTCCTTGAAAAAAAGATAGCTAATTCTAGAGGTGGAATAGTGAATATAAAAAAATGAGCCTGGAGTACCTTGTAGTGTCAGAAAGTAAGGAAGTGTTAGGGCGCCTGGGTAGCTCAGTGGGTTAAGCAGCCAACTTCAGCTCCCCTCACGATCTCACAGTTCATGAGTTTAAGCCCCGCGTCAGGCTCTGCACTGACAGCTCGGAGCTTGGAGCCTGCTTCGGATTCTGTGTCTCCCTTTCTCTCTGCCCCTCCCCTGCTCATGTTCTGTCTATCTCTCTCTCTCTCCAAAATAAATAAACATTAAAAAAAATTTAAAAAAATAAAGGAAGTGCGTGCACATGCACACACACACACACACACACACACACACACACTGATGGACATACGAGACCCGGGAACCAAATGAAGAGCTTCTAATAGCCATTGGTGGAACAGTGAATAAAAAGATAAATAACATAGCATTGGATTATAACCCAGGGTATAAAATAAGTATCCATGAATCCATACTGATAGAAATATATGGTTGCATAAATAAAAAGGAGAAAAGGGACAGATCTCTCATGCAGAAGAATTACAAACAATTCTTCTAGATACTCCTTTGCACGGACGTGGGGTATAACTTCCTCCCTCTTGAGCACGGTCTATGCCTAGTAATTCCTTTCCAAGCAGTGTGGCACAGGAAGAGGGAAAGGAAAGCGATTTTACGATGAAGAAACCTGACAAATCCTACTTCAGCCAGGTGACCAAGCTTAACATTCACATTAAAAAACATATGCTAAGATGTGCTTTGATATCACGTGATGAGCGTGGCACTATACGTCTGTGGTTTTCCTCCCCAGAACAAATACCCCTGTCTAGCCACGAGAAATACAACTGACATACACGAACTGGGCTGTATTCTGCCAATCACCTGACCGGTACTTCTCAAAACTGGCAAGGTCATCAAATACAAGAAGAGTCTGAGGACCTGACCCAGCCCAGAGGAGCCTAAGGAAATGTGATAACTAAATGTAATGTAGTATCAGGGCGCCTGGATGGCTCAGTCGGTTGAGTGTCCGACTTCGGCTCAGGTCATGATCTCACAGTTTGTGAGTTCGAGCCCCACGTCAGGCTCTGTGCTGACAGACAGCTCAGAGCCTGGAGTCTGCTTTGGATTCTGTGTCTCCCTCTCTCTACCCCTTCCCCACTCGTGCTCTGTCTCTCTCTGTCTCTCAAAGATGAATAAACGTTAAAAAAAATTAAAAAAATAAATAAATGTAATGTAGTATCTTGGATGGGAGCCTGGGAACATTATATAAAAACTGAATAAATCTGGGCAGAGTATGGACTTTAGCTAATAATAATGCATTAATACCAGTTCATTAGTTGTGACAAATGTTTCGTGCCAGCATAAGATCTTAACAACTAGGAAAATAGGCATAGCGTATGTGACAATTCTCTGGACTATCTTTGCAACTTTTATGTACATTTAAGAGTATTCTAAAATTTTTATAAGACTATTTTTAAAAATTAAATAGTACCTTTACTATCCAACTTCTCGGATGCTTTAATATGCTGAGATACGTTATGAATCTTCCCAAATTAATAGGATTAAGGGACTGAATAACTGTTACATTCTCTTGGGCCCTGCCTGGTGTTCCCTAGAATGGTAGGGAATAGTAATAATAATAATAATAACAACTAACATTTTTAGAAAGGTTCTGAGCACCATGGTTAATGATGTAGCCCCATGAGCCAGACTGCTTATTGTAGTGTCAGCCTTTAAAAGCGGCACGACCTGGGGCACCTGGGTGGTTCAGTCGGTTGAGCATCCAACTTTGGCTCAGGTCACGATCTCATGGTTGTGAGTTCAAGCCCTGCGTCGGGCTCTGTGCTGACAGCTCAGAGCCTGGAGCCTGTTTCGGATTCTGTGTCCCCCTCTCTCGCCGCCCCACCCCTGCTTGTGCTCTGTCTCTCTCTGTCTTTCAAAAATGAATAAACATAAAAAAAAAATTTTAAGGCGGCACAATCTTAGGCAAATTCATTTAATTGTGCCTCTGTTTCCTTAGCTGTAAAATGGGATTAATAATGCTACGTGTCTCACAGTGTTATTATGAAAATTCAGTGTGTTTTTTTGGATGAATGTGTGGTCAGTACATAGAAAATTGCTCAACACCCTCATTGTGACTTCTTAAGGGCTTTCCATACATTGTTTCCCTACATAGCAAATATTATCATATGAGGTAGTAACCAGCTATGATTTTAGAGAGAGAGAGAGAGAGAGGGAGGGAAACAACTAAATTTGCCCCAGGTCTCACAGTTAGAGAACTATGGAATCAGGCCCATCTGGGAGGAAGCCCAAGGCAGAATTACAAGACTCAGAATCTTGGAAAGAAGTAAAAGGACCCTCACTACCAAAACCCCAGGATGAGGAGGAAATTCCAAAGGATAAGTGAGAGAAACTAGAAACATGAGCACGCAGAATCAAAACTCATCTTGCCTACTCTGCAATTTCATAAACACCTTCCCGGTTACTAACTGCCATCTCTCAAGTCTCGATAGAGACACCACCTCTGCTAATGCCATAAATACCCCAGAGTCTCTCCCCATATTTCCTAAGGACCAGTGCCTAGTGGACCTTTCTCTACCCAGCATTCTCTGTAAAGACAGAATTTGCCCCTGAATGTCCAGTTCTCCTTGAAAACGTGGAAGACTTCTTGCACACTTTCCTTTCTCTGCCTCTGGCCTGGGAAACTGGACTCTGTAATCTGCGGTCACTTGAAATGAAGTGACAAGAGATTCTGCCATGCTTACTCATCATAAGACTGGGGTTTCCATCTGTCAGCCAACTGCACAATTAGGAAAAAGAGAAAATTCAAAGCAACCCAAAAAAGAATGACTAAAGCCTATAAAAGTCTGGAAGAACCAGAAATGGGTTCCTCTAACATGGTGTTCTGAGAATCCCCAAACACTCAACACGATGCCTGAAGTCCCTCCTGACCTGCAGCACACACATGGTAACCTAAGGTCGTAGGGTGAGCCGGGTGCTTATTAGGGATGGAGCTCTTCTCTAAGGCCAGCAAAGTGCTACCCCTGTAATGTAACTCACAGGCATGCTTTCCTCTCCCACAACAAGCAAATACCTGTCAAAGCCCATCACAGACAAACATGGAGTGGGAGCAAGAGAATGGAAAATTCTCTCCACTGGCTGCTTTCCCTCCTTCTCTTCCCACTCCCTTCTCTTTCCTTCCAGGAGCTTAGGTTCCGATCAACCCGTAGCCTATGTCTCAGTTTGATGTTGAACTTGATCTCTCCCTTCACATCTACTGAGGATTTATGAGTAACTAAACAAAACACCAATCAAAAGTAAAAACTTAAAAAATGGCATCTCCAGCTTCCTGAGTCTTCTTGAATTGACCTTCTTCTCTTGGATTCTTAATTCTATAGTCTACACCATTTGCTTAACATTTGGCATATAAGTAGGGTTATCAGATAAAACACAGGTTGCTTAATTAAATTTGAATTCCAGACAAACTAAGAATAATTTTTTTAAGCGTAAATATGTCCCATTCACTATTTGAGAGCTACTTACATTAGAAAAGTATTTGATATTTATCTGAAATTCAAATTTAACTGGGCATCCAGGATTTTTATTTGTGAAATCTGGCAACCCCATATACAGTGTAAACCACTTCAGTAGATTGTTTTGTTCGAATGGTATCACACACAGTTGCCCAGTACCTGAACAAATTAAGATGAAAAGACTGAGATCCAGAGGGGGAAGGTGACCGGACTCTGCTAGGTCCGTATTAGAGTGACAGAGCTCAGAAATGAACACAGACACGTGTTTCTTTCCTGTCAGGAAGCAAATGTGAAAACCTGAAATGGGCATAAAAGATTCCGAGTTTCTGGTGCATCTGGGTCATCTCCACCTCGTATTATCTTTGGGCCATCCTACAGCTGTGTAAGTGGCAGAAAACAGATTAATAACGTAAGTGACTTTTGTTAGTAGCTGCGTATCAGTTGTGAGAGATTGATCACTGTGCTGTGGCTGGGCTGGTCTCTGCATCTATTTATATACACTTACCCCAGCCGGGCCTCGTGGCACCTAAAGACGTCTTTCTTTGAATTCTCCCTTGAACTGGCTGTAACGTCTTTCCTGTTCCCTCATTAATGAATGAGTTAAGCGAATCTTTGACCTGTATTGATAAGATTCACTCTGTTACCTTTGATTTAAAAAAAAAAAAAAAAAAAAAAATCACCTTTTGGCAGTTTGTCATTCTTCTCCGAAAGGAGGTCTCAAAGGGGGTGCTGCCGAGGCAGGGGCAGTGGTGTTACCGGGTCGCAAAATGAAAGGTAACACTGGGTGGAGAGGAGTGGAAGAGAACACATTTCTGAAACAGAAGTCTGGTCACGTGGCGTTCCCCGGGGAAAGCCCCACCCCCTCCCACTCCCCCGTGGACTTGGCCCTGAGGACCCAGTGGGAACTCGCTGCCCTGGGGGCTTGCTCCTGGGCCACTGGGCCTTCGCACGAGGCGGACGCCCTCTTTCCCCACCTCTCGCTGGGGCTCCCTCCAGCTCTGCTTCCACTCCTGCTCTGGCGTCGATGGATGCCCAGCCTGTGGCTCCCGTGAGCCCCTGGGGCTTCACGAACCATAGCACTTTTCTTATTACGTTGCAATTACTGTTTAATTGTCTGTAGCCTGCATTAGACTGCACTCTGGGAGGGCAGGGACCAAAACTTGCTTTGATTTGTTTACCTGTGCATCCGCACCCCCGAGTAGAGGGTGTTGGCTCACAGTGAGACTCAAAACAGGAGCGTGGAATGAATAAATGGAACCGGAAGCATAACAGGGTCACTTGTGAACACGACGAGAAAGGGAAGGAAGGTACAGGGAGGGGGACAAGCGGACTCGGACCAGCTCTGTTCTCTTAGAAAAACATTTTAGGGGACAAGTCACTAAGCTACCTGCAACCCCCAGGTACTGACTCACCCTCCCTCCACTCAGCGATTTCCTCCCATCTAACGCACAGAACTAATTAACATATTACTCAAAAGAACAGCATAGCAATTTTCATTCTGTTTTATATAAAATTAAATTATAATACTGGGCAGGTCCACCTAAAAGCTCACAGTGTTTTACAGCCTTTCTAAAAAATAAAATAAAATAAAATCTCCCTATTTAAAAAGAAGAAAAAAATATTTTTTGAACCCTACCTCTCCCCAGTCTGGGGGAAAAAAAAAAAAACCAATCCATTTAGAAAGAGTGCTTCCGGGAGAAAGACAGACTCCCAAACCTTTTTCCTAATGGGTTTTCCCATCCCTCCCTTCAATTACCCAGTAAAAGCTACCATAGAATTCCAGGATCCTGTAACTCCTCACAATTCCCCAAAGGCAACCTGGTTTCCAGCCCTCTCTTTCCAAAGTGCCCGCTCTGGAGGCTGTGGTTCCCATTTGTAACAGCCAGTTCCTTTATTGTGCCGCCCAGGTGAATTAGGGAGATGCTGTTTACAGCAGAGCGGAGTCTCGGCCAATATCAAGGGTGCCCACCCCCCTACCCCCCTCGCACACCACGCCGTCTCCCCGCGGGTACAAGCTGATTCCTCCTTGGGAGAGGGAGATCTGGGACCGAGTGCTACAGGTGCCACTCCACCTGCACTGCCGTTCAGACAAGGTCCAGCCAGCCTCAGAGGGACAGCAGTCACTTCTGAATGCCTGGCGTTCCTCCGCCCTTCAACAGCTATGAATCCCCGTCCCTCCTTTAAATGAATACAACCTAGTGGCAACAGAAATCTCAGAACAATATGCAACGGCCAGGCTGGAGTCAGGATGTGGTTTTGATCCTTCTGGAGGGAGGACTCAGGATTGTGCACCACCAGGCGGGTGAGTGGGTGCCCAGGGTAGAGCTGGTGAGGGACCCCCATTGACAGGTCTCGCTGGATCGCTGCATCACACTGCCTGCTCAAATGTCCACATTTCAGGAAACAAGTTAGGTCTGTCAGAAGAGACACACTCCGGTAGGAAAGAATTCTAGGAAAGAACAAGGGCTAAAATATACTGAGGGCTGACCATGGGCCAAGCACTGGTGCTAAGTGCGTTATATGCATTGTCTTACCTACTCCTTACCAGGTTTATGTGGCGGGAACCATTTCCGTTCTCACTTGAGAAATGAAGAAAATGACTCTTGAAGATGTTCTAAAACGTCCCCAAGGTCTTATAACATGATGGTGGCAGCAACAGAATTAAGACAAATCAAAAGTTAGGGCCCAAACTCATAACAATTAGGATGTATTTGTTTGGAAATTAGGTGCTAGAGTTTTTATGTCTGCTCTCTCATTTATCTCTTGCTGATACTCTGAAGTGTTTGATTCCCTTACAAAGCATAAGGAATGGAGAGAACTGGTCCCAGACCACACAGCTAGGAAATGATGTAGTAGTTTTGGGGAGAGGTCTGCCTGTAGCCAGCTGTCAGTGGAACTGCAGTGGGCATGGGGTGGGAGGTGGGGTGTGGCGGGGTGGCAGGGGGGGGCATTAACTCCTGAATTCATGAAAGAGGCTCTAAATGCTCCTATTAGTTCCTGGCCACCAGAAGCACTGATCTTAGGCCAAGGTTTTAAGAGAGAAATCCTCTAAGCTGGAGGAACTTGACTTCCTTGAGATGGATCTGAGTCATAGGACATTCAGAGGGCAGTCATTGGGCCCAGAGGCTCCCTCCATCCCTGGCTCTGAGAACAAATACATTTCCCATCTCATGGCTTACAGGAGAAACTTCACAGGGCTGGCATCCTAGGGAGACTGTTTGAAGGAAATATATCCCCTTGTAAGGACCCGCCCCATTGGACTACATCAGGAATAGCTCAAGTTATTTGTGCATTGGGCAAGAATCACTTAGCTTTGATTCAGAAATCATGTCATGATCTCACAGTTCATGGGTTCAAGTCCCACATTGGACTCACTGTTGTCAGTGCAGAACCCATTTTGAATCCTCTGTCCCCCTCTCTCTCTGCCCCTTGTCCACTTGCACACTCTCTCTCTCTCTCAAAAATAACTAAATAAACATTTAAAAAGAAGTTTCCAAGCCTGTATCAAGGCACTGACTCAACTTACTGAATTCATAAATTTCCTAGGAATCAGATAAAAAAAAATATTACTGCTCTTAATAGCACAAAAGAATACTGACTTTCCAAGAAACCAGCAATGTTATAAATACTTTGTAAGAATGTTTGGAAATGAGAGGAGAGTGAGATTTACACCACTAAAGAAAAATGGTTCAGAGTTCAAATGATAAAGGAGGATTTGGCCATGAGAAAGTTTGTTTTCATTCTAAAATTAAATCAGAGCTCATTAGGCATATGAACCCACCAAACTGCTAACAACTGATCGGGAAGAAAATGTATCTATCTCATCTGCACATATAACCAAACAATTTTTCAACCACGTAATCTTGAGAAACAGGACAAAAATGACATGAGAACTGAGCTAGAGCAAGGAAATCTGGGCTACAGCTCTATGCTTTTATTCGTTGCTTAACCTCACTGCATCTTGATTCCCTCATCTGTAAAATGGACATAATCACACTTATTTCAGGTTTGCTCGTGTCCCGAGTGAGAGGAAGAGAGCAACAAATTCAGCACCGTGCTGAGCGCAAAGTAATTGCTTAAGTAACATTCACTCGTTAATAAAAATGCGTGCCATTCTTTTAATTTTTCTTCTTAATACGGGTCTGAAATAGTTTCCAAATCAGCCAGGTGTTAGGAATAAAGAATCTACACCCTTCAACCTTTAAGAACTGTTCAAGTTACCACGGGAATCAATCAGATTCCTTAAGACTATGAATTGATTTCACCACTTGACTGAGTGCCCTTAGAATATAATCATGAATTGCACTTTGGAGAAAGTTTGTAGGGACTTTTTTTTGATCCATGTGGATGTGTAAATTGAGAAGATAGATGGATACATGTTTTTATTCAAGTAGGTTTTATGTATATTATAGATACACAAATATATGTATGTATACATACTACACATACATATATACATGCAGATGCATGTATGTGTAGACACATATAGATATTCATGCGTATAGATACATATATATACCTACACACACTGTCACGGGAGTGCACATATATAGAGAGAGATAGAGATACATACATACACACACACACACACACACACACACATGCACACACACACACACACACACACACACAATGAGAGAGTGAAACAAAGGAAAAGAAACAGAGATTAGGAGACATTTGTTAAAGGCCCCTGCCAGGGGATGAACAGGATGAAAAATGACAAGACCTAACTCCTCTCAGTTGCCCTTTGCACCTTACTGTTGACACATTTATTGAGGCTGATTATGAATCACATAAGCAACTTTATTGTGTTTGATTTATGCAAATACAAGGTTGCATAAATCAACCTCTTCAATGGTTGCTCTTCAATGGAGGTGTGTCCCCAGCAAAGAATTCTAAAGCAGGAATACAAAGCTCAAATGACAACACTTGTCTCGAAGGTAATGTGCAGAAAGGTCTGCCAAGTGCCCAGCAGAGGGAGGCAGTAGGAACTAGTGAGGCCTGGGGCACACTGGCTGGCTGGCCAGCGGAAGGAAGGAAGCCCGGACGGAGTCCGGGCAATTGGTTGCCATGTGGGAGGAGAGCCAAGTTATTTGCTCAGCTTTCTCGCTTTATTTTATTTTGTTTTCTTGTTTATTGTTTGCTAGGTTTTCCTTATGCTTTTTTCTGTGTTTAGTGGCTGTAAAACTGGATGTATTGGGGCACCTGGGTGGCTCAGTCGGTTAAGCGTCTGACTTCAGCTCAGTTCATGAGCTCACGGTTCGTGAGTTCAAGCCCCACGTCAGGCTCTGTGCTAACAGCTCGGAGCCTGGAGCCTGCTTTGGATTCTGTATCTCCCTCTCTGCCCCTAACCCACTCGCATTCTCTCTCTCTCTCAAAAAATAAATCAACATTAAAAAAATTTTTAAAAAACCTGGATGTATTAGCCCAGACTAATATAACCAAGCACCATGGACTGCCTGGCTTAAAAGAAACAGTTGTAGAGGCCGGAAGCCTTTGATCAGGATGCCAGCATGACCCAGTTCTGGTGAGAACTCACTTCCTGACTTGCAGACACACACTGTGTCCTCATGTGGCAGAAAGAGAGAGGGAAGCTCTGGTTTTTCTCTTTACAAGGACACTAATCCTATCATGCCCCCACCCCCCATCACAATCTCATTTAACCCTAAATTACTTCCCAAAGGCACCACTTCTAAATACCTACACATTGGGAGTTAGGGCTTCAACTTATGAACTGTGGCTGGGGGCAGGGGAGGGGCACAAACATTTAGCCCGTAACATTATGTTCAAATATTTGAAAGTACTGATTAGACCAATAAAACTCACTCTGCATCAAGAAGTGTTCATCTGACTGGGCGCCTGGGGGGTTCAGTCTGTTAAGCGTCCGACCTCGGCTCAGGTTGTGACCTCGCGGTTTGGGAGCTCAAGCCCTACATCTGAGCTGTGGCGACAGCTCAGAGCCTGGAGCCTGCTTCGGGTTCTGTGTCTCCTTCTCTCTCTGCCCCTCCCCCACTCATACTCTGTCTCTCTCTCCCTCTCAAAAATTAAAAAAAAATGAACATTAAAAAAAAATTAAAAACTAAAAGGAGCGTTCATCTGACTCAAAGTCATGGGTTGGTCAACCAGGTATATTCTACCCACCATGCTTCACCATGTTTTATCACTTTAAAATCACAACACACACATGCATACGCATATACACACGTACACACACACACACACACACACACACACACACAGTTGCCTTAGAAATTCTGTCAAGTGTTTATGCAGGGGTCCACTCTGTCTTGGGGTGGGAGACATGGAAACTTATGTACAGAGTCATGACCAGCTTCCTTGATTGAAGTGAAGGGAAAATCCAGGGTATGGCAGGAGGTGAGAAAAGGCTGTTGGGTAAGACAGAGGGCTTGGAGCCCGTGATCAATTTCATTCACGCTGATTCAAGAGGCAATTGGGAGCCACTGCCTACTTCTCAGGTGGGAAAATGCTATGATAGCAATTACGGCAATGAAAGCTGATTCCTCTGACTGTATGTGGAATCGACTTGAGTAGGCAAAGCCTGCAGAGAGAAAAGGCAGGTGGAGGCTACTGGCAGACAGTGTTTTTAGGACTGTGCTGTGCGGACAAATTATTCTGTAGGTTCGTGTGCACCGACTTCCGGTGTGGGAATTTTCCTCCCTCTCCCCGCCCACCCTCTCTTCTCTGCCTGGCAGCCTGCTTCACGTCAACCACAGTGCCGTCTGTGAAGTGTCACAACCTCCGTGAGGCTCTTGAGATGGTTACTATTGTTATCATTACATCTCCCAAACACTTGCTGTGTGACCAGTGTAATAGAGACATCTCTCCCGGGATCCTCACTGTGGCCTGAGGGAGGTAGAATTATCATCTCCATTTGCCAGGATAAGAAATTGAGTCGTAGGGAAGAAAAGTAGCTTTCCTGACCATCTCCCAGGTACAAATTGACTTAGCCATGACTTGAACCTGAATCTCTCTGGTTTCAGTTCCTGAGGAGACAGCTAATACCCTACTGCCTCGACTCCTAGTTCTTTAGCCCAGATCAGCCCCTCCACTCTGGCTCAAGGAGATCACTGCTCATAGCTCTGTTACAGCATGTCCTGCATATCTTATCACTAATTACCTGATTCCACGTCTCTCTCCTCTCGAGACTCTGATGTCCTTGAGGGCAAAGACCGGGAACTCTTCATATCTCTGCCCTCGATAGGCCTAGTTCAGTGCCTAGCTCGTGGTAAGGACTCCGTATGTGGCAGATGACTCTGTGAATAAATGCCCATCGGAGGGACAACCGGACACTGGCAATCTGTGAAGCTGGATGCAGATGCACCCCAGTTTTTAAGGCAGGGAACTGTTGCAGAGGACCTTTCTTATGGGGGATTTCGTCTCCACATATCTACAAACTGTTTCCGCAAAAGTTCATTAGGACTCAGGAAAGAAGATTGATAAGTCTTAAATCTGAACTCTGAATCCTCAAAGCCGTGGAACACCTTCAAGAACTGAGCACGGATTTTGGAATTTCTAGCTGTTTCATGTTGAGAGGAGGTGTTGCGTGGAGGTTAAGAACACAGGCTTTGAAGAGAAACTGCCTGGATTGTGTTCCGGGCTCCTTCCCTTACCAGTTAGGTCACAAAGGGTAAGCTACTTAACCTCTCCTTCTCTCCACTCTCTCATCTATAAAATCATGCTAATAATTATCCCATAGCATTGCTTTGAAGATTAAATGAGTTAATATGTGAAAAATGCTTAACAAAAGGCTATATATGTGTTAGCTATTACTGCATTTTTCTATTTCAAATCTTCTTGGCAGAAAGAGCCATGGATTTGGAAGTTAAGAAAACTGCTTGGTGTCCTGGATCAGCCCCATTCTGGAACCACACTGACAAGCCCTCCTTCCATGGGGTTTAAGTCATCATCCATGAAATATACACCTAAGATACATGTATCATTTCATCATCCCATCTGTAGAATGGGCTGTAAATCCCTGCCCTGTTTTACTTCACGAGGTTAAAAATGAACGTGATCATGCTTTGAAAAATGTAAACAGTTATGGTGTTATTTATTATTATTATTATCATTATTATTATTGCATTCACAAGCAGAACACGTCAAGAGCCATATGGCCTTAATTAATCATAGCTAACAAAGTCATCACTCTAACCAGGAATAATGCTGGATGCTAAAAATAGCCCATACACAAGGATGGAATACAATGAAAAAATTCTCAGTGTGTCAGAAACAGAACTGTGTCTTCTGCAGGGATGTGAAGCATGCTTTCACTCATGCTTCCCTTGCTTTACACGTCCCCTTTCTTCTTGCTTTCTTACTATTCCAGCCCTGCCTGGCATAAATTTCCCTGAGGAATAGTAGCTATTGGTGAATCACAGAAGATTATTGGCTGCTTACAGCTAATGAGCTCTTTCATTTGCTACGCTGCAGAAAACCCACCAGATCTTTCATTCTGACTCTCACGGACAAGTGAGCTGTAGAGAAATCAAACCCTCCCCCCACTGGTGTCCTCCTGAAATATTGTATTTAGAGAAACTACGGATGGCTAACATATGAGACACCAAGACCAGCTTCCTCTTCTCCCTCATCCAATCTTGGTTTGCCTGTGTCCTTCCAAATACTCATTTATCTCTCGGCCCCAGCAAATGAGAAATGTCAGAGAGTTCAAATCATGGCAGAAAGACAGAAAGAAAGAAAGACCACTTAGGAAGTGTATCTCTTGCAGGTCGGGAATTTTCCCCCTGAATTTCAATATTTACATCCACCTACAAAAGGTGAAGGTGGACTTTCTCCAAAGCAATTTTTTTTCGTCTCCCAACTCCATATGTCAAGGAGTTTCTATGCTAAAAAAGAAAAGTATTAGAGACTAGATACCTTTAAAGATTCATTGTAGTCTGTATGGTCATTGAAGAAAAAATTAAGAAAGAAGAAGAGGAGAAGGAGAAAGAGGAAAGAAGGGAGGGAGGAAAGAAGAGACGGAGGGAGGGAGGAAAAGAAGGAAGGAAGAAAGGAAGGAAGAGAGGGAGGGAAGAAACTCAACAATCCTGAAGTTAGTAGACATCTCTTTCTTCAAATATGCCTCTCTGGAAAACTCTGGGATCTTTAATTACAGCAAAAACAATAGCAGAAACTTCTGTCTTTGGATCTCAAATGCAACTCTGGATGGAGTTCCCCAAGAGAGTGATAGATATAAATTTATTAGTTTCAGCAAGACACAGGCATAACTGTTCAGCAAAGAGTTTTATAAGAGGCAAAGAGAAGGCAGAGATAGCAAGAAAGCCCTGAGACAAATAGAACTACAGGCAGACTTTATTAATGACCGATGGATCCCGGGAGCCTCAAAGTTTAGTGCGGTTGCCTCTTTTGAGGTCGTATTTTAAAAAGAGAGAGAGAACGTGAGATGATTATGAACTCTCTTTCGGTCTCCTTTAAAACTGCTAAACTGCTGCTGATGACAGAACTTTCAAAGGAGAGACTTAAGACACAGTTTTGATGTAACAACTTTTATGCCAAAAGCAGAGGTTCATGGAAGCCCAGAGAAATATATCAGCATTTAGGGAGTTTTGCCATGGAGATTAGTAATAAAAGAGAGAGAAAGAGAGAGAGAGAGAGAGAGAGGAGAAAGAAACCTGCATAAATTCTGCTCACTTAGGGCAGATGGCCTGTCTTCCCCATTTGCTAGAAAACTTTGTGAAGAATCAAAACAGTGTCTTGTCCGTATTCGAATCCCAGGCAGTTCATAGGGCCGCATGGGACACGTCTCCACAGAAAATTTATGTTCCCTTTGCAAAATGAGATTGTCACTGGGAGATGGCTGCCCAAGTAGGACTAATTGACAAGTCTCTTTTTGCCTCTTGTGGTCCTAGTTTAAGTTCAAAGGTTTTGAAAAGGAGGTATATTTCTCTTACTCTGTTTTTCTACTTTCTCAGACTGAAAGTCTCAGATCACTCAGATACTAGAGGATTGCCAAGCCACCGATAGACGAAGTTTGGGCTCCTGAGTCATTATGTAAAGGAAAATCACTCACTGTCCAGAAACCACTATGTCGAACCACATATCACATGGCAGACATGGACATTTTGAAGGTTGTTTGTTACAGCAGCTATCCTTCTCCTAATACACTATTTTTGTACATGAACTTGAGTTGTGGGTATTTTGGCTTAGCGTGAAGGTTTAATTCAGCTCCGTAACAAAAACTGTAAAACAAACCTGTTCAACAAACAGATATTGAATGCCGGTTTTAAAGGCTGTCCCAGAATAAGGGTGAATAACTGCAGCTAAGTTCTCAGGCTTTCTTTGAGATCGAGAGGAGCTCAAGATTGGGCAGGCGCTGACACGAATTACCATGCACTGAGACTTTTAAGTCACCACTTCACTTTTGAAGGCGGCCACCCATTACCACCTTCCCTGAGTGGGTCTCTCTTCCTTACAGGGATTTACAAAGAGTCTTTGAGCAAAGGACTTTAATCAAGGTCAGTGCCTCCAGGCACAGTGACTACCAGCCTTGCACCCAGACCATGTCGGTTCTCCTGCTTTGTGAAATAATCTTAAGCCTCTACAGGCCTGTCAAAAAAAAGAAGAAGAAGAAGAAGGAGGAGGAGGAGGAGGACAAGGAGAAGGAGAAGAAGGAGAACTACATGGGAATCGCTGATAAACTGGTATTGATTTTCACAGATCACCCTTGTCAAAAGGATTTATTGATGTGTCAATGCGTGTTGTCGAGAGGATCATAGCAGGATGGCTTTGAAGGATTTATAAGAAATCTACAGGCTTTAATACACTTGGCGGTAAATAACTAACAAGTACTGCGTGTATTGATTCTTGTCATGTGGTCAATGCAATCTTTAGCCCACTAATTGTCAGTATTGACAAACAGTTCATGATCTAAATGAGCAGCTGGACATCTGTTCTGAGCAGAACATTTCCAAATGGCGTTTTCCTTGCAGTTCTCAGCCTAATGTTGGAGCAGTCTCGCAGGTAATCGGCTGTAGGCAGAGGGAAACGTGTGGTAATTAATTCTTCCTTGCTGTCAAATAGAAGTAGGGAGAAGGGAGGCAGGGAGAGCCTGGTCACGGTGCACAAGGCTGGAACCCAGTTCTCAACCCATGCACAGCAGCATCCGTCAAGGCCCATCTCAAATGCCTCCTCCCAGGAAAGACCTTCCAAAACCACACCATGCACGGGGTTTCTACCATTCGCGATAATTCATCCCACATTATCTACATCGCACTTGATTCATCCACATGTGTGAACTTTATTTTTTTGTGTTATGACTAAATCCTATTCTTTTAAGTTTTTTTTTTAATTCTTTAATGTTTATTTATTTTTGAGAGAGAGAGACAGAGACCCAGCAGGGGCAGGGGCTCAGCTCTGTGCTGAGCTGTCAGCACAGAGCCTGATGTGGAGCTCAAACCCACAAGCTGTGAGATCATGACCTGAGCCGAAGTCAGATGCTTAACCGACTGAGCCACCTAGAAGCCCCTATTTTTATTTATTTATTTATTTATTTATGTATTTATTTATGTATTTATGTATTTATTTAGGAGAGAAAGAGCATGAGTGGGGGAGGGACAGAGAAAGAGGGAGAGAGAGAGAATCCCAAGCAGGCTCCTCGCTGCCAGCACAGAGCCCAATGGGGTGTTTGAACTCAAGAACAGCGAAATTGTGACCTGAGCCAAAGTCAGATGCTTAACCTACTGAGCCAACCAAGTGCCCCTAGATCTTATTTTTTTCATTGTGTACAAACTCTTGAAATTTGTTTGGAAGATGCAGGATGTCAGTATGGATCTCCCTGAGAAGATGATGGAGGCTATGAATGGTTTCCCTAGAACGATTTATAGTTGAATTAAAAAAGAATTAAAAAAAAGGCTTTCAGGGGTTTCACAGAAGGTCTAGGGAGTCCATAACCCCCCCCCCCCCCGCACATATAATTAAACCCAGCATCAAATTCCAGTTCCATTACCTCCCAGATGTCTGACCTCCAATATGTCTCTTAACCTGTCAGCCTACCCATCCTTAATATAAGAATAAACAGTTACGCTGGGTGCCTGGATGGCTCAGTCAGTTAAGCATTGGACTTCGGCTCAGGTCACGATCTCACGGTTCTTGGGTTCGAACCCCATGTCGGGCTCTGTGCTGACAATTCAGAGCCTGGAGCCTGCTTCGGATTCTGTGTCTCCCTCTCTCTCTCTGCCCCTCCCCGACTCATGCTCTGTCTCTCTCTCTCTCTCAAAAATAAATAAACATTACAAAAAATAAGAAGAATAACCAGTTACCATGTAGCTATATTCTAAGGATTAGGTACACTAGTTCATGGGAGGTACTTGGACATAGTATCTACCCCCCCCCCAAAAAAAAAAGAAAAAGAAAAAAAAATCACTGGTATCATTGAAGATTTCTGGGTTCATTTCTTCATGTTATAAACATTTGTTGAGCACTAACCAGGAATCAGGTGTGGACCTAATTGCTCCCCCTTAAACATACAGATTGAACTTCACAGAATAACCATTTCATTTGTATTTTAATGCAGACATATATCAACTTACACCTAGTTCTGCTGTAAAACATTTTGCTCTCCATTGGGGAGAGTACTATAAAAATGCAATTAGCAAGTGAGGTAAAAAGAGTGAAGCCAATGTATGTAGACTTGATCTCTGAAGGTGCTTTTTTGAACTTGGAAGACCGACTTTACAGACACAAAGAATACTAGCTGATTTTAGTCGACAAAGTTATCAGAGCTCATTTGTAGGCTTATGGAACTCTTTCCCATTGTTTTCATCAATTATTTTCCTTGTAGGCTCTCAATCCCGTGTCATCATGCCTTCATCTTTATTTTGCTGACGGAGAAACTTGGCATTTGCACAGATAATCTGAAACTCTATCACCTAGGTGAAACTTCCTGTCCCATCTTTTATAATTTCCCACCATATGTTCTGATACTTGAGGTTTAGTACACTGACATTAGCAAGGCATAGAGCCCCCATGTGTCTGGAGACAATGATGGACACTCCATTGTCAGAGATGTAGCTTCTTAAGGAAGTGATATCCTGTCTGATCTTACAAATGTCTCCTATGTCCAATTATCACCAGCCATTTGGGTGAGTGACAAGAAAGATATCAAGGGGAAATTCTTTCCAGATCAGTTTCTCTCCCTCTCTCCTTCCCTTTTCTCTGAACACAGGAAGTGCTCCTTATTATGGTCTAAGAAGCATGACATTAACTTTGTGGTTGCAGTTAAAGTTTTAATATGACACTGCTTGTTTGCTTCCCCCAAATCCAAATCTGCTCATCTGACCACCAGATGAATTACCACCCTTCTTTGACCCAGGACTTAATCTCTTATAGCTCTACGCCTCTAACCTTCATGGGAAAAACACGAGCAAAAGTGAGAAATACTTAAGACTGGAATCCATAAATGATATATATGTTTATAAAATTAGGGAGAAAAACAAGAAAGGGCAGTATTCTGAAGTGTTTGGCTTTAAAAAGTAAGATGGTCGGGAGCCAGGATTGGGAAGATTAATTAAAGAGCACAAAGTGTAAAAATAATACGATATCTCATATTTCATTATTATGAAAACGCACAATAATTGCATTCACCAGAAGCTTTCTTCCTAGAAATTTCCTCTTTAATCTTCTTCGTAATGTGGCAAGATGGTTAAAAAGCAAGCACTAACATTCGGATTTGACCAATGGGATACAGAGTGCAGTGGATGATGTTGAGGGGAGGTACTTCTGTCTCTTTGGTGTGCCTCACTTTACTATCTGTAGGATAAGAATGTTCATAGTATTCTACGCAGAGGGTTATGGTGAGGATTAGAGGAGTAAGAACGCAGAAAGAGGCCTAGATGAGATCCCAACACATAGGGAAGGCTAAGTAAATGTGAGATAGTATTATTACCAGGATGCACGATACACAAGCAAGAGAGAGTCACCTTCACGTTTCCTTTGGAGCCTCAACACTCAAGACAGGAATAAATCTCTCAATTCCGTTCTGCAACCACCTAGTCAACAATGGTGCTGCAGAATGCAAAAAAAACCCATAAAAAGAATATTCTGCGTTCATATAGCCCTTCTCGTTCACAAAGCACTTCTAGATATGTTCTCTTCTATGACCCTTGCAACCATCCTGCAAGGTTTTCAGAGAAGCCAAGGTTATTACATTTAATGAGTGGGAAAGCAAAGAACCAGAGAGGACAAATGACACGCCCAAGGTCACCGGCCTGTTAGAAGTCGAGACAAATTCAAAACCAACTTCATTACTGTGGCGTTACCTGCAACGAGTATCTCTGGGCTTTTTTTTTTTTTTTTTTTTTCCTACCCATACTGATCTTACTAATAGAACTTTGATTTCCTTCTTGAAAACTAGGTCAGCGTGCGCAGGGCTGGTTTGCTGCTAAATGGCACCACCTACGGAAGCTGAGCGCCCTTCATGCTACTCTTCCAGGTCTCTTCTCTTCGTGCCCCCGTGCAGCCATGTATCAGTAGGGGAGCCTGGATCTGAACGGTCGGACGCTCTCTCCTGTGACTCTGAATTTTAAATAGCCAGAAACAAAGCTGGAAGAAAGTGGTTTCAGTCCAGTGGCTGCAACCGGATAAGGGCATGAAGTCATTTCCGCTGCTAATATCCTATGGCGCCGACTGTGGCAACTCTCCTATGTCTGATCCCTCTGCCTCCCTGCCCATTCTCCCAGCAATCCCCGCGACCCTCCAATAAATGATCTCCTCGCTTAAGTTAACAACAGCTGCACCCTGTTTTCTGCAATTTAAGAGCCCGAGCTGATGGACCGATGCTCTCCGCTTCTTTCTCTCGTCTGTCCCATCAACAGACAGACTGAGAATTTATGAATTTATTAGAGAATTTATCAGCTGCCATGCTAGGAATTATGGTATGGAACACAATCAGAATGAAAAAAAAATGCAAGCATCTAAGTGAGTTAAATTAAAAACTAATAAGAAAATATGAGGAAGTGCCACAATCGGGAATACAGTGATGGGCATCAGAAAACACGCAGATCAGAGTTACCTAGAGAGGAAACGAAGGCTTCCTGCGAGGAGAGACTTCACCTGCATCCTGAAAAATGAGCAGGATTTGCAACACATTCAAACATGCAGAGTCTAATACTGGGAAGAAAAAAACAGTGCAAAAGCAAATTTATTTTCCCTCTAAGAAGTCATGACTGATTTATGGAGAAGAAGAAGATTCTGGGGAATACAACCCTGTATATTTGGAACATTCAAATGTGTTATGTAGAATTTGTTCACATCGTGCCTGACAGTGATCAGAGCAGGAGAACGTGAACTTTAACAAACATTTGTAATTGCAAGTCCAAAGCAAAGTATTATGTCTTTCATTGCAGTCATCAGATCAATCACGGGGATGAGTATAAAATCCTGCTGGGCTTAAAACCAGATTTTTCTGACTAAAAGCCATAATTATACTATATTGGTCAGCACACTAACCAGACCAAATACTTCAGATTTAAAAATCACCTCTAAATTTTCCCTGATGTGACTGACGACTTTAGGGGCAAAGAACCATAGAAGAGGCTTCTTCGGTGTTTTTCCTACATTCAAAAGGGTTTCCACCATCCAGAAACTGTCATTAAGGTCTTAAGTACCTCTCAACTTTTATTGAAGTTAAATGGAATAAATCTAAAAGGTTTTATGGTATATACTGAAATCTGTTACCCCTTCCAGCAGATCTCTATTTTTCCCAAAGCGTATTTTGTAAGCTCCCCATACCACAGGGCCTTTGTACAGGCTGCAGTTTCTATCTAAACTGCCCTTCCTTACCCCTTCTCTTCCTACCTCTGTAACTTTCCTTCAAGCCTCAAGTCAAGCATCATCTTTCTAGAGAAGAACCTCTTTAGAAGTCCCTCAACATCAGATCCCAGTTGCCTCTCTCATAGCTCACTTTGCTTTTCTGTCTTAAGTGAGAAAGTTATGATTTGATTAATGATTCTCTCCAGCTGGACTGAAAAAAGTTGGAAAAGCAGTGCCTATGTGTTACTCCACTGGGTCAGCTTTGCTGAATGAATAGAGAAGAAATAGAGAGTTCTAATATGTCTGCCTTAAAATCCTACTGCTTCCAAAGACAATGCAAGTGCCTTCCATGTGGATATCAGTGAAGTCCGTTTTCCTTTACTCAATGTATTTTTCCCAAGTTCAAAAATGTCTTTGTCGTGGATCACTTTTCTTCAATTATGTCTTGATTTGTAACTCTCATTCTCTCTGATGACAGCTTGTTAATTCACCCTGTTTTCTTTTCTTGTCCTTCACAGAAAGAAGGACAGAGCCAAATCGGCTTCTCAAATGTACAAACTCTTATAGGCTTCTGTTTCTCTTGCTCTCTATGTACCTACGCTCAATTTCTTATTTACGTCTCTAGTTTTCACATATTTTGTTTCTATATCCATTGTCATACGCATCATCCCAGAGTAGAAGCATTCACTCCCTCGTGTGTGTGACATCTGTACGTACTTTTATTCTTGCACCCGTCACCTTGTATTATTTGTAGTGGCTTCGGTCTGCGTTACCTACAGGACCACGAGCTCCTTATAGGGAGACACAGGCCGTATCTGCGTAGGGGCTCCCATTTTTGAGCACAGCGCCTGGCGTGTGCCACACCTTCGGTAAATGCTTGTTCAACTGAAATGCTTCAGATCATTTTTTTGGAAAGGATTGCTACGTTGGCAGATCCAATTCAAAATCTTGAACTTGACTGCATTTAATCTTACTGTTTCATTTTCTTCCCAGCTCACCTTCCTACTCCCTCCGGATACAGAGATGTAATCCCTGTTTTCTCCTGTCTTCTACATGATTTGATGTCACAAATATGATTAATGTGCTACTCAACCTCTTGCCCACATCACTAATAACAACATTAAAGAATAGCGGGCCTGTTACTAAATGCCACTCCCGCAAATGGCATGTCTCTCTGCCCCTTGTTTCCAGTCCTCAACCTCTTTGAGGTTCCATGGGGATATTCGTTTCTATAACCAGTTTGAATTAATTCTGCAAGTCAGATTTCAAGAGACCTGAAGACTCAGAACAAAGGCCTGTTTGCAATCCAAAAGTAGTCCTGGCTGGTCCTGAGCGGTCATCTAAAATCGACATTCAAACCAAACGTAAATTTTTGTGCTCTAGAATAACACCACATGTTTACATGGCCCTTTCTCTGTGTACAGAGCTCTGTTCTAGGAACTTTATAGGTACCGGTATTAATATTTTTTTAAGCCCCAAAGGAACCATACGAGGTAGATACTACGATCATCCCCATTTTACAGATGAGGAAACCGAAGCACAAAGAGATTCAGTAATTAACTGGAGGATTCGGTCGAGGTGGTCTTGCTTCAGAATCGGTACCATGCTATACTGGCTGTAGGAAACTGCCCACTTGAATGGTAGTAACTCAAATCTCTGGTTATCCACTGTTGCATTTATATTATTGTTTTTAATGTTTATTTATTTTTGAAATAGAGAGAGAGCGTGCATGAGTGGGGGAGGGGCAGAGGGAGAGGGAGAGAGAGAATCCCAGGCAGGTGCCAGGCTGTCAGCACAGAGTCCAACTCACGAACTGTGAGATCATGACCTGAGCCGAAATCAAGAGTGGGGCCCTTCACCAACTGAGCCCCCCTGGCGCCCCCAGACCCCACCTCTTGATGGCAGAAAGGTCAGCAAATTTGTTGCCTGCTTTTATTTAGGCAGTTGAACCAAAATACAATATTGTGTATTTCGTTTCCTATTTTTCATTCTTTCATTTTAACATTACTTATTGGGAAGTAAGGTAGAAAAGCAGACATTTTTATCTATCTGGCATTTTTATTATTCATGATGTTTCAATAACCACCTGACTGAGCTATATCGAGGCTCGTTATGGCGAAGGTTTCAGTCTCTCCATAAAAACGAGTACAGTAAGGCTCAGAGAGGTTGGGGAACTTGCCCGTGGCGACGTGGACTTAAACCCAAGAACCGTGTGGTGCATATTTTTCTTTTTAATTAAACCGCAGCTGCTTCTTACGATTTTATTCGGTCACTGATTGGGGTGAAAGGGAAGACACGGTATGTGGACCCCCTCACACAACCTGGCGACAGAGTGACTTGAATCTGGTGTGACCTGAGGAAGGTAACCTCCCCTCACTGTACCTTTGTCTTCCCCATTTGTAAAGTGAGTGGCCTGAGCCACGTAAGTGTTTTCCAAACTCATGTGTCTTGAAATCAGCGTATAATAAGTGAAGTATAAAAAAAAAACAAAACAGAACAGAACGTATCTTATGTAGGGAGGGGGAGAACTGTGAATCTTTAGTTTCAGTTGTGGGTGCCTATTTGTGTGTGGGGCGGGGGGGGGGATGGTGAGAACTGGATCATACCAAAAAATGTATTTCTCCCTGTAGATAATAAAAAAGAAGGAAAGCAAACTGGGTTAGGTGACATTTTATGATTCCTTCCAGATCAAAAAGCTATGATTCTGGGAATGGTCATTATGTCAACCATAATTTTGTATAAAACAGAGACTACATCGAACTTGCTTTGAATAAGACCCTGAATAAAATGACTATTTGTTATAATATACTTGACATATTTATCAGCTCGTGTATTATTATTATTCAAAATCAAAAACTTTTTTCTAGTTTGGGTCAAATTTTGGTGGAAGGAAGGAAGGAAGGAAAGAAGGAAAGATGGAAGGAAAGAAAGAAGGAAAAGAAGAAGGAAGGAAAGAAGGAAGGAAGGAAGGAAGGATGGAAGGAAGGAAAGAAGGAAGAAAGGCAGAAGGAAGGAAAGACGGAAGGAAGGAAGGAAGGAAGGAAGGAAGGAAGGAAGGAAGGAAGGAAGGAAGGAAGGAAAGAAAGAAGGAAGGAAGGAAGAAGGAAAGAGGAAAATAAAAAGCATCCCTGTACCAAATCTTCCTGAACCTCAGGGCAAAAAAAAATCTCTGCCAGCAAATATTCCCAAGCCCTAACTCACACATTCTCTATTCATTTCAAGCAGTATTTTTTTTTAATGAAATTTTGCTACCTCTAGAAATCAAATCTCAAGAGAATCTTTTAATACATAAGTGTGAGCAATAGCATATCAATGCTAAATTAATTCAGAGGATACAGTCTACAGACTTAAGGAAGTGATTTAGGGATACAAGTGTCGAATTTGGGGACTGGGTGACTCAAAGAAACGAGAAGTTTCCTTTTATGCTGAAAGTCCATGATTCAGCAGTTCTACAAATGTTGACAGGCACACATTCCGAAGTGTCAAGACTCAACATGAATTGTGGATAACCTTGTTTCTCTGATCCACTGGATTTTGTTGGCCAGAATATGGGGCCTGGTCATTTTTCTTCTCTCAAATATAGAACAATGAAGCCTCTTCTCTGTATATTTGGTCAACAAGCAAGATATGCATTTCACTCTAAATGCAAGGGCACTTTATTTTGGAAAGTATTGATTTCCTAAACTTCTAGAAATTGGCACTCAGTAAACAGCACCTGAGAAGTAAAGTTAAAATAGCTTTTGTGTAAAATACATAATACGGTGTGCTCAAAAATTTAGAAATGACATCACAAATATCATCTTGGTTTTTTCCTGATTTTAATTTTCACATAATATATTTATGGGGCACTTCACTCTCTTTAAGGTACTTTTTTTCATTCACTCATTCAAAGATATTTATTGGGTACCGAGTTTATAGCAGGGCTTACTCTTGGCAACGGTGTGGCAGACAAGGTCCCCTGGAGTTTCCAGCTCAGCAGAGGGGGATGACAAGGAACAAGAAAACAAATAAAAGAACCAGATCATTGCAAATTGCAGTAAGTGTCACGGAAGAGAAAATCAGCTTGTGATGCTCAGTGATGACTTCAGATGTGCAGGGAAATGCTAAGGAGATAACATTTGAGCTGAAATCTACAAGGCAGGAAGGAGGGGCGCCCAGGGGGCTCAGTCGGTTAAGCTTCTGACTCTTGGCTTCCGCTCAGGTCATGATCTCACGGTCTGGGAGTTCAAGCCCCACATGGGGCTCCGTGCTGACAGTGCGGAGCCTGCCTGAGATTCTCTCTCTCCCTCTCTTTCTGCCCCTCCCCCCGCTCACTCTCTCGTCTGTCTCCCTCTCAAAAATAAATAAATAAACTTACAAAAATTAAACCAAATTAAAAAATAAAAAGCAGGAAGGGGTCAGCTCCATGCAAACCTGAGGACAGAGTTTTCCTGGCAGTGAACTTGCTGGGGCAAAGACCCTCCAGAGGAAACAGACCTGGGGAAAGGCAGAGGACAAAGAATCTCACATACCCAACACTCCCTTTCTGTGTGAATATGCTGCCTTTAAAAAGCTTGCTCTTTTTTTTTTTTTAAGTTTATTTATTTATTTTGAGAGAGAGAGAGAGACAGAGAGAACACAAGGGGGGAAAGGGCAGAGAGAGGGAGAGAGACAGAGAACCCCAAGCAGGCTTTGCATCACCAGTGCAGAGCCCGAGGCAGGGCCCGAGCTGAGGAACCATGAGATCACGACTTGAGCCAGCCAGTCATACCTGACTGAGTCACCTAGGCGCCTAAAAAGCTTGTTCTTAATCCTTCTAACCCCAATTCCTGGTGTTCTATATTTTGCGAAAAAGAGAGAGAGAGAGACTGAGAATTGAGAAAAAGTATAGTAAAGTTTTTCTGCCCGGTACACACTCAAAATAGTCTGATAATTTTTTTTTAAATTTTTGTTTAAGTTTATTTATTTTGAGAGAGAGAGTGGGGAAGGGGCAGGGAGCAAAGGAGAGAGAATCCCAAGCAGGCTCTGCACTGTCAGCACAGGGCATGCAGCAGGGCTCGAACTCATGAACCCTGAGATCATGACCTGAGCTGAAAACCAAGAGTCCCACGCTTAACCAATTGAGCCACCCAGGTGCCCCCAAATAGTCTGATAATCTCTAACTCTTATTTTTAAGGTCTCTTTAGGACAAAGATCAGACTGATAACATCAGATTGTGTAAGAATATTCTTCTTTCCCTGGAGCTTGATTTCTCCAAATGCCACGTTTTCATTCGCATGGTCTTGTCACGTTCTAAATATTGACAAGCTTTTTTATTTCCTAATCATCATTTGATAATTTAAAACTTGGGTTGACCAATCACCAAAAGCTTTACAGCTGCAAAAGAAAAACGAAAAGTACTATTTTTGTGACTGTGCAAAACGGAGTCAATTTTCCCCAAAATATTTCACCCCTTTGGCGCCTTCTGCCTCCTCCTCCATCACCACTCCCGCTCATTCTGAGGACCAACCAGCAGCAGCAGAGATCACTTACTGGTGAAGTCTGGGATTAGCCCTCCCCAGGGTTCTGGTACCAGTAACGCATTTCCATATCCCGAGCAAGCTCTGTTTTTGTCTTTGTTTTTCCAAATGCTGAAACTAGCCTTTCAAGCCACTGGCCTCGGACATAGAATATTTGCAAGAATTTTATCCTTGGTACCTGAAAATGGAAGCCATTCCAATGTTTTTTTCTTTCTTTCTTTCTTTCTTTCTTTCTTTCTTTCTTTCTTTCTTTCTTCTTTCTTTCTTTTTAAATAAGGAACTTATCAGGAAAAATCACTGGGCAGATTGGTCAAGTTTCCTGAGCCTCATTTCCTAGAGCAAAACCCGTGTCTCTATCATCAATAACACAATGGTAGAGTGGAAAGGAAAGAATCCTAGAACTCATTTCTGTCCTAAAGCTTTGGACATGCCGCTCTCTTTCCCTGGAATATCCTGGCTCGCTCCTTTCACCTGACATACTTTTAAAGAACTTTCAGATGCTGCAGCTTTGGCCC
This sequence comes from Neofelis nebulosa, assembly GCF_028018385.1. Taxonomy (NCBI): domain Eukaryota; kingdom Metazoa; phylum Chordata; class Mammalia; order Carnivora; family Felidae; genus Neofelis; species Neofelis nebulosa. The sequence continues at coordinate 194,481,334 of NC_080784.1, read as the reverse complement.
CAAAAAGAACTAGACTCAAACCTCAGCTCTTCTGACTTTGGGGCTCATTTGTAAAATGAGCGTAAAAGATGACTTATTAGGATTGTTAAAAAAAAAAAAAGGTTAGATGGGATAATCTATGTATAACTGTCTGTGTACCTCTGCTGTTTGTGCCGTGTATCTGCCCCGTGATACGAACAATTATTTTTTTAAATTTTTTTTTACATTTTATTTATTTTTGATAGACAGAGAGAGACAGAGCACAAGTGGGGGAGGGGCAGAGACAGAAGGAGACCCAATACCAAGCAGGCTCCAGGCTCTGAGCTGTCAGCACAGAACCCCACGCGGGGCTCGAACTCACAAACCGCGAGATCATGATCCGAGTGGAAATAGGAGGCTTAACTGACTGAGCCACCCACGCGTCCCTGAACAATTATTTTTGCAGTAGATTCTCTTTATTCTGGAATAAGAGGCCTGATAATTAGTAGGTTAATGGAGCATTGGTAAAGCAGGCCATGAGCTTTGGGCAAAAACCAGTATGTTCTATAGAAGGAAGGAAGCATGTCCGTTAACCTAGGAAGCATGGTACACAGGGGATGTCTTAAGCTCTTCCAGTCTATCGGGGCGCCCAGTGGCTCAGTTGGTTAAGCGTCCAACTCTTGGCTTTCGGCTCAGGTTGTGACCTCACAGTTTGTGAGTTCGAGCCCTGCGTGGGGCTTTGCACTGACGGTGCGGAGCCTGCTCGGGATTCTCTCTCTCTTCCTCTCTCTCTGCCCCTACCTGCTCACAGACACTGTCTCTCAAAAATAAATAAATAAGCTTGGGGAAGAAAAAAGATCTTTTGCTATATTTTTTTACAGGTCTCAGTTTAATATTTTCCTCCCAGAGTCTTGCCAGACATTCTAGGTAATCTTAGTTTTCTCTGTCTCCCCTACTAACAGCTAGGATTTATTGAGCACACACGATATGCCAGGTAATATTCTATGTATTTCACAACAGCCCAATAAGTAGGTATTGGTGTTTTCTTCAAGGTGACACGGCTAGCAACGTCAGTGGTGGCTGTGACACCACACAGTATGGCTCCAGACCTCCTGTAGGTAACACTGCGCAGACCTGGTAATCTATCACACCCGCACTCTGTCAGGATCCGGACTCAGCACACTTGATCCGTGCGCACTTCATCTGTCTTCCTGGGCAGCTGACCTCCACCAGGTGAGAATCACCATAGACGCTCAATACACGTGAGGTTTCCAGACCCTCATTTTCACAATTAGAGAGTGGGGTCAGGAGACGTTTAGTGACCTGCCCACTGGGCAATGCCAATCTTAGAATGTGGGGCTCCTCACTCTACCCTCCACTCTCTCTGCACTTCATCAAGCTCCGGCTTGTGTTGGTTTCCTTGCTCAACATCCTCCTACTTGCCTGACAGCATCTTGTCTCTGAAGTCGCAGCCCCGATCCCATCCCCGACCAGGTCTTAAATTCTGTTTCCTGAAACCTGATTTAAATCTACGATACAATGAAAGTTTTTAGTGCATTTAAAAAAAGGGGGGGGGGGGTTGCTAATACTAAAACATCCAGAAAGAAATCGCAGGAGCCTAGAGCCTACGGTACCAGGTTTCGTAACTACCTCTCTGGCTGAGGTCCCGCAAAGCCATCCCTTTGAACTGAAAAAGAAAAGCAAATAAATAAATAAGTGGGTCTGCTGATTAGCAAGGTATTGCAGCTGCTGTGGAAAAACCTCCCACATCTCACTTCCCTCATATCATCATCCCTGATGTTTGTTTCTTCTTCCAGCAGAGATGAAGAGAAAACTGAATTGTGCTTCTAGGGTACAATCTTACCTAATTATGCCAGCTGATCACTTAAAAGTAATGTTTGCACACAGATCGGGAAGATGCTTACAAGAACCAGCTGGTTGATAAAGGCTATAAGTGAGGATTTGATTCCTTTTCAAAGAAGTGTTAACTATTTACATCTATTTTTAAACACGGCATCACAACACCAGTGACTGTGTGGCACTGAGAGGCTGTGCTGTACTCCTGTTCCACAGGGCGGACAAACAGGGGTGAAGGAGAGCCCCGCGTGTCAACTGTGTGATGCCCTCATTCGCCGCCGAGGACATCGTTGAAAGGAGGACAGACGACTGTCTTTTGGTTTTAGACCCAAAGGAAAGATTAAGAAGATCACTGGGAGAGAGAGTGTGTATGTGTGTGTGCGTGTGCCCTCAGGAGCATGGGTTTTTCTTACAAAGCAGAATGGTGCCCAATCACCGCTGGCTTCCAGACGGAGCCGACTAGTGTTAGAATACGGGCCACACCCCATGCCACCCTCACACCTTGGCCGAGTTACTTCGTGGGTGTTTGTGATGAGTCCGTGTGCTAAAAACCGTCTTAATCCCTGTGACACCGTCTTACTGAATGCACGTAGCAACCTTACGTGGGAGGTTATCACAATCATGTTTTGTAAGTGGGCCTCACACCCAGCGGAGGGTCCAGTCCGGGGCTCGAATTGATGACCTTGAGATCCAAGACCCGAACTGAGATCAAGAGTTGAGCGCTTCACCATCTGAGCCGCCCGGGTGCCCCTGCAAATCATTTTTTTTTTTTTTTTAACTTGAAGAATATTAAGTGTCTTTGTCCAAGAGGCAAAGTGGAATTTGAACCTAAACCTGTGTGGTCTCAACTTTGCACCCAAAGTCTGTGTTCTTAACCTTTAACTCCTCTATTTGATTCTCCCTGCTCTCTCGCAGGCCAAAACTGTGGCATCTTGGATCCATCCAGTTTCTGAAGTATGGCCACAGCTCGGGAATTCATCCATGCTTTTTATTTATTTATTTATTTATTTTTTACCGTTTATTTTTATTTATTTATTTTTTTTTGCAACGTTTTTTTTTTTTTTTTTTTTTTTTTTTTTTTTTTTTATTTTTGGGACAGAGAGAGACATAGCATGAATGGGGGAGGGGCAGAGAGAGAGGGAGACACAGAATCGGAAACAGGCTCCAGGCTCCGAGCCATCAGCCCAGAGCCTGACGCGGGGCTCGAACTCACGGACCGTGAGATCGTGACCTGGCTGAAGTCGGACGCTTAACCGACTGCGCCACCCAGGCGCCCCTATTTTTATTTTTGAGACAGAGAGAGACAGAGCATGAATGGGGGAGGGGCACAGAGAGAGGGAGACACACAGAATCTGAAACAGGCTCCAGGCTCCAAGCTGTCAGCACAGAGCCCGACGCGGGGCTCGAACTCACGGACCGCGAGATTGCGACCTGAGCAGAAGTCAGCCGCTCAACCGACTGAGCCACCCGGGCGCCCCTAATCCATGCTTTTTAAAATGAAGGTCAATTTTCTGAAGTAGACACATGCTTCTGAGTGTGCCAACTATGTCTCAGTACAAGCCTGGGTGCTGGGGTATGAAAGAGAATAAGACAGTGGGCATCTTAGCCTTCTTAAGTGCCACAAAGGGGAGACTTAAGGACAGCAAGCATCACACTGTGGAGTAACACATATTAATGGCACCTAAATGGTACCTGGCACGTGACAGGTGCTACGTAAATATATATGGATCACAGAGAAGCATTTGCAGTGCAGTGGGAGCTGAGATACTATGTCTAGTAAGTTCAGAAAAGGCAGGCTTCCTGGAGGAGGTGGCTGTAGAGGGAGCCGTTGACAAAATGAGTAGTTCACCAGGGAGGTAACGTGAGAAGGACACTCCAGGGGGAAGAAAGAGACCTGCTTCACTGTATAATGAGATTTAAGGATTTGGGATATACACAGCTCCAATTATTTTTCTGAAATACGAATCTGAGAGGTGGCCATTCATGGAATAAAGAGATAAACCAAAAAACAAACAAACAAACAAAAAATAATAGTGCAAATGATGACTCTGAGACTGGAGCTAAGGTTTTCCATATTAGCGATTCAAAGGGTGAAGAACACTCAAAGACCCTGCCCTTTGCCGAGACTACATCCCCAAGTCAAGCATGGTACCCTGAACGTCTGTTGCCTACATTCAATCTGTGATCCATGTGGGTCTTTGGGTGAGCACACGATATCCAAAACAAGACCAATGCAAGACCTTGAGGGTAATGCAATGATATGTAAGGCAAGACCTTGGGGATTAAGAAGAGAAGCGTTCTTTCCTTACGGTAATGAGGCTGATACACAATTTAGCTCTCATGCTGTTCATATAATCAGACATAGGGATCACAATTCAGCATGCATAAGAAGGGTGGCCACTCTTCCTTCCCATGACATCACTGCTTGATCTATTGCTGTCACCTGGAATGTAAATTCTTAAGGGCGGGGAACTTATCTATTCCTTCCCTGGTATTTCCCAGTTCCTAGAACATTGAGCACATTGTAGGTGCTCAATAAATATTTGTGGCATGAGTGAGTTGACCACTACTCTTTTTTTTTAGTATTATTATTGAGCCTAGGGTTACTGCACTTCCAGAAGCTAAACCAATCAATAGGAGGGACCTCCTGAGATGAAACTGATTGGCTTTTCTTGTGAAACAGAAAACACCCTGGACTCAGCTTAACAATTTTGGGCAAACAATTTCACTCTCCATGATTTGGTTTTATCACGTCGGCATCATAGAGTCTTTATAAGAATTGGATGATATATGACCAGGGGGTGTGTGTGTGGGGGGGGGGGGGGCTCAGTTGGTTAAGCATCTGATTCTTGATATTGGCTCAGGTCATGATCCCGTGGTCATGGGATCGAGCCTCACCCAAGTCAGGCTCCACACTGAGCACGGAGCCTGCTTGGGACTCTCCCTCTCTCTCCGCCCCTCCCCATCTCGTACGTGCATGCGCGCACACGCACATACTCTCCCTAAATAAATAAACATTAAAAAAAAAAAAAAAAAGAATCAGATGATATATGAGATGTGATATGAGGCCAAAGTCTTTCCCAAGATGGTTAATAAATGACAATTTTATTTTCATTTTCTCTAGAAAGTCTTAATAAAATTGAAAAACTCCAAATTTGGTTTATTAATCACTCATGGACCGATTTTATATACGGGTGTATATACAACACACACACACACATCTATTCATTATATATTATCATATATAATCATTCTGCATATGGAAGGTATTAAAATCAGTAATATTGCTTTGGCTCTAATGCTCGATCTCATCTACTTGTGGATTATAGATTAGATAGAGAAATGGGTAGATAGAAAATGAAAGAAAGAAAGAAAACAATAAAGAAAGATGATAGACCCAGATAGAAGATGAAACAATTACAGATCGTAATTGGGCAGACTGATTTTAAATCACACACTTATCACAAAATGAAAGTCATCAGAGCACATTTAGTCCCAATAGTGCAGCATCTATAATCTTCCAGGCTTTCTCTCAGTGTAAACAAAAGCAGAAGGACAAGAATGTAAGTGAGTTTCGGTGATCGTGGCCATTTAAAACAAAGAAGTAAATACCAGATTACAGAGTGCCTGCCAATCCACCTCTCCTACTTCCACAAACGTGTCCATCCTGAAACTTCTACCCCCAGAATATGAATATTCACCCGCAAATGGATGGATTAAATTGTTATGCAAAAGACATGGTCTCTCTGACGCATTGCAATTCCCTTTGCCTCACTCTGGTGAGCAAGGCTCCTCCCGCAGATGGTTTTCTAAGATAGACACAGTTCTTCCACAGCATTTCCAACAACTGCTAAAACGGAGTTCCAGTGTATGCCGTGGAAAGGGGAAAATCCTCTTTCTAAGCCCAGATATAATTTATTAGCTGATTCATTTCACTGCAAGAGCTTGAGAAAAATCTGCTTTTTTTTCCCAACAAGCTTAAACATTTTGGGCAGGGCCAAGGACAGAAAGAAAAAAATAAAAAAGGAAAAGAGAGAAAGAAAACGAGAACAGAGAGGGTCGGCTAAATGCAAATGGAAAGAGCTTAGGGAGGCTTCTGGACTACCATTTGAAGTGCAGTATCTTGGCGGGTAATTCGAGATTGATTAAATACTGAACGAGGCTTGATTGGTGTAGAGGTTCAATCATAATCAGGATTCGGAGACGGAACCTAAGAGGGGGAGGAAGATTCCCCCCACCCTGTGAAAGCCTCAAGGTCTGAAGAAAGCACCCACCAGATCCACAGGAAAGGCACCTAGACAATTCTCATTCCCTGTGCATCTCCACAGCCCGCCCTACCTAGAGGAGTGCCCATAAAGGAAAAACAGTGCCCCCCCACCACCAGGACACATGAATCCAGCCCTAGAGTTGTGTTCTGGGGCAGACACGGCCTACCTCTAGCCTGGACCCGACTGAAGATGGTTACACTGTGGGTGGTCTTACAGAGACAGCTGGGGGGCAGCACATAGGCTCAAGGGCAACGTGGAGGGGCTAATGCAGGCTGACCCTTTCAAAGAGGATTTGGAGTCAAGAAAAATGAAAGAAATAACTCCTAACACGCATCTGAAAGACACTCTTAAACATACTAAGAGTTTTCCTACCCGACTTGGGAAGGAAAAAAAAAAAAAAAACAAACCATACACACAGGATGAGAACAAGCAGCACAGGTTCAGGAAAGTCTACAGTTCTGACCTGCTCAGCAAGAGGCTTGCAAGGCTTTCCATTTCGTTCCTAAGATTTACTAAGCAGATTAGTGCTGAAGAGTCCTTATTTTTGCAAATAGCAAAAAAAAATAAATAAATAAGCAATCTGGGATGTGAATAGATCATAAACGTTCTCTTGTCTGCATAGAGTTCAATATTCACATTTTGCCAGAACTGCAAAATCAACAATATCTTGTTTTTCTTATTCCAAAATTTTGCGCATATGTCTGTGCTTTAATAACTGGAGGGGTGGGGGCGGGGGCGGGGGGAATCCAAGCAGGAATCACAAAGAGTCGTGGAAAATCCCCAGGGTTATCAGCATCTGGGATGTCACCCTGTCCACGTGACACACGAGACCTCAGGCCCTTCGGTGATTTTCCAGCCTCTTATCTCCCAACTGACACAAACTCCTCAGGTCAGGCAGGCAAGCACAGCTGGTTTCCCCTCTTTGACTCTTGGTTGTTGCCACGTTTACGCCCCTGGTCTCTTCCTGGAACCTTTCTCTTGCCCCAACTGCAGTTCTGCCAAACCATTTCCTTTCCTTTCTGGCCCACAGTTCATTTCCTCCCCTTTCCCAGCGTGTTTCTCTTTCTTTCTTTCCCTCTCTCTCTCTCTCTCTCCTCTTCAGTCCTTCCCTTCTAGGAGCCTGGCTTGAGAAGAGCTCTTACAGACATTCCTTATAACATCTGTTTGTAGGAGGATGTCAGTGGCAAGCCATCATCTTAGGACAAAATACTACCCAAACTTCTAATCAGACATTCAAGGCCCACCTCCACTTGGAGCCCAGAGGGTTTGTGTATTAATACTTCCTTTTATGCACTCCTTTCCTCAAGCCGATGGACCCACTGTTTCTTCTCTGCCCCTGCACCTCCCTGTCTTGAGGATTTTGTGCATATTGTCCCCTCCCTGGGGACACTCTTCCCTCCACCTTCTTCTGTATCTCTCTGGATTCCTCTGGGTAGGAAGGGCTCCTCCTTCCAGCCCCTAATCTGTAAATTCGCTCTTGGGTGTGCAATTATGTGCCCACATTAGAGGTGCAGAATCTATGGGTGGGATTTCACTGGGGTCAGATTATGAGACACTTGAGGGCAGAATCCCTAGAAGGTTTTTCTTATATCTCTCCCAGAGTGTAGGCAGAATGTAACAGATATAGAGAGATAATATCCTGAAAGAAAAAGCAAGCCTAGAACCTTCCATTTTAGAATTGTGGCCGGACCACATACATTTTTTTTTTTTCTAATTCCATCTGAAGACACAGGGAAGGAATACAACAGATGCAACTTCAGGGGTCAAAGGGAATGGAAGAGGTAAAGTAGGTAAGACATTTCAACCAGTTTTGGGGAGGTAAGAATTGAATGGAGAAGTGGGAGTATCTTTATTAAAAGTGGAGACACCTAGACCATGGCAGTCTGCAGAAAGAGAGAGCAAGAGAAGTGAGCCAGTACATCCTACACAGCCCCAGAAAGGCTCAGAACTTAGATGCGTGGCTGAAGGAGGTGTGTGAAGTGTGGAATTAGGAAGGGGTCTCTGTTTATAGGGCATTTACATGCTTAGATATATCCCTGGCCCCAACCTCCTCCCACCTACCTAGAACTCCTGTCTCCTCACAAGAACAGGTGTTTCACACCCTAAGCAGAGAGTTGGAAAGTTCTTGTTTGTAGAGACTTAAAGGATCCAAAAACAAAAAAACAGAAAACCGACTCTAGAAACTCATGTGGGCCTCTGTAGCGAACACACCAGCTGGCCCCCCAATTCCCCAGTGGTGTGACCCACCAGGCAAAACGCTTTACTCATGCACTCAGAGCTTGTAATTCGCTTTTTAGCAGCACATATTTAATACGAAAGGATAACCAAGGAACCCCAGATTTTAAGCAGTTTCCAACATGAAACGGAGAAACAGACACAAATAAAAGGGGGGAAGGAACCCAAGGGAAAGAGACAATGCAGGAAGCAGAAGAAAACATTTTTTTGAAGTACCATCCGATTTTTGAAACTATGTGTCTATATGCTGCTTTGATAAAATATATGTCAATATAAAAATAGAGTACATTTTTGGGACTCTAACAGATTCGAGTTTGAAGTATGATTCCCATGCCTAAAATCTATGTGTGATGTTAAAAAAGAATTGAATCTCTCTGACCTGAGACTTTGCATCTGTAAAATTACCATGGTGATATACTAACTCATAGGGTTGTTTTGAGTATTAAAAGGAACGATGCAACATAGTGTGTATAACCCACACTTAATAAATGATAGGTAACCAGGGAAGTTTTTAATACCATTAGTTCTCACCATGTTCTGGAGTGGCAGACCCCTCGGAGAACTTGATAAAGACTCTGTATTCTCTCGCTAGGAAAACAAATACACATACGTACACAGACAAGAGTTTACACATAATTTCAAAGGAATCTCAGACTCTCTGAAGCCCTAACAAGAACTCCCCAGGTTAAATAACCGATCTAAACAAAGAAGTCCTTAAGGGCAAGGATGTTCCTTTTCATTTCCTTTAAATCAACTGCAACGTTCAGTAATGTTCAACTCAGTGAATGGGGTAAGAACTGCATCTAACTTTGCTTGTGCCAAACGGAGAGGACTCTGCACAGGTAACAGCAGAAGAGTCCTCTGACCTGAGGACGTCCGACCTTAACTCCCAAAGACTGTCATTCTATTTGGTCCATGAAAGGAAGATGGCTGATCCAATTAGCCTGTGCTGACCTCATGCCTGATGATGCTTATAGTTTTCTACAGCTAAAGGGTTTAAAGAAGGGGCTCCTAATGGTTCTGGCAGACATAGAACCTAAGAAGACATTGTTTTCTCCTGCAGAGGTACACATGGATCTCATAGAAATGCTGAGCAGCCTTTTCTCAGAATGGACCGACTGCCTCCATGGAACCTATCACTAGCAATCAAGCATTCATTAAGTACTTATGCGATGGGGTTGACTAAAAAGATACAGAACTTGTAGTCAGACTGACCTGGTTTGGGATCCTGGCTCCATCACTTCTAAGCTGCATGACCTTGGGTGACTTACTTAGCATCTCTGAGCTTGTTCCTCTATCTGAAGCGCAAACAGCATAAGGAAAGTCTGTACTTCCCTTACGAGTATAAAAAGAGCAGTGAGGAGGCTGGTGTGGCTGGGGTATAGTGAGGGGGAGTGAAAGAGAGAGAAACTCAGAGAGCTGGGTCATATGGATCTCACAGGGCATGACAAAGATTTCAGATTTTTTTCTGAGGAAAAGAAGAAATCATTGGAGGGTACTGAAGAGAACAGAGACGTGATCTGACCTACATTTCAAAAACTTACTCTGGCTATTGTGTGGAAAAGACTGTGGGCACAGAAGCACGGGTTCCATCGGTGGCCTGGACAAGGGCAGCGACGGTGACCGTGCTCATGATAAGAAGACTCAGACTCAGGATATCTAACGTGTATTCCTACACGCTCTAAGATGAAAGAAATAAAGAAGAATCCAAGTAGCTGAGGACAACTTTATAAAAGAATGTGGCTTCTGCTATGAAGAATGTGACAGGAAAGATGCCGCTTGTTCCATTCTTAGTAATTAGACACCATGGATTTTGGCTGAGACAACGGCCCAGAAAAAAAAAAAAAATTAGTCTATATACCCCATCTCCCCAGCAACCAAGCATGACTGTGTGACCTTGTGACCATGTGACCATGTGACCATGTTCTAGCCAATGGGAAGGCAGTTAAAGTAGTGTATGCATCTACCAGGAGATGTCACTAAGGGAAGGGGGCACTGCCTTCCCATTTTCTTTCTTTTCTACATGCTGATAATACCTGAGCTGGAGCAGCCATCTTGGACTTAACGCGGAACTAATACGTTGAGGCTGCACCCCTTGGGAAAGACTTTGTCCTCACTGACCCTAATGCATCCCCACTAGCCCCGGAGGGCCAACATCATGTGAACAATAACTAAATTTACAACTGTTTAAAACACTATGATTTTGGACATCGTGTCGCTCAAAATGGAGCCTAATCATAACTAAATCAAATAATAATAGATTTTAAGGTATAAAATTGTTGAAAGAAAATGTTTTGGTTATTTGCCAAGCACATGGACACTAACTCTACAGTGTAACTTCAAAATTCAGAGTGAAACAAAATTACACACCCTAAGTCTTGGAAATTGATTGAAATAGAGGTCAATCGCTGGCTTTGAATTTTTGAGCAGCATTTTGACAGTCTCCCTGCAATGCTCTAAGAAAGAAAATTGCTCAGATTAGGATCATCAGACTCGAGGGACCTCTCTAGATGCCACGATTCTGCTGACAAATGGGGACGCGAATGACACAAGAGTTGGCTGGGGATGAAATTTTGAGAACCTCTCCCATGCCTAGAAACCAAAATTGCAGGACCATCTGAACAATTTGAAAAAAACAAAAACAAAAACCCTGTAAGTTGAGGGACTCAGGAAAACTAAGTATCTCCCAAGCACCTACTGCATGATTCCACAACTTGACTTCAATATTCCTAAATTAATCATAAAGAAAGTGAAACGGTGATAAAAGATCAGATAAACCTCAGACTGGGGTTTAAAAATAATTATTGTATGAATGAGTAAACTTTGCAAGAGATCAAAAACCTAAGCAGTTGGCCTGTAATATGTTTTGGGAAAAAAGTACATGAAATCTCAAACTTTCACAACCAGGATTTCCAGATTCTCTTGAGAAATCAGATCTGGGGGCGCCTGGGTGCCTCAGCTAGTTAAGCGTCCAACTTTGGCTCAGTTCATGATCTCACAGTTCATGGGTTCGAGCCCCGCATCGGGGTCTCTGCTGACAGCTCAGAGCCCGGATCCTGCTTCGTATTCTGTATCTCTGCCCCTCCCCCACTTGCACTCTGTCTCTCTCAAAAATAAATAAACATTAAAAAAAAGAAAAAAAAAAAGAAAAGAAATCAGATCTGGCAGGGGTGCCTGGATGGCTTAGTCAGTTGGGTGTCCAACTCTTGATTTTAGCTCAGGTCATGATCCCAGGGTCATGGAATCAAGCCCTGCCTCAAGCTCTGCACTGAGTGTGGAGCCTGCTTGATCTTCTCTCTCTCTCTCTCTCTCTCTCTCTCTCTCTCTCTCTCTCTCTCTCTCTCTCCTGTCCCCCCTGCCTGTTCCTCTCCCCTACCTGCTCACTGTCTCTCTCTCTCTCTCTCAAATAAATAATAAACTAAAAAAAAAAATCGGATCTGGCATGACTGGGCCCTCATGCCACCAGGACATGGTTTCATTGAAATGAAATAAGGGCTGTTCCCTTTACACCAGCATATGTCCTGCAATTTGGCCACCTGCCCAATATTGTCTCAACCCCTATAAGCATGTGACCCCTATAGGCACTAGATTTAGAGGGTAGGATCCATGAGGGAGGGGAAGAATTTCTCTCGTCCACATCCTAATTTTAGTATCTGCACAGTGACTGACACACGAGATTATTGGTTGAAAGAACAAATGAATATATTTCCGAAGAGGAAGTTGAAATTCAGAGAGGTTAACTAACTTGTCCAAAGTCACAGAGCTGGTAGATGGAATTCAAACACCACACCCCTTGACTCCAATTGTTTGTTACCTGTTTCACAAAGACAGTGAAGGAAAAGCTCATTTCAGGCATTTCCTCTATTCCAGAATATGGGCCTTGATTTTTTTAACTGAGGTCATATTTGAATACCATGAAATGTTTGGATCTCAGGTTTACAATTTAAGTTTTGAAAAATGTATATACCTATGTAACTGCCATCCTTATCAAAATGTGAACATTTCTATCACCATAAAACATTCTCTTAGGCTCCTTACCAGTCGATCCTCTCTCCACCCCCCAGAGGTAGCCAATGTTCTGGTCATTCACCTGTTCATATAAATGGAATTATTGCTATATCCTCTTTTGTTCTGGCTTCTTTCATGTAACATAATATTTTGCGATTCTTTCCTGCTGCTGCATGGATCAGAGTTTGATTCCTTTTTATTGTCGAGTAGTGTTCCATACCATGGACACACCCAAATTACTCATCCTTTTTCCTGCCATGATTTCTCATCATTATTATTTTTTTGCATGTGGCTATAAATATTTGTGTACAAGTCTCTCTGTGGACATAGATTTTCATTTCTTTTAGGTAAATATCTAAGGATGACATTACTGGGCCACAGAGGTTGATGTAAATTTCACTTTATAAGGAATTGCCAAAGGGTTTTCCCATATGGTCCTACCCTCTTATACTCCTGACACCAGTATGCGAGAGTTCTGATTACTCCGTAATCTCACCAACCAGCCATCCTGTATATGTGGTGCTTTGCTTTAAGGTGGCTCAAAAAATAAACTCGATTTTCAGAGGTAGGACTTTCCTCCCAGCTTCACCGGATAGCTGTCCTCCTCAATGTCACACTCGTGTGAGTTGTACCACAGAGATGTGCTGGTAAACGTTTAACAACTGGCACTTCAGGGTAAAGACCATGTTGAACTACCAACACTAAACACAGAATTGGGAAGAAATGTGCACACTGGGCTCTTGTGTTACTGTCTGGTGCTTCACTGTGAGATTCAATTAATAGAGGAGAAACTGCGTTTTCCAATGACAATGACCGTATGAATGAATGTGCCCGTGGTGCGAATCAAGGCCACTAACAAAGAAGAGAGAAGGGGTTTTCCATTCTACTATGGGCTCCACTTGCAACATTTGAAGAAACTCAAATTATTGAACTTAAGGGACTCAAATCTAAACCTCGTTTGCGCTAATTGAAAAGCTTGGCTGGGAAGATGAACCCGGATAGTAGAGGACCCACTGCACTTGGAGGATGACTGGGTTTGAAATCACATGCCCATTGGAGTTGCTCGCAGGTCCCAAGGAAGTCCTTAAGTCCATTTACCAACTTGGCGAATTTAGCTCCTCTCCCTGGACATCCGGGCTTCTGAAACCTGGGCTTTATCTTGCCTAACCATTGTCACTTTGTGTTAACACCTTCTATAAACTGGCTGCTCTTGTGGCTTAGGCAGAAGCCAAGTCGTATTTGCGGGTAGACTTCTTCCCTCTGTCCAACATTGCTCTTCTACTCTTGCCTGAAATATCCTCTTCTTTGCTCTTCCGTTTTCCCACCCAAATTTCTCAGGCCTACTATTTATTGACTTTCATCTATGTACCAACATCATGCTCAAAACACTACGTACATAGCATCGTTAAACACTCAGAACAGTATCCCCATTTTAAAGACGAGATCACGGAGGCTCATAAAATTGAAATAATCACAAACTAGAAGTAGCCCTTAACTGAAGTCTTTTTAGAACCAAACTTAGGTTTTGAACGTCGCTCTTTTTATAACCAAAGCCCGAAAGCTTCCCGTTTTGCAGGAAGGTCAAATTAAAATTCTAGAAACTCACTGAAGACGCTCCCAAATTATTAGCCCTTGTGGTCAATCAAACTTTTGCACACAGAGAGCTGCTACACTACCATTGCCTGCCTGCCACGGTTCCATACCTTATCTTTTGTGTCCCAAATAGTTGCTAGCCGGGCCTGTATCGATCCTGGTTTGTGGACTTATTCAGTTCAGGGTTAAAATCCTGGCCACTTACTATCTCTGTGGCCTTAGGCAACTTAACTAATCTCAGAAAATTTGGAATAATAATACCTACCCTGAAGAACTATTCTATAGATTTCATAAAATAGTGTACGTGAAGCATCAGCTCCCTTACTGGGCATATGGGAGGGACCAAATAAGTGAAATGGTCCCTATTACTACTTAGGTCAGAGCCTATCGTTGATTGGTATAGTAATGGTCCCCAGTAAATGATGCCTCCTATATCCAAGCCTTGGCATTGTCTCTTCTCACATTGACTCTGGGCTTGGGTTTGGTCCTTGGAACATCAGTAAACAGAAGGAAAGTACAGACTGGAAAGTCACTTGTACCCTGGGATTGTTTTCTCGGAATGCTGCCTCCCCTCTGGGCTAGGCTGCTGCCCAATATCCAACACCAATTGCCAGATATGTACACCAGGCCATGTGCAACCATCCAGCCCCAGAAGAGCTGCCAGAAGACTGCAATCACATGAGAGATTCTGAGGGAGACCAACAGAAGACCATTCAGCCCAGTGTGGCCAAAGTTGTTGATGCACATGATGCACAGGATTTTAAACAAATAAAATGGTGGTTGTTTCAAGCCACTAAATATTGGAGCAGTGCGTTAGACTGGAATGTGTCCTTCATATGTGAACTTTCCATCACTTAGCACTCTAGCTCATATATGGAAGCCATGTGATGCACATTCAGTGAGTTCTGTAAAGGACAAAACTCATGCATGAGATTGATATCTCTGAAGGCAAAAGCTAGGCTTCATGCTTCCACGATATCTCACACAGCTTGGACAAAGAGAAGGCACAAAATAAGAATCTTCTCAGTAAAAGAAGCTTGATTCCACTTGCATTTAAAGAAAATCAATGCGGGGCGCCTGGGTGGCGCAGTCGGTTAAGCGTCCGACTTCAGCCAGGTCACGATCTCGCGGTCCGTGAGTTCGAGCCCCGCGTCAGGCTCTGGGCTGACGGCTCAGAGCCTGGAGCCTGTTTCCGATTCTGTGTCTCCCTCTCTCTCTGCCCCTCCCCCGTTCATGCTCTGTCTCTCTCTGTCCCAAAAATAAATAAAAAACGTTGAAAAAATAAATAAAGAAAGAAAGAAAATCAATGCTTTGTTTATGTGAACAGCTAGGATTGTTAAGCCTCTTCTCGTGCAATGACCTCTCTCACAACCTGGACTTTTTCTGACATAGAAATATGTGAACTAAAGTTTTCATTGAAAGGCACATTCCAGCCTCAATGCTGGAAGAAGCTGATTTCTCCCCTAATTAGGGGAAATCAGAAATGGATCAACTCGCCTGCCTTTCCTTCATCCGGGCCCCCTACCACAAATCCCTCAACATGTGACCACGAGGGCACTTTTCACCATGGCCGTCCTGACGTTTCCGTGGCTCCACATCTGGCAAAGCAACTTTTAAACTTGATTTCACAAGCACACTTGTGGCTCCCTTTTGGCCTTTAAAGACATAAGATACATAATTATGAAACCTACAGCTAAGAGCTTCGCACCAAGATTTAAGAAGCACTGTTGGGACGTTAGCGGACTTCCTCTTGGTGAGGGTTCACAGAAGGACACCCAGAGTGGACTATCACCCTCCACAGAAGGCACTGGCAGAAGCACGTCGCTGCAGAGCTCCCAACAAACCCTGAGATCATAAACTCTGACTCAACCATTTCTCTGCCTGGCAAAGCAGGAAACTTCCAGTGTGAGGCTTAGGACATTAACCTATCTTCTGTTAGTGCTAATATACGATCCAGCCTTCCATACAAAAGCAAAAACATCGTTCTGTGCATTCTGGAAGAATTTATTCTAAATGTCTGATAGGCCTATAGCCGCATTAGTGACTCTGCCTGAGAGACTCCAACTGTATTCGTTTTTTTTATGTTTATTTTTTTAGAGAGAGAGACAGAGAGAGAGAGAGAGAGAGAGCGTGCACTGGTAGGGGCAGAGAGTGAGGAGAACACAGAATCGGAAGCAGGCCCCAGGCTCTGAGCTGTCAGCACAGAGCCTGAATCAGGGCTCAGACTCACAAACCGTGAGATCATGACCTGAGCCGAAGTTGGACGCTTAGCCAGGCGAGCCACCCAGGCGCCCCGTCTTCATTTTTTTTTTTTAAAGTCTCCTTCCCTGGGACCGACGAGGAGTTAGAATTGGGCTCTGTGTTCAAGAAAAAGTCCCACAAGAGAGAATCACAGCTTCCCCAGGACTACAAATATCCCAGGAATGGGAAGGGAAGGAAGGAGAGAATTAACCATTTTCCAAACTTCTTATGTTCTAGGCATTCAATATACATGCTTATATTCCAGCCCAACCATGTCCTGGCTTGGTGGGAATTATTTTCATTATAAATAAGAGGAAACTGAGACTGAGATGGTTAAGTAATCTTGTCAAACTGAGTAATATGTCACGATTTAAGTTATATGTCTTTGTTAAGGAATTTGTCATGATTCACCAGGGTGGAGGTGAGCAGCTAATTGATGGCAGAACAGGTATTTAGAATGAATCCAGCCAATATTCTTTATAAGAAGTTTTAAACTGAAAAAAAAAACACCATTATTAAGAGTTGCCTCTGTGCCAGGCACTGTGCTCTGAGCTTCAAATCTGTTTTCTTATTTAAACTATGAGGGGAGCCTGGGTGGCTCACTTGGCTAAGCATCTGACTCTTGGTTTCCACTCAGGTCATGATCTCATGGTTTGTGAGCTCAAGCCTCACATCAGGCTCCCTGCTGACAGTTAGGAGCCTGCTTGGGAACCTCTCCCCCTCTCTCTGTCCCTCCCCTGCTCACTCTGTCCCTCTTTCTTTCTCTCTCAAAATAAATAAGTTAAAAAAATAAACTGTGACGAATGAGGAAATTATTACCCTTGATTTGTAGATGAGGAAACATCTCTGTCTGAATCTGGCTGTCTGTGAACAGACCCATTAATAGTGCACGCACACACACACACACACACACACACACACACACATTTGGAGCTTTTGAAAGAGGCCAACATATTCACGGAACTCAGTAAGTCTTTGGGTAGAATGGGACCTCAAAGGTCTTCTAAATCCTTGTGTGCTAGTAATAAATACCTTCTGTTCCTTTAGCCTTCTTTAGTTTATAAACCACTTGCAGAATCTTGTTTTAACCTTCCAACCACCCTATCCAGAAGGAAATGTAATCACTTTACAGATGAAGAGCTAAGGATTTAAGAAGTTGAGTAACTGACTCCAAATTCATCAGCCAATATTGGCAAAGCCAGGCACTAGTCCCAGTGGGTCCTCAGCACCAGTGGTAAACTTGACAGAGACGTGACTTTCAGTGACAAAGTGTAACCTAAGTTTACATACGTACTATGATCATAGCTATGTAACCATATACACACCTCACATTTTTTGAATGAACCTGATTACAAATTGATGCACAAATACATGCCAATATTTTCTATCTCATCTTTCCCAGCCATGAAACATTTATCCGGGAAACTGTACAAGAAGAAAACTCCCAGAAGGTCAACACTGGGGAGAGGAAAGAGTGTAAGAGGAAAACCCATGCCTACCATGTGCCTTTAGCAGCACATAGACAGCACAGAGGCTGTTTTGGATTGCATGACTGATACAACAGTTCAGTGGTTAGACTGTGAACTCTGACCCTGGATGACACATTTGACATCTCTCTGTCTCAGACCAAGACACTCGACTCACAAAGACGATCAAATGTATTAGAACGCTGGCACTGTGTGTATGACGTAACATGCACAGAGTATGCAGAACCCAAGAGCTTTTAATAGGACGAAGCTCTCATGTCTTGTCTAAGAACAAAGAGATCTCCTTCTCTTCTACCTGAAGCAACTGGGGTGATACTCCATTCTCAGCTTACTGGTTCCACCCTGAGGAGACCCTACAAGGAAGCAACTGCCACCAGTGACATCCTCGATTAAGAGTATCCAAGAGTAGGGGTACCTGGGTGGCTCAGTTGGTTGCACGTCCAACTCTTGATTTTGGCTCAGGTTATGAGCTCATGGTTAGTGGGATCGAGCCCCACATCGGGCTCTGCATGGACAGCATAGAGCCTGTTTGGGATTCTCTCCGACTCTCTCTCTCTGCCCCTGCCCCACTCACATGCTCGCTCTCTCTCTCTCTCTCTCTCTCCCTGAAAAACATAAATAAACTTAAAAAAATAGCCAAGGGTATTTGCTTGGTTGCTGTAGTGTTCCCGTTTCTGCATGCACACCCAAACCCAGGTTCCACGAGACAGACTGCATCTCATGCAAACTCATAACCTGTGAAATTGTGTTTTGATTGGGTACACCACATATGCCTAGCCTTATCTACCCAAGTCCCTAAGGAAAATTATAGAATACCACTTTTTTTCCTTAGCCCCTGTAGAAAAAGATTCAGTTATTACATTTTTTAAAATTCAGGGCAGGCATAACCATAGCTAGCCTTGACATTTCTGAACAGAGCTGAATTTCCAGGGAAAGCATAGCTAACACAACCAGTATACCAAGGTCTATTTCAGAAGACAGAAAATGTGAGCGGATTCACAATATCCCAGGAAAATCAATATTTTCCCTTAAATATCTGAAGCAGATGAACCAAATATTTAAATTAGATGATGACATGATTTATTCACATTCTCCCACCTGGTGAAACAACTTTTTCAATGGCATTATACATCATGTGTGCACCTACTTACCAGGTGGTTGATAATCCTTTAGAAGACGTTGCATGTGAGTAAGGTTCTAATTCTCACATAGTTACCTTTGAATGAGAACATTACTTTCCATCTTGAAAGCAAACAACACGCAGAAAAATACCAGACTGCCCTGTATAGTAGGTATTCAAGCCCAGATTTAACGGGGAATCCCCCCGCCCCAACCTTTACCCTTCTTCAAGACAGGGCAGAGTGTGTGAAAAATGGTTTGTAAATTTGGAAGCCCTACACAAATATCAGTTGTTGTGCTGGAAAACAAACTTTACATTTACCTTAGAATCAAACAACTACAAAAACTCCAGAGTTGGGAGAAAACCAGGAGGTCACAGAGTCCAACCTCTCATTTTCAAGTGGGCCCCTACAAATGAAAACCAGATGACATTTTCAACAGACCACTTTCAAATTAAATGTCAACTGCATATGATGCAGCCTAAAACATCATAAACTCTTAGAACACAAACTCTTCCCCATTTTCTCCAGGAGGCCATCAAGGCCCACGTGGAATTCATATATTCATTCTAGAAGTCTATAAAGGCATATTGCTGGGTACCTCTTGGGGAACTCATCTATTTTCATGGCTTTGGTGAGCACATTTTAAGGTTATAATCCTTCCACATGCTTTCAAGAGTCACCTTTGTAATTCTACCCACATATTATATTTGACTCATAGTCAACAGATATAAAGCATAATAAAGCAACCTAAGCCTGGAATCCCAACTGCTGGTTGGGAGTTTAAAACTCTGGCTGCCAAATACCTCCAAAGTGCAGATTAGAGTGGTTTCTTGACCTTGAAGGGGCTTGTTCAATGAAAGGAAAAGGTCAAGAAAATCATAGATGGGTGGGACTGAGAATGTCCAAGAGAGAGAAAGGGAGAAAGAGCAAAGAGAAGCTGACTCAGCAGAAGAAACTAATTTTCAAAACAGACTTTAACCAGGATAGTTTTTCATCAATTTAAAAAAACGTTTCGTGTTCGAAACAGTTATTTAAAATACATAAACTAGCTAATTTACAGTTGTGTATTTAACAAAAATGTGCTTAATTTTTTCTTAATGTACACATTTATTAAGACACTCAAAAACCGTTTTGAATGGAAAGGTAAAATGACTGACATTTGAATGGAAATGTAAAATTCACCGAAGACACCCGTAAACATCATTGTGTGTGGTACTTTCCACAGTAGCCTTTGGGCAGTGGGTATTATTAAGACCTCCATCTTACCAACCACACTTAATAGCTTCAGCTCTGGGAACCACAGCTTGGATTCATATTTTTAAAGCTCAACCAAATCTCTTTGAAGGAACAACTGGACACAGTTAAGAGGTTAGTTTCAGGGACTAGACTTCCGGGTCGGAACTCAAGCTCTACAGTGCCCAGTGTCCTCACCTGTAACGTCTGGCTATAATGAAAATTAGATTAGCGAACGTATGTAAAGCTCATGAAGCCTAGCAGAGTTAGTTTACTGGAAAGGAAAACTGTTGTCCTTATACTAAAGCAAAATGGAAACACTGCGGAGTGAAAAAGAAAGTCCACCATAATCTCATCACACAACCATTTTTGTTGTTGTTGTATTTTTTTTTTCCTTTCCTCATTGTTAGCATAATTGTAATCATCCAGTATATACAAATCTGTGCTCTGCTGTGTTTACTTAATATAGCATAAACACTTTTCTCACAAACACCATGTTCAATATCTACATCCAGAAAATTTATTATAAGTAATCATTTCGTTTTTAAACAGTGAAGATGCTTCCAATTTCAGTGTTAAACATAATGCCGTAATAAACATCTTCGTGAATTTAGCATTTTCCACATACTAGATAATTTCCTGAGGATGCATTCCTTATGTGTGCTCTTCTTAAGGACAGAAACCATATCTTTCTTCTTTATTATTAACTCCCCAGAGACCAGTATAAAGTCTGGTTCCAGATAGTTGTTGAATGACTAACTGACTGACTGAATGAATGAATCACTTCAACAGATTCTTATATGTTAAATATTGGGTGAAAATGTATACATCATTCTTTAAAATGTAAATGCCAAGTCATAAAAAATATAGCATATTTTTATTACATACATTGTTGAAGGTATCGGATGGCAGAAAAATGGGGCCACGTTGTTTTTTAATTTTTATTTCTTTGAAAATCAAGGTGTTCCTTCCCTGTTAGAAGCAATTATTGGTGGGTCAGCAAGTAGGTGTATAGATTAAAACTAAATACCTCATTCCTCTCCTTTTCCCTGGGTGCCTCATTTCAAATTCCTTGGCCAATGATACCCTTTCACTAAAAAGACACCCTTTCAATCAAGCTTTATTTACATTTCTGCAGTTCTACATCTGGAAAAGGGACTTTTAAACTCTTTTTTCACGAGAACTCTTGTGGCTCCCTCAAGGCCCTTTAAATAGTAAAGATATTAAAGATTTGTCTTTTATTTTGCTTGTAATTTTTTTTTCTAATTCTGCTTTTTATGATGTAATTGGAATATGTCCTTGAGGCACAGAAGTTTTTAATTTTTAAGGAATCAAATAATTGACTCTTTGCCTTCACGAAAACATTTCCCATGCTTTTCCTCACCTTGAAGCTTTTTGTCAATGACTTCTGAAGATAGTGGTTCAAAGTGCTACCTCCCTGATCATATTGCCCAGCTTCTTCACTGCATTAGCACATTCTTCAGAGCCCCTGAAAACATCGCTCTTCCCTGACCTCTACAACCTAATGTTTTCTTCCACCTACATTTGTTTGATTTCAAGCCTGATACTGTATTAAACGTTCAAAGCAAATGGAATGTGGTCTGCGGTTAAAAGGTACAAGAGGGAAAACTATATCATGTCCTGTTTCTGCTAATGGTAGGTCAGGAGTAAACATCCATAAGCAGATGCAGTGAAATCCACCACCCGCGGTGGGGATAGGTCACTCTGGCTCTTTAAGAGTCAATACAGTAGACATGTTGAGTGAATGTTTCATCCACTCAAATTAGAGGACCCTTCCTCAGACTTGGGGTCTCAACATCACTAATCTAAAGCTGGGGGATGGGGTTGTACCACATTGGTGATCTTTGTTCCGCAGTTCTTGAAGATCTAGAGGCCTTACCCGAGAGAAATGAGTGCAAGATGTGAGCGGACCCCCTACTCCCAAGTTGACACTGAGCCTCCATGTTACAGACTAGCTCCGGTAACCGCAACCATAATGTACCAAGTGCCCCTGAAGCCCCTTTACAGCTCTGTCACGTGAAGATTCTATGAGCACCTGTTTCTTTTGAGCATAGAAGTGTTAGCCCTCCCTCTCAGTAACAGCTTTCCTATCAAAGGAAGCCAGACAACAGTGCAGAGAACTCACTCTCCTCTCTTGCCTTCCATTAACAAGACCAAGGACCGGGCGCATGTTAGGTGCTCAATAAATGTTTGTTACGGTTGATAATATGAGTTATAATAGAGGCTACTTACAAAATACAAACTTACCTATTATCCCACACGCACTGCTTCTTCCAGCAACAAATCCCATGATTACAGCAGTTGTCGGTAATAATAATCATACCAATCATAACAGCATAACGACTTAAGGAATTCCTGTCTTATATACACTATCTCATTCAATCCTCAATTTTCAAGCCAGGTAGGTATTATAAATCCTGCTTTATGGGGTCACTTATGAGGAGACCGAGTGCTAGAGAAGTCAAACTGTTTGCCAAAGAAGAAATGAGCTAGTAAGCAGCAGGTCTGTACTTTCAGGCCAAGTCTCTCGGATCTCAGCTCTCAGACTTTTTCTACACGCCATATTGTCTCTAAGACTTTGGTCCGTTCCTGACATTCTTCACATTACCTAATACACTGGGTTTGCCAACAGATGACAAGCCTCACCTGTAACTTGCAAGCCCTGCAACACGGCTGACTCAGGTTTAATAATTTCACGCAACTGATAGCCCAGTCGTTGCAGGTTTTATAAATAGAAGGCAAAATAAGT
This sequence comes from Neofelis nebulosa, assembly GCF_028018385.1. Lineage (NCBI taxonomy): Eukaryota > Metazoa > Chordata > Mammalia > Carnivora > Felidae > Neofelis > Neofelis nebulosa. The sequence continues at coordinate 194,458,563 of NC_080784.1, read as the reverse complement.
TCTTTCTTGGGCTGTTGATAAGCAAAAGATCAGACTCTCAACAGAACTAGTTGCATTTTTACTTATTGGAAATGGGGCTAAAGATTCTATCTATACATTTTTTATGGCCTACATGCATAGAAATCAGAGTTTTGAAGGATGTGTTGTTACCTTCTGTGGTAGTTTGAGAGAATATTTCCCGAGCTATAAATGCCCCGAATATGTAAATTTTGGAAACACTTATATGTTAAAAATACCATAAAGCCACCATGTGTAAGCATTGCTCAAACAGGTAGAAGGCAATGCCACATTTGCAGTTCCTAGGCTCCCTGCAGCTCTTTAGTAATTCTATCGTGTCATTTACATGAAAATAGGCCCTCCTTTGTATTAAGAAGCTAAAGCCACATCACATGGACAATGCAAATGAGTCAGCAAAGAGAGCTTTGTCATAAAAATATATAATTTATTTGCTTAGCAGTTTCTGTGGATTTTTGATATCAAAGTCTCTTTATGACACTGACAGTCATCAAGCGGATGTTTGTCAAAGTACATTTCCCAGATGTCTAAATAAAACGGTTTTTGCTTTGATGAGTTTTATACTGAGAGCTGGAGAAAGACTGTGCTCGATTTGAATTTCTCTATGTTTGGAGTGTGTGTCATATCTTTCTCTTTTCAATTTGCCTCTCACCGAAAATTTGAAGAGTTAACGTTCAAGTTAGTTGGACTCCAGTTCATGAAAAATCTCCTATAAATGTTTTTATAACAAGTGAGGGAATAATAATGTAGAGGGCAGACAAGTGTCTTAAAAATAACAGAAATTCAACTGATAAATGGAAAAAAGCAAAGACAGACAATTCAGAAACAAAATTTAATGACTGATAAACATATAGGAGAAATACTTATCCTCACTAGTAAGCCACAGAATACAAATGAGAATATCAACATCAAACAGGTTTTGTCTATCAAATCAGCAAATATTTCTTGCAGTGATATTCAACAGAGGCCAGAGCATGCTCAAATGGCCATACTAATGCACATGCATACTAATAACGGGATCAATTGTATCACCTTGTTGGAAATTTGATGGTGATACTTAGTATGAAGAGCCTCAGAAATGTCCACACTCTCTGAATTTGTGCCCCCCCTTAACGACGTTACCCAAACTATGGAAAAATCCTAATAATCAAAGCTCTTCACCATTGCAGCATTAAAATAACAACAATCATTAAAACTTTAGCAATAAATTAAGTCATCTTATTGACTAAAAAAAATAATAATAGTAAGTGTGATGAGAAATATTCTTTGAGAAACTGTTTAAAGGAAAAAAATACTGCAAAAAAAGTAAGTCAAATACTGTCAAGTTCTTGGGTGGTTAGATGCTGGATGGTATTTATTTTTTCAATCTAAATACTCATCTCTGTTTTTCTTATACTCTACCATAAGCATGTATTACATTGAAATTCAGTACAAAGTGAATTATAAAAAGCAGAAAACAGAAAACAAAACAAAACAAAATTGCATAAAGAGTCTTGATGAGGGGTTCCTGGGTGGCTCAGTTGGTTAAGCATCCAACTCTTGACTTCAGCTCAGGTCATGTTCTCACAGTCATGAGATGGAGCCCCAAGCTGGGCTCCTCTTGGGATTCTTTCTCTTCCTCTTTCTCTGCCCTTCTCCCACTTTCTCTCTCTCTTTCCCTCTATCTCCTTCTCTCTCTCTCTCTCTCAAAGTAAATTTTTAAAAAATAATAAACTTAAAACAATTTTTAAAAAAGAGTCTTGATGAAAAGTCATCACTAAACATTGATCACTCCACCTGCATCCTAATGCAGTCCCCGGTGCTGTGGAGTCACCAGGTGGCAGCTCCAGCCATCAGACCCAAGTTTGGAAAAGAAAAGGGGATGTCACACCCAATGGCTGCATTTTCTGGGTCTCTGAGCTGCCCTATATCTAATCAGTGCCACCAGCAAAGGGTCTCCTGTGCACTGGCCTCAGAGTGTGTGCCAATAGGGTGTTGCCATCACAGGGTCCCCCATGAGGGGTAATGGCTTGGAGGATAGAGAATGCTCCTAAAAATGCCTTCCAAGAAAGTGGCCAAAGAGACCGACCACAGGGCACAGCCTTATTCATGGGCAAATGGCCACGACCAGGGTCCAGTAGTTACCCAGTCAATGAAAAGAAGCCACCCAAGTTGAGACAACAGAGGGCTGGCAAAATGAACCAAGGCGGTACCGACCCTGCTGAGAGCACCTTCCAACCAACTCCAGGCAGGGCAGGAAGCATTCTCTCATTTAATCCTCACAAGAAAAAGACCAACAACACACACTTATCACTCCATTCAAAACTAGAACTGGATAACATGGCTCCACACAGATCACACCGTCGGTTTGGAGAAGTCCCACATACACACACCATGATTTAATTAATGGCATTTGTACCCGAACTAATTTGAAATTTTAATGTGTTAAAACAATGTCAAGAATCTCAGTATTCAAATATTTAACAAAACTTTCTGAGAAGACAGCAGATGTGTTCCATGTGTTTCCAGAGGAACAAGAATGGAAACATGGATGGAGCTGCAAGAAGGTGGAGCCTAGATTAGTATGTGGAAGTCTTTTCACCTTTACAGACACAAAGCAGTGGGCAGCCTAACCCTCCTCCACTTGGACAGGAATTTAGCAGTAGCTGCAAGGCAGCGTGCTACGATATGGAAGCAATCATCTCCTCTCTAAACTTTCTCCCACCTCCATCTGAGTAATCCCCATCTTGGTAAGTGGCACCAATACCCACATATTCACTGAAGTCAAATATTTGAATCTTGTCTTTCCTTTACCATCCACATCCAGTCCATCAGCAAAATACATCTCAAATTCACCTACTTCTCCCCAACCTCACCACCCCTACCCTCCTCCACACCAGGATCTTGTCTCCAGTGCAGACGGGAGGAGCCCCCTAACTGTCCACACTCTTTCTCTACTCCCTGAAATTCCTCTCTGCACAGCTGCCAGAATGATGTATCAACAGCAAATCAGATCATACCATTCCCCTACTTGTCACCTTCCAGAGGCTTCCTAAATCACCACAATTAAATCCCAAATTGAAATCCTTTTTCCTGCTCTATAAGGACCAATAAAATCCAGCCCCAACTGTCTCTTCAATCAAACCTCAGACTATATGCTTCAGTCTTATTGGCTTGCTCTCTCTCTCCTTTTCCTTCTGTGTTTCCCATTGGTTTCTGTTTAGAATATTCTCCCCCAAGATGTTCATGGGGCTGGCTTATCCTTGCATAGAAGTCTGTTTCAATATCAGCTTCTCATGGAGGGGTGGGAAGGGACTTCTCTAACTTTCCTATCTAAAGTAGCCCCAAACATATTCTCTCCCATCCCTTTTCTTAGATCACTATCTGATATTTTCTTATTTTTCAAATTGATTTAGTTCAAAGCAAGCTCCACAAGAAAGGGAGTGTATCAATCCTGTTCATTGCTTCATTCAAAAAGTGCTTTTGCCTGGCACAAAGCAGTTGTTTAATTAATACAAATGGAATGCATGTTAGATATACTGTATCATGACCAAATTCCACACAGGGTGAACACAAAGGCACTATCTAAGGAGCTCAGTGACTCACTGGGGAGCGTTCCTAGAGAGCTGTGTAACTTCCTTCAAACCCTTCTGACACAACTGATGTATGGGATTAACGCTTTGGGAGCCATTGACCAATACAGTGACTAACGTAGTCTCAAGTGACACTTCATGACAAGACTGCTTCCTGATTATCAAAAAATAACACATTCTCTGAAGTGTAGCCATTGAAATATGACTATCAAGACCACGTGGGCTCTTGCTCCTACCGTCCCTCCTCTCACTCTCTGACCACTTCATGGGTGGAGATCCTGTCCCCTACTGGAGAGTCAGCACCTCGAAGGCAGCCTTACTTCTGTTCCCTATTACATGTGATCCCTCCCAGGGCACAAGCTAGTCTCATGGAAGACATTTCCATACTGGTGACTGACTTTTTTGAAAGTGTGAAAACCATGCCTTTAACAAGCCTTTCGAGAAAATGAAGCCCTTTGCATCTAAAAACTCAAAATACTAATGAACTTCACTAACAGAATGAATACTCTACCCATCCAGGTATTTCAGCAGGTGCTATTGCTACATAGGTCCTCTGGTGGGCATTAGGGTTTGGCTGTAGGAGAATATGAAGACACTAGAAAGGATGAGGGCCTTTTCAGGTCCTGCAGAGGGTGAGGGTAAGAGCCCTTTCTGGAGTCTCATTGAAGCTGCCAGTGAGCAGTCTCCTGCACATAGTAACACCTAACCAGAGACAACATGGCATAACGAAAGGGTCACCAGCTTTGGAGTCCAACAGGCCTATCCAAATCACAATTCTACCATCTAGTAGCTGCACTCTGTGGCCAAGCTATTTATTTTAGCTGCAGCTCAATTTTTCCTGCATGCAGAAGTACTCTGGGAATAGCTATGTCATAGAAATATTCAGAAATTAAGTAAACTTATGTATGGAAAAGCTTCTAAAAGTCTTGGCATCCAGGAGATGCTTAATTTAAATGAGCTTATTTCCTCTCTTTCCTGAGCACAGAGGAGGATGCCATTTTCACTGCAGAAATTTTGCAGGACCTGAGGATGTCAGATTTCCCACTCTGCAGAAATTCGAACAGTCTAAGAATCAGAAAGAGAGCAAAACCATCACTCAAAATCACCACTTGCCTCACATGACCACCCCAGGAACTAATTCCTAGAATGATAATCCCTTTTAATAATGTCTTCCTGGGCTCGGCATGGGCGAGGAGAGAGAGGACACACAGAATTTCTGGAAGGGAAGGGAGGTGGATAGTGGAGCTAGGAAATGAAGTAGGGACATAGGAAAAAAACAAGATGGTGAGTTCAGTTCAGGACTTGGTGAACTCATGGTGTCTGTTCAACATCCAAATGAGCATTTTCAGGAAGTGTTTGGATATACAGGTCTGAAACTCTGGAATGAGTTTAGGTCTGCAGGGAGATACTTAGATGTGATGGTACAGGTGACAGTTAAAAGCATAAGTGTGTGTGTTTGTGCGTGCGTGTGTGTGCGTGTGTGTGTGTGTGTGTGTGTGTGTGTGTATGTGTGTGTTGGGGAGGGCAAGATATCACCCAGAAAGAATGTGTCAAGAGAGGAGCAACTTGTTAAGAATTGAAAATACTAGGGCACCTGAGTGGCTCAGTCGATTAAGTGTCTAACTCTTGATTTTGGCTCAGGTCATGATCTTATGGTTCGTGAGTTCGAGGCCCACATCGGGCTCCATGCTGGAGCCTACTTGGAATTCTCTCTTTCTGTCTCTGCCCCTCCCCAGCTCACTCTCTCTCATTCTTGAGAGAAGGAAGAAAGAAAGAAAAGAAAGAAAGAAAAGAAAGAAAGAAAGAAAGAAAGAAAGAAAGAAAGAAAGAAAGAAAGAAAGAAAGAAAAAGAAAGAAAAAGAAGGAAAGACCCTCCTTTATGGGGGAAGTTGAAGCATTGGGGTGCTGGTGAATACTTAATGCCCTTGGGCTTGGGGGGGGGCTGATTTTTAATACTTGCTAATTTCTATGTGTAAATACTCCACCGGAGCCAATTTCAAGCTACCAACATGACATCAACAAGCTCACAGAGTTTCTTAAAAATTCACAGTAGGTTTTCACAAGCGTTTAGGAACCACACCCAGCATGCCACACGTGGCAGGAAGGAAAGGCTGAACAGTGAAATAGTCAAGGAAGTAGAAGGAAAAACTAAACAACGGTGCTACGAAAACCAAGGGTCTTGAGTTCCTCAGTAGAGACCATGACAATTGCAACAGAAAGGCTCAGGAAGTCAACACAAAATATACCATTCGATTTGCCACCATGTAGGTGAGTGATGGCTCTAAGAGGCAGACTCGGCAAAGGGAGAGGAAGGCAAGTCGAGTTGCCATGACTTCACAGGGAACAAACGGAAAAGAAGTGGAGACAAGTGTGGACAACTCTTTCAAAACACTCGTTTAGAAAGGGCAGGAGAGAAACAAAGCCATGGCCACAATGGGATGCAGGCTCAAGGCAGGGTCTGACAATAACCTGAGAGGCATGACCAACTAAATAAAGAAGAGCATAGCAACCAAAACATAATTGAGGACAATGGCCACCATGTCAACAGGATAAGAAGCAAGTCAGGTGGTCAGGAGCGCCACCGTATGCTAGAGGAAGAAAAAACTTCTGAGCAATGTTCCTCCACCTGCTCGGCTCTCACTATCGCGAACAGGAAAGAAGCGATGATGACCCTCCTTGATTTCTGAAGCCAAAGACAGTCGGGAGCAACCCTGATCCTGTCACATTTGAGCTTTGTGATCTCAGGCAAGACTCATTTCCTCCGCTGGAAATTGGAGACAATAACGACTTCACTCAAGGGGTTTTCTTGAAGATGCGACCACTTAAAACATCTGAAGGACCTATCAGAGTGCCAGGCGCACCGTAGACCTCACGTACCTTTTCGTCTCTCTGCTCCAACCCTTCACAAGAGCGTTAAGACATTTCAACTAAAATTACAAAGGTATCCTGTGTTCTACCCATGACTGGGGAGGAAGGAAATGTTTCTTCTGCTGGGTAAGTCAGGCAGCTCCCAGGGCATGAGGGGATAAACAGGACGGACTTTTCCTCCCCCGCCTCACACTCATCTATTGCACAATGAAGTGGTAAATTTTTATACGCACGGGCTGAGCTAGGCACTGCCACGGGCAGGGGAATCTATCCATAAAGCACTTGGAGAATCATCTGGACAAAAGATGTTGCATGGAGGTCCAGGGTCATTACCAATCACGTGTTCTGTAAGGTATGATTCATGGGAAGATAGGAAGTGTGTATGATTTCAGAAGACCATCAGACCTAGGGAATTAACTTGCTCCAGCTTTTCCTAATTTGACATTAGTTATTTTTAGGGTTTGATGATCTCATTTCTTATATGAACTCAACACAAGAGTAACATTTGTTTTGTTTTAAATCTCTAAATGGTGCCTTTGGGGCCGAAAACTTAACTTTATTTTCCTATGGTAAAGATAAAGTCAGGTGGTTACAAAAGTGTAAAAGTCAGACACTAATATTTAAATCCAACAAACTGATCCAAATATTCTAAGTAACAGTGGTTCCCGTACCCAGGATTGCATATAAATATTGAACTAGGCTTATTTACATTACTTCGTCAAAATTTGGAAAATGGAGAAAGGAAAGGTCACTTTAAGGTTAGTGAAAACTGGCCCACATCCCCATCATGGGATAGGTAGGGCATCACTTTTCAGTAAGGAGCAAGCAAAAGAAAACCCGTTAGCTTCCAAAACTCAGTTTTGCTTTTTCAAGTGTGTATGCCCTCCTATTCTTCCTATCGCATAGGGAAATCCTAGTCCTCATGTGTTATTATGCTAGAAAGATTAGGAAGCCATATTTCTATAATTTGAAGCTATCTTTAAATTCTATTCTTTACATCATATTTAGATTCTATAATTTAAATTTGTAAAATTTTAGTATTTTAAATTTTAGTTAATAAATTCACAAATACAGCCTCCTTATAAAAATATGAAAATATCCGAGGGCTCCTGGGTGGTTCCGTCGTTTGAGCGTCCGACTTTGGCTCAGGTCGTGATCTCGCTGTCCGTGAGTTCGAGCCCCACGTCGGGCTCTGTGCTGACAGCTCAGAGCCTGGAGCCTGCTTCGGATTCTGTGTCTCCCTCTCTCTCTGCCCCTCCCCCGCTCATGCTTTGTCTGTCTCTCTCTTTCAAATAAAATAAATAAAACATTTATAAAAAATTTTAATGTGAAAATATCCAATCAAAAGTCACAACCAATATAACTCTCTGTTGTGTATCCTCTTCTTCCATCTAAAAGAATGATTATCATTTGTGTTATAATCTGGGTGTTTATATTGTTTATTTTCCTGTGCATTTAAACACACACATTATCTGTACATACATATGTTTATATATGTAACAGTTATGGGTGTGTATACATGTAACTGTTTTGTATATACAACAGTTATACAATTTTACATATATATCTATACATACATAGAAAAAAACTATTTTGTATGAAGGAAAGCAATGTATAAATAATACACTCTACATTTCCCAAAACTTGCCATTTTTTTTTAATACTAAACAATATCTTTTAGGCCTTTCTAGGTTAGTATATTCTATATTATTCCATGTAATGCAGTGTTTTACTCTGTATGGATGTACCTATTATTTAGGCTTTGCCCTTTCGGTGAAGAAATATTTGTAATACATGTATCAAAGAGCTCTACTCTCAATATACACATCACTTCTAAAAATCAGTAAGAAGAAGACAAAAAATCTCAATAAAAAAATTGGCAAAAGGGACTCCTGGGTGATTCACTCAGTTAAGCATCTGACTTTGGCTCAGCTCATGATCTTGCAGTTTGTGAGTTCGAGCCCCGTATCGGGCTCTCTGCTGTCAACACAGAGCCAGCTTCGGATCCTCTGTCCCCCTCTCTCTCTGCCTCACCCTCACTCATGCAAGCACGTGTGGTCTCTTTCTCTCTCTCTCTGAGAAATAAACAAAAAAAAAATCCTTTATAAAAAGATTGGCAAAAAATATGGATAGCCAGTTTGCAGAAGAATACACGGGCAAAAATATACTCAACCTCAGTATTATCTAGGACAGCCATTCTCAAATGGTCCCCAAAATCATTTTAAGAGATACATGAGATCAAAACTATTTTTATCAGAATTTTATGTCATTTGCTGTTTTCTCTGTGTTGGCTTTTGTGGTAATAGAGCACAACAGTGGTGGGGGGAAAAAAACTGGGGAGGCTTAGCACAAATCGAGGCACTGGTCTCAAACCTATATGAGTAATTGTATTCTTCACCACCAGGCACTTACAAACTAAGTTTGATGAAGCAGTAAAAATGATAAATCATATTATACCTCTACCATTGAGTATTTGCCTTTTTATCACTCTGAGGGACAAAACTGAGAAAAGCATGAATGCTTCTCTAGAAGGCACTTGCGTGATTGTTGTAAGGTCAACTAGCGTTCCACCATAGTTATTCAGATGTGTATTTGGCAGATACTTTCTCAAAAAAGAGCAAAGTGAGCCAATCACTTTAAGGAAAACAACGGACAGTATTTGTTGCCAATGATAAATGTTGAGCTTTCGAGCAACAATTAGATGATGGGAAACTTATATCTGCCCTTCTGAGCTTGACAGCTTCCCAATAATACTTAAAGACTTTTCTGAGGAGATTGGTGGTGATATTAACAAATGTGATTTTTTTGCTCTTGCATAATGAAAAGTGTCAGATTTGGAAGACGGGCAAAATTCAGTGAACAGATATCTTCCAGATAACCTATATGCGGTGTTCCAAATTCACGAGTGAGTGGAGTGATCCATTCAATGTGCAAGACTAATGAATTTTAATATTACAGAGCATGAAAAGTTCAGTGATATGGTTTCAGATTCCACGTTGAAGCTCGTCTTCAAGAAACCATCGCTTGTAGAGTTTGGGTAGAGGAATGAAGAAGAATTATTTCAAAAGCCTATTAGAATATTCTCCCTTTTCCAACCACAAATCTATGCAAGGCTCATTTTCTACAGACTTTCTTCAACCAAAACAACATATCAGCAGATTGCCTGCAGAAGCCAGGAAGAGATTCCATCTATCTCCTGTAAAGCAAACATTATATTTGCACACGTGCAAAACAATGCCAATCTTCTCACTTAGCTTCTAATTTGTTTGAGAAAATATAATTTTTTAATTTAAAAAATGTCATTTATGTTAACACGTAATAGGTTTAATATTGCCATTTTTAAATGGGGAGCAACTATTTTTTTTTTTAATTTCTCAGCTTTAATTTCTTTTTTTTTTTTTTTCCAACGTTTTTTATTTATTTTTGGGACAGAGAGAGACAGAGCATGAACGGGGGAGGGGCAGAGAGAGAGGGAGACACAGAATCGGAAACAGGCTCCAGGCTCTGAGCCATCAGCCCAGAGCCTGACACGGGGCTCGAACTCACGGACCGCGAGATCGTGACCTGGCTGAAGTCGGATGCTTAACCGACTGCGCCACCCAGGCGCCCCTCAGCTTTAATTTCTAATATGGTGATTCTTGATAGCGATATCCCACAGAGGCAAAAGCGCTTAGGGGTACTCAAAATTTTTAAGAGTGACGGGGGGAGGGGGTTCCTGAGACCAAAAACTTTGAGCACCTCTGGTCAAAGAAATGTAAATTAAATTTAGATATTCTGTTTGATCCATTAGCCAGGCTAAAATTTTCAAAATTAATAATATCAAGTGTTGGTAAGAGTACATACTCGGATTGCTTAATGGGTTATAAATTGGTACAGTCACTTTAAAGGACAATTAGGCTGTGTCTATTATAGGGGCTGGCAAACTTTTTCTATGAAGACTAAAAGAAGGGGGGGAGCCTTATTTATATTTAAAGGCTTATTTATATTTAAAATAATTATATTTTAATGTTCAGTTGCTCTGCTCTTAAGTGCCTACGAAAGAAATACACCTGTATCGTTATCTACTATGGGCTGAGAATTGTTTTCATCAGTTTACGTATATTAATCGACACAAAGGTCTTCGCACAACAGTCTTATCAGGTAAATACTGACAGTTTCTCCATTTTATAGATGAAGAAACTGATGCCCAAAATGTTAAGTAACTCGTCTAAAGCCACATAGCTAATACACAGATATTGGCCAAAGCATTACTCTGTATAGCAAAAATCTAGGAACAACCTAAACATTTAGAGATTTTAAACACTGTTCTGGTTGGGGTGTTTCCTCATATAGACTTCTTTAGGCGGTTCCCTGCCTTCATTTCTTCGCCCACTGAAATTTGCTGTTACATTCAAAGTGTCATGTCCTCAAAGCTCTGGTTGACCCGGCTGGCCCATAACGATCCCCATTCTTCTTAATCCCCAGAGATGATGACAATGATGAAGATATAATCTCTGAAGTGTATGGAGTTTACTATTGCCTAAATAGGTCTTCTCATCCCCTAGCAAACCACCAATTCTTTAAGGCTTGGGAATAGATGGATCTTCTGCTCCCTTTTATTCCCTAGAGTCTGTCTCCATTTCTACCACCTCCACTGCCACCAACTCTGTCCAAGTCACCATCTTAACTTGTCTGAACCGAAAACCCTCTCCAGATCGATGACCCCGTTCCCATCTTGCCTACCTGTGACCTGTTCCCTCCTCAGGATCTAGAGTGAGGTTTACATAATGTTAACTTTAGACAAAAAGAGTAGCCCTGAAACCTTCTAATGGCTTCTCATTAGATAAAATTATAAATCATCACCATGGGCTCCAAAGCTTGACTTCCTTTGACCTGACCTCATTTCCTACTGCCGTCCTGTCTCACTCAGCTCTGGGTTCTCAGTGTCATTCATTCCCTGTGAGGGACTGAGTCACTCCTGCTACAGAGCCTTCGTGTATATATATGCTGTCCTCTCTGCCTGGAGACTCTTCCCTGAGATGTTGGCAAGGTCCATTCTTCCACAGCATGAGGGTCTTGGCTAAAATGCCCCTTATCAGGGAGGCTGTGCCTGGCAATTGTATCTAGATGAGCAGACCACCTCCATCCAGCTCCTTTATTCTCTTTTCCCTTCCTCAGCTTAATCTTACCCCTTACCAGAATCCAGTTTACCTTGCACATGCATTCGTTTACGCTTTTTCCCCTCCCCCAACCTACAATATTGTCTGGGACACAACTGCTCCATAAATATATTGATGGAGTGTGCCTCAGTCTCCTTACTTCTAAAATGGAAAGAATACTGTCCCCCACAGGATTAGTGTTAATAATTATTATTGTTTCATTCTTAAAGTATAGCAAGAAATGCCAGGCACCCTGCTAAACCCTTTCCCTGCATGACCCCAGATAATCTCCACAACAATCCAACCAGGGTGTTATAATCATGATCTCCCACTTTACAGATCAGGAAACTGAGGCTCAGAGAGGGGAGAGTCATTTGCCCAGGTTCACAGCCTGCGGGAAGTCATGAAGGTCACAGCCAGGAGCTGCCTCCAGAGTTAACTGGCGTGAAGAATGAGCGAACACACTGGAAGCGTGGAGCTCTCTCTGAAGGCGAGGGAAGGCTCTTTCCATGACTGCTTCCCGCAGGGCTGCGTGCAGGATGCGATAATGGTCCTGAAGCCGGATGTGCGCCCGCGCTGACGCTCCAGGTGAGCAGGCCTCGGTGCGTCACCGTCCCTGTGCGCAGCCCTGTGGAAAAGGGCTTTTTCCCCACGAGGGACTTTCTTAAACAGACCTTGGGAAGGGTGTTTGCTGAGACCGTATTCTGATCAGATAACAATTTGACACTAATTCTTCTATTTTCGGCTGGCACCGAACCCGGTCCCGGCTTTATCGCCCGCTGGTTATCTGTGTCGCCTGGAAGGAACTCCGGGTAAGGTACAGGAAAAAGGCGGGGGTATTGTTGGGGCTTCCTGCTGGCCAGCACACTGGCCTATTGTTGAGTTTATTTTTTTAGACTATCACATCACAATTATTTTGGCAACATCCTTTTTCCATCCTGGACCCAATACAATATTTATTGAACTCTACAAACTGCGTCAATACGTGGTGCTTTCTGTATCGTTGCCCACGTTCTTTAGGACATTTTTTGCGATTCATTGCAAGACTGTGCAGATTGCCATGGGATCAGCCATCCCTCCACCCTCGAAATCATATATTTTTAAACCAAAAGAGGCCTCCAATAGGACCTTGCTCAACCACTCCATTTAAATAATAATAATAATAATAATAATAATAACAGAATAGCATTTCTAGAGATTATGATGTTCCAGGCACTATGCTCTACATCATCTCACGTCCATGACTGTTGATCTATTTCCCATTTTACAGATGACAAAAGTGAGCTAAGGAAAGGGGTGTCATTACCCTCTCAGTAAGTCACAGATGCGTCCTCTGGTCTCTGGAAGCCCTCCTGCGGACCTCCTCCCTGGAGATGGGAGGAATTACTTGTCCTTGAAACATTTTGCCACTTTAACTCATGACCAACTGAGTTGTGTGAGTAATGGCCCTGCAGAGACAGGATCCCATTCTCCTTGTCAAGACTGGTAGTATGTGTGCATGATTCACCCGGGTCCCGGTTAATAAGAGCCCGTTAACTGCATTTTGAAAGCCCTGAGCAATATGGCAATATGGGAGCTGCCACAACACCTCATTCCTATTTTCCCATCCTAATTATTTCTATTTGATTGCAGGGGTGAGCCTTCCCACTGGAATCAACATCGTGAGAAATATTCTTTTCTTCAGCAGGTTCACATCACTCATCACTTTTTCCCCCAACACTGTCACTTTGGATTGTTTAGCTGCGGTGTGACCGGATCCACAGACTCAGAGCCTAATTACTGAGAATGTGTGTGGGTGGGTGGGGGGGGGGGGGGGGGAGTGGCCATCTTCATTTCCTTCAAAATAGGAGGCTGAGGCCCCAAGAGGAGGGTCCCTTTCTCTGGACCACACAGTCACGTGGTAGCAGAGGAGTCACTCAAAACAAGACAGGTAGCCTTTGTTGAAAACCTGTTATGTGATGACACATTTCATAATGAAATAATAATATAATAATAGAAATAATAAAAAACGAAAGCTAATAGGGGGGCGCCTGGGGGGCTCAGTCGGTTAAGCATCCGACTTCGGCTCAGGTCATAATCTCACGGTTCGTGGGTTCGAGCCCCATGTCGGGCTCTGTGCTGACAGCTCAGAGCCTGGAGCGTGCTTCTGACTCTGTGTCTCCCTCTCTCTCTGCCCCTCCCCCTCTCATGCTTGCTCTCTTTCTCTCTCTGTCAAAAATAAATAAACATTAAAAAAATTTTTTTAATGAAAGCTAACAAAAACTGAGCTTTTATCATTTGTCAGGTATTATGCAAAATGCTTAAAGCAAATTTTAAACAAATCATCCTCCAATTTAAAGGCAAGTACTAACATCGTCCCCATTGACAGAGGGGAAAATTCTCAGAGAGGTAACTTAGCCATGGGGATAGGATTCAACGACCCAGCCATATCTGTCAACATGGCCCTTGCTTTACTGCAAACATGGGGAAAATGCACATAGAATGCTACCCTCCAATGCCCTAACCTAGCTGAAAAGGATCTTCCTAACTATGGATTTCTGCTGAGACAAACACTGAGAAAGACAGATGGGTTTCAGTAGCCTGGAAAGTAATATTATCTGCCAGCCCCACAGGCACTTTCCTTTACCTGTAGTTTCCTGTACCATTTAAATACTGATGGGGCTTTTAAAAAATGTGTTATAGAAGGACTTCGAGACCAATTCAAAGCCTTGATCGTTTGGGTACATAGAGACCCACCGTCACAAAGAAAACCAAGTAGTCCTCTTGCATGAACATATATGCAAGCCCTTCAGTTCAACGAGTATCATGGAGACCCAAAGGTGTCTATGTAACTGATCCAAATCTGCTCCGACAAAGAAAATGATGCCTGGTCATCTGTGAGTACAGAATGCCAGCACGGTGCAAGTGGTCTGGTTTTAAACATCCATGCCCTTACAAATAGGGCCCAAAGACTGCCACCCATCAGCTGTATGACCTCATACAACTCACTCCACATCTCCAGTCCCCAATTTGTGCATCTGTAAAAGTACAGATGGACTGGACAAAATGAATGGTCTCTCCCATCCAAATGCCCTGTGGCTCCTTGACAGATTGTTCTACGATGATCTCATTCAAATAGCACTTGTGTCATGACCAGCCTATTCAATGAGAGACTCTATAATGCTGCAGCAATACTGGCAGTGATCCACAGTTGTGGACTAAGTCACAGTTGGTGAATGTATTCACAGTATATTCACAGTATATGTAGCAATACACTGATCTCAGCAACACTGCGGTTCTTGACTACATGGATCCATATCTGCCTAGTGGGGGAGGGGAAGAACACCCCAGAGGCATAACTATGGCTACATTAAAAAAAATCAATCTAAAATAATTTGACAAAAAGGTAAGTGCTAGTCCTGAAACAAGGATTCTGGTGCTTAAATGTAATAGATAAATTAACTAAAAGGACCCCCCCACCCCACCACCACCAAGGAGTTTACTTCTGGAGAACTTCTTCCCATGCTTGTTTAGAAGTCTATAAAGAACATATGCATTAATCATGGAAAAGTTCAGAATGATTTTTGTCTTACCACTGGAGTCTTTCTAATATCTTCTTATACCTACATTACAGGTAAGGAAACTCGAGCACAGACTCACTACACTGATCAAAAGAGGTTAAAAAAAAAAAAAAAAGACTGTGCAGATTGTGATGTTCCGTCCTAAACCAGCCAATTCTACCCAAATCACCGTAGCTCGGGGTTTCTCAAACATGGCACCATCGATGTTTGGGGCTGGGTAATTCTTGGTGTAGATGCCTATCGTGTATGTTGTCTGATTTTTAGCGGCATCTCTGACTTCTGCCCATTAGATGTCAGTAGCTCTCCCCTCTGGTTTTGACAAGCAAAACTATCTCCAGACATTGACAAAGGTTCTGTTTTCAGGCAAAATCACCCCAAGCGAAAGCCAGAGATACAGATGTTCGAAGAAGGACAGAATGGATAGTAAGTCTTCAGCTCCCCCGGACTGAGGTCTGGCTCAGGACTCCTCACTCCTTCCCACGTGACTCCATTCGCTTCCAACTCTCTCATCAATACCAGCCCTCCTTCTAATCACAGTAGTGTCATGCTGAACCCCTGTTTTAAAACTCACAAGCCTTTCCTTCATGGGCTACAGAATCATAGTAGCTGCACGTATTCCCCAGACACACTATGCCTTGCCACTCCTCCTTTGCACATACTATTCCCTCTGCCCACGATGCCATTCCCATCCTCCCAGACAGATACGGTGTGATTCATCCTCCTGAGCCAATGCACCTTCTACGAACATTCCACAGGTTCTCAAGAGCTATTAGAATTGAATTGAATTGAACGGAATTGACTTGTGGCTCCATTGCCGCAACGTCTTCGAGGTCCATTTGCTCATCTGTAGGATGGGCACAGTGATGCCTTCCTCACAAGGTTTTTATGAGAAATAAAGCACATCAAGTGGCTGCCACATAATAAGCTTTCAATTTAAAGTTCTTTTATCTTGCTGTTCTTACCAACCCATGAAAATTGTTTTACAAGAACGGGCTCACTCTCTCGGCTACAAGATCTTCACATGTCTGATTTACAGAAATAGAACCAAAAGCCTTGAAGTCTCCTTATTTTGAATCCTGAGTAATATTCAACTTTTTTTTTTCCATTTTTGGTTTTTGGATCTTTCCCCTAAATATTCGGAGACAGGAATACAAGTTGGATACCAGTGTAACTATAGAAACAGCCCTATCTTGTGGGAATCAAAAGAGCCCTCCAGCTCTGGCCCTGGGTGAGTTCTCTCTAAACAGTGCTATCTGCGACCCACACTGTTTGCAACTGTCAGTAGTTTTCAGAAGGCTTCCAGTTTCCCACGGGAATATAAGGAAATTGGAATTATTAAACCAAACGATAAGAGAAACAGGAACAATGCCACAGCCCTCCGCCCCTGAAGTCCAGCAAATTGGAAGTTCTTTGTGCAACACTTATAAGGATGCCAAGCCCTGCAGAGATTGGTCACCAGGAAAAGGAAGAGGACGAGGAAAGGAAAGAGGATACCGAGGGTCACAGCCACTTGAGCAAAGGAGCCATCCATCACCAGCGCTTCCCGGGCAGCACGCACGTTTCCAGTCACAGAGGGCACCAGATCCGGCCGGCCAAGGACAGAGGAAAAAAACAACCTCGTCTCGGCTTTATTAGTTAAGTGAACACACTCCTCAGGAGTATTGATGTATTGACTAATGATTCTGACATCCAGCGTGCTGAGAGCTTACATGTTTAAAGGGCAAGAGTTACAAATCAACAAGTTATTAATTTAATTCCTCTTTGAAGAGGCGCCAAAGGTAGAGAGAGCAGAACTAGAAGAGCGTGGTCACGTTTGCTTCAGTCTAACCTCACCCCCCACCTTCTTAGCTTTGTGAATCTTCAACACCGGGGTGTTGAAAGCAGAGGCCCCGGGCAGCAGGTCCCAGGCCCACAGATCTCGGTTTGGGCCAGGAACTTTGCATCCATACCAGTCACCTCCCGCGCCAAGGAGTGATGCAGGTGGGCAGCAAACCCCTTGGAGAAACACGGCTCCACAGGTGACAACCGTGTTCCGTCTCACTTGACAACTGTTCCCGGGACCCGACTTCCTTCCCCTTTGTGCGGAGCTGGGGCGGTTGACCGAGTTCTGTCCAGGGTGGGGAGAAGCAATCTGTACCACTTCTAGGCCTGGCGCAAAGACCTCCCACACCATCGTCACCCTGCCTGCGGTCGTCGGCTGGTGGGACGCAGAGGACCCCAGGGGAGCCCTGGGCCCGGGAGGCTGCACAGAGGTCCCTGAATGATTAGGGGGAGCAGAGTCCCATCCCCATTCCCACCAACCCACACTGGACCGTCACGGGAGTGGGAGGGAGAGGGGGAGAAACCACAACTTGATTTTATGAAGCCACAGAGATTCTGGAATTTTTCTTAGCATAGTTAGTCTAACCTGCCAAATACACATGACTCTTCTCTCTTCTGCGATCTTATCAGAGCTTCGTTCTAAAGATGCAGTGTAGGGGCGCCTGGGTAGCGCAGTCGGTTAAGTGTCTGACCCTTGTTTTAGGCTCAGGGCATGACCTCCTGGTTTTGTGAGTCCGAGCCCCGCGGCAGGCTCTGCACTGGCAGTGTGGAGCCTGCTTGGGATTTTTTCTCCCTCCCTCCCTGCCCCTCCCCTGCTCATGTTCTCTCTCTCTCTCTCCTAAAATAAATAAATTAATTAAAAAACAAACAAATGAATAAAGATCCAGGGTAAGTGTTTTAAGGGCAAAACTGGTAAACAAACAGAGGAAAGTCCAAGTTGATTCATGACATCAAAATCCAGTCTTACCCTCAGATATGAGAATGAAAATGCCTTAAAGTGTCATAGGTCTCTTGGACTTTCTTTGCTCATCCCAGTTTATACCTTAGACCTCTACCAATTTTGGTGCCAAACTAATACACTAAATGTTAGGCTCTGGTAAAATAAAGACCGAGGTAGGTAATTATCCCCAGAGAAATTAAAGGCCCCTTTTGGGCACCAGGAATACAAAGGAATCGGCCACAAAGCCAGGAACTAGGGAGCCATAGCCATCTCTTAGGAAAGGCTTCACTTGGCCATCCTGAGACCCCCATGGCCTCCATGAACAGGTACTCAGAATCCACTGCCCTCAGCCCTATGGCAGGAAGAGACTGCCTTCTTAACTGTGTGACTAGCCTGATGTTTCTGATGTTTCAGAGCTCAGGACTCTCCATAAGTCCCGCTGGAGACTCATCCAGAAAGTCTTCACGAGCCGGGCCCAGCAATGGTGAGGATACCACACAGCCCTGGCCCTTCCAAGAGAAGGGCCATTTTCCATCTGGTGAATATGCCCTCGCCTATGAAGCCAGCCCTTCAGGTGGAGGAGAAAGCGTCTCGAGCTCTTTCTTCCCTTTGGCTTTAAACCAAGTCAGCCTCACACCAGGAGAGCGGCTGAGGTAGAACATAACTCAGTTATATATAACTCAGCTGTATCCTAACTCAGTAAAGTTGTCTGTGGTCACTCTGGGAAGGATCCAATTTGACTTTGGAAAAGAGAAGAGAAGGGTCATTCGTCCCAGAGAGCTCAGGGACAGGATGATCCACTCACGCCTCCAGCCACAGTGGTCCTCTTCCTGCCCCACATGTGTCCCAAACTCATTCCAACCTTCGAGTTTGCTCCTGCCTCCATCTACAATATTCTTCCCCCAGACCTTCACATGGTCCATGCCTCTGCTTCCTGCAGGTGACCTCCACTTGAATGTTCCCGCAGCGAGACTTCCCCTCATCGCCATTTCTAAATCAGTTGCCCCCACCCCAGTCACTCTCTAACCCCTTGTCCCATTTTATTTTCCTTCAAAGGCTTTATCGCTCCATGGAAGTATAATCATTGTTGTTGTAGTCTAACAGGATATCTACAGAGGACTGGGTGATAAGAGCTGGAGAAAAGGAAGGTGATTGTGCAGAGGATTTTTTTTTTCCTAAGTGCCGTTTAAAAACAATCAATACACAAAAAGGCATCAATATGGAAAGTGCACGTGAAACAAGGTTAATGAAAATGTGGGTTACAAAGCAGCACACTTCTCTTGCAACTACACTGGAAACGATTGGGATAAAATAGATACATATGAGATTTAGGTGATGGAATAATAAGTAATAGTTCTTTATTTTTTGAAATTCTACATACTACTTTACATTACTGTATTAACTTTAAGAATGCATTTAATAAATAAGCACATAAGTATGTAAATCAACTAAATCCCATAAATAAACCAAAGACTATTGTAACCTTGCAAAAGACTATAGCAGCTATCTGCCCTCACACCCTCACTTACCAGATGAAGAAAGGAGCCTCAAAGGAAAGTGAATTACCCGAGGTCACAGTGAAGATTAGTCAAGGAAGAGAGAGAATCAAAAGCAGAACATGGACTCCAGGCCCAATGCTTTCCCCCCTGCATTGTGTTTCATAGTCAGTCCAGCAAAGGAGTCTCTTGAGAAGGGAAGACCAAAGTAGTCATATCCGTGCACATGCAGAGTCTAATGGAGAAACGTGTCTTGTTCACATGGGGCCCTCACTTCCTGCCTGAGACCTTCACCTGGGTGCTTTTCTTTAGCCCAATCACTTAACCTCTTTGGGGTTCTGTTTCTTCTCCTGAGACAATGATGATGATGGTGGTGGTAATGATGGTGGTGGTGATGATGCTGGTGACGATGATATCAACGAGAAGGAGGATAATGCTGATGATGTCACTGGTGATGATGACTGGTACTACCCTTTGCCAGGCACCGTGCAGAGTGCCTCGGTGCTTCATCAAGATTGCTTCGTTCAATTTCCATTCCACTATGAGGTGGGCATGGTTATCATTACTGTTATCGCTGCCCCCTTTTATCAGGTAAGGAAGTGAGGCCTAGAGAATGTAATTAACTTCCCCAAAGATACTCAAGTAGTAAAATGATTAAAATTAGAAGTTAAGCTCAGGCAGACCAGCTACAGAGGTTGAATTCTGGTACACGTATAGCAAAAATCCTAAGAAATGGTTTGCAAATGCCTGAAGTTTCAGGAAAAGTGGATCATGCTATGCCAACCCCACTGAAATGGAGGTCGCAATAGTGGCCAACCTTCTTCAAGAGAGGGAACTTGTTATGGACTTCATATCTGTGTCCTCCCAACATGTATATGCTGAAATGTTAATCCCCCAGTGTGACGACATTTGGTGACGGGGCCTTTGGGAGGTGATTAGGTCAATAAGGTAGAGCTTCCCTGATGGGACTGATGTCCTCATAAGTAGACCAAGAGCCGGCATTCTCAGCCATGTGAAGACTCAGCAAGAAGGCAGCTGTCCACAAGCCGAGAAGTGTATCTCACCAGACACCAGATCTGCCAGCACCTTGATCTTGGACTTCACAGCCTCCAGAACTATGAGAAATAAATATTTGTTGTGTACGCCACCCAGTCTATACTAGTTTTGTTACAGCAGCCCAACCTGACTAAGACAGATGTGGTTCTAAAGAGAA
This sequence comes from Neofelis nebulosa, assembly GCF_028018385.1. Lineage (NCBI taxonomy): Eukaryota > Metazoa > Chordata > Mammalia > Carnivora > Felidae > Neofelis > Neofelis nebulosa. Next base: position 194,437,940 of record NC_080784.1, on the reverse strand, counting down.
AATGAAATCATAGGTATGATGGGGCTTCTGCAACTACCGTGTTCCATAAACACTATGTAACAGCATTAATTTATCTAATCCTAATAACTTCCCAAGGTAGTTACTATTACTACCACGTTTCATTTAAAAATGAGGAAAATGATTCATAGTCAGATAACTTAACCAAGGAATGGTTGGCCTGGGATTCAAATGCAACAGTCTGGCATTACAGCCTGAAATCTTAACCAGTGCATTATCAGTGTTTCTAAAAATTATGATTATTATTGAAGCAGGAAGTTCCTGGGTCACAAGAGTACGTTTCCGTGCTTCATCTCTTGAGTTTGGAGTGTGGTCATATGTAGATACTCACTCTCCCCAGGGATGCCTTCGATCATCCTCCACCCTAACAACATAAAGAGTACCCAGCTGTTGTCAGTTCCTCATTTGGGATCAGCCTAGAAGAGCAATGTGGAGATCCAAGAGAAGTTCTCAGTAAGTTCCTTGAGTCGATTTCCCCTCTTGCCGCCTTTCGTCAGCCAGGCATCTCAGTCTTTGGAGACTTGCTCATTCAGGGTGGGAGTGACATGAGCTGATGTGAGTAGGTGCCCACGCGGAAGGTCGGCCAGCAACAACATTTAAAATGAATAGGGCTGCTCTCCATGAGCCCAAGTGCTTAACTGGCAAAAGCAAGTCATTGGTTTGTTCTTTTTGTTTGTTTGTTTTGTTTTGTTTTGTTGCAACACGGCTACAGAAACAAGCCACCAAATTCAGAGGCCAATAGGAGATGGGCAAAAGGCAGGGGATTCACGGTGTTTGAGGAAGAAAACAACATGGCAGAAGTGCAGAGAAAGCCCAGGAATCTCCACATAGTCAACAGGCAGCAGAACCCACTGCATCCCTTTTCGCTATAAGAAAAGGATTTGAAGTCTTAACTAGACTCAGAGGTTGGTAGAATCGGAAGGGGTCATAAATGCCACGTTGGTGCACTTCCTCATCCTACATGTAAGAAAAGGGATGGCCAAGAAGGTAATGACTCCTTCAAAGTCATAGCTGACTAAGGGCTCTGCATCTACGTAGAGGGTGGTGTGTGTGAACGGAGGGTGGCCTCACCTGGAGGGTACGGAACCCTGTAGGTCATTCCCACTTCCCTTAAAATGGCCCCGCCACCGGGTGCAAAGTTCCTTTCTGATCTGGCCCCATTATCTCTGCTGCCCACCCCCCTCCTCACGTCCACTCTGTGACCATAACCCCAACCTCCTGGTTTTTCTGTAACCTATCGAGCCTGCTCCTACCCGGGGGCCTTGGCACATACCTCTTCCTCTGCCTGGAATGCTCCTTCCTCAAATACCTACACACCAACTCAGATCTGGTCCCTTATTATCACATTTTCAGGAATTTTGTGCGACAGTGGTTAGTTTACAGTTAAAGAAGTTACTATGTTAAAAACTAAGGTAATAAAACTCAACGCATCCGAATTATTTTGCTCCATCTCACTGTTACTTGTGCTTCTGAGGTTCTTTATGGGTATTGTATCAAGATGGTAGGAATACAAGCCCACGTCCACGACTTCATGTTGGTAGCTGGAAACCGGCCGCCGTGGGCGGATTTACACCGCAGAAATTGGCACAAGCTACCAACCAGGGCTGGCTTTTTTGTTCCTCTAGATTTACCAAAGCAGTGGACAAAAATGCCAGTAATGTAGAGTAAGCATAAAAGTGTGGCATGCCGGTAGCCGTAACGTTGTAACTAGCATGACATTTGAGGACCTATTTTTCCAGCGTCGGGAAACTCTTATCCTGTTCAGAAGAACGGGAACTCCTGACATTGATGAACGGGTGAAATTCAGATATTCATCTCTGTTGTTTCACTTTTTCTTATTCATTAAGGTAAAAGAAAATATCAGCCAACGTTCGTGTCAGAACTACTCTTGCCGATTAAAATCATATAAAATGATTACAAACACGAGTTTAGCAAAAATCAACAAAACCATTTTGGGAGAATTCACTGGCCATATAAAATTTGTAATAAAGAGTATTGTGTTTTTTATTATTACATATCAACTGTGAACTATCTATCTTTCTGTCAGCAAAACTTATTTTTAAAAATTCATATATGTATAACATGTTTGTTTATGTATTTGTTTTTTAAAGAACTAGTTGCTAGTTATCAGCCCACCAGTGGTCTCTTGCATTTTGTCTCTGAGTCTCTGCTCAACCTCCATTGGCCCGGAGAAGTCTTCTCGGATCACATTAGTGGGGTCCATCAGGCTTTCTATCCCCTGACCCCACTTTATTTGCCTTCATACGATTTTATCACTACTTAATGCTATATCATTATACATCTCTGTTTACCTGTTTATCTGGTTCCTCCACTGAATTATAAGTTCTAAAGCAGCAAAGAAATAAAAACAAAAATAATTTGTTTTGGTTACTGTCTATGTTTCCCCTTGCTGAGAATAGATGCCTGGTACATAGCAGGTACTTAATAAATATATTTGAAAAAAATGAATGAGTGCAACTGGCCTCCTCGGCTTCGTAGGTAAATTCGTGGCATCGTTTGCTGTAAGTCAATGCCGGCAGGACTCTAGACCCCTCTCATAGTGTTACGCTCAAGAACATTTGCAAATAACCTAGAAATCAATACAAGAGGGGAGGAATAAAGAAAGAAAAAAAAAAACGTTCTTATGGCTTCTGATCAGTGTTGTGTAACTAGCCTGTGACTATCCTGTAACTTTCCATATTGTTCCGTAAAAGGTGACAAGGTCTACAACTTCTAATGACATCTGTAAACAAAGCGGGGAAGCCGCCACCGTATTTGAACCAAGACTGGCCACGTCCCCTGTGGGGTGGCTTTTCTGTATCTAGGCCACATTCTAAGAGTCACATTGACAACCCTGTGGCCAGGAAAGGCAACCAGGCAGGAGAGATGCCGCTGTGCAATGGGGAGTGGGGCAAGTCAAGAGATAGGATGTCAAAAACGCTGTGAAGGAAGACAGCACGCGTGCCTATCCGGGGTGTCGCCACGGCACTGGACCAGCTGAGCCCCTGCAAGTAGGGAGCCCAGCGATGAGAGGACGGGGAGCCAGGAGCTGATTGGCTCCCGATATTGGGAGAGTGGAAAAGACAGAATGAACTTGTTCTGTACAAGCTCAGAGAAGGACTTATGACTGAAAGCAGCTAAAAAACTGAGTTGGGTTTCATTTTTTCTATTCCTTCTAACAGCTGGAACTCTCACACAATGGGAAATATTGTCTGTTCACCCCAAAATTTTCTGACAAAACATACTCTTTGTCCTTAATGCTTCCTACACTTTTACCTTATACTTTAGGGAGAAAAAAACCAAAAAACAAACAAACAAAAAAAACCCAGAAAACAAATTATTTGAATTCTACAAAAGTTTTCTAAAAAAAGTAGCATTTTAACATTCTATAATTTGTATTTTTAGCAAATGCCTAGTCTTAAAACTCTATATTCTTTTTTTAATTAAAAAAAATTTTTCTGAAGTTTATTTAAATTTGAGAGAGAGAGAGGGAGAGAGAGTACACTCAAGCTGGGGAGGGGCAGAGAGAGAGGGAGAGAGAATCCCAAGCAGGCTCCCTGCTATCAGCACAGAGAGCCTGATGCAGGACTCAATCCCACGATCCTGGGATGACAACCTGAGCTCACATCAAAAGTCAGACGCTTAACCGACCGAGCCACCCAAGCGACTCTCTATTCTAAGAAAACAGCAAGGGTGGCAGATAGCTTTTTTAAAGGTTTTCTTGCCGTATAATATACAAACCATAACATTCATGTGTTTTCATTTGTAGTAAATATACCAAGTTGTGCATCATCACTGCAACCAGTTTGATCATATTGTCCTCATGCTGATTGCAGGAACTCCTGCCCTCACGCCATATCCACCCACATAATTGCATGGTATGTATGTGTGGTCTTCTGTGACAGACTTCTTTAGCATAATATCCTTGAGGTTCGTTCATGCTGTAGCATGTTGTTCCTTTTTGTTCCTTTTGATGGCTTAAAAGCATTCCACTGAATGGATATACCACATTTTGTTTATTCATTCACCAATAAACAAGCATTTGGATCATTTCTGGTTTTTGACTGTTACGAAAAATGAATAGCATCATTTTGAAATATCTTCAACTCCCCGCATAAACCAGACAGAGTTGCGCCATACCAAAACCCATGGAAAATACTTGCAACAAAATTAGAAGAAGATCAAAAAGGTGTTTAATTACATGCACCATGGTAATACATAGACTGGAAAGCATGTAGATTTTACAGTGCAGTTTTATCTCACACTTAATGAAAAAAAAATGTTTGGGATATATTTTCAGGTGCGAAAGCAGGTTTCAAAATAAGAAGTGCAATAAAATTCCAAATATTTATATCTGTATATATTACATATCATAAATTCTATCAATGGCTCTGGGCTCTGAATTCTCAATGCACGTTTTACAATAAGACTTTAATTTGCCATCTCCGTCACCATTGTTGTCATTGCACATATGCAGATATTAAAAAAAAAAAAAAAGAAGTATCAGAATTTGCAGAACAGGTGTAAATGACTTGGAAGAAAATGCAAGACAAAAACGGATCACTCTTTAACCTCTCGGAATGGATGTTTCAGAGTAAGAGTCAGGGCTATTGTACATCCAACAAGATTAGCTACCTTCCAAATACTGAATTCAAAATCAGGCAAGCTCCACATAATGCAAAGCCTGCTCAGAGCCCAGCACCAATATTTTTTAATGCATTATTTTGAAGAATGCTGTCTCACCAACACGTTTCACGGCACAGAGATTTTACTACATGGAAAATCTTGGACAGCTATGAGTCAAAGAACAACTCTGAAAAGTTAGACCCTGCATCTGAAAATTCTTAGGAATACATAACCAATTTATGTTCCTGTTTACGTACGTACAAGAGTAATGTTGGATTTTTAAAACATGTCAAAGGCTAAAGGAGCTTTTTTAAGAAGCATAAAATAAAAATTCTGTGATAGGAAAAGATGACATTTGGGGGTGTGGTGAACTCCCAGTCACAAGCAGGTGGACAGACCGCTAACAACTACAAGACATGCATGTTGGCACAGTCTGGGCAGGAAGAAGCAGAAGGAGGCTATAGCTCATTTGATGGCACAGAAAATAAGGGAACCAAGAATAACCAACAGGTATCCGCTGGAAAGTGAGGCAGACCAATTTGAAAATAGCAGCTGAAACTGGAGGAAAAACACTAGAAAGTTAATACCAGAAGAGTCCACTGATACTGTACAAGGAGGGGATGTGGCTGGGACAGGGCTTCTGGGCTGGCCGCAAAATTCTGATCTCAGGCATAGCCAGATACCCTCTTCTTAACTCCTTAAAGCTGTACAAAATTAACTGATTGATTTAAAAATAAATTTTTAGAAATTACCATGGTTACTTGATGAAAAGCAGATCCTGTGCCCTACTCCAGACTTACGATATCAGAGAGTATGAGAACAAAGCCAAGGAATACTTAAGATGATTCAAGTTTCTGCGGGGGGGCGGGGGGAAACCTCATGATTGATATTACTTAAAATTATTTTTAAAAATCAACTGCGTTTTGGAGTGAATCATAAGTTTCGTCAGTACCAACCCTTCTTCCAATTTTCTCAAAGGAATTTTTGTCCAACAAAAGAGCGTCTATCTAGAGCCATCTCCCGATCTAGACTGACAGAGAGGGAGGACTGTTTCTGGGCGATGACTCACCAGAGCTCTCCACCAGAAGGGCCGGGAAGGCCAACAGAGTGAGGAGACATCCTGTTATGCAAGCCACAGCCAAGGACAGGCTCTCCCCAGGGAAGACAGGCTAACTTTACGGGTGGGGGCGCTTGCTTATGAGGCACCTCACACACTAGCAATGCCATCATCCACGTAGGAAGCTTTAGAGTCTAGAAAGTAGATTCTCCTCCTTCTCCTCCCGTTCTGATGTGGGATAGCAAAAACCTCTGGTCATAGATAAAGGATACATAATAGGAGGAAAATGAGGTTCAGTGAGGGAGGCCAGATGCACAGAAATGGGGGGAGGGAGGGGCTGGGGCTTTGACCCACATCTTTGCCTCAGGTTCTGCTACCCACCTATTGGGCTCCCCGCCGCCCCCCTCCCCCCCCCCACCCCTGCCCAGCCAACTCAAAGCCACAAAATCATCTTGCGTTACCACGTTTTAGTTTGGATAAACTGACTATGGAGACAGAAATTCTTAAGTACCCTATGTGCAACAATCTCTTAAACATTTAGTATTCTGGGTCTATTTCTTTCTCTGAAACAACTACCGAGTTGATTGATAATTTATGCAAGGATGATGTTCTGCTCATTTAAATCTAGGGGTACACACCTCTGCCCAATGTTGCCTCTAATTTTTCCTACCTCCTTTTCCTTGAAGGAGTCAAAACTTGGTAGATACAAAAGAGGAAGAGCAGCTAAAGCCTGAAGTGTAAAGATAAAGAGCCACTAAGGTCACCCGAATGTATCCATACTGCACCTGTTCTATATAGTATTTTTCTCTACTAATAGACGATCAAATGTAAATCCTAATGTACACTCCATTTTACATGCAATATGGGTTAGTTACTGTTGCTATGGAAACCTTCACTTTTGCATTTACTGATTCTAATTCTGTGACATTTGCTGACTTTAGTACAATGTAAAGTTTATAAATATAACATAAAGGTTTGCGGGGAGTTTTTTTTTTAAGTATTCAATTTGCATAGATAATTCCATCACAAATCTCTAGGCACATTAGGAGGAAGGCATTAAACTGATGCCGGCTAACAGTAATCAGCAAACAACAGGCTATTTCTAGAAATAACTATGTCCATTGATCCCCAAAAAGCTCCTTTCACTAACCAAACGTATACCATTGCATAAGCCTTCCAACCACGGATGCAGTGATAATTTCCCCGTATAGATTTGTAAGGTAATTTCATTTATTCAACACACTTTCGTATCTGTTACCTTATTTTCACCTTACCATCGACCTGGTGAGACAGACAACCGAAGAGTTTTGAGGAAAGAACTGACTTCGCTTTAGGGACTATAGTCGACCCTTGAACAACACAGGTTTGAACTCCAGGGCACCTCTTATGCACAGGTTATCTCCCATAAATACCATGCAGTACTATATATGTATTTTCTGTTCCTTATGATTTTCTTAATAACAGTTTCTTTTCTCTAACTTACTGGACTGGAAGCAGACTACGTGTACTACATATGCTGTACAAAATACGTTAATCAGCAGTTTATGTTGTTAGCAAGGCTTCCAGTGAACAGTAGGCAATGCGTCAGTTTTGGGGGAGTCAAGATATATATGTGCATTTTCAATTGCACGGGGGTCGGCGGCCCTAACCTCCGTGCAGTTCAAGGGTCAACTCTACTCCCAGCCTGGAGCAAACAATCCTTTGACTTTCAATTGGAGCTTCATGGGGATCGCTGAACAAATCACCCCCTTTTCCCTTTTTATTCCCAGTCGGAGTCATCCTTGCGTTTTTGAAAGCTAGCACAATTTCCACCCGTGGAATAAATGCCTCCTCTCTAAATGTCCCTACATTGTTCTAATTCCTTGATTATTGTCACTTACCAGTCACAGGAACTAAGACCCATAATTATTATGCAAACATATCAAAAGTCATCTAGCAATGAACAGGGACCATAAATGCATTGATAAAAGTTGATCGAACTGACATACAGTTATGACGTTCACCCAACACTTTTGAGGCATTCCCACAGGCAGGGGTGAAATGCTACCTCCCTGTTACAGTCACAAAGAAAGGAATGATTTTGCGAGCCTCCCCAGGGAAAGCCAGGATTCGGGGAGCCACGCACATACATATTTGAATATAAAAGAGAGCATGTACAAGAAGCATTTTAAGTGGTTCCATCAAAGCCTGTGCATGCAATGAAAGGAACAAATTTAACCAATATTTATTGAGCTTCTATATTGTGTCAGACACTGCTTAGCAATCTTAGAGCGGTGAAGTGTCTATAGTTGTACCTGAAGAAGGAAAGAGGGGGTGAAAGAAAACTATAATGCCATACTTAAGGCTTATAGCGGAAAGGAAGACAGGCCAACAAAATGGCAAATGGGTTTAAGAGAATCACAAGAGCTTTTCAAAGATAAGAGGCACTTGAAAGAAAACAGGACCACTAATCACCAAGAAGAAACAGGGAAATAATGAGACTCAAAAATGGGGAAGAGAATGAACTCAATCAATCTTTGCTTTAAAAAAAAAAAAAGAAAGAAAAAAGGCAAAGAATGTTTAAAAACTGGTAAGTAATAAAGATATCGTGACAGTAGAAGGTAATCGAAAGCAAGCTGGGGGAGGAGCTTGGGAAATGCACAGCTCAGGGGAGGCGGATAAGGCTGTGAAGGGGTTTGGCAGAAGTGATGGACACAGAGGATGCTGCTACAGCCATTTCAAGTGGGTTCTGCGAAGCAGGCAGAGTGGAAAACAGTAAACCGTACACCGATTTCCAGCTTGAGGACACAGGTACATGCCGTTGACAAGAACGGATAGAGATGAAACCTAAAAAGACTCCCTGCTCTCATCCCAGCCTAGAGACCTCTTCTGCTCAAAACCATCCATAGTCAACCCAGTGCACCAAGCACTGTCCCATCCGTGCTCATCTGTCCCCTCTCCTGGTGGCCCAGTGCACGGTCATCTTTTTCTTGGCAAAGTGTAATAGCTTTCTCTAGCCTATCTTCTTGCATCTGCTGTTAAATGCCCCCAAATCGTTCTCCCCTCAGCAGCCTGAGCAATGTTTCCAAAATGCCATTCCAAAGCGGTGCCCTCTTTCAAGCTCCCATTCAAAGGAGGACACTTCCCACTGCTCTTAGCATGACTTTCTAAATTTTATTTATTTATTTATTTTTAAGGTCTGTTTTTTTATTTTGAGAGAGAGAGAGAGAGAGACAGAGAGAGAGAGAATCCCAAGCAGGCTCTGTGCAGGCCACCAATGCAGACAGAGTCCAATGAGGGACCCGAACTCACGAACCGTGAGATCATGACCTGAGCCAAAACCAAGAGTCAGATGCTTAACTGACTGAGCCACCCAGATGCCCCAGCATGATTTTTTTTTTTAAAAAAGCCAAAACCCTTAACATGTCTAACCACAGTCAAGCATGATCTGTCCCAACATGTATCTTTAGCTTCATGATGCTTCTATGATCTCCTCCCTGTACTCCGCACTCCAGACAACCTGCCCCCGACTACCACAGGACCTTAACGCTTGCTGTTCCTCATCTAAAATGCCATCCCGGTGTCCCAAATCCCATTATTTTTTATTTCAGAGAGAGAGAGAGTGCAAGAGTGCACACAAGCAGAGGAGGGACAGAGAGATAGAGAGAGAGAACCTTAAGCAGGCTCTTCCTTCAGTGCGAGCCCAACACAAAGCTCAATTCCACGACCCTGAGATCTTGATCTGAGCCCAAATCAAGAGTCAGACACTCAACCAACTGAGTCACCCAGACACCCCCCACAAATCCCATTTTTCTAATTGAATCTCATTTGTTCTTTTTTTTTATTTTTTCCTGTTTATTTATTTTTGAGAGAGAGAGAACACACACGTGAGCAGAGGAGGGGCAGACAGAGAGGGAGAGAGAGAATCCCAAGCAGGCTCCACACACTATCAGCGCGGAGCCCCGGCACCAAGCTCCACTCAATCTCACGACTGACCGGGATCAAGACCCGAGCCCAAACCAAGAGTCAGACGCTGAACCGACTGAGCCGCCCAGGCACCCCTGTTCTTTCAATCTTAGTTGAAACTTCACTTCTTCAAAGAAGGCTTTCCTTACTACTGCTCCCACCAGCACTGACCAGGTTTCTTTATATCATGCTTTCCAAAAACAAGCTTGATTTCTCTGATGCATTTATCACACTGTGTTATATAGTACACATTTTATTTTTTTTTAAATGTTAATGTGATTTAATAGAACAACTGAATATAAAAAAGAAGTTGAGATACATATACAACAGAACACTAGAGGACATAAGACATGCTACTTTTAATGCACTGCTTTTTTATTAAAAATTATTTTAGACTTCCAAAAAGACTGCAAAAATCGTAGGGTTCTTCTAGAACCTTCGCCTACCTTCGCCTAATGTCAGTATCTTGTATATCTGTAGCACAATTGCTGCCACGAAGAAATTAGCATTGGTACAATATTATTGACTGAACCACACATTTTTATTCAAATTCTGCCAGTTTTCCCACTAATGTCCTTTACCTGCTCAGGATCCAAACCAGATTCCTACACAGGATTTAGTTATCTTATTCTCTCAGTCTCCTCCAGTGAAGGACAGTTCCTCAGTCTTTCCTTGTCTTTCACATTTAAATATGCAAATCCAAATGTAATGTTGAGTTTTTAAAAACAAATGAAACGGCATAAATGTAACATAGTCCACCAACCACGCAATGACAACTGTTTATACTGAATGAAACCTTATTGCTTGAATTATTTCCAATGTTCTTTCTGGTCTGGGAAGTTTGGTGTCAGTGTATGACAGAACCTGGGTTCCAAAGTATGTCAATCAGTGTCCAGATTCCAGGTCTGTCCCCTGTGACCTTTATCACCACATAGTACACATTTTATACATTATAACTGTATATCAATTTCTGTGATCATTTACTTGCTGTATACCTCCCTGACCTGGTTGTAAGTTTCCTACAAGAAGGGCCTGTGTCTATTTTTATGCACCACTGTATGCTAAACATCCTGGCCCCTACTCAACATAAATACCACACTGAATGAGGAAATGAATAAGATTTTAATGGATCTGCTCAAGAATACGTTATGGTTCCTATCATTACAAAGTGAAATCCAAACTCCTCGGTCAAGCTTTCAAGGACCTTCATTACCACTCTCTCTTATAGCTGAGAAGACAGACATTTAGCAGGAAAAAGCGTGACGGTTAATTCCATGGGTTAACTTGACCAGGCCACGGAATGCCAGATTATCTGGTTAAACATTATTGCTAGGTGTGTCTGGGAGGTGTTTCCAGAAGAGACTGGCGTTTCGGTTGGAAACCTGAGGAAAGCAGAGGCCCTCCCCAGTGTGAGCGAGTATCATCCAATTGGGTGAGAGCCTGAATAGAACAAAAAGGCAGAACATGGTTGAATAAACTTCCTGACTCATTGAGCTGGAATACTGATCTTCTCCCACCCTTGGTCCTCCCGGTTCTTAGGCTCCAAACTGGAATCTAGACCACTCGCCCTCTGACTCTCGGGTCTTCAAACCGCATCACCAGCTTTCCAGAACCTGCAGCTTGTAGATGACAGATCATGGGACTTCTCAGCCTCCATAATCACATGAGCCAATACCTTCTAATAATAAATGTCTTCCTAGATAGATGGAGATACAGAGACAGAGAGAGAGAAAGAGAGAGAGAGAGAGGATGAGAGATATCCTCATAGTTCTGTTTCTCTGTAGACCTCTGAATAATACTAAGTGGGCAGAGAAGGAAGGGTGTGCCGCTCAGAAACAAGAAGCAAATTTAACAAGTCTGTGAAGCCCCATTCACACTGCATTCTGTGGACCGTGGCACCCAAGCATGGGATGGATGAAAATGGTTTCTCTTTCAGACATGCTATCTCCTTCACACCTGCAGACACTTCCCCGAGCAGAAGTCAGGCAGCTACATCCTCTTCCCACCCCATACCTGTTGGCTTGGTGGCACCTCAGGCCTTTGTTCCTTCCAGCTGGAAGGACTTCTTCAACAAATCCAAATGTTATAATTTTCTTACAGGACCGATTCAATTCCAACCTTCTCCGTGACACATAGCACAAACGCTCTACTGTAGTTATTATATTATAATGCCAGAAGACAATTTAGCACTTCTTTAAGTGTTCAATCAATATTTAGTGGAGATCAGTCAGATTCCAGGTCCTGTATTAGAGCCTGGATGATTAAGTTAGATAAAAACAGGACTTCTCGTACCGTCGGGCAGTTTCCACGCTGCAAAGAGACGACTGGCCGAGAGAATAGGAAGAGGGGGCTGAAATCCAAAACACTTTGCAAGGTAGTTTGGGGCCGGTGTCTGCCTGACAGGAAAACCAGAAAGCTTTTCATTTGTACAAAAGGACCGCAGGCTCACCTGGAGGAACACCTTTTACTAATTCACATAAACATGTCCTATGGGCTGCTGTGCCTGGAACGATAGACATAGTGCTGTGTGGAACTTACAGCTACCTTGGGTTTAAAATTCTGAGCTTGTTGTTTCTCTCATATTTCTTATTTAGTCAAGAAAGGTCTACAGCATTTCTTCTGCACTTGGCCCTGTGCTCTGGGCCTCAGTTTCTTCATCTGTGAAGTGGGGCACTGTCTTGAGAGTCAGTAGAGTTGAGAAGGGAAGATCAACCGTGGACTTGGGTGCACCCGGGTTCAAGCCACCGTGTGATTCCTGCTCACTATGAAACCCTGCACAAAGCACTAAACCTCTCGCAGCCTCAGTTTTTTCATCTGAAAAATGGAAGTAATAATACTACCTATTACTAATATTATGATTACCTAATAATCCTACCAATACTATTGCTGTGCGGCTTGAGACAATGATGTAAAGCACTTAACTATGAGACTGGCATGAAGCAAACACTCAATACATGTGCACTTGATTTTCATTGTTCCTGCTGCTGAATTTTGCAAGATTCTCAAAATTCTCATTAAGTCTCTGCCTTCAATTTTATGGATACCTGACCATTCAAGACTTTGCATGATTTGTTTCTTCCTAAATTTTTCTCAGTATTGTCTAGCTAGATGGTGGGAGGAGGGGGGATTTTTTTTTTTAAGATTCGCTAAGTAACACCCTAAAAGTTTCATGAAAATTTCTACATTCAACACCCTGGTAAGGATGAGGTTTTCTACCCTACACGCAGACATTTTCTCATGACCAAGGAAAAACAAAAGGATTATTTTTGCTATATCTTGGCCTTTAAGCAGACTTAGAGAGGTTGCCTTTTTTCTTTCTCTCTCATCGGAGGTTTAGATTCTAATAGGTTAAAAGGCCTGGTTGCAGCCATCACGTTAATGCTGCAGCCATCACTTTAATGCTGCAGCCATCCCTTCGATCTGTCGCCATCACTTTAATGTTGCAGCATCCCTTCAATCTGCAGCCATCACTTTAATGCGGCATGGCTTTATCTCCCTGGGTTTGGATGCTTAAGCAGCTCAATTCCTCTAAAGATCACCAAATACACAGCATTGTCAAAAAGTTAGTAAGAGTGCCCTAGATTAAAACTATGAATATTTGGGTCACAATTTACTACATATTATAACCAACTTAGAGTGTGAACATGCACATGTATGAGTGCACGTGCACACATGTATGCATGCATGTTTTATGCATGCTCGTGTGCATGTGTATGTGTGCATATATGTGTGTGTTACAATATTGTGGTTTCTGCTGGGACGACTTCTATTCTCACTGTTCTCAACAGTCTGGTCTTGCTCATCAGGGGTCACCATACACCCCTACACTGTAAGTAGATGTTTAACTGGCTGCCTTCCCCACTAGGCTATGAGCTTCCTGAGGGCAGGGTTTGCTTGTTGTCCTCCATCATTGAGCACGTAATTAAAAAAAAAACCCAATCACTTATTGAGGGATGAATAAGCCAATGCAATCCCATCATAGACACTACAGGGTGCCACAGTAAATGCTGCGTCTTTAATGGTTTTAAAATCAAAGCCATCATAAAAGTAACAGCATTCTCTCTTTTCTCCTTTTCCCCTGCCTCCACTTAAAAAAAAAAATCACAGGAAATATAGAATGAGGACTGGAAACCGTTCCCCACTGTTTCTCTCCCCACCCCCCACTCTCCTGTTATACCAAGAGTATCTGGTATCCCTTCAAGGAGGTCTCCGGAGACCTGGTAACACTATATATATGGTTAAGCTCCTTGGAAATACAATGGACTGAATTAAGGTAGAGGTTTCTAACTGTAAATGTCTTGACATATTTTCCTTGCAGACAAATGCCTGGAAATATAATAAACTATATTTTAATGTTTATTTGTCTCAAATACAGGGTTTTTTTTCAACAGACAAATGTGAAGTTTTGAGTCCAGAAAAAAACAGGTTTAAATCACCACCCAGCAAGCGGTTTTTAAAATAGTACACACAAGTGATCATTTCAAAGCAGTTTAATGCACTTAGCCAACAGGCATTAACAGTCTTTGCAGAATAACCTAACACCTTAAGCTTATTTTCTAGTCTTGGTTCAGATGAATTTTAACCTTTCTTAAAAAAAAAAACAAAACTGACAGTGCAGGGCACCCACTGATCTCTGTAATTTTAGTACATCCTGCATTTGCATTTTGTGGTTCTTTTATCATGACCGGAAAAAAACAATCCCTGGACCTTCTTTCATGCACAGTTAAGACAATGGCGCTCACAGCACTTGGAGACGAAGTGTGGTTCTCCAGCTCCAGCCAGTTGGTGAGGAAAGGCAAGGCGTTGTGACTCAGCAAGTTCCCCTCAGCAATGAGGGTGGGAGAGAAAGAACAGGAGGCTTGACACAGAGTCAATAACACATTATTTGCCTCGATTTTATTTTTAATGTGGTAGATTAAAAACAGAAGCAAATAGTCCACCTAATGGGAGTCAGAGACTCTGGGGCCGACAAAAGAAACTTGCCATTCACATCTCGTCTACGCCAGAGCTGTCGGAAGAAAAATCAGCCTCAGGAAAGGGAAAGATTTATCCAAAGCCATAGGCTCAAGTTTGGGGAGGAAAGTAGCTATGAGAAGAGTTCAGGAAACCCACCCCTAAAACGAGAACAGTCTACAGTCGCCGTGACATCGCATCAAATGCCATGGAGGGAAGGGAAGAGTCGCTACCCAACACCGCCCCTGTCTTGGCAATTTACCTCCATGGTCCCACTGAGTGTTCAAGATGTGCCTGATGTTGATGGATTATTTCTAGCCTGCCACCTTGGAAACTGGGTTTCTGAGACTTATGTTCCCCGTCCTGGACGGGGTAGGATTTCAAATCTCTCCGTCTTGTCTCTCCCCACTCTGCCTTTTCACTTGACTAACTGCCACATCGCTATGGGGTCCTCTGGCCAGGCTGGCTACCATGTAAGGAGGTTTTCCCAAAAGGCATAGTGCATCACTTCCGGTTTCCCAAATCTGTCAAAGGCAGAGGGAAAAGTCAGGGCTGGAGACATGGGGACCCATCTTCTAAAATGACTGCTGAAAGTTCCATGAACCACATCATGGGCCTCACTGGTACACAAATAAAGTGGCCCTGGGCAAGTTACATAACCCTGGCTCACGGTAATTTTGCATCTTTTTTTTTTTTTAATTTTTTTTTAATGTTTATTTATTTTTGAGACAGGGAGAGACAGAGCATGAATGGGGGAGGGGCAGAGAGAGGGGGAGACACAGAATCGGAAGCAGGCTCCAGGCTCTGAGCCATCAGCCCAGAGCCTGACGCGGGGCTCGAACTCACGAACCGTGAGATCGTGACCTGAGCTGAAGTCGGACGTTCAACTGACTGAGCCACCCAGGCGCCCCGGTAATTTTGCATCTTTAGAAAAAAATGCCGTGAAAATCCATCCTTTGCTTCAGACACACTGGGCTAAAAATATCTCCATCAGCCAGTAACTGTGTGTAATTTTTCCTTTGTGCATCTCCCCATTCACGGATTCCCTTCTCTCAGCAGACAAGTATGTTCCAAGACAGACCGCTAGTCCCCCCTCCACAAAGTGACCAGAGGGATCTTGCCCAAAAGCAGATCAAAGTGTTACACACACACACACACACACAGGCAAAAAACTACCTTTATCAGTTCCCTTTGTCCAATACGGTAGAAGCTAATGTTGGTTTAATCTCTACCATTTATCAGGTGCTAGTCTAGGGACCTATAGGCTTTATCTCATTAAATTCTCCAAAGCAATCCTGTGAGGTGAGTACTATTGTGGTATCATTTTCCCAAAGAGAAAACCAAGGCACAGAGAAACTAAACAATCACATCAGGGTCCTGCTTGTACTCACCGTGTGAAGTCCAGGAAATAAATAGTCTCTCAACGATGAAGACCACACGTCCTGGCTCAGCACACCAAGGCCTTCACCATCAGAATCCCACTTCCTTTCCATGCTTATCTCCTACCACCCTCACCAACCCCACCCGACACGAATACATACATATTGACCTGACTCCCCAGACCCCGAGCCCCAGCCATGCCCAAATCCTCACCCTTCCTCAAACAGGATATCGCCTTTCAAAGCTCAATTTCTTTGCATGTGCTGTTCCTTCTGCCAAAACCTTCTTCCCGCTATTCTTTTCAGATTGGCAAATCCCCCCTCATCCCACAAGACCCTCCTTCCTACAGATCCTTACTGTGCCCTCGCTAAACTCCTTCCCTCTTCATCTCTAGGCCAGTAAATATCACATAAGGTAAGTGTCCAATATCCACTAAACAAATAAGCCATAGTAATGATAGTTAATACTTACAGAGGAGAAATGCCATGCTAACCACTTTGTAAGAATGATCTCACTCAATCCTCACAAAAACCCAAAGACTTGTTTCTGTCATCATTCCTACATTACCCGGGAGGGCAACTGAGACGCAGAAAGGTAAATTAACTCACTCAAGTTCATACAAATAGTAAGAAAAATAAGTCTGCATGACTCCAGAAGTTAATCATTTAATGCCAGTGCCGTGTCGGGGAGGGTATTGCACACCACGACATTGTAATAGAAGCATATGTGTATGAAGCTTATCTATAAAATGTATATTACCCATATTAAAACAGTGATAACTCAGAATCTAGTTACAAAATGGCTGTCTCTGTGAAATGTGCCTTTAAAAAAAGACCACTATTGGCCACAGAGAATGTAAATTGTCATGAAGGATACAAACATGAATAAGATAGTACCTGACCCCAAGGATCTCTTCGATCCAGTGAAGAAAATAAGATAACACTGCATACAACTCATGACACAGCCCACTTTTTGAGATATCACTTTTCTCCTTGAATCGAATATATGTCCTTCAAACGGTGTCATAAATTAACTTGCTATAGCCCAGCCTACTGGTTCTAGATCAACACTAACTCTTAACATTAATTCAAGCTCCTTCTTCCCAGTATAAATTGTGCAAAATCTTTTGATTTATAAACCTTACACAAGGTTGCATGCCTGCTGCCTCTTGACTCAGAAAAAATACAAGAGAAAGAAAAACAGTCGGGGGGACGGGTGGGGGTGGGAAGGATCTGCCTTCAAGCAGGAGGGAAAATCATTCTTAAAAGGAGACAGAGAGCCCTCAGTGAAGATTTCTGACTAGTATTACATGCTAATGGTAACCATAATAGTTACCACAGCTAAGTCCTTAGTACCAGTATCCTATCTCAGAACTGGGGGACAAGACAGATTGTTAAAAATTCTACTTCTTTGAGTTCAAATCATGGCGCAAAGGAGCCAATTTTTTTAATATTTAGATGCTATCTTATGTTTCAAAACATAAGCATAAGTGTAAAGAATTCAGGGAATTCACAATATATTTGAAAAAGGTTTAAGAGCGTGGTGAAACACTCCTAATGTTAGTTTAGAAAGCTGGATTCAAAAGGGCACCCACTATGCTCCTAAGCATGAAAAGGTTGATACACATGCTTGTGTGGATTCCATTTACATACTAATATGTTAACAGCCATTTTTGCTTGTATTTTAGAGAAAATGTGTATATGCCTCTTTGCACATTGTTGTATTTATAAATACTTTATGTTAATAATTCACCATGTTTTTAAAATTTGAAAAATTAAATATATGTTTTAAAACATACACAATTTAATTTTAAATAAATTGGCAGAGAAAACAATCATAAATTCTAAATTCTTTTATTTTTTTTTTAATTTTTTTAATGTTTATTTATTTTTGAGACAGAGAGACAGACAGAGCATGAACAGGGGAGGGTCAGAGAGAGAGAGGGAGACGCAGAATCTGAAGCAGGCTCTAGGCTCCGAGCTGTCAGCACAGAGCCCGACATGAGGCTCGAACACACAGACCATGAGATCATGACCTGAGCCGAAGTCGGAAGCTCAACCAACTGAGCCACCCAGGCGCCGCATAAAGTCTGCAGCAATGTAGACTAGTGATGTGTTTTTCAACATCAGCAGCATGATGTTAAAGACTGATACTATTTTAGCGCAATCAGAAAACCGGAAAAGGTGAAAGGGATTTCAAACATACAAGTTTTTGTAGGGGGCACCTGGGTGGCTCAGTGGGTTAAGCGTCGGCCTCTTGATTTTGGCTCAGGTTATGACCTCCCGGTTCCTGAGTTGGTGCCCCACATCCAGCTCTGTGCTGACAGCGTGGAGCCTGCTTGGGATACTCTCTCAAAATAAATAAATAAACTTTAAAAAAAAAAAAAGGAAATTTTTGTAAGATTGGTAGTAGTTGGTAAGATGGTGTTTAATGTGGCCAGTTCCTGGTTATTCTCAAGTAACAAGTGTTAAGATTTAGAAAACCTGAGACCATTTTACAGCACTTGGGAGCCCAGGTAAGCCCCGCCTATGCGTCGTTTCTGCACTTCCAAAGTCAGGAGCTATAGGGCTGGATGATCTTTCATGTCTATTCCAGCTCTGAAATTCTAGGATTCGGCTATTTTGAGAGTGGTAGTCTCCACCAAATGTTCTCCATCAGAACCTTTCAAAGGCAGGAGATATTCACCAACTGCTTCATTTCAGTTTTAGGCAAGAAATTTTAGTCAACTGCAGGGTAATCGTGGCTGAAATTATAAGGCAGAAGAAGACATGTGTGTGTGTGTGTGTGTGTGCATTGCCAAAGGGTCAGCCTTGTTTATTAGTTTAGCTTTTGCTTGTCTACACAATTTTCAGTCTCAAGATAAAATCCTCATGAGTCCTAAGAAATGACCCTATCGGGAAGCAAAATTTAACAAACACTACCTTCTCAAAAAAAAAAAAAAAAAAAAATATATATATATATATATACATATATATGCAAATAACTTAATGTTTGAGCTATGCAAGATACTTGACTAGAAAGATTTATAAAAAATATTAATGTGGAGATCTAAATAAAAATCGCAGGTGAGTTGGTCAAGGAGATGTAATGTAGGAAGCTATGCGTAGTATAAAGAATTCAGTAAGGAAAAATCAAGGAAACTCTACCCTGGTATTAGTGGGACATACCAGCACATTGGAACGCCCAGGTGCATCTCTAAGGAAAGCAGAAGGAGGCAGCTTTCCTCCCCATCAACCTGAGCCCTGAGGCCAGAAGGATGCCGCATGGTGCCATTCAGCACATCGCCACTTCCACTCGTGTGCATTTTCACTGTTAGGGAGCAAGCCACAAGGTGTCACAGCGGATGATCAATTGGCAGGGCTGTTATCAGTCCAGACACGGAGGTGGCGCTTCCGGCTTCCAGCCCTTGCTGACACAGCTCCCTTGGAGAAGTCTGTGCGAAGCTGCGTGTTGAGAAGGGCGCCTCTTTGAAGGAGATGGCCAGTCAAGGCCAGCAGGTGTGTGCTCTCCATTTAGGTGGCCCTGCAAAGGCTCTCTGGAACAAGGGACCCTCTCAACATTCTGTTCTCTCCACTGAGTTCTTAGCCGGAGCAAATCCTGAACGTAGCTTCTTCCCAACAGAATGGAGGACATGTGTCCCACACTTCGGTCAGTCCTTAATCCGAGACTACGGGTATGTCTCAGAGATCATTACAACCCGGATTTTGGGGGTGATCGCGGCCAGCAGGAGGTATATGATTATCACGTGAGCACTACTGTATGGCACTGAAAAACCCTGGTCACGTTAGCATATATTGTGAGAATACCAAATCCACAAGTCTTATAACATCATAGCAAATTTTGCTCATTAAACGGAAATATGCTAGTACAAACCATGCGAAAAAAATATTTTTAAAGATACTTTCAGGAAATCAAGCAGTGTTTCATTACTTACACTACTTGATTTGCTGATAGGATAGAGAATAAGAGCAACAGCTTATGATCATTATCTTGGTTCACATTTATTGAGCACTTACTACACATAGAAATCCTCCCTTCCATGTGGGAGATGCATTCCAAGCCCCCTGATGGATGCTTGAAATTGTGGATAGTACCAAACCCCATATTTACCACGTTTTCCCCTATCATACAGAACTATGATAAAGTGTAATTCCTAAATGAGGTCCAGAAAGAGATTAATAATAATTAACAAGACAATAAGACAGTGATAATAATATGCTGGAATAAAAGTTATGTGAATGTGCTCTCTCTGTCTCGAAAAACCGTAGCATACCGTAGTCACTCTTCTTCCAGTGATGATGCCAGATGACAAAACGGCTATGTGATGAGGCGAAGGGAGGTGACAGACGCAGGCATTGCGATATGGTGTTAGCCTACTACTGACCTCCTGACAACATATCAGGAGGATCACCGGCTCCTGGACCTCTGTTGATGGCAGATAATTGAAACCGAGGAAAGCGAAACTGCACACGGGGCCGGGGGCGGATTACTGTTCCAGGCATTGTACGTGCCTTAGCCATTCCCCTCCCAACCTAACACTCAGGCTAGGAAAACAAACCCTCAGAAAAGTTAAGAAACTTTCCCTCAGATCACACAGCAGGCAAGACGCAAAGCCCGGGTTTGGATCCAGATCTGACTTGTTATCAGTCATACTTGAGTTCAGATCTTTACACTCCACGCATGTCCCTCTTGTTGCTCCAAAGGAGCAGACACTGGTGCACATGTTTCCCAGCTGGAAGGTGCACACGTACACAAACACAATCTGATTGGGGCAAGGATCTCTCTCTCTGTGTGTCTGTCTGTCTCTCATGCACACACACACACGCACACAAACGCACGACAGTTAGCAAACACAGTTATCATAAACCACAACATCATATACTAATATAACTTCTCTTATTTTCTGTTGGGCAAATCACTTCAAACAAGCTAATTAATGGCCCTGAAAGCCCTTTCCCAAAATGCAAAGTGCTCCGGGAAATGTAAGGTGTGGTCACGATTCATATCATAACTCATGGCTGTGGCCCCCTCGGCAGATCCAAAGAGAGATAAGTGGTAGATATATCAGATGAGGAAAAACACTAGGATAAGTATAAAGATTTTTAATCAGAAGTCAGGAGACTCCCCACAGACTCACACCACCCAGAAGGCAAGATTCTCAGGTCAATGCTTTCTTCACAGAAGAAATTCCCTCTTCAGCCTTCTTTTTTCTGCAGGTCTGGCTGAGCATTCTATCGGTGAACATTCACCGGGCTATTAGGCTTACAGATTCTTTTCCAGCTGTAACTGTTGGTAAGACTCGAGGTAAACTCCAGTGTGAATCTGGGTAATGTTGGTACAACTTAATTTCCTTTATTCAACTGATATATTTTGCATATCAACTATGCGTTATGGGGCATGGGGAGGTGCAGCGGGGAGGGGGGGCTGTGATTGACAACTCTGAACAAGACAAATGAGGCCCCTGCCCTCACACAGCTCGTATTCTGGGGGAGAAAAACAAACGCTTAAGAAATAAACTAGAAGCAAGAAAATATCAGCTTGCTGTCATTTTTGTGAAGAAAATGATCAGGCCATGTGATAGAAAGTGAGTGGGGTTAAGGGAGGGAATTTTAATTGAGGTGATCCAAGGGGAGCTTTTCTGTGAAGGGCACATTTAAGCTGGTCAGTAGAGGACCTACTAAGTGCTGGACGCTCACCCTTCGTGGTCATTGCTTTCTTTGAGATATTTAATTGATCACCTGCAAATAAAGTCAACATCAGGCCAAATTCTAATTCAAATTAGGCCTGCTAATACTTCTATGGATTATTATGGAGGAACAGAGCTATCCCACCACCGAGGGCAAAGATGTTGAGCCGTGAATGAGCTCGAAGAGTTAATGGATCCAAAGATGGTCCCTGTGGCTGGAGTCCACTGAACATGTAGAAGGAGATGAGACGAGACCTCGGGATCAATTGTATTCTCACAGCTAGAGCAAGGAGTTGGGAGCTGACGCTAGGTGTGAGGGAAAGCCAGAGAATGATGTGATCGGATTCACGCTTCAAAAATATCCCTGCGGCTGCTGGCGGGGAACAGATTTTAAGATGGAGAGAGGCAGCAGGGAGCACAGTTGGGTGGCCCTCCAAACCCTGAAAAGAGTGGATGGGGTTGGGATGTCACCAGGACAGAGTACTCCCCACCTCTTCAGAGGGGTCTGTCAAATCTCTAACCCTGAGCCTCTGTTTTCATTTGGAAGGCTAACACTTCAAATTAGGTTCGTCAAAAGTGGTGGTAAAGTGAGGGCAAGTCAGGGCCTCCAAAAGGGGTGGGGAGCCCTTCCCACCTGCCTTGGGAGAGAACACTGAAGGCAGGGGTTAGAAGATGGCGTCCCCAGGGATGCCGGGGTATGGACTCTGCCTCCCCGTCTCTGGGTTTCACTTTTATCTGTTAAAGGAGAACGAGAATGCATGCATGTCAGGCTTGGGGTGGATAAATGAGGAAACCCATCTTATGTCCGACAAGTGGCAGGCGTTTACTGTAAAGACGGTGGCCTCACTGAGAGCCGAAGTAGGGGTGCAAGGGTAAGGAAGGAACATCACCTCCCACAAAGAAACGCAGAGACACAGGGTGTGGAGACTGCCTCGTAGAAGAGGATCGGGATCAAACTAGGTGGGTAGGAAGCCCCTGGACACCTTATTTTCTCTAAAATTCCTTTTATTTTTAATTTTTTTCATTTTTTTTTTTTTTTATTTTTGAGAGAGAGAGAGAGAAACAGGGAGACAGACTGTGAGCAGGGGATGGGGTAGAGAGAGAGGGAGACACAGAATCCAAAGCAGGTTCCGGGCTCTGAGCTGTCAGCCCAGAGCCCAACACAGGGCTCGAACCCAGGAACCGGGAGATCATGATCTAAGTCAAAGTCAGATGCTTAACTGACCGAGCCACCCAGGCACCTCTGAGATTCCTAATTGATGCAAAGGAAGCTAACACCATGACAAACTCTGACTGTGATTTAATCTCCTTATATTTGAATTGTTTAAGACAATTAAAACACCATCTTCCACAGAGCCTGCCTGAGAAGAGTCCAGCACAGGATGGAAACCTAACTATTTTTAAGTAAAAGAATTAAACTTTGAGGTGACTTTGCATCACAGTCCACAACACTTTCAGTGACTTCAGAGAAGACCACTTCAATGAATACCGAGGACACTCATTCTGCCATAGGGAGTATCATTTTGGTTCTTTTTGTCAACAAACAGGGTATATTTTCCACCTCCGGCATCATCCTTTGGGATTTCACATCATCCCTTTTGAAATCAGTCAAGAATTTGAGAGACAAGTGGCCAAGTCAAGTTACGTAGACGAGGTCCACTTTCCAGGCAGTGCCTAATAAATTTCTACAGGTGAAACCAAAGCCCTGGCTAGTATTTCTTATCGCAAAAGAGGTGTTACAGCAGCGAAGTTAACAGCACAATCTCTAAAACTAAACTACCATCTGTGTGACCTTCAACAGTTTACTTAACCCTTTGTTTCCTCAGTAAAAATGCAGTTAGTAGTACCTACCTCATGAGGCAAGTACAAGGATTACAGGCACTGACCCACAGAAAGCACTTAGCCCCATGTTCGACACATAGCAAGCACCCCAATGATGTTAACTATTATCATCCTGACGACCTTTCAGAAGGGTCTGTACCTTTCAGTACATGGACACACCCATAATACACTATGAACCTATCATGGCACTTCATTGTAAGACTTGGTTTGTATGTCTTCCTTCATTACCAAATTGTAAGCTTCCAGAGGACAGAAAAATATTTTAATCACCTCTGTATTCCCAGATATTGCCATTGTCTAAAATACGGCAATTCTCGAAGAGATAACCGAATTCTGTTTTAAGTATTGATAGTTGCCTATGTGCAGATGCATGCTCCTACAATGTGAGTTTTTAAAAAAAATCTAGGCTCAAACTGATGGAAGGAAGGAAGGGAAAGAAAGAAAAAAGAGAAAGAAAGAAAGAAAGAAAGAAAGAAAGAAAGAAAGAAGAAAGAAAGAAGGAAAGAAAGAAAAAGAGAAAGAAAGGAAGGAAGGGGAGAGAGAAAGAAAGAAAGAAAGAAAGAAAGAAAGAAAGAAAGAAAGAAAGAAAGAAAGAAAGAGAAAGAAAGAAGGAAAGAAAAAGAGAAAGGAAGGAAGGAAGGGGAGAGAAAAAGAAAGAAAAGAAAGAAAGAAAGAAAGAAAGAAAGAAAGAAAGAAAGAAAGAAAGAAAGAAAGAAAGTAAAAGAGAGAGAGAAGAAAGAAAGAAAAAAAGAAAGGGAAGCAAACAATATCTTTGTCAGATAATGACAAAGGTATATGTAGTCTCCACATCAGTTGAACATTTTTTAAAGCTCTGTTTTCTGACACTTTAAAAAAGAGATTGTTTTCCCAGATCAATTATATTTTTGAGACCCACCAACCAAATCCAAATAAGTTGATGAATCTTGTTCTTGACTATGGATAAAGTTGGATATTCAGGGTTGTTTGTTTTATGTTTTGTTGGCTTGTTCAGAAAGGAGGTGTTCTGTGTTTCTCGTGAAAAATGAGTTAATGTGGACAAATGTAATAAAAGGAGATTTATAGCCCTGTTCTCCATACAATTTAAATTAATTTCTTTCTGAAACCCAAACAAAAAGCTAAACGCATAAAAAACGCATACTGTTTTAAATCCTATATTATCATTTACACACCAAAAAGGGAGAGATTTAAATGTGCATTGATTTTAGACAGATAAGAATCTGTGTTGAATGGGAGTTGAGAGATTTTTTTTCTTCTTCTTCTTGGCCTCCCTACTAATAGTTAGTTTGCAGCAATTTTTAATTAAAAACAGTTCCCATCGCAAGAGCATGGGGGGAAAATAAAAAGACGTCAGGAAAATAAAATCGGTATGAGTCCTGCAGTTTGTTTTCTGAGGCCATGCAGAGATTCTGAAAAATAAGAGAGTTTGGAAGTTCTCCTTTTTAAAACTGCACTTTGGTTTCATTTAACATTTTCAAAACCGCTTTCCTTACCGCTACCAATGCCCCCTCCCCCCACTCCTCACCAACCCCCTTCGGAAAAACTTGGAAAGTTCTGTGTTTAACACTGAAAATCATTCATATGATGCGGAGCAACGACAACATGTTTCTTTCTAAATTTCTAGGGAAAAAAATCCAAGTTATCACAAAGTATTTCTCATTTTTTTCTACCTATCCAAAATACCTAATCTCATTTTAACTAGACTCCGTCTGATCAGGGATATTCAGCTACCCCATGAATAAACATGATGTTACAACGGGAAACCCTGTGACTGAAGTATATAAAAATGTAACTGAAAGAGAAGAATGAGAGCCCCCCCCCTTCAGTCCCCTCCCCCCCCCCCCCAGGGAGTTTGAGAGAAGGACCAGGAGGGGTACAAGCAGCAGATTTAAATTTCAAGGTCTTCAAACATTTTTCACGTTCATATTAAATCCTGTAAAACCAAAAACTGTAATTCTAATAAAAACCTTGTGTGTGTGGCTTCCAATTGTAATCACGGTTTTCTCTTTTGGAGTGGGATGTGTAATGTTGATAAAAGAAAGGGGGGAGAAAAACCCTCGAAACAGAACAAATACATAATGGAACCCACACTTTCCTGGAGTTTGTGGTATTTTATTAAAAGGAGCGCATTGCCAACAGGAAAAAAAAAAAAATATATATATATATATATACTTAAAAACAGCTTTATTGCAATGCAGACGAGTTTGGTAGTTTGAATGAGGACAAAGTACAGAAAAGTTACCAACGATAAGGAGATTTTTATAACTTGATAAACTTTCTGAAATTCTAGAGGAATCCAACACCAGTGAAATCTTTTCTCGAAAAATGAAGGTCACTATCATGTGTTTCATATTTTACCTATATTTTCATTTCACGGAGCTCAGGAAGTGGGGGGAAAATGCTGTTTTTGTGATTACTGAAGCTTTTCGGAGAACAAATTCTGATATCTGTACACCATGTTTTTATAGCCTACCTGATCGCACTCTGTGTGCGATGCTAAACTAACTGTATAATTGGGCACTTGTGTCCCTCCCGGATACATTTGGGACAGCAAGACCATCCATGAATTTTGGAAGACACGGGTAAATCATGGTAGCCTACACAACGGAAAATGTCACCCCCTTCCTACTGCCTGGGAATTACTAGTGACCAACTGTGACGCAAATCTCAAAGAGTTTCTCTTAACTTCATTTAAAAAGTGGGGGGGCGGGGGTAGGGAGGACACCCACGCATTTCTTTACGAAATTCCACTGCGATTCTGATGTTGCAAATAAACTTTATTTCCCAGAACAGCCAATAGCATTTAAAACATATTCTTGTTGTTTTTGTTTGCTTTGTAATACACTCATATTCCTTTAAAAAGGTCCTATAATCTCTTAGAGACTTGCTTGCTTTTGCCACAAAGATTATGGATCTAAATTACGTCATGGTGAAATAAATGTGGGGCGTGTGGGGAAGAGAGAGCACTTTTAGGGTGGGGGAAGCTGATGCCCAAAGCAGCTTCAGGGAGCACCAGGCCCCCAAAGGCATCAGAATTAATTCCAAGGACCTAGTTCTCAAACTTTCTCTCCTCTTCCATGTAGTGATGCATCCACTGGCAAGTTAACAGATGTTTACTGAGTAACTACTATGTCCCAGGAACTTCAGGCTCCAAGTGCTACTTTAAACAAGGCTGGCAGGGTCTCTGCTTTCCGTGTTTTCTCCACTATCACCCCATTATTTCAGTGCCATTTGTGACTTTGAACTGAATACCCTGAACCAAGAAATAATGTCTGTGCTCCTCGTGCTGGCTTGCAGCACTCTCTCATACAGAAGAAAACCAAACCCAGGACTTTTGCAGAATCTGAATTTTTAACTTAGAGGGGTATTGCAAGGTAATTTTCAGATGAGGAACCGTGATATCTATGCCAAATAGTAAGTGACAGAAACAAGTTAGGAACAGGAGAACTCCCAATCCAGTGCTCTCAAAACTGTAACTACTCTGCTTCTGATGGACTTTGATTTGATTTAATTGGAAGAAATGCACCAATCACTTGAGAGAATGCCCCAGGGAAGGGGTTGGGGGTCAGCTACTGGGGGAGAATAGGTAAACCCCTTGCTTCCTTACCACCTTCTTTCCTTTCCATAAAAAGGAGGTTACTAGGAAATTTCTACAAACTCGATTACAATTTATTCATTCGACATTGATTTGCTACAATTTCTTTCTACCCGAATCTATGTTTAAAAGGAATAGGGACTTGAGAGTATTACCCAGATTGTGTGTGTGTGTTTGTGTGTGTGTGTGTGTGTGTGTGTGTGTGTGTGTGTGTAATGAGGAGTCAGTGAAATAGTACCATGTAATATAGGAGCAGGAACCAGAAGACAGGAGAAAGAACTGAGTTTCTTTTGTCCAAAATGATTGAATGCATTGGTTAAGTTCCAAAAGTCACTCAATAATCTATTTGATTTTGTGTGTGAATAACCTGATAACTCTTGCTGGGTATTATTGTATTTTATGTCAACCGTCTACAGGGCTCAGAACAACTTTATCATCAATAATCATTGTTGGTAAAGGCACAATGTAACTTTCTCACGAAAAGTTTTTTTTTCCGAAATATTTTCTTTTCCAATTACAAACTATGATCAAAATGTAGTATTTAATGTTAATATTTAAATGGCTCAATAGAAATTATTTTATTCTCTCCTTTTTACATATGAAATAAAAACAAATTTATGGCCTTGGGTTCATGACATCATTTACGGCTTGGCAAAGAGAAAAGAAGTGTCAGGGCAATTATTTGGATAATTGTAAAAAAGATCTAATTAGTGGGGAAATGTTCGGGGTTGGCTCTAGAACATACCAGAAAACAGTTCGCAGTGCTTTTTTGTCACAGTCAGAGAGGTTTTTAAAAAAATCTTTAAGATTTGTCAGAGCAAGCTTTTCTCTCCAGTTTCTTGAGCTATGAAGCTGTTTTTTTCTACTCAGGGGAAAATCTTTAAAAGTAATACCCCATAATCCAAAAGGTAGGAGTTCCTGAGTTCAGCTCTCACAAAAGATAATGTGACATTTTTAAGAAACATACCACAAATGGGGGACTTTTCGAAGGTGTTCTCTCAAATGCGAAACAAATGTGGGACTTTTCTGCAACTGTAGATTTTTGTGAGGGTTAGGACACAGAAGTGCCCCAGATAATCTAGCTGTGACCTGGCCAAGTGATAATTTAGGAGCACAGGGGAACATAGACATCAGAGAAATCTGCCTGTTCTTCTGACCAAGGAGGATGGGAGAAAAACCTCATTCCATAACTTCTCAAAAACTTTCCAAAACGCGAGCTGGACACAGGTTATTTTTTTTAAATCCTGTAGCTGTTCAAGAATTGAGCCTTCATGGCCCCTGTTCTCTTGTTTTCAACCAAGTATATTTTTAAGACCTTTTTTAACCTCAAATTTGTATAGCAATTAATGTGTGCCTGAACTACAAGACATTTTCTATCCCCCTAATTCTGATAAGCAGGCTATGACAACCAATAGCTCATGCAAGAATTTAAGAGTCCAACAAATAGTTGCAAAAACCTGAATGAAAGATACCAACTGTCACACACACACACACACACACACACACACACACGAATATCATTTCCTGCCAACAGGTCGCCACCCTAAGCAAAACAGAGTTTACACTTGTGTAAAAGCTACTGGCTTCTGGGGAGAGAAACAGTATCATCAATTATATTTAACTTCTATGATGTATTAACATATAAAGAAAACAGCAGTACTAAAGACAACCCAGTTTTTTAAAAAACATCAGTCCTTGTCCAGGAGTTAGCCAATCAGAAAGCAGGTCACATCTTGTTAGCTGTATTAAATGCATTAAACGTCATGAATTCTCCATGGCTCTGTTGACAATTTAAAGCAAGTGTGCTTTATTTTATCATACAACATTAACAGAGTCCCCTTCCAGAGCTGAGACTTAGTGTTCAATCTAAAATTCCACCAAGGCTATTTCCTTAAAGCTCTGTGCCATCAGCCCTCTGGGTATTTTGTACTCCGGCAGAGAAGACGGAATTCCCAGCGATTTCTACTTCCCAAAGTCAGTTTGGTGCACCCATCACTAACTCCTTGTCAAAACACTTCAACACAAAGCCCCAACTTACAGGCAAATTGGACAGCCCAGCAGCCCAGCAGCAAGACCCGGCCAGGCTAGCCCAGAGAAAAAGTCAGCTGGCATTAAATATTTAAATTGCAGGAAGCAGTCTGGAGTTTTGCATTTACAAAGTTCTGAAAGTCCTGTTCTCTCGGCTCCCAGAGTTGCTGGCCGAGGAGGCAGAGGCTCACTCCCCCCTCTCAGGCACAAGATTACAAATATGCAAAACTCAAGCTGACTTGAAGGCTGAGCCGGCTCCCGGGGAAGGTAGAGCTCCTTAGGAGACACTCCCAGCAGCGATAAGAGAAGTCGAGAACCCCCTTGCCCCAAGCAACTGGTTTCTGAATTTAACACGGAAATACACAAACAATGTGTCCCTCCAGGGCTAGTTCAGAAAAGTGTGTGGGCTTACCCTTCTCCCCCCTCCACCTCGATTTTGATGACTTTGAAAAGCAAATGCAGGTCAAAGCAGACTTCCTCTGGGATTTGTTAAAAATGTATTTTGCCAGATGCAAATGATCGCAAAATCCCTTGGAATTATATCTCACGAAACACTAACGGGACTGACTCAGAGCCTGCAAACCCCAGAGTTCTGGAAGAAGAGCATTTCTGGAGCCCCGGCAGGCAAATCAAGTGCTGGGCTGTCTATTTCAAGATTCCGGCAGAAACTGTCCCCAGCTCCAAGAGTTGTTGTGCCTGGAAGCCCGGCGTTCAAACTAGTGGATTCATCCTGGCGCTCATTTCCACGTACGTGGTAGTATCTAGTGGGACACTTCCCACAGAATTCAGCCAGCAGCCCAGGAAAACCCATGCACAGTTTGAAAAAAACACACAAACATACACCCAAGGTTGGAGTACTTACCTCTGTGCGAGCCTGCAGCCTCTTGTTCATCTCATAGATTCGGTATTCTGGCTGAACCATGTATGGTGTATGTCTCCTATAAAATGGGCCGAAAGGAGAAGAATAGAAGGGGTCATGTGGTGTGCTGGACATCTTGCCTGCTTGTCGAAAATCAAGCTAAACAGAGTATCAGTAACGTCCATGCAGAGCACATGGGCTGTGTTCCTCACAGTACAAAGTAGACGCACGCACACGCTCACACACACACACACACACACACATACACACACAGAGGCAGGCAGGCAGGCAGGCTGAACACACTGGCTGGGAACTGCTGTTGGAGCCCTCTATAGCAGGAGAGGAGAGAGAGAGCGAGAGGAGGGAGGGAGGGAGGGAGGAAAGGAGGGAGGGAGGGAGCACGGGAGAGGAGGGAGAGGGAGAGAGCAGGAGCTTCAGAGAGGAAGGGAGGTTGGTAGGGAGGAAAGGAGGGAGGGAAGGAGGGAGGGAGGGAGGGAGTGAATGAGAGAGAGAGAGAGAGAGAGGAGGCTGGATGGCTTTAGGCACCACTGCTTGTTTTTAAAGAAGCAGTTTGTGGAGAGGTCATTTCCTGTCCACACTGTAGACTAGTTCAAAAATATAATTCTCCTCACAGTCTGACAGAAGTCTAAGGTTTGGTTTTAATTTTTTTCCTCCAGCCAGGACCCTTCACAACCAGATTGCTAAGCTTGTTAGCATATAGGTGGTTTAACCGCTGCCTGAGCCACTCACCCCTGACAGTCACACTGTTGTAATGTATCAGAAATGTGATTACCACAAAATACAGCAACACTGCACTGTGGTCCCCTGTATTAGAGCTGGTGATTCACTGGCAAGCCAAGATTTCCTTCTGCACTAATCTCCCCATATAGTTTTGGGTTTACTTGCTGTTGTTCCAAGGGCTTGTTACAGCCTTTGCATTTCCACCCCCTCCTCACCCCCAGGCTCCCCAATCAACCCTCTTCCCAGCCCCTCCCTCTTCTCCCAAGGCTTCAGTTCAAGCAGGTTTAAGGGGGGCCTGGGTTCAGGTTACCAAAGCATTTTCAGGTAAAACAATCATTCCGAATGTGGAATGCCTAGGATACACCCTTGGAGCAGTGGGCTTTTTTTTTTTTTTTTTCAAGAAGAAGAAAAAAAACAAAAACAAAAACAAAAAACCTCCCAAAGCCGACCTCCAAATAAGATAGGAAAAGCAACAAGGGGGAAACTCCCACAAAAATGACCATGGAAAATTCAGTTGAGTAGGAAATTGCAGATAATTGAATGGCTCATCCCCAAATAACATGTCCAACTCTGATGGAGGCAAAGTCTTTATTTTCCAAGATTGGTCAAGAACATAAATCTTTTTGCAACCGAGGTACATGATAGCTGGAGGAAAACGGGCACAGCTCAAGGGAGGGGAAAGGATCTCTACAGAGAACTAAATGATCCATATGACAATCACACTCTACTGGACCCAATGATAACCAGACGTATACCCCTCAAACAAAGCCTAGATGCAGAAAATGTAAATGTATTGAGCTAAGACCTAGCTAGGTCTGTGGTATTAAGAAGAGAAAGCAGAGACCACCAAAAAGGGTGATGCACGCAAGCCCCTGAATGTAAATGCATGCAAATGAGACATTTCTTCTTTTTAATAAGCAGATTAATTAACTTTCTGCCCCAATCATGGCTTGGGGTATCTCCAAGTCACTAGCCAACAGGGGATAAGGTATTGCTAATTCTGTAATTTACACTCTTTAAGAATACTCAGGAGCAGAAATACCCCCAAATTGCTGTCTTGATCAGCCCTTTGTCTTGATTGGAGGAGATACCTGTAGGGTCCACCCCAAACTTGTAGTGTAACTCAACACAGTAAAGTCCCTTGCCAGGATGAGATTAGGGGAGGCATTACACTCGGGCTGCTTGGAACTTGTTCGAGAAGACCCCAGGGCAGGCCAGCATGCTTAGTTTCAAGTTTCATTACAAATCCAAAAGCTGGACTAAATTTGCTGCAAGGTTTGTCAAAACACACAACCTTCTAAAGACGAGATTTCAAACAAATTTGGCTTGATTTATGTTTTGGAATGATGGCCACTGCAAAATCTAATGGTTCCTTGTGTTTAGATTCCCAAACTAAGGACGTTCCAAGAGTTTAGTGCCTGCCTGAGTTTGTGTTTACGTGGCTTTTTCAGAAAAAAAAGCAAAGTAACACCTAGCAGGCATGTGCAGCCCAATATTGATCAAAAAAAAAAAAAAGAAAGAAAGAAAGAAAGAAAGAGAAAAGAAAAGAAAAGAAAAAAGAAAAGAAAAGAAAAGAAAAAAGAAAAGAAAAGGAAAAGCTCAAAGATCTATTTGGGAAACTTCTTTCTAATAGAAGGTAAAATTTTGCTCTCATTAATTCTTGCAGACCATTCCAAGTTATCATTGGAAATACTGCTTCCTGTTAATACCTAAAGACTAAATCCAGAAAGATCGGAACCCTTATACTGCTTGGGCCACATAGCTTCTCATCTTTGCTGCCTCAAGAGTCTGCACACTGGCCTCCCTGCTCAGATTCACAATTCTTTTCTGACTTGGGATTGGTCTTTGTCATTATCAGAATGCTGGCTGCAGAAAAGAAAAACTGCTCTTCCCTCATGGTTTCCCTTCACGGTTTCCCTGCCACCAGTAAGAAAATGTCCATACTCCTTGGTGAGGCACACAGGGCTCCTTAAGACCTGCACTCACTCCCTCACTCTCTCTGTCTCCCTCTCTGTCTTTACACACACACAAACACACACAGACACACACACACACACACACACCCCTTTTGTTTGTTTGTTTGCTTGTTATCCTTGGTCTTCCTAAACTTTACAATCCTGTTCCACACACATGTACACATTGTACTTTTAGCCCTTGTTCACCTGTAAACTCTTAGTCGACCTCTGTCCAATTAAATTATCACCTCCCCTCTGAATCTTTTTTCATTAATCCTTCATGAATTCATTTGTTGCACGGGTATTTCATTCACGGTAGAAGGGGGCCCGGAGGACCGTAGCACTGGTCAGAGCACTTTTCAATTCTGGTTCCACCACCTGCCTGCCCTGGGAGCTTCAGCAGGTGACTGCATCTCTCTGTGCCTCTGTCACACTGTTTTCAAACCAGAGACAATGAGAGTAACAACCCTTAAGATTGTTGCAAAGGATTAGATGAGATAACATGCTGCAATGTACTAGAACCCATACATATAGGGGCGCCTGGGTGGCTCAGTCGGTTAAGCACCCGACTCCTGATTTTGGCTCAGGTCATGATCTCATGGTTCGAGGGATCAAGCCCCGCATCGGGCTCTGCGCTGAGTGTGGAGCCTGCTTGGGAGTCTCTGTCTCCCTCTCTCTCTGCCTCTCCCCGGCTTGCTCACACTCTCTCTCTCTCTCTCTCTCTCAAGAATAAGTAAACTTAAAAAATATTTTTTAAAAAGCACCCACACATATAAATTCTCAAAAAATATTATTATCGTTAGGTACCTAACATACACTTAGGTGCTAGGGAACACCGGGAGGCCAACGTGGGTAGCGGACGTGCTCCCTGTCCTCTTGTCCCTTGTAGTCCATTGGGGATGAGAAAGGACACAACACCGGAGAACTAAAAAGCCTTTGGGAACCTAATTTCAAACTGTAGTGTGTGCTATGAAGGAAATACAGTGGTCTCCACCTCATCCGGCTCCCTCTCTCCAACGATCTTGCTGTACTGTACTCACCCCACTTGTGATGATGTGACGTGATAACATGCCAGCAAGATCAGATCTGAAGGAGGTGAGTGACGTAGGCATGTGACACAGCACCAGCCTCCTGTTGACATCCGTCAGAAGGAGAAGCTTCTGCTTCCAGCTGGTACTTGAAACTCCAGAAAGCCAAACTGTGGAGAAGGGGGGAGAGGGACTGCTGTAAACAAAAGGAAGGGACAGAAAACAATGTCCCCATCTCGGTCAACACTGGATCTTCTGTTTTCTTCCAGTGGAGAATTTACATGTCAACGTGCTCATTGCTCTCACTTATTAAGTCCTTGCTACGTGGGAAGCACTCTGCTCAGTGGAATACACCAATATTCTTTATTGATCTCAAAGTAACCCTACGTGATTCGTTTGACTACTGTCCCCATTTTACAGATATGGAAACTGGGGCTTCAAGCTGCTACGAAACTTCTTCAAAGTCATACAACTAGTAAGTCACGGGGGCAAAATCCTTACGCACTTCGCGGCTCGGCATCCAGGTCCATGTTCGTCTTTAGGGCGTCTCTGTTCTTTGGCCTCGGTGGCTAGTGTGGTGCTGGGCCCCCAGCGGGTGCTTAAACCACACACACCTGAGTAAGTGGAGGAAAAGACAAGAGGATGAAGTGTCTTCTTTGTCCTGCTTAAATGCAGGCACCCCTTGTCCCCCGCCCCCACTTCTACCCATTCTCCCTGAAGCCCGGCCTCATTACTTCCCCTTTTATTGCTGCCCCAAATCTTCCAGAAGGTTCTCCCCACATTGCAGGTATCTGTTTAACCCTATGCACCATCAGGTCACCTGGCTGGTTTTGCCAGTTCCCTATTTCTTAAGGGACCAGCTACGACTCATGTTATTCTGGCCCAGGGCTGTGCATAAGTAAGAGAAAGGATGTGCTCGTGTTAATGCTGCAGATCAACTCCTTCAGGAAACCGTAGAGAAATCCAATAGCCATGTTTGTATACCGTAAAAAAGTGAACGAGTCTAACCCCTGTTGTGACAGTCTTGTTACCCCCAAAGCCTGAGCCATGAGTTTACATATGATTTTGCATGATGTGTATTGAATAGACTCCAAAACTCTTCACACAGACATTCAAGGCGATTTAAAAGCTGACCTGACCTTTATGCTAGGGACCTCCTCTTGCCATATTCACATTAGATTTAGCCCACAGAGTGTTTATTTTTCTTTTAATTTGGAATACTTGCCAACAGTTTACAAAAATAAAGAGTTTCGTAGGAAATTCAGATTTTCGTCTTCTCTGGAAACCTCATGAGCTCTGGCCACCCTTGGCCCCATCCCATGTCGGCGGCGTGGGGTGGGACCTGATCGTTACCGCTTTTCCCTCCATCTCTTGATGGCCTTCTCCAGCCACCGTCCCTAATTTCCATTTATCCGCCTGATCCCTCTGGGTATTAAAGTCATCGTCCTTTTTAAAATCTACCCAGCTGCACCCTCTCCAATTCCTTTTGCTTGCTTGTTTCAGAAAGCCGGTTTTCTTAGCACTCTCTGTTCCCCTCTTGGCCCTTCCTTATCTCTGTGCCCCGTCTTTTCTTTTCTGCCCCTTCATTCCATAAGCATTCAGCTAACATACATGTGCAAGACACAGCGGAGATGTGGCAGGGGAATGAAGATAAACGAAGATTTAGATGGCGTAGCCTCTATTTTCAGGTCACTAAGAGAGATATGAAACCTGTACTCGCTTCATTCACGACAAGTCGATATTGAGTCCTTACCCTGTACTAAGTACTGTGCCAAGTGCTGAACATACACTTTACTTGCAGAACTAATTGCCACCTCCAGGGTCTTGACCACAGAGAAGCAGACTTGATCGTCTTTTAGAGGATGAACTTTGGAGCCTCACTGACTTAGTTTAAATCCAGAATCCTGCATCTAGCTGTGTGACCTTGGGCACTTGACTAACCTCTCTGTGCCTCTGTTTTCCATTCTGTAAAAAGAGGCTTAGGGTACCTGAGTGGTTCAGTCGATTGAGCGTCGGACTTGAGTTCAGGTCATGATCTCATGGTTCCTGAGTTCAAACCCCGCATTGGCCTCACGGCTGTTAGTTCAGATCCTGCTTAAGATCTTCTGGGGCACCTGGAATTAGCAGTGGAGACAGGACAGGAAAAACCTAAGGCATAATATAGTAGGCATCTGCAAACTGATGAAGGAAATGCTAATCTACAAAGAGCCTCCAAGGAAGGAGGGATTCATTCAAATTAGTAAAATCAAGGAAGGCTTCACAGAGGAGTTGGCATTTGTATTTAACCTCAACATATCTTTCAGAGAGAAAGGCCACGCAAGCAGAGGAGACAGAATGGAAATGAACATGTCTGACACCAAGCAAAGTCAAGAAATACTGTGAAAGTAGAGACAGTAAAATGCTATCGAAGCCTGTTTCTAGAAGGTTTAAGTACCAGTGTAAGGAATGTGAGGTTTATTGCATGGATGGCAGGGAGTCAGAAAAAGGCAAGAAGAGTGCTTTTTTTTTCTTCTAATTTTTTTAATGTTCATCTACTTCTTTGAAACAGCCTTTAAATGTTTATTTAGTTTTGAAAGAGAGAGAGAGAAACAGAGAATGAGTGCGGGAGGGGGCAGAGAGAGAGGGAGACACAGAATCGGAAGCAGGCTCCAGGCTCCGAGCTGTCAGCACAGAGTCCAACGCGGGGCTCGAATTCACGGACCGCGAGATCTTGACCTGAGCCGAAGTCGGAAGCCTAACTGACTCAGTCACCCAGGCACCCCGAAAAGTGCTTTGTTTGAGCAAGATGCTTTGCAGACACGAGGGGGATAAACTGGACTCAGACCCAAGAATTGAACTCTGCCTTGGGAAGTTGATTTCAGTCAAAGGCATCCCTCGCACACTTTGCTCAGAAACTTGTCTCTTGGACGTAGGAAACAGAAGAACCAGAGCAGAGGCTGAAAAACATCTCCTGTTGCTCTTGGCTCTCCCCAGGAATGAAAATGACTGATGAGGCTGTGGGATTCCTAAAGGCCATCTTCTCATCGGTACCAGTCATCGTTGCCCAGGCCATTAAAACTTACAAATGGAGTCAGTCCGTGGTTGAGGAGGGCATTGCTAACTACGCCAAGGAGCTTGGAAATCTGTCTCCACCCTGCAGTTTTGAAGACATATTGAGTTTCCTTTCTTGTGGCGTCCACTGTCATTCTCTGATGTCCTCTTGACTCAACCAAATCTAGTAAGTAATTGTAATGACCAAAGAAGGCCGTAGCCACTGAAAACCCACTCATTTCTCAAGGATCAACAGTAAAATCCAACCCACAGCACGGGCCATCCAACACTCACTTAATCACTCCAGAAGTATTCGCCGAGGGCCCACCGTGTGCTGAAACCTCCTCTCTCAGATTCTGTGTGATCTGGCCCTTTCTTATCCTTCCAGCCACATCCAAACTCTGTTTCTTCCTGCCCTGCTCCTTCCACTGCATTTCCAGTACACAGCAAACTCATTCCTCCAAATTCTAGAATCGTCCTCTCTTCGTCGCTGCCATGACCACCTGTCTCTTCCTTAGCCTTCGTTCTCAGCTCAAGATGTTACCCCTTTGAGGAGGTCCTCCATAAGCAAATGATCTAAAAACCCATCCATGGCCATCACTTTCCATCACTGAATTTTGTTTGTGAGGTCTCCAACACTGACCACTACTTGTAATCACGTCTGCATTTACTATTGACTTGTGTGTTGCCTGTGTTCACTACGAGATTGTAAATTCTAGGAGTGTGGGTGATGTGTCCATTTTATCCGCCCATTCGCACTCAGAAGTTGCTTGGCACATGTGGGTGCGTGGTATATTTTTGTAAAACAAATGGATGAAAACTTATCAAAATGAATAAGGACAGCTAGGAGAGCTGTCCTAGCAATTTGCCTCCCTAATTCCAGACCAGACTCTCCATTTAAGAAGGGTGTGTAAAAGCTATTATGCATTCATTCATTTATTCATTTAGAAAGCATGTATCGGGTACTTACTCCACGTCAGGTACGATGCTAGGTCCCGGACAAACAAAAATAGGCAAATTTTATAGTTTCAGCGACTCCCTTCCCAGGATCCAGTTACCTATGAGGACCTTTGTCGTCATGAATTATTCAGTATCCAAAAGATCTCAGAGCTGCTGTTGAGATTCCTGTAATCTATTTCCAACCCACGGGAGAGCATGTTGGCCAAGGGTCAAAGACGCTGCACTCCGGACCCAGTTTTGTCACTCCCTCGCTGTGTAAACCGGATCTCACCAATTACCGTACTGCTGAAGTTAGCTTTAGTTTCTTTATTTGTAAAATTTCATAGGGCCATTATGGGAATCAAGGAAGAACTCTTCATAACAATAAGTAATCCCTTATAGAGCTGTTAGGAAATGCCAGGCACTATTCTAAGTAGTTTATAAATATTGACTTGTTTCGTCTTTACAGCAATCCCAGAAGATAAAAGCTATTATTGTTCCTATTTTGTAGATGAGGAAGCGTAGGCCCAGGAAGGCTGAGTAACTTGCCCAAGGCTACCCAGTCAGTCACTGGGGGGTTGGGAGCTGGAGCCAGGCGGTCTGGCTTCTCTCTGTGGACACTGTCAGCCACCAGGGTCCACAGCCTTTGTCCATGCCTACACTAGGTTGTGACCTGCCGGAGAACAGAGAACAGACCTTCTCTAGCATACGGCCACATAGACCTGCAACACGTCAAGAAGAAACAAAAGCATAAATGAGAGGATACAACGTAACATTGGAGACGCTTTGTTTACAAGTAAAAGAAAAACCACTCTAAATGCCATAAGCAAAAAAGAAAACAAAAGTGCATTTATTGGCTTATGTCATTGGAAAAGTTAGAAGAAGCTGAGTTCAGGTACAGTAGGATCCAGGGGCCCAAAGTAAGCCCTGAAAGCTTTCCTCATTCACAGACAAGCTTTATCCGTATGGTGACTATAGGCAGGGCCGGGCTAACCTCTCCAAATTAGCCCAGCGGAAAGAAGTTTCCTCCATGGGAGTTTCAGTAAAAATGCCGGTGTTGAATCTCATTGCCTGATTTGGACATACATGCCCACATCTAAACCAATCACTGTGGCCAAGAGAGTTGGCCAGTGCTAGGTCAAAGGTTCACCCTTCCAGCCCCGGGCCAGAGTGCACCCTTCTGAAGCTGGGGGCCTGCCCAAATGTCAGGATCCTCACTAGAAGATAGGTGTAGTGGATTGAACGGTGTCCACAAGTCCTAACCCCCAGTACCTGTGAATGTGCCCTTATGTGTAAATCAGGTCTTCATGGATGTAGTCAAGTTAAAATGAGATCTTATTGGATTAGATTGGGTTTATGTCCAGTGGCTGGAGACACAAAGGCACAAAGAGGGAACACAGCCACGTGAAGAGGGAGGCACAAACTGGAGTGACGTCATTATAAGCCAAGGATCACCAAGGACTGCCAGAAACCACCAGAAGCTAAGAGGCAAGGAAGGATTCTTTGCTAAAGCCTTCAGAGGTAGCATGGTCCTGCCTTCCAGAACTCTGAAAGAATGCATTTCTGATGATTTAAGCCACCCACTTTGTGGTACGGAGTCCCTGGGACTTTACTAGACAGGAAATGGATCTGGAATGCAAAGCCTGTGATATCCGAGCACAAAGATGCCTGCTTAGCTGAGTTGGAAGGAAGTGCAAGGAGACCCCGTTTGTTGTCTCTCCCTGTAATAATAATAACAATAATAGTCTCATTTACTGATTGCTTGCTAGTTGCCGTGCAAATGTAGACTGGTGCTTTACATAAAATTATATCTTCAAATCTTATATCTTCGTAGTACCCCTGCTGAGTTAGCTATCTTTCCCTCTAGGCATGAAGGAGCTACCATACACAGAATATGGTCCTACTTCTGAAATTATGGGTAAGATCCCTGAAGGCAGCTTCTATATGTCACTAACCTTTATACGGCACCCTCCCCCCAAATCACACACACACAAGTGCACATGTGCATACACACCTGTATCACAACACCAAGCCGTGTTTGCAGCAAATAAAACGGACGGCAAATACTTCACAAATGAGGGGTGCCTGCCCGGGTGGCTCAGTCGATTCAATAAATTCATTTTTTTTTTCTTTTTTGCTTATGGCATTTAGAGTAATTTTTCTTTTACTTGTAAACAAAGTCTCCAATGTTACATTGTATCCTCTCATTTATACTTTTGTTTCTTCTGGACAATACATGTTGCAGGTCCATGTGAGCGACTGACTCTTGGTTTCGGCTAGGTCATGATCTCGCGGTTCATGAGTTCCAGCCCCACATCAGGCTCTGCACTGATAGCACGAAGCTTGCTTGGGATTCTCTCTCTCCGTCTCTCTCTGTCCCTCTCCCGCTCGTTCTCTCTCTCTCAAGATAAATAAACGTTTTTTAAAAAGAAATCAGGGGCGCCTGGGTGGCTCGGTGGGTTAAGCGTCCGACTTCGGCTCAGGTCATGCTCTCATGGTCCGCGAGTTCCAGCCCCGCATCGGGCTCT
This sequence comes from Neofelis nebulosa, assembly GCF_028018385.1. Lineage (NCBI taxonomy): Eukaryota > Metazoa > Chordata > Mammalia > Carnivora > Felidae > Neofelis > Neofelis nebulosa. The sequence goes on along the minus strand of NC_080784.1, from coordinate 194,397,733 downwards.
GTGCCGACAGCTCAGATCCTGGAGCCTGCTTCTGATTCTGTGTCTCCCTCTCTCTCTGACCCTACCCCGTTCATGCACTGTCTCTCTCTGTCTCAAAAATAAACATTAAAAAAAAAAAAGAAATAAAAAATACTTCACAAATGAATAAATAGCAGTCTATGCTAGCTAAATGTCTTAACGGGTGCACCAATTTTTTTTTCTACCATGCTAAAAATTACCGTCTGTGATAGCACGTTTTTCTCCTGCTCTGTTTTACCCCCCACCTTATTTTTAGTGCTGCCCAACCCCCAACCCAACCTGCCAGAACTAGCTTCACTCATCTGTATTTCAGCCCCGCGCCTCCTGCCTCCCTCTCCTCCCCTTGGAGCTTCACAGGGATACGCGCAGACCCCAGGACTCTGACAGACACTCTGAAAGCTGGAAGAAAGACAGCGTGGCTGCACAGCCTCCTAAGCCCGCCAAGGATGGACCTGTATGGCGTAACTTGGACCTGGACAATCATTCGTGAACAAAGGAGCCCAGATGCCTGTGCCTGCTCAGAATTGACTTCTGAGTCCCTCTATTATTGAAACTGACATCGGAAGTGTGTGCATGTGTTTCTTTCATAAAAGCCCTATCCTAATCCAAGATCAAACAATTTATTTTGGAAAATAACTGTACATAATGGTACATTTTCTAGAACTGGCCAGGTTTCCCCCTGCCATTTGCTGTCGGCTTTGAAGTATTTAATAGCTAAGGTAACTTGAAGAAACTCCCATGTTCCCGAAAGCTGCACTTACTGCCTCTACTATTTGCTAGGGACTTATCATTTACCCACCGCTTTATCAGTCCACTTTTTGCTTTTATCTGCTTATTTCCCAAGTGGATTGTCATTACCTAGTTTTCTGCACATCGTTTTTAAGACCTGTGGAGGATTTCCTTACATAAATCGGCCTTAACTGATCTAACTGTCCCCTAGAGTTGATATTTGCATTATTTCCAATTTTTTCTCTAATACAACAATTCTTGAATGAATATTATCATATCTTTTTCCCCAGATTTATTGAGGTATAATTGACCAATAAACATTGTATCTATTTAAAGTGTACAATGTGATGATTTGATATATATACTCACTATGAAAGGAGTCCTGCAATCAGGCTAATTAACACATCCATCACCTCACACGGTTACCTTTTGTGTGTGTGTGTGTGTGTGTGGCGATCCCTATCTTTTGGACATCCACATTTATCCACAACAAACTCCTAAAAGTAAACTCATTTTGAGGCAAAGGGTATTTACTTTGTAAACCTTTAGTTGTCTGTTGCCAAGCTGCCCTCTAAATGAGTTGGATGGAGATAGGCCACCAGCAATTTTGACTTAGTTTTTATGTTAGGAGGCATGATTCATACTCATGAAGGAAGTTTTACATAATACTTCATGGTACGAAGAAAATTGTGAAACGCACCTGGTTTTCTCCACGCACACAGGATGAGACAGGACCGAGGAGCTCGTCTCTGTGGGTGGATGTGTAGACCTCCCCCTCCCCCCCCACCCAGCTGCGATGCCCCCTCTGAGAATTAGTGGAAGACCATCCATTGTGTAACATGCAGTTTTGGGGTTGACAGATGCCTGGCTCTTTTCTGATTTTTCACAATTATAAAAAAACAACGAGTCGATAATCATCCTTCAGGTCTAGATGTAAATGTCACTTTCTTAAGGGGCCTTCCCCAACTCCCCAGCCTACATTTCAACTTTTTCTTGGACTCTTTAACTGGACTAAGAGGTCCTAAGCCCTCTGAATAGAAATTGGCACCCACGCGGTCTCTTATACTTAGTACATCATGGCAAGCTACGTCTGCATGACCCTACTGATACGTACCAATCAGTTCCAAACATACGTGCCATGAGATGTCTTATCACTTACCACCTAATTTCAAAATGGATAGAGATTTTATATACACAATGCCCTGTATGCTCAGTTCAGTTGAATAAACATTTATTGGCATTGGGATGTATCAAGTCCTAGGCAAGAGTTAGTGACTGTGATGGTTAATTTTATGTATCAACTTGATTGGACCAGACATTTTTCTGTCTGTGAAGGTGTTTCTGGATGAGATTAATCTCACGTGAATTGGTAGACTGAGTAGAGCAGATTGCCCTCCCCGGTGTGGATGGGCCTCATCCAATCAGTTGAAGACCTAAAAAGAAAAAACTTGACCCTTTCACAAGTAAGGAAGAATTTTTCCTGCGTTTAAATTGAAACTGAATCGGCTCTTCCTGGATCTCAAGCCAGGCTTCAGACTGGAGCTGAAACAATGGCTTTCTGAGTCTCCAGCTTGCTGACTGACCCACAGGTCTCGGGACTTGTCAGCCCTATAATCACATGAGCCAATTCCTTCTGATAAGTCCCTTATAGAGCTAGAGACAGAGACAGAGATGAATATCCTATTGGTTCTGTTTCTCTGGAGAATGAGACTAATACAGATTTTGGAATTAAGGGTGGTTCCTGAGGAACAGTTTCAAGGATAAGTTTCCAAATTGTGGTTTCTGGAATAGAATCTCTAAGCTGATCAGATTTAAAGATTCTAATGACTATATTTAGGGTAGTAAAGCGAGCACTGACGGTGCAAGGCATGATCTTATCTTCCAGCAGAAAGATGCACAATATCACCAGTGGGTACTCCTACTAACCCACTTACAAGAAGCAATGATCTGAGCGACTGTGTATATGACACTGTTAAACATTTCTGTCAAACTAACAAATATAATAAGATTGATCATTGCTTCTAATGTCACTGAAAAAAAAGCGGGGAAAGAAAGGGATGAGCTCAGCGGTGCAAATTCTCAGCTCCAGCACTGAGTAAATGACCTGAAAGCTTCTGTGTATGTTCTGGATTTTGTTTAGCCACAGGGCTGAGAATACTGCAAACCAAACCTGAGGTGGCATCCTGTGACTGGTTGAGTGACACCGCGGGTGAGCACCCAGCCTCATAGCCTGTTCATTGTGAAGGTGAGGACACTGGTTGGGAAGAAATGGAATCTTGAGAGATGCAAATGGGAATATGTGGTGGAACTCTGATGAGGCTGGGGACACTGAGCCCCTGAATTCTGCATAAGTCTTCTTTATTAGTGGAATAGTTCTCTCCACTCTGGACATGAGCCGGCTTCTCCATCGGCCCAGGGGAGGTGGAAACAGCAGTGGCCTCCCCTGAGACAGCAGTTGTTATGCAAGACAACAGTGATTCTCCTCGGAACCAACCCCCACCACCTCTTTTTGCTTCTAGACCTATAACTAGACTCGAGTCCCAGAAGGCCCTTAAAGGAGAGGCACAAAGTGTGACCTATGGGGACATGCCTTAAGTTGCAAAAGAACTGCTTCAATTTTACAACTCTGGAAACATAAGCATAGATATTAACGGTATGGGATAATGGTGGAAGGAACATAAAGTTGGATCAGACCACACTGGGCTCAGAGAAGAGATTCTGCATTTAATGCTGCAGCTTGAGGAGTTAGAAAGGCTGGAACAATTTGGTTCATCGGCTGAAACACGGAGCCCAAGAGAGCCCACAGTGTGGGAGGTGGAAATGCTGGACCTGCTTGTTTCATTGTAGATGGAGGGATTTGGAGGCTCACAGAGCCTGGGAGTAGATCTGTCATTTTAGACCTACTCACCAACTCTGCAGGGGGCGGGGGTGTGTCCACAAGACCTCTTTCACAATAACTGAAGTAAATCCGAGTGGAGCCTCAGCAACCTTGTAAAGCCCTGTGATCACTGGTCTCCATAGGTCTGACCTTGTGGTGGGAACTGCAGTCACTAAACTGGGAAACTTAAATTCAGTGGGAACAATTGGGTCCCAGGGTGACAGGGACCAAATGGAAGCGTTCAGTTGTCAAAGGCAAGGTGGATGTGGTTACCGTAATGGAAAACAGAGTCAAATCAGCAATCGGGATAGTTTGACTCACAGAGACCGTGAGCACTGACTAGGTGATCATGGTATTCCTGGAAATAAAATAAATGGGAAGCCTGCTAAATTCTTACTTGACCCGTATAAGCAGAAAAGTTCTAGGTTAAGTAAAGAAAAGTATAACTTGATTCTTAAAAATTGGAAGTCATGGCTCTTGAATCAATTCTCAGACTTGAGCCAGGGTACAGAGCCAAAACACCTTGAATGAGGGGGAGGTTGGTTCCCTTTGAAGAAAGATCGCAGTACAGTGCCGAAAATGTATACTGTTCATCTTTCTCCCAACCTTCCCCCAAAGGAACTTATGGTCTTCTATCTATAACTATGCATTGGGGAGGAAAAAAAAATAATCAGGCCTTTTGGAAACTACTGGACACGGTCTCTGAACCAACAGTGATTCCAGGAGACCCAAAACATCCCTATGGTGCACCAGTCAGAGCTGGCGCTCAGGGAGTGCAGGTGATCAACGGAGTTTTAGCTCGGGCCCCTCCCATACTGGGTCTCTGAACCATCCCGTGATTATTTCCCCAGGTCTGAATGCATAATTGGAATACACATACCCACTAACAGGCAGACTCTCCATGCTGGTTCCCTGACCTGTGGATGAGGATATTATGGTAGGACAGGCCAAGTAGAAATCAACAGAACTGCCTCTACCTAGAATAATAGTAAAAACAAAAGCAATACCGCATTCCTGGAGGGATTGCAGAGATCAGTGCCACCATCAAGGACTTGAAAGACGCAGGGGTGGTGATTCCCACCACATCCCCGTTCAACTTGCATGTTTGGCCTGTGCAGAAGAGAGATCTTGGAGAAAGACAGTGGATTATTGGAAGCCTAATCGGGTGGTGACTTCGATTGCAGCTGCTGGATGAGGTCTAGTTTCACTGCTTGAGCAAATGAACACATGGTGTGCACTGTTGATCTGGCAAATGCTTTTTTCTCTGTACTTGTCAATAAAGACCGTCAGAAACAAGTTTGCCTTCAAATGACATGGCCAGCAATGCACCTTCACTGTCCCGCCTCAGGTGGACATCAGCACTCCAGCCCTGTGCCGTAATGTAGTCCGCAGGGATCTCGACCGCCTTCCCTTCTATACAGCTTCACATTGGTCCGTTACATTGATGCAATCACGCTGATTGGTCCCAGTGAACAGGAAGTAGCAGCCACTCTGAATGGATTGGTAAAGCATTTGCATCTAAGATGGGAAATAAATACAACAAAAATTCGGGGGACTTCTATCCCAGTGAGATTTCTAGCAATGCAGGGGTCTGGGACACGTGGAGATAGATTGTCACAACTGCTACAAAAAGGAGGCACAGTGCCTACTGGGGTCTGTGGATTTTAGAGGCACTGTATTCCTTATCTGCATGTGTCATTCTGGCCCACTTAACAAGTAACTCAAAAAGTCGATAGGTTTGACAAGATCCCAGAACAAAAGAAGGTTCTATGATAGGTCCAGGTTGCCATCAAGCTGCTCCGTCACTTGGGACATGTCATGCAGCAAATCTAATGGTGCCTGGAGTGGCAGTGGCGGACAGGAATGCAGTCTGGATCCTTTGGCCGGTCCCTTAAGGTGAATCGTAGCACAGGTCTTAAGAGGGTCGAGCAAAGCTTTGCCGTCTTCTGAGAAGACAGCTCTTGGTCTGCTGCAGGACCTTCACAGAGACTAAATGTTTAACCACGGGCCACCAAGTTCCCATGTGACCTGAACTATGCATCATCAACTGGGGGTTACCTGATCCACCATGCCATAGGGTTGGGCATGCACAGCAGAGCTCCATCATCCGGTGGAGGCATGAAAATTGTATAGCATTCAAGCCCAAAGGAACAGAATATGCAAAGTCATAGAAGGATAAGTCAGTATTATGTACTGAGAAACTCAAATTCCTGAAGAATTATCAAGCATCAGGGTGCCTGGGAGACTCAGTTGGTTGAGCATCCGACTTCAGCTCAGGTTATGATCCCATGGTTTGTGGGTAGTTCGAGCCCCACATCAGGCTCCCTGCTGTCAGTGCAGAGCCTGCTTGGATCCTCTGTCCCTCTCTCTCTGCCCAAATAAAATAAACATTAAAAAAAAAAAAAGCATATCTGCATCAAAGACTGTCCACACACTGGGGTGCCTGGGTGGCTCATTTGGTTAAGTGTCTGACTTCAGCTCAGGTCACGATCTCACGGCCCCATCCATGAGTTCGAGTCCCACCTCAGGCTCTGTGCTGTCAGCTCAGAGCCTGGAGCCTGCCTCAGATTCTGTGTCTCCTTCTCTCTGCCCCTCCCATGCTCACACCCTGTCTCTCTCTCTCTCTCAAAAATAAGTAAACATAAAAAAATTATACATAAAAAAAAGACTATCCACACACAGTCTCTGGTATGAAATAACAGAAGTGGTATGCAAATAATATTACTTAAATTAAGTACTATTTTTGGTCCCACTGTTAAGAAAAAATGTACGTTGCTTTATTGGTGATAGATGACTCAATTCAACGGCTCAAGCCATAGTCAGATGCTCACTCTGGTTGCAACTGGGCACTATACTTAGAGTGATAGAAAATAAATGCCCTCGAGGTGCTTACAAGATAATGTGTGTACCTAGAATGTGCTTCGCAGTGAGAACTGCTGATTGATCAGGATAAAAGCTGAGGATATTGGGAGTTCAGAGTAGTTCATTCCAATCCCTGGGAACTGGGAAGCCTTCCCTTAACAGTGAACAAGACTCTACGGGTCATTTTTAATTGGGATCGCCATATCACCCTCTTTAATTTATCTCCTCTGAAATGCCAACACCCTCTCCCTGAGACAGCTACACGAGAACTAGTCAAGAGTTGAAAAAAGGAATGAAGTGAGAGATCACTTGAAAATGTAAACAATAAAATAGAAAAATCCCCTAGATATACCATATATTTTATATGTCATATTTAAATAAAACTGAAGGTGCAATCTGGTAAGTTATAAAGTAGTTTTCCATTTATAATTACAGTAATAATCATTATAGAAAATTTTGAAAATTAAAAAAAAATTAAAAGACAAAAAAGAGGAAATTCTATCACCCGGGAAAATAATTACTAACATTTTGGCATATTACGTCCTAGTTTAGGCACACATAGACTATTTTTTTAATATGCTTGTGGTAATATTATAAATAAAATTTTGTATTTTTTAACTTAATATTATATATATATAATTTACATAAGCATATATATTATATAAATATATATATGAAACCATTTTCTCATATCATTAATCTTAAAAACATAATTTTAAATAACTGCATGATATTTTAGTTTAAGGGGGTACCACAATGGATATAACCATTTTCCTATTGTTGGATTTTTAGGAAAATTTCCAATTTTTTGCTCTTTCGAAAAATACTGTGATGAATATTCATTTCATTCATTCAGTACTGTTTCTTAATACCTCCTTTAGAGATACCATAGGCCAGGTTTTCTGAGAGGCAGACACAAGACAGGATTAGAAATTCAAGAGATTTTTTTAGGGGAAGTGCCTGCAGGAAAACAGGAAGAAGCTGGGCAGGCCAGGAGCGTCTGCCATCAAGATGCAGATCTAACCTCTACAAAAAAAGAGGGGAAGGAAGGAAGGTTGGGTAGAAGAATATTGCACAGGCAGTTCCTAGAAAATGCCAGAAATCTAATGGGGAGTACTCAGGCCAACGTTGTCCATCAGAGGGGTCCTGCATTTTCTAGTAGAAGCATCCTGCCTAAGAATCCCTGCTGAGTTCAGCCATTGGGGGTGGCAGCCCATGGCAAGAGTGGCCTCAGCTGGGCCACAATGGTGGATTTCAGAGAGCAGCACCGTTCGGGATGTCAGTCAATTACGCTCCCGGCATTCAAAGACCTGCGAGGCACACTTTTGTGACCACCATGGGAGAGATTCCCATGAATGGGATTCTAAGTTCTAAGACAGAACCAATTTTAAGACTTTTGAACAATATTAAAAATTCTTTCCTACTCGATAAACATTCTAACAATTATGAGTACAAAAAATTATTTTTAATTAAAAATCTCCACTCTGTCTCTAATCTTGGGACTATCTGCTCCTTCCCAGGGTCCCCTTTCTTGACTGTGTCCTTGGTACCTCCTGGGCGAATCTTTGCAGTAATCTTCTGACCGTGCTCTCCACTTCTAGGCACCTTATTTTATAATCTATTCTACACTCCACTGCCAGAATAATTCTAAGGCTCAATTCTGACCTACCACATCCCTGTTCAGAAGTCTTCTAAGGGTCAAAGGAATAGAACTTCAGTATGGAATTTCTACAGTATAGTATAACCCAGATTCCCCCAAAGATTGCTAATTATCGAATGCATTTGTTTCCTAGGGATATGTACCATATGGGCATGCATTTGTATACATAAATATATAAAAATTATTTATAGTACATCACACACACACACACACACACACACAGAGTTCTGGAGGCTAGAAATCCAAAAGCAAGGTATAGACAAGGTTGGCTTTGGAGCAGAGTGCTCCTACAGAGAATCTGTCTCCTGCCGCTCTCTCTCCTAGTTTCTGTAGCCCCAGGTGTAACTTGGCTTGTTAATACATCTCTCCAATCTTTGTCTTCACATGGTGTTCTCCCTGTGTGTCTCTGCCTTCATGTGGCTATCTTCTCATAAGGACACCTGTCATATTGGATTAGGGGCCCACCCTATTCCAGTATCACCTCATCTTACTTTAATTATATCTGCAATAATAATATTTCCAAGGACACTTTCTGAGGTATTGGGGGTTAGGACTTAAACCTCTCTTTTTTCAGGGATGGACACAATTCAACCTATAATACTGGGATCTTCTAGAAAGTCTTCCCAGGGAGTAGTAAGAAAGATTATCACATAGGTTTTAAGTAAAGCTAAATGTATTCCATTTGAAGGGCTGTACTTTTTTCTAAGATCATATCCTTCTTAGCTTTTTAGTATTGAGATGTTCTTTGTTTTAGCAAATGATACTGACAATAAACAATATGGGATTTGTAAAGGAAAAAATGAAAAGCTGACAACTTGTGAAACCCATTTTTGAAATTTTACTTATTCAAATAAAAATGGACTCCAAAATCTTCTGCTTATACAGCCCAATTAGGAAAACCAATCTAATGAGTGACCACAAAAAATGTGTTTTGTTTATTTTTTATTTATACCTGAACACTAACTATTCACCGCATAGAAATTTTAAAAGATTAGATAAAGTTAAAACAAATGACACTCTTAATGATAATTTGGGAGAAATCTTACTAAGGCTATTATAAATAAATGCCTAGAGATAACAATAGGTTTGATCATTCTTCAGTATTTGGTAGATCATAGTTTAACACAGGGATATAGTATTTAAAAACTAGATTTTAAGTACAATTTACTTATATATTTGATTATCATAGGTGTCAGAACTGAAAAATTACCTTGGAAAAGTTCATATCGTGCAATATGTACGTACTCAAAAAGAAGTTTATGGTTATTGACAATGGACATATAAATTTATATCTTAAATAGCTTTCTTTATAATATCAAATTTGGAGTTGGGCATATCAGCAGCTTTACAGTTTTTTTTTTATGTTTATTTATTTTTGAAAGAGAGAGAGAGTGTGAGCAAGGGAGGGGCAGAGAGAGAGGGAGACACAGAATCCGAAGCAGGATCTAGGCTCCGAACTACCAGCACAGAGCCTGACACAGAGATCAAATTCACGAAACATGAGATCATGACCTGAGCCGAAATCAGAAGCTTAATTGACTGAGCCACCCAGGCACCCTAGCAGTTTTATCATTTTTAAACCCTATATATGTATCTTGATTTATAGACCCAAAGAAAGCAAAAGTGAAAATCCAATTAAATATTAATAAGCCTAAACCCCTCTCTTATAGTTTGATAAAATTAGAAAATCACCATTAGGTGAATACCACAGCAATTATTGTTGCAAGAAAGGGCTAGTGGTGCAGGTTAACTTAGTGACCAAAGATAGGATGAGAATGGGCTATATGCAGAGTTTCAAACTCTCTCCCCATCATAAGCTTTTTAATTGTTGAAAAAAAAAATACTAACTACAGTGGACCTAGCAGGTGCCATCGTAACCAAGTGATCAAAGTCAGCATTACCCATAACGAGACACATTGACATCATGTGTATACGATACGATATGATGTAATGAGAGGGGCACATCGCTTCTGTGCAGTTCTTGCCAAAACTTCACGACCTCAGTCATATCAGAAGAAAACATCAGACGAACCGAAACTGAGGGACATTCTACAAAGTGCCCACTAGCTTTCAAAGATGAAAAACAAAGACCGAGGTACTCTTATAGATTGGACAAGACTAAGTAAAGATGACAATTAAATCAATCCTGAATTGGACCCAGGACCAGGAAAAAAGGATGTTAGTAGAAAAATCAAACTTCAAGCTAGGTCTGTGTATTAGTTGATAGTACCGTATCAGCGTTAGTTTCCTGGTTTAGATCGATTACGTGAGATACAGTGTTAGATGAAGCTGGGTAAAGCACATAGAACTCTCTGTACCATTTTTGCAACTTTTATGTAAGTCTAAAATTTTTTCTAAATAAAAAAAATTAAATACACTAATAGAATTTGTAATATTACCTTCCTGGCAGATCCTCTTGCCCGGTCTATGTCAGACATCTTGCTCTGTAGAGTCCTCAAACCGTAGCAAACTGTACTTCCGGTTCCTGTGCTTTTGCTTAAAGTATTCTCATCAACAGAAACTCACTCTGCAGTTATTTGAGGGCCTAGCGTGTGTACAGGTAAGTGATGTCCGCGGGTGTTGAATTCAACGCTATCATTACCAACCTACCTCTCTTTCCAGGTGGCTAAACTTCTCCCTCGGCTGTGTGATGATTCCAAATTCATCTGGCCAAAAACCCAGAGAAGGAGGACAGATAACTATATTCTTATGTTCCTTTTACAGTTGAAGAAACAAATTCCAAGATTTTAGGCATGTCTGCTGCAGACTAAAAGAATATTTGCTTTCGCCCTTCTCTTTAGCCATGTCTCCAAGTTTAGTGTTTACAAAAACATCTTCCTTTGAGGAATTCATCACGTCACCCAGTCTGAGCTGAAGACTGGGTTGAATGTGTTCTCACCCAAGAACAGTCTCTACAAGCAGGTTGCTGTGATCATTAATTTCATGTGTCACTTTGACTGGACCAGGGGATACCCAGATATTTGGTCAAACATTATTCCGGGCATTTCTTCAAGAGTGTTTTTGGAAGCGATTATCATTAAATTGGTGGACTTTGAGTAAAACAGATTGTCTTCCATTAGGTGAGTGGGCCTCATCCAATCAGTCAAAGGACTAAAACAAAAACAAAAACAAAAACCCCCCAAAAACCTGACCACCCCCAAGTAAGAGAAAATTCTCCAACAGACTGCCTTCAGACTTCACCTGCAATATCAAGTCTTCTTGCCTGACAGGTCTATAAATATACATATTAGTCGGTGTTCTCCAGAGAAACAGAACCGATGGGATCTATATCCATATCTTTATATCTACATCTATGTATCTCCTATTGGTTGTTTCTGGAAAACTCTAACTAATACAGCTGTCTTATGGTATTTTTGATATGAGTGGGTTCTCTTGTCACTTCTCTCACTCCCCAAAGTCATTTAGGGAATAAGACAAAAGGCAGCATAGTTGAGGTATTTCCCAGACTGATTATAATTATCACATAATATTGATTGACTTTGAAGCTTCTACTTGAAAATGTAAAATACGCTCATGGATGCAAGGAAATGGCTAGAGTACAGGCGAAAGTTTTTTAAATACAAACTCCTCTTGGCCTATCAGACATATATAGACTGACTGCTAGCAATGTTTAACTGAAGTATACTCATGTTTTTGCTTTATTTAAAAAGAAAACTTAAGAAGATAATAATAATAATAATAAAAAGAAAACTTGTGGGTGCCTGGGTGGCTCAGCCAGTTGAGCGTCTGACTCTCGGTTTTCACTCAGGTCATGATTTCAGCTCCGATCATGACCTCACGGTTCATGGGATCAAACAAACCCCACATCAGGCTCTGCTCGCCCTCTGCCCCTCCCCCACTCCTGAGCACGTGTTTTTGCGCACTCTCTCTCAAATAAAAAAATATATAGATATATATTTTTTTAATTAAAAAAAAGGAAACTGTGGTTGCCATTTACTCTCCTAGTTCCAGGATGTATATGGGTTACCACCTGTCTCCCAGTCATTGAGTAACTTTAATTTTGCCTTTGGAGTATTCATCATAGCTGTGTATTTTCTAAGCCAAGCTAAAATTTTGACATCCCTTTTAGTCACCGCGTAAATGGTGACAGTGTTGTCTTAGAATTCCGCAACGTGTCAAGCCGCAGTAGTCAATGTGGTCAGTGACCCAGATCTTAGATCACATTCCCTTGCAAGGAATATGTTCTTTTGAGTCTAAAATGTTGAAGATATTTCTCTTTTGCCATTAAAGTCTTCATATCAGCAACTTTGTCTCAACTTCTGCTATGTTAAAATCTAAGACATAATCCCAATTATTTTGCTGTATGTGAATTTTGATGCATGTGTTTCAATAGTTTTAAAAATAAACTCGTCATCTACTGACACCTAACCTGATTGCACGTTTTTCTCTCCAACGCATTTCCTGTAAGAAAATTTGACCCATCCATTTTTGCCATTTACAGGATTCTGCTTAAGGTAATGGTGAAATTGAATAATTATCCAAGATCCAGGTGATGGAGTTTGGAAGGTAGTGGCCTGAGGGTTCTTGCTTTGGAAGCTTAGATAGTGACTCAAGGGGAAGGGGGTGGTGGCCTCCACAGGGTGGCATTGTCAGTACATAGTAAACAGGAAGTGACCCACCCACCCCCATATCTGGAATAGGATTGCCTATTTAGAATTAAATACCAAAAACAAACAAACATAATCCAACAGATTAACTGAGTGTATATAGGGAAAGACTGTCAATAAAAAAAGGAGCATTGACCACAGGATGAAAGCTGCCATTTTAGTTTGCCACGTGTGTTCTCATTTAGTCCTACAACAATTTTAGGAAGTGGGCAGTAGGATCCCATCATCCCCTTTTAGAGATGAAGGATGTAAAGCTTAGGAAGTGGGCAGTGTGATCCCATCATCCCCTTTTAGCGACAGGCTGTCACTTGCCCGAGATCACAGAGTTGGCGGGACACCCAGCCACGATTAGAACTCACTTGTGTTATTCCAACACCCTCTCTCTGAAGCAGCAAGCTGAGTGCCACCGGCAGACAAGAGAGCCACTAAGGCCACCACTGGTTGTGCTCATTCAAGGACTGCCAGTAGGGAACCACCCCCGGCCCCCACCACCAAATTCATGTTGACCTGGCAGCTGTCTCCACCATGAAAATCAGAGCCGGCTACCATTAAGCATTTTCACCTGTTTTACATATGCTGTATTCACCAAGCATGTGGCTGGCAAAGTGTGACTTCTGGTTTTGTTTCCTTGGAGCAAAGATGTACCAGGGCACACCTGCCTGTCAGGGGCAGGGTGGGGGCGGTCTTGTTATAATCTGGTACATGGCTGTCCTGGCTTGTAGATGCCAGTGTCTTCAGAGGTGACTAGTTCAGCCTCTCTCATCCCATTGCCTCAGGAATCACTAATAAAACAGCAAACTCCCAAACTTGCTGAGCCAGGTCCATACCTCCTAGAAAAGTCACCAGAGTTCCTGCCACCCTGTGAGGTTTGCATGGCTACCTGGGAACTAACCAGCTGGCCGGTCCTGAGGATGCATCTTTCTTTGGTTGCTATTGAAAACAATCTCAGACATGTGTCCGTAAAGATCTATTTAACACCCACCTTTTTTTTTTTTTTTTTTTTTTTTAATTAGACAAAGTTTCTGATCTCTTCCCTTATTCACACACACTCTTCCCCTCCTGGGCATTGCCTTCTCTTGAAGCAGGTAATACCCTAATTGAAGGTGATTTCCTGAGGGGAAGGGTATGAATTGGGGAGTTTGAGGGGTGACTGCCCCATCTCTCCCTGTCTCCCTCTGGTGGCAGCTTCTGGCATGGCAGGTACACTGATGTAAATTGTAAACCACACCACAGGGATCCCTTGCTCAAAATCTTCCAGTGTCTCTCCCCATCACTTATAATAAAACCAATTTTTTTTTAACCAGGCTCTACAAGGGCAAACGCCATCTGGACCCTGCTTACCTCGACAGCCTTCTCTTTCCTCCTCACAATACCTCTGTCTTCATTCTGACTGCAAATATACCAAGCTCAGCAACCTTAGATACTGTGTACTTGCTTTTCACTCTCCAGAGTTTCCTTCTCCCAGACTCGTTAAGCCGAGCTTCTGCTCATCACTTAGGTTGCTACTTAACTACCACTTCTTTGGAGAAGTCTTCCCTAGCTACCGCAGCTAAGGAAACCCTCTTTCTTCATCAGATTGCCCCATTTTACTGGTTTCTCACGGCACTTATCACTACTTTGTATTTTCCTGTTTATCTTTGTATTAAGTTGCTTCCTTTGCAACTTAAATTGTAGCGCCATTCCAGGACACTGCTTGTATTGTTCAGTTCTGCCTTCCCGGCCCTTAAAGTCTGTCCAGCAAAGGGTAGGGAGGGGCTCTGTGAGCATTTATTAATGAATCCATTCTGCCATTCTCCTATCCAACAGCCATGACAGATAGAATTAATCAATGTGCTGCTCTTTCCACTGCATATTATGGCACTGAGAGGACAATTTGCTAGAGATCCTCAATTGACTCCATATGCAAAAACAAATTCCGGACAGAGTAAAGAGCTACATGTAAAGAAACATAGAGATGATAGTTAAAGGGGTCTATTCTTACAATATTGCATTGGCGGAGTGGGGGGGGGGGGGATCTTAATGGCAAAGATACTCTAGGGGTGCCTGGGTGGCTCAGTCGGTTAAGCATCTGACTTCAGCTCAGGTTATGATCTCACGGTTTGTGAGTTCGGGCCCCGCATCAGGCCCCATGCTGACAGATTGGAGCCTGAAGCCTGTTTCAGATTCTGTGTCTCCCTCTCTCTCTGCTCCTCCCCCACCACTCGTGCTCTGTGTCTGTCTCTCAAAAATGAATAAATGTTAAAAAATTAAAAAAAGAGAAAAGAGAAAAGAAACTCTAAAGTTAAGCATAATTATGGCCAAGAAGGTAAGGAGAAAGTCTTGACAATGTGACATTAAGAATGCTGAATGTTTGTATGGCATAATCAACCAGGTAAAAGTTGAGGTTTACATTTGGTGGAAATATTTGCAGAGTAAATGACCGACCAGTGGTTGATAACCTTAACTATTTTTTAAAAAATGTTTATTTATATTTGAGAGAGAGACAGAGTGTGAGCAGAGGCAGGGCAGAGAGAGAGGGAGACAGAATCGGAAGCAGGCTCCAGGCTCCGAACTACCAGCACAGAGCCGGACGTGGGGCTCGAACCCACCGACCGTGAGATCATGACCTGAGCCTAAGTTGGATGCACAACCGACTGAGCCACCCAGGCGCCCCTGACCTTAACTATTTTTTAACCGTACAAATTAATAAGAAAAAGAAAAGAGTGAGACAGAAAATGAACATTAGATGCCCACAACGAATTCACACGATGCAGGCGGCCCAAGAGGATGTTGAAAGGGAGCAGGATGTGGCACTTGAAAATGTGCCACTTTGGCACGTGGACTAATTTGAGGTGAAGGCAGTCCAGACTTAGCGGATTCAAGGAAAACTTTACCTCTCCCTTAACTGCCAAACAGAATTTACATAGAGGTCCAGAAAGGGAGATACTACCAGAGATAACTTTTACCTGAAAGACTTACCTGTTGGACAGGCAAACATCTGACTACCAAATAACCCTCTTCTTATCTTCCTATGACACGCTCCTCCACTAGGAAGCCCCAGGCCCCTACCCCATTCCTTAGCTCAGGATGGCATATAAGCCCCGACTCCCTAACTGCCTTTGCATCTCATGTGGGTATAGGGCTCCCCTACGTATGAAATTAAATTTTGCTTTTTTCCTGTTCCTCTGTCTTTATCAATTTAATCATTAAACCAGCCAAAGAACCTAGAAGAGTGGAATAAAAGAATTTGTCCCCAACAATGTGGAAAGACATTCAACCACACTTATGATCAAGAAAATGAAACTCAAGATAGATTTCTTTTTCCCTATTACATTAATGAAACAAAAAAGATCCAAAGCTGTCATGGATGTGGAGAAACGGCCATTGTTACCATGGGGAAGAGTGTGAACGTGTCCTGCCTTTTTGGAAGGGAATTTGTCAGCACAAAATTTCTACTGCCCGTGTACAACAATTTTGCACCTAGGTGTTTATAATCTTTGACATTTCTTTGGATATAAGTGAGATTAAGTATTTTTCATGTTACTTGCTCATCTCCATATTTTCTTATCCTGAACGTGCCAGCGTATGACGTCTGCCTGCTTCTCGACTAGTAGACTGTTAGCTGAGTAAGATTTGGAGACGCAGAGCAGCACAAAGAGGGCACTGAAATCCGCTTGTTCACACAAGAACTATTGAACTCCTTTATCATTTCACTCTCAATAGCAGAAACAGTTGCACTGAGACCATAATATAATCACCATCGTTTCTCAGCAGTGGCCCCATCCCCAGGAACTTGCATCCTTCCTAACTTGCTAAAAGGATGTAGTGATAGCATTTACATTTTTTAAAAAATGTAATTCATCATGCATTCTTTAATTCACTTAGCAAACATTTACTGACCACCTACCTCTGCCAGGTCCTGGTTTAGCCATCTGTCCTCAACCCTTTTGCTCTTACTCATAAAATATGCACAAACCCTTAAGAAGCAATGCCTTAGGAAGCAAGCCCAGTCATCGGGGTCCACGAAAAAGGTACCCACGTGTGCACATGGACACATCAGAGCCAGAAGAAAAATTCTGTTATTAAATTTTAAAAAGCAGAATCTCGAAAACCTTAAAAATCCTCCATGTATTATTAAGTCAAAAAAAGTTAACAAAACGCTATGTGTATGATGTTCCCACTTTTGCTAAAAAAGTGTGTGTGTGTGTGTGTGTGAATGAATTTACGCAGGAAAAGTTCTGGAAGGATATATTCAAAACTTATTTCCTTAAATGATGAGATTTCAGGTTTTCATTTCCTTTTTGTTCGCATTTTGTTTTCTAAATTTTCTGCTCCTGATATATACTGCCCCAATAATCTCAGAAATGCAAAAGTTATTAATGTCATAGTTAAAAGTGGGCTTTGTAACCAAATGTCCATTTAGCTTTCAATTTTTTCTTGATCACTCCCTAAACTTATGAGTTAGAAAGTTAGCTTTTAAAAGTTACTTTGCAAGCCCAAACCTTAGTTTGTCACCCGAAAATAGTGTTAATAACTAATAACTATCCCCACGGGTTCTTGGTTTGAATTCAATAATATCAAGTAAGAAACACTCTGAGCACAGAGCTTCATGCTTAGTAAGTGCTCTCAATGTTAGTTCATTTTTTTTTCTTCTCTTCTCCTTATACAACAAATGTTAAAGTCAATTAAACCTTAGGGAGTCTATAAAAGCTATAACTAAACACCCAGGACTTTCCAGGATAAACCCAGTTTCAAATATTTCATCCTATTGTTGCACTGCGTATACTGATTTTGTTTTCAGATTCATGATTTTCATCAGCCTCATGTTTCTTTGGCCATCTTATCACAATATCTAATGTCTTTGAGCGTTCACTATATGCTATCCGATCTTCTGAAATGAGAAAAAATAGCTCTGAGAGTCTGACACATAGCTTCAACCCTCACTCATAGCCAAAGCGTCTTACATAGTTAACTTGAGAAGTTATCTGCCTTCTTTGATAGCTAGGCAAACTTAGTTCATTGGAATAGTAAAAGTGCTTCTTAACAAATACATGTTTTTCAATTATAGTAATATTAAGGATTACATATTTAAAAATAAGGAAAAGTTCTAATTGCATTTTATAAAGTAAATATAATATCAATACTAAAAGATGGTGACATTGCACAAAAACAAAACAAAATGAAACAAAAAATCAGAATGGACTAATCACATTAAAAATCTTCAATACAATTTGAGCAAACAGTTCACTAAACAATATACATTAAAACCATGTGCCCAGATATTTAAGCAAACTAAGTGTCCATCAATAGGTGAATGGATAAAGAAGATGTGGTATATATATATATATATATATATATATATATATATACAAAACAGAATATTACTCAGCCACAAAAAGCAAGGAAGCTGGCTATTCACAACAATATAGATGGACCTAACTGTAATATGCTAAGTGAAATAAGTTAAACAAAGAAAGACAAATGCTATATGATTTCACCTATATGTAGAATCTAAAAAAAAAAAAAGAAGAAGAAGAAAGAAAGACAAGACAAGACAAGAAAAGGCATAAATACAGAGAGCAAACTGATGGTTGCCAGAAAGGAAGGAGGGTGGGGGATAAGTAAAATAGAAGGGGATTAAGGGACAAACTTCCAATTATAAAATAAATAAGTCATGGGAATGGAAAGTACAGCATACGGAATATAGTCAAGAACATTATATCTTTGCTGACAGAGGGTAACTACACTTAGCATGGGGAGCACTGAGTAATGTATGCAGTTGTCAAATCTCTATGTTGTACACCTGAAACTGATATTATATATCAAAAAATGTTCACTTTTTAAGGAATGTAAATGTGTTTCAATATGAGGAGTTGTATTTACACAATTAATCAAACTAATAGGCTGAAAGGGAAAAATTATATGATTATTTCCAGAGATGCGAAAAGGGCACCTGCCAGAATTCACTTCTATAAAAATAAAACAACAAAATAAGAATTGATGGATATTTCCTTGGCACATATAAAAATTACATACATAACCTTAATACCCAAACTGCTAAAATTAGTAATAAGAAAAGTGATGTCTATCAATTCCACACAAAGATGCTCAAGGAATCCATTGCTCTGTAACATTTGCAATGACGAATACTTCAAACAAAATGTTACATAGCATTGGATTTCACACCTCTTATTCCATTTTTAGTGACTCTGACTCTGTTGCTAAGGTTGTATATGGAATTTTTAAATTTATTAGTGTAACAAAATAGAACGTTAATATAATAGATAACTACTATCTCATAATTTTCTATAATTAGTATATATTCACATATTAAGGAAAATTCCTGCAAGACCCAAAAGTAGACTTAAAAAAAGGAAGTCACCTATGTCCCTGGACAGAGATGCCAGTTCTTTCTAAATCAACTTATAAATATAATGCAATCCGATAAGAATCACAGCTGATGTTTTTTTTTTCTCAAGCTAAACACGTGGATTACAAAATTCATTTGGCAGTAGAAACAAGCAAGAATCACCAGAAAAATCCTGGAAGAAAAGAATTGTGAGAGAGGCTAGCCCTTTCAGAGGCTAAAACATACTACCAATTTTTTGTAAATCTCAAATGCAATATTGGTGCATAAAAAGATGGGCAAACCAATGAAACTGGAGAGCAAACAAAGAAAGATACACCATTACAAGGGCAAATGTAGCATATGGTAAAAACATCTTCTCAAATCAGTGGAGAATAGATCGACATTTTTGGTAAGTAACATGGAGATAACTGGGTAGTAATATGAAAAAAATTAAAAGGTATCTATTTCTTATACCACACTCCAGGATAGATTCCAAATGGATGACATTTAAGTGTAAAAACATTAAAACACAAGTACTAGATAAAAACATGAGTGAATTTCTACTAGAACTTAGGGTTAGAAAATGTTTTCCTATTATTCAAAATTCAAAAGAACCATAAGAAAAAATAAACTGTATATATATAAAAAGAAACCTTTGCAAAGGAAAAGATAGCATAAACAAAGAGGATAAAAGCCAAACTGGCAAAAACATTAGTTCCTTATGTAACAATAAATTATGTTAGTGTATATCCCTAACACATATAAAGCTTCAAAAATCTTTTAAATAACTACAATTTTATACAAAGCAGACAAGAGAATAAAGCAAATGGTTCACACAAAAAAATAAGGACTTAATTATATGAATAGTTGCTCAATTTCAGTTGTAACAAAGGAAATCTGTTTCAGATTAAGATATCATTTCTTATCTATTAGGTAGCAAATTCAAATGTGTTGGTTTGACAAAAATCCAGTTGACAAGGCTTTATTTAGGCAACTAGGTACTTTCATATATTGTTTATGGAAATAAGAAATGGTACATTTTTTATAGAAGGGAATTTGGAAATATCTGACAAAATTATATGTGCATTTAAGCTTTGACTTAACAATTTCACCTCTGGGAATATATCCCAAAGATACACTGGCAAAATACGGAAAGGAAGGAAGGAAGACAAGACTATGATTTCAAGATTATTATTTGCAATATTAATTATAATAGCAGAAACATGGAAATGACCCAAATGTTTGTCAATAGGGCATTGGATAAATAAATTCTGAAACACAGTTCAGTAACATGAAGCTCTGTAGAAGAACTGATACCCAAGACATGCTATATGAAGAAAGCAAGGCAAGAAAAAGGTGAATAGTGTGCTATTTTTTCAAATGTTTGTTTATTTATTTATTTATTTATTTATTTATTTATTTATTTATTAAGGTGGGGGGGTGGGCAGAGAGAGAAAATCCCAAGCAGGCTCCACACTGTCATTGCAGAGCTGGATGTGGGGCTCAAACTCACAAACTGTGAGATCATGACCTGAGCTGAAATCAAGAGTCCTGTTGCTTAAGCAACTGAGCCACCCGGGTGCCCCAAGAGTGTGCTATTTTTAAGTAAAGAGCATATGAGTAGGAGTTCCTACCTGCTTATATTTGTAAAAAGCAAATGATGGAAGTGTAGGGGAGAAAAAAAATTTTCCTCTACCCTTCTAGATTCTTTTGACTGCTCTATTAATTAAATTGACAGAAAACAGATTAACAGAAGAAAAATAATTACGTACATACAGGAGCCCCGTAAGAATATGAGACCCCAAGGTAATCAGGCAGTTGAAGTTTATATGCCATTCTGAGCTAAAGAGAAGGGGTTGGGGGCCTGAGATTTCAAAGGAAAGAAAAACAACTTAGGGAACTTAGGAAGAGCTGATGTTTGTAAACAAATACTTGTTATGCCTTGCAGACAATGGGACACAGAGAGGAATTTGCTCTCTTGGTTGTACTGAGCCTACCTCTGCCCTACCACACCTAACCCACATTCTCTGTCGTTATCCCTAGTGATAGTTCTGTCCTGGACCAGCTCTTCGATCTAAATTCTTTTAGGCAGTTAAGGAGGAGGTAAACATCCTCCTAAGCCCTTTGGACCTTGACTAACTTCAGTTCAAAGTAATCCACATGCCAAATGGCACATTTGGGGGAGGTTCCTTCGGAACTCCTTCAGAAGATAAACCATAAAATCAAAAGAAAATGGGTACCTATGGGGAATTGCTCTGTAGGTATAACTCTCAAATCATGCAAATTATTTACACAATTTAAAACAATTGAATTTTAAATTATCAATTACTAATAATAGAAAGTGTTTTTAAAAAGAAGAGAAAAAAGAAACCACAGGTTCCAAATGGGGCCACTTGCCCCTCTGACAACAAACCGAGACTTAATTGCAAGAATGTGACCTTTACCCAGTCAATCTGGAATTTCCTGATTAGCATTAGGGAGGTGAGCAGCATGAAAGAGTCCTGCCCTTCCCCCAAAGGAAGGGAACCTTGCCTGAAACAATTCCTTTCTTTTACTAGTAATTTCCTTGTCCCAACCCACTTCTGCCTATAGAAGTCTTTTGTTTTGTACAGCTCCTCAGCCCCTGTCAACTTGCTAGACGGGATGCTGCCCGATTCTTGAACTGCTGGACAAAACCAGTTAGGCCTTCCGACTTACTCAGGTGAACTTTCATTTTCTTTAATAAAAGTGAAATGAAACAGATGAACTTCATTGAAAGTCCACTTTTGTGTCAAATCCACAAGAGAACAAGAAATTCAAGTGATGGGGAAGCACAGTGAGTTGACTTTTTATTCATAGTGGGATACAAAAAGAACCGGTCCCACCCCCAAATACGTGTAAAAGTTTTAAAGTGATGATATTGGTCATGACAATATTATTTTGAGATTGTTGCATTTGCTTTGAGAGACAATGCAGTTGAATAATTATGTCAAATGTAAACTTTATGACAGCAAAGAAGGGACCGTGAAGCAAATAATCCATTTTCTTCAATGTAAACGAATCGTAAGAAAAAGAAAGGGAGAGACAGCCTACAGGTTAAAATAAACTTAAAACACCTATCAAACAATCACAATAGATGGACCTTATTGAATGCTGATTCACACAAGAAAAGATGTTTTTTAAGAGGTGGCCTTTAAGAGACGACTGGAGATTTTAATAAGGCTGGACCCTTGATATGGATAACTTACGGCTGTTTTGTTTATGTATAGTAATGAAACAGGGGTTATGTTTTAAAAAGGAATTCTTAACGTGTTTAACATACATCTTGATGTATTTATAAATGAAATGATATGATAATGAGAATTAGGTCATAAGAATAACAGAGTAGAAATGAGTGGGAGTACCGATGAAATAAATTGACCAGCAGTTGATAATCATTGAAATGGAGTGGTGAGGACATGTGGAGGCATTATATTATTCATTCGATTTTTGTGTATATTTGATATTTTCCAAAATAAGATAATAAGAAATGTCAACCTCATAAAAATACAGAGATTGCTAACATTTGTTAGATTTATAAATGAAGCATAAATTTACAAGATGAAACTAAAATCCTAAGGAAGACCTAGGTTTTGTGAATCTGTAACTTGAATAGATTGAATTCCAATTGTTTAAGGCAAGATGCAACTTCCGAATGTGTTTTCTATGTATAAAAACCGATCTCAGGGGCATGAAAATGCAACCTTCACAACACAAAGGCTTGGAGGAAAACAGCCTGGACTCAAATTCCTTCTCACCTGGAACTAGAGTTATAACATACAAAGTGCTTAGAACAGTACCTGGCACATAGGTAACAGTCAGGAAATTTCAGCAATCATGATTATCATCAGCCTGGGCATTGGAAAGAGAAAGGACCTTTTTCAAATCTCGACCCTTCCATTTATGAACTAGGGACAAGTTATTTGGTTCCATTTAAGAAATACAGATGAAAGCGTCTTCTGTGTGCTCACCCTGAGAAACTGGGTCACTGATGTCGAGGTGTTAATAATCTACAGTCTAAAGCAAATCTCTGTTTCTTCAGTTCTAAAACTGTTATCCTAATAATCAAAGATCATAAGGTTTCACCGACTGGTTTTGCAAATGAAGTGAAACTAGCTCTAACGATCTAAATAGAAAAATCCCCAAATGAAAACAAAAAAAAAATTCTGTTTGCAGCACCCTGCCAGATGAAAATAGTCTGAAAGAACGGAAATATTTTGTGCTTTTGTTCACCGCGCCAACTGCTGGTGTTGATCTGCTCTCTAAAAGGACCTACCCACTGCCCTCTGTTCAACGAACTTCTCGTCTTTTCTATTAATCCAGAAAAGATTGCATTAATTCACAAATTGCAATTTGGATTTAAATATCAGGCCCTCCTCCATTTTGTTAATGTAATTTATCACATTAGGGGTAATTTCTGATCCTCAGAAACCCAGCACCATCACCTTTCATTCGTGCATTCAACAAGTCGTTTCTACTGCCTACTACATGCACGAGTCTGAGCTAGGAATTGAGGCAATTACTAAACACAGATGCAAAAGAGCTTATGCAAGACAATAAGCAATATACCTTACATGAATAAATTACATAGTATGTTAGATAGTGAAATATGCATGGAAAAAATTAATGAGTACAGAAGCATGAAAGAGGTGTCTAATAACATTTGCTGACTGATTTTATATATATATATATATATATATATATATATATATATATGTATATGGTGTATATATGGTATATATATGGTATATGGTATGTGTGTGTGTGTGTGTATATTGTGTGTGTATACACACACACACACACACACACACATTTGACTTCTAAATGTTTCCTCACTGAGCGTCCTACACTCCTGGTAGATTGCAGCTTGGGCTGGTTTTTCATTTGTGTGTTTTTAATCAAGTACCTTCCGACAGAGCACATACTTTTTGCCGCCACCTGAAAATTCCAAGCAAACTCTGAATGTACAGCCAGAGCTGTCCACTCGGGGGTACCAGGACTGTTGAGGTGAGAGGGCTCTGAGAGATGAGTTCGACACCTCCCTCTGTAGCTGGGTGCTCTTGAATGTTCACTTTGCCACCTGGTCTAGTCTATTGGCCAGTGACGGCCAACACCATGCAGCAATGTGACTCTTTCCCCGCGGCTTTTGCTATCTGGGATCTCTCTACTGCCATAGCAGTCACACCTGTGCAATCACGTAGGGCCTAGAAGGGGGATTCGGTACAAAAGTACCAGAGGCCTCCTCTCCGAACTCTTACGGGGCTGCTGAGAAGTTTCGTGCTTAGTTGTAACATTTAGCCCATCCCCTCCGTGCCTGTCCATCTAGGTTGGTTTTTCCTTTCTTGTGTTGACTCCCTTGTTTGTGAGAGGGATCAGAATGCGACATCCCCAAATATGCCACTTTGGCATTAGGCTTATTTTGAGCTGAAGGCCATTAAGAAACTGCAGGGGCACCTGGGGGGCTCAGTCAGTTAAGCATCAGCTCAGGTCATGATCTCGCGGTTCATGGGTTCGAGCTCCGAGTTGGGCTCTGTGCTGACAGCTCAGAGCCTGGAGCCTGCATCGGATTCTGTGTCTCCCTCTCTCTCTCTGTCCCTCCCCCGCTCGGGCCCTGTGTGTCTCTGTCTCAAAAATAAAACATTAAAAAAAATTAAAAAGAAAAAGAAAAAGAAACTGCATACACAAGAGACCTGGGTCCTATCTCTGCCTAAAAGCTGGGGCACAAAATTACCCTTTGTGAAGGAAATTTACATTTGTAAAGGTGTCCTCCTCTTAGGAGACAACTCTTAGCATCTGAGATGACTTTGATCTGCATGACAAACCTTATTAATCATTCTTAGTCACCTGCTCACAACTTACCTCCCCAGAAGCCCCAATCTCTTTCCTTTACCTATTCACTTCTCTGTCCTTGATTACAGTTTAATCAATGCTTGTTAAAATGCTATACAGGCTCTTGGGTCAAACCACCTCTTTGGGGTTTTTACTTCTTTTCTGTGAAGCCTCCGTATGCATGTAAAATTAACCTTTTTTCCTCTTAATCTGTCTTTTGTCAGTTTAATTCACAGACCCCAGCTACAGAACAGAAGAACAGAAGAAAAGGGCCTGAAGAAGTCAGCCAAAGCTGGACCTCAGGCGGCTGAGACTGTCCACTGGAACTTGCTTAGCATCACTGAGCAGGCTAGGAAAAGGAAGATACTTCACACTCTCTTTCCTTTGACTAGCAAAACCTGTGTTTCCCTCCAGAAGCAGTTCATTTATCACTTCCTCTTGCAGCCTTGATGCCCCATCAGAATTTATATCCCCAACCAATCCTCCATGGTCCTTATACTATTATATTGATTGGTATACACGCCAAAGGGGATCAGAATTTGTCACTTCAAAATGCGCTCTTTTGGCATAAGGATTATTTTAAGCTTGTTTTTTTTTTTTTTTTTTTTTTTTTTTTGGGACAGAGAGAGACAGAGCATGAACGGGGGAGGGGCAGAGAGAGAGGGAGACACAGAATCGGAAACAGGCTCCAGGCTCTGAGCCATCAGCCCAGAGCCTGACGCGGGGCTCGAACTCACGGACCGCGAGATCGTGACCTGGCTGAAGTCGGACGCTTAACCGACTGCGCCACCCAGGCGCCCCAAGTTGTTTTTAAGAAACTACAGACACAGGAGAAGCTCTGATAACCAAATAGAAGTTACCCGTCGTAAGAGTCACATACACACATAAGATAAGCCTCCATTTATAAGGGCGTCTCCCTCACTGTCTAGGGAAGAGAGGCTGGCCAGATCTCTAGAAACTCTGATCAGTGCACAGTTCAAAGACTTAACTCTCCATAATAAGCATACTTTTGTTTACTGTGCTTTCTAATGAGTTCCCGGAAGTGGTGCCCCAACCCCCAACATACTGCTTTGCTTTGGTTGAGATGATTTTACCATGACAGCCTAGGCTGTTTCATTTTTTTTTAAATATAATTTATTGTCACATTGGCTTACATACAACACCCAGTGCTGGTCCCAACAAGTGATGGCCTGGGCTATTTCAAACACTTACTGCTCTTCCTGGGTATCATACACAGGGGGTACATATGTTATAAAAATTGTATGTCTTTCTTCTCTTAATCTGTCTTTTTATTACAGGGGTGTAATAAAGCCTAGAAAGATAGAGGGGAAATTATTTTTCTTCCCCCACAATGCCTTTCTCCCCAGAGAGGCTGTAAGATCTTTAATGGTGAGACTAGGACATATGGTATTTACCGTTGCAATTCCCAGGATTAAAAGTATGGTACACCCTAGAAAAAATAATAATAAAATAAATTAAATTTAAAATTAAACGCTTTCTGAGAAAATGATACCATCTATCAAGTATTTACTTTAAAAATATTGCACATAAACTTGGGTGTTTTCTTTTTCTTTTTTTAATGTTTATTTATTTTTGAAAGAGAGAGAGAGAGCACAAGCAGGGGAGGGACAGAGAGAGGGAGACATAGAATCTGAAGCAGGCTCCAGGCTCTGAGCTGTCAGCACAGAGCCCAACACAGGGCTCGAACCCACTGACCACGAGATTGTGACCTGAGCCAAAATCAGACCCTTAATCGATTAAGCTACACAGACACCCTTAAACTTGTGTGTTTCAATTCAAGCTTCTTGTTTAAAGAAAAAACAGAGATTGAGGAACAAGTAATATATGATCAGGAAACAAACAGTGTGGATTCTTTGGGCAGCTAACCTGATTTCTTTAATAAGTCAATGGCATGGAAAAGAAGGGAAAAGAAGGCAGGAAGACTCTTTTAGAATAAAAAAGATTAAAAATATATTACAACAAATAGCAACATGTAAACCTGTTTTAAGACATTTTGAGATGGTTAGAGGACTCTGAGTAGGGAGAGAGTATTAGGTAATACTAAAAGTTATTATTGTTCACTAAGTATAAAAACAGTATTTTGGTTGTGAGTGAAATGTCCTTATTTAAGGGTATAATAATGTGATGTAAAGGATTTTCCTGAAAATACTACAGCAAAATAGAGTAATTGATAAAAAAAAATACAAATACGGCATACGTAGGTTATGCAGTACAATAAATACATATATTTGGTCTTTGTCCCCTATTTCTAAACCAAAGCTCCTAAAATTCTTGGAATTTCCTGAGTGATAGGTCTTTTGTCATCAACAAAAAAAATCCCTTTCACTCCCACCTGAGTTTATGCTAGTGAGGTGATTCGTGGGGGTGTCTTAGATCGCTTCAAGATGGGGGCTGACCACCAGAGGAACTAACCATGTGATTAGGGGGTTAGAACTTCCAGCCTCACTTCCAACCTTCAGGGAGGGAAAGGGACTGGAAATCGAGTTCAATCACCAATGGCTGATGATTTAATCAATCATGTCTGTATCATGAAACCCTACACAAAGATCCTAGAGAAACAAGGTTCAGGGAAGCTTCTGGATCGGTGAACACTTTGATAAGCTAGAAGAGTGGCATGGAAGCTGTTCCCCCAAATTTTATCCTGTGCCTCTCTTCCATGTGGCCGTTATTGAGTTGCGTCTGTTGTCATAAAGTGATGATCATAAACAAGGCGCTTTTTTGAGTTCACTTTGTCATTCTAGTGAGTTATCGAACCCGGGGGAGGTAGCCTGAGATGTCCCAAATTTGTAGCTGGCTAAGCAGAAGTGCAGGTAACCTGGGGACCCCATATGCGCTGGCATCTAAAGTGGGGACAGTCCTGTGGGAGTGAGCTCTTGACTCATGTATGACATCTGTGCTTGCTCCAAATGGATAGTATCAGAATTCAGTGGATATGGACATCGCTCAGCTGGTGTTGGGGGATTGCCTAAATGTTGTTGAAAAATGACACAGAGTAATTATGGCAAAATGTTGGTAATTGTTGCATCGGTGAGATGGGCACAAGGCAGTCCATTACACTATTCTTTCTGCTGTTGTGTGTTTCAAAACTTTCCTACCAAAAACATTAAAAACTTAAAGAGACACTTTTTTTTTAATGAGTTTGATCATTCTGACAAGATTTGCAAAATATAGACATCCTAAAAAGATATAGTGATATCTCATACTGATTTTAACTTGCATCCCTTTTATGACTAATGATGTTGAGCATCTTTCTATGTGTATATTGGGCATTTATATGTCTTTTTTTGTAAAGCATTATTTCAGTTAACTTTCCCTAAGGAAATGACGTCGTGTGTCCACAAAAGGATGTGTCTAAGAAGGTTCGTGGCAGCTTTACTCATAACAGAAAAAATATAAAATAAAATAAAATAAAATAAAATAAAATAAAATAAAGGAAGCAACTCAAATGTCCACCAGCAGGAAAACAGAGAAATGGTGACATATTATGCAAGGGAATATTAGTCATCACTAAAAAGAACAAATTACTTGTTAAATGGAGCAACATAAGTGAATCCTGAAAACACTGTGTTCAATTTAAGAATCCAGACACAAAAGAATACATACTGCATGGTTTCGTTAAGAATTCCAAGATCGGGCAAAATGGATCTGTAGGTATAAAAATGAAAACAATGGTTGTCAGTGGAAGACGAATGGAAAAGGGTAGGAGGGAACTTTCTGGGGTGACAGAAGTGTTCTATTATTTTGAGTGGGCTATTGGTTAGCCAGGTGCACACATTTGTCAAAATCCATCAAATTCTATACGTAAGGTCTGTATATTTTATTCTATATAATTATACTCCAACTTAAAGAAAGAGAGAGAGAATATACCTAACACAAAGGAATGTGTTGTTAGTGATGGTATTTCAGACATTAGCAAGAGAGGTTTTTTTTTTTTAAGTTTATTTATTTTGAGAGACTGTGTGTGTGTGTGTGTGTGTGTGCGCACACACATGAATGAGGGAGGGGCAGAGAAAGGGAGAGAGAGAGAGAATCCCAAGCAGACTCTCTGCTATTGGCACATGGCCCCACCCAGGGCTCGACCTCATGAACTGTGAGATCACGACCTGAGCCGAAATCAGGAGTCAGATGCTTAACTGCCTGAGCCACCCAGGCGCCCCAGTAAGGGAGGTGTTTTCAGGTAGAAGGACACATCCACCTGGTCTTTCTGCCAGGAGGGAACCTATGCCTCAGGACTCTTATACGATCACCCTGAGAAACCGAATTCGCCTTTGCTTAAGCATCAGTGCAGGGCAGTCCGCGGTCCTCCCTGTCTGAAATTCTCTTGCTACAGTAGCAATCCGGAATTCTTAGTGTGACACCATAGAAACAGTGTTAGCTTTCTCTACAGGCCACACAAGTGACCCTGCCACTGACATCCCTCGTGGACAAAGAAGCAGAAATCTGATTAGCCATAAGTGGGTTGTATCTGACTGGAAGGAGCACTGTGGACAGGCATACCTTACTTCCAGGTCTAAGTGCTTGCCCCATGGACTTCAGGGCTCTCAGTCCCCACAACTTACCTGTCGGATTTCTCAGGGAGTAGGCATGAAAGCTCAGTCATAAGAAGGGATAAAGTGAAAAGTGAAATTATTTCATACATTTTGAGACCACTGTGTATTTAGGGGTTTATGAACTAGAAATATACTCTATTAGTAGTATTTGTCTAGATCACAGAAAATGATTAGTAAAATATATTCATCCTCCCCTGGGATATTAGGGGCTGCCATAACAAAGGGCCACAGGCCAGAGGGCTTAAACAACAGAAATTAATTTTCTCACAATCCTGGAGGCTGGAAGTCTGAGATCAAGAGGGTGTCAGCAGGTTTCATTTCTTTTAAGGTCTCTTTTCTTGACTTGTGGATGGCTGTCTTCCTCCAGCGTCTTCCTGTGGTCACCCCCCTGCGTGTGTCTGTGTTCCCATCTCTTCTCATAAGGTCGGCAGTCATATCAGATTAAAGCTCACCCATATGATCTCATTTTAACTTAATTACCTCTTTAAAAACACTATTTCCAAATACAGTCCCATTTCGAGGTACTGGGGACTAGGAATTCAACATGTGAATTTGGGGGGACATAATTTAACCTATAAAAGCAGGTGAAATGCTTATTGTCCTCATTTTGCTCATAAGACAAGTGAGCCTCAAGAAACTAAGGGACTAGGTCAGAGCTTGGTGACATGTAACGATGGGTGTGATGGACCACGTCCCTTGAGCCTCTCCATTTTTTTAATGCAGCCTGATTGACTTCCAACTGCCAGTATGGGAACTTCATTCATGGGGGGCCTTCTTTGAAGCTTGGACCGTCACTTTGTCTGTCTCTCAGCAAGGAGTGCCTGAAATTACCATCCTCCCCGAGCCGCCCCAACCAGTTACTGATGGGAATAGGTGCATCAATCCCCCAGCACCTCCCCCTTAGGTAGGAAACCTCTGAGAAGAGCATTTCCACATTTCCTCAGTGAACTGAAACTTTTGTTGCCCTTCGTTGTAGCTGGCTTGACTGTATGCCCTCTGTGGCCTTCGCATCTCGGTGTCACTTTCTCTAGCTAGTATATCCTTCGCTTGCCAGATAAAGTCCTTGACTGAGTCGTGTGTCAGAGTCTGGTTCTAGGGAACTCAGACCAAGACATTGAGATTCAAACCTAAGGTTTTTGACTGTACAATCTGTTACACCACACTGTAAATTATAGGTCCAACTGTGAAATTGTGACCTGGACCATTTTTTTGACCTAGAAAAAATGGCAATGCTATACAGTTCAACTGTATAGCAGTAAAAATATATGTGTATGTGTATACATATAAATCACCACAGAAAATGGGTGCACATATGTACATGTAATAAAAACATAACACACATTTTATAATGCAAAGAGACTACTTACTTCATCTTTTTAAAGCAAATGTCTCTATGTCTCTTGGGGCGCCTGGATGGCTCAGTCGGTTGAGCATCCAACTTTGGCTCGGGTTATGATCTCATGGTCAGTGAGTTCAAACCCCCTGTTGCGCTCTGTGCTGACAGCTCAGAGCCTGGAGCCTGTTTCAGAGTCTGTGTCTCCCTCTCTCTCTGCCTCCACCCACTCGTGCTCTGTCCCTCTCTGTCTCAAAAATAAATAAATGTTAAAAGTTTTGTGTCTCTCCTCTTCCCTAAATTTTTTAGTAATTATATCACTGCCATGCTCAAATTCAGGTTTCATAGAATAATATTGATATACTATTATTTTCTGTCTCCCTCCTTTTCCCCTTGGCTTGTTCTCTGCCCTCTTTGTTCTGTTTCAATATTACTAAGTTGCTTAGAATTAATAACAAAAGAAGAAGAAAACACTGTACTATCGCCCAAGTCTTTGCCCTTCCCCACTGGGAAGCATTCTTTCGTCTTGAACAACTCAACAGCCAAAGCTTTTCCTCTGCTCTCTTTCCCCAGATTGAATGAGTCCAATCCTCCCAGGACCATCTCTTTACCTTGGATATGAAGCCACAACCGTATCAGTCACACTGAACTACAGCATTTTTTATTTGCCTGTCTCCCCTCTCTGACAGTGAGCTCCTGAAGCCAATGCCTGGTTGTGATCCTGCCTGTATGTCCAGTATCTATTGTAGTCCTCAGGGCACCGTAGGTACTCACTAAATGATACTGAATGAAGATAAAGTCAGACCTTGACCTTTGTTATCTAGGTTTCAGTAAAGCATTGTGCAGAAGGTATACGGACGGTGACCGTTTCTTTACATTGCATAGTGACTATATACTCAGAAAACAAAAATAAACGCATATGACCTTCTGACAAAATGGTCTAGAACAGATTTGAATATTTGACCCAAAGTATACTGGGAAAGCAGAGCTATGCTAAACTGTGAAGTTGAAAGTCAGACTGCCTGGGTCCAGTGACGGTCTAGTGGTTTGACTTTAGGCAGTTCTCTTTAACCCTCTTCTGCCCCGTGTTCTCCATCTGCACAGAGGGATAATAAAAGAACCCACCTCAAAGAATTGTGAAGATATTTCAGTCCTGGCGATAAATACAGGCTATTCTAGGCTAGCTATAATGCTGGCCTTTCCATGGCATTTACTCTGAGATTTCACGCAAACACCAAGCCTCAGTCTCCACAGCTAAACCCAGGAATGGACGTATTAATTAATATGGTAAGTGCTCACATGTCTGCGTGTGCTGTGACTGGGAAAGCAGCAGTGGTGAAGCCTGACCCAGGACTTCTCTTCATGGAGTTTCTTGTCTAGGGAAGAGCAACAAACAAACTGGCAATTCTAATTATCATGCGAAATGTTTTGAGCCAGTAAAGAGTCTCATGAAAGCTCATGGAGAGGACAACTGCCCTCGCTTGGGGGGCAGGGGGGAGTGGACATGTCGTGTAAGTGGAGGACAGAGAGTGGGAGCTAAGTTAGAGGGCAGGGAGCTGAGAAGCTATGCCCAAAAGGGTGGAGGCTTTACCTTAAGAGTGCTGAATTTTAATCCAGAAAGGAACAGCATCTGCATGCGTCCTAGAGGGATCGTTCAGGTGCTAGGTGCAAAATGGAACCCGGTTCTGGGAAGCAGAGAGGCAGGGCCGGAGGAGGAAGATCTATAGGCAGCATCTGTAGCCAGCCATCCAGGCAAAAGCTGGTGGGAGCCTGAACCAGGAAAATGATACTGGCATGTCTGTTAGTTTCCTAAGGTTCCCATAACACAGCATCACATGCTTGGTGGCTTAAAACAGCAGAAATACATTCTCTCACACTTCTGGAGGCTAGGTGTCTGAAATCAAGCAACTGTCAGAGCCACTCTTTCTCTCTGAAGGCTCTGGGGGAGGATCATCCTTACCTCTGTCTAGCTTCTGATGGTTGGCTGCAATTTTGGTGTCCCTTGGCTTGTAAACTCCAACCTCTGCCTCCATGGTTACATGGCATTCTCCCAGTGTGTCTCTTTCTCTTTGCACAGATTTCTCTCTTTTTATAAGAACACCAGTCATTGGGTTAGGGCCCACGCTAATCCAGTATGATCTCACCTTATGCAGATGCAGATTGTATCTGCAAAGACCTTATTTCCAAAACAAAACAAAACAAAAAAGGGGGGGGGGAGGGTGCGGGGAGGGGTCACTTTCACAGGTGCAGAGATTTAGGACATGAACTTATGTTCTTAAGGAGACAGGATTCAATCTACAAATGAATGGAATCAAATAAATGAATTTAAGAGATATTACCAGGGAACTGACTCTGGGAATAGAAAGGGTTATAAAGGAATCGAAGATATTATTCAGAGAGGTGACTCAGGTAAATTGTGGGTGACTAGTGAATTCCTGGTGAATAGTTAGTGCAGCTCATTTAAAAAGGAAGGAGGGAGAAGAGAATTTCAAGGGTCAGATGATAAGTGCAGTTTTAGACAGGCGGCTGGAGATACCATTCTTGGCTAACTTCAAACCCTTTAGGGCCAAATGTCTGGGTAGCATTTGAGAATTGGGGATGACTGGATTTCTTAGATGGTAGGGCATCAGCAGGAAAGATTGAGAAGCAAAATCTGAGATGATCTAGAGGTGAAATGTTTCAATTTCTGTGAAATTTGGAATCATAGGCTTTGTGTTCTGAGTGCTTAGAAATTATACATGAAAGAATCTCATCTGTGTCTAGGACCATGAACTTTCTAGATTATTATAATGATGATCCATCTTAATATTTGGGTAAAACTTCAGTTTACAGAATATTACTCCACTTAAATCTGTGTGTAGACACATAGATATACCCCCATTTTCTTTAGCTCAAAAGATCACCCTCCTTAAAACAGAGAAGTCCATGAGAATATATGGACTTAAATCCTGTCTTTATCATTGTCTAATATTATTTTTCCAGAGAAAAGAAGTAATATATCTTTGAAAGCAATCTGATGCCCTTAGATTATAAAGTGCTGTGTGAAAAGCAGGAAAATGACCACCAGAGAGAACTAAAAAAATTTTTGAACCTAAAAATAGAATTCCAAATATTGCTTTTAAAATGTTGACCAAATTAAAATCAAGTAAAATAACAGATTTATCTCCAAATATTTAAAGGGGAAGACGTAGTCATGCATTTATAATGCCGAAATGTTATAATTACAAAGAGGACTTTTGGGAATGATGTAATCTATTTTTCTTTTTCCTGGATTAGCTATACTTAATTTAGTGTTCAAGAAGTTTACTCCATAAATGTAAATAAATATTAGGTTTTTTTTTCTTTTATTGGGGGGGTGCTTAAAACTTTTTATTTAAATATTTTAAAATTGTGCCTTTTAATAATCCAAATTCTTTGAAAAAATGACTACAGATTAATCTTCATTTAAATATCACTTTTTTTTAGAAAAGAGCAGGTGGTGGTGGGAAATCTTAGATGAAGTTAAATGGATTTACTTATTGCAGGACTTCTCAGGGCCTTTGATATGCTATATACTGAATCCCTAACAAGAATGAGTATGATATGGCATGAATGAACATTTGCTAAACTTTTTGAACATAAACCTTTTCATCACATAAGACCCTGAAGACAAGCACATCATAGAATATACTTTGGGTAACAATTATTTTAGTAATCAAAATGGATGAACATTTGCCTAATCTTGAGAATCAGTAGACCAGAGATTCCTGATTTTCCTCCTTATTCTAGGTTTAACTTTAACATAAGCCACATTTTTTAAAAATGTGACTTAAATTTCAGCACCTACACTACAAACTGTAGTCAGTCAGTAAGTATTTATTGAGAATGTATTACGTGTCGGGCCCTGTTCTAGGTACCAGGCTTCTGAAGAAATACAAGTCAGCAAATACGTCTGTAAGGGAATGTGTCCTTTCTAACACTGAAGTCTTAGGCTCATCCATTCTTCTAAACTCTACATTTAAGAATTGCAATTCTTCTTTTTTTCTTATAGAATTGATTTAAACTTTCTTTTCAATGCACTTTCACCGGGCAGAGATCTGAGATTTGTCAGATCAATGCCCTCATTGTAAAAGAGAAGCATGAGACCAGATGGGAAAAATAACTGATCCAAAATTACAGAGCATTTAAAGATGGAGGTGAGCTCCAACTCAAGACCAATCAATCTTGTTTTCATTTCACCAGCCTGACCTTCCCTTTGCTCAATTCTGAGCCCTCAATGGGTTACTTAATTCCTTAGGTTATAGAGTCCACACACTTAGAACAATAGCTTGGCTGATTCTTGACCAGATGTAAGGAACTGCTTGCAGTCCCACCATCCAAGACTTTTACCCAGAGAAAGTGCTGGAATGGAGACAAGCACAGATTTACACCCCAATTCAGCCACTAATTTAGCAGTGAGAAGTGGCACAAGTTTCTTAAACTCTGGGCCTCAGTTTACTCATCTCTTAAATGGGATCAACACCAATGACAACTACTACAATAATAGAGAGGCTTTAAGGTGGTGCTTAATAAATATTGTTAAAACTGAACATTCATCTGGGAGCCTCGGTGGCTCAGTTGGTTAAGCGTCTGACTTGAGCTCAGGTCATGATCTCAAGGTTTGTGAGTTCAAGCCCCACGTGGGGCTCTGTGCTGACAGCTCAGAGCCTGGAGCCTGCTTTGGACTTTATGTCTCTCTCTCTCTTTCTCTCTCTGCCCCTCCCCCACTTGTGCTCTGCCTCTCTCTGTCTCTCAAAAATAGATAAATGTAAAAAAAAAATTAAAACTAAACATTCATCAGATAATTTAAGGAGTTTATTAGGTTTAGCTTCACCCCCAATGACACACAGGATCTAAGGGAGCACTGGCCAAATACATGGCCCCCAGGCTACTTCCCTCTCCTCAACAGACCACTTCCCTGGGGCAAGAGAGTATAGAGGGTTCAGGAAACTCTAGGAGGGGGCGATATAGAGTGAAAACAAGATACAAATTAGCATCTCAACAGCTGTCCCATTTCATGTGTATCACGTATTGTTTCACTGTAGAGCAATATACAAGTCTCATTTTTAAGCCCTTTGAAAACAGGGAATATGTCTTGTTCCTCTTTGTATCATCCAGGCACATTATACAAAGCAATTCTTGATACAGAGCCTCCCCTATGCTAAGCACCTATTGCCTACAGGCTAGAGGGAATAAACAGATGAGTGACCGAGTCCTGTGGCATTTCCACTCCATTTCTCCTTTGGGTTTACCAGTGGCCTCTTATGAACTAGAGTTCCCCTCTGCCTTTTCGGACCCATCTGCTGCCATTTTCTTTCTTTCTTTTTTTTTTTTTTAATTTTTAATGTTTATTTTTGAGAGACAGAGCAAATGGGGGAGGGACAGAGAGAGAGAGAGAGAGAGAGAGAGAGAGGGAGACACAGAAACCAAAGCAGGTTCCAGGCTCTGAGCTGTCAGCACAGAGTTCCAGGCAGGGCTCGAACCCATGAACCCTGAGATCCTGACCTGAGCCAAAGTCGGATGCTTAACCGACTGAGCCACCCAGTCACCCCATCTGCTTTCATTTTCTACTGGGCGGTCTTGTTTTTCTCCCCGAATCAAACAACCAGCACTGATTCAAGACTTGCTACGAAACAAACGGCCAAGTGATGTTTGGGCAAAGCATTTTCTACAGCATCTTAGCAGATCCCAGCTAAATAAAGCCCATCATAGATTAAAAAAAAAAAAAAAAAAAAGGCAAGCTTGTGACTATGTCTCCCGTCCCGGCGAATAGCAGGGCTTTGAGACATGAGGAGGAGAAAAAACTACTTACACACGGCAGACCATTAGGCCAGAAACTAGAAAACGAGAGTGATCCGTTAGTGTGGGATGTGGCACACCAGAAGTGCCTGCTGTCAATGAAACATCCGTCTTCAGATCAGACTAGCAGCGAACGAAGAGGGCTGCGAACCCCTGCCATTTGAGTCTCATCGCTGACACCTGGGTGCTGCTTTCTCTACTTTATAGTTTATGACAAAGTCTCCAGTAAAAAGCCTCTGGGACTTACAGACACATGTCTGTAATTTCTCTTGTCATATTCCAGGAAGCGAAGATAAGGCATGGTCACTGTCAGCTGAAGCGGGGCAGTCCTTTAGAGAGAAGCTTCAAGGACAGACTCTGGTGTTTACAGGCTGGCTGCCAGCAATGGTACAAGTTCCTTCTTCACAGAATCTCGCCCACCTGATTTCATTCTGCGGGGATCATTCGCTGCCACATGTGTACACTTGGTCTGTACTAGACCATTACACGCTTGTTTTACCGACCCTTGGGTGATCTTCTGGTCGTTCTGTCTCCGTAGTTAAGACTCAGCAAGTTCTCCATTACTACCAAACCTCTCCCCAAGCCTCCTGAAGGACTGGGCTGGGCAATCTCTGAGTCAGCTTGTAGATGCGGGATTTTAGACTTTGGAGTCGGGAGAATTTGAATCCAAGTGCCCGCCCGGCACTGATCATGTACTCCCAGATAACACAGGGAACTTCACTGAGCATCCCTTTCTGAACCCGTGGGGAACAGTGATGATGTCCCGACAAAATAATTTGTGATGTAACGGAATGATTGGAAATAAGTCAAATGTCCCACCCAACCCGGTTATATGAATTATGGGACATCCATACCTTGGGGGGAGTTTCTTCCCCATTTCTGATGTTTCCTTTGATGTAGAGGAAGGTCCGCTAGCATCATAGTCTCTATCCATCTCTATACCCTTCCTCACTCTTCCATAGGGAAGGGGGGTGACTTTTCTAACTGGTGAGTTTGGAAGAATAAACTGGGCGGGCTTAGCGGGTTTCTCTCTCCCATCTCCTGGGAATGAGATGTCCACACGGGCATAGGGGCCCGATTTGCCTGCCCAGCACTGCTTGGGGCTGGGTAGGAGACTACCCTGAGCTTTGATATTTGGAAGCTACTGTAAGCTTCGATAATTTGGAAGTCTACCAGTCTTTGGCTGTTAGCTGTTGTGTCCACTATCAGCTTTGATCACCTATCACTTTCATCATCAAGGATGAAAATGATACTCAATATCTCAAATAGTTCAGAACTCAGATAGGAAGGATGGTGGCTATTTTGTGGGCATTTTCGAAGGTCCAACCTAATACCATGGAATATCCTGCTACATGCTTAAAATAATTTAATAGATACTGATTCATTGACAGAATGATACCATGGCGTTTATTTTATATTGTTAGGAGAAAAGATTATGAAGTAGAATATATTCTGTGATTCTGGTTTTGTTTCAAACATCTACATTTATTTACTATTTCTATTGTAACATTTAACAATAGAAAAAAGTCTGAAATGGCAGCATGAACATTTAGTGGCAGTTATCTTGGGGCAGTAGATTTATGGGTGTTTTTAAATGTTCTTTTAGATCCTACACATTTTGAGTCAATGACAAAAAAAAATAGATCCCGATTTTATTGATAAAAATTCCAAAGTCATTTATGCTAAAAAAAAAAAAGCCAACAATTTAAAATTTTTATTGTTAAAAATTCCAAAGTCATTTTTGCTAAAAAACAAAAGCCAGCAATCTAAAAATTGTCAAAATCACAAATGCCTCATGATTACCTTTTTATGAGTTCATTGCTTGGTTTGTGAGCTCAAGTCAGAAGTAATTATATTTTTGGTTGGGGACCATCTGGTGTCACTGACTTTAAATGGGCAACTTTCCACAGGCTGTAAATCCCTTCGAGTTTCAGAATAGTACGGAAGGAGAAAAGCTAGTTCAGATTTGAATAATGCTATCTGCTCAGTATGTTTCAAATAAAAACAAAGGAACCGAGTAACTAACAAGCAGATCACAGGAAAACATAGAATTGTCCGGCTCGAAAGACCTGTAGAGTTGTTCTAGCTCGCTGGAGAGAAATCGCGGTGTGTTGTTCCTTTCTGCTTTCCCTGCGGCAGACATTGGCCGGCAATGACAGCCTCTTCCTTTCTTGGCCAGTGTGTGTCCATGTTGCATCTTTCACTCCAAGAAACCACTACACATCATCAGCTTTGGCAGGACAGGTGACACCATTGGCCCATCTGTCCTCCATCTGAACCATTTATTTCACAGATCAGGAAACTGAGTAGTAAGAGGCTTTTGAAGAGTCGCAGAACTAGCAACAGAACCTGACATTAATCCTCAGCTCACACAAGGAGAACACACTTAATGGACCTTTGCATGAACAAACCACCGTCCTAGGCTTTGGGGAGCTACTGAGGTGAACAGGATAGTCACCTGCCCTCAAGAAGTTTGCAACCCGCTTGGAGTGACTCGGGTCTGTGGCTGAAGATAATAAAATTGCATAATGCAAGGTGGGGGGAAATGACGTACGGTGAAAGAACAGAGGTAAGGAGAGCATCTGTGGTTGGAAAAGGTTGGGAAATCCAGTGCTCAATTCAAACCACTACACTGTGAAAAACCATGTGTTACAAATACGAGCCCAGTTTTATAAATTCAACAGATGTTCATTGAATAAATTTATAGACAAATATCAAAAAAGGTATTCAGGACAGCTAGCCAGCTACATATATATAGAGAGAGATTTCAAGTAAATATCTCAAGTGAAAATACTCCAAGACGCACATATATCTATGAAATAAAAGAGTAAATATCTAAGCATGACGATTTCCAAATTTCCTCTTTAGTACATGCTTGCCATTCTTCATTCATTTTGTTATTTACTAGCTCTCACTAGCTAGTAGATTAGTGAGTTAAAGGAGAATAACTAAAAATTAAGAAAATCTATCTACTAACTTATTTCTTATGTTTTACGGATGAAGAAAGACTATTCATTCACTCTTGGAGGTATAGTGACTCAATATTTACTTGAATTACTTACTGGTTGTTACAATAGTATTCAGAATATTCTTATTACTATACAATTTCTAGGAATGTACCATTTTAAAGTGTTGATGCTTTAGAAGTGTTGAAAATATAATATAAATAAGGCTTGATGACTAAAGAAAAAGTGTGGAAAAATATTTATAAAATAGATATATTAGCTCTGCACTGACAGTGTGGAACCTGCTTGGGATTCTCCTTTTCTTCCTCTCTCTGCCCCTCCCTTGCTCACTCACTCTCTCAAAATAAATAAATAAACTTAAAATTAATTAATTAATTAATTAAATAGATGAACTGAAAAGAATAAGAAAAATTTAGTATATAAAGAGCTTCTACAAATCAATAAGAAAAAAAGATTCAGTTTCTTAAAAACATGCAAATCTTAATTACGTGAATAAATAAAAAGGCCATGGTCATAAAAGCAGTGTCATCTCTGTATTAATCAAGTAAATGGAAATTAAAACAATGAGATACAAATCTTACCAAATCAGACTTCAAAGATCGACAATTGTCTAGTATTGATGAAGGGGCGTGGAAACACAACCTCACGCATAAGAGGGAGATTTGGCAATATGAATCAACATTTTTATTTTTAGTTATTTTTATTTTTTTAAACGTTTATTTTGAGAGAGGGGGAAAGCGTGTGCATGAATGGGGGAGGGGCAGAGAGAGAGAGAGGGGAGAGAGAATCCTAAGCAGGCTCCATGCCGTCAGCACAGAGCCCAACGTGGGGCTCCATCCCACGACCATGAGATCATCACCTGAGCTGAAACCAAGAGTTGGACACTTAACTGATTGAGCCACCCAGGCACCCCTGAGTCAAAAGTCTACAATGTGCATACTCTTTGATCCAGGAATTTCATTTCTAAGAAATTATCCAAAGGAGTCAATAAAGATTGTGTGAAAAGATGCTTAGTAGTAATAGTGAAAATACTAATGAAACAATAGTAAATTCATTAGCTGTTTTAGCTCCTAAAATATACTTTGAAGTAGATACTGCTATCATCCCCATTTTACAGTTGAGAAAACGGTTTTTTAGAGAAGTTAAACAATTTAGCACCTTTCCTTGGGGACTATGAAAACAAACTGATGGTACCATTGTTTATAATAGCAAACAGGTGAGGGGTGCCTGGCTGGCTCAGTTGGTAGACGTGCGACTCCTTTTTAAAGTTTATTTACTTATTTTGAGAGACATAGAGAGTGAACCCATGCAGAGGCAGGGCAGAGAGAGAGAGAGAGAGACAGAGAGAGAGAAGATCCCAAGCAGTTTCCATGCTGTCAGTGCAGAGCCCCGGTGCAGGGCTTGAACTCACAAACTGAGATCATGACATGAGCCGAAATCAAGAGTCACATGCTCAACTGACTGAGCCACTTAGCTGACCTGAGCCTGAGCCTCTTGATCTCAGGGTGGTGAGTTCAAGCCCCACATTGTGTGTGGAGCCTACTATGATAGTAAACACTTGGGTGCATCCTAGCAGATCAGGTGGTTAGTATAATAAACCAGGGTGCATTTACACAATGGGATGCCTCTGTTGGAAAGAATGAAATGGATCTATGTATGTTGACATGAACAGATAACCATGATATATTATTACTCAGTAGAGAAAGGAGGATAAAAGTACTGTATATATAATTGTTTAAATATACGTAAGACTTTCAGTTATGTACATCAAAGTATTCATAGCCGTTATCTCTAAGGAGAAAGATTATGAAGTCTATTTTATAAAACGTGTATTATTTTAGTTTTAGTAAGAAGCATGTGTTACTATAGGGGTTCTCCTGGACAAGGCACCCTCTTCTTTACCATATATCAGTTGTGATATATGACAAAACAGTAATGAAATTAGGGCTCTAAATGACCTTATCACTACTAATGAAGTTCATATCAGTGGTTCCAGCTGCCCCCAGCCCCCAACCTTAGGACACAGCCTTTAAGGCTAAGATTACTGCATGGGCAGGGCTGAGACAAGGATGATTCTTTCTCCTTTCATACTTACAATCAGATTAAGTCACGTCTCCTCCTCAGCTAGAGTAGAGGGGGGTGGAGGGCAAAGTGAGGAAGCCAGGTCAGGAGGGGAAGAAGTCTTTCCCCATACCAATGATTACTTACTTACTTATGATCTGTGGTAGGCTGAATAAGGATCCCAAGAGATATCCAAATCTTAATCCCTGGAATTTGGCATTATTATTTTACATGGCAAACAGACTCTGGACATATGATTCAATGGAGGCTCTTGAGATGGGGAGACAATTCTGGATTTTCCAGCTGGACTCTAAAGGTCATCACAAATGTCCTTATAAGAGGGATGCAGGGCAGAGTTGACCACAGAGGAGGCAAAGACTGTATGACGATGGAAGGAACAGATGAGGTGAAGAGAGATGTGGCAATGCTATTCAGCTGGCTTTGAAGATGGAGGGAGAGGCCAGGAGTCAAAGAATGCAGAAGGCCGCTGGAAGCTAGGGAGGAGCGAGGAGACAGATCCTCCTCCCAGACCCTTCAGAGGGAAGCCAACATCTTGACTTTTCACCAGTGAAACTGATTTCAAACTTCCGACTCCCAGAACTAGAAGGCAACAAATTTGTATTATTTTAAGCCACAAAGTTGAGCAACAACAGGAAACCAATACACGATTCTAAAAAATTCAATGACTATGTCTGATATTTACAAAAAGTAGTTAGAAGATTCTGTTAACTAGAACTTAGTAGAAACACACATCCCCCCTCTTCCTTACAATTATGCAATGTGCTGTGGAAGAAAAGATGTAATTTGAAGAAGATGGAGAGTAAAGTATTCTGGAAACCAATTAAAACAATTTAGACTTAATACAGGAGGTAATTTACTCACTAATAAATCACTGTGTTCATTCAAATAAAAAAGAGGCAAAAAACCCCAATTATGCAATGTGCTAAATTCTACTGAAATCAGGGATCTTCTTCTGTCCCGAATGCAGTGAGATCTTATTTATCCAGCAGAGTGGATAATGAGAAAAGCATATCAGCCAATTGTCCAGATACTGAGGCTTCTTTTTAAAGGGCTGAAAGTTTGGGGTACCTGGGTGTTGCAGTCAGTTAAGCATCTGACTCTTGATCTTGCAGGTCATGATCTCACAGTTTGTGAGTTCGAGCCCCACATCAGGGTCTGTGCTGACAGCTCAGCTCAGAGCCTGCTTGGGATTTTCTGTCTCCCTCTCTCTCTGCCCCTCCCCCGCTTGTGCAATCTCTCTCTCTTTCTCAAAATACACAAATAAACCTTAAAAAAAGAAGAAATAAAGTGCCAAAAGTTCAACATTTTATCACTTGTTCTAAATTTTTTCTTAGAGGGTCAGGTATTCCCAGTTTTCTTTCTTCACTACACCACCCTGAACAGATTTGAGCCTTCTTTTTTTTTTTTTTTTTTGGTAACTGATGGTCACAAGCAACTGTACAAGGTGACATCTATGTACTTAAATGTGGTTAATGTATTGAGATGTAATACAGGACTGTTAACTTCTATTTCAAAACCCTCCCCACCCCCCAACTATGGTGCCCGGACTCTTTGCCCAGATTATTATAATTGTTTTCTCTCTTTCCTTGCTTTCTAAATGAATGGGACACCTCCTTGCTGCTGCCTCTGTGCCCACTATTAGCAAGCTCTAGCCTTTCTTAATTTCTGCCTTTGATGTACAACTAATTAGGACTTTGGAAAACTAACTTGTAACAACAGTTTCTGAAATAAACGCTCAGCTTTCTAAGGAGCTATCTGGTGAGTAAAGTGCATACATGCTTCTGTATGAATTAAGGACTCCTATGTGTTGGCCAAGCAAAGGCTCTTTGGGCTGATTCCCAGTATCTGAAGCTATCCATTTTTCTGTCAGGCTATCAGTTCTCTGTAGGCGAAAGTTGTATCTGAACAATAAAAACTGAAAATAGTAACTTATAGTTACTATCCTAATAGTATACTAAATACTAACAGTATTTATTCCGCACCAAAATTGTGCACCTACCTATGTGTCAGCACTGTGCAAAATGCTTTACAAATCTCATTTAATGCACACACAC
This sequence comes from Neofelis nebulosa, assembly GCF_028018385.1. Classification (NCBI taxonomy): domain Eukaryota; kingdom Metazoa; phylum Chordata; class Mammalia; order Carnivora; family Felidae; genus Neofelis; species Neofelis nebulosa. The sequence continues at coordinate 194,353,960 of NC_080784.1, read as the reverse complement.
ACACACACACACACACACCCCGGAGATAGTTATTCTAGTCCTCATTTTACAGAGATAGAAATTGAGACCAAGGATGGAGAGATCTGTCCAGGACTGAAAAGGAAACTATTCCCTGTTCTAGGAATTAGGCCACCCTGTATCGCCTGTGAATAATACGATCGCTGGCACTTAGTAGGTGCTCAGCAAAGGGTGCCAATGAGATGAACGTGCTTCCCCACACTCCCTCCCTCCAAGCGCACAGGGCATAGAGTGCATTCAGCAGAGGCCATGGCGCGGACCATCCAACTCAAATGTCTGCGAAATGAAAACCTTGAATCACGTCTGTCACTGCAATATGCACCTCCCTCAAACGGTGCGGTAAAAGGGCAGCGCATTCACCATGGATTCCCAGGAACAGAAACCGCTAACAAATGTATCTTGTTAGTTTGCTGTCAGGAGCAAGATTTTTATCAGGAATGTTGTATTTCTGAAGACACCAGAATAATTTCCTCCTAATAAATTTCCATCTTATTCAGAGAAGCTGAGATTCTGCCAGGAGCTCAGAGCCTCCTGGGGGTAGAGCTCGGGCAGCTTTGTGCTGCTGGATTAGATGTGCGTGCACGTCTCCAAAAGGCGGGCACGAACCCAGCTCATGCCGACACGCTGGGGCATTTAAAACAACAGCACAGAGGCACGCACGGCATGGGTCTGGGTTCCTAGCACCCATTTGAAGGGACCTAAAATTTGGTCTTAAGGGGATTTCTTCCTTTCCTGGTAAAGGAGGAATTGGGTTTGTGTGTGTGTGTTCTTCTTTCAAAGGGGAAAGGAAACATTTTCCTATATCCATTTCAGATTTGCTTCATGGAAGTTTGAGACGCTGTTAATGTTGCATGGTTCGGGTTTTTCTGTTTTTCCATTTCGGGGTTTTCTCATACATTATCCATTTGCACCAGCACCCTCTCCAAATGCGTCAAGGAAACGCCCGAGAAGGGAATTTCTGGAGGCCCTAATGGATTAATTTCCAGAAAAGGGATAAAATAGGTTTGGTGCTTGAAATGTGGATGGCGTTTCTTCAAATAGGTAAATAACCTCAGCCTCTCCTTCTTTCCTCTGTTGACACCTCCTCCCCAATTTTTTTAATAAACCAAAGTGGACTCTTAGATTCCTTTTGCTCTTTTTACTGATGCCAGACTATATTTAAACCCCGAATTCTTTTCTCTACTCCCCAGGGATCACCAAACAGGCTCCTCTCAGCAATGAAGAGAAACGGTGTGGAATTTTTTTTCTTTCAGAAAACACCATTCCAGCTTGCAGCCTAATTCCATTTGTGATTTAGAGGGGCATGGTACCTTCCCCCCAGAACATCCCCAGGGAAAAGGATGAATGGCCATCCCAGTGTTGCATAAAAATTAGTATTGGGCCACAAATTATTGGACCCTATTAGGGTTTTCTTTTAAGTAAATTGAGGTTATATATCACAGTCTTCCAAGAAGCACGGGTGCTTTGAATCCTCCAAGTTAAAAGAACATTTAAGAGTTCCTGCAATCTAATAGTAAATATGATTAGAAGACCAGGCAGGTTGTTACAAACACAGCTTCTCTTTTGTGACAGCCTCACTAAAAAAAGAGTAGAAAGAAGATGATGGATCTCACAACTGAAGGATTTTCAGCAAGGAAAAGGGATCATATGATCAGCAAATCGTATACCATGAGCCCAATGCCAGTTTGCTAATCTATCAGGTCAGCAAGAAATTTAAGAGAATATGTGTGTGTGTGTGTGTGTGTGTGTGTGTGTGTGCAAGGGTGTGTGTCTGTGCATGTGCATGGGGCTGTGCATGTGCATAGGTGTGTGTTTGTGTGTGCACATGCACGGATGTGTATGGGTGTGTTTATGCATGTACACACATAGGAGTGGGTGCGTGGGTGTGCCGGGATGTTTCGAGCCACATAAGGACAGTTATTATTTCATCCAGCCAGAGGTATCTGTGTTACTGTTTCATGTCTCCTTCAGTAATCAAGCTTAAGGCGAACTTTATTGTGTTTTTACATCTTTCAAGTAGCAAGTTGGTAGTAAACGCCAGCGTTGACGCACTAATGAGGAAATCTATACATTGTTGCCTCGCATGTGACTACACCTTTCACATTTCATCTTAATTTCATAAAAAGTCTAGCCATATTTAGGCAGAAAGACTGTTTTCTCAGGGCAGGTGCCCGCCTGGTGGATGTATTCACACCCTGCACAATGACTCCCTTCCAGAATTATTACTCCATTCCCCTGCATCCCCGGCCATGCCCCTATCCATTCTTCTGTTGACAGTCCTGAGGCACATGACCTTCTCCTCATGGTTCAAGCTTCAGTTACAAAAGGAAGGTTGTCCCCATATCTGCTCCCCCCAGCAATGATCATTCTAAACGAAGACAGAGGGTGTGTCTAACCAGCTTGCTCTCTCCTGGTCCCGGCCCCTTCCCACCAGCCTCACGGATCCAGAAGCCCAGCCCTCACAGGCTATTCCCCCAGTCCTCCTGGGTGGTGTCAGGGAAAGAGTCCTTGGCTGGGAGTAAAGAGGTCCAAGTTCTGACACCAATAGGCAGAGCTAAACTCACTGAGCCCTCACGAGGAGCCATGCCCTATGCTTAGCCCTCCAAGTGTATCAGTTCATTTCATCCTTAGGGCGTGCTATGAAATCCGTGTAAGTCCTCCCCTACTTCAGGTTGTGGAGCTGAGGCTCAGAGGAGGTAAATGATTTGCCCAGTGGAGTAGCTGGCATGGAACCCAGGCATTGGGACCTAATGTCGATGTTGTGGAGTGGACCACTCGCCAGCCCCAGGGTCCTTGTTAAATAAGAGGGTTGGCCATTCAGCCTCATTTCTACACCTCTTTCCGGCTCTAATATTTCACAATATTCTCTGTCTCTCTAGCCTGTGTGTCCCAATTATAAAGAGGAAACCAAAGTCTGGTTATCCGCAGCTCCAGGCTGAGGTTCTGAACGCGGTTCTCTGGCACAAGAGGTTACCACAACTCCTCGACAAAATGTAAGATTTCTTTTTTAAAAAAGCCGCATCCCCAAATATTAACAGTGGGATCACAGATGTTTTCTGCCTGCTGAAAATAGATACCACATTTGCACAATGTTGTTTTTTCTAAGCATCCTCTGTCACAGAATTGTGCATAGTATGTATTCATTTTGCTGAAAAAAGCTGTTAAACACTCAGAAAAATAAAAATCTAGGAAGATACATAGCAAGTTGTTGACAGTATCTTTGGGTGGTCAGGAACTTAAAACCCTTTTTCTTGTTGTTTTTGGAGCTGATTTTTTCCATGAATTGATATGACTTCAGAAAAAAAAAAAGAATAAAGAACAATAAGCTAAAAACAAAACCAAACAGAAAACCCACTCATCAGCACACCACCCTCCCCCCAAATCTAAAATCACTATGACTCCAAACCAAGGAAGGAAACAGTGTGGGGCGTGGGGAGGCGGGGAAGAGACTTCTCTGGCACTGAATCTAAATCGTACAGGTTCCTATTGTGCTTAGTTGACGTGTGTTATGGTGGGAGAGAAGGTCTTGGAAAGACTTTCCCCGGGATTTCTCCGGAGGATTTTCTTCTCCAAGACAGCTGATGGCCTAAACAGGAGATTTTAGAGCCTGTACTTTCTTTCAACCATATCCTACAGGTTCACAGTCCCTTCTTTGGAATTTTGAAATCCAAAATACTTGGAAATAGGAAGTTTTCTTCAAAATTCGTTTAAACTGCAAAACCTAATGGTTACTGATGGTCTTTATCCCACCTGGTGTGTTTACTAATATATTTTCCTGCAGAAATAGTAAGGCTGGAATACTGAATGCCTCCTCATGGCTACTGCTCTGGGCACCATGTAATATATCCAATGTATTTCCACTGGGTTGCCTTTGTAAAACTTCAATAATTCTGAATTCCCAAACCATCTGATCCCAGCATCTAAGCTGAGGGCTTAGTGACCTGTATCTAGCTCAACATTCAGTGCTCTTTAAACCTTAGGGGCGCCTGGGTGGCGCAGTCGGTTAAGCGTCCGACTTCAGCCAGGTCACGATCTCGCGGTCCGTGAGTTTGAGCCCCGCGTCAGGCTCTGGGCTGATGGCTCGGAGCCTGGAGCCTGTTTCCGACTCTGTGTCTCCCTCTCTCTCTGCCCCTCCCCCGTTCATGCTCTGTCTCTCTCTGTCCCAAAAATAAATAAAAAACGTTGAAAAAAAAAATTAAAAAAAAAAAAAAAAAAACCTTACAAGGGGGCATAGGTCTATTGTGGGCATGCAGCTTCCTCTCTCAGTTTCCCTGCTAAGGTTACCCCACACGCCATGTTGGATTTGTCGAAGGAGTGCACAGTACAATCTTGGAAGAATGGGACTAGGGAGAGAACTTCTGTGAACAAAATAAACATTTTTTAAAGTTTTTTCAACGTTTATTATTTTTGAGAGACAGAGAAGGAAAGAGCACAAGCAGGAGAAGGGCAGAGAGAGAGAAGGAGACACAGAATCTGCTCCAGGATTCGAGCTGTCAGCACAGAGCTGGACGCGGGGCTCAAACTCCCAAACCATGGGATCAAGACCTGAGTCAAAGTCCAACGCTCAACCAACTGAGCCACCCAGGCACCCCCAAAATAAAATTTTAGGACAAGTGAAAAAATAATTGCCAAATGAATGAACCACTTTGCTCCATCTCTGCCCAGAATATAGCCCTGCATGTACTTATTTTAAATGATTTTCTCTTATTGGTAATATTGAACATGGGTAGGAAACACATGTAGGATGACATGGGCATATTTTTATAGATGGGCGCCTCAACCTTCACACACATTCCAGGTGATTACACTCACTAGGATGCCAGGGAGCACATCAAGAAACTAAATCACTTTAGGCAACCTAAAACTTGGGTCAATGAGTCTCTTGTATCAAATATTTTTTTTCACCTTCTAACACAAATAATGTGGTAGAAGAAAGATGCTTCTGAGGTGGTATGAATAGAGATCAGGCTGCTCAAAGAAGCAGGCATCTCAGCTTGTAGTCAAACCTTTCATGAAGCTGAGCTACCAAATTCTTGGGCATTTCGTCCTTTCAGATCACAAACCCATCAAACTAGTTTTTAGTCTCAGGTACACATCCAGTCTCCTGTTCACCTTGATGAGCTTTCTGTGGATCAGGACAGATTTTCTTTCTTTCTTTCTTTCTTTCTTTCTTTCTTTCTTTCTTTCTTTCTTTCTTTCTTTCTTCTTTCTTTCTTTCTTTTCTTCTTTCTTTCTTTTTTCTTCTTTCCTTCTTTCTCTTCCTTCTTTCCTTCTTTCTCTTCCTTCCCTCCTTCCTTCCTTCTTTTCTTCTTTCCTTCTCTTTCTTTCTTTCTTCTTCGTTTATTTTCTTTTCTTCCTTCCTTCTTTCCTTCTTTTTCTTTTTCTTTCTTTCTTTCTTTCTTTCTTTCTTTCTTTCTTTCTTTCTTGTCTGTTTCCTTTTCTTCCTTCCTTCCTTCCTTCTTTCTCTTTCTTTCTTCTTTCTTTTCTTTCTTTCTTTCTTTCTTTCTTCTTTCTTCTTTCTTTCCAAATTAAGTTACTAAAATCAGCTCAGGGAACTGTTATGGACTGAAAGTTTGTGTCTTCCCCAAATTGGTATGGTGAAGCCCTAATCTCCATTGTGATGTTATTTGGAGGCGAGTCCTCTGAAAGGGAATTACGTGTAGATGAGGTCCTGAGGGTGGGGCTCCCATGATGTGAATAGTGTCCTTAAAGACAAGGAAGAGAGACCAGAGCTCTCTCTTTCCATCACGTGAAGATGACAAGTCTGTAAGAAGGCGGCTTTTTGCAAGAGAGCTGTCACCAGGAACCGAATCATCCAGCACCTTGGTCTTGGGCTTTTCAGCCTCTGGAACTGTTACAAAGAAATGTCTGTTGTTCGAGCCACCCAGTCTGTGGCATTTTGTTCTAACAGCCCAAGCTGACTGAGATGGAGACGAAACCTTCTGAAAGAGATGCACACATTGACCTTTCACAGAACAAAATTGGGCAATACATTTCTTGAGTTAATTGCTTTGTTTTTTTCTTCAGCACTGAATACCAAGCTCTGCAGAGACAAAAACTGGAAAAACAAAACAAAACAACAACAACAAAAACAAATAAAAATTATCTCTCAGCTCCCTGCCCAACTTCAAGATTTGTTGCTTTTCTTTTGACTCAGAATCCATGAGCACCAGAGTTTGACTTAAATACAGAGTCTCCGTGCACAGCTTAGATACAGTAGTGTGGGAGTGGAATTTTGGTGAGGACAGAATTGAGAAGACAACTGAGACATCTTAGGAGAAAGATGATCTAAGTAGAGAGGTCTAAAGCAGGGGCATTGAGGTCAGGAGGGACCGGGATGCATTCTGGCTCTGAGACCAGAATGCTGTGTGTCCTAGAGCAGTTTCTCACACCCTCTGAGCAGTTTTCTCACCGCTGAAATGAAAGCATTCGGACTGGCCTGTTGATTTGAGGATGGAATAGGATCATGTATGTAACAAGTTGAGCAACGTGCCAGACACATTAAGTAAGAACTCGATAAATCATAGTTTTTATTACTCCCCCCGCCCCCTTTTATTACTGTCCCCGTCTCACCATCCCCCACCATACACACCTCCCGCCTTGCACTTTTAAGATTAAAGAAACGACAAATCGACAAATCGCAGTTTCAGGCTTGCATTTGTGGGTAAGCAGAGCTATTCTTCCACAATTCGTGCAAAAATCCTCGCAATTAAAAACGAAAATAAAACTTTCTCTCTTCAGATTTTATTTTAACCAGCCCACAAAATTTTTTATCCGTCTTTGCCTTTCAGAAACCCCGCAGCTGATGGCAGGGAAGTCAGACGAGCAGCCTTCAGATGTCTCGGATTCTTGAATTTTCCAATGCTGATTAAAATTCTGTCTCACCCGTAGCCTGATCCCACAGGCCCCGGACTGCAAAGCCCGCAGAGCAGAGCCTGCCTTCGTTTGATTCATTTATTCATCAAACATTTACTGAGCATCTTCTATGTGTCGGGCGCCGTGCGAGGCTCTGAACCAGCTTGGTGGGTAAGACAATTCTATTCTCAGGGAGCTCAGAATCAAGAGAGGAGTCAGACGTGTATATTTTTGTAATTACAACCCAATGAGGAGATGCAATGATAAAGGTTTATCGGGAAGCAGAGAGGAGAGAACTTACAGCCCCTTGAGGGGGTACAGGAGGGGCAGTGAGAAAGTCAGCCGCAGGAAGAGCTTACTGACCACGTGGCTCTGGCGTGTAAGACTTGTCAAAGACCTCTGTCCTCAGTCAAGGAGACTTCCAAGAACGCAACCTTCCTCTCTCTCTATCATTTGTTATTTTTTTTTAAAGATTTTATTACTTTTATGTAATCTTTACACCCAACATGGGGTTTGAACTTACAACCCCGAGATCAAGAGTCGCACTCTCTACTGACTGAGCCAGCCAGGCACCCCTTATTCATTATTATTGCCTTTTTAAAATTTATTTTTGAGAGAGAGAAAGACAGAGAGAGAGAGCGTGAGCGCAAGCAGAGGAGGGGCGGAGAGAGAGGCAGACAGAATCCAAAGCAGCCTCCAGGCTCTGAGCTGTCGGCACCGAGCCGGATGCAGGGCTTGAGCTTACAAACCATGAGCTGGATCATGACCGGAGCCAAAGTTGGATGCCCAACCGACTGAGCCACCCAGGTGCCCCTCGTTATTATTAATAATCACCTCTCCCCCCTTTTGTCCTTCACTGTTGAGTCTCTAGCACCTTAGAACAGTATCTGGCACAGAGCCAATTTGTTAGGAGCTGATTTGTCCCCCATTCGTATGTTGAAGTCCTAACCTCCAGTATCTCAGAAGGTGACTGCAGTTCGAAATAATCTTTAAAGAGTTAGTTAAGGAGGGGTGCCTGGGTGGCTCAATCGGTTAAACGTCTGACTCCTGATTTTGGCTCAGGTCATGATCTTGCAGTTTGTGAGTTCAAGCCCTGCAACAGACTCTGTGCCGACAGGGCAGAGCCTGCTTTGGATTCTCTCTTCCTCTCTCTCTGCCCCTCCCCCACTCATGCTCTCATTCTCTCAAAATAAGTAAATAAACTTTAAAAAAATAAAGAATTAATTAAGGAAAAGTAAGCTCATTAGGTCAAGCCCTAAAACAATCTGGCTTCTCCTTACAGGAAGAGACGAGGACACAGACAAGTACAGGGGGAAGACCGTGTATAAGACGCAACGAGAAGAAAGCTACCTCCGAGTCAACGAGAGAGATCTCAGAAGGAAGGAACCCTGTAGACACCTTGATCTTAGACTTCTAGCCTCCAAAACTGTGAGAAAAGAAGTTTCTATTGTTGAAACCATCGAGTCTGGGGTATTTTGTTATGATAGCTCTAGCAAAGTAATACAATGCTCAAAATATATTTGTTGAATAAATCAGTGAATAATGCTTGCATTTTTTTTTTATAAATTTTTTTTTTTTAACGTTTATTTATTTTTGAGACAGAGAGAGACAGAGCATGAACGGGGGAGGGGCAGAGAGAGAGGGAGACACAGAATCGGAAGCAGGCTCCAGGCTCTGAGCCATCAGCCCAGAGCCTGATGCGGGGCTCGAACTCACGGACCGCGAGATCATGACCTGAGCTGAAGTCAGACGCTTAACCGACTGAGCCACCCAGGCGCCCCAGCATTTTAATGAACATATATCTAGATAGATGGTGGATCGATAGATAGATAGAGATGAATAGATACGTATGGATACATACCCTTTGTCTGCACACTTTGGAGTCCTGGCAGGTTGCTAGCTTATTAAGTGACACTTAGGAAGAGCTCCATGTGTGAGTTTGTTGATTAAACATTAACTCATTTCCAGGGGTCAGATTGAATGTTGTGCTTCTTTGTAAAAGAACCACGGGGGGAAGAGTTTTGTTCAAATTTAACTCTGTGACTTAGTTGCAGGTGACAGAAGAGGAAAGCAGAAGAGGAGAGACACTAACGTTCACCTGTCTCCTCCCTGTGCCCTCCATTGGGTTCCGGGCTTTTCCACAACTGTGTGGCTTAATCCTCCCCATGATCTGTGAGGCGTGTACGAATATCCACATTTCACAGGTGGTGACGTTGCAGCTCAGAGAGTCCTAGTGCCTTGTCTGAACATCCTATACTGTGTCCACGGTCACATGTCTAAAAATCAATGTTTGTACAGCGTTTCTCTCCCACTGAAACTTTTATGTCTATCTGACTGGCTGTTTGAGCAATTCTGCAGTTTGGAAAACCTAAGTGACTCGCCCAGTGTAAAGTATGCTTGCTTAATTTATTAAAATAATTTTTTTGCCTTATAAAAAATAGAAACCAAGTGCAGAAGCATGTAGTTCATGAGGTATGTTAGGCACAGATAAAACAACCGGAGTATATGTGTGTTAAATATAAATGAAATGAATGGAACAAACACGAGTGTTTCTGGATGGAATGATCTGGTCATTAAGGTACGACAGTCCCAGCAGGTAGGCTGGTAATTCACATCTCTCTCTCTCTCCCTCTCTCTCTCTCTCTCTCTCACACACACACACACACACACACACACACACACACGCCTGCGCCCATCAGCAATATCCACTGTGGTCTCCTTCTGGCTCTGGGTGTTATCTACCCAAGAAATACAGATAAAACCTGTAGCTGCTCAGCAGATTGTGGGCAAGCTACAGCTAGAATCCAGCCATGCTTGGCAGCCTCCCCAAGTGTCTTCAATGGAGCAAGGGGCTTCTATTGCCATGCCTCCCTGCCCCCCCCCCGCCCCCCCACTCAATCCTCAGTTCTAATCCTTAGTGCCACACTGTCAGTGGTGAAGACTGGGGAAGGGGCAAGGGGATGGGGGAGAGAATATATGAAAAAGGACTAACCCAGCATCTGAGGGACATGGCCCCTCTACCCCACCTCGCCTTATCCTGAGTGTGCTAACCTGTACCTTCTGTTTTCTATTGCATCTTGCTGAGTTTTTTAAATTGATCAAATAAATGGATTCAATTATCTTACTTTGGTCTCCGAGCCTTCCTTTCTCGTGGCCCGTGAGATAGCCTGCCTGGTATTGTACCTGAGGCCACCGTTGCATCAAGGTGATTTCCTGGGGCATCTGGTGGCTTAGTCGGTTAAGCATCAGACTCTTGGTTTCAGCTCAGGTCACCATCTCACAGTTCGTGGGTTCGAGCCCTGCATCGGGTTTCGTGCCGATGCGAGGAGGCTGCCAGGGATTCTCTTTCCTCTCTCTGAACCCCCCCTTCTCGAAAAATAAATAAACTTAAAAAAAAAAGAAAGATGATTTCCTGCACACCTACCGTGTATCTCCTATCTCCAAATTCCTTTTTATCACAAGCTCTTTCCCTGTGGGTACCTGCTAGAAAAGTCGATCTGTCTGAAAGTGGGGACTCTCCCCACAAAAATAACTCGGTGGAACTTTTGGTTCTGTACAAAGTCTGATTTTGGATCTTCCTTTACATCAAAGATATACACGTTTGAGTGAGTATTTAAGTCACAAGTATAGAGGGAACTATTTGAAAGTTGTCAGAATGAGGTGAGTCCTGCTCCGTTGGTACCGCTCCTCGGCTCTGCATTTGGATGCGCACATTCCCCTGTAAGCCTCAGTTACCGCGTCTGAGACCTGGGAATGGTTTTTTGAGTTCTGGCTTTCCCGCCCCAGTGGGGTGGGAGGGGAGCGAATGGAATGACAGGTAACTCAGCTACTGCACTAACCTTGTGCCTGGCGCCGTTCTAATTCTTGCAACAGCCCTCTGCGGTAGGCTGGGAAACTATGCAGGAGGGAAATTATCCTCCCTTTACAGAAGGGAAAGCTCAAGTACCGAGAGGTCAAACGGCTTGCCCAAGGTCCCATGGCGGGATGCGAGCAGAACTGGGATTTGAACCCAGGCCCGCGGCTCTCCAGCACAACCCCGAGCTCTGCGCGGCGTGCGCACAGAGCCAGTAGCACGCTGTCCACCGCCTCCCCCCGGCCCCCCGTGAGTGCAGGTAGCAGAACAAGAGTCAGCTGCAAGATGCGACAGAGGGCAGAGAGCAGAAGCATTTCTGGATGAGCAGACAAACGAAGGAGCTGGCGAGCGGCGGGCTGGGCATCACCAAGTCCAGAGGAGGGTGACTAGCCCTGCTGGGACGAGCGTGAAGCCTCCATAGAGAGGTGACATCAGGCTATGGCCTTCCCGTGGAGCCACGTGAAGGAAGAATGAACTCTACTCCAGGAGGGAGGAAGATTCTGCTGCTCACAAGCGGGAAGGGTGAGCGGGGACTAGCACCACCGTTAGTTGTTAAAAATGCCCTCGAATACCTCCAACTGGCCCCAAACTCCCCACACCAATTTTCCATCCTTCTACCACCTCCCAGGTTCTCCTTCCTTGTGTGATTTTTACCCTGTTTCCTCCTGCGATTCCACGCCCTCAGGGTCTCCTCCCCACGAGGTTAATCAAAGGATCTTCCTCAATGGATCAGCACCCCCTAAGGTACATGCCAATGCCAACTGCTAATAACGCACTGTCCATACCGCTCCATAAATTCTCATAACTGCCGTTGTGGCGTTCTGTTTTGTTTTGCTTTTTAAGTAACTGCTATCGTTTTTGTACGAACATACCTGCGTGGTTATATCAGGTCTGGCTTCAGCTTTAAGTCTCAGAAGAAAGATAAAACCGCCGAGTCTTGGGGCTCTGATGTGAACCACCCCCTCCTTTTCTGGAAGTGCAGAGAGAAGCCTGGACTCTCGCTCAATCTGGAAGCCCAGCCAGTGCTTCTCCAAGGAGCCAGTTGCCACCTGCCATGCGTGGTGACCTGGGAAAGAAGAAATGGGGGAAGCACCAGGCCCAGGGTGGGAATGTAAGAAGAAGAGCCTCCCTCGGGGAAAATTGCAGCTGAATGTTTACATTTGAAAAGAGGCTTCCAGGAGAACCTTTTCTCCCCCAAAACAAAGGACTGTAAGGGTGTCTTCAGGGGAGATCTTCAGTAGAAGGTGTCGGTCAGGACTCTGAGAACCCCACCACCAAGCCCCTTAGACGCAGCCTCGTTCCTTACCATGGAGCACTGTCCAGATTGGAGAAGACCAGGGGACATCTATGGCAGACAAGGAAAAGTCCACTTGTATCACAGTGTGATCATTTCAGACCAGAAGGATTCTCTTTTTAATTTTTAGTTTTTTAGTCTGTTTCCTCCATATTTATGGAATCGAAGATACGGTGTTTTTTCTTTCGGAGTCAGAAAGGACCTTAGAAATTTAACCTAATACTTGTATTTTGCAAAAGGAAATACATCCGGAGAGGTAAAGTGACTCACCCAGGAAGTGAGAACGTATCCAGTGACTTACACTGCCAGGAAGGGGCAGGGCCAGGATGATGGTGTCCTGACCGAAACAAGTTTCTCAGGGATTGGGAATCACCAGACCCGGCTTTCTAGAAGGAGTATCCCCCTCCCACAATGGGGTCGTTGTAAATACCCCCTCCCTCCAATTACAAGATTCGACTTCCTTTGATGCCCATACCAACTCCAGGGCAAATTCTCACCTTTGGTTTCAGGAGACACTGAGGCTCAGAGAGTTCAAGAGATTCACACCAGGTCTCCGTGTGGGTGAGTGAAGGTGCCACATGTTAAATACAGTTGAATTCACCAGGCCGCAGTCATTTTGTGATCTGACGCCAGGAACACCCCTGCATTATCCCCAGTCCTGTCACGCCCTGAGATCTGATAATCCTGATGTCACCTTTTGGTTCCTTTCTTTTAGTTGGGTTCAGGTCTTTCTTTGTGGGCACGTGTGTGCCCCCTTACATCCTGCACCCCTTACATCCTGCGCCCCCTTTCATCCTGCGCCCCCTTACATCCTGCGCCCCCTTACATCCTGCGCCCCCTTACATCCTGCGCCCCCTTACATCCTGCGCCCCCTTTCATCCTGCGCCCCCTTACATCCTGCGCCCCTTTACATCCTGCGCCCCCTTACATCCTGCGCCCCCTTACATCCTGCGCCCCCTTACATCCTGCGCCCCCTTTCATCCTGCGCCCCCTTACATCCTGTGCCCCCTTACATCTTGAGCCCTAGCTGCCGCACTGGCCTCCCCCGCCCGGCCTTGCTGACGCAGCTTGCCTTTAAGCCCATTCTCCACTTTCTGGAGGTGGAGTTTTTCAGCCCGTAATGCCCTAATCATTTTAGTATTTCCATTTAAAGGTGCATGTTTCTAGCTTCTCTTTAGAAGAGAAGTGACTCTTCATGCCTTAGTTTTTTTCTCAGTAAAATTTATTTTCTCAGTAATAACACAAAATAAATGAAGCCGTGCTTGACCAGTGCCTGTCATTTTCAATATGATGACAATAGATGATGGCGGGGCCCTGTCCGCTGAAGCTGAGACGCGAGCACCACCTGGGAGGGGTGGGGGTGCTCTGTGGTCCTCCCCCCTCCTACTCCATCCCTCCTTCCAGACACCTGTCCGGCCTCCAAGATGTCTGCGTTTGTGACTCCTGATAGAGTCCCCGTCTATCCCCACCCTGTACTCTCCCCCTTTCCTGTCTCCCATTTTTAAGCAACACCGAACAGCTTGTGTTTCCTCCATATGCCTTCTCAGCCTGAATCCGAGCTTTGCCGATTCGTGACACGTGGAACGTGTACTTTGCCCGTTGACCCCACCGGATAATATTGCCACACGCGACTCGAGGCAGGGACACGGGAATGTGACCCAGGACTGAACACGGGGGCTAGCTCACCAAATATCTTTGTAAATAAGCCAGTCTGAGAGATTACCACAGCTAACCCATTGACACGGATTTAGAATCTCTGTGGCTCCAGAAGCACCTGCATTTTCAACAGGCAACACCATTCCACGTTCAAGTCCAGAAAAGATCTTGGTTTGCAGTTAGATCAAGTCAAGTTCAAACCCCAGCCCTGTCATTTATTGGTGACTTTGAGCTAGTTTACATAGTCCCTGAGAGCCATAGCTCTTTCACCTTTCAAAAGCACCTAACAGCTCTGCCGCTCGTAAGTATTCTGAATTTGTATGTCCACACAGTAACTTGTATGCATTTACAGCAGCTTCATTCACAATAGCCAAAAACCGTGGGGTGGAGACAAAAAGGGATCAACAAGGGAGTGGTTAAGCCAATGTAATGTAAACCACGCAGTGGAATACAACTCAGCAATGAAAAGGAGTGTACCGTTGATCAACAACAACGTGAATGAATCTCAAAGGCATTTTGCTGAGTGCACGTATGATCCCATGCATACAGAAGCAAACCAATCTGTTACGACAAAAAAGCAGTTCCGTCGCGGCCTCGGGTTCCGAGCAGAGGGGCAGATGACCTCTAAAGGGGCTCGAGGAATCCTTTGCAGGTGCTGGGCATGTTCTGGATCAGGATCGTAGTGATGGTTTCGTGGGTATATGCCACTGTGAAACCGATCGGATTGTACACTGAAAATACATGTCATTTATTGTGCGAAAATTATTCCTCAATAAATGCGGAAAGGAAAAAATGATTAAAAGCATAACACCTACAACGCTCAGCAGCCTTTAATGGTCATTGAGATTCCTCAGTGTATTATTTTTTTGCAGTGGTTCTTATCTGAAACACGTAAAAGAATTAATATTAAGACCTGTTGCATTAGGAAGAACTCTATAATTGTATTTTTTGTACTGGTTGTTTGACACTTTTCAATGCAATCTTGACAAAGTCATTGCAATACTAAATTTAGTACAATGGTGTTTATATATACACAAGCATGTGTAGACACGCTATAAAAATAGTTAATAAATTCCTTAGTGGATGATGAAAAGAAGAGGGTAGGCCAGTGGCTGTGTTGTTTGCTGCCTGTGTGGGACTGGTGCCCAGAGTCCCTGGAGAAGAGGACAGAGGCCTCCGTCACCAGCCTGGGGCTACAGCAACAGGTCTGGATCCCAGAAACCCTCGTCATCAGTTCATGTTGCATTTCCTGTCCCTCACATTTCTGTGTGCCTGAAGGAGGCCTTTCCTCTAGGTGTGCCTGGAAAACACAACAGCATCACTGCCCTCTCGGGTTTCAAGTCTCCCTCTTGTCTAGTAGACAGGGTTTCCCTAACAAGAACAACAAGCCTCATCCTAAGCCATAAATGGGGAAGGGGGGCAGGTGGGAGTGGGCACCATATTTTAATCTTACCAAATACCAAATACCCATCTCCTGCAGTCTGCTCTTGACCTCTCTCTGTGATTTTATTCAGCATTTCGATCATTATCTTAATAGGCATCTACCCATCATTTACCACAATGCAGTAAGCGGGGCGATCATTTTTCTAAAGATAAAAATGACATCTCTATTTGCTTCCTTTCTCCCTCTTAAAGCTGATGCTTGTCCATTATGTTAACTCTCGCTCTTTGTTCCTCTCTAGGATGGCTCAGCGCTCCAGCGTTGTCTGTAAAAGTTGGGGAGACAGAGAGTTAAATCATCAACTAGAGAATTTGATCACTGCAGACCTAGACTCCTGGTAGTTCAGTGCAAATGAAAACAGCGAGTTTCTTTTTGCCTTAATTATCTGTGTGATTACCTTAGCCCAGAGAGACAGGCTCAGAATCTCAAAAAAGGTGTTGTTTTTTTCTCTCAATCCTTCAGTGGCATAGTCAGCAACATTTATTATGTGCCAACTGTATGAAGCAAGTCTGCATTAAATATTGAAAGTGGAAGGTACCCAAGAGACTTATTATAGATGCTGCTTATGAACCTTTCAATAACCAACTACAGAAACAAGATCGTTGGAATACCTGATGCGCACCAGGCAGTTCACCAGCTGCAGGGATTCAGAGATGTACAATATGTGGACCTAAGGAATGTAGAGTTTAGTGTGTAAGAATAAGCAAGCCTAAAGAGGGGGGAGGGGCAGTATTTTTATGATGCTGGCTCATAAGTGTGGCATGAGTCTAGGGAAGGAACGGTTGGAGTACAGGAGCTGTCCGCCCACACCTAATGGACACTTATCCACGCCAGGCATTATCTCTTAGACGTCTGTCCTCCAGTCATCACAGATTTTTATAGCTCAAGTGCTACCTCCGCGAAGAACTCCCAGCCCTCCAGACAAAAGGAATCACTCCTTGCTCGGTGCTTCCGGCACATATAGCTATTTGCCCTCTGTGGAAATGAGTTGTTTGCATGTCTGTTTTGACCACTAGTTCCGTCTTGAGGTTTAGGAGGCTTGTGCTACTCCTGTGTTTATCCTCGAGAACATTCATTACCTTGACTTGCACAGAAGAGTGTTAGCAATTCCCTGTAAGAAAGACGTGTGATCAGAGGTGATGATGGAGGAGGCACCTTGACTCCCTTCCAAGGAGACTCACCAGAGAGCTTTGTCCTGATTAATTTACATCGGCACTTCAGGTTCAAACACTTGATTTTGATAACGTAGGAAGAATAATTCCCTCTCTCAAGGGCAGACTCCTACTAACCAATTCACATGATTGAGACACAAAAGTCTTCTAGAGTCCTCCAAAATGACAGAATACTCTCTCTCATTTTGTTTTGTTTGTTATCGGTGTTGTTTTTAGTCCCAAAGAGATGGAAATTGGGGGGGGAGGGGCGGGGAACAAGGAACAAAGCAAAGGGACAAAAATATGTTTTATCCAGATAGATTGTTTACTCCCTGATAAAGGAACTGCCGTGGCAAATTGAGATGTCACTGGCCCAGCTGCCAGCTCTCTGCTCAAGTGTGATTCTTGAATTGTGCAAATGATACCACATCCTAAGCTGACACGTAATCACTTACTGATCTGAAGGCAATGAGAAAAGGGGTATCTACACATTGTAGCCAAATCTCTCAGGCCAAGTGGCCAATCCTTCTCCATGTGTTTGATCTTGTAGGTTGTCCTCCTTTAGAGAAGAAGCAAACCGTTCACAACCCCCTTTTCTGTTGTGGACACAGAAGGCCAAGTGTCTTGCATTTCTATAATGGAAGCATGGAAAATGAGCCAGCAGAAATTGTAAACAAAGAGGATTTGGACAAAAGATTATTCTGGGGTGATATTGGGTTCCATCTTTGATGTGGTCTACCTATGGAAAAGAGAACATCAACTATTTTTTTTAACGTTTATTTATTTTCAAGAGAGAGACAGAGGGCATGAGTGCACAAGTTGGGGAGGGGCCCACAGAGGGAGGACAAAGGATGCAAATTGGGCTCTGTGCTGATGGCAGTGAATCTGATCTGGGGGGTCAAACTCGCAAACCATGAGATCATGACCTGAGATGAAGTTGGGTGTTTAACCAACTGAGCCCCCCAGGCGCCCCTCAAGTTTTGTTTTGTTTTGTAACAGTGTCACAGTCTGCTAGTCCCACTTGCTGCCTATGAGCAGAAAATCATCCCATGGTAACATTTTAGGGTCTCAGACCTACAGTGGATCCCCCCCCCACAAGCCTTCTCTAATAGAGACACTAATGTATTATTTCACACTGAAAGATGTCCACTGGGCCACAGTGCTCTCTTTGGCATGGCCTATACCTTCCTCTTGCTGCAGGCCAAGGAGCCCTACCCCCATTACAAGGTGCTAGGTGAGCATGGATCGGAACAAAATGAGTTTGTCAAGTTAGAGTGTTAATCTGATTGATTCCAATGAAGACATTTTACCATAAGGATCATCTTCTCATCAAGATCCAAAGACACAAGGTGGGCTTCCATGGGCTGCTCTGGGAAGAACACTCCAGTTTTCTCTGGGACTGCTCCAAGCTTCATCATGGATCTTCTCATTTGCCTACCCATTCATTCAAGTCACAGACACGGCTTATGATCTAGACCTCATTCTCTCTCCTTAAAGAGACTGTGGACATCTCTATCATGATTTTTTTCAGCTGTTAAGTTTGCATTTGAACTCCTAGAGGGCAATTTTATTTCCCATCTTTCCAACTCTGTGAGGTATCTCATCATAGTTCAGGACCTTGACAAAGATAAGGAATCAGAAAATTATTGTTGAGTGTGGAGAGGTGTTATTGGAGCTGGAACCTCAACATGGTGATTGGAATGGGTAGAGCTGGGATGCAAGGACATTCTTTGAAAATGGAGAAATGTAACAAAATGGGATATGAACTTGAAAAACTTCTGCTATCTCTGGACTGTTGTCTCAACAAATTATGATACTTTTTGTTCGTAATAACTTTTTACTTTTTTTTTTTTTACTTTTTTTTATGTTTATTTATTTTTGAGAGAGAGAGACTGAGTGTGAGTGGAGGAGGGGCAGAGAGAGAGGGAGACACAGAATCTGAAGCAGGCTCCAGGCTCTGAGCTGTCAGCACAGAGCCTAACACCGAGTTCTAACTCACAAGCTGAGATCATGACCTGAGCCAAAGTCAGACACTTAACCGACTGAGCCACCCAGGCGCCCCTTTTTACTTTTTTCTTAATGTTTATTTATTTTTAAAGAGAGAGAGAGAGAGTGAGGAAGGGGCAGAGAGAGAGGGAGGAGAGAATCCTGTGCTGTCAGCACAGAGTCTGATGCAGGGCTTGATCCCATGAACCATGAGATCATGACCTGAGCAGAAATCAAGAGTCAGATGCTTAACCAAATGAGCCACTCAGGCACCCCTTGTTTTGACTTTTCACAGGGTGAGGTTAGTGATTGAAATGCCCTTTTCCAGTGGCCTAGTTCCTATTTTTCTTGTAATATTTTAATATCCAAGATGACATGGTAGGAAGGATACTGGGAGGAGAAACAATGGTAGAGAGGAAGGAAGAAAGGAAGAAAGGCTGCATTTGCAACCAAAGTCCTGGATTCAATTTCTGGCTCTGCCACTTACCACCTGTGTTGCTCAGACAAAATGTTTTTCTTACCTTTTCAAGCCTCAGGTTTCTCTTTCAGGAGAATATTACCTACTTCCCAAGATATTAACTTAGAGGATTGACCAAGAGAACGTATATACAAAAACCTAGAACAGAGAAATGGCTAATAAAATGTCAATCAGATCAGAATCTGAACACCTAACTAAAATTCAACCACCAGAGTCAAAGCTTACCTGACTTCTCAGCCTTAAGTGGTCCTCAGCTTGCATACTCCCGTTACATATGGCATGTTCCACCATCACAATGCTTACTATGCCGTACTAGTCTTTCTTAGGTCCCTGTCTCTTACTATATTAGAAATCCCTCAAAGGCAGACACCAATCCATGTTCACTCATGAACCCTCAGACCTGAGATGGTCTCTTATTTAAAGGAGGTCTTTACAAATCCTTACAAAATGAATGAATGAATGTCACCGAAATCTCCAGACCTAACAAACTCAAAAAACAAAGGTGTCATTATTACTTCTGTTATGAAAAATTTTTCCCACGCTGTGAAATCCTTTTACTTTCCAAAACACCAGCACATATGGCGTTTTGGATTTCAATTTCCAAACACATTTACAATTAACCTCACCAAGGCAGGTCTTTGTGGGCTCCTGATGATGTAAAATTGCCCAAGAAGAGTCTCATGCATACAAGAACTGCAATATCTATTAGTTTCCTTGTGTCTTCCTTTTACAGAAAGGAAGAGTGAAACCCCATTTCCTAATTGATGTCAAAAAGCACATTTCCTCTCCATGGTTTTTGGTATTTTATTGTTTTCTGTCATCAATTATAATTTTACAACAGAATTATTTCATTTTCCACGGGTTCGTGAAGACTTTAAGAGTTGTAAGCTAGCTTCTCTTACATGTGCACAGAAGGAAAAAAAAGTGAGGAAATCTTGGGAAAGAGAGTAAGTGTAAGAAAAGGATGAAAAAGGTCCTAAAAGGAATTGAAACCTTAAATAGGCTCTAAATTCTTCATACTGAAGGCCAGAGCAGATTCAGGGTTTAAAATTAATGTATAATTTGTTCAGAGCCTTTTTCTTTATTTTAGCTTGAAAAAATACGACGAAGCAAGTTCAATGGATTTTTCTATTAATATTATTAAATTAAGTGTTAATTTAATAAAATGCACAGATTTTAAGGGCAGTTTGGTGAATTTTACAAATGTATATACCCATGCAAATACCATCCCGACCAAGATACAGAACATCTTCGTTTCCTTGGAATTTTCTTTTCTACCCCTTTTCGGATCCCCTCTCATACCCTGTCCCCAGATCAGTGTATCTTAACGTTTAGGGCTCCATGGATTATTTCTTAGTACCAGATAAAAGCTCCAGCCTCACCACAGTGGGACAGGCAAGTGGGGTCATGTGAATGGATCCTAAGTTAAGGACACCAAGCAAGTTTTATTAATTCATTTACTTACTCATTTAAAAATCTTTACTGAGCCCTGACTGGAGCTTGGAGTAGGTGTTGGGCAGACCATGGTAGAGAAATATGGCACTGCTCTTTCCTTCTTGATTTATAGCAAGGAAAAAGGCAATCAACAATAAAAGAAAGCCAATAAAGATAGAATTTTGGACTGTGATAAATGCAATGAGAGCAACTTTCAGTCCAGGCGTAGTGACAAAGAAGAACACAGAGAAGCTATTTTATAGATTCAGGGAAGGTCCCTTGGAGGAGGTGGCCATTTAGTGGAAACCTGGGCAGGAAAAGAAACCAGCCACTCCACAAAGTAGAGAAGACCTTTCCAGCAGAGACAACTCTTTGCCACTGCCCTATCTGAATCATGCTTCCTCTTCCTTCTACCCACTCAAACTCTGTCCTAAAATACAGTTAATTCTTCCCATTCACAAAGCAGTCCAAATATTAAAAGAAAATTTACATTTCACATGACGTTACTTTGAATTCTTATGAGGGTAATTTTACTGGTTTTCTATTGGTTGTGCAACAAGTCACCCCAATATTTAGTAGTTTAAGCAAAAATGATAACTTTATTATCTCTCATGAGCTTTGTAGTCAGGAATTAGGGGAGGATTCGGCTGAGTGGTTCTGAACCATGGTCTGTCTTGGAGTTGTAGTTAGGCTTGGCTAGATCTGGAAGAGCAGGAGACGGGCAGGGATTCTCTTTCTTAATCTGGCATCAGGTATTCTCCAGGTAGTATCCCTGGAAGAACTGCCTTGGGTGTCTGTACAACATGGCAGTCTCAGAGCAGTCAAATTGCTTCCATGGTAGTGGAAGGATTAAGTAGTGAATATTCCAACAAAAAAGTCAGAACCGAATAGGAGACAGTGTCATTTTTACCATGCTTTATTCATCAATGTATCAAAATATTTCAAGAAGAGATATAAGCTTGATGGGAGAGTAGCAAGATTCTAGCAGAGCATATAGGATAAGAACACTGCTGCAATTATCTTTGGAATTTACAATCAACCATGTGTGTGCAGGGAAGATAGATAAGAAAGGAGAGAGGAGATTTCAAAGGGGGGTGGGAAAGGGGCGCCTGGGTGGCGCAGTCGGTTAAGCGTCCGACTTCAGCCAGGTCACGATCTCGCGGTCCGTGAGTTCGAGCCCCGCGTCAGGCTCTGGGCTGATGGCTCGGAGCCTGGAGCCTGTTTCCGATTCTGTGTCTCCCTCTCTCTCTGCCCCTCCCCGGTTCATGCTCTGTCTCTCTCTGTCCCAAAAAAAAAAAAAAAAAAAAAGGGGGGGGTGGGATGGAGAATGGCACCTGAGGACAGGTAAAAGATAAGCACCTGGGCATGTTCAGAAAGTTCATAAAGAGAAAGATGGCCTAACTTTAGATATGCTCAGTCATAAAAAAAAAAAAAAAAAGGAGGGAGAAAGAGAAAATTCTGACTCAATTAAATTGAACACCTTCAACATGGCAGATTTCCTACAAGATGTCTCCCTTTATGGCCTCAAGGTCGCTGCCACAGATCCAGGTTTATATACAATATATAATATGCAGGCATATTTCAAGAAGAGATATAAGCTTGATGGGAGAGTAGCAAGATTATATGCAATGTATATTAATATATGTGCGATATGTATATATTATCTTTTCTTCCCAAGATCTCTTTCTTAAGTGTGAAGATACTCTGTGCAGACTTTCCATAATTTCTCATTGATCAGCTCTGAGTCATATGCCTGCCTTCAATCAATTACTGGTAGAGGGAATGAATGGATTGTTATAATTGACTTGTGATGTCCTGAATCATGTGGGACATCCTTAGAAGCAGGAAGAGAGGTCATTGACGGTAAGAAAATGACAGGGTCAATGGGTTTGAGGTCTTGATGAAATCAAATAATTGCTAAATTGAGAGTATGGAAGTAAGTATGTTGCAAAGACAGGAGATGGCTAGGGACAGATGTTTGAAGTCAAGGCTATGACAAGGTGTAGTGTGTGACTATGACAGTGGAAGAGTAAGATTATTGAACATCAAAGATCATGGAGTCAAGAAGCTGGAGAAACCAAGAGACCAAGAGAAACATGATCCATGGGGATATTAAAGACACCCAAAATGGGACAGAAATAATGGCAGAAAAAAATATGGCGAAAAAGTTAGCAATTAAATGCTTTGCTATGAAATCTACAACTTTCATATGTCGCACGTGTATACTTATATAGCCTATACCAGTACAAACTTATTAGAAAAAATTGATGGAATCAGAACTTCACCAGCCTCCAAATGATCCCTTTAATGCTAGTCTTCTACTCTGTGGTTAGAGTAATCTATCTAAATAATCTATTTCATCACTTTAGCATCCTATTTAAGGTCTTCTGACACTTCCCAATGCCATCAGGATAAAATGCAAATGCTTTAATGACTTACAAGGCTCCTTAATGTATGGTCTTTGACACTAGTTTAGGTGACTTCTCCAAACTCTTACTCTACATCCTTATCAGAAAAATATTTTTCAACATGCGTTTCTAACGTGTATCTATTTATACACTACTCTATTAATATATTGTTTTTGTATAAAAGATACATAAAAATAAAAATAAAATAAATAAGTTTTGTGAGTAGCTACAGTGTAGAAATTCAAAAGAAGCCGTTTTTGAAATCCACAGTTATAGTTAGAGACCCTAGCACCCATTTCTCGATGACTGATAGAACAATCAGACAGCAAATCAGCAAACATACAGAATAACTAAGTAACGTGAGCAAAAACTAAGATCTAATCAACATTTAGAGGATGATAGTCAAACACTCTTTTGTTCCAGTGCCCAAAGAACACATCCCAGGATAGACTGACAACCTTCTAGGCAAAAAAGAAACCTCAATGAAGTTTAAAGAACTGATATCGAACACAGTGTGTCCTCCAACCACAATGTAATCAAACTAGAAATCAGTAACAGAAAGAAAAGAAGAAAAGCTCCAAACACTTGGAAGCTAAACAATACACTTCTAAATAACCTATGGGTCAATCTAAGTCTTAGTGGAAATTATACAAATATATAAAACTGAATAAAAATAAAAATACACCTTATCAAAATTTGTGAGACAGCTGAAGCTGTGTTGAGAAGGAAATAAAAAAATTTTTTTTAATGTTTTATTTTATTTTTGAGAGAGAGAGTGTGTGAGCAGGGGAGGTGCAGAGAGAGAGGGAGACACAGAATGTGAAGCAGGCTCCAGGTTCTGAGCTGTCAGCCCCAACATGGGGCTTGAACTCACAGATGGTGAGATCATGACCTGGGCTGAAGTCAGATGCTCAACCGACTGAGTCACCCATGAGTCCTGAGAAGGAAATTTTTAGCACTAAATGTAGACGTTAGAAAAGATAAAATTTTCAAATCAATAATCTAAGCTCCCACCTCAAGAAACTAGAGAGAGAAGGGCAAAATAAACCCAAAGCAAGCAGAAGGAAAGAAATAGTAAAGATAAAGCAGAAATTTTTGAAATTAAAGACAGAAAAACTATAAAGAAAAAATCAATAAAATAAATAGTTCCCTGAAAAGATCAATAAAATCAACAAAACTCCAGCAAGACTAACAAAAAAAAAGAGAGAAGACATAAATTACCAATATCAGGAATGAAACAGGAGATATTACAGAATTTTTATGCATAAAGAGAAATATTATAACCACTCTACGTATATACATTTGTGACAGAAAAAATAGACCAATCTCATGAAAAATAGGAATTACCACAACTCACCCAATATGAAATAGATAATCTGAATATCTCTGTAACTATTAAAGCAATGGGGTTTTAAAATTTTTTTAAATGCTTTTTATTATTTATTTCTGAGAGAGTGAGAGTGAGAGAGAGAGAGAGAGAGAGAGAGAGTGAGAACCAGCGGGGGAAGGGCAGAGAGAGAGGGAGACAGAGAATCTGAAGCAGGTTCCAGGCTTTGAGCTGTCAGCACAGAGCCGGACGCAGGGCTCGACCCCAAGAACCGTGAGATCATGATCTAAGCCAAAGTCAGACACTTAACCAACTGAGCCTTCCAGGCACCCCAAAGAAATTGAATTTTTAATTTAAAAACTACCAAGAAAGAAATCTCCAAGCCCAAGTGGTTTTAATGTAGAATTCTTCCAGATATTTAAAGAAGAATGAAAACCTATCCTACACAATTTCTTTCAAACATAGAAGAGGAAGAAATAATTCCCAATTATTTTATAAAGCTAGTATTGCCAAAACGAGACA
This sequence comes from Neofelis nebulosa, assembly GCF_028018385.1. Lineage (NCBI taxonomy): Eukaryota > Metazoa > Chordata > Mammalia > Carnivora > Felidae > Neofelis > Neofelis nebulosa. Next base: position 194,329,537 of record NC_080784.1, on the reverse strand, counting down.
AAAACATAAAAATAAAAAAATGAGAAAAGAAAACCTCAGATCAATATTCTTCATAAATACAGATACAAAAATTCTGTTTTTTAAAAAAAATTTTGACATTTATTTATTTTTGAGAGACCGAGAGAGACAGAGTGCAAGCAGGGGAGGGGCAGACAGGGAAGGAGACACAGAATCCAAAGCAGGTTCCAGGCTCTGAGCTGTCAGCACAGAGCCCGACATGGGGCTCAAACTCACGAACCCATGGGATCATAACCTGAGCTGAGTCAGATGCTTAACTGACAGCCACCCAGACGCCCCTGGGCACCAAAATTCTTAATGAATTATTAGCAAATAGAATTCAGCAATATATAAAAAGAGTCATACATCATGACCAAATGTTTTTTTTATTTCAGTGATATAAACCTGGCTCAATATTTGAAAATCAATCAATGTAATTTACCATATTAACTGGCTAAAGAAGAAAAATCACATGATCTTATCAATCAATGCAGAAAAACAATCAGACAATGTTCAATACCTATTCATTAGAACATATTCAGAAAAATAAGATAAAGGAGAACTTCCTCAACTTGGTAAAGAACATCTTTAAAAAAATACTGTTAACATCATATTTAAAGGTGAAAGACTAAATGCTTTTCTCTTGGGATCAGGAACAAGGCAAGGATTTCTGTTCTCACTATTCTTATTCAGCATAATGTAAGAAGTTAGCCAGTTCCACAAGAAAAAATAATAAAATAAACGTCACATAGGTTCCTTTATAGGAAGCAATCAAACTGTTTATATTTGAAAATGACATGATTTTCTGCATAGAAAATCCCAAGAGATCTATTAAAAATATTTCTAGAATCAGCCAGGTCACAGGATGAAAAATAAACATATAGAAACCAACTGTATATCTATATGCTACCAATGAACATTTGGACACAGAAATTAAAAAAAATCAATGCATTTATATTAGATAAAATTAATGAAGAATCGCTCAGATACAAATCTAACAAAGTACAGGCAGGATTTGTATTATGAAAACTACAGTGTGATGAAAAAAAAAATCAAAGAAGAATTCCATAAATGAAGAGATATACCAGGTTTAGAGATTGGAAGTTGCAACCTAGTACAGATGTCAATTCTTCCCAAACCCATTCACAGGTTTAACACAATTCTTGTTGAAATCTCAGCAAGATAGTTTGTAAATATAGATACAGATTACTCTACAATATACATGGAAAAGCAAAGAAACTAGAAAAGTAAAACAGTTTTGAAAAATAAGAATGAAGTAGGAAGAATCAGTTTACCTGATTGTAAGACCTACTATTGTAAGACCTTACATATCTGTAAGAACTACAAATAAGTTCAACTGATTTTTGACCCCACATCCCTCCCACCCCCAAAAATGTGAATCAGTAAAAGAAAGTCTTTTTAATAAACGGTGCTGGAGCAGTCAGACAGGGGTAGGCATGGAAATCATCTTGAAATTTTCTCAGATCTTATACAAAAATTATTTCAAAACTGATTATGGAATAAAATGTAATAAAACTTTAGGGAAAAAGTGGAGAAAATCTTGGCTCTGAGGCTAGAAAAGAGTTCTTAGATTTAATACTAAAAGCACAATTCGTAAGAGGAAAAATTGATCAACGGGACTTCATCAAAAGTAAAATTTTTGCTCTGTGAAAGACCCCGTTTAAAAACGAAAAGACCAGCGATATCTGGGAGAAAATATTTGTAAACCACATGTCTGAACAGGGACTAGCATCTAGAATATGTAAAGAACTCTCAAAACTGAACAGTAAAAGAGCATACAACCCAATTTTTAAATGGACACAATATATGAAGAAACATTCACTAAAGAAGATATACAGATGGCAAATAAGTACAGGAATAGGGCAATGCAAATTAAAACTGTAATGAGATATCTCAAGTTAAAATTTTAAAAAATAGTGACAACATGGTGTATGGGGGAAGGATGCAGAGAAAGAGGATTACTGATACATTCCTGGTGGGAATATAAAACTGTAGTTACTCACGAAAATTGGCAATTTCTCAAAAAGTTAAGCATGCAGCTACCAAACAGACCAGCAACTGAACTCCTAGACTTTTGTCTCGGGAAAATAAAGACTTATGTTTACACAAAAACCCGTACACAAACGGTTATAGCCACTTTATTTGTTAATACCCTCAAAATGGAAACGACCCAGATATCTTCAATTGGTGAATGGTTAAATATAGTGTGATATACTCCTATGATGAAATACTAGTCAGCAAAAAAACAAAAAAAGCACTAACTATTGATACACACTGAGAATTATGATGAGCAAAAAAAGCCAATTCCAAACGTTTACAGAATTTATGCTTTCATTTATGTAAAATTCTTGAAATGACTAAATTATACGTACAGTGAATAGATTAATGGTCATCAAAGGTTAAGGAAAGTAGGTTGGGAGGGAAGTGGATATGGCTATAAAACTGAAATATGCATCTTTGTGGTGAAGGAAATAATTTGTATCTTGACTGTATCAATGTCAAGATCCTAGTTGTGATATTATACTAGTCTTACCAGAGTCTACCACTGTGGGAAACTGGTCAAAGGGTCCACAGGATCTTTCTGTATTATTTCTCACAACTGTATGCCAATCTACAATTATTGAAAAATAAAGTTTCATTTCAAAATTGCCAGACTTCAATTTATAGATCTAAAAACCAAGTGAGCCTCAAACAGGATAAATGCAGGCACACCACAGGCACCTGTTTGACTGAACACAAGAGATGAAGAATAAAATCTTAAAAGATGCTAGGGGAGTGTGGGGGGGGGGCGAGATTAAAAATATTAAAAATACATGACCACGATATGAATTGCAACTAACTTCTCACCAGTAATAAAAAAGTTTGAAGACAATGAAGTGATATCTTTTATGTGTTGAAAGAAAAACAAATCTGTCAATACAGAATTCTGTATCCAGCAAAAAGATATTTTAAAAAGGAAAGCAGAGTTCTGCCTACTAGTAAAAGTGGTGTGGTAGTCCCTGAACTCTAAGATTGTCCCCATGATCTTGGGCACCTCTTACATCTTGAAGAATCCCATACTTTTGAGTATTGGCTGAGGGAAACCTATAACTTGCTTCTAATCCATTAGTTTGGAAAAGGTTTCAGGATGTTACTCTTGGAATTAGGTATATGTATATGTATGTATACACACACGCACACACACACACACACACACACACACACACACACACACATATTCCTAGCATGCATGAGACAATGAGAGAGACTCCTCTTGATTACCTCAAAATGTCATGTTGTCACCTGCCTATGAGGACCCGCTACATGGCAGGAACCTGCCAGTGGCCTCCAGGAGACCTCAAGGAACGGAATTATACCTGCAATTATATGAGCTTGGAAGAGGATCCTGAGTTCCAAAAAGGACTGTAGACCAGCCAAAACCTCAAATGCAATTTTGTGAGACCCTGAGCAGAGGACCAAGCTAAACCATACCCAGACTTGTGATGCACAGGAAGTGTAAGATAATAAATCTGTGCTGTTTACTGCTAAATTGTGGTAATTTGTAACACAGCAACAGATAACTAATGCAGGTGGAGAAACTTGGTTGGAAACTAGATAGGGATTTTTTATAAGTTAATTAATTTAATCACTTTAAGAGAGAGAGAGCGCGCAAGGAGGGGAGGGGCAGAAAGAGAGGGAGAGAGAATTCCAAGTACGGTCCATGCTGTCAGCACAGAGCCTGATGTAGGACTTGATCCCACAAACCATGAGATCATAACCTGAACTGAAACCAAGAGTTGAATGCTCAATAGACTGAGCCATCTACCTGCTCTAGAAACTAGACAGTGATTTAAGTCTTCTCTTTCTTATATAAGGATTTCAGATAACAATTATAAAACCCAAACAAAACAGTCTTAAGAGTCACCATAAAACAAGTTAAATATCTTTCAAAACAGTGACATCTATAAGTATGTTATCTAACCACAATAATATTTAATTAGAAATTAATACCAGTAAGTCATTGAGAACACCCCCTCCCCCCTTATGCTTGGAAACTAAACAAGTTATTTCTTTGATCCATGAGTCAAAGAATAAATAAAAAATGAAATTAGAAAAGATTTTGAAATATCAGGGGCGCCTGGGTGGCTCAGCCGGTTGAGCGTCCAACTTCGGCTCACGTCATGATCTCATGGCTACTGAGTTCAAGCCCCACATCGGACTCTGTGCTGACAGCTCAGAGCCTGGATCCTGCTTCGGATTCTGTGTCTCCCTCTCTCTCTGACCCTCCCCCATTCATGCTCTGTCTCTCTCTGTCTCAAAAATAAACATTAAAAAAAAGAATATAACATATCAAAAAACATGGGAGGCAATTTGCAGTGACATTATTAAACCCAAAAGTCTTATATAAGAAAGAGAAAATGTAAATTAATTATTTAGTTTCCAATCTTGAAAAGCTAGAAAAAGAGAGTGAAATTAAATCCTAATAAAGTGAATGGAAAGATCATAGTAGCTATCAATAAAATAAAAAACAAACAAGGAATAGAGAACATATGAAAATCTAACAAAATAGAAAATTAGCTTCTTAAAAAGATTAATAAAACTAGTAAGCTCCTAGACACTGATCAATGACAAAGAAAAAATATAAATAACCAACCTGTTATGAAAGAAAAGTTATTCCTAAAGATTCTATACACATGAAAAGGATCAAAAAAAGAACTGTTGAGTAGTGTAATGCCAATAAATGCAACATAGATGCGATAGTTGATATTAAAACACAACTTAACGAAACTTACAAAGATGAACAACAAAATCTGAATACACTCATGTTTCTTAAATTGTTACGAAAAACTTTTTCACATAGAAGGCCTGGTGAATTCTATCAAATAAGAGAAAGTACTATTCTTTAAAGATGAAATAGGGGCGCCTGGGTGGCGCAGTCGGTTAAGCGTCCGACTTCAACCAGGTCACGATCTCGCGGTCCGTGAGTTCGAGCCCCGCGTCAGGCTCTGGGTTGATGGCTCGGAGCCTGGAGCCTGTTTCCGATTCTGTGTGTCTCCCTCTCTCTCTGCCCCTTCCCCGTTCATGCTCTGTCTCTCTCTGTCCCAAAAATAAATAAAAAAAAAACGTTGAAAAAAAAAAATTAAAAAAAATAAAGATGAAATAGCAATTCCACCCTAACTTGTTCAAACAAAAATCAACAAGACAGACACCTGGGTGGCTCAGTCGGTTAAGCGTCCAACTTTGGCTCAGGTCATGATCTCACAGTCTGTGAGTTTGAGCCCTGCATCAGGCTCTGTGCTGACAGCTCAGAGCCTGGAGCCTGCTTCCGATTCTGTGTCTCCCTCTCTCTCTGCCCTTCCCTGGCTCGCACTCTATCACTCTCTCTGTCTCTCAAAAATAAATAAACATAAAAAAAAAAAAGAAAAAAAAAGAGAAAAGGATGAGACACTTACCTACTTATTTTATGATAACAACATTATTTTGATACCAAAACCTGACAAAAAATATATACACCAATATCCCCCATGAGCTTAGAGGCAAACATAATTAGAAAATATAATACAGCAATACAAGAAAAGGAAAATACATTATGACTAAATGGAATTTAAGCAAGTTTGGTTTAACATTTGAAAGTACATCAAAGTAATTCATCATATAGAATAAAGAACAGAAGATCAACCTAATAAATGCATAAAATTCTACTTTCATTCATAACAATAATTCTTAGAAAATTACAATGAAAAGGAAAATTATTAAATCTGATAAAAGACAACTATAAAAAATCTAGAACTAAAGTCATACTTAACAGTGAAATATTAAACCATGTTCTCATAAGTTCAAGAGCAAAGTAAGGTTACCCATTCTCACCACTTCTGTTCAACATTTTGCTGAAGTTCCTAGCCAATTCAATAAGGCAAGAGAAAGAAAGAAAGAAGAAAGAAAGAAAGAAAGAAAGAAAGAAAGAAAGAAAGAAAGAAAGAAAGAAAGAAAGAAAGAAAGAAAAAGAAAGGAAGAAAGAAATGAAAGAAGGAAGGAAATGCATAAAGATTGGAAGTTAAAAAGTAAAACTTCTCTATTTGCAATTTGTAATTGTTTATACAGAACATCATAATGAATCAATCCCTCTCCTTCTCAAAAAAAACCTGTAAATTTAGGTCTCACAATTCAACAAGCAAGGTCAACATCGAATTATTAACTTTTTCTATGCACTATCAGCAAACAATTGGAAAACATTTTTTTTTTAATTCCAGTTACAATACTGTCAAAATACTTAAGACACTGGAAAATTTTTAACTAAAAATAGACAAGAACTCTCTTCTCAAGACTGTAAGTCTACAGAAAGAAAATTTAAAAGACCTAAATAAATAAGAAGGTATGCCCCATTTATAGTTAAAAACACTTATTATTGGTAAGATGTCAGTCCTCCCCAATAATTCAACACAATCTAAACTATGAGCCTGGTAGGACTTTTAAATAAAAATTTGCACAATATATCTAAAATTTATATGGAAATGCAAACAATCTGGAATAACCGAATCAGTCTTTAAGACGAATACAACTAGAAGACTTATACTAAGTAATTTAAGATCTGCTATAATGCTATAGTCTTCAAGAGAGTGACATTTGCATAAGGATAGACAAATCAATTAATGGAACAGAATGCAGTTCAGACATAGAACCTTTTATATGGTTAATTAATTTTTGTCAAAGGTGCAAAGCAATTCAATGGAGAATGGAAACTCCATTTGACAAATGTGCTGACCGAAAAATATCTATATAGAAAAAAATACCTGCGTTCTTACCTCATACTATATACAAAGTTAATTTGAGATGAATCATAGAACTAATCATAAAAGCCAGAAAGGTAAGTCTTCTTAAAAAAGAAACAAGAGAGAGAAACATCTTTCACAACTTTTCAAGGACACAGTAATCGTGAACCATCAAAAAGAAAAAATAAAATAAAATAAATCATACTTTGGCAAAATTAAAACAATTGAATCATCAGAAGATACCATTAAGAAAACAGTTAAGATACAGATGGGGAAGAGATGATGGTATGCATATACCTGATAAGCTCTTTCAAAATATATAAGCTCAATAATGAAAAAAGAGTAAGAAGAAAATGGGCAGAAAACATGAACAAATACTTTTCACTTAAAAAGTTCAAGTCCCCCATCAGGTGAGTTCATGACCCCACTTTGGGTGAGCCCACTTCTCTCTCCCTCTCTCTCTCTCTCTCTCTCTCTGCCCCTCCAGGGATTTGCTCTCTTTCTCTTCCCCTTACTCACTTGTGCCCTTTCTCAAAAAAAAAAAATAAATAAAAAATAAAAAGATACAGGAATGGCCAATAAGCATGTGAAAAAATGCTGCTATGATATTGGGAAACACATCAATGAAAATGAAAATTATAATAAGGTATCACCACAAAAAAATATGACTAAAATTAGACATAACATGAAACATTGGCAAGGGTAAAGAGCTAAAACACTCATACATTCCTAGTGTCAATGCAGAATGCTAGCACTACTTATAAAGCTAAAAATTCACCTATCCATTGATTCAGCCATTTCTCTCTTTGGTGCTTATATGAGAAAAATTAAATCAAATACCCACTAAGATTTTATAAGAATGTTCGCAACAGCCTTATTCACAACTGCTAGAAATGTCCATCAGTAGGGAAATGTCCATCAGTGAGGAAATGAATTTTACATTTATGGTTAATTTACACAGTGAAATACTATTTAGCAATAAAAAAGAACAAACTACTGATGGAATAACACGGTGAACTTTATAGACATTATAGTGAGCAAAAAAAACCCTACAAGCACATAGAAGATATATTGAATGACTGCATTTATATAAAGTGCAAGAAAGTAAAAGTAATCTATGGTGACAGAGGTTAGAAAACGATGGAGTTGTGGGGGGGGGAGTGGTTTATTCAAAGAGGGGGCATAAATAAATGTCCACGTTGATCAAAATATCCCATATTTTGTTTGGGGTGGTTATTATATGATTGTACAAAATTATTCGAAACAAATTGAACTTAAGGTCTGTAGGGTTTTTTGTTTGAAAATAATATCTCAATTAAAAAGGAGGCTAAAATAAGATTAAAATCTTAGTGAACAATATTTTATATCTTTCTCAACATGATGTTTCATACCGCTGGTTTGCTAATAGCCTGAGCATAATCTGTTCAGAATTGTTCACAGTAACTGATAAAAATTTATTTTTCAAATCGTCTTGACCATGCAATGTTATCTTCCCCCACCCAAACCTTTGTGTCTAATCTAATCAGGTTGTCATTGTTTTTAGGAGATGAAATATCAGCTCTCCCTTCTTGGCCTTCTTTTATACTTGCTTTAATAGTATGATCTGCTATACAAGCTGGTTTCTTTGCCAGGAGTGTTTCCAAGTCCCTTGTCCATTTTGTGAAGGTTAGTTTCGTTATAACTAGTTTGATCAGTGTCTTCAATCAAGTGTCCCTAAACTCCGACCGTTAGAGACCCCTGTCTACCTCCCTTGGGAACTTACTAAGGATCTCAGTACGGATCAGCACATTAAAAATAAGTAATGCTTATTTTATTCTTATCAAGAATAAACATAAATGGGTGATCTACCTCTATCCAACGGGCCAGATGGGCCACTGTCTTACCCTGTTCTAGCTTCTCACTACCCTGTTTTTTTCTTTGTTTATTGTTTTTAATGTTTATTTATTTTTGAGAGAGAGAGAGAGAGACAGAGCATGAGCAGGGGAGGGGCAGAGAGAGGGAGACACAGAATGTGAAGCAGGCTCCAGGCTCTGAGCTGTCAGCACAGACCCTGATGCGGGGCTTGAACCCACAAGCCGTGAGATCGTGACCTGAGCTGAAGTCGGACACTTAACCGACTGAGCCACCCCGGTGCCCCACACTACCCTGTTTTTTATTACTACTTACCATTTATGTCTCAGATCTCACTTCTCTGGCATGTTTCTCTGACTCTTTATGTCTTACTTAGGTACCTCAGGGCCTTTGTACAAGGAAACAGGACATTGTAATTCAGGATAAGGCTACATGTCAACATACTAATTTAGACAAATTACTTTTAACACTCCTTAAAATCTTCCTTCTTTCTTTATTCAAAAAATAGATATCACTAAACATGTTCTGGTACTATTACAAGCACAGGGGATTCAATCGTGAACCAAATGGCCAAATAACCTCATGCTCTCGTGGCGCTGAACTTCTGGTGGGGCAGGCAGACAATTAAAAAATAGATGACGTGGTGAGAAGTATACGGAGAAAAATAAAGCAAGAGAGGATATTAAATATAAGGGGAGAGTGGGGTTGACGATAACATCTGGTGGTCAAGGATGGCCCCACTCAACGTGAGCTTGAACCAAGACCAGAAAGAGCCAAGCAAATATCTGTCAGAAGAGTGTTCTGAGAAGAGAGATCATCTTTGCGGAGCGAGCAAGGGTGCAAGCAGGGAGAGAAGTGGACAGGTTCAAGATCATTTTCAGAGTTAGAGTTCTTAGATCTTTGCTGCAGATGGATTGCATGGGAGGGATAGTGGGAGGAAAGGAGGAGTAAAAGGTGACTCCCACGTTTCTGATTTCAGCTCATCAGGGAGAAGCTGGTGGTGCTTTGGAGAGATGGGGAAGAAGGGGATGGTGTGGCACGCCAAGTCAGAGTCCACGTTTGACGTGATAGGTGTGCACTGCTTATAGTGGTCACCATCTGGACTTTGAGGACATTTAGGCTCGGAGCGCGTACTCTAATGGCTGCAGTGGATTGTCTATCCGCTCCTATGCAGTGTTACTTTGTGACACCACCCATCGAGAGGGGGAGGCCATTTCTCTGCCCCGTGAATGTGGGCTTAGATGTGTGACTCGCTTTGACCAAGATGGGTACTAGCAGATGTGATGCAAGCAGAGGCTTGGAAGGTTGTCCTGCCGAGATGATGCCCATCACCGTGGGGACAAGGGAGGGCTAGGCCTCTGGACGAGAAGAGACATAAAACCAAATTGCCCCGTTGCCCCTGCTGACCTCACTCCAACCGCCAGACACACGAGCGAAGTTACCTTCTACCATTCAGCCCTCTCAGAGCCAGCTCAGCCTAGAATGTGAGAACTTCAAAGTATGTCTGAATCACTAAATCATTTCAGCAAAACCTAATGGATACACTTGCCTCAGATCCAGAGATGGTGAATGGCCAAGTCAGGATTTGTGGCTCCCTTCCTTCTCCTAAATTCACTATTTCTCCATTAGTCCACAACCACTCTCTTCTAATATGAGCTCATGAAATCGTAACCCGAAATATTCCGGGGCCATGTCCTCCAAGCTGCTATCTTAAAGCAAGTGTTCATTAAAACGCACTCCTTTTGTTAATGTGCAATCTCTGTCTCTCTGTCTCCCTCTCTTTATCTCTCTCTCTCTCTCCTTCCCGAGACAATGTTGCTAGAAAAGCAACCAACAGAAATCCAATTCAATCCCTAGGGAAATTTATAGCAAAAAAAAATCTTGCTATGCCAGTGCTTTTTTCATGACAATATGAAGCATCTGGGATCTCAGAAGAAGCATCTATCACAATATGTTGCAATGTAGTGCAGGAATTGGCAGTTTCTCCAATTCCTTAAAGCATAGCTAAGAGCAAAATAAATGTGAAAGTATGAGGTCCAGGCTACTGCTGACACGCCTGTCCCTTTCAAAGCAGTCTACTGGCTTAAGGAAAAGAAACACAAAAGCAAAAAACAAAACAAGACAAAACAAAACAAAAACAAGACTGCCCTATTGGTCTCAGAAGTCTCTGAGCTGAATCCCAAACCCAGAGCATATTCAACATTGTAAATAATGTCAAGGGATGTAGCCACTGGAGCCCCAACAAGAACAGGGACTGAAGGACACCGTTCTGAGGCCCCAGATGGAATGGGAAGGGGGCTCTGGTGGCGCCCAGCCTGGCTTTACACGTGAGCTGCCCTGAGCTGTAGCGTTGCTTTCTTACTACCTTACTGAATGACTTGGGACAAGTCCCATAATGACCCATTAAGTCATCATTAAATATGAGCACTTAGCGGAGGACCCTCTGTTTAGAGCGAGGGGTGAGCAAAAGGCAGTGTCCTGAGGGAAAGGGACACAAGACTAGTAAGTTTTGATGTGATGAAGTAAGAGATAAGGGAGGTTCCCCTGGGCCACTGAGAACAGAGGAACCAGAACATCCTTATTCAGCCAGAGAACACAGGCAGCGTGTTGGTGCTTGGGGTTTCAATGCTGAAAGGAAAAAGAAGGACTATGGGGCATGGAGGGGACCTCACCTCCACAGTGTAACCACACTGTGTAGCGTAGATCCGCATCCAGTGCTCTTGGCCTTGCTCCGCCAGGGAGGAAACGGAGCCACAATCCGGTACGCGGCTTGCTCCGATCCCATAGCCAGCGAGTGATGGAACTTCGATCTAAACGCAACCCTGTCTCTGAACCCCATGCTTTTATTATTTTAGTCTTCTTAGAATATGACTTAAAAGTAATGCCTGTAAGTGTATTCTGAAATCTTATGGAAAGTCTAACGTGGCACCCTCTGGCAGGAAGAAAACGTAGTTAATTAAAAAACACAATTTTAAGTGATGAAATGGATTCTTTTCTTCTTGCCCCCCTCAACTGAGTCTCATACGGCTCCCCCCTCCTCTGCTACTCCTGGTATCTAGAGTGGAAGACAAAGCAGCAGTACCCAGAAGGGAGTAAAAGCCCCAGAATGTTAAATCTTGGTCATCTTGGTTGTAAACATCTCAGTAACCCAGTGAGCCTGGCGCTTCCCGGCTTCCCAGTGACCTGCAGGATCAATCCTGACGCTTCTGCAGCAGGAGAGAAAATGCCCAGAAATGGCTCTGGGGTTGGATATAATTTTAAAGAGAAGCCTGCTCCCAGCTTCTAAATCACTTAATCAGAGTTCTATTCCTAACCTTGTAATTAATATTTGACATTAGATGAAATGGTTTAATTCCACTTATGTGTGTGTGTTTTACATACCTGAAATTAAATTAAAATCAACAGAAACATTTCTTGAAATGAAAAGGCTATAAATCCAAGATTTGTCTTCCCAGCCAAAAATACTTTCTCAATTTGGGGCCCCCATGGGGAGAACACACATACAGGACAACCAATAGGATAAAAACCATGTGATGGAAACTGGAGGCCAGTAAGGACGTAAAGCAGCCCCATTATGTGTTGGGATCTAGGTGGATGCTGGGGTAGAGTGCCTGCCGGGAGATTCTGTGAAAGGCAAGTGTACAAATAGGGTGAGGTTAGATGAGTCCTAAGAAAAACTTGGCTAGAGGGTTAGGAGAGTTTCAGCTTTGCCACTTACCAGACCCTGTGACTTCAGGCACGTTAACCTCCCAGAGCCTCAGTTTCTCCCTCCTGACAACATGGGAAACAGGTTCTCACTGGCCGGGGGAATTAGAGGCACAAGTAGGACAGTATGTCTCAAACTCACCTCTTCAGAAGGATCCTCTGGAGAAGCCTGTCCAAATACAGATTCTCGGGTCTTTTTCCTGAAGCTTCTGGGGCCTGAGACTGTGCTTTCAACAGTCTTTCCAGTGGTGACAAAATCAAGGACAGGGGCTGAGGCTTTGTCTCAAGTCTCCCTGCCCCCACCCCACCAAACACAGACATCGATGCCCACCTACCATGGTCACTGTGCATCCACATAAACATTTTTACTTATTCTTATCTGTAACTCTTCCCTCGGACTTATAAAGAAGTTGCAAAAATATTAACACAGTGAATTGACTTACACTCTTGACTCCGTGTCCCCGAATATTAACATCTTACACAACCATAATAGGATGATGAAAATCAGGACAGCAACATCGGTCCAATATTATTCACAATCTGACAGACCTTATTTAAATTTTACCAGTTGTCCCACTAACGTTCTTTTTCTAGTCCAGGATCTAAACCGGGTAAATTCAAATACATTAAATATGGTGTGTTTGCTGGGCAAATGCCTCATCCTGACAAATGCTTGACAGTCCTTCTAAACAGATGCCTTATCCCCATTTCACATGGACGTTCTAGAACTGCCATGACATGCCACGTGATCCTTATAATCAAGACATTGGCCTACACATAGAGATAGTGATTTTGATATTCTTGGCATATGTGAATAGTTTAAGTAGGAGCTCACTCAAAACAAAAACTTCACATTCATACGTAAGGAATCAAGACTGATGAAGAGCAGAATGAAGCTTTCGTAGAGAAGAGCTTGAGACACTCTGACTCTTGCCCTTGCTTTTCCCTTGAGCAATGCTGTCCTCAGCCATAACTATCAGGCACGACCCTGCCTATCAGTCAAGGTCCATTAAATGAGATGATGCATGGAAAGGATTTCGCTCAATGAGCACACAGGGAGGACTCAATGAATATTGTTCATAACGTGTGTTACACTTTCCAAAGCCACGCAAAAATTCTTTCGAGCCATCAAGTGGGATAGTCCCGATTTCCAACCCCCTTCCTGTTATTTGAATGCCTCAGATAGCTTTGAATACATCCTGATCTATATTGTAGTGACCTGTGTCCTTCTTTATCTCACTGCCCCTACTAGATTGTAGATTCTGATCCTTTTACCCCTTAAGGATGCTTCCCAGGCTTTATCCAGATGGTTCTGTCAGGAGCTGGCCTCCCAAATGCACTGGGGCACCCAGCCAGTAGGCCCTCTGATCTAATTTGTCATCAACAGTCTAGGCTTTAACTTGTTATAAGCATCTCTGTATAAAGTTGCACTTGTGCTCCACAGAGGTAAGCACCTGTTCTAAACTAACCTCATGAGAGCTAAGTTCTTCTTCAGGAGGGAAAAAAGAAATGCCCCTATTCAGGTGGCCCACTCTGTATTTTGGGTACTGTAAATTGCCTTTAGGAAAAAAAAGAGACAAAGAAAGTTGAAGGAGGTTGCTAATACTTACCAGCACTTTAGTTCTTCAGATCTTCAAAGCACTTTACAGAAATCAACTAATGAACACTTCATCACAGAGCATGCAGTCTCCCTACTCCCCCACACCCCCTCCCCCATCCCCCACCGGGAATTGGAAGCCTTGAGACTTCAATCCTACAGCCAGAGACTTGAAAGGGGCTGGGCAATTTGCAGTTAACAATTGCATTTATGATTGCACTTTCTAAAAGAGAGACAGTCAAATCTCATGCCTTCCAAGAAACAAGTGCTGGCTAGATGTTTGTTGATTGACTGACTGAATCAAACTGAGGGCAGATCATTCAATATGGCGATTTCTCTGCACTCTCCACTTCTTCAGGGCAAATATAATCAATCGGGCACAGGCCAAGTTTGCTCTAGAAAAGTCTTTCCAATGCTGCATTAGGTCATTTAATGTAAAACTTTCAGGGCCATGAGTCCCTTATAAAAATCTATGAAAGTTACAAAAATCTATGTGCCTTGTCCCTAGGAAAATGCTAAGTGCACACACATCTCTGTGAAAGTTGTCATGAATTTCCAGAATCCTCTCTGAAACCCAGATTCAGACTCTGCTTCAGGTATTATTTGGAGGCAGCCCACTTAAAAAGGATCATCTATGTCTGGGTTTGGGAGACACAATTTATTCTGCCAAGAACACTTTGGTTTCACTGGTTTGCAAGCAAAATTTAGAAGCGCAGTGGCCCTTTTCAGATTAGGCATCAAGACTATTCTAAAATGTTATATGATTATGTTTCTTTTTTAAAATCATCCAATGAAATAGTGTGCTTTCTGGTTGCAGCCATTTGCAGTGACCTCAGGGACTTGTTTTTCTTCTTCTTAGGCTCATTTAATGACATATTCTTATATTTGGGAAGATAGGAAATGTACTGCCTGTCTTCTTAGCAGACGTGTAGTGACTAGGGAAGACTTTTCTAAAAACTTCTTGACAGCAACATTAAGTAAATCCTCCACAAATACCCCCAACAGAGCTCAGCAAATCGCGTTAGGGATCCCTGACACCTCAACACCTAATTCCCAGCCTTATTGAAAATCAGGAAGGAAAACAGTTTGTGGGCCTCTGGATGGAAGAAGAGTCCCACTCTCTAGGTAAGTGAGCATTTTGAGGAGGCGGCGGGGAGGGAAAAGATCAAAAAGAAGTCTGAAGCCTCTGGGGAGTGGCCCTCCAAACCCAATTGCTTGCATTTCAATGATCAGCCTGGAAATGCAGAAATCTAAGATTCCTTTTTAAAAGACTGCGGTATTGACCACAACCCAAATCTCAAAGAAGCTTCGGTAGGGTTTGTTTACACTGACGCCTGCACCGG
Organism: Neofelis nebulosa; assembly: GCF_028018385.1. Lineage (NCBI taxonomy): Eukaryota > Metazoa > Chordata > Mammalia > Carnivora > Felidae > Neofelis > Neofelis nebulosa. The sequence goes on along the minus strand of NC_080784.1, from coordinate 194,314,274 downwards.
GGTGATGAGTCCTCACTTCCTGGCGATGTTTTTGGGGGAAAGGAAGGAGCTGTCAAGTTTGAGTAGGAGAAAGGATTCCAAGAATTAAAGCCAAGGATAAAAGGGTTTTCCACACTTCTCACCAATTGATGGGCAAATTTGCGCTTCCTTCCACCCGACAGACAGACAGACAGACAGACGAGGTGTCTGTCCTGAAGTGACTGAGAGGTCCAGCTGTTTCAGATAAAACGGAAATTTAGGAGTCTGAGTCCATGGTCCTTGGCTAAAGTGCTCAGATAAGAAATACTAAGCCAGGAGGGCTTGTCCCCTTTCAGAATTTTTTGTCAAGCATCCTGGATTCTTTTCCTTGACCCATTGCTTTCTTTCCTGGCTGAAAGTTACCTGAATCCAAATGTTCTATCCAGCTGTACCTAATCTTTTCATAACCAAAAGGATTGAGTAACAAGTATGTCCCACTCACCTGCCTGCCCTGCTCAGCCTTGGGGACCTTCCGTCTCTGAAGCACAGTGAGGCTGCAGGAAAAGGCTGGCACTGAGTTAAGTGCCTGCCCCATCCTGACCTTGAGAGTTGTGGGGTCAGATCTGGGTTTGGATTCTGGCTCTGCCATCTCCTGGTTTTGAAAGGGAGGCAGCTCAATTTCTTTGGTACTCAGTTACTTCATTTATAAAAGGAGCTTCTGGAATTTAACTATATGTAAATATATCCTGTCTTATTCCATCAATGAGTTGCAGTGGTACAACACACTCCCACATCACCACATACAGAAGCAAACTACAGAAGAAGAAGAAGAAGAAGAAGAAGAAGAAGAAGAAGAAGAAGAAGAAGGAGAAGACAAACACTAAAATGAAGCATACGAGAGATCTAATAAAATACGCTTTTCATTAAAAATTACATACACTCATTTTTAAACCTGAGGTTTTGGAATATGTTTAAATTTTAGAAAACACTTTTTTAAAACCTCAAAGCAAATGTACAGAGGTTGAAGAAGGCACAAGATATGAGTTTTTCGATTTATTTTTCAATTTCAACCACTTCCTGTCCCAGAACATGGAAGGTGAGATATCATCAGTCTGGTTCTACTGCATGATAGTGACATTCAGGTCAAGGTAACAGAGAGGGGCAGGAAGGAGCTGGTTCATGTCCAACTTAACCTCACTAAGAGCAGATTCCTTACACTTGAGTGGGGCTTTGTAAACCTTTGTTTACAAAACACAGGGATTTGTATGCCCCTTCAATACAAAAGGAAAATGGGCTTGGAAGAAAAAAATGGCTTCCCTCAAAGTCATACGGCTACTGAAGTGGCTACTACTCTGTCCCAGGTCCCCGGCTCAGGGCCTGCACGGCACTACGAAACTTCTGAATCTCCACTTTGCAAATTTTCTCTACTTTGCAAAATTTTCTTCCTTGGTCCCTATTTCCCTGTGGTTCCATTTGTGGTCCTGTTTCTTGTGAATTACATTTGTATTTTATCTAAGGATCAAGATGTTAACCTCTTAGGGTGATCCTGCCTAGCAACAAGCTGCTGTGGAGATGCGGGAAAACTTTCTCAGTAGATGTCTTCCAGGTTAGCTCTCCTCTGTACAGTGGGACAATGGCCGGTGCCACTTGGAAAGGCTATTTCTATTGATTTCTTCAAACACAGTTCCAAATTCTTAAATTCTGCTATTTTAACATAAATGAGAATCTGAAAGCAATCCTAATGCTTTCGTTTGCTGGCAGAGAAGTGTGAAAATGCCATTGCGTGTGATAGAGGTAGGATTCAAATCTAGTAATTTCTCACGCCAAAGCCTGCTCTCTCTCCCACGGCTCCTTACGGCTGTCTCTGCTCCATGAAAGACACTACTTGGGATTCTGGAATTGTTGACAATATGTTGGTTTTCATAACAGAAGATTTGAAGGAAATGGATAACACAGAGAATCTTAGCACTTCCGCCTTGTATTTGGAAAAACAACCACCAACCACACACACCCCTCTAAGTTTATCTGTTGTATATCAGATACCAAGGATGTTAGAAATGATTAAGTTTTTAAGAATTCAAAGTTTAGTGGGGAAGAAGAAAAGCAGAAAAGTACACCTTTATTTAAGAATGTACAAAAACAAAATTCATCTCGGTAAATTTGAAGATTTAATTGGCTTTATTCAATGGTTCATGAATTGGGCAGCATGTGGCAAGGAGCTCTGAGGAGCTGGACCATGTGGAAGTCCATGTAGACTAAGTTGGAAAGGAAGGGGGCAGAAAAGGACATTTTCTAACAAAGAGTAGACTGTTTCAGGCGAGGCCACCTTTCTTTGGGGGTAGGAGAGGCATCTATCATGCAGATCACCTCACTAGTGTTGACCAGGACCTTTCATATTGACTAAAGGTCATATTTCTGGGAGAGGTTGAAACTGCATTTAAGTCTTGGTTTGTTGTCCTGGGGACAAGTGGCTCCAATTTTCTTTTCTTTTCTTTTCTTTTCTTTTCTTTTCTTTTCTTTTCTTTTCTTTTCTTTTCTTTTCTTTTCTTTTCTCTTTTCTTTTCTTTTCTCTTTTCTTCTCTTCTCTTCTCTCTTTCCTTTTCCTTTTTTCCCTTTCTTTCTTTCTTTCTTTCTTTCTACCATCCTCCTCCTTTAGATCAGACTCTCAGCCTAATCAAGAGATGTGATCAAAATTTAAGACAGTTGTTTCACTCAGTACTGCCTATGGTTCTTATGGCTTTTACTGATCCTCTATGTGGTATTTTTCAGGTCATGTTTGTTTGTTTGTTTAGTTTGAGAGAGAGAGCATCAAGTTGGGGCAGAGAGAGATGGAGAGAGAATCCCAAGCAGACTCTGCAGTGTCGCCACAGAGCCCAATGTGGGGCTCGATCTAACAAACTGGGAAATCATGACCTGAGCTGAAATCAAGAGTCAGACCCTCAACAGACTGAGCCACACAGGTGCCCCTGTTTGTTTGTTTGTTTTTTTCTTTTTGTTTTTGATTTTGTTTTTGGCTGACTCTCGATGGTATTCACAGGTCATAACTGCAGGTTCACAATTTTTTAGTTGCTCATTTTCATTCCTTTTCTGGCATTCCGGTTTTAGGGAGATCATCTGCTTGGTGGTTGGTGGCTACAAACATGCATTTAGAGGTTTTGAGAAAATACAACACAACAGGAAGATTACCATGACTACTATAAGCACAATGATTCCCAATGTCTGTAGTGCATCTTGGACCTATGGTCCCCAAGATCCAAACCAATCAAAATCAAGTAAGTCAAAGAAAGACCCTGTCGAGAAAGTCATCTTTTTTAAGTCAAGTGGCTTGCTCAGTAACTTTACATAATTGAGTTTTAACTTGCCCAGAAGCATTAATCAAGGTGCAGCACGTGGTATTGGCAACAACACAGACACCTTGTTTGCTCATCTAAAAGCTAATCGAGGGCTATCTTATTATCAAGAACACCTTTGGCCCTGGAGTCCAAGGGTTTTTCTTGGACAGCGATTGTCTTAGTGGCAGATTCTACAATATTTTCAAGAGTTAAGGAGAGGTTCCTGATCATATTATCATTTGCATTTACTCCTTACACCAGGGAAGTAGGGATCTACCAAAGGAAGTTAATTTTGAATCATGAATGCCTCTTGGTAGGTCCTTTCTAACTCAACAATGTAAATTCAGGGGAGTTGACCAGTGAGGTGTCTCAGTCTGCCTATGAAGATTTGGGGGTACAATTAGATAAACAAAGAGGCATTGCCCAGTTATGTGCCAGCCATCTAGACATCCATGGGCACAAGAAGAATGGTAACCACCAAAGACAAAGATGAGTCCCATCTGGGCACAAATCATTTCCACTAAGGTGGCACTGTGAATGGCAGGGACTGTTGCACTTGCCTGTTCTAGCCAGGAATCAGTTAGGTTTTCTCCAAGACTGAAATAAAAAGATGTTCTAAATTCCAGAGATTACCCCTACTTATCAATTGCTTGAGAGACACAAATGATGCTGTTATCTTTCCAGGACAAAGCCAGAGTATAGGAAAGGAAGAGAAGAAAGGGTTTCATGTTTAGGTAAAGTATGAAGTCTTGGTCCAACCTCTTAGGAGGCAGCAGTGTACCTCAAGGACAGCTGGCCTCTTTTCCTGGTCAACTTGATTCAAAACCAGATGCCAGGTGGAGTCTTCTTCAGCTGCGAGATGTGTACTCGAGCCTCGAGTCCCTGTTGTTTAGTGAGGAGAACTTGATACAGTCCCTTCTAAGGATATCCAGGAGCAGTCTTTGTTCTCAGTGATTCCAAATCAGAAGGGTGAGAGAAGATTGGAAACATCAGTTTGGAGAGTCACAGACAGATTATTTGAGGAAACTAGGACTCAGGATCCAGTCCAATTGGCAGGTATATGTAAAACTTCAAAGACAACAGGATTAAAATCTAATATAGACAAAGGTGCAAACATAATTTTTATCTCCATAATCACCTCCATCTTTTTAATCAAAGAAAATCACAGTGAAACTAATTTGTCTGCATTAAAGTTAGTTTGATTCACTACATAAGTGCAGTAAGAATAGTGATTGACCCTCTAAGCTATTTTTAAGACTGCTATGCTAGGAATCTTTCATACAAAATCTCAGATTGAGCTCTTAAAAGTGTCTGGGGCCAGGAAACCAAGGCAAGGACTTGCCATCAGATTGTACCTGATGAAACTGTTAGGAATTCTGAGAGGCTTCATTGGTTTCATAAGTCAACCTTGGTTCTCAAAAGCTGTCTGGTCATATATGAGTCTATACACATCTCTCTCAAATACAACATTCAATTCAAAGTTTTGGTAATATAGCCAATATTTAGAACAGATTCTTTTTGGGGTGCCTGGGGGACTCAGTCACTTGAGTGTCCGACTTTGGCTCAGGTCATGATCTTATGGTTTGTGAGTCCAAACCCCACATTGGACTCGCTGCTATCCACACAGAGCCCACTTCGGATCCTCTGTCCCTCCCCACCTCTCTGCTCCTCCCCTGCTCTCCCTCTCTCTCTTTCTCTCTCTCTCTCAAAAGTAAATAAACATTAAAAAGTAAAGAACAGATTCTTATTTTACTTGTACATATAACTAATTATATCGCCATGAAAAGAATACTCAAGAATTTCCAAATTCTGGAGGAATCAGACAAGAAGAATATAAATATTTAATCTTTGTTTTTGAAAGGTTTATGTTACCATATTGTTGTAAACCATAAATAGCTGAAAAAAAAGGTTTCCTTAAATCTGGAAAAACAAACCATTAAGGAATCAGAAATATTGTAGACACAAAGTCATAAAGAATTACAATCATCCTCCTAAAGTTATTTGATACTGTGTTATTAATTCTTGTTATGCTTGAATTCAGTTTTTTCTATTAGCTCTGGAAATCCTTAACCAATTCCATTTTATGATCTAAATGTTATCAGAAACCTGCATTTGCCAGAGCCCTTTCCATGAATCTCCTCAAAGATGAAGCACTTTTGCAGGAACACTTTTACAAAAGCATCTGTGTAAAACAATAAGTCCTGGTAAATAACAAGACATAAATGCCCATTGTTAAATACCTGATGAGAATTCATTATACTGAAATTGACAAGGAAATTCGGTTATTTCTGCAACAGGCCACATTTTAAGATAATAAGTAGAATTAAGATGGTAACATTATACCAGAACATATCAGACTTTAGGAATTTCATGCAATTTCTGGAATACTTCTAACATATACCTATACAAATACAATACAAAGAAGGCTAGTATTTCTTCCTATTTGACAAATGCTTCTCATGTAATTTAAAATATCAAATAAACCTATTTAGTTTAACATCTTTCTTTTCATAAAAAGAGAAAAACAATATTTTGGGATGTTCCAGGGACCTTCTAAAAATTCCTAAAGTTCCTAGATGAAAGAGACTTTATTTAGAATTTGATTTGGGAAACTTTTGTTAAAAATATCAAGAGATTTGGGGCGCCTGGGTGGCGCAGTCGGTTAAGCGTCCGACTTCAGCCAGGTCACGATCTCGCGGTCCGTGAGTTCGAGCCCCGCGTCGGGCTCCGGGCTGATGGCTCCGAGCCCGGAGCCTGTTTCCGATTCTGTGTCTCCCGCTCTCTCTGCCCCTCCCCCGTTCGTGCTCTGTCTCTCTCTGTCCCAAAAATGAATAAAAAACGTTGAAAAAAAAAAAAAATTAAAAAAAAAAAATATCAAGAGATTTGAGAAACATTTGGTTAAGTAGGGTCACAGGTCACTGTGAAACAATGCTTAGTTATCTACTTAACTTTAGTGACAATTAAAGACTTTGCAGGAAAACATAGAAAGTTAATTGTTGTAAAGAAAGAAAGAAAGAAAGAAAGAAAGAAAGAAAGAAAGAAAGAAAGAAAGAAAAGAAAAACTTAACTTTTTGAAGACTCCACTTTCTTTTTTTTTAATGTAATTTATTTATTTTGAGAGAGAGAGAGGGAGAGAGAGAGAATCCCAAGCAGGCTCCACAATGTCAGCACAGAGCCTGATGCAGGGCTGGATCCCACGAGCATGAAATCATGACCCGAGCCAGCATCAAGAGTTGCATGCTTGGCCTACTGAGCCACCCAGATGCCCCAAGTCTCCGCTTTCTTAAGTAATCAAAAGACCTAATAAAGACAACACAGGAAATCGTTTTGGCAAGACACAAAATCTTTTTTTCTAGGAAGATTACTTAAAAGGTAAGGAAGGGGCACTTGGGTGACTCGGTTAAATGTCTGAGTTCGGCTCAGGTCATGATCTTGCAGTTCATGGGTTTGAGTTCTGCGTTGGGCTCTGTGCTGACAGCTCAGAGCCTGGACCCTGCTTGAGATTCTGTGTCTCCCTCTCTCTCTGCTTCTCCCCCGCTCGTGCTCTGTCTCTCTGTCACTCAAAAATAAATAAACATAAATAAAATTTAAGAAAGGTAAAGAAAAACTTTTAAGATCTCTTATCAAAAGCAGACCAAAGGTCTAAGGAAACTCTGTCCTTTCAGAAGATGGAAGTTAAATCCCAGTTGACATACTACATTACTGATTTTAAAGCTTAATTTTATAATCCTTATAATAAATTCATTTTATTTTAACCAACTTGACTGCATAAGATTCTCTCGGTTTCTTTCTTCCCAACTTTCTATTTAATTCATTTTTAAGTCTCCTCTTTCACATTGTCAAATTACCGGTTTTACTTTGGGACAAAATTATTTTCTCTTCTCTCAACAAAAAACACCCCTTCATTCCTCATAACTTCTCTTACTGAAAACACATATCCTACCTTCCTTCAAAGAGCAATGTATTCCTGCTTATTTCTAGTAGCTTTAATTACATATACCAGTATTTTAACCCTTAAAAGCCTTAATTTTAGTGAAAATAAAGAAGTAAATAATTGTGAACTGTCTTTTACATTAGCATTCTGTGACTTGGCAAATTTACGAATACATTTTCTAATTTCTTGAAACATACGCTATCTCATAGTAAATTTTTAAGTGTGACACAAAACATGCTTATTAATAGACCCAAATATCTTTTAGTTTCTCTGTAAAAGGAAGCCAAAAGTGATTAACCCATGTTCAGTAATTAATGTTTCAATGTTTTATCTTATTTGGAAATGCTCCATACATTCAATGCCTATCCATCATTTAATTTAACATAGCAAAATTTGAAGGCTTTGGGTTAGCAAAAGCTTTGGGAAAACTATTTTAAAAATTCATCATAAAAATTACACCTATTACACTTACACCTATTTAATTACCTGTGGTAAACAATTATGTTTGGACTACTTACAAAAACTTCATGAGACATCAGACAAAGTCAGCCATGGTACTGAGCCATTTTTCTTGCTGAAAAACTGTATGAAATAACATGAACTTATTTGATTAGTAAATCCAGGTAGAATGAAAGTGTTATATTTAATGCTGATAAGTCTAAGACATGCCTGTTTTAATTAAACTAACAACTCTACACTCGTTTTACCAGCTATTGCCAAATACTAAATATTTTCTCTGAAATTCAGTTGAGGCCAGTTTCTATTACACTTGTGAATTTTTAATTTAAGTAAGTGCTTAATTTTCTTTAAGCCAATTAAATAGAGCTCTTTTATACACTAACTTTAGCAATACCATTTGGAGGTAGAAAATAACATATGTCTACAACTGAAGTTACAGACAGATACAAATAGACACCACATAGCTTCCATTCTGAGATTTTAATCATGAAATGAGGAATGTGGAGAAGACACATAAGGGTTTATTATTACTATTCACCTAAGTTTCAAATATTCCCTTTTTTGTTTTTCTTCTGATAAGAATTATCTCCCTAAAGTTGGTTTTTTAAAGAGATGACCTAGTTAAGAATTCCCAGAGAAGACTGGGTAAAACATTTACATCTCAAAGGCACAGGGGAAAGAATCCAGGCTCCTCCTCAAGGATTTTTGTTCTCTTAAGGTCAGAGTTTTTACAATACTTACAAGGCTTGGAGATAAATAGGCAAGGTTAGGACACACCCATCCATCTATGCTGGAATATTTTTTTTTTAATCCTGTCTGTACATTTAGCTTAGGGGAGAAGAGTTAAAATATTCCTATCAGGCTCTGAATATCAGCTTCTAATCTGACCAAATTTCTGTTCATAGAATTATTAAATCCTTTCAAATATCTTATCAGGTTAGGAAAACAGCCAGGAAAACAGTTATATTTCTGGCAATATTAAACTACCCCATGGACCCAAGAGGTGTCCTCAAGGAGGGTGCAAAAGATACTGTTTTCACAAGATCTAAGAACTCTCAAAGATAGCTAAAACAAAGAACTGAACACCTGTATGTCCCAGGCAGGCAGAAAGCCAAGGAAAGTTCTTTGGACACAAAATGAGATAAGCAAGAAGTCAATAGCTATCTCTGGGAGAGAAAGGTTCAATAACTAATGTGTCTGGTTTGGGAAAGGAAGGGCCAAGATGAAATATTATTTTTCTCTCTTGATTGATGTGAGGAATAAGACCACCAACTCAACAATCCAATCAAAGGAGGGATGCAGAGACTTGGAGCACAGTGAAGCAAAGCTTTAATCAACATTCTTACAAGAGTTGGTGTCTGATGGACAGGCACACTTAGGGAAGTTATAGCAGACAATTTATTTCCTAGCATGCAAGTCCCTCCCCTGGTTCCTCATTGGCTGAGTACTACAGAGGCAAGCCCCTCCCCTGGTTCTTCATTGGCTGAGTACTACAGAGGCAAGTCCCTCCCTGGTTCCTCATTGGCTGAGCACTACAGAGGTTACAGAGTTGCCCGGCTGTCACCTACGCTCATGTAAGGCAAAAAGTAGTCTGATTGGAACAAGTATACTTTCCCTGAGGTGGCGCAGAGACTTTCAGTCCCTCTTCCCTTTGTTCTTTGGCGCATGCTCCATTGCAAAGCTGGAGAAAATAAGCCCGTGAATCTGAAAGGGGAAGAAGAACCAGGAAGTGAAGTGTCTAAGGGTTTGGGCCTCCATTGTGAGGGTGGGAGTTGGTACATATTTCCAATAAGTTGTAAACCTGTTAGCTAGACAGCACAGCTTTTATTTGGTATTTCTGAAAATGAATCATCTCCCTTACTTCTCACAATTGGACCCTACAGATAGAGATTGAGAGCTGACTCTGGTAAGAATTCTCACACTTTGCTGGCTTCTGCGTTTTTCCAGGATCCCCTGGGAAATACCTTTGGCAAGGTGTTTTCATTAATTTTAATTTTAGTTTTGAGGCAAGGAAACTAAAGGATCCCATGACCAAAAAACAACTTCTTTGCTCTTTTTCCTGCCTCTATTCTTGCTAGGATCTGTACCCCTGCTTTACACATGCCTCGTAGTACCCACGATGTATGTCCTTGTAAAGTTCAAAGAGTTAATGATATCTTTGGAGGCTTCCAGCAGAATAGATAACATCTAAAGGGTGACTGGTGGGGTCCTCATGTAAGTTTCTAAGACCACTGACTCCAGATACCTTGATACCAAAACTCCCAGCTCCAGGGTGGAAAAGACTTATGAAGGACACCTGAGCACTGTCTTTGGTTTGACCAGTTTCTGGATGCCTGAGACGACATGTACGCTAGACGCCCATCTTTGGTAAAAACCCAGACCCCGAGCATAGATGAGACTCTCTCCTTTCCTTTCTGAGTCTCCTAGACACTCCACCTGCTATACTATATCACTTCCATTATTCAGTAAACTCTGCTCTCACTTCCTCTCAGCTCGCATTGGATTTCCATCCTGTGCAAACCAAGGACCCTTTTGGCTGGTCTTGGGGGGCCCCGTCTGGGTACTTGGACCCAGCCAGCCTGCACCAGTTTCCCTTGGCTGTTTAAGGAAATAACGTTGCAGTTTACCAGAAAATTCTTCAGAGCATCCTCAACTCTGACGGGCGCCCAGACAGGAGCCCTTTGCTGAAGGTATATATGGGGGTGTCTATAAGGCCATTAACTGGGTAGACTTTTGTTTATGGTCACGTAATCTTTTCAGAGTGGAAAACAATTCAGACACAGGATTAATAAAATGCATACTTAAGTAAAGGAGGACAGAGGTAGCAGTAAAAATTACATCATTCTTATAGTCTTTTGTTTTAGGCCCCTTTTATAGCTTTTACTTTTCATTAGCTTTTTGCAATGAATCTTTCAATGAAGCTATTTTGGAATTTTGAAACCTTTTGGCGGCATCTGCGTCGCAATTAAAGGAGGTATCCCATTCTGTTTGTTTGACCTGGGAATCTTTGCTTTCAAGTGCACTTCTGAAATTATCTTGTCTAATTGAAAGGTTTCTCATAATGGCCATTGCAATTCTAGGTTGCTTTTGGCAAGAGTTTGCCATTTTTGTAGATATCTACAGCTTCCAGGATCACAGTTCTTAGATATAAAATAAACAATTGTACCGGAAGGTTATATGCTTGACTCTTTAGAAATTAATGATCCCATCTTTTTAGCTAGACTTTTGGGTCTCTCGATTCAGATTAATACATAAGAAATGTGCCACAAGGGTTGGGGATAGTGTGGTGTTTTACAGTATACCTCGTTGTACAGAAATTTTCTTGAGGTTGGTAAGAAACCTGTGTCAAATTATCCTAACACAGGAGTCTTTGAGTTAGATGGTGAGTGCTCTAACATCGTTTAAGTGCTCAATCTGTGCCCACCAATTTTGCAGCTGCCTCTGAGATTCCCATTAGCAATAGCCTTTTTCTACACATAATGAGATAAACAAACATGTGTGCCTTAATATACCAGCAGTAACCAATGACCTAAGAACAAGGGAAGGGACTGAACCAGCAGACCCCAAAGAATGGGATTTGCAGACTGATTCCAAACAAATGGAGAACTGCAGCTGCCACCAGCAGTTCCCAATGGGGAATCTCGGAAAGGATACTAAGGGCTGGGTTTTAGAAGGTACTACAGACTGGCCAATAAAACTCTCTGTGTACACCAACAACTCCCACCGTGGAACCCAAGAAGAAGCCCAACATCTGCAGTCAGCAAGCTGGAGACCCAGGAGAGCTAATGGAATAGTTCTAGTCCTACTCTAACGTCCTGAGAAACAGGAGAGCCAATGGTGTAAATTACAGATCAAGTCTCAGTGTGAACACAAGACAAGACTGCAGGTGTCCCAGCTCAAAGATGGGCAGAGAAAGCCAGTTCTCCTTTCTCACCTTTTTGCTCTATTCAAGCCTTAAAGGGATTAAATGAGACCCATTCACAGTATATACAATCTGCTTCACTCAGTCTACAGATTCCAATGCTATTCCACCAGAAACACCCTCACAGACACACCTAGAATAATGTTTAACCAAAATATCAGGGTACCTTGTGGTCTAATCAACACATAAAATTAGCCATCACAATGCCCCAATTTTGTTCCAAGAAAACATTATCACTAATGCTAAGAAATGTGTGTAATGTGTTTTCAAAGCAGAACCTTTTGAAACTATACCATACCATATAAGCATGTTACTATTTGATTCAGCAGAAAGGTAGGGAGCCTGGTAGAAAACAAAAAACAGCCTTTGGAGCTATACATCACAAGGCTCAAATCCTGGGAACTTTCCACCACCTCCTGGCCTTGAGGAAATGTCCTACTGCTTTAGAACCTCTGTTTTCATAGCTATAAACAGGGATGATCAAGAATAATATTCGAGATATGTAACACCTGGTTGGTACACACACACACCCATTAAAAGAGAAGTCAGCCCTCTGGGGATATGACAGTATGTGCTGCTTGCATACCATGGTACCCACTTCATGAGAAAGACGTGAGGATTAGCGGATGCTGAAACTGGCCCACGGAGATGGTCCATATTCGCCAAACAGGTCAACAGTTCATATTTTACCTTCTCTTGCCTTTGGGAATGTTGCTGTCTTTGCTTTCCAATCTAGCACATAAGTTCCCCTCATCCTTACATCTTTGTCGTAGTTGCAGAGCAGACTCTGAAGGATTGCTTTCGGTCCACACAGTCACAGTGAAGTTACGGCAGGAGCCATCCTGGCCTCTGTTTACAGAGGCAGCGATCAGAATTTCTTCTCAGCATTTTGGCAGGATTTTAGTTCAATTAAAAACACACACTCCCTTATATGTGAGAGACTGGTGTGTGTGTGTCTTTCTGTTTCCCGTGTGCCTTCCTGACAGCGGGGGCTACAAAGCTAGGCATTTCCCAGACTTCCTTGGAGATAAGGTTTCAAATGGAAATTAGATTCCATCAATCAGATGTACTATAGGAGATGTGGAAGGCCAAAATGAAGCAGGCAGTTTGCTCCTACTGTATCTGTGGTCATCGGTGTTGTGGATGTCAGAAGTCAGAGTACAGGGCATCATGTACTGGTGGAGGTCAATTCTGGCAGCAGTGATTTCCTATCCCTATTGAGTGGTGACCTTGGTGCCTCTGACTGAGTCTCCACAGCCGTGTGGTCCTAGCAGCTGACATGTCCGTTCAGCAACTTCTCAACTAGGTTGCAGCTCCTTTGGTAGATTGGCCTAACAATATGATTTTGAGAATCATTCCTGAAAGTTCCAACTGGAGTCCTTATCTCCTGGGGTGGATATGATGTTTTGAAACTAAACGTAGACAGGTTATATTCTTGAACTCATCTTCTGGGAATTTAGCCATAGATATACCTGTAATCCATGTGTGTACAAAAATGCATTCAGAGCATTCACCAAAGAACTGCTTTATACCAAGAAAGAGCTGGAAATAACTTAAACGCCCATTGACAAGGATTGATTCGATAAATTATGTTGTATCCACACAATTCAACTTTATACTCCAATTTACTTTTTTTAAGGAAATAGATCTAGCTATGTGGTTTACAAAAAAGAGTAATATTAAGTGATGTTGCCAAATACTTTCATTTTTGCTTGGATATTCACACCTGCCATTCACAGCCCATATTCTTGGGAAACAATAGCTCCACCTCTGGCTCTTAGGTGGGTTCTTGACTCAGGCCTAACTAACTCATGTAGCCGTGTCCTTTTCTAGGGGATTGGTTCTGATAGGAGCATGTGACCCGATTCATGTCAATGAGACCTGAAAAGTAGTTGGCTTGAGCCTCCAGGGAAAGACAATAATAAAATTAAAGCTTTCTGGCTCTTCTGAGAGAACTTCAAGAAATAACTTCTCTCTCTGCCCAGATATGGACATATCAGTATGTAGCCCTGGGGATGTTAGCAAGTCATATTTCAGCCAGGATGGGAAGCCAGCCTTAGCAATCACAGCATGGGTGGCAGAGTAGAAAGAGGAAAGCCAGACCTCTGATAACATAATTAAACCACTGAGTCAAATCAACCTTGAACCAAGCTCTTTTTCTGAACTTCCAGTTATACCAGTGGACAAGTCCTGTTTATTATTCAGGACAGTATGAGTTTGGCATTTGGTTACTTTCAGTGGAACATGTTCTGTAAATTAAGTGGAAAAATAAAAAAGCAAGGAGCAAAAAAAAAAATGTCAGATGTATTACTCTTTGTGTTAAAAAACATAGGTTAAAAAAATTCATACATACGAATGTGCTTGATTATGCATAGAAAAGTGAGTTCTGCATTAAAAGGGTGACTTTTCATTATTATTATTATTATTATTATTTGCATTTGAACTTGTTTAATTACATATTGGTTTAATAATTCTTTTGAAATACAATCATCAGTTCTGCTCATGCAGAAATATCTCCACAAAGGAATGGTTGGGATCTATTTGATGACCCCATAGGCAAAAGGAAAGGCACAAGAGGGAAAGGAAGAAGCTCTCTGGGGCACATAGTCTCCATTGTGGTGGGAATGTCATCGGACTCATTAAGACCACCTTAATCAAGTGTCATTCAGGATAAGGCAGCTGGTTTTAGGCTTAGATGTAAAGAATGCTGAGGACAGTCTTCAGACAACATTCCTTTAGGTTTGGTTGACCTCATGTAGTTAAGCTGTCTCTGTAAAAAATCTGGGGCTATTGAAGGAGGAGCCATGTTCTTGGGTTGCCCAGTCTTCATGCAGTTGAAGAACCCTGGCATCTATGTCTGTGTGAGAAGCCAGTGGAGAACCAGGCATCACTCATTTTCACATCATCCTCCCCAGTGGCAGTAACTTGTGAACAGACAGTGAGGGCCAACCTCTTACAATGTTCTTCCTCATACCAAACACCATTAGTCATCCCAAGAAATCTTGCCTGACTTTGTCATCCTTCCCTGTCCCAGTGCTTATAGCTCCCTTGGTCTTGAGTGCCCCTGCACATTGGGTTTCCTGGGAAACAGGCCCTGGAAAGACAATTGGTGAGCAGGAAATTCATGAAGTTCATGAAGGAGAATCCTTGTAGAAGTGGGCAGAGGGAAGTTTGGGCTGTGAGTTTGTTTCTCTCTTTATACTTCATGTTCTAAGGAAAAACTCTCTTTTTCTTCTCTTCTCACACCACCTCACTCTGGTCACTGAATGTGTGTGCTTTCTTTGACGCCAGCTAGGAGTTCTACAATGTGAATTAGTTCTGACACTATCTACCTGTTAAGGTTAAGGGCTCACTCCTACAAGACTACCCCTTTGACCCACTTCAGATGTCAACTTCAAGTCCAGGTTGCCACCTGGGGCTTCTGGCTGACCAGCTAGAAGTCAGAGGTTCCACAACCCCTTGCTCAGTTTTAATAATTTGCTAGAACAGTTGACAAACTCAGGAAAACGGGTTACTTACTAAATTACTGTTTTGTTATAAAAAGATACAACTCAAGTACAGCCAGATGGAATGGACGCGTAGGGCAAGGTATGTGGGAAGGAGCTCGGAGCTTCCATGCCCTCTCTGGGGGCACCACCCTCCCAGCACCTCCTGGGGTTCACCAACCTGCAAGTTCTCCGAACCCTGATATTTAGGATTTTTATGGAGGCTTCTTACATAGGCACAGTCAATTAAATTATGGGCCATCGGTGATTAATTCAACCTCTGGTTCCTCTTCCCTCCCTGGAGGTTGGGGGATGGGGCTAAAAGTTCCAGCCCTCCTGTCTCTGGGCTGGTTTCCCTGGCAACCAGCACCTTCCCCAAGGCTCTCCAGGAGCCCCCAGCCACCAGGCATCTCATTAGCATACCAAAAGACATGATCTCTAAGGAGACTCCAGGGTTTTAGGCTTGTGTGCTAGTAAATAGGGGGTGGAGGGGGACAGAGGTTCAGTCTAATAGGGCCTCAGTCAACCCAACAGGAACTCTGAAGTTGTGATAGCCCTTCAGAACTTCTCCAAATTGGGGAAGGGGCCGGGCTTTTGTCCCCACTTATAGGGTGCAGGTGCCCCAGGGAATAGAATCCAGCTGGGGATAATTGAGAGCTCTTTTCAAAGCTGAGGGCACACATTTTTCAGCCACGAAGGGATCCTGGGGGACTCGTCACAGGATCCCCTGCAGCACCCTCAGGTTTCCCAAATCTCCCTGTTCTCCTCCACGCATACTCCCTTAAACACCTTCCAAATAGGATCAGTGTCCTGCTGACTTCAGTATCCTGCCCTGAACTTTTACCTACAGTCCTTCCCACTCTTTCTCCGTGAAAAACCATGTGGGTTCCCCTCTGTGCCATAAGCACTTCACCTTCATCATTAGCTCACGTGATAGTCCAAACAACCTTTGAGGTCAGAATTATCTTGCCCCCATTTAGCAGATGAAGGATCTGAATCTCCAGTAGGTTAAACAATTACCCAAGGTTACACTGCTAATAACCACGTGGTCCTAAATACCAGCAACATTGCCTATCGCCAGTGGAGAGTTGAAGGCCAACTTCAAAGGGATAAGAAGTCTCAACAGGGCAGTGTGAGGGGGCTGTGGACGGAGAAAGGGGCCAATCAAAATGGCAGCTTCTGGGAGTGTGGAGACCCCCATTCTTTCTAGGCATGTCCATTAGCCCCTCTGCAAACCATCCTAAATCACACCGGCTCCAACGGAAAGACATAAGCCTTGGTCATAACTCCTTCCAGAGTCTCTTGAAGATGGAATTTCTGGTCACCACTGGCCTGACTCATCCCCTTTCCCTCCTGGCTCTGGAAGTCCCATTACACAGAGGGAAAACCACAACCCGGAGGCACAACGAGGCTGGCCGTGGGTAGCCCAGGTAGTTAGGTCAACTCCTATGGGTTTACACTATTTCACTGTCTTGACGACCCTCCCCTCTCTGAGGGGCCATTCAAAAATACTATTATTATTTTTTTAAAAAATCAAATGAGTCTATCTGTAAAACTAGAAAGTACAGAATAGACACCTCCCCACCCCCATCTCTGTCCCAGCCAGAGTTAAAGGGACTAAGGCAGCGATGCCCCTGATTTCTAGTCACTCGCACTTATTTTTAGAAGGCAGAAAAGAAAGAAGCCGCCTAAACGGCGCTATTAGGGTGGCTAATTAAATTTCTTCTTTGCTGTTACAATGCATTCATTTTTGAGGATCATTACTTTTCGTGTAGCTTCTTTCAAGAGCTTCGTTTAATGTTTTAAGTCCAGGAAACCGCAAGGCAAGACTTAAAGCCACAGGCCACGCTTCTACCAGTGGGGACGCGTCGGTGGCTCATGGCGACGTGGACGTGTCGGAGGCTCAGGGGCACTCCAGGGCGAGAGCATGACGCCAGAGTTGCCGTTTCTTCAGAAGTGCATGAACCGCAAAGGGAGGGGAACGGCTACCCCCTTTACAGGAGATCCTTCGAGCTCCTAGATAGGGGCGCGCTTGCATATAGCCTTTAGCTACTGTTCAAAACTCAGGGTGCTCATTTCCTACTTAATATTCATTTATTCACAAAGAGACAAGAGTTGCCCTACGGGGGCCAGACACTCGGATGCATGGTGGGGGGAGGGAGATGACGGTGAACGGTAGGCAAGGCTCAGAGGCGCTCTGGATGGAAGGCAGCCTGCGAACTGAACTGGACCCGGCTTCACCAGGGCAGGGCAATCAGGCACATCTCTTTCCAGATCCGTATTCAGGGTCCTTCTGCCCACAGTTTGAAATTGGCCGTTGTGGGATTCTTCACACCACAGACACGGGCAAACACCACAGTCAGGGCACCTCCCCCCCCCCCCCCCCCCACCATTTTGGAGAGCCAGCGTACCAGCACCCCACTGGCTGGGCCTCATTTCCCAAGTGAGAAACTGAGGCAGAGAGAGGAAGGGCATCTTCTTAGTTTTCTTTAGTGCCCACATCCTGTTTGGCACACCACAGGTGCTCAATAAATATTTATTAACTCATTAAAATATTCCTCCTCCCCAAGTTGCAGGTAAGCCATATGAAAGTGGAAAAGATAATGCAATTATACGAATCTAAAATGTTGTTGCAGAAACACGTACTAAACCTGAGACAACAGAACATTTAGTGTTTCGAAGAAAAGAAGTCGCTAACGTGTTTCACCACGGCAAGCCGTGAGCGCTCTGTTTTCTAACCAGATTAGATATTTGAACACGATCCTTTCTAGATCTCCAAAGCGTGGCTCAGATCTGCAAAGCCGTTTGGGACTAAGGCTCCCCATTTTCAATAGCACAAGATTTCGTCCACCGCGCAGACTTTTCAGGTGCTGAACACGACGTTAATCCAAAGTGAAGTAGATGCCCTGTACAGCCAAATATTTAGGTAAAGGTCAAGTCCACTTTCAACAGATGATACCTGCAAGTTAAGAAAACAATCTGCTGACCTTTGGAAAGGCGTGTCGACCACAGTGAACAACAAAAGTATGTTTTCCATTAGAAGAAAGATAGGAACTGGAGATGAGGCTGGAATGGTAAGGGGTAACCACCCATATTAAATAGCTCGGGTTTAGCCTCACCTTTTTCAAAGTACCCTGAAAAAAAGAAAACAAAAAACTGTTAGTGATATGGATAACACGTCACTAGCTACTCACCGGGACCGTACTGCAAATGTCCAGTTGGTGTCAAACTATAAACAAAACCCCATTCTGAACCCTCGTCGTAGGACTTACCTTCTGCCCTCTGCAACCCCACCCCCCACTTCTGCCCTCCACACCCCCTCACCTCCCCCACCCCTGCCACCACCTCCACTCACTCTCCACTGTGGTAATGATGTGAATGTGCAAAAGTCAAGACTGGGTTAAGAGGGGACCAAAAGGAATGTTTTAGATGAAATCAGATGTGACCCCTGGAATCAGGAGCGTTGGCTGAGCATGGTTTTAATTACGGGGGGCTCAGGCAGCTTCCAGATACCACTCTTCGGCGGCTTGGTGTACCTCTAAAAATGTGCTCGGCCGGCCAGGCTGCCGGCAGGGTTTATGACCTCCCACTCCATTAAAAAAATAAATAAATCAGAAGCCCTGGAGGCGGTCGCATGTTCAGAAGCAATGAAATTGCAACCTGTTTACTTCTTCGACATTTAAGTTCCCAGCCCAGGCACGGCCTTACAGGCTAAGACTAAACCTTATTGTGAAGGAATTAAAATTCTTTTGCTCTGATGCAGTCCGGCTTATGGCATATGGCCTGTCACTGAAGCCCCAGGGCTCATCTTGTGTTTTCCGAGATCTCATAAAATCGCCGAACCCTAATGGAAGGAGAATTTTGCATCTTCAAAATGTGTGGGGACTTCATTACAAACTCAGGCTCTTTAGACAGGACAGCCATTCGTCTAAGTCCAAGTCTGCTTTAAGATGCAAAGGAAATGAAGTCCATAAATGTGGAAGAATGGATCTAATATCACGGGGCTGACGGGGGGAGGCTTCTAAGTCACTGGAAAGAAAGACAGGCGAGCTGAGGACTAAAGGCAAAGGAATCGTCACTAGTCGAAGCCATTCGCTTTGAGAGAGGAGTGCCACCCATCAAATTTTCCTTAGGTGAAGGGTTGGTGTGGCAGTTTTATGTGTCAACTTAACTAGGTGGTGGGGACCAGGTACATGATCAAACACCAGCCTATATATTTCTGTGAGGTACTTTTTAGATGTGATGAGCATTTAAAGCAGTAGACATTGAGCAACGGAGATTACCCTTTATGATGGGGTGGGCCTCACCCAATAAGTTGAAGGCCTTAACAGGCGAGACCTCTGGGATCCTCTGAGGCAAACGGAATTCTGCCTGCCTATGGCCTCCAGGCTCAAGGTCAAAACATGAGCTCTTTCCAGTCTGTGGCCTGCCCTGCAAAGTTCAGACTTGCCAGCCTCCACAATCACATAGGCCAGTTCCTTAAAATAAATCTCTATCTCTAAATACAACCTGATTTATAAATGCATCCTATTGGTTCTGTTTCTCTGGAGAACCCTGACTAATGTGGTTGGTATGTGGAAGAAAAAAAAAACACAACAAGGAAGAGAACTCATGTTTGATGGGTACACGAAACATTTCTTTTGATTTTTCACCTGTCTCCTTAATCCTTGCAACAATCATATAAAATAAGCAATTCCTCCATTTTCCTGATTAGAGAACTGAGGTTTTGATCTTTCCCAGAATCACGAAGCCAGGAAGTAGTGGACGTCACGTTCGCTCAGGTCTGTCTCCTACGCCATGTCCCTTCCAGGACATCACTTGCTTCCGTGCACGGTTTGTTCTGTGTTATTCCGGAAAGCAGAGCAAGACCTTGGGCCTCCAAGATCTCAGCGAGAGAACCACCTGTAGAGAGAAGTCAAGACGAGAGACAAAGTCCTAATGGCATTCGAGGTCTTGGCTTTGATCATTTCTGAGATCAGTTTCACTCGTTCCTCAACTGCCAGGGGGGTGTTTTGTTTTTTGACCCCTTTTATGGAGTTAGAGTTGACACATGATAAACTGAACATATTCAAAGTGTGTAGCTTGATAGGTGTTGATATATACACATCCACGACATCAACATCACAACCAAAATAATGAACATATCATCACTCTCTAAAGCTTCCTCATGTACTTTTCTAATACTTTTCACCTTTCTACTTTCTACTCCCTTATGGCAGCAGGCACTGATCTGCTTTTGGTTACTATAAGTGAACTTATATTTTCTGGAATCTTATATATAAATGGAATGATACAGTATGTACTCTTCTTGGGTGGGGGGGAAGGAGCATCTGACTTCCTTCATACAGTAGAATTATTTGGAATTTTGTCATGCCGTTCTGTGTATCAATAATTCACTAATTTGTATTCCTGAGTATTTTTCCATTCTCCGCATATACCATAAGCCGCAATCTATTTATTCATCGGCGGGTGGAAATCGGGTGGTTTCCAGTTTGCCGCTGCTCTGAGCGTCCGTGTACAGGTTATTATGTAGGCATCTGCAGGGGTCAGCAGACCGTGGCTTCTTTTGCACTTCCCACAAACACAGCCACGTCCTGCATTTATTCATTTGTCTATCGTCCACAGTTGCTTTTGTGTTACAATAGCAGAGTGTGTAACGTCTTGGCCAGCAAAGCCTAAAATATTTACTTTCCGTTTTCCAAACCCCCACTGTTGTATGCATTCCTACAGTGACTAGGTATAAAGTAGGCGTATATTCAGCTTTTCATACAAATGGCCAAGCTGTTTTCCGAAGTGGTTGTACCGGTTTGCATTTCCACCAACAGAGGATGAAAGTTCTATTTTCTCCACGTCGTTGCCTAAAACTTAATATGCTCATTCTTTTTTTTTTTTTTGATTTTTTAAATGTTTATTTAATTTTTGAGAGAGTGAGAGAGCACAAGCAGGGAAGGGGCAGAGAGAGAGGGAGGCAGAGGATCTGAAGCGGGCTCCCTACTGACACCACACAGCCTGATGCGGGACATGAGCGTACAAACCGAGAGGTCATTGCCTGAGCAGAAGTCAGACGCTTAACTGACTGAGGCACCCAGGTGCCCCAATAGGCTCATTCTTTTTAATGTTGGCCATTCTAATAGATGTGTAGTGGTTTCTTTTTTTTTTATTTAAACAAATTTTTTTAATGTTTATTATTTATTTTTGATAGAGACAGAGCAGGAGCGCGGGAGGGGCAGAGAGAGAGGGAGACGCGGAATCTGAAGCAGGCTCCAGTCTCCGAGCTGTCAGCACAGAGCCCGACGCGGGGCTGGAACCCATGAACCGCGGGATGATGACCTGAGCCGAAGTTGGACACTCAACCATCTGAGCCACTTAGGCGTCTGACATAGAGGTTTCTTATGGAGGTGATTTTAGCTTCCATTTCTCTGATAACTAATGGTATTGAACATCTTTTCATGTGTATATTTTTTGTTTCTGTATCATTTTTTGGTTGAAGTAGATGTTTTAAATATTTTTGCTATTTGGGAGACAGAGGATTTGTTTTCTTATTACTGAGTTTTGAGAGTTCTTTATATATTTTGTCATATAAGCAACATATTAGATATGTGATTTGTTAATATTTCTTTCCAGTCTATGGGTTGTCTTTTTATTTTCTCCACAGGATCTTCACAGAGCTAAAGTTGTTAATATTGATGAAAGCATATTTATAACATGCTTTAGATATCATGTTTAGAAATCTTTGCCTTACCCAAGATCATGAGACTTTCTTCCATGAGTTTTACAGTTTAGAGTTATACTCAACTATTTGAGAACTATTAAGAAATGAGCAAAATTTTTAGAAAATTATTTTTTTACAAAAGGCTATCCAAAAACAACAACAACAACAACAACAACAACAACAACAAAAACAAAAGGCTATCCAATTGTTCCGGAATCATTTGTTTAAAAAAACTATCCTTTCTCCGCTGAACTATCTTTGCAACTTTGTTGAAAATAAATTGCCCCATATATGTGCAGGTCAATTTCTGGATTCCCTACTCAGCTTCATTAATCTATTTGTCTATCTTTGTGCCAATACCATGCTGTCTTTATTACCATGGATTTATAAGTTTTGAAGTCAAGTAATAAAAGTTCTCCAATTTTTTTTCAGAATTGTTCTTGCCATTCCATGTCTTTTCTATCTCCATTTGAATTTTTGAGTCAATTTATCAATTTCTACAAAAAAAATCATGCTGGGAATTTGATTGGAATTGTTGAATCTATAGATCAATTTGGGGGGAAAATGGTATCTTAATAATAGAGAGTCCTCTGATCTGTGACACAGTGTAGCTCTTCAATTTTTGGTTAGATGTTCTTTTCTTTCTCTCAGGTGCGTAATTCTCAGCACACAGGTCTTGCAACCACTGGCTGACTGGAAACAAGATCACAAAATAAACAACATCCTGTCTTTGTGTAAAAATTGGACATTTTACTCATCACATTGCATTAATTTTTGGACTTTTTCAAGTTTATGTATTTGTTTTGGGAGAGAGAGAGAGAGAGTGAGTGAGCATGAGTAATGGGGGGGGGGGGGCAGAGAAAGAAGGAGAGAGAGAGAATCCCAAGCAGGCTCCATATTCCATGCTGAGCTTCATGACTGTGAGATCATGATCTGAGCTGAAACCAAGAGGAGGACTCTTAACCGACTGAACCATCCAGGCTTCCCTTTATTACTGATTTCTAAGTCTAAGATCATAATGTTCAGAGATAATATTTCATCTGAACTTAATCCAAATTAGTGAGACCTTTTTACAGCCCAGAAAATAATCTCTTCTGGTAAATAGTCCATGTACACTTACAAAGGGTGTTAATTCTGCCATTATTGGGTGGAGTCTTTTATGAAAGGCCAAGTAGGTCAAGCTGGCTGTGAGTCGTTCAAGCCTTCTCTGTCCAGCTCAACTTTCTACCTGGTTGTTCTATCAATCGCTGAGAGGGGAGTTGCCGAAATCCCACCTACTTACAGATTTGTCTCGTTCATCTTTCGGTTCTACCAGTTTGGCCTCACGTATCAGAAGCTTTGCTGTGGTGCGTTTCCACGCAAGATACTCTGGTGCGTTCACAACTTTAAAAAGCCGAGTAGAGCATCTTGGGGCCTCACCTCGCACCCTCACGCCTTGTGGGTGGTCCCGAGGTCTCACCCTGTTCCTCCATGACTGGGTTTAACCATGCATCTTCCAGACTAAATTGCTTCAGAAAAGAATTACCCCAACACACAATTTTAAAGCAGCGTGTTTTTCTCTCCTTGTGGTACTTGAAATCTCATTGGAGAAGCAAGGCCATGACATTACAGCAAACAACACAAGGCCATTTATTATTAATAGCCAGATCTGGCGGAGAAATATTCTGCAGGATTCCCAAGGGGCCGGAGTTTAATCAGGACCGGGGCTTATTTGTATGCTTTCATTCTTTTGTTCTTCCTCTCTCCCGCCTTCTCTCTCTCTCTCCCTCCCTCCCCATTTCCTTCCTTCCTTCCCTTCACTTCACATTTACTTTGTACCTAATCAGACTCCGTTCCTTTGTCAAGAATTGATTCAGGCCAGATCCCTGACCTCAGAGGGTACAGAAGAGAAGCTGGCTTGGAAGAAGTGGGACTTGAGTGGAGCCTTGAAAGACAATAGCTGAAGGACATATTCTGTAGGATGAAGAATGGACTTGACACATGCACAAGCAAATGAATTCTGTGCTTCTCTGGAAAACTCGAAACCTTCATGTCTTCTATATGATCCTTGTCGATCAAAAAATAAAGGTGCTTCTTTGTTTTGTTGCCCCTCCTACTAAAATCGCAGATACTTAATAAATGTGGGGTGGGGAGGAGAGACTAAATGACAGAAATAACCATTCCTGTTATATCACCGATGTGTAACCACTTCACAATCTTTGGTATCTTTCTAATTTGTTTCCACATATGAAAAATAAACATTAAATTTTATATCCAGATCTTTTCTTGACATTCTGTCCAGAATTTTCTACGTTATCATACTTTTAGTCAATGTAACTTTAGACACAGTCTAATCGAGAGGCTGAACAAGTTGAAAAATCTCTCTATTGTTTTATATCTAGATTGTTACTGGTTTTCCCTTATCAAAAACATTCTGCCAAAGCATTTTTATACACTATTTTTTATTTGTATAAATTATTTAAATTTAAATAAATTTGTATTTATTATTTTAATGCCTTATAAATGAAGGGAACTTTTAGAGATTATCAAGTCCAACCATTTCAATTTTCAGACAAGAAACTGAGCTATGGGTAATTAACTGAGTTTTTTGGAGCTGTGCTTCTTGAACTTTAATATGTATGGGGATCACCTGGGGATCTTATTAAACTACAGATCATGATTCAGTAAGTCTGGGGTGGATCCCAATATTCTGCATTTCTGACAAGCTCCCAGGTGATGCAGATGATTGCACAAAAATATGATTTATACATCAGGTAAAGGATTTGAAACAAAATATGTCTGTCTGCAAAGCCCAAGCTCAAAGCCTCTATTACCTAGGACAGACTATAGTGGCTAATCAGAACCGATGTGTAGAAGCTTTCAAATGTAATTGAAATTTAATTTAATTATCTTAGTTTAAGGATATCCTTTCTACCAGCCATTGAAGATATGCAAACTCTAGCTGAACACCCAAATTGGTAGAGAGGTTTAATGGAAATTCAGTGATGGAGGGGAGCATCTATCATCCAGTGACCTTGAAGGTCCTCCCGACCTCAAAGTTAAGGTTTTATTATATATGTTAATATTAGATACTTTGGATATTTATCCCAACAGCTAGCTCTCCAGGGATTTAAGATTCAAGGAGCCATTTTCTGATAGAAGTGCACTGTCAAGCAGGAGAAACAGATGAAATTAGGAGGGTTTTTTTGTTTTTGTTTTTGTTTTTTTTAAACCACACTGGATGGTAGTTAGAAACCCAGGAGATGGCCAGAGTGGTCACATGAAAGAAAAATCTTCCTGTCTCCCTCCCTCCCTCCCTTCCTCTCTCTCTCCTTCTCCCTCTCTCCCCCTCTACTCTTTTGGAAAAATAAAACCTCACATTTGAGAAATTTTGGGAAATATAATTTGCATTTGAAGAAAATGTCAGAATTTTTTAACACAAGATGGGAAGCAAAAGAGAAAATGTAAATGATTGGGGTCTCTTTACAAAAGGAAGATAGTGTCGCTTCTTAGTACAGACACATTTCTCTTTACAAGGTTTTCAAATGATAATGTTCTCCTTGAAACATGTTAAATGTCTGAGTCGTAAATTTCAAATTGTCACTGCAGGCTGAGCTCCCGCATGAGAAGAAGAAGGACTGCTTGTTTTTTTACACAAGCTTCTCTAAAATTCCTGAAAAATTCCCAAATTATTGATTTTACTTAAGCCTTCCAAAAACTGGAGCCCCTGCTTGGTGACACACAGGCGCATGGATGACAGAGACGATGCCTCAGAGATGCCACCCTGCTTAGTCAACTATGACCTCCTTCCAGTATTCTGGATTCCTATTCCCGGGGACCCATCGGACTTCCCCCTATGGGTTGGACACCTGCTGTCCATTATCCACCTTCCTTGCCAAACCAGGTGCTCCTCCTGATCCTGAATACACTCATTTCATTTCCCTCTCCTCTCCCCTAAAGCACAAATTAGATTCACCAACACCTGACCTCCACTCTTATGTCATGTCCATCACATCCTGCTGATTCCCCTGTTGCTACTGGTTCAATAATTTAATCTCTCCTGTCTCCAAGTTCTTATGCTCAGCCTTTCTGGTGCATCCTCCACACTGATGCCAGAACATTCCTTTCAAAGGGCAACTATTACTCTTCCTAGGTGTGAAGTCACACTTTGGTCTTGGAATCTATGACTGACTACAGCCCAAAGGTCCCACTTCCTCACCTGTCATTCAAAACCTTCTCTAAACTGCCCCCACCCTTCCTGTTCAGCCTCATCCCAATTTAAGCAAGAGTCTAGCCAGGCAAAAGAATGTGCCCTTCCTGGAAGATGTATTTAGGAAGTACGTTGGCATGGTGGTCACCAGGCTTTGGATTCAAGCTTCAGCTCTACCTTCTCCAAGCTGCATGGGACCTTCAGGCCAGAAGTCAAGACTTCAAGACTTTGAGATGGCCTCCCATTTTTAAAAACGAAGGTACTAACAGTGCCTCTCTCCTATCATCAATGCAAGGATTCAAGGTAACACTTAGAGCAGAACTTCCAGTTGCTGCCAGGCACACGTGTACTAAAACAGGGTTGTGGCTGATCTTACAACAGAAGGACCAGGATAGATTGCAGGCTCATGGATTTTCTCTAATCGGTCAAAGACCTGAGATCTCAGGGCAATGGACTAGCGCACAATGTAAGAGAGACACTCACAAACAGGGACCAGACCTGAGTACTTGCTTACCTGGGGCAAATGCAGCAGCACACCATGAAGAAGAATTCTAGAAGAAGCTAGAATAGCTCCTGAGTGGAAGTCACTGAGAGAGTACAGAGCAATTGGGGCCACAGATATAAGGGAATTTATACACATTTTGCAGGCTTTTTTCCCATAAACAGAACTCGGTGAGAATCTTGGGGATGTGTCCCTCATGACTCAGGCCTGGCATTGGGGAATAGCAGCCACTGGAAAGTGGACATATCACCAAGAGCCTTCGCACAAATAGGGACCTCATTTATCAGACAGTCTGATCTACCTTGCATTCATACAGGGCTTTATTTTTTTCATTATTATTATGTATTTGAAGGCAGAAATTCCTAGCTTAATCTTTTTTTATGGTGAAGGAAAACAGATGTCAAATAATTATGTCCCTTTCCCAAGGTCACACAATGAGTTTCTTTAGAGGTAGTCCAAAAATCGTGGTCAAGGGCTTTTGCTCTGAGCCCACTTGCTGTGTTGGTAGGAAACATCTATTCAAACATGAGATGTTGAAGGTTCTATCACACATGGGCTCATTTTGTATGACTTACTACTATCCTGTCAGGTAGGTTAAAGTATGGGCTAATAACCCCATTTTACAGATGAGAGAATTGAGGCTCAGGGAGATTAAGGCTTGCCCCAAATTGAAGGGCAGTATTGTTAAGGTGGGGCTGGAAAAGAAAGAGCTGGGAGGAGGGGGGATGAGATAGTCCTTAAAGACTTTATCCCTTGAGCAATTTGAAACTGTAGGTGTGGTTTATTTCTTTAAAGTTTATTTATTTATTTTGAGAGAGAGAAAGAGAGAGAGAGTGAGAGAGAATCCCAAGCAGGCTCCTTGCTGTCAGCACAGAGTCTGTCGCGGGACTTGATCCCCAAAACCGTGAGATGAGGACCTGAGCTGAGACCAAGAGTTGGACGCTTAACTGACTGAGCCAGCCAGGCGCCTTATGAAACTGTAGATGTGTTTTAAGAACACACAGATACAATCTGATGTTGTTTTATGTTACTTTTTCAAACAAGCAATCCTGTTTTTATAATATTCTTTTACATTTAGCCACTTAACATCCACTCTTTTTTTTGCTGGCAGCCACACCCTACTTTAACTTTGAGGAAGCTACCCCTTCCCTACTTATAGCCTGGAAGATTCTAGGAAGAGCATGTGCCAGGCTCCATGTCTTGGCCCTTGGCTGGTTCACTGTGGGCCACATGTCCTAGGTAGACCTGGTCAGGGCCAACAAGACCCAGTTCTCAGGTTTTTACTAGGCTGCCACTTTTATTGGACTCTTCCATTCCCTGTAAAAGATGTTGAGACCACACCACACAGAGAGCAGAAAGTGCCCAGCTCAGAAGAAGCCAAGTCCAGAAATGCATCCTAGCAATGTTTTTAAACTCAAATCAAGCCTTACTTAAAGTCAAATCTACCCCCGGCATTTTGCAGTTATGTGAACTATCAATCTCTCCCTCCCTTATCCCTGCCTTCTGAAACTGAGTTGGATTCTTAAAAACCCCAGTGGAAAGACACCTAACTAGTATACCCTTTCATGGCTGTTAAATGAACAAACTTGTAAAAATAATGACCAACATTTGGTAAGAGTGTGAGAATTAGGCTTTTTCCTACACAACTTATATAAATATAAATAAGTGCACACACACACACACACACACACACCACATATATAAACTTAAAATATGTGCATACCCTAACACTCAAAAATTTCACTTTAAAAACGTTATCTTACATAAATAAAGATTGTGTGAGGCAAGTTAGTTGGAAAGAGACAAATTAAAGATGTTATGACAAATAGTGATCCATCTATACAACACAAACTAAGTAGGATTTAAAATAATATTGCAGAATATTGACATGTTAAAATGTTTATAAAGTGCCAATGAGTATAATATACACTATAAATTATAGGTACCATATAATTTTATTTTGCTTACAAAAATGTAAACTTATATGCATATAGAAATAATGGGGAAGCTATACCCTGATACACTACCAGTGGTAGGAATATCAGTAAATTTTTCACATTTTCCTTTTTGATATTTCCTTTTAAAGACATGTTTAATTATTATGAACTACAAAAACAACACTTATAGAAAGCTTTTTAAGGGAAAATAACTTAGACATTGCATTACAGAAAAATTAGAAAAACAAAAGGAATGAGCCCATTCATAAACATAACACTGTAATGCAGTCATTCTCATGGAACTGGATATCTTTCTTTGCAGGATTTTTCTAGGCTTTGTTTTCCCTTGGTGTTGTAGCTATTAGAATGTATGTACCATTTTGCATCCTGTTTTTGTCACTTAACATCTTGTGGGTGTTTCATGTTGTCCCAGATCATTATTACACATTTCCATCCAATGTTCATAATGGTTTATGGACCATTCTGTAGATTTATTGTACTTTTCTTTATTTAACCATTCCTATATTGTTGGATGTTCAGGCTGTGTGGTTCTTCAAAAACATATTCTGTATTGCTGTGTATTTGGGATGGCTTTCTTTGGAGAAATCCCCAGAAGTGAACCCATTTCATCATCTAAGGAAGGCCTGTCCCAAGAGCACATGTAAGGAAGAGTTAATCCCATAAAAGCCATCACCTGGGCTCCTGACTTCCTCTCACTAGGATTCCTCACTGGGGGATCTTCGGGAGCAGTGCCTTCTGCCCAAGCTCCTGCCAGGACCCATCTTTCAAGTGCAGGGCAAGCACAGAGCTTCCGAAGCCCAGAAGGAGGCTGGGACCAGGCCAAGGGCCTGCTGGGGGAAAACTAAGAAATAAAAGCAGGATAAAAATCTTTCCAGTTACTTCTAAGTGCAACTTGAGGCTTAGTGGTCACCAATTGAATCAATATCTGACCCAGAGGCTGACTGACTGAGGAGTTGAGTCATTTCCTCATGTCCAAGGCTAGAAAATGGAGACTCTGTAATGGACAGGGAGAGGCCTTCCCCAGTGAAGGAGGGCCTGTAATGGAGGAAGGCTGGCCTTGGGTCAGAAGGCCTCAGTTCCACCCGCCAGATATGGGACTCTGAGAATGTCTTCCTGACAAAATGGCGCTAATAATACCTGTCTGCCTGGAAGCCTGAATGTCTTCAATGAGAAATGGATATGAAAGTCCTTTGTAAACTCTAAAGTGCTGTGTGTGTCCTTGTGAGGGATAAAGATGGTCTTTGCTTGAAAAAGGTTAGAAAACGACAGTGTGCTCGCTCACTATGCTTAGTGTCTGATGGTTGTTTCTTCATTGATCCCACGTTTATTGAGTGCCTGCCGTGTGCCAGGTAATTTTTTATGTACTTGGGATACAAAAGTGAACAAGACAGGTAAGGCCTTTCATGGAACTTTACATCCTAGTGAGTGGAGACCACACCACACAGTAAACAAACAAGTGAGCAAAAGAGAAAACAAGGTGGGTGTCAAGAAAAAATAAAGTGGGGTGATAGGGCAGAGAGTCCAGGAGTGAGGGATACTGTTGTTTTCTGGAATGAGAACAGAGAGTCTCCAGAAGGTGACAGTTATACTGAAGCCTGAAAGGTCAAAGAAGCAAGCCACCTGAAGACACAGGGGAAGATGCCCCAGGCAGAAGCAACAGCAAGAGCAGGAGGTGGGAAAAAAGTTGGAGGGCGCCTCACCTCCCAAACTGATATGGTGAAACCTAATCCCCAAGATGATGGCATTAGGAGGTGTGGCTTTTGGGAGGATGGACTCTTCTGAATGGGACTAATACCTTCAAAAGAAGAGATGTCATTAATTAGACGTATGGGGATGATCACTTTGCAATATACAAGAATATTGAATCACTATGTTGTATGCCTTGAAGCTAATGAAATACAAGAGGCACTGTGAGTTGATAATTGATGAAGGGTAATATGGCACTTCACCCACACCCTTCTCTCTGCTTTGCTGTATGTTTGAAATTATCCAAAAAGAAGAAGAGACACCAGAGCTTCCTCTCCCTGCCATGTGGGGACAAATGAGAAGACTGCCATCTACAAGACGAGAAGAGTTGCCTCACCAGCACCTGATTGTTCTGACACCTTGATCTTGGACTTCCCAGCCTCCAGAACTAGGGAAAATGTAATTTCCACTGTGTAGTCCACCCATGCCAGTGGTTGGTGATAGCAGCCTGAGAGACTAAGACAAAGATAACAAGCCCATAAGTCTGTACAGGTTGGTTTAAAATAAGTCTCAACGTTCCTTGGTCAGCAAAATGTCTCCAGTCAATGTAGTCTTAACTGCAGTAATAATGCCCCCAAAGGAAGAATAAATTAGTTCTTGGTGGAAGCACAAAAGAACCTGGCATTTTTTGCATTTGAAGCACAAGTACATATGCAATACATAAATAAATGTATCGATGTTCTTAAATTTTCATGGGAAAGTTGATTAGGAAACAAATACCTTAAAAAAGTCCTTAAGAGTCAACAGTAAAAAATAGGTTGAGAAATACTTAAGTTAGAGCCAGTCAGGGCCCAGCATTAGGTTACTCAAAGGTGAGTGAGAAGTTTTCCTTTTGTAGTAGAACCTAGGAGTCCAAATCTTCCCATGCTGCCCACCATTATCACCCCCCATGACCCCCCAAGAGAGACATGCAGAGAGAGCCAGACTTAGAGAAGGAGGGCTTGTTACCAGCAGAGAGTTTGGTCGTCCCATCTCTGCTGTGAACACCAGAAACTGGCCCCCAAAAGGGCTTCATTAAGACAGAACTTGCTTTCTGTCTCACATCAATGAATCCCAGAAGGAGTCCAAGCCTGATATGGCAGCTCCACAACGACCTTGGACACTGGTTCCTTCCTCATGGTCTAAAAATGGTTGCTCAAACTCAGCCATCATGTTCGAAGTCCAGGCAGCTGTAGGGAGGAAGATCATCAGGCACACCCAAGAATTGGTACTTCTACTTATATCCCATTGCTGGAACTCATTCATATTATCCCCACCCTGCCCCAGCTGCATGGGAGGTTGGAAATAAAATCCTTAGAATAGCAATGAGCCTAGCTCAAAGTTGAACCATCTCTTATAAATAAAGAAGGAGAGAACAGATGCCAAGGGACCGCCATCTGCCATGATGTGCAGATCCTATGTGGACCTTCTCTCCCTCATATGGTGCAGAATCAGGAAGATCCCTTACACAGGCTTTCGTGAGTTTCTGTCTCTGGGCCTCCCTCTAGTACCCACTGGATTTTCTTTTCTTTTTTGTAAAATGTATTTATTTTATTTATTTAAGTGATCTCTACACCCAACATCGGGCTCAAACTTACAACCCTGAGATCAAGAGTCAAGTCACCTACTCCTCAGACTAAGCCAGCCAGGTGCCCCGCTACTGGATTTTCTAAGGTGGCAATAAGGCAGTGAGAAGTGGAGGGCATGTTTTCACTGGAAGAAGGAGGCTCCAGGAACAATTATTTCAAACACTGGAGAGAGAGACAGAGACAACCTTCCCTATTTAGGTTTATTTATATTCTCCTGTTAACACTCATTCCCCCAGTAATGTGATTCGATTAACATTCCAGAACCTGACTCATTCTCCACACTATTTTTTCCTGCCAGGAGATGGGGGAGTAAGAAGAGCTCACACCTTCCTTTACCCTATAGGCCATCTCCCTCTAAGAGTCACCCAAAGCAAAAGGAAGCTGAGGCAAGAAAAGTCGTGCATGGAGGGATGTCTCTAGGGAGAATGTCCGTAGGGCAGCCCAAGAACACAAGGGCACGGAGGCCCTGTCTAATAAAGGAGCAGATCCCCAAAGGGATACCTTCGGCACAGCATGCGGAGTGCTGAAATCAAAGTGTGAAAGACTTTGAGGGTGGGGAGGGTGGGGAGAGAAAGCTCCACAGAAGCCAGCCATGACCATAGAGGTGCCAGAAGGGGGAAAGAGACATTCAAGGCAGAGCAAAGGCCTAAAGGGGTGAGGAGGGACACACGTTTGGGGGACACTGGACTAGTTTGTTTGAGATGAGGGCCATATGAGAAGACGGTGAAGGTGGCAAGTGGGAGAGAAAATATGTCGGAGATGAATTTACCTGAAATGGTAGCAGGCACAGTCTAGCTACTTGGCTCCAAATGTCCTTGGTGAAGTTAACAGATTTGGGCTGGTAAGGAACAAAGAGCTGCATGTAGAGGTGATGGATGAGCCCCAAGCCTGGAGAGACCTTGAAACGAAATCCCTGTGATCCCAGGAAAGAACAAATCTGAGAGCTACCGGACGCAGGGTGGCTGGACGCCTTTCTGTAGAACCCATTCCGAGCACTGCTGAAACCCCAATGGGTTGAAGAGTGCCCCCTAAAATTCACATCCACCTGGAACTTGAGAATTTGAGCGTATTTGGAAATAGGGTCTGTGCAGATGTCATTCATTCACTTAAGATGACAATCTGACTGGTGTCCTTATAGGAGGAAAAGACTTGCGGAGATGCGCGGGGAAGAAGGCCATGCGATGAATGCAGAGACCGGAAAAACAGGAAAACCAGCAGAAGCTAGAAGAGGAGAGGGAGGATGTCCCCCTAGAGCCCTCAGGGGGAGCACAGCTCTGCTAACACCTTGCTTTCAGACTTCCCGTCTCCAGAACTTTGCGAGTGAAGTTCTGCTGTCCAAGCACCCCGTTTGTGGCACTGAGTTAGGTGGCCCAGGACGCGAACACACCTGCCCTGCGAGGCACGATTCTGTGCGTGCCCCAGCAGCACATGGGCATGTCAGCAAAGGAGAGACGCGTCCACGAGGCCTTGCGGGCCCTCCACGCAGCGACCGGGGGTAACAGGGAAGCGACCCAATGAACCGACCAAAGAGGGAGAAGGCAGAGAAGAGGAAACGGGCCAGAGCTGGAAGTGGTGGGACACATCTCCAACTTAGGCCACAGGATGCGTTGTTTCTGGATAACTCGGAAACAAAAGAGCCCGTCACCGGCTCGCTTCCGTTGCCATGGCAAATCCATCCTTCCCCTGCCTCCCACGCCTCCCCCAAACGCTACCGCTCGCCACTCTCGGTTGTAAATACTTCCATAAATGTCGAGCACGTAAAAAGCAGGAATGCCCCGAGTCATTCTGATTTACCACCCCTGTTTTAGAAACAAAATTAATCTGTACAATGTATCGGAGCGAATATGCCCCGGAGTCCAGAAAGCCGGTGAGCCAGAAAGCCAACCTTGGACAGCGTGTGCGCTCTCGGGCTGGCTCTGCGGGCTGAGACGAAGCAGGGCCTGGGCTCGGGGTTTGCAACGCTGCCTCCTGTGGTTTGGGTTCAGGCGCATCCCTACCTTGGGAGCCTCAGCTGGAAAATGAGCAGGTGGGATTGCCCAAGCTAACATCCTTTCCGGTTGGAAAATTCTGTCCCTGGGGCTGAGCCCAAGCGTCCCGGAGGGGAGATGTCCCCTGTGAGGGTCTTGGATGGAGCACCCAGGGGTTCTGCTTCTCACTTGACGGTACAGGACAAGGAAGGGCACACAAAGACAATACGTTACGAAAGGATTCTACAGCACCATCCAAAAGCTCCTCACGTGGTCCAAGTCCTGGATTCTGACTTTTTGTCTACCATTGTTTTTAATGCTATTTCTAATAGTAGCAGCTAATGTTTATAAACACTTTTCTGAGTTCAGGCACAATTCTAGGCACTTTTAATACATATTTTTAAATTTTTATTATTTTTTTAATGTTTATTTACTTTTGTGTGTGAGAGAGACAGAGAGCGAGCGAGTGCACAAGTTGGGGGAGGGACAGAGAGAAACAGGGAGACACAGAATCCCAAGCAGGCTCCAGGCTCGGAGCTGTCAGCAGGGAGCCCGATGTGGGGCTCAAACTCACAAACTGTGAGATCATGACCTGAACTGAAACCAAGAGTCAGACGTTTAACCTATTGAGCCACCCAGGCACCCGCCCATAGGCACTTTGATATTTTAAATGTTACTCTTTATATCTATCAGGTAGATACTGTGATCTCCCTCACTTTATAGGAGAGGATGCTGAGGTGGGGTGGGGGTCAGTGGTTGGCCCCAAATGCTGTTAGCTACCATGTCCTGCTGGGGTTTTTTTAATGATTAGAGGAAAGGGCCCTTCATTTAACATCGAGATGGTGAATCAGGTGTCAAGGAGCAGGACCAGTGTTCTGCAGGACTCTCCGGGGAGAGCTGCTCAGTCTTGTTCTCCATCTTTCCCCCCTTCCTGTCACCCCTAGAGTAGCCATCTTGTAAGGCTCTCCTGAGCCAGTCGGTTGAAAATCCACACCTGGGGCATCCAACTGTCTGTCATTCAACCTCACACAGCTTGTGTATAAAAGTGACATAACTGCCATTTCCTGCTCCCACATGGCCAAGATCTTCTCATTCCTGGGGTGGTTTTACTGAGCCCCGGGAACTCCTGGGACTTCTGGTCATGTGACCTTGTGGCTGCAACCAGCCAGGGGGGCTCCAGGAACTGTGGTCAGTCTCCAGTCTCCCCCCATGTGGAGGAGAAACTGAGGCACAGGGGGTGGATGCCGTTGCCCCAATGTCTCAAAGCCTCACTTGGCAGACCCAAGCTTGGATCCCTGTAGCCATATCTGGCCTCTTCTCTGTGTCCCTCTGACTTCTCACCTCCAGAAAGCATCTTCCTCAGTCCTTGTCAAAGACCTACAGCAGAGAAACTTTGTCTTGTGTGCACTCCCCTTTTTCCTCCCCATCCCAGGGAACTGCTCCTATATATCCCCTGCTGCTCTAGAATCACTCTGTCCAGCTCGACACCCTAGCCGTCTCCAGCCATGCTTTCCACATTGAAAACAGTCCCTGCTGCATTGAAGTCCTGTGTACCCACCCCTAATTTGTCTGATGAATGCATCCATTCAAACCCTTGTTGAGAACCAACTGTGTTAAGAGAGTCAAGATTCTGTACTTTTCAAAGCAGAGTTCAGACAGTCCCTTGCTCCTGAGGACTGCTGTGTAATCACAGATTTCTGGCTACAAAGAAACTTCTTGGGGATTCTGTTCAAATAAATAGCTTCCTGGATCCCCTCGGGGAGAGGGGACTCTAGTTCTGATGTGGAAACTAGTGTCTGTGCATTCCCAAGTGACAAGATGTGACTACCGTTTGGGCCCACTGCATCAACGGGTTCCAGTGATCTCTTTGGGTACCTGATTACCCAAGGTCACACCCACACCTTCTGACCACTCGCTCTTGTCCAGGGAAAGTGCTTTTCTTTTTATCAGGCTTGGAATTTTCTTCCCTTCCCTTCATTCCTGGCGTTATTTTAGGGGAACAATGACTCAACACTGACTCATGCCGTCTTTCCAGCCCACTGCTTCATTCCTGAACTAACTGGGGTTCTTTTCAGCGCTTCTACCTACTCTGGAAAAAGAGAGAGAGAGAGAGGTAGAACAGAGGATTCTTACTGGTGCTTCTGCTCCCCAAGTTTACATGCACACCACAGAGTGCTTGTTCTAATTCATTTTTCCACTTTAGGTCCCCAACTCTAAAACTCAGCCCCGTAGTAGTTTCAATCCACAAAGTATCCTTCTACAAACTGGTAGGAGTCCTCACCAGGGAGGGTCATATTTATGTTCCAAAGTAACTTCGATGTGATGGAAAGGACCTCCTTTCCAGGGTTAAATGTTGCCAACTTCTTGTATCATCAAAGCATTTCCAGAAGAACAGGATTGCTCCTTCTCTACAGCAGACCCTGGTCCCTAAACAGAACAAAACCTCTCAGCTTGCTTCTCCACTCTCTGTCTTTCTCTCACTTGCACACCTGCCTTCATTTCTAGTCCAGAGCTGCTGTGGTCTTGGTTCCCAGCTTTTGGTTATTTTGGTGACCATTTAAGATGCAAATGAAGTAGACTGAAGGCTCACTGGCGTGCAAGCTGCAATGTATCATCTCTTCGGCAAAAAACATTCAGCAGATTCAGACACACACTTCCCGAACACATGCTGCATTTCTCTCACCAAAACACACATTTTCACATACCCAATGCTGTCTCGAATTCAGAGCATCATTCTTGCTCTTTGGGGAGGACATATTTCCTCATCCATCTTCTAGAGAGACCTCTCTGCCCCAGCTCTATTGACTCTGCCAGTAACCACGTTCTGGGCTTGTCCTTGCAAAAGGATCCCCTGTAACCTCGGGTTCCCCACGTCCCACAGGGAACCAACCAGCTTCTCCCAGAAACCTGCTCCCCTTCCATGTTTCCTGCATCCTCTTCAGATTTCTTCCAAACTCCTCTTTAAACTTGCATGCTATGCTCATTCCTAGACACAAGATGAGATGGAATAATTTATTACGCCCCTCTTTTTACTATGCCCCAAGGCACAAAGCTGGCCACATGAAGCTCCTAAATTCAATAAACACTGAATTGGAAGGAATGTACTTAGCATAAAGCTGTTTGAAAGTGTAAAAAAAATGGGGTGCCTGGTTGGCTCAGTCAGTTGAGCGTCCGGCTTCGGGTCAGGTCATGATCTCACAGTTCGTGGGTTCGAGCCCCACATCCGGCTCCATACTGACAGAGAAGGGCCTACTTTGGATCCTCTGTCTCTGTCTCTCTCTCTCTGCCTCTCCCTCCCCACCAAAACCAAGTAAATAAACCTTAAAAAAAAGAAAGAAAGAAAGTGTAAAAAAGGCAAGGGATTATACTCTTTCAACACTTGCTACAATTATCACTTTCCAGAAAGTGCTCTAACAGTGACAATACATGACCTTTATATAGAATCCAAAGTTAGTTCTCATCCAAACAGTAATGTAGAAAATGTTCTGCAGTCCAAAGATCTGAATCTGAGTCTTGCCTTTATCTTATTGAATTTGAACACAGGGCACAATCTCTCTGAATCAAATCAGGATGATAACAGTTGTAGTAGTAGTAGTAATAATAATAATAACTCAAGTATAATTAAAATTCTAAAAAGTAGGGGCACCTGGGTGGCTCAGTCGGTTAGGTGTCTGACTTTGGCTCAGGTCATGATCTCACGGTTCGTGGGTTCAAGCCCCGCATCGGGCTCTGTGCTGACAGCTCAGAGCCTGGAGCCTGCTTCCGATTCTGTCTCTCCCTCTCTCTCAAGAATAAATAAACGTTAGAAAATTTTAAAAAAATAAATAAAATTCTAAAAAGTATACTCTTGTGGGAAAGTGCATGCTAAGCCAACATGCTCCTCTAAGACTCTACCTTCCAAGGAGTCACCTGGTAGAGGAGACAACTTTCTCCATGTGGTCCTACTGTGCGTGATCTTATTTCCCTACAAACAGTACTGAAATGACCCCACCTAACCTTTAGATTCCTTATTGATTTCGACAGTGTCCAAGTCTAGCACAGTGCAGTTGTTCGATAATTACTTATTGCATGAAAGGATGAACTTGCAACAAATGTGGTCATTAGGATCATGTTTATACCTCTATTTGCAGTTAAAATCCTTCATTTCACTTTGGGTCTCCCTCCCTAATTGTGTGCTGAATTCTGACCAAAATGGAAAATGTACTCAATTGTGTAAGGATACTCAAAAAGACATTTCCACACATCTGCACGGACTTTTACCCTTATCACCACAAACAAAAACATATAAATATATGCATGTATATGGAAGGCTTATTCTGAGGCAAACAGAATGGGCAATTGGGCTAAGAAAGAATGATCCCTTGCTCCTGAACTAACAAAGAGCAGATAGCTAATCAATTTGCTGAGAAGTTATCCATTGTTGAAAATTAACCTGAAATGTGATCTCTGGCTGTAACGTCCGTGTGGTAAGATGATGTGTGAGGTTCTCCTTTTTCAAAGGCTTCGCTGCCACTCTGTCCCCTTCCAAGAAGTCCCCTGATTCACAGACAGGTCCAGCCCCTCTCGCTCACGGAGATTTAATAGTTGAGGCCCGCCTCCAACCCATAAAACCAACCTGTCACTGGGGCGAAATAGCTCACGTGGGGCTGGGGGGCAGGGGAACAATCCATCCAGAAGAAGCCACGTGAGCAAAGTCACTGGGACAAACCCGGGCCCGTCATTTGCAAAGTCTTCACCCTCCACGATGCGCCCGATTGGAAGTCAGGATGGAATGGATACTTGATCGCTCGTTCTTTCCAGCTCCACGGAGCCAAAAGCTTCACTCACAGCTACTCACACCAGTTGCCTGCTGACCTTTTATGGGTTGCAACCTGCGTGCCTGACTAACTGATTTGTTCCAGCTGCAGCGATATTTTCTACCTTCCTTGTTACTTAATTGATCCTGGCTGTGCCTGGTCCCGCAAACCAGCCCTCCTGGACCTTGCAACATATGCTGTATATCCTGCATGTACTCCTGTGTCCTGACAAGGAACATAAAAATCAGAGATGGCAGGAGACAAGGGGAGGGAGATGTCAAACGCAGCGGTACGAATGCAAATCACTTGGCTTTCCTCCTTGGGTCTCTCCAGCACTGTCCTCTGCACCGTAGACCTAATGACCCTCTTCCTACAGACAGCACATCTCTGGAGACTCAGATTTTCTCCTCAAACTTTAAAAACAGTAATCACCCACAGACCTTTAAAGGCAAAAGAAAACAATAGAATAACAAATGGGTTCCTTCATCCATTCTTTGTTCTTTTCACCATGTGTATTAAGTTCCTACTTGGAACTTAAGTGCTTGGCATAGTGCTAACCTCCAGGAAAACAGAAGTGAATTAGAGTTTCTGCTCTGCAAGAGCTCGCAGTCATGTGGGGGGCAAAGATGCAACAAATAACCAGAACATTGTGACATATGCCTTCACCTCGATGGGCAGTTCTCGATGTACAGCAAGGGACCCCTGGGCATTCCCAAGACCATTCCAGAGAGTCTGTGAGGTCCAAACACTTCTTATAATAAAACTACCATGTTTTTGCTGTTTTTTTTTTTAACCATCATTCTCTCTTAAGTGTACAATGGAGTTTTCAAGACACGACATGACATGTAAAGTCACAACAGATCACAGACAGATAGGACAGTCCAACTGTCTTCTGTTCAGCCAGACATTAAAGAGATTTGCAAAATGTAAAATAATGTCACTCTCCTTATATTGTCCTGTTTTGGAAAATATAGTTACTTTTCATACACATGTCTTACTGTGTCATTGTATATAATTGGTTTACTGTGATTTCTAAATTAATACAAATGTAAACAAAACCTCAGAAATAATTTCGAATGTAGTAAATATTGATAGATACAGCGCACATAAACAAAAGCTCACTGCTTTTGAAATGATATATGAATGTCGAGAAGTTGTGAATATATTACTGAGAGATCCTATTCTCTGCCCAGCTTCCCCGATGACAGTATCCTATATAAATATGGTACATGGTCAAAAACAGAAAACTGACATCAGTCCAATACTGTTAACCACAGATCTTATGTGTGCTTCATCAGCTTTTACACATACATACCTGTGTGTATGTGTAAAGTTCTAGGAAATTTTATCACACGGAGATTCACGTAAGTATAATCTCGACCAGCATACAGTACAGAACTACTCCATCACCACAAAGAAACTTCCTCATGTTCCTCCTGTAGAGTCATACCTGCCTCCCAACCCAAATTCCCATCAATGGCTGATCTGTTCTCTACAACTATAATTTTGTTACTCTGAGAACACTCATGTTAAGTGGAATCATAAGCATGTAACCCTTTGAGGCTGACTTTTTGTTTTTTGGGCCATAGTGCTTTTGACATCCATCCCAGAAAATGTGCATATAGTTCAATAGTTCATTCTTTTTTTTTTTTTTATCGCTAAGTAGTTTTCCTTTGAAAATATGTACCAGTTGTTTACTCATCCACTGAAGGACATTTGCACTGTTTTCAGTGTTTGGCTCTTGCAAACAAGCTACAAATGAAGAACGCTTGTGTAGGGGTAGTTGTGTGTACACGGGTTTTTATTTCTCTAAACACTCAGAACCATGTGGGCTGGCTCATATGGGGAGTATGTTCAGCTGAGAAATTACTCCGTATTTCCAGTGTGGCTGCACGATTTTTCCCACCAACAGTGTATGCGAGGCCTAGTTGTTTCACCATCTCACTAGTACTTTTGTTTTGTCTTGTTGTGTGTGTGTGTGTGTGTGTGTGTGTGTGTTTCCCCCATACTTTTTATCGTTAGTATTTTTTGTGTCGGTCATTTTAATGCGTGTGGTGTGATACCTCATTGTAGCTTTCGTTTGAATTTCCCTGACAGCTAATAATGTTGAACATACTTACGTGTGTTTATCCATATATCTTCTTGGTTTGATCAGGTGTGTGCTCTTATTGAATGGTGTGTTTCCTTACTGTTGTGTTCAGAGAGTTCTCCATATGTTCTAGATACAAGTCCTTTGTCAGATATATGATTTGCAAATATTTTATCCCAGTCTGAGGTTTTTTTTATCCTTTTAAGAGATCTTTTGCAGGGCAAAACTTTTAAATTTTAATGAAGTCCTATTTGTTGATTTTTTTCTTTTATGGATTGTGCCTTTGGGACCAAACCTAAGAACTCTTTGCCTAGCCCCAGATCATGAACATTTTCTCACAAATAATTTTTAAGGATGTGAAGTGTCCAGAGACCAAAAAGTTTGAGAATCACAGGTCTAGGTGTATGTGCAATATTTTCAGAGTATACAAGAGGGTCTTTTTCAGTAGTACTAGTTATAATCATACTTCATTTTACTCCTCACTTTTTAAACCACCCAGAAACAAGTATATTTTGCTTTGAGAGCTGGAGGAATACAAAATATTTTGAAGTTCCTTATTTTATAGACATAGCCAGAGAAGTTCGGTGACTTTCCCAAGGTCACGCAATTAATACGGAGCTGATATCAGGCTCTAATCCAGGCCAGTGTGTCTCAGAAAACTGTAGGTATGCCCATCTCTGTACAGTTTTCTATAATCCCCTTTCCCATCCACATATCTGGCTCTTTAACATCTATCATTCATTACCCCTCTTTCTTTTGGCACCCATTTACATTTAACAAATATAAATTAAGAAGCAGATTACCATTCTCTCTTAGAACCACATTCAGTCTTTCCTTTATTCATCTCTTTAAGCATTTATGGAGTATCGGTTCTGTGGCTGTTGCTGTAATATGCTCTGGGAATAAAAAGATGAAACACAATGCCTACTCTCAAGGAGTTTCTGTCCAGAGAGATAAAAATAGCAGTGACATAGTGCGCTACGTGCGTCGATGATGTGCCAAGACTTTCAATGCAATTTGCTGAGTGCTGTAGTTACAAGGCCACATCCATTTCCAAACATCTCTTGCGCCAGTACCATATGCACTGGCATTTTTGTCGTGGTAAATATGGTCACAGGATGAAGAGATGAAAACAAAGTGCTGCAGGGTCTAGAGGAGGAAGCAGCCTAACCCTAGAGATGGGAGAATGGGAATCCTCAAAGGAAGAGGTAAGATTTAGGAGAGGTTTTGGAGGATGAGTTGATGTTCACAGAGAGAGAAAGAGAGAAGAATGTTTCAGGTAGAGGTAAGTGCATTCTCAAGGATATAAAACCAAGAAATAGCAGAAAAAAAGGAAATGATGACAGATCTAAATAATGATTTACACTACTGTCACAAGACAATGGCTGATCGGCGACCAGACAAATGTTACAGGGAAAGCATCAAGGGGTGCAGAGGAGAGAGAGAAAGCTTCATGGAGAAGGTCAAGTTCGAAGCAAAGAACAAATGGCTGCAAAGGCTAAATGTTTGAGGCTCTTATTTTTAATCCGCTGGGATGGAATTCTTTAAACTTGAGGATTGAGAACGTTGTCCTGTGGGGATACTTGCTAGCCTGGGGGACGGACTTCTTCCACTTCTTGGGGAAATGGAGGACAACTAAAGCAGTTTTCACGCACACCTTTATGTCACCTGCATGAAAGACCTTAGGGGAAAATCTTGAGAAACTCACACGGCCTCAGTATCCCCGAGAAGGTGGTCCAGGCTAATGCTCCCTATTCTATTACAAGAGCCTGTAGAGCCCCAGCCCTTCTGACGAGTTCATCACAGGGCACATCTGGCAGGCACGGATCAGAGCTCTGCGTGTCTCCTTTTCTATTGTCCTAACACAGAGACAGGAAACAGGAGATTTAAGTTCAAATACAGTATGGCTTGAAAAACTTGTATTTCATGTGAGCACCTCAGTAAATGTCTCTTTTTTGTTTTTCTTCTTCTTCTTTTTGGCAGCAAAAATCTTAACAACAAAGATTACTAATGTATATTTGAGTAAAATTAATTTTAATTTTGAAGTGGTCTTTTTTCCACATTGTCACCACTTTTAAATT
The DNA here is from genome assembly GCF_028018385.1 of Neofelis nebulosa. Taxonomy (NCBI): domain Eukaryota; kingdom Metazoa; phylum Chordata; class Mammalia; order Carnivora; family Felidae; genus Neofelis; species Neofelis nebulosa. The sequence goes on along the minus strand of NC_080784.1, from coordinate 194,271,576 downwards.
CTCACTTTGCACTCTTAGGGGCTCTCAGAATGTAGGCACCAAAGGCACCCTTAAATTGTTTTTTTGAATCAAATAGATCAGTGATAGTTCCCATTTCCCTTGCAAAAATATTTCATGGGCAGATAATTTTCAATGAAAGGCAGGCAGGAGAATAGGTAAAGGAAGGAAATGAATCCATTTTGTTTTTCTTTTCCAACTAAGAGTTCTTTAAAAAAGGACCAGAACTGAAGCTTATAATTTGGCGGCTGGTGGGGTTGAAACTTGCCTCATTTCAGATTGAGTCATGGACTGCCCTCCATGTTCTTGATGGCTAGGAAATGTGAGTCTACCAAAGATTCTAGACATAAACTTTTAAGTTTGTTTATTCATCAAAGCCTTCTAATTGGCTTCTCTTCCTGTCTTTCCTGACATGCCTAAGAGGGACCCATCAAGTGAAAGGCTGGCCAACATGATTAATTTTGTTTCAGCAGATATTTATTAAGCCTCTGATGTATACCAGTCACTGTGATGAACGTTGGGATGTGGACACGTAAGAGTTCTTGTTCCCGACTGGAGAGTGCCTCAGTTACAGTGGGAGGCAGGTGTGACAGATGCTGTGGGAACGAGAGAAAGGATCTGGCCCAAGCTGACAATGCCAGGGAAGATGTCCTAAAGGAGGGGACAGCCTGGACTGAGACAAGAAGGACCAGACAAGACACCAGGGGTCTGAGAGGGGACACATACAGGGAGATAGATGCTTTATATGGCAAGAGCAAGAGACAGCATGGGGTCTCCTGGCAGTCGCATGTAGTTTCTCAAGCCTGGAGCAGAAAGTTTCCTGCTAATCAAGGAGACAACATCATGAGATAATTAGAGACCAGGTGTGGAGGGGCTTACCACCAGGGGAAGAAGCACCAGTGTGGCAAACGGGGTCCTGGCAAGCACAGACTGATGGGCCCACTCACAGGACAGGGTCCAGGGACCAAGAAGGGACGTTGAGAGACCCAACCACTAGCAAGCAGGCAAAGCACCCAGTACCGCTCTCAGGCCTGGGAGGGCAAGGGAAGAAAGTAGTGAGATCTGAGGCTATGAAGACAGTCACCCACCACAGGATGTTGTACAGGAGCCCAGCCTTGGCTGGGACTCTGGCACCACAGCAGGGAGAGAGTGGGCAGCCCATGCCTCATTTCTCTCTCCTGCAGCCTCCAGTCTCTACCCAGCACCTCCCATTGGCCAAAGCCAACCAGGAGTCAGAGAGCAACGGAGCCCTGGGAGGTAGGGGTCAGCTCTCAGGACACAGAGCAAACCATTGCCATGTTCCATATCCAAAACACAGACGCAGTCAGTGCTGACCTTCATACAGGTATGAGCAACCTTAGTTAAAAAATTTTAATGGGGAAAATTCCATGTGAAACATGGTGTTTAGATAACTGTTACAAACAAAGGTAAATTCCATTATAATAAGCTTCAGGTAACGACCGTGTGGTTTTCATACATTTTGTTTAAAGCATAAGCATGGCTAAAAACCACCTTCTTAGTGTTTCAGACCTGGATCTTTTCTTCCTATAAGCCTCAAGATATTTATTTGATTCAGTGACTGGTTTATGGGAATTTAGCTGAGTTTTCTTTCCTGATTTATGTTTTGGTGAGGGAAGTAAGGGGGAATAATGTTGATGGGAGAACAGAAGAGGAAGAGGGAAACATCTGCTGAATGCTTACTATGTGCTTGCAACCACACTTAATCTTCACGGCGGGGCTCTGGCTTTTTCACACATTGTAGAAGAGATTATAGCAGAAGCTCATTATGTCACTAATAGAGCCAGGTTTCAAACCTGAGTCTTTCCAATGCCAAAGCCAATCTTCTCACAAAACCCGTGTCTTTGCATTAACATGTCGGGTGGCCTTGTAAGCCAAAGGTCCCTGCTAGAAAATAGGCAAAATTCTTTCCTTCCTTTCCTTTCCCTTCCCTTCCCTTCCCTTCCCTTCCCTTCCCTTCCCTTCCCTTCCCTTCCCTTCCCTCCTTCCCTCCTTTTTTCCTTCCCTCTTTCCTTCCTTCCTTCCTCCCTTCTTTCCCTTCCCTTCCTCCTTCCTTTCTTCCTTCCCTTCTTCCTTCCCATCTTCCTTCCCTTCCTTCCCCCTATCCTTTTTTCCTTCCCTCTTTCCTTTCCCTTCCTTCCTTCCTTCCTTTCCTTTCCCTTCTTTCCTTCCTCCCTTCCTTCCTTTCCTTTCCCTTCTTTCCTTCCTTCCTTCCTTCCTTTCTTTTCCCTTCTTTCCTTCCTTCCTTCCTTCCTCCCTCTTCCTTTCTCTCCTTCTTCCCTTCTTCTCACCTTCCTCCTTTCTCTCCCACTCTCCTTCTTGTACTCCTTCCTTACTTTCCACCCTCCTTCCTTCTCTCTCTCTCTCTCTCTCTTCCCCCTTCTTTTCCTAAATTCCATGTATCACAGGCAACATCTTTTTCATCTCCCACCCCTGGCCTTTCTTTAGAAAATGAATCCTATATGATAAACATGATAAACTTTAGTATTGAACAATTGTTAAGTAGATCAGCACTGCAACAATACCTTTCTATGTGGACAATCTATGTGAAGAGCTACTATAACAAGATAACAAAGCCTGCTTGTATAGGCTTCCAAGGAAGAGACAAGCTTTGTTACACAGAAATCCTTCTTCTTTAGGGATCATACCCGTGAAACATGACTTAAAAAGAACACAAGCAGGAGGTATGTGAGTTCTATTTTACCTGTTCTGGTTCAAGAACTATTGGAGTTTTAAACTTCTGGAAGATGTTATCTTTTTTGGATTCATGTTTTGCCTGCAATCCAGTTATTCCTCAAATGCTTCGCCTGAAAAATCATCAACAGAACTATTGTGGCAACAGGAAAAATTCCCAACTCAACAATTCACACATGCTGAGAAAACCCAGTTTTAAAGCAGTCAACTTAATGTTAAACAAATCAGAGAGTGAAGACCAGATGTTTCCACAGCCCTTCCCCACTTACTCATTCATTAAAGACGGCACTTTAAGACCATCTGAATTTCCAGGTACTCCATGAAGCATTATTTACTACGTGAGCTCCTACTGAGCACTTCTCCTTAAAGCTTAGACTTAAAAGAACAGATCCAAGTCAAGGGCCCATTACAGTGACCAGCACATCATAGGACAGACAAGAAATGTGGGTCTTTATCACTCCCACCAGATGAACTCTAATAGCCATCTCTAAGAGTTTTGAGTGTCTTCTGCCTAACTGAATTCTTATTTCAAGCCTCTCCATGTCTCATGCATTTTTTTACCCCATTTGCTGTAGTCTTTCACTCAGTCATTAAATGCTCACTGTAGACTACCCAGCCCATCCCTTCTCTGTGCTCAGCTCCTAGAATGTCTGAGCCACTGCCCCCAGTAGGCCAGTATCTCTCAGCATAGCTTCAGTCTTTGTAAAATGCATCAAAATATAACTTTGATGAGTCAGATAAATTGAGATCATGGATTTGACAAAATTGAAAAGGCATGAACGGTGCCCACTGGCACAACTATGTCTGACTCTGACAGGGGAACCATAATACATCTTTCGGGACCAGTGCTCCATCAACTCTGTGATCATGTACAAAGTTTCTGTTTAACCTATAGGGCTTTGATATGCTGTTCCCTCAGGTCATAAAACCTCCTCCCAACATCTTTTACTGGGGAACTCAAACTCAAATCTCATTTTTTCCCCTTTTTCTTTTGGAAAAATTTGAATATATACAAAACTAGAAAGGATACTATAATGAACCCCTATCTGCTCATCAACCAATTTCAATACTATCATTTCGTGTTCAATGTTCTTTGCTCTGAGGACCTGTGAGTGGGTCTAAATGGAGAATAAACCACACAAGAAGTTGGGACTTTACCCGAAGGACAACAGGGAGCCTTTGTTGGGTTTTAAAAGGAAAACTACATGGTCCAATTTGCTTTTCAGCCAAGATCGCTCTGATCTTAGAAGACGGATTTGAAAGGAGCAAGCGTGAACTCGAGGATACAAGGGAGGAAGGTGTCGCTGGAAAGTAGGTAGAGACGTAACATGTGGTGGATGATCCCGCACAAATCAATGTCATAAGGCTGGCCATGCTGTGGAAGGCATACTCAGCGCCAGCCAGGTACAGGGAGGAAAAGTTCCCACCCTGGGAGTCTGAGAAGGCTTCTTGCAGAGTGGTACAGTTTGAGTTTGTTCTTGAAGCAAAGTTAAGATAAGCAACTATAACTGTATTCCAGTGCAAAGCAAGTTTACCCAGCAAAGACCATTGTTTATGGCTCATTGATAATTAAACTTGACCCTCCATTGCCATGCTCCACCGACCTTCAGTTGGAAAGACCCAGCATATGTGTGTTGTTATTTTAATGAACAGCATTTCCACCACCACCCCCTGTACAAATTTCCAGCAAGTCTATATGGTTCTTTAAGAGTCATTACCGTGGGCGCTCACACTTCCAGCATAAAACTTCAAATGAATGTTTCTCGCAACCACTTTGCTTTCTCATTGAGGCTGTTCAAAATGTCAGTGGTTTTAGCACTGAGCTTAACCTTTACGCATTTTCACCAGAGTTTCAGAAACACAGCCTGTGCTAGATTTCCCTTCCGGTGGTGGGCGGGAATGTTTTATACACACAGTTATAAGCCAAGAATTCTGACATTGCCATCAAACTGCCTTCGAGACATCGCACGTGTTTGAGCGCTTGCAATAAGGCAATGGTACTCCATCACGCTCAAATGCCAAGCACATAATAGTCATGTGTTTATTCACTCATTCAACAAAATATTTACCCAGAGCCTATTATGGATCGCTCTTAGAGGCAATGGGAATACAAGGCTGCACAAAATCAAGTGCCTGTCTTCGTGGAGCTTATATTCTAGTGGAAGAGACGGCTCATCAAACAAATAATGGATCAGGTGGCCATAAGCCACCTGAAATATATATCTCATATTGTAAATAAATACATATTACATTTGCATATATTTGCATTAGTCACACATATTTACATACATTATTTACATAGTTGCATATATTTACATACATATTTTCCACACATTATTTACATATTTACATGTATTTACATTATTAATATGTATATAAATTAACCATGGTAAAAAAAGCTAAAGAGCCCTGGAATGGATGGAAGCCAGATTCCAATATTCCAGTGGATTCCAATGAATGGGGATACCATTTTATGTGAGTGATTAGAAAAGAATCTCAGTTATCTCTTTTGCTTCAGAAATACTGCAAGATAGTTGACCTAAATGTGAACAGTATACAGCTGATCTTCATTATCTGGGGTTCCATATTTGCACATTTGCTTGAATTCTTGCTAGAATTCATTTGTAAGTTCAAAATCAATACTTACGGCACTTTCACGGTTACCTGTAGATATGCGCAGAGTGGCAAAAATTTTGAGTCACTCACACGTGTGTTCCCAAATGAGGTCCAGCGAGATAATCCTCTGCCTTCTCGTTTCAGTTCTTATATTGTAAATAAATATCCTTTTCGAGGTCTACTTACTGCCGTGTTTTTCACATTTCTGTGCTTTTTGTTTATGATTTGTTGTTTAAAATGGCCTCAAAGCATAGGGTTGAAGTGCTATCTAGTTTTCCCAAGCTCATGAAGGCTGTGCCATGACTTATGGAGAAAATACATGTATTAGATAAGCTTTATTCATTTACTATCGGCTGAGTTCAATGTTAAAGGATCAACGACGTACATTAGATAAGTTGTCTTTGAACAGAAGTGCACATAAAGCAGTTATGTATTGATCAGTTGACACAACATTTACTACCAGGGGCTCACAGGAAACTACCCCCCTGTATTTCCTCTAGAAGCAATGATTCAGAATTCACTAATTCAGTGTTCACGGTAACTTGATAGAACATAACTGCAGCCAAGGATGAGAATTGACTGCATCTCTCCCCTTCTTTTCTTTCCACAACCACATACTTCAGAGGCACTTCAGTATTGTCAAAAAAACATGGGCTTTAGAGTTAAACAGATCTCGATTTTAATCGCAGGTCAGCCACTTGTGATTTAGGACAACATCATTAATCTCACTGGCCCTCAATTTTATGATCTGTAAAATAGAAATAACACATGTTGTAAGTAGGACTGTTGTGAAGATTAAATGAAATAACAAATGAACAATTATTTGGCACTAATTAAATTAAAGTCACTTTAAAAATATTATCTAGATTTTCTATGTTGGGTATGTCTCACTAGATGGAAATTTTATAATGGAAAATAATCACTTGAATCTATTTTTTTTTAATTAAACTGGTTTCTTAATCGAAAAAAAAAAATACCTGCGTGCATGTGCTAAAAAATGAAATGATACAAAACATTTATGAACAGTGAGACTTTATCTTACCCCTTGCCTCTCACGTCTTCTTCCCAGAGGTAACCATTGTTAACCTTTGTATATATGTCTAATTCATAGGCAAACACAGGTATTATGTACATAAATGCTTCGGGGGAATAAATTGTTATTTAAAAATTTGGAGTCCTGGGATGCCTGGGTGGCTCAGTCGTTTGAGCGTCCAACTCTTGATTTTGGCTCAGGTCACGATTTCAGTTTCATGAGTTTGAGCCCCGTGTCAGGCTCTGTGATGGGTATGAAGTCTGCTTAAGATTCTCTCCCCCCCACCCTCTCTCTCTCTCCCTCTCTCTCTTTCTCTGCCCCTCCCCCACTCACATGCACTCAAAGAAAGAATTATAGTTCTTCTAGGAGCCTGATGTGTTAAGGAATAAAGAAGTATATATATATTGTGACACAACAATTTCAAAGAATATATTTTTAATAACTTATTTCAATAAAATTGTACTCTTGTGTATTTTATGGATTTAAAAACATTATTCTGAGAAGAGGGTACATAGACTTCATCAGACTGACAAAAGGACCGTGGATAGAAAAAAGGTTAAGAATTCTTTTTTTTTCTTTCTATTCATGTGATGTAATGAGGTGAGCTACTGAAAAAAAAAAAAATAGTGTCAGCATCTCCTTCTCCTACTGTTATCCCCAGGGGCTTCACTGTGTTTCTAAAGCCCCATGTAAGAATTTCCCCGGAAGAGCTGGGACCCAAGGGAAGAGCTGACAGGTAGAAATGGAAATAACTCACACCAGCAGAGGGAGAGATGCCCTAGTATTAGGAAAAGGTTGAGTGGCTCCTGCCAGTAAAAGCTAGTAACGCTCCTTTTGCAGCACCACAGGGAGGTGCCAGGACCTGGTTTCTACTGGTAATCAGCTGGGCAACGTGACAGGGGCTGGCATCATGCATGAAAGCTCCTAGCCTTAGCACCAGTGCCCATGCAAAGCATGGCCTAGAGGAGTGGACTTCTGACAATGAACACTGTAGCAGTAATGTTGATATTCTGAAGACTAGAGACCCTGGACACTGCCTAACCCTTGTTCACAAATTTTTTTTAAAAAAGAATAGAAATGGAATTTTTTTTTTGTCTCCCTAGTGAGCTGGGACTCAAAATCTTATATTTTAAAGCAAATAATGGGTCATTTCTTATAACAAGTG